>NC_058522.1:227205083-232205083 GCF_904849725.1 Hordeum vulgare subsp. vulgare
ATGGAGATCAGGATGATCGAGATCATGGTGTGATGCTGTCGACAATGCTGATCATGCCCCGAAGATGGAGATCAAAGGAGCAAGATGATAATGGCCATATCATGTCACTATATGATTGCATATGATGTTTATAATGTTTTTCATCTTATTGCTTAGAACAATGGTAGCGAAGATAAGATGATCCCTCATTAACATTTCGAGATATGTATTCCCCTAAGTGTGGACCGTTGCGAAGGATCGCTGTCTCGAAGCACCACGTGATGATCAGGTGTGATAGATTCTAACCTTCGGATACAACGGGTGTAAGCCAGTTTACACACGCAAAACACTTAGGTTGACTCGACGAGCCTAGCATGTACATACATGGCCTCGGAACACGGGAGACCTAAAGGTCGAACATGAGTCGTATGGATGATATGATTAGCATGGAGATGATCACCATTGGTGACTAGTCCATGTCATGTGATGATCGGACATGGGCTAGTCGATGTGAATCATATAACACTTGGATGACTAGAGGGATGTCGATCTAAGTGGGAGTTCATTATATAATTTTATTAGATGAACTTAATTATCATGAACTTAGTCTAAAATTGTGTTTACAAATATTGTAGATCCAATGGCCAACGCAAATGTCTCATTCAACTTCAACGCGTTCCTAGAGAAAACTAAGGTGAAATATGATGGGAGGAACTATGCGGACTGCGCTCGTAACTTAAAGCTCATCCTCACTGCTTCGAAGAAGGCATATGTCCTTAATGCGCCGCTAGGTGACCCTCCCATTCCCGCGGCAACTCATGACGTTAGGAACGCCTGGCAGACGCGGAGTGATGACTACTCTCTTGTTCAGTGCGGCATGCTTTACAGTTTAGAACCGGGGTTCCAAAGGCGTTTTGAGCAACACGGAGCATATGAGATGTTTGAGGAGGTGAAACTAGTTTTTCAATCTCATGCCCGGGTCGAGATATATAAGGTCTCTGACAAGTTATTTAGCTGTAAGATGGAGGAGAATAGTTCTGTCAATGAGCACATACTCAGAACGTATGGGTTGCATAACCGCTTGACTCAGCTGGGAGTTGAACTTCCGGATGACACGGTCACTAATAGAGTCCTCCAGTCGCTTCCACCTAGCTTTAAAGGCTTCATGATCAACTACAACATGCAAGGGATGGAGAAAACCATTCCAGAGTTGTATTCAATGCTCAAATGAGCTCAAGTAGATATCAAGAAAGAACATCAAGTGTTGATGGCGAATAAGACCACCAGTTTCAAGAAAGGCAAAGGTAAAAAGAACTTCAAGACAGACGGCAAAGCAGTTGCCGCGCCCAGTAAACCAGTTGCCTGGAAGAAGCCAAAGAAAGGACCCAAGCCTGAGACTGAGTGCTATTATTGCAAGGTAACCGGTCCCTGGGAGTGGAACTCCACCAAATACTTAGCAGATAAGAAGGCCGGCAACGTGAAAGGTATATATGATATACATGTTATTGATGTGTACCTTACCAGTGCTTGTAGTAGCTCCTGGTTATTTGATACCGGTGTTGTTGCTCACATTTGCAACTCAAAACGGGAACTACAGAACAAGCGTAGGCTGGCAAAGGACGAGGTGATGATGCGCGTCGAGAATAGTTCCAAGGTCGATGTGATCGCCGTCGGCACGCTACCTCTACATCTACCTTCGGGATTAGTTTTAAACCTTAATAATTGTTATTTAGTACCAGCTTTGAGCGTGAACATTGTATCGGGATCTCGCTTGATGGAAGATGGCTACTCACTTAAATCTAAGAATAATGGTTGTTCTATTTATATGAGTGGTATGTTATATGGTCATGCCCCGCTAGTAATATCGGTGTTAAGCGCATGAAGAAACTCCATACAGATGGACTTTTGGAGTCTCTTGATTTTGAATTATTTGACACATGCGAACAATGCCTCATGGGAAAGATGATCAAGAATCCTTTCTTCGTAACAATGGAGCGAGCAACCAACTTATTGGAAATAATACATACCGATGTATGCGGTCCATTGAGCGTTGAAGCTCGCGGTGGCTATCGTTATGTTCTCACCCTCATTAATGATTTAAGTAGATATGGGTATGTCTACTTAATGAAGCACAAGTCTGAAACCTTTGAAAGGTTCAAGGAATTTCAGAGTGAGGTGGAGAATCAACACGACAGGAAAATAATGTTTCTACAATCTGATCATGGAGGAGAATATTTGAGTCACGAGCTTAGCACACACCTAAGGAAATGTGGAATTGTTTCACAACTCACACCGCCTGGCACACCACAGCGTAACGGTGTGTCTGAGCGTCGTAATCGCACTTTATTGGATATGGTGCATTCTATGATGTCTCTTACTGATTTACCGCTATAATTTTGGGGATATGCATTGGAAACTGTCGCATTCACTTAAAATAGGGCACCGTCTAAATCCGTTCAGATGACATCGAATGAATTATGGTTTGGCAAGAAACCTAAGCAGTCGTTTCTGAAAGTTTGGGGCTGCGATGCTTATGTGAAGAAAATTCAACCAGAGAAGCTCGAAACCAAAGAGGAAAAATGCGTCTTCATAGGATACCCTGAAGAAACTATTGGGTACACCTTCTATCTTAGATCTGAAGGTAAGATCTTTGTTGCCAAGAATGGATCCTTTCTAGAGAAAGAGTTTCTCTCAAAAGAAGTAAGTGGGAGGAAAATAGAACTTGATGAGGTAATTGTAACTCCTCTCGAACCGGAGAGTACCGCAACATTAGAAAATGTTTCACAGGTGCCTGCACCAGCAAGAGAAGAACTTAATGATGTTGATCATGAAACTTCGGATCAAGTTGCTATTGAACCTGGAAGGTCGACAAGGGTATGTTCCGCACCAGAGTGGTACAACAACCCTGTCATGGGAATCATGTTGTTGGACAACATTGAACCTTCGAACTATGAAGAAGCGATGGCGGGCCCGGATTCCAACAAATGGCTTGAGGCCATGAAATCCGAGATAGGATCCATGTATGAGAACAAAGGATGGACTTTGGTGGACTTGCTCGATGATCGGTGAGCCATGGAAAATAAATGGATCTTTAAGAAGAAGACTAACGCGGATGGTAATGGGACCATCTATAAGGCTCGCCATGTCGCTAAGGGTTATCGACAAGTTCAAGGGATTGACTATGATGAGACCTTCTCACCCATAGCAATGTTGAAGTCGGTCTGAATGATGTTAGCAGTTGTCGCATTTTATGATTATGAAATATGGCAAATGGACGTCAAAACGGCATTCCTGAACGGCTTTCTTAAGGAAGAATTGTATATGATACATACGAAAGGTTTTGTCGATCCTTATAATGTTGACAAGGTATGCAAGCTCCAATGCTCCATCTATGGGTTGGTGCAAGCATCTCGGAGTTGGCACATTCGCTTTGATGAGGTGATCAGAGCATTTGGGTTTGTACGGACTTATGGAGAAGCCTGTATTTACAAGAAAGTGAGTGGGAGCTCTATAGAATTCTCATATTATATGTAGATGACATATTGTTGATGGGAAATGATATACTCCCTCCGTTCCTAAATATAAGTCTTTTAAGATATTTCACTAGAAGTCTATGTACGAAGCAAAATGAGTGAATCTACACTCTAAAGTATGTCTATATACATCCGTATGTAGTCCATTAATGAAATCTCTTTAAAGATTTATATTTAGGAACGGAGGGAATAGAACTATTGGACAGCATAAAGGCCTACTTGAATAAGAGTTTTCCAATGGACCTTGGAGAAGCTGCTTAAATATTAGGCATCAAGATCTATAGAGATAGATCGAGATGCCTCATAGGTCTTTCACAAAGCACATACCTTGACAAGATATTGAAGAAGTTCAATATGGATAAGGCCAAGAAGGGGTTCTTGCCTGTATTACAAGGTGTGAGGTTGAGTACAACTCAACGCCCGACCACAGCGGAAATTAGAGAAAAGATGAGTACCGTCCCCTATGCTTCAGCCATAGGCTCTATCATGTATGCCATGCTGTGTACCAGACCTGTTGTGAACCTTGCCATAAGTTTGGTAGGGAGGTACCAAAGTGGTCCAGGAGTGGATCATTGGACATCGGTCAAGAATATCCTAAAGTACCTCAAAAGGACTAAAGATATGTTTCTCCTTTATGGAGGTGCCGAGGAGCTCATCATAAAGGGTTACGTCGATGCTAGCTTCGACACAGATCCGGATGACTCTAAGTCACAAACCGGATACGTGTATATTTTGCGTAATGGGGCAGTTAGCTGGTGCAGTTGCAAGGAAAGCGTCGTGGCGGCATCTACATGTGAAGTGGAGTACATAGCTTCTTTGGAAGCAACAAATGAAGGAGTCTGGATGAAGGAGTTCATCACCGACCTAGGAGTGATTCCCTGTGCGTCAGGCCCGATGACTTTGTTCTGTGACAACACTGGAGCTATTTCCATTGCAAAGGAGCCCAGGTTTCACATGAAGACCAAGCACATCAAGCGTCGCTTCAACTCCATTCGTGGATACATCCAGGATGGAGATATAGATATTTGTAAAGTACACACGGATCTGAATGTCGCAATTCGTTGACTAAACCTCTTCCACGAGCGAAACATGATCAGCACCACAACTCTATGGGTGTTCAATTCATCACAATGTAACAAGATTATTGACTCTAGTGCAAATGGGAGACTGTTGGAAATATTCCCTAGAGGCAATAATAAAGTGGTTATTATTATATTTCCTAGTTCATGATAATTGTCTATTATTCATGCTATAATTGTATTCACCAGAAATCGTAATACATGCATGAATATATAGATCACAATGTGTCCCTAGTGAGCCTCTAGTTGGCTAGCTCGTTGATCAATATATGATCATGGTTTCCTGATCATGGACATTGGATGTTATTGATAACGGGATCACATCATTGGGGAATGATGTGATGGACAAGACCCAATCCAAAGCATAGCACCAGATCGTATTGTTCGTCTGCTAAAGCTTTTCTAATGTCAAGTATCATTTTCTTAGACCATGAGATTGTGCAACTCCTGGATACCGTCGGAGTACTTTGGGTGTATCAAACGTCACAACGTAACTGGGTGATTATAAAGGTGCACTATAGGTATCTCTGAAAGTGTTTGTTGGGTTGTACGAATCGAGACTGGGATTTGCCACTCCGTGTGACGGAGAGGTATCTCTGGGCCCACTCGGTAATCCATCATCGTAATGAGCTCAATATGACTAAGGAGTTAGCCCCGAGATGATGTATTATGGAACGAGTTAAGTGACTTGCTGGTAATGAGATTGAACAAGGTATAGGGATAAAGATGATCGAATCTCGGGAAAGTATCATACCGGTAGACAAAGGGAATTACATACGGGATTGATTGAATCCCCGACATCGTGGTTCATCCGATGAGATCATCGTGGAACATGTGGGAACCAAAATGGATATCCAGACCCCGCTGTTGGTTATTGACCAGAGAGGTGTCTCGGTCATGTCTGCATGGTTCCCGAACCCGTAGGATCTACATGCTTATGGTTCGATGACGCTAGGATTGTTATGGGAATAATATACATGGTTACCGAAGGCTGTACGGAGTCCCGGATGATATCCCGGATGTCACGAGGAGTTCCGGATGGTCCGGAGGTAAATATTCATATATAGGAAGTGGAGTTTTTGATCGCCGGAAGAGTTTTGAAGTTCGTTGGTATTGTACCGGAACCACCGGAAGGGTTCCGTGGGTCCACCGGGAGGGGCCACCAACCCAAAGAGGCTACATGGGCCAAAAGTGGATGGGAACCAGCCCCTAGGTGGGCTGGTGCGCCACCCACCTAAGGCCCAAGGCGCACAAGGGCAAGAGGGGCCAACCCTAGGGCGTGGAGGGGCTTGCCTTGCGTGGCAAGCCACCCTAGGGTGCCACCTCCTCCTCCTCCTTGGCCGCTGCACCCCTAGGTTTTCCCTAGGGATGGTAGGCCCTCCTCCTCCTCCTTGGCCGCCGCACCCCTAGGTTTTCCCTAGGGATGGTAGGCCCTCCTCCTCCTCCCTCCTATATATATTGGAGGGTTTTGGGGCTGCAAAATACAAGTTCTTTGTCCCTCTCGGCGGAGCCCTACTCCTCCTCGTCCTCGTCCTCCGTAGAGCTTGGCGAAGCCGTGTTGGAATACCATGCAGCTCCACCGTCACCACATCATCATGCTGTCGGAGCTCTCCCTCAACCTCACCTATCTCCTTGCTGGATCAAGGTGTAGGAGACGTCACCGGGCTGCACGTGTGTTGAACGCGGAGACGCAATTGTTCATTTCTTAGATCGGAATCCACCGCAATCTGAATTGCTGCGAGTACGACTCCATCGACCGCGTTCTAGTAACACTTCCGCTTAGTGATCTTCGAAGGTATGAAGATGCTCTACCCCTTTGCTCGTTGCTGGTTTCTCCTAGATAGAACCTTGTGTGACGTACGAATTTTTTGAAATTACTATGTTCCCCAACAATACAAAGTTCTTTCCTTTCGTTTTAATTATTCAACACATATATTTATACAATATCGTTTTGAGATTGCCAAAACTAAAATGCTACACCTGTGTAAATTGGTACGTAATCCTACGTAAAAATGTAATTTCCTTCCTTAATCATAACCACTCCCCCCTGATTTTCAGGGTGGAGGGGCACGACCGCCAATTAAGCAAGGCCACACCAGCATGTACATATGTCATGGTAGCAAATTCACATAAGTGTAGAAAAGCTCTTCCCAGAAATAGCTCAATTTCATCGATTAGATGAAGTTGTAGGATACGGTCGCACATACTCATTGTGAGTGCGGGATTGACAATCTATTAATTCTTCATAAAGAATTAACGGAGAGAAAGTTAACAACAGAGAAGAGCGATGGAAATTTATGGAGAGAGAGATAAAACTAACAGAGAGCAAATCTCTAGTCCACCGCTTCCTAGCTCCTGGTCGTGGCCTCACCTTCGTGCACGCGTAACCAATGGAGAAAAAACAATACAATGCCACTTCAATAAAAGAAAGGGATCAATAGCCATAGGAGTGAATGAATCATGCTCCGATGCACGTACCATTCTTCCAGTTCTTGCGTCTTGCGCTAGAAATGGAACCTTGTTTGCTGCCACTGGAGCATGGCGTTGCTCCAGGGGAACCGGTCCATGTCGTGGATTCACATCGTCTCCGCCAGCGGCAGCATGTCCAGCACCACATCGCCAGCCACGACCCTGTCCACACTTCTGGACCGAGCCAGCGTGTTGGGCACAACAGCCAATGCGGCCAGCACGGAGATGCATGCAAGCCACCTCACCCCGAGTCCGCTTTGGTGCTCCTCCACGATGTCGGATGAGGCCAACAGCGTGTACCTGTACGACAACATCGTCTCACCGGGCCTAATGATTCTGCATGGCCCAATCATGCAGAATCGTGGTGTGTATCCTGCGAAATTATTATTTTAAAATGAAAAAACCAAAACGGGCCGGCCCATGAGATGAACCCAGGTTGAAATTTGCTAGGGTTCGATTTAGAATGGGATTGCATAGTTCAGGGTGCAATCAACCTGGATTTTGACTTGGGGGTTCATTCCGCTGGACCTCAACCAATTAAGGGTTTAAAATGGACTTTTTTCCTAATAATAATAATAACAATAAGAATAAGAATAAGAAGAAGAAGAAGAAGAAGAAGAAGAGGAAGAAGAATAAGAATAAGAAGAAGAAGAAGAAGAATAAGAATAAGAATAAGAATAAAATAAGAAGAAGAAGAAGAAGAATAAGAAGAATAAGAAGAATAAGCAAAATAAGAATAAGAAGAATAAGAATAAGAATAAGAAGAAGAAGAAGAAGAAGAAGAAAAAGAATAAGAAGAATATAAAGAATAAGAAGAATAGGAAGAAGAAGAATAAGAAAAAAAAGAAGAAGAATAATAAGAAGAATAAGAAGAAGAATAAGAATAATAATAATAATAATAATAACAATAATAATAATAATAATAATAATAATAGTAAGAGGAAGAAGAAGAAGAAGAAGAATAGGAAGAAAAACAAAGTAAGAAGAAGAGGAAGAAGAAGAAGAAGAAGAAGAAGAAGAAGTGGAAGAAGAAGAAGTGGTAGTAGAAGAAGAAGAAGAGGGAGAAGAGGGAGAAGAAGAAGAGGAACAAGAATAAGACTAAAATTTGAAGAACAAGAAGAAGAAGACTAGAAAAAAAGAAGAATAAGACTAGAATTAGAAGAAGTAGTAGTAGAATAAGAAGCTCATTCTTCTTCTTTTATTCTTTATTTTTCTTCTCTTTCCTCTTTTATTCTTTATTTTTATTTTATGCCATTTTTTAGCTTATTATGAAATTCTAGAGGAACATAAGCTAAGTATATGACATTTATGAGCTAACCAAGGATATTATGCCATTTTTGACATAACTAAGCTAACTATGTCATTTGAGAGGAAAATAAGATAAGTATATTACATATATGAGATAACCAAGGTTATTATGCAAATTCTAACCAAATTAAGATAATTATGGCATAAATACACTAAATAAGCTAATTATGTCATTTTGTTGGATAATTAGCTAAGAAGAAGAAGATGATGATGAAGAAGAAGAACATTAAGAAGAAGTCGTAGTAGTAGTAGTAGTAGAAGAAGAAGAAGAAGAATACAAGAGGAAGAACAATAAGAAGAAGAAAACTAGAGGAAGAAGAAGAAGAAAAAGAAGAAATAGAAGGAAATGAATAACAAGATAGAAAGAGGAAGCTCATTCTTATTTCATTCATTCTTTTTATTCTATTTCCTCTTCTATTCTTTCTTTTTATGCCAATTTTGAGATTATTATGTCATTTTGGAGGAAAATAAGCTAAGTATATGACATTTATGAGCTAACCAAGGTTATTATGCCATTTTTGACCCAACTAAGCTATTTTTATCATTTTGGAGGATAATAATCTAATTATATGACATTTATGAGATCACCAAGGTTATTATGCCAATTCTGACCTAACTAAGCTAATTATGTCATAAATGAATTAAATAAGCTAATTATGTCATTTTGGAGGATTATTAGCTAAGAAAACGACGAAGAAGAAGAATTAGTAGAATATGAATAAGAAGGTGAAGGTGAAGAAGAAGATGTACAAGAAGTAGTAGTAGTAGTAGAAGAATAAGAAGAAGAAGAAGAAGAAGAAGAAGAAGAAGACTAGAAGAAGAAGACTAGAAGAAGAAGGAAAAGAAAAAGAAAGAGAAGGAAGTGAATAAGAAGAAAAAGAAAGAGAAGGTCATTCTTCTTATTTTATTCCTTCTTTTTCTTGTCTTTACTATTCTATTATTTCTTTTTCTTTTTATGCCATTTTAGCCTATTATTTCATTTTGGAGGAAAACAAGCTAAGTATGTGACATTTATGAGGTAACCGAGGTTATTGTGCCATTTTTTACCTAATTAAGCTAATTATGTTATTTTAGAGGAAAATAAGCTAACTATATCACATTTATGATATAACCAAGGTCATTAGTCCATTTGTGACCTGACTAAGCTAATTATGTCATAAATGAACTAAATAAAATAAAGATTACATTTTGGAGGATAATTAGCAAGCGAAGAAGATGATGATGTTGAAGAAGAAGATGAAGTAGTAGTAGTAGTAGTAGTAGTAGTAGTAGTAGTAGTAGTAGTAGTAGTAGTAGTAGTAGAAGAAGAAGAAGAAGAAGAAGATTAAGAAGAACGCGAGAAGAAGAAGAAGAAAAATAAGAAGAAGAAGAAGAAGAAGAAGACTAGAAGAAGAAGAAGAAGAAAGAAGAAGAAGAAAGAGAAGGAAATGAATAAGAAGAAAGAAAAATAAGCTCATTCTTTTTCGTTTGTTCTTTTTTTTTCTTTCCTTTTCTTTTCTTTTTTTTCGTTTTTATGCCGTTATTGAGCTTATTATGTCATTCTGGAGGAAAATAAACTAAGTATATGACATTTATGAGCTAACCAAGGTTATTATGCCATATTTGACCTAACTAAGCTAATTATGTCATTTTAGAGGAAAATAAGCTAAGTATGTGGCATAATAGGGCTAACTTGCATGTACGAAGGTAAGTATGCATTTGTTAAGCAGAACACTAGAGAAAACTTACCATCATTTTCATCACCGATGTGAAACATCGGGGTTCCTCATGCCTGTTTCACCTTGAAAAGGGTTGTGCGATGCGGCTTGGGAATTATTCTGCACCAAAGATCATTTGCAATGTCTTGTTAGAAAAATGACTCTCAAATGTTAAGACTAGTAACCAATGTACATTCAAATGAAACTCACCGTTCCCGCTGCAGTAATAGATGGCATCGGCGGAGGGGTCTGACCAATTTACTCGCACATAGACTGCACATTTGGTTTTGATGAGTCAATCATGTTAGTTAGTAATGGAACGGACATTACATGCATGATTTGGCTAATTTGAGGAAGAAACTTACCACGAGGAGCTCGTACATGGGCCGATGAGCCGCTTCATTCCGTGCCCTCTCCCCCTTCAACAGCCGAGTCGTCTTCTCCTCTGCGCCCCGTTCCTTCTCCGCCGCCACCCGGTCCCTCTGCTGTAGAAGCGCCTAGGTTTTTGCTCTCTATCTCTCAACAAAGAGGAACTTGCAACACCACCCCTTGATAGCATTGTAATTATCGATGGTCACGCACACAATGTAATGGAGGAAAGATATATGAGTCTGTATAACTAACCTCGATGGCAAGATTGACTGGCCATGAACGAGTCCTTATCTTAGGACATGAGCTTGTGTGGCGTGCCTTGATCTCTGGGAGAGTGAGAGGACAACATATTAGCCCACCTCCAATGGCTATCGAGTCGTGGGGCCTCCCGCCACCATATATCTTCACCAGCTCTGGATCCAAAGGTTCCTAGCTCAGGTTAAAGTCCTCCCATTTCCCCGCCTTCCCCTCATCATTGTACATCACAAGCTTGTGGTGGGAGCATATGTTGGTGAACTTCTTTGGATGATTGAGGTCGGACTCAGAGAATGCCTTGGCCTTCTTGTACAAGGCAATATGGGCCATGGCATATAGGTCGTACACATTTGGCACCTCCCTGTTATTGCGATGCGCCTAAAAGAGAGGAACAAAGTATTAGTAAAGGATCAAGCTAGCATGAATAATGAATTGCATGAATCATGAAGCAAACCACATACCCTGTTCTACCCGAATTGAAATAAGTTGGCGCTGCCTTGATGGTGTGGTGCAACAACCATTTGGGCACGTTGGTCCTTCGCATTGTTGTGGATGGCTCACCATTGGCCTGTGCGCCACTCATCCACCAACACCTCCCAGCAATCCATCTTATCCGCACACCATCTCGGGGGCACATATAAGTTAGTAATGAGAAATTTGAGTGCTAAGCCTATGAATCAAATCAAGGAAACTATGTACAAGGCCTTAAGAGTAGGTAATTACCTTCATGTACTGGTCCTTCCTCAAAAACTTTTCGCGGCACGACGACTTGTCCTTCCTAATACGATGTGCGGCATAGTAGTCTCGAATAGCCTGCGGCTGAGTCTCGTGGCGTAAGTTATATAATAGGCGCTTGCACTCGGTATCGATAACCTTTTCCGCATCCTCCTCGTATCCCTCCTCGCACCTGTAGAAGGTATGAAATCAAGCGAGATAACAATCATTAGTATACTAACTACTATTGTTAATTTTAGATTGTGTAAAGGAGAAATTAACCAAAGCTGTTGATCGCCATCTCGGCCCTCGTGTGGCACAAGACACCATCAATCATCTCCTCTGACGGGGCCTGGATAGCCTTGTTTTGCTCCCAACTCAATCCTAGTTGACGAGATTTGTGACATCCTCGGCTGTTGCTACAGTAACCTCCATAATTAAACTAAATAAACCTATGCTAATGGTGCCACGTCATCGTGGTTGCTATTGTTAAATTCACGTTAGTTTAGAACGGTTTGATTTCAAATTAAAAAAAAGTCAATCAATTATAGTTTTCAAATGAAATAAATAAATAAATAATAATGTTCGATGTTTGTCAAATATTACGCAAGAAATTTTCCTTTAAGAATTATTAAATTTGAGGGGATTTAGTTCCCTAAGATAAAATAAAACTAAATCTGCTAATAGATAAATAAAAGAAAAAGAAAGAAGCTGAAAAGAAGAAAAAAAGAACAAGACTACCACCCCAACTGGGCCGGTCAGCCCACCCAAACATCCCAACTAATTGGGGGGTATAAAACCCCCCTCCTAACCCTAGCCCAAGTGAAACCTACCCCCACTTCTCCCTGCCGCCGCCGCTACTTCCTCTCACACCGTCGCTCCCACCTCTTCCCACGAGGGAACCCCCTGGTTCCCTCCCCTCCTAGCGACCCACTCCCCTCGCTGGCCTCTCCTACCCACGTCGCTCGTACCCCATGAGCACCAGCCACCTTCACCCCACGTTGCCCCCTCGCGCTCGCTCGCCAGCTCGCCCCAGTGCCCTCCCCGTCGCCCCAGTACCTCCCTCCTCTCTCCTCACCTCCCCACGTCGCCCGACCCAGCGCCCTTGGATCCCTCTCGGGCGCCCCCACTCCTTCTCGTGGCTCGCCCCAGACCGGCCCCTGCCTCTCTCCCCGGCCTCCACTTCTGGCCGGCCTGAGCCCCGCCACCGAGCCGCGCCCCGCTCCTCTCTTCTCCAACGCCGTCCGCCACTGGCTCCTCCTTGCGGGTTCCTTCCCCATAGAGCTTTCCTGCGCCGGCCCTGCTCTCCCACTCGACCGACCGCCTCCATCACGAGAATGCAACACCGCCGGATCCACCTCGCCGGACTGCAGCACCCCGTCGGCCGTCGCCCTCCCTCTATCCCGCTTTGCACCTCTATGGGCTCGGTGAGCAACCCCCCTTTCATTCTTCCCCCGTTTCGGTTTCGTTCCGGCGCCACGCACCATGGTCTTCGGTGACCTCACTACCTCGCCCCTCGTTACCTCCTGTTAGAGAGTAGAGGGGTGGGTTAGCCCGTGTTAATTGTGCAATGTAAAAGAAAAAGGGAAACAAAAATGTATGTATGTATGAAAAACATGTATGTACGTATGTATGAGCATATTTGTGTGTACGCTTTGTGTGTCCGTGTAGCGTATGTGTGGACTCGTTGTCCCAATGACACTAGGGCCCCACCACTCCCACCAAATGACACGTGGGGTCCCTCCTAAAAACATAAAAATAAAAATAAATATATATATATATATGTTTTTATTTAATTTAAAATAAATAAATAATTAGATATATTATTTAATTAATTAAATAGATAAATTAGTAATCTATTAATATAGATAAATAATTATCCTATTAGAGTATGACACGTGGGTCCCCCACTAAGTTAATTTGATTAATTAGTAATTAACCCTAATTAAAAATTGTGTCAATGACACGTAGGACCCACTGGTGAGTTGGACCAGTCAACTGCTGATGTCAGCATGACATCATGCTAATGTCATAATAGTATTTCATAATTAATTAAATCTATTTGTAATTCCTAAATATTAATAAAACTTTGAAAATTAATATAAAATAAATCTTAAGTGAGATCAAAATATTTTCAACATGAAAGTTCATCAGTAGAGCGAGACGAACCCGGATACGCCATCCGTTAGTCTATCATGCGTCCCTAGCATAGCAGACATGGAACTTTCCCATCATTTTCAGTCTGACCGGTAGTAGCCACAGACCCGGAAAATATCATCACATATACTTCCCACCCGTCTTTGACGGATGTTACTGCGTTAGTTCATGCCTAGCCTGCATATTGCCAAGTCATGCTTAGTGTTGCACCTATTGTTCTTATTTATTGTTTCTTCCCCCTCTTCTTACCGGTAGACCTGGAGACTGACGCTGTTGTCTGGTACGTCTACCCTCCCGATGACCAGCCCTTTGTCGTAGATAAACAAGGCAAGCAAACCTCTTCATATATCACCTATTCTTTCTTCCTCTTGCTTGCATTAGAATTTTGCTATTGTTGTAATTAGCTCCTACATCTCATGCATAGCCTAATTTTGATGAACTTCTACTTTCAGTATTGTACTTTTAATCTGCTTAGTATAGGTGGAGCAGTAATCCCCTCTGACCCCTTAGTCCACTTGCCCCGCTTAAATGTCAAGTCCCGATCCCTGATCGACGAGCCAGATCGGACACATCACTTACACCCCCCTAGTTGCGCGGCGCTACAGAGGTACTATCGGGTACCAAGGGTGACACCTCGCGAAGTACTCATGATGGTATCTCTGTAGTACACCTAGTCGATCGTGGTATTTGAGGGTGATTCCTCCTTCACCACTCCCGACGGTGTCTTTGTCGTGCAACCCCTCAAGTGTGGGACCCTCAAGGGTGATTCCTCTAAGTCCACCTGTACGGATACATCGTTCGGAATCCAACAAGGGTGATACCTCAGATTCCCCCCCTCCGATGTTACAACCACACAGTTACTTGACCATGTTACTGGGATCTTTGATGAATAGATGTTAGGCGGGTGGATTCCTGCGTGTTTGTGTCGATGGCTTAATTAAAATGATAATGGATTTGGGTATTTGATCTGGGTTGGTCAGAAAGTCTTATTACGCACTAACCGTCTGCGTGGGAAGAATTATTGGTACTCGACGTCGCGGTATCAGCCGGAGCTCTTCGGACGTCAGCGATGGAGCGGCGCGCGCGCGAGTGGTCCCGAGATGCATTGTTCTTGTATTAAGGGGTTCTAGGACTGACATTGCCCGCCCACGCATCGTGCAGGAGCGCGGAGGGTAAGTGGGCCCACGAACCCTTTGGGCTTAGGAGTTAGACCGGCGGACTGGCCTCTCCGTTGAGCTTAGGTGGGGCTGCGATGCGTCGATATTCCGAGGCCGGGCATGACCCAAAAAAGTGTGTCCGGCCAGAGTGTTATCGAGCATGACGGGGAATATGTTGTGCACCCCTGCAGGGAAGAACTTATCTATTCGAATAGTTGTGTCCATGGTTACACGAAGACTTGGAGTTGTGCCCTGATCTTATACAACTACAACTGTTACTTAACTGGATTTGTTGCCCTGGGATTGCTTGCTCGTAGGGAGTCGAGGGAGGATCTCTGGGCATGACCTCATATTATTATTGCTGCAAAAATATGACTATTATTTATGTTACTTGTTCTACTCTCGTCTATTGCTGCAAGACCCCTGAAGAAGCTAGTCTTCGATAGGACAAGGCTTTCTCTCTCCATTATCGTATTGCTGCAGTCAGTCCACATTTAAACCCCTTCTTTGATACTGTGCATACTTAGCTTAGTTCTTATGTAAGTCTTGCGAGTACTTTGGATGAGTACTCACTGTTGCTTTGCTCCCACTTTTCCCTTTGATCCGTTGCTGCGGCCAGATGATGGAGCCCAGGAGATGGAGTTTCCTGCCGACGTCTGCCACCCCAATGGTGACTTCTTCGTGGAGGTCGCTGAATATCAGGAGTAGTTAGGAGGCTCCCAGGCAGGAGGCCTTGCCTCGTTCGATCGTGTTTTTTTTGTGCTAGCCTTCTCTAAGGCACCTCATGTTTATTGTCTCTACTTAGATATTGTTGCTTCCGTTGACTCGTGTTCTTATCGAACTTCTGTATTCTAGCCCTCGAGGCCCCTGGCTTCTAATATGAAGCTTGGATTGTTTTATTTGTGTCTAGTTTTGTGTTGTGATATCTGCCCATGAGTCCTTGAGTTTGATCGTACGCATTTGCGTGTATGATTAGTGTACGATTAAATAGAGGGCGTCACAAGATTGACCCTCACCGGGTAACGAGACAAACCCTTTAGTAGGCAAAGCCCGCCAAGGACGGTTTTCGACTCGCCGACCCCACTGGGTGATGCCAACCCCTGAAGTATGACAAGGTCAATGCATTAGATAAGGGTGGAATGGAAGTAGTCCTCCCACGGGCCACCGATGAAGAAGTACCGCGGAGCGCTCTAGACCCGCGCCCACCATCTTTCAGCACGTGCCTTGACAAAGAGTAAAAGAAATTAGTACAACATAAAAAATTGAATACATGACATGAATATTAATATGTACATAACTGAAGTTCGGATGCATACAAAGTAATAAAAGTCTGGATTGTCTATATATGCTACGGGATCAATAAATGCATCTTCATCATCACTATCACACATGTCGTCATGAATGACGTGCTCATCGAGTTCAGTGGCATCAACATCTCGAAGGCCTTTTTGTAATCGTTCAAGCATTGATAGGTCATCCGCGGTAGTAACCTCTTCTAGTTTTGGATCTACTTGTTCCGGCTCAGGGGTGAAGTCAGATTCTCTGTTGGTGTCTACTTCCGTGTTCTAGGGTGAAGTAGAGCGGTTCTTGAAACTATTCTTGGAAAGACGTGTTTCATGGAAGAATTCACTATCATATGTGTCTGGGTTAATGTGAGGTTCATAATCCTCTTCACTGGGTGTAGGTGGTCTAGCACGTGGTGCCACTTCATAAACAACAGCCCAACCATTCAGATTCTTATGCGTTTGGGAGGCCCACAGTAGATAGAAAACCTGGGTCACCTGTTGAGCATAATATAGACATAGGGAACATCTAAATATATGCTTTCTTTGATTTCGACTAGCCCTATATGTTCATGAGTCCTTCTAGTCTCCTTCGGCTGGAACCAATAACATTTTAAGTTTACGACATTCGGTGGGTTTCCACCATTGAATTGAAGTTCATAAATTGCTTCAACTCTTACATAATAGTCGATACCTCCTTCGCCGATAGCAGATACACCACAATTTGTAGATTTTTGGTCGGCCATAGATATCTCTTTCCCAAAGGCACGAAAGCGATACCCGTTGATGTTGTATTTCTCAAATGAACAGACCTTATAGTCAAAACCATTAGTGGCTTGTCTCAGTTTGGTGTCCATAGACTCTGAATCAGCCTACAAGTTTAATACGGAAGCATTATTGCATTAGCCATAAATTAGACAAAGAAATGAAATGGTCTATTAATGATAATTACCGTTTGTTTCAACCAAGAGATGAAACCGGGATAGCCGCCTCCATGCTTTGCCAAAAGCTCATACTCTTCGATGGGATCCTTTTGGATCATCGCTGCATCAAAGAATTTGGTGATGTATCGACCATATCAAATATCCGGGAATAAGAGCAGTTGAAAGGAATTAGAAGTCGCGGAAAAATATACCAAGAACTTACTCAATGTACGGCCGCACTTCTGTTAGGTTGTTGAAGTATACCACAAAATGGCTGCCATTCTTCAACATCCAGCACTATTGGTTTCGAAGCACCAGCTCGTGCGAGCTTCCCTTTGAATAGGCTGAGGTTGGATCCACCTTTTTAGAGCCGCCAACATTGTATCGAGGCTTTGGATTATGCAAATAAACATTTCTGGCTTCATAGTGTGATGTCACGAAGTTTGCCACCTCCTTTGTGACCTTCAATATTGGTCATTAAATGTTCGTTGTTTTTCATTTGCGACCTTTTTGCGACCAAAAATAGTTGGTTAAAAGCTAGCCGCTTTAATGAAACTTAACGAGCTTCTTTCTGCAATGGTCATAGAGGGCAACGACCAAAATAAAAAGGTCGTTGGTTCTACGACCAATTATTTTGGCCACACGTCGTTTGCCCAGGCCACGTCGGATCCAATCTCGCAAGCTGATGTGGCAAGTTTACGACCAATTGATTTGGTCATTGATAAGAATCAGCATGGTACAATTCGGTGTCTATATGGACCGAGCCCATTAACTCAACCCATTTAGTGTACTTTTCCTATACTTTGATTAGCTACATGGGCCTCGCCCAACAATTCGGCCTTTTTAATTTCTTTGCCCGGCCCTTTTGACGACATATTTTCTTTTTGGTCATGTCGTTTTCTAGGTCGTTTCTTAGTTGGGCCTCTCATGTTTTCCCCTCGGAAATAATTGTCCACTATATCTTGGGCCTAGTCCAGTTCCGAAATAATTGGTATAATCCAAAAACAATATTATGCCATTGATATTACAACACATCACACCACAAGCTATTTTGGGCCTAGCCGAGTTCTGATGCATTTTCAAAGTAACGTGCAATGTTGTAGGAGCCTGAAATATAATATTTCTAATATTACAACCATTCATTCTAGCAATACTTATCTTCTATCCAAGGAACGGTAAGTGCCAAACAAAACTAGTCTACGACAAGGAAAATTAAAACAGGTATGTAGATGATAATACCTAACATAAGTTCCTATTGTCCTCCTGCTTCAACATTTGAAAACTTCATTCACCTAGCAGTAGATTAATAATGAGTGAGAAACTATATTGAAGTAAAAAATGTTCAAATGATGCAAAAAGTAACAATCATTACACATGGTATTTGGGTACATATTCATTAATCATTCCATATGGTATGACAAGTATAGATTCATCAACCATTAGAGTAGATAATAACATATGACAACAATTAATATGGTTTGGATCAAGTCTCAAGCATATTACAGTATTGCAGATACACTATATTCATGTACAATTACACATACAGTATATTCATGATCAAGTCTCAAAGCATATTACTAGTAGTTCTACACATTTGCACCACATATATAACTAGCTATAGATAAACTATATTCATGTACAAACAAAACAATTTCGGTTAATTTTAGTTAATTATAATTATCTGAAGAATTTTCATTTAGGCCCCGTTTTGATCAAAGGGAAGAAAAGCAAAGGTTTGAAACAAAATGAAGCAAAAGGAGACAAAGTAGGTGTAAAACATAGGAATAAAAAACCTTACAGAAAAACTATGTAGGTGTTCGGAATGCAGGAGAAACGGTACAGGAAGTCTAAACAAGTTGGTCCCACAAAATTATTTTTTATGTTGAAAAAGCTAATATGCTGGTTGAGTTTAGGTCAATGGGCCCATGTATACACAGATGCATCCCGTTCTTAATTTCATGTGGACGCAAAGATGTCAGTTGAGCTCCAGTGCCTCTAGGCAACGCACAAAAAAGAGCTCAGAGTGGATGTTTGATTATCCTCCAAAAGTAGAAGACAGGGAAACTTTCTAGGGGATTGGAAATGATCAATTCCTACGTCCGAACGCAGCTACAGCAACAACACCCATAGGAATCGATTCCAACAATGGTTCCTTCACTTTCCCCTTGAAAGGAACAAGCCTAGTGTGTGTGCTCAGATAAGAAGAAAACTACAAGTAATTAATCACTACTCCAAAACAAGAAAACATGCTACTGATGCATGACAATATTTGTGTCAAAGAGTTTCTCCAAGAATTCACTCCTAATGCTACCGATGCAAAACTACTCTTAATGGACACTTGTTTAGTTACTGCAAGAATATACACCTATACTCCATGTACTGCTACTCCAGTACACCATCATAACGAAACAATTCCTTCGATGTGAGTAGTTGCAGTACTAATGTCCAGGAGTACTCCAATTGATCTTTAAAAATGTTCAAGCACTGACTAAAAAAGGAATGAAAAATTGCAAAAATATATGAAGCACTCACGTGTACTCTAGTGGAGAGCATCATAAGAGAAGTCCTCAGCTGTAGCTAACGCAACAGATGGGAGCCCAAAAAAAACAAAGATAATGGCTGGAAAATTACTCCAGTTTATACTCCTATTTTAGCAGTAAAAATTATAGCTAATGCAACGTCATGGGAGCTGATGTCCAGGAGTACTTGCAAATAAATGATACAACATCATGGAGTAGGACAACATGTTTAGCAGTACAGGTAATAGAGTAAGCAAGCAAGCAATTCGGCAAACTATGTTGCAAGATAACTATTTGTCGTAACAATCACCATTTAAAAATGATTTGTTGTAATAATACATGCACATCAAGTGAGAGTGGTCTTATGTTCTGACCATATCCACACAAGTCAGACGAGAACTGAATCATCTAAGTTCAAAACCAAACAATAAAAAGATTCAGGGAATGGACAACCTTCAAGCATCTATCTATAAATTCAACATGCAGTTGACCGATTTGGTTCAACAACTTCCATTGATATCTACAATATTACATCACTTCAAAGTACTAGTTTCATATAAAGTTTCAGCAAACTATTTTTGGTACCCTCCTATTTTCAGTACCCTAGATGGCAATTAAGGAAACTAGCAAAATATCTTCACATCAAGCAGAAAAAAGCATAATCCCCGGAAACTTGAAGTAGGCGAAGCAGCTCACCGGAACTGGGCGACGCGGGGAGCATGCCCGAGATCCCCCATCTACAGGCCGAGATCGCCGGCCTCCGCGGACATTCAGAGCAAGTGTGGGAAGTGGTGGTTGCCGCTGCACCCCCACAACCAGCCCCGCTAATCTGAGAATGGCTTGGTCAGTTCCAGTGAGAATCGGACCGTGGCATTAACATATTGCGTCCTCAATCCGTCCCCAAGATTGACACTCTCATCAAATGCCTACCAAAGCGCCGACCTTCAATGTGTTGGAAATATTCCCTAGAGGCAATAATAAAATAGTTATTATTATATTTATTGTTTCAAGATAATCATTTATTATCCGTGCTATAATTTTATGGAATGGAAACATAAATACATTTGTGGATACATAGACAAAATACGGCCCCTAGTAAGCCTCTAGTTGACTGGCTCGTTGATCAAAGATGGTTCATGTTTCTTAGCCATAGACAAGTGTTATCACTTGATAACGGGATCACATCATTAGGAGAATGATGTGATGGACAAGACCCAAACTACAAACGTAGCATGTGATCGTGTTATTTTGTTGCTATTGTTTTCTGCATGTCAAGTATAAATTCCTATGACCATGAGATCATGTAACTCTTTGACACCGGAGGAATTCCTTGTGTGTATCAAACGTCGCATTTGGCTTCCGAAAAGTTTTCAGGCATTATCAGTAAAGTACCAGGAATTACGAATGGGTTCCAGAGTTCTACGAGGAGGGGCCACTCACCCGGGAGAAAAACAAAAAAGGCCCAAGGGTGGCGCACCAGCCCCTAGTGGGCTGGTGGCCAGCCCAAAAAGGCCTAGCTCGGCGGAAGTGGAAGAAAAGGCATGGAGAGGGGCTAATCCGAATTAGGGAAGGAACGACTCCTCCTTCCAAGTGGAATTGGAGGAGGACTTCTCCCTCCTCCCTCTTGACCTGGCCAAAACCCTATGGTTTCCCTAGGGAGCCACCCCTCCCTCCGTCCTATATATAGTTGAGGGGAGAGAGGCTTTTGGCACTCAAGCTGAAGTGCTACCCTCCTCCCCTCCACAACTTCGGCACCCCGTAGCTAGATTTCGTCCGGCACGGCAAAGCCCTACCGGAGTAAGCTCCACCACCATCATCGTAAAGCCGTCGCGCTGCCGGAGAATTCAGCTACCTCTTCGCCCTTCTTGCTGGATCAAGAAGGCGGAGATCTTCACCAAGCTGTACGTGTGCTGAACGCGGAGGTGCCATCTTTTCGGTACTAGATCGGGACGGATTTCGTGGGACAGATCGTGATCGGATCGCAAAGACTTTCAACTACGTCAACCGCGTTTCTTAACGCTTCCCACTCAGGGATCTCCAAGGGTATGTGCATCTGATCTCCCCTCTCGTAGATGATCATCACCATGATATGTCTTTCGTGTGCGTAGGAATTTTTTTGTTTCCCATGAAACGTTCCCCAATGCAACATACCTACGATCAACAACATTAGTGACTGAACCAGTCTAACAGCACGATACTAACACAACAAATCTGAAGTTATAAACTCATATATACATGTAAAGCCTGATATTTGGATTCAAGCCCGTTGCCACTTTTACAGAGATGTTGAGGTCCATGAATATCCTGTTTATCCCTGATTTCCACAGAGTTTAAGCGGGCAGGGGTCCATGACAGATATATAGTCATTGTCTATGTAAGACTGCCCATGGAGTGGCCCAAGGCTGCCCTGGTGCGTGAAGGCCATGGATCTAGCGATGTCGACGAAAGCCTTCACCTCAGCTGAGGTGAGGAACTCACGGACCTAAGTCAAGTGTGGCAGTTGTCCATAAGTAACACAATCAGGTGAAGGTAAATCCAACAAACTATGATATCAATTCGGGTATTTTTCTATCACTCGTTCAGTTTGATCAAACAACACATCATCATATCCAACACTTGTTAATTCCATGCCCTGAGAAAACACAAACGAATCCCTATCTGCTGGCAGGAGGCTACACAAAGCAAAATTGATCCTATTCCGGATATTTAAGCAATTGCAACCTATTTTAGATTCTTCATTCCACACAAACACGGATATGGGGGGTAGAGACTGCAAGAGCAGATGAAGTGGAACCTTAATCTATCTCATGCACGCTGATCTACACAGAGACACAAAATCATGCAGACCTCATTGTGGTGCTCATCAGCCCGACCTTACAGGATGCAACAACAATCCCCTGCCCCACCCCCAACCGAGTCAGATATCCCCAATCGCACAGCCCGTGGAACCACGTCGAGCGAATGGGCCTATCGCGCTGAGGCGTGGAACCACCATGTGAACCCAAAATACCCTTTCACCCATGCGGAATCCCAGAACACGACGAGCCACCATGGTGAATCGATCAATGCCTAGTGGTGCGGGCGCGCGAGGAGGAGGAGGAGGGAGGGTGTGCAAGCGACTTACGAGGCTGGAGCAGTGGAGGAGGCGGGTGGTGATGCGTGACGCCATTTCAATGATGGCGGTGGCTACGGAAGGTCTGTCGTACAAGAGAAGAACGACTCGCTGGCTGGCCAAGTGAGACTAAGGGATCTGGTCCTCCTCCTCCTCCTTGATTCGACAGCCTCTCTGACTTGCGGACGGGGATGAAGGGAGCGTCCGGAGGCGATGGTGGTGTGGAGGGGGAGGAAGGAGCCGAGGGACCGATCATATCTGGAGAGTGAGAAAGGGTGGGTGGGTGTTTAGGTTTTTGGTTTCTGAGGGGAGGCTCTACCGTTAGACGGGTGCTGATGGATGGTTCAGATCGTGTCCAATTGGGTGATCTGTATGAAGGCAATTTCTCGTCTCTCATTGGCCGGTTCGAAACTTGATTTTTTACCTAAATCTCCGGAAAAAATTATAGAAAATATCAAATATTTGTAGCAAAATCTGACTGCACTATTTTTCAAAAATATTATAACACATTTTGAGTGTCAAGATTTTTCCATCCGCGCTTGTCAAAAATACAAACATCGGGCGCCCAGCACCTATTTCAAGGTGAATGGCCAATGTTATGTCAAAATTCATGACAAAGATAGTCCAAATGATCTCACATTTTTCATAAGGGTCCATCTTGCTATTGCAAACAATGTTGCTAAAGGAGTTTTCATTTTCTTTGCACGAAAAGTTCATTTTCCATTTTTTATTGCCCAAAATGAGTTTTTTTGTGAATGACCTACCATATATTTGTTGCAAAATTGAACCAACTCAATTTTATTGAATACTAGGTCATTTTTAATGTACAATTCGCCAAATGGTTGGGTGTCAAAAGGTTTTATCCACCTCTCGTGAAAAAGATAAATTTTCATCAATTCAGCTCGAAGTTGGTCGAATTTGAACTACAACTACCTCGTAGTTTGCTCTTTATTTTTCCCAAAAATAATTTCTAGGTACATAAGTATCTATTTAATCGTCTAAAACCGAAGAAATTATCTACTATTTAGCCACTAGCTAGGAACACACATTCCCGCTGTTTTTACCGCATTTTGAAATGGGCCTGAAAAATTAAAAAAATCAAAACGTTGGAAAACCTTCGCATTGGGTCATTATATGTGACCAAGTTACGAGGAAAAATAATAATTTTTTAATACGGAAATTATTTCAAAAAAAGTCTTCTCAGAAATGAGTTATCATGTGTGAAGGTTCATGTCTTTCAAGACAAATGATCAATATTATGGAAACTTTCATGACATAGTTTGGTCAAATGATCTTATATTGTGCGCAAGGCTGCATATTCAAATGACAAACAATGTTGGCTAAGGAATCTTTCATTTTCTATGGACGGAAATTTCATTTTTCATTTTTTCAGTGTCGAAAATGATTTTTTTTGTGAAGGACCAACCATCAATTTGTTGGAAAATTGGACCAAACCAATTTTCTAACATTCTAGGCCATATTTAATATACCATTGACCAAATGGTTGAGTGTCAAAAGTTTTGGTGCACCTCTCATGAAAAACACAAATTCCTGTAGATCCATGTGAAAGTGGGTCAAATTTGAACTGTAGTAGCCTCATAGTTTGCTCTTTATTTTTTCAAAAAATAATTTCTAGGTACATAAGTATCTATTTAGTCACAAAAACACCCAAAAAATACAATATTTAGCCACTGATATCCCACAAGTATAGGGGATCGTGTGTAGCCTTTTCGATAAGTTAGAGTGCCAAACCCAACGAGGAGCTAAAGGTGGGTTCAATATTCTCTCAAGTTCTATCAACCATTGACACAACTCTACACACACTAAACATTTTGCAATATCTAGGAGATAAAACTAGAGAGACAATACGGGTATGAGAGAAAGCTTTACAAGATAATAAATACAAGAAAGTAAATGTTAGTGCTGCAGCAATAAAATATACTAAGTAACCATAAACTAACAGTACCATGAGTGCGGAAAATTGGTGGTAATTGTGGTGGAATTGTCCATGATAAAATAGTCAAATACAGGGTTGATATTCCTCTTTTATGTGGGAGAGGCAAAGCGAACAAGCTCTCACTATCCAATGATTGCAAGTACTTATGGTTGGAACTCTAGCAAACATCCGTAAATACTAGAATATACATTAAGGTAAAAATACCCAACAATAGCATTAAGATCAAAAGGTCCTCCTTATCTCATATGTTTTGAACACTAAATTGGGGCTCATGTTTCTGTCACTCAAGCAGCCCACCCTCTAGCTTTCTCCACATACTACAAACCCGATGATGTGATCCATGCGCGCATAAACATATGATGGGCACCATAGGACTGTAAAAAATTCAATATATAGCTCAAACCATCCATGGAGATTCAACAATCAATCATATGACAAAAGGGAACTACACAAACATGACATAGATAAAATAGATCATTTGTAAATAATTTATAACATCAAACACCATGTTTACATAGGGAATTACAGAGGTTTATGGGAGAGTGAATCGATGTAGCTATGGAGGAGATGATGATGGAGGTGTTGGTGAAGGCGTCATCATGGCGGAGAGGATGGATAAGGGGCAGCACGTGAGGTGTAGGGTGGCGTCGGCGGCCGTCGGCGGTTAACGGGGCTCCTCCTGCGCCAGTCGGCCATCATGGGGGAGCACCGCCCTTTAGCCCCCTTCCTCCATGGCTTCTTCGTGCTATAGATTAGCCCTCCCCCATGGAGATGAGGCCATGGGGGAAGCAAAATTCGTGGCTTTTGGTGGCTGCCTAGAAATCAGGGTTTTCCTCTCTTTATATGAGCTGGGACGATTATCCTTGGCCCTCCGATGGATGCCCCTTTGATCCAAGGGCTCTTGGGCACCTCTAGAACCTTCCTAGGGACCCCTCTCAACCCTAATGAGGTCCAAAGTTGTGGCCTAGCGGAATCCATCAAATATGGTAAGAGTTGGACTCAAACACATCACAGATTCCCGTAATCCCGTAATCAGATATTTGTCCTCCAGTAAAATTGGCTTTCCTGAAGCGTACGAACTCCATATGGGCCGAAAGGTATGTCTAGAATTATCATAATAAAATTCCCCACACTTTTGTCTTCTGTGAGATTTCCTTTTGAGACCGTCTTCGACCCGTAATGTGGAAATCTTTCAAAGGAGTTTTTAGAAAGATTTCAGGAAAGTCCCAATTCAACTCCAACAAGGTTTCCTCTTCTATTTTTGATAGGTCCTACACATAGAAGTGTAAAACTAGAACATTGTGCACTTTTGCAACAATTAATAGGTTAGTCCAAATAAGTCATAAACTTATTATAGAAACAATTATCAAAAGCATAAAAGTAGCATGAAACCATCAAAAATTATAGATATGTTTTGGACATATCAACATCACCAAGCTTAGTTCCTACTCGTCCTCGAGTAGGTGAAATGATAAAAAAAAAATTTGAGGTGACAAGCTACCAACGTAATCTTGATCATCATATTTGTAAAAGCATCTGAAAGCTCAGATCATAGCACCCCAAACATAGGCATGATAGATATAATTCTAACAATGAGACTTAGCAACCATGTTGCAACTTGAAAGGTAACACAAACAAAAGATCATGAATAATAATGCACTTGAAAGGTATACGTTTGTTTCGAGCATAGAGAAAACATAGCAAAGTGCTATTTCGCTTGTCCTTAAGAGTGGGGCAAAACATAAATACTAGGAGACCTTCAAAGTTCAAGTGGATGACTAGAACAAATAATTTGAGAGCAAGTAATAAGACATCATGAATCAATCAATAATAAATTTTGGGACTATGCACATTATTCGTCAACGAATGCTAGCAGATAGCCCAATACTTCTCATGCTGGACAAGTTTTGAGGAACGGCTCCCAAAGTGGGGACGATCACATCCCCTTAGTCTCCTTTGTTTATCACTATTCTGATTTCTCATGAACAAAGCGTGAAGGGGTTTTTGTTTGTTGCTATTGTCTTTTACGAGATGGGCGCACTCTTGCCAGTCCCTCCTTGTATTAGGGGTCTGCAGATTAGACATGCAAACCCAAGATAAAGCTTGTCCAGTATGAGAAGATCATGAATTATCTACTATTTCCTCATGAGCTAAAACAGAAGCACAAAACATGAATAATTCTGACAGTTTTAAAGGTAGCACATGAGAAATTTACTTGGAGTGGCTGTTAAATACCATATGTAGGTAGGTATGGTGGACAAATTTGTGAAACTTTGGTTTTTGGGAGTTGGATGCACGAGTAGAGCTCATACTCAGTACAAGTGGAGGCTAGCAAAAGACTGAGAGCGACAAATTAAGAGAGCAATAATGGCCATAATCATGCATAGAAACAAAAACTTTATTAATCAAAGCATCAATTGTATTACAAGTCAAAAAAATAAATGATCATAGAGGCTATAAGTTACTGGTTTGTAGTCATAACATGGTGTGAGCATGCGCCAAGTCAACCCAAATGAAGTAGTAAAGCAGAATACCAAAATATTGTGCTTCGATATGATAAAACCAACACATGATTCTTTCAATGGCACATTAAGCACTCTCAGCTATTTGAGACAAGTCATGCTACATCAATAACTACTAAGCATATAATTAAGATAATATCTAACATGACATGCTAAAGTCTAAGCCACAGAATAAACGAGCTTCTTATTGCACCACTATAAGCATGAAATATTTTACTCTTCTCCAACACCAATCAACTTTCTTGAAAAAACTCTCATAGATAATATTAATTAAAGACCAGAAAGATAATCATATATAACTGAAGCAGGCTAACAAGATCTAAACAAAATATGAGTTGAAAACAAGAGCTAAACACAATACTAGCAAAAAGTGAACACTCACAGAACAATAAGAGTGAAAACTAGAGTGTTCTAAGCAATTAAAACGGAGTGTGTCTCTTTCCAAACTAATATGCTGGGATCCAACCATTTATTACAGCAAATAAAATTAAACAAACTGAGAAGTAAAGAGCAGGACGCTCCAAGCATAGCACATAACATATGAAGTGATAAAAATATAGCATGGAGAAGGACGAACTGATAATTGTTGATGGAGAAGGGGATGCACGGGGGCATCCCCAAGCTTAGACACTTGAGTCTCATTGAATATTTCTTGGGGGTGCATGGGGGCATCCCCAAGCTTGAGCGCTTGACACTCCTGGATCTTCTTTCATCATCTTCCATCGCATACTTGAAAACTCCCTTCATACGAAACTCATCATAAGCTGATTAGAGTGGTTAGTGCCCATAATTAAAGAAATTATTCTATTCTAGAAATAAAGATTTTTAGGAAGAGCTACTGTTTCTCAAGATTGCCAAAATATTTTTGCAAAGAAAAAACAAGCTTAAAATTTGCAAAACAATGAAAACGCAAAAGAGGGCAAAATCTGGGAAAAATAGACCAGGAGGTAGTAAAAAAGATTCAGGGCACTTATGGAAATCAAATAAATACTCAGAATAGACGCCAGAAAGTCAATTATATAGAGCACACTGTCAAAACAATTCAGATTAAAAAATATGATCTGGTGATTTTTGGTGAATTTTTCCGTCAAGCAGATAGAATCTGTTTCTGGACAGCATGTCACAACTTTTGAACTTTCTTGCAAACGGAGGCTAAAAATTGGCACAAAACGAAATAAAAAGGATAAGGGGTTGATACAGAGGTAACAACTTCCAAGACTCAAAGAAAACAAAAGAACTTAAAGATAATAACATGAAAACATAAGGAAAACAAAGTGGATTGCCTCCCACAAGCGCTTTTCTTTAACGCCTTTTAGCTAGGCATGGAAAAGGGAGGGATGCCTTGGGCATCCCCAAGCTTTGATGATTGAATATTCTTGAATACTTCATTGAGGTGCACTTAGGAGTCCCGAAGATTGAGCTTTTCTCTTCTCATTCATCTCGTATCACCATCTCCATTGGATCTTAAATACTACATTCACATAAAACTTGACAAAAACTCATTAGTAGGGTTAGTACTCATTAAATAAAATCCACTCTTGTTCAAGCATTGACAAGTTTCATAATATTTACTCAACATTAGCCACTGTATATACTAAGGTGTTCATGGTTTCCGTTGTTTGTTGAAAAACTAATGAAACTAATAACACTAAGTACAATATTGAATAAACTAAGAAATCTGTCAAAACTGAACAGTTTGTGAAGATGACACTAAACGAGGTAGTTAGGTAGCTCAAATCGAAAAAATCAAAACTAATGGAGACAGATCATAATCTCAGGTTGATGCACAAAAAAATTCATTTCGAAATATTATTCTGAGATTTATCACGACTTTTTACGGTGAAGCACAGGAAATCTGTTTAAACAGAACAATCAGTAAAGATCGAATTATTAGACCTATCTACGCACCTCAAATCAAAGAAGTCAAAACTAATGGAAGTAATGTAATAAACAGTAATTTTCACTCAAGAAATTTCAGATCAAGATCACGTTTTGGTGATTGTTAAAATTTTCTACGATGGACCATGGAAATCTGTTTCTAGGCAGCAAAGTGGCAAACTTGCATCATAAACAAACTAGAAGTTATCTATACATTTTATTTTTATGGTATAGAGGAATATGTACAATATATACACAATATATACAAGTTTTTAACTGAAAATCTTTCATGGAAAGAATTGTTTTGGTTTCATAGGCATGAACACAAGTGTTCAAGGACGACCCCCACTTAACCATTACTCATCTTTCCAATCACTTTCCTTTTTGAAAACGTTTTTAGATAACAAGTACAACTATTATTTTAATACACATTCCCTATCGATATAAAGATGGAGAACAACTTAAAACTGAAAGTAAAACTACTTAGAGACAAATCAAACAAGTGCACACAAGAACATTCACCCCACACTATTACTTCCCGGCAACGGTGCCAGAAAAGGTCTTGATATCCCACAAGTACAGGGGATCGTGTGTATCCTTTTCGATAAGTAAGAGTGTCGAACCCAACAAGCAGCTAAAGGTGGGATAAATATTCTCTCAAGTTCTATCAACCATTAACACAACTCTACACACACTAAACGTTTTGCAATATCTAGGAGACAAAACTAGAGTCGCAATACGGGTATGAGAGAAAGCTTTGCAAGATAATAAATACAAGAAAGTAAATGTTGGTGCTGCGGCAATAAAATATACTAAGTAACTATAAACTAACAGTACCATGACTGCGTAAAAGTGGTGGTAATTGTGGTGGAATTGTACATGATCAAATATTCAAATACAAGGTTGATATTCCTCTTTTATGTGGGAGAGGCAAAGCTAACAAGCTCTCACTATACAATGATTGCAAGTAATTATGTTTGGAACTCTAGCAAACATCCGTAAATACTAGGAGATACATTAAGGTAAAAATATCCAACCATAGCATTAAGATCAAAAGGTCCTCTTTATCCCATATGCTTTGATCACTAGATTGGGGCTCATGTTTTTGTCACCCAAAGCAGCCCACCCTCTAGCTTTCTCCACATACTACAAACCCTATGATGTGATCCATGCGCGCATAAACATATGATGGGCACCAGAGGACTATAAAAACTTCAATATAAAGCTCAAACCATCCATGGAGATTCACAATCAATCATATGACAAGGGAACTACACAAACATGACATAGATGCAATAGATCATTTGCAAATATTTTATAACATCAAACACCATGTTTACATAGTGGGTTATAGAGGTTTGTGGGAGAGTGGAACTCTATAGCTATGGAGTAGATGATGATGGAGGTGTTGGTGAAGGTTGCATCATGGAGGAGAGGATGGAGACGGGGCAACACGTGAGGTGCAGGGCGGTGCCGGCGGCCGTCGGCGGCGCAGGAGGCTTTTCTTGCGCCGCCGACCGTCATGGGGGAGCGCCGCCCATTAGCCCCCTTCCTCAATGGCTTATTGGTGCTATAGATGAGCCCTCCCCCATGGAGATGAGGCCATGGGGGAGGCAAAAATCGTGGCTTTTGGTGGCTGCCGAGAAATCAGTGTTTTCCTCTCCTTATATGAGCTCGCACGATCATCCTTGGCCCTCTGATTGATGCCCCTTTTATCCAAGGGCTCTTGGACACCTCTAGAACCTTCCTAGGGAACCATCTCATCCCTAATGAGGTTCAAAGTGGTGGCATGGCTGAATCCATCAAATATGGTAAGAGTTGGACTCAATCACGTCACCGATTCCCGTAATCCCGTAATCAGATATTTGTCCTCTAGTAAAACGGGCTTTTCTGGAGCGTCTGAACTCCGAATGGGCCGAATTTTATGTCTAGAATTATAAACATAAAATTCCCCAAACTTTTGACTTATGTGAGATTATCGTTTGAGGCCATCTTCACCCGTAACGTGGAAATCTTTAAAAAGAGTTTTCAAACAGATTTCAGGAAAGTCCCAATTCGACTCCAACAAAGTTTCCTCTTCTATTTTTGGTAGTTCCTACACATAAAAGTGTAAAACAAGAACGTTGTGCACTTTTACAACTATTAATAGGTTAGTCCAAATAAATCATAAACTTAATATATAAACAATTATCACAAGCATAAAAGTAGCATGAAACCATGAAAAATTATAGATACGTTTTGGACGTATGTGCCACTATCTAGAAACAGTCATTCTCTTTGTTTTGACCACGTCTTGAAATGGGCATGAAATATTCGAAAAAAATCAAAAAATTGGAAACAATTCGCATTGTGTCATTATATGTGACCAATTTACGAGAAAAAATAATAAACTTGTGATAAAGTAATTATTTAAAAAAAAATGTTCTTAGAAATGAGTTATCATGTGTGAAGGTTCATGGCTTTAAATCCAAATGATCAGTCTAATGGCCACATTCATGGCATAGTTTGTTCAAATGATCTAATATTGTGTGCAAGGGTACATATTAGAATAGCAAACAATGTTGCTTAAGGAAGTTTTCATATTCCTTGGACGAAAAATTCATTTTCCATTTTTTGAGTGCCCAAAATGAGTTATTTTGTGAAGGACCTAGCATATATTTGTTGCAAAATTGGAGCAAATCATTTTCATAAAATACTAGGCCATATTTAATGTACGATTTACCAAATGGCTTGGTGTCAAAAGCTTTTATCCACCTCTCATGAAAAATGGAAATTTTCCGTCAATTCACATGGAAGCGGGTCAAATTTGAACTGCATCTCCATTATAGTTTACTCTTTATTTTTCACAAAAATCATTTATAGGTACATAAGTATCCATTTAATCAGAGCTAGATGGTGTGGTGGCAATACGTCGAGGTTTCGATGGTGTCCGATGCCCCAACTCTAGAGCGTGTAAACAAGCATGCCATCCGCGTGGTTACCGCATGATTGTGGCGTTGCTACGCGTTCTGGGCGGCCTAGGTTTGTGTGGTTGGTTGGCCACTCCCTAGATAAGTAGTAGGAAGAATAATACAACAGAATAATCTCACCAGGATACTATACTAAGCTCAACCCTGAATTAGCAGCCAAGTGTTTGATTAGCGGTGGGGGAAATTCACATGGACAATGGGCCTTAGTTCTGGATGAGGATGATGGTCTACTAAGGAGACTATCTTGGAAAAATTTCATCTCAAATGGTGGAGCCTTGGGGGCACTTGCTTTGCAAAGTACCACACTAGGCAGAAATATGGTTGTTGAAGCTGGGCTCAAATGAATGAATTGATAGAGGTGAAATTTTGTTGAGGATGTCATTTGGGCATAGGAAAGCACTATAAAAAGGTGATACCATTTGGACATGCCAAAGTGGCACTTCCTTCACAATGCTCTTCTCTGGAGAGAAACTTGGAAAAATTATTGAGTGTAAATGGCTAAATTAAATTAGCTCAAATTTGGTGGAGGTAAGTTATACATGCAGTAATTGCCTAGTGTGGTCGGGGTCAAGTAGTAATCTGCCCTGGTAAATTGTCAGCAATAATTAAGAAATATAAAATATAATTGCTTCACAAACTGAAAATATGAGGAGAATAAAAAACTGGATGATGAGCTCACATGAATAGCTGGATAGATCTCAAATTCTGTGGAGAGTGATGATCTCGACACATGAAATATTTGGAAAAATCTTAGATCATTTGGATAATCCAAGCTAGTACTTCCTTCACAAAGATCCTCTGTTCATAGAAACTTTGGAAATTTGCTTAGGAAGATTTACTAGGAACATTGAGCTGAATATTGTCATGCGGCAATTCTTTGGATATGGAAGATTGCCAAAAAAGTTTGCGAGCAATATGAAGGGTCTAGATAGCACTTGCTTTGGAATGTGCCAAATTGGACAAAAAATAGAAATTGAATATGTGCTCACATAGATGATTTGATTAAGCTGCAACTTGGAGGAGGATCCTAATTTTGGCATATGAAGGCAGTGTAAAAATTTCATACCATTTGGATAAATAAAAATGATACTTCCTTCACAATGCTCTCCACTGAATAGAACATTGGGAAAAATATTGAGGGAAATTTGCTAAATTTTAATGAGCTAAAAATTTGGTGGACGGAGGTTATATGGTCACGGTCATGTCGTATAAATTTTCATCAGTTATGAAGCAATATATAATGTAGTTGCTTCATAAACTGAAAATATTACCAGAAAAAAATGAATCGATGGTGAGCTCACATGGATTGTTAGATGGAGCTCAAATTTTGCGGAGAACTATTATTTGGGCATATAGAAGATGTGGGAAAAAATCAACTCATTAGGATTTCCTAGCTAGTAGTTCCTTCACAAAGCTTCTAAATGAACAGAAACATTAGAACTTCACTGAGAAAGATTTACTTGGCAAATGGAGATGAATTTTTCTTGAGGCAATGATTTAGATAGGAAAGAGTGCCCAAAATTTTTTAGGGAAATCGAGAAAATATAAATAGCATTTCCTTCACAAACTGTTATTCTGAACATAATAGGAAAATGAATATTGCTGAATTATTTTTGAACTACTATAGGAAGGGTTTGGACATATTTGAGGAAGATATGATCCAAAGAATTTATCAGAATTGTTTTGGGATTTTGGGAATGACAAAAATTGACACATGGACATGACACATAGGTAAAACTGATGAGGTGGCGCCTAGTCATCGCAATGCACCACAATTTACAAGGCTATGACTATGTGTCTTGGTCGTAATTAGCTAGAAATTAGGCAGCGGACTAGTGTTATGTGTTGTATGACCATTTCCCATAAGGGAATTTTGACATTTTTTGACCTAAATGGCCGTTATGGTTCGGGGTTTGGAGCCCCCCTAATAGCTTATGACCAATTGGTCTCAAATGGTCAAAGATTTACGACCATTACTTCCAGGGTCACTGCTATAAGGTCACAAGTTGGTATATTTCTTGTAGTGCTCCTTAGTAATGAATGCCGCGGTCAACGATGCTTCAATTCTATGTTTATTTTTACATTTTGCTCGAAGCTTTTTCTGCATCCTCTCAGTTGCAAAGCACCAACAATTTTGCACGCCCCCCCAATCTTGACTCGATCAGGAGATGTAAAATTAAATGCTCCATTGGATTAAAGAAGCCCGGTGGAAAGATCTTATCTAACTTGCAGAGCAACTCCCGAGCCAACTCCTCCATGTCATCAACCACTCCAGGCGATAGTTCTTTCGCACAAAGAACACAGAAGTAATAGCTCAGCTATACTAGTACTTTCCATTCATCCTCAAAAATAAATCCATGTAACATCACCGGTGTTACCCGCTCAAGCCATATGTGCTAATCATGACTCTCGAGTCCAAATATTTTCAAATTTTCATGACTCTCTCCCCTCTTTAGATTTGCTGCATATCCATTGGGGAACATCAATTCCATTTTGACCCACAAGATAATTTCCCTCATAGATCCCCTTTCTAGATTGAATCAGGCCTTTGGCATCGACCAATTATACTTTCCTATCAAGTGTCACATGTTTCGTAACGCTCAATCACATAGAGTCTGCTGATCGACTCTAGCCTTAGGATTATCCTTTGACTTCCCGTCTATGTCAAACAATGTACCAAAAATGGCCTTTCCAATATTCTTTTCAGTGTGCATCATGTCGATGTTGGGTGGAACAAGGAGGTATTTAAAGTAAGGCAGATCCCACATGCATGACTTGTGAGTCCATGTGTGTTCCCAATTATACCCCTCGAAATACCGTGGATGCTTTGGATCAGGATCGCGAGCGTTTAACTGATCCAGGATCTGTTGGCCTGTCAACACAGGTGGTGCCGAGTTTTTTTCGAAACTATACCTTTGATAAAGTTCTTCTTGTCTTTTCTGAACTCGTGGCGAGGATCCAAGAACTGTTTATACAAGTCAAAGAAGGAATACTTCCAACCCGCTTGCAACCAATGAAACTAAAGAGTTGCCTTGCATGTGGAGGCATGGGAACCATCCATGCACACACCAGCCAGCGAATAGCGCATATGCCAGCAAGTCATGCATCGAGTACACGTACCATACATGCATTTTCAAGTTTTCTTTTATAGCGGCGTCGTATGTCTTGAACCAATTATCTGAAGCTTCTTGCAATTGGATAGAACATTTGTAAAAACAACTCCACTGAATAGACCACTGGGAAAAATATTGAGGGAAATTGGCTAAATTTAATGAGCTAAAATTTGGTGGATGGAGGTTATGTGGTCACGGTCATGTCGTGTTAAATTTTCATCAGTTGTAAAGCAATATAAAATGTAGTTGCTTCATAAATTGAAAATATTACCAGAAAAAATGAATCGATGGTGAGCTCACATGGATTGTTAGATGGAGATCAAATTTTGTGGAGAGCTATTATTTGGGCATATAGAAGATGTAGTAAAAAATCAACTCATTAGGATTTCCTAGCTATTACTTCCTTCACAAAGCTTCTAAATGAACAAAAACATTTGAACTTCACTGAGAAAGATTTACTTGGCAAATGGAGATGAATTTTCTCTTGAGGCAATGATTTGGATAGGAAAGAGTGCCCAAAATTTTTGAGGGAAATCGAGAAAATATAAATAGCATTTCCTTCACAAAGTGTTATTCTGAACAGAATAGTAAAATGAATATTTCTGAATTATTTTTGAACTAGGAAAGGAAGGGTTTTGACATATTTGAGGAAGATATGATCCAAAGAATTTATCAGAAATGTTTTGGGATTTTGGGAATGAAAAAATGTAGGTTGCTTCACAACCTAGGGAAAAAAATTGACACATGGACATGACACATAGGTAAAACTGATGAGGTAGCGCCTAGTCATCGCAATGCACTATAATTTACAAGGCTATGACCATCTGTATTGGTCGTTATTAGCTAGAAATTAAGCAGCGGACTAGTGTTATGTGTTGTATGACCATTTCCCATAATGGAATTATGATCTTTTTTGACCTAAATGGTCGTTATGGTTTGGGGTTTGGAGCCCCCCTCATAGCTTACGACCAATTGGACTCAAATGGTCGTAGATTTACGACCATTTCTTCTAGGGTCACTCCTAGAAGGTCATAATGTTGACATATTTCTTGTCGTGCTCCTTAGTAATGAATGCCTCGGCCAACGATGCTTCAATTCTATGTTTATTTTTACATTTTGCTTGAAGCGTATTCTGCATCCTCTTAGTTGCAAAGCACCAACAATTTTGCACGCCCCCCCCCCTTACCTTGCCTCGGTCGGGAGATGTAAAATTAAATGCTCCATTGTATTAAAGAAGCCCGATGGAAAGATCTTCTCTAACTTGCAGAGCAACTCCCGAGCCAATTCCTCCATATCATTTACCACGCGAGGTGATAGTTATTTCGAAAAAAAGAACATAAAAGAAATAGCTCAGCTTTGCTAGTAGTAGCCATTCATACCCAGAATAAATCCTTGCAACATCACCGGCGTTACCCGCTCAAGCCATATGTGCCAATCATGACTCTTGAGTCCAACTATTTTCAAATTTTCATGACTCTCTCCCCTCTTTAGATTGGTTGCATATCCATCAGGGAACATCAATTGCATTTTGACCCACAAGATAATTTCCCTCATAGATCCCCTTTCTAGATTGAACCAGGCCTTTGGCTTGGACCAGTTATACTTTCCTTTTGATTGTCGCATGTTTTTTAATGGTCTATCACATAGAGTGTGATGATTGAATCAAGCCTTAGGATTATCCTTTGACTTCCCGTCTATGCCGAACAATGTACCAAAAGTGGCCTTTCTAATATTCTTTTCAGTGTGCATCGTGTCGATGTTGTGTGGAAGACGGAGGTATTTGAAGTAAGGCAGATCCCACATGCATGACTTGTGAGTCCATGTGTGTTCCAAATTATACCCCTCGAAATACCGTGGATGCTTTGGATCAGGCTTGCGAGCGTTTAACTTATCCAGGATCTGTTGGCCTGTCAACACAGGTGGTGCCGAGTTTTTTTCGAAACTATACCTTTGATAAAGTTCTTCTTGTCTTTTCTGAACTCATGGCGAGGATCCAAGAACTGTTTATACAAGTCAAAGAAGGAATACTTCCAACCCGCTTGCAGCCAATGAAACTAAAGAGTTGCCTTGCATGTGGAGGCATGGGAACCATCCATGCACACACCAGCCAGCGAATAGCGCATATGCCAGCAAGTCATGCATCGAGTACACGTACCATACATGCATTTTCAAGTTTTCTTTTATAGCGGCGTCGTATGTCTTGAACCAATTATCTGAAGCTTCTTGCAATTGGATAGAACATTTGTAAAAACAACTCCACTGAATAGACCACTGGGAAAAATATTGAGGGAAATTGGCTAAATTTAATGAGCTAAAATTTGGTGGATGGAGGTTATGTGGTCACGGTCATGTCGTGTTAAATTTTCATCAGTTGTAAAGCAATATAAAATGTAGTTGCTTCATAAATTGAAAATATTACCAGAAAAAATGAATCGATGGTGAGCTCACATGGATTGTTAGATGGAGATCAAATTTTGTGGAGAGCTATTATTTGGGCATATAGAAGATGTAGTAAAAAATCAACTCATTAGGATTTCCTAGCTATTACTTCCTTCACAAAGCTTCTAAATGAACAAAAACATTTGAACTTCACTGAGAAAGATTTACTTGGCAAATGGAGATGAATTTTCTCTTGAGGCAATGATTTGGATAGGAAAGAGTGCCCAAAATTTTTGAGGGAAATCGAGAAAATATAAATAGCATTTCCTTCACAAAGTGTTATTCTGAATAGAATAGTAAAATGAATATTTCTGAATTATTTTTGAACTAGGAAAGGAAGGGTTTTGACATATTTGAGGAAGATATGATCCAAAGAATTTATCAGAAATGTTTTGGGATTTTGGGAATGAAAAAATGTAGGTTGCTTCACAACCTAGGGAAAAAAATTGACACATGGACATGACACATAGGTAAAACTGATGAGGTAGCGCCTAGTCATCGCAATGCACTATAATTTACAAGGCTATGACCATCTGTATTGGTCGTTATTAGCTAGAAATTAAGCAGCGGACTAGTGTTGTGTGTTGTATGACCATTTCCCATAATGGAATTATGATCTTTTTTGACCTAAATGGTCGTTATGGTTTGGGGTTTGGAGCCCCCCTCATAGCTTACGACCAATTGGACTCAAATGGTCGTAGATTTACGACCATTTCTTCTAGGGTCACTCCTAGAAGGTCATAATGTTGACATATTTCTTGTCGTGCTCCTTAGTAATGAATGCCTCGGCCAACGATGCTTCAATTCTATGTTTATTTTTACATTTTGCTTGAAGCGTATTCTGCATCCTCTTAGTTGCAAAGCACCAACAATTTTGCACGCCCCCCCCCTTACCTTGCCTCGGTCGGGAGATGTAAAATTAAATGCTCCATTGTATTAAAGAAGCCCGATGGAAAGATCTTCTCTAACTTGCAGAGCAACTCCCGAGCCAATTCCTCCATATCATTTACCACGCGAGGTGATAGTTATTTCGAAAAAAAGAACATAAAAGAAATAGCTCAGCTTTGCTAGTAGTAGCCATTCATACCCAGAATAAATCCTTGCAACATCACCGGCGTTACCCGCTCAAGCCATATGTGCCAATCATGACTCTTGAGTCCAACTATTTTCAAATTTTCATGACTCTCTCCCCTCTTTAGATTGGTTGCATATCCATCAGGGAACATCAATTGCATTTTGACCCACAAGATAATTTCCCTCATAGATCCCCTTTCTAGATTGAACCAGGCCTTTGGCTTGGACCAGTTATACTTTCCTTTTGATTGTCGCATGTTTTTTAATGGTCTATCACATAGAGTGTGATGATTGAATCAAGCCTTAGGATTATCCTTTGACTTCCCGTCTATGCCGAACAATGTACCAAAAGTGGCCTTTCTAATATTCTTTTCAGTGTGCATCGTGTCGATGTTGTGTGGAAGACGGAGGTATTTGAAGTAAGGCAGATCCCACATGCATGACTTGTGAGTCCATGTGTGTTCCAAATTATACCCCTCGAAATACCGTGGATGCTTTGGATCAGGCTTGCGAGCGTTTAACTTATCCAGGATCTGTTGGCCTGTCAACACAGGTGGTGCCGAGTTTTTTTTAAACTATACCTTTGATAAAGTTCTTCTTGTCTTTTCTGAACTCATGGCGAGGATCCAAGAACTATCTATACAAGTCAAAGAAAGAATACTTCCAACCCGCTTGCAACCAATGAAACAGAAGAGTTGCCTTGCATGTGGAGGCATGGGAACCATCCATGCACACACCAGCCAGCGAATAGCGCATATGCCAGCAAATCATGCATCGAGTACACATACCATACATGCATTTTGAAGTTTTCTTTTCTAGCGGTGTCGTATGTCTTGAACCCATTATCATAAGCTTCTTGCAATTCATGCGTAAGCAGATGCATGTACACATTCATATTCTTCCCCGGATAGTTAGGCCCTCGAATTATCAACTTCAGGATATGTTCTTTCTTTGCATAATCTGTCCGAGGGGGAGATTGAGTGGAATCACAAATACAAGCTAACTACTATATTTGGTTGTCGTCGTACCAAATGGATTGAACCCATTCCTGACAACGTAGACTCGAGGATGCCTTGGATTTACCACTTTATCCGGATGTAATGCACCTAAGTGCTTCCACGCAAAAGCATCCGATGTGTGTACTGAAATCTTGTTCCCATTTGCATGTAGTTTGGATCTTTTTCCCAATTTTTTCCATGTCATCTATCTACTCATCTCTTCGACCATGAAAACACGTTGAAGTCTTGGTATTACTGGCATATACCGAAGAACATTAACGGGGATTTTGGTCCACCTCTTCTCACCCATACCATTGTCTACCACCATATACATGGAAGACTTGGAAATGGGAAAATAGTTCAACTCCGCATAGTCAAGCCTAAATTAGGCACATCCTTTATCACACGCATCTACCTTCTCATACAGCATCATAAGTACACAGAGTATTTTGTCCGACTGGTGCAAGTTTGCAGGCCTGACGTGACCTTTCGGTAGAAAGCGTCCAAATAGTGTCATCATTGCGTCATAGCATTCTCTGCCCAAGTTGATTTGATCCTTGAGAGCCATTACTTGTACGATGACATCCAGCTGACAAAGTTAAGTGTGCTTGTGGAGAGGACGATTTGAAGACTCCAACATTTCATATAAGGCCTTTGCAGATTCCTCCATCTCATCGTCTGAATCTCGAGCATCATCAAAGTCTTGCACGATGTCTTTGATCCCGGTACCATGCTCGTCAATGCGACGACGAACCACCTCAGCTCTGGTACGTTGGGCAGATTCAGCATGAAATGTCCACACTGTGTAATCAAACCTAAAACCCCTCTTTTGCATGTGTTTACCCATTTCACCATTTTTCATATATTTAAAGTTGTCACGCCCACAATAGGGGCACTAGGTTTTTATCTGGACATTTGCAAATGTGGTTTTCACAAACCCCTTGGTTTTTGTCAACCATTCATTGGTCATCTCTTTCTGACTAGTGTGACCGTTATGCATCCACGCACGATCATGGATCTTGCCTAGCTACTAAACACACAAGAAATATATATATATTCGTCAGTTAATCAAGTTTGTCAATTCTATTACATCCATGCAACATATACGATAATAGGTAAAGATAGGTCCTAATCCCAGTAGAGTATGTGTAGATTGGGTTCGTTTTCCCATGCTCTGCTCTGAATCCAACACAAAATTTTGGTAGCACCTCCCTGTTGTTCTCCTAATACACGTCTCGGCATTAAACAGAGAGGATGTGTGCCCAGAGAACAACAGGGAGGCACTAACAAAATTCTTGTGACATCCTTGGATTATGCTACAGTACCCCCCTTGTAATCAAGCTACAGTGATCACCATGATTACGCTAATCAATTTACTAACAATGCTTGATCACTTTGAAATTCATATCTCATTTCAAATTCCACCGTTAAAGGCCCTCGAGTTTTATTGTGATAAAATAAAATCTTCGAGTAGCAAGAGAAAATTGTTGCATACTTGACAAATATTCCAAAACAATTCTTGATAAGGAAAACTACATCACCTTGATATTGGTGTGGACCCCATCATCCAAAATAGAGCCCAACTTCAATTGAAAATGCTCCTTTAAATTATTGGAAAAACATAACAAATTTCAATGGGTTCTAAATTTTTTGGTATAAAAGAATATTGCCTTATAAGTTTTTTGACCAAGTCATACATTTTTGCTACAACAAGTTGTTGCCAAAAATAAAGAGAAAAGACAAACCCTCGGCCCAACTGGGCCAACCAGCCCAGCCGGCCACCCCAACCCATCTCCACACGGGGGGTATAAAACCCCCTCGAAGACCTAGCCCACCCGCGCAGCTCCCTCCACTCTCCCTCTCAGCCGCCACTCGCACCCACCAACCCCCACGAGCCCCTCGTTCTCCCCCCTATCGAACCACCAGCCACTCGAGTGAACCCCCACCAGCTCTCGTCACTGCCCTTGTTCCCCACTCCCCCAGCGCCTCCCACTGAACCGACCGGAGCTCCCCGCCGCACTACCAGCCGGCCCTCTGGCCACCTCCTCCGGGAGGTCGAGCGCCTCCGCCGGCCAGATCGGTCCGGCCCTCCATCAGTCAACCCTGTCCACCGAGCCTCTCCATCGTTGCCCCATATCCCTCTCCCTCGGGCAGGGAGGCCGAGCCCCCCCCACCAGCCACCTCCGGCCGACTCCTGCAACGACGCTGGCCTCCTCCAACGTCGCCTACCTTGCCGGTTGCCCTTCACTGCACCACCGACACCTCCTCAACCTCCTCTTCGCCGGCTCCCCCGATCCTCGCCGCCCCCTCTCCCCGTCAACGGTGGTGAGCCACCGCGGCTCCGGCCACCCTCCTTCCTCCCCGTAGCTTCGGCCCCCGCATCTCCGGTAGCCCCATGGTCGGTGGCCTTCACCTCCCCCCTGCGATGTGTTCCCTCCTCCTAGTCAGGACATGGCGGAGTTTAGCCGTGTAGTTGTTTAGAGGAAAGAAAAGAAAAAGGATAAGAAAAAGGAAATGGATATATTAAAATGTATGTATGCAGGTGTATGTGGATATGTATGTATATGTAGGCATGTGTATATGTGTGTATATATATAATAGTGATTACAGAATGTGTGTGTATATGTGTTTTGTGTATGTGTGTGTGTGGCCGGTGGGCGACTACCATGTGGGCCAACCCCCACTCCCACTAACAGGGAGGCCCCACACACCCCCCTATTGAAATAAAAACATTTGAAATAACAATTAGTAAATAGTTTAATTAATTAAATAATTAATTAGTGAATTATTTAATGAATTATTCAATTAGTTAATATGACGTTTAAGATTAATAGATTAATTAGTGAAACACTTAATTAATCTGTTTAATTATTTGTTTTAGATAGTATGACACGTGGGACCCTCCCACTAATTGAATTGATTAATTATTAATTAATCTAAAAATTTAAATGTGTCTATTACACATGGGACCCACTCGTCATATTTGACTAGTCAACCCCGTTGTTGACTGCTGATGTCATAATTGAAATATATGAATTATTTAAATCTGTTTAAATCGTAATATTGAATAAAATATTAAAAATTAATATAAAATAAACCGTAAGTCAGATGAAAATGTTTTGAACATGAAAGTTCATCTGGAAAGTGTGTCGAACCCGGGTACGCAATCTGTTCGTTTGTCTCGTGCGCCTAGCATAGCGAACATGGAACTTTTCCACCGTTTTTCATCTGACCGGTAGTAGCCAGAGACCCGTGAAATAGCACCCGATATTTTGCCGACTCGTCTATGACGGATAGCACTGCGTTAGCTCATGCCTAGACCTGCATATTGCAATGTCATTCTTAGTGATTGCATTTGTGCTTGTATTTATTGTTTCTTCCACCCTCTTCTTACCTGTAGACCCCGAGACTGACGCTGCTTTCGGGTACGACTAACTTCCTGACGACAAGCCCTTTGCCGCAGTGTAACAATGAAAGCAAGCCCCCTTGATCATTCCTATATCGCCCATTTCTTTCTCCCTCATGCTTGCATTAGAATTTTGCTAGTGTTGTAGTTAGCTCCTATATCTGATGCATAGCCTAATTTTTGATGAACTGCTACATTATTCTACCGCACTTTAAATTGCATAGTATAGGTGGAGCAATCATCCCCTCTGACCCATTAGTCCAGTTGCCCCCGCTTTACCGTCATGTCTCGATCCCTGATCGACGAGCCAAGACAAGACACAACACTTACACCCCCTTAGTTGTACGACGCTGCAGAGCTACTATCGGGTACTAAGGGTGACACGCCGCGAAGTACTCATGATGATATCTCTAAAGTACAGCTAGTCAGTCGTGGTTATCGAGGGTGATTCCTCCTTCACCATTCACGATGATGACTCTGTCGTGCAACCCCTCAAGTGTGAGACCCGCGAGGGTGATTCCTCTAATTCCACTTGACGGTTACATCGTTCGGAATCCAACGAGGGTGATACCTCGGATCCACCTAATGTTATAACCACACAGTTACTTGACCGTGTTACTGGGTACATTGATGAATAATGTTAGGCGGGTGGTTTCCCGCATGATGTGTCGATGAGTTAATTAAAATGTTAATGGATTTGGTTATTTGATCTGTATTGGTCGGAAGTCCTTATTACGCACTAACCGTCTACGGGGAAGAATTATGGGTACTCGACATAGTGATATCAGTCGAATCTCTTTAGACGTCAGCAATGGAGCGGCGCGCGCCCGAGTGGTTCGAATATGCATCACTCTTGTAATAAGGGGTGCTAGGACTAACCTCGGCCGCCCACGCATCATGTAGTTGTGCAAAGGGTAATGGGCCCATGACCCCTGCGTGCTTATGATTTAGACTGGTGGGCTGGCCTCTCTGTTGAGTCTAGGTGGGGCTGCGACATGTCGATGTTCCGAGGCCAGGCATGACCGAGGAAAGTATGTCCGGCCAGAGTTTATCAAGCGTGATGGGGAATATGTTGTGCACCCATGTAGGGAAGAACTTATCTATTCGAATAGTCGTGTCCACGGTTACACGACGACTTGGAGTTGTGCCCCGATCTTATACAACTACAACTGTTACTAAACTGGAATGTTGCTCCGGGATTGCTTTCTCGCAGGGAGTCGAGGGAAAATCTCTCGGCGTGACCTCATATTAATATTGCTGCAAAAATATGACTATTAGTTGCGTTACCTGTTCTACTCTCATCTATTGCTGCAAGACCCCTCAAGATGCTAGTCTTCGATAGGACTAGGCCTTCCCTCTCTTTCTCTCATTGCTGCAGTCAATCCACATATAACCCCTTCCTTTGACACTGACGCATACTTAGCATAGGTTTTATGTCAGTCTTGCGAGTACTTTGGATGAGTACTCACCATTGCTTCGCTCCCCCTTTTAACCTTGATCCATTGTTGTGACCAGATGATGGAGATCAAGAGATGGAGTACGCGACAACATCGACTGCTACCCCGATGGTGCTGACTGCTACGTGCAGGCCGTTGAAGACCATGAGTAGATAGGAGACTCCCAGGCAGGAGGCCTCGCCTCATTCGATCATTGTATCTTTTGTGCTAGCCTTCTCGAAGGCACCTCATGTTTAATGTCTGTACTCAGATATTGTTGCTTCCGCTGACTCGTGTGTTTATCGAGCTTCTGTATTCTAGCCCTCGAGGCCCCTGGCTTGTATTAGGAAGCTTCTATGTTTTATTTGTTTAGCGTACGATCAAATCGAGGGCGTCACAAGTTGGTACCAGAGCCAACTGCCTGTAGTTAGCCCCCTTTCCAACTCCTTGGCCAAATTTGAGTCTAGTTCTTGAAAAACTTACTAACTTTGATGTTGTGGCTTACGGGCCCACATCTCAATTGGGTGGTATTAGTATATTTTTCTCCTTTTCTATAGTCTAGGTTATACTCTCTCTCTTTTCTTTCGGGTTAAAGATTTTGCTAACTCTAACTCTAGGTTATCGTAAATACTTCCTCCCGGAGAGCCTCGCCATTACAAACAATGGCTTGATTCCTCAGAAGACTCCGAAGATACTCGTTGATGTTCTCTCGAGAGCTGGTGCTCATTGCTTCTGCGATTTCCCTTCCTCTGTCAACCCTTATGGATGACTGCATACAAATGTCGTTCATACCTCTTTTCCAATTGCTCTTGTTTTATGAGATGCAACGAGTTATCTTATCGGGGATTCGTTCATCAGTTGTCATGGGTTTTGAAAGTTCTTTGAATAGCTATTCGATCTTTTAGAATTCTCAGTAACCTATTGCTCTTAACCTTTCTCACCTGCTTGCATTATGGTTAAATCCATATGTCTAGCCGCATTCATTAAAATCCTTTGTGATTTTCATGTGATCTTATTGATTCTACCTTTGTGCGAATGCACACAATCATCTGTTGATACTCATAAATTATCTTTCCGGCTATGACGTCCTTCTAGACGGGAGATGGTTCTCCAGAAATCAATTTTGGTTACTTGTCCATATAAGTCCACTTAACTTACTTGTATTTGATCGGAGCATCTGATTCTGATACACCAACCTGGAAATCATAATTCCTTTGGTAATTAAGTATCGATATTTTTCAAATGCTCTATAACCCGATGCATTGCATCCTATCTCCCTCTGATTGAGTACCGATACTCACAACAGGTCATGTGTGGACTACAAACCCATTGTTGGATTATTATCCAACGAAATCCTTTGCATTCAAAATTCTTGTGATATTGTTACCCTAATACATAATGCCATTGGTAAATTGTGTCTTCTCCTTCTGATAAGTTGTATCATTTTCCCTTGTCAGCCATGCTCTTCAATCATGTGTTAATTACTCTTGAAGTTTGCGGTATATGTTCCTAAGATGCCCCGATGGGTTGAACCTATGGCTTCCTAAATCAATATGACCCGAAGAGTTTTCACGAATCTTACTCTTATAGTGTTTTGCCAGGTAATCTTTCCAAGCTACAACCTGATCAAAGGGGAGGGGTAAATGGTAGGTGATGCATTAATGAAGTGGGAGTCGACCTTGAACTTGTGTTCATGCCCATAGAAACGACGTTGATCCTACCATAGAAACTTATCGTATCAATAATCATTCATTATATGATTTCATCTCGTATCTGTGGTTTGGTACTTTGCAACCGTGGTTCCAACCATGATTGTTCTCCTTTGATCTTATATGTAGACAAGTTAAAGTACTTGTCTTCTTTAGATTAATACATCGGTCCAAGCCTTAATGTTGATGTACCTCCGAGTATTATCCCGTGTAGCTCGAGGATATCATGGAGCTATATAACTTATTGTGAGCTCATCATCAACTATGATATTTTCATTTATTCCAGTTTTCCTCGTGTTTTGAGTTATCAGACACTCAAATTTTCCGATAACTGAATCGAGTATGCATTGCGATCCAAAAACTCTTAGTACTCTTCTTTGCTTACGAGTTTGTACTCGATCATGTCATTGCAAGCTGTTAAGCTACATCATCATCGTCATGCTAAAGCTTGACCATGCTAAATATGTCCTTCATCCATGGAACAAAATTCCAACAGTACACTAAGTTTACGTTGAGCTTTCAACATCTTGATGGTTGTCCTGGAAGGCAATTTTGATTCTGAGCTAGCAGTGTTAACTGTGTTTTCGACAACCTTTAGCTTCACCAATCCTTTGCTTGATGTCGTCGTTGATCGATTACATCTTCGTGAAGCTTCCCGACAAATGTGTCGTGATCATCATCAACATTCTGAGCTCTTGCAGGGTATTAATCGAATGCATGTTTAGAAATACCATCCCTTCCCCTCGATGAATTGTATTATCATCGACATCCTTGTTGCCTAACCTCCAACACAAACGTGTTCATGTTTTGTGTTGTCCCTTAAGTTCCTTGCTATTCAACTTATATTATCTTCTACCTTGGAGTATTACTATCTTTTATGTCAAGAATGTCGTGAGAATTGCACACGTCTTAAGAATTATTGATATAGTAATACTTCTCACCATCACCATTCATTTCTTGGTCCTGTGTTGTTTCAAACCGGAATACCAACAAGTGAACTTTGATGTGTGATCCCAATAGTTTTCACAACCCTACTGCCTTGAGGATAACAACTAACTGTTTCATTCTTGGTGTGTTGGTTGTTGACTCCCTATTTTTAGCATTGGTCGTGCCACTCAATTTGTATTTCTGAGTGCACCCTTCGACCAATGTTTAATTGTTGTTGTTCCCTTGAGCATACGACATTATAAATTTGACATGACAAATGCTATCTCCTTGATCTTGTAGTTTTTGGGAATTCATCCCCATCGAAATCTTGAGGAATTCTTGCTGAGCCCATCGACCATACCCTCAAGTTCTCCATGGTTCGTAATGAAGCTTTTGAAAGCACTATCTTTGTGCCTAGCTCATGAAGAATATAATTGATAAGAAGAAGTGTTTTCCCAAGGTTCAGGTGCATTCTTGCCGCCGTGAATATGTGAAAGTTTTGTTTTGCTTCCTCTAGGATCATCCCAAGTCATTCATGCATGTGCGAAGTGTTATATGTTTTGAAGATTTTTTATCTTCACTCCATATAATTTCTCTTAGCACCCCAAGCCACTTACTGATTTGATCAGGGAAAAGAAGTTCCTTCATAAGAGCTAATCGAGGCTTACGCAAGGGCCTTGATATCCTCGATGATGGTTCTCAAAACAGAACTTGGTTGCATTGTGTAGAAGGAATTCCACGTGGGCACGAATGTCTTGACATTGTATTCATGTGTCTTACAATCCAACTCGTGATCCAAAACTAGCTTCCGTAGTTCATATCCCGAGAATCTTTCATTATCATCTCGTTTGTTTTTGGTGGACCCCTTTTCTTCTCAGGCACCCTGAGACTGAGGTATCCTGACACCAATTAGTTCTGAATCTCAGGCAGATATGATGGTTGAAACATTTTCCAATAATTATAACTTTGGTCTTATGTAACCCGGTACGGTGATGTCTTGTGTAGCACACCGGGCCGGATGACCTATTGTTATATTATCTCCCTTGGTAAGGTTAGCCATTCTCCCGTGAGGAAATTTTATAGGTTGTTCCTCATGGATCCTTTTGTTTACCCAAGGTCCAACCTTTATCTGATGATCATGTCGATGCTACCTCGAAGCACGAAAGCAGTACTTCAATTGTCAACAGGAACATTGGAAGCGCAATGCTAAATTGTTCCTCATCAATTATCCAAACCACATGGTATGGGTAAACATCATGATTCTCCTTGCCCTTTTATCAAAATGCTTCTGTGCTTGATGACCTATCATTTATACCATTCTCTATGTTTTCCTCGGGAATGGTATACTTTAATACTTGTGTGTGTGAACACATTTTCCTTCCCATTGGTCTGTTTGACCTTTCTTGTGGCATAACTTATCTAAGCAGTGTTAATTCCCTGCTTAGATAACAACCTCGGTATACAACTATGTCGGTAAGACCCTGTTACTATTGTGGATAACATTCCGGTAGCCGCCGGTGGACGAGAGCCTTGCCTATTGGCCGCCTCGTTTCAACGAGCAGGGAAATGGTTCTATTCGTCCCCCGCCCTTGGTACCGATGTTGTTGCCAACATAACAGACATGCTATCCTCTGACATGTATTGCTACCAACACAGTGCAAGATGTCACCCCTCTGCCTAATCTCGGCCCACATGGTGGACCGATAACCCAAAGTTCCACATGATCGAAACCTGACTCTCATGTACATATTTGACTCGAAAGTATCCTTTGCACTTCGCTTCGTATGAAATTCCGAGCCACCGTTCAATGGGACCATGTTGAAATGGACTTTGTCACTAGTTTTCCCAAATCTCAGAAAGGTAATGATGTTATTCTTGTCATCGTTGACCGACTGTCCAAAGTTGCACATTTTCTGGCCGTCAAAGAAACAATTAATGCTAGTCAACTGGCAGATCTTTATATGTCAAGAATTGTTTCACTTCACGGTATTCCATTAGTAATCAGCTCGGACCGTGGCAGCTTGTTCACTTCAAAATTCTGGGAAAGTTTTCAGAAAGAAACGGGGACTCATCTGTCTTTCAATACCGCTTTTCACCCTCAATCCCAGGGACAAGTTGACCGAGTCAACCAAATTCGCAAGGACATACTTTGAGCTTGTGTCATTCCCATCGGTAAGAAATGGGAGGAATCTCTCCCGTATGCCTTGTTCTCCTACAACAATACCTATCAAGCTAGTCTGAAGATGGCCCCTTTCAAAGTATTGTATGGACGAAGGTGTCGAACTCCTATGAATTGGTCAGAAACTGGGGAACGATCACTCTTCGGTACAGATATTATCCAACATGCTGAAGATCAAGTCCGCATTATTCATGAGAATCTGAAGGCTGCTCAGTCTCGTCAGAAGAGGCACTATGACCATAATCATCAAGATATGGTCTATCAACCTGGCAAAAAAATTTATCTTCGTGTCACCCCAATGAGAGGTGCACACCGTTTTGGGATCATGGGCAAGTTAGCTTCTCGCTATATTGGTCCTTTCACTGTTCTCGAAAGGCGTGGAAAAGTAGCTCATCAATTGGAACTGTCGGTGAACCTTTCTCACGTTCACGATGTCTTCCATGTGTCTTAGCTCCGCCGCTGCTTCAAGGATCCTATTCGAGCAGTGGATCATGATATGCTTGAGCTGCAACAATACCTCTCTTATAAAGAGCATCCGGTCCGCATTCTTGACCAGGCCGAACATCTGACTCGTCGCAAGGTCACCAAGTTCCTTAAAGTGAATTGGTCATATCATTCTAAAGATGAAGCCACTTGGTAACGCGAGGACCATCTTCATGATCAATACCCCGAGCTCGTTCCTTCTACTTCTTAATTCTTGGGACGAGAATTATTGTTAGTAGGGGAGAATTGTGACATCCTCAGATTATGCTACAGTAACCCGCCTATAATCAAGCTACAGTGATCACCATGATTGCGCTAATGATGTTACTAACAATTCGTCATCACTTTGAAATTCATATCTCATTTCAAATTCCACCGTTAAAGGCCCTGGAGTTTTATTGTGATAAAATAAAAATTTCGAGAAGCAAGAGAAAATTGTTGCATACTTGACAAATATTCCAAATCAATTCTTGATAGGGAAAACTAAATCACCTCGATGTTTGTGTGGACCCCACCATCCAAAATAGATCTGAACTGCAATTTAAAATGCACCTTTAAAATCTTGGAAAAATATAACAGATTCCAATGGGTTCTAAACTTTTTGTGGCATGACAGAATATTGCCTTATAATTGTTTTCACCAAGTTACACATTTCTGCTACAACAAGTTGTTACAAAAAACAAATAGAATAGAAAAGAATAAAATAAACTGAAAAAAACCCCGGCCCAACTAGGCCAACCGGCCCAGCCGGCCACCCCAGCCCATCTACACCAAGGGGGTATAAAAACCCCTCGAAACCCTAGCCCACCCCCGCAGCTCCCTCCACTCTCCCTCTCAGCCGCCACTCGCACCCACCAACCCCCACCACGAGCGAGCGCTCCCCACCCCTCGCTCAATCCGACCCCTCGAGCCAGACCCCCAAGAGCCCCTCGTTCTCCCTCCCCCACCGAACCACCAGCCCCTCGAGCGAACCCCCACCAGCTCCCGTCACTACCCTCGTTCCCCACTCCCCCAGGGCCTCCCACCGAACCGACCGGAGAACCCGCCGCACCACCAGCCGGCCCTCCGGCCACCTCCTCCGGCCTCATCTGGCGGGCCCTCCATCGGTCGACCCTCTCCACCGAGCCTCTCCGTCGCTGCCCCCATCGCCTTCTCCCTCGGGCAGGGAGGCCGAGCCCCCCACAAGCCACATCTGACCGACTCCTCCAACGCCGCCGGCCTCCTCCAACGTCGTCTAGCCCGTCGGTTGCCCTTCACCGCACTACCGGCACCTCCTCAACCTCCTCCTCGCCGGCTCCCCCGAGCCTCGCCGCCCCTCTCCCCGTCAACGGTGGTGAGCCACCGCGGCTCCGGCCACCCTCCTTCCCCCGTAGCTTCGGCCCCCGCATCTCCGGTAGCCCCGTAACCGAAGGCCTTCACCTCGCCTCTCCGTCGTGTTCCCTCCTGCTAGGCAGGAGGAGGAGGAGTTTAGCCGTGTAGTTGTTTAGAGGAAAGAAAAGAAAAAGGATTAGAAAAAGAAAATGGATATATAAAAATGTATTTATGCATGTGTATGTGGATATGTATGTATATGTAGGCACGTGTATATGTGTGTATGTATATATAATAGTGATTACAAAATGGGTGTATGTGTGTTGTGTATGTGTGTGTGTGGCCGGTGGGCCACTGCAATGTGGGACCAACCCCCCACTCCCACCGACAGGGAGGCCCCACAGACCCCCTGTTGAAATAAAAATATTTAGAAGAACTATTAATAAATAGTTTAATTAATTAAATAAATAAATAATGAATTAACTAATGAATTAATTAATTAGTTAATATCTATACCTAATAATAAAGCGGCTATTGCTTCCGTCGGAAAATCCACGGCGGCATTTTTATAAAAAAAAGTGTAATTTTCGCGAAGACCCTGGTCCACCGTGGCCTCTGCCCAGGCCGCTGCCACACCACTCTCCGTCGCGGCCGACCTCAACCACCACTGTTGTCGATCTCAACCCACCCGCCTCTGCGGCCGTACCTCTGCCCGCTTGATGCCCCCGTTTCGGCGCTCGAGCACAGCTTCTGGATCAAATCAACGCGACAACTACAGTGACTCGGGCTGATGCGTCTGCTCGATGCAGAACGGCGGTGGCGCGCGGATAAGGCACGGCGGAGCGAAGTACTTGCAGGTGGAGGCGGGCCTCCATGGGTCACACTGGGAACTCCAAGGTTATGGCGCGACAACGACGACTCCTTATGGCCAGATAGAGGCGGCTAACCCTTGCTCCCCTCATCGTATCCCCTCCTCCGTCAGGAACTCATCATCTGGTGAGATCCCGTCCCCATGCCTCCAACCGTGTGCCAAGCACCGGCAAGAAATTTTGTTTTATGGGGATTTTTTTGCTGATGAATGAATGTATTGAATGTAAGATTGTATTGTTGTAGAGACAAAGAATGGAATGCCACCTTCAGTTTGTCATCTGATCCCATATTCTCTACCCCATGAGTGAAATAAGATAACAGTCCATTGATCAATTCACGTAGCCTTTTTGTTCTGCTTTGCTTGTGGTATTTTTTTCTCCCGTTGCAACGCAATGGCCCTTTTGCTAGTAAAGTTTAAAATTAATAGATTAATTAGTGAAACTGTTAACTAATCTCTTTAATTAATTGTTTTAGAGAGTATGACATGTGGGTCCCTCCCACTAATTAAACTCATCAATTATTAGTTAATCTAAAAATTAAAATGTGTCTATGACACATGGGACCCACTGGTCATATTTGACGAGTCAACCCCACTGTTGACTGCTCATGACATAATCGAAATATCTGAATTATTTAAATCTACTTAAATCCTAATATTGAATAAAATTTAAAAAATTAATATAAAATAAACCGTAAGTGAGATGAAAATGTTTTGAACATGAAAGTTCATCTACAAAGCGAGACGAACCGAGATACACTATTTGTTCGTTTGTCTCGCACCCCTAGCATAGCAAATGTGGAACTTTTCCACCATTTTTCATCTGACAGGTAGTAGCCAAAGACCTGGGAAATATCACCCGATATTTTCCCGACCCGTCTATGACGGATAGCACTGCGTTATCTCATGCATAGACCTGCATACTGACATGTCATGCTTAGTGATTGCATCTGTGTTTGTATTTATTGCTTCTTCCCCCTCTTATTACTAGTAGACCCCGAGACTGACGCTGCTGCCGGGTACAACTACCTTCCCGACGACTAGCCATTTGCCGCAAAGCAACAAGGCAAGCAAAGCCCCTTGATCATTCCTATATAGTCCATTTCTTTCTCCCTCATGCTTGCATTAGAATTTTGCTACTACTGTAGTTAGCTCCTATATCTGATGCATAGCCTATTTTTTTATGAACTGCTACATTATTCTACCGCACTTTAAATTGCTTAGTATAGGTGGAGCAGTCATCCCCTTTGACCCCTTAGTCCTGTTGCCCCCGCTTTCCCGTCAAGTCTCCATCCCTGATCGATGAGCCAAGACCCGACACAACACATACACCCCCCCTTAGTTGTACGATGCTTCAGAGCTACTATCAGGTACTGAGGGTGACACCTCGCGAAGTACTCATGATGATATCTCTGTAGTGGAGTTAGTCAGTCGTGGTTATCGAGGGTGATTCCTCCTTCACCATTCCCGATGATGACTCTGTCGTGCAACCCCTCAAGTGTGAGACCCTCGAGGGTGATTCCTCTAGGTCCACATTGATGGTTAAATCGTTCTGAATCCAACGAGGGTGATACCTCGGATCCCCGTCATGTTACAACCACACAGTTACTTGACCGTGTTACTGGGTACGTTGATGAATAATGTTAGGCTGGTGGATTACCGCGTGGATGTGTTGATGAGTTAATTAAAATGTTAATGGATTTGGGTATTTGATCTAGGTTTGTCGGAAGGCCTTATTACGCACTAACCGTCTATGTGGGAAGAATTCTGGGTACTCGGCTTCGTGGTATCAACGAAAGCTCTTCAGACGCCAGCAAGGAAGCGGCGCGCGCCCGCGTGGTCTGGATATGCATCACGCTTGTAATAAGGGGTGCTAGGACTGACCTCGGTCGCCCATGCGTCGTGTAGGATTGCAAAGGGTGATGGTCCCATGACCCCTGCGTGCTTAGGATTTTGACCGATGGGCTGTGTTCTCTGTTGAGTCTAGGTGGGGCTGCGACGTGTCCATGTTCCAAGGTCGGGCATGACCCAGCAAAGTATGTCCATCTAGAGTTTACGAAGCGTGACGGGGAATATGTTTTGCACCCCTTCAAGGAAGAACTCATCTATTCGAATAGTCGTGTCCATGATTACAGGACGACTTGGAGTTGTGCCCCGATCTTATACAACTACAATTTTTACTTAACTAGAATGTTGCTCCGGGGTTGCTTCCTCACAGGGAGTCGAGGGAGAATCTCTGGGCGTGACCTCATATTAATATTGCTGCAACAATATGACTATTAGTTGTGTTACCTGTGCTACTCTCGTCTATTGCTGCAAGACCCCTGAAGATGCTAGTCTTCGATAGGACTAGGCCTCCCCTATCTTTCTCGCATTGCTATAGTCAATCCACATATAACCCCTTCTTTGACACTGATGCATATTTAGCATAGTTTTGATGTCAGTCTTGCAAGTACTTTGGATGAGTATTCATCGTTGCTTTGCTCCCCCTTTTTCCCCTTGATTCGTTGCTGCGACCAGATGATAGATCCCAAGTGATGGAGTATCCTGCCAACGACAACTTCTACCCCGATGGTGTTGACTGCTACGTGGAGGTTGCTGAAAACCAGGAGTAGATAGGAGGCTCCCAGGAAGGAGGCCTCGCCTTGTTTGACCGTTGTATCTTTTGTGCTAGCCTTCTCTAAGGAACCTCATGTTTAATGTTTGTACTCAGATATTGTTGCTTCCGCTGACTCATGTGTTTATCAAGATTCTCTATTCTAGCCCTCGAGGCCCCTGGCTTGTAGTATGAAGCTTGTATGTTTTATTCGTGTCTAGAATTGTGTTATGATATCTTCCCGTGAGTCCTTGATCTTGGTTGTACGCATTTGCGTGCATGATTAGCGTACGATCAAATCGAGGGCGTCACAATTCTGCATTGAATCCGTGGCAAAGCATGGGAAAACTAACCCAATCTACACACTCTCAGGTTGTCCATGGATAACATGGATAATTTGAAAGGATGGCGGTTATAAATATGCAAATACATGCATATTTATAGATACCGTCCTTTCGAACAGGAGACGCATACTGGTCCATGCATACTGATGATTGAATATACCTATACCTAGCAAGTATCATCGACACAAAGACCGAAACAAAGCAAATGAAGGGGGAGGAGGAGATGTCATTTGTGCTCACCCACGAACGCAGGGAGCTCGTCACACGCACATGGAGGTCGTCGAATGCACAAGGAGGTCGTCGAACACCAGACCTCACAACGACGAAACAATTGCACATTTAAATCAACAACATCATCATCAATATTCAATCCCGATAGAAAAAATCTCTATAGTATTCTTTTTTTTAATACTTCTCCACTACGTTTCCACTTCTATTTTATTTATTATTATTCAATATTTTTCTCAATATTATGCAATCCCAATACTTTTTCCCTTATATTTTATTCCTTTTTCTCCACTATTTCTTGTTCTTCTTCCCTTTCTTCTCTTCTTCTTCTTCTTCTTACTATTATTTTTTCTTCTCCTCATTTTCTTCTTCGTCATCTTCTTCTTTTCTTCTCCTCTTCTTCTTCTCCTCTTTTTCTTCTTCTTCTTATTCTTCTTCTTATCTTCTTCTTATCCTCTTCTTCTTCTCCTCTTCTTCTCCTATTCTCCTCTTCTTCTTCTTCTTCTTCTCCTCTTCTTCTTCTTCTTCTTCTTCTTCTTCTTTTTCTTCTTTACTTATATTCTTCTTCTTCTTCTTCTTCTTCTTCTTCCTTCTTTCCCTTTTTCCTCTTTTTCTTCTTCTTCTTCTTCTTCTTTTTCTTCTTCTTCTTCTTCTTCTTCTTCTTCTTCTTCTCCTTCTTCTTCTTCTTTTCTTCTCTTCTTCTTCTCCTGCTTCTTCTTCTTCTTCTTCTTCTTCTTCTTCTTCTTCTTCTTCTTCCTTCTTCTTCCATTGTCCTCTTCTTCTTCTTCTTTTCTTCTTTTCCTTTTTCCTTTTTCCTTTTTTCCCTTCTTCTTTTGTTCTTTTTTCCTTCTTCTTTCCTTCTTTTCCTTCTTATTTTCTTCTTATTCTTCAATTCCTATTTTCCTTACTTTTTAACCTAGATAACCTAATTAACTGTGACATCCTCAACTTTTGCTACACTAATGCATGTAATCAAGCGGGAGTGCTCCCGCGCTAATGATTCCACGTCACCGTAGATTATATCAATGATCTCGTGTTAGTTGAAACCAAATCAAAATTCGAAACTTAAAATTAAAATCGAACGAGAAAGGTTTTATGTTGTTAAAAAAACGTCGGGGAGTTATAAAAATTCTCTAACGAATTATAAATGTGAATCGGGCACTTTTGAAATTATTGGTAATCCCTATATATTGAAAAGAGAAGCTTTAGCTAAAATAAATAAAGGAACTAAAGTAAGTAAAATTAAATAATAAGAGGATATAGTAAATAAAATAAATAATGAAAAAAAAATTAAATAAAAAAACAAGCAGAAAACCCACTGGCCCAAATAGGCCAATGGCCCAGCTGGCCATCAACCATTCGGCCCACCCCCGTGGGGTATAAAGCCCCCTAGGGGGCCAACCCTAATCCCCCGTCGCCCCACTCCTTCCTCTGGCCGCCGCCAACCAGAGCCCTCACCTCCCCCGCTCGCCCCAACTACCACGACCCTCCCCACCAACCGCACCAAAACCCTCCCCAGGAGAGCATCCTCTCTCGGTCTCACCCACCACGGAGACCGAGCCCCCTTCCCCTCGATCCCTCCCTGCCTCCCACCAACCGCTCCCTCCAATAGGTATCTCCCCCTCCTCCGAGTGCTTCCCCAACGCTCACTCGATCCACCTCGCCCTCTCTGTAGCCCCGCGCCGACCGACCCCCCCTGCAACTCCTCCCGCCGGCTGCCCCCACCTCTGCCTCTCCATCCACATCGGGCTCCATCCCTCCCTCTCGGTCTAGAAGGGATCGAGTAGGGAGGTCTCCCTCTTCCCGCCGGCCTCACGGAGGCGCCGTCACCGTCGCCCGCACCCCCGCAGGCCCCGGCGGCTCCTTCCTCCGGCGCGTCCCCGTCACCAATCGTGCCACTGCCACCACCTCGTCCTCCTCCACGTCGTCTCCTCCGCACCTCCCAAGAACTCCGGCTACACCGGGCCCTCTAGTCAATGCCGGTGAGCCCCGGGCCCCGGCCATTCTCTTCTCTTTCCTCTCCCGATTCCATTCCGGCAGTCGGCGCTCCGTTCCGGTGTCATTGAGATCATGTAGGTGTAGGTGTAGATAGCCCCCTCTCACTTTGTTTTGAGATTAGAGAGATGTACAAAGAGATGCGAGTGAGGTTGGAGATGAGATGTGAGAAAAATAAAAAAATAGAATGATGTATTTGTGTATGTATGTATGTATTAGATGCCGTATGTATTTTGTATGTATGAGATGCACGTATGTATGTATATATGTATGTAGGTACAGGGAGAAATACTTTATGTTTAGTATGTGTATGTGGCTACTACCACTTATTGGTAGGGCCATACCTTCTCACCCACTTACAGGGAGGCCCCACATGCTTTGAAGAAAAATGAAAATGAAAATGTAAAAATAAAAATATGTTTTTAATAAATAATTAAATAGATATGTTAATTTATTATTTAGTTAATTAATTAATTAGGTAATTAGTATAATTAGAGTATGACACGTGGTCCCCCACTAAATTAATTTGATTAATTACTATTTAATCTTAATTAAAAACATGTGTCTATGGCGCATGGGACCCAGTGGTCAGTTGACCAGTTAACTTCTGATGTTAGCATGACATCATGCTAATGTCATAATAGCATTTAATTAAATTAATTAAATCTGTTTTTAATTCCTAATTTTTTTATTAAAACTTTCAAAATTAATATAAAATAAACCATAAGTGAGATCAAAATATTTTCAACATGAAAGTTGATCAGCAGAACGAGACGAACCCGGATACACGGTCCATTCGTGTGTCACGCGTCCCTAGCATAGCAAACATGGAACTTTTCCATCATTTTTCGTCTGACCGGTATTAGCCCGAGACCCGGAAAATATCTTTAAATATTCTTCCGACCCGTCTAAGACGGATGATCTGCGTTAGCTCATGCCTAGCCTCCATATTGCCATGTCATGCATTGTGTTGCACCGTTGCTATTATTTATTGTTTCTTCCCCCTCTTCTTATCGGTAGACCCTGAGAGTTACGCTGCTGCCGGGTGCATCTACGATCCTGCCGACCAGCCTTTTGCCGCAGAGCAGCAAGGCAAGCAAACCCCCCTTGATCATTCCTATATCGCCTATGTATTTCTCCCTACTGCTTGCATTAGAGTTTTGCTACTGTTGTAGTTAGCTCCTATATCTGGTGCATAGCCTATTTTTGACGAACTACTACTTTCAGTACTGTACTTTAAATCTGTTTAGTATAGGTGGAGCAGTTATCCCTTCTGACCCCGTAGTCCAGTTGCCTCGCTTTGTTTCCAAAACTCGATCCCTGGTAGACGAGACAGCCCCGACACAGCACATACCCCCCCCTTAGTTGTACGACGCTACAGGGATACTATCGGGTACCGATGGTGACACCTCGCTAAGTACTCCTGATGATATCTCTGTAGTACAGCTAGTCGGTCGTGGTTATCGACGGTGATTCCTCTTTCACCATTCTCGACGATGCCTCTGTCGTGCAACCCCTCAAGTGTGGGACCCTCGAGGGTGATTCTTCTAAGCCCACCTTGATGGATACATCATTCAGTATCCAACGAGGGTGATACCTCGGATACCCCTCGATGTTACAACCACACAGTTACTCGACCATGTTACTGGGATCATTGGTGATTAGTTGTTAAGACAGGTGGAACCCCGCGAGTTTGTCTCAATGGCCTAATTAAAATGTTAATGGATTTGGGTATTTGATCTGGGTTGGTCGGAAGGCCTTAATACGCACTAACCAATTGCGTGGGAAGAATTATGGGTACTCGACGTCGTGGTATCAGCCGAAGCTCTTCAGACGTCAGCGATGTAGCGGCGCGCGCCCGAGTGGTCCCGAGATGCATTGCTCTTGTATTAAGGGGTCCTAGGACTGACGTCGGCCGCCCTCGCATCATGGAGGAGCGCGGAGGGCAAGTGGGCCCATGAACCCTCTATGCTTAGGAGTTAGACCGGCGGGCTGACCTCTCTGCTGAGCTTAGGTGGGGTTTCGACGTGTTGATATTCCGAGGCCGGGCAAGACCCAGAAAAGTGTGTCCGGCCAGAGTGTTATCGATCGCGTCGGGGAATATGTTATGTACCCCTGCAGGGAAGAACTTATCTATTTGAATAGCCGTGTCCACGGTTACATGATGACTTGGAGTTGTGCCCTGATCTTATACAACTACAATTGTTACTTAACTGGAATTTGTTGCCTCGAGATTGCTTCCTCGCAGGGAGTCGAGGGAGGATCTCTAGGCATGACCTCACTTTAATATTGCTCCAACAATATGACTATTAATGGGGTTACCTGTTCTACTCTCATCTACTGCTGCAAGACCGTGAAGATGCTAGTCTTCGATAGGACTAGGCCTTCTCTCTCTTTTCTCGCAATGCTGCAGTCAGTCCACATATATTCAACCCCCTTCTTTGATACTGATGCATACTTAGAATAGTTCTGATGTAAGACTTGCAAGTACTTTGGATGAGTACTCACCGTTTCTTTGATTCCCCCTTTGTCCCCTTGATCTCTGCTGCGACCAGATGATGGAGCCCACGAGATGGAAGTTCCCGTCGATGACGACTTCTACCCCGACGGTGCCTACTACTACGTGGAGGCCGTTAAAGACCAAGATTAGTTAGGAGGGTCCCAGGCAGGAGGCCTCGCCTCGTTCGATCGTTGTATCTTTTGTGCTAGCCATCTTTAAGGCACCCCATGTTTTATGTCTGTACTCAGATATTGTTGCTTCCGCCGATTCGTGTGTGTATCGTGCTTCGGTATTCTAGTCCTCGAGGCCCCTCGCTTGTAATAAGAAGCTGATATTCTTTTATTTCTGTCTAGAGTTGTGTTGTGATATCTTCCCGTGAGTCCTTGAGTTTGATCGTATGCACTGCGTGTATGATTAGCACGATTAAACCGAGGGCGTCACAAGTTCGTATCAGAGTCGACTGCCTGTGGGTAGCCCCCTTTTCAACTCCTTGGACGAAGTTGAGTCTATTATTTGAAAACTTTACTAACACTAATGTTGTGGCTTACGGGCCCACATCTCAATTGGGTGGTATTAGTATCTTTTACTCCTTTCATATACTCTAGGTTCTACTCTCTCTTCCCTTTCGGGTTAAAGATTTTACTAACTCTAACATTAGGTTCTTGTTATCACATCGACCCGGAGCACTGGACTATCTACTCTTTTCTCCTGAATATATATTACACACACTGTCATTTGACATCCGCCAATCTTATTTTCAGATGCCTCCCGCAAGACAGCACGTGCGCCTGACACAGGCCACTAAGACGACTAGGTTCCCGGCCATTTTGGTCGACCTCCTGACCAGGCTGGGATATCGCTGATACCCCGAGTACACTGTGTACGAGGACTTCCGCGAGTACAACCAGTACCAGTACTAGGCTGAGGTTCGCATCTTCGACTAGATGGGCGGCGACACCCTCGAGGGTCACGTCTTCTATGGTATTGGAGTGTTGGTCGAGATGGTGATCCATGATGCGTCCAACGTCGCTATCACCCGTCTCCCTAGAGCGTACCCTCACCTGGAGGAGAGCCCTTTCAGATACATCCCGCATGCTCCTGCAGGGGATGAGACTGTGTCTAATCTCACTGCCTACACTACTAGCATTCCGGAGCGCAGCGACCGATTCTACGTCGCTGTCTGCGCCCCCTCCGTGACGCGTCGCTATGCTACTGCAACAAAAGAACTTCCAACGGCGCCATAAATAGGAGTGTTGCTTGATACTCCTCAGCAACGACACCAGGAATCCTTCAGCTGCGGCTACGCCTTAAGGGACTTCCTAGGCAAGTATGCAAAGGATTTCCCCCGTGGCCTTGGAGCCTTGCGTTGGTGTTCCCTCGAAGCGGAAAGGGTGATGTAGCATAGCGGTGGTAAGTACTTCCCGCAGTTTGAGAACCAAGGTATCAATCCAGTGGAGGAGCATCTCAAGATCCTGCACAAACACAAAAACTTGCTCCCAACGCTATCAAGGGATTGTCAATCCCTTATAGATTGTTTGCCAAGTGAGAACTGAAAGCAACAAAGTAACAAAGCAAAGTAAAAGCGGAGGTGTAAACGATGGATGTGAATAGACCCGGGGGCCGTAGTGTTTACTAGTGGCTTCTCTCATGAAAGCAAATAGACGGTGGGTGAACAAATTACTATCGAGCAATTGATAGAACTATGCAAAGTCGTGACGATATCTATGCAATGATTGTTGCTATAGGCATCATGTTCGAAACAAGTAGACCGACACTTTCTGCATCTACTACTATTACTCCACACGTCGACCGGTATCCAGCATGCATCTGGTGTATTAAGTCCATAAGAACATAGTAACGCCTTAAGAAAGATGACATGATGTAGAGGGATAATCTCAAACCAATGATAAAAACCCCATATTTTTACCCTTGATGGCAACTACTTGATGTGTGCCTTGTTGCCCCTACTGTCACTGGGAAAGGTCACCACATGGCAAAACCCAAAACCAAGCACTTCTCCCATTTCAAGAATCATATATCTATTTGGCCAAACAAAACCGAAGACTCGGGGAGACTTACAAGGATATCAAATCATGCATATAAGAAATCAGCAAAGACTCAAATATATATCATAGATAATCTGATCAGAAATCCACAATTCATCGGATCTCGACAAACACACCGCCAATGAAGATTAAATCGGATAGATCTCCATGAAGATCATGGAGAACTTTGTATTGAAGATCCAAGAGAGAGAAGAAGCCATCAAGCTACTAACTACGGACCCGTAGGTCTGAAGTGAACTACTCACGATTCATTGGAGGGGCAATGATGATGATGAAGAAGCCCTCCAACTCCAAAGTCCCCTCCGGCAGGGCGCCGAGAAGGGTCTCCAAATGAGATCTCGTGGAAACGGAAGCTTGCGGCGGCGGAAAAGTATTTTCGAGGCTCCCCTGATTTTTTACGGAATATTTGGGAATTTATAGGCCAAAGACCTAGGTTAGGGGGCGGCCAGGGAGGCCACAAGCCTGCCCACCGCGGCCTCCCCCCTGGTGGCGGAGTGGGGGCTTATGGGCACCTTGGAGCCCACCTGGCTTGGCCCAAAAGCCCCCTGGTCTTCTTCTGTTCGGGAAAAAATCATTACAGGGTTTTTCTTCCGTTTGGACTCCGTTCCAAAATCAGATCTGAAAAGAGTCAAAAACACGGAAAAAACAGGAACTGACACTTGGCACTGAATCAATAAGTTCGTCCCAAAAAATATATAAAAGGTACATAAAACAACCAAAGAAGACAAGATAACAGCGTGAAACCATCAAAATTATAGATACGTTTGAGACGTATCAAGCATCCCCAAGCTTAACTCCTGCTCGTCCTCGAGTAGGGAAGTGATAAGAATGAATTTTTGATGCTTTCATGCTACCTAGCATAGGTGTCCTTTGTAATTCCTCTTATGTGACGTGGATGTTTAGATCCATTAGATTCAAAACAATAGTTTGCTATTGACGTGGAAACAATAATAATTCAAGCAAACTAGCAAAGTAATCATGAACTTTCAAAATAACAAGGCCAAAAGTTATCCCTACAAAAGCATATAGTCTGGCTATGCTCTATCATCATTGCACAACGAATTTAAATCATGCACAACCCCGCTTTGGCCAAGTAATTGTTTCACACCTTTACTTTCTCAAACTTTTCAACTCTCACGCAATACATGAGCGTGAGCCATGGTTATAGCACTATAGATGGTGTGGAATGTGGTGGAGGTTGCAAGACAAAAAAAGGAGAAGATAGTCACATTAACTAGGCATATCAATGAGCTGTGGAGATGCTCATCAATAGATATCAATGTGAATGAGTAGGGATTGCCATACAAATGATGCACTAGAGCTACGAGTATGTGAAAGCTCTTAAAGAAAACTAGTGGGTGTGCATCCAACTTGCTTGGTCACGAAGACCTAAGGCAATTTTGAGGAAGCCTGTCATTGGAATATACAAGCCAAGTTATATAATGAAAATTTCCCAATAGCTATATGGTGGTGACAAAACGAGAGACTCTCAATCATGAAGATCATGGTGCTCAATATGCACAAGTGTGGAAAAAGTGGTAGCATTGTCCCTTCTCTCTTTTTGTCTCATTTTTTGGCCTCTTTTTTTGTGTGGGCTTCTTTGGCCTCTTTTATTTCCTCACATGGGACAATGCTCCATTAATGATGATCGTCACACTTTCAACTCAAAACTTAGAGTAACGATGACTCTATATGGAATGCCTTCGGTACTGTACCGTGGCAATGATCTAGCATGGCATAGACATCAATGGAAACATCATGCTAGCTATCTTATGATCATGCAATGGCAATGTAGACGTGGTGGCACATATCATGGTGGTAGTTGCATGGCAATATATCTCGGAATGACTTTCAAAAAGCCATAATAGGTAGGTATGGTGGCTGTTTTGAGGGAGGCTAATGGTGGGTTTTGTGCACCGGCGAAAGTTGCACGACACTAAGAAGATAGTGATGGTGGAAGGTGAAAGTGCATCTAAACCATGGACTCAACATTAGTCATGAAGAACTCATATACTTGTTGCAAAAGTTTTATTAGTAATCGAAACAAAGCATTCAACGCATACTCCTAGGGGAAGGGTTGGTAGGTATAAACCATCGCGTGATCCCGACCGCCACGCAAAGGATGACAATCAATATACTAATCATGCTCAGATTTCATCACATAGCGGTTCACCATACGTGCATGCTACGGGAATCACTAACTTCAAAACAAGTATTTCTAGATCCACAATACCTTACTAGCATGACTTCAATATTACCATAACCACAACTCAAAACTAATTGAGATGAATCAAACTTCTCTAACTATTCAATGCACATGAAGGTGGAAGTTTTCGTATCCCTTTGGATAACTAGCCCTTTTGAGACTACTTTCAAAGCATAGATCAACTACCAAGCCACGCACCGCTGCGCTCTACAAGATATAAGTGAAGCACATAGAGGAAAAGTATCTAGCTCAAAAGATATAAGTGAAGCACATGTGAGCTAAATTGTCTACCAAAAGATATAAGTGAAGCTTGACAAAATCACGGTGTGTGCATGTCTATCTCTCTAGGTGTCCAGCAAGGATGATTGTGACACAACAAAAATAAAAGACTCCTACGATACAAGATGCTCCAAGCAAAAACACGTAATATGTGGTGAATAAAAATATAGCCCCAAGTAACTTTACCGATGGATTGAAGACGAGAGAGGGGATGCCTTCCCAGGGCATCCCAAGCTTAGGCTTTTACGGCATCCTTGAATCTCTTGGGGTGCCTTGGGAATCCCCAACCTTGAGCTCTTGCCACTCTTTATCTCTTTGTCCATAAGAACTTCACCCAAAACTTGAAAACTTCACAACACGAAACATAAACAGAAACTTGTGATAACATTAGTACAAGAAAGCAAACCACCACTTCCTTAGGTACTGTAGAAAACTAAAATTCAACTTGTGCTGATGTTGGGTTACTGTACTTTCAATCTTCCATGGCTAATACCCCCCGATACTATCCATAGTTTGATCAAAATAAGCAACCAACACAACAAAAACAGAATCTGTTAACAGCAGACCAGTTTGTAGAAATCTGTATATTTCGTATACCTCTGGTACTTCAAAAATTCTGAAAAATTATGACAGTCTGAAGAATTTGCGTAGCAATCCGCAGAAAAAAGAATCAACTCCAAATCTCTTACAGAAAAAAATGAAAATTCTTTTCGTGAGCAGAAAGTTTCTGTCTTTTCCAGCATGAACAAATGATCATCCCCAAGACTAATCATAAAGGTTTTGCTTGGCACAAAGGCAAAAAGAAACACAAAAACACAATCATAACAGAATTATGAAAGTGTGGAAAACACAAAACATAAAGAAAAAGGATAGATTCGTTGGGTTGCCTCACAACAAGCGCTTTTGTTTAACGCCCTTAGCTAGGCATTCAATGATGCTCTCACAAAAGACGAGAATTGAAGCACAACGAGAGCATCCTAAAGCATGTGAAAATAACATCTAAGTCTAACATACTTCCTGTGCATAGGCATTTTATAGGAAAACAAATTGTCAAGACAACCAATAGCTTCCATATGCAAGGAAGAAGAAAGAGACAATAGCAATCTCAACATAACGAGAGGTAATTTGGTAACATGAAATTTTCTACCAAAATATTTTCCTCTCTCATAGCAATTACATGTGGGATCATATTCGAATTCAACAATGTAACTATCACATAGGATATTCTTTTCATGATACACATGCATGCAAAGTTGACGCTCTTCAAAAATAGTGGGATTATCATCTAAAGACATGACTTATCCAATCCCACTTTCAGTATTGTTACAAATATCATATTCATCATGAGGTTTAAACAAATTTTCAAGATCATAAGAAAGATCATCACCCCAAGCATGATTATTGCAACAAGTAGTGGTCATAGCAAGACTAGCATCCCCAAGCTTAGGGTTTTGCATAATTTTAGCAAGATTGTCACTAATAGAATTTATAGTGAAACCATTACAATCATGCTTTTCATCCAAGGAGCCCTTGTGAATCACTTCATGAATTTCTTCATCACGATTTTCAGATTCACGCATCTCAAGCAGAACTCCATAGAAATAGTCAATTGCCCTCAACTCACTAGCAATTCGCTCCACATAAGTGGGTCTCTTAAAGAGATTAACAAACGAAGATGCAAGCATATTGAAGGCACATGGCACACAAGCGAACAGAAAGAAAGCGAGAGAAAAGGGCGAATGAAAAAGGCAAAAGGCAAATGAAAATGGCAAAGGAGAAAGGCAAATGAAAACGGCAAATGTGAAGTGGGGGAGAGGAAAATGAGAGGCAACTGGCAACAAAAGTAAATGCAAGAGATGAGTTTATGATACCTACTTGGATAGATCTTGATTTCTCCTCCCTGGCAACGGCGCCAGAAATTGGCACGTTGTTGAAAAATTATCTTGACGTGCTCCTCCCTAGCAACGGCGCCAAAAATAGTTCTACTACTGCAACAAAAGACCTTCCAACAACGCCAGAAATAGGAGTGTTGCTTGATACTCCTCAGCAACGACACCAGGAATCCTTCAACTGCGGCTACGCCTTAAGGGACTTCCAAGGCAAGTATGCAAAGGATTAACCCCGTGGCCTTGAAACCTTGCATTGGTGTTCCCTCGAAGCGGAAAGGGTGATGTAGCGTAGCGGTGATAATTACTACCCTTAGTTTGAGACCCAAGGTATCAATCCAGTGGAGGAGTATCTCAAGATCCTGCACAAACACAAAAACTTGCTCCCAACGCTATGAAGGGGTTGTCAATCCCTTATAGATTGTTTGCCAAGTGAGAACTGAAAGCAACAAAGTAACACAGCAAAGTAAAAGCGGAGGTGTAAATGATGGATGTGAATAGACTCGGGGGCCGTAGTGTTTACTAGTGGCTTCTCTCATGAAAGCAAACAGACGGTGAGTGAACAAATTACTGTCGAGCAATTGATAGAACTGTGCAAAGTCGTGACGATATCTGTGCAATGATTGTTTCTATAGGAATCACGTCCGAAACAAGTAGACCGATACTTTTTGCATCTACTACTATTACTCCACACGTCGACCGCTATCCAGCATGCATCTAGTGTATTAAGTCCATAAAAACAGAGTAACGCCTTAAGCAAGATGACATGATGTAGAGGGATAGTCTCAAACCAATGATATAAACCCCATCTTTTTACCCTTGATGGCAACTACTTGATGTGGGCCTTGCTACCCCTACTGTCACTGGGAAAGGTCACCACATGGCAGAACCCAAAACCGAGCACTTCTCCTGTTGCAAGAATCATAGATCTAGTTGGCCAAACAAAACCCAAGACTCGAAGAGACTTACAAGGATATCAAATCATGCATATAAGAAATCAGCAAAGACTCAAATATATATCATAGAAAATCTGATCACAAATCCACAATTCATCGGATCTCGACAAACACACCGCGAAAGAAGATTACATCGTATAGATCTCCATGAATATCATGGAGAACTTTGTATTGAAGATCCAAGAGAGAGAAGAAGCCATCTACCTACTAACTACGGACCCGCAGGTCTGAAGTGAACTACTCACGAGTCATTGGAGGGGCGATGATGATGATGAAGAAGCCCTCCAACTCCAAAGTCCCCTCCGGCAGGGCGCCAGGAAGGTTCTCCAGATGAGATCTCGCGGAAACGGAAGCTTGCGGCGGCGGAAAAGTATTTTCGACGATCCCATGATTTTTTATGGAATATTTGGGAATTTATAGGCCAAAGACCTAGGTCAGGGGGGCGGCGAGGGGGGCCACAAGCCTGCCCACCGCCGCCTCCCCCCTGGTGGCGGAGTGGGGTCTTGTGGGCTCCCTGGAGCCCACCTGGCTTGGCCCAAAAGCCCCCTAGTCTTATTCCGTTCGGGAAAAAAATCATTTGGGGGTTTTTCTTCCGTTTGGACTCCGTTGCAAAATCAAATCTGAAAAGAGTGAAAAACTCAGAAAAAACCAGGAACTGGCACTTGGCACTGAATCAATAAGTTAGTCCCAAAAAAGATATAAAAGGTACATAAAACAACCAAAGAAGACAAGATAACACCGTGAAACCATCAAAAATTATAGATACGTTTGAGACGTATCACGCTACGACGCGTGGGTTCGTGCAGTACACTGAGGCACTAGATCGTGCTTTTCGAGCTCTGACTGTGGAGTTGTATGCTACGTGCGCTCGTCTTTACGACGCGTTGACAGAGCTGCAGCCAGCACACCACCAGAGGGTTCCCCCTATGCACATCCGCGAGCCGAGCAGGACAGAGCTACCATCAGGTCTCGAGTGGACTGATGTTGGGGGTAGAACCCCTGCACTTGGACCTCAGCTACTCGAGTAGATGCGGTACCCTCACGAGAGTCACAACGTGACACAGGGTCTTATTCCTACCTTCTATCACTACGAGCTACTAGGATTCGTTCGTCCTCTCCGACGTTGATGTAGCCTTATCACTATATCTCGTTCTGGTATTCTTCCACCGTGTGCCTGCGTGCCGCCTAGTGAGTCCAGGGTATCGTCTAATGCATCCACGCAATCGCCAAATTTCGAATTTGTAATCGTTGGTCTGTAATCGAACATATGTATGTGTCTGTATGTCGAACTTAATTACTATGGAGTATCTATCGCATTTCCCTTTCATCATGCTTGATTACTTCATGTATGCGTGCGATGCCTTTGCAATTACTTTAAGCTAAACTACCCCAGTTAAATATTTAACATGATGGTTAGACCAGCTGGCTGCCCGCGTGGCCCTGCCAACGATGCACCACCCCCGCCTCATGAGTATATGGTGTGGATGATCCAACAGTTTGAGCTAAACCGGCAGTTTATGCAAGGGCTCATGGATCAGTTCCAAAGGCCGAACATGAACCAACAACAAGGCGTGACACTGCAAGACTTCTGCTGCCTCAACCCTGCAACCTACCGCAGTTCAACTCAGCCTCTTGATGCTGATGACTGGCTACGTGACATTGCTTACGAGCTGGAGTTTGCCAATGTGCCCCTGGCGAGCTATGCCAACTTTGCCGCCTACTTCCTGAAGGGTCCCGCTGCTCAATGGTGGGACAGCCACAGGCGCTCTTAGCCCGATGGAACTGTCATCACTTGGATAGAGTTCAAGGCTGCTTTCCGTGCTCGCTACATTCCTCACGTAATCATGGACTGGAAGAAGCGTGAGTTCCGCAACCTGGTCCAGGGCAACAAGACTGTGGATGCTTATCAGCGGGAATTTCTGGACTTATCTCGCTATGCTGAAGAAGACATTGCAACTGATGCACGCAAACAGGAGAAGTTCCGTGAGGGCCTTCGCCCTGATATCAAACTGACACTCCTCGTTCAGGACTATGCTGATTTCGCCACCCAAGTGAACAAGGCTATTCAGGTTGAGACTGGTCTGCAGGAATACAAGAATAGCAGCAAGCGCAACCGTGACATGGGCTCGTCTTCGAGCTCATCTGCACATAAGCGGAAGATCTGCATTCCCCACAACATGTACCATGCACCTGCTCCTGCTCTGAGGCCGTCCTATGCTGCACCTCGCCTGCCTCCTCCACCACCTAGGCAGCCGAGGCTTCCAGCTCCACCGCCTCGAGTTCCTCCTTCCCGTCCTGAGGATGGGTTGTGCTTGAAGTGTTGCCGTGCAGGTCACCGTGCTAGAGACTGCAGGCAGAATCCGAATCAGCTGACACTTCCCTTAACTCACAGTGGCAACAACCAGAACCGCAACTTCAATGCTAAGCATGCTTATGTTCGTGGTCAGGCCAACAACATTGATATGGGTCAAGCTCAAGACCAGCCTGCTACCGTGATGGGTACACTTCTCGTTAACTCAGTACCTGCTTCTGTATTGTTTGATACATGAGCATCACATTCTTTTATGTCGGAAAATTTTGCATTCATGCATGGCATTAAGTACGAAGAGATGAACGTCCCAATAGTGGTAAGCACCCCCTCGGGCCAATGCCGACCCTCCATGGTCTGCCCCAATGTCCCCATTGAAATTGAAGGATTGGAATTCCTTGCCGCTCCCATGTTATTGAGTTCTTCCAACATTGATCTCATACTGGGGATGGACTAGTTGAAAGCTCATATGCCATCGGTCGTTTGTGCCAACAAGACCGTCCACCTCCTACACCCTTCGGATGAATTAATAAGCTACCATACTCATCTCGTCCAAAATGCTAAGGCACGACTATATGCCTTGAATGCATTAAATGCATCGCCTCTTGAAGCGATTGAAAACATTCCAGTGGTGTGAGAATTGCAAGATGTCTTTCCAGAAGAACTTCCGGGGATTCCCCCTGCTCGAGCTGTCGAGTTTGTCATTGACTTGGTACCCGGTACCACTCCTATTGCCAAGCGTCCTTATAAAATGCCGCCACATGAACTTCTTGAACTTAAGCAAGAAATTGACAACTCGCTTTGTCTGGGTTTCATTCGTCTGAGTTCCTCTGCTTGGGGACCACCTTCTCTCTTTGTTAAGAAGAAGGATGCGACAAATTGATTGGTTCAAGACTATCGCCCTATCAACCAGGAAACTATTCAAAATAAATATCCTCTCCCTCGGATAAATGATTTGTATGATCAACTTGCTGGTTCCACCGTCTTCTCTAAGGTCGACTTGAGGTTGGGATACCACCAGATCTGTCTTCGCAAGGAGCACATTCCCAAGACCGCCTTTGTTACTCGTTATGGATCATACGAGTATACCGTCATGTCCTTCAGCTTAACCAACGCACCGACAACCTTCTCTCGATTGATGAACTATATATTCATGGACTACCCCGACAAATTCGTCGTGGTATATCTGGATGATATTCGGGTATTTTCGAAGAATAAAGAAGAGCATGCTGAACATCTTCGACTTTTACTGGATAAGCTTCGCGAGCATAAACTCTATGCGAAGTATTCCAAATGTGAATTCTGGCTAGATGAAGTCAAGCAAGTCAAGCAAGTCAGAAGTTTTCTCGGACTCGCCAGCTATTGCTGTCGATTCCTCGAGAACTTCTCCAAGATTGTGAAGCCCTTAACCAACCCACTTCACAAAGGTGTTAAGTATGAGTGGACTGATAAATGTCAGGAAAGTTTTCGGGCACTCAAGGAACAACTGACATCCGTTCCAGTACTTCCTCCTCCGGATACGAAAAGGGATTTCGTCATATATTGTGACGCTTCTCGTCAAGGAATAAGTTGTGTCATGATGCAGGATCGCAAGGTGATTGCTTATGCTTCACGTCAACTGCATGCTCCTGAAGAGAACTACCCAGTTCATGATCTCGAGCTTGCCGTAGTTATTCATGCACTGAAATAATGGCAACAATACCTTGTCGGTAATCGCTGTGAAATCTACACGGACCATCCAAGTCTGAAGTACTTGTTCACTCAACCGGAGCTGAATCTACGTCAACAAAAATTGATGGAGCGTATAGCAGATTTTGATTGTAGTATATCATATACCTTTGGCAAGGCTAACGTAATGGCTGATGCCTTGAGTCCCAAGTCATACTTCAACCACCTCCAGGTTCATAAGGTTCACGATCGTCTGCAAGAGGAATTCCACAAGCCGAACCTCCATATTGTTCCTCAGGGTTACCTTGTTCCCCCTCCTGAAGAGTGTCCAAAGATGAACCTTCGTGTTGTTAATCAGGCTTCCCTCAGTAACCTAGTTGTTGAACCAGATCTTGTGGGCACCATAAAGAATCTGCAAATATTTGACGATGATGTCGACATGATTAAGATCTATATTGTGAAGGGTAAACCCTCCTTTTTCACTGTTGCTGAAGATGTCGCCTTGTACTTCAAGGGTCGCCTCTTCGTCCCAAATAAGAAGGAAAATCTCAGGATGACCGGAGAGGTGATGAAAGAAGCTCACGACACACCATTATCTGTTCACCCGGGTAGTACCAAGATGTACCAAGACATCCGGCAAAGATTCAGGTGGCCCAATATGAAACAAGACATTGCATGCTATGTGGCAGAATGTGATATATGCCGTCGTATCAAACCAGAACATCAAAAGCTTACTGGAACTCTGCAACCTATCTCTATTCCTGAGTGGAAATGGGACCATGTTGAAATGGACTTTGTTACTGGTTTTCCCAAATCTCAGAAAGGTAATGATGCTATTCTTGTCGTCATTGACCGACTGTCCAAAGTTGCACATTTCCTGGCCGTCAAACAAACAATTAATGCTAGTCAGCTGGCAGATCTTTATATGTCAAGGGTTGTTTCACTTCACGGTATTCCATTGGTAATCAACTCAGACCGTGGCATCTTGTTCACTTCAAAATTGTGGGAAATTTTTCAGAAGGCTATGGGGAGTCATCTGTCCTTCAGCACTGCATTTCATCCTCAATCCAACGGAAAAGTTGAACGAGTCAACCAAATTCTCGAGGACATGCTTGAGCTTGTGTCATTTCTTTCGGTAAGAAATGGGAGGAATCTCTCCCGTATGCCGAGTTCTCTTACAACAATAGCTATCAAGCTAGTAAGAAGATGGCCCCTTTCTAAGTATTGTATGGACGAAGGTGTAGAACTCCTCTGCATTGGTCAGAAACTGGGGAACGATCACTCTTCGGTCCGGATATTATTCAACATGTCGAAGATCAAGTCTGCACTATTCAGGAGAATCTTAAGGCTGCTCAGTCTCGTCAGAAGAGTCAGTATGACCATCATCATAAAGATATGGTCTATCAACCTGGCGAAAAGGCCTATCTTCGTGTCAGACCAATGAGAGGTGCACATCGTTTTGGGATCAAGGGCAAGTTAGCTCCTCGCTATATTGGTCCTTTCACTGTTCTCGAAAGGTGTGAAGAGTGGCTTATCAATTGGAACTGCCGGCGAACCTTTCTCAGTTTCATGATGTCTTCCATGTTTCTCAGCTCCGCCGGTGCTTCAAGGATCCTATTCGAGCAGTGGATCATGATATGCTTGAGCAGCAACAAGACCTCTCTTATAAGGAGCATCTGGTCCGCATTCTCGACCAGGCCGAACGTAAGACTCGTCGCAAAGTCACCAAGTTCCTTAAAGTGCAATGGTCAAATCTTTCTGAAGCTGAAGCCACTTGGGAACGCGAGGATCATCTTTGTGATGAATACCCAAGCTCTTTCCTTCTACCTCTGAATTCTCGGGACGAGAATTCTTGTTAGTAGGGGAGAATTGTGACATCCTCAACTTTTGCTACAGTAATGCATGTAATTAAGCGATAGTGCTCCCACGCTAATGATGCCACGTCACCGTGGATTATATCAGTGATCCGTTGAAACCGAATCAAAATTCGAAACTTAAAATTAAAGTCGAACGAGACAGGTTTTATGTTGTTAAAATAAAAACGTCGGGGAGTTATAAAAATTCTCTAATGAATTATAAATGTGAATCGGGCACTTTTGAAATTATTGGTAATCCCTGTATATTGAAAAGAGCAGTTTTAGGTAAAATAAATAGAGGAACTAAAGTAAGTAAAATGAAATAAGAAAATGATATAGTAAATAAAAATAGATAATCAAAAATAAATTAAAAAAACAGAAAATCCACTGGCCCAACTAGGCCAAGTGCCCGAGCTGGCCATCAACCATTCGGCCCACCCCCCCGGGTATAAAGCCCCCTAGGGGGCTAACCCTAAACCCCCCCCCCCCCCCGTCGCCCCACTCCACCCACTGGCCGCCGCCACCCAGAGCCCACACCTCCCCCGCTCTCCCCACCTACCATGACCCTCCCCACCAACTGCGCCAGAACCCTCCCCACGAGAGCCTCCTCTCTCGGTCTCACCCACCACCGAGACCGAGCCCCCTTCCCCTCGATCCCTCCCTGCCTCCCACCAACCCCTCCCACCTCTCTGTCACTCCCCCTCCTACGAGCGCTTCCCCAGCGTTGGCCCGATCCACCTCGCCCCCCTTGTAGCCCCGCGTCGGCCGACCCCCCGTGCAACTCCTCCCGCCGGCGGCCCCCACATCTGCCTCTCCATCCCCATCGGGCTCCCTGCCTCCCGCTCGGTCCAGGAGGGATCGAGGAGGGAGGTCTCCCTCTTCCCGCCAGCCTCACGGAGGCGCTGTTACCGACGCCCGCACCCCGGCCGACCCCGGCGGCTCCTTCCTCCGGTGCCTCCCCGTCACCAACCGCGCCACTTCCTCCAACTCGTCCTCCTCCACACCGTCTCCTCCGCACCTCCCGAGAACTCCGACTACACAGGGCCCTCTCGTCAATGCCGGTGAGCCCCGGGCCCCGGCCATTCTCTTCTCCTTACTCTCCCGGTTCCATTTCGGCAGTCAGCACTCCGTTCCGACGTCGTTGAGATCATGTAGGTGTAGGTGTAGATAGCCCCCCCCTCTCTCTCTCTCTGTTGAGATGAGAGAGATGTACAAAGAGATGCGAGTGAGGTTGGAGATGAGATGTGAGAAAAAGAAAAAAATAGAATGATGTATTTGTGTATGTATGTATGTATTAGATGTCGTATGTATTTTGTATGTATGAGATGCACGTATGTATGTATATATGTATGTAGGTATAGGGAGAAATACTTTTTGTTTAGTATGAGATGCACGCACGGGAACCCTGGTCAGTTGACCAGTCAACTGCTGATGTCAGCATGACATTATGCTGATGTCATAATAGCATTTAATTAAACTAATTAAATCTGTTTTTACCTCCTAAATTTTGAATAAAACTTTAAAAATTAATATAAAATAAACCGTAAGTCAGATCAAAATATTTTCAACATGAAAGTTGATCAGCAGAACGAGGCGAACCCGAATACACGGTCCATTCGTCTGTTACGCGTCCCTAGGATAACAAACATGGAACTTTTCCATCATTTTCCGTGTGACCGGTAGTAGCCCGAGACCTGGAAAATATCGTAAGATATTCTTCGGACCCGTCTAAGACGGATGATCTGCGTTAGCTCATGCCTAGCCTGCATATTGCCATGTCATGCATTTTGTTGCACCGTTGCTATTATTTATTGTTTCTTCCCCCTCTTCTTACCGATAGACCCCGAGAGTGACGCTGCTGCCGGGTACATCTATGACCCTGCCGACCAGCCTTTTGCCGCAGAGCAGCAAGGCAAGCAAACCCCCCTTGATCATTCCTATATCGCCTATGTCTTTCTCCCTTCTGCTTGCATTAGAATTTTGCTACTGTTGTAGTTAGCTCCTATATCTGATGCATAGCCTATTTTTGGTGAACTGCTAATTTTAGTACTGTACTTTAAATCTATTTAGTATAGGTGGAGCACTCATCCCTTCTGACCCCGTAGTTCAGTTGCCTCCCTTTGTTTTCAAATCTCGATCCCTGATCGATGAGCCAGACCCGACACAGCACATACCCCCCTTAGTTGTACGACACTACAAGGATACTATCGGGTACCGAGGGTGACACCTCGCTAAGTACTCCTGATGATATCTCTGTAGTACAGCTAGTCGGTCGTGGTTATCGAGGGTGATTCCTCTTTCACCATTCTCGACGATGCCTCTATCGTGCAACCCCTCAAGTGTGGGACCCCCGAGGGTGATTCATCTAAGCCCCCGAGGGTGATACATCGTTCGGAATCGAACGAGGGTGATGCCTCGGATTGCCCTCGATGTTACAACCACACAGTTACTCGACCATGTTACTGGGATCATTGGTGATTACTTGTTAAGACGGGTGGATCCCCGCGAGATTGTGTCGATGGCCTAATTAAAATGTTAATGGATTTGGGTATTTGATCTGGGTTGGTCGGAAGGCCTTATTACGCACTAACCGTCTGCGTGTGAAGAATTATGGGTACTCGACATCGCGGTATCATCCGAAGCTCTTCAGACGTCAGCGATGTAGCGGCGCGCGCCCGAGTGGTCCCGAGATGCATCGCTCTTGTATTAAGGGGTGCTAGGACTGACGTCGGCCGCCCTCGCATCGTGCAGGAGCACGGAGGCGAAGTGGGCCCATGAACCATCTATGCTTAGGAGTTAGACTGGAGGGCTGGCCTCTCTGCTGAGCTTGGGTGGAGCTGCGACGTGTCGATATTCCGAGGCCGGGCAGGATCCAGAAAAGTGTGTCCGGCCAGAGTGTTATGGAGCGCGTCGGGGAATATGTTGTGCACCCCTACAAGGAAGAACTTATCTATTCGAATATCCGTGTCCACGGTTACAGGACGACATGGAGTTGTGCCCTGATCTTATACAACTACAATTGTTACTTAACTGGAATTAGTTGCCTCGGGATTGCTTCCTCGCAGGGAGTCGAGGGAGGATCTCTGGGCGTGACCTCACTTTAATATTGCTGCAACAATATGACTATTAATGGTGTTACGTGTTCTACTCTCATCTATTGCTGCAAGACCATGAAGATGCTAGTCTTCGATAGGGCTAGGCCTTCTCTCTCTTTTCTCGCATTGCTATAGTCAGTCCACATATAACCAACCCCCTTCTTTGATACTGATGCAGACTTAGAATAGTTCTAATGTAAGACTTGCTAGTACTTTGGATGAGTACTCACCGTTGCTTTGATTCCCCCTTTGTCCCCTTGATCCATGCTGTGACCAGATGATGGAGCCTAGCATATGGAGGTTCCCGCCGATGACGACTATTACCCCGGCGATGCCTACTACTACGTGGAGGCCGCTGAAGAACAGGAGTAGTTAGGAGGTTCCCAGGCAGGAGGCCTCGCCTCGTTCCATCGTTGTATCTTATTTTCTAGCCTTCTCTAAGGCACCCCATGTTTTATGTGTGTACTCAGATATTGTTGCTTCCGCTGACTCGTGTGTTTATCGAGCTTCCGTATTCCAGCCCTCAAGGCCCCTGGCTTGTAATATGAAGCTGATATTGTTTTTTGTGTCTAGAGTTGTATTGTGATATCTTCCCGTGAGTTCTTGAGTTTGATCGTATGCATTTCATGTATGATTAGCATATGATTAAACCGAGGGCGTCACATTAACCAAATTAACATAGAAAACAAAGAAAAAATAGAGAAAGAAGATTACTCAAGGGGTCGGGGTGATCGGGCGGGCCAAGGGGGTTGGCTGCACCCTAATGGCTTGGGGACACCTCCGAGCTCCTATGGCCCTCATCTCTTTGCAATAAATTCTCATATATCCTGGATAACCTAGAGAGCTTCTCGAAAGACTTTTTTCACCACCACAAGTCTGTATTCCACCGTGTGCCCATCTGGAGGCATGTTTGGGTGCCGTGTCGGCGCAGGGGGGGGGGGGGTCGATCACGGAGGGCATCTAAATCAACCTTGTCGCTCCCAAGCTGATGTGTGAGTACTTCACCACAGACCTACGGGTTGGTAGATAGTACCTAGATGGCTATCTCTCCCTCCCTATGTTCTTCATTGCCAAGAACACCGTGATTCCAACAGTGATCTATCTTATGTAATCTCTCTTTGTTTTGTGTTTTTTGGGATCCAATGAATTGTGGGTTTATGTTTAGATTATTCGTGAACAATATTTGAGTCTGCTCTAAATTCTTATATGCATGATTGTATAGCTTTGTAATTCTCTTTGATATATTTGTTTGTTTGGCCAACTAGATTGATTTATCTTCAGTGGGAGAGGTGCGTTGTAGTTGATTCAGTCTTGCGGTGCTCAATCCTAGTGATAGAAAAGGACATGCACATATTGTATTGCTGCCATTAAGGGTAAAATGATGGGGTTTATTCATATTAATTGGATTTACTTTGTCTAGACCATGTCATCATCCTCCAAGCATTACTCTGTTGTTACTTAAAACTCTAGATGCATGGTGGATAGCGAACGATGGGTCGAGTAATTGTAGTAGATGCAGGAAGGAGTCGGTCTACTTGCTTATGGACGTGATGCATGTATACATAATCATTATTGTGACTAAATATTGCGTAGCTATGTGATTTTCTATCAATTACACAACAGTAATTTGTCTACCCACCGTATGCATTCTTCGAGAGAGAAGCCTCAAGCGAAAAATATGGCCCCACTCTCTTCACAAATATATTTAACAAAACTCTAAATACCTTGGTAACATTATTTACCTTCTTTTTATTTTCAATTATATTAATCAAACTATCTATCTATCACTACTTATGGCTTGCAACTAATGAGTTCAACTGGATTGACAACCCTCTTGCATGCGTTGGGTGCAAGTGTGTCCTCTTTCGTGTGTAGGCGCTAAAGACGGTATATTGCATCGTCCTCCTATTCATTCAATAACCTTGGTTCTCACTGAGGGAAATACTTACTGTGTCATCATCCCCTCCTCTTTGGGGAAAATCCCAACGTAGTTCACAAGTATGAGTGGTATATGCCAATGGTGATGTATCTAGTGTGGTGGTGTTATATGGCAGTGGTGCTATATGTTGTGTGGTGGTGGTATGTGGCACTAGCGATGTATCTAGTGTGGTGGTAGTATATTGCAGCGGTAATGTATCCGGTGTGGTGGTGGTATATGGAAGCGGTAATGTATCTGGTGTGGTGGTGGTATATGGCAGTGGTGATGTATATGGTGTGCTGGTGGTATATGGCAGCGATGAAGATGGTGTGTCAGCGGTGTGACAACCTAGAATAGAACTAGAAACTCTAAAGTACTCGATACTAATAATAGCAACTTGACATGATGATGCAACCACAAATTCAACGAAGAAAAATATCGAACAAAAAATTAGAAAAGGCTTGATTGGTTGAGATAAAATGAACTAACCCTAGTTTTTGTGGGTTTTTCATGGACTATAGGTGTGAAGAATATATGTGATCTAAATTGTGAAAACGAGGTTAAATCTCACCGAGCAACCTGAAAATCTGATACCACTTGATGGAGGCAAAGGTGGATTAGATGGAGTAGACTTTCACGACCAGAATACGAACATGCGAGGACGTTGCACCTTAGAATTTGCTAAACCAACTCCAAGAGGTTATTTGAGCATTCCAAAACATGATCAACCTAAACACGAATGTCTATTTCCAGCATGCCAACGAAGAACAAGCAAGAATTTGAAATTGCAAGGTGGATATTGTGAATATAAAAGGAAATCTCTATTACTGGAAGTGGAGTTTTGTGACGTCTTGGCCGGGCCGAAGAACACAAACGAAGGGTAGGAAGTTGGATCTATGGTGAACTATTATTCTAAACAAAACTCAAGTCTGAATGGTGCCCTAAGGACTGTATATATGGGGGAATAGGGAGGGATGTCGTGACCCCTTGGAGAAGGGGTCCGAACTGATAATTGTGACATGCGTTGGGTTTTTTCATGAAGAGGAATGGATGATGCAGCATGGCATAAATAATTATTTCCCTTAGTGAGAACGAGGTTTGTCGAACCAATAAGAGGACCACGCAACTCACGTATTTAGCGCTTACGCACAAAAGAGCAAATACTTGCACCCAATGCGGGCAAGAGGGTTGTCAAGCCCCTTGAACTCGTTAGTTGCAAGAAGATAAGTAGTGTAGATAGATAGATTAAATATATTAAATATAAAAAGAAAATACAAAAAAGGCAGCAAGGAAATAATACGGTTCCTAAATTTACAAGTGAATAGACCGAGGGCCATGGTATTCTCTAGTGGCATCTCTCTCGAAGAAGGCATCCACTGGGTAAACAAATTACTATTGGGTAATTGATAGAAAAGTGCCTAGTTATGCAATATTTATTCACGGCAATGATCATGTGTAGACAGGAATCACTTCAAAAGGCAAGTAGATCGACTACTGCATGCATCTGCTACTATTACTCCACCCATCGATAGCTATCGAGCATGCATCTAGAGTATTACGTAAAACAAAGTAATGCTTGCAGAACAACGACATAATGTTGAAAGAGGAAACTCAATTAATATGAATAAACCCCATCATTTTATCTTTAGTGACACTAATACAAAGACATGTCTTTTCCCTTTCTCTCACTAGGATATAGAGCACCGACAGATTGGACCCATAACGCACACCTCCCACTGAAGATAGATCAATATAGTTAGCCAAACCAAATCAATAGATCGAAGAGAATTACGAAGCTATAATAATATCCTAGAAAAGATCGGAGAGATTCAAATCAATAGATCGAAGAGATTAACTCAGATAAATAAATTCACAATTGATTGGATCCCAACAAATGCACCGCGTAGAGTGATTACATCGAATAGATCATCAGGAAGATGCAATGAACTTTGTCTTGAAGAACATAGAGAGAGAGAGAAACATCTAGATATTAGATACATAGAGAGAGACATCTAGACATCTAAATACCAGGCTTGTGGGGACCCCACGTGCCCCCCAGCCTTCTTCCAAAGTTTCCACGTCTTATTTTAGTCCAGAAACAATCATCAAAAAGTTTTGTGGTATTTGGACTCCGTTTGGTATTGTAAACCTGAAAAGCCAAAAACATACTAAAAACAACAACTAGCACTAGGCACTTTGTTAATAGGTTAGTGCTAAAAAATAATATGAATCACCAAACAAATTCCCAAAAAGTATCCTAGAATGATAATATTATAGCATGGAACGATTAAAAATTATAGATACGTTGGAGACGTATCAGCATCCCCAAGCTTAATTCCTGCTCATCCACGCATAGGTAAATGATAAAAACATATTTTTTGACATGACACGCTACCCAACATGTAATCTATTGCAGGTGTGGTCATTGAGAAATGATGAATTAACAAACATCAACATAGTAATATCCATGAAAATAAGTAACACGATCATTGAATGTTCAAAATATATAATCCTTAAAGAATGTTTACCCCCCATTCATTTTCTTATATTAGCATAGCATAGCTCCATATTCACCACATAAATATAAATGTCAAGAACCACGGTGTTAAGCCACACAATTGGATCATACTTTTTAACGTGCTTCAACTTTTTATTACTCGCTCAATACATGAGCGTGAACCATGGACATAGCATATAGGTGGAATAGAATATGGTGGAAGGTTTCAAAGGGGTAAAAGTGGATAAGAAAGCCTTGCATCAACTCGTTGTATAAATGGGCTATGGAGATGCCCATCAATAGACATCAATACGAGGAGTAGGGATTTCTATGCAACGGATGCACTACAGATATAAGTGTATGAAAGATCAACTGAAGCTAAGTGGGTGTGCATCCAACTTGCATGCTCATGAAGACCTCGGGCATTTGAGGAAGGCTGTCATCAGAATATACAAGCCAAGTTCTATAATTAAATACTCCCGCTCGCATAAGAAAATGACAAAACAAGAGACTCTCTATATGAAAAACAAGGTGCCACTTTGAGGCACAAGTGTGGAAAAAGAGGTAGTAGCACTATCCCTTCTCTCTTTTCTCTCATTTTTTCACACTTTTCCCTTTTTTACCTTTTTCTTTTTTATTCCTTTTTTTTCTTTTTTATTTCTTTCCTTTATATAATTTATTACTTTCTTTTTTTCTCTTTTTATTCCTTTTTTTCTTTTCTTTCGTGGAGAGTCTCATCCCGACTTGTGGGGGAATCATTGTCTCCATCATCCTTTCCTCACTCATACAGTGCTCGAAATACTTAATAGCATCACACTTCTATTTATTTACAACTCGATATGAAGAACTAAACAATATGACTCTATGTGAATGACTCTGGTAGTGTACCAGGATTTGAAGTGATCTAGCATAACTGAGGGACTCTTTGATTAGGGGGTCCTTGGGGCTGCTTGCCTGCCTTCATGGACCGGACTCTCTCGCATGTTCGGACATTGGGAAAAGTGTTCAAACTAAGATGTACTCTTTCAAAGACTTGATGTGTAGTTCAAGGAGATGTAGTAATTGGCATATTCCTTCTCTGTTGTAACCGACCTTGTGTAAACCCTCACACCCTAGGCATCTATATAAGACGGGGGGTCGTAGTTCATAGGACAAATCAAGCTCATTACGATTAGGGTTTAGACCACAACACCGATCTCAAAGTAGATCAATCTTGTACTTTGTACCATATCATTAATAATAGAAAGAGCAGGACATAGGGTTTTACCTCCATCAAGAGGGCCCAAACCTGGGTAAAACATCGTCCCCATCGTCTCTTGTTACCCATCGACCCGAGATCCACAATTCGGATTCCCTACTGGAGATCGGCCGATTTTAACACCGACATTCGTGCTTTGATTGAGAGCTCCGTCGTAAGATCACAAGAGTATCGATGGCTCGCATCATCATTAGCAACGAAATACGCACCAGGTATATCTTTGTTCCTGGGCAGATCTTCGCATTCGGTAGCATTGTGCTACATGTTGGTCCCACCCGTCACGTGGACAAGGTCGGGAGTTTCGCCCCCAATTATGAGATTAGGTTTGGGAACTTAGAGTTCATCGCCGATCCCCGGGGAGACCTTTTTTTCACAAATTTCCTCCCCAGACATGCTTCAACATCAGAGGAGGTGGGTTTCGTCCTTGAAACAACTCACGCCCGGTCTCCGGTTTCGGATTCCAAACCGGACGTGCAATGTGCTTCACCAGCCGGTGACCGCACCTCAGGCCTAACTTCGAATACATAGGAGGTGACAATGCCCCGGGTGAATCTCGCAGTCTCCAAACTCACGGACATTGTAGATATTGAGAAATTAGATGAGTTGTCTCGTCGAATACAGGCCATGGGACAGTCCCATGACCAAGCGTCGGTCTATGACCAAATTGGAATCAAACCTGATGACAGAAAAATTTATGTCCCACCCATTACTCACCGGATTGCCACCATTGAGGAACCTACTGGGGGCTCGCCCTCCCGATCTTCAGAACTCAAGGCCACTTGTGTCCCAATATCTGATAATCCGGATTCTCCAACGACTGAATTATGCCCGAAATTCAATTTGGACTACGAGTTGTCATGCCCGGTCAGCCATACGAGCCCCAAGCCTGGCGCTCCATACTCTACGACAGTCTTCGATACGATTGGTAATACTGGAGGAACACGTGTTGTCAAAACATCAAAAAAATTCCTACCCACCTTGCAGTCTAGGAATCATTTGAGTATCAAAGAAGGACCTAGAATACGGGGACCTACATCATGTTAGGTAGGCGTCAGGAGAATTATTTCAACACTTCTAGGCCAAATTCCTGCTAAACAAAAATCGGATGATAGACTACAACTTCGAGGACATTATAAACATGTTTCGACATAACTACCAAGAATAGCGAATCTTGAATGCTCTCGCCCGTTGCTTCATCCATAGCCTCAGTGAGCTTTCGTCTTTGATACATAAATACTGCGCCATAGAAAGTACATGGCAGTATTAGCACCTGCACACAGAGTCAACCCGCACCGAGTAACCCAGAGAAACTCATAAAAACGCACACTTGGGCACCAATCAAGTAAATATGGGCCGTCAAAAAAGAACAACCCCTTGATGGATATCAAGTCGTACTATATATGCTATTAGATAGGGCTTTCCCCATTCACTCCATGTTACCTTACACCGTCTCAACTCACGTGTTTCGAGTCTGTTGGGTCGTCAGACAGGTGTCTAAAAGTGGAGAAGCTATTCTCGAGGACTGGTCATAGACAGGGCACCACCATAGCAACGCCAATGTGCTCACAACTTATGATACCTTCTCCCCAAGTAATCAAATGAAAAGAGATCTCCGAGAAGACGACCAGGTGTTTATGGTGGCAGCAGCACACCCACGGGCAAACACACACATCACATTCATGGAGGAATACCAACCTAGAATACGGTCCAACCAAACGCCTGCCACATTAGTCCTCAACCCCATTATAGATGATTTCAAACTATCTAAGGTGCTAATGGATAGCGGCAGTGGACTAAACATCATCTATGAGGATACATTGGAGAAAATGCAATTCAATCGATCCTGCAGAGAGCACAGTAGCACCACTTTTTGAGGAATCATCCCGAAATAGAAGCTCGATGCACAGGTTGAGTCTCCCTCGATGTGGTCTTCGGCACCCATAAGAACTACAGGTCCAAGGAGCTCACCTTCCACATTGTACTCTTCAAAAGTGTCAATCACGCCCTCCTCGGGCGGGAGGCCTTAACCAGATTCCATGCCGTACCCCATTATGAGAATATGAAACTAAAAATGACGGACCTAGTGGTATCATCACCCTGACAAGTGATCCGGACAGAGCCCTACGGGACAAAAATAAAACCACGACGCTCGCCCTCGAGGAACTCTCAGAAGGCCTTGCGGCCGAAGAACTCATCGAACAGAGATCGATGGTCGACAGGGACGATGTGACTCTTAACTAGAGGCCCAACTCCACATCCCTCAAGCCTACCGACAAAATAGTCAAGTTTCAAGTACACCCCGCGAACCCTGCCAATATAGCCTCCATCGGAATGCATCTTGACCCCTACAAAATGTTGCGTTGTTTTTCTGAATACAAGCATCCTGCCATGGGCACGGAACTAGCAAAGTTTCTCGAAGCCGGATTCATCTAGGACATCAAACATCCTGAGTAGCCAGCAAACCTGGTCATGGTCCCAAAAAAGGACAAATCTTGGCGGTTGTGTGTCGATTTCAAAGACCTCAACAAGGCTTGTCCTAAGGATCCATTTCCTTTGTCTTGCATTGACCAAATCATTGACGCTACCGCAGGACACGACTCACTTTGTTTCCTCGATGCTTACTCCTAATACCATCAAATAAAGATGAAGGAATCTGATACGGCGGCAACCGCTTTCATTACTCCCTATGGGCCATTCTGCTTCAACACAATGCCCTTTGGGTTAAAAAAATGCGGGTGCCACGTATCAATGCATGATCCAAACATGTTTAGAAAAAAAAAATTGGCAAGAGAGTTGAGGCATATGTGGATGATGTGGTCATCAAACCCAGACACATCAGCCAGCTAGTGGACAACTTCCGACAAATTTTCAACAATCTCCGACAATATGACAAATGGCTCAACCAGAGAAGTGTGTCTTCGGTGTCCCCGCACGTAAACTGCTCAGATTCATCATATCTCAAAGCGGAATAGAGGCCAATCCGGTGAAAATCTGAGCCCTATCCCAATTGGTGATACCAACGAAGTTGAAACATGTTTAAAAACTCGCAGGCTGCATGGTGGCGTTAAGTTGCTTTATCTCCCGCCTCGATGAAAAAGCACTATCGCTCTATCGCCAGCTCAAACGAACCAAAAACTTCCAGTGGACCAAAGAGGCAACAAGATCCATGGAAGGTATCGAAACATTGCTGGACAGCAATCCAATACCGACAACACCTATAACAGAGGAACCAATGATATTGTACATATCAGCCACAAAGCAGGTTGTCAGCGTAGTACTCGTGGTCGAAGGAGAGGCGGCAGACAACAAATCATGAGTACATAACCTAGTCTACTTTGTGTTTGAAATCCTCACCCCGTACAAGACTCGTTACCCTCACTACCAGAAGATAGCCTATACCGTCTTCATGGCATCACCCAAGCTTTGGCACGTTTTTCAAGAGTGTTAGGTAACGGTAGCATTTGAGGTACCCTTGAATGACATAATCAACGATAAGTATGCCACTGGACGCATAGCTAAATGGCCCATAGAACTATTACCCTTTTAAATTGTATACAAGTTGCACTGAGATATTAAATCTCAGGTGTTGGCTGACTTTCTAGCAGAATGGATGGAAGCCGAACTCCCTAAAGAGTATAGCACATACGGCCATTGGACGTGCTTTGACGACTACAAATTGCTAGTTAGCCTAGGGCACGTGTTATTCTTACACCCCTCACTAGAGACAGCATTTGGTATGCTCTGCAAATTGTGTATACTTATTCCAATAATGCGTCTGAATACGAAGCTCTGCTACATGGATTAAGAATGGCAACCTCGATGGGTCTACAAAGGTTAGAGGTTCGAGGGGACTCGAACCTTTCTATCTCCCAAATCAATGGTGAATTTTATGCCAAAATTTGAAAGATGACAGCTTATCGGAATGTTGTCCTCAAAATATCGGCTCGATTTGAAGGCTTAGAGTTCCATCATGTCTCTAAAGACAATAATCAAGGTGCTGATATCCTTGCTTGCATGGGCACCAAACATGACCCTGTTACCAAAAATACCTTCTTGGAGCGACTGTTCAAACCTTCCATGGTATGGCAGGACGAGCATGGGGATATTGAAATTACAAAGGAGGACCACAGTGCTCACCCTATAGTTGAGGCAGATGATGACACCGTTGGTGGATCCTGTTTGGGAAACGTTGCATGGGAAACAAAAAATTTCCTATGCACATACAAGATCTATCCATCGTGATGACCATCTACGAGAGGATAGATCGGATCAAAACCCTCGTAGATAACTAAGCGGGAGGCATTCAAAAATGCGACCTATGTAGCCGAACGTATTCGCGATCCAAATTGCAAGCCATCCCACAAACTTTCCGACCGAGTATCGGACGGACGACACCTCCGCATTCGGCACACGTGCAGCTTGATGACATATCAACCTCCTCGATCCAGCAAGCGAGGATGGAGTAGTTGACGAGTTCCCCGGCAGCGCGACGGCGTGACGGTGTTGGTGGAGGCTGGAGGGGTGGAGGCCGGAGACCCCTAGGGTTTCCCCTAGGGCTTGGGGCGGGGGCCAAGGTGGCTTGCCACAAAAGGAAAGGGTGGTGCCACCCCTAGGCCTGGCCTCCTTGCTGCCTTCGGCCACATGGGCCTTAGTGGGAGGGACGGCTAGCCCATGAGGAGCTGGTGCGCCTCCTCTCACAACCCATGGGGCCCTTCAGGGCAGGGGACCCTCCCGATGGACCCCTGGAACACTTCCTACACTCCCATCACAAAACCGGTATACCCCAGAACTTTTCTAGAGCTCGAATACCAACTTCCTATTTATCAATCTTTACCTTTGGACCATTCCAGAGCTCCTAGTGACATCCGGGATATCATACGGGACTCCGAACAACTTTCAGTTATCACCACACATAACTCATTAATACCAAATCGTCACCTAACATTAAGTGTGCATACCCTGCGGGTTCGAGAACTATGCAGACATGACTGAGACACTCTCCAGTCAATGACCAATAGCGGGACCTGGATGTCCATATTGGATCCTACATATTCTATGAAGATTTTCATCCATCGAACCACGATGTCAAGGATTAAATCAATCTCGTATACTGATCCCTTTGTCCACCGATATGATACTTGCTCGATATTTGATCGTCGGTATCTACATACCTAGTTCAATCTCGTTACCGGCAAGTCTCTTTACTTGTTATGAAATAAAAGATCCAGTGACTAACTCCTTAGTCACATTGCTTGAAAGCTTCTTGTGATGTTGTATTACCGAGTGGGCCCTAGAGATACCATTCCGTCATGAGGAGTGACAAATCCCAGTCTCGATCCATGCCAACCCAACAGGCACCCTCGGAGATACCTATAGAGCACCTTTATAGTGACCCAGTTTAGTCGTGACATTTGATGCACACAAGGCATTCCCCTGGTGTATCGGACTTGCATGATCTCATGGTCATAGGAACAGATACTTGACATGCAGAAAACAATAGCAATAAACTTACACGGTCATATGCTACATTTTAGTTTGGGTCTTGTCCATCACATCATTCTCCTAATGATGTGATACCGATATCAAATGATAAGTCATGTTTATGGCCAGGAAACCTTGACCATCTTTTATCAATGAGCTAGTCCTTTAGAGGCTCACTAGGGACTTGTGTTGTCTATGTAGCAACACATGTATTTAGTTTCCAATCAATACAATTCTAGCATGGATAATAAATGATTATCATGAACAATAAAATATAATTACCTCTAGGGAATATTTCGAACACATCCACATTAGAGGAAACCCTCTCAACTCATGAGATCATCGTTATAATTGCCCATGGACCGAACCTTTCATGGCTTACCTCCTTCCTGATGAACTCCCCGGTGACAAGGCCTAAGCAAGACAGATAGTTGAACGATCCAAATCTTACAAGGTTCATAAAGAGAAACTTTATAGAAAAAGCACTACTAGTGTCCTCCAGCGATGCATATCCGAAGAGGAAGGTAAACAACTCTTGGCTGAAATAAATGCAGGTATGGGTGGCCATCACACGGCGGCAGACCCCTCGTAGGCAAGGCATTCCAAGAAGGTTTCTTTTGGCTAACAGATCAAGCGGACGCTCATGCGCTTGTTCAGCATTGTGTTGGATGCCAACTCTTCATAAACCAAAGTCACATGCCTGCAACGGCTCTTCGGACAATACGATCACTTGGCCATTCATTATCTAGGCGCTGGATATGGTGAGGCCTCTAAAAGGAGGATCCGCCTCTAAAAGGAGGATCCAAGAAGAAGAAGTAATTACTGGTTATGGTTGATAACTTCACAAAGTGGATCGAAGGCAAACCAGTAACTTCTGCCAAATCTCTGTCGGTCATTGAGTTTATATCCGACATGGTTCATCGTTATGGCCTCCCGAATAGTATAATCATGGATAATGGGTCCAATTTTACAGCCCAGGCAGTTAAGGACGGGTGTGCGAATTGGGATATCAAGCTCGACTACGCCTCCATTTACCACCCACAAACAAATGGACATGTTGAATGGGCTAATGGTCTCATTGTGAGCGGCATTAAGCCTCGTCTAGTTTGGTCTCTTAAAGAGTTTGATTGACATTGGGTAGAGGATCTCGACTTCGTATAGTGGGGCCTATGAACAACTCATAACAGGATTACAGGTTACACATCAGTTTTTATGGTGTATGGAGCGGAGGCAGTCCTCCCCTGTGACATTATCCACGATGCACCTAGAGTGCGCATGTATGAGGAAAAACAGGCCGAGTTAGATCGACATGATGATTGGACGCATTAGAAGAAGAACGCGACATAGCCCTGGCATGGTCCATGTTCTATGAACAACATGCTCGATGCTATCAGAGGAGGGAACTTCAGGAAAATACTTACAACATGGGAGACCTAGTGCTACGCCTCCCTGAGAAGAAAAAGAACAAAATTGCACTCAAATGTCAGCAGCTTTACCTTGGCGACTAGCTGCCTCACTTTCGAGTCGTCTTTTTTGTACCAGCTTCTTGGAGCCAATTAAACCGCTTCTTAAGTGGGGCGGTTGAGAATTCGGGTAGACCCCGTCGAACGGGGTCAAACAAAGCTACATCCTCAATATGAAACCATTCGGAGGTCCACTCTTTGGGAGCCTCCTTCGGGGTGCCTACCGGATACCCGACCCGGCTATGTGCCATACTTCGGCTCCCCCAACTTTGTAAATAGTCCCCCCTATGTTGGGGGCGAGGTAGAAAACCTTCTTCCACAATTCAAAATGGGCTTCACAACATAAGAACATCTCGTAAAGAGCGACGAATCCCGCAATATGGAGTATAGATCCAGGGGTGAAATGGTGAAGGTCGATTCCAAAATATTCCAGCATGCCCTGCAGAAAGGGATGGAAGGGGAAGACTAGGCCTTGTAAGGGGTAGGAATGAAGCATACCCTCTATGTTGTATTGGTTGTAGGAAACCTCTCTGCAAAGGCCTCGCCATTGGCGGAGGTTATTCCAGGACGGGAGGGGGGCATATCTGAGTTGGGTAAATACCCATGCACTTCGACCTCACGCACACGGAGGCATATCTGAGCTGGACCAATCTCCGGGGAGAGAGTCAGGAGGACGCGAGGAGGGGCCAGCGGTGGTCGCCATGACTTCACATCTCTAGAGTTCTTCTTGACGTGTTGGAAGGCATGGGGAGCATTGCTGGGGGGCACGTGTGTGTTATATGGTGTTTGATTCCTTTTCTTTAAGGAAGGAACCACCATTTACCATTGTCACATATGAATCAAGGGGCTGGTTAACTTTGTGAAAAGAAAATGTATGCTCTTTCTGGGCCCTGTGGCACTTCGTCGGTTATAGATGAAGAAATGGTGCAGAAGTACGGGTCAACTAAATAAAATATGGTGCAGAAGTAAGGTTCATAGGAATCAAGGGTGCCGAAGACCGAAGGAACAAGGATGAAGTGGACCTAAAATGCAGCATTGGAGGCTAGTTCGGGGGCTACTGATGGAGTCTAAGATTAGGGGGTCCTTGGGCCGTCTGCCTTCCTTCATGGTCAGACTATCTGGCATGTTCGACCGTTGGCGAAAGTGTTGGAACTAAAATGGACTCTTCTGAAGACTTGACGTGTAGCTCAAGGAGATCTAGTAATTGGCGTATTGCTTCTCTATTGTAACCAACCTTGTGTAAACCCTGACACCTCGGTCATCTATATAAGCCAGGGATTGTAGTTCGTAAGACAAGTCAAGCTAACTACAATTAGGGTTTAGACCACAACACCAATCTCGAAGTAGATCAACCTTGTTCTATGTATTATCTCATTCATAACACCAAGAGCAGGACGTAGGGTTTTACCTCCATCAACAGGGTCCGAACCAGGGTGAAACACCGTCCCCATCATCTCTTGTTACCCATTGACCCTAGATCCACAGTTCGGACCCCCTACTCGGTATTGGCTTGGTTTGACACCAACAATAACATGTATGATAATGATGAAAGGTGGCTTTGCCAAAAATACTATGTCAGCTACATGAGCATGCAAAGCAATATGACAAGGAAGGTACTAGTCATATGATGTGAGGTGTAAGTTGCATGGCAATATATCTCGGAATGGCTATGGAAATGTAATGATATGTAGGTATGGTAGATGTTTTGAGGAGGATATAAGGTGGCTTATGTGGAACAGAGCGTATCATGTCGTAGTGTTTGGATGCATCGCCAAAGCTCGCAGCAGTCCTCGAGGTGAGAATGGGTGATGCACGATACCGAAGAAGCTAGCAAATATGAGGTGGTGAGACTGCGTACATCCATGGATTCACATTAGTTATAAAGAACTCACAAACTTATCGCTAGGTTTTATAAGCTCTCTCAAAGCAAAGTGCTACTTGCATGCCCCTATGGGTGGGTTGGTAGGAGTTAACCATCATGTCCCCCGACCTAAGTAGCATAGGATTTCAACAAGGAAAAATAATGAACACATCATCACCATGCCATAACCAATATTTAGTTGAACATCAAATTAACATCCTCTAACTAACGATATTTTTACTAACAAACAATCATGCACTCAAACCTTTTCATGTTACCACATCAATATCATTAACCCACAATTTCTCCTTTATGTGCTACATGTGGTTTTGATTATGCATCGGAATGGGTGTTCCGGTATTTTTGTTATTTCGGTTCGGGTAGTTTTGGTTATGGATAATTCGAGTACTCAAAAATGGGAACCGAAATTTCTTCTGCTAAAATATAGCCGATCCCAAATTACCCAAAATTCTCGGTTTGGGTTATTCGAGTACCCAAAAAACCAAAAATATTCAGAGCACACATCAAATTTTGGTGTGAATAATTCGAATAGTGTGGATATTTTGGATAGTATGGGTATTTTAGTTAGTATGGGTAACATGTAAGTGTAATAATAGCATGAATAATTTGAGTAATATGGGCATTTAGAGTTTCTAGAATAGAACGTGAACCCTAAACTGAAATCAAATAGCAAGGAAATGAGAACCGAACCCTAAACTCATACCCGTGTTACCCAACAATTCTGGTAATTCGGTTCAGTTCGGGTTTGGGTAGCGGGTTAGGGTACCGGAACGCCTAGGGTGAATTGCACACTCCTTGAATAGCTATTATTTTTGACTAGTCTTAGAACCCATGCAAATTACCGTTTCTATTTATTAACTCTCAAACAAATAAAAATAAAAAATGAGAGTGCAATTATTTTTGTAAAATCTATATGCCACCATTCTCTAACAGATATAAGTGAAGTAACATAGCAATTGCTTAGCTCAAAAGATATCAGTGAAGCACAAAGAGTATTCTAACAAATCATGGTGCACATTTGTCTCTATCAACTAGGTGTGTCCACCTGATGATGATTGTGGAAAATTAAAGGAAAAGAAACCTAAGATACATGACACTCCAAGCAAAACTTATATCAGGTGATGAATAAAAATATAGCTCCAAGTGACATATCGGTGGATTGGGACGAAAGAGGGGATGCCTTCCGGGGAATCCCAAAGCTTAGACGCTTGGATCTTCCTAGAATATTACCTTGGAGTGCCTTGGGCATCTCCAATCTTAGGCTCTTGGCAATCCTTATTCCTTCATCCATCCTAATAACACCTAGAACTTGAAAACTGCAGCACACAAAACTCAACAGAAAACTCGTGAGATCCATTAGTAGGATAGGCGAACCATAAACATTAGCTACTATTATAAATTCCTTGATATTTTATTATTTCATAAGGTACTTTATTCTAACTTCTCCATGACTTATAGCCCCTGATATAATCCATAGCATCATCAAAACATGCAAACTATGCAAGCAAAAATAGAATTTGTTTAAAACAAAACAATGTGTAGTGATCAACAAAGACAACCTACTTATGTAACTCCACAAATTCTGAAAACTTATGAAAAATTGAGGAATTTTTATAACAATACTTTTCAAAAAAATCAGCTCAAAAATATGTTCAGTAAAATCAGAGAAATTCTGTAGTGGACGCAAAACTTTGTGTTTTTGCATTGTATCAAATCTACTTATCATTCAAATCATACCAAAGCCTTTACTTGGCATAAACACTAAATGAAACATAAAACACAATAATTATACTATAAATAATCATGATGTCACACACAAACATAAATTAGAACAAGAAAAATAGGATAACTATTGGGTTGCCTCCCAACTAACGCTATTGTTTTATGCCCCTAGCTAGGCATAATGCATATGATCACGTGTTTTCATCTTTAACACTCCACACATAAGTAGCCCTCGTGGTAGATTCATAAGGTAGTTTGATTCTCTTTCTAGGGAATTGTTCCGTCCATTTATTTAATGGGAATTAGAATCTAATGTTTCCCTCTTTCATATTAATTATTGCACCTATAGTTCATAGAAAAGGCCTCCCTAGTATTATTGGACAAGATGTGTTGCATTAAATATTAAAAACTATGAAATCTACACGCACATAATTTCCATTAGAAATTATAAGAACATCATTTATTCTTCTCAAAGGTTTATTGATAGTAGAGTCCTCAAGATGTAAATTATGGGAACACTCATGTATACCGGTGAGACCAAGTACATCGCATAAAGATTTAGGTATAATTGAGACAATACCATGTTTTCCTTGATTCTTGTGGTGATCTATCCAATGTAATATTCTTTTACGATGTGTTTGTTGGGATCCGATGGATTCTGGATTTATAATCAGATTATGCATTCAAAGTAATTGAGTCTTCTCTGAATTCTATTATGCATGATTGTTATAGCTTTGTATTTCTCTCTCATCTATTTTTTTGGTTTGGCCAACTAGATTGATGTATGTTCAGTGGGAGTGATGCGTTATAGTAGGTTCAATCTTGCGGTGCCCTACATCCCAGTGATAGAAGGGGACAATACATGTATGCGCATTGTTGCCACTAAGGATAAAACAATGGGGTCTAAACATATTCCTTGTGTTACTTTGTCTACATCATGTCATCTTGCTCCAAGCATTACTCCATTTGTTATGAACTTAATACCATGATGCATGCTGGATAGTGGTCGATTGGTGGAGTAATAGTAGTAGATGCAGAAACATTTTGGTCTACTTGTTTATGGACGTGATGCGTATATGCATGATCATTGTTGTGAATAACATCGTAACTATGCGCTTTTCTATCAATTGCCCAACAATAATTTGTCTACCCATTGTATACCTTGACAGAAGCCTATAGTGAAAAGTTTGGCCCCTGGGTTTACTTAATAAATTTGCTAAAAACCTCAAAACCTTGTTGCCTTTATTACTTTTTATTTTACTTTTGTTTTTACATGTCTACCTCTGTCAGAATTATTCCTTGCAAGTAACGAGTTCAACGGGATTGACAACCCTCTTGCCCGTGTTGGGTGGAAGCGTTTGGTTTTGTGTGTGTAGGTGGCGACGACGAGAGTTTGCCTTGATTCTCCTATTGGTTCAATAAACATTGGTTCTCAACTGAGGGAAATACTTCCCGCTAGTATATTGATTCATTGTTCCTCTTCAGGGAAAACCCCAACGCAACTCACAAGTACCAGGAAGAATTTATGGTGCCATTGAGGGGAGATATCATCAAATTCTCATCAGGTTCGTTCACACAAATTACCAATCACTTCTTCTACTTCTACTTGTATTTTTATACTTTCCTTTGTTTGCTTGTTACAAACAAATCAAAAACACAAAAAAAATATTTGCTAGTTTACTGGCCTTGCCACTATTGCTACTTCTTTTCTTGTCAAGAATGAGGTGCTTAATTTTAAACAAAGGGGTGATGCTTAAAATAGATCAACTCGTAAACAATCTACTATCATTCTTCTTTACAATTTTTATGTGGGCATTATTACTTGGTATAGGTTTGTACTTGACACAATTACCAAAGGGAATTTGTTGATTAGTAACCCCGATGATGCTTTTAATGCCATGGGAAATTTAGTGGGTTCACCACCTATCACTATTAATGAAACAACATTAAGTTTGGAGCATATTATGCGTAGGCTTGAAATCATTGAAAATAAGATCCCCACTAATGAGCACATTGAAATTTTGGAAAAACAACTACATAATCAAGTTAGTCTAATTTGCTCAAAAGTAGGAACCACTTTAAAGATGCTAAGAGATAAAGAGACAATAATTAATGAGTAATTTGAAAAAAGCCATCTAATAATAAAAGTAGGAACCACTTTAAAGATGCTAAGAGATAAGGAGACAATAATTAATGAGTAATTTGAAAAAAGCCATCTAATAATAAAAGTAGGAACCACTTTAAAGATGCTAAGAGATAAGGAGACAATAATTAATGAGGAATTTGACAAGTTGGAGGAAATCATTAATAACTTGAGTTCCCCTTTTTCTTCTATTAAAACCATTGAGATAACTCCTCCTAATAAGGGTCCCAAGTTTATGTATGTGTCACATCCCTAACCCTTAAGCAAGTTAGTCTTGTGCTCATGTCTTCTTTGCATTTTGCATCTAAGAAGTTTGAACAAAAACAACAAAGTGGCAAAGGAAAAACTCAAACCCTAGCCACTATTTCAATTAAAGAAAATCTCAAACTAGTTCAAATCAATGAACCCAAAATGGCCTCAAGAAATGTTCAAACTTTCTGATAAATCATGAAAGTAAATGAGCATTGGAGAAAACTATTTTCTTGACACTTTAAGCATTTTTAAATAAATGCAAAAGGCTACTGGTTTCAAGTTTTAAATTTGAAATCAGAATCTATAAATTTCCAAAAATGTTGAAAACTTTGGAAATGGTTGGGAATATTATAACAATATTTCAGGAGGTCTAAAATAGTTATTACTTTTTGTTTTGGAGCTGAAATAATTAGCAAAACAATAGTTAGCAAAACAGAAAAACAAAAATAGAAAAAATGGGAAAACCCTTACCTGTCGCCTAGCCTGGCCCGGCCCATCTCCCTCGCTCGTCCCCTCCCTCGCGCCAGTAGGGATAAGCCCCCTGAGACCTCCCCTATCCATTCCCCACATCGGCTCTCTCCCTCCTCCCGGATCTCTTCCTCCTCCTTGCTGCCGCCATTGGAGCCGAGCTCGAGCTCGAGCCGCAGCACCTCTAGCCATGGAAACCCTCCTCCGAGTAGTCTGTTAGCTCCGCCTCGTCGCCCTGGTCATCTCTGTAGAAGTCGAAGCTTCCCCAAGCTCTGCATCGCCCCCAACGCCGTCGTCTTCCACCTCCGGCCGCCAGACCTCTCTCGTCGATTCGCTACCTCCGGCGCATCCCTGAGCCCCTCTTCAGCACCATCGGAACCGCCGTGAGCTCGTCGTCGTTTCCCCTCTCGCCCCACGCTCTCCCGTGCATCGTAGCCTAGTTCCCCACCAAGGCCGAGAGCTTCTCGCCGCCGGTCATGTCGTCGCCGTCACTGTGATGTCCGATCCACGCGCTCGAGCTAGGATTCGAGCTCCTGGAGCCTCTACGAGCGTGTCGAGCCCTCCAGCTTCCCTCCCTGTGCCCTAGAGCCCCCTCTCATAGAAGGCCGAGCTTCGGCCACTGCTCCGGCTCCTCGCCGACGCCTCTTCCGGCGACCCTAGCCTCCCCTGATGCCCCTGCCAGATCGGCCACTTCGCCAGCGTGCCGTAGCTGCAAACCGCGTGCGTTTTGGTGTTGTGCAGCGCTGTTTAGGTCGCCTCCAGCAAGCCCTCCGCCGCGGGCCTAGTCGCCGGCGACCACCCTCCGGTGGGGGTCGACGTGGCAAAGCTTACCCAGCAGCTCAGGACTTAATCACTCGCTGACAAGTGGGCCCAAGGCCAAGTCAAACCTCAATTAGGGCTGGTCAGCGCGGGATTAGTCCCAGAGAGGCTGACCAGTGGGCCCCCCCTGTCAGGTTTGACCTGAACAGGTCGGCTGACCTGCTAACGTCAGTCTGATGCAATAATTAGAATTTCTAGTATAAAACTAATTCCAGGAAATTGCTAAAACTTGTAAAAAACATAGAAATTAATCTGTAACTCCAATGAAAATAATTTATATATGAATAAGTATTAGAAAAATTCAAGGATTCTGATTATGCTATTTTCAACTATGTTTGAAAAAGTTACAGAACCCTAAATTGTGGAATAAGGAATAATTCAATTCTTATAATCACTTTTTAAATGGAAATTGCAAAATATTCAAATTTCATTATGAATACAATGGTCACCACTGTCCTAATTAAAAATCAGTACCATAACATGACATTCCATGCGTGTTAACATTAAGTTGATCTAAGCATCAGGTCGAATCAATTAAAACGGTATCCGAATACCCCGTTTGGAATTGATATTCGAATGTGATTCAAATCAACTCTAAACCTAATACATATTGATTATAATAACTTATCACCTTGCATTCTCATGCCATGCTCATGCATCACTTTGATTGCATATGATTGTTATTGAATGTTACTATTCTTCTCGGTAGGCTCCGCACCACCGGATTCCACCGAATATCCGTCTGACGGATATCGTTCCTCCTCTGAGCAACAAGGCAAGCAACCCCTTTGATCATTCCGATAACTCCCATGTTCTTGCTCCTGCACCTAATTATTGCATTTAAGATCAAATGCTTCAACTGCTTTTTCCACGATAGTTGAACCCACTTCCTTTGCATGACTTAACCTTGTCACAGTAAATAGCCAAACCTTGCAACCTAGAATACCTGGTAGTTCCTTGAGCTGTGATGTGCCTTACCCTGCTATGCATGCTATGCTTAGAGTTGTGTATGGTCTGTCATCTGGGAGATGAACAGAATTGTGGAATGTGTTTGGTAAGCAAAGGTTCTGTGTTGAACTTGATTTGGTAAAGGTACCGGTGAAAGGCTGTGTAGGAGTACATGGCGGGTTGTTTCATTGGAACCGTACTTAGGAACTGAGTTCCGTGTATGTAATCCAAGACTAGATACTACCACATGCTGGGCCCTGAAATATGACCCCGCTCGGCCTATTAATCGCGTAGTACTCGGTCCAGGAGTTGCAAGTAGTTTCTGGTGTTTATAGTAATGCTGGAGGCCGTGCATGGTGCTGACCTGAGAGGTGGGCCGTGATGCGGTAGGCAGTGGCACGGTGTACCAAGTGCCACCCGGATGGTGGGCTTGGGAACCCTGCGCACATCGATTGAGGCCGTGTCGGAAACCTTGGCCGGACTTCCGTACGGGTTACTCTCAGATAGGCGATAAACCTGGACTAGGTACTAGTGTGGTTAACGGTCGTGGTCGACTCCCTTGCTGGGCTTCCGCTTGAAGGTTGCCGAGGTGCATGACGTGCACATGGCGATAAGTGGCGAGAGCGTGTGTGACGAAGTACACCCCTGCAGGGTTATGATCTATTCGAATAGCCGCGTCCGCGGATATGGACTACTTGGAGACATATGTTGTTCATAGATAACTTCAATGGCTACTCATAAAATTGCCAAGATAAGCGTGAGTGTCGTGGACGGCATTTCCGTACGGAGACGGAATGATTCCACGATAGTGTATTGTTGTGGTGTTAGTGGACTCATGTGCGAGAAATCAAGTTGTCAAAACTAATTTCAAAATGCAAGTTGTCTAGCCACGAGTCAAATGCTGGCTTTCCGCATGAAACCCCACAATACCCTTTGATACCTTGCATGAGTAGTTAGTTCTCCTAAAGTCTTGCTGAGTACCTTCGTACTCATGTTTGCTTAATAAATGTTGCACAGGTTGCTAATGATCCTAATGGAGGGTTCTTCGTAGACATCGACGACGACGAGTAGCTGGTGTCCCAGCTACGATCTGTCCTTAATAAAAGTGCCATTCTAGTAAAAGTGATGAAGATCTTAAAATGATATTTGTGCACTCCAATTTCATTGATATAATAAAAAAGCCTATCATTATGGACAAACCTCCCCACTTTATTCCTAGAAGTGTGATTATTAATAACTTATGTGCTAAAACTACTAGAAAGCATGGTTGCATAATAGAGGAGTGGGATGTGAAGGATGAAAACACTTGAAACAATGCATTATGCCTAGCTAGGGGCATAAAACAATATCGCTTGTTGGGAGGCAACACAGTAGTTCTCTTCAATTTTCTATTTACCTTCTGTTTTGGAGTGATAACATAATTATTTCTACTATAGTAATTGTGTTTTTTGTTTTAGAGTTTGTGCCAAGTAAATCCTTTGGGGAGATTTGGATGGTAGTAGAATTGATCATGTGCAAAAACAGAAACTTTTGCGCCGAGTAAAGAATTTATGTGATTTTACTAGAATATATTTTGATCTGAAGCTTTTAAAAACTATTTTTGTTAATATTTTCCTGGTTTTCCTAAATTTTAGAATTTTTGGAGTTATGTAAGTATACTTTTCCTAGAGATCATTACAAACTATTCTCTTTTATACATATTTTGTTTTTGCTGGCATAGTTTGCTTGTTTTGATGATGCGATGGATTATATAGGGGGTATAAGTCATGAAGAAGTTAGAATATAGTACCTATTATGAAATAATTAAATATGAATCAATTTATAATTGTACCTAAAGTTCTTATATGTTCATTATACTGACGGATCGCACGAGGTTTCTGTTGAGTTTTGTGTGCTGAATTTTGAAGTTTCTGGTGAGACAAACATGGATAAAGTAATAAGGAGAAGCAATACCCTAAGATTGGGGATGCCCAACGCACCCTAAGGTAATATTCAAGGAATATCCTAGTGACTTAGCTTGGGGATGCTCTAGATGGTATCCCCTCTTCCGTCTACAATCTATTGGTGTGTAATTGGAGCTGTATTTTTATTCATCACATGATATGAGTTTTGCTTGCAACATTGTGTATTATAGTTATTTTTATTTTAGTTAGCCACAATCCTTGTTTTTTGGATACACACTTATTGTTAGAGACACATATTAATCATAATTTATTAGAATACTCTACCTATTATGGAATTTCCATAGAAAATTCTGAGATATATTGCCATGCAACTTCCACCGTTCCTTCGTATGACTTGTGTGTTCATCATCATATAGTTTTGCATGATCATATAGAGTTAGCATAGTATTTGTGGCAAATGTCCCATTCATCATTGTTTACATGTTCTGCTAGATCATTGCACATCATGGTACACTGCCAGAGGCATTCATATAGAGTCATCTTGTATAGCTTTATCATTATGTCGAGTTGTAAGTAAATTAAACTGTAATTATCATCATTATTAGAGCATTTTCCTAGAGAGTAAAGGATGATGGATACTATGATTCCCTCACAAGTCGGGATGAGACTCGATATAAAAATGAAACATGGGGGAGTCCAAGAGAGCCCAACTAGAAAAAAAAGAAAAAAAGAAAAAAGGAAAAAAGGAAGAAAAAATAAAAGAAAAAATGATCGAAAAATAGAGAAGGGGTATTGTTGCTATCCGTTTTCCGCACTTGTGCCTCAAAAAGTAGCAGCATTCTCTTCATATAGAGAGTATCGTGAGTTGTCATTTTCATATACTAGTGGGAATTTTTTTATTATAGAACTTGGCTTGTATATTCCGATGATGGGCATCCCCAAATGCCCGAGGTCTTTATGAGCAAGCAAGTTGGATGCACACCCACTTAGTTTCATTTGAGCGTTCATACACTTAAAGCTCTAGTGCATCCGTTGCATGGAAATCCCTACTCCTTGCATTGATATCGATTGATGGGCACCTCCATAACCCGTCAGTCCGCCTAGTTGATGCAAGACTTTATTCCATGTTCGACTCCTTTGATATTTACCACCATAATCTATTCCACCTATATGATCTATCCATGTCTCATGCTAATGTATTGCGTGAAGTTGAAAATGGTGAAGCACGTTACAGGTATGATCCAATTGCCTCGTTTGACACCAAGGTGCACATGATTTATATTTATACGATGAACATGGAGTCATGCCATGCTAATATGATAAATGAGTAGGGATAACGTTCTTCAAGGATCGTACATTTCGAAAAATAATGATTATGCTTCTTATACTCATGGATATTATTATGTTGATATCAATTATTTCATCGTTTCGCAACACTTATACCTGAAAGAGATTACATGTTGGGTAGCATGCCACATCAAAACTTCTGTTTTTATCATTTACCTACACGAGGACAAGCAGGAATTAAGATTGGGGATGTTGATACTATATTATCAACCTTGGATACTTTATATGCAATAATATGATATTTTATATCATTTTTGAGAACTAACATATTAACCTAGTGCCGAGTTCCAGTTACTATTCTTTCCGTGGTTTTAGATTTTGCGGAAAATCAATAACAAACGGCGACCAAATGAGACCCAAGAAACACTGGGAGAAGACCCGAGGAACCACAAGGTGGCGACCAGTCTTGGGGTGCACCTATGGAGGTAGAGTATTCCCCGTGAGCCCGTGGGACTCTTGTGGCACCTCCTCACCTAATTCCGCCTCCATAAATTATCAAATGTTCCAGAAACATTAGTGAGGAACCCAAAACACTTTTTCCACTCTTGCAAGTCTCTTTTCTACCACAATTCCATCTCGAGACCTTTTCGGATGCCCTATCAAAGAGGAATCGATCACGAAGGCCTTCTACACCAAACATGTTGTCTCCATGATGATGTGTGTGTAGTTCACCACACAGTTACGGGTCCATACCTAGTAACTAGATGCTTCTTCTCTCTCTTTGATCTTCAATACCATGTTCTACAAGATTCTCGCAGTGATCTATCTGATGTAATCTTCTTTTGCGGTGTGTTTGTTGGGATCTGATGAAGTGTGGCTTTATGATCAGATAATTCATTGAAATAATTGAGTCTTCTCTTAATTCTATTATTCATGATTGTTTTACCTTTGTATTTTTGTCTGATCTATCAGTTTGGCTGGTCAACTAGATTGATTTATCTTCAGTGGGAGTGGTGTGTTGTAGTAGGATGAATCTTGAAGTGCCCTATATCCCAATAATAGAAGGGGATATGACACGTATTTGTATTATCACTGCTAAGGATAAAATGACGGGTGTGAACATATTGCTTCTCTTATTTTGTCTATATCATGTCATCTTATTCCAAGCATTACTTCGTTTGTTATGAACTTAATACCATAGATGCATGTTGGATAGCGTTCAATTTTTGGAGTAATAGTAGTAGATGCAGAACCATTTTTGCTGATGACTAGCAAAAATGCCCGTGCGTTGCAATGGGGAGTAAACATTTTATTTTATTTAAGCTATTATTTTAATTTTGATTCAATTTTGATTCTGACTCGTCATATTGATGTCGTGCACTTACGACCACACACACGCATCATCTCGATGGGCAGTTCGACACTAACGATGCCGCTATAAATTAACTTTATTTAAGAAAGCCTATATGTATCACTTTCACATACACCGGATGGAACACAAATCAAGATCATACTTATCGATTCAATATTAACTTTCATGACTATCACACAAATAGTTCGGACATTTTTAAAATAAACCATCATGTACTTATAATGTTCATGAATTTATAAGTGTATGTACATTCACAAAATTGCTTATATATTCACTAAAAAAAGATAGTATAGTCCGATGATAAGTACGCGCATGGATTTCACAAAAATAAGGTATATACATACGGTCCTAGATCACTCAACCTGTATAAAGAGAGAATCTCATGCAAGCATAGCATGGTCAAGGACTATATTTTTTACCTTCGCTCGCTCCTAGCCAACCAACGCCGGTACGAAATAAAGATGAACCGTGTATCATCTGTTAAGTTGCACCCTAAATTGCATTTTAAAAATAATGAACATGTAAAATAACGCCATATTCAAATTCTACACATTTTTCTAATAAAATTTCATATATAACATGTTAAAATTGGAGTGACGGATTAAAAGATATGTTTATTTGAAAATATATATTAGTTCTTAATAGATGAGGGATGATTAACCTATATATTAAGAGTTTTTATGTAAAACTGAAGAAAAAACGATTCATTGTCACTTACAAGAGGGACTGCGGGTTAGTTTGGATAAAATATAGGGCGTTTTGTGCGAAATGTAGAAAAAACGTTTCGACGTGACTTAGAGAAGGACTGCGGGTTAATTACTTGAAAAGACACGAAGTTTCCTGCAAAAGCGGGAGGACGTATGACAGAAGTTGTATTTCCTTTATTAGTAGGTAAGATATCAATACCAGTGTTACACCCACAACCCGTGATGCTATACATATTGGACCAATTACTAGAGCTCGCACTCGACAATTGAATTACCACGTACTTTTGTTTCTTTGTAACAATTCTGATGTTCTTGAACCTATAATGGTGCCTAAATTAGATACTTTTGTTTTACCTATGAATGAAGGACTTATCAGGGATAAGAAGGATGGCCATTGGAGTGGGATCAAGCATGGAGAAGAAGGTGTGTGCGCGGGAAAGAATAACGGATTTTCCATTCGTTATTTTCACACTTTAAAGCCACCATAATGAGAGCATGAAGCCTTGGACGAAATATACAAGATTCCACTTCATAATTTCATGCTATTATAGGTACTGCATCACCTTAGTATTGGGCCACGCCCATGTAATTTTGAAATACCACATTATAGGCTATTTTTAGAGACCGTATGTGTGAGGAAACTGATTTAGGATTGGTTCCTGACACTTCTCCAATGTATCAATAATTTTTTATTGTTCCATGCTATAATATTATCATTCTAGGATACTTTTGTGGCATTTATTTTGTGATTCATATTATTTTTGAGCACTAACCTATTAACCTAGTGCCAATTGATAATTGTTGTTTTCTGCATGTTTTTGGCTTTTCAGGTTTATAGTACAAACGGAGTCCAAATACCACTAACCTTTTTGATATTTTTTATGGATCAAAAGAAGACCTGAAAACTCTAGAAGAACGTTGGGGGCTACACGGGGCTCCACTAGCCCATCGCGTGTGCTGAGGGGGTGGTCTTTCCCTGTTAGCTTGTGGACACCCCCTCGTCGTCCAACTTTGTGCTCTCGCTTATAAATTATCATATATTCTAGAAACCCTAGAGGAGATCCCGAAACACTTTTTCTGTTGCCGCAAGTGTGTGTTCCGCCATGTTCCCATCTAGAGCCCTGTTCCGGTGCCCAGATGAGTAGGGGATCGATCACAGAGGGCCTCTACATCATCCTTGTTGCTCCCATGGTGATGTATGAGTAGTCTACCACAGACCCACGGTTCCATAGCTAGTATCTATATGGCTCTCTATTTATGTTCTTCAATACAAAGTTCATTGCATCTTCATGATGATCCATTCAATGTAATCAATTTGTGCACTGTGTTTGTTGGGATCCGATTAATTCTAGGTTTATTTTCAGTTTATTAATGTTAAATATTTGAGTCTTCTCTAAAATATATTATTCTTATTTACATGATTGTTATATCTTCATAAATCTCTTCGGTCTGTTGATTTGGTTTGGCCAACTAGATTGATCTATCTTCACTAGGAGGTGTGCGTTGTAGTGGGTTCAATCTGGCGGTACTCTATATCTCAGTGACAGAAAGGGATAAGACACGTCTTTGTATTATTGCCACTAAGGATAAAACGATGGGGTTGTATCATATAAATTCATATTCCTTTGTATACATTATGTTATTGTTCTCCAAGCATTACTCTGTTTTACTTAATACTCTAGTTGCATGTTGGATAGCGGTCGATGTTTGGAGTAATAGTAGTAGATGCAGGCAAGACTCGATCTACTTTCTTATGGATGTGATGCCTATATACACATGATCATTGTCGTGAATGCCTTCTTCGTGAGAGATGCTACAAGAGAACACTACATCCCCCGGGTCTATTCACTTATAAATATACAAACACTATTATTTCATTGCTTCTTTTTATTATTTGTATTTACTTTTTATATTTAATATATTTAAACTATCTATCTACAGTACGTATCTTCTTGCAAGTAACCAGATAAAGGGGCTTGACAACCGTCTTGCCCGCGTTGGGTCCAAGTGATTGATCTTTTGTACGTAGGCATTGAACACGGGAGTTGCATGGTCATACTATTGGTTCGATAACCTTGGTTATAACTGCAGGTAATACTTATCTTTAACGTGTTGCGTCATATGTTCCTCTTCACGAAAAAACCCAACGCACATCACAAGTATCAGGAGGGATTTTTTTGGCCAATATCGGGGAGTATCACCAACTTACTATCAAGTACCATCACACAAATTATCCTTCACTTTTTAAACTTTTTATTTTCTGTTATATTTTCCTTTCTATAAAAAATAAAAATATTTCCTTTGCTTGTTTGCTTGCTTTACTTGCTAGTTTACTTGTTCTGCTATTACTTTGCTTGTTTGGTCACCATGTCCGAAGAGAACACTAAATTGTGTGACTTATCAAATACTAATAACAATTGTTTATTAGTACTCCTATAACAACAACTACTAGTGTAGAGTTTTTATGATATTAATGATGCTTTGCTGAATCTAGTGATGAAATAATAATTTTTGGGAAGTCCTAATGAGGATTCCGCTGCTCATCTTCATACCTCTGTTGAATTATGTGATATGCAAAATAAAAAGGACATGGATAATGATGTTGTCAAATTACAAGTATTTCCTTTTTCTTTACGAGATAACGCTAAATCTTGGTTCTCATCTTTACCACGCAATAGTATTGGAACATGTGATAAATCTAAAGATGCTTTTATTACCAAGTACTTCTCCTCCTGCTAAGATCATCTCCCTTAGAAACGAATTATCAATTTTAAGCAACATGACAAAGAACATGTTGCACAATCTTGGGAGTAGATGAAATTGATGATTAAAAATTGCCCTACTCATTGTTTGAACTTGTGGATGATTATCCAAAGTTTCTATGCTCAACTTAACTTTTTATCTAGAAATGTTCTAGATTCTTCCGCATGTCGTATCTTCATGGAGCTGACATTAGGAGAGGCCACCAAACTTCTGTATAACATTATGAAAAACTGTCCTCAATGGCATATCGAAAGACCACAAACTCGTAAGAAGGTAAATTATGTTGAGGAAATCCATACTTTGAGTGAAACAGTGGATGTTGTTATTGATCTGGTTGCTGGTAAAAATGCTCATGTTGATCCCAATGATATGCCTTTGTTTACTTTGATTGAGGAAAATGATAATGCCACTGATGTGAATTTTATCTCGCGAAACAAATCCAATAAAAATTCTTATGGAGGTAATTTCAACGCTAGGCCATGTCCCGGTAACTCCTCTAATAGTTATGGAAACTCTTATTGTAATTCCTATTGAAATCCTTCTACCAATAATAATAAGTAATCATCTGATCTTGAGAACTCATACGTCTCCAACGTATCTATAATTTTTTAATGTTCTATGCTACAGTATTATCATTCTAGGATGCTTTTAGGGTGGTTATATACCAATTAATATTATTATTGAGCACTAACATATTAGCCATGTGCCCAGTCCCAGTTGTTGCTTTCTGCATGTTTTTGGCTTTTCAGGTTTACACTACCAAATTAAGTCCAATTGACCCGATAATTTTTATGATTTTCTCTAGACTAAAAGGAGACTTGGAAGCTTTATGAGGTGACCAGAGGCCACACAAGGGAGCCACCACACAAAAGGGTCCGCCCAAGGGCGGTGGTCACGCCCTCATGTGTGGTGGGCCCCGAGGTGCATCCTAACGCCCCTCTTTGTTCTATTTATCCTCAAATATCACAAAAACCCTAGGGACCATAAACACTTTTTCCATCACCGCAAGTCTCTATTCCATCGTGTGCCCATCTGGAGCCCTTATCCGGTGTCCTGTCGGAGGGTGGATCCATCATGGAGGACCTCTAAATCAAAATTAATTCTCCCATCGTGATGTGTCAGTAGTTTACCACAAACCATCGGGTCCGTACTTAGTACCTATATGGATCTCTCTCACACATAAACTCACTCTCACTCACTCTCTCTCTCTCTCGATCAATCTATCTATGTGTCTATGTATCAATCTCTATCACTACAGGATTTAGCTTCTTTGTCGTCTGCCATCACAGACGGCAAAGAGTAAATCCCGGACGGCAAAGAGAATATCACAGACGGCAAAGAATCTCACGGCCGGCAAAATTTCAGCGTCAGCCTACGAAGGCATCGTAGCTTCTTTGTCGTCTGTCTCCCCAAAGCGGAAGGCAAAGATCTTTGCCGTCAGCTTTCCATAGGAGCAGTCAGCAAAGTGGTCGAGACGACAGCCGACACGCGTTGCCTCCATTAGGGGCTAACGGAGGCTTTGCCGTCAGCCTCCCCCCTCTTCTTTGTCGTCTGCCTCCCCCCTCTTCTTTGCCATCTGGCTCCCCTCTCCTCTTCTTTGCCGTCAGCCTCCACCTCCTCCACCCCTCCTCTGTGCCCTCTTCTTTGCCTTCTGCCCCCTTGGAAGCAGACGGGAAAGATACTATATGGCCAGTTGCTACTGCCCAGGTTGCACAGCTGGGCGCCACGTGGCACCTTTGTCGTCCGCCAACTGACGGCAAAGGCCTTTGCCATCAGCTGGCAGATGGCAAAGAGCCTATATTCTCACATTTTTGTTTATTTTTTCTATTTCACAGCACATATACATATAATTCATAGCACATATATGATAAATAGATCACAACACACATATTATATACATATAAAGATCATCAGTGCCATTTGTTCATCAATGTACATCCCATATATCACAAGAACCAGCACATACAAAGTTTCATCCATATATACATACATATAGTTGCACATATATTGTTCATCCATATATACATATACATATAGTTCCACATTGTTCATCAACTCAAATAAAAACGGAAACTAAAGCACGCCAATGCCAGCTTCCATGCATGTAGTACATCCAATCTGCAAAATGGGAATAAGAAAGTCAGAAGAAGAAGAACAACAACAGATATATGACAAATAAGCTAAATTGAAGAAAAAAGAGAAGAAGCAAGAAGAGAACAAGGAGAAGAAAAACAAGAAGGAGGAGGAAGAGGAGGAGGAGGAGGGGAAGGGGAAGGAGAAGGAGAAGGAGGGGGAGAAGAAGAAAAAAGAAGAGAAGAAGAAGGAAAAGAAGGAGGAGAAGAAGGAAAAGAAGGAGGAGAAGGAGAAGGAGGAGGGCTCCTTCTCCTTCTTCTCCTTCTTCTCCTTCTTCTTCTCTTCTTCTCCTCCTCCTTCTTCTTCTTCTCCTTCTCCTTCTCCTTCTCTTCTTCTTCTCTTCTTCTTCTTCTTCTTCCTTCTTTTCATTTCTCCTCTTCTCCTCTTCTTGGAGCTAAATTAGGTAACTATGTCTTTTTGGAGCTAAATGGGCTAATTATGTCATTATAGAGGAAAACAAGCTAAGTATATAATATTAATGAGCTAACCAAGGTTCTTATGCCATTTTGAGCTTATAATGTCTTTTAGGAGCTAAATTGGCTAATTATGTCATTGTTGGGGAAATTAAGGCAAGGAGAATATGAAAGAGGAGAAGAAAGAGGAGGAGGAGGAAAAGAAGAAGAAATAAAGAAGGAGGAGAAGGAGGAGGAGGAGGAGGAGAAAAACTAGAAGGTCCTTGGCCTTCTCCTCCTCCTCCTCCTTCTTCTCTTCTTCTTCTTCTTCTTCTTTCTTTTCATATTTCCTATTTCATCTCCTCTTCTCCTCTTTTGGAGCTAAATTAGCTAACTATGTCTTTTTGGAGCTAAATGGGCTAATTATCCCATTTTAGAAGAAAACAAGCTAAGTATATAATATTAATGAGCTAACCAAGGTTCTGATGCCATTTTGAGGTTATTATAGCATTTTGGAGCTAAATGGGCTAATTATGTCATTGTTGGGGAAATTAAGGCAAGGAGAATATGAAAGAGGAGAAGAAAGAGGAGGAGGAGGAGAAGAAGAAGAAATAAAGAAGAAGGAGGAGAAGGAGGAGAAGGACTAGAAGGTCCTTTGCCTTCTCCTTCTATTCCTCCTCCTCCTCCTCCTCCTCCTCCTTCTCTTCTTCTTCTTCTTCTTTTTCTTTCTTTTCATTTTTCCTATTTCTTCTCCTCTTCTCCTCTTCTTGGAGCTATATTAGCTAACTATGTCTTTTTGAAGCTAAATGGGCTAATTATCCCATTTCAGAGGAAAACAAGCTAAGTATATAATATTAATGAGCTAACCAAGGTTCTTATGCCATTTTGAGGTTTTTATGGCATTTTGGAGCTAAATGGGCTACTTATGTCATTTTTGGGGAAATTAAGGCAAGGAGAATATGAAAGAGGAGAATAAAGAGGAGGAGGAGGAGAATAAGAAGAAATAAAGAAGAAGGAGGAGAAGGAGGAGGAGGAGGAGAAGGACTAGAAGGTGCTTGGCCTTCTCCTCCTCCTCCTTCTCCTTCTTCTCCTCCTCCTTCTTCTCCTTCTCCTTCTCTTCTCTTTCTCTTCTTCTTTTTGTTCTTCATTTTCATTTCTCCTCTTCTCCTCTTCTTGGAGCAAAATTAGCTAACTATGTCTTTTTGGAGATAAATGGGCTAATTATCCCATTTTAGAGGAAAACAAGTAAGTATATAATATTAATGAGCTAACCAAGGTTCTTATGACATTTTGAGGTTATTATGGCATTTTGGAGCTAAATGGGCTAATTATGTCATTGTTGGGGAAATTAAGGCAAGTAGAATATGAAATATGAGAAGAAAGAGGAGGAGGAGGAGAAGAAGAAGAAATAAAGAAGAATGAGGAGAAGGAGGAGGAGGAGGAGAAGGACTAGAAGGTTCTTGGCCTTCTCCTCCTCCTCCTCCTCCTCCTCCTCCTCCTCCTCCTCCTCCTCCTCCTCCTTCTCCTTCTTGTCTTCTTATTCTTCTTCTTTATTTTCATTTTTGTTTGAACCAAGAGATGAAACTGGGATAGCCGCCTCCTGTCTTTGACAAAAGCTCATACTCTTCGACGGAATCATTTTCGATCACCGCTCCATCCGAGAATTTGGCGACGTAACGGCTGTTTGAAATATCCGAGAATAAGAGCCGTTCAAATGAATTAGAAGTTATGGGAAAATGTGCCGAGAACTCACTCGATGTACGGTCGCACTTCTGTTAGGTTTTTGAAGATATACAACGAAATGTTCCGCCATTCTTCGACATCCAACGTTATTGGTTTTGAAGCACCAGCTGGTGCGAGCTTCCCTTTGAATAGGCTGAGGTTGGACCCACCTTTTTAGGGTCTGCATCATTGTGTCGAGGCTTCGAATTATGCAAATGATGATTTTTGGCTTCGTAGTGTGCTGTCACAAAGTTTGCCACCTCCTTAGTAATGAATGCCTCAGCCATCGATGCTTCAATTCTACACTTATTTTTACATTTAGCTCGAAGGGTCTTCTCCATCCTCTCAGTTGCATAGCACCAACGATCTTGCACGGGCCCACCCAATCTTGCCTCGGTCGGTAGATGTAAAATCAAATGCTGCATTGGATTAAAGAAGCCCGATGGAAAGATCTTCTCTAACTTGCACAACAACTCCGGTGCAAACTCCTCCATGTCTTTTACCATGCCAGGCGACAATTCTTTCGCACAAAGAACACGGAAGAAATAGCTCACCTCCGCCAATACTAGCCATTCATCCTCAGGAATAAAGCCACGTAACATCACCGACATTACCCGCTCTAACCATATGTGCCAATCATGACTCTTGAGACCAATGATTTTTAATTTTTCAAGACTCGCTCCCCTCTTTAGATTCATTGCATACCCATCAGGGAACATCAAGTGCATTTTGACCCACAAGATAATTTCCCTCATAGCTGGCCTTCCAAGATTGAACCAGGCCTTTGGCTTCGACCACTTCTGCTTTCCTTTGCCTTATCGCATGTTTTGTAACGGTCTATGACATGGTATCTCTTGATCGACTCTAGCCTTAGTATTATCCTTTGTCTTCCCATCTATGTCGAACAATGTACCAAAAATAGCCTCTCCGATATTCTTTTCAGTGTGCATCATGTCGATATTGTGTGGAAGAAGGAGGTCTTTGAAGTAAGGCAGATCCCAGAAGCATGGCTTGTGAGTCCAGGCGTGTTTTCAATAATACCCCTAGAAATACCCTGGACGCTCTGGATCAGGCTCGAGGGTGTTTAACTGATCCAAGATCTGTTGGCCTGTGAACGAAGGTGGTGGCATGTTTTTGACAACTTTACCTTTGGTAAAGTTCTTCTTGTCTTTTCTGAACTGATGGTCAAGATCAAGGAACTGTCTATGCAAGTCAAAGCAAGAATACTTCCGACCCTCCTGCAACCAATGAAACTAAAGAGCTGCCTTGCATTGGGGGCACGGGAACCTTCCATGCACACACCATCCAGAGAATAGCGCATACGCTGGCAAGTCATGCATAGAGTACATCTACCACACGTGCATTTTGAAGTTTTCTTTTCTAGCGGCATCGTATGTCTTGACCCCATTATCCCAAGCTTCTTCCAATTCATCCTTAAGCGGTTGCAAGTACACATTCATATTCTACCCCGGATAATTGGTCCCTGGAATGATCAACGTCAGAAATATGTTCTTTCTTTGCATAATCTTCCCGCGGGGGAGATTGAGTGGAATGACAAATACAGGCCAACAAGTGTATTGGGTTACAGTCCTGCCGAAGGGATTAAAACCAGCTGTGGTGGCACACACTAGAGGATTCCTTGGATCTGCCGCTTTATCCTGATGCAATCCATCGAAATGTTTCCATGCTTCCCCATCTGATGTGTGTACCACCATCTTATTCCCATCCGCATCTAGTTCGGTTCTTTTGCCCAATTTGTTCCATGTCATCTGTCTGGCTGTCTCTTCGACCATGAAAAGACGTGGAAGTCTTGGTACGATTGGCATATACCGAAGAACACTAACTTCGATTTTGGTCTGCCTCTTCTCACCCATACTGTTGTCTACCACAAGATACCTGCAAGACTCGTAATTGGAACAATAGTCCAAGTGTGCATACTCCTTCCTAAATAAGACACATCCTTTCTCACATGCATCTATCTTCACATAGGGCATCTTAAGTACACGAAGTATTTTGTCCGACTGGTACAGGTTTGCACGCATGACATGGCATTTGGGTAGGAAGCGTCCAAATAGTGTCATCATCGCGTTGTAGCATTCTCTTCCCAACTTGAACTGAGCCTTCAGAGCCATTACTTGTGCAATTGCATCCAGCTGACAGAGCTCAGTGTGCTCATGGAGAGGACGTTTTGAAGACTCCAACATTTCATAAAAGGACTTTGCAGATTCCTCCATCTCATCTTCCGAATCCCGAGCATCATCAAAGTCTTCCACCATGTCTTCGATCCCGGTACCTTGCTCGTCCGTGCGATGACGGACCACCTCAGCTCTTGTGCATTGTATAGACTCACCATGAAATGTCCGCACCATATAATTAAGCTTAAAACCCCTCCTGTGCAGGTGTTTAATCATTACAGCCTCTGTCGTCTTTTTATAGTTGTCGCATCCACGACAGGGTCAATAGTTTCTTTCCTAGCCATTTGCGAATGCGGCTTTCACAACTTCCTTTGTTTTTACAAACCATTCTTTCGTCATCTCTTTCTGACTAGGGTGACCGGTATACATCCATGCACGATCACTTATCTTGCCTAGCTACTAAAGACAGAAAAAAAATATTTATATATAATTTAGCATTTATATTCATCGGTTAATCACGTTCGCCATTTTTATTACGTCCAGGCAACCTACACGCTAATAGGTAAAGATAGGTCCTAATCCCACCCGAGTATGTGTAGATTGGGTTCGTTTTCCCATGCTCTGCTCCGGATCCAACGCAAAATTTCGGCAGCACCTCCCCGTTGTTCTCCTGATACATGTCTCCGCAATAAACAGAGAGGATGTGCATCCGGAGAACAACAGGGAGGCACTGACGAAATTCCGCATCGGATCCAGAGCACAGCATACGGAAAAACGAACCCAATCTACACATACTCGGGCTGTCCATGGATAATGTTGGACAATTCGAAAGGATGGCAGTTATAAATATGCAAAGACATGCATATTTATAGATGTCGCCCTTTCGAACGGGAGACGCATACTGGTCACGCATACTGATAAATTAATTTAATTACCTAAATCTAGAAAGTTTCATCCGAAAACCGAGCCACAGTAAATGAAGGGGCGGGAAGGAGATGAAATTTGTACTGACACACGAATGCAGGGGTGGAGCTCGTACAACGCATGGACAGGTCTTCGCATAGCATACCTCACAGCGACGAGACAACTATCACATGTAAATCCACCCGATCAACACAAATATTCTAATTATGTCATTTTAGAGGAAAACAAGTTAAGAATATAATATTCATGAGCTAACCAAGGTTTTTATGACATTTTGTAGCTAAATGGGCTAATTATCTCATTGTTGGGGAAAATAAGGTCAGGAGAATAAGACAGAGGAGAAGAAAGAGGAGGAGGAGAAGAAGAAGAAGAAATCAAGAAGAAGGAGAAGGAGGAGGAGGAGAAGGTATTCTTCTTCTCTTCTTCTCTTCTTCTTCTCTTCTTCTTTTCTTCTTCTTTTCTTCTTCTCCTTCTTATTTTTGTATTCTCCTCCTCCTCTTCTTCTTCTTCTTCTCCTCCTCCTCTTCTCCTCTTCTCCTCCTCCTCCTCTTCTTCTTCTTCCTATTCTTTCTATTAAGCTAACTAACTAACTAACCTAACTAACCAAGCTAACTAAACCTATTGCTAAACCTAGATAGCACTAAACAGCAAAAAAAATAACAAAAACAGAATCTACCACTATAACAAAAACAGAATCTACCACTAAGTAACTAATAAAGAATCTAGCTACCATTAAATACCAAACAATAAAAAATCAACTTCTTCTTCTTTTTTCTCTTCTTCTCCTTCTTATTTTTTTCTTATTCTCTTCTTCTCTTCTTCTTTACTTCTTCTCCTTCTTATTTTTTTCTTCTCTTCTTCTTCTTCTTCTTCTTCTTCTCCTTCTTATTTTTTCTTCTCCTCTTCTTCGTCTTCTTCTTCTTCTTCTTCTTCTTTTTCTTCTCCTCCTCCTCCTCCTACTCCTCTTCTTCTTCTCCTCTTCTCGTCATCCTCCTCCTCCTCTTCTCCTCTTCTCCTCCTCCACCTAACTAACCAAGATAACTAACTAACCTAACTAAAACTACTAACCAAACTAAATCTACCACTAAAACAACTAACAATAACAACTACTAAAACTACTAAAAATAATAAAACTACTAAAAAATAATGCGGGTGGGGGGTGGGGGTGGGGGTGTGGGGGCTCGCCGAGAGGGGCGGCTGTGGAGGGGCCGGGGTGTTGGGGGTGGCGGGGCGGCGCCGGGTGTGCCAGGGGTGGCGGCGCGATGGTGGTGGGGCAGCGGCAGCAGGGGCGAGGTGGGGCAGCGCCGGGACGGTGGCGGTGGCGCGACGGTGGAGACGGGGGCGACAGGGGCGGTGGTGGGGGCGACAGGGGCGGCGGCGAGGGCGACAGGGGTGGCGGCGCGACGGGGGCATCGGCATGACGGTGGTGGCGGCGGCCGTTATAGAGAGAGGGGTGCGTGGGGTGGGGAGAGAGAGAGGGGCGTGCGGGGTGACCGTTACACAGAGAGAGACAGGGGCGGGGTGGGGGGAAGGAGCCGTTAACGGAGTTAGCGCGTTGCCGTCTGCCTCCGGACTCTTCGCCGTCCGCTAGCAGACGGCAAAGGTCTGACTCCAATTTGACCTAGCCACCCCGCGGTCAGGTGGGCCCATCTATATCTTTGCCGTTTGCCTCCGGACTCTTTGCCGTCCGCTAGTAGACGGCAAAGATGTGACTGATGGCAAAAACATTTTATGCCATGAGCCTATGCTTTGTCGTCTGTTTTGCTGAAGCTGACGGCAAAGACACTCTTTGCCATCAGCTAGCAGACGGCAAAGACTAGGCAGATGGCAAAAAACTGTTTTCGAGTAGTGTATCTCTATCTCTCTCGATCTTTAATACAATGATCATCGCATCTTCGCTTTGATCTATATGAAATAACCCTTTTATGTGGTGTATTCGTTGGGATCCAATGAATTGTGGGTTTATATTCAAATTATTAATGATAAAGATTTGATTCTTCTCTGGATTCTATTATGATTCTTATTTGCATGGTGCTTATACCTTCGTAAATCTCTCCGATCTATTGAAATACTTTGGGAAACTAGATCGATATTTGTTCAGTGAGAGGGGTGCGTGGTAGTCGGTTCAATCTGGCGGAGTCGTATATCTGAGTGATAGAAAGGTACAAGGACACATCTTTGTATTGTTTCCACTAAGGATAAAATTATGGGGTTAATTCATATTGATTGAGTTCTCTTTGTCCACATCATGTCATTGTTCACCAAGCATTACTCTCATTTACTTAATACTCTAGATGCATGCTGGATAGTGGTCGATGGGTGGAGTAACCGTAATAGCTGCACGCAAGAGTAGGCCTACTTGCTTATGGGTGTGATGCCTATATATACACGATAATTGTCATGAATATCACATAACTATGCACTTTTCTATCAATATCCCAACAGTAATTTGTTCACCCACCGTATGCCTGATGACCCACAAGTGTGGAGATCTATCATAACCTTTTCGATAAGTAAGAGTGTCGAACCCAACGAGGAGCAGAAAGTACTGACAAGCGATCTTGAGCAAGGAATAACTGCAAGCACTGAAAGGTAACTTTTTATGGGTTTTCTGGTATAAATAACAAACAAATAAATGCGAGGAAAGCTAATGGTGCCGAGGTGCAGCAAGTGGCCCAATCCTTTTGAACACAAAGGATAAGCCGGGGGACTAAACTTATAAAGACTAAGGCTTTCCTGAGGACACACGGGAGAGATAGTAAAGTGATTTTGCCATATTCCGTCTAGTACCATGTCTTGTATTGATAAGTGTTATGTGGGTGGATCTTAACTAGTGCATCGTCTAGGCTAAGACAAGTACACTCTTGTGGTTAAACCTCTTGCAAGCATCCGCAAATACAAGAGAGAAATTAAGGAAAAGCCTAACCATAGCAATAAGCTTTAGGATCCAACACTCCCTCGTGCAAAAGTATGCGAACTAGGGTTCAGGTTTCTGTCACTCCGGCAACCCACCATAAGCATTCTTTATACACGATTCATTCCCCTAGGTCCCAAAAAAGGCGAAGTGTTATGTAGTCGATGTTCACATAACACCACTAGAAGAATAACACCATAACTTAAATATCAATCAAAACATACTACTACAACATCATATGACTACTAGCAACTAGACTTCTCCCATGTCCTCAAGAACTACAGGAACTACTCACAAGACATAAAAGAGATCATCTTCATAGGGGATGAAAATATGATGAACAATCTGGTCATAACAATAATTCTCCAACAAAAGTCAATAGCATTCACCACAAAAGAGAAATCAACACCAGTATAGTAGAGGAGATGAATAGTGCAAGGTACAACTCTGATTGCAATGGTAAAGTGAGATGGGGTGAAGATGGAGATGGTGCTGGTGAGGATGATGATGGTGATGATGATCTCGATGGTGCATGTGATGATGGTGATGATGATGAGGACGATCTACCCTTCCGGGAGGAGTTCTCCCCAGCGGAATCTGCCCGCCGGAAATGTCTTTTCTTCTCTGTTGGTTTCCGCCCTGGAGCGGTGGCGGAACTGCGGAAAAACTTCTGTTCTCGGGATTTTTAGGTCATGAGGGTGATATAGGCCAAAGAGGGGCACCGGAGGTGGGACCCACTACCCAGGCGGCCTCCCTGCGCGGCCAGGAGGCAGGCCGCGCCACCAGGTTGCCTAGGTGCCTGGTGGCCCCCCTCCGGCCCTTCTTCGGCCCGTCTTCGTGATTTGTTCGGAAACTCCTTCCCCATAAATTCAGCGTTGTAGGGAATGTTCTGATATGGAAACTCTTTATGCTCTTTTCTCCGTTGAATCCTGCGTCTGCTGTTTCGGCACAGAAAGTTGTAAATTGTGTAAAATTAGCCAAAACACTAGAAGAACATCATCATATTGTGAAATATATCCCCAAGCTTAGACCTCTCTTGTCCCCAAGCGAATACTAAGCTCGGTAAACCTGTCCACAAGTTAGAGAGTGAAGTGTCAATAAATAAGAATACGGACAAGGAGCATCATAATTTCTCTACTAAACTCAACCATCCTCAACAGCAATCTGAACTCATAAGGCCCATATGAAAGAGAAATATCAATTAGAATCAAAAGTAGGGCTAAGGAAATTCATCAAACTATGGCAAACATGTCCTTGGTCAAAGAACAACTAATAACTTTTAACTTTTGCTCTTCCTCTTATATTTTGATGAGATCAATTGAAGCTTTTTAAAAGAACATGTTATTAGTCCAGAAGTGAAAATGCTAAGTGATACGTCTGCATCGTATCTACTTTTCCAAACTCTTTTGCCCTATTTTTGGACTCTAATTTGCATGATTTGAATGGAACTAACCTGGACTGACGCTGTTTTCAGCAGAATTGCCTTGGTGTTTTTTTTGTGCAAAAATGAAAGTTCTCGGAACGTCCTAAAAATTTACGAAGTATATTACTGGAAAATATGAAAAATCCCTGCGCAAAGATCCACCAAAGGGGATGGGCCAGTCGGCCACAAGCCTTGTAGCCGCAACCCCCCTGGTGGCAGCTAGCAAGCTTGTGGGGCCCACGTGGCTCTGCCGCCCCCAAACTCAGCACTATAAATTCACTTTCGTCCTAGAAAGAATCAAGAGAGAAGATTTCGTCGTGTTTGCGATATGGAGGCACTGCCACATCCTGTTCTTCATCTGGAGGGCATATCTGGAGTCCGTTTTGGGCTCCGGAGAGGGGAAATCGTCGCCATCGTCATCATCAACCTTCTTCCCTCTCCAATTCCATGAAGCTCTTCATCATTCGTGAGTAATCTATTCGTAGGCTCGCTGGGCGGTGATGAGTAGGATGAGATCTATCATGTAATCGAGTTAGTTTTGACGGGGATTGATCCCTAGTATCCACTATGTTCTGAGATTGATGTTGTTACTACTTTGCCATGCTTAATGCTTGTCACTAGGGCCCGAGTGCCATGATTTCAGATCTGAAATTATTATGTTGTCACCAATATATGTGTGTTTTAAATCCGATCTTGCAAGTTGTAGTTACCAGTGTGTTATGACCCGGCAACCCCACAATGACAATAACGGAACCACACCCGGTGATGACCATATTTGAGGAGTTCATGTGTTCACCAAGTGCTAATGCGTTGGTCTGGTTCTTTATTAAAAGGAGAACCTTAATATCCCGTAGTTTCGTTTTGGACCCCGCTGCCATGGGAGGGATGGACAATAGATGCCATGCAAGTTCTTTTCCCTAAGCATGTATGACGACACACGGAATGCATGCCTACATCACATTGACGAACGGGAGCTAGCCACATATCTCTCTGTGTTATAACTATTGCATGATGAATATCATCCAAACAAATCATCGACCCATTGCCTACGAGTTTGTCCCACTGCTGCTGCTGTTACTTGTTTTGCTCTGCTGCTGTTACTTGTATTGTTCTGCTGCTGTTACTTGTTTTGCTCTGCTGCTATTACTACTGTTGCTGCTACTGTTGCTTGTTGCTGCTGTTACTTGCTACTGTTGCTACTTGCTACTGCTATCACTACTGCTGTTCCTTGCCACTGCTGCTACTCGTTACACTGCTGCTACCTGCTACAATACTTGTTCGCACGACGTTGACGGGAAAGAATATTTCCCGTCCACGACCAACTTCTGGCGCCATTGATAAAATCGTTAGGAATAGTCTGCCGTCAACAGATCGTTTCTGACACCGTTGTTATCATACTACTTTGTTGTTGATACTTTGCTTGCAGATACTAACCTTTCAGGTGTGGTTGAATCTGACACATTCAGCTGCTAATACTTGAGATTATCCTCTCACTTCCTGTCCGACGAACCAACAAATTAGGGTTGAATACTCTACCCTCGAAAACTACCTCGATCCCACGCGCTGGTGGGCTATTGCAAGACAATTTCTAATTGTTGAGCAATCGAGAACAACATTTTTCTAGCCTTTGCCAGGGATCTGCTAACAACATTTTTCTGGCGCCATTGCTGGGGAAGCGATTGCTATATTTTCTGAGTCACTTGGAAATTATATCTCCTGATGACTATGAAGAATCTGAATGATCCAAAAACCAGAGTTTTTCCCTCAACTACGAGGGGAGGTAAGGAACTGCCATCTAGCTCTGCACTTGATTGACCTTCAGTTATGAGTAAGTTTACGACATCACCTCCTGCTATAAATCTTGATATGTCGCCTATGCTTGATGATGCTTATGATGCTATGCCTGATACTGCTAGAGATGCTATGCCAGATACTGCTAGAGATGCTATGCCTGATACTGCTAGAGATGCTATGCCCGATACTGCTTTGCCTGATGATGCTATGTCTGATACTGCTAGAGATACTACTTTGCCTGATGTGCCACTAGGGGTTTTCCTTGATGCTCATATTGCTAGAGTTACTGCCAATGCTCGTGATGCTTCTGAAACTGCCGATACTATTGAGATAGAACTTGCTTTTGCTCCTGCTAGATCTAGCTCTCCTAGATATGAATTTCCTGATATAGCTGAGGGTTACGTTATGGAGGGAGAGATAGCTGAGGATTTTCTTGCGTGTAAGGATGCCTATGACGCTGAGAAATTACTTCTCAAGTGGAAGGAAAAATCTCTGAAAGCTAGGATGAAATACGACCCGAAGTTTTCCACTTCACCTATCTTTATCACCGACAAGGATATGAATTCTCTGTCGACCCTCGGATAATTTCTCTAGTCGAATATGATCCTTTCCACGGTTATGAGTGTCGGGACCCCGATCCTAAGCCATAGGAATCCAGCCTGTAACACATCGCATCTCTTTGCGGTCTCACACACGGTTAACTCCACGGCTGCAGCCTTACCTTAGCCGGGACCGTTTGCGTCTTTTGACTCAAGTATGCAATAGTGTCGCTAGCATTCCAATGTCAAAGAACCCGGATCGACAAGTCTAGTCATAAACCAAAGTGGCAGTACCGCACAAGGACAGGCATACATGACCCAACAAAGCAGGTGTCGGTCACCAGCGAGCGTAGACGAGTCGTAGCAAGCTACAAGGACTCCATTACATCGTGTGACATTTCCCCAAAGGGGACAGACACAGCAGCTAAGAAGGACACATGACGGTCAACCAATGTGTCCGAAGCAGTAGCGAACTACCATGGCTCATTGGACCACAAAGGGGCATTTCCCTGTAAGGAGTGCTACTAAGGTTCACGGCTAGGTAATCGAACCCCATACATATCAAATACGACACACGTACGCATGGCATACCGATATGTATAGATACATCGATGGCATCACAACATAACCATAAACATACAAGCTTTATTTAAGAGGCTCAGAAGAGCCACACACATAATATTACACAGTGAGGGTCTCACGACCCATAATAGCAGTCATTCAGTTACAAGCCAGTGGAAGTGTTTAAAACTGTCTGAGTACAGACAGGTGCAACTAGAAGGCACATGGCCTGACTATACTACACACCCAACCTAGGGCCAGATCGTAGCTGGGACACCAGCTACTTGTCGTCGTCGATGTCTATGAAGAACCCTCCATTAGGGTCATTAGCAACCTCTGCAACATTTATAAAGCAAACTTTACTACGGAGGTACTCAGCAAGACTTTAGGATAACTATCTACTCATGCAATGTATCAATAAGGTATTTTGTGGTTTCATGGGGAAAGCCAACATTTGACTCGTGGCTAGACAACTTGCGTTTTTAAATAATTTTGACAACTTGATTTCTCGCACACGAGTCCACTAACACCACAACGATACACCATCCTGGAATCATTCCGTCTCCATACGGAAATGCCGTTCACGACACTCATGCTTATCTTGACAATTTTATGAGTAGCCATTTAAGTTATCTATGAACAACATATGTCTCCAAGTAGTCCATATCCGCGGACGCGGCTATTCGAATAGATCATAACCCTGTAGGGGTGTACTTCGTCACACACGCTCTCACCACTTATCGCCATGTGCACGTCATGCACCTCGGCAACCTTCAAGCGGAAGCCCAGTGAGGGAGTTGGCCACGACCGTTAACCACACTAGTACCTAGTCCAGGTTTATCGCCTATCTGAGGGTAACCCGCACGGAAGTCCGGCCGAGGTTTCCGCCACGGCCCCAAACGATGTGCACAGGGTTCCCAAGCCCACCATCCGGGTGCCGCTTGGTACACCGTGCCACTGCCTACCGCATCACAGCCCACCTCTCAGGTCAGCACCATGCACGGCCTCCAGCATGACTATAAACACCAGAAACTACTTGCAACTCCTGGACTGAGTACTAAGTGATTAATAAGTCGAGAGGGTCAATTAAGTATCCCAACGTGTGGTTTTATCTAGTCTTGGATTACATACACGGAACTCAGTTCCTAAGGACGGTTCCAATGAAGCAACCCGCCATGTACTCCTACACAGCCTTTCACCGGTACCTTTACCAAATCAGGTTCAACACACAACCTTTGCTTACCGAACACATTCTCACAATTCTGTTCGTCTCCCAGATGACAGACCCTACACAACTCTAAGCATAGCATGCATAGCAGGATAGGACACATCATGGCTCAAGCAACTACCAGGTATGCTAGGTTGCAAGGTTCGGCTATTTAGTGTGACAAGGATAGGTCATGCAACGGAAGTGGGTTGAACTAACGTGGCAAAAGCAGTTGAAGCATTTGATCCTAATGCAATAAGTAAGTGCAGGAGCAAGAACATGGGATTTATCGGGATGATCAAAATGGTTGCTTGCCTTGTTGCTCAGAGGAGTGACAATATCCGTCAGACGGATATTCGGTGGAATCCGGGGGAGCGGAGCCTACCGAAAGGAATGATAACAATCAATAACAAACATATGCAATCAAGATGATGCATGAGCATGGCATGAGAATGCAAGGTGATATACTAATATAGCTAGCATGTATTAGATTTGAAGTTGATTTGAATCAAATTCAAATATCACTTCAAACGAGGTATTCTCGGATACCATTTTAATTGATTCGACCTGATCCTCAGATCAATCTTGCTTTTAACATGCATGGAATGACATGTTAGGTTGCTGGTTTGTAATTAGCACAGTGTTTGATCATGTCATTCATAGTGAAAATTAAATATTTTCCAAATTCTATTTATAAAGTATTTATAAGAATTAACTTATTCATTAATCTGCATGTTTGGGTTCTGTAACATTTACAAACAGGTTTGAAAATGGCATATTCAGATACCTTGGATTTTTCCAATACTTTTTCATATATAAATTATTTTCATTGGAGTTACAGATTAATTTCTATGAATTTTTGAAGTTTTAAACATTTCTGGAATTATTCTTATCCTCGAAAATCCCTTTATTGCGTCAACCTGACATCAGCAGGTCAACTGACCTGATCAGGTCAAACCTGACAGGGGGGACCCACTGGTCAGCCTCTCAGGGGCTAATCCCGCGCTAACCAGCCCCTAAGTGTGTTTGACTTGGCCTTGGGCCCACTATCATTGAGTGTTTAGGCTTTAAACTTCTGGATTAGGCTGGCCACGTCGGCCCTCGCCGGAGCGTGGCCAGCGGCGACCAGATCCGTGGCAGAAGCTCACCGGAGACATGCTAAAACATGCTGTGGTGCTCGGAACAAGATGCTGAGAGCACTGGAGTGATCTCCAGGCTCGACCTCATCCAACGCTGTCCTCAGGGAGAGCTATAGTTGGCCGGAGTAAGCCGGCGACGAGCCGGGGCGGCTGCCGGAGTACGGGTTCGATGGTCCAGTGGCTAGGGGGCTCGGATCCGAGGGGAAGGAGAGGGGAAATGATTGCAGGCTCACGGGGAGTGCAGAGCAGGGCTTAGACGGCTCGGGGAAGGGCTGTTGCCCGCATTTCACCGTCGATTTGCCGGCGTCCGAAGGTTAAAGACGATGGCGTTGGGGACGTTGCAGAGCTCGGGGAGACTTCGGCCGTTACAGAGAGAGCCAGCTCGACGAGGCGAAGCTGCTGGGCTACTCGGAAGGGGGGTCCTGTGGCTAGAGGCGCGGCGGCTCGAGCTCGAGCTCGTGGCAATGCCGGCAGAAGGAGGGAGGAGAGATCCCGAGAGGAGGGGGGAACTGGAGCTGGGGAATGGATAGGGTCGGGCTCGGGGTGGATATCCCCGTGCTTGCCAGCGCGAGGCGGCGGCCAGGCAGCCAGGGAGTTGCGTGGAGGCGCGCGGCGGCCACCTCCTGCTCCTACTGGCGAGGTGGAAGACGACAGGAGGAGTTGGGCCGGGCCAGGTGAGCGTCAGGTAGACTTTTCTCATTTTTATTTCTGTTTTGTTTCTGTTTTAATTACTGACATTGATTTACTATTTATTTCAGCTACCAAAAAGTTTGTAAAAGCTATTTTAAACATACCCGAATATTTGTTGGAATATTTCCAACCATTCCCAAAGTTTTCAATATTTTTGAAAGTTTAAAGTTTCTGATTTCATATTTAAAACTTGAAACCAGTAGCTTTTTGCATTTATTTAAAATGCATAAAGTGTCAAGAAAATGGTTTTCTTCATTGCTCATTTACTTTCATGATTTATCAGAAAGATTGAACTTTTCTTGAGGCCATTTTGGGTTCATTGATTTTAACTAGTTTGAATTTTCCTTTATTTTGAGAAGTGGCTAGGGTTTTAGCATTTTCCTTCACCACTTGCTTTGTTCTTGTTGAAAATTTACTAGATACAATGCAAAGGAAACATGAGCACAAAGCTATCTTGCTTAAGGTGTCAGGGATGTGAAAACTCACCCTCACTCAAAAGAATATCGTCCCAAGATTTAGAAGTCGTCGGGAATAAAGCAGGATACTCAAGTCGGAGACGATCCTCTTTTTCCCAAGTTGCCTCCTTTTAAGAATGATTTGACCATTAAACTTTAAGAAACTTAAGGTTTCGACGTCGAGTGGTACTTTCAGCTTGATCAAGAATACGCATGGGGTATTCTCGGTAGGAAAGGTTATCTTGGAGATCAAGCATTTCGTGGTCCACTTCACGGATAGGATACGAAAAGCAACGTCTGAGTTGCGAGACGTGGAAGACATCATGAACCTTGGAAAGATGCGGAGGAAGTTCCAACTGTTGGGGAACGTCGCATGGGAAACAAAAAATTTCCTAAGCGCACGAAGACCTATCATGGTGATGTCCATCTACGAGAGGGGATGTGTGATCTACGTACCCTTGTAGACCGTACAGAAGCGTTTAGTGAACACGGTTCATGTAGTGGAACGTCCTCACGTCCCTCGATTCGCCCCGCGAACCGTCCCGCGATCAGTCCCACGATCTAGTGCCGAACGGACGGCACCTCCGCGTTCAGCACACGTACAGCTTGACGATGATCTCGGCCTTCTTGATCCAGCAAGAGAGACGGAGAGGTAGAAGAGTTCTCCGGCAGCGTGATGTCGCTCCGGAGGTTGGTGATGATCTCGTCTCAGCAGGGCTCCGCCCGAGCTCCGCAGAAACGCGATCTAGAGGTAAAACCGTGGAGATATGTGGTCGGGCTGTCGTGGCAAAGTTGTCTCAAATCAGCCCTAAAACCCCACTATATATAGGAGGGAGGGAGGGGAGGAGGCAGCCTCAAAACCTAAAGGTTTGGCCGAAATTGGAGGTGGAGGAGTCGTACTCCAATCCTACTTGGAGTAGGATTCCACCTTCCCACTTGGAAACTCTTTCCACCTCGTGTTTTTTCCTTCTCAAACCTTATGGGCCTTAGTGGGAACTTATTCCAGCCCACTAGGGGCTGGTTTATCTCTTCCCATCGCCCATGAGACCCCTTGGGGCGTGACACCCCTCCTGATGGTCCCCGGCACCCCTCCCGGCACTCCCAGTACACTACCGATGAGCCCGAAACTTTTCCGGTAATGCACGAAAACCTTCCGGTAACCAAATGAGGTCATCCTATATATCAATCTTCGTTTCCGGACCATTACGGAAACCCTCGTGACGTCTGTGATCTCATCCGGGGCTCCGAACAACATTCGGTAACCAACCATATAACTCAAATACACATAAAACAACGTCGAACCTTAAGTGTGCAGACCCTGCGGGTTCGAGAACTATGCAGACATGACCCGAGTGACTTCTCGATCAATATCCAATAGCGGGACCTGGATGCCCATATTGGATCCCACATATTCTACGAAGATCTTATCGTTTGAACCTCAGTGCCAAGGATTCATATAATCCCGTATGTCATTCCCTTTGTCCATCGGTATGTTACTTGCCCGAGATTCGATCGTCAGTATCCGCATACCTATGTCAATCTCGTTTACCGGCAAGTCTCTTTACTCATTCTGTAATACAAGATCCCGCAACTTACACTAAGTCACATTGCTTGCAAGGCTTGTGTGTGATGTTGTATTACCGAGTGGGCCCCGAGATACCTCTCCGTCACACAGAGTGACAAATCCCAGTCTCGATCCATACTAACTCAACTAACACCTTCGGAGATACCTGTAGAGCATCTTTATAGCCACCTAGTTACGTTGCGACGTTTGATACACACAAAGCATTACTCCGGTGTCAGTGAGTTATATGATCTCATGGTCATAGGAACAAATACTTGACACGCAGAAAACAGTAGCAACAAAATGACACGATCAACATGCTACGTCTATTAGTTTGGGTCTAGTCCATCACATGATTCTCCTAATGATGTGATCCCGTTATCAAGTAACAACACTTGCCTATGGCCAGGAAACCTTGGCCATCTTTGATCAACGAGCTAGTCAACTAGAGTCTTACTAGGGACAGTGTTTTGTCTATGTATCCACACAAGTATTGTGTTTCCAATCAATACAATTATAGCATGGATAATAAACGATTATCATGAACAAAGAAATATAATAATAACTAATTTATTATTGCCTCTAGGGCATATTTCCAACAGTCTCCCACTTGCACTAGAGTCAATAATCTAGTTCACATCACCATGTGATTCCAACGAATCCAACAACCATATAGTTATGGGGTCTGATCACGTCATGCTCGTGAGAGAGGTTTCAGTCAACGGTTCTGAAACTTTCAGATCCGTGTGTTCTTTACAAATCTTTATGTCATCTTATAGACGCTGCTACTATGTGCTATTCGGAAATACTCCAAACATCTACTCTACTATACGAATCCGTTTCACTACTCATAGTTATTCGGATTAGTGTCAAAGCTTGCATCGACGTAACCCTTTACGACGAACTCTTTAACCACCTCCATAATCGAGAAAAATTGCTTAGTCTATTTAGTTACTAAGGATAACTTTGACCGCTGATGGGTGATTCAATCCTGGATCACTCTGTGTACCTCTCAACAGACTTGCTGCAAGGCACACATCAGGTGCGGTACTCAGCATGGCATACTTTAGAGTCTACGGCTAAGGCATAGAAGACGACCTTCGTCTATTCTCTTTATTCTGTCGTGGTCGGGTTTTGAGTCTTACTCCAATTCACACCTTACAACGCAACCAAGAACTCCTTCTTTGTTGATCTATTTTGAACTCCTTCAAAAACTTGTCAAGGCATGCATCTTGTTGAAACTTCCATTAAGCGCTTTTGATCTATCTCCATAGATCTTTGATGCTCAACGTTCAGGTAGCGCAATCCAGGTATTCCTTTGAAAAATCCTTTCAAACAACCTTGTATGCTTTATAGTAATTCTACATTACTTCTGATCAACAATAGGTCAACCACATATACTTATCAGAAATTCTATAGTGCTCCCACTCACTTCTTTGGAAATACAAGTTTCTCAAAAACCTTGTACAAACCAAAAATATTTGATCATCTCATCAAAGTGTATATTCCAACTCCGAGATGCTTACACCAGTCCATTGAAGGATCGCTGGAGCTTGCATACTTGCTAGTATCTTTAGGATCGACAAAACCTCCTGGTTGTATCACATACAATGTTTGCTCAAGGAAACCGTCGATGAAACAATGTTTTGACATCCTATGTGCAATATTTCATAAATAATGCACCAACTACTAACATAATTCTAACATACTTTTAGCATCACTATGAAAGAGAAAGTCTCATCATAGTCAACTATTTGATCTTGTCGGAAACATCTTTGCGACAAGTCGAGCTTTTCTTAATAGTGACTTATCACCATCATCGTCTGTCTTCCTTTTAAAGATCCATCTTTACTCAATATTCTTACTACCATCAAGTAGTTCTTCCAAAGTCTACACTTTGTTTTCATACATGGATCCTCTCTCGGATTTCATGGCTTCCAGCCATTTGTCGGAATCTGGGCCCACCATTGCTTTCTCCATAACTCGTAGGTTCACTGTTGCTCAACAACATGACCTCCAAGACAGGGTTACCGTACCACTATGTAGTAGTACGCGACCTTGTCAACCTACGAGGCTTGTAGTAACTTGATCCGATGCTTGATGATCACCATCATCAGCTTTCACTTCAATTGGTGTAGGCTCCACAGGAACAACTTCCTGCGCCCTGCTACACATTGTTCGAAGTGATGGTTCAATAACCTCATCAAGTTCTACCACCCTCCCACTCAATTCTTTCGAGAGAAACCTTTCCTCGAGAAAGGATCCGTTTCTAGAAACAAACACTTTGCTTTCGGATCTGAGATAGGAGATGTACCCAACTGTTTTGGATATCCTATGAAGATGCATTTATCCGCTTTGGGTTCGAGCTTATCAGACTGAAACTTTTTCACATAAGTGTCGAAACCCCAAACTTTCAAGAAACGACAGTTTAGATTTCTCTAAACCTCGGTCTATACTGTGTCATCTCAACGGAAATACGCGGTGCCCTATTGAAAGTGAGTGCGGTTGTCTCTAATGCATAACCCATAAATGATAGTGGTAATTCGATAAGAGACATCATAGCATGCACCATACCAAATAGTGCATGGCTATGACGTTCATACACATCATCACACTATGATGTTCCAGGTGGCATGAACTGCGAAACAATTTCCACATTGTCTTATCTGCGTACCAAAACTCGTAACTCAGATATTCATTTCTATGATCATATCGTAGACAGTTTATCCTCTTGTTACGACGAACTTCACTCCAAAACAGAATTGAACTTTTTAATATTTCAGACTTGTGATTCATTAAGTAAATACTCTTGTATCTGCTCAAATCGTCATTGAAGTAAGAACATAATGGTATCCACTGCGTGCCTCAGCACCCATTGGACTACATACATCAAAATGTATCACTTCCAACAAGTTACTATCTTGTTTCATCTTAATGAAAACAAGGCCTTGCTCATGTGGTATGATTTGCATGTCACTAGTGATTCAAAATCAAGTGAGTATAAAGATCCATCAGCATGGAGCCTCTTCATGCAATTTATGCCAACATGACTCAAGCGGCAGTGCCACAAGTAAGTGGTACTATCATCATTACCTCGTATCTTTTGGCACCAATATTATGAACATGTGTAACGCTACGATCGAGATTCAATAAACCATTGAAGGTGATTTATTCAAGCAAATAGAGTAACCATTATTCTCTTTAAATGAATAATCGTATTGCAATAAACATGATCCAATCATGTTCATGCTTAACGCAAGTACCAAATAACAATTATTTAGGTTTAACACCAATCCCGATGGTAGATGGAGTGTGCGACGTTTGATCATATCAACCTTGGAAACACTTCCAACACGTATCGTCACCTCTCCTTTAGCTAGTCTCCGTTTATGCCGTAGCTTTCATTTCGTGTTACTAATCACTTAGCAACCGAACCGGTATCCAATACCCTCGTGCTACTAGGAGTACTAGTAAAGTACACATCAACATCATGTATATCAAATATACTTCTTTTGACTTTTGCCAGCCTTCTTATCTACCAAGTATCAAGAGTTGCTCCGCCTCAGTGACTGTTCCCCTCATTACAGAAGCACTTAGTCTCGGGTTTGGGTTTAATCTTGGGTCTCTTCATTAGTGCAGCAACTGTTTTGCCGTTTCACGAAGTATCCCTTCTAGCCCTTGCCTTTCTTGAAACTTAGTGGTTTTACTAACCATCAACTATTGATGCTCCTTCTTGATTTCTACTTTCGCAGTGTCAAACATCGCAAATCGCTCAAGGATCATTGTATCTATCCTTGATATGTTATAGTTCATCACGAAGCTCTCACAGCTTGGTGGCAGTGACTTTGGAGAACCATCACTATCTCATCTAGAAGATTAACTCCCACTTGATTCAAGCGATTGTCGTACTCAGACAATCTGAGCACACGCTCAACGATTGAGCTTTTCTCCTTTACTTTGTGGACAAAGAATCTTGTCGGAGGTCTCGTACCTCTTAACAAGGGCACAAGCATGAAATCACAATTTCATCTCTTTAGAACATCACTTATGTTCCGTGACGTTTCAAAACATCTTCGGCGCCTTGCTTCTAAGCCATTAAGTATTTTGCACTAAACTATCGTGTAGTCATCAGAAACGTGTATGTCAGATGTTCACAGCATCCACAGACGACGCTCGAGGTGCAGCACACCGAGTGGTGCATTAAGGACATAAGCCTTCTGCGCAGCAACGAGGACAATCCTCTGCGAAGTTTGCTACTATCAACTTTGAACTAAATTTTCTCTAGGAACATATAAAAACAGTAGAGCTATAGCGCAAGCTACATCGTAATTCGCAAAGACCATTAGACTATGTTCATGACAATTAGTTCAATTAATCATATTACTTAAGAACTCCCACTCAAAAAGTACATCTCTCTAGTCATCTGAGTGGTACATGATCCAAATCCACTATCTCAAGTCCGATCATCACGTGAGTCGAGAATAGTTTCAGTGGTAAGCATCTCTATGCTAATCATATCAACTATACGATTCATGCTCTACCTTTCGGTCTCATGTATTCCGAGGCCATGTCTGCACATGCTAGGCTCGTCAAGCTTAACCCGAGTGTTCCGCGTGTGCAACTGTTTTGCACCCGTTGTATGTGAACGTTGAGTCTATCACACCCGATCATCACGTGGTGTCTCGAAACGAAGAACTGTCGCAACGGTGCACAGTCGGGGAGAACACAATTTCGTCTTGAAATTTTAGTGAGAGATCACCTCATAATGCTACCATCGTTCTAAGCAAGATAAGGTGCATAAAGGATTGACATCACATGCAATTCATAAGTGACATGATATGGCCATCAACATGTGCTTCTTGATCTCTATCACCAAAGCACCAACACGATCTTCTTGTCACCGGCGTCACACCATGATCTCCATCAACGTGTCGCCATCGGGGTTGTCGTGCTACTCATGCTATTACTACTAAAGCTACGTCCTAGCAATATAGTAAACGCATCTGCAAGCACAAATGTTAGTTTAAAGACAACCCTATGGCTCCTGCCGGTTGCCGTACCATCGACGTGCAAGTCGGTATTAACTATTACAACATGATCATCTCATACATCCAATATATCACATCACATCGTTGGCCATATCACATCACAAGCATAGCCTGCAAAAACAAGTTAGACGTCCTCTAATTTTGTTGTTGCATGTTTTACGTGGTGACCATGGGTATCTAGTAGGATCGCATCTTACTTAAGCAAACACCACAACGGAGATATATGAATTGCTATTTAACCTTATACAAGGACCTCCTCGCTCAAATCCGATCCAATTAAAGTTGGAGAAACCGACACTTGCCAGTCATCTTTGAGCAACGGGGTTACTCGTAGCGATGAAACCAGTCTCTCGTAAGCGTACGAGTAATGTCGGTCCAAGCCGCTTCAATCCAACAATACTGCGGAATCAAGAAAAGACTAAGGAGGGAAGCAAAATGCACATCACCGCCCACAAAAACTTTTGTGTTCTACTCGAGAAGACATCTACGCATGAACCTAGCTCATGATGCCACTGTTGGGGAACGTCGCATGGGAAACAAAAAATTTCCTACGCGCACGAAGACCTGTCATGGTGATGTCCATCTACGAGAGGGGATGTGTGATCTACGTACCCTTGTAGACCGTACAGCAAAAGCATTTAGTGAACGTGGTTGATGTAGTGGAACGTCCTCACGTCCCTCGATTCGCCCCGCGAACCGTCCCGCGATCAGTCCCACGATCTAGTGCCGAACGGACGGCACCTCCGCGTTCAGCACACGTACAGCTTGACGATGATCTCGGCCTTCTTGATCCAGCAAGAGAGACGGAGAGGTAGAAGAGTTCTCCGGCAGCGTGATGTCGCTCCAGAGGTTGGTGATGATCTCGTCTCAGCAGGGCTCCGCCCGAGCTCCGCAGAAACGCGATCTAGAGGTAAAACCGTGGAGATATGTGGTCGGGCTGCCGTGGCAAAGTTGTCTCAAATCAGCCCTAAAACCCCACTATATATAGGAGGGAGGGAGGGGAGGAGGCAGCCTCAAAGCCTAAAGGTTTGGCCGAAATTGGAGGTGGAGGAGTCCTACTCCAATCCTACTTGGGGTAGGATTCCACCTTCCCACTTGGAAACTCTTTCCACCTTGTGTTTTTTCCTTCTCAAACCTTATGGGCCTTAGTGGGAACTTATTCCAGCCCACTAGGGGCTGGTTTATCTCTTCCCATAGCCCATGAGTCCCCTTGGGGCGTGACACCCCTCCTGATGGTCCCCGGCACCCCTCCCGGAACTCCCAGTACACTACCGATGAGCCCGAAACTTTTCCGGTAATGCACGAAAACCTTCCGGTAACCAAATGAGGTCATCCTATATATCAATCTTCGTTTCCGGACCATTTCGGAAACCCTCGTGACGTCCGTGGTCTCATCAGGGACTCCGAACAACATTCGGTAACCAACTATATAACTCAAATACACATAAAACAACGTCGAACCTTAAGTGTGCAGACCCTGCGGGTTCGAGAACTATGCAGACATGACCCGAGTGACTTCTCGGTCAATATCCAATAGCGGGACCTGGATGCCCATATTGGATCCCACATATTCTACGAAGATCTTATCGTTTCAACCTCGGTGCCAAGGATTCATATAATCCCGTATGTCATTCCCTTTGTCCTTCGGTATGTTACTTTCCCGAGATTCGATCCTCAGTATCCGCATACCTATTTCAATCTCGTTTACCGGCAAGTCTCTTTACTCGTTCCGTAATACAAGATCCCGCAACTTACACTAAGTCACATTGCGTGCAAGGCTTGTGTGTGATGTTGTATTACCGAGTGGGCCCCGAGATACCTCTCCGTCACACGGAGTGACAAATCCCAGTCTCGATCCATACTAACTCAACAAACACCTTCGGAGATACCTGTAGAGCATCTTTATAGTCACCTAGTTACGTTGCGACGTTTGATACACACAAAGCGTTCCTCCGGTGTCAGTGAGTTATATGATCTCATGGTCATAGGAACAAATACTTGACACGCAGAAAACAGTAGCAACAAAATGACACGATCAACAAGCTACGTCTATTACTTTGGGTCTAGTCCATCACATGATTCTCCTAATGATGTGATCCCGTTATCAAGTAACAACACTTGCCTATGTCCAGGAAACCGTGGCCATCTTTGATCAACGAGCTAGTCAACTAGAGGCTTACTAGGGACAGTGTTTTGTCTATGTATCCACACAAGTATTGTGTTTCCAATCAATACAATTATAGCATGGATAATAAACGATTATCATGAACAAAGAAATATAATAATAACTAATTTATTATTTCCTCTAGGGCATATTTCCAACACCAACTGGTAGGCAACTTCTCCTCGTTTGGCAAGAATGCAAAAAGGACCAATGTAACGAGTAGCCAACTTGCCCTTGATACCGAATCGATGGGTACCCTTCAAAGGTGTAACCCGAAGGTAAGCCTTCTCGTCAACTTCAAAGGTCACAACCTTATGATGACGATCATATTGGCTCTTTTGACGAGACTGGGTTGTTTTCAACTTTTCACGAATAATGCGAACCTGCTCTTCTGCATCCTAGATCATGTCCGGGCCAAAGAGTTGCCTCTCTCTCCGGTTTCTGACCAATTAAGAGGTGTTCGACATCTTCGTCCATAGAGAACTTCAAAAGGAGCTTTGCCCAAGCTTGATTGATAACTATTGTTATAAGCGAATTCGGCGAATGGAAGGCACTTCTCCCAATTCATACCGAACGATATAACACAAGATCGGAGCATATCTTCTAGGATTTGATTCACTCTTTCTACTTGACCACTTGATTGGGGATGGAAAGCAGTGCTAAAAGATAAGTGAGTCCCCATGGCATTCTGAAAACTTTCCCAGAAGCGAGAAGTAAAGATACTCCCACGGTCCGAGTTAATCTCCAGGGGAACACCATGAAGAGACACTATCCGAGAGATATATAACTCCGCTAGGTGGCTAGCTGTTATACTCTCACGAACAGGAAGAAATTAAGCCACTTTGGAGAGACGGTCAATGACCACAAATATAGCATTATTTCCTTTCTTGGTCTTGGGAAATCCGATAATGAAATCCATACTAACTTTATCCCATTTCCATTTAGGAATAGCTAGAGGTTGAAGGGTGCCAGCAGGCCTTTGATGTTCTGCCTTAACTCGACGACAAACGTCGCAGTTGGCAACGAACTCAGCAATTTCTCTCTTCATCCTAGTCCACCAGAACCTCTGGCGTAGGTCCTGATACATCTTAGTACTACCGGGATGAATGGTGAGAGGGGAATCATGAGCCTCCTTAAGGATCAATTTCCGCAGACGTTTGCTCTTAGGAACCACTAAACGGTTCTGAAAGAACACAACACCTTTCTCATTGATGGAGAAACCCCTAGCGTTACCGCTAGCAATATTCTCCTTGATCCGGGATATACCCTTATCATAAGCCTGCACGGCTATGATTTGATCCCTAAGAGTAGGCTTCGCCACAAGGGTAGAAAGGAATCCTTGAGGAACAATATGAAGATTCAACTTCCGAAAGTCCTCATAGAGATGTGGTTGACCTTGTTGTAGCATCAAATTGTTACAATATGATTTACGACTTAGTGCATCGGCCATAACATTGGCCTTCCCCGGGGTGTAAGTTATCCCTAAGTCGTAATCCGAGATCAACTCAACCCACCATCTTTGCCTGAGATTCAAATCCGGCTGGGTGAAGATATATTTCAGACTTTGGTGATCAGTGAATATTTCACAACGGTTACCCAAAAGGTAATGTCGCCAGGTTTTTAGTGCATGGACCACAGCTGCAAGCTCAAGGTCATGTGTGGGATAATTATCCTCATGTGGACGCAACTGTCGAGATGTGTATGCGATCACATGACGATCTTGCATGAGAATGCAACCTAATCCTTGTCGCGAGGCGTCGCAATACATAACCAAGTCCTTAGAAAAATCTGGTCGTAGCAACACAGGAGCGGAAGTCAGGCGTCTTTTCAGTTCCTGAAAACTATGCTCACACTGTGGTGTCCACTCGAACTTTTTATCCTTCTTGAGGAGTTCAGTTAGAGGCTTTGCAACCTTGGAGAAATTCTCGACAAAGCGGCGACAATAGCTCGCTAGACCAAGAAAACTCCTAACTTGCTTAACCGATTCAGGTTGAGTCCAATCAAGGACAGCTTGAACTCTCTCGGGATTGACAACAATACCCTTACCAGAGATTACGTGACCTAGATAGGTCACTTCTGGTAACCAAAGTTCACGTTTTGAGAACTTGGCGTAAAGGCGATGCTCTCGAAGTTTCATCAATACCAGCCTTAGATGCTTGGCATGTTCTTGTTCGTTCTTCGAGTAGATGAGAATATCATCGAGGTATACCACGACGAATTTATCCAAATATTCCATGAAGATTGAATTCATCAAACGAGAGAAGGTGGCTGGGGCATTGGTTAAACCGAAGGACATGACGGTGTACTCGTATTGGCCATAACGAGTAACAAAAGCCGTTTTTGGAATGTCCCCGTTCTTGATCTTGATTTGATGGTATCCCAACCTCAAATCCATTTTAGAGAAGATTGAGGACCCAGCGAGCTGATCGTACAGGTCGTTGATCCTGGGGAGCGGATACTTGTTCTTTATGTTGACCAGATTAACTGGTCGGTAATCTACAACCATCCGATCCGTTCCGTCTTTCTTCTTGACGAAGAGGACGGGGCAAGCCCAAGGAGAAGAGCTAGGACGAAAGAAACCTTTATTCAAGGCCTCATCTAGTTGCTTCTTAAGTTCGGCTAGCTCCAGGGGTGCCATCTTATAAGGTCTTCTGGCTATTGGGACAGTTCCCAGAACAAGAGCTATCACGAACTCTACATCTCTGTCAGGTGGAATTCCTGACAGTTCCTCTGGAAAAACATCCGGGAAGTCACGGACTACCGGAATGTCTTCAAGTTCCGGAAGAGGGTTGGCATTTAAGGAATAGAGTTGGCATTTGGTAACCCGAGTAGAGACATTTACTATCTCACCCGAGGGATGGGTAAGCTGGACATTTCTAGAATGAGTATCAATCTTGGCATAGTGAGCTGACATCCAGTCTATACCCAAGATGATATTAATATCCAAGATTTCAAGGCTATCAATGAGGCTAGAAAAACTAGCATGTCTACTAGAATTTCATTGTCATAGGTTATCCTAGAGGTTTGCCATTTACTACCAGGAGTTTGGACAACCAATGGAATTGGCATATCACAAAAAGACATGTTATGCAACTGTGCATAACTTTCTGAAATGAAGGAATGAGAAGACCTAGTGTCAAAGAGAACAGACGTTGGGTGATGGTTAACAAGAAGCGTACCCAGCATGACGTCGGGATCCTCTGCAGCTTCTTCTGCTGAGACATAGTTCACACGACCACGTGCAGGAGTTGGCTTCACGTAGTAAGCTTTGCCCGACTTGCCTTGCGCGACGGACTTTCCGGGTTGCTTGGCACCGACATTCTGAGGACACTCACGGGAATAGTGCCCTGGTTCTCCACACTTGTAGCATATCACTTGGTTGGCATGTGGTGCAGCATTGCTAGCTGGACCACCATAGGTTTTTGTTGGAGGGTTGGTCTGATTCGTCTGAGGCGCCACGTAGGATGGCCTCGGAGTGTATCTTGGCGGCAGAGAACTGTTTGGAAACCACAGCCTGCATTTTGGAAACGCGGAACGAGAAGACGAGCCAAAGTCACGGGGGTGCTTCCTTGTGGCTTCAAAGTCAGTATGACCAGTCTCGGAACTGATCGCCTTCTTGACCAGGGCTTGAAAGCTTGCACACTCGTGGAGGCGCAGATCACGGCGAAGCTCAGGGCTCAGACCCTTACGGAATCTTGCTTCCTTCTTGGCGTCAGTAGACACCTCCTCTGTTTCATAGCGGGCGAGGTTACCGAACTCGCGGCTATAGGCATCCACAGTCAACTTTCCCTGAGTGAAGGCACAGAACTCCTCTCTCTTTCTATCCATCAGGCCCTCTCGAATATGGTGCACACGAAAAGCTGCACTGAAGTCTGCCCATGTGGCTGCTGGTTCAGCGGGACGCATAGCTTCAAAGTTCTCCCACCACAGATTGGCGGGTCCTTCCAGGAAATACGACACAAAGGTCACCTTGTCAGCCTCGGAAACATTCGCAGAGCGAATCTTGCGTGCGATGCTGCACAGCCAGTCATCAGCGTCGAGGGGATCGACGGAATGATGAAACTTTGGAGGATTCAGCTTCACAAAGTCATTGAGGGACACTGCAGCATTCCTAGGCTGACGAGCCGTATTCTGCTCAATACGCTCTAACAGTCGATTGGTCTCCCTTTTGTTTCTCTCTGCCTCAAGCATAACTTCCGCCAGAGAGGGCGGGTGAGGCAGGTCTTCCTGCGACGCTTGACTACCCTCGACTTGCTCATGAGCAGGGGCACGGTTCAACCTGGTGAACACCATCCTGACAAACAAACTCACAGCTTAGACCAATATCATATCAATACTAGCTACGCATTAAGAATGTACTGAACACACGGAATGCGGAAATGAATATCCGAACAGCATGGTAACAAGCAAATGCTATATATACACCATGGTTCATACACACCCTTACATAGTTCAGTACAACCTTAACCAAAGGGCAAACTACTGAAATTATGAAACTACTGAATGCTTCCTATACATTATTTATCTAGGCCTCCGGAATTCATTTCGCATCACAGGCATACTTCACAAGTCACGCAGGACTGTGAATGTACGGCTACTACCATACTATCATTCCGCTCACAGCTTAGACATCCGCATAGAACATCTCATAGAGATTACCTCCATGACCTGGAAGCTCAACCTGCGGATCAGTAAACACTCTAGCCTGAGATCCCTGGGATCCATAAGGACACGGATGTGGCCTTGGTCCCCTGACTGGTGGTAAGAGGGGTCCCCGAAGAGGGGTGACTCCTCCTATAGTTGGCCAGTCAACGTGGGCCGGAAGATGGTTCCTAACAGGGTTCAACATCTCCATATCTCCGTACCCTGTCTGGACTACCGGTGCCAGCTGCATCAAAGCCGTCCACAGACGGGCACGGGTAGCATAAAGCTCCATGCGAAGAGCACGAGCATCCCTGTCTCTGTTCTCTAGCATCTCAACAGTGGACTGTAGTAGTGGATCCTCCATAGAAGATCAAAATAGACTCCACTAAGGTATCCCTCTTCACCAGGTTGAGAGGCCGGAACATAGCAGAACTCTGAATTCTGCAGTAGTGCATATCTCGCTCTCATAATGGTCAGCATTGAATAGGCAGCATCTTGTACTGCCATGTCAATAGTGACTCCCAATCCATAGGACCAATGGATTGGCTCCTCAGCTCTAGGGTAGTCTGGAAATACCCTAACAGTGCAGATATACTGGCTCTGGTTGAAGTCTCGGTACTGTTCCCCCACTGTGTACTCGGGTTACCAGCGGTAACCGCACACCGACATCACCCTGACCAGCATGGTCGTATGACCCGGTACATCAATGCACCTGGTCACACGTACCACCTGACGAGAAGAACGGCCAGGCATCTGTAAATAGAGAGTAATGCAAAAGCATTAGCGCTCCAAATGCAAAATTGGGCAGCATAACAGCTGTAAATGCTCAAAAACAAATTTGAGACAACCCAAAAATGGAATAGCGTAACCACTCAACTATCAAGTTCATCTCTCTGATCATCAGACTTGCTTCCTTTTTCCTAGGAATGAAAGAAACCCAAATCTCTCTTGACTCGCAGTCCTGTAATCTACCGATCAGAAACACGAGCCTAGAAGAAGATGAGTAACCTAGTCCTTAATTCCCGCAGAAAACACGAGGATGACCAGAATAGAATAACTTGAGAAGAGAACAAGAGTCTTACATTCCCTTCCACAAACAATTCCCTTATATATAACTAAAGCAATTCTAGACTCAACTTCGACCAGTTTGGCTTAGTAGTCCTACAATCAGTCAGGCTCTGATACTAACGCTGTCGGGACCCCGATCCTAAGCCATAGGAATCCAGCCTGTAACACATCGCATCTCTTTGCGATCTGACGCACGGTTAACTCCATGGTTGCAGCCTTACCTTAGCCGGGACCGTTTCCGTCTTTTGACTCACGTATGCAATAGTGTCGCTAGCATTCCAATGTTAAAGAACCCGGATTGACAAGTCTAGTCATAAACCAAAGTGGCAGTACCGCACAAGGACAGGCAAACATGACCCAACAAAGTAGGTGGCGGTCACCAGCGAGCGTAGACGAGTCGTAGCAAGCTACAAGGACTCCATTACATCGCGTGACATTTCCCCAAAGGGGACAGACACAGCAGCTAAGAAGGACACATGCGGGTCAACCAATGTGTCCGGAGCAGTAGCGAACTACCATGGCTCATTGGACCACAAAGGGGCATTCCCTGTAAGGAGTGTTACTAAAGTTCACGGCTAGGTAATCGAACCCCATACATATCAAATACGACACACGTACGCATGGCATACCGATATGTATAGATACATCGATGGCATCACAACATAACCATAAACATACAAGCTTTATTTAAGAGGCTCAGAAGAGCCACACACATAATATTACACAGTGAGGGTCTCACGACCCATAATAGCAGTCATTCAGTTACAAGCCAGCGGAAGTGTTTAAAACTGTCTGAGTATAGACAGGTGCAACTAGAAGGCACATGGCCTGACTATACTACATACCCAACCTAGGGCCAGATCGTAGCTGGGACACCAGCTACTCGTCGTCATCGATGTCTATGAAGAACCTTCCATTAGGGTCATTAGCAACCTCTGCAACATTTATTAAGCAAACATGAGTACGGAGGTACTCAGCAAGTTTTTAGGATAACTATCTACTCATGCAATGTATCAATAAGGTATTGTGGGGTTTCATGCGGAAAGCCAGCATTTGACTCGTGGCTAGACAACTTGCATTTTTAAATAATTTTGACAACTTGATTTCTCGCACACGAGTCCACTAACACGACAACAATACACCATCGTGGAATCATTCCGTCTCCATACGGAAATGCCGTCCACGACACTCACGCTTATCTTGACAATTTTATGAGTAGCCATTTAAGTTATCTATGAACAACATATGTCTCCAAGTAGTCCATATCCGCGGACGCGGCTATTCGAATAGATCATAACCCTGCAGGTGTGTACTTCGTCCCAGACACTCTCGCCACTTATCGCCATCTGAGGGTAACCCGCACGGAAGTCCAGCGAGGGAGTCGGCCACGACCGTTAACCACACTAGTACCTAGTCCAGGTTTATCGCCTATCTGAGGGTAACCCGCACGGAAGTCCGGCCGAGGTTTCCGCCACGGCCCCAAACGATGTGCACAGGGTTCCCAAGCCCACCATCCGGGTGCCGCTTGGTACACCGTGCCACTGCCTACCGCATCATAGCCCACCTCTCAGGTCAGCACCATGCACGGCCTCCAGCATGACTATAAACACCAGAAACTACTTGCAACTCCTGAACCGAGTACTAAGCGATTAATAAGTCGAGAGGGTCAATTAAGTATCCCAACGTGTGGTAGTATCTAGTCTTGGATTACATACACGGAACTCAGTTACTAAGTACGGTTCCAATGAAACAACCCGCCATGTACTCCTACACAACCTTTCACCGGTACCTTTACCAAATCAGGTTCAACACACAACCTTTGCTTACCGAACACATTCTCACAATTCTGTTCGTTTCCCAGATGACAGACCATACACAACTCTAAGCATAGCATGCATAGCAGGATAAGACACATCATGGCTCAAGCAACTACCAGGTATGCTAGGTTGCAAGGTTCGGCTACTTACTGTGACAAGGATAGGTCATGCAATGGAAGTGGGTTCAACTAACGTGGCAAAAGCAGTTGAAGCATTTGATCCTAATGCAATAAGTAAGTGCAGGAGCAAGAACATGGGATTTATCAGGATGATCAAAATGGTTCTTTGCCTTGTTGCTCAGAGGAGTGACAATATCCGTCAAACGGATATTCGGTGGAATCCGGGGGAGCGGAGCCTACCGAAAGGAATGATAACAATCAATAACAAACATATGCAATCAAGATGATGCATCAACATGGCATGAGAATGCAAGGTGATATACTAATATAGCTAGCATGTATTAGATTTGAAGTTGATTTCAATCAAATTCAAATATCACTTCAAACGAGGTATTCTCGGATACCATTTTAATTGATTCGACCTGATGCTCAGATCAATCTTGCTTTTAACATGCATGGAATGACATTTTAGGTTGCTGGTTTGTAATTAGCACGGTGTTTGATCATGTCATTCATAGTGAAAATTAAATATTTTCCAAATTATATTAGCCAGGGAGTTGCGTGGAGGCGCGCGGCGGCCACCTCCTGCTCCTACTGGCGAGGAGGAAGACGACAGGAGGAGTTGGGCCGGGCCAGGTGAGCGTCAGGTAGACTTTTCTCATTTTTATTTCTGTTTTGTTTCTGTTTTAATTACTGACATTGATTTACTATTTATTTCAGCTACAAAAAAGTTTGTGAAAGCTATTTTAAACATACCAGAATATTTGTTGGAATATTTCCAACCATTCCCAAAGTTTTCAATATTTTTGAAAGTTTAAAGTTTCTGATTTCAAATTTAAAACTTGAAACCAGTAGCTTTTTGCATTTATTTAAAATGCATAAAGTGTCAAGAAAATGGTTTTCTTCATTGCTCATTTACTTTCATGATTTATCAGAAATATTGAACTTTTCTTGAGGCCATTTTGGGTTCATTGATTTTAACTAGTTTGAATTTTCCTTTATTTTGAGAAGTGGCTAGGGTTTTAGCATTTTCCTTCACCACTTGCTTTGTTCTTGTTGAAAATTTCCTATATGCAATGCAAAGAAAACATGAGCACAATGATATCTTGCTTAAGGTGTCAGTGATGTGACAATGAGTCTGAGATGGACGTAGCCCATCTTACCAAACTACACGATATAGCCACCCTTTTCACTAGTGAGGAGAAGATCTACTACTACTATATCCTTAAGTTGTTTCCTTTCTCTCTAAAGGATGATGCTAAAGCATGGTTCACTTCTCTTGCTCCTGGATGTGTGAGTAGTCCCTAGGATATGGTCTATTACTTCTGCAAGAAATATTTCCCTGCCCATAAGAAGGAAGCTGCCTTGCATGGAATATACAACTTTGCTCAACTCAAAGAAGAGAGTCTCCCACAAGCTTGGGGGAGGCTCATCCAGCTACAGAATGCTTTGCCTGATCACCCTCTTAAGAAGAACGAGATACTTGATCTCTTCTATAACGGACTTACCGATGCCTCTAGAGACCACCTAGATAGTTGTGTCGGTTGTGTTTTTAGGGAACGAAGTATCGAACAAGCTGAGATCCTTCTGAATAACATCTCGATTAACGATAATGCTTGGACTATTCCCGAACCACTCCATAAGCCAACTCCTAAGAAAAGAGGTATTCTATTCCTAAGTCCCGAAGATATGCAAGAAGCCAAGAAATCTATGCAAGAGAAAGGCATTAGATCTGAAGATGTCAAAAATCTACCACCTATCGAAGAGATCCATGGTCTCGATAACCCGATACAAGTAGTAGAAGTGAATTCCCTGCGTAGCTTTGATGAGAGTGATATTCCTTTTGACAAACCGGCTAGCCTATGCTTTGATGAATTTGACAACTTTGTTGCCAAACAACAGAGTTTCAATGATTATGTTAGACGACAACTCGAACAAAGTACTCGTATGCTTAGCCATTTAAGTGCTTGTGTAGACAGAAATGTCAATGATCTGAAGCTTCTGAGTAAACATGCCTTTATGATTACTACTCAGGTAGAGCAAGTACTTAAAGCTCAGAATGACTTGCTCAATGAATTAAATGGCAACTCTGTCAGAGTCATTACTAGAGGAGGCAAAATGACCCAGGAACCTTTGTATCCTGAAGGCCATCCTAAGAGAATTGATCAACATTCTCAAGGAATTAATGCTGATACACCCAGTCATCCTAAGGAGAAGAAGAAGGATGATAGAAACCTACATGCGAGTTCACCAAATACTGTCACACCTGAAGAACCTAATGATATTTCTGCGTCTGATGTAGAAACACAATCTGGTGATGAACATGAACCTGGTGACAATATGGACAGCGATGTTCATAATAATGCTCAACCTAGCAATGATGAGGATGTGGAGATTGAACCTACGGTTAATCCTGATAACCCACAACCTAAGAGATACGATAAGAGTGACTTTACTGCTAGGAAGCATGGTAGAGAAAGGGAGCCATGGGTTCAGAGACCTATGCCCCTTCCTCCAAAGCCATCCAAGAAAAAGGATAATGAGGATTTTGAGCGCTTCGTTGAGATGATAAGACCCGTCTTTCTGCACATGCGGTTAACTGATATGCTCAAAATGTCTCCATATGCCAAGTATATGAAAGATATCGTGACCAATAAACGGAAGATACCTGATCTTGAGATCTCTACCATGCTTGCCAATTACACTTTCAAAGGTGGAACTCGTAAGAAACTTGGTGATCCCGGAGTTCCCACCATACCTTGCTCCATTAAAGGAAACTACGTAAGAACTGCCTTATGTGACCTTGGAGCCGGTGTTAGTGTTATGCCACTCTCTCATCATAGACTTGAACTGGATAAGTTGACACCCACTGAAATTTCTTTACAAATGGCCAACAAATCAACAGCTTTCCCTATCGACATTTGCGAGGATGTGCCTGTTGTGGTTGCTAACACCACTATCTTAACATACTTTGTTATCTTGGATATTCCCGAGGACGATGCCATGGCTGTCATCCTTGGAAGACCCTTTTTAAACACTGGAGGGGCTGTTATAGATTGCAACAAAGGCAATGTCGCTTTCCATGTCAACGGTAATGAGCATACAGTGCACTTTCCGAAGAAACGGTATCAAGTACATTGCATCAATGCTATCGAAAAGACTTCATCGATTCTTATTGAGAGCATTCAATGCCCTATTCCTCGTGTCAAGATGAAGTATGATTTGCTTGTTGGGGAGATACAGATCCCCATTGAGGTAACTTAGTGGCTAATCGAAAATTCTCCGTTCTCTTTTGCGATTCGAGAAGGTTTTGTCATGAGGGTTTGATCAACCCCATTGACGGATTTCTTTCGATGACCATGAAATGGATGAATCAAAGAGTCACATACCTCTGTTTTAAGCTTTCACTTTGTGTTGATTAGAAAAAAATGATAGATTTAGTTTAGTTTTTCCTGTTTTCTGTTTAGCGTCCCGGAGAAAAATACCCCGAAAATACAAGTTCTCCGATGGCCCTGAAAATCAAGTATGATTTTTTCTGGAATATTTGAAAAATACTAGGACTGAGAGCTGGCCTGGGGGCCACACCAGTGGGCCACAAGCCCTATAGCCGCCGCCCCCTGGTGGCGGCTACCAAGCTTGTGGAGCCCACAGGGACCCCCTCCACTCATTCCAGCTCCCATCCTCTTCTTCCACCTCCAGAAAAAGTCGTTTCGGAGCTCAAACACGTCTTCTTGCTCATTTGGCTGTGATTTTCGATCTCCTTGCTCAAAGCACCATTCTCCGAACCGTTTTGGGGAAATTACTCCTTGGTAAGTGACTCCTCCATTGGTCCAATTAGTTTTTGCTCTAGTGCTTTATCCTTCACGTATTCTTGCTACCTTGGTGACCCTGTTCTTGGGTTAGAAATGTTGATTTTAGCTGGTCCCAAGTAGTTTTAGCGCGTGATACGGTCTCTAGGCACTAGTAGGAGTAATTGCTACAAGGTGTGGTTGGTCTTCATTCACTTTTCTCTTAAACTTTAAAAATTTCAGCAAAAGGAAATTATGTTCAGGAGGAAGTTTCATGGTGGTTCCTCAAGTAAGAAGGGTCCCCGTCTTTCTTTTCGGGAGCCCGAACCTTATCAACTAAGGGACGCACCAGTACAACCATGTGAATGGCCTTCCGATGAGTTCATGATCGAAGCAGGCTTCAAGGATGAGTTTGATACACTTGTCCATAATGCCGGGTTAGCAGAATTCCTCTCAGATAAATGTGAACAGTATGCTATGCTCACTGCCTCTTTCGTGCGTACATTTAAATTTTCAGTTGGCCGTGACTCATCCATACTATTTAATCTGTATGATAAATCCTACACCATCGATTTGGAGGATTTCAATAGGATCTGTAATATACCCGACGGGGTAGTCTTAATGATCCTGCTAAGTCTTCAGTTAGAAACTTTGTCTCCAGTATAACTGTTGGAGAAACTAGAGATATTACGCAAGCTACCATAGGAAGCATTCCTTTCCCTGCCTTGCACTACTTTGCCCTCTTCATAGGTAGGTGCATTAACGGCAAGGGTGCACATTGTCACCTCTGCGCATCCGACCTTAGTATCCTTAAGAGCGCAGTAATAGGTGACAGGAACTTCAACATGGGAGCTATAATAACAAGGAGGTTGAATAATAATGCCATTGAGGGGAATTTCTTTGGTGGAATTTATGCTACACGCTTAGCAAATTTTCTTGGAGTACCCATCCGTTCAGGAGACCCCCCCTCCCCGTACAGCCTACCTGGATCGTGTCGCTCTAACACGCTACCAGTTCCTTGAGAGGGATGATGAATCCCTCCTATACCATTTCATATTTAACCGGCAGTGTGTTTTCCATATTACCCTTCCTGCTCCTGCTTTCTATGACTTTCAGGTAAAACAAAGATACTACATAACCATAGGAGAGGTAGATGAGTATGAGAGGGAGGCGACGGCTGCTCGACTTCGTGAGGCAGCTATTCACGCAGTGGCTGCAACACTCCCGTACAACACCCATTATGATTTTGGGTTTCGCCAGGACCATCCTTGGGAGTAGACCAAGCTAGGCCAAAATCCTAAGCTTGGGGGAGTACGTGTTCTCACCGACCTTACATTCATGCTTATGCTTTCACTTTGTCAGTCAGTGTTTACACTTGGCCACTGTATTATCCATGCTAGTTTATTTTTGTTTTCTTGTTTTCTGTTTTGAGTTTGTCCTTTTGAGAAAACCCAAAAAGATTTTTCTTTATTCTTTTGCTTGTTGGGAGTTTTCCCGTGTAAATAGTTTTCTTTTTCTTTGGGTCAAGGTAGAAGATATTGGTTACAATGTTTAGTGGCTCTTGCATGCATACCTGTTTAGCTTTCAAAGAGCCATATTACTTTGTCTTCTCCTTTGTGTTTTCCTGCAAATTCAGCTTAGTCCAATGCACGAGCACTCTTATTATTGTTCACATCGTTCGATCGTGCAAGTGAAAGGCAATAATGATGATATATGATGAAGTGACTGAGACTGGAAAAGCTGGTATGAACTCTATCTATTTTCTTTTTCTAAATATGACTAGCTTGTCATGCGTGATTCAGCTTTGTTGTGAGAGAACCATGTTTGCAATGACAACTTAGAGATCATAGTTTCTGATGCCATGCTTAACTAGCTGAGAGCTTATAATGGTTTGTCTTGAATGCCAACATAGATTTTGAGATGACTATGATGTAGTATGATAGGATGGTATTCTCCTTTGAATGATTCAAGTGGCTTGACTTGGCGCATGTTCATGCATGTAGTTGAAACAAAATCAACATAGCCTCTATGATGTTCGTATTCATGGTGATTTATATCCTGTTCATGCTTTCACTCAATGTTAGTCAAACTCATTGCAAATTGATGACTGTTGTCGCTCTCTAGTTGGTCGCTTCCCAGTCTTTTGCTAGCCTTCACTAGTACTAAGCGGAATACTGCTTGTGCATCCACTTCCATAAACCCAAAAAATATTCCATGAGAGTCCACCATACCTACCTATTTGCGGTATCTACATGTCGTTCCAAGTAAATTTGCATGTGCCATTCTCTAAACCTTCAAGAAATAATCTGCTTTGCATGCCCGAACCGCTCATGTGGTGACAGGGGGCTATTGGTATCTTCCATGTTAGGCGTGTTATCCTCGACATGTGTTTATTCACTATCATTCACAAGAAAGGGGCCGGTATTGGAATGCCCAGTTCCACGCTTAAATCGAAAACATAACTGTAAAACAAGACTGCCCCGGATTGATGTTAGTATGGACGGTACCCGAGGATTCGGCTAGCCGTGGAGTATGATTGATTGGTGGTGGGGGAGTTAAAACTTTACTTTTCTGTTTGGGAGCCGCCTATAGCATGAGTAGCATGGAAGATATTGAGAACTCTTGGTCATTGCGTTGACAATGAAAGCATGCCACCCAAAATTATTATCTCTATTTTCAAAGCTTGAGCTCTGGGTCCTGTGCAAATCAATGCTTCCCTCTGTGAAGGGCCTGTCTATTTATTTTCCTATTGAGTCATCCTCTTCTTATATAAGCACCAATTAGAGAGCACCTGTGTCATTTTTATGCTTTGCTTTTGATTGATATTGAGTATGACCAAGACTGGATCTTCATTGTTATGAATTACAATGTTTAGTCAGCCCTTGATCTTTGAAAGTGCTCTGCATTTATGTTTTGCGGTCTCAGAAAGAGCTAGCGAGATACCACCTATTCATATTGCTTCATGCTTCTTTTGATTGAATTGTTGGTATGTGAAACTCATTATTATTTGCTCATTAGCTGATTATGCCATTGATATCAGTTTACCGTGAGACCTTTGTGTCACTTGCTTATGTGGTTAACTTGTGATCTTGCTGAAATTCTGGTTATGAGCTAGACATAGTTGCAACAACAAGATCAAACAGAGTTTGTCAAAGTTTTTCTTTCTCTTTCAGTTTGTAAACTGAGTTGCTTGAGGACAAGCAAGGTTTTAAGCTTGGGGGAGTTGATACGTCTCCATCGTATCTACATTTCCAAACTCTTTTGCCCTTGTTTTGGACTCTAATTTGCATGATTTGAATGGAACTAACCTGGACTGACGCTATTTTCAGCAGAATTGCCTTGGTGTTGTTTTTGTGCAGAAATGGAAGTTCTCGGAACGTCCTGAAAATTTACGGAGAATATTTCTGGAAAATATGAAAAATACCTGCGCAGAGATCCACCGGAGGGGATGGGCCAGTGGGCCACAAGCCATGTAGCCGCCACCCCCCTGGTGGCGGCTAGCAAGCTTGTGGGACCCACGTGGCTCTGGCGCCCCCAAACTCAGCTCTATAAATTCACTTTCGTCCCAGAAAAAATCAGGAGAGAAGATTTCGTCGCGTTTGCGATACGGAGGCGCCGCCACATCCTGTTCTTCATCTAGAGGGCAGATCTGGAGTCCGTTTTGGGCTCCGGAGAGGGGAAATTGTCGCCATCGTCATCATCAACCTTCTTCCCTTTCCAATTCCATCAAGCTCTTCATCGTTCGTGAGTAATCTATTCGTAGGCTCGCTGGGCGGTGATGAGTAGGATGAGATCTATCATGTAATCGAGTTAGTTTTGACGGGGATTGATCCCTAGTATCCACTATGTTTTGAGATTGATGTTGCTACTACTTTGCCATGCTTAATGCTTGTCATTAGGGCCCGAGTGCCATGATTTCAGATCTGAAATTATTATGTTGTCACCAATACATGTGTGTTTTTGATCCGATCTTGTAAGTTGTAGTTACCTACTATGTGTTATGACCCGGCAACCCCGGAGTGACAATAACCGGAAGCACTCCCGGTGATGACCATAGTTTGAGGAGTTCATGTGTTCACCAAGTGCTAATGCGTTGGTCCGGTTCTTTATTAAAAGGAGAACCTTAATATCCCGTAGTTTCCTTTAGGACCCCGCTGCCACGGGAGGGATGGACAATAGATGTCATGCAAGTTCTTTTCCCTAAGCACGTATGACGACACAAGGAATGCATGCCTACATCACATTGACGAACGGGAGCTAGCCACATATCTCTCCGTGTTATAACTGTTGCATGATGAATATCATCCAAACAAATCACCAACCCATTGCCTACGAGTTTGTCCCACTGCACCTGTTGTTACTTGTTTTTCTCTGCTGCTGTTACTTGTTTTGCTCTGCTGCTGTTACTTGTTTTGCTCTGCTGGTGTTACTACTGTTGCTGCTACTGTTACTTGTTGCTGCTGTTACTTGCTATTGTTGCTACTTGCTACTGCTGTCACTACTGTTGTTCCTTGCCACTGCTGCTACTCGTTACACTGCTGCTACCTGCTACAATACTTGTTCGCACGACGTTGACGGGAAAGAATATTTCCCGTCCACGGCCAACTTCTGGCGCCATTGATACAATCGTTAGGAATAGTCTGCCATCAAAAGATCGTTTGTGACATTGTTGTTATCATAGTACTTTGCTGCTGATACTTTGCTTGGAGATACTAATCTTTCAGGTGTGGTTGAATCTGACACATTCAGCTGCTAATACTTGAGAGTATCCTCTCACTTCCTGTCGGGCGAACCAACAAATTTGGGTTGAATACTCTACCCTCGAAAACTGCCTCAATCCCACGCGTTGGTGGGCTATTGCAAGACAATTTCTAATTGTTGAGCAATCGAGAACAACATTTTTCTAGACGTTGCCAGGGATCTACTAATACTAACACAAAGGAAGATGTTTGCTTTAGTTAGGATTAACAAACAACTTACTTATCTTAGTGATGATGTCAGCAAAGTTGTGATATGGCAGTTCTCAATGAAACAATATAAATGCATGCATCTTTGTCAACATAAGGTGTCTGCTCCTTTATAGGATAGAAAGAAGTAGGTTTTACTGACTCAACATAAAAGTAAAGGATTAGCCCTTCGCAGAGGGAAGTAGGGAAAACTCATGTGCTAGCGCTTTTAGAGATATTGAAATCAATAAGATTGTAAAACAAGATTTTGAGAGGTGCATAATTCGTCAAGGAATGCTAGCAGATAGCCCAATACTTCTCATGTTGGACAAGTTTTGAGGAATGACTCCCAAAGTGGGGACGATCACATCCCCTTAGTCTCCTTTGTTTATCACTACCAAAGTTTTCTGATTTCTCATAAACAAAGGGTGAAGGAGGTTTTGTTTGTTGATATTATCTTTTACGAGCTGGGCGCACTCATGCCAGTCCCTCCTTGTATTAGGGGTTCGCAGATTAGACATGCAAACCCAGGATAAAGTTTTTCCGGTATGAGAAGATCATGAATTATCTACTACTTCCTCATGAGCTAAAACAGGGCACAAAATAGGGAATAATATTTTGAAGATGTAAAGGTAGCACATGAGTAATATACTTTAGGTGTGGCGGTGAAATACCACATATAGGGAAGGTATGGTGGACTCTTGGGAAGGTTCAGGTTTCAAGGTAGAGGTGCACAAGCAGTATTCCCGCTTAGTACAAGGGTTGGCTAGCAAAGTCTTTTGAAAGAAGACAAATCATGTTGACTTGGATGCAAACAATATAAAGTTTAACATAAAGAATTGGCATGAAACATCAAGTTGTCTTCCTTGTCAGCATAACACTTCAAGCATAAGAACATAAAGGTTTTGGCTATGTCGCTACTAGAAAAACTCATGCTTGTTATTATGACCAATGTTATGTTTAACAAGATTAAATAAAGTTTTCAAAGCCATACCTGATATATAAGATCAATACTCCCCTGAGAATCAGCATATAAGGTCGATTGCATGAAGAGAACACTAGGTGCAGCAAAGAAACCAATAGACTTCTCATTAATATTCCATCATAGCAAACTGCACACTCACGGATACAAGACTCTCAACAAAGGAGTGAAAGACCTCAATGCAAACATCTATTTAATAAGATAACTTTCCTAGACATGATACAACACTAAACTTGACCATAAAATATAAAAGATAAAGATAAAGATACCGGGCACTCCCCCACGCTTGGAACCAGCTAAGGGAATGCCATTACCCATGAAGATTTCACTCTTCATCCTTGTTCTTGTTCCTCAGATAATCCTTAGCGAAAAGCTTCCATGGCAAAGGTCCTCCCTCCACATAGGATTCTTCAGTCTCATGGATCCTGCTTTCGGCAGATAAGCCCATGCGCAAAAAAATTAGTTCATACTCACCATTCTGGTTTTGAAGGTCATAGATGTGTCCTTGAAGCTCAAACACTTTGGTTTCCAGTGCAGATATGATTGATCGCACTTCCTTCAATTCATCCTCATGTTGCTTCTTCAGCTCGACGATGATATCGAAGTTGACCTCGACACCACGCTCGATCATTAACTTGTTCTTGAAGACTTCTTGCTCCACTTCTTCCATCCTGGCCTTGGTGCTCCTCTCCTTGACAGGTCCCTTTGGATCTTCTTTTTGGAGGACACCATCCTCCACCCAAAGTGTTTGAGGGTGTCTATTTACCTTAGCGAGGTAAGGGTTGATGACATTGACAACGAACTTGTCCTTGGGGGAGTTTGGGGACGATCCGGGAAAATATATAGCAAAAATTTCTGCACCAAAAGGAAGGTAACAAGACAAAGTGGGGTCAGAGACGAACTCCTGGTGGCCCAGGCGGCCTCCCTGCGCTGCCAAGAGGCAGGCCACGCCACCAGGTCGCCTGGAGCCCTGGAAGTTCCTTTCCGGCTTCGCTTCACCTCGGAATTTTCCTAATTTTGCAAAAATAAATAATACGGAACTTCTATTCATGTTCGCAAAGTTTCCTTATCGTATTACATACCTATTCTTGTTCTGCTGGTGTCTGACACAGTACTGCAATACTAGTAGGCGGAAGCACGACGGCATGTCGTTCCCGTCGTTAAGTGTGTGTGGTTGTGTTGTTCTTCTCATAGAAGAAAAACTGTTGCTGTTGTGTTGTTATTTCTTATAGAAGAATACAAATAGTGGGCAAATGAGTTGGCAGTGGCTAGTGGGTAATGTGCAAGCCAATTTAATTTAGATAAATACCGCCCTTGGCTGAGGCCCCGTGTGTGTTGCTTTTTTATTTTAAAGGTAAGAGAATGGGTGGCAGTGGTTTTGGGGTCGAGTTGGCTCCAACAAAGTTCTTCTAATACTATTGAGAGAGTCCAGAGAATTTCATTACATATTGATAGACCATGAAAACACAATTGGAATCTATAATCGTTGTTTAGTTTATTATTTGATGCTTCTAACTTCTGTCTAGCTATCAAAATTAGATGCATCATTAACAGAAATTCAACACATATGTCTCTATAGGGAGTTAATTTTCTAATCATTGCAAGTTCAGAATCGAAGTATCTTACTATTAGCCTAGGAAGTCTCCAACATGATCATCGTAAGGAAAGCAGCATAAGAGAGAATGTCATCTTTGAAAGTAACGTATAAGGTTGGAGGATTGATGTTCCCTTAGGAAACAACAACAATCAGTTACAAATCAGTGTGTTTCTCATGTCTACCAAATACTCCTACCTAAGGGCAAAAAAATTAAAGGAGCACACCTAACACACAACCTTATTAGTTGGTTGCCGAACCTTGCTTGAATGCTTTAGTCTTGCCATCCAGAACATGTACATCTAAAAGAGAAACCTAAAAAATTTGAAAATAAAGACAGAAATACTAAGAGGTTGATAACTGAGAAGACCTCGTAAACCAACTTGAAGCAACTATATTTCTTGAAGGCAAGGTGATCAATCATCTGCTACGAAAAAGTAGGAGTAGAATTCTTTCTGTATAGAAACGGTGTTGAATTTGAGAGGTTAAAGCAAAACTATGTCCATAACATATAGTATTATCCATGTTGCGCTGAGCTAAAGCGGGAGAAATGGAACAAATATATTACTAGCATATTCTAGAATACATTTTAAGGGAATAATTTCAATATAATCAATTATAAGTGCCCTTCGGTAGACATATTTGAAATAGGTGTGAGGACCTGTAACAATTCTCAGTTTCATTTGCTTTTTTTGCAGGAAATAACTTGTATTCCCTTAAAATATAGATTGTTGAAAGGAAAAGGAAAGGAGTAATAGAAAAGGAAAATCTAACTATTGCGACATTCAGACCATTGTATTCACATTTGTTGTTCTTTGATATGCAAAGGCGCATCTGCGAGCATGTTAAACCTTACATTTTTCCTAGATGATTTCTGAAACCTGTCGATCTTCTTTATTAGAATTTCAGAACCTTGTCTTCATGGTTATAAACATCTTATTTCTGAAACCTGCGGCTCTTCTTTATCAGGACCTATTTTTCCAAGCTATAGAAATATATGAAAAGATTAGTAATTTGAACAGGAGTTGTACAATTTATAGAGGGGGGAAATGAGAAGGAAAGAATAAGATAGGAATGCTAGTACCAACACAGGTTATATATGTGAAAATCAATAATCTCTATTTTAGAAATACCACTTCTAACTGGAGCTTAAAACATGACAGTAGAAGCATGATCCTCCAGTGCTTCTGAATTCATTATCCTTGTATTCTGGGTTGGATTTGTTTGGCTCGGTCTTTAAATAACCAGAGTGTGTCTTCCTCTATGTTTGGAATGACTGTTGATCAATGTGACTGGTTTGGTTGGAATGAAATATGCTAGGGATGATGTACGTTTCCTGTTGATCCTTGAAGATGGCCATTCCATACTGGACTAAATCTATGTCTTCCTCCACCTCAAAATATGTGCAGTTTGGTGAGTCAGACCCTCTATTTCCCCTGATTTATCGTCACAGCAGTTAGAACCAGATTTCCTTTTTTGGACAGAAGTAATGAGAAGCGGGTTAGTTTAATTATTAAATAAAACAATGTGAATTCATATTTTCCATGGTCCTGATTTCCAGGAAACCATCGATAATCGGAATGCATACGACCGTCTGTCATACATACAACTCATAGATATTAGATGAAGTTTGTACGTAGAAATTCATAATTGATAAATAGACGTGTTTATAGTTACAAGGAAAATACCTTGATTTCTACACTCTGCAATTCATTGTCGCCGAAATTTGTTGTGCATCACAAGGAAAGGGTGCCAGAAAAGGAAAATATCATCAGAAACCCTATCACGCACCAGATGTGAACAATCAAAGTGTCCATGAGAATATTACAATTCCCATATCTATCAATTCGAAGATTCCTTTCTCTCTACTCTTTCTGCAAATTGTTACAATATAAAACTTGTGATCATAAACAGTACCTTTCTTTGCCAAATAAAATAGCTCAGTGATAACCTAATGTACATATCTTGCCTCTAATCATTTTTATTGAAGAACCTGGTGGTATGAATCCACCTCAAACATGAATAAATGCACATAATCAAAAGCGACATGGAGACTCAGCATGCTCGTGCTCGCCTCGTGTTCCGGTTGTGAGGCCATGGGGGCGGAGCACGACCTGCCTCAATGGCCGATGTCCAACAACAGATCGATATAGCTAGGGTTGGTGAGGGAGGTGCTTTTGAGGACCGGTGTCCGAGACGAAGGCGTACTACCTAGTCGGAGTGGAGGACGAAAGGGAGAGGAGGGGAGGAGGCACCATAGGGATGGAGAGGAGAGGAGGCGCCGCGGTGGATATGAAGCGACCGGCGAAGAAATCAAACCCGGCCATGGGAGGTGCGTCGATGACGACCCGCGGCTGTTGGCAGCGGAGCAGCAAGGAATCGAGGGGTGGATGCTGCGAATGGCGTGGCCTCCTTTTTTTCTGCCTCCTCTTTGTCTCTGCTGAATGAAGGAAGAAGAAGCCTGAGCGGTGGATCCAGATATTTCGGTGGCCTTCGGTTTCGACGGTAAATATGAAGAAGCATAAACAAAAAAAGGACCGAACCAGACGTGTCAACCAAACTAAGGTGGACACGCGGCAACCCGTCACAGATAGAGCCCAGTTCTCCAAACTCACCACATCATTGCTACCTTAGTAGCTTTAATACTTTTTTATATGTTCTTCATGAGTAGCTATGTGTATCACATCCACCTCCACATTGATGGGATCTCCAGCCATATAATGCTTGAGTCTTTGCCCATTCACGACATGTGGTTTTGTGCCTTCAAAATTATGAATCTTGATTGCACCGGAGCGGTAGACTTCTTCGATATGGTATGGTCCTTCCCACTTGGAAAGTAATTTACCTGGAGAAAACCTGAAACGAGATTTATACAACAAAATTTTATCACCAACATTAAATTCACGTTTCAAAATTCTCTTGTCATGCCACTTTTTTACCTTTTGTTTGAACATTTTTGCACTCTCGAAAGCTTCACTTCTCCACTCATCTAGAGAAGTCAAGTTCATGAGACGCTTTTCACCAGCAAGCTTTGGGTCAACATTAAGCTCTCTAACAACCTAGAAAGCTTTGTGCTCTAACTATAAAGGTATATGGCATTCCTTGCCATAGACCATCTTATTCGGAGACATTCCCATGGGATTTTTGTAAGCAGTTCTATACGCCCACGAGGCATCTCCTAACTTTTTGGACCAGTCCTTTCTAGAACTATTCACCGTCTTTTGCAAGATCAACTTGATCTCTCTATTTGTGAGCTCAACTTGCCCACTTGTTTGAGGGTGGTAAGGTGAAGCAATTCTATGATTAACATCATATTTGGCTAGAGATTTTCTAAAAGCACCATGTGTAAAATGTGATCATCCCTCGGTCTTGAGGTGCCTAGGTACACCAAACCTAGGAAAGATTACATCCTTGAGCATTTTCAAAGATGTCTTGTGATCAACACTTTCAGTGGGGATTGCTTCAACCGACTTGGTCACATAATCAACAGCCACTAAGATGTGAGTGTACTTGTATGAAGGAGGATAAGGACCCATAAAATCAAAACCCCAACAATCAAAAAGCTAAATGACTAGAGAATCATTCATAGGCATCTCATTTTGCCTACTAATATTACCAACTCTCTCACACTTATCACAAGATAAAACATAATTTCTAGCATCTTTAAAGAGAGTGGGCCAATAAAAACCTCATTAGAGAACCTTGTGTGGGGTCCTCTCACCGGCATGATGTCCCCCATAAGGACTGTTATGACATTGTCTCAAGATATCCTTCTGCTCATGCTCCGGTATGCATCTCCTAACGATCCCATCCGCACCTTCTCTAAAAAGATGTGGGTCATCCCAAAAGTAATACCTCAAGTCGTGGAAGAATTTCTTCCTTTGCCGGAATGTTAAACCTGGAGGCAAAAACTTTGCGACAATAAAGTTAGCATAATCTGCATACCATGGATCGGAATTAGATTGTACCTTCAAAACAACTAATTGTTCATCAGGAAAACTATTGTTGACCAGAATAGGATCATGTGGTATGTCCTCCATCCTGGAAAGGTTGTCTGCTCCCTTCCTATCAGAAATCTGCAAATCAAATTCTTGAAGAAGAAGGACCCATCTAATAAGCCTTGGTTTGGCATCCTTCTTTTCCATAAGATACTTAATAGAAGCATGATTAGTATGAATGATGACTTTGGAATCAACAGTGTAAGGCCTAAACTTATCACAAACAATCACTACCGCCAAAAACACTTTTTCAGTAGTAGCATAATTCTTTTGAGCACTATCAAGGGTTTTGCTAGAATAATGTATAACATTCAATTTCTTATCAACCCTTTGTCCTAACACAGCTCCAACAGCAAAATCACTAGCATCACACATGATTTCAAAAGGCAAATTCAAATCAGGTGGTTGGACTATAGGGGCGGTTATCAAGGCTTTCTTAAGAACTTCGAAGGCTTCCTTATAGTCTTCATCAAACACAAAAGAAATATCCTTCTCGAGAACGTTACTGAGGGGTTTCGATGTCTTAGAATTTTTTTTAATAAATCTTCTATAGAAAACAGCATCACCGAGGAAACTACGAATACCTCTTATGTCCTTTGGATAAGGCATCCTATCGATTGCTTCGATCTTTGCCCTGTCCACCTCAATTCTATTTTCAGAAATCTTGTGGCCAAGAACAATTCCCTCATTGACCATGACGTGGCACTTCTCCCAGTTGAGTACCAAATTCGTCTCCTCGCATCTCTGCAAAACTTTTTTAAGGTTGTGGAGACAATGGTCAAAAGAGGTTCCATAGATGGAGAAATCGTCCATGAAAACCTCCACAATTTCCTCACAAAAACAATGAAAGATAGCACACATACACCTTTGAAAAGTAGCAGGAGCATTGCATAAACCAAAAGGCATACGTCTATAAGCATAAGTACCAAAGGGACAAGTAAAAGTGGTTTTCTCTTGATCGGCAGTGTTAACATGAATTTGAGAGAAGCTGGAATACCCATCAAGATAGAAAAAGTGAGTGTTTTTGGATAACCTTTCAAGCATTTGGTCGATGAACGGGTAGTTGTTCTTCCTAGTTGCTTTATTCATCTTCCTATAATCAATACACATTCTATATCCAATAATAATTCTTTGAGGTATTAGTTCATTCTTATCATTAGGAACCATAGTCGTACCTCCTTTCTTGGGAACACAATGTACCGGACTTACCCACTTACTATCAGCTATAGGGTAGAAAATACTTGCAGCTAGAAGCTTGAGGATTTCGGTCCTCACAACATCCTTCATCTTTGGGTTCAAACGTCGTTGATGATCAACAACTGGTTTAACATCAGGTTCAAGATTGATAGTATGCTGACAAATAGATGGACTAATCCCTTAAGATCATCAAGGGTATAGCCAATAGCGCCTCGGTGTTTACGAAGGACTTCCAATAATCGATCTTCTTCATATCCTGAAAGGTTAGCATTGATAATAATAGGATATACTTTCTTTTCATCTAAATAAGCATACTTGAACGTATTGGGAGGAGGTTTAAGATCAAACACCGGGTCTTCTTTTGGTTTCGATAGAATTCCCAAAGGCTCAACTCGAAGGTTGTGCTTCAGGATAGCAGGTTGTCTCAAGAATATGCCATCTAGCTCATTCCTTTCCTCCATATGCATATCATTCTTGTGGTCCTCCATAAATTGTTGCGAAGGATCGTTAGCAGGAATAGCAATAGAAGCAATATCTTCAATAATTTTATCATTACTAGGCAAATCAGTACCACGAGTTTGCTTCGAGAATTTAGAGAAGTTAAATTCATATGGCTCTCCATTAAATTCAACAGATACTTTCCCTTTCCTGCAATCTATAATACCTCCACAAGTTTTGAGAAATGGCCTACCAAAGATAATAAGGCAAAAACTATCTTTCACTGAACCAAGTACTAGAAAGTCGGTAGGATATTTTACATTACCACATAGGACTTCAACTTCTCGCACAATTCCATAGGATAGATAGTTTCTTTATTTGCAAGATGAATAGTAACATCAACATCTTCAATTTCACAAGGTAGAATCTCATTCATGATCTCTTGATAAAGTGAAAAGGGAATAGCACTAGCACTGGATCCCAAATCACATAGCCCGTAATAATTATGATCTCCTATTTTAATAGATACAACTTGAGTACGTCAAATTGGTCCTTTATTCTTGGTTGTAACAAGGTAAGTAGAAACAGCACAAAATTTATATTGGAATCCTCAATGTTACTAGTAACAAGATCCTTGACTAATGCAACTTGAGGATTGACCTTAATCAGGTCCTCATGTTCCTCAGTCGTTCTTTCACTTTTATTCACTATGTCTGTGACAAAAGAATGCTCCCTCATCCTTGTGGGAAAAGGGGGCTTTTCATATAATACTGCAGGCAAGATAGGGTCAACAACATTGATATCAACATGTAATTCCTTAAAAGGTTTTTGGTGTTGATCCTCCCTCTTCTTAGAAGAATCAATATGAGAGGCAAAGTCTTTGCAAAAATCAATTAGAAGCTGGGAATCAAGACCAATCTTAGCAGAAAAGGTATTGATGTAATCACTTTTCACATAGCTCTCAATTTAGTCATGCTCATAATTTATAACGGGTTCAAGACCTTTATCAATCTCCCAATCTTCAGTGTTCTTCTGAATCCTTTCAATAATATCCCACTTAGATTTAGTGCTTTTGTTGGAGAATGCCCCACTAGAGGAGGCATCAAGCATCTCTTTATCTTGACGAGAAAGCCTTGTATAAAAATTTGTAAGAATAATTTCCTTGGGGAGCTCATGATTAGGACATTTGAGCATTAGGGACTTCAATCTCCCCCTAGCTTGAGCGATGCTTTCTTCGTCACGAGACCGAAAGTTATAAGTATAGTTCCTATCTCGATGTATTTCATGAAGAGGACAAAACTTTGCGTAAAAGAGAGGCATAAGATCTTGCCAATTTAGCAAATGAGAGTTATCAATTAGCCAAGACACAATCAATAATACCAAGCAAGAGTGTCGATATCGATATCGATGGATTTAATGTCTATCTCCTGCATATCGATTAGCCAAGACACAATCAATAATACCAGTTGGTATTTTAAAGGGCAAAATTTCTGTAGGTGGAGGAGGCTCCTCCACCACAATAGCGTTGGGGCGGTTCTCCATAAGCAACAAAGCAAGAGCACAGTTGTCCATAGGGACAAAAAGCGGAAACAACAAAAGAAAAACAACACGTACAGTGTAAAGGTTTCCTTACCAATTTCACTTACCAATAGTGCTACACTCCCCGACAACGGCACCAGAAAATGGTCTTGATGACCCACAAGTGTAGGAGATCTATCGTAGCCTTCTTGATAAGTAAGAGTGTCGAACCCAACGAGGAGAAGAAGGTACTAACAAGCAATCTTGAGCAAGGAATAACTGCAAGCACTGAAAGGTAACTTTTTATGGGTTTTCTGGTATAAGCAACAAGGAAATAAATGCAAGGAAAGTAAATGGTGCCAAGGTGCAGCAAGTGGCCCAATCCTTTTGAAGACAAACGATAAGCCGGGGGCCTAAACTTATAAAGACTAAGGCATTCCTGAGGACACACGGGAGAGATAGTCAAGTGCTTTCGCCATATTCCGTATAGTACTATGTCTTGTATTGATAAGTGTTATGTGGGTGGATCTTAACTAGTGCACCATCGAGGCTAAGACAGGTACACTCTTATGGTTAAATCTATTGCAAGCATCCACAAATACAAGAGAGAAATTAAGGCAAAGCCTAACCATAACAATAAGCTTTAGGATCCAACACTCCCTCGTGCAAAAGTATACAAACTAGGGTTCAGGTTTCTGTGACTTCGGCAACCCACCATACGCATTATTTATACACGATGGATTCCCCTAGGTACTTAAAAAGGCAAAGTGTTATGTAGTCAAGATTCACATAACACCACTAGAAGAATAACACCATAACTTAAATATCAATCAACACATATTACTTCAACATCATATGACTACTAGGAACTAGACTTCTCCCATGTCCTCAAGAACTAAAGGAAGTACTCACAAGACATAAAAGTGATCATGATCATAGGGGATGAAAATATGATGAACAATATGGTCATAACAATAATTCTCCAACAAAACTCAATAGCATTCACCACAAAAGAGTAATCAATACTAGTAGAGTAGAGGGGATGAATAGTGGAAGGTACAACTCTGATTGCAATGGTAAAGTGAGATGGGGTGAATATGGAGATGGTGATGGTGATGATGATGATGGTCATGATGATCTGGATGATGCATGTGACGATGGTGATGACGATGAGGATGATCTCCCCTTCTGGGAGGAGTTCTCCCCAGCGGAATTTGCCTGCCGGAAAGGTCTTTAATTCTGTGTAGGTTTCCACCCTGGAGCGATGGCGGAACTCCAGAAAAACTTCTGTTCTCGGGATTTTTAGGTCACGAGGGTGATATAGGCCAAAGAGGGACACCGGAGGTGGGACCCATCACCCAGGCGGACTCCCTGCGCGGGTAGGAGGCAGACCACGCCACTAGGTCGCCTGGGTGCCTGGTGGCCCCCTGCAGCCCTTCTTCGGTTTGTCTTCGTGATTTGTTCGGAAACTCTTTCCTCGTAAATTTCACCGCAGTTGGAGATGTTCTGATATGGCAACTCTCGATGCTCTTTTATCCGCTGAATCCTGCATCTGCTATTTCGGCACCGGAAAGTTGTAAACCTTGTAAAATAAGCCAAAACACTATAAGAACATCATCGTATTGTGAAATATATCAATGAATACACACAAATTATGATACAAAATAGTGATGCATTTTGGACGTATCAATGCCTAGTACATGAGAGATGCCATTAGGGAAGTCTACGGCCCACAGGTTTGTGATCTTATAAGTTTAAAAATGCTACAAGTACCTCACTACCTTTATTTACTTTACATTTATCAACTTTTATCTACACACTTTACTTGCTTGCAAATAAGAAGTCCAAGGGGATTGACAACCCTCTTTCTCATGTTGGGTGCAAGTGTTTGCTTACTTTTGTGTAGTCGCTGAAGATGGGGTGTGGTTGCTACTCCTATTGGTTCGATAAATCTTGATTCTCTACTGAGGGAAATACTTACCTATATTTTGTTGCATCACCCATTCCTCTTCACGGAAACCCAACGCAGATCACAAGTATCAAGAAGGATTTGTGGCATTGTTACCAGGGAGTATCACCAACCAACTATCAAGTAACTTCGCACAAATTATCATTCACTTTTTCTTATTTTTATTTGTTGTTATATTTATCTTGCTTGATAAAAATAAAACATAAAAGAAAAATCTTTGCTTGTCACTAGTTTACTTCTTTGCTCGCTAGTTTACTTGTCATGCTTGGTACTTTGCATGCTCTGTCACCATGTCTCAAGATACAACTAAGTTGTGTGACTTCTCAAATACTAATAACCATGATTCTATTAGTACACCTATACCACCCGCCACTAGTGCAAAGTCTTATGATATAAATGCTACATTGCTGAATCTTGTGATGAAAGAATAATTTTCGGGAAGTCCTAATGAGGATCCCATAGCTCATGTTAATACCTTTATTGAACTTTGTGATATGAAAAAGAAAAAGGACATGGATAATGATATTGTGAAATTAAAATTAGTTCCTTTTTCTTACGAGATAAAGGTAAATCTTGGTTCTCATCTTTACAACGTAATAGTATTGGAACATGGGATAAGTGTAAAGATGCTTTTATTACCAAGTATTTTCATCCTACTAAGATCACCCCCCTTAGAAATACAATTATGAATTTTAAACAACATGACTAAGAACATGTTGCACAACCTTGGGAGAGGATGAAATCAATGATTAGAAATTTCCCCACTCATGGTTAATCTTGTGGATGATTATTCAAAATTTCGATGTTGCACTAAATTTTGTGTCTAGAAATCTTCTAGATTCTGCTGCGGGTGGTACCTTCATGGAGGCAACCTTAGGAGAGTCCACCAAACTTCTAGATAACATCATGATAAACTGTCGGGACCCCGATCCTAAGCCATAGAAATCCAGCATGTAACACATCACATCTCTTTGCGGTCTCATGCACGGTTAACCCCACGGCTGCAGCCTTTACCTTAGCCGGGACCGTTTGTGCCTTTTGACTCGGGTATGCAATTGTGTCGCTAGCATTCCGATGTCAAAGAACCCGGGTCAACATGTCTAGTAATAAACTTAAGTTGCAGTTCCATACAGGGACATGCATACATGACCTAGCGAAGCAGGTGTCGGTCATCAGCGAGTGTACACGAGTCGTAGCAAGCTACAAGGACTCCATTACATCGCGTGACATTTCCCCAAAGGAACAGACACAGCAGCTAAGAAGGACACATGTCGGTCAACCAATGTGTCCGGAGCAGTAGCAAACTACCATGGCTCGGTGGAAACACAAAGGGGCATTTCCCCGTAAGGAGTGCTACTAAGGCATACGACTAGGTGTTCGAACCCCATGCATATCAAGTACAACACACGTATGCATGGCATACCCGATATGCATAGATACATCGATGGCATCACAACATAACCATAAACATACAAACTATATTTAGAGGGCTCGGAAGAGCCTCCCACATAATATTACACAGATAGGGGTCTCACGACCCATCATCACAAGTCATTCAAACAAGTCTTACAAGCCAGCGGAAGATTAAAACTGTCTGAGTACAGACAGATGGAAAGGTAAAAGGCACATGGCCTGACTATCTACAGACCGGGCCAGATCGTAGCTGGGACACCAGCTACTCGTCGTCGTCAACTTCTAGATAGGACACACCATTAGGGTCATTAACATCCTCTGCAACAATTTATTAAGAAAACGTGAGTAGAAAAGTACATAGCAAGACTTCAGAATAATCTATCTACTCATGCAATGTATCAACAAGGAGTTGTGGGGTTTCGTGCAGAAAGCTAGCATTTGACTCTTGGCTAGACAAAGCTACATTTTTAAATAGTTTCGACAACTTTGTTTTCTCACACACGAGTCCACTAACTCCACAACAATACTCCATCGTGGAATCATTCCGTCACCCTACGTAAATGTCATCCACGACACTCACACTTATCTTGACATTTTTATGAGTAGCCATTATAGTTGTCTATGAACAACATATGTCTCCAAGTAGTCCATATCCGGGGACGCGGCTATTCGAATAGATCATAACCCTACACGGGTGTACTTCTTCACACACGCTCTCGCCACTTATCGCTATGTGCACGTCATGCACCTCGGCAACCTTCAAGCGGAAGCCCAACGAGGGAGTCGGCCACGACCGTTAACCACTCTAATACCTAGTCCTGGTTTATCGCCTATCTGAGGGTAAACCGCATGGAAGTCCAGTCGAGGTTTCCGCCACGGCCCCAAACGATGTGCGCAGGGTACCCAAGCCCACCATCTCGGTGCCACTTGGTACACCGTGCCATTGCCTACCGCATCATAGCCCACCTCTAAGGTCAGCACTATGCACGGCCTCCAGCATAACTATAAACACTAGAAACTACTTGCAACTCCTGGACCAAGTACTAAGCGATTAATAAGTCGAGAGGGTCAATTAAGTATCCCAACGTGTGGTAGTATCTAGTCTTGGATTACATAAATGGAACTCAGCTCCTAAGGACGGTTCCAATGAAACAACCCGCCATGTACTCCTACATAGCCTTTCACGAGTACCTTTACCAAATCAGGTTCAACACACAACCTTTATTAACTGAACACATTCTCACGATCTTGTTCATCACCCAGATGATAGACCATACACAACTCTAAGCATAGCATGCATAGCAGGATAACGCACATCATGGCTCAAGCATCTACCAGGTATGCTAGCTTGCAAGGTTCAGCTAGTTACTGTGACAAGGACAGGTCATGCAAAGGGAGTGGGTTCAACTAACATGGTAAAACCATTGAAAACATTTTGACCTAATGCAATAAGTAAGAGCAGGAGCGAGAACATGGGATTTATGAGGATGATCAAAATGGTTGCTTGCCTTGTTGCTCAGCAGAGGGGTGATATCCGTCAGTCGGATAATCAGTCGTATTCGAAGGGGCGGGGCCTAACGAATAACAACATACAAATATTAACAATCATATGCAACAATCATGGTGGATGAACATGGCATGAAATGAAAGGTGATATGTTTCAATGTGGTTGCTGAAACCTTAGTTTGAATCTGCTTTGAAATCCAAATTCAAATATCATTTGAAATGGCATATTCATCTTAATTATTTAATTGATTTGACGTGACGTTGTTTCATAACCTTGTTTTTCATGCATGAAAGTAGCACCATTGGGTTCATTGGATTTTTGTGATCAATTTGCATATATTATTTGTCTGATTTGGAGTTATATTCAATTTTCTATGAATTTCCAAAGTATTACAATTATTCTGGAATTACATTAAAATCAGAATTAGATTTATTGCATCAGCAGGTTAGCTGGCCATTGAAAGTCAAACCTCACCAGCGGGACCCACTTGTGAGTGACTCTGACCAGTTTTAGATTAAGTTTAAACTTAAATAGCTAATTAACAGAGCTGGACACACATGTCAGTGACTATTTAACTAATAAAATAATTATTATTTTTATTTTGACAAAACTTAATAGTCTGGGGGCTGGCCCCACTTGCCGGAGACTCACGGGAGTCAACCCCACCGTCGATGGGGTCAAACCCACCGGTGGCGAGGCTCCAGTGACCACGAGAACGGTGGAGGGCCTCGGGTTTGCTATTCCGGTGACCAAACACACGACGGAGGGCACCAGACAATCGGCCACTCGATCGCAGCTCCATTTTTGCAAAGAACAGGGGCTAAAACCACCGGAGATGACGCCGGCGACGAGCCCAGCGGCTGCCCGAGTTCGGGCACCATCGGGATCATAGCTACGGGGCCTATCACGCGCGGGGATGGGCTCGTACAGCACCTACACGATGCACTCAAGCTAACGATGGCCTCAAAATGACCAGCCGATCACCGGAGGGCTACCGGCGACAAGGTCCCGCGGCGGATCTCATCAGGCTCCGGTGGAATCGGGGCCTAGAGCTCGGGATCGAAGGGGGAAATGAGGGGGAAAGCACCCTGAGCTCACAGGGAGTGCAGAGGCGACAAGAGCAGGCTCGGGGATGGTCTGAGGAGGGAGAACGACGGCGGCGAGCTCCGGGTATCCGAGGAGTAAGACGACGACGACAGCTTGATGCAAGGCTCGAGGGCTTGCGTGGCTCATTGGGAAGCTTCAGTGGGTCCAGGCGGTTCTTCTGCGACGCTCAAACAAGGCGGCGGGGGACTGGAGCGACGAGGAGCTCGACCTCGAGCACGCTCCAATGGCGGCCGAGAGGGGAAGAGGCACACGGGGCGAATGAGGAAGGGGAGAGGATGGGAACAAGCTCGGGGAGGCTTATCCTCCCTTTCCAGCTCATCCGGGCGAGCCAGGCATGCTCACAGGTGCATGGCCGCGCACGAGGGAGCGGCGGCCACCTCCTGCTCCGACTTGCGAAGGAAGAAGACGACAGAAGGGGAGGAGATGGGTCTGGGCCAAGGTGAGCGTCTGATAACCCTTTTTCCATTTTTTCCTCTTTTATATTTTTGCTAAAACATTTCTGATATGGTTTTGTTTTATTTTTGGCTCCAAACTATTCCTAAGATAATTTTAAACATGCTAAAATGTTATTTGGAATATTTCCAAACAAATATAAAGGTTTCAGCACTTTTGAAAACTTTGAAATATTTGAAATCAATTATATAGTTGGTTTCAGTAACTTTTAACTTTAAAATAAAATGCCAAAAGCACTTTGAAAATATAATTTACCCCTGATATTTTGTTTTCAACATTTATGAGAAATGATGAACTTTTCTATTGCCACCAAAATTGAGAAGCTTTTGAACATAGAGTTTGCTTTGGTTTTCTTTGCTTTGCTTTTGCATTTCATTTCATTTTCTTGTATGCAAAAAGAAGACATGAGCATAACTTTCTATACTCTAATAGGGATCAGGGATGTGACAACTCACCCCCACTCAAAAGAATCTCGTCCCGAGATTTGGAAGTCGCCGGGAATAGCGCGGGGTACTCAAGTCGAAGACGATCCTCTCTTTCCCATGTTGCCTCTTTTTTAGAATGATTTGACCATTGAACTTTAAGAAACTTGAGGTTTCGACGTCGAGTGGTACGCTCAGCTTGATCAAGATTACGAACAGGGTACTCTCGGTATGAAAGATTATCTTGGAGATCAAGCGTTTTGTGGTACACTTCACGGATAGGATCCGAAAAGAAACGCGTGAGTTGCGAGACGTGGAATACGTCATGAACCTTGGAAACATGCGGAGGGAGTTCCAATTGGTAGGCAACTTCTCCTCGTTTGGCAAGAATGCGAAAAGGACCGATGTAACAAGGAGCCAACTTGCCCTTGATACCGAAACGATGGGTACCCTTCAGAGGTGTAACCCGAAGATAAGCCTTCTCGTCAACTTCAAAGGTCACAGCTTTATGATGACGATCATATTGTCTCTTTTGACGAGACTGGGCTGTTTTCAACTTTTCACGAATAATGCAAACTTGCTCTTCTGCATCCTAGATCATATCCGGACCAAAGAGTTGCCTCTCTCCGATTTCTGACCAGTTAAGAGGTCTTCGACATCTTCGTCCATAGAGAACTTCAAAAGGAGCTTTGCCCAAGCTTGATTGATAACTATTGTTATAAGCAAATTCGGCGAATGGAAGGCACTTCTCCCAATTCATACCGAACAATATAACACAAGCTCGGAGCATATCTTCTAGGATTTGATTCACTCTTTCTACTTGACCACTTGATTGAGGATGGAAAGCAGTGCTAAACGATAAGTGAGTCCCCATGGCATTCTGAAAACTTTCTTAGAAGCGAGAAGTAAAAATACTTCCACGGTCTGAGTTAATCTCCAGAGGAACACCATTAAGAGACACTATTTGAGAGGTATATAACTATGCTAGCTGGCTAGCTGTTATACTCTCACGAACTGGAAGAAAATGAGCTACTTTGGAAAGACAGTCAATGACCACAAAGATAGCATTATTTCGTTTCTTGGTCTTGGGAAATCCAGTGATGAAATCCATACTGACTTTATCCCATTTCCAGTTAGGAATAGCTAAGGGTTGAAGGGTGCCAGCAGGCCTTTGATGTTATGCCTTAACTCGACGACAAACGTCGCAGTTAGCAACGAACTCAGCAATCTCTCTCTTCATCCTAGTCCACGAAAACCTCTGGCGTAGGTCCTGATACATCTTAGTACTACCAGGAGGAATGGTGAGAGGAGAATCATGAGCCTCCTTGAGGATCAACTGCCGTAGACTATTGCTCTTAGGAACCACTAGACGGTTCTGAAAGAACACGACACCTTACTCATTGATAGAGAAATCCCTAGCGCTTCTGCTAGCAATATTCTCCTTGATCCGGGATATACGCTTATCAAAAGTCTGCACGAATTTGATTTGATCCCCAAGAGTAGGTTTCGCCACCAGGTTAGAAAGGACTCCTTGAGGAACAATTTGAAGGTTTAACTTCCAAAATTCCTCATAGAGATGTGGTTGACCTCGTTGTAATATCAAATTATTACAATAAGAGTTACAACTTAGTGCATCCGCCATAACATTGGCCTTCCCCGGGGTGTAACTTATCCCTAAGTCGTAATCTGTGATCAACTCAACCCACCGTCTTTGACTGAGATTCAAATCCGGCTGGGTGAAGATATATTTCAGACTTTGGTGATTAGTGAATATTTCGCAACGATTACCAAGAAGGTAATGTCGCCAGGTTTTAAGTGCATGGACTACAGTTGCAAGCTCAAGATCATGTGTGGGATGATTATCCTCATGTGGACGCAACTGTCCAGATGCGTATGCAATCACATGACGATCCTGCATGAGAATGCAACCTAATCCTTGTCGCAAGGCGTCGCAATAGATAACAAAGTCCTTAGAAAAATCTGGTGGTAGCAACACAGGTGCGGAAGTCGGGCGTCTTTTCAGTTCCTGAAAACTATGCTAATACTATGGTGTCCACTGAAACTTTTTTATCTTTCTTGAGGAGTTCAGTTGGAGTCTTTGGAACCTTGGAGAAATTCTCGACAAAGCGGCGACAATAGATTGCTAGGCCAAGGAAACTCCTAACTTGCATAACCGATTCAGGTTGAGTCCAATCATGGACGGCTTGAACTCTCTCGGGATTGACAGCAATACCCTTACCAGAGATTACGTGGCCTAGATATGTCACTTCTGGTAACCAGAATTCACATTTTGAAAACTGAGCATAAAGGCGATGCTCTCGAAGTTTCATCAATACCAGCCTTAGATGCTCGGCATGCTCTTGTTCGTTCTTCGAGTAGATGAGAATATCATCGAGGTATACCACGACGAATTTATCCAAATACTCCATGAAGATTGAATTCATCAAACGAGAGAAGGTGGCTGGGGCATTGGTTAAACCGGAGGACATGACGGTGTACTCGCATTGGCCATCATGAGTGACAAAAGCCGTTTTTGGAATGTCCCCGTTCTTGATCTTGATTTGATGGTAACCCAACCTCAAATCCATTTTGGAGAAGACTGAGAATCTAGCGAGCTGATCATACAGGTCGTTGATCCTGGGGAGCGGATACTAGTTCTTTATGGTGACCAGGTTAACTGGTCGATAATCTACAACCATCCGATCCGTTCCGTCTTTCTTCTTGACGAAGGGGACGGGACAAGCCCAAGGAGAAGAGCTAGGACAAATGAAACCTTTATTCAAGGCCTCATCTAGTTGCTTCTTAAGTTCGGCTAGCTCCAGGGGTGCCATCTTATAAGGTCTTCTGGCTATTGGAACGGATCCTGGAACAAGGTCTATCACAAACTCTACATCCCTGTCAGGTGGAGTTCCTGGCAGTTCTTCTAGAAAAACATCCGGAAAGTCACAGACTATCGGAATGTCTTCAAGTTCTGGAAGAGGGTTGGCATTGAGGGAATAGAGTTGGTATTTGGCATCTCGAGTAGAGACATTGACTATCTCACCCGAGGGATGGGTAAGCTGAACATTTCTAGAATGAGTATCAATCTTGGCATAATGGCCTGACATCCAGTCCATTCCCAAGATGATATTGATATCCGAAGATTTCAGGGCTATCAAAGATGCTAGAAAAACTAGCTTGTCTACTAGAATTTCATTGTCATAGGTTATCCTGGAGGTCTGCCACTTACTACCAGGGGTTTGGACAACCAATGGGATTGGCATATCACAAAAGGACATGTTATGCAACTGTGCATAACTTTCTGAAATGAAGGAATGAGATGACCCAGTGTCAAAAAGAACAGACGCTGGGTGATGATTGACAAGGAGCGTACCCAATATACCGTCGGGATCCTCTGCAGCTTCTTCTGCAGAAACATAGTTCACGCGGCCACGTGCAGGAGTTGGCTTCACATAGTAAGCTTTGCCCGAGTTGCCTTTCCCAACGAACTTTCCAGGTTGCTTGGCACCCTTATTCTGAGGACACTCTCGTGAGTAGTGCCCTGGTTCTCCGCACTTGTAACAGATCACCTGATTGGCACGTAGTGCAGCATTGCTAGCTGGACCACCATAGGTTTTTGCTGGAGGGTTGGTCTGATTCGCCTGAGGCGCCACATAGGATGGCCTCGGGGTGTATATTGGCTGCAGAGAACTATTTGGAACCCACAGCCAGCGTTTTGGGAACGCGGTGCCAGATGATGAGCCAGAGTCACGAGAGTGCTTCTTCATGGCTTCATAATCGGTATGACCAGTCTCGGCACTGATCGCCTTGTTGACAAGAGCTTGAAAGCTTGTACATTCGTGGAGGCGCAGATCACGACGAAGTTCAGGGCTCAGACCCTTCCTGAATCTTGCTTGCTTCTTGGCATCAGTTGACACCTCTTCAGTTGCATAACAGGCGAGGTTACCGAACTCGCGGCTATAAGCATCCACGGTCAATTTTCTTTGGTTGAAGGCACATAATTCCTCTCTCTTACGGTCCATCAGACCCTCTGGAATATGGTGTAGACGGAAAGCTGCACTAAACTCTGCCCATGTGGCTGCTTGTCCGGCAGGACGCATAGCTTCAAAGTTCTCCCACCACAGATTGGCGGGTCATTCCAGAAAGTACGCCGCAAAGGTCACCTTGTCAACCTCAGAAACATCTGCAGAGCGAATCTTGCGCAATATACTGCACAACCAGTCATCAACATCGAGGGGATCGACGGAGTGATGGAACTTCGGAGGATTCAGCTTCGCGAAGTCATTGAGGGACACTGCATCATTCCTCAGCCGACGAGCCGTATTTTGCTCAATACGCTCTAGAAGACGGTTGGTCTCCCTTTTGTTTCTTTCCGCCTCAAGCATAATGTAACGACCAGGATGCGGTCCTTTCCGATCTGGGAATCGAGGCCCCGAATTTGAAAGGAGCGCATCTAAGCGTCTCGCAAACAGGTAACACAACACATACATAATAATAAAGAGACAATCAGGGGTTCAATAGCCTTCTCATAAATATATCAGAGTACATCACGCGTACAACCAAAGTAGTTCCGCTACAGACTACAAAACAAGAGAAAAGGCTATGCTACCCTGCCTGCTGGCCCACGATCACGACCACGCCTCAATCTTCTGGATAATTCACGTACATGCGGTCTGTCTCCTCATCGTACTGCCACGCCAGCTGCGTGCCGTCGGGATCACCTGTCTCTAGGGAAGCTGAACCAGTGGTGTTGTGAAGGAATCTGTGATCCACGGGGACTCAACAATCTATGACCTCGGTGCCAGAACTAGTCAAGTTATTAGGTTGGATAGGGTAGAGTGTTTAAGGTTCGAGCATCCTAAGCTTGATTTGGTGGCTAACTTACGAAGAACTTTTAGTAAGGTGGACTATACTAGCGGTCGAGAGTACTTGATCACTAAGTGATCCTGAACACCTACCTTCGTCATTCATAACCCCACCGTGTTCCTGATCGAAGAGAGATCTTCGAGGGGACAGTCACGGTTACGCACACAGTTTGGCAATTTTATTAGCTTTTGTTTTAAGTTATATAATACCGGATGTTAACAAAATATTCCAAGTTTCCACATAACCGCGGGCACGGCTTTCCGAAAGATTAAACCCTACAGGGGTGCTCCAACTAGTCCATCACAAACGTACACGGGCCGCAAAGTAATCCTCTATCACGAATCTCGTGATCTCGTTGGATTCCTTAGGGGAAAACCTCAACTCTCGGGAGAACCAAACCTTCACCGGGATTCCTATACGCAAGATATATCGCTAAGGTAAGGCAAGACTAGTAGGACTTCCCGTGGTGTTGACGACCCCGATAAGAGTCGGGTATCTCAGTCTCAGGACACGACGGATGGAAAAGCCTACAAGAGCCAAACCTCAAGTTTCCCTTTGGTGGCCCCCGAAGTCTGTCCATTTTGGACCAACACTCATGAGGAGTACTGGGCCGGGTGGTTGATTAAAGATCCTCGGGGTGATCATTCCCTATGCCGATTATTATTAAGTGATTAGAAAATTAACACCAATGTTGGGTCCTGCCGGACAAGTCTTAGCACTACGTGATTTATCGAGGGGGTCCCCATAACAACCCCGAATGTGTTAAGAGCGATCAATATGGAATCAAACACCGGTAGCCGGTAACTATGGCGGCAATAACAGAACAAAGCACCCGGCAAAAGGATAGGCCTTCCGTCATTTACCAAGTATATAGGTGCATTAATTAAATAACATAATTTAAGATAATGATATCAAGCTCATGTTGTCACATGAGTCAAAGCACCTGCATCTAGCAACGCTAACATTAGTAGCTGAGCAAAGCCTACTTAGCCAATCAAGTTTGCTAGGAAGGGATCAGTGTTTGGGTTCATGGCATATCTAGAGGCAAATATTTCAGTGGTAGGCAGGGAGCATATTACAATGGAAACGTAATCTAGCATAACAATTCTAGAGATGGAATCAAGGTCATATCATCTTGCCTGTGATATCCTCAGCTTGGAATGGTTCTTGATCGTCCTGCACGTACTCTCCTGACTCCACGTATTCGTTCTCCGATCCCGGTGCTACCCAACATAAGAATAACATCCAATGAACAACAGCACCTCAAGATGCAACAAGCACATGATGCGGGAGATGAATATGAACATGCATCACTATTTCTATCACTAGCACAAGCATAAGGAGTAAATACATGTTCCTGGACATAACTGCAATCTAAGCTATTTTGACATGCATGAGAATGACATGATCAGATGTGTCTCCTGAAAACGATGCAAAACCATATAAAGAACATTACAAACGGAGCTACAGATCAATGGGAATCAACGAAACAAGATATGAAGCACTACGTAACAAAATCATTCCCTCACACTCAAATGGCACAAATCTGGTATTCCCAGGTTGCCAAGACATAAAACAAACCATCATGGATGGGGTGGAGCAAAGAAGAACACGACAACATCAACTAAGCACTCACAAACATCAAAATGACAAAACTACACAATCTGCCACAAACTGCATCATAGCACTTTGTGAGCTACATGCAAAGAAACTACATCCACCCAAACATGACAAATAATATATGTGGCTGTAGCTAACCAAGAATACTACAAGAACCAGCAAGAATCACACAAAAAGGAATTAAACACAAAAAGATAGAAGGCTGCAAACTTGCCCAAAAACATCAGTTTTCAGGGACTTAGTGAAAATTCCAGATTCCCACTTTCCGTCTTTGCTCTGAAGCTTATTGACAGCAGCCAAAACATTATCTACAGGACTCCAAATGGAATGAAAATTTAGAAAGAGCTAGAAAAACTTATCAGGTCCAACTTCCTATTAGAAAGCTAAGGCTAGATCACAACACAATGACCAGCACAACCTCATCAACAAGAGAAGAAAATATAAACAGATTCTCAGACTTAGTGAAAATCTCAGATTTTCACTAATCTGGAATTTCAGCCACATGCCCACTATGAGTGGGCATAAATTGCACATATGGAATCCTAATCATGAGATGAAACCAACATGAGGTAAAGGGGGTCACCCTCTACTACCACAACCAAGAAACAATCCCAAAGGCTCACCCCAACTCATGGAACCAAGCTCCAAACATAGAAGAAAATGTAAATATGTCATCTCCAGAAAATGTTCCAATGGAAAAAATGATTTCACCATTGGATTCTTGGGATCTTTCTACCCCAAAACTCATATATAAAACATATGCACTTGATTGGGGCAAGTGAGCTCAAACTAGGAAGGAAAAACTACATAGAATCCAACATAGAGAATAGTCCAACATTTCATGCAACTCGCACTAGAACAACTATCATATAGCTATGCTCATGTTCACAAGAAAATATGGACATGAGGGTTTGGACCCCATGTTGGTGTCATGCACATCAACAACACAACCACTTCTCTCACTATATCACCCACACACACACACACATCATGCCCTCTCTCATATTTCAGATGAGGAGGTGCACAAGTTGCAAATGGGGCTGTTTTCACCACACACATATCATCTTGACAATCCTCATCACAAGCACATGACCCCAAGAACAACAATAGGGAAAAACTACCATGCAAGTAATATGGAAGCATCACTTACATGCACTTACTAGGAACCACATGTGTGTGCACCACCTACACACACATCATCTCAACACACACACACACCTACTCATATGCATACCATCTAGTAGCCACCAAACCACCTACACATGCTAGCAAAGCAAAAGATTACTAACACATGCATATGACACATACACACACATACATACATACACTAGCACCACCACATGTGTGTGCAACACACACACACACAATCTGCCATGTATCTAGCCACATAAGCAAGAATAAAACAAGCCACCTACATATACTTCTCTACAAGGGGAAGAACCACACACACACTACATATGTGACCATCACCATGTGTATGCACACACACACACCTACACCTCACACATGGAAGACTCACCCCACTAATGCATTGCAGGAAAAATAAAATAGAAGCACTCATATTAATGCCATGATATAGGCACAAGGTGTAGCAAACAATGGCAAAGGTAAAAAATAAGTAAAAAGGAAAAAAAGGGGCAGCCCTGGGATCAAACCCCAGTGCCCCTGGTGCACAGCAACAACACCAGCCACTAAGGTACTGCCATTGGCTCGATAGAGAAGGGAAGCAAGCAGGGTAACTTGTTCCCTGCTGCTACTGTGCAGGAGCAAAGCAAAACAATAAAAAGGGTGCCGAGGGGGATCGAACCCACCACCTCCAACAGGCACAAGACGAGCACTACCACTACGCTATGATACGATATCTGACAGAGAAGGTGCATCGAAACAGAAGAAGAACCCCCACTTCTGCTCTACTGTCGATGGCTTGCCGGAACAGGGGAGGGTTCTCGTCGGCGCTACAAGTTAAATCAAGCTTCGGCTCATGGATGGTAGGATGCCCGCGGTCCCACGGTCCCATTCCTAGACCTAGCTACGCCCGAAGGGATCTACGTCGACGTACTCACGGTGAGCGGCGGCTCCGGCGACAGAGACACCGTGGCTTCGAATACCCTGCTACTGCGCTCGATCTGAGGTAGGGAGGAGGGAGGAGAAGCACTACCTCACATATGGGTCAAGGAGGAGGAGTCCCGTAGAGGAAGCAGTGGAAGAAGAGCGCGGTGTGGCGGAGCTCGTCGGAGAAGGTGCGCCTCCGGGAAGAAGAGGAAGCAGGGCCGGGGAGGACGATCCAGCGGCGGGAACGGGCTCTTGGAGATGCCCTCGAGCTGCTGGGACCTTCGCCGAGGAGGAAGACGATGCAGGACGATGGCGACGACGGGATTCACCCGTCGGCCATGGCGGATCCGGTTGCTCTTACCTGGCAGCATTGTTATAGAGAGGAGGGGGAAAGGATCTGGGTGGACCGGCGGCGGGGAGGAACCCTAACAAGGCACGGACGCCAAGGGGGGTCCATATAGCGCGAGGGGAAAGTGTGGGGCGTGCCGTCGGACATGTGCACGCACTCTCTCCTCGGTGAAGCAGAGGGGAACGGGAGAGAGAGGATGACAAGTGGGACCCTCTGCCTCGCTGGAAAGGGGAGGAAGACGACGTCGTGCACGGCTCCTGCGCGAGGGGGAGAGCAGATGGGCTGCTTAAGTGGGAGCAAGCCCACTTAGGAGCCGTAGATAGAGGAAAAGAAAAAGGAATTCCTCATTCCCATTTACAGAAAAACATAGAAAGAAATTAAAGCAAAGAATAAAACACTGGGGATAAAATCAAACAAAAATATCCCCTGGTCATAGAAAAATGTGACCTAATTGAATAAAATGCAAAATGATTTTTAGGGGCAAATGAATATTTACAAAACAGCATTATGTGGGTAGTTTTGTATTTATTTTGCACCTTTTTAAAACCCCTTTTGAATTAGCAACTCCACTGTTCAAAATCAGCACAATTCTACTAACACAAGAGCATTTTTAAAAGAGGAAAGGAAGAAGAGATTTTTAACATAGAATAATTAGGGAGGAGTGAAGATGGTTTGTTTGGAAAACTAAACACTTGCTAACACATGCTTCACTCCACACAAGTCACAAATCACATGATCACAAGTCTCCACACTAAGACAAGGCAAGGTATAGATGCAAGTCAAACAAGGCATGGCATGGCATGGATGCATGCATGCAAAAGAAGAACAAAAATTGACACATGAAATCATAGACACAAAATGACATCATCATATCCATTACAAGGTGGACCCACATGCAATAGGTTCGAAATAAGGCAATTACACACTTGGGGCATTACAAACTCTCCCCCACTACAAAGAAGATCTCGCCTTCGAGATCTAGGACTGAAAGAAATCGGGAAATTCGGAACGAAGGTGATCCTCGCGTTCCCAAGTCGCCTCTTTATCGGAATGGTGTGACCACTGCACTTTGAGAAATTTGACAGTCTTGCTACGGGTCTTGCGCTCAGTCACTTTGAGAACCGCAACTGGATGCTCACGATAAGAAAGGTCAGGCTGAAGGTCGATTTCTGGAAGATGCACAGTGCGCTCGGGGTTCTTGAAACACCTCCGAAGCTGAGAAACATGGAACACATCATGGACATTTGCAAAGTTTGACGGGAGCTCGAGCTGGTACGCAAGGTCGCCTCTCTTGCCAACCACTCTGAACAGCCAACGAAACGAGGCGCAAGCTTGCCTTTGATGCCAAAGCTGCATACCCTTCATAGGCGACACCTTGAGATAGACGAAGTCATCAATCTCATAAGACATGTCACGGTGCTTGCTATCATAATAGCTCTTATGACGTGACTGAGCTGCTCTGAGGTTGTCGCGAATGATCCGAGACATCTCCTCAGCTTCTTCTATCATATCATTGCCAAGGATCAGACGCTCGCCGATCTCGGACCAGTTGAGCGGAGTACGGCACTTCCTGCCATAAAGAATTTCAAACGGAGCCTTGCCAGAACTAGCTTGATAACTGTTGTTATACGAGAACTCCGCGAAAGGCAGACAATCTTCCCACTTCATGCCAAAAGAGATAACACAGGCTCTCAGCATATCCTCAAGAATTTGATTCACTCGCTCCACTTGACCACTAGTCTGAGGATGGAACGTTGTGCTGAAGCGGATCTTCGTGCCCACAGCAGACTAAAAGGAATCCCAGAACTTGGAAGTGAAAATACTTCCGCGATCTGAAGAGATCATCATAGGCACGCCGTGCAAAGAGACAATCCTGGAGGTGTACAACTCTGCCAGCTGAGCTGCTGAAATAGACTCCTTGACTGGAAGAAAATGAGCCACTTTACTCAACTTGTCGATGACGACGAAGATAGCATCATTACCCTTCTTGGACTTCGGAAACCCGGTGACGAAATCCATCTCAATGTGATCGAACTTCCACTCAGGAATCGGGAAAGGCTGCAAAAGGCCTGCTGGGCGTTGATGTTCTGCTTTCACCCTTCGACATACATCACACTCGTTTACGAACTGAGCAACCTCACGCTTCATATGAGTCCACCAGAAGGTCTGCTTCAAGTCATGGTACATTTTGGAGCTTCCAGGATGAATAGAGAGCAGAGAGTTATGAGCTTCTTCCATGATTACCTTCCTGAGATCGCCTTTCAGGACGACAAGGCGATCCTCGAAAAACAACGTGTCCCTGGCATCAATAGTGAAGCACTTATACTTGGGGAGACTCTTTCCCACGCCAATCTTGAGCTTCTTCACCATAGCGTCAAGAAGCTGTGCTGCTCGGACCTGATCTTCCAAGGTAGGAGAGATCTGAAGGTTTGCAAGAAATCCCTGAGGTACTAGCTGAAGGTTGAGCTTCCTGAAAGACTCACAAAGACCCGGCTGGAGAGGTTGCAGAATCAGACTGTTGCAATATGCCTTCCTGCTCAAAGCATCTGCCACGACATTTTCTTTGCCTGGCGTGTACTCAACACTCGGATTAAAATCCTGGAGCATTTCTACCCAACGTGTTTGCCGAAGATTCAAGTTAGGCTGAGTGAATATGTACTTGAGACTCTTGTGATCGGTGAAAACTACAACCTTACGTTCCAACAAGAGATGTCTCCATGTCATCAGAGCGTGTACCACAGCTGCTAGCTCAAGATCATGCACAGGATAGTTCTTCTCCGCTGGCTTCAACTGCCTGGAGGTATAAGCAACCACCTTCTTATCTTGCATCAGAACTGCACCAAGAACCTGGAGAGAAGCGTCGCAAAATATCTGGTACGGCTTGGAATCATCCGGAGGAACCAAGACTGGAGTGGAGGTAAGCTTCTCTTTGAGAGTATCGAAGGCCAGTTGACACTCTCGAGACCAAGCATACTTAACACCCTTCTGAAGAAGACTTGAGAGCGGCTTGGCGATCTTGGAGAAGTTCTCAACGAACCTTCTGCAATATCTAGCAAGCACGAGAAAGCTTCGAAGCTACTTCACATTCTGCGGAGGCTCCCATTCGACAATGTCCTGAACTTTGGATGGATCAACTTTAATGCCCTCGACAGAGATAATGTGCCCAAGATAAACCACTTCTTTCAGCCAGAACTCGCACTTGGAAAACTTGGCATACAACTTGTACTCTCTCAGCTTATCAAGCACCAATCTGAGATGTTCTTCATGTTCTTCCTCAGTTTCAGAAAAGACCAGAATGTCATCGAGATAGAGCAAGACAAAGTCATTCTTGAACGGAGAGAATATGTAGTTCATCAATCGACGGAATGTCGGAGGAGCATTTGCCAGACCAAAAGACTTGACCGTATACTCATACGAGCCAAAACTAGTCCTGAAGGCAGTCCTGGGAATATCTTCCTCGCGAATGCAAATTTGATGATAACCCATTCTGAGATCAAGCTTGGAGAAGACCTTAGCACCTTTCAACTGTTCGAACAACTCAGTTATGTTCGGAAGTGGATATTTGTTCCTGATTGTCTTCTTGTTCAATGGACGGTAATCGACACACAGCCGATCCGTGCCATCCTTCTTCTTGACAAACAGAACACCACAGCCCCACGAAGACGAGCTCGCTCTGATCAAACCCAAACGCTCCTGCTCATCGAGTTGCCTCTTAAGTTCCTTCAATTCTTCTGGACCCAGCTTGTACGGCCGTTTGCACACTCGCTCTCTGCCTAGCTCAAGCTCAATGACAAACTCAACTTCTTTGTGCGGAGGCATGCCTGGCGGCTCTTCAGGAAACACATCTTCATATTCGCAGACCACTCGGACTTGCGCAATAGGATTGATCTCACCCTTTTCATTCAAAGAAAACAGACGGATTGTATCATCGCGTGCCGCGAATATAATCACGTCCTCCGAAGACTGGGTAAGCTTCACTTCTTTGGCTTCACAATCAACTGACGCCTTGTTCATGGCCAGCCAGTCCATACCAAGAATCAAGTCGATGTCGGAATTGCCCAAGACAATAGGAGACACCAGAAAAGCATAAGCACCCATCTTGACAGAAATATCAGGAACGAACAAACTAGAACTCAAATGCTTTGCAGGAGAAACGACTGCCAATGGCTTAGGCAACTGCTCCTGACGCAGATTATGCTTGGATGCAAATGGATATGACACGACGCAATGCGAAGCACCAGAATCAAATAACACTTTAGCAGGAATATCATTGACGAGGAGGTTACCCATGATCACATCTGACGAGTTCTCTGCCTCAGCTGCATTCACCATGTTGACTCGAGCTGATCTGGGGTTGAACTTGACAAGAGCGTTGCTTGGAGGTTTGCCTGGAGGAGGAGGCGGCAGACGGAGCTGAGAAGTACACTTATTGGCATAGTGACCCTTCTGCCCACACTTGTGACAAGTGACATCTGCTGGCTGCCGTACTGAGTCTGAGGAGGCCCTTGCTTCCGATACTGGTATCTCTGCTGGAAGACAGGGTTGGGTGGGTGGGAAGAACCACGACCACCTGAGTGCTTGAGCTGTTGTGAGTGTCGAGGAGGAGGAGGAGAAACCCAAAAATTATGTTGCTTCTGAACCACCTGAGTCGAGGAAGAGCTGGAATCTCTGAAGCGCTTCTTAGAATTCTCCACCCTGAGTAAGGTTGCCTCTGCTCTCATAGCTAGGTTGTAGAACTTGTCGAACTCCTCAAGATCGTGCAAAGTGAGAGCTAACTGCAAATCTTCTTTCAAGCCACCCCTGAACTGATAAATCTTGCTCTTCTGATCCGGGATATCCTGCAGCGCGTAACGGGCCAGCTTGTGGAACTCAACGTTGTACTTGTACACGGAATTGCCACCCTGCTTCAAACGCCTGAACTTCTCACGCATCTCCTACAAAAAACTGGAAGGGATGTAGTGGAACCTGAAGTCACGACATAACTCATCCCAAGAAATCACCCTGACGCCTCTGGAGTCTTTCAGCTGCTGCCACCATATAGAAGCTTGCCCCTTCAACTGGAATGTTGCAAACTTGACATAATCCTCCAGACACACATTGCTACACTCAAAATATTTGTTCAGATCACTGATCCAATCTTCTGCATCAAATGGCTGGTCGCAAGAAGTGAACGTCTTTGGCTGGTTAGACAGGAACTGACTCAGAATCGCAAACTGATTTCCACCATGTTGAAAATTTCCTGGCTGTTGATTGGCTCTCTCTTGCAGCAATTGTATCAGCATCTGGGTGTTTGCATTAGTAGCAGCCATCACCGCTTGCCAGGCCTCTCCAGGAGGAGGAGGCGGCGGAGGGTTCTCCGGAGGAGGAGGTGGAGGCGGCATATCCTCATGCCCTGGGTTCTGACGAGTCGGTGGAGCCATCCTGAAGACGGACAGCATATTAACCCATAGAATAATTGAAGATATTGCTGAATCAAAAGACAGGAATATCTGAATAGGAATAAGCAATGCACTCGAACAAATTAGTAAGAATGCTTCCTCAAAGTGACGAACGACGAAATTTCGATGAAGACCACTCCAAACAAGTATGAGCTAGAACTGCTCGGAATAAACATATGATCGAGATTTCCCCAACCTCAATCATGCATCTGTAGGAAGATAGTCCTATAAGATACTACTTGATATCCCACCTATGAATTCCCGAAATAACTGGTCATGCAATCTGGTACACGGATACAAGGAGTATATCACACAACTCCTAAACTAACCCGTCACCTGTATCACATCCGTCAACACACAACCAGCATCTCGGACCTTCATCTACAACACACCCTCGTGACCACAACGATACTAGGTATGGTAGTACCCCCGAACAATCTGCACCAGTACTGGGGACATCGGGGTTATCACACCACTACCAGTATTGAAGCAATTACGAACATCCTTCGTTCTTAGATACTCAGAAATCTGAATGATGGCGATGTGCGCAAGAGTCCCCTGGAGCTCAACTCCCCGGAAGAAACTCAAAGCAGACAGGAGGCACCAAGATAGGACTCCGTCACATCAAAATCATATAGATTTCACAAATACCCACGGGATCCTAAAAAAATTTTGAGCGAGAAAAGGAGTAGAGTTAAAGATTTCCTAAGTCGGGAACCTCACCAGAGCACAGAAGAGGAGAAAAAAGAATCCTACTCTCCGATATAACTAAGAATCAAAACATTTTCTAGACTCGACTCGGCCAAGTACGATTACACAAAGGCTCCTATGGTCGTAAGGCTCCGATACCAACTTGTAACGACCATGATGCGGTCCTTTCCGATCTGGGGATCGAGGCCCCGAATTGGAAAGGAGCGCATCTAAGAGTCTCGCAAACAGGTAACACAGCTCATACATAATAATAAAGAGACAATTAGGGGTTCAATTTCCTTCTCATAAATATATCAGAGTACATCACGCATACAACGAAACTAGTTCTGCTACGGACTACAAAACAAGAGAAAAGGCTATGCTACCCTGCCTGCAGGCCCACGATCACGACCATGCCTCAATCTTCTGGATAGTTCACGTACAGGCGGTCTGTCTCCTCATCGTTCTGCCACACCAGCTGCGTGCCGTCGGGATCACGTGTCTCTGGGGTACCTGAACCTGTGGTGTTGTGAAGGAATCTGTGAGCCACGGGGACTCATCAATCTATGACCTCGGTGCCAGAACTAGTCAAGTTATTAGGTTGGATAGGGTAGAGTGTTTAAGGTTGCAGCATCCTAAGCTTGATTTGGTGGCTAACTTACGAAGAACTTTTAGTAAGGTGGACTATACTAGCGGTCGAGAGTACTTGATCACTAAGTGATCCTGAACACCTACCTACGTCATTCATAACCCCACCGTGTTCCCGATCGAAGAGAGATCTTCGAGGGGACAGTCACGGTTACGCAACAGTTTGGCAATTTGATTAGCTTTTGTTTTTAAGTTATCTAATATAGGATGTTAACAAAATATTCCAAGTTGCCACATAACCGCGGGCACGGCTTTCCGAAAGATTAAACCCTGCGGGGGTGCTCCAACTAGTCCATCACAAACGTACACGGGCCGCAAACTAATCCTCTATCACGAATCTCGTGATCTCGTCGGCTTCCTTAGGGGAAAACCTCAACTCTGGGGAGAACCAATGCTTCACCGGGATTCCTATACGCAAGATATATCGCTAAGGTAAGGCAAGACTAGCAGGACCTCCCGTCCTGTCGACGACCCCGATAAGAGCCACGTATCTCAGTCTCAGGACACGACGGATGGAAAAGTCTACAGGAGCCAAACCTCAATTTTCCCAGTTGTGGCCCCCGCAGTTTGTCCATATTGGACCAACACTCATGAGGAGCACTAGCCCGGATGGTTGATTAAATATCCTCGAGGTGATCATTCCCTATGCCGATTATTATTAAGTGATTAGCAAATTAACACCAATGTTGGGTCCTGCCGGACAAGTCTTAGCACTACGCGATTTATCGAGGGGGTCCCCATAACAACCTCGGACGTGTTAGGAGCGATCAATATGGAATCAAACACCGGTAGCCGGTAACTAGGCAGCAATAACAGAACAAAGCACCCGGAAATAGACTAGGCCTTCTGTCATTTACCAAGTATATAGGTGCATTAATTAACTAATAGAATTTAAGATAATGATATCAAGCTCATGTTGTCACATGAGTCAAAGCACCTGCATCTAGCAACGCTCACATTAGTAGCTGAGCAAAGCCTACTTAGCCAATCAAGTTTGCTAGGAAGGGATCAGTGTTTGGGTTCATGGCATATCAAGAGGAAAATATTTCAGTGGTAGGCAGCGAGCATATGACAAAGGAAACGTAATCTAGCATAACAAGTCTAGAGATGGAATCAAGGTCATATCATCTTGCCTGTGATATCCTCAGCTCGGAATGGTTCTTGGTCATCCTGCACGTACTCTCCTGACTCCACGTATTCGTTCTCCGATCCCGGTGCTACCCAACATAAGAATAACATCCAATGAACAACATCACCTCAAGATGCAACAAGCACATGATGCAGGAGATGAATATGAACATGCATCACTATTTCTATCACTAGCACAAGCATAAGAAGTAAATACATGTTCCTGGACACAACTGCAAGCTAAGCTATTTTGACATGCATGAGAATGACATTACAAATGGAGGTATGGATCAACGGGAATCAACGAAACAAGATATGCAGCCCTACGTAACAAAATCATTCCCTCACACTCAAATGGCACAAATCTGGTATTCCCAGGTTGCCAAGACATAAAACAAACCATCATGGATGGGCTGGAGCAAAGAAGAACACCACAACATCAAGTAAGCACTCACAGACATCAAAATGACAAAACTACACAATCTGCCACAAACTGCATCATAGCACTTTGTGAGCTACATGCAAAGCACCTAAAGCCACCCAAACATGACAAGTAATATATGTGGCTGTAGCTAACCAAGAATACTACAAGCACCAGAAAGAATCACACAAAAAGGAATTAAACACAGAAAGATACAAGGCTGCAAACTTGCCTTAAAACATCAGTTTTCAGGGACTTAGTGAAAATTCCAGATTCCCACTTTCTGTCTTAGCTCTGAAGCTTTTTGACAGCAGCCAAAACATTATCTACAGGACTCCAAATGGAATTAAAATTTACAGGGAGCTAGACAAACATATCAGGTCCAACTTCCCGTTAGAAAGCTAAGGCTAGATCACAACACAATGACCAGCACAACCTCATCAACAGGAGAAGAAAATATAAACAGATTCTCAGACTTTGTGAAAATCTCGGATTTTCACTAATCTGGAATTTCAGCCACATGCCTACTTTGAGTGGGCATAACTTCCACATATGGAATCCTAATCATGAGATGAAACCAACATGAGGTAAAGGGGGTCACCCTCTACTACCACAACCAAGAAACAATCCCAAAGGCTCACCGCAACTCATGGAACCAAGCTCCAAACATAGAAGAAAATGTAAATATGTCATCCCCAGAAAATGTTCCAATGGCAAAACGATTTCACCATTGGATTCCTGGGATCTTTATACCCCAAAACCATATATAAAACATATGCACTTGCTTGGAGCAAGTGAGCTCAAACTAGGAAGGAAAAACTACATAGAATCCAACATAGAGAATAGTGCAACATTTCATGCAAATCTCACTAGAACAACTATCACATAGCTATGCTCATGTGCACAAGACAATATGGACATGAGGGTTTGGACCCCATGTTGGTGTCATGCACATCAACAACACAACCTCTTCTCTCACTATATCACCCACACACACACACATCATGCCCTCTCTCATATTTAACATGAGGAGGTGCACAAGTTGCAAATGGAGCTGTTTTCACCACACACATATCATCTTGACAATCCTCATCACAAGCACATGACCCCAAGAACAACAATAGGGAAAAACTAACATGCAAGTAATATGGAAGCATCACTTACATGCACTTACTAGGAACCACATGTGTGTGCACCACCTACACGCACATCATCTCAACACACACACACACCTACTCATATGCATACCATCTAGTAGCCACCAAACCACCTACACATGCTAGCAAAGAAAAAAATTACTAACACATGCATATGACACATACACACGCATACATACATAACTAGCACCACCACATGTGTGTGCAACACACACACACACACAATCTGCCATGTATCTAGCCACATAAGCAAGAATAGAACAAGCCACCTACACATACTTATCTACAAGGGGAAGCACCACACACACACTACATATGTGACCATCACCATGTGTATGCACACACACACACCTACACCTCACACATGGAAGACTCACCCCACTAATGCATTGCAGGAAAATAAAATAGAAGCACTCATATTAATGCCATGATATAGGCACAAGGTGTAGCAAACAATGGCAATGGGAAAAAATAAGCAAGAAGCAAAAAAAAAGGGGCAGCCCCAACAACCAGTCCCCCTGGTGCACAGCAACAACACCAGCCACTACGCTACTGTCATCGGCTCGACGGAGAAGGGAAGCAAGCAGGGTAACTTGTTCCCTGCTCCTACTGTGTAGGAGCAAAGAAAAACAATAAAAAGGGTGTCGAGGGGGATCAAACCCAGCACCTCCAATAGGCACAAGACGAGCACTACCACTACGCTACGATACGATATCTGACAGAGAAGGTGCAACAAAACAGAAGAAGAACCCCCACTTCTACTCTGCTGCCGACGGCTTGCCGGAACAGGGGAGGGTTCTCGCCGGCGCTACAAGTTAAATCGAGCTTCGGCTTGTGGATGGGAGGATGCCCGCGCTCCCACGGTCCCATTCCTAAACCTAGCTACCCTCTAAGGGCTCTACATCGACGTGCTCACGGTGAGCGGCGGCTCCGGCGACAGAGACACCGTGGCTTCGAATACCCTGCTACTGCGCTTGATCTGAGGTAGGGAGGAGGGAGGAGAAGCACTACCTCACGTACGGGTCAAGGAGGAGGAGTCCCGTAGAGGAAGCAGTGGAAGAAGAGCGCGGTGTGGCGGAGCTCGTCGGAGAAGGTGCACCTCCGGGAAGAAGAGGAAGCAGGGCCGGGAAGGACGATCCAGCGGCGGGAACGGGCTCCTGGAGATGCCCTCGAGCTGCTGGGACCTTCACCGAGGAGGAAGACGACACATGACGATGGTGACGACGAGCTTCACCCGTCGGCCATGGCGGATCCGGTTGCTCTTACCTTGCAGTGTCGTTACAGAGTGGAGGGGGAAGGGATCTGGGTGGAGCGGCGGCGGGGAGGAACCCTAACAAGGCACGGACACCAAGGGGGGTCTATATAGTGCGAGGGGAAAGCGTGGGGCGTGCCGTAGGGCATGTGCGCGCGCTCTCTCCTCGGTGGAGCAGAGGGGAATGGGAGAGAGAGGATGACAAGTGGGACCCTCTGCCTCGCTGGAAAGGGGAGGAAGACGATGCCGTGCGCGGCTCCCGCGCGAGGGGGAGAGCAGATGGGCTGCTTAAGTCGGAGCAAGCCCACTTAGGATCGGCAGATAAAGGAAAAGAAAAAGGAATTCCTCATTCCCATTTACAGAAAAACACAGAAATAAATTAAAGCACAGAATAAAACACTGGGGATAAAATCAAACAAAAATATCCCCTGGTCATAGAAAAATGTGACCTAATTGAATAAAATGCAAAATGATTTTTAGGGGCAAATGAATATTTACAAAACAGCATTATGTGGGCTGATTTTTAGGGGCAAATGAATATTTACAAAACAGCATTAGGGGCAAATGATTTTTTGCACCTTTTGAAAACCCCTTTTGAATCCGCAACTCCACTTTTCAAAATCACCACAATTCTGCTAACATAAGAGCATTTTAAAAAGAGGAAAGGAAGAAGAGATTTTTAACATAGAATAATTAGGGAGGGAGTGAATATGGTTTGCTTTGAAAACTAAGCACTTTCTAACACATGCTTCACTCCACACAAGTCACACATCACATGATCACAAGTCTCCACACTAAGACAAGGCAAGGTATAGATGGAAGTCAAACAAGGCATGGCATGGCATGGATGCATGCATGCAAAAGAAGAACACAAATTGACACTTGAAATCATAGACACAAAATGACATCATCATATCCATGACAAGGTGGACCCACATGCAATAGGTTCCAAATAAGGCAATTACACACTTGGGGCATTACACATAACTTCTGCTAGAGAAGGCGGGTGAGGCAATTCCTCTTGCGGTGCTTGACTACCCTCTCCCTGGTCATGGGCAGGGGCACGGTTCAACCTGGTGAACACCATCCTGACAAACAAACTCACAACTTAGACCAATATCAACATCAATACCAGTTATGGATTAAGAATGCCCAGAACACATGGAATGCGGAAATGAACATACGAACAACATGGTAACAAGCAACTGCTATATATACACCATGGTTCATACACACCATTACATAGTTTAGTACAACCTCAACCCGAAGAGCAAACTACTGAAAATATGATACTACTCATCAGAGGCTTTCTAAGCTTCCTATACATTATTTATCTATGCCTCCGGATTTGTTCTCATGACATAAGCATACTCCACAAGACACACACGACTTTGGAAGTACAGCTACTACCATACTACTCTTCCACTCACGGGTTCAGGCATCCGCATAAAACATCTCACAAAGGTTGCCTCCGTGGCCTGGGAGCTCAACCTGCGGATCAGGAAATACTCGAGCCTGAGACACCTGGGAACCGTAAGGACACGGGTGTGGCCTTGCTCCCCTGACTGGTGGTAGTAGAGGTCCCCGAAGAGGGGTAACTCCTCCTATAGCAGGCCAGTCAACATGAGCCGGAAGATGGGTCCTAACAGGGTTCAGCATCTCCATATCTCCATACCCTGTCTAGACTACACGTGCCAGCTGTGTCAAAGCCGTCCACAGGCGGGCACGTGTAGCATAGAGCTCCATATGAAGGGCACGAGCATCCCTGTCTCTATTCTCTAGCATCTCAGCGGTGGACTGCCGCAGCCGATCCTCCATAGAGGAATCAAAGTAGACCCCAATGAGGTATCCTTCTTCTCATGGCTGAGAGGCAAGAACATAGCAGAACTCTGAATTCTGCAGCAGTGCATGTCTGGCCCTCATAATGGTCAGAATTGAATAGGCAGCATCTTGTGCTGCCATGTCAACAGTAACCCCCAATCCATAAGACCAATGGATCGGCTCCTCGGCTCCAGGGTCTGGGAATACCCTAACAGTGCACAGATACTAACTCTGATTAAAATCCCGGTACTGCTCCTCCACTGTACACTCTGGGTACCAGCGGTAACCGGCTACTGACATCATCCTGACTAGCATGGCCGTGTGACCCGACACATCAACGCACCTAGTCAGACGGACCACCTGACGAGAAGGACGGCCAGGCATCTGAAAATAGAGAGTAATGCAAAGGCATTAGAGCTCTGGAGACAAAATTGGTTAGCATAACGGCTGTAAATGCTCAAAAATAATTTTGAGTCAACCCACAAAAGATAGGATAACAGAACCACTCAATTATCAAGTTCAATTCCATGGTCATCAAAACTTACTTTCTTTCCCTTGGAATAAAAGAAACCAAGAGTAACTCTCGACTCGTTGTTGTATAATCTACCGAACAGTAATACATGATCCTGAGAGAAAGATAGGCAACCTAGTTCTTAATCCCCGTAGAAAAGACGAGGATGACCAGAATAGAATGACCTGAGAAGAGAAGCAAGAATCTTACGTTCCCTTCCACAAACAATTCCCTTATATATAACTATAGGAATTCTAGACTGAACTTCGACCAGTTCATCAGGCTCTGATACCAACGATGTCGGGACCCCGATCCTAAGCCATAGAAATCCAGCCTGTAACACATCAAATCTCTTTGTGGTCTCACGCACGGTTAACCCCACGGCTGCAGCCTTACCTTAGCCGGGACAGTTTACGCCTTTTGACTCGCGTTTGCAATTGTGTCGCTAGCATTCCGATGTCAAAGAACCCGGGTCGACATGTCTAGTCATAAACTTAAGTGGAAGTTCCGTACAGGGACAGGCATACATGACCTGACTATCTACAGACCCAACCTAGGGCCATATCGTAGCTGGGACACCAGCTACTCGTCGTCATCAATGTCTAGATATAACCCACCATTAGGGTCATTAACATCCTCTGCAACAATTTATTAAGCAAACGTGAGTACAAAAGTACTCAGCAAGACTTTAGAATAATCTATCTACTCATGCAATGTATCAACAAGGAGTTGTGGGGTTTCATTCACAAAGCCAGAATTTGACTCTTGGCTAGACAAAGCTACATTTCTAAATAGTTTCTACAACTTTGTTTTCTCGCACATGAGTACACTAACTCCACAACAATACCCCATCATGGAATCATTCCGTCACCCTACGAAAATGCCATCCACGACACTCACACTTCTTGACATTTTTGTGAGTAGCCATTATAGTTGTCTATGAACAACATATGTCTCCAAGTAGTCCATATCCGCGAACGCGGCTATTCGAATAGATCATAACCCTGCATATGTGCACGTCATCCACCTCGACAACCTTCAAGCGAGGGAGTAGGCCACGACCGTTAACCACGCTAATACCTAGTCCAGGTTTATCGCCTATCTGAGGATAACCCGCACGAAAGTTCGGACAAGGTTTCCGCCACGGCCCCAAACGATGTGGCAGGGTTCCCAAGCCCACCATCCGGGTGCCACTTGGTACACCATGCCACTACCTACCGCATCATAGCCCACCTCTAAGGTCAGCACTATGCACGGCCTCCAGCATGACTATTAACACCAGAAACTACTTGCAACTCCTGGACCGAGTACTAATCGATTAATAAGTCGAGATGGTCAATTAAGTATCCCAACGTGTGGTAGTATCTAGTCTTGGATTACATACATGGAACTCATTTCCTAAGGACGGTTCCAATGAAACAACCTGCCATGTACTCCTACATAGCCTTTCACCGGTACCTTTACCAAGTCAGGTTCAACACACAACCTTTATTAACAGAACACATTCTCACGATCCTGTTCATCACCCAGATGACACACCATACACAACTCTAAGCATAGCATGCATAGCAGGATAAGGCACATCATGGCTCAAGCATCTACCAGGTATGTTAGGTTGCAAGGTTCAGCTAATTACTGTGAAAAGGACAGGTCATGCAAAGGGAGTAGGTTCAACTAACGTTGTAAAAACACTGAAAGAATTTTGACCTAATGCAATAAGTAAGAGCAGGAGCGAGAACATGGGATTTATCGGGATGATCAAAATGGTTGCTTGCATTGTTGCTCAGCGAAGGGGTGATATCTGTCAGTCGGATAATTAGTCGTATCCAAAGAGGCGAGGCCTACCGAATAACAACATACAAATATTAACAATCATATGCAACAATCATGGTGCATGAACATGGCATGAAATGAAAGGTGATATGTTTCAATGTGGTTGGTGAAACCTTAGTTTGCATATAGTTTAAATCCAAATTCAAATATCATTTGACATATTCATCTTAATTATTTAATTGATTTGACCTGATGCTGTTCGATAACTTTGTTTTTCATGCATGAAAGTAGCACCATTGTGTTCATTGGATTTTTCTGATCAATTTGCATATATTATTTGTCTGAATTTCCAAAGTTTTGCAATTATTCTGGAATTATATTAAAATCGGAATTAGATTTATTGCATCAGCAGGTTAGCTGGCCGTTGCAAGTCAAACCTGACCAGCGGGACCCACTGGTCAGTGACTCTAGCCAGTTTTAGATTAAGTTTAAACTTAAATAGCTAATTAACAGAGCTAGACCCACATGTCAGTGACTATTTAACTATTAATATAATTATTATTTTTATTTTGACAGAACTTAAATCGTCTGGTGGATGGCCCCATTTGCCATAGACTCAAGGGAGTCAACCCCACCGGCGGCAAGGCTCCGGCGACCACCAGAACGTTGGAGGGCCTCGGGTTTGCTATTCCGGTGACCAAACGCATGGCGGAGGGCACCAAACGATCGGCCACTCGATCGCAGCTCCATTTTTGCAAAGAACAGGGGCTGAAACCACCGGAGATGACGCCGACGACGAGCCCAGCGGCTGCCGGAGTTTGGGCACCATCGGGATCACAGCTACGGGGCCTATCACGCATGGGGCTTGGCTCGTACAACACCTAGATGATGCACTAAAGATAACGGTGGCCTCAGAAGGACCAGCCAATCACCGGAGGGCTACCGGCGACGAGGTCCCGCGCCGGATCTCGTCGGGCTCCGGTGGAATCGGGGCCTAGAGCTTGGGATCGAAGTGGAAAATGAGGGGGAAAGCACCCTGAGCTCACACGGAGTGCAGAGGCAACGAGAGCAGGCTCGGGGATGGTCTGAGGAGGGAGAACGATGGCGGCAAGCTCCATGGATCCGAGGAGGAAGACGACGCCGATAGCTCGATGCAGGGCTCGAGGGCTTGCGTGGCTCACCGGGAAGCTTCACGGGGTCGAGGCAGTTCTTCTCCGAGGCTCAGACAAGTCGGAGGGGGACTGGAGCGACGGAGAGCTCGAGCTCGAGCTCGCTCCAATCGCGGCCGAGAGGGGAAGAGGCACAGGGGGCGAATGAGGAACGGGAGAGGATGGAAACGAGCTCGGGGAGGCTTATCCTCCCTCTCCAGCTCATCGGGGCGAGCCAGACATGCTCACAGGTGCGTGACCGCGCCGGTGGGAGCGGCGGCCACCTCCTGCTCCGACTGGCGAAGGAGGAAGACGACAGAAGGGGAGGAGATGGGCCTGGGCTAAGGTGAGCGTCTGATAACCCTTTTTCCATTTATTTTTCCTGTTTTATATTTCTCCTAAAACATTTCTGATATGGTTTTTTTTATTTTTGGCTCAAAACTATTCCTAAAATAGTTTGAAACATGCTAAAATGTTATTTGGAATATTTCCAAACATATATAAAGGTTTCAGCATTTTTGAAAACTTTGAAATATTTGAAATCAATTATATAGTTGATTTCAGTAGCTTTTAACTTTAAAATAAAATGCCAAAAGCACTTTGAAAATATATTTTACCCCTGATATTTTGTTTTCAACATTTATCAAAAATGATGAACTTTTCTATTGGCCATTTTGGAATTTTTAATTTGCCACCAAAATTGAGAAGCTTTCGAATATAGAGTTGCTAGGGTTTGCTTTGGTTTTCTTTGCTTTGCTTTTGGATTTCATTTCATTTTCTTGTATGCAAAGAAGAAGACATGAGCACAACTCGCTATACTCTAATAGGGATCAGGGATGTGACACAAACTACTCTCAATGGCATACTGAAAGAACTCCAACTGGTAAGAAGGTAAACTCTGTCGAGGAAATCGGTACTGAGTGAAAGAGTTGATGCTCTTATGAATTTGGATGCTAGTAAAAATGCTCACGTTGATCCTAATGACATGCCCTTGTTTACTTTGATTAAGCAAAATGATAATTCCATGGATGTGAATTTTATCTCGTGAAATAATTTTAATAACATAGCCTATAGGAGTAATTTCAATGCTAAGCCATATCCCGGTAACTCCTCTAATAGCTATGGCAATTCTTATGGAAATCCTTCTACCAATAATAATAAGTTATCCTCTCATCTTTAGAACACCATTGAAGAATTCAATAGTTCTCAAAAAAAATTCAATACTATGGTAGAGAAAAATTTGCATTAAATTTATGATTTGGCTGGGAACATGGAAATGATTGTTCCTGATGTAGAAACTCTTAAAAGCAAAAATTTGCCACCAAAGCATGAATTTAATGAGACTATTAAATATATCCAAGTATCAGTCAATGAAATTAAGGAGAGGACTACTAAGTTCAAAGGTAAGCGGGAATTCCAAGAAAAAGCTCTTCCACCCGGTTTCTACCGGAATCATGATGAAGATCTTAAAGTGCTTAATACTTATCCTATTGAATCTTTGTTTACTTATCTATAAATAAATGATAAAGGGCTGGAGATGATTTAACTCTACCTATAGAGTGTCCCAATTGCTTGGAGGGCGATGACTATAGTGATAAACCTGAAAAAGTTGGTTTGGAAAGGTTAAAACTTTTACTAGTGATGTGCCCACTATCTTTGATCACAAGGATTTTAACTATCATAATTTTAATTTAGTAGAATTTATTTCCTTGCTGTAATCCATAATTATCTCACCAAATGCTTACGAACAAAATGTGTATTTATGTTTAAATTAGCCTTTGGGATGACTTGGATGATAGAAGAATTGATATGTGCAAAAACAATAACTTTGACGTCTAGTGCAGAATTTCTGTGATTTTACTGGAACATCTTGATCTGAATTTTTTAAACAGTGGTTTTATACAAATTTATGAGGCCTTTCTAATTTTTCATATGTTTTGGAGTTATAGAAGTATGGTACCTAATTATATCATTACAGACTATTCTGTTTTAGACGGATTCTATTTTTTTTGCTTGCATAGTTTGCTTATTTTGATCATGCCATGGATTGTATGGGGGCTATAAGTCATGGAGAAGTTAGAATAAAATACCTTAAGAAATAATAAAATACGATTTAATTTATAACAGTACCTAAAGTATTTTATATGTATATTATACTAGAGGATCTTACGAAGTTCCTTTTAAATTTTGTATTCTGAAGTTTTCAAGTTTTGGGTGTTATCATGATGGATGAAGGAATAAGGAGTGGCAAGAGCGTGAGCTTGGGGATGACAAAGTCACTCCAACGTAATATTCTTGGAATACTCAATCATCTAAGCTTGGGGATGCCCCGGAAGGCATCCTCTCTTTCGTCTCAATCCATTGATATGTCACTTGGAGCTATATTTTATTCATCACATGATATGAGTTTTGCTTGGAGCGACGTTTGCTTTAGTTTGCTTTTGTTTAATTTTCCACAATCATTGTTTTTTGAATACACCCACTAGAGAGGGACACAAGATCACAATGATTTATTATAATAATCTATATGTGCTTCACTTATATCTTTTGAGCTTAGCAGTTCCTCTAGTGCTTCACTTATATCTTTTAGAGCACGGTGGCGTATAGATTTTCAACAAATAATTGTACTCTCGTTCTACACTTATATTTTTTGAAAGTTAATAAACAGCAAAGGTAATTTTCATGGGTTATAAAACTAGTCCACAAATAACAGGCATTCAATAAGTGCATAATCAAAACCAGAAGTAACACACAAAAGAGAAACCATGGTTAATGATATTAATGTGGTAATGTGAAAAAGCATGAGTGCATGATCATTGGTTAATATAAGTATCATAAATTAGATTTGTTAACTTGTGTTCACACAAATATTTTTATGTCATGGTGCTGATGTGTGAGCATAGTTATGCTTCGTTGAAATCCTAGTGTTGTTTAAGTCGGGGGCGTGCGATGGTTAGCTCCAAAGAACCTCCTCCCTAGGGGCATGCAAGTAGTACTTTTCTTCGGGAGAGATAATAGAATCATGCAATAAGTATGTTATTTCTTTATGACTAATGTGGATTTACGACCCACAAGTATAGGGGATCAATCGTAGTCCTTTCGATAAGTAAGAGTATCGAACCCAACAAGGAGTAGAAGGATTTGACAAGTGGTTTTCAGCAAGGTAAAATCTGCAAGCACTAAAATTTTCGGTAACAAGTGATTGTGTGGTGAGATGATTCATAGCAAGCACCAAGTAACAAAAGTAGCAACCGTGCAGCAAAGTGTCCCAATCCCTTTTGTAGCAAGGGACAAGCCTGGACAAAGTCTTATAGGAGGAAAAACGCTCCCGAGGACACATGGGAATTTATGTCAAGCTAGTTTTCATCATGTTCATATGATTCGCGTTCGTTACTTTGATAGTTTGATATGTGGGTGGACCGGCGCTTGGGTACTGCCCTTACTTGTACAAGCATCCAACTTATCATTAACACCTCTTGCAAGCATCCGCAACTATGGAATAAGAATTAAGACAAAGTCTAACCATAGCATTAAACTACTGGACCCAAATGAGCCCCTTGCGAAGCAACGCATAAACTAGGGTTTAAGCTTGTGTCACTCTAGCAACCCATCATCTACTTACTAATTCCCAATGCCTTCCCCTGGGCCCAAATAATGGTGAAGTGTTATGTAGTTGATGTTCACATAACACCACTAGAGGAAAAACAACATACAACACATCAAAATACCGAACGAATACCAAATTCACATGACTACTATTAGCATGACTTATCACATGTCCTCAGGAACAAAAGTAACTACTCACAAAGCATAATCATATTCATGACCAGAGAGGTAATGAGTAGCATCAAGGATCTGAACATAAACTCTTCCAGCAAGTAATCCAACTAGCATCAACTACAAAGAGTAATCAACACTACTAGCAACCTTACAAGTACCAATCGGAGTCGCGAGACGGAGATTGGTTACAAGTGATGAAATAGGGTTTGGAGATGAGATGGTGCTGATGAAGATGTTGATGGTGACGAGTCCCCTCTGATGAGAGGAGTGTTGGTGATGACGATGGCGACGATTTCCCCCTCCGGGAGGGAAGTTTCCCCGGCGGGATCGTCCTGCCGGAGCTCTAGATTTGTTCTGCTCAAGTTCCCCCTCGTGGCAGCGGCGAATCCACGAAAAAGATTCCTCCTGATTTTTTTTCCGGATGAAACCCTTCATATAGCAGAAGAGGGGGGCAGTGGGCCAGCATGGATCCCACAAGCCCCCTATGCGCGGCCAGGGGGGTGGCCGCGCCTACCAGGCTTGTGGCCCCCTGGTTGCGCTCCTCTGGCACTTCTTCGGCCCAGTATTTTTTATAAATCCAGAAAAAATCATCGTTGATTTTTACGACGTTTGGAGTTACGCAGAATAGGTATCTCAAACTTGCTCCACTTTCAGGCCAGAATTCCAGCTGCCGGCATTCTCCCTATTCATGTAAACCTTGCAAAATAAGAGAGAAAAGGCATAAGTATTATACCGTGAAGTGAAATAACAGCCCAAGAAGCGATAAATATCAACATGAAAACATGATGAAAAATGGACGTATCAACTCCCCCAAGCTTAGACCTCACTTGTCCTCAAGCGAAAGCCGAGCTCAATAAATATGTCCACGTGTTTAGGGAGAGAGGTGTCAACAAAACAAGATACGAACATGCGGGCATCATGATCATGATCACAACAGCAATTCCAACATATAATCTCTCATGCTAAAGTGATAATTCCTTCATAAAGTAAAGCATGGATCAAGAACCTTACCGAGAAGTAACAACCGATAGCATTTAGTCATTGAATTAATTGCAATTTATCACAACATCAGAAAGAGTCAAATAAGAGCTTGTAAAGCAAATGCACATACTCAATCATCCTTTCGTTCTCTACAATTGCTACAACTCACGTGGTACTCATGAGATCAAAGTTTCAGCTGGACACAGAGAAAGATAGGGGCTTACAGTTTTGCCTCCCAACTGCTTACCTCAAGGGTAATGTCAACAATAATAATTCATAAATACTTACTTCCAAGTTGACATATGAATATAGATCTTTCCCAAGCATATGACGTTAGCCAAGATAAAGGCGAAACAAGGAATTGGTGAAGATCACCATGACTCTTTGAAGGGCAAAAAGTAAAAGTACAAGATAGGCCCTTCGCAGAGGGAAGCAGAGGTTGTCATGCGCTTTTGAGGTTTGTATGCGTGTCCTCTTAGTGTGGAGGAACGTCACTTTATATTGCCTCCTGTGATAAAGAACGCTATTATGCAGTCTGTCGCTTTTATGTCTTCTTCATCACAGGTTCGTACAAAGCTTATTTTCCACACACTAATAGATCATACATATTAGGGAGCAATTTTTATTGCTTGCACCGATGACAACTTAGTTAAGGGATCTTATTCAATCCATAGGTAGGTATGGTGGACTCTCATGGCAAAACCGGGTTGAAGGTTTGTGGATGCACAAGTAGTATCTCTACTCAGTGCAAGAGATTTGGCTAATATGAGGTGGAAGCAATCGTCACATGCTAAGGAATCTCTAATCATATAATATTGTTCGGAACCAAGAAAATACAATTCATTATGTTGTCTTCCTTGTCCAACATCTACTTCTAGGCATGCAATAGTTTAGTGAGTATTCACAATCATAGATGGTGTCAAAGATGATATATTTATATGTGAACATCAACTTCTTTATCACTTCCTATTAATTGCAAGAATGACCAAGGTCTACGTTTGTCTACCCACAACAACTTTCAATCATCATTCTTTTTATATGTGAAGTCATCACTTCCCATAAGATCATTACACGATCTTTCATGCTTTTGTTCTTTCTCGATCTTTTGATCATGGCAAGAGGCAAATCCTTTCAACTAAGACACTCTTTATTATATGGCTCACGAGCTCGAATACATCGGGGGTGACACAAGGAAAAACTCAAGACTAAAACACTAAGACTTTTAATCTACTACAGAAAGAGAAAAAAGAAAAGGAACAAACTAAAACAAAGGTAAAGGCAAAATATGTGATGGTGATACGATATCGGGGCAACTCCCCCAAGCTTGGCACAAGCCAAGGGGATTTCCCATACCCATGCTCAATTGTCTTCCTTTGGATGTGATGGTGGTGGAGTTGTTTTGTCCTTTGATTCCAAGAGGGCCATCATTCTTTGATTTATACCTTGGAGATCTGTGATATGTTTTTCCAGCAAAAAAACTTCACGAGAGAGAAAAGTATTGCGAGCACGAGTTGTTTCACAAAACCTCAAGAGTTCAATCAAGGATGGAGACAGTAGATGGAGGTAGGGTTGGAGGAAATCCACTTCTTCAACTTCTTCCTTGTTGAGCACAGCTTGCCTTCTTCCCATGCCTCATTCTTCTCCTTGGTTTTGCCCTTGGTTTTTTAGGTAACCTTTACTTAGCCTCCATGACCTCCATCCTTTACAGATCAGCACTTACTTCTCCATACACCTGAGGGAGTTTGTTCTCCCCCACAGATTCCTGGGATGACATCTTGCTCAAACTTTGCGACACAAAACAAGCTTGAAACGAAAATGGAGGAAATCTGCGTGATACGAGGGTCAGACCTTATGGGAGAATATATAATGATTTTTTCCAGACCAGAAGGAGTAGTCCGCACAAAAACGGAGTTCGGGAGGCGTACGAGGTGGCCACAAGCCCCCCAGGCGCGGCCAGGGGGTGGGCCCGCGCCTTGCAGGCTTGTCGCCTCCTCGCGTGCTTTCCGGACTACTTCCAATTTTTGTATTTTTTCAAATATTCCAAAACGGAGAAAAATTCCTACTGGAAAAGTTTTGGAGTCTGTTTTCTTACCGAATCGCATACCTCTTCGTTTTCGGAGTCTGAAACAGGCTGATAAATATCCCTTGGGTATTCTTTCGGAGTTATGGTATTGATAATATTGCTTTCAACATTTATGGGAGTACCTGACATATAATGCTTGATTCTCTTCCCATTTACAACTCTCGAACAATTACCTTCCGTGTTGTTGATCTTGATAGCACCGGAACAATATACTTCCTCAACAATATAGGGACCTGCCCATTTAGAGAGAAGCTTGCCTCCAAAAAATCTTAAGCGAGAATTATATAGCAAGACATAATCACCTACATTGAACTCACGTTTTTGTATCCTCTTATCATGCCACCTCTTAACCTTTTCTTTGAACAACTTGGCATTCTCATATGCCTGAGTTCTCCATTCATCAAGCGAGCTAATATCAAATAACCTCTTCTCACCAGCAAGTTTGAAATCAAAGTTGAGCTCTTTGATTTCCCAATAAGCTTTATGCTCTAGCTCAAGAGGTAAATGACATGCTTTACCGTACACCATTTTGTACGGAGACATGCCCATGGGATTCTTATAGGCAGTTCTATAAGCCCACAGTGGATCATCGAGCTTCTTAGACCAATTCTTTCTAGACCTATTGACAGTCTTTTGCAGAATTAGTTTGATCTCTCTATTGCTTAGATCTACTTGACCACTGGACTGAGGGTGATAGGGAGACACAATTCTATGGTTGACATCGTACTTAGCAAGCGTTTTACGGAAAGCACCATGAATGAAATGTGAACCACCGTCGGTCATTAGATATCTACGGACTCCAAATCTAGGGAAAATAACTTCTTTAAGCATCCTGATAGAGGTGTTGTGATCAGCACTACTAGTGGGGATAGCTTCTACCCACTAAGTGACGTAATCAACAGCAACTAGGATATGAGTATACCCATTGGATTTTGGAAAAGGTCCCATATAATCAAAGCCCCAGACGTCAAATGGTTCAATGACAAGTGAATAGTTCATAGGAATTTCCTGACGTTTGCTAATATTGCCTATTCTTTGACATTCGTCACAACACAAGACAAACTTACGGGCATCCTTGAAGAGAGTGGGCCAATAGAAACCTGATTGCAATACCTTGTGTGCAGTTCTATCTCCCGCATGGTGTCCTTTGTAAGCCTCGGAGTTACACTTCTGTAGGATCTATCCCTGTTCATGTTCAGGTACACAACGTCTAATAACACCATCTACTCCTTCCTTATAAAGGTGAGGATCATCCCAAAAGTAGTGTCTCAAGTCAAAGAAGAATTTCTTCTTTTGCTGGTACGTGAAACTAGTTGGTATATATTTGGCAACAATATAGTTTGCATAATCAGCAAAACACGGTGCACTATGTGAAGCATTGATGACATTCAATTGCTCATCGGGAAATCTATCATCAATAGGTTGTGGGTCATCAAGAATGTTCTCCAGCCTAGACAAGTTATCTGCTACTGGGTTATCAGCACCCTTCCTGTCGACAACGTGCAAGTCAAATTCTTGTAGCAATAGAACCCATCTGATAAGTCTAGGTTTAGCGTCCTTCTTCTCCATGAGGTACTTAATAGCAGCATGATCAGTGTGGATAGTGACTTTGGAATGAACAATCTAAGACCTGAACTTTTCACATGCAAACACAACTGCTAAAAATTCCTTTTCCGTAGTAGCAAAGTTTCTTTGGGCACTGTCTAGAGTTTAACTAGTGTAGTGAATGACATTCAACTTCTTATCAACTCTTTGCCCTAGGACTGCACCAACAGCATAATCACTAGCATCACACATGATTTGAACAGGTAAGTTCCAATCAGGTGGTTGAACAATATGTGCAGTTATCAAAGCCTTCTTAAGTATTTTGAAGGCTTCCTCACAATCATCGTCAAAAACAAAAGGAATATCCTTTTGCAAGAGATTGGTAAGAGGCCTAGAAATCTTAGAGAAGTCTTTAATGAACCTTCTATAGAAACCAGCATGACTAAGGAAACTTCTTATACCTTTGATATTTGTAGGGTATGGCATTTTCTCGGTTGCATCAACCTTAGCCTTATTGACTTCGATACCTCTTTCAGAAATTTTATGTCCTAAGACGATGCCTTCATTAACCATAAAGTGACACTTCTCCCAATTCAAGACAAGATTGGTGTCTTTACATCTCTGTAAGACTCGATCAAGGTTGCTGAGGCAATCATCAAAAGAAGACCCGTAAACAGAGAAGTCACCCATGAAAACCTCAACAATCTTTTCACAAAAGTCGGAGAATATAGCCATCATACATCTTTGAAAGGTGGTAGGTGCATTACATAAGCCAAAAGGCATACGTCTATAAGAAAAGGTACCGAAAGGGCAGGTGAAAGTGGTTTTCTCCTGATCATATTGTGCAACTAGTATTTGGGAGAAACCAGAATAATCGTCTAGAAAGCAGAACTGTGTCTGTTTAGACAGTCTTTCTAGCATTTGGTCGATAATAGGCAAAGGGTAATGATCTTTCCTAGTGGCTTTATTCAATTTCCTAAAATCGGTCACCATCCTATAGCCAGTAATAATCCTCTGTGGGATCAATTCATCCTTATCAATAGGGACAACGGTAATACCTCCCTTCTTAGGGACGCAATGCACCGGACTCACCGAATCACTATGAGCAACAAGATAAATAATACCTGCTTCCAGGAGCTTTAGTATTTCTTTTCTTACTACCTCTTTCATCTTAGGATTCAATCTCCTTTGATGATCAGCAACTGGTTTGAAATCAGGATCGGTTTTAATCTTGTGCTGGCATAGAGTGGGACTAATGCCCTTAAGATCATCAAGAGTATATCCAATAGCAGCACGATGCTTCCTCAGAGTTTTTAGTAACTTCTTTTCTTCATGCTCCGAGAGGCTAGCACTAATAATAACAGGATATATCTCTTTTCCATCAAGATAAGCATACTTAAGAGTATCTGGCAACTGTTTAAGCTCGAACACGGGATCACCCTTTCGTGGAGGTGGATCCCCAAGCAGTTCAACAAGCAAATTATTCTTAAGGGTAGGATATTGTTCGAAGACAAGTCTATCTATCTCATCCCTTTCATCCATATGCATATCATTTTCATGCTCAAGCAAGTATTGCTCTAAGGGATCAATAGGAGGCACAGCAATAGAAGCTAAGGCAATAGTTTCATCCTTACTAGGCAACTCTTTTTCATGAGGTTGTCTACCAAACTTGGAGAAATTGAACTAATGTGACACACCTTCAAAGCCAACAGTGAGAGTTTGCTTCTCACAGTCAATATGAGCATTGACGATATTGAGGAAGGGTCTGCCAAATATGATGGGACAAAAGCTATTTTGAGCGTTAGCAAGAACGAGGAAATCAGCAGGATACTTCGTTTTACCACACAAGACTTCAACATCCCTAACAATTCCCAAAGGGCAGATAGTATCTCTATTGGCAAGATGAATAGTGACATCAATAGGTTCTATCTCAATAGGTGCAATCTCGTCTTTGATTTCATCATATAGGGATTGAGGTATTGCACTAACACTAGCACCCACGTCACACAAACCGTGATAACAATGATCTCCTATCTTAACAGAAACAACTGGCATGCCAACAACAGGCCTATGTTTGTCTCTAGCGTGAGGTTTAGCAATTCTAGCAGCATCTTCATACAAGTGAATATTATGTCCCTCAACATCGTCGGACAAAAGATATTTGATAATAGCAATGCTAGGTTCAACTCTAATTTGCTCAGGGGGTGTAAGTGTTCTAATGTAGCCTCTACGTATCACACTTGAAGCTTTAGAATGATCCTTCATCCTAACAGGGAAAGGTGGTTTCTCAATGTAAGCACTGGGAACAATAGGATCATTATAGGCAATGACATTCTCTTCAACGGGATTGGGTTTAACTACATTGACTTCTAAAGGAGGATGATATTTAAACCACTTCTCTTTGGGGAGATCCATATGAGCAGCAAAGGATTCACACAATGAAGCTACTATCTCAGAGTCAAGACCATACTTAGCGCTAAAGTCACAAAAAGTATTTGTTTCAACAAAGGATTTAACGCAATCAAACTTGAAATTCATACATGACTCCTTACCTTCTTCAAGATCCCAATCATCAGAGTTGCGTTTAATTATCTCCAATAAATTCCATCTGAAGTCAATATCTCTCTTCATAAAAGAACCGGTACAAGAAGTGTCAAGCATGGTGCCATCATCATGAGAAAGCCGAGCATAGAAGTTCTGAATGATAATTTGTCTCGAGAGCTCATGATTGGGGCAAGAATATAACATTGATTTAAGCCTCCCCCAAGCTTGAGAGATGTTTTCTTTGTCACGAGGCCAAAAATTATATATATAATTCCGATCACGATGTACTAAATGCATAGGATAAAACTTTTGATGAAATTCCAATTTCAACCGATTGTAGTCCCATGATCCAGTATCATCACATACCCTATACCGTGTCAACACATTATCCTTCAAAGATAAAGGAAAGACCTTCTTCTTAACCTCATCTTCGGGTAAACCTGAAAGCTTAAATAAACCACAAACTTCACCTACATAGATTAGATGCAAGTCTGGATGTGATGTTCCATCTCTTGTAAAAGGATTAGCCGACAGTTTCTCAAGCATACCCGAAGGAAATTCAAAGAAAATATTTTTAGTAGGTGCAGCAGGTTGAGGAGTAACTCTTTGTGCTTCCGTTCGAGGTGAATATACCCCGAACAAGCCCCTCAAAGGATTAGTTTCCATAGTGACAAGTGACAATGAATTTCAGCACACTATATGAATGTTTCCTTACCAATTTCCACTTACCAAAGGCGCTTCACTCCCGGGCAACGGCGCCAGAAAAGAGTCTTGATGACCCATAAGTATAGGGGATCAATCGTAGTCCATTAGATAAGTAAGAGTGTCGAACCCAACAAGGAGCAGAAGGATCTAACATGTGGTTTTCAGCAAGGTAAAATCTGCAAGCACTGAAATTGTCGGTAACAAGCGATTGTGTGGTGAGATGATTCGTAGCAAGCAACAAGTAACAAAAGTAGCAATGGTGCATAAAAGTGGCCGAATCCCTTTTGTAGCAAGGGACAATCCTGGACAAAGTCTTATAGGAGGAAAAACGCTCACGAGGACACACGGCAATTTCTGTCTTGCTAGTTTTCATCATGTTCATATGATTCGTGTTCATTACTTTGATAGTTTGATATGTGGGTGGACCGGCACTTGTGTACTGCCCTTACTTGGACAAGAATCCCACTTATGATTAACCCCTCTCACAAGCCTCCGCAACTACGAAATAAGAATTAAGACAAAGTCTAACCATAGCATTAAACTAGTGGATCCAAATCAGCCCCTTACGAAGCAACGCATAAACTAGGGTTTAAGTTTCTGTCACTCTATCAATCCATCATCTACTTACTACTTCCCAATACCTTCCTCTAGGCCCAAATAATGGTGAAGTGTTATGTAGTCGACGTTCACATAACACCACTAGAGGAAAAACAACATACAACACATCAAAATACCGAACGAAAACCAAATTCACATGACTACTATTAGCATGACTTATCCCATGTCCTCAGGAACGAAAGTAACTACTCACAAAGCATAATCATATTCATGACTAGAGAGGTAATGAGTAGCATCAAGGATCTGACATAAACTCTTCCACCAAGTAATCCAACTAGCATCAACTACAAAGAGTAATAAACACTACTAGCAACCTTACAAGTACCAATCGGAGTCGCGAGACGGAGATTGGTTACAAGTGATGAGCTAGGGTTTGGAGATGAGATGGTGTTGATGAACATGTTGATGGTGACGAGTCCCCTCCGATGAGAGGAGTTTTGGTGATGATGATGGCGATGATTTCCCCCTCCGGGAAGATTGTCCTGCCGGAGCTCTAGATTGGTTCTACTCAAGTTCCACCTCGTGGCGGCAGCGAATCCACGAAAAAGCTTCCTCCTGATTTTTTTTCCGGACGAAACCCTTCATATAGCAGAAGAGGGGGGGCAGTGGGCTAGCAGGGAGCCCACAAGCCCCCTAGGAGCGGCCAGGGGGTGGCCGCGCCTACCAGGCTTGTGGCCCCCTGGTTGCGCTCCTCTGGCAGTTCTTCGGCCCAGTATTTTTTATAAATCCAGAAAAAATTATCGTTGATTTTTATGGCGTTTGGAGTTGCGCAGAATAGGTATCTCAAACTTGCTCCACTTTCAGGCCAAAATTCCAGCTGTTGGCATTCTCCCTCTTCATGTAAACCTTGCAAAATGAGAGAGAAAAGGCGTAAGTATTGTACCGTGAAGTGAAATAACAGCCCAAGAAGTGATAAATATCAACATGAAAACATGATGCAAAATGGACGTATCATGGATCCGTGGATACGCACTCTTACCTCCACATATTTGCCAGCCTCTTTAATACCGTGCATTTCCCATTATCACCTCGAGGATCGGTGCAACCTTCGCCGGTGCATCCAAAACCCGTGACATGATATGCTTTGTTGCGCATAAACCTCATTATATCTTCCTCAAAACAGCCACCATACCTACCTATCATGGCATTTCCAAAGCCATTCCGAGATGTATTGCCATGCAACTTCCACCGTCACATCATATGACTTGTACTTCCATTGTCATATTGCTTTGCGTGATCATATAAGGTAACATAGTTTTTCTGGCAAAGCCACCAATCATCATTTTTATACATGTTACACTTGATTATTGCACATCATGATACACTGCGAGAGCATTCATATAGAGTCACACTATAGTTTTTCATGTTCAGTTGTAAGTAAATAAAAGTGTGATAATCATCATTATTAGGGCTCAGTGAGGAAAGGATGATGGATACAATGATTCCCCCACAAGTCGGGATGAGACTCTGGATGAAAAATGGAGAAAAAAAATAAAAAATATTAAAAATTAAAAAACGAGAAAAAGGTGAAAAAGGAGAAGAAGAAAAGGAATAAATGAGAGAAAAGTGAGAAGGGGTAGTGCTACTACCTCTTTTTGCACACTTGTGCCTCAAAGTGGCACCATATTCCTCATATAAAGAGTCTCTTGTTTTATCACTTCCATATGCTAGTGGGAATTTTTAATTATAGAACTTGGCTTGTATATTTAGATAACAAGCTTCCTCAAATGCCCGAGGTCTTCATGAGCAAACAAGTTGGATGCATACCCACGTAGCTTTAGTTGAGCTTTCATACACTTATAGATCTAGTGCATCCGTTACATGGCAGTCCCTACTCCTAGCATTGATATATATTGATGGTCATCTCCATAGCCCGTTGATACGCCTAATTGATGCAAGACTTTCTTCTGCACTTTCACCACTTTGAAACCTACCACCATATTATGTTCCACCTTTATGCTATATCCATGGTTCACGCTCATATATTGAGTGACTAATAAAAATCCGAAGTGCGTTAAAGAGTATGATCCAATTGCCTGACTTGACATGGTGGTGCTTAACATTTGTAGTTATGTGGTGAAGACGGAGCCATGCTATGCTTATATGATAAAATGAGTAGGTGGTGAACATTCTTTAAGGATCGTATATTTTCAAACTTGATGAATATGTTGTTGATGTTTACGAATATTACTATGTTGATGTTTATTAATGCATTGTTTCTTAATGATATAACCTACAATAGATTACATGTTTCCTAGCATGTCACATCAAAAATTGTGTGTTGATCATTTACCTACTCGAGGACGAGCAGAAATTAAGCTTGGGGATGTTGATATGCCTCAACATATCTATAATTTTTTATTGTTCCATCCTATAATATTACCATTCTAGGATTCTTTTGAGTGTTTATATACCAATTAACATTATTTTTGACCACTAACCTATTAACCCCGTGTCAGTTGTTGTTTTCTGCATGTTTTTGGCTTTTCAGGTTTACAGTACCAAACGAAGTCCAATTGCCCCAAAACTTTTTTATGATTTTTTCTAGACCAAAAGTAAACCTAGAAGCTTTGGGTGGAGACAAATGTCGGGACCCCGATCCTAAGCCATACAACTCCGGCTTGTAACACATCATATTACTTTGTGGCCTCATGCACGGTAATCACCACGGCTGCCACCTTACCTTGACCGGGACCGTTTGCGCATTTTGGCTCACGTATATGACTATGTCGCCAGCAATCATATGTCAGATAACCTGGGTCGACATGGCTTGTTATGAACCCAGGTGGCACATCCGTACAGGGACAGGCATACATAACCCAGCAAGGCAGGTGTCGGTCATCAACGAGTGTAAACGAGTCGTAGCAAGCTACGGGGAGTCCATTACACCGCGTGACATTTCCCCGAGGGGATAGACACAACAGCCAAGAAGGATACATGCCGGTCAATCAATGTGTCCGGAGCAGTAGCAATATACCAAGGCTCGGTGGAAGCACAAAGATGCATTTCTCTGTAAAGAGTACTACTAAAGGCACACAACTAGGTGTCAAATCCCACACATATCAATGCATTGAAAACATACACACAATATGCACGATATGTGTAGATACAACATGGCATCACAACATAACTCTACAACACATCATTTATTTATTAGGCACCGAAGAGCCGACATAGTATAATGTTACCAAAGAAGGGGTCAGATGACCCAACATTCACAGCATACAAGCATCAAGCGGAAGTTACATGTCTGGGTACAGACATCTATTAAAAGCGGCTAGAAGAGCCTAAACGCTGCAACAACCCTACCATAGGAACCAGATCACTATCTGTGTTCCCAAGCTATTCCATCGATGTTAAAGTCAAGAGGTAACATAGAGAGAACAACGTCTATTTCTGCAAAAATGTAAATAAGCAACAGTGAGTATGAAGGTACTCAGCAAGACTTACATCAGAACTAACTACATATGCCTCATGTATCAATGAACGGAATTGCGGGGTTTATCACAGAAGAGCCAGCTTTGACCTTTGGCTAACCTATTCTACGACAATATTTTAATACCTCTCTCGTCTCCTTACGAGAGAGCACACACGAGTCCACATAACCATCACATCAATACACCACCATGGATCCTCTCTCGTCATCCTACGAGAAGGCCATCCATAGCACTCACACTTATCTGGACCATTTTTAAAGTGTCCGTTAAAGTTATCTATGAACCATGCAAGTATCCAAGCAGTCCATATCCGAGGACGCGGCTATTGGAATAGATAATTACGCTGCAGGGGTGTACTTCGTCACACATGCTCCCGCCACTTATCGCCAAGTGCACATAAAACAAGCACCTCGACAACCTTCAAGCGGAACCTACTAAGAATCACGCCCAAGGCAGTCGCCTATCTGAGTTCGAACCCATGATGGAAGTCCGGCCGAGGTTTCCAACATGGCTTCGAACGATGTGAGCAGGTCCCCAAGCCGGTCCCGACTAGGCCGCTCATCCACTTAGCAGGTCGTGCCACAACCTATGAACGTTTCGAACTACTACGATTCCTGGACTGAGAACAGAGTAGTTAATAGGGCGAGAGGGGTCGAGTTACCGGTACCCAATGTGCGGTAGTAGCTAGTCTAGGAACACCAACACAAGATCTCAGGTCCTAAGTGCAGCGACAATGAGACAACCCACCATGTACTCCTACATGGCCTCTCATCGCTACCTTTTTCAAAACAGGTTCACACACATAACTCTGATCAGTAGGACATGATCATTCCAATTCATCATCCAAATGATCACACCAGCTCAACTCTAAGCATAGCAAGCATATCAGGGTAATGGCACAACATGGATCAAGCATCTACCAAGTATGCTAGGTTGCTTAGTTTAGCTATTTACTGTGACAAAGACAGGTCATGCAAAGGAATGGGTTCATCTACCGAACACAAGTAGTAGTTGAATCTTTATGTCCTAATGCATTGAAATGAGAGCAAGAGCGGGAGAGTGGGATTGTATCGGAATGCTCAAGGGCGTTTTGCTTGCGTGTTGATCAGAAGAACTCAGCTATTCTTCGACGTCGGTGATAACTACATCTCGCAAGGTCTATCAACAGATCAAACAAGAATAGGGTAATCACGGCAAATGCTTCACAATGATGCATGAGCATGGCAGGTTATCATGATGCTGATTTTACATAATGCAAGTGATCAAAAGTTGATTGAGGTTTATTTGATCTATATAAATCTCTTTCAAAATCCAATTACATTTCATTTATAACCCTATTATCAATTTGTCATTTTCAGCAAGGTTAAATTGTTCAAACTTGCATGAGAATGGTACCATTGGATTCCTTGCATTTTTCTGATAATGTTTCATATATAAATTATTCGCATCCGAGTTATATTTTATTTTCTATGAATTTTTGAAGTTTTGGCAATAATCTGGAATTAATTAAAATAAGAACAGCTTTACTGTGTTACTGTGACGTCAGATTGACGTTATCAGTCAAGAGCGCCTCGGCCAGGTCAAACCTGACCAGTGGGGCCCACTGGTTAGTGACCCAGGGGCTAAAGCCGCGCTGACCAGCCCCTAATTGCGGTTTGACCAGGCGTGGGGCCCTCTGCCAGTGGCTGTGGGGGGTTTAATTAAGCGCTAATGGTCGGCCATGTCAACGCCCATTGGAGGGTGGTCGCCGGCGACCAAACCCACGGTGCAGGTTCGCCGGAGTTGGCCGAAATCACGCTACGGGGCACTATTTGGCATGCGGTTTGCTGCTATGGGACGCTGGCGAAGCGCCCATTCTGGCAGGGGGTAGCAGGAGGGCTAGGGTGGCCGGAGAGGGTGCTGGCGACGAGCGTGCGCAGCTGCCGGTGGTCGGGCTCGTCGGGGAAGAGCTCTCGAGGGAGTTTTCGTGCGGGAGAGAGAGAGGAAAGGCTCGAGGGCTCACGGCGGCTCCATTTCTGGCATCGACGACGAAGGAGAGGCTTGGAGCAGGCCGAATCAACGGCGGCGGACCCCGGTGGCCGAAGGTGGAAGAAGGTGGCGATAGCGACGCTGCGGAGGCTCGGGTGCTCAGGGACGTTGACAGAGAGGAGCGGCTCGTCGAGGCGGAGCTGATGGCTAGTTGGGGAACGAGGGGTGGCCGGAGACGCGCTGGAGGCGAGCTCGGGCAAACCAGCAATGGCGGCGAGATGAGGAAAAAACACAGGAAGAGAGGAGGGGAATGGAGTGGGGGGAGATAAGGGAGTGGTGTTGCTCATCGTGCTGGCGCGAGGAGACAGGAGGGAGCGACACGGCGAAGTAGGAGGTGGCTCGTGAGCTGCCGCCGTGCTCCTCTTCCCGTCTGCCTTATGGCACGAGGAGGAAGACGACAGGGGAGACCCCCCTCGTGGGCTGGGCCAGCAGGTGAGCGTAAGGTAAGGGTTTCTCCTCTCTTTTCTGTTTTTATTTCATTTGTTTCCTCACATTTAGGTTTAGGATTTTAATAAAATATTTAATCATTTCATAAAACCCTAAAATAGTATTATGTGATAGTGATAACAATACCCAATGCCACATACCATTTTCATAATTTTTGAAACTTTTAAATTATACTGATCAAAATAATTCCATTCCAAATAGTTATTTAATCAATTCAAAAATCCATTTTAAAATGTTTCTGTGACCTAAATATTGGTTTGACAAATTTATATCATGTCACTATATTCCCAAAATATTTGGAACATTTTCCTGGTTCATTTGAAGGTAATATTTATATTGCCCTTTTGTCAAATTTTAATTCCTTGGGGATTGATCACTTCCCATTTCAAATTCGTACAAATTTAGATATGCATGCATGAATGCTTGGCAAACAAATAGAAACTAGGGCTATGACAACTCACTCCTACTAAACAAGAATCTCGTCCCGAGATTCAGGGCATGGTCGGGAAGAGTTCAGGGTACTCAAGCCAAAGGCAATCTTCGTGCCCCTAGGTTGCTTCATTCTCGGAATGGTGAGAGCACTGAACCTTGAGAAACTTAATGTTGCGATGTCGGGTGCTACGCTCGGTTTCATCAAGAATATGAACAGGATATTCCCGATATGAAAGGTCATCTTGGAGATCAAGCGTTTCGTGGTCCACTTTGCGGATAGGATCCTTGAAGCAACGCGTGAGTTGAGAAACGTGGAACACATCATGAACTTTAGAAAGCAGAGGGGGCAGTTCCAACTGGTAGGCAACTTCTCCTCGTTTAGCAATAATGCGGAAAGGACCAATGTAACGAGGAGCCAATTTGCCCTTGATACCGAAACGATGGGTACCCTTGAGGGGTGAAACCCAAAGGTAAGCCTTCTCGTCAACTTCATAACTTACTTCCTTATGACGACGGTCATATTGGCTCTTTTGGCGAGATTGGGCAGTTTTTACATTCTCACGAATAATGCGAACTTGCTCTTCTGCATCCTGGATCATATCCGGTCCAAAGAATTGTCTTTCACCGGTTTCTGACGAGTTTAATGGCGTTCGACATCTTCGTCCATACAGAACTTCGAAAGGAGCTTTGCCCAGACTAGACTGGAAACTATTGTTATAAGCAAATTTGGCGAATGGAAGACACTTCTCCCAATTCATTCCGAATGAAATAATACAGGCTCTGAGCATATCCTCGAGTATTTGATTAACTCTTTCTACTTGACCACTTGACTGAGGGTGATAAGCTGTGCTAAAGGAGAGATGAGTTCCCATAGCATTTTGGAAAATTTCCCAAAATTGAGAGGTGAAAAGACTTCCACGGTCTGAATTGATTTCTAGAGGAACAGCATGAAGAGAAACTATTCGAGAAATATATAGGTCTGCTAGCTGACTAGCGGTTATACTCTCTCGGACTGGAAGGAAGTGAGTGACTTTCGAAAGGTGGTCGATGACCACGAAGATGGTATCATTCCCTTTCTTGTTCTTGGGAAATCCGGTGATGAAATCCATACTGAATTCATCCAATTTCCATTCAAGAATAGCTAAAGGTTGAAGGGTGCGAGCAGTCCTTTGATGCTCTGCCTTAACGTGATGACAAACGTCATAGTTAGCAATAAATTGAGCGATTTCTCTCTTCATCCGGGTCCACCAGAACCTATGGCGTAGGTCCTGATACATTTTAGTACTACCGGGATGAATCGCGAGAGGCGATTCATGAGCTTCCTTAAGAATCAAATCACGAAGTTGTTGCTTCTTAGGAACCACCAAACGATTCTCAAAGAATACAACACCTTTATCATTTACCAAGAAACGGCCAGCAACTCCTTTGGCGATGTTGCTCTTGATACGGGAAATTCCCGTATCATGTTTCTGGGCTTCTGTAATCTGATTCTCAAGAGTCGGTTTCGTCACCAAGGTACAAAGGAATCCATGAGGAACAAGGAGAAGATTAAGCTTACGAAATTCCTCATGGAGAAGTGGCTGACTTTGTAGCAACATGAGGTTGTTACAATAGGATTTACGACTTAGTGCATCAACCATGACATTGGCTTTGCCTGGGGTGTAAGATATTCCTAAATCGTAATCCGTGATCTACTCAACCCATCGTCTTTGCTTGAGATTGAAATCCGGGTGGGTGAATATATACTTGAGACTCTGGTGATGAGTGTATATTTCGCAACGATTACCCAGGAGGTAATGTCGCCAGGTTAATAGTGCATAAACTACAGCGGCAAGTTCCAGATCATGTCTTGGATAATTCTCCTCATGTGGACGCAACTGTCGAGATTCGTAGGCAATCACATGACGATCGTGCATAAGGATGCATCCAAGTCCTTGATGCGAGGCATCACAGTAGATAATAAAGTCCTTTGTGAAATCTGGGGGCACAAGTACTGGGGCAGTAGTCAGTCATCTTTTCAACTCCTGAAAACTTTCCTGGCACCGTGGGGTCCACTCGAACTTCTTATCTTTCTTGAGGAGTTCAGTTAGAGGTTTTGCAACTTTGGATAATTTCTCAACGAAGCGGCGACAATAGCTTGCTAAGCCAAGGAAACTCCTAACTTGCTACACCGATTCAGGTTGAGTCCAATCAAGAACGGCCTGAGCTCTCTCGGGATTGACAGCAATACCTTTCGCAGAGATTACGTGACCTAGATATGTCACTTCTGGTAACCAGAATTCACACTTAGAGAATTTGGCGTAAAGGCGGTGCTCTCGAAGTTTCATCAATACCATCCTAAGATGCTCAGCATGTTCTTCTTTGTTCTTCGAGTAAATCAGGATATCATCGAGGTAAACCACGACAAATTTGTCCAAGTACTCCATGAAGATCGAATTCATTAAGCGGGAGAAGGTGGCTGGGGCATTGGTTAGACCGAAGGACATGACGGTGTACTCGTATTGGCTATAACGAGTGACAAAGGCCGTCTTAGGAATGTCCCCATTCCTAATTTTGATTTGATGATAACCTAATCTCAAATCCATCTTGGAAAAGACTACAGATCCGGCGAGTTGATCATACAGATCGTTGATCGTGGGAAGCGGATATTTGTTCTTTATTGTGACCAGATTAACCGGTCGATAATCTACAACCATCTATTCTGTACCATCCTTCTTCTTGACGAAGAGGACAGGGCAAGCCCAAGGATAAGAACTAGGACGGATGAAACCTTTCTTCAAAGATTCATCAAGTTGGGTTTTAAGCTCAGCTAATTCTTGAGGAGACATATTATAGGGTCTTCTCGCAATTGGGGCACTTCCTGGGACAAGTTATATGACAAACTCTACTTCTTTGTCAGGTGGGACACCTGGCAGTTCTTCTAGAAAGACATTCGGAAAATCACGAACTACCAGGATGATTTCAAGGTCTGGAAGAGGATTGGCATTGAGGGCATATATCTGGCATTTTGAAATACCAGATGAGACATTGACTAACTGGCCAGAGGTATGAGTTAGTTGAACAGATCTAGAGAAGCAATCAATTTTGGCATGATGAGCTGTCAACCAGTCCATCCCAAAAATGATATTGATGTCTGAAGTCTTGAGAGGTATCAAAGAAGCAAGGAATACTAGACCATCAATAAGGATTTGGTTTACATGACTTATTGCATTAGTTTGCCATTTGGAACCTGGAGCCTGAATTACTAATGGAGTGGGCATATCTTCGAAAGCAATGTTATGCAAGGAGGCATAACGTTCGGAGATGAAAGAGTGAGATGCTCTAGAGTCAAAAAGAACTGAAGCTGGATGAGAATTGACAAGGAGCGTCTTAAGCACAACACCATCATCATCTTGAGCTTCTTTTGCACATACATGGTGCACACATCCATGGGTTAGAGCAACTGACGTTTCCTTAGACTTCTTAGTTGGCGGCTTGCAACGAACAACACCCATTCCTGAAGGGGGTGGAACATAACCATGGAAAGGAAAATCCCTTGAATAATATCCTGGCCTGCTACACTTGAAGCATGCTCCATAAATAGGGCGTGGGTCTGGGTTGAACACTCGATTGATGAGGTTGTTCTGGGGAACACATGGCATCGAGGGACGAGGCACTACATAGGATGGCCTCGGTACTTATCTCGGAGTAACAACAGCATTCGGGATCCATATCCTATGCTTCTGGGATATAGAAGTTGAAGATGATCCAACATCACGGTTGTGCTTGCGAGATTCCTCGTAGGTCATTCTGCTTGTCTCTGCTTGGATGGTTTGTTCACAAGCACCTCGAAACTGAGGAACTCATGCAAACTGAGATCATGATGGAGCTTTGGGTTAAGACCTTTCCTCAACCTAGCTTGCTTCTTGGCATCCGTGGATACTTTTTCTGGTGCATAACACGCAAGGCGTCCAAACTCACGACTATAAGCATCCACATCCATCTTGCGTTGAGTCAAATTGCAAAATTCCTCTTGCTTACGATCTATCAGGGCCTGCGGAATATGATGTTCACGAAAAGATTCACAGAACTCCTTCCATGAAATAACTTGTCCTGAAGGACGGATAGGCTCAAAGTTCCCCCACAACAGACTAGCAGAACCTTCGAGGTGATATGTAGCATAGCTAACCTTGTCTCCTTCAGCCACATTTGCATAACACAACTTGTTGTTGATACTTCGGAGCCAATCATATGCATCTAGTGGCCCAATGGAATTATGTAAGGTGGGTGGATTAAATTTAATGAAATCTCTGATGGATACTAACTAATTGCTCTGATAGGCTGTATTCTTCTCAATGTGCTCCAACAGGCGGTTGGTGGCATGATTGTTCCTCACAATTTCTAACATAACCTCTGTCAACAAAGGCGGATTAAGAGGATCTTCTTCATCCCTATCATCTCCATGGTTCTGATCACGACCAGCAGCATTCCGGGTTACTCGCAACATCCTGAAGAAACAATCCAGAGTTCAGAGACAAGGAAGAACACTAAAACACCACAATACTAGGGAAAATCGGACAACATAACGGTTGTACTGGCATGAAATATGAGGCATCCTGCAAGAGATTTGAAAACATAACAACTCAATGTCATGGATTCAAGGTACAACAAGAACATAGGCATAACTTCTCACAATTCTGATGGAACCAGGATTGACCCACAGAAACCATCCTATAAGTCGAGGGTTCAGTAACTCGTCATCCTAGCAGATAGATAAGAATCCTAGTCCTTAATCCCCATAGAAAACAAGACGGTGACTCACAATAGAGTGACTCGAGGATAGGAGTAAAAAGAGCCTTACATTCCCTTCCACAATCAATTCCCTTATATAACTATAGATTTTCTAGATTCAACATCGACCAGTTTGGCTTGGTAATCCTACAGACAGTCAAGCTTTGATACCAACGCTGTCGGGACCCCGATCCTAAGCCATACAACTCCGGCTTGTAACACATCATATCACTTTGTGGCCTCACACACGGTAATCACCACGGCTGTCACCTTACATTGGCCGGGACCGTTTGCACCTTTTAGCTCACGTATATGACTATGTGGCCAGCAATCATATGTCAGAGAACCTGGGTCGACATGGCTAGTTATGAACCCAAGTGGCACATCCGTACAGGGACAGGCATACATAAACCAGCAAGGCATGTGTCGGTCATCAGGGAGTGTAGACGAGTCGTAGCAATCTACAGGGCCTCCATTACACCGCGTGACATTTCCCTGCGGGGACAAACACAGCAGCCAAAAAGGATACATGCCGGTCAATCAATGTGTCCGGAGCAGTAGCAAGCTACCAAAGCTTGGTGGAAGCACAAAGAGGCATTTCGCTGTAAAGAGTACTACTAAAGGCACACAACTAGGTGTCAAATCCCACACATATCAATGCATTGCAAACATACACACAATATGAAGGATATGTGTAGATACAACATGGCATCACAACATAACTCTACAACACATCATTTATTTATTAGGCTCCGAGGAGCCAACATAGTATAATGTTACAAACAGAAGGGGTCACATGACCCAACATTCAAAGCATACAAGCATCAAGCGGAAGTTAGATTTCTGGGTACCGACATCTATTAAAAGCGGCTGGAAGAGCCTAAAATCTACAACGACTCTACCATAGGAGCCAGATCACTATCTCGGTTCCCAAGCTATTCCATCGATGTTAACGTCAAAAGGTAACGTAGAGAGAACAACGTCTATTTCTGCAAAAATGTAAATAAGCAACAGTGAGTACGAAGGTACTCAGCAAGACTTACATCAGAACTAACTACGTATGAATCATGTATCAATGAACGGAATTGTGGGTTTTATTGCAGAAGACCCAGCTTTGACCTTTGGCTAACCTATTCTACGACAATCTTTTAATACCTCTCTCGTCTCCTTACGAGAGAGCGCACACGAGTCCACATAACCATCACATCAATACACCACCATGGATCCTCTCTCGTCATCCTACGAGAAGGCCATCCATAGCACTCACACTTATGTGGACCATTTTTAAAGTGTCCGTTAAAGTTGTCTATGAACCATGCAAGTATCCAAGCAGTCCATATCTGAGGACGCGGCTATTGGAATAGATAATTACCCTGCAGAGGTGTACTTCGTCACACATGCTCCCGCCACTTATCGCCAAGTGCACATAAAACAAGAACCTCGGCAACCTTCAAGCGGAAGCCCAGTGAGGGAGTGGCCACGGACGTTAACCTACTAAGACTCACACCCAAGGCAGTCGCCTATCTGAGTTGGAACCCATAATGGAAGTATGGCCGAGGTTTCCAACATGGCCTCAAACGATGTGAGCAGGGCCCCAAGCCGGTCCCGACTGGGCCGCTCATCCACTTAGCAGGCCGTGCCACAACATATGAACGTTTCGAACTACTGCGACTCCTGGACTGATAACAGAGTAGTTAATAGGCCGAGATGGGTCGAGTTACCGGAACCCAATGTGCGTTAGTAGCTAGTCTTGGAACACCAACACAAAATCTCAGGTCCTAAGTGCGGCGACAATGAGACAACCCACCATGTACTCATACATGGCCTCTCATCGCTACCTTTATCAAAACAGGTTCACACACTTAACTCTTATCCGTAGGACATGATCATTCCAATTCATCATCCATATGATCAAACCAGCTCAACTCTAAGCATAGCAAGCATATCAAGGTAATGGCACAACATGGCTCAAGCATCTACCAGGTATGCTAGGTTTCTTAGTTTAGCTATTTACTGTGACAAAGATAGGTCATGCAAAGGAATGGGTTCATCTACCGAACACAAGTAGCAGTTGAATCTTTATGTCCTAATGCATTGAAATGAGAGCAAGAGTGGGAGAGCGGGATTGTATCGGAATGCTCAAGGGGGTTTTGCTTGCATGTTGATCAGAAGAACTTAGTTATTCTTCGATGTCGGTGATAACTACATCTCACAAGGTCTATCAACAGATCAAACAAGAATAGGTTAATCACGGCAAATGCTTCACAATGATGCATGAGCATGGCAGGTTATCATGATGCTGATTTTACCTAATGCAAGTGATCACAAGTTGATTGAGGTTTATTTGATCTATATAAATCATTTTCAAAATCCCATTACATTTCATTAATAACCCTATTGTGAATTTGTCATTTTCAGCAAGGTTAAATTGCTCAAACATGCATGAAAATGGTACCATTAGATTCCTTGCATTTTTCTGATAAGTTTTCATATATAAATTATTTTCATCCGAGTTATATTTTATTTTCTATGAATTTTTGAAGTTTTGGCAATAATCTGGAATTAATTTCAATCAGAAAAGCTTTACTACGTCATTGTGACGTCAGACTGACATCATCAGTCAATAGCGCCTCGACCAGGTCAAACCTGACTAGTGGGGCTCACTGGTCAGTGACCGAGGGGCTAAATCCACGCTGACCAGCCCCTAATTGGGGTTTGACCACGCGTGGGGCCCTCTGGCAGTGGCTGTGGGGGGGGGGGTTTAATTAAGGGCTAATGGTCGTGCACTGATGTGTAGTGGCCCCCCTAGATGCCTACTCATGCCCCTCTTCGTTCTATAAATCCTCAAATGTCCCAAAAAACCTAGGGACCACCGGAACCACTTTTTCAATGTCACGAGTCTTTGTTCCACCGTGGGCCCATATGGATCACTTTTCGGTATCCTACTGGAGGGGGGTCGATCACGGAAGATCTCTACATCGACCTTGCTGCTCCCATGCTGATGTGTGAGTAGTTTACCACACACCTACGAGTCTGTAGTTAGTACCTAGATGGATCTCTCTCTCTCTCTCTTGATCTTCTAAACAATGATCATTGCATCTTCGCTTTGATCTATCCGATGTAATCCTCTTGTGTGGTGCGTTTGTTGGGATTCGATGAATTATGGGTTTATGTTTAGATTTTTCATGATAAATATTTGAGTCTTCTCTGAATTCTATTATGATTCTTATTTGCGTGATTAGTATCGCTTCGTAAATGTCTCTTGTCTATTGAAATAGTTTGACCAACTAGATTGATACTTATTCAGTTAGAGGGGTGCGTTGTAGTGGGTTCAGTCTGGCGAAGTGTTATATCCCAGTGATATAAAGGGACAAGGAAACGTCTTTGTATTGTTGCCACTAAGGATAAAATGATGGGGATAATTCATATTGATTGAGTTCTCTTTGTCTACGTCATGTCATTATTCTCCAAGCCTTACCCGGTTTTACTTAATACACTAGATGCATGATGGATAGCGGTCCATGGGTCAAGTAATAGTAATAGGTGCAGGCAGGAGTCAGCCTATTTGCTTATGGACGTGATGCATATATATACATGATCATTGCCATGAATATCACATAACTATGCGCTTTTCTATCAATTGCCTAACAATAATTTTTTTACCCACCATACGCCTACTACATGAAAGATGCCATTAGGTAAAACTACGGCCCGAGGGTCTATTCATTTATAAGTTTACAAACGCTACAATTACCTTGCTACCACTGGTGCAGCGACGTTCTACACAAACGGTTTTTAACCCCTTTCCATGATGGAATTTATATACATCGCCTACTGAGTGTGGTCAATAGGGGTCCTTCCCACACGACCCAGAAACCATCGGGGATTGGCCCTACGGCCACACACATTGCGAAAAATGAGCTCGTGTACGATCGGGCTAGCCATAGTTTTCGTTCATAAGTAGATCCCACACAGTGATTCACACACTAACGTTTCCCTTCGTCTGCACAACGCACACAGTTAATCCACGAGAAACGTTTCCATTCGACTGCATATCCCACACATTGAATCCCAAAAAAACATTTCCATCCGTCTGCACATCCCACACAGTGAATCCGAGACGAACGCTTTCATTCGTATATACATCCCACAAAGTTTTATGTATAGCCTCGTGTGTGATATGTGTAACAATCACACATGCTCTGCCTCCGTTAGCCGTTTGCTTTATTCAACTATACCACAAACGATTTGATTAAGAAAATAGTATGGCATTGGGCTATCCATCACAACTGCTTTTACTGCTAGAACTATTTGCAAAGTTCCATGACCCATTTAGCAGATTTGTTAGTTTACAATTAATAACTCCAGTATTATGCAAATTCACATTTCATATCTATCAACTCTTCGCCAATTTATTATCACGCACATAAGTATATTTTAGCATTATAGTACGATAGCTACCTGACAACAACATAATACATCATATAGCTAGTTCAACTTCATATATAAGAACAATATTTTCAGTTCCCAAATCTACTGATGTATTATAGGTCAGGTTCGTCTTCTCCACCTCTACTTCCAGTTCAGTAAAAAACAGTTTTGCACTGACCGACACCATCTTATCATAGTCTAATCTAAAAAAATTGAGCTCATTCTCCATCTTCCCCTTTTTTACCGCATCTTGAAATATTCTTCAATGTTCACAACACTTTCTCTAAGCCTATCTCTGCTCTCTTCCTCATACATTCTCTAGAGCTTTCTACGCACATCTTCAAAGGTTCTGGCCACTCTTGATCAACCCACTCTAGGTAAGAACACTGCCGTTCATCCTATAATATCTAAAACTAAAGCAGTCACAATTATAGGGGAAATGGGTTTCTAGCAACATATAAAATCACCAAATACATATTTTGAAAAACTGGAGATATAGGTTAATTATGACATATCTTCTCAAAAAGATCAATGTGCAAATGAATTAACTGCTATTGAGACATCAACCAAATTTAAAAACATCATAAGCTTTAATTACAACAACGCTACAAGTTCTTAGTCATGTACTATAAATAACAAATTGAACATTTTATGAGGAAGCTAAATATAACTGCAACAGCATAGCAACAATGTTTGGATGACATCAAATTGATACTAACAGGTATGTACATGCACAAATTTAGTAACATAGAAGTAATAGCACTAAGGTCGTCCACTATGCATGCGAAAACCTGTATAAAGACAATTGTTGCTACATTTGGCACCGGTGCCCTACACTTGTGAGCCGATGTAGAAGAAAAAATCAGGGAACCGGACTCCGGAGCACCTAGTTGCTCCGATTCCCAGTTCCTTCATGCCATAAATTTTTAGTATTTTACTACTTGGTTGCTCGGCTGTGTGGACCAAACTTGGCTGCAAAAACTGTTGAAGTGGCGCCAAATAATTTTCTAATGGCACCGCTGATGAGATGGCAACATTTTTAAATACTAGGTAGAAACTGTGACACTGTCTTAATCACATGCAAAATAACATAGCATAGTGACAGTGTTTGAATCACATCTAACAAATGATATGTAACAACGAAAGTGGGTCTAACATTCTCTGCACATGCCATATTCTTCATCCCGCTGTCCAAAGATTCAAACGCAACTAACTTCATGCATGGCGATTGATGCTGACAACAAGCAGGCAAATCTTCAGCCACTCTGCTCCATCCATTGCAACTGATGGTCCTAGGGAGCTACAAGAGGAAGAAATGACTCAAATCGACCATCCAGTAAAATTTATTCTTTCCAAATCATAACCCGGGAGAGAGAGAATACTGGCATACCCGGGTGGTGAAAGAGTCATGGGATGAGGAAGAACCGCTGGAGAGGTCATTGAAGAAGAACATGGAGACCGCGGCATCCAGGTGCGAGACGGAGAGAGCGAGGAAGCAAGCGAGGAAGCGGCTATAGCTTGGTAAGGAAGGAAGGAGGAAACAGGGAAAATGTGACTTGTTGTCGGGGAGAAAAGTGGGTGGGGAGAGGGAGTTAGATATTTTGGCGGTACGCCAAAAATTTCAAAAGCTCAAGGGAAACTTTACACACGGTGCCACCGAACACCATTCACTTTCATGGAATGTGTGCATTGCAAACTATTCTTCTGCTTTACGCGCATGCGATGGGTTTGATCATTCAAATATTAGTGGAAATTTCCCTCGGTACTGTCCTCATCCATGTCATTGCATATTTTAACATTGCTTGCTAATTTGGGAACACAAAAGAGCCTACAACATACAGAACACACTTACTGAATTGAGAAATTTTTGTAATTAAACAAAGCCAATTGACATAAACATTGCTCTAACAAAAGACCAGCGTTATAAACAAAGCCAAAGTATGCATAATTTTAACAAAGGTGTCGCCGCGCCGTCCTATGCCTCGCCGGTGTAAGATGAGACGTCGATGACTTGTCCGGGCGACATGCCACCGTTGGTCGACTACGCGTCCCCCCAACTGAAGTCGACCGCGTCGTCATCCTCGTCCTTCTCGTCGGCGCCGCCCTCAAGGTTATAGTACTCGTAGTAGTGGTTGCGCCAGAGTTTGATACTTGTTATCTGCGCCAGAGGAACGGGTTATCGCAGCACAATGTGGGTAAGCATTTCCCTTAGTTATGAAACCGAGGTTTATCGAACCAATAGTAATATCAACCACAACCTTCTTCAGGGGATGCACACAAAAGAACAAACAACTTGACCCAACACGGGCAAGAGGGTTGTCAATCCCCTTGTTCTTGTTATTTGCAAGTGAGTGAGGTGTGTAAATAAGTGTAAACTGAGAAAAAAATGAAAACAAGTAAATGGAAGCAATGTATTGAAGGTTTTGTAAATATATGGTGAATAGACCTAAGGAGCATAGTTTTCCCTAATGGCATCTCTCATGAAAAACAGCATACGGTGGGTAAACAAATTACTATTGGGCAATTGACACAAAAGTGGATACTTATGCAATATTCACGGAAACCATCATGTGGATATAGGCATCACGTCCATAAACAAATAGGTCAACTCCTGCCTACACCTATTACTATTACTCCACTCATCGACCACTATCCAGCCTGCATCTAGAGTATTAAGTAAAATAGAGTAATGCATGGAGAACGATGACATGATGTAGACAAAGTAAACTCAAGCAATATGAATAAACCCCATCGTGTTATCCTTAGTAGCAACAACACAAAGACACAACTTGTCCCCTTCTGTCACTGGGATATAGAAATTCACCAGGTTGAACCAACTACAACGCACTCCCCTGATCGAAGAAATATCAATCTAGTTGGCCAAACTATTTCAATAGATCGAAGAGAATTACGAAGCTATCATAATCATGCACATAAGAATCATATTAGTATGCAGAGAAGACACAAATATTTATCATGAATAATCTAAACATAAATCCACAATTCATCAGATCCTAGCAAACACACCGCACAAAAGGATTACATCATATGGATCAAAGGAAAGATGCGATGATCATTGTATTGAAGATCAAGAAAGAGATAGATTTCCATCCACATACTAGATATGGAGTCGTAGGTCTATGGTGAACTACTCACACACCATCATGAGGGCAACAAGGTTGATGAAGAGGCCCTCCATGATCGATACCCCTCCGGTAGGGTTCTGAAACGGGCTCCACATGGCCTCCCGTCGAAACAAAGACTTGCAGGAGTGTAAAAAATGTTTCTGGACTGCCTCCAGGTTTTTAGGTTATTTGAGAATTTATAAGGCATAGAACAGAGTCGGGAGGACTTCGAGGGGCCCACAAGCCAACAGGGCGCCCCCCAGGTCATGCCGGATTGGCTTGTGGAGGCCTCGTGTAGCCTCCAGCCTTCTTCTGATGCTTGTTGGTCTTCTTTTCGTCCAGAAAAATCTCCAAAAAGTTATATATAAATTGGACTTCGTTTTGTATGGTAAACCTGAAAAGTGAAAAACATGCAGAAAACAGCATTGGCATTGGGCACTGGGTCAATAGGTTAGTGCTAAAAAATAATATAAATTGGTAAATAAATACCCAAAAGGTATTCTAGAATGATAATGTATCAACATGGAACAATCAAAAACTATAGATGCGTTGGAGACGTATCGAGCATCCCCAAGCTTAATTCTTGTTCATCCTCGAGTAGGTAAATGATAAAAACAGAATTTTTGATGTGACATCTACCCATTATGTAACCTTATGCATGAATGCTCATTGAGAAAAGATGAATTAACAAAAATTAACATAGCAATACTTATAAGTATAAGCAATAAATCATTAATCTATCAAAGTATACAAGCCTCAAAGATTGTTTTACCCCGTTCATCTTATTATATTAGAAAGGCATGGGTCCATCTTCACCACATTAATACAAATGTGAAGCACCGGAGTGTCCAAGTCACGCAATTCGATCATACGTTTTCAATATGCATCAAAAAATTATTGTTCACACAATACATGAGCGTGAACCATTGGACAAAGCATATATGTGGAATAGAATATGGTGTTAGGTATCAAAGGGGTAAAAAGTGTAGAAGATAATCTGACATCAACTAGGCTTACCAATGGGCTATGGAGATGCCCGTCGACAAATGTCAATGCAAGGAGCAGTTATTGCCATGCAGATGATGCACTAGAGCTACAAGTGTATGAAAAGATCATATGAAGCTAAGTGGGGTATGCATCCAACTTGCTTGCTCACAAAGACATCGGGCATTTGATGAAGCCCATCACCGGAATATACAAGCCAAGTTTATGAAAATTTTATTCCCACTAGCATATGAATGACATAACATGAGACTCTCTATATGAAGAACAAGGTGCCACTTTGAGGCACAAGTGTGGTAAAGGATAGTAGCAAAGTCCCTTCTCTATTTTTTCTCTCATTCATTTTTTATGGTGAGATCATTTGTCCTCCCCCCTTTTATTTCCTCACTAAGACAGTTCTCTAATGATGATTATCATCACACTTTTATTTACTTATAACTCAATATGAAAACTGGTAGGACGATATGACTTTGTATGAATGCCTCTAGCACTGTATGAGGATGTGCAAAGATCTAGCGTCACATGTATCAAAAATATGATGAATGGTTGCTCTGCCACAAATACTATTTCAGCTATATATGATCATGCAATGCATTATGATGATGAACAAACTAGTCATGTGAAGTGACGATGGAATTTGCATGGAAATATATCTCGGAATGGTTATGGAAATGCCATGATAGGTACATATGGTGGCTGTTTTGAGGAAGATATAAGAAGGATTATGTGCAATAGAGCATGTCATGTCACGGGGTTTGGATGCACGGCGAAAGTTGCACCGATCCTCGAGGTGAGAACAAGCAATGCACGGTACCGAAGAGACTAGAAATATGAGGAGGTGAGATTGTGTATGTCACATTAGTCAGAAAGAACTCATATACTTATCGCAAAGTTTTATTAGTGTTATCACAAACCAAAGTACTACTCACAATCCCCGAGGGATAGGGTTGGGAGGAATTAACCATCGTGCGACTCTGACTTGAAAAAATACTTGGATTTCAACGAGGAACAGAAATGCTCACACATCATCACCATGCCCTTTTGATTTTTAGATGAACAAGAAGTCTAATATCTCTTAATATCGACACCTCTCCAAATTAATAATAATTCACTCACACCATTTTCATATCACCACATCGATATCATTAACCCATAATTTATGTATATGTTCTACATGATGGTTTTAATTATCATTCATTGAACACCTGTTATTTTTTATCTAGTCTTATGACCAATAAAAATTACCATCACTATTTACTTAACTCTGAAAAATACATGTGAACAATGAAATCATAATATTTCTACAAAATCTACACGTCATCGTGCTCAAAAAGATAAAAGTGAAGTACTAGAGCAACTGCTAAGCTCAAAAGATATAAGTGAAGCACATAGAGTATTCAAACAAATTATGATGATGGTGTATCTCTCTCAAATAGATGTGACTATCAAATCATGGTTGTGTCAAACTTAAACTAAAAGTAACAAAAGAAAACGATGCTCCAAGAAAAACTCATATAATGTGATGAATAAAAGTGTAGCTCCAAGTGACATACTCATGCATTCAGACGAAAAAGGAGATGCCTTCCACGGCATCCCCAAGCATAGACGCTTGAGTATTCCTAGAATATTAACTTGGGATACCTTGGGCATCCCCAATCTTAGGCGTTTTCTACTCCTCACTCCTTCCTTCATCGGGATAATACCCAAAACTTGAAAACGTCAATCACATGAAACTTAATAAAATTTTGTGAAATCCGTTAATATAAGCAACATATGAAATACTTTTAGGTACTATTGTAAGTTGATTATTACTTTATTTTATCATAACTTATTTTGTTCTTACTTCTACATGGCTTATACCCCCGATACGATCCATAGCATCATCAAAACAAGCAAAATATGCAAGCTAAAACAGAATCTGACTAAAACAGAACAGTCTCTAGTAATCTGTAATGAACCTATGGTTATGTAACCACAATTTTTTTTTAAATTAGGACAACCTGAAGAGTTTGTATATTTATACTTTGTAAAAAAAATAGCTTAAATGTACTTTCCAGTAAATTCACAGAAATTATGCACTTGACGTCAAAGTTTCTGTTTTTGCATCGTATCAATTCTACTCGTCATACAAATCATCCCAAAGGCTTTACTTGGCACAAACACTAATTGAAACATAAAAATATAATCATTATAGAGGCAATAATCATGTTATCGCAAACAAATAGAAAATAAAAGGCAAAAATAAAGATAACTATGGATTGCCTCCCCACAAGCGATATTGTTTTATGCCCCTACCTAGGCATATTGCATAGTTTTAAGTATTGTCATCTTTGACATTCCACCCATAAGTAGCTATCATGGTTGATTCATAAGGTGTTCTAATTCTATTTCTAGGAAAGTGTCCCATTCCTTTCTTTAATGGTAATTGGAACCTTATGTTTCCCTCTTTCATGTCAATGATTGCACCTATAGTTCCTAGGAAGGGTCTTCCAAGTATAATGGGAAAAGTAGGATTGTAATAAGTATTAAGCACAACGAAATCTACACGCACATAATTTTTATTTGCAATTATCTGCAAATCATTTATTCTACCCAGGGGTTTCTTAATGGTAGAATCCGCAAGATGCAAGTTTAGGGAACATTCTTCAATATTAGTGAGACCAAGCACATCACATAGAGATTTAGGTATAGTTGAAACACTAGAACCAAGGTCACACAAAGCATTGAATTAATATTTATTTATATTAATTTTTATAGTAGGTTTCCACTCATCGTGCAACTTTCTTGGAATAGAAACTTCAAGCTTAAGTTTCTCATCATAAGCTTTTACCATAGCTTTTACTATATGTTGAGTAAAAGCTTTGTTTTGTTCATAAGAATTGGATGAGATAATAAAGGATTGCAGAAAGGAATACATTTTAATAAAGATCAATAATACTAATTAAAGTCCTTGTAATCCAAGGTAGTGGCCACATCACTACTTAAAGTTTTGACCTCTCTGAACCCACTTTTTCAGTTTTTGCATCGAAATCATCACCCTCCAACTGAATGGGGCGCTCCTTAACTAGAGTTGACTCATCTGAACTCCCTTTATCATTAATGTTCATAGAAATAAACAAAGATTCAATAGTAGAAGTACCAATCATTTGAAGATCTTCATCATGATTCCGGTAAAAATCGGGTGGAAGAGCTTTTTCTAGTAATTCTTGCTTAGCTTTCAACTTAGCGATCCTATCCTTAATTTCATTAATAGAAACTTGGATAGATTTAATAGTCTAATTAAAATCATGCTTAGGAGGCAAATATTTTTAAGAGTTTCTACATCAAGAGAAATTTTATCCATGTTTTTAGGCAAAGTGTGAACAACATGCAATTTCTCTTCTACCATAGTATTGAATTTTTTTAATTGTGTTCTCAAGATCAAAGGATATCCTATAAGAATTTGCAGAAGAATTAACATAAGAATTGCCATAACCAGTAGGAACATTACAGGTATATGGCCTAACATTGTAATTATCCCCAGAGGCATTGTTTTTGAAATTATTTCGCGAGATAAAATTCACATCAATAGCTTCATTATTTTGCTCAATCAAAGTAGACAAGGGCATATCATTGGGATCAACATGATTATTTTTATTGGCAACCAAATTCATAAGAGCATCACTTTTTCACTCAAAGTAGCGGTTTCCTCAACATAATTTACTTCTTACCGGTTGCAGCTCTCTTGATGCGTCTTGATGTTGTCTAGAAGTTTTTTGGCCTCTCCAAAGGTCACATCCATAAAGGTACCACGTCCATCTGAATCTATAAGTTTCGAGGCACAAAGTTTAGTCCAGCATAGAAGTTTTGGATAATGATCCACAAGTTTATACCTTGAGTAGGGTAATTCCTTATCATCAATTTCATTCTCTCCCATGCTTGTGCAACATATTCATGATCATGTTGTTTCAAATTCATTCTTTGATTACTAAGGGAGATGATCTTAGCATGAGGAAAATTCTTAGCAATAAAAGCATCTTTACACTTATCCCATGTTCTAGTACTGATACGTGGTAAAGATGAAAACCAAGCTTGAGCTTTATCTCTTAGTGAAAAAGGAAACAATTTTAATTTCACAATATCATTATCCATATCCTTTTTCTTTTGCCTATCACAAAGTTCAACAAAGGTATTAAGATGTGAAGTGGGATCCTCAATAGGACTTCCCATAAATTGTTCTTTCATGACAAGATTCAGCAATGCATCATTAATATCAAAAGCCTTCGTGCTAGTGGCGGGTTGTATAGGAGTACTAATAAAATCAGTGTTATTAGTATCTGACAAGTCACACAACTTACTAGTATATTGAAACAAGGTGACCGAGCAAGCAAAGTAACAAGTAGGACAAGAAAACTAGAGAGCGAAGATGCAAACTAGTGACAAGCTAAGCAAGAAAAGGTAAATATTTTTGTATTTTTAGTTTTTATGAGACAAAGTAAATATACCAGCAAATAAAAAGGATAACAAGTGAATGAAAATTTGTTTGAATTTACTTGGTAGTTGGTGATGATATTCCCCGGCAACGGCGTCAGAAATCCTTCCTCATACTTGTGATCTGTGTTGGGTTTTCCATGAAGACGAACGGGTTATTGCAGCACAATGTGGGTAAGTATTTCCCTAAGTTATGAAACCAAGGTTTATCGAACCAATAGGAATATCAACCACAACCATCTTCAGCGGTTGCACATAAAAGAACAAACAACTTGCACCCAACGCGGCCAAGAGGGTTGTCAATTCCCTTGCTCTTGTTATTTGCAAGCGAGTGAGGTGTGTAGATAGTTGTAAATTTCAAAATAAAATGGAAATAAATAATTTGTAGAAAGGTATTGAAGGTTTTGTAAATATATGGTGCATAGACCCGGGGGCCATAGTTTTCCCTAATGACATCTCTCATGAAAAACAACATACGGTGGGTAAACAAATTACTGTTGGGCAATTGACAGAAAAGCGGATAGTTAAGCGATATTCACGGCAATGATCCTGTGTATATAGGCATCACGTCCATAAAAAAATAGGCCGACTCCTATCTGCTCCTATTACTATTACTCACCTCAGCAACAGCTATTCACCATGCATCTATAGTATTAAGGCCCCTTTGTTTGGGCTATAGATTCGTGAGAATCAACTATGGCTTGGATTCCTAAAATCAGCTAGAGCTGCAGATTCTGGGAGTCAGAAGCACACCGTTTTCTTACCCTAAATTAGGAGAACGAAGTGTATTGTGAAATGTCCGAAACACCCCTAATGCACAAATGGTCAATCACAAAACTCCAAGAACTGATCACACACATTGAATAATTCGGGAAACCTATAGAAGTTATCACATACATTGAATAATTCAGAAAACCAAGAGCAGGGCAGAACATGGAAGTGGGGAGCACATGACATTGAAGAGGGTTGGGCGCAGACGGGGTCTGGGGCCAAGGTGGACCTCTAGCGCGGTGCATGTGGACCTTTGACGTAGTCCAGGGAGAGCTCGGGTGGGCGGCGCGGTGGGATATCAGGGGCGGCGGCCCAACGGGCTCAGTACGGAGTATGAGAGGGGCGGTCGATCTAGTTGTGAGCTAGTCTTCAAATGCGATGACACAGATGAAGCTCGGGCGTCGGGTGGAGGATGCTTGTCGGAGGTAGGGAGGGGCTGAGCCACGCAGATACGTCCTTTGGGCACCAGCAGGAGCGGCACACATGGATCCGCCGGATTCCCAGATCTGTTTGCTTGGGATGGAGATGTCGGGACCCCGATCCTAAGTCATCAGAGTCCATCATGTAACACATCACATCACTTTGCAGCCTCACGCACGGTAAAATCCACGGCTACCACCTTACCTTGGTCGGGACCGTTTGCGTCTTTTGGCTCACGTATATGAATGTGTCGCTAGCATTCAAATGACAAAGAACCCAGGTTGACATGACTAGTTAATAAACCCAAGTGGTACATCCGTACAGGGACAGGCATACATAACCCAGCAAAGCAGGTGTCGGTCAACAGCGTGTGTAGATGAGTCGTAGCAAGCTACAAGGACTCCATTACACTGTGTGACATTTCCACGAGGGGAGAGACACAACAGCAAAGAAGGATACATGCCGGTCAATCAATGGGTCTGGAGTAGTAGCAAGATACCAAGGCTCAGTGGAAGCACAAAGAGGCATTTCCCCATAAGAGTACTACTAAAGGCACACAACTAGGTGTCGAATCCCACACATATAATGCATTTCAAAACATACACACAATATGCACGATATGTGTGGATACAACATGGCATCACAACATAACTCTATGACTCAAGCATTTATTAAAGACTCATAGGAGTCAACATAGTGTAATATTACAAACAGGGGTCACATGACCCAACATTCAAGTCATACAAGCATCAAGCGGAAGTTACATGTGTGGGTACACACATCTACTAAAAGTGGTTGGAGGAGCCTAAAAGCTACAACGGCCCTACCAAAGGAGCCAGGCCTTTGTCTGGGATTCCCAAGCTATTCCAATCAACGTTGATCATATCGTGTAGAACCAATAGTGAAACTAATGTTTCCTCTGCAAAAACAGAAAGAAGAAAACGTGAGTACAAATGTACTGAGCAAGACTTACGTCAGAACTAACTACATATGCACCATTGTCAACAAAGGGGTTGTGGAGTTTAATTGCAGCAAGCCAGCTTTGACTCTTGGCTAACCTATACTACGTCTACAAATACTTCCTTTGAGGTGGGATAGAGCACACGAGTCCACATATTCACCAATTCAATACACCACTATGGATCCACTCTCGTCTCCCTACGAGAAATCCATCCATAGCACTCACACTTATCTTGCATGTTTTAGAGTATCCATTCCAAGTTGTCTATGTACCACGTAATGTTTCCAAGTACTCCATATCCGAGGATGCGGCTATTCAAACGGATTAATTCATCCTGCAGGAATATACTTCTTCACACACGCTCTCACCACTTAGCACCAAATGCACGTCATGCATCTCGGCAACCTTCAAGCGGAATCACTGGCATGGGTGTCGTCCTCGACCGTTAACCACATAAGACCCTGGTCCAGGTTTATCGCCTATTTGATACTGAACCCACAAGGAAGTCCGACCGAAGTTTCCTTAACGGCCCGAAACAATGTGCGCAGGATTCCCAAGCCCACCATCCGAGTGCCACTTGGTACACCGTGCCACTGTGTATCTACCATACTGAATCCTACCCCGTCGGGCAGAGCTAAACACGGCCGCCAACACTTTTCCTACAAACACCAGAAACTAGTTTCAACTCCTGGACAAAGATCTAGGCGATTAATAAGCCGAGAGAGGTCGAGTTACAGGTGTTGGAAATATGCCCTAGAGGCAATGATAAAATAGTTTTTATTATATTTCCTCTTTCAAGATAATCGTTTATTATCCATGCTATAATTGTATTGAATGAAAGCATAGATACATGTGAGGATATATAGACAAAACAATGTCCCTAGTAAGCCTCTAGTTGACTAGCAAGTTTATCAAGGATGGTTAAGGTTTTCTGACCATATGCAAGTGTTATCACTTGATGACTGGATCACATCATTAGGAGAATGATGTGATGGACGAGACCCAAATTATAAACATAGCATGTGATCGTGTTATTTTGTTTCTATTGTTTTCTGCGTGTCAAGTATTCATTCCTATGACCATGAGATCATGTAACTCACTGACATCGGAGGAATACCTTGTGTGCATCAAACGTCGCAATGTTACTGGGTCACTATAAAGGTGATCTACAGGTATCTCCAAAGGTGTTCGTTGAGTTAGCATGGATCAAGACTGGGATTTGTCACTCCGTGTGACGGAGAGGTATCTCGGGGCCCACTCGGTAATACGACATCACATATAAGCCTTGCAAGCAATGTGACTAAAGTGTTAGTGGATATATAGACAAAACAATGTCCCTGGTAAGCCTCTAGTTGATTAGCCAGTTGATCAAGGATGGTTAATGTTTTCTGACCATATGCAAGTGTTGTCACTTGATGATTGGATCACATCATTAGGAGAATGATGTGATGGACCAGACCCAAATTATAAACGTAGCATGTGATCGTGACATTTTGTTGTTGTTGTTTTCTGTGTGTCAAGTATTCATTCCTATGACCATGAGATCATGTAACTCACTGACACCGTAGGAATACCTTGTGTGTATCAAACGTCGCAACGTTACTGGGTGACTATAAAGGTGCTCTACAGGTATCTCCGAAGGTGTCCGTTGAGTTAGCATGGATCAAGACTAAGATTTGTCACTCCGTGTGACGGAGAGGTATCTCAGGGACCACTCGCTAATACAACATCACATATAAGCCTTGCAAGCAATGTGACTAAAGTGTTAGTCATGGGATCTTGTATTACGGAACGAGTAAAGAGACTTGCCGGGAACGAGATTGAAATAGGTATAGGGATACCGACGATCAAATCTCGGGCAAGTAACATACCGAAGGACAAAGGGAATGGTATACAGGATTATATGAATCCTTGGCACAGAGGTTCATCCGATAAGATCTTCGTAGAATTGTAGGATCCAATATGGACATTCAGGTCCCGCTATTGGATATTGACCGGGGGGTGTCTTAGGTCATGTCTGCATAGTTCTCGAACCCGCGGGGTCTGCACACTTAAGGTTCAGTGGTGTTTCGGTATAGTTGAGTTATAGGTGTTGGTGACCGAAGGTTGTTCGGAGTCTCGTATAAGATCACGGACGTCAGGAGGGTTTCTGGAATGGTCCAGAAACAAAGATTGATATATAGGATGGTTTCATTGGGTCTCCGGAAAGATTTCGGGCATTACCGGCAGTGTACCGGGAGTGATGAATGGGTTCCGGGTTTTCACCAGGAGGGGCCCACACACCCGGGAGAGATCCTAATAGCCCAAGGGTGGCGCACCAGCCCTTAGTGGGATGGTGAGGCCAGCCCAAGTGGGCTATGGTGGCTAAGGAGAAAAAAACCAAAGAGAAAAGAAAAAAAAGAGGGAGGTGGGAAGGAAGAGGAGGACTCCTCCTTCTCCAAACCGAATTGGAGTTGGAGTCCTCCTCTCCTCTCTTGGCCGATGCCCTAGGGGCTCCGTTGAGCCCCATGGCTGGCCCCTCCCCTCCTCCTATATATAATAGAGGTTTTAGGTTTTTTGACCCAACTTTTGCCATGTGCAACTCAAACCTCTACTTCGTAGTTCTTCCTCTAGATTAGTTTTCTACGGAGCTCGGGCGGAGCCCTACAGGAATAGATCATCACCATAACCGGCGCGCCGTCATGCTGCCGGAGAACTCATGTACTTCCCCATCTCTCTTGTTGGATCTAGAAGGTGGAGATCGTCATCGAGTTGTATGTGTGCTGAACGCGGAGGTGTCGTCCGTTCGGCGCTAGATCGGAATGGATCGTGGGATGACGGAGATTTGAATCACGAAGCTGTACCACTACACCAACTGCGTTTCTTAACGCTTCCCACTTAGCGATCTACAAGGGTATGTGGATCCGATCTCCCTCTCGTAGATGAACATCACCATGATAGGACTTCGTGTGCGTAGGAAATTTTTTGTTTCCCATGCAACGTACTCCAACAACCGAAACCCAATGTGTGGTAGTATCTTATCTTGGATAACATAACATAACTCAGTTCTTAAGGACGGTCCCAATGAGACAACCCACCATGTACTCCTAAATGGCCTCTTATCACTACCTTTATCAAATCGGATTCACAACCATTCTCACACTTTAGGACATGAACACAACCATTCTGATTCGTCGTCCAGACTGATCAGACCCGACACAATTCTAAGCATAGCAGGCACAGTATGCAAGCATGGATGAGTAGCACATCAAGGCTCCAGAAGTTGCTACTCATGTTAAATGGTTTCAACTATTTATTGTGGCAAAATCAGGTCATGCATAGGAATGGGTTCAACTACCAAAAACAATACCACTTGAATCGATGTTGCCCTAATGCAGTAAAAGAGAGCAGGAGCGAGAGAGTGGGATTTTATAGGAATGTTCAAGGGGGTTTTGCTTGGCTGACATTTCTGAAGAAAACAATGAGTCTTCATCAATGTGAATGATCACATCATGGGAACCATTGTCTACCGAGAGGGAACATCACCGGCAAACACAAAAAGAATAATATTTACTTCACAGAAATGCAACACTATGATGCATGATCATGACATGGTAGAATGCTAATGATTGAGCTAATGCATCTAGCATAAGGATTAAAGGAAGTTAGTTTGAACCAAAGGTTCAAATTCAAACTCCATATATGATTATTTATATGGCATTTATTTTTTTTTTGTCTAAAATAGAGGACAAAAGTTATTCTAACATGCATGAAAATGCCATAAACAGATTCCTTGCCTTTTTATAATAATATTTCATATATTATTTACTTAATTTGGAGTTATATTTTAATTTCTATGATTTTCAGAAGTTTAGGATATTTTTTGGAATTATTTTTTAATTAGAAAATCATTTATTGCGTCAGCTCTGCGTCACCAGGTCAATGTCACCATATCACGTCAAAACTGACGTGTGGGGTCCACACATCAGTGTCTTATTTATTTAACAGTGTTAAATTAATATTATTTTCTAAATTACAGGCACTGGGGCCCACTGTCAGTGTCTAGGGGGGTAACTAGTGGCGTCATTAGCCACTGATGGGTTGCCACGTCGGCACCGGTCGGGCTTTGGCCGGCGGCGACGAAATCGGCGACGGTGCTCGCCGGAGTTGATTCGAATCGCGCTAGAGGGGGTGGATTCGAGCGCCGAGAGCACTAGGAAGAAGCCTAGGCTCGGCCTCATCCAGCCGGGGCGACAAGAGGGGCTAGGGTGGCCAGAGCAAGCGCCAGTGATGAGCTTATGCGGGGGCCGGAGTTCGGGTTCTACGGAACCGGCGCTAAAGGGGAGAAACGACCGCGGGAAGAGGGGGAATGGAAACGTCGGCTCACATCGGATCCATGGGCGCACACGGCGGGCTCAGCGGCGTGTTCTGACCGGTGAATCGACAAGAGGGGACCGGCAGCCAGAGGTGAGGAAACGGTGGCGATGGCGGCGTCAGCCGGGCTCCGGCCTCGATTCCGGTGGGGTGGAGGAGCTTCTCGTGGTCGCGGAGCTGAAGAGCAGGTCAGGGAGGCGTCGCTGTGGCCAGAGAGGTGTCGGTGGAGCTAGATCTCGAGCTCGTTAATGGCAGCACGAGAAAAAGGAGAGAGGTGAGGAGGCCAAATGGAGAGAGGAGGAGATCGGGACGTCTCTCAGGTCGTGCTATCGCAGTAGGAGGCGCGGGGGAGGCTTCCACAGCAAGCACGAGGTGGCGCGGTGCTGCCCCGTGCTCATCTTCTACTCTGTCTATTGGCAAGAGGAGGAAGACGACACGGAAGCCCCTGGTGGGGTGGGCCTACCACTTGGGCGCCATGTAAGTCTTTTGTTTATTTTGTTTTCTTTTATTTCTATTCTATTTTTTGACTTTTGTGTTTGATTTTAATAAAATATCAAACCGTTTTGTAAAACCATAAAATACTATTATGTGACATAAAATAAATATCCAATGCCACAAAATTATTTTCAGAATTTATGAAACTATATTCTATTTATAGAAAATATAATTCCACTCAAAATAATTGTTTGATTAAATCAAAACTCCAAAATAAAATGTTTTTGTGATCAAAGATTTTGGTTGACATTTTTATAACATGCCAATGTTTTCACAAAATATTTGGAACGTTATCTTGGATCATTTTGAAGCAATTTTTATATTGTTTATTTTCCAAAAGTTTGAATGATGAGGCTTGATCACTTCCCCATTTCAAATTCAAAGGAATTTTAAAAATGCATGCATGAACTCTTAGCAAGCAAAGTAAAACTTGGGTCATGACAGGAGAATAGGTCGGGTGGAGAAGGATGAGAGGGACAGGGGAAACAAATTTTAGCGGTGGTGGTTCTGTCGTAATTTCGAGTGGAAATAGGGGCAAGACCTCAACACGTATCGTTTTCTTTTGTGGGAAGCCCTAGAATATATGGAATCGCCAAAATCGTTGCTTCTGGATTTGCTTGCCTGCTAGTTCATTTTTAAAATCAGGTTCTAGGAATCTAGATAGGACTTTGGTGTGTTTATTTGAGATTCTGATTTTAGAAGGCCTCGAATCTAAAAATGAGAAGTTGGAGCCCAAACAAAGGCTACCTAAGTAAAACAGAGTAATGCATGGAGAACGATGACAGGACGTAGACAAAGTAAACTCAAGCAATATGAATAAAACCCATCGTGTTATCCTTAGTAGCAGCAACACAAAGACGCATATTGTCCCCTTGTGTAACTGGGATATAGAAATTCACCAGGTTGAACCTACTAAAGCGCACTTCTCTCATCGAAGAAATATCAATCTAGTTGGCCAATATTTTAATAAATCAGAGAGAGTTACAAAGCTATCATAATCTTGCACCTAAGAATCATATTAGTATTCAGAGAAGACTCAAATATTTATCATGAATAATCTGACCATAAACCCACAATTCATCGGATCCGAACAAATGCAAAGGATTACATCATATGAATCAAAGCAAAGATGCGATGTTCATTGTATTGAAGATCAGGAGAGAGAGAGAGATAGCCATCTAGGTACTAGAAATGGCCCATGGGTGTGTGGTGAACTACTCGCACATCATCATGAGGGTAGCAAGGTTGATGAAGAGGCCCTCCGTGATCGATCCTCCCTCCGGTAGGGTGCCGGAATAGGGCTTTACATGTCCTCCCATAAAACTCGGACTTGCAACAGTATAAAAAGTGTTTGGGTCTTCCTCTAGGTTTTTTAGGTTATACGAGAATTTATAAGCCACAGAATGGAGTCGGGAGGTCCTCGAGGGGCCTACAAACCAATAGAGCGCTACCCCACCCCCAGGATGCGCTGGGTTGGCTTTTGGGGCCCTCGTGTGGCCTCCAGTCTTCTTCTGATGCTTGTTGGTCTTCTTTTGGTCCAGAAACAATATCCAAAGCAGATTCAAGTCAATTTGACTTCGTTTGGTATGGTAAACCAGAAAAGTGAAAACCATGCAGAAAACAACAACTGGCACTTGCAATGGGTCAATAGGTTAGTGCTCACAAATATAATAAATTGGTAAACAAATACCCAAAAGTATTCTAGAACGATAATATATCAGCATGGACCAATCAAAAATTATAGATATGTCGAAGACGTATCAGAGCTCGTGTTGGTACTCCACAGTCGATTCCTCGACGGACAGGCTCTTCTCTACCTCATCCTCAACCATGCGCAACTCCTCCTCCCAGTGCTCCTCGATCTCCGCAGCCCCCTGCATCTCCAGCTCCCACTCTCGCTCGATGATACCTCTCCAACTTATCTACAATTTTTATTATTCCATGTTGTTATATTATCATTCTTGGATGTTTTACAAACATTATATAGCGGCTTTATATCATTTTTTGGGACTAACCTATTGACGTAGTGCCCAGTGCCAGTTGTTATATTTGCTTGTCTTTTTTACTTCGCAGAAAATCAATATCAAACGGAGTCCAAATTTCGAGAAACTTTTTGGAGATTTTTCTCTATCTAGAAGACATCTAGAGGACCAAGGAAGCCAACCACAGGAAGCCCGGGCTACCCACAAGGAACCATGGTGCGCGTGCCCCCATGGTGCGGCCTGGTACCTAGTGGGCACCCCATGGCCCATCTTGACGTGATTCCAACGGAAAAAATCCTATAAATAGATAAACCTCCAGGAATAACCCTAGATGAGAAGTTCCGCCGCCGCAAGCCTGTGTAGCCACGAAAAACCAATTGGGAACTCGTTCTGGCACCCTGCCGGACGGGGAGATCATCTCCGATGGCCATCTTCATCATCCCGACGGAGTCCATGATGAGGAGGGATTAGTCCACCCTCGGGTCTGAGGGTTTGTACAAGTAGTTGTCTGTTTAATCTCTCTCTCTCTCTCTCTCTCTCTCTCATGTTCTTGAGATGTCATGGTCTTGATATATCAAGGGCCTTGTTAATATAGTTGGATCATATGGTGTTTGTCCCATCTTATTTTTGTGATGAATTGAATCTATCACTTAAAGATCTTGTTATGTTGGATTGAATATTTAAGTTTGAGAGCACATGATGTATGTCTTACATGTGGATACACGTATTGACATTGGGATATTCAAGTGGTTCACTTGATATATGTTGTGGCATCAACTTGCGGATTCCAGTGACCTTTGGGGATCTAGGCATAGTGGTTGATTGCATGTTTTCATACTATGTTTTTCGATTGAAATCTTGGGGTTCTCCTTGAAGTTCTTTGTGTTGGATTGAATATGAAGAATCTGAAATTGTTTGATGCATGTCATGTAATTAGCCCACGGATACTTGAGGTGAAATTGGAGTATCTAGGTGACATTAGGGTTGATTGATATGTATCAATGGTGTTATTTTAGTACGAACTCTTGAATAAATCGATCGGAAAGGTAACTTTTTATTTTAGTATGGACTCTTGGAAAGATTCATCGGAAAGAATAACTTTGAGGTTGTTTTGTAGCCTACAAACAATTTCTTCTTATGTTCTCTCTACATAGGAACTTTGTAGTGATTCTTTATCGCACGTCGAGGGATTGTTATGTGATCCAACTATATTAGCAATGTTGAGAGATTGCACTAGCGAAAGTAGGGACCCCAGGCCTCATTTTCAAGCATTGCAAGACTTTTTATGCTCACTTTTGTTACTCGCTACCTTGTTGTTTTTTATTGTTCTGATTATAAAAATCAATATCAACTATCATTACTACACTTGTATCACCATCTCTTCGCTGAACGAGTGCCCCTATACAATTTGCCATTGTATTTGGTGTGTTGAGGACACAAGAGGCTTTTTATTATTTGGCTGGAGGGTTCTTTGACAGAGACCGTCTTCATCCTACGCCTCCCATGGATTGATAAACCGTAGGTCATCCACATGAGGGAAATTTTCTAGTGTCCTACAAAACTCTGTGTTTGGAGGCCCAACATGAGTCTACAAGAACAAGTTGTGTAGTAGACATCGAGCTCTTTTCTGGCGCTGTTGTCGGGGAGGTGAGTGCTTGAAGGTATATATCAAGATCTTGCAATTAAATCTTTAGTTTCTTGTTTTTTACTATTTTGGTTTTATAAAAATAAAACTATAAAAATGGAATTGAGGTGGTCTCATATTGTGCATCTTTATCATGTCTTTCTTGAAAATGATGGAAAGGAAAATTGTGCCCAATTTCTAGAGGAAGAATTTAGGAAAATGCTTAATCTGAAATCCTTGAATAGTGAGAATGATAGCAACATTGTTGGTATGAATTCTCTGAATATCCATGATGATAATGATATGCAAAGCAACAAGCTTGGGGATGCTATGTTTGATGAAGATGATATTTTTAGTCCCCCAAGTTTTGATGAGAAAATTTATTATGATGAAAGAATGCCTCCTATTTATGATGATTATATTGATTCAAGTGGGTTTGGAAGAGTGTAAACTCTAGGAAGTAGTGATCCCACTATTTTGGAGGGTGTTGAATCTTTTCATAATGGTAAAAGTGGATTTGGAGAGGTCATTACTTTATTTAGTGATGAATCCACTATTTTGGAAGAGGTTTCAATTGACAATGACAAGAAAGTTGCTATTTATGATAATTATGGTGATGAAATGTATGCTATAAAGAGTAATAAAAACCATGAAACTTGTCATCATGATTTTAATTTTCAATTGGATTATACCACTCAAGTATCACATGATAGTTATTTTGTTGAGTTTGCTCCCACTACTATGAATGATAAGAATTTTGCTTGTGTGGGTAATAATAAAACTTCTATACTTGTGCATCGTGAAAAGAATGATGTATGTGATAGTTATATTGTTGAATACCTTCATGATGCTACTAAAAATTATTATGACGTAGGAACATATGCTTGTAGGAGTTGCAATAATATCAAGTTTCCTCCCTATGTGTTCAAAGTTTCAAAGTTCTGCTTGTTTTGCCTTCCTATGCTAGTTGATTCTTGCTCCCATAAATTGTTTGCTCACAAAATCCCTATGCATAGGAAGTGGGTTAGATTTAAATGTGCTTGTCATGTGCTTCATGATGCTCTCTTGCATATTTCAATCACTACTTTTTATGTGAGCATCATTGAAATCATCATGCCTAGCTAAAAGGCATTAAAGAAAAGCGCTTGTTGGGACACAACCCAATATTTACCATTTCTGTCTTTGAGTGTTCACATAATTAATCTACTGTATTAATCATTTTCATGGCTTTTATTTCAATAAAGTTCCTAGTAAAGCCTTTGGGATAGTTTGGATACTTATTTGTTTGATTCTATGCAGAAACTGAAACTTTTACGTCCATTGTAGAATTTCTCTGATTTTATGGAGCAAAAAAATTCTAAACTTTTTACACAGTTTTGGTACGCAAATTCTCTATGGTGTTCTAAATTTTCAGAATTTTTAGAGTTGTAGAAGTATGGCATAATTCAGAGCTTTACAGACTGTTCTATTTTTGACAGATTCTAATTACAATGCATAGTTTGTTTTTTTAGTTTCTATGGGTTATATTGGTCAATATAAATTGCAGAAATTATAGGGTACAGTATGCATTGTGTGAGAACAATTATGAATCTTGTATTTGACAGTACCCAAGTGAATGGTCTATATTTATCATACTAACCCATCTCACAAAGTTCCGTTAAGTTTTGTGCGATTGAAGTTTTCAAGTTTTGGCTAACATACCAATATGAGGAGAATAAGGAGCATCAACAACCTAATCTTGGGGATGCCCAAGGCACCCCCAAGGTAATATCCAAACAAGACTCAAGCGTCTAAGCTTGGGGATGCCCCGGAAGGCATCCCCTCTTTCGTTTCCAACATTATCGATATATCTTACTTGGAGCTATATTTTTATTCGTCACATGATATGTGTTTACCTTGGAGCATCATTTTATTTTGTTGTTCTATGTTAGATGTTATTTATTATCTTGTTTTTCAATAAAAAGTTCCAAGAATTTCCTTTAGAATACTTGAATTGCATGTGTGATGTGTGTTGTACAACAACAGAAAATTTTGCTGTAGTATTCGAATTATCATATTTTACTGTAACATGTAAAGTTTTTGAAATTATTTACAATACTATCATGCAAATTTCTTATCATGTCCTAAATTGTACGATTTGTTTTAGATATAAAAGTAAAAATTTTACATAGATTGTTGCAGACTATTCCGTTTGGACATATTGTTGTCATAGTTTTGTTATCTACTTATCATATAGTTCCCATAGCTTAAATTGGTAGATATAATTTGTATAAATTATAGAATACAATATCTAATGTTTTAAAATTATTATTCAACTTATTTTGACAGTACATAAAAAGTTGATTTATGCTTATGTGCACTAACATATCTCACGAGTTCTTTTCAAGTATTGTGTGCATGGAGTTTTTGAGACACGTGAAACCGGGATATGAAAGGATTGACCGAGATACAAAATCTCAAGCTTGGGGATGCCCAATTCACTCCAAGTAAATATTTCAAGAAGTCTCAAGCATCTAATCTTGGGGATGCTACACATCCCGCCTTTCTTCATCAACAACTATCGGTTAGCCTATGTTGAGCCTAAATTTTTATTTGTCCACATAATATGTGCTATTCTTGGAGTGTATTTTTCTATTTTCTGTTTGAAATAAATATCAGATTTGAAAAATCCTTATTTAGTCAGAGTCCTCACATAGCTACTTAATTGTTTGACTACTCATTGATCTTCACTTATATCTTTTGAGAGTAGTTTGATTGAATTGCTCTAGTACTTAACTTATATCTTTTTGAGCATGGTGGTGTTGTTATTTCGAAGAAATATGCGCTCATGCTTCACTTAGATTATTTTTAGATATAGTAGAAACTTTGAAAAAATCCTCTCTTGCTTCACTTATATTGTTTTGAGAGTTCAAAATTTTAAAGAAACTTGTCTCTCGTTCTTCACTTATATTTGTCTGAGAGCTTGTTATTACTAATGGCAATATGATTTAAATGAAATTGGTCCCAAAGTAATGGATATCCAGGGGACAGATAATAAAAACTTTCATGAAGATCGTTGGATGTTAAAATTTATTCTTTGTAATAGTTTTACAATATGAAGATAGTGATATGTGAGTTGTGTTGATGAGTAATAATGCTTTAGTAAGAATATTGGTGTTAAGGTTTTTGATCCCCTATGCATGCACATGAAGTCAATAATTCTGCTATGAAATTACATCTTACTTGTGTTTCATTATTCAGTGTTAGTTACGTTTAATGTTCTCATATGATGGTTTTCGTTCCTTGGTTGGGCGCTTCTCAATCTATTTGCTAGCCTTCACTTGTCCTAAGCGGGAATGGTGCTTGTGCATCCAAATCCTAAAACCAAAGTTGTGCCAAATGAGTCCACCATACGTACCTATATGTGGTATTTCATTGTCGTTCTAAGTAAATTTGTATGTACCAACTCTAATATTCAAAATAAACTCATGTTATGTGTGCCTGTACCGCTCATGAAGCGACGAGGGGTGGCCGGTATCTTCCATGTTAAATAGGTTATTCTCAAGATGAGAGTTTATTCACTTGTCATTGCACGAGAGTATGGCGTTAAGAGGGATGCCCAATCCCAAAATGCAAGGAAAAATTATTTTATGTTGTCAAATAATAAATTCCTTGGAAGGTGTTGGTATGGACAGTACCCGTGGATGCGGCTAGCCGTGGAGCGTGAAAGAATGGTGGAAAAAAGAATAAACTGTATTTTCACTTTGAGAACCGCCTATGATTTGTTTAGCATGGAATATATTGGAAACTTTTAGTCATTTTCATTGATAGGAAAAGCATGCAACCCAAAATAATTTTATCTCTTAGTTTAATCTCTGAGATCTCGCACATGTACAAATCTCTGCTTCCCTCTACGAAGGGCCTATCTATTTACTATATGCAAATTTTATTTTCAATTTGAGTCTCCACCTTCTCATATAAAGCACTGCTAATTCTCAAACAACAGCGCCACAAATTGACATGTTGACGGAGATTCGGCTTGCGTTGGTTTTTCCCTTGAAGTGGAATGGGTGATGCAGTACAGGAGCAGTAAGTATTTCCCTCAGTTTGAGAACCAAGGTATCGATCCAGAAGGAGGGTCTCGTCAAGTCCAGAGTACCTGCGCAAACACAAACAATCTTGCACCCAACGCTTCAAAGGGGTTGTCAATCCCTTCAAGATTGTTTGCAAAGTGAGATCTGAAGGCGGAAAGTGCAACAAAGTAAAAAGTGTAAGGCTGAAAATATGGTGTGGAGTAGACCCTGGGGGACATAGTGTTCACTAGAGGCTTCTCTCAAAATAGCAAGTAATACGGTGGGTGAACAAATTACTGTCGAGAAATTGACAGAACCGCGCAAAGTCATGATGATATCTAAGGCAATGATCTAGCATATAGGCATCACGTCCAAGACAAATAGACCGATACTTTATGTATCTACTACAATTACTCCACACATCGACTGCTATCCAGCATGCATCTAGTGTATTGAGTTCATTACGAACAGAGTAACGCTTTACGCAAGATGACATGATGTAGAGGGATAATCTCAAACCAATGATGAAAACCCCATCTTTTTAACCTTGATGGAAACAACACGATACGTGCCTCACTACCCCTTCTGTCACTGGGTGAGGTGACCGCACAGTATGAACCGAAAACCAAGCACTTCTCCCATTGCAAGAATCATAGATCTAGTTGGCCAGACAAAACCCACAACTCGAAGAGAATTACAAGGATATGAAATCATGCATAAGAGAGATCAGAAGAAACTCAAATAAGATTCATAGATAATCTGATCATAAATCCACAATTCATCGGATCTCAACAAACACACCGCAAAAGAAGATTACATCGGATAGATCTCCATGAAGATCATGCAGAACTTTGTATTGAAGATCCAAGAGAGAGAAGAAGCCATCTAGTTACTAGCTATGGACCCGTAGGTCTATGGTGGACTACTCACGCATCATCGGACAGGTCATGGTGTTGATGAAGAAGCCCTCCATGTCTGAATCCCCCCTCCGACAAGGCACCAGAACGTGCCCCATATGGGATCTTGCGGAGACAGAAGCTTGCGGCGGCGGAAAAGTGATTACGATGCTCCCCTGATTTTTTTGGGAATATTTGGGAATTTATAGGTGCAAGATCTAGGTCAGGGGATCTCCAGGGGGGCCACAAGCCTGCATGGCCCGACCCCCTTGGCCGCGGGGTGGGGGCTTGTGGGGCCCCTCGGGCTCTTCTGGCTTGGCTCCCAAGTCTCCCGATCTTCTTCCGTTCCAGAAAAAATCTTTTCGGGGATTTTCTTCCATTTGGAGTATGTTTCAAAATCTCCTTTAAAAGGGGTCAAAAACATGGAAAGAACAGGAACTGGCACTTGGCACTGGGTTAATAAGTTATTCCCAAAAACTAAATAAAAGGCATGCAAAACATCCAAAGTTTGACAAGATAATAGGATGAAACCATCAAAAATTATAGATACATTGGAGATGTATCAAGCATCCCCAAGCTTAACTCCTGCTCGTCCTCGAGTAGGGAAGTGATAAAGAATGAATTTTTTATGTGGAATGCTACCTAGCATAGTTGTCCTTTTCAACTTCTTTCACGTGGCATGAATGTTCAGATCTATACGATTCAAAACAATAGTTTGCTATTGACATGAAAACAGTAATACTTCAAGCAAACTAGCAAAGCAGTCATGAACTTTCAAAATAACAAGGCCAAAGAAAGTTATCTCTACAAAATCATATAGTTTGGCTATGCTCCATCATCCTCACACAACTAATGTAAATCATCCACAACCCCGGAATTGGCCAAGTAATTGTTTTCGTACTCTTACTTTCTCAAACTTTTTATAACTATCACGCAATACATGAGCGTGAGCCATGGATATAGCACTATAGGTGGAATAGAGTGTGGTGGTGGTTGTGAGACCAAAAAGGAGGAGATGGTCACATTGACTCGGCGTATCAATATGCTATGGGTATGCCCATTGATAGATATCAATGTGAATGAGTAGGGATTGCCATACAAAAGATGCACTAGAGCTATAAGTATGTGAAAGCTCAAGAGGAAAACTAGTGGGTGTGCATCCAACTTGCTTGCTCACGAAGACCTAGGGCAATTTTCAAATATACAAGCCAAGTTATAAAACAAAGATTCCCACTAGCATATGGTAGTGGCAAAGCAAAAAATCTCTCAATCATGAAGAACATGGTGCTAATATGAAGCACAAGTGTGCAAAAAGATAGTAGCATTGTCCCTTCTCTCTTTTTCTCTCTTTTTTTTATTTGGGCTCTCAGGCCTCTTTTTTTCTTTTCTCACTTTGATTTTGTTTTTGGGCTCTTTGGCCTCTTTTTTTCTCACATGGGACAATGCTCTAATAATGATAATCATCACACTTTTAGTTACTCAAAGCTCAAAGATCACAATGATGATGACTCCATAGGAAATGCCTCCGGAAGTGTACCGGGATGTGCAACGATCTAGTATGATCACGCAATGGCAATATGAGACTGACAGCACAAGTCATAAGATGGAACGGTGGTAGTTGCATGGCAATATATCTCTGAATGGCTATGAAAATGCCATAGTAGGTAGGTATGGTGGTTGTTTTGAGGAAGGAATTTGGTGGGTTTGTGCACCGGCGAGAATTGCGCGGCACTAGAGGGGCTAGCAATGGTGGAAGGTGAAAGTGCATCTATACCATGGACTCAACATTAGTCATAAAGAACTCACATACTTGTTGCAAAAGTTTTTATTAGTAATCGAAACAAAGTGCTAAACGCATACTCTGAGGGGAAGGGTTGGTAGGTGTAAACCATCGCGTGATCCCGACCTCAACACAAAGGATGACAATCAATAGATCAATTATGCTCCGACTTCCTAACATAGCGGTTCACCATACGTGCATGCTACGGGAATCACTAACTTCAACACAAGTATTTCTAGATTCACAACACCCTACTAACATAGCTTTTAATATTCCCGAATCCATGTCTCAAAACTAATTGAGAGGAATCGAAACTTTTCTTTCTACTCAATGCACATGAAGATGGAGATTTATGCATCCTCTTTGGGTACCTATCACATTTGGGACTACTTTCATAGCATAAGCCAACTACCAAATCACGCACCGCCGTGCTCTAAATATATAAGTGAAGCACAAGAGCAAAAGTATCTAGCTCAAAAAGATATAAGTGAAGCACTATGACCATTCTAGCAAAATCATGATGAGTGCATGTCTCTCTCTCTCAAAAAGGTGTGCAGCAAGGATGATTGTGACACAACAAAAAGAAAAGACTCCTAAGATACAAGACGCTCCAAGCAAAACACATATCATGTGGTGAATAAAAATATTGCTCCAAGTAATGTTACCGATGGCTTGAAGACGAAAGATGGGATGCCTTCCCGGGGCATCCCCAAGCTTAGGCTTTTTGGTGTCCTTGAATTTGGCTTGGGGTGCCTTGGGCATCCCCAAGCTTGATCTCTTTCCACTCCTTATCTCTTTGTCCATGAGAACATCACCCAAAACATGAAAACTTCACAACACAAAACTTAAACAGAAACTTGTGATAACATTAGTACAAGAAAACAAACTACCACTTCTTTTGGTACTTTAGCAAACTTGAATTCTATCTATAATGATGATGGGCTACTGTATTCTCACTTTTCCATGGCTAGTACCCACCGATACTAACCATAGTTTCATCAAAACAAGCAACCAACCCAACAAAAACATTATCTGTCAAAACAGACCAGTCTGTAGCAATCGGTATACTTCATATACTTCTGGTACCTCAACAAATCTGAAACATTACGACGGTCTAGGGAAAAAGCATATCAATCAGCAGCAAAACCAATCAACTCAAAAGCTCTTTCTGAATAAAAATGAAAAATCATCTCGTGAGCGAAAATGTTCTGTCTTTTTCCAGCAGGATCAAACAACCATTACCAAGACCAATCATAAAGGCTTTGCTTGGCTCAAATACAAAAAGAAACACAAAAACACAATCACAACAGAATTATGAAAGTGTGGACGCAACAAAACAGAAAGAAAAAAGATAAGTTCATTGGGTTTCCTCCCAACAAGCGATATTGTTTAACGCCCTTAGCTAGGCATAGAAGCGATAGAATCACGTATCGTCGTCTTTGGTGCTCAAACCATAAGTGGCGTGATCACTTATCATCTTGAGGTTTTCATCTTTCTTGGTAGATGATTCACCACTACTTTTAGCAACAAAGACGGACTTGGTGATTTTATTGTGGGCAAAATTTGGAGTATTCTGCATAGCGGAAAAAGCAGAACCCAAGTTGGTTATAACATCCTCTAGTTTGCCAATCCTAGCAGAATCATGACCTAGCTTTTCGTTGATTGTGGGTTCCTTCTCCTTTTAATTTTTCAAAACCATTCCCACCTTGGATCCGTACTGAGTGATTTGATTGTGGATCTTTTTATCCAAATTCTCAATGAGTTCAATCGTAGCAACTTTGTTTTCAATAGCGTCCAGCCTACGCATCACATGTTCCAGAGTTAAGGTAGTTCCATTGACCATGAGTGGGGGTGAGCCTACCAAATTTATCACAGCTCCGTAAGAATCAACGGGATGGCTACCCAAGAAATTTCCACCTACGATGGTGTCAAGAATATACCTATTCCAAGGATAAATACCCACATAAAAACTGCGAAGCAAGACGGTAGTGGATTGCTTATGAGTAGATCTACTCTCAGCATTGCAAATCCTATACCAAGCGTCCTTTATGTTTTCTCCCTCAATTTGTTTGAAATTGAGAACTTCACTCTCGGGAGTATCGTTTGAAGTGGTGGATCTAGCCATCAGGATAGACTATCCCACACATACGAGCAGAAAGCAAGTGGGAGAAAAGGGGGGACGAAAAGGCGAACGAAAAAGGCAAATTGGTGAAGTGGGGGAGAGGAAAACGAGAGGCAACTCGCAAACAAAGTAAATGCAAGAGATGAGTTTGCGACACAGACTTGGATGAGTTCTTGACTTGATCTTCCTCCCCGGCAACGGCGCCAGAAATCCTTCTGCTACTTCTCAAACAACAACGCCAGAAATTGACACGTTGACGGAGATTGGGCTTGCGTTGGTTTTTCCCTTGAAGAGGAAAGGGTGATGCAGCACAGGAGCAGTAAGTATTTCCCTCAGTTTGAGAACCAAGGTATCGATCCAGAAGGAGGGTCTCGTCAACTCCAGAGTACGTGCGCAAACACAAACAAGCTTGCACCTAACGCTTCAAAGGGGTTGTCAATCCCTTCAAGATTGTTTGCAAAGTGAGATCTGAAGGCGGAAAGTGCAACGAAGTAAAAAGTGTAAGGCTGAAAATACGGTGTGGAGTAGACCCTGGGGGCCATAGTGTTCACTAGAGGGTTCTCTCAAAATAGCAAGTAATACGGTGGGTGAACGAATTACTGTCGAGCAATTGATATAATCGAGCAAAGTCATGATGGTATCTAAGGCAATGATATAGCATATAGGCATCACGTCCGAGACAAGTAGACCGATACTTTTTGCATCTACTACTATTACTCCACACATCAACCGCTATCCACCATGCATCTAGTGTATTGAGTTCATGACGAACAGAGTAATGCTTTAAGCAAGATGACATGATGTAGAGGGATAATCTCAAACCAATGATGAAAACCCCATCTTTTTACCCTTGATGGCAACAACACGATAAGTGCCTCGCTACCCCTTCTGTCACTGACTGAGGTCACCGCACGGTATGAACCTAAAACCAAGCACTTCTCCCATTGCAAGAATCATAGATCTAGTTGGCGAGACAAAACCCACAACTCGAAGAGAATTACAAGGATATGAAATCATGCATAAGAGAGATCAGAAGAAACTCAAATAAGATTCATAGATAATCTGATCATAAATCCACAATTTATTGGATCTCGACAAACACACCGCAAAAGAAGATTACATCGGATAGATCTCCATGAGGATCATGGAGAACTTTGTATTGAAGATCCAAGAGAGAGAAGAAGCCATCTAGTTACTAGCTATGGACCCGTAGGTCTATGGTGAACTACTCACGCATCATCGGAGAGGTCATGGTGTTGATGAAGAAGCCCTCCATGTCTGAATCCCCCCTCCGGCAGGGCACCAGATCGTGCCCCATATGGGATCTTGCAGAGACAGAAGCTTGCGGCGACGGAAAACTGATTACGATGCTCCCCTGATTTTTTTGGGAATATTTGGGAATTTATAGGCGCAAGATCTACGTCAGGGGACCTCCAGGGGGCCCACAAGCCTGCATGGCGCGCCCCCTGGCCGCGAGGTGGGGGCTTGTGGGGCCCCTGGGGCTCTTCTGGCATGGCTCCCAAGTCTCCCAATCTTCTTCCGTTCCAGAAAAAATATTTTTGGGGATTTTCTTCCGTTTGGACTCCATTTCAAAATCTCCTCTGAAAGGGGTCAAAAACATGGAAAAAACAGGAATTGGCACTTGGTACTGGATTAATAAGTTAGTCCCTAAAAATATATAAAAGGCATGCAAAACATCCAAAGTTTGACAAGATAATAGCATGAAACCATCAAAAATTATAGATACGTTGGAGACGTATCAAGGACCAACTAAGGAACATTATTTTCATACTTGAGCATTGGATGTAGCTAATATTTGGGTGTCTTGCATGAACGTATCAATGATTGAGCATGATGGGCTAGGAATAGAGTTCTTTAGCGTTGATATTTTGAAAGACTTGGTTGCTTGTTGATATTCTTGAGTATTAAATTTTTCATGTCAAATTATAGACTATCGCTTTGAATCATCTACAAGTCCACATGTCGATGCTAAAAAGAAAACAATATGATGAACATGTTAGGCACCATTCCACATCAAAAATTATGTTTTTATCATTTACCTACTCGAGGACGAGCAGGAATTAAGCTTGGGGATGCTGATACGTCTCCAACGTATCTATAATTTTGTATTGATCCATGTTGTTATATTATCATTCTTGGATATTTTACAATCACTTTATAGCAAGTTTATATCATTTTTTGGGACTAACCTATTGACATAGTGCCTAGTGCCACTTGCCATTTTTGCTTGTTTTTTTACTTTGCGGGGAATCAATATCAAATGGAGTCCAAATGTCACGAACCTTTTTGGAGATTTTTTTTCTGCCCAGAGGACATCTAGAGGACCATGGAAGCCAACCAGAGGAGGCCGAGGTTTCCCACTAGGCACCAGGGAGCGTGTGCCCCCCCCCCCCCCCCGTGGCACGGCCTGGTACCTAGTGGGTACCTCGTGGCCCATCTTGCCGTGATTCCAATGCCAAAAATTCTTATAAATAGATAAACCTCTAGAAATAACCCTAGATGAGAAGTTCCATCGCTCAAAGCCTTGTAGCCAAAAAACCAATCAGCAGCCCATTCTGGCACCCTGTTGGAGGGGGAGATCACCTCCGGTGGCCATCTTCATCATCCTGGCGGAGGTCATGACGAGGAGGGAGTAGTCCATCATTGGGGCTGAAGGTTTGTACCCGTAGCCATGTGTTTAATATATATCTCATGTTCTTGAGATGTCATGTTACTGATATATCACGGGCCTTGTTAATCTAGTTCGATCATATGGTGTTTGTCCCATGCTATTTTTGTGATGAATTGAATCTTTAACTTTAAGATCTCGTTATGTTGGATTGTATATTCAGGCTTGAGAGCACATGATGTATGTCTTGCATGTGGATACCCGTAGTGACATTGGAATATTCAAGTGGTTCACTTGATATATGTTGTGGCATCAGCTTGCGGATTCAGCTGACCTTGGGAATCTTGGCATATGGGATGATTGCACGTTTTCATATTGTGTTCTTCCATAGAAATCTTGGGGTATTCCTTGAAGTTCTTTGTGTTGGATTGAATATGAAGAATCTGAAATTATTTGATGCATGTCCTATAATAAGCCCACAAATACTTGAGGTGACATTGGAGTATCTATGTGACATTAGGGTTGATTGATATGTATCAATGGTGTTATTTTAGTACGAACTCTTGAATAGATCGATCGGAAAGGATAACTTGTTATTTTAGTATGAACTCTTGCAAAGACTGATCGAAAAGAATAACTTTGAGCTGGTTTTGTACCCTCCAAACAATTTCTTCTTATGTTCTCTCTACATAGGAACTTCTGAGTGATTCTTTATCGCACGTTGAGGGATTGTTATGTGATCCAATTATATTAGCATTGTTGAGAGATTGCACTAGCAAAGTACGGACCCTAGTCCTCATTTTCAAGCATTGCAATATTGTTTGTGCTCACTTTTTTACTCGCTGCCTTGCTGTTTTTTATTGTTCCTATTACAAAAATCAATATCTACTATCATTACTACACTTGTATCACCATCTTTTCGCCGAACTAGTGTGCCTATACAATTTACCATTGTATTTGGTGTGTTGGGGACACAAGAGACTTTTTATTATTTGGTTGGAGGGTTGTTTGAGAGATACCATCTTCATCCAATGCCTCCCACGGATTGATAAACCTTAGTTCATCCACTTGAGGGAAATATGCTACTGTCCTACAAAACTCTACGCTTGGAGGCCCAACATGAGTCTACAAGAACAAGTTGTGTAGTAGACATCACTCAGTGATCTCATGAGGAAGCAGGTGCTCCATGGCCTCCATCGCCTTTTTAGACGTGCATTGCATGTTGGATTCCAAGGTGGCCTCACATCTTGGTGTGTGCGTCCTCGATCTTGGCGTGGATGGCCTCGACCTGTGCCAGGGTGTTATCAGGAGCACAGCCGGCAGCTCGAGCGATCTTAGTGTTTGCATCTGCCGTTGCAGCAGCTACTGCAGCCGTCTTGGCTGCTGCAACTGCCCTATAGGCTACCGCACACGCCCTCTCAGCAGATGTAGTCACGCCGTCGGCGTAGGCGGCGTATAAAACCACAATTTCTCCCTAAGGTGGTTTTGGTAATTAATAAGAAGATATGTGTCACTTAACTAATGATTCTATCCAAGTATATTTCAGAAAAGTTCAAAGATGCATTGGCTAAAGGATTGTGAGGAGAACCCCCTTGATGCAAGGAAAGGAATAGAATTGTCCAAGCTTCAAGCAAGAGGACTCTAAATTTTATATTCATGAGAAATCACTTTCGAGTCCATAGGAAAGCCAATACTATTAAATGGGGTGAGGTATCTATGATGAATTGGTTGCCCTAGTTCTTAGAGATAGCCACCAAAAATATTCAGTCATTCTCCCACAAAACTCTCTGTCCAAAGCTTAATCAGCAAAATCGGTGCCACCAACATTTCCACGCGGCCCTATCAATTTTTCCAGAGACAGATCCTATGATAAACTCTAGAATCTCGGTACCACCAACTTTCACTTTGGTGCCAGTGAAAATCAGTGACCAACTTTCTCGTCTGTCAGTTTCGAGAATAGGAATTTTTGAGTTTTCAGATCAGTCTCACCGAGATTTGGAAGCAGCGCTAGGTCACCATATTGGTACCACTGAGATTCCTATATCTGTATCACCAAGAATTTGAAAGTTTCCACATTTAGTGCAACTCGGTACCACCGACATTTTGTTTGTGTCACCGAGTTGGGCAATAACATTGAAACGGTTGGATTTTTTGGAGTTGCCTGTATAAAACCCTCCACCGCCTCTCATTCATAGAGGAAGCACTCAGAACACTCACACAATTGCCATATCCATTTTTCTAAGAGAGAGCCACCTACTCATGTGTTGAGATCAAGACATTCCAATTCATCCACTATAAACTTGATATCTAGCCTCCCCAAGTTGCTTCCCACCCAACCAATTTCTTCTACACATGCCAAATATGGGAGAGAGTGATTGCGTATTGAGGAGACTATCTTTTGAAGTACAAGAGGAAGGAGTTCATCGGTCAACCGCATCTATTACCTTTTGGAGGGTGGTGCCTCATAGATTGGTTAGATGTCGCTTGGGAGCCTCCTACTTTGTGTTGTGGAGTTGAACCAAGAAGTTTTTAAGGGCAAGGAGATCGCCTACTTCATGAAGATCTACCCCGAGTGAGTCTAGTCTTGTGTGGATGTAAGCCATGGTGGAATAGACAAGGCCGCTTCTTCATGGACCCCTTGTGGGTGGAGCCCTCCGCGGACTCTCACAACCGTTACCCTCACTGGGTTGAAGTATCCACTAACGTGGACGTATGATAGCACCACCTATCGAAACCACGCCAAAAATCATCATGTTAAACTTTGCGTCTGATATTCCTATCCCTTCCCTCTACTTACATTTGCATGTATATACTTTCTGCTGCAATACTCTTAGATATGCATCTGTAGGGTGTGCTTCACTTGTTACAACTGCTAAAACTGGACGACGACTGAAATTGGGAAAAGGCTAAGTTTTATTTGGTCAAGTAGTCTAATCACCCCCCCCCTCTAGACATACTTCGGATCCAATAAGTGGTATGAGATCATTGGTCTCCATTGCAGTGGTTTCACAACCTAGGACATGATGGCGTCTAGTGAGGGAAATTACCACCATAGAGGTACATATTTTGATGGTACAAACTTTGCTACTTTGAAGCATAAGATGAAAATGCATATCGTTAGTCAGAACCCCTCCATTTAGGCTGTTGTTTGTGTTGGATTGCAAGGTGATTACTTTAGTCATGGCAAGGAACTGGATCGCAAGCGACAACGGAAGAATTGAAGATGTTGAAATACAATGCTCAAGCATGTGACATTCTATTCAACTGCATGTGCCTCGAAGTATTCAACAAAATTAGTCGCCTTGAGAATGCTAAGGAAATTTGGGATACGTTGATTGATATGCACAAAGGTACTGAATTCGTCAGGGTATCTAAGTTGGATGTGCTACAAAGTCACCTTGACAAGTTCAAGATGAAGGATGGTGAAGGAGTCGCTGAGATGTACTCTAGGCTAGCTCTCATCACAAATGATATTGCCGGGTTAGGAAGTGAAGAGATGACCGACAAATTCATCACCAAGAAGATACTTAGAGCCTTGGATGGGAAGTATGCCACCGTGTGCACATTAATCCAAATGATGCCAAACTACAAGGATCGCAAGCCAATGGAAGTCATTGGAAGGATTGTCACTCATGAAATGTCACTCAAGGACAGAGAAGAGCTTCACAACAAGTCAGGCGGGGCTTACAAAGCTTCAAGTAATGCTCCCGCTACTTCAAACGACAACCTTGTTACCAATGAAGAGATAATCCTCATGGTCAAGAAATTCAGCAAGTTCTACAAGAGTAGAGGAAAAAAAGAGAAGCATTCATCAAGTCATGACAGAAACTGCTACAATTGTGGAAAGCCCGGTAACTACTCCAATGAGTGCTCGGCTCCCCACAAACGAAGAGAAGAGTCACCTAGAAGATGGAGCTTAAGAGAAGAGTCACCTCGCAGAGAGAGAACGAGTAGACAAGATCGTTATTAATAAAGACACTCCTGGAGAAGTAAGTAACAGAGAAGAAGGACAAGTGCCCTTAGGGGCACTCAAGAAGAAGACATCAAGCTCATGTTGGTGGATGGGTATCCGGCTCCGAGTCTCACAACCAATCCGAGGGAAGCTACCACTCCAACTCTGATTATAGTCAAGATGAAGGTGTTGACGGTCTTGCACTTGTATCCTCCAACACCTATGACATATTTGATTCACCAAATGAAGGGATTGAAATATGCTTCAAGGCAAAAGGCCCCAAGGTCTCACACCCCAAGTACTTTGACTTTAATAGCGATGAGGATGACTTGTTAGTAGAAGATGACTTGCTCTTTGACAAAACTAGTGACAATGGTAAAAATAAACTTGATGATAATCATGCTAGTCAAGAGAAGTCGTATGATGATGATAAGAAATAGATTGCACAACTAACTAAAGAATTAAATTCTCTTAAGTTAACTCATGAATCTACTTTGAAGATCATAGAGAGCTTGCAAGAACTCATGAGAAGCTACGCTTCGAGAAGCTAAATTTAGAGCAAGAACATGAGTTTCTAAAAGCAATCAATGATGATCTTCGAAAGAAGAGTTCTTCTTATCTATCCAAACGATTACTCTTGTCTACCTTTGTTCCACAAGTTAAACCTAAGCACACTAGTAACAAAAGCAAGAAAGGTTCTTCATTTAGTAACAACAATTCTAATGCTAAATCAAATGATGTTGTTGCTAGTAGCTCTTGATTCCACTAACGATTCTCTTAGCCAATTTACACTTGAGAAAGAAAACGATTTATTGAAAGGGATTATAAAGAAAGGTGTCTTCAAGAGTCTTGCCGGAAGTAAGAAATTTGAGGAAATTGTACACAAGCAATATGGACACTGGAAGAAGCAAGGTGTTGGCTACTTCAATACCAATGGAGTTGAATGGGAAGAAGGTCAATATCACATCCCGAAGTTTGTTCCCCGATAGGAGAAGTATGATCCTACTCTCCCTAAGGTAACAAGCTCTCAAAATGACCTTCCACCAAAAGACCACAAGGGCAAGGACAAGCTTCAAGAGGAGATTGACTCATTTGAGGAAGAACCCCAAGCCAAGGTCAAGTGTATTCCCAAGGCCACTACTAGCTCTGCTTCCGCTAGTGCTACCACAACTCCAAGGATCCCCATCTAGTTGATGAGGGTCCCCAAGAAGAAGAACTAGAGAAGTTCTTGAGGGGTGACTCTGCCAATAAAATTCACTCTTATTCATTTTGGCAAGAACTATATGCAATCAACTCCAACCATATGCATTAGTTCAAGGAGTCACACATTCCCTCAAAGGTAAGCAAGGGACAAGGTAATAAATGTATCATTGGACATCACCTTACATATACTTCACTCCATGTCCAAAGATACCCTTGTCTATGTTCCTTGTGTTTTGCGACTAACCCATGTAGGTGAGAAGAGTAAGAAACAACAAGGATTGCTCCCAACTCAAGATGATCTTCATCAACATTCAGCATCCACCACTATTACACCTACATGAACTCTTCTATGAAAAATACAAGGTTGGTTTTCCCTCTTAGGGGGGATGTCACATCAAGGGGGGTCTTACTCTAACACTTGAGTATAAGCATCTCTTAAGATGTGAACACATTGAAAGTTTACGTAAAAGTGGCAACCTCACTTGTGCTTGAACGATGAGTGTGACTTATGATCAAGTATTCTTTATTATCTCCTATGTCAATATACTCATATATAGATGACTTTTTCATCGTCGAAGTGTTGATACTAGAATTTTTGTGCATGTCTGCCATGTTTTTAATTTGACATCTTATTGTGTAAGCATGTTGGTATGCATATTTTTGCTCATTCGAGGATATCACATTGTTGTTATTTGGCTTTTTATTTTATTTGGTCAATTGAATACACAAGAATGACAAAGTACCCCTCTTTAGGTATCTATGTTTTCTTGTCTCAAATTCTATTCATGATACATCACAAAATTTGAGCAAGCACTTTAGAGACACTCTGCGTGAGGAGCACTCAGACATTCGTCTCGACAAGGGCTCAATTCATAAACCTCCCAAAGTGCATCTCGGTGTGAATAACCTTAAAATATCGGTCCCACCAAAGCCTAGGGCTGATCAGTTTTCCTCATCTCGGTACCATCGAGTTTTCCTTTTCAGCCTCACCGAGTTTCCCTGTCAGTTGATAGTTATGGAACTCGGTGGCACCAAAAAACTCAACTTGGTGCCACCAAAAGTGGGGGCATATAAATACCAGCGGACCTAACAGTTGAAAGTTTTCTTTCAAATGTTTCCTCGCCACATCCCTTGTTGTCGTGCCCTCGCCATTGGAGTCCTCGCCGCTAATGGAATCTTCACCGTCGTCGTTGCCGTAGCAAATCCACACCAAGTTAAGCCATGATTTAATTACTTTTTGCGCCCCCCTTCCGATTCTTGCGTAAATTAAGTACTCCCCATTTCTATCCACGATTGCAAATTTTCTATATAGAAGAAAAATCCTTTAGAATAGCGAGCAATGAAGATTTTAAGTTTAACAGTCCGCCAGTTTGAATCTCAGTACCACCGAGTTGAAAAAGTCGGTAGTACCTATTTTGGTTTTAGGGTTGCTCAGAATGTTCTCAGTGGAACCAGGTTCTTCTTTTTGGTGAAACCGAAAAGGAATGCCAAGTTTCTGTTAAAGAGAACATGTATCTCGGTGTCTCTGAAATTTTTAACTCGGTGGAACCGAAATCCAATTGTGCTGAAAGTTAAAACTAAATTTTCAGAGTTCAAATTTGGCAAAACTTCTGCAATTTTGTGATGCTTATCTTTTCAAGCTCTTATATATATTTTCACACGGTCAACCAGTCTGGGTCTGAGCTTGTATGTTTGGTTTGCAAGATGTCAGGTTCCAATGACAGTGAGAACAACTTTAGTGAGCCCCATGCCGATTCTGATTCAGGCACTAGTCCCGACAGGACCGCTTCTCATCCAGGCACTACCAATTCCCATGGCATGCCTAAGGCAGCCACAACGTCCAGGAAGAAGCTAAATTCTGATGAAGAAGATCCTGATTTTGTTCCTGAGTTCCTGCTCCCCATAAGCAGAAGGAGAAGTCTGCTGGCAGGCAGGTAGTAAGGAAAGAGTATAACAAACCTTCTTAGGCTACGCTTAGCAAGAAGCCATGTGTAAAGAGACCCCGAAGAGGATTGTTCATTTCATTGGTAGACAAACCTCAATGTATGAAGATCCATCAGAAACTGCTGATGGTGATGATGAGGAAGAAGAAGAAATACGAGTTGAGGTCCCTCCTCCCAAGAAGAAGAAGCTTATGGCTGATGCCATGCCACAGAAGCCTTCTGCTCCAAAGAAACCTGCAGCTCCTAAGAAGCATGTAGCTCCCAAGAGGACTACAAAGGACAAACCTGCGGCTATTAAAGAGAAAGGCACAACTTCCAGAGCCTTTACTGCGCAAGAAGAAGATTATGCACCTATTCTCATGAAGCTAAGACCTCATGTGACACTCCACAATGAGGCTCATCCAATTGTTGAGGACATGAAGAAGAGGAGAGATGCAGGGTTGAGAAAGTGGAGAGCCATTGATCCATATGCTGTGAGGATAAGAACTGTCGTTGATCCCCGCCTTCACACAAGGTAACAACAAGATTTTTATGAGACAGTTCTGTTTGACAAGAGTCCAACAATGAGTAGCATGAGATATGTAGACTAGGAATACATCAAAGCCAACGAAGATTTATTTCCCCATGTGCGAGAAAACTTCATTCTTGTTAACATTGAAGAGTTTGTTGACACAGAGATGATTTCATGGAATGATGAGATGATTATGCAATTCTACTCAACAATTCATTTCTATGCAGATGGCACAATTGTCTTGATGACTGATGATCATAGATATGAATCCACAATTGAGTAATGGGCCACTATCATTGGTGCTCCAAAATCACGAGAAGATGACTTGGATGTGTATTCAGATCCTAAGATGAATCACAAATCCATGGATAATATGTACAAGCCGGTGGCCAATGACTATCTACCGTCCCACAAGCTTGCTCCCTCTATTTCTTGCAAGCAGGGATAACCACTACCAACACTATCTTGAGGCATGCCCTGATGCCCAAGTCAGGTGATGACAAAACGATTAGAGGTTATTCCATTAACATTCTGCATCATCTAGACACCCACACTCACTTCAAGGTGATGGAGATTGCTGAGACTAACAAAAGGACTACTGTAGACCAGAAGAGATCATGCGGATATGCACCATACATTAAGATGCTCATCAATGCCAAGATTGGCAAGCATGCATATCAACTTGATTGTCCTCATTTTCCACTTCGGACAGAGTTTGAGGACAATGTAGTTGTGATGGATGACACCCATCCCATCTCAGCTACAGCCACAGAGGCAACACAGGTAGCAGCTGCAAAAACTGCAACAAATGCTCCAGCTCAACCACCACAGCTCAAAACGAGAGATGAACCCATGTCTTTCTTAGTCAGCACCATCCAAGGGATGGAGAAGAATATTTGAGAAATCTTGCTGGACCAAAAGAGTTTAGAGAGGATCGTGGAGACAAAATTCCATGACCTAGATGTCAAGGCAATTGAGTTGACCACCACTGTTGAGCAGCTTCAGCATGAAGTTGACTCAATGACGATTCCACGCTCTAGTGATGAAGATGATGACGATGATGATGATTCACCTCTCCGTACTACCACTCAATTCATGAACCGAACAAGGTCAGCACATGTGCCAGTACCGGAAGAAAGACTGTCTTCTTCAACTCAAGCTTTAGCTCCTTCTCTAGCACCTCCAATGTCTGCACCTCCAGCTCCAGCGACATATACCCAAGCCTTCATTGATGCTCTCTTGTCTACTCCAACTTCGGCTACCGAAGGAGATCGTGCCCACAGAGACGCTTGGACTAGACCTTTGAACTTTTTGGTACTTGTTGCCAAAGGGGGAGAGGTGCATAGATCATTAGCGCTTCGAGAGACAGAGAGCTTTTGACTTTATTTGCTCGCGTTTGGTTTTCTCAAAACTTTTGGTATTTTGGATGACTTTATGTGTTTAGATGTGTGTTTGATCATACGCTTTGATTATTTAATGCTACCACGTTATTACTTTCGAGCTATCTACATGATGATCATTCACGTGCTCGTTTGGTGCTATGTCCACTACTATTCATTCATATCATTTATGTGCACCACCAAGTTGTATGTGACATGGAAGAGTAACCCATGATCCTAATCGATTATGCATTTGCATTCAAACGCAAATTGGAAATAATGCACAAATTTAGGGGGAGCTCTTGCCTTTCACATACCTCTCAAAGTGTCGATGTTAATCATAGAACATATCTTTTGTCGAAGCTTTGATCAATATGTTGTCATCAATTACCAAAAAGGGGGAGATTGAAAGCACAATTGCTCCCTAAGGTGGTTTTGGTAATTAATCACAACATATGCATCACTGACTAATGAGTTTATTCAAGTACATTTAAAAAAGTTCAAAGATTCTTTGGCTATAGGATTGTGTGGAGATGCCCCTTTGATGCCACGAAAGAATAGGATTGGCTAAAGCTTCAAGCAAGAAGACTCTTCATTTTATACTTTGTGAGAAATCACTTTGAGTCCATAGGAAAGCCAATACTGTTAAAAGGGGGTGAGGTATTGTGATGAATTGGTTGCTCAAGTGCTTAGAGATAGCCACCAAAAATACTCAGCCAGTTTCTCAAAACAATTATCTGTCCCAAGCCACATAAGCAAAATCGGTGCCACCAAGATTTCCTACTCGGCCCTACCAATTTTACACTTAGACACATCATATGCCAAACCCACCATGTCGGTACAACCAACATTCCTATCGGTGCCACCGATATTTGGTGACCAACATTCTATTGAGATAGTTTCAAGTTTTAGAATTTCCGAGTTTGAAATCGGTCTCACCAAGTTTTGGAAACCAATCTAGATCATCGTATTTGTACCACCGAGATTCATATATCGGTCTCACTGAGAATTAAAAAGTTTCTACATTTAGTGCAGCTCGGTACTACGGAGATTCTTTTTGGAGTCATCGAGTTGGGCAATAATGTTGTAACGGTTGGATTTTGGGGGATGCCTATATATACCCCTCCACCTACCTCTTATTCGTAGAGGAAGCACTCAGAACACACTTACACTTGCCAGATCCATTTTTCTGAGAGAGAGCCACCTACTCATGTGTTGAGATCAAAAGATTCCATTCCAACCATTTGAACCTTGATTTCTAGCCTCCCCAAGTTTCTTTCCACAAGATCAATATCTCCGATCCTTGAAAAATCTGAGAGAGAGTGATTGAGTGTTGACGAGACTATCTTTGGAAGCACAAGGGCAAGGAGTTTATCGTTCCACCACATCTATTACCTTTTGGAGGGTGGTGCCTCCTAGATTGGTTAGCTGTCGCTTGGGATCCTGCTACTTCATGTTGTGGAGTTGAACCAAGATGTTTGTAAGGGCAAGGAGATCGCCTACTTCATGAAGATCTACCTAGAGTGAGGCTAGTACTTCGTGGGCGGAAGCCGTGGTGGAATAGACAAGGTCGCTACTTCGTGGACCCCTTGTGGGTGGAGCCCTCCATGGACTCTCATAGCCGTTACCCTCTGTGTGTTGAAGTCTCCACTAGCATGGACGTACGATAGCGCCACCAATTGGAACCATGCCAAAAATCGTGGTGTCAACCTTTGTGTTTGATCCACTTACCTACCCTATACTTTACACTTGCATGTTTTACTTTCCACTACAATACTCTTAGATATGTAGGTGTAGGGTGTACTTGACTAGTCATAGTTGTTAAAACTGGCCCACACTTAAAATTGTGAAAAGGCTAAGTTTTTATCTTGTCAAGTAGTCTAATCACCCCCCCCCCTCTAGACATACTTTCGATCCTACAGAAGATGAGGAAGAGGAAACTGCCAATCCACCTCCTTCGAAGAAGAAGAAGCTTATGGCAGATGCTATGTCAATTAGGTCTGCATCCAAGACAAAGCCTTCTGCTCCAAATACAAGAAGCGAGTAGCTCCCAAGAAGACTACTAGGGACATACCTTCATGAGAGAAGAACAGGGGCTCTGCATCTAGAGATGTTGCTAGAGAGGAGGAAGAAGATGTTTCTGTGCTGAGAAAGTTGAGAGCTCACTTGCCACTGGACAATGATGATCATTGAGTTGTTGAGGACATGAAGAAGAGAAGGGATCATGGTATGAGACAATGGATAACTGCAGATCCATATACTGTTAGGAGGAGAATATTTGTTGATCCTCATTTTCACACCAAGGAGCAACAAGATTTCTATGAGACAGTTTTGTTGGACAAGAGTCCTGCAGTCAGTGACATGAGATATTTAGAGTGGTATTACATCAAGGAACATGAGGATTTGTTACCTCATATGAGAGAGAACTTCAGGGCAATTGACATTGAAGATTTTGTTAGCAAAGAGATGACTGCCTGTAATGATGAGATGATCATGCAATTCTACTCCACTTCACACTTTTATCTAGATGGTAGGATTGTATGGATGACTGAAGGTCATAGGTATGAATCAACTATGGAGGAGTGGGATATGATTATTGGTGCTCCTAAAGCCCAAGAGAGTGACTTGGATGTGTACTCTGAGCCAAAATTTAATCACAACACTATGGCTAGCATGTACAATCCGGTGCCCCACAAGTATTTGAAGACTCATAAGTTTGGCTCTGTCTACTTTCTCCAAGCTGGGATACCCACTACCAAGACCATTATGAGGTACACCCTCATGCCCAACTCAGGAGATGAGAAGATGATCATAGGGTATTCCATCAATATGTTGTACCACGTTGATTCTCACACAAGGATTAGAGTGATGGATCTGATAGTTGAGACAGTCAAGAGGACAACTGCTGATCAGAGGAGATCATGTGGATATGCTTTGTACATTCAGATGCTAATTAATGCCAATATTGGAAGCATGCATATCAGCTTGATCGCCCACATGTTCCACTTCAGCCAGAGTGCAAAGACAATGAAGTAGTGATGGACCCAAGCCATCCAAGCTCAGCTACAACTAGTCAGCAAGTAGAGGCAGTAGAAAAGGTAGAGGCAGCGAGAGTAGCTCGAGAACCACAACTAAGATCCAGAGAGGAGCACATGTCATTTCTTCTTAGCACCATCCAAGGGATGGAGAAGAGTATTTCTGAGATTCTGTTAAACTAGAAGTTCCATGAGAGGATTGTGGAGACTAAATACCATGACCTGGATATCAAAGTAATGCAGTTGTCTACCATAGTTGAGCAGCTCCAGCATGAAGTTGATGCAGTGCACACACCTCGCTCCAGTAGTGATGATGATGATATGTCTCTTACTACGACTACTCAGTTCACGACTCAAACTAGGTCTATTGTTGTGCCAGTTCCTAAAGCTAGACCAGCTTCATCAGCTCAAGCACCATCACCTTCAGCTCGTTCAACTTCAGCTCCTGCACCTCTAGTGTCAACACCTCCACCTGAGAGGACATCCGCTAAAGCATTCGCCAACACTCTCCTGTCGACTCCATCAACTACTACCGGAGGAGATCGAGCCCAGAGTGTCGATTAGCTCTAGACCTTTGAACTTTTTGGCAACTGGTTGCCAAAGGGCGAGACATGTATAGATAATTAGGGCTGAGAGAGAGAGTCTTGCTTTTATTGCTCTCTTATGGTTTTTCAAACGTTTTGTCTTTTGTATGTATTAAACCTCATTCTTCGTTATGTTTGATCATACACTTTGATTATTGATGCTACTATGTTATATTTGTTTGCAATCTACATGATGACCATTCACTCATTTGTTTGTTGCTATGTGCATTACTATTCATTCATATCATTTATGTGCAGCACCAAGATGTATGTGACATGGAAGAGTGACCCATGATCCTAACCGATTGTGCATTTGCATTCAAACACAAATTCAAAATAATGCACAAATTTATGGGGAGCTCTTGCTTTTCACATACTTCTCAAAGCGATGATGCTAATCATTGATTATATCTTCTGTCGAAGCTCTGATCTATATGTTGTCATCAATTACCAAAAAGGGGGAGATTGAAAGCACAATTGCTCCCTAAGGTGGTTGTGGTAATTAATAAAAACATATGTGTCACTGAACCAATGATTCTATCCAAGTATATTTCAGAAAAGTTCAAAGATGCATTGGATAAAGGATTGTGAGGAGAAACCCCTTGATGCAAGGAAAGGAAAAGAATTGGCCAAGCTTCAAGCAAGAGGACTCTACATTTTATATTTGTGAGAAATCACTTTTGAGTCAATAGGAAACCCAATACTATTAAAAGGGGGTGAGGTATATATGATGAATTGGTTGCTCAAGTGCTTAGAGTATGTTGTCATTCTCCCACAAAACTCTTTGCCCAAAGCCTAAACATAAAAGTCGGTGCCACCAACATTTCCACTCGGGCCTACAATTTTTTTGAGAGACATATCCTATGCCAAACCCTAGAATCTCGGTACCACCAACTTTCACTTTGGTGCCACCAAAAATTAGTGACCAGCTTTCTAGTTTGTTGATTCCAAGAATCAAAATTTACAAGTTTCGAAATCGGTCTCACCCAGATTTGGAAACTACCCTAGTTCACCATATCGGTACCACCGAGATTCCTATATCGGTCTCACAGAGAATTCGAAAGTTTCCACATTTAGTGCAACTCGGTACCACCAAGATTCATGTCGGTGTCACCGAGTTGGGCAATAATGTTGTAGTTGTTGGATTTTTGGAGATGCCTATATATACCCCTCCACCACCTTTCATTCGTAGAGCAAACACTCAGAAGACACACACACACTTGCCATATCCATTTTTCTGTGATAGAGCCACCTACTCATATGTTGAGATCAAGAGATTCCAATCCATCCACTAGAAACATGATCTCTAGCCTCCCCAAGTGTTTTTCCACCCAATCAATCTCTTCTAACCATGCTAATTCTCTGAGAGAGTGATTGGGTGTTGAGGAGACTATCTTTTGAAGCACAAGAGAAAGGAGTTCATCGTTCTACCACATCTATTAACTTGTGGAGGGCCGTGCCTCCTAGGTTTGTTAGGTGTCGCATGGGAACCTCCTACTTCGTGTTGTGGAGTTGAACCAAGAAGTTTGTAAGGACGAGGATATCGCCTACTTCGTGAACATCTACCCCGAGTGAGGCTAGTACGGTGTGGATGTAAGCCATGGTGGAATAGACAAGGCTCCTTATTCGTGGACCCCTTGTGGGTGGAGCCCTCCGTGGAATTTTGGAGTCGTTACCCTTAGTGGGTTGAAGTCTTCACTAACGTGGACGTATGATAGCACTACCTATCGGAACCACACCAAAAATCATTTTGTCAACCTTTGCATTTGATCTTCCTATCCCTTCCCTCAACTTACATTTGCATGTCTTTACTTTTCGCAGCAATACTATTAGATTTGCATGTGTGGGGTGTGCTTGACTTGTTACAACTGCTAACACTGGCCCACAACTAAAATGGGAAAAGGCGAAGTTTTATTTGGTCAACTAGTCGAATCACCGCTCCTTCAGATATACTTTGGATTCTACAATGCCACTCGAGGAGGACGCAACCATCGTACGACCCCTCACAAAGCATTTCCACAGTGTCGTTCTTTGCAAGAAGGGGTTGCGGGAATATGGACCGGGGATTCGTGGATACGGGGGTGACTAGCACTAGAGCAAACGAAACTCGCGAAGCTTATGGAGGAAGACTTAAATAGATCCATGAATTTTCATCGCAAATGGTTCCTACAACAAACTATGTGTGATGTTGTTGATATTTTGTATTAGCTATGAAAGACGAATTTGGAGTATAGTGGCAACGGATGGTGTTTTAAATGTACTAGAAAATTTGGAGTACTAATACAACTCTCATGTAAAAATTTGGAAAAATTCAGGGGTCGTTTGACCTTTTAAAGACATTTAAGTGATTTTGTAGCCATTAAATTACCGTAATTCAAATTTGAACTACATGTAGATGCAATAGCTAACCATAACGGTTCGAAAAGTCATATTTGTATACTTGTGAGCCAGTTAATTCCATGTGCAGTAAATTGGAAGGAATTTTCAAACATAATGGTGTCATGGCTTGGACACAAAGCATCGAGTTCCATGGCATTTAAATATGAAAAAAAATCAAAAAAAATCAGAAACACATGAAACCTTGCTTCACGTAATGGCATGCCACCAAGATGTTGTGGTAAAAAAATTGGCTTGTTTGACGAAACTTTGGACACACACCGCTCACAAACCGGAGCTACTCACTAGAAGGCTCATGGTTCCGAGAGGGCACAATGCATCTTTGATGACGAACTGGCGATATTGTGGCCTTAAACTTTTTTCTACAATAAACATGCACTAATACAACTGCCATGTCAAAAATTGGAAATTTTGAGGGGTCATTTGACCTTTTTAAGATATTTAAGTGATTTTCGAGCCATTTAATGACCGTAATTCAAATTTGAACTACATGTACATTGAATAGCTAACCATAACAGTTTGAAAAATCATATTCGTGTACTTGTGTGCGAGTTAATTCTATGTGTAGTAAATTGGAAGGATTTTCAAACATATTGGTGGCATGGCTTGGACACAAAGCATCGAGTGCATGCCATGGCATTTAAATTCAAAAAAAATGATTAGAAAAACATGAAACCTTGCTTGACGTAATGGAATGGCACCAAGATGATGTGGTTAAAAATTTGGCATGTTTGACAAAATTTTGGACACACACCCCTCACAAGCTGGAGCAACTCACTAGAAGGCTCATGGTTCTGAGAGGGCATAATGCATGTTTGATGACAAACTAGTGATAGCTTCCCCTTATGGCCTTCAAAAAATTCCTAGAGTTAACGTGCACTAGTACAACTGCCATGTCAAAATTTGGAAAATTCTAGGGTCACTTGACATTTTTTAAGACATTTAAGTGATTTTCTAGCCATTTAATGGTCATAATTCAAAGTTGAACTACATTTGCATGCAACAGGTAACCATAACAGTTTGAAAAATCATATTTGTGTACTTGTGTGTGAGTGAATTCCATGTGTAGTAAATTGGAAGGAATTTTCAAACATATTGGTGTCACGGCATGGACACAAAGCATGGAGTTCCATGGCATTTAAATTCCAAAAAAACAAAAATGACCAGAAACATATGAAACCTTGCTTAACGTAAGGCATGCCATCAAGATGATGTGGTAACACAATTGGCCTCTTTGATGAAACTTTGGACACAAACCCCTCACAAACCGAAGCTACTCACTAGATGGCTCGTGGTTCCGAGAGGACATAATGCATCTTTGATGACAAATGGGCAATAGCTTCCCCTTATGGCCTTAAAAAATCAACAATTAACATGCACTAATGCAACTGTCATTTCAAAATTTGGAAAATTTCACGGATCATTTGACCTTTTTAAGACATTTAAGTGATTTTCCAGCCATTTAATGACCACAATTCAAATTTCAACTACATGTACATGCAACAGCTAACCATAACGGTTTGAAAAATCATATTTGTGTACTTGTGTGTGAGTTAATTCCATGTGCATCCAATTGGAAGGAACTTTCAAACATATTGGTGTCACGGTTTGGACACGAAGGATGCAGTGCCATGGCATTGAAATTCCAAAAAATTAAAAAATGATCAAAAACACATGAAACCTTGCTTGACGTAATGGCATCCCACCAAGATAATGTGGTATAAAAATTGGCTAGTTTGACGAAATTTTGGACACACACCCCTCACAAACTGGGGAAACTCACTACAAGGTTCGTGGTTCCGAGAGGGAACAATGCATGTTCGATGATAAACCGATGATAGATTCCTCTTATGGCCTTCAAAAAAATTCTGGAGTTAACGTGTACTAATACAATTGTCATGTCAAAATTTGGAAAAATTTAGTGGTCATTTATGCTTTATAAGACATTTAAGTGATTTTCTAGCCATTTAATGACCATAATTCAAATTTCAACTACATGTACATGCAAGAGCTAACCATAACTGTTCGAAAAGTCATATATGTGTACTTCTTGTGTGCAAATTAATTCCATGTGTAGTAAATTGGAAGGAATTTTCAAACATATTGGTGTCATGGCTTGGACACATGCATGGAGTGCCATGGTAACAGAAAATAAGCATTCGTGCCTTATATGAGGAAAGAATGTTAATATCTGGTAGGACAACCGGGGTCCACATGATTCGCACTCTATTTCGTGCCTTGAGGTTTGGAGTGTGAGTGGCGCGGGTTATTAATCATACGCGGTTCTATATTGGAAACCGTCGGCTATTAAATTCACACACAGATTTTGTTACGGGAATTGTGTGCAATTCAAACTACAGTACTCATAAATTCTGGCATATGGTATGTGTACTATTCCCGTCGATCTAGATACCGGCAGCCAATAAATACTACCTTGCTCACGTCATCCCGTCTGCATTCTCATCTACATACTCCCCTCACTCGCAATCTCTCTCTCTCTCGCTCCCGCTCTATCCCTCTCTCTCTCTAAAATCTTTGTCATGGCGCCGCCGATATGCCCATGCGCCAACAAGTGGGTGTCGCCCCCCGAGGACATTCAGTCAAAGTGCAGCAACGAGGAGGACCCCTACGGGGCGTCGAACGACGTTGCGCCGGACCCCCAACTTTGGAGTGGTTTTGGGGCTAGTATGATCTTTGTTTGTGGAAGTCATTGTCGCCGGCTAAGAAAGCCAGGCAAGTGGCATTCAAGAAGGAGATGGTGAAGGAGAAAGCCACGTACTAGGCAGCTTGTGAAGCCCATGAGGCCGCATGGAAAAAGGAGGCGATGGAGGTTTGGGGAGGGCACATCGTCATGTGGAGGAGGTGTACCAAGATGGGTACATTGCAAGGAAGGTCAAAGGTGTTAGGCGCCTCATCACTGCGTGGAGATGGGCCGATAAGCTCCAGTATGCCATCGACAAGGAGCTCATGTGGGCGCCTAATGAAATGGCAAGCTCGTTCGCTAGGAAGAGGCAGATCGATACGTCAATCGCTACAAGGCGGAGGAGGCGAAGTGCTGCCTCCGCACTAGGAAGATGTCGCGCACCAGGGAGCTACTGGTGAGGGGCTACCAGAATACTGCCCCAGGAGGGATTATTAGTTTTAGTATTGTTTGTTTCCAATTTTGTGGATTGTACATAGTAGTTAAGTATCATCACATATAAGTGATGATATTATATATATTTAATGATGAACTAATGAACAATTAATATATATTATGAACTCCATTTTTCCATCTGTTTTTGTATACTAATTTGTATCTAGTTATTATCATCCACATATACATAATGGAAAGCATATAAACACACAATGAAACAGAACACATAAGAACGCAAAACAGGGTACACACATTCAAACATAGCAATAAATAGAGCAATATTATGATTGTTGGGAATACATAGTGATCCACGTTGAAACGACTCAACAAAATTAAACGCGCATCCCTTGCCTACTGTAGGATCGAAAGTATGTCTAGAGGGGGTGATTAGACTACTTGACTAGATAAAAACTTAGCCTTTCCCAATTTTAAGTGTGGGCCAGTTTTAGCAATTATGACTAGTCAAGTACACCCTACACATGCACATCTAAGAGTATAGAAGCGGAAAGTAAAACATGCAAGTAAAAAGTAGAGGTAAGGTAGGGAGATCAAACGCAAAGGTTCACATGATGATTTTTGGCATGGTTCCGATAGGTGGCGCTATCGTACGTCCATGTTAGTGGAGACTTCAACCCACGGAGGGTAATAGCTACGAGAGTCCACGGAGGGCTCCACCCATAAGGGGCCCATGAAGAAGCGTCCTTGTCTATTCCACCATGGCTTCCGTCCACATAGGACTAGCCTCAATCATGGTAGATCTTCACGAAGTTGGCGATCTGCTTGCTCTTACAAACATCTTGGCTCAACTCCACAGCATGAAGTAGGAGGCTCCCAAGCGACATATAACAAATCTAGGAGGCACCACCCTCCAAAAGGTAATATATGTGGTAGAAAAATGAACTCCTTGCTCTTGTGCTTCTAAAGATAGTATCTTCAACACTCAATCACTCTCTTAGATTTGGCACGGGTAGGAGAGATTGATCTTGTCGAAAGAAATTTGGGGAGTCTAGAAATCAAGGTTCAAATGGTTGGAATGCTCTTGATCTCAACACATGAGTAGGTGGCTCTCTCTGAGAAAAATGAATCTGGCAAGTGCAAGTGTGTTTCGAGTAATTTCTCTATGAATGAGAGGTAGGTGGAGGGGTATATATAGGCATCTCCCCAAATCTAACCGTCACAACATTATTGCCCAACTCGGTCACACCAAAGTGAAACTCGGTGGTACCGAGTTGCACTAAATGTGGCAACTTCTGAATTCTCGGTGAGACCGATATAGGAATCTCAATGGTATCGATACGATGACCTAAACCAGTTTTAAAATCTTGGTGAGACCGATTTCAAATTCGAAAATTCCGATTCTAGAAATCTTGTTAAAAAAAGTTGGTCACTGAATCTCGGTGTCACCGATAGTAATGTTGGTGGTACCGAGATGGTAGGGATTGAGATAGGATCTGTCAAGTGTAAAATCAGTAGGGCTGAATGGAAATTGTTGGTGGCAATGATTTTCTGGGTTTGGGTTTGGACAGAGATATTTTGTGGGAGAATGGCTGATTATTTTGGCGGCTACCTCTAAGCACTTGAGCAACCAATTCATCATAATGCCTCATCCCCTTTTAATAGTATTAGCTTTCATATGGGCTCAAAGTGATTTCTCACAAAGTATAAAATGAAGAGTCTTCTTTCTTGAAGCTTGAGCCATCCTATTCCTTCCTTGCATCAAGGGGCATCTCCTCACAATCCTATAGCCAAAGCATCTTTGAATATTTCTGAAATATGCTTGAATAAACTCAATAGTACAATGAAGCATATATTGTGATTAATTACCAAAACCACCTTAGGGAGCAATTGTCCTTTCAATCTCCCCTTCTTTGGTAATTGATGACAAGATATAGATGAAAGCTTCGACAAAAGATATAATCACTGATTAGCATCGACGCTTTGAGAGGTATGTGAAAAGCAAGAGCTCCCCCTAAATTTGTGCATTATTTTAAATTTGCATTTGAATGCAAATGCACAATCGATTAGGATCATGTGTTACTCTTCCATGTCACATACAACTTGGTGGTGCACATAAATGATATGAATGAAAAGTAATGCACATAACACCAAACAAGACCTGAATGATCAACATATATATAGCTCAAGAGTAATAACATGTTAGCATCAAACAACCATAGTGTATGATCAAACACTCCTCTAAACAGATAAAGTCGTCCAGAAGACCAAAGGTTTTTAAAATACAAAGGAGAGCAAATAAAATGCAAATCTATCCCTCTCGAAGCGCTATTTCGTCTATGCACTTCTCCCCCTTTGGCAACAAGTTACCAAAAAGTTCAAAGGTCTAGAGCTAAGCGTCTCTCTGGACACGATCTCCTCAAGTAGCTGAAGATGGAGTCGACAAGAGAGCATCGACGAATGCTTTTGCAAATGTCATTGGAGGTGGAGGTGTAGACACTGGAGGTGCAGGAGCAGGAGTTGAAGCTTGAGCTGACGAAGATGGTCTTCCTTTCGAAACTGGCACAACTTCTAACCTAGTCTGGGTCCTAAACTAAGTGGTAGTAGGAAGAGGGGACTCATCATCATCATCACTGCTCGAGCGTGGAATCTTCACTGAGTCAACTTCATGCTGAAGTTGTTGAACAGTGATGGTCAACTCCATCACCTTAATATCCAGGTCATGGAATTCTGTCTCCATGATACTCTCTAGGCTCTTCTGGTTCAGCAAAATTTCAGAAACTTTATCTCCCTCCCTTGGATGGTGCTGACCAAGAAGGACATCTGCTCATCTCTGGTTTTGAGTTGTGGGGGTTGATCTGGAGCATTCCTAGTAGCCTATGCAGCTGGTGCCTCTACTGCCTCTCTAGCAGTAGTTGACCTAGGATGGTGTCATCCATCACAACTTCATTGTCTTCAAAATCAGGCTGAAGTGGCAGGTGGGGATGGTCAAGTAGCTATGCATGCTTGCCAATCTTGGCATTGATGAGCATCTAAATGTATGGAGCATATCCACAAGATCCCTTCTGATCTACAGTAGTCCTCCTGACAATCTCAAGTATCAAGTCCATCACTCGGAAATGGGTGTGGGTGTCTAGATGATGCAGCATGTTGATGGAATAACCTCTAATCATCTTGTCATCACCTAACTTGGGCATCAGGGTGTGTCTCATAATAGTGTTTGTAGTGGGTATTCCTACTTGCAAAAAGTAGACAAAGCCGAGTTTGTGAGACGGTAGAAACTCATGGGGCACAGCCTTGTACATGTTATCCATGGAATTGTGATTCATCTTGAGTTGTGAATACACATCCAAATGTTCTTCTCGTGCTTTAGGAGCACCAATGATAGTGGCCCATTCATCAATAGTGGCTTCATACTGGTGATCCTAGGTCATCCAAACAATTCTTCCATTGGAATAGAAATGAGCCGTGGAATAGAATTGCATGATCATCTCATCATTCCAAATTTTCTCTCATGTGAGAAAAAAGTGTTCATTGGCTTTGATGTATTCCCAATCAACATATCTCATGTCGTTGACTACACGACTCTTGTCAAGCGAAACTATCTCATAGAAATCTTGTCGTTCCCTTGTGTGAAAGCGGGGATCAACAACAGTTCTTCTTCTCATAGCATATGGATCAACAGATCTCCACTTCCTCAGACCTTCACCTTTCCTCTTCTTAATGCCCTCACCAGCTGGGTGAGATGCATCATGGGTTGGCAGATGAGATCTCAGCTTCATAACCACAGGTGCAACCTCATCTTCCTCTGTAGCAAAATCTCTGCATGCAGAGCCTTTTTCTCAGCTACAGGAATATCCTTCTTAGTCCTCTTGGAAGCTAAGAGCTTCTTAGGATCTAAAGACTTCTTGGGAGGAGAAGGCTTCTTTGTCATAGCATGAGCCATCAGCTTTGTCTTCTTCTGAGGAGGGACCTCAGCTAGAATTTCTTCCTCATCATCAGCTTCAGCAGTTTCTGCTGCATCTTCATACATTGAGGTTTTCCTTCCAATAACATAAATAGTTCTATTCCGAGCTCACTGAAGTTTTTCTGACTATCCTCTGAACCTGACATCTTGCAAGACCAAGCAGAGAAGCAGACTAGCAGTCTAGCAGACAAGCAGACCCTATGAAAAGATATAGAAGAGCTCAAAGGATAAGCATCACAAAATTGCAGAAGTTTTGTCAAATTTAAACTCTTAAAAAAATAGTTTTAACTTTCAGCAAAATAGGATTTTGGTTCCACTGAGTTAGACATTCCGGAGCCACCGAGACACATTCCACCGAGAACATTCTGAGTAACCCTAAAACCAAAATCGGTAAGACCAATTTTTGCAACTCGGTGACACCGAGATTCAATCTTGCGGACTTCTAACCCTAAAATTTTCTTTGTTCGCTAGACTAATGGAGTTCTCTGTTGGATAAAACTTGTAGCAATCGTGGAAAGATAATGGCAGTGCCTAATTGCGCAAAGAATCAGATTGGAGCGCAAAAAGGAAATCGAATATGTACCCTAACTCAGCGTGGATTCGCTACGGCGGCGATGGTGGTGAAGAATCCGCCGGCGGTGAGGACTCCTAGCGAAGGCGCACGGGAGAATCAAGTAGACGTGTGGAGACTAGGGCGTGGCACCAAAGGGGTGCGGTTGTTCTATGTTTGAGGAAAATTTTCAACCGTCGGGCTCCGCTAGTATACATATCCCTTCGTTGTCGGGGACACCAAGTTAATATTAACAGTGCCACCGGGTTCCACAAGTCTCAGCTAACAGTGAAACTCGGTGAGGCCGAAAAGAAAAATCGTTTGCACCAAGATGATAAAACCTGATCAACCCTAGGCTTTAGTGGGACCGAGATTTTGAGGTCGGTCACACAGATATGCACTTTGGGAGGTTTTGGAATTCATCCCTTGTCGAGACGGATCTCGAAGTGCTCCTCACACAGAGTGTCCGTAAAGTGATGGCTCAAATTTTGTGGTGTAGCATGAATAGAATTTGAGACGAGAAAGCATAGATCGATAGAGAAGGGTACTTAGGCATTCTTGTATATCCAATTGGCCAAAGGAAATAGAAAGCCAAATAACAACAATTGTATATCCTTGAATGAGAAAAATATGCATACGAACATGCTCGTGCAATAGAATGTCAAATAACAAGGTGACATGCACAATCATTCCAGCATCTATCAAGCACTTTGGCGATGACGAAGTGATCTATATATGAGTATATTGACTTAGGAGCCAAGTAAGAATACTTGATCAAAGGTCATAATCATAAATTAAGCACAACTGGAGTTACCACATTTACATAATGCATTAATTTGTTCACATCATTTAGGAGATGCTTATACTCAAGTCTTAGAGTAAAGCTCCCCCTAGATGTGACATCCCCCTAAGAGGAATAAATTAACCTTGGGTTTTGTCATAGAAGACTTCAAGTAGGTGTATTAGTGGTGGATGCTCATTGTTGATGAAGATAATCTTGAGTTGGAGGCAATCATTGTTGTTTCTTACTATTCTCACCTACATGGGTTAATTCCAAAGCAAAAGGAACAAATGCAAGGATATCTATGGACATGGAGTGAAATACATGGGAGGGGATGTCAAAAGATGCATTAATTACCTTGTCCCTTGCTCACCTTTGAGGGAATGTGTGACTCATTGAACTAATGCATATGGTTGGACTTGATTGCATATAGTTCTTGCCAAAATGAATACGGATGAATTTCATTGGAGGAGTCACCCCTCAAGAACTTTCTAGTTCTTCCTCTTGGGGACCCACATCACCTTGACGGGGATCCTTGGAGTTGCGGTAGCACTAGATGAGTAAGTACTAGAAGTGTCCTTGGGAACCCAATCGACCTTCGCTTGGGGTTCTTCCTCAAATGAATCAATCTCCTCTTGAACCTTTCCCTTGCCCTTACAGTCTTGTGGTAGAAAGCCATCTTGAGAGCTTGTTCCGTTGGGAGGAGTAGGATCATACTTTTCCACTTGAGGAAAAAACTTGGGAATTGGATATGGACCTTCTTCCCAAACATCTCCATTTATGTTGAAGTAGCAAACACCTTGCTTCTTCCGATGTCCTCCTTGCTTGCACACAATTTCTTCGAATTGCTTACTTTTGGCAAGACTCTTGAATACAACTCTCTCTATAATCCCATTCAATAGATCGTTTTCTTGCTCAAGTGTAAGTTGGTTAAGAGAATCATTTGTGGGATCAAGAGAGCTTCTAGAAACAATATAATTTGATCTAGCTTTAGCATTGTTGTTACTAGATGAAGAAATTTTCTTGCATTTGTTACTAGTATTCTAAGGTTTAGCTTGTGGAACAAAAATAGAAAAGAGTAATAATTTGGCTAGATAAGAAGAACTCTTCTTTCGAAGATCATCATTGATTCCTTTTAGAAACTCATGCTCTTGCTCTAAATTTAGCTTCTAGAAGCATAGCTTCTCATGAGTTCTTGCAAGCTCTCAAAGATCTTTAGAGTAGTTTTATGAGAAAACTTAAGAGTGTTTAATTCTTTAGTTAGTCGTTCAATCTATTTCTTATCAACATCATTCGATTTCTCTTGACTAGCATGAATATTTTCAAGTTCATTTTCAATATTATCACTAGTCTTATCAAAGAGCAAGTGATCTTCTCCTAACAAGTCATCCTCATCAGTATCAAAGTCAAAATACTCGGGGTGCCTTTTGCCATGAAGTAGTTTCCAATCCCTTCATTTGGTGAATCAAATAAGTTGTAGGAGTTCGAGGAAATGATTGCAAGACCGGCAACACCTTCATCTTGACTGTAGTCGGAGTTGTAGTGATAACTTCTCTTGGATAGGTTGTGAGACTCGTAGCCGGAAACCCGTTCACAAACATGAGCTTGATGTCTTCTTCTTGAACTGCTATTGGTGTACTTGTCCTTCTTCTCCGATTATTTGCCTCTCTAGGAGTGTCTTCTGTTCTTCCGCTATTGCATCACGATCCAGTTCTTTTCCTTATCCAAAGAAATCACCTTGCACACCAACACGAACAAGAGCCCAAACGGCGGGATTATGACCAAGAATATGCATTTTCATCTTATGCTTCCAACTAGCGAAATTAGTTCCATCGAAATATGGCCCTCTACGGTGATAATTTCGCTCACTAGACGCCATACTCTCCTAGGTTGTGAAACCAATGCAATGGAGACCAAAGATCTAATACCACTTGTAGGATCGAAACTATGTCTAGTGATGGTGATTAGACTACTTGACACGATAAAAACTTAGCCTTTTCCCAATTTTAAGTGTGGGCTAGTTTTAGCAATTATGACTAGTCAAATACACCCTACACATGCACATATAAGAGTATAGCAGCGGATGCTATAACATGCAAGTGTAAAGTAGAGGGTAAGGTAGGGAGATCAAATGCATGGTTCCGATAGGTGGCGCTATCGTATGTCCATGTTAGTGGAGACTTCAACCCACGAAGGGTAACAGCGGCGAGAGTCCACGGAGGGCTCCACCCACAAGGGGTCCACAAACAAGTGGCCTTGTATAGTCCACCATGGCTTCCGTCCACACAAGACTAGCCTCACTCATGGTAGATCTTCATCAAGTAGGTGATCTCCTTGCCCTTACAAACATCTTGTTTCAACTCCACAACATGAAGTAGGAGGCTCCCAAGTGACACCTAACCAAGCTAGGAGGCACCACCATGCAAAAGGTAATAGATGTGGTAGAACGATAAACTCCTTGCTCTTGTGCTTCTAAAGATAGTCTCCTCAACACTCAATCACTCTCTCTCAGATTTGGCGTGGTTAGGAGAGCTTGATCTTGTGGAAAGCAACTTGGGGAGGCTAGAAATCATGGTTCAAATGGTTGGAATGGAATCTCTTGATCTCAACACATGAGTAGGTGGCTCTCTCTCGGAAAAATGAATGTGGCAAGTGTAAGTGTGTTCTGAGTGCTTCCTCTACGAATGAGAGGTAGGTCGAGGGGTATATATAGGCATATCACAAAATCCAACCATTACAATATTATTGCCCAACTGAGTGACACCGAAATGAATCTCGGTGGTACCGAGTTTCACTAAATGTAACAACTTTTGAATTCTTGATGAGACCTATATAGGAATATTTGTGGTACCGATACGATGACCTGGACCAGTTTCCAAATCTCGGTGAGACCGATTTCAAACTCAAAAATTCCAATCCTTGAAATCTTCTCAACAGAAAGTTGGTCATTGAATCTCAGTGGCACCGATAGGAATGTTGGTGGTACCGAGATGGTAGGGATTTACATAGGATCTGTCAAGTGTAAAATTCGTGGGGCCGGATGGAAATTGTTGGTGGCACCGATTTTGCTGGTTTGGGTTTGGACAGAGATATTTTGTGGGAGAATGGGTGAGTATTTTTGGTGGCTACCTCTAAGCACTTGAGCAACCAATTCTTCATAATACATCATGCACTTTTAATAGTATTGGCCTTCCTATGGACTCAAAGTGATTTCTCATAAAGTATAAAATGAAGAGTCTTCTTGCTTGAAGCTTGAGCCATCCTATTCCTTGCTTGCATCAAGGGGAATCTCCTCACAATCCTATAGACAAAGAATCTTGTAACTTTACTGACATATACTTGAATAAACTCATTAGTCCAATGATGTGCATGTTGTACTTAATTACCAAAACCACCTTAGGGAGCAACTGTGCTTTCACCTACGGTAGCTCTTGGCTCTGCCTGAACTCGAGCAAGCGTTCACACAAGCGGTCGACACGCTCGCGGTACATATGGAGCGCGGTCTTGAGCTCCAAGTTGGTATTTCATTGTAGGTCACCAGCTCGAGGATGCGACAGCCATGTTCCTCTACTGTGATTAGGTGGACACTTGGGCCAAGGAGGATATCAAGCCTAGAAACTAGCGCGTTGGCATCAAGCGGGTCGCGGACAAGGCGAACGACGCGACCCATGCAAACGGCACGGCGAGCGTCTGGTGCATGTACGATGTAGCCAGCCTTTGGTGCAAGCACGACTCAGACGACCTCTACCCACTCCTAGCAAGGAATGGGGGTACTGATGGGACGTGTACCCAGCTGCAATGCCCTGTCGACGGCAGGCCACCGCTGATGGATCCACTCTTGTTGTTCGGAGCTCAAACAGTCTCACTATGTGGCAAGCGGCCGCCTATCAGCGTGGACATGCCTAGCTTGCTCTATGATGCACCATTGATCATGTTGTGCGGCGAGCTGTAGCCTCTCGGCGCTGACATGCCTATCTTGATCCGCGATGCTAAAGCATTGTGCGCGAAGGGTCTTCTCAACCATGGCGATGACGTGTAGCATGATGTCGACCATCGCGTTGCTGAGGAGCGCTTCAGCCTCGACGGGCCATTGCGCCTTCTCGTTTTCCTTCATTGAGGAGGTTGATGGCATAGGCGGTGCTTCGGTGGTTTGGCATGCTTGGAAAAGGTGGATGTGCTACACGATGCGCTTGTTGCCTTAGTGCATCATGCACCGCCTAGGTTTTTTGTGCAATATCACTAGGTGGCGGTGGAAAATCGATGAGGACATTGCAGGAAATGGTGGCATGTTCATAAAACACCATCAATTAATGGAAACTTAGCATAGAAGGAACATCGAGCTAGCTCGACGCGTGCAGCCACATTGCTCGCCCAAGGCTATGATCCATATACTTGTTCGCTGTCAATTGTATGCTAGGACGTGTTTTCCCACAACACACATGGCTTATTAGCAGCAATCGTGTGTGTTATTATCGGTGTTTGAACACATTTCTGATTAGAGACTTGTTTGCCACGTACCACACACATCTTGTTAAGTTGAACCATTTATGTTCTCTTGGCTCAACACAAAACAAATTATCCAGGTGAATTGTATGTTATATATCGCACACACCTTTGATCTGGATGACCGTTTCTGTTATGTTGCCTAATCAAAAACAATTCATCCGCGTGAACTGTATGCCGTATATCGCACACACCTTCATCTAGCTGTCGGTTTCTATTGTTCTGCCTCATCGCAAACAGTTCATTGGAGTGAACCATGTGCCATGCATCGCACACGCAACTCTAATCTGAATCGTTTTTGATGTCTCCACCATCGCAAACGTTTTGCATCTTTTTATGGGTTTTTTACATCACCGTTTGTGATTCATGCATCGCACACAGTTTCGTCGAAGGGTATGTGGTTGTACTGTCGCATTAGCAGCATCATGTAGTAGTGTGCCTTTCTTTACTTTTTATTTACTTTGAATTTATCATTTTTCATCTACACACTGTACTTTCTTGCAAATAACGAGTCCAAGGGGATTGACAACCCTCTTGCCCATGTTGGGTGCAAGTGTTTGCTTCTTTGTGTGCAGTCGCTGAAGACGGGGGCTGGTTCGAAAAATTAGGTTTTCTACTAAGGGAAATACTTACCTATATTGTGTTGCATTACCCGTTCCTCTTCACGGAAAATCCAACGCCGATCACAAGTATCAATAACACCATTAAAGAATTCATTAGTTCTCAAAAAGTGCTTAATACTATGGTAGAGGAAAAGTTGCATAAAGTTAATGATATGGCTAGGAACATGGATAGAATTGCTCTTGATGTGGAAACACTTAAAAATAATAATTTGACAACAAATCATGATATCAGTGAGTCCATTAAATGGATTCAAATATCTATTAATGTGAGTAAGGAGAGCACCACAAGGTTGAGAGCCAAACGAGAATTCTTGGAAAAGGCTCTTCCACCCCATTTTTATCATAATGATGATGAAGATCTTAAAATGATCGGTACTTATCCCATTGAATATTTGTTTACTAATATGAAAATAGATGATAAATGGACTAGAGACGAGTCAACTTTAGCTAGAAGGTGTCCCAATTGCTTGGAGGGTGATGATTATAATGATAAATTTGAAAAAAAAAATGGGTTTGTAGAGGTCAAAACTATAAATAGTGATTCCCACTATCTTAGATCACAAGGACTTTAATTATTAAAGTTGCTCTTTAGTAGAATGTATTTACTTGTTGTAATCCATTATTAGCCCATCCAATGCTTATGAACAAGACAAAGCTTTTACCGAACATATAGTAGAAGCTATGGTGAAAGCCTATGATGAGAAACTTGAGCTAGAAGTCTCTATTCCTAGAAAGGTGAATGATGAGTGGGAACATACTATTAAAAATAATCTCAAAGGTTATGAATGCAATTCTTTGTGTGACATATGTGAATCAAAGAGAGAGAATAACCCGTAGGTCTATGGTGAACTAGTCACACACCATCATGGAGGCAACAAGGTTGATGTAGAAGGCCTCCATGGTCGATTCCCCCTCCGTCACGGCACCGAAATAGGTCGCGAGATGGGATCGCAGAAAAATAGAGACTTTCGGCGTTGGAATTTTTTAGGTGGCTATATAATTTTTATGGAATATTTGAAAATTTATGGAGGCGGAATTAGGTCAGGAGGTGCCATGAGGGGCCAACGAGCTCGTCGCCACCTCGTGACTCCTCAGTTCATCTCCCAAGGTTCCGTGCGTGTCTTTTGGTCCAGAAAAATTCATCAAAAAGTTTCATCATTTTTTAACTTCGTTTCGTATTAATTTTCTACAAAAGTAAAAAACACACAAAAAGGAACTGGCACTAGGCACTAGGTTAATAGGTTAGTTCCTAAAAATGATATAAAACAATATATTATTGTATATAAAGCATCCAAGATTGACAATATAGTAGCATGAAACAATAAAAAATTATAGATACGTTGGAGACATATCACCATCTAGAGCAACCCATCCTCTTACGACTTTGGAAGAATCCTAAGTGAGTAAAAACCCAAACACCCACAGCCAGAAGTGATTGACAATCACTGATGAAATTGTTTTGTGTGATATGACGCCTTTTACCTTTGAATAGTGTGATCTTTTAGATGGTTAGGCATCATGTTCTGATAACCCAAGAGGGGAATGTGACCTGTCGGTGAACAAGTTTGTGAAGTTTTTGGAAGTCTGCCTTGAAGACTTACCACGAGTGATTGTGTGGAGTCTAACTGACTTTATCTCTAGGGGAATACATTGAAGACTCAGTGTCTTCAGAGTTCAATCTCAAGCCACCCTAACAAGACGTATAGTTGTCACAACAACTAGAAATGGTCAAACAAATACAATATCATCATCGAGCTACCTAGTTCTATTTACTCAACCTTTCATTTACTCATCCATAAGTTGATGAAATTACTCCCTGTTCTGTGAAGATTTTGACTGGATACTATCTCAATTTCATCAACATTAGTTCTTCAGTCGTTGTGCTTCTCTCTAGTTTATCGTGATTTCTTGCTACTCCTTCCATGTGTATGCTTCTTTTCATCATGATGACCTTGTTTTTATCCTGTTTCGCAAGCACATGAGTGCTTTATCCACTATGTAGAAGTTCGTAACCCTGTATTTCTTCATTAAGTTATTCATGAGTGACAAACTTGTTAAAAACATCTCCCAATCACCTCCTCTAGTCGATATAACGCACTTTCAGTATTTTAACATCTTCAGATTTAATACCTTTCTCCTTTATAGATTTCTTAACCTCTTTTATATCTTCTGGGCTGAGGAATAGAATACCTCTTTCTTTAGAGTTGGCTTAGTAGGTGGTTCACAAAGTGTCCAATCATCGAAATTTTTCAATAAGTTATCAAATAACTCATGAGCTTGTTCAACGGTTCTTTCCGTGAAAACACAATCAACACAACTATCAAGGTAGTCCCGAGAAGACTCAGGTAGTCTATTATAGAAGACATCAAGTATTTCATATTTTTTCAAGCGGATGATCAGGCCAAACATTTAATAATTTGAGGAGCATCCCCCAATATTTAGGGATACATTCTTCCTCAAGTTGCACAAAGTTAAATATTTCCTATAAGGCAACTTATTTCCTACGATCACGATTTTTTCCAAACAAGTTGTAAATCATATCCTAGGGACTACACACACAAATAGGAGCAATATTTTTATCCATATCTTACCATCACCCTTTAATTATAAAGAAAATAACTTAAGGGTATAATAGTAACACATATTTTCCTCTCGAGAAAATAGGGTGACAACTTCATTCAGTACAGTGAGGTGTGCAACAACAGTTTCACATTCATACCCATGAAAATGATCTATTTCTACCAAAGTAATAAGATTGAGATCAATAGAGAATTCGTAATCCACATTAGTAACAAAAATAGGAGATGTTGCAAACTTAGGATCATATTTCATCATTTGGTTCATGGTTCTTTCTTTCATTATAGCCATGAAGCCTTCTATTCCATCGAGAGTATCATAAGCCATAAGTTCTCTAGTAAACTCCTCAAGAAGAGTCTATCCCTCGGGTACATCAAAGAATTTAAGTCTAGTAGGAGTACAAGGAGTGATAGGAGAATCATCATTTTCATCAAGTCCAGTTTCAATTTCTTTAGCTTTAGCAGCATGAGCATTAAGTAAATCACTAAGTGGCACAGTAGTATTATCATGCTAGTAGAAGCATCATCATGAGTATCATCAATAGCAGAAGCAGTGTCTATTACTTGTGCCATATCAGATTGAGTAGCAGGTGGTGGTGTCCCAAGTTGACTTAAAACTAATGGTGAATCAAGAGTAGATCTAGATGGCAGTTCCTTACCTCCCCTCATCTTAGAGGGCATGATCTTGGTCTTATCTTCTGTGAGATTCTGCATAGTGAATATAAATTAAACCAGGTAATAAAATCCCAAATGAACTCGATAATAGACATATGCTCCCCAGCAACGGCGCTAGAAAATAGTCTTGATGACCCCCAAGTATAGGGGATCGCAATAGTCTTCGAGGGAAGTATTTTACCCAAATTTATTTATTCGACACAATGGGAGACAAAGAATATTTATAAGACTTAATAGTTGAGTTGCCAATTTAACAACACCTAGAAAGCAAACCTCTGGCAGAAATTTATTAGTAGCAACAAGCAAAGATGTTTCGTACGGGCATGGGACCAGCAAGCTTTACACTCCCAAGATTTTTTATTCTCACATGACAATCTATCCTTCAACCCTCTTCTTAGATAGATTTGGGCGAGCTGCTGCACTATGAAAAACAAGGTTTTTGCATGGATTATGGTTATGGATATATTGAATACAAAGGATATGGTGGAACGAAGGCATTGGCATTTTGATGATGGGGTTAAGTGTGTTCTTTGTCACTTACAAGCTAGGGAACAGATGGATCACCTCTTCTTCAACTACTTATTCGGCCAACATGTGTGGACTTATCTTTGGATGATTGGTCACATGGAAACAATATGACAGAGCGTGCAGTTACTGCTAGGAGGGATTTTAACAAACCTTTCTTTGTCGAGGTGGTCTTCACTGCATGCTGGAACATCTGGATTATCAGGAATGCTAAGGTCTTTAGGCATGTCAAACCTAGTTTTAATCAGTGGACAAGAGCCTTTGTCAATGATATGTCTTTGCTTTCTTATAAATTTAAGGCTAGGTATAAGGATGACCTGGTTAGATGGGTAACCTTCCTATCCCTGTAATCTTGTTTTGATTTCAATAGTGTGGGCTTTCTTTTTTGTTCTTTCAGCTAATTCTGGTAGCTATGTACATATTGTATTCTTCTGATTAATAAAAATTCATAGGCTGTGGGGGGTTTCCCTACAATCCCTATTAAAAAAATAATTATTAGTAGCAAAGCAGTATCATAGTTTTTATCCGGTAACAATAGTAGCAATAGTAACAGTAACAATAGTAGCAGTTTTACAGTGATTGTAACAACAACATCAATAGTGATTTAAGAAAATACAATATTGTAAAAGTGTAGGCATGGAATAGCGATGGATATTTGGATAAAATTCATAATGTAACAGACTCAACCTAAAGCGACACAAAACTAGCTCCAATTCACCAATCGTATGTAGGCATCTATTCCGTATATAGTCATACGTGCTTCTAATAAGAACTTACATAACATCTTTTGTCCTACCCTCCCATGGGAGCGGGGTCCTAACAGAAACTAAGGGTAATTAAGGCACTCCTTTTAGTAGAGAACTAGAACAAAGTGGTAACACATAGTGACAGTGACATCGACAAAGCCCTTGTGGACGAGGTATTAGATTGGATTCATAGGCTCACAATATTAGCCATCCATCACTACGTCTATGGTCAGATCTGGGAGTCACCTGGGAAGGTTGATTTTTTTGCCCCACCCACCGCCCACTTAGTCATGAACAATGAAGACCTAAACGAGTTTTTCATGGATATAATCCTGACCATACTAGGGGTTTGAAATGTAGAGGAAATCACTAAATGGTTGTTGTGCCAATTGATATGAACACACGTGCAACTACCAAAGCAAATTTGTGCAACCTAAAAAAACAGAAGTGGTACGAAAACATATGTACTCACTTGTAAATTCAAAACTCACTGGGCGAGGCCAAGTCCTTCTTGACGACCTTGGCTATTAGATTGATATCCCATGCATTTGCTTGAATGGGGTGACTACTTATCAACACGTCCATAACAAGCACATCTAGGCGTAGGATCTACCACAAACCAAAATTAAAAAGGTGAGTTATTGGATTTAACAAAACTAGCACTACAAAATTATGGAGCTCTTGTTTTCTTATTTGACTCGCCACCAAATGGTATAAGCAACAACAAACGGTTTTGTAATGCCCAAGATGTGATCCTATCCTTATTTTGGCACGAGGGCCTCAACAGGGATAGAAGCGCATCTCGTCGTTTCACAAGAATGGAAATCATCACAAGTACATGTAAGAATAGATGAGTATATTGAATTAGCTTACGCTCACCACAAGATAATCATGCTCTTCTCGATACAAACATACATTCAATCACCATTCAAAAGAGCAGGGTCCGGCTATGGACAAAATCAAATGACGAAAACCACATCCATCCTTGCTATCCCAGGCTGTCGGGCTGGAACCCATCCTATGATCGATGAAGAAGAAGAAGAAGAAGAAGAAGAAACCCCAAATAGAACAATCATCGCACTCATGTCAAAGTATTGCTTTACCTGTACCTGCAACTATTGTTGTAGTAATCTATGAGCCGCATGCCCACATGGACTCAGCAATCTCATTTCCAAATGTATCAATACTAGCAAAGCATAATGGGTGAGGTATGGTTAAGTGGTGAGGTTGCAGCAAGCACTAAACATTTTTTTGAGAGGCTAACTGACGAGTACTATAAATAAAAGGAGGGTGATATACGCATAAACGGGTTTGAACTAATAATGATCAAGAAATGATCCTGAACACCTACTTACGAGTCAAACATAACCCCACTGTGTCCTCTCTCATTTGCAGAGCTCACGAGAAGAGACAATCACGGTTACGCACACAGTTAGCATATTTTAATTAAGTTTACTTCAGGTTTGCTATGACCGGATGTTAAACAAAGTTTCCAAGTTGCCGCATAATCGCGGGCATGCCTCTTAGAAAGATTTAACCCTACAGGGGTGGTCCAACTAGTCCATCAGAAACTATCACAAGCTGCCCTGGAGAGAAAACCTCAACCTCGAGATAGCCCTAGGTATCCTCGATATCCCAGTGCACAAGACCTTCGATAAGAGTAAAATAAAATCCAGCAGGACCTCCCAACAAGCCAGATCCCAATAGGAGCCGCACGTATCTCTTTCTTAGGGCACTACCATATGGGACTAGGTACGAGTAAAACCAGTCCTCGAATTCCCTTGCGGTGGCCTCGCAGGCACCCCGTCTGGGACGCTGAAAGCACAATTGCTCCCTAGGGTGGTTTGGATAATTGATCACAACATATACATCATTGGACTAATGTGTTTTCCAAGTATATTTCAGAAAAGTTCAAAATATTCTATGGCTTAAGGTTTTTGTGGAGATGCCCCTTGATGCAAGAAAGGAATAATATTGGCTCAAGCTTCAAGCTAGAAGACTCTTCATTTTATATTTGTGACAAATCACTTTTGAGTCCATAGGAAAGCCAATACTATTAAAAGGGGTGAGGTAGTAAAATGAACTGATTGCTCAAATGCTCGAAGTTAGCCACCAAAACACTCAGACATCTTTCCCACATATCCACTTTGTCAAGTTCCACATTCACAAATTCAGTGTCACCAACATTTCCACATCGGATCCACCGCGTTTGAACCTCAGACAGAGTCCTAGCCATTCCCACCAAATCGGTGCACCGAAACTGCTTCGGTGCTACCGAGTTTAGTGTGACCAACATTTTGTTGCCAAGATGCACAAAATCGGAATTTCCGAGTTTGAGTATCGGTGCCACCGAGTTTAGCCATCTCTTGTCGGTGCCACCGAGTTGTATGTATCGGACTAACCAAGATTCAAAAGTTCACACCTTTAGTGCTAGTCGGTACCACCGATTTTCCAACTTCGGCGTCACCGAGTTTGCTCTTTTGTGTGTAATGGTTGGATTTTGGCTGCTGCCTATATACACCCCTTCACCCACCTCTCATTTGTGGGAGAAGCACTCAGAACACAAACTTCATTTCCAGATCCATTTTCTGAGAGAGAACCACCTACTCATGTGTTGAGACCAAGATATTCAAATCCAATCTTTTGAAACTTGATCTCTAGCCTCCCCCAGACTTGTTTCCACCAAATCAACCTCTCCTACCCATGCATATTCTGTGAGAGAGTGATTTGTGTTGAGGAGACTATCTTTAGAAGCACAAGAGCAAGAAGTTCATTAATTTACCCCGTCTATTACCTTTTGGAGGGCGGTGCCTCCTAGATTGGTTAGGTGTCGCTTGGGAGCCTCCTAATTAGTGTTGTGGAGTTGAACCAAGATGTTTGTAAGGGCAAGGAGATCACCTACTTCGTGAAGATCTACCATGAGTAAGGCTAGTCCTCCGTGGATGGAAGCCGCGGTGGGATAGACAAGGCCGCTTCTTTGTGGACCCTTTGTGGTTGGAGCCCTCTATGGACTCTCACAGCCATTACCCTGCATGGGTTGAAGTCTCCACTAACAAGGACGTACGATAGCGCCACCTATCAGAACCATGCCAAGAATCGCCGTGTCAACCTCATGCATTTGATCTCCCTACCTTACTCCTCTACTTTGCACTTGCATGTTTACTTTCCACTGCTATACTATTAGAACTACATGTGTAGGGTGTACTTGACTTGTTATAACTGTCGTACCTGCCTCTCAAGTAAAATTAGGAAAAGGAAAAAATATATCTTGTCAATTAGTATAATCACCACCCATCCCCCCTCTAGACATACTTTTGATCCTACAAGTGGTATTAGAGCCAGGTTTCCATTTCATTGGGTTAGCAACCTAGGAGAGTATGGCATCTAGTGAGAGAAATTATCATCGTAGAGGTCCTTACTTTGATGGCACTAATTTTGCTAGTTGGAAGCATAAAATGAAAATGCATATACTGTTGGGGAACGTCGCATGGGAAACAAAAAATTTCCTACGCGCACGAAGACCTATCATGGTGATGTCCATCTACGAGAGGGGATGAGTGATCTACGTACCCTTGTAGATCGTACAGCAGAAGCGTTAGTGAACGCGGTTGATGTAGTGGAACGTCCTCACGTCCCTGGATCCAACCCGCGAACAATCCCGCGATCAGTCCCACGATCTAGTACCGAACGGACGGCACCTCCGCGTTCAGCACACGTACAGCTCGACAATGATCTCGGCCTTCTTGATCCAGCAAGAGAGACGGAGAGGTAGAAGAGTTCTCCGGCAGCGTGACGGCGCTCCGGAGGTTGGTGATGACCTTGTCTCAGCAGGGCTCCGCCCGAGCTCCGCAGAAACGCGATCTAGAGGAAAAACCGTGGAGGTATGTGGTCGGGCTGCCGTGGAAAAGTCGTCTCAAATCAGCCCTCAAACCTCTGTATATATAGGTGGGAGGGAGGGGACCTTGCCTTGGGGCTCAAGGAGCCCCAAGGGGGTCGGCCGAGTCCAAGGGGGAAGGCTCCCCCCCCACCAAACTGAGTTGGACTTGGTTTGGTGGGTGGGAGTCCTTCCTTCCCTTCCCACCTCCTCTTTTTTTTCTTTTCTCTTTGATTTTCTTTCCTAGGCGCATAGGGCCCTTTTGGGCTGTCCCACCAGCCCACTAAGGGCTGGTGTGCCACCCTCAAGGCCTATGGGCTTCCCCGGGGTGGGTTGCCCCCCCCCCCCCCCCCCCGGTGAACTCCCGGAACCCATTCGTCATTCCCGGTACATTCCCGGTAACTCCGAAAACCTTCCGGTAATCAAATGAGGTCATCCTATATATCAATCTTCGTTTCCGGACCATTCCGGAAACCCTCGTGACGTCTGTGATCTCATCCAGGACTCCGAACAACATTCAGTAACCAACCATATAACTCAAATATGCATAAAACAACATTCAGTAACCAACCATACCTGTAGAGCATCTTTATAGTCACCCAGTTATGTTGCGACGTTTGATACACACAAAGCATTCCTCCGGTGTCAGTGAGTTATATGATCTCATGGTCATAGGAATAAATACTTGACACGCAAAAAACAGTAGCAACAAAATGACACGATCAACATGCTACGTCTATTAGTTTGGGTCTAGTCCATCACGTGATTCTCCTAATGACGTGATCCAGTTATCAAGCAACAACACTTTGTTCATAATCAGAAGACACTGACTATCTTTGATCAACTGGCTAGCCAACTAGAGGCTTGCTAGGGACGGTGTTTTGTCTATGTATCCACACATGTAAATGAGTCTTCATTCAATACAATTATAGCGTGGATAATAAACGATTATCTTGATACAGGAATTATAATAATAACTATATTTATTATTGCCTCTAGGGCATAATTCCAACAGTCTCCCACTTGCACTAGAGTCAATAATCTAGCCCTCACATCATCATGTGAATTACATTGTAATAAATCTAACACCCATACAGCTCTCGTGTTGATCATGCTTTGGCCGTGGAAGAGGTTTAGTCAGCGGGTCTGCTACATTCAGATCCGTGTGCACTTTGCATATATATACGTCCTCTCCCTCGACGTAGTCGCGGATGAGGTTGAAGCGTCGTTTGATGTGTCTGGTCTTCTTGTGAAACCGTGGTTCCTTTGCTAAGGCAATGGCACCCGTGTTGTCACAGAACAAGGTTATTGGATTCAGTGCGCTTGGCACCACTCCAGGATCCGTCATGAACTGCTTCATCCAGACACCCTCCTTAGCCGCCTCCGAGGAAGCCATGTACTCCGCTTCACATGTAGAATCTGCTACGACGCTTTGCTTGGAACTGCACCAGCTTACCGCACCCCCATTAAGAATAAATACGTATCCGGTTTGCGACTTAGAGTCGTCCGGATCTGTGTCAAAGCTTGCATCGACGTAACCTTTTACGGCGAGCTCTTCGTCACCTCCATACACGAGAAACATCTCCTTAGTCCTTTTCAGGTACTTTAGGATATTCTTGACCGCTGTCCAGTGATCCACTCCTGGATTACTCTGGAATCTACCTCCCATACTTATGGCCAGGATAACATCCGGTCTAGTGCACAGCATTGCATACATGATAGAACCTATGGCTGAAGCATAGGGGACGGAGCGCATATGCTCTCTATCTTCATCAGTTGCTGGGCACTGAGTCTTACTCAATCTCGTACCTTGTAAAACTGGCAAGAACCCTTTCTTGGACTGTTCCATTTTGAACTTCTTCAAAACTTTATCAAGGTATGTGCTTTGTGAAAGTCCTATCAGGCGTTTTGATCTATCCCTATAGATCTTAATGCCTAGAATGTAAGCATCTTCTCCTAGGTCCTTCATAGAGAAACTCTTATTCAAGTAATCCTTTATGCTCTCTAAAAACTCCACGTTGTTTCCAATCAACAATATGTCATCCACATATAATATTAGAAACGCCACAGAGCTCCCACTCACTTTCTTGTAAATACAAGATTCTCCAACCACTTGTATAAATCCAAATGCTTTGATCACCTCATCAAAGCGTTTATTCCAACTCCGAGATGCTTGCACCAGTCCATAAATGGATCACTGGAGCTTGCACACTTTGTTAGCATTCTTAGGATCGACAAAACCTTCGGGTTGTATCATATACAACTCTTCCTTAAGGAAACCGTTAAGGAACGCCGTTTTGACATCCATCTGCCAGATTTCATAATCGAAAAATGCAGCTATTGCTAACATGATTCTGACGGACTTAAGCATCGCTACGGGTGAGAATGTCTCATCGTAGTCAACTCCTTGAACTTGTGAAAAACCCTTTGCCACAAGTCGAGCTTTATAAACGGTCACTTTGCCGTCAGCGTCCGTCTTCCTCTTAAAGATCCATTTGTTCTGAATAGCCTTGCGGCCCTCAGATAGCACCTCCAAAGTCCACACTTTGTTCTGATACATGGATCCTATCTCGGACTTCATGGCTTCTAGCCATTTGTTGGAATCTGGGCCCACCATTGCTTCTTCATAATTTGCAGGTTCATTGTTGTCTAACAACATGATTGATAAGAAGGGATTACTGTACCACTCTGGAGCAGCACGTGGTCTCGTCGACCTGCGTGGTTCTACAGAAACTTGAACTGGAGTTTCATGATCATCATCATTAACTTCCTCCTCAGCCGGCGTCGCAACGACAGAGGTTTCCCCTTGCCCTGCGCCACCATCCAGAGGGATGAGAGGTTCGACAACCTCGTCAAGTTCTATCTTCCTCCCACTCAATTCTCTCGAGAGAAACTCCTTCTCGAGAAAAGCTCCATTTTTAGCAACAAACACTTTGCCCTCGGATTTGAGATAGAAGGTGTACCCAACTATCTCTTTTGGGTAACCTATGAAGATGCACTTTTCCGCTTTGGGTTCCAGCTTTTCAGGCTGAAGCTTTTTGACATAAGCATCACATCCCCAAACTTTAAGAAACGACAACTTTGGCCTTTTGCCATACCACAGTTCGTATGGTGTCGTCTCAACGGATTTTGATGGTGCCCTATTTAAAGTGAATGCTGATGTTTCTAATGCATAACCCCAAAACGATAACGGCAAATCAGTAAGAGACATCATAGATCGCACCATCTCTAATAGAGTACGATACGACGTTCGGACACACCATTACGCTATGGTGTTCCAAGCGGTGTTAACTATGAAACAATTCCACATTGTCTTAAGTGAGTACCAAACTCGAAACTCAGATATTCACCCCCACGATCAGACCGTAGGAACTTGATCTTATTGTTACGATGATTTTCCACTTCACTCTGAAATTGCTTGAACTCTTCAAATGTTTCAGACTTGTGCTTCATCAAGTAGACATAACCATATCTACTCAAATCGTCAGTGAAGGTGAGAAAATAACGATATTCGCCGCGTGCCTCCACGCTCATCGGACCACACACATCGGTATGTATGATTTCCAACAAGTCACTTGCACGCTCCATTGTTCTGGAGAACGGAGTCTTAGTCATCTTGCCCGTGAGGCATGGTTCGCACGTGTCAAGTGAATCAAAGTCAAGTGACTCCAAAAGTCCATCAGCATGGAGTTTTTTCATGCGCTTTACACCAATATGACCTAAGCGGCAGTGCCACAAAAATATGGCGCTATCATTGTTAACTCTAACTCTTTTGGTCTCAATGTTATGTATATGCGTATCGCTATCAAGATTCAGTATGAACAATCCTCTCACATTAGGTGCATGACCATAAAAGATGTTACTCATAGAAATAGAACAACCATTATTCTCTGACTTCAAAGAGTAACCGTCTCGCAATAAACAAGATCCAGATATAATGTTCATGCTCAACGCAGGCACTAAATAACAATGATTTAAGGTCATCACTAATCCTGATGGTAACTGAAGTGAAACTGTGCCGACGGCGATTGCATCAACCTTGGAACCATTTCCTACGCGCATCGTCACTTCATCTTTCGCCAGCCTTCGTCTATTCCGCAGTTCCTGTTTCGAGTTGCAAATATGAGCAACAGAACCGGTATCGAATACCCAGGCACTACTACGAGAGCCGGTTAAGTACACATCAATAACATGTATATCAAATATACCTGATTTTTCTTTGGCCGCCTTCTTATCTGCGAGATACTTGAGGCAATTGCGCTTCCAGTGACCCATACCCTTGCAATAGTAACACTCCGTTTCAGGCTTAGGTCCAGCTTTGGGTTTCTTCGTCGGATTGGCAACAGGCTTGCCGCTCTTCTTCGAATTACCCTTCTTGCCTTTGCCGTTTCTCTTGAAACTAGTGGTCTTATTCACCATCAACACTTGATGCTCTTTACGGAGTTCAGACTCTGCGACTTTCAGCATCGCAAACAACTCACCGGGAGACTTGTTCATCCCTTGCATGTTGTAGTTCAACACAAAGCCTATATAGCTTGGCGGCAGTGATTGAAGGATTCTGTCAGTGATAGCCTCTTGCGGGAGTTCAATCCCCAGCTCAGCTAGACGGTTTGAGTACCCAGACATTTTGAGCACATGTTCACTGAGAGACGAGTTTTCCTCCATCTTGCATGCATAGAATTTATCGGAGGTCTCATACCTCTCGATCTGGGCGTTCTTCTGAAAGATAAACTTCAACTCCTGGAACATCTCAAATGCTCCAGGACGCTCAAAGCGACGTTGAAGTCCCGGTTCTAAGCCATACAAGACTGCACATTGAACTATTGAGTAGTCCTCCTTACGTGCTAACCAAGCGTTCTTAACATCCTGATCAACCGTAGCGGGTGGTTCATCTCCTAGCGCAGCATTAAGGACATAATCCTTCTTCCCAGCTTGTAAGATTAGCTTAAGATTACGAGCCCAGTCTACAAAGTTGCTTCCATCATCTTTCAACTTAGCTTTCTCTAGGAACGTATTAAAATTCAGGATGACTGTAGCGTGAGCCATGATCTACAACACAAATATATTCAAAGTGGACTTAGACTATGTTCAAGATAATTAGAGTTTAACTTAATCAAATTATTCGCTAAACTCCCACTCAAAAAGTACATCTCTCTAGTCATTTGAGTGGTTCAAGATCCACTTATACTAGCTCAAGTCCGATCATCACGTGAGTTGAGTATAGTTTCAGTGGTAAGCATCCCTATGCTAACCATATCATCTATATGATTCATGATCGACCTTTCGGTCTCATGTGTTCCGAGGCCATGTCTGCACATGCTAGGCTCGTCAAGCTTAACCCGAGTGTTCCGCGTGCGCAACTGTTTTGCACCCGTTGTATGTGAACGTTGAGTCTATCACACCCGATCATCACGTGGTGTCTCGAAACGACGAACTGTAGCAACAGTGCACAGTCGGGGAGAACACAATTTCGTCTTGAAATTTTAGTGAGAGATCACCTCATAATGCTACCGTCGTTCTAAGCAAAATAAGGTGCATAAAAGGATTAACATCACATGCAATTCATAATTGACATGATATGGCCATCATCACGTGCTTCTTGATCTCCATCACCAAAGCACCGGCACGATCTTCTTGTCACCGGCGCCACACCATGATCTCCATCAACGTGTTGCCATCGGGGTTGTCGTGCTACTCATGCTATTACTATTAAAGCTACATCCTAGCAAAATAGTAAACGCATCTGCAAGCACAAACGTTAGTATAAAGACAACCCTATGGCTCCTGCCGGTTGTCGTACCATCGACGTGCAAGTCGATATTTACTATTACAACATGATCATCTCATACATCCAATATATCACATCACATCGTTGGCCATATCACATCACAAGCATACCCTGCAAAAACAAGTTAGACGTCCTCTAATTTTGTTGTTGCATGTTTTACGTGGTGACCATGGGTATCTAGTAGGATCGCATCTTACTTACGCAAACACCACAACGGAGATATATGAGTTGCTATTTAACCTCATCCAAGGACCTCCTTGGTCAAATCCGATTCAACTAAAGTTGGAGAAACCGACACTTGCCAGTCATCTTTGAGCAACGGGGTTACTCGTAGCGATGAAACCAGTCTCTCGTAAGCGTACGAGTAATGTCGGTTCAAGCCGCTTCAATCCAACAATACCGCGGAATCAAGAAAAGACTAAGGAGGGCAGCAAAACGCACATCACCGCCCACAAAAACTTTTGTGTTCTACTCGAGAAGACATCTACGCATGAACCTAGCTCATGATGCCACTGTTGGGGAACGTCGCATGGGAAACAAAAAATTTCCTACGCGCACGAAGACCTATCATGGTGATGTCCATCTACGAGAGGGGATGAGTGATCTATGTACCCTTGTAGATCGTACAGCAGAAGCATTAGAGAACACGGTTGATGTAGTGGAACGTCCTCACGTCCCTCGATCCGCCCCGCGAACAATCCCGCGATCAGTCCCACGATCTAGTACCGAACGGACGGCACCTCCGCGTTCAGCACACGTACAGCTCGACGATGATCTCGGCCTTCTTGATCCAGCAAGAGAGATGGAGAGGTAGAAGAGTTCTCCGGCAGCGTGACGGCGCTCCGGAGGTTGGCGATGACCTTGTCTCAGCAGGGCTCCGCCCGAGCTCCGCAGAAACGCGATCTAGAGGAAAAACCGTGGAGGTATGTGGTCGGGTTGCCGTGGAAAAGTCGTCTCAAATCAGCCCTGAAACCTCCGTATATATAGGTGGGAGGGAGGGGACCTTGCCTTGGGGCTCAAGGATATCCAAGGAGGTCGGCCGAGTCCAAGGGAGAAGGCTCCCCCCCCCAAACCGAGTTGGACTTGGTTTGGTGGGTGGGAGTCCTTCCTTCCCTTCCCACCTCCTCTTTTTTTTCTTTTCTCTTTGATTTTCTTTCCTAGGCGCATAGGGCCCTTTTGGGCTGTCCCACCAGCCCACTAAGGGCTGGTGTGCCACCCTCAAGGCCTATGGGCTTCCCCGGGGTGGGTTGCCCCCCCCCCCCCCCGGTGAACTCCCGGAACCCATTCGCCATTCCCGGTACATTCCCGGTAACTCCGAAAACCTTCCGGTAATCAAATGAGGTCATCCTATATATCAATCTTCGTTTCCGGACCATTTCGGAAACCCTCGTGGCGTCCGTGATCTCATCCGGGACTCCGAACAACATTCGGTAACCAACCATATAACTCAAATACGCATAAAACAACGTCGAACTTTAAGTGTGCAGACCCTGCAGGTTCGAGAACTATGTAGACATGACCCGAGAGACTCCTCGATCTATATCCAATAGCGGGACCTGGATGCCCATATTGGATCCTACATATTCTACGAAGATCTTATCGTTTGAACCTCAATGCCAAGGATTCATATAATCCCGTATGCCATTCCCTTTGTCCTTCGGTATGTTACTTGCCCGAGATTCGATCGTCAGTATCCGCATACCTATTTCAATCTCGTTCACCGGCAAGTCTCTTTACTCGTTCCGTAATACAAGATCCCGCAACTTTCACTAAGTCACATTGCTTGCAAGGCTTGTGTGTGATGTTGTATTACCGAGTGGGCCCCGAGATACCTCTCCGTCACACGGAGTGACAAATCCCAGTCTTGATCCATACTAACTCAACTAACACCTTCGAAGATACCTGTAGAGCATCTTTATAGTCACCCAGTTACGTTGCGACGTTTGATACACACAAAGCATTCCTCCGGTGTCAGTGAGTTATATGATCTCATGGTCATAGGAATAAATACTTGACACGCAAAAAACAGTAGCAACAAAATGACACGATCAACATGCTACGTCTATTAGTTTGGGTCTAGTCCATCACGTGATTCTCCTAATGACGTGATCCAGTTATCAAGCAACAACACTTTGTTCATAATCAGAAGACACTGACTATCTTTGATCAACTGGCTAGCCAACTAGAGGCTTGCTAGGGACGGTGTTTTGTCTATGTATCCACACATGTAAATGAGTATTCATTCAATACAATTATAGCATGGATAATAAACGATTATCTTGATACAGGAATTATAATAATAACTATATTTATTATTGCTTCTAGGCCATAATTCCAACATATACTTGGCTTTAATCCTCATGTTTGGGTTGTTATTCGTGTTGGTGTGCAAGGTAACTTCTTTGGAGAAGGGCATGAACCTAATCATGATGCGACAACTGATGAACTGAAGATGTTGCAACTTGATGCTCAAGCCTGCGATATCATCTTCAACTACCTTTGCCCCGAAGACTTCAACAAAATCAGTCGTCTTGAGAATCTAAAAGAAATTTGGGATACTTTGGTTGATATGCACGAAGGTACTGATTCTGTGAGGGAATCTAAGTTGGATGTACTTCAAAGTCAGCTTCATAAGTTCAAGATGAAGGATGGTCAGTGAAATGTACTCTAGGCTAGCTCTCCTCACCAATGAGATTGCCGACTTAGGAAGCAAAGAGATGACCGGGAAATTAATCATCAAGAATATACTTCGAGATCTTGATAGCAAGTATGACACAGTGTGCACATTGATCCAAATGATGCCAAATTACAAAGATCTCAAGCCAACTCAAGTCTAGTGCCCTTAGTGATTTTGGTGGTTTGAAGACTTATAGGTCAAGTATCTAATGTGTTCATAAGTGTACACATGATCTATAAATTGCTGAGGAGTTTGAATTATACGATGAATATCGACCCCTAAAATGTATATCTTTGACTGAAGAAATTGGTCTGAAGCTGAAGAATTGAATCGCGAAGAAATTGCGATGAAATTGATATTCCTCATGAAGATATTGAAGATGAGGAATTCGGTGTGTCCTGAAGAAAATTAATTTGAAGACTTTGAAGCATGAACATTTATTCTTTCTGTTTTATTTTCTTCACTCTTGAGTCATAGGAACACCGTACTGTTAAAGGGGGTCGAGGTAACACTTCGGAATGAATTTCCTCATGATGCTCAACCCAAGACTAATCCTACCAAAAGCCTCAAGTGAGGAATATGAGAGACATGAGGACTCTCACAGTTGAGGGTCCCGACCGTTACCGCAATTCGCTCCACATCACTCGTCTTATCCACACCAACTGTCATATTATTTAAGGGCATTAATGTCAAATCATGTCGGGATGCTCCCAGGCTATAAATAGCCGCCCCCCACAACCATTAACTGGTTGGCTGCTCCGCTAGAAACTGACACTTGTCATAAGAGCAACCCAAATTCCTCAGACTCTTCGAGAGTAAATCGTCTGTGAGGAAATACCCCCAAACACCAAACCACAAACCAAAACCAAGTGATTGAGCATCACTGAAGAATTTGTTCCTATGTGTGACTGAAGCCTTTTACCTTTAAGGACTGTGCATCCTCCAGACGGTTAGGCGTCATGGTCTAGAGCAATCCAGCAGTGAATTGTGGATCGCCGGGTGACCAAGTTTGTGAGGGTTTGGAAGTCTGCCCTGAAGACTTACCACGAGTGTTGAGCGAGGAATGTGTGTTCTTAGCTCAAGTAGAATACGGTAGGGACTGTGTCCCGAGACTGTGTGTCCTTTGGTTTCAATACCAAGCCGCTCCAAACCAAATGTACAACTGTCACAGCAGTTGGAACTGGGTCATCAACCATTGTCTTCACTGTGAAACGGGTTCTATTTCTTAAACTCTTTAAATTCCTCAATATTGTATATTGAAGATTTTCATTGTCCCTGTTTTGAAGAATTTGCTGAAGACTTTCTCTGAATTTCCTCAACCTCAAATTCTTCACTCGAGTTAATCATCACCTGCTTACTCTGTGGATGCGTACTGTGCAGACTGCTTTTCATATTCCTCATCTTGAAAACTGTTGTAGTGATACTTTGCACCCTTGATCCTTTGTTGTTCTGCTACAAGTTAGTCATCATTGAGGAATTTCCTCAAAAGGAATTTCCTCAGTGATCAAATTCTAAAAATCTCCTGTTCACCCCCCCCCCCTCTAGTTGATATAACGCACTTTCTATTGGTATCAGAGCAAGGTACTCCCTTGTTCTGTGTGATTTTGGTTTAACCACCTACAGTTTTAGTTATGTCGACTGCAGGCATGATCATGGTTACTCCAGGATGTCCTACCTTTGAAGGAAAGGACTTTCCCTTTCGGAAGACCAAGATGCAGATGCATCTACAAGCTATTGACAATGATCTCTGGTATATTGTGGAACATGGTGTCCCTATCATCACTACTACTGTCTCTGCCGCTGATGTGAAGAAATTCAAGCAACTTGATTCTCAAGTGAAGAATATCATTTGTGGCCATCTGAGCAAAGGTCGGTATGGCAGAGTGAGTGCTTTGGGCTCAGCAAAACTAAACTGGGAAAGGTTGTCCAAAGTAAATGAAGGAGTATCAACTCAGTGTGACTCTTGTGTTGATGTTCTTCACAATCTCTTCAATCGCTTCCAGAGGCTTGACAATGAAAACTGCCAAGATACCTTAGATCGCCTCATTGACATATCAAATGAACTGCAAGCACTGGGAGCTCGAGACATTACTGACCATGAAGATGTGAAGAAACTGCTAAGATCTTTGGGTTCATCATTTGATACTTTGGTTCGGATGATTCAAGAAAGACTAGACTACAAAATGCTTGATCCTATGATATACTCGAAAGACTTAATACTCATGAATTCCAACAGGAAGAAAAGAGAGATCTATATGGACCAAGCTACTCTAGACCTCGTGCACTGAAGGCCAAAGCAATTTCCTCATCTGAAGAGGAAGACTCGGATTGCAGCATTGGTGATCCTCAAGAACTTGGAGAGGTTCTAGCAATGCTCGTGAGGAAATTCCACAAGTTTACAAGACGTGGCGAGTTTCATAAATCTTCAAGAAGACATATGAGGAAATCAGAATCTTCATCTGAGGACTACAAGAAAAGAACATGCCACAAATGCAAGAAATCAGGTCACTACATTGTTGATTGTCCTCGTTGGGTGAAGGAATCAAAGAAGAATAAATACAATGATGAAAGTTCTGGTGACTCGAAGAAAAAGAACAAATCTTCAAAATCCTCATCCTCAAAGTCCTCATCGCACAAGAAGACTAGTTTTAGAAAGGCTCGGGCACTTATTAGCAAGGAAAAAGATTGTGAGGCAGAATCTGAGGAATGTGATCAAGAAGAGGGTTCTGAAGAAGACTCAGAATCTGTACAGGCTAGTCTTGCACTAGCAACCACATTCGTCAGCAAGTCAATCTTCAACCTTGAAGAAAACGACAACACCATCCACACTGATGACTATGTTGATGACTTCGCTCCAACCTATTGCTTCATGGCAAAATGTTCAAAGGGACTGAATGATGCTTCCTCCTCTGATTCAAGTGACTGTGAACCTGATGATTATAAAAAACCCAATTATAGTAAACTTCCATCATTGCAACTAAAAAAAAACTACCCTCGAAAAGCTTCAGAAACTGCTAGATAGAAGCGATGACCTGTTGAATGATGAAATGAATCTTACCCAAATCCTCACTAAAGATATGAAAAGTCTACAGTCCAGATTTGATAATCTTCAAGATCGTCACAGCACACTCCTCGCTGATCATGAGAAACTTTCCTATGAATTTATTCAAAGGAAACTTGATCTTGAGAAGTTGAGGATTTCTCATGATGATCTTCGTATGGAAAATGATTCATTACTCCATCAATAGATCAGTGCCGCTCACATTGAATTCATTCCACCATGTCTTAAATGCATCGAACGTGAAACTGCTAATTCTTCACTAGAATCATCAAATGCTTCTATTGCTACAAATTCTTCAACTTCCCCTGTGGTATCAAATTCCTCATTTGAGGAAACCACAAATGTCACTGATGAAAATGCAGGGCTGCAGGAATTGTATTTGACAGGCATGTACAAAAGTCTCAAAGGGCACCAAACCCTTTGCAATGTGCTCAAAAATAAGATTTTGAACAGGAACCCGAGGAAAGAAGGAATTGCCTTTGAGAGGAAATTGAATGTTGATGGATCATACTGGAAACCTAAGCAGTATCCCAAAACCTCATGGGTTGCTGCTAAAGGGCCTCATGTTGATCCATCCAATCTAACAGGCTTTGCATGTGAATTATCCTATTCCTTAGATGAGTCATTTGACTTAAACAATAAATTGTTCAAAAATCAATCTGATGAAGTATTTGCTCGATATGTTGGAACTAACTGCAGGAATGGACCACCCCTGAGGAAAATCTGGGTCCCCAAAAGTTGCCTTGATAATCTTCAGGTGAATGTCCTCGTGACACCACCTATGAAGAATCGGCACCCCAGATCAAATTCCTCAGGAGGACCAAAATCTTCAAGAGGATCAAAATCCTCAACTTGTCAAAACTATGCTTGTACCCGTGCTAATGCTTCTAATATGCAGGGAAATTACAAGGGATATGAATATGAGCATTACTCTTCAAATCATTATGTTCATAAATCCTCAAAGAATTTCTCTGCCTATTCATTTGAGTACTCTAACCCCCCTACTATGAAGAAAAGTGCATTAGCTTCAATGCCCCCTTTCTCATATGGTGCTCCTAGGATGATGAATTCTTTACCACCCCTTCAGATGTGGGTGCTGAAGAAATTGAACTAATCACTTCTGCAGGACAGGTCTCCAGATGAAAATCATCATCTGAAGAATTTGCTGGAGACCTGAGGAAAATGCTTGATAGGACGCAAGCTAACATTGATGAAATGAAAAACATTTCACACGTCCTCATAATTACTCTTTATGATGATATTCCTATATGATGAAATTGATATCATATTCTTCAAGTCTGAAGCATATGAGATGGTGAGTTGTACTAATTCATCTGCACGATGACAAACCCAAGAGTATTGAGTGGGTTCTTAATAGTGGCTGCACACACCACATGACTGGTGACAAAAGCTTGCTGATGAATATGCCACTGACTCCATCACCCCTGAAGAAAATCACTTATGCTGACAAAGGTAAAAGCAAGGTATTGGGACTTGGCAAAGTGGCTATTTCCAAGGACACGCACATGGACAAAGTAATGCTTGTTGAATCCCTTGGTTTTAACCTCATGTCAGTACAAATACTTTGTGATCTTGATATGGTTGTTATCTTTGGAAAATATAGATGTGTTGTCATCATGGAATCTGACAAATCCAAAGTCTTCGAAGGTGTTAGAAGAGGGGATTTGTACATTGTTGATTTCTCTACAGGTCCTCAACCAGCCACTTGCTTACTAGCAAAAACCTCAGAAGGGTGGTTGTGGCATCGAAGACTTGGTCATGCAGGCATGAGGAATTTGCACACGCTAGCGAAGAAGAAGCATGTCATTGGCATCGAATCAGTCAAATTCCTCAAGGACCACCTCTGCGGTACTTGTGAGTCTCGAAAAATGACCATATCCAAACGCCCCTCGAAGACTATCATGACTACTACTCGTCCATTTGAATTGCTTCATATGGATTTATTCGGACCTACTCATTATGACACTCTAACAAATGTTGCATCTTTATATGGTATTGTCATAGTTGATGATTATTCCATATAGACCTGGGTGCATATCATTCTGTATAAAACTGAAGTGCAGGAAGTCTTCAAACGATTTTCTTCAAGGGCCTCAACAAACTTCGGCATCAAGATCAAACACATCAGGAGTGATAATGGAACAGAATTCAAAAACACTGGTCTTGATGATTATCTTGATGAACTTGGTATTACTCACGAATTGTCTGCTCCTTATACTCCTCAGCAGAATGGCGTCGTCGAAAGAAAGAACACGACTCTGGTTGAGATGGCATGAACCATGCTTGAAGAATATCAGGCTCCTCGTCGTTTCTGGACTGAAGCAATCAACACCGCTTGCCATATCATCAACAGGGTATATCTTCACAAATTCCTCAAGAAAACCTCATATGAACTCCTCACTGACAAGAAACCCAATGTAAGTTATTTCAAAGTCTTCGGTGCAAAATGTTGGATTAGAGATCCTCACCATAGCTCAAAGTTTGCACCTAAGGCACATGAGGGTTTTATGCTTGGTTACGGAAAGGACTCGCACACCTACAGAGTCTTCAACACCTATCACAACAAGGTTGTCCAAACTGTAGATGTGCGGTTCGATGAAACTAATAGCTCGCAAAGAGAGAAATTGTCTCCTGGTCCAGATAAGTTGTCTCCTGAGGAAGCAATAAAGCTCAAAGCTACTGAAGACATTGTTCCTACTGAGGAAATTGCTGAAGAAATCATTCTCAGCACTGATGAAAATCAAGAATATGCTCCTGAGGAAATTGCACCAGAACCAATTCCTCAGCCCAGACGAAATACTCAACCAGCTCATCCGAGGGTTGCAAATGAAGTAGAGCTTGACAAAATCCTCGATGACATCAACCCGCCAGGTCCTCTCACTCGCTCAAAAGCTTCACACTTAGTTGACTTTTGTGGGCATTCTTCTTTTGTGTCTATCACAGAACCTTCAAAAGTTGCTGAGGCTTTCATGGAACCTGAGTGGATTCAAGCCATGCAAGACGAACTTCTTCAATTCAAGATAAATGATGTATGGGAGCTCGTCAAGCGACCAGATCCTCGCAACCACAATATCATCGGCACCAAGTGGATTTTCCGAAACAAGCAAGATGAGGATGGTCAAGTGGTGAGTAATAAGGCACGACTTGTAGCCCAAGGCTACACACAGGTTGAAGGAATTGATTTCGATGAAACTTTTGCATCTGTTGCTAGACTTGAAGCTATTCGAATAATACTTGCGTATGCTAATCATCAGAACATTATCTTATATCAAATGGATGTGAAAAGTGCATTCCTCAATGGTAAGCTTGAGGAAGAAGTATATATTGCTCAGCCTCCAGGTTTTGAGGATCCGAAGAATCCAGACAAAGTCTTCAGACTCAAAAAGGCACTCTATGGCCTCAAGCAAGCCCCTCGGGCATGGTATGATACATTGAAGGAATTTCTCATGAAGAAAGGCTTCAAACCTGGTTCACTCGATCCAACTCTTTTCACAAAATCCTATGACAATGAACTATTTGTGCGTCAAATATATGTCGATGACATCATATTTGGCTGTACTGACAAACGTTAGAGTGATGAATTTGCGTATATGATGAGTGAAGAATATCATATGTCTATGATGGGGGAGCTGAAATTCTTCTTAGGTCTTCAAATTCGTCAACAACGCAATTGGATCTTCATATCACAGGAGAAATACCTCAGGGATGTTCTGAGGAAATTCGACATGCATGAATACAAAGGCGCCAAGACTCCCATGCCTACCAAAGGCCACCTCTACACTGACGAAAATGGTAAAGAATTCGATCCGCGGGTATATCACTCCATGATTGGCTCTTTACTGTATTTGTGTGCGTCTAGGCCAGATATAATGCTTAGTGTTTGCATGTGTGCACGTTTTCAAGCAAAACCGAAGGAATCACACCATAAGGCTGTGAAGCATATTCTTCGATACTTGGCTCACACACCAACACTAGGATTATGGTACGCCAAGGGTATTCTGATTCTGACTATGCTGGTGACCGTGTGGATCGCGAGTCAACTTATGGCACTTGTCATTTCCTAGGAAGATCATTAGTCAGCTGGTCCTCAAAGTAGCAGAACTACGTTTCTCTCTCCACTGCCGAAGCTGAGTACATTGCTGCTGGATCATGATGTGCTCAATTGCTATGGATGAAGCAAACCCTCAAGGACTACGGCATCAACATGAATAATGTGCCTCTCTACTGCGACAATGAGAGTGCAATCAAGATTGCATACAACCCAGTACAACATTCGAAGACTAAGCACATCCAAATTCGCCATCATTTTCTTTGGGACCATGTCCTCAAGGGCAATATCCTCATCGACCATGTGAAGATTGACGATCAACTAGTAGATATTTTCACTAAGCCCTTGGATGAGAAAAGGTTTTGCAAGTTGCCGTGTGAGCTAAATATCTTAGAATCTTTAAATGTTTTGTAAAAACATGCACACATCCTAACACTTATGCAAAATTGATGACTTAGATGTGCAACACACGAAGAATCGATTTTCTTCAACCAATGAAGAACATCACTCTTAGTGTGAGGAAATTAATGAAGAATTTAATTCTGAGGGCCCTACGACAATTGTACGCGGCGCCTGAAATCATCATTCTTATACGGTGGGTCACACCACCACCCAACTTTGAAATTCCTCAAGTTGATTTTCTTCAAAGTTGTTTTTCCTCAAGCTGATTTTCTTCAAACTTGTTTTTCTTTGAAGCTGAAATTCATCAACATGACACTTAGTCACAAAATCCTCATGTTAGTCAAAATCTTCAAAACACTTGATGATTTTCATTTGCCTATATATATATAGACTGTGATTTCAAAGTCCTCAACAGCATTCACTTATAGATATTTCTTCACCTTGATATTTCATCTAAGTGAATGTGATCGGACCCTACTCCCCTCTATGCTATACTCACCCGGTCTATTCAATTCTTCATACGCGTTCTACTTGAAACTTTGTTCAAAATCCTCACTGTGTTTTTGTCAACTGTGGACTTTGCAACGAAATCCTCAAATCTTCAAACATAATTTTTAAATCGTTACACAGTAACTGATCCCCACTTCCCACAATCAGATAAGCACGATCTCCACCTCGTTGAACTCAAACTACACGCGTCACGCAGAGACGAAAGGGCAAGGACAGTTCGGTCCGAAAAAATCGGCCGGACAGTTTTCACCTGAGCTATAAATACGTCCTTAACCCCTTCGGTCAGAACTCTTTGTTCCTTCTCGACCTTCTCTCTGCTACAGCAAAGACCTAGTGCCACCACTAGAAGTTTCGTCGCCGGCGAGGAACAGCTTCACAGCCTCGACCTATCCATCGCCTAACTCATGCCGGAGGCGGAACATCTTCGTGCACCGCCGCCGTAGCCGTCTTCTGTCGCCAAGTTAGGGCGCAGTGGACTCGCACCGAAGAGCATCTACTGTTGCTTCTTCTGTTCTTTGTGCTTGCTATATAGGGTAAATAAAATCCTATTTTTACAGTCCATTTCAGTCTACTAATTTACCTTAGATTCGTGAAATTTGTTTTTCCTCAGTGTCTATCAGTCTCGATTCCTCAAACACTGCTTATTCCTCAAACACTTGATGAATTTCACTAAGCAACTAAAATTCTTCACGTGATTCCTCAATTGTGCAAATTTTCGAATATGTACAACTCTCGAACCCAAGATCAGAGTGCTTAGACAAATTCCTCAACCCACTGGTCAAATTCCTCAACTTTAAATTTTTTTCAATTTCTTCAAATCAGAGAACGCATATGAACTTTCCAAATTCCTCGCACCTATACTCTGTTCACAGGTACAAAAATGTGAGCTGATGAATCCCTAGGTTCTCATCAACTTAACTCATTTGCAGCATTTCTTGAAGAAAATCTCCGAGTGTCATCAGAATCCTCAAGAGCTCAAATTCCTCAGCAAAAGCCTCAGATGAAGAAAATGGAAGATGACAGGAAGCAAAAGGGTGGTAAGAAACTCGAACAAAACACTGCAATTGATATCCCTGAGGATATATACCTGGACTATTGCACGCCACATGAGCAAGAACCAATGCCTAAGAGGAAAATGAGGCTCCAAAAGATAGAACTCACGTGGGCTAAGGAGTGGAAGGAATACCACTTCGTCTCTCCAAAGTACGCGAAGAAATTCACCCTTAAGCCACCTGGCAAAAGGCCTCCTCTCGAGGATCATCAGAATTCACATCCTTCAAGCCTCAAGACTATTGATGATTATCCTGAGGAAGAAGACAAACACTTGTCAAAGCTTCACAAGCAAGCAGAAGCTGCAGTGGGGAAATTCAATGAAGAATCTGCTGCTGCTGCTGCAGCCACCTCCTCTGCTGCTGAAACTTCTGGCATGGCTATTCCTCAAGTGAAGCATGTGCCACAGAAATCAAAGGCTTCAAAGCCTAAAGAGAAATTGCTTCAGAAGGCTGCGTGTGCGTCCGCGCCAAAACCCTCAACAACCACACTGGCTTCAAAGCCTGAACACAAGCAGATTGTCAAGCGACAGCCTGCTCTCTCTAGCTCCTCTGTTCCATTTGCCGTGAGCTCGGAGACAAAGTCTTCACCAACACCGTTGAAGACTAAAATGACTGCTGGAAGAAGAAATAGACCCAGCCCAAGCAAAGTCATCAAAGTCCCTTCTGCATCAGAAGGAAGTGATGAATACGATGATCAAACACTTCAAGCCATCATCAGAAACAAGCACGAACGTGTCGCTCAAGCTTCAGGCAGTGACATTCCTCTTGCCATGGACCCAAAAGTCATGTTGGACTACATCAATGTTTGGTATGATGATCCTAACACACCCATTGATGACTTGAAGCTTCCCCCGGGTATCAACCATATCGTGGCCACATTGATCAATGAGGCCAAATGGAAGGAGACGCAAGCCAAACAAGCAAAGGCTGCAAAGCTGAAGAAGGAGAAATTCCTCAGACAGAATCTCCTAAGCCTGACGCGTGATGCTCTTGTGTCCACCCAGGCAGAACTGAAGACTTTGACTGACAAGTATACTAAACTATCTGATCGTCAAAGTCTCAAGACCAATTTCATCAAGTTTGCAACCAATGCAGTTGATGATTACAACAAGAAGGCTGCTCCTCCAACAAAACCACACCAGCCTGAGCAGTCTGAGCCTAGCTATTCTGTTCAGCACATAGAGCAAGAAGAAGCAGAAGCAACCCCTTCTGAGGAAATGCCTCAAGAAAGCCGTGTTGATGCTCCGGTGATTGAGGAAATAGCTAATGATATTCCAGCTGATGCATCTTTGCCAGCTGATGAATCTGCTCCAGCTGAAGAAACAGCTTCAGCTGAGGAAACTGCCAGGACACATACTGCTCCACCTCCTGAAGAGAAAATACCTTCACCAAAATCCTCAAAGGTGAAGAAAATGGCTCCGTATGCATCAGCCGTGAAGAAAACCAGGGCTGCAGAAAAAGAAGCAAAGAAAAGAAAAGCAGCTTCAACCCCAGAATCATTAGAGGCCAAGCGCCTCAAATCTCTTGATGAAAATGCTCCTTTGTATGATGTGCCTCTCAAGGTAGCTCCATCCTACACTATGATTCCCTTCGAAAACGAAGATAAGGAGAATCTGACTGATGAGGAAATGAAAACTGCCGAGTCTGAAGAACACACAGATGAGGAAATTCAAATTGATGATATTCCTCAGACATTCATTCCTCTCAAAACGCCAGACGAACCTGCTCAAGGATCAGCTGCAACAGCTGAAGAATTTGGCTCCTCCTCCAAGCAAATTCCTCAAGTTGAGAAAAACCAAGGAGAAGATCCTCAGCCCGAGGAAAATCCTAATCCTGAGCAAGACCCTCAACCTGAGGTTCAGGCTGAAGAAAATCCTTACCCTGAGCAAAACCCTCAACCTGAGGCAGATGCTAATGAAATTCCTCAACCTGAGGAACATGCTGAAGAAAATGCTCCTGCGCCCAATACAGAAACTGCTATTGTGGTTGTCAACACGGAGACTGCAATGATCGTATCTCCTCAAGAGAAGCAGCAAAATCTTCAGCCAATGCAAAATCAGCCTTTCTCAAAGAGGCCAAAGTTTCAGAAGGAAGCGTCCTGTGAAGAACGTATGTATTTCATCGGCGATAATCCTTATGACAAGCTTCGCATCAGGCGGGAAGTTTTGAACAAGGACTCAGCTGAACTATTATGCCTCTCTACTCTGTGGAAGAAACAAAATATTTCAGCACGGGCATATTCCCCATGTTGACATGGAATGAATCCCTTGCTTTGCCCCAGTCCTCAACGTTCTTCATGAACCTGGACTGCTGCTACTTTGCACTGATATCTGTGACTGGAATACCGATATCATTCTTCAATTCTATGCAACTTTGCACATCTCTGGAGATCCAACAGATATGAACACTTGGCTGCTGGACTGGACGACACGTCACACACACTACAAGGCCCCTGCTAATGAGCTGCTGCGAGAACTTCCGGTTTCAATTCCTTCAGAACATGCTGTGAAGATGTATGATTAACGGGAACTTCCAAACAAACTGATGGAAGTCCTCATGAAGCCTTTCTCCAAGGATCAACCTCCGAGAATGACTTTTCTGGTTCAAGACTTGAAGTATGAACCAAGGACTGTCTAGAGGATTCTGTGCAGTTTCATCGCTCCAATCAAGGGCCATGATGATGAAGAAGATGTTGTAGGCATCATGAAGAATATCCTCTTTAACATCATCCATGGCATCCCTATAAATCTTCATTACTTCTTCCTCAGGACTCTAGCTCATAATGTTATGTCACCCTTCGACCTGAATATTTATGCTCCATGGATCATGAGATTCATCAGACGCAGGTTAGGCATCAACTATCATGCTGATTTCAATAATCACATTGGATATATGCCTTCGATTAGAGTCAACAAGAAGACTTTTGGGCTAGTTGAAGGAAAAGGCAAGTCTGTGATCGATGAAGGAAGTCGGCCCCTTGATGGCCAGTTTCGTGAACCAGATGCATATTCTTCATGGGATGATACTGAAACTCAAGAGCCGCCTATCCCAGTTGCCCCAAGGGTGATGACTAACAGAGAGCTACTCCTCAGCCTTCATCAGAAGGTCGATCGCAATCACAAATGGGTCAAACGTCAATTCGGTGCCATTGTGAAAACCCTCAATGAGACTCAGAATGCAGTGAAGATAAATCACCACTATCTTCATGAGGTTTTTTATCGCACATGGGCCACACTGGCTCATCTGAAGACTCAAGAAGAACTTGATGAATTTGAGTTTACTCTGGACTTTGACTGGTCGTGGCCACCAAAGAAGAAATTCAAGCCAATTCTAGTTCCAGACCTTGAGGATAGTTCATTTTCTTCATTCTGCACTGCAAAACCTGATGAAGAACCAGAAGACACCGCCACTGGACCAAGGAGGAAGCCCGCACCCAAGAATCCTCACGCGTCTTCCTCAACTGCCAAGAAGTGAAAGTCTTCACGGGGCGTTAGTCCTCAGTTTGTCCCTTTTCGTCACTTGATGACAAAGGGGAGAAATATGAGAGTTAGTCTTCACGCGGGATATATTTTGGGGCTTATGAACTTATTAAGTTACAAACTCTTGGCTCTTCTGAAGTGTTTATGTAATGAGTTGTAACTTAAGCCCGATGGTACTCTGACGCTTTTGCTCGTTTTTCTTCGCATGCTTATTCCTCAAAATTTTAATGCACGCATGCTGAAATTCGTCATATACCATTTGTCATCATGCATTCTCAAATTCATCATGTTATATGTCAAATGTATGCATGATTTGCAAGATACGGGGGGAGATCTCCATGATATAAATCATCAATGTGCATTTGCTGTGAAAAGCAAATTCTTCAAAGTATGCACATCTTCACGGGGAGTCTCTGAGTATCTTGATTTTAAATTCCTCAACTGAGTATTTACACTTCATATTTTTATCCCCGTTGAAAACATAACCTAATTGTCATCAACCACCAAAAAGGGGGAGATTGTAATTGCATCTAGTGCCCTTACTGATTTTCGTGGTTTGAAGACTTATAGGTTACGTATCTAATGTGTTCATTAGTGTACACAGGATCTATAAGTCGCTGAGGAGTTTGAATTATATGATGAATATCGACCCCTAAAATGTATATCTTCGGCTAAAGAAATTGGTCTGAAGCTGAAGAATTGAATTGCGAAGAAATTGATATTCCTCATGAAGATATTGAAGGTGAGGAATTCGGTGTGTCCTAAAGAAAATCAATCCAAAGACTTTGAAGCATGAAGATTTATTCTTTCTATTTTATTTTCTTCACTCTTGAGTCATAGGAACACCGTACTGTTAAAGGGGGTCGAGGTAATACTTCGGAATGAATTCCCTCATGATGCTCAACCCAAACCTAATCCTACCAAAAGCCTCAAGTGAGGAATATGAGAGGCATGAGGACTCTCATAGTTGAGGGTCCCGACCGTTACCGCAATTCGCGCCACATCACTGGTCTTATCCACACCAACGGTCATATTATTTAAAGGCATTAATGTCAAATCACGTCGGGATGCTCCCAGGCTATAAATAGCCGCCCCCACAACCATTAGCTGGTTGGCTGCTCCGCTAGAAACTGACACTTTTCATAAGAGCAACCCAAATTCCTCAGAGTCTTCGAGAGTAAATCATAAGTGAGTAAATACCCCCAAACACCAAACCACAAACCAAAACCAAGTGATTAAGCATCACTAAAGAATTTGTTCTTGTGTGGGACTGAAGCCTTTTATCTTTGAGGACTGTGCATCCTCTAGACGGTTACGCGTCATGGTCTAGAGCAATCCAACAGTCAATTGTGGATCGTCGAGTGACCAAGTTTGTGAGGGTTTGGAAGTCTGCCCTGAAGACTTACCACGAGTGTTGAGCAAGGACTGTGTGTTCTTAGCTCAAGGAGAATACGGTAGGGACTGTGTGTCCTTTGGTTTCAATACCAAGCCGCTCCAATCCAGATGTACAACTGTCACAGCACTTGGAACTGGGTCATCAACCATTGTCTTCACAGTGAAATGGGTTCTATTTCTTCAACTCTTTAAATTCATCAATATTGTATGTTGAAGATTTTCATTGTCCATGTTTTGAAGAATTTGCTGAACACTTTCTATGAATTTCCTCAACCTCAAATTCTTTACTCGAGTTAATCATCACCTTCTTACTCTGTGCCTACGTACTGTGCAAACTGCTTTTCATAATCCTCATCTTGAAAACTGTTGTAGTGATACTTTGCACCCCTGATCCTTTGTTGTTCCGGTGCAAGTTAGTCATCAGTGAGGAATTTCGTCAAAAGGAATTTCCTCAGTGATGAAATTCTAAAAATCTCCTATTCACCCCCCCCCCCCCGCCTCTAGTCGATATAACGCACTTTCAGTAGGATTGTTGCTCATGAGATGTCACTCAAGGACAAAGATGAACTGCACAAAAAGTCAAGTGGTGCTTGTAAAGCTTCATGTCATGCTCCCGCTACTTCAAAATACAATCTTGTCAATGATGAAGAGATAAGCCTCATGGTCAGAAAATTCAACAAGTTCTACAAGAGTAGAGGCAAAGATAGAATCTCAAGTTCAATACATGATGAGAAGCGTAAGTCCAGTCATGACCAAAACTGCTACAATTGTGGGAAGCCTAGACACTGCTCAAATTAGTGCTCGGCTCCCTACAAAAGAAGAGAAGGGTCACCTCGAAGATGAAGCTCAATAGATGAGTCACCTCATATAGAGAGAAGGAGTAGAGAAGATCACTATGAACGAAGACACTCATGGAGAGGCAAGGAATCGGAGAAGAAGGACAAATACACCAAGGCAGTTCAAGAAGAAGACATCAAACTCATGTTGGTGAATGGGTCTCTCGCTCCGAGTCTAATCACCACTCCAAGAGAAGCTATCACTCCAACTCCAACTATAGTCAAGATGAAGGTGTTGCCGGGATTGCGCTTGTTTCCACCAACTCCTTTGACTTATTTGATTCACCAAATGAGGGAGTCGGAAACTGCTTCACGGCTAAAGGCCCCAAGGTATCACATCCTGGGTATCTTGATTTCAATAGTGATGTGGATGACTTGCTTCTAGATAAAACTAGTGAATGCACTGAAAATGAACTTGCTATTTACCATGCTAGTCAAGAGAAATCGAATGATGATGATAAGAAAGAAATTGAACGACTAACTCAAGAACTAAAAACTCTTAAATTAGCTCATGAGACTACTTTAGAAGATCATAGAGAGCTTGCAAGAACCCATGAGAAGCTACGCTTCGAGAAGCTCAACTAGGAGCAAGAGCACGAGTTCTTAAAAGCAATCAATGGTGATCTTCAGAAGAAGAGTTATTCTTATCTAGCCAAAAAAAATACTCTTGTCTAACTTTGTTCCACAAGTTAAACCTAGGAACACTAGTAACAAAGGAAAGAAGGTTTCTTTATCTAGTAACAACAATGCTAAAGCTAAATCCAATTATGTTGTTGCTAGTAACTCTATTGATTCCACTAACGATTCTCTTAGCCAAGTTACACTTGAGCAAGAAAATGATCTATTGAAAGGAATTATAGAGAGAGGTGTCTTCAAGAGTCTTGCCGGAAGTAATAGATTAGACGAAATTGTGCGCAAGCAATATGGACATCAGAAGAAACAAGGTGTTGGCTACTTCAACATCAACGGAGATGTTTGGGAAGAAGGTCCATATCCCACTCCCAAGTTTGTTCCCCAAGAAGAGAAGTGTGATTCCATTCCTTCCGAAGGAACGAGCTCACACGATGGCCTTCTACCACAATACCACAAAGGCAAGGGAAAGCTTCAAGATGACATTGACCTATTTGAAGAAGAACCCCAAGCCAAGGTCAAGTGGATTCCCAAGGATACTACTAGCTCGACCTCAACTAGTGCTACCACAACTCCAAGGATTCCCATCAATTTGGTGTGGATTCCCAAGAGGAAGAACTAGAAGTTCTTGAGGGGTGAATCTGCCAATGAAATTCACTCTTATTCATTTTGGCAAGAACTATATGCAATCAACCTCAACCATATGCAATTAGTTCAAGGAGTCACACATTTCGTCAAAGCTAAGCAAGGAACAAGGTAATTAATGCATCTTTGGACATTATCCCATGTGTGCTTCACTCCATGTCAATAGATATTCTTGCATATGTTCCGTTCGCTTTGGGACTAACCCATGTAGGTGAAAGGAGTATGAAAACAACAATGATTGCTCCCAACTCAAGATGATCTTCATCAACATTGAGCATCCACCACTACTTCACCCACTTGAAGTCTTCTACGACAAAACCCAAGGTTAGTTGATCCCTCTTAGTGGGGATATCATATCAAGGGGAGCTTTACTCTAAGACTTGAGTATAAGCATCTCCTAAGGATATGAACACATTAATGCTTACGTAAAAGTCGTAACCCCACTTGTGCTTAACAATGAGTATGACCTATGATCAAGTTTTCTTACTTTACTTGACTCCTATGTTAATATACTCATATATAGATGACTTTGTCATCGCCCACATGCTTGATAGCTGTTAGGATGTTCGTGCATGTTCACCATGTTTTATTCATCATTCTTATTATGTGAGCATGTTGGTCTGCATGTGTTTGATCATTCGAGGACATCCAATTGTTGTTATTTCGCTTTTGACTTATCTTTTGCCAATTGGATGGACAAGAATTCCTATGACCCTTCTCTAGCTATCTATGCTATCTCATCTCAAGTTCTATTCATGCTTCATCACAAAACTTGAACAAGCACTTGTCGATCCCTCTGTGTGAAGGTGCACTCGGAGTTCCGCATCGTCAAAGGATGCCTTCCAAAACCTCATTAAAAAACTCGGTGTGATCAACTCCACAAACTTGGCGCCACTGATTTTTCAAAGTTGATCAGGTTTTCCTACCTCGGTACCATCGAAATCGCTAACTCGGTTACACCAAATTTCCCTGTCTATTGACAGTTGAGGAACTCGGTGACACCGATTTTGCCATCTCGGCGATATCGACAGTGCACCGGTATATATATCCATGGACCAAATCTTTGACTTCACTTTGTCGAAGTCGTTCCGTTCACAAAACCCTCGCTGCCCCCAAGGCCCCAGGTCGTCGCCTTTGTCTCCCCGAGCGCCGCCACCTCTCGGATTCACCGTCGTCGATGCAATCATCACTGTCGTCGCCTCTATAGCCGGACCGCCACCAAGTTAGGGTACGGATCCAATTTCATTTTGTGTTCCCCTATCTAACTCTTATGCATTGGGAAAGGTATTCTTCGATCCAGCATGTGCAAACCCTTCCTTCCATCAGATGAATCTCATAGTGTAGAAGAAGTAGAAATTTTGGATCTGATCTATCGCAGTATGAAACTCAGTGAGACCGAGTTTGCAAAATCGGTTCCACCGATTCTTGTTTTCGGGTTCCTCAGAAGCAACTCGGTGAGACCAAGCAGCTCTTTTCGGCGCCACTGAAAATGGCTACAAAGTCTGTGTTAAGCGAATAAGCTTTCTCGGTGACTCCAAAAATGCCAACTTGGTGCCACCGATTTACATCCTGTAGAAGATCTTACCCTAAGTTTCATACTTCATATTTTCAAAAATATCCGAATTTTGTGATGCTCATCCACTCCGTCTTTCCTATATCCACTTCAGAGGTTCTGTTGTTTGCTGCTGAGCGTGTCTGTCAATATGTCAGGTTCAGATGATAGTCAGAATGAATTCAGAGAGTAGAGTGTTGAGATGGAGTCAGGCACTAGTCTAGAGAAGTCTGCTTCAGACCCAAGTTCTCCCAGTTACCATGGCTTGGCCAAGGTAGCCACCAGGCAAAGGAAGAAGCTAGTTTCTAATGAAGAGGACTCATATTTTATGCCCAAGGAAACTTCAGCTCCTTCAAAGGCTCCAGGGAAAGCTGTTAGGAAAGTAACTGCCACCCTTGCTGATCTGAGAGCATCTGAATATGCCAGGAAAAGCACAACGCTTTCCAAGGATGCATCTGCCAAGAAGGCTGGTGTGAAGAGGCCTGGGAAGAGAATTGTCCATCTTGTTGGCAGAAAAACTTCAATGTTTGAAGATGCATAAAATGATGAGGAAGAAGCTCCTGAGGAGATCCCAGTTCCTCCCAAGAAGAAGAAGCTGATGGCTGATGCAATGAAGTCTGCTCCTAAGCTTGCTGCTAAAGCAAAGAAGGCTCCAGCTTCCAGGAAGACCACCAAAGACATACCTACAACTGCCAAGAGCAAAGGCCCTGCATCTAGTGCCCATGCTGCAAAGGAGGAAGAAGATGAGAATGCACCAATTCTCAGGAAGCTCAGGCCAACCCTGCCACTCCACAATGCTGCTCATCCAATAGCAGAAGATATGAAGAAGAGGTAGGATGCCAGGCTAAGTAAGTGGAGAGCTAATGATCCATGTGCTGTTAGAAGAAGAATTGTTGTTGATCCAAGGTTTCACACTAAGGAACAACAAGATTTTTATGAGACAGTCCTGTATGACAAGAGTCCTGCTGTCAGTGATATGAGGTATGTCGATTGGGCATATATCAAGGAAAATGAGAATTTCTTTCCACATGTTCAAGAGAACTTCAGGCTAGTTGACATAGAAGAATTTGTTGGCAAAGAGATGACCCCATGGAATGACGAGTTGATCATGCAATTATATGCAACTATTCATTTCTATGATGACTCTTTAGTCTGGATGACTAATGGTCACAAGTATGAAGCCACAATTGATGAATGGGATGTTACCACTGGTGCCCCCAATCTAGAAGAATCATATGTAGATGTGTATGCAGAAGCGAAGCAGAATCACAACACCATGGCCAATATGTACAAGACCATTTTGCATCGGTACTTGGCCAGTCACAAGTTTGGTTCAGTGTATTTTCTTCAAACTGGCATTCCCATGAAAAACACTATTCTGAGATACACCCTCATGCCTAAGTCAGGTGATGAGAAGATGATCAGAGGATATTCCATCAACCTACTGCACCTAGTAGACACACATACCAGATTCAAAGTGATGGACTTGATAGTACAGACTATCTGAAGAACTGCTGCAGATCAGAAGAGATCTTGTGGATATGCACCTTACATTCAGATGCTCATCAATGCCAAGCTAGGCAAGCATGCATATCTACTTGATCGTACCCATCTACCTCTTCAGCCTAAATTTGAAGATAATGAGGTTGTGATGGATGACAATGATCCCAACTCAGCTACAACAAGAATGGCAGCAGAGGCAGCAGAGGTTGAAGCTGCTAGAAATAGGCCACCTCCAGTTCCACAGCTCAAAACTCAAGGTGAGCAAATGACATTTCTAGTGAGCATTGTCCAAGGCATGGAGAAGAACATCCAAGAGATCATGCAAAATCAGAAGAGTCTTGAGAGAGTTGTGGAGACAAAATTCCACAACATGGATGTGAAAGTAACTGAGTTGACCACCATTGTGAGAGACCATCAACATGAAGTTGACTCTGTGGAGTCCGCACTCAGAGAATCAAGATGAAGATGAAGATGATGATGATGAGGATGAGTCTCCTCCTCCCACTACTACTAGGTTCAGCACCAAGCCTCGGCCAGCTGGTGTTCCTGCTTAGGAGACAAGACAGACATCTTCGGCACAAGCTTCAGCACCTTCAACACCAGCTCCAGCTCAATCTCCTTCAGTATCAACTCCTTCAGCTCCAGTACATTTAGCAGAAGCCTTCGCAGATGTTGTTCTATTGACTCCATCATCAGCTGCCCAGAGAGACGAGTAGTTCTATACTTTTGAACTTTTTGGTAACTTGTTGCCAAAGGGGGAGAAATGTATAGATCATAGACATCGTGTGAGAGAGATCTTTTGACTTTATTTGCTCTCATTTCGTTTTAAAAACTTTGGTTGTTGGATAACTTTATCCTATCTATGTGATTGATCATACGCTTTGTCCTGTGTGATGCTACGATATCATCTCTTAGCTATTCTTGTGATGATCACTCACTTATCTTGTTGGTGTCATGTTTATTGCTATTATTTTTACGCACCACAAAGATGTATGTGACATGGAAGAGTAACCCATGATCCTAATCAACTGTGCATTTTCATTCAAATGAAAATTTTAAATAATGCAAAATTTGCATTTAAATCTTGCTTTTCACATACTTCTCAAAGCGTCGATGCTAATCATTGATTATTTCTTTTGCCGAAGCTTTGATCTATATGTTGTCATCAATTACCAAAAAGGGGAGATTGAAAGCACAATTGCTCCCTACGGTGGTTTTGATAATTTATCACAACATATGCATCATTGGGCTAATGTGTTTTCCAAGAATATTTCAGAAAAGTTCAAAATATGCTATGGCTTAAGGTTTTTGTGGAGATGCCCCTTGATGCAAGAAAGGAATAATATTGGCTCAAGCTTAAAGCTAGAAGACTCTTCATTTTATATTTGTGAGAAATCACTTTTGAGTCCATAGGAAAGCCAATACTGTTAAAAGGGGGTGAGGTAGTAAAATGAATTGATTGCTCAAATGCTCAAAGTTAGCCACCAAAACACTCAGTCATTTTTCCCACATATCCACTGTGTCAAGTTCCACATTCACAAATTTGATGTCACCAACATTTCCACATCGTACCCACCGAGTTTGAACCTCAAACAGAATCCTAGCCATTCCCACCAAAACGGTGCAACCGAAACTGCATCGGTGCTACCGAATTTAGTGTGACCAACATTTTGTTGCCAAGATACACAAAATCAAAATTTTCGAGTTTGAGTATCGGTGCCACCGAGTTTCCCATCGGTCCGTTAGTCACCTTTTCGGTGCCACTGAGTTTTATGTATCGGTCTCACCGAGATTCAAAAGTTCACACCTTTAGTGCTAGTCGGTACCACCGAGTTTCCAACTTCGGTGTCACCGAGTTTTCTCTTTTGTGTGTAACAGTTGGATTTTGGCTGCTGCCTATATATATCCCTTCACCCACCTCTCATTCATGGGAGAATCACTCAGAACACACACTTCATTTCCAGATCCATTTTCTGAGAGAGAACCACCTACTCATGTCTTGAGACCAAGATATTCCAATCCAATCATTTGAAACTTGATCTCTAGCCTCCCCAAACTACTTTCCACAAAACCAACCTCTCCTACCCATGCATATTCTATGAGAGAGTGATTTGTGTTGAGGAGACTATCTTTAGAAGCACAAGAGCAAGGAGTTCATTGATCTACCCCATCTATTACCTTTTGGACGGTGGTGCCTCCTAGATTGGTTAGGTGTCGCTCGGGAGCCTCCTACTTTGTGTTGTGGAGTTGAACCAAGATGTTTGTAAGGGCAAGGAGATCGCCTACTTCGTGAAGATCTACCGTGAGTAAGGCTACTCCTCCATGGACGGAAGCCGTGGTAGGATAGAAAAGGCCGCTTCTTTGTGAACCCTCCGTGGGTGGAGCCCTCCACGAACTCTCGCAGTTGTTACCCTCTGTGGGTTGAAGACTCCACTAACATGGACGTACGATAGCGCCACCTATCGGAACCATGCCAAAAATCACCGTGTCAACCTCATGCGTTCGATCTCCCTACCTTACTCCTCTACTTTACACTTGCATGTTTTACTTTCCGCTGCTATACTATTATAATTGCATGTGTAGGGTGTACTTGACTTGTTATAACTGTCGTAGCTGCCTCTCAAGTAAAATTGGGAAAAGGCAAAAAAATTATCTTGTCAAGTAGTCTCTAGGCATACTTCCGATCCTATAGAGAAACACCATTAGCATTGGCCCCCTCTATTATGTTAAATTAATCCTCGGGTTCATGACGCCCTATGCTTTACTAGCGATGTTCAGTATTATTATGTTGAGAAAATATAGAACCAATGTTAGGCCTTGTCAAAAGAGTTTAATCCCAAAAGGAAAATTAAGGGGGTCGCCATAACAACCCAAAGCATGTTAGGAGCGCTATGTATGGAACATAACACCGGTAGACAAGTAACTAGGACGGTAAAGATGGAACAAAACACCTAGCTAGAAGGTCAAGCCTTCCACCTTTTACCAAGTATATAGGTGCACCAAATTAAATAGAAATAATATGGTGATATCTCAAAACATCCATGTTGGCACATGGAAGCAACTGCACTTGCAACTATAAACGCTATAAGAAGGCTGAGCAAGCGGTACCAAACAAAGGTTTGCTCGGATGTGGAAGGTTAGAGGCCTTTCATGGCAATGTTGGGAGGCTTGACATAACAGCTGGTAGGCAACGAGACAGAGCGATAGAAACGAGACAACTAGCATAGCAATGATAGTAGTGGTATATAGGGAAATGATCATATTGCCTGAGATCCCGCTTTGAAGAAGAACGCATCCGTGAAGTAGATGAACCAACGTAATTGAATGCATCCTCACACTCTGAAGCTGTTTTAGAGCTCTATTGATAAGAAACAATACGGAAACAAACTATCAACACATGATAACACCACAACATATTCATGACATGATGCGTAATCAAATATGATGCATGTCCTTTTTTATTGTGCAAGGCACTACATAACACAACAATCAACTTCTACACATTAAGTGAAGCTCAATATGCAACGACTTGCATATTGACGAAACTCCACATTTGAATTACCTAGTTCACTTCCGTTTAGGTACATGACAATTTTAAATGTTTTTAAACATGGCAAGAGGTGAAGCATAATTAAACTAAACTATCTAGGCATTTTAAATGAGGTCGGAAACAACATATAGCATTTCCAAAATGACCCCATATGTTAATTTCGAAATTGGTCCAGATATGAACTAAAAACATTTTTATACTTATTAAACAACAAAATAAAGTGTATCATGTGATTCTACACGTCATTCTAGTCGATTCACATATATGGATCATCTAAAACGGAGTTACGGTCTAAAAGATATGACCTACACAAGGTAATATGCCATGAATGCAAAATGTATGCAAATGATAGCCACAAGCATGTTAAATCATGGGTGAAACAAGATATTACGAAACTACATTGAATTCTAAGCAAGTTTCATATATGGCACGTTCAAAATGGAGCAACGATTCAACAGATGCACCCAATACAAGATATAGCTATAATTTGTCCAAAAATAGCAACATGGCATTTTACACACACCAAAACGACCGCCTACAAGATTCTAAAATGCACAAATAAGATATGGGGCATTATTTTACAAGATGCACAACAATCATACCCTAACGGTAAATTGAATAGAAGCATGGATCACTAGGAAAAGAGCTGACAAAATGGCAAGTTCAACACAGTTTCAGACTTGGTGAAATTATCAGTTTTAATAGTGGAGTTTACATCATGATGGCATATTGACAGCAAGAAAAACATATGCTACAGGTCATATAATGGCATGAAACATGGTAGTAGGCATGATGCACTTCATTTCATTCCACACTAGCAAGTTCTACATATGCACACATTCGTAGCTAGCATTCCTACAACATGGCATTCTCAAATAATTAGATTCTCGGACCTAGAGATATTTGACCCTACCAAACAACAACATCATCTTAGCATGTTCTCATGATTAAAACTACAACTAGGCATGACATACATGGCATGGGAAACCTACTAACAACAACTAGGCATAACATACTACAAATAACTCCATTTCACACAATCAAAAGAGGCATGGTTTGCTTAATTCGAGGTACGCAAAATGGAACTTTACAAAAATAGATTTCAGCTTTTAACGTGATAGCACCTTGAAAGCAACAAATTAGCATGTTAATGATAATCTACATGGAAACCAGAGGCACGACATCAAAGTAGACATATCCTACAGCAATTCTCATGAAGGAACCACATGCATAAGACCTACAGACTAGATGCAATCATCCATGCCATATTGATCAGAATAATAGTTTAGACGTATTCACGAAGCACTTGCAATAGATACTTGAGCATGTAGATGCAACCTACTAGACATGCAAATGCCAAATTCATCTAGAGCACATCAAGCATAACATTTTTCATATAAAGTTTATTTAAATTGGAGCTGCGATTATTTAATTATGAGACAAACCATTTTTCACATGGCATTACGCAAATTAAATGAAAACAACAAGTTGAACATTTTTCACATGGTTGGAAGTTGGATACTATTAATCTACACAAAATTCTACACATTTTACATATATATAGTTTTTACATGCGATGCACGGTTAATTTACTTTTAGCATTTTTAAAACATGTATTTTTCTGTAATTACTAAATGTCGTGAAAAAATAGATAAATTCGAAGAGTGCCAAAAAAACTATAACGGGCCAAAACTGGCACGTGACGCCTCATACTAAGTTGCGCTCTGAGCGACAAATAGCACCAAACATAACAGACTGAAACTGACTAAACAAGCCAGTAGTGGTGAGCGTATCTTAGAATAGAACGCAACTGGCGAGGGATGTGGCTCACCTAGTGGGACTTGGGCCCAGCTCAGTGGCGAGGCAGGCCGATGCGAGGGGAGGTAGTCTCGGGTTTGGGGGAACTGGGTCAACGGGGTCGCGCTGCTGGGCCGGCCTGGCTGGTGTGGCCCACGCACGCACTAGCTGGGATGTCATCCTCCTCCCAATCCCGAGAAAGAAGCACAGCCGGTGGCGGCGCTTATCGTGGCTGACGATGCGGGGTGTGAGAGGATGGGGAAGCGACGGATCTGCCACAGGGCCTCCCGGATCCATCCGTTCCCGGCCGGATCAAAGCAAAGGCAAGGTCGGGACGACCGACGGAGCTCCATGGCGGCTGCAGTATGGGAGGCCGAAAGAGGGATTAGAGAAAGGAGAATAGAGAGAGAGGCGACAGGGCGACCTGGTCACCGAAGGGGCACGGCGGCGGGGCACACCGGCGACACAAAGTGGGTCGGAGGAGGAGGCACGATGGCGGCGGAGCACGCCTGCGGCGGCGTAGAGAAGTGGCATGGATAGGAGCTGGGGACACGACGCTAAGGGGAGATCGGGACACGGGCAGCTCCGGGCTCGCCGGTGCCCGGTTCAGCCTAGGGCGGGTCCGATCTGGGCTGCTACGAGCCACGGCGATGGGAGGCTGTGCGGGGACAGGTGGCAGCACCTGAGTGGCTAGGAGCAGCGGCATGGAGGCCCGGGCGATGACAAGTGGCGGCCTGCGGCTCAGAAGGCGCGGATTTTGAGAAGGAGAGGGGAGGGCCTAGCCTTCCTTATATAGGCAGGGTTAGGGTGTGAGGGGCTTTGGGGTGTTTTCCGACCCTAAGATCATGATCCAGTGGCTCCGATCTGATGGAAGGTTTGGTGGGTTGTCTTGGTTGTGTAGACGGAGTTGGGCTGAGAAGAGAGGGAAGATGGCAGCCCGTGACGAGTTTATAAACACCGAAAATGTCTGATAATTAAACCGGCTATAACCGCTATTTATTTAACGGTTCGGGTATCAAACGACCTACGAATGCGATGAAATTTGGCAGGCGGTCTACCTACAATAAAACAAGACCGCGCGCTAACTTTCAACCTATTTCGAGAAAATTGTATACATGCTTTTAAAAACAATATTTAAAGGATGTCACACGTGCGTGCGTGTGTGGTTGGTCTCGAAACAGTCAATGACAAAAATGGAAAGAATCGACAACTAACAATGGATGCAAGTGTTGAAAAATGACGCAACAGAGTGCAGATGCAATGCGGATGATGCACATGATGCGATGATGAATGAGACAACCAAATAAATCACACAATGACAACGGAATAAAAGGGGAATCTTGTGGAACGTCGGTGTCGGGCTCTTACAGGTTTGCTTATCCTTGCCCATCTCACGGAATGCTTCATTGGTATGTTATGTTATAAAGTGGCATATGTTTGTGTTCTGCAACATTTAAGGTTCTAACACAACCCCATATCACTTCGGGCTCACATCCAGGCTAGTTGTGGGGGTTAGAAAGGTACCAAATGCAATTGCGAGCTAGGCTGTGAAAAATGTGTCGTCAACTATTCCCCTCATATTTATAATGCTCTTGCCCCAATCGCTGACCCAAGGGTGCGAGTTTCCAGTGATATCTCTTAGTCAAATATTTGACTCTTTGACCCCTACTTGGAAGAGCGAAAACCCCGTGCACACTGTGAGCATCAACAAGAATCCCCCTCCCTCGGAAGAACATTTTGGGACTTTCCAGTTTGTAGCACTACACTAGGTATTTAGTATGCTTCGCGGGCAGTATCTCTGCTAAGTTCAATAGACCCCTGAATAACTTTGTACAAAGTTGAACCTTTTGCAATGAAAACAATGATTTGGTCAACCTCACGAACCTCCAAGGAGATGCCTGTATCCTAGCATCTCGTGACGATCGATCTGCATCCTTTCCTACATTCTACTTAACTACTTGAGCACTTACCCGCAGATCATAATAGGGCGAAAACAAAAAAGTTAAGACAGTGAACACCCATTTAGCCTAAATAAAAACCTACAAACTACTAGTGAGTATTAAATGAATATAACAATCATTAAAATTAGGGGTAACTACTTTCGTAACTATGTGCTATATTTAAATTGTGCATAAAAAATACATGGAGGATACCAACTCATATGATGTTCTTGTGCAATTATAAAGCTGAGGATGTCAACTCTTGTAATGTTCTTGTGCAAATGTAGAAATGGTTTCAAAATGGCAACTACAAGTTGGTTCTTGTGCAACTATAAAGTTGAAGATGCCAACTTGTGTCGCATTCTTGTGATGTAAAAAGAGTTGGACATCATAACTACAAATTGGTTCTTGTGCAACTACAAAAGTTGATAGTGCCAACACCTAGGTAGTTCATCTATAAAACTATGTAAAAACAAATATTCTTAGGTCTATGCATGTAGATAAAAAAAAGAACAAAAATGCCTAGTGCATTTTTAGGTTACATCAGCAGATGAGGCATCCGTGACACCTATCGCGTGCACGGGGTAGCATAAAAAGGGGTTAAGGATACCAATCATATGATGTTCTTGAGCAACTAAAAAGCTTAGGATGCCAAATCATGTGATGTTCTTGCGCAACTATAAAAAGGGGTTGAGGATGGCAACTACAAACTGGTTTTCGTGCAACTATAAAGTCGAGGATGCCAATTCATGTCTTATTCTTATGCAACTATAAAAAAGGTTGAGCATGACAACTACAAAAGTTGATGGTGCCAACACCTAGTTAGTGTTAGTTCATGTGCAAACAGTGTGAAAGCACGTATCCTAGCTATATGCATGTAGATAAAAAGATTTAAAAAATGCATAGTGCCTTTTATGTTACCTTAGTAGCCGCTGCAAAAGATGAGGCAACTTCTCTTGCACCTGCCGCGTGCGTGGGCAGCTTCCGTCTGCTTCACTTTACAAGGAAAAATAATAATCACCACCGTGAAGGTGCATGCAAAAAATAGAATGAGTAGTTGGCCCAGAAAAGGGGAAAAGGGGTTGTTTATCTCTTATGCATGACACCTACCTCGTATTCATGTGACTCCCCATTGTAATGAGTGAGGCATGACTGGCACTCAGTAGCCTGTTTCAAGTTTCGGCAAGAAGAACTATTTGCAGAACCTTTCATTAAACAAAGAAACACAAAAACATGAAGAAAAAAAGCTACATAAAATATGCAAAACAAAAATGCTAAGAGAAATAACGGAGGAAATAAAAAGTGAAAATACCTCTCTTGTATAATAGCCATTGTTAGCCTGCAAAAAAGGCAAACAAACTATTAGTAAGAAGCAAACAGGCAAAACAAATGGATATCACAAAAATATAATACAAACCTACTTCCTTGAGATAAAGAAAAAATAAATACTAATTTTACAAACACACACAAACATAATGTGTGCAACTAGATGTGTCCTTGTGTGCAATTATATAAGCTTTCTTGTGCAACTGCAAAACATTGACTAACCATCTAAGGATATGTATTTGTTTTAATATGCAAACTCCTCCACTAAGTGCGACCTTTGACACTGATGAGGATATGTACCTAGGGTAGGGTCACAGGCCTGACCTGAATGTCCTACCCAAGGGTACCTCATTATTAGGCCAAGGGTCACACAGAAGATTCCGACTGGAAGGACATGGCGCCAAAAAAGTCACTCGGTACGCAAACACTCGGACTACACTCCCATCCACTCGACGATCTGTATCCACTCAGAAGGATTCTAGTCGACATCGAAGACCAGAAGTCACCTATGAAGGCCAACGGACATACGTTCAACCAATGGTCTTTAGTACCATTTATTACTAGCATATGTTATCAGTAACGTATATCTTTAACTCATATTGATCAAGCCCTTAGATGTTGAGGTCTTGATGAGGGGTGGTGCACTCTATATAAACCATCCCTCCCCTTTGGCACAAGGGTTTGCACCCCCGGTATTACACAATCCACACTCCAAGACATCCCGAGCACTGAGACGTAGGGCTATTACCTCTAAGAGAGGGGCATGAACTCATACATCTTGTGTACAAGCTTGTCCTACCTAGGACTCTACCCTCTCTATTCGTACCCTACACCTCTACTATCAGGTTCATTCCCACGATAGTTGGCGCCCCCCATGGGGCTGGTGTATAAGCGACTTCCGGCAAGTTTGCATTTTTCACTCTTCCTCATGTCCTCCGACGGCGATTCGTTCATGGGTGGTGAGATCCGTTTCGGCGCCCTCATCTTTGTTGCCGATGGCTCGACATGGCTCCAGGAAGCACCACTCGACATCGAGGCGCTCCCAATCCGTGGAGCAACGCACTTCCGTGCAAACTCCATCGGCGTACTCCTTCTGCATTCGTCGACTTCGCTGTCGGTTCTTCACTCCGCTGTTCGTCATCGCAAGCGATCCAGTCGCTCTCGACTACAGCCATGGGTGAAGCACACAGTAGCTCGCCAGGCGTCATCTCTTTCGATCCCTCAGATCGCAGCCATCGAGCCTGTTGTGACCCTTCGGGACCCGATCCACTCGGCGTTAGATTAGTCTAACGTTCCCTCCGTGTGCGATAGATGCAACCCAATAGCAGAGGTCTTCATGGCGGGCTCCGTGGAGAGCACACCTGGGTTCGGTCATGGCGAGCACGAGGTCGGCGAACCGCCGTCTGGACGCGGTCTTTGTCGTCCTCAAACTTCCAGTCGGCGTCAGCGACAACTCTTCTCAGGCGGTCATCGTGACAATACTAAGGTATATCTTACCCTGGTACTTAATGTCGCAGCGGAAGCCAAGATAGAAGATTCAATTCAGTCGTCACATTCAGAGCCAGATAGAGGCTTAGAGCAGATTCACGCTTTGCTTCAAGCAGCACAACAACAGAACTCAACTGTATCGCAGTCGCTCAATAGATTACACAGTAATTCACCAAGAGCAGATACAGTCCGTTCAGTTTACAGTCCAGGTTCACCCCAGCGTCGCAGAGACGGGGGGCACCAAGAGTATCAACACCAAGACCAGGGTCGAAACCAGTTTCCCCCTCGTTATCACCGTGATGACCACCGTCGAGTGCATTCTCCTCCGCGGAGCGGCTCGTATGTGTCCCGACACTACAATGACCGGTGCCCATTCGGTGATGAGCGGAACCCTGGATTTCATACAAGAGATGTACTTGCACAAAGAAGGATCGACACAAGGAGAGCTTACAGAGATGGTCTCTATAGAGATCACCCGAGTGGAAGTAGTACCGCAGTTTCCGGTCCCGAGTGTTTCAGCAGGGCAATCCGCTCTGCCAATATTCCCCCCAACTTCAGGTTGGCGGCTGGAGTCAGTAAGGTCAAAGGAGAGTCCAAGCCCGAAACTTGGCTGGATGATTATCGAGTTGCAGTACAGATTGGCAGCGGCAACGACAACGTTGCGATAAAGCACTTGCCCCTGATGCTGGATGGTTCGGCTCGTGCATGGCTGAATCAGCTGGCACCTTCAAGCATATATTGTTGGGTAGATCTGGCCAGAGTGTTCATCAAGAACTTCAAGAGCACTTGAAAGCGCCCTGCCGGCCTTTCTGAGTTACAACATTGCATGTAAAAGCCGAGTGAGTCCTTGCACGATTACATCGAGCGCTGGACCACTCTCCACCACACAGTGGAGAATGTTACCGAGCACCAAGCAGTCTGCGCCTTCAAGGCAGGTGTCAGGTATCGAGAACTATATCTAAAGTTTGGTCAGTCAGGCGACATGTCAATGAGAAAAATGATGGAAATAGCCACCCGTTATGCAAACGGGGAAGAAGAAGACCGCCTCCGTAGCGGCAAAGGTAAAGCAGTCGACAACACTGACACCAATTCCAATCGGAAGCAGAAGCAGAAGGTTGAGAATGCTACACCAGAAGAAGTAGCCGCTCTGGCGGCGGGAAAATTCAAGGGAAAGTCCAAGGCACCATTTCCTCCCAAGAAGTCCAAGATGCAGTCGGATGTTTTATATCAGTCGTGTGTATTTCACACGAATAAAGATGATGAGGGCAATCTGATATTGCCAAAACATACCACTCTGCAGTGCCGACTATTAATCCAAGAGTTCAAGGAAGGTCGGTCTAGTGGGAAAGACCCTGAAGAAAAAGAGAATGATGGAGAGAAAGATGACTTCCCCAAAGTCAACGCGACTCTGGTGATTTTTGCTAACATAGAGAGCAAGAGTCGACTGAAAGTCATCAGTAGGGAGGTCAACATGGCAGTACATTCCACCCCAACATACGTGAAGTGGTCGCAAACCCCATCACGTTTGATCAGTCGGACCATCTAGCTGTTGTTCCGACTCTAGCTCGCCAGGCTCTGGCGGTCCACCCAGTTGTCGAGGGTGTTCGGCTCTGTAAAGTCTTGATGGATGGAGGGAGTGGGCTGAATATCCTATATGCAGAAACTCTCAAGGGGATGGGCATTCCGATGTCCCAACTCAGCGAGAGAACCATGTCCTTTCATGGAGTTATCCCAAGAAAGAAGGCCAAGTCACTCGGCTAGATCGGGCTAGATGTTGTTTTTGGCTCTTACATGAATTTCCGCAAAGAGAAGCTAACGTTTGAGGTGGTGGACTTCCAGAGTGCATATCATGTTATTCTAGGTCGTCCTGCTTATGCACGTTTCATGGCCCGACCATGTTACGTGTACCTGAAGATGAAAATTCCAGGTCCTAAAGGTGTCATCACTGTTTCCGGCAATCAACAATAAGTTGAAGAGTGTTTGCAACAAGGTTCAAAGATTGCAGATCAGCAGATGGCCGTAGTAGAGTTGGAAGAGTACCGGAGGACTGCCGACCCAGCTAACCTAATGCATTCCAAGAAGCCTGCTTCTGAGTCCGCTTTTCAGTTGGCGGGTGAGGTCAAGCCGGTGCACGTCCACCCGACAGATCCCAATGCTGCTTCGACTAACATATCCACGACACTCGACAACAAATAGGAAGCCGAGCTCATCCAGTTCCTCCATGAGAACTGGGACATATTTGCATGGAAACCTGCTGACATGTCGGGTGTGCCCACGGAGCTGGCTGAGCACCGTTTGTGAGTGGATCCAAAGGCGAACCCAGTCAAGGAGCCCCTGCGACAATCTGCATCAGAGAAGATGAAAGCAATCGGCTAGGAGGTGGCGCGACTCTTGGAGGCCAAATTCATTCGCGAGGTTTACCACTCCGAGTGGCTCGCGAATGTTGTCATGGTTCCCAAGAAGGACAAATCCCTTTGCATGTGTATCGACTTCAAGAACATTAATAAGGTATGTCCGAAAGACCACTTCCCGCTCCCCTCCATTGATCAGATTGTCGATTCAACTGCGGGATGCGACCGTTTGTCTTTTTTGGATGCTTACTCAGGTTACCATCAGATCCGTCTGTTTGGTCCATACGAAATACAAACAACCTTCATCACCCCTTTTGGGTGTTTTTGTTATATCACCATGCCTTTCGGTGTGAAGAATGCCGGTGCAACCTTCATGCGCATGATCTAGAAGTGTTTGCTCGACCAGATCAGGCGGAACATCGAAGCGTATATGGATGATATTGTGGTCATGTCACGCAAAGGTTCCGACCTGCTGACTAACCTAGCAGAGACATTTGCTAATTTGAGGAAGTACGACATCAAGTCAAATCTAGCTAAGTGTACTTTTGCGTTTCTGGCGGCAAGTTACTCGGTTTCCTTGTTTCTGAACAAGGAATCAACATTAACCCCGAGAAGATCGGCGCCATTGTCCGAATGTAGAGCCCTGTGCGAGTGCATGACATACAAAAACTTACAGGATGTCTGGCAGCATCGAGTCGGTTTATATCTCGTCTCGGTGAGAAGGCAGTGCCTTATACTGACTGATGAAGAAGTCAGATGTATTTGAGTGGAATGATGAAGCAGAAGCAGTGTTTGTAGAGCTCAAAGCTCTTCTTTCCACCCAGCCGGTGCTTGCTGATCCGCACAGCAAAGAACCACTTATCCTATACATCGCAACCACCAATCAAGTCGTCAGTACTGTCCTGACTGTCGAGAGAGAAGAAGAAGGTAAAGCCTACAAGGTTCAACATCCACACTATTATATTTCAGAAGTGTTGACTCCTTCGAAGCAAAGGTATCCCCATTACCAAAAGCTTCTTTATAGAATATATTTGACGACAAAGAAAGTGGCACATTACTTTCAAGATCACTCTATATCAGTCGTCAGTGATGCCCCACTATCAGAGATCCTTCACAATCGGGATGCAACGGCCGAGTGGCTAAATGGTCCATGGAGTTGTTATATTTGGACATCAAGTTTGAAGCAAATAAAGCCATCAAGTCTCAGGCCCTTACTGATTTTATGGCCGAGTGGGTGGAACAACGATAGCCAGCCCAGATTCACTCGGCGCATTGGACTATGTTCTTCGATGGATCCAAAATGTTAAATGGGTCCGGTGCTGGTGTGGTTCCGGTGTCTCCAAAAGGTGACAAGCTTAATTATGTCCTCCAGATTCACTTCGACTCCTCCAACAATGAAGTTGAGTATGAAGCTCTCCTTTACGGGTTGCATATGGCCATTTCACTCGGCGTCCAACGCCTGATGGTCTACGACGACTCAGATTTGGTGGTCAATCAGGTGATGAAGGAGTGGGATGTCAGGAACCCCGCCATGACTGGATACTACAATGCAGTGAGGAAGTTGGAGAAGAAGTTTGAAGGCTTAGAACTCGATCATGTACCCTGACTGAAGAACCAGGCAGCTCATGAATTGGCTAAGATTGGATCTACTCGGAAACTTATACCCAGCGATGTGTGTTTGGAACACTTGCACACTCTGTCTATGCAAGAAGATCCTTTCACTGAAGAGCCCCCGCAACCAACAAGTGCTTCCGATCCGACTGAAGTTGATGTTCCGACAATCGTCGACTTGATCATGGAGATTTTGGTAATTACCCTCGACTGGACAGTGCCATATATTGCATACATCTTAAGGCGAGAGTTGTCAGAGGACGAAGACGAAGCCCGATAGATTGTCCATAGGTCAAAGGCCTTCATAGTGATGGGTGATCAGCTCTACAGAAAGAGTGTGACCGGCATAGCTCAACGATGCATCTCCACAGAGGAGGGCAAACTAATTCAGGAAGAAATCCAATCGGGGACCTGCGGTCATCATGCGTTCTCTCAGACCATTGTTGCCAAAGCATACCGATCTGGATTCTTCTGGCCACGCACGAATGAAATGTCCAAAGATCTCGTCGACTGTTGTGAAGGCGTCAGTTCTACTCCAACTTGTCCCACAAACCTGCATCTGCTCTGAAGACTATCCCTCTTATCTGGCCGTTCGCTGTTTGGGGCTTAGATATGGTTGGGCCTTTACGGACAGGTCAGAGTGGTTTCACACACTTGCTTGTTGCAGTTGACAAGTTCACCAAATGGAACGAAGCTAAACCAATCAAGAAGCTAGATTCCCACACAACGATCAAGTTTGTGAAGGAAATCACATTCCGATATGGAGTCCCGCACAACATCATCACGGACAATGGGTCAAACTTCGACTCAGATGAATTCAGACGCTTCTGCACTAACCAAGGGACCCGAGCGGATTATGCATCCGTTGCCCATCCTCAAACCAACGACCAAGCTGAGCGAGCGAATGGCCTTATCCTCCAATGATTGAAGCCTCGACTCATGCGAGACCTTGAGTATTGGAAGTGCAGTCATGCCCTTAATCGTGTTTTGGTGTTGCTGACAACACACATATAGATAACTAATCACTAATCCCCATTTAAGTTGTTGTTAATGATCATGTGTTGATAAGGACAAGCTCATGTGCTAACAAGGACAAGATCAAGATAAGCATTCCTGATTACTACATGCTTGAATCTTGTGGATGCTCACATGGTGGACAGATGAAGATGAATACACAAGCTAGGCTTTCCACATTGTGTATGGGAGAGTTTCTTGAAGACTTCATCATGTCTTGCTTTCAACTTGATCAAGAAGGAACAACAACACCAAGCTCAAGTGAAAGGCTAACTCAAAGGTATCACTTCCTTTGACGTTAGTGGTGCGGACTGATGATCAGCGAATAAAAGTATACACGCAAGTATAGATCATCGCTACCCCTTCTTTTTATGATTCTTGAGTCTTTAGGGATCCCGCACTATTAAGAGGGGATCACTGGGTTTTGCGATGAAATTGCTCAAACTACATCTCCATTTCTCCTTTGTGATCTTTCCAAAAACAGAACCAAAGCCTCGGACATCCGGCCCCCTCCGGACGTCCGAGGATCGGACGCCCGACCACTTCGGAAAACCGGAGCCTTATAGCAGAGTCAAAAGTTCGGACATCCAGCCTCCTCCGGACGTCCGAGGGCCGGACGTCCGACCCCTTTCAGAAATCCGGTGCCCTTGAACAGAGTCGTACTCTCGGACATCCGGCCCTCTCTTCGGACGTCTGGTCCCTGTTCGACTACACAGTGGTCAACTGATATGAACACTCCTTCGATCGTCCGACGCGTGTCGGACGTCCGGAAACCGTCGGACGTCCGACCACTCTCAGACTTAAGTGACCCCAACGATTATTTTAGTCTCCCCACTATATATACCCCCCTCCCACTTCGAGAGAGGGGGTCCAACACAGCAAGAACACTTACAAGAACACCTTCTTCCTCACTCACTCTTGCCTATACCCAATCTTAGATCCCAAGAGCATTTGTGAGCCCCTTTGAGTGTTGTTCCAATCAAAAGATAGATCGTCTCCCTCTCCTCCTCTCAACCCAAGCTATTTGAGATTTGAGCAAGTTTTGAGCATTCCGCGTGATCTTGTTACTCTTGGAGGTTGGAGACTCCTAGGCGGTAGGAGTTCTTCGGAGAGGAATCAAACCGTGTGATTACCCAATAGTGGTTGAGAAACACCTTCGTGGTGTTGTCTCAAAGGGAGAATAGGGTGAGCCTTCGTGGTGTTGGTGTGCCTTCGTGGTAACATCCACCTCTCTAACAGTGACTAGCTTCCCTCCAAGGAAGTGAACATCGGGATACATCTTTGTCTCAGTGACCTTGGTTATCCCTAACCCTAACTCCTTACTTGTGGTTTACTTGTGTTACTTGAGCATACATACATTGCATATTGTTTGTACTCATTATATTGTGTTGGCTATTTCTTTGTACAAGGTTAATCGTTCAAGCATACCCTCTATATCCACACGTTCACACTTGCAACTATTGATACATCGTGTGCTATAGTGTGATCTAGTGTCTTGTGTCTTTCACCTACTCGTCGTGTGATATAGCTCAAGTAAGCTTGTGTAACTTACTTGTGCTTGTTAGTAACCGTGTTGTGTCCATCTTCATAGATCGTGTTGTTGGTGCACGTTGTGGTGCCTATTGCACTTAGGATTTGTGCCTGAAAAGTATCCTCTTAGTTTATTTCCGCATTAGGATTAAGCCAAATCCAAAGAAGTTTTTAATTAGCCTATTCACCCCCCCCCTCTAGGCGTCAACGTGGTCCTTTCAAGTATGCTGCAGGCACTTGGGTGACTGAACTACCTTCTGTTCTCTCGGGTCTGAGGACAACCCCGAACCGGTTGACTGGGCGAACGCCTTTCTTCCTCGTGTATGGAGCTGAAGCCGTTCTGCCGAGTGACTTGCTTCACAGTCCGCCCCGAGTGGATCTCTATTCAGAAGCTGAAGTCGAGCAAGAACATCAAGATGGAGTGGATCTTTTGGAGGAAGAACGCGAGATGACGCTGATTCAGTCTACAGTTTACCAACAAGACCTACGACGTTTTCACTCAAGGCATGTTAGGAGTCGGGCATTTCAAGAAGGCGATCTGGTGCTCCGAGTGGATCAGCAATGACCTCATAAGCTAGCTCCTGCTTGGGAAGGGCCTTTCCTCGTCACCAAGGTGTTGAACAATGGAGCTTATCGACTCTACAATCTCCACAAGAGGATCGACGAGCCATGCGCATGGAATGCAGATCTGCTCAAACATTTTTATGCTTGATCACTCGTTGATCCGATGTAACAGATGAAGTTTGCTGAACAAAGTTGCTTGTCAAAGTCATAACTTATTCAATTTTTGTTTATTCCGGTCGAGTGTCTACACACCCAAATCCTTCTTCGAGTGAAGAGCGATCCTCACACTCGGGGGCTTAGCTACGAACATGATTCGCCTAAGTTACAAAACCCTTTCGAGTGAATAAAAACTATTTACTCGGATGTTTAGCTGCGGACCAGTTTTTCGCCTAAGTACAAATCCTTCTCCGAGTGAAGAGCGATCCTCACACTCGGGGGCTTAGCTACAAACCTCATTCGCCTAAGTTACAAAACCCTTCTAAGTGAATAAAAACTATTCACTCGGATGCTTAGCCGCGGACCAGTTTTTTGCCTAAGTACAAATCCTTCTCCGAGTGAAGAGCGATCCTCATACTCGGAGGCTTAGCTACAAACATGATTCACCTAAGTTACAAAACCCTTCCGAGTGAATGAAAACTATTCACTCGGATGCTTAGCTGCGAACCAGTTTTCGCCTAAGTACAAAACGTACTCTGAGTGAAGAGCGATCCTCACACTCGGGGGCTTAGCTGCGAACCTGATTCGCCTGAGTTATAAAACCCTTCTGAGTGAATAAAAACTATTCACTCGGATGTTTCACTGCGGACCAGTTTTTCGCCTAAGTACAAATCCTTCTCCGAGTGAAGAGCGATCCTCACACTCGGGGGCTTAGCTGCGAACATGATTCGCCTAAGTTACAAAACCCTTCCAAGTGAATAAAAACTATCCACTCGGATGCTTAGTTGCGGACCAGTTTTTCGCCTAAGTACAAATCCTTCTTCGAGTGAAGAGCGATCCTCACACTCGGAGGCTTAGCTGCAAACATGATTTGCCTAAGTTACAAAACCCTTCCGAGTGAATAAAAACTATTCACTCAGACGTTTAGCTGCGTACCAGTTTTCGCCTAAGTACAAAACGTACTCTGAGTGAAGAGTGATCCTCACACTCGGGGGCTTAGCTGCGAACCTGATTCGCCTGAGTTACAAAACCCTTCCCAGTGAATAAAAACTATTCACTCGGATGCTTAGTTGTGAACCAGTTTTTCGCCTAAGTAAAAATCCTTCTCCGAGTGGAGAGTGATCCTCACACTCGAAGGCTTAGCTACGAACATGATTCACCTAAGTAACAAAACCCTTCCGAGTGAATAAAAACTATCCACTCAGATGCTTACCTGCGAACCAATTTTTAGCCTAAGTACAAAACGTACTTCGAGTGAAGAGCGATCCTCACACTCGGGGGCTTAGTTGCGAACATGATTCGCCTAAGTTACAAAACTCTTCTGAGTGAATCAAAACTATTCACCCGGACGCTTAGCTGCGAACCAGTCTTCACCTAAGTACAAAAAGTACTTCGAGTGAAGAACAATTCTCACACTTGGGGGCTTAGCTATGAACACGATTCACCTAAGTAAAGATATAATCTGAGTGAAAAGAAAAACTTCACACTCAGAAACTTAGCTGTGAGCAAATCGCCTAAGTCAAAAACTTTTCAAGAATGAATAGCAATCTATTCACTCGGAGAAAACTAAGCAAATCTCGCAAATCTGAGAAGCAGATAATTCAAAAGAGCTCGACACGGATCAAAGTCACCCGTGCAGCCATAAAGTACTTGGGTTCTACACCCGAACGAAGTTTAATGATACATCAACCACTCGGCATACCGAGGAAAATTTAAAGTTTTTTAGGAATTTTCTTCTCAAGGGCCTCCAGGACTTGCTGGCTCGATGAAAGTATCGAGATCAATTCCATCAGCAATACGAGTCGCATCGCTGATGAAAGTCTCCATGAAATTCCCGAACTGAAGCTTCTTGGTGTTCGCCACTTGGAGCACTTTCAACTTGTCTTCTCTCGCCTCCTTGCAATGGACCCTGACGATTGAGAGGGTAACATCAGCTCCACACCGTGCAGCGGATTTCTTCCATGCTTGGGCCCTATCAGGAACCCGACCCAAGCGGTCCATCACAGCCTCCACATCAACAAGGAATGTATCCTCATGCCACAATTCCTTGTCAATCCCTCCGACAGCGGCTCGCAGACGAGTGAGGTACCCTTGAACCTTCACGAGACGACAGTTGAGGCGGTACATATCTATGGCCAAGTCATGAGGAACAGGCATCTAATGGCGTCCAGGTACGGCTACACCTTGAAGGTCTCTTTCTCGAAGTCCGGACAAAATTTTGTGGAAGAAGAAAAACGAAGCATCAATCACATTTCATTTGGCGAAATCTATAAAGATACACTCGACAAAGAGAACGTACCAATGAGGGCCGCAAGCATCTTCGCCAGGAAATCTTTTACAAACATCTCTATGGCGTTTCCCCACTTTGCCATAGGATCAAGCTTTTTTCCCACACATCTCTTTGTTTCTTCATTTTCTCATTTTCTTCCACCAACCTGTTAAAGTCCGCAAGCTTCTGCTCATCAGCTTCGGACTTCCCCTTAAGGTTTGCAAGGACTTGGTCCTTGTCTTCAAGCACCTTCTTCATAGCATCATACTCCAGTTGTAGCTGGTTCTTCTCAGATTCTATCTGGGTATATTGTGACCCAATCTCGCAAGCCTTCTGAAAACATCAACAATTTGTTTCAGTCGACGCTTCAACTTTTTTCAACTTCCCAGTGGAAAAATAAGTTTTAGTCGACACGATTATTTTTCTACTTCTGAGTGGAGAAATATAATTCATTCAACCAACTAGCGGCCCGCCGCACCCACCCAAGTTCTTAAGACTAATGTCATTCGTAAATGATCGACACTAGTCTCGGGGACTACACCCAGTGGGTACACTTAGCGTGCCCCCACTGGATATAAAACTACTCGGTCAGACTCGTCTTGCCCGAGTAAAACACTATCTGGTTCCCAATTAGACCCCTGCTGAGACAAGCACTCGAAAACGGTCTCAGGGACTACACCCAACGGGTTCACTAAGAGTGCCCCACTGGATACAAAAACAATCGACCAGGTCCGGCCTGGCCGAGTCAAAAACAAAGTATAACTCTCCAATTAGACTCCTGTTGATTCAAGCATTCAACAGCAGTCTCGGGGACTACACCCACTGGGTTCACTAAGCGTACCCCCACTGGAATAAAGAAAAACAACTACGCGGCAAACCCCGAGTGGGTGTAAAGTAAGATTGACAAGACAAGATTCAATTGGAAATTAACTTATAGTGGAACTTACTCGGATGTTCGCTTGTAACGCCGAGCTAGCGTCATACACCAACCTACTGGCCTCGAACACCTCCTTAGTCCGTTGCATCATCAGCTCAGCTTGGATAATAGCCTCTTTCGCAGCTCCAGTCTGCTCCTCTGGGATGCGGTGCAGGTAAAATGAAAGTGATGAGGAGGTTGGCATCATAGAAGTGGTAGCTTGGGTTACCGGAGGCGCACTCAGCATAGTCATCATGATAGTCGATCCAGTCGGAGGGGCTGTTGCCATAGCACCCAAACCGACCGGAAGTACACTCGACGCAGGCGTCATAGGCATTCCCAGCGCATATGTTACCGACTCGGTAGGAGTTTGTTCTGCACCTGTATGCTGCGGCTCTTATTCGTCATCTAAGAAAATGACGTCTGAAGCTGCAGCGGTGATGGTCAAGTCAGTCGACAAATCCAATCCTGTGATAGCCCAATGCCGATGTTCTAGAAGCTTCCCCTTTATTTCCGTTTCCGTCGTCTGGTTATTTTATTTTGTTGCATCGTCATTTAGTTTGCATCGTTGCATCATGCATGGCATCTTGCATCGTCTGTCACGTGTGGTGTATTGAGTGTTGTGCTTCGAGTGATCACGAGTCGTAGAGCGATAGTAGTTCCCCCTCTCTCCCCTCTTATTTCATTTTTTTGTGCTTTTGCTAAAGTTCCGTTTTAACCCCTTTTAAAAATCGTCTTCTTTTAAAATCATTTTATTAAATGTGGGGGCAACCCCTTGGGTTTTCTTTATTTTCTCCTTTTGTGTTATTTTAAAGCCCTCTCATTTCCTTTTCTCTTTTAAAGGGGATTTTATTTTATTCATTAAATAAAGAGGTTTTATTTAATTCTTCAAAAGGGGTTTGATTTTTTATTCTTTTGCAAATGGGTTTTAATTTTAATCCTTCAAAGGTTTTATTTTATTTCTTTTAAAAATGCCCAACTATTTATTATAGCTGGGAATATATATTTTTTTCAAAGGAGTCAAAAGCCTGTATTTTTATTTTATCTTTGTTAAAAGCTTTCTTTGTTTAAAAAATTTCTGATTTAAAGGTTTTGAAAAGAAAAAGAAAAAAATCAAAAGAGGGAGAGGCCCACTTGGGCCAAGGCCCAGCAGACCCGTGCCCTAGCGCCAGGGAGAGCGAGGCTCGATCCCCTCTCGTTCTCCTCCCGTTTCCTCCAGCGCCGTCACCCCTCGTCCTCCCCGTGCTCCTTCCTCCCTCGGTGTGTGCCCATGGCCTCGCCGCCTCTCCTCGTCCCCGCGCCGCCCAAGCCTCGGCCTCCCCTCAACCTCGCCCCTCTCCACGTCAGCGCGCGCCATGTGCCTCTTCCTCGCCGTCGGGATCCCCTCGTCCTAGCACCGCCGAGCCATCTTGCCGCAGTGCCTCGCCTCCCCGCGCGAGCTCCTCGCCGGCTACACCGCCTCCGGCAGCCCCGCGCGCCGCCCTCGTCCCATGCCGCCCGCACCGTGTCGCGTGCCGCTGGCTCGCCTGCCTGCGTTTTTGCTGCTGCCCTGTTGCCTTTGTTGTTGCTGCTGACTTGCTTGCCTTGCCAATTGTTGATGCCGTGTAGCTGCATTGGTGGCTGATGGCTAAGCTTGACGTGCCTAGCTGCTTGGAGTTGCTCCTCCTGCTGCCACCGCTTGCTGCTTGCTGTCCCTGCTTTTGTTGTTGTTGTTTTGTGTTGCTGCTCGCCCCGCCATTGTTGTGCCTTGCCGCCTTGCCTTGCTGCTGCTAGGTTAGTGCTAGCTGCTGCTGTAGCGGTTGCCTGCATGCTAGGTAGTTGTTGTGCCTTGTGTGCTGCTTGCCGTGTTGCTGTGCCGAAGTTGCTGTTGCCGTTGCTGCCAGCTTAGCCTGAGCAGATGATGTTGTTGTTGCTTGCTCCGATATGCCTGATGCATGCCGTATCGCTGCTGCTTTGCTAGATGCATGCCATAGCTCGTTGTTGCTGCTAGTTGTAGCTAACTTGGCCGTTGCTTGCTGTTGTTGTGCTGTTGTTGTTGCCATGCTGTTGCGTGCCATCCCGTGTGTTGTGCTAGCTGCTGGAGTCCCTGTGCCTTGCCGTAGCTAGTTGCTAGTTGATATTGCTAGTAGAAGCTAGTTGTTGTAGCTGCTACTTGCCTGAGCTTGCTTGCCTGCATGTGCTGTTGCTGTTTGCCTTGCTGGCTTTGCTAGATGCAGCTAGGTGTAGTTGCTAGGCTAGGTTATTGTTGCTAGTGCTAGTTGCCGCTTTGCTAGTTGTAGTTGCTGATGTGTCGTGTGCCGTCGCCGCGTGCACCATCCTCGCTGTCGTGGGTCATCGACAAGATTCACGAGCACCACGTCGTCCTCGACGACCCCGAACATCTACGGAACCGTGATCGACTACCGATGCCAAAGACCGGAGTACCACTACTTCCACGACGACCATGACTTCCACGACGTCCGCTACGAACCGATCCGCTTCGAATCGCACGCTTCGAGGGTATACCGATGGGACGTGTCGCGTAACGAACGAATGTGATGTATGAGTTGTATCGTGTGTTGCACCATATGCTGGCCGTTGCACGTTGTGTTCCTCTTTCGTTGTGCCCTTGACACATGGGAACCCGATATACGGGATCACCCCATCTATATTTACCGTTCCCGCACGCGTTCCCAGTACGTTGGCACGATATCTCGACGAGTTATCGGGATAGGAACGCTGTCGTGGCATCGTTTCCGTCTTGTCGCCAGGGTTCCCTCTCGCTCGCCGTGGCGACACCTGTTTCTTTCTCTTCTTGCCCGTGATGTTCGAACTCGCATGCATGCCGCATTCATGGCATGATATCTTGTGTTGCTTGTCTCTTGTGTTGTAGCGTTCGTTCTAAGCCCCTCGTGTTTACCGTCTAGGATGTCTTGTAGGATCACCGCTTCACCCCTTGTCATGTTAACCACATTTAATATTGCTGTGAAAATTAACGGGAGTGAACTAATAATTAACGTGGAGTTTCGTCGATATGCAACCCGTTGCATATCGAGCTTCACTTAATGTGTAGTGTTTTCGTGAGGTGAATTGTCATGCCATGCCTTGCATTATTGAACTGATCATGCATCATATTAGGTTGTGCATCATGTTGCGCATCGTGTTGTGAATATCTGTGTTGATGTTTGTTTCCGGTTTGCTCCATCTCCATAGAGTTCCGCAAGCGTGTCGGAATGTGAGGACCCGTTCGACTACGTTGGTTCATCTGCTTCACCGTGTTGTTCTTCTTCCAAGCGGGATCTCAGGCAAGATGACCATTTCCCCAGATACCATTACTATCATTGCCATGCTAGTTTTATCGCTTCTATCGATTATGTCTCATTGCATACCACATGTTAAATATCAGCCTCTCAATCATGCCATGATAACCTTCAACTTGTTCGACCTAGCAAACCACTGATTGGCTATGATACCGCTTGCTTAACCACGTTGTTAGCGTTGCCATTTGCAGGTGCAAATGCTTCCATGTGATAACATGGCTTCCTTGTTATATGACCCTATTAAATGCTATTTAATTTAATGCACCTATATACTTGGTAAAAGGTGGGAGGCTCGGCCTTTCTAGCCTGGTGTTTTGTTCCACCTTTGCCCCCTTAGTTTCGGCTACCGGTGTTATGTTCCATAAACGAGCGCTCCTAACATGATCGGGGTTATTATGGGGACCCCCTTGATAATTTGTTTTAGATTAAAGCTGGTATGGCAAGGCACAACATTGGTACTACATTTGCCCAACATAATAACTTGTTAATACTGAAAGAATAGGGCGTCATGAACCCGAGGAGTAATTTCACATAATACAGGGGGCCAGTGCTGTTGGTGCTGGTCCAAAACTAGAGCCGTTTGCGGGGCCAACCCGGGGCAACTCGGGAGATTTCTATCAGGCCACCGTACGCTGTGCTTATCTGTCGTGTCCTGAGAACGAGATACGCGGCTCCTATCGGGATCGTCGACACGTCGGGCGGCCTTGCTGGATTAGTTTTACCTTTGACGAGATATCTTGTGCATCGGGATTCCGGTGAGCTTTGGGTAATCTCAGAGTTGAGGTTTTCCACTAGGGAATCCGACGAGATCGCGAGCTTCGTGATTGAGGATTTCTATGCGGCTTGTGGTAATTTGTGATGGACTAGTTGGAGCACCCCTGCAGGGTTAAATATTTCGGAAAGCCGTGCCTGCGGTTATGTGGCAACGTGGAAACTTTGTTTAACACTGGTTCTAGATAACTTGAAGTTAACTTAATTAAAATATGCAAACTGTGTGCGTAACCGTGACTGTCTCTTTCGTGAGTTCCTTCTCCGATCGAGGACACGTTGGGGTTATGTCTGACGTAGGTAAGTGTTCAGGATCATTCATTTGATCATTAGTAGTTCACGTCCGTTATGCGTAGATCTTCCCCCCTCTTATTTCTTGTACTCGTAAGTTTAGCCACCAAGTATATGCTTAGTCGCTGCTGCAACCTCACCACTTATTCATGCCACACCCATTAAGCTTTGCTAGTCTTGATACCTTTGGAAATGAGATTGCTGAGTCCCCTGTGGCTCACAGATTACTACAATACCAGTTGCAGGTACAGGTAAAGGTTACTTCACATGAGCGCGTTGATTGTTCATTTGGAGTTGCTTCTTCTTCTTCTTCTTCATCGATCTAGGATGGGTTCCAGGCCGGCAGCCTGGGATAGCAAGGATGGACGTCGTTCTTCTTTTGTCGTTTGTTTTCGTCCGTAGTCGGACCCTGCTCTTACTCTTGTTGATTATGTAATGTACTGATGTGACTCTGATGTAGCTTGTGGCGAGTGTAAGCCAATTCTATATATATCTCTTCTTTTCAGTACAAGTACTTGTAACGTTATCCATTCTTGCGACATGACGAGATGCGCTTCTATACTTGACGAGGCCTTCGTGCCAAATTGAGGATAGGGTCGCATCTTGGGCGTGACAAGTTGGTATCAGAGCAGTACCGACCTAGGAGCCCCCTTGATTGATCGAACTTGGCCGAGTCGAGTCTAGTGAAAAACTGCTTTGAGTCTAGTTATATATCGGAGAGTAGGATTCTTTTTTCTCCTCTTCTATGCTCTGGTGAGGAATCTTGACGTAATAATTTATTCTACTCCTCTTCTCACTCAAAATTTTTTTAGGATCACGCGGATATTTTTGGAATCTATATGATGCTGATGTGTCGGAGTTCTGTCTTGGTGCCTCCTATCTGCTTTGAGTTTCACGGGAGTTGAGCTCCAGGGGATTCTCGAGCACATCGTTATCATTCAGATTTCTTAGTATCTCAGGACGAAGGATGTTCGTAATTGCTTCAATACTAGTAGTGGCGAGATAACCCCGATGTCCCCAGTACTGGTGCAGATTGTTCGGGAGTACTGCCATACTTTGTATCGTTGTGATCACGAGGGTCTGTAGTAGATGAAGGTCCGAGATTCTGGTTGTGTGTTGACGGATGTGATACAAGTGACGGGTTAGTATAGGAGTTGTGTGATATAACTCCTTGTATCTGTGTACCAGATGGCATGACCAGATATTTCGGGAATTCATAGGTGGGAATTCAAGTAGTTACTTGTAGGACGATCTTCCAACAAATTTGTGTTGTTTCAATGTCAAGTGGTGATTTCAGATCTTTTCTAAGAGGTGTTCTCATATTTTTATGAGAGTATTAATTCTTTTGCTATATCAGTTATCATGTCAATTCCTTTTCAACCGGAGTCATCGTATCAATTCCATTCAACCGGTGTGTCTCTCTTCAAATAATTCTATCCATTCCAATTTTGCAAGATCATTCTATCATTTTGTTCCGGAGTTTGTCTCATCTGTCCCAAGTTGTCTTTGTTTTTCCCCGCCCTCCCACCCTTTTTCTTCAATGATTCAATTTTTATCCAGGAGTTTTCTTTTAATTGTGCTTCCGTTGTCTGTTCTTTTCTCTCTTACCCGGTGATTCATTGTGAAGATTCTCAGGAGCTTCGTGTCATATTTGTTCATTCTTGTCATCCTTACCGGTGAATTTAATTCAGTTGTCCGTGTCATCATATCCTTTTCATCCTTGTAATTCTTTCCTATGTTGGAAATTTTTATCAGTATTTCTTCTTGTTCTCGTTTCTCTCTATTCTATCCGGAGCGTTGAAGTTATCTCAGAATTCTTGTCCTCAATTCTTTTAATTATTTCGAGGTTCTCAACCTCATCTAGTTCTCTTCATACCGGTGCAATATCTCTCGTTCCAGCAATCTTTTCTAACGGTGGTTTCTTTGAGTGGGCCCATAACCCACAGGTTTTCCCAGGATCTTATCTGGCTCTTTTAATCTTTTCCCGAAGATCATTAATTCTTTTCAACTATGACGTAAGTATGATTTCCATCACTCATATTACTTCTTCAAGATCTATTTGAATTAATTCTCATATTGGCTCAATATTTCATTCTTCTTTATTCCGGAGTGTCTCATTAATTCTTGGTGGTGTTCTTCTCATCATTCTCTTCTTTCAAGACCGAAGGAGTGTTTCTCTCGAATCTTGGTCCATTCTCTTGAAGATATCATCTCAGCTTCGTGTTATCCTCTCAATTGTTCCAATCATGAGTAATCCCTTTCATGCTATCCGGTGCTTCTCCGAGTTGTTTTTATTTCTCGTTCCTCCGAAGGCCATCATTTGAGAAGATTCTTCGTTCTCAGCTTTCAGCTTTCATCCTCAATTCTTCTCAATTGTTGTCTCTTCACTCGTCTCTCGTTTATCCGGTGCCTTGTTCAAAATTCTTCTCTCAGGTGGCTCATGATCTCTTCGTTCTCTTTATCTCCATTAATTCGTGGTGTTCCCATTTATTTGCAAATTCTTACCGGTGCATCCGTCAATTATGCCTCAAGTGGTGCTTATCTCTCTGTCTCTTCAAGATTCATTTCTAGAGGAATAAGTGTTACGCTAAATCCGTTGCTTGTCATCAATTAAATTTGATGAAGGATTAGCATAGCATAATTCTTATTCTTGTTTCATCAAGTGATCTGAATTCTTCTTCCCAAGTGGCTCATGATATCAATTCCTTTTTCTCAAGTGTTCTTATCTTTTCTTTTCCGGAGTTCCAAGTTCTTTTAAGTATCTCTTTGTGAGGCTTCATCTAAATCTTCGCAAGGTCGTAATCTTATTCTTTCATCCTTGATATCTTTGCATCATTCATTTGTTTACGGAGGTCCTTCTTGGTGGTTCATCAAGGTTTCAATCCATTCTCAAGTGTTCTTCAAGATTCTTATTGGAGAACCTCAAGTATCCGTTCTCTTGCATTCCCAAGTGCATTTGTTCTTCCTTTATCCTTTGAAGTGTTATTATAGCATTCTTGTTAGTGTAGGAGTTTCGAAGAGATTTCCTTTCAAGAATGAGATAATTAAACCCACCAACTCTATGATCATGAGATATTTGCAACCCATGATTTCTTCATTGAGCTATCTTGGTCTGGATTTCACCTAAAGCTTTTCCTATGGATTGTTGCTATTATGGTGCTTGTCATTAATCCAAGTTCTCAATGTATCCTCTTGGTGTAAGAATTGTTCTTATCTTGTTTCTCCCAATCAATCCTTGTTTCCGTTAGTGACTGGTTGCCAACTCATTGTTTGAAAAGGTTTCCATAAGCCCACTACTATATTGTTCCTTTCGTTGTTGTTTTTCCAACAACTTCGTTCAATTCTTCTTGCAAGGATGCTTGCCAAGTTCATTGGAGTTAGTTCCTATTCTATTGTTCCGGAGGCTTTGTGATGTTGCTCTTTTGGGTCTATTATGTTGTTCTACCAAGATCATGGTGTTCCCTTGTTCTATTTACTTGTTTGCTGTGAATATTGTCTAATTCTACCATCTTATCGAATTTTTTGTCCCATTTTCCTAACGAAGTGCTGCCGAAATTTTCCGTGAATTCTTGCTTGTTTCTCTTATCAGTCCTCATCTCTTTGCAACCTTCAAGGATTGTTTGTGTCACTCGTTTGTCAAAGAAGCGACTGAGTTTTACCTCCTGTGCTATCTCATCCTCTCCCCCTTTCATTCTAGGATCTCGGGGCGAGATCCTCTTGTAGTGTAGGAGAGTTGTGACAGCCCGATGCCGATGTTCCAGAAGCTTCCCCTTTATTTCCGTTTCCGTCGTCTGTTTATTTTATTTTGTTGCATCGTCATTTAGTTTGCATCGTTGCATCATGCATGGCATCTTGCATCGTCTGTCACGTGTGGTGTATTGAGTGTTGTGCTTCGAGTGATCACCGAGTCGTAGAGCGATAGTAGTTCCCCCTCTCTCCCCTCTTATTTCATTTTTTTGTGGTTTTGCTAAAGTTTCGTTTTAACCCCTTTTAAAAATCGTCTTCTTTTAAAATCATTTTATAAAATGTGGGGGCAACCCCTTGGGTTTTCTTTATTTTCTCCTTTTGTGTTATTTTAAAGCCCTCTCATTTCCTTTTCTCTTTTAAAGGGGCTTTTATTTTATTCTTTAAATAAAGAGGTTTAATTCTTCAAAAGGGGTTTGATTTTTTATTCTTTTGCAAACGGGTTTTAATTTTAATCCTTCAAAGATTTTATTTTATTTCTTTTAAAAATGCCCAACTATTTATTATAGCTGGGAATAAAAAAAAATTCAAAGGAGTCAAAAGCCTGTATTTTTATTTTATCTTTGTTAAAAGCTTTCTTTGTTTAAATTTTTTTCTAATTTAAAGGTTTTGAAAAGAAAAAGAAAAAATAAATCAAAAGAGGGAGAGGCCCACTTGGGCCAAGGCCCAGCAGACCCCTGCCCTAGCGCTAGGGAGAGCGAGGCTCGATCCCCTCTCGTTCTCCTCCCGTTTCCTCCAGCGCCGTCACCCCTCGTCCTCCTCGTGCTCGTTCCTCCCTCGGTGCGTGCCCATGGCCTTGCCGCCTCTCCTCGTCCCCGCGCCGCCCTAGCCTCGGCCTCCCCTCGACCTCGCCCCTCCCGACGTCAGCGCGCGTCGTGTGCCTCTTCCTCGCCGCCGGGATCCCCTCGCCCTAGCTCCGCCGAGCCGTCTCGCCGTGGTGCCTCACCTCCCCGCGCGAGCTCCTCGCCGCCGCGCTCGCCAGCTGCACCGCCTCTGGCCGCCCCACGCGCCGCCCTCGTCCCGTGCCGCCCGCACAGCGCCGCGTGCCGCCGGCTCGCCTGCGTGCATTTTTTCTGCTACCCTGTTGCCTTTGCTGTTGCCGCTGACTTGCTTGCCTTGCCAATTGTTGCTGCCGTGTAGCTGCGTTGGTGGCTAATGGCTAAGCTTGTTGTGCCTAGCTGCTTGGAGTTGCTCCTCCTGCTGCCACCGCTTGCTGCTTGCTGTCCCTGCTTTTGTTGTTGTTGTTGTTTTGTGCTGCTGCTCGCCCCGCCGTTGTTGTGCCTTGCTGCCTTGCCTTGCTGCAGCTAGGTTAGTGCTAGCTGCTGCTGTAGCGGTTGCCTACATGCTAGGTAGTTGTTGTGCCTTGCTTGCTGCTTGCCGTGTTGTTGTGCCGAAGCTGCTGTTGCCGTTGCTGCCAGCTGAAGCCTGAGCAGATGTTGTTGTTGTTGCTTGCTCCGATATGCCTGATGCGTGCCGTATCGCTGCTGCTTTGCTAGATGCATGCCATAGCTCGTTGTTGCTACTAGTTGAGGCTAGCCTGGCCATTGCATGCTGTTCTGTGCTCTTGTTGCTGCCATCCTGCTGCGTGCCATCCTGTGTGTTGTGCTAGCTGCTGGAGTCCCCTGTGCCTTGCCGTAGCTAGTTGCTAGTTGCTATTGCTAGTAGAAGTTAGTTGATGTAGCTGCTGCTTGCCTGAGCTTGCTTGCCAGCATGTGTTGTTTCTGTTTGCCTTGCTGGCTTTGCTAGATGCAGCTAGGTGTAGTTGCTAGGCTAGGTTATTGTTGCTAGTGCTAGTTGCCGCTTTGCTAGTTGTAGTTGATGATGTGTCGTGTGCCGTCGCCGCGTGCACCATCCCCGCTGTCGTGGGTCATCGACAAGATTCACGAGCACCACGTCGTCCTCGACGACCCCAAACATCTACGGAACCGTGATCGACTACCGACGCCGAAGACCAGAGTACCACTACTTGCACGACGACCACGACTTCCACGACGTCCGCTACGAACCGATCTGCTTCGAATCGCATGCTTCGAAGGTATACCGATGGGACGTGTCGCGTAACGAACGAATGTGATGTATGAGTTGTATCGTGTGTTGCACCGTATGTTGGCCGTTGCACGTTGTGTTCCTCTTTCGTTGTGCCCTTGACACATGGGAACCCGATATACGGGATCACCCCATCTATATTCACCGTTCCCGCATTTGTTCCCAGTACGTTGGCACGATATCTCGACGAGTTATTGGGATAGGAACGTTGCCGTGGCATCGTTTCCGTCTTGCCGCCATGGTTCCCTCTCGCTCGCCGTGGCGACACCTGTTTCTTTCTCTTCTTGCCCGTGATGTTCGAACTCGCATGCATGACGCATTCATGGCATGATATCTTGTGTTGCTTGTCTCTTGTGTTGTAGCGTTCGTTCTAAGCCCCTCGTGTTTACCGTCTAGGATGTCTTGTAGGATCACCGCTTCACCCCTTGTCATGTTAACCACATTTAATATTGATGTGAAAATTAACGGGAGTGAACTAATAATTAACGTGGAGTTTCGTCGATATACAACCCGTTGCATATCGAGCTTCACTTAATGTGTAGTGTTTGCGTGAGGTGAATTGTCATGCCATGCCTTGCATTATTGAACTGATCATGCATCATATTAGGTTGTGCATCATGTTGCGCATCGTGTTGTGAATATCTGTGTTGATGTTTGTTTCCGGTTTGCTCCATCTCCATAGAGTTCCGCAAGCGTGTCGGAATGTGAGGACCCGTTCGACTACGTTGGTTCATCTGCTTCACCGTGTTGTTCTTCTTCCAAGCGGGATCTCAGGCAAGATGACCATTTCCCCAGATACCATTACTATCATTGCCATGCTAGTTTTATCGCTTCTATCGATTATGTCTCGTTGCCTACCACATGTTAGATATCAGCCTCTCAATCATGCCATGATAACCTTCAACCTGTTCGACCTAGCAAACCACTGATTGGCTATGATACCGCTTGCTTAACCACGTTGTTAGCGTTGCCATTTGCAGGTGCAAATGCTTCCATGTGATAACATGGCTTCCTTGTTATATGACCCTATTAAATGCTATTTAATTTAATGCACCTATATACTTGGTAAAAGGTGGGAGGCTCGGCCTTTCTAGCCTGGTGTTTTGTTCCACCTTTGCCCCCTTAGTTTCGGCTACCGGTGTTATGTTCCATAAACGAGCGCTCCTAACATGATCGGGGTTATTATGGGGACCCCCTTGATAATTTGTTTTAGATTAAAGCTGGTATGGCAAGGCACAACATTGGTACTACATTTGCCCAACATAATAACTTGTTAATACTGAAAGAATAGGGCGTCATGAACCCGAGGAGTAATTTCACATAATACAGGGGGCCAGTGCTGTTGGTGCTGGTCCAAAACTAGAGCCGTTTGCGGGGCCAACCCGGGGCAACTCGGGAGATTTCTATCAGGCCACCGTACGCTGTGCTTATCCGTCGTGTCCTGAGAACGAGATACGCGGCTCCTATCGGGATCGTCGACACGCCGGCGGCCTTGCTGGATTAGTTTTACCTTTGACGAGATATCTTGTGCATCGGGATTCCGGTGAAGCTTTGGGTAATCTCAGAGTTGAGGTTTTCCACTAGGGAATCCGACGAGATCGCGAGCTTCGTGATTGAGGATTTCTATGCGGCTTGTGGTAATTTGTGATGGACTAGTTGGAGCACCCCTACAGGGTTAAATCTTTCGGAAAGCCGTGCCCGCGGTTATGTGGCAACGTGGAAACTTTGTTTAACACTGGTTCTAGATAACTTGAAGTTAACTTAATTAAAATATGCCAACTGTGTGCGTAACCGTGACTGTCTCTTTCGTGAATTCCTTCTCCGATCGAGGACACGGTGGGGTTATGTCTGACGTAGGTAGGTGTTCAGGATCATTGATTTGATCATCAGTATTTCACGTCCGTTATGCTAGATCTTCCCCCCTCTTATTTCTTGTACTCGTAAGTTTAGCCACCAAGTATATGCTTAGCCGGTGCTGCAACCTCACCACTTATCCATGCCTCACCCATTAAGCTTTGCTAGTCTTGATACCTTTGGAAAAGAGATTGTTGAGTCCCCTGTGGCTCACAGATTACTACAATACCAGTTGCAGGTACAGGTAAAGGTTACTTGACGCGAGCGCGTTGATTGTTCATTTGGAGTTGCTTCTTCTTCTTCTTCATCATCAATCTAGGATGGGTTCCAGGCCGACAGCCTGGGATAGCAAGGATGGACGTCGTTCTTCTTTTGTCGCTTGTTTTCGTCCGTAGTCGGACCCTGCTCTTACTCTTGTTGATTATGTAATGTACTGATGTGACTCTGATGTAGCTTGTGGCGAGTGTAAGCTAATTCTATATATATCTCTTCTTTTCAGTACATGTACTTGTAACGATATCCATTCTTGCGACACGATGAGATGCGCTTCTATCCCTGACGAGGCCTTCGTGCCAAATTGAGGATAGGGTCGCATCTTGGGCGTGACAAATCCATAAAATGGAGTAAAGCTAATGCTTATCATACCTGGTCGAGGAGCAGGCTTATCCATGACGTCCAAGTCCATATGGTCCTCTCCAGTCCCGACAGGAGTCGACACCGAAGTAGCAGCATTGACAAGCAAATTGCACTCGGTTACAAGAAACTTGTAAAGACACAATGGCAAAACGAAAAAGATAAACACTCATGCTGAGGAAACCGACACGACAATTCTCATTCGCGGCAAGGCCTTCCGAAGCTTGGGCGCGTCAGGCTTTGGCTACTTCGCAGCCTTCTCCGTGGAGTTAGTTGCAGCGGCTCGGTCCCGCTTCACGTTTCTACTGCTGGAGGCAACTGTTTTGCTCGGAGCAGCCGCTAGGTCATGGCATTGCTTGGATCGCGGCTCGCGGCACGGAGGAGGTTGTTCTTCTTCTTCACTGTCATCTGAAACATCTTCGCTTTCTTCACTATCATCAACATATTCACTCTCGGCACTGCCTCCTTCACTTTCCGCCCCAAGATCAAACTGCTCCCCGTTGGGTACAAGAGAGTGCAAGTTCGTCCATTCCTGCAAAGAACAAAGACAAACGAGTTAATCGGACAAGTATGCAGTCACTCGACGAAGACATGAAAACAATCGGAAAAGATATAACATACCATTTTCCGTGGCTTATTCTCAGCAGAATATGGCGCGACTCGTTTGGATCCCATGGGGTTGTCGCAAGGCCCGGTGATGCTGTTGATCCACTCGCTTACCGTTTCTTCAGAAAGCAGGGTGCGACCGAGTGGAATCTTCATAACCCGAGTAATGCCACATGGCATGGTCCCTCGCCTGAAGGGGCTGGATGCGCCGACTAAGGACCGTCTCCAGCAGGTCCATACCAGTTAGTCCATTTCTGACCAAGCCGATCACCTCACCCACTGCTACCTTTTCATCCTCGAATATAGTCAGTATTCTAGGGGCAGTCGGACGACCTAAGGTGAAAGGAGGGAGGCCAGTGGACATGTTCGGAGATGCGATATCATTGCAGTAGAACCATGTCGACTGCCATTTCTGAACCGATTCAGGAAGGGTCATTGTGGATAAGTGCTCCTATTCCTTTTTTGGATCCCCAAACCACCACACAACTGGATGACGTTGGTCCGAGTGTCCCCTGGATTCACCTTTTTCACCGTTTGGGACCGAGCAGTAAATATGTTCTTGAACAACCCCCAATGAGGAGGGCAACCCAGGAAACACTCACACAGAGTGATAAACGCAGAAAGATATGCGACAATATTCGGTGGAAGGTGGTGAATTTGTATCCCAAAGTAAAAGAGGAAACCCTGGAAAAAGGATGTGGAGGCAGAGAAAAACCCCGTTCGACATGTGTGAGGAGAAGGACCCGCTCGCCCTCGCGAGGTGCCGGCTCAAGCTCCCCCTCCGACAATCTCCAAGAGTTCTCCACCACCATCCCATTCTCGACGAGATCTAGGACGTCCTCCTTCGTCACGGTGGACGGGAGAAAATCCCCGTGTATCCACCCCGGCGGCACTGCGGCCCGACCTGACTTTCTTCCCTTGTTGCCCTTCTTGGCACGCTCGAGCTTGGAGGTTTTGCTCTTCCGATGGCTGCGGTGGTGAAGGAAAGGCTGAGCAAAGCTGGTGAGACGAAGGTGGAGGAGAAGCAAGAAAGGATCAAGGCGCAACTATAGCCCTAGCCCTAGCCGCATTTATATAACCGACCGACTGAATCACCGACTGGTGGGTCCTCGAGATCTCAGCTTATCCCAATATGAGAGGAGATGTGACGCGTGGCGATGATGACAACGTGATAATCGAGGCATCGTTGCTCCACTTGCCCTGACAGTTGCGTCATCCCCGCGAGGCGCCGGAAACCGAAATTTTGAATCCCGTGAGATCCGGACCTGTCGTAGTGATCAATCATATCAAAAGATCCCGCCAGTCACTCAGAATAATCCCAAGCATCTAAAATCACTCAGGCACACTTCGCAACAGAATCGATCAAGGCGAATGACGAAGATTTCAGTTGACCCGAAGTTTTATCAATCCCAGGAAAATGACCAAGGTCAGCACGACTCGACAAGAACTTACATCGACCCCTTCGTCACTCGAACCCCGATCCATTCGGGGGCTAATGATGGGGATATGTACCTAGGGTAGGGTCACATGCGTGACCTGAATGTCCTACCCAAGGGTATCTCATTATTAGGCCAAGGGTCACACAGAATATTCCGACTAGATGTACATGGCGCCAAAAACGTCACTCGATACGCAAACACTCGGACTACACTCCCATCCACTCGACGACCTGTATCCACTTAGAAGGATTCCAGTCGACATCGAAGACCAAAAGTCACCTACGAAGGCCAACAGACATACATTCAGGCAATGGTCTTTAGTAACATTTATTACTAGCATACGTTATCAGTAACGTATATCGTTAACTCATATTGATCAAGCCCTTAGATGCTGAGGCCTTGATGAGGGGTGGTGCACTCTATATAAGCCACCCCTCCCCTTTGGCACAAGGGTTCGCACCCCCGGTACTACATAATCCACACTGCAAGAGCTCCCGAGCACTGAGACGTAGGGCTATTACCTCTAAGAGAGGGGCCTGAACTCATACATCTTGTGTACAAGCTTGCCGTAGCTAGGACTCTGCCCTCTCCGTTCGTACCCTACATCTCTACTGCGAGGTTCATTTCCACGACAGACACCACAAGCCCCCTATCACCATTGCGTTTCTCTCCTTCCAAGTCCAGGGTCCTATATGCTCACAAAATTTCACCCTCAATAACAAACCAAGCATTGACTTGGTCCAGTGCAACCAACTAACTAGAAGCCCTTGTGCAAATGCATAATTTGATTAGCCAACTAGTTAAATTATACAAAGTATTGTGCAAAACATTTGTGCAGCCGTAGCATCTCGTCCACCAACCCCTTGGACAATCAAATTAACAAAACAATCTTCATTTTCATGAAATGTTCAACCCTTAGCGAGCGCCATCCATCTCCTCACCCCCCCGAAACGACACTACTACGACGAGTTGCCCCCATGAAACACCAAATATCCGATCGACGCGAGTTGCATGGATCCCGTGCTTCCGCGGGTACACCAAAACAAGGTGCGGGGCACTGACCCCCCCTTGTCGTGTCATGACCACACACGCTTATGTGTCATGAATCACCGCCCTCTTGTGCCCGTGCTACCAGAGAACACCAAATCGAAGGAGATGTACCATGAATCCCCGCCCCGGTACCGAAATACATCTACATCAAATCAAACTTGCGAAGCATTTGACGACATTGTAACCCTAGAAATTGAGAACCCCTCCTAGTCCGCCACCACCGCGCAAAAAAACAAAGTCACCAAGACAGAGAGATAAGACAGGGAGTTGAGTACATGCGACACCTACGAGGAACAACGACTCCACACAAGTACCATGAGGAATCGCGTCATCTATTTGAGAACTCCACCTCGTCTCCGCCTCTCTCAGGCTTTGTTTCATAATGAGAAAAGTGGAGGGAAATGAGGAAGGATGTGAGAGGAATTGAGAGGGAGTAACAAGGAGGAGAGAAAACAATACAAGTTTCGAAAACCGCGGCCCATGATCTCTCCAGACAACATATAGGTGGGTTCGAATAGGGAAAAACCACCTCTAGGATCGAAAGTATGTTTAGAGGGTGTGTGTGATTAGACTACTTGACAAGATATTTTTTTGCCTTTTCCCAATTTTACTTGAGAGGCAGCTACAACAGTTATAACAAGTCAAGTACACCCTACACATGCAGTTCTAATAGTATATCAGCGGAAAGTAAACATGCAAGTGTAAATAGAGGAGTAAGGTAGGGAGATCAAACGCATGAGGTTGACACAACGATTTTTGGCATGGTTCCGATAGGTGGCGCTATCTTACGTCCATGTTAGTGGAGACTTCAACCCACGGAGGGTAACGACTATGAGAGTCCACGGAGGGCCCCACCCATGGAGGGTCCACAAAGAAGCGACCTTGTCTATCCCACCACGGCTTCCGTCCACAGAGGAGTAGCCTTATTCACGGTAGATCTTCACGAAGTAGGCGATCTCCTTGCCCTTACAAACATCTTGGTTCAACTCCACAACACGAAGTAGGAGGCTCCCAAGCGACACCTAACCAATCTAGGAGGCACCACTCTTCAAAAGGTAATAGATGGGGTAGATCAATGAACTCCTTGCTCTTGTGCTTCTAAAGATAGTCTCCTCAACACGAAGCACTTTCTCACAAAATATGCATGGGTAGGGGAGGTTGATTTGGTGGAAAGCAATTTGGGGAGGCTAGATATCAAGTTTCTAATGATTGGATTGGAATATCTTGGTCTCAACACATGAGTAGGTGGTTCTCTCTCAGAAAATGGATCTGGAAATGAAGTGTGTATTCTGAGTGCTTCTCCCACGAATGAGAGGTGGGTGAAGGGGTATATATAGGCAGCAGCAAAAATCCAATTGTTACACACAAAAGAGCAAACTCGGTGACACCGAAGTTGGAAACTCGGTGGTACCGACTAGCACTAAAGGTGTGAACTTTTGAATCTCGGTGAGACCGATATATACAACTCGGTGGCACCGAAAAGGTGACTAAAGGTCAGATGGGCAAACTCGGTGGCACCGATACTCAAACTTGGAAACTCCGATATTGTGTATCTTGGCAACAGAATGTTGGTCACCCAAACTCGGTAGCACCGATGCAGATTCGGTTGCACCGATTTGGTAGGAATGGCTAGGGTTTTGTGTGATGTTCAAACTCGGTGGGTCCGCTGTGGAAATGTTGGTGACACCGAATTTGTGAATGTGGAACTTGACAGAGTGGATATTTGAGACAAATGACTCAGTGTTTTGGTGGCTAACTTTGAGCATTTGAGCAAACAATTCATTTTACTACCTCACCCTCTTTTGATAGTATTGGCTTTCCCATGGACTCAAAAAGTGTTTTCTCACAAATATAAAATGAAGAGTCTTCTAGCTTGAAGCTTGAGCCAATATTATTCCTTTCTTGCATCAAGGGGCATCTCCCCAATAACCTTAAGCCATAACATCTTTTGAACTTTTCTGAAATATACTTGGAAAACACATTAGTCCAATGATGCATATGTTGTGATCAATTATCAAACCACCCTAGGGAGCAATTGTTCTTTCACCACCCACGACCGCGGCGGGAGCCATCCCGACCAGGTGGCACGTAGCACATGCACGTTACGATTGGGGCGTAATCGTGCGACTAGGATTCGTTCGCTCGATCTCACAAAAAAGAATGCGTGCAGTTTTAAAATTTCAGGTACAAACGTTGATCTTTTTTAGGGAATGCCATCATGGCTTACTTTATTGATTCGGCATAATGGTTACATTGTTTGGGAGGGCAATTACAAGATAATCAGGAGGTTCATCAACCCAACTACGAAAAGCATTATTATCAATGGTAAATTTAGTTAAATTATGGGTAACCTCATTCACCTGTCGCACACAGAAGAAAATGTACCGAACCTATCATCCCTGCTATGATGAAGCATTCTGCATAGCTCGCGTGCTTCATTTCATATCCTTTCCTAACCTGTACAAGCAATGATAATTTTCAAAGTATCCAATTCAATTTTTATGGAATGGAACTCTAGTGAGTTTGCTAGTACGATGCCTTCTTTCACTATCATTGTTGTGATGAACGAACATTAATTGAGGAATCCGAATACAAGCCGTCGTAAAAAAAACACCAATAGCATGTCCGATGACGGTTCATGTCGATCATTTTTCTTTCTCAACAAAAAATGATGCATCCACGTTGACTTTTACTGTTCCGGTTGAAGGTGTTTTGTCATTTCAGCCCCGTTCGGTCAATAGCAATATTCCTTGCAAAATGCACTATAAACCTTGATCTGATTCGGCTTTTCTTAAGGAAGGGGTTGCTTCCGCAAAAAAAAAAAAGAAAAAAAGAAAAAAGGAAGGGGTTGTAATCCAATGCGGAAGGTGTTTTGTAATTCGACTAGGCGACCAACTGACCTGTCCAATATAACAGAGAGGCCAGGTTGCGCGAAGGGCCCGACCAAGCCCAGCCCATACCGCCAGCCACCTCTGTCGTTGTCGCTACTGACGCGGCACGAGCCGGCGAATCCGACAAGCCCCCGACCTCTCCTCGCTCGCCGCGAGATCCCGCGCCCATGGCGGTCGGCATCGCGCTCCTGCTCGACCTGGCGGCCCGCGCGCCCCACTCCTCAGCCTCCCTCCACTCGCACGCCGCCTTCTCCGCCGCCGCAGCCGCCGCCGCCGCCGCAGCCATCTCCGCCTCCGCTGTACCCCTCTCCGCGCGGCCCTTCTCCGGGTTAGTTCGACCACCCACCCCCACTCCTTTAATCTCCTAATAACTACGAGCGCTTTTGTTATTTCCTGCTCCCGTGTTTTTTCTTGTGCGCGCGTGCGTATGTCGCGATCGAGGTGTTTGGTGCATTGCGCCGCGAGGATTCTCTCAGTGATATTCAGTTGCGCCCGCACAGTTAGCGCGCGAGTATTTCGGTGCAGTAGTCGCAGCTGAGCTGCTAAAGCTTGATGTATTAATCATTGCAGTTTCTAAAGCTTCTGTCCGGTGTTCAATATCGTCTTTGGATAGCTAGTTGCAAGTGTTCAGGGTTTGGAGGTGAATTTAACTGCTACACATGAAACTTCATGTTGTGGTCTATTAGTTGGGGTTTGCTCTTGGTGCGCATGAGGTGTACTCCCTCCGTTCCTAAATATAAGTCTTTTTAGAGGTTCCACTAAGAAACTAGATACGGATGTTTATAGACATACTTTAGAGTATAGATTCACTCATTTTGCTCCGTATGTAGACTCCTAGTGAAATCTCTTAAAAGACTTATATTTAGAAACGGAGGAAGTATATGGGTATATCAAGTTGAGTTTGTGATTTTAGTCAAGCTTTTGTTCACTAGCCAGCACAAGTCATGCTTTTCTACAAATGAATGTGGAATGAATGATAATAAGATATCTTCACTACTAACTTGGAAGTAAAGACCTGGAAAATTATATGAATGTACATTACCTATTACCAGGGACGCTGTTTGTTGATGCATGCAAGCTGCATTTAGTATTTTCCTCTGATTATTCATTTTTAATCTGTTGACCTTATTACTAAGTGATGCTTTCCTGGTTCAGTTTTGCAGGATTCACTGTTGCTCATTGTGATGCTGGTTCAACTTATGGATCGAATGATAGCCCTGATCTTGTCAGTGATCTTAATGACAAGATACATGACTCGATTCATGATCTCCAATTACCGATAAAAGAATACCCGTTGGAGCTGAAGCCGCTTTTGTATGCATTTGGCTTTAAGCATTTGAGTATGACGACCATTAGGGCCTTTTTATTATACTATTTACCACTTCTGGAGCCTCGTCCGCCCACTGATGACGATGACGATGATGATCTGCTTCAAGATGATTCAGAGAGGCCTCCGGTCGACCTGGTTACTCCCTTCCATAATTCATTGAAGCAAATCGCACGCGAGGTACATCTTTTCTCTGACACTTTAGTACAGTAGCGTGATTCCTGCTCATACATATGTTTTAGTCACAGTGAGTGGCTAGGCACATGCTTGGTTTGACTGATTGATCAGATAGGATATGTCAGTATCTTGAATCCAGATGCTCATGTGTATTCACCTTAACCAACCTCCAATGTTGCCTTGCCTCTCAGTCCACGAGAAGCATAAATTCAGTCTGTGCAAATTCAATGCTTGCTAGATTTTTTCAATCGCTATTACTTGACTTGTTGATTTTGCTTCCTAGTTAGACTATCTTCAAAATAAACATGAATTGTTCTTTGTATACGTGAAACATAAATGTACTTCCTAGTATTCATGTTATTTATGTAGGGCCTGGTGAATAATAAAGCTAGTCCAAGCAGGTGGACTTCCTGCCTTCCTGGCCTTATCCTGTAACCCTAATTCAGCTTTGTAGGAAAATTCAAAATCAGCTGAAGCCATTTGGGTGTATTTATGAGTCATAACACTCTTTAAACTGAGGCAATTTTAAGCTGCTTATATTATAATTTTAAGCTTGGCCCAGAAGATCATTATTTATTTCTCCTATGTGAAGTAAAAGTCACTTGCTTAATCTTCTGTTCTGCATTTCAGGTTTCTGTTGTAACAACAAGAAGAGTATTCGAAAGGATCGCGGTTCGTCATGTTTCAGCAAGAACAGCATGGAAGCTTCTCAAAGGTGAACGCTTCTCCGTTTTTCTCATGTCTTCTAGCAGCACTGTAGAAGCAGTGTAACAACCACATCAGTATTAGAAAGGTTTGCAGCTGTGATACTCCCACACAATTCCTCAAGTTAACGTGCTTATATGGACTGCCAGTACACAGTACTTTATTCTGTGCTGCTCCACCCTAAGCCCCTTACCATGAGTATTGTAGATGTTGATATTTTTTTTCTGTAAACTTGGTCAAAGAAACAAAATTAATACACCTTATATAAAAAGGAACATAGGGAGTATCCGTGAACAGGAAGCGCGTGTATTTAGAGGTGCTACTGCCTCCAACTTCAAATGTTTATTCAGTTATCTTCTAACAGGGGTTGATGGAAATTTGAAACCATGGCATTGCTCCTAGAAATCCAAAGCAGGAAATACCTTAGTCTAGGTTGGTTTCAGAGGATTGACCTGTTGGAATAACTATAAATCCTAATGTGATTGTTATTTCAATCGAATAGCTACATTCTTGGAATTATCATTTTGCATAGAAAGAATGTGTTATTTTATGAAGTGTTACCATATCACTAGTTCCCTTGCCTTAGTTTTATTGAGAACCTTGTTCACCATATCATTGGCATGTCTCTTATTGCTGCTATTCTCCAGAGTCCTATTGAATGTTATATTCAGCTTGCAATTGCTTGTTGGTTTAACTTGTGGTTCAAACTATTAGGCAACTAAAACCACAATCAAATTTTCCTTTTTACGATCTTGTTCTGCATGCATGTGTAAATAATTTTTTTCTTAATAACTTGGCAAGGTTAGGACTCAGAAAATAGCTAGCACATTACTCCCTCTGTTCCTAAATATAAGTCTTTTTAGAGATTTCAATATGGACTACATACGGATGTATATAGACATATTTTAGAGTGTACATTTACTCTATGTAGTCTACATTGGAATCTCTAAAAAGATTTATATTTAGGAACGGAGGTAGTAGTATTTTATGTTTGGACACCTTACCCTGGCTTAGGGCACTACAAAAGTAAAGACTAAGTGCCTAACACAGTTTGTCTAATTAGAACTTATCTATGAGCTGAGATTTGTTCGGTATGTCATGTGCCCTGAACGCTGAGTTGAATGGTAAGTCTTAAATCCCTATCTCTTTGTGGGTGAGTTGAGTACTCCTCACCATCGAATAGATTATTTATTTTGACTTCTTGTGCTGGCCAAACATTGTCCTATCCCTTTGCAGGATGTGCCTCCAAATTTATCTTAGATATGCCTGGTAGCTACATTTTCTGTCATATGCTAGCTTACCAATAAGTTATGCCATGTTCTGTCCATTGCTTCTGTTTTGACACGTTAGTCATATGATTATTTTCTTTTATCTTCTTGTGTGCTCGTTTGTGATTATCACTTTATCTGCTGTTATTATATAATGCCTTCCTGTTTACTTCTTTTTTCTAAAGATGCTGCAAAATCATCGAAGAGGAAAGCTATGAGGGGGATGTCAATTCCAGAATACACATACTGTGTTGCCAGAACAACTTTCCGAGGTAAGATTTGCCTGCAGTGTCACTTTTCCTTCTGTAATTATTATTCAATTAGTTCTTTCTTGAAACAGCGCATGCATTGGGAGTAGCTGCTACTTGGGTTGTACAATCTATCGTCCAGGTCTACAAATGTTTTATTCGTCAACCTGATAATGACGAGGAATTGTTCGACGAGAAGGAAAAACTCAGATTGTTCGGGAGAAGTATCTATAGCGTAACCATCAAATGTGGTTTCTCTTTGTTTTTTGCCTCGATTGGAGCAGGCCTTGGTGTCCTCCTGCATCCAGTGCATGGACAGTGGATTGGTGAGTTAATACTTCTTTTCTTTCATCAGTTCAAGTACTAGACTATGCCTTGTTTGCCAAAGCATCTCATTTTGTTTCTGGAATAACAATATTCGTTGAAGAGTTTCAGTTTCACTTATGTTGGTGATAAAGAAATCTTTTTGTTTATTCAAAATCACATAAATTAATTTTATTTATTCTGCATGTAATGCTCTATTTTCATTTTGTTTTGGTAAGTTTGCAGCTTTTTATGTTGGAAGTACCCTTTATGTTGCCAAAAGTAAAAAATGTGTCCTATGTGTTTATTGTGGAATGGCTTGAAGCACAGATATTATTTGTTTCATTTCAAATTTGTCTCCCCTAAGATATGTTCCCTCCGTCCGGAAATACTTGTCCGAGGAATGGATGTATCTAGATGTATTTTAGTTCTAAATACATCCATTTCTATCCATTTTTGTGACAAGTAATTTCGGACGGAGGGAGTAACAAGGTTCTATTGGTTCTTCTGTCCATATTAGTTTGTTTCGAAGGAATTTAGGACACCGCCACCTTGAATCGCTGCAACATGTTAGTATTGGTTCAGTTCAAACTAATTTGACACTGTATTTCTCCTATATGGCTTGCAGGTTGTATCCTTGGAGATTTTGCAGGACCAGTTGTTGCTATCCTTATTTTCGAGAAGTTACAGTTCCCGCTAGAAGGGTAAAGACCACCATCTCCCGCTACACAGTTAAGAAACCCAGGTCATCCAACCTTGCGTCTAGCCTGCCTGGTTTTGAAGAACATGAAGTGGAGCCTACACTGTCAGGATCTTCGTTGGCCTAACTTGGAGCTCAAAGCTGATGAATAACTATGCATGGTTAATAGCTTTTCGTGGCACAATGTCATTGGGTATTGTGTAATGCTTACTTTTGGCACAATGAATAACTAGCTATTATGTATGCTTACTTCGCTACTGTGCTTCAGATTTTGAACTCAAAGGAACATCTTTTATCCACTGATTTGCCAAATTTCTACAGTAAGTACTTCGCTGCCCTTAGGCCTCGTTCGGTATTCGGGTATTCGCACATTATCGAGAGTATTTTACAGGCCCGGTAAAAGAATCCTTGAAATTCCCCACAACCCGTTCGTTACCCCGGTATTGGACCGGCCCATCCCCAAATTTACACGCCTGAAACCCCTGTAAGAGCAGAAGCGAGGGGCAGCTCGCGAATTTCCTCCCTTCGTGACGGTATCGCTCCCTCTGTAGTCTGCCCCTCCGCCGTCGTCCCTCCCCACCGTCCGCTCCCATCGTCGGCCCTCTGTTCGTCGGCTCCGTCCAGGCCTCAACCCTTGCCAGACGATCCGTCGGTCCTGCCTCCTCAGCCCCTGCCGCCTCCGACACCAGAACTCATTGCTCCGGTAACCTCGCGTCTTCGCCGGTAATGTTCCATCTCCCTCCCCTCTCCTCTCCCTTTTCTAGGGTTTCACTTGTTGCTCTAACCATTGGCCTGCTAGCATTCTTACTATTGTAGATGCGATTTGTTTACTGGTCAGCTTACAAGATTACAAGATTTAGCCTGCAACTTGTAGTCATGCTCCTGTAACATGCTCGTGTTCGTGTAACATACTTGGTGCTATGAAGATGCGATTTGTCCGAGCAGTCATGCTCCTGTAAAATGCTCGTGTTTATCAAATGGAAGTATACAATATAGCTCATTTGCAATGTTGTTTGATTTAGTAACAAGTATATAATGTCCCATCTCAGTAGTTAAGTTGTTGTTGACTGAAAAACGGTTGCTTATCTCACTAGTAAACTGCTGCTGTTTGCTGATGACTGTGTGTCTAGTTGTCTAGTTGCTCAACTTTGACTTGCTGATGATTGTGTGTCCCATTTGAACTAGCTGCATCAGCAAGCTCAGATAAGTTAAAATTATGAATGGTTGGTTGGCACATTTTTCAATACACGAGAGGGATATTTGCTTACTAGACAAGGATATAGTTACCTTATGTTATTTGGACCTGCGATCGTCAATCTTTTACCCACTGTTGTGCTAGTTGGTTCGTGCTTTAGGTCTATGCTAGCAGGTTGATGGTTGTCCCTTTTTTCTCAGCTTTGAGTTGGGAAATGTGGAAAGCAGGCATTTCCATACAATTACTTATGCATGATGATGGGAAGAAACATATTTGATAATGATGTTCTGTCATCGAATAAAAGGAAGGAAAATGTAGAGATGTTCTGTTTTATTCTGAATGAACATTCTCCAATTTGTAGCCGTCCTTGGATAGTTGTCCTTGGATTATCTAAACCTTAGACCAACTGATTTGTTTTTTTATAGGTACCCGATCCTTGGTTTATAGTGGGAGTGGACGAGCCGTTACCTTCGTGGGATCCCGTTAAGACGCCAAAGTTTGGTATGCCTTGTATTTAATAGGGCTTGTTAGATCTCTAATTCTTGTTAGCTTTCTAATTCTTGTCATTGTTTCTTGATTGCTTCGGTCGTATTAAGAAGAGAAGAGAGGAAGATGATGATGAGATGGCTCTTTTCATTCTTCCATTATTGCACTCGTACTTAATGGACAGTAGAGGACAGGGTGAAAAAAACAAAGGCGTAGCTCGATCCTTTACGACAAGCAGCGTGTTGACAAACTTCTTGAAGGACATGTGGAAAAATTCTTGGTAGCTTTTAGGATGGAACCATACATCTTTAAGTCATTAGCATCATATCTTAGAAGGAAAGAATTGATAGAAGACACAAGACTCAAGGTGGAGGAGAAGTTAGCATTCTTCCTGTACATGTTGTCACATAATTCATCATATGAAGATATGCAACTGGAATTCAGGCATAGTGGATCCACCTTTCATGAGTACATCAACGAGTTCTTTGATATCATCCCTGCCCTATGTACTCGCTTTGTGGAGCCTCCATGCATTGACGAACCACATCCAGTAATTGCTACCGATGAACGATTCTATCCATACTTCAAGGTTCTTATCTTGACACTTAAAAAATTCCTTACCTTTCTCCATTAAAATCTCAAAATTTAATTAGCAAATCTGTTTTTTTACACAACTGTATAGGGGCTATCGATGGATCCCATGTTCCTATTACCATTGCGCCTGAGAGTGATGCACCATTTCGGAATAGAAATGACACCCTGAGCCAAAACATAATGATCGCATGTGACTTTGACTTGAAGATCACATTTATATCATGTGGCTGGGAGGGGTCTGCAACAAATGCTAGGGTTCTACGATCTGCAATGAACTCTGGATTTAAAGTACCCGATGGGAAGTTTTACCTCGTCGATGATGGTTACGCAAACACCACATCCTTCCTTGCACCGTATAGGGGTGTGAGATATCACTTGAATGAATTTGGGCATGGCCACCATCGTCCACAGAACCACAGAGAATTATACAATCTTCGACATGCTTTGTTGCGAAATCATGTAGAAAGTACCCTAGGAGTTCTTAAGAAGCGATTCCCGATTCTCACTGTCGGGACATTACATTCAATTAGGAACCAAGCGAGGATTCCAGCAGCTACCGCAATCTTTCATAACATCATCAAATTGCATGCTGGTGATGAGGAATGGCTTGAAAACCAACTAGATAACATACCTCTGGCTAATTTTGTCAATTTACCAAAGATAATGATAACTACCAAGGGAATAACACCCAAGGCAATGCTTTGCGAGATGAAATTGCAATGCAAATGTGGAATGATTTCCCACATAACTAACTCTTTGTAAGTTTGTGGATGTAATTGTCTCTTTCTAATTCAACTGATTAACTGTCTTCAGTTTGTGTGTTAATTTGTTTTATCTCAACAGATATGTATGCAAAAGGATCTCTCAAATTCAACTTGGCGCAGGCTGCTACGTTATTAAGAAAGAAATGACTTCTTGGTGTTAAAATGGATTCACCAAAGGTTACCAAAAAGAGTTCTCCAAAAGTTATTCTTTTTTTGTCACTACAAGAACAATAGTATTTTTATGCACATAGCCATTTGATCTGAATATGAATTTTTTAAACATCATTCTTAGCCATGTGCTTTAATTGGCTTGTGTAGTTGTGAAACAAAGAGCACAATGGAGTTTAGAACTTGAAAAAGGTTTGGTGGAGATACTTATGGAGCATGATACTCCTTACCACCGAGGGAAAAATGGATGGAGCAAGGAAACTTGGAACTTGACGGTGACAAAATTCCATGCAAAACACAAACATGTGAAGTTCTCGAAGTCTCAAATTCAAGATAAGGAGAAGGAGCTCAAAAGAGAATACATGATGTTAAAACAAGCCCGAAAGCAAAGCGGTGTTGGCTGGGATGACAAAAGATGTATGATCGAAGCTGACACCGACCTTTTGGACAATCTGATGATTGTAAGTTCTTTAATTCCACCCTTCGATATGGTTACAATTTTATACCATGCTAATATTCATCTATTACTCTGGTTCTTTGTAGTCATATCCAAGTATCGGGAAATTCAAAAAGAAATCTTTTCCTCTCTTTGACTCGCTATGAGAACTCTATGATGGTAAGTTTATGAACTTTTGTTGCTTCCTCTGAACTCTTAACTCTGCCTATTGTTGGGTTACTTACATGCATTTTGCAGGGCATACAACTGAGGGTACCGACAATTTCACATCCATTGCACAACCATCACAAATTGAAGAAGACTTTGAAGATGAAAGAGAGGTTGAGGAAGTAAAAGAAAGTGATGACTTGGAGATGATGAATCAAGTGCATGTGTCGCCCTCGATTTAATCGTACGCTAAACATACACGCAAATGCGTACGATCAAACTCAAGGACTCATGGGAAGATATCACAACACAACTCTAGACACAAATAAAACAATACAAGCTTCATATTACAAACTAGGGGCCGCGAGGGCTAGAATACGGAAGCTCGATAAACACACGAGTCAACGGAAGCAACAATATCTGAGTACAGACATAAAACATGGGGTACCTTAGAGAAGGTTAGCACAAAAGATACAACGATCGAACGAGGCGAGGCCTCCTGCCAGGGAACCTCCTAACTACTCCTGGTCTTCAGCAGCCTCCACGTAGTAGTAGGCATCGTCGGGGTGCCAGACGTTGGCAGGAAACTCCATCTCATGGGCTCCATCATCTGGTCGCAACAACGGATCAAGGGGACAAAGGGGGAGCAAAGCAACGGTGAGTCCTCATCCAAAGTACTCGCAAGACTTACATCAGAACTATGCTAAGTATGCAGCAGTATCAAAGAAGGGGTTTATATGTGGACTGACTGCATCAATGCAAGAATAGAGAGAGAATGCCTAGTCCTAGCGAAGACTAGCATCTTCAAGGGGTCTTGCAGCAATAGACGAGAGTAGAACAAGGTAACACAAAAGAATAGTCATATTGTTGCAACAATATTAATATAAGGTCACGCCCAGAGATTCTCCCTCGACTCCCTGCGAGGAAGCAATCACGGAGCAACTATTTCCAGTTAAGTAACAGTTGTAGTTGTATAAGATCAGGGCACAATTCCAAATCGTCCTGTAACCGTGCACACGGCTATTTGAATAGATAAGTTCTTCACTGCAGGGGTGCACAACATATTCCCCGACGCGCTCGATAACACTCTGGCCGGACACACTTTTCTAGGTCATGCCCGACCTCGGAATATCGACACGTCGCAGCCCCACCTAAGCTCAACAGAGAGGACAGCCCGCCTGCCACGCCCAAGATGCGATCCTATCCTCGATTTGGCACGAGGGCCTCGTCAGGGATAGAAGCGCATCTCGTCATTTCGCAAGAATGGATATCGTTACAAGTACATGTATTGAAAAGATGAGATATATAAAGAATTGGCTTACACTTGCCACAAGTTATATGAGAGTCATATCAGTATAATACATAAACATCATGAAGAAGAGCCGGGTCCGACTATGAACAAAAACAAACGAGAAAAGAAGAACGACGTCCATCCTTGCTATCCCAGGCTGCCGGCCTGGAACCCATCCTATATCGATGATGATGAAGAAGAAGAAGAAACTCCAAATGAACAATCAACGAGCTCGTGTCAAGTAACCTTTACCTGTACCTGCAACTGGTGTTGTAGTAATCTGTGAGCCACAGGGGACTCAGCAATCTCATTTCCAAAGGTATCAAGACTAGCAAAGCTTAATGGGTGAGGCATGGTTAAGTGGTGAGGGTGCAGCAACGGCTAAGCATTTATTTAGTGGCTAAACTTACAAGTACAAGAAATAAGATGGGGAAGATCTACGCATAGCGGACGTGAACTACTGATGATCAAATGAATTATCCTGAACACCAACTACGTCAGACATAACCCCACCGTGTCCTCGATCGGAGAAGGAACTCACGAAAGAGACAGTCACGGTTACACACTCAGTTGGCATGTTTTAATTAAGTTAACTTCAAGTTATCTAGAAACAGTGTTAAACAAAGTTTCCACGTTGCCACATAACCGCGGGAACGACTTTCCAAAAGATTTAACCCTGCAGGGGTGCCCCAACTAGTCCATCACAAATTACCACAAGCCACAAAGAAATCCTCGATCACGAAACTCGCGATCTCATCGGACTTCTTAGTGGAAAACCTCAACTCTGAGATTACCCAAAGTATCACCATAATCCCGATGCACAAGATATTTCGTCAAAGGTAAAACTAATCCAGCAAGGCCACCCGACGTGTCGACGATCCCGATAGGAGCCGCGTATCTCGTTCTCAGGACACGACGGATAAGGGAAGCGTACGGTGGCCTGATAGAAATCTACTGAGTTGCCTCGGGTTGGCCCCGCACGGTGCTCTGTTTTGGACTAGCACCATCAGCACTGGCCCTCCCTGTATTATGTACAATTACTCCTCGGGTAGCGCTAACTCCCTATGCATTCCAGTATAACAAAATTATTATGTTGGGGAAATGTAGTGCCAATGTTGGGCCTTGCTAGACCAGCTTTAATCTAAAACGAATTATCAAGGGGGTTCCCATAACAACCCCAGTCGTGTTAGGAGCGCTCAAATATGGAACATAACACCGGTAGCCGAAACTAAGGGGGCAAAGGTGGAACAAAACACCAGGCTAGAAAGGCCGAGCCTTCCACCTTTTACAAAGTATATAGGTGCATTAAATTAAATACCATTTGATATGGTGATATAACAAGGAACCCATGTTAACACATGGAAGCAACTGCACCTGCAACTAGCAACGCTAACACATGGTTAAGCAAGCAGTAACATAGCCAATCAGTGGTTTGCTAGGTTGAACAGGTTGATGGTTTTCATGGCAATGTTGAGGGACTGATATTAAACAGGTGGTAGGCAACGAGACATAATTGATAGAAACGGTAATACTAGCATGGCAATGATAGTAATGATATCTGGGGAAATGGTCATCTTGCCTGAGATCCCGCCTGGAAGAAAAATGACTCCATGAAGCAGACGAACTGACGTAGTCGAACAGGTTCTCACAATCCAACACGCTTGCAGAACTCTAACGAGACGAAGCAGACGGAAACAGAATCAACACAAGATATTCACCACAACACATGCACAACATGATACACTACCCAATATGATGCATGGATGGCTGAACACATGCAAGACACGACACGACAATTCACAACACTCAAACACTACACATTAAGTGAAGTTCAATATGCAACGAGTTGCATATTGACGAAACTCCACGTTTAATTATTTAGTTCACTCCCGTTCAGGTACACGCTATATTAAATGTTGTTAAACATGGCACGAGGGTAAAGCACAAATTAATCTACCTAGCTAGGCATTTTAAATGAGACCGGAAACGACATATAGCATCTCCAATATGACCCCACGGGTTAAATCTTAATTCTATCCAGATTTGTCCTAATCACATTTTAGGTTTGCTAAACGGCAAAACAAAGTGGTTCACGTGATTCTACTCGTCGTTCTAGTCGGTTTTCATATATAGCTCATCTCCATCAGAGCTACGGATCACTAGCTACGAATTAAACCGTTTTTAACACGTCCTCTACGCAAAACGATGCAAACAACGGGGTTAATTACTTTTATCATGCAAGAAAGTGGCATTTTGCAAAACTACACGAAAATCTACACGTTCTACATATCTACGATTTCTGCATGCGATGCACGGTTTAAAAATTGCAAGCGTTTTAAAGATATGCCTATAACCTGACTTAGCACAAAAAAAATTACTAGCACAGGAAAACAAAATAACACGAAAATCTACACGTTCTACATATCTACGATTTCTACATGCGATGCACGGTTTAAAAATTGCAAGCGTTTTAAAGATATGCCTATAACCTGACTTAGCACAAAAAAAATTACTAGCGCAGGAAAACAAAATAAAGAAGTACGCCAAATCTAGGGAAGCTGGGATTTGAACCCACGACCTGTGGGTGCCAATTCGCTTGGTTGACTAGCTGGCTAGCTGCCACGCTTGTGATAAATCGGTTCCTACCCTAGATGAACAAGCACCACGCCGAACCTGAACCAAAAATCAAACAAACAACAAAATAAGCAGGGTTGTCTGGGATTCAAACCCGAGACCCCATGGTTCATCGCACGAATCGGCTACCAGCTCGGCTGCACATGTGTTTGCGAAAAGTAACATCAAGAGATGAACGTAATGAAATCTAAGCCCAGCCGCTGCAATGCAAGACAAAAATGCAAGAAAATATCTGCATCCGTGGGGACTCGATCCCGGGATCTCCTTGTGAGAGACCAACGCGCTGACCAGTAGGCTACAAAGCAACTCTTGATAAAAACATGGGACAACGTTAGATGTATCATACCCCTATGGTGTTTTGACGAAACTGAATTGAATCAGCAACAACTCTGTCTGCCAGATCGGGAATGCAGGGAGGCCGGCGGCCATGGCGAGAAGTCGCAGAGAGGGGCCGGGGTTTTAACAGATCCAGGCATGGGGAATCCATTCCCGACGACTAGGGAGCTTGGGGTGATGCGGATGGGTGAGCTCCATTGACGGCGACGGCGGGCTTCCGTTCTGTCCCTGACACAGAGAAAGGAAGCAGAGACGAGGGAATTAGAGGAGGAAGGAGAGGGCAAGAAGGCACGAGGGGACCAACCTGGAGGTCGCCGGTGGCCGGCCGGAGCAGCGCCACGACGGGCATGGAGGAGCACGGGGTGAGGTTGCGCGACGGAAGCTAGTTGCAGCGGGCGCTAGAGGGCGACCTCCTGGTCCAACTCGGACGAGCAAGGAAGGCGAGGTGGGGCGCACAAGGCGCTGGCAGCTTGCCTCGATCCCATCTGGATCGAGCGTTGCAGCTAGGTGGCTCGGGGCTTGGAGGCTCGGTTGGGCTCGAGCTCCTGGATGAGGGGACAGTGGGCGCGGGGCTGAAAACGAGGTGGGCGGTCGGGACTGGGGCTGCTAAGCTGCGATTGGGACGGCGGGGAAAATGAGGAAGGGGGCGACGGCGACGATGGGACTAGGGTAGGATGAAACATATTGCTAGGGTTTGCCTGCTTAAATAGTTAGGTGGATTTGGATAGGGCTGATCTAGACCCTCCGATTCGATCGGACGGTCGAGAAATATAGGTTAGAGTATCCAATTGTAAAACCGGTGATGGTTTAGGGTAAAACGGGGTTGATCCGGATCCAACGGCCACGACAGCCAGGTTCGGGTTCCGGGAAGTTTTCGGACTAGGCTGCACGTAGGGTCGATGCACTGAGCAAAGGGGCTAGGCGGAGACGAGAGGGAAAACGGGCACCCCGCAACGTGATTTGAAAACACCGAAAAACGTCCGACGATAGACCGAAGACGGTGCCGCTACGGTCGACTGTTCGGGTACCAGACGGACTCCGATTGCGACGAAATTTGGCAGGTGGCCTAGCTATATAAAAATAAGACCGCACGTCAAATTCCAACCCAACCGGAGAAAGTTTTAAGCATACTCTGAAAACAAGATTTAGACGATGCCGCGGGCGCGTGCGTGTGTGGTCGGGCTCAGAACGGACAACGACGGGAACCGGCAACTAACAATGGATGCAAGTTTTGAAAACTGGCGGCAACGGGATGTCGATGCAATGCTGATGATGCGCATGATGCGACAAATAAAAATAACCACACGACAAAAACGTAATAAAGGGGGAATCTTCTGGAACGTCGGCATCGGGCGTCACACCGCCGGTCTAACTCCTAAGCACAAAGGGTTCGTGGGCCCACTTGCCCTCCGCGCTCCAGCATGATGCGTGGGCGTCCAATGTCAGTCCTAGCACCCCTTAATACAAGAGCGATGCATCTCGGGACCACTCGGGCGCGCGCCGCTCCATCGCTGACGTCTGAAGAGCTTCGACTGATACCGCGACATCGAGTACCCATAATTCTTCCCACGCAGACGGTTAGTGCATAATAAGGCCTTCCGACCAACCGAGCCCAAATCCATTATCATTTTAATTAATCCATCGACACATCCACGCGGGAATCCACCCACCTAACATATATTCATCAAATATGCCAGTAACATGGTCGAGTAACTGCGTGGTTGTAACATCAAGGGGATCCGAGGCACCACCCTCGTTGGATCCCGAACGATGTAACCGTCAAGGTGGAACTAGAGGAATCACCCTCGAGGGTCCCACACTTGAGGGGTTGCACGACAGAGGCATCGTCGGGAATGGTGAAAGAGGAATCACCCTCGATAACCACGACCGGCTAGCTGTACTATAGAGATATCATCAGGAGTACTTCGCGAGGTGTCACCCTCGGTACCCGATAGTATCTCTGTAGCGTCGCACAAATAAGGGGGGTGTAAGTGCTGTGCCGGGTGTGGCTCGTCGATCAGGGATCGAGACTTGACAATAAAGCGGGGCAACTGAATTAAGGGGTCATAGGGGATGACTGATCCACCTATACTAAATAGTTTAAAGTGCGGTACTGAAAGTAGCAGTTCATCGAAATTAGGCTATGCATCAGATATAGGAGCTAACTACAACAGTAGCAAAATTCTAATGCAAGCATGAAGAAGAAAGAATAGGCGATATAGGGATGATCAAGGTGGTTTGCTTGCCTTGTTGCTCTGCGGCAAAGGCCTGATCGTCGGTAGGGTAGATGTACCCCACAACAGGGTCAGTCTCGGGGTCTACCGGTAAGAAGAGGGGAGGGGGGACAATAAATAACATCAACATGTGCAACACTAAGCATGACAAGGCAATATGTCGCAGACGGGTCGGGAAAATATCAGATGATATTTCACAGGTCTTTGCCTACTACCGGTCAGACTGAAAACGATGGAAAAATTCCATGTTTGCTATGCTAGGGACGCGTGACAAACGAACGAATAGCGTATCCGGGTTCGTGTCGTTCTACTCATCAACATTCATGTTGAAAATATTTTCATCTGAGCTACGATTTATTTTATATTAATTTTCAAAGTTTTATTCAATTATTAGGAATTAAACAGATTTAATTTAATTCAAAAATAGTTATGACATCAGCGTGCTGACATCAGCATTCAACGTTCTTAGTTTGACTGGTTAATTTGACGAGTGGGTCCCACTGTCTTAGACACATGTTTAAATTAGTTAAATTTTAATTTAACCAGAGTTAATAAATAGTATGGGTCCCACAAGTCATTCACTGCTATTAAATTAACAGAATTAAATTAGGCTTTAACTAACTTAACTAATTACTTTAGTTAATTAGATAAGTTAATCAAGGTTGAATTAAGACAATTTATTAATCATTTACTAATTAATTAATTAACTAATTATATGTTTACTTAAAAAATGTTTCTAAAAGGGGGTGTGCCCCACGTGACATATAATTCGTGATTTAACCTTGGTGTTATTAATTCTAAAATATGATTAATTAGGAGGGCCCCACCGTCATACTCTCATTATTATAACAAAGATGTTTTATTTAACCTAATCTAAGGGACCCCACATGTGAGTGACTGTTACAGATTAATTAGAAACAATTAGCCCTAATCTAATTTCTGACGCGACGACCCACTTGTCATACAAAGGAGGGTGTCCGACCCACGTGTCATTGACTGGACCCAGGGTCAGTGGCTGAGCAGTGGGGCCCGTGGCGCCATGTCGGCACTGAGTCAGCCCGGCCATCGGAGTGCGCCGGCGACGAGAAGGGCGATGGTGGGGGTGTGGATGTGCGAGGAGAAGTAGGCCGCAGGGGTTTGTTTGGCATGGGGCTTGGGTGTTTTCGAACGCACGCGTCGAACCGCGTTGTTTTCCCGCAACGGTAGCCGTTGAAACGGCCGCAGCGTCGGCTGCGGCGACAACCGACGGCAGCTGGAGCTCGAGCACACGGAGGAGCTTCCTATGGCGCGCGGGGAGAAGAAGGGAGAGGATACCGGGGGTCTCACCGACGCTAGCAGAGGGAGGCATCGGGTGTGGGGAGGGGCGGCGGCTAGTGGTGCATGGGGACGGCGACGGGGAGGCGGCGCGGTTCCGGCGAGGAGGAGCCCAGGGTGGTGGTGCGCGGCGCCGGGGCTGTTCGGGGCGAAGGCGACATCGAGGTGGAGGGAGGCGGCCGGTGGAGGGCCGGCCGGTTGCTGGAGGAGGGTCTCGGCCGAGGGCGCCGGCACAACCCCGGTGCGGCTCCAGCGCGGGGCCGGCGCGGGGTGACGGCGGCGCGGACGGTGGCAGTGGGAGACACGGAGAAGACGAGGCGCTCGCGTGGGGGAGCGGCGGGTTGACGGGAGAGTAGAGGCGCGAGCGCGTGGTGGAGGGCGCCGGCGTGGGGCTCTCTGCCTCGATCCAGATCGAGAGGAATTGCGAGGGCGATGGGACCAGGGGAACATGAGGGCGACGTGGGGTTGGTGGGGGCGATCTGGTGAGGAGCGAGAGGAGTGCGCTCACGAGGGAGAGGGAAACGAGGCGACGGGCAGGGCGCTCGGTCCCTCGTGGGTTCGCCTGGCGGCGTGATGTGGGACTGGGAGGGAGCGGTTAGGGTCCCCGTGGGGGTCTTATACCCCGAGGTGGTTGGGCCGGTGGGGGTGGGCCATTAGGCCCAGTTGGTCGGGACCTTTGGTTGTTTCCTTTTTTTTGATTATTTATTGTTTTCTGTTTTTACTTTATAGGGTTATTTATTTATTTATTTAGACGCTCTTGATTATTTCTAAAAATACTCGATCTAATGTTATAAAATCTTAGCTAATACTTGTAACCCATCCAACATTTTTATTTTCAGATTCTCACACTTATCTTGATACTTTTATGAGTAGCCATTAAAGTTATCTATGAACAACATATGTCTCCAAGTAGTCCATATCCACGGATGTGGCTATTCGACTAGATCATAACCCTGCAGGGGTGTACTTCTTCACACACGCTCTCGCCACTTATCGCCATGTGCACGTCATGCACCTCGGCAACCTTCAAGCGGAAGCCCAGCGAGGGAGTCGGCCACGACCGTTAAGCACACTAATACCTAGTCCAGGTTTATCGCCTATTTGAGAGCGAACCCGCACGGAAGTCCGACCGAGGTTTCCGCTACGACCCCAAATGATGTGCGTAGGGTTCCTAAGCCCACCATCCGGGTGCCACTTGGTACACCGTGCCATTGCCTACTGCATCATAGCCCACCTCTATGGTCAGCACTATGCACGGCCTCCAGCATGACTATAAACACCAGAAACGACTTGCAACTCCTGGACTGAGTACTAGGCGATTAATAAGTCGAGCGGGGTCATATTTTAGGGCCCAGTATGTGGTAGTAACTAGTCTTGGATTACATACACGGAACTCAGTTCCTAAGGACGGTTCCAATGAAACAACCCGCCATGTACTCCTACATAGCCTTTCATTGGTACCTTTACGAAATCAGGTTCCACACTTATTCTTTATTACTAGAACACATTCATCCATTCATGTTCATCACCCAGATGAAACAGACCTGACACAACTCTAGTCATAGCAAGCATAGCAGGATAAGACACATCATGGTTCAAGCAACTACCAGGTATGCTAGGTTGCAAGGTTTGGGTATTTACTATGACAATGACAGGTCATGCAAAGGAATAGGTTCAGCTACCGAAGTAAATCATTTGAAATATTTTGTCCTAATGCAATAAGTGAGAGCAGGAGCAGGAACATGGGTTTATATCGGGATGATAAAAAATGGTGCTTGCCTTGTTGCTGAGCGAAAAGATTAAATCCTTTAGTCGGATATTCAGACGTATCCGGAGGGACAGAGCCTACCGAAATAATAACGACAATCAATATCATTCAAATGCAACAATATGATGCATGATCAGGCATGAAATGAAATGTAGTATGGTTTAATGTGACTAACAACACCATAGAGTGATCCTGATTTGAATTCAAAATTCAATTATTAATTGAAATAAGATATTTATCAAATTCATTTAATTGATTTGACATGATGCTGTTTATAACTTTGTTTGTCATGCATGAAAATAGCACCATTGTGTTCATTGAATTTTTCTAATCATTTTACATATATTATTTGTTAGATTTGGTGTTATATTTAATTTTCTATGATTTTTCAAAGTTTTGAACTTATTCTGGAATTGTTTTAAATCAGAAATAGAATTATTGCATTAGCATGACATCAGCAGGTCAATCTGGTCGTTGAAAGTCAAACCTGACCAGTGGGACCCACTCGTGAGTGACTCTGGTTAGTTTTTAGTTAAATTTTAGGTTAACTAGCTAATTAGCAATGGCTGTCCCGTTTCTCAGTGACTGATTAGCAATTAAAAATAAATAATTAATATTTTAGTTAACCTAACTTAATTATCCAGGGCTGGCCCCACTTGTCATAGACTCTGGGGAGTCAACCTACCGGCGATGGGGGTCAAACCCACCGGCGACGAGCCGCCGGTGGCTCCAGGGACGGCGGAGGGCATCGGAAATGCTCCTCCGGTGACCAAACAAGCGGCGAAAGGCACCAGAGGAACGACCCTTTGCCCGTGAGTTCATTTTTGCAAGTCTTGGGGGTTGAAATGGCCGGAGTCGACGTCGGCGACGAGCCCGACGGCTGCCGGAGCTCGGACAACGTCGAGGTCATCGAAACAGAGCGCAAATGGGTCGAGGTTTGGCTCCTACAACACCTATGCAACATGCTAAAGCTACTGGTGGTCTTAGATGGATCAACCCATCACCAGAGCCTCACCGGTGACGAGCTCCCGCGGCGGATCTCATCGGGCTTCGGTGGAATCGGGTGCTAGGGCTCGGGATCGACGGGGAAAAGAGGGGGAAAGCATCCGGGGCTCACGGGGATTGCAGAGGCGTCGAGAGTGGGCTGGGGGATGGCCTAGAGAGGGAGAACGACGACGGCGAACGTCGGCAATCCGAGGAAGAAGACGATGGTGTTGGGGCGTTGCAGGGCTCGGGGGCTTGATTCCTTCGGCGTAGACGACGAGTTCGACGAGGCGGAGACGATGGCGTGCTCGGGGAGGCTTGCTGTGGCCGGAGACGACGGCGTGCTCGAGCTCGAGCTCGGCTCCAATGGCGGCCGACAGGAGGGAGAGAAGAAGGGAGAATGGGGAGATGAGCACTGCGGGAATGGGTTGCGGGGGAGGTTATCTTCCTCGCCAGCACGACAGGACGGCCAGGCAGGCACCCAGGTGCGTTGCCTTGCCGGAGGAAGCGGTGGCCACCTCTTGGTGCCTACTGTCGAGGAGGAAGACGACAGAGAGGGTAATGGGCCTGGCCAAGGTGAGCGACAGATAGCACTTTTCTATTTTCTTTCCATTTCTGTTTTCTGTTTAACCTTTCTGACATTTGTTTTATTTTATTTCGGCTCCAAACTATTCCTATAATTAGTGAATATAATTATGGGGTGTTATTTGGAATATCTTCAAGTCCACATAATTATTCCAACATTTTATGATATTCTGAAATATTTAAAATCACATATTTGGGTGATTTCAGTGGCTTTTGTGGTTTAAATAAAATGCCAAATGTATTTAGAAAAAGAAATCCACCCCTGAAATATTGTTTCCAATATTTATCAAAAATGGTGGGCTTTTATGAAGGCCATTTTGGGTTCATTGAACTTTTACTTCATTGGAATTTAGTTGAATAAAGAGTTGCTAGGGTTTTCTTCAACTCCCTATGTCACTTTTAATGCAAGAATAAAACATGAGCACAATCTTGCTAATGAACAAAAAGGAATCTAGGGATGTGACATAAATTCTATTTTTCAAACAATCAAATTTGCAATGGAATTGTGTGGGGTTTGAACCGACGCGAATTTTACAAAAGAATCACGGTGATGTGGCAACATTAGTGTGGGATCACTGTAGCTTGACCACAAGGGTTACTGTAGCCGAATCCGGGGGGTGTCACAACTCTCCCCTACTAACAAGAATTCTCATCCCGAGAATTAAGGGGTAGAAGGAAAGAGTTCGGGGTATTCATCACGAAGATGATCCTCGCGTTCCCAAGTGGCTTCATCTTCAGAATGATTTGACCACTGCACTTTAAGGAACTTGGTGACTTTGCGACGAGTCTGACGTTCATCCTGGTCGAGAATGCGGACCGTATGCTCCTTATAAGAGAGGCCTCATTGCAACTCAAGCATATCATGATCCACTGCTTGAATAGGATCCTTGAAGCAGCGGCGGAGCTGAGACACATGGAAGACATCGTGAACCTGAGAAAGGTTCGTCGGCAGTTCCAATTGATAAGCTACTTTTCCATGCCTTTCAAGATCAGTGTAAGGACCAATATAGAGAGGAGCTAACTTGCCCTTGATCCCAAAACGGTGTGCGCCTCTCATTGGTGTGACACGAAGATAAGCCTTTTCGCCAGGTTGATAGACCATATCTTGATGATGACGGTCATACTGACTCTTCTGACGAGACCGAGCAGCCCTCAGATTCTCAAGAACAATGCGGATTTGATCTTCAGCGTGTTGGGTATCATCCGGACCGAAGAGTGATCGGTCCATTGAATGGTCGCTCGATAATTTCATATGAAGCCAACTGTAAGGGATACCTTGGAGTCAAAGATGTCCAGGAGAGTCAGGTTTCAATCCTGTGGAACTTTGGGTTATGGGTCCACCATGTGGGCCGGGAGTAGGCAGAGGGGTGACATCTTGTACGGTATTGGTAGAAAGACATGTCAGAGGATAACCTGTCAGTTATGTTGGCAACAACATCGGTACCAAGGGCGGGGAACGAATAGAACCATTTTCCTGCTCGTTGCAACGAGGCGGACCAATAGGCAAGGTTCTCGTCCACCGGCGGCTACCGGAATGTTATCCGCAATAGTAACAGGATCTTACTGACAGAGTTGTATACCGATGTTATTACCTAAGCAGCGAATTAACACTACTTAGATGAGTTATGCCATAAGAAAAGTCAAACAAACCAATGGGAAGGAAAATGTGTTCACACACAAGTATTAGAGTATACCATTCCCGAGGAAAATATAGAGTGTGGTATACATGATAGGTCATCCAGTACATAACCATTTTGATAAAGAGGCAAGAAGAATCATGATGTTTACCCATACCATACAGTTTGTGATAATTGATCAGGAACAATTTACCATTGCGCTTCCAATGTTCCTGTGAAATTTGAAGTACCACATCCGTGCTTCGGGGTAGCATCGACATGGTCATTAGGTAAAGGTCGGACCAATAGGTACACAAAGAGGATCCATGAGGAACAACTTATGAAATAAGTCATATAGTTTCCGCATGGAAGAATGGTGAATCTTACATATGGAAGAATTTATAACAATAGGTCCTCCGGCCCGGTGTGCTAGACAAGACATCACCGTACCAGATTACATAAGACCAAAGTTATAATTATTGGAAAATGTTCCCACCATCATATCTGCCCGAGATTCATATTTGATTGGTGTCAGAACACCTCAGACTCAAGATGCCTGAGAAGAAAAATGAAGATGCAAGATTCTCATGATATGAGCTACACAAGAAATTCTTGAATCATGAGTTCGATTGTAAGACATATGAACACAATGTCAAGACATTCGTGCCCACATAGAATTCTTACGTCAAAATGCAATTGAGTTCTCATTTGAAAACCATCATCGAGGATAACAAGGTTCCATGTGTAAGTCTGGATTAGCTCTTATGAAGGAACTTCTTTTCCCTTGATCAAATCAGTTAGTGGATTGGGGTGCTAAGAGAAATTATATGGAGTGAAGATAGGAAATCTTCAAAACATATAAAACCTCGGACATGTGTGAATGACTTGGGAAGATCCTAGAGGAAGCAAAACAAAACTTCCACATATTGACGGTGGCAAGAATGCACATAAATTTTGGGGAAACATTTCTGCTATCAAGCACATTCTTCATGAGCTAGGCACAAGGATAATGTTTTCAACAGTTTCATCGCGGAACATGGAGAAGTTGAGGGTGTGGCTGATGGGCTCAACAAGAACCCCTCAAGATTTTGACAGGGATGAATTTCCAAAATTTATAATATCATGGAGATATCATTTGTCAAGTCAAATGGTATAATGTCGTATGCTCGAGGGAACAACAACAATTAGACACTGGTTGAATGGTGCGCTTGGAAATATAGATTGAGTAGGACGACCAATGCTAAAAATAGTGAGTCAACAGCCAACACACAAAGAATGAAACAATTAGTTGTTATCCTCAAGGCAATATGGTTGCCAGAAGTATTGGGATCACACATCAAAGTTCACTTGTTGGTATTCCGGTTTGAAACAACACGGGACCAAAAAAAAATGAACGATGATGTCGAGAAGTATTACTATATCAAGAATTCTTAAGACGTGTGCAATTCTCATGACCTTCTTGACATAAAAGATAGTAATACTCCAAGGTAGAAGATAACATGAGCTGAACTAGCAAGGAACTCAAAGGACAACACAAAACATGAACACTTTGGCGTTGGAGGGAAGGCAACAAGGATGTCAATGATAATACAATTCATCGAGGGGAAGGGATGGTATTTCTCAACATGCATTCGATTGATACCCGGTAAGAGCTCAGAATGCTGATGATGATCACGACACATTTGTCGAGAAGCTTCACGAAGATGTAGTCGATCAGCGATGACATCAAGCAAAGGAATGGTGAAGCTAAAGGTTGTCGGAAACATAGTTAAGACTGCTAGCTCAGAATCAAAATTGCCTTTCAAAACAACCAATATGATGTGGAAAAGCTCGATGTGAGCTTAACGCAGAATTGGAAATGTGTTCCAGAGATGGAGGGCATAGATAGCATGGTCAAGCTCCAACATGACGATGATGATGTAGCTTAACAGCTTAGAATGACATGATAGAGTACAAACTCATAAACAAAGAATATTACTAAGAGTTGTTGGATCGCAAAGCATACTCGATTCAGATATCGGTGTACTTGCGTGTCCAACGACTCAAAACATGAGGAGAACTAGAATCAGTGAAATGTCATAGTTGATGAGGAGCTCGTAAGAAGTTATATATCTCCATGATACTTTTGAGATACCAGGGGTAGTACTCAGAGGTAGACCAATATAGAGGTTATACTGGTGTATTGATCGGTGGAATACAAGCACTTTAACTTGTCTACATATGAGATCAAAGGATAACAATCATGGTCGGAACCACTGTTGCAAAGTACCAAATCACAGATACAAGATTAAACCATAGAATTAATGACTATTGCTACGAGAAGTTTCTATGGTAGGATCAACGTCGTTTCCATGGGCATGAACACAAAGTTCAAGGTCGACTCCCACTTCATCAATGCATCACCTGCTATTTACTCCTCGCCTTTGATGAGGTTGTAGCATGGAAAGATTACCTGGAAAAACACTAGAAGAGTAAGACTCATGAACACTGTTTGGTTCATATTATTTTAGGAAGGCATAGGTTCAACCCATCGGGGCATCTTAGGAACATATACCACAAACTTCAAGAGTAGTTAACACATGCTTGAAGAGCATGGTTGACAAGGGCATAGGATACAACTTATCAGAAGGACAAGACACAATTTACCAATGGCATCCTGTATCAGGGGAACAATATCACAAGAATTTTTGATTGTAAAGGATGTCGTCGGATAATAACCCAGTAATGAGTCTGGCAGTCCACAAAAGGAACTGATGTGAGTATCAGTACTCAATCAGAGGAAGATAGGATGCAATGCATCGGGTTATAGGACATCTGAAAAATATCGACACTTAATTATCAATGGAATTATGATTTCCCGGTTGTGTATCAGAATTCAGATGCTCCGATCAATTACCAGCTAGTTGAAAGGACTGAAATGGACAATCAACCAAAGTTGATTCATCGAGAACTAGTTCCGTCTGGAAGGACGTCTGAGCGGGAAAGATAATTTATGAGTATCAATAGATGATCGTGCGCATTCACACAAAGGTACAATCAATAAGATCACAGAAAATTCACAAAGGAATTTAATGAATGCGGCTAGAACTATGGATTTATCCATAAAGTAAGCAGGTGAGACAGGTCAAAACCAATAGGCTACTAGGGATCCCAAAATATCGACTAGTAACTCGAAGAACTTCTGAAACCCATGACAACTGATGACGGACGAATCCCCGATAAGATAATTTGTTGCCTCTCGTAAAACAAGAGCAATTAGAAAAGAAAGTATGGACGACATTTGTATGTCGTCATGCATAGGGGTTGACGGAGGAAGGGAAATTGCAGAAGTGATGAGCACAAGTTCTCGAGAGAACATCGGAGAGTATCATCAAAGTCTTCTGACGGATCAAGCCATCGTGTGAGTACGGGGCTCTCCGGGAGTAAGTATTTACGAGAACCTAGAGTTAGAGTTAGTAAAATATTTAACCCGAAAGAGAAGAGAGAGTAGAACCCAGAGTATAGAAAAGGAGTAAAAGATACTAATACCACCCAATTGAGATGTGGGCCCGTAAGCCATACATCAGTGTTAGTAAAGTTTTTCAAACACTAGACTCAACTTCGGCCAAGGAGTTAGAAAGGGGGCTACCTACATGCAGTCGGCTCTGATACCAACTTGTGACGCCCTCGATTTAATCGTACGCTAAACATACACGCAAATGAGTACGATCAAACTGAAGGACTCATGGGAAGATATCACAACACAACTCTAGACACAAATAAAACAATACAAGCTTCATATTACAAACCAGGGGCCGCGAGGGCTAGAATACGAAAGCTCGATAAACACACGAGTCAGCGGAAGCAACAATATCTGAGTACAAACATAAAACATGGGGTGCCTTAGAGAAGGCTAGCACAAAAGATACAACGATTGAACGAGGCGAGGCCTCCTGCCTAGGAACCTCCTAACTACTCCTGGTCTTCAGCGACCTCCATGTAGTAGTAGGCACCGTCGGGGTGGCAGACGTCGGCAGGAAACTCCATCTCCTGGGCTCCATCATCTGGCCGCAACAACGGATCAAGGGCACAACGGGGGAGCAAAGCAACGGTGAGTACTCATCCAAAGTACTCGCAAGACTTACATCAGAACTATGCTAACTATGCAATAGTATCAAAGAAGGGGTTTATATGTGGATTGACTGCAGTAATGCAAGAATAGAGAGAGAAGGCCTAGTACTATCGAAGACTAGAATCTTCAGGGGGTCTTGGAGCAATAGACGAGAGTAGAACAAGGTAACACAAAAGAATAGTAATATTGTTGCAGCAATATTAATATGAGGTCACGCCTAGAGATTCTCCCTCGACTCCCTGCGAGGAAGCAATCCCGGAGAAACTATTTCGAGTTAAATAACAGTTGTAGTTGTATAAGATCAGGGCACAACTCCAAGTCGTCCTGTAACCGTGGACACGACTATTCGAATAGATAAGTTCTTCCGTGCAGGGGTGCACAACATATTCCCCGACGTGCTCGATAACACTCTGGCCGGACACACTTTTCTGGGTCATGCCCGGCCTCGGAATATCGACATGTCGCAACCCCACCTAAGCTCAAAACAGAGGCCAGCCCGCCGGTGTAACTCCTAAGCACAAAGGGTTCATGGGCCCACTTGCCCTCCGCGCTCCTTCACGATGTGTGGGCGGCCGATGTCCGTCCTAGCACCCCTTAATACAAGAGCGATGCATCTCGGGACCACTCGAGCGCGCGCCGCTCCATCGCTGACGTCTGAAGAGCTTCGCCTGATACCGCGACGTCGAGTACCCATAATTCTTCCCATGCAGACAGTTAGTGCGTAATAAGGCCTTCCGACCAACCCAGATCAAATACCCAAATCCATTATCATTTTAATTAAGCCATCGACACATCCACACGGGAATCCACCCGCCTAACATCTATTCATCAAAGATCCCAGTAACATGGTCAAGTAGCTGTGTGGTTGTAACATCACGGGGATCCGAGGCATCACCCTTGTTGGATCCCGAATGATGAAACCGTCAAGGTGGAACTAGAGGAATCACCCTGGAGGGTCCCACACTTGAGGGGTTGCACGACACAGGCATCGTCAGGAATGGTGAAAGAGGAACCACCCTCGATAAACACGACCGACTAGCTGTACTACGGAGATATCATCAGGAGTACTTCGCGAGGTGTCACCCTCGGTACCCGATAGTATCTCTGTAGCATCGCACAAATAAGGGGGTGTGTAAGTGCTGTGCCGGGTCTGGCTGGTTGATTAGGGATCGAGTTTTGACAATAAAGCGGGGCAACTGAATTAAGGGGTCAGAGGGGATGACTAATCCACCTATACTAAATAGTTTAAAGTGTTGTACTAAAAGTAGCAGTTCATCAAAATTAGGCTATGCATCAGATATAGGAGCTAACTACAACAGTAGCAAAATTCTAATGCAAGCATGAAGAAGAAAGAATAGGCGATATAGGGATGATCAAGGTGGTTTGCTTGCCTTGTTGTTCTGCGGCAAAGGCCTGATCGTCGAGAGGGTAGATGTACCGGACAGCAGCGTCAGTCTCGGGGTCTACCGATAAGAAGAGGGGAGGGGGAACAACAAATAACATCAACATGTGCAACACTAAGCATGACATGGCAATATGCAGGCTAGGCATGAGCTAATGCAGCAACACATGTCGCAGATGGGTCGTGAAAATATCAGATGATATTTCCCAGGTCTTTGCCTACTACTGGTCAGACTGAAAATGATGGAAAAGTTCCATGTTTGGTATGCTAGGGACGCGTGACAAACGAACGGATAGCGTATCCGGGTTCGTGTCGTTCTACTCATCAACATTCATGTTGAAAATATTTTCATGTGAGCTATGATTTATTTTATATTAATTTTCAAAGTTTTATTCAATTATTTGGAATTAAACAGATTTAATTTAATTCAAAAATAGTTATGACATCAGCGTGCTGGCATCAACATTCAAGGTTCTTAGTTTGACTGGTTAATTTGACGAGTGGGTCCCACTGTCATAGACACATGTTTAAATGAGTGAAATTTTAATTTAACCAGAGTTAATAAATAGTATGGGTCCCACATGTATTTCACTGCTATTAAATTAACATAATTAAATAAATTAAATTAGGCTTTAACTAACTTAACTAATTACTTTAGTTAATTAGATAAATTAATCAAGGTTGAGTTAAGGCAATTTATTAATCATTTACTAATTAATTCATTAACTAATTATATGTTTACTTAAAAAAATGTTTTTTAAAAGGGGGTGTGCCCCACCGGTCATATACTTTGTGATTTAACCAAGGCGCTATTAATTCTAAAATATGATTAATTAGGAGGGCCCCACGTGTCATACTCTCATTATTATAAGAGAGAGGTTTTATTTAACCTAATCTAAGGGACCCCACATGTGAGTGACTGTTACAGATTAATTAGAAACAATTAGCTCTGATCTAATTTCTGACGCGACGCCCCACTTGTCATACAAAGGAGGGTGTCCGACCCACGTGTCATTGACTGGACCCAGGGTCAGTGGCTGAGTAGTGGGGCCCACGGTGCCACGTCGGGACTGAGTCAGCCCGGCCACCGGAGTGCATTGGCGACGAGAAGGGCGGTGGATGGGGTGCGGATGTGCAAGGAGAAGTAGGCCGCATGGGTTTTTTTGGCACGGGGCTTGGGTGTTTTCGAACGCAGGCGTCGAACCACGTCGTTTGCGTGGAACGGTGGCCGTTGAAACGGCTTGCAGCGTCGGCTGCGGCGACGACTGACGACAACAGGAGCTCGAGCACGCGGAGGAGCTTCCTATGGTGCGCGGGGAGGAGAAGGGAGAGGAGACCGGGGGTCTCACCGACGCTAGCAGAGGGAGGCAGCGGGTGTGGGGAGGGGCGGCGGCCGGCGACGCATGGGGACGGCTATAGGGAGGTCGCGCGGTTCCGGCGAGAAGCAGCCCGAGTTTGTGGTGCGCAGCGCCGGGGCTGTTCGGGGCGAAGGAGACATGAAGGTGGAGGGAGGCGGCCGGTGGAGGGCCGCCGGAGGGCCAGCCGGTTGCTGGAGGAGGGTCTCGGCCGAGGGTGCTGGCGTAACCCCGGTGTGGCTCCGGCGCGGGGCCGACGCGGACGGTGGCGGTGGGAGGCAGGGAAGAGACGAGGCGCTCATGTGTGGGAGCGGCGGGTTGACGGGAGAGGAGAGGCACGAGCGCGTGGGTGAGGGCGCCGGCGTGGGGCACTCTGCCCCAATCCAGATCTAGATCGGGAGCGAGAGGAATTGCGGGGGCGAGTGGGGGCGATGGGACCAGGGGAACGGGAGGGCGACGTGGGGTTGGTGGGGGCGATGTGGTGAGGAGTGAGAGAAGTGCGCTCGTGAGGGAGAGGGAAACGAGGCGACGGGCCAGGGCGCTTGGTCCCTGGTGGGCTCGCCTAGCGGCGCGATGTGGGACTAGGAGGGAGCGGTTAGGGTTCCCTTGGGGTTCTTATACCCCGACGTCGTTGGGCCGGTGGGGGTGGGCCATTAGGCCCAGTTGGCCGGGGCCTTTGGTTGTTTCCTTTTTTTATTTACTATTTTCCGTTTTTGACTTACAGGGTTATTTATTTATTTATTTAGAGGCTCTAGATTATTTCTAAAAATACCCGATATAATGTTATAAAATCTTAGCCAATACTTGTAACCCATTCAACATTTTTATTTTCAGATTCGTAAAACTTTTAAATTCTATTTTTCAAACAATCAAATTTGCAACGGAATTGAGCGGGGTTTGAACCGACGCGAGTTTAACAAAAGAATCATGGTGATGTGGCAGCATTAGTGTGGGATCACCGTAGCTTGATCACAAGGGTTACTTTAGCCGAATCCGGGGATGTCAGAGTGCAACATGGTGAAGATGACTTGCAAATTCTGGATCAAATGGATGCTGCACATAGGAAGGAGGATGTGAGACCAAGTGAAGAAGTGAGTCGTACAATGGCTGGTTCAGGAAAGATGCCCCAAAAGAAGCCTAAGAAGGAGAAGCCCAAGAACAGTGGAGATGTGATTGCTGGAGCATTAGAGAAGTATATAGAGTTGAAGAAAAGGCAAGTAGATGATGAAGCTGCATACTTGGCCAATGAAAAGGCAGAGGCAACAAAATTACATGAATTCTCTATCACCACATGGATGGATGTGTTGAAAGCAATTGAGGATGTGACCTGCATGGAGAAGATCAAAGCATTCAACATCTTCAAGGATGCTGCAAACCGTGATATTTTCATCAATGCCACTGATGATTATAAAGATAATGCTGTTATGTGGCTTCGGAGCCAAATGTCCCGATGAGGTATGTTCAAGATTTGAGCTCTCAAGTGTTGGCTATAATGCTTTTGCCCCTTTTTCTGCCTTGTATGTGTGCCAGATTCAACTTCTCTAGATGAATAGATGCATCCATATCTAAGAAACTTCTCTGGAATATATCTCAGATAATTGTTTCTTATCATATCCAAAATTGAATATGTAATATGTAGTATGCATCCATATGACATATATTGTTAGATGAGTATAAACGAGATTTTGTCATCCATATGTTATATCTCAGATAATTCTTTATTTTTAGATGACTTTATGTTATATGTAATATGCGTTGGAACATAGAAGCTATTTTTGATCTTTGAATTTTCTTTATGTTACATGCTTGTTTCTTTCAGCATGATTTTTATTTGCAAGTAATCAACAAAAAATTACATAGTAATAATGTGTTCAAAAATTTGTCACTCTTGTACAGTTCACGAACAATTATTTTTTGATAGATTTTCTTACTAAGCATAGCCTCATATTAACATGCTTTCCTGATTGTTGCTTCAAGTATAAAGAAACATGTTCAACTCTTTTTTGTTTCATCAGGTTCTCAAGCACCCGAGGAAGCTAGGTTGGATAGTTTTGGCCACTCAGATTCTAGATGACCATGACATCATAAGAACAATTCATCTCCATTACGAAATTATTCTCATACTTTCTTGGTTTGTAATAATTCTCACCCTTGCTTGGTCCGCAAAAACATAATTGGTCATGAATAATTGCAGAAGTATTCAAGTACTATGTTTTGCATTATCACTTTTGCAAAATTGTGTCACGACTGTGAGACTATTGTTGCTATGATGAGATAGTGATTCTAAGTCATGCAAAATTAAGTTGTTGATGTGATGAACCGCAAAGATCACATTTTTATTTTGATTATCCAATTATCATCGTGGTTGTTGTGTCGTTCTGATTTGTGCTTTTTTGTTGCTGTTGTCACAGCTGACCGGATTGCTAAAAGATTTGATTTTTATTTTTCATCTTATCAGAATGTATGACAGCTATTGCAACTTGTGCTATGTTGTTGTACCAAAACATGAAACTAGGAAACTCTAGTACCAAACAAGGCCTGGGGTGGGGGATTAGTGGGAAATTGAGGGGATTTGGTGGAGGGGAGGGGATCACCAAATCCCCTCCAATCCCTAAGCCCATTGGGTGTGAAAAAAATATCAGTACCAAACGAGGCCTTATGGTGAACTGAATCTGGCAGCTAAGGCCCTCTTTATTGCTGTGGCTTTGGATTACTGGGAATCAACTATGACTTTTGATTCCCTAGTATCAGAAGTTGGTGTTTATTTACCCTGCTGTTGGACAACTAAAGAAGTTGTGGAGGTTGTGGCGTCCCTGAGTGTTGAGTGTCAATATATGCAGATTAAAGCACAAGTTAGGTGTTTTGACTTGATAAAGTGGGAATTGGCTAATTTGTTTTCTAGAGATATCATGATGGTCTTACATACAAAATGCACCAACCATTAGTTTTAGATAAGAAACATATTGTCCAATATAAGTCTCATCAAGGAATATGTGAAACCATACTTATGCGTCAACATCTGCAGTTTCCTCAGGAGTTGCTTGCAAGATTGCATTATCATCAATCACAAGGGTTGGGGTTGTAAATTGTCACATCTATCAAACCCTACCCTATTATCTCTATTCCTAAAGGCGGATTCCACGGTCATGATGATAGGTTTGGTAGTCGGTGTTCACCTGTTTTGTTCCATCTCTCCTTTCATCGTCGACTCCTTTTTTTTCATCTCACAACTCCGCCCCCTAGTTTATTTTTGTATGACCTCTACCACCATCACCCACTTGACCCCCCACTAAAAACCAAATCAATTTGTATGATCCTTCTTCCATTTTTGTGTGTTTGCTTTGGCAGATGCTTATTCAATTAAATAATGTAAGGTAATTGAGAATTTTATAACCACTCATATATGTGAGATCAACTTCCTAAAATGTAGACCGAAGATTTATCTTAATAGCCTTCCAAAATAAATCAAATAGTCAACAATACCAAATATTTAATCCTTGGCTCACCTTGAAACCAAATCAATATGTATTATCCTCCTTCCATTTTTGTATGTTTGTTTTGGCATGTGTCCATTCAATTAAGTCTCTCTCTAATCCCAATGCCCGAATTGGTAGTCTCGCCTTACAGATTTATTTTAGTTTGGTTTTTTGGTCCCACGTGTCACTGATTTTCCTATTCATCAGTTTTTTATTCTCTTCTTTTAAATCAACACTTCCCTAACATACAAACGATCACAGATCTAACTTTCTTAGCTTATCTAAATTAACTAATCTCTCTCATTAATGTAATTTTATTAGGAAACAAAGAGTAGATTTCCAGGAAACTAATAATAGATTTTAAGAAAATTAACAAGTAAAACCATGATGACCCACAAGTATGGAGTATCAATCGTAGTGCTTTCAATAAGTAAGAGTGTTGAACCCAACGAGGAGCACAAGGTAATGATAAGTAGTTTTCAACAAGGAATTGTGTGCAAGTGCTGTAAGTAAAAGTGGTAGATAGTTTTGTAGCAAAATAATTCGTAACAAGTGACAAGTAACAATAGTAGCAAAGTTGCATCAAGGTAGCCCAACCCTTTTTATAGCAAAGGAAAAGCCTGAAAGTTCTCTTATACTCCCTCCATTCCTGAATATAAGGTGTATTAGTTTTTTTTAAAGTCAAACCATGTCTATGTTTGACCAAGATCATAGCAAAATATATAATGATTTAAAATAAAAAATATATAAAATATAAAAAATACATTTCATGATGAATCTAGTGGTAATGATTTGGTATTCTAGACCTTGATATTTTGGTCTACAAACTCGGTCAAAGTTAGACAAGTTTGACTTTTTGAAAAAATAATACACCTTATAAGTTGATTCTTGTTCGGTACTTTGATGATTTGATATGTGGGTTGACCAGTGCTAAGGTGTTGTTCTTACTTGAACTCACAACCTACTTATGATTACCCGCTGTCGCAAGCATCTGCAACTATGAAAGAAGAATTAAGAATAATCTAACCATAGCATTAAACATGTCGATCCAAATCAGCCCCTTATAAAGCAACACATAAACTGGGGTTTAAGCTTCTGTCACTCTTGCAACCCATCATCTATTTGTTACTCCACAATGAGTTCCCTTAGGCCCATAACATGGTGAAGTGTCATGTAGTCGATGTTCACATGACACGAGTAAGAGAAGTAACAACATCCATATCATCAAAATATCAAACACATACCAACTTTATATGATTACTTATAACGAGACTTCTCCCATGTCCCCATGAACAATAATTACTACTCACACATTGTCAACATGTTCAAGATCAGAGGTGTAATAATAAGAATTAAGGATCTAAACATAATATCTTCCACCAAATAATCCAACAAGCATCAACTACAAGATGTACCAATATGAGGTTTTGAGACAAAGATTTAATACACGTGACGAACTAGGGTTGGAGATGAGATGGTGCTGGTGAATATGTTGATGAAGATTGGTCCTCCCACGAAGGAGGAAGCATTGGTCATGAAGATGGCTTCGATTTCCCCCTCTTGGAGGGGAATTCACCCGGCAGAATTTCTCTGCCGGAGAGCAAAAGGGCCTCCCCCCAGATTTCTGCCTCGAGATGGTGGCACCTTCATTCCAAAAGATAAATTATGATTTTTTCTAGGGTAAAACACACCATATAGGAGAAGATGGTCGTGAGAGGGCCTGCTGGGGCCCCACAAGCAAACAGGGCGCGACTAGGGGGACGCCCTGATGGCTTGTGCCCACGTGCTGGCCCCTCTCTGGTATATTTTTGGCCTAGAAATTCTCAAATATTCCAGAAATTGTTTCCGTAAAGTATCAGGTTGAAAGCACAATTTCACCCTAAGGTGGTTTTGGTAATTAATCACAACATCTGCATCATTGGACTAATGAGTTTTTCCAAGTATGTTTCATATTAATTCAAAAGATGCTTTGGCTATAGGATTGAGTGGAGATGCCCCGGATGAAGGAAGAAATAAGATTGGCTAAAGCTTAAAGAAAGAAGACTCTTCATTTTACACTTTCTAAGAAATCACATTTGAGTCCATAGGAAAGACAATACTATTAAAAGGGGATGAGGTATTATGATGAATTGCTTGCTCAAGTGCTTAGAGTTAGCCACCAAAATACTCAGACACTCTTCCACAAAATATATGTGTCCCAAGCGAGATGTCCAAAATCGGCGCCACCAACAATTTCTACTCGGCCCTACAGATTTCACACTTAGACAGATCCTAGCCAAACCCTACCACTTCGGTGCAACCGAAACTGCATCGGTGCTACCAAGTTGATGTGACCAACTTTCTGTTGCCTCGGTACACAAAATCGGAATTTCCAAGATTGAGTATAGGTGTCACCGAGTCGTGTCATTTGACCGTTAGGCACCTTTTCGGTGCCAGCGAGTTGTGTATATGAGTTCCACCAAGATTGAAAGTTACTGCCTTTTGAGCAAGTCGGTACCACCGAGTTTGTAACTTCGATGTCACCGAGTTGGTAAATCATGGTGTAATGGTTGGATTTTGTGTGCTGTCTATATATACCCCTCCACCTTCCTCTCATTTGTAGAGGAAGCACTCAGAACATACACTTCATTGCCAGATTCATTTCTCTGAGAGAGAGCCACCTACTCATGTGTTGAGATCAACTGATTCCATTCCAACCATTTGAACCTTGATTTCTAGACTCCCCAAGTTGCTTTCCACAAGATCAATCTGTCCTACCCCTGCCAAATCTGGGAGAGAGTGATTGAGTGTTGAGGAGACTATCTTTACAAGCACAAGAGCAAGGAGTTCATCGTTCTACAACATCTATTATGTTTTGGAGGATGGTGCCTCCTAGATTGGTTAGGTGTCACTTGGGAGCCTCCCACTTCGTTTTGTGGAGTTGAACCAATATGTTTGTAAGGGCAAGGAGATCGCCTACTTCCTGAAGATCTACCATGAGTGAGTCTAGTCCTGTGTGGACGGAAGCCGTGGTGGAATAGACATGGCCGCTTCTTCATGGACCCCTTATGGGTGGAGCCCTCCATGGACTCTCGTAGCTGTTACCCTCCATAGGTTGATGTATCCACTAACATGGACGCATGATAGCGCCACCTATCGGAACCATGCCAAAAATCGCCGTGTCAACCTCACGCGTTTGATATCCCGACCCTTCCTTTATTTACACTTGCATGTTTTACTTTCCGCTCCTATATACTCTTAGATGTCTTGTGTAGGGTGTACTTGACTAGTCATAACTGCTAAAACTGGCCCACACTAAAACTTGGGAAAAGGCTAAGTTTTTATCTTGTCAAGTAGTCTAATCACCCCCCGTCTAGAACTACTTTTGGTCCTACAAATGGTATCAGATCTTTGGTCTTCATTGCATTGGTTTCACAACCTAGGCGAATGGCGTATAGCGAGGGAATTTATCACCGTAGAGGTCCATATTTCGATGGCACTAATTTTGCTACTTGGAAGCATAAGGTTGAAATGCATCTTCTTGGTTATAATCCTGCTGTATGGGGCATTGTTTGTGTTGGTGTGCAAGGTGATTTATTAGGAGAAGGGAGAGAACCGGATCGTGATGCGACAGTGGAAGAATTGAAGATGTTGCAATTCAATGCACAAGCCCGCAACATCATATTCAACTGCCTATGCCCTGAAGAATTCAATAAAATCAATTTCCTTGAGAATGCAAAGGAAATTTGGGACTTTAGTTGATATGCACGAAGGTACGGATTCTGTCTGAGAATCTAAGTTGGATGTGCTTCAAAGTCATCTTGACAAGTGCAAGATGAAGGATTGTGAAGGAGTCGCTGAAATGTACTCTAGGATAGCTCTCATCACAAATGAGATTGCCGGCTGAGGAAGCAAACAGATGACCAAAATATTCATCATCTAGAAGATACTTAGAGCTTTGGATGGAATATACGACACCGTGTGCACATTAATCCAAATGATGCCCAACTACAAAGACCTCAAGACTACTAAACTCATTGGAAGGATTGTTGCTCATGAAATGTGTCTCAAGGACAAAGATGAGTTGCACAACAAGTGAAGCGGTGATTACAAAGCTTCAGTCAATGCTTCTCCTACTTCAAGTGAAAACCTTGTTACCAATGAAGAGATAAACCTCATGGTTAGAAAATTCAAAAAGTTCTACAAGTGTAGAAGCAAAGAAAGAAGCTCAAGCTCAAGACACGATGGGAAGCGTCCGTCCAGTCGTGACCGAAACTGCTACAACTATGGGAAGCCTGAACACTACCCCAATGGGTGCTCGACTCCCTACAAACGAAGAGAAGAATCACCTCAAAGACGAAACTCAAGAGATGAGTCACCTCACAAAGAGATAAGGAGTAGAGAAGATCATTATGAATGAAGACACTCCCTGAGAGGCAAGGAATCATAGAAGAAGGATAAATCCACGAAGAGCAGCTCTAGAAAAAGACACCAAGCTCATGTTGGTGAATGGGTTTCTTGCTCCGAGTCAGACAACCAACCCAAGAGAAGCTACCAATCCACCTCTGACTATAGTCAAGATGAAGGTGTTGCTGGGATTGCACTTGTTTCCTCCAACTCCTATGACATATTTGATTCACCAAATGAAGGGATTGTAAACTGTTTCACGGAAAAAGGCCCCAAGGTATGACACCCGAGTATTTTTACTTTGATAGTGATGAGGATGACTTGTTATGAGAAGATGCTTTTCTTCTAGATAAGACTAGTGATAATGCTGAAAATGAACTTGCTAATTGTCAAGCTAGTCAAGGGAAATCTAATGATGATGGTAAGATAGAAATTGAACGACTAACTAAAGAATTAAGCACTCTTAAGTTAGCTCATGAAACTACTATAGAAGATCATAGAGAGTTTGGAAGAACTCATGAGAAGCTACGCTTCGAGAAGCTAAATTTAGAGCAAGAGCATGAGTTCCTAAAAGCAATCAATGATGATCTTGGAAAGAAGAGTTCCTCTTATCTAGGCAAACGATTACTCTTATCTACTTTTGTTCCATAATTTAAACCTAATAACACTAGTAACAAAGGCAAGACAATTTCTTCTTCTATTAACAACAATGGTAAAGCTAAATCAATTGATGTTGTTACTAGTAGGTCTCTTGAAGGTGCACTCGGAGTTCCGTATCATCAAAGGCTGCCTTCCAAAACCTATTTAAAAAACTCGATGTGACCAACTCCAAAAACTCGACGCCACCGATTTTTCAAAGTAGATCAGGTTTTCCTATCTCGTTACCACCGACATCGCCAACCCTGTTACACCGAGTTTCCCTGTCTACTGACAGTTGAGGAACTCAGTGACAACAATTTTGCCATCTCGGTGACACGAACATCGCACGTGTATATATATCCGCTGACCGGATCCTTTGATTTCACTTTGTCAGAACGATTCGTTTGCCAAACCCTCACTGCCCCCAAGACCCCAGGTCATCGCCTTTGTCTCCCTGAGTGCCGCCGCCTCTGGGATGCACCGCCGTCAATGCAATCTAGTCCACCGTCGTCGCCGTAGCCGAACCGCCACCGAGCTAGGGTACGGTTTGATCTCCTTTGCGTTTCCCCGTCCGATTCTCACGCATTGGAATCTTTATTCTTCATACCACTTTGGGCAAACCTCTTGTCCACCAGATGAATCCTTAGGTTAGTAGAAGTAGGAAATTTTGGATCTGATATGCAGCAGTATGCAACTCAATGAGACCGTGTTTGTAAAATCAGTTCCACCAATTCTTGTTTTAGGGTTCGTGAGAAGCAACTCGGTGAGACCGAGCAGCTCTTTTCAGTTCTGCCGAAAATGACTGTCAAGTTTGTGTTAAGCGAGTAAGCTTTCTCGTTGACTCTGAAAATGCCAACTTGGTGCCACCGTTTTACATCCTGCAGAAGATCATACCCTAAGTTTCAGACTTCAAATTTTGAAAAGTATCTAAATTTTGTGATGCTCATCCTTTCTGTCTTTCCAATATCCGCTTCACAGGTTTTGCTGGTGAGTTTGTGCTTGCTTGCCAGATATGTTTGGTTCAGAAGATAGTCAGAATGACTTCAGAGAGCAGAGTGTTTAGATGGACTCCGGCACTAGTCCAGAGAAGTATGCTTCAGACCCAAGTTCTCCCAGTTCTCATGGTTTGAGCAATGCAAACACTATGAAAAGGAAGAGGCTAGTTTCTGATGAACAGGACTCGGATTTTATGCGAGAAGAAACTTCAGCTCCTTCAAAGGCTCCAAGGAAAGCTATCAGGAAAGTAACTGCTACCCCTACTGATCCGAGAGCACCTGAATATGCCAAGAAAAGCACAACACTTTCCAAGGATGCACCTGCCAAGAAGGCTGGTGTGAAGAGACCTAGGAAGAGAACTGTTCATCTTGTTGGCAGAAGGACTTCAATGTATGAAGACCCAGAAGATGCCTAGGAAGAAGTTCCTGAGGAGATTCCAGTTCCTCCCAAGAAAAAGAAGTTGATGGCTGATGCAATGAAATCTACTCCTAAGCCTCCCGCTAAAGCAAAGAAGACAGTATTTCCAAAAATACTACCAAGAACATACGTGCAGGTGCCAAGAGCAAAGGCCCTACATCTAGAGCCCATGCTGCACATGAAGAAGAAAATGAGAATGCACCAATTCTCAGGAAGCTCAGACCAACCCTTCCTATACATAATGCTGCTCATCCGGTAGCATAAGATATGAAGAAGAGGAAGGATGCCGGACTAAGAAAGTGGAGATCTAATGACCCATATGCTGCTAGAAGAAGAACAGCTGTTGATCCAAGGTTTCACGCCAAGGAACAACAAGATTTTTATGAGACTGTCTTGTTTGACAAGAGTCCTGCTGTCAGTGATACGAGGTATGTCGACTGGGAATATATCAAGGAAAATGAGAATTTCTTTCCCCATGTCCAAGAGAACTTCAGACTATTGGACATTGAAAAGTTTGTTGGCAAAGAGATGACCCCATGGAATGACAAGCTGATCATGCAATTCTATGCAACTGTTCATTTCTTTGATGACTCTTTAGTTTGGATGACTCATGGTCACAAGTACGAAGCTACAATTGCTGAATGTGCTGATATCATTGGTGCTCCCAAGCATGAAGATCTAGATGAAGACGTGTATGCAGAAGCAAAGCAGAGTCACAACTCAATGGCCAATATGTACAAGACAATTCCACACAAGTACTTGGCTAGTCACAAGATGGGTTCAGTGTACTTTCTGCAAGTAGGCATTCCTACAACGAACACAATTCTGAGATACACCCTAATGCATAAATCAGGAGATGAAAAGATGATTAGAGGTCATTCTATCAACCTGCTGCACCTGCTAGACACTCATACTAGATTCAGAGTGATGGACTTGGTAGTTGAGACTATTTGGAGAACTGTTGCGGATCAGAAGAGATCCTGTGGGTATGCACCTTACATTCATATGCTCATCAATGCCAAGCTAGGCAAGCATGCATATCTACTTGATCGTCCCCATCTACCTCTTTAGCCTGATTTTGAAGATAATGAGGTTGAGATGGATGACAATGATCCCAACTCAGCTGCAGCAAGAATGGAAGCAGAGGCAGCAAAGGATGAAGCTGCTAGAAATAGGCCACCTCCAGTTACACAACTCAGAACCCCAGCTGAGCAAATGACATTTCTAGTGAGCACTGTCCAAGGCATGGAGAAGAACATCCAAGAGATCATGCACAATTAGAAGCGTCTTGAGAGAGTTGTGGAGACAAAATTTCACAACATGGATGTGAAGGTAACTGAGTTGTCCACCATCGTCACACAGATTCAACATGAAGTTGACTCTGTGGAGATTCCATGCTTAGAGGATGAAGATGAAGATGAAGATGAAGATGACGATGATGACGAGGATGAGTCTCCTCCTCCCACTACTACTAGGTTCAGCACCAGGCCCTGGTCCGTTGCTGTTCCAGCTTAGGAGACAGGCCAGACATCTTCAACACAAGCTAAAGCACCTTCAGCACCAGCTCCAGCTCAAGTACCTCCAGTATCAACTCCTCTAGCTCCACGGACATCAGCAGATGACTTCGCAGACACTGTTCTATCAAGTCCATCATCAGCTGCCTAAAGAGACGAGTAGTTCTATACTTTTGAACTTTTTGGTAACTTGTTGCCAAAGGGGGAGAAATGTATAGATCATAGACTTCGTGTGAGAGAGATATTTTGACTTTATTTTCTCTCATTTGGTTTTAAAAACTTTGGTTGTTGGATGACTTTATCCTATCCGTGTGATTGATCATACGCTTTATCCTATGTGATGCTATGATATCATATCTTAGCTATCCTTGTGATGCTCACTCACTTATCTTGTTGCAGTGTCATGTGCATTGTTATTATTTTTATGCACCACCAAGTTGTACGTGACATGGAACAGTAACCCATGATCCTAATCAATTGTGCATTTGCATTCAAACGCAAATTTTAAATAATGCATAAATTTAGGGGGAGCTCTTGCTTTTCACATACTTCTCAAAGCGTCGATGCTAATCATTGATTATATGTTTTGTCAAAGCATTGATCTATATGTTGTCATCAATTACCAAAAAGGGGGAGACTGAAAGCACAATTGCTCCCTAGGGTGGTTTTGGTAATTGATCACAACATATGCATCATTGGACTAATGTGTTTTCCAAATATTTTCAGAAAAGTTCAAAAGATGCCGTGGCTTAAGGTTTTTGTGGAAATGCTCCTTGATGCAACAAAAGAATAATATTGGCTCAAGATTCAAGCTAGAAGACTATTCATTTTGTATTTGTGAGAAATCACTTTTTGAGTCCATAGGAAAGCCAATGCTATCAAAAGGGGGTGAGGTAGTAAAATGAACTGATTGCACAAATGCTCAAAGTTAGCCACCAAAACACCCAGTCATTTTCCCCACATTTCCACTCTGTCAAGTTTCACATTCACAAATTCGGTTTCACCAACATTTCCACATCGGACCCACCGAGTTTGAACCTTAGACAGAACCCTAGCCATTCCCTCCAAATCGGTGCAACCAAAACTGCATCGGTGCTACCGAGTTTGGGTGACCAACATTCTGTTGCCAAGATACAAAAAATCAGAATTTCCGAGTTTGAGTATCGACGCCATCGAGTTTGGCCATCTGACTTTTAGTCACCTTTTTGGTGCCACCGAGTTGTATATATTGGTCTCATGGAGATTCAAAAGTTCACACCTTCGGTGCTAGTCGGTACCACCGAGTTTCCAACTTCGGTCTCACCGAGTTTGCTCTTTTGTGTGTAACGGTTGGATTTTGGTTGCTGCCTATATATACCCCTTAAACCACCTCTCATTCATGGGAGAAGCATTCGAAACACACACTTCATTTCCAGATCCATTTTCCGAGAGGGGACCACCTACTCATGTGTTGAGACTAAGATATTCCAATCCAATCATTTGAAACTTGATCTCTAGCCTCCCCAAACTGCTTTCCAGCAAATCATCCTCTCCTACCCATGTATATTCCGTGAGAGAGTTATTTGTGTTGAGGAGACGATCTTTATAAGCACAAGAGCAAGGAGTTCATTGATCTACCCCATCTATTACCTTTTGGAGGATGGTGCCTCCTAGATTGGTTAGGTGTCGCTTGGGAGCCTCCTACTTCGTGTTGTGGAGTTGAACCAAGATGTTTGTAAGGGCAAGGAGATCGCCTACTTCATGAAGATATACCATGAATAAGGCTAGTCCTCCGTGGACGGAATCCGTGGTGGGATAGACAAGGCCGCTTCTTTGTGGACCCTCCGTGGGTGGAGCCCTCCATGGACTCTCGCAACCATTACCCTCCATGGCTTGAAGTCTCCACTAACATGGACGTACGACAACGCCTCCTATCGGAACCATGCCAAAAATCATCGTGTCAACCTCATGAGTTTGATCTCCCTACCTTACTCGTATATTTACACTTTCATGTTTACTTTCCGTTGCTATACTATTAGAACTGCATGTGTAGGGTGTACTTGACTTGTTATAACTGCCGTAGCTTCCTCTCAAGTAAAATTGGGAAAAGGCAAAAAATTTATCTTGTCAAGTAGTCTTATCACCCCCTTCTAGACATACTTTCGAGCCTACACTTACCATGCCACGTACCTACCCCCTTTAAAGGTTTTTGGAGTGTTCCAGAAGACTTCCTTTATGTGCTCCTTCGGTGTTATGAGTTGGATGACATTAGTTGCCTCATTAATGGGTGTACCTCAAATATAGTGCTTGGTTCTTTGCCCATTCACCACTCTTGGGTTTTTTTACTTTCGAGCTTATTAATCTTTATAGCACCGGAGCGATAAACCTCCTTGACAACATAAGGTCCTTCCCATTTGGAGAGGAGTTTTCCTACAAAAAAGCTAAAGTGAGAATTGTACAGAAGCACTAAGTCTCCTACATTGAACTCTCGCTTTTGAATTCTCTTGTCATGCCATCTTTTAATCTTTTCCTTCAACAACTTAGCATTTTCATAAGCTTGTGTCCTCGACTCATCCAGTGAGCTAATATAAAATAACCTCTTCTCACCGACAAGTTTGAAATCATAATTAAGTTCTTTAATTGCCCAATAAGCCCTATGTTCTAACTCAAGAGGTAAACGACAAGCTTTTCCATAGACCATTTTATATGTGGACATCCCCATGGGATTCTTGTAGTCCCATAAGCCCACAAAGCATCATACAGTTTCTTAGACCAATTCTTTCTAGACCTATTAACAGTCTTCTGCACGATTAATTTTATTTCTCAGTTGCTCAGTTCAACTTGGCCTCAAGATTTAGGGTGATAGGGTGATGGAATTGTATGGTTAACATCATATTTAGCTAGCATTTTACGAAAAGCACCATGATTAAAATGTGAACCACCATTAGTCATTAAATATCTAGGGACACCAAACCTTGGAAATATAATTATTTAAGCATTTTAATAGAATTTTTATGATGAGTACTACTAGTTGGAATAGCTTCTACCACTTAGTAACGTAATCAACAACAACTAGATTATGAGTATATCCATTCGAGGAAGGAAAAGGTACCATAAAGTCAAAACCCCACACATGAAATGGTTCAATAGCAAGTGAATAATTCATAGGCATTTCCTTACATTTACCAATATTACCAAATCTTTGGCATTCATCACAAGAGAGGACATACTTATGAGCATCTTTAAAAAGAGTAGGCCAATAGAAAGGAGACTATAATATCTTGTGTGCAGTTCTATCACCACCATGATGTCCTCCGTAGGCCTCGGAGTGACACTTCCTTAGAATTTGTTCCGTCTCATGCTCATGTATACGATGTCTAATAACACAATCTAATCCTTCTTTATAAAGATGTGGGTCATCCGAAAAGTAATGTCGTAAATCGTAGATTTTTTCTCTTTTGTTGGTAGGTGAAGCTAGGCGGGATATATTTAGCAACAATGTAATTAGCATAATCCACATACCATGGAGTACGTGAAGTGTTTATAACATCAAGTTTCTCATCAGGAAAATTATCATCAATAGGCAGTGGGTCATCAAGAGCATTTTCCATCCTATACAAGTTATCTGCTATAGGGTTATCAACTCCCTTCCTATCAACGATATGCAAATAAAATTCTTGGAGTAGTAACACCCATCTAATGAGTCTAGGTTTAGCATCTTTTTTTCCACAAGGTATTTAATAGCAACATGATCGGTGTGAATAGTTACTTTAGAATCAACAATGTAAGGCCTAAACTTATCACATGCAAACACAACTTCTAAAAACTCCTTTTTAGTAGTAGCATAATTCCTTTGAGCGGTGTCTAGGGTTTTACTAGCATAATGAATAACATTGAGTTTCTTGTATACTCTTTGCCCTAGAACAACACCAACAAAATAATCACTAGAATCACACATAATTTCAAAGGGTAGGTACCAGTCAGGTGGTTGGAAAATAGGTGCAGATATTAAGGCTTTCTTAAGTATTTCAAAGGCTTCTACACAATCATCATTAAAAACAGAAGGAACATATTTTTGGAGAAGATTAGTTGAAGGCCTAGAAACCTTGGAGAAACCTTTAATGAAACGCGTATAGAAACCAACATGACCAAGGAAACTTGTTACACCTTTTATATCTCTTGGGAAAGGCATTTTATCTATAGTAGTCATACATCTTTGAAAGGTATCAGGTGCATTGCATAGAACAAAAGGCGCCTATAAGGATAAGTTCCAAAGGGGCAAGTAAAGGTAGTTTTCTCTTGGTCCTCTTTTGACACATGTATTTGAGAGAATCCAGAGTAACCATCAAGAAACCTAAAGTGTGTGTGATTAGATAATCTTTATAACATTTGATCGATAAAAGGCAAGAGGTAATGATCTTTTCAAGTAGCCTTATTCAATTTCCTGAAACCAATTACCATCCTATAACCAATTACTATCCTTTGTGGAATAAGTTCATTTTTATCATTAGGAAATACATTAATACCTCATTTCTTAGGAACACAATGAACAAGACTCACCCATATACTATCAGCAATAGGATAGATTATACCTGCCTCCAGAAGTTTTAGTATTTCGGTTCTTACCACCTGTCGGTGAAAGGATCGACACCTATGGGGGCCTCAATGGTCCCCTTTTGCTGGTTTGGTGGGGAGAGGGGTCGTGGCAAGAGAAGAACCAACAATCAGGGTCCGGAAAGGTCGTTTTTACCTAGGCTCGGGCCGCGTTGTGCGTATAACCCTACTCCTGCATGTGTTTAGTTATTTGTTTTAGTTTACTGGCGATCTATCCCTCTTACAGCCTTTCGATTGGTCAAGAAGCCAAAAGTCCCTTCTACTGAACCTCAGGCCTCGTTTTATAGGCGAAGGGGTCACCACAGTGGCTCAGCGGGTGAACGGTTGGTTCACGAGTGGAACCGCGCCGACCGCCTGCCACAGTGTTCCTGCGGTGCATTAAATACTTTGGCAGACTTCCTGACCTCGTTAGGGGGGGTTGGACACGTACCCACACGTGGCAACTTCGGGGTGTTGCGCCGGCATGTGGGCGGACGCGTGGACCATGCATCGGTAGTGGCGTGTTCGTCGGTGGAGGCGTTCACAGGACGCGAAGGCGCCCTGGGCCCGCGCCTCTCTTCGGGCCATCTTTTCCTCCTCGACAGGGTTACCTTGCCGGGGTCTCTTCTTGTTCCTCTCGGCACGGAGGTGATGGCCTGCCGAGGCCTTGTCAATCTTCTCGGCAAGGATGGCTTGTTGGGGCTCAGTCCTTCTTCCTTGGCGGGAGGGTCTCGCCTTGGCAGGGAGCTCCTGCCGGGGTCTCTTCTTCGTTCCCAACAAGCGGACGCTTGACGGGAGCTTGCAGTCTGCATTTGGTGGACTTCCGAGCCTTGCTTCCACCCTATGCTCCAGCGACGCGCCTTGCCGCCGTGGAGGGGGGCTGCCGGTGTCCGTGCACTAGTCCGAGGCACTGGAAACCCTGGTTTTTAGTGCGCCGACAGGAGCTCCCGGGCCTGGGCCACACACGCATGCGAGGCGTTGTTGGGCTAGGCCCAAAGCGGTGTGCAGACTCGCAAGCGCCGGGCTTATCAGAATCGAGCCGTTACGGGCTTTTTTTCCCAACGTCGCGCATTGGGCGCGCGAAGTGGGAGGGTGCGCGGCGTGTGCATGATGGCCCCTTTATTCCTTGAAAACGCTTCTGCCACGCGTAGGGCATGCGCAACGGCGGTCGGGCAAGTGGCGATCGTGGCCTCAAAAGCCGCGAGCGTGGATGGTCCCGCCCCTGCTTGTATTGGCGCATCAGGGAGGTTCCATGTTCTGCTCGCGACTTGAGGGCAATTGGGCGAGAGGGGCGGCGACTGCTGAAGCGAGGAGGGTGGCCTCCGAGCTTTGCCCTATAAATTAGGGTGTTTGCGTGGAGGTTTTGCCCATCCATCTCACTCTTGAAGGCTTCACCGCATGTCGCCTTGTCTCTTTTGCTTCTTTTCAACTTTGCGGGTGGCACCCATCCCTAACCATGGTTAGGGGACATGGCCTGCCTCCGTTGGCCGCCACGGCGGCAAGGGAATCCCACTTGGATCATGCCACAACTTCTGGGGCCGCAGCCAACGACAGCCCCGTCGACCGTGGCGGGACAGACTCAGGGTCCGAGGATGCCGGGGACGTGGTCGAGGGAGGCGGAGTGCTACTCCAACGTCTCCGCCTTCCCTTGGGCTTGTCCCGACAGGAACTCACATTGAAAGGACCCAATTGGAGTTCCTTGTCCAGTTGCGAGGACGCATCAGGACCCGACAGAACTCCCCCGCGCCTTTGCGAAGGTGATGGAGGAAGAGAAGCCCCCGATGCTATGGCTACGGGTACACTGTCACAGCCTGTTTTTACTACCACTTCTTTGCAATGCAGATCTGAGCTTGTTAAAACTTTTTCAAAACTAATGATGTGAGTGCCATGATTGTCACTGTATGCTTGTGTGTTTGATAATGTGATGATAAAAACCCCATTTCACAATATTAAATTATTTCGAAAAACCTTTACTTGTTTCTGATCAAGGTAAAACCCTACTTTGAGTTGCACTACATGCCCTTGATGGCAAGGAGTGTTTCTACCCAAAGTTAGTGATATGATTTTAAATTCATTTTAGTGCTTCAAAACCACAAAATAATTATTTTTAGAATTATTTTCCTAATTAAATTACATGCCCATTTCTGAGGCCAAAATTGGTATTCCTACTTGGAAAATATACTTTTCTGCCTTATAAAAATATGATTAAATTTGGAGATGATCAGAAGGACATATATTTTCCATACATAAGATTTTAAACCCCTATTTATATTACAATTATTTGAGTAAAATCCTGAAAACCATTTCTGTCTGTTTTGACCTTTTGAAATATTTCCAAAGAAAATATTCTCAATAAAATCCTAGAAAATTCCAGTGGTATCCCTAATCCATATTTGGTGTCCACATAAAGTTTCACCTTGATCCAAGGTGATTAAGGACCCCAAATAACCCTATAACCCTTTCTGTCCAGATCGGAGTTATAGCAACTCTACATAGCAAAGTTTGTCCAATGATGCTGAAACTTTGCAGTAGTGCCTAATACCTCAAATGAGGGTTCCACACCAAAAATGGGATTTGTGGGACTTAGTTTGCCCACACTCTCTTTGGAAGGGCAAAACATGATCAAATGGTGGTGTTTTCAAGTTTGCAAAGCTAAACTTGTCCAATGGAGCTCAAACTTAGTGAAACCCCATGTTTTAGCAACAAACCCAAACCTGTTAAGTTGCAGCACCAGTGGTGGGGTGCAACTTCCCCAAACCACTGTCGAACACCTTCTGATAGATGGGTAAAAGCCCCTTTAACCCATAGCTAAACCCAAACCTTTTTTATCCAAACTCTCAGGTTAGGTGGCCAGTATCAATGCCCAACCCCAGTCAACTGGCCCCTCACTGTTTCAAAGTGGAAATGACAAAAACCCCAATCTAAGCTTTAGTTCAAAGCTAACAACACCAGTATTCCTTGTCTCCCTTGACCAGCCGAAGCTCCCACGGGACCCCAATGGCTAGCCTCACTCCTAGCCAGTGCGAGGACATGCTAGACACGTCCAACGTGCCTCAGAGCGCACCAGCATGCCGTGGCATGCCAAAACTGCCCTCTGGCATGCTACAAGAAGCCACCAAGGTGGGGGCGACGCCCTCGGCCAGTTCCAGCCTCCCCCGAGGTGTCCAACCTCTTCCCCGACAACCCCTCTGCATCGAGCGACCATCAGGGCCCCTCCTCTCCCGCGCTAGAGATTGTGCGACGCGTGGCCCCGCGCACCAGAACCGACCAAGGTTGCGCGACCACTGATGCTCGACTCCTCTCTCTCCCCCTTTGTTGCAGATGGTTCTGGCAGTCCAAAACCACGTCCTGAGACCGTGGTTTCGACCCCAGCCCCTCTTTGCACCCCATGCGCACCACGGTGAGTCACCTACGCTCCCAAATCGGCTCACCATCGCGGGCCTATAAATAGCCCTCTCCCTCGATCCTGCACCCCTCAGACAGCTTCGCCACGACCACTAGCACCTCCCTAGCCACCCCAGCAAGCCAGAAGAGCCCCGGTGCTCGAGACTGACCGAGGCCCCTCCGCCTCGGAGCTCCGGTTGATCTCCGGCTACACGACGGCTCCTACGACCCTCGACCCACCAAACTGATCCCCTCAACCCCAGGAAGTTTTCCCCCAACTTTCCCAAGCATTTCCGTGCCCCTAGCTACCTTCTCGACCACCTCCCGAAACTCCTCTACCGCGGCCTCCTCATCGCCGGCGAACCCGTGCCTCTCCGTCGTTGTTTTGACCACCAGTAGGTAGGCCGTGACAAGCCAAACCCATTTTTGTCCTCGTTGGGGTTTGAGAACGTCGGCAGCCTCGCCGGCGTGCTCCTCCTCCTCTCTAGCCAGAGGTAGGAGACGACCCCGACAGGTGTCCCCACCTGTCGGCGGCCCAGCTCTCTCCCCCTCGCTGCCCGCAGCCGCTGACCGCAGGCCCTCGCACGTCAGGTTCAAACCTGACGGCGTGCGCGCCTGGGCAGGGTGTTGGCTCGCCTTGGGCCGGCCGAGCCAGGCCAGGGAATTAGCCCATTTTTTGTTTTTAAAATCTGATTTCAAAGATTTTTATAAAAATATTTAACCAGTGTAAAAATATATTTTTTCCACTCCTATTCTTCTAAAAATATGTAGTATTTAATAAGACCTTGGGATGAATTTTTCAGCTGCTATTCTGTTTTACAATAATAAAAAGGGCTAAATTGGAATTGTTTTGCTTCTATTTGGTTGATTTATCAGTAATAAAGAACATTTTTAAAATGACTTTGTGATCTGTTTTTGAGTGCGCTATTTCTTATTTATCCTTTTGACGACGATAGGAAATCCGTGTGACGAGGGAATCAGAGCGGAAGACCTCGAAGACCCCGGATACCTACGTGACTAAGGCAACCAGCCCTTTGACCATGACTGAGCATATGTTATATTGCATGCTAGTATAGCAAAATATTTCCGTTGCATATGATCATAAGTGCCGGTAAATCATTGAAGTGATGTTACCGATGGCTCCTCTAGAGCACATGCATTAAGCTTGATCCTACCACCTATGAGGGTCATGCTAATAACATGTTGACAAGTAAAGTTAGCAGTAGTTTTAGCATGAGCATGTTGATGACATAAATCAAGAGTTCATGAAAACCCCGTCGGGTGCCACTAATGCGTGAGGGTGATGATGAGTTAGGTGGTCACTTTTGGAGAAGTGGTGCACCGGGTATTTTGAGTGAGTATGGTTTCAGAGATGGGATTAGATTTATGATGTGTCGACCGTCCCAACCTTACCTATACGACCATGTTACCCCTTTATGGGATGGGGCTTTGTTGATTACTCTGGTCGGTTCTACAAAAGAGCCACATTACTAGTGGCGGGAGTGATATGTGGTCACTCTCGTGATGGGGTCGTGCCAGGTAGGGCAACTATGCCATTTTTTATGTGTTCCAGGCACACCGTTGGTCCCCGCATGGTTGATACTGTCCAGATTCGATGCTCGTAAGACGTACAACATGTGGGATGGGTACCAATCGAGTGGACCTCTTTGTTTAGTATTGTTAGGGGAAAGGCATTGATCGGGTACTTACCTCGGGTATGGTATATACCGCAAGTCGTGGATGACGCGGAAGTTTCCCGGATCTCATGGGTCCAGCGTACTACCTCTGCAAAGTGTAAACTATTCGAATAGCCGTGTCCACGGTCAAGGATAGTTGGGTAATCCTGCTTAAACTACATCCAGTCGTTTCCGCATAAACCAAGTGTGTGTGAGTTGTGATGAAAAGGATTTATTATGAAAGTAATGATATGACCAAGTTCGGTGACTTGGCATATAGGGTGAACCCGGATGGTTTAGCCCTCAACAGATATATGGATATTTGTAACATGTTCTTCAAAAGTAATTCATTAACTTGATGCACATTCATGATCATTCCACCAAGATGAATTCCACCCAAGATGCATGTTATTGTTATTCTTCACTTTCATTGTTCATATCATGGGCTATTTGCGAGTACATTCAAAAGTACTCATTGGCTTGCCACTGGTTATATTGCTGACTAGACATGGAAGGACCGGAGTTTGGAGATGAGTACGTCTTCGGAGACGCCCCTGTGAACTAGGACGCTTCCGAGTCAAAATGCCTGTCAGTGTAGGCTTGATGGCATTGGCACCCACTTAGCCCCTATGATTTCCTCTATTAGTAGTATCAGTATGATTTGGCCTTAGGCCCAACCTTGTGAACTTGACCATTCGGTCATGTGATGTAATAATTCGGTACTTGGATGTAAGACTCTTTTATCCGGTATCTGTGTGTTCGGTGAGCAATTATCTCTGGGATCACTGAGCACGTTCATTCGGCGATCTCGACTCGTAAGTCGGGGTCCCCACAGAGCTGGTATGAGAGCCATCCTAACTATAGGAAGCCTTAGGTAGCATGGACGATAGCCGATACGACTAGTGCACTTAGACCTTAACCTGAGATTCTGCACCCACTAAAAACTTTCTAACCCTCTCCTCTACACCTTGTAGATGGCCGCCGTACTTGAGATGCTTCTGGAGAAGGGCTTTCCTCTACTTTTGAGTGATAGCCTCGAGAAGTGCCAAGTACGCCGCACGCCCATATTCCTCTACCATGAGCATTGGGTCAACGCCGACACCAAAGAATATCACGTGGATGTGATAGTGAAGGCTAATGACTCCCCGACTAGCTGGTTCTTCGAAGGACCACAGATAGAGGATTTTATGTTGGTAGTGGAGATAATAGCACGAGAGGCGCTCGTGCGACTCCGCGACATCCTTCCCGAGATGGCTGACGAGCCAGCTACTCGTCACCTACCCTTCTTTAAGGATGGGATAGACGGGAGTTGGACACTCAACCCATCTTCTGAGGATGGGACACCACTGAGGTTTCAGACCTACTTTAGTCTCTCCTCCGACACTTTGACACACCTTTTGATCAAAGAGTCAACAAAGATTCGCCAAGATCTGCACCAAGTCAAGGATCTACTTCCCACAGAGAAGATGAAGAACCGCAAGGTGAAGAAGGAAGGAGCACCCGAAGGACCACCTGGCTTCGCTTTCCGAAGAGGAATACCACCGCTTCAGGCCACTCCTCTTCAGAGTCGTCGCTTGACCACGGTAGAATACACCGAACTCTTCGCTACCTCGCCAACCAAGAGAAGCCGCGATGGACCGCTTCCTTCCCCTACTCCGTCCAAGAAGGGAAGCACTTATGAAGATGAAGATGAAGATGAAGACGAAGATCCCGTAGAACCCGCCTATGAGACCGCGCAGTCTGCCGCTTAGTATTATCAACATAGGCAAGTAGGAGTTATTCCCCAAGAGTAGGAGTTCATGTATCAGTTCAGTGAACCATGAGTGTTGTGTAAGCATGTTGGATGCAAGTCGCCTTCTGCCTTAGGCAGGTTGTGAGCGACTACATCGCTTGTTTTAATCTAATGAATTAGCTCTTTCAAAAACCTTTTGGCTTAAAATTCCCACACTAGCACAATACCAGACCCCCTCTTTACTAGAGCATCATCCTCATGATTTTGGCCGGTTCGGCAAATTGACCTGTCTACTCCCCTGACAAGATGGTGAATGCTACTCGCAACAATACCATTGGCAACCCCGGCTCTGCCTCCTCAGGTCAGCAGCTGGGAACCGGAGGGGAAGCTCAAGCTGGAGATCACCACGAGCAGCAAGACGATGTTCCACCGCCACCGCCTCCTCCCAAAAGCTTGACTATGGCTCAGTTCCTTCAAGCTCTTCGAGAGGAACGTCAAGCCAACAATGCCGCTATTCAGCAGCTGGCTCAAATGTTGGTGAACAACCCGCCGCAGAACGGGAATGGCAATGGTCGCTCTACTCTCTCTGAGTTCATGCGAACTACGCCACCCATATTCAGGGAGACGACTGAACCATTGGATGCCGATGACTTGATCCGTACTATCGAAGACCTCCTCGCGCTGGTCAAATGCACTGATGATCGTGAGAAAGTCCTCTATGCTTCTCACAATCTCGGAGGCACAACCAGAGCTTGGTGGGATGGATTTCAGATCATGCGAGCAGGGCAAGTCATCACTTGGGCTATGTTCAAAGATGGATTCCGCGCTGCTCACATTCCTCGTGGAATGATGACCATTAAGAAGCGGTAATTTCGAGCCTTAAGGCAAGGCAGTGGATCCGTCAAGGAGTATTTGCAGAAGTTCAACCTCCTGTCAAGATATGCACCAGAAGACGTCAACACTGAGGCCGCCAAGGTGGAACGCTTTATGGAAGGACTGCATCAGTCACTCTAGTATCAGCTGGTTGTTTGTGAATGCCGGACCTTCAGCGATCTGGTTAATAAGGCTCTTATGTTGGAGGATAAGCGTCATGCTATGGACGACACCCGTAAGCGCGAAGTAATGGGAAGTGGAGGACCGAGTAACCCGAAGCCACGCCCATGTCAGTCAGCTCCAGCAAGACCCAACTATCAACAACAGTAGACAAGACTCCAACATTCCACCAGAACTACCAGCCTCAGTAGCAAGTCAAGACCAAACCGACAATCAATCCACCGAACAACAGTGGAGTCAAGACCAATCTTCCAGCACAAGTTACCTGTTTTGGAGGTGGGCAGACAAGGCACTATTCCAGGCAGTGTCCCAACAAGAAGCCCGACGCACCGCGCCCCAATGCGCCAAATCAAGGCCAAGGAGCACCAGACGGGAACCAAGCTCCCCGCAATCAGCAATATCATAGCAGGGGCAGATTAATCATATCTCCACAGAAGATGCACAGGAAGACCCGGACTGCATTCTGGGTACATTCCTTGTCAACTCCACCCCAACAACAGTATTGCTTGATTATGGTGCTTCTCATTCTTTTGTTACACAAAGATTTGCGAAAAATGTGGATTAAAAACTACTCTGCTTCGTGGGCATATGGCAGTTCAAACCCTGGGAGCAGTGTTGAGGACCAACCTAGGATGTAGGAAAGTCGGGATAGTTATCAATGGGACAAGCTTCTCAGCGAATCTCATTGTGCTTAAGTCGCAAGGCCTAGAAGTAATTCTCGGCATGGATTGGTTGGCCAAGCATCAAAGCATCTTGGACTGTGCCAACAGGGCCATTACCATGTGAAGCGACCAAGGGGTCAAAGTCAATTATGTCTCTGAGCCAGTACCCGCTCGAGTACCATGGGTCAACAGCCTGTCAGAGGTAGAACTCGATCGAGTGCCAATAGTCTGTGAGTACCCGGACGTCTTTCTCGATGAGCTACCAGGAATGCCTCCTGACCGAGACATCGAGTTCATCATTGCGCTCATGCCCGGATCAAGGCCTATCTATACGAAGCCTTATAGGATGGGATCCGAAGAGCTAGCAGAGTTGAAGAAGCAGCTGGATGAGCAGCTCAGGAAAGGGTTCATTCGTCCAAGTGCGTCACCTCGGGGATCGCCTGTTCTATTTGCGTCCAAGAAGGATGGGACTACCAGACTCTGCGTCGATTACCGTTCTCTTAATGAGGTCATGATCAAGAACAAGTATCCACTCCCCAAGATTGAAGACTTGTTTGATCAACTAAATGGAGCTAAGGTATTTTCCAAGATCGATCTCCGGTCTGGATATTGCCAACTGAAGATTCAACCCGAGGACATACCCAAGACTGCGTTCGTGACCTAGTACAGTCTGTACGAATGCACGGTCATGTCTTTTAGATTGACTAATGCCCCAGCTTACTTCATGTACCTCATGAACAAGGTATTCATGGAATACCTGGACAAGTTTGTCGTCGTATTCATTGATGACTTATTAATCTTTTCCAAGTACGAAGAAGAGCATGAGCAACACTTGAGGTTAGTGTTGGAATAGCTTCGAGAGCATCAACTTTATGCCAAATTCAGCAAGTGCCTATTCTGGCTGAATGAAGTTGGATTCTTGGGTCATACCATGAAAACAAGTGGATTGACGGCTGATCCCTCCAAGATTACTACGGTAACCAACTGGGAATCACCAATTGATGTGAAGGAAGTCAGGAGCTTCCTCGGACTTGCGGGATATTACCGCAAGTTTGTAGAAGGATTCTCCCATATCGCTCGACCTATGACTTAGCTCTTGAAGAAAGGCAAGAAGTTTGAATGGATGCCGGAGTGTGAAGCAAGCTTCCAAGAATTGAAGAAGAGATTAACTACTGGCCCGATATTGGCCACTCCAGATATCGGCAAGGAGTTTGTGATATATTGTGATGCCTCCAGAACCGGGCTTGGTGGGATTCTAATGCAGGACGACAGAGTGGTGGCATATGTGTCACGACAACTGCGCCCGCATGAGGAGAATTATGCCACCCATGATCTCGAATTAGCAGCAGTAGTGCATGCACTGAAGACATGGCGACATTACCTTCTGGGGAAACGACGTGAAATATACACTGACCACAAAAGTCTGAAGCATATCTTCATCCAAAGGGAATTGAATATGAGGCAACAAAGATGGTTGGAATTAATCACAGACTACGACCTCAAGATTCAATATCACCCCGGTAAGGCCAATGTAGTGGCTGATGCCTTAAGCCGGAAGACCAGCACCTTGAACGTCATGCTCAAGGAAAGGCAACCTGCCTTGTATGAAGAATTGGAGAACTTCGAATTGGAGCTAGTAGAATCAGGATTCCTAGCTAACCTTGAAGTCAAACCAACTCTGGTTGATGATATCAAGGAGGCCCAGAAGGGTCATAAGAGCATTGAAGGCATCAAGAAGAATATTGAAGAGGGCAAGACCCCAGGATTCTCGGTGGATGAACAAGAAGTAGTGTGGTTTGGGAAACATTTATGCATACCCAACAAGGCTGAACTCAAGGATTTGATCCTACAGGAAGCTCATGATACACCCTACTCTATTCACCCCGGTGGTACCAAGATGTATCAAGATCTTCGAGAAAGATTTTGGTGGCATGGCATGAAGAGGGAAATAGCGTTTTATGTTGCCAAGTGCGACGTGTGCCAGCGAGTCAAGGCTGAGCATCAACGACTTGCTGGATTGCTACAACCTCTCCACGTGCCAGAATGGAAGTGGGACAAGATAGGCATGGACTTTCTTACCGGCTTACCCAGGTCAAGCAGAGGCCATGACTCTATATGGGTCATTGTCGACCATCTGACCAAGGTGGCCCATTTCATTCCAGTCAACACCACTTATGATGGGGACAAGTTGGCTAGTCTCTATATTGAGCGTATTGTGAGCCTTCACGGAGTTCGCAAGGAGATTGTATCTGACCGAGGCATGCAGTTCACCTCAAGATTTTGGAAGATGTTCCAAGAAGCCCTCGGAACATTGCTCTCTTTCAGCACCGCTTTCCATCCACAAACGGGCAGACAAACGGAAAGAGTGAATCAGATACTCGAAGATATGCTCCGTGCTTGCGTCTTGGCACATGGTGCCAAATGGGAAGACTGTCTGCCGTTCGCTGAGTTCTCATACAACAACAGCTACCAGTTGAGTCTCCAAATGGCCCCATTTGAAGTGTTGTATGGACGAAAGTGCCGCACCCCACTCAACTAGTCTGAAACCGGTGAAGGGCTGATTTTCGGGTCGGAATTTTTGCACAAGGAAGAAGAGAAGGTGCAACTTGTCCGAGAAAATCTAAAGGCAGCCAAGTCGCGACAAAAGAGCTATGCGGATTCTCACCGCAAGGATGTGGAGTTCATTCCCGGAGATGAGGTGTACCTCCGTGTCACCCCTCTTAAAGGAACCAAGTGTTTCCATGTTAAAGGGAAACTCGCTCCAAGGATCATTGGACATTCTAAGATCACGGCAAGGCATGGAGAAGTTGCTTATCAGTTGGAGCTACCTCCGGAACTTTCGGGTGTGCACAACGTATTCCACGTGTGACAACTCCGGAAGTGTCTTCAAGCGCCAAACCATTCTGATATTTACAAGGACATTGACCATCAGGCTATCGACCTTCAGCCGGATCTCACCTACCGCGAGAAGCCAATCCGCATTCTGGATGAAGCTGAGCATTGCAGCACAAGCCGCACCATCAAGTATTTCAAGGTTTAGTGGAGCAACCACACCGAAGCCGAAGCAACATGGGAGCGTGAAGACTATCTCCGATCTGAGTTTTCGGACCTTTTTAGCACCTAGCTTAGGAATCTCGGGGACGAGATTCTTGCAAGGGGGATAGGTCTGTCACACCCTGGTTTTACTACCACTTCTCTGTAATGCAAATCTGAGCTTGTTAAAACTTCTTCAAAACTAATGATGCGAGTGCCATGATTGTCATTGTATGCTTGTGTGTTTGATCATGTGATGATAAAAACCCCATTTCACAATATTAAATTATTTCCAAAAACCTTTACTTGTTTCTAATCAAGGTAAAACCCTACTTTGAGTTGCACTACATGCCCTTGATGGTAAGGAGTGTTTCTACCCAACGTTAGTGATCTGATTTTAACTTCATTTTAGTGCTTCAAAACCACAAAATAATTATTTTTAATATTATTTTCCTAATTAAATTACGTGTCCATTTCTGAGGCCAGAAGTGGTATTCCTACTTGGAAAAATACTTTTCTGCCTTAGAAAAATCTGATTAAATTTGGAGATGATCAGAAGGACATATATTTTCCATACATAAGATTTTAAACCCCTATTTATATTATAATTATTTGAGTAAAACCGTGAAAACCATTTATGTCTGTTTTGACCTTTTGAAATATTTCCAAAGGTAATATTCTCAATAAAATGCTAGAAAATTCCAGTGGTATCCCTAAGCCATATTTGGTGTCCACATGAAGTCTCACCTTATTCCAAGGTGATTAAGGACCCCAAATAACCCTAAAACCCCTTCTGTCCTGATTGGAGTTAGAGAAACTCTACATAGTAAAGTTTGTCCAATAATGATGAAACTTTGCAGGAGTGCCTAATACCTGAAATGAGGGCTCCACACAAAAAATGGGATTTGTGGGCCTTAGTTTGCCCACACTCTCTTTGGAAGGGACATATCTGGTCAAATGGTGGTGTTTTCATGTTTGCAAAGCTAAATTTGTCCAATGGAGCTCAAACTTGGTGAAACCCGATGTTTTAGCACCAAACCCAAACCTGTTAAGTTGCCGCACCAGTGGTGGGGTGCAACTGCTCCAAACCACTGTCGAACACCTTCTGACAGATGGGTAAAAGCCCCTTTAACCCATAGCTAAACCCAAACCCTTTGCTACAAACTCTCAGATTAGGTGGCCAGTATCAATGCCCAACCCCAGTCAACTGGCCCCTCACTAGTTCAAAGTGGAAATGACAAAAACCCCAATCTAAGCTTCAGTTCAAAGCTGATAGCACCGGTATTCCTTGTCTCCCTTGACCAACCGAAGCTCCCACGGGACCCCAACGGGTAGCCTCACTCCCAGCCAGTGCCAGGACATGCTAGACACGTCCAAAGTGCCTCAGAGCGCACCAGCATGCCGTGGCATGCCAAAACTGCGCTCTGGGCGTGCTCCAGGAAGGCACCAAGGTGGGGGCGACGCCCTCGGCCAGTTCCAGCCTCCCCGGAGTTGTCCAACCTCTTACGCAACAAACCCTCTGCATCGGGCGACCATTAGGGCCCCTCCTCTCCCGTGCTAGAGCTCGTGCGACGCGTGGCCGTGCGCACCAGAACCGGCCAAGGTTGTGTGGACACTGATGCTAGATTCCTCTCTCTGCCCCTCTGTTTCAGATGATTCTGGAAGTCCAAAACCACGTCCTGAGACCGTGGTTTCAACGCCAGCCCCTTTCTGCACCCCCATGCACGCCACAGTGAGTCAGCGGCGCTCCCGAATCGGCTCACAGTCGCGGGCCTATAAATAGCCCTCCCCCTCGCTCCTTGTGATGCGCTCGTTTTGATCGTACACTAATCATACATGCAAATGCGTATGATCAAACTCAAGGACTCGCGGGAAGATATCACAACACAACTCTAGACACAAATAAAATAATACAAGCTTCATATTACAACCAGGGGCCTCGAGGGCTAGAATACAGAAGCTCGATAAACACACGAGTCAGCGGAAGCAACAATATCTGAGTACAGACATAAAACATGGGGTGCCTTAAAGAAGGCTAGCACAAAAGAAACACGATCGAACGAGGCGAGGCCTCCTGCGTGGGAACCTCCTAACTACTCATATTCTTGAGCGGCCTCCATGAAGAAGACACCATCGGGGCGACAAGCGTCGGCAGGAAAACTCCATCTTCTGGGCTCCATCATCTGGTCGCCGCAACGGATCAAGGGGGCAAAGGGGGGAGCAAAGCAACGGTGAGTACTCATCCAAAGTACTCACAAGACTTACATCAAAACTATGCTAAGTATGCAACAATATCAAAGGAGGGGGTTTATATGTGGACTGACTGCAGCACTGCAAGAATAGAGAGAAGGCCTAGTCCTATCAAAGACTAGAATCTTCAGGGTCTTGCAGCAATAGACGAGAGTAGAACAGGTGTAACACAATTAATAGTCATATTGTTGCAGCAATATTAATATGAGGGCACGGAAAGAGATCCTCCCTCGACTCCCTGCGAGGAAGCAATCCCATGGCAACTAAATCCAGTTAAGTAACAATTGTAGTTGTGTAAGATTAGGGCACAACTCCAAGTCATCCTGTAACCGTGGACATGACTATTCGAATAGATAAGTTCTTCCCTGTAGAGGTGCACAACATATTCAACGACGCGCTCGATAACACTCTGTCCGGACACATTTTCTGGGTCATGCCCGGCCTCGGAATATCGACACGTCGCATCCCCACCTAAGCTCAGCAGAGAGGCCAGCCCGTCGGTCTAAGTACTAATCACAGAGGGTTCGTGGGCCCACTTGCCCTCCGCGCTCCTGCATGATGTGAGGGTGGCCGATGTCAGTCCTAGCATCCCTTAATCACAAGCGCAATGCATCTCGGGACCACTCGGGCGCGCGCCGCTCCATTGCTGACGCCTGAAGAGCTTCGGCTGAGACCGCGACGTCGAGTACCCATAATTCTTCCCACGCAGACGGTTAGTGCGTAATAAGGCCTTCCGACGTACCGAGCTCAAATACCCAAATCCATTATCATTTTAATTAGGCCATCGACACAAACACGCGGGAATCCACCCGCCTAACATCTATTCATCAAAGATCCCAGTAACATGGTCAAGTAACTGTGTGGTTGTAACATTGGGGGGGGGGGGAGGAATCTGAGGTATCACCCTCGTTGGATTCTGAATGATGTATCCGTCAAGGTGGGCTTAGAGGAATCACCCTCGGGGGTCCCACACTTGAGGGGTTGCACGACAGAGGCATCGTTGGGAATGGTGAAAGAGGAATCACCCTCGGTAACCATGACCGACTAGCTATACTACAGAGATATCATCAGGAGTACTTAGATAGGTGTCACCCTCGATACCCGATAGTATCTCTGTAGCTCGTACAACTAAGGGGGTGTATGTGCTGTGTCGGGTCTGGCTCGTCGATCAGGGATCGAGATTTGAAAACAAAGCGGGGCAACTGGACTACGGGGTCAGAAGGGATGACTGCTCCACCTATACTAAGCAGATTTAAAGTACAGTACTGAAAGTAGCAGCTCATCAAAAACAGGCTATGCATCAGATAGAGGAGCTAACTACAAAAGTAGCAAAATACTAATGCAAGCATGAGGGAGAAAGACATAGGCGATATAGGGATGATCAAGGGGGGTTTGCTTGCCTTGTTGCTCTGCAGTAAAGGGCTGGTTGGCAGGGTCGTAGATGTACCCGGCAACATCGTCAGTCTCTGAGTCTGCCGATAAAAAGAGGGGGAAGAAACAATAAATAATAGCAACAGGTGCAACACTAAGCATGCCATGGCAATATGCAGGTTAGGCATGAGCTAACGCAACAACGTCCATCATAGATGGGTTGGAAGAATATGTGACGTTTTTTTCCGGGTCTCTAGCTACTACCGGTCGGACGGAAAATGATGGAAAAAGTTCCACGTTTGCTATGCTAGGGACGCGTTCCAAGTTTTATTCAATATTTCGGAATTAAAAACAGATTTAATTAATTTGATTAAATGCTATTATGACATCAGCATGATGTCATGCTGACATCAAGAGTTGACTTGTCAACTGACGAGTGGGTCCGATGTGTCATAGACACAAGTTTTTAATTAGGTTTAATATTAATTAATCAGATTAATTTAGTGGGGGACCCACGTGTCATATTCTAAGTACTTAATTATCCATTTAATTAATTACTAATTAATTAAATAATATATCTATTCATTTATTTATTTAATAAAAACATATTTTTTATTTTTATATTTTAACAGTGCATGTGGGGCCTCCTTGTCAGTGGGAGTGGGGGGGTTAGCCCCAACGATAAGTGGCATACGGTCACACCACAATTTACACACACACACATATTTACATATAATGTATTTTTCCTTTATCTTTTTACATACATGCATGCATACACAATACAAACACACATACATACTGGATACATACATACGTATTATACATACGCAATACATAATACATACATGCTTTTTATTTTATTTCCTCTCTAACACATCTCCCTGTCAACACCTCTATGCTATCTTTCCCACCTCTCTCAACAGAGAGAAAAGAGACAACTCGAACTACACCTACACGAGCACAACGACACCGGAATGAAGCGGTGATTGCCGAAACGGAACCATGACCGTGAAAGGAAGAAGATGGTGGGAGGAGCTCGAAAAAAGGGGCTCACTGGCGTAGACGGGAAGGCCCGGTGTAGATGGAGTTCTCGGGGAGGGATGGAGGAGACGACGACGAGGAGGTGATGGCGGTGGCGGTGGCGCGGTTCCGGCGACGTTGAGGACGAGGAGGGTGGGCCGAGGTGACGAGGGGGGGGGGGGGGGGCGACCGAGGGCGCCGGTTGTAGCGATCGCCGGAGGGCCGGCCGACGAGGAGAGGGGCCGGGGCCGGCCGGTTGGTGCAGGGCGCCGGCTGGCGGTTGGAGTGGGGCGACGGGGACCCACGGGCGCTAGGGGACGGGGGAGACAAGCGGTTGAGGATTTGGGGGGATCGAGCGCCAGGGGAGGGCGCTGGGTGGTGGGGTGTCCAGGGGAGGGACAGAGACGTGGGGTGATACGTCTCCATCGTATCTACTTTTCCAAACTCTTTTGCCCTTGTTTTGGACTCTAATTTGCATGATTTGAATGGAACTAACCTGGACTGACGCTGTTTTCAGCAGAATTTCCTTGGTGTTATTTTTGTGCAGAAATCAAAGTTCTCCAAACGTCCTGAAAATTTACGGGGAGCAGTTTTGGAAAATAAGAAAAATATCTGCGCCAAGTTCCACCTCAGGGGGTGGGCCAGTGGGCCACAAGCCCTGGCTCCGCCACCACCCCCTGGTGGCGGTGGGCAGGCTAGTGGGGCCCACACGGCTCTGACGCCCCCAATCTCAGGTCTATAAGATCCCTTTCGTCCCAGAAAAATAAAAAGAGAAGTTTTCGTCGCGTTGGCGATACGGAGGCGCCGCCACCACCTGTTCTTCATCTGGAGGGCAGATCTGGAGTCTGTCTTGGGCTCCGGAGAGGGGAAATCGTCACCATCGTCATCGTCAACCTTCTTCCTTCTCCAATTCCATGAAGCTCTTCGTCGTTCGTGAGTAATCTATTCGTAGGCTCGCTGGGCGGTGATGAGTAGGATGAGATCTATCATGTAATCGAGTTAGTTTTGATGGGGATTGATCCCTAGTATCCACTATGTTCTGAGATTGATGTTGCTACTACTTTGCCATCCTTAATGCTTGTCACTAGGGCCCGAGTGCCATGATTTCAGATTTGAAATTATTATGTTGTCACCAATATATGTGTGTTTTAGATCCGATCTTGCAAGTTGTAGTTACCTACTATGTGTTATGATCCGGCAACCCCGGAGTGACAATAACTGGAACCACTCCCGGTGATGACCATAGTCTGAGGAGTTCATGTGTTCACCAAGTGCTAATGCGTTGGTCCGGTTCTTTATTAAAAGGAGAACCTTAATATCCCGTAGTTTCCATTTGGACCCCGCTGCCACGGGAGGGATGGACAATAGATGTCATGCAAGTTCTTTTCCCTAAGCACGTATGATGACACACGGAATGCATGCCTACATCACATTGACGAACGGGAGCTAGCCACATATCTCTCCGTGTTATAGCTGTTGCATGATGAATATCATCCAAACAAATCACCGACCCATTGCCTACGAGTTTGTCCTACTGTTGCTGCTACTACTGTTGCTACTGCTGTTACTTGTCTTGCTCTGCTGCTACTGTTGCTACTACTGTCGCTTGCTACTGTTGCTACTTGCTACTGCTGTCACTACTGCTGTTCCTTGCCGTTGCTATTGCTCGTTACACTGCTGCTACCTGCTACAATTTTGGTTCGATGGACGTTGACAGGAACTGACAATTTCCGTCGACGGGAAACTTGGCGCCATTGATACAATCGTTAGGAATAGTCTACCGTCAACAGATCGTTTCTGACACCGTTGTTATCATATTGCTTTGCTGTTACTACTGTGCTTGCAAATACTAATCTTTCAGGTGTGGTTGAATCTGACAAATTCAGCTGCTAATACTCGAGAGTATTCTCTCACCTCCTGTCTGGTAAACCAACAAATTGGGTCGAATACTCTACCCTCGAAAGCTGCTGCGAACCCACGCGCTGGTGGGCCATCAACAACATTCTTCTAGTTCCGTTGCCGGGGAGTGCTAGCAACATTCTTCTAGTGCCATTGCAGGGGAAGGTTTGTTGTCATCAGCATTCGTCTAGCCATCGCCAGAGATTGCAATCAGCATTTTTCTGGCGCCGTTGCCGGGGAGGTATTGCTATATTCTCTGAGTTACCTGGGATTTATATCTGCTGATCACTTTGAAGAATCTGAAGTTTACGAAGACCAAAGTCTTGCCCTCAACTACGAGGGGAGGTACGGAATTGCCATCTAGCTCTGCACTTGATTCACCTTTAGTTATGAGTAAGTTTGCGACATCACCTCCTGCTAGAAATCTTGATATGTCGCCTGTGCTTGATGATGCTTATGATGCTACTGCTAGAGATGCTATGCTTGATGATACTATGCTTGATACTATGCGTGATGATACTATGCTTGATACTATGCTTGATGCTATGCTTGATACTGCTAGAGATGCTATGCTTGATACTGCTTTGCCTGATGATGCTAGAGATGTTATTTTGCCTGATGATGCTATGCTTGATACTGCTAGAGATATTACTTTGCCTGATGTTCCACTAGGGGTGTTCCTTGATGCTCATATTGCTAGAGTTACTGCCAATGCTCGTGATGCTTCTGAAACTGCCGATACTATTGAGATAAAACCTGCTTTTGCTCCTGCTAGATCTAGCTCTCTTAGATATGAATTGCCTGATATACCCGAGGGTTACGTTATGGAGGGAGAGATAGCTGAGGATTTTCTTGCGTGTAAGGATGCCTATGACGCTGAGAAATCACTTCTCAAGTGGAAGGAAAAATCTCGGGAAGCTAGGATGAAAAATGACCCGAAGTTTGCCACTTCGCCTATCTTTGTCACCGATAAGGATTATGAATTCTCTATCGACCCTGAGATAACCTCTCCAGTCGAATCTGATCCTTTTCACGGTTATGAGTCTGAGACGGTCATAGCCCATCTTGCCAAACTATCCTAAATAGCCAACCTTTTCACTAATGAGGAGAAGATCCGCCACTACTATATCCTTAAGCTGTTTCCTTTCTCTCTAAAGGATGACGCTAAAGTCTGGTTCACCTCTCTTGCTCATGGATGTGTGCGTAGTCCCCAGGAGATGGTCTATTAATTCTGTGAGAAATATTTCCCTGCCCATAAGAAGCAAGCTGCCTTGCAGGAAATATACAACTTTGCTCAACTCCAAGAAGAGAGTCTTCCACAAGCTTGGGGAGGCTCGTCTAGCTACAGAATGCTTTGCCTGATCACCCTCTTAAGAAGAACGAGATACTTGATATCCTCTATAACGGACTTACCGATGCCTCTAGAGACCACCTAGATAGTTGTGCCGGTTGTGTTTTTAGGGAACGAACTGTAGAACAAGTTGAGATCCCACTGAATAACCTCTTGATCAACAATAATGATTGGACTATCCCCGAACCACCTCCTAAGCCAACTCCTAAGAAAAGAGGTATTCTATTCCTCAGTCCCGAAGATATGCAAGAAGCCAAGAAATCTATGCAAGAGAAAGGCATTAGATCTGAAGATGTCAAAAATCTACCACCTATCGAAGAGATCCATGGTCTCGATAACCCGATACAGGTAGTAGAAGTGAATTCTCTGCGTAGGTTTGACGAGAGTGATATTCCTTTTGATAAACCTGCTAGCCTATGCTTTGATGAATTTGACAACTTTGTTGCCAAACAACAGAGTTTCAATGATTATGTTAGTAGACATTTGGAACAAAGTGCTCATATGCTTAGCCATTTAAGTGCTTGTGTAGACAAAAATGTCAATGATCTGAAGCTTCTGAGTAAACATGCCTCTATGATTACTACTCAGGTAGAACAAGTACTTAAAGCTCAGAATGAAATGCTCAATGAATTAAATGACAACTCTGTCAGAGTCATTACTAGAGGAGGCAAAATGACTCAGGAACCTTTGTATCCTGAAGGTCATCCTGAGAGAATTGATCAAGATTCTCAAGGAATCAATGTTGATACACCTAGTCATCCTAAGGAGAAGAAGAAGGATGATAGAAACCTTCACACTAGTTCACCAAATACTGTCACACCTGAAGAACCTAATGATATCTCTACGTCTGATGCAGAAACACAATCTGGTGATGAACATGAGCCTGGTGACAATATGGACAGTGATGTTCATAATAATGCTCAACCTAACAATGATGAGGATGTGGAGATTGAACCTACGGATAATCCTGAGAATCCACAACCTAGGAGATACGACAAGAATGACTTCACTGCTAGGAAGCATGGTAAAGAAAGGGAGCCGTGGGTTCAGAGACCTATGCCCTTCCCTCCTAAGCCATCCAAGAAAAAGGATGATGAAGATTTTGAGCGCTTCGTTGAGATGATAAGACCCGTCTTTCTGCAGATGCGGTTAACTGATATGCTCAAGATGTCTCCGTATGCCAAGTACATGAAAGATATCGTGACTAATAAACGGAAGATACCAGATCATGAGATCTCCACCATGCTTGCCAATTACACTTTTGAAGGTGGAACTCCTAAGAAACTTGGTGATCCCGGAGTGCCCACTATACCTTGCTCAATTAAAGGAAACTACGTAAGAACTGCCTTATGTGACCTTGGGGCCGGTGTTAGTGTTATGCCACTCTCTCTTTATCGTAGACTTGAGTTGGATAAGTTGACACCCACTGAAATTTCTCTACAAATGGCCGACAAATCAACTGCTTTCCCTATCGGCATTTGCGAGGATGTGCCTGTTGTGGTTGCTAATACCACTATCTTGACAAACTTTGTTATCTTGGATATTCCCGAGAACGATGCCATGGCTATCATCCTTGGAAGACCCTTTTTAAACACTGCAGGGGCTGTTATAGATTGCAACAAAGGCAATGTCACTTTCCATGTCAACGGTAATGAGCACACAGTGCACTTTCCGAAGAAACGATATCCAGTACATTGCATCAATGCTATCGAAAAGACTTCATCGATTCTCATTGGGAGCTTTGAATGCCCTATTCCTCGTGTCAAGATGAAGTATGATTTGCCTGTTGGGGAGATACATATCCCCATTGAGGTGACTTAGTGGCTATTTGAAAATTCTCCGTTCTCTCTTGCGATTCGAGAAGGTTTTGTCATAAGGACTTGATCAATCCCATTGACGGATTTCTTTCGATGACCATGAAACGAATGAATCAAAGAGTCACATACCTCTGTTTTGAGTTTTCCTTTTCTTTTGCTTAGAAGAAAAATGATAGAATTAGTTTAGCTTTTCCTGTTTTCTGTTTTAGCGTCCCGGAGAAAAATACCTCGAAAATAAAAGTTCTCCGATGGTCCTGAAAATTTAGTGTGATTTTTTCTGGAAGTTTTGAAAATTTCTGGGCCTGAGAGCTGGCTTGGGGGCCAGACCAGTGGGCCACAAGCCCTGCCACCACCACCTACCCACCTGGTGGCGGGGTGCAAGCTTGTGGGGCCCACAGGCACCCCCTCCACTCATTCCAGCTCCCAGCCTCTTCTTCCACCTCGAGAAAAAATTGTTTCGCAACTCAAACTCGTGTTCTTGCTCATTTGGCTGTGATTTTCGATGTCCTTGTTCAAAGCACCATTCTCCGAACCGTGTTGGGGAAATTACTCCTTGGTAAGTGACTCCTCCTTCGGTCCAATTAATTTTTGCTCTAGTGCTTTATCCTTCGCGTATTCTTGCTACCTTGGTGACCCTGTTCTTGAGCTAGAAATGTTGATTTTAGCTGGTCCCAAGTAGTTTTAGCGCGTGATACGGTCTCTAGGCACTAGTGGGAGTAGTTGCTACAAGTTGGGTTAATACTTATTCACTTTTCTTTCGAAGTCTCTAAAAATTTCAGAATTTTTCAGAGCTAGAAAAAAGAAAAGATGAGGAGGTTCTTGAGAGGCTCTTCAAGCCGTAACCACAAGGAGGATGAGAAGAACCACCCCAAGTACGTAGTCCCTCGAGTCACAGAAGTTCGAGCGTGCGAGTGGCCAAGTGATGAATTTTTGCGCGTCGCCGGACTTTATGAAGACTTTTATTACTTGGTGGAGAACGCAGGTCTTACTGCGTTCGTTGAAGATAAGTGCCCACAATACCTCCTTCTCACCAATATTTTCGTTCAAAGCTTCAACTTTTATCCGAGGAAGAATCCTCCCATGGTTGAGTTCATGATTTACGATGTCCCCCAGTGCATGATGCTGCAGGATTTTTGCAATGTATGCGAATTACCTTATGTTGGGGATATCCGTGACCCTCGTCCACGGGACTTGGAGGATTTCATTGGTTCTATTGCTGTTGGAGAGAAGAGAGGAGTGTCTCGCGCTAGAATTGCTAGCATACATTTTCCTGTGCTTCGATACTTCTCACTATTTGTGGGAAAATGTTTGATTGACCGTGGGGAGGCTGGATCACTTAGTTCTCTAGACCTTGCGGTGCTGCGCGAAGGCCTTTATAACGATAAACTTATAGCCTGGGCGCTATAGTAGCTCAATGGTTGAACCTGAACCATTCTAAAGGTGTTGTCCATGGAGGTATCTATGCTACCCGTCTTGCCAGACACTTTGAGATACCCATTAGACTGGGAGAGGAAGGAGAGATGCTTCTCCCTCAGAGATATCTGGATTATGAAAGCATGGTTCGCCATGATTTTCTGGATAGAGATGCTAGTAGACGGATGATTTATAACCTGGTGTTTAGTCAGGGTACTCGAGAGACTCTTACTTTGCCTGCTCCTTCTTTGTTTGATCTTCATGCAAGCAGGTACACTGTTATGCCCGCGTTGATCCACACATATTGGGGCTTGGCCCAACCACAGGCGCCCGTGCCCGAGCCACCAGTCGAGTACCAGACGCCAGTTTATCAGTGGGAGCCAGAGGAGCTCACACAACAGTGGCATCCACAGTCTGCTCCGGAGTATCCTGGAGCTGGTGATTTCCCACCTTGGGAGTAGACCAAGCTAGGCCAAAAGCCTAAGCTTGGGGGAGTACGTGTTCTCACTGACTTTACATTCATGCTTATACTTTCACTTTGTTAGCCGGTGTTTACACTTTTCCACTGTATTATCCATGCTAGTTAATTTTAGTTTTCTTGTTTTCTTGTTTTCTTGTTTTGAGTTCTTTTGAGAAAACACAAAAACATTTTTCTTTCTTCTTTTGCTTGTTGGGAGCTTTCCCGTGTAGATAGTTTTCTTTTTCTGTGTGTCAAGGTAGAAGATATTGGTTACAATGTTTATTGGTTCTTACATGCTTACCTGTTTAGCTTTCAAAGAGCCATATTACTTTGTCTTCTCCTTTGTGTTTGCCTGCAGATTCAGCTTAGTCCAATGCGCTTATTATTGTTTTTGTATATGAAAGGCAATAATGATGATATTTGATGAAGTGACTGAGACTGAAAAGCTGGCATGAACTCTATCTATTTTGTTTTTGTAAATATGACTAGCTTGTCGACCCAGATTTAGCTTTGTTGTGAGTGAACCATGTTTGCAATGACAACTTAGAGATCATAGTTTTTGATGCCATGCTTATTTAGCAGCGAGCTTATAATCGTTTGTCTTGAATGCCAACATAGATTTTGAGATGACTATGATGTAGACGATAGGATGGTATTCTCCTTTGAATGTTTCAAGTGGCTTGACTTGGCGCATGTTCATGCATGTAGTTGAAACAAAACCAACATAGCCTCTATGATGTTCGTGTTCATGGTGATTTATATCCTGTTCATGCTTGCATTTAATGTTATTCAAACTCATTGCATCTTGATGACTGTTGTCGCTCTCTAGTTAGTCGCTTCCCAGTCTTTTGCTAGCCTTCACTTGTACTAAGCGGAATACTGCTTGTGCATCCACTTCCATAAACCCAAAAGTTTTTCCATGAGAGTCGACCATACCTTCCTATTTACGGTATCTACCTGCCGTTCCAAGTAAATTTGCATGTGCCATTCTCTAAACCTTCAAGAAATAATCTGTTTTGCATGCCTGAACCGCTCATGTGATGACAGAGGGCTATTGGTATCTTCCATGCTAGGAGTGTTATCCTCGACATGTGTTTATTCACAGTCATTCACGAGAAAGGGGCCGGTATTTGGAATGCCCAGTTCCATGCTTAAATTGAAAACATAACTGTAAAACAAGACTCCCCCCGGATTGATGTTAGTATGGACGGTACCCGAGGATTCGGCCAGCCGTGGAGTGTGATTGATTGGTGGTGGGGGAGTTAAAACTTTACTTTTCTGTTTGGGAACCGCCTATAACATGAGTAGCATGGAAGATATTGAGAACTCTTGGTCATTGCGTTGACAATGAAAGCATGCCACCCAAAATTATTATCTCTGTTTTCAAAGCTTGAGCTCTGGCACCTCTACAAATAAATGCTTCCCTGTGCGAAGGGCCTGTCTATTTATTTTCCTATTGAGTCATCGTCCTCTTATATAAGCACCAATTAGAGAGCACCTCTGTCATTTTTATGCTTTGCTTTTGATTGATATTGAGTATGACTATGACTGGATCTTTGTTGCTATGAATTACAATGTTTAGCCAGCCCTTGATCTTTGAAAGTGCTCTGCATTTATGTTTTGCGGTCTCATAAAGAGCTAGCGAGATACCACCTATTCATATTGCTTCATGCTTGTTTTGATTGAAGTGTTGGTATTTGAAACTCAATATTATTTGCTCGTTAGCAGATTATGCCTTTGATATTAGTTTACCATGAGACCTTTGTGTCATTTGCTTATGTGGTTAACTTGTGATCTTGCTGAAACTTTGGTTATGAGTTAGACATAGTTGCAACAACAAGATCAAACAGAGTTTGTCAAAGTTTTTCTTTCTCTCTCGGTTTGTCAACTGAGTTGCTTGAGGACAAGCAAGGTTTTAAGCTTGGGGGAGTTGATACGTCTCCATCGTATCTACTTTTCCAAACTCTTTTGCCCTTGTTTTGGACTCTAATTTGCATGATTTGAATGGAACTAAACTGGAGTGATGCTGTTTTCAGCAGAATTGCCTTGGTGTTATTTTTGTGCAGAAATCAAAGTTCTCCAAATGTCTTGGAAATTTACGGGGAGCAGTTTTGGAAAATAAGAAAAATATCTGCGCCAAGTTCCACCTTAGGGGGTGGGCGAGTGGGCCACAAGCCCTGGCTCCGCCACCACCCCCCTGGTGGTGGTGGGCAGTCTTGTGGGGCCCACACGGCTCTGCCGCCCCCAATCTCAGGTCTATAAGACCCCTTTCGTCCCAGAAAAAATAAAAAGAGGAGTTTTCGTCGCGTTTGCGATATGGAGGCGCCGCCACCACCTGTTCTTCATCTGGAGCGCAGATCTGGAGTTTGCCTTGGGCTCCGAAGAGGGGAAATCGTCGCCATCGTCATCATCAACCTTCTTCCCTCTCCAATTCCATGAAGCTCTTCGTCGTTCGTGAGTAATCTATTCGTAGGCTCGCTGGGCGGTGATGAGTAGGATGAGATCTATCATGTAATCGAGTTAGTTTTGATGGGGATTGATCCCTAGTATCCACTATGTTCTGAGATTGATGTTGCTAGTACTTTGCCATGCTTAATGCTTGTCACTAGGGCCCGAGTGCCATGATTTCAGATCTGAAATTATTATGTTGTCACCAATATATGTGTGTTTTAGATCCAATCTTGCAAGTTGTAGTTACCTACTATGTGTTATGATCCGGCAACCCCGGAGTGACAATAACCGGAACCACTCCCGGTGATGACCATAGTTTGAGGAGTTCATGTGTTCACCAAGTGGTAATGCGTTGGTCCGGTTCTTTATTAAAAGGAGAACCTTAATATCCCATAGTTTCCTTTTGGACCCCACTGCCACGGGAGGGATGGACAATAGATTTCATGCAAGTTCTTTTCCCTAAGCACGTATGACGACACACGGAATGCATGCCTACATCACATTGACGAACGGGAGCTAGCCACATATCTCTCCATGTTACAGCTGTTGCATGATGAATATCATCCAAACAAATCACCGACCCATTGCCTACGAGTTTTTCCTACTGCTGTTACTTGTCTTGATCTGCTGCTGCTGCTACTACTATTGCTACTGCTGTTACTTGTCTTGCTCTTCTGCTACTGTTGCTACTATTGTCGCTTGCTACTGTTGCTACTTGCTACTGCTGTCACTACTGCTGTTCCTTGTCGTTGCTATTGCTCGTTACACTGCTGCTACCTGCTACAATTTTGGTTCGCTGGACATTGATGGGAACTGACAATTTCCGTCGACGGGCAACTTGGCGCCATTGATACAATCGGTAGGAATAGTCTGCCATCAACACATCGTTTCTGACACCGTTGTTATCATATTACTTTGCTGTTACTACTGTGCTTGCAGATAGTAATCTTTTAGGTGTGGTTGAATCTGACAAATTCAGCTGCTAATACTCGATAGTATTCTCCCACCTCCTGTGTGGTAAACCAACAAATTGGGTCGAACTCTACCCTCGAAAACTGCTGCGAACCCACGCGCTGGTGGGCCATCAACAACATTCTTCTAGTTCTGTTGCCGGGGAGTGCTAGCAGCATTCTTCTGGTGTCGTTGGAGGGGAAGGTTTGTTGTCATCAGCATTCGTCTAGGCATCGCCAGAGATTGCAATCATGGGGCGACGGGCGCTAGGAGGTGGTGGCGCGCGTGGGATCAGGAGGGTGAGGAGGCCGGCGGGATCTGGGGGTTAGGTGGGAGGGGGGAGGAGCGAGCGGAAGTGGGAGATGAGCGAGCAGGACATGGGTGGAGATGGTAGGTGGGGGCATGGGGTGAAGCGCCAGGGGTGGTGGGGGTTGCGAGGTGAGGCGCTGGGCGCTCGGGGTGACGAGGGGGTGGCGGCCTTGTCACCTAGCGGCGCGCAGGAGGGAGTGGGGGAGGGGCGTGGCGTCTAGGGTTGCCCTGATGGGAGTGGGCCGGACAGGCTGGGCCGAGGCCCAAGGGAGAGGGGGGTTGTTTCCTTTTTTAATTAGTTATTATTTTAATTTATTTTAACAGTTTACGTTTTATTTATTTAGAGGCTCTAATTCATTCCTAAAAATATCCGATTCAATTTCATAAATAATTAGGGAATATTTGTAACTCACCCGACATTTTTTGTTTTTGCATTCGAAAACTTCCCTCGTTTGACTTTAAATTAAATATGATAATTTCTTTGATTTTTATTAAGTGACAACTTATTTTAGATAAACTTGATGACGTGGGAGAATTAGTGTGTGATTACTGTAGCTCATATTTCCAGGGCATCACAACTCTCCCCTACTAACAAGAATTCTCGTCCCGAGAATTAAGAGGTAGAAGGAAAGAGCTCGCGGTATTCATCATGAAGATGATCCTCGCGTTCCCAATTGGCCTCATCTTCAGAATGATTCGACCATTTCACTTTGAGGAACTTGGTGACTTTGCTACGAGTCTTACGTTCATCTTGGTCGAGAATGCGGATCGGGTCCTCTTTATAAGAGAGGTCTTGTTGCAGCTCAAGCATATCATGATCGACTGCTCGAATAGGATCTTTGAAGTAACAGCGGAGCTAAGACACATGGAAGACATCGTGAACGTGTGAAAGGTTCGCCGACAGTTCCAATTGATAAGTCACTCTTCCACGCCTTTCAAGAACAGTGGAAGGACCAATATAGCGAGGAGCCAACTTGCCATGATGCCAAAACGATGTGCACCTCTCATTGGTGTGACACGAAGATAAGCCTTTTCGCCAGGTTGATAGACCATATCTTGATGATGACGCTCATACTGACTCTTCTGACGAGACTGAGCAGCCTTCAGATTCGCATGAATAATGCGGACTTGATCTTTAGTAAGTTGGATAATATCCGGATCGAAGAGTGATTGTTCCATTGAACGGTGGCTTTGGAATTCCATACGAAGCCAAGTGTAAAGGATACTTTGGAGTCAAAGATGTACAGGAGAGTCAGGTTTCAATCATGTGGAACTTTGAGTTATGGGACCACCATGTGAGCCGAGAGTAGGCAGAGGGGGGACATATTATACTGTCTTAGTAATAATACATGTTAGAGGATATCCTGCCAGTTATGTTGGCAACAACGTCGGTACCAAGGGCGAGGGACGACTAGAACCATTTTCCTGCTCGCTGAAACGAGGCGGACCAATAGGCAAGGTTCTCATCCACCGGCGGCTACCGAAATGTTATCCACATTAGTAACAGGGTCTTACTGACAGAGTTTTATACCGAGATTTTTAACTAAGCAGGGAATTAACACTGCTTAGATAAGTTATGCCACAAGAAAGGTCAAACAGACCAATAGGAAGGAAAACGTGTTCACACACACAGGTATTAGAGTATACCATTCCCGAGGAAAACATAGAGTATGGTATACATGATAGGTCATCAAGTACATAAACATTTTGATAGAGAGGCAAGAAGAATCATGATGTTTATCCATACCACGCGGTCTGGATAAATGATCACGAACAATCTAGCATTGCGCTTCCAATGTTCCTCTTGTAAGTTTAAGTACCACATCCGTGCTTCGAGGTAGCATCGACACGGTCATCCGATAAAGGTCGGACCAATGGGTACACAAAAAGGATCCATGAGGAACAACTTGTGAAATAAGTCATATAGTTTCCACATGGAAGATGGCGAATCTTACATATGGAAGAATTTATAACAATAGGTCCTTCGGCCTGGTGCTTTGGAAAGACAGCACCGTACCGATTTACCTAAAGACCAAAGTTATAATTATTGGGAAATGTTCCTACCATCATATCTGCCCGAGTTTCAGATCTGATTGGTTTTAGGACACCTCAGACCCAAGATGCCTTAGAAGAAAAGATGATGATGCGGGATTCTCAGGATATGAACTACACAAGCAATCCTTGAATCATGAGTTGGATTGTAAGACACACGAACACAATGTCAAGACATTCGTGCCCACGTGGAATTCTTACAACACAATGCAACCGAGTTCTATTTTGAGAACCATCATCAAGGATATCGAGGTCCTTGTGTAAGACTCGATTAGCTCTTATGAAAGGAACTTCTTTTCCTTGATCATATCAGTCAGTGGCTTGGCGTGCTAAGAGAAGTTATATGAAGTGAAGATAACAAATCCTCAAAACATATAACACTTCGCACATGCGTGAATGATTTGGGATGGCCAGAGAGGAAGTGGAACAAAACTTCCTCGTATTCACGGCGGTAAGAACGTACATGAACTTTGGGAAAACATTCCTGCTATCAAACATATTATTCGTGAGCTAGGCACGAAGATAATGCTTTCAAAAGCTTCATCACGAACCATCGAGAACTTGAGGGTGCGACCGATGGGCTCGAGAACAATCCCTCAAGATTTTGACAGGGATGAATTTCCAAAATTATAATATCAAGGAGATAGCATTTATCAAACCAAATGGTATAATGGCGTATGCTCGAGGGAACAAAAAAATTAAACATTGGAAGAAGGGTGCACTCGGAAATACGGACGGAGTAGCACAACCAATGTCAAAAATGATGAGTTAACACCCAACACACTAAGAATGAAACAATCAGTTGTTAACCTCAAGGCAATAGGGTTGTCAGAAGTATTGGAATCACAGATCGGAGTTCACTTGTTGGTATTCCGGTTTGAAACAACATGGGACCAAGAAATGAATGGTGATGGCGAGAAGTATTAGTATATCAAGAATTCTTAAGACGTGTGCAATCCTCACGAAATTCTTGACATAAAAGATAGTAATACTCCAAGGTAGAAGATAATCATAAGCTGAATAGCAAGGAACTCAAAGGACAACACAAAACATGAACATGTTTGTGTTAGAGGGAAGGCAACAAGGATGTCGATGATAATACAATTCATCGAGGGAAAGGGATGGTATTTCTCAACATGCATTCAATTGATACCCTGCAAGAGCTCAGAATGCTGATGATGATCATGACATATTTGTCGAGAAATTTCATGAAGATGTAATCGTTCAACGACGACATCCAGCAAGGGAATGATGAAGCAAGAGGTTATCGGAATCACAGATAAGACTGCTAGCTTAGAATTGAGATTGCCTTTCAGGAGAACCGACATGATGTGGAAATCTCGATGCAAACTCAGTGCACTGTTGGAAATGTGTCCCATGGATGAAAGACATATTTAGCATGGTCAAGCTTTAGGATGACGATGATGATGTAGCCTAACAACTTGGAATGACATGATCGAGTACAAACTCGTAAACAAGGAAGATTACTAAAAGTTGTTGAATCGCAATGCATACTCGATTCAGTTATCGATGTACTCGCGTGTGCAACAACTCAAGCACGCGGAAACTGGAATAAATGAAAATATCATAGTTGATGAGGAGCTCACAAGAAGTTATACAACTTCGTGATATCCTCGAGCTACAAGGAATAATACTTAGAGGTAGATCAACATTAAGTCTTGGACCGATGTATTGATCTGAAGAAGACAAGTACTTTAGCTCGTCTAAGAATAAAATCAAGGTAGGACAACATGGTTGGAACCATGGTTGCAAAGTACCAAACCACAGATACCAGATTAAACCACACAATGAATGCTTATTGATACGAGGAGTTTCTATGGTAAGATCAACGTCGTTTCCATGGGCATGAACTCAAAGTTCAAGGTCGACTCCCACTTCATCAATGCATCACGTGCCATTTACTTCTCGCCTTTGATGATGTTGTAGCTTTGAAAGAATATCCGGCAAAACACCAGAAGAGTAAGACTCATGAAAACTTTTTGAGTCATATAGATTTAGGAAGACATAAGTTCAACCCATCGGGGCATCTTAGGAACATATACCATACACTCCAAGAGTAATTAGCAAATGCTTGAAGGGCATGGCTGACAAAAGATTAGGATACAACTTATCAGAAGGAGAAGACGCAATTTACCAATGGCATTATGTATCAGGGGAACAACATCACAACAATTTTGGATGTAAGGGATGCCGTCGGATAATAACCCAACAATGGGTCTGGCAGTACCACAAAGGACCTGATGTGGGTATCAGTACTCAATCAGAGGAAGATAGAATCCAAGGCATCTGATTTTAGAACATCTGAAAAATATCGATACTTAATTACCAACGGAATTAGGGTCCCGAGGTTGGTGTATCATAATCAGATGCTCCGATCAAGTACAAGTTAGTAGAATGGACTTAGCTGGTCAACCAACCAAAGTTGATTCGTCGAGAACCAGCTTTGCCTGGAAGGACGTCTGAGCCAGAAAGATACTTTATGAGTATCAACAGATGATTGTGTGCATTCACACAAAGGTAGAATCAATAAGATCACACCAAAATCACAAAGGATTTTAATGAATGCTGCTAGACTTATGGATTTAACCATAATGCAAGCAGGTGAGAAAGGTCAAGAGCAATAGGCTACTGGGGATTCTGAAAGATCGAATAGCAATTCGAAGATCCTTCGAAACCCATGACAACTGATGACGGACGAATCCCCGATAAGGTAATTCGTTGCCTCTCGTAAAACAAGAGCAATTGGAAAAGAAAGTATGGACGAGTTAGTATGCACTCATCCATAAGGGTTGATGGAGGAAGGAAAATCGTAGAAGCGATGAGCACAAGTTCTCGAGAGAACCTCAGAGAGTATCCTCGGAGTCTTCTGATGAATCAAGCCATCATCTGGGATGAGGGGCTCTCCGGGAGGAATTAGTTACGAGAACCTAGAGTTAGAGTTAGCAAAACCTTTAACCCGAAAGAGAAGAGAGAGTAGAACCCAGAGTATAGGAAAGGAGTAAAAGATACTAATACCACCCAATTGAGATGTGGGCCCGTAAGCCACAACATCAGTGTTAGTAAAGTTTTTCAAACACTAGACTCAACTTCGGCCAAGGAGTTGGAAAGGGGGCTACCTACAGGCAGTTGGCTCTCATACCAACTTGTGACGCCCTCGATTTAATCGTACGCTAATCATACACGCAAATGCGTAAGATCAAACTCAAGGACTCACAGGAAGATATCACAATACAACTCTAGACACAAATAAAATAATACAAGCTTCATATTACAGGCCAGGGGCCTCGAGGTCTAGAATACAGAAGCTCGATACACACAAGTCAGTGGAAGCAACAATATCTGAGTACAGACATAAAACATGGGGTGCCTTAGAGAAGGCTAGCACAAAAGAAAAACGATCGAACGAGGCGAGGCCTCCTGCGTGGGAACCTCCTAACTAGTGCTATTCTTCAGCGACCTCCATGAAGAAGACACCATCGGGGCGACAGGCGTCGGCAGGAAAACTCCATCTTCTGGGCTCCATCATCTGGTCACAGCAACGGATCAAGGGGGCAAAAGGGGGAGCAAAGCAACGGTGAGTACTCATCCAAAGTACTCGCAAGACTTACATCAAAACTATGCTAAGTATGCAACAATATCAAAGGAGGGGGGTTTATATGTGGACTGATTGCAGCAATGCACGAATAGAGTGAAGGCCTAGTCCTATCGAAGACTAGCATCTTCAGGGTCTTGCAGCAATAGACGAGAGTAGAACAGGTGTAACACAATTAATAGTCATATTGTTGCAGCAATATTAATATGAGGGCATGCCCAGAGATCCTCCCTCGACTCCCTGTGAGGAAGCAATCCCGGGGCAACTAAATCCAGTTAATTAACAATTGTAGTTGTATAAGATCAGGGCACAACTCCAAGTCGTCCTGTAACCGTGGACACAACTATTTGAATAGATAAGTTCTTCCCTGCAGGGGTGCACAACATATTCCCCGACGCGCTCGATAACACTCTGGCCGGACACACTTTTATGGGTCATGCCCGGCCTTGGAATATCGACACGTAGCAGCCCCACCTAAGCTCAGCAGAGGACAACCCGCCGGTCTAACTCCTAAGCACAGAGGGTTCATGGGCCCACTTGCCCTCCGCGCTCCTACATGATGCGAGGGCGGCCGATGTCAGTCCTAGCATCCCTTAATCACAAGCGCGATGCATCTTGGGACCACTCGGGCGCACGCCGCTCCATTGCCGATGTCTGAAGAGCTTCGGCTGATACCGCGACGTCGAGTACCCATAATTCTTCCCACGCAGACGATTAGTGCGTAATAAGGCCTTCCGACCAACCCAGATCAAATACCCAAATCCATTATCATTTTAATTAGGCCATGGACACAAACAGACGGGAATCCACCCACCTAACATCTATTCATCAAAGATCCGAGTAACATGGTCGAGTAACTGTGTGGTTGTAACATCGCGGGGGGGGGGGGGGGGAATCCGATGTATCACCCTCCTTGGATTCCGAACGATGTATCCATCAAGGTGGGCTTAGAGGAATCACCCTCGGGGGTCCCACACTTGAGGGGTTGCACGACAGAGGCATCGTCGGGAATGGTGAAAGAGGAATCACCCTCGATAACCACGACCGACTAGCTATACTACACAGATATCATCAGGAGTACTTAGCGATGTGTCACCCTCGGTACCCGATAGTATCTTTGTAGCGTCGTACAACTAAGGGGGTGTATGTGATGTGTCGGGTCTGGCTCGTCGATCAAGGATCGAGATTTGAAAACAAAGCGGGGCAACTGGACTACGGGGTCAGAAGGGATGACTGATCCACCTATACTAAGCAGATTTAAAGTACAATACTGAAAGTAGGAGTTCATAAAAAACAGGCTATGCATCAGATATAGGAGCTAACTACAACAGTAGCAAAATATTAATGCAAGCATGAGGGAGAAAGACATAGGCGATATAGGGATGATCAAGGGGGGTTTGCTTGCCTTGTTGCTCTGCGGTAAAGGGCTAGTCGGCAGGGTCGTAGATGTACCCGGCAACATCGTCAGTCTTGGGGTCTACCCGTAAGAAGAGGGGGACGAAACAATAAATAATAGCAACAGGTGCAACACTAAGCATGACATCACAATATGCAGGCTAGGCATGAGCTAACGCAGCAACGTCCGTCATAGACGGGTTGGAAGAATATTTGACGATATTTTCCGGGTCTGTGGCTACTACCGGCCGGACGGAAAACGATGGAAAAAGTTCCAAGTTTGCTATGCTAGGGACGCGTAACAGACGAATGGACCGTGTATCCCCGTTCGTCTCGTTCTACTAATCAACTTTCATGTTGAAAATATTTTGATCAGACTTACGGTTTATTTAATATTATTTTTAAAGTTTTATTCAATATTTAGGAATTAAAAACAGATTTAATTAATTTAATTAAATGCTATTACGACATCAGTAGTTGACTGGTCAACTCACAAGTGGGTCCCATGTGTTATAGACACAAGTTTTTAATTAGGTTTAATATTAATTAATCAGATTAATTTAGTGGGGGACCCACGTGTCATATTCTAATTATTCTAATTAATTAATTATCCATTTAATTAATTACTAATTAACTAAATAATATATCTATTTATTTATTTAATAAAAACATATTTTTATTTTTATATTTTAACAGTGCATGTCGGGCCTCCGTGTCAGTGCGAGTGGGGGGGTTGGCCCCACCGGTAAGTGGCATACGGTCACACCATAATTTACACACACACATATTTACATATAATGTATTTTTTCTTTTTACTTTTTACATACATGCATGCATACACAATAAATACACACATACATACATGATACATACATACGTATTATACATACGCAAGACATAATACATAGATATTTTTTATTTTATTTCCTCTCTAACACATCTCTCTGTCAACACCTCTGTGCTATCTCTCTCACCTCTCTCAACAGAGAGAAAAGAGACAACTCCAACTACACCTACACGAGCACAACGACACCGGAACGAAGTGGTGATTGCCGGAACGGAACCGTGACGGTGAAAGGAAGAAGACTGTGGGAGGAGCCCGCAAAAGGGGCTCACCAGCGTTGACGGGAAGGCCCGGTGTAGCCGGAGTTCTCGGGGAGGGATGGAGGAGATGGCGAGGAGGAGCCCGAGGTGATGACGGTGGCGGTGGCATGGTTCCAGCGACGTTGATGACGAGGAGGAACGGCCGAGGTGACGAGGGGGTGCCGGCCAAGGGCGCCGGTTGTGGAGGTCGCCAGAGGGGCCTGCCGGCGAGGAGAGGGGCCGGGGCCGGCCGGTTGGTGTAGGGCGCCGGCCGGCGGTTGGAGCGGGGCGATGGGGACCCATGGGCGTTGGGAGACGAGGGATACGAGCGGTTGAGGATTTGGGGGGATCGAGCGCCACGGGAGGGCGCTGGGTGGTGGGGCGTCCAGGGGAGGGAGAGAGACGTGGGGCCACGGGCGCCAGGAGGTGGTGGCGTGCGTGGGATCGGGAGGGTGAGGAGGCCGGCGGGATCTGGGTGTTAGGTGGGGGGAGGAGCGAGCGGTAGGTGGGAGATGAGCGAGCGGGGCATGGGTGGAGATGGTAGGTGGAGGCGTGGGGTGAAGCGCGAGGGGCGGTTGGGGTTGCGAGTTGGGGCGCTGGGGGTGACGAGGGGTTTGTGGCCTCGTCACCTGGTGGCGCACAGGAGGGAGTGGGGGAGGGGCGTGGCGTCTAGGGTTGCCCTGGTGGGAGGGGAACGGCCAGGCTGGTCCGAGGCCCAAGGGAGAGGGGGGTTGTTGTAGGGGAACGTCGCATGGGAAACAAAAATTTTCCTACGTGCACGAAGAACTATGATGGTGATATCCATCTACGAGAGGATATATGGATCTACGTACCCTTGTAGATCGCACAGCAGGAAGCGTTTAAGAAGTGCGGTTGATGTAGTGGAACGTCCTCACGTCCCTCGATCCGCCCCGCGAACCGTCCCACGAACCGTCCCGCTATCTGTCCCACGATCCACTCCGATCTAGTGCCGATCGAACGACACCTCCGCGTTCAGCACACGTACAGCTCGACGATGATCTCGGCCTTCTTGATCCAGCAAGCAAGACGGAGAAGTAGATGAGTTCTCCGGCAGCGTGACGACGCTCTGGTGGTGGTAAAGGATGCACTCTAGTAGGGCTCCGCCCGAGCTCCGCAGAAATACGATCTAGAGGAAAAACCGTGACGTTTTGTTGTCGGGCTGCCGTGGCAAAGTTGTCTCAATTCAGCCCTAGACCTTCACTATATATAGGAGGAGGGGTGGGGAGGCTTGCCTTGGGGTGGAGGAGTCCACCTCCAATCCTAGTCCAACTAGGATTGGAAGGTGGAGTCCTTCCCTTCCTTCCCACCTCCTTTTTTCTTTCTTTTTTCCTTTGATTTCTTATCTCCTGCACACAGAGCCTCTTGGGCTGTCCCACCAGCCCATTAAGATCTGGTGCGCCACGCCTAAGGCCTATGGGCTTCCCCGGGTGGGTTGGCCCCCTCCCAGTGAAGATCTGGAACCCATTCGTCACTCCCGGTACATTCCCAGTAATGCCCGAAAACTTTCCGGTAACCAAATGAAGTCATCCTATATATCAATCTTCGTCTCCGGACCATTCCAGAAACGCTCGTGACGTCCGTGATCTCATCCAGGACTCCTAACAACATTCGGTAACCACACATATAACTCAACTATACTAAAACATCGCCAAACCTTAAGTGTGCAGACCCTGCGGGTTCGAGAACTATGCAGACATGCCCCGAGGTACTCCTCGGTCAATATCCAATAGCGGGACCTGGATGCCCATAGTGGATCCTACAAATTCTCCGAATAACTTATCAGTTAAACCTCAGTGTCAAGGATTCAGGCAATCCCTATGTCATTCCCTTTGTCCTTCGATATGTTACTTGCCCGAGATTCGATCATCGGTATCCGCGTACCTATTTTAATCTCGTTACAGGCAAGTCTCTTTTCTCGTTTCGTAATACAAGATCCCGTGACTTACACTTAGTCACATTGCTTGCAAGGCTTGTGTGTGATGTTGTATTACCGAGTGGGCCCCGAGATACCTCTCTGTCACACGGAGTGAAAAATCCCAGTCTTGATCCATACTAACCCAACGGACACCTTCGGAGATACCTGTAGAGCACCTTTATAGGCACCCAGTTATGTTTTGACGTTTGATATACACAAGGCATCCCTCCGGTGCCAGTGGGTTATATGATCTCATGGTCATAGGAACAAATACTTGACACGCAGAAAACAATAGCAACAAAATGACACGATCAATATGCTAGGTTCATAGTTTGGGTCTAGTCCATCACATGATTCTCCCAATGATGTGATCCAGTCATCAAGAAACAACACTTTGCACATAGTCAGAAAACCTTGACTATCCTTGATCAACTGGCTAGCCAACTAGAGGCTTGCTAGGAACATTGTTGTGTCTATTTATCCACACATGTATCTATGGTTTCATTCAATACAATTATAGCATGGATAATAAACGATTATCTTTAAACAAGAAATATAATAATAACTACTTATCATTGCCTCTAGGGCATATTTCCAGCAGTCTCCTACTTGCACTAGAGTCAATAATCTAGTCCTCACATCGCCGTGCGATTTACATTGTAATAAATCGAACACCCATACAGTTCTGGTGTTGATCATGTTTTGCCCGTGGAAGAAGCTTAGTCAGCGGGTCAGCTACATTCAGATCCGTGTGCACTTTGCAAATATTCACGTCCTCTCCTTCGACGTAGTCGCGGATGAGGTTGAAGCATCGTTTGATGTGTCTGGTCTTCTTGTGAAACCTTGGTTCCTTTCCTAAGGCAATTGCACCAGTGTTGTCACATAACAGAGTCAATGGATCCAGTGCACTTGGCACAACTCCAAGATCTGTCATGAACTGATTCATCCAGACACCCTCTTTTGCGGCCTCCGAGGCAGCCATGTACTCCGCTTCACATGTAGAATCTGCTACGATGCTCTGCTTGGAACTGCACCAGCTTACCGCACCCCCATTAAGAATAAATACGTATCCGGTTTGAGACTTAGAGTCATCCGGATCGGTGTCAAAACTTGCGTCGACGTAACCTTTTACGACGAGCTCCTTGTCACCTCCATACATGAGAAACATTTCCTTAGTCCTTTTCAGGTACTTTAGAATATTCTTGACCGCCGTCCAGTGATCCACTCCTGGATTACTCTGAAACCTGCCTGCCATACTTATGGCCAAGCTGACGTCTGGTCTAGTGCACAACATTGCATACATGATAGAACCTATGGCTGAAGCGTAGGGGACGGAACTCATTGTCTTTCTATCTTCCGCAATTGCTGGGCACTGAGTCTTACTCAATTTTATACCTTGTAATACTGGCAAGAACCCTTTCTTGGACCGATCCATTTTGAACTTCTTCAAAACTTTATCAAGGTTTGTGCTTTGTGAAAGTCCTATCAGGCGTTTCGATCTATCCCTATAGATCTTAAGGCCTAGAATGTAAGGAACTTCTCCTAGGTCCTTCATAGAGAAACTTTTATTCAAGTAACCTTTTATGCTCTCCAAAATCTCCACGTTGTTTCCAATCAGCAATATGTCGTCCACATATAATATTAGAAACGCCACAGAGCTCCCACTCACTTTCTTGTAAATACAAGATTCTCCAACCACTTGTATAAACCCAAATGCTTTGATCACCTCATCAAAACGCTTATTCCAACTCCGAGATGCTTGCACCAGTCCATAAATGGATCGCTGGAGCTTGCACACTTTGTCATCATTCTTAGGATCGACAAAACCTTCGGGTTGCATCATATACAACTCTTCCTTAAGAAAACCGTTAAGGAACGCCGTTTTGGCATCCATCTGCCATATTTCATAATCGTAAAAGGCAGCTATTGCTAACATGATTCAGACAGACTTAAGCATCGCTACTAATGAGAAAGTCTCATCATAGTCAATTCCTTGAACTTGTGAAAAACCCTTTGCCACAAGTCAAGCTTTATAAACGGTCACATTACCGTCTGCGTCTGTCTTCTTCTTATAGATCCATTTGTATTGAATAGCCTTGCGGCCTTCAGGTAGTACTTCTAAAGTCCACACTTTGTTCTCGTACATGGATCCTATCTCGGACTTCATGGCCTCCACCCATTTGTTGGAACCTGGGCCCACCATTGCTTCTTCATAATTCACAGGTTCATTGTTGTCGAACAACATAATCGTCAAGACAGGATTACCGTACCACTCGGGAGCGGTCCGTGATCTTGTCGACCTGCGAGGTCCGACAATAACTTGATACGAAGTTTCATGGTCATCATCATGAACTTGTTCCTCAATCGGCGCCGCAGCAACAGGGGTTTCCCCTTGCCCTGCGCCACCATCAAGGGGAATTAGAGGTTCGACAACCTCATCAAGTTCTATCTTCCTCCCACTCAATTCTTTTGAGAGGAACTCCTACTCAAGAAAAGCTTCGTTTTTAGCAACAAACACTTTGCCCTCGGATTTGAGATAGAAGGTATAACCAACTGCCTCCTTTGGATAACCTATGAAGACGCATTTTTTTGCTTTGGGTTCGAGCTTTTCAGGCTGAAGCTTTTTGACATAAGCATCACATCCCCAAACTTTAAGAAACGACAACTTTGGTGTTTTGCCATACCACAGTTCGTATGGTGTCGTCTCAACGGATTTTGATGGTGCCCTATTTAAAGTGAATGAAGTTGTTTCTAATGCATAACCTTAAAACGACAACGGAAATCGGTAAGAGACATCATAGATCGCACCATCTCTAATAAAGTATGCTTACAACGTTCGGACACACCATTACACTATGGTGTTCCAGGCGGTGTCAACTGTGAAACAATTCCACATTGTCTTAAGTGAGTACCAAACTCGAAACTCAGATACTGACCCCCACGATCAGACCATAGGAACTTGATCTTCTTGTTACGATGATTTTCGACTTCACTGTGAAATTGTTTGGACTTTTCAAATGTCTCAGACTTGTGCTTCATCAAGTATACATAACCATATCTACTCAAATCGTCAGTGAAGGTGAGAAAATAACGATATCCACCGCGTGCCTCCACACTCATCGGACCACACACATCGGTATGTATGATTTCCAACAAGTCACTTGCACGCTCCATTGTTCCGGAGAACGGAGTTTTAGTCATCTTGCCCATGAGGCATGGTTCGCACGTGTCAAGTGAATCAAAGTCAAGTGACTCCAAAAGTTCATCGGTATGGAGTTTCTTCATGCGCTTCACACCAATATAACCTAAGCGGCAGTACCATAAAAACATGGCGCTATCATTGTTAGCTCTAACTCTTTTGGTCTCAATGTTATGGATATGTGTATTATCACTATCAAGATTCATTATGAATAATCCTCTCACATTGGGTGCATGACCATAAAAGATATTACTCATAGAAATAGAACAACCATTATTCTCTAACTTAAACGAGTAACCGTCTCGCAATAAACAAGATCCAGATATAATGTTCATGCTTAACGCAGGCACTAAATAACATTTATTTAAGTTCATAACTAATCCTGATGGTAATTGAAGTGAAACTGTGCCGACAGCGATCGCATCAACCTTGGAACCATTTCCCACGCGCATCGTCACTTCATCCTTCGCCAGCCTACGCTTATTCCGTAGTTCCTGTTTCGAGTTGCAAATACGAGTTGCAAATATGAGCAACAGAACCGATATCGAATACCCAGGCACTACTACGAGAGCTGGTTAAGTACACATCAATAACATGTATATCGAATATACCTGATTTTTCCTTGGCCGCCTTCTTATCAGCCAGATACTTGGGCAGTTGCGCTTCCAGTGACCCATACCCTTGCAATAATAGCACTCCGTTTCAGGCTTAGATCCAGCTTTGGGTTTCTTTGTCGGATTGGCAATAGGCTTGCCACTTGTTCTTTGAATTACCCTTCTTTCCTTTGCCGTTTCTCTTGAAACTATTGGTCTTATTCACCATCAACACTTGATTCTCCTTACGAAGTTCTAACTCTGCGACTTTCAGCATCGCGAATAACTCGCCGGGTGACTTGTTCATCCCTTGCATGTTATAGTTCAACACAAAGCCCTTATAGCTTGGTGGCAGTGTTTGAAGAATTATGTCAGTGATAGCCTCTTGCGGGAGTTCAATCCCCAGCTCAGCTAGACGGTTTGAGTACCCAGACATTTTGAGCACATGTTCACTGACAGATGAATTCTCCTCCATCTTGCAAGCATAGAATTTATCGGAGGTATCATACCTCTCGATCTGGGCATTCTTCTGGAAGATAAACTTCAACTCGTGGAACATCTCATATGCTCCATGACGCTCAAAGCCACGTTGAAGTCCCGGCTCTAAGCCATACAAGACTGGACATTGAACTACTGAGTAGTCCTCCTTGTGTGTTAACCAAGCGTTCTTAACATCTTGGCAGCCGCGGCGGGTGGTTCATCTCCTAGCGCAACATTAAGGACATAATCCTTCTTCCCATCTTGCAGGAGCAACTTAAGATTAGGAGCCCAGCCTACAAAGTTGCTTCCATCATCTTTCAACTTAGGTTTCTCTAGGAACGTATTAATTCAGGGTGACTGTCGCGTGAGCCATTGATCTACAACACAAATATTTTCAAAGTGGACTTAGACTATGTTCAAGATAATTAGAGTTTAACTAATCAAATTACTTGCTAAACTCCCACTCAAAAAGTACATCTCTCTAGTCATTTGAGTGGTTCATGATCCAATTCCACTAGATCAAGTCCGATCATCACATGAGTTGAGGATAGTTTGAGTGGTAAGCATCCCTATGCTAATCATATCAACTATATGATTCATGATCGACCTTTCGGTCTCATGTGTTCCGAGGCCATGTCTGCACATGCTAGGCTCGTCAAGCTTAACCCGAGTGTTCCGCGTGTCCATCTGTTTTGCACACGTTGTATGTGAACGTTGAGTTTATCACACCCGATCATCACGTGGTGTCTCAAAACGACGAACTGTAGCAACGGTGCACAGTCGGGGAGAACACAATTTCGTCTTGAAATTTTAGTCAGAGATCAGCTCATAATGCTACCGTCGTTCTAAGCAAAATAAGGTGCATAAAAGGATTAACATCACATGGAATTCATAAGTGACATGATATGGCCATCATCATGTGCTTCTTGATCTCCATCACCAAAGCACCGACACGATCTTCTTGTCACCGATGCCACACCATGATCTCCATCAATGTGTCGCCATCGGGGTTGTCGTGCTACTCATGCTATTACTACTAAAGCTACGTCCTAGCAATATAGTAAACGCATCTGCAAGCACAAACGTTAGTTTAAAAGACAACCCTATGGCTCGTGCCGGTTGCCGTACCATCGACGTGCAAGTCGATATTAACTATTACAACATGATCATCTCATACATCCAATATATCATATCACGTCTTTGGCCATATCATATCACAAGCATACCCTGCAAAAACAAGTTAGACATCCTCTAATTGTTGTTGCATGTTTTATGTGGCTGCAATGGGTATCTAGTAGATCGCATCTTACTTCCGCAAAAACCACAACGGAGATGTGCAAATTGCTATTTAACCTCTCCAAGCACCACCTCGGTCGAAACCAATTCAACTAAAGTTTAACAAACAGACACCTGCCAGTCATCCGCATGTCAATCGATGAAATCAGTCTTTCGTAAGCGTACGAATAATGTCGGTCCGGGCCGCTTCAATCCAACAATACCGCCAAATCGAGAAAAGACTAAGGAGGGTAGCAAATCGAACATCACCGTCCACAAAACCCTTTGTGTTCTACTCGAGATAACATCTACGCATGAACCTAGCTCATGATGTCACTGTTGGGGAACATCGCATGGGAAACAAAAATTTTCCTACGCGCACGAAGACCTATCATGGTGATGTCCATCTACGAGAGGGGATATGGATCTACGTACCCTTGTAGATCACACAGTAGGAAGCGTTTAAGAAACGCGGTTGATGTAGTGGAACATTCTCACGTCCCTCGATCCGCCCCGCGAACCGTCCCACGAACCGTACCGCGATCCGTCCCACGATCCGCTCCGATCTAGTGTTGAACGGACAGCACCTCCGCGTTAAGCACACGTACATCTCGACGATGATATCGACCTTCTTGATCCAGCAAGCAAGACAGAGAAGTAGATGAGTTCTCCGGCAGCATGACGACGCTCCGGTGGTGGTGAAGGATCTACTCCTGCAGGGCTCCGCCCGAGCTCCGCAGAAATACGATCTAGAGGAAAAACCGTGATGTTCTGTGGTCGGGCTGCCGTGGCAAAGTTGTCTCAAATCAGCCCTAGACCTTCACTACATATAGGAGGAGGGGTGGGGAGGCTTGCCTTGGGGTCCAAGACCCCAAGGGTGCGCCGGCTAGGGAGGTGGAGTCCTTCCCTTCCTCCCCACCTCCTTTTGCCTTCTTTTTTCCTTTGATTTCTTATCTCCTGCGCATAGGGCCTGTTGGGCTGTCCCACCTACCCACTAAGGGCTGGTGCGCCACCCCTAAAGCCTATGGGCTTCCCCGGGTGGGTTGCCCCCCTCCCGGTGAACATCCGGAACCCATTCGTCACTCCCTGCACATTCCAGGTAATGCCCGAAAACTTTCTGGTAACCAAATGAAGTCATCCTATATATCAATCTTCGTCTCCGGACCATTCCGGAAAACCTCGTGACGTCCGTGATCTCATCTGGGACTCCGAACAACATTTGGTAACCACACATATAACTCAACTAGACTAAAACATCACCGAACCTTAAGTGTGCAGACCCTACGGGTTCGAGAACTATGCAAACATGCCCCGAGGTACTCCTCGGTCAATATCCAATAGCGTGACCTGGATGCCCATATTGGATCCTACATATTCTCCGAATAACTTATCGGTTGAACCTCAGTGTCAAGGATTCAGACAATCCCGTATGTCATTCCCTTTGTCCTTCAGTATGTTACTTGCCCGAGATTCGATCGTTGGTATCCGCATACCTATTTCAATCTCGTCACCGGCAAGTCTCTTTTCTCGTTCCGTAATTGTGGCAGCCCGATGCCGACGTTCCAAAAGATTCCCCCTTCTTTTCCGTTTTTGTCGTGTGTCTATTTTCTTCTGTAGCATCATCATCGCATCATGCGCATCATCAGCTTTGCATCGGCACCCCATTGCCGCCAGTTTTCAAAACTTGCATTCGTTGTTAGTTGCCGGTTCTCGTCGTTGTCCGTTCTGAGCCCGACCACACACGCACGCGCCCGCGGCATCGTCAAAACCCTATTTTAAAAGTGTGCACAAAACTTTCTGTGATTGGGTTGAGATTTGACATGCGGTCTTATTTTAATATAGGTAGGCCGATTGACAAATTTCGTCGCGATCGGAGTCCGTCTGGTACACGAACGGTCGGCCGTAGCGAGACCGTATTCGGTCTATCGTCGGACATCTTTCGGTGTTTTAAATCTCGTTGCCGGGCCGCCCGTTTTCCCTCTCGTCTCCGGATATCTACACTACACAGCCATTTAATCTGCCCCGCGTTCGGAATTATTCGAATCCGACCGCGCGATTGAAACCGGGGCGAGATTTCGCTAAACTTAGCCCCCCATTTGTCTATAAATAAACCCTTGGTATTTTTTTAGACAACCACTCCTTCCACCTCGGGAACCGCGCCCACTTACCCCTAACCCTAGCCTCTCCCGCAGCCCCTCTCTCCTCTGCCAGCCGCCGCGGGCCCGCCGAGCCCAGATCGGGCCCGGGCAGGCCCATCTGCAGTGTCGGCGCCCTGCGTCTCCCTGGCCGAGATGCTCCTCCCGAGCCCCGCACGAGCTCCACCGGAGTCTCTCCTCGCCTCTCCCCACCACCGGCCGCCGCGGGCAGCCCCGCTAGCCGCCTCCCGCGCCGCCCCGCTGCGTGCAGCTCCCTACCGGGCTCGCCGCGCCTTGTGGTAACTCAAGCCGTCGGACACGACCACTGCCCGCGCCAGGAACTCGCCAGATCCCCCGCCGCCGATCTACTCGCCCTAGCGCCGCCTCGATCCGCCACCATCGAGAACGGAACCCCGGTGGCTGGATCCACCCGCCACCGCCTGATCCTCCCGGGACCCCCCTTGCCGGTTGCGCTCCTTCGCCGGAGTCCTGCCCGGCCGCAAACAGGGGTCCCGCACGGGAGGACGAGCCCCCGCGTTGACCGCCCGAGCATGACGACGCCCGAGGCCAGCCTCCCAACCGCTCGGCTGGGCCCCGAGCCGGCCCAGGCTGCTCCGCCCCGAGGCCCACCTCTCCTCTGCCTCGGCCCAAGCCGCACCGCCCCCAGCTGCTCCACCAACCGGCCCGAGGACACTCCGGTGAGCTTATCCCCTGCCCAACGCATTTTTTGTTATACTGCGCCCCCTGTTCGGCCCGTTAGTAATTTAGGGATTTTCGGAATTAATATATTCTAGAAAATTAGACGATAATAAAACGTTCGTATCTTTTTAACCGTGAGTCGGATCGCGATGAGTTGAATATGGTTTTTGTGTAGAATCTCGCATAGAATACAATTTTCCAATTTTCATAATTGTTTGAGGTAGTTTGATGTGTCTAATGCATAGTTTTACGTGATGTTCCAATAGGTTTCGTTCCGTAGTTATTTCTCGTGCTTGTCCGGATTGCTCGAATGCCATAGGTAAAATGTTCATGTTTTAGGAACCACTTTTTCATGTATTTTAGAGTAGTCGTTGGTATTTTTGCGTGTAGGGATTTTCCACTAGTTTATTTTTCGTGTTTAGGATTATATCTCGCATTTACGTGTGGCAATACTTTTGTGTTGCAACCCCACATGTTTTATATGTTTTCGGGGTAGAAAAATCCATAGGATTTTTCTGTGCATTTAGTTTTAGCTTTTGAGTAAGTTAGTTCGCGCGATCTTTTTCCATGTTGCCCTCTTGTCTATCTCGTAGGATTTATTCCGTGCTTCGTTTGAAGGAGTTGTCAACTAGAGAGTTGCCCTTGGATGTTTACTCTAGCCCTTGGTATTTTTGGTTGCAATAGAAATCCATGTTTAGGTGTGCTTTGGTTGTTCTTTAGTTGATAGTAAATAGTGTTGATTTGGAGGTCCTGAAATATTTGTAAGTCTGAGATCTGTTATATTTTGTTGTTGTCTTGTCTTGCTTCTATCTTGTGATCTGTAGCTCTTTTCAGGATGATGCACTGGAGTTAGTTGTAGACTTTAGGATTCTCTAGCATTCTGTGGATTTTCATGCCATTTGGAGTCCTATAGCTTATGGTTTTGCTACTGTGAATATGGCTTCAGATCGAAAACTGCAGTTTCATAAACTGTAATTTTCACTAAGTCCGAAATAGTGTGTGAGATGCCATTTTGTGACTTCTTTTACTAGTGATCCATGCTTCCATGCTAGGTGTTATAAGTTGTATGTTGTAGAGGGTCTTTCCCTCTACCGCCTCATGCCTTGGTTGAGCATATAGGACTTGTGTAGCTCGTAGTTGTGGGGTGTAGAAAATGCTATGTGGCTGATTTTGGCAGATTGTAGTAATTTCTTGTTTTGCTCGTAGTTGTTGAACCGTAGCTCCGTTTTGATTGTGTCCTATATGGATCTTGCTTAGAATCTCGTGTAGTTTCGTTTTCTCTTGCTGGTTGTGTGTTTTGAAATGTTGTGGATGCCATTTGGACATATATTGCATTCATGCCATCATATCTTGCGATGCTTGTATCTTTTGATCCGTAGCTCCGTTGGAGATGTTCTCTATGTGTAAATTGGTTGTAACGACACGCAGAATCACGTGAACCTATTTGTTTTGCTGTGTAACAACTAATTAAATGTGTTACTTCAGATCTGGACAGAATTGTAAATTAACATGTGAGGTCGTTTCGGAGGTGCTATATGTCATTTCCGACCTCATTCAAAATGCCTAGATAGGTAGTTTAATTCCGTTTCACCTCTTGCCATGTGTAACCACATTTAATATTGCCGTGTACCTAATCGGGATAGAACTAAATAACTCGTATGTGGAGTTTCGTCAATATGCAACTCATTGCATATTGAACTTCACTTAATGTGTAGTGTTTGATTGTGTTAATTGTCATGCCGTGACTTGCATGTATTCAGCCGTTCATGCATCATATGTGTTGTGCATCGTGTCGTGGATATCGTGTCTTGATACTTGTTTCCGGTTTGCTTCGTCTCGTTAGAGTTCCGCAAGCGTGTCGGATGGTGAGGACCCGTTCGACTACATCGGTTCGTCTGCTTCACGGAGTCATTCTTCTTCCAAGCGGGATCTCAGGCAAGATGACCATTTCCCCAGATACCATTACTATCATTGCCATGCTAGTTTACCGCTTCTATCGATTATGTCTCGTTGCCTACCACCTGTTAAATATCAGCCTCTCAACAATGCCATGAAAACCTTCAACCTGTTCAACCTAGCAAACCACTGATTGGTTATGTTACCGCTTGCTTAACCCTGTGTTAGCATTGCTAGTTGCAGGTGCATTGCTTGCATGTGATTACATGGGTTCCTTGTCATATCACCATATTATATGCTATTTAATTTAATGCACCTATATACTTGGTAAAAGGTGGAAGGCTCGGCCTTTCTAGCCTGGTGTTTTGTTCCACCATTGCCCCCTTAGTTTCGGCTACCGGTGTTATGTTCCATAATTGAGCGCTCCTAACACGATCGGGGTTGTTATGGGGACCCCCTTGATAATTCGTTTTAGATTAAAGCTGGTATGGCAAGGCCCAACATTGGTACTATTTGCCCAACATAATAATTTTGTTAACACTGGAATGCATAGGGCGTCATGAACCCGAGGAGTAATTTCACATAATACAGACAGCTTACTAACGCTATCCGGGGCAACTCGGCGTCTGGCGTGGTAACCATCGCTCATCCGTCGTGTCCTGAGAACGAGATACGCGGCTCCTATCGGGATTTTCAACACGCCGGGCGGCCTTGCTGGATTTGTTTTACCTTTGAGGAGATATCTTGTGCATCGGGATTCCGGTGATGCTTTGGGTAATCTCAGAGTTGAAGTTTTCCACTAGGGAGTCCAACGAGATTGCGAGCTTCGTGATCGAGGATTTCTATGCGGCTTGTGGTAATTTGTGACGGATTAGTTGGAGCACCCCTGCAGGGTTAAATCTTTTCGGAAAGTCATGCCCGCGGTTATGTGGCAACGTGGAATCGTTGTTTAACGCTGGTTCTAGATAACTTGAAGTTGACTTAAACAAAATATGCCAACTGTGTGCGTAACCGTGACTGTCTCCTTCGTGAGTTCCTTCTCCGATCGAGGACACGGTGGGGTTATGTTTGACGTAAGTAGGTGTTCATGATCATTCATTTGATCAACAGTAGTTCACGTCCATTATGCGTAGATCTTCCCCCTCTTATTTCTTGTACTCGTAAGTTTAGCCACCAAATATGTGCTTAGCGCTGCTGCAACCTCACCACTTAACCTTACCTCACCCATTTAAGCTTTGATAGTCTTGATACCTTTGGAAATGAGATTGTTGAGTCCCCTGTGGCTCACAGATTACTACAACACCAATTGCAGGTAAAGGTTACTTGACGCGAGCGCGTTGATTGTTCATTTGGAGTTGCTTCTTCTTCTTCTTCATCGATCTAGGATGGGTTCCAGGCCGGCAGCCTGGGATAGCAAGGATGGACGTCGTTCTTCTTTTCTCGTTTGTTTTCGTCCGTAGTCGGACCCTGCTCTTATTCATGATGATTATGCACTGTACTGCTGTGACTCTGACGTAGCTTGTGGCGACTCTAAGCCAATTATATATATATATACATATATATCTCTTCTTTTCAGTACATGTACTTGTAACGATATCCATTCTTGCGACACGACGATATGCGCTTCCATCCCTGACGAGGCCCTCGTGCCAAATTGAGGATAGGGTCGCATCTTGGACGTGACAGCAATACAAGATCCCGTGACTTACACTTAGTCACATTGCTTTCAAGGCTTGTGTGTGATGTTGTATTACCGAGTGGGCCCCGAGATACCTCTCCGTCACACGGAGTGACAAATCCCAGTCTTGATCCATACTGACCCAACGGACACCTTCGGAGATACCTGTAGAACACCTTTATAGTCACCCAGTTACGTTGTCACGTTTGATACACACAAGGCATCCCTCTGGTGCAAGTGGGTTATATGATCTCATGGTCATAGGAACAAATACTTGACAGGCAGAAAACAATAGCAACAAAATGACACGATCAATATGCTATGTTCATAGTTTAGGTATAGTCCATCACATGAGTCTCCCAATGAGGTGATCCAGTCATCAAGCAACAACACTTTGCACGTAGTCAGAAAACCTTGACTATCCTTGATCAACTGGCTAGCCAACTAGAGGCCTTCTAGGGACATTGTTGTGTCTATTTATCCACACATGTATCTATTTTTTCATTCAATACAATTATAACATGGATAATAAACGATTATCTTTAAACAGGAAATATAATAATAACTATTTATCATTGCCTCTAGGGCATATTTCCAACATTTGTTTCCGTTTTTTATTAGTTATTATTTTACTTTATTTTAACAGTTTATGTTTTATTTATTTAGAGGCTCTAATTCCTTCCTAAAAATATCCGATTCGATTTCATAAATCATTAGGGAATATTTGTAACTCACCCGACATTTTTTGTCTTTGCATTCGAAAACTTTCCTCGTTTGACTTTAAATTAAATATGATAATTGCTTTGATTTTTGTTAAGTGACAACTTAGTTTAGATAAACTTGATGACGTGGGAGAATTAGTGTCTGACTACTGTAGCTTAATTTTCCGGGGCATCACACTCCTGCACCCCTCAAACAGCTTCGCCACGACCACTAGCACCCCAGCAAGCCAGTAGAGCCACGATGCTCATGATCGACCGAGGCCCCTCCGCCTCGGAGCTCCGTTCGATCTACGGCTGCACGACGGCTCCTGCGACTCTCGACCCACCAAATTGATCCCCTCGACCTCAGGAAGCTTTCCCCCAATTTTCCCGAGAATTTCCGTGCCCCTAGCTACCTTCTCGACCACCTCCTGAAAGTCCTCCGCTGCGGCCTCCTCGTTGCCGGCGAACCCGTGCCTCTCCGTCGTTGTTCCGACCACCAGCAGGTAGGCGCTGACGAGCCGAACCCATTTCCGTCCTCGTTGGGGCTTGAGAACGTCGGCAGAATCGCCGGCGTGCTCCTCCTCCTCTCTAGCCAAATGTAGGAGACGACCCCGACATGTGTGCCCCACTTGTCGGTGACCCATCTCTCTCCCCCTCGCTGCCCACAGCCGCTAACCGCAGGGCCCCGCACGTCAGGTTCAAACCTGACGGCGCGTGCGCCTGGGCAGGCTGTTGGGTGGCCTTGGGCCGACCCAGTTCCAGGCCGAGCCAGGCCAGGGACTTAGCCCATTTTTCTTTTGTTTTTAAAATCCGATTTCAAAGATTTTTATAAAAATATTTAACCAGTGTAAAAATAAAAAATTTCCACTGATATTCTTCTAAAAATATGTAGTATTTAATAAGACCTTGGGATGAATTTTTCAGCCACAATTCTGTTTAACAATAATAAAAAGGACTAAATTGGAAAAATTTTTGCTTCTGTTTGGTTGATTTTAAAAATGTTCCTTCATTGGAATCAGAGGCAAATATTTTTCAAAATAGCCACTTAGATTTATGAGTAATAAAGAACATTTTAAAAATGACTTTGTGATCTGTTTTTGAGTGAGCTATTTTTTATTTATTCTTTTGACGACGATAGAAAATCCATGTGACGAGGGAATCGGAGCAGAAGAATTCGAAGACCCCGGATACCTAGCTGACCAAGGCAAGCAGCCCTTTGACCATGACTGAGCATATGTTATATTGCATGCTAGTGTAGAAAAATATTTCCTATGCATATGATCATAAGTGCCGGTAAATCATTGAAGTGATGTTACTGATGGCTCCTCTGGAGCACATGCATTAAGCTTGATCGTACCACCTATGAGGGTCATGCTAATAACATGTTGACAAGTAAAGTTAGAAGTAGTATTACCATTATCATGTTGATGACATAAATCAAGAGTTCATGAAAACCCCGTCGGGTGCCACTAATGCCCGAGGGTGATGATGAGTTAGGTGGTCACTTTTGGAGAAGTGGTGCACCGGGTATTTTGAGTGAATATGGTTTTGAAAATGGGATTAGATTTATGATGTGTCAACCGTCCCAACCTTACCTGTACGACCAAGTTACCCCTTTATGGGACGGGGCTTTGTTGATTACTCTGGTCGGTGCTAGCAAAGAGCCACATTACTAGTGGCGGGAGTGATATGTGGTCACTCTCGTGATGGGGTCATGCCAGGTAGGGCGACTATGCCATTTTTATGTCTTCCAGGCACACCGTTGGTCCCCGCATGGTTGATATTGTCCGGAGTCGATGCTTGTAAGACGTACAACATGTGGGCTGGGTACCAATCGAGTGGACCTCTTTGTCTAGTATCGTCAGGGGAAAGGCATTGATCGGGTACTTACCTCGGGTATGTTATATATCGCGAGTCGTGGATGACACGGAATTTTCTCGGATCTCGTGGGTCCATCGTACTACCTTTGGAGAGTCTAAAACTATTCAAAAAGCCGTGTCCACGGTCAAGGAAAATTGGGTAATCCTGCTTAAACTATGTCCAGTCGTTTCTGCATAAACCAAGTGTGTGTGAGTTGAGATGAAAAGGAGTTATTATGAAAGTAATGATGTGACCAAGTTCGGTGATTTGGCATATAGGGTGAACCCGGATGGTTCAGCCCTCAACAGATATATGGATATCTGTAACCTGTTCTTCAAAAGTAATTCATTAACTTGATGCACATTCATGATCATTCCACCAAGATGAATTCCACCAAAGATGCAGGTTATTGTTATTGTTCACTTTCATTGTTCATATCATGGGCTATTTGCGAGTATATTCAAAAGTACTCATTGGCTTGCCACTTGTTATATTATTGACCAAACATGGAAGGACCGGAGTTTGGAGATGAGTACGTCTTCGGAGACGCCCCTGCGAACTAGGACGCTTCCGAGTCAGAATGCTTGTCGGTGTAGGCTTGATGGCATGGGCACCCGCTTAGCCCCTATGATTTCCGCTATTAGTTGTATCAGTATGATTTGGCCTTAGGCCCAACCTTGTGAACTTGACCATTCAGTCATGTGATGTAACAATTCGGTAGTTGGATGTAAGACTCTTTTATTTGGTATTTGTGTGTTCGGTGAGTATTGATCTCTGGGATCACTAAGCACGTTCATTCGGCAATCTTGACTCGTAAGTCGGGGTCCCCACATACACGGCTGCGGCAACGGTGCTATACTAGTGGCCGTAGAGCATCCGGGGCCCCGGCTCCTGTTCCTTGGCCGTGGGTGGAAGAGCTTCGCTCGTGTCCACAATCTCTGGGATGGGCACGTTCTCTGCTTAAAGATGACGGCGGACAACCTGCTCTCCGTCAAGCTATATGGGAGCTCAGGTGCGCGTCTCGGCTGCTGCAAAGAGAGCTCAAGCGGGACTGACAACCCTTCGTTGTCTAGGTGTCACGAGGAAGGGTCGAATGGTAGCGATAGCGGGGACGGGTCAGATCTTCGGCTGGTTAAGCTTGCGTATGAGGATCTAACCTCGGACTGACCGTCGGTCGCACTATCACCATCATCCCGCAGCTCACCCCGTATTGAGCCGAGACCCATGCGTCGGAAGAGCCGACGCTGCCTCATCTTCTCGTCAGCTCCCGGAGTTCGGCTCCGTCTTCTCTCCTGGCCCCGTTCTCCTCTGCGCAATGCTGGTTCAGGAGGAACCAGCCTGGGTCGCGCAGAGGGTCTTGCCGCCTTTCTACCTTCTTAGGCTTCACACCCTTAGCCTAGGTCGTTCCTCGACAAAAGACGGAGTCTTTAGGTTAGGACGACAATGCTTTGTAAGTGGAATCAAATGTATTCAGACAAATGAATGAACAGATGCATCCTTTATTCGACACTCATCTTGTATGATTATTCCCTTGCACTTTCTGGATGCTTACCGGCTTAACTTATCCTGCCACGAGTACTTAGAGGAGCGGATCCTCAGAAAAATCAACAGAGGAGGTCGTCACCGGCAAGACTCCTTGCCGCACTCAGTGCAACCATGTAAATTGTCAAGCGCGGCTCGAGGCGAAATACGGTGCTACGTAGCCGTCCGAAACGTTAAACGAGTTCAATATTAGATGAGGGCGCTCTGTGGCCGCTCGAGTCATTGAACAGGCTCGAAACGAAGTCGAAGTGCACTGATCCTAGAAAGGTCCATCTGCACACAAGATTTTCATACAAAAGTCGATGCTTCAAAAGGATACAACTAGTCTACCAAGAGTCTGATAAGAGGTTTGCCTGTGTACTTATCTTGTGCGTCGAGACATTCTTACCCGCAGCGTCTGAAGGTGCTGCCAGGGAGAAATATCTTGCACCCCTAGCAAGCTGACGTTGCCCCCAACGGCCTCCTTGCCGACGAGGTTCTCGTCGGTAGCTTTTGGCCACACTAAAGGAAAGAGGCGCGCCGGGGTGCAACACTTTCTCATCTCTTTTGCAAGAGGTTTGCTGGCGGAGCCCCCGAGTGCATCTTTCTGGCGTCATAGCGCTCCAAGGAGAAAAGCGAGCTGGAGGGCGCGTAAAGGGGCGGTTCGGAGCCTCGGATGCGTCCTCGACGACCATGCAGCACTCTAGAGATGTGCGATGGCCGGAGTAAGCGCCGGAGGCCTGGCCGAAGCCCACTGTCACGCCCACGACAGCAGCGCGGGCGTTCCAAGGAGGTGTGTTGGCCTGGCGATGCAGAGCTCGGGGCTTCCCCTCCTTCCACCCGTGCTCGCATAGCACCTATGGAGGCGCTATGTGCTCTCGCGCGCGGGCAGAGCAACCACTGCCTCCTCCCGCTCCGGGATGCTGCTGCGGCGAACTAAGATCCATGGTGTCGTCGAACGGCTCGTCGGATCGGGACGACGCTGGCGCCGGCCTGCTTCCGGCGAGCCCCCTACCTGGCGTGCCAAAGATGTTGATGAAAGGATCGACACCTATGGGGGCCTCAACGGCCCCCTTTTGCTGGTTTGGTGGGGAGAGGGGTCGCGGCAAGAGCAGAACTAACAGTGAGGGCCCGGCAAGGTCGTTTTTGCCCAGGTTCGGGCTGCGTTGTGCGTAAAACCCTACTCCTGCTTGTTTTTAGTTATTTGTTTTAGTTTACTGTAGATGTGTGCCTCTGACAGCCTTTCGATTGGTCAAAAAGCCAAAAGTCCCATCTGCTGACCCTCGGGCCTCATTTTATAGGCGGAGGGGTCACCACAGTGGCTGAGCGGGTGAACGGTGGGTTCATGAGTGGAACACCGCCGACCGCCCGCCACTGTGTTATTGCGGTGCATTAAATGCTTCGATAGACTTCCTGACCTCGTTAGGGGGGGGGGGGTTGGACACGTATGGCAACTTCGGGGTGTTGCGCTGGTGTGTGGGCGGATGCGTGGTCCATGCATGAGCGGTGGCGTGTTCGTCGGTGGAGGCGTTCACATGACGCGAAGGCGCCCTGGACGAGCGCCTCTCTTCGGGGCTTCTTTTCCTCCTCGACAGGGTTACCTTGTCGGGTGCTCTTCTTGTTGCTCTCGACAGGGAGTTCATGGCCTGCCGAGGCCTTGTCAATCTTCCCGGCAACGATGGCTTGCCGGGGCTCAGTCCTTCTTCCTTGGTGGGAGGGCCTCGCCTTGGCAGTGTCTATCTTCCCGGTGGGGAGCTCCTGCCAGGGTCACTTCTTCATTCCCAACCAGCGGGCGCTTGCCGGGGTCTTGCAGCCTGCACTTGGTGGGCTTCCGTGCCTTGCTTCCGCCCTATGCTCTAGCGACGCACCTTGCCGCTGTGAGGGGGTCTGCCGGTGTCCGTGCACTAGTCCGGGGCACTTGAGACCCTGGTCTTTAGTGCATCGACACTACCTCTTTCATCTTAGGGTTGAGACGGCATGGATTATCATCAACTCGTTTATCATCAGGTTCCATATTAATCTTGTGATGATAAAGAGTGGGACTTATGCCTTTAAGATCATCAAGAGTATATCCAATAGCAGCCCTGTGCTTCTTTGAAGTTTTGAGTAATCTCTTTTCTTCATGTTCTGAAAGGTTAGCACTAATAGTAACATGATATATCTTCTTGTCATCAAGATAAGCATATTTCAAAGTAGCAGGTAAAGCCTTAAGCTCAAATACGGGATCTCCCTTGGGTGAAGGAGGATCACCTAAAATTTCAACTGGTAAGTTGTGCTTAAGGATATCTTGTTGATAAAGGAGTATCTTATCTATTTATTTCCTTTCATTCAAATGCATTTCATTCTCATGGTGTAGGAAATATTGTTCTAGTGGATCGGTAGGAGGTACAACAATAGAGGCAAGACCAATTATTTCATCTTTACTAGGCAATTCTTTTTCATGTGTCTCTTTTTAAACTTAGAAAAGTTAAACTCATGAGAAATATCACCAAAGCTCACTCTAATCTTCTCAGTAGCACAATTAATTTCAGCATTAACTGTACACAAGAATGGTCTACCAAATATCATGAGACAAAAGTTATCTTGTTCTGAATCAAGTACTAAGAAATCAGTGAGGTACTTGACTTTTCTGCACAAGACTTCAACATCTCTAACAATCCCAAGTGGCGAAATAGTGTCACGGTTTTCAAGCTTAATAGTGACATTAATATCTTCAATTTCACAGGATACTATATCATGCATAATTTCTTGATATAATGTAAAGGGTATAGCATTAATAGTAGCACAAATATCATACATGCCATGATATCAATGATATTTAATTTTAATTGAGATGATAGGTGTGCCTACCACCTGTTTATTTTTGTCTAGTTCATCTCACTTGTTTCTAACAGTTTTGCAATTCTAGGAGCTTCATCATAGAGGTAAATAACCTACCCAACAATATTATCAACTAGGAGATATTTAACTATAGCTACATTAGCCTCAACATTTATTTGTTCAGAAGGTGTAGGTGTTCTAACATAACTCTTATTAACCAGTGTTGTAGCATTAGCATGTTCTCTAATTCTAACCGGGAAAGGAGGTTTCTCAATGTAAGCAGAAGGAACAATTGGATCAACATGGTTAACAATTATTTCTTCCTTCTTAATTCTAACAGGTTCCTCAGGTAATTTTTCAATGTGATGATTATATTTGAACCACGTTTCCTTAGGTAGGTCAACATAGATAGCAAAAGATTTGCAGGAAGAAGCTACTATCTCAAAGTCAAGGCCATATTTGGTGCTAAACTCATGAAAAGGATAAGTGTCCATAAAATATTTAACACAATCAAAATTCAGCTTTATACCTCATTCTTTACCTTCATCTAGTTCCCTATCTTCAGTGCTGCGTTTAATCTTTTCTAGAAGGTCCCATATGAATTCAATAGTCTCCTTCATATAGGAACCGACAACGCAAGCATTGCGTATGGTTTGATCATCATGAGAAAGCCAAGCATAAAAATTATGTATAATCAATTCTTTTGAGAGCTCATGGAGGGCAGGTGCGCATCATAGATTTAAGCCTTCTCGAGATTGAGAGATGCGTTCTCCTTCACGAGGGTAGTAATTATAAATAAAATTCTGATCATGATGAATTAGATAAATAGGATAAAACTTCTCATGAAATTCCAGCTTCAAGCTTTTCCAATCCCATGATTCAATATCATCCAATAGCCTGTACCACATTAGTTATTTTGCCACCAAAGATAAAGGGAAAACTTTCTTATTAACTTTGTCTCCAGGTAGACCTAAGCGCTTAAACAATCCACAAACATCATCGACATATATCAAATGGTAATTAGGATGTGTTGAACCGTTATAAGGATTAGCCAGCGGTTTCTCTACCATACCCGAAGGAATCTCATAATAATTTTTTTCAGTACGTTGAACAGGTTGAGGAACAATTTCCTTAACTTAAGTTCGAGGCGAAGATGCTCCAAATAAGCCACTCAAGGGGTTACCGTTCATAGTGATAAGCAACATTAAATTTCAGCACATACCGAAAGTGTTTCCTTACAATTTTCCGCTTACCAAAGGAACTTCACTCCTCGTCAACAGCATCAGAAAAGAGCCTTGATAACCCATAAGTATAGGGGATCAATCATACTTCTTTCAATAAGTAAGAGTGTCAAACCCAATGAGGAGCAAAAGGTAATGATAAGTAGTTTTCAGCAAGGAATTCTATGCAAGTGGTGTAAGTAACAGTGGTAGATAGTTTTGTAGCAAGATAATTCGTAACAAGTGACAAGTAACAATAGTAGAAAAGGTGCAAAATGGTAACCCGATCCTTTTTATAGCAAAGTACAGTCCTAAAAGTTCTCTTATATAAAGCAAGCGCTCCCGAGGACACATGTGAATTTTTGTGTAGTCATATTCATCATATTAAGTTGATTCGTGCTCACTACTTCGATGATTTGATATGTGGGTGGACCGATGCTAAGGTGGCCTTCTTACTTGAACTAACAACCCACTTATGATTAACCCCTCTCGCAAGCATACGCAACTACGAAAGAAGAATTAAGAATTATCTAACCATAGCATGAAACTAGTTGATCGAAATCAACCCCTTATTAAGCAACACATAAACTAGAGTTTAAGCATCTACCACTCTCGCAACCCATCATCTATTTGTTACTCCACAATGCCTTTTGTTAGGCTCATAATATGGTGAAGTGTCATGTAGTCAACGTTCACATGACACCACTAAGAGAAGTAACAACACCCATATTATCAAAATATCGAACGAATACCAACTTTACATGATTACTTATAACGAGATTTCTCCCATGTCCTACTACTCACACATCATCAACAAGTTCAAGATCAGAGGCGTAATAATAATAGTTAAAGATCTGAACATAATGTAATCAAAACTACTAGAAACCCATAGGTACCAATCTGAGGCTTTGAGACAAAGATTGAATACACTAACGAACTAGGGTTGGAGATGAGATGGTGCTGGTGAAGATGTTGATGAAGATTGGTCCTCCCACAAAGGAGGAAGAGTTGGCGATGACAATGGCTTCGATTTCTGTCATAGCCCGAGCTTTCATTTGTTTGCCAAGCATTCATGCATGCATTATAAAAAATTTAATGTTTTAATTGGAAGTGATCAAAACCCCAAATGTTTTGATCAATTGAGAAGAAGGCAATAAAAATTTAATACCTTGAAAGGAACCAGGAAAATGTTCCAAATTCTTGGCAAAATAGTGACATAAGGTAAATTTGTCAAACCAAAATTCTAGGTCACAGGAACTTTTTGAAAAGGATTTTTGAGTTGACTAAATAGCTATTTGGAATGGAATTATTTTGATTCCTTCTATTTTAAAGTTCCAAAAATGTGGCATTGGACATTATTGTCTGTGTCACATAATAACATTTTTGGGTTTTATATTTGGTCAAACTATTTATTTTAAATCCTAAAAGTAAATACCAGAAAGAATTAAAAGAGAAATGAAAAAAAACAGAAAGAACCTTACCTGCCGCACCTCCTGGCCCAGCCCACCAGAGGGGGGTCTCCCCTGTCGTCTTCCTCCTCGTGCCAGAAGGTAGAAGAGAAGGAAGGCACGGCGCCCGTCCCCACCTCCTGCTCGCGTGGAGCCCCCTCCTGCCTCCACCGCGCCAGCGCACGAGGCTGTCCCTCCCTTATCCTCTCCTCCCCCTGGACCATTCCCTCCTCTCTTCTCTGTCTCGTGTTCATCTCGCCGCCATTGCCGGCCTGCCTGAGCTCGTCGCAAGCTCAACCCCGGCCACCCCTCGCCCCCCTGAAGAGATCTACTCCGCCTCGACGAGCTGCATCCCTCCATCAACTCCTCCGAGCACCCGAGCCCCCGTAGCGTCGCCATCGTCGCCGTTTCTTCCTCCGGCCACCGGATCTCGCCGTCGTCGAATCGTCGACCAGAGAGCCCCTCCAACCTAGCCGATGCCAGGAATGGAACCCTCGTGAGCCGCTGACCCTTTCCCCTCTCCTCCCATGCTCTGTCGTGCCCCGTAGGCCGTTCCCCCACCGTGGCCGAACTCCTGCGACCACTCCGCTTGTCGCCGGCACCTCTCCCGGCCACCCTAGCCTCAGTCGATGCTCCCTCAAGATCGGGTGCTTTGTCAGCTCTCTATAGCCGTCAACCACGCTCGATTTGGACCTCGGTAGCGCAAAATAGCACAACTCTGGCGAGCCCTCTACCGCGGCTGAGTCGCCGGCGAGCACTCTCCGGTAGCTGTCGACGTGGCCGACCCTTAGCGCTAATTGAGCCCTCCCTCCAGTCACTGTCAGAGGGCGCCACGCCTGGTCAAACCCCAATTAGGGGCTGGTCAGCTCGGGGTTAGCCCCTGGGTCACTGACCAGTGGACCCCACTGGTCTGGTTTGACCTGGACCCGACTGGTTGACCTGCTGACGCAGGGATGACATCAGCCTGACGCAGTAATAGTTGTCTGGTTTAATTTAATTCCAGAAAATTGCTAAAACTTGTAAAAATCATAGAAATTAAAATATAACTCTGATGAAAATAATTTATATATGAAAAAGTATCAAAAAAATGCAAGGAATCCATTGGTTGCATTTATACACATGTTTGGATATTTTAACCTTGCTGAATATGAGAAATTCACAATAGGCTTATAAAGGATATAATTGGATTTTGAAAATGATTTATATAGATCAAATAAACTTCTTTCAACCTGTGATCACTTGCATTAGATGAAATCAGCATCATGATAACTTGCCATGCTCATGCATCATTGTGAAGCATTTGCCCTGATTAATTTCTTTTGTTTGATTTGTCGATAGACCTTGCGAGATGTAGTTATCACCGGCATCGAAGAATAGCTGAGTTCTTCCGATCAACAGGCAAGCAAAACCCCTTTGAACATTCCGAAAAAATCCTATTCTCTCGCTCCTGCTCTCATTTCTATGCAGTAGGACAAAATGATTCAGTTGATAGTTGTATTACGATAGCTGCACCTATTCGTTTGCATGACCTGATTTTGATCACAGTAAATAGCTAAACCAATGCAACCTAGCATACCTGGTAGATGCTTGAGTCATATGTGCTTTACCCTGTTATGCTTGCTAAGCTTAGGTTGAGTTTGGTCCGAGCATCGGAATGATGTGTTGGAATGATCATGTCCTATGGATGAGAGTTAAAGATATGAAACTGTTTTGGTGAAGGTAGTGATGAGAGGCCATGTAGGAGTACATGGTGGGTTGTCTCGTTGTCGCCGCATATAGGACCTGAGATCTTGTGTTGGTGTTCCAACACTAGCTACTACCGCACATTGGGTTCCGGTAACTCGACCCCTCTCGGCCTATTAACTAATCTGTTCTCAGTCCAGAAGTCGCAGTAGTTCGAAACGTTCATACGTTGTGGCACGGCTTGCTAAGTGGATGAACGGCCCAGTTGGGACCGACTTGGGGCCCTGCTCACATCGTTTGAGGCCATGTTGGAAACCTTGGCCGGACTTCCATTATGGGTTCCAACTCAGATAGGCGACTGTCTTGGGCGTGAGTCTTAGTAGGTTAACGTCCGTGGCCAACTCCCTCGCTGGGCTTTCGCTTGAAGGTTGCCGAGGTGCTAGTTTTATGTGCACTTGGCAATAATTAGCGGAAGCATGTGTGATGAATTACACCCCTGCAGGGTATCTATCTATTCGAATAGCCGCGTCCTCGGATATGGACTACTTGGATACTTACATGGTTCATAGATAACTTTAATGGTTACTCTAAAATGGTCCAGATAAGTGTGAGTGCTATGGATGGCCTTCTCGTAGGATGACGAGAGAGGATCCATGGTGGTGTATCGATGTGATGGTTATGTGGACTCGTGTGCGCTCTCTCGTAAGGAGACGAAAGATAATAAAACTTTGTTGTAGAATAGGTTAGCCAAAGGTCAAAGTTGGCTTCTCTGTGATAAACCCCACAATTCCGTTCATTGATACTTGATGCATATGTAGTTAGCACTGATGTAAGACTTGCTGAGTACCTTCGTACTCACTGTTTCTTATTTACATTTTTGTAGAATAGACGCCGCTCTCTCTATGTTATCTCTTGACGTTAACATCGATGGTTTAGATTGGGAACCCAGACAGTGATCTGGCTCCTATGGTAGGGTCGTTGTAGCTTTTAGGCTCTTCCAGCCACTTTTAGTAGATGTCTGTACCCAGACATGTAACTTCCGCTTGATGCTTGTATGCTCTGAATGTTGGGTCATGTGAGCCATTCTTTTTGTAACATTAAACTATGTTGACTCTTCGGAGTCTACTAAATAAATGATGTGTTGTAGAGTTATGTTGTGATGCCATGTTGTATCTACACATATCGTGCATATTGTGTGTATGCTTGCAATGCATTGATATGTGTGGGATTCGACACCTAGTTGTGTGCCTTGAGTAGTACTCCATACCGGGAAATGCCTCTTTGTGCTTCCACCGAGCCTTGGTAGCTTGCTACTGCTTCGGACACATGGATTGACCAGCATGTATCCTTCTTGGTTGCTGTGTGTGTCCTCTTGGGGAAATGCCATGCGGTGTAATGGAGTCCCTGTAGCTTGCTACGACTCGTCTACACTCGCTGATGACCGACACCTGCCTTGCTGGGTTATGTATGTCTGTCCCTGTACGGATGTGCCACTTGGGTTCATAACTAGCCATATCGACCCAGGTTCTTTGACATATGATTGCTGGCAACATAGTCATATACATGAGCCAAAAGACGCAAACGGTCCCGGCCAAGGTAAGGTGGCAACCGGGATGATTACCGTGCGTGAGGCCACAAAGTGATATGATGTGTACATGCTGGAGTTGTATGGCTTAGGATCGGGTCCCGACAGCGTTGGTATCAGAGCTTGACTGCCTGTAGGATTACCAAGCCAAAATGGTCGATGTTGAGTCTAGAAAATCTATAGTTATATAAGGGAATTGATTATGGAAGGGAACGTAAGGCTCTTTTTACTCTTTTCCTCGAGTCACTCTATTCTGAGTCACCTTTTCTTTTATATGGGGATTAAGGACTAGGTTTTCTTATCTGTCTACTAGGAGGACGAGTTACTGAACCATGGACTTATAGAATGGTTTCTGTGTGTCATTCCTGCTTTCAACAGATTTGTGAGAAGAGATGCCTTTGTTCTTGCTGCACCTCGAATCCATAATATTGAGTAGTTATGTTTCCCAGATCTCTCGAAGGATGCCTCATATTTCATGCCTATACAGCCGTTATGCTGTCCGATTTTCTCTAGGATTGTGGTGTTTAGTGTTCTTTGACTCTGAACCCTGGATTGTTTCAACAGGATGTTGCGAGTAACCCAGAGTTCTACTGGCCATGATCAGAACCATGGAGATGGTAGGGATGGAGAAGATTCTCTTAATCCGCCTTTGTTGACATAGGTTATGCTAGAAATTGAGAGGAACAAGCATGCCACCAACCGTCTGTTGGAGCACATTGAGCGGAATACAGCCTATCAGTGCAATGAGCTAGTATCCATCAGTGACTTCATCAAATTGAATCCACCCACCTTCCATCATTCCATTGAGCCACTAGATGCAGATGATTGGCTCCGAAGTATCAATAACAAGCTGCGTTATGCAAACGTGGCTGAAGGAGACAAGGTTACCTATGCCACATATTACCTCGAAGGTTCTGCTAGTCTATGGTGGGAGAACTTTGAGGCTATGCGTCCTTCGGGCCAAGTTACTTCATGGAAGGAGTTCTGTGAAGCTTTTCGTGAACATCATATTCCGCAGGCCCTGATAGATCGTAAGCAAGAAGAGTTTTGAAGTTTGACTCAAGACAAGTTGGATGTAAATGCTTATAGGCGTGAATTTGGACGCCTTGCGCGTTATGCACCAGAAAAAGTATCCACGGATGCCAAGAAGCAAGCTAGGTTCAGGAAAGGTCTTAACCCAAAGCTTCGTCATGATCTCAGTTTGCATGAGTTCATTAGCTTTGAGGTCCTTGTGAACAAATCCATCCAAGTAGAAACAAGCAGAATGACCTACGAGGAATCTTGCAAGCACAACCGTGATGTTGGATCATCTTCAACTTCTATATCCCAGAAGCATAGGATATGGATCCCGAATGTTGTTATCACTCCGAGATATGTACCAAGGCCAACCTATGTGGCGCCTCGTCTGCCGATGCCAAGTGTCCCCCAGGATAATCTCATCAATGAAGCGTTCAACCCAGACCCCCGTCCTATTTTTGGATCGTGCTTCAAGTGTAGCAAGCCAGGACACTATTCAAGGGATTGCCCTTTGCGTGGTTTTGTTCCACCTCCTTCAGGAATGGCTGTTGTTCGTTGCAAGCCACCAACCAAGAAGTCCAAGGAAAAGTCAATTGCTCTAACTCGTGGATGTGTGGACCATGTATCTGCAGAAGAAGTTCAAGATGATGATGATGTCGTGCTTAAGACGCTCCTTGTTAATTCTCATCCAGCTTCGGTTCTTTTTGACTCTGGAGCATCTCACTCCTTCATCTCCGAACGTTATGCCTCCTTGAATAACATTTCTTTCGTAGATATGCCCACCCCGTTAGTAATTCAGGCTCTAGGTTCCAAATGGCAAACTAATGCAGTAAGTCATGGGAACCAAATCCTTATTGATGGTCTAGTATTCCTTGCTTCCTTGATACCTCTCAAGACTTCAGACATCAATATCATTTTGGGGATGGACTGGTTGACAGCTCATCATGCCAAAATTGATTGTTTCTCTAGATCTGTTCAGCTCACCCATACTTCTGGCCGGTTAGTAATTGTCTCATCTGGTATTGCAAAATGCCAGATATATGCCCTCAATGCCAATCCTCTTCCAGACCTTGAAAACATCCCAATAGTCCGTGATTTTCTGGATGTCTTTCCAGAGGAACTGCCAGGTGTCCCACCTGAGAGAGAAGTAGAGTTTGTCATAGAACTTGTCCCAGGAACTGCTCCAATTGCTAGAAGACCCTATAAGATGTCTCCTCGAGAATTAGCTGAGCTTCAAACCCAACTTGATGAATCCTTGAAGAAAGGTTTCATCCATCCTAGCTCTTCCCCTTGGGCTTGCCCTGTCCTCTTCGTCAAGAAGAAGGATGGTACGGAAAGGATGGTTGTAGATTACCGACCGGTTAATCTGGTCACGATAAAGAACAAATATCTGCTCCCCAGGATCAACGATCTGTATGATCAGCTCGCTGGATCTGCAGTCTTTTCGAAGATGGATTTGAGATTAGGTTATCATCAAATCAAAATTAGGAACGGGGACATTCCTAAGACAGCCTTTGTCACTCGTTATGGCCAATACGAGTACACCGTCATGTCCTTCGGTCTAACCAATGCCCCAACCACTTTCTCCCGCTTAATGAATTCGATCTTCATGGAGTACTTGGATAAATTCGTCGTGGTTTACCTCGATGATATTTTGATTTACTCGAAGAACGAAGAAGAACATGCTGAGCATCTTAGGTTGGTATTGATGAAACTTCGAGAGCACCGCCTTTACGCCAAATTCTCCAAGTGTGAATTCTGGTTACCAGAAGTGACCTATCTAGGCCACGTAATCTCGGCAAAAGGTATTGCTGTCAATCCCGAGAGAGTTCAGGCCGTTCTTTATTGGACTCCACCTGAATCGGTGAAGCAAGTTAGGAGTTTCCTTGGCTTAGCAAGCTATTGCCGCCGCTTCGTCAAGAATTTCTCCAAAATTCCAAACCTCTAACTGAACTTCTCAAGAAAGATAAGAAGTTCGAATGGACCCCACGGTGCTAGGAAAGTTTTCAGGAGTTGAAAAGACGACTGACTACTACCCCGGTACTTGTGCCCCTAGATTTCTCAAAGGACTTTATTATCTACTGTGATGCCTCGCGGCAAGGACTTGGATGCATTCTTATGCAAGATCGTCATGCGATTGCATACACATCTCGACAGTTGCGTCCACATGAGGAGAATTATCCAACACATGATCTGGAACTTGCCGCTGTAGTCTATGCACTGTTAACCTGGCGACATTACGTCCTAGGTAATCGTTGCGAAATATACACTGATCACCAGAGTCTCAAGTATATATTCACCCAACCGGATTTGAATCTCAGGAAAAGACGGTGGGTTGAGTTGATTACGGATTACGATTTAGGAATATCTTACACCCCAGGCAAAGCCAATGTCATGGCTGATGCAGTAAGTCATAAATCCTATTGTAACAACCTCATGTTGCTACGAAATCAACCACTTCTCCATGAGGAATTTTGTAAGATTAATCTTCACCTTGTTCCTCAAGGATTCCTTTCTACTTTGGTGTCGAAACCTACTCTTGAGGATCAGATCATAGCAGCCCAGAAACATGATACGGGAATTTCCGGGATAAAGAGCAACAATGCCAAAGGAGTTGCTGGTCGTTTCTTGGTAAATGATAAAGGTGTTCATTCTTTGATAATCGTTTGGTGGTTACTAAGAAGCAACAACTTCGTGATTTGATTCTTAAGGAAGCTCATGAATCGCCTCTCACGATTCATCCCGGTAGCACTAAAATGTATCAGGACCTACGCCAGTGGTTCTCGTGGACCCGGATGAAGAGAGAAATCGCTCAATTCATTGCTAACTGTGACATTGTCGTCGCATTAAGGCAGAGCATCAAAGGCCTGCTGGCACCCTGCAACCCCTGGCTATTCCCGAGTGGAAGTGGGACTAGGTTAGTATGGATTTTATCACTAGTTTTCCAAAGACCAAGAAAGGGAATGATGCCATCTTTGTCGTCATTGATCGCCTTTCGAAAGTTGCTCACTTCCTTCCAGTCCGAGAAAGTATAACTGCTAGCGAGCTAGCAGACCAATATATTTCTCGAATAATTTCTCTTCTTGGTGTTCCTGTAGAAATCAATTCAGATCGTGGAAGTCTTTTTACTTCTCGATTTTGGGAAAGTTTCCAAAAAGCTATGGGAACTCATCTTTCGTTTAGCACTGCTTATCACCCTTAGTCAAGTGGTCAAGTAGAAAGACTCAACCAAATTCTTGAAGATATGCTCAGAGCCTGTGTTATCTCATTCAGAATGAATTGGGAGAAGTGTCTTCCATTCGCCGAATTTGCTTATAACAACAGTTTCCAGTCTAGTCTGGCAAAGCTCCTTTCAAAGTTCTGTATGGACGAAGATGCCGAACACCATTAAACTGGTCAAAAACCAGTGAAAGATAGTTCTTTGGACCAGATATGATCCAGGATGGAGAAGAGCAAGTTCACATTATTCGTGAGAATTTAAAAACTGCCCAATCTCGTCAAAAGAGTCAATATGACCGCCGTCATAAGGAAGTAAGTTATGAAGTTGACGAGAAGGCTTAACTTCGGGTTTCACCTCTCAAAGGTACCCATCGTTTCGGTATCAAAGGAAAATTGGTTCCTCGTTACATTGGTCCTTTCCGTATTCTCACTAAACGAGGAGAGGTTGCCTATCAGTTAGAGATGCCTCCTCAGCTTTCCAAAGTTCATGATGTGTTCCACGTTTCTCAACTCAGGCGTTGCTTCAAGGACCCTGTCCACGAAGTAGACCACGAAACGCTTGATCTCCAAGATGATCTGTCATATAGAGAATATCATGTTCATATTCTTGACGAAACCGAGCGTAGCACCCGACATCGCATCATCAAGTTTCTCAAGGTTCAGTGGTCTCATCATTCCGAGAATGAAGCAACCTCGGAGCGCGAAGATCGCCTTCAGCTTGAATACCCCGAACTCTTCCCGACTACGCCTAAATCTCGGGACGAGAATCTTGTTTAGTGGGGGTGAGTTGTCAGAGCCCTAGCTTTCATTTGTTTGCCAAGCATTCATGCATGCATTATAAAAACTTTGATGTTTTAATAGGAAGTGATCAAAACTCCAAATGTTTTGATCAATTGACAAGAAGGCAATAAAAATTTAATACCTTAAAACGAACCAGGAAAATGTTCCAAATTTTTGGCAAAATAGTGACATAAGGTAAATTTGTCAAACCAAAATTCTAGGTCACATGGACTTTTTGAAAAGGATTTTTGAGTTGACTAAATAGCTATTTGGAATGGAATTATTTTGATTCCTTCTATTTTAAAGTTCCAACAATGTTGAAACTTTTATGTGGCATTGGACATTATTGTCTCTGTCACATAATAACATTTTTAGGTTTTATATTTGGTCAAACTATTTATTTTAAAACCTAAAAGTAAATACAAGAAATAAATAAAAGAGAAATGAAAAAAACAGAAAGAACCTTACCTGTCGCACCTACTGGCCTAGCCCACCACAGGGGGGTCTCCCCTGTCGTCTTCCTCCTCGTGCGAGAAGGCAGAGGAGAAGGAAGGAACGACGCCCCTCGCCACCTCCTGCTCGCATGGAGCCCCCTCCTGCCTTCACCGCGCCAGCGCATGAGGCCGTCCCTCCCTTATCCTCTCCTCCCCCTGGACCATTCCCTCCTCTCTTCTCTGTCTCGTGTTCATCTCGCCGCCATTGCCGGCCTGCCTGAGCTCGTTGCAAGCTCGACCCCGGCCACCCCTCGCCCCCCTGAAGAGCTCTACTCCTCCGCCTCGACGAGCTGCATCCCTCCATCAACTCCTCCGAGAACCCGAGCCCCCGTAGCATCGCCATCGTCGCCGTTTCTTCCTCCGGCCACCGGATCTCGCCGTCGTCGAATCGTCTGCCAGAGAGCCCCCCAACCTCGCCGATGCCAGGAATGGAACCCCCGTGAGCCGCTGACCCTTTCCCCTCTCCTCCCAAGCTCTGCCGTGCCCCATAGGCCGTTCCCCCACCGTGGCTGAACTCCGGCGACCGCTCCGCTCGTCGCCGGCACCTCTCCCGGCCACCCTAGCCTTAGCCGATGCTCCTGCTATATCGGGTGCTTCGTCAGCTCTCTGTAGCCGTCAACCACGCTCCATTTGGACCTCGGTAGCGCAAAATAGCACAACTCCGGCGAGCCCTCCACCGCGGCTCAGTCGCCGGCGAGCAGTCTCCGGTAGTTGTCGACGTGGCCGACCCTCAGCGCTAATTAACCCCTCCCTCCAGTTACTGCCAGAGGGCCCCACGCCTGGTCAAACCCCAATTAGGGGCTGGTCAGCGCGGGGTTAGCCCCTCGGTCACTGACCAGTGGACCCCACTGGTCAGGTTTGACCTGGACCCGGCTGGTTGACCTGCTGACGCAGGGATGACATCAGCCTGACGCAGTAATAGTTTTCTGGTTTAATTTAATTCCAGAAAATTGCTAAAACTTGTAAAAATCATAGAAATTAAAATATTACTCTGATGAAAATAATTTATATATGAAAAAGTATCAGAAAAATGCAAGGAATCCATTGGTGGCATTTGTACACATGATTGGACATTTTAACCTTGCTGAATATGACAAATTCACAATAGGCTTATAAAGGACATAATTGGATTTTGAAAATGATTTATATAGATCAAATAAACTTCTTTCAACCTGTGATCACTTGTATTAGATGAAATAAGTATCATGATAACTTGCCATGCTCATGCATCATTGTGAAGCATTTGCCGCGATTAATTTCTTTTGTTTGATTTGTCGATAGACCTTGCGAGATGTAGTTATCACCGGCATCGAAGAATTGCTGAGTTCTTCCGATCAACAGGCAAGCAAAACCCCTTTGAACATTCTGACAAAATCCTATTCTCTCGCTCCTGCTCTCATTTCTATGCATTAGGACAAAATGATTCAGTTGATAGTTGTATTACGATAGCTGCACCTAGTCCTTTGCATGACCTGATTTTGATCACAGTAAATAGCTAAACCAATGCAACCTAGCATACCTGGTAGATGCTTGAGTCATATGTGCATTACCCTGTTATGCTTGCTAAGCGTAGGTTGAGTTTGTTCTGAGCATCGGAATGATGTATTGGAATGATCATGTCCTATTGATGAGAGGTAAAGATGTGAAACTGTTTTGGTAAAGGTAGCGATGAGAGGCCATGTAGGAGTACATGGTGGGTTGTCTCATTGTCGCCGCATATAGGACCTGAGATCTTGTGTTGGTGTTCAAAGACTAGCTACTACCGCACATTGGGTTCTGGTAACTCGACCCCACTCGGCCTATTAACTACTCTGTTCTCAGTCCAGAAGTCGCAGTAGTTCGAAACGTTCATAGGTTGTGGCACTGCCTACTAAGTGGATGAACGGCCCAGTCGGGACCGGCTTGGGGCCCTGCTCACATTGTTTGAGGCCATGTTGGAAACCTCGACCGGACTTCCATTATGGGTTCCAACTCAGATAGACGACTGTCTTGGGCATGAGTCTTAGTAGGTTAACATCCGTGGCCAACTCCCTCGCTGGGCTTCCGCTTGAAGGTTGCCGAGGTGCTAGTTTTATGTGCACTTGGCGATAAGTGGCGGAAGCATGTGTCAAGAAGTACACCCCTGCAGGGTATCTATCTATTCGAATAGTCGCGTCCTCCGATATGGACTGCTTGGATACTTACATGGTTCATAGATAACTTTAATGGTTACTCTAAAATGGTCCAGATAAGTGTGAGTGCTATGGATGGCCTTCTCGTAGGATGACAAGAGAGGATCCATGGTGGTGTATTGATGTGATGGTTATGTGGACTCGTGTGCGCTCTCTCGTAAGGAGACGAGAGAGATAATAAAACTTTGTTGTAGAATAGGTTAGCCAAAGGTCAAAGTTGGCTTCTCTGCAATAAACCCAACAATTCCGTTCGTTGATACTTGATGCATATGTAGTTAGCACCGATGTAAGACTTGCTGAGTACCTTCGTACTCACTGTTGCTTATTTACATTTTTGCAGAATAGACGCCGCTCTCTCTATGTTATCTCTTGACGTTAACATAGATGGTTTAGCTTGGGAACCCAGACAGTGATCTGGCTCCTATGGTAGGGTCGTTGTAGCTTTTAGGCTCTTCCAGCCGCTTTTAGTAGATGTCTGTACCCAGACATGTAACTTCCGCTTGATGCTTGTATGCTCTGAAAGTTGGGTCATGTGACCCATTCTGTTTGTAACATTAAACTATGTTGACTCTTCGGAGTCTATTAAATAAATGATGTGTTGTAGAGTTATGTTCTGATGCCATGTTGTATCTGCACATATCGTGCATATTGTGTGTATGCTTTCCATGCATTGATATGTGTGGGATTCGACACCTATTTGTGTGCCTTGAGTAGTACTCCATACCGGGAAATGCCTCTTTGTGCTTCCACCGAGTCTTGGTAGCTTGCTACTGCTCCAGACACATGGATTGACCGGCATGTATCCTTATTGGTTGTTGTGTCTGTCCCCTCGGGGAAATGTCACGCGGTGTAATGGAGTCCCTGTAGCTTGCTACGACTCATCTACACTCGCTGATGACCGACACCTGCCTTGCTGGGTTATGTATGCCTGTCCCTGTACGGATGTGCCACTTGGGTTCATAACTAGCCATGTCGACCCAGGTTCTTTGACATATGATTGCTGGCAAGATAGTCATATACGTGAGCCAAAAGACGCAAACGGTCCCGGCCAAGGTAAGCTGGCAACCGGGGTGATTACCGTGCGTGAGGCCACAAAGTGATATGATGTGTACATGCTGGAGTTGTATGGATTAGGATCGGGGTCCCGACAATTTCCCCCTTCCGGAGGGCCCCCGACAGAATCTCTCCGCCGGAGAGCAAACGGGCCTTTGCCCAGGTTTCCGCCTCAAGACGACGGCGCTTTGTCCCAAAAGATAACTTATGATTTTTTTTCTAGGGTAAAACACACCATATAGGAGAAGATGGTCGTTAGAGGGTCAACTGGGGCCCCCACAAGCCATCAGGGCATGACCAGGGGACGCCCTATTGGCTTGTGCCTAGCTGGTGGCCCCTCTCGAGTATATTTTTGGCAAATATGCCACAAAAATTCTCCGTAAAGTTACAGGTCATTTGGAGCAAGTTGATTTTTCCGATTTTTTTCTCGGTTTCCCGGTACAGAATTCCAATGTCAAGATATTTCCTTCTGAGTGATGTACATTGCATATTCAGACATAAATGACATAAAAATTGTATGATAATAATGTACAATGGACAAGATCAACACAAATATCAATAACAATTTATGATGCAAAATGAACGTATCAAACCATGACAAACAAATCTTATTGCATATCTTTGCTCTGAATAGGGAGGTTGTGGTCGTGATGGTAGGGTGGAACGTTGTTTCGTTCTTCTCTTTCCTTCCATGCCTTAGAGCTTGCGATCTCGAACAACATAAATCAATTACCCTGTGATAAGTTGAACTTACCTATCAACGTGTCTTCTCTCCTTCCTTTCGGAGCCCAATGATTACCTCTCTCTAATATATGTTCCTCCTCCTGATGCCTTCCTCCTCAACCTCCACAGCTCCACCATTGTGGATGTTACGCAATCCCAGGTCCGCTAACACCAGCGTTTCCGACCCACATGCGTCAACAGGCCCAACCGGAGAGCAACACCGACTTATGACAGGCCTTGGGCCCTCTCCCCCCAAAAGACTAGCCTGTTAGGAGGGGACACCCTCATCCTTATAAGTCGTTTTAAGTCTCCATCCACAACCGATGTGGGACTAAACCCAACAATCTCCCCCTCACACATCGGTCACCCATGGGCCCGCTAATACCAGCGTCTCCAGCCCACCAACCATGACCGACCACCCGTGAGTCTACCGAGATCTATTCCGGGCACCTAGGCTCTGATACCACTTGTTACGCAATCCCGGGTCCGCTAACACCAGCGTTTCCGACCCACATGCGTCAACATGCCCAACCAGAGAGCAACACCAACTTATGAAAGGCCTTGGGCCCTCTCCCCCAAAAGACTAGCCTGTTAGGAGGGGACACCCTCATCCTTATAAGTCGTGTTAAGTCTCTTCCCACAACCGATGTGGGACTATCTTGTTAGAATAAATCCGAGGTACGCGGTCGATCCACCGAGGAACAAGCAATCACAGCATGATGACGACACCGAGATTTGTTAACGAGGTTCGGTGAACTCGCCTATTCCCCGGGGCAATAACTACGGGCGCTCCTCCCCGAGATACCGCAACACCGGTCACCCGGGCGCCGCCACAAGCCGCCGGCTCCCTCTTGCGAGCCTGTCGCTATCTAGTCGTCTTAGGTTACAACCTGGGGTGCCTCCTCATATATAAGAGTCCAAGGGTACAACGTGTCCGACTACGACACTACATGTATCCTACCCAAACTACAACACTAAGTCCATATGTAACCCAACTTGTACATCAATATTTGACACAACTCTAACAAACTCCACCTTGGCGAATATTTTCACCACTTTGAATTTGTCCATGCATCAAACTTCCATGTATTCCGGACTTGTGTTTTCTTCTTCGTAGCCTACCGAGAGCTACCCGACGAGTCTGCCCCAGACTCGCCGTCTCCGTGGGATCCCGCTGCTACTCTTGCAACTCCAGTCTCCGTGACTCCGCCTGCAATAGTGCTTCCTTGCAACTTGTAAAGATGCGAAGCCGTCCTCGCTCCAATCATCATGGTCACCTCATCTTCCATGATTTTCATGGTCTTCTTATCCCGATCACAACGGAATACCATACCACCATCATGAAGAACTCCAAGCGAAATTAGATTCCTCCATAGCCCCGGCACATGCCTGACTCCCCAAAGTATCCGCTCAACTCCGTCAAACATCTTGATTTTAATGTCACCTACTCCAGCAACACGATAACCAGTGTCATCGTCCATATAGGCTAAACCTAAATCACCAGTCTTGTACGAAAGAGAACCACTCCTTGTTGGGTGTCGCATGAAAAGAGCAAGCTGAATCCAACATCCACACTTCACTTTTGGTTGACCGCCTGTCTGATACTACGAGGGTATCACTACTGTTGTCTGAGTCATTACCATGAATTGCCATATTAGCACTTGACCCACCATTGAGCTCTGGACAGTCCTTTTTAATATGTCCCCTCTGCTTACACTTGTGACACTGTATTTTCTTTTTCTTTTCTTGTTCTTCCCGGCCTCATATCCCTTCCGCCAATCTTCACCCTTGACTAGCAAACCTTCACCATGAGAGACTTCCACCACATTCTTCTTTCTCATATGATAAGATAGCAAGGCCGCGGTAATATCCTCATTCTTGACAGTCTCCTTGCCGTGTGTCAAAGTAGTGATCAAATGGTCATAGGACAATGACAATGAACAAAGAAGCAGAATTGCCCTATCCTCGTCGTCAATCGTCGCACCCAAGCGTGCTAGATCCGTCATGACTTGATTAAAGGCGTTCATATACTCCACAAGATCCGACCCCTCCTGCATCTTCATCCCATATAACTTTTGCTTCAGATACACCTTGGTCGTCGCAGTCTTGGACATAAATTGACACTCCAACTTCTCCCATATCTTCTTCGGTGAATTCTCATCCATCACATGATAAATAACCTGGTCCGACAAACACAACCGTATAGTTCCGGCTGTCCTCAACTGTAACTCCTCCCAGTCCTCAGCCTCCATCTTAGCTGGCTTGGCTTCCTGCAACAACGCCTTCAAGCATCCCTGTTGTGCCAACAAATCTTTCGCCCTTGTCTTCCATAACCCAAAGCTTCCAGTCCCGTCGAACTTCTCCACCTCAAACCTGGTACCCACTGGCGACATGGTACTTTGTACGGCTGACTGTGTGAAAAAATATATGAGTTATCCCCGCGATGCCGAAGTACACGAGCAAAAACCGACGTGGTCTCGCCTCCATGCACTAGTAGCAATCCACCAAAATAAATTGGCCTTCCACGTGGTCTACTCCTAGGCACAAATCTGCATGCTTGATGCTAATTTGCTTTGCCAAAGCCTGATGCTTTTCGATGTATGTGTAGTCTGTTAAAAACTGATGGATTTTTCTTCCGGTTAGATCTGCTTGTTGCTTTGTCTCTCGTCAGCTACCAGCACTCGTAGTCCTCGCCCGGCTGCCATCCTTTTATAATGTGCTCGCACGTCTCCAGCAAAGCAACAGTCCGGCTCGGCTATGAACTCTCTTGGGACTCGGTCCCGTATTTATTTCCTTTTTTTTCTCCAAACAAATCTCATAAAGCAACGGAACTAGCCAGCTATTTCCATCAGCACAATGCCCACCGCGTGCATGGCTTCAGCTGGCCACCAGCGTGCATGCATCAGCCCACCGCGCGAACGCCTTATGGCTGGCCAACCACGTGCATCTCTATGCTAGCGCCACAGGTGCCTTGCTGCCGATCTGATGCCTGCTGCAACTACTACTTTCCGATCTCGGCGAGAACCTCGCCATAGACGGCTGCATCTCAACTCAATCCTTCCTCTAAGTCAACATCCGTAGCCTCCAAACAACCTAGCTCATGATACCACTTGTTAGAATAAATCCGAGGTACGCAGTCGATCCACCGAGGAACAAGCAATCACAGCACGATGACGACACCGAGATTTGTTAACGAGGTTCGGCGAACTCGCCTGCTCCCCGGGGCAATAACTACGGGCGCTCCTCCCCGAGATACCGCAACACCGGTCACCCGGGCGCCGCCACAAGCCGCCGGCTCCCCCTTGCGAGCTTGTCGCTATCTAGTCGTCTTAGGTTACAACGTGGGGTGCCTCCTCATATATAAGAGGCCAAGGGTACAACATGTCCGACTACGACACTACATGTATCCTACCCAAACTACAACACTAAGTACATATGTAACCCAACTCGTACATCAATATTTGACACAACTCTAACAAACTCCACCTTGGCGAATATTTTCACCACTTTGAATTTGTCCATGCATCAAACTTCCATGTACTCCGGACTTGTGTTTTCTTCTTCGTAGCTTACCGAGAGCTACCCGACGAGTCTGCCCCAGACTCGCCGCCTCCGTGGGATCCCGCTGCTACTCTTGCAACTCCAGTCTCCGTGACTCCACCTGCAATAGTGCTTCGTTGCAACTTGTAAAGATGCGAAGCCGTCCTCGCTCCAATCATCACGGTCACCTCATCTTCCATGATTTTCATGGTCTTCTTATCCCGATCACAACCTAATACCATACCACCATCATGAAGAACTCCAAGCGAAATTAGATTCCTCCTTAGCCCCGGCACATGCCTGACTCCCCGAAGTATCCGCTCTACTCCGTCAAACATCTTGATTTTAATGTCACCTACTCCAGCAACACGATAACCAGTGTCATCGTCCATATAGGCTAAACCTAAATCACCAGACTTGTACGAAAGAGAACCACTCCTTGTTGGGTGTCGCATGAAAAGGGCAAGCTGAATCCAACATCCACACTTCACTTTTGGTTGACCGCCTGTCTGATACTACGAGGGTATCATTACTGTTGTCTGAGTCATTACCATGAATTTCCATATTAGCACTTGACCCACCATTGAGCTCTGGACAGTCCTTTTTAATATGTCCCCTCTGCTTACACTTGTGACACTGTATTTTCTTTTTCTTTTCTTGTTCTTCCCGGCCTCATATCCCTTCCACCAATCTTCACCCTTGACTAGAAAACCTTCACCATGAGAGACTTGCACCGCATTCTTCTTTCTCATATGATAAGATAGCAAGGTCGCGGTAATATCCTCATTCTTGACAGTCTCCTTGACGTGCGTCAAAGTAGTGATCAAATGGTCATAGGACGATGACAATGAACAAAGAAGCAGAATTGCCCTATCCTCGTCGTCAATCGTCGCACCCAAGCGTGCTAGATCCGTCACGACTTGATTAAAGGCGTTCATATACTCCACAAGATCTGACCCCTCCTGCACCTTCATCCCATATAACTTTTGCTTCAGATACACCTTGGTCGTCGCAGTCTTGGACATAAATTGACTCTCCAGCTTCTCCCATATCTTCTTCGGCGAATTCTCATCCATCACATGATAAATAACCTGGTCCGACAGACACAACCGTATAGTTCCGGCTGTCCTCAACTGTAACTCCTCCCAGTCCTCAGCCTCCATCTTAGCTGGCTTGGCTTCCTGCAACAACGCCTTCAAGCATCCCTGTTGTGCCAACAAATCTTTCACCCTTGTCTGCCATAACCGAAAGCTTCCAGTCCCGTCGAACTTCTCACCTCAAACCTGGTACCCACTGGCGCCATGGTTCTTTGTACGGCTGACTGTATGAAAAAATATCTGAGTTATCCCTGCGATGCCGAAGTACACGAGCAAAAACCGACGTGGTCTCGCCTCCATGCACTAGTAGCAATCCACCAAAATAAATTGGCCTTCCACGTGGTCTACTCTTAGGCATAAATCTGGATGCTTGATGCTAATTTGCTTTGCCAAAGCCTGATGCTTTTCGATGTATGCGTAGTCTGTTAAAATCTGATGGATTTTTCTTCCGATTAGATCTGCTTGTTGCTTTGTCTCTCGTCGGCTACCAGCGCCCGTAGTCCTCGCCCGGCTGCCATCCTTTTATAATGTGCTCGCACGTCTCCAGCAAAGCAACAGTCCGGCTCGGCTACGAACTCTCTTGGGACTCGGTCCCGTATTTGTTTCCTTTTTTTTTCTCCAAACAAATCTCGTAAAGCAACGGAACTAGCCAGCTCTTTCCATCAGCACAATGCCCACCGCGTGCATGGCTTCAGCTGGCCAGCAGCGTGCATGCATCAGCCCACCGCGCGCACGCCTTATAGCTGGCCAGCCACGCGCGTCTCTACGCTAGCGCCGCAGGTGCCTTGCTGCCGATCCGACGCCTGCTGCAACTACTACTTTCCGATCTCGCCGAGAACCACGCCGCAGACGGCTGCATCTCAACTCAATCCTTCCTCTAAATCAACATCCGTAGCCTCCAAACAACCTAGCTCATGATACCACTTGTTAGAATAAATCCAAGGTACGCGGTCGATCCACCGAGGAACAATCAATCACAGCACGATGACGACACCGAGATTTGTTAACGAGGTTCGGCGAACTCGCCTACTCCCCGGGGCAATAACTACGGACGCTCCTCCCCGAGATACCGCAACACCGGTCACCCGGGCGCCGCCACAAGCCGCCGGCTCCCCCTTGCGAGCCTGTCGCTATCTAGTCGTCTTAGGTTACAACGTGTGGTGCCTTTTCATATATAAGAGGCCAAGGGTACAACGTGTCCGATTACGACACTACATGTATCCTACCCAAACTACAACACTAAGTCCATATGTAACCCAACTCGTACATCAATATTTGACACAACTCTAAAAGTGGAAACTACACAGTTCATTGCCACCTGCCACTGGTTCCACCCGCTACTCCCTCCACTCCCATGTTGCTTCGGGCCTCTCTTTCTCCATCACGGGAGCAACAACGACTTGAGGAATAGATCAGCAGCGACACCACATGAAGGATGGTGGCGGGTTGAGAACATAAGCACCATAGCCATGACAGAGCGGGCTCTTGGTGACTCCCTCAATGCGCTCTTCTTCTTCCCTCAGTTCATCGCTCGCTCCTGCATCTCTCCCCAGGGTGGATGCACTAATAACGACAACCAATATGTCTTCCTCCCATCATCTTTCCTTCCGTTATCACCTTCCCATTGGGTCCACCGCTAATCTCACTGAATCCGATCTTCTTTTGTGTGTGGTCATCGTCCGCATCAACCCTAAGGTAAGTAATCAGTCGCCTGCTAATTCATGTTCGTTTTTCATGTCTTCTTTAGTGACGTGCAAATTCCCACATACATCGCTCCACCGTCTGGCCACATGCCACATCTTGATCCAACAGTTGGGAGGATCGGAAGGGGGAGGAGGATCCACTAGCACTGTTTGGGCAGCACTAAATTGCCCTAACATCAACCTTCCTAGCATTAGGTCTGCCACCTTGAGGTGTGCTGCAAAGCGTTAAAGCCGGATGGCCATCGCTGTCATCGCCTTCTATATTGAGATCCTGCCTCCCCATGCAACCCTTTGTAAGTTTGTTCCAATATAAAGTACAGGTAAAACTCAATTCAGGTTTTGTGAACGTTAATGGGGTTTCCTCCCATTTAGCAAGGAGGTTAATGCTTTCTACACATACATTGGTAACAAAAAGAGATCAGATGGTACTCCTATTCATGGCTCTTCTAAATCTTGTAACTATGCAATATTCAGGTTCCATATTATTTAAATACAATTGTTGGTCTCACTTCTCCATTTTCTTGAGCACGAATTTTTGTAGCTTATCGGCAACAATAATCTCATAATGGAATTCGGCCGTGTAGAACATGATTAATAAATATTAACAAAACTAACATCTTTGCTAACAATACTTTACTAAGTCGCCATGTTATTGTTGAAGTGTGTACTCATTTTTTTGCCCCAAATAGCCAGGCATGTAGGCATGGCGACACAAGTAAGGCAGCATGGCATGTTGCTCTGTTTGCTAGAGAAATAGTAGATGATGAAGGGCATGCTGATGCGGTTATTCATTGGGACATCACCATGGTAACGGAGGATCGAGGCCATGCACCGGCAGAAGCACTACAATATGGTGGGGTTGTGCTCCCAGGGAACACATGTAGCATAATGTGGTGGCGCTGTGTTCTCAAGGAATGTGAGTGGCATCATGGTGTCCCCAGGGGCTTGCGGCCTCCTAACTTGGACAACATTTCCATGGTCGATTTAAGGGGCTAAAATTCAGAATTATTAGAATCGATAAAAATATTGATGATTTAATAATTTTTCATTTTGTTGATGGAATCATGAAATTTTTATAGGTGCGAATGAATTCCATATGACTGTGTTATTGGTGTGCCATTTTACTATATATAAACATGACAAAAGGTAATAGTCTTTTTCTCAATGCTATTGTTAATACCATGCAATGTTTTTTATAATATATATTAGTTTCGAGCATGTGTGGTGCGTACGAGACTATTCATCAGACATGTTATCGTCTTTGGAATGAAATGCCAAGAGCGTTTTTACTTGTAAAAATTGAATTATTCTATATTTTATCACTTGTCTTCTCAATATATATGCAAAATAGTAGGATTATGTATTGCAACTTTGGTCAAGGAGCGTCTGAAGGTGGTCGAAGAGGAGTCATATATACTATTTAAAGGTACCCAGTGGTATAGATGATTAATTTTTTTGATGCATTTCCTATATACATCCGTATGTAGTTCACTAATGAAATCTCTTCAAAGACTTATATTTAGGAACGGAGGAAGTATATATTTTGTACCGATATTGTTACTGTAGCATACCTCTGAACTTGGTTAACATTTTCCCACGTCAAATTATTTCCAAGAGGGCCTATAAAATTAGCATTTTAGGTATACCATGATATCTAATGTTCCGTCAACCGCCCTTGTACACTGTGTCAATTGAATGATGGAGATACTTCTAAAATTATAAAGGTACAATGGGTCAAATTGGATATGCATGCATATTGAAGTGGCAAATGCAGTTTTGCGAAGAGGAAGTACAATAGAGCTGAGTCAACTGGTTATAAGGAATAGACTAATATATTTTTGTTTAGTTAGAGGAAAGAGAAGAGGAGAGAGAAGGTAAGCGGGCTCTTAGCTAAGAGCCAGCTCTAGCACGTGCTCCTAGGCATTTTGTGAGTATGAAAGGCGGACCATATAATAAAAAAACAGTACACTTTTGCAATGAACTATTGTACATGTTGGTTATAAGGTGAGCTATAGATGACATGGCAATGGCTTATAGCCAGCAGCTGGCTATACTATTGTACTCCCTCTGGTCCTTTTTAGTCTGCATATAAGTTTTGTCGGAAGTCAAAGTATCTCTACTTTGACCAAAGTTATAGAAAAAATTATCAACATTCACCATGCCAAATCAATATTGTTAGATTCTTTACGAAATGTAGTTTCATAATGCATATATTTGATATTGTAGATATTGATATTTTTCAATATAAATTTGTCAAACTTTGCAAAGTTTGACTTGACCGAAATCTAAAACGCGGAGTAAAAAGGACCGGAGGGAGTACTTTCTAACAGCACACGTGAAGGCACATATTTTCTTGATTCTTTAAATGGTTTGGTATCTCTAGTGTTATTACCATACAAAGTTGTCACTATACCAGTAAAGGAAAATGAAATGAAAATATAATTAACATGATTAATAGCAATGTTTCTTTGCTTGGATGGTTAGAAAGACAGTGGTATCCCAGCCCACTAGGATATAAGTCCTAAACTTTGACACCGATGCTCGCATTTTTCTTTTTTATTTTAGGCCTTCCAACGATATGCATTCAGTGGGAGGAGATGTTTTCGTCAACTATAAAATCGTATAACTATGTTCAAAAAAATAAATGCTTCTTTATTTATGTATAGGAAAAAGGTTTTGGTATTCAATCCTCACACACTAAAAATGCTAGTCATCATTTTGACTTTTGTCCTTTTTATGTTTGCCATTTACTTTCTTAACGGTTTAGGTGGGGCCACTTCCATGGTGCATCTTAAGAATGTGGATAAAATAAGATGGCGATGATGTAGCTTTTCCTTCATGGCGGTTTATATATCATGTGTAAAAAGGGTTACATTGTTTCACAAAGTGTCAAGCAAAAAATCGGAAGCCTTGGACTGCCACACAATAGTGTGCGAGTCCTCCGACATGCTAGCTAAGAAATCGATCACCCTAGGACAGTGATGAAAACTACGACGAATAAAAGAGCATTACTCATAAATAGCTATTGTCGGTCCTAGTGAGTTGCCTCCATTACGAATCACTTGGATTACTTCCATGTAATCATCCTTAATCACTAGGTTGTTGCAACCTATATCATTCGTCTCATAGTCCTCAGGCCTCGACCGTTGTTACCAGAATTAGTTCGTTTCGTAGCCCTCTGGCCTCCGCCGCTGTTGTGTCCTCGAAGAACTGTATACTGCTACAAGATGCAACTATGAATATCCCATGGGCATCTTGAGCTTTACAAGCCCCTCGCTTGGCTTGATCCACCCATGTCTCTTAATACGGACTAGACCATTCTTTTTTTGCTCGTGAAAAATTCTGACAGTGTGGAGATCGCTTGTGATGATCTTGTTGGACCCTGAAGTTGTTCCCCATGTTTCCACATGTCTCTTAATACAAAACTGATGTTACAATTTTTCGAAAAAGGACTCTTTATTATTTAAAAAGTTTAAGCATTACATTCGACCTCTGCATAACTAAGATGGACACAGCCAAATAAAGTCCTCTTGCACATAAAAAAAATAAAGATGGCAAAATACATAGAAATACACAGAGTCCATATAACGCCTAAAGAAGAAGTGGGCCAATACTAAGAGCATGCTACCACCCATGTTGAGTAAAAATATTCCTCGTTGTATCCTCCAATCGTGTACACACCACCATAAACAAGTCTTGATTCTCCACACGTTGTAAAGATGATCCTAAACAAAGAGTCCTGGTACATCTATAGATAACTTGCATCAAAGAAGTACATTTTGTTGAAAATATGCCCTAGAGGTAATAATAAATTAGTAATTATCATATTTCCTTGTTCATGATAAATGTTTATTATCCATGCTATAATTTTATTGATTGGAGACTCAAATACATGTGTGGGTACATAGACAACAAAGTGTCCCTATTATGCCTCTGCTGGACTAGCTCGTAGATCAAAGATGGCTAAGGTTTCCTTGCCATAGACATGAGTTGTCATTTGATAACGGGATCACATCATTAAAAGAATGATGTGATGGACAAGACCCAAACCTTAAGCATAGCATTTGATCGTATCCAGTTTATTGCTATTGCTTTCTTCATGTTAAAGTATGTGTTCCTATGACCATGAGCTCATGCAACTCACTAACACCAGAGGAATTCCTTGTGTGTATCAAACTTTGCAACGTAACTTAGTGACTATAATGCTCTAAGGTATCTCCAAGGGTGTGTGTGGAGTTGGCATGGATCATGACTATGATTTGTCACTCCATATGATGGAGAGGTATCTCGGGGCCCACTCGTCAATACAACATCACAACAAGCGTGCAAGCAATGAAACTAAGGAGGTATTCACGAGATCTTGTATTACAGAACGAGTAAATAGACTTGCCGGTAACGAGATTGAACTAGTTATGGAGATGCCGACGATCGAATCTCGGGCAAGTAATGTATCGATGGAGAAAGGGAACTGCATACGGGATTAGCTGGATTCTTGACATCGTTGGTTTGACCTATATATATATTCGTAGAATATGTGGGAACCAATATGGGCATCCAGGTACCGCTATTGGTTATTGACTGTAGAGGTGTCTCGGTCATGTCTGCATAGTTCTTGAACCCACAGGGTCTGCGCACTTAACGTTCGGTGACGATTTGGTATTGTTGATTTATATATGTTGGTGACTTAAAGTTGTTCTGAGTCCCGGATTAGACCCCGAACATCATGAGGAGCTCCGGAATGGTTCGGAGACAAATATTTATATATAGGAAAGTGGTATTCGGGTTCCAAAAAAGTTTCGGGTGTTTTCGGTATTGTACCGGGAGTGCCGAAAGGGTTCCCGGGGTCGGCTCGCGTACCTCGGGGTCCCACATTGTCCTAAGAGGTGGCGCCCCAGCCCCTGGTGGGTTGGGAAGTTGACCCATATAGGGCCCATGCGCCCAAGGGTGGAGGAGGAGTCCTCCCTAGGGTGTCCACCTCCCTTGTTGGAGGTGGACTCTTCCCCTCTTTGGTCGGCTAGCCCTCGTTGGAGGAGGGGCCAAGGCTGCGCCCTACCTACTACCTCCTCCTGTATATAGAGGGAGAGAGTGGGAAGAACCGCCCTAAGGCATAGGTCCAGCCCTACCTCTCTCCCTAGATCGATTTCTCCTCCGAAACGCGTCTACGACAACGCTTGGCGAAGCCCTGCTGAGGTTGCACCACCACCACTGGCACCACACAGTTGTGCTACCGGAGAACTCATCTACCACATCACCCACGCTCTCTGGATTGAGGTGGTGAAGGTATTATCGAGCTATACGTGTGCTCAACATGGAGGTGTCGTCTGTTCGACACTTGATCAGGACTTTCGTGATTGGATCGCGGGACAGATCGTGATTGGATCACGAAGACGTTCGACCACATCAACCGCGTCTCTGAATGCTTCCGCTTAGCGATCTACAAGGGTATGTAGATGCACTCCCCATCTCGTAGATGTAGATCTCCATAGATTGATCTTGGTGAGCGTAGGAATTTTTTTGTTTCCCATGCGATGTTCCCTAATAGTGGTATCAGAGCTAGGTCTATGCATAGATAACATGCACGAGCAGAACACCAAAGAGTTTGTGGACGTTGATGTTTAGATTGCTTACTTCCTTAGTCTTATTTTGATTCGGCGATATTGTGGGATGAAGCGGCCTGGACCAACCTTACTCGCCCACGCACGGGAGACTGGTTCCATCGACTGACATGCAATTTGTTGCATAAAGATGGCTGGCGGGTGTTTGTCTCTCCCAATTTAGTCGAATCTGATTCGACCGAGATGGTCCTTGTATAAGGTTAAATAGCAACTTAAATATCACCGTTGTGGCTTTGCGTAAGTAAGAACGGTTCTTGCTAGTTACCTATAGCATCCATGTAAAACATGCAACAACAAGTAGAGGACGTCTAACTAATTTTTCATGGTAGGTTGTGATATGATATGGCCCATCACATGATGAGATATATGTGATGTATGAGATGATCATGTTTTGTATAGAATTATCACAGCTTGCATGTCGATGAGTACGACAACCGGCAGGAGCCATAGGGTTGTCCTTAATTATTTGTGCCTTTTTGCTTTACTTGATCTCTATGAGTTAGCAATAGTGGTAGAAGCATAGCTGGTGCAACAACCCCAATGGCGACATAGTGATGGAGATCATGATGATGAAGATCATGGTGTCATGCCGGTGACGATGGAGATCATGCCGTTTCTTTGGAGATGGAGATCAAAAGCACAAAATTGATGATGGCCATATCATGTCACTATTATGATTTGCATGTGATGTTAATCTTTTTATGCATCTTATTTTGCTTAGGACGACGGTAGCACTATAAGATGACCCTTCACTAGAATTTCAAGATAAAATTGTGTTCTGCCCAAGTGTGCACCATTGCGAAGGTTTATAGTTTCGAGGCACCACATGATGATCGGGTGCTATAGACTCTATGTTCACATACAACGGGTGTAAGCCAGTTTTGCACATGCAGAACACTTGGGTTAAACTTGACGAGCCTATCATGTACCTACATTCCCTCGGAACACAGGAGACTGAAAGGTCAAACATGAGTCATATAGTAGAGATGATCAACATGGAGATGTTCACCGTTGAAACCACCTCATCTCACGTGATGATCGGACTTTGGATCATGTCACACTCGAAAAACCTGAAGGATGTTTAGTTGAGTGGGAGTTCTTAAGTAATATGATTAATTGCACTCATTATCATGAACATAGTCTAAGTTGTCTTTACAAAGTATCCTGTAGAACAATAGCTCGCGCTGTAGCTCTCATACGTCTCCAATATATCTATAAGTTTTGATTGTTCTATGTTGTTATGTTGTCATTCTTGGATGTTTTATAATCATTTTATAGCAATTTTATATCATTTTTTGGGACTAACCTATTGACATAGTGCCTGGTGCCAGTTGTTGTTTTTTGCTGTTTTTTCCTTCACAGAAAATCCATATGAGATGAGGTCCAATTGCCACGAAACTTTACAGAGATTTATTTGTACCAGAAGGAAACATGGGAGCCAAGATTGAGCAGCAGCCAAGGCTAAGGGGGGCCACTAGACACCAGAGCGCACTAGAGGCCCCTGGCACGAACTGGTGTCTAGTGGGGCCCTCTAGAATCTTCTCCACCGCCTGTGAGCTCTATAAATACCCAAATATTGTAGAAACCCTAGAGGAGTCGATGAAAAATCGTGTTAGCTGCCGCAAGTTCTAGATCCACGAAAACCAATCTAGAACCCGTTCCGGAGAGGAACACGATCACATAGGGGTTCACCATCCTCATTGGTGCTCCCCCATGATGCGTGTGTAGTTCATATCAGACCTACGGGTCTGTAGGTAGTAGCTAGATGGCTTTCTCTCTCGTTTTGTTTCTCAACACAATGGTCTCTTGGAGATCCATATGATGTAACTCTTTCTTTTGCGCTGTGTTGGTTAGGATGATGAATTGTGAGTTTATGATCAGATCTATGAAAACATATTCATGCTTGATTATTATAGCCTCGTATTTCTTCTCTGAAATTTTGTTTTTGTCTGGCCAACTTGATCTTTTATCTTGCAATGGGAAGAGGTGCTTCGTCATGGGTTCGATCTTCCGGTGCTCAATCTCATTAACAGAAAGAGACATGACATGCATGTATCATTGCCATTAAGGATAAAATGATGGGGTATATTCCTACATGAGTAGATCTTGTCTACATCATGTCATCGTTATTAAGGCATTACTCCGTTTCTCCATGAACTCAATACACCAGATGCATGCTGGATAGCGGTCGATGTGTGGAGTAATAGAAGTAGATACATGCAGAAGTCGTTCTACTTATTTTCGATGTGATGCCTATATACATGATCATTGTCATGAATATCGTCATATTTATTTGCTTTTCTATCAATTGCTCAACAATAATTTGTCTACCCACCACTTGCTATTTTCTCGAGAGAAGCCACTAGTGAAACCTACGGCCCCCGTGTCTACTTCACATCATCTGTTTGCAATCTCTACTTTGCTATGTTCTTTTCCACTTTATTAGCACTCCTATTGCTCCTCCCGCCACTAGCGCGAAGTCTTTTGATATTAATGCCACTTTGTTGAATCTTGTTATGAAAGAGCAATTTTCCGTAATTCTAATGAGGATGCCACATCCCATCTAAACACTTCCATATAATTGTGTGATATGCAAAAAAAGAAAGATGTGGACAATAATATTGTCAAGCTGAAATTATTTTCGTTCTCTTTGCGTCGTCATGATAAAATCTGGTTTTCATCTTTGCCATGAAATAGTATTGATTCTTGGAATAAGTGCAAAGATGCTTTTATCATAAAATATTTTCCTCCCCCAAAAATTATTTCTCTTTGAAATCAGATTATGAATTTAAAATAACTTGAGCATGAGCATGTTTCCCAATCTTGGGAAAGGATGAAATTGATGATAAGAAACTACCCAACTCATGGTTCAAATTTGTGGAAGATCATACAATTTTTTGTGTGGGATTGAATTTTGTTTCTAGAAATCTTTTAGATTCCGCTACGGGTCGTACTTTTATGGAAATTAATTTGGGTGATGCTACTTAATTTCTTGATAATATTATGGCTAATTATTCACAATGACATATGGAGAGAGCTCCTACTAGTAAAAAGGTTAATTCTATTGAAGAAATTGATGCTTTTAGTGAAAAATTTGATGCTCTTATGAAATTAGTTGATAGTAAGCATGATCCTATTGATCCTAATGATGTGCCTTTATCTACTTTGATTGAGCAAAATAATGATCCCATAGATGTTATTTTTTTCTCGCGAAATAATTTTAATAACAATGCCTATAGGAACAATTTTAATACTAGGTCTATCCTGGAAGTTCTTAAAATAATTATGGTAATTCCTATGGTAATTATCATAATAATAATGATAGGATACTCTCTAATCTTGAGTGTAATATTAAGGAATTTATTAATGCTCAAAAGGCTTTTAATACCACGATAGAAGTAAAGTCGAATAAAATTGATGATATGTCTTGAAGCATTGATAGAATTTTGCATGATGTAGAGAATCTCAAGAATATTTTTTCCTAAGGTTGATATTAATGAATAAATTATAGCTTTATATGTTTATATAGATGAAAGTAAGAAAAGAACCGCTATGCTTAGAGCTTAAAGATAGTTTTTAGAACGAGCGTTTCCCGATTGCTTTCATAATGATAATGAAGATATTAAAATGATTCGTGTTTGATTCCTTGTTTAGTAATGTTAAAATCAATGATGAGGGAACTCAAGAGTGTCAACTTTAGCTAGAGGGTGTTCCCATGATTTGGAGGGTGAAAATCTTATTGAAAAAATTGATAAAAGTGGGATTGAAGAGGTAAAAACTTTAGCTAGCGATGCACCCACTATTTTGGATTGCATTTTTTAATTTTGATAGCTTCTCCTTGATTGAGTACATTTCTATGTTACAATCTATGATAAATTCACCCAATGCCTATGAACAAAATAAAACTTTTACTAAACCTGTTTTGGAAGCGGTTATTAAAACTTTGGAAGAAAAGTTGGAGCTGGAGACTTCATTTCCTAGGAAATTACATGATGAATGTGAACCGACCATTAAGATCAAAATCAATAATTTTGAGTGTTATGCTTTATGTGATTTGGGTGCTAGTGTTTCCACAATTCCGAAATCTCTTTGTGATCTGCTTGGTCTTATCAATATTGAAGAGTGTCCTGTCAATTTGCACTTGGCAGATTCTACTATTAAAAAACCTGTGGGGAGAACTAATGATGTTCTTATTCTTGCAAATAGGAATTATGTGCCCATAGAATTTATTGTTCTTGATATTGAGTGCAATATGTCTTGTATAATAATTCTTGGTAGACCGTTCTTGCGTACTATAGGGGATCGTGATTGACATGAAAGAGCGAATATTAAATTTAAGTTTCCACTAAGAAAGGGCATGGAACACTTCCCTAGAACTAAAATTAAACTACAATATGAATCAATCTGAGGGAAACCTATGGATCAATCGCTAAGGATGACATCACTTCAATTTATCTTATATGCCTAGCTAGGGGCGTAAAATGATAGCGCTTGTTGGGAGGGAACCCAATAAATAAAGTTTATTTTCGATTTTTTTGTTCTTGAGTGTTTGCACAATTATGCTTCTGTTATAATTGTGTTTTTGTGTTTTATTTAGTGTTTGTACCAAGCAAATCCTTTGGTATCATGTGGGGTATTAGTTGCTATAATTCTACTAAAAACAGAAACGGCTGCGTCGAGTAGAAAAATTCTTAAAATCACAGAATGTCAAAAGTGTCTGAATTGTTTACACAATACGGATATACAAACTCCCTACTTTGTGCTAATTTTTCAGATTTTTTGTAGTTACATAATTATAAGTAATTTTTGATTCTTTAGAGACTGTTCTGTTTTTAATAAATTCTGTTTTCTTTGTGTTATGTGCTTATTTTAATGATTCCATGGTTTATATCAAGGGGGGCATAAGGCATGGTAAAGTTAGAATATAGTATATATAATGCAAAAACAAAATTGGAATAGGTTTTCAAGAGTACCTATAGTAAAGTTTGGTTCTCTTATACCAACGGATCTCATGAAAATTTTGTTGACTTTTGTGTGATTGAAGTTTTCAAGTTTCGAGTGAGATAACGATGGATGAAGGAATAAGGAGTGATAAAAGCCTAAGCTTGGGGATGCCCCATGGCACCCCTAGGAAATATCTAAGGAGTACCAAGCATCTAAGCTTGGGGATGCCTTGGAAGGCATCCCCTCTTTCTTCTAGAAACCATCGATAATTTTACTTGGAGCAATATTTTCATTTGTCACATAACATGAGTTTTGTTTGGAGCGTATTGTATGGTTTGTGTGTTTGCTTTATTTGTTGGTTAGTTTGTCAAGATCCCCTGTATTTTTGATACGTTCCTAGAGAAAACTAAGTTGAAATATGATAGTAGTAAATTGAGGATTGTCCCCATTGCTGCATAGTAGACTTATGTCCTTGATGCATCGCTGAGCGTGCCATCCCCTCAAGCATTATATGTGGATGTTGCGAATATCTGATAGACACGCTTTTCATGAATACTTGATAGTTTAGTGTGTCATGCTTTATGTGTTTGAATTGAGGCTTGAAAGACGTTTTGAATGTCATGGACATATGAGATGCTTGAGCTGAAACTGGGATTTCAGGCTCGTGCCCGTGTTGAGAGGTAGGAGACCGCCAACAAGATTATTTGCCTCAAAGATGAAGGAGAATATCTCAATCCATGAGCATGTGCTTAGATTGTCTCGGTTCTACAATCGCTTGAATCTAGTGGGAGTTGATCTTCCAAATAAGATAGTGATTGACATAGTTCTCCAAGTCACTGCCACAAAGCTACTGGAGCTTCGTGATGAACTATAACATGCCAGGGATGGAGATGATAATCCCTGAGCTATTCGCGACGTTTTACAATGCGAAGGTAGAAATCAAGAAGGAGCATCAAGTATTGATGGTTAGTAAGACCACTAGTTTCAATAAGGGCAAGGGCAAGAATGGAAAACTTCAAGAATGGCAAGCGAGTTGTCGCTCCAATGAAAGAACCCAAGGTTGAAACCAAACCCGAGACTGAGTGCTTCTCTTGTGAGGGGAACGGTCACAGAGAGCGGAACTACCCGAGATGCTTGGTAGATAAGAAGGATGTCAATGTCAACAAAAGTATATCTGATATACATGTTATTGACGTGTGCCTTACTAGTGCTCGTTGTAGCCCCTGGGTATTTGATACAACTCAGTTGCTAATATTAGTAACTCGAAACAGGAGTTGTGGAATAAAACATAGACTATCTAAGGGTGAGGTGTATATGTGTGTTGGAAGTGTTTCCAAGGTTGATGTGATCACCATCACATGCTCCATCTACCTTCGGAATTAGTGACAAACCTAAATAAATTTTATTTGGTGTCTGCGTTGAGCATGAACATTATATTGATTTTGTTTATTGCGACACGATTATTGATGTAAGTTAAAGAATAATGGGTTATTTTGTTTACATGAATAATATCTTATATGATCATGCACCCAAGATAAATTGTTTATTGAATCCCGATCGTAGTGATACACATGTTCATAGTATTGATGCGAAAAGATACGAAGTTAGTAATGATAGTACCACTTGTGGAACTAACGCTTAGGTCCTATAGGTATAAAACGAATGAAGAAACTCCATGTCGATGGATCTTTGGACTCACTTGATTTTGAATCATTTGAGATATGCAAACCTGCCTATTGGTGTAAACGCATGAAGAAACTCCATGGTGATGGATCTTTTGGAATCAATTGATTTTGAATCGCTTGAGACATGCAAACCATGCCACACGGGCAAGATGACTGTAGGCCTCGTTTTCCAATGAGATGGAATGAGCAAGTGACTTATTGGAAATAATACATTTTGATGTATGCATTCCAATGAGTGCCGAAGCACGTAGTGGATATCGTTATGTTCTTACTTCACAAACGATTTGAGTAGATACGGGTATATTTACTTCATGAATCATAAGTCTGAAATGTTGAAAAGTTTAAGAAATTTTAGAGGGAAGTTGAGGATCGTCGTGACAAGAGGATGAAATGTATATGATGTGATCGTAGAGGTGAATATGTGAGTTACGAGTTTGGTATACATTTAACACAGTGTGGATATAGTTTCAGAACTCATGCCACCTTGAACACCATAATGTGGTGGTGTGTCCGTACGTCGTAGTCGTGCCCTATTGGATATGGTGCGTACTACGATGTCTCTTATCGATTTGCCACTATCGTTTTGGGGTTATGCATTATAGACAACAACATTCCCTTTAAATAGGGCACCATATAATTCTGTTGAGATGACACCATATGAACTATGGTTTGGCAAGAAACCTAAGGTGTCGTTTCTTAAAGTTTGGGGCTGCGATGCTTATGTCAAAAGACTTGAGTCTGATAAGCTTGAACCCAAAGAAAAAAATGCATCTTCATAGGAAACCCAAAGGAAATAGTTGGGTATAAATGCTATATCAGATCCGAAGGCAAAGTGTTTGTTGCTAAGAACGGGTCATTTCTCGAGAAAAAGTTTCTCTTGAAATAATTGAGTGGGAGGATGGTGGAACATGATGAGGCTACTGAACCATCACTTTAACCAGAGAGTAGCAGGGCGCATGAAGTTGTTCCTGTGACACCTACCAATTGAAGAGGAAGCTAATGATGGTGATCACAAAGCTTCAGATCAAGTTACTACCAACCTTGTAGGTCGACAAGGACACATACTGCTCCAGAGTGGTACGGTAATCCTGTCTTGAAGGTCATGTTGTTGGACAACAATGAAACTACAAGCTATGGAGAAGCGATGGTGGGCCTGGATTCCGACAAATGGTAGGAGGCCATGAAGTCCGAGAAAGGATCCATGTAGGAAAACAAAGTGTGTACTTTGGAAATACTACTTGATGGTCATAAGCCTATTAAGTACAACTGGATCCTTAAAAGGAAGACATATGATGATTGTAAATTTCACCATTTAGAAAGATCGACTTGTCACAAAGAGGTTTCCAAAAAGTTCAAGGAGGTGAATACGATGATACTTTCTCACCCGTAGCAATGCTTAAGTCTGTTGGAATTATGTTAGCAGTTCCTGCATTTTTCAATTATGAAATCTGGCATATGGATGTCAAAATATTGTTTCCTTAACTATTTCCTCGAGGAAAGGTTGTATGTGAGACAACCAGAAGGTTTTGTCGATCCTAAGGATAGATCATGACACTTGATAAAACTTTCAATGAAGACATACCGTGACATGATTTTGAAGGAGTTCAAAGTGGATCAGTCAAAGAAGGAGTTCTTGACTATATTGTAAGGTGTGAGTTTGAGTAAGACTCAAAGATCAACCACATAGTTCCAAGTGGAGCGTGGTAGCAACATCTATAGTATGACATAGAGATTTGTAAAGTACACATGGATCTTAATATTGCAGACCAGTTGACTAAAACGTGTGTCATAAGCAAAACATGATCAAACCCCATAACTTATTGGCTGTGAATCACATGGCGATGTGAACAATATTATTGACTCTAGTGCAGGTGGGATACAGTTGGAAATATGCCCTAGAGGTAATAATAAGTTAGTTATTATCATATTTTCTTGTTCATGATAATCATTTATTATCTATGCTATAATTGTATTGATTGGAAACTCAAATACATGTGTGGGTACATAGACAAGAAAGTGTCCCTAGTATGCCTGTGTTGGACTAGCTCGTTGATCAAAGATGGCTAAGGTTTCCTGGCCATAAACATGACTTGTCATTTGATAAGGGGATCACATCATTAGGAGAATGACGTGATGGACAAGACCCAGATCTTAAGCATACTTTTTGATTGTATCCAGTTTACTACTATTGCTTTCTCCATGTCAATGTATGTGTTTATATGACCATGAGATCATGCAACTCACTAACACCGGAGGAATGCCTTGTGTCTATCAAACGTCGCAATGTAACTGGGTCACTATAAAGATGATCTATAGGTATCTGCGAGGGTGTATGTGGAGTTGGCATGGATCAAGACTGGGATTTGTCTCTCCATATGGCAGAGAGGTATCTTGGGACCCACTTGGTAATACAACATCACAACAAGCTTGTAAGCAATGTGACTAAGGAGTTAGTTACGGGATCTTGTTTTACGGAGCAAGTAAAGAGACTTGCGGGTAACGAGCTTGAACTAGGTATGGAGATATCTACGATCGAATCTCGGGCAAGTAATATACCGATGGACAAAGGGAACTGCATACGGGATTAGCTGAATCCTTGACATCATTGGTTTGATCGATATAGATATCCGTAGAATATGTGGGAACCAGTATGGGCATCCTGGTTGTTGACTGTAGAGGTGTCTCGGTCATGTCTGCATAGTTCTCGAACCCAGAGGGTCTGCACACTTAACTTTCGGTGACGGTTTGGTATTGTTGAGTTATATATGTTGGTGACCAAAAGTTGTTTGGAGTCCTGGATGAGATTTCAGATGTCACGAGGAGCTCTAGAATGTTCTAGAGACAAATATTTATATATAGGAAATTGAAATTCGGGTTCGGAATTGTTTTGGGTGTTTTCGGTATTGTACCGGGAGTGCCGAAAGGGTTCCGAGGGTCGACTGTGAGGGGCGCACCCACCCCGTGGTGCACATGGGCCTAAGAGGTGGCGCACTATGCCCTGGTGGGCTGGCAGCCAACCCCTATAGGGCCCATGCACAGAAGGGTGGAGGAGGATTCCTCCCTAGGGTGTCCACCTCACTTGTTGGAGGTGGACTCTTCCCTTCTTTGGCCGGCCAGCCCTCCTTGAAGGAGGGTCCAAGGCTGCGCACTACCTACCCCCCCTCCTGTATATAGAGAGGGAGCAAGAGGGCAGAACAACCCCAAGCCATAGGTGTAGCCCTACCTCTCTCCCTAGATCAATTTCTCCTGTGAAACGCGTCTGAAGCAGGGCTTGGTGAAGCCCGACCGAGATCGCACAACCACCACTGCCACCATGCAGTTGTGTTGCCGGAGAACTCATCTATCACTTCACCCACGCTCACTAGATTGAGGTTGTGAAGGCTTCATCGGTTGTACGTGTGCTGAACACGGAGGTGCCATCCGTTCGGTACTTGATCGGAACATTCGTGATTGGATGTTCGACTACATCAACCGGGTTTCTCAATGCTTTCGCTTAGCGATCCAAGGGTATGTATATGCACTCCCCCTCTTGTAGGTGTAGATCTCCATAGACTGATCTTGGTGAGCATAGGAATTTTTTTGTTTCCCATGCGACGTTGTCGGGACCCCGATCCTAAGCCATAGGAATCCAGCCTGTAACACATCGCATCTCTTTGCGGTCTCACGCACAGTTAACTCCACGGCTGCAGCCTTACCTTAGCCGGGACCGTTTGCGTCTTTTCACTCACGTATGCAATAGTGTCGCTAGCATTCCAATGTCAAAGAACCCGGATCGACAAGTCTAGTCATAAACCAAAGTGGCAGTACCGCACAAGGACATGCAAACATGACCCAACAAAGAAGGTGTCGGTCACCAGCGAGCGTAGACGAGTCGTAGCAAGCTACAAGGACTCCATTACATCGCGTGACATTTCCCCAAAGGGGACAGACACAGCAGCTAAGAAGGACACATGCCGGTCAACCAATGTGTCCGGAGCAGTAGCGAACTACCATGGCTCATTGGACCACAAAGGGGCATTTCCCTGTAAGGAGTGCTACTAAAGTTCACGGCTAGGTAATCGAACCCCATACATATCAAATACGACACACGTACGCATGGCATACCGATATGTATAGATACATCGATGGCATCACAACATAAGCATAAACATACAAGCTTTATTTAAGAGGCTCAGAAGAGCCACACACATAATATCACACAGTGAGGGTCTCACGACCCATAATAGCAGTCATTCAGTTACAAGCCAGCGGAAGTGTTTAAAACTGTCTGAGTACATACATGTGCAACTAGAAGGCACATGGCCTGACTATACTACAGACCCAACCTAGGGCGAGATCGTAGCTGGGACACCAGCTACTCGTCGTCGTCGATGTCTATGAAGAACCCTCCATTAGGGTCATTAGCAACCTGTGCAACATTTATTAAGCAAACATGAGTACGGAGGTACTCAGCAAGACTTTAGGATAACTATCTACTCACGCAATGTATCAACAAGGTATTGTGGGGTTTCATGCGGAAAGCCAGCATTTGACTCGTGGCTAGACAACTTGCATTTTTAAATAATTTTGACAACTTGATTTCTCGCACACGAGTCCACTAACACCACAACAATACACCATCGTGGAATCATTCCATCTCCATACGGAAATGCCGTCCACGACACTCACGCTTATCTTGACAATTTTATGAGTAGCCATTTAAGTTATCTATGAACAACATATGTCTCCAAGTAGTCCATATCCGCGGACGCGGCTATTCGAATAGATCATAACCCTGCAGGGGTGTACTTCGTCACACACGCTCTCGCCACTTATCGCCATGTGCATGTCATGCACCTCGACAACCTTCAAGCGGAAGCACAGCGAGGGAGTCGGCCACGACCGTTAACCACACTAGGACCTAGTCCAGGTTTATCGCCTATCTGAGGGTAACCCGCACGGAAGTCCGGCCGAGGTTTCCGCCACGGCACCAAATGATGTGCCCAGGGTTCCCAAGCCCACCATCCGGGTGCCTCTTGGTACACCGTGCCACTGCCTACCGCATCACAGCCCACCTCTCAGGTCAGCACCATGCACGGCCTCGAGCATGACTATAAACACCAGAAACTACTTGCAACTCCTGGACCGAGTACTAAGCGATTAATAAGTCGAGAGGATCAACTAAGTATCCCGACGTGTGGTAGTATCTAGTCTTGGATTACATACACGGAACTCAGTTCCTAAGGACGGTTCCAATGAAACAACCCGCCATGTATTCCTACACAGCCTTTCACCGGTACCTTTACCAAATCAGGTTCAACACACAACCTTTGCTTACCGAACACATTCTCACAATTCTGTTCGTCTCCCAAATGACAGACCATACACAACTCTAAACATAGCATGCATAGCAGGATAAGACACATCATGGCTCAAGAAACTACCAGGTATGCTAGGTTGCAAGGTTCGGCTATTTACTGTGACAAGGATAGGTCATGCAACGGAAGTGGGTTCAACTAACGTGGCAAAAGCAGTTGAAGCATTTGATCCTAATGCAATAAGTAAGTGCAGGAGCAAGAACATGGGATTTATCGGGATGATCAAAATGGTTGCTTGCCTTGTTGCTCAGAGGAGTGACAATATCCGTCAGACGGATATTCGGTGGAATCCGGGGGAGTGGAGCCTACCGAAAGGAATGATAACAATCAATAACAAACATATGCAATCAAGATGATGCATGAGCATGGCATGAGAATGCAAGGTGATATACTAATATAGCTAGCATGTATTAGATTTGAAGTTGATTTGAATCAAATTCAAATATCACTTCAAACGAGGTATTCTCGGATACCATTTTAATTGATTCGACCTGATGCTCACATCAATCTTCCTTTTCACATGCATGGAATGACATGTTAGGTTGCTGGTTTGTAATTAGCACAGTGTTTGATCATGCCATTCATAGTGAAAATTAAATATTTTCCAAATTCTATTTATAAAGTATTTATAAGAATTAACTTATTCATTAATCTGCATGTTTGGGTTCTGTAACATTTTCATACATGTTTGAAATGGCATATTCAGATTCCTTGGATTTTTCTGATACTTTTTCATATATAAATTATTTTCATTGGAGTTACAGATTAATTTCTATGAATTTTTGAAGTTTTAAACATTTCTGAAATTATTCTTATACTGGAAAATCCCTTTATTGTGTCAGCCTGACATCAGCAGGTCAACTGACCTGATCAGGTCAAACCTGACAGGGGGGACCCACTGGTCAGCCTCTCAGGGGCTAATCCCGCGCTGACCAGCCCCTAAGTGTGTTTGACTTGGCCTTGGGCCCACTGTCAGTGAGTGTTTAGGCTTTAAACTTCTAGATTAGGCTGGCCACGTCGGCCCTCGCCGGAGCCTGGCCGGTGGCGACCAGATCCGCGGCAGAACCTTGCCGGAGACATGCTAAAACGTGCTGTGGTGCTCGGAACAAGATGCTGAGAGCACTCGAGTGATCTCCAGGCTCGACCTCATCCAACGCTGGCCTCAGGGAGAGCTATAGTTGGCCGGAGTAAGCCGGCGACGAGCCGGGGCGGCTGCCGGAGTACGGGTTCGATGGTCCAGTGGCTAGGGGGCTCGGATCCTAGGGGAAGGAGAGGGGAAATGATAGCAGGCTCACGGGGAGTGCACAGCAGGGCTTAGACGACTCGAGGAAGGGCTGTTGCCTGAGTTTCACCGTCGATTTGCCGGCGTCCGAAGGTTGAAGACGATGGCGTTGGGGACGTTGCAGAGCTCGGGGAGACTTCGGCCGTTGCAGAGAGAGCGAGCTCGACGAGGCGAAGCTACTGGCCTACTCAGAAGGGGGGTCCTGTGGCTAGAGGCGCGACGGCTCGAGCTCGAGCTCGTGGCAATGGCCGCAGAAGGAGGGAGGAGAGATCCCGAGAGGAGGGGGGAACTAGAGCTGGGGAACGGATAGGGTCGGGCTCGGGGTGGATATCCTCGTGCTTGCCAGCGCGAGGCGGCGGCCAGGCAGCCAGGGAGCTGCGTGGAGGCGCGCGGCGACGCGGCGGCCACCTCCTGCTCCTACTGGCGAGGAGGAAGACGACAGGAGGTTCTGGGTCGGGCTAGGTGAGCGTCAGGTAGACTTTTTTCATTTATCTTTCTATTTTGTTTCTGTTTTAATTACTTACATTGATTTACTATTTATTTCAGCTACCAAAAAGTTTGTAAAAGCTATTTTAAACATAGCAGAATATTTGTTGGAATATTTCCAACCCTTACCAAAGTTTCCAATATTTTTGAAAGTTTAAAGTTTCTGATTTCAAATTTAAAATTTGAAACCAGTAGCTTTTTTGCATTTATTTAAAATGCATAAAGTGTCAAGAAAATGGTTTTCTTCATTGCTCATTTACTTTCATGATTTATCAGAAAGATTGAACATTTCTTGAGGCCATTTTGGGTTCATTGATTTTAACTAGTTTGAATTTTCCTTTATTTTGAGAAGTGGCTAGGGTTTTAGCATTTTCCTTCACCACTTGCTTTGTTCCTGTTGAAAATTTCCTAGATGCATTGCAAAGAAAACTTGAGCACAAAGCTATCTTGCTTAAGGTGTCAGGGATGTGACAGACGTTCCCTAACACTTTTATCTTTAGAAACCTTATCATTTCTACATAGCTAAAATGACCAAATAATGACAAGCGTTCCCACCCTAGGAAGAGTTATAAACCTATGATCAATCCCATGTAACCAGTTGCCAAATACATTAGCAACACTACAAGGAGGATACAAGCTTGAAGTTATCTGGATGACTGACCATATATAACGAGCCAATCTGCATTGGAAGAAAGTAAATGTTTTATTGTCTCATCATGGTGATAAAAACACAATGCAACCTTCCATGCCGTTCCCTCTTAATAAGGTTAAATTTAGTAGGAATAACTTCGCAACAAAGATACCATGCAAATATTTTATTCTTAAACGGTATCTTCATCTTCTAGATCTTTTTTATTATTATCAAATGGAATATCAGAGTGGATTAAGGCTCTATACATAGACTCCACTGAGAACTGTCCATTCCCATGTAGGTTCCATTAGAATACATCAGACCCATGCGATAGTTGCACCATGGACAACTGCTGGAGCAGGATGTTCCACGATTGCAGGCTCGGTCCAATTAAGTCTCTCATGAACATCACATTTGGCAGAAATAATTCCATTATCGTGGCGATAGTATCACGCTTGTGACATACAATGTTGTATAGAACCGGATATTATTCATAGAGTGTGGCATTTCCTAGCCACTTGTCATTCCATAATCTAATTGTCTATCCGCCCTTAATGACAAGGATCCATAGGAGAAAAATATTTCTTCGTATCCATTAGGTCCAACCAAAAGTGAAAATCCCCAGGCTTCTAGTATAATTGGATATCACATTGGAACCCACATATTTCCTCTTCGGGAGTGTTTTCCGTACACCATTCTTTGTCAGTAATTCAAAAAACCATTTGCCGAGGAGGGTCCTGTTCTTAATCTCAAGGCCATGAATACCCAACTCACCTTGCTCTTTCGGGCGACAAACCACACTCCATTTAGCTAGTAAACATTTCTTTCTACCGTTATCTCCTTGCCAAAATAATCTTGATAAAAAATAATCTAATCTATATTAAACTGCTTTAGGCAACTAGAAGAAGGAAATCATATATAGTACCATGTTACTTAGTACTGAATTTATGATGACCAATCTTAAACCCACAGACAACAACTTAGCTTTCCAACTACTAAGACTTTTTTGCAGTCTCTCCTTTTTGTGTTTCCATTCAACATTTGTGGGCTCTAATAATGTATTGGTATCCCCAAATATATGATGGGAAACCGACCCACCCCGCTGCCGAACAATTCATCATAGAAGTGCGCCTCGTCTTGAGCCTCATTAAAACAAAACAATTCACATTTGCGAAAATTGATCTTAAGACCTGAGAGTTGCTCGAATGGTGATAAAATTTGTTTCAGATTTCTCACGTTCTCAAGGTCATGATCAATGAAGAGAATCATATCGTCGACATATTGAAGTATAGAGAGAACACCATCAACTACATGATTAACTACTCTCACAACCCTAGTTTAATCTTGGTTGTGATTGCATGCATGCATGCATTTTTATTTTCTTTTAAAATTGAAATGAGGAAGTGATAAAGCCTCACAAGGAAATTTTTGTCAAATAAGCAATATAAAAATTGCTTCAAAATGATTCAACAAAATGTCCCACGTTTTCTGATAAAATATTGGCAAGATGAAAAAATGTCAACCAATATTTTTGGATCACAGAAACATTTTATTTTGGGCTCTTGATTTAATCAAATAGTTATTAGCATTGGATTATATTATATATATATATCCCTAATAATAAAGCAAATATGGTTTCTGGTCGTCCGTCATGGAAATTACCCCTAAAGTTTGCATAAATTACCCACCATGCCACCGTAAGTAATAGAAAACGTTTCACAAAGCAAAAAATGTTGGACTAGGCCGGCCTATGTAAAAACCTCCTATATTACGCTCTGCACGCTCGGAGAATATCCAGCACACCGTATGGGTCGGCCCATGCAGAGGCGCCTGCTTTTAGTTCCGTTTCTATACTTATTTCCAGTTCCGTTTTATTTTTTTATTTTAAATAATTTAGAACTTCAAATAATCTTTAAAATTTTCATAAACTGAAAATTATAAATCAACATATTTAAAAAATAAAATGTTTGTGACTTAAAAAATTGCCCGGAGTTTTGTATAAAATGCTCGCATATCCAATAAAATGTTGTAATTTTAGAAAAATATTTGTACAATAAGAAAAGTCCATGATTTCAAATACAATTCCATGTATTCCAAATTATTAAAGGCATTTAAGAAAATTCTTTCTAATTGAAAATATGTTAATGCATTTAAGAAATGTCCTAAAATTTTAAAAATAGCTAATGCCTGTTTTGATAGTTCTTTTTATGTAAAATTTTCCATTCCATTTTTGTTTATTTCTAATTTAAATAATTTAGAATTACATAAACTTTTGCATATTAAAAAATAGAAATTTTCAAATAAAATGCTGACGAAAACATAATTTCCATGAATTTAATAAATATATTACTGATTTATAACAATGCCATGAATTTAATAAATATATATTACTGATTTATAAAAATGTTTGTTTATTTAGAAAAACTTCATGCATTTCAAAAAATGTTTGTGAATTTAAAATAAAATCCTCCAACATAAAAAGTTATGTTCGCCTTTTCTTGAATTGGTCGCTAATTCAAAAGAAAATATTTAAACCTGTTCGAAATATAAAAAATATTCACGATTTTTAGTAAATGTTTGTAAATTGTAAAAAATGTTCTCGATTTTAAAATTGTTCCCATATTTGTAAAATTGTTCACGAAAGATCTAATGTATGTAGTTAAACATTAATGCTTCTAAGTCTTTGTGACAATATAACTGTTTGAATTTTGAAGAATTAACTGTTGGATGGATCGAATTATTATTGTATGTTTTCTGTTTTTTTATTGAAATTCGGAATAAATCTTTGAGTTACCAAGATTTTTGACAACCATGATATATATTTTTTGAAAATGTAAAGATTGCTTCAACTTGTGAATAAATTTAATAGAAGAAACATTTTCTTGCATTTGTGCATATAATTTTAAAATCAAGCGATGATATGTGAACATAATGTGGTCACCATCATTGAAGATTATGTTTTTTTTCGTGACAACGCACGGGCCTCAGAACCCTAGCTTAATCTTGATTGTGATTGCATGCATGCATGCATTTTTATTTTCTTTTAAAATTGAAATGAGGAAGTGATAAAGCCTCAGAATGAAATTTTTGTCAATTAAGCAATATAAAAATTGAATCAAAATGATTCAACAAAATGTCCCACGTTTTCTGATAAAATATTGGCAAGATGAAAAAATGTCAACCAATATTTTTGGATCACAGAAACATATTATTTTGGGCTTTTGATTTAATCAAACAATTATTAGCATTGGATTATATTATATATATATATATATATATATATATATATATATATATATATATATATATTGATCCAAATATTCTGAAATTTAATGTGTGGCACTCGATAATTCCATTTATACCACATATATATTTTTCAGGAATTATTGAATGGTTTGGTATATTATTTTCAAATCAAAACAAATGTCAGAAAAGAAAAATAAAATAAACTATAAAGAAAAAGTAGAAACTAACTTGGCTTACCTGGCAGCCCAAGTGGGAGGCCCACCCCACCAGGGGCGAGGAGGTCATCTCCCACCTCCGTTCAGTGGGCGCGTGAGGTGTCGCCAGCGCGTGCGCCGGCCGCCACCTCCTACTTGGCATGGAGCGGCCTCCTTCTTGCCCAACTACTCCTTGGATATGCGTGGATCATGTCTTTTCTTCTCCACGCTCAATGCCCTCCATTAGTTCTCTCTCTGCTCCCTCTTTCTTTCCCAGCATGGCCGAGCTTTGCTCAAGCTCACCGTCGCAGTCCACATAGCCAGCGCCTCCTCCTCGTCTCCAGACGCACCTATGAGCTTAGCCTCGTCTCCCCCGACCTCTCCTCCGGCAGAATCGACATGGGAAACCCTGCAACATCACTTCTCCGGTCGTCTTCAACTTTCGGACCCGCCGGACTCCATCGCCCGATTTGCCGGCTACCGCACCTCCCCGATCTCTCCGTTGCCTCCACTTGATCCGTGGTGAGCTGCATAGTGGTTCCCCTCTCCAGCTCGTCCTCCCGTGAACCCTAGCGCTAGTGCCGCCGTGGCCAAGCTCTAGCGGCCCCACGACCACCCGCCGCCTCCTCTAGATGCGGGCGAGCCTAGGCTGCATACCAGTGCTCTTGGCGCTCCAATCCGTGCCCCGTAGCAGAATTCGAGCATCTCCACTGAGCTCCACTGCGAATTTGGCATCGCCGGCCACACTCCGGTGACGTCCGATGTGGCCGACCATTAACTGCTAATTCCCGTACTAATGCACCCCTTTAGAGGCTGACATCGGGCCACACAGGCGGGTCAAACCCTGGTTAGCGCGAGATTATCCCCGGGGTCACTGACTAGCGTGACGTTTGATCTGCTCGTCCGGGGTCACTCGTCCGGTTTGACCTGGATCGGGTGGGTTTGATCTGCTGACGCTAGCGTGACATATTTCTCGTGCATTAACTAATTTCTGAGTTTAAGGGGATGTTTGGATTGTGACTATCCTTGTCATATCTTACCACATTATTTCTGCCACACTTACCACACTTGCCTTATTTGAGTTGCTCAAATTGTTAGCCACACATTGGCTTGCCTAAGGGAATCTTGACACACTTTTTGTGTCTATGACATGTGGGGTTTAGTACTCATTAAAAAAATACTTGCCTTAGGTGTGGCTAGAACCGAACACCCACCTAACTTGGTCAAACTTGCCTAAGGTAAGTTGTGGCAAAGTGTGGCAAGGTGTGGCTAGGAACCAAACAACCCCTAAATAATTCCATTAAATTCTTGAAACTTCAAAAATTCACAGAAATTAATCTATGGCTCCAAATCAAATAAATTATATATGAAAAAATATCAGAAAAATCCAAGGAATCTGATGGTATTACTTTCATGCATGTTTGAACAACTTATAAACACTGTTTAGGTAAATTTCATTAAATACATTTAAATGCTTATATGTGGAGTTTAGAATTGACCTATATGGATCAAATAACTTCCATTTAAATTGTGGTCACTTGCATTATAGAAAACGAGCAACATTTTAACATGACATGCTCATGCATCATTGTGAAGCATTCCTTTGATCTTGTCGATAGATTTGCGAGACGTAGTTGTCGACGACATCGAAGAATAGTTGAGTTCTTCCGATGAATAGGCAAGCACCCCCCTTGAGCATTCCGATAAAATCCCACTGTCTCACTCTTTCTCTCATTTCAATGCATTAGGAAAAGATGATTCAACTGTCACTTGTGTTACGGTAGATTAACCCATTCCTTTGCATGACCTGTCATTGTCACAGTAAATAGCTAAACCAACCAACCTAGCATACCTGGTAGATGCTTGAGCCATGTTGTGCCTTTACCCTATTATGCTTGCTATGCTTAGGGTTGAGTTGGTCTGATCATCTGGATGATGAATTGGAATGAACATGTCCTACTGATGAGAGTTAAGTATGTAAACCTGTTTTGGTAAAGGTAGCGATGAGAGGCCATGTAGGAGTATATGGTGTGTTGTCTCATTGACGCCGCACTTAGGACTTGAGATCTTGTGTTGGTGTTCCAAGACTAAATACTACCGCACATTGGGATCTAGTAACTCGAGCTCTCTCGGCCTACTAACTACCCTATTCTCAGTCCATGAGTCACACTAGTTCGATACGTTCATAGGTTGTGGCACGATGTGCGAAGTGGATGAACGGCCCAATAGGGACCGGCTTGGGGCCTTGCTCACGTCGTTTGAGGCTAGGTTGGAAACCTTGGCCGGACTTCCATTATGGGTTCCAAATCAGATAGGCATTTGCCTTGGACGTGAGTCATTGTAAGTTAATGTCCATGGCCGACTCCCTCGCCGGGCTTCCGCTTGAAGGTTGCCGAGGTGCTTGTTTTATGTGCACATGGTGGTAAGTGGCGGGGAGCATGTGTGACAAAGTACACCCGTGCAGTGTTAATTATCTATTCGAATAGACGTGTCCTTGGATATAGACTACTTGGATACTTGCATGGTTCATAGACAACTTTAATGGATACTCTAAAATGGTCTTGATAAGTGTGAGTGCTATGGATGGCCTTCTCGTAAGATGACGAGAGAGGATCTATGGTGGTGTATTGAGGTAGTGGACATGTGGACTCATGTGCGTTCTCTCATAAGGAGACGAGAGAGGTATGATACGTTGTTGTAGTCTAGGTTCGACAAAGGTTAAAGCTGGCATTTCTGTAGTAAACCACACAACCTCGTTCATTGATACATGATGCATAAGTAGTTAGTTCTGATGTAAGTCTTGGTGAGTACTTTCTTACTCACTGTTGCTTATTTAAATTTTGCAGAGGTAGACGTTGTTCACTTTATGTTTTCTTCTTGACGTTGGCATAATTAAATAGCATGGGAACCCAGAGAGTGGTCTGGCTCCTATGGTAGGGTCGTTGTAGCTTTTCAGGCTCTTCCAGCCGCTTTTAGTAGATGTCTGTACCGAGACATGTAACTTTTGCTTGATGTTTGTATGCTGTGAATGTTGGGTCATGTGACCCCCTTCTGTTTTATAACATTATACTATGTTGGCTCTTCGGAGCCTTCTAAATAAATGATGTGTTGTAGAGCTATGTTGTGATGCCATGTTGTATCTACACATATCGTGCATATTGTGTGTATGTTTTAAATGCATTGGTATGTGTGGGATTCGACACCTAGTTGTGTGCCTATGGTAGCCTGCTCTATAGGAAAATGCCTCTTTGTGCTTCCACTGAGCCTTGGTAGCTTGCTACTGCTCCGGACACATTGATTGACCAGCATGAATCCTTCGTTGCTATTATGTTTGTCCCTACGGGGAAATGTCACGCGGTGTAATGGAGTCCATCTAGTTTTCTATGAGTCATCTATGACTAACACCTGCAATGCTGGATTATGTATGCCCGTTCTTGTATGGTTGTGCCTCTTGGGTTTATAACTAGCCATGTCGACCCGGGTTCTCTGACATATGGTTGCTAGTAACATAGTCATATACTTCAGCCAAAAGGCGTAAATGGTCCCGACCAAGGTAAGGTGGCAGCGGTGGTGATTACCGTGCGTGAGGCCACAAAGTGTTATGATGTCTTACAAGCTAGAATGGTATGGCTTAGGATCGGGGTCCCGACAACTACCCCATCAATTTCACCATCAACCTTGGCACGGTGAATCATGACTGCTAGCATATCTGCCACTATGCTGAATAGCATGGGCGATAACAAACGCCTTGCCACAATCCCTTCTTAGTTTGAAAATACTGTTCAATGTCATTATTGACCTTAATGGAAACATTACCCCAAAAAACTAAGCTACAGATCATAGCGTGCCACTCTACAGAAAATCCTTTCATTCTGAGAGTGTGTTGAAGAAATGGCTATTTGACTTTGTCATAATCTTTTTTAAAGTCTATTTTGAGTATGACCCGATTCATTTTTTATGTAACTCATGGACTGTTTCATGAAGGATAACAACTCCATCTAGGATGTGTCTTCCTTGCATAAAAGAGTGTGTGAAGGACGAACCACATGTTCAACAACCGAATTTTGCATAATAATCACAACCTTCATGAATATTTTAAAACTAACACCAGGGACGCAAATAGGTCTATATGATTGTGTCCTTCCAGCCTCATTAATCTTAGGTAATAGCATTTTAAGATAAACAATTCTAGATGACCAGCATGTAGGTCACGAAACAAAAGTAGGTGATCTTGTTTGATGATTTCTTAGAAGTTCTAATAGAAATCAGCAGGAAAACCATCCAGGCCTGGGGCTTTGTTCTGCTCCATTAGGAAAAACTCCTTTATATCTTCCTCCTGAAATAATGGGGCTTTTAGAAGGTTGTTTCCCTCATGAGAGACCTTGGGGAAGTCATCTGTTCGGGACTCAACCATCGAGAAGTTTCGTTCCTCTCGTTGTCCGAATAGATGTTTATAATAATTAATGATATAATATTTAAGTTGCTCATGCCCCTCAATCGTGCCCTCATCCTATTGTAGGGAATGGATAATTTTCTTCCGGTGTCTGCCATTGGCGACTCCATGGAAATATCTAGTATTCGAATCACCTATGAAGATAAATTAAGAGTTAGAATGTTGGTATCACTTCAGTTCCTCTTCATGCATCATGCTAGCTCTCTGTTTGTTAAAATGACTATTGGTCCTGATTTCATGCTCAGATAGATTTATAACCTCCGCAAATATTTTAATTCATCAATGATACATGAAAGACGAGGCTTCTCCTTTTTGAGAATACCCACTGTATGCCTAGCCCAACCACCAAGGAATTTGCATAACGCATGCATTTTGTTATTCAGTTTGTGAGTTGGGGTATGTCCGGCCACCGGTTTCTCCCACACCTCGTTGACCATGTCATAAAAGCCATCCTGAAGCAAGCACCCATGTTCGAACATGAACTTCCATCTATGTTGCGGTCGTGGAAAACCAGTAGTTAGGAGAATGGGTGTGTGTTTTGATATAGCCTCAATATCTGGTAGAGCACGAACAAACACCATAGGAAGTTTTGATTCCCCCTAGGTATCCATTAAAATGCGATCTAGTTTCTCATATGCTAGTTCCGGAAGGCTATTTTCCCAAGTGACCTGTCTTCCAATCATGGAAACCTCACGCAGATCTAAATTATTGAAGACAACATTGAAAGGAAACATCAATGGTTATGAAACCTACCAGTGCTTTTATCATCTGGAAAGTGAAGCAAATTGAAATCCCCACCTATAAGAATGGGCTATAATTTATCTTTTGCCATATTAACCAATTCACGGAGAAAGTTGGCCTTGTACTCTTCCTGGGCTGCCCCATACATGGTGACGAGGGTCCATGTGAAATTGTAGGCCTCGTTGCGGATATGGAGTTTAAAGTGAAACTCACCATCCGAAGTAGCCAAAACATTCTATTCATGAGGAAACAATAGGAGATTTAGAACATTTTGCCCTCTTATGGGACACACTATCTTTTTTTGAACTTGTGGTCTTTGATTTATGTTCAGATGATGTAAGCTTAATCAATGAGCTAAGCCTGTGTTCGTTTAGGCCCATGTATAGACCTGCTCTGACTAAATGAGAGAGTAGATGACCATCTGATGTGGCATCCATCTCCTCCTCATCAGTATGGGAGGCTAAGTCTTGCTAGAAACACATGTATTAACTTTTAATCAGTCATATTCCAAACGTTTCAAACTGTTAGATGAAATATAAATATACTTCTCTTTCTTTCCTAGACTAAAATCCACATTATTTAACTTAGAAACGATGGATGTACTGGGAAAAGCTAAAAAATAGTTGGGTGGAGACGTAATACTTTGGTTGTCAATGTTTTGCATTGCTTTACGCCGCACAACCTTGGACAAGGAGTCCTCATCTGTTTCCATAGCACTATCGTCGGCAACCGTATGCTGACAACTTCAGCGTGTAGGTGTCGTCCCAAGCGGTGGTCGTGGTGTCGACTCTGTTGCCGGAGAGGGGATGATGGTGGAGTAGCAACCCCCTCCTCGACAGTTTCTACCGCCAGCTCGAGCGACGAGGCCAACGATGCAATAAAACATGGCTGCACATCCAAAGGCGGGCCAACTGGTCCAAGCCTGTGAGCAGCCAGCATGGCAGGCATGTCGATAGCCACCCGTACAACAGTACATGGGTGCACGCCTGATGCTGGCTCCTCTCGAGCAGGGTGGCAGTTCACCACCACATGAGCCACCGATGCAGTAGCCCGTGGTTGCACACCCAAGGATGGCTCCTCCAGAGCCGAGGGGTGGGTGGCCACCACCTGCAGCCACTCTGGAGATGCGAGCGATCGCTCCATTGGACCGTCGGTTATATGTACAAATGTATGAGCAGCAACCTCGGATGCATCCAACTGTGTAGGCGACGACGACCGGGGCACAATCAGAGTTCATGGACCGATAGGCAACGAGGACACCTATAGATACATCCTCGGAGATACTTCGAGACCACTATGTATCGGGGAGTTAGCTCAAAGTTCTGTGTCGAGTGATTCCTCTCCAGCGTATCAACTTCTCCAAACACTTTTGCTCTTGTTTTGGACTCTAATTTGCATGATTTGAAAGAAACTAATTCGAAGTGACGCAGTTTTCAGAACAATTGCCATGGTTTTGTTTTTGTGCAGAAATAAAATTTCTCGGAATTGTAGGAAACTTACTGGAGATTTTTTATGGAATGAATAAAAATATTGGAGGGGGGGAGCAGTTGCTCACAAGGCTACAAGGTGCACCCACCCCCTAGGACCCTTCGTGATGCCTTGCGGGGCCGATGTGGCTCCGCTGAACCTAATCCAGGTCTATATATTCCTATTCTTCGAGAGAAAAAATAAGAGGGAAGTTTTTCATTATTTTTTATGAGATGGAGCCACTGCCACCTCCTCTTCTTCCCCGGGAGGGCTCGTGTGAAGTCTCTTTGGGGCTCCAAAGAGGAGGATTCGTCACCGTCGTCATCATCAACCCTTGTCCATGAACAATTCCATGATGCTCACCACCACGAGTGAGTAATTCCTCTGTAGGCTTGCTGTACAATAATGGCATTGGATGAGATTTATCATGTAATCGAGTTATTTGGATAGGGCTTGATCGCTAGTATACACTATGTTCGCATATTGATGTTGCTATGACTTTGCTATGCTTAATGCGTTACATTAGAGCCCGAGTTCCATGATTCAGATTTGAACCTATTATGTTTTCATGAACATGAGAGTGTTTTGGATCCTATCTTTCAATTTATATGCACCTATTACATGTCATGATCCGCATACCCCAATGTGACAATAATTGGGATTCTTTCCGGTGATTACCATTTGAGGAGTTGATGTATTCACTACGTGTTAATCCTTTATTCCAGTTCTCTATTAAAAGGAAGCCTTAATATCCCTTAGTTGCTTATGTACCCCACTGCCATGGGAGGGTAGGACAAAATATGTCATGAAAGTTCTTATTATAAGAACGTGTGACTATATACAACATACATGCCTACATTACATTGATGAATTGGAGGTAGTTATGTGTCTCTCTAGTGCATAACCATTACATGATGAATTCTATCCAATATAATTATCCATCGCTAATCCAATGCCTATGCTTTTCACATATTGATCTTTGCTAAGCTACTGTTACTACTACTGCTGTTACAATCACTAACAATTTCCTATTGTTACTATTCGTACTACTGTTTTGCTATGCTACTAAACTTTTCCTGCATAGAGAAATCCCATGTGTGGTTCAATTAGCAACTGAACTACTAAGACCAATAAATATTCTTTCTCTCCCCTTGTGTCGAATTAATAAATCAGGGTGTGATACTTGTGATATGCATTGGGTTTTCCGTGAAGAGGAACGAGTTATTGCAGCACAATGTGGGTAAGTATTTCCCTCATTTATGAAACCATGGTTTATAGAACCAATAGGAATATCAACCACATCCGTCATCAATGGATGCACACAAAAGAACAAACAACTTGCATCCAATGCGGGCAAGAGGGTTGTCAATCCTCTTGTTCTTGTTATTTGCAAGCGAGTGAGGTGTGTAGATAGCAAGATAAAATGAAAACAAGTAAATGGAAGCAATGTATTGGAAGTTTTTTTATATATGTTGTGAATAGACCCAGGGGACATAGTTTTCCCTAACGACATCTCTCATGAAAAATAGCATATCGTGGGTAAACAAATTACTGTTGGGCAATTGACAGAAAAGCGAATAGTTAGGCGATATTCACGGCAATGATCATGTTTATATAGGCATCACGTCCATAAACAAATAGGCCGACTCCTTCCTGCACCTATTACTATTACTCCACTCACCGAGTGCTATCCAACATGGATATCGAGTACTAAGTGAAACAAAGTAATGCATGGAGAACAACGACATGATGTAGACAAGTAAACTTAAGCAATATGAATAAACGCCATCATTTTATCCTTAGTAGCAGCAACACAAAGACACATCTTGTCCCCTTCTAGCACTGGGATATAGAAATTCGCCAGGTTGAAACTTCTACAAAGCACCTCTCTCACTGAAGAAATATCGATCTAGTTGGCCAAACTATTTCAATAGACCAGAGAGAATTATGAAGCTATCATAATCATGCACATAAGAATCATATAAGTATTGAGAGGATACCCAAATATTTATCATGAATAATCTAAACATAAACCCACAATTCATCGGATCCCGACAAACGCACCGCACGAAAGGAATTACATCATGTGGATCAAAGCGAAGATGCGATGATCATTGTTTTGAAGATCGATCGAGAGAGAGAGATTGCCATATAGGTACTGGCCATGGACCCATAGGTTTGTGGTGAACTACTCACACATCATCGCGAGGTCAGCAAGGTTCATGAAGTCGCCCTCCATGATCGATCCCCCCTCCGACAGGGTGTTGTAATGGAGCTCCACATGGCATCACGTCGGAACAAAGAATTGCAGCGGCGAAAAAGTGTTTCGTGACTCCTTCTAGTGTTTCTAGGGTAAAAGAGAATTTATAAGCTAGATAACTAAGTTGGGAGGGCCTCGGGGGAGGCATAAGCCAACATGTCGCGCCCCCACACCACGTGCTGTTGGCTTGTGGGCCCCTCGTGTGCCCTCCAGCCTTTTTACGATACTCCTCGGTCTTCTTTTGGTTCATAAAAAATGACCAAAAAGTTGCAGGTCAATTGGACTTAGTTTCGTATGAAAACCTGAAAAGTGAAAAATTTGCAGAAAATAACAAATGGCCTATGCATTGGGATAATAGATTAGTGCTCATAAATAATATAAATTGGTAAGTAAATACCCCAAAATTACTCTAAAATGATAATATATTAGCATGGAACAATAAAAAATTATAGATACGTTGGAGACATATCAAGCATGCCCAAGCTTAATTCATGCTAGTCCTTGAGTAGGTAAATGATAAAAACAGAATTTTTGATGTGACTTGCTATCCATGATGTAACTTTATGCATGTATGATCATTGAGAAATGATGAATTAACAAATAACACATAAATACTTATTGGTATAAGGAGCAAAATCATTAGTCTTTCAAAGTATACCATCCTCAAAGATTGTTTTACCCCATTCATCTTATTATATTAGCAAAGCATGGCTCCATCTTCACCAGATTAATACAAATAACAAGCACCATGGTGCACAAGTGACGCAATTGGATCGTAATTTTTAAATATGCATAAACTTTTTATTCTTCACGCAATACATGAGGGTGAACAATTGAACATAGCATATAGGTGGAATAGAATAAGGTGGTAGATTTCAAAGGGGTTGAAAAGTGGAGAAGATAGTATCATATCAACAAGGCATGGCAACAAAATTTGGAGATGCCCATCAATAGATATTGACACAACGAGTAGGGATTGCCATGCAAATGATGCACTAGAGATATAAGTGTATGAAAACTCCACTGAAGCTAAGTGGGGTGTGCACCCAACTTGCTTGATCATGAAGACGTCGGGCATTTGAGGAAGCCCATCATCGGAATATACAAGCCAAGTTTATGAAAAAGTGATTCCCACTAGCATATGAATGAGATAACATGGGACTCTCCATATGAAGATCATGGTGCCACTTTGAGGCACAAGTATGGTAAAGGGCAGTAGCAAAGTCCCCTCTCTCTTTTTCTCTCACTCATTTTTTTCTTTTTTATTATAGTGGGCTCATTTGCTGTGACGCACGATAGTTAAGCTACATCAATCACACGCTAATAGTGCCATGTCATAAAGATTAACTAAGCCAAATTGCCACTTGATAAAAAAACTAAATTCAAATTTAAAGTAAAGTCAAATAAATTATTTGTTCAAACTATAAAATAAAAATCTTGGTTAGGTTGTAAATATTCTTGAAGTGTTTGTCAAGATTGAAACCAACATTTTTGTGAGTATCTAAGAGCCTCAAAACAATTAAAAGAGAGGCCTAAACAATATTTTTGAATGCTTTTAAGTTATACAAATTCCAAACCACTTCAATTAAATCAAAAACTTTTTGTGGCATTGTCTATTAATACATTATAATTATTGGTGCAAGTTATATATTTTATAAAACTAAAATACTCTTGTTTAAAAAAGAAAACAGATAAGAAAAGGGAAGGAATTTTTTTAAAAGAAAAAGAGATAAAGCCCTCCCCCTTGGGTCGAGGCCGAGCCTGGCCTCCCCACCGGCCAGCCCACCAAGCCGGCCCACCTCGGGGCTATACCCCCTACTCCACCGACACCCCACTCCCCACTCCCATCTAGCTGCCACTCTCCTCTCCCCTCCCCTCCCGATCCATTCGGATCGAGAACCCGCGCCCACCACCGCCGCCCGCGCCGCCCCGCCGGCGCTCCATCGTCGGTCCTTGACACGTCCTCCCCATCTCCCCTCAACGCCCCAACCCAAGCCTCGTCGCCCCCCTTCTCGCGCCGCTGGTGAGCCCCCTGGGCTATTGGAAATATGCCCTAGAGGCAATAATAAAGTGGTTATTATTATATTTCCTTATTCATGATAGTTGTCTATTATGCATGCTATAATTGTATTAACCAGAAACCGTAATACATGTGTGAATACATTGACCACAACATGTCCCTAGTAAGCCTCTAGTTGGCTAGCTCGTTGATCAATAGATGGTCATGGTTTCCTGATCATGGACATTGGATGTCATTGATAACGGGATCACATCATTAGGATAAAGAAGTGATGGACAAGACCCAATCCTAAGCATAACACATGATCGTGTAGTTCGTATGCTAGAGACTTTATAATGTCAAGTATCATTTCCTTGGACCATGAGATTGGGCAACTCCCGGATACCGTAGGAGTGCTTTGGGTGTATCAAACGTCACAACGTAACTGGGTGATTATAAAAGTGCACTACAGGTATCCCCGCAAGTGTCTGTTGGGTTGGTACGAATCGAGACTGGGATTTGTCGCTCCGTGTGATGGAGAGGTATCTCTGGGCCCACTAGGTAATGCATCATCATAATTAACTCAATGTGACTAAGGAGTTAGCCATGGGATGCTGTGTTACGGAACGAGTAAAGAGACTTGCCAGTAACGAGATTGAACAAGGTATAGGGATACCTACGATCGAATCTCGGGCAAGTGTCATACCGGTAGACAAAGGGAATTGCATACAAGATTGAGTGAATGCTCGACATCGTGGTTCATCCAATGAGATCATCGTGGAACACGTGTGAGCCAAAATGGATATCCAGACCCCGCTTTTGGTTATTGGCCGAAGAGATGTCTCAGTCATGTCTGCATGGTTCCCAAACCCGTAGGGTGTACACACTTAAGGTTTGGTGACACTAGAGTTGTTATGAGAATCGTATATGTGGTTACAAAGGTTGTTCGTAGTCCCAGATGAGATGTCGGACGTCACGAGGAGTTCTGGAATGGTCCCGAGGTAAACATTTATATATGGGAAGTCCAGTTTCGGTCGCCGGAAAAGTTTTGGGGCTTATCAGTATTGTACTACGACCACCGAAAGGGTACCAGGGGTCCACCTGTCCCGGAAGGCTAAAAGGAGAAGGGAACCAGCCCCTTGTGTGCTGGTGCGAGCCTAGGAGGAGGATCAAGGCGCATGGGGGCCAAACCGTAGGGCGTGGGGGCTGCCATGGATGGCAAGCCACCCCTAGGGCGCTCCTCCTCCTCCTCCTCTAGTGCTGCCACCACACCACGTAGGGAAACCCTAGGGCGGCCGTCCCCCTCTCCCTCCCTCCTATAAATAGAGAGGGTTTTTGGAGGGCTGCACATACCTTGAACACCTCCCCTTGGCGCAACCCTACCTCTCTGTCTTCTCCTCCTCCGCGGTGCTTGGCTAAGAGCTGCCAGAATGCCACATACTCCATCGCCACCATGCCGTAGGGCTGCCGGAGTTCTCCCTCAACTTATCCTCCCTCCTTGGTGGATCAAGAAGGAGGAGACATTCCCGGGCTGTAGGTGTGTTGAACGCGGAGACACCGAACGTTCGATGTTTGGATCGGATCGCCGCGAGTACAACTCCATCAACTACGTTCATAGTAACGCTTCCGCTTGGTGATGTTCAATGATATGAGGATGCTCTTCCACATTCGTTGATGGTTTCTTCTAGACGATCTTGGTGTGACGTAGGATTTTTTTTTGAATTATTACTACGATCCCCAATAGTGGTATCAGAGCTAGGTCTATGAGTAGATTCTATGCATGAGTAGAACACAAAAGTTGTCGGCGATGATTTTGTCAATTGCTTTCCGTTACTAGTCCAATCATTTTTCAGCGGTATTGTGGGATGAAGCGGCCTGGACCGACCTTACATGTACACTTACGTGAGACTGGTTCCACCGCCTGACATGCACTTGTTGCATAAGGTGCCTAGTGGGTGTCTGTCTCTCCCACTTTAGTCGTATTGGATTCGCTGAAAAGGGTCCTCATGAAGGGTAAATAGCATTGGCATATCAACGTTGTGGCTGTTACGTAGGCAAGCAACATTCTTGCTAGAATCCCAAATCAGCCACGTAAAACTTGCAACAACAATTAGAGGACGTCTAACTTGTTTTTCCAGGGTATGCTATGTGATGTGATATGGCCAAAAGGATGTGATGTTACATATGTGATGTATGAGATTGATCATGTTCTTGTAATAGGATTCATGACTTGCATGTCGATGAGTATGACAACCGACAGGAGCCATAGGAGTTGTCTTAATTTATTGTATGAGATCCAACTCCATGTGATCACTTCCTTTGTTGCTAACCGTTAGCCATAGTAGTAGAAGTAATAGTTGGCGAGACGACTTCATGAAGACACAATGATGGAGATCATGGTGTCATGCCGGTGAAAATGATGATCATGCCGTGCCCTAAAGATGGATATCAAACGATCAAGATGATATTGGCCATATCATGTCACTATATGATTTGCATGTGGTGTTTATCATGTCTATATATCTTATTTTCTTAGAACGACGGTAATAAATAAGATGATCCCTCACAAAAAAATTTCAAGAAAAATGTTCCCCTAAGTGTGCACGGTTGCGAAGGATCGTTGTTTCGAAGCACCATGTGATGATCGGGTGTGATAGATTCTAATGTTCGCATACAACAGATGTAAGCCATATTTACACACGCAAAACACTTAGTTTGACTTGATGAGCCTAGCATGTACAGACATGGCCTAGGAACATAGGAGACCGAAAGGTCGAACATGAGTCGTATGGTGGATACGATCAACATGGAGATGTTCACCATTGATGACTAGTCCGTCTCACGCGATGATCAGACACGACCTAGTCGGCGTGGACCATGTATCACTTGTATGACTAGAGGTATGTCTATCTAAGTGGGAGTTCATTAAATAATTTGATTAGATGAACTTAGTTATCATGAACTTAGTCTAAAATTGTCTATACAATGTATATTGTAGATCCAATGGCCAACGCACATGTCCCAGTGAATTTCAACGGGTTCCTAGAGAAAACCAAGATGAAAGATGATGGAAGAAACTATGCGGACTAGGTCCGTAACTTGAGGCTAATACTCATTGATTCCAAGAAGGCATATGTCCTTGATGCACCGCTAGGTGACCCTCCAGTTCCCACGGCAGCCCAGGACGTTATGTACGGCTAGTATTTGCGTAGCGATGACTACACTCTGGTGCAGTGCGACATGCTTTACATTTTAGAACCGGGGCTTCAAAGGCGTTTTGAGCAACATGGAGCATATGAGATGTTCCAAGAGCTGAAATTGGTTTTCCAAGCTCATGCCTGGGTCGGGAGATATGAAGTCTCCGACAAGTTCTTCAGTTGTAAGATGGAGGAGAATGGGTCTGTCAACGAGCACATACTTAGAATGTCTGGGTTGCACAACCGCTTGTCTCAACTGGGAGTTGAACTTCCGGATGATGATGTTATTGACAGAATCCTCCAGTCGCTTCCACCTAGCTATAAGAGCTTTGTGATGAACTACAACATGCAAGAGATGGAGAAGACCATTCCCGAGTTGTATTCAATGCTAAAATCAGCGGAGGTAGAAATCAAGAAAGAACATCAAGTGTTGATGGTGAATAAGACCACCAGTTTCAAGAAAGGCAAGGGTAAAAAGAACTTCAAGAAAGACGACAAAGCAGTTGCCGTGCCCGGTAAACCAGTTGCCTGGAAGAAGAAGCCAAAGAATGGACCCAAGCCTGAGACTGAGTGCTATTACTGCAAGGGAAACGGTCACTGGAAGCAGAACTGCCCCAAGTACTTAGCGGATAAGAAGGCCAACAACATCAAAGGTATATATGATATACATGTTATTGATGTGTACCTTAACAGTGCTCGTAGTAGCTCCTTGGTATTTGATACCGGGGCAGTTGCTCACGTTTGTAACTCAAAACAGGAGGTGTGGAATAAGCGGAGGCTGGCAAAGGACGAGGTGACGATGCGCGTCGGGAATGGTTCCAAGGTCGATGTGATCGCCGTCAGCACGCTAGCTCTACATATACCTTCGGGATTAGTTTTGAACCTTAATAATTGTTATTTAGTACTAGATTTGAGCGTGAACATTGTATCGAGATCTCGCTTGATGCGAGATGGCTAATCATTTAAATCTGAGAAGAATGGTTGTTCTGTTTATATGAGAGATATGTTTTATGGTCATGCCCCACTGGTCAATGGTTTATTCTTAATGAATCTCGAACGTGATGATACACATATTCATAGTGTGAGTACCAAAATATGTAAGGTTGATAATGATAGTCCCACATACTTGTGGCACTGCCGCCTTGGTCGTATCGGTGTCAGACGCATGAGGAAACTCCATATAGATGAACTTTTGGAGTCTCTTGATTTTGAAACGTTTGACACATGCGAACCGTGCCTCATGGGCAAGATGACCAAGACTCCGTTCTCCGAAACAATGGATCGAGCAACCAACTTGTTGGAAATATTACATACCGATGTATGCTGTCCGATGAGCATTGAGGCTCGCGGTGGCTATCGTTATGTTCTCACCCTCACTGATGACTTAATCAGATGTGGGTATGTCTACTTAATGAAACACAAGTCTGAAACCTTTGAAAGGTTCAAGGAATTTCATAGTGAGGTAGAGAATCAACATGACAAGAAAATTAAGTTCTTGCAATCTGATCGTGGAGGAGAATATTTCAGTCACGAATTTGGCACACACTTAAGAAAATGTGGAATTGTTTCACAACTCACGCTGCCTCACACACCTCAGCATAACGGTGTGTCTGAACGTCGTAATCACACTTTATTGGATATGGTGCGATCTATGATGTCTCTTACTGATTTACCGCTATCATTTTGGGGATATGCATTGGAAACTGCCGCATTCACTTTAAATAGGGCGCTATCTAAATCCGTTGAGACGACACCGTATGAATTATGGTTTGGAAAGAAACCTAAGCTATTGTTTCTGAAAGTTTGGGGCTGCGATGCTTATGTGAAGAAACTTCAACCTGAGAATCTCGAACCCAAAGCGGAAAATGCGTCTTCATAGGATACCCTAAGGAAACTATTGGGTATACCTTTTGTCTTACATCCGAAGGCAAGATCTATGTTGTGAAGAACGGATCCTTTCTAGAGAAAGAGTTTCTCTCGAAAGAAGTAAGTGGGAGGAAAGTAGAACTTGGTGAGGTAATTGTACCTCCTCTCGAACCGGAGAGTAGCGGAGTGTAGGAAAATGTTGCTGTGGTGCCTGCACCGACTAGAGAGGAAGTTAACGATGATGATCATGAATGTTCAGATGAAGTTGCTACTGAACCTGGAAGGTCCACAAGGACACGTTCCGCACCAGTGTGGTACGACAACCCTGTCATGGAAATCATGTTTGTTGGACAATAGTGAACCTTCCAACTATGAAGAAGCGATGGCGGGCCTGGATTCCAACAAATGGCTTGAAGCCATGAAATCCGAGATAGGATCCATGTATGAGAACAAAGTGTGGACTTTGGAAGACTTGCCCGATGGTCGGCGAGCTATAGGAAATAAATGGATCTTTAAGAAGAAGACTGAGGCGGATGGTAATGTGACCATCTATAAGGCTCGACTTGTCGCTAAGGGTTATCGACAAGTTCAAGGAATTGACTATGATGAGATTTTCTCACCCGTAGCGATGCTGAAGTCCGTCCGAATCATGTTACCAGTTGTCGCATTTTATGATTATGTGATCTGGCAAATGGATGTCAAAACGGCATTCCTTAACGGCTTTCTTAAGGAAGAATTGTATATGATACAACCGGAAGGTTTTGTCAATCCTAATAATGCTGACAAGGTATGCAAGCTCCAGCGCTCCATCTATGGGCTGGTGCAGGCATCTCGTAGTTTGAACATTCGCTTTGATGAGGTGATCAGAGCGTTTAGGTTTGTACAGACTGATGGAGAAGCCTGTATTTACAAGAAAGTGAGTGTGAGCTCTGTAGCATTTCTCATATTTTATGCGGATGACATTTTGTTGATGGGAAATGATATAGAACTTTCGGAAAGCATAAAGCCCTATTTGAATAAGTGTTTTTCAATGAAGGACCTTGGAGAAGATGCTTACATATTAGGCATTAAGATCTATAGAGATAGATCGAGACGCCTCATTGGTCTTTCACAATGCACATACCTTGACAAGATATTGAAGAAGTTCAATATGGATAAGGCCAAGAAGGGGTTCTTGCCTGTATTGCAAGGTGTGAGGTTGAGCACCGCTCAAGGACCGACCATGGCAGAAGATAGAGAAAAGATGAGTACAGTCCCCTATGCTTAAGCCATAGGCTCTATTATGTATGCCATGCTGTGTACCAGACCTGATGTGAACCTTGCCATAAGTTTGGTAGGGAGGTACCAAAGTGATCCAGGAATGGATCACTAGATACCGGTCAAGAATATCCTTAAGTACATGAAAAGGACTAAAGATATGTTTCTCGTTTATGGAGGTGCTGAAGAGCTCGTCGTAAAGGGTTACGTCAACGCTAGCTTCGACAAAGATCCGGATGACTCCAAGTCACAAACCGGATACGTGTATATTTAGAATGGTGGGGTACTCCGCTGGTGTAGTTGCAAGCAAAGCGTCGTGGCGGCATCTAGATGTGAAGCGGAGTACATAGCTGCTTCGGAATCAGCATAGGAAGGAGTCTGGATGAAGGAGTTCATCACCGACCTAGGAGTGACTCCCAGTGCATCGGGCCCGATGACTCTCTTCTGTGACAACACTGGAGCTATTGCCAATGCCAAGGGGCCCAGGTTTCACAAGAAGACCAAGCACATCAAGCGCCGCTTCAACTCCATTCGTAGATACATCCAGGATGGAGATATACATATTTCTAAAGTACATACGGATCTGAATGTCGCAGATCCATTGACTAAACATCTTCCACGAGTAAAACATGATCAGCACCAGAACTCTATGGGTGTTTGATACATCACAATGTAACAACATTATTGAGACTAGTGCAAGTGGGAGATAGTTGGAAATATGCCCTAGAGGCAATAATAAAGTGGTTATTATTATATTTCCTTATTCATGATAGTTGTCTATTATGCATGCTATAATTGTATTAACCGGAAACCGTAATACATGTGTCAATACATAGACCACAACATGTCCCTAGTGAGCCTCTAGTTGGCTATCTCGTTGATCAATAGATGGTCATGCTTTCCTGATCATGGACATTGGGTGTCATTGATGGACAAGACCCAATCCTAAGCATAACACAAGATCGTCTAGTTCATCATCTAGAGATTTTATAATGTCAAGTATCATTTCCTTAGACCATGAGATTGTGCAACTCCCGGATACCTAGGAGTGCTTTGGGTGTATGAAACATCACAACGTAACTGGGTGATTATAAAGGTGCACTACAGGTATCTCCGAAATTGTTTGTTGGGTTGGTACGAATCAAGACTGGGTTTTGTCGCTCCGTGTGACGGAGAGGTATCTCTGGGCCCACTCGGTATTGCATCATCATAATGAGCTCAATGTGAGTAAGGAGTTAGACACGGGATGATGTGTTACGGAACGAGTAAAGAGATTTGCCGTTAACGAGCTTGAACAAGGTATAGGGATACCGACGATTGAATCTTTGGCAAGTGTCATACCTGTAGAGAAAGGGAATTGCGTACGGGATTGAGTGAATCCTCGACATCGCGGTTCATCCGATGAGATCATCGTGGAACATGTGGGAGCCAACATGGATATCTAGACCCCGCTATTGGTTATTGGCCCGAGAGATGTCTTGGTCATGTCTGCATGGTTCTCGAACCCGTAGGGTCTACACACTTAAGGTTCGGTGACGCTAGAGTTGTTATGAGAATCGTATATGTGGTTACCGAAGGTTGTTTGGAGTCCCGGATGAGATCCCGGACGTCACGAGGAGTTCCGGAATGGTCTGGAGGTAAACATTTATATATGGGATGTCAAGTTTCGGTCGCCCGAAAAGTTTCGGGGCTTATCGGTATTGTACCGGGACCAACGAAAGGGTACCGGAGGTCCACCGGGAAGGTCCACCTGTCCCGGAGAGTCACATGGGCTGAAAGGAGAAGGGAACCAGGCCTTGGTGGGCTGGTGCGAGCTTAGGAGGAGGCCCAAGGTTCATGGGGGCCAAACCCTAGGGCGTGGGGGGCTGCCTTGGGTAGCAAGCCACCCCTAGGGTGCCACCCCTCCTCTTCCTCAAGGCTGCCGCCGCACCACCTAGGGAAACCCTTGGGTGGCCGTCCCTCACTCCCTCCCTCCTATAAATAGAGAGGGTTTTGGGAGGGCTGCACATAAATTGAACACTTCCCCTTGGCGCAGCCCTACCTCTCCCTCTTCTCCTCCTACGCGGTGCTTGGCGAAGCCCTGCCAGAGAGCCACATACTACATCGCCACCACGCCATCGTGCTGCCAGAGTTCTCCCTAAACTTTTCCTCCCTCCTTGCTGGATCAAGAAGGAGGAGATGTCCCCGGGCTGTAGGTGTGTTGAACTTGGAGACACCGAATGTTCGGTGTTTGGATCGGATAGTCGCGAGTACGACTCCATCAACCCCGTTCATAGTAACGCTTCCGCTTGGCGATCTTCAATGGTATGAAGATGCTCTTCCACACTCGTTGCTGGTTTCTCCTAGATGGTCTTGGTGTGACGTAGGATTTTTTGAATTATTACTACTATCCCCGACATGGGCTCCTCCCGCCCCTCTCCTATCCCCCCTCCTCGTCCGGCGAGCCCCCGTGCCGCCTGCTCGCCACGGCCACTGCTCGCTGTTTCCACTGCCCGCTGTGGTTGTTGTTCTACGTTGCTGCCTAGGGACGCCTGCAAGCGTGCGTGCATCTGGCTCGCCCGCTGCTCTCTCAGATCCATCCGGCGCCCGTGACCACTGTTTCCTCCGCCCATGCGCCTCATGTTGCCCCTCGTAACATCCGCCATGGTCCGCGTGTGCACCGCGGCAACCGCTGGGCCCGAGCTCACTGCGTGTGGCCTCACCCCGCTGCTCTTGCTGCTCTGCCTGCTGTTGTACTACTATTGCTGCCGCACTCGCCCACCTTCGTCCAATGCCATCAGTGTCGTCTAGCTGGCCTCCGGCCCATTTATTCCCTCTGCTCGCCGCCGTCGCGCTCGCCTCGCCTCGGTTGGCCCCGACCTCTATATCAACCATGGGAGTAACTGCCCCCACGGTGTCAATCCCCACTAACCCCCATCCAAAATGAAAATGGGGTCTTTCCCCTGAATCGTAAAAATAAAATAATAATAATAATAGATAATATTAATTAATTAATTAACCAGTTAATTATTTAATTTAATGTGTAATTAGTCAACTAAATTAACCATTGATTAACCTGCCTACTTAATTAGGTTAGTTAAACCTAGTCTAATTAATTCTATCAATTAATTAAACAACTTTTGACATGTGGGCCGAGGGCCATTAGCACTAATTGTACGAGCTAGATTAATAAAAATAAATTAATTTATCTAATGGGGCACTGACATGTGGGTCCCTTGCTAAATTAACCTATTTTAATTGAGAATACACATTGGTTAACCCTGTGTCTACGAGAGATTGGTCCCACTTATCAGTTTGACGAGTAAAAGGCCGTGTCGACTGCTGATGTGAGCATGACATCATGCTGATGTCATAATTAAATTATTGGATTAAACTAAATATTTTTATTTATAGAATATTAATAAAACTTCAAATATTAATATAATATAATCCGTAATAAGGATGAAAATATTGTTGACATGACAGTTGATTAAAAAAACGAGACGAACCCGGATATGCTGTCCGTTCGTCTGTCACGCATCCCTAGCATAGCAAACATGGAACTTTTCCATCGTTTGCGCCTATCCGGTAGTATCCAGAGACTCGAAAAATATTGTCACATATTTTTCCGCTCCGTTAGTGCATGCCTAGCCCTGCATATTGCCATGCCATGCATCGTGTTGCGTATGTGCTTTATATTTATTGTTTCTTCCCCCCTATTCTTACCTGTAGAACCCGAGACTAACGCTGTTGCCGGGTACGACTACCCTCTTGGTGACCAACCCTTTGACGCAAATCAACAAGGCAAGCAAACCCTCCTTGATCATTGATATATCGCCTATTCTTTCCCGCTCATGCTTGTATTAGATTTTGCTACTATTGTAGATAGGTCCTATTCGGATGCATAACGTGTTTTTGATGAACTCCTATTTGACTCTACCACACATTAAATATTTAGTATAGGTGGGGCAGTATTCCCCTTTGAGCCCTTAGTCCCAGTTGCCCCGCTTTATCATAAAGTCTCGATCTACTCATCGATGAGCCAAGACCCACCACATCTCTAACACCCCCTTACTTGTACGACGCTGCAGAGCTACTATCGAGTACCAAGGGTGACACCTCGATACGTAGTCCTGATGTTAGATCTATAGTGTGTTTAATCGACCGTGGTTCCGGGAGGGTGATTCCTCCTTCACCACTTCTGATAATGACTATGTCATACAACCCATCAAGCATGGTACATCGAGGGTGCTTCCTCCCTGGCCACCTTGACGGTTACATTGATCGAAATCCACCGAGGGTGATATCTCGCATCCCTCTGATGTTACAACCACATAGTTACTTGACCTTGCTACTCGGAACATGATGATGTGTGTTGCGGGTGGATTCCCGTGTGAATGTGACGAGGCGAGGCCGGGCATTCATGGCCCTTGGCACACATCCTCGAGACGAGGCGACGAGACAACATATAGTGGATTTCGTATCGTCTCTGTAGTTTTAATTCAAATGCTAATGGGATTTAGGCATTTGATCTGAGTTGGTCGGGAGACCTTTTCGCACTAGCGTTCACGTATGAGAAGTTATGGGTACTCGACGTCGTGGTATCAGCCGAAGCTCTTCAGACGTCAGCAATGGAGCGGCGCGCGCCTGAGTGGTCTGCGTAAGCATCAGTCTTGTATAAGAGGTGTTAGGACTGACCTCGGCCGCCCTTGCATCGTGCATGAGCGCAAAGGGTGATCGATCCATGACCCATGCACGCTTAGGATTTAGACCGGCGGGCTGGCCTCTCTTTTGAGCCTAGGTAGGGTTGTGACGTGTTGATGTTCTGAGGCCGACCATGACCCAGGAAAGTGTGTTCATCCAGAGTTTATCAAGCGTGTTGGGTACTGTGGTGCATCCCTGCAGGGATGAAAATTAACTATTTGAATAGCCGTGTCCACGGTTACAGGATGACTTGGAATTGTACCCAGATCTTATACAACTTCAACTGTTACTTAACTGGAATGTTTGCTCTAGGGTTACTTTCTCGCACGGAGTCGAGGAAGAATCTGTGGGCGTGACCTTAATTAAAATTGTTGAAACAATATGACTATATATTTTTGTTACCTGCTCTACTCTCGTCTATTGCTGCAAGACACTAAAGATGCTAGTCTTCGATAGGACTAGTTCATTCTCTCTATTCTCGTACTACCGCAGTCAGTCCACATATAACCCAATTCCTTTGATACTGATGCATACTTAGCATAGTTCTGATGTCAGTCTTGTGAGTACTTTGGATGAGTAATCACCATTGCTTTGATCCCCCTTTTTCCCTTGATACGATTTATGCAACCAGATGATGGAGCCCAGGAGATGGCATATCCCGCCGACGACGTCTGCTACCCCCGACGGTGCCTACTACTGGAGGCCCCTGATGACCAACAGTAGTTTAGGAGGTTCCTAGGCAGGAGGCCTCGCCTCGTTCGATCGATGTATCTTTTGTGCTAGCATTCTCTAAGGCATTTCCTTGTTTTATGTTTGTACTCAACTATTTGTTGCTTCCGCTGACTCGTGTGTTTCTCGAGCTTCTGTATTCAAGCCCTCGAGGCCCCTGGCATGTAATATGAAGCTTGTATATTTTTATTTGTGTCTAGAGTTGTGTTGTGATATCATCTCGTGAGTCCTTGAGCTAGGTCGTACGCATTTTCGTGTATGATTTGTGTACAATTAAATCAAGGGTGTCACGTTTGGCCTCCACCATTTTTATTTCCCCACTGGGACAATGCTCTAATAATGATGATCATCACACTTTTATTTACTTACAACTCAATATGAAAACTGATAGGATGATATGACTATGTATGAATGCATGTGGCAGTGTACCAGGATGTGTAAGGATTTAGTGTGACATGCATAAAAAATATGATGAATGGTGGCTTTGCCACAAATACTATGTCATCTATATATGCTCATGCAAAGCATTATGATGATGAACAAACTAGTCATGTGAAGTGACGATGGCATTTGCATGGCAATATATCTCGAAATGGCTATGGAAATGCCATGATAGGTAGCTATGGTGGCTGTTTCGAGGAGTATATAAAAAGGATTATGTGCAATAGAGCGTGTCATGTCATAGGATTTGGCTGCACCAGCGAAAGTTGCACCAATACTCAAGGTGAGAACGGGCGATGCACGGTACCAAAGATGCTAGCAAACATGAGGACGTGAGATTGCGTATGTCCGAGGTGTCATATTATCCATGAAGAACTCGTGTACTTATTGCAAAGTTTTGTTAGTTTGATAAAAAATCAACGTACTAATCGCATGCCACGAGGGAGAGGGTTGGTAGGAAATATCCATCGCGCGACTCCGACTCAAAACAACACTAGGATTTCAACGAGGAATACAAATGCCCACACATAATCACCATGCCCTTTTATTTTCTTGGATGAACAAAAAGTTCAACAGCTCTTAATATCAACACCTCTCTTATTTAATAATAACAAGCTCACACTATTTCATATCACAAATCAATATCATTAACCCACAATTTCTCTATATGTGCTACATGATGGTTTTAATTAGCACTCATTGGATACCCATTATATTTGATCTAGTCTTATGACCCATGCAAATTACCGGCACTATTTATCTAACCCTCAAACAAATATAAATGAATAATGAGAGCATAATATTTCTAGAAAATCTACATGTCACCATGCTAAAAAAAGATATAAGTGAAGTACTAGAATAACCGCTAAGCTCAAAAGATGTAAGTGAAGCACATAGAGTATTCTAACAAAGTGTGATCATGTGGTATCCCTATCAAATAGGTGTATGTCTAGCAAACGATAATTGTTGCAAACTAAAAGTAAAACCAAACAAAAGCAAACGACTCTACAAACAAAACTCATATCATGTGATGAATAAAAATATAGCTCCAAGTGACATACCGATGGATTGAGACGAAAAGAGGGGATGCCTTCTGGGGAATCCCCAAGCTTAGACGCTTGAGTCTTCCTAGAATATTACCTCACGGTGCCTGGGGCATCCAAGCTTAGGCTTTTTCTACTCCTCAATCATTTGTCCATCGGGATAATACCCAAAACTTGAAAACTTCAATCACATAAAACTCAACCAAACTTCATGACATCCGTTAGTATAAGCAACACATCAAATACTTTCAGGTGCTGTTACAAGATTATTCTTATTTTATATTAGCTTAGGGTACTGTATTCTAACTTATCCATGTCTTATAAACACTGGTACAATCCATAGCATCATCAAAACAGGCAAACTACAGAAGGAAAAAACAGAATATAACCGAAAGAGAACAAATTGTAGTAATCTTTAATGAACCTATACATGTGTAACTCCAAAATTTTTGAAAAATTAGGAAGACTTGAAGAATTTATATAGAAATACTTTATAAAGCATTTTCCATAAAAATACATTCTAGTAAAATCATAGAAATTCTGCACTGGATGTTAATTTTTTTGTTTTTGCACCTTATCAATTCTACTCATCATGCAAATCATCCTAAAGGATTTACTTGGCACAAACTCTAATTAATCATAAAAAAATCATTATAGAGGCAATGATAATTTTATCACAAATTAACAGAAAGTAAAAAGCAAAAAAATAAATATAACTATTGGGTTGCCTCCCAACATCCGTTATTGTTTTATTCCCCTAGCTAGGCATATTGCATAGTTTCAAGTGTTGTCATCTTTGACGCTTCACAAATAACTGGCTATCATGATTGATTCTTAGTGTGGCCTGATTATCTTTGTTGGGAAATGTTCCATTCCTTTATTTGATGGAAATTGAAACCTTATGTTTCCCTCTTTCATGTCAAAGATTGCACCTATATTTCATAGGAAGGGTCTTCCAAGTATAATTGGACAAGTAGGGTTGCAATTAGTATCAAGCACAATCAAATCTATAGGCACATAATTTTTATTCACAATTATCATAACATCATTTATTCTGTCCAAAGGTTTCAAGTATAATTGGACATCATTTATTCTATCATAACATCATTTATTCGCAATTATCATAACATCATTTATTCTATCCAAAGGGTCTTCCAAGTATAATTAGACAAGTAGGGAACATTCTTCAATATTAGTGAGACCAAGCACAAAAGATAAAGATTTGGGTATAGTTGAAACACTAGAACCAAGGTCACACAAATCATTGCATTCATATTTATTTATCTTAATTTTGATAGTAGGTTCCCACTCATCATGCAACTTTCTAGGAATACAAACTTCAAGCTCAAGTTTCTCATCATAAGCTTTCACCATAGCTTCCATTATATGTTGAGTAAAAGCTTTGTTTTGTTTATAAGCATTGGGTGAGCTATTAATGGATTGTGGCAAGGATATACATTCCACTAAAGAGAAATTATCGTAATTAAAGTCCTTTTAGTCAAAATAGTGGGCACAATACTATTTAAAGCTTTGACCTCTCCAAACCCACTTTTCAGTTTCAATATTAAAATCATCACCCTCCAAGAAAACGAGACACTCCTTTACTAGAGTTGACTCATCTATAGTCCCTTTATCATTAATATTAAGTGAAGTAAACAAAGATTCAATAAGAGAAACACATATCATTTTAAGGTCTTCATCATGATTCCGGTAAAAACCGGGTGGAAGAGCTTTTTCTAGGAATTCCCGCTTAGCTTTCAACTTAGCGGTCCTCTCATTACTATCATTAATCGAAACATGGATAGATTTATTAGTCTCATTAAAATCATGCTTAGGAGGCACATATTTTTAAGATTTTCTACATCAAGAGCAATTCTATCCATGTTTTTAGCCAAAGTATCAACAACATGCAATTTTTCTTCTACAATACTATTAATTTTTCTTTGAGAATTAATGAATTCCTTAATTGTGTTATCAAGATCAGATGGTACCATATTATATTTTCTAGAAGAAATTCCATAGAATTACCATAACCATTAGGAACATTACCGGGATATGGCATAGCATTGAAATTATCCCTATAAGCATTGTTATTGAAATAATTTCTCGAGACAAAGTTCACATCAATAGCATCATTATTTTCCTCAATCAAGGTATACAAGGGCATATCATTAGTATCAACATCGGTATTTTTATTAGCAACCAAATTCATAAGAGTATCAACTTTTTCACTCGAAGTAGCGATTTCATCTACAGAATTTACCTTCTTACCAGTTGGGGCTCTCTCGGTATGCCATTGAGAATAGTTGGCCATGATGTTGTCCAGAAGTTTGGTGGCCTCTCCTAAGGTCACCTCCATGAAGGTACCACCTGCAGGAGGATCTAAATGATTTCTAGACACAAAGTTTAGTCCCACATAAAATTTTGGATAATCATCCACAAGTTTAAACCATCCGTTGGGCAATTTCTTATCATCAATTTCATCCTCTCCCATGCTTGTGCAACAAGTTCATTGTCGGGACCCCGATCCTAAGCCATAGGAATCTAGCTTATAACACATCGCATCCCTTTGTGGTCTCACACACGGTTAACTCCACGGCTGCAGCCTTACCTTAGCCGGGACCGTTTGCGTCTTTTGACTCACGTATGCGATAGTGTCGCTAGCAATCCAATGTCAAAGAACACGGATCGACAAGTCTAGTCATAAACCAAAGTGGCAGTACCGTACAAGGACAGGCATACATGACCCAACAAAGCAGGTGTCGGTCATCAGCGAATGTAGACGAGTCATAGCAACCTACAAGGACTCCATTACATCGTGTGACATTTCCCCAAAGGGGACAGACACAACAGCTAAGAAGGACACATGCCGGTCAACCAATGTGTCCGGAGCAGTAGCGAACTACCAAGGCTCATTGGATCACAAAGGGGCATTTCCTCGTAAGGAGTGCTACTAAAGTTCACGACTAGGTAATCGAACCCCATACATATCAATTACGACACACGTACGCATGGCATACCGATATGTATAGATACATCGATGGCATCACAACATAACCATAAACATACAAGCTTTATTTAAGAGGCTCGGAAGAGCCACACACATAGTATTACACATTAAGGGTCTCACGACCCATAATAGCAGTCATTCAGTTACAAGCCAGCGGAAGAGTTATAAACTGTCTGAGTACAGACAGGGCAACTAGATGGCACATGGCCTGACTATACTACAGACCCAACGTAGGGCCAGATCATAGCTGGGACACCAGCTACTCGTCGTCGTCGATGTCTACGAAGAACCCTCCATTAGAGTCATTAGCAACCTCTGCAACATTTATTAAGCAAACATGAGTACGAAGGTACTCAGCAAGACTTTAGGATAACTAACTACTCATGCAAGGTATCAAAAAGGGTATTGTGGGGGTTTCATGCGGAAAGCCAGCATTTGACTCGTGGCTAGACAACTTGCATTTTGAAATTATTTTTGACAACTTAATTTATCGCACACGAGTCCACTAACACCACAACAATACACAATCGTGGAATCATTCCTTTTCCATACGGAAATGCCGTCCACAACACTCACGCTTATCTTGGCAATTTTATGAGTAGCCATTGAAGTTATCTATGAACAACATATGTCTCCAAGTAGTCCATATCCGCGGATGCGGCTATTCGAATAGATCATAACCCTGGAGGGGTGTACTTCATCACACACGCTCTCGCCACTTATCGCCATGTGCACGTCATGCACCTCGGCAACCTTCAAGCGGAAGCCCAGCGAGGGAGTCGTCCACGACCGTTAACCACACTAGTACCTAGTCCAGGTTTATCGCCTATCTCAGAGTAACCCGTACGGAAGTCCGGCCGAGGTTTCCGCCACGGCCTCAAACGATGTGCGCAGGGTTCCCAAGCCCACCATCCGGGTGCCACTTGGTACACCGTGCCACTGCCTACCGCATCACGGCCGACCTCTCAGGTCAGCACCATGCATGGCCTCCAGCATTACTATAAATACCAGAAACTACTTGCAACTCCTGGACCGAGTACTAAGCGATTAATAGGCCGAGCGGGGTCATATTTCAGGGCCCAACATGTGGTAGTATCTAGCCTTGGATTACATACACGGAACTCAGTTCCTAAGGACGGTTCCAATGAAACAACCCGCCATGTACTCCTACACAGCCTTTCACCGGTACCTTTACCAAATCAAGTTCAACACACAACCTTTGCTCACCGAACACATTCTCACAATTCTGTTCATCTCCCAGATGACAGACCATACACAACTCTAAGCATAGCATGCATAGCAGGATAAGGCACATCATAGCTCAAGCAACTACCAGGTATGCTAGGTTGCAAGGTTCGGCTATTTACTGTGACAAGGTTAGGTCATGCAAAGGAAGTGGGTTCAACTAACATGGCAAAAGCAGTTGAAGCATTTGATCCTAATGGAATAAATAAGTGCAGGAGCAAGAACATGGAATTATCGGGATGATCAAAAGGGTTGCTTGCCTTGTTGCTCAGAGGAGGGACGATATCCGTCAGACGAATATTCGGTGGAATCTGAGGGTGCGGAGCCTACCGAAATGAATGGCAACATTCAATAACAATCACATGCAAACAAGATGATGCATGAGCATGGCATGAGAATGCAAAGTGATAGGTTATTACAATCAACATGTATTAGGTTTAGAGTTGATTTGAATCACATTCGAATATCAATTCAAACGGGGTATTCACGGTTACCGGTTTAATTGATTCGACCTGATGCTCAGATCAACTTGATGTTAGCATGCATGGGATGTCATGTTAACGTACTGATTTGTAATTAGGAGAGTGTGTGATCATGGCAACCATAATGAAATTTGAATATTTTCCAAATTCCATTTAAAAATTAATTTTAAGAATTGATTTATTCCTTATTCTATATGTTAGGGTCCTGTAACTTTTTCAAACATGGTTGAAAATAGCATATTCAGAATGCTTGAATTTTTCTGATACTTTTTCATATATAAATTATTTTCATTGGAGTTACAGATTAATTTCTATGATTTTTACAAGTTTTAGCAATTTACTGGAATTATTTCTATACTGGAAATTCTCTTTATTGCATCAGACTGACGTCAGCAGGTCAGCCGACCTGTTCAAGTCAAACCTGACAGGGGGGACCCACTGGTCAGCCTCTCTGGGACTAATCCCGCGCTGACCAGTCCCTAAACTGAGTTGACTTGGCCTTGGGCCCACTGTCAGCGAGAGATTAAGCTCCTAATCTACTGGATTAGCTTTGCCACGTCGGCCCACACCGGAGGGTGGTGGCCGGCGACCAAGCCCGCGGCGGAGGGCTCGCCGGAGGCGACCTAAATGGCGCTGCACAGCACCAATTCGAACGCGGTTTGCAGCTACGGAACGCTGGCGAAGTAGCCGATCTGGCAGGGGCATCAGGGGAGGCTAGGGTCACCGGGGAAGGCGCCGATGACGAGCCGAAGCGGCGGCCGAAGCTCGGCCTCCCGCAGTTGATGTCTCTAGGGCACAGGGAGGACAGGTGAGGGGCTCATCACACTCCTGGAGGCTCCAGGAGCTCGAACCCTAGCTCGAGCGCGTGGATCAGACACCACAGCGACGGCGACGACATGACCGGCGGCGAGGAGCTCTCGGCCTTGGTGGGGAACGGGGCTACGATGCACAGAAGAGCGTGGGGCGAGAGGGGAAACGATGACGAACTCACGGCGGTTCCGATGGTGTTGTTGAGGGGCTCGGGGGTGCGCCAGAGGGGGCGAATCGACGGGAGAGTTCCGGCGGCCGGAGGTGGAAGACGATGGCGTTGGGGCGATGCAGAGCTCGGGGAAGCTTCGGCTTCTGCAGAGAGGACCAGAACGACGAGGCGGAGCTAACGGACTACTTGGAGGAAGGTTCCCGTGGCTAGAAGTGCTGCGGCTCGAGCTCGAGCTCGTGGTAATGGCGGCAGCAGGAGGGAGGAAAAGATCCAAGAGGAGGGAGAGAGCCGACGCTGGGAATGGATAGAGGAGACCCCGGGGAGCTTATCCCCGTTGTCGCGCTGTCCCGGGTGCTCTGGAGCTCGCCACGGTGAAGCAGGAGGTGGAGGGGGCCGCCGTGGTCGATCTCCCCTCTGCCAGAAGGCAGAGGAAGAAGACGACCCTGCCCCTGGTGGGTTGGGCCTCCTTAGGCGACAGGTAATGTTTTTCTTCCTCTTATTTCTTTTCTGTTTTGTTCTGTTTTGCTTACTAATGTTTTGCTATTTATTTCAGCTCCAAAATGGTGGTAAAAATTATTTTAAACACACCTGAATATTTGTTATAATATTCCCAACCATTTCCAAAGTTTCCAACATTTTTGAAAATTTATAGTTTCTGATTTCAAATTTAAAGTTTGAAACCAGTGGCTTTTGCATTAATTTAAAATGCTTAACGTGTCAAGAAAATAGTTATTCCCCAATGCTCATTTACTTTCATGATTTATCAGAAAGTTTGAATATTTCTTGAGGCCATTTTGGGTTCATTGATTTTAACTAGTTTGAGAAATCCTTTATTTGAAGTAGTGGCTAGGGTTTTGAGTTTTTTCCTTTGCCACTTTCTTGTTCTTGTTGGAGAATCTTAGATGCAAATGCAAAGAAGACATGAGCACAAGACTAACTTGCTTAAGGGTTAGGGATGTGACAACTCACCCCCACTCAAAAGAATCTCATCCCGAGATTTAGAAGTCGTCGGGAATAACGCAGGATACTCAAGTCGGAGACGATGCTCTCTTTCCCAAGCTGCCTCCTTTTCAGAATGATTTTACCATTGAACTTTAAGAAACTTGAGGTTTCGACGTCGAGTGGTACGCTCAGCTTGATCCAGAATACGCACGGGGTATTCTCGGTATGAAAGGTTATCTTGGAGATCAAGCGTTTCGTGGTCCACTTCACGGATAGGATCCGAAAAGTAACGCCTGAGTTGCGAGACGTGGAAAACATCATGAACCTTGGAAAGATGCGGAGGAAGTTCCAACTGGTAGGCAACTTCTCGTCGTTTGGCAAGAATGCGAAATGGACCAATATAACGAGGAGCCAATTTGCCGTTGATACCGAATCGATGGGTACCCTTCAAAGGTGTAACCCGGAGGTAAGCCTTCTCGTCAACTTCAAAGGTCACAGCCTTATGATGACGATCATATTGGCTCTTTTGACGAGACTGGGATGTTTTCAACTTTTCACGAATAATGCGAACCTGTTCTTCTGCATCCTGGATCATATCCGGGCCAAAGAGTTGCCTCTCTCCGGTTTCTGACCAATTTAGAGGTGTTCGACATCTTGGTCCATAGAGAACTTCAAAAGGGGCTTTGCCCAAGCTTGATTGATAACTATTGTTATAAGCGAATTCGGCGAATGGAAGGCACTTTTCCCAATTCATACTGAATGATATAACACAAGCTCGGAGCATATCTTCTAGGATTTGATTCACTCTTTCTACTTGACCACTTGATTGGGGATGGAAAGCAGTGCTAAAAGATAGGTGAGTCCCCATGGCATTCTGAAAAATTTCCCAGAAGCGAGAAGTATAGATACTTCCACGGTCCGAGTTAATCTCCAGGGGAACACCATGAAGAGACACTATTCGAGAGATATATAATTCTGCTAGCTCGCTAGCTGTTATTCTCTCACGAACAGGAAGAAAATGAGCCACTTTGGAAAGACGGTCAATGACCACAAAGATAGCATTATTTCCTTTCTTGGTCTTGGGAAATCCGGTAATGAAATCCATGCTAACTTTATCCCATTTCCATTCAGGAATAGCTAGAGGCTGAAGGGTGCCAGCAGGCCTTTGATGTTCTGCCTTAACTCGACGACAAACGTCGTAGTTAGCAACGAACTCAGCAATTTCTCTCTTCATCCTAGTCCACCAGAACCTCTGGCGTAGGTCCTAATACATCTTAGTACTACCGGGATGAATGGTGAGAGGAGAATCATGAGCCTCCTTAAGGATTAACTGCCTTAGATGTGGGTTCTTAGGAACCACCAAACGATTCTGGAAGAACACAACACCTTGATCGTTCATGGAAAATTCTTTACCGTTTCCGCTAAAAATATTCTCCTTGATCCGTGATATACCCTTGTCACGCTTTTGGCCAGCTATAATTTGATCCTTAAGAGTAGGCTTCGCCACCAGGGTAGAAAGGAATCCTTGAGGAACAATATGAAGATTCAACTTCCAAAAGTCCTCATAGAGATGTGGTTGACCTTGTTGTAGCATCAAATTTTTACAGTAAGATTTACGACTTAGTGCATTGGCCATAACATTGGCCTTCCCCGGGGTGTAAGTTATCCCTAAGTCGTAATCCGAGATCAACTCAACCCACCGTCTTTGCTTGAGATTCAAATCCGGCTGGGTGAAAATATATTTCGGACTTTGGTGATCAGTGAATATTTCGCAACGATTACCCAGAAGGTAATGTCGCCAGGTTTTTAGTGCATGGACCACAGCTGCAAGCTCAAGGTCATGTGTGGGATAATTATCCTCATGTGGACGCAACTGTCGAGATGCGTATGCGATCACATGACGATCCTGCATGAGAATGCAACCTAATCCTTGTCGCGAGGCGTCGCAATAGATAACAAAGTCCTTAGAAAAATCTGGTGGTAGCAACACAGGTGCGGAAGTCAGGCGTCTTTTCAGTTCCTGAAAACTATGTTCACACTGTGGTGTCCACTCGAACTTTTTATATTTCTTGAGGAGTTGAGTTAGAGGCTTTGCAACCTTGGAGAAATTCTCGACGAAGCGGCGACAATAGCTCGCTAAACCAAGAAAACTCCTAACTTGCTTAACCGATTCAGGTTGAGTCCAATCAAGGACAGCTTGAACTCTCTCGGGATTGATAGCAATACCCTTACCAGAGATTACGTGTCCTAGATAGGTCACTTCCGGTAACCAGAATTCACATTTTGAAAACTTGGCATAAAGGCGATGCTCTCGAAGTTTCATCAATACCATCCTTAGATGCTCGGCATGTTCTTGTTCATTCTTCGAGTAGATGAGAATATCATCGAGGTATACCATGACGAATTTATCCAAATACTCCATGAAGATTGAATTCATCAGCCGAGAGAAAGTGGCTGGGGCATTGGTTAAACCGAAAGACATAACGGTGTACTCATATTGGCCATAACGAGTAACAAAAGCCGTTTTTGGAATGTCCCCATTATTAATCTTGATTTGATGGTATCCCAACCTCAAATCCATTTTGGAGAAGACTGAGGATCCAACGAGCTGATCGTACAGGTCGTTGATCCTGGGGAGCGGATACTTGTTCTTTATGGTGACCAGATTAACTGGTCGGTAATCTACAACCATCCGATCCGTTCCGTCTTTCTTCTTTACGAAGAGGACGGGACAAGCCCAAGGAGAAGAGCTAGGATGAATGAAACCTTTGTTCAAAGCCTCATCTAATTGCTTCTTAAGTTCGGCTAGCTCCAGGGGTGCCATCTTATAAGGTCTTCTGGCTATTGGGACAGTTCCCGGAACAAGATCTATCACAAACTCTACATCTCTGTCAGGTGGAATTCCTGGCAGTTCCTCTGGAAAAACATCCGGGAAGTCACGGACTACCGGAATGTCTTCGAGTTCCGAAAGAGGGTTGGCATTTAGGGAGTAGAGTTGGCAGTTGGCAACTCGAGTGGAGACATTTACTATCTCACCCGAGGGATGGGTAAGCTGGACATTTCTAGAATGAGTATCAATCTTGGCATAGTGAGCTGACATCCAATCCATGCCCAAGATGATATTAATATCCGAAGATTTCAAGGCTATCAATGAGGCTAGAAAAACTAGCCTGTCTACTAGAATTTCATTGTCATAGGTTATCCTAGAGGTTTGCCATTTACTACCAGGGGTTTGGACAACCAATGGGATTGGCATATCACAAAAAGACATGTTATGCAACTGTGCATAACTTTCTGAAATGAAGGAATGAGAAGACCCAGTGTCAAAGAGAACGGACGCTGGGTGATGATTAACAAGAAGCGTACCCAGCATGACGTCGAGATCCTCTGCAGCTTCTTCTGCTGACACATAGTTCACACGGCCACGTGCAGGAGTTGGCTTCACATAATAAGCTTTGCCCGACTTGGCTTGCCCGACGGACTTTCCGGGTTGCTTGGCACCCACATTCTAAGGACACTCACAGGAATAGTGCCCTGGTTCTCCACACTTGTAGCATATCACCTGGTTGGCACGTGGTGCAGCATTGCTAGCTGGACCACCATAAGCTTTTGCTGGAGGGTTGGCCTGATTCGTCTGAGGCGCCACATAGGATGGCCTCGGAGTGTATCTTTGTGGCAGAGAACTGTTTGGAACCCACAACCCGCGTTTTGGAAATGCGGAACCAGAAGATGAGCCCAAGTCACGGGAATGCTTCCTTGTGGCTTCGAAGTCACTATGACCAGTCTCGGCACTGATCGCTTTGTTGACAAGGGCTTGAAAGATTGCACACTCATGGAGGCGCAGGTCACGACGGAGCCCAGGGCTCAGACCCTTACGGAATCTTGCTTGCTTCTTGGCGTCGGTAGACACCTCCTCTGTTGCATAGCGGGCGAGGTTACCGAACTCGCGGCTATAGGCATCCACAGACAACTTGCCCTGAGTGAAGGTACATAACTCCTCTCTCTTTCTGTCCATCAGGCCCTCTGGAATATGGTGCAGACGAAAAGTTGCACTGAAGTCTGCCCATGTGGCCACTGGTTCAGCGGGACGCATAGCTTCAAAATTCTTCCACCACAGATTGGCGGGTCCTTCCAGGAAATACGCCGCAAAGGTCACCTTGTCGGCCTTAGACACATTCGCAGAGCGAATCTTGCGTGAGATGCTGCACAACCAGTCATCAGCGTCGAGGGGATCGACAGAATGATGAAACTTTGGAGGATTCAGCTTCACAAAGTCATTGAGGGACACTGCAGCATTCCTAGGCTGTCGATCCGTATTCTGCTCAATACGCTCTAGCAGTCGGTTGGTCTCCCTTTTGTTTCTTTCTGCCTCAAGCATCACTTCTACCAGAGAAGGTGGGTGAGGCAGGTCTTCCTGCGTCGCTTGACTACCCTCACCTTGCTCATGAGCAGGGGCACGGTTCAACCTGGTGAACACCATCCTGACAAACAAACTCATAGCTAAGACCAACATCATATCAATACTAGCTATGGATTAAGAATGTACTGAACACACGGAATGCGGAAATGAATATCCGAACAACATGGTAACAAGCAACTGCTATATATACACCATGGTTCATACACACCCTTACATAGTTCAGTACAACCTTAACCGAAGAGCAAACTACTGAAATTATGAAACTACTCATCAGAGGCTTACAAGCTTCCTATACATTATTTATCTAGGCCTCCGGAATTCATTTCACATTACATGCATACTTCACAAGTCATGCAGGACTGTGAACGTACGGCTACTACCATACTATACTTCCGCTCACAGCTCAGGCATCCGCATAAAACACCTCATAGAGATTGCCTCCATGACCTGGAATCTCAACCTGCGGATCAGGAAACACTCTAGCATGAGATCCCTGGGATCCATAAGGACACGGATGTGGCCTTGGTCCCCTGACTGGTGGTAAGAGGGGTCCCCGCAGAGGTGTGACTCCTCCTATAGCTGGCCAGTCAACGTGGGCCGGAAGATGGGTCCTAACAGGGTTCAGCATCTCCATCTCTCCATACCCTGTCTGGACTACCGGTGCCAGCTGCGTCAAAGCTGTCCACAGACGGGCACGGGTAGCATAAAGCTCCATGCGGAGAGCAAGAGCATCCCTGTCTCTGTTCTCTAGCATCTCAACAGTGGACTGCAGAAGTGGATCCTCCATAGAAGAATCAAAATAGACTCCACTGAGGTATCCCTCTTCACCAGGCTGAGAGGCTGGAACATAGCAGAACTCTGAATTCTGCAGCAGTGCATGTCTCGCTCTCATAATGGTCAGCATTGAATAGGCAGCATCTTGTACTGCCATGTCAACAGTGACCCCCAACCCATAGGACAAATGGATTGGCTTCTCCGCTCCAGGGTAATCTGGAAATACCCTAATAGTGCAGATGTACTGGCTCTGGTTATAGTCTCGGTACTGTTCCTCCACTGTGTACTCGGGGTACCAGCGGTAACCGCACACCGACATCACCCGGACCAGCATGGCCGTATGACCCGGCACATCAATGCACCTGGTCAGACGTACCACCTGACGAGAAGGACGGCTAGGCATCTGTAAATAGAGAGTAATGCAAAAGCATTAGAGCTCCGAATGCAAAATTGGGCAGCATAACGGCTGTAAATGCTCAAAAACAAATTTTGAGACAACCCAAAAATGGAATAGCATAACCACTCAACTGTCAAGTTCAACTCTCTGATTATCAAACTTACTTCCTGCTTCCTAGGAATAAAAGAAACCCAATATCTCTTGACCCGTAGTCCTATAAACTACCGATCGGAAACACGAGCCTAGGAGAAGATGAGTAACCTAGTCCTTAATTCCCGCAGAAGAGACGAGGATGACCAGAATAGAATAACTTGAGAAGAGAACAAGAGTCTTACGTTCCCTTCCACAAACAATTCCCTTATATATAACTAAAGCAATTCTAGACTCAACTTCGACCAATTTGGCTTAGTAATCCTACAGTCAGTCAGGCTCTGATACCAACGCCGTCGGGACCCCGATCCTAAGCCATAGGAATCCAGCCTGTAACACATCGCATCCCTTTGTGGTCTCACGCACGGTTAACTCCACGGCTGCAGCCTTACCTTAGCCGGGACCGTTTGCGTCTTTTGACTCACGTATGCGATATTGTCGCTAGCAATCCAATGTCAAAGAACCCGGATCGACATGTCTAGTCATAAACCAAAGTGGCAGTACCGTACAAGGACAGGCATACATGACCCAACAAAGCAGGTGTCGGTCATCACCGAATGTAGACGAGTCGTAGCAAGCTACAAGGACTCCATTACATCGCGTGACATTTCCCCAAAGGGGACAGACACAACAGCTAAGAAGGACACATGCCGGTCAACCAATGTGTCCGGAGGAGTAGCGAACTACCAAGGCTCATTGGATCACAAAGGGGCATTTCCTCGTAAGGAGTGCTACTAAAGTTCACGACTAGGTAATCGAACCCCATACATATCAATTACGACACACGTACGCATGGCATACCGATATGTATAGATACATCGATGGCATCACAACATAACCATAAACATACAAGCTTTATTTAAGAGGCTCGGAAGAGCCACACACATAGTATTACACATTAAGGGTCTCACGACCCGTAATAGCAGTCATTCAGTTACAAGCCAGCGGAAGAGTTATAAACTGTCTGAGTACAGACAGGGCAACTAGATGGCACATGGCCTGACTATACTACAGACCCAATGTAGGGCCAGATCGTAGCTGGGACACCAGCTACTCGTCATCGTCGATGTCTACGAAGAATCCTCCATTAGGGTCATTAGCAACCTCTGCAACATTTATTAAGCAAACATGAGTATGAAGGTACTCAGCAAGACTTTAGGATAACTAACTACTCATGCAAGGTATCAAAAAGGGTATTGTGGGGTTTCATGCGGAAAGCCAGCATTTGACTCGTGGCTAGACAACTTGCATTTTGAAATTATTTTTGACAACTTGATTTCTCGCACACGAGTCCACTAACACCACAACCATACACTATCGTGGAATCATTCCGTCTCCATACGGAAATGCCGTCCACGACACTCACGCTTATCTTGGCAATTTTATGAGTAGCCATTGAAGTTATCTATGAACAACATATGTCTCCAAGTAGTCCATATCTGCGGACGCGGCTATTCCAATAGATCATAACCCTGCAGGGGTGTACTTCGTCACACACGCTCTCGCCACTTATCGCCATGTGCACGTCATGCACCTCGGCAACCTTCAAACGGAAGCCCAGCGAGGGAGTCGGCCACGACCGTTAACCACACTAGTACCTAGTCCAGGTTTATCGCCTATCTGAGAGTAACCCGTACGAAAGTCCGGCCGAGGTTTCCGCCACGGCCTCAAACGATGTGCGCAGGGTTCCCAAGCCCACCATCCGGGTGCCACTTGGTACACCGTGCCACTGCCTACCGCATCACGGCCCACCTCTCAGGTCAGCACCATGCACGGCCTCTAGCATTACTATAAACACCAGAAACTACTTGCAACTCCTGGACCGAGTACTAAGCGATTAATAGGCCGAGCGGGGTCATATTTCAGGGCCCAGCATGTGGTAGTATCTAGCCTTGGATTACATACACGGAACTCAGTTCCTAAGGATGGTTCCAATGAAACAGCCCGCCATGTACTCCTACACAGCCTTTCACCGGTACCTTTACCAAATCAAGTTGAACACACAACCTTTGCTCACCGAACACATTCTCACAATTCTGTTCATCTCCCAGATGACAGACCGTACACAACTCTAAGCATAGCATGCATAGCAGGATAAGGCACATCATAGCTCAAGCAACTACCAGGTATGCTAGGTTGCAAGGTTCGGCTATTTACTGTGACAAGGTTAGGTCATGCAAAGGAAGTGGGTTTAACTAACGTGGCAAAAGCAGTTGAAGCATTTGATCCTAATGCAATAAATAAGTGCAGGAGCAAGAACATGGAATTATCGAGATGATCAAAAGGGTTGCTTGCCTTGTTGCTCAGAGGAGGGACGATATCCGTCAGACGGATATTCGGTGGAATCCGAGGGTGCGGAGCCTACCGAAATGAATGGCAACATTCAATAACAATCACATGCAAACAAGATGATGCATGAGCATGGCATGAGAATGCAAAGTGATAGGTTATTGCAATCAACATGTATTTGGTTTAGAGTTGATTTGAATCACATTCGAATATTAATTCAAACGGGGTATTCACGGTTACCGGTTTAATTGATTCGACCTGATGCTCAGATCAACTTGATGTTAGCATGCATGGGATGTCATGTTAATGTACTGATTTGTAATTAGGACAGTGTGTGATCATGGCAACCATAATGAAATTTGAATATTTTCCAAATTCCATTTAAAAAGTAATTTTAAGAATTGATTTATTCCTTGTTCTATATGTTAGGGTCCTGTAACTTTTTCAAACATGGTTGAAAATAGCATATTCAGAATCCTTGAATTTTTCTGATACCTTTTCATATATAAATTATTTTCATTGGAGTTACATATTAATTTCTATGATTTTTACAAGTTTTAGCAATTTCTTGGAATTATTTCTATACTGGAAATTCTCTTTATTGCATCAGACTGACGTCAGCAGGTCAGCACGTCAGCATGCCATTTTGGGTTCATTGATTTTAACTAGTTTGAGAAATCCTTTATTTGTAGTAGTGGCTAGGGTTTTGAGTTTTTCCTTTGCCACTTTCTTGTTCTTGTTGGAGAATCTTAGATGCAAATGCAAAGAAGACATGAGCACAAGACTAACTTGCTTAAGGGTTAGGGATGTGACATTCATATCTTCCTGTTTAAAATTCTTTATTTGATTACTATGGGAGATGATCTTAGCAGGAGGAAAATACTTGGCAATAAAAGCATCTTTACACTTATACCAAGTTCCAATACTATCACATGGTGATACTTCCATTTTGCATGATGTTTTGCTACTGTTATTTATAGTGTTTTTATGCATTATATAACTTTATGGAGTAATTCTAATGCCCTTTCTGAGAATGCCGAGAGATGGAATTCTGGACCTCAAAAAGCTACGTCAGACATATCTATTCTGCACATCTCCAAATGGGCTGAAACTGCACATAGAATATTTTTGGAATAAATAAAAAATACTGGAAGAAGGAAGTACCAGAGGGGGTTGCCATGTGCCCACTTGGCAGCAGGGCGTGCCAACTCCCCTAGCGCGCCCTGGTGGGTAGTGGACCACCTAGCCCACTTCTGGCGACCATTTTGTGGTATATATTTAGCTTTAACCTAGAAAAAAATAAGGGGAAGACTTTTGGGACAGAGCACTGCGGTCTTGAGGTGGAACTTCGGCAGGCGCACTTTTTCCCTTCGGCGGAGCAATTCTGTAGGGGAAACTTCCCTCCCGGAGGGAGAAATCGAGGCCATTGTCATCACCAACAACCCTCTCATCTTGGTGAGGCCAATCTTCATCAATATCTTCAATAGCAACATCTCGTCTCAAAACCCTAGTTCATCTCTTGTGCTCAGTCTTGTACTGGAACCTCAGATTGGTACCTAGGGTTGACTAGTAGTGTTGATTACATCTTGTAGTTTATACTTTATGGTTTATTTGGTGGAAGATCATATGTTCAGATCCAATATGCTATTTAATACCCTACTGACCATGAGCATGTTCATCACTTGTGAGTACTTACCTTGGTTCTTAAGGCCACGAGAGAAGTCATGTTGCAAGTAGTCATGTGAAGTTGACATTCGTTCGATATTTTGATGGTATGAAAGTTGTGATTCCTTTAATGATGTTATGTGAACATCGAATACATGAGACTTCACCATATTTGAGCCTAAGGGAATGCATTGTTGAGTAGTTATTACATTATGGGTTGCGAGAGTGAAAAAAACTTAAGCCCTAGTTTATGCGCTATTTCGTAAGGGGCTGATTTGGATCCCTATGTTTAATGCTATGGTCAGAATTTATTCTTAATACTTTTCCCGTAGTTGTAGATGGTTGTGACGGGGTTAATCATAAGTGAGAGGCTTGTTCAAGTAATAATAACACCCAATCACTAGTCCACCCACATATCAAATTATCAAAGTACCGAACGCGAATTAATCCAACATGACGAAATTGACTAGATGAAAAATTCCTGGGTGCCCTCAAGAACGCTTTGCCTACTATAAGAAACCGTTCTGGCATGTCCTTTGCCACAAAAGGATTGGGATACCTTGCTGCACTTATTTTTACTATTGCTACATGTTACTGGTTACAATTATCTTGCTATCAAATAAATTGTTAGCGCTATTTCTGTGCTTGCATAAATTACCTTGCTAAAACCGCTTGTCATTTCCTTCTGCTCCTTGTTGGGTTCGACACTCTTACTTATATAAAGGACTACAATTGATCCCCTATACTTGTGGGTCATCAAGACTCTTTTCTAGCATCGTTGGCGGGTAGTGAGGCACCTTTGGTAAGCGGAATTTGGCAAGGGGAAATTTATATTCTGTGCTGGTATTTACTGTCCCTTGTCACTATGGAAAGTAATACTTTGAGGGGTTTGTTCGGGGTATCTTCACGTTGACCGGAAACACAAAGAGTTTTCCCTCAGCCTACTAAACCTACTAAAAATATTTATTATGAAACTCCTTTGGGAATGATAGAGAAACTGTTAGCTAATGCTTATGTAGGAGATGGAATAACACATCCCGATATGCACCTAATCTATGTGGATGAAGTTCGTGGATTATTTAAGCTTGCAGGTTTATCTTGAGATGAAGTCAAGAAGAAGGTTTTAATTTTATATTTGGGGAAAAAAATCATTGACATGGTATAGGATATGTGATGATACATGAAATTGGAATTGGAATTAATTGAAATTGGAGTTTCAGCAAAACATTTATCCATGCATCTTGTTCATCGTGATCGGAACTATATTTATAATTTTTGGCCTCGTGAAGGTGAAAGTATCGCTCTAGCTTGGGGGAGGCTAAAGTCAATTTATATTCATGCCCCAATCATGATATCCCGAGAGAAATTATTACTCAGAATTTTTATACTCGACCTTCTCATAATGATCAAACCATGCTCGATTCTTCTTGTTCTGGTTAGTTTGTGAAGAAGACTATTAAATTCTGGCGTGATATTTTGGAAAGAATTAAACTCAACTCTGAAGATTGGGAGGTCGACGAAGGTAAAGAGTCAGTTATAAAACTTGAGTTTGATTGTGTTAAGTCTTTTACGAATACCGATGCTTTTAATGGTTTTAGCACTAAGTATGGACTTGACTCTGAGATAGTAGCCTCATTTTGTGAAACCTTTGCTACTCATGTTGATCTCCCTAAAGAGAAATGGTTTAAGTATCATCCACCTACTAAAGATATAGTTGAGGAACCAGTTAAAGTTGAAAATGTTACTACCATTTACAATGTTGAACCAGTTGTGCCGAGTGCTTATATCGAGAAACCACCTTTCCGTGTTAGGATAATGGAACATGCTAAAGCTTCAACCATGGTTAACAAAAGTTATGTTAGAGCAACTCAACAATGTGAGCAAATCAAAGTAGAACCTAGTATTTCTTTGGTTAAATATCTCTTGGTCGATAATATTGATGGGCATGTTATTTATTTCTATGATGAATCTACTAGGATTGCCAAACCTGATACTAAAGATAAAAATAAACCTGTTGTTTGGATGCTTGTCGTCTAAGATAAAATAGGAGATCATTGTTATCATGGTTTATGTGATATGGGTGCTAGTGTTAGTGCTATTCCTTTTATCCTATATCAATAAATTATGCATGAGATAGAACCCGCTGAAATATAAGACATAGATGTTACTACTGAACTTGCTAATAGAGACACCATCACACCACTTGGGATTGTTAGAGATGTTGGGGTATTGTGTGGAAAGGTAAATTACCCTATTTATTTTCTAGTTCTTGGTTCACCAAAAGATGATTTTTGTCCCATAATATTTGGTAGACCCTTCTTGAACAACGTCAATGCTAAAATAGATTGCAAAAGGGAAAGTGTCAGTGTTAATTTTGGTGGTATGTCTCATGAGTTTAATTTCTCTAGGTAGGTAAGCAACCTCATGATAAAGAATTGCGTAGTAAAGATGAAATAATTGGTCTTGCTTCAATTACCATTCCTCCTACTGATCCTTTAAAAAAAATATTTGCTAGACCATGAAAATGATATGCATATGCGTGCAACAAATGAAATAGATAGAATGTTCTTTGAATAAAAACCTATCCTTAAACGCAACTTGCATGTTGAAATTCTAGGAGGTTCTCCTCCACCAAAGGGTGATCATGTGCTTGAACTAAAAGAATTAGCTAACACTTTGAAATATGCTTATCTTGATGAAAAGAAGATATATCATGTTTATCAGTGCTAACCTTACATAGAATGAAGAAAATAACTTGTTGAAAACTGTAAGGAAGCACCGTGCTGCTATTGTGTATAATCTTGATGTCATGCGTAGACCACTCGCAGTGAGCACAAGATTAATATGGAACGAGATGCTAAACCAGTTGTTGATCATCAATTAAGACTGAAGCCCAAAATGAAAGAAGTGGTAAGAAATGAAATATCAAAGCTTCTGGAAGCAGGTAAAAAGATGCAGCACTATCCATATTTAGGGAGGAGGCCTTAATATGAATAGAGGCACATCTTAGCGTTTCACAAGTACGTAAATCATCACAATACATACATGAAGAGACGAGTATACGGAATGTCTTACACTCGCCACAAGTGAAGATACAAGCCACATAACATTATTTCAATCATCCATAATACAGGGTCCGGCTACGGACAACATAAACGGAAAAATGTAATGACTCTGTCTCGCTAGCCTAGGAGACGACCAGTGTGCTTTAATCATCAGGGTACATCACATACATGCGGCCATTGCCTTCATAGAACTCTCATTGAAGCTGCATAGCTCATACGCCTCTGGATCTGTGGTACTTGGACCTGTGGTGTTGTAGTAATTTGTGAGACATAGGGACTCAGCAATCTTGCGAAAATGATACCAGGAGTAATCAAGTTACTGGGTGTGGAAAGGTTAAGTTTGAGGTTGCATCAGCACTAAGCATATATGGTGGCTAACTAATGAGAACATAACATAAAATGAGTGGTCTATGCATGACAGTCGTGAGCTACATAATGATCACTAAGCAATCCTGAACACCTACTTATGTCAGAGATAACCCCACCATGTCTTCAGTCGGAGAAGGAGCTTACGAAAGAGACCGTCATGATTATGAAAAAATTGGCATATTTTATTTAAGTTTTATTCAAGTTTTCTAGAACAGGATGTTAAACAAAGTTTCCAAATTTCCACATAACCGCGGGCACAAATTTCCAAAAGATATTAATCGTGGAATGGTGCTCCAACTCATCCATCACAAACTACTACAAGTTGTATAGGAAGCGTCGACCACAGAAAACCCGTGATATCCTTAGATTCCTTAGTGGAAAACCTCAACCTTGAGTTAGCCCATAGTATCCTCGGAATCTCGATGCACAAGACACCTTGAGAAGGTAAAGACAAATCGAGCAAGACCTCCCGACGTGTTGACGAACACGATAAGATCCGCGTATAGCAGTCTCAGGACACAATGTATAAGCTAGTTACAACGCGTGATAAAGATGACCTAAGTTGCAATAGGTTGTCCCTGCACAGTGCTCTGGGTTGGACCAACACTCATGAGGATCACTGGCCTGGGGATTGATTAATTATCCTCAGGGTAGCCATTCCCTATGTTTTTTATTATTAAGTTGTTTAGGAAATTGAGAAACAAAGTTGGATCTTGCCACACAAGTCTTAAAGCAAAATGAGTTATCAAGGGGGTCCCCATAACAACCCCAAGCTTGTTAGGAGCGCTCAATATGGAACGTAACACCGTTAGCCAAAACTAAGGCGACAAAAGCGGAAGAAACACTCATCAATAGGACAAGCCTTCCTCCTTTTACCAAGTATATATGTGCATTAAATTAAATAGCAGTAATAAGATGATATTCAAAAGCCCATGTTAACACATGGATCAGCCTGCACGTGCAACTAGCAAAGCTACAAGAAGGTTGAGCAAGCGCTATCTTAGCCAACCAATGGTTGTTAGGTTATTGAGGGGTTAGAGGATTTTCATGGAAATGTTTGGAGGCTATGTATTCAGGTGGAAGGCAATGATAAATAGCGAAGGAAATGAGTCATCTAAGCACAACGAAATTAGAAACGACATCAAGGTGACGATCATCTTGCGTGATGGTTCTTCTGATGGGTACAACTCTTGCTCTTCAGGAACATACTCAACATGATCCTCGCACTCGTTCTCACCTGCCGATGCTACCCAAAAGAAAATTGCACATCCAATGAAAACATGACAAGGTGTAATACTTCAAACAACATGATGCATGACTGTGGTTATGAAAGGAGCATGGCAATGCTAACTAGTCTTCATTCTCATGCCTTTATTAAGTTGTTTCGCATTCTGGACATAACTCAAGTTTATTAATTTGGGAATGCATGAATATGGCATGAATGGATGCGTCACGAGATAATGGTGCAAAAACATATAAGGAACGCCGCAAACTGAGCTTCAGATACCTTGGAATTCTAAAAACAAGATACGAAAGGCAACAATGACTAAACAACATTTGAGAGAGAGCTATGGGAAATTTATTGGCACTCCAAGTATGTCGCTGGATTGGGAACGAAATCATGCAAAACAAAAGAACACTACTCATACAAAGCACAAAACAATTTAGCAACCAATCTGTCTACAAACAACAACATACCACTTTGATCAAGTGAAAACTAGAAGCTACAACAGCTCAACAAGTTCAACCAAGACATTAATGCAAAGCTACCAAAGTGCATAGTAATACCTAACTAACAAAAACATGGATAGTTTCATGAAACAATGGCAATAAATATCACTCATTAGAACTTAGTGAAAATCTCAGTTGGCACTTGCAGTTTTTAACCTGGTGGCATATTGACATCAATAAAACTCTACTCCACAAGAAGTTTCATGGCATGATATTTAACACGATGAAAGATGGAAACAACTACTACAAATCACTCTCACTATGGATGAGCTGAAACTGCACAGAATCCATGGTAGCATCCCCTAAACATGGCATGATTCACATACTTAGTCAAATTTCACAAAGGGGAATCACAACATCATAGCATATTTGACAGGAATAATAATTAAGATACAAAACCTATTTGGCAAGGTGATGGCACTATTTGATTGAGGGAAACAAGCACTATAATTCAAGGCATTGGACCAACCACAAGGATCAACCGTTTCATGGGAATCATCAAGACAACATGGCAAGAAAATAATAGATTCTAACACTTCGAAATGTTTTAGCACATGAAAACAACTATATCATCCTAGCATGTTGGCAGCAAGAAACCCACTAATCCAGAAGCTTATCATGAAAAAGAAAATTACCACGACCTAGTACGCTGAAAAATCTACCACATTAATGTTGACAAGTTTACCAAAGAGTGCAAGCTTTAAATCATGCAAAGATAACAAAATGGCTCCTTAACACAAAATAACATTTTCACAAAGTTATTCCAAAGGCAAAACTAATGGAACCATTGAATTCCTGGGATTTTTCTACCTCAAAATCATATATCACACCCATATGCTTCTATAGAACCCCCCCCCCCACACACACAACCCAATTCGGAAAAAATGCCGCTATCACATATGCCCTAGATATAATCTCAATCTGGCCTATTCCCTATTTTGACATAGCCAAATATAGACTTACACTAAAAGGAAAGACAAAACAGAGGCGAAATTAAAAAAATATAAAACAAAAATGGAGGCATGTGGCATAGACACGAGGGACCCCTAGGGATGACACATGGGCCCAGGGCCCACTGTGCCGCCCAACGCGTAGGCTTAACTCGCGGGCTTGGCAAAATTGGGATTTTTGCATGTGCCTATGGGGACCGAACCTGCGACCTCCTAGGTCGAGGGTGACAACAGTGACCACTATGCTACAAAATGGCTAGTGCTCCTAGAGGGGCTCGGACCCTCTAGACACTACGCACAGGGAGATGCTACCCAGTGCGAGGAACAACGTGGCGGCTGGCGGCAATAGCGGCAATGAGGGACGAAGGTGACCACCGGCGGGGGTTGTGGGGTGCGAGGGGAGTCCATTCCTACGCTAGCTAGCACCTAAGCACGCTACTACGAGGAGCTCGAGCACGAGCTCATGCTCGGCTCACGCATGGTGTGGCTGTGGCGGCCCGAACACGGCGACGATGGTGCTAACAGGGGGAAATGAGTGGGAGATGGCTGGGACAAACGGCTGCTCACCGGGGGGTTACTTAGGGATGAGGCAAACCGAACAAGAGGTGAAGAAGGGGTCAGGGTAGCCTGAAGCAACGGTGCCCCTGGTGCACGCTAGCAAGGACGCCGGGGCCGACGTGTTGGAGGTGCTCCACACGTCCTAGCTGAAGGAATGGATCGGGGGCAACGATGAGGGCAACAACGACACGGCGGCGCCGATCTTGCTCCTTCTCTAAGGCTTGGCAAGAATGGAGTTTTTCCATGCGCCTGTGGGGATCGAACCCGCGACCTCTTGGGTCGAGGGTGACAGCGGTGACCACTTTGCTATAAAATGGCTAGTGATCCTAGAGGGGCTCGGACCCTGTAGACACTGCGCACAGGGAGACGCAACCTAGTGCGAGGAACAACGCGGCGGCTGGTGGCGACATCCGCAATGAGGGAGGAAGATGACCACTGGCGGGGGTTGTGGGGTGCGAGGGGAGTCCATTCCCGGGCTACCTAGCACCTATACGCGCTACTGCGAGGAGCTCGAGCACGATCCCATGCTCGGCTCTGGCATGGCGTGGTGCGGCGACCCGAACACGGGGACGACGGTGCTAACAGGGGGAATTGAGTGGGAGATGGCTGGGACAAACGGCTGCTCACCGGGGGTTACTTAGGGATTAGGCGAACCGAACAAGAGGCGAAGGAGGGGTCAGGGTAGCCTGGAGCAACGGTGCCCCTGGTGCACGCCGGCGCCGACGTCGAGGCCGACGTGGTGGAGGTTCTCCACACCTCCTAGCTGCAAGAATGGATCGGGGGCGACGACGAGGTTCTCCCGTGCATGGCTGCATGTTGAAGGAGTGCCGGTGGCGAGGGCGACAATGACACGGCGTCGCTGATCTTCCTCCTTCTCTAAAACTCTCCGATCCTCCTCTCTTTCTATGTAAATCTAACCAGGACGAGTGCAGGGGAAAGGGGAGAGAGGTGGCGGCGCGAGGAGGGGAGAGGAGGAACCCTAGTGAGGCAGGCCAGCTATATAGGGTGAAAAGAGACAACGCCTCGACATCCTTGATGAGCTCACAGTATCGCACTCTCTCAGTCTCTGAAGAAGATGACGGCGTCAGGAGGGGGCAGTTGGCCGTTTGGCGGTGGGCTGCGCCGTGCATTGCTGGGCTGGGCTGCTACTGGTGAGCTGCTGCGGCTGTTGTGCTATTGCTGGGCCAATGAAGGCAAGGCCGAGGTGGGCTAGGGCTCCTGCTCACTCTCACAGAAAAGGAAAAAAGGTTTGCCTTTACCTAATAAACATGAGCAAACAAAATAATAGCGAGGGAGTTTGAAAGAAATTTTTTGAGAAGAGGAAGTAGTTTCGCACTCAGAAAAACGAGCTCCATTTAATAAAAATGGTTTGGGAATTTTTATAGAAAACAATTAAACCACATAATTAATACTTTAATAGCTGTTTTTAGTAAATGTCACAAAAGGAATATATCCACACTTGGCCAAGTATTACTTTTAAAATCACCTACAATATATTTGACAACTACGGAACTTTTTTATTAACTTGATTACAGAAAGTAAAAAACAACACATAACTAGCATTGGAATTAAAAGGAGTTTGAGGCATAGTTTTTAAAACAATTGATAGAGGTTTTGCAAGCACACAACACACACTCATTCCAACATAACACACAAGCTCATGATGCAATAATAATTATGGGATGATGTCATGATGCCATCATGCAAATGACATGAAGCACTTTTATTAAACCCAACATGGAGGTCATACATAGAATATATTACAAAGGAGGCAATGGAATGCACTTGGGGTGTTACAACTCTCCCACCCTACAAGAGGATCTTGACCCAAGATCTAGGATTGAAGAACTTAGGATACTCGGAACGGAGAAGGTCCTCGCATTACCAAGTGGCTTCTTTATGGAAATGGTGTGACCATTTAACTTTGAGAAATTTGATAGACTTGTTGCAAGTCTTGCGCCCGGTGTATTCAAGAATTGCAACTAGATGCTCATGACAAGAAAGGCCAGGCTCGATATCAATATCATAGAACTCAACCGTGCGCTCGAGAGTTTTGAAGCACCTCTGGAGCTAAGAGACGTGATAGACATCATGCACATTGGATAAATTGGGTGGAAGCTCTAGCTGATAAGCAAGGTCACCTTTTTTTGCCAACAATTTTGAAAGGACCCACAAAGCATGGAGTAAGCTTTCCTTTGATGCTGAAGCGCTAAGTGCCCTTCATGGGAGACACTCCGAGATAAACAAAATCATCGATCATAAAATTCATGTCATGACGTTTGCTATCATAATAGCTCTTGTGACGGGATTGAGAAGCTTTGAGATTATTATCCCGAATGACACACCACATTTCTTCTGCTTCAGTGATCATGTCATTACCAAGAATCTGATGCTCACCAATTTCAGACCAATAGAGTGGGGTACGACACTTCCTGCCATATAAAATCTCGATTCTGGCCTTGCATGAACTTGCGTGATAACTATTGTTGTATGAGAACTCGACAAACGGGAGGCAGTCTTCCCACATTACGCCAAAAGAAATCACACAAGCTCTAAGCATATATTCAAGGATTTTATTAAGTCTCTCCACTTGACCACTAGTGTGAGGATGGAAGGCATCACTGAAACGGACCTTGGTGCCAATTGCAGTATGAAAGGAATCCCAGAACTTGGAAGTAAAGATGCTTCCACGATCAGAAGAAATGAGCAGAGGAACACCATGCAAAGAGACTATCCTTGGAGTGTACAACTCTGCCAGTTGAGCTGCCGAGATAGATTCTTTTACCCGAAGGAAATGAGCAACTTTAGTCAACTTGTCGATGACCACAAAGATGGCATCATTGCCCCTCTTGGACTTCGGAAACTGAGATACGTAATCAATCTGCACATGATCGAATTTCCACTCGGGTATAGGCAAAGGATGAAGAATACCTACTGGATGTTAATGTTCCGCCTTCACTCTACGACACACATCGCACTCGTTCATGAACTAAGCAATTTCACGTTTCATGCAGTCCACCAGAAGGTTTTCTTTTGATCCTGATACATCTTAGAGCTTCCTGGATGTGTCAAGAGAAGAGAGTTGTGGGCTTCATCCATGATAACTTTCCCGAGTTCTCCTTTCAGGACCACAAGTCAATCCTCGAAGAACAAAGTATTTTTGTATTCAACACAAAAGCACTTATACTTTGGAATGCTCTTTGCCAAGCCTATCTTCACTTTCTTCACCATTGCATCAAGAAGTTGAGCTTGGTTGACTTGGTATTTCAAGGTAGGAAAAATCTGGAGATTGGTAAGAAATCCCTGAGGAACTACTTGAAGATTGAGCTTCGTGCAAGATTCACAGAGATTAGACTGGAATGGCTTGAGGAAGGGACTATTTCAGTAAGCCTTTCTGCTCAAAGCATATGCAATCACATTTGCTTTGCCTGGAGTATAATCCATGCTTGGATTGTAGTGTTGGATCATCTCCACCGAACGTGGTTGACAAAGATTGAGATTGAGTTGAGTGAAGATGTATTTCAAACTCTTGTGATCGGTGTAGACTTCAACCTGTCTTCCCAACAAGAGGTATCTCCAAGTCACCAAAGCATGGATAACTGCCGCCAACTCAAGATCGTGAGTCGGGTAGTTTTTCTCAGTTGGCTTCAACTGCCTAGAGGTATAAGCTACCGGTTTTATCTCTTGCATTTGAACACCACCAAGACCTTGCACGGATGCATTCCAAAACACTTGGAATGGCTTGGACTCCTTAGGAGGAGTTAGAATCGGAGCTGAGGTGAGCTTTTCCTTGAGTGTATTGAAGGCCAAATCACACTCTGGAGTCCAGACATATTTTACGCTGTTCTGAAGATGGTTAGACAGAGGCTTAGCAATCTTGGATAAGTTCTCAACAAATCTTCTGCAATAGCTTGCAAGACCGATAAGGCTTCAAAGTTGCTTCACATTCTAAGGAGGCTCCCACTGAACAATGGCTTGAACCTTTTCAGGATCTACCTTGATGCCCTCAGTAGAGATGATGTGCCCAAGGTACACTACTTCATTGAGCCAAAACTCACATTTTGAGAACGTAGCATAGAATTTATGCTCACTTAGCTTATCAAGCACAAGCCAAAGATGTTCTGCATGTTCTTCCTCAGTCTCAGAGAAGACTAGAGTGTCATCAAGATACACCAAGATGAATACATTCTTGAAGGGACATAAGACATAAGTCATCACACGAGAGAAAGTAGGAGGAGCATTGGCGAGACCAAAAGACATCATGTGTACTCATAAGAGCCAAAGCTTGTCCTGAAAGCAGCCTTGGGAATATCTTCTTCACGAATGCAGATCTGATGATAGCCCATCCTAAGATCAAGCTTAGATAAAATATTGGCCCCTTTCAATTGCTCAAACAATTCATTGATGTTGGGAAATGGATACTTGTTTTTTATTTACTTGTTATTCAATAGACGTTAATCGACACAAAGTTGGTCCATGTCATATTTCTTCTTGACAAAAAGAACACCACAACCCCAAGGAGAAGAACTTGGTCTCATCAAACCCAAATATTCTTGTTCATCTAATTGTTTCTTCAACTCTTTCAGCTCATCGAGTTCAATCACAAACTCTACTAGACGGTGAGGAGGCATTCCTGACAACTCTTATGTAAATATATCTTCATACTCACACACAACAAGCGCTTGAGAAATGATTGAGATTACACCCTTCTCATTCAGAGAGAATAGACGAATCATGTCATCACGAGCAGCGAAAATGATCAGTTCTTCTAAAGGATGAGTCAATTTGACTTCTTTGGCTTCACAATGAATGAATTCCTTGTTCATCGCCAGAAAATCCATGCCCAGAATAAGATCAATATTGGAATTGCCAAGAACATAAGGGGAAGCCATAAAGGAATAACCGCCCATCTTGACATAGACTTCTAGAATCATTGAAGTTGACTTCATGGACAAGCCCGGACAAACCACAACCAATTGTCTACCTAGCAATTCTGAATTGAAATCATGCCTAAGAGAAAATGGCCTAGACATGAAACAATGTGATGCACCTGAATTGAGAAAAACTCTTTCATGAATATAATTAACCAAGAGATTACCCATGAGCACATCTGAGGAGTCGTCTATTTCAGCTGCATTGACCATGTTCACCCTTCCTGCCTTGGGAATATGCTTCATCATTGCATTGGCTGGGGGCCTCATTGAGGAGGAAGTGGAAGACGCCGTTGGCTGGTAGACTTGTTGGAGTAGTGGCCCTTCTAACGACACTTCTAACAAGTCACCTCTAACAAATAGAAGAAGTGAGCCAGAGGACCTCCTGACTTAGGTGGCTAAGACTTCTGCTGGAAAGCTGGGTTGGGTGGGTGGGAAGATCCATGACCACTAGACTGCTTGAACTGTTGAAGCTGACGAGGAGGAGGAGGAACTCAGAACTTCTGTTGCTTTGGAACAGTCTGAGCAGAGAACGAAGAAGAATTAGAGTCCCTTAAGTGCTTCCTTGAATTCTCGACCCTGAGCATACCTGACTCAGTCCTGAGAGAAAAGTTATAGAACTGATCAAACTTAGGAGGGTTGTGCAGAGCAAGAGAAAGCTGCAAATCTTCTTTGAGAACACCTCGAAACTAGTAGATCTTGCTCTTCTTATATGGAACATCATTCTTGATATAGTGTGCAAGGTTCTGGAACTCAATGTTGTAATTATAAACAGATGAGCTTCCTTGATTCAGGCTCCTCAACTTCTCACACATGCCCTCAACAAAGCTTGTTGGAATATGATGGGCTGTAGAATCATGGCAGAAATCATCCCAACTGATTAGACGGCCGCCTCTGGAATCCTTGAGCTGCAGCCACCACTTGGCTGCCCAACCCTTCAGCTAGAAAGTAGCAAATCTCACAAAGTCTTCAGGCCTCACACTGCTGCACTCAAAATGCTTACTCATGTCACGTAGCCAAACATCCGCATCAAATGGTTGTTCACAACAAGTGAAGGACTTGGGTTGATTTGCTAGTAATTGATTGAGAGACACAAAGTGTTGCTGGTTGTTGACATTTCCTTGCTGACCCTGGTTCCTCTGTTACATAATTTGAAGCAGCATGTGAGTGTTTGCATTGGTAACATCCATCAAAGTTTGACATGCCTCTCTCGGAACAAGAGGGGATGTCAGAGGGTCAGCCTGTTCTCCATCATGATTTGGATTATGGCGAGTTGCTAGAGCCATCCTCGAGACGGACACCAACATTAGACCACAAATCAAAGATGAAGCTGATAAGATGAATCAAAGGCTTGAAATATTGCAACATGATGTCCTAGAAATTGCATTCGAACTAGAATTAGTAAGAATGCTTCCACAAAATTAGTGACAACATCATTCGAAAGCCACTTGCAATTGTCATGTTTGAGCTAGAATTGCTTGCAACAAAGAATTTCCCTAGGTGATAATGGAATTCCCACCTAAGAACCCCCGAAACATCTAGTTATGCAATCGGGTCCACGGATACAAGGAGCAAAACTTCACACAACTCCTAACATGATACTACGCTCCAATGTAACACATTCGTCAACACATAACCAGCATACCGGAAACTTATCTATCTCAAACCCTCGTAATCAGAGTGATACCAAGTATGGCAGTACATCCAGACTCTCTCCACCAGTATGGGGGAGGTCGGACTCCTCTCGTCACTACTAGTATTGAAGAAATTTCGAATGTCCTTAAGAATTCTGAATGATAACGATGTGCTCAAGAATCCCCTCGAGCTCAACTCCGTGGAAGAAATCAAGTCAGATAGGAGGCACCAAGTCAGAACTCCATCACATAGGTATCACATAGATTTCCAAAATATCCACGTGATCCTATCAAAAAATTGAGCGAGAAGAGGAGTAGAACTCAAATTTCTAAGTTGCGAACCTCAAAAGAGCAGGGAAGAGTAAAATGAATCCTACTCTCCGATAAGACTCAAAATAGTTTTTCACTAGACTCGACTTGGCCAAGTTCTATCAATCAAAAGCTCATATGGTCGTATGCCTCCGATTACCAACTTGTAACATCCAAGATGTAGCACTATCGATATTTGGGGATGAGGCCTTAATATGGATAGAGGCGCATCTTAGCGTTTCACAACTACAAAAATCATCATAATACATACATGAAGAGATGAGTATATGGAATGGCTTCCACTCTCGACAATTTAAGTTACAAGCCACATAACATTGTTTCAATCATCCATAAAACAGGGTCCCGCTACGGACAAGATAAACGGCAAAATGCAATGACTCTGTCTTGCTATCCTAGGATACGACCAAGGTCCTCTAATCATCGGGGTATGTCACGTACATGCGACCACTCCCTTCATCGAATTCCCACTAAAGTTGTGTAGCATCAAACACCTATGGATCTTTGATACCTAGACCTGCGTTGTTGTAGTAATATGTGATCCATAGGGACTCACTAATCTTGCCACCATGATACCAGGATTAATCAAGTTATTGGGTGTGGAAAGGTTAAGTTTGAGGTTGCAGCAACACTAAGCATATATGGTGCCTAACTTACGAGAACATAATGTAAAGTGAGTGGTCTATGCATGACGGTTGTGAGCTACATAATGATCACTAAGCGATCCTGAACACCTACTTACATCAGACATAACACCACAGTGTCCTTAGTCGGAGAAGGAGCTCGCGAAAGAGACAGTCACGGTTACGCACAAAGTTGGCATATTTTAGTTAAGTTTACTTCAAGTTTTCTTGAACCTGATGTTAAACAAAGTTTCCAAGTTGCCACATAACCGCGGGCACAACTTTCCGAAAGATATTAACCCTACATGAGTGCTCCAGCTAGGCCATCACAAACTACCATAAGCTGCATAAGAAGCCTCGACCATAGAAAACCCATGATGTCCTTGGATTCCTTTGGGGAAAACTGATACGTCTCCAACGTATCTATAATTTTTGATGGTTCCATGCTATTATCTTGTCAAACTTTGGATGTTTTGTATGCCTTCTATATATTTTTTGGGACTAACTTACTAACTCAGTGCCAAGTGCGAGTTCCTGTTTTTCATGTTTTTGACCCTTTTTAGAGGAGGATTCTAAACGGTGTCCAAACGGAATAAAACTTCCGAAAAGATTTTTTCCGGAACAAAAGATACGCACGAGACTTGAGAAGTAAGGCAGGGGCCACCAGGGGACCCCACAAGCCCCCTAGGTGCGACCAGGGGGGCCCACGCCTAGCAGCCTTGTGGGCCCCCTATGGCTCGTCTGCCCTACCTCTTCCGCCTATAAATTCAGAAAAAAATCCAAAACTGCGCGAGAGATCCACGAAAATACTTTTCCGCCGCCGCAAGCTTCTGTCTCCGCAAGATCCCATCCGGGGCACGTTCTGGTGCCCTGCCGGAGGGGGGATTCGGGTACAGAGGGTTTCTTCATTAATATCATGACCTCTCCGATGATGCGTCAGTAGTTCACCATAGACCTTTGGGTCCATAGCTAGTAGCTAGATGGCTTCTTCTCTCTCTTGGATCTTCAATACAAAGTTCTCCATGATCTTCATGGAGATCTATCCGATGTAATCTTCTTTTGTGGTGTGTTTGTCGAGATCCGATGAATTGTGGATTTATGATCAGATTATCTATGAATCTTATTTGAGTGTCTTCTGATCACATATATGCATGATTTCATATCCTTGTAATTCTCTTCAAGTTGTGGGTTTTGTTTGGCCAACTTGATCTATGATTCTTGCAATGGGAGAAGTGCTTGGTTTTGGGTTCATACCGTGCGGTGACCTCACCCAGTGACAGAAGGGGTAGCGAGGCAAGCATCATGTTGTTGCCATCAAGGGTAAAAAGATGGGGTTTACATCATTGGTTTGAGTTTGTCCCTCTACATCATGTCATCTTGCTTAAGGCATTACTTTGTTCGTCATGAACTCAATACACTAGCTGCATGCTGGATAGCGGTCGATGTGTGGAGTAATAGTAGTAGATGCAGAAAGTATCGGTCTACTTGTCTCGAACTTGATGCCTATATGTATGATCATTGCCTTATATATCGTCATGACTTTGCGCGGTTCTATCAATTCCTCGACAGTAATTTGTTCACCCACCGTATTATTTGCTATTTTGAGATTGGCCTCTAGTGAACACTATGGCCCACAGGTCTACTTCACATCATATTTTTAGCCTTAAAATTTTACTTCGTTGCACTTTCCGCCTTCAGATCTCACTTTGCAATCAATCTTGAAGGGATTAACAACCCCTTTATAGCGTTGGGTGCAAGCTCTTTTGTGTTTGCGCACGTACTTTGGACTTGGCGCGATTATCCTACTGGATTGATACCTTGGTTCTCAAACTAAGGTAAATACTTACTGCTCCTGTGCTGCATCACCCTTTCCTCTTCAAGGGAAAACCAACGCAAGCTCAAGAGGCAGTAGAAGGATTTCCGGCGTCGTTGCCGGGGAGGATCAAGTCAAGAACTCATCCAAGTAAGTGGCGCAAACTCATCTCTTGCATTTACTTTTTTGCCTCTCGTTTTCCTCTCCCCCACTTCTAAAAAAAAAAATTACAACAATATTTGCCTTTTTCGTTCGCCCTTTTCTCTCGTTCGCTTTCTGTTCACTTGTGTGCTTGTTTGCTTGGTGAAGTCACCATGACTGAAAACACCAAACTTTGTGACTTCTCGAATACTAATAATAATGATTTTATTAGTACTCCGATTGCTCCCACCACTAGTGCGGAATCATACGAAATCAATGCTGCTTTGCTGAATCTTGTTATGAAACAGCAATTCTCCGGCCTTCCTAGTGAAGATGCGGCATCCCATCTTAATACTTTCATTGAGCTTTGCGATATGCAAAAGAAAAAATATGTGGATAAGGATGTGATTAAATTGAAGCTTTTTCCGTTCTCGTTGCGAGATCGAGCAAAAACTTGGTTTTCGTCTTTGCCAAAAAATAGTATTGATTCTTGGAACAAGTGCAAAGATGCTTATATATCCAAGTATTTTCCGCCGGCTAAGATTATCTCTATCCGTAATGATATCATGAATTTTAAGCAACTTGATCATGAACATGTTGCACAATCTTGGGAGAGAATGAAATTGATGATTAGAAATTGTCCCGCTCATGGCTTGAGTCTTTGGATGATTATACAAATCTTCTATGCTCACTTGAATTTCTCTTCTAGAAATATCTTGGACTCCGCCTCAGGTGGAACATTCATGGAAATCATGTTAGGAGAAGCTACAAAACACCTAGACATTATCATGACGAACTACTCTCAGTGGCACACTGAAAGGTCACCTGCTAGTAAGAAGGTACACGCTATAGAACAAATTAACTCGTTAAGTGCTAAGATGGATGAGTTAATGAATTTGGTTGCTAGTACAAGTTCTCCTTTAGATCCTAATGATATGCCCTTGTCTTCCTTGATTGAGAGTAGCAACGCTAGCTTGGACGTTAATTTTGTTGGTAGGAATAATTTTGGCAACAACAATGCTTTTAGAGGAAACTATGTTCCAAGGCCTTTTCCTAGTAACCCCTCTAATAAATTTGGCAACTCCTACAACAATACTCATGGAAATTACAATAGATTACCCTCTGATCTAGAGAGTAATATCAAAGAGTTTATCAACTCGCAAAAGATTTTCAATGCGTCCATAGAGGAAAAACTACTCAAAATTGACGATTTGGCTAGGAGCGTTGATAGAATGTCTAGTGATATTGATGCTTTGAAAGTTAGATGTGGTCATCCCAAGATCATTATGGAGGAAACTTTGAAAGTTATGCGTGTTTCTATGAGTGAGAGCAAAGAAAGAACCGCCCAAATTCGTGCTAGACATGAATGGCTTAAAAAGGTGTGTTCTCGTGATAAGAATCACGAAGATCTTAAAGTGCTTGGTGTGACTCCCATTGAATCTTTGTTTTCTTGTGTCAAACCTAATGATGATGGGGCTGGATATGAATCCACTTTGCTTGAAAAACGCACCAACGATACGGAGTCCATCTATCTTGATGCTAAAAGCATTGAAAGTGGAGTAGAAGATATTAAAACCTTGAGTAGTAATGAAACTACTGCTATCCCACAGACCACAGCGCCAAAAATTGACACGTTGACAGAGGCTGGGCTAGCGTTGGTTTTTCCCTTGAAGAGGAAAGGGTGATGCAGCACAGGAGCAGTAAGTATTTCCTGAGTTTGAGAACCAAGGTATCGATCCAGGAGGGTCTTGTCAAGTCCAGAGTACCCGCGCAAACACAAACAAGCTTGCACCCAACGCTTCAAAGGGGTTGTCAATCCCTTCAAGATTATTTGCAAAGTGAGATCTGAAGGCGGAAAGTGCAACGAGGTAAAAAGTGTAAGGCTTAAAATATGGTGTGTAGTAGAACCTCGGGGCCATAGTGTTCACTAGATGCTTCTCTCAAAATAGCAAGTATCACGGTGGGTGAACAAATTACTGTCGAGCAATTGATAGAACCGCGCAAAGTCATGACGATATCTAAGGCAATGATCATGCATATAGGCATCACGTCTGAGACAAGTAGACCGATACTTTCTGCATCTACTACTATTACTCCACACATCGACCGCTATCCATCGTGCATCTAGTGTATTGAGTTCATGACGAACATAGTAACGCTTTAAGCAAGATGACATGATGTAGAGGGATAATCTCAAACCAATGATGAAAACCTCATCTTTTTACCCTTGATGGAAACAACACGATGCGTGCCTCGCTACCCCTTCTGTCACTGGGTGAGGTCACCGCACGGTATGAACCCAAAACCAAGCACTTCTCCCATTGCAAGAATCATAGATCTAGTTGGCCAAACAAAACCCACAACTCGAAGAGAATTACAAGGATATGAAATCATGCATAAGAGAGATCAGAAGAAACTCAAATAAGATTCATAGATAATCTGATCATAAATCCACAATTCATCGGATCTCGACAAACACACTGCAAAAGAAGATTACATCGGCTAGATCTCCATGAAGATCATCGAGAACTTTGTATTGAAGATCCAAGAGAGAGAAGAAGCCATCTAGCTACTAGCTATGGACCCGTAGGTGTATGGTGAACTACTCACGCATCATCGCAGAGGTCATGGTGTTGATGAAGAAGCCCTCCGTGTCCGAATCCCCCCTCCGGCTGGGCACCAGGACGTGCCCCAGATGGGATCTTGCGGAGACAGAAGCTTGCGGCGGCGGAAAAGCGATTGCGATGATCTCCTCATTTTTATGGCATTTATGGGAATATATAGGCGAAAGTCCTAGGGCAGAGGGCGTCCAGGGGTCCACAAGCCTGGATGGCGCGGCCACCACCCTAGCCACGGGGTGGGGGCTTGTGGGGCCCCTTGGGCTCCCGTGCCTTGGCTCCCAAGTTCCCCGATCTTCTTTCGTTCCAAAAAAATCTTTTCGGGGATTTTCTTCCGTTAGGACTCCGTTTCAAAATCTCCTCTGAAAGAGGTCAAAAACATGGAAAAAACAGGAACTGGCACTTGGCACTGAGTTAATAAGTTTGTCCCAAAAAATATATAAAAGGCATGCAAAACATCCAAAGTTTGACAAGATAATAGCATGAAACCTAACAAAAATTATAGATACGTTGGAGACGTATCAACTACTACTTTGGATTTCAACGAATTCAATTATGGTAGTTTCTAATTGATTGAATGCATTTCCTTGATGCAATCCATGCTAAACTCTCCATACGCTTATGGACAAAACAAGGCCTTTACCTATCATATCGTCGATGTTATGATAAAATTTCTTGAAGAGAAACTTGAGTTGGAAGTTTCTATTCCTAAAAATCTTCATGATGAGTGGGAACCTACTGTCAAAATCAAAATCAAAAACTATGAATGCAATGCTTTGTGTGATTTGGGTGCTAGTGTTTCCGCGATCCCAAAGTTTTTATGTGATGTTTTGGGTTTCAATAAGATTGAGGAGTGTTCTCTTAATTTGCATCTTGTGGATTCTACTGTGAAGAAACCAATAGTAAGGCTCAATGATGTTCTTATTATTTCAAATAGGAACTATGTACCCATGGATTTCATTGTGCTTGACATTGATTGCAATCCTACATGCCCTATCATTCTTGGTAGACCTTTCCTAAGGACTATCGGTGCTATCATCCATATGAAGGAAAGGAATATTAGATTTCAATTTCCTTTAAAGAAGAGCATGGAGCACTTTCCTAGAAATAAAATAATATTGCCTTATGAATCCAAGATTAGGGCTACTTATGGTTTGAGCACCAAAGACGACGATACGTGATTCTATCGCCTTATGCCTAGCTAAGGGCGTTAAACAATAGCGCTTGTTGGGAGACAACCCAATGAATTTATCTTTTTCTTTCTATTTTGTTGCGTCCACACCATAATAATTCTGTTATGATTGTGTCTTGTTTCTTTTTGTGTTTGATCCAAGCAAAACCTTTATGACTAGTCTTGGTGATGGTTGTTTGATCGTGCTGGAAAAAGACAGAAACTTTTCGCTCACGAAATTATTTGTCATTTTTATTCAGAAAGAGATTTTGAGTTGATTATTTTTTCTGCTGGTTGATATACCTTTGTCCCAGGCTGTCATAATTTTTCAGAATTGTTGAGGTAGCAAAAGTATACGAAGTATATAGATTGCTACAGACTGGTCTGTTTTTGACAGGTTCTGTTTTTGTTGAGTTGGTTGCTTGTTTTGATGAAACTATGGATACTATCGGGGGGTACTAGCCACGGAAAAGTGAGAATATAGTAATCTAACACCAATATAAATAGAAATCAAGATTGCTACAATACCTAAAGAGGTGGTAGTTTGTTTTCTTGTGCTCATGATATCACGAGTTTCTGTTTAAGTTTTGTGTTGTGAAGTTTTCAAGTTTTGGGTGATGTTCTCATGGACGAATGGATAAAGAGTGGAAAGAGCTCAAGCTTGGGGATGCCCAAGGCATCCCAATCCAAATTCAAGGACACCAAAAATCCTAATCTTGGGGATGCCCCGGGAAGGCATCCACTCTTTCGTCTTCAATCTATCGGTAACATTACTTGGAGCTATATTTTTATTCACCACATGATATGTGTCTTGCTTGGAGCGTCTTGTATCGTAGGAGTCTTTTCTTTTTGTTGTGTCACAATCATCCTTTCTGCACACCTTTTGAGAGAGAGATGCACTCATCGTGATTTTGCTAGAATACTCATTGTGCTTCACTTAGATCTTTTAGAGCACGGCGGTGCGTGACTTGGTAGTTGGCTTGTGCTATGAACGTAGTCCCAAAGGTGATAGGTACCCAAAGAGGATACAAAAACTTCCATCTTCATGTGCATTGAGTAGAAAGAGAAGTTTGATTCCTCTCAATTAGTTTTGAGACGTGGATTTGGTAATATTAAGAGTTATGTTAGTAGGGTGTTGTGAATCTAGAAATACTTGTGTTGAAGTTAGTGATTCCCGTAACATGCACATATGGTGAACCACTATGTTAGGATGTCGGAGCATAATTGATCTATTGATTGTCATCCTTTGTGTTGAGGTCGGGATTACGCGATGGTTTACACCTACCAACCCTTCCCCTAGGAGTATGCGTTTAGCACTTTGTTTCGATTACTAATACAAACTTTCGCAATAAGTATGTGAGTTCTTCATGACTAATGTGAGTCCATGGTATAGATGCACTTTCACCTTCCACCATTGCTAGCCTCTCTAGTACCGCACAATTTTTGCCGGTGCACAAACCCACCATATGCCTTCCTCAAAACAGCCACCATACCTACCTAATATGGCATTTTCATAGCCATTCCGAGATATATTGCCATGCAACACCCACCGTTCCGTATCATGACTTGTGCCGTCACTCTTATATTGCCATTGCATGATCGTAAGATAGCTAGCGAGATTTTTCAACCTCATACGCCAAGCTAGATCGTTGCACATCCCGGTATACTGCCGGAGGCATTTCCTATAGAGTCATCATCGTCCTAAGCTTTGAGCTGTGAGTAAATAAAAGTGTGATGATCATCATTATTAGAGCATTGTCCCATGTGAGGAAATAAAAAAAGAGGCCAAATAGCCCAAATAAAAAAAAGAGGGAAGAATAAAAAAAGAGGCCAAAGAGCCCAAACAAAAAAAGGAGAGAAAAAGAGAGAAGGGACAACGCTACTATTTCTTTCCACACTTGTGCTTCATAATAGCACCATGTTCTTCATGATTGAGAGCCTCTTGTTTTGTCACCACCATATACTAGTGCGAATCTTCATTATATAACTTGGCTTGTATATTCCAATAATGGGCTTCCTCAAAATTGCCCTTGGTCTTCGTGAGCAAGCAAGTTGGATGCACACCCACTAGTTCTCCTTTTGAGCTTTCACATACTTATAGCTCTAGTGCATCCTTTGTATGGCAATCCCTACTCATTCACATTGTTATCTATTAATGGGCATCTCCATAGTCCTTTGATACGCCGAGTCAACGTGACCATCTCCTCCTTTTTGTCTCACAACCACCTCCACACTCTATTCCACCATAGTGCTATATCCATGGCTCACGCTCATGTATCGCGTGAGAGTTGAAAAAGGTTTGAGAAAGTAAGAGTGCGAAAACAATTACTTGGCCAATACCGGGGTTGTCCATGATTTAAAATAGTTGTGTGGGGATGATGGAGCATAGCAAGACTATATGATTTTGTAGGGATAACTTTCTTTAGCCTTGTTATTTTGAAAGTTCATGATTACCTTGCTAGTTTGGTTGAAGTATTATTGTTTTCATGTCAATAGCGAACTATTGTTTTGAATCTTACGGATATGAACATTCATGTCACATGAAAGAAGTTACAAAGGACAACTATGCTAGGAAGCATACCACATCAAAAATTCTGACTTTATCACTTCCCTACTCGAGGACGAGCAGGAGTTAAGCTTGAGGATGCTTGATACGTCTCCAATGTATCTATAATTTTTGATGGTTCCATGCTATTATCCTGTCAAACTTTTGATGTTTTGTATGCCTTTTATATCTTTTTTGGGACTAACTTATTAACTCAGTGTCATGTGCCAGTTCCAGTTTTTTCCGTGTTTTTGACCCTTCTTAGAGGAGGATTTTAAACGGTGTCCAAACGGAATAAAACTTCCGAAAAGATTTTTTCTGGAACAGAAGATACGCACGAGACTTGAGAACCAAGGTAGTGGCCACCAGGGGACCCCACAAGCCCCCTAGGCGCGGCCAGGGGGGCCCGCGCCTAGTAGGCTTGTGGGCCCCCTGTGGCTCGTCTGCCCTACCTCTTCCGCCTATGAATTCAGAAAAAAAAAATCCAAAACTGTGCGAGAGATCCACGAAAATACTTTTCCGCCGCCGCAAGCTTCTGTCTCCGCAAGATCCTATCTGGGGAACGTTCTGGTGCCCTGCTGGAGGGGGGATTCGGATACGGAGGTCTTCTTCATCAACAACATGACATCTCCGATGATGCGTGAGTAGTTCACCATAGACCTTCGGGTCCATAACTAGTAGCTAGATGGCTTCTTCTCTCTCTTGGATCTTCAATACAAAGTTCTCCATGATCTTCATGGAGATCTATCCGATGTAATCTTCTTTTGCGGCGTGTTTGTCGAGATCCGATGAATTGTGGATTTATGATCAAATTATCTATGAATCTTATTTGAGTTTCTTCTAATCTTTTATATGCATGATTTCATATCCTTGTAATTCTCTTCGAGTTGTGGGTTTTGTTTGGCCAACTTGATCTATGATTCTTGCAATGGGAGAAGTGCTTGGTTTTGGGTTCATACCGTGCGGTGACCTCACCCAGTGACAAAAGGGGTAGCAAGGCACGCATCATGTTTTTGCCATCAAGGGTAAAAAGATGGGGTTTACATCATTGGTTTGGTTTTTCCCTCTACATCATGTCATCTTGCTTAAGGCGTTACTCTGTTCGTCATGAACTCAATACACTAGATGCATGCTGGATAGCGGTAGATGTGTGGAGTAATAGTAATAGATGCAGAAAGTATCGGTCTACTTGTCCTGGACGTGATGCATATATGTATGATCATTGCCTTAGCTATCGTCATGACTTTGCCCGGTTCTATCAATTGCTCGACAGTAATTTGTTCACCCACCGTATTATTTGCTATTTTGAGAGAAGCCTCTAGTGAACACTATGGCCCCCGAGTCTACTTCACATCATATTTTCAGCCTTACACTTTTACTTTGTTGCACTTTCCGCCTTCATATCTCACTTTGCAATCAATCTTGAAGGGATTGACAACCCCTTTATAGCGTTGGGTGCAAGCTCTTTTGTGTTTGCGCAGGTACTTTGGACTTGGCGCGATTCTCCTACTGGATTGATACCTTGGTTCTGAAACTGAGGGAAATACTTACTGCTCCTGTGTTGCATCACCGTTTCCTCTTCAAGGGAAAAACCAATGCAAGCTCAAGAGGCAGCAAAAACCTCATCCGTGAGATAGACCAAATTATCCTGGGAATCCCGATGCATGAGACACCTCAAGAAGGTAAAGACAAATCCAGCAAGACCGCCCGACATGTTGACGAACCCGATAAGAGTCATGTATCTCAGTCTCAGGACATGACGAATAATCTAGTGTACATGGCCTGATAGAGATCACCCAAGTTGCCCTGGGTTGGCCCCGCACCGTGTTCTGGGTTGGACCAACACTCACGAGCACTGGCCAAATGGTTAATTATTTATCCTCGGGGTAGCTACTCCCTATGTGTTTTAGTATCAGGTTGTTTAGAAAATTGAGTACCAAAGTTGGGTCTTGCAAGACAAGGCTTAAACTAAAATGAGTTACCAAGAGGTCCCCATAACAACCCCAAGCATGTTAGGAGCACACAATATGCAATGTAACACATGTAGGCGAAACTAAGGCAACAAAAGCGAAACAAAACACTAAGTAAAAGGACAAGCCTTCCGCCTTTTACCAAGTATATAGGTGCATTAAATTAAATAGTAGTAATAAGATGATATTCAAAATCCCATGTTAACACATGGATCAGCGTGGACCTGAACCTAGCAATGCTATAAGAGGGTTGAGCAAGCTCTATCTTAGACAATCAACGGTTGCTAAATTGTGGAGGGGTTAGAGGCTTTTCATCACAATGTTTGGAAGCGATGTATTCAGGTGGTAGCGTGAAGGTCCGTTATATCGACTATAGGGGGGTGAATAGACGATTTTTAGAATTTCATTGCTGAGGAAATTCCTTGTGAGCAAATTCCTCAATGATGAATTAAGTGCAGCAGACATAGCGTAGTATCAGAAGTGCAAATACTACTAGAACAGATTACTTCATAAAGATTATGAGAATCGGTTTGCACAATACAGAGGAACAAAGAACACATGTGAAGATTAACTCGAGTGAAGAATTTTAGGTTGAGGAAATTCATAGAAAGTCTTCAGACAAATTCTTCAAATAACACAGATGGAAGTCTTAAGCATACAATTTTGAGGAAATGAAAGAGTTGAAGAAATAGAACCCGTAGCTCGATCAACACAGTTGTTGATGACCCAGTACCAACTGCTGTGATAGTTGTACGTCTGGTTCGGAGTGGCTTGGTATTAAAACCAAAGGACACACAGTCCCCGGACACACAATCCCTACCGTATTCTACTTGAGCCAAGGACACACAGTCCTCGCCCAAAACTCATGGTAAGTCTTCAGGGCTTACTTCCAAACCCTCACAAACTCGGTCACCCGGGGATCCACAATTGACTGCTGGATGCTCTAGACCATGACGCCTAACCGTCTCGAGGATGCACAATCCTCAAAGGTAAAAGGCTTCAGTTCCACACAGGAACAAATTCTTCATGATGCTCAATTACTAGGTTTTTGGTTTGGGGTTTGGTGTTTGGGTTATTTCCTCACTTGATAATTTTCTCTCGAAGACTCTAAGCAATTTGGGTTGCTCTAAATGACAAGTGCCAATTTCTCTCGGAGCAACCAACCGGCTAGTGGTTGTGGGGGTGGCTATTTATAGCTTGGGAGCATCCCGACATGATTTGACATAAATGCCCTTAAATAATGTGACCGTTGGGTGGATAAGATCAGTGAGGGGGCGCGTGTCGCGGCACTGGTCAGAACTTCCAACTGTGAAAGTCCTCATGTCTCTCATATTCCTCACATTGAGGCTTTGGTAGGTTTAGGCTTGGGTTGAGCATCATGAGGAAATTCATTCTGTAGTATTACTTTGAACTCCTTTAATAGTACAGTGTTCCTATGACTCAAGAGTAAAGAAAATGAAACATAAAGAGTAAATCTTCACGCTTCAGAGTCTTCAGACGGTTTTTCTTTAGGACACACTGAATTCCTCATGTTCAATAGTTTCATGAGCAATATCAATTTTGTCGCAATTTCTTCGCGATCAAAGTCTTCAAGGTAAGATCAAAATCTTCAGCCGAAGACATACATTTTTAGGGGTCGATATTAATCGTATAACTCAAACTCCTCAACGACTTATAGAGCCTATGTACACTTACGAACACATTAATCTCTTAACCTATATGTCTTCAAACCACCAAAATCACTAACGGCACTAGATGCCCTTACACATCCAACGATAAATAGCAAATAAAACGAGTCATCCAAGGACAACGAAATTAGAAACAATATCAAGGTCACGGTCATCTTGCGTGATGGTTGTTCTGATGGGTACAACTCTTGCTCTTCACGAGCATACTCAACATGATCCTCACACTCGTTCTCAGCTCGCGATTCTACCCAAGAGAAAATTACACATCCAATGAGCACACGGCAAGGTGCAATGCTTCAAACAACATGATGCATGAGTGTGGTTATTAAAGGAGCATGGCAATGTTAACTAGTCATCGTTCTCATGCCTTTATTAAGTTGTTTAGAATTCTGGAAAGAACCTCAAGTTTATTAATTCGGGCATGCATGAATATGGCATCAATGGATGCATCACGATAAAACGGTGCAAAAACATATAAGGAACATTGCAAACCGAGCTACGAATCCCTCGAAATTCACAAAACAAGATACGAAAGGCAACAATGACTAAACAACATTTAAGAGATATCTATGGGTAATTTCTTGGTACTCCAAGTACGCCACTGGATTGGGCATGAAATTTCAGGTGGAATATACCCAAATATCATGCAAAACAAAGGAGCACAACTCACACAAAGCACAAAACAATTAGCAACGAATCTATCCACAAATAGCAACATACCACTTTGATCAAGTAAAAACTAGTAGCTACAGCCACTCAGAAAGTTCAAACAAAAGATGAATATGAAGCTATAAAAGTGCACAATAATACCTAACTAACAGCAACATGGATATGTTCATGCAACAATGGCAAACAAGCCCCCAACATGGCAAGAAATTTCACAGATTAGGACTTACTGAAAATCTCAGTTTGCACTTGCAGTTTTAACATATTGACATCAATAAAATTATACTCCATAGCAAGTTTCATGGCATGAAATTTAGCAGGATGAAAGATGGCAACAACTTCTACAGACCACTCTCACTATGCATAAGGTGAAACTGCACATAATCCATGGTAGCATCGCCTAAACATGGCATGAAAATAACAAGAGATTCACAAACTTAGTCAAATTTCACAAAGGGGAATCAAAGAAATGTACAACATCATAGCATATTTGACAAGAATAATAACTAAGATACAAAACCGATTTGCAAGGTGATGACACTACTTGACAGAGGGTAACAAGCACTATAATTCATTGCACTCGACCAACAACTAGGATCAACAATTTCATGGGAATCATCAAGACAACGTGGCAAGAAAATAACAGATTATGATGACAACAACTATATCATCTTAGCATCTTGACATCAAGAAACCCACAAAACCACAAGCTTATCATGAAAAATAAAATTACCAGGGCCTAGTATCCTCAAAACTCTACAACATTCATGTTGACAAGTTTACCAAGCATTTCAAGGTTTAAATCATGAAAAATAACAAAATGACTCCTTAACACAAAATAACATTTTTACAAAGTTGCTCCAAAGGCAAAACTAATGGAACCATTGGATTCCTGAGATTTTTGTACCCGGAAATCATATATCACACCCATATGCTTGTGTTGCCACGAGGGCCCCCTAGGGATGACACATGGGCCCACGACCCATTGTGAGGGCCCAACGCGCAGGCTTAACTCGCGAGCTTGGCAAAAATGGGATTTTTGCACTCGCCTGTGGGGATACCGCGAACTTTTGGGTCCAGGGTGAGAGCGGTGACCACTACACTATGAAATGGTCGATTCTCCTAGAGGGGCTTGGACCTTCTAGACACTACGCACAAGGCGAAGCCACCCAGAGCCAGGAACGACTCGATCGCCGGCGGCAAAGGCAACATCGATGGCAATGAGCGACAAAGGTGACCACTAGTGGGAGTTGCAGGGTGCGAGGGGATTCCATTCCCGGGCCAGCTAGCACCAATGCGCGCTACTACGAGGAGCTCGAGCACGAGCTCATACTCGGCTCGGGCATGGCGTAGCTGCGGCGACCCAAACACTGCAACAATGGTGCTAACAGGGGGAAATGAGCGGGATACAGCTAGGACGAACTGCTGCTCACCGGGGGTTACTTAGGGACGAGGTCAGCCGAACGCGAGGGGAAGAAGGGGTCGCGGTAGCCTGAAGCAGCGGAGCCCCTAGTGCAAGCCGACGACGACGTGGGGGCCCACGAGGTGGGTGTTATCCACACCTCCTAGCTCCGGAAATGGATCAGCGGCGATGGCGAGGTGCTCCTCGGCATGGCTGAACACAGAAGAAGGCATGCTGGAGGCGAGGGGCACAACGCCATGGCAGTGCCGATCTTGCTCCTTCTCTGAAACTCTCTGATCCTCCTCTCTTTCTCTCTGAATCTAACCAGGACGAGAGCGGGGGAAATGGGAGAGAGGTGGTGGCACAAGGAGGGGAGAGGAGGAACCCTAGGGATGCAGGCTTGCTATATAGGGGGAAAGGGACGACACCTCGATATCCGTGACAAGCTCACGACATCACTCTCTCTTTGTCTCTCAAGGAGACGACGTCGTTAGGAGGGGGAAGTTGGCCGTTGAACGGTGCGATGCACTGCGCACTACTGTGCTGGGCTGCTGCTGGGCCAGGGAAGGCAAGGCCAAGGTGGGCTGGGGCTTCTTCTCACCCTCATAGAAAATAAAAAAGGCTTTCCTTTATCTAATAAACAACAACAAACAAAATAATAGCTAGGGAGTTTGAAAGATAATATTTGAGAATAGAAAGTAGTTTGGTACTCAGAAAAATAAGCTCTAGTTAAATGGTTTGGGAATTTTTAGAGCAAACAATTAAAGCACATAATTAATACTTTCGAAGATGTTTTTAGCAAAAGTGACAAAACGAAAATATCCACACCTCGCCAAGTCTTACTTTTAAAATCACATGTAGTATATTTGACAACTATGTAACATTTCTAGTAACTTGATTATAGGAAGTGAAAACAACACATAACTAGCATTCAAATTAAAAGGAGTTTGAGGCATAGTTTTAAAAGAATTGAGAGAGGATTTGCAAGCACAAAACACATACTCATCCCAACATAACACAAAAGTTCATGATGCAATAATAATTATGGGATGATGTCATGATGCCATGATGTAAATGACATGAAGCACTTTCATTAAACCCAACATGGAGGTCATAGATAGAAAATAGTACAAAGGTGGCAATGGAATGCACTTGGGTTGTTACAAGGTCCTCCTCCACCAAAGGGTGATCTTGTGTTTGAATTAAAGAAATTACCTAACACTTCGAAATATGCTTATCTTGATGAAAAGAAGATATATACCGTTTATCAGTGCTGACCTTACGGAGCATGAAGAAAATAGCTTGTTCAAAACTCTAAGGAAGCACCAAGCTGCTATTGGGTATAATCTTGATGATCTTAAGGGCATTAGTCCCACTCCGTGGCAGCACACGGTTAATATGGAACCACATGCTAAACCAATTATTGATCACCAAAGACGAGTGAAGCCCAAAATGAAACAAGTGGTAAGAAATGAAATATTAAAGATTTTGGAATCACGTATAATTTATCCTATATGAGATAGTAGATGGGTAAGTCCCGTTCATTGTGTTCCTAAGAAAGGAGGTATTAGTGTTCTTCCTAATGATAAAAATGAATTCATTCCACAAAGAATTGTAAATGGCTAAAGGACGGTAATTGATTTTAGAAAATTAAATAAATCTACTAGAAAAGATCATTACCCTCTACCTTTCATAGATCAAATGCTAGAAAGACTATAAAGAACACATACTTTTGCTTTCTAGACGGATATTCTAGTTTTTCTCAAATACCCGTGTCACAACCTTATCAAGATAAAACCACTTTTACTTGTCCTTTTGGAACCTATGCCTATGGACGTGTTCCTTTTAGTTTATGCAATGCACCTACTACCTTTCAAAGATGTATGACTGCTATATTCTCTGATTTTCGTGAAAAGATTATTGAGGTTTTCATGGATGATTTCTCCATTTATGGAACTTCTTTTGATGATTGCTTAAGCAACCTTGATTGTGTTTTGCATAGATGTGTGCAAAGTAATCTTGTCTTGAATTGGGAGAAGTGCTACTTTATGGTAAATGAAGGTATTTTCTTGAGTCATAACATTTCCAAGCAAGGTATTGATGTGGACAAAGCTAAAGTTGATGCAATTGAGAAGATGCCATGTCCTAAGGATATTAAAGGTATCCGTAGTTTCCTTGGTCATGCTGGTTTCTATAGGAGGTCTAGTGAAGACTTCTCTACAATTTCTAGGCCTCTTACCAATTTATTACATAAAGATGTTCCTTTCGTTTGTGATGACAATTGTGTAGAAGCCCTTGAAACACTTAAGATAGCCTTAACTTCTGCACCTATTGTTCAACCACCAGATTGGAACTTGCCTTTTGAAATTATGTGTGATGCTAGTGACTATGTTGTTGGTCCTGTTCTGGGACAAAGAGTTGCTAGGAAATTAAATGTTATTCATTATGCTAGTAAAACTAACCAATGGAAAAATAAAGTTAATATTGGAAAAGACTGTCAATAGGTTTAGAAAGAATTGGTCTCAGAAATTAGATGATGCTTTATGGGCCTATAGAACAACTTATAAAAATCCTATGGGCATGTCTCGTATAAAATTGTTTATGGAAAAGCATGTTAGAACATGAGGCATATTTGGAAGTTCAAGAACTCAACTATGATTTCAAACTTGCTGGTGAAAAGAAGTTATTTGATATTAGCTCACTAGATGAATGGAGAACCCAAGCTTATGAAAATGCAGCACTATTCAAAGAAAAAGTTAAAATATGGCATGACAAAATAATCCAAAAGCAAGAATTCAAAGTTGGTGAATATGTTCCAATGTACAATTCCCGTCTTACATTTTTGCAGGAAAACTTCTCTCCAAATGGGAAGGAACTTATATCATCGGAGAAGTTTATTGGCCTGGAGCTATTAAGATCTACAATCCCAAAAGCACTAAGCCGAAGGTTGTCAATGGGCAAAGAATAATGCACTATATTTCAGGCACAACCATTAATGTTGAAAAAAATATTATTCATACCATGACGTCGGAGTAATACATAAAAGACACCTTCCAGAACAGTCGAGAACCCTAAAAAGGAAGAGGTATGTGATAGTAAGTAAAGGAACACAGAAAAATCTGCAAAAAATATTTTTTAGTAGTTTTGGAATATTAGAAAAAAAGGAAATTAATAAATACACGGGAAGACAAGCCAGGTGCCCACTAGGCACGAGGGCGTGCCAGCCCCACATGGCGCGCCTTGGTGTGTAGTGGGCCCCTCGGGCACCTTCCTGACTCTGTTTTGTTGTGGGCTACATATTTCCTTGTATAAAAATTGTTCATATATACACTCAGATGATTTGACCACTTTATAATGGAGAAATCTTCTGTTCTTGTTTCTGTTGTTTTCTGACAGATCAATATCACCATGGCCGCACCAAGGTCCTCCAAGGACAAATTCGTTGAGAGGTTTATCAAACCTTAGTTGTCGGGGGTGTGAAGCACTCTCAATCCATTGACATGTGTTGAGGGGTGCTCCACATCTGGGATGTTCAAGAGCCCAAGAAGATTGGAATCATGGAGGCGACGCTCGAGACGGTGGAGTAGGAGAGCTTCAAGTGCCAAGGCATTGTGGAGCATGGACTCAGTGCCAATCACTCCATGATCACGGAATTCACCCATGATCAAAAGGTGGATGGCCGATCCATGAAGGATATAGTCTTCACATTCAACGAGAAAATCAATTTTCTGCAAGGCCAAATCTATGATCTTCAAAATAAAATCTTTTATTATGAAGCAAGATTTAAAGGTATGAGTTTAGCCGCCAATTGCAGGACTTCGGAGACTCGTGCTTCCTCTTATGATGGTGAGCCACTTCCATGGAAACCGGAGGACAAGTTTGCTTCTAGCTCATCACCACCAGCATCATCATCGTCACCAAAGAAGGAAACTTGAGTTCATGGGTATGGGCACCCGCTTGGCCTGTGGCAAGCTTTGGGGAGGTGCCGCGTATTGTATGACCATCACCATTTTATTATGTTTTCCATGTTAGTTTGATCCCTAGTTATTTCATGATTTACACAAATAAAAGTTTAGTTTGATCCATCTTTTGAGTGCTAGTTTCGTGATCTATCCATCTATGTAATCGAGTGAGAGTTATATAATAAAGTTTTGTTTGAGTTTTTGCTTGTTTACTTTATTGTTGCAATCGAAATAAAATCAAATAATGAAAAATATCATATGATAATCTTATAGTAAGTAGTGACATTACATAAGGAAACGTATAAGTGGTAAAATTTGTTGAATGTTGACAAACATAGCATTGGTCAGTGATGCAACACATGAACTAATTAATAAGGGAAGAGAAAATATACATGCAAATACACTAACCTTGACATCTTTTATGGTTGTGAGTTCCCATTAATTATAATATGCCAAAACTGTTGACACTGGACAAGCATGACAACGTAATGATTTATGTTTGTTCACATTCACATAGAAGTTATATTGTTATGGATCCTCTAACATGTGGTGCTTGCTAAATATCTTTGCTAGCCAAAATTCCGCACTATGTAGAGATACTACTTGTGCATCGAAAACCTTACAGCCAAATACATGTTTTAAGAGTCCACCATATCTAGCTATGGATTGAGTTAGATCCTTCAAGTAAGTTGTCATCAGTGCAAAAAGGAAATAAAAATTGCTTCTAAACGTGTTTGATCATTTAATGTAAGGGAAATTAAGTGTTGTACAAACTTGTGATGGTGATTATAAAAGTGACAAACCGCATAATAATGGTTGCTATCATAAGGGGCAATATAATGTAGCGTTGCTTTGCACTAAAGGATTTGGAATACAACCAAAATGCGCATGACAACCTCTGCTTCCCTCTATGAAGGTCCTATGTTTTACTTTTACATATTTACTTTTATGCAAGTGTCGAAATATACTTCTGTATTCATTTTTTTTCTCTTTTGCAAGCGTCATGTGGTGGGGAAACATCTAGGCATATATATCTAGTTGAATGTGGGTGGTCATGAGTTATCATTGTTGACATTCACCCATGAGGTGAATACATTGGGAGGCGAAACAATAAGCCCCTATCTTTCTGTGTGTCCGGTTGAAACATTTTTCTCATATGTATGCGGTGAGTGTTAGAAATCATAGAAGACTAAATGATGGTTCAGTATGCGGACTTGCCTAAAGGCTCCGATACGAGACCCTTCCTAAAAATGTTATGAATTGTGTTGCAAAGTAGACTCAGAACATAGTTTGTTAGTTTTCAATGGAGTTTATGCTTCATACTTCGATGCTGTGATGAAATGTTACTTGTTTATGAGAAGTTTTATGATAAAGGTTTTTGATGAAGTATTTGACGAGGTTTAATTGCTATTATAATAATGAGCATTATGCTACTATGTCCGTATTTTTCTTTATCGACACCTCTCTCTCAAAACATGTGGTCATGATTTTCGATATAGGCTTTCGCTTGTGGACAAGCGAAGTCCACGATTGGGGTAGTTGATACGTCCATTATGCATGATGTTTTGCTATTTTTATTTGTAGTGTTTTTATGTGTTATATCACTTTATTGAGTCATTCTAATGCCTTTTTTCTCATAATATACAAGGTTTACACAAAGAGGGAGAATGCCGACATATGGAATTCTGGACGTGAAAAAGCTATGTCAAAGATACCTATTATGCACATCTCCAAATGGGCTGATACTTCATGGAGAATATTTTTGGAATAAATAAAAAATACTAGAAGAAAGAAGTACGAGGGGGGGGGGGCTGCCAGGTGCCCACTAGGCACTATGGCGCACGAGCCCCTGACACGCCCTAGTGGGTAGTGGGACACCCGACCCAATTATGGCAACCATCTTGCGATATATATTCAGTTTTAACCCAAAAAAATAAGAGGAGGACTTTCGGGATAGAGCGTCACTATCTCGAGGCGGAACTTGGGCAGGAGCACTTTTACCCTCAACCAGAGCGATTCCGCAAGGGGAAATTCCCTCTCGGAGCGGGAAATCGAGGCCATCCTCATCACCAACAACCCTCTCATCTTGGGGATGCCAATCTTCATCAACATCTTCAACATGGCTGTCACATCCCTGACACCTTAAGCAAGTTAGTCCTTGAAGGGTACCCATCGGTTCGGTATCAAGGGAAAGTTGGCTCCTCGTTACATTGGTCCTTTTCGCATTCTTGCCAAACGAGGAGAAGTTGCCTACTAGTTGGAACTTCCTCCGCATCTTTCCAAGTTTCATGATGTTTTCCACGTCTCGCAACTCAGGCGTTGCTTTTCGGATCCTATCCCTAAAGTGGACCACGAAACGCTTGATCTACAAGATAACCTTTCATACCGAGAATACCCCGTGCGTATTCTTGATTAAGCTGAGCGTACCACTCGACGTCGAAACCTCAAGTTTCTTAAAGTTCAATGATCACACCATTCTGAAAAGGAGGCAACTTGGGAAAGAGTGGATCGTGTCCGACTTGAATATCCTGCGTTATTCCCGACGACTTCTAAATCTCGGGACGAGATTCCTTTGAGTGGGGGTGAGTTGTCACATCCCTGACACCTTAAGCAAGTTAGTCTTGTGCTCATGTCTTCTTTGCATTGCATCTAAGAAATTTTCAACAAGAACAAAGAAAGAGGTGAAGGAAAAACTCAAACCCTAGCCACTTCTTTAAATAAAGGAAATCTCAAACTAGTTAAAATCAATGAACCCAAAATGGCCTCAAGAAAAGTTCAAACATTCTGATAAATCATGAAAGTAAATGAGCAATGAAGAAAACCATTTTCTTGACACTTTAAGAATTTTAAATAAATGCAAAAAGCTACTGGTTTCAAGTTTTTAATTTGAAATCAGAAACTTTAAACTTTAAAAAATATTGAAAACTTTGAGAATGGTTGGAAATATTCCAGCAAATATTCTGGTGTGTTTAAAATAGTTTTTACAAACTATTTGGAAGTTAAAATAAATGGTAAAACAATGAAATAGAAAAAACAGAAACAAAACAGAAAAGAAAATGGGAAAAACTTATCTGACGCTCACCTGGCCCGGCCCATCTCCTTCCTGTCGTCTTCCTCCCCCGCTAGTGGGCAGCAGGAGGTGGCCGCCACGTACTCCGGCGCGGCCACGCACCTGTGCGCCTTCCTGGCCGCCGCCTCGCGCTGGCAAGCATGGGGATAAGCTCCGCGAGCCCGTGGCTATCCATTCCCAGCGCCAGTTCCCCCCTCCTCTCGGATCTTTCCTCCCTCCTTCTGCCGCCATTGGAGCTCGAGCAGAGCTCGAGCTCGCCGTCGTTCTAGCCTCCCCTCTTTCCTTCTGAGCCGCGCATTAGCTCCGCCGCAACCCCCTGAAGATCCCTAGACACGAGCCCGACGCCCAGATGCAGTGAAACGACGAGAAGCAGTCGTCTTCTTCCTCGGGTCACCGAAGATCGTCGCCGGCATTCTCCCTCTCCAGGCCGTCCCCTAGCAAACTAGCGCCACCACTGCACTCCCCGTAAGCATGAGGTCATTTCCCCTAAGCTCTCCCCGTCGATCCCCTCCACTAGGCTTAGTTCCACCAGAGCCCGACAAGATCCACCGCTGCAGCTCGTCGCCGGTAACCCTCCGGTGATTAGCCCGTCCTTCTGAGGGCACCAGCAGCTTCAGGTCGTCGCGTAGATGCCGTAGGAGCTATGTCCCATGCGCAACTCCCTCTGTATCCATGACCTCGATGACGCCCGAACCTTGGCCGCCGCCAAGCTCATCGCCGGCGTCATCTCCGGCCAGATCAGCCCCAGCTAAGTGCAGAAATGGAACCGCGGGAGAAGTGTCGTTCTTCTGGTGCTCTCCGCGCAGCGTTAGGCCCTCTGTGCGCCGTTTCCGAGCCCCCCCCCCGACGTTCTCGTGCTCGCCGAAAGCTCCCGGCCGGAGAGGACGACCTCGCCGCCGGTGGATCTCAGCTGGCCTGAGCCACTAACGGGTGGGGCCAGCCTCTGGATAGTTTAGAGATAATAAAAATTAATCAGATTAATTAATAAGACACTCACATGTGGGTCCAGTGAGTTTAATTAACTAAATAAGATTAATCCTAATCTAAAATTGACCAGAGAGACTGACGAGTGGGTCCCACTGGTCAGGTTTGACTTTCAACGGCCAGATGGACCTGCTGATGTCATGCTGATGCAGTAAAAGTATTTTCCAGTATAAAAATAATTCTAGAAATGTTTAAAACTTCAAAAATTCATAGAAATAAATCTGTAACTCCAATGAAAACAATTTATATATGAAAAAGTATCAGAAAAATTCAAGGAATCTGAATATGCTAGTTTCATTCCTGATTGAAAAAGTTACAGAACCCAAACATGTAGATTAACGAATATGTCAACTCTTATAAATACTTTATAAATGGAATATGGAAATTATTTAAATTTCTTTTTGTTTGACATGATCATACATTGTTCTAATATCAAACCAGAAACTTAACATGACATCCCATTCATGATAACATCAAGATGATCTGAGCATCAGGTCGAATCAATTAAATCGGTATCCGACAATACCTCATTTGAAGTGATATTTGAATTTAATTCAAATCAACTTCAAACCTAATACATGTTGCTTGTAATAGTATGACACCTTGCATTCTCTTGCCATGCTCATGCACCATCTTGATTGCATATGCTTGATATTGATTGTTGCCATTTCCTTCGGTAGGCTCCGCTCCCCTAGATTCCACTGAATATCCGTCTGACGGATATTGTCCCTCCTCTGAGCAACAAGGCAAGCAACCATTTTGATCATCCCGATAAATCCCATGTTCTTGCTCCTGCACTTGTTTATTGCATTAGGATCAAATGCTTCAACTGCTTTTGCCACGTTAGTTGAACCCACTTCCTTTGCATGACCTATCCTTGTCACAGTAAATAGCCGAACCTTGCAACCTAGCATACCTGGTAGTTGCTTGAGCCATGATGTGCCTTATCCTTCTATGCATGCTATGCTAAGAGTTGTGTATGGTTTGTCATCTGGGAGATGAACAGAATTGTGAGAATGCGTTCGGTAAGCAAAGGTTGTGTGTTGAATCTGATTTGGTAAAGGTACCGGTGAAAGGTTGTGTAGGAGTACATGGCGGGTTGTTTCATTCGAACCGTCCTTAGGAACTGAGTTCCGTGTATGTAATCCAAGACTAGATACTACCACATGCTGGGCCCTGAAATATGACACCGCTCGGCCTATTAATCGCTTAGTACTCGGTCCAGGAGTTGCAAGTAGTTTCTGGTGTTTATAGTCATGCTGGAGGCCATGCATAGTGCTGACCTGAGAGGTGGGCTATGATGCGGTAGGCAGTGGCACCCGGATGGTGGGCTTGGGAACCCTGCGCACATCGTTTGAGGCCGTGGCGGAAACCTCGGCCGGACTTCCGTACGGGTTACTCTCAGATAGGCGATAAACCTCGACTAGGTACTAGTGTGGTTAACGGTCGTGGCCGACTCCCTCGCCGGGCTTCCGTTTGAAGGTTGCCGAGGTGCATGACGTGCACATGGCGATAAGTGGCGAGAGCGTGTGTGACGAAGTACACCCCTCCAGGGTTATGATCTATTCGAATAGCCGCGTCCGCGGATATGGACTACTTGGAGACATATGTTGTTCATAGATAACTTCAATGGCTACTCATAAAATTGTCAAGATAAGCGTGAGTGTCGTGGACGGCATTCCCGTATGGAGACGGAATGATTCTACGATGGTGTATTGTTGTGGTGTTAGTGGACTCGTGTGCGAGAAATCAAGTTGTCAAAATTATTTAAAAATGCAAGTTGTCTAGCCACGAGTCAAATGCTGGCTTTCCGCATGAAATCCCACAATACCTTATTGATACCTTGCATGAGTAGATAGTCATCCTAAAGTCTTGCTGAGTACCTTCGTACTCATGTTTGTTTAATAATTGTTGCAGAGGTTGCTAATTACCCTAATGGAGGGTTTTTCGTAGACATTGACGACGACACGTAGCTAGTGTCCCAGCTACGATCTGGCCCTAGGTTGGGTCCGTAGTATAGTCATGCCATGTGCCCTTTTAGTTGCACCTGTCTGTACTCACACAGTTTTAAACTCTTCCGCTGGCTTGTAACTGAATGACTTCTATTATGGGTCGTGAGACCCTTAATGTGTAATATTATGTGTGTGGCTCTTCCAAGCCTCTTAAATAAAGTTTGTATGTTTATGGTTATGTTGGGATGCCATCGATGTATCTATACATATCGGTCTGCCATGCGTATGTGTGTCGTACTTGATATGTATGGGGTTCGATTACCTAGTCGTGAACTTTAGTAGCACTCCTTACAAGTAAATGCCCCTTTGTGTTCCAACTAGCCATGGTAGTTCGCTACTGCTCCGGACACATTGGTTGACCCGCATGTGTCCTTCTTCGCTGTTGTGTCTGTCCCCTTTGGGGAAATGTCACGCGATGTAATGGAGTCCTTGTAGCTTGCTACGACTCGTCTACACTCGCTGGTGACCGACACCTGCTTTGTTGGGTCATGTATGCATGTCCTTGAGCGGTACTGCCACTTTGGTTTGTGACTAGAATTGTCGATCCGGGTTCTTTGACATTGGGATGCTAGCGACACTATTGCATACGTGAGTTAAAAGACGCAAACGGTCCCGGCTAAGGTAAGGTTGCAGCCGTGGAGTTCTCCGTGCGTGAGACCGCAAAGTGATGCGATGTGTTACAGGTTGGATTCCTATGACTTAGGCTCGGGGTCCCGACAGCGTTGGTATCAGAGCATGACTGACTGTAGGATTACTAAGCCAAACTGGTCGAAGTTGAGTCTAGAATTGCTTTAGTTATATATAAGGGAATTGATTGTGGAAGGGAACGTAAGACTCTTGTTCTCTTCTCAAGTTATTCTATTCTGGTCATCGTCGTTTTTCTCTGGGATTGAAGGACTAGGTTACTCATCTTCTTCTAGCCTCGTGTTTCTGATCGGTAGATTATAGGACTACGGGTCAAGAGATATTGGGTTTCTTCCATTCCTAGGAAAAAGGAAGTAAGCTTGATGACCAGAGAGTTGAACTTGATAGTTGAGTGGTTACGCTATTCCATTCATGGGTTGTCTCAAAATTTGTTTTTGAGCATTTACAGCTGTTATGCTGCCCAATTTTGCATTCAGAGCTCTAATGCTTTTGCATTACTCTCTATTTACAGATGCCTGGCCGTCCTTCTCTTCAAGTGGTACGTCTCACCAGGTGCATTGATGTACCGGGTCATACGGCCATGCTGGTCAGGGTGATGTCGGTGTGCGGTTACCGCTGGTACCCCGAGTACACAGTGGAGGAACAGTACCGAGACTTCAACCAGAGCCAGTACATCTGCACTGTTAGGGTATTTCCAGACTACCCTGGAGCTGAGGAGCCAATCCATTGGTCCTATGGGTTGGGAGTCACTGTTGACATGGCAGTACAAGATGCTGCGTATTCAATGCTGACCATTATGAGAGTGAGACATGCAATGCTGCAGAATTCAGAGTTCTGCTATGTTCCGGCCTCTCAGCCAGGTGAAGAGGGATACCTCAGTGGAGTCTATTTTGATTCTTCCATGGAGGATCCATTACTGCAGTCCACCGTTGAGATGCTAGAGAACAGAGACAGGGATGCTCGTGCTCTCCGCATGGAGCTTTATGCTACCCGTGCCCGTCTGTGGACGGCTTTGACGCTGCTGGCACCGGTAGTCCAGACAGGGTACAAAGAGATGGAGATGCTGAATCATGTTAGGACTCATCTTCCGGCCCACGTTGACTGGCCAGCTATAGGAGGAGTCACACCTCTTCGGGGGCCCCTCTTACCACCAGTCAGGGGACCAAGGCCACATCCGTGTCCTTATGGATCCGAGGGATCTCTGGCTAGAGTGTTTCCTGATCCACAAGTTGAGCTTCCAGGTCATGGAGGTAATCTCTGTGAGATGTTCTAGGAGGATGCCTGAGCTGTGAGCGGAAGGATAGTATGGTAGTAGCCGTATGTTCACAGTCCTGCGTGACTTGTGAAGTATGCCTGTAATGTGAAATGAATTTCGGAGGCCTAGATAAATAATGTATAGGAAGCTTGTAAGCCTCTGATGAGTAGTTTCATAATTTCAGTAGTTGCTCTTCGGTTAAGGTTGTACTGAACTATGTAAGGGTGTGTATGAACCATGGTGTATATATAGCAGTTGCTTGTTACCATGTTGTTCGGATATTCATTTCCGCATTTCGTGTGTTCAGTACATTCTTAATCCATAGCTAGTATTGATATGATATTGGTCTAAGCTGTGAGTTTGTTTGTCAGGATGGTGTTCACCAGGTTGAACCGTGCCCCTGGTCATGAGCAAGGCGAGGGTAGTCAAGCGTCGCAGGAAGACCTTCCTCACCCGCCTTCTCTGGCGGAAGTGATGCTTGAGGCAGAGAGAAACAAAACGGAGACCAACCGACTGTTAGAGCGTATTGAGCAGAATACGGCTCGACAGCCTAGGAATGCTGCAGTGTCCCTGAATGACTTTGTGAAGCTGAATCCTCCAAAGTTTCATCATTCCGTCGATCCCTTAGACGCTGATGACTGGCTATGCAGCATCTCACGCAAGATTCGCTCTGCGAATGTGTCTGAGGCCGATAAGGTGACCTTTGCGGCGTATTTCCTGGAGGGACCCGCCAACCTGTGGTGGGAGAACTTTGAAGCTATGCGTTCCGCTGAACCAGTAGCCACATGGGCAGACTTCAGTGCAGCTTTTTGTCTGCACCATATTCCAGAGGGCCTGATGGACAGAAAGAGAGAGGAGTTCTGTGCCTTCACTCTGGGCAAGTTGACCGTGGATTCTTATAGCCGCGAGTTCTGTGACCTCGTCCGCTATGCAACAGAGGAGGTGTCTACTGACGCCAAGAACCAAGCAATATTCCGTAAGGGTCTGAGCCCTGAGCTTCGTCGTGATCTGCGCCTCCATGAGTGTGCAAGCTTTCAATCCCTGGTCAACAAAGCGATCAGTGCCGAGACTGGTCATACTGACTTCGAAGCCACAAGGAATCACTCCCGTGACTTTGGCTCTTCTTCTGGTTCCTCATTTTCCAAACGCAGGCTGTGGGTTCCGAACAGTTCTCTGCCGCCAAGATACACTCCGAGGCCATCCTACGTGGCGCCTCAGACGAATCAGGCCAACCCTCCAGCAAAAGCTTATAGTGGTCCAGCAAGCAATGCTGCATCACGTGCCAACCAAGTGATATGCTACAAGTGTGGAGAACCGGGGCACTATTCCCATGAGTGTCCTCAAAATGTGGGTGCCAAGCAACCCGGAAAGTCCGTCGGGCAAGCCAAGTTGGGCAAATCTTACTATGTGAAGCCAACTCCTGCACGTGGCCGTGTGAACTATGTGTCAGAAGAAGAAGCTACAAAGGATCCCGACGTCATGCTGGGTACGCTTCTTGTTAATCATCACCCAGCGTTTGTTCTCTTTGACACTGGGTCTTCTCATTCCTTCATTTCAGAAAGTTACGCACAGTTGCATAACATGTCTTTTTGTGATATGCCAATCCCATTGGTTGTCCAAACTCCTCATAGTAAATGGCAAACCTCTAGGATAACCTATGACAATGAAATTCTAGTAGATAGGCTAGTTTTTCTAGCCTCATTGATAGCCTTGAAATCTTCGGATATTAATATCATCTTGGGCATGGACTGGATGTCAGCTCACTATGCCAAGATTGATACTCATTCTAGAAATGTCCAGCTTACCCATCCCTCGGGTGAGATAGTAAATGTCTCTACTCGAGTTGCCAAATGCCAACTCTATTCCTTAAATGCCAACCCTCTTCCGGAACTTGAAGACATTCCGGTAGTCCGTGACTTTCCGGATGTCTTTCCAGAGGAACTGCCAGGAATTCCACCTAACAGAGATGTAGAGTTTGTGATAGATCTTGTTCCGGGAACTGTCCCAATAGCGAGAAGACCATATAAGATGGCACCCCTGGAGCTAGCCGAACTTAAGAAGCAACTAGATGAGGCCTTGAACAAAGGTTTCATCCGTCCTAGCTCTTCTCCTTGGGCTTGCCCCGTCCTCTTCGTCAAGAAGAAAGACGGAACAGATCAGATGGTTGTAGATTACCGACTAGTTAATCTGGTCACTATAAAGAACAAGTATCCGCTCCCCAGGATCAACGACCTGTATGATCAACTCGCTGGATCCTCAGTCTTCTCCAAAATGGATTTGAGGTTGGGACACCATCAAATCAAGATCAAGAACGGGGACATTCCAAATAGGCTTCTCTTACTCGTTATGGCCAATACGAGTACGCCGTCATGTCCTTCGGTTTAACCAATGCCCCAGCCACCTTCACTCGTCTGATGAATTCAATCTTCATGGAGTATTTGGATAAATTCGTCGTGGTATACCTCGATGATATTCTCATTTACTCGAAGAACGAACAAGAACATGCCGAGCATCTAAGGCTGGTATTGATGAAACTTCGAGAGCATCGCCTTTATGCCAAGTTTTCAAAATGTGAATTCTGGTTACCAGAAGTGACCTATCTGGGTCACGTAATCTCCGGTAAGGGTATTGCTGTCAATCCCGAGAGAGTTCAAGCTGTCCTTGATTGGACTCAACCTGAATCGCTTACGCAAGTTAGGAGTTTTCTTGGTCTAGCGAGCTATTGTCGCTGCTTTGTCGAGAATTACTCCAAGGTTGCAAAGCCTCTAACTGAATTCCTCAAGAAGGATAAAAAGTTCGAGTGGACACCACAGTGTGAGCATAGTTTTCAGGAACTGAAAAGACGCCTGACTTCTGCACCTGTGTTGCTACCACCAGATTTTTCTAAGGACTTTGTTATCTATTGCGACGCCTCGCGACAAGGATTAGGTTGCATTCTCATGCAAGATCATCATGCGATCGCATACGCATCTCGACAGTTGCATCCACATGAGGATAATTATCCCACACATGACCTTGAGCTTGCAGCTGTGGTCCACGCACTAAAAACATGGCAACATTACCTTTTGGGTAATCGTTGCGAAATATTCACTGATCACCAAAGTCTGAAATATATCTTCACCCAGCCGGATTTGAATCTCAGGCAAAGACGGTGGGTTGAGTTGATCTCGGATTACGACTTAGGGATAACTTACACCCCGGGGAAGGCCAATGTTATGGCCGATGCACTAAGTTTTAAATCTTATTGTAACAATTTGATGCTACAACAAGGTCAACCACATCTCCATGAGGACTTTCGGAAGTTGAATCTTCATATTGTTCCTCAAGGATTCCTTTCTACCCTGGTGGCGAAGCCTACGCTTAAGGATCAAATTATAGCTGGCCAAAAGCGTGACAAGGGTATATCACGGATTAAGGAGAATATTTTTAGCGGAAACGCTAAAGAATTTTCCATGAACGATCAAGGTGTTGTGTTTTTCCAGAATCGTCTAGTGGTTCCTAAGAACCCGCATCTAAGGCAGTTAATCCTTAAGGAGGCTCATGATTCTCCTCTCACCATTCATCCCGCTAGTACTAAGATGTATCAGGACCTACGCCAGAGGTTCTGGTGGACTAGGATGAAGAGAGAAATTGCTGAGTTCGTTGCTAACTGCGACGTTTGTCGTCGAGTTAAGGCAGAACATCAAAGGCTTGCTGGCACCCTTCAACCTCTAGCTATTCCTGAATGGAAATGGGATAAGGTTAGTATGGATGTCATTACCGGATTGCCCAAGACCAAGAAAGGAAATAATGCTATCTTTGTGGTCATTGACCGTCTTTCCAAAGTGGCTCATTTTCTTCCTGTTCGTGAGAGCATAACAGCTAGCCAGCTAGCAGAGTTATATATCTCCCGAATAGTGTCTCTTCATGGTGTTCCCCTGGAGATTAACTCGGACCATGGGAGTATCTTTACTTCTCGCTTCTGGGAAAGTTTTCAGAATGCCATGGGGACTCACTTATCTTTTAGCACTGCTTTCCATCCCCAATCAAGTGGTCAAGTAGAAAGAGTGAATCAAATCCTAGAAGATATGCTCCGAGCTTGTGTTATATCGTTCGGTATGAATTGGGAGAAGTGCCTTCCATTCGCCGAATTCGCTTATAACAATAGTTATCAATCAAGCTTGGGCAAAGCTCCGTTTGAAGTTCTCTATGGACGAAGATGTCGAACACCTCCTAATTGATCAGAAACCGGGGAGAGGCAACTCTTTGGCCCGGATATGATCCAGGATGCAGAAGAGCAGGTTTGCATTATTCGTGAAAAGTTGAAAACAGCCCAGTCTCGTCAAAAGAGCCAATATGATCGTCATCATAAGGCTGTGACCTTTGAAGTTGACGAGAAGGCTTACCTTCGGGTTACACCTTTGAAGGGTACCCATCGGTTCGGTATCAAGAGCAAGTTGGCTCCTCGTTACATTGGTCCTTTTCGCATTCTTTCCAAACGAGGAGAAGTTGCCTACCAATTGGAACTTCCTCCGCATCTTTCCAAGGTTCATGATGTTTTCCACGTCTCGCAACTCAGGCGTTGCTTTTCGGATCCTATCCCTGAAGTGGACCACGAAACGCTTGATCTCCAAGATAACCTTTCATACCGAGAATACCCCGTGCGTATTCTTGATTAAGCTGAGCGTACCACTCGACGTCAAAACCTCAAGTTTCCTAAAGTTCAATGATCACACCATTCTGAAAAGGAGGCAACTTGGGAAAGAGAGGATCGTGTCCGACTTGAATATCCTGCGTTATTCCCGACGACTTCTAAATCTCGGGACGAGATTCCTTTGAGTGGGGGTGAGTTGTCACATCCCTGACACCTTAAGCAAGTTAGTCTTGTGCTCATGTCTTCTTTGCATTGCATCTAAGAAATTTTCAACAAGAACAAAGAAAGAGGTGAAGGAAAAACTCAAACCCTAGCCACTTCTTTAAATAAAGGAAATCTCAAACTAGTTAAAATCAATGAACCCAAAATGGCCTCAAGAAAAGTTCAAACTTTCTGATAAATCATGAAAGTAAATGAGCAATGAAGAAAACCATTTTCTTGACACTTTAAGCATTTTAAATAATTGCAAAAAGCTACTCGTTTCAAGTTTTAAATTTGAAATCAGAAACTTTAAACTTTCAAAAATATTGAAAACTTTGAGAATGGTTGGAAATATTCCAACAAATATTCTGGTGTGTTTAAAATAGTTTTTACAAACTATTTGGAAGTTAAAATAAATGGTAAAACAATGAAATAGCAAAAAAAAAACCAAAACAGAAAAGAAAATGGGAAAAACTTACCTCACGCTCACCTGGCCCGGCCCATCTCCTTCCTGTCGTCTTCCTCCCCCGCCAGTGGGCAGCAGGAGGTGGCCGCCGCGTACTCCGGCGCGGCCACGCACTTGTGCGCCTGCCTGGCCGCCGCCTCGCGCTGGCAAGCACGGGGATAAGCTCCCCGAGCCCGTGGCTATCCATTCCCAGCGCCAGTTCCCCCCTTCCTCTCGGATCTCTCCTCCCTCCTTCTGCCGCCATTGGAGCCCGAGCAGAGCTCGAGCTCGCCGTCGTTCTAGCCTCCCCTCTTTCCTTCTGAGCCGCGCATTAGCTCCGCTACAACCCCCTGAAGATCCCTAGCCACGAGCCCGACGCCCAGATGCAGTGAAACGACGAGAAGCAGTCGTCTTCTTCCTCGGGTCACCGAAGATCGTCGCCGGCGTTCTCCCTCTCCAGGCCGTCCCCGAGCAAACTAGCGCCACCACTGCACTCCCCGTGAGCATGCGGTCATTTCCCCAAATTCTCCCCATCGATCCCCTCCTCTAGGCTTAGTTCCACCGGAGCCCGACAAGATCCGCCGCTGCAGCTCGTCGCCGGTAACCCTTCGGTGATCAGCTCGTCCTTCTGAGGGCACCAGCAGCTTCAGGTCGTCGCGTAGATGCCGTAGGAGCTAAGTCCCGTGCGCAACTCCCTCTGTATCCATGACCTCGATGATGCCCGAACCTTGGCCGCCGCCAAGCTCGTCGCCGGCGTCATCTCCGGCCAGATCAGCCCCAGCTAAGTGCAGAAATGGAACCGCGGGAGAAGTGCCGTTCTTCTGGTGCTCTCCGCGCAGCATTTGGCCCTCTGTGCGCCGTTTCCGTGCCCCCCCCCCCGACGTTCTGGTGCTCGCCGGAAGCTCCCCGCCGACGAGGACGACCTCGCCGCCGGTGGATCTCAGCTGGCCTGAGCCACTGACGGGTGGGGCCAGCCTCTGGATAGTTTAGAGATAATAAAAATAAATCAGATTAATTAATAAGACACTAACATGTGGGTCCAGTGAGTTTAATTAACTAAATAAGATTAATCCTAATCTAAAATTGACCAGAGAGACTGACCAGTGGGTCCCACTGGTCAAGTTTGACTTTCAACGGCCAGATGGACCTGCTGATGTCATGCTGATGCAGTAAAAGTATTTTCCAGTATAAAAATAATTCCAGAAATGTTTAAAACTTCAAAAATTCATAGAAATTAATCTGTAACTCCAATGAAAATAATTTGTATATGAAAAAGTATCAGAAAAATTCAAGGAATTTGAATATGCTATTTTCATTCATGTTCGAAAAAGTTATAGAACCCAAACATGTAGATTAACGAATATGTCAACTCTTATAAATACTTTATAAATGGAATATGGAAAGTATTTAAATTTATTTTTGTTTGACATGATCAAACATTGTTCTAATATCAAACTAGCAACTTAACAAGACATCCCATGCATGATAACATCAAGTTGATCTGAGCATCACGTCGAATCAATTGAATCGGTATCCGAGAATACCTCATTTGAAGTGATATTTGAATTTAATTCAAATCAACTTCAAACCTAATACATGTTGATTATAATAGTATATCACCTTGCATTCTCATGCCATGCTCATGCATCATCTTGATTGCATATGCTTGATATTGATTGTTGCCATTTCCTTCGGTAGGCTCCGCTCTCCGGATTCCACCGAATATCCGTCTGACGGATATTGTCCCTCCTCTGAGCAACAAGGCAAGCGACCATTTTGATCATCCCGATAAATCCCATGTTCTTGCTCCTGCACTTGTTTATTGCATTAGAATCAAATGCTTCAACTGCTTTTGCCACGTTAGTTGAACCCACTTCCTTTGCATGACCTATCCTTGTCACAGTAAATAGCCGAACCTTGCAACCTAGCATACCTGGTAGTTGCTTGAGCTATGATGTGCCTTATCCTGCTATGCATGCTATGCTTAGAGTTGTGTATGGTCTGTCATATGGGAGATGAACAGAATTGTGAGAATGCGTTCGGTAAGCAAATGTTGTGTGTTGAATCTGATTTGGTAAAGGTATCGGTGAAAGGCTGTGTAGGAGTACCTGGCGGGTTGTTTCATTGGAACCATCCTTAGGAACTGAGTTCCGTGTATGTAAGCCAAGACTAGATACTACCACATGCTGGGCCCTGAAATATGACCCCGCTCGGCCTATTAATCGCTTAGTACTCGGTCCACGAGTTGCAAGTAGTTTCTGGTGTTTATAGTCATGCTGGAGGCCGTGCATAGTGCTGACCTGAGAGGTGGGCTATGATGCGGTAGGCAGTGGCACGGTGTACCAAGTGGCACCCGGATGGTGGGCATGGGAACCCTGCGCACATCGTTTGAGGCCGTGGCGGAAACCTCGGCCGGACTTCCGAACGGGTTACTCTCAGATACGCGATAAACCTGGACTAGGTACTAGTGTGGTTAACGGTTGTGGCCGACTCCCTCGCTGGGCTTCCGCTTGAAGGTTGCCGAGGTGCATGACGTGCACATGGCGATAAGTGGCGAGAGCGTGTGTGATGAAGTACACCCCTGCAGGGTTATGATCTGTTTGAATAGCCGCGTCCGCGGATATGGACTACTTGGAGACATATGTTGTTCATAGATAACTTCAATGGCTACTCATAAAATTGTCAAGATAAGCGTGAGTGTCGTGGACGGCATTCCCGTATGGAGATGAAATGATTCTACGATGGTGTATTGTTGTGGTGTTAGTGGACTCGTGTGCGAGAAATCAAGTTGTCAAAATTATTTAAAAATGCAAGTTGTCTAGCCGCGAGTCAAATGCTGGCTTTCCGCATGAAATCCCACAATACCTTATTGATACCTTGCATGAGTAGATAGTCATCCTAAAGTCTTGTTGAGTACCTTCGTACCCATGTTTGTTTAATAATTGTTGCAGAGGTTGCTAATGACCCTAATGGAGGGTTTTTCGTAGACATCGACGACGACGAGTAGCTAGTGTCCCAGCTACGATCTGGCCCTAGGTTGGGTCTGTAGTATAGTCAGGCCATGTGCCCTTTTAGTTGCACCTATTTGTACTCAGACAGTTTTAAACTCTTCTGCTGGCTTGTAACTGAATGACTGCTATTATGGGTCGTGAGACCCTTAATGTGTAATATTATGTGTGTGGCTCTTCCTAGCCTCTTAAATAAAGTTTTTATGTTTATGGTTATGTTGTGATGCCATCGATGTATGTATACATATCGATATGCCATGCGTACGTGTGTCGTACTTGATATGTATGGGGTTCGATTACCTAGTCCTGAACTTGAGTAGCACTCCTTACAAGGAAATGCCCCTTTGTGTTCCAACGAGCCATGGTAGTTCGCTACTGCTCCGGACATATTGGTTGACCGGCATCTGTCCTTCTTAGCTGCTGTGTCTGCCCCCTTTGGGGAAATGTCACGTGATGTAATGGAGTCCTTGTAGCTTGCTACGACTCGTCTACACTCGCTGGTGACCGACACCTGCTTTGTTGGGTCATGTATGCCTGTCCTTGTGCGGTACTGCCACTTTGGTTTGTGACTAGAATTGTCGATCCGGGTTCTTTGACATTGGGATGCTAGCGACACTATTGAATACGTGAGTCAAAAGACGCAAACGGTCCCGGCTAAGGTAAGGCTGCAGCCGTGGAGTTATCCGTGCGTGAGACCGCAAAGAGATGCGATGTGTTACAGGCTGGATTCCTATGACTTAGGATCGGGGTCCCGACAATCACCATCTCCTCTCAAAATCCTAGTTCATCTCTTGTGCTCAGTCTTGTACCAGAACCTCAGATTGGTACATGGGGGTAACTAATAGTGTTGATTATATCTTTTAGTTGATATTTTATGGTTAATTTGGCGGAAGATCATATGTTCAGATCCAATATGATACTTAATACCCTATCTATCATGAGCCTGCTCATCACTTGTGAGTAGTTACTTTTGTTCTTGAGGCCACGAGAAAAGTCATGTTGCAAGTGGTCATGTGAAGTTGATAATCGTTCAATATTTTGATGGCATGAATGTTGTGATTCCCTTAGTGGTGTTATGTGAACTTCGACTACATGAAACTTCACCATCTTTGGGCCCAAGGGAATGGATTGTGGTGTAGCTATTAGATGATGGGTTGCGAGAGTGACGCAAACTTAAACCCTAGTTTATGCGCCATTCCGTAAGAGGCTGATTTGGATCCCCTATGTTTAATGGTATGGTTAGAATTATTCTTAATTATTTTCTCGTAGTTGCGGATGCTTGCGAGGGGGTTAACTATAAGTGGGAGGCTTGTTCAAGTAAGAACAACACCTAAGCACCGGTCCACCCACATATCAAATTATGAAAGTACCGAACGAGAATTAATCCAACATGACGAAAGTGACTAGATAAATTTCCTCGTTGCCCTCAAGAATGCTTTGCCTATTAGAAGAAACTATTTCAGCATGTCCTTTGCGACAAAAGGATCGGGCTACCTTGCTGCACTTATTTTTACTATTGCTACACATTACTTGTTACAATTATCTTGTTATCAAACAACTTCATATCGCTATTCCAGTGCTTGCAGAAATTACCTTGCAAGAAATTGCTTGTCATTTCCTTCTGCTCCTCGTTGGGTTCGACACTCTTACTTATCGAAAGGACTACGATTGATCCCCTATAATTGTGGGTCATAACAAGGTAAAGATGAAAACCAAGCTTTAGCTTTCTCTCTTAGTGAAAAAGGAAACAATTTTAATTTCACAATATCATTATCCATATCTTTTTCCTTTTGCATATGAGAAAGTTCAACAAAGGTATTGAGATGTGAAGCGGGATACTCATTAGGACTTCCCAAAAATTGCTCTTTCATGACAAGATTCAGTAATGCAACATCAATATCAAAATCATCCACACTAGTGGCAGGTTGTATATGAGTACTAATAAAATCATTTTTATTAGTATTTAAGAAGTCACACAACTTAGTAGTATCTTGAGACATGCTGGCCGAGCAAGAAAAGTAACAAGCAAGACAAGCAAACTAGAAAGTGAAGATGAAATCTAGTGACAAGCTAGGCAAGCAAAGGTAAATATTTTTGTATTTTTACTTTTTATGAGACAAACTAAATATACCAGCAAATAAAAATACGAATAAGTGAATGAAAATTTGTGTGGAGTTACTTGGTAGTTGGTAATGATATTTCCCGGGAATTCCGCTACAAATCCTTCCTAATACTTGTGATATGCGTTGGGTTTTCCGTGAAGAGGAACGGGTTATTGCAGAACAATGTGGGTAAGTATTTCCCTCAGTTATGAAATCAAGGTTTATTGAACCAATAGGGATATTAACCATATCCGTCTTCAGCGGTTGCACACAAAAGAACAAACAACTTGCATCGAACGCGGGTAAGAGGGTTATCAATCCTCTTGTTCTTGTTATTTGCAAGTGAGTGAGGTGTGTAGATAATTGTTGATATCAATATAAAATAAAAACAAGTAAATGGCCGCAAGGTATTGAAGGTTTTTAATATATGTTGTGAATAAACACGGGGCCATAGTTTTCCCTATTGGCATCTCCCATGAAAAATAACATACGGTGGTTAAACAAATTACTACTGGGCAGTTGACACAAATGCGGATAGTTATGCGATATTCACGACAATGATCATGTGTATATACGTAACGCATGAGATGCGATCCTATCCTTATTTTGGCACGAGGGCCTCGACAGGGATAGAAGCGCATCTCATCGTTTCGCAATAATGGATATCGTTACAACTACATGTACAGAAGATATGAGTATATGGAAATGGCTTACACTCGCCACAAGCTACAACATGAACATGTCAATACAACAATACATTCAATCATCATGTAGAAGAGCATGGTCCGACTACGGACGAAAAAAACGATAAAAGAATGATGTCCTTCCTTGCTATTCGAGGCTGCCGGCCTGGAACCCATCCTAGATAGATGATGAAGAAGAAGAAACTCCAAATAGAACAATCATTGCGTTAATGTCAAAGTATCGCTTAACCTGCACCTGCAACTGTGGCTGTAGTAATCTGCGAGCCACATGGACTCGACAACCTCATTACCAAAGGTATCAAGACTAGGAAAGCTTAATGAGTGAGGTATGGTTAAATGGTCAGGTTGCAGCATGCACTAAGCATTTATATGAGTGGATAACTTACGAGTACAAGAATAAAAGGAGAGGCGGTGATCTATGCATAAACGAGCGTGAACTAATAATGATCTCGAAGGGATCATGAACACCTACTTACGTAAAACATAACCCAATGTGTCGTATCTCAGATATAGAGGTCACGAGAGGAGACAGTCATACTTACGCACACTATTGGCAAGTTTTAATAAAATTTACTTCAAGTTTGCTATGACAGGGTGGTAAACAAAGTTTCAAAGTTGCCACATAACTGCGGGCATGGTTCTGAGAAAGATTTAACCCTGCAGGGGTGCTCCAACTAGACCATCACAAACTACCCCAAGATGCATCAGAAACCTCAACCACGGAAAACCGTGATGTCCTCGGATTCCTGGTGGAAAACCTCAACCTTGAGATAACCCAAAGTATCCTCGGAATCCCTCCCACAAGATGTTCGAGAAAGGTAAAACAAATCCATCAAGGCTGCCTGACGTACCTACAATCCCGATAAGAGCCATGTATGTCATTCTCAGGGCATACCGGATGAGCTATGGTTACCACTCTAAACACCAAGTTGCGCTGGGTAGCGTTAATAAGATGCTCTGGGTTGGACCAACACTCATGAGGAGCACTTGCCTAGGGGTTGATTAATTATCCGCGGGTGTCGGCGGGTCTGTATGCTTTTATTAGTTATTAGGCAAATGTAGTACCAATGTTAGGCCTTGCTAGAAGAGTATTATCCAAAAACGAAAACCAAGGGGGTCACCATAACAACCCCAAGATGTGACATCCCCCCTAAGAGGGATCAACTAACCTTTGGTTTTGTTGTAGAAGACTTCAAGTAGGTGAAGTAGTGGTGGAAGATCATTGTTGATGAACATCATCTTGAGTTGGAAGCAATCTTTGTTGTTTCTTACTCTTCTCACCTAGATGGGTTAGCCCCAAGGAAAAAGCAACAAATGCAAAGATATCTATGGACATGGAGCGAAATACACGGGAGGTGATGTCCAAAGATGCATTAATTACCTTGTCCCTTGCCCACCTTTTAGTGAATGTGTAACTCCTTGAACTAATGCATATGGTTGAGGTTGATTGCATGTAGTTCTTGCTAAAATGAATAAGACTGGATTTCATTGGAGGAGTCACCCCTCAAGAACTTTATAGTTATTCCTATTGGTGACCCACATCACCTTGATGGGTACCTTTGGAGTTGTGGTAGAACTAGATGAGGTAGTACTAGAAGTGTCCTTGGGAACCTACTCAACCTTGGCTTGGTGTTCTTCTTCAAATTAGTCAATGACCTCTTGAAGATTCCCATGCCCTTTTGGTCTTGTGTTAGAGGGCCATATTGAGAGCTTGTTCCCTTGGGAGGAGTAGGATACTTCTCTTGAGGAAAAAACTTTGGAATGGGATATGGTCCTTCTTCCCAAACATCTCCGTTGACATTGAAGTACTCAACACCTTACTTCTTCCGATGTCCTCCTTCCATGTGCACAATTTCTTCGAATTTCTTACTTCCGACAAGACTCTTGAAGACAAATCACTCTATAATCCCTTACATTAAAACATTTTCTTGCTCAAGTGTAACTTGGCTAAGAGAATCATTAGTGGAATGAAGAGAACTACTAGCAACAACATCATATGGTCTAGCTTTAGCATTCTTGTTACTAGATGAAGAAACGTTCTTGCCTTTGTTACTAGTGTTCTTTGGTTTAATTTGTGGAGAAAAGGCAGACAAGAGTAGTCGTTTCGCTAGATAATAGGAACTCTTCTTTTGAAGATCATCATTGATTGCTTTTAGGAACTCATGCTCTTGCTCTGAATTTAGCTTCTCGAAGAGTAGCTTCTCATGAGTTTTTGCAAGCTCTCTATGATCTTCTAGAGTAGTTTCATGAGCTAACTTAAGAGTGTTTAATTCTTTAGTTAGTCTTTCAATCTCTATCTTATCATCATGATTCAATTTCTCTTGACTAGCATTATAGTTACCAAGTTCATTTTCAATGTTATCACTAGCCTTATCAAAGAGCAAGTCATCTTCACCTAACAAGTCATACTCATCACTATCAAAATCAAAGTATTCATGGTGTGATACCTTGGGGCCTTTCGCTATGAAGCAGATTCCAATCCCTTCATTTGGTGAATCAAATAAGTCGTAGGAGTTGGAGGAAACAAGTGTAAGGCCGGCAACATCTTCATCTTAACTATAGTCAGAGTTGGAGTGGTAGCTTCTCTCAGACTGTTTGTCAAACTCAGAGCCAGAAACTCATTCACCAACGTGAGCTTGATGTGTTCTTCCTAAACTGCTCTTGGTGTACTTGTCCTTCTTCTCCAATTCTTTGCCTCTCTGGGAGTGTATTTGTTCGTAATAATCTTCTCTACTCCTTCTCTCTCTGCGAGGTGACTCATCTCTTGAGCTTCGCCTTCTAGGTGACTCTTCTCTTTGTTTGTGGGGAGCTGAGCGCTCCTTGGAAAAGTGGTCGGGCTTTCCACAGTTATAAAACATTCGGTCACGACTAGACGAACGCTTCACATCATATCTTGAGCTTGAGTTTCTCTCTTTGAGGCTGATCATGAGGCTGAAATCTTCATTGGTAATAAGGTTGTCACTTGAATTAGGGGGATCATTGACTGAAGCTTTGTAAGCATCGCTTGACTTGTTGTGCAACTCCTCTTTGTCTTTGAGAGACATTTCAGGACCAACAATCCTTCCAATGACTTTAGTGTTGGGGAACGTTGCGTGGGAAACAAAAAATCTCCTACGCATACGAAGACCTATCATGGTATGATCATCTACGAGAGGGAGATCGTATCCACATACCCTTGTAGATCGATAAGCGGAAGCGTTAATAAACGCGGTTGATGTAGTGGTACGTCTTCAAGATCCGTCCCACGAACCGTCCCACGATCCGTCCCACAAACCGTCTCGTGATCCGTCCTGATCAAGTGCCGAACGGACGGAACCTCCGCGTTCCGCACCCGTACAACTCGACGGCGCTCCAATGGTGGTGGTGATCTATTCCTGCACGGCTCCGCCCGAGCTCCGCAGAAAACCGATCTAGAGGAAGAACTACGATCAAGAGGAGCGGGCAGCACGTGGCAAAGTTGTGTCTCAAACAGCCCTAAACCTCTAGTATACATAGGAGGAGGGAGGGGCAGGCCTTGCGCCACAAGGGAGGAGCCCTTGGGTCGGCCGAAGTGGAGGAGGGAGGCGTCCTCCTCCAATCCCACTTGGATTAGGACTCCTTCCTTAATTTCCCACCTCTTTTGGTTTTTCCAGTTTTTCCTCATGGGCTTTCCTTGGATGACTTTGTAAGCCCGTTATGCCTTATTGCACATCCAATAAACCCACGTGGACCCCTTGGGGCATGGTGGGCCCACCAGTGGGCCCCCGGAACCCATTCATCACTCCCGGTACACTGCCGGCAATGCCCGAAAACCTTCCAGAATCCAAATACCAACTTCCTTTATATCAATATTTGTTTCTGAATAATTCCATAACTCCTCGTGACGTCGAAGATCTCATCCAGGACTATGAACAAAACTTCGGTCCCCAACACATATAACTCAACTATACCGAAATGTTACCGAACCTTAAGTGTGCAGACCCTGCGGGTTCGAGAACTATGCAGACATGACCTGAGACACTCTCTGGTCAATAACCAATAGCGGGACCTGGATGTCCATATTGGTTCCTATAAAGGTGTGCATCAAACATCACAACGTAACTGGGTGACTATAAAGGTTCTCTACATGTATCTCCGAAGGTGTCCGTTGAGTTAGTATGGATCAAGACTGGGATTTGTCACTCCGTGTGACAGAGAGGCATCTCGGGGCCCACTCGGTAATACAACATCACACACAAGCCTTGCAAGAAATGTGACTAAGTGTAAGTCACGGGATCTTGTATTACGGAATGAGTAAAGAGACTTGTCCGGTAACGAGATTGATATAGGTATGCGGATACCGACGATCGAATCTCGGGCAAGTAACATACCGAAGGAGAAAGGGAATGACCTACGGGATTATATGAATCCTTGACACTGAGGTTCGACCGATAAGATCTTCGGAGAATATGTAGGATCCAATATGGGCATCCAGGTCATGCTATTGGATATTGACCGAGGAGTTCCTCGGGGCATGTCTACATAGTTCTCGAACCCGCAGGGTCTACACACTTAAGGTTCGGGGATGTTTTAGTATAGTTGAGTTATATGTGTGGTTACCGAATGTTGTTCGGAGTCCCGGATGAGATCACAGACATCACGAGTGTTTCCGGAATGGTCCGGAAATGAAGATTGATATATAGGATGGTTTCATTTGGTTACCGGAAAGGTTCGGGCAATTCCGGTAGTGTACCGGGAGGGACGAATGGGTTCCGGGTGTTTACCGGGAGGGGCCCACCCACTCGGGAGTGAGCCCAAGGCCATAGGGTGGTGCCACAAGTCCTTAGTGGGCTGGTGGAGTCAGCCAAGGGGCCCATGGAGCCACACAAATAAATTCCAAAAGAAAAGAAAAAGAAAAAGGGAAAAGGGGAGGTGGGAAGGAAGAGGAGGACTCCTCCTTCCCAAACCGAATTGGAGGAGGAGTCCTCCTCCTCCTAGCGCTGGCGCAGCCCTTGAGGGCTTGGCCCTCAAGTCAAGCCCCTCCCCCTCCCTCCTATATATAGTGGTGTCTAAGGGCTGATTTGAGACCACTTTTGCCACGTGCAACTCAACCCTAGACCACATAGTTCTACCTATAGATCGGATTTCTACGGATCTCGGACGGAGCTCTGCAGGAGTAGATCATCACCACCATCGGAGCGCCGTCACACTGTTGGAGAACTCATCTACTTCTTTGTATTGCCTGCTAGATAAAGAAGGTCGAGATCAGCGTCGAGTTGTACGTGTGCTGAATGCGGAGGTGCCATCCATTCGGCACTAGATCGGAACGGATCGTGGGACGGTTCGTGGGCTGGTTCGAGGGACGTGAAGACGTTCGACTACATCAACCGCGTTTCTTAACGCTTCCTGCTGTGCGATCTACAAGGGTACGTAGATCCAAATCTCCTCTCGTAGGTGGACATCACCTTGAAAGGTCTTCGTGTGCGTAGGAATTTTTTTGTTTCCCATGCAACATTCCCCAACAATAGATGCTACTACTACGTGTTATTTGGAAATATTCCAAATGACTGCTCTACTATACGAATCCGGTTTACTACTCGTAGTTATTCGGATTTGTGTCAAAGCTTGCATCGACGCAACCCTTTACGACGAACCCTTTAATCACCTCCATAATCGAGAAAAATTCCTTAGTGCATTAGTTACTAAGGATAACTTTGACCGTTGTTTAGTGATTCAATCCTGGATCACTCTTTGTACCCCTTGACAGACTCATGGCAAGGCACACATGAGGTGCGGTACACGGCATGGCATACTTCAGAGTCTACGGCTAAGGCATAGGGGACGACCTTCATCCTTTCTCTTACTTCTGACGTGGTCGGAATTTGAGTCTTACTCAAATTCAGACCTTACAACACAACCAAGAACTCCTTCTTTGTTGATTTATTTTGAACTCCTTCAAAAACTTGTCAAGGCATGGATTTCATTGAAAGTTCTCTTTAGCGTTTTGATCTATCTCTAGATATCTTGATGCTCAATGTTCAAGTAGCTCTATCCAGGCCTTACTTTGAAAAACTCCTTTCAAACAACCCTTTATGCTTTCCAGAAATTCTATATTATTTCTGATCAACAATATGTCAACCACATATACTTATCAGAAATTCTATAGTGCTCCCACTCACTTCTTTGGAAATACAAGTTTCTCATAAACCTTGTATAAACCCAAAAGCTTTGATCATCTCATCAAAGCGTATATTCCAACTCCGAGATGCTTGCACGAGTCCATAGAAGGATCGCTGGAGCTTGCATACTTGTTAGCATCCTTAGGATCAACAAAACTTTCTGGTTGTATCACATACAACCTTTCCTCAAGGAAACCGTCGAGGAAACAATGTTTTGACATTCTATGTGCAATATTTCATAAATAATGCAACAACTGCTAACATAATTCAAACAGACTTTTAGCATCGCTACGAGTGAGAGAGTCTCATCATAGTCAACACTTTGAACTTGTCGGAAACATCCTTGCGATGAGTCGAGCTTTTCTTAATGGTGAGTTTTGACCATCATCGTCTGTCTTTCTTTCAAAGATCCATCTTTTATTAATAGTCATCCGACCATCAAGTAGTTCTTCCAAAGTCTACACTTTGTTTTCATACATGAATCCTCTCTCGGATTTCATGGCCTCCAGCCATTTGACGGAATCTGGTTCCACCATCGCTTCTCCATAGCTCGTAGGTTCAGTGTTGTTTAACAACATCACCTCCAAGACAGGGTTACTGTACCACTATGTAGTAGTACGCGACCTTGTCGACCTACGAGGTTTGTAGTAACTTGATCCGAAGCTCAATGATCACCATCATTAGTTTCCACTTCAATTGGTGTAGGCGCCACAGGAACAACTTCCTGCGCCCTGCTACACACTAGTTCAACAACCTCATCAAGTTCTACCACCCTCCCACTCAATTCTTTCGAGAGAAACCTTTTCTCAAGAAAGAACCCGTTTCTAGAAACAAACACTTCCCTTCCGGATCTGAGATAGGAGATGTACCCAGCTGTTTTGGATATCCTATGAAGATGCATTTATCCTCTTTGGGTTCGAGCTTATCAGACTGAAACTTTTTCACATGAGCATCGCAGCCCCAAACTTTTAAGAAACGACACCTTAGGTTTCTCCAAACCATAGTCTATATTGTGTCATCTCAACGGAAATACGCGGTGCCCTATTTAAAGTGAATGCGGTTGTCTCTAATGCATAACCCACAAAAGATAGTGGTAATTTGATAAGAGACATCATAGTATGCACCATATCAAATAGGCCATGGCTATGATGTTCTGACACACCATCACACTATGGTGTTCTAGGTGGAATGAACTGCGAAACAATTTCCACATTATCTTAACTGTGTACCAAAAACTCGCAACTCAGATATTCATATCTATGATCATATCGTACATAGTTTATCCTCTTGTCATGACGATCTTCACTCTGAAATAGCTTTGAACTTTTCAATATTTCAGACTTGTGATTCATCAAGTAAATACTCCTGTATCTATTCAAATCGCCAGTGAAGTAAGAACATAAGGATATCCACTTCGTGCCTCAGCACTCATTGGACCGCATACATAAAAAATGTATTACCTCCAACAAGTTACTTTCTTGTTTTATCTGGTATGATTTGCAAGTTTCAAGTGATACAAAATCAAGTTAGTCCAAATGATCCATCTGCATGGAGTTTCTTCATGCGATTATACCAATAGGTATGGTTTGCATGTCTCAAATGTTTCAAAAATGAGTGAGTACAAAGATCCATCAGCATGGAGCTTCTTCATGCTTTTTACACCGTCATGACTCAAGCGGCAATGCCACCAGTAAGTGGTACTATCATTACTACTTTGTATCTATTGGCAGCAATATTATGAACATGTGTAACACTACGATCGAGATTCAATAATCCATTGAGGGTAATTATTCAAGCAAATAGAATAACTATTATTTCTTTTAAATGAATAATCTTATTGCAATAAACACGAGCCGATCATGTTCATTCTCAATGCAAACACGAAATAACAATTATTTAGGTTTAATACCAATCCCGATGGTAGAGGGAGCGTGCGATATTTTGATCACATCAAGCTTGGAAACACTTCCAACACTCATCGTCACCTCTCCTTTAGCTAGTTTCCATTTTATTTTGTAGCTTTCATTTCGAGTTACTAATCACTTAGCAACCGAACCGGTATCCAATACCCTCATGCTACTAGGAGTACTAGTAAAGTACACATCAATATCATGCATATCGAATATACTTTTGTTGACTTCAACAGCCTTCTCATCTACCAAGTATCTAGGGTAGCTCCGTTTCAGTGTCCGTTCCCCTCATAACAGAAGAACTTAGTCTTGGGTTTGGGTTCAATCTTGGGTTTCTTCATTAGAGCAGCAACTGGTTTGTTGTTTCATGAAGTGTCCCTTCTAGCCCTTGTCCTTCTTGAAACTAGTGGTTTTACTTAACCATCAACAATTGATGCTCCTTCTTGATTTCTACTTTCGCAGTGTCAAACATTGCGAATCGCTCAAGGATCATCATATCTATCCTTGATATGTTATAGTTCATCACGAAGCTCCAGTAGCTTGGTGGCAGTGGCTTTTGGAAACCCATCACTATCTCATGTGAAAGATTAACTCCCACTTGATTCAAGCGATTGTTGTACTCAGTCAATTTGAGCACATGGTTAACGATTGAGCTTTTCTCTTTTACTTTTAGACAAAGAATCTTGTTGGATGTCTCATACCTCTCAACAAGGGCACAAGGATTGAATCTCAATTTCATCTCTTAGAACATCTCTAATGTTCCGCGACGTTTCAAAACGTCCTCGGCGCCTTGCTTCTAAGCCATTAAGTAGTATGCACTGAACTATCACGTAGTCATCAAAAACGTGTGTGTCACATGCTCGCAACATCCATAGATGACGCTCGAGGTGTAGCACACCGAGTGGTGCATTAAGTACATAAGCCTTCTGCGCAACAATGAGGACAATCCTCAGTTTTACGGACTCAGTCCGCAAAGTTGCAACTATCATCTTTGAACTAAATTTTCTCTAGGAACATATAAAAACAGTAGAGCTATAGCGCAAGCTACATCATAATTCGCAAAGACCTTTTGACTATGTTGATGATAATTAGTTCAATTAATCATATTACTTAAGAATTCCCACTCAAAAAAGTACATCTCTCTAGTCATTTGAGTGGTACATGATCCAAATTCACTAACTCAAGTCTGATCATCACGTGAGTTGAGAATAGTTCCAGTGGTAAGCATCCCTATGCTAATCATATCAACTGTACGATTCATGCTCGACCTTTTGGTCTCATGTGTTCTGAGGCCATGTCTGCACATGCTAGGCTCGTCAAGTTTAACCCGAGTGTTCCGCGTGTGCAACTGTTTTGCACCCGTTGTATGTGAACGTTGAGTGTATCACACTCGATCATCACGTGGTGTCTCCAAACGACGAACTGCCGCAACGGTGCACAGTCGGGGAGAACATAATTTCATCTTGTAATTTTAGTGAGAGATCACCTTATAATGCTACCGTCGTTCTAAGCAAAATAAGGTGCATAAAAGAACTAAATTTTATCAAATGCAATTCATAAGTGGCATGATATGGCCATCATCTCGTGCTTCTTGATCTCCATCACCTAAGCACCGTCATGATCTACTTGTCACCGGCGTCACACCATGATCTTCATCAACTTGTCGCCATCGAGGTTGTCGGGTTATCTATGCTATTACTACTAAAGCTACGACCTAGCAATATAGTGAACACATCTCCAAACACAAACGTTAATTTAAATACAACCCTATGGCTCCTGCCGGTTGCCGTAGCATCGACGTGGAAGTCGATATTAACTATTACAACTTGATCATCTCATACATCCCATATATCACATCACGTCATTGTCCATCTCATATCATAAGCATACCCTGCAAAAACAAGTTATATGTCCTCTAATTTGTTGTTGCATGTTTTACGTGGCTGGTATGGGCATCTAGTATGATTGCCTCTTACTTACACAAAAAACCACAACGGAGATGTGCAAATTGCTATTTAACCTCTCCAAGGACCGCCTCAGTCAAAACCAATTCAACTAAAGTTTAAGAAACCGAGACCCGCCAGTCATATTTATGCAACGAGGTTGCATGTCAATCGATGAAACCAGTCTCTCATAAGCGTACGAGTTATGTCGGTCCGGGCCGCTTCAGTCCAACAATACCACCGAATCGAGAAAAGACTAACAGGGAAGCAAATTGAACATCACCGTCCACAAAACCTTTTGTGTTCTACTCGAGATAACATCTACGCATGAACCTAGCTCATGATGCCACTGATGGGGAACATTGCATGGGAAAAAATCCTACGCACACGAAGACCTATCATGGTGATGTCCATATACGAGTGGAGATTTGGATCTATGTACCCTTGTAGATCGCACAGCGGGAAGCGTTAAGAAACGCGGTTCATGTAGTGGAACGTCGTCACGTCCCTTGAACCGTCCCACGATCCGTTCCGATCTAACGTCGAACAAACGACACCTCCGTGTTCAGCACACGTACGGCTCAATGATGTTCTCCGCCTTCTTGATCCAGCAAACAAGACGGAGAAGTAGATGAGTTCTCCACCAGCGTGACGGTGCTCCGGTGGTGGTGATGATCTACTCCTACAGGGCTCGGCCCGAGCTCCATAGAAATCCGATCTAGAGGTGAAGCTGTGTGGTATAGGCTAGAGTTCCACGTGGCAAAGTTGTGTCTCAAAAAGCCCTAAACCACCACTATATATAGGAGGGAGGGGGAGGGTCTAGCCTTGAAGGACAAGTCCCTCAAGGTGCACCGGCCGCCAGGAGGAGGAGGAGGACTCCTCCTCCAATTCGGTTTGGGAAGGAGGAGTCCTTCTCTTCCTTCCCACATCCTTCTTTCCTTTTGGTATTTTCTTTATGTGGCCCATGGACCTCTTGGGCTGACTCCACCAGCCCACTAAGGACTTGTGGCGCCACCCTAGGGCCTTGGGTTCACTTCCGGGTGGGTGGGCCCCTCCCGGTGAACACCCGAAACCCATTCGTCACTCCCGGTACACTTCCGGAATTGTGTGAAACTTTCCGGTGACCAAATGAAACCATCCTATATATCAATATTCGTTTCCAGACCATTCCGAAAACCCTCGTGATGTCTGTGATCTCATTCGGAACTCCGAAAACCATTTGGTAACCACACATATAACTCAACTATACTAAAAAATCACCGAACCTTAAGTGTGCAGACCCTGCGGGTTCGAGAACTATGTAGACATGACCCGAGGCACTCCTCGGTCAATATCCAATAGCGGGACCTGGATGCCCATATTGGATCCTACATATTCTACGAAGATCTTATCGGCTGAACCTCAGTGCCAAGGATTCATATAATCCCGTATGTCATTCCCTTTGTCCTTCGGCATGTTACTTGCCCGAGATTCGATCGTCGGTATCTACATACCTATATCAATCTTGTTATAGGCAAGTCTCTTTACTCGTTCACTAATACAAGATCCAGTGACTTACATTTAGTCACATTGTTTGCAAGGCTTGTGTGTGATGTTGTATTATCGAGTGGATCCCGAGATACCTCTCCGTCACACGGAGTGACAAATCCCAGTCTTGGTCCCTACTAACTCAACAGACACCTTCGGAAATACCCGTAGAGAACCTTTATAGTCACCCAGTTACGTTGCGACGTTTGATGCACACAAGGTATTCCTCCGGTGCTAGTGAGTTATATGATCTCATGGTCATAGGAACAAATGCTTGACATGCAGAAAACAATAGCAATAAAATGACACGATCAATATGCTACGTTCATAGTTTGGGTCTAGTCCGTCACATGATTCTCCTAATGATGTGATCCCATTATCAAGCGACAACACTTGTCTATGGTCAGGAAACCTTGACCATATTTGACCAATGAGCTAGTCAACTAGAGTCTTACTAGGGACAATGTTTTGTCTATGTATCCACACATGTATCTATGTTTCCGTTCAATACAATTATAGCATGGATAATAAACGATTATCACGAACAAAGAAATATAATAATAACTAATTTATTATTGCCTCTAGGTCATATTTCCAACACTCCAGCCATTTGCCGGAATCCGGGCCCACCATCGCTTCTCCATAGCTCGTAGGTTCATTGTTGTTCAACTACATGACCTCCAAGACAGGGTTACCGTACTACTCTTTAGTAGTACGCGACCTTGTCGACCTACGAGGTTTGTGATAACTTGATCTGAAGCTTAATGATCACTATCATCAGTTTCCACTTCAATTGGCGTAGGCGGCACATGAACAACGTCATGTGCCCTGCTACACACTGGTTGAAGTGACGGTTCAATAACCACCCTCCGACTCAATTCTTTCGAGAGAAACCTTTCCTCGAGAAAGGACCCATTTATAGAAAGAAACATTTTGCTTCCGGATCTGAGATAGGAGATGTACCCAACTGTTTTGGATATCCTATGAAGATGCACTAATCCGCTTAGGGATCGAGCTTATTAGACTGAAACTTTTTGACATAAGCGTCGTAGCCCCAAACTATCAAGAAACAATACCTCAGGTTTCTCCAAACCATAATTTATAATGTGTCATATCAACGGAAATACGCGGTGCCCTATTTAAAGTGAATGCGGTTGTCTCTAATGCATAACCCATAAACGATAGTGGTAATTCGATAAGAGACATCATAGTATGCACCATATCAAATAGGGCGCGGCTATGACGTTCGGACACACCATCACACTATGGTGTTCTAGGTGGCATTAATTCCGAAACAATTTCCACATTGTCTTAACTGTGTACCAAAACTCGCAACTCAGATATTAATCTCCATGATCATATCATAGACTGTTTATCCTCTTGTCACGACGATCTTCACTTTGAAATAGCTTTGAACTTTTCAATATTTCAGACTTGTGATTCATCAAGTAAATACTCCTCTATCTACTCAAATCGTCAGTGAATTAAGAACATAACGATATCCACTTCATGCCTCAGCACTCTTTGGACTGCACACATAAAAATGTATTACTTCCAACAAGTTACTTTCTTGTTCCATCTCACTAGAAAACGAGGCCTTCACTCATCTTGCCCATGTAGTATGATTTGCATGTCTCAAGTGATTAAAAATCAAGTGAGTCCAAACGATCCATCTGCATGGAGTTTCTTCATGCGTTAATAGTAATAGGTATGGTTTTCATGTTTCAAACATTTTAAAAATGAGTGAGTACAAAGATCCATCACTATCGATCTTCTTCACGCATTTTATACCGACATGACTCAAGCCGCAGTGCCACAAGTAAGTGGTACTATCATTACTACTTTTCATCTTTTGGCATCAATATAATGAACATGTGTATCACTACGATCGAGATTCAATAAACCTTTGAAGGTAATTATTCAAGCAAATAGAATAACCATTAGTCTCTTTAAATGAATAATCGTATTGAAATAAACACGATCCAATCATGTTCATGCTCAACGCAAATACCAAATAACAATTATTTAGGTTTAACACCAATCCCGATGGTAGAGGGAGCGTGCGATGTTTGATCACATCAATATTAGAATTAGTTCCAACACACATCGTCACCTCACCCTTGCTAGCATCCTTTTAATCCGTAGCTATAACTTCGAGTTACTAACACTTAGCAACTGAAACGGTATCTAATACCCTAGTGCTACTAGGAATACTAGTAAGGTACACATCAATATCACGTATATCCAATATACTTTAGTCGATTTTGCCAACCCTGTCATCTACCAAGTATCTAGGGTAGTTCTGCCTCAGTGACCGTTCCCCTCCTAACAGAAGCACTTAGTCTCGGGTTTGGGTTCAACCTTGGGTTTCTTCATTAGAGGAGCATCTGGTTTTCCATTTCATGAGGTATCCCTTCTAGCCCTTGCCCTTCTTGAAACTATTGGTTTTACTATCCATCAACCATTATGCTCCTACTTGATCTCTACTTTCGCATTGTCAAACATTGTGAATCGCTCAAGGATCATCATACCTATCCTTGATATGTTATAGTTCATCACGAAGCTCTAGCAGCTTGGTGGCAGTGACTTTGGAGAACCATCACTATCTCATGTGGAAGATTAACTCCCACTTGATTCAAGCGACTGTTGCATTTAGACAATCTGAGCATATGCTCAACGGTTGAGCTTCTCTCGTTTCACTTTGTAGACAAAGAATCTTGTCGGAGGTCTCATACCTTTCAACAAGGGCACGAGCATGAAATTCCAATTTCATGTCTTAGAACATCTCATATGTTCCGTGACGTTAAAAGCGTTTTCAGCGCCTCAATTCTAAGCCGTTAAGTATTACGTACTGAACTATCACATAGTCATAAAAAACGTGTATGTCAGATGTTCGCAACATCCATAGGTGACGCTCGAGGTGCAGCACACCGAGCGGTACATTAAGGACATAAGCCTTTTGCGCAGCAATGAGGACAATCCTCAGTTCACGGACTCAGTCCGCAAAGTTGCTACTATCATCTTTCAATTAAATTTTCTCTAGGGACATATAAAAACAGTAGAGCTAAATCGCAAGCTACAACATAATTTGCAAAGACCCATTGACTATGTTCATGATAATTAGTTCAATTAATCATATTACTTAAGAACTCCCACTCAAATAGACATCCCACTATGGCCATGTCTGTACATGCTAGGCTCGTCAAGTTTAACCCGATGTTCCGCGTGTGCAACTGTTTTGCGCCAGTTGTATGTGAACGTTGAGTCTATCACACCCGATCATCACGTGGTGTCTCGAAATGACGAACTGTTGAACGGTGCACAGTTGGGGAGAACACAATTTTATCTTGAAATTTTAGTGAGGGATTACCTTATAATGTTGCTGTTGTTCTAAGCAAAATAAGGTGCATAAAAAGGATTAACATCACATGCAATTCATAAGTGACATGATATGGGCATGATCTTCTGCTTCTTGATCTCCATCACCAAAGCACCGGCATGATCTTCATCGTCACCGGTGCCAAACCTTGATCTCCATCATCATGATCTCCATCATTGTGCCACCATCGAGGTTGTCGTGCTATATATGCTATTACTACTAAAGCTACAACCTAGCAACATAGTAAACGCAGCTGCAAGCACAAACATTAGTTTAAAGACAACCCTATGGCTCCTGCCGGTTGCCGTAGCATCGACGTGCAAGTCAATATTTAACTATTACAACATGATCATCTCATGCATTCTATATATCACATCATGTCTTTGGCCATATCACATCACATGCATAACGAGCAAAAACAAGTTAGACGTCCTCTAATTTGTTGTTGCATGTTTTACGTGACTTCTATGGTTATCTAGTATCATCGCATCTTGCTTACACAAAACCACAATGGTGATGTGCAAATTTCTATTTAACCTCTCTCCAAGGACCGCCTCGGTCAAATCCAATTCAACTAAATTTGAAGAAACAGACACGCGCCAGTCATCTTTATGCAACAAGTTGCATGTTAGTCGATGAAACCGGTCTCTCGTAAGCGTACAAGTAAGGTTGGTCCGGGACGCTTCAATCCATCAATATCGCCGAATCGAGAAAGGACTAAGGAGGGCAGCAAATCGAACATCAACGTCCACTAAAACTTTTGTGTTCTACTCGAGATTACATCTACACATGAACCAAGCTCATGATGCCACTGTTGGGGAACGTTGCGTGGGAAACCGAAATTTTCCTACGCATACGAAGATCTATCATGGTGACGAGCATCTACGAGAGGGAGATCGGATCCACATACCCTTGTAGATCTCTAAGCACAAGTGTTAATAAACGCGGTTGATGTAGTGGTACGTCTTGACGATCCGTCCCATGAACCGTCTCGTGATCCGTCCCGATCAAGTGCCGAACGGATGACACCTCCGCGTTCCGCACACATACAACTCGATGACGATCTCCGCCTTCTTGATGCAACAAGAGAGACGGGGATGTAGATGAGTTCCCCAGCAGCGTGACGGTGCTCCACTGGTGGTGGTGATCTATTCCTGCAGGGGCCCGCCCGAGCTCCGCACAAAACCGATCTAGAGGAAAAACTACGATCTAGAGGAGAGGGTAGCACGTGGCAAAGTTTTGTCTCAGACAGCCCTAAAGCTCTAGTATATATAGAAGGAGGGAGGGGGCTGCCCTTGCGCCACAAGGGAGGAGCCCTTGGGTCGGCCGAAGTGGAGGAGGGAGGAGTCCTCCTCCAATCCCACTTGGATTAGGACACCTTCCTTAATTTCCCACCTCTTTTGGATTTTCCACTTTTTCCTCATGGGATTTCCTTGGATGACTTTGTCAGACCATTATGCCTTATTGCACATCCAATAAACCCACGTGCACCTCTTGGGGCATGGTGGGCCCACCCAGTGGGCCCCCGGAACCCATTCGTCACTCCCGGTACATTGCCGGCAATGCCCGAAAACCTTTCGGAATCCAAATACCAACTTCCTACATATCTATCTTTGTTTACGGACCATTCCGGAACACCTCGTGACGTCCAGGATCTCATCCAGAACTCCTAACAAAACTTCGGTCACCAACACATATAACTCAATTATATCGAGAACTATACAAACATGACCTGAGACACTCTCTGGTCAATAATCTCTATGTCTATATTGGTTCCTACATATTCTACCAAGATCTCTATCGGTTGAATGATATGTCTCCAACATATCTATAATTTTTGATGGTTTCATGCTATTATCTTGTCAAACTTTGGATGTTTTGCATGCCTTTTATATATTTTTTTGGACTAACTTATTAACTCAGTGCCAAGAGCCAGTTCCTGTTTTTTTCATGTTTTTGACCCCTTTCAGAGGAGGATTTTGAACAGAGTCCAAACGGAATGAAACTGCCAAAAAGATTTTTTCCGGAACAAAAAAAGATCGGGAAGCCAGAGAATCAGGGCAGGGGGCCACCAGGGACCCCACAAGCCCTCATGGCGCGGCCAGGGGGGCGCGCCCCCTGGCTTGTGGGCTCTCTGAGGCTCCTTTACCCTAGGTTTTGCACCTATATATTCCCTAAAATTCCATAAAAAATCGGGAGATCATCGAAAGTACTTTTCCGACGCCGCAAGCTATCTCCGCAAGATCCCATCCGGGCACGTTCTGGTGCCCTGTCGGAGGGAGGATTCGGACACAGAGGGCTTCGTCATCAACACCATGACCTCTCCGATGATGCGTGAGTAGTTCACCATAGACCTACGGGTCCATAGCTAGTAACTAGATGGCTTATTCTCTCTCTTGGATCTTCAATACAAAGTTCTCCATGATCTTCATGGAGATCTATCCGATGTAATCTTCTTTTGTGGTGTGTTTGTCGAGATCCGATGAATTGTGGATTTATGATCAGATTATCTATGAATCTTATTTGAGTTTCTTCTGATCTCTCTTATGCATGATTTCATATCTTTGTAATTCTCTTCGAGTTGTGGGTTTTGTTTGGCCAACTAGATCTATGATTCTCGCATTGGGAGAAGTGGTTGGTTTTGGGTTCATACCATGCGGTGACCTCACCAAGTGACAGAAGGGGTAGCGAGGCACGCATCGTGTTGTTGCCATCAAGGGTAAAAAGATGGGGTTTTCATCATTGGTTTGAGATTATCCCTCTCCATCATGTCATCTTGCTTAAGGCGTTACTCTGTTCATCATGAACTCAATACACTAGATGCATGTTCGATAGCGGTCGATGTGTGGAGTAATAGTAGTAGATGCAGAAAGTATAGGTCTACTTGTCTCAGACGTGATGCCTATATGTATGATCATTTCCTTAGAGATCATCATGACTTTGTGCGGTTCTATCAGTTGCTCGACACTAATTTGTTCACCCACCGTTATATTTGCTATTTTGGGATAAGCCTCTAGTGAACACTATGGCCCCCGGGTCTATTCCACACCATATTTTGAGCCTTACACTTTTTTACTTCGTTGCACTTTCCTCCTTCAGATCTCACTTTGCACACAATCTTGAAGGGATTGACAACCCCTTTATAGCGTTGGGTGCAAGCTCTTTGTGTTTGTGCAGGTACTCTGGACTTGATGAGATTCTCCTACAGGATTGATACCTTGGTTCTCAAACTGAGGGAAATACTTACTGCTCCTATTCTGCATCACCCTATCCTCTTCAAGGGAAAAACCAACGCAAGCTCTAGAGACGACAGAAGGATCTCTGGCACCACTGTCGGGGAAGGACTTTTTTTGACGTAGCAGAAGGATTTCTGGCGCTGTTGCCGGGGAGGATCAAGTCAAGAACTCATCCAAGTAAGTGTCGCAATCTCATCTCTTGCATGTACTTTGTTTGCCAGTTGCCTCTCGTTTTCCTCTCCCCCACTTCACAATTTGCCTTTTTCATTTGCCTTTTTCGTTCGCCCTTTTCTCTCGCTTGCTTTCTGTTCGCTTGTGTGCCATGTGCCGTCAATATGCTTGCATCTTCGCTTGCTGAAAATCTAGTGATATGGATCCTCATCCACTTGCTAATCTCTTTAAGAGATCCAATTATGTTGATCCAATTGCTAGTGAGTTGAGTGCACTTGACTATCTTTATGGAGTTTTGCTTGAGATGCGTGAATCTGAAAATTGGGAGGAAGAAATTTATGAAGTGATTCACGAGGGCTCCTTGAATGAAAAGCATGATTGCAATGATTTCATTATAAATTCTATTAATGACAATCATGCTAAAAATATGCAAAACCCTAAGCTTGGGGATGCTAGTTTTTCTATGTCCACTACTTGTTGCAATGATATTTGCAATAATATTGAAAGTGGGTTTGGAGAAGTCATGACTTTAGTTGATGATAATCCCACTATTCTTGAAGAGCGTCAACTTTGCATGCATGTGGATCATGAAAAGAATATCATTTGTGATAGCTATTTTGTTGAATTTGATTATGATCCCACATGTAATTGCTATGAGAGAGGAAAAATAGTGTTAGAAACTTTCATGTTACCAAATTACCTCTTGTTATTTGGAGATTGCTATTGTCTCTTTCTTCTTCCTTGCATATGGCAACTATCGGTTGTCTTGACAATCTGTTTTCCTATAAAATGCCTATGCATAGGAAGTATGTTAGACTTAGATGTGATTTTCACATGCTTTATGATGCTCTCGTTGTGCTTCAATTCTTGTCTTTTGTGTGAGCATCATTGATTTATCAATGCCTAGCTAAGGGCGTTTAGCGCTTGTTGGAGGCAACCCAATGAACTTATCTTTTTCTTTCTGCTTTGTTGCGTCCACACCATCATAATTCTGTTGTGATTGTCTTTTGTGTTTCTTTTTGTGTTTGAGCCAAGCAAAACCTTTATGACTAGTCTTAGTTATGGTTGTTTGATCCTGCTGGAAAAAGACAGATACTTTTCGCTGATGAGATGATTTTTCATTTTTATTCAGAAAGACATTTTGAGTTGATTCTTTTTTCTGCTGGTTGATATGACTTTTGCCCAGGCAGTCGTCATTATTCGGAATTTTTGAGCTACCAGAAGTATACGAAGTATACAGATTTCTACAGACTGGTCTGTTTTTGACAGATTCTGTTTTTGTTGAGTTGGTTGCTTGTTTTGATGAAACTATGGTTAGTATCGGGGGGTACTAGCCAAGTAAAAGTGATAATACAGTAGCCCAACACCAATATAGATAGAATTCAAGTTTCCTACAGTACCAAAAGAGGTGGTAGTTTGTTTTCTTGTACTAATGTTATCACAAGTTTTTGTTTAAGTTTTGTGTTGTGAAGTTTTCAAGTTTTGGGTGATGTTCTCATGGACAAAGATATAAGGAGTGGAAAGAGCTCAAGCTTGGGGATGCCCAAGGCATCCCAAGACAAATTCAAGGATGCCAAAAAGCCTAAGCTTGGGGATGCCCCGGGAAGGCATCCCCTCTTTCATCTTCAATCCATCGGTAACATTACTTGGAGCTATATTTTTATTCACCACATGATATGTGTTTTGCTTGGAGCGTCTTGTATCGTAGGAGTGTTTTATTTTTGTTGTGTCACAATCATCCTTGCTGCACACCTTTTTGAGAGAGAGAGACATGCACTCATCATGATTTTGCTAGAATGCTCATAGTGCTTCACTTATATCTTTTGAGCTAGATAATTTTGCTCTATGTGCTTCACTTATATCTTTTAGAGCACGGCGGTGCGTGACTTGGTAATTGTCTTATGCTATGAAATTAGTCCCAAAGGTGATAGGTACCCAAAGAGGATACAAAAACCTCCATCTTCATGTGCATTGAGTAGAAAGAGAAGTCTTGATTCCTCTCAATTAGTTTTGAGACGTGGATTCGGTAATATTAAGAGCTATGTTAGTAGGGTGTTGTGAATCTAGAGATACTTGTGTTGAAGTTAGCGATTCTCGTAGCATGCACGTATGGTGAACCGCTATGTTAGGAAGTCGGAGCATAATTGATCTATTAATTGACATCCTTTGTGTTGAGGTCGGGATCGTGCGTTGGTTAACACGTACCAACCCTTCCCCTAGGAGTATGCGTTTAGCACTTTGTTTTGATTATTAATAAAAACTTTCGCAACAAATATGTGAGTTCTTCATGACTAATGTGATTCCATGGTATAGATGCTCTTTCAGCTTCCACATTTGCTAGCCTCTTTAGTTCCGCGCAACTTTCGCCGGTACACAAACGCACCATATTCCTTCCTCAAAGCAACCACCATACCTACCTACTATGGCATTTTCATAGCCATTCCGAGATATATTGCCATGCAAATCCCACCGTTCCGTCTCATGACTTGTGCCGTCACTCTCATATTGCCATTGCATGATCGTAAGATAGCTAGCGAGATGTTTGAGCGTCATACGCAATGCTAGAACGTTCCACATCCCGGTATATTGCCAGAGGTATCCTATAGAGTCATCATCATTTTGAGCTTTGAGCTGTGAGTAAATAAAAGTGTGATGATCATCATTATTGGAGCATTGTCCCTTGTGAGGAAATAAAAAAAAATAGGCCAAAAATCCCAAAAATAAAAAAAGGGAGAAAAAAAAGAAGAGGCCTAAGAGCCCAAATGAAAAAAGAGAGAAAAAGTGAGAAGGGACAATGCTACTATCTTTTTCCACACTTGTGCTTCATAATAAAACCATGTTCTTCATGATTGAGAGCTTCTTGCTTTGTCTCTACCATATTCTAGTGGGAATCTTCATTATATAAATTGGCTTGTATATTCCAATGATGGGCTTCCTCAAATTGCCCTAGGTCTTCGTGAGCAAGCAAGTTGGATGCACACCCACGAGTTTTCCTTTTGAGCTTTCACATAGTTATAGCTCTAGTGCATCCCTTGTATGGCAATCCCTAATCATTCACATTGATATCTATTAATGGGCATATCCATAGCCCTTTGACACGCCGAGTCAATGTGACCATCTCTTCCTTTTTGTCTCACAACCACCACCACACTCTATTCCACCTATAGTGTTATATCCATGGCTCACGCTCATGTATTGCGTGATAGTTATAAAAGGTTTGAGAAAGTAAGAGTGCGAAAACAATTACTTGGCGAATGCCGGCGTTGTGCATGATTTACATTAGTTGTGTGAGGATGACGGAGCATAGCCAGACTATATTATTTTGTAGGGGTTGTGCATGATTTACATTAGTTGTGTGAGGATGATCTCATGCTTGATACGTCTCCAACGTATCTATAATTATTGATGGTTTCATGCTATTATCTTGTCAAACTTTGGATGTTCTGCATGCCTTTTATATATTTTTTGGGACTAACTTATTAACTGAGTGCTAAGAGCCAGTTCCTGTTTTTTCCATGTTTTTGACCCCTTTTAGAGGAGGATTTTGAATGGAGTCCAAACGGAATGAAACTGCCAAAAAGATTTTTTCGGAATATAAAAAGATCGGGAAGCCGGAGAATCAGGGCAGGGGGCCACCAGGGACCCCACAAGCCCTCATAGCGCGGCCAGGGGGGCACGCGCCCCTTGGCTTGTGGGCTCCCCAAGGCTCCTTTGCCCTAGGATTTGCGTCTATATATTCCCTAAAATTCCATAAAAAATCATGAGATCATCGAAAGTACTTTTCCGCAGCCGCAAGCTTCTGTCTCCGCAAGATCCCATCTGGGACACGTTCTAGTGCCCTACCGGAGGGGGGATTCGGATACGGAGGGCTTCTTCATCAACACCATGACCTCTCCGATGATGCGTGAGTAGTTCACCATAGACCTACGGGTCCATAGCTAGTAACTAGATGGCTTCTTCTCTCTCTTGGATCTTCAATACATAGTTCTCCATGATCTTCATGGAGATCTATCTGATGTAATCTTCTTTTGCGGTGTGTTTGTTAAGATCCGATGAATTGTGGATTTATGATCAGATTATCTATGAATCTTATTTGAGTTTCTTCTAATCTCTCTTATGCATGATTTCATATCCTTGTAATTCTCTTCGAGTTGTGGGTTTTGTTTGGCCAACTAGATCTATGATTCTTGCAATGGGAGAAGTGCTTGGTTTTGGGTTCATACCGTGCGGTGACCTCACCCAGTGACAAAAGGGGTAGCGAGGAACGCATCGTGTTTTTGCCATCAAGGGTAAAAATATGGGGTTTTCATCATTGGCTTGAGATTATTCCTCTACATCATGTCATCTTGCTTAAGGCGTTACTCTGTTTGTCATGAACTCAATGCACTAGATGCATGTTGGATAGCGGTCGATGTGTGGAGTGATAGTAGTAGATGTAGAAAGTATCGGTCTACTTGTCTCGGACGTGATGCCTATATGTATGATCATTTCCTTAGATATCGTCATGACTTTGCGCGGTTCTATCAATTGCTCAACAATAATTTGTTCAGCCACCGTTATATTTGCTATTTTGAGAGAAGCCTCAAGTGAACACTATGGCCCCCGGTTCTACTCCACACCATATTTTCAGCCTTACACTTTTTACTTTGTTGCACTTTCCGCCTTCAGATCTCACTTTGCAAACAATCTTGAAGGGATTGACAACCCCTTTATAGCGTTGGGTGCAAGCTCTTTGTGTTTGTGCAGGTACTCTGGACTTGACGAGATTCTCCTAGTGGATTGATACCTTGGTTCTCAAACTGAGGGAAATACTTACTGCTCCTGTGCTGCATCACCCTTTCCTCTTCAAGGGAAAAACCAACGCAAGCTCAAGAGACGACAGAAGGATCTCTATGTCAACGATTCATATAATCCCGTATGCTATTCCCTTTGACCTTCGGTATGTTACTTGCCCGAGATTCTATCGTCGGTATCTCTAGACCTAGTTCAATCTCGTTGCCGGCAAGTCTCTTTACTCGTTCCATAATACAAGATCCTGTAACTAACTCCTTAGTCACATTGTTTGCAAGGCTTGTTGTGATGTTGTATTACCGAGTGGGCCCCGAGATACCTCTCCGTCACATGAGGTGACAAATCCTAGTCTTGATCCATGCCAACCTAATAGACACCTTTGAAAATACCTGTAGAGCACCTTTATAGTCACCAAGTTACATTGCGACGTTTGATAACCCACAAGGTATCCATCCGTTGTCTGGGAGTTGCATGATCTCATGGTCATAGGAAGAGAATCATTAACATGCAGAAGACAGTAACAATAAACTGACACGATCATATGCTACGTTTATAGTTTAGGTCTTGTCCATCACATCATTCTCCCAATGATGTGATCCCGTTATCAAGTGACAACACTTGCCTATGGCCAGGAAACCTTGACCATCTTTGATCAACGAACTACTCAACTAGAGGCTCACTAGGGACAGTGTGTTGTCTATATATCCAAACATGTATTTGAGTTTCCAATCAATACAATTCTAGCATGGATAATAAACGATTATTATGAACAAGGAAATATAATAATAACTAATTTATTATTGCCTCTAGGGCATATTTCCAACATTTAGTAGGCTTGAGATTTTTCTAATTTGGCATCATTTGGATTAATGTGCACACGGTGTCGTATCTTCCATCCAAGGCTCTAAGTATCTTCTTGATGATGAATTTGTCGTTCACCTCTTCACTTCCTAAGCTAACAATCTCATTTGTGATGAGACCTAGCCTAGAATACATGTCAAAGACTCCTTCACCATCCTTCATCTTGACCTTGTCAAGCTGACTTTGAAGCACAACCAACTCAGATTCCCTGATAGAATTAGTTCCTTCGTGCATATCGATCAAAGTATCCCAAATTTCTTTTTCATTCTCAAGGCGAGTGATTTTGTTGAATTCTTTGGGACACAAGTAGTTGAGTAGGACATCACAGGCTTGCGCATTGAATTGGAGCATCTTCAGTTCTTCCGATGTGGCATCACGATCTGACTCTTTTCCTTCGCCGAAGAAATCGCCTTGAACACCAACACGAACAAAAGCCCAATCAACAGGATTATGACCAAATATGCATTTTCATCTTATGATTCCAACGAGCGAAACTAGTGCCATCAAAATATGGACCTCTACGGTGGTAATTTCCCTCACTTGACCTCATACTCTCCTAGGTTGTGAAACCAATGCAATGGAGACCAAAGCTCTGATACCACTTGTAGGATTGACAGTATGTCTAGAGGGAGGGTGATTAGACTACTTGAGAAGATAAAAACTTAGCCTTTTCCCACTTTTAAGTTTGGTCTAGTTTTAGCAAATATGACTAGTCAAGTACACCCTACACATGCATATCTAAGAGTATAGCAGCGGAAAGTAAAACATGCAAGTGTAAAGTAGAGGGTAAGGTAGGGAGATCAAACACAAAGGTTGACATGATGATTTTTGGCATGATTCCGATAGGTGGCGGTATCATACGTCCATGTTAGTTGAGACTTCAATGCATGGAGGGTAACGGCTGCAAGAGTCCGCGGAGAGCTCCACCCACAAGGGATCAACAAAGAAGCGGCCTTGTCTATTCCAGCTCAGCTTCCGTTCACACATGACTAGCCTCACTCACGGTAGATCTTCACAAAGTAGGCAATCTCCTTACCCTTACAAACATCTTAGTTCAACTCCACAACACAAAGTAGGAGGTTTCCAAGCGACACCTAACCAATCTAGGAGGCAATAATCTCCATAAGGTAATAGATGTAGTAGAACGATGAACTCCCTACTCTTATGCTTCAAAATATAGTCTCGTCAGCACTCAATCACTGTCTCTCAGATTTGGCAGGGGTAGGAAAGATTGATCTTGTGGAAAGCAACTTGGGGAGGCTAGAAATCAAGGTTCAGATGGTTGGAATGGGATCTATTAATCTCAAGACATGAGTAGGTGTCCATCTCTCTCAGAAAAATGGATCTGGCAAGTGTAAGTGTGTTCTGAGTGCTTCCTCTACGAATGAGAAATAGGTGGAGGGGTATGTATAGGCATCCCCAAAAAACCAACTCTTACAACATTATTGCCCAACTCGGTGACATAGAAATGAATCTCGATGGTACCGACTTGCACTATATGTGGCAACTTCTGAATTCTCGGTGAGACCGATATAGGAATATCGGTGGTAACGATACGGTGACCTAGACTGGTTTGCAATCTCGGTAAGACTGATTTCAAACTCGGATATTCTGAACCTTGAAATCTCGTGAATAAAAAGTTGGTCACACAATCTTGGTGGCACCGATAGGAATGTTGATTGTACCGAGATGGTGGGTTTGGCATAGGATTTGTCAAAGTGTAAAATCGGTAGGGCCGAGTTGGAAATGTTGGTGGCACAAATTTTCCTTATGTGGCTTGGGACAGATGTATTTTGTGGGAAAACGAGTGAGTATTTTTGGTGTCTATCTCTAAGCACTTGAGCAACCAATTCATTATAGTACCTCATTCCATTTTTAGTATTGGCTTTCCTATGGACTCAAAGTGATTTCTCAGAAATATAAAATGTAGAGTCTTCTTGCTTGAAGCTCGAGCCAATCTTATTCCTTGCTTGCAACAAAGGGGTATCTCCTCACAATCCTATAGCCAAAGCATCTTTGAACTTTTCTTAAATATACTTGAATAAACTCATTAGTCCAATGATGCATCTGTTGTGATTAACTACCAAAACCACCTTGGGGGGCAATTGTGCTTTCAGAGAGGGAATTTAATGGGATGAGGAGGCATTGGAGTGCGGGTAGGTGGCCGCGGCGGTAGGGAGGGAAATCGAGTGAGGGAGCTTTCTCCTTGGCACTAGTGTTACGAGAGGGTTGGTTGGGCCTTGGGCTGGCTTTTTGCTGGGATGCTCCTCTATCTTCCTTCTCTCTAATATTTCCCAAAACAAGAAAAAACAAAGATGAAAAAGGAGAAGAAACGAAGGGTTAGGGGTAGAATTTAGACACGCCAATAATTTTCTTGGCTCACAAAAATGAGCTTGACCCAAGAAAGATAGAAGTGCATGAAGACAAGATTTAAATTATTTAGAAATGTTTGCACTAGGACAAGGTTATTGAAGAATCAAAAAATGAAGAGAACTTTGGTGGAGCTTGGGAAGGTTACACAAGGTATCACGGGCAAAGTTTTGAGGCCAAACATGGAGTGGAAAAGGCATGAACATTTACTATGGAAGTGTCTTGGTTGATTCTAATTAATGGAATATTTATTGTAGCTCCCTAAAATATTGGGAGGATATTTTCTTAGTTATAAAGAGAAGTCACCATGTGAATGTCCCTCGATTTAAATGGATCAAAGATTCATAAAACTTATTTATTTGAGTTGAAATTTTTTTCATGACATGATGGCATGATGACATGATTAATGCAACAACCAAATAAATCACACGACAACAATGGAATAAAAGGGGAATCTTCTGGAGTGTCAGATCCGGGTTGTTACAACTCTCCTCCACTTACAAGAGATCTTGACCCGAGATCTAAGAATGAAAAGGGAAGGAAGAGGTCGGGCTTAGTTGCTTCTTTGACAAACGATTGAAACCAACAATCCTTGAAGGTTGCAATGAAATGAAGAATGTCATGATAAACAAGACATGATTCAAAAGAAATTTTGACAACACTTCAGTAGGAAATAGATGCAAAATTTGATAAGATGGAAGATCTTGAAAAGATTTCACAGCACTCCAATATAATGGACAAGAAGGAAAAAACATGATCTTGATAAAACAATATAATGGATAAAAGAGAGCAACATCACAACAACTCCGGAACAAGAGAATATAAGCTATATCACTAGAAAGAAAGAACGAATAAGAAAATAACAATTTCTACCAAAATTGAATTTGATAAGCATCCTGACAAGAAGATATGAACGGAGTTGTTGTCAGACGAACAACGAAAAGAACAAACTTGTTGTGGGCTTATGGAAAGGATCCCAAAATTATGAGGTGACAACCAGCCACTAACAGAACCAGATTGCTTGAAAGCAACAAGAGATGAAAACTTCTTACACCAATAGGATGCATTGAGAACTTGGGTCAATGATAATCACCATAATAGTTATAATCCTTAGGAAAAGAGTTAGGTGAAATCCAATGCACTATAACTCAACTGAAGAAAATATGTGTTTAATTATGTAATTCTTGAAAGAAATTCTCTTCGAGACTCCTTATGAATCAAGAATGCTATAACACCACCTTAAAGGAAAATGGAGAACGAATTGCACTTTGAAATGCAAGACAACGAATACTTGACGTTCCCCAACAAGAATATTGAATAACACTTGAGAATGAATTAAATTCTTGAAGAACCACTATGACGAACCACCGATAAGAATTTTAGAGTCAAAGGATGATAGCAAAGAATTGATGGTTGAAAAGAACAAGATTTAAGGCCTTGCAATGGTTTAGATGAAGCTTCATGAAGAGATACTTGAGATGACTTGAGAATCCAGAAAAGAAGATATGAATAACTTAGAATCGAGAATTTGATACGATGACCCACTCTAGAAGAAGAATTGAACTCACCTTGATGAAACAAGAATAATAATCATGTTATGATTATCCTTCATTAAGTTAAATTTATGACAAGCAATGGATTTAGCATACTGCATATTCTTCTTCAAAGGATTGTATAGATATATAGAGCACAAACTTGAAGAACTCTTGAAAGAACCACCGGCAAGAATTCTGTCACACCCTGTTTTCACCTCACTTTGCCTCTCTTTCAAAATTTGGTATGAATTAAAACTTTTAAGTGAATGCCATGAGTGCCTTGTTGTAATTATTGTATGTGTGTTTGTAAGTAGATCCCTTAAAAATTAGTTTCCAAAATAGTATTTTCAAAAAAATCCCTTTTAGTTATTTCGATAAATCAAAACCTTGCTTTGGGGATTGCACTGCAAGTCCTTGAATACAAGGAGTTCCATCAACCAAACATTATATTTTGATTCTGATATGATTATAACACTTCAAAACCATTAAATAATTATTTTTAATGTTATGTCTCTATTTTATTTATATGTCCCTTTCTAAGGCCAAAAATGGTATTTCTCGATGAAAAATTATTTTTCAACCTTAGAAAATCTGAGAAAAATTTTGGAATACTCATAGGACATGTATATTCCATACATAATAGTTTCAATCCCTAGTCCTATTCAAAATATTTGAGCAAACCTTTGAAAACCAATCCTGTCTATTTTGACCTTTTGGAATATTTCCAAAGGAAATATTCTCAATAAATTCCCAGAAAATTCTAGCATGCCCCACATGATATATTTGGTGATCATGCCAACTTTCATCGCCATCCAAGGTGATATGAATCACCAAATAATTCAGAAACCCTGTATGTCCAGAATCAAGTTGGAGAAACTCTACATTGTAAAGTTTGCCCATTTGTTCTCAAACTTTGTAGAAGTGCTCAATACCTCAAATGAGGGGATCATGCCAAAAATGGGATTTGTGGGGATTGATTTACTCACATCTTCTCATAAAAATGCAGATCAACCCATTTGAGGGTAATTTCAAGTTTACTTTGTCAAACTTGTCCAATGGAGCTCAAATTTGGTAGAGCCTCCTAATTATGCCTGAAACCAAATCCTGTTAACTTTCACTGCATTTGGAGGAAGTTAAATTCCCCAAACATCCATCAAACACCGTGTGCCAGGATTGTAAAATAGGATCTAGCAACCAACACACTCACTCCATTCATTCCCAATTCGTGTCAAAGATGGCCTGTGCCCCCCTCAAATACAGATGAGAGTCCCAACTCTAGTTCAAAGTGAGGAATCCAAAACCTTCATTTTAGCTCTTGAACCGAGGCTGGCAGAACCACTTTGACCGTCTCCGTGTGGCTGGCTTGATCCTCCCCGGTTCCTAGCGCCCAAAGGGCATCTACCCCATCTCCCACACATGCTAGACACGACCGAGACACGCCAGATCGCGCTAGCATGCCGTGGCATGCCAAAACTGCACTCTGGACGCGCTATAGGGTGCACCCGAGGCCAGGGGACTATCTCCGACCGGTTCTTGCCTCCCCCTGTTGCCCCTCTTTGACTACACCGACGACCGCATCCAGGGCAGCATCGGACACCTCCTTTCCCCCTCTCCTCTGCCTCTGGCGACATGTGCCCACTTGTGGCCGAAGCGGCCAGAAGGACCTCGCCACCTCGATGCGCCAAGGAGCTGCCCTCGATCCCCCTAGAGATGCCGCGCAGTCCCAAACCACGTCCGCAAACCACGGTTTCGCGCCCGAGCCCTCTCTCCCTCCCCTACGTCTGCAACAAAACCACCGGTGCTCCACCACTCGGTGCCTCGCTTCTAGCCTATAAATAGGCCACCCCTGACTCTTCCAGCACCCCAAGTCTCTCCCTCCTATCACCAATCGACCACCGTCGTGCCCCCATTCGAGCTAATTGATCCCCAGTACTCGAGATCGACCGAGGCGTCGCCGCATCGGAGCTCCATCGATCTCGGGTTACAGGCACACACCCGAGCTCATTTCTCCTCCTCCGTGACCACAAAGACTTCCTAAACCTTCTCCACCACTCCCCCATCCATTTCCGTGCCCGTAGCACCGGTTTCGACACCTTTCCGAAGGGTCTCCGCCGCGGCCCCATCGTCGTTGGTGCCACAGGTCGCCTCCGTCGTTCCCTCGACCATCAGAAGGTAGGCAGAGGAGCCATGAGTCTGTTCCCGCACTCACTTGACCTCGAGCGCCCCGAAACTGCCATGTGACAGCCCGAGACCGACACTCTAGAACATTCCTTTTTTATTCTTTGTCGTCGTGCGATTAGCTTGTGTGTCGCATCCATCATCACATCATTCGCATCATCCGCATTACATCAACACGCCATTGCCGTCAGTTTTCAAAACGTGCATACGTTAGTAGTTGCCGGTTCTTTCACTTTTCTTCATTGAACGTTTTGAGACCAACCACACATGTCCGTGCCGGCGACATTGATAAAATCTTGATATAAAAACTGTGTATAAAACTTTCTCATCTTGGGTTGACACTTGGCGTGCGTTCTTAATATAGTGTAGGTAGGTTGCGTGCCTAATTTCGTAGCAATCGGAGCCTGTTTGATACCCGAACGGTCGTCCGTAGCGGACCGTCATCGGTTTATCGTCGGACTTTTTTCGGTGTTTTAAATTCTCATTGCCTGGCCGCAAAACTCCTATCTTCTCTCATCCCATCAGAGTTACACAGCCCACCTATCCCATTAACACCATTCCCACGATCGGAGCCGTCCGATCAAGATCGTACGCCTCGAAAACGGGCTAATTCCCCTAACCCTAACCCCCTTTCCCTATTTAACTGTCTCCACATGCCAATTTGGGAAAACCCTAGCTCCACCTCGGGATCCGCACCTCCCCAGGCATAGCTTCCCACCTCCTAGCGCTGCCAGGGCCCGCTAAGACCATCTCTGGCCCGCCCTGAGCCCGAACCGGGCCAAGGCAGCAGTCTTGCGCCCGCTCCCCCGAGCTGCTGCTCGAGCTCCCGAGGAGCCCCGAGCCGGATCCCAACCGCCGCGCCATGCTCCGCCTTCGGTCGGCTCGCCGGATTCTCAGCCGACGCACCGCACGCTCCGGCCGCCCCTGGCCTCACCTGGCCACGGTAGCCCTATGGGCACCTCTGCCTCAACCACCGTTGCCTACATGAGCGTCGCCTCGCTGCGCCCACTAGAGCCATGCTGCCCCGCCGCCGGGCCTCATCGCCAGCTCCGATCCATCGAGATCCGGCCGGAGAAGACCCCCACTGTGTGTATTTGGTCCTCTTCCAATACCTGCTCGGAGCCCCGCCCGTTGCCGCCGCCGTCGGTCGCCTCCATGAGAGGAGGACGACAGGTCGAGCCTCCCGCTCATGGCATTGACCGGCCATGCGTGGGTGATATGTCCTTTTTGCATCATGCTTTTATGTTGATATTTATCGCTTTATGGGCTGTTATTACACATTATGGTACAATACTTATGCCTTTTCTGTCTTATTTTATAAGGTTTACTTGAAGAGGGAGAATACCGGCAGCTAGAATTCTAGTCTGAAAAAGGAGCAAGTTTGAGATACCTATTCTGCGCAACTCTGAAAGCCGTGAAAATCAATGAGGGATTATTTTGGAATTTATAAAAAATACTGGGCGGAAGAAGTATTGGAGGGGAGTCACCAGGAGGCCACAAGCCTGCCAGGCACGGCCTACCTCCCTGGTCGCGCCTGGGTGGCTTGTGGGCCCCCTGTTACCCCTCCGGCTCCCATCTTCTACTATTAGGAGGGTTTCGTCCCAGAAAAATCAGAAAGAGGCTTTCGGGAGGAAATGCCGCCGCCACGAGGCGGAACTTGAGCAGAACCAATCTAGAGCTCCGGCAGGGCCGTCTTGGCGGGGAAACTTCCCTCCTGGAGGGGGAAATCATCGCCATCGTCATCACCAACACTCCTCTCATCGGAGGGGACTCATCTCCATCAACATCTTCATCAGCAGCATCTCATCTCCAAACCCTAGTTCATCTCTCGTAACCAATCTCCGTCTCGCGACTCCGATTGGTACTTGTAAGGTTGCTAGTAGTGTTAATTACTCTTTGTAGTTGATGCTAGTTGGATTACTCGGTGGAAGATCATATGTTCAGATCCTTAATGCTATTCAATACCTCTCTGATGATGAACATAATTATGCTTTGTGAGTAGTCACTTTTGTTCCCGAGGACATGGGATAATCTTGCTATAAGTAGTCATGTGAATTTGGTTTTCGTTCGATATTTTGATGCGTTGTATGTTGTCTTTCCTCTAGTGGTGTTATGTGAACATCGACTACATAAAACTTCACCATTATTTGGGCCTAGGGGAAGGCATTGGGAAGTAATAGGTAGATGCTGGGTTGCTAGAGTGACAGAAGCTTAAACCCTAGTTTATGTGTTGCTTCTTAAGGGGCTGATTTGGATCCACTAGTTTAATGCTATGGTTAGAGTTTGTCTTAATACTTCTTCCGTAGTTGCGGATGCTTGCGAGAGGGGTTAATCATAAGTAGGATGTTTGTCCAAGTAAGGACAGAACCCAACCACCGGTCCACCTACACATCAAACTATCAAAGTAGCGAACGCAAATCATATGAACTTGATGAAAACTAGCTTGACAGAAAGTCCTATGTGTCCTCGGGAGCGCTTTACCTCATATAAGAGTTCGTCCAGGCTTGTCCCTTGCTACAAAAGGGATTGGGACATCTTGCTGCACCTTTGTGACTATTGTTACTTGCTACTCGCTACGAATTATCTTATCACACAACTATCTGTTACCGATAATTTCAGTGCCTGCAGAGAATACCTTGTTGCAAACCACTTGTCAGTTCCTTGTGCTCCTCGTTGGGTTCGACACTCTGGCTTATCGAAACGACTATGATAGATCCCCTACACTTGTGGGTCATCAAGACTCTTTTCTGGCACCGTTGCCAGGGAGTGAAGCGCCTTTGGTAAGTGGAATTTGGTAAGGAAACATTTATGTAGTGTGCTGAAATTTATTGTCACTTGTCATTATGGAAACTAATCCTTTAAGGAGCTTGTTTGGGGTATCTTCACCTCGACCGTAAGCGCAAGGAGTTGCTCCTCAACCTACTACACCTACTGAAAATATTTATTACGAAATTCCTTCGGGTATGCTAGAGAAACTGTTGGCTAATCCTTTTACAGGAGATGGAACATCACATCCCGACTTGCATCTAATCTATGTAGATGAAGTTTGTGGTTTATTTAATCTTGCGGGTTTGCCTGAGGATGAGGTCAACAAGAAGGTCTTTCCCTTATCTTTGAGGGATAAAGCATTGACATGGTATAGGCTATGTGATGATACTGGATCATGGAACTACAATTGATTGAAATTGGAATTTCATCAAAAGTTTTATCCTATGCATTCGGTACATCGAGATCGGAATTATATCTATAATTTTTGGCCTCGTGATAGATAAAGTATCGCCCAAGCTTGGGGGAGGCTTAAGTCAATGTTATATTCATGCCCCAACAATGAGCTCTCGAGAGAAATTATTATTCAGAACTTTTATGCTCGACTTTCTCATGATAATCGCACCATGCTTGACACTTCTTGTACCGATTCTTTTATGAAGAGCGATATTGACTTTAGATGGAATTTATTGGAAAGAATTGAATGCAAGTATGAATATTGGGAGTTTTATGAAGGTAAGGAGTCAGGTATGAATCTTAAGTTCGATTGCGTTGAATCCTTCGTTGAAACAAATACTTTTTGTGATTTTAGCGCTAAACATGGACTTGACTCTCAGATACTAGCTTCATTATGTGAATCATTTGCTGCTCATATTAATCTCCCTAAAGAGAAGTGGTTTAAATATCATCCTCCTATAGAAGTCAATGTAGTTAAACCCAATCCAGTTGAAGGGCAAGTCATTGCTTATAATGATCCTATTGTTCCTAGTGCTTACATTGAGAAACCACCTTTCCCGGTTAGAATAAAGGATCATGCTAATGCTTCAACTGTGATACGTAAGGGCTACATTGGAACACCTACAACCCCTGAGCAAATTAAAGTTGGACCTAGCATTTCTATTATCAAAGATCTCTTGACCGATAATGTTGATGGGCATGTTATTCACTTTTGTGAAGATGCTGCTAGAATTGCTAAACCTCATGCTAGAGAGAAACATAAGCCTGTTGTTGGCATGCCTGTAGTTTCTGTTAAGATAGGAGATCACTGTTATCATGGTTTATGTGACGTCGGTTCTAGTGTCACTTTTGTGAGTAGTCACTTTTGTTCCTGAGAACATGGGATAAGTCTTGCTATAAGTAGTCGTGTGAATTTGGAATTCGTTCGACATTTTGATGTGTTGCATGTTGTCTTTCCTCTAGTGGTGTTATGTGAACGTCGACTACATAACACTTCACCATTATTTGGGCTTAGGGGAAGGCATTGGAAAGTAATAAGTAGATGATGGGTTGCTAGAGTGATAGAAGCTTAAATCCTAGTTTATGCGTTGCCTCGTAAGGGGCTGATTCGGATCCACTTGTTTAATGCTATGGTTAGACTTCGTCTTAATTCTTCTTTCATAGTTGCGGATGCTTACGAGAGGGGTTAATCAAAAGTGGGATGTTTTTCCAAGTAAGGACAGCACCCAAGCACCAGTCCACCCACATATCAAACTATCAAAGTAGCGAACGCAAATCAAATGAACTTGATGAAAACTAGCTTGACGAAAATACCTATGTGTCCTCGGGAGCGCTTTACCTCATATAAGAGATCGTCCAGGCTTGTCCCTTGCTACGAAAGGGATTGGGACATCTTGCTGCACCTTTGTTACTATTGTTACTTCTACTCGCTACGAATTATCTTATCACACAACTATCTGTTGCCGATAATTTCAGTGCCTGCACAGAATACCTTGCTGAAAACCACTTCTAAGTTCCTTCTGCTCCTCGTTGATTTCAACACTCTTACTTATCGAAAGGACTATGATAGATCCCCTACACTTGTGTGTCATCAGTGGGCCTCGCCCTGCGTGTGGGCCGTGGCCTCCTTCTGCTCCACACAAGGCCCAGCTTTGGCATCCTCAGCCGGCCAGCCAGAGAACTCCAGTCGGGCCTCGGCCGAGGTGAGCCCCGTGCAGTCGTGTATATTCCACCCTAGGTGTCTCTTAGTAATTTTGCGCCCATGCCCCTGTTCAGCCTATTAGCAGATTCAACCCGGGTAGAATTGTTTTTAACGCGTGCGATTTTTCGAATTACCATGGATTTCAGAAATATGCATTCTTTTTAAACGCCCGTAGTTTTTAAACCGTGTGTCGGATCGCGACAAATTATATATGTAAAGTGGTTAGAATTTTGTGTAGATTAAGATTTTACAACTCTCATCCATAATTAAAACTGTTTAATGTGATGTTTGCATTGGTTTGTGTGACAACGTGTTAAAAACGATTTAATACATAACTATTTAACCGTAGCTCCGTTGCCCGTTGGAGATGAGACATATATGTAAATGGACTAGAACGACGAGTAGAATCACGTGAACCACCTTGTTTTTCCGTTTAACAAACATAAAATGTGATTAGGAAAAATCTGGACATATTTAGAATTTAACGCGTGGGGTCATTTCGGAGATGCTATATGTCGTTTCCAGCCTCATTTAAAATGCCTAGATAGGTAGTTTATTCGTGCTTCACCCCTTGCCATGTTTAACAACATTTAATATTGTCATGTACATAAACGCGAGTGAACTAAATAAATTAACGTGGAGTTCCGTCAATATACAACTGGTTGCATATTGAGCTTCACTTAATGTGCAGCGTTTGACTGTCCTGAATTGCCATGCCCTGCCTTGCATATTTAAAACCGATCATGCATCATATATGAATTGCATCATATCATGCATGTGTTGTGGTGAATATCATGTGTTGATTCTTGTTTCCGGTTTGCTTCATCATGATAGGGTTCCGCAAGTGTGTTGGAATGTGAGGATCCGTTCGACTACGTCGGTTTGTCTGCTTCCAGAGTCATTATTCTTCCAAGCGGGATTACAAGTAAGATGATCATTTCCCTAGACATCATCACTAACGTTGGCATGCTAGTTGTTTAGTTTCTATCGCTATGTCTCGCTGCCTACCACCTGTTAAATGTCAGTCTCCCAACATTGCCATGAAAACCTCTAACCTTTTCCACAACTCAGCAAACCACTGTTTGGCTATGTTACCGCTTGCTCAGCCTTTTGATAGGGTTGCTAGTTGCACGTGCAGGTGCTTCCATGTGAAAACATGGGTTACTTCTTATATCACCATAGTAAAGCTATTTAATTTAATGCACCTATGTACTTGGTAAAAGGTGGAAGGCTCGGCCTTTCTAGCCTAGTGTTTTGTTCCACCTTTGTCGCCTTAGTTTCGGTTACCGGTGTTATGTTCCATAAATGAGCGCTCCTAACATGCTTGGGGTTGTTATGGGGACCCTCTTGACTTTTGTTTTGGGATAAAACTCGTCTGGCAAGGCCCAACATTGGTACTATTTGCCAATAACAAACTAAAATTTGCAAAGAGTTTGATCACCCGATGGATAATTAATCAACCCCCTGATCAGTGCTCCTCATGAGTGTTCGTCCAACCTGGAGCACTATGCAGGGCCAACCCAGGACAACTTGGGTGATCTATATTAGGCCACCGTATGCGTCGCTTGTTCGCCATGTCCGTAGAACGAGATACGTGGCTCCTATCGGGATCATCGACATGCCGGGTGTCCATACTGGACTTGTTTTACCTTTCTTGAGCATCTTGTGCGTTGGATTCCGATGATGCTTTGGGTTATCTCGAGGTTGAGGTTTTCCAATAGGAACCCAAGGAGATCAAGGGTTTCACTGATCGATGTCATTCCGGCGCAGCGTGTGGTAGTTTGTGATGGATTAGTTGGAGCACCCCTCCAGGGTTAAATCTCTCGGAGAACCGTTTCCGAGGTCATGTGGAAACATGTAAACTTTGTTTAACATCGAGTTCTAGATAACTTGAAGTAAGCTTAATTGAAATATGCCAACTGAGTGCATAACCGTGACTATCTCTTTCACGAGCTCCTTCTCCGATCGAGGACGTGGTGGGGTTATGTTTGATGTAAGTAGGTGCTCAGAATCATTCAATTGATCATCAATAGTCATGTCTGCTATGCCTAGATCATCCCCCTCTCTTATTCTTCTACTCGTAAGTTAACCACCTCAAATAAATGCTTAGTAGCTTGCTGCAGCCTCACCACTTAACCATACCTGACCCATTACTACAACAATAGTTCAGGTACAGGTAACGAGTTACTTTGACATGAGCGCGCCGATTTTGCTATTTGGAGTTTCTTATTCTTCTTCGTGGATCTAGGATGGGTTCCAGGCTGGCGGCCTAGGATAGCAAGGATGGACGTCGTTATTTTATCGTTTGTTTCATCCGTAGTCGGACCCTACTCTTCTTCACGATGACTGATTATGTTGTTGTATTGATGTGAAATTGATGTAGCTTGTGGTCAGCGTAAGCCAATTCCATATACTCATCTATTCTATACATGTACTTGTAACGATGTCCATTCTTGTAAAATGACGAGATGCGCTTCTATCCTTGTCGAGTCCCTCGTGCCAAAATAAGGATAGGATCGCATCTTGGGTGTTACATGCCACCGGTGAACTCTCCCTCCTATTTGTCTAGAGGTAAAAGAAGACCCCGACACGGGGACCCCACCCGTTGGTGGCCATGTCGTCTATCTCTCCCTCCCCGCAGTTGTTGGCCGCAGGGCCCCGCGCGTAAGGTTTAAACCTCATGGCGCGTGCGCATGGGCTGGCTGGCTGGCTAGTTGGCCAGCTGGGCCAGCCCATACACAGGCTGAGCCAGGCTAGTGAGCTGGATTATTCCCTTTTTACTTTAAAACCTGTTTTAAATATATCCATAGGATTAAATAATTGTCCAAACTCAAATATTTTCCACCATAATTCGTGTAAAATTATGTAGTATTTAATAGTGCTCTTAGTAAGATTTTTTATAACAACTTTTATGCACTAGTTTATTTTAAAAGATATTTTAAGTATTTTTAACTTGTGCTAAAAAGACTTTAAAAATACGTTTTTAGTCCAAAACCAGAAACAGTCATTTTTATAAATAATAATAGGATTTTACAGAATAGGTTAATATTTTGATGAGTGTTTCACTATGTTTTTGGTTGTGGTCCTTATTACTATTATTATTATTATTCTTATTATTATTACAACGATAGATCACGCGTTTGACGAAGGACTTGGACCCGAAGACCTTGAAGACCCCGGATAACTAGTTAATCAAGGCAAGCAACCCTTTGGCCATGTGTGAGAAAATGTTTTAGGCATGCCATGTTGAATACTTTATTCCGATGCATGTAGTCAGGATTAATCGGTACACCCCGGCATGGTGTTATTGATCCATCATGTGTAGCACTTGAACTGAGCAGGACCTTACCATCTATGAAGGTCACGCTGATAATATGTTGACAAGTAGATAGTAGTGCTACGCATAGGATGAGCATATGCATGGTGACACAAGGTGATATCAAAAGTTTTATGAAAACCCCATCGGGTTCCACTAATGCCGAGGGTGATGGTGTTGAGCTGGATGACCACTTGAGAAAGAAGTGGTGTACCGGAAAGGTTTTGTGTGATTGGTTTCGGAAATGGGATGAGATATAAGATTTGTCGACCGTCCCAACCTTACATGTGCGACCAAGATACCCCTTTACGGGACGGGGATGTGTTAATTACTCTGGTCGTGCTAGCAAGGAGCCTGCATTACTAGTGGCGGGAGTGATATGGTCACTCTCATGATCGGGTCGTGCGAGGTATGACGACTATGCCGTTTTACGTGTTTCGGGCACACCCTTGGTCCCTGTATGGATGATACAGTCTAGAGTCGGTGCTCGTAAGGCGTACATCATGTGGGCTGGGTACCAATCAAGTGGAATCTTTGTCTAGTGTCATCAGGGGAAAGGCATTGATCGGGTACTTGCCTCGGGTATGTTATATACCATGAGTCGTGGAAGAAACGGAAGTTTCCCGGATCTCGTGGGTACAACATACAACCTCTATAGAGTGTAAAAATATTCGAATAGCCGTGTCCACGGTCAAGGACAGTTGGGTAGTGCTTCTTAAACTACATCTAGTATTTTTCGCATAAACCAAGGGTGCGTGTGTATAAAGGTGTTACATTTGAAAAGGATTACTTGGTCAAGCTTGGTGACTTGGCATGAAGGATGAACATGATTTGTTCAGTCCTCGGTGTATTTAAGTCGATATACGTAACCTGTTCCTATGGTTACTATTTGCTTATTGATGCATGACTATTTGGATGCATGACCATGCTTGCACATTTATAGAACTTGCTTTCCAAAAAGGCTGCATTATACTTCATTTTACACTCATTTACACATCCCGCATCATGGGCTGTTTTGCGAGTACAATCAAAGTACTCATTGGCTTGCCACTGGTTATTTTATTGACCAGACATGGATGCACCAGAATATGGAGAAGAATTCGTCATTGGAGACGGACACACAAACTAGGACGCTTCCCAATCAGAAAGCTTGTTGGTTAGGCTGATGGCATGGGTTCACGTTTACTACCAAGATTTCTGCTAGTAGTTGAGTTGGTGTGATTGGCCTTCATGGCCCTATCTATGTAAGACTTGACCATAATGGTCATCATTTGTATCAGACGTTAATCATGGATGTTAGACTCTTGTTATTCAGTATCTGTGTGTTCAATGAGCATTGATCTATGGGATCACTATGCATGTTCATTCGGTGATCATGACTCGTAAGTCGGGGTCCCCATAGAGCTGGTAGCCGGGACAAATAGCACACTCAGTCCTTACACATGGGGTTTACACACCCTTACAACCTTTCTATACCATTCACAACTTTTTGACCTCTCTCCTAAAAATCTTGTAGATGGCCGTCGTACCTCAGACACTCGTGGAAACTGGCATTCCCCTACTTCTGGGAGATAGCTTAGAGAAGTTTCAAGTACACCGAACGCCCGTTTACCTCTACCACGAGCACTGGGTCAATGCCGACACCAAGGAATATCATGTGGACGTGATAGTGAAGGCAAATGACTCTCCCACCAGTTGGTTCTTTGAAGGACCACAGATGGAGACTCTGGTATTGGCAGTTGAGATGACAACACGTGAGGTGCTCGTGCACATCCGCGACTTCCTTCCACTGATGGCTGATGAGCTAGCAACCTGCCACCTACCTTTCGTTAAGGATGAGGCTCATGGGAGTTGGACTCTAAACCCATCCCCGGAAGGAGGGACACCACTCAGGTTTCATACCTACTTCAGCCTCTGTGCCGAGAGCCTGATCCACAACCTGATAAAGGAATCAGAAGTGCATCGTTCAGAACTCCATCGTGTCAAGGGGCTACTCCGCGAAGAAAAGATGAAGGCAAATGATACGTCTCAGTTGTATCTACTTTTCCAAACTCTTTTCCCTTGTTTTTGACTTCAATTTGTATGATTTGAATGGAACTAACCCGAACTAACGATGTTTTCAGCAGAATTGCCATGGTGTTGTTTTTGCGCAGAAATAAAAGTTCTCGGAATGACCTGAAAATTTACGGAGAATTTTTGTGGAATATATTAAAAATACTAGCGCAAGAATCAACGGAAGAAGTGGAGCGTGGATCCCACAAGCCCACCAGGCGTGCCCCCTGGTCGTGCCTGGCAGGCATGTGGGGCCCACGTTGCTCCACCGCCTCCAATCTCAGGTCTATTTAGTCCCTTTCGTCCGAAAAAAATCAGGAGAAGAGTTCAGCGTGTTTTACGATACAGAGGCGCCGCCACCTCCTGTTCTTCCTCTAGAGGGCAGATCTGGAGTCCGTTTTGGGCTCCGGAGAGGGGATATCGTCGCCAACGTCATCACCAACCTTCCTTCATCGCCAATTCCATGATGCTCTTCACCGTTCGTAAGTAATCTCATCGTAGGCTTGCTGGACGTTGATGGATTGGATGAGATCTATCGTGTAATCGAGTTAGTTTTGACGGGGATTGATCCCTAGTATCCACTATGTTCTGAGATTGATGTTGCTACTACTTTTCCATGCTTAATGCTTGTCACTAGGGCCCGAGTGCCATGATTTCAGATGTGAACCTATTATGTTGTGGCCAATATATGTGTGTTCTTGATCCTATCTTGCAAGTTTTAGTCACCTACTATGTGTTATGACCCGGCAAACCTAGAGTGACAATAGCCGAAACCACTCCCGAAGATGACCATAGTATGAGGAGTTCATGTATTCACTAAGTGTTAATGCGTTGGTCCGGTTCTTTATTAAAAGGATGACCTTAATATCCCATAGTTTCCATTAGGACCCCTCTGCCACGGGAGGGATGGACAATAGATGTCGTGCAAGTTCTTTTCCCTAAGCACGTATGACTACATACGGAATACATGCCTACATTACATTGACGAACTGGAGCTAGTTACATATCTCTTCGTGTTATAACTGTTGCATGATGAATAACATCCGGCATAATGATCCATCACCGATCCAATTCCTACGAGTCTTTTCCTACTGGTCCTTGCTACATTACTTTGTCGCTACTACTGTCACTTTGCTGCTACTGTTACTCTGTTGCTACTGCTGTTACTTTGCTGCTACTGCTGTCACTTTGCTGCTAATGGTTACTGTTGCCACTGCTGCTATCATACTACCTTGCTACTGATACTTTGCTGCAGATACTAAATCTTTCAGGTGTGGTTGAACTGACAACTCAACTGCTAATACTTGAAAATATTCTTTGCCTTCCCCTTGTGTCGAATCAATAAATTTGGGTTGAATACTCTACCCTCGAAAATTATTGCGATCCCCTATACTTGTGGGTTATCAAGACTATTTTCTGGCGCCGTTGCCGAGGAGGCATAGCTATATTCTCTTACTCACTTGGGATTTACGTCTACTGGTCACTATGAGGAATCTGAAAGATCCAAGAACTCAAGTCTTGCCCTCAACTCCGAGGACAGGTAAGGAACTGCCATCTAGCTCTGCACTTGATTCACCTTCAGTTATGAGTAAGTTTGCGACACCACCTCCTGCTAGAAATCTTGATATATCGCCTGTGCTTGATGATGCTACTTCTCCTGCCCACGATACTTATGATGAAGCTATGCTTGATACTGCTTTGCCACTAGGTGCATTCCTTGATGCACAAATTGCTAGAGTTGCTGCTAGATGTGATGGTACTTCTGAAATTACTGATACTATTGAAGTAGAACCTGCTATTTTTCCTGTTAGAACTAGCTCTCCTAGATATGAATTGCTTGATATGCCTAAGTGTTATGTTATGGAGGGAGAGATAGCTGAGGACTTTCTTGCTTGTAAGGATAGCTATGATGTTGAGAAATTACTGCTTAAGTGGAAAGAAAAATCTTTGAACGCTAGGATGAAATACGACCCGAAGTTTGCTACTTCGCCTATCTTTGTGACCGATAAGGATTATGAATTCTCTGTCGACCCTGAGTTAATCACTCTGGTCGAATCTGACCCTTTTCACGGTTATGAGTCTGAAACGGTTGTAGGCCATCTTACCAAACTGCACGATATAGCCACCCTATTCACGAGTGAGGAAAAGATCCGCCACTACTATATCCTCAAGTTGTTTCCTTTCTCGCTAAAGGATGATGCTAAGACTTGGTTCACTTTGTTGGAAATATGCCCTAGAGGCAATAATAAAATGGTTATTATCATATTTCCTTGTTCATGATAATCGTCTATTGTTCATGCTATAATTGTATTAACATGAAACAGTAATACATGTGTGAATAAATAGATCACAAAGTGTCCCTAGCAAGCCTCTAGTTGGCTAGCTCATTAGTCAATAGATGATCATGGTTTCCTGATGATGGGCATTAGATGTCATTGATAACGGGATCACATCATTAGGAGAATGATGTGATGGACAAGACCCAATCCTAAGCATAACACTAGATCGTATTGTTCGTATGCTAAAGCTTTTCTAATGTCAAGTATCTTTTCCTTCGACCGTGAGATTGTGCAACTCCCGCATACCGTAGGAGTGCTTTGGGTGTATGAAACGTCACAACGTAATTGGGTGACTATAAAGGTGCACTACGGGTACCTCCGAAAGTGTGTGTTGGGTTGGTACGAATCGAGATCGGGATTTGTCACTCCGTGTGACAGAGAGGTATCTCTAGGCCCACTCGGTATAACATCATCATGAGCTCAATGTGACTAAGGAGTTAGTCACACGATGACGTGCTACGGAACGAGTAAAGAGACATACCGGTAACGAGATTGAACAAGGTATAGGCATACCGATGATCGAATCTCGGGCAAGTTCTATACCGACAGACAAAGGGAATCGTATACGGGATTGATTGAATCCTTGACATCGTGGTTCATCCGATGAGATCATTGTGGAGCAAGTGGGAGCCACCATGGGTATCCAGACCCCGTTGATGGTTATTGGCCAGAGAGGTGTCTCGGTCATGTCTGCCTGTCTCCCGAACCCGTATGGTCTACACACATAAGGTTCGGTGACGCTAGGGTTATAGGGAATTGTTATATGAGGTTACCGAAAGTTGTTCAGAGTCCCGGATGAGATCCCGGATATCATGTGGAGCTCCGGAATGGTCCGGAGGTAAAGATTGATATATAGGACGGATGGTTTCGGACACCGGAAGTGTTTCGGGCATCACCGGTAACGTACCGGGACCACCGGGACCACCGGAGGTGGCACCGGGGGTCCACCAAAGGGGGGCAACGACCCCGGGATGTAAGGTGGGCCAAGTGGGGGAGGGAACCAGCCCCTAGGTGGGCTGGTGCGCCGCCCCACTCAGCCCAATGCGCAGGGGAGAGGGAAGGGGGGCAAACCCTAGGCACAGGTGGGCCTTAGGCCCACGAGGTGGTGCGCCACCCCCTCCCACCCTAGCAGCCGCCTCCTTTCCCATCTGGTGGCTGCCGCACCACCTAGGGGGGAACCCTAGGGGTGGCGCAGCCCCTCCCCCTCCTCCTATAAATAGAGAGGGGTTTTGGCCATTGGGAGACAATCTTCTCCCTCTCCCTCGGCGCAGCCCTGCCCTTCTTTCTCCTCCTCTCTGCCGGTGCTTGGCGAAGCCTTGCCGGGAGACCTCGTCTCTCCATCGACACCACGCCGTTGTGCTGCTCGAGTTCTTCCCCAACCTCTCCCTCCTCCTTGCTGGATCAAGGTGCGGGAGACGTCACCGGGCTGCACGTGTGTTGAACGCGGAGGTGCCGTAGTTCGACACTAGATCGGAATCGCTGCGAGTACGACTCCATCAACCGCGTTCTAGCAACGCTTCCGCTTAGCGATCTTCAACGGTATGAAGATGCTCTTACCCCTCTCTCGTTGCTGGTCTCTCCATAGGAAGATCTGAATATGCTTAGGAAAATTTTGAATTTATGCTACGTTACCCAACACACTTCTCTTGCTCCTGGTTGTGTGCGTAGTCCCCAGGATATGATCTACTACTTCCCTGAGAAATATTTCCCTGTCCATAAGAAGCAAGCTGCCTTGTAGGAAATATACAACTTTGCGCAAGTTGAGGAAGAGAGTCTCCCACAAGCTTGGGGGAGGCTCGTCCAGCTACTGAATGGTTTGCTTGATTACCCTCTTGAGAAGAATGAAATACTTGATATCTTCTATAATGGACTTACCGATGCTTCTAGAAACCACCTAGATAGTTGTGCTGGTTGTGTTTTTAGGGAATGAACTGTAGAACAAGCTGAGATACTGTTGAATAACATCTTGTGCAATGAGAATGCTTGGACTATTCCCGAACCACCTCCTAAGCCAACTCCGAAGAAAAGAGGTATTCTATTCCTCGGTCCTGAAGATATGCAAGAAGCTAAAAAAATCTATGAAAGAGAAAGGCATTAAATTTCGAGATGTCAAAAATCTACCACCTATCGAAGAGATCCATGGTCTTGATAACCCGATACAAGTAGTAGAGGTAAATTCTCTGCGTAGATTCAATGAGAGTGATATTCCTTTTGATAAACCTGCTAGCCTATGCCTGGATGAATTTGATAACTTTGTTGCCAAACAACAGAGTTTCAATGATTATGTTAGCAGACAACTGGAACAGAATGCTCGTATGCTTAGTCATTTAAGTGCTTGTGTGGACAGAAATGTCAATGATCTTAAGCTCTTGAGTAAACATGCCTATATGGTTACAACTTAAGTAGAACAAGTACTTAAGGCTCAGAATGACTTCCTCAATGAGTTGAATAACAATTCTGTCAGAGTCGTCACTAGAGGCGGTAGAATGACCCAAGAACCTTTGTATCCTAATGGTCATCCTAAGAGAATTGAACAAGAATCTCAAGGAGTTAGCACTGACGCACCTAGGTATCCTAGGAAGAAGAAGAAAGATGATAGGAACCTGCATGCTACCAACCCTGTTGCTGTTACACCTGAGAATCCAAATGATCTCTCTGTCTCTGATGCCGAAACACAATCTGTTGATGAACATGAGCCTAATGATAATATCAATAGTGATGTTCCTGAAGATGCTCAACCTAGCAACGATAAGGATGTGGAGATTGAACCTGTTGATCTTGATAACCCACAACCTAAGAAAAAGAGATACGATAAGAACGACTTCGCTGCTAGGAAGCATGGTAAAGAAAGGGAACCATGGGTTCAGAAACCCATGCCCTTTCCTCCCAAACCATCCAAGAAAAAGGATGATGAGGATTTTGAGCGATTTGTTGAAATGATTAGACCTGTCTTTCTGCAAATGCGTTTGATAGATATGCTCAAAATGTCTCCGTATCCTATGTACATGAAGGTTATTATTACTAATAAGAGGAGGATACCTGAGGTTGAGATTTCCAACATGCTCGCTAATTATACCTTCAAGGGTGGAACTCCTAAGAAACTAGGTGATCTCGGAGTGCCCACTATACCTTGCTCCATTAAAGGAAACTATGTTAGAACTGCTTTCTGCGAACTTGGAGCCAGTGTTAGTGTTATGCCTCTCTCTCTTTATCGTAGACTTGAACTGGATAAGTTGACACCCACTGAAATCTCTCTGCAAATGGACGACAAATCAACTGCTTTCCCGATCAGCATTTGCGAGGATGTGCCTGTTGTGGTTGCTAACATTACTATCTTGACGGACTTTGTTATCTTGGATATTCCTGAGGACGATGCCATGGCGGTCATCCTCACAAGACCCTTTTTAAACACTACAGGGGCTGTTATAGATTGCAACAAAGGCAACGTTACTTTCCATGTCAATGGTAATGAGCATACAGTGCACTTTCCGAAGCAACAATATCGAGTACATTGCATCAATGCTATCGAAAAAACGTTATCGATTCTTATTGGGAGCTTTGAATGCCCTATACCTACTGTTAAGATGAAGTATGATTTGCTTGTTGGGGATATGCACATCCCCATTGAGGTAACTTAGTGGCTATTCGAATATTCTCCTTTTCCTTTTGCGATTCGAAAAAGTTTGTCAAGGAGACTTGATCAACCTCATTGACGGATTTCTTTCCATGACCATGAGATGGATGAATCGGGGAGTCACAAACCTCTGTTCCAAGCTTTCACCTTCGATTGCTTAGAAGAAAAATGATATATTTAGTTTAGTTTTCCCTGTTTTCTATTTTAGCGTCCCGTAGAAAAGTACCGCGAAAATAAAAGTTCTCCAAATGTCTTGCAAATCAAGTATGATTTTTTCTGGAATTTTTGAAAAATACTGAGACAAAGAACTAGTCTCGGGGTTGCACCAGTGGGCCACAAGCCCTGGAGGCGCGGGCACCCCCCTCGCCACGCCACCCAGGCTTGTGGGGCCCACGTGCACACCCTCCACTTATTCTAGCTCCCATCTGCTTCTCCTACCTCCAGAAAAAATCGTTTTGCAGCTCAAACCCGTGTTCTTGCTCTTCTTGCTGGGATTTTCGATCTCCTTGTGCAAAGCACCATTCACCAAACTGTTTTGGGGAAATTGCTCGTTTGTAAGTGACTCCTCCATTGGTCCAATTAATTAGTGCCTTATACATCGCGTATTTTTGCTGCCTTGGTGACCCTGCTCTTGAGCTTTGCATGCTAATTTTAGCTGGTCCCAAGTAGTTTTGATGCGTAATATGGCTTCTAGGCACTTGTCGGAGTAGTTGCTATGAGTTTTGTTGAGCCCTGTTCACTTTTCCTTAGAGTCACTAAAATTTCAGAAATTTTCAGAGATAGAAAATGGAAAAGATGAGGAGGTTCTTAAGAGGCTCTTCAAGTCGTGGCCCCAAGGACGATAGAAGTGAGAAGAAGAAACCCAAGTATCCGGTCCCTCGACCTACAGAAGTTCGAGCATGCGAGTGGCCAAGCAAAGTGTTCTTACGCGCCGCCAGACTATATGAGGACTTTTATTACTAGGTGGAGAACGCAGGCCTTACCGCCTTCGTTGAAGATAAGTGTTCGCAATACCTCCTCCTCACTAATATCTTCATGCAAAGATTTAACTTCTATCCAAGGAAGAATCCTCCTATGGTTGAGTTCAAATTATATGATATCCCCCAGCGCATGTCACTCCAGGATTTTTGCAATATTTGTAAATTGCCTTTTGTTGGGGATATTCATGAACCTCGCCCACGGGACTTGGAGGCTTTCATCGATACTATTGATGTAGGAGAGGAGAGAGAAGTGTCTTGCGCTAGAGCTGCTAGCATACATTTTCCCGTGCTTCAGTACTTCTCATTATTTGTTGGAAAATGTTTGATTGGCCGTGGGAAAGCTGGGTCCCTTAGCTCCCCAGATCTTGCGGTCTTGCGCGAAGCCCTTTATAATGACAAAACTTATAGCTTGGGCGCTATAGTAGCTCAAGGGTTGAACCCGAACCGTTCTAAAGGCGTTGTCTATGGAGGTATCTATGCTACCCATCTTGCCAGACACTTTGAGATACCTATTAGACTGGACGAGGAAGAAGAGATTCTTCTTCCAGAGAGATATCTAGATTATGATAGCATGGTTCGCCATGACTTTCTTGATAGAGATATAAATAGAAGGATGATTTATAACCTGGTATTTAGTTAGGGTGCTCGTGAGACTATTACTTTGCCTGCTCCTTCTTTGTTCAATCTTCATGCAAGCAGGTACGTTATTATGCCCTCGGACATCTACGCATATTGGGGCATAGCCCAACCACAGGTGCCCGTGGCCGAGCCACCAATCGAGTACCAGACGCCAGTTTATCAGTGGGAGCCAGAGGAGCTCACACAGTAGTGGCACCCTCAGTATACTCCGGAGTACCCCAGAGCTGCCTATTTGCCTCCTTCGGAGTAGACCAACTTAGGCCAAAAGCCTAAGCTTGGGGGAGTACGTGTTTCTCACGGACTTTATATTCTTGCTTACGCTTTCACTTTGTTAGTCGGTGTTCAAACTTTGTCACTGTATCATCCATGCTACTTTATTTATTTTTCTCGTTTTCTTTTCGTGTGTTTGTCTAGTTTGAGAAAAAACCAAAAAGATTTTCTTTTCTTCTTTTTGCTTGTTGGGAGCTTTCCCGTGTAAATAGTTTTCTCTTTCTTTGGGTCAAGGTAGAAGACCATGGTTACAATGTTTAGTGGCTCTCGCATGCATATCTGTTTATTTGTCAAAGAGCCATATTACTTTGTCTTCTCCTTTGTGTTTGACTGCAGATTCCAGCTTAGTCCAATGCACGAGCACTCTTATTACTGTTCACATCATTCGGTCGTGCACGTGAAAGGCAATAATGACGATATATGATGAAGTGAGTGAGCCTGGAAAAGCTGGTATGAACTCGATCTATTTTATTTTTGTAAATATGACTAGCTCATCGTTCCAGTTTTAGCTTTGTTGTGAGAAAAACATGTTTGCAATGACAACTTAGAGATGATAGTTTCTGATGCCATGCTTAATTAGCTAGTAGCTTATAATAGTTTGTCTTGGATGCCAACATGAATCTTGAGATGACTATCATGTAGTATGATAGGATGGTATCCTCCTTTGAATGATTCAAGTGGCTTGACTTCGCGCATGTTTACGCATGTAGTTGAAACGAAATCAACATAGCCTCTATGATATTCATGTTCATGGTGATTTATGTCCTACTCATGCTTGCACTCATTGTTGGTTAATCTCAATGCATTTTGATGACTGTTGTCGCTCTCTAGTTGGTCGCTTCCCAGTCTTTTGCTAGCCTTCACTTGTACTAAGCGGGAATACTGCTTGTGCATCCACTTCCATAAACCCAAAGTTGTTCCATATGAGTCCACCATACCTACCTATATGTGGTATCTACCTGCCATTCCAAGTAAATTTGCATGCGCCACTCTCTAAATCTTCAAGAAATAATTTGTTTTGCATGCCCGAACCGCTCATGTGGTGACAGGGGGCTATCAGTATATTCCATGCTAGGCGTGTTATCCTCGATATGTGTTTATTCGCTATCATTCACGAGAAAGGGGCCGGTAATTCGAATGCCCAGTTCCATGCTCAAATCAAAAAGATAATTGCAAACAAAACTCCCCCTGGATTGATGTTGGTATGGACGGCACCCGAGTATTCGGCTAGTCGTGGAGTGTGATTGATCGGTGGTGGGGGAGTCAAAACTTTACTTTTCTGTTTGGGAACCGCCTATAGCATGTGTAGCGTGGAAGATGGTGAAAACTCTTGGTTATTGCGTTGACAATTAAAGCATGCCACCCAAAATTATTACCTCTGTTTTAAAAGATTGAGCTCTGGCACCTCTGCAAATCAATGCTTCCCTCTGCGAAGGGCCTATCTATTTATGTTCCTGTTGAGTCATCCTCTTCTTATAAAAGCACCAATTAGAGAGCACCTCTGTCATTTTTATGCTTTGCTTTTGACTCTGATTGACTATGACTGTGACTGGATCTTCTTTGCCATGAATTACAATGTTTAGTCATCCCTTGCTCTTTGAAGGTGCCCTGCATTTATGTTTTGCGGTCTCAGAAAGAGCTAGTGAGATACCATCTGTTCGCACTGCTTCATGATTGTTTTGATTGATGTGTTGACGTTTGAGACTTATTATTATGTGCTCGCTAGTTGATTATGCCATTGATATGAGCTTACCGTGAGACCTAGATGTCATTTGCTTATGTGGTTAGCTTGTGATATTGCTGAAATTCTAGTTATGAGTTAGACATAGTTGCAACAACAAGATCTAACAGAGTTCGTAAAAGTTCTTCTTTTGTCTCTTTCAGTTTGTCAACTGAATTGCTTGAGGACAAGCAAGGTTTTAAGCTTGGGGGAGTTGATACGTCTCTGTCGTATCTACTTTTCGAAACTCTTTCGCCCTTGTTTTGGACTTTAATTTGCATGATTTGAATGGAACTAACCCGGACTAACGCTGTTTTCAGCAGAATTGCCATGGTGTTATTTTGGCGCAGAAATAAAAGTTCTCGGAATGACCTGAAAATTTACGGAGAATTTTTGTTTAATATATGAAAAATACTTGCGCAAGAATCAACGGAGGAAGTCGAGCATGGAGCCCACAAGCCCACTAGGCGCGGGCCCCCCCTGGTCGTGCCTGGCAGGCTTGTGGGGCCCACGTTGCTCCACCGCCTCCAATCTTAGGTCTATTTAGTCCCTTTCGTCCAAAAAAATCAGGAGAAGAATTCATCGCGTTTTACGATACGGAGGTGCCACCACCTCTTGTTCTTCCTCTGGAGGGCAGATCTGGAGTACGTTTTGGGCTTCGGAGAGTGGAGATCGTCGCCATCGTCATCACCAACCTTCCTTCATCGCCAATTCCATGATGCTCTTCACCGTTCGTGAGTAATCTCATCGTAGGATTGCTAGACGGTGATGGGTTGGATGAGATCTATCATGTAATCTTGTTAGTTTTGACGAGAATTGATCCGTAGTATCCACTATGTTCTGAGATTGATGTTGCTACTACTTTGCGAGGCTTAATGCTTGTCACTAGGGCCCGAGTGCCATGATTTTAGATCTGAACCTATTATGTTGTCGCCAATATATGTGTGTTCTAGATCCTATCTTGCAAGTTGTAGTCACCTACTATGTGTTATGACCCGGCAACCCCGGAGTGACAATAGCCGGAACCACTCTCGGAGATGACCATAGTATGAGGAGTTCATGTATTCACTAAGTGTTACTGCTTTGGTCCGGTTCTTTATTGAAAGGAGAACCTTAATATCCCGTAGTTTCCATTAGGACCCCGCTGCCACGGGAGGGATGGACAATAGATGTCATACGGAATACATGCCTACATTACATTGACGAACTGGAGCTAGTTAAATATCTCTCCATGTTATAATTGTTGCATGATGAATAACATCCGGCATAATCATCCATCACCGATCCAATGCCTGTGAGTCTTGTCCTACTGGTCCTTGCTACATTACTTTGTCGCTACTGCTGTCACTTTGCTGCTACTGTTACTCCGTTGCTACTGCTGTTACTTTGGTGCTACTGCTGTCACTTTGTTGCTACTAGTTACTGTTGCTATTGCTGCTAACATACTACCTTCCTACTGATACTTTGCCAGATACTAAATCTTTCAGGTGCGATTGAATTGACAACTCAACTGCTAATACTTGAGAATATTCTTTGGCTTCCCCTTGTGTCGAATCAATAAATTTGGGTTGAATACTCTACCCTCGAAAACTGTTGTGACCCCCTATACTTGTGGGTTATGAGCAACCAAGATCAAGAAAGATGGAGCAATCGAGGGACAGCCTGCTTTCGCATTCAGAGGAGGGATATAACCACATAGGGTCACCCCATTCGGAGTCGCTGCTTGACCGCCGATGAATTTAGAGAGGTGTTCACCGCTTCTCCGACGAAGCATCCTCGTGATGGACTACTCCCTTCCCCCACACCCTTGATGGGAGACGATGCCCACACAGATGATGACGAGTAAGAAGACCCCGAGGAGCGCGAGTATGAGATAGAGCAATCTGATACTTAGTATGGATGTCTTAAGGCAAACTAGGAGTCCCCATGCGGAGTCGAGTCCGTGAAATGGCTCATATGAAACCATGTATGCTTGTAGTGTGTGCCTTCTGTTTGTGTCTTGATGCAAGCTGTGCTTTTGTCCTAGGCAACATGTAAACGAATACATCACTTATCTTAATTAATGTTTTTGCACAAGGGTTCTCTGACGCATCTTGTTTGAGATACTTGCACCATACCACCACCCCCTTATATAGGCACGTTTCTCCCTTATGCTTTCCTCTCAACCATTTTGGGATATTAACATGACTGCTCCAAACATAATGGTGATTGCTACTCGCACCAGTACCTTCGACCACCCCAGCACTCGCGAATCTAGCTAGTAGCCAGGAGCCGGTGGGTCTGTTCAAGCTGGAGTTCACTAGGAGCAGCCGCAAGGTGACATTCCCCCGCCACCGCTTCCAATGGAGAATCTAACTATGGCTCGGTTTCTCCATCGTTAGTGAAGAATGCCGCTATCTAGTAGATAACTCATGCCTTAGTGAACAACCCGCCGCAGGGACGGAATGGCAATGGTCACTCCATTCTGTCAGAGTTCATGAGGATTACGCGTCCAATATTCATTGAGATTCACTGAGACAACTCAGCCTCTGGATGCCGATGACTGGATCCGCACCATTGAAGACCTCCTTGCGCTGGTTAAGTGCACTAACGACCGTGAAAAGGTTCTCTATGCCTCTCACTGTCTCCGAGGGACTGCCAGGGCTTGGTGGGACGGGTTCAAATTCATGCAAGGCACACAAGTTATCACTTGGGCTATCTTCAAGGATGGATTCCGCGCTGCTCACATTCCCACGGGAATGATGACTATCAAGAAGCGGGAGTTCCATGCACTGAAGTAAGGCAGCGGCACAATCAAGGAATACCTGCAAAAGTTCAACCTCTTGTCAAGGTATGCGCGTGATAATGTCAGCACTGAAGCTGCAAGGTGGAACGCTTCATGGAGGGCTACAAAAGTTGTTGCAGTATCAACTTGTTATGTGTGGCTGCCGGACCTTCTGTGATCTGGTGAACAAGGCTCTCATGCTGGAAGACAAGCGTCGTGCTATGCATGATACTCGCAAACGCAAGCTGGTGGACAATGGTGGTTCCAGCAACCAGAAGGCTCATTTGTGGCAAACAGCCCCGGCAAGGCCTAACTATTAGCAGCAGAAGTACAAGACCCCTGCACCTCGCCCAAGCTTTCAGCCTCAGCAGTATGCCAACCCAAGCCAACATTCAACCTGCCCAACCATAGTGGGGGCAAGCCCAACATCCCTGGGCAAGTCACTTGCTTTGGGTGCGGACACCCTAGACACTACTCCAAGCAATGCCTAAACAAGAAGCCCGATGCACCGCGCCTAATGCGACAAATCAAGGACGTGGAGCACCCAATAAAAATCAGGCTCCCCGCAACCAGCAATACCACAGAGGGGACGTGCAAACCACATCTTCGTAGAGGAAGCCGAGGAAGACCCAGACTGCATACTGGGTACGTTACTCGTCAACTCTACTCCAGCAACAGTATTGTTTGATTGTAGTGCTTGGCACTCTTTTGTCACCTAAAAGTTTGCTATGAAGTGTGGCTTGAAACCTACATTCCTAAAGTGTCGAATGGCGGTACAGACCCCTGCTGCGGTATTGAGGACCAATATAGGGTGTAGGGGAGTTGGGATCAGCATTAACGGGGTAGACTTCAAAGCCGGTTATTTCCCAATCTCTACGTAAACATGGTGCTCAACTCCATATATTATTTCCCAATGATATTTGGCTATCCTATGATGTTTGAGTAGATCCGTTTTGTCCTATGGGTTAATCATGATCTTGGTTGGTATGATTGTATATTTTATTTATGGTGCTGTCTGATACGTCCATTTTGCATCATGCTTTCATGTTGATATTTATCGCTTCTTGGGCTGTTATTTCACTTCACGGTACAATACTTATGCCTTTTCTCTCTTATTTTGCAAGGTTTACATGAAGAGGAAGAATGCCGACAGCTGGAATTCTGGCCTGAAAAAGGAGCAAGTTTGAGATGCCTATTCTGCGCAACTCCAAAAGCCGTGAAAATCAACGTCATTTTTTTGGGATTTATAAAAAATACTAGGCCGAATAAGTGCTAGAGGGGCGCCAGTAGGTGGCCACAAGCCTGCTACGCGCGGCCACCCCTTGGCCGCGCCTAGGGGGCTTGTGGGCTCCCTGCTGGCCCACTGGCCCCCTCTTTTGCTACAAGAAGGGTTTCGGTCTAGAAAAAATCAATAGGAGGCTTTTCGGAGGATTGGCCGCCGCCACGAGGCGGAACATGAGCAGAACCAATCTAGAGCTCCGGCTGGACGATCCTACCCGGAGGGGGAAATCGTCGCCATCGTGATCACGAACATTCCTCTCGTCGGAGGGGACTCATCACCATCAACATCTTCATCAGCACCATCTCATCTCCAAACCCTAGTTCATCTCTTGTAACCAATCTCCATCTCACGACTCTGATTGGTACTTGTAAGGTTGCTAGTAGTGTTAATTACTCTTTGTAGTTGATGCTAGTTGGATTACTTGCTGGAAGAGTTTATGTTCAGATATTTGATGCTACTCATTACCTCTCTGGTCATGAATATGATTATGCTTTGTGTGTAGTTGATGCTACTCATTACCTCTCTAGTTGGATTAGTTACTTTTGTTCCTGAGGACATGGGATAAGTCATGCTATAAATAGTCATGTGAATTTGGTATTCGTTCGGTAATTTGATGTGTTGTATGTTGTTTTTCCTCTAGCGGTGTTATGTGAACGCCGACTACATAACACTTCACCATTATTTGGGCCTAGAGGAAGGCATTGGGAAGTAGTAAGTAGATGATGGGTTGCTAGAGTGACAGAAGCTTAAACCCTAGTTTATGTGTTGCGTCGTAAGGGGCTGATTTGGATCCACTAGTTTAATGCTATGGTTAGACTTTGTCTTAATTTTTCTTTCATAGTTGCGGATGCTTGCGAGAGGGGTTAATCGTAAGTGGGATGCTTGTCCAAGTAAGGGCAGTACCCAAGTGCCAGTCCACCCACATATCAAACTATCAAAGTAACGAACGCGAATCATATGAACATGATGAAAACTAGCATCACAGAAATTCCCGTGTGTCCTCGGGAGCGTTTTTCCTCCTATTAGACTTTGTCCAGGCTTGTCCCTTGCTACAAAAGGGATTGGTCCCCTTTGATTCACCGTTGTTACTTTTGTTACTTGTTGCTCGCTACGAATCATCTCACCACACAACTACTTGTTACCGATAATTTCAGTGCTTTTAGATACTACCTTGCTGAAAACCACTTGTCAGATCCTTCTGCTCCTCGTTGGGTTCGACACTCTTACTTATTGAAAGGACTATGATAGATCCCCTATACTTGTGGGTCATCAAGACTCTTTTCTGGCGCCGTTGCCGGGAAGTGAAGCGCCTTTGGTAAGTGGAACTTGGTAAGGAAACATTCATATAATGTGCTAAAATTTATTGTCACTCGTCACTATGGATACTAATCCTTTGAGGGGCTTGTTCGGGGTATCTTCACCTCGAACAGAAGAACAAAGAGTTGCTCCTCAACCTGCTGCACCTACTGAAAATATTTTCTTTGAATTTCCTTCGGGTATGCTTGAGAAACTGCTAGCTAATCCTTTTACAGGAGATGGGACATTACATCCATACTTGCATCTAATATATGTAGATGAAGTTTGTCGTTTATTTAAGCTTGCAAGTTTGCCCGAGGATGAGGTCAAGAAGAAGGCATTTCCCTTAACTACTTTGAGGGATAAGGTGTTGACATGGTGTAGGCTATGTGATGATACTGGATCATGGAACTACAATTGGTTGAAATTGGAATTTGATCAAAAGTTTTACCCTATGCATCTATACATCGTGATCGGAATTATATTTATAATTTTTGGCCTCGTGATAGAGAAAGCATCGCACAAGCTTGGGGGAGGCTTAAATCAATGTTATATTCATGCCCCAACCATGAGCTCTTGAGAAAAATTATCATTCAGAACTTCTATGCTCGACTTTCTCATGATGATTGCACCATGCTTGATACTTCTTGTACCGGTTATTTTATGAAGAGAGATATTGACTTCAGATGGAATTTATTGGAGAGAATTAAACGCAACTCTGAAGATTGGGAGATTCATGAAGGTAAGGAGTGAGGTATGAATTTCAAGTTTGATTGCGTTAAATCCTTTGTTGAAACAAATACCTTTCGTGATTTTACCGCTAAGTATGGACTTGACTCTAAGATAGTAGCTTCATTGTGTGAATCATTTGCTGCTCATATTGATCTCCCCAAAGAGAAGTGGTTTAAATATCATCCTCCCTTAGAAGTCAATGTAGTTAAACCCTATCCAGTTGAAGAGAAAGTCATTGCCTATAATAATCCTATTGTTCCTAGTGCTTTCATTGAGAAACCACCTTTCCCTGTTAGGATAAAGGATCATTCTAAAGCTTCAACTGTGATACGTAGAGGCTACATTAGAACACCTACACCCCCTCAGAAAATTAGACTTGAACCTAGCATTTCTATTAACAAAGATCTCATGTCCGACAATGTTGATGGCCATGACATTCACTTCTATGAAGATGCTAAGAATTGCTAAACCACACGCTAGAGACAAACATAGGCCTATTGTTGGCACGCCTGTTGTTTCTGTTAACATAGGAGATCATTGTTATCATGGTTTATGTGACGTGGGTGCTAGTGTTAGTGCAATACCTCAATATTTATATGATGAAATTAAAGACGAGATTGCACCTGTTGAGATAGAGCCTATTGATGACACTATTCAGCTTGCCAATAGAGATACTATCTGCCCTGTGGTAATTGTTAGGGATGTCGAAGTCTTGTGTGGTAAAATGAAGTATCCTGCTAATTTCCTCGTTCTTACTACCACCCAAGATAGCTTTTGTCCCATCATATTTGGCAGACCCTTCCTCAATACCGTCAATGATCATATTAACTGTGAGAAGCAAACTGTCACTGTTGTCTTTGAAGGTGTGTCACATGAGTTAAGTTTCTCCAAATTTGGTAGACAACCTCCTGCAAAAGAGTTGCCCAGTAAGGATGAAACTATTGCCTTAGCTTCTATTGCCGTGCCTCCTATGGATCCCTTAGAGCAATACTTGCTTGAGCATGAAAATGATATGCATATGGATGAAAGGGATGAGATAGATAGAGTTGTCTTAGAAAAATATCCTATTCTTAAGAATAACTTGCCTGTTGAACTACTTGGGGATCCACCCCCACCAAAGGGTGATCCTGTGTTCGAGGTTAAACAGTTGCCTGATACTCTTAAGTATACTTATCTTGATGAAAAAGAGATATATCCTCTTATTATTAGTGCTAGGCTCTCAGAGCATGAAGAAAAGAAGTTACTAAAAACTCCGAGGAAGCATCGTGCTGCTATTGGATATACTCTTGATGATCTTAAGGGCATTAGTCCCACTCTATGCGAGCACAAGATTAAAACTGATCCTGATTCCAAACCAGTTGCTGAACATCAAAGGAGATTAAATCCTAAGATTAAAGAGGTAGTAAGAAAAGAAATACTAAAGATCTTGGAAGCGGGTATTATCTATCATGTTGTTGATAGTGATTGGGTGAGTCTGGTGCATTGCGTCCCTAAGAAGGGAGGCATTACCATTGTCCCTAATGATACAGATGAATTGATCCCGCAGAGAATTATTACTGGCTATAGGATGGTGATCGATTTTAGGAAATTGAATAAAACCACTAGGAAAGATCATTACCCTTTGCCTTTTATTGACCAAATGCTAGAAAGACTGTCTAAATACACACACTTCTGCTTTCTAGACGGTTATTCTGGTTTCTCCCAAATACCTGTTGCACAATCTGATCAGGAGAAAACCACCTTCACCTGCCCTGTCGGTACCTTTGCTTATAGACGTATGCCTTTTGGCTTATGTGATGCACCTGCCACCTTTCGAAGATGTAGGATGGCTATATTCTCTCACTTTTGTGAAAAGATTGTTGAAGTTTTTTTGGATGACTTCTCCGTTTACGGGTCTTCTTTTGATGATTGCCTCAGCAACCTTGATCGGGTCTTGCAGAGATGTAAAGACACCAATCTTGTCTTGAATTGGGAGAAGTGCCACTTTATGGTTAATGACGGCATCGTCTTAGGACATAAAATTTCTGAAAGAGGTATTGAAGTCAATAAGGCTAAGGTTGATGCAATCGAGAAAATGCCATACCCCACAGATATCAAAGGTATAAGAAGTTTCCTTGGTCATGTTGGTTTCTATAGAAGGTTCATTAAATACTTCTCTAAGATTTCTAGGCCTCTTACCAATATCTTGCAAAAGGATATTCCTTTTGTTTTTGACGATGATTGTGAGGAAGCCTTCGAAATACTTAAGAAGGCTTTGATAACTGCACCTATTGTTCAACCACCTGATTGGAACTTACCTTTTGAAATCATGTGTGATGCTAGTGATTATGTTGTTGGTGCTGTCCTAGATCAAAGAGTTGATAAGAAGTTGAATGTTATTCACTATGCTAGTAAAACTCTAGACAGTGCCCAAAGAAACTATGCTACTACGGAAAAGGAATTTTTAGCAGTCATGTTTGCATGTGAAAAGTTCAGGTCTTACATAGTTGATTCCAAAGTCACTAGTCACACTGATCATGCTGCTATAAAGTACCTTATGGAGAAGAAATACGCTAAACCTAGACTTATCAGATGGGTTCTCTTGCTACAAGAATTTGATTTGCACGTTGTCGACAGGAAGGGTGCTGATAACCCCATAGCAGATAACTTGTCTAGGTTGGAGAACGTTCTTGATGACCCACAACCTATTGATGATAGCTTTCCCGATGAGCAATTGAATGTCATCAATACTTCACGTAGTGCACCGTGGTATGCTGACTATGCAAACTATATCATTGCCAAATATATATCACCAAGTTTCACATACCAGCAAAAGAAGAAATTCTTCTTTGACTTGCGACATTACTTCTAGGATGATCCTCACCTTTATAAGGAAGGAGTAGATGGTGTTATTAGGCGTTGTGTACCTGAACATGAACAAGGACAGATCCTATAGAAGTGTCACTCCGAGGCCTACGAATGACACCATGCGGGAGATAGAACTATACACAAGGTATTGCAATCAGGTTTCTATTGGCCCACTCTCTTCAAGGATGCCCGTAAGTTTGTCTTGTCTTGTAACGAATGTCAAAGAATAGGTAATATTGGTAAACGTCATGAAATGCCTATGAACCATTCACTTGTCATTGAACCATTTGATGTTTGGGGCTTTGATTATATGGGACCTTTTCCAAAATCCAATGGGTATACTCATATCCTAGTTGTTGTTGATTATGTCCCTAAGTGGGTAGAAGCTATCCCCACTAGTAGTGCTGATCACAACACCTCAATTAGGATGCTTAAAGAAGTTATTTTCCCTAGATTTGGAGTACCTAGATATGAAATGACCGATGGTGGTTCACATTTCATTCATGGTGCCTTCCGTAAAACGCTTGCTAAGTACGATGTCAACCATAGAATTGCGTCCCCATATCACCCTCAGTGTAGTGGTCAAGTAGAGCTAAGCAATAGAGAGATTAAACTCATTCTGCAAACGACTGTCAACATGTCTAGAAAGAATTGGTCTAAGAAGCTCGATGATGCACTGTGGGCTTATAGAACTGCATATAAGAATCCCATGGGCGTGTCTCCGTACAAAATGGTGTACGGTAAAACATGTCATTTACCTCTTGAGCTAGAGCATAAAGCTTATTGGGCAATCAAAGAGCTCAACTTTGATTTCAAACTTGCTGGTGAGAAGAGGTTATTTGATATTAGCTCGCTTGATGAATGGAGAACTCAGGCATATGAGAATGCCAAGATGTTCAAAGAAAAGGTTAAGAGGTGGCATGATAAGAGGATACAAAAGCGTGAGTTCAATGTAGGTGATTATGTCTTGCTATAAAATTCTCGTTTAAGATTTTTTGCAGGCAAGCTTCTCTCTAAATGGGAAGGTCCCTATATTGTTGACGAAGTATATCGTTCCGGTGCCATCAAGATCAACAACACGGAAGGTAATTGTCCGAGAGTAGTAAATGGGTAGAGAATCAAGCATTATATCTCAGGTACTCCCATAAATGTTGAAAGAAATATTATCAATACCATAACTCCGGAAGAATACCCAAGGGATATTTATCAGCCTGTTTCAGACTCCGAAAACGAAGAGGTCTGTGTTTCGGTAAGTAAACAGACTCCAAAACTTTTCCACTAGGATTTTTTCTCTGTTTTGGAATATTTGAAAAAATAGAAAAATTGGAAGTAGTCCGGAAAGCGCGGGAGGAGGCGATAAGCCTGCCAGGCACGGGCCCACCCCCTGGCCGCGCCTGGGGGGCTTGTGGCCACCTCATGTGCCTCCCGGACTCCGTTTTCGTGCGGTGTACTCCTTCTGGTCGGAAAAAATCATTATATATTATCTCGAAAGGTCTGACCCTCGTATCATGCAGATTTCCTCGGTTTTCGTTTTGTGCCTGTTTTCTGTCGCAGATTTAGAGCAAGATGTCATCTCAGGAATCTATGGGGGAGAACAATATCCCTCAAGTCTATGGAGAAGTAAACGCAGATATGAAAAGAATCGAGGTCATGGAGGCCAAGGAAAGGATACCTAAAGAAACCAAGGCCAAAACTATGGAGAAAAATCAGGCGGGGGACCGAAGCACAATCTGTGTTCAACAAGGAAGAAGTTGAAGAAGTGGATTTCCTCCAACCCTACCTCCACCTACTGTCTCCATCCTTGATTGAACTCTTGAGGTTTTGTGAAACAACTCGTGCTCGCAATACTTATCTCACTCCTGAAGTTGTTTTGTTGGAGAAACATACCACACATCTCCAAGGTATAAATCAAAGAGTGATGGCCCTCTTGGAATCAAAGGACAAAACAACTTCATCAACATCACCTCCAAAGGAAGACAACTAAGCATGGGTATGGGAAATCCCCTTGGCTTGTGCCAAGCTTGGGCGAGTTGCCCCCGTAGCGTGTCACCATCACATCTTTTGCCTTTACCTTTGTTTTAGTTTGTTCCTGTTCAGTTTTCTCTTTCTCTAGTAGAATAAAGGTGTTAGTGTTTTAGGCTTGAGTTTTGCTTTGTGTCACCCCCTATGTATTCTATCTCGTGGCCATATAATAAAGAGTGTCTTAGTTGATGGATTTGACTCTTGCCATGATCAAAAGATTGAGAAAGAACAAAAGCATGAAAGATCATGTAATGATGTTATGAGAAGTGATGGCTTCACATATAAAAAGAATGATGATTGAAACTTGCTGAGGGTAGACAAATGTAGACCTTGGTCATTGTTGCAATTAATAGGAACTGATAAAGAAGGAGAGGTTCACATATAAATATATCATCTTTGACACCATCTATGATTGTGAACACTCACTAAACTATTGCATTCTTAGAAGTAGATGTTGGACAAGGAAGACAACATAATGAATTGTGTTTGCTTGGTTCCGAACAATGTTATATGACTAGAGATCCCTTAGCATGTGACGATTGCTTCCACCTCATATTAGCCAAAACTCCCTCACCAAGTAGAGATACTACTTGTGCATCCATAAACCTTCAACCTAGTTTTGCCATGAGAGTCCACCATACCTACCTATGGATTGAATAAGATCCCTCAAGTAAGTTGTCATCGGTGCAAGCAATAATAATTGCTCCCTAATATGTATGATCTATTAGTGTGTGGAAAATAAGCTTTGTACGAACCTGTGATGAGGAAGACATAAAAGCGAGAGACTGCATAATAAAGTTCTTTATCACAGGAGGCAATATAAAGTGATGTTCCTCGCACTAAGAGGACACACATCCAAACCTCAAAAGTGCATGACAACCTCTACTTCCCTCTGCGAAGGACCTATCTTGTACCTTTACTTTTTGCCCTTGAAAGAGTCATGGTGATCTTCACCAATTCCTTGTTTCGCCTTCATCTTGGCTAGCGTCATATGCTAGGGAAAAATCTATATTCATATGTCAACTTGGAAGTAAGTAATCATGAATTATTATTGTTGACATTATCCTTGAGGTAAATGGTTGGGAGGCAAAACTATAAGCGCCTATCTATGTCGAGATGAAACTTTGATCTCATGAGTACCACGTGAGTTGTAGCAAATGTAGAGAACGAAAGGATGATTGCGTATGTGGATTTTCTTTACAAGCTCTTATTTGACTCTTTCCGATGTTGGGATAAATTGCAATTTCTTCAATGACTAAAAGCTATCGGTTGTTAATTCTCGGTAAGGTTCTTGATCCATACATTACTTTGTGAAGGATTTGTCTCTTTAGCATAAGAGTTGATATGATGTTTAAGTAGATCTGTTTTGTCCTATGGGTTAATCGTGATCTTGGTTGGTACGACTGTTTATTTTTTTATACTGCTGTCCTACGGTGCCCTCCGTGTCACACAAATGTGAGCCCCCCCCCACTGTAGGATGTTGCAATATGTTCATGGTTTGCTTATTGTCGGTGTTGCGGGGGTGACAGCAGCCTAAACGCTGATTAGTGGGTTATGGCGTATGGAAGTAAATAGGACTTGATACTTAATGCTATGGTTGGGTTTCACGACCTTAATGATCTTTAGTAGTTGCAGATGCTTGCTAGAGTTCCAACCATAAGTGCATATAATCCAAGCAGAGAAAGTATGTTAGCTCATGCCTCTCCCTCATATAAAATTGCAAGAATGATTACCGGTACTTGTTATCGATTTCCTAGGGACAAATGACTTTCTTGTTGACAAAAGCTATCCACTTTTATTACCTTGCAATTTATTTATAGTTTTATTCTCGAAAGTGCTCATAGTTTTATCCTTGCAAAATAGTTTCATACTTGTTTTAGGTAAAGAAAACGTCAAGCGTGCGTAGAGTTGTATCGGTAGTCGGTAGAACTTGAGGGAATATTTGTTGTGCCTTTAGCTCCTCGTTGGATTCGACAATCTTATTTATGGAAGAAGGCTACAAACGATCCCCTATACTTGTTGGTTATCAACTGCCTCCCGGGAGATGAGCTGGAACAAGTGCGAGTGGTATGTGAATACCCAGATGTCTTTCCCGATGAACTGTCAGGGATGCCTCCTGATCGAGACATTGAGGTCATCATTGAGCTCATGCCCGGATCAAGGCCTATCTACAAGAAGCCCTATAGGATGGGATCTGAATAACTGGCAGAGCTAAAGAAGCAGCTAGCTGAGAAGCTCAAGAAAGGATTTATTCGCCCTAGTGCCTCACCTTGGAGACCACCTATTATGTTTGTGTCCTAGAAGGATGGGACTAGCAGAATCTTCGTTGATTACCGTTCTCTCAGTGCAGTCACAATAAAGAACAAGTATCCACTCCCTAAGATTGAAGACTTATTCGACCAGTAAAATGGTGCCAAGGTGTTCTCCAAGATCGATCTCACATCTTGGTACTACCAACTAAAGATTCGGCCCGAAGACATACCAAAGACGACATTCATGACCAGGTATGGCCTGTACGAAGGCACAGTCATGTCATCTGGGTTGATCAATGCCCCAGCCTACTTCATGTACCTCATGAACAAGGTCTTCATGGAATACCTGGACAAGTTTGTTGTCATCTTCATCGATGACATACTCATCTTCTTCAAGTCCAAAGAAGAACATGAGCAACACTTGAGGATGGTGTTGGAAAAACTTCGAAAGCATCAACTTTAGGCCAAATTGAGCAAGTGTAAATTTTGGTTACACAAAGTTGGATTCTTGGGTCATACCACGACGGCAGATGGACTGGCAGTCGATCCCACTAAGATTACTACGGTAACGAACTGGGATTCTCCAATCAATGTGAAGGATGTTAGTAGCTTCCTCGGGCTCGCAGGATATAAACATAAGTTCGTGGAAGGATTCCCCCACATCGCTCTTGAAGAAAGGCAAGAAGTTTGAGTGGATGCCGGTGTGCGAAGAGAGCTTCCAATAACTAAAGAAGAGGTTGACCACCTCCACGGTACTATCCACTCTAGATATCAACAAGGAGTTTGTGATATACTGCGATGCGTCAAGAATCGGGCTCGATGGCCTTGTGATGCAAGACGGCAAAGTCGTGGCTTATCTGTCATGGCAAGAACATCGTCATGAAGAGAAATATGCCACGCACAACCTGGAGTTGGTCGCCGTAGTTCATGCCTTGAAGACATGGCGGCATTACCTTTTGGGAAAGCGATGCAAAATATACACCTACCACAAGAGTCTGAAGTATATTTTTACCCAGAAGGAATTGAATATGAGGCAGCAAAGATGGTTGGAGTTGATTAAAGACTACGGCCTCAACATTCAATAACATCCAGGTAAGGCCAACGTGGTAGCAGACGCGTTGAGCCGAAAGTCTTGCACATTGAATGCTATGATCAAGGAAAGGCTACCCACTCTATATGAGGAGCTGGAAAGCTTCGGGTTGAAGCTAGTTGAACAAGGATTCCTGGCAAACCTCGAAGCCAAACCCATGCTGATGGACGACATTAAAGAGGGCCAGAAGGGACACGAGCGCATTGAAGGCATCAAGAGGAAGATGAAGGAAGGCAAGGCGCTAGGGTTCTTAGTGGATGAACATGGAGTTGTGTGGCTCGGGAATCACATATGCGTACCCAACAAGGCTGAACTCAAGAATCTAATCTTGCAAGAAGCCCACGACACTCCATATTCAATTCACCCTGGTGGTACCAAGATGTATCAAGACCTCAGAGAAAGATTCTCGTGGCATGGAATGAAGAGGGAGATAGCTTCATATGTCGCCAAATGCGACGTATGCCAGCGAGTCAAAGCTGAGCACCAGCGACCTGCTGGGCTGCTACAACCTCTCCAAGTACTTGATTGGAAGTGGGATAAAGTCGGCATGGACTTCATCACCGGTCTTCCTAAGTAAGGCAAGAGACATGAGTCCATATGGGTCATTGTAGACCATCTGACCAAGGTGGCCCACTTCGTCCCTGTCAGCACCATGTACGATGGTAGCGAGTTGGCCAACCTGTACATCCATCGTATCATGAGTCTTCATGGGGATTCCAAGGAAATGGTGTCCAACCGAGGCACGCAATTCACCTCAAGATTTTGTAAGAAGTTCCACGAAGCTCTAGGAACCAAACTCTCGTTCAGCACCGCCTTCCACCCGCAGACTGGCGGACAAACGGAAAGAGTAAATCAGATATTGGAAGACATGCTCTGCGCTTGTGTCTTGGCACACGGAATCAAATGGGAAGAATGTCTACCTTTTGCTGAGTTCTCTTACAATAAAAACTATGAGTCTAGTCTCGAGATGGCTCCCTTTGAGGTGTTGTACGGACTTAAGTGCCGCACTCCCCTCAACTGGCCTGGGACTGGTGAAGGATTGATTTTCGGGCCAGACGTTCTCTGTAAAGCTGACGAGAAGGTGGAACTCATAAGCGAGCACCTAAAGGCTGCCAAGTCGCGAAAAAAGAGCTACGCGGATTCACACCGCCAGGAAGTGGAACTTAACCCTGGAGATCACGTGTACCTCCGCGTCACGCCTCTCAAGGGGACAAAGCGATTCCATGTCAAGGGAAAGCTTGATCCAAGGTACATTGGACATTTTAAGATCACTTCAACGCGTGGAGAAGTTGCTTACCAGTTGGAGCTACCTCTAGAACTTTCGGGAATACACAACGTCTTCCACGTTTCACGACTCCGGAAGTGCCTTCAAGCACCAACCGTCTAGACCTTTATAAGGACGTCGATCATCAAGCGATTGACCTTCACTCGGACCTCACTTATCGTGAGAGACCGATTTGCATTCCGGACGAGACCGAGCGTTGTACCCGAAGCCGAACAATCAAGTACTTCAAGGTCCAGTGGAGCAACCACCCAAAAGCATAGGCAACATGGGAGCGTGAAGAGTATCTTAGACCTAAGTTCCCGTAACTTTTTAGCACTTAGCTTAGGAACCTCGGGGACAAGATTCTTGGAAGGAGGATAGGTCTTCCACACCATGTTTTCATCTCACTTTGCCTCTCTTTCAAAATTTGGTATGAATTAAACTTTTTAAGTGAATGAGATAAGTGCCTTGTTCTCATTATTGTGTGTGTGTTTGCAAGTAGAACTTTGAAAAATTAGTTTCCAAAATAGTACATTCACAAAAATCCCTTTTAGTTATTTTGATAAATCAAAACCTTGCTTTGGTGATTGCACTACAAGTCCTTGAAAACAAGGAGTGCTTTGGGGATTGTATTTTGATTCTGATATGATTATAACTCTTCAAAACCATTAAATAATTGGCTAAGGACTTTGGCTATTTGGCTATTTTATTTACATGTCCCATTCTAAGGCCAGAAATGGTATTTCTGGGTAAATTATTTTTCAACCTTAGCAAAAGTTGAGAAAATTTGGTAATACTGAGAGGACATATATTCTCCATATATAAGAGTTTCAACCCCTAGTCCTATTCAAAATATTTGAGCAAACCTTTGAAAACCAATCCTGTCTGTTTTGACCTTTTGAAATATTTCCAAAGGAAATATTCTCAATAAATTCCCAGAACTTTCTAGAATGCCCCACATGCTCTATTTGGTGATCATGCCAAGTTTCACCTCCATCCAAGGTGATTTGAATCACCAAATAATTGAGAAACCCTGTTTGTCCATAATCAAGTTGGAGCAACTCTACATTGTAAAGTTTGTCCATTTGTTCTCAAACTTTGCAGAACTGATCAATACCTCAAATAAGGGGATCATGCCAAAAATGGGATTTGTGGGGATTGATTTACTCACATCTTCTCATAAAAATGCAAATCAACCCATTTGAGGGTAATTTCAAGTTTACAATGTCAAACTTGTCCAATGGAGCTCAAATTTGGCACAACCTCCAAATTATGCCTGAAACCAAATCTTGTTAACTTTAACTGCATTGGGAGGAAGTTAACTTCCCCAAACATCTATCAAAGACCTTCTGCTAGGATTGTAAAACAACATCTGGCAACCACCATACTCACTCCATTCATTCCCAATTCGTGTCACAAATGGCCTTTACCCACACTCAACTACAGACGAGATGCCTAACTCAGGTTCAAAGAGAGGAATCCGAAACCTTCATTTTAGCTCTTGAACCGAGGCTTGCAGAAGCACTTTGACCCTCTGTGTGTGGCTGGCTTGATCCTCCCCGGTTCCTAGCGCCCAAAGGGCATCTACCCCATCTCCAGACACGCAAGACACAACCAAGATGCACCAGAGCAAGCCAGCATGCTGTGGCATGCCAAAATTGCGCTATGGACGCGCTACAGGGCGCACCCAAGGCCAGGGGACTAGCTCTGGCTAGTTCTCGCCTCCCCCTTTTGCCCATCTTTGACCGCACCGACGACCTCATCAACGGCACCGTCAGGCCCCTCCTTTCCCCCTCTCCTTTGCCCTGGCGACGCGTGTCCGCTCGTGGACGAAGCGGCCAGAAGGACCTCTCCACCTCGACGCCCAAGGAGCTACCCCCGCTACTCCTAGAGATGTCGCGCAGTCCAAACCACGTCCGCAAAACATGATTTCGCACCCGAGCCCTCTCTCCCTCTCGTGCAGGTGTAGAAAAACCACCGGCGCTCCACCGCTCAGTGTCTTGCCGCTAGCCTATAAATAGGCCACCCTCGACTCTTCCAGCACACCAAGCCTCTCCCTCCTATCAAGAATCGACCACCATGTGCCCCATTCGAGCTATGTGAGCTCCGGTACTCGAGATCGACCGAGGCGCCGCTGCGTTGGAGCTCCGTCGATCTCCGGCTACACGCACGCTCACGAGATCATTTCTCCTCCTCCATCATGACATAGACTTCCTGAACCTTCTTCATCACTCCCCCGTCTATTTCAGTGCCCGTATCACCGGTTCCGACACCTTCCCGAAGGGTCTCCTCTACGGCCCCATCGTCGCTGGCGCCAGAGGTCACCTCTGTCATTCCCTCAACCATCAGCAGGTAGGTGGAGGAGCCATGAGTCCGTTCCTGCACTCGCTTGACCTCCAGAGCCCCGGAACTGCCACCGGTGAGCTCTCCCTCCTCCCTGTACATAGGTAGAAGATGACCCCGAAAGGGGGACCGCACCTATCGGTGGCCGTCTCATCTCTCTCTCACTCCTCGCAGTCAATGGCATCAGGGCCCCGCACATCACGTTTAAACCTGGGCTAGTTGGCTCGCTGGCCAGCTGGGCCGGCCCAGCCACTAGCCGAGCCAGGGGAGTGAGCATGATTTTTCCCTTTTAATTTTAAATCCTGTTTTTAAATAAATCCACAACATTAAATAATTATCCAAACTAAAATATTTTTCCACCATAATTCCTGTAAAATTATGTAGTATTTAATAGTGTTGTTAGTAAGATTTTTTATAACAACTTTTATGCAATAGTTTATTTTAAAATATGGTTTAAATATTTTTAACTTGTGCTAAAAAGACTTTAAAAATACATTTTTATTCCAAAACCAGAAACAAACATTTTTATAAATAGTAATAGGATTTTACAGAATAGGTTAACATCTTGATGAGTGTTTTGCTCTATCTTTTGTTGTGGTCCTTATTATTATTATTGTTATTATTAATATTATTATTATTACAATGATAGATCACGCGTTTGACGAAGGACTTGGACCCTAAGACCTCGAAGACCCCAGATACCAAGCTGATCAAGGCAAGCAGCCCTTTGACCATGTCTGAGAATTTTTTTATCCAAGCCATGTTGAATACTTTATTTCTATGCATTAGTGAGGATTAATCGGTACATCCCGACATGGTGTTATCGATAGCTCCTCTGGAGCACTTGCACTGAGCATGACCTTACCATCTATGAAGGTCACGCTTATAAAATGTCGACAAGTAGATAGTAGTGTTATGCATAGGATGATCATATGCATGGTGACACAAGGTGATATCAAAAGTTTTACGAAAACCCCGTCGGGTGCAACTAATGCCTGAGGGTGATGGTGTTGAGCTGGATGACCACTTGAGAAAGAGGTGGTGTACCAGAAAGGTTCTGTGTGAGTGGTTTCGAAAATGGGATTAGATTTAAGATTTGTCGACCGTCCCAACCATACATGTGCGACAATGATACCCCTTTAAGGATCGTTGTTGTGTTGATTACTCTAGTCGTGCTAGCAAGGAGCCCGCATTACTAGTGGCGAGAGTGATATAGCCACTCTCGTGACATAGTCGTGCCAGGTAGGACGACTATGCCGTTTTTACGTGTTCTAGGCACACCGTTGGTCCCTGCATGGATGATACGGTCTAGAGTTGGTGCTCGTAAAACGTACATCATGTGGGTTGGGTACCAATCGACTGGACTCTTTGTCTAGTGTCATGAGGGGAAAGGCATTGACCGGGTACTTACCTCGGGTATGTTATATACCGCGAGTCGTGGATGACACAGAAGATTCCGGATCTCGTGGGTACAGCGTACAACCTCAACAGAGTGTAAAACTATTCAAATAGCCGTGTCCATGGTCAAGGACAGTTGGGTGATTCTTCTTAAACTACGTCTAGTATTTTCCGCATAAACCAAGGATGCGTGTGTATAAAGGTGTTACATGAGAAAAGGATTACTTGGTCAAGCTTGGTGACTTGGCATGAAGGTTGAACATGAGATGTTCAGGCCTTAGTGAATTTAAGTCGATACCCATAACTTGTTCCTATGGTTACTATTTTCTTATTGATGCATGACCATGCTTACACATTTATAGAACTTCCTTTCCGCAAAGGCTGCATTATACTTTATTTTACACTTATTTATGTAACCCGCATCATGGGTTGTTTGCGAGTACAATCAAAGTACTCATTGTCTTGCCACTGGTTATTTTATTGACCAGACATGGAGGAACCAAAATATGGAGAGGAATTCGTCATCGGAGACGGACACGTGAACTAGGACGCTTCCCAGTCAGAATGCCTATTGGTTAGGTTAATGGCATGGGTTCACGTTTACTACCAAGATTTCCGCTAGTAGTTCAGTTGGTGTAATTGGCCTTCATGGCCCTATCTATGTAAGACTTGACCACAATGATCATTATTGGTATCACACGTTAATCATGGATGTAAGACTCTTGTTATTCAGTATCTACTTGTTCAGTTAGCACTGATCTCTGGGATCACTCTAACGTTCATTCGGTGATCACGACTCGTAAGTCAGGGTCCCCAGAAATTCACAAATGAATGAGGATATTCAAATGAAAGGGAACACACTACAACAAAGAGATCATGATCCGCCTAGAAGGAGGAAATTAGACAAGGCACCAGAATAATTGAGATACGATTGAAGAGACAACAATTGAGAAGAATTTGAGAACGGAAGCTGAAAGGTAGGAAAAAAGACTGAAATGACGGCCTTCGGAGAATCAAGAAATAAAAACAACTCTAAAATGCACCGGATATATATGGAAGGAACTTTTCATGATTGGAAACAATATAAAGGATAGCATGAAGCTGAAACCAAGAATCTTCAAAAGAACGAACCGAGATTTAAGAGAAATACGTTTTCGGTCTTCCATGCTAAGAATGATGAGGAGAACACCACCAAGAATTACTGAGACACTCCGGAACAATGAATAAGAAATGGTTGAGCCAATGATGAGAAATAATTTGAAAATTATCTTGAGAAGGAATATAACTAATGGAATCCAAATTTACTTCACACTTGAAAAGAATTAGAGATCTAACTAAAAGAATTAGAGATCCTAGAGAAGAAATTGTGGGTTATGGGCCCACTCAAAGAAAACATAATTGAATGGATTGATAGGATAGAAAGATTGCATCGATACAAACTAAAACTTAATGAGGTGAAACCCTCGAAATAATTGAAAGGATATGAATGGAGAAGGAAGTGTTTTGAGATACCGTCAGCACTCCGGATAGAATAGAGAGGGATGAATAAATAAGAGAGGCTTGGAGAAGAATTTCCAGCACAGGAAATCATCTAAGGATGAAAAGGATATGATGAAGATCAAAATCTTAAATTGAATCCACCGGAGAAGAACACAAGAATGAAGAATGATGAACTCGAAACTCGTCAGAAACTTCACAATAAATCAGCCGATATAAAACAGAACGGAAGATAGCGGAAGCAACAATGAAAAGAAAAGCACTTGGATGATAATTAAATCATTCAAGAAAAAGGGCGGGAGGGTGGGAAAAACAAAGACAACTTGGGACAAATGAGATGAACTCCAGAAAGAAATGAGGGATTGATCTTGCACATAATGGGGAAGATTGAATACTTGAAGAGAAGCACTCTCGATGGAAAAGAATGGACATGACAATTGATTGAGGAACAGGATTAGCACTCCCATAAAAATATGAGAACACGGCTTAGGAAAGATATGGAATCACCACTTGCCATCGAAGCAACTCGAATTACCATACTCCAACAAAACTAAATATGAGGCTTACTAAACAAGACAGAAACAAATTCATGATAGAGATTCCATTTGATATTTTCGTGGTAAGGTTCGCATGGGCTCGATTGTACATCTTATTGTCATATTGAGATGATGCTCGAATATGCTCCGTAGGAGTAGCGAACTATAAGGCTTGACGAGGATTATGTGATGACATATATCGAAACTGTCCTTTGTAAGAAGGACCGTGAACAAATGAATCCACTAGATGTCGAACCCCAACCTCACATCATGCATCTATTGGAAGATAATCCTAAGTATCTACTTCTATTCCCACCTAAGAACTCCCAAAATTTTCCAGTTATGCAATCGAGTCCACAAATACAAGGAGTAAAATCCATCACTCAACTCCTAGCAATGATACTACCCATCTAGTGTATCACATATGCCAACACATAACCAGAGATCTCGAAAACTCAACTATCTCATACCCTCGTAATCACACGATACCAATTATGGTAGTACATCTGGATGCTCTCCCAGTACTAGGTGATGCCAAACTCGTCTCACCATAAAGAGTACTGAAGCAATTTCAAACATCCTCCGACCTGAGATACTAAGGAAACTGAACATTAGTGGGTGTGACAAGATTCCCTTAGAACTCAACTCCCCGGGACACTTCTACCCCAAATTGACAAGATGCACGAGGAACAAAATCCCGATCACAAGGACATCATATAGTTTCCAAAATACCCGGGTGATCCTAATTTTTTTTGAGTGATAAGAAGGGTAGAAGTAAAATTCCTAAGTCGTAATTCCTCACCAGAGCATAGAAGAGGAGTAAAAGGAATCCTACTATCCGATATATAACTAGAATCAAAGTATTTTTTTACTAGACTCGACTCGGCCTAGTTTGACCAATCAAGGGGGATCCTAGGTCGGTACTGCTCTGATTCCAACTTGTAACACCCAAGATGCGATCTTATCCTTAATTCGGCACGGGGGCCTTGAAAGGGATATAAGTGCATCTCGTCGTTTCCCATGAATGGATATCGTTACATGTACATGTACAAAAGAGATGAGTATATGGAATTAGCTTACACTCGCCACAAGCTACACCATGAACATCTCAATACAAAAATACATTGAATCATCATGTAGAAGAGCATGGTCCGACTACGGATGAAAACAAACGATAAAGTCTTTTATGTGATGGTAGTTTAGATATTGACTTGTAACGTGAAGAGAAACTCGCTACTCGCGGTCTCGACACTTGTAATGTTCTAACTTACTTCGGTATTTTGAATTCGGAGACTAATATGATGAATTGTATTCGGAGACTAATCTTCTATTGTATTCGATAAATGAACTGTTTATATTCTGTGTGCTAATATATTTTGTAACCTTTGAAAATATCAAAAAAACAAAAAAGAATGGCCCCAGCGATAGTACTGCTGGAGCTGGCGGTAGTACCGCTTGGGAACCAGCGGTAGTACCGCTGGCCTCTTGTGGCGCATCGGACAACAGTGCACCATTAGTAACCAAGGCTAAAAATGGCGCACCACTAGAAGGTGCGCCATTACTAACATTCATTATTGAATGGCCGCAGCGGTACTACCGCTGGAGGACAGGCGGTAGTGCCGCTTGGGGACCAGCGGTAGTATCGCTGGCCTGTTGTGGCGCATCGAACAATAGTGCACCATTAGTAACCAAGGCTACTAGTGGCGCACCAGTGGGCTTAGTAATGGCGCACCAACGGTGCGCCATTGGTATTTTTTACTAGTGGAGTGATAATAGTGGCGCACCTATAGTGCGCCACTAATAGCCAATATAGGTGCACCACTAATAGGCTTTTTTCTTTGATTTGAGACATTACTTTTGGGATGATCCTCATCTTTATAAAGAAGGAGTAGATGGTGTTATTAGACGTTGTGTACCTGAGCATGAATAGGGAAAGATCCTATAGATGTGTCACTCCGAGGCTTATGGAGGACACCATGCGGAAGATTGAACTGCATACAAGGTATTTCAATCCGGATTTTATTGGCCAACTCTCTTCAAGGATGCCCATAAGTTTGTATTGTCTTGTAATGAATGTCAAAGAATAGGTAATATTAGTAAACGTTAGGAAATGCCTATGAATTATTCACTTGTCATTGAACCATTTGATGTTTGGGGTTTTGATTATATGGGACCTTTTCCAAAGTCTAACGGGTATTGTCATATTCTAGTTGCTGTTGATTACGATACTAACTGGGTAGAAGCTATCCCAACTAGTAGTGTTGATCATAACACCTCTATTAGGATGCTTAAAGAAGTTATTTTCCCTTGATTTGGAGTCCCTAGATATTTGATGACTGATGGTGTTCACATTTTATTCATGGTGCTTTCATCCTCAGTCCAGTGGTAAGTATGATGTCAACGGAAAAACTGCATCTCCTTATCATCCTCAGTCCAGTGGTCAAGTAGAGCTATGTAATAGAGAAGTTAAACTAATTCTGCAAAGGACTGTTAATAAGTCTAGAAAGAATTGGTCTAAGAATCTTGATGATGCACCGTGGGCTTATAGAACTGCTTATAAGAATCCCATGGGCATGTCTCCGTACAAAATGGTTTATGGTAAAGCATGTCATTTACCTCTTGAACTAGAGCATAAGGCTTATTGAGCAATCAAAGAGCTCAACTTTGATTTCAAACTTGCTGGTGAGAAGAGGTTATTTGATATTAGCTCACTTGATGAATGGAGAACTCACGCATATGAAAATGAAAAGTTGTTTAAAGAAAAAGTTAAGAAGTGGCATGACAAAAGGATACAAAAACGTGAGTTCAATGTAGGTGATTATGTCTTGCTATACAATTCTCGTTTAAGATTTTTTGCAGGCAAGCTTCTCTCTAAATGGGAAGGTCCTTACATTGTCGAAGGAGTATATCGTTCCGGTGCCATAAAAATCAACAACAGGGAAGGGAATTTTCCGAGTGTTGTAAATGGGCAAAGAATCAAGCATTATATCTCATGTACTCCCATAAATGTTGAAAGCATATTATTAATACCATAACTCCGGAGGAGTACATAAGGGATATTTATCACCCTGTTTCAGACTCCAAAAACAAAGAGGTATGTGATTCGGTAAGTAAACCGACTCCAAAAGTTTTCCAGTAGCAATTTTTCTCCATTTTGTATTTTTTAGAAAAATAGAAAAATTTAAAGTAGTCTAGAAAGCGCACGAGGAGGCGTCAAGCCTGCCAGGCGCGACCTACCCCCCTGGCCACGCCTGGCGGGCTTGTGAGCACCTCGTGTGTCTCCCGCACTCCGTTTTCTGGTCGAATACTTCTTTTGGTCGGGAAAAATTCATTATATATTCTCCCAAAAGGTTTGACCCTCGTATCATGCAAATATCCTCTGTTTTTGTTTCGAGCCTGTTTGTGTGGTAGATTTAGGGCAAGATGTCTTCTCAACATTCAGAGGGGGAGAGCTATGTGGACGATTACCTTGCTAACCCCAAGGTCTGTGGGGACTTGTATCATTATGGTCGGACCACTGATGAGGAAGAATATTATGATCCCAAGGGGAAGGAAGGAACAAGTTCAGATAAAGAGGAGGCTCCTCTACCCCAATCTGGAAACACACATGTGGAGTTCAAGAAGTCGAACCTCCCTGACTCAATAAAGAAACCTAACATTTTGTTTACCCCTTCTCATCTTTTGCAGGATACTAAGCAAGAATTATGCCAAAGTGTGTTCAGGCTTGAAGAGGAAATTAACGATCTGAAGGAGCAGAATTTTGTGGTCAAGAGGAAATTAAACAAGTTCAAGAACTCTGCAACAACTCCACCACCATCATCTTCGAAGGAAGACAATTAAGCACGGGTATGGGCACTCCTCTTGCCATGTGCCAAGCTTGGGGGAGTTGCCCCGATATCGTATGACCATCACATCTTTGCCTTTACCTTTTTCTTAGTTCGATCCATTTTGGTTTTATCTTTTTCTAGTAGAATAAAGTTCTTGGTATGATCTTGGCTTGAGTTTTTCTTTGTGTCTCCCCCAATGTATTCGAGTTCGTGAGTCATATAATAAAGAGTGTTTTAGTGAATGGCCTTGCTTCTTGCCATGATCTAAAGAAAAGAATAATGAAAGAACAAGAGCATGAAAGATCATGTAATGATCTTATGGGAAGTGATGGCTTCACATATAAAAATAATGTTGATTGAAATTTGTTGTGGGTAGACAAACGTAGACCTTGGTCATTGTTGCAATTAATAGGAAGTAATAGAGAAAGAGAGGTTGACATATAAATATATCATCCTTGGCACCGTTTATGATTGTGAACACTCATTAAACTACTACATGCTTAGAAGTAGATGTTGGACAACGAAGACAACATAATGAATTATGTTTGCTTGGTTCCGAACAATGTAATATGACTAGAGATCCCTTAGCATGTGACGCTTGCTTCCACCTCATATCAGCCAAAACTTCCGCACTAAGTAAAGATACTACTTGTGCATCCATAAATCCTCAACCCAGTTTTGCCATGAGAGTCCACCATACCTACCTATGGATTGAATAAGATCCCTCAAGTAAGTTGTCATTGGTGCAAGCAATAAAAATTGCTCCTTAAATGTGTATGATCTATTAGTATGTGGAAAATAAGCTTTGTACGAACCTGTGATGAGGAAGACATAAAAGCGACATACTGCATAATGAAGTTCTTTATCACAGGAGGCAATATAATGTGATGTTCCTTCACACTAAGAAGTCACACACCCAAACCACAAAAGCGCATGACAATCTCTGTTTCCCTCTGCGAAGGGCCTGTCTTATACCTTTACTTTTTATATTTCAAAGAGTCATGGTGATCGACACTAATTCCTTATTTCGCCGTTATCTTGGCTAACGTCATGTGCTAAGGAAAGATCTATATTCATATGTCAACTTGTAAGTAAGTACTCATGAATTAGTATTGTTGACATTACCCTTGAGGTAAGTACTTGGGAGGCGAAACTATAATCCCCTATCTTTCTCTATGTCCAACTGAAACTTTTATCTCATGAGTACCACGTGAGTTTTAGCAATTGTAGAAGACGAAAGGATGATTGAGTATGTGGATTTGCTTTACAAGCTCTTATTTGACTCTTTTCGATGTTATGATAAATTGCAATTGCTTCAATGAGTCAAGACTTTTGGTTGTTAATTCTCAATAAGGTTCTTGATCCATACTATACATTGTAAGGAATTGTCACTTTAGCATAAGAGATTGTATGACGTTATTGCTGTTCTAAATATGATCATGATGCCTGCAAGTCCGTATTTTGTTTTATCGACACCTCTATCTCTAAACATGTGGGCATATTTATTAGTCTCGGCTGCCGCTTGAGGACAAGCGAGATCTAAGCTTGGGGGAGTTGATACGTCCATTTTGCATCATGCTTTTATGTTGATATTTATCACTTTATGGGATGTTATTACACATTACGGTACAATACTTATGCCTTTTCTCTCTTATTTTATAAGGTTTACTTGAAGAGGGAGAATGCCTGCAGCTGGAATTCTGATCTAAAAAAGGAGCAAGTTTGAGATACGTATTCTGCGCAACTCCAAAAGACATGAAAATCAACGAGGAATTATTTTGGAATTTATAGAAAATACTGGGTGGAAGAAGTACTCGAGGGGAGTCACCAGGAGGCCACAAGCTTGCCACGTGCGGCCTACCCCCTGGCCGCGTGTGGGTGGCTTGTGGGCCCCCTGTTACCCCTCCGGCTCCCATCTTCTGCTATAAGGAGGGTTTCATCCCAGCAAAAATCAGAAGGAGGCTTTCGGGAGGAAACGCCGCCGCCATGAGGCGGAACTTGAGCAGAACCAATCTAGGGCTCCAGGAGGGTCGTCCTACTGGGGAAACTTCCCTCCCGGAGGCGGAAATCGTCACCATCATCATCACCAACACTCCTCTCAGCGGAGGGGATTCATCTCCATCAACATCTTCATCAGCACCATCTCATCTCCAAACCCTAGTTCATCTCTTGTAACCAATCTCCGTCTCGCGACTCCGATTGGTACTTGTTAATTACTCTTTGTAGTTGATGCTAGTTAGATTACTCGGTGGAAGATCATATGTTCAGATCCTTAATGCTATTCAATACCTCTCTGATCGTGAACATAATTATGCTTTGTGAGTAGTCACTTTTGTTCCTGAGAACATGGGATAAGTCTTGCTATAAGTAGTCATGTGAATTTGGAATTTGTTCGATATTTTCATGTGTTGCATGTTGTCTTTCCTCTAGTGGTGTTATGTGAACGTCGACTACATAACACTTCACCATTATTTGGTCTTAGGGGAAGGCATTGGAAAGTAATAAGTAGATGATGGGTTGCTAGAGTGTCAGAAGCTTAAATCCTAGTTTATGCGTTGTTTCGTAAGGGGCTGATTTGGATCCACTTGTTTAATGCTATGGTTAGACTTTGCCTTAATTCTTCTTTCATAGTTGCGGATGCTTACGAGAGGGGTTAATCAAAAGTGGGATGTTTGTCCAAGTAAGGACAGCACCCAAGCACCTGTCCACCCACATATCAAACTATCAAAGTAGCGAACGCAAATCATATGAACTTGATGAAAACTAGCTTGACAGAAATACCTATGTGTCCTCGGGAGCGCTTTACCTCATATAAGAGTTCATCCAGGCTTGTCCCTTGGTACGAAAGGGATTGGGACATCTTGCTGCACCTTTGTTACTATTGTTACTTCTACTCGCTACGAATTATCTTATCACACAACTATCTGTTACCGATAATTTCAGTGCCTGCAGAGAATACCTTGCTGAAAACCACTTCTAAGTTCCTTCTGCTCCTCGTTGGTTTCAACACTCTTACTTATCGAAAGGACTATGATAGATCCCCTACACTTGTGTGTCATCAGTGGGCCTCGCCCTGCGTGTGGGCCGTGGCCTCGCTCTGCTCCACACAAGGCCCAGCTTCGGCATCCTCAGCCGACCAACCAGAGAACTCCAGTCGGGCCTCGGCCGAGGTGAGCCCCATGCTGTCGTGTATATTCCACCCTAGGTGTCTCTTAGTAATTTTGCGCCCATGCCCCTGTTCAGCCTATTAGCAGATTCAACCCGAGTAGAATTTTTTTTAACGCGTGCGATTTTTCGAATTACCATGGATTTCAGAAAAATGCATTATTTTTAAACGCCCGTAGTTTTTAAACCGTGTGTCAGATCGCGACAAATTATATATGTAAAGTGGTTAGAATTTTGTGTAGATTAAGATTTTACAACTCTCATCCATAATTAAAATTGTTTAATGTGATGTTTGCATTGGTTTCTGTGACAACGTGTTAAAAACGATTTAATACATAACTATTTAACCGTAGCTCCGTTGCCCGTTGGAGATGAGACATATATGTAAATAGACTAGAACGACGAGTAGAATCTCGTGAACCACCTTGTTTTTCCGTTTAACAAACATAAAATGTGATTAGGAAAAATCTGGACATATTTAGAATTTAACTTGTGGGGTCATTTCGGAGACGCTATATGTCGTTTCTGGCCTCATTTAAAATGCCTAGATAGGTAGTTTATTCGTGCTTCACCCCTTTCCATGTTTAACAACATGTAATATTGTCGTGTACATAAATGGGAGTGAACTAAATAAATTAATGTGGAGTTCCGTCAATATGCAACTGGTTGCATATTGAGCTTCACTTAATGTGTAGCGTTTGACTGTCCTGAATTGCCATGCCCTGCCTTGCATATTTAAAACCGATCATGCATCATATATGAATTGCATCATATCATGCATGTGTTGTGGTGAATATCATGTGTTGATTCTTGTTTCCGGTTTGCTTCATCATGATAGGGTTCCGCAAGTGTGTCGGAATGTGAGGATCCGTTCGACTACGTCGGTTTGTCTGCTTCCAGAGTCGTTATTCTTCCAAGCGGGATTACAAGTAAGATGATCATTTCCCTAGACATCATTACTAACGTTGGCATGCTAGTTGTTTAGTTTCTATCGCTATGTCTCGCTGCCTACCACCTGTTAAATGTCAGTCTCCCAACATTGCCATGAAAACCTCTAACCTTTTCCGCAACCCAGCAAACCACTGTTTGGCTATGTTACCACTTGCTCAGCCTTTTGATAGGGATGATAGTTGCACGTGCAGGTGCTTCCATGTGAAAACATGGGTTACTTATTATATCACCATAGTAAAGCAATTTGATTTAATGCACCTATGTACTTGGTAAAAGGTGGAAGGCTCGGCCTTTCTAGCCTAGTGTTTTGTTCCACCTTTGTCGACTTAGTTTCGGTTACCGGTGTTATGTTCCATAAATGAGCGCTCCTAACATGCTTGGGGTTGTTATGGGGACCCTCTTGACTTTTGTTTTAGGATAAAACTCGTCTGGCAAGGCCCAACATTGGTACTATTTGCAAATAATAAACTAAAATTTGCAAAGAGTTTGATCACCCGGTGGATAATTAATCAACCCCGTGATCAGTGCTCCTCATGGGTGTTGGTCCAACCTAGAGCACTATGCAGGGCCAACCCAGGGAAACTTGGGTGATTTATATTAGGCCACCGTATGCGTCGCTTATCCGCCATGTCCGTAGAACGAGATACGTGGCTCCTATCGGGATCATCGACATGCCGGGTGGCCATACTGGACTTGTTTTACCTTTCTTGAGCATCTTGTGCGTTGGATTGCGATGATGCTTTGGGTTATCTCGAGGTTGAGGTTTTCCAATAGGAACCCAAGGAGATCAAGGGTTTCCCTGATCGATTCATTCTGGCGCAGCTTGTGGTAGTTTGTAATGGATTAGTTGGAGCACCCCTGCAGGGTTAAATCTCTCGGAGAATCGTGCCCGAGGTTATGTGGCAACATGTAAACTTTGTTTAACATCTAGTTCTAGATAACTTGAAGTAAGCTTAATTGAAATATGCCAACTGAGTGCATAACCGTGACTATCTCTTTCACGAGCTCCTTCTCCGATCGAGGACGTGGTGGGGTTACGTCTGATGTAAGAAGGTGCTCAGAATCCTTCAATTGATCATCAATAGTCACGTCTGCTATGCCTAGATCATCCCCCTCTCTTATTCTTCTACTCGTAAGTTAGCCACCTCAAATAAATGCTTAGTAGCTTGCTGCAGCCTCACCACTTATCCATACCTCACCCATTAAGCTTTGCTAGTCCGGATACCTTTGGAAATGAGATTGTTGAGTCCTTGTAGCTCACAGATTACTACAACAATAGTTCAGGTACAGGTAAGGAGATACTTTGACATGAGCGCGCTGATTTTGCTATTTGGAGTTTCTTATTCTTCTTCGTGGATCTAGGATGGGTTCCAGGCTGGCGGCCTAGGATAGCAAGGATGGACGTCGTTATTTTATCGTTTTGTTTCCTCCGTAGTCGGACCCTACTCTTCTTCATGATGACTGATTATGTTGTTGTATTGATGTGACATTGATGTAGCTTGTGGTGAGCGTAAGCCAATTCCATATACTCATCTATTCTATACATGTACTTGTAACGATATCTATTCTTGCAAAATGACGAGATGCGCTTCTATCCTTGTCGAGGCCCTCGTGCCAAAATAAGGATAGGATCGCATCTTGGGCGTTACATGCCATCGGTGAACTCTCCCTCCTCTTTGTCCAGAGGTAAAAGAACACCCCGACACGGGGACCCCACCCGTTGGTGGCCATGTCGTCTATCTCTCCCTCCCCGCAGTTGCTGGCCGCATGGCCCCGCGCGTAAGGTTTAAACATCATGGCGCGTGCGCGTGGGCTGGCTGGCTGGCAGGCTAGTTGGCCAGCTGGGCCAACCCATACACAGGCCGAGCCAGGCTAGTGAGCTGGATTATTCCCTTTTTACTTTAAAACCTGTTTTAAATATATCCATAGGATTAAATAATTGTCCAAACTCAAATATTTTCCACCATAATTCTTGTAAAATTATGTAGTATTTAATAGTGCTCTTAGTAAGATTTTTTATAACAACTTTTATGCACTAGTTTATTTTAAAAGCTAGTTTAAGTATTTTTAACTTGTGCTAAAAAGACTTTAAAAATACGTTTTTAGTCCAAAACCAGAAACAAACATTTTTATAAATAATAATAGGATTTTACAGAATAGGTTAATATTTTGATGAGTGTTTTACTATGTTTTTGGTTGTGGTCCTTATTACTATTATTATTATTATTATTATTCTTATTATTACAATGATAGATCACGCGTTTGACGAAGGACTTGGACCCGAAGACCTTGAAGACCCCGGATAACTAGTTAATCAAGGCAAGCAACCCTTTGGCCATGTGTGAGAAAATGTTTTAGGCATGCCATGTTGAATACTTTATTCCGATGCATGTAGTCAGAAATAATCGGTACACCCCAGCATGGTGTTATTGATCAATCCTATGTAGCACTTGAACTGAGCATGACCTTACCATCTATGAAGGTCACGCTGATAAAATGTTGACAAGTAGATAGTAGTGCTACGCATAGGATGAGCATATGCATGGTGACACCAGGTGATATCAAAAGTTTTAAGAAAACCCCATCGGGTTCAACTAATGCCCGAGGGTGATTGTGTTGAGCTGGATGACCACTTGAGAAAGAAGTGGTGTACCCGAAAGGTTTTGTGTGATTGGTTTCGGAAATGGGATGAGATATAAGATTTGTCGACCGTCCCAACCTTACATGTGCGACCAAGATACCCCTTTATGGGACGGGGCTGTGTTAATTACTCTGGTCGTGCTAGCAAGGAGCCTGCATTACTAGTGGCGGGAGTGCTATGGTCACTCTCATGATGGGGTCGTGCCAGGTATGACGACTATGTCGTTTTACGTGTTCCGAGCACACCCTTGGTCCCTATATGGATGATACAGTCTAGAGTCGGTGCTCGTAAGGCGTACATCATGTGGGCTGGGTACCAATCAAGTGGAATCTTTGTCTAGTGTCATCAGGGGAAAGGCATTGATCGGGTACTTTCCTCGAGTATGTTATATACCATGAGTCGTGGAAGAAACGGAAGTTTCCCGGATCTCGTGGGTATAACATACAACCTTTATAGAGTGTAAAAATATTCGAATAGCCGTGTCCACGGTCAAGGATAGTTGGGTAGTGCTTCTTAAACTACGTCTAGTATTTTTTCGCATAAACCAAGGTTGTGTGTGTATAAAGGTGTTACATGAGAAAAGGATTACTTGGTCAAGCTTGGTGACTTGGCATGAAGGATGAACATGATTTGTTCAGTCCTCGGTGTATTTAAGTCGATATACGTAACCTGTTCCTATGGTTACTATTTGCTTATTGATGCATGACTATTTGGATGCATGACCATGCTTGCACATTTATAGAACTTGCTTTCCAAAAAGGCTGCATTATACTTCATTTTACACTCATTTACACAACCCGCATCATGGGCTGTTTTGCGAGTACAATCAAAGTACTCATTGGCTTGCCACTGGTTATTTTATTAACCAGACATGGATGCACCAGAATATGGAGAATAATTCGTCATCGGAGACGGACACGCAAGCTAGGACGCTTCCCAATCAGAATGCTTGTTGGTTAGCCTGATGGCATGGGTTCACGTTTACTACCAAGATTTCCGCTAGTAGTTGAGTTGGTGTGATTGGCCTTCATGGCCCTATCTATGTAAGACTTGACCATAATGGTCATCATTTGTATCAGACGTTAATCAAGGATGTTAGACTCTTGTTATTCAGTATCTGTGTGTTCAGTGAGCATTGATCTATGGGATCACTGTGCATGTTCATTCGGCGATCATGACTCGTAAGTCGGGGTCCCCATAGAGCTGGTAGCCGGGACGAATAGCACACTCAGTCCTTACACGTGGGGTTTACACACCCTTACAACCTTTCTATACCATTCACAACTTTTTGACCTCTCTCCTAAAAATCTTGTAGATGGTCGTCGTACCTCAGACACTCGTGGAAACTGGCTTTCCCCTACTTCTGGGAGATAGCTTAGAGAAGTGTCAAGTACGCCGAACGCCCGTTTACCTCTACCACGAGCACAGGGTCAATGCCGACACCAAGGAATATCATGTGGACGTGATAGTGAAGGCAAATGGCTCTCCCACCAGTTGGTTCTTTGAAGGACCACAGATGGAGACTCTGGTATTGGCAGTTGAGATGACAACACGTGAGGCGCTCGTGCACATCCGCGACTTCCTTCCACAGATGGCTGATGAGCTAGCAACCTGCCACCTACCTTTCGTTAAGGATGAGGCTCATGGGAGTTGGACTCTAAACCCATCCCCGGAAGGAGGGACACCACTCAGGTTTCAGACCTACTTCAGCCTCTGTGCCGACAGCCTAACCCACAACCTGATAAAGGAATCAGAAGTGCATCGTTGAGAACTCCATCGTGTCAAGGGGCTACTCCGCTAAGAAAAGATGAAGGCAAATGATACGTCTCTGTTGTATCTACTTTTCCAAACTCTTTTCCCTTGTTTTTGACTTCAATTTGCATGATTTGAATGGAACTAACCCGGACTAACGATGTTTTCAGCAGAATTGCCATGGTGTTGTTTTTGCGCAGAAATAAAAGTTCTCGGAATGACCTGAAAATTTACAGAGAATTTTCGTGGAATATATGAAAAATACTAGCGCAAGAATCAACGAAATAAGTGGAGCATGGATACCACAAGCCCACCAGGCGTGCCCCCCTGGTCACGCGTGGCAGGCTTGTGGGGCCCACGTTGCTCCACCGCCTCCAATCTCACGTCTATTTGGTCCCTTTCGTCAGAAAAAAAATCAGGAGAAGAGTTCATCGCGTTTTACGATACAGAGGCGCCGCCACCTCCTGCTCTTCCTCTAGAGGGCAGATCTGGAGTCCGTTTTGGGCTCCGGAGAGGGGAGATCGTCGCCATCGTCATCACCAACCTTCCTTCATCTCCAATTCCATGATGCTCTTCACCGTTCGTGAGTAATCTCATCGTAGGCTTGCTGGACGTTGATGGATTGGATGAGATCTATCATGTAATTGAGTTAGTTTTTACGGGGATTGTTCCCTTGTATCCACTATGTTCTGAGATTGATGTTGCTACTACTTTGCCATACTTAATGCTTGTCACTAGGGCCCGAGTGCCATGATTTCAGATGTGAACCTATTATGTTCTGGCCAATATATGTGTGTTCTTGATCCTATCTTGCAAGTTTTAGTCACCTACTATGTGTTATGACCCGGCAACCCTTGAGTGACAATAGCCGGAACCACTCCCGAAGATGACCATAGTATGAGGAGTTCATGTATTCACTAAGTGTTAATGCGTTGGTCCGGTTCTTTATTAAAAGGAGAACCTTAATATCCCGTAGTTTCCATTAGGACCCCACTGCCACGGGAGGGATGGACAATAGATGTCGTGCAAGTTCTTTTCCCTAAGCACGTATGACTACATACGGAATACATGCCTACATTACATTGACGAACTGGAGCTAGTTACATATCTCTTCGTGTTATAACTGTTGCATGATGAATAACGTCCGGCATAATCATTCATCACCGATCCAATGCCTACGAGTCTTTTCCTACTGGTCCTTGCTACATTACTTTGTCGCTACTACTGTCACTTTGCTGCTACTGTTACTTTGTTGCTACTGCTGTTACTTTGCCGCTACTTCTATCACTTTGCTGCTAATGGTTACTGTTGCTACTGCTGCTATCATGCTACCTTGCTACTGATACTTTGCTACAGATACTAAATCTTTCAGGTGTGGTTGAACTGACAACTCAACTGCTAATACTTGAAAATATTCTTTGCCTTCCCCTTGTGTCGAATCAATAAATTTGGGTTGAATACTCTACCCTCGAAAACTGTTGCGATCCCCTATACTTGTGGGTTATCAAGACTATTTTCTGGCACCGTTGCCGAGGATGCATAGCTATATTCTCTAAGTCACTTGGGATTTACGTCTACTGGTCACTATGAGGAATCTGAAAGATCCAAGAACTCAAGTCTTGCCCTCCACTACGAGGACAGGTAAGGAACTGCCATCTAGCTCTGCACTTGATTCACCTTCAGTTATGAGTAAGTTTGCGACACCACCTTCTGCTAGAAATCTTGATATGTCGCTTGTGCTTGATGATGCTACTTCTGCTGCCCATGATGCTTATGATGATGCTATGCTTCATACTGCTTTGCCACTAGGTGCATTCCTTGATGCACAAATTGCTAGAGTTGCTGCTAGATGTGATGGTACTTCTGAAATTGCTGATACTATTGAAGTAGAACCTGCTATTTTTCCTGTTAGAACTAGCTCTCCTAGATATGAATTGCTTGATATGCCTAAGTGTTATGTTATGGAGGGAGAGATAGATGAGGACTTTCTTGCTTGTAAGGATAGCTATGATGTTGAGAAATTACTGCTTAAGTGGAAAGAAAAATCTTTGAACGCTAGGATGAAATACGACCCGAAGTTTGCTACTTCGCCTATCTTTGTGACCGATAAGGATTATGAATTCTCTGTCGACCCTGAGTTAATCACTCTCGTCGAATCTGACCCTTTTCACGGTTATGAGTCTGAAACGGTTGTAGGCCATCTTACCAAACTGCACGATATAGCCACCCTATTCACGAGTGAGGAAAAGATCCGCCACTACTATATCCTCAAGCTATTTCCTTTCTCGCTAAAGGATGATGCTAAGACTTGGTTCACTTTGTTGGAAATATGCCCTAGAGGCAATAATAAAATGGTTATTATCATATTTCCTTGTTCATGATAATCGTCTATTGTTCATGCTATAATTGTATTAACAGGAAACAGTAATACATGTGTGAACAAATAGATCACAAAGTGTCCCTAGCAAGCCTCTAGTTGGCTAGCTCGTTAGTCAATAGATGATCATGGTTTCCTGATCATGGGCATTAGATGTCATTGATAACAGGATCACATAATTAGGAGAATGATGTGATGGACAAGACCCAATCCTAAGCATAGCACTAGATCGTATTGTTCGTATGCTAAAGCTTTTCTAATGTCAAGTATCTTTTCCTTCGACCTTGAGATTGTGCAACTCCCGGATACCATAGGAGTGCTTTGGGTGTATAAAATGTCACAACGTAACTGGGTGACTATAAAGGTGCACTATGGGTACCTCCGAAAGTGTCTGTTGGGTAGGTACGAATCGAGATCGGGATTTGTCACTCCGTGTGACAGAGAGGTATCTCTGGGCCCACTCGGTAGAACATCATCATGAGCTCAATGTGACTAAGGAGTTAGTCACACGATGACGTGCTACGGAACGAGTAAAGAGACTTACCGGTAACGAGATTCAACAAGGTATAGGCATACCGACGATCGAATCTCGCGCAAGTTCTATACTGACAGACAAAGGGAATCATATACGGGATTGATTGAATCCTTGACATCGTGGTTCATCCGATGAGATTATCGTCGAGCAAGTGGGAGCCACCATGGGTATCCAGACCCTGCTGATGGTTATTGGCCAGAGAGGTGTCTCGGTCATGTCTGCCTGTCTCCCGAACCCGTATGGTCTACACACTTAAGGTTCAGTGAGGCTAGGGTTATAGGGAATTGTTATATGAGGTTACTGAAAGTTGTTCGGATTCCCGGATGAGATCCCGGACATCATGAGGAGCTCCGAAATGGTCCGGAGGTAATTATTGATATTTAGGACGGATGGTTTCGGACACCGGAAGTGTTTCGAGCATCACCGGTAACGTACCGGGACCACCGGGACCACCGGAGGTGGCCCCGGGGGTCAACCGAAGGGGGGCAACGACCCCGGGACGTAAGGTGGTCCAAGTGGCGGAGGGAACCAGCCCCTAGGTGGGTTGGTGCAGGGGGGAGGGGAGGGGGGCAAACCCTAGGCACAGGTGGGCCTTAGCCCCACCAGGTGGTGCGCCACCCCCTCCCACCCTAGCCGCCGCCTCCTTTCCCATCTGTTGGCTGCCGCACCACCTAGGGGGGGAACCCTAGGGGTGGCGCAGCCCCTCCCCCTCCTCCTATAAATAGAGAGGGGTTTTGGCCCTTGGGAGACAGACTTCTCCCTCTCCCTCGGCGCAGCCCTGCCCTTCTTTCTCCTCCTCTCTGCCGGTGCTTGGCGAAGCCCTGCCGGGAGACCTCGTCTCTCCATCGACACCACACCGTCGTGCTGCTGAAGTTCTTCCCCAACCTCTCCCTCCTCCTTGCTGGATCAAGGTGCGGGAGACTTCACCGGGCTGCACGTGTCTTGAACGCGGAGGTGCCATAGTTCGGCACTAGATCGGAATCGCTGCGAGTACGACTCCATCAACCACGTTCTAGCAACGCTTCCGCTTAGCGATCTTCAAAGGTATGAAGATTCTCTTACCCCTCTCTCGTTGCTGGTCTCTCCATAGGAAGATCTGAATATGCGTAGGAAAATTTTGAATTTATGCTACGTTACCCAATAGTGGTATCAGAGCCAAGTTTTCTATGCGTAGATTCTATGCACGAGTAGAACACAAAAGTTGTGGGCGATGATTTGTCAATTTGCTTGCCGCTACTAGTCTTATTCGTTTACGGCGGTATTGTGGGCTGAAGCGGCCCGGACCGACTTTACACGTACGCTTACGTGAGACTGGTTCCACTGACAGACATGCACACTGTGCATAAAGGTGGCTAGCGGGTGTCTGTCTCTCCTACTCTAGTCGGATTGGATTTGATGAAAAGGATACATATGAAGGGTAAATAGCTTTGGCATATCATCGTTGTGGCTGTCACGTAGGTAAGAAGGCATTCTTGCTAGAAACCCAAATCAACCACGTAAAACTTGCAACAACAATTAGAGGACGTCTAACTTGTTTTTGCTGGGTTTGACATGTGATGTGATATGGCCAAAGTTGTGATGTTGCATGTATGATGTATGAGATGATCATGTTATTCTAATAGGTTTCACGACTTGCATGTTGTCTTAATTTATTGTATGACAACCGGCAGGAGCCATAGGAGTTGTCTTAATTTATTGTATGAGATGCAACGCCATGTGCTTACTACTTTTACTTCATTGCTAACGGTTAGCTATAGTAGTAGTGATAGTAGTAGTTGGCGTGAAGACTTCACGGAGACACGATGACGGAGATCATGATGATGGAGATCATGGTGTCACGCCGGTGACGATGATGATGATGCGATGCCTGAATATGGAGATCGAAAGGGCGAAGTTGAGAATGGCCATATCATGTCACTATATGATTGCATTGTGATGTTTATCATGTTTTACATCTTATTGCTTAGAACGACGGTATCATAATAATATGATCCCTCTTAAAAATTTGAGGACGTATTCCCCTAAGTGTGCACCGTTGTGAAGGTTTGTTGTCTCGAAGCACCACGTGATGATCGGGTGTGATAGATTCTAACGTTCGCATACAACGGGTGTAAGCCAGATTTACACACGCGAAACACCTAGGTTGACTCAACGAGCTTAGCATGTACAAACATGACCTCGAATACAAGAGACCGAAAGGTCGAACATGAGTCGTATGGTTGAATAAGATCAGCATGAAGTTGCTCACCATGGTGACTAGTCCGTCTCACGTGATGATCGGACACGGGTTAGTGAACATGGATCATGTATCACTTAGATGACTAGAGGGATGTCGATTTAAGTGGGAGTTCATACTTAATTTGATTAAATGAACTTAATTGTCATGAAGTTAGTCTAAAAGGTTTGTCTTTACAGATATTGTAGATGGCCAACGTCAACCTCAATTTCAACGCATTCCTAGAGAAAAACAAGCTGAAAGATGATGGTAGCAACTATGCGGACTGGGTTCGCAACTTGAAGCTCATCCTTGAAGCAGCTAAAAAGTCTTATGTCCTTGATGCGCCACTAGGTGACCCTCCCGCTCCCGCAGCAGACTAGGACATTCTGAACGTCTGGCAAACACGGAGTGATGACTACTCTCTGGTTAGGTCTGGCATGTTATACAGTTTAGAAACGGGGCTCCAAAGGCGTTTTGAGCAACACGGAGCATATGAGATGTTCCAAGAGCTGAAGCTAGTTTTTCAAGCTCATGCCCGTGTTGAGAGATATGAAGTCTCCGACAAGTTATTTAACTGTAAGATGGAGGAGAACAGTTCTGTCAGTGAGCAAATACTCAAAATGTCTGGTTACACGGTCGTCTCACTTCACTTGGAGTCGAACTTCCGGATGATGCTATAATTGACAGAATCCTCCAGTCTCTCCCACCAAGCTACAAAGGCTTTGTGATTAACTAGAACATGCAAGGGATGGAGAAGACCATTCCCGAGTTGTACTCGATGCTCAAGTCTGCAGAAGTAGAAATCAAGAAAGAGCATCAAGTGTTGATGGTCAACAAGACCACTAGTTTCAAGAAGGGAAAGGGTTAGAAGAACTTCAAGAAAGACGACAAAGTTGTTGCCGCGCCCGGTAAGCCAGATGTTGGGAAGAAGAAAAAGAATGGACCCAAGCTTGAGACTGAGTGCTTCTATTGCAAGGGAAAGGGTCACTGGAAGGGGAACTGCCCCAAATACTTAGCGGACAAGAAGGCCGGCAATGTTAAAGGTATATGTGATATACATGTTATTGATATGTACCTTACCAGCGCTCCTAGTAGCTCCTGGGTATTTGATACCGGTGTTGTTGCTCACATTTGCAACTCAAAGCAGGAACTGCGGAATAAGCGGAGACTGGCCAAGGACGAGGTGACGATGCTCGTCGGGAATGGTTCAAAGGTCGATGTGATCGCCGCCGGCACGCTACCTCTACATCTACCGTCGGGATTACTCTTAAACCTTAATAATTGTTATTTAGTACCAGCTTTAAGCATGAACATTGTATCAGGGTCTTGCTTAATGCGAGACGGCTACTTATTTAAGTAAGAGAATAATGGTTGTTCTATTTATATGAGTGATATGTTTTATGGTCATGCTCCGCTGGTGAATGGTTTATAATTGATGAATCTCGATCGTGATGTTACACATATTCATAGTGTGAGTATGAAAAGATGTAAAGTTGATAATGATAGTCCCACATTCTTGTGGCTCTGCCGCCTTGGTCATATCGGCGTTAAGCGCATGAAGAAGCTCCATACTGATGGACTATTAGAGTCTCTTGACTTTGAATCATTTGACACATGCGAACCATGCCTCATGGGCAAGATGACTAGGACTCCATTCTCAGGAATAATGGAGAGAGCAACCGACTTATTGGAAATAATACATAATGATGTGTGTGGTCCAATGAACGTTGAAGCTCGCGGTGGCTATCGTTATGTTCTCACTCTCACCGATGATTTGAGTAGGTATGGGTATATCTACTTGATGAAGCACAAATCTGAGACATTTGAAAAGTTCAAGGAATTTCAGAGTGAGGTCGAGAATCAACGTGACAGAAAAATTAAGTGTCTACGATCTGACCGTGGAGGAGAATATTTGAGTCACGAGTTTGGCACACACCTAAGGAAGTGTGGAATCGTTTCACAACTGACGCCGCCAGGCACACCGCAACGCAACGAAGTGTCTGAACATCGTAGTCGCACTTTATTAGATATGGTACGATCTATGATGTCTCTTACCGACTTACCGCTATCATTTTGGGGATACGCATTAGAAACTACAGCATTCACTTTAAATAGAGCACCCTCTAAATCCGTTGAGACGACACCGTATGAACTATGGTTTGGCAAGAAACCTAAGTTGTCGTTTCTTAAAGTTTGGGCCTGCGATGCTTATGTGAAGAAACTTCAACCAGAAAAGCTCGAACCCAAAGCGGAGAAATGCGTATTCATAGGATACCCTAAGGAAACTATTGGGTATACCTTCTATCTTAGATCCGAAGGTAAAACTTTGTTGCCAAGAACGGATCCTTTCTAGAGAAAGAGTTTCTCTCGAAAGAAGTAAGTGGGAGGAAGGTAGAACTTGATGAGGTAATTACACCCCCTCTCGAACAGGATAGTAGCGCAGCGCGGGAAGTTGTTCCTATGGCGCCTACGCCAACTGAAGAGGAAGTTAATGGTGATGATCGTGAAGCTTCGGATCAAGTTACTACTAAACCACGAAGGTCCACAAGGGCACGCTCCGCACCAGAGTGGTACGGCAACCCTGTCATGGAAATCATGTTGTTAGACAACGGTGAACCTTCAAACTATGAAGAAGCAATGGCGGGCCCGGATTCCAACAAATGGCTTGAGGCTATGAAATCCGAGATAGGATCCATGTATGAGAACAAAGTATGGACTTTGGTGGACTTTCCCGATGACCGGCGAGCCATAGAAAATAAATGGATCTTCAAGAAGAAGACTGATGCAAACGGTAATGTAACCGTTTACAAAGCTCGACTTGTCGCAAAGGGTTTTCGACAAATTCAAGGAGTTGACTACGAAGAGACTTTCTCTCCCGTAGCGAAGCTGAAATCAGTCTGAATCATGTTAGCAATTTCCGCCTTTTATGATTATGAAATTTGGCAAATGGACGTCAAAACAGCGTTCCTTAACGGGAATCTTAAGGAAGAGTTGTATATGATGCAACCAGAAGGTTTTGTCGACCCTAAGGACGCTAACAAAGTGTGCAAGCTCCAGCGCTCCATCTATGGGCTGGTGCAAGCATCTCGGAGTTGGAACATTCGCTTTAATGAGGTGATTAAAGCGTTTGGGTTCATACATGTTTACGGAGAAGCCTGTCTGTACAAGAAAGTGAGTGGGAGCTCTGCAGCTTTCCTCATACTATATGTGGATGACATATTATTGATGGGGAATAATATAGAGATGTTGGAGAGCATAAAGGCCTATTTGAACAAAAGTTTTTCAATGAAGGACCTTGGAGAAGCTGCATATATATTAGGCATCAAGATCTATAGAGATAGATCAAGACGCCTCATAGGTCTTTCGCAAAGCACATACCTTGACAAGATATTGAAGAAGTTCAATATGGAAAACTCAAAGAAAGGGTTCTTGCTAGTTTTGCAAGGTATGAGATTGAGTAAGACTCAGTCGCCAACCACGGCGGCAGATAGAGAGAAGATGGGTTATGTCCCCTACGCTTCAGCCGTAGGCTCTCTAATGTATGCCATGCTGTGTACCAGACCTGATATAAACCTTGCCATAAGCTTGGTAGGGAGGTACCAAAGTGATCCCGGTGTGGAAGACTGGACAACGGTCAAGAATATCCTTAAGTACCTGAAAAGGACTAAGGAAATGTTTCTCATTTATGGAGGTGACGAAGAGCTCGTCGTAAAGGGTTACGTCGACGCTAGCTTCGACACATATCCGGATGACTCTAAGTCACAGACCGGATACCTATATGTGTTGAATGGTGGGGCAGTGAGCTGGTGCAGCAGCAAGCAAGAAGTCGTGGCAGCATCGACATGTGAAGGGGAGTACATAGCTGCTTCAGAAGCAGCTCATGAAGGAATTTGGATGAAGGAGCTCATCACCGACCTTGGAGTGGTTCCAAGTGCGTCGGGTCCAATGACACTCTTCTGTGATAACACTTGGGCCATTGCCATAGCCAAGGAGCCCAGGTTTCACTGGAAGACGAAGCACATCAAACGCCGCTACAACTCCATCCAGGACCATGTCCAGAGTGGAGTGATAGATATTTATAAAGTACACACGGATCTGAATATTGCAGACCCGTTGACTAAACCTCTTCCACGAGCAAAACATGATCAACACCATAATGCTATGGGTGTTCTATACATTACAATGTAACTAGATTATTGACTCTAGTGCAAGTGGGATATTGTTGGAAATATGCCCTAGATGCAATAATAAAATGGTTATTATCATATTTCCTTGTTCATGATAATCGTCTATTGTTCATGCTATAATTGTATTAACACGAAACAGTAATACACGTGTGAATAAATAGATCACAAAGTGTCCCTAGCAAGCCTCTAGTTGGCTAGCTCGTTAGTCAATAGATGATCATGGTTTCCTGATCATGGGCATTAGATGTCATTGATAACGGGATCACATCATTAGGAGAATGATGTGATGGACAAGACCCAATCATAAGCATAGCACTAAATCGTATTGTTCGTATGCTAAAGCTTTTCTAATGTCAAGTATCTTTTCCTTCGACTGTGAGATTGTGCAACTCCCGGATACCGTAGGAGTGCTTTGGGTGTATCAAACGTCACAACGTAACTGGCTGACTATAAAGGTGCACTACGGGTACCTCCGAAAGTGTCTGTTGGGTTGGTACGAATCAAGATCGGGATTTGTCACTCCATGTGGCGGAGAGGTATCTCTGGGCCCACTCGGTTGAACATCATCATGAGCTCAATGTGACTAAGGAGTTAGTCACACGATGACGTGCTACGGAACGAGTAAAGAGATTTACCGGTAACGAGATTGAACAAGGTATAGGCATACCGACGATCGAATCTCGGGAAAGTTCTATACCAACAGACAAAAGGAATCGTATACGGGACTGATTGAATCCTTGACATCGTGGTTCATCCGATTAGATCATCGTGGAGCAAGTGGGAGCCACCATGGGTATCCAGACCCCGCTGATGGTTATTGGCCAGAGAGGTGTCTCGGTCATGTCTGCCTGTCTCCCGAACCCGTATGGTCTACACACTTAAGGTTCGGTGACGCTAGGGTTATTGGGAATTGTTATATGAGGTTACCGAAAGTTGTTCGGAGTCCTGGATGAGATCTCGGACGTCACGCGGAGCTCCGGAATGGTCCGGAGGTAAAGATTGATATATAGGACGGATGGTTTCGGACACCGGAAGTGTTTCGGGCATGACCGGTAACGTACCGGGACCACCGGGACCACCGGAGGTGGCCCCGGGGGTCCACCGAAGGGGGGCAACGAGCCCTTGAGGTAAGGTGGGCCAGGTGGGGGAGGGAACCAGCCCCTAGGTGGGCTGGTGCGCCTCCCCACTCAGCCCAATGTGGAGGGGAGAGGGAAGGGGGGCAAACCCTAGGCACAGGTGGGCCTTAGGCCCACCAGGTGGTGGGCCACCCCCTCCCACCCTAGCCACCGCCTCCTTTCCCATCTGGTGGCTGCCGCACCACCTAGGGGGGGAACCCTAGGGGCGGCTCAGCCCCTCCCCCTCCTCCTATAAATAGAGAGGGGTTTTGGCCCTTGGGAGACAGACTTCTCCCTCTCCCTCGACGCAGCCCTGCCCTTCTTTCTCCTCCTCTCTGCCGGTGCTTGGCGAAGCCCTGCCGGGAGACCTCGTCTCTCCATAGACACCACACCGTTGTGCTGCTGGAGTTCTTCCCCAACCTCTCCCTCCTCCTTGCTGGATCAAGGTGCGGGAGACGTCACCGGGCTGCACGTGTGTTGAACGCGGAGGTGTCGTAGTTCGACACTAGATCGGAATCGCTCCAAGTACGACTCCATCAACCGCGTTCTAGCAACGCTTCCGCTTAGCGATCTTCAACGGTATGAAGATGCTCTTACCCCTCTCTTGTTGCTGGTCTCTCCATAGGAAGATCTGAATATGCGTAGGAAAATTTTGAATTTATGCTACGTAACCCAACACACTTCTCATGCTCCTGGTTGTGTGCGTAGTCCCCAGGATATGATCTACTACTTCCCTGAGAAATATTTCCCTTCCCATAAGAAGCAAGCTGCCTTGTAGGAAATATACAACTTTTCGCGAGTTGAGGAAGAGAGTCTCCCACAAGCTTGGGGGAGGCTCGTCCAGCTACTGAATGCTTTGCCTGATTACCCTCTTGAGAAGAATGAAATACTTGATATCTTCTATAATAGACTTACCGATGCTTCTAGAAACCACCTAGATAGTTGTGCTGGTTGTGTTTTTAGGGAATGAACTGTAGAACAAGCTGAGATCCTGTTGAATAACATCTTGTGCAATGCGAATGCTTGGACTATTCCCGAACCACCTCCTAAGCCAACTCCGAAGAAAAGAGGTATTCTATTCCTCGGTCCTGAAGATATGCAAGAAGCTAAAAAAATCTATGAAAGAGAAAGGCTTTAAATTTCAAGATGTCAAAAATCTACCACCTATCGAAGAGATCCATGGTCTTGATAACCCGATACAAGTAGTAGAGGTAAATTCTCTGCGTAGATTCAATGAGAGTGATATTCCTTTTGATAAACCTGCTAGCCTATGCCTCGATGAATTTGATAACTTTGTTGCGAAACAACAGAGTTTCAATGACTATGTTAGCAGACAACTGGAACAGAATGCTCGTATGCTTAGTCATTTAAGTGCTTGTGTGGACAGGAATGTCAATGATCTTAAGCTCTTGAGTAAACATGCCTCTTTGGTTACTACTCAAGTAGAACAAGTACTTAAGGCTCAGAATGACTTCCTCAATGAGTTGAATGACAATTCTGTTAGAGTCGTCTCTAGAGGCGGTAGAATGACCCAGGAACCTTTGTATCCTAATGGTCATCCTAAGAGAATTAAACAAGATTCTCAAGGAGTTAGCACTAACGCACCTAGTCATCCTAGGAAGAAGAAGAAAGATGATAGGAACCTGCATGCTACCAACCCTGTTGCTGTTACACCTGAGAATCCAAATGATGTCTCTCTCTCTGATGCCGAAACACAATCTGGTGATGAACATGAGCCTAATGATAATATCAATAGTGATTTTCATGAAGATGCTCAACCTAGCAATGATAAGGATATGGAGATTGAACCTGTTGATCTTGATAACCCACAACCTAAGAAAAAGAGATACGATAAGAACGACTTTGCTGCTAGGAAGCATGGTAAAGAAAGGGAAGCATGGGTTCAGAAACCCATGCCCTTTCCTCCCAAACCATCCAAGAAAAAGGATGATGATGATTTTGAGTGATTTGTTGAAATGATTAGACCTGTCTTTCTGCAAATGCGTTTGACAGATATGCTCAAAATGTCTCCGTATTCTAAGTACATGACGGTTATTGTTACTAATAAGAGGAGGATACCTGAGGTTGATATTTCCACCATGCTCGCTAATTATACCTTCAAGGGTGGAACTCCTAAGAAACTAGGTGATCCCGGAGTGCCCACTATACCTTGCTCCATTAAAGGAAACTATGTTAGAACTGCTTTCTGCGACCTTGGAGCCAGTGTTAGTGTTATGCCTCTCTCTCTTTATCGTAGACTTGAACTGGATAAGTTGACACCCACTAAAATCTCTCTGCAAATGGATGACAAATCAACTGCTTTCCCTATCAGCATTTGCGAGGATGTGCCTGTTGTGGTTGCTAACATTACTATCTTGACGGACTTTGTTATCCTGGATATTCCCGAGGACGATGCCATGGCGGTCATCCTCGGAAGACCCTTTTTAAACACTACAGGGGCTGTTATAGATTGCAACAAAGGCAATGTTTCTTTCCATGTCAATGGTAATGAGCATACAGTGCACTTTCCGAAGCAACAATATCGAGTACATTGCATCAATGCTATCGAAAAAACTTTATCGATTCTTATTGGGAGCTTTGAATGCCCTATACCTACTGTTAAGATGAAGTATGATTTGCTTGTTGGGGATATGCACATCCCCATTGAGGTAACTTAGTAGCTATTCGAATATTCTCCGTTTCCTTTTGCGATTCGAAAAAGTTTGTCAAGGAGACTTGATCAACCCCATTGATGGTTCTTTCCATGACCATGAGATGGATGAATCGGGGAGTCAGAAACCTGTGTTCCAAGCTTTCACCTTCGATTGCTTAGAAGAAAAATGATATATTTAGTTTAGTTTTCCCTGTTTTCTATTTTAGCGTCCCGTAGAAAAGTACCCCGAAAATAAAAGTTCTCCAAATGTCTTGAAAATCAAGTATGATTTTTTCTAGAATTTTTGAAAAATACTGAGACAAAGAACTAGTCTAGGGGTTGCACCAGTGGGCCACAAGCCCTGGAGGAGCGGGCACCCCCCTGGTCACGCCACCCAGGCTTGTGGGGCCCACGTGCACACCCTCCACTTATTCTAGCTCCCATCTGGTTCTCCTACCTCCAGAAAAAATTGTTTTGCATCTCAAACCCGTGTTCTTGCTCTTCTTGCTGGGATTTTGATCTCCTTGTGCAAAACACCATTCACCAAACTGTTTTGGGGAAATTTCTCGTTTGTAAGTGACTCCTCCATTGGTCTAATTAATTAGTGCCTTACACATCACGTATTTTTGCTGCCGTGGTGACCCTGCTCTTGAGCTTTGCATGCTAATTTTAGCTGGTCCCAAGTAGTTTTGATGCGTAATATGGCTTCTAGGCACTTGTCGGAGTAGTTGCTAGGAGTTTTGTTGAGCCCTGTTCACTTTTCCTTAGAGTCACTAAAATTTCAGAAATTTTCAGAGATAGAAAAGGGAAAAGATGAGGAGGTTCTTAAGAGGCTCTTCAAGCCGTGACCCCAAGGACGATAGAAGTGAGAAGAAGAAACCCAAGTATCTGGTCCCTCGAGCTGCAGAAGTTCGAGCATGCGAGTGGCCAAGCGAAGTGTTCTTACGCGCCGCCAGACTATATGAGGACTTATATTACTAGGTGGAGAACGCAGGCCTTACCGCCTTCGTTGAAGATAAGTGTCCGCAATACCTCCTCCACACTAATATCTTCATGCAAAGATTTAACTTCTATCCAAGGAAGAATCTTCCTATGGTTGAGTTCAAATTATATGATATCCCCCAGCGCATGTCACTCCAGGATTTTTGCAATGTTTGCAAATTGCCTTTTGTTGGGGATATTCATGAACCTCGTCCACGGGACTTGGAGGATTTCATTGATACTATTGCTGTAGGAGAGGAGAGAGAAGTGTCTTGCGCTAGAGCTGCTAGCATACATTTTCCTGTGCTTCGGTACTTCTCATTACTTGTTGGAAAATGTTTGATTGGCCATGGGAAAGCTGGGTCCCTTAGCTCCCCAGAACTTGCGGTCTTGCGCGAAGCCCTTTACAATGACAAAACTTATAGCTTGGGCGCTATAGTAGCCCAACGGTTGAACCCGAACCATTCTAAAGGCGTTGTCTATGGAGGTATCTATGCTACCCATCTTGCCAGACACTTTGAGATACCTATTAGATTGGACGAGGAAGAAGAGATTCTTCTTCCCGAGAGATATCTAGATTATGATAGCATGGTTCGTCATGACTTTCTTGATAGAGATGTAAATAGAAGGATGATTTATAACCTGCTATTTAGTTAGGGTGCTCGTGAGACTATTACTTTGCCTGCTCCTTCTTTGTTCAATCTTCATGCAAGCAGGTACATTATTATGCCCTCGGACATCTACACATATTGGGGCATAGCCCAACCATAGGTGCCCGTGGCCGAGCCACCAATCGAGTACCAGACGCCAGTTTATCAGTGGGAGCCAGAGGAGCTCACACAGTAGTGGCACCCTCACTTGTACTAAGCGGGAATACTGCTTGTGCATCCACTTCCATAAACCCAAAGTTGTTCCATATGAGTCCACCATACCTACCTATATGCGGTATCTACCTGCCGTTCCAAGTAAATTTGCATGCGCCACTCTCTAAATCTTCAAGAAATAATCTGTTTTGCATGCCCGAACCGCTCATGTGGTGACAGGGGGCTATCAATATCTTCCGTGCTAGGCGTGTTATCCTCGATATTTGTTTATTCACTATCATTCACGAGAAAGGGGCCAGTAATTGGAATGCCCAGTTCCATGATCAAATCAAAAACATAATTGCAAACAAAACTCCCCCTGGATCGATGTTGGTATGGACGGCACCCGAGTATTCGGCTAGTCATGGAGTGTGATTGATCGGTGGTGGGGGAGTCAAAACTTTACTTTTCTGTTTGGGAACCGCCTATAGCATGTGTAGCGTGGAAGATGGTGAAAACTCTTGGTCATTGCATTGACAATTAAAGCATGCGACCCAAAATTATTATCTCTATTTTAAAAGCTTGAGCTCTGGCACCTCTGCAAATCAATGCTTCCCTCTGCGAAGGGCCTATCTATTTATGTTCCTGTTGAGTCATCCTCTTCTTATAAAAGCACCAATTAGAGAGCACCTCTGTCATTTTTATGCTTTGCTTTTGACTCTGCTTGACTATGACTGTGACTGGATCTTCTTTGCCATGAATTACAATGTTTAGTAAGCCCTTGGTCTTTGAAGGTGCCCTGCATTTATGTTTTGCGGTCTCCGAAAGAGCTAGTGAGATACCATCTGTTCGCACTACTTCATGATTGTTTTGATTGATGTGTTGACGTTTGAGACTTATTATTATGTGCTCGCTAGTTGATTATGCCATTGATATGAGTTTACCGTGAGACCTAGATGTCATTTGCTTATGTGGTTAGCTTGTGATATTGCTGAAATTTTGGTTATGAGTTAGACATAGTTGCAACAACAAGATCAAACAGAGTTCGTAAAAGTTTTTCTTTTGTCTCTTTCAGTTTGTCAACTGAATTGCTTGAGGACAAGCAAGGTTTTAAGCTTGGGGGAGTTGATACGTCTCTGTCGTATCTACTTTTCCAAACTTTTTGCCCTTGTTTTGGACTTTAATTTGCATGATTTGAATGGAACTAACCCGGACTAACGTTGTTTTTAGCAGAATTGCCATGGTGTTATATTTGCACAGAAATAGAAATTCTCGGAATGACCTGAAAATTTACGGAGAATTTTTGTTTAATATATGAAAAATACTTGCGCAAGAATCAACGGAGGAAGTCAAGCGTGGAGCCCACAAGCCCACCAGGCGCAGGCCCCCCTAGTCGTGCCTGGGAGGCTTGTGGGGCCCACGTTGCTCCACCGCCTCCAATCTCAGGTCTATTTAGTACCTTTCGTCCAAAAAAATCAGGAGAAGAGTTCATCACGTTTTACGATACGGAGGTGCCGCCACCTCTTGTTCTTCCTTTGGAAGGCAGATCTGGAGTCTGTTTTGGGCTCCGGAGAGGGGAGATCGTCGCCATCGTCATCACCAACCTTCCTTCATCGCCAATTCCATGATGCTCTTCACCGTTCGTGAGTAATCTCATCGTAGGATTGCTGGACGGTGATGGGTTGGATGAGATCTATCATGTAATCGAGTTAGTTTTGACGAGGATTGATCCGTAGTATCCACTATGTTCTGAGATTGATGTTGCTACTACTTTGCGAGGCTTAATGCTTGTCACTAGGGCCCGAGTGCCATGATTTTAGATCAGAACCTATTATGTTGTCGCCAATATATGTGTGTTCTAGATCCTATCTTGCAAGTTGTAGTCACCTACTATGTGTTATGACCCGGCAACCCCGGAGTGACAATAGCCGGAACCACTCTCGGAGATGACCGTAGTATGAGGAGTTCATTTATTCACAAAGTGTTAATGCATTGGTCCAGTTCTTTATTGAAAGGAGAACCTTAATATCCCGTAGTTTCCATTAGGACCCCGCTCCACGGGAGGGATGGACAATAGATGTCATGCAAGTTCTTTTACCTAAGCACATATGACTACATACGGAATACATGCCTACATTACATTGACGAACTGGAGCTAGTTAAATATCTCTCCATGTTATAACTGTTGCATGATGAATAACATCCGGTATAATCATGCATCACCGATCCAATCCCTATGAGTCTTGTCCTACTGGTCCTTGCTACGTTACTTTGTCGCTATTGCTGTCACTTTGCTTCTACTGTTATTCTGTTGCTACTGCTGTCACTTTGCTGCTACTAGTTACTGTTGCTATTGCTGCTAACATACTACCTTCCTACTGATACTTTGCCAGATACTAAATCTTTCAGGTGTGGTTGAATTGACAACTCAACTGCTAATACTTGAGAATATTCTTTGGCTTCCCCTTGTGTCGGATCAATAAATTTGGGTTGAATACTCTACCCTCGAAAACTGTTGGGACCCCCTATACTTGTGGGTTATCAGCAACCAAGATCAAGAAAGATGGAGCAATCGAGGGACAGCCTGCTGTCGCATTCAGAGGAGGGATACCACCACATAGGGTCACCCCATTCGGAGTCGTTGCTTGACCGCCGATGAATTTAGAGAGCTTTTCACCGCTTCTCCGACGAAGCATCCTCGTGATGGACTACTCCCTTCCCCCACACCCTTGACGGGAGACGATGCCCACACAGATGATGACGAGGAAGAAGACCCCGAGGAGCGTGAGTATGAGATAGAGCAATTTGATACTTAGTATGGATGTCTTAAGGCAAACTAGGAGTCCCCATGCGGAGTCGAGTCCGTGAAATGGCTCATATGAAACCATGTATGCTTGTAGTGTGTGCCTTCTGTTTGTGTCTAGATGCAAGCCGTGCTTTTGTCCTAGGCAACATGTAAACGACTACATGACTTATCTTAATTAATGTATTTGCACAAGGGTTCTCCGACGCTTCTTGTTTGAGATACTTGCACCATACCACCACCCCCTTATATAGGGACGTTTCTCCCTTATGCTTTCCTCTCAACCATTTTGGGATATTAACAGGACTGCTCCAAACGTGATGGTGATTGCTACTCGCACCAGTACCTTTGACAACCCAAGCACTCACGAATCTAGCTAGCAGCCAGGAGCCGGTGGGTCTGTTCAAGCTGGAGTTCACTAGGAGCAGCCGCAAGGCAACATTCCCCCGCCACCGCTTCCAATGGAGAATCTAATTGTGGCTCAGTTCCTCCATCCTTAGTGAACAATGCCGCTATCTAGTAGATAACTCATGCCTTAGTGAACAACCCGCCGCAAGGAGGGAATGGCAATGGTCACTCCATTCTGTCAGAGTTCATGAGGATTACGCCTCCAATATTCATTGAGATTCATTGAGACAACTCAGCCTCTGGATGCCGATGACTGGATCCGCACCATTGAAGACCTCCTTGCGCTGGTTAAGTGCACTAACGACCGTGAAAAGGTCCTCTATGCCTCTCACTGTCTCCGAGGCACTGCCAGGGCTTTGTGGGACGGGTTCAAATTCATGCAAGGCACACAAGTTATCACTTGGACTATCTTCAAGGATGGATTCCGCGCTAGGGATGTCAATGGGTACCCATTACCCACGTACCCTGCGGGTAAAAACCCTATTAGGGTAAGGGTATGGGACAAAAATTTACCCATGGGTATATAAATAGGAAAATCTGAAACCCATCGGGTATAGCGGGTATGGGTATGGGATCATATAACCCATACCCAAATACCCATGTACCCATATAAAATCTATGTAGACTCAAAATTATCTCTACAATCTACACGCTGCCAATAATTTATGAACTGAAAGTGTATGCCTATGTGTTGTTGTTTATGACTATATGATGTTGTTTTATAAGTATGTGTTGTAGTTATAATCTATCTTTGTAACTATATGATACAATGCAGTTTATAACTATAAGTATTTTTAATTGATGTTTTGCAAATATGGGTAATTTTACCCGCGGGTACCCGTCTACCCTGTCGGGTAACGGGTATGGGAAAAAATTGGACCCGTTGACGGGTATGGGTAAGGGTGATGGGTAATATCACACGGGGAGGGTAAGGGTATGGGGAGGCTCCACCCGTACCCATACCCTGCGGGTGCCATCCCTATTCCGCGCTACTCACATTCCCACGGGAATGATGACTATCAAGAAGCGGGAGTTCCATGCACTGAAGTAAGGCAGCGGCACAATCAAGGAATACCTGCAAAAGTTCAACCTCTTGTCAAGGTATGCGCGTGATGATGTCAGCACTGAAGCCGCAAGGTGGAACGCTTCATGGAGGGCTACAAACGTCGTTGAAGTATCAACTTGTTATGTGTGGCTGCCGGACCTTCTGTTATCTGGTGAACAAGGCTCTCATGCTGGAAGACAAGCGTCATGCTATGGATGATACTCGCAAACGCAAGCTGGTGGGCAATGGTGGTTCCAGCAACCAGAAGGCTCGTGTGTGGCAAACAGCCCCGGCAAGGCCTAACTATCAGCAGCAAAAGTACAAGACCCCTGTACCTCGCCCAAGCTTTCAGCCTCAGAAGTATGCCAACCCAAGCCAACATTCAACCTGCCCAACCATAGTGGGGGCAAGCCCAACATCCCTGGGCAAATCACTTGCTTTGGGTGCGGACACCCTAGACACTACTCCAAGCAATGCCTGAACAAGAAGCCCGATGCACTGCGCCCTAATGCGACAAATCAAGGACATGGACCACCCAATAAAAATCAGGCTCCCCGCAACCAGCAATACCACAGAGGGGAAGTGCAAACCACATCTTCGCAGAGGAAGCCCAGGAAGACCAGACTGCATACTGGGTACGTTACTCGTCAACTCTACTCCAGCAACAGTATTGTTTGATTGTAGTGCTTGGCACTCTTTTGTCACCTAAAAGTTTGCTAAGAAGTGTGGCTTGAAACCTACATTCCTAAAGGGTCGAATGGCGGTACAGACCCCGGGTGCGGTATTGAGGACCAATATAGGGTGTAGGGGAGTTGGGATCAGCATTTACGGGGTATACTTCATAGCCGGTTATTTCCCAATCTCTACGTAAACATGGTGCTCAACTCCATATATTATTTCCCAATGATATTTGGCTATCCTATGATGTTTGAGTAGATCCGTTTTGTCCTATGGGTTAATCATGATCTTGGTTGGTATGATTGTATATTTTATTTATGGTGCTGTCTGATACGTCCATTTTGCATCATGCTTTCATGTTGATATTTATCGCTTCTTGGGCTGTTATTTCACTTCACGGTACAATACTTATGCCTTTTCTCTCTTATTTTGCAAGGTTTACATGAAGAGGGAGAATGCCGACAGCTGGAATTCTGGCCTGAAAAAGGAGCAAGTTTGAGATGCCTATTCTGCGCAACTCCAAAATCCGTGCAAATCAACGTCAATTTTTGGGATTTATAAAAAATACTAGGCCGAAGAAGTGCTAGAGGGGCGCCAGTAGGTGGCCACAAGCCTGCTAGGCGCGGCCACCCCCTGGCCGTGCCTAGGGGGCTTGTGGGCTCCCTGCTGGCCCACTGGCCCCCCTCTTTTGCTAAAAGAAGGGTTTCGGTCTAGAAAAAATCAAGAGGAGGCTTTTCGGAGGATTGGCCGCCGTGACGAGGCGGAACTTGAGCACAACCAATCTAGAGCTCCGGCTGGACGATCCTACCGGGGAAATTTCCCTCCCGGAGGGGGAAATCGTCGCCATCGTGATCACCAACATTCCTCTCATCGGAGGGGACTCATCACCATCAACATCTTCATCAGCACCATCTCATCTCCAAACCCTAGTTCATCTCTTGTAACCAATCTCCGTCTCACAACTCCGATTGGTACTTGTAAGGTTGCTAGTAGTGTTAATTACTCTTTGTAGTTGATGCTAGTTGGATTACTTGCTGGAAGAGTTTATGTTCAGATATTTGATGCTACTCATTACCTCTCTGGTCATGAATATGATTATGCTTTGTGTGTAGTTACTTTTGTTCCTGGGGACATGGGATAAGTCATGCTATAAATAGTCATGTGAATTTGGTATTCGTTCGGTAATTTGATGTGTTGTATGTTGTTTTTCCTCTAGCGGTGTTATGTGAACGCCGACTACATAACACTTCACCATTATTTGGGCCTAGAGGAAGGCATTGGGAAGTAGTAAGTAGATGATGGGTTGCTAGAGTGACAGAAGCTTAAACCCTAGTTTATGTGTTGCGTCGTAAGGGGCTGATTTAGATCCACTAGCTTAATGCTATGGTTAGACTTTGTCTTAATTTTTCTTTCATAGTTGCGGATGCTTGCGGGAGGGGTTAATCGTAAGTGGGATGCTTGTCCAAGTAAGGGCAGTACCCAAGCGCCAGTCCACCCACATATCAAACTATCAAAGTAACGAACGCGAATCATATGAACATGATGAAAACGCGAATCATATGTATGTGAAGTTTGTCGTTTATTTAAGCTTGCAAGTTTGCCCGAGGATGAGGTCAAGAAGAAGGCCTTTCCCTTAACTACTTTGAGGGATAAGGTGTTGACATGGTATAGTGTATGTGATGATACTGGATCATGGAACTACAATTGGTTGAAATTAGAATTTGATCAAAAGTTTTACCCTATGCATCTATACATCGTGATCGGAATTATATTTATAATTTTTGGCCTCGTGATAGAGAAAGCATCGCTCAATCTTGGGGGAGGCTTAAATCAATGTTATATTCATGCCCCAACCATGAGCTCTCGAGAGAAATTATCATTCCGAACTTCTATGCTCGACTTTCTCATGATGATTGCACCATGCTTGATACTTCTTGTACCGGTTCTTTTATGAAGAGAGATATTGACTTCAGATGGAATTTATTGGAGAGAATTAAACGCAACTCTGAAGATTGGGAGATTCATGAAGGTAAGGAGTGAGGTATGAATTTCAAGTTTGATTGCGTTAAATCCTCTGTTGAAACAAATACCTTTCGTGATTTTACCGCTAAGTATGGACTTGACTCTGAGATAGTAGCTTCATTGTGTGAATCATTTGCTGCTCATATTGATCTCCCCAAAGAGAAGTGGTTTAAATATCATCCTCCCTTAGAAGTCAATGTAGTTAAACCCAATCCAGTTGAAGAGAAAGTCATTGCCTATAATAATCCTATTGTTCCTAGTGCTTACATTGAGAAACCACCTTTCCCTGTTAGGATAAAGGATCATTCTAATGCTTCAACTGTGATACGTAGAGGCTACATTAGAACACCTACACCCCCTGAGCCAATTAGAGTTGAACCTAGCATTGCTATTAACAAAGATCTCATGTCCGACAATGTTGATGGCCATAACATTCACTTCTATGAAGATGCTAAGAATTGCTAAACCACACGCTAGGGACAAACATAGGCATGTTGTTGGCACGCCTATTGTTTGTGTTAACATAGGAGATCACTGTTATCATGGTTTATGTGACGTGGGTGCTAGTGTTAGTGCAATACCTCAATCCTTATATATTGAAATTAAAGACGAGATTGCACCTGTTAAGATAGAGCCTATTGATGACACTATTCAGCTTGCCAATAGAGATACTATCTGCCCTATGGGAATTGTTAGGGATGTCGAAGTCTTGTGTGGTAAAAGTAAGTATCCTGCTAATTTCCTCGTTCTTACTACCACCCAAGATATCTTTTGTCCCATCATATTTGGCAGACCCTTCCTCAATACCGTCAATGATCATATTGACTGTGAGAAGCAAACTATCACTGTTGGCTTTGAAGGTGTGTCACATGAGTTAAGTTTCTCCAAATTTGGTAGACAACCTCCTGCAAAAGAGTTGCCCAGTAAGGATGAAACTATTGCATTAGCTTCTATTGCCGTGCCTCCTACGGATCCCTTAGAGCAATACTTGCTTGAGCATGAAAATGATATGCATATGGATGAAAGGATGAGATAGATAGAGTTGTCTTAGAACAATATCCTATTCTTAAGAATAACTTGCATGTTGAACTGCTTGGGGATCAACCCCCACCAAAGGGTGATCCTGTGTTCGAGCTTAAACAGTTGCCTGATACTCTTAAGTATGCTTATCTTGATGAAAAAGAGATATATCCTATTATTATTAGTGCTAGGCTCTCAGAGCATGAAGAAAAGTAGTTACTAAAAACTCAGAGGAAGCATCGTGCTGCTATTGGATATACTCGTGATGATCTTAAGGGCATTAGTCCCACCATATGCGAGCACAAGATTAAAACTGATCCTCATTCCAAACCAGTTGCTGAACATCAAAGGAGATTAAATCCTAAGATTAAACAGGTAGTAATAAAAGAAATACTAAAGATCTTGGAAGATGTATTGAAGTCAATAAGGCTAAGGTTGATGCAATCGAGAAAATGCCATACCCCACAAATATCAAAGGTATAAGAAGTTTCCTTGGTCATGTTGGTTTCTATAGAAGGTTCATTAAAGACTTCTCTAAGATTTCTAGGCCTCTTACCAATCTCTTGCAAAAGGATATTCCTTTTGTTTTTGACGATGATTGTGAGGAAGCCTTCGAAATACTTAAGAAGGCTTTGATAACTGCACCTATTGTTCAACCACCTGATTGGAACTTACCTTTTGAAATCATGTGTGATGCTAGTGATTATGCTGTTGGTGCTGTCCTAGATCAAAGAGTTGATAAGAAGTTGAATGTTATTCACTATGCTAGTAAAACTCTAGACAGTGCCCAAAGAATCTATGCTACTACGGAAAAGGAATTTTTAGTAGTCATGTTTGCATGTGAAAAGTTCAGGTCTTACATAGTTGATTCCAAAGTCACTATTCACACTGATCATGCTGATATCAAGTACCTTATGAAGAAGAAAGACGCTAAACCTAGACTTATCAGATGGGTTCTCTTGCTACAAGAATTTGATTTGCACGTTGTCGACAGGAAGGGTGCTGATAACCCCATAGCAGATAACTTGTCTAGGTTGGAGAACGTTCTTGATGACCCACAACCTATTGATGATAGCTTTCCCGATGAGCAACTGAATGTCATCAATACTTCACGTAGTGCAGCGTGGTATGCTGATTATGCAAACTATATAATTGCCAAATATATACCACCAAGTTTCACATACCGGCAAAAGAAGAAATTCTTCTTTGACTTGAGACATTACTTCTGGGTTGATCCTCACCTTTAGAAGGAAGGAGTAGATGGTGTTATTAGGCGTTGTGTACCTGAACATGAACAGGGACAGATCCTATAGAAGTTTCACTCCGAGGCCTATGAATGACACCATGCGGGAGATAGAACTGTACACAAGGTATTGCAATCAGGTTTCTATTGGCCCACTCTCTTCAAGGATGCCCATAAGTTTGTCTTGTCTTGTAACGAATTTCAAAGAATAGGTAATATTGCTAAACGTCACGAAATGCCTATGAATTATTCACTTGTCATTGAACCATTTGATGTTTGGGGCTTTGATTATATGGGACCTTTTCCAAAATCCAATGGGTATACTCATATCCTAGTTGTTGTTGATTATGTCCCTAAGTGGGTAGAAGCTATCCCCACTAGTAGTGTTGATCACAACACCTCAATTAGGATGCCTAAAGAAGTTATTTTCCCTTGATTTGGAGTCCCTAGATATTAAATGACCGATGGTGGTTCACATTTCATTCATGGTGCTTTCCGTAAAACGCTTGCTAAGTACGATGTCAACCATAGAATTGCGTCCCCATATCACCCTAAGTGCAGTGATCAAGTAGAGCTAAGCAATAGAGAGATTAAACTGATTCTGCAAAAGACTGTCAACATGTCTAGAAAGAATTGGTCTAAGAAGCTTGATGATGCACTGTGGGCTTATAGAACTGCCTATAAGAATCCCATGGGCATGTCTCCGTACAAAATGGTGTACGGTAAAACATGTCATTTACCTCTTGAGCTAGAGCATAAAGCTTATTGGGCAATCAAAGAGCTCAACTTTGATTTCAAACTTGCTGGTGAGAAGAGGTTATTTGATATTAGCTCGCTTGATGAATGGAGAAATCAGGCATATGAGAATGCCAAGATGTTCAAAGAAAAGGTTAAGAGGTGGCATGATAAGAGGATAGAAAAGCGTGAGTTCAATGTAGGTGATTATGTCTTGCTATAAAATTCTCGTTTAAGATTTTTTGCAAGCAAGCTTCTCTCTAAATGGGAAGGTCCCTATATTGTTGAGGAAGTATATTGTTCCGGTGCCATCAAGATCAACAACACGGAAGGTAATTGTCCGAGAGTAGTAAATGGGCAGAGAATCAAGCATTATATCTCAGGTACTCCCATAAATTTTGAAAGAAATATTATCAATAGCATAACTCCGGAAGAATACCTAAGGGATATTTATCAGCCTGTTTCAGACTCCGAAAACGAAGAGGTATGTGTTTCGGTAAGTAAACAGACTCCAAAACTTTTCCAGTAGGAATTTTTCTCCGTTTTTGAATATTTGAAAAAATAGAAAAATTGGAAGTAGTCCGGAAAGCGCAGGAGGAGGCGACAAGCCTGCCAGGCGCGGGCCCACCCCCTGGCCGCGTCTGGGGGGCTTGTGGCCACCTCATGTGCCTCCCGGACTCCGTTTTCGTGCGGAGTACTCCTTCTGGTCAGAAAAAATCATTATATATTATCTCGAAAGGTCTAACCCTCGTATCACGTAGATTTCCTCGGTTTTCGTTTTGAGCCTGTTTTCTGTCGCAGATTTAGAGCAAGATGTCGTGTCAGGAATCTATGGGGGAGAACAATATCCGTAAAGTCTATGGAGAAGTAAATGCAGATATGAAAAGAATCGAGGTCATGGAGGCCAAGGAAAGGATACCTAAAGAAACCAAGGGCAAAACTATGGAGAAAAATCAGGCGGGGGACGAAGCACAATCTGTGTTCAACATGGAAGAAGTTGAAGAAGTGGATTTCCTCCAACCCTACCTCCACCTACTGTCTCCATCCTTGATTGAACTCTTGAGGTTTTGTGAAACAACTCGTGCTCGCAATACTTATCTCACTCCTGAAGTTGTTTTGTTGGAGAAACATATCACACATCTCCAAGGTATAAATCAAAGACTGATGGCCCTCTTGGAATCAAAGGACAAAACAACTTCATCACCATCACCTCCAAAGGAAGACAACTAAGCATGGGTATGGGAAATCCCCTTGGCTTGTGCCAAGCTTGGGGGAGTTGCCCCCGTATCGTGTCACCATCACATCTTTTGCCTTTACCTTTGTTTTAGTTTGTTCCTTTTCAGTTTTCTCTTTCTCTAGTAGAATAAAGGTCTTAGTGTTTTAGGCTTGAGTTTTTCTTTGTGTCAACCCCTATGTATTCTATCTCGTGAGCCATATAATAAAGAGTGTCTTAGTTGATGGATTTGACTCTTGCCATGATCAAAAGATTGAGAAAGAACAAAAGCATGAAAGATCATGTAATGATGTTATGAGAAGTGATGGCTTCACATATAAAAAGAATGATGATTGAAACTTGCTGAGGGTAGACAAACGTAGACCTTGGTCATTGTTGCAATTAATAGGAAGTGATAAAGAAGGAGAGGTTCACATATTAATATATCATCTTTGACACCATCTATGATTGTGAACACTCACTAAACTATTGCATGCTTAGAATTAGATGTTGCACAAGGAAGACAACATAATGAATTGTGTTTGCTTGGTTCCGAACAATGTTATATGACTAGAGATCCCTTAGCATGTGACGGTTGCTTCCGCCTCATATTAGCCAAAACTCCCGCACCAAGTAGAGATACTACTTGTGCATCCATAAACCTTCAACCTAGTTTTGCCATGAGAGTCCACCATACCTACCTATGGATTGAATAAGATCCGTCAAGTAAGTTGTCATCGGTGCAAGCAATAAAAATTGCTCCCTAATATGTATGATCTATTAGTGTGTGGAAAATAAGCTTTGTACGAACCTGTGATGAGGAAGACATAAAAGCGAGAGACTGCATAATAAAGTTCTTTATCACAGGAGGCAATATAAAGTGATGTTCCTCCGCACTAAGAGGACACGCATCCAAACCTCAAAAGTGCATGACAACCTCTGCTTCCCTATGCGAAGGACCTATCTTGTACCTTTACTTTTTGCCCTAGAAAGAGTCATGGTGATCTTCACCAATTCCTTGTTTCGCCTTCATCTAGGCTACCGTCATATGCTAGGGAAAGATCTATATTCATATGTCAACTTGGAAGTAAGTATTCATGAATTATTATTGTTGACATTACCCTTAAGGTAAATGGTTGGGAGGCAAAACTATAAGCGCCTATCTTTCTCTATGTCCAGATGAAACTTTGATCTCATGAGTACCACGTGAGTTGTAGCAAATGTAGAGAATGAAAGGATGATTGAGTATGTGGATTTTCTTTACAAGCTCTTATTTGACTCTTTCCGATGTTGGGACAAATTGCAATTGCTTCAATGACTAAAAGCTATCGGTTGTTAATTCTCGGTAAGGTTCTTGATCCATACATTACTTTGTGAAGGATTTGTCACTTTAGCATAAGAGTTGATATGATGGTATTGCTGTTCTGATCATGATCATGATGCCTGCATGTTCGTATCTTGTTTTGTCGACACCTCTCTCCCTAAACATGTGGACATATTTATTGAGATTGGCTTTCGCTTGAGGACAAGCGAGGTCTAAGCTTGGGGGAGTTGATACGTCCATTTTGCATCATGCTTTCATGTTGATATTTATCGCTTCTTGGGCTGTTATTTCACTTCACGGTACAATACTTATGCTTTTTCTGTCTTATTTTGCAAGTTTACAAGAAGAGGGAGAATGTCGGCACCTGGAATTTTGGCCTGAAAAAGGAGCAAGTTTGAGATACCTATTCTGCACAACTCCAAAAGCCGTGAAAATCAACGTGGATTTTTTTGGGATTTATAAAAGATATTGGGCCGAAGAAGTGCCAAATGTGCGCCAGCAGGTGGCCACAAGCCTGCTAGGCGCGACCACCCCCCTGGTCGCGCCTAGGGGGCTTGTAGGCTCCTGTTGGCCCACTGGCCCCTCTCTTTTGCTACAAGAAGGGTTTCGATCTGGAAAAAGTCAGGAGGAGGCTTTTCGGAGCATTCTCCGCCACCACGAGGTGAAACTTGAGCAGAACCAATCTAGAGCTCCGGCAGGACGATCCTGCCGGGGAAACTTCCCTCCCGGATGGGGAAATCATCGCCATCGTCATCACCAACACTCCTCTCATCGGAGGGGACTCATCAGCATCAACATCTTCATCAGCACCATCTCATCTCCAAACCCTAGTTCATCTCTTGTAACCAATCTCCGTCTCGCGACTCCGATTAGTACTTGTAATGTTGCTAGTAGTGTTAATTACTCTTTGTAGTTGATGCTAGTTGGATTACTTGCTGGAAGAGTTTATGTTCAGATCTTTGATGCTACTCATTACCTCTCTGTTCATGAATATGATTACGCTTTGTGAGTAGTTACTTTTGTTCCTGAGGACATGGGATAAGTCATGCTATAAATAGTCATGTGAATTTGGTATTCGTTCGGTAATTTGATGTGTTGTATGTTGTTTTTCCTCTAGTGGTATTTTGTGGACGTCGACTACATAACACTTGACCATTATTTGGGCCTAGAGGAGGCATTGGGAAGTAATAAGTAGATGATGGGTTTCTAGAGTGGCAGAAGCTTAAACCCTAGTTTATGTGTTGCTTCGTGAGGGGCTGATTTGGATCCACTAGTTTAATGCTATGGTTAGACTTTGTCTTAATTCTTCTTTCGTAGTTGCGGATGCTTGCGAGAGGGGTTAATCATAAGTGGGATCCTTGTCCAAGTAAGGGCAGTACCCAAGCGCCGGTCCACCCACATATCAAACTATCAAAGTAACTAACGTGAATCATATGAACATGATGAAAACTAACCCGGACTAACGTTGTTTTCAGCAGAATTGCCATGGTGTTGTTTTTGCACAGAAATAAATTTCTTGGAATGACCTGAAAATTTACGGAGAATTTTTGTGGAATATATGAAAAATACTGGCGCAAGAATCAACGGAGGAAGTGGAGCGTGGAGCCCACAAGCCCACCAGGCACGGGCCCCCTGGCCGCGCCTGGCAGCCTTGTGGGGCCCATGTTGCTCCACCGCCTCCAATCTCAGGTCTATTTAGTCCCTTTCGGCTCCGGAGAGGGGAGATCGTCGCCATCGTCATCATCAACCTTCCTTCATCGCCAATTCCATGATGATCTTCACCGTTCTTGAGTAATCTCATCATAGGCTTGTTGGATGGTGATGGGTTGGATGAGATCTATCATGTAATCGAGTTAGTTTTGACGGCGATTGATCCCTAGTATCCACTATGTTCTGATATTGATATTGCTACTACTTTGCAATGCTTAATGCTTGTCACTAGGGCCCGAGTGCCATGATTTCAGATCTGAACCTATTATGTTGTCGCCAATATATGTGTGTTCTTGATCCTATCTTGCAAGTTGTAGTCACCTACTATGTGTTATGACTCGGCAACCCCGGAGTGACAATAACCGGAACCACTCCCGGAGATGACCATAGTATGAGGAGTTCATGTATTCACCAAGTGTTAATGCGTTGGTCTTCTTCTTATTTAAAAGGAGAACCTTAATATCCCGTAGTTTCCATTAGGACCCTCCTGCCACAGGAGGGATGGACAATACATATCCCTCATGCAAGTTGTTTTCCCTAAGCACGTATGACTACATGCGGAATACATGCCTACATTACATTGATGAACTGGAGCTAGTTACATATCTCTCCGTGTTATAACTGTTGCATGATGAATAGCATCCGGCATAATCATCCATCACCGATCCAGTGCCTACGAGTCTTTTCCTACTGGTCCTTGCTACGTTACTTTTTCACTACTGCTGTCACTTTGCTCCTACTGTTACTCTGTTGCTACTGTTGTTACTTTGGTGCTACTGCTGTCACGTTGCTTCCACTGTTTACTGTTGCTACTACTGCTATCATACTACTCTACTACTGATACTTTCCTGCAGATACTAAATCTTTCCGGTGTGGTTGAATTGACAACTCAACTGCTAATACTTGAGAATATTCTTTGGCTTCCCCTTGAGTCGAATTAATAAATTTGGGTTGAATACTCTACCCTCGAAAACTGTTGCGATCCTCTATACTTGTGGGTTATCAATTACCGGTAGTTGTTATCGATTGCCTAGGGACAAATGACTTTCTTGTTGACAAAAGGTATCCACATTTATTACCTTGCAATTTATTCGTAGTTTTATTCTCGCAAAGTACTCGTAGTTTTATTCTTGCAAAATAGCTTCATACTTGTTTTAGGTAAAGCAAGCGTCAAGCATGCGTAGAGTTGTATCGGCGGTCGATAGAACTTGAGGGAATATGTGTTCTGCCTTTAGCTACTCATTGGGTTCGACACTCTTATTTATCGAAGAAGGCTACAAACGATCCCCTATACTTGTGGGATATCAAGACCTTTTTCTGGCGCCGTTGCCGGGGAGCAATAGCGTGGGGTGAATATTCTCGTGTGTAGTTGTTGGCTTTATCACTAAGTAGTTTTTATTTCCCGTTCTAAGTTGTTCTCTATCTTTAGTTATGGATATGGAACGCAAAACACCAAAAAAATAGTGGTACTTGCTACTCATGGAGATGGAGAACCTCCTAAAACCCTCGATGCTTGTTATGTGAAAAATATTATACACTACTTTGATAATCCTGAGAAAACCGCATTCAACATGATAATGGGAGACACGTTGGATTAACCTGAATACTTAACGGATTATCGCTTGACACAAAAAGGGAAACTGTTATGGGATCAAATTGATATGTTGCATTGGTATGCTTGGAATTTATGCCAGAGATATGATTTTACTTGTTGCTCTAAGATGAATGCTCCACACCTTCCCTTTTCATACAAATTTAATGATAATCACACCTTGGATTCTTATGCTAATGGTATATATGATTACTATGATGTGGAACGAACAGAAGAATTTGTTGCTTTTAAGGGTGCTTATGAAATTGAATCTTTGTCTGAAAAGTTTGAAGATTTTGATGATTCAGTTTATAGACCTAAATTTTTTGCTATCCTTAAATATTGCTATGATAATTATAAATATAATAACGATATTGATGCATTTATTGAGAAAGTCTCCCCTGTCCAAGAAGAGACTAATATTTTGCAGGAGTCTATGGAAGAAGGAATTGATGAAACTGTGAGCTCATTGGATGAAAAAGATGATGAGGAGAGCGAAGAACAAAAGGAGGAAGAGAAGATTGATCACTCGTGCCCACCTTCTAATGAGAGTAACTCTTCAACTCATACATTGTTTAACGTCCCTTCATTCTTACCAAAGGATGAATGCTATGATAATTGCTATGACCCCGTTGATTCGTTTGAAATATCCCTTTTTGAGGATGCTTGCTATGCTTGTGGACAAGATGCCAATATGAATTATGCTATTCGATATGAACTTGCTATTTTTCCTTATATTAAGAATGAAATTATTGCTATTGCACCCACACAAGATAGTCCTATTATCTTTTTGAATTCCCCAAACTACACTATATCGGAGAAGTTTGAACTTGTTAAGGATCATATTGACGGGTTGCCTTTTACCACTACACATGATGATTTTGATGAACATAATATACATATCCTTGCTTCTCCTACTTGCAATTATTATGAGAGAGGAACTACATCTGCGCATCTCTATGTTTCCAGCACGATAAAATTGCAAGTAACTGCTTATGCTATGTATTGGCCTTTACTTGATGTGCATGAATTGTTCTTGTATGACATGTAGATGCATATGAAGATAGCTAGACTTTTTCAGTGCTTGATATATGTTTTTTTGTGCTCACTACTAATGTCAAATCATTGGTAATTAAAATTGGCTTTGATATACCTTGCGATCCGGGTGGATCCATTACTTGGGCACTTTACGCCTAGCTTAATGGCTTTAAAGAAAGCGCTGCCAGGGAGACAACCCAGCAGTTTTAGAGAGTCATTTAATTCTGTTGAGTGTTTTTATAAAGTTTAAAAACAAAAAAATATAGAGGGGAACTTAAAACTTCACAAAAATAGAAGCGATTGAAAGGTGATGCATTGGTGAAGTGAGGGTCGACCTTGACCACTTGTGTTCATGCTCATGGAAAAATGTAGATTTTTTCATGAAGATTCTCACAAAAATAATTATCCCCTTGTATAAATCCATTATATTATAAAAATAATGTGCCAAGATTTGCCTTTAGGGTGGGTAGATTGCTTGTTGGTATGTGCGGTGCAGAAACATAAACTTTGGTCGTAGAGCGTGAATTTTTATTTTTTACTAGAACTTAAAAAGATTCCAAATTTTTTGCATAGTCTTGATATACAATTTTTGTATTTCGTACTAATGTTTCAGAATTTTTGGAATACCAGAAGTATGGTAGATGTAAAGATTTCTACACACTGTCTTGTTTAAGACATATTCTGTTTTTGATGCATTGTTTTTTTTGTTTTGATGAAACTATCGATTTTTATCGGTGGCATGAGCCATGGAAAATTTATATTACAGAAGCTACAATGAAAAAACAAAATATGAATTGGTTTGCAACAATACGTAGAGTAGTAATTTGCTTTATTATACTAACGGATCTTACCGAGCTTTCTATTGAGTTTTGTGTGGATGAAGTGATCAAAGATCCAGGAAGTCTCGTTATGAGGAAAAGGAGGAGAGGCAAGACATCAATCTTGGGGATTCCCAAGGCACCCCCAAGTAAATATTCAAGGAGACTCAAGCGTCTAAGCTTGGGGATGCCTTGGAAGGCATCCCATCTTTCTCTAACAAGTATCGGTATGTTTTCATCTTCGCTTCGTTCATGTGATATCTGCAAATCTCGGAGCGTCTTTTGCACTTAGTTTTGATTTTTTCTTTTATGCACAATCCTCGTAGGAGATAGTCCATGGTTGATTTATGGAATGCTCATTGCACTTCACTTATATCTTTTGAGCATGGCTTTATACAATGCTTCATGTGCGTCACTTATATCATTTGAAGTTTGGATTGCCTGTTTCTCTTCACATAGAAAACCGTTGTTTGTAGAATGCTCTATTGCTTCACTTATACTTATTAGATCATGATCTTTTGTAGAAATAATTAAACTCTCATGCTTCACTTATATCTATTTAGAGAGTAAACATGAATTGGTCATTTGCATGGTTAGTCATAAAATCCTACATAAAACTTATGGATTCGTGAATATGATATATTTGATTCCTTGCAATAGTTTTGCGATATAGAGATGGAATATGTGGGAGGTACTAGTAAACGGTTGTGGTTAGTAAGAATATTGGTGTTAGGTTTTGTGATTCCCGAAGCATGCACACATAGTCACTTGTTATGTCGGGAAGTTGGAGCACATTTTATCCTTGATTGTCTATCTTTGTGTGATTGTCTATCCTTGATTAACTCCTACCAACCTCCCCCCTAGGGGCATACATAGTAGTACTTTGCTTCGAGGGCTAATAAACTTTTGCAATAAGTATATGAGTTCTTTATGACTAATGTGAGTCCATGGATTATACGCACTCTTAACTTTTCGCAATTTTCTAGCCTCTACAGTACCGTGCATTGCCCTTTCTCACCTCGAGACGTGGTGAAAACCTTGCCAGTGCATGCAAACCCCGTGATATGATGCACTCTATCACATATAAGCCTTATTCTATCTTCCTCAAAACAGCCACCATACCTACCTATTATGGCCTTTCCACAGCCACTCTGAGATATATTGCCATGTAATTTCCACCGCCTACGTTTGACTTGAGCATTCATTGTCGTATTGCTTTGCATGATCATATAGCTGACATAGTAGTTTTGGCTTATCCATCATGCATCATTTTTATACATGTTACGCTAGATCATTGCACATCCTGTACACTGCCAGAGGCATTCATGTAGAGTCATATTTTGTTCTAGGTATTGAGTTGTAATTTTTATTTCTTTTGAGTTATAAGTAAATAGAAGTGTAATGGTCATCATTATTCATTATTAGAGCATGTCCTAGTGAGGAAAGGATTATGGAGAACATGATTCCCCCATAAGTTGGGATGAGACTCCGAATAGTGAGAGAAAAAAATATAAAGGGGGGGGGGGAATAGAAAAGAAAGAAAGAAAAGAAAAAAAGGAAAAAAAGAAAAAGCGAGAAGGGGTATGCTAGTTCCACACTTGTGCTTTAAAGTAGCACCATGTTTTTCATATGGAGTCTCCTGTGTTGTCACTTTCATATACCGGTGGGAATTTTTCATTATAGGATTAGATGCATACCCACTTAGTTTTCGTATGGGGATTTCATACACTTATAGCTCTTAGTACAATCGTTGCATGACAATCCCTACTCCTCACATTGATATCAATTAATGGGCATCTCCATAGCCCGTTGGTTAGCCGCGTCGACGTGAGACATTCTTACTTTTTTTGTATTCTCTATATTTACCCCTATCATCATACTCTATTCCACCCGTAGTGCTATATCCATGGCTTGCACTCACGTATTTCATGAGGGTTCAAAAAGCTGAAGCGCGTTAAAAAGTATGAACCGATTGCTTGGCTGACACCGGGATAGTACATGATTTATACTTTGTGTTAAGAAGACAGAGCAGGACAAGATTATATGACATTGTAGGGATAGCTTTCTTTACCGTTGATATTTTGAAAGACATGATTGTTTATTGGGATGCCTGAGTATTGATGTCTTTATGTGAAATTATAGACTATTGCTTTGAATTAGTTATGTCTTAATATTCATGCCATGATTAGATATATGATCAAGTTTATGCTAGGTAGGATTCCACATCAATTTGTTTTATCATTTACCTACTCGAGGACGAGTAGGAATTAAGCATGGGGATTGCTTCATGCGAATATTATACAACTTTCACATACTTTTGGCAAATTTTTATATGATTTATGCGACTAACCTATAGATCTAGTGCCGAGTGCCAGTTCCTATTTTTTTGCATGTTTTTTGTATCATGGAAAATACATATCAAAGGAAGTCCAAACGTGATAAAAATTGATGGAGAATTATTTTGGAATTTATGTGATTTTTGGGAGGAGGAATCAACACAAACGGGGGCCCACATAGCCCACAACCCACCAGGGCTCGCCATAGGCCCCAGGCGTGCCCTGGTGTCTTGTGCCCTCCTCGAACATCGGTTAGAGACCTTCTTATGGCACAAGAAATATAATTTAGGGAAAAAATCTTGTAAAAATTTCAGCGCAATCGGAGTTACGGATCTCCGGGAATTTAAGAAACCATGAAGGGCCATATCTAGGAAGCGCGAAACACAAGAGAACAGAGAGGGAGATCCAATCTCGGATAGGCTCCCGCTCCAATTTAATAAAAGCTATCCACTTTTATTACCTTGCAATTTATTTATAGTTTTATTCTCGAAAGGGCTCATAGTTTTATCCTTGCAAAATAGTTTCATACTTGTTTTAGGTAAAGAAAACGTCAAGCGTGCGTAGAGTTGTATCGGCAGTCGGTAGAACTTGAGGGAATATTTGTTGCGCCTTTAGCTCCTCGTTGGATTCGACACTCTTATTTATGGAAGAAGGCTACAAACGATCCCCTATACTTGTTGGTTATCAACTGCCTTCTGGGAAATGAGCTGGAACAAGTGTGAGTGGTATGTGAATACCCAGATGTCTTTCCTGATGAACTGTCAGGGATGCCTCCTGATCGAGACATTGAGGTCATCATTGAGCTCATGCCCGGATCAAGGCCTATCTACAAGAAGCCCTATAGGATGGGATCTGAATAACTGGCAGAGCTAAAGAAGCAGCTAGAGGAGCAGCTCAAGAAAGGATTTATTCGCCCTAGTGCCTCACCTTGGAGACCACCTATTCTGTTTGTGTCCTAGAAGGATGGGACTAGCAGAATCTTCGTTGATTACAGTTCTCTCAGTGCAGTCACAATAAAGAACAAGTATCCACTCCCTAAGATTGAAGACTTATTCGACCAGTAAAATGGTTTCAAGGTATTCTCCAAGATCGATCTCACATCTTGGTACTACCAACTAAAGATTCGGCCCGAAGACATACCAAAGACGACATTCGTGACCAGTTATGGCCTATACGAATGCACAGTCATGTCATTTGGGTTGATCAATGCCCCAGCCTACTTCATGTACCTCATGAACAAGGTCTTCATGGAATACCTGGACAAGTTTGTTGTCGTCTTCATCGATGACATACTCATCTTCTTCATGTCCGAAGAAGAACATGAGCAACACTTGAGGATGGTGTTGGAAAAACTTCGAAACCATCAACTTTAGGCCAAATTCAGCAATTGTAAATTTTGGTTACACAAAGTTGGATTCTTGGGTCATACCACGACGGCAGATGGACTGGCAGTCGATCCCACTAAGATTACTACGGTAACGAACTGGGATTCGCCAATCAATGTGAAGGAAGTTAGGAGCTTCCTGGGGTCACAGGATATAAACATAAGTTCGTGGAAGGATTCCCCCACATCGCTCTTGAAGAAAGGCAAGAAGTTTGAGTGGATGCCGGTGTGCGAAGAGAGCTTCCAATAACTGAAGAAGAGGTTGACCACCGCTGCGGTACTAGCCACTCCAGATATCAACAAGGAGTTTGTGATATACTACGATCCGTCAAGAATCGGGCTCGATGGCGTTGTGATGAAAGACGGCAAAGTCGTGGCTTATCTGTCATGGCAACAACATCGTCATGAAGAGAAATACGCCACGCACAACCTCGAGTTGGTCGCTGTAGTTCATGCCTTGAAGACATGGCGGCATTACCTTTTGGGAAAGCGATGCGAAATATACACCTACCACAAGAGTCTGAAGTATATTTTTACCCAGAAGGAATTGAATATGAGGCAGCAAAGATGGTTGGAGTTGATTAAAGACTACGGCCTCAACATTCAATACCATCCAGGTAAGGCCAACGTGGTAGCAGACGCCTTGAGCCAAAAGGCTTGCACATTGAATGCTATGATCAAGGAAAGGCTACCCACTCTATATGAGGAGCTGGAAAGCTTCGGGTTGAAGCTAGTTGAACAAGGATTCCTGGCAAACCTCGAAGCCAAACCCACGCTGATGGACGACATTAAAGAGGGCCAGAAGGGACACGAGCGCATTGAAGGCATCAAGAGGAAGATCAAGGAAGGCAAGGCCCTAGGGTTCTTAGTGGATGAACATGGAGTTGTGTGGCTCGGGAATCACATATGTGTACCCAACAAGGCTGAACTCAAGAATCTAATCTTGCAAGAAGCCCACGACACTCCATATTCAATTCACCCTGGTGGTACCAAGATGTATCAAGACCTCACAGAAAGATTCTCGTGGCATGGAATGAAGAGGGAGATAGCTTCATATGTCGCCAAATGCGACGTATGCCAGCGAGTCAAAGCTGAGCACCAGCGACCTGCTGGGCTGCTACAACCTCTCCAAGTACTTGAATGGAAGTGGCATAAAGTCAGCATGGACTTCATCACCGGTCTGCCTAAGTCAGGCAAGAGACATGAGTCCATATGGGTCATTGTAGACCATCTGACCAAGTTGGCCCACTTCGTCCCTGTCAACACCACGTACGATGGTAGCGAATTGGCCAACCTGTACATCCATCGTATCATGAGTCTTCATGGGGATCCCAAGGAAATGGTGTCCGACCGAGGCACGCAATTCACCTCAAGATTTTGTAAGAAGTTCCACGAAGCTCTAGGAACCAAACTCTCGTTCAGCACCGCCTTCCACCCACAGACTGGCGGACAAACGGAAAGAGTAAATCAGATATTGGAAGACATGCTCCGCGCTTGTGTCTTGGCACACGGAACCAAATGGGAAGAATGTCTACCTTTTGCTGAGTTCTCTTACAATAAAAACTATGAGTCTAGTCTCGAGATGGCTCCCTTTGAGGTGTTGTACGGACTTAAGTGCCGCACTCCCCTCAACTGGTCTGGGACTGGTGAAGGATTGATTTTCGGGCCAGACGTTCTCTGTAAAGCTGCGGAGAAGGTGGAACTCGTCAGGGAGCACCTAAAGGCTGCCAAGTCACGAAAAAAGAACTACGCAGATTCACACTGCCAGGAAGTGGAACTTAACCCTGGAGATCACGTGTACCTCCGCGTCACGCCTCTCAAGGGGACAAAGCGATTCCATGTCAAGGGAAAGCTTGATCCAAGGTACATTGGACCTTTTAAGATCACTTCAAGGCGTGGAGAAGTTGCTTACCAGTTGGAGCTACCTCTAGAACTTTTGGGAATACACAACGTCTTCCACGTTTCACGACTCCGGAAGTGCCTTCAAGCACCAACCGTCTAGACCTTTATAAGGACGTCGATCATCAAGCGATTGACCTTCACTCGAACCTCACTTATCGTGAGAGACCAATTTGCATTCCGAACGAGACCGAGCGTTGTAACCGAAGCCGAACAATCAAGTACTTCAAGGTCCAGTGGAGCAACCACCCAAAAGCATAGGAAACATGGGAGCGTGAAGAGTATCTTAGACCTAAGTTCCCGTAACTTTTTAGCACTTAGCTTAGGAACCTCGGGGACAAGATTCTTGGAAGGAGGATAGGTCTTTCACACCATGTTTTCACCTCACTTTGCCTCTCTTTCAAAATTTGGTATGAATTAAACTTTTTAAGTGAATGAGATGAGTGCCTTGTTCTCATTATTGTGTGTGTGTTTGCAAGTAGAACTTTGAAAAATTAGTTTCCAAAATAGTATATTCACAAAAATCCCTTTTAGTTATTTTGATAAATCAAAACCTAGCTTTGGGGATTGCAGTACCAGTCCTTGAATACAAGGAGTGCTTTGGGGATTGTATTTTGATTCTGATATGATTATAACTCTTCAAAACCATTAAATAATTGGCTAAGGACTTTGGCTATTTGGCTATTTTATTTACATGTCCCATTCAAAGGCCAAAAATGGTATTTCTGGGTAAATTATTTTTCAACCTTAGCAAAAGTTGAGAAAATTTGGGAATACTGAGAGGACATATATTCTCCATATATAAGAGTTTCAACCCCTAGTCCTATTAGAAATATTTGAGCTAACCTTTGAAAACCAATCATGTTTGTTTTGACCTTTTGAAATATTTACAAAGTAAATATTCTCAATAAATTCCGAGAACTTTCTAGAATGCCCCACATGCTATATTTGCTGATCATGCCAAGTTTCACCTCCATCCAAGGTGATTTGAATCACCAAATAATTCAGAAACCCTGTTTGTCCAGAATCAAGTTGGAGCAACTCTACATTGTAAAGTTTGTCCATTTATTCTCAAACTTTGCAGAACTGATCAATTCCTCAAATAAGGGGATCATGCCAAAAATGGGATTTGTGGGGATTGATTTACTCACATCTTCTCATAAAAATGCAGATCAACCCATTTGAGGGTAATTTCAAGTTTACAATGTCAAACTTGTCCAATGGAGCTCAAATTTGGCACAACCTCCTAATTATGCCTGAAACCAAATCCTGTTAACTTTAACTGCATTTGGAAGAAGTTAACTTCCCCAAACATCTATCAAAGACCTTCTGCTAGGATTGTAAAACAACATGTGGCAACCACCATACTCACTCCATTCATTCCCAATTCGTGTCACAAATGGCCTTTACCCACACTCAACTACAGACGAGACGCCTAACTCTGGTTCAAAGAGAGGAATCCAAAACCTTCATTTTAGCTCTTGAACCGAGGCTGGCAGAAGCACTTTCACCCTCTTTGTGTGGCTGGCTTGATCCTCCCCGGTTCCTATCTCCCAAAGGGCATCTACCCCATCTCCAGACACGCAAGACACAACCAAGATGCGCCAGAGCAAGCCAGCATGTTGTGGCATGCCAAAACTGCGCTATGGACGCGCTACAGGGCGCACCCAAGGCCAGGGGACTAGCTCCGTCTAGTTCTTGCCTCCCCCTGTTGCCCATCTTTGACCGCACCGACGACCTCATCCACGGCAACGTCAGGCCCCTCCTTTCCCCCTCTCCTTTGCCCTGGCGACGCGTGTCGCATAGTCCCAAACCACGTCCGCAAAACACGATTTCGCACCCGAGCCCTCTCTCCCTCTCGTGCAGGTGCAGAAAAACCACCGGCGCTCCACCGCCCAGTGTCTTGCCGCTAGCCTATAAATAGGCCACCCTCGACTCTTCCAGCACCCCAAGCCTCTCCCTGCTATCAACAATCGACCACCATGTGCCCCATTCGACCTATGTGAGCCCCGGTACTCGAGATCGACCGAGGCGCCGGTGCGTTGGAGCTCCGTCGATCTCCGGCTACACGCACGCTCACGAGATCATTTCTCCTCCTCCATCACGACATAGACTTCCTGAACCTTCTTCATCACTCCCCCGTCTATTTCCGTGCCCGTATCACCGGTTCCGACACCTTCTCGAAGGGTCTCCTCTACGGCCCCATCGTCGCTGGCGCCAGAGGTCACCTCTGTCGTTCCCTCAACCATCAGCAGGTAGGTGGAGGAGCCATGAGTCAGTTCCCGCACTCGCTTGACCTCCAGAGCCCCGGAACTGCCACCGGTGAGCTCTCCCTCCTCCCTGTCCATAGGTAGAAGATGACCCCGACAGGGGGACCGCACCTATCGGTGGCCGTCTCATCTCTCTCTCACTCCTCGGAGTCAATGGCATCAGGGCCCCGCACATCAGGTTTAAACCTGGGCTAGTTGGCTCGCTGGCCAGCTGGGCCGGCCCAGCCACTAGCCGAGCGAGGGGAGTGAGCATGATTTTTCCCTTTTTATTTTAAATCCTGTTTTTAAATAAATCCACAAGATTAAATAATTATCCAAACTAAAATATCTTTCCACCATAATTCCTGTAAAATTATGTAGTATTTAATAGTGTTGTTAGTAAGATATTTTATAACAACTTTTATGCAATAGTTTATTTTAAAACCTGGTTTAAATATTTTTAACTTGTGTTAAAAAGACATTAAAAATACATTTTTATTCCAAAACCAGAAATAAACATTTTTGTAGATAATAATAGGATTTTACAGAATAGGTTAACATCTTGATGAGTGTTTTGCTCTATCTTTTGTTGTGGTCCTTATTATTATTATTGTTGTTATTATTATTATTTTGTTGTGCTCCAGAAGGACTTGGACCCTAAGACCTCGAAGACCCCAGATACCAAGCTCATCAAGGCAAGCAACCCTTTGACCATGTCTGAGAATTTTTTTATACAAGCCATGTTGAATACTTTATTTCGATGCATGTAGTGAGGATTAATCGGTACATCCCGACATGGTGTTACCGACGGCTCCTCTGGAGCACTTGCACTGAGCATGACCTTACCATCTATGAAGGTCACGCTTATAAAATGTTGACAAGTAGATAGTAGTGTTATGCATAGGATGATCATATGCATGGTGACACAAGGTGATATCAAAAGTTTTACGAAAACCCCGTCGGGTGCCACTAATGCCCGAGGGTGATGGTGTTGAGCTGGATGACCACTTGAGAAAGAAGTGGTGTACTAGAAAGGTTCTGTGTGAGTGGTTTCGTAAATGGGATTAGATTTAAGATTTGTCGACCGTCCCAACAATACATGTGCGACAATGATACCCCTTTAAGGATCGTTGCTGTGTTGATTACTCTAGTCGTGCTAGCAAGGAGCCCGGAATACTAGTGGCGAGAGTGATATGGCCACTCTCGTGACGTAGTCGTGCCAGGTAGGACGACTATGTCGTTTTTACGTGTTCTAGGCACACCGTTGGTCCCTGCATGGATGATATGGTCTAGAGTTGGTGCTCGTAAAACGTACATCATGTGGGTTGGGTACCAATCGACTGGACTCTTTGTCTAGTGTCATCAGGGGAAAGGCATTGACCGAGTACTTACCTCGGGTATGTTATATACCGCGAGTCGTGGATGACACAGAAGATTCCCGGATCTCGTGGGTACAGCGTACAACCTCTGCAGAGTGTAAAACTATTCAAATAGTTGTGTCCATGGTCAAGGACATTTGGGTGATGCTGCTTAAACTATGTCTAGTATTTTCCACATAAACCAAGGATGCGTGTGTATAAAGGTGTTACATGAGAAAAGGATTACTTGGTCAAGCTTGGTGACTTGGCATGAAGGTTGAACTTGAGCTGTTCAGGCCTCAGTGAATTTAAGTCGATATCCATAACCTGTTCCTATGGTTACTATTTTCTTATTGATGCATGACCATGCTTACACATTTATAGAACTTCCTTTCCGCAAAGGCTGCATTGTACTTTATTTTACACTTATTTACTTAACCCGCATCATGGGTTGTTTGTGAGTACAATCAAAGTACTCATTGGCTTGCCACTGGTTATTTTATTGACCAGACATGGAGGAACCAAAATATGGAGAGCAATTCGTATCGGAGACGAACACGTGAACTAGGACGCTTCCCAGTCAGAATGCCTATTGGTTAGGCTAATGGCATGGGTTCACGTTTACTACCAAGATTTCCGCTAGTAGTTCAGTTGGTGTAATTGGCCTTCATGGCCCTACTATGTAAGACTTGACCACAATGATCATTGTTTGTATCACACGTTAATCATGGATGTAAGACTCTTGTTATTCAGTATCTACTTGTTCAGTTAGCACTGATCTCTGGGATCACTCTACACGTTCATTCGGTGATCACGACTCATAAGTCAGGGTCCCCACAAATTCACAAATGAATGAGGATATTCAAATGAAGGGGAACACACGACAACAAAGAGATCATGATCTGCCTAGAAGGAAATAATTAGACAACGCACCAAAATAATTGAGATACGAATGAAGAAACAACAATTGAGAAGAATTTGAGAACGAAAGCTGAAAGGTAGGAAAAAAGAGTGAAATGATGGCCTTCGGAGAATCAAGAAATAAAAACAACTCTAAAATGCACCACATATATATGGAAGGAACTTTTCATGATTGGAAACAATAGAAAGGATAGCATGAAGTTGAAACCAAGAATCTTCAAAAGAACGAACCGAGATTTAAGAGAAACACGTTTTCGGTGTTCCAAGCTGAGAATGGTGAGGAGAACACCACCAAGAATTACTGAGACACTCCGGAACAATGAATAAGAAATGGTTGAGCCAATGATGAGAAATAATTTGAAAATTATCTTGAGAAGGAATATAACTGATGGAATCCAAATTTACTTCACACTTGAAAAGAATTAGAGATCTCCAGAAATAAGTAAAAGAGCCAGGTATGATCCTACAGAAGAAATTGTGGGTTATGGGCCCACTCAAAGAAAACATAATTGAATGGATAGATAGGACAGAAAGATTGCATCGATACAAATTAAAACTTAATGAGGTGAAACCCTCGAAATAATTGAAAGGATATGAATGGAGAAGGAAGTGTTTTGAGATATCGTCAGCACTCCGGATAGAATAGAGAGGGATGATTAAATAAGAGAGGCTTGGAGAAGAATTTCTAGCAGAGGAAATCATGTAAGGATGAAAAGGATATGATGAAGATCAAAATCTTAAATTGAATCCACCGGAGAAGAACACAAGAATGAAGAATGATGATCTCGAAACTCGTGAGAAACTTCACAATAAATCAGCCGATAGAAAACAGAACGAAAGATAGCGGAAGCAACAATGAAAAGAAAGGCACTTGGATGATAATTAAATCATTCAAGAAAAAGGGCGGGAGGGTGGGAAAAAACAAAGACAAATTGGGACAAATGAGATGAACTCCAGAAAGAAATGAGGGATTGATCTTGAAGATAATGGGGAAGATTGAATACTTGAAGAAAAGCACTCTGGATGGAAAAGAATGGACATGACAATTGATTGAGGAACAGGATAAGCACTCCCATAAAAATATGAGAACACGGCTTAGGAAAGATATGGAATCACCACTTGCCATCGAAGCAACTCGAATTACCATACTCCAACAAAACTAAAGATGAGGCTTACTAAACAAGACAGAAACAAATTCATGATAGAGATTCCATTTGATAATTTCGTGGTAAGGTTCGCACGGGTTCGATTGTACATATTATTGTCATATTGAGATGATGCTCGAATATGCTCCCTAGGAGTAGCGAACTATAAGGCTTGACGAGGATTATGTGATGACATATATCGAGACTGTACTTTGTAAGAAAGACCATGAACAAATGAATCCACTAGATGTCGAACCCCAACCTCACATCATGCATCTATTGGAAGATAATCCTAGGTATCTACTTCTATTCCCACCTAAGAACTCTCGAAATTTTCCAGTTATGCAATCGGGTCCACAAATACAAGGAGTAAAATCCATCACTCAACTCCTAGCAATGATTCTACCCATCCAGTGTATCACATATGTCAACACATAACCAGAGATCTCGAAAACTCAACTATCTCATACCCTCGTAATCACACAATACCAATTATGGTAGTACATCTGGATGCTCTCCCAGTACTAGGTGATGCCAAACTCCTCTCACCATAAAGAGTATTGAAGCAATTTCAAACATCCTCCAACCTGAGATACTAAGGAAACTGAACAGTAGTGAGTGTGACAAGATTCCCTTAGAACTCAACTCCCCGGGACACTTCTACCCCATATTGACAAGATGCACGAGGAACAAAATTCCGATCACAAGGACATCATATAGTTTCCAAAATACCCGGGTGATCCTAATTTTTTTTTGAGTGATAAGAAGGGTAGAAGTAAAATTCCTATGTCGTAATTCCTCACGAGAGCATAGAAGAGGAGTAAAAGGAATCCTACTCTCCGATATATAACTAGACTCAAAGTATTTTTTTACTAGACTCGACTCGGCCAAGTTTGACCAATCAAGATGGATCCTAGGTCGGTACTGCTCTGATACCAACTTGTAGCGCCCAAGATGCAATCTTATCCTTAATTCGACACCCGGGCCTTGACAGGGATATAAGTGCATCTCGTCGTTTCCCAAGAATGGATATTGTTACATGTACATGTACAAAAGAGATGAGTATATGGAATTAGCTTACACTCGCCACAAGCTACACCATGAACATCTCAATACAACAATACATTCAATCATCATGTGGAAGAGCATGGTCTGACTAGGAATGAAAACAAACGATAAAAGAACGACGTCCATCCTTGCCATCCGAGGTGGTCGACCTGGAACCCATCCTAGATCAATGAATATGAAAAAGATGAAACTCCAAATAGAATAATCATCACCCTCACGTCGAAGTATCACTTACGCTTTACCTGCAACTATTGTTGTAGTAATCTATGAGCCACAGGGACTTAGAAATATCATTTCCAAAGGTATCAAGACTAGCAAAGCTTAATGGGTGACGTATGGTTAAGTGGTGAGGCTGTAGCAAGCACTAGGCATTTATTTGAGTGGCTAACTTACAAGTACAAGAATAAATGGGCGTGATCTACGCATATACGGATATGAACTAATAATGATCTGGAAGTGATCCTGAACACCTACTTACGTCAAACATAACCCCACCGTGTCCTCTCTCGGATACAGAGCTCACGAGAAGAGACAGTCACTCTTACGCACACAATTGGCAAGTTTTAGTTAAGTTTACTTCAAGTTTGCTATGACCGGGTGTTAAAAAAAGTTTCCAAGTTGCCACATAACCGCGGGCATGACTCTTAGGAAGATTTAACCCAGCAGGGATGCTCCAACTAGTTGATCACAAACTACCACAAGCTGTGTCGGGAACCTCAACCACAGAAAACCCGTGATATCCTCGGATTCCTGGTGGAAAACCTCAACCTTGATATAGCCCAAAGTATCCTCGGAATCCCTCACACAAGACGTTCGAGAAAGGTAAAACAAATCCAGCAAGTCCGCTCGATGTGCCGACAATCCCGATAGGAGCCGCATATCTCGTTCTCAAGGCACACCGGATGAGCTATGGTTACCATGCCAAACAACGAGTTGCCTCGGGTAGCGTTAATAATCTGCACTAGGTTGGAGCAACACTCATGAGGAGCACTGGCCCGGGGGGTGATTAATTATCTGCGGGTGTTAGCGGGTCCCTATGCTTTTTAGTAGTTATTAGGCAAATGTAGTACCAATATTGGGCTTTCCAGAAGAGTTTTACCCCAAAACAAAAACCAAGGTGGTCCCCATAACAACCCCACGCATGTTATTAGCACTCAGTTATCAACATAACACCGGTACACAAGTAACTATGGCCGCAAAGATGTAACAAAACACCAGGCTAGAAGGCCAAATGTTACACCTTTTACCCAGTATATTGTTGGAATTATGCCCTAGAGGCAATGATAAATAAGTTATTATTATAATTCCTCTATCGAGATAATCGTTTATTATCCATGCTATAATTGTGTTGAATGAAGTCTTAATACATGTGTGGATACATAGACAAAACACTGTCCCTAGCAAGCCTCTAGTTGGCTAGCCAGTTGATCAAGGATAGTCAAGGTCTTGTGACTATGTACAAGGTGTTGTTGCTTGATAACTGGATCACATCATTGGATGAATCATGTGATGGACAAGACCCAAACTAATGAACGTAGCATGTTGATCATGTCATATTGTTGCTACTGTTTTCTGCGTGTAAAGTATTTATTCCTATGACCATGAGATCATATAACTAACTGGCACCGGAGGAATGCCTTGTGTGTATCAAATGTCACAATGTAACTGGGTGACTATAAAGATGCTCTACAGGTATCTCCGAAGATGTTAGTTGAGTTAGTATGGATCAAGACTGGGATTTGTCACTCCGTGTGACGGAGAGGTATCTCGGGGCCAACTCGGTAATACAACATCACACACAAGCCATGCATGCAATGTGACTTAGTGTAAGTTGCGGGATCTTGTATTACGGAACGAGTAAAGAGACTTGCCCATAAACGAGATTGAAATAGGTATGTGGATACTGACGATCGAATCTCGGGCAAGTAACATACCAAAGGACAAAGGGAATGACATACGGGATTATATGAATCCTTGGCACTGAGGTTCAAACGATAATATCTTTGTAGAATATGTGGGATCCAATATGGGCATCCAGGTCCCGCTATTGGATATTGACCGAGAAGTCTCTCCGGTCATGTCTACATAGTTCTCGAACCCGCAGGGTCTGCACACTTAAGGTTCGACGTTGTTTTATGCATATTTGAGTTATATGGTTGGTTACCGAATGTTGTTCGGAGTCCCAGATGAGATCACAGACGTGACGAGGGTTTCCGGAATGCTCCGGAAACGAAGATTGATATAGAGGATGACCTCATTTGATTACCGGAAGGTTTTCGGAGTTACCGGGAATGTACCGGGAATGACGAATGGGTTCCGGGAGTTCACCGGGGGTGCAACCCACCCCAGGGAAGCCCATAGGCCCCCCCTCTCCCACCTATATATACGGAGGTTTTAGGGCTGATTTGAGATGACTTTTCCACGGCAGCCCGACCACATACCTCCACGGTTTTTCCTCTAGACCGCGTTTCTGCGGAGCTCGGGCGGAGCCCTGCTGAGACGAGATCATCACCAACCTCCAGAGCGCCGTCACGCTGCCGGAGAACTCTTCTACCTCTCCGTCTCTCTTGCTGTACCAAGAAGGCCGAGATCATCGTCGAGCTGTACGTGTGCTGAACGCGGAGGTGCCGTCCGTTCGGTACTAGATCGTGGGACTGATCACGGGATTGTTCGCGGGGCGGATCGAGGGAAGTGAGGATGTTCCACTACATCAACCGCGTTCACTAACGCTTCTGCTGTACGGTCTACAAGGGTACGTAGATCACTCATCCCCTCTCGTGGATGGACATCACCATGATAGGTCTTCGTGCGTGTAGGAAAATTTTTGTTTCCCATGCGACGTTCCCCAACAGTGGCATCATGAGCTAGGTTCATGCGTAGATGTCTTCTCTAGTAGAACACAAAAGTTTTTGTGGGCGGTGATGTGCGTTTTGCTACCCTCCTTAGTCTTTTCTTGATTCGGCGGTATTGTTGGATTGAAGCGGCTTGGACCGACATGACTCGTACGCTTACGAGAGACTGGTTTCACCGCTACGAGTAACCCCGTTGCTCAAAGATGACTGGCAAGTGTCGGTTTCTCCAACTTTAGTTGAATCGGATTTGACCGAGGAGGTCCTTGGATGAGGTTAAATAGCAACTCATATATCTCCGTTGTGGTGTTTGCGTAAGTAAGATGCGATCCTACTAGATAGCCATGGTCACCACGTAAAACATGCAAGAACAAAATTAGAGGACGTCTAACTTGTTTTTGCAGGGTATGCTTGTGATGTGATATGGCCAACGATGTGATGTGATATATTGGATGTATGAGATGATCATGTTGTAATAGATAATATGGACTTGCACGTCGATGGTACGGCAACCGGCAGGAGCCATAGGGTTGTCTTTATACTAACGTTTGTGCTTGTAGATGCGTTTACTATTTTGCTAGGATGTAGCTTTAGTAGTAATAGCATGAGTAGCACGACAACCCCGTTGGAGACACGTTGATGGAGATCATGGTGTGGCGCCGGTGACAAGAAGATCGTGCCGGTGCTTTGGTGATGGAGATCAAGAAGCACGTGATGATGGCCATATCATGTCACTTATGAATTGCATGTGATGTTAATCCTTTTATGCACCTTATTTTGCTTAGAACGACGGTAGCATTATGAGGTGATCTCTCACTAACATTTCAAGACGAAATTGTGTTCTCCCCGACTGTGCACCGTTGCTACAGTTCATCGTTTCGAGACACCACGTGATGATCGGGTGTGATAGACTCAACGTTCACATACAACGGGTGCAAAACAGTTGCGCACGCGGAACACTCGGGTTAAGCTTGACGAGCCTAGCATGTGCAGACATGGCCTCGGAACACATGAGACCGAAAGGTCGATCATGAATCATATAGATGACATGATTAGCATAGGGATGCTTACCACTGAAACTATACTCAACTCACGTGATGATCGGACTTGAGCTAGTGTAAGTGGATCATGAACCACTCAAATGAGTAGAGAGATGTACTTTTTGAGTGGGAGTTTAGCGAATAATTTGATTAAGTTAAACTCTAATTATCTTGAACATAGTCTAAGTCCGCTTTGAATATATTTGTGTTGTAGATAATGGCTCACGCGACAGTCACCCTGAATTTTAATACGTTCCTAGAGAAAGCTAAGTTGAAAGATGATGGAAGCAACTTTGTAGACTGGGCTCATAATCTTAAGCTAATCTTACAAGCTAGGAAGAAGGATTATGTCCTTAATGCTGCGCTAGGAGATGAACCACCCGCTACGGCAGATCAGGATGTTAAGAACGCTTGGTTAGCACGTAAGGAGGACTACTCAGTAGTTCAATGGGCAGTCTTGTATGGCTTAGAACCGGGACTTCAACGCCGCTTTGAGCGTCATGGAGCATTTGAGATGCTCCAGGAGTTGAAGTTTATCTTTCAGAAGAACGCCCGGATCGAGAGGTATGAGACCTCCGATAAATTCTATGCTTGCAAGATGGAGGAAAACTCGTCTGTCAGTGAACATGTGCTCAAAATGTCTGGGTACTCAAACCGTCTAGCTGAGCTGGGGATTCAACTCCCGCAAGAGGCTATCACTGACAGAATCCTTCAATCACTGCCGCCAAGCTATAAAGGCTTGATGTTGAACTACAACATGCAAGGGATGAACAAGTCTCCCGACGAGTTGTTTGCGATGTTGAAAGTCGCAGAGTCTGAACTCCGTAAAGAGCATCAAGTGTTGATGGTGAATAAGACCACTAGTTTCAAGAGAAACGGCAAAGGCAAGAAGGGTAATTCAAAGAAGAGCGGCAAGCCTGTTGCCAATCCGACGAAGAAACCCAAAGCTGGACCTAAGTCTGAAACGGAGTGTTACTATTGCAAGGGTATGGGTCACTGGAAGCGCAATTGCCCCAAGTATCTGGCAGATAAGAAGGCGGCCAAAGAAAAAGCAGGTATATTTGATATACATGTTATTGATGTGTACTTGACCGGCTCTCGTAGTAGTGCCTGGGTATTTGATACCGGTTCTGTTGCTCATATTTGCAACTCGAAACAGGAACTGCGGAATAGACGAAGGCTGGCGAAAGATGAAGTGACGATGCGCGTAGGAAATGGTTCCAAGGTTGATGCAATCGCCGTCGGCACAGTTTCACTTCAGTTACCATCAGGATTAGTTATGAACTTAAATCATTGTTATTTAGTGCCTGCGTTGAGCATGAACATTATATCTGGATCTTGTTTATTGCAAGACGGTTACTCTTTTAAGTCATAGAATAATGGTTGTTCTATTTCTATGAGTAACATCTTTTATGGTCATGCACCCAATGTGAGAGGATTGTTCATATTGAATCTTGATAGCGACACACACATACATAACATTGAGACCAAAAGAGTTAGAGTTAACAATGATAATGCCATATTTTTGTGGCACTGCCGCTTAGGTCATATTGGTGTAAAGCGCATGAAGAAACTCCATGCTGATGGACTTTTGGAGTCACTTGACTTTGATTCACTTGACACGTGCGAACCATGCCTCATGGGCAAGATGACTAAGACTCCGTTCTCCGGAACAATGGAGCGTGCAAGTGACTTGTTGGAAATCATACATACCGATGTGTGTGGTCCGATGAGCGTGGAGGCACGCGGCGGATATCGTTATTTTCTCACCTTCACTAACGATTTGAGTAGATATGGTTATGTCTACTTGATGAAGCACAAGTCTGAAACATTTGAAAAGTTCAAGCAATTTCAGAGTGAAGTTGAAAATCATCGTAACAAGAAGATCAAGTTCCTACAGTCTGATCGTGGGGGTGAATATCTGAGTTTCGAGTTTGGTGCTCACTTAAGACAATGTGGAATTGTTTCACAGTTGACACCGCCTCGAACACCACAGCGTAATGGTGTGTCCGAACGTCGTAATCATACTTTATTAGAGATGGTGCGGTCTATGATGTCTCTTACTGATTTGCCGTTATCGTTTTGGGGTTATGCATTAGAAACAGCTGCATTCACTTTAAATAGGGCACCATCAAAATCCGTTGAGACGACACCATACGAACTGTGGTATGGCGAAAGGCCAAAGTTGTCGTTTCTTAAAGTTTGGGGATGTGATGCTTATGTCAAAAAGCTTCAGCCTGAAAAGCTGGAACCCAAAGCGGAAAAGTGCGTCTTCATAGGTTACCCAAAAGAGACAGTTGGGTACACCTTCTATCTCAAATCCGAGGGCAAAGTGTTTGTTGCTAAAAACGGAGCTTTTCTCGAGAAGGAGTTTCTCTCGAGAGAATTGAGTGGGAGGAAGATAGAACTTGACGAGGTTGTCGAACCTCTCATCCCTCTGGATGGTGGCGCAGGGCAAGGGGAAACCTCTGTCGTTGCGACGCCAGTTGAGGAGGAAGTTAATGATGATGATCATGAAACTCTGGTTCAAGTTTCTATCGAACCACGTAGGTCGACGAGACCACGTGCTGCTCCAGAGTGGTACGGTAATCCCGCCTTATCAATCATGTTGTTGGACAACAATGAACCTGCAAATTATGAAGAAGCAATGGTGGGCCCAGATTCCAACAATAGAAGCCATGAAGTCCGAGATAGCATCCATGTATGAGAACAAAGTGTGGACTTTGGAGGTACTGCCTGAGGGCCGCAAGGCTATTCAGAACAAATGGATCTTTAAGAGGAAGACGGACGCTGACGGCAATGTGACCGTTTATAAAGCTTGACTTGTGGCAAAGGGTTTTTCACAAGTTCAAGGAGTTGACTACGATGAGACATTCTCACCCGTAGCGATGCTGAAGTCCGTCAGAATCATGGTAGCAATAGCTGCATTTTTCGATTATGAAATCTAGCAGATGGATGTCAAAACGGCGTTCCTTAACGGTTTCCTTAAGGAAGAATTGTATATGATGCAACCCGAAGGTTTTCTTGATCCTAAGAATGCTAACAAGGTGTGAAAGCTCCAGCGATCCATTTATGGACTGGTGCAAGCATCTCGGAGTTGGAACAAACGCTTTGATGAGGTGATCAAAGCATTTGGGTTTATACAAGTGGTTGGAGAATCTTGTATTTACAAGAAAGTGAGTGGGAGCTCTGTGGCATTTGTAATATTATATGTGGATGACATATTGCTGATTGGAAACAACGTGGAGTTTTTGGAGAGCATAAAGGATTACTTGAATAAAAGTTTCTCTATGAAGGACCTAGGAGAAGCTGCTTACATTCTAGGCATTAAGATATATAGGGATAGATCAAAACGCCTGATAGGACTTTCACAAAGCACATACCTTGATAAAGTTTTGAAGAGGTTCAAAATGGAACAGTCGAAGAAGGGGTTCTTGCCAGTTTTACAAGGTATGAGATTGAGTAAGACTCAGTGCCCAGCAACTGATGAGGATAGAGAGCATATGCGCTCCGTCCCCTATGCTTCAGCCATAGGCTCTATCATGTATGCAATGTTGTGCACTAGACCGGACGTTAGCCTGGCCATAAGTATGGCAGGTAGGTTCCAGGGTAATCCAGGAGTGAATCACTGGACAGCGGTCAAGAAAATCCTGAAGTACCTGAAAAGGACTAAGGAGATGTTTCTCGTGTATGGAGGTGACGAAGAGCTCGCCGTAAAAGGTTACGTTGATGCAAGCTTTGACACAGATCTGGACGACTCTAAGTCGCAAACCGGATACGTATTTATTCTTAATGGGGGTGCGGTAAGCTGGTGCAGTTCCAAGCAAAGCGTCGTAGCAGATTCTACATGTGAAGCGGAGTACATGGCTGCCTCGGAGGCGGCTAAGGAGGGTGTCTGGATGAAGCAGTTCATGACGGATCTTGGAGTGGTGCCAAGCGCACTGAATCCAATAACCTTGTTCTGTGACAACACGGGTGCCATTTCCTTAGCAAAGGAACCACGGTTTCACAAGAAGTCCAGACACATCAAACGACGCTTCAACCTCATCCGCGACTACGTCGAAGGGGAGGACGTAAATATATGCGAAGTGCACCCGGATCTGAATGTAGCAGAGCCGCTGACTAAACCTCTTCCACGGCCAAAGCATGATCAACACCAGAACTGTATGGGTGTTAGATTTATTACAATGTAATTCCGCATGATGATGTGAGGGCTAGATTATTGACTCTAGTGCAAGTGGGAGACTGTTGGAATTATGCCCTAGAGGCAATAATAAATATAGTTATTATTATAATTCCTGTATCAAGATAATCGTTTATTATCCATGCTATAATTGTATTGAATGAAGACTCATTTACATGTGTGGATACATAGACAAAACACTGTCCCTAGCAAGCCTCTAGTTGGCTAGCCAGTTGATCAAAGATAGTCAGTGTCTTCTGATTATGAACAAGGTGTTGTTGCTTGATAACTGGATCACGTCATTAGGAGAATCACGTGATGGACTAGACCCAAACTAATAGACGTAGCATGTTGATCATGTCATTTTGTTGCTACTGTTTTCTGCGTGTCAAGTATTTGTTCCTATGACCATGAGATCATATAACTCACTGACACCGGAGGAATACTTTGTGTGTATCAAACGTCGCAACGTAACTGGGTGACTATAAAGATGCTCTACAGGTATCTCCGAAGGTGTTAGTTGAGTTAGTATGGATCAAGACTGGGATTTGTCACTCCGTGTGACGGAGAGGTATCTCGGGGCCCACTCGGTAATACAACATCACACACAAGCCTTGCAAGCAATGTGACTTAGTGTAAGTTGCGGGATCTTGTATTACGAAACGAGTAAAGAGACTTGCCGTTAAACGAGATTGAAATAGGTATGTGGATACTGACGATCGAATCTCGGGCAAGTAACATACCGAAGAAAATAGGGAATGACATACAGGATTATATGAATCCTTGGCACTGAGGTTCAAACGATAAGATCTTTGTGGAATATGTGGGATCCAATATGGGCATCCAGGTCCCGCTATTGGATATTGACCGAGAAGTCTCTCGGGTCATGTCTACATAGTTCTCGAACCCGCAGGGTGTGCACACTTAAGGTTCGACGTTGTTTTATGCGTATTTGAGTTATATGGTTGGTTACCGAATGTTGTTCGGAGCCCCGGATGAGATCACGGACGTCACGAGGGTTTCTGGAATGGTCCAGAAACGAAGATTGATATATAGGATGACCTCATTTCATTACCGGGAATGTACCGGGAATGACGAATGGGTTCCGGGGGGGCAACCCACCCCGGGGAAGCCCATAGGCCTTGAGGGTGGCGCACCAGCCCTTAGTGGGCTGGTGGGACAGCCCAAAAGGGCCCTATGCGCATTGGAAGAAAAATCAAAGAGAAAGAAAAAAAAGGAGGTGGGAAGCGAAGGAAGGACTCCCACCCACCAAACCAAGTCCAACTCGGTTTGGGGGGGGGGAGACCTTCCCCCCTTGGCTCGGCCGACCCCCTTGGGGCTCCTTGAGCCCCAAGGCAAGGCCCCCCCTCTTCCACCTATATATACGGAGTTTTTAGGGCTGATTTGAAACGACTTTTCCACGGCAGCCCGACCACATACCTCCACGGTTTTTCCTCTAGATCGCGTTTCTGCGGAGCTCGGGCGGAGCCCTGCTGAGACGAGATCATCACCAACCTCCGGAGCGCCGTCACGCTGCAGGAGAACTCTTCTACCTCTCCGTCTCTCTTGCTGGATCAAGAAGGTCGAGATCATCATCGAGCTGTACGTGTGCTGAACGCGGAGGTACCGTCCGTTCGGTACAAGATCGTGGGACTGATCGCGGGATTGTTCGCGGGGCGGATCGAGGGACGTGAGGACGTTCCACTACATCAACCGCGTTCACTAACGCTTCTGCTGTATGGTCTACAAGGGTACGTAGATCACTCATCCCCTCTCGTGGATGGACATCACCATGATAGGTCTTCGTGCGCGTAGGAAATTTTTTGTTTCCCATGCGACGTTCCCCAACAAAAAGAGAATATATAAGACAGAGAACGAAGTCAGGAGGTCCACGAGGGAGGCACGAGCCATCAGGGCGCCACCCAAGCCGCACCTTGTTGGCTTGTGGGCCCCTCGTGTAGCCTCTAACCTTCTTCCGATACTCCTCGGTCTTCTTTTCGTCTAGATAAAATCACCAAAAAGTTTCAAGTCAATTGGACTTCATTTGGTATGGAAAGCCTCAGAAGGGAAAAACATGCAGAAAACAACAACTAGCACTAGGCACTGGATCAATAGGTTAGTCCTAAAAAATAATATAAATTGGTAAATAAATATCCCAAAAGTGTTCTAAAATGATAATATATAAACATGTAACAATAAAAAATTATAGATGTGTTGGAGACGTATGACGGTGGAATACTACCCTTGAAAACTATTGTGGTCCCCTATACTTGTGGGTTATCAAGAATTTTTTATCTTGTCGTTGTCGTGGAGCATAACTCTATTTATTGTGTTCACTTGGGATATCCAATTGTCGTCGTGAAGAATATGAAAGATACCAGAACTAAGATCATACCATGTAAGACGAGGGGAGGTAAGGAACTACCATCTAGCTCTGCACTTGATTCACCTTTAGTTTTGAGTAGGCTTGCGACACCACCACTTGATGTTCATTCTGATATATCGCAAGTACTTGATGATGCTACTTCTAACTTCTATGATACTCACGGTGATTCCACTACTATGTTAGATGAAACTGATACTATGCCACTTAATGAATTGCTTGATGCTCATATTTCTATATTTAAAGAAATTGAAAATGCTAAAACTGATGAAAACTTTGATTCACCTATTATGCCTACTCTCATACTAGAATTACTATGCCTGATGTACCTGGAGTTTTTGTTATGGATGGGAGATAGCTAGAAACTTTCTTGCATTGAATGATAGATATGATTTAAGGAAATTGCTTTGTAAGCTAAAAGAAAAATCTATGATGGAGAAAATGAAATACGATCCTATGTTTGCTACTTCTCCTATATGTGTTACTGATAAGTACTATGATTTCTATGTTGATCCTAAATTAATCACTGTGGTAGAATTTGATCCTTTTCATGGTTATGAAACTGAAACTATTATGGCACACCTTACCAAGTTGAATGATATGACCACCCTATTTTCTCATGAGGAAAAGATTTTCTATTACTATATACTGAAGTTTTTTCCTTTATCGCTAAAGGGTGATGCGAAGAAATGGTTTCATACTCTTGTTCCTGAGTGTGCGCGTAGTCCCCAAGATATGATATGTTACTTCTATGAATTTTTTTCCTTCTTATAAGAAACAAGTTGCTTTACGGGAAATATTTAACTTTGTGGAAATTGAAGAAGAGAATCTCCCTAGAGCTTGGGGAGTCTTCTCCAACTACTTAAAGCTTTGCTTGATCATCCTCTTAAGAAAAATGAAATACCTGATATTTTTTATAATGGACTAACGATGCTTCTAGGGATTACTAAGATAGTTGTGCTAGTTGTGTTTTGAGGGAATGAAATACATGAGAAGCCAAATAATCATTGACTAATATATTGAAGAATGCTAACGATTGGACACTTCCTGAACCACCGCTGGAACCTATGCAAAAGAAGAGAGGTATTCTATTTCTCAGTCCAAAAAATATGCAAGAAGACAAGAGGTCTATGGAAGAAAAATGTATTAAAAATGAAGATGTCAAGAATTTACCACCTATTGCAGATACACATGGACTCGATATCCCTACACATGTAGTAGAGGTAAGTTCTCTTCAAAGATTTGATGAGGGTGTTACCTTATAATAAAAGTGTTGAGAAGTATAATGCATGGATGAGTTTGATAATTATATTGTTAAGCAAGAACACTTGAACATGCATGTTAAAAATCAACTACAACGAAATGCCATGATGATTGATTGTTTGAGTGACTTGATGTTTAGAATTGGTAATGATGTTAAAGGTCTAGGTAAACATGAATCCATGGTTCATACTCAACTAGACCAAGTTTCTAAGTCACAAAATAATTTTCTAACTAAAATGGATAATAAACTGAATGATCTTGATGTTAGAGTAATGCCTAGAGGGGGTAAAATGGCTCAGGAACCTCTCTACCCTGAAGGTCATCCTAAAAGAAGTAAATAAGATACTTAGAGAGTTAATTATGATGTACCTAGTCCATCTATAAAGGAAAAGAAAAATGGTAGGACTTTGCATGCTCCTAGTGAACCTATTATAGATAAACATACTGAGAATCATAATGATGTTTCTATTTATGGTGCTGAGACACAACTTGGTAGTGAACATTCACCTAGTCACAATCATAATGATAATAATGATGCGCACGTAGATGCTCCTCCAGATAATGATAATGAACCTGAAAATGATGTGTAAATAGAACCTGCTAATAATCTTGATAACCTAGTGATGTTTAGTACGCAACTATATTCTTGTAGATGTTGTCGGGCTTCCAAGTGTAGAGTTTTGTTGGACATCAGCAAATTTCCCTCAAGTGGATAGCCTAACATTTATCAATAAGTGGGAGGTGTAGGATGAAGATGGTCTCTCTCAAACAACCCTGCAATCAAATACAAGAAATCTCTTGTATGCCCAACACACCCAATACAATGGCAAATTGTATAGGTGCACTTGTTCGGTGAAGAGATAGTGATACAAGTGCAATATGCATAGTTGATATAGGTTTTTGTAATATGAAAATGTAAAAAACAGCAAGGGTTCAAGCGTAAAGCAGCAAGAAAAATATTGTGTAAATGTTTGGTAATAAATCCTAGGGTTCATACTTTCACTAGTGCAATCTCTAAGCAATGCTCACATAAAAGAATCATATGATAATCCCTTAACGTGCAACAAAGAATCACTCCAAAGTTCCTATCTAGCAGAGAACAATAAGATGAAATTGGTGTAGGTAGTAGAGCACATAAAAGTTATTCTTTTTGATTAATCTCTTAGGCTATTCCTATAAGTGTTACAAATAGCCCTAGTGTTCATACTAGAATAACACCCATGATATATATCAATTAACCCTAATATCACCTCAAGTATCCGTTGGTAAATTATGTGACATGCATCAAACAATTTCAGATCTATCATATTCAATCCAATACAAAGAACTTCAAGGAGCACCCCAAGATTTATATTGGAAAATATAGTATGAGATCGTGCAATCAACCCCTAAGCATAGATTTCCAAGGTCACCGGAATCCTCAAGTTAATGCCATAACATACAATAAGTGAACCGCTTGAATACCTCAATGTCACTATGGGTATCCGCATGCAAGACATACATCAAGTGTCTGAAAACTAATATATTCAATCCAACTTAACGAGATCTCAAATGCAAAGATTCAATTCATCACAACAACGCAGCAAGGAAATAACATCATATGATCCAACTGGATTAACAAGGCACGTGATATATCAAAATTGTGCCATATCAAGAACATGAGAGAGACAAAGAGAGAGAAATTGAACACATAACTACTGGTACACACCCTCAGCCCCGAGGGTGATTACTCACACATCATCATGGTGAGAAAGAGAGAATTGTTGATGTAAAGGTGCAGCCCTGAAGAGATGGAAGCGATGGCGGCCACGATGTCGGCAACGGGCGGCGGTGGTAGTGGCCACGACGCTGGATCCGGGCAAAGGATGCTTGGCCCCCCTTCTTCCTTGGTCTTGGTGCTGCAATGGAGTAGTCTGTCCTCCTCTTGACGGCTGCCAAGGGAGAGGCACATTCATTTCTTTTTGTGGCTTCCCCGAAATTAGGGTTTTCCTCTCCTTATATGTGCCTCTAAGGTGCTCTATGGCCCTCTGATGGATGGACCATTGATCCAAAGGCTCTTGAGCACCACTAGAACCTTCGAGGCACTCCTTACATCCCCATGAGTCCCCAATGTCATGGCTTGGACGAATATATCAAATATGGTAAGAGTTGGACTCAATCACGTCATCAATTCTCGTAATCCCGTAATCAGATATTTGCCTCCAGTAAAACGTGTATAGAGATCGCATCCGAACTCCGTTTTAGACAAATTTGTAGTCTAGAATCAGTGTCGTAAACTTTCCCACAGTTTTGTTGTTGAACATTTTCCATTTTATGTTGTCTTCGGGGGTAAACCTGACGATCCCTAAAAACTGTTGGTGGACAGATTTCAGGAAAGTCAGTGTTCTCCTCCAACAACACTCCTTTTGCGTTTTTCGCCAATTTCCAATTATTTTCTACACATCAAAGTGTAAAACAAGAATTTTTTTAATTTTTGAAACTATTAATAGGTTATTCTCAATAAATCATAAAACCATAGTAAAAACATAGGACAAATGGTAGAAAACAAGCATAAAGCATAAAAAATTGTAGATACGTTCGGCACGAATCAACATCCCAAGCTTAACTTGTGCTCGTCCGTGAGTAGGTAAGTGATAACAAAAGATAATTTTTGAGGTGTGAATGCTAGCATAGTATATAGGTTTGACCAATGATAATTCCAATCACTTTTTCTAGCATCATAATCATCAATTTTTTCAAGAAAATTATCATGGTTGAGTAGCAATCAATTCACATGTCATGGTTCAAACAATGCATTCTCTTGGAATTTAACAACATATGTTCTTAGTCACCAAACAACTTCAATGTATCATCAAGTCTAATTTAAATCTCCACATACTCAATTATCACATAATATTATATGATTTTTAATACTCGAGGCATATTATTTGAACAAACAACATCCATCGATCATAGAGAAACATAGGGTCTTAAAGTTTTGCCTCCCAACATACTTATCATAAACATAGTTGTCAACAATAATGAATCATGATCAAATATATTTGACAGGATATATATGTTTGAATCTTTCCGCACCACATGGTGTTTTCCAAGTAATAGATTGATGTTGGAATAAGAAGTTCATTCAACATGAAAAGTAAGTAACATGAAAATAAATAGATTGTCCCTTCGCAGAGGGAAGCAGAGATTTGCAGAGGTGCGAGAGCTCATTGTTTTAAAATAGAGATGAATATGTAATTTTAGGTGGTATGCCTTTCCTTTTAACATCACACTACAGTTTTCAATATCTTCCATGCTAATCACATTATTGGCGGTTCCCTAGCAGAACTGAAATTTTACCCCCTCCACCATTCAAACATATTCCATGGCTAGCTGTATCCATAGGTGCCCTCCAAACAATCAACTTTCTAGGGAGAGTTCTTGTTTATTTAAGTTTTTATTGCACTGGACTGGGAATCCTTTTTACGAGCCTCTCTCATGGAATGACAAGTGAATAAACACTCATCATGAGAATAACTCGCTTAGCATGAAAGATAATGACCGCCCTGTCGCCCCATGAGCTCTACGAGCACAGAAAACGGATATTTATTTGAATGTTTTGAGGTGGCACATGCAAATTTACTTGGAATGGTATTGAAATATCATATATAGTTAGGTATGGTGGACTCTCATGCAACTAAGTTGGCTCAAGGATTTGGATGCACAAGTAGTATCTCTAGTTAGTATGAAGTTTTGGCTAGCAAAAGGTACTAAACAAGCACCATATGCTGGAGGATCCATATAAAAAATATAAGTTCTATGCAAATATACCCAATCATAACCATCACGTTGTCTTTCTTGTCCAACTTCATATATTTGATCAAGTTTGAAAATAATTAACGGGTATTCAGAATCATAAAAGATGCCCAAGATAATATATTTGTATGTGAAAGTTCTCTTTGTTATAGTAATCATTCATAAATTGGTGATATGACCAATACAATGATTGTCAAACTTCAATATATTCTACTTTGTAGAACCAAATTCTAAATTACTGCTATGAATATAGAGCATTGATAATTTCATATTTATGATATTTCATTCATTCACAATTTACTCTTAGCATATACGTGAAGCACAAGAGTAAACAAAAAACTACTCTCGAAAGATATAAGTGAAGATCAATGACTAGGCAAAAAATTAATTAGCTATGTGAGGACTCTCTCTCAATAAAGGTTTTCATATCTCAACATTTTATTTAAACAGAAAACTAAATAAAAATGTTTTCACCTAAGGCTTGATGGGATCGAAGAGAGATTTGATGCGTAGCATCCCCAAGTTTAGATGCTTGAGACTTCTTGTAATATTTACTTGGGGTGCCTTGGGCATCCCTAAGATTGAGGTTTTATATCTCGTTCAATCCTCTCATATCATGGTTTCACCTAAGTCTCGAAAACTTCATCCACACAAAACTTGAAAAGAACTCGTGAGGTAGGTTAGGACACATAAAAGTAAATCAACACTTGATGTACTCCCAAGACAAGTTGCATAATAATTTTCAAACATTAGGTACTATATACTATCATTTCCACAATTTATATCTATCAATATAAGGCTTGAAAACTCTAGGATAAGTATATAACAAAATATGATAGCAATTTGTCCAAACAGAACAATTTGTAGAAATATATTAAAATGGTGTACTTCTGTCATTCAAAGAGTTATGAAAAATTAGGACATGATAAATAATTTGTATGATAGTAAAATGTGATAATTCAAATACTATAGCAAAAGTTCTATTTTTGTACATCAAGATCACACATGGAATTCAAGCATTCTAAAGGCAATTCCTGGAAACTTTTATTGAAAAAAACGATTAAAAATAACATGTAAGAGAGAACAACAAAATGAAATGATGCTCCCAGAAAAACATATATCGTGTGACGAACAAAAATATAGCTCCAAGTAAGATATACCGATAATGTTGGGGACGTAAGAGGGGATGGCTTTCGGGGCATCACCAAGATTAAACGCTTGATTCTTCCTTGGATATTACCTTGGGGGTGCCTTGGGCATACCAAAGCTTAGGTTCTTGTTGCTCCTTATTCACCTCATATCGGTATCTCAACTAAAACTTAAAACTTCAATCAGACAAAACTTAACGGAACTTCGTGAGATGAGTTAGTGTAATAAAGATACATCATTCACTTTGGTACTGTCATGACAAGATTCATAATTGTTATCTCATGATACCTACTGTATTCTATCATTCCCATAATTCATACCACCAAATATAAACTGTGGAAACATTATAATAAGAAATCTATGCATGCAAAGCAGAATTTATCAAAAACACAACAACCTATAAAGATATGAATGGACACCATACTTACTTGACTCTAAAAATTCTGAAATATTAGGAAACCACCGCTAATTTTCATGGAAATAGTTTGTAAGAATTACATAATTTTTTGACTCTAGTATAATCACATAATTCATATACTCGACGTAAAAGTTTCTGTTTTTGCACATAATCAAAAAACAAGTATCAACATTATCCCAAAGGCTTTATTTGCCACATTGTTGTAATAAAAGCTAAAAAACATGATTACCATAGTTTCTTAATAACGTGAACACAAAAACAGAAAGTAAAATTGTTGGTTGTCTTCGAACAATCGTTCTTGTTTAATGCCTTTTAGTTAGGCGTGCTGATTTCAATGATGCTCGTATAAAAAGTAGTAGTCGAGGTATGCAAGAGAGCATCATGAATCACATGACAAGAACATTTAAGTCTAACCCACTTCCTATGCATATGGATTTTTCAAGAGAAAAAATTGTTGTAGCAATAGTCAACTTGCATAGGAAGCCAAAACAAGCATGACTTCAAAACTTTGAACACATAGGAAGGAAACTTGATATTATTGTAATTCCTACAAGCATATTTTCCTCCCTCATAATAATTTTCAGTGGCATCATGAAGGAATTCAACAATATAACTATCACATAAAGCATTCTTTTCATGATGCACAACCATATATTTTTTATTACTACCCACACAAGCAAAATTCTTCTCATTCATAGTAGTGGGAGAAAACTCAAGAAAATAACTATCATGAGATACTTGATTGATATAATCCATTCGAAAATGACAATCATGATGACAAGTTTCATGGTTATCTATTCTTTATATCATAAATTTCATCACAATAATCATCATATATAGGAGGCATGATTTCATCATAATAGATTTGCTCAACAAAACTTGGGGGACTAAAAATAGTATCTTTATCAAACATAGCATCCCCAAGCTTGTGGCTTTCATATCATTAGCATCATGGATATTAAGAGAATTCATACTAACAATCTTTCTATCATACTCATCATTCAAGGAATTCACATTAAGCATTTTCATAAATTCGTCCTCTAGCAACTGAGCACAATTTTCCGAACCATCATTTTCACGAAAGACATTCTAGAGATGAAGCAAATAAGGCAACCTAAATTCCATTTTTTGTAGTTTTATTTTATAAAAGCAAACTATGAAAAACAAGAAACTAAAATATTTAGTTGCAAGATCTAAATATATACCTTCAAGCACTCACCTCCTCGACATCGGCGCTAGAAAATAGCTTGATGTATACTACGCAACTATATTCTTGTAGACGTTGTTGGGCCTACAAGTGCGGAGTTTTGTAGAACAACAACAAATTTCCCTCAAGTGGATGACCTAAGGTTTATCAATCCGTGGGAGGTGTAGGATGAAGATGGTCTCCCACAAACATCCCTACAATCAAATACAAGAAATCTCTTATGTCACCAACAGACCAAATACAACAGCAAATTGTATAGGTGCACTAGTTCCACGAAGATATGGTGATACAAGTGCAATATGGATAGTAGATATAGGTTTTTGTAATCTGAAAATATAAAAACAGCAAGGTACCAAGTGCAAAACAGAGGGCAAAACATTGTATAAATGCTTGGTAATAAGTCCTAGGGTTCATACTTTCACTAGTGCAATCTCTCAACAATGCTAGCATGATAGAATTATATGATAATCCCTCAACATGCAACAAATAATCACTCCAATTTTCCTATCTAGTGGAGAACAATAAGATGAAATTGGTGTATGTAGTACAACCACCTCAAAGTTATTTTTTCAAATCAATGTTTTGAGCTATTCCTACAAGTGTCACAAACAGCCCTAGCGTTCGTACTAGAATAACACCCATGATACTCCAACGTCATCTCTAGTATCCATGGGTAAATTATACGACATGCATCAAACAATTTCAGATCTATCATATTAAATCCAACACAAAGAACTTCAAGGAGCACCCCAAGGTTTCTATCGGGGAAGATAGCATGAAAACGTGCAATCAACCCCGATGCATAGATCCCCGAGGTCACTGGAATCCACAAGTTGATGTCGTAACATATATCAAGTGAATCACTTGAATACCCCAATGTCACTACAGGTGTCCGCATGTAAGACATACATCAAGTGTTGTCAAACCAAAATAAATCCAACATAACGAGATCTCAAAGGCAAAGATTCAATTTATCATAACAAGACAGCAATGGAATAACATCATATCATCCAACTAGATCAACAAGGCATGTGATACATCAAGATCGTGCCATCTCAAAAACATGAGAAAGAGAGATTGAATACATAGCTACTGGTACATCCCTCAGCCTAGAGGGTGATTACTCACACATCATCATGATGAGAAAGAGAGAGTTGTTTATGGAGAGCTGCAACCCTGAAGAGATGGAAGTGATGCGGCTACGATGTCGATGATGGGAGGCGGCTGTAGAGGCCATGGCGCTGGCGAGGGGCGGCGGTCCCTTGGCCCCACTTCTTCCTTTGTCTTGGTGCTGCAATGGAGTAGTCTCTCCTCCCTTTGACGGCTGCCAAGGGAGAGGCAAATTCATCGCTTTTTGTGGCTTCCCTGAAATTAGGGTTTTCCTCTCCTTATATGTGCCTCTTTGGTGTTCTATGGCCCTCTGATGGATGGACCCTTGATCCAATGGCTCTTGGGAACCACTAGAACCTTCCTAGGCACTCCTTACATCCCCATGAGTCCCCAATGTCATGGCTTGGCCGAATATATAAAATATGGTAAGAGTTGAACTCAATCACGTCATCAATTCTCGTAATCTCGTAATCAGATATTTTCCTCCAGTAAAATGGGTCTAGAGGTCGCATCCGAACGCCTATTTCGACAAATTTTTATTCCAGAATCAATGCCATAAAGTGCCCTACATTCATTTCATTTTAACTTTTTCTATTTGACGTGGTCTTCGAGGGTAAACCTACGATCTCTTAAAATTGTTGGTGGACAGATTTCAGGAAAGTCAAAGTCCTCCTTCAACAAGGCTCCTTTTGCGTTTTTTCTCCAATTTAAAATTATTTCCTTCACATCAAAGTGTAAAACAAGAACTTGTGCATTTTGGAAACTATTAATAGGTTAGTATCAAGAAATTATAATACCATAGTAAAAATATAGGACAAATGGTAGAAAACAAGAATGGAGCATAAAAAATTATAGATATGTTTGGGACGAATCACTCGCATCCTAAAAACAAATGTTATGATAAGAGGGATTTTGTTGCTAGAAAACATGGTAGAGAAAGAGAGCCATGGGTTTAGAAATCCATGCCCTTCCCTCATAAGCCTCATAAGAATAAGGACGAGGAGGATTTTGAGCGTTTTGTTGAAATGGTTAGACCCAATTTTTAGAAACACGTTTGACGGATATCTTAAGAATGCCTCCTTATGAAAAATATATGAAAAATATTATCGCTAATAAAATAAAGGTACCAAAATCTAAGATTTCCACCATGCTTGCTAATTATTCTTTTGATGGTGGAGTGCCTAAGAACTTTGGAGACCCGGGTATGCCAACAATACCTAGCTCCGTTAAACGGAGTTATGCTAAAACTACTTTATGTGATCTAGGAGCCGATGTTTGTGTTATGCCGTTATCTATATGTAAAAGACTTGACTTGATAAGCTTACACCTACTGTAGTAGCTTTGCAAATGGCACTACTGGAATTCAGAAATTTGTCGTCAGCCTTGCCTTTGCCGTCTGCTGACACATGGCAAAGAGCTTCATTGCCGTCAGCTGGCACAAAGTAGACGGCAAAGATAACACCTATGGCAAAAGTTTTGTTTGCCGTCGGCCAGCGGACGGCAAAGGAACCACAGGAAGACGACAAAGGGGTGGCAGACGGCAAAGGGGGTGCCACCCTAGCGGCCGGAGCCCACCCCACCCCACCCACCCCTTTGTCGTCTGCCACCCAGCCTTTGCAGACGGCAAAGGGGGCTCCCTCTCTAACGGCGCATAGCCCCCCACCCCCTCCCCTAACGGCTCTCGCGCCCACTGCCCGCTCTCTCTGTCTCTCTCCCTACCCTCTCTCTCTCGCCTGCCCACCTCCCGCCGCCACCATCGTCGGAGCCGCTCCGGCCCACCACCCCGCCCCGGCCACCCCAGCCCGCTCCGGCCCTCGTGGCGCCCCTGCCGCCCCCTGCCGCGCGCCCCCTGCCCCCCTGTCGTCATCCACCGCCGCCGCCGCTCATGCCACCCGCAGCCCACTGCCGGTGAGTTCTTCTTCATTTTCTTTTTTAATTACTTAATTGCTTTAGTTAGTTTATTAGGTTAGTTTTTTATTATATATAGGGATAATTTAGTTAGTTTATTTGGTTAGATTATTAGGCTAATTAGGTTAGTTAGTTAGGTTAGAAAATAAAGAGGAAAAGAAGAAGGAAAAAAATGAAAATGGAAAAGAAGAAAATAATTAGAAGAAGAACGAAAAGAAGAAGGAGAAGAAGAAGAAGAAGAAGAAGAAGAAGAAGAAGAAGACGAGGAGGAGGAGGAGAAAAGAAGAAGAAGAAGAAGAAGAAGAAGAAGAAGAAGAAGAAGAAGAGGAGGAGGAGGAGCAGGAGAAAGAAGAAGAAGAAGAAGAAGAAGAAGAACAAGAAGAACAAGAAGAAGAAGAAGAAGAAGAAAAAGAAAAAGAAGAAGAAGAAGAAAAAGAAGAGGAGGAGAAAAAGAGGAGGGGGAGGAGGAGGAGAAAGAAGAAGAAGAAGAAGAAGAAGAAGAAGAAGAAGAAAAGAAGAAGAAAAAGAGGAGAGAGGAGAAGAAAAAAGAAGAGGAAAAGGGAACCCCGACACCCCGAAACTGACCCTCGACCCCTGAACCCTGACGCCCGACGCCACTGACCCCCGACGCCACTGACCCCCAACCCCCAATGCCACTGACCCCCGACGCCACTAACCCTCAACCCCCGACGCCACTGACCCCGACCGAGACCCTCGGCCCACGACTCCCGACCCCCGACGCTCGACGCCACCAACCCCTGACCCCCGACACCACTGACACCCGACATCACTGACCCTCGACTCCCGACGTCACTGACCCTCGGCCCCCGACGCCACTGACCCCCCACAACTGACGCCACTAACCCCCCGACCCCCGATGCCACCGACACCCGACACCACCGACCCTCGACGGCACTGACTCCCAACGCCACTAAGCCCCGACCCCCGACACCTCTTCTGCCTTCTGTTGAACGAGAAGGTGCTTTTCGGCCTTCCACAGGCCCACAAGGTCATAGTTTTGTAAATTATGAGTTAGGTCACATATTGTCCGGTTATGTTAATTATAAAAACATCGTATTTGTGTTGATCGTGTGAATTTAAATGTGCAGTTGTTCGACGACCTCCATGTGCGTTGGACGTTCTCCGCCCTTGCATTTGTTGGAGAGCACAAATGACTTCTCCTCCTACCCCCTTAATTTGATCTGTCCCGGTCTTCGTGCCGATGAAACTTGCTAGCTATAGGTTTCTTCAATCATGAGTATGCATGACCAGTATGCGTCTCCCGTTCGAAAGGGCGACATCTATAAATATGCATTTCTTTGCATATTTATAACCGCCATCCTTTTGAATTGTCCAACATTATCCATGGACAGCCCGAGTATGTGTAGATTGGGTTTGTTTTCCCGTATGCTGTGCTCCGAATCCGATGCGGAATTTTGTTAGTGCCTCCCCTGTTGTTCTCCAGGTACACATCCTCTCTGCTTATTGCCGAGACGTGTATCAGGAGAACAGCGGGGAGGTGCTGCCGAAATTTTGCATCGCATCTGGAGCAGAGAATGGGAAAACGAACCCAATCTACACATACTCGGGCGGGATTAGGACCTATCTTTACCTATTAGCATGTAGGTTGCATGGACATAATAAAATTGACAAACTTGATTAGCGTATGAATATAGATGATGCATTATATATTTATTTCTTGTGCCCCCATAGGTAGCTAGGCAACATGAGTGATCGTGCTTGGATGTACACTGGTCACCCTAGTCAGAAAGACATGACCCATGAATGGTTAACAAAAACCAGGGGGCTTGTGAGAAACGCATTTGCAACTGGCGAGCAAAAAACATGGTGCCCCTGTCCCAATTGCGACAACTGGAAAAAGAAGACAGAGTTTGAAATGGGTAAACACCTGCAGAAGTGGGATTTTACGCCTAATTATACGGTGTGGACTTTTCATGGTGAGTCTGACCAACGTGCCAGAGCTGAGGTGATTCGTCGTCGCACCGACGAGCATGGTACCGGTATTGAAGACATGGTGCAAGACTCTGATGATGCTCGGGATTCGGACGATGAGATGGAGGAATCTGCAAAGGCCTTCTATGAAATGTTGGAGTCTTCAAAACGTCCTCTCCACGAGCAGACTGAGCTTTGTCAGCTGGATGCCATCGCGCAAGTAATGGCTCTGAAGGCTCAATTCAACCTAGGTAGAGAATGCTACAACGCAATGATGACGATATTTGGACGCTTTCTACCCAAAGGCCACGTACTGCCTGCAAACCTGTACCAGTCAGAGAAAATCCTCCGTGTACTTAAGATGCCCTATGAGAAGATACATGCCTATGAGAATGGATATGCCTTATTTAGGCTTGAGTATGCGGCCTTGAACTATTGCCCCATTTGCAATTCTTCCAGGTATATTGTGGTAGACAACGGTATGGGTGAGAAGAATCAGACCAAAATCGCCATTAGTGTTCTTCGGTATCTGCCAATCATACCAAGACTTCAACGTCTTCTCATGGTCTAAGAGACGGCCAGACAGATGACATGTCACAAATTGGGCAAAAGAACTGAACTAGATGCGGATGGGAACAAGATGCTAGTATACACTTCAGATGGTTTTGGGTGGAGGCACTTCGATGCATTACATAAGGATAAATCGGAAGATCCAAGGCAACCTAGAGTTGCCATCAGCACGGATGGGTTCAATGTGTATGGTATGACGGCAGCACAATACAGTTGTTGGCCTGTATTTGTCATTCCACTAAATTTTCCACCCGGAGAGATTATGAAAAGAAAGAACATTTTCCTGACGTTGATAATTCGAGGGCCCAACTATCCAGGGAAGAATATGAATGTGTACATGCAGCCGCTTAAGGATGAGTTGCAAGAAGCCTGAGATAATGGGATCAAGACCTACGACGCGGCTACCAAAACAAATTTCGAAATGCATGTGTGGTACATGTACTCGACGCATGATTAGCCGGCGTTTGCGCTATTCGCTGGCTGGTGTGTGCACCACATGCAAGGCAGCTCTTCAGTTCTGTTGGCTGCAGGCTGGTCGCAAGTATTCTTGCTTCTACATGCATCGACAATTCCTGGATCCTGACCATAAGTTCAGAAAATACAAGAAGAATTTCATCAAGGGTAGAGTTGTCAAAAACACTGCACCAGCTGCGTTGACAAGCCAACAGACCCTTGATCAGTCAAACGCTCTCGAGCCTGATCCTTTGCATCCAGGATACTTCAAAGGGTATAATACGGAACACGTCTGGACTCACAAGTCATGCTTATCGGATCTGCCTTACTTCAAAGACCTCCTTTGCCCACACAACATCGACGTGATGCACACAAAACAAGATATTCCGGAGGCCATTTTTGGGACATTGTTTGGCATAGAGGGGAAGTCAAAAGATAATCCTAAGGCTAGAATCGACCTGGAGGCTCAATGTGATACACCGTTGCAAAACTTGTGACAACGAAATGGAAAGCAAAGCATAGCGAAGCGAAAGGTATGGTTCAATCTTCAAATGTCAGCTATGAGGGAAATGCTATTGTGGGTGAAAATGCGATTGATGTTCCCCGATGGGTATGCTGCGAATCTAAAGAGGGGAGCGAGTCTTGAGAAATTGAAAATATTTGGTCTCAAGAGTCATGATTGGCACATATGGATTGAGCGGGTAATGTCGGTGATGTTGCGTGGCTTTATCCCTGAGGATGAATGGCTAGTACTGGCAGAGCTGAGCTATTTCTTCCGTTCTCTTTGTGCGAAAGAACTATCGCCTGGCGTGCTAGATGAAATGGAAGAGTTGGCGCCGGAGTTGATCTGCAAATTAGAAAAGATCTTTCCACCGGGCTTCTCTAATCCAATGCAACATTTGATTTTGCATCTCCCGACCGAGGCAAGAATGGGGGGGGGCGTTCAAAATCAATGGTGCTACTCAACTGAGAGGATGTAGAAAACGCTTCGAGCTAAGTGTAAAAATAAACGTAGAATTGAAGCATCGATAGCCGAGGCATTCATTACTGAGGAGGCGGCAAACTTCATGACAGCACACTACGAAGCCAAAAATCATCATTTGCATAACCCGAAGCCTCGGTACAATGATGGCGATCAAAAAAAAGTTCGATCCAACCTCGGCCTATTCAAAGGTAAGCTCGCACCATCCGGTGCTTCGAAAGGGAAATCATTGGATGTCGAAGAATGGCGGACCATTTCTTTGTATATCTTCACCAACCTAACAGAAGTGCGGCCGTACATTGAGTAAGTTCTTGGTAATTTATTGTTCCTCAACTTCTAATTGCTTTGCACTACTCTTATTCCCGGATATTTGACATAGTCGATACGTCGCCGAATTCTCGGATGGAGCGGTCATCGAAAAGGATTCCGTCGAAGAGTATGAGCTTCTCGCAAAGCATGGAGGCGACTATCCCGGTTTCATCTCTTGGTTCAAACAAAGGTTAATTAATTACCATTAAGGGCCCATTTGATTTCTTGGTCTAATTTGCAGCTAGTGCATCCATTCTTTCGTATTAAACTTGTAGGCTGATGCAGAGTCTATGGACGCCCAGTTGAGACAAGTCGCTAATGGTTTTGACTATAAGGTCCGTTCATTTGACAAATACAACATCAACGGGTATCACTTTCGTACCTTTGGCAAAGAGATATCTATGCCCGACCTAAAGACTACAAATTGTTCTGTCTCTGCTATCGGCGAAGGAGACACCGAGTATTATGGAAAAGTTGGAGCAATTTATGAACTTCTATTCTCTGGTGAAAACCCACCGGCCGTCGTAGTCTTCAAATGTTATTGGTTTGAGCCGAGGGAGACTAGAAGGACTCATGAACATATAGGACTAGTCAAAATCAACCAAAACACCCACTTAGATGTTCCCGATGTCTATATTATGGCTCAACACGCGACACCAGTTTTCTATCTACCGTGCGCCTGCCAAACTGATCCAAATCTCAAAGGTTGGGATGTCGTTTATGAAGTGCCACCACATTTTAGACCACCTATCGTCATTGAAGAGGATTATGAACCTCACATTAACCCAGGCACATATGAAGGAGAATTCTTCCAAGAAACACGTATGTCCAAGAAACGTTTCAAGAACCGCTCTACTTCACCCCAGAACATTGAAGTAGACAGCGAAAGTGAATCCGTCTTAAGCCCTGAGCCCAAACAGGAAGAGCTATAAGAAGAAGAGGTTACTGCTGCGGATGACCTGTCACTTCTTGACCGATTACATAATGGTGGCCTTCCACATGTTCTTCATGATAGTGATGATGATGATGCATTTATTGATGATAGTGATGATCATGATGCATTTATTGACCCTGAAGCATATATAGACGAGCACGATTATTATTAGTTCATGTCAGGTATTCAACTATTATACTATATATAAATTTTGAGTTCATGATAGGTATTCAATTTTATTAGTCATGTTGGTATTTATGACCATGATACACTTAAATTATATAAATTTTATTACTCATGTTGGTACTTATGTTGTACTAATTTCATTTACTCTTTGTCATGACAGGTGTCGAAAGATGGTGGGAAAGGGTCGAAAGCACTCCGCGGCTCCTTCTTCGTGGGCGGGTGATGGGATGGGTACTTCCATTGCTGCCTCGCCTCTTCGAACAGCGTTGCTCTCTACTCTGCAAGGTGCGCCCCCCGTGAGAGGAGGTCGACCCCCCGTGAGGAAGAGGTACTAAAGGTACACGTTGTATTCATGTTGGTATTTATGTTGTACTCATGTTGTATGCATATTGGTATTTATATACATTTTATTACTCATGTTGGTATTTATGTTGTACTAAAGGTACACGTGGCCGTGGGAGAGGTAGGGCGGTGGCTGCCACGCCTTGTGAGGTGGAGGCTACACGGTCTCCGCCACCACCCCAAGCTGATTCACCTGAGCACAGGACTTCTAGGGTGGATTCGTCTAAGGTGGAGGCTACACGGTCTCTGGTTCATGAGCCTCGGGTCGACGAGGCTCAGGTCGACGAGCCTTCGACCCACGAGACTCGTGTCCCACAGGCTTCGTTCTAGGCGACTCCGGAGCAAAGCAGGGATGAGGGTACGTCCCAAGACACCCAGTGGGATACCTGGGCTGAGCCAAGTGGACATGTTGGTAGCGACGAGGAGCTGGGTGAGGGGGCTACCGTCTACCAGCGTGGTAGTTCAAGGCTCCGGCTCGTGCCGGCGACCCCCGAGCAGAGGTGGTCGATTGGGCCAAATGGGGACAAGTAAGTTAATTTACTCTTATTTAAGCTTTTGCCTTCGCGTTTTCTTAAATATCCTCGCGTTTTCTTAAATATCTAATGTTTTGGCTTTAATTTGTCATACTGTAGGGGTTGGATTGTTGCCAAGTGTGTCCGCAAGCCAAACAATGTCCTTGGTGTGCTTTGTCGTAAAAACTTCCCAGGGTTTGTTACGTTGCCCGGTCGTGAGTGAGAGGTAGGAATGACCTGGGAGCACTACTTGGGTGCCCCCCCCCCCCCCCGCCGAAGGTGGAGATCGATGGTGTTTTGTGCGACACGAGGGCCGACATGGTGATCCAAAAGTTCTGGGTAATTTCTCCTTCACACAATTATAAATCAACCATAGATATTTATTGTACTAATCGGTGTTGTCTCGTTTGCAGACCTACTACAGGCGTGAGGAGGGATACGAGGAGGACGCGGCAAAGGTTATCGAAACCAAATGTCGCCGCCTACTTCAAAACTTTCGGCACGAGGCTCGGGTGCAGGCTATTCGAGACTACTATGCCACGCAGCGTATTAGGATTGAGAAGGCGAAGTGCCGTGATGCTAAGATGGAGAAGGGGCATTACATGAAGGTAATTACATATTATTAAGGCTTTGTAGTTAGTTTCCTTGATTTGGTTCTTACGCGCTCAAATTTCTCTTTATTAACTTAGGTGCCCCCGAGATGGTGTGTGGATAAGATGGATTGTTGGGAGGCCTTGGTGGAACAGTGGTGCTCCGAATCGTGGGACCCCAGCCACAACAACACCAAGGAGAGGCGTGGCAAAATGGTTGGTGTGCCACACCATCAAGGGAGCGTCAACTTAATCCAATTTGGCGAGAACTGGGTATGTGGTTTGCTTCATGCCTCATGAAATTCATTCTTAATGCTATCTTGAGCCCTTTACTAATACAATTTTCCTCTCTCTCTCTTTTAGGCGCGTCACAATAAGACGGAGGTGCCACAGATGTACGACCTGTATGCGATGGCCCATACTTCCTCATACAAGAACGTCAAGGATTTCTCTGAGTCTGATCTCAAGCATCCAGAAAACTTCACCAACATCTCCTCCCACCACAAGCTCGTGAAGTACAGAGATCACGGGAAGGCGAGGAAAGGGGAGGACTTTAACCCGAGTGAGGGGCCTATTGATCCAGAGCTGGTGATGATAGCTCGCAACGGGAGGCCCCATGGCTCGATCGCCATTGGAGACGGCCTTCTACGTTGTCATAGCACTCTCCGGCAGATAAAGGCACGCCAAACGAGCTCCTGTCCGGAGATAACACGTCGTCCACGGCCAGTCGAGCTCGCCATCGAGGTTAGTTTAGTGGACTCAACTATCTTTCCACATTATGTTGTGCGTTGGAACCAATATGATTACATTGCTAACAATGAGTTGTGTTGCAGGATGCTATTCAAAAAGAGAGAGAGGCAATGCAGACGGCTATGGGGGAGAAGGATAAGGATATTAGGGAGCTGGAGGAGAGGACAACTTCACTGGTGGAGGCAGAGAGGGCACGGAATGATGCGTCTAACAAGACCATATACGAGCTCTTCGTGGTAAGATTCTTCTTCATGTTATTTCAAATCTTGCATTTGAATGTTCGTTTCATTAATAAATAAAATGTTTGACTTCTCGAAACCAAATGTACAGGCTATGTGCGAGAAGAGCGGCCAAGTCCCTCCGCCGATGCGAGTCATTAACATGGCGGGGACAGTGAGTTTCATTTCAGTGCAGTGATCTTAAGGGTGTCCTCATGCTAATGACATATTGCAAACGATGTTTGGTGCATAATATCTCCTGAAACGCATCGCACGACCCTTCTACAGTGGAGCCTTCTCCACGTGAAACAAGCCAGAGCCACCGTGCTCCACCGCCGTGATGACGATAATGGTATGTTATTTCTAGTGTTTTAATAAAAATTAGCTAGACTTCCATCTAAATGACATAATGAGCTTAGTTAGCTCCAAAATGGCTAAATTGGCTAATTATCCTACAAAATGACATAATTAGCTTAGTTAGCTCCAAAATGACCTATTTAATAAAAAATGACCTATAGTTAGCTAAGTTCTCTCCTAAATTACATAATAAGGCTTGCGTAGCTGCAAGATGACTTATTCCCCTAACTTAGGTATTAAATGGCCTATAATTAGCGTAGCTAGATCGAAAATGGCTTAATTACCATAGTTTGGTCCCGAGTGACCTATTTTACACAAGTTAGCTCCGAAACGACCTATGGTTAGCTAGGCTTCCACCTAAATGGCATAATTAGCTTAGTTAGCTCCAAAATGGTCTATTTAATAAAACATGACCTATACTTAGCTAATTATCCTCGAAATGACATAATTAGCTCCAAAAAGGCATTCTTAGCTAATTTAGCCCGAAGAAGGGGACAAGAGGAGAAGAAAGAGGAAAAATCAAAGGAAGGAAGAAGAAGAAGAAGAGCAGAAGAAGAAGGAGAAGGAGGAAGAAGAAGGAGAAGGAGAAGGAGGAGAGAAGCTCCTTCTCCTTCTTCTCCTCGTTCTTCTCCTTCTTCTTGTCCTTCTTCTTTTCTTCTTCTTCTCCTTCTCATCCTCCTTCTCCTCCTCCTCCTCCTTCTACTTATTTTTCTTCTCCTTCTTCTTCTCTTCTTGCTTCTTCTCTTCTTGCTTCTTCTCTTTCTTCTTCTACGTAGGTTATTTTCCCCAACAAAGACATACTTAGCTAATTATCCTCCAAAATGACATAATTAGCATAGTTAGGTAAAAACATCCTAAGAACCTTGGTTAGCTCATTAAAATGACTAATTTAGCTCCAAAATGACATAATAAGGTCAAAATGGATTAATAATCATAGTTTGCTACAAAATGACATATTTTTATCCAAGTTAGCTCTAGAATGACCTATACTTAGCTAAGTTCTCTCCTAAATGACATAATAAGGCTATGTAGCTCCAAGATGACCTATTCCACCTAATTTAGCTATTAAGTGGCCTATACTTAGCTAATTTCTCTCCGAAATAACCTATATATACTTCTTCATCTAGTATTATTCTTCTAACTTTCTTATTTGTCATTTTGCAGATTACATTCACTTCACGGGAAGCTTGGATTATATTGATGGAATGCTTGAAGATGATTTCTTGTAGCATGGATTCACGAAAGCTTGTATTGAAACTATTGTAGTATATGTATATATATGAAACTTTGTATGCATGTGGATGAAACTGGTGTAATATATGGTTTGGTACGGATGCAACTTGCATAATATGTATGTACTATGGATGAAAGTTATTTTAATATGGTTATGAGTACGGAAAGAAATTTATTTATGTCAAATATAAATATATGTATCTTGATTATTGTGAAAAATGCTGGATATAATAAGAAATAAATTAAAAAGGGGTTGGTTCCCCCCTTTGCCGTCTGCCCCCACATGGCAAAGGGTGATGACAGACGGCAAAGGGGAAGAGAGGGGGGGCTGGTTCCCCCCTTTTCCATCTGCCCCCACATGGCAAAGGTGGGATGGCAGACGGAAAAGAGAGGAGGCCTGCCATTAACACTTAACGGGGCCGTTGGTGTATCTGTCGTCCCATTTAATTTTCCGTCTCCCCCTCATGGCAAAGATTCTTTGCCGTCTGCTTTAAAAAAGCAGACGGCAAAGAACCTCTTCACCGGATTTTTTTTGCCGTCTACTTTGCCGTCTGCTGACCGACAGCAAAGCCTTTGCTGTCGGTGGTTCCCCCCTTTGCCGTCTGCCATGGCAGACGGCAAATTTCTGAATTTCAGTAGTGTGGATGATAAATCTAGTGCTATACCTATTGAAATATTTGAGGATGTCCCTATTGTGGTTGCAAATGTTACTATCTTAACGAACTTTGTTATTCTTGAGATGCCCGAGGATGATTATGCTTGGTAGAACCTTTCTAAATACTGCAATGACTGTTATTAATTGCAATAAAACCATGGTTACTTTTTCATGTGAATGGTTAACAACATATAGTGCACTTTCCAATGAAACAGGCTTCGATGAATAACATCAATTCCATTGAGCAAGTTGCCAAGATTACTATTGGGGAGTTTAAATTTCCTATTACTACTGTCATGAAGAAATATGATATTTTTATTGTTGGGGATATGCACATCCCCATTTAGGTAACCTAGTGTTATATGAAGATTCTACAGTTTCATGTCAATCGGAAACAGTTTGTTGATAAGACTTGATCAACCTTATTAATGGATTCTTTTTGAGACGCATCATTTAATAAGCACAACTTTTTGTTATCTTAGTTTGTTCAATGTTATTGTAGTTTAATAAAATAAAATGCCATGATTATCTTGTTTTACGTATTATCCGTGCAATAAAGATGGCCCAAAAATAAAGGTGCTCAGAAAGTTGCAATTTTTTTACATGATGTTTTCTGCAATATTTAAGAATTTATGGAGAAGATCACACCCCAGGGGGGTGCACGTGTTGCCCACAAGGCAACTCGGCGCGCCCACCCCCTATGGTGCGCCAAGATGCCTTGTGGGTCCCACAGGGACCCACTCACTTCTCCCTTCAGTGCACTTCATCTCTTACCTTTGGAAAACAAAATCCTGGTTGCTCTCTCTCTCATGTTCTTGCTCCCAAACTGTTTTGAGGGATTGCTCCTTGGTATGTTACTCTTCCACTGCTCCAGTTCGTTTTTGTTCTAGTGGATAATATTTTGCATATTTTTATGATCTTGGTGCCACTGATAATGATCTTGCATGTTGAATTCTTTGAGTTTCGAGTAGCTTGAATGCCTGATATAGCCTCTAGGCATGTATATGAGTAGTTTATATCAATCTTATAATGTTTTGTTGACATAATTTTGTGGTCCAAACATTTTATAAATTTGTATGTAGGAAAATGAACTTTTGTAGGAAAGGTTCTTCAAGCCGGAGTGAGGGAATCATTGGCAATACCTAAGCACACGACGTCAACATCTGGCTTAACACGGAGGTTCGACCATGCAAATGGGCACGTAATTCCTTCATGATTGAAGTTGGATTTCACCAAGAGTTCATGCCATTCATTGCAAATGCTAGGCTGACCAAATTCCTGGCATATGAGTGTGAACAATACCATCTCCTTATGAATTCCTTTGTTCAAATTTACATTTCATGCACTCACTATTCACATGGTACACATTGATTTGTCTGTTGAACATTATGAGATACCATCCACCGAGTTCGGTCAGATATGTTTGATTCCCTATGATGGGGGATTAGGTGAGCCTAGGACGGAGGAGATCAAGGACTTCCTTCTTAACTTAACCATAGAGAATCTAGGGGCGTGTCAAAATCCAAAGCCACTAGTTTGTATTTTCCTGTTGTACACTACTTTGCTTTATTTATAGTGAAATGTTTGACCGGTATGGAGGAATGTGGTAATCTTAGTACCGCTTTCGTCGGCATTTTACGCCATGCACTTTTCAATGACAACGCGTACATCTTAGTAGCTATTATTGCACGTTGCCTGCAGACTAATTGGGCTAGGGGATAGGTACATGGTGGTATTTATGCTACCTGCTTATCTAAACGCTTTAATGTCAATATACGTTGTAATCATTACCTATTGCCTAAGGTTTATCTGGATCATCAAGCTATGATAGACCATGACTTTATCTATGAACCTGAACCTCCTTACCACATTTTTTATAATGTGGTATATAGCGAGAAGACTCGCGATGTTATTTTGTTGCCTGGACCTTCTTTTTTGGACAATCATGCCAGACACGGATATGTCATCATGCCATCGGACATAATCACTTACCGAAACAAGTTTGATGTGACAGCGAACGAGACCCACACTTGGGATGCTCAAGTGCCTCTACCTAACTACTTCCCTACTAGACCCGATGGCTACTACAGATGGTGATTACCAAGATATGATAAAATCCTAAGCCTGGGGGAGTGTGTATTGCTCACCGACATTCCATTCATGTTCACCCATTTCATTCCACGTGTTAGTGTTCATCCTCTTCCATTGTACATCCATGTTTATTTTTCTCTCCACTTTTATTTTTTGTGTTTTAAAAAACTTTCAGAAAATTCAAAAACATTTCATGCTTCTTTTTTTATTTTTCTTTCTTGCTTTTTCTAGATTGTAATGTTAAAAAGAAAACCCAAAAAGATTACTTTTTCTTGTTGGAAGATTTCCCATGTAAATAGTTTTTCTCGTTCTTTTTTCTATTGAACTTTCCGCTTTTTTAGAAAAACTAGAAACTCCAAAAATATTTCAATGAATTTGTTTGAATTTATTTACTTTTCTTTTTGTCATTTTAAGGAGAAGACCATCATGAAAATGTTGAGTGGCTCTCATAATCATTATTGTTGATCTAACGAAGAGCCAATATTACCTTGTCTTCTTCTTTGAATAAGTTGTTTTGTAGATTCCAACTTAGTCCACGACACACTTGCACTATACTTATTTTCACATCATTTAGTCATGAAAGTGAAAGGTAATAATGACGATTATTTGATGAAGTGATCGTGTTAAAGGAAGATGGTGTGAATTCTACTTGTTTTCCGTTTTTGTAAATATATTTAGGTCATTCGATCTTGATTTAACTTATTATGAGTAAACATGTTTGTGATGACAATTAAATATTATAGTTTCTCATGCCATGCTTAAATATCTAGGAATAGATAATGATTTATCTTGTGTGTCAACATGCATTAAAATGCTTGTGATGTAGTATGTTAGTATGGTATCCTCCTGTGAGTAATTCGAGCGTCTTGACTTGGCTGATGTGCAAATATGTAGTTGAATCAAAACCAATACAACATTTATGATATTTAAATTCAGAGTGTTCATATCGTACTCATGCTAGTGTTCAATGTTAGATATTCTCAATGCATGATCATGACCATTTTCACTCTCTAGCAAGTCGGTTCTTAGTCTATTGCTTGTCTTCACCTGTATTAAGTGGGAATACTGCTTGTGCATCCAAATCAAAATCCTTGAACACAAGTTGTTCCAAATGAGTCCACTATACATACCTATCTGCGGTACTACCCTGCCCTTGCAACTAAATTTGCACATGCCACCTCCATACATTCAAATAAACATGTGTTTTTTGTGCTCGTACCACTCGTGGAGCAATAGGAAGGTCAGTATCTTCCATGCTAAGCAATTTATTCACAAGATGGGCGTTTATTCACCTATCATTGCATGAGAGAAGAAAGTAAAAAGGATTCCTAGTCCAGTACACTCAAAATTAAATTAAACAAACTCCCTTGGAAAGTTGATTGTTGGTGGGCACCCGAGGATTCAGTTAGCCATGGCTTGTGCATGTATGGTGGATGGGAGTAAACTTTAAATTTATGTGGGGGAACTACTAATAACGTGTTTAGCAAGGAAGATACCTAAATCTCTGTCATGACGTTGACAGGAGAAACATACCACCCAAATTACAATTTGTTCTCAGTTTTAAACCTTGAGCTCTGGCACCTGTGCAAGTCAATCCTTCCGCTATGAGTTATCATATTCTTATTATTATTATTATTATTATTATTATTATTATGCATTGAGTCTAGTTAATATTGGGTGTGACCATGGCTGGATCTTTTCTACTCTGAATTACAATGTTTAGTTGCTTCTTGAACCTTAGAGGTGCTCTCCATTTATGTTTTGCAGTCTCAGAAAGGGCTAGCAAGATACCATATCATCATACTATATCAAGATTATTTTGACAAAATGTTGGCATATGAGATATCTTATCATTGCTTGCTAGTTGGTTATGTTATTGTCATCAGTGAATATAATATTTAAGTATTATCATTGATATGGTTAGTTATGATATATGCCAAAATCCAGAACACTAGCTAAGTATATATACAACAACAAAAAGAAAAGAGTTTGTAAAAGTTTTCTTTATTACTTTCAATTTGTCAACTGAATTTCTTGAGGATAAGCAATGAGTTAAGATGGGGGAGTTGGTACGTGTCGAGCGTATCTACTTTCCAAAACACTTTTGCTCTTGTTTCAGACTCTAATTTGCATGATTGGAATGAAACTAATCCAAACTGACGTTGTTTCCAGCAAAACTGCCATGGTGTTGCTTTTGTGTAGAAATAGAAGTTATCAGAATTGGACAAAAAATTATGGAGATTTTTTATGGAGAAAATAAAACATACCAGAGCAAAGATCCATAGGAGGGGGCCACCAGTTGCTCACAAGGAAACACGGCATGTCCTGATGACTTGTGGGGCCCACGTGGCTATGGTGACCCTAATTTCAAGCATATATATTCCTATTCTGAGAAAAAATTAGGAGAAGTTTTCATCGCGATTTACGAGACGGAGCCGCCGCCACCTCCTTTTCTTCAACGGGAGGGCTGATGTGGAGTCCATTTGTCGCTCTGGAGAGCGGGATTCGTTGTTGTCGTCATCACCAACCCTTCTCCACCAACAGTTCCATGATGCTCACTATCGGGAGCGAGTAATTCCTATGTAGGCTATTCGGACGGTGATGGGATTGGATGAAATTTATCATGTAATCAAAGTTATTTTGTTAGGATTTGATCCCTAGTATCCACTATGTTCTGAAATTAATGTTCCTATGGCATTGCTATGATTAATTCTTCACACTAGGGCCTAGGTGCCATGATTTAAGAGACGACCTATTATATTTTCATTAACATGAGAGTATTTTGGATCCTATTTTGCAAGTTATAAGCACCTATTACGTGTCATGATACGCATTCACCAAGGTGACAATAATTGAAATTATTTCCGGTTGTTACCATAGTTTGAGGAGTTCATGTATTGAGTGTGTGTTAATGCTTTGTTCCGGTTCTTTATTAAAAGGAGGCCTCAATATCCTTATCCTTTGCCAAAATCTAAGTGTTTGCCATAGCCACAAGAATACGGACAACCCCACCTCTTCAGAAACTGCTGAGGTCGACATCAATGGTCTTGCCTATCAACGTACCAGCAACTCATATGCCCCCAAAATGGCACACAGTACGGGGAACCTCGTCAACATGTAACGAAATCAACTCGAGCTTGACCTTATGTGGAATCTTGTGAGACTTCCAAGCAGTGATAGTGATATGAGCATTAACTAACGTCACATTCATCTAAATACCATCAACTCTGTCCAAATACTTAGAAGAGGCAAAGCTAACAAGGTAGGCATCCTCCCCATGTTGGAGAACCTCCCACTTCAATAGGTCCGGACCAGGCATCTCCTGACAATTTGACTCTCAACAATAGTAGTAGAAACCGTCATGCTACTAACTCGAACAGAGGCGATAGGAGTCTCGGTTGGAGCCAAGTGATCCTTAAACAAACTATCCGGTAACTTAGCAAAATAAGCCTCTTCAGCAACCACTCCTGACACAAAAGCATTGGGCCTAGGGAGCTTAAGAATGGGGCACCTCAACACCGGATGAGTAATCTTGTCACAAATATAACAATAGTGCCTAACCATGCAATCCTTCGCAGCATGTGTGCCGACTTCACACACTTCCAAAACCGAACACCCTTTTAGCTTTACCCTTGGCCGTGGGCAATGCACCCTTTGTATTAGCCATAAGAGCCAAGGTAGATGGTGCATCCACATGAGCGTCTTGTACATGTCCCTACATCAGCTTGGGCATTGCAACTTCTCAAACAACAGCGCTAGAAATTGACACGTTGACGGAGACTTGCTTGCGTTGGTTTTTCCCTTGAAGACGAAAGGGTGATGCAGCACAGGAGCAGTAAGTATTTCCCTCAGTTTGAGAACCAAGGTATCAATCCAGAAGGAGAATCTTATCAAGTCCAGAGTACCTGTGCAAACACAAAAGAGCTTGCACCCAACCCTATAAAGGGATTGTCAATCCCTTCAAGATTGATTGCAAAGTGAGATCTGAAGGCGGAAAGTGCAACGAAGTAAAAGAGTAAGGCTGAAAATTTGGTGTGAAGTATACCCGGGGGCCATAGTGTTCACTAGAGGCTTCTCTAGTGAATAAATTACTGTCGAGCAATTGATAGAACCGCGCAAAGTCATGACGATATCAAAGGCAATGATCATACATATAGGCATCACGTCCGAGACAAGTAGACCGATACTTTCTGCATCTAGTACTATTACTCCACACATCGACCGCTATCCAGCATGCATCTAGAGTATTGAGCTCATGACGAACAGAGTAACGCCTTAAGTAAGATAAAATGATGTAGAGGGATAAACTCAAACCAATGATAAAAACCCCATCTTTTTACCCTTGATGGCAACAACACGATGCCTGCCACGCTACCCCTTCTGTCACTGGGTGAGGTCACCGCACGGTATGAACCCAAAACCAAGCACTTATCCCATTGCAAGAATCATAGATCAAGTTGGCAAGCAAAACCACAACTCGAAGAGAATTACAAGGATATGAAATCATGCATATAAGAGATCAGAAGAAACTCAAATAAGATTCATAGATAATCTGATCATAAATCCACAATTCATCGGATCTCGACAAACACACATCAAAAGAAGATTACATCTGATATATCTCCATGAAGATCATGGAGAACTTTGTATTGAAGATCCAAGGGAGAGAAGAAGCCATCTAGCTACTAGCTATGGACCCGTAGGTCTATGGTGAACTACCCACGCATCATCGGAGAGGTCATGGTGTTGATGAAGAAACCCTCCGTATCCGAATCCCCCCTCCGGTAGGGCACCAGAACGTGCCCCAGATGGGATCTTGCGGAGACAGAAGCTTGTGGCGGCGGAAAAGTGTTTTCGTTCATCTCCTGATTTTTTCTGGGATTTTAGGGAATATATAGGCGAAAGACCTAGGGCAGGGGGGGCCTAGGGATCCCACAAGCCTGGGAGGCACGAGCCCGCCTGGCCGCGCCATGAGGGCTTGTGGGATCCCTGGTGATCCTCTCCGTTGGTTCTCAAGTCTCTCGATCGTCTTCTGTTTCGGAAAAAATATTTTCGGAAGTTTTATTCTGTTTGGACTCCATTCAAAATTCTCCTCCGAAAAGGGTCAAAAATACAGAAAAAACAGGAACTGGCACTTGGCACTGAGTTAAGAAGTTAGTCTCAAAAAAGATATAAAAGGCATACAAAACATCCAAAGTTTGACAAGATAATAGCATGAAACCATCAAAAATTATAGATACGTTGGAGACGTATCAAGCATCCCCAAGCTTAACTCCTGCTCGTCCTCGAGCATGGAAGTTATAAAGACTGAATTTTTTATGTGGAATGCTACCTAGCATAGTTGTCCTTTGTAACTTCTTTCATGTGACATGAATGTTCAGATCCATAAGATTCAAACCAATAGTTTGCTATTGACATGAAAACAATAATACTTCAAGCAAACTAGCAAGGTAATCATGAACTTTCGAAATAACAAGGCCAAAGAAAGTTATCCCTACAAAATCATATAGTCTGGCTATGCTCCGTCATCCCCACACAACTAATTTAAATCATGCACAACCCCGGTATTGGCCAAGTAATTCTTTTTGCACTCTTACTTTCTCAAACCTTTTACAACTATCACGCAACCTTTGAGCCATGGATATAGCACTATAGGTGGAATAGAGTGTGGTGGTGGTTGTGAGACAAAAAGGAGGAGATGGTCACATTGACTCAGCGTATTAAAGGGCTATGGAGATGCCCATTAATAGATATCAATGTGAATGAGTAGGGATTGCCATACAAAGGATGCACTAGAGCTATAAGTATGTGAAAGCTCAAAATGAGAACTAGTGAGTGTGCATCCAACTTGCTTGCTCACAAAGATCTAGGGCAATTTGAGGAAGCCCATCATTAGAATATACAAACCAAGTTATATAATAAAGATTCCCACTAGTATATGGTGGTGACAAAGCAAGAAGCTCTCAATCATGAAGAACATGGTGCTATTATTAAGCACAAGTGTGGAAAAAGATAGTAGCATTGTCCCTTCTCTCTTTTTCTCTCTTTTTTTTATTTGGGCTCTTTGGCCTCTTTGCATATCTCTCTGTTTTTTTATTGTGGGCGACTTTGGCCTCTTTTTTTTATTTCCTCACATGGGACAATGCTCTAATAATGATGATCATCACACTTTTATTTACTCACAGCTCAAAAGCTCAGAATGATGATGACTCTATAGGAAATGCCTCCGGCAGTGTACCGGGATGTGCAACGATCTAGCTTGGTGTATGACGTTGAAACATCTCACTAACTATCTTACGATCATGCAATGGCAATATGAGAGTGATGGCACAAGTCATGAGACGGAACGGTGGGAGTTGCATGGCAATATATCTTGGAATGGCTATGAAAATGCCATAGTAGGTAGGTATGGTGGCTGTTTTGAGGAAGGCATATGGTGGGTTTGTGCACCAGCGAAAATTGCGCAGTACTAGAGAGGCTAGCAATGGTGGAAGGTGAAAGTGCATATATACCATGGACTCACATTAGTCATGAAGAACTCACATACTTATTGCGGAAGTTTTTATTAGTAATCGAAACAAAGTGCTAAACGCATACTCCTAGGGGAAGGGTTGGTAGGGATTAACCATCGCGCGTTCCCGATAGCAACACAAAGGAAGACAATCAATAGATCAATTATGCTCCGACTTCCTAACATAGCGATTCACCATACGTGCATGTTACGTGAATCACTAAATTCAACACAAGTATTTCTAGATTCACAACACCCTACTAACATAACTCTTAATATTACCAAATCCACGTCTCAAAACTAATTGAGAGGAATCAAAACTTCTCTTTCTGCTCAATGCACATGAAGATGGAGGTTTTTTATCCTCTTTGGGTACCTATCACCTTTGGGACTAGTTCCATAGCACAAGCCAACTACCAAGTCACGCACCGCCGTGCTCTAAAAGATCTAAGTGAAGCACACAGAGCAAAATTATCTAGCTCAAAAAGATATAAGTGAAGCACGATGAGCATTCTAGCAAAATCACGATGAGTGCATGTCTCTCTCAAAAGGTGTGCAGCAAGGATGATTGTGACACAACAAAAATAAAAGACTCCTACGATACAAGACACTCCAAGCAAAACACATATCATTTGGTGAATAAAAATATAGCTCCAAGTAATGTTACCGATGGATTGAAGACGAAAGAGGGGATGCCTTCCCGGGGCATCCCCAAGCTTAGGCTTTTTGGTGTCCTTGAATTTGGCTTGGGATGCCTTGGGCATCCCCAAGCTTGACCTCTTTCCACTCTTTATCCCTTTGTCCATGAGAACATCACCCAAAACTTGAAAACTTCACAACAAAAAACTTAAACAAAAACTCATGATATCATTAGAACAAGAAAACAAACTACCACCTCTTTAGGTACTGTAGCAATCTTGATTTCTATTTATATTGGTGTTAGATTACTGTATTCTCACTGTTCCATGGCTAGTACCCCCCCGATACTATCCATAATTTCATCAAAACAAGCAACCAACTCAACAAAAACAGAATCTGTCAAAAACAGACCAGTGTGTAGCAATATGTATACTTCGTATACTTCTGGTACCTCCAAAATTCTTAAAACTTACGACTGCCTAGGAAAAAGGCATATCAACCAGCAGCAAAAAGAATAAACTCAACAGTTTTTTTGAATAAAAATAAAAAAACAACCATCAGCAAGACTAGTCATAAAGGTTTTGCTTGGCTCAAACACAAAAATAAACACAAAAGACACTATCATAACAGAATTATGATGGTGTGGATGCAACAAAACAGAAAGAAAAAGATAAATTCATTCGGTTGCCTCCCAACAAGCGCTATTGTTTAACGCCCTTAGCAAGGCATTGATAATTCAATGATGCTCACACAAAAGACAAGAATTGAAGCACAACGAGAACATCATAAAGCATGTGAAAATCAAATCTAAGTCTAACATACTTCGTATGCATAGGCATTTTATAGGAAAATAGATTGTCAAGGGAACCAATAGTTACCATATGCAAGGAAGAAGAAAGAGACAATAGCAATCTCCACATAACGAGAGGTAATTTGGTAACATGAAAGTTTCTACCACAATATTTTCCTTTCTCATAGCAATTACATGGGGATCATATTGAAATTCAACAATATAGCTATCACAACAAGTAGTGGACATAGCAAAACTAGCATCCCCAAGCTTAGGGTTTGGCATATTTTTAGCATGATTGACACTAATAGGATTTATAGTGAAACCATTGCAATCATGCTTTTCATTCAAGGAGCACTTGTGAATCACTTCATGAATTTCTTCATCACGATTTTCAAATTCACGCATCTCAAGCAAAACTCCATAGGGAAAGTCAAGTGCACTCAACTCACTAGCAATTGGTTCAACATAATTGGATCTCTTAAAGAGATTAGCAAGTGGATGAGGATCCATATCAATAGATTTTCAGCAAGCGAAGATGCAAGCATATTAAAGGAACATAGCACACTAGCAAAGGAAAGGCAAATGAAAGAAAAGGGAAGACGAAAAAGGAAAACGAAGAAAAGGGCAAATATTTTTGTAATTTTTTGTTTTTCAGAAGTGGGGGAGAGGAAAACGAGAGGGAAAAAAAGTAAATGCAAGAGATGACTTGGTGACACTTACTTGGATGAGTTCTTGACTTGATCCTCCCCGGCAACGGTGCCAGAAATCCTTCTGCTACTTCTCAAACAACAGCGCCAGAACTTGACACGTTGACGAAGACTTCTTTGCGTTGGTTTTTCCCTTGAAGAGGAAAGGGTGAAGCAGCACAGGAGCAGTAAGTATTTCCCTCAGTTTGAGAACCAAGGTATCAAACCAGTAGGAGAATCTTGTCAAGTCCAGAGTACCTACGCAAACACAAAAGAGCTTGCACCCAACGCTATAAAGGGATTTCAATCCCTTTAAGATTGATTGCAAAGTGATATCTGAAGGCGGAAAGTGCAACGAATTAAAAAGGTAAGGCTGAAAATATGGTGTGAAGTATACCCGTGGGCCATAGTGTTCACTAGAGGTTTCTCTCGAAATAGCAAATATTACGGTGGGTGAACAAATTACTGTCGAACAATTGATAGAACCGCGCAAAGTCATGACGATACCTAAGGCAAGGATCATACATATAGGCATCACGTCCGAGACAAGTAGACCGGTACTTTCTGCATCCACTACTATTACTCGACACAACGACTGCTATCCAGCATGCATCTAGTGTATTGAGTTCATGACAAAAAGAGGTAGAGGGTAAACTCAAACCAATAATGAAAACCCCATCTTTTTACCCTTGATGGCAACAACATGATGGGTGCCTCGCTACCCCTTCTGTCACTGGGTGAGGTCACCGCATGGTATGAACCCAAAACCAAGCACTTCTCCCATTGCAAGAATCATAGATAAAGTTGGCCAAGCAAAACCAACAACTCGAAGAGAATTACAAGGATATGAAATCATGCATATAAGAGATCAGAAGAAACTCAAATAAGATTCCTAGATAATCTGATCATAAATCCACAATTCATCGGATCTCAACAAACACACTGCAAAAGAAGATTAGATCAGATAGATCTCCATGAAGATCATGGAGAACTTTGTATTGAAGATCCAAGAGAGAGAAGAAGCCATCTATCTACTAGTTATGGACCCGTAGGTCTATGGTGAACTACTCACGCATCATCGCAGAGGTCATGGTGTTGATGAAGAAGCCCTCCGTATCCGAATCCCCCCTCCGGCAGGGCACCAAAACGTGCCCCAAATGGGATCTTGCGGAGACAGAAACTTGCGGCGGCGGACAAGTGTTTTCGTTGATCTCGTGATTTTTTTAGGATTTTAGGGAATATATAGGCGAACCTAGGGAAGGGGAGGCCGAGGGAGCCCACAATCCTGGGAGGCGCGGACCCCCCCGGCCGCGGCATGAGGGCTTGTGGGGTCCCTGATGACCCTCTTCCTTGGTTCTCAAGTCTCCCGATCGTCTTCTGTTTCGGAAAAATCCTTTCGGAAGTTTTATTCCGTTTGGACTAAGTTCAAAATTCTCCTCTGAAAAGGATCAAAAACACGGAAAAAACAGGAACTGGCACTTGGCACTGAGTTAATAAGTTAGTCCCAAAAAAGATATAAAAGGCATACAAAACATCCAAAGTTTGACAACATAATAGCATGAAACCATAAAAAATTATAGATACGTTGGAGACGTATCACGCATTTATGACTACTGAGTACTTTTTGTCTATGCCCCAACTTGTTGGAATTGCTAATACTATTGTGGTTGAATAAATTGTTGCAGTGCCAGAAGGTTCTGAATCTGCTACTAAGGCGGTGCATATTAATGTTGATACTCGTAACCCTTCGGTACCATACCCTCGGCGTGCGGATGTTGAACTTGCACCTTCTTCTTTTTGTTCCGTTTTTGAGCTGCGCTCTTATGATCCATACTGAAATTCTACAAGGAGGCCATACACATCAAGGCCTCATACTACAAGGCCCGATTCTGTACAGGAAACGGGTGAACACGGTAGCCATACACATCAACTTGTTCATGTTGCTATTGTTGGAAGACTAGAGCGATAGCCAGACCAGCCCTACCGCCATTGGATGAGAACCGCCAAGATAGACCCTCGCCACTGGAGGACCCTTGGATGTCCTGCTACCCCCGGTGCGGCACCCTGTAGAGGAGGAGCACCCACCATCAACCCCAAGAATGCCACCATGATCGCTACGTACGATCGGCCGGATGGTGTAGCAGCGGATGATGGTGACACCGGCTTGGAGGAGATGAATGACAGGGACTGATGACCCACAAGTATACGAGATCAATGGTAGTCCTTTCAATAAGTAAGAATGTTGAACCAACGAGGAGCAGAAGGAATTGATAGGTGGTTTTAGCACGGAAATATCTGGAAGAACTGAAAGTAGTAGTGATAGCTAGTTTTGTAGTAGGGTAATTCATAGCAAGTAACAAGTAAAAATTGTAGCAAGGGTACAGAAATATGGACCAATCCTTTTTACAACAAAGGAAAAAACCGGAAATTTCTCTTATATGAAGTAAAGCACTCTTGGGGACACATGTGAATTGGTGTATAGTCACGTTGATCATGTTTAGTTGATTCGCTTTCGGTACTTTGATAATTTGGTATGTGGCTGGACCGGTGCTAGGATGATGTTCTTACTTGAACAAACAACCCTCTTATGATTACCCCCTCTCGCATGCATCCGCAACTACGAAATAAGAAATAAGATAAATCGAACCATAGCATGAAACATGTGGATCTAAATCAGCCCCTTACATAATAACTCATAAACTAGGGTTTAAGCTTGTGTCACTCTCGCAACCCATCATATACTTATTACTCTCCAATGCTTTCCCTTAGTCCCAAGTATGGTGAAGTGTCATGTAGTCGACCTTCACATGGCACCACTAAAGGAATAGAAACATGCACATCTTCAAAGTATTAAACTATTACCAACTTCACATGATTAATTATAATAAGATTTATCCCATGTCCTCAAGAACAAAACTAACTACTCATAAATCATCATCATGTTCAATATCAGAGGTATAATGAATATGCTTAAGTATGTGAACATATAATCTTCCACCAACTAAACCAACTACCATCAACTACAAGATCTAATCAACACTACTAGCAACCCACAAGTACCAACCTTAGGTTTTGAGACAAACATTGAATATGAGAGATGGAATAAGATTTGAGATGAGATGGTACTCGTGAAGATGTTGATCAAGGTTGGTCTTCCCATGATGGACAATGGCTTTGATTCTCCCACCCTGAGGGAAGTTTCTCCGGCAGAATCATTCTCCCAAAGAGCAAAAGTGCTCCTGCCCCGGTTCTGCCTCGAGACCGCAGCACTTCGTCCAAAAATCTATCTGATGATTTTTTCTAGGTCAAAATACTTCATATAGGAGAATACGGGCACCGGAGGCTTGTTGGGGGCCATCAGCTCGAGGGGCACGCTCGAGCGTCGTGGCCTCTCGTGGGTCCCCTCGTAGTATTTCCATTGCTAATCTTTTATAAATATTCCAAAATATATGTCCATAAATTTCCACGCCATTTGGAATTCTAGAAAATATCCAATTCTTTTTATCCCTTTTTCGTCGAGAATTCCAACTCCCGGTAAATTCTCTGTTTGTATAAATCTCAAATATATGAGAGAAAAGGCATTAGGATTGCATCATAAATTGAAATAATGACTGAAAACATAAAAAGTATCAACGGGAAAACATGATGCAAAACGGATGTATCAAATCCCCAAGCTTAGACCTCGCTTGTCCTCAAGCGAAAGCCAAACTCGATAATCATGACCACATGCTTCGAGAGAGAGGTGTCGATAAAATAAAATACGAACCTGCATGCATCATAATCATTATCGTAACAACAATATATCATCATAAAACTTCTCATGAACAAGTGGTAATCTATTCAAAAGCTAAAGTATGAATCATAAACCTTATTGAAAATTAACCAACTATATTCTTAGTCATTGAAACAATTAGTATCCATCATATTTTTAGAAGGAATCCATGTCAGAGCTTTATTTAGCAAGTTTAGATACTCAACTATAATTTGGTCTTTCATGATTTCTCACACTCAAAGCATATTTGTGAAGAAAAAAGTTTCAACCGGACACATAGGAAGGTAGGGTTTAATAGCTTTCACCGCCCTGGTGTTTATCTCGAGGATAATGTCAACAATAATAACTCATGGTCACCTACATCCAGCCAGATATATATGTCTAGATCTTTCCCGACTACATGATGCTTGCCAAGTAGAGAGTAAAAAAGGAAGTAATAAAGATGAACATTAATGAATCTTGCATAAAAGTAAATACACAAAAGTAAGGATATGCCCTTCGCATAGGGAAGCATAGGTAGTCATGCTCTTAATGGAAATGAATGTCACTTTATATCGCCTCTTATGATAGCAACCTTTGTTTTGCAGTCTCTCACTCTTATTTCTTTGCCATCACAAGATTGTACAAAGTTTATTTACCCTTTCGAGCAAAGATCATACATATTTAGGAGCATTTTTTATTGCTTTTGCATAGTGACAACTTACTTGAAGGATCTTGCTCAATCCATAGGTAGGTATGGTGGACTCTCATGGCATGAAACTGGGTTTAAGGGTTTATGGATGCACAAGGAGTATCTCTACTTGGTGAGAATTTTGGCTAGCAAAATATTATGAGCAATCACCACATGTTGGAGGATCCATCACAATATAACTTCTATGTGAATATAAGCAAACATAACCTAGCACATTGTCTTCCTTATCCAACGTCAACTAGTTGATTATGCATAGAATACTTAATGGGGGCTCACTATCATAAAAGATGTCTAAGATAGTATATTTATATGTGAGACCTATACTTTGTTATTATTTTTTCATGGATTGCATCAATGTCTAATGCTATGTTTGTCAACTTCCAACAAATTTTATCAATTATACTCCTTTTGTGTGAATCCATCACTCCCCATGGGATTAGGTCATGATATTTTTATTTAATATTTTCATTGATAAGATTCATACAAGAGGGTCAAGTAATCAAAGTCAAACTACTCTTTATTATATAAATCTGAAACTGATTACATAGGTAGATAGATCACAAAGCAAACACCTGAAACTAAACCACACTAAAAAATTATTCCTATAAGTCATAAGATAGCTAAAGATCAAACTGGAATAAGTGATGATGATAAAAGTGGCGGTGATATGATACCGGGGCACCTCCCCGAAGCTTGGGACAAGCTAAGGGTGGCGCCCATACCCGTGTACTCAAATTTCCTTCTTGGGGGATGATGTGTACAACACAACTTTATTCTTATAGACATTGTTGGGCCTACAAGTGCAGAGTTTTGTAGGACAACAAGAAATTTCCCTCAAGTGGATGATGTAAGGCTTATAAATCTGTAGGAGGTGTAGGATGAAGATGGTCTCTCTCAAACAACCCTGGAATCAAATACAAGAAATCTCTAGTGTCCCCAACTCAGCCAATACAATTGCATATTGTATAGGTGCACTAGTTCGACGAAGAGATGGTGGAAAAAGTGTAGTATGGATAGTAGATATAGGTTTTTGTAATCTGAAAATATAAAAAAGCAAGGTAACACGTAATTAAAGTGCGCATAAACAGTATTGAAGTGCTTGGAAGTAAGGACTAGGGTTCATACTTTCACTAGTGCAATCTCTGGACAATGCTAACATAATAGAATCATATGATCATCACTCAACATGCAACAAAGAATCACTCCAAAGTTCTTAAGTATCATAGAACATAAGATGAAATTGTTGTAGGTAGTAGAACCACCTCAAAGATATTGTTTTTGATCAATCTATTGAGCTATTCCTGTAAGTGTCACAAAGATCCCTCGAGTTTGTACTAAAATAACACCATATTATATGTGTCAATCAACTCTAATGTCTAGATACTCCAATTTCACCACAAGTATCCATGAGTCAATTTTATGATATGCATCAAATAATTTAAGATTCATCATATTCAAACCAACAAAAAGAACTTCAAAGAGTACCCCAAGATTTCTATCGAAGAAAGTAGGACAAAAACATGTATCAACCCATATGCTGAGATTACCACATTGTCACCATGGGAATCCGCAGGTTGAGTACTAAAACATATATTAAGTGAACCAATAGAACACCCCATTATCACTACGGGCATCCATATGCAAGACATACATCGAGTGATCCCAAATTCAATATTCAATCCGACATAACAAAATCTCATGGGAAAGATTCAATTCATCACATCAAGATAGCAAGGGATAAACACCATATGATCCAACTATATTTACAACGCCCGTGATACATAAATATCGTGACATCTCAATAACACGAGAGAGCGATATCAAATACATAGTTACTGGTATATACCCTCAGCTCCGAGGGTGAACTAGTCCCTATTTATCATGGAGACCATTGGGATGATGAAGATAGCCTTCGGTGATGATTTCCCTCTCCATTACGGTGATGGAATAGGGCTTCATATTTTCTTTGGTACAGAGGCTTGTGGCGGCGGAGCGAAAGTTCAAGCCTTACTTCTGAGCATTTTTATGTATATAGGATTTTTCAGCGTTGGAATCACATCAAAAGGAACCACTAGGTGGTCCCAAGTCATTATGTCACGCCCGGTTGGCTTGGCACCAATAGGTGTCCCCCTCCGGTGGTTCTTCACTCCGATGTTTCTTCTTTCCTCCAGAAGAAAATGTCAAAAAGTTTCGAGCGATTCCATGAAATTTTATTTTCTCCACAAAAACAATGTCTCTATAATTCTCCTTAAAATAGTGCCAGTCTGGTTAGTTCTATTTAAATCATATAAAGTGCATCAAAACCATATAAAACTTTCGTAAACATGTGTTAATTGGCATGAATACTTCAAAAATTATGGATGTGTTGGATCTGTATTCGGTGATGGTGGTGATGCTTGTCCTCCATCTTCCAAGGCATAGGATCTTCAACGAAAAAGGAAGAGCAAGTCTCCGGGATCCTCAAATCTGCACCTCTGTTCATCCTTTTGAATCGGGATTCATAGTCACAGTTCTAGTTTCGTAGATCATAGATTTGAGCTTGAAGGTCTTGAAGGTCGGTATGGTGTTTAAAGATCGCCTCTACAATCTCCTTGATGTCCATATTATGATCACGAATAAAATCTCTAATCATGGAGTAATTAGCACTTAGCCCACTCTCAACCATCCCATGGCACTTGAAGATTTCCAACTCCACAACTGCAAGCCCGGTCTTGTCACTCCCCTCCTTCCTCGGCCCTTGAACATCCCGGATGTGAAGCACCCCCTCATGCATCTCAATCGTTTGAGGGTGTTTTGTAACCTCCAAAATGTAGAGGTTCATGACCTTCCCATAGAACGTGTCCTTGGACGATCCCGACGACACCATGACGATCCAAATATGGTAGAAAATACCCCGAAACAAGAACAAAGGGAAAAAGTTGCAATACGGTGGTCCGAAGACCAGGGAGTATATATAATGAATATTCCCCGTGTAGGATAAGTCTATGAAATGAAAACGGAGTCAGGAAAGTCCATAGGGGACCACAAGCTTAGGGTGTCCGTCTGGGGGGGGGGGGGTAGGGCGCGCCCCCACGCTCATGGACTCCTTGTGCATGTTCCTAGGTAGTTATTATTTGCCTAGTTTTCTATATATTCTAAAACAATAAAAAATTGGTTTTATAGAATTTTTGGACTCGATTTTCTTACTGTACCACATACCTACTCCTTTTCAGCATTGTGGAGCATTCTGGCAGGTCTCTTTTATGAGCTCCTTTGGTGACATCATTTGGATAATATTGGTTTCCTAGTTAATGGGTGTACCCGGATTATAATGTTTACTTCCTTGCCCATTAACAACCTTAGTATTAATGCCTTCGGCTTTGTTGATCTTGATGGCTCCGAAGTGGTAAATCTCATTGATAATATATGGTCCTTCCCATTTGGATAGGAGTTTTCCTGCATAAATTTGAAATGAAAATTTTGTATGTAGCGATCCGACTCAAAAGGAGTAAATCCTGTGCGTATACATGCCATCCCTAGATCAGTATGCTGGCACACACATAGTAAATCAATGTATATATCAAAGTGCAATCACATGTAAATAACGTAAAACTAATATATACCTCATGAGTCTCCACGGAAAACATTAAGGATGTGAAGTCCCACCAACGACAGCATCAAGTTAAGTGTAGACCGTAACCCTAAATTATAACTCTTACTCAACGTTCAAATCTAGCAACATGACACGTTTCATCAATGTATGTCAGTAAGTCGAATGTACTAGCAAGATCACAATAAGAGAAAGCAGATGATAAGACTATTCTATATACAATAAGGCTTTGTGGCTCTATGTCTTAGTTTTTGCATAAAAGCTGGTTTTATTTTATTTTTCCTATAACAACAAAATTGTGAGGAGTTTTCGCTACAGAGTTATCTAGTATGACATGGTTCCGCCTACGAATGTCTTATGGCCAAAAACTCAACATAAGTTGCCCACCATTAATTATCAATATGGTGTAGAGAGTTCAGATAGATCCAAGTTCACAGACTCAAATTGTTCATAACTAGAGACACATCTAATCGATTAGGTTTTAACTCTGGAGTGTCGCACACTTTACCCACAAGATTTGTTCCCTCCTTGTAAGTCCTCACACTTAATGGGGGTTTGAGAACATGATGAATGAAACATGGTCTTTCAAGGAGTTTCCCTAACTACTCCCAGTGCCCATCCCATCCTACCATAGTTCAACATCTTGTAGCACTGGACCAGTAAGAGTCACGATGATGATAAATCAAGGTAGAGCCCATAATCACTTCTGGCTGCACAGGTAAGCTTCCGGGCATGAAGTATTATTCCATCTCTATGAGTCTAACTCGTACTTTCCGCATGAGTACTGGCCTACTCCAGCTCACAACGCATCCACTCGGTTCTCCAGGGTGCCTCACAACCAGTCAACCCAATGGTGTTTATCAAAATCTTGTCTCGAGTCTTGAAGTCTTGAGGTCTTGAAGATACAAGCTTTGAAGATGCCATCATGAAATTGTCATCATTGACGTAGAGTCCTCCTTCTCACACAACTCCCAAACACTCATTCCAACCCCATCTACTATAGTATAACATCAAAATCAGTAACGTCCAGGGGCTTGATAACATGATAGTGGGTTTTCCCTACCTCGTCAATTCTACTCAACTGCGAGATTCAATAACACAACTGCAAGTAATGGTGGAACGGGGACACTAAATACAATAAAAGCATAGGTATGTAAAGCCTGGTCAAAGTGAACTTGCCTGGTTAGTTGGTGAAGATAAAATCACTCTCAGAAATAACTTGATAGAAATACCCGTCACTCCGAGAAAATCTAGATAATCAAACATAGTATTCACACAAGTATTCATACTAGCAATCAAACTAACAACAAAGAAGCAAAAGAAAGTATCAAACACACACGGGAGGTGATGAAGGAAATGCTTAAAACAAAAGTTAAAACAATGCAATACAAGAAATATGCTCATACGTGACGTTTTTTAAGATGTCGTTGATGAATTCATCATAAATCTATGAAAATTTCATCCGAGACCGTCGTAAACCATTTGAGGGGATCAAATCTACATATAAATTACGACGATGTGAGTCAAAAACGTCGTAACTGCATAAGATGAGATCGTCATAACTTTTACGACGAGTGTAAAAATGTCGTAACATGTTCTAACTATGTTGACATGTCACTCGTGGGTCCATTCTATCCCACCTCATCCTAGTTTGTGAAGCAACCTACTATTCTTTCATTCCAAAAATTCTCGAAAAATTCTCATAAATACTTTGGATCATATATTTCTCAAATATGTGAAAACCCTTCCTTCCATAGTTCAAAAATAATTCAGCAATATTCATTTTCCTATTCTGTTCAGAATAGCATTTTGTGAAGGAAGTGCTATTTATATTTCTTTCATTACCCTCATATTTTTTGGGCACTCTTTCCTATCCATATCACTAGCTCATGAAAACTTTCGTAACGATTTCCCTAGTAAATATTTTTCAGCAAATTTCCAAAGTTTGTGTTCAGCTAACAGCTTTGTGAAGGAAGTACTAGATAGGAATACCCTGATGAGTTGAATTTTTTCCACATCATTTATGTGCCCAAAACATGGCTCTCCACAAAATTTTAGCCACATCTAACAATCCATGTGAGCTCATCATCTAATCTTTTTTTCTGGTAATATTAAAATTTTAGAAAAATAATTTGGTCCAATTTGGAACAAATATTTGGTAGGTCCTTCACAACAAAACTCACTTTAGCAACATTGTTTGTAATGGAAAATTGATTTATTGTGCAAAGAAAATGAAAATTCCCTTTGACAACATTGTTTGTAATTGCAAGATGCAAGCTTGTCTACTCCAAAAGATCATATTTGAATTTTATCATGTAAAAAAGTAAAAGCAAAATAATAGAAAAAATACAATTACATATGCTTCATTCTAATTGGTGGAATTGGTTGTGGCATGGATCGATGACATGGCGTTCATCCATCCATCCATCCATCTCTCCATTCCCATCCATCCATCCCTCTCTCTCGCGCACAGAACTGTAACCCTCTCTGCGATCTAGATCCACCACCCACCTCCCTCTCCCCTTGCCACCGCCTTACGCCACAGCTTCTCGATCCAAATGCGCCACCCACCTCCCTCTCCCTTCGCCGCCGGTCTGCACCCTCCCTCTCCCCCACCCTTGTCGCCCATCTTCTCCTGGACGGGAACCGTCAGCTAGCCATGTCTTCCAGCAACAAGATCTCGCTGAAGCTGCTGGTGAACATCAAGTCCAAGAAGGTGTTGTTTGCGGAGGTCCGTAAGGAGTTCGTCGACTTCGTCTTCACCCTACTCACGCTCCCCGTCGGTGCCGTCGCGAAGCTCATCTCCGCCGGTGCCATGCACGACAGCATCGGCCGGCCATACCAGAGCATGGGTGACATCGGCGGTTTCTACCTGCTCCCCAGCAAGGACAAGGCCGACCTTCTCCGCCATCCACCTCCCTCTCCCCTCGCCACCGCCTCCCACCACGGCCCAGGCAGCGGTCAGATCCACCCTTCATCCCTCCCCGCGCCAGAAACCCTAGCCGTTCGGCCACGTTGAACACCCACCCGCACGCACAGGGCAACGGTGGATGTCGGAGGGACCCGGCGGGTTCTGCTGCGGCGGCGTGAGGTCGTGAGTGGCGGATCTCGCGTGCGGCCTCGAGATGGGTAGGCCCAGCGCCGGCGCCGCGGGGCTCTTCCGCAGCCCGCGCTACGGCTGCGTCCGCGCCACGGCCTCAGGTGCGTCGCCGTCTCATCACTCCCGTCCCGCGTCACTGATTCGAGGGTACAGAAGCGTGGGTTGGTTGTTATGGATGATGTAAAGCTCCTGCAACGACCTACCAATCGCCGCCAGATTCCGTGCGATTCTGTGGATATTTGACAGGGGGAATGTGATGGAGGGTCATGCCTGATGCGCCAGCCAGCAATTTTATTGTGAATTCCGCTTTGGGGAAACAGGGATTGCCTTGCCGCTGTCTATCTAGTACTAGTACCAGTTGTAGTTGTTATCCTGGGTCGTGTGGTTGTGACATGCTCCTGGTGTACTGTGGGAATGTTCGTGTTGCATAGTAGGCTCCGGATTGTACAGGATGTTGGTGAAGAGTTGTCCTCGTTTTGCTCTACGCTATGCAACTTCAAACATTCATGTGCTTGTGTGCATCCTGCTTGGGGTTAGTTGTGCATGGCAGTGACCGGCTCTGTTTTTCTGGGGTTACTAATGAGATAGTAATTGCTAGTATTGGTCCTGTAATAACCAGTCTGGTAAAAATGCTTTACCAATTCTGTGATAATGGTGAAGTGAGATGATCCATGTGGTGACGTTTGCACCCTTATAGCTGCTGGCCATTTATTTGTAGCTTAGTTTCTGCTGGTTCAAAATGGAGTGGGTTTAACTGTGTCAGCTAATCTAGACTCCTTTACTATCTTATTATCCAGCTGACCCAGAGGATATTCCATCTGACAAGCTTCAAACAAAATCATCCGGGAGTGTTCTGTCGTACGTCGGCGTTGCTTGCTTGGGGGCAATTTTGTTTGACTACCATCTTGGGTATGTTTTCTCCTTCTCACTGTACCATAGCATAGAGAAATATCCCATGCATTCTACGGGGATAAAAGCGCAGTTTCCTAGTCTAAATGTTAACTGATGAATACCAATGGAGATTAAGTAATTGTTCCTGTCTTCCGAGGTGTGTGCAATGGAGATTAATTTTCCTTAAATGTTTACTAATTATACATTTTTTAGAGGCTGTCTGTCTTGTGCAGAAACGTTAAATATCATTACAGTTAATGCCAACCTTACTACCAAATCGACAACCATTCACTATTTCAAATCTAGACACGCGCTGATTCTGTGTGTCAGTTGTTCCATTTATTTGCAATGCACTGGTGTGTTGGATGTTATTTTTTAGGAAATAATAATCAGGAAACCAAATAAACAACTGCCCGCACTGATGGTGTGTTGTAGTTCCTAAGTGTTGTGTGTTGTTTCTTCAATTAAGTGGCATGGCGGGTCGCCTTGTTCTTCTTCTTCTGCACCGGTGGTACACAGGACCGGCGCCAATGCCATGGAAGCTCGCTGCTCTGACCGCTTCTTCTTCTCCACCACTAAGTCAGATTCCTCCCTCTTGGGTTCATCATCACTGTGCTCTGCTTAATGGTTTTCCTGATGCATTGGTGCTTACTTGTGTGCAGTTTGGGATCGACAAGTCCAAGATGCATCAAGGTAGAAACATTCACAATAGCAAGTCCTCCACCGACTGCTGCTGCCCTCCACCTTGGCATCCCATCAAGGAAGAAGCACCACCGGGCACCAAGGTCCACAATGACCCAACTACCCCCAAGCAAGCAAAGGTACCCACCAAATCTATCATTCGTCTGGGATATCATTCGAAATCAGGCACAATACATATGTGAAATAGATTCAATAGTGTATTGCTTTTCAGTCTGGTTGCTTGCTGGGAGACTCAATGGCCTTCTACATATCTTCTGGGCAAACAATTTCAACTCTGCATCCTTTTCAGTCCAGATTCATTTCTACCCAAGAAATTAGTTTCAATGGATACATCAGCAAGGCAACAAGTTATAGAAACATCATGAATGATCTTGCAGTGAAAATAAAATCATAAAGTTCCAATATATCTTTACCATTATTAACAAACGTACTGTTCTTTCACTAGAAATCGTGTATGTGGAATGCATTCTATACTCAACAATATGGATGCTGTAATGTGAAATGTTGTGGTATAATATGTTTCGTGAGCCCATGAATTTGGATCTTCTGTTAAGTGTTAAAATTGTTTCCCCCCGCCTACATCAAACACTAGCGTTATCTTCATGAACGTCAGATCTGCCACGGGTTGACGGCTAGCATGTTATGTTTCTGAACTCCCCTGCTAATAAAATGGAATTTGTACCATATTTGATTGCCCTGATGAGCGTAAATCTGATCTCTACCATCATATCTCGTTGTGCAGTTGCAGAGGAGTGCCTACAAAACCCTGAGTCCAGCAAACAACTGCATTCTCTCTACACAGGAAAGATTCTGGTCACCTGACCATAGTAAGTATTCTCTAGTGATAGGCTGAAACTGAGGATGAGACTTCTCACTTCTTGTTTGGAAACTGATATTTGTTCCTCTGCAGGTGATTAATCTTACTTTACGATATGGCCCAGTTTACTTATGTGCTCCTACAACCATCCTTAAACCGATATTGGGTTCTCACTTGGGCCGGTGCGTCATGAAAAAATATTAAGTTCCTCTTCAAAATTTTCTTGCGATAACATAGATAATACGTCCTGCTTGTGCGATTTTTGGTCTTCAATTCGTCCTGGAGCAGTGGCCGACAGGAAAAAATAGTTATAAAGCAAATTAAGAAAAATATGATACTAAAGTAGGAGTTGTGTACAGTTTTAAATAAATAATAAGGGGCCACTGTAGGTACACGAATCAGTAGCTCTTGGATTCCTTCTCTAGAGTTTAAAAAAAGTTATATTCCATTATTTGGGGAATATATCTAGAAGATGTTCCTTTCGTCAATGAAATTGTTTTGTGCATAGACCAAGATGGGAGTTTTTTGTATCAGTACATCAACAATCAATGACATGCTTCATTTTTTATTGTTCTAGCTAGAGCTCGCAGATTTGTTAACATTTATCTTAGCCAAATGTATTAGTAAATTTTGCTATGGTGCTGGACACATTACCTTGAAAATAAAATATAAAAATGGGAATAACTGATCTAATCTAAGGGGCTACCAATGCTAGCCTGCAGCTTAGTAAGTGGGGGATCGTCTGAACTTTAGTATCTTGCTGAGCTATTTATGCTATCCTACTGTTATGGGAGAAAACTAGTGCACAATCTTGTATAGCTAGGAAATGGAAATACTCACTCTGGAAAGATAAAATCTTATTCTATTGTGATAATCTTGGAGGCAAAATCTTATTCTATTGTGATAATTTTTCAAGTGTACCTTATGACCTGTGAATATATATTTGTTTTGATGTTCCAGAATGGCTATAGAGCTACAGAAGCTTCTCACCGAACAAATTCTCTTAGCTAACCCCTAGGAGAGTCCTTCTCATTTTTGTGTTCTGTCATGATATTGCAGCTTACACCATGCATGGCGTTATATGATACCATGGTAAGCCTAAAGAGTCCAATTGGTACCCGTTGCCTGGGCTTTGCATTCAACCTGGATGGATTCATTCTTGCAGCTGGAGAAAAGGTATTACACTTACATACCGACTTCCTTCTGGAAGTGTTTAATTTTTATACCAACTATAATGCTTGTTCTGCTGTTATTTATACCGTGTAGGGTTCACGTACTGGTATGCCTCTTTGCCGTGTTTCACTTCAGTCACCTGCTGGAGCAGCTTGAGGCCAGGTCTAGGCTTTAGCAGAAGCTTACTGATCAGTTTGTTGTTAAAAACCCATATGGTGTACAGTTATTGTTGTTATTGCTGAAGTATCTTATCATATGCTTCTTATCTCCTACAGGATGATGATATAGAAAACGAATCAAACGAACTTAATCGGATCAAGAACTATCTTTATGGCAAACTAGCAAAGCACACGGGTCAGTCTGTTGAAAAGGTCAGCATTTTCTGTTGAACGTTCCTGCCACTCTGTCGCACATCACCTGCAGTTACAGTTAGCTTTCAGTTACTCTGCAAAAGCGTATTACCGTTTCCTGCTTAATCTCATCTCACTATGCCTAAGAAGGCTTTGATTTGTTCTTGTTTTCTCATATATCATACTAACAGAAATAATCTGATGTGAATACTGTACTGCCACTTTGCCTATATGCACAACATACTTTCCCTATAGGCGCAGCATTTTACATGATCCAACAAGGTTGATCTCCGCAAATACGATCCTAGCTGCATTCCTCTCATCTCAAGTCGTTGCTTACTTTGGGTACATACACGAGCGCCGGCCCTTATGCGCAGCCTCTCGTTTTGCTTGTTGTATCGATATTGTGTGGTGTGGTGGTGCACATTCGCCATGTGCTTGTTCAGTCCCCATTTTAGGTGGTAGTTGACTAGCTTCGCTTGCTATGCTTGCTCATGTAATTATCTCTGTCGTCGTACCAATTGACGGATGATTCCGAGTTTTGATGATCGCGTCGAGTGGCTCTGTACATTAGTGACCTCTACATATAGTTTTTCGATGGATTGGGAATATTTAGAAGATGTTTGTTTCGAGTGGCTTTGTACATTATTGACCTCAATATTTACATGGTTCTTTGTGTATTTGTTGATGCTTTATTAATATAAACTATATTGTTGGCATAAGTGGTCTTTCTTATATGTGATGCTTTGTTAATACTTAAGAACATGCCTGATGGCCCGTTTTATTCAATTTGGTTTGCTTTGTCAAACAAAAATATCCATGTGCAAATGTCGGTCTATGTTCGATTCACATTGGTTTACTCTACTACTGAAGCTCCTATCCGGTCTAATGTTTTTTGTTTTGTCTCTTTTTCTATTGCTAGGGAAGTGGTGAGAAGATGTCGATGATGCCTACTTGCGACATTCAAATCAACACAACATAAGAATTTCTGAACCTATGTCTCATAGGAGAGTGGAATGAACTCCATTGTTAGCAGATGCGCCATTGTTTTATTGTGCAATTATGTTTGTTCTTGCTATAATCCTATGTAAGGAAATGTATTTATGAAATTAGTTATTGTGTTATGTAAACCTGGGAGATGTATTATGTGATGTTATATGATGAATGATTTTAATTTGACTTGGAGTTTTCTTGATTTGAATATGAAATAGTGTTGAATTTAATATTGGACAAATAATTGGGTTGATAAGGCCCAACAAATAGAAATGAAACCAAGTTCTGGAACAAGAAGTTGCTGAATTCAAAAATGAAAAAAGGCCAAAACTGAAACTGGACTAAATGTATTTGAGTACTAAAAGGCGAGGGCCCAAATTATAATGATATAAAAAAATCGAAAAATAATACTAGAAGTGGCTGTAAATAGGCTAAGGCCCAAAAAGAAGCCCAATAAGAAAAAGCCCAAAAAAAATAAAACCAGCCCATGTGATCAATTGAAATGGGTTGGGCTAATTTCAACCATGACATTTTGATTTCGTTGTAATTTTGCCACGTAGGACTGTCACGTAGGACTGGGTTTGATTGCCAACGATGATTTAGGATCTTCGTAAAGGTTACGACAATTCAGGAATCGTCATAAAAGTTACGACGATTTTGATCAAAACGTCGTTGCTGTTCATTTGTGACGCTCCATTTTCGACGCTTGGTTTTTCGTCATGAGATCGCCATAAATTAAAAACCGTGATGATGTAGCGACGAAAAAATAGCGTCGTATATTAGCATATTCATTGTAGTGATGAAACTCTATCAAAGTAACCATGAATAGTTTTCTCTATGAGTTAACTATTATCAACTGCAACAAAGCATCAAAACAAACTACAACAGAGAAAGTATTTTATTAAATATTTTACTACCAAAAAGAATTACTTTTGAACAACAAAGTAAATAAACTATAAAGAGTAGATCATTAAGTAATACAAGTTTTTGTCCTAATCAAACTTAACAGCAAAGAAAACACTAAAAATAATAATTTAACATAAAAGAAAATGTAACACAACTAAGTTAACAATAAAATATTTTTCATAACATTTTATTAGCAAAATGAAGTAATTGAAAAGCTTTTATTAAACTCTACTTATGACCAAAACAATGTTAACCTTGAATAAGACAAAAAACAATTTCAACTTTAATAGAAATTGTTTGTGATCTAAATTTAAGATAAAACTTATAAAACAAGTTATTACAAATATTTTCCAAAAGAATTTAAGTAGCATTGAAATCAATTTCAAGTTATGTATTGAAATAGAATTGATTCCGTGCAAATCAAGCTTAAAATAACACAAAGTAAAATAAAAATAATTTTGTTGAGAAGCTAATGTTTACTAACAAAACTTAACTTATTTTTCACAAATGACAAAAGGAATTAAATTAACACAATTTAAAACAAATCAACTAAAGCCTTAAACAAGAATAACTGAACACTACTATTTTTGGTGTAAAACCCTAATTTGGAATATTCCAAAAAATCTGTAATTAAACCTACTAATAAATAAAGTCACAAGTGACAAGTAGAAAAATGAATCAACTCAAAACCTATTTTTAGACTCACGTTATCCACAAAAAAAGATTTGAAACAAATATGTTTGATTCAAATTTAAACTTCTCAAATATGGGCAAACTTGTTATCTACAATAACTAGATAAAATATTGACAGAATGCAAAATATTTCACCCAAAACCAAATAAAAATCTAAAAGATATTGCAATTCTAAAAACAAAACTATTTCTGGAATTGAAATTAAAACTGAAAAAGAAAAACTAAACTAAGGGACTCGGTGTACACGTGGCAATTATTGGTTGGCTCTCGGGTGTGTGTTGCGGCGTTAAAACGGCGAATGGACTTAATTTAACTAAAATGATTCGGTTAAAGTAATAAAAGAAAAATCGGCGGCTGGGTTTAACTAAACTGGACAAAAAGAACCAATTGAAAGAAATAAACCTAACCGTTTCTTTACGATCTAATCTCGATCATTGCTACGACATCTAGCAGAGGAGGAAAGATCCCGGTGACTTACACGGAACAGGGGAGCTTTGGCGATGCTTCGATGAGGGCGGCTCTATGGGTTGATGTAGCTGGCCCTCCGGTGGTTGTTGACAGCAGTGGTGGGTTCTAGTCGATGGTGGTGAGGCTCGAGCGTTGAATGGTGGCATTGACGCTCGGGAGAGACTGAGTGAAGCGACACAAGCTCGATGTGGTTCGGTGGTGTGGGTGGAAGTCGAGCGAGGATGGTGTAGTGTCTCTCTTGCGTGTGAGGTGGCATTTAGGGGGGGTGGGGTGCGAATGATGTGGCTTATATAGCCACGGGCTCAGGTGCTTCCGAAAGGTAAGGGGCGGCACGGATCCGATCCGGTGAGATCCGTCGGTGAAGGAAAAGGGAGTGGGGGAAAGGAAGGGGATTAGCAAGCGTGATTCAGAACAGGTGGTGGGGCCGGGGCATCAGCGGGAGAGAGAGAGAGCGTGCATGGCGTTAGTGGCCGATCCGTATGAGATTTGGATCTGTCTCAGGGATTTGGTCCAGATGTGCTATTTGGGCCATATCAACACATCTCCTAATACACATTGTTTTCCTTTTTTTTAAACCCTATTTCCTTTTTATTAAAAAAAGAAAGATAAATACTAAAAGGAAACGGAATACCTCCAAAAATAGAATTATTATATATTGAAATGATCTGAGAAAATAGAGCAAACCGATTAGCATTTTTCCAAGGGCAAAATATGTACTTAAAAAAATAATTTCCTAAAAATCCCAAAATGGATTTGAAATCCCATTTCAAAAAAATTCAAAATACTCCTCTGTTTTAATAGTCAAATGTCTTTCAAAAATACACCAGAATTCGAGGGTTATATTCCTCCTCTCTTTGAATTTGATTAGGCATTTGAATTCATTCAAGTTTCAAAATTGGAAAATGACCAATTTTAGAAATACTTCAAATAGAAAAATTAAAAAACTTTCAACTCCCATTTCAAATTATTTATTTGAATACGTCATCTCATCTACTCTTTATGGTTTGTAGTGGATGAATTTGAAATAAGAAACAAAGGGGAAAGTCATTCAAAGGTTTTCAAAAGTTTCTAATTTCACTCAAATTCAATCAAACATTCAATTAATTAATATAGCATTCCAAAATTTGGGATGTTACAAATCTAGCACACTTAAAATGAATCTCGTCCTAGAGATTCGAAGGGGCTAGAAAGAAAAGGTTGGGTTTGGGGGTCTTCTAACAAATTCATTGGTCTTCACAAAAAGGTCTGGGGTGCTACCACACTTAGAATGAGAATTACTCGTCCCTCAAAGTCATGTCATTCCTCTCGGGTCTTGTCCATATTTGTCTCTTCACATTTCTTATAGTAACACCTTCGTTGAACTCTTTCGTTGTACTCATAACGTTCCCTTCAAAATCTTGTGTAATTTCGCCAATATAAAATTCTTCCAATATTGGGTCTTCTTAACTGATAGGTTTGTCGCCAGTACTAAACAACTATTGGTGATCTCATGGTGCTCGTTACTTAAAGGTTATCCTGGAGTGAAATGGATCTTGGCTTCATCCTCACCATAAAATTCCTATGTTTCAGAAAGGATGGCATGTAAAACGTTCATCATCATACCAATCTAAGGCTTAAAACAAAGGTTTCAATGATCATCGTCACTTTACTATGGGTAAGTCACTCAGATTTACCATTCCGAATAATAAGAGTGAATGATCAGAGTAAGTCGTCATGGTGAGCAATCCATTCCGCACCCAAATGTCGGGCGGGTACTCAAACAGGGGTGTTTACTTCCCCTGACTTGTGCACGAACGATAAGCCGCCGACCCGACGCCCTAAGGTTGGTGGGGAATGCTACCACTCCATCAAGGCCTGGCCCAAGCCAAAGAAGCCGCTCTACGAGATGTCAAGGAGCGCATAAAGAAGACCAAGACTCCGGCAGACACGGCCCCTCATGGTCAATGATGCCGGCAAGACCTACACAAGCAGCCTAGGACGGGCGAAAGACGCGACAAGAACCCCTAACACCTAACGGGGACGAAGAAGAAGACCCAGCAAGTCGCCCCCTCGACAAGCGCTAGCAAATATGTCACCACTCCACCTCATCGCTACATGAGTCACTTATCGACGAGGTGTCCAGCTCCGAGATGCCTAGGTGGCTCTCACTAGATACGTGGCGACACGCCGGAAAACAGATTACGACTAGTTGACACCCGTCCAGAGGCGTGTCAAGACACCAAGCCACGACCATCTAATAGGTGGTAGGAGCTTGCCGGGAACGAACCCCCGATCGCCACATAAGGCCGCATTTATGTCGCTTTCTCTTAAGTACCAGAGTTAGGTATGATAACATCATGAGATATATAATCATGTTTGTTTCCACTATGGATGCCCCTTGAGCTATAAAATGAGGCCCAAGATAACCTAGCAAAGGATTCGGACCCCACAGTTTTAAAACCAGGAATATTTGTATGCATGTAATAGCTGTCGGTGACAACCCTGGCCGGAGCAGAACACCGTGCGAACTTCGTCTTCCCCAATCAATCCACAAAAGTAGGAGTAGGGTTTTACGCTTCACAGCGGCCTGAACGTGGGCGCCTTGAGTCTCATCATCGTTTTACCTCGTAGTTTCTGCTCTTTGTGCCACGCGATCTCCCCGCCGAACCACGAAGGGGCCAAAGGTCCCATAGGTGATTGAGTGCACACACCGACATCAACATCTTTGGAGCGACATGTAGGGCGAATCATTTATACAAACCTAAGATTGCAATAGCTTCATCGATCTTCATCAGCATCCCCTCTGCTTCGAGCGCTGAGGAAGAAGAACATCATCACTTTACAAGCGTGTTCCTCTCCGAGCCCTGCCATGCACCACCGTTGTGGTTGCGTCAACGGCAACGAGGACCGTCGATGCCATGGCTGCTGCGTCCGACCCGGACGGTGGGGCCACGGAGGTGATAGTTATCCTAAAGTCTTGCTGAGTACCTCCATACTCATGTTTGTTTAATAATTGTTGCAGAGGTTGTTAATGACCCTAACGGAGGGTTCTTCCTAGACATCGACGACGACGAGTAGCTGGTGTCGCAGCTACGATCTGGCCCTAGGTTGGGTCTGTAGTATAGTCCGGCCATGTGCCTTCTAGTTTCACCTATCTGTACTCAGACAGTTTTAAACACTTCCGCTGGCTTGTAACTGAATGACTGCTATGATGGGTCGTGAGACCTTTTTGTGTAATATTATCTGTGTGGCTCTTCCGAGCCTTTTAAATAAAGCTTGTATGTTTATGGTTATGTTGTGATGCCATCGATGTATCTATACATATCGGTATGCCATGCGTACGTGTGTCGTACTTGATATGTATGGGGTTCGATTACCTAGCCGTAAACTTTAGTAGCACTCCTTACAGGGAAATGCCCCTTTGTGATCCAACGAGCCATGGTAGTTCGCTACTGTCCTTCTTAGCTGCTGTGTCTGTCCCCTCTGGGGAAATGTCACGCGATGTAATGGAGTCCTTGTAGCTTCCAACGACTCGTCTACATTCGCTGGTGACCGACACCTGCTTTGCTGGGTCATGTATGCCTGTCCCTGTGCGGAACTGCCACTTTAGTTTATGACTAGACATGTCGATCCGGGTTCTTTGTCATTGGATTGCTAGCGACACAATTGCATACGTGAGTCAAAAGGCGCAAACGGTCCCGGCTAAGGTAAGGCTGCAGCCGTGGGGTTAACCGTGCGTGAGACCACAAAGGGATGCGATGTATTAGAGGCTGGATTCCTATGGCTTAGGATCGGGGTCCCGACAGGAGACCTGCAGGGAACCCACAAGCCAGGGGGCGCGGCCACCCCACCCAAGGCGCGCCCTGCAAGCTTGTGGCCTTCGGCAATTGCCTTGCCCCCTACTCGAAGATTGTTTCATGTCTTCTCATCCAGAAAAATCCTTCAAGAGATTTTCTTCCGTTTGGACTCTGTTTAATATTCCTTATCTGCAATATTCAAAAACGTGGAAAAAATAAAAACTGACACTAGGCTCTAGATTAATAGGTTAGTCCCAAAAATAATAGAAAATAGCATATAAATGCATATAAAACATCCAAAACACCATAGACCATCCCAAACGTCTTACTTGGCTCAAACACTAACTAAAACAAGAAAACACAATTATTACAGAGCTAATAATGTGTGCAGCACACAAAAACAGAAAGAAAACAAAATCAAAATAAATAAAATTGGCTTGCCTCCCAACAAGCATTATTGTTTAACGCCCCTAGCTAGGCCTAATGCGATAGATTTATAAGGTAATCTTATTTTCTTTCTATGAAAGTGCTCCATACCTTTCCTTAATAGGCACTGGAATCTAATATTACCTTCCTTCATATCAATAATTGCACCAAACATTCTGAGGAAGGGTCTACCAAGAATAATAGGACATGTAGGATTGCATTCTATATCAAGAACAATGAAATATATGCACACATAATTCCTATTAGCAACAATAAGAACATCATCAATCCTTCCCGCATGTTTCTTAATTGTAGAATCCGCTAGATGCAAATTTAGAGAACAATCATCAAATTCATGGAATCCTAACACATCACATAAAGTTTTTGGTATTCTGGAAAGCTAGCACCAAAATCACACAAAGCATGGCAGTTATAATCTATACTTTTAATCTTAATGGTAGGTTCCCACTCATCATAAAGCTTTCTAGGTATAGAGACCTCCAACTCAAGTTTCTCTTCAAAAGATTTCATTATGGCACCCACAATATGTTTATTAAAGTCTTTATTTTGACTATAAGTATGCGGGGAATTCAACATGGATTGCAACAAGGAAACACAATCAATTAAAGAGCAACTATCATAATAAAATTCTTGAAATCTGAAAGAGTGGGCTCATTGCTATTTAAAGTTTTGACCTCTTACATCCCACTTTTATAAATCTTATCACTAAGATCTATGAACTCCGAATCGTTGGGACGCCTCTTAACTAAAGTTGACTCATATCCAGTCCCATCTTTTTCAATATTTATGCTAGAAATCAAATATTCAATAGGTGTCACACCAATCACTTTTAGATCTTCATCAATATTATCACGAGAAAACACTTTTTCAAGCCATTCACGCTTAACACATATTCTAGTGGTTCTTTCCTTACACTCATCAAAAGAAATTATCATAGCTTTCTAAAGACTCATTAATATCATGCTTGCGTGCAATAGACCTAATTTTAAAAGAATCAATCTCAAGAGAAATTCTATCAATGTTCCTAGCCAAATCATCAATCTTGAGCAATTTTTCTTCCATCATAGCATTGAAACCTTTTTGAGAGCTATTGAATTCTTTAATATTATTATCAAGATCAGATGGCATCTTATTATAATTTCCAGAAGAATTGTTGTAGGAATTACCATACTTATTAGAGGAATTACTAGGAAACGGCCTATGATTAAAATTACCTCTATACGCATTATTGCCAAAAAAATTCCTACCAACAAAATTCACATCCATAGATTCATTATTATTTCCAATAAAAGAAGACAAAGGCATATCATTGGGATCAATAGGAGCACTCTTACTAGAAAACAATCTCATTAATTCATCCATCTTTCCACTCAAAGTATTTATTTCTTCCATAGCATGCACTTTTTTACTAGTAGGAGATCTTTCGGTATGCCATTGAGAGTAATTAGCCATAATATTATCTAGGAGTTGAGTGGCTTCTCCTAATGTGATTTCCATAAAATTACCACCCACGGCTGAATCTAAAAGATATCTAGAAGGAAAATTTAACCCCGCATGAAAAATTTGTATAATCATCCATAAGCTCAAACGATGCGTGGGGCAATTCCTAATCATAAGTTTCATCCTCTCCCGAGATTGTGAAAAATTCTCATGATCAAGTTTCTTAAAATTCATTATATCGTTCCTAAGGGAGATAATCTTTGCGGGTGGAAAATACTTGGAAATAAAAGCATGTTTACACTTATTCCATGAATCAATACTATTTTTAGGTAAAGATGAAAACCAAGTTTTGGCACGATCTCGTAATGAGAAAGAAAATAGCTTTAATTTAACAATTTCATTATCCACATCTTTCTTCTTTGGCATATCACACAACTGAACGAAAGTGTTTAGATGGGATGCGGCATATTCACTAGGAAGGCTAGAAAAATTAGTCTTTCATAACAAAATTGAGCAAAGTGGCATTAATTTCACAAGATTCCGAACTAGTGGCGGGAGCAATTAGAGTACTAATGAAATCATTATTATTAGTAGTGGAAAAGTCACATAACTTGGTATTCTCTTGATCCATCATGACAAAGCAAGCAATCTAGCACAAAAAGCAAGCAAACAAAAAGACGAACGGAAAAAGGGCAAATAAAAAGGCAAATCTTTTTGGTATTTTATAAAAATATTTTTAGAAGTGGGGGAGAGGAAAACGAGAGGAAAAAGGAAAATAAAGTATATGCAAGAGATGAGTTTGTGATGGGTACTTGGTAGGCGTGATCTTGCTATGTATCCTCCTTGCCAACAGTGCCAGAAATCCTTCTTGCTATGTATCCTCCCCGGCAACGGTGCCAGAAATCCTTCTTGCTAACTCTTGAGCATGTGTAGGTTTTCCCTTGAAGAGGAAAGGGTAATGCAACAAAGTAGATAAGTATTTCCCTCAGTTTGTTGAGAACCAAGGTATCAATCAAGTAGGAGGAACAATCAAGGCCCCATTAGTAGTACGTACACAAATATTCAAACACTTGCACCCAACGCTATAAAGGTGTTGTCAATCCCTTTAGAGTTATTTGCAAGGATGAGATCTGATAGAGATAGGTATAAAATATTGATAGATCTGAAAGTAAAACAAAATTAAATAAATTGCCGCAAAGTATTTTTGGTATTTTTTGTTTATAGATCTAAAAATATAATATGGAAAATAGACCTAGGGCCATATGTTTCACTAGTCATAAAGGAAAATAATATGGTGGGAGAAAACAATTTACTGTCAAGCAATTTATAGAAAAGCAAATAATTATGAAGATATCCAAGGCAATGATTATGCATATAGGCATCACGTCCGTATCAAGTAGACCAAAACAATTCTCCATCTACTACTTTTACTCCACACATAGACAGACTCCTGCCTGCATCTAGAGTATGAAGTTCATGAAGAACAGAGTAACGCATTAAGTAAGATGACATGATGTAGAGGGAGAAACTCAAGAAATATGATGAAAACCCCATATTTTCATCCTTGATGGAAACAATACAATACGTGCCTCGCTACCCCTACTGTCACTAGGTAAGGACACCGCAAGATTGAACCCAAATCTAAGCACTTCTCCCATTGCAAGAATGGCCAATCTAGTTGGCCAATCCAAACCAATAATTCGAAGATACTTACAAAGATATGAAATCAAGCATATAAGAATTCAGAAAGACTAAAATAATATTCATAGATAATTTAAACTTAAACTCACAATTCATCAGATCTCGACAGACACACCGCAAAACAGTATTACATCGGATAGATCTCCATGAAGATCATGACGAACATGGTATTGAAGATCAAAGAGAGAGAAGAAGCCATCTAGCTACTAGCTATGGACCCGTAGGTGTATGGTGAACTGCTCACACATCATCGGAGGGGCAATGAAGTTGTTGTAGATGCCCTCTGTGATCAATTCCCTCTCTTTCAGATTACCGGAAAAGGCTCCCAGATTGGATCTCTCGGGAACAGAGGCTCCCGATGGCGTGAAAGTATTTTCGTGGCTCCTTTTGGCGCTACGGGAATATTTGGGAATTTATAGGCCAAGAACTAGGGTTAGGTGACCTGCAGGGGACCCACAAGCCAGGGGACGCGTCCACCCCCCCCCAGGGTGCGCCCTGCAGGCTTGTGGCCTCCCGACAATTGCCTTGCCCCCTACTCCAAGTCTATTGCGTGTCTTCTGGTCCAAGAAAAATCCTTACGGAGATTTTATTCTGTTTGGACTCCATTTAATATTACTTATCTGCAATATTCAAAAACGTGGAAAAATATAAACTGGCACTAGGGTCTAGATTAATAGGTTAGTCCCAAAAATAATAGAAAACAACATATAAATGCATATAAAACATCCAAAACATATAATATAATAGCATGGAAAAATAAAAAATTATAGATACGTTGGAGACGTATCACCCCCCGGCAAGCGCGAGCTAATCTGCCACCGCTCCATCTCATCGCTACACCAATCACTTATCTTTGAGGTGTCACGCTCCGAGATGGTTAGGTGGCTCTCGCTAGATATGCGGTGACGCGCCGGAAGACAGATTACGACCAGTTGACACCCGTCCAGATGCGTGTCAAGACACCAAGCCACGACCAGCTAATAGGTAGCGGGAACTTGTCGGGAACACACCCCCACTCGCCACTTAAGGCCGCATTTATGGCACTTTGTCTTAAGTGCCAGAGTTAGGTATGATAACACTGTTAGCTATCTAATCATGTCTGTTTGCCACTGTGGACTCCCCTTGAGCTATAAAAGGAGGTCCAAGGCAACCTAGCAAATGATTCAGACCCTAGGTTGTTAGAACCAAGAATATTTGTACGCACGTAATAGCTCTCTGCGGCAACCCTTGCCTGGGTAGAACACCGTGCAAACTTCGTCTTCCGCAATCAATCCACCACAGCAGGAGTAGGGTTTTACGCTTCGCAACAGCTAGATCCAGGGTAAACATCCAAGTCTCATCATCGTGTTGCCTCATAGTTTCTACTCTTTGTGTCACGGTATCTCCCCGCCGAACCACGAAGGGGGCGAAGGTCCCATAGGTAATCGAGTGCACAAACCTGCATCGACACCAAATCATTATTCTGTCTAAGGTTTAGCGAATCTCGTATTCTATCACTTGGGCTCCTCACAATCATCGCATGATTTCTCTTGTCCGGGAACGAAGTTTAGATAAATCCATTGATCTCGCAAGCTGAATAAAATATGTATCGTTTCTTCACAACTCTCGGGTTTTCGTATCCTACTAAGGAAACGTCTATTAATCAATCATAGCTTCTTCCAAGTTGCTTCCTTCATAAAGGTTTGTTGGATGTAAGCCCACTTCAACACTTGAACGACTTTAACTCATCCTTCGAGTTACTGGTGTTCCATATTCCAACAGCACACTGCCTTCAAATCCAATAGTGCTTCATTTCATCGTACTCTTTGGATAGCCATCATAGTAAAATTAATTATCAAAGTTATTTTTGTCTACACTCTACTCGGTAGAATACATTTTCCATTTCATTGGTCTGTTTACCGTTAAATGTATTGGTTCATCCGTAAATCACACTCATTTCATAATCAATACTTTGTTACATCCTTTATCTATTCTCAATACTCCAATTCAAAAGTACTTTATTAAAAATGTTGCCATCCACATTGTTCAGTGTGGCTAAGCATTACTTCCAACTTTATTCATTTGTACCCATTGGAGATATTTTATTCCCACCGGAATTTTGTGATTTGCTCCTCGAATTCACCCATCTTTTGCATTATCATGGTGGCCATGAGCTTCATCTCCATCATCTCATCATGCACTTCTCTGAGGTATTCCTCAGTGTGATGGAGTCTTGCTTCAAATATTTATTCAATCTGACGTATGGCTTCCAAGTTTATTCATGAACATAATCAAAGAAGGTTGCTCATGGTACACATGAAATGAAGAAGTATTTTTCCATAGTCTTTGGCGAAACTTCTTTCACACGATGAATGTGTACTTACACATACCAAAGTTTCACTCCATTTTCCCTGAATGGGTAGCCTTTGTAAATTGCAACTCCTTTAAGATGAATGTGCTTCATCATATCCTTCCGGACCTTTGGGTAGTTATGATCACTAGTCAGGGTCATGATTATTTCTGGGCCCTTGAGAAAGGACTCATAAAGGGTTGTCATCACCACGTGCGAGAAAATGGGTACTCAGAAAAATACGATACTACCATTTCACATCAAAACCATTTTTATGCATGTTTTTTGAAGGAAAACTATAAGGTAAACCCCCATAGTGAGATTTTTTTTGAAATAATAAGAACCCAAATTCGCACCCATGGGGTTTGAACCTCGGTGGCTCGGTTGTACATCCACTCCACTAGCCAAGTGAGCTAGGCTCACTTCCTCATTTAATGCATGTTGACACACAAGTTAAATAATTATCATCTCCTAGATATTTAATCATGGCATGAAAAGCTATGATCTCTAATTGTCATCACAAACATGTTCACTCATGATATACTAAATCAATTTCGAACAACCAACATATTTACAAAAACAATAAATAAGAAGAGTTCATACCTATTTCCTTTGCCATGATCACTTCGTCAAATATCGTCATTATTGCCTTTCACTTGCATGATCGAATGATGTGATAATAATAAAAGTGCAAGGGTGTAGTGGGCTAAGCTGGAATTTGCAGGGAAGTTTTGAACAAAGGAGAAGACATGGTAATATTTGCTCTTCGTTAGATCAACAACAAAGCATATGAGAGCCACTAGTCATTTTCATTGTGGTCTTCCCCTTTCATGACTCAACAAAAAGGAAAAGAAATTCAAAGAAACAGACTAAAATATTTTTGGAGTTTTTGTTTTTCTTAAGCAAGCAAAATATACTAAGGGGAAACAAGAACAAGAAAATTATTTACTCGAGAAAGGTCCCGACAAGCAAGAGGAAATATTTTTGGGTTTTCTTTTAATACAACAACTAATTAAACATGAAAGAAAAACCAAAAACAAGTGAGTACTATTTTTTTATTTTCTAAAGTTTTTCAAACACACAAGAAGAAAGCGGAAAAATAAAGCTAACATGGATATACAATGAAAAAAGATAAACACAGACAATTTATATGAAGTATGTGAACATGAATTTAATGTCGGTGAGAAATACGTACTATCCAAAGATTAGGCTTTTGCCTATCTTGGTAATCACCACTCGTAATAACCATCAGGTCTAGGAAAGTCCTCCCGTGGCGGCACCTGAGCATCCCAATCCTAGACCTCGGCTGTTGGGGAACGTTGCATGGGAAACAAAACATTTCCTACGCACACGCAATACCTACCATGGTGATGATCATCTACAAGAGGGGAGAGTGAATCTACATAGCCTTGTAGATCGCTAAGAGGAAGCGTATATAACGCGGTTGATGTAGTGGAACATCTTCGAGATCCAAATCGCAGCCCGTCCCGCGATCCCATCACAATCCATCCTCATCAAGTGTCCAACGGACGGCACCTCTGCGTTCAGCACACGTACAACTCAATGACGATCCCCGCCTTCTTGATCCAGCAAGAGGGGCGAAGAGGTAGATGAGTTCTCCAGCACGGCGACATGGTGGTGGTGGTGAACTAATCCAGCAGGGCTTCGCCGAAGCACCGCCAAACTAGACTAGAGGAGAAACAGATCTGGAGACAAGTAGAGGGAGCACATGGCAATTGGTGTGTCCAAAACCCTCAAAAACATCTAGTATATATAGGAGGAGAGGAGAGGAGGCTGCCTTGGCCCCTCCTTCAGGGAGAGGTTCGGCCGAACCCTAAGGAAGAGTTCACCTTCCTTTGTGGGAAGGTGGACTACTTTGGGAGGACTCCTCCTTCCCTTCCTTTTAAAGGTTTTTTGCCTTTTATCTCTTATCCTAGCCGCATGGGACCTTAGGGTGGATTTGTAAAACCCACTAGGGGATGGCCTACCCCCTCTCACAGCCCATGAAGCCTTTGGGTCGTCACACCCCTCCCGGTGGTCCCCCGGTACCCTCCCGCCACTCCTGGTACACTACTTATGAGCCCGGAACTTTTTTGGTGACCAAAACAGGACTTCCTATATATTAATCTTTACCTCGAGACCATTCCGGAGCTCCTCGTGACATCCAGGATATCATCCGGGACTCCAAACAACCTTCAGTCACCAACACCTATAACTCAACTATACCGAAACGTGACCGAACCTTAAGTGTGCAGACCCTACGGGTTCAAGTACTATGCAGACATGACCTGAGACACTCCCCGGGCAATAACCAATAGCGGGACCTGGATGTACATATTGGCTCCTACATATTCTATGAAGATCTCTATCCGTTTAACCTCTATTTCAAGGATTCAGTTAATCTCGTATGTTGTTCCCTTTGACCTTCGTTATGTTACTTGCCCGAGATTCGATCGTCGGTATCTCCATACCTAGTTCAATCTCGTTACCGGCAAGTCTCTTTACTCGTTTCGTAATACAAGATCCCGTGGCCAACTCCTTAATCACATTGCTTGCAAGGCTTGTTGTGATGTTGTATTACCGAGTGGGCCCAGAGATACCTCTCCATCACACGGAGTGAAAAATCCCAGTCTTGATCCATGCCAACCCAACAGACACCTTTGGAGATACCTGTAGAGCACCTTTATAGTCACCCAGTTACGTTGCGACGTTTGATACACACAAGGTATTCCTCCAGTGTTTGGGAGTTGCATGATCTCATGGTCATAGGAACAGATACATTGACATCCAGAAAACAGTAACGATAAACTGACACGATCATATGCTACGTTCATGGTTTGGGTGTTGTCCATCACATCATTCTCCTAATGATGTTATCCCGTTATCAAGTGACAACACTTTTCTATGGCCAGGAAACCTTGACTATCTTTGATCAACGAGCTAGTCAACTAGAGGCTCACTAGGGACACTGTGTTGTCTATGTATCCACGCATGTATTTGAGTTTACAATCAATACAATTCTAGCATGGCTAATAAACAATTATCATGAACAAGGAAATTCAATAATAACCAATTTATTATTGCCTCTAGGGCATACTTCCAACAGTCTCCCATTTGCACTAGAGTCAATAATCTAGTTCACTTCATTATGTGATTGTAATGAATCTAACACCCATACAGTTCTGGGGCTTGATCATGTGTTGCTTGTGAGAAAGGTTTAGTCAACGGTTCTGAACCTTTTATATCTGTGTCTGCTTTACAAATCTCTATATCATCATATAGATGCTGCTACCACGCGCCATTTGGAACTATTCCAATTGACTACTCCACTATACGAATCCGTTTTACTACTCAGAGTTATCCGGATTAATGTCAAAGCTTGCATCGACGTAACCCTTTACGACGAACTCTTTAATCACCTCCATAATCGAGAAAAATTCCTTAGTCCACAAGTTACTAAGGATAACTTTGACCGTTGTTCAGTGATTCAATCCTCGATCACTCTTTGTACCCCTTGACAGACTCATGGCAAGGCACACATCAGGTGACGTACACAACATGGCATACTTTAGAGCCTATGGCTAAGGAATAGGGGACGACCTTCATCCTTTCTATTTCTTATGTCGTGGTCGGGCTTTGAGTCTTACTCAAATTCGGACCTAACAACACAGCCAAGAACTCCTTCTTTGACGATCTATTTTGAACTCCTTCAAAAACTTGTTAGGGCATGCATTTCGTTGAAAGTTCTATTAAGCACTTTGATCTATCTCCATAGATCTTGATGCTCAATGTTCAAGTAGCTTAATCCAGGTTTTCCTTTGAAAAACTCCTTTCAAAGAACCCTTGACGCTTTCCAGAAATTCTACATCATTTTTGATCAACAATATGTCAACCACATATACTCATCAGAAATTCTATAGTGTTCCCACTCACCTTTTTGGAAATACAAGTTTCTCATAAACCTTGTATAAACCCAAACGCTTTGATCATCTCATCAAAGCGCATATTCCAACTCCGAGATGCTTGCACTAGTCCATAGAAGGATCGCTGGAGCTTGCATACTTGTTAGCATCTTTAGGATCAACAAAACCTTCTGGTTGTATCACATACAACCTTTCCTCAAGGAAACCTTTGAGAAACAATGTTTTGACATCCTATATGCAAGATTTCATAAATAATGCAGCCACTGCTAACATAATTCCCAGACTTTTAGCATCGCTACGAGTGAGAAAGCCTCATCATACTCAATTCTTTGAACTTGTCGGAAACATCTTTGCGACAAGTCGAGCTTTCTTAATAGTGACTTTTCACCATTATCATGTGTTTCCCTTTTAAAGCTCTATCTATACTTAACAGTCTTATGACCATCAAGTAGTTCTTCCAAAGTCTACACTTTGTTTTCATACATGGATCCTCTCTCGGATTTCATGGCCTCCAACCATTTGTTGAAATCCAGGCCCACCATCGCTTCTCCATAGCTCGTAGGTTCATTGTTGTCCAACAACATGACCTCCAAGACAGGGTCATCGTACCATTCTCTAGCAGTACATGACCTTATCAACCTATGAGGTTTGTAGTAACTTGATCCGAAGTTTCATGATCACTATCATTAACTTCCACTTCAATTGGTGTAGGCGCCACAGGTACAACTTCATGCGCCCTGCTACACACTGGTTGAAGTGACGGTTCAATAACCTCATCAAGTTCCACCATCCTCCCACTCAATTATTTCGAGAGAAACTTTTTCTCGAGAAAGGACCCATTTCTAGAAAAAACACTTTGATTCCGGATCTGAGATAGGAGGTATACCCAACTGTTTAGGGTGTCCTTTGAAGATGCATTTATCCGGTTTGGGTTCAAGCTTATCATCCCGAAACATTTTCACATAAGCGTCGCAGCCCAAAACTTTTAAGAAACCACAGCTTAGGTTTCTCCAAACCATAGTTCATACGGTGTCATCTGAACGGATTTACGTGGTGCCCTATTTAAAGTGAATGCGTGTCTCTAATGCACATCCCAAAAACGATAGTGGTAATTCGATAAGAGACATCATAGTATGCACCATATCCAATATGGCATAGCTATGACGTTCGAAGACACCATCACACCATGGTGTTCCACGTAGCATTAGTTGTGAAACATTTTCCACATTGACTTTAAATGTGTACGAAACTTGCAACTCAGATATTCATCTCTATGATCATATCGTAGACATTTTATCCTCTTGTCACGATGATCTTCAACTTCACTCTGAAATTACTTGATCGTTTCAATAATTCAGACTTGTGTTTCATCAAGTAAATATACTAGTATCTACTCAAATCATCTCTGAAGTAATAATATGATGATATCCACTGTGTGCCTCATCACTCATTGGACTACATACATCAAAATGTAATACTTCCAATAAGTAACTTTCTTGTTCCATCTCACTCGAAAAACGAGGCCTTCGGTCATCTTGCCCATGTGGCATGATTTGCATGTCTCAAGTGATTCAAAATCAAGTGAGTCCAAATGATCCGTCTGCATGGAGTTTCTTCGTGCATTTACACCAATAGGCAAGGTTCGCACATCTCAAACGATTCAAAAACGAGTGAGTCCAAAGAACCATCAGCATGGAGCTTCTTCATGCGTTTTACACCAACATGACTCAAGCGGCAGTGCCACAAGTTAGTGGTACTATCATTACTACTTTGTATCTTTTGGCAACAATATTGTGAACATGTGTATAACTATGATCGAGATTCAATAAACCATTGAATGTATTTATTCAAGCAAATAGAATAACCACTATTCTCATTAAATGAATAATCGTATTGCAATAAACACGAACTAATCATGTTCATGCTCAACGCAAACACCAAATAAAAATTATTTAGGTTTAACACTAATCTCGATGGTAGAAGGGAGTGTGCGATGTTTGATCACGTCATCCTTGGAAACACTTCCAACTCATATCGTCACCTCGCCTTTAGCTAGTCTCCGTTTATTCCGTAGCTTTTATTTCGAGTTACTAACACTTAGCAACCAAACCGATATCTAATACCCTCGTGCTACTAGGAGTACTAGTAATGTGCACATCAATATCATGTATATACAATATACTTTTGTCGACTTTGCCAGCCTTCTCATCTACCAGGTATCTAGGGTAGTTCCTCTTAAGTGATTGTTCCCATCATTAAGGAAGCACTTAGTCTCGGGTTTGGGTTCAACCTTGGGTCTCTTCACTAGAGTAGCAACTGGTTTTCCATTTCATGAAGTATTCCTTCTTGCCCTTGCCCTTCTTGAAACTAGTGGTTTTACTAACCATCAACAATTGATGCTCCTTTTTGATTTCTACTTTCACGGTGTCAAACATCGCGAATAGCTCAAGGATCATCATATCTATCCCTGATATGTTATAGCTCATCACGAAGCTCTAGTAGCTTGGTGGCAGTGACTTTGGGAACCATCACTATCTCATCTTGAAGATTAACTCCCACTCAATTCAAGCGATTGGAGCACTCAGACAATCTGAGCACATGTTCAATGATTGAGCTTTTCTCCCTTACTTTGTAGACAAAGAATCTTGTCGGAGGTCTCATACCTATCAACAAGGGCACGAGCATGAAATCCCAATTTTATCTCTTGGAACATCTCATACGTTCCGTGACATTCAAAACGTCTCCGACGCCTCAATCTAAGCCATTAAGCATTATGTACTGAACTATCATGTAGTCATAAAAAATGTGTATGTCAGATGTTTGCAACATCCACACACGATGCTCGCTCTTTAGCACATCGAGCGTTGCATCCAGGACATAAGCCTTCTACGCCGGAATGAGGACAATCCTCAGTTTACACACCCAGTCCGCATAATTTCTACTATCATCTTTCAACTAAATTTTCCCTAGGAACATATGAAAAACAGTAGAGCTATTTCACAAGATACAACATAATTTACAAAGTCATTTTCACTATGTTCATGATAATGAGTTCAATTAATCATATTACTTAAGAACTCCCACCCAAATCAACATCCCTCTATTCATTCGAGTGTCGCATGATCCAAATTTACTAACTCAAGTCCGATCATCACGTGAGTTGAGTTTAGCTTCAACGGTGAACATCTCCATGTTGATCATATCAACTATATGATTCATGCTCGACCTTTCGGTCTCTTGTGTTCCGAGGCCATGTCTGTACATGCTAGGCTCGTCAAATTTAACCCGAGTGTTCAGCATGTGCAACTACTTTGGAACCGTTGTATGTGAAGGTTGGGTCTATCACACCCGATCATCACGTGGTGTCTCAAAACGACGAAATGTCGCAACGGTGCACAGTCAGGGAGAAATCAATTTTATCTTGAAATTTTAGTAAGGGATCACCTTATAATACTACCTTCATTCTAAGAAAAATAAGGTGCATAAAAGGATTAACATCACATGCAAATCATAAGTGACATGATATGGCCATGAACTTGTGTTTCTTGATCTCCATCACCAAAGCACCGGCATGATCTCCATTGTAACCGGTGCCGCACCATGATCTCGATCATCGTGCCGCCATTGAGGTTGTCGCGCTATCTATTCTATTACTACTAAAGCTACAACCTAGAGATATAGTAAAAGCATCTGCAAGCACAAACGATAGTGTAAAGACAACCCGATGGCTCTTGTCGGTTGCCATAGCATCGACGTGCAAGTCGATATTTTACTATTATAACATGATCATCTCACAAATCCAATATATCATATCATGTCTTTGGCCATATCACATCACATGCATACCCTGCAAAAAACAAGTTAGACGTCCTCTGTGACGCCCTCGGCATAATCGTACGCTAATCATACACGCAAATGCGTACGATCAAACCCAAGGACTCACGGGGAGATATCACAACACAACTCTAGACACAAATAAAATAACATCAGCTTCATATTACAAGCCAGTGGCCTCGAGGGCTAGAATACGAAAGCTCGATAAACACACGAGTCAGCGGAAGCAAGAAATATCTGAGTACAGACATAAAACATGGGGTGCCTTAGAGAAGGCTAGCACAAAAGATACAACGATCGAACGAGGCGAGGCCTCCTGCCTGGGAACCTCCTAACTACTCCTGATCATCAGCGGCCTCCACGTAGTAGTAGGCACCGTCGGGGTAGCAGTCGTCGATGGCAGGGACCTCCATCTCCTGGGCTCCATCATCTGGTCGCAGCAAACGGATCAAGGGGACAAGGGGGGAGCAAAGCAGCGGTGAGTACTCATCCAAAGTACTCGCAAGTCTTACATCAGAACTATTCTAGTTATGCATCAGTATCAAAGAAGGAGGTTATATGTGGACTGACTGCAGCAATGCGAGAATAGAGAGAGAAGGCCTAGTCCTATCGAAGACTAGCATCTTCAGGGTCTTGCAGCAATAGACGAGAGTAGAACAGGGTTAACACATTAATAGTCATATTGTTGCAGCAATATTAAAGTAAGGTCACGCCTAAAGATCCTCCCTCGACTCCCTGCGAGGAAGCAATCCCGAGGCAAACTAATTCCAGTTAAGTAACAATTGTAGTTGTATAAGATCGGGGCACAACTCCAAGTCGTCCTGTAACCGTGGACACGGCTATCCGAATAGTTAATTTTCATCCCTGCAGGGGTGCACCACATGTCCCGTCACGCTCGATAACACTCTGGCCGGACATACTTTTCTGGGTCCTGCCCGGCCTCGGAATATCGACACGTCGCAGCCCCACCTAAGACTAATCAGAGAGGCCAGCCCGCCGGTCTAAATCCTAAGCACAAAGGGTTCGTGGGACCAGTTCCCCTTCACGCTCCTGCACGTGGCGTGGGCGGCCGACGTCAGTCCTAGCATCCCTTAATCACAAGCGCGATGCATCTCGGGACCACTCGGGCGCGCGCCGCTACATTGCTGGCATCTGAAAAGCTTCGGCTGATACCGCAATGCCGAGTACCCATAATTCTTCCCGCGTAGCCGGTTAGTGCGAAAAGGTCTCCGACCAACCCAGATCAAATACCCAAATCCATTAGCATTTTAATTAGGCCAACAACACAGTCTCACGGGAATCCACCCGGCTTACAACTAATCACCAATGATCCCAGTAACATGGTCGAGTAACTGTGTGGTCGTAACATCGGGGGGAATCCGAGGTATCACCCTCGTTGGATCCCGAACGATGTACCCGTCAAGGTGGGCTTAGAGGAATCACCCTCGGGGGTCCCACACTCGCGGGGTTGCACGACAGAGGCGTCATCGGGAATGGTGAAAGAGGAATCACCCTCGATAACCACAACCGACTAGCTATACTACAGAGATATCATCAGGAGTACTTAGCGAGGTGTCACCCTCGGTACCCGATAGTATCTCTGTAGCGTCGTACAACGAAGGGGGGTGAATGTGCTGTGTCGGGTCTGGCTCGTCGATCAAAGATCGAGATTTGAAAACAAGCGGGGCAACTGAGCTACGGGGTCAGAGGGGATGACTGCTCCACCTATACTAAGCATATTAAAAGTACAAGACTGATAGTACCAGTTCATCAAAAACAGGCTATGCATCAGATATAGGAGCTAACTATAACAGTAGCAAAATACTAATGCAAGCAGTAGGAAGAAAGACATAGGCCATATAGGAATGATCAAGGGGGGGTTTGCTTGCCTTGCTACTCTGCCGCAAAGGACTGATCGGCAGGGTCGTAGATGTACCCGGCAGCAGCGTCAGTCTCGGGGTCTACCGGTAAGAAGAGGGGGAAGAAACAATAAATAATAGCACCGATGCAACACAAAGCATGACATGGAAAGATGCAGGCTAGACATGAGCTAACGCAGCAACATCCGTCATAGACGGGTCGGAAGAATATCTGACGATATTTTCCGGGTCTCGGGCTACTACCGGTTATACTGGAAACGATGGAAAAGTTCCATCTTTGCTATGCTAGGGACGCGTGACAGACGAACGGACCGTGTATCCGGGTTCGTCTCGCTTTGCTGATCAACTTTCATGTTGAAATTATTTTGATCTGACTTATGGATTATTTAATATTAATTTTCAAAGTTTTATTAATTATTTAGGAATTAAAAACAGATTTAAATGATTTAATAAAATCCCATTATGACATCATCGCGGTGTCAGGCTGACATCAACATTTGACCGGTCAACTCACCAGCGGGTCCCGAACGTCATAGGCACAATTTTATTTAAAATTAAATATTAATTAATCAGATTAAATTTTGTGGGGGGCCCACGTGGCATTCTCTCATTAGGTTAATTAATTATTTTAACTAATATATCTATTTTTTTATTTAATAAAAACATTATTTTTATTATTTATATTAACTATCGCGTGGGGCCTCCCTGTCATAGACAGCGGGTGCATTGGCCCCACCGGTAAGTGACCTAAGGCTATTTACTCATCTTTTTATTTATAGATACCTAACCGTGCAAATACCGTATTCCTCTAAATTTCCATATACGCAAATACATACATCACATCTCATACATACATACATACATACATACATACATACATACGCATCTAATACATCATTTGTTTTTTTTTTCTCTCAAAACTCTCATCTCCCTCTGTGTCAACAGACAACAGAGAAACAACTCTCTGCTAACTCAACATAGAAGAACCCAATGTTCAATCCTTCCTACCGGAGTCTACCGTCGACGGATCGAGGTCCCGTTTGCCGGAACGGAACCGGGGCGGCGGAAGAACGACATGGTGGGAGGAGCCCGAGGAGGGGCTCACCGACGGTGACGAGACGGCTCGATGAAGCCGGAGTTCGCACGAAGGTGAAGGTGACGACGGTGACGCGGTTCCGGTGAAGACGGGCGTGCCGGCGAGGAGGAGCCGGCCGGAGGTTCGCCGAGAAGGGCCCCGGTGAGGAGGGCCCCCGGGATGGAGCCGCCGACGGGGAGGGGCTCGGCCGGCGGGGCTCCCGGGGTCGGTCTCCAGGGGGGGGTGCCGTGGTGGGAGAACAAGGGGCCTCGGCCGGCGGGGTGGAGGCCGAGGGTGGTGCTGCTGGCCGGCGCGGTGGAGGGCGGGGGCTCGCCGGCCGGGAGAGGGGAGGGGCCGCCGGGGGAGGAGGAGGCCGTGAGGGGGGGCCGCCGGCGGGAGGAGGAGGCCGTGAGGGGGGCCGCCGGCGGGAGGAGGAGGCCGTGAGGGGGTGGCCGCCGGCGGGAGGAGGAGGCCATGAGGGGGGGGGCGGTGGGAGGAGGAGGCCGTGGGGGCTCGCCGGCCGGGAGGAGGGATCTGGGTGCGACGGGAGTTACGGGAGAGGAGGGCGAGGCGACGTGGGAGAGGAGGGGGATCTGGCGTCGTGGGAGGGCGAGATGTGTCGGTGGGGTGGGGGAGAGGACCGAGAGAGGGGGCTCTCGTGGGGGAGGGTTACGGGAGAGAGAGAGAGCGTGGGTGGGTGGGGCCCCCCACGAGGGGGAGGCTGGCGGCGCCCAGGGGGGGAGGGAGCGAGAGGGGCTCCCTCGCCAGGGAGGGAGGTGCTAGGGTTTGGAGTGGGCTTGCCAGTTGGGCCTTTTGGTCCAGCTCGGACAGGGGGTGGGGGTTGCCCTTTTTTATTTTTATTTTGTTGCTTTGTTTCTTTTTTCTTTCTTTCCTATTTATTTTACTAACTGGTTTTTCTTTTTAAATACTTTCTTTTATTATACTTTCTTTTACAATTTATTATACATACTTTTAATTCTCTCTTTCCTATACATATCCTTTTAATATTTATAATGAACTTATAAAGTACTTTTCTTTTGTTTTTTTTCAAATTTTGAATCCGGATAGGCTTGAATCAACGCGGGTGTGAGATGGAAATTCGATGACGTGGCATCATTAGCGGTTGATCACTGTAGCTTAATTACAATAATTACTGTTGCAAAAGTCGAGGACGTCACAATTCTCCCCTACTAACAAGAATTCTCGTCCCGAGAATTAAGAGGTAGAGGGAAAAAGCCCGGGGTATTCATCACGAAGATGATCCTCGCGTTCCCAAGTGGCTTCATCTTCAGAATGATTTGACCACTGCACCTTAAGGAACTTGGTGACCTTGCGACGAGTCTTACGTTCAGCTTGGTCGAGAATGCGGACCGGATGCTCTTTATAAGAGAGGTCTTGTTGTAGCTCAAGCATATCGTGATCCACTGCTCGAATAGGGTCCTTGAAGCAGCGACGGAGCTGAGAAAACATGGAAGACATCGTGAACCTGAGAAAGGTTCGCCGGCAGTTCCAATTGATAAGCCACTCTTCCACGCCTTTCGAGAACAGTGAAAGGACCAATATAACGAGGAGCTAACTTGCCCTTGATTCCGAAACGGTGTGCACCTCTCATTGGTGTGACACGAAGATAAGCCTTTTCGCCAGGTTGATAGTCCATATCTTGATGATGACGGTCATACTGGCTGTTTTGACGAGACTGAGCAGCCTTCAGATTCTCATCAATAATGTGAACTTGATCTTCAACATGTTGGGTAACATCTGGACCACAGAGTGATCGGTACTTTGAACGGTGGCTCGGGAATTTCATACGAAGCCAAGTATAAGGGATACCTTGGAATCAAAGATGTACAGGAGAGTCAGGTTTCAATCCTGTGGAACTTTGGGTTATGGGTCCACCATGTGGCCCGAAAGTAGGCTGAGGGATGACATACTATACGGTCTAGGTAGCAAGACATGTCAGAGGGTAACCTGTCAGTAATGTTGATAACAACGTCAGTACCAAGGGCGGGGAACGAATAGAACCATTTTCCTGCTCGTTGAAACGAGGCGGACCAATAGGCAAGGCTCTCGTCCACCGGTGGCTACCGGAATGTTATCCATAATAGTAGCAGGGTCTTACCGACAGAGTCGTAAACCAAGAATTTTACCTAAGCAGGGAATTAACACTGCTTAGATAAGTTATGCCACAATAAAAATCAAACAGACCAATGGGAGGGAAAATGTGTTCACACGCACACAAGTATTAGAGTATACCATTCCCGAGGAAATCATAGAGTATGGTATACATGATAGGTCATCCAGCACATAACCATCTTGGTAAAGAGACAAGAAGAATCAACATGTTTATCCATACCATGCGGTTTGGATAATTGATCAGGAACAATTTAGCATCGCGCTTCCAATGTTCCTGTTGAAATTTAAATTACCACATTCGTGCTTTGGGGTAGTATCGACATAGTCATCAGATAAAGGTTGGACTTATGGGTATACAAGAGGAACCAGGAGGGACAACTTATAAAGCTAAGCCATACAATTTCCTCATGGTAGAATGGCGAACCTTACATATGGAAGGATTTATAACAATAGGTCCTCCGACCCAGTGTGCCAGACAAGACATCACTGTAGCGGTTTTCCTAAAGACCAAAGTTATAATTACTGGGAAATGTTCCAACCATCATATCTGCCAGAGAATTAGATCTGATTGGTGCCGGGACACATCACACTCAAGATGACTGAGAAGAAAAATGAAGACGCAAGGTTCTCATGATATGAACTACACAAGCAATTCTTGAATCAAGAGTTTGATTTAATACATATGAACACAATGTCAAGACATTCGTGCCCACATAGAATTTGTATGTCAAAATGTAACTGGGTTCTCATTTGGACACCATCATCGAGGATAACAAGGCTCCATGTGTAAGTATGGATTAGCTCTTATGAAAGAACTTCTTTTCCTCGATCAAATCAGTCAGTAGCTTGACGTGCTAAGAGAAATTATATGGAGTGAGGATAGCAAATCATCAAAACATATAACACTTCGCACATGCGTGAATGATTTGGTATTTCACAAGAGGAAGAGAAACAAAACTTTCCATATTCACGGCGGAAAGAGTGCACGTGAACTTTGGGAAATACACTCCTACTATCCACATATTCTTCATGAGCTAGGCACAAGGATAATGATTTCAAGAGCTTCATCGTGGTACATAGAGGAGTTGAGGGTGTGGTTGATAGGCTCAACAGCAATCCCTTAAGGTTTTACCAGTGTTGAACTTCCAAAATTTATAATATTAAGGAGATAGCATTTGTCAAATCAAATGGTATAATGTCGTATGCTCGAGGGAACAACGACAATTAAACATTGTTCGAAGGGTGCACTCGGAAATACGGGTTGAGTAGCACAACCAATGCTAAAATGATGAGTCAACACCCAACACACCAAGAAGGAAACAATCAGTTGTTAACCTCAAGGGGATAGGGTTGACAGAAGTATGGGAACCACACATCAGAGTTCATTTGTCGGTATACCGGTTAGAAACAACACGGGACCAAGAAATGAATGGTGATGGCAAGAAGTATTACTATATCAAGAATTCTTAATACGCGTGCAATTTTCACAACATTCTTGACATACCAGATAGTAATACTCCAAGGTAGAAGATAACATAAGCTGGATAGTGAGTAACACAAAGGACAACACAAAATATGAACACGTTTGTGTTGGAGGGAAAGCAACACGGGTGTCGATGATAATACAAATCATCGAGGGAAAGGGATGGTATTTCTCAACATGCATTCAATTGTTACCCTCCAAGAGCTACGAATGCTGATGGTGATCACGACACATTTGTCGAGAAATTTCATGAAGATGTAATCGTTTAGCGATGACATCAAGCAAGGGAATGATGAAGCAAGAGGTTGTCGGAAACACAGATAAGACTGCTCGCTTAGAATTGAGATTGCCTTTCAAGACAACCAACATGAGGTGGAAAGCTCGATGCAAGCTTAACGCACAGTTGGAATTGTGTTCGAGGGATGAAGGTTATAGATAGCATGATCGAGCTCCAACATGACGATGATGACGTGGTTTAACAGCTTGGAATGACAAGATCGAGTACAAACTCGTAAACAAGGAAGATTACTAAAAATTGTTGAATCGCAATGCATATTCGATTCATATATCGATGTACTCGCGTGTCCAACAACTCAAACATGAGGCAACTGGAATTAAGGAAAATATCATAGTTGATGAGGAGCTCACAAGAAGTTCCATAGCTCCGCGATATCCTCGAGCTACAAGGAATTATACTCGGAGGTAGATCAACTTTACGGTTTGGACCGGCGTGTCGATCTGAAGAAGACAAGTACTTTAACTCGTCCGAGAATGAAATCAAGGTACGACAACATGGTCGGAACCACGACTGCAAAGGTCAAGATCATAGATCCCATATTTGAACTACAGAATGAATTGATTATTTATACGAGAAGTTTCTATGATAGTATCAACGTTGTTTCCATGGGCATGAACACAATGTTCAAGGTCGACTCCCACTTCATCAATGCATCACCTGCCATTTATTCCTCGCCTTTAATCAAGTTGTAGCTTTAAAAGAACATTTGGCAAAACACCAGAAGAGCAAGACTTGTGAAAACTCTTCAGGTCATATTGATTAAGGAAGGCACATGTCCAACCCATCGGGGCATCTTAGGAACATATACCACAAACTTCAAGAGTAACTAACACATGCTTGAAGGGCATGGCTGACAATTCGTATGGTACAACTTATCAAAGGGAGAAGACACAATTTACCAATGGCATCATGTGTCAGGGGAAGCAATCACAAGAATTTTCTAAAGCAAAGGATGCCGTCGGATAATAACTCAAATGAGTCTGACAATCCACAAATGATCTGATGTGAGTAACGGTACTCAATCAGAGGGATATAGGATGCAATGCATCGTGTTAATAGAACATCTGAAAAATATCGATACTTAACTACCAAAGGAATTAAGATTTCTAGATTGGTGTATCATAATCAGATGCTCCGGTCAAATACAAGTAAGCTTAATGGATTTTGATGGACAACCACCACAGTTGATTTGTCGAGAACCAGCTCTGTCTGGAAGGACGTATGCGCCGGAAGATAATTCAAGAGTGTCTGCAGATGATTGTGTGCATTCATACAGAAGTAGAATCGATAAGATCAGAGGAAATTCACAAAGGAATTTAATGAATGCGGCTAGACATATGGATTTAACCCTAACACAAGCAGGTGAAAAAGGTCAAAAGCAATAGGTTACAGGGGATTCCGAAAGATCAATTAGTAATTCGAAGAACTCTTGAAACCCCAGACAACTAATGATGGACGAATCCCCGATAAGAAAATTCATTGCCTCTCGTAAAGTAAGAGTAATTGGAGAAGAAGGTATGAAGGACATTTGTATGTAGTCATCCATAGTGGTTGACGAAGGAAGGGAAATCACAAGAGCGATGGGCACAAGTTCTAGAGAGAAAGCATCGGAGAATATCATTGGAGTCTCCTCACGAATTGAGTCATTATCAGGAGTGGGGACTCTTCGGACGGAAGTATTTACGAGAACCTAATGTTAGAGTTAGTAAAATCTTTGACCCGAAATAGAAGAGAGAGTAGAGCCCAGAGTATAGGAAAGGAGTAAAAGATACTAATACCACCCAATTGAGATGTGGGCCCGTAAGCCACAACATCAGTGTTAGTAAAGTTTTTCAAACACTAGACTCAACTTCGGCCAAGGAGTTGGAAAGGGGGCTACCTACAGGCAGTCGGCTCTGATACCAACTTGTGACGCCCTCGGCATAATCGTACGCTAATCATACACACAAATGCGTACGATCAAACCCAAGGACTCACGGGGAGATATCACAACACAACTCTAGACACAAATAAAATAACATCAGCTTCATATTACAAGCCAGGGGCCTCGAGGGCTAGAATACGAAAGCTCGATAAACACACGAGTCAGCGGAAGCAACAAATATCTGAGTACAGACATAAAACATGGGGTGCCTTAGAGAAGGCTAGCACAAAAGATACAACGATCGAACGAGGCGAGGCCTCGGGCCTGGGAACCTCCTAACTACTCCTGATCATCAGCGGCCTCCACGTAGTAGTAGGCACCGTCGGGGTAGCAGTCGTCGGTGGCGGGGACCTCCATCTCCTGGGCTCCATCATCTGGTCGCAGCAAACGGATCAAGGGGACAAGGGGGGAGCAAAGCAGCGGTGAGTACTCATCCAAAGTACTCGCAAGTCATACATCAGAACTATTCTAATTATGCATCAGTATCAAAGAAGGGGGTTATATGTGGACTGACTGCAGCAATGCGAGAATAGAGAGAGAAGGCCTAGTCCTATCGAAGACTAGCATCTTCAGGGTCTTGCAGCAATAGACGAGAGTAGAACAGGGGTAACACATTAATAGTCATATTGTTGCAGCAATATTAAAGTGAGGTCACGCCTAAAGATCCTCCCTCGACTCCCTGCGAGGAAGCAATCCCGAGGCAAACTAATTCCAGTTAAGTAACAATTGTAGTTGTATAAGATCGGGCCACAACTCCAAGTCGTCCTGTAACCGTGGACACGGCTATCCGAATAGTTAATTTTCATCCCTGCAGGGGTGCACCACATGTCCCGTCACGCTCGATAACACTCTGGCCGGACATACTTTTCTGGGTCCTGCCCGGCCTCGGAATATCGACACGTCGCAGCCCCACCTAAGACTAATCAGAGAGGCCAGCCCGCCGGTCTAAATCCTAAGCACAAAGGGTTCGTGGGCCCAGTTCCCCTTCACGCTCATGCACGTGGCGTGGGCGGCCGACGTCAGTCCTAGCATCCCTTAATCACAAGCGCGATGCATCTCGGGACCACTCGGGCGCGCGCCGCTACATTGCTGGCATCTGAAAAGCTTCGGCTGATACCGCAACGCGGAGTACATAATTCTTCCCGCGTAGCCGGTTAGTGCGAAAAGGTCTCCGACCAACCTAGATCAAATACCCAAATCCATTAGCATTTTAATTAGGCCAACAACACAGTCTCACGGGAATCCACCCGGCTTACAACTAATCACCAATGATCCCAGTAACATGATCGAGTGACTGTGTGGTCGTAACATCGGGGGGAATCCGAGGTATCACCCTCGTTGGATCCCGAACGATGTACCCGTCAAGGTGGGCTTAGAGGAATCACCCTTGGGGGTCCCACACTCGCGGGGTTGCACGACAGAGGCGTCATCGGGTTTGGTGAAAGAGGAATCACCCTCGATAACCACAACCGACTAGCTATACTACAGAGATATCATCAGGAGTACTTAGCGAGGTGTCACCCTCGGTACCCGATAGTATCTCTGTAGCGTCGTACAACGAAGGGGGGTGAATGTGCTGTGTCGGGTCTGGCTCGTCGATCAAAGATCGAGATTTGAAAACAAGCGGGGCAACTGAGCTACGGGGTTAGAGGGGATGACTGCTCCACCTATACTAAGCATATTAAAAGTACAGGACTGATAGTACCAGTTCATCAAAAACAGGCTATGCATCAGATATAGGAGCTAACTACAACAGTAGCAAAATACTAATGCAAGCAGTAGGAAGAAAGACATAGGCGATATAGGAATGATCAAGGGGGGGTTTGCTTGCCTTGCTGCTCTGCGGCAAAGGACTGATCGGCAGGGTCGTAGATGTACTCGGCAGCAGCGTCAGTCTCGGGGTCTACCGGTAAGAAGAGGGGGAAGAAACAATAAATAATAGCACCGATGCAACACAAATCATGACATGGAAAGATGCACGCTAGACATGAGCTAACGCAGCAACATCCATCATAGACGGGCCGGAAGAATATCTGACGATATTTTCCGGGTCTCGGGCTACTACCGGTTATACTGGAAACGATGGAAAAGTTCCATGTTTGCTATGCTAGGGACGCGTGACAGACGATCGGACCGTGTATCCGGGTTCGTCTCGCTTTGCTGATCAACTTTCTTGTTGAAATTATTTTGATCTGACTTACGGATTATTTAATATTAATTTTCAAAGTTTAATTAATTATTTAGGAATTAAAAACAGATTTAAATGATTTAATAAAATCCCATTATGACATCATCGCGATGTCAGGCTCACATCAACATTTGACCGGTCAACTGACCAGCGGGTCCCGAACGTCATAGGCACAATTTTATTTAAAATTAAATATTAATTAATCAGATTAAATTTTGTGGGGGACGCACGTGGCATTCTCTCATTAGGTTAATTAATTATTTTAACTAATATATCTATTTTTTTTATTTAATAAAAACATTATTTTTATTATTTATATTAACTATCGCGTGGGGCCTCCCTGTCATAGACAGCGGGTGCATTGGCCCCACCGGTAAGTGACCTAAGGCTATTTACTCATCTTTTTATTTATAGATACCTAACCGTGCAAATACCGTATTCCTCTAAATATCCATATACGCAAATACATACATCACATCTCATACATACATACATACATACATACGCATCTAATACATCATTTGTTTTTTTTTTCTCTCAAAACTCTCATCTCCCTCTCTGTCAACAGACAACAGAGAAATAACTCTCTGCTAACTCAACATAGAAGAACCCAATGTTCAATCCTTCCTACCGGACTCTACTGTCGACGGATCGAGGTCCCGATTGCCGGAACGGAACCGGGCCGGCGGAAGAACGACATGGTGGGAGGAGCCCGAGGAGGGGCTCACCGACGGTGACGAGACAGCCCGATGAAGCCGGAGTTCGCACGAAGGTGAAGGTGACGACAGTGACGCGGTTCCGGTGAAGACGGGCGTGCCGGCGAGGAGGAGCCGGCCGGAGGTTCGCCGAGAGGGGCCCCGGTGAGGAGGGCCCCCGGGATGGAGCCGCCGACGGGGAGGGGCTCGGCCGACGGGGCTCCCGGGGTCGGTCTCCAGGGGGGGGTGCCGTGGTGGGAGAACAAGGGGCCTCGGCCGGCGGGGTGGAGGCCGAGGGTGGTGCTGCTGGCCGGCGCAGTGGAGGGGGGGGGGCTCGCCGGCCGGGAGAGGGGAGGGGCCGCCGGGGGAGGAGGAGGCCGTGAGGGGGGGCCGCCGGCGGGAGGAGGAGGCCGTGAGGGGGGGCCGCCGGCGGGAGGAGGAGGCCGTGAGGGGGTGGCCGCCGGCGGGAGGAGGAGGCCGTGAGGGGGGGGGCGCCGGCGGGAGGAGGAGGCCGTCGGGGCTCGCCGGTCGGGAGGAGGGATTTGGGGGCGACGGGAGTTACGGGAGAGGAGGGCAAGGCGACGTGGGAGAGGAGGGGGATCTGGCGTCGTGGGAGGGAGAGATGTGTCGGTGGGGTGGGGGAGAGGACCGAGAGAGGGGGCTCTCGTGGGGGAGGGTTACGGGAGAGAGAGAGAGCGTGGGTGGGTGGGGCCCCCCACGAGGGGGAGCCTGGCGGCGCCCAGGGGGGAGGGAGCGAGAGGGGCTCCCTCGCCAGGGGGGGGGGAGGCGCTAGGGTTTGGAGTGGGCTGGCCAGTTGGGCCTTTTGGTCCAGCTCGGACAGGGGGTCGGGGTTGCCCTTTTTTATTTTTATTTTGTTGCTTTGTTTCTTTTTTCTTTCTTTCCTATTTATTTTACTAACTGATTTTTCTTTTTAAATACTTTCTTTTATTATACTTTGTTTTACAATTTATTATACATACTTTTAATTCTCTCTTTCATATACATATCCTTTTAATATTTATAATGAACTTATAAAGTACTTTTCTTTTGTTTTTTTTTCAAATTTTGAATCCGGATAGGCTTGAATCAACGCGGGTGTGAGATGGAAATTCGATGACGTGGCATCATTAGCGGTTGATCACTGTAGCTTAATTACAATAATTACTGTTGCAAAAGTCGAGGATGTCACAATTCTCCCCTACTAACAAGAATTATCGTCCCGAGAATTAAGAGGTAGAGGGAAAAAGCCCGGGGTATTCATCACGAAGATGATCCTCGCGTTCCCAAGTGGCCTCATCTTCAGAATGATTTGACCACTGCACCTTAAGGAACTTGGTGACCTTGCGACGAGTCTTATGTTCAGCTTGGTCGAGAATGCGGACCGGATGCTCTTTATAAGAGAGGTCTTTTGTAGCTCAAGCATATCGTGATCCACTGCTCGAATAGGGTCCTTGAAGCAGCGACGGAGCTGAGAAAACATGGAAGACATCGTGAACCTGAGAAAGGTTCGCCGGCAGTTCCAATTGATAAGCCACTCTTCCACGCCTTTCGAGAACAGTGAAAGGACCAATATAACGAGGAGCTAACTTGCCCTTGATTCCGAAACGGTGTGCACCTCTCATTGGTGTGACACGAAGATAAGCCTTTTCGCCAGGTTGATAGTCCATATCTTGATGATGACGGTCATACTGGCTGTTCTGACAAGACTGAGCAGCCTTCAGATTCTCATCAATAATGTGAACTTGATCTTCAACATGTTGGGTAACATCTGGACCACAGAGTGATCGGTACTTTGAACGGTGGCTCGGGAATTTAATACGAAGCCAAGTATAAGGGATACCTTGGAATCAAAGATGTACAGGAGAGTCAGGTTTCAATCCTATGGAACTTTGGGTTATGGGTCCACCATGTGGCCCGAAAGTAGGCTGAGGGATGACATACTATACGGTCTTGGTAGCAAGACATGTCAGAGGGTAACCTGTCAGTAATGTTGGTAACAACGTCAGTACCAAGGGCGGGGAACGAATAGAACCATTTTCCTGCTCGTTGAAACGAGGCGGACCAATAGGCAAGGCTCTCGTCCACCGGTGGCTACTGGAATGTTATCCATAATAGTAGCAGGGTCTTACCGACAGAGTCGTAAACCAAGAATTTTACCTAAGCAGGGAATTAACACTGCTTAGATAAGTTATGCCACAATAAAAATCAAACAGACCAATGGGAGGGAAAATGTGTTCACACGCACACAAGTATTAGAGTATACCATTCCCGAGGAAATCATAGAGTATGGTATACATGATAGGTCATCCAGCACATAACCATCTTGGTAAAGAGACAAGAAGAATCAACATGTTTATCCATACCATGCGGTTTGGATAATTGATCAGGAACAATTTAGCATCGCGCTTCCAATGTTCCTGTTGAAATTTAAATTACCACATCCGTGCTTTGGGGTAGTATCGACATGGTCATCAGATAAAGGTTGGACTTATGGGTATACAAGAGGAACCAGGAGGGACAACTTATAAAGCTAAGCCATACAATTTCCTCATGGAAGAATGGCGAACCTTACATATGGAAGGATTTATAACAATAGGTCCTCCGACCCAGTGTGCCAGACAAGACATCACTGTAGCGGTTTTCCTAAAGACCAAAGTTATAATTACTGGGAAATGTTCCAACCATCATATCTGCCAGAGAATTAGATTTGATTGGTGCCGGGACACATCACACTCAAGATGACTGAGAAGAAAAATGAAGACGCAAGGTTCTCATGATATGAACTACACAAGCAATTCTTGAATCAAGAGTTTGATTTAATACATATGAACACAATGTCAAGACATTCGTGCCCACATAGAATTTGTACGTCAAAATGTAACTGGGTTCTCATTTGGACACCATCATCGAGGATAACAAGGCTCCATGTGTAAGTATGGATTAGCTCTTATGAAAGAACTTCTTTTCCTTGATCAAATCAGTCAGTAGCTTGACGTGCTAAGAGAAATTATATGGAGTGAGGATAGCAAATCTTCAAAACATAGAACACTTCGCACATGTGTGAATGATTTGGTATTTCACAAGAGGAAGCGAAACAAAACTTTCCATATTCACGGCGGAAAGAGTGCACGTGAACTTTGGGAAATACACTCCTACTATCCACATATTCTTCATGAGCTAGGCACAAGGATAATGATTTCAAGAGCTTCATCGTGGTACATAGAGGAGTTGAGGGTGTGGCTGATAGGCTCAACAGCAATCCCTTAAGGTTTTACCAGTGTTGAACTTCCAAAATTTATAATATTAAGGAGATAGCATTTGTCAAATCAAATGGTATAATGTCGTATGCTCGAGGGAACAACGACAATTAAACATTGGTCGAAGGGTGCACTCGGAAATACGGGTTGAGTAGCACAACCAATGCTAAAATGATGAGTCAACACCCAACACACCAAGAAGGAAACAATCAGTTGTTAACCTCAAGGGGATAGGGTTGACAGAAGTATGGGAACCACACATCAGAGTTCATTTGTCGGTATACCGGTTAGAAACAACACGGGACCAAGAAATGAATGGTGATGGCAAGAAGTATTACTATATCAAGAATTCTTAATACGCGTGCAATTTTCACGACATTCTTGACATACCAGATAGTAATACTCCAAGGTAGAAGATAACATAAGCTGGATAGTGAGTAACACAAAGGACAACACAAAACATGAACACGTTTGTGTTGGAGGGAAAGCAACACGGGTGTCGATGATAATACAAATCATCGAGGGAAAGGGATGGTATTTCTCAACATGCATTCAATTGTTACCCTCCAAGAGCTCCGAATGCTGATGGTGATCACGACACATTTGTCGAGAAATTTCATGAAGATGTAATCATTTAGCGACGACATCAAGCAAGGGAATGATGAAGCAAGAGGTTGTCGGAAACACAGATAAGACTGCTCGCTTAGAATTGAGATTGCCTTTCAAGACAACCAACATGAGGTGGAAAGCTTGATGCAAGCTTAACGCACAGTTGGAATTGTGTTCGAGGGATGAAGGTTATAGATAGCATGATCGAGCTCCAACATGACGATGATGACGTGGCTTAACAGCTTGGAATGACAAGATCGAGTACAAACTCGTAAACAAGGAAGATTACTAAAAATTGTTGAATCGCAATGCGTATTCGATTCAGATATCGATGTACTCGCGTGTCCAACAACTCAAACACGAGGCAACTGGAATTAAGGAAAATATCATAGTTGATGAGGAGCTCACAAGAAGTTCCATAGCTCCGCGATATCCTCGAGCTACAAGGAATTATACTCGGAGGTAGATCAACTTTACGGTTTGGACCGGCGTGTCGATCTGAAGAAGACAAGTACTTTAACTCGTCCGAGAATGAAATCAAGGTACGACAACATGGTCGGAACCATGACTGCAAAGGACAAGATCATAGATCCCATATTTGAACTACAGAATGAATTGATTATTTATACGAGAAGTTTCTATGATAGGGTCAACGTCGTTTCCATGGGCATGAACACAATGTTCAAGGTCGACTCCCACTTCATCAATGCATCACCTGCCATTTATTCCTCGCCTTTGATCAAGTTGTAGCTTTAAAAGAACATTTGGCAAAACACCAGAAGATCAAGACTTGTGAAAACTCTTCAGGTCATATTGATTAAGGAAGGCACATGTCCAACCCATCGGGGCATCTTAGGAACATATACCACAAACTTCAAGAGTAACTAACACATGCTTGAAGGGCATGGCTGACAATTCGTATGGTACAACTTATTAAAGGGAGAAGACACAATTTACCAATGGCATCATGTGTCAGGGGAAGCAATCACAAGAATTTTCTAAAGCAAAGGATGTCGTCGGATAATAACTCAAATGAGTCTGACAATCCACAAATGATCTGATGTGAGTAACGGTACTCAATCAGAGGGATATAGGATGCAATGCATCGTGTTAATAGAACATCTGAAAAATATCGATACTTAACTACCAAAGGAATTAAGATTTCTAGATTGGTGTATCATAATCAGATGCTCCGGTCAAATACAAGTAAGCTTAATGGATTTTGATGGACAACCACCACAGTTGATTTGTCGAGAACCAGCTCTGTCTGGAAGGACGTATGCGCCGGAAGATAATTCAAGAGTGTCTGCAGATGATTGTGTGCATTCATACATAAGTAGAATCGATAAGATCAGAGGAAATTCACAAAGGAATTTAATGAATGCGGCTAGACATATGGATTTAACCCTAAAACAAGCAGGTGAAAAAGGTCAAAAGCAATAGGTTACAGGGGATTCCGAAAGATCAATTAGTAATTTGAAGAACTCTTGAAACCCCAGACAACTAATGATGGACGAATCCCCGATAAGAAAATTCATTGCCTCTCGAACAGTAAGAGTAATTGGAGAAGAAGGTATGAAGGACATTTGTATGTAGTCATCCATAGTGGTTGACGAAGGAAGGGAAATCACAAGAGCGATGGGCACAAGTTCTAGAGAGAAAGCATCGGAGAATATCATTGGAGTCTCCTCACGAATTGAGTCATTATCAGGAGTGGGGACTCTTCGGACGGAAGTATTTACGAGAACCTAATGTTAGAGTTAGTAAAATCTTTGACCCGAAATAGAAGAGAGAGTAGACCCCAGAGTATAGGAAAGGAGTAAAAGATACTAATACCACCCAATTGAGATGTGGGCCCGTAAGCCACAACATCAGTGTTAGTAAAGTTTTTCAAACACTAGACTCAACTTCGGCCAAGGAGTTGGAAAGGGGGCTACCTACAGGCAGTCGGCTCTGATACCAACTTGTGACGCCCTCGGCATAATCGTACGCTAATCATACACACAAATGCGTACGATCAAACCCAAGGACTCACGGGGAGATATCACAACACAACTCTAGAAACAAATAAAATAACATCAGCTTCATATTACAAGCCAGGGGCCTCGAGGGCTAGAATACGAAAGCTCGATAAACACACGAGTCAGCGGAAGCAACAAATATCTGAGTACAGACATAAAACATGGGGTGCCTTAGAGAAGGCTAGCACAAAAGATACAACGATCGAACGAGGCGAGGCCTCGGGCCTGGGAACCTCCTAACTACTCCTGATCATCAGCGGCCTCCACGTAGTAGTAGGCACCGTCGGGGTAGCATTCGTCGGTGGCGGGGACCTCCATCTCCTGGGCTCCATCATCTGGTCGCAGCAAACGGATCAAGGGGACAAGGGGGGAGCAAAGCAGCGGTGAGTACTCATCCAAAGTACTCGCAAGTCTTACATCAGAACTATTCTAATTATGCATCAGTATCAAAGAAGGAGGTTATATGTGGACTGACTGCAGCAATGCGAGAATAGAGAGAGAAGGCCTAGTCCTATCGAAGACTAGCATCTTCAGGGTCTTGCAGCAATAGACGAGAGTAGAACAGGGTTAACACATTAATAGTCATATTGTTGCAGCAATATTAAAGTAAGGTCACGCCTAAAGATCCTCCCTCGACTCCCTGCGAGGAAGCAATCCCGAGGCAAACTAATTCCAGTTAAGTAACAATTGTAGTTGTATAAGATCGGGGCACAACTCCAAGTCGTCCTGTAACCGTGGACACGGCTATCCGAATAGTTAATTTTCATCCCTGCAGGGGTGCACCACATGTCCCGTCACGCTCGATAACACTCTGGCCGGACATACTTTTCTGGGTCCTGCCCGGCCTCGGAATATCGACACGTCGCAGCCCCACCTAAGACTAATCAGAGAGGCCAGCCCGCCGGTCTAAATCCTAAGAACAAAGGGTTCATGGGCCCAGTTCCCCTTCACGCTCCTGCACGTGGCGTGGGCGGCCGATGTCAGTCCTAGCATCCCTTAATCACAAGCGCGATGCATCTCGGGACCACTCGGGCGCGCGCCGCTACATTGCTGGCATCTGAAAAGCTTCGGCTGATACCGCAACGCCGAGTACCCATAATTCTTCCCGCGTAGCCGGTTAGTGCGAAAAGGTCTCCGACCAACCCAGATCAAATACCCAAATCCATTAGCATTTTAATTAGGCCAACAACACAGTCTCACGGGAATCCACCCGGCTTACAACTAATCACGAATGATCCCAGTAACATGGTCGAGTAACTGTGTGGTCGTAACATCGGGGGGAATCTGAGGTATCACCCTCGTTGGATCCCGAACGATGTACCCGTCAAGGTGGGCTTAGAGGAATCACCCTCGGGGGTCCCACACTCACGGGGTTGCACGACAGAGGCGTCATCGGGAATGGTGAAAGAGGAATCACCCTCGATAACCACAACCGACTAGCTATACTACAGAGATATCATCAGGAGTACTTAGCGAGGTGTCACCCTCGGTACCCGATAGTATCTCTGTAGCGTCGTACAACGAAGGGGGGTGAATGTGCTGTGTCGGGTCTGGCTCGTCGATCAAAGATCGAGATTTGAAAACAAGCGGGGCAACTGAGCTACGGGGTTAGAGGGGATGACTTCTCCACCTATACTAAGCATATTAAAAGTACAGGACTGATAGTACCAGTTCATCAAAAACAGGCTATGCATCAGATATAGGAGCTAACTACAACAGTAGCAAAATACTAATGCAAGCAGTAGGAAGAAAGACATAGGCGATATAGGAATGATCAAGGGGGGGTTTGCTTGCCTTGCTGCTCTGCGGCAAAGGACTGATCGGCAGGGTCGTAGATGTACTCGGCAGCAGCGTCAGTCTCGGGGTCTACCGGTAAGAAGAGGGGGAAGAAACAATAAATAATAGCACCGATGCAACACAAATCATGACATGGAAAGATGCACGCTAGACATGAGCTAACGCAGCAACATCCATCATAGACGGGTCGGAAGAATATCTGACGATATTTTCCGGGTCTCGGGCTACTACCGGTTATACTGGAAACGATGGAAAAGTTCCATGTTTGCTATGCTAGGGACGCGTGACAGACGAACGGACCGTGTATCCGGGTTCGTCTCGCTTTGCTGATCAACTTTCATGTTGAAATTATTTTGATCTGACTTACGGATTATTTAATATTAATTTTCAAAGTTTTATTAATTATTTAGGAATTAAAAACAGATTTAAATGATTTAATAAAATCCCATTATGACATCATCGCGATGTCAGGCTGACATCAACATTTGAGCGGTCAACTGACCAGCGGGTCCCGAACGTCATAGGCACAATTTTATTTAAAATTAAATATTAATTAATCAGATTAAATTTTGTGGGGGACGCACGTGGCATTCTCTCATTAGGTTAATTAATTATTTTAACTAATATATCTATTTTTTTTATTTAATAAAAACATTATTTTTATTATTTATATTAACTATCGCGTGGGGCCTCCCTGTCATAGACAGCGGGTGCATTGGCCCCACCGGTAAGTGACCTAAGGCTATTTACTCATCTTTTTATTTATAGATACCTAACCGTGCAAATACCGTATTCCTCTAAATATCCATATACGCAAATACATACATCACATATCATACATACATACATACATACATACATACGCATCTAATACATCATTTGTTTTTTTTTATTTTCTCTCAAAACTCTCATCTCCCTCTGTGTCAACACACAACAGAGAAACAACTCTCTGCTAACTCAACATAGAAGAACCCAATGTTCAATCCTTCCTACCGGAGTCTACCGTCGACGGATCGAGGTCCCGTTTGCCGGAACGGAACCGGGGCGGCGGGAGAACGACATGGTGGGAGGAGCCCGAGGAGGGGCTCACCGACGGTGACGAGACGACCCGATGAAGCCGGAGTTCGCACGAAGGTGAAGGTGATGACGGTGACGCGGTTCCGGTGAAGACGGGCGTGCCGGCGAGGAGGAGCCGGCCGGAGGTTCGCCGAGAGGGGCCCCGGTGAGGAGGGCCCCCGGGATGGAGCCGCCGACGGGGAGGGGCTCGGCCGGCGGGGCTCCCGGGGTCGGTCTCTAGGGGGGGTGCCGTGGTGGGAGAACAAGGGGCCTCGGCCGGCGGGGTGGAGGCCGAGGGTGGTGCTGCTGGCCGGCGCGGTGGAGGGGGGGGCTCGCCGGCCGGGAAAGGGGAGGGGCCGCCGGGGGAGGAGGAGGCCGTGAGGGGGGGGGGGCGCCGGCGGGAGGAGGAGCCGTGGGGGCTCGCCGGCCGGGAGGAGGGATCTGGGGGCGACGGGAGTTACGGGAGAGGAGGGCGAGGCGACGTGGGAGAGGAGGAGGATCTGGCGTCGTGGGAGGGAGAGATGTGTCGGTGGGGTGGGGGAGAGGACCGAGAGAGGGGGCTCTCGTGGGGGAGGGTTACGGGAGAGAGAGAGAGCGTGGGTGGGTGGGGCCCCCCACGAGGGGGAGGTTGGCAGCGCCTAGGGGGGGAGGGAGCGAGAGGGGCTCCCTCGCCAGGGGGGGAGGCGCTAGGGTTTGGAGTGGGCTGGCCAGTTGGGCCTTTTGGTCCAGCTCGGACAGGGGGTGGGGGTTGCCCTTTTTTATTTTTTATTTTGTTGCTTTGTTTCTTTTTTCTTTCTTTCCTATTTATTTTACTAACTGATTTTTATTTTTAAATACTTTCTTTTATTATACTTTCTTTTACAATTTATTATACATACTTTTAATTCTCTCTTTCATATACATATCCTTTTAATATTTATAATGAACTTATAAAGTACTTTTCTTTTGTTTGTTTTTCAAATTTTGAATCCGGATAGGCTTGAATCAACGCGGGTCTGAGATGGAAATGCGATGACGTGGCATCATTAGCGGTTGATCACTGTAGCTTAATTACAATAATAACTGTTGCAAAAGTCGAGGATGTCACATCCTCTATTTTGTTGTTGCATGTTTTACGTGGCTGCTATGGATATATAGTATGATCGCATTTTACTTACGCAAAGCCACAACAGAGATATGCAAATTTCTATTTAACCTTCTGCAAGGACTGCCTCGATCAAATACGATTCAACAAAATTGAAGGAACGGTCACCCTCCAGTCATCTTTATGCAAACAAGTTGCATGTCAGTCAATGAAACCGGTCTGTCGTAAGCGTACGAGTAAAGTTGGCCTGGGCCGCTTCAATCCAACAAGGCCGCCGAATCAAGAAAATACTAAGGAGGGAAGCAAATTGAATATCAACGCCCACAAACTCTTTTGTGTTCTACTCGAGATATCATCTACGCATGAACCTAGCTCTGATACCACTCTTGGTGAACGTTGCATGGGAAACACAAATTTTCCTACGCACACGCAATACTTATCCATGGTGATGATCAACTATGATGGGGGAGAGTGAAACTACATACGCTTGTAGATCGCTAAGCGGAAGCGTATATAACGTGGTTGATGTAGTGGAACATCTTCGCGATCCAAATCGCATCCCGTCCCGCGATCTCATCACGATCGATCCCGCGATCCCATCACGATCCATCCCGATCAAGTGCCGAACGGACGACACCTCCGCGTTGAGCACACGTACATCTCGATGATGATCCCCGCCTTCTTGATCCAGCAAGAGGGGCGGAGAGGTAGATGAGTTCTCCGGCATGGTGGCATGGTGTTGGTGAACTAATCCAGCAAGGCTTCGCCTAAGCACCGCTGAACTAGACTGGAGGAGAAACAGATCTAGAGAGAAGTAGAGGGAGCACGTGGTAATTGTTGTGTCCAAAACCCTCAAAAATCTCTAGTATATATAGGAGGAGAGGACAGGAGGCTGCCTTGACCCCTCCTTTAGGGACCTTTATAGTCACCTAGTTACGTTGCGACGTTTCATACACACAAGGTATTCCTCCAGTATTTGGGAGTTGCATGATCTCATGGTCATAGGAACAGATACATTGACATGCAGAAAACAGTAGCAATAAACTGACACGATCATATGCTACGTTCATAGTTTGGGTGTTGTCCATCACATCATTCTCGTAATGATGTTATCCCGTTATCAAGTGACAACACTTGTCTATGGCCAGGAAACCTTGACCATCTTTGATCAACGAGCTAGTCAACTAGAGGCTCACTAGGGACACTGTGTTGTCTATGTATCCACACATGTATTTGAGTTTCCAATCAATACAATTCTAGCATGGATAATAAACGATTATCATGAACAAGGAAATATAACAATAACTAATTTATTATTGCCGCTAGGGCATATTTCCAACATCGTCCTTCGCAGTAGATAACTCGTTACGATATGCAATTATATCATGTGGCATGACGGTGTACCCGTTCGTGGCATGAAAGTCCAACAAAGAGGGTGTAGGCAACACAATAATATCACGAGTATTCTTATTGTATACTAAGTTATAGTGAATGCCCTGCGGTAATTAGTTGCATGAGTGAATTTATGTTTTACCATAGATTGGTGGTCGAGATAACCTGGGGCCACAAATAATCAGTAGGGCGTATAGAAACTTCAAAATGCTTTACCAGGCGTGTAGCATAAATACAACCATGAATCTTGCCTTTTTTCGATTAAGATGGAAGAAGTGCGCGACAATAGCTACTAAGTTGTAAGTGTTATCACCACAAAGTCTACGATGCAAAATAGCTAGAGTTGGGGCACTTAGACCACCACCCTGCTTCACAACAGTTATGCATCTTCCTATAAACAAAGAGAAGTAAAGCATAGAAGGAAAATGCAAACTAGTGGCCATGGCATTTTATACGCCCCTAGTTTCCCCCATAGTTAAGGCGAGGAGGATACTCTCAAATTTCTCACGCTTAGGGTCACGTATTCCCACGTCACAGGGAAGCAAGCATATTTCACAAAATCTATCTCCAGGCATTTCATAGTTTGTTGCATATAAGAAAAAATGTACCGTGGGAGTATCGGGTGTGTTTATGAAATAGAAATTTTGAATGAAGGAATTAGTAAGGAGATATTATTTATCACACTCATCTGCGAGGAAGTTGGCCAGCTCGGCATTTGCAATGAGTTGCATGAATTCTTCATAAAGCTAGTTTCGCTCATGAAGGGTGTATGTGTCCATTCACAAGGCCTAACCTCCGTGTTGTGAAAAATCTTGATGTCACTATCGTGAGTCATCCCCACAATTCCTTTGGAGCTCCGTCTCTAAGAACCCTTCCTTGATAAACATCTCCTCAAGAAGTTCATTTTCGTACACACAATTGCTGAAATTTCTAGATTACAAAAGTATGTCAAAAAACGTCATGAGAATAATAGCAACTACTCTTATGGATACTTAGAGGCTCTATCAAGCATTCATGATATTTGGAATTTAAAGAATTTAACATTCAAGCTCATTTTCTGTAGCACCAAGCGAAGCAATTTATGCAGAATATAAAACACTAAGGCAAAAACTAATTGGAGAGATGGAGGAGTCACACACCAAGGAACAATTTCCTCAAAACAGTTTTGGAAACGCGGTTCCGAGAAAAGAGATTGAAAATTCTAGTTTCTAGAGGAAGAACACGAGAAAGAGAGAGCTACGAAAACTTTTCTACAGGTAGAGGATGATGTGAGCTAAAGGAATAAGGCAGGGGCCCCTATAAGTCCCACAATCCATCATGGTGCGGCCACGGGGCCCTGTTGGCTTGTGGCCCATAGGTTCGTCTCCATGTTGTTATTTTTATGCCAAAAAAGTTCTTATTTATTTCAGAAAAAATCATGTTAAGATTTTGTGGCATTCTAAGACTTTTTATTTTTGGGTCATTTTTCTAAAGTACGGAAAACTTAGAAAACAGAGTAATCATGGCATTTTACTTTTATTTAGCTAAAAGAATAGAGAATAAACTTGGGTTACATAGAGTTGTGAATACTCAATTCATCTATCACATGTCTTTTGAAAAGAATCCTTTAATAAGGTTGATCAAGTCTAATTAACAATCGTATTCGATACATATGAAACCGAAGATTTTTTTTGTATATCACTAGGTTACCTCAATGGGGATTTGCATATACCCAACAATAAGATTATATTATTTCTTTTTCTTGGCAGTAGGTAGAGGGACGGTAAAATCTCCAATTATGACCATGGGAATAGGCTCAATGACATTAATAGTATTAACCAAAGTTTGCTTCTTTAGAAAATGCACATTATGTTGCTTGCCATTAACATGAAAAGTGACCTTGCTTTTGTTGCAATCAATAACAGCCTCTATAGAATTTTTTGAAACAAACTACCGAGGAAGATCGACATATTGTCGTCCTTGCACATATCAAGAATAACAAATTTCGTTAAGATAGTATCATTTGCAACGACAACGGGGACGTCCTCGCAAATTCCAATAAGTAAAGAAGTGGATATCGGGTATTTGCAAAGATATCTCAGTGGGTATAATCTTATCCAATTCAAGTCTTCTATAAAGGGAGAAATGCATAACACTAACACCCGGATCTACCAACTTCTTAGGAATTCCACCATCACAAGAGTAATTAGCAATCATAGTAGAAATTTCAGTTTTGGTATCTTTCTTTTATTGGTAATAATATCCTTCATGTACTTAGCATATAGAGGCATTTTCAATATATCAGTCAAGCGAGTGCGCAAAAAGACAAGTCTAATCATTTCAGCAAGGCATTCAAAATCTTCATCGTCCCTACTTTTAGAAGGCTTTTGAGGGAGTGGCATGGGTTTTTTTAACCCTTCGCTCTCTTTCCCTTCCGTGTTTTCTAGGAACAAAGTCTCTCTTATGGTAACGTTTATTTTTAAGAGGTGGGTTATCAAGACCCTCAGCAAGTTCTATCTCAACATCATTATTAGGTTCCTTATTACTACGTGGTGGATATTCTACATGAACATCATTATTATCATTACCATTATCATTAAGTTCATGTTCACTACCAATTGTGTCTCATTATGATTCTTAGTAGGTATCTCAATATCAGGTTCACTAGGGGCGTGCCAAGTCCTATCATTTTTCTTTTTTCTTCTTCTTAGTGGGACTAGGAGTATCATCATTAATTCTTTGAGAATCATGTTCTATTCTTTTAGGGCGATCTTCAGTATAAAGAGGTCCGTGAGTCATTCTACCTCCTCTAGTAATTACTCTAACAACATGATCATTAATATTATTCATTTCAGAAGGAAGTGAGGCTAGCTCACTTGGCTAGTGGAGTGGATGTACAACCCAGCCACCCAGGTTCAAGTTCCCACGGGCGCGGATTAGGGTTCTTATTATTTCAAAAAAAACTCGCTCTAGGGGGTTTCCCTTACAGTTTTCCTTAAAACAAAATCATTTCAGCAAGAAAACCATTTTATGACTTAGCTACTTGATCTAGTTGGGTGTGAGCCATGGAAGCATGTTTACCCAGACCTTTCACATCATTAGCAATTCTAAACATCAAGTCGGTTAAGCGATTTATCATCATGGCATTATTCTTGGATTGATCATTCACATAGTTATTGAAGTGTTCTCGTTTAACAACGTAATTCTCAAACTCATCCATGCATTAATCAGGAGTCTTAGCATAATTTTTAGTAAAGGAATGGAGAGATTTCAACTCTACTACGTGTGTGAGGGTATCAAGTCCATCTATTTATTCAATCGGTGGTAATTTCATGACATCCTTAATTTTAATACATTTCTCTTTCACAGATCTTTTTTGCATCTTGCACATCTTGAGGGAAGAGGAATAGAATGCCTCTCTTCTTTTGAATAGGTTTCGGTGGTGGTTCACGTAGTGTCCAACCATCGACATTTTGTAATATATTATTTAGTAACTCTTATGCTTGTGCAAGAATTCTTTCCCTGGAAACACAACCAACACAAATATCTACGAAGTCCCTAGAAGCAGTGGTTAGTCCATATAAAAGATATCAAGAATTTCATTCTTCTCAAGAGGACCGTCAGGCAAAGCTCTAAGTAGCTGGAGAAGCCTCCCCTAAGCTTGAGGGAGATTCTATTCTTTGACTTGCACAAAGTTAAATATTTCTTGTAAAGCAACTTGTTTCTTATGAATGGGAATATATTTTTTAGAAAAATAGAAAAGAATATCCTCGGGGCTACACATAAAACCAGGAGAAACATGAAGAAACCATTACTTGACATCGCCTTGCAGCGAGAAAGGAAAAAAGCTTAATGATACAATAGTAGCGTATCTTTCCATCATTAGTGAACAAAGCAGAATATCATTTAGTTTCATAAGGTGTTCGACCAGAGTTTCATTTTCATAATAGTGAAAAGGATCGGACTCTACTATAGGAATTAGTTCAAGGTCAGTAGAAAATTCATAGTCCTTATCAGTGACAAATATAGGACAAGTAGCAAATTTTGGATCATGTTCCATTTTCTCCATCATAAATTTTTCTTTTAGTTTGCATAGTAATCTTTTCAAATCATCTCTATATTTGCAAGCAAGAAAGTCCCTAGCTACCTCACCATCCATAACATAACCTTCATGGTAATTCATATCTATTCGGAGGTGTAGTAGGTGATTCAAAGTCTTCATAAGTTTCAACATTTTCAAGTTCGCTAGCTCTAGCAATATGAGCATCAAGTAATTCACTCAGTGGCATAGTTTCAATTTCAACATGTGTAGCAGTAGTATCATGATTAATTTCAGAGGTAGAATCATCAAGTTCATGTGACATATCAGGAAAATCAACACGTGGTGGTGTAAAAAGCTGATTCTAAACAGTAGGTGAATCAAAAAAGAGCTAGATGGCAGTTCCTTACCTCCTCTTGTGCAAGAGAGGACGGTCTTAGTTCGATTATCTTTCAAGTTCCTCATAGTGGAAATTAGACATCCTCGAGTCAACACTATAAATAAAGCTATGCTCGTCGGCAACAACGCGAGAAAAAGGTCTTGATAACCCACAACTACAGGGGATCACGACAGTCTTCATGGGTAGTATTTCACCCTAATTTATAGATTCGACACAAGGGGAGCCAAAGAATATTTATTGGCCATAACAGTTAAGTTGTTAATTCAACCGCACCTAGGATATCTCTCTGCAGAAAGGATCCAGTAGCACAACAAATGATAGTAGTAATAGTAAGAGTGATAGCAGCAATTTTTTAATAGTAGTAAAAGTAACAATCGAGTAGCAAGTGTGACAGCAACAACAACAGTAGTAACTTAGCAAGTTTATTATATGTAAAGCATAGGCATGTGGATCAATGATGGATAATTATTTAAATGACATTGATCATGTAATAGTAACACACTAGGGAGACACAGAACTAGTTGCAATTCAGTAATATAATGTATGCATCTATTCTGTATATAGTCATACGTGCTTGCGATAAGAACTTGCATGACATCTTTGTCACACCCTCCCATGGCAACGGGGTCCTATTGGAAACTAAGGGATATTAAGGCCTCCTTTTAGTAGAGAACCGGAACAAAGCATTAATACATGGTGAATACATGAACTCCTCAAACTACGACAATCGCCGAAAAGGATCCCAATTATTGTCACCCTGGGGGTATGCGGATGAACACATGTAATACATAACTACAACTTTCTAGATAGTATCCAAATCACTCTCATATTTAAAAAAACATAATAGGTTCAGATCTAAAATCATGGCACTCAAGCCAGTGACAAGCATTAAGCATAACAAAGTCATAGTAACATCAATGTCAGAACATAGTGGATACTAGGGATGAAGGCCTTTCAAACTTAACTTGATTACATGAGTTATCTAATCCAAGCCCACCACCTTCCTGCAAGCCTACAAAACAATTACTCACTCCAGGTTCTGAGCATCATGCTAGTGTTGATAGAGAAGGGTTGGTGATGACGACGACGACGAATCGCCCTCTCAAGTGCCCCAAACGGACTCGAGATCAGCCCTCCGGAGGAAGAACAGGAGGTGGCGGCGGCTTCGTCTTCTGAAACATGATGAAAAATTCTCTCTAATTTTTCTTTGTGAAGATGCGATTTTATACGAACAGAATTAGGGTCGAAGGAGCTACGTTTCCCCACAGGCCATCAGTGCGTGGCCTAGGGGGCGCCCTGTTGGCTCGTTCCCCTAGCACACCTCCTCTGGCAGGCACCGTAATTCGTTATAAATCTCAGAAATTATTCAAAAAAACTTTTGTCTGATTCCGAGAACTTTTATTTCTCCACAAAAATAAAACCAAGGTAGTTGTGCTGAAAACAACGTCACTCCGAGTTAGTTTCATTCAAATCATGTAAACTAGAGGTCAAAACAAGAGGAGAAGTGTTCAAAAAAGTAAATACGTTGGAGACGTATGACCGCATAGGTAAGCTTCTAGGCATGAAGTATTCTTCTATCTCTTTGAGTCTAGGTGGAACTTTCCGTACAAGTACTAACTACTATAGCTCACAACACATCCACTAGGCTCTCGAGGGTGCATCACAATCAGTCCACCCAGTAGTGTGTATTGGAATCTTGTTTCGAGTCTTGAAGTCTTGTGGTCTTGAAGATGCACGCCTTGAAGATTCCATCATGAAATTGCCATTGTTGACTTAGAGTCCTCCTTCTCACATCACTTCCAAACACTCATTCAAACCCCATCTACTATAGCGTAGCATCAAAATCAATAACGTCCCGGGGCTTGATAACAGTATAGTGGGTTTTCCCTGTCTCATGCATTCTACTCAACTACAAGATTCAGTAACAAACCTAGAGGTAATGGTGGAATGGGGACACTAAATAATAAAAAAAACATAGGTATATAAAGCATGGTCAAAGTGAACTTGCCTAATAAGTTCATGAAGATAAAATCACTCCCAGAAATAACTTGATAGAACTATCACATAAGAAATCATCTTACCAATCCAACTAACAATAAAGAAGCAAAAGAAAGTACCAAACACACTAGGGAGGAGTTGAAGGAAATATTTAAAACAAAAGTTAAAACCATGTAACTCTCTCAAAGTGACCAAGAATAGTTTCCCCTATGAATAAACCATTATCGACAACAACAAAGAATCAAAACAAACTACATAAAAAGTATTTTATTAAATATTGTACTAGCGGAAATAATTATTTTGAAGAACAAAATAAAGAAACTATAAAGTCTAACTCACTAAGCAATACAAGTTTTCGCCCTAATCAAACATAACATCAATGAAAACACTATAACTAATAATTTAACATAAGAACAAAATATGACACAACTCAGTTAGCACAAAGTATTTTTCATAAAATTTTGCTAGAAAAATGAAGTAATTGAAAAGCTTTTGTTAAACTATACTTATGACCAAAACAATGTTAACCTTGAATTAAACAAAAACAATTTCAAATTCAATACAAATTGTTTCTGATCTAATTTTAAGTTAACAGAGAATAAAAGTTACAAAACAATTTATTGAAAATAGTTTCCAAAAGAATTTAATTAGAATTGAAATCAATTTCAAGTTATTTATTGAACTAGAATCGATTCCATGCAAATCAAGCTTAAAATAACACAAACTAAAACAAATAATAATTTTGTTGAGAAGCTACTATTTACTAACAAAACGTAAAAAAATTGTCACAAGAGACAAAAGGAATTAAATTAAAACTATTTAAAACAAATAAAATAAAGCATAAAACAAGCATAACTAAATAGTACAGTTTTTTGTGTAAAACCCTAATTTAAAATATTGAAAAAAATCTCAAATTTAAACCTGTTGGCAAATAAAGTCACAAGTGACGAGTAGCAAAAAATATCAGCTAAAAACCTGTTTTTGAACTCAAGTTATTCACAAAACAAGGTTTCAAGCAAATCTGTTTGGATTCAAATTTAAAAAATTTAAATATGGCCAAACTTGGTATCTCTAGAAACTAGAAAAAATATGTGACACAATGCAAAAAAATTCACTCAAAATCAAATAAAAACCTTAAAGGTATTGTAATTCTAAAAAAAGAACTATTTGTGGAATTTAAGTTAAAACAAAAACAAAAAATGGAAACTAACGTACAGGGTGTACACATGGTGATCACTGGTTGGCTCTCAGGTGTGCGTTGCTGGGTTAACACGGCGGATGGCCGCAACTTAACTAAAATGATTTGGCTAAATAAATATAAGAAAAACTGGTGGCTCGGTTTAACTAAAACAGACAAAAAGAACCAATCTATAGAAATAAACCTAACCGTTCGTTTACGATCAAATCTAGACCGTTGCTACAAGATCTAACAGAGGAGGAAAGATGCTGGCGACTTAAAGGGAAGAGGGGAGCTCCAGCGATGCTCCGATGAGGGAGGATCTATGGGTTGATGTAGTCGGTGCTCCGATGGTCGTCGTTGCCAGTGGAGGGGTCCAGTCGATGGCGTCGAGGCTCTAGCGTCGAATGGTTGTGGTGGTATGGCTCGGGGGCGACAGAGTGGAGAGGCACGAGCTCGGCGGGGTTCGGTGGTGCGGTTAGAAGTCCAGCGAGGACGATGCTGTGGCTGTGATGCGTGGGAGTGGGCGTTTAGTGGGGGGACGGGCTGCAGATTATGTGGCTTATAATGCCAGGGGCTCGGGTGCTTCCGAAAGGAAGGGGAGCAGCGGCATGGATCCAATCCGGTGAGTTACGTCGATGAAGGAAAGAGGGAGTGGGGGAAGGAAGGGGATGAGCGAGCGGGATTCGGTTCGGGTGGTGGGGCCGAGGCGTTAGTGGGACAGAGAGAGAGAGAGAGAGAGAGCAGGCGAGGCGTCGGTGGCCCATTCGAATGAGATTCGGATCTCGTTGGGGTATTTGGTCTGATCTGCTAATTGGGCTGTATCGACACACTTCCTAATATGCACTATTTTCCTTTTTTAAAACCCTTTTTCCTTTTTATTAAAAACTTAAACATAAACAAAATGAAAAAAATAATACTAGGCCAAAAATATAAATTTTATATATTAAAGTTATCACAGAAAATAGAATAAATAGAATAGAATTTTTCCAAGGCTAAAATAAATACACTTACAATTTTTTTTTCCTAAAAATGACCAAAATGGATTTGAAATCCTATTTCAAATATTTTCAAAATACTCGTCTCTTTTAATAGTCAAATGTCTTTGAAAAATACCCCTTAATTGGAGGGTCATATTCCCCCTTTGTTTGAATTTGATTTGGCATTTGAATTCATTCAAATTTTCAAATTGGAAAAGGACCAACGTTGAAAATACTCCAAATGGAAAATGTCAAAAACTTTCAACTCCCATTTTAAATTATTTATTTTAAAAAGTCATGGCATCTTCTCTCTATGATTTGTAGTGGACGAATTTGAAATCAGAAACAAAGGGGAAAGTCATTTTATGCCCTCTCAATCAAAGGTTTTCAAAAGTTTCAAATTTCACTTGAATTCAATCAAATAATCAAACAATCAATCATTCAATTAATTAATATAACATTCCAAAATTTGGGATGTTACAAACCTACTGCACTTAAAATGATCTCGTCCTCGAGATTCAAAGAGGCTAGAAAGAAAAGGTTAGTGTTTGGGGGTCTTCTAACAATTTCATTGGTCTTCACAGATAGGTTTGGGGTGCTACCACACTTAGAATAAGAGATACTCATCCCTCAAAGTCAAGCCATTCCTCTGAGGTCTTGGAAATATCTATCTCTTCACATTTCTCATAGTAACTCCTTCGTAGATTCTCTTCCGTTGTAGTCATAATGTTTCCTTCAATATTTTGTGTTTGCTCATCAATATAAAATTCTTCCGATACGGGGTCTTGTTAACTAACAGGTCCGTCACCAATAATAGACAACTATCACTGATCTCATGGTGTTCGTTTGTTAAAGGTTATCCTATAGTGAACTGGGCCTTGGCTTCATCCTCACCGTAAAATTTCTATGTTTGAAAATAACTGTCATGTAGAAGGGTTCATCATCACACCAATGTAAGGCTTAAAACAAAGGTTTCAACGATTATAGTCACTTTATTATTGTGGGTAAGTCACTTAGATTTACCATTCCAAATAACAAGTGCGAATGATAAGAGTAAGTCGTTATGGTGCTCGATGCATTCTGCACCGAAATCAATACTCCGTATAAGGTTTAGGGAATCTCGTATTTGAAAACTTGCGCAACATTGCACAATTTTTTTTGTCCATGAATGAAGTTTGAATAAATCCATCGATCTTGGAAGTTGAACAAGACATCTATCCTTTCTTCAAAACTCTCGGGTTTTCATATACTCCTAAGGAAATGTCTATTATTAATCATAGCTTCTTCCAAGTTTCTTCCTTCATAAAGGTAGTGCTTAATCCTTGTTAATCCTGGGGTCCATGGGTTGTAGACCCACTTCAACAGTTGTATGACTTTAACTCATCCTGGGAGTTACTAGTGTTCCATATTCCAACATTACAACACCTTTAAATCCAATAGTTATTCATTCCATCGTACTCTTATGGTAACCGTCATAATAAAATTAATTCTCAAACTTTTTTTGTCCAGACTCTACTTGGTGGAATATATTTTCCTTTCCATTTTTATGTTTAATGTTGCAATGTATTTATTCATCCATAAACCATACTCATTTCATAATCAATCCTTTATTACATCCTTAATTTCTTCTCAAAACTCCAATTGAATGTACTTTGTTATAAATGATGACATGCACATTGTTCGGTATGGTCAAGCATTACTTCGAACTTTATTCATTTTTCTCCCTTGGAGATACTTTAGTCCGAGTTGTCATGGTTTTGTCACGACATATGTCTTTGTGAAAGGACTTAGGTGTGAGACCATCATAACTAGGTGGAGCCTTGAGAGGGGTTGGTCGGAATCAAGAGACGCGAGTTTACCCAGGTTTGGCCCCTCCGTTGGAGGTAAAAGCCTACGTCATGCTTTGTGTGTATTAAGGATGATCACGATTACAAGGGTTTTATTTCTCTACCTCTAGTCTCGATGGTTTATAATATGTCTATGTCTAATTCTTGTCTTCCCCTCTTGGGGTGCCTTGCCCCTCCTTATATAAGTCGAAGGAGTAGCCTTTCATATAGTGTCCTACTAGGACTAGGAATAGTCTCTCTTGAATCCTAATCCGGGTCTTGCTTCCCTTGTGAGGGAATCTTTCCTCTTCTTGGGCCTTCTCTATGAGTCGCTCCTCCAAGCCTCTCCATGAGACTCTTTCCGTTGGGGGTGCACACTAGGCTTTAAGCCTAGTCGTCCACGTTGATCCGGTAAAAAAGCTGACCGCACGAGCTGCCAAATGATGGGCCAGGTCAAACCTCCTGGTCGGGTCAAACCGTGGGGAATATCCCCAACATTATCCCCCAGGTTTTCTTGAATTTTTTCATGGTAGGATCATGGAATAAGAATAATAAATATGCTAAAATATCGGCTTGCTCCACTGGCCGACTTATTTCAATGAAGTGGCTCCTCGAAAAACCGGGTTTCTTCTTCATATCAATGAGCCGTCATCACAATCATCTTGCTGGTCACTGTCCTTTGCAGTAAAATATTGGGAACAAAAAACCCATATGTCATTGAGTTTGCCTCCAATGCTTTGGATTGATGAAAATATTGGAGATAAGAAAATCATATGATGTCGAGTCAACTTCCATTGCTTTGGTTTTGATGAAAATATTCGTAACAGCAATTCGTCCATTGTTAAACCGCTTCTTGGGACGCGAGGATCTTGTCGATTCATTAGACGTAGTGGATACCAAATTAGGATAAAAATACTGATAATTTATGGATGCAGAAATTGCCAACTTGTGAAGTCTGGTCATCATCATTTATGATGTCGGACCGTGATCGTTGGTGTTGCAAAAACTTGAATCAAGTCGACATAGATAAAATTATCGGGAATAAAGAAATCCTATAATGTTGAGCTGGCTTTCAATGCTTCGGCTCCACCAAGAAATGAGATATGGATACATCAAAATGATCGTTTGAAGATGTTCTTCCTCTCTTTTATATCTCCATATTACCGGTACCCCCCAAGCTCCAAGTTTATCAGTTAATGATGAATTGGTGCTTAGAAAGATACGTTGACCGTGTTGCCCCCAAGTGTAGGGTTTTCTTACTTGCAGTAGCGTGGGACTTGTAATTGTCTTATAGTCATAAAACTTCAACTAGTGTAGCCCCCAAGGGCTGGGCTATTTTTGGACTTGAACTTAGTTTTTGAATATTGTAGATAGCTTTGCCAAAACTAAATTGTCCATCTGAGCCAACAGTTATAAGCTGATTTTTTTTCCTTTTCACATGTTTAACCCCCATGGGTCGGCTCATCGATATGTGATGGGCCGGGTCTTCAATTTGGACATCATAATCTGTTTAAACAACTCAATACTATAGCCCCCAAGTGTCATCGCATGACTGTAGCGACTTTGGACTTAGAAAATTTGATCCAAGTAGTGTAGCCCCCAAGTGCCGAGCCTATTGCGTGCAGCGACTTGGGACTTATATGTACTTCTCCTTTGAAAAGAAAAACAGCATATGATGCAACCCCCAAGTGCGGGTCGTTTGCTTGCACCAACTTGGGAATGTGTGAGAATAATAGAACCCATCATAATGCACTTCAGAATTTCTCTTGACCTTGAACGAATCCTTGACCATGGTTGTAATGCAACTCAGTAATTTGTTATTTGTACAAATATCCTGGAATAATGAGTTTGTGCTTGAAATTAAATCTATGTCCATGGCTGCGGTGCAACCCAACAAATATATGTTCGAGAAATGCATAAGTGTTGTACTTTACTATAGAGCACAAGTTGAAAAACTCCAAGAGCTGGTCAATTAGATGACCCGACATTATATGTGATAGGCCGGTTCTTCAAGAATAGTCATTTCTTCTAAGCTGGCATAGAAAACCTGTAACACCCAAGATGCGTTCATATCCTTATTTTGCCGCGAGGGCCTTGACACGGATAGATACGCATCTCGTCGTTTTGCAAGAATGGATATCATTACAAGTACATGTACTGAAAAGATGAGTATAAGGAGGTTGCTTCCACTCTCCACAACCTACATCAAGATCACATCAATACACTAATATCCAATCACCATGAAGAAGAGCAGGGTCCGACTACAAACGAAAACAAACGATAAAAGAATGACGTCCATCCTTGCTATCCCAGGCTGTCGGCCTAGAACCCATCCTAGATCGATGAAGAAGAAGAAGAAGAAACTCCAAATAGTGCAATCAATGCGCTCACGTCAAAGTAACTCTTTACCTGTACCTGCAACTGGCAACGCTATCAAAATCCTGAGCAAGCGGTAACATAGCCAAACAAGGTTTGCTTGGTAGTGGAAAGATTAGAGGTTTTCATGGCAATGTTGGGAGTCTGGTATTTAAAAGGTGGTAGGCAGCAAGACATAGCGAAAGAACTGAGACAACTAGCATGGCAATAATAGTCGAACGGATCATCACATTCTGACATGCTTGCGGAACTGTATCGAGACGAAGCAAACCGGACACAATAGTCAAAACATGATATTCACCACTGAACATGCATGACATGAAGCACATCCTAATACGATGCATGTCCATTTCAATTATGCGAGGCATGGCACGACAATTCACAACAATCAAATGCTACACATTAAGTGAAGTTCAATATGCAACGAGTTGCATATTGACGAAAATCAACATCTTAATTATTTTGTTCGCTCCCTCTTAGGTACACGGCAATATTAAATGTTGTTAAACATGGCAAGAGGTGAAGCGCAATTAAACTACCTATCTAGGCATTATAAATGAGGTCGGAAACGACATATAGCATTTCTGAAACGACCCCACACATTAATTTTGTAATCTGTCTAGATTTGACCTAATCACATTTTATGTTTGTTAAACGGCAAAAAAAAGTTGGTTTACATATATGTCTCATAACTAGCTATGAATTAAACCGTTTTTCACATGTTGTCATGCAAATCGATGCAAACATGACGCTAACAGTTTTAAATATGCATGACAGTTGCAAAATATTAATCTACGCAAAATTGTACATGTTTTACATATATAAACTATTCGATCCGACGCACGGTTTAAAAGTTACGGGGATTTGAAAATATGTAATTTTCTGAAATCCCTAGTAATTAGCTAAATTCGCAGAACTGAAAAAAAACATATTCGGGCCGACCTAAACCAACACGAGGCGCAAGATATCAAGCAGCGCCTAGGGTGCGAAATAGAGGGGTGACAAGGGGTTCTCACCTCGGGCCAAGGCCCGGCTGGAGAAGAGGTTGGGCCAGCTGGGTGCGGTGGCGTGGCCGTGTCGCGGCCCAAGGGCTGGCGTGGCCCGAGGCAGAAGTCATGTCGGTTGGCGGAATCTGGATACCATCCAGATCGAGAGGAGAGGCGGCGATGGGGGCCGATGCGGGGGCGACAAGCGCCGATGCAGGCAGTCTCCGGCAAGGTGGCGGCGAGGTCGGATTCCGGCGACGACCGATGGGGCGGCGACCGCGAAGAAGCCCGAAGCTCGGGAGGAGGAGTTGTCCCAGCTGCGGGGCTTCAGGAGGAGCTCGGGCATGGGCCAATGGGGATGCACGTGCTGGGTGCTGCCGCAGCTCCGACGAGGGCCTCCGGTGGTGCACCGGCGAGGGCGGTCACTGGCGACAGGGCATAGCGGGGCCGATGAGGCTGCCTCGGTTGTCCCTCGCTCGGGCTGGAGCTTGGGGAAGACCGGAGCAAAGCTCCTGCGAGCAATGACAGACGTATCCGGGCCCGGGAAGGGCCAGATCTGGGCCTGTCACGGTGGAGGTGGAGGCTGAGCTGTGGTTGGCGGCGGTTAGGGTTAGCGGCACGTGAATTGAGGAGACACACGTTTTTGGGTGTCTATTTATAGACACGGGGCTAGGGTTAGTGTTTTTAGACCTGATTTCGACCGTAGGATCTCTATCGGATGGTCTTGGCTCCGCCCTAGAGTTAGGTGGATGTGTGAGATAGGCTAGGTGGGGAAGAGAGGGAAGTTTGTGTCCTGGCCACGAGATTTTAAACACCAAAAAACGTGTGCCGATAAACCGATGACAATGCCGGTACGGTCGACCGTTCGGCTATCAAATGAAATCTGACTGCGATGAAATTTGGCAGGCGGCCTACCAATATTAAAATAAGACTGCACGCCAAGTTTAAACTCAACCTGAGAATATTTTTCGGACGCTTTTAATGACGCCACGGGCACGTGCGTGTGTGATTGGTCTCAAAATGGTCAACGACGATAATGGAGAGAATCGGCAACTAATATTGGATGCATGTTTTTGAAAACTGGCGGCAATGGACTGCCAATGCAATGCCGATGATGCAAATGATGCGACAAACAATCTAATCGCACGACGGCAACGAAAAAAAAGGGGAATCTTCTGGAGCGTCGGTCTCGGGCTATCACAACTCTTCTACACTAACAAGACATCTCACCCCTATATCTAAGAATGAAAGGGGAAGAGGAAGAGAAAGAGCAATAGGTCAAACTTATTCGCTTCTTTGACAAATGAGTGAAACAAATGAATCTTGAATGTTGCCAAGAGATGAAGAATGATATGAGGAGCAAGACCGAATTCACAAAATAAATTGACAACATTTCGGTAGGAAAAGAAGACAAAATTTGATAAGATGGAAAGATCTTGAGAAGATTCACAACAAACTAGTAAATTGGTATGCAATGAAAGAACATGAAAGAAGACACAACACTACGGTTAAATGAATAAGGAAGGAAAGAACCTGATCTTGATGACACGAGATGAAAGATTCAAAGAGATCAACAAGATATGAAAACTTCTTACACCAAGAGGAAACATTGAAAACTTGGATCAACAACAATCACCGTAATCCCAAAAATCCATAGGAAAAGCTTTAGGTGAAACCTGCTCAAAGATAACCTCAATGAACAAACCATGAGTTGAAAATGTCTCATGCTCAAGAAATTGGTGGATTTAAATATCTCATTCTTGAATCAAATTTTCTTCGAGACTCCTCCACTAACAAGAATGCTATAACACCACCTCAAAGGATAAAGGAGGAAGAATTGCTCTTTGAGATGCAAGAGAAGAATACTTGAGGTTCCCCACAAGAATCTAGAAGAACACCTTGAGAATGAGAGATCTTGAGCCGCCTAACAGAAAACTTGAATGAGGCACCGGAATAATTGAGAGACGAACGAAGAGAAAACAATTGAGAAGAATTTGAGGATGAAAGTTGAAAGCTAAAAATGAAGAAATCTTCTAAAATGATGCCTTCGGAGGATCGAGAAATGAAAACAACACTGAAATGCACCGATACATATAGAAAGAATTCTCATGATTGGGAACAATTGAGAAGATAACACGAAGTTGAGATGAAAATCTTCAAAAGAATCGACCAAGATTTGAGAGAAAAATTTATTCGGTCTTCCAAGATGAAAAATGATGGGGAGAACACCACCAAGAATAGATGAGACACTCTGGAATAATGAAGAATGAAAGGTTGAGCCAGAGATGACGATTAGTTTTGAACCAATCTTGGAGAAAGAATATGACTGATGAAATTCATACTTACGTCATAATTGAAAAGAATTAGAGATCTGTGGGAAAAGATTAGAATAGCCAGGTAAGATCCTCGGAAACCTGTGGGTTCTAGGCCCACTAAAATAAAACACTATTGAAACAATTGATTAGAAAAGAGAAATTGCACCTGTACAAATGAAAACTTGCTGAGCTGAGACCCTTGAAATAACTGAAATAATTGAAACAAGAAAATCCACATATATCTTCACCTCCCCAGATGGAATAGAAAGGGGTGAATGAATAAGAAAGGATTGAATGAAAAATTCCAACACATAAATCATATTGGAAGAAAAGGATATGACGAACACCACGATCTTGAATTGAATCCGCCGAAAAAGAGAACAGGAATGAAGAAATGATGTACTAGAACTCTTGAGAATATTCACCAAGAAACACCGGATACTAGACAGAAGATAAGATAGCGGAAGCAAGAGTGAAAAAAGACACTTGGATCAGAATTGAATCACTAAAGAAAAGGGCGGGAGGGCGGGGAAAACAAAGACAACTAGGGACGGATGAGACAAACTCCAGAAAGGAATGGGAGATTGGTCTTCCAAACATTGGAGATGATTGAATTACTTGAAGAGAAGCACACCGGTTGAAAGGAATTGATATGACGACTCCGGTTGAAAAGAATTGATAAGACAATTTGAATGAGAAAAAGCATTTGCATTCCCATAAAAATATGAAAACACCTCTTGGAAAGTTATGAATTCGTCACTTGACATTGAAGCAACTCAAATTACCATACTCCAACAAAACAAAGGATGAGGCTTAAGAAACAAGCCAGAACAAAACATATGACAAAGATTCTGCTCGATATTTTCATGTATAGGATCGCACGGCCTCTATCCTACAATAGCCATCATGTACAAGGCAGTGCACACGACATACGAAGCATCCCCGAGTTGTAGCAACTACAAGGACTCTTTAATACACAATGAAAACTGTTGTAAGACGACCGTGAACAAACGAATCCACTATATGTTGAACCCCAACCTCACATCAAGCATCTGTTGGAAGATTGTCCTATAAGTAACTACTTGAATTCCCACCAAAGAACTCTCGAAATTTCTGGTCATGCAATAGGGTCCACGGATAAAAGGAGAAATTCATCACTCAACTCCTAGCATCTAACTCATCCAGTGTATCACATCCGTCAACACATAACCAGAATATCAGAACCTCATCTATCTCAAACCCTCGTAATCACAACGATACTAAGTATGGCCATACATCCGGACCTATCCGCACCAGTACTGGGGCAGCTAGACTCCTCTCTCCACTACTAGTATTGAAGCAATTTCGAACATCCTCCGTCTCACATACTAAGAAATACGAATGATAACGATGTGCTCAAGAATCCCCTGGAGCTCAATTCCCCGGAAAAAATCAAGTTAGACAGGAGGCACCAAGACAGAACTCCGTCACATCGACATTATATAGATACCAAAAATATCCGCGTGATCCTAAATTTATTTGAGTGAGAAGAGGAGTAGAATTAAAATTAACACGTCAAGATTCCTCACCAAAGCATAGAAGAGGAGAAAAAAGAATCCTACTCTCCGATATATAACTTGACTCAAAGTAGTTTTTCACTAGACACGACTCGGCTAAGTTCGATCAATCAAGGGGGCTCCTAGGTCGGTACTGCTCTGATACCAACTTGTAACACCCAAGATGCGGTCCTATCCTTATTTTGGCGCGAGGGCCTCCACAGGGGTAGATACGCATCTCGTCCTTTTTGGAAGAATGGATACCATTACAAGTACATGTACTTAAAAGATGAGTATAAGGAGTTGGCTTACACTTGCCATAAGCTACATCAAGATGACATCAATACAACAATATCCACTCCAACAATATCCAGTCCCCATGAGACAGAGCAGGGTCCGACTACGAACGAAAACAAACGATGAAAGAATGACGTCCATCCTTGCTATCCCAGGTTGCCGGCCTGGAACCCATCCTAGATCGATGAAGAAGAAGAAGAAACTCCAAATAGCACAATTAGCGCGCTCACGTCAAAGTAACTCTTTACCTGTACCTGGAACTGGCAATGCTATCAAAAGGTTGAGCAAGCGGTAACATAGCCAAACAAGGTTTGCTGGGTAGTGGAAAGATTAGAGGTTTTCATGGCAATGTTTGGAGGCTGATATTTAACAGGTGGTAGGTAGCAAGACATAGTGAAAGAAATGAGACAACTAGCATGTCAATGATAGTAATGGTATCTAGGGAAATGTACATCTTTCCTGTGATCCCGCTTGGAATAATAACGACTCCGTGAAGTAGACGTACCAACATAGTTGAACGGATCCTCACATTCCGACACACTTGTGGAACTCTATCGAGAAGAAGTACACCGGAAACAAGAATCAACACACGATATTCACCACAGCAGATGCACAACATGAAGCACAACCTAGTATGATGCATGTCCATTTCAATTATGCGATGCATGGCATGGCAATTCACAACAATCAAACTCTACAAATTAAGTGAAGCTCAATATGCAACGAGTTGCATATTAACGAAACTCTACATCTTAATTATTCACTTCGCTCCCTCTTAGGTACATGACAATATTAAATGTTGTTAACCATGAGAAGAGGTGAAGCACAATTAAACTACCTATCTAGGCATTTTAAATGAGGCCGGAAACGACATATAGCATTTCCAAAATGAAACCATGCATTAACTTTGTAATATGTCCAGATTTTACCAAATCACCATTTACGTTTGTTAAACGGCAAAACAAAGTGGTTCACGTGAAATTACACGTCAATCTAGTCGGTTTCATATATGGCTCATCTCCAATGGAGCTACGGTTAACTAGCTACAAATTAATCCATTTTTAACATGTTGTTACATAAACCAATGCAAACAACATGTTAAGCAGTTTTAAATATGCATGAGAGTTCAAAATATTAATCTATGTGAAATTCTACACGTTCTACATATATAAACTATTCCGATCCGACGCACGGTTTAAAAGTTACGACCATTTTAAAAATATGCAATTTTCTAAAATCCCTCGTAATTAGCTAAATTTGCATAACTGAAAAAATATATACTCGGGCCGAGTTTGTTCATGGGCCTAAACCAACACGAGGCACAAGATAGCAAGAAGCGCCCAGGGCGCGAAATAGAGGGGCCGAAGTGGGGTCTCACCTCGGGCCGAGGCCCGGCTGGAGAGGAGGCTGGGTCGGCTGGGTGCGGTGGCTGGGCCAGCTCGGGGCCAAGGAGCTGGTGAGGCCCGAGGCGGCGGTCACGGAAGTTGGCGGGATCTGGATCTCGTCCAGATCGAGAGGAGAGGCCGTGATGGGGGTCGATGCGGGGGCGACCCGTGGCGATGCAGGTGGTCTCCGGCGAGGGGACTATGAGGTCGGACTCCGGCGACGAACGGCAGGGTCCGGCGACCATGGAGAAGCCCGGGGCTCGGGAGGAGGAGCTCTCCCAGCTGTGGGGCTTCAGGAGGAGCTCGGGCATGAGGCCGGTGGGGAGGCAAGTGTTGGGTGTTGCCGTAGCTCCAGCGAGGGCCTCCGGTGGCCCTCTGACAAGGACGGTCACCGGCGATAAGGCTTGGTGGGGTGGACGAGGCTGCCTCGGTTGTCCGTCGCTCGGGCTGGAGCTTGGGGGAGACCGGAGCATAGCTCCTACGAGCAACGGCGGACGTATCCTGGCCCGGGAAGGGCCGGATCTGGGCCCGGATGGGCCTGGCATGGTGGAGGTGGAGGTTGAGCTATGGTTAGCGGCGGTTAGGCCTAGGGGCACATGAATCGAGGAGAGGTAGGTTTTTGGCTGTCTATTTATAGAGACGGGGCTAGGGTTAGTGTTTTTAGTCCGATTTCGATAGTAGGATCGCAATCGGACGTTTTCGGCTGCGCCCTAGAGTTAGTTGGCTGTGTTAGAGAGTCTAGGCGTGGAAGAGAGGGAAGTTTGCGGCCCGTACACGAGATTTTGAACACCGAAAAACATCCGCCGATAAACCGATGACGGTGTCGCTACGGTCGACCGCTCGGCTATCAAACAAACTTCGATTGCGACAAAATTTGGCAGGCAGCCTACCTATATTAAAATAAAACCGCACGCCAAGTTTCAACCCAATCCGAGAATATTTTTGGGAGACTTTTAACAACAATAATTTTAATGACGCCACAGGCACATGTGTGTGTGGTGGTCTCGAAATGGTGAATGACGATAACGACGACAACTAATAACAGATGTAGTTTTTTTTAATTGGCTGCAACCGAGTGCCGATGCAATGTGGATGATGTGAATGATGTGACAAACAATCTAATCGCACGACGGCAACGAAATAAAAGGGGAATCTTCTGGAGTATCGGTGTCGGGCTGTTACAAAACCCCAATCATTTAATATTGATTATGATAAACCATGATAAAGATCCGACCATTTTGGCTATCAAATATTTATTTGTTCCTGCAGAAGTTACGATGTAACCCGGTTTGAAGACCGGCTTTCCACAACATAAACAAATATAGATATGTATGTATGCAATGCAGGATGATGTATGTATATAATAACAGATTATAAAAATGTCGTCTTTAGAGGTTTGAGTCTTGCTTCAATGATGCTAGAGCGATAGCCTATGGTTTATCCTTGCTTTGTGTAAGCCGCCTCTCACATGACCTAATCGATGTTTTAACCTGGATAAGTTCAGGGTCCATATGGATTGACTTATCCAGAGTACACGGGGTTGGAGTAGCATCTTGCAAACAGAAAGAATTAACCAAGTTTCAATGAAGCTGGCTTAATAGCCCATGGAATATCCTCGCTTTCTCTAAGCCGACTCTCACGTCACACAAGCCCATGTTTTAACCTGGTTAAGTTCAGGGTCCATAAGGATTGACTTACCGAGAGTACACGGATCATTTTGTTCGGAGAAGCATTGTGCAGATAGGCAAGTTGAACCATAATTCTTTGTTTGTGTTTGGATTTTAGCCGGGTCAAGAGGGAAATTATGACTTGCTCACTTATTGAGTTGGGAGCCCCCAAGTGACCATATGATCATGGAAAGCTTAGCAGAGGATATACATGAGACAATGCTACTACTGCAAAACATCTGGAGTCCACATAAGTCGGCTCTACTCTAGTGATCATAATATGAGGCGCCAATAAGGCATGATACCTATGTTTGAACATCACATCATGGCAGTTAGTTCTCTTTGCCAACCTTTAATTTTTTGCCAATAATACGTGGCACTCATGTTTGAACTACGCATCATGGCAACAATCCTCTTGGACGATCTTCAATTTTTTCGCCAATTAGGCAGCAACCCCCAGAACTAGGTTATCTTCCCTGTAATGACCCAGGGTTCCTCAATTTCTTAAAACGAGCCAAATCTGCTGAGTCATGGTTGTCTAGTCCTCGAGACTTAAGTCGACTCAAGGAGCTGTCTTGAGAGTCTTCATACTTGGTTGTAGCATAAGCCGGGTGTCAGGTTGACAGTTGAACGATGGAATTTATCCAAACTTGAGACGATGTGGTGACATGGTGATCTTCATGATGCTCAACGTATGTCTTTGGCAAACATCATATCCAAATTGAGTTTATATGCCTCTTGACCCATTCTTTGCAATTCCCACCTTGTCCATCTCTCGTAGCTCCTCCAGGGCCATTTTTTCTTGCTGTTGGCTTTTTAATTGTTGGCTCAATGATGGCCGGCTCAAATTGTAGCTTCTCCAGGAACCATTCCTCTGTGGTTGACTCCTATTTCTTTAGTGTGTTGAAGCAGACCAGACCCGGGGATGGCAAGCCAGTGCGCCTATCCATTCGACAATCCGGCGTGGGTGGAGCCTGATAATAGATTTATATTTCTCTCTTTTCTTCTCCAACTTTGTTGGAGTAAAGCAGCGGGGGCGGGGCTTGTGCACGTCTATTGGGCGGCTCGTACAAACGGACACGACCTCGACATGTTGATGTAGATGTGGGAGTCAGCCGCGACGTTTGAAACTGTCTTAATAGCACGGATGTGAGAGTTGGCCGTGACGTTTGTAAGCCGATGTTGACGCGTGACTCATCTGCAACGCTGGAAACCTGGGTGGATGGTGAGTCGACTGTGGCGTTGTAAGCTGGCACGGACGGCGAGTTGGTCGTGGTGTTGTAAGATGGCGCGGATGGCGAGTCGTGGCGTGTTGGTGTAGTGTGGACCAATGGGGGCGTAGGCTCATGCGCATCCGTTGGGCAGCATGGGTGAGCAGGCGTGGCCCCGACGTGTTGACGTAACCGGACCATAGGGGCGGTGTCTCGCATGCACCCATTGGGCGACTCGAGCGAGCAGGTGCATGATGATGTTGGCGTGAGCTCCATACTCACAATATACCAGAATTTTTGTAATCAACAAATGTCCTGGTATTTTCTCGCGGATGAGCGTGGACGGCCTCTAGCATGTTTGGTATAGACTGGACCAAGGAACCACGTCACTCCTTTCTCATGCCTAAGTGTGGGCGGACATCTTATTTTTCTTCGTAGGGCAATGAATTTTATGCGGGCGTCCCACAAATGACCTAGCATGTTGATGTAGTCCAGATTGCGGTGACAGCGTGCATGTTTTTCGGATTTCAGATGCTCATGCGGCCTCACGTTTATCAATTAACCTATATGCATAAATTCATACAAGTTAAAAGTACAACAATTGTTGATAGAATTAATTCTTACGAACAACTTTACTACTCCCTCCATCTGGTGCATCAGGCCACTTCTAATACATTGGTGCCAAGATAAGGTGCTAAGCACATTAAATAGTTTAGCAACTAAAATCTCTAATGCATAGTTGCTTAGCTTATTGTAGCTAAGCCTCCTTATTTAATACTTTTGTAACTAAAGTTGTGCATGCATTGGTGCATTTCTTTCATTTAATTGTTTTCCCTAGGTTCACGCGCTTAGCATTGTTTCTTTCTCGAGTCACCACACTGATCTCTCTCCTATCAATTAGCTTGCCACATCAGATTTTTTGCCTATGTGGCAGCCTTAGCACCTGTATAAGGTGGAGCATTGGGAGTAGCCTTAGAGGGTGCTTGGATCCAAGGGACTTATTTTAGTCTGACTAAAAATAGTCTATTTAAGAGGCTAAAGTTCCAAGCAGCCTTGACTAAAGAGGGGCTAAAACTAGTCTTGAGACTAAACTTTTTTAGTCAGGGTTACCCCTACTAAAATGTGGATTAGTCCTCTCTCTCCTCATTTAACTCCTCTCCTTTAACACAAACGAGTTCTGGATTGAAGGGTTTGGAGGATAATAAATGCTCATTAACTTGATTTTAGTCTCTTTAGTATTTGGATCCAAGCATGGGTGACTCTAGCAAGTTTTAGTCCCACTACTTTTAGTCATGAGACTAAAACGTATCCAAGCACCCTCTTAAGCATCTTAGAAGGTGCACTGTACCCTAGGCACGTAGAGATTGGATAGGAGAAGGAATTGAATTGCACAGGAAGCCAATCACACTATTCTTTTCTTAACTAAAAATGTGCTATTAATTAGGAGACATCTTCAAATCCAAAAAGCGTGCCGCATAAATTGCATACATTCGTCCTTTAATTAATAGACGAGCTCTAATTAATATGCAAGCAACTAGTACTACTGTAATGTGCCTTGGCTTTTTGGGATTATTTGATTTTCGTAAGATGTCTAATGCACCGAGATGGAGGGAGTAAGAAAAATATGACCTCAAGATAATATTTATTCGACAGCAGACAGGGGGGAGGGACTAGGGGGCGTCCGGGGGCCCGAACCCCCCTATGGATCACCCCCCTCAACCAGTTATAGCGGGGACTAGTAGTACTAGGGCTTAATTACTTCGGCCATTAGCAGTGATATGGGCTAAACTAGTGTCATCGAGCCCAAACAAATGAATTTGCAACAAGGCAATACAGGCCAAGGCTGCACGTCTATGCATTACATAATCCATCAACTTCGTGGACTCTGCATTTTTCGTGTCGATGTTGCGCCATGACTTTCTAGGGCTTCGTTCAGCACATGAGCATTGCCACCGGCAGCCATCTGAAAAGAATGCTTCGCCGCCTCAGCTACTTAAGCCAGTTTCCAGCACATCGTAGATCATCACCAAAGCCACGGCCTTGGAACCAGGCGTGGCTGGAGGCCGTCCTCTGGCCAACAAGCTAGATCCAATTGCACTAACTCAAGTCAATCTCAAGGTATCACTTGCTGAGTCTAATGTGTTCATGCCACCGACTAAATCCAATCGGACACACTCAAGGTAGTATTAAGAAGATGATTCAATAAAGAGTATTTAATCTCAAGAAGTAGTAGTTAATTAGGGATTTTATTAGGTTGGCTACAAGTTAATGTCTATAGAAAGAGGAATTAACTGATCAGTGATTAATTACAAATATACTTTATTTACGTTTATCATGAGGATCAGTCCTCTGCTTTTCATCTTCTTATTAATATGCGTTGCTTATAGTTATTTAATTAAACCTAGTGATTTAGTGACAATGAAAGATACATCATTTAGCAATTTTGTCATCATCTCACAATGAAGATGAAGACATCATCAATATAATACAATGTTAACTTGTATGATGGATCTAGTAGCTAATCATAAGTATACACGTAAAATTAGAAATGTAGCTTAATTTGTATTATTACTATATCTTTGACTTAATTAAATATTGATATATCATACTGTTAAGTTATATCATTATCTTCTTCGCCCCCTATACTTAAATCCTGGTTCTGCCTCTGAGAGCAGATGCGACTGATCGAAAAAACCATGGCAGATGTATGTATAACTCAGCCGATCTGATGTACCACAAGCACCCACGTACCCACATGGTATCATTCTTTCTATGGATGTACTGCTTGGTTTGGACACCCAGCCTGCGCGTGGAGCCGCCATGGTCGCCGCACATAGGCCACCTTCTCTTTTTCTTCTTTGGACATTGCGGTGATGAATAGGCTAACATGCGAGTTTCGTGTAACAGAGAAAAGCTTTGCTTCGAGACTTTAATTTAGATCTCCTGTGAGCCCCTCGTGAAAGTCAACCAAAATAGAACTTTGTGCCTTTTGTTGACTTTTAAATCGTAGATCAAAACACCCAGGAGCACCACGTATGTGTACGTGCAAGGCTAACTCGAACAAGCACACTAGCAGCTTGATCGATTAGCCCTTGTACACACGTACGTGCAAGTAGCCAGAGACTTGCATATGAATACGCTTCAGCCGGCTAGCTTCGGTTGATTGGATCAATCACGCGGCAATGGATCAACTCGGCTCTCTCAACAAGAACGTAAAAACGCGAAGGCACTGAATCGTTGATGACCAAAAAGGCCCGTGTCGAGCCTTTGCTTTGTATTGCTTTTCGTTTTTCTGATCTAGTGTTACAAGCACCATCCCTAGGGTGCCTTTTATACACATCCACAAGGGACTATGAAAATAGACTAGGACTAGGTATCCTAATACTACTAGGACTCGGTTTGGCTTTTTTTTCTAATCCTATTTGTACAGGGCAACGTGATTAACTCACATTCACCCCCTAATCATGATGTCCTTACTTCCGACCTGGGTCCCAAAAACGATTGTTGCTTCTCATAACTGTTATCATCGGCATGGCCTTTGCCGTCCCTTGCAGCATTTCATGGACCGTCTTTACTGTCGTCGGCTCATTCATAGCTTGATGACAATGCTCCTTTTTGGTCGTGTCTTCAATCTTCACCTCTTCTTTGGTGCTTTGTAGACTGTCCTTCGGATCATCGAGGACACATCTTTTGAACCTGAGTGTGACCATACTTTTGTCTAACTTTGAATTCCAATCTCTTGGCGCTTGCATCAGCCCGTAAAGTGCCTTCTTCAGCTTGTCAACTTCCGCTTGTTCGTATTTCTTCTCGTAGCCGAGGGGGTATTCTACGTACACTTCTTCTGTGAGGTCGCCGTTGAGGAAAGCGGATTCAACATCCATATGATGAACCTTCCAATCCTCTTGTGCTGCCAAAGCTAGGAGCACTCTCACCGTCTCGAGTCGAGCAACCGGTGCAAACACCTCATCATAGTCAACTCCTTGACGTTGTACATAGCCCTTTGCAACGAGTCTTGCTTTGTACTTCACAGTGGCACCCTCTGTGTCCTTCTTTAACTTGTAAACCCACTTCAAACTTATCGCCTTTTGGTTTGGAGGTCGGGTTACCAAAGTCCACGTGCTATTGCTCTCAATCCCCTTCACCTCCTCATCCATGGCGTGCGTCCAACTACGAATTTTGCTCGCCTCTACGAAGTTCGCTGGCTCCTCAACTCCGAAGAGACATAGTCCGGAGTACTCGAGCGTAACTGGCTTTGTGTACTTGTAAACTTTCTTGAGCGTCTTGTAGCGCCGAGGCCCTCAGGAGTCCGTTGTAGCTTGCGAAGGAGGTGACACAAATTGTGTCGATGTTGATGCACTTGAGGAAGATGGCTGAGTCCCGAGCGTGTCATCGACATCCGCATCGTCGGCGTAGTCGTCGTGATCATGACCATCATCTTGATTGTCGTCGTCACTATGGGCCTCGTTGTTGATGTTGTCGTTGAGATCTCCACCCGTATCGTGCGCTTCGTTGTCGGTATCTCCTTGCGACCTATGCACGTCATCGTCGGTGTCGGCACCATGATGATCACTATCATTGTGGTCACCTTGGTTGGGCGTCTTACCAACCACCTGGACATCCTCCCATTCATCATCATCAGTTGGAAATTCAACCGTGAATATGTTATTGTTTGGAGCATCGTCGGCTGCGGCGCTCCAATTCCACGCTTGGTTTTCTTCAAACACGACGTCGCGTGAAATCCGTAGACGCTTGGTTTGTGGATCGTAGAAGCGGTATGCCTTGGTGCCGGAAACTCCTCTCGTATCCGATGAACACCATCTTGGTGCTACGATCGGCAAGCTTTGAGAGATGCGGCTCCGCCATCTTCACACGTGCCACACACCCAAACATCCGTAGATGAGATACATTTGGCTTACGTCTGTAAATTGCTTCATACGGAGTCTTGCCGATCACCGCCTTCTTTGGAGCCCGGTTGAGAAGATAGACCGCCGTCGAGACAGCTTCTCCCCAAAAAGTACGCGACAGGTTCTTGCTCTTGAGTAAACTCCTTGCCATGTCAACGACGATTCGATTGCACCTTTCAACGACCCCGTTCTGCTCCGGCGTGTAAGGTGCCGTGAGGAACTTTTTATGCCAATCTTCTCGCAGTAGTCGTTGAACTCGTTCGACGTAAACTCTCCGCCGCGATCTGTCCGTAGAGCGCAAACCTTCAGCTTGTGTTCCATCTCCGTTGCAGCCTTCAGCTTCTTGAATGCTTCAAACACCTCATCTTTAGATTGTAGGAGAATGGCCCACGTATATCTCGAGTAGTCGTCTACCACAAGGAAGAAATACTTCTTTCCCGCGTGAGTTGCCGGGGTGATAGGGCCACATAGATCACCATGGAGCAGCTCGAGTGCATCACTTGCACGATAGGTAGACTGAGCAGGGAACGGCGTGCGGTGCTGTTTTCCAACCAAGCACCCGTCACATACTCGATCAACATGGTCGATAACTGGCATCCCGGATACCATCTCCATCTTTGACATCTTCTTCAAGGCGTAGAAGTTAACATGTCCAAATCTAGCATGCCATAACCACGAATCATCATCACTCTTGGCAAGCCAACAGTCAGGTTGAGATTGATCAAGGTTGAGGATATAGAGTCTATTCCATGTGCGATTAACACGAGCTAGCACATTTCGAAGGTTGTCGGAGATCGTCATCACTCTGTTCTCGATATTCACCTTGCATCCATTCTCGTCAAGCTTCCCAATAAAGATGATGTTGTTGCACAGCCGTGGGATGTAGTACACTCCGGTGAGTATGCGATGTTAGCCTCTGAGACCCTCAAAGAGGACAGATCCTTGCCCGCAAATCTCCACAGCTGAACCATCACCGAACTTGACCGAGCCTTCAACATCGTATTCCAGCTCGAGGAATTTCTCCTTGCACCCCGCCATGTGGTTACTGACACCCGTGTCGGGACACCACGACACGTTCTGATCACCGGATAACTTCGGTGTCACTTTCTTCTCATGAAGTAGCACCTTCCGGCTTGGTTTCACAACCACCATTTCAGCGAGATCACAAACTTCGGCCATCACAAGACCTGGACCTTCGTCTTCCTGCTTTGCCAAATTTGCCTTGATCTCCCGCTTGTTAGGCTTCGGACAATCCTTTGCAAAGTGACCCATCTCATTGCAGTTATAGCACTTAACCTCGGATAAAGCCAAGTTTCGTGGCTTCCACCCTTTAGATTGGTCCGCCCTACCACGACCTTGTGGCTTGACTTTCCTTTGCCTTTTCCGGTTTGTCCGTCGCGCTTCACGTTGCTTGAGCCTTCTCCACCATCCCGCCTTCCTTTGCTACTTGGGGCCTCGGAATCTGCGCGCGAGTACATGAGTTGGTCACTACCTCCTCCTTTGCCTTTCCGACAGCCACGAGCATTCTCCTTCCATGTCCACAGGCGTCCGATCGCCTTCATTATGGTCATGTCGTCGATGTCGTAAAGCTGCTCGAGCGTGCCGATGATGTACGTGAATTTATCAGTCACCGAACTGAAAAATTTCTCCACAATCTCGGTCTTATCGAGCTTTGCACCAAGCGCGCGGATCTCTCTAGTAAGACGGATGGCGTAGTCGTTCACCAATACAGTTTCCTCCATCTGCAACTTGTGAAATTGGCGCTTCAGCACTTGTGCCCGAGCCTCGGTGGCGCGATCTTCTCCGATCCTCATCTCCTTGAGTGCGTTCCACGCCTCTCTTGTCGTCTCGAACTCCGCCAATGTCATCAACACGGAATCCGGCACGGACTGGGCTGTGGAGGCCATGGCACCTTTGTTGGACTCGTCATCGACGTCGCCGTCCGTGATTTCCTGCCACACTCGGATGGTTTGGAGAATAATCTTCATCTTCACCCCCCACACGCCATAGTTGGCGTCGGTGAGCATCGGGTACTAGATGGGGATGTTGCGATGCGCCTGGACGTTGGCGCCGCCCGTTTCCCCACCACTTGTCGCTGACTTGCCGCCCTTCTTCACCTTTCGCTGTTCTTGTTCGCCTTGGAACCGCCGCTGTCGGACTTGACCGACTCAGCGTCGCTGTCCGTCATCGTAGATCGTAGATCGTCGAGGCTCTAAATACCAATTATTGGCTTTTAAACGTGCGTATGCAGCCGTACATGCGTGCCTACGCGATTCTTGCTTCGGCCGGCTACTTGACGGAACTTGCGTAACTAGTGACACGAATAAAACTGATCGATGAATTTGATGGCTAAAGGTCCGTGTCGAGCCTTTGCTTTGTATTGCTTTTCGTTTTTCTGATCTAGTGTTACAAACACCATCCCTAGGGTGCCTTTATACATATCAAAAGCCATGCCGATGATAACAGTTATGAACCCCTCGTGAAAGTCAATCAAAATAGAACTTTATGCCTTTAAGAAAGTATAGGTACCAATACTGATTATTTAATGATTAGCCTTGGAGGCCTCCTTCTCGTGATAGACAAGAGCATCAAAGAAGCTTGGTTCTTGTTCCATTGGAGTACCACGTGGACAACTTTTTGGAGGTCCTGTTGGATTTCTATGTCGGGTGTACCATGTACGCCTCCTTCCCCTCCAACGGGCTAATCCTTGCACGTGTTGACGCAGTGACTGGAGGTAGAAGAAGAAGTAAAGATAAAACACACTGGACACAGGTGTTTCCGACGCTACAACGCCACGCGTAAGGAGCGGTTAATCTTTCCTGCAGCTCGAACTGCTAGCCCCATGTTACTGTCATTCATGGCTATGAGATTTATACCCAGCTGGCGCACGTACTACTCAGCCCACCCCGCTCCGTTACGATCCCACGATCTACATGTCCGGTCCCCGCGCGCTCCCACGACACGCACATCACGACTGTTACAAGAAACCGCTGACCAAGCCAGCTAGCTAACCAATACGGCTGCACACCACGCCACACATACATGCACACACATGCACCCCACACACGCACACATGGACGCCACGCTGTCGTGACCCAACCCGCGGACCCGACCTAACGCACCGATGACGGTCGCACCTGTCACCAAATCACCCCCTAAGTCGTGACCTAGAGGAGTATCAGTCCGACATCGTCGTCGATGTCGCCTTGAACGCCCCCGCCCGATGATGTGACATGTCGCCTGCTCGCCGTCGCCGGAGTTGATGCTGCTGCTCCCATCTTCATCGTCACCACGACTGCGGACTCGACATGGCGCGCTGACGCCGGTCGCCACCACCACGAACACGACCTGGCATGCTGACGCCGGTCACCACCGCTGCGGACACCACCTAGCACGCCGACACCAATCACCACTACTGCGGACTCGCCGCGGAACGTTGTCGTCCTGTGCTCGCCCCACACGTCCACTCCCGTCGCGCTCGTCGCAGACTCACCGTGCGTCGCCTCGGCATCCGCCATGACACTCGTCGTGTCATGCAGCTCCACAGGCCGACACACGGCCCGGAGCTCCATCATGCAGCCGACAGTGAATGCCGTCATCGCCGGCACGCCTCCCGCAAGTCGAACGACGTCCAAGACCACCAAGCTCATGATACCAAATGTTGGCGCTGCCTCCTCGCAGCGCCGCTTCTTCTTCTACCTCCTGTTGTCTCTCACAACTGTTTCTCTTCTCTCAAGAGCACAAGAACACACACAGACACGCACGCACATAACCAAAGAAGATGACCAAGGGCTTTGCCTAGGACACTTCTTTGGTGAACACAAAGACTACATTGTGGTTGTGTCCTCGTGGCCTGCTTTTCATTAACTCGATGCAACGTATTTATACACAAGATTCAGCATCCATGCCAGCTAAACTAACACCACTACTTTGACCAACTAATAACACGTACACACAGCCATTCCAGCTCTGCCCACAATTCCTCAACGGACGCATACGACCCTGCCATGTCCAGCTAACAAGTCATGCATGCACTAACAATCTCACGAACCAACTTGTCGATTATCCTCTAGCTAATTTGCCCATCCACTCCAGCCATCCAACGCACGGCAAGTTGGCGATTCACACGGCAAACTGGATCGCACAACTCCACGCCATCATGCCTCACCTACAGCACACAGTTGGTGGTATCTCGTCTCAATTGCCGCTTAGATGAGACCTCGCGAGACAACTCCCTAAACTACATCAACATAACGAATACAAACATGCAGACACATCATGACAAGATTAGTGGCTAACTCAAACCTCCCTAATGTTGTCATGCTAACTCGCCATCACGCCATGCGGATCACCCACAATACCTTGCCATGGACGACGATGTCGTCGATGCAACACGCAGACAACCATCAATGCCATCTTGTCAAACATTTTACTGATGTCGCCGCTAGCCTTCATGAGATGGACACCTCCCATTCCTTCACCTTCATCACGAGCTTGCCGCCATCGCACATTCGTTGCCCCATGTTTGTCACGAGTGCCTCAATTCGTCGGTGACTCACCTTATGTTCGCCACAGGCGCCGCAACTCGCCGGTTATTCACCTCCATGTTCTCGACGATGACAGACCTTGTCGACGAATCGCACATGGAACTCCTCATGGCAATGGCCTCCGCTCCATGGCCATCACCTCCTTGTCGCCCGTGACACAACTTACCTGGCAACATACCGTTCTCTATCGCTCGTGACGAAGCTCGACGATGATCGATGGAGACATGCACCGGCCACTAGAAGCATCGCACCTCCATAGGCCGACACACGGCACGGAGCTTTGTGCGACCGCCGACAAATGTCGCCATCACTGGTGCGCCTCCGGCACAGCGAACCATGCCCAAGACAACCAAGCTCTGATATCAAATGTTGGCGTAGCCTTTCCCTCTCTCTCTCATTGGACTCGAGGTAGAAGAAGTGAAGATAAAACATACTGGATACACGTGTTTCCGGCGCTCCAACGCCAGCCGCAACGAACGGCTAATCTTTCCTGCAGCTCGAACTGCTAGCCCCATGTTACTACCATCCATGGCTATGGGATTTATACCTAGCTGGAGCACATACGACTCAGCCCACCCCGCCCCGCTGTGATCTCACGATCTGCATGCCCGGTCGCTGCACGCTCCCACGACACGCACATCGCGGCCGTTACAACAAACCACTGACCAAGCTAGCTAGCTAACCAATACGGTTGCGCACCACGCCAATCGTACATGCACACACATGCACGCCACGCTGCCATGACCCAGCCCGCGGATCCGACCTAACACACTGACGTTGGTCGCACCTGTCACGGAACCGACCCGACACACTCACGCCGGTCGCACCGGGCTCCGTCATGGCTTATTCCCAACAATCACCCCCTAATCGGTGACCTAGAGGAGTAACGGCCCGACGTCGTCGTCGATGTCGCTTTGAACGCCCCCGCCCGATGATGTGACGTGCCGCCTGCTTGCCGTTGTCGGAGTTGATGTTGCTACTCCCATCTTCATCGTCGCCACGACTGTGGACTCGACATGGCGCGCTAACGCCGGTCGCCACCACCACTAACACGACCTGGCGTGCTGACGCCGGTCACCACCGCCGCAGACACGACATAGCACGCCGACACCGGTCACCACCGCTGCGAACTCGCCGCCGATCGTGGTCGTCGTGTGCTCGTCCCACACGTCCACCTCCGTCGCGCTCGTCATCGACTCACCGCGTGTCGCCTCCGCATCCACCATGACAGTCGTCGTGTCGCACACCTCCACATGCCGACACACGGCCTGGAGCTCCATCGTGCAGCCGTCGATGAACGCTGCCATCGCCGGCACGCCTTCGGCAAGTCGAACGACGTCCAAGACCACCAAGCTCATGATACCAAATGTTGGCGCTGCAAGGAGGCAGCGCCGCTGCTTCTTCTACCTCCCGTTGTCTCTCATGACTCTCTCTTCTCTCAAGAGCACAAGAACACACACACGCACGCACACAACCAAAGCAGATGACCAAGGGCTTTGCCCAGACCACTTCCTCGGTGAACAGAAAGACTACTCCGGCCAAGCTAACAAGTCATGCATGTACTAGCAAACTCATTAACTAACTTGCCGATTATCCTCTAGCTAATTTGCCTGAGCCACTCCAGCCATCCAGCGCCTTGCCGAGTCGCACGACAAGCTGGAGATTCACACGGCAGGCTGGATCTCACAACTCCACGCCATCATGCCTCACCTGCAACACACAGTTGGTGGTATCTCGTCTCCGTTGCGCGCTTAGCTGAGACCTCGCCGGACAATTCGCTAAACTACATCAACAGAATGAATACAAACATGCATATACATCATGACAAAATCAGTTAGCATGACAACTCATGCTAACTCGCCAATACGTCATGTGGATCACCCGCAATACCTTGCCGTGGACGACGATGTTTTAGCAGCATATTTTCTCCCTATTTTTTCACAGGGTTTGAAAGAGTTTTAGCAGCATATACTATACTACTCCTCATGTATTTTTTCCACAGGGTTTTTGAAGGAGACTATTTCAAGATGATGAAGATGCTCAAGGACAAGTGTAGATTAGGGGAAGTGTTAGAATTTAATTAATTAATGTAATTAGTTAAAGTTAATCTCTACTCGTAAACCGCACGTGGATGTTCCCACGATGTGGAACCAACGTATTGTTCCTGGAGCGTCGCCTCCTTTCGAACCGTCTCATCCTTTAGATGCATTCATTCCCCTGTATATAAATGTTCAATCATCAATGGAAAAGGATAGTTGATTCATTCACTTTCAATACGTTATCAGCACGCATCCTACCAACAGAGCATCGAGATGGAGAGAAGGTAAGATGGCAGGGATGAACCTGCACAGAATCGCCTCTGCTCTTGTTCGCTTCATTGGAAAGGAAATCCGTTGATCTGCAAGAAGCCATGGTATTGGAGTTCGTCACCATTGGGGATCTGGCAACGGCCGCCGTGGTCGCCGTGGCCGCCGCAGTCGTTGTGGTCATCACAACCACCCTGGCTCTGGCGCGGCAGACCATGCAGGACCAAGCAACCCACCATCGGCCGTCCACCATGCCTATGAGGCACCTCCGATGCCAGCCTTCGTTTCCCCGCCGGCCTTTGTCGCTCCACAAATGACTGGCTACTAGAGGACATAGGAGGGGTCTTCTGTCCGGTGCACGGATATGGGCCGTGCCCTCCACCCCGGGCCACTCCACCACCGGAACCGGAGATCGTTGAAGGGCCTACTTACCCGGATCTCCCAACACTGACGCCTGCCGACGAAGAGCTCCTTGTGCCTCCATGCTATGACCCTATGCCCGCCATGGCAGTGTGGGAGGTAACACCGACGGAGGCGGACGAAGCCGGCGCCACCATCCCCGACCTCAACACAGCCACCGGCATGAAGATCGAGGATGGGGCGTCGTCACACATAGTTGTTGCATCTCTACCGCCTCAGCCCCCGGCAAGCCCACAAAAGCCACCACCGGCGGCTCGCCAGATCCTTCGACGTTTCACGGCGGCGTTGGAGCGGCACTGCCCCGGCCTCCGCTCCGGATCTTGAGCCCATGCTGGCCTCCACCTTCCCGGCTGCACCGCGGGGGGACCGTCCTCCTCCTGAAGCTCGCCGGCGCGAGGCGCCATCGGCGGTGGTGGATACGGGATTCGTGGGGGTGGCTATGGAACGGGGGGGAATTGACCCCAACAGCACCACCTCCCGTCCCTCTTATCCGCTCAGCCAGCGGCGCCCTTATGGGCCTGGGCCGAAAGGCCTCCTGAGCTAATTATAGACTAATAATAGTAAAAAAATTCCAACTAATAGTACTATTTAGTGCTTGTCATGTTTTAGCCTCGTAAATTTGGGAATTTGCAGATAGGTTCAACTACTAGTGTTGTAATTAAACACTTGTTGTGACGCCCTCGATTTAATCGTACGCTAACCAAACACGCAAATGCGTACGATCAAACCCAAGGACTCACGGGAGGATATCACAACACAACTCTAGACACAAATAAAATAACATCAGCTTCATATTACAAGCCAGGGGCCTCGAGGGCTAGAATACGAAAGCTCGATAAACACACGAGTCAGCGAAAGCAACAAATATCTGAGTACAGACATAAAACATGGGGTGCCTTAGAGAAGGCTAGCACAAAAGATACAACGATCGAACGAGGCGAGGCCTCCTGCCTGGGAACCTCCTAACTATTCCTGATCATCAGCGGCCTCCACGTAGTAGTAGGCACCGTCGGGGTAGCAGTCGTCGGCGGCGGGGACCTCCATCTCCTGGGCTCCATCATCTGGTCGCAGCAAACGGAACAAGGGAACAAGGGGGGCAAAGCAGCGGTGAGTACTCATCCAAAGTACTCGCAAGTCTTACATCAGAACTATTCTAATTATGCATCAGTATCAAAGAAGGGGGGTGTATATGTGGACTGACTGCAGCAATGCGAGAATAGAGAGAGAAGGCCTAGTCCTATCGAAGACTAGCATCTTCAGGGTCTTGCAGCAATAGACGAGAGTAGAACAGGGGTAAAACATAAATAGTCATATTGTTGCAGCAATATTAAAGTGAGGTCACGCCTAAAGATCCTCCCTCGACTCCCTGCGAGGAAGCAATCCCGAGGCAAACTAATTCCAGTTAAGTAACAATTGTAGTTGTAAAAGATCGGGGCACAACTCCAAGTCGTCCTGTAACCGTGGACACGGCTATCCGAATAGTTAATTGTCATCCCTGCAGGGGTGCACCACATGTCACGTCACGCTCGATAACACTCCTGCCGGACATACTTTTCTGGGTCCTGCCCGGCCTCGGAATATCGACACGTCGCAGCCCCACCTAAGACTAATCAGAGAGGCCAGCCCGCCGGTCTAAATCCTAAGCACAAAGGGTTCATGGGCCCAGTTCCCCTTCACGCTCCTGCACGTGGCGTGGGCGGCCGACGTCAGTCCTAGAATCCCTTAATCACAAGCGCGATGCATCTCGGGACCACTCGGGCGCGTGCCGCTACATTGCTGGCATCCGAAAAGCTTCGGCTGATACCGCGACGCCGAGTACCCATAATTCTCCCTGCGTAGCCGGTTAGTGCGAAAAGGTCTCCGACCAACCCAGATCAACTACCCAAATTCATTAGCATTTTAATTAGGCCAACAACACAGTTTCACGGGAATCCACCCGTCTTACAACTAATCACCGAAGATCCCAGTAACATGGTCGAGTAATTGTGTGGTTGTAACATCGGGGGAATCCGAGGTATCACCCTCGTTGGATTCCGAACGATGTACCCGTCAAGGTGGGCTTAGAGGAATCACCCTCGGGGGTCCCACACTCGTGGGGTGGCACGACAGAGACGTCATCGGGAATGGTGAAAGAGGAATCACCCTTGATAACCACGACCGACTAGCTATACTATAGAGATATCATCAGGAGTACTTAGCGAGGTGTCACCCTCGGTACCCGATAGTATCTCTGTAGCGACGTACAACGAAGGGGGTGAATGTGCTGTGTCGGGTCTGGCTCGTCGATCAGAGATCGAGATTTGAAAACAAGCGGGGCAACTGAACTACGGGGTCAGAGGGGATGACTGCTCCACCTATACTAAGCAGGTTAAAGGTACAAGACTGAAAGTAGCAGTTCATCAAAAATAGGCTATGCATCATATATAGGAGCTAACTACAACAGTAGCAAAATACTAATGCAAGTAGTAGAAAGAAAGACATAGGCGATATAGGAATGATCAAGGGGAATTTGCTTGCCTTGCTGCTCTGCGGCAAAGGACTGATCGGCAGGGTCGTAGATGTACCCGGCAGCAGCGTTAGTCTCGGGGTCTACCGGTAAGAAGAGGGGGAAGAAACAATAAATAATAGCACCGATGCAACACAAGGCATGACATGGCAAGATGCAGGCTAGACATGAGCTAACGCAGCAACATCCGTCATAGACGGGTCGGAAGAATATGTGACGATATTTTCCGGGTCTCGGGCTACTACCGGTTATACTGGAAACGATGGAAAAGTTCCATGTTTGCTATGCTAGGGACGCGTGACAGACGAATGGACCGTGTATCCGGGTTCGTCTCGCTTTGCTGATCAACTTTCATGTTGAAAATATTTCGATCTGACTTACGGATTATTTAATATTAATTTCCAAAGTTTTATTAATTATTTAGGAAATAAAAACAGATTTAAATGATTTAATAAAATCCTATTATGACATCATCGCCATGTCATGCTAACATCAACATTTGACTGGTCAACTGACCAACGGGTCCCGAACGTCATAGACACAAGTTTTATTTAAGATTAATTATTAATTAATCAGATTAATTTAGTGGGGGACCCACGTGTCATACTCTAATTATTCTAATTAATTAATTTAACTAATATATCTATTTATTTATTTATTTAATAAAAACATTATTTTTATTTTTATTTTAACTATCACGTGGGGCCTCCCTGTCATAGAGAGCGGGTGCATTGGCCCCACCTGTAAGTGGCCTAAGGCTATTTACTCATTTTATTAATCACAATTACATAACCATACAAATGTCGTATTCCTCTAAATATCCTTATACGCAAATACATACATCGCATCTCATACATACATACATACATACATACGCATCTAATACGTCATTTATTTTTATTCATTTTCTCTCAAAACTCTCAACACTCATCTCTCTCCCTGTTAACACACAGAGAACAACTCTCTGCTAACTAACATAGAAGACCCAAAAGTTCAAATCCTCCTACCGGAGTCTACCGTCGACGGATCGAGGTCCCGTTTGCCGGAACGGAACCGGGACGGCGAGGAGATCGACATGGTGGGAGGAGCCCGAGGAGGGGCTCACCGACGGTGACGAGACGGCCCGATGAAGCCGGAGTTCGCACGAAGGTGAAGGTGACGACAGTGACGCGGTTCCGGTGAAGACGGGCGTGCCGGCGAGGAGGAGCCGGCCGGAGGTTCGCCGAGAGGGGCCCCGGTGAGGAGGGCCCCCCGGAGATGGAGCCGGCGACGGGGAGGGGCTCGGCCGTCGGGGCTCCCGGGGTCGGTCTCCAGGGGGGGTGGTGCCGTGGTGGGAGAACCAGGGGCCTCGGCCGGCGGGATGGAGGCCGAGGGGGGGGCTCGCCGCGGGAGGATGAGGTCGTGGGACGGAACCCCCCGCGGGAGGAGGAGGAGTGGTGGCCGGCGGTTGGAGGAGCAGGGGCTCGCCGGCCGGGAGAGGGGAGGGGCTCGCCGGCCGGAAGGAGGGGGGCGACGTGGAGGAGGGGGGCGACGGGAGGGGAGCCGAGGTGGGAGGGATCTGGGGGAGACGGGAGTTACGGGAGAGGAGGGCGAGGCGACGTGGGAGAGGAGGGGGATCTGCGGGAGGGAGAGGGGTCGTGGGGGTGGGGCGATGGTAGGTGGGGGAGTGGACCGATAGAGGGGGCTCTCGTGGGGGCCGCTGGAGGCGCTCGGTGGGAGGAGGGAGTAGCGAGGGGGGGGCTACTGCCAGGGGGGCTCTAGGGTTTGGGTGGGGGCGATTTGGGGGCCTCGCCGGTTGGGCCTCTTGGCCCAGCTGGGCCACGGGGTGGGGGGGTTGCTTTTTCCTTTTTTTTGTTTTGTTTTATTTTGCCTTTTCCCTTTTCTATTATTTCTTTCTTTCATTATTTATTTCACTATTTGATATTTGTTTTTAAATACTTTCTTTTATTATACTTTCTTTTACAATTTATTATACATACTTTTAATTCTTTCTTTCATATACATATCCTTTTAATATTTGTAATGAACTTATAAAGTACTTTTCTTTTGTTTTCAAATTTGGAATCCGGACAAACTCGAATCAACGCGGGTCTGAGATGGAAATTCGATGACGTGGCATCATTAGCGGTTGATCACTGTAGCTTAATTACAATAATTACTGTTGCAAAAGTCGAGGATGTCACAATTCTCCCCTACTAACAAGAATTCTCGTCCCGAGAATTAAGAGGTGGAGGGAAAGAGCCCGGGGTATTCATCACGAAGATGATCCTCGCGTTCCCAAGTGGCTTCATCTTCAGAGTGATTTGACCATTGTACCTTAAGGAACTTGGTGACCTTGCGACGAGTCTTACGTTCAGCTTGGTCGAGAATGCGGACCGGATGCTCTTTATAAGAGAGGTCTTGTTGTAGTTCAAGCATATCGTGATCCACTGCTCGAATAGGGTCCTTGAAGCAGCGACGGAGCTGAGAAACATGGAAGACATCGTGAACCTGAGAAAGGTTTGCCGGCAGTTCCAATTGATAAGCCACTCTTCCACGCCTTTCGAGAACAGTGAAAGGGCCAATATAACGAGGAGCTAACTTGCCCTTGATTCCGAAACGGTGTGCACCTCTCATTGGTGTGACACGAAGATAAGCCTTTTCGCCAGGTTGATAGACCATATCTTGATGATGACGGTCATACTGACTCTTCTGACGACACTGAGCAGCCTTCAGATTCTCATGAATAATGCGGACTTGATCTTCGGCATGTTGAATAATATCCGGACCGAAGAGTGATCGTTCCCCAGTTTCTGACCAATTCAGAGGAGTTTGACACCTTCGCCCATACAATACTTCGAAAGGGGCCATCTTCAGACTAGCTTGATAGCTATTGTTGTAAGAGAACTCGGCATACGGGAGAGATTCCTCCCATTTCTTACCGAAAGAAATGACACAAGCTCGAAGCATGTCCTCAAGAATTTGGTTGACTCGTTCAACTTGTCCCTGGGATTGAGGATGAAATGCAGTGCTGAAGGACAGATGAGTCCCCATAGCCTTCTGAAAACTTTCCCAGAATTTTGAAGTGAACAAGCTGCCACGGTCCGAACTGATTACCAACGGAATACCGTGAAGTGAAACAACTCTTGACATATAAAGATCTGCCAGCTGACTAGCATTAATCGTTTCTTTGACGGCCAGGAAATGTGCAACTTTAGACAGTCGATCAATGACGACAAGAATAGCATCATTACCCTTCTGAGATCTGGGAAAACCAGTGACGAAGTCCATTTCAACGTGGTCCCATTTCCACTCGGGAATAGAGATAGGTTGCAGAGTTCCAGCAGGCTTTTGGTGTTCTGCTTTGATACGCCGGCATATATCACATTCTGCCACATAACGTGCAATGTCTTGTTTCATATTGGGCCACCAGAATCTTTGCCGGATGTCTTGGTACATCTTGGTACTACCCGGATGAATAGACAATGGTGTGTCATGAGCTTCTTCCATCACCTTCCCAGTCATCCTGAGATTTTCCTTCTTATTTGGGACGAATAGGCGACCCTTGAAATACAAGGCGCCACCTTCATCAAAAGTGAAAAAGGAGGGTTTACCCTTCGCAATATAGCTCTTAATCCTGTCGACATCATCGTCAAAGTCTTGTATATTCTTTATGGAGCTCACAAGATCTGGTTCAACCACTAGGTTACTGAGGGAACCCTGATTAACAACACGAAGGTTCATCTTTTGAAACTCTTCAGGAGGGGGAACAAGGTAACCCTGAGGAACAATGTGGAGGTTCAGCTTACGGAATTCCTCTTGCAGACGATCGTGAACCTGATGAACCTGGAGGTGGTTGCAGTATGACTTGCGACTTAAGGCATCAGCCATTACATTAGCCTTGCCAGGGGTATATGATATACTACAGTCAAAATCTGCTATACACTCCATCCATCTTTGTTGACGCAGATTCAGCTCCGGTTGAGTGAACAAGTACTTCAGACTTTGATGGTCGGTGTAGATTTCACAGCGATTACCGACAAGGTATTGTCGCCATTCCTTCAATGCATCAATGACTGCGGCAAGCTCGAGATCATGAACTGGGTAGTTCTCTTCATGAGCATGCAGTTGACGTGAAGCATAAGTGATCACCTTGCGATCCTGCATTAGGACACAACCTATTCCTTGACAAGAAGCATCACAGTATATGACAAAATCCCTTTTCGTATCTGGAGGAGCAAGTACTGGAGCGGACGTCAGTTTGTCCTTGAGCGCTTGGAAACTTTCCTGACATTTATCAGTCCATTCATACTTAACACCTTTGTGAAGCAGGTTGGTTAAGGGCTTCGCAATCTTGGAGAAGTTCTCGACGAATCGACTGCAATAGCTGGCGAGTCCGAGAAAACTTCTGACTTGCTTGACATTCTTCGGGGGAGTCCAGTCAAGAATAGCTTGAATTCGTTCGGGGTTGACCGCAATACCATCCTTGGAAATCACATGACCAAGGTAAGTCACTTCGTCTAGCCAGAACTCACATTTGGAATACTTCGCATAGAGTTTATGCTCCCGAAGCTTATCTAGTACAAGACGAAGATGCTCAGCATGCTCTTCTTTGTTCTTCGAAAACACCAGAATATCATCCAGATATACCACGACAAATTTGTCGAGGTAGTCCATGAATATATAAGTCATCAATTGCGAGAAGGTTGCCGGTGCATTGGTTAAGCCGAAGGACATGACGGTGTACTCGTATGATCCATATCGAGTAACAAAGGCGGTCTTTGGAATATCCTCCTTGCGAACACGGATCTGGTGGTATCCCAATCTCAAGTCGAGCTTAGAGAAAACGGTGGAACCAGCAAGTTGATCATACAAATCATTTATCCGAGGGAGAGGATATTTGTTTTGAATAGTGGCCTGGTTGATAGGACGATAGTCTTGAACCAATCGATTTGTCCCATCCTTCTTCTTAACAAAGAGAGAAGGTGCTCCCCAAGCAGAGGAACTCGGACGGATGAAACCCAGACGGAGCGAGTTGTCAATTTCTTGCTTAAGTTCAAGGAGTTTATGTGGTGGCATTTTATAAGGACGCTTAGCAATAGGAGTGGTACCGGGTACCAAGTCAATGACAAACTCGACAGCTCGAGTAGGGGGAATTCCCGGAAGTTCTTCTGGAAAGACATCTTGAAATTCTCGGACCACTGGTATGTTTTCAATCCCTTCAAGAGGCGACGCATTTAATGCATTCAAAGCATACAGTCGTGCCTCAGCATTACGGACGAGATGCGCATGGTAGCTTATTACTTCATCTGAAGGGTGTAGGAGGTGGACGGTTTTGGTGGCACAAACGATCGATGCCGTATGAGCTTTCAACCAGTCCATCCCCAATATGAGATCAATGTTGGATGACTTTAGTAGGATGGGGTTGGCAAGGAATTCTAATCCTTCAATTTCAACTGGAACATGGGGGCAAACCACAGAGGTTCGGCATTCGCCCCCAGGGGTGTTTACCACTATCGGGATGTTCATCTCTTCGCTCCTAATGTCATGCATGTATGCAAAATTTTCCGACATAAAGGAATGCGATGCTCCTGTATCAAACAATACAGAAGCAGGTACTGAGTTAACGAGAACTGTACCCATCACGGTAGCAGGCTGGTCTTGAGCTTGACCCATATCAATGTTGTTGGCGTGACCACGAACATAAGCAAGCTTAGTGTTGAAGTTGCGGTTCTGGTTGTTACCACTGCCAATTGCGGGAAGTGCCAGCTGATTCGGATTCTGCCTGCAGTCTCTAGCACGGTGACCTGGACGGCCACACTTGAAGCACAGCCCGTCCTCAGGATGGGAAGGAGGAACTCGAGGCGGTGGAGCTGGGAGCCTTGGCTGCCTAGGTGGTGGAGGAGGCAGGCGAGGTGCAACATAGGACGGCCGCGGAGTAGGAGCACGTGCATGGTACATGTTGTTGGGAATCCAGATCTTCCGCTTCTGTGCAGATGAGCCCGAAGATGAGCCCATGTCACGGTTGCGCTTGCTGCTATCTTTGTATTCCTGCAGACCAGTCTCAACCTGAATAGCCTTGTTCACCAGGGTGGCGAAGTCAGCATAGTCCTGAACGAGTAGTGTCAGCTTGATATCAGGGTGGAGGCCTTTACGGAACTTCTCCTGCCTGCGTGCCTCAGTCGCAATGTCTTCTTCAGCATAGCGAGATAATTCCAGAAATTTCCGCTGATAAGCATCCACAGTCTTGTTGCCCTGGACCAAGTTGCGGAACTCACGCTTCTTCCGGTCCATGATTCCCTGGGGAATGTATCGAGCACGGAAAGCAGCCTTGAACTCAGCCCAAGTGATGATAGTTCCATCGGGCTGAGAGCGCCTGTGGCTGTCCCACCATTGAGCAGCGGGACCCTTCAGAAAGTAGGCGGCAAAGTTGACATAGCTCGCCAGGGGCACATTGGCAGACTCTAGCTCATAAGAAATGTCACGGAGCCAGTCATCAGCATCTAGAGGCTGAGTTGAGCTGCGGTAGATCGCAGGGTTGAGACGGCAGAAGTCTTGCAGTGTCACGCCTTGTGGTTGGTTTATGTTCGGCCTTTGGAACTGATCCATGAGTCCTTGCATAAACTGGCGGTTTAGTTCAAACTGTTGGATCATCCCCGCCATATACTCAGGAGGCGGGGGTGGTGCATCGTTGGCAGGGCCACGCGGGCGGCCAGCTGGTCTAACCATCCTGTTAAATATTTAGCAGGGGTAGTTTAGCTTAAAGTAATTTAAAAGGCATCGCACGCATTCATGAAGTAATTAAGCATTATGAAAGGGAAATGCGATAGATACTCCATAGTAGTTGAGTTCGACATACAGACCCATACATAAGTTCGATTACAGACTAACGATTACAAATTCGAAATTTGGCGATAGCCCGGACGCATTTGACGATACCCTGGACTCACTAGGCGGCGCGCAGGCACACGATGGAAGAGTACCACAATGAGATGTAGCGATAAGGCTACATCAACGTCGGAGAGGACGATCGAATCCTGGTAGCTGGCGGTGATAGAAGGTAGGGACAGGACCCTGTGTCCCGTTGTGACTCTGGTGAGGGTACCGCATCGAGTCGAGAAGCTGAGGTCCAAGTGCAGGGGTTCTACCCCCAACATCAGTCCACTCGAGAGCTGATGGTAGCTCTGTCCTGCTCGGCTCGCGGATGCGCATAGGTGGAACCCTCGGACAGTGTGATGACTGCAGCTCTGTCAACGCGTCGTAAAGACGAGCGCACGTAGCATACAGCTCCACAGTCACAGCTCGGAAAGCACGATCCATTGCCTCAGTGTACTGCACCAGAACCCGCGCGTCGTAGCGACGCGTCACGTAGGGGGCGCAGACAGCGACGTAGGAACGGTCGCTGCGCTCCCGAACGTCAGAAGCGTAGGCAGTGAGATCAGACCCAGTCTCATCCCCAGCAGGAGCATGTGGGATGTATCTGAAAGGGCTCTCCTCCAGGTGAGGGTACGCTCCACGGAGACGGGTGATGGCGATGTAGGCCGCATCATGGACGACCATCTCGACCGACACTCCAATACCATAGAACACGTGGCGCTCGAGGGTCTCGCCGCCCCTCTGGTCAAAGATGCGAACCTCAGCCTGGTACTGGTACTGGTTGTACTCATGGAAATCCGCGAACACAGTGTACTCGGGGTACCAGCGATATCCCAGCCTGGTCAGGAGATCGACCAAAATGGCCGGGAACCCAGTCGTCTCGGTGGCCTGTGTCAGGCGCACATGCTGTCTTGCGGGACGCATCTGAAAATAAGATTGACGGATGTCAATGACAGTGTGTGTAATACATATTCAGGAGAAAGAGTAGATAGTCCAGCGCTCCGGATCGATGTGATTCGAGAACCTAATGTTAGAGTTAGTAAAATCTTTGACCCGAAAGAGAAGAGAAAGTAGAGCCCAGAGTATAGGAAAGGAGTAAAAGATACTAATACCACCCAATTGAGATGTTGGCCCGTAAGCCACAACATCAGTGTTAGTAAAGTTTTTCAAACACTAGACTCAACTTCGGCCAAGGAGTTGGAAAGGGGGCTACCTACAGGCAGTCGGCTCTGATACCAACTTGTGACGCCCTCGATTTAATCGTACGCTAACCAAACACGCAAATGTGTACGATCAAACCCAAGGACTCACGGGAGGATATCACAACACAACTCTAGACACAAATAAAATAACATCAGCTTCATATTACAAGCCAGGGGCCTCGAGGGCTAGAATACGAAAGCTCGATAAACACACGAGTCAGCGGAAGCAACAAATATCTGAGTACAGACATAAAACATGGGGTGCCTTAGAGAAGGCAAGCACAAAAGATACAATGATCGAACGAGGCGAGGCCTCCTGCCTGGGAACCTCCTAACTACTCCTGATCATCAGCGGCCTCCACGTAGTAGTAGGCACCGTCGGGGTAGCAGTCGTCGGCGGCGGGGACCTCCATCTCCTGGGCTCCATCATCTGGTCGCAGCAAACGGAACAAGGGAACAAGGGGGGAAAAGCAGCGGTGAGTACTCATCCAAAGTACTCGCAAGTCTTACATCAGAACTATTCTAATTATGCATCAGTATCAAAGAAGGGGGGTGTATATGTGGACTGACTGCAGCAATGCGAGAATAGAGAGAGAAGGCCTAGTCCTATCGAAGACTAGCATCTTCAGGGTCTTGCAGCAATAGACGAGAGTAGAACAGGGGTAAAACATAAATAGTCATATTGTTGCAGCAATATTAAAGTGAGGTCACGCCTAAAGATCCTCCCTCGACTCCCTGCGAGGAAGCAATCCCGAGGCAAACTAATTCCAGTTAAGTAACAATTGTAGTTGTAAAAGATCGGGGCACAACTCCAAGTCGTCCTGTAAACGTGGACACGGCTATCCGAATAGTTAATTTTCATCCCTGCAGGGGTGCACCACATGTCCCGTCACGCTCGATAACACTCCGGCCGGACATACGTTTCTGGGTCCTGCCCGGCCTCGGAATATCGACACGTCGCAGCCCCACCTAAGACTAATCAGAGAGGCCAGCCCACCGGTCTAAATCCTAAGCACAAAGGGTTCGTGGGCCCAGTTCCCCTTCATGCTCCTGCACGTGGCGTGAGCGGCCGACGTCAGTCCTAGCATCCCTTAATCACAAGCGCGATGCATCTCGGGACCACTCGGGCACGCGCCGCTACATTGCTGGCATCTGAAAAGCTTCGGCTGGTACCGCGACGCCGAGTACCCATAATTCTTCCCGCGTAGCCGGTTAGTGCGAAAAGGTCTCCGACCAACCCAGATCAAATACCCAAATCCATTAGCATTTTAATTAGGCCAACAAAACAGTTTCACGGGAATCCACCCGTCTTACAACTAATCACCGAAGATCCCAGTAACATGGTCGAGTAACTGTGTGGTTGTAACATCGGGGGAATCCAAGGTATCACCCTCGTTGGATTCCGAATGATGTACCCGTCAAGGTGGGCTTAGAGGAATCATCCTCGGGGGTCCCACACTCGCGGGGTGGCACGACAGAGACGTCATCGGGAATGGTGAAAGAGGAATCACCCTCGATAACCACGACCGACTAGCTATACTACAGAGATATCATCACGAGTACTTAGCGAGGTGTCACCCTCGGTACCCGATAGTATCTCTGTAGCGTCATACAACGAAGGGGGTGAATGTGCTGTGTCGGGTCTGGCTCGTCGATCAGAGATCGAGATTTGAAAAGAAGCAGGGCAACTGAACTACGGGGTCAGAGGGGATGACTGCTCCACCTATACTAAGCAGGTTAAAGGTACATGACTGAAAGTAGCAGTTCATCAAAAATAGGCTATGCATCATATATTGGAGCTAACTACAACAGTAGCAAAATACTAATGCAAGTAGTAGAAAGAAAGACATAGGCGATATAGGAATGATCAAGGGGAATTTTCTTGCCTTGCTGCTCTGCGGCAAAGGACTGATCGGCAGGGTCGTAGATGTACCCGGCAGCAGCGTCAGTCTCGGGGTCTACTGGTAAGAAGAGGGGGAAGAAACAATAAATAATAACACCGATGCAACACAAGGCATGACATGGCAAGATGCAGGCTAGACATGAGCTAACGCAGCAACATCCGTCATAGACGGGTCGCAAGAATATGTGACGATATTTTCCGGGTCTCGGGCTACTACCGGTTATACTGGAAACGATGGAAAAGTTCCATGTTTGCTATGCTAGGGAAGCGTGAAAGACGAATGGACCGTGTATCCGGGTTCGTCTCGCTTTGCTGATCAACTTTCATGTTGAAAATATTTCGATCTGACTTACGGATTATTTAATATTAATTTTCAAAGTATTATTAATTATTTAGGAAATAAAAACATATTTAAATGATTTAATAAAATCCTATTATGACATCATCGCGATGTCATGCTAACATCAACATTTGACTGGTCAACTGACCAGCGGGTCCCGAACGTCATAGGCACAAGTTTTATTTAAGATTAATTATTAATTAATCAGATTAATTTAGTGGGGGACCCACATGTCATACTCTAATTATTCTAATTAATTAATTTAACTAATATATCTATTTATTTATTTTTTAATAAAAACATTATTTTTATTTTTATTTTAACTATCGCGTGGGGCCTCCCTGTCATAGACAGCGGGTGCATTGGCCCCACCGGTAAGTGGCCTAAGGCTATTTACTCATTTTATTAATCACAATTACATAACCATACAAATGTCGTATTCCTCTAAATATCCTTATACGCAAATACATACATCGCATCTCATACATACATACATACATACATACATACATACGCATCTAATACATCATTTATTTTTATTCATTTTCTCTCAAAACTCTCAACACTCATCTCTCTCCCTGTTAACAGAGAGAGAACAACTCTCTGCTAACTAACATAGAAGACCCAAAAGTTTAAATCCTCCTACCGGAGTCTACCGTCGACGGATCGAGGTCCCGTTTGCTGGAACGGAACCGGGACGGCGAGGAGATCGACATGGTGGGAGGAGCCCGAGGAGGGGCTCACCGACGGTGACGAGACGGCCCGATGAAGCCGGAGTTCGCACGAAGGTGAAGGTGACGACGGTGGCGCGGTTCCGGTGAAGACGGGCGTGTCGGCGAGGAGGAGCCGGACGGAGGTTCGCCGAGAGGGGCCCCGGTGAGGAGGGGCCCCCGGAGATGGAGCCGGCGACGGGGAGGGGCTCGGCCGGCGGGGCTCCCGGGGTCGGTCTCCAGGGGGGGTGGTGCCGTGGTGGGAGAACCAGGGGCCTCGGCCGGCGGGATGGAGGCCGAGGGGGGGGCTCGCCGCGGGAGGATGAGGTCATGGGAGGGAACCCGCCGCCGGAGGAGGAGGAGTGGTGGCCGGCGGTTGGAGGAGCAGGGGCTCGCCGGCCGGGAGAGGGGAGGGGCTCGCCGGCCGGAAGGAGGGGGGCGACGTGGAGGAGGGGGTGACGGGAGGGGAGCCGAGGTGGGAGGGATCTGGGGGAGACGGGAGTTACGGGAGAGGAGGGCGAGGCGACGTGGGAGAGGAGGGGGATCTGCGGGAGGGAGAGGGGTCGTGGGGATGGGGCTACGGTAGGTGGGGGAGTGGACCGAGAGAGGGGGCTCTCGTGGGGGGCGCTGGCGGCGCTCGGTGGGAGGAGGGAGTAGCGAGGGGGGCTGCCGCGAGGGGGCGCTCTAGGGTTTGGGTGGGGGCGATTTGGGGGCCTGGCCGGTTGGGCCTCTTGGCCCAGCTGGGCCAGGGGGTGGGGGGTTGCTTTTTCCTTTTTTTCGTTTTGTTTTATTTTGCCTTTTCCCCTTTCTATTATTTCTTTCTTTCATTATTTATTTCACTATTTGATTTTTCTTTTTAAATACTTTCTTTTATTATACTTTCTTTTACAATTTATTGTACATACTTTTAATTCTTTCTTTCATATACATATCCTTTTAATATTTGTAATGAACTTATAAAGTACTTTTCTTTTGTTTTCAAATTTGGAATCCGGACAAACTCGAATCAACGCGGGTCTGAGATGGAAATTCGATGACGTGGCATTATTAGCGGTTGATCACTCTAGCTTAATTACAATAATTACTGTTGCAAAAGTCGAGGATTTCACACTTGTCATGGCTTAGACCTTGTACCTCCGTGTAATTATATATTGTACTCAATTTAATTGTGTATTAAAGTTTAGACAGTATTATGTCTATAAATGATTACATGTTCAATGTGTTTGCAATTTGCGATCCCTATAACATGACAAATGATGCAATAATATCATTTTGCAATTGAAAATCATTTATTTATTTTTGCAACTCAAATATTAATTCACCATCAATTAAGTCAAATAACAATGCCTATGGAGGACACAATAGACTTAATTCGAATAGAATTAATATACAAAAATTATAAGTGACTACCTCAAATCTATATATGAGATCATGCGGTAATGTGGCATCTACTGCATAATGTGCAGATTATCCACGATTATTGCGAGGTCTACATTTTGTCAAATTTGACATTATGACTACCTTAAATGTGTTCTCTCATATATTTAAATCAAATGATAACATAAGGTACTAAGATTGACGCATATACTGACTTTGCTTAGATTATGCTTCTTAGTGCTCTAAGATGTACTCCATAAAAATGGTTATTATCTCCAAAGTGGTATGATAGATGATTTGAGTATGTACTTGAGTTCACAACAATTGCAAATTTTATTACAACATGACCATGATGATTTTAATTTACATACCGGTAAATTGATCAAATATCTGGTTCTTAATCTTGTAGGACAAAATGACCGTCAAAGAATTTGAAGAGCTTGCGCTCGACGGACACAACTACCCTACATGGGCTATGAATGTTGAAATCAGTCTTTCATCCCATGGAATTGCAGCTGCACTCATACCTCCTGCAGATCTTCCTCAAGAGGGAGTTGCACCATTAGACGAGCAACAAAAATATGGTGCTTTATACATAATAAGACACCATATCCATCTAGATCTAAAATCTGAATATTTGATGGAGGAATCTCCAAGCAATATGTGGCAATCCCTTAAGACTAGATATGAACAACAAAAGACAGTTATACTACCTGAAGCTAGTCATGAGTGGACTCATTTAAGACTCCAAGATTTCAAATCTATCGGAGCTTATAATCATGAGGTTCATAAAATTTGTTCTAAGTTGCGGTTTTGTGAGAAGGAGCCTACAGAAGCACAGAAGATAGAAAAGACTCTATCAACTATGCTCCCGGCTGATAGGATACTACAGCAATAATATCGTGCACGGAATTATACAGTTTGTTCAGAAATTATACATGTGCTCCTACAGGCCGAGAAACACGATGAACTTCTCATAAAGAATAGTCACCAACGCCCAGTTGGGGTTGCTCCTCTCCATGAAGTACATGCAAATTTTTAACAAAACATTAAGTTCAATGGTTCTCCCTAAGGCCAAAACATGAACTTTAAGGGCAAGAATAACCACAACAAGAAGAACAAGGCACAAAGTTCAGACAAGGGAAAAGGAATAACAAAGAATAAGTTTGATAAAACTAAACTTTGCCAGAAATGTGGATGCTACAAGCATGTCACCAAAAAATGCCGCACCCCTAGACATCTAGTAAACCTCTACCTGCAATCCATGGGACGTAACAAACCTGCCCAAGGAGCGAGATATGAATCCCACTTCAATCTTCAACCTGACAACAACAAGGAAGCTGGTTGTTCGCAAGATGGTCAAGGAGCACCAAGTAAGAACAAGGAATTCCATCTACCGCAGGACTCCATGGACACGGATAATATGATGACACAATACACCACCGACATATTCGGAGACTTCGACTAGTCAATTGACACCATTTAGATATTTTATTGGTGTACATCCATTCGGTTGTTGTAATAAGAACATATTATTAATATTATTCTTGTAGTAGTCCTTTTGTATAATATGTATATTGTAACAGTACTTTCACCTCAATAAATTTATATGTATTCTATATATCCAATAAAGTATTTTCATTAAACTAAAAATTCCACATTTCAATATATAGATTTCTATGGGAGTTAAGTCCAATGGAGGAGGAAATGTGCCTTGTGGACAGTGGCACCACAAACTCTATACTTAGGGAAGTAAATTATTTCCAAACTCTAACAAAGTTGAATGGAGATATTTTAACAATCGCTGGATGCGATGCGGTAATTATTGGCACTAGACGTGCCATATTTACCCTCCCTATGGGTACACAAATTGTAATTGAGGATGCTTTATTGTATCCTGATTCAACTCATACCCTCATAGGTTATAGAGATATCCGCAAAAATGGTTTCCACATTCAAACTCATGAAGACAATAAAGAGGAATATCTCCTCTTTACCAAAAATAACGGATATGGCAAACGAATATTTGAGAAAATTCCCTCTTTAACATCAGGATTATACTACACTTACATAAAAACCGTAGAACATGTTGCGTATAAGGTAATTTTTTAAAATGTAAGTGCATTCCAAACTTGGCATGATTGCCTTGGTCATCCTGGCATTGGGATGATGAGGAAAATTATGTGCAATTCCAATGGTCATGACTTGGATGAAGCTAAATTCCTACAATCTTCGGATTTTATGTGCACTGCATGTGCTACTGGGAAACTCATTTTAAGACCCTTGTATCTTAAAATTCAAGGAGAACCACTCCAATTCCTTGAACGAATTCAAGGCGATATTTGTGGTCCTATCCAACCATTATCTGGACCTTTTAGGTATTTCATGGTTCTAATAGATGCATCTAGACGATGGTCTCACGTGTGTTTACTTTCTACACGAAACCATGCATTTGCCAAAATAATGAGACAAATTATCAAATTGCAAGCTCATTATCCCGAGAATCGAATTAGATCAATTCGACTAGAGAACGCTGCTGAATTCTCCTCGCATGCCTTTAATGATTATTGCATGGCATTAGGCATTGAAGTTCAGCACTCAGTCCCATATGTCCACACTCAAAATGGATTGGATGAATCCCTAATTAAGAGAAATAAGCTCATTGCATGACCCTTACTAATCAATTGCAATTTACCAACTTCTTGTTGGGGTCACACAATTTTACACGCTGCTGACTTAATCCAATTGCGACCAACCGCATATCACAACACTTCCCCTCTGCAATTAGTACATGGAAATCAACCAAATATTTCACATCTTCGTAAATTCGGATGCGCCACATATATCCCAATCTCACCACTGCAGCGTACATCCATGGGCTCACACAGAAAATTGGGGATCTATGTGGGATACAAATCACCGTCGATTATCAAGTACCTTGAACCCCTCACGGGGGATCCATTAACAGCCCGTCACGCTGACTGCATCTTTAATAAGGAACATTTCCCGGAATTAGGGGGAGACATCAAGTACCAAAAAGAATGCCCAGAAATCAATTGGAATTACCAAGACATTTCCTCCTGTGATCCACATACGCAAGAAACTGAACTTCAAGTTCAGAAAATTATTGATTTGCAACATATTGCAATTAACCTGCCAGATTCATTTACTCACTATATAGGTGTTACAAAATCCAACAATCCTGCCAGAAATGCGCCCGAAAGAGTGGAGGTACCAACAAAAAACACTCAACCCCTGTTCAAAGGAAGAGGGGGAGAAATACGGCCACAAAACATGATTCAGCTTCTCGCAAGCAACAAAGGAAACAGAGGAAGAAACCCTCTGAACTAGTAAATGTAAATCAACCTAGCATTGATAATCATCAAATGGGTAATGAACACCCAGTGGAAGAACGACCTCCACAAACCAGCTCAGTTGTGCACTCAATGACTGGGACATCGGAAAGCCCTGACTCAATCGTATTGGGAAATCACGACTAGTCAACATGGGTAAATGAAAATTCCACCAACTATATGGATTCTGGAGAATGTTACAATCATAAATCTACAATTGTCGACATATATTTCTCAACTACAATTGCATGCAACCTTATAAATGATCATGATCTAAAGACCATGGCAGAGTGCAAGAAACGCTCCGACTAGCCTACATGGAAGGATGCTATCCAAGTAGAGTTAGCCTCGCTCAATAAACGAAAGGTATTCACGGAAGCTATACCTACACCTCTCAGAGTTTTTCTTGTGGGATTCAAATGGGTTTTCGTCCGTAAAAGAAACGAGAACAACAAGGTGGTGAGATATAAAGAAAGGCTTGTAGCCCAAGATTTCACGCAGAGACCAGGCATTGATTTCAATGAAACATACTCTCCAGTAATGAGTGGTATTACTTTCCGATACCTTATTTCTATGGCAGTACAAAATCGTCTATCTATGCAGTTGATGGACGTAGTGACCGCCTACTTTTATGGCTCACTTGATTCGGACATATACATGAAGGTTCCTGATGGAGTCCCAATTCCGAATCCAAACGCAAAACTCAACGCATATTGTGTAAAATTAAACAAGTCTTTATACGACTTAAAACAGTCGGGTCGCATGTGGTACAACCGACTTAGTGAGTTCTTTTTGAAAAAAGGATACTCCAATAATGATGATTTCCCATGTGTTTTCATAAAAAAAAGCCGCAACCGGATTTTGCATTATTTCAGCGTATGTTGATGATCTTAACATCATTGGAACCACTGAAGATATTGATGAAGCACACAATCACTTAAAGACGTAATTTGAAATGAAGGATTTGGGTAAAACCAAATTTTGCTTAGGATTACAAATTGAGCACCTTCCCTCAGGTATTTTCGTTCATCAAACCGCCTATATCCAGAAAATATTGGAAAAATTCAATATGGACAAATCCTATCCATCCAAAACCCCTATGGTAGTTCGATCTCTAGACATAGAGAAAGATCAGTTTAGACCAATGGATGATGGAGAAAATATATTAGGACCTGAAGTCCCATATCTTAGTGCCATTGGAGCGCTCATGTATCTTGCAAATTGCACCAGACCTGACATTGCATTTGCAGTAAATTTATTGGCTAGACATAGCGCAGCTCCCACTAAACTCCATTGGACTGGAGTTAAGAATATCTTTCAATATCTCCAAGGCACAAAGGATCTTGGCCTATTCTTTCAATGTAAAGAAATTTGGACATTGATTTGATTGGATATACAGATGTTGGCTACTTATCTGACCCCCACAATGACAGATCACAAACCGGTTTCGTGTTCCGACATGGTGGGACAGCCATATCATGGAAGTATTTCAAGCAGACCCTAGTGGCTACATCCACCAATCATTCTGAAATAATCGCATTATATGAAGCATCACGTGAATGTGTATAGCTTCGCAAAATGATAAACCACATACAAAAATCATGTGGCAAAGGTATTATCAAATCTCCAACCATTATCTACGAAGATAATGCTGATTGTGTTGCTCAAATGCAAACGGGTTACATAAAGAGCAATATCACTAAGCATATTTCTCCTAAATTATTTTTTCCCCAGAAGAAAGGGAAAATTAACATTTTGTAAGTCAAATCGTGCGATAATCAAGCTGACCTATTTACAAAATCACTCCCAGCTTCAACATTTGAAAAATATGTTCATGGGATAGGCATGCGACCACTTCGGGATTTGCAAAGATCAGGGGGAGTTTCTCTCTGAAAAATAACCCGTTCAAACATTATATTGCACTCTTTTCCCTTTATGAGTTTACATTCATAGTTCTCATCAAGGTTTTTAATGAGGTAATATCAACATAAGATCATATGTCATACTGTCCTGTTTCCCCACTCGGGTTTTTAGGAAAGTATATACGACATATTTATTGTCCTCTAATTCTATGAATACATTTTATATAGAATTAACAGAGGCAATAATCATTATATGTTGTATCATTTTCTCCTTATTTTTCATAGGGTTTAAAGGAGTTTTAGCAGCATATACTATACTACTCCTCATATTTTTTTCCACACAGTTTTTGGAGGAGACTATTTCAAGATGATGATCATGCTCAAGGACAACTATAGATTAGGGGGAGTGTTAGAATTTAATTAATTAATGTAATTAGTTAAAGTTAATCTCTACTTGTAAACCGCACGTGGATGTTCCCACGATGTGGAACCAACATATTGTTCCTGGAGTGTCGCCTCCTTTCGAACCGTCGCATCCTTTAGATGCGTTTGTTCCACCTGTATATAAATGTTGATTCATTCACTTTCAATAGTTGCTCCCATCTTCATCTCGCCACGACCGCGGACTCGACATGGCGCGCTGACGTCGGTCGCCACCACCACGAACATGACCTAGCGTGCTGACGCCGGTCACCACCGCCGCAAACAAGACCTAGCACGCTAACACTGGTCACCACCGCTGCAAACTCGCCGCCGGTCGTTGTCGTCGTGTGCTCGTCCCACACGTCCTCCTCCGTCGCGCTTGTCGCGGACTCACCGTGCGTCGCCTCGGCATCCACCATGACAGCCACTATGTCGCGCACCTCCACATACCGCCACACAACCCGGAGCTCCATCGTGCAGCCGTCGATGAATGCCGCCATCGTCGGCACGCCTCCGGCAAGTTGAACGACGTACAAGACCACCAAGCTCATGATACCAAATGTTGGCGCTGCGAGGAGGCAGCGCCGCTTCTTCTTCTACCTCCCGTTGTCTATCACAACTCTCTCTTCTCTCAAGAGCACAAGAACACACACACAGGCACGCACACAACCAAAGCAGATGACCAAGGGCTTTGCCCAGACCACTTCCTTCGTGAACACAAAGAATACATTGTGGCTGTGCCCTCACGGCCGGCTTTTCATTAACTCAATGCAATGTATTTATACACAAGATTCAGCACCCATGCCAGCTAAACTAACACCACTACTTTGACCCACTAATAACACGTACACACAGCCGTTCCAGCGCTGCCCACTATTCCTCAACGGACGCATACGACCTGGCCATGTCCAGCTAACAAGTCATGCATGTACTAACAAACTCATTAACTAAATTGCCGATTATCCTCTAGCTCTTTTGCCGAGCCACTCGAGCCATCCAGCGCCTTGCCGATTCGCACGACAAGCTGGCGATTTCAGAGGGCAGGCTGGATCTCACAACTCCGCGCCATCATGCCTCACCTGCAGCACACAATTGGTGGTATCTCGCCTCACTCGCGTGCTTAGCTGAGACCTTGCCGGACAACTCCCTAAACTACATCAACAGAACGAATACAAACATGCATATACATCATGACAAAATCAGTTAGCATGACAACTCATGCTAACTCGCCAACACGTCATGCGGATCACCCGCAATACCTTGCCGTGGACGATGATGTTGTCGATGCAACACACAGATGGCCATCAATGCCATCTTGTCACACCTTTTACTGATGTCGCCGCTAGCCTTCATAAGAGGGACACCTCTCATTCCTTCACATTCATCACGAGCTTGCCGCCATCGCACACTCGTTGCCGTATGTTTGTCACCAGTGCCTCAACTCGCCGGTGACTCACCCTATGTTCGTCATAGGCGCCGCAACTCGCCGGTGACTCCCCACCATGTTTGCCACCGGTGTCACAACTCGCCGGTGACTCACCTCCATGTTGTCAACGATGACACACCTTGTCGACGAATCGCACATGGAACTCCTCATGGCAATGGTCTCCGCTCCATGGCCATCACCTCCTTGCCACCGCTGACGCAACTTACCGGGCAGCATACCATTCTGTATCGCTTGAATCAACTCGACGATGATTGATGGAGACATGCACTGACCGCTAACAGCATCGCACCTCCATAGGCCGACACACGGCCCGGAGCTTCACGCGGTCGCCGACAAACGCCGTCATCGCCGGTGCGTCTCTCGCACGGCAAACCAAGCTCTGATATCAAATGTTGGCATAGCCTTGCCCCCTCTCTGTCACTGGACTGAAAGTAGAAGAAGAATTGAAGATAAAATACAGTGGACACAGGTGTTTCCAGCGCTCCAACGCGAGCCCCAACAAACGACTAATCTTTCATGCAGCTCGACTGCTAGCCCCATGTTACTACCATCCATGGCTATGGGACTTAAACCCAGCTGGCTCATGTACGACTCCGCCAACCCCCCGCTACGATCCCACGATCTTCATGCCCGGCCGCCGCGCGCTCTCACGATATACACATCGCGGACGTTAGAACAAATCGCTGACCAAGCTAGCTAGCTAACCAATACGGATGCACATCATACCACACGTACATGCACACACATACATGTCACGCACGCACACACGCACGCCAAGTTACCGTGACCTAGTCCGCAGACATGACCTAACGCACCGACGCCTGTCGCACCTGTCACCGAACCGATCCGACGCACTGACGCCGGTCGCACCGTGCTCCGTCAAGGCTTATTTCCAACAGGGTGGTTTCCTAGAGCCTTGTGCATCGCTGTAGCTATCCGCCAGCGTCGTTGCATGCTTTTTTTTATTGATCTCTATGGACACTCCGTGACCTCCATGAGACTTGCTTCGATTTGGACTGCCAGCGTGTGATTACCCATACGTCTGAGTACTGCCTTTGGTGGTTCTTGCTAGTAGCACGAGATTGATTCGATTTTTTTCCTGCACGTCACTGTATCCGTTCTAGATTCCTCTGACTATGTGATGGCTGCACCGAAAAATCTGATAGATGTCGACGACTTTCGGCGGGGTAAAGGACGGACGTAACTCTCCTTTTTTCCTAAGATCTCCATTTTGATCTCAATCTAAACTTGGAGTCGACGTAGACTTCCTCTGATTAGTCGTGAGTTTTTCGATTCCTCGAACAGTTCCCTCCAAAAACGTAATAACACCAAGCGTAGTCCCATAATGGACGTCAATTATTGTGGTTTCGTCACGGTAGATGTTTTCATGAAAGGATTTAGTGTGAGGTCATTGCAACTACGTGGCGGTTTGGCAGTGGTTAGAGGGAATTGAAAGACGCGAGATTACCCAGGTTCGGCCCCTCCGATTGAGATAAAAACTTATGTCCTGCTTCGTGATTATTGATGATGATCTCGATTTAAGGATGCTATTTCGGTACCTCTAGTCTCGTGGGTTTCTAATCTGTCTATCTATAATGACTTGTCTTCCTCCTCTTGACGTGCCTTGCCTCTCCTTATATAAATTTAAGAGGTAGGCCTACATATAGAATCCTACTAGAACCAGGACTAGTCTCTCTTGAATCGTAATCCAGGTCTTGCTTCCCTTGCGAGGGAATTTTCCACTTCTTGGACCTTCTCTCTGAGCGGTCCTCGAGGCCTCTCCAAGAGCCGCATTCTACCGGGATGCACACTCGGCTTTAAGCCTTATTATCCAAGTTGACCCGGTAAACAAGGTGACCTCACGAGCCATCAAATGATGGGTCGGGTCAAACCTCCTGGCCGGGTCAGAATGTGGGGAATATCACCAACACCACTGGAATTTTGCGATGTGCTCCTTGAATTCATCCATCTTTTTCTTTATCATGGTGGCCATGAGCTTAATTTCCATTATTTTTGCATGCACTTCTCTCAAGTATTCTTAAGTGTGATGGAGTCTTGCTTCAAGTATTTCTCCATGGCAGCTTCACAAAGAAGATTCCTCGTGGTACACGTGAAATGAAGAAGTACCATGTGAAATGAAGAAGTGATGTCCCATAGTCTTTGGACAAACTCCTTTCACACGGTGAAGGTGTACTTCCACATACCAAAGTTCCACTTCATTTTCCATGAATGGATAGCCTTTGTGGACTACATATCCTTCAAGATGAATGTGCTTCATCATATCCTTCACGATCTTTGGGAAACCATGATCACTAGTCAGATTCATGATCATTTTCGGGCCCTTGAGGAAAGACTCATAAAGGGTATCATCTACAGATGTCATAAAATGGGTACTAATAATAATGTATGTGTCTCCTTGGTGAAATTTTGTTGTCTTCCGAAAAGGTTTTGTGAGCATCTTGTCCATGTGTTCATGGTTGTGGTATTGGAAGATGGAGAGATAGAAATTCACTCACAATCAACAATCAAATCCTAACTCAATTTTCTATTGTTTATAATGGGGTGATTTACCAAGGTTTCATTACCAAGTCTTCATTTCTTGAGGACTTCGATGCTCAGGAGTTATCCAATTTCCGATATTCCTCCGATATTAAGTCCTTCTATTACTCCTGTGTAACTTACGTCTCTCAAGGTTGTAATAAATTCAAACCTACAAATTTCGTATCTATCCAACCACTCAATAAACATAGTAACAACCAAACATTCATTTATTTCAATCAATCCTCTAGTATCGCCACCACATAAGGTTGGTATGTTTGATTACCTTAATTGCAAAAACATTCATCTTTATTCTCTCATGGTGGGGCTACTACTAATCTAACTAATCCATGTCTTCATATTCAATGGCTTCTTCTGGTCATGATTTATATTCTCAAGTTCTTCTCTGAGATCATCCCTATTGACGCGGAGTTTCAAGCGTCGTCCTTTGAGTTCCAGGAGTTGGTTCTTGATCTTCTGGATCTCAACATCCTTGCCATGTGACATAGTACGATTGTCCTTCAGCTCCCGAGGAATCTTCTGGACCTCGATATCTTTCTTCTCTTGATTGGCTACCTTCAACTTCTTGTCCTTGAGGTCTTGACGAAGCGCTTATTTCTCAAATAAAGCTCCCAGAAGGTCCAATTGAAGGTTCTTGATGTACTGCTCCAGTTCTTGATCATACACCAGCAGAGGTGAAAACTTCATCTTGTGTACATCCGTTAATATATATGCGCTCCATCAGCCTTGTGCCATCCAAACTTTCCAAAGTAGTGGTTGCCTAACATAGGACGATAATGATAGCTTAATCGTGTGATAGCATCATGGACACGAGTGTTCGAGCCCATATCACAACCATGGTTTAACATCGCATAGTTGATGTCTTCAATCTTGGGGTCTTATTTACGTCCAAAAACTCGAGACGTGATGCCCCATGATCCAAACTTCCTCTTAGTCACCTTGATCTCAAGTATCGGCACCTTCAACATTATGACAAGTTATACGAGGAATGTGCCACCAAGATCATGCTTGTAGTGCTCTGTTTCGTTTAGAATGTAGTTCTACATCTATAGTTTGAAAAAGGAAGGTCCAGTAAAAGAATTCAAAGGTTACGAAAGTAGTTGAAGGTAAAAGTTGATCATATCAGGGTCTTCCTATTTCAAAGCCATTTTCTAGGGTCACGTCCTACACTCAGCATGTGCTCGGATATCATCTCTCTAGTGACGCGACTCAAAACAAGTCAAGTCTCTATGTGTCTGTTCCATCCCTGGATTAGTATGCTGGCACCCACTATACATCAATGTATATATCATAATGAAATCACATGTAAATAAAGTAGAATTGACATATACGTCGCGAGTCTAAGTGGAAAACATTAAGGGTGTGGAGTCCCACCAATGCCACCCACAAGTTGGGTGTATACCGTATCCCTAAATCGTAACTCTTACTCAACATAGAAATCCTACAACATGATACATTGCAACCTTGTAGGTCAGCACATTGAACGTACAGGCAAGATCACAATAAGATAAATCATATGATAAGACTATTCTATATGCAATAAGGTTTTTTGGCTCTGTGTCTGAGTTTTTGCATAAAAGCTGGTTTTATTTTCTTTTTCCTACAACAAAGGAATTGTCAGAAGTTATCACTACACAGTTATCTAGTATGAAATGGTTTTGCCAACCGATATCTCATGGCCCAAAAATCAACATAAGTTTCCCACCATTAATTGTCAATCCGGCGTTGAGAGTTTAGAGATAGATCAAAGTCCAGAGGCTCAAATTGTTCATAAGCGGGAACACGACTAATTGGTTAGGTTTTAACTTTGCAGAGTGTTGTGCACTTTTCCCACAAGATTCGTTCCCTCCTTGTAAGTCCTCGCACTTCAAGGTGATTGAGAACAGGATGAAAGAAACATGGTCATTCATGGAGTTTCCATAACTACTTCGAGTGCCCATCCCATCCTGTCGTAGTTCTACATCTCCTAGCACTAGGCGTGTCACAGTCACTATGATGATTAACCAAGCAAGAGCCCATAATGACTTGTGGCTCCACACGTAGGCTTCCGAGCATGGAGTATTCATCCGTCTCTTTGAGTATGGGTGGAACTTTCTGCATGAGTATTTTCCTACTCCAGCTCACAATGCATCCATTAGGTTCCCCATGGTGCCTCACACTAGTCCACCAAGTAGTGTGTATTGAAATCTTGTCTCACGTCTTGAAGTATTGAGGTCTTGAAGATGCGGGCCTTGAAGATGCCATCATGAAATTGTCGTCGTTGACATAGAGTCTTCCTTCTCACACCATTCTCGAATACTCATACCCAACCCCGACTACTATAGCGTAGCATCAAAATCAATAACGTCCCGGGGCTTGATAACACGATAGTGGGTTTTCCCTACCTCATGCATTCTACTCAACTACAAGATTGAGTAACACTAATGGAGGTAATGGTGGAATTTTTACACTAAATTCAATAAAACCATAGGTATGTAAAGCATGGTGAAAGTGAACTTGCCTGGCAAGTTAATGAAGGTAAAATTGCTTTCAGAAATAACTTGATAGAACTATCCATAACTCCTAGAAAATCTATATAATCAAACATAGTATTCACATAAGCAATCATACTAGCAATCAAACTAACAATAAAGAAGCAAAACCAAGTACCAAACACACTAGGGAGGAGATGAAGGAAATACTTAAATCAAAAGTTAAAACCATGAAACTCTGTCAAAGCAACCAAGAATAGTTTTCCCTATGAATAAACTATTATCAACAACAACAAAGCATCAAAACAAACTACATATTAGAATGTATTTTAGTAAATATTTTACTAGAAAAAGAATTACTTTTGAAGAACAAAACAAAGAAACTATAGAGTAACTCACTAAGCAATACATGTTTTTGTACTAATCAAACTTAACAGCAAAGAAAACACTAAAAAAAATATTTTAACACAAAACAAAATATAACACAACTAAGTTAACACAAAGTATTTTTGAGAAAATTTTATTAGCAAAAGTAATTAATTAAAAGCTTTTATTAAACTCTACTTATGACCAAAACAAGGTTAACCTTGAATTAAACCAACAAACAATTTCAACTTTAATACAAATTGATTTTGATCTAAATTTAACCTAGCGTAGAATAAAACTTATAAAACTAGTTATTGAAAATATTTTCTAAAAGAATTAATTAATATTTCAGCAATTTCAAGTTATTTATTGAACTAGAACTGATTCCATGCAAATCAAGCTTAAAATAACACAAACTAATATAAAAAGTAATTTTGTTGAGAAGCTAATGTTTACTAACAAAACTGATAAAATAATTGTCACAAGTGACAAAAGGAATTAGATTAAAACTATTTAAAGAAAATAAACTAACTATTATTCGTGTAAAACCCTAATTTAAACTATTAAAAAAACTTAAGTTGAACCTATTAATAAATAAAGTAACACGTGATGAGCAGCAAAAAGAATCAACTCAAAACCTATTTTTAAACTAAAGTTATTCACAAGACAAGATTTGAAGTAAATTAGTTTGAATTCACATATAAACTTCTCAAATATGGGAAAACTTGGTATCTACAGAAACTTGATAAAATATGAGACACAATGCAAAAAGTTCCACTAAAAAAAAGATCTCAAAGATATCACAATTCTAAAAACAGAACTATATCTCCAATTGAAACTAAAACAGAAAAAGAAAAACTAAAACTAACGGATAAGGTGTACATGTGGTGATCAGTGGTTGGCTCTCAGGTGTGCGCTGCGGGGTTAAAATGGAGGATGGACACAAAATAACTAAAACAATTCGGGTAAAGTAATAAAAGAAAAAACGACGTCTCGGTTTAACTATAGCGAACAAAAAGAACCAATCTAAAGAAATAAACCTAACCATACGTTTACGATCTAATCTAGACCATTGCTACGAGATCTAACAGAGGAGGAAATATGACGACGCATGACAGAGAACATGGGAGCTCTAATGATGCTCTTGCGAGAGCAGCTCTATGGTGATGTAGCTGGCACTCTGGTGGTCGTCGATTGTAGCAGAGGTGTCCAGTCGATGGCGGCGACGCTCCGGAGTCGAATGGTGGTGGCGGTGGGGCTGCGGGAGGCGGAGTGGAGAGGCACGAGCTCGGTGGGGTTTGGTGGTGCGGGTGGAAGTTCGGCGAGGACAATGTGGTGGCTCTGGTGCGTGGGATAGGGCCTTTAGGGGGGGACATGGGTGCAAACGATGTGGCTTATATAGCCAGGGGCTCGGGTGCATCCGTAAGGAAGGGGAGCGGCAGCACGAATCCAATTTGGTGAGACCCGCGATGAAGCAAAGAGGGTGTGGAGAAGGAAGGGGATGAGCGTGTGGGATTTGGGTTGGGGGTGGGGCCGAGTTATCACCGCGCGCGACAGAGAGAGAAGGGCGAGGCATTAGTGGTCGTTTCGAATTAGATTTGGATCTCGATGGGGGATTTAGGCCCGATCTGCTAATTGGGTCGTATCGACACGTTTCCTGATACATGTTGTTTTCCTTTTTTAAAACCCCCTTTCCTTTTTATTTAAAACAAAAACATAAATGATAAAAGGAAAAAAGAATACTACTCCAAAGATATAAGTGTTATATATTAAACGGATCAAAGAAAATAGAATAAACCGAATATCATTTTTTCTAAGGCCAAAATAAATACTTAAAAAATGATTTTTATAAAAATGCCCAAAATGGGCTCGAAATCCTATTTCAAATATTTTCAAAATACTCCACTATTTTCATTGTCAAATGTCTTTCAAAAATACCCCTAAATTGCAGGGTCATATTCCTCCTCTCTTTGAATTTGATGAGGCATTTGAATTCATTCGAATTTTAAAATTGGAAAAGGAACAATTTTGGAAATACTCCAAACAAAAAAATTAAAAACTTTCAACTCCCATTTTAAATTTTGTATTTAAATAAGTAATGTCATGTTCTCTCTATGATTTGTAGTGGATGAATTTGAAACCAGAAACAAAGGGGAAAGTCATTTTATTCACTCTTATTCAAAGGTTTCAAATGTTTAAAATTTCACTCAAATTCAATCAACCAATCAAACAGTCAATGATTAAATAATTAATATAATTCCAAAATTTGGGATGTTACACTATAATACAACTTGATCACCGACATTTAATTCTCGATTTTGTATTCTCTTGCCATGCCATCTTTTTACTTTTTCTTTAAACAACTTGGCATTTTTAGATGCTTATGTTCTCCATTCATCTAGAGAACTCATGTCAAACAACCTCTTTTCATTGACAATTTTCAAATCATAATTATGTTCTTTAGTTTCCTTATAAGCCTTGTGTTCCATTTCCAGAGGTAAATGACAAGCTTTTTCGTAAACTATTTTACACGGGGGCATACACATATGATTTTCACACAATGCATCATCAAGCTTCTTCGACCAATTATTCCTAGATCTATTAGTGGTCTTTTACAAAATCAATTTTATCTCCCTATTGCACAATTCAACTAGACCAATTTATTCAGGATGATATGGAGAGACAATTCTATGGTTAACATCATTCTTAGCTAAGAGTTTACGAAATGCACCATGAGTGAAATGTGAGCCACCATCAATCATAAAATATCTAGGGACTCCAAACCTTGGGAAGATAACTTATTTAAGCATTTTAATAGATGTGTTATGATCAAAACTACTAGTTGCAATATCGTCTACCCACTTACTAATATAATCAACGATAACTAAAATATGAGTGTACCCATTAGAGGAAGGAAAGTTTCCATATATCAAAGCCACAAACATCAAATGGTTCAATACAGAGTGAATAGTTTATAGGCATTTCCTCATGTCTACCAATATTACCAATTCTTTGAAATTCATCACAATAAAGGACAAAGTTACGTGCATCCATGAAGAGAGTAGGCCAATAAATACCAGACTATAATACCTTGTGTGCAATTCTGTTTCCAACATGGTATCCGCCATAGGCTTCGGAATGACACTTCTATGGGATTTGTTCATGTTCATGCTCACACATAGATCGGCTAATAATACCATCTACTACTTGTTTATATGAGTGTAGGTCATCCCAAAAGTAATGTCTCAAGTCAAAGAAGAACTTTTCCTTTTGTTGATATGTGAAACTAGGTGGTATATATTTCTCAACAATGTAATTAGCACAATGCGCATACCAATGACTATTGCTAGTACTAGAAGGATTTATAAGAGCTAATTGATCATTAGGAAAACTATCATCTATAAGTAGTGGGTCATCGAGAAAATTTTCCATCATAGACAAAATATTTTATATAGGATTTCAACTCCCTTTTTATCAACAATATATAAATCAAACTCTTGCAATAAAATAACCCACCTAGCCAATCTAGGTTTATCATCTTTATTTTCCATAAGGTATTTAATAGCAGCATGTTCTGTGTGAATTATTACTTTAGAATCAATAGTATAAGATCTGAATTTAGCACATGCAAACACAACTCCTAGAAATTCTTTCTCGGTGGTGGCATAATTTCTTTGAGCACTGTCGAGGGTCTTACTACACCAACAATATAATGAGTAACATCACACATTATTTCAAAGGGTTGGTTCTAGGTAGGTGCTTGAACAACGGGTGCAGAAATTTAGGCTTTGTATTTCAAAGGCTTCTGCACAATCATCATCATAAACAAATGGTACATATTTTCTTGCAAAATATTGGTAAGAGGCTTAGAAATCTTAAGAAGTATTTTATGAACATTCTATAAAAACCAACATGACCTAGGAATCTTCTTATACCTTTAATATCTTCAAGACATGTCATTTTCTCAATTGCATCAATTTTATCTTCATCTACCTCAATACCTCTTTCAGAGATCTTATGCCCAAGGACTATACCTTCATTCACCATAAAGTGGCATTTGTCCCAACTCAAGACAAGATTAGTTCCCTCCCATCTCTCCATAACTCAATCAAGGTTGTTTAATCAATCATCATAAGAGGTTTCGTAAGCGGAGAAGTCATCCATGAATACCTCAACAATCTTTTCATAAAATCACAGAATATAGTAGTCATACATGTTTGAAAGGTAGCAGGTGCATTGCATAAACCAAAAGGCACACACCTATGAGCATAAGTTCCAAAAGGATAAGTAAATGTGGTTTTCTCTTGATCTTCTTTTGCTACAAGTATTTGACAAAAAATATAATATCCATCAAGGAACAAAAGTGTCTATGCTTAGATGGTCTCTCTAACATTTGATCAATAAAAGGCAAGGCGTAATGATCTTTTCTAGTATATTTATTTGGTTTTCTTAAATCAACTACAACAGTAATGCCTCCTTTCATAAGGACACAATAAACATGACTTACTCATCAAGTATTAGCAATAGGATAAATTATACATGCCTCGAGAAGCTTTTGTATTTTAGTTCTCACCACATCGTTCATCTTAGGATTCACATGGTGTTGATGATTAATGGCCGATTTAGCATCTGATTCCATATTAATCTTGCGCTGGCATAGAGTGGGACTAATTCCCTTAAGATCATCAAGAGTGTATTCAATGCTAGCACGATGCTTCTTTAAAATTTTAAGCAATATCTTTTCTTCATGCTCTTGAAGGTTAACACTAATAATGTCACACCCGGTGTTTGTACCACTTTTTCCACATGTTGCTTTATGAAAATTTGGAACCAATTAAAACTTCTTTTTGCAAGTTGTGATGATTGATTTCGGTTGCAACTTGCTTGTATGACAGATTAAGTTTTTGAATCACTACAGTTGTTCTCCTCTCTATAACCTGCCTCCTTGACGCCAAGCTCTTGCCTATGATCATGCCATGTGAATAGGATCAGAAAACCATTTCTATAAACTACTATTTTAACAAAACGCTTTTCATCATTTTAAATTCTCCAAAAACCCTCATTTGAGATTTGCACCGCAAGTCCCCAAATTAGGAGGGATGCTTTACACCAAAGATTTTATTTGCACCCCATTATACAAAATACTTTCCAAAACCACAAAATAAATATTATTAAAGTTATTTTCCTATTTTATTAAAATACATTTTTCTGAGGCCAGAAATGGAATTTCATAGGGAAAATATATTTTCCTGCTTCATTAATATTTGAGAAAATTAAGGAAAACCCAGTGGACATATATTTTCCATACATAAGAGTTTCAACACATGGTCATGTTCAAAATATTGGACAAAACCCCTCAAAACCCTTTATGGCTATTTCAAGCTTTTGAAATATTTCCAAAGGAAATATTCTCAATAAATCCCAGGAAAATTCTAGCAAGTCACACATGGTAAGTGCGGAGATAATGGAAAGTTTGATCTCAATCCAAGTTTATTTGTTCCACCTATTAAACCGAAGACCCTTCCTGTCTGTCGGCGATATACCCGGCAGTGTAACCCGACTTGAAGTCTGACCTGCCTAAGACTCGGCGAGTCACTGGTGACCCGGCGGAGCTTGGCGACTCACTGGTGACTCGGTAGGCGGGTCAGACGAATGACAAGACTGAAGGTCCAAGGCCCGGCATGCACCGTGGCATAAGGCGGATTATAGAGAGGCCAGGAGGGTCGGCTCACAGGAGAAAGCCCAAGAAGAGGAAAGACTCTCCCGGAAAGGAAAGAAGACCCGGATGAGGATTCAAGAGAGACTAGTCCTAGTACTACTCCTAGTAGGACTCTACATGTAAAACCTACCCCTTCATCTATATAAGGAGGGGTAAGGCGCCCCAAGAGGAACATATTCACAGGTTCAAGTCATTAGAGCTAGACAGATTAGACACCCTCGAGATTAGAGGTAGCGATTCCGCACCCTTATATTCGAGATCATCATCTTCATCAATGAAACACAAGAAGGACGTAGGCTTTTACCTCCATTGGAGGGGCCGAACTTCGGTAAACTCGCGTCTCTCGATTCCGACCAACCCCTCTCAAGCCGTCACATAGCTGCGATGGCTCCACACTTAAATACTTTTACGAGGACATATGCCGTGATAAAACAACAACATTTGACGCTCACCGTGGGGCCTCACATGATGGTGTTATATTCTTGTGGGGAGATTTTGAGGGATCAAGGAATTGACAATTCACCAGATGAAAGAACCGGCTGAGAAGGATCAACATCAACTCTAAGTTCATAAATCAAGTATTGAAAGGAATTTAACGACAACGTAAATCAGATTGGAATCAGACGGATTTTTGCGGCAGCTGTGCAGGTTTTGGATCTATCTAACCTAGAAAACGAGCGACTGTGGCGTTCAAGCAAAGGCAACAAGGCTCCTGAGATCCATACGATATGTTAGATGTTAGATCAGATCATGGGCGAGTCGCTTATGCATCACCGGACCGGCTAAAAGTTCTAAAAAGATCAGAAGGCAACGGTAAAAGCAACCACAAGCAGTAAACCGCGACACGACATAGTTGCATCTATCAGGACAAATTGTGGATTCGGCCAGAGATCAACCAGAGACGTGTTTTTCTCCGCTGGGTAGCTGATCCGAAGAAGTCAGCATACGCCACGTTATGACCGACGTACCGAAGTCTGAATTTGATGCCTAATCGGATTTGCTAGTTTTCCCATGTGAAGCCTCAACATTAACCAAAGGAAGAGTGCTAGCTTGGGCAGGATTCCCTATAGGTGATGGATTAATAGTACTAGCGGCGAAGATGGTCGAAAGTCTCATTTATATTTTGAATAAATACTTCAATTTTATTTTTATTGGATGCATGTAACCTTTTTCATGTTTAGTCGGTTGGATGTCTTGGGGGGTTTTATAGGAAGGAAAGGAGGTGTAGTTTCATTTTGGTACGATTCACTGGTGTAATAAAGTTATTTATAACACGTTTAAATCCGTTGTAGTTGTTCTTTTGTCTATACGTGTAGAGATGCTTGACTTGTTTTTTGTATAGAGCCACAAAGGCCATTCTCGATGAAGTCCATTTAATGATCTTAATAGAACGGAAGCGTTTTAAGAATCATGTGATTGCAGGTTTGAATGAATCGTGATTTATTGATGGCAAAGAGTTAAATAGTACAGGCGAGGTATAAAACAAATCATTCTAAGTACGGTGCAACATATTGAAATCTTTTTTAGTCTTTATATGGGTAAATCATTAGTGTTTCTCCCTTTTTTGTCCTTACGGAATTTCTTTAACATGTGAGACCTCGCGATATTCAATAAGAGAAGTGAATCAATGTTATATTATTTCTAAATTTTATTGTTTCTTATCTCAGTGCTAGGGACTTCTTCATGCATGATCTCTGTGTATTATATTTATATATGGTGTGTCATATCTTCATAGTATTCATCTGAGAGTTTTAGCAGGCGAATAATGTTAGAATTAGTAGCATCAAAGGTGTCTTTTTGTACGTGTGAGTAATGCTGATAGAGTGAGATTTCTATTATCGTACATGGTGAGCGAAGGATGGTTGGGTTGGCAACGAGCATAGTGGTTGTAGAGCTTTAATATATCATAATGCAATAGTAGGTAATACAAAAAATAAAAAGAAGGAAAATAATCGTTAATCATAGATAACTCAGGTTTTTCCTTTTGTATTTTCGTGGGATTATTGCTTACGCGGATGCAATGTGTTGGTATTATTTCAGTTTACAGTTTATGTATAAAGTTTTTTTATGGATGTGGGTATATTTCAGTTTATTCAGTGGGCATGGAAACACTGGTCACATGAAGCACTGTTGCATACGAAGTGTCTGTTTTAGAAATAGTGTTTCGGTTTATTTGGGTTATTTGTTTTAATTTATTAGTTTAGTGTTCTCTTAAAATGAGATCTCACTGAAACCGTTAGAAAAAAATAAATCTTAAGGCAACAATCCATAAGAATGAATGTAATGAATAATAATTGAGAATACCATTTTAAACAACAAAAGAAGGTTGACACCCAAGATGCGATATTTTCTTAGAGTATGGCTTCGTGGTAATATTGGAGTGGAAAGACGATCACTTTATTATCAATGAGCAACGCCATTAGGTAAGATTAATTGTTAGACAATATGTATATAGATTAGATCAAACTAAGTTACTAAATTGATATTTATTTGGTTTATTTTTTCGTTGCGTATTTATGTATTCCATTAGATTTGTGTGCATCACTTTAGGAATTATCTATATATAAGTCTAAAGATAGCATGGTATAATTGTATTAAAGGAAACCCGTAAACAATTTATTAAGCAATAAAAATAAAAATAATATCGGAGTACTTGTACGTATAAGAAGGTAATAAAATATACATAAAGATCTCTTTTTAGAAATGTAAATACCTATGATGATATACAATACATAAAAAGAAGTCATTTTATGGATATTGCTCATAAATAATATGTTTGATAAGAATAATAAATGGTATTATTCATAAATACTAATTATTAGCATGTTTTCTGTACGTAAGAAATCACCTTTTTACTGATTACTATTCATTGTTGGACACGTAAATAAATGGTAGATCCAGAAAAAAATCTAGTAACTGTTTAGTGATGTTGACATCGCCAGAAAAATGAACAGTAAATGGTAAGAAAAAGTCAAAAAAACCAGGAAAAAGGGATCGCTGCGGCTTTAGTATATAATATAGTGTGTATATATATACTAGCACTGCTCGTTATACAAAGTAGAGTATATATCCTCCTCGTTATACATTGTAGAGTATCTCTGGTAAATTCTCACACGAGGAACAAACGCAGCAGTCAGTTTTCGTATGTGCTGGGTCATTCAGCGGACACGCAACGTGCTCCTCTCAGAAAATAAATATCAACAGAGGAACAACTGCCCGTGTTACTCTGGCATTACGTCCAAGTTCAACTGAGAAGACGTCCGCGTTCATCTGATAAAAATGTCAGGTGATATTTCGACTCTATTTTATTAACACATATATGCAGTATATTTTATGCAGGACAATTATTCATGATCAAAGTGGCATTATACGAAGCTCGTGTTGTAATCATACGTAAGTATCCATCCATGCCGCATTACTCGACGGACACGCATGCGAGCCACCACCCCACGTCCGACTCGAGTGTTTGCATCGTCTTACAACACCACCTGCGACTCGGGCAATCGTGTCGACCTCAAACGCCGCGACCGTCTCTTCTATTCGTGCTCACGTTCGCACCGGCACACAACACCGCATGCGACCCATGCGTCCGCGGGAGCCTCCAGTGTCGCGGCCGATTCCGCCCTCGCGATCCAGTTTACATCAGAACGCCGCGGCCGCCCCCCGCATCCACACCCACACGCCATTCCACGCGTGCTTGTTGGAGCCGCCCAACAGACGTGCAACCCCCCCGGCGCCCTGGTTTATATCAAATATGTCAGAAGATTTTCTGACGCTCATCCGTGAAAAATATCAGGTGCTATCCACCTTATTTATTCTATCAGTATAATTTTTATTTTTGAGAACAATTACTTTGTCTGCAATATTTTTCTGCGCAGGACAAAGTGCTCACTACAAAGATGATGTAATATTGTGGATATGGAGCTCGCGCCAATATTATCACGCGCCAACATCCTTTGACGCCACCTCTTCCAGTGGAAGTGTGCAAGCCGCCGCCCCTGCGGTACGATCTACATCAACCCGACGCGGCTGACTCGCCGTTCATGCTGGCTTACAATAACGCGGCCAACTCCCGTGTCCGCGCAACCAAGATGGCTTACAATGACGCAGTTAACTCTCACGTCTGCACGATCAAGATAGCTTACAATGATGCGGCCAACTCTCGCGTCCGTGCTACCAAGGCGGCTTACAACTCCGCGACTGATTCTCGAGTCCGTGCCAAATCGCCACACAACTCTGGCATAGAACTCAACCCGCTGGTGCAGTGCTCGCATGTATGAGCCGCCCAATAGACGTGCGCAAGACGCCACCCTCACGGTCCTGGCGACATCAACATATCGGTGTAGTGCTCGCCTGTACGAGACACCCAACGGATGCATGCAATCCGCGTCTGCGGCCCGTCTCCCCCCAACAACACTGGAGCAAAGGAAAAATGACGTTCATGTCTTACACAACATCATCAAAACACCCAGCAGTTCCAACTAACGCCGGTTTGCTCAAAGGATGGATGCATTGGCCTGTTAGGCAACCCTATCTGCTTCAACATATCAAGAGAAACAGGAGGGCTTGTCATGAAGGAAACATCCATGGTGAAGCTACAATTTAAGCCGCCATTATTGAACCAGCAAATTCAAAGCAAGCAACAAAGAAAAAGGGAAAATGACCAAGGAGGAGCCAGGAGTGCCGGACTACCTGGCAAAAAAGCATAGGTCAAAAGGCATATACACTCAATTTGGCCACCATATTTGCCAACGACATATGATGAGGGTCACCAAGATCATCAGCTCACTACGTCGTGTCCAGCCTGGATAAAATCCATCGTTCAACCATCAACCTTATGCTGACTTATGTCACAATCAAGGATGGAGACTCTCAAGCCGCCTCCTTGAGTCGACTTAAGAGTCGTGGGCTACACAGACATGGCTTGGCAGATTCAACTGGGCTAAATAATTCAAGAACCTCGCGTCATTACAGGAAAGTTATGTCGATCCCGGGGCTACTTCCTCATTGGCAAAAAAGTTTAAAATCGCCCACAAAGACAACCCGCCATGATGCGACCGCCCAAACATGGGTGCCCTGCCTCATTGATGGATGATATAAAAGCCGCCCAAAAGGATGAGCCACCGCCAAGGAGGTCATTCAAACATGGGTGCTATTAGTATCAAAGAGGATGAGCCGCCCTATTGCGATCGTTCAAACATGGATACTGATAAGCCAAAGAGTACTAGTTGCCATGACGCACGATTCAAACATAGGCGCCAATTTATGATCTTGAAGAATCAGGTTGACTTACTTGGGGGCTATTAGTCCCCAGGTTGTTTAGCAGTAATAGCATCGTCTTCTGCAATCCTATGCTTGGCTTTTCCCTGATCATAGGTCACTTGGGGGCTTCCAACTCATTGAGTTCAGCCTGAAATCCCTCTTGGCCTGCGAAAAAATAATGATATATAATGGTTATACTGGATTGTATGTTTGAAGCGACTCCGCTTATTGGCCGCATGTACTCTTGGCGAGTCAATCCATCCTGGACCTTGAACATACTAAGGTTAACATATTGAGGTGTCAGGGAGAGCCGTGTGACAGCACAAGACCGGCGCTCCAGAAGATTCCCCCTTTATTCCGTTTTGTCGTGTGACTTAATTGTTTGTCGCACTCATCATCGCATCATTCGCATTGCATCGGCACTCCGATGCCGCCAGCTTCAAAACTTGCATCCGTTGTTAGTCGTGGTTCTCTCCGTTTTCGTCGTTGACCGTTTTGAGACCAACCACACTCCCACGCGTCCGCGACACCGTTAAAATCGTGTTTTTAAAATTGTGTATAAAATATTATTGGATTGGGATGAAACTTGGTGTACGGTCTTATTTAGATATAGGTAGGCTTCCTGCCAATTTACGTTGCAATCGGAGTCCGTCTGATACCCGAACGGTCGACCGTAGCGGCACCGTTGTCGGTTATTCGTCGGACGGTTTTGTCGGTTTAAAATCTCGTTGCCGGGTGCCCGTTTTCCCTATCACCTCCGCCTAACCACTCTACACAGCCACCTAGACTGTCCCCGTGTGCGAGACATTTCGATCCCGATCGCACGGCTGAAACCGGGGCGAAAACTCCTAAGCATACACCGTTTTATCTATAAATAGACCCTTCCATGCCAATTATGAGCCAAACCCTAGCCTACCTTGGGATCCGTGCCGCCCCACCTAACCCTAGCTGCCACTCCCAGTGCTCCTCTCTCCTCCAGCCACCGCTAGGGCCTGCTAGAGCCCAGATCCGGCCCGCCGGGCTCGTATCGGATCACCGCCGCCGCCTGACCGAGTCACCCCGATCTGCAGCTCCACCGCGCCTCGAGCTCTCCTCCCGCAACCGTCCCTCGCAGCTCCGCGCCGGAGGACGTTGGAGTAGCTGGGCCAGGACCTCGTCGCGCCGGAGCTCTCGCCGGATCCAGATGCCCCGCTGCAGCGCCCGTCGCCAGATCCACCGCCGCCTGTTGCATCATGTGCACGCCGCCGCCGCACGCCACGCTCTGTGCCTCTGCTCGCACCGTCGGCCTCCGTGCCGCCGCCCTGGGCTCCGCTCCACCGTAGTCCTTTGAGCCGTTAGACCGATCTGCTGCATCCCGCCTCCTGCGTCGCCAGGCAGAGCCGCCTCGCCCTGTCGCCGCCGCGACCTGGTCCCGATCGGGATCGTAGCACGGAGCACTCGCTCGCTCGCTTGTCCCGCTCCTAGGCTCGCTCCCCGCATGGACCAGGCCCAGCAGCAGCCACCAGCTGGTTGGGCCAGACTCCAGGCAAGGCCCATATCCAGCTTCCCCAAGGCCCACTCCAGCTCCAGATCCGCTAGCCCAAGTGGCCACGTGGGTGAGCTGCCTATCATCTGCTCAGGCGCTAAATTGCTAAATTGTGCCGTCCTGTTTCGGCCCGTGTAGTTTATTCAGGTTTTGCGACTTAATATTTCGGGATATTATGATATTTTCAACGCCCGTATCTTTTTACTCGTGCGTCGGATCGCGATGAATGATATATGTATCTTGTGTAGTTTTTCGCGTAGATTATTATTTTGCAACTTGCATGCATGTTTGGAGTGGTTTCCCCCACCGTTTGCCTAGAATTACGTGTTTTCCCAATAGGTTAATTATTTCGTAACTATTTTCGTGCGCGTTCGGATTGTTCGAATTCCGTAGATAAAATGGTCGTGTTGTTTGGGACCTTTTGCCATGTATTTTAGAGTAGTTGTTTACATTTTTGCATGTAGGTTCCGTCGCTTGTTTGTTATGTCGTGTTTAGGACATATTCTAGCATATACGTGTGGCGTTAGTTTTATTTTGCATGCCCACATATTATATATGTTTTCGGGGTAGAAAATCCATAGAATTTAACTGTGCATTTAGATTTAGCTTTTGAGCAAGTTAGTGCACGTGATATTTTGCCATGTTGCCCTTTGTTTATTTTGTGTGATTTATTCTGTGCGTCATATGAATTAGTTGTGAACTAGATATATGCTCTTGGGGATGTAGGTTAGCCCCTGGTATTTTTTTCTTCTTTAGAAATTCATGTTTAGGTGTTGTTTGCTTGTTGTCAGCATGCTAGAAAATAGTGCTGATTTGGAGATGCTGAAATATTTTTAAGTCTGAAATCTGTTATATTTTGTTGTTGTTTTGCCATGAGTTTTGCTAGTGATCGACAACTCCTTTGATGTTGGTTCAATGGTGTTAGTTGTAGTCCTTAAGATTCTCTAGCATGCTGTAAATTTTCATGTCATTCGGAGCCTTGTAGCATATAGTTTTGCTGCTGTCAATATGCCTTCAGATCAAAAACTGCACTGTCAACAGTGTTATTTTCACTAAATCTGAAACTGTGTGTGAGATGCCATTTTGTGAGTTCTTTTCCTAGTGATCCATGCTTCTATGATAGATGTTATTAGTAGGGGATTGAAGTGTATCTTGACTACTACTGTCTCATGTCTTGTTTGACCATTTTAGATTTATGTAGCTTATTGTTTTTTGGTGTAGAAAATGTCATGTTGTTTTTGGTAGATTGTAGCTATTTATTGTGTAGCTTGTATTTGTTGAACCATTGCTCCGTTTTGATCGTGTCCTATATGAAACTTGTTTAGAATCTCGTGTACTTTCAAATTATGTTGTTGCCTTCTTATTTTGGGATGCTTGTGACTGTCATTGCATACATATTGCATTCATGCCATCATATCTTGCGGTGATCATATCTTTTGAACCGTAGCTCCGTTGAAGATGTTCTCTATGTGTAAATTTATTGGAACGACGCATAGAATCATGTGAACCTACTTATTTTGCTGTTTAACAAATACTAAAACGTGTTAGTTTAGATCTGGACAAAATTACAAATTAACGTATGAGGTCAGATCGGAGATGCTATATGTCGTTTCCGACCTCATTTAAAATGCCTAGATAGATAGCTTAATTACGCTTCACATCTTGCCATGTTTAGCCTATTCGGGATAGAACTAAATAATTCGTATGTGGAGTTTCGTCAATGTGCAACTCGTTGCATATTGAACTTCACTTAATGTGTAGTGTTTGATTGTTGTGAATTGACATGCCATGTCTTGCATATATTCAACTGATCATGCATCATATGTGGATTGCATCTTGTCGTGCATGTGTTGTGGTGAATATCTGTGTTGATGCTTGTTTCTGGTTTGCTTCGTCTCGATAGAGTTCCGAAAGCGTGTCGGAAAGTGAGGACCCGTTCGACTACATCGGTTCGTCTGCTTCACGGAGTCGTTCTTCTTCCAAGCGGAATCTCAGGAAAGATGATCATTTCCCCAGATACCATTACTATCATTGCCATGCTAGTTGTCTCGTTTCTTTTGCTATGTCTCGTTGCCTACCACCAATTAAATATCAACCTCTCAACTTTGCCATGAAACCTTCAACCTGTTCACAACCTAGCAAACCACTGATTGGCTATGTTACCGCTTGCTTAACCAAGTGTTAGCGTTGCTAGTTGCGGGTACAGTTGCTACCATGTCATAACATGGGTTCCTTGTTATATCACCCTATTAATGCTATTTAATTTAATGCACCTATATACTTGGTAAAAGGTGGAAGGCTCGGCCTTTCTAGCCTGGTGTTTTGTTCCACCTTTGCCCCTTAGTTTCGGCTACCGGTGTTATATTCCATAATTGAGCGCCCCTAACACAATCGTGGTTGTTATGGCGACCCCCTTGATAATTCGTCCTAGATTAAAACTGGCCTGTCAAGGCCCAACTTTGGTACTACATTTCCCTAATAACCTAGTAAAAATGCATAGGGACCCACCGACACCCGCGGAGTAATTAATCAACCCTCGGGACAGTGCTCCGCATGAGTGTTGGTCCAAACAGGGCGATGTCCAGCGCTCCCTGGTCACCCAGGGTTTAGCCAGCCCGGTGTCCTGCCCACCCGCCGTGTCCTTAGAACGAGATACGCGGCTCCTATCAGGATCATCGACACGTTGGGCAGCGTTGCTGGATTAGTTTTACCTTTGATGAATGTCTTGTGCATCGGGATTCCGGTGATGCTTTGGGTAAACTCAGAGTTGAGGTTTTCCACTAAGGAGTCCAACGAGATCGCGAGCTTCATGATCAAGGATTTCTATGCGGCTTGTGGTAATTTGTGATGGACCAGTTGGAGCACCCCTACAGGGTTAAATCTTTCGGAAAGCCGTGCCCGCGATTATGTGGCAACGTGGAAACTTTGTTTAACATCCGGTTCTAGATAACTCCAAGTAAGCTTAATTAAAATATGCCAACTTAGTGCGTAACCGTGACTATCTCTTTCATGAGCTCCTTCTTCAATCGAGGACACGATGGGGTTATGTCTGACATAAGTAGGTGTTCACGATCATTCATTTGATCATCAACAGATCACGTCCGCTATGCGTAGATCATCCCCCTCTTTATTCTTGTACTTGTAAGTTAGGCACTAAATAAATGCTTACTCGCTTGCTGCAGCCTCCCAACTTAACCATACCTCACCCATTAAGCTTTGCTAGTCTTGATACCTTTGGAAATGAGATTGCTGAGTCCCCTGTGGCTCATAGATTACTACAACACCAGTTGCAGGTACAGGTAAAGGATATTAAGACGTGAACGTGATGACTGTTCATTTGGAGTTTCTTCTTCTTCTTCATCGATCTAGGATAGGTTCCAGGCCGGTAGCCTGGATAGCAAGGATGGACGTCGTTCTTTTCTTGTTTCTTTTCGTCCGTAGTTGGACCCTGCTCTTCTTCGTGATATTTATTTATTGTACTGATGTGACTCTGATGTAGCTTGTGGCGAGTGTAAGCCAATTCCATATACTCTTCTTCTCAGTACATGTAATTGTAACGATATCCAATCTTGCGAAAAAACGAGATGCGCTCCTATCCCTGTGGAGCCCATCTCACCAAAATAAGGATAGGGTCGCATCTTGGGTGTTACAAGCCGGCATATGGAAAATAGACAAACCATGGGTTCATGCAATCTAAATCATAAAGGTTTTTTCAAAAACCTCTTAGGGCAAGGATTCAATATTCTTACCGGCTCATGCAAAGCATGGTGACTATGAAGTCCTTTTTCTCATAAAGGGAAAATCCAAATTGCAAGGCAATAAAGCTCAGAAGGGTGGCTAATATTAAAAGGTAATGTCAAAAGCTTCATTAGAAATAATTTGATGCCTTATATGGTGTTATCTTTTCTCAGAAAAGTGGCACTATTTTATTATATACATGCATCATCTTGCATCGCATCATGCGTCATACATACATATTATGCCGATCTTCAAACCGGGTCAAAGCATAAACTTCTACATGAGCAATTAGATCTTTGATAGCCAATGTGGCTGGATCTTCATCATGGTTTATCATAACAAGTATTAAATGATTGGTTTTTTTCAAGACACCTCGGAAGAATTGATTATTTTCGAAGAGGTGCCCCATCGCATATAATGACGGGTCATCAAATTGACCGGTTCTTGGATTTCTTCAACTTGTGCACTGTACTAAACTACAACACTTATGGATTTCTCAAACATATATTTTCCGGGCTACACTGCAACCACTGTCAAGGATTTATTTCATCATAAAGGCATCATCAATTCACATAATGGATATATTTTTATTCTACAATGGAAGGAATAGTCCCAAGTCGTTGCAGGCACATGAACCGGCAGTTGGGGGCTACATTAGTCAAATCAAGATTACGTCAAAGTATGAAAGTCCCATGTCGCTGCAAGCATGCACCATGACACTTGGGGGCTAATGCAAACTGCTCCCTGAAAGCATCACATCATTAACAGACCCGACTATCTCAAGGAGATAAGCCAGCCCTGGGGGCCACATGTCGCTCTTTACTCAAATACGGATTCAAGGAAGAACCGACTCATCATTTTTGTAATGACCCGACCATTGGGGGTACACATTTCTGCTCAAGTTTACATAATCAGATCTACAAAGTCCCTACTCATTATTGCATAATGACCTGGCCCTTGGGGGCTACATCATATGATGTTTTATTTTCAAAGGAGAAGAACGTGTAAGTTCCGAGTCGCCACAAGCAATCAACCCGGTACTTGGGGCTACACTACTCAGATCAAAATTTCTGAAGTCCCAGGTTGCTGCACGCAAGACCACCCGACACTGGGGGCTACAATATTCACATGTTCAAATAGATTATAAGGTCCGAATTGAAGACCCAGTCCATCACACACTGATGAGCCGGCCCTTTGGGGCTATACCAGCTGAAGATTTATAAATATAAGTTGATTAAAAGTCCCAGGCTGCTGTAGGCATGACAACCCGACACTTGGGGGCTACACGGTCAAAGATATTATTGCAAACCACCAAGTCATCACAAACTGATAAACTTGGAGCTTGGTGGCTACAGGTAATATGGATATATCAAAAAACGAAGAGCACTTTTAAGATGTCAATTGTGAGCGAGACTAGTCTCATTTCATCATGTAGCTGAAGCATTGAGATACCGGGTCAACATAGTTTTATATTGTTGAAGCATTGAAAGACCGGCTCAACATCACACAAATTTCTTTATTCCCAATAATTTGATCAAGTCAATTGGAGTTGAGTTGTATGACCGGGCATTACCAACAATCATGACCTGACATTATCAATCCTAACCCGGCAACTTCGATGATCGCAACTTGACAAGCTCTAAACATCTTCAAGCCGGAAGTATTCAAAGATGGCTGAGCACCAGAAGGTTATTTAAGTCTAATATTTTTGTCAAGCCAAAAGAAATGGAGGCTGACTCAATGGCATATGTATTTTATTGCAAATGACATGTACCTGCAAGATGATTGTGAAGACAACTCGTTAATATGAAGAAGAAGGCCGTCTTTTCAATGGAATCACTTCATTGAAGTACGCCGGCCAGGGAAGCAAGCCGGTCTCTTGGCATATTTATTCGAGGAGCTTACCATGAATAAATTCAGGCTAACTTGGGGGCTAATGTCGGGGATATACCCCGCGGTGTAACCCGGCTTGAAGTATGACCCGATAGAGACTCGGCGACTCACTGGTGACCCGACTGAGCTTGGCGACTCACTGGTGATTTGGTAGGCGGGTCAGATGAATGACAAGACTGAAGGCCCAAAGCCCGACATGCACCCCAGCATAAGGCGGCTCATAGAGAGGCCACGAGGGCTGGCCCACATGAGAAAGCCCAAGAAGAGGAAAGACTCCCCCGACAAGGAAACAAGACCCGGATTAGGATTCAAGAGAGACTAGTCCTAGTCCTACTCCTAGTATAACTCTACATGTAAAACCTACCCCTTCCACCTATATAAGGAGGGGTCAGGCACCCCAAGAGGAACAGATTCATAGGTTCAAGTCATTAGAGCTAGACATATTAGACACCCTCGAGATTAGAGGTAGAGATTCTGCACCCTTATATAAGAGATCATCATCTTCATCAATGAAACACAAGTAGGACGTAGGATTTTACATCCATCGGAGGGGCCGAACCTGGGTGAACTCGCGTCTCTCAATTCTGACCAACCCCTCTCAAGCCACCACATAGCTGCGATGGCTCCATACCTAAGTCCTTTCACGAGGACATATGCCATGACAAAACCACGACACTGTCCAGAACCAAATTTGAGAAACTCTACATTGTCAATTTTACCCAATTACTCTCAAACTTAACAAGAGTGATCCAACCCCCAAATAAGGATGCCACACTAAGTTTTTCATTCGTGAGAGTGGATTTGATCACCTTGGTCTAGAGAAATCTGATTCTTTCCATTTCTAGGGGTTTTCATGTCCACATTGTCAACCTTGACCAAATGAGCTCAAACTTAGTGAATCCTACTGGTTTTGCTCATAATCTAATACTGCTAAATATCACTACAATTGGTGAGGTTTATGTTCTTCAAACCAGCATGAAATCCCTTTCGACGAACTGGTAAAACTGGTAGTTTCACCCCCTACACTGTTCTCCTTCACTCCAAAGTTTTCCCACAAGCCCACAGTGTCACTCTTCACATGCAGTAGCAATATATAGCTCTAGTTCAACCGTGGAGTTTGACAAAAAACCTAATTACCCCTCTGGTCCACCAAGCGAGAAGCTTTTAACCCCTCTCCCTTTGAGCACAGTCCACCCCCTCGGCTCCAGGGCATTCCCGGTGCATCCCCACATACCCCACGCACTAGAGGACAAGATGGAGCACTCGAGAGCATGCCAGCATACCTTGGCATGCTAAAACTTCGCTCTGGCCATGCTATAGTGCGAACACGCATGTTGCGAGGTGATACGTCTCCAACATATCTATAATTTTTGATGGTTTCATGCTATTATCTTATCGAACTTTGGATGTTTTGCATGCCTTTTATATATTTTTTGGGACTAACTGATTAACTCAGTGCCAAGTGCTAGTTCCTGTTTTTTCCATGTTTTTGACCCCTTTCAGAGGAGATTTTGAAACAGAGTCCAAACGGAAGAAAATCCCTGAAAATATTTTTTTCCGTAACGGAAGAAGATCGGGAAGCTTGAGAGCCAAGGCAGGGGGGGCTCAGGGGCCCCACAAGCCCCGACCCCGCGGCTAGGGGGCAGGTCGCGGCCCACAGGCTTGTGGGCCCCCTGGGCGCCCTCTGTCCTAGGGGTTGCGCCTATATATTCCCTAAAAATTCCAAAAATATGAGGAGATCATCGAAAGTACTTTTCCGCCGCCGCAAGCTTCTGTCTCCGCAAGATCCCATCTGGGGCACGTTCTGGTGCCCTAAGGGAGGGGGGATTCGGACACAGAGGGCTTCTTCATCAACACCATGACCTCTCCGATGATGCGTGAGTAGTTCACCATAGACCTACGGGTCCATAGCTAGTAACTAGATGTCTTCTTTTCTCTCTTGGATCTTCAATACCAAGTTCTCCATGATCTTCATGGAGGTCTATCCGATGTAATCTTCGTTTGCGTTGTGTTTGTCGAGATCCGATGAATTGTAGATTTATGATCAGATTATCTATGAATCTTATTTGAGTTTCTTCTAATCTCTCTTATGCATGATTTCATATCCTTGTAATTCTCTTCAAGTTGTGGGTTTTGTCTAGCCAACTAGATCTATGATTCTTGCAATGGGAGAAGTGCTTGGTTTTGGGTTCATACCGTGCGATGACCTCACCCAGTGATAGAAGGGGTAGCGAGGCACACATCGTGTTGTTGCCATCAAGGGTAAAAAGATGGGGTTTTCATCATTGGTTTGAGATTATCCCTCTACATCATGTCATCTTTCTTAAGGCGTTACTCTGTTCGTCATGAACTCAATAAACTAGATGCATGCTGGATAGCGGTCGATGTGTGGAGTAATAGTAGTAGACGCAGAAAGTATCGGTCTACTTGTCTCGGACGTGATGCCTATATGTATGATCATTGCCTTAGATATCGTCATGACTTTGCGCGGTTCTATCAATTGCTCGATAGTAATTTATTCACCCACCGTGATATTTGCTATTTTGAGAGAAGTGTCTAGTGAACACTATGGCCCCGAGGGTCTAATTCACACCATATTTTCAGCCTTACACTTTTTACTTCGTTGCACTTTCCGTTTTCAGATCTCACTTTGCAAACAATCTTGAAGGGATTGACAACCCCTTTGAAGCGTTGGGTGCAAGCTTGTTTGTGTTTGCGCAGGTACTCTGGACTTCACGAGACCCTCCTTCTGGATTGATACCTTGGTTCTCAAACTGAGGGAAATACTTACTGTTCCTGTGCTGCATCACCCTTTCCTCTTCAAGGGAAAACACAAACGCAAGACCAGTCTCCGTCAACGTGTCAATTTCTGGCGCTGTTGTTTGAGAAGTAGCAGAAGGATTTCTAGCGCCGTTGCCGGGGAGGAAGATCAAGTCAAGAACTCATCCAAGTAGGTGTCGCAAACTCATCTCTTGCATTTACTTTGTTTGCAAGTTGCCTCTCGTTTTCCTCTCCCCCACTGCACCAATTTGCCTTTTTCGTTTGCCTTTTTCCTTTGCATTTTCGTTCACCCTTTTTCTCGCCTTCTCTTTATTTGCTCGTGTGCTTGCTTGCTTGTCGAAGTCACCATGAATGAAAACACAAAACTCCGTGACTTCTCGAATACTAATAATAATGATTTTATTAGTACTCCAATTGCTCCCGCCACAAGTGCGGAGTCATACGAAATCAATGCTGCTTTGCTGAATCTTGTTATGAAAGAGCAATTCTCTGGCCTTCCTAGTGAAGATGCCGCATCCCATCTCAATACCTTCATTGAGCTTTGCGATATGCAAAATAAGAGAGATGTGGATAATGACGTGATTAAATTGAAGCTTTTTTCCTTTCTCGTTGCGAGATCGCGCAAAAACTTGGTTTTCTTCATTGCCCAAAAATAGTATCGATTCTTGGGATAAGTGCAAAGATGCTTATATATCCAAGTATTTTCCGTCGGCTAAGATTATCTCTCTCCATAATGATATCATGAATTTCAAGCAACTTGATAATGAACATGTTGCACAATCTTGGGAGAGAATGAAATAATGATTAGAAATTGTCCCGCTCAAGGCTTGAGTTTTTGGATGATTATTCAAATCTTTTACGCTGGCTTGAATTTCGCTTCCAGAATATCTTGGACTCCTCCTCAGGTGGAACGTTCATGGAAATCACGTTAGGGGAAGCCACAAAGCTCCTAGACAACATCATGACAAACTACTCTTAGTGGCACACTAAAAGGTCACCTACTAGTAAGAAGGTACACGCTATAGAGGAAATTAACTCGGTAAGTGCTAAGATGGACGAGTTAATGAATTTGGTTGCTAGTAGAAGTGCTCCTTTGGATCCTAATGATATGCCTTTGTCTTCTTTGATTGAGAGTAGCAACACTAGCTTGGACGTTAATTTTGTTGGTAGAAATAACTTTGGCAACAACAATACTTTTAGAGGAAACTATGTTCCTAGGCCTTTTCCTAGTAACTCCTCTAATCATTTTGGCAACTCCTACAACAATACTCAAGGAAATTACAATAGATTACCCTCTGATCTAGAGAGTAATATCAAAGAGTTCATCAACTCTCAAAAGATTTTCAATGCGTCCATAGAGGAAAAGCTACTGAAAATTGACGATTTGGCTAAGAGCGTTGATAGAATGTCTAGTGATGTTGATGCTTTGAAAGTTAGATGTGCTCCTCCCAAAATCAACATGGATGAAACTTTGAAAGCTATGCGTGTTTCCATGATTGAGAGCCAAGAAAGAACCGCCCAAATTCGTGCTAGACATGAATGGCTTAAAAAGGCATGTTCTCATGATGAGAATCACGAAGATCTTAAAGTGCTTGGTGTGACTCCCATCGAATCTTTGTTTTCTTGTGTCAAACCTAATGATTATGGGGCTGGATATGAATCCACTATGGTTGAAAAGTTCCCTAATGATTCGGAGTCCATCTATCTTGATGCTAAAAGCATTGAAAGTGGAGTACAAGATGTTAAAACTTTGAGTAGTAATGAAATTACTACCATAGATTTCAAGGAATTCAATTATGATAGTTGCTCCTTGATTGAATGCATTTCTTCGATGCAATCCATGTTAAACTCCCCACACGCTTATAGCCAAAACAAGGCCTTTACCGATCATATCATCGAAGCTATGATAAAATCTCTTGAAGAGAAACTTGAATTGGAAGTCTCTATCCCTAGAAAGCTTCATAATGAGTGGGAACCTACCATCAAAATCAATATATAAAACTATGAATGCAATGCTTTGTGTGATTTGGGTGCTAGTGTTTCTACGATTCCAAAGTCTTTATGTGATGTTCTGGGTTTTAATGAGATTGAAGAGTGTTCTCTTAATTTGCATCTTGCTGATTCTACTGTCAATAAACCCATGGGAAGGATCAATGATGTTCTTATTATTGCAAATAGGAACTATGTACCCGTGGATTTCATTGTGCTTGACATTGATTGCAATCCTACTTGCCCTATTATTCTTGGTAGACCTTTCCTAAGGACTATCTGTGCTATCATCGATATGAAGGAAGGGAATATTAGATTTCAATTACCTTTAAGGAAGGGCATGGAACACTTTCCTAGAAAGAAAATAAGATTTCCTTATGAATCCATGATGAGGGCCACTTATGGTTTGAGCACCAAGGACGACGATACGTGATTCTATCGCTACTATGCCTAGCTAAGGGCGTTAAACAATAGCGCTTGTTGGGAGGCAACCCAATGAATTTATATTTTTTCTTTCTGTTTTCTTGCGTCCACACCATCACAATTCTGTTGTGATTGTGTTTTTTGTGTTTCTTTTTGTGTTTGAGCCAAGAAACACCTTTATGACTAGTCTTGGTAATGGTTGTTTGATCCTGCTGGAAAAAGACAGAAACTTTTCGCTCACGAGATGATTTTTCATTTTTATTCAGAAAGAGCTTTTGAGTTGATTCTTTTTACTGATGGTTGATATGCATTTTTCCAAGGCCTTCATAATTGTTCAGATTTTTTGAGGTATGAGAAGTATACGAAGTATACAGATTGCTACAGACTGGTCTGTTTTTTGACAGATTCTGTTTTTGTTGAGTTGGTTGCTTGTTTTGATGAAACTATGGTTAGTATCGGGGGGTAATAGCCATGGAAAAGTGAGAATACAGTAGCCCAACACCAATATAGATAGAATTCAAGTTTGCTACAATACCAAAAGAAGTGGTTGTTTGTTTTCTTGTGCTAATGTTATCACGAGTTTCTGTTTAAGTTTTGTGTTGTGAAGTTTTCAAGTTTTGGGTGACGTTCTCATGGACAAAGAGATAAGGAGTGGAAAGAGCTCAAGCTTGGGGATGCCCAAGGCATCCCAAGCCAAATTCAAGGACACCAAAAAGCCTTAGCTTGGGGATGCCCTGGTAAGGCATCCCCTCTTTCGTCTTCAATCCATCGGTAACATTACTTGGAGCTATATTTTTATTCACCACATGATATGTGTTTTGCTTGGAGCGTCTTGTATCGTAGGAGTATTTTCCTTTTGTTGTGTCACAATCATCCTTGCTGCACACCTTTTTGAGAGAGAGAGAGAGACATGCACTCATGGTGATTTTGCTAGAATGCTCATAGTGCTTCACTTATATCTTTTGAGCTAGATACTTTTGCTCTATGCGCTTCACTTATACCTTTTAGAGCACGGCGGTGCGTGATTTGGTAGTTGGCTTATGCTATGAAAGTAGTCCCAAATGTGGTAGATACCCAAGGAGGATGCAAAAACCTCCATCTTAATGTTCATTGAATAGAAAGAGAAGTTTTGATTCCTCTCAAATAGTTTTGAGAGGTGGATTTGGTAATATTAAGAGCTATGTTAGTAGGGTGTTGTGTATCTAGAAATACTTGTGTTGAAGTTAGTGATTCCCGTAGCATGCACGTATGGTGAACCGCTATGTTAGGAAGTCGGAGCATAATTGATCTATTGATTGTCATCCTTTGTGTTGAGGTCGGGATCGCGCGATGGTTAACACCTACCAACCCTTCCCCTAGGAGTATGCGTTTAGCACTTTGTGTTGATTACTAATAAAAACTTTCGGAACAAGTATGTGAGTTCTTCATGACTAATGTGAGAGCATGGTATAGATGCACTTTCACCTTCCACCATTGCTATCCTCTCTAGTGTCGTGCAATTCTCGCCGGTGCACAAACCCACCATATGCCTTCCTCAAAACAGCCACCATACCTACCTACTATGGCATTTTCATAGCCATTCCAAGATATATTGCTATGCACCTCCCACCGTTCCGTCTCATGACTTGTGCCGCCACTCTCATATTGCCATTGCATGATTGTAAGATAGCTAGCGAGATGTTTCAATGTTATACGCCATGCTAGATCGTTCCACATCCCGGTACACTGCCGGAGGCATTTCCTATGGAGTCATCATTGTTAGCTTTGAGCTGTGAGTAAATAAAAGTGTGATGATCATCATTATTAGAGCATTGTCCCATGTGAGGAAAAAAAGAGGCCAAAGAGCCCAAAAAGAAAAAAAGAGAAAAGAAAGAAAAAAAGAGAGGCCTAAGAGCCCAAATGAAAAAAAGAGAAGAGAGAAAAAGAGAGAAGGGACAATGCTACTATCTTTTTCCATACTTGTGCTTCATAATAGCACCATGTTCTTCATGATTGAGAGCTTCTTGCTTTATCACTACCATATGCTAGTGGGATTCTTCATTATATAACTTGCCTTGTATATTCCAATGATGGGCTTCCTCAAAATTTCCCTAGGTATTCGTGAGCAAGCAAGTTGGATGCACACCCACTAGTTTTCCTTCTGAGCTTTCACATACTTATAGCTCTAGTGCATATCTTGTATGGCAATCCCTACTCATTAACATTGATATCTATTAATGGAAATCTCCATAGCCTTTTGATACGTCGAGTCAATGTGACCATCTCCTCCTTTTTGTCTCACAACCACCACCACACTCTATTCCACTTATAATGCTATATCCATGGCTCGCGCTCATGTATTGTGTGATAGTTTTAAAAAGTTTGAGAAAGTAAGAGTGTGAAAACAATTACTTGGCCAATACCGGGGTTGTGCATGATTTACATTAGTTGTGTGAGGATGATGGAGCATAGCCAGACTATATGATTTTGTAGGGATAACTTTCGTTGGCCTTGTTATTTTGAAAGTTCATGATTACCTTGCTAGTTTGCTTGAAGTATTATTGTTTTCATGTCAATAGCAAACTATTGTTTTGAATCTTACGGATCTGAACATTCATGTCACATGAAAGAAGTTGCAAAGGACAACTATGCTAGGTAGCAATCCACATAAAAAATTCATTCTTTATCACTTCCCTACTCGAGGACGAGAAGGAGTTAAGCTTGGGGATGCTTGATACGTCTCCAATGTATCTATAATTTTCGATGGTTTCATGTTATTATCTTGTCCAAATTTGGATGTTTTGCATGCCTTTTATATATTTTTTGGGACTAACTTATTAACTCAGTGCCAAGTGTCAGTTCTTGTTTTTCCATGTTTTTGACCCCTTTCAGAGGAGATTTTGAAACAGAGTCCAAACGAAAGAAAATCCCCAAAAAGATTTTTTTTCCGTAATGGAAGAAGATCGGGAAGCTTGAGAGCCAAGGCAGGGGGGCTCAGGGGCCCCACAAGCCCCCACCCCGCGGCCAGGGGGGGAGGCCGCGGCCCACAGGCTTGTGGGCCCCCTGGGCGCCCTCTGCCCTAGGGGTTGCGCCTATATATTCCCTAAAAATCCCAAAACAATCAGGAGATCATCGAAAGTACTTTTCCGCCGCCGCAAGCTTCTCTCTCCGCAAGATCCCATCTGGGGCACGTTCTGGTGCCCTGCCGGAGGGGGGATTCAGACACGGAGGGCTTCTTCATCAACTCCATGACCTCTCCGATGATGCATGAGTAGTTCACCATAGATCTACGGGTCCATAGCTAGTAATTAGATGGCTTCTTCTCTCTCTTGGATCTTCAATACCAAGTTCTCCATGATCTTCATGGAGATCTATCCGATGTAATCTTTGTTTGCGGTGGGTTTGTCGAGATCTGATGAATTGCGGATTTATGATCAGATTATCTACGAATCTTATTTGAGTTTCTTCTGATCTCTCTTATGCATGATTTCATATCCTTGTAATTCTCTTCGAGTTGTGGGTTTTGTCTGGCCAACTAGATCTATGATTCTTGCAATGGGAGAAGTGCTTGGTTTTGGGTTCATACCGTGCGGTGACCTCAGCCAGTGATAGAAGGGGTAGCGAGGCACGCATCGTGTTGTTGCCATCAAGGGTAAAATGATGGGGTTTTCATCATTGGTTTGAGATTATCCCTCTACATCATGTCATCTTGCTTAAGGCGTTACTCTGTTCGTCATGAACTCAATACACTAGATGCATGCTGGATAGCGGTCGATGTGTGGAGTCATAGTAGTAGATGCAGAAAGTATCGGTCTACTTGTCTCGGACGTGATGCCTATATGTATGATCATTGCCTTAGATATCGTCATAAATTTTGGCGGTTCTATCAATTGCTCGACAGTAATTTGGTCACCCACCGTCATATTTGCTATTTTGAGAGAAGCCTCTAGTGAACACTATGGCCCCCAGGGTCTACTCTACACCATATTTTCAGCCTTACACTTTTTACTTCGTTGCACTTTCCGCCTTCAGATCTCACTTTGCAGACAATCTTGAAGGGATTGAAACCCCTTTGAAGCGTTGGGTGCAAGCTTGTTTGTGTTTGCGCAGGTACTCTGGACTTGACGAGACCCTCCTTCTGTATCGTTACCTTGGTTCTCAAACTGACGAAATACTTACTTCTCCTGTGCTGCATCACCCTTTCCTCTTCAAGGGAAAAAACCAACGCAAGCCCAGTCTCCGTCAACGTGTCAATTTCTGGCGCTTTTGTTTGGGAAGTAGCATGAGGCCACCCTTGACCAGCTTTGGACCCCTCCTACTGTCGCCCATGGCCCCCTCGACGGCAGGAGACCTGCACCACGTCATGCCCCTCGTCTCTCCCCTTCTACTCCCCCATGCAAAGCGTGCCTCCGGTGGCCAATTCGGTCAGATGGCGCCTGCGATTGCGGCATGCTAGGAGCCAACTCCTTGCTCCTCCTCGACCCTGTTCTAAACCCAGACCGCATCCAGAAAGACCGCAAACGCGCTCCCAATCCCTCTCTCCTCCCCTGTCCATCGCCGTGGTCTTGCCGGCGCACAAATATTCGGTGCACTGTGCCCCCTCGATATAGGGCTGCCCTGATCTTCTCTCCCTCCCTTCGACCTCCCGCCGCAACTAACGCACGCCTGAGCCACCCATTCATCTCCAAGAACCCCCGAGCTCGAGATCAAGCTCCAGATGCGCTGCATCGGGATTCCGGCGATCCCCGAGTACAAGCCCGCTCCGGCTCTCATTTCTCTTCCAATGGGACCACAACAGCTTCTTGATGATTCCCCTCTCTCCCGTGATCTTTTGCTGCATGTTTTGGCCCTGACGACCACCCTCCAGAAGCTCCTCCGCCGCGGAACCTCTTCGCCAGCGACTCTCTGCACCCGTGCTCCTCCCTCCTCCACGAGCCGAACAGAGGCTCGTCCCTGGATCCATTTCCATCTCTAGCCGCACTCCTCGTGCCCTTTGTCATTGCCGGTGATCTCGCCGCCCTCTTTGTCCCGAGGTTGAAGATGATACGTGGGGGCCACCTATCGTCCTCACCTCTCGCTCGCCTCCCCTCTCTGCCACTCGTGACTGGGCTGCACCCAACAGTTTAAACCATAGCGGCTCCGTGCGCCTGGTCCGCCTAGGCTGGTTCGCTCGCTGGGCCGATTTGGTCAGCAGCTCCACGCCAAGGAACTCCGACCCTTTTTCCCTTTTCATTTTTCCTATAAATTCTGTTTTTTTTAATTCCACACGATTAAATATTTATCCAAATTCAAATATTCCTCCACCACAAATCTTGTAATATTATGGAGTATTTTAGAGTGTCACTTGTGCATTTTTTTACAAAGTATTCATGCACTGTATTGTTTCAAATCCTTGTTTTAGACATTTTAACACCGTGTTAAAATGGTTTATGCAACTTTTTGCAGTCCAAAAGTAAAAAACCAATAATTTTTACAGAACCTATACTCACCCTGGTATTTTACAAAAACGATGTGACATTTTTCTAAGTAGAACATTTTCCCTGTTTTTGATTGAGTGTTTATTTTTACCCATTTATATTGTGGCAACAGATTTTGCTGCTGACAAAGGGCTTGGACTAGAAGTCCTCGAAGACCCTGGATACCTATTTGAGCAAGGCAAGTAGCCCTTTGACCATGTGTGAGAAACTACTTTTATGGATGTCAATTGGCACTTCGTTCCGATGCATTGAATGATGTTGAATCGGTGACCACCTTAGTGGGTTATCTCCAGAAACTCCTCGTTGATACTTGCACTTGGGTATGACCCTACCTTCTTATGAGGGTTGCGCGGGTGGGAAGTAGTTAGGCTGCTGGTAGTGCTACGCATGGGATTGGGTACATGCATGGAGACGATAGAAGGATGGTGATTCCTAAAGTTTTGCGAAAACCCCGTCGGGTGCCACTAATGCCCAAGGATGATGTATTGAGCTAGGTAAGCACTTGATGAGGGAGTGGTATTCCGAGGCCAGCTATGTGAGTGGTTTCTAAAACTGGATTCGAGTTAAGACTTGTCGACCGTCCCAACCTTACATGTATGACCAAAATTCCCCTTATGGGATGGGGCTTTGCAGATTACTATGGTCAGTGCTAATAGAGAGCACGCATTACTAGTGGTGGGAGTGACATGTCACTCTCGAGACAGCGTCATGCAAGGATGAAGGGTGACCATGGGCTGTTTTTACAGACACCGGGCACATCGTTGCGTGCCTTCATGGATGATACATGTGTTGTCGATCACAGGTACTGTCACCAATGAGTGGTCTCTTTGCTAGTATCGTCATGGTAAAGGTGGTGTTCGAGTACTTACCTCGGGTATGATAAATACCACGAGTCGTGTGCTGACACGGAAGTTTCCCGAATCTTGTGGGGGAAGTGTGGAACCTCTGGAGAGTGTAAAACTATTCGAATAGCTGTGTTCACGGTCAAGGACAATTGGGTGGTGCTGCTTAGACTATGTCCATGAGTTTTTGCTAAAATGAAGTGTGTGTGGGGGGGGATGGTGGTAGTACGAGTAATGAGCTAAGTCAGATGACTTGGCATGATGAGTGAACCGGGGTTGTTCGACCCTTAGTTGATATTGACACTTGTAACCTGCTCTCGGTTACCGTTTACCTTATGATGCATGCCTCACGAGAAGTTGATCATGTTATTGCACTAGTGAAAGATCTGCTTGCTGCAAAATAGTATACTAGTGTTATGTCATACTTCATTATTGCCTTGTTCCAGATCATGGGTTGCTTGCAAGTACATTAAAAGTACTCATTGGCTTTCCACTGGTTATTTATTGTCCACGCATGGAAGAACCGGAGTTTGGAGAAGAGTTCGTAGGAGACGAACATGCGAACTAGGACGCTTCCTAGTCAGAATGCATGTAGGTTAATGCAGATGGCATGGGTTCACACTTTCAACCAAGATATCCGATGTTAGTTGCGTTTGGTGTGTCGGCCTTCGAGGCCATATCTATGTAATTACTTAGCCCTAAGAGTCTTTATTTGTATCAGGCGATATGTATGGATGTAAGACTCGTTTTATTCAGGTTCTGTGTGTTCAGTGAGCATTGATCTCTGGGATCACTGTACACGTGCATTCAGTGATTACGTCTTACAAACAGTGGTCCCCAAAAATAATAACATGATATATCTTCTTATCACCAATATAAGCATATTTCTGTATATCAGATATCTTCTTTAGTTCAAACACAGGATCAGTCTTAGGAGGGAGAGGATCTCCAAAAGTTTCAACATGCAAATTATGTTTTATTTGTCAATTTTCACTTTATTAAAGAATATGTCATCTATTTTATTTCTCTCATCCATAAGCAATTTTCATGGTCTAGAAAATATTGTTTTAATGGATCTCTAGGATACACGTCAATAGAAGCAAGACAATTCATGAGAACATCACCAAAGTTGACACTATTTGTTTCTTGATTGCAACGAATTTCGGCATTAACAATATTAGGGAAGGTCTACCAAAAATAATGGTAAAAAAATATCTTGTTATGATCCAAGAATTAAGAAATCATAGGGTAATTCATCTTACCACACAAGACTTAAACATCCCTAACAATCCCAAGCGATTAAATAGTCTCTTTGTTTGCAAGCTTAATAGTATCATCAATATCTTCTAAATCAAGAGGTGAAATATCATGCATAATTTCTTGATAAAGAGTAAAGGTAATGAAATTAACAATAGCATAATGAAATTAACAATAGCACCCATATCACATAAACCATGATAATAATAATGTCCATTCTTAACAGAAAAAGAAGCATGCCAACGACAACTTTACACTTATCTTTGGAATCATGTTTTGCAATACGAGTTGCTCCATCGCAGAAATATATACCACCTAGGATCAATATACCTGACTCTTTACCTTTATCGATTTCTCAATATTTAGAGTTGCGTTTAATCCTTTCTAGAAGATCCCTTTTCAGTTCGATAGTTCTCTTCATAAAGGAACCAGTAAAAGAAGTATCGAGCATTGATTGATCATCATGATAAACACGAGCATAAAGGTTTTGTATAATTACCTATTTTGAGAGCTCATGATTGGGGCATGTGTGCATCATAGACTTAAGCCTCCCCTACCTTGAGCAATACTTTATCCTTCACAAGGCCAAAAATTAAATATATAATTCTTGTCCTCATGAACTAGGTGCATAAGATAGAACTCTCGTGAAACTCCATCTTCAATCGATTCCAATCCCATGTTCTAGCATCACCCAATAGCTTATACCATATTAATTCCTTTCCCTTAAAATATAAAGGGAATACTTTCTTATTAACCCCATCCCTAGTTTAACCTGCAAGCTTAAATAATCCACAAATTTCATCTATATAGATCAAGTGCATATCACGATGTATTGTTCCATCTCGTACGAAAAGATTAGCTAGAAGTTTCTCTAAACTACCCAAAGGAATTTCATAATAAATATTTTTAGTAGGTTCAGTAGGTTGAGGAGCAGCATTTTCCACTTCTGGTCTAGGTGAAGATACCCTGAACAAGCCGTAGAAAGGATTATATTCCATAGTAGCAAGTGATAACAAATTTCAGTATGTAACAAAATGTTTCCTTACCAAATTCCACTTACCAACGACGTTTCACACCCTGACTACAATAGGGACCGATGATCGACAAGTATTGGGGATCAATCATAGTTCTTATGATAAGTAAGAGTATCAAATCCAATGACGAGGAGAAGGAAATGACAGGTGGTTTTACCAAGGAAATCATTGCAACCATTCAAAGTAACGATGATAGATGGTTGTGTAGTAAGGCAATTAATAGCAAGTAACAAGTAATTTTTTAAACCAGGATGCATCAAGGTGGCCAAATAACTTTTGGACATCAAAGGACAAGCCATAAATTTCCCTTATATGTAGTGAAGTTCTCTTGAGGACACACGGGAAATGGTGTCTAGTCACGTTCATCATGTTTAGCTGATTCGCGTTTGGTACTTTGATAATGTAATATGTGGGTGGACCAGTGCGAGGGTGTTGTTCTTACTTGTACAAACAACCCTCTTATGATTACCTCCTCTCACAAACATCACCAACTACAAAGAAGAATTAAGATAAATGTAACCATAGCATGAAACATGTGGATCCATATGAGCCCCTTACGGAATAACGCATAAACTAGGGTTTAAGCTTATGCCACTCTCGCATCCTATCATCTACTTAATACACCCCAATGCTTTCCCTTAGGCCCAAGTATGGTGAAGGGTCATGTAGTCAACATTGACATGACAACATTAAAGGAAGAGCAACATACACATCATCAAAATATCAAATGAATACCAACTTCACATGATTAATTGTAACACGACTTATCCCACGTCCTCAAGAACAATAGTAACTACTCACAAATCATCATCATGTTCAAGATCATAAGTATAATGAATAAACTTAAGGATCTGAACTTATATTCTTTCACCAACTAAACCAACGAGTATCAACTACAAGGTGTAATCAACACTACTACCAACCTGTAGGTACTAATCTAAGGTTTAGAGACAAAGACTGAATATGTGGGGACCCCGACTTATGAGTTCAGATCGCCAAATGAACGTGCTCAATGATCCCGGAGATCAATGATCACCGAACACACAAATACTGAATATTAAGATTCTTACATCCAAGTACCGAAGTATTACATCAGTGACCGAATGGTCAAGTTCACAAGGTAGGGCCTATAAGGCCAAATCACACCGATACAACTAGTACCGGAAATCCTAGAGCTAAGCGGGTGCACATGCCATCAGCCTACACCAATAGGCATTCTGACTGGGAAGCGTCCTAGTTCGCAGGGGCGTCTCCGAAGATGTACTCATCTCCAAACTCCGGTCCTTCCATCTGTGGTCAATAATATAACTAGTGGAAAGCCAATGAGTACTTTTGAATGTACTCGCAAACAGCCCATGATATGAACAATGCAAGTGCAGGATAACAATAACATGCTTCTTTGGTGAATATCTTCTTGGTGGTAATAAACATGATCATAGGTATGCATCATAAGTAAAACTACTTTTGAAGAACAGGTTACAGATATCAATATATCTGTGAGATGAACTAGGGTTTGAGATGAGATGGTGCTGGTTAATATGTTGATAAAGATTGGCCCTCCCATGATGGAGGAAATGTTGTTGATGACGATGAATTCTCTTTCCCCTCCATGAGGGGAGTTTCCCCGACGAATCGCTCCGTTGGTGAGCAAAAGTGCTCCTACCTAGGTTCCACCTCGATACGACGGCACTTCATCCGGAAATATGTCTTATGATTTTTATAGGTAAAAATACTTTATATTGGATAATATCATCACTTGAAGTGTGTTGGGAGGTCCACGAGGTAGGGGGCACTCACGGGGGTAGGGCGTGCACCTAGGCTCATGGCCTCTTGGTGATTCCCTTGAAGTATTTACTTTGCCATTATTTCTTTGATATTCCAAAATAAATCTCTATAAATTTCCAGGTCATCTGGAGCTCGAGAAAATATCCAACTCTTCTGTAGCCCTTTTTGGTCCAAAATTCCAACTGCCGGTAATTTCCCTCTTTGTATAAATCTTGTAAAATAAGAGAGAAATGGCATCGAGATTGCATCATATAGTGAAATAATGACTGAAAACATAATATATATCAATGGGAAAACATGATGCAAAATGGACATATCAGGGATGGAGCGGAAGCCGAGGTTGACACAGGAGACTTGCAAACGAGAGTCGGCGGTGCTAACGAAGGCAACGACGATGTACATGTGATCGATTATGCAGTTTACCTAAACTCCCTAGCCATAGATCCTGTAACTTGCACGTAGGTATGCCCATGGGGACTGCTAGCCCATTCCTGGCCTTGCATGTGTTGCTAGCCAATCTATCGGGATGCCCGAGTTTTGAAACCGCTGAAAACACTCCTCAGCTCCCGTCTTTGTGGATGATGCCTCTGTCTCAATGATTGTCGCCATCGTCCCTGCCGTTCCAGCACGGGCCTTCGATCGGGAGTCCTTGGTCATGGCCAGGAACTGGCCCGACGCCGACGGCTGCGTAGTCCGTTGCGAGGGCAGCGGCCCCCGCCAAGGACCCATGCGGGTGAGGGGGAGGGGGTTGCGACAACCGCAACCCAGGTGACGTTGGCGAACTCCGCCCTATCGTGGCTGTTGAAAATATGACCAATAGGCATAACAAACTATTTATTCTCATATTTACTTGTACATGATATATGTTTATTATTCATGCTAGAATTGTATTGACCGAAAACTTCAGTACATGTGTGGATATATAAACAATATTGTGTCCCTAGTCAGCCTCTACTAGACTAGATCCTTGATAAAAGATGGTTAAGGTTTCCTAACCATAGACATTAGTTGTCATTTGATAATGAGATCAAAAATTTAGGATAATGATGTGATGGACAAGACCCAACTGTGAGATTAGCATATGATCATATCACTTAGTTTATTGCTATAGCTTTCTTCATGTCAAGTATCTATTTCTTAGACCATGAGATCATGAAAACGCCTGACATCGGAAGAATACTTAGTGTGTATCTTTATCCAGACATCACTCCATAACTGCGTGATCATAAAGGTGCTCTACAGGTATCTCCGATGGTGCTTGTTGAGTTTGCATGGATCAAGACTGGGATTTGTCACTCCGTGTGACGAAGATATATCTCTGGGCCCTCTCGGTAATACAACATCACAAGAAGATTGCAAGCATGTGACTAATGAATTTAGTGACATGATCTTATATTATGGAATGAGTAAAGAGACTTTCTGGTAACGAGATTGAACAATGTATGGAGATACCGATGATCGAATCTTGGGAAAGAAAAATATCGCTCGACAAAGGGAATTGCATACGGGATTAACCAAATCCTTAACATCCTGGTTCGACCGATAATGATCTTCGTGGAAAAGGTAGGAACAAATATGGGCATCCAGTGTTGGGTTCTACTGTAGGTGCATTGCATGAGAATTAAAAATTTCCTACGCGCAGAACATCCAAGAACATGCTACTGACATGGATCACAGATTGTTACCACTAGACGCGCAGTGTCGTGCAGTGGAAATAGAGTTGGGGCAACGCGTTTGCGAGGTCCGTCTCCTCCTCGCCTGATCTCCCTCGAACAAACGATCACCGGATCCTCTCCCTCGTACAGCCGGTCGCCTGATCTGACGTACAGGTTCGCCGGAGCAGCGCAAGTGCACAACCTGTAACGGTATGTGCGCGTGCAGGAGGAACACCGTGCGGCAGACTGCTATGTCCGATCACATAGTCGGCGGCGGGTGGAGGTGTCTAGTTGCAACACACGCAAAGCCCTAATAATGGCGCAGAAGCTATCAACCCTGTGGGTGTGCCGCACCTCCACTATATATAGGCATTCATCGCAGTCTCAACTCTTGTGTCCTGCATGGGCCCTAAAGCCCACGTGTTCCTTCCCTTAAGTGTAAGACCCGTTAGGTTCTCGTACACTTGGTCGCGAGTCAGATCATATCTGACTCGTGAGTCGGTAGTAGCCTCTAGCAAAGCGTGCCAACTCCAAGTGCGCGATAAAGCTGGCTAGGCGAACCTGTACTTTATACTTCTATTCCCTTTGCCACACGATATATGTTGTCGTGCATAAGGATACATGGTCATCGTTGTTGTAGCACGACCTCTTTCTCATTCCGGTGAATCTGACCAACATTCGAATTATCTCATGATCATCATCACATGACCGTGCTTACCAAGTCATATCACCGGAGGGCCCCAGAGTATATGCCTCCTTATCGGAGGGGCAAATTCCATCTTGCTCGACCATGTCTCGCAACATTAGTCTGGACAAGCCCGAAACCTACCTTTGGAACTACCTAGTCATGGAGTAGCATTTGGTTGGCCCAAAGCAAGTCTATCACCATCCCGAGTACATGCGTCGACTTATGTCTTAGGACATAGAACGTATGTTGTATTAGAGACTCATAGATGACCTATCGCTGTGTCTCATAGTTGGGTTTTTCCAACTCAATCTTATCTCGGTTTGGATTCAACTACATTGAATCTGACCAGATATTTCTAAGTACATATTCTCCAGCTAGCATCAAGTCCCATACTAGTTGATACACATCATTGACAATGTCCAAGGACTATCTTTATTCATAAACACATAGGAAATATCATCATACATGACTTCTTCTAGGGCATATCTCCAACAGTCTCCCACTTGCACTAGAGTCAATCAAACAGACATTGAATGCCCATAGCTCTAACGTGCCCCTCATGCTTGGGTTGTGAAAGCGGCTTAGTCAACGGATATGCAACATTTGCATTTGTGTGAATCTTGCTTAAACCAGTATCACCATTCTTCATGAGGTTTCGTATCAAGTGATATTTTCGGTCTATATGCCTGGTCTTGTGGTGTTGTCTCGGCTCCTTTGCCAGTGCGAGAGCACCTGAATTATTGCAATAAAGGTTCAATGTTTTTGATCAGCCTGGGAACACACCAAGATCCTCCAGGAACTTCTGGATCAAAACACCTTCCTTTGCAGCTTCACAAGCCGCAATGTATTTGGCCTTTGTTGTGGAGTAGGCCACCATATCATGCTTTGAACTCATCTAGATCACTGCTCCTCCATTCATGACATACACGAATCCAGTTTGGAATTGGCAATCATCCATGTCGGTTTGGAAAATAGCATCAGCATAACTCTTTATGCAGAGCTCCTTCTCGCCTCCATAAACTAGGAACTTTTAGTTAGTCCTTTTCAGGTACTTCAAGATAGTTTTGACCGCTGCCCAGTGACTCTCACCTGGGTCGGCCTGGTATTTTCTCATTAAGCTTATTGCATAGGCAACATCAGGCAGTGTAAATAGCATGGCATACATGATGGATCCTACTGCCGAGGCAAAGGGAATACTACTCATCCGGTTTCAGTCATCATAAGTCGTAGGACTCTTAGTCTTTTTAGCCTTGTACCATGTTAGATGGGCAAGAACCCTTTCTTAGCCTCACTCATGTTGAATCGCTTCAAAACTTTGTCTATGTACGTGCTCTTTCTTAAGCTGAGCAACCTCCTTCATCTATGTCTATAGATCTTGATGCCTAAAATGTACATCGCCTCTCTAAGCTCTTTCATCGAAAACTTGTCATTCAATGATTCCTTTACTTTGTTCCACATCGAAACATCATTTCCAATCAGCGTCATGTCATCCACATACGAGATCAAAAATACTACCAAGCTCCGACTAGACTTCTTGTATAAACAATAGTCCTCTTCGTTCTTGATGAAACCAAGGTCAATAATGACTTCATCAAAACGAATATTCCTACTCCAAGCTGCTTTCCTAAATCCATAAATGGATCTCTTGAGCTTGCATATTCTACCAGTGTTAGTTGGATCGTCAAAACCTTCGGGTTGTATCATGTATACGTCCTATTTTAAATTTCCATGAAGGAAAGCCATTTTGACATCCATCTGCCATATCTCATAATCGAAATATATAGAGGTATCTAGTATGACCCTTACCAACTTCAGCATCTCTACCGACTAGTGGATCTCGCCGTAGTCAATTCCTTGAACTTTTCCATAACTTTTAGCGACAAGCCCAACTTTGTGGATCTGAGCATTTCCATCCACATCGGTTTGCTTGTTAAAGACTCATTTGCAACCTGTGGCTACTACGCTAGGCGGCGGATCAACCAAGTCCCAGACTTGATTGTCATCCATGTCTTTAACACCAACGCTTCTGCAAACATGGTCGGCTCATTGCTTTCCAGCAACAACACATATGCACTCTGCGCAATCTATCTGACCTTCGAGGCTTCGGTTCTGTCTCCTCTATGGGTTCTCTTACCGACTCTGGTATGATCTCATGACCAGTCGTGTCATCCCCAATTGGCTCTCGAATTTCTTCGAGTCGCACCGTTGTCCCACTTGCTTCCCGACTAAGAAACTCTTTCTTTAGGAATACCCAGATCCGAGCAACAAAGACTTTGTTCTCTTCTCAGTTGTAGAAGTTGTATCCCAAGGATTCCCTCAGATATCCCACAAATATGCATTTATCCGACTTGGGTGTAAGCTTGTCCGACGTGAGTCACTTAACAAATGCTTCATGGCCCCAAATATTTAGAAAACACAAACGAGGACTCTTCCCTGTCCACATCTCATGTGGTGTATTGTCTATGGATTTTGATGGTACCCAGTTATGTGTGAAAACTGGAGTTTCTAGAGATATCCGTAGAATGACAAGGGTAAATCCGATTTTCTCATCGTCGATCGGGCCTTGTCCAACAAGGTCCGATTTGTCCGTTCTGACACACTCTTTCTCTGCGGTGTACCCGGAGGTGTGAGCTGAGTTACTATACATCGGCTTTCCACGTGATCATCAAACTAATGTGTCATGTCCTCACCTCCACGGTCTGATCGTAGAAGCTTTATTGTCTTGCCGAGCTGATTTTCAACCTCATTTTGAAACTCTTTGAACTTTTCAAAAGTTTTCGACTTGTGCCTCATTAAATAGATATATCCATATCTACTCATGTCATCGGTAGAAGTCACGAAGTACTGATAGCCACCTCTGTCATTGTGCTCTTTGGACCACACACATCACTGTGTATTAGCTCCAATAGTCCAGACACCCTCTCACAACTCTTTGCAAAAGGAGACTTAGTCATCTTGCCTAGCAATCCTAATTCGCATGTCTCAAACGACACGAAGTTGGATGAAGTTGGGAGTCCATCATCATGGAGCTTCTTCATGCGTTTCATACTAATGTGTCCAAGCCTGCAATACCAGAAGTATATTGGATTTATCTCATCGGGCTTATTCCTCTTGACATTCACGTTATAGACTAATTATGTTTCTAGATTCAAAATAAGTAGCCCATCTAGAATGGGTGCATAGCCGTGGAACATTCCATTCAAATAAAATAAACAACCATTGTCCTTTAAATTGAATTCATAACCCTGACTTCTCAAGCATGAGGCAGAAATAATGTTTCGACTAAGTGCGGAATGTAATAACAATTACTCAATCCAGAATTAATCTAGAACAAACTTGGAGCTGCATCGTTCCGACCTCCAACGCAACAACTTTTGCTTTGTTGCTGACCCTAAGGTCAATCTCCCTTTGTGCCAGTTGCCTAATTCTTACTAGCCCCTACATAGAGTTGCAAATATGAACAACCGATCCGGTATCAAATACCAAAGAGCTACTAGGTATGCCAGCAAGGTAAATTTCTATAACATATGTAAAAAGTGTACCTTTGCATGAAGAAGCATCTCCGGCCTTCTTGCCATGCTGAGCAAGCAACTTGCTATAGTTCTTGTTCGAGTGGCCAGCTTCCTTGCAATGAAATAAAATGGTGTTTAAGTTCGGCCTGGACTTTGGCTCAACAGCAGAGACAACCTTCTCCGTTCCCTTCAGCTCACCCTTCTTCTTGGACAAACTCTTCTTGAAATTTGTCGAGTTCAGCATCATGAACACTTGATGCGTGCCTTTCTTAATATCTCGCTCTGCCACCTTGATCATCCCATGCAATTCAGTGAGCTTCTTATCCATGCCATTAATATGATACTTTGAGATGAGCGTCCCATAGCTAGCTGGAAGAGAACCCAAAACTGTATCAGTAGCCAGCTCATCCAAGAGGGGGAAGCCCAACCAATCCAAAACTCTCACGTATCCGACCATCTTGATCACATGCAGGCTCAATGGATCACCTTCGTTCAGCTTACAATCCATCAAGGATCCCCATACGTTGAACCTTTTGGTCCTAGCCTGCACTTGAAACATGGTCTTGAGACTCTCGATTGTATCAAAATATGCAATATCTTCAAAATGCTGTTGCAAATCTGGCTCTATACAAGCGAGCATGATGCAACTGATCTCGTTGGATTCATCAATGAGTTTTCGGTAGACATTCTTAGTTGTGGCATTAGCATTATAGGTAGGTACCTCTATAAGTGGATCCTCTAGCACATGTTCCTTTTTATCATGCTTGAGAACAATTATCAAATTTCTATACCAGGTGGTAATGTTTGTTCCATTCAGTTTATCCTTTTCCAGAATTGATTTCAATGCAAAGTTTTGAGAAGGTGGTGCCATTGATCTACAACAGAAAAATATGCAAATGCTAAGAAATATGTTTATGTAGAGTAATGCAAGCCTAAAACAGAACTACTCCCACTGAAGTCGGCAAGCGACTAGTAAGCTTTAGCATCACTGCTAGCCAACTTGCCTATCCATTAAGCAAATCCTTGTAATCGTATCTCTATACAACTCATGTCAGTCGGTTAGGTATCTTATACCCCGGCTCCCAACCTTTTTTCCTACAAGGCCCAAAACCGTTATGATAGACTTTCCAAGTTAACCTGATGTAGTGCTTGTCCCTGTGTGACATGAACCCTCCAATTCAAGTACACCTAGTAGCACCTCAATTTTATGAGCCCAATACTAGACATACTTGACGTGTGAAGGTGCAACATATGGAGTGGAGATGTGATTGATATTAATGATGGTTCATTCTACCATTATAACATGCATATAAACAAGAAGTAATATCAATCACATATAAACATAAATATGTGAAATATTATGGCCCCATCATGGACGCCCTTCTAGGCATCCTCCAATTCCGATGCCTACGGCAAAAATCCATCTTGTTTGTCATGCTGGGAGACCAAAGCCTCGAACTTGATCTCTGTCCTCCAAATACTACAACTAGTAATGAATTTGCATAGAATCGCAAGTTGACACACAACTCATTATGCAATATAATGACAACACTTTTGCTCCCAATAACCAACAAGTGTAGGGGATCGTTTGTAGCCTTTTTCAATAACTAAGAGTGTCGAACCCACCAAGGAGCTAAAGGTAGAATTAATATTATCTCAAGTTCTATCGACCACCGATAAAACTCTACGCACGCTAACGCTGACTTTACCTAGAACAATTATGAATCTATTTTGTGGGAAGGAAACTAGGAGTACTTAGTAGATGTGATAGATAGTTTTGCAAGAAAATAATGAGCACGAAAACAAAAGTTAGGGGTTGTTCAGATAAAGATTAATAAGTAAGTTATTTAGTAGAAAGCTTTTTTGTGTAACACAAGACAAAGATTTTCCATAGGGAATTGAATATAACATGATAGATAGTTATCATATGCAATGAGGGAGAGGCATACGCTCACACACTTTCCGTACTTGGATCAAATGCACTTATGATTGGACCTCTAGCAAGCATCCGGAACTAGTAGAAATCATTAAGGTAAACCCATCCATAGCAATAAACATCAAGTCCTCATTACTCCCATACTCACACACCTCCCTTACTTGGGTGTAAGCTTCTGTCACTCTAGCCATCCATTATAAGCGAATCATGGACATATTGCAAACCCTCCAGCGTTAACCTTTCACGTGTGCGCCTCACGGAAGGCACCTTAGTACAACACCATATCAACACACAACTCATATCAATAACACCATATAACAATTAACCTTTAGGACAAAACAAATCTACTCAAACATCATAGGATAGCCACACATCATTGGATAATAATATATAGCATTAAGCACCATGTTCAAGCAGAGATTATAGAGGGGAAGAGATGTTTTACACTGCTGCATAGAGGAGGAGAGAGTTGTGGTGATAGCGGCGAAGTTATTGGTGTAGATCATCTTCACGATGGTTTCCCTGGCGGTGCTCTGGCGCCAGCTGGAGAGAGGAGCAGAGCTCCCTCCTTATCCTTCTTCCTTAGCCTCCTACCTAGGTGGGACAAGTGTTTCTCCTCTGGTCCATCACTTCCATGTCACCCGGAGGGGAGCATCCCCTCCGGGATTGGATTTGTCTCTCTGTTTCTCTCTTGTTTCCGCCACCTGTTTTCTGGCTATTCATCGTTTCTTAAATATCCGGAGATCCGTAACTTTGATCGGGCTGAAATTTTGAGGGGATTTTTATCGTAAATTATCTTTCTTGCGGCCAAAGGAGAGCTCCAACCGACTTAAGGGGTGGGCACAAGCCATCACGGCGCGACCCCCTGGGTCGTGCCCTATTGGCTTGTGCCTTCCTCGGGCACCGTGTTGCATTGATTCCAACTCCCAAAATTCACATATATTCCAGCAAAAAATCTCTATAAATTTTCATCGCATTTGGAATCCATTTAATATGGAATTTCTGCGAACCGAAGAATAGGTGCTGGCATTGGGTTAATAGGTTATTGCTCAAAAATAATAAATTCGGTAAATAATTACTCAAAAAGTATTCTAGAATGATAATATAGCATGGAAAAACCAAAAATTATAGATACGTTGGAGGCGTATCAAGCATCCCCAAGCTTAATTCCTTCTCATCATCGAGTAGGTAAATGATAAAAATAGAATTTTTGATGTGGCGTGCTACCCAATATGTAATCTCTTGCATGTATGATTATTGAGAAACAATGATTTAACAAACATTGACACAGTAATACTTATAAGACCAAGCAAGAAAATCTTCAAAGTGTACAATCCTCAAAGAATGTTTACCCCCATTCATCTTATTATATTAGCAAGGCATGTCTCCATATTCACAACATTAGTACAAATGTCAAGCACCACGGTGCCCAAGTCACGCAATTGGAGCGCACATTTCGAATATGCATCAAATTTTTATTCTTCACGCAATACATGAGCGTGAACCATGGACATAACATATAGGTGGAATAGAATGTGGTGGTAGGTTTCAAAGGGGTAAAAGTGGAGAAGAAAGTCTAGCATCAACACGGGTATCAACTGGCTATGGATATGGCAATCAATAGATATCAATGCGAGGAGTAGGGATTGCATGCAAGGGGTGCACTAGAGCTATAAGTGTATGAAATCTCAACTCAACCTAAGTAGGTGTGCATCCAACTTGCTTGCTCATGAAGACCTCGGGCATTTGAGGACGCCTGTCATCGGAACATACAAGCCAAGTTCTATAATGAAAAATTCCCACTAGCATATGAAAGTGACGAAACAAGAGACTGTCTATATGAATAATATGGTGCCACTTTGAGGCACAAGTGTGGTAAAGGATAGTAGCAAAGTCCCTTATCTTTGTTTCTCTCATTTATTTGATTATTATTTTTCTTTTCATGGTGGGATTTTTTTTCTTTTTTGTTTTTTTCGCCTCCCCCATTTTTTTATGGTGGGCTCATTTGGTCTCCCCCATTTTTATTTCCACACTGGTACAATCCTCTAATAATGATGATCATCACATTTTTATTTACTTACAACTCGATATGAAAAACTGATAGGAAGATATGACTGTATATGAATGCCTCTAGCAATGTACTAGTATGTGCAATGACCTAGCGTAGCAAAAGATATCAAAAAACGGACGAGCCATGTAAATATCATGCTATCTATGTTATGGTTATGCAAAGTAATATGACAATGGAAGTACAAGTCATATGAAGTGACGGTGGAAGTTGCATAGCAATATATCTTAGAATAGCTATGGAAATGCCTTGATAGGTAGGTACGGTGGCTGTTTTGAGGAAGATATAATGAGGCTTATGTGCAACAGAGTGTATCATCTCATGGGGTTTGGATGCACTGGTTATATTTGCACCAATCCTTAAGGTGAGAATGGGTAATGCACGTACCGAAGATGCTAGCAAATATGAGGAGGTGAGATTGTGTATGTCCATGGTGTCACATTAGTCATAAAGAACTCATATACTTATTGCAAAGTTTTATTAGTTTTATCACAAATCAAAGTAGTACTCGCATGCCCCAAGGGAGAGGGTTGGGAGGAATTAACCATTGCGTGACTCCGACTCAAAACAAAACTAGGATTTCAATGAGGAATACAAATGCTCACACAACGTCACCATGCCTTTTAATTTTTAGACAAACAAGAAGTTAATACCTCTTAATACCGAAAGTTCTATGAATTAACAATGATGCACTCACACCCTTTCACATTACCAAATCAATATCGTTAACCAATAATTTCTCTTTAATGTGCTATATGAAGGTTTTGATTGTCACTCCTTGAGTACCTATTATATTTGGATTAGTCTTATAACCCACGCAAATTACCATCACTATTTATTACACTAACCAAAAATAAGTGAAGAACGAGAGTTTAATTATTTCTACAAAATACCATGCTCTAATACACATAAGTGAAGCAAAAGAGCATTCTACAAATAACATTTTTCTATATGTAGAGAAACAACCATCCAACTTCAAATGATATAAGTGAAGCACAGGAAGCATTCTATAAAGCCATACTCAAAAGATATAAGTGAAGTGCAAAGAGAATTCTATAAATAAACCATGGACTTTACCATACCAGCAGGGTGCATTGCTAAAAGGAATTTAAAAGCAACACGACACTCCAAGAATCTACGCATATCATGTGAACAAGATAAGAATCGAAACATGCCGATAGTTGTTGAAGAAGAAAGATGGGATGCCTTCGAGGGTATCCCCAAGCTTAGAAGATTTAGTATCCTTGAATAATTTCTTGGGGTGCCTTGGTAATCCCCAAAATTGAGCTGTTGCCTCTCCTTATTCTTCTCATATCAATACCTCCTCGATCATCGAACACTTCATCCACACAAAACATGATAGAACTTTTATTAGAGAGGTTAGTTCATATAACATCAAATCTCATCATGTCCCTCAATAACATTATTGTATTATTATAATCTAACATTACCCATTGTATCCTATCACAATTATATGGATCGCAACTCAATGGGGCTCAACAAGAATTCAAAACTTAAGCACACAAAGCAACTATAAGAGCAATCTTTGAAAAACATGACAGTCTGGAAAGATGCACATGAAACATATACTTATGCACCTTAGAAAATTATGAAAATTTAGGATGTTGTAAATTTTTTGCATAATAGTAATGTGTAAAAATTTCAGATTTTTTACATATAGTAAGATAATAAAAATCAAACACTACATCCAAAGTTTCTGTTTTTTCCACTCCACATCTAAAATAAGCAATTCAAACATCCTAAAGGTAATTCTTGGCAAATTATTTTAATAATACAATGGATTTAAACAAGGGTATAATTATTTTTATTGAAAATTTTGGGTAATCAAGATTCACAAAGTTTCCATGGGAATGAACAAAGTTCTAGGCTAGCTCACACTTAAACTGTAACATCCCAAAAATATAAATTTTGGAATGTTACAACAAATAAACAATTAGGATTTTTTTTTGTTTGAATGATATGTGATTGATAGTTTGAAATTGAGTGGAATTTGAAACTTAAAATGACTTTCCCAAAATTTTGTATTTTGAATCCCTATTCAATTTTGAGTTTGAATATTTTCAAAACCCTCTGGTAAAAAAATTCAAATGAGAGGAGGAAAATGACACTCCAAAAATCAGAGACAATGTCTTGATTCAAATTTTAAGTATTTTCAATTTATTTGAAATTCAAATTTCTTTTCGTTTTAAAGTTATTGCAAAAAAATAATTTTTTAAAAAGTATTTTATTTGGTCTTGAAAATATGTTCATGTTATAGGAAATTTTATTCTAAATTTTTTGATATATATTGTGCCTATATAAAATATTCTCTTACTTTCGTTTATATTTTTTTCGCTGTTTATTTTCAAAAAAAAGAGGCACTGTTCACTCGGTACTGTTCATCCAAGGAGAAAAAGAAAAAAAATAAGATGGCCGGATTTTCCTATGCAGGTGGCTGAATCCTTTTGGCCCATGCGGCTCATCTCTTTGTGCTTTTCTCCTCTTTTCGTCTATTGTTTAGTCCCACATTGCCTATCTATTAACCTTTAGACCTTCTTTCCACCTGTAAATATAGATCCATAGGAGCATTCAAAAATCATCTACTTCGCGTTAAATTAATCTTTTGGTTTAACTAGATTTATTAAATAAAAATATTTTCTTTTCTCCGACGGGATTTCTGGAAGTGGTCTCCTCTTTGGAATTAATTCTTACTCTGCATTCTAAAGATAATTCTCTTCGTATTTTTTTATACTCCCGTAGTTTATTATTTATAGACCAGCATTCCTATACTAGTATATGGTAGAGTAATTAGATTTATCAATTAGTCTCAGTATTTACACATTAGTCCTAAAATTCTTTTAGACATAACACTTTTCTTCCATAAAATAGCTTGACCCTCATTTTTCAAATAGCCATAACTTTTTACTCGTTTATCTGAATTCGATGAAACCAACTCCTAGAGTTTTGTCTTGATCCCACCTATCCGGTGAACCTATCATATCAGCTTTTTTTGAAATTTGCAAATATCGAAATTTGTTCATACTCATATTTAAACTTCTTTTGATCATACCTTTTTATCTGTAGCTCCGTTTTAGATGAATCCAATTTTGTCGGATTTGTATCAAAGTAATCTTCCCGTTTGTATCATTAGTTTTAACTTTTCAACTTATAATTTTGATCAAATCAGATTTATTTATTAGTGCCAAAAAGTGTTCACATCGTTCTAAGTTGATTTAATGTTATATTGAAATATTTGTATCTTTTGATCCACTATTTCAAATATAGTAATTCCTTTTTTCTACATGTTCATATTGATCTCCTGTATCCACTAGCATCATTAGTTTCGACCTTTGGACGTTACAAATTTGAGCGATTCAAATTTGTATTCGAACATTCATTTGATCTTATCTTGCAAATCGTAGCACCTTTTCAATTGATTCCTTTTACCCCTAAATACTCATGTCATATATTTTTTGTACATAACCATGAGACTTCAGTTCAACTTCTTTTGACCGTCTGAATGCAAATTCAATTCATACTTCAATTCGCTATAACTTGTGTTGTAGTTGTAGTGCTCCATTTCAAGAAATTCTTTCTATAAATAAATCCTTATGTCTTATACTATTTGTCAAACAACATTCATGTTGTTCTCCCAATATTTTTGATCATCTCCCATAGTGTATGCAAATCAATTTTATATAGTGATAGTTGATCATCCTTTGAATCTTTTGAGTTGACTCCTTTCACCTTTCCTTGTACAACACCATAATGCCCTATCTTTTCTTATTAAATCTTGGTATGTTGTTATTTTGCACCAAGACATGTTTTGTTCTTATGTTCTTTTGGTTCTTCATTTTGGGATGAATGTTTATTGAATGCTATTCATTTACGATAAATTGCTCGGAGTGTGGTGAGTAGAATTATCAGGATTATGAGAGCGACCATCTTCATCAAGTAATACCAGGCAGGTTCACGTTGATCATATTTTTACCTATGGTTTTATTGCTTTAGTTTCAACCTTATTCACCCATTGCATGCAAGTAGGTACTTGGAAACTTTGGTTATTGAGTAGTATGTTACTTTTGTCGGGACGTTATTTTGCTATGCTCCTAGTAGACGGGGTTTGGTTGAGTGTTTATCATGAGTATTTTGAGAAACTTAATAATCAAGACCTGAAGACTCCAAGACTTGCAAGACCTCAGAATGAAATATATGTCTAGGTGAAGGACGGTTCAGATGGGCTCCCTGGGAAAACCAGCGGAGGACCCGGGATGCATGGAGAAGAGCCACGACATCTTGCGGAAAGCTTCACCCAGGCTCAAAGAGATGGATGGATATTTCAAGACCCAAGGCTTACCCGCACAGCCACAAGTCATCATGGGCTCTCGCTTGGTTGGACAACGTGGTGATTCCGGACGGGCGGTGCTATGAGATGTAGATGAACAGTAGGATTGGATGGGCACCGACAGAGGCTCAGAGGAGCCCATTGAAAGACCGTGTTTTGATCATCCGTTTATCAAACACCCTGAAGTGCGAGGACTCCAACGGAGGCGATCAATTCTTGTGGGGAACGTGTGCAAAACTCTGCAAAGAACTCAAACCTAATCGATTAGCCGTGTTCACGGTCATGGACAACTTGTGCCAAAGGAACTGAAACTATCAGGAATTCTCAACACTATTAACTTATTGATGTGGGTAATATTTATAACTTGGGTATGAGAAATGGTTGGTGGAACCTTCTCATTAACAACCAACAATGTAGTAAATTTTGCTTTTACTTCTCTCTTGTTGTAGGAAAATTTGCTTTATGCAAAACTTAAACTACAGCCCCACCTGCCATATATGCATGTAGTATAGATGATGTTTTCACCCCTCTTTTGTGACTTGCCGGCATATTCAATACGCTGACCTACATGGCTGCAACGTCTTATGTTGTAGATATTTTCTTCGACGAGTAAGAGTATGATTCAGGGTTACGGTCTGCACTCAACCTGCCGTTGGTGTTTATTGGGACTCCACTCCCTTTGTCTGTTTCCCTGAGATTTTGAGGTTTATATCAGTTTTACGTTATTTACATGTGATTGCACTTTGGTATATACATTGATGTACTTTGTGTGCCAGCATACTAATCCAGGGATGGCATAGATACACAGAGGCTTGACTCTTTTTGAGTCGGGTTGCTACATAAACGGTGCTCATCTTTCTAATTTTCACCTTTCTTTTTGAAAAAGATTTAGATTCCACTTTTTTTAGTTATTTTAAAAGCACTTGATAATACACAAGTATAGGGAAACAACATTTTTTTAGGGTAGAGTATTCAACCCAAATTTATAGATTCTACACAATGGGAGCCAAAGAATATTTGTAGGTATTAGTAGCTGAGTTGTCAATTCAACCACACTTGGAGATTTAATATGTGCAACACAGTGATTAGTAGCACAATACTATGATAATTTCGAAAGCAGTGGTGACGGTAGGAATAGCAACGGTAACCGTGATAGCAGTTTTGTACCAGTTGTAACAGAAGTAGTAACTGAGGAAGACAAATATGTGGAAAACTTGTAGGCACTAGATCAATGATATTGTTGGATAATATTCATCATATAATAGTCATAACCTAGGGAGACACCGAACTAGCTCCCGTTCATCAATATATTATAGGCATGTATTCCGTAAATAGTCATACGTGCTTATGGACAATACCTTCCATGGTATCTTTTGTCCTACTCTCCCATGACAGCGGGGTCCATTAGGAAAAAAAGGGATATTAAGGCCTCCTTTTAATAGAGAAACGGAAGAAAGCATTAACATATAGTGAATATATGAACTTCTCATACTATAATAATCATGAGAAAGAATTCCAATTATTGTCACTTTGGGGTATGCAGATCCTAACACGTTCAGATCTAAGGTGCATATGACTTGCAAGATCAGATCAAGAACGTAGATATAATGGTGAAAATATAAACAGTTCAGATCTAAAATAATGGCACTCGATCCCTTGTGACAATAATTATGCGTGGCAAAGTCATAGCAACATCAATCTCCTAACATAGTGGATACTATGGATCAAGCCCTAACAAAACTAACGCGATTACATGATGAATCCCATCCAACTCCTCATCGACCAGCGAGCCAACGAAGGAATTACTCACTCCCGTTGGGGATCATCATGGAATTGGTGATGAAGGAGGGTTGGTGATCATGAAGACCGAAGATTCCCCTCTTCGTAGCCCCAAACGGGCTCTACATCTAGCCTCACGATGAAGAAGAAGAGGTGGTGGAGGTTCCGTATCGTGAAACGTGATGAAACTTCCTCTCCTATTGTTTCTCCAAAAATAGGATTTTATAGTGCTGAGATTAGGGTCAGCGGAGCCCCGAGGGCCCCACTACCCACCAGGGCACGCTAGGAGGTGGCGCGCCCTGTACCTAGTGGGCGCCTGGGCCCCCCTCCAGTGGGTCTTGGTTCCAGTATTTTTCTTTATTCCACAAAAATTCTCCAGAAAGGTTCGTCCAATTCTGAGAACTTTTACTTCTGCACAAAAACAACACCATGTTAGTTCTGCTGAAAACATCGTTAGTCCTGGTTAGTTTCATTCAAATCATGCAAATTAGGGTCCAAAGCAATAGTAAAAGCATTAGGAAAAGTAGATATGATGGAGACGTATCAACACCCCAAAGCTTAACCCATTGCTTGTCCTCAAGCAATTCAGTTCAAAAACTGAAAGTTAAAAAGAAAAACTTTTATGAAATCTTTTGTTCTTGTTTACATATACACACTTAGAGATGTGGGTACCCCGACTTATGAGTCGAGATCGCCGAATGAACGTGCTCAGTGATCCCTGAGATCAATGCTCACTGAACACACAGAAACTGAATAACAAGAGTCCTACAACCATACATAATGTTTGGTACATTAAATGACCATTGGGCTCAAGTCTTACATATACAGGGCCTTGAGGTCCAGCACACCAAACTTGACCAATAGCGGAGATATTCGTCGAAAGTGTGAACCCATGCCATTAGCCTTAACCTACAGGCATTCTGAAAGAACGTCACCAAGTTAATCTTCACCATTTCCGGTTCTCTCATACGTGGTCAATGAAATAAACAGTGGCAAGCCAATGAGTACTTTGAATGTACTCGCAAACAACCCATGATGTGGAACAAGGTAATAAAGGAACATGGAATAGTATAAGAATGCAGCCTTTGCGGAAAGTAGATTTTTCTTTAATTACAGGAAAATGGTCAAGTGTAGGTATAATCATGCATCATAAGGTAGATGGTAATCATAAGAACAGGTTACATATATCAACATTTTTGCTGAGGGCTGACCACCTCAGGTTCACCCTATATGCCAAGTCACCGGTCTTGACAATATCATCTTTCTCAACCACACACAGACACACACTTTTTTTACGCGGAAATGACTCGACGTAGTTTAAGCAGGATTACCCATCTATCCTTGACCGTGGACACGACTATTCGAATAGTTTTACACTCTGCAGAGCTTGTACGTTGTACCCACGAGATGCGGGAAACTTACATGTCATCCACGACTCGCGGTATACAACATACGTGAGGTAAGTACCCGATCATTGCCTTTCCCCTGACGACACTACACAAAGAGTCCGCTCGATTGGTACCCAACCCACATGAGGTACGTCTTACAAGCACCAATTCTAGACCCTATCATCTATGTGGGAACCAACGGTGTGCCCGGAACATGTAAAAACGACATAGTCGACCTACCTGGTACGACCCCGTCACGAGAGTGACCATATCAATGTCGCCACTAGTAATGCGGGCTCTTTGCTAGCACTGACCAAAGTAATCAACAAAGTCCCGTTCCATAAAGGGGTATCGGTCGCACATGTAAGGTTGGGACGGTCGACACATCATAAATCAAATCCCAATTCCGAAACCACTCGCGCAAAAATTTCCGGTACACCATTTCTTTCTCAAGCAGTCATCCAGCTCAACACCATCACCCTCGGGCATTAGTGGCACCCGACTGGGTTTTCGTAAAACCTTCTATATCAACTCCGTGTTACTATCATCATGCATATGCTCATCCTATGCATAGAACTACTACTACTTGTCAGCTTTTATCACGATGACCCTCATAGATGGTAAGGTCATGCTCAATGCAAGTGCTCCGGAGGAGCCATCAGTATCACCATGCTGGGGTGTACCGATTAATCTTGACAATATGCGTCGGAATAAAATAATCAACATGTCATGCATAAAACATTTTCTCAGACATGGTCAAAGGGCTTCTTGCCTTTGCTCATATAAGTCCTCAAGGTCTTCGAGGTCTTCCGGTCCAAATCCGAGTACTCCATCTACTCCGTCAACTATAATCGAAAACAATCACAGTAAGCCACACAACAAGCAGAAAGAAAAGTGCTATATAAATAGGAGTTTATTTTTCCTGGACCTCTCTGGTCATAATAAAAATATGTGAAGTTTTCTCTATGAGATTTGGACAATCTGGGATTTTTGAATGAACGAAAGGAGGAATAGGAGACCTTTAAGAAGCCTACGGAAAATATTCTGCTAAAAATGAGTGGAGGTACTCATTTAACATAGCACAATTTTAGAAACATTTAGCAAGTTGTTTCACTAGATTTGGAGTGGATATGAATATTCTAGGGATTTTCTAACATTTGATAAATAGAAAAAAGGAGCTGTTCATTTAATGCAACAGAAACATGCTAGACAAAATTGTTGATTATGCTTCAAAAATAGTGCATGATATTAGAAGACTTTAGAAATTGGAATCACTCCATTTGGAGTTGATTTGAATCCTCTAGGATTTTTGTAAGGGGTGTTTAAAATATTCAAATGGGCATCTGAATATTAACACCACACGAAAGTCTTTTGGAGAAATGTGCTCAAATGAAAAGTCTTCTAGATAGATCTCAAATTTAGGAACATGTAGACATTTGAATCATCAGATTTGGAGCTCAAATGAATTGTGTATGAAATTTATAGGATCTGAAGAAATAGGAAAAAGAAAAGGAGCTATACCATATTGGTTATAAGGCGCACACGGCGCTGGGAGGAATTGGGTCGGCCTTGCGGCTCGGCCTAGCTAACGGGAGGGCCACGTCGAAGGCGCCCTCATGGAAGACGCTACCACAACACGGGAGGCAGCTGGGGCAAAGCCGGCTTCCATTTAAAAACAAGCGGGCCCGGCCATTAGGAGGATGACATGGGACCCCGCGGGTTAGGTCCCCAAACTTCCACTCGCACACAGGAGAGGCAGGGGAGGCCGACCCGGCTGGTGCTCGTGCCTTCTCCGGCGGCTCCAGTCTCCTCCGGGGAAATCCCCACCACCGCGTGCTCGGGGAGCTGATCCGAACTCGGCTGGTGCTCCTGTTTCACCAGGGAGTTATTCGGGAGAGGGTTCCCTCAGCCGCAGCAGGTGCTGGTCATGACTCTTGCGGAGGAGTGGTGCCCCAGCCATTGAAAGGTAGAAGGATGGCTCGAGGGTGCTGGAGGCACGGAGGAGAGCACCCTGGTGCCTTTGGATGTAGGGCATGAACTTGGAGAGGCCCAGATTTGAGGTGTGGCCACCGGCAGAGATCCGGCCATTGCCGGCGTTGGAGGGGCAAGAGGCAAATGGGGGCCTCTAGAAGCTCCATGGTAGGGAGTAGAGTGACCGAGGGGAGTCCTGATATGGAGGGGGCGCAGAGGGGAAGCTCGGGTGAGCTTGGATGCTCTAGACACGGCTGCCACGCGTGCCAGGAGGAGTTTGGAGGCAAGGTGGCCTCGGGTAGGGGGAGGACTGGTCAAAGGGGGTCCAGTGGCACACAGAGACGTGTTGTTGCTGCCTGAGACGAGCCGCAGGAAGGGAACAAGGAACAAAGTGCCATTTTTGTATGCCAGCGAGGTGGTCACCACCCGACTTTGTGTCGAGGGCCACCCCATGGCAAGACCAAGGTGTCAAGCATGCAAGGCATGCATGCCGCGAAGCACTTGTGAAGTTTGGACCCAAGTGGAGCTGGATTGAATTGGTTTTTACTGCAGTTAAGTTTGCAGGAGCGAACTTTAGGTTGGAAATGAGGGGCACTTATTGGAGGGCTTGTGAAATAAAACCTTGTATAGCAGCCTTATACATGGAAGGACTACAAGACTGCCAACTTTCAGCTGAGGGGGATGAGTTTAGCTAGTAGTTGTAGTTCAAGGCTACAATTCTACCAGAAATCAAGTTTCAGATGTGCTGCTCCTTTTTCCTACATGATTATGCCATATCTTGGTTTGAAATGATGCATTAGCATGCTAGGGGATCTCTGGAAAGAGGTGGGGGCTTTAGCTTAAGCAAAAGTATAGCAAGAGGCGTAAACCAGTGCTGCCAAGGTAAACATGAGGGGTAGATACATGGATTCATCCCCCAATAATTGACTAGTGACCATGGCAAGGTTACTGGAGGAAAAAGGGAACTAGGGGAGGCTGTGGTAAAAATTTAAGCTCAAGGGAAATAGTGGAAGAGGACAAAGTAGCAACTTTGGTAATGCGTGTTAATGCTACCAGATGGATTCCAATTGATATGAAACTTAACACGATTTCATAATAGATGAAAATAAGCTTGGACACCAAATTTGGGATTTGGTGGACAAAGTTTCCAATGTAGACTTGAAAAACCCATGAAATTGGCAGAAATGCCATTCTGCTTAAGGGACCATTGCAAACAATTCCCACAAATCCACAACTTGGTGTGGGGGCATTATTTTAGTATTAAAGCATGCCCAAGAAGTTTGGGATAAATTGGAGAAACTTTACAATGTAAAGTTTCCTAAAGTTAGAAATCAATAGATAAGGTTTTGAGGGGTTTGGGACAAGTTCTTCTATTCCCCTTGATGCACCACTTGGTGTGGATGCATTATTGGAGTATGAGAACATGTCCACCAAATTTGAGATCAATTGGAGACACTTGACAATGTAGAGTTGCTCAAATTAAGATCTGGACACATAGGGTTTCAGAATAATTAAATGAATCAAATCAACTTGGATTGAGATGAAACTTGGCAAGATCATCACATATATCATATGTGACATGCTTGAATTTTACAGGAATTTATTGAGAATAGTTCTTATAGAAATATTCCAAAAGCTTCAAATAGGCAGGAAGGGTTTTTCCTAATATTTTGAATCTGACCATGCGTTGAAACTCTTATATATGGAATATATATGTCCACCGAGTTTCCCTAAATTTTCTCAAATATTTAAGGCAATACAAATAACTTTCCATCAGAAGGGACCATTTCTGGCTTCAGAGAAAGGTATTTAAATAAAATAGTAAAAGAACTTTTAGAATAATAATATTGCGGGTTTTGGAAGTAATTTTGATAATGGAATTTAAATAAAATATTTGGTGCAAAATAACTTCCCTAATTTGAGGACTTGTAGTACAAATCCCAAGCGATGGGATTTTGAAAGCTTAAATTAAATAAAAGCTTTTTGGTAAAAATAGTATCTGGTAAAAATAGTATCCCAATATTCACATGGCATGATCATAAGGCAAGGGTTTGGGTCAAGGAGGTGAGTCTGGAGAGTAGCACGAACGTTGATTCAAATACAAGCAACAGGCAAGCAAGCAACATTCACATCAAGCATCACAAGCATTCACAAAAATTTCAATTGGTCCTAATTTTTGAGATAAGTTAATTTAGTTAGGAGAGTTAGAACACAGGGTGTTACAGACCTTACCCTCTTAAGAAAATCTCGTCCGCATGATTTCTAGGCTAGGCGTTGGAGAGATACTGAATTTTATGTTGGAGGCAGTCTTCGCGTCCCCATGTTGCTGTTGTGGGTCTTGAGGTGCTTGATGATACAACTTCGAATGTTCCACATGTCCTTTACTGACCGTGAGCGGGTCCTAGCAATAAGTTAGGCTTGACTAAGGGTCAAGGGCTTGGTGCACTAAGTTCTCGCAAGTGTCTGACTTGCATGTGTACCCCAAGGTCCTCAGAGAGCTTCTTAATCGAATGTTCCGCATGTCCTTTACTGACCGTGAGTGGGTCCTAGCAATAAGTTAGGCTTGACTGAGGTCAAGGGCTTGGTGCACTAATTTCTCGCAAGTGTCTGACTTGCATGTGTACCCCAAGGTCGGAATACAAGGCAACGTAACGTGTCTGGGTTGGGTCTCGTCCATGAGTCTAAGCTCAGAGACTCAGTGTTTAGAACAGGTTCTACCATCTCGGAAGGTTCGTGAGGGGTTCTGGATGAGAAGGCTACCCAAGAGTATAGACCAGTCATCCAGTACCTAAGGTTTGGGGCTAGGAAGGCGGGTGAATCACCTTTAGCAGGTTTTCACCATGATCCAATTAGGACTCTTGTCCTTCGTTTGGACCAATAAGAAGCTCTCTGATTTCCCTCGCTGTCGAAAGCTTTCATCGGCTTCAATCATTGAGGCTTCTTGACATCGTTTATGTAGTTGGCGTAGGATCAGTGGTTGACTTCTACTGCTTCTTCTTCATCATCGTGGTTTCCCTAACCACTGCAGTTCTTCGCCTTGTGTTGGGAAGGATAGACTTTCGCTGTCTTGAGGTCTCTTCGAGAAACTCATCCTCTTGAGATAACACCTTATTCCCGAGAGGCATAGCGATCGGCATTCCTGGGGCTTGTCCAAACAGGACTAAAGTGCTCCTCCTCTTATTGGGTAAATAAGTATGTCATCCACGAGGATAACAACATACTTCCCCAAGCCTCATATAAGCACAGTGCTCATGAGATAGGTGAGGAGAGCGGGAACTTGCTATAAGCCGAGAGGTTCATGGTCCAACATGATCTAGTCCTTCATGCCCATGATCGTCATAGACACGATGGGTGGCGGTCAGGACGGAGACTCGCCATATTCTAACGACTTAGAGCCATTTTCTATGGTTGTAATCCGGCCATCTTATGGCTCGGTGAAGCTTTGGTGTTTCAAAGAACTTAGGATGTGAGTGAACATCTATCATCTTATCCTGAAGCACATTCCTTAGATGCCAATAGTCTGGCCTCTATCTCCGGGCAATATCACCCTATATCATCAAAAATACCATCTCACATAGGTTGTCTCCACATCACTCATGCTAGTCAACTCCGGGGTCTCAGGGAAGACCTTAACCTAAATCTCATAGGTGTACTATAATTACGTTACACATGCACCCCTATGTAATAATCCTCGGGAGAGCATATAAGCTTCTATGGTTGAATTCAGACACCACAAATCCAAGTGCTCGGCTAGATCACCTGATGGACAGGGTACTGCATTCCTATATTAAGGAAACACGTAGTATACCAATCCAAGGTCTTGTTTCCTTCCTAAGAATCCAATCAAGTGGTTCACCATTCCACCAATATTCACTTGACCCATTGCTCCTACAAATCCAGTATTGATGGGATTCTGCATAATCACTCAGATTCCTCATAGTTCACATATTACTGCAAGGATTACGTCACAGTATATCCACCAACTTCCAATATCATGGCCTACTAATCTCCAAGGCCATGCTTATACTGGTTCGCAAGTTATTTCTACAACTCCAATTACTTGTACTTGTTATCCACCGAGAAACACGGTATCATGATCGATATCGTCAGGCTAAATACGATTTACTCCGATCCATGTGGTCTCTATCACCATTGATACTCTATTGAGATTACCTATTTAAATCGAAACTCAAGTCCAATAAGAACTCTTAGTTTCTACTCCAAGTCATTATGGTAATATCATCAAACAATGACTACTAATCGACAAACGCAATTTATTGCATCACCAAGATTTTTGCTCATGATCATAATTGTCATACTGAATCCAAACTTATTCCAGGAATATGTAGGTTGTGTTGCTATATCAATTTGTTTCTCCAAGATAGTCTAGCTATATCGCCGAGACACCTATCATCATCCCAAGAAACCATAGTCTGCAATTCATATATCCGAGAACGATCCTTCCAATGGCATCAGGGTTATTGTCGCCCTACCTAGCATGACTCCATCACGAGAGTGACCACACATCACTCCCGCCACTAGTAATGTGGCTCTCTGCTAGCACCGACCAAAGCAATCAACACAGCCCCGTCCCATAAGGGGTAACGTGGTCGTACATGTAAGGTTGGGACGGTCGACACATCATAAATCTAATCCCATTTCCAAAACCATACTCACTCAAAATACCCGGTGCACCACTTCTCCGAAAGTGGCCACCTAACTCATCATCACCCTGGGGCATTTGTGGCACCCGATGGGGTTTTCATAAACCTTTGATTTATGTCATCATCATGCTCGTGCTAATACTATTCTAACTTTACTTGTCAACATGATATTAGCATGACCCTCATAGGTGGTAGGATCAAGCTCAATGCATGTGCTCTGGAGGAGCCATCGGTAACATCACTTCAATGATTTACCAAAACTTATGATCATATGCAACAAAAAATAATTGATACACTAGCATGCATCATAACATATGCTCAGACATGGTCAAAGGCTGCTTGCCTTGGTCATCTAGGTATCCGGGGTCTTCGAGGTCTACCGCTCTGACTCCTTCGTCACACCGGTTTTCTATCATTGTATAAAGATAAAATAATTAGTAGCTCACTCTCAAAGAAATCACAAAGTCATTTTAAAAATGTTGCTTATTTCTGATAAATCTAGGTTGTTATTTAAAAAATATTTGCTTCTATTTCTGATGAAGGAATATTTTTAAAATCAACTTAACAGAAGCAAAACTATTCCAACTTAATCCTTTTTATTATTATAAAACAGAATAGTTGCTGCAAAAATTCAACCAATAGTTCTATTAAATACTACACATTTTTAGAACAATAAGAGTGGAAAAATTATATTTTACGCTGGTTAAATATTTTTATAAAAATCATTGAAAAATGAATTTTTAAAATAAAAGGAAAAAGTGGTACAACCCCTGGCCTGGTTTGGCCTGGGACTCGGCCGGCCCAAAGGCCAGCCAGCTAGCCTGCCCAGGCGCGCGATCCGTTAGGTTTGAACCTAACGCGCGGGCCCCTACGGTCAGTGGCTGCGGGAAGCGAGGGGGAGAGAGATGGGCCACCAACAAGTGGGGCACACCTGTCAGGATCGTCTCCTACGTCTGACCAGAGAGGAGGAGGAGCACGCCGGCGTAGCTACCAACGTCCTCGGGCCCCAACGAAGACGGAAATGGGTCCGACTCATCGTCGCCTACCTGATGCTGGTCGAGACAACGACGGAGAGGCTAAGGTTCACCAGTGACGAGGATGCCGCCGCGGAGGATTTTCGGTTGAAGGTGGAGGTGGTAGCTAGGGGCACGAATTAGCTTGGGAAAGATGGGGGAAAGATCCCTGGTGTCGCGGGTAGTGGTTTGGGGGGCAAAGGGACGCAGGAGCCGACGTGTAGTCGGAGATCGACCGGAGCTCCGAGGCAGAGGGGCCTCGGTCGATCTCGAGCACCAAGGCTCTGCTGGATTACTGGGGTGGCTATGGAGGTGCTAGAGGTGGTTGTGATGAGGTTTGAGCGGTGCTGGAGCGAGGGGAGGGCTATATATAGGCCCACGACCGTGAGCCGATTCGGGAGCGCCGGTGACTCACCATGGCGCGCATGGGGGTGCAGAGAGGAGCTGGGGTCGAAACCACAGTCTCAGGACGTGGTTTTGGACCGCCAGAACCTATTGCGGTGAACGGAGAGAGAGGGTAGACGAGCACCAGTGGCCGTGCATCTTTGGCCGGTTCTGGTGCGCGCGGCACGCGTCCCACCAGCTCTTAGCACGGGAGAGGAGGGCGCCGATGATCGCCTGATGCAAAGGGGCTGTCGGGGAAGAGGTTAGACACCTCGGGGGAGGCTGGAACTGGCCGAGAGCATCGCCCCCACCTTTGGTGGCTTCCTGTAGCGTGCACAAAGCGCAACTTTGACATGCTACTGCATGATGACGTGCCCTGGGATGCCCTGGACGTGTCTAGCATGACCTGGGCACTGGCTGGAATGTGGCTAGCCGTTGAAGACCCGTGGGAGCTTCGGCTGGTCAAGGGAGAAAAAAAACAGGTGATGTCTGCCTTGAGCTGAAGCTTAGAATGGAGATTTTGTCATTTCTACTTTGAACCAGAGAGGGGCCAGTTGAGTGGGGCTGGGCATTGATACTAGCCACCTAATCTGAGAGTTTGGGGAAAATGGTTGGGGTTTACCTAAGGTGAGAGGGGCTTTTACCCATCTGTGAGAAGGTGCTCGACAGTGGTTTGGGGTGGTTGCACCCGACCACTGGTTCTGCAACTTAACCGGATTGGGTTTCGTTCTAAAACATGGGGTTTCACCAAGTTTGAGCTCCATTGGACAAGTTTAGCTTCGCAAACTTGGAAACATCACGAAATGACGAGATATGTTCCTTCCAAAGAGAGGATGGGTAAATTAAGTCCTACAAATCTCATTTTTGGTGTGGAACCCTCATTTGAGGTATTCGGCACTCCTGCAAAGTTTCAACTCCATTGGACAAACTTTTCTATGTACAATTGCTCTAACTTCAATCTGGACATAAGGGGTTTTGCAGTTATTTGGTGTCCTTAATCACCTTGGATCAAGGTGAAACTTTATGTGGACACCAAATATGGCTTAGGGGTACCACTGGAATCTTCTAGGAATTTAGTATTTCCTTTGGAAATATTTCAAAAGGTCAAAATAGACAGAAATGTTTTTCACGGTTTTAGTCAAATAATAATAATATAAATAGGGGTTAAAATCTTATGTATGGAAAATATATGTCCTTGTGATGATTTCCAAATTTAATCAGATTTTTCTAAGGCAGAAAATTATTTTTCCATATAGGAATACCATATGTGGCCTGAGAAATGGACATGCAAATAAATTCGAAAAATAATTCACAAAATAATTATTTTGTGGTTTTGGTGCACTAAAATGGTGCTAGAACCATATCACCAACTTTGGGTGAGAACACTCCTTGCCATCAAGGGCATGTAGTGCAACTCAAAGGAGGGTTTTTTCTTTAACCAGAAATTATAAAAGGGTTTTGAAAATAATTTGATCTTGAGGAATGTGGTTTTTATCATCACAGGATCAAGCATACAAGCATATAATGAAAATCATGGCACTCACAACATTAGTTTTGAAAAAGTTATAATAAACTCAGATTTTTGAATTACAGAAAATGTGGTAGTGAAAACAGGGTGTGATAGACCTATCCCCCTTAAAAGAATCTCATCCCCGAGATTCTAAGCTAGGCGCTAAAAAGGTACGAAAATTCAGATCGGAGATAGTCTTCATGCTCCCATGTTGCTTCTTCTTTGTTGTGGTTGCTCCACTGAACCTTGAAATACTTGATGGTGCGGCTTCTGGTCCAACGCTCTGCTTCATCCAGGATGCGGATTGACTTCTCGCGGTAGGTGAGGTCTGGCTGAAGGTCGATGGCCTGGTGGTCAATGTCCTTGTAAAGATCGGAATGGTTTGGCGCTCGAAGACACTTCCGAAGTTGTGACACGTGGAAGACATTGTGCACACCCGAAAGTTCCGGAGGTAGCTCCAACTGGGAAGCAACTTATCTATGCCTTGCCGTGATCTTAGAAGGTCCAATGAACCTTGGAGCAAGTTTCCCTTTAACATGGAAACACTTGTTCCCTTGAGAGGTGTGACACGGAGGTACACCTGGTCTCCGGGAATGAACTCCACATCTCTGCGGCGAGAATCAATGTAGCTCTTTTGTCGCGACTTGGCTGCTTTTAGGTTTTCTCGGACAAGCTGCACCTTATCTTCTGCTTCTTGCAAAACTTCCGGCCCGAAAATCAATCCTTCACCAGTTTCGGACCAGTTGAGCGGGGTGCGGCACTTTCGTCCGTACAACACTTCAAACGGGGCCATCTGGAGACTCGACTGGTAGCTATAGTTGTATGAGAATTCAGCGAACGGCAGACAGTCTTCCCATTTGGCACCATGTGCCAAGACACAAGTGCGGAGCATATCTTCAAGTATCTGGTTTACTCTCTCCGTTTGTCCACCCGTTTGCGGGTGGAAAGCGGTGCTGAAAGAGAGTTTGGTTCCGCGGGCTTCTTGGAACTTCTTCCAGAATCTTGAGGTGAACTGTGTCCCTCGGTCAGATACAATCTCCTTGGGAACTCCGTGGAGACTCACTATACGATGGATGTACAAACTAGCCAATTGGCTTCCATTATAAGTGGTGCTGACTGGAATGAAATGGGCCACCTTGGTCAGATGGTAGACAACGACCCATATGGAGTTATGTCCCTTGCTTGACCTGGGCAATCAAGTGATGAAGTCCATGCCGACCTTGCCCCTCTTCCATTCTGGCACTTGAAGTGGTTGTAGTAGTCCAGCAGGTCGCTGATGCTCAGCCTTGACCCGCTGGCACACGTCGCACTTGGCAACATAAGACGCTATTTCCCTCTTCATGTCATACCAGCAGAATTTTTCTTGGATATCTTGATACATTTTGGTACCACCGGGGTGAATAGAGTAGGGTGTGTCATGTACCTCCTGCAGGATGAAATCCTTGAGTTTTGCCTTGTTGGGTACGCACAAACGTTTCCCAAACCACACTATTCCTTGTTCATCCACTAAGAATTTTGGGGCCTTGCCTTCTTGAATCTTCTTCTTGATGCCTTCAATGTTCTTGTGCCCCTTCTGGTCCTCCTTCATATCATCCGCCAGCATTGGTTTGACTTCGAGGTCACCTAGGAATCCTGATTCCAATAGCTCCAATCTGAAGTTCTCCATTTCTTCATATAAGGCGGGTAGCCTTTCCTTGAGGATGACGTTCAAGGTGATGGTCTTCCTGCTTAAGGCATCAACCACCACATTGGCCTTACCGGGGTGATATTGAATGTTGAGGTCGTAATCTTTGATTAACTCCAACCATATTCGTTGCCTCATATTCAATTCCCTTTGAGTGAAGATATACTTCAGACTTTTGTGGTCGGTGTATATTTGACATCGCTTCTGCAAAAGGTAATGTCGCCATGTCTTTAGAGCATGCACTACGGCTGCTAACTCGAGATCATGGGTGGCATAATTCACCTCATGTGGATGCAGTTGTCGTGACAGATACGCCACAACTCTGTCGTCTTGCATTAGAACTCCATCGAGCCTGGTTCTGGAGGCATCACAATATATCACAAACTCCTTGCTGATATCTGGAGTGGCCAATACCGGGGCGGTAGTTAACCTCTTCTTCAACTCCTAGAAGCTTGATTCACACTCCGGCGTCCATTTGAACTTCTTGCCTTTCTTCTAGAGCTGAGTCATGCGTCGAGCGATGCGGGAAAATCCTTCTACAAACTTGCGGTAGTATCCCACGAGCCCGAGGAAGCTCCTGACTTCCTTCACATCAATTGGCGACTCCCAGTTGTCTACCGTAGTAATCTTGGAGGGATCAACTGCCAATCCACTTGATGTCATGGTATGACCCAAGAATCCAACTTCGTTCAGACAAAATTGGTATTTGCTGAATTTGGCATAAAGTTGGTGCTCTAGAAGCTTTTCCAACACTAACCTCAAGTGTTGCTCATGTTCTTCTTCGGACTTGGAAAAGATTAATATGTCATCAGTAAATACAACGACAGACTTATCCAGGTATTCCATGAAGACCTTGTTCATGAGGTACATGAAGTAAGCTGGGGCATTAGTCAGTCCGAAAGACATGACAGTGCATTCATATAGACCGTACCTGGTCACGAACGCAGTCTTGGGTATGTCCTCAGGTCGGATCTTTAGTTGGTAATATCCAGATCGGAGATCGATCTTGGAGAATATCTTAGCTCCATTTAACTGGTCAAACAAGTCTTCATATTGGGGAGTGGGTACTTGTTCTTATTCGTGACTTCATTGAGGGAACGGTAATCGACGCAGAGTCTGATAGTTCCATCCTTCTTGGACATGAACAGAACAGGTGATCCCCAAGGTGACCCACTCGGACGAATGAACCCTTTCCCGAGTTGCTCATCTAGCTGCTTCTTCAGCGCCTAACTCTTCGGATCCCATCGTGTAATGCTTATTATAGATAGGCCTTGACCCGGGCATGATCTCAATGATGAACTCGATGTCTCGATCAGGAGGCATCCCTGGTAGCTCATCAGGAAAGACATCCGAGTACTCACAGACTATTTTCACTTGATCGAGCTCTTCTCCTGACACCTGTTAACCTGCAGTACTCGAGTGGTTACTGGCTCAAAGACATACTTGACTTTGACCCCTTGGTCGCTTCTCATGGTAATAGCCCTGTTGGCATAGTCCAAGATGCTCTGATGTTTGGCCAACAAATCCATGATGAGAATTACTTCTAGGCCTTGCGACTTAATGACAATGAGGTCTGCTCAGAAGCTTATCCCATTGATAACAATCCCGACTTGCCTACATCCTAGGTTGGTCCTTAACACTGATCCCGGGGTTTGAATTGCCATTTGTCCGTTAAGCAGAGTAGGATTTAAACCACATTTTTCCACAAATCTTTGTGTAACAAAAGAATGCAAAGCACCACAATCAAACAATATTGTTGCTGGGGTGGAGTTAATGAGGAGGGTACCCAGAATGCAGTTCGGGTCTTCCTGTGCCTGTTCTGCGAAGATATGATTGATCCGCCCCCTGCTATGATACTCTTGGTTGCGGGGAGCTTGGTTCCTGCGTGGTGCTCCTTGGCCTTGGTTTGGCGCATTGGGGCGCGGTGCGTCGGCCTTCTTGTTGGGACACTGCGTGGAATAGAGCCCTGTCTGTCCACATCCAAAACAGGTAACTTGTGCCGGAAGGTTGGTCTTGACTCCACTGTTGTTCAACGGGTTGAATGCTGGCTTGGTGTTGACTTGCTCCTGAGGCTGGAAGTTCTGGCGAAATGTTGGATACTTGTATTGTTCTTGTTGCTAGTTGGGTATTGCTGGAGCTGACTGCCATGGGCGTGGCTTCGGGTTACTAGGTCCTCCACTACCCATCAACTTGTGCTTATGGGTGTCGTCCATTGCACGATGCTTATCCTCCAACATAAGGGCCTCATTAACCAGATCGTTGAAGGTTCGGCTTTCACATACAACCAGCTGATACTGGAGTGACTGTTGTAGTCCTTCCATAAAGCGTTCCACTTTGGCGGCCTCAGTGTTGACATCTTCTGGTGCATATTTTAACAGGAGGTTGAACTTCTGCAAATACTCCTTGACGGATCCACTGCCTTGCTTTAAGGCTCGGAATTCCCCTTCTTAATGGTCATCATTCCGGGAGGAATGTGAGCAGCGTGGAATCCCTCTTTGAACATAGCCCAAGTGATGACTTGCCCTGCTCACATGATCTGAAATCCATCCCACCAAGCTCTGGCTGTGCCTCCGAGACAGTCAGAAGCGACCATTTCCATTCCCGTTCTGCGGCGGGTTGTTCACCAAGACTTGAGCCAGCTGCTGAATAGCAACATTATTGTCTTGATGTTCCTCTGAGAGAGCTTGAAGGAACTGAGCCCTAGTCAAGCTTTCAGGAGGAGGTGGTGGCGGTGGAACATCGTCTTGGTGCTCGTGGTGATCTCCATCTTGAGCTTCCCCTCCGGTTCCCTGCTGCTGACCTGAAGAGACAGAGTCAGGGTTGCAGAAGGTGCTTGTAACGACTAAGATGCGGTCCTTGCCGATTTAGGGAACGAGGCCCCAAAATGGAAAGAAGCGCATCTAAGCGTTTCGCAAGCATGATAACATAGCACATACATAATAATAGAATGTCAATTAGGGACTCAACTGTCATCTCATAAATAATATCAGAGTTTACATCACGCATTTATTCAAGCAAGGTATTTCCGCTACGGACTACATAAGATGAGAAAAGGCTATGCTACCCTGCATGCTTACCCACGATCACGACCATGCCTCACTCTTCTGGATAGTTCACGTACTGGCGGTCGTTCTCCTCATCGTATTGCCACGCCAGCTGCGTGCCGTCGGGATCACCTGTGTCGGGCGTACCTGTACCTGTTGGGGTGTTGAAGTAATCTGTGAGCCACATGGACTCAGCAATCTATGACCTCGGTGCCAGAACTAGTCAAGTTATTAGGTAAGGAATGTTCAATGTTTAGGTTGCAGCATCCTAAGCGTGTATGGTGGCCAACTTACGTAGAACAAGTATTGAAGGTGGTCTATACTAGCGGGCGAAGTCTAGTTGATCACTAAGTGATCCTAAACACCTACTTACGTCAATCATAACCCCACCCTGTTCCCGATCGAAGACAAATCTTCGAAGGGGACAGTCACGGTTACGCACACAGTTAGCAATTTTATTAGATTAGGTTCAAGTTTTCTATAACCGGATGTTAACAAATATTCCAAGTTGCCACATAACCGCGGGCACGGCTTTCCGAAAGATTATACCCTGCAGGGGTGCTCTAACTAGTCCATCACAAACGGTCACGGGCCGCAACGTAATCCTCTATCATGAATCTCGTGATCTCGTCGGATTCCTTAGAGGAAAACCTCAACTCTGGGGAGAACCAAAGCTTCACCGGGATTCCTATACGCAAGATATATCGCTAAGGTAAGACAAGACTAGCAGGACCTCCTGACGTGTCGACGACCCTGATAAGACCCGCGTATCTCAGTCTCACGACACGCCGGATAAGCGAAGCGTACAGTGACCAGAGAAATCTCCCGAGTTGCCCCGGGATGGCCCCGCACGGTGCTCTAGTTTGGACCAACACTCATGAGGAGCACTGGCCCGGGTTGTTGATTAACTCCTTGGGGTGGCCATTCCCTATGCAGATTATTATTAAGTGATTAGCAAATTAACACCAATGTTGGGTCCTACCGGACAAGTCTTAACACTACACAATTTATCAAGGGGGTCCCCATAACAACCCCGAACGTGTTAGGAGCGATCAGTTATGGAATCAAACACCAGTAGATGGAAACTATGGCAGAAATAACAGAACAAAACACCCGGCAAAAGGCTAAGCCTTCCGTTATTTACCAAGTATATAGGTGCATTAATTAAATAACAGATTTAACATAATGATATCAAACTCATGTTATCACATGAGACAAATTCACCTACAACTAGCAATGCTAACATAAGTAGCTGAGCAAAGCCTACTTAGGCATTCAATATTTTCTAGGAGGGGAAAAGTGTTTGGGTTTCATGGCAATATCAGGAGGCAATTATTTCAGTGGTAGGCAGCGAGCATATGACGAAGGAAACGTGAATCTAGCATAACAAGTCTAGAGATGGAATCAAGGTCATATTATCTTGCCTGTGATGTCCTCAGCTTGGAACTGCTCTTGTTCATCCTGCACGTACTCTCCTGGATCCATGTAATCACTCTCCGATCCAAAAAACATACAAAGAATGTTACGAACGGAGCTACAGATCAACCGGAAACAACGAAACAAGAAATGGAGTCCTATGTATCAAATCCATCACAACACACTCCAATGGCATACTTCTGGTATTCCCAGGTTGCCAAATCACAAAACAACCAAGTATGGATGGGGTGGTGCAAGGATTATCACCGCACCATCAACTATGCACTCACAAGCATCAAAACATCAAAACTATATAATCTATCCTAAACAGCAACATAGCAGTTTGAGAGCTACATGCAAAGCACCTACAGCCACCCAAATATGCCAAAACGGATATGTGGCAGAAGCTATTCTAAAGCTCTGCAAGCATGAGAAAAAATATAATACAAAGGAGTTACACACAGAAAGTTCTACAACTGCTAACATGGACAAAAATATCAGTTTTCAGGGACTTAGTGAAAATTCCAGATTCTCACTACCTGTTCATGCTCTGTAGCATTTTGAAAGAACCCAAAAAAATATCTACAGGAAGCCCAATGGAATGAAAATTTACAAAGAGATATACAAACTCAAAAGCTACAACATTCCAGTTGATAGCCAGGGCTGATTCCCAACACATGGACTTCTACAAGCACAACAACAGGAGAAGAAAATATAAGCAGATTCTCGATTTTCACTAAACTGGAATTTCAGCCACATGCCTACTTTTACTAGGCACAACTTGCACACGTGAACTACTAAGTATGAAACAAAACCAACAGGCTATAGAGGGGGTCACCCTCTAATGCCACAACAAGGAATCAACCTCTAGAGCTCATCACATCACATGGAACCAAGCTCTAAACATTGAACAAAACAGAAATATGAGATTCCCAGAAAGTGTTCCAAAGGCAAAACTGATTCCACCAATGGATTCCTGGGATGATTCTACCCCAAAAACATATATAATACATAGGCACTTGCATAGAACAAATGGGCACAAACTTGAAAGGAAAATCTACAAGGAATCACAAGAGGTGAATAGTGCATCATCACATGTGCTTCTCACTAGAACACCACCTACACATGCACTTGCACACTCTCACATATACATGGTGCACATGAGGGGTAGACCTCATGCTTATGTGCCTAAGCACACCACCACACACACACATACATCAAGCACAAGTATCAAACACCTACACATGCTAGTGAGAACACACACACTAGCTTACACCCACATGCACATATAACATACACCTACACATACAAGTAGCCACAAGTGCTAACTAGGCACATCATGCCTTGGGAATGTGTGTGGCAGACACACACAAGCACACACAACATCACACACACATGATAAACTATACACACACACAAAGTATGTGGGGGGGGGGGAACCCACACACACTCACATATACTCTTGCACCACTAGTGCATGAGCTCAACACCAAGCATATAAGCAACACACACCTGCACATGCACAACTATTCTAGTGCAAAACCCACAAGCTAATACACCACACACATACATGATATCTAGCACACATAACACATATGTACTCAAAACTACACATGCATCACTACTCTCACAAGCAAAAACTAGGAACACCTACTGGTGGAGGCAAGCAAAAATAACTACACATGCTTTCCTAGCACCTGCACAGCAACTACATAACAACAAAAGGAAAGCAGTAAAGAAATAGAAAAGAAAATAAGAGGAAATGGGGGAGGGATCGAACCCAGGACTTCCTGGTTCCCCACCAGCAACAACACCACTCTGCTAGTGCTTCTCTGCTCGACAGAACAGGGAAGCCAAACAAGGTAAGCCATTCCCCTATGCTACACCACATAACATGCAAACCACTGCGCTACTCTACGAGACTTGACAGAGAGGAGGGGGTTTACAAGGTAAACTACAAGGCCGCCCTGCTCTGCCTGCACACACAGACGTCGACGGCAGCAACGCCACTGGAGCATACCTCTACCACTACTGTTGCTCTACACCGAGGGGAACATCTACGGCTAACTACTCCTACCGCGTGGGACGCCGATCCCCTTAACCACGACAAGCCCGAGCACCTACACAAGCTCATCCACACACGATATGCCGAACACATCTCCGATCAGAGAGGCCGGCCACGAGCTCCTACCTACATATGATGAGGGGGAAGGGAGGAAGAGAGCAGGCTCACCCTAGGGGAAGGAGAAGAGGGACGATCGGATGAAGGAGCCGCCTGAAAATGAACAAAGACGGTCTGAAGAAGTTTGAAGTCGCGCTGTTGCAGAACCGAAGTAGGGGAAGGAGTCCGCCGGGAACACGCCGGTGAGGAGGATCTGCCCGTGGTGTGGTCGCTCCCCGGCCTCACCGAGGACGGGAATGGAGCACGGAGGCCTACCCCGAGCTCCTGTCATGCTGGCCGACGCCAGAGGAGAGGGATGCATGGATGACGACGGCGACATGCTAGTGCTCTCTCTCTCTACTACCGGATCTACAGAGCTTACCTTGGGGGGAAGGAGGAGATGGAGGGAGGAAGTGGTGGCGCAAGGAGGGGAAAGTGGAACCCTAGGCCTCGACATCCGTGAGACTCACGGCGTCGCTCGCTCTCTCACTCGAGTGTGACGGAAAGCAGAGCACACGGGGTCGACGCTGTCTGAAGAAACGAGAAGGTGCGCCCTTGGGCTGCCGCTAGGAGAGGAGGGAGGAGAGATGGGCCTCGGGAGGGGATGGTGGCCCATCTAGCGCATGATAAGGGAAAATAATCCACTAGGGTTTTCTATTTCGAACCACACCAACAAGTAAAATAATCTCCCAGGGAAAAACTAAGGCACCTAAATAAAAATAAAAATACCCCTGGCCATAAGGGAATTATGACCCATTTGAATAAAAAGGAAAAGAAATATTTGGAGAAAATAAATATTTACAAAACAAAATTTAATCCTCTGTTTTGTGAATATTTGCACCTCACAAACAAAGTTTCAAAACAGCAAATACATATCTCAACCTCCACCACAAAACATACTAAATCATGTACATTTTTAAAACAGGGAAGGTGCAAGTGAATATTGGGATTGAGACAAATGAGAGGAAGAAGGTTTTAAACCCTTCTGCAAACCAACATAGTTTCCTACTTGCAAATGCACTACTCCACAACATAACACTTAGCATCACCTATCAACACATATCACCACATCACATATCGCTACTACACATGGATTCACAAAGGCACAAACACAAAGACATGGATGAAATGAATGGATGCATGCATGCAAAGGAAACATGAAAAGGTGACATCACATGAAATAACATATGCATTGAGCTCTCATATCAATGACAAGATGGACCCACATACAGAAGGTTCCAATAAAGGCAAGTTACACTCTTGGGGCATTACAGTGCTGGTGCGAGTTGCAATCACTATCCTGTCAGGGGAGTAGACAGGTCAATTTGCCGAACTGGCCAAAATCATAAGGGATGATGTTCTAGTAAAAAGGGGGTCCGTTGCTGTGCTAATGTGAAATTTTAAGCCAAGGTTTTTGGAAAGCTAATGCATTAGATTAAAACAAGTGATGTAGTCGCTCACAAGCTGCATAAGGCAGAATGCGACTTGCATCAAACATGCTTACACAACACTCATGGTTCGCATGAACCGATACATGAACTCCTACGCTTGGGAAGGAAACTATTGATTGTCTACGTCATAATCCTAAGCGGCAAAATGCTCGGTCTCATAGGCGGGTTCTGTAGGATCTTCGTCTTTATCTTCATCTTCATCGATACGTCCCTCCTTCAGAGGGGTGGAAGAAGGAAGCGGTCCATCATGGCATATCTTGGTTGGTGAGGCAGTGAAGAGTTCAGTGTCCTCTTCCGCGGTCAGGCGAGGACTCTATATAGGAGTGGCCTGAAGCGTTGGTATTCCTCCTCGGAAAGCAACGCCTGATCATCCTTCGGGTGCTCCTTCCTTCTTCACCTTGCGATTCTTCATCTTTTCCATGCGTAGTAGATCCTTGATTTGATGCAGTTCTTGGCGAATCTTTGTTGACTCCTTGATCAAAAGGTGTGTCAAAGTGTCGGAAGAGAGGCTGAAGTAGGTCTGAAACCTTAGTAGCGTCCCGTCCTCGGAAGATGGGTTGAGTGTCCAACTCCCATCTATCCCATTCTTAACAAAAGGTAGGTGATGAGTAGCTAGCTTGTTAGCCATCTCGGGAAGGATGTCGCGGAAACGCACGAGCGCCTCTCGTGCGGCTGTGTCCACTACCAATATCAAATCCTCCATTTTTTGTCCTTCGATGAACCAACTAGTCGGGGAATCATTAGCCTTCACTATCACATCCACGTGATATTCCTTGGTGTCGGTGTTGACCCAGTGCTCGTGGTAGAGGAAGATGGGCATGCGGCGTACTTGGCACTTCTCGAGGCTATCTCCCAAAAGTAGGGGAAAGCCCTTCTCCAGAAGCAGCTCACGTACGACGACCATCTACAAGATGTAGGGGAGAAGGTTAGAAAGTTTCTAGTGGGTGCGGAATCTCAGGTTAAGGTCTACGTGCTCTAATCGTCTTTGTTATCGTCCATGCTTACTAAGGCTTCCTATAGTCAGGATGAGTCGAGATCGCCGAATGAACGTGCTCAGTGATCCTAGAGATCAATGCTCATCGAACACACAAATACTGAATATTAAGAGAATTACATCCAAGTACCCAATTATTACATCATGTGACCGAATGTTCAAGTTCACAAGGTAGGGCCTATAAGGCCAAATCAACTGATACAACTAGTAGCGGGAATCTTAGGGCTTAGCGGGTGCCCATGCCATCACCTACACCAATAGGCATTTTGACCGGGAAGCGTCCTAATTCGCAGGGGCGTCTCCGAAGAGGTACTCATCTCCAAACTCCGATCCTTCCATGTCTGGTCAATAATATAACCAGTGGCAAGCCAATGAGTACTTTTGAATGTACTCGCAAATAGCCCATGATATGAACAATGCAAGTGAAGGATAACAATAACATGCTTCTTTGGTGGATATCTTCTTGGTGGTAATAAACATGATCATAGGTATGCATCATAAGTAAAACTACTTTTGAAGAACACGTTACAGATATGAATATAGCTGTCATGGGTTGAACCATCCGGGTTCACCCTATATGCCAAGTCACCAAACTTGGTCATATCAAATCTTTCATATCAACACCAGTTAACACATAAGCACACACACTTGGTTTATGCAGAAACCACTAGACATAGTTTAAGCAGCACCACCCAATTCTCCTTGACCGTGGACACGGCTATTCGAATAGTTTTGCACTCTGTAGAGGCAGTACGGTGGACCCACGATATCCGGGAAACTTCTGTATCATCCACGACTCGCGGTATATAACATACCCGAGGAATGTACCCGATCAATGCATTTCCCCTAACGATACTAGACAAAGAGGTCCACTAGAATGGTAACGAGCCACAACGGTGTGCCTGGAACACATAAAAACGGCATAGTCGCCCTACCTAGCACGACCCCATCGCGTTAGTGACCACACATCACTCCCGCCACTAGTAATGTGGCTCTTTGCTAGCACCGACAAGAGTAATCATAACAGCCCCGTCCCATAAGGGGTAATGTGGTTCTACATGTAAGGTTGGGACGATTGACACATCATAAATCTAATCCCATTTCCGAAACCATACTCACTCAAAATACTCGGTGCACCACTTCTCCGAAAGTGGCCACCTAACTCATCATCACCCTCGGGCATTAGTGGCACCCGATGGGGTTTTCATAAACCTTTGATTTATGTCATCATCATGCTCATGCTAATACCATTCTAACTTTAATTGTCAACATGATATTAGCATGACCCTTATAGGTGGTAGGATCAAGCTCAATGCACGTGCTCCGGAGGAGCCATCGGTAACATCACTTCCATGATTTACTGGCACTTATGATCATATGCAACAGAAAATAATTGCTACAATAGCATGCATCATAACGTATGCTCAGACATGGTCAAAGGCTGCTTGCCTTGGTCAGCTAGGTAACCGGGGTCTTCGAGGTCTTTCGCTCCGACTCCTTCGTCACACGGGTTTTCTATCATCGTACAAAGATAAAATAATAAGTAGCTTACTGTCAAACAAATCACAAAGTCATTTTTAAAATGTTGGTTATTTCTGATAAATCTAGGTTGTTATTTTAAAAATATTTGCTTCTGTTTGTAATGAAGGAATATTTTTAAAATCAACTTAACAGAAGCAAAACTATTCCAACTTAATCCTTTTTATTATTATAAAACAGAATAGTTCCTGCAAAAATTCAACCAATGGTTCTATTAAAAACTACACATTTTTAGAAGAATAATAGTGGCAAAATATATTTTTACACTGGTTAAATCTTTTTATAAAAATCACTGAAAAATCAATTCTTAAAATAAAAGGAAAAAGGGCTACAACCCCTGGCCTGGCTTGCATGGGACTGGGCCGGCCCTAGGGCCAGCTAGCTAGCCTGCCCAGGCGCGCGCGCCGTCAGGTTTGAACCTGACGCGCAGGCCCCTGCGGTCAGTGGCAGCGGGCAGCGAGGGAGAGAGAGATGGGCCGCCGACAGGTAGGGTACACCTGTTGGGGTCGTCTCCTACCTCTGACCAGAGAGGAGGAGGAGCACGCTGGCGTGGCTACCCACGTCCTCGGGCCCCAACGAAGACGGAAATGGGTCTGCCTCGTCGGCGCCTACCTGATAGTGGTCGAGACAATGACGGAGAGGCTCAGGTTCACCAGCGACGAGGAACCCGCGGCGGAGGAGTTTCGGGCGAAGGTAGAGGTGGTAGCTAGGTACACGGATTAGCTTGGGAAAGATGGGGGAAAGATCCCTGGTGTCGCGGGGAGTGGTTTGGGGTTCAGAGGGACACAGGAGCCGACGTGTAGCCGGAGATCGACCGAAGCTCCGAGGCGGAGGGGCCTCGGTCGATCTTGAGCACCGGGGCTCTGCTGGCTTACTGGGTGAATAGGGAGGTGCTAGAGGTGGTTGCGATGAGGTTTGAGGGGTGCTGGAGCGAGGGGAAGGGCTATATATAGGCCAGTGACGGTGAGTCAATTAAGGAGCGCCGGTGACTCACCGTGTCGCGCATGGGGGTGACGAGAGGAGCTGGGGTCGAAACCATGGTCTGAGGATGTGGTTTTGGACTGTCAGAACTTACCGCGGGGAAGGGAGAGAGAGGGGAGACGAGCACCAGTGGACGCACATATCTGACCGGTTCGGGTGCGCGCGGCACGCGTTGCACCAACTCTTAGCGAGGGAGAGGAAGTTCTTGGATGGTCGCCTGATGCAGAGGGGCTCTCGGGGAAGAGGTTAGACACCACGGGGGAGGCTAGAACAGGACGAGAGCATCGCCCCCACCTTGGTGGCTTCCAGTAGCGTGCCCAGAGCGCAACTTTGGCATGCCATGGCATGCTTGCACGCTCTGGGGTGCCTTGGACGTGTCTAGCATGTCCTGGGCACTGGCTAGGATGTGGCTAGCAATTCAAGACCAGTGGGTGCTTCGACTGGTCAAGGGAGTCAAGAAAAACAGGTGCTGTCAGCCTTGAGATGAAGCTTAGAATGGAGATTTTGTCATTTCTACTTTGAACCACAGAGCGGGCAGTTGACTGGGGCTGGGCATTGATACTGGCCACCTAATCTGAGAGTTTGGAAAAAAGGGTTGGGGTTTAGCTAAGGTTAGAGTGGCTTTTACCCATCTGTCAGAAGGTGCTCGACAGTGGTTTGGGGTGGTTGCACCCCACCACTAGTTCTGCAACTTAACAGGATTGGGTTTTGTGCTACAACATGGGGTTTCACCAAGTTTGAGCTCCATTGGAGAAGTTTAGTTTTGCAAACTTGGAAACATCACCAAATGACAAGATATGTTCCTTCCAAAGAGAGTGTGGGCAAATTAAGTCCCACAAATCCCATTTTTGGCATGGAACCCTCATTTGAGGTATCAGACACTCCTGCAAAGTTTCAACTCCATTGGACGAACTTTGCTATGTAGAGTTTTTCTAACTTCAATCTGGACAGAAGGGGTTTTGCAGTTATTTGGTGTCCTTAATCACCTTGGATCAAGGTGAGACTTTATGAGGACACCAAATATGGCTTAGGGGTACCACTTGAATTTTCTAGGAATTTGTTGAGAAGATTTCCTTTAGAAATATTTCAAAAGGTCATAATAGACAAAAATGGGTTTCAGGCGTTTACTCAAATAATAATAACATAAATAGGGGTTAAAATCTTATGTATGGAAAATATATGTCCTTCTGATCATGCCCAAATTTGATCAGATTTTTCTAAGGCACAAAAATATTTTTCCATATAGGAATACCATTTCTGGCCTTAGAAATGGACACGCAAATAAATTAGAAAAATAATTCACAAAATAATTATTTTGTGGTTTTGGTTGACTAAAATGGTGCTAGAATGAGATCAGCAACTTTGGGTGAGAACACTCCTTGCCATCAAGGGCGTGTAGTGCAACTCAAAGTACGGTTTTTACTTTGACCAGAAATAAAAAAAGGGTTTTGAAAATAATTTGATCTTGAGGAATGTGGTTTTTATCATCACATGATCAATCATACAAGCATACAATGACAATCATGGCACTCACAACATTAGTTTTGATTTTTTTAATAAACTCAGATTTTTGAATTACAGAAAATGTGGTAGTGAAAACAGGGTGTGACAGTTATGGTGCTAGCTTAAGAATGAAGGATACTCATTCCCTATGATCAATCGTTCCATAAAGAACCCAGTGCTGAACAGGGTTTATCGGAGCTCAATGGGTGCTGTGTTAAATCTGTGTGTTAGACACATGACTAGAAGTTTGAGCAGGGGAAGCTTGTGAGGGTTAGGTTGGTCTAGACAGGGTTTTCCAATTTTGAGGGAAAGCATCACTTCTACACGCCACGTCTGGTGGAGCACGTTATAGTCAGTTTCTTCAGTGTCGGTCAGCTGTCGAAGTTGATCCTTGGTCCATCTTTTTTGGCTGGTCACCAGTTGTCGAGAAAGGTGGGAGAGAGGGAAAGTAGCATAGAGGGGAGTGCATAAAAGGGTGGTATACTGCAAGTGCAATCAAACCAGTGATGAAAAGTCATCTCAAACATCAGGATGATGCGGGTGATATAACCGCATGCTTGTTGCCTAGAGCAAAAGCGTGAGTTATATCAAAGCACAAACAAACAAAAACGAGCAATACACAACATGGTTCCATCCGAACCATTTCACGGACTCGACTTCGTATAGGGGATTCATGACTCAGCCAACCCTAGGGGTTCTCGGACTCGACACTTGTTCTTGCTTCGTGCTCCGGAGAGGAGTCCGTTCAGTCTTCTGGACCTTCTCATGGGGTTGTTGTGTCCCCTGTTGTTGTTTGCCGGATCGACCCTGGTTGAGCTGAAAGAATTCTTGATGACTTCTCGTCTGGTGAGCTATCGAGGTGGTGGTTCTTCATGGATGTCGTTGAGAGGATCTTCTACTATCTTTGCAATCTTTTCACTGTCTTCTTGTCTCCCAAGGTGTCAAGTGTTTCAATTGGATAACTTTTATGCAACGACGTCAGCAAGGCATGATTGAGTTTCGACCTGACAGTCACGTTGATCACAATATTGACACCTAGAGCGGGGGATGAAGAGAACCGTTTTCCTGCTCACTAAGGTGAGGCGGACCAAATGGCAAGGTTCTCATCCACCGGTGGTGGTCGACACAACCTTGATACTGACACGATCGCTATATTAGTGATGCAGATCATGGTCTTGCATATATTACGTCATGTTCACCGTAGGTTAAGGTTGCATCACTCTGGAACAGTGTTTAGGGTGTCGCCATCTTCTGGTCTCGATGTCCTCATTCCTCATGGAGGTAACTTCTGGTGGTGCCGTCCGTTCATAGCGTTGTCGTCCTTGTCTTCCAAGTACGTGAGTGATTTGCTTGGAAAGGCTGTTTCCTTCCAAGTTACCCACGAGGATTTTAGTAATCTCATGATCTGAGGGTATAAGGGTTCTAGCAACCATTTGCAGGTTTTGAAAAAGCAGATGAGCAAAGTCGAGAGAATAAGGGTCGAAGTGCTAAGGCAAAAACCTTGCTTCCTTTGAAAATTTAGGAGAGGTGAGAAAGATACATGTTTTGCAAGTACTTTTCAAAGCTCTGGAAAACAGTTTGTCCTAACTAACGTCCGTGCTAACCAAGGGCTTCCTACAGTCAGGATGGCTTTGATCCTAGCTTTGTGGGGACCCCAACTTACGAATCGGTATCGCCGAATGAACGTGCTTAGTGATCCGAGAGATCAATGCTCACCGAACACAGAGAAGCTTAGTCTTACATCCATACGTACCGTTTGGTAAAATAAATGACCATTGCGGTCAAGTCTTACATATATAGGGCCTTGAAGGCCGGCACACCAAACTTGACCAATAGCGGAGATATTGGTCGAAAGGGTGAACCCATGCCATCAGCCTTAACCTACATGCATTCTGATTGTGAAGTGTCCTAGATCACAGGAACGTCACCAAGTTACTCTTCACCATTTCCTATTCTCTCATACCTGGTCAATGAAATAACCAGTGGCAAGCCAATGAGTACTTTGAATGTACTCGCGAACAGCCCCCTAGAACAAGGTAATAAAGGAACATCAACTAGAATAAGAAACCAGCCTTTGCGGAAAGCACGTTTTTCTTTAATTACAATAACTTGGTCAAGTGTAGGTATAATCATGCATAATAGTGTAGATGGTAATTATAAGAACAGGTTACATATATCAACATATCTGCTGAGGGCTGAGCAGCTCAGGTTCAACCTATATGCCAAGTCACAGGTCTTGACAATATCATCTTTCTCAACCACACACACACATACACAGACACACTTGGTATATGCGGAAATGACTATATGTAGTTTAAGCAGGATTACCCAACTGTCCTTGACGGTGGACACGTCTATTCGAATAGTTTTACACTCTGTATAGGTTGTACGTTGTACCCATGAGATCCAGGAAACTTCCATGTCATCCACGACTCGCGGTATATAACATACCCGAGGTAAGTACCCGATCATTGCCTTTACCTTGATGACACTAGACAAAGAGTCCGCTCGATTGGTACCCATACCACATGATGTATATATTACGAGCACCAACTCTAGACCGTATCATCCATGCAGGGACCAACGGTGTGCCCGGAACATGAAAAAACGGCATAGTCGACCTACCTGGTATGACCCTGCCACGAGAGTGACCATACCACTCCCGCCACTAGTAATGCAGGCTCTTTGCTAGCACTGACCAAAGTAATCAACAAAGACGAGTCCCGTAAAGGGGTATCATGGTCGTACATGTAAGGTTGGGACGGTCGACACATTATAAATCTAATCCCAGTTCCGAAACCACTCACACAAAACCTTTCCAGTACATCACTTCTTTCTCAAGTGGTCATCCAGCTCAACACCATCACCCTCAGGCATTAGTGGCAGCCGACTGGGTTTTTGTAAAACCTCTTATATCAACTCTGTGTTACCATCATCACGCATATGCTCATCCTATGCGTAGCACTACTACTACTTGTCAACTTTTATCAGCCTGACCCTCATAGATGGTAAGGTCATGCTCAATGCAAGTGCACCGGAGGAGCCATCGGTATCACCATGCTGGGGTGTACAGATTAATCTTGACTATATGCATCGGAATAGAATAATCAACATATCATACATAAAACATTTTTATAGACATGGTCAAAGGGCTGCTTGCCTTTGCTCACATAAATCCTCAGGGTCTTCGAGGTCTTACGGTCCAATTACGAGTACTTCCTCTACTCCGTCAACTAACCTCGAAAACAATCATACTAAGCCACACAACAAGCAGAAAAAAAGTGCTATATAAATAGGAGTTTTATTTTTCTTGGACCTCTCTGTTCATATGAAAAATATCTGAAGCTTGTTCTAGGAGATTTGGACCATGAGTTATTTTTGAATGGACGAAAGGAGGAATATGTGATCCTTTAAGAAGCCTACAGAAAACATAATGCTAAAAATGAGTGGAGGCACTCAGTTAACAGAGCATGGTTTTAGAAACATTTATGAAGTTGTTTCACTGGATTTGGAGTGGATATGAATATTCTAGGGATTTTCTAACATTGGATAAATAGCAAAAAGGAGCTATTTATTTAATGCAATAGAAACATGTGAGATAAAAATGTTGACTAATACTTCAAAAATAGTGCATGATATTAGAAGACTCTGGAAATTAGAATCACTCCATTTGGAGTTGATTTGAATCCTCTAGGATTTTTTTAAGGGGGTATTTAAAATATTCAAATGGGAATTTGAATATTAACCCCACATAAAATGTCACATCCCTGGATCCCTAACTAGGTTTTAGCATTGTTCTCATGTTTACATTCATTGCATTCTAGAACTTGAAACAAATTCAAAGCAAGTGGTGAAACAAAACCCCAAAAACCCTAGCCACTTCTCAAAATTCAAGGAAATTCAAAACTTGTTAAAATCAATGAACCCAAAATGGCCTCAAGAAAAGTTCAACGTTTCTGATAATTCTTGAAAACAAATTATCAGGGAAGAAAACTATTTTCAAAACACATTTGGCATTTTATTTAAAATCAAAAAGCCATTGAATTCAAGTTTAAATTTGAATTCAAAAACTTTCAAGTTTTCAAAAATGTTGAAAACTTCAGTAATGGTTGGAAATATTCCAACTAATGTTTTAGTGTGTTCAAAATAATTTTTGAACTAAGTTTGGAGCCAAGATAAATAGCAGAACAATTCAGCTCCAAAATAGAAAACAAAATAGAAAAAAATGGGAAAAGCTTACCTGTCGCTCACCTGGCCCAACCCAATTCTGTCTCTATCATCTTCCTCCTCGCGAGTGTGCAACAGGAGGTGGCCGCTGCGTACTCCGGCGTGGCCACGCACCTGTGCGCCTGCCTGGCCGCTGCTTCGCGCTGGAACGGGAGGGGATAACCTCCCCGGAGCCTCTCCATGCTCGCCCTCTCCCCATTCGCCCCCTTTGCCTCATCCTTCTCTGCCGCCATTAGAGCCGAGCCCGAGCTCGAGCTCGTGCTCGTTCTAGCCCACCTCTCCTCCTTCTGAGCCGTGCAACAGATCCGCCGCAGCTCCCTGAAGCTCCCAAGCTATGAGCCCGACGCCAGGATGCAGTGAATCGACGAGACGCGGTCGTCTTCTTCCTCTGGTCACCGAAGCTCGCCGCCGGCGTTCTCTCACTACAGGCTGTCCCCGAGCAAGCTAGCGCTACCATTGCACTCCCTGTAAGCCTAGCAAGATTTCCCCCAAGTTTCCCCCTTCGATCTCTTCCTCTAGCCCTGTTTTCACCGGAGCCCGACGAGATCCGCCGCGGGAGCTCGTCGCCGGTAGCCCTCCGGAGAACGACTCGTCGATCTGAGGCCACCAGTGGCTTCAGGCCGTCGAGTAGGTACTGTAGGAGCTCAGTCCCGTGCGTAACTCCCTCTGTTTCCATGAGCCCAGCAATGCCCGAGCTTCGGCCGCCGCCAAGCACGTCGCCGATGCCCTCTCCGGCCAGTTCTTCCTCGGCTAAATGCAAAAATGGACCTGCGGGAGACGTGTCGTTCTTCTGGTGCACTCCGCGCAGAGTTTGGCCGCCTCTACCGCGTTTCCGAGCCTCTCCGTCGTCCTGGAGGTCGCCGGAGGCTCACCGCCAGCGAGAATGACCTCGCCGCCGGTGGATCTGACCCCCCTAAGTCTATGACAGGTGGGGCCAGCCTCTGGTTAATTAGTAATAATAAAAATAAAAATTAACTTAATTAAATTAACCTAAGCAGTCACTGACACATGGGTCCTGCCCTGCTAATTAACTAATTAACTAAAATTTAAACTAAAAACTAGCCTGAGTCACTAACCAGTGGGTCCCACTGGTCAGGTTTGACTTTCAACGGCCACTTGGACCTGCTGATGTCATGCTCATGCAATAAAGCTTCTTTTTGTTTAAAAATAATTCCAGAAGAAGTTCAAAACTTTGGAAATTCATAAAAGTTTTAATATTACTCCAAATTGGACAAATAATATATGAAAAATGATCAGAAAAATCCAAGGAATCTGAATATGTCATTTTCAAACATGTTTGAAAATGTTAACTTCGCCACACATGCAAAATGGTGAATATGTTAAATTTTGTAAATGCTTTGGAGTTGGAATTTGAAATTCATTTGAATTCCACTTCAAATGCCATGACCAAACAATGCTCAATCACAATCAGCAACTCAACATATCATTCCCATGCATGTTAAAACAAGATGACCTAAGCATCAGGTCGAATCAATTAAAAGGGTGTTCGAAAATACCTGGTTTGAAGTGATATTTTTCGATCTTAATTCAAATCAACTTCAAATTAATAAATGGTAGCTACATTAGCCTACCAACTTTCATCTTCATGCCATGCTCATGCATCATCTTGTTGCATATGATTGATATTGATTGATGTCATTTCTATCGGTAGGCTCCGCTCCTCCGGATTCCACCGAATATCCGACTGACGGATATTGTCCCTCTGCTGAGCAACAAGGCAAGCAACCATTTTGATCATCCCGATAAATCCCATGTTCTTGCTCTTGCACTTACTTATTGGATTAGGATCAAATGCTTCAAATGCTTTTGCCACGTTAGTTGAACCCACTTCCTTTGCATGACCTGACTTTGTCACAGTAAATAGCTGAACCTTGCAACCTAGCATACCTGGTAGATGCTTGAGCCATGATGTGCCTTATCCTGCTATGCATGCTATGCTTAGAGTTGTGTATGGTCTGTCATCTGGGTGATGAACAGAATTGTGAGAATGTGTTCAGTAAGTAAAGGTTGTGTGTTGAACCTGATTTGGTAAAGGTACTGATGAAAGGCTATGTAGGAGTACATGGCGGGTTGTTTCATTGGAACCGTCCTTAGGAACTGAGTTCCGTGTATGTAATCCAAGACTAGATACTACCACACATTGGGATACTTAATTGACCCTCTCGACTTACTAATCGCTTAGTACTCGGTCCAGGAGTTGCAAGTAGTTTCTGGTGTTTATAGTCATGCTGGAGGCCGTGCGTAGCGCTGACCTTAGAGGTGGGCTATGATGCGGTAGGTAGTGGTAAGGTATACCAGGTGGCACCCGGATGGTGGGCTTGGGAACCCTGCGCACATCGTTTGGGGCCGTGGCGGAAACCTCGGCCGGACTTTGGTGCGGGTTACCCTCAGATAGGCGATAGACCAGGACTAAGTATTAGCGTGGTTAACGATCATGGCCGACTGCCTCGCTGGGCTTCCGCTTGAAGGTTGTCGAGGTGCATGATGTGCACATGGCGATAAGTGGCGAGATCATGTGTGAAGAAGTACACCCCTGCAGGGTTATGATCTATTTGAATAGCCGCGTCCGCGGATATGGACTACTTGGAAGCATATGTTGTTCATAGATAACTTTAATGGCTACTCATAAAATTGTCAAGATAAGCGTGAGTGTCGTGGACGACATTTCCGTATGGAGACGGAATGATTCCACGATGGAGTATTGTTATGGTGTTAGTGGACTCGTTTGCGAGAAATCAGGTTGTCAAAATTATTTAATAATGCAAGTTGTCTAACCACGAGTCAAATGCTGGCTTTCTGCATGAAACCCCACAATTCCTTATTGATACATTGCATGAGTAGATAGCTTATCTTAAAGTCTTGCTGAGTACTTCTGTACTCACGTTTGCTTAATAAATTGTTGCAGAGGTTGTTAATGACCCTAACGGAGGGTTCTACCTAGACATCGACGACAACGAGTAGCTGGTATCCCAGCTATGATCTGGCCCTAGGGTGGGTCTGTAGATAGTCAGGCCATGTGTCTTTATCTTTCCCTCTGTCTGTACTCAGACAACTTTAAATCTTCCGCTGGCTTGTAAGAATTGTGTGTATGACTTGTGATGATGGGTCGTGAGACCCCTACCTTGTAATATGTGTGGCTCTTCCGAGCCTTCTAAATAAAGTTTGTATGTTTATGGTTATGTTGTGATGCCATCGATGTATCTATACATATCGGTATGCCATGCGTACGAGTGTTGTACTTGATATGTATGGGGTTCAATTACCTAGCCGTAGGATTTAGTAGCATTCCTTACAGGGAAATGCCCCTTTGTGATCCAACGAGCCATGGTAGTTCGCTACTACTCCGGACACATTGGTTGACCGACATGTGTCCTTCTTAGCTGTTGTGTCTGTCCCCATTGGGGAAATGTCACGCGATGTAATGGAATCCTTGTAGCTTGCTACGACTCGTCTACATTCTCTGGTGACCGTCACCTGCTTTGCTGGGTCATGTATGCCTGTCCTTGTGCGGAACTGCCGCTTTGGTTTATGAGTAGACATGTCGATCCGGGTTCTTTGTCATTGGATTTCTAGCGACACAATTGCATACGCGAGTCAAAAGGCGCAAACGGTCCCGGCTAAGGTAAGGCTACAGCCGCGGGGATAACCGTGTGTGAGACCGCAAAGAGATGTGATGTGTTACAGTATGGATTCCTATGGCTTAGGATCGGGGTCCCGACAGCGTTGGTATCAGAGCCTGACTGACTGTAGGATTACTAAGCCAAACTGGTCGAAGTTGAGTCTAGAATTGCTTTAGTTATATATAAGGGAATTGTTTGGGGAAGGGAACGTAAGACTCTTGATCTCTTCTCAAGTTATTCAATTCTGGTCATCCTCGTATTTTCTGCGGGGATTAAGGACTAGGTTACTCATCTTCTTTTAGGCTCGTGTTTCTGATCGGTAGATTATAGGACAACGGGTCGAGAGTTATTTCGGGTTTCTTTTATCCCTAGGAAAAGGAAGTAAGTTTTGATGATCAGAGACTAGAACTTGATAGTTGAGTGGTTACGCTATCCTATCTTTATGGGTGGTCTCAAAATTGTTTTTGAGCAATTACAACACTTATGCTGCCCAATTTTGTATTCATAGGTCTAATGCTTTTGCATTACTCTCTATTTTCAGATGCCTGGCCGTCCTTCTCGTCAGGTGGTTCGTCTGACTAGGTGCATTGATGTGTCGGGTCATACGACCACGCTAGTCAGGATGATGTCAGTGTCCGGTTACCGCTGGTACCCAGAGTACAAAGTGGAGGAGCAGTACCGGGATTTTAATCAGAGCCAGTACCTCTGCACTGTTAGGGTATTCCTAGATTACCCTGGAGCTGAGGAGCCAATCCATTGGTCTTATGGATTCGGAGTCACTGTTGACATGGCAATACAAGATGCTGCCTATTCAATGCTGACCATCATGAGGGCTAGCACGCACTGCTGCAGAATTCAGAGTTCTGTTATGTTCCTGCCTCTCAGCCAGGTGAAGAAGGATACCTCAGTGGGGTCTACTTTGATTCCTCTATGGAGGATCCGCTGCTGCAGTCCACTGCTGAGATGCTAGAGAATAGAGACAGGGATGCTCGTGCCCTTCGTATGGAGCTCTATGCTAGACGTGCCCGTCTGTGGACGGCTTTGACGCAGCTGGCACCTGTAGTCCAGACAGGGTATGGAGATATGGAGATGCTGAACCCTGTTAGAAACCATCTTCCGGCTCATGTTGACTGGCCTGCTATAGGAGGAGTCACCCCTCTTTGGGACCTCTACTACCACCAGTCAGGGGTCCAAAGCCACATCCGTGTCCTTACGGATCCCAAGGATCTAAGGCTGGAGTATTTCCTGATCCGCAGGTTGAGCTTCCAGGCCATGGAGGCAATCTTTACGAGATGTTCTATGCGGATGCCAGAACCTTGATTGGAAGGATAGTATGGTAGTAACTGTACTTTCACAGTCCTGTGTGACTTGTGAAGTATGCTTGTGTCATGAAATGAATTCCGGAGGCATAGATAAATAATGTATAGGAAGCTTGGAAGCCTTTGATGAGTAGTTTCATATTTTCAGTAGTTTGTTCTTCGGTTAAGGTTGTAATGAACTATGTAATGGTGTGTATGAACCATGGTGTATATAGCAGTTGGTTGTTACCATGTTGTTCGGATATTCATTTCCGCATTAGATGTGTTCAGTGCATTCTTAATCCATAGCTAGTATTGATGATGATATTGGTCTAAGGTGTGAGTTTGTTTGTCAGGATGGTGTTCACCAGGTTGAACCGTGCTCCTGCTCATGAGCAAGGCGAGGGTAGTCAAGCGTCGCAGGAAGAACTGCCTCACCCGCCCTCTCTGGCGGAAGTTATGCCTGAGGCAGAGAGAAACAAAAGGGAGACCAACCGATTGTTAGAGCATATTAAGCAAAATATGGCTCGTCAGCCTAGGAATGTTGTAGTGTCCCTCAATGACTTTGTGAAGTTGAATCCTCCAAAGTTCCATCACTCCGTCGATCCCCTCGACGCTGATGATTGGCTATGCAGTATATCACGTAAGATTCGCTCTGCGAATGTTTCTGAGGCCGACAAGGTGACCTTTGCGGCGTACTTTCTGGAAGGACCCGCCAAACTGTGGTGGGAGAACTTTGAAGCTATGCGTCCTGCTGAAACAACAGCTACATGGGCAGACTTTAGTGAAGCCTTCCGTCTGCACCATATTCCAGAGGGCGTGATGGACAGAAAGATAGAGAGGAGTTCTGTGCATTCACCCAGGGAAAGTTGACCGTGGATGCCTATAGCCGCGAGTTCGGTAACCTCGCCCGCTATGCAACAGAGGAGGTGTCTACTGATGCCAAGAAGCAAGCAAGATTCCATAAGGGTCTGAGCCCTGAGCTTCGTCGTGATTTGCGTCTCCATGAATGTACAAGCTTCCAAGCCCTGGTCAACAAGGCGATCAGTGCCGAAACTGGTCATACCAACTATGAAGCCACAAAGAAGCACTCCCGTGACTTTAGTTCGTCATTTGGTTCCGCGTTTCCAAAACACAGGCTGTGGGTTCCAAATAGTTCTCTGCCGCTAAGATACACTCCGAGGCCATCCTATGTGGCGCCTCAGACGAATCAGACCAACCTTCCAGCAAAAACCTATGGTGGTCCAACTAGCAATGCTGCACCACGTGCTAATCAGGTGATCTGTTACAAGTGTGGAGAACGAGGGCACTATTCCCGAGAGTGTCCTCAGAATGTGGGTGCCAAGCAACCCGGAAAGTCCGTTGGGCAAGGCAAGTCGGGCAAGGCTTACTATGTGAAGCGAACTCCTGCACGTGGCCGTGTGAACTATGGTTCAGCAGAAGAAGCTGCAGAGGATCCCGACGTCATACTGGGTACGCTCCTTGTTAATCATCACCCAGCGTCTGTTCTTTTTGACACTGGGTCTTCTCATTCCTTCATTTCCGAAAGTTATGCACAGTTCCATAACATGTCTTTCTGTGATATGCCAATCCCATTGGTTGTCCAAACTCCTAGAAGTAAGTGGGAAACCTCCAGGATAACCTATGCCAATGAAATTCTAGTAGACAGGCTAGTTTTCCTAGCATCATTGATAGCCCTGAAATCTTCGGATATTAATATCATCTTGGGTATGGACTGGATGTCAGCTCACTATGGCAAGATTGATACCCATTCCAGAAATGTTCAGCTTACCCATCCCTCGAGTGAGATAGTCAATGTCTCTACTCGAGTTGCCAAATGCCTCTCTATTCCCTCAATGCCAACCCTCTTCCAGAACTTGAAGACATTCCAGTAGTCCGTGACTTCCCAGATGTTTTTCCACAGGAACTGCCAGGAATTCCACCTGACACAGATGTAGAGTTTGTGATAGATCTTGTTCCGGGAACTGTACCAATAGCGAGAAGACCATATAAGATGGCACCCCTCGAGCTAGCCGAACTTAAGAAGCAACTAGATGAGGCCTTGAATAAAGGTTTCATTCGTCATAGCTTTTCTCCTTGGGATTGTCCCGTCCTCTTCGTCAAGAAGAAAGACGGAACGGATCGGCTGGTTGTAGATTACCGACCAGTTAATCTGGTCACCATAAAAAACAAGTATCTGCTTCCCAGGATCAACGACCTGTATGATCAGCTCGCTGGATCCTCAGTCTTCTCCAAAATAGATTTGAGGTTGGGATACCATCAAATCAAGATCAAGAACGGGGACATTCCAAAAATGGCTTGTGTCACTCGTTATGGCCAATACGAGTACACCGTCATGTCCTTCGGATTAACCAATGCCCCTGCCACCTTCTTTCACTTGATGAATTCAATCTTCATGGAGTATTTGGATAAATTTGTCGTAGTATACCTCGATGATATTCTCATCTACTCGAAGAATGAACAAGAACATGTAGAGCATCTAAGGCTGGTATTGATGAAACTTCGAGAGCATCGCCTTCATGCCATGTTTTCCAAATGTGAATTTTGGTTACCAGAAGTGACCTATCTAGGTCACGTAATCTCTGGTAAGGGTATTGCTATCAATCCCGAGCGAGTTCAAGTTGTCCTTGATTGGACTCAACCTGAATCGATTAAGAAGTTAGGAGTTTCTTGGTCTAGCGAGCTATTGTCGCCCTTTGTCGAGAATATCTCCAAGGTTGCAAAGCCTCTCACTAAACTCCTCAAGAAAGATAAAATGTTCGAGCGGACACCACAGTGTGAGCATAGTTTTCACGAACTGAAAAGACGCCTGACTTCTGCACCTGTGTTGCTACCACCAGATTTTTCTAAGGACTTTGTTCTCTATTGCGACGCCTCACGACAAGGATTAGGTTGCATTCTCATGCAAGATCATCATGTGATTGCATACGCATCTCGACAGTTGCGTCCACTTGAGGATAATTATCCCACACATGATCTTGAGCTTGCAGCTGTAGTCCATGCACTTAAAACCTGGCGACATTACCTTCTTGGTAATCGTTGCGAAATATTCACTGATCACCGAAGTTTGAAATATATCTTCACCCAGCCGGATTTGAATCTCAGGCAAAGACGGTGGGTTGAGTTGATCACGGATTACGACTTAGGAATAACTTACACCCCGGGGAAGGCCAATGTTATGGCTGATACACTAAGTCGTAAGTCTTATTGTAACAATCTGATGCTACAACGAGGTCAACCACATCTCTATGAGGAATTTCGGAAGTTAAATCTTCATATTGTTCCTAAAGGATACCTTTCTACCCTGGTGGCGAAGCCTACTCTTAGGGATCAAATCATAGACGTGCAGGCTTATGACAAGGGTTTATCCCGGATCAAGGAGAATATTGCTAGCGGAAACGCTAGGGATTTCTCCATCAATGAGAAAGGTGTTGTCTTCTTTCAGAACAGTTTAGTGGTTCCTAAGAGCAAAGGTCTGCGGCAATTGATCCTTAAGGAGGCACATGATTCTCCTCTCACCATTCATCCTGGTAGTACTAAGATGTATGAGGACCTACGCTAGAGGTTTTGGTGGACTAGGATGAAGAGAGAAATTGCCGAGTTCGTTGCTAACTGCGACGTTTGTCGTCGATTTAAGGCAGAACATCAAAGGCCTGCTAGCACCCTTCAACATTTAGCTACTCTTGAATGGAAATGGGATAAAGTCGGTATGGATTTCATTACCGGATTTCCCAAGACCAAGAAAGGAAATAATGCTATCTTTGTGGTCATTGACCGTCTATCCAAAGTAGCCCATTTTCTTCCAGTTCGTGAGAGTATAACAGCTAGCCATCTAGCAGAGTTATATATCTCTCGAATAGTGTCTCTTCATGGTGTTACCCTGGAGATTAACTCAGACGTGGGAGTATCTTTACTTCTCGCTTCTGGGAAAGTTTTCAGAATTCTATGGGGACTCACTTATCTTTTAGCACTGCTTTCCATCCTCAATCAAGTGGTCAAGTAGAAAGAGTGAATCAAGTCCTAGAAGATATGCTCTGAGCTTGTGTTATATCGTTCAGTATGAATTGGGAGAAGTGCCTTCCATTCACCGAATTTGCTTATAACAATAGTTATCAATCAAGCTTGGGCAAAGCTCCTTTTGAAATTCTCTATGGACGAAGATGTCGAACACCTCTTAATTGGTCAAAAACCGGAGAGAGGCAACTCTTTGGACGGGATATGATCTAGGATGCAGAAGAGCAGGTTCGCATTATTCGTGAAAAGTTGAAAACAACCCAGTCTCGTCAAAAGAGCCAATATGATCGTCATCATAAGGTTGTGACCTTTGAAGTTGACGAGAAGGGTTACCTTCGGGTTACACCTTTGAAGGGTACCCACCGATTCGGTATCAAGGGCAAGTTGGCTCCTCGTTCCATTGGTCCTTTTCGCATTCTTGCCAAACGAGGAGAGGTTGCCTACCAGTTGGAAATTCCTCCGCATCTTTCCAAGGTTCATGATGTCTTGCACGTCTCGCAACTCAGGCGTTGCTTTTCGGATCCTATCCGTGAAGTGGACCATGAAATGCTTGATCTCCAAGATAACCTTTCATCCCGAGAATACCCTGTGCGTATTCTTGATCAAGCTGAGCGTACCACTCGATGCCGAAACCTCAAGTTTCATAAAGTTCAATGGTCAAATCATTCTGAAAAGGAGGCAACATGGGAAAGAGAGGATCGTCTCCGACTTGAGTATCCCGCGTTATTCCCGATGACTTCTAAATCTCGGGATGAGATTCTTTTGAGTGGGGGTGAGTTGTCACATCCCTGGATCCCTAACTATGTTTTAGCATTGTGCTCATGTTTACATTCATTGCATTCAATAACTTGAAACAAATTCAAAGCAAGTGGTCAAACAAAACCCCAAAAACCCTAGCCTCTTCTCAAAATTCAAGGAAATTCAAAACTTGTTAAAATCAATGAACCCAAAATGGCCTCAAGAAAAGTTCAACTTTTCTGATAATTCTTGAAAACAAATTATCAGGGAAGAAAACTATTTTCAAAACACATTTGGCATTTTATTTAAATTCAAAAAGCCACTGAATTCAAGTTTAAATTTGAATTCAAAACCTTTCAAGTTTTCAAAAATGTTGAAAACTTCAGTAATGGTTGGAAATATTCCAACTAATATTTCAGTGTGTTCAAAATAATTTTTGAACTAAGTTTGGAGCCAAAATAAATAACAGAACAATTCAGCGTCAAAACAGAAAAAATAGAGAAAAACGGAAAAAGCTTACCTGTCGCTCACCTGGGCCAGCCCAGCTCACAAGCAAGCAATACAAATCAACAGTCATATTGTTGCGGCAATATTAATTAAGGTCATGCCCAGAGATTCTTCCTAGAATCCCTGCGAGGAAGAAATCCCAGAGCAAACATTCCAGTTAAGTAATAGTTGTAGTTGTATATGATTGGGGCACAACTCCAAATCGTCCTGTAACCGTTGACACGACTATTCAAATATTAATTTCATCCCTGCAGGGGTGCACCATAGTACCCAACATGTTTGATAAACTCTTGCCGGACGCACCTTCCTGGGTCCCTGCCTCGGAAAATCAACACGTTGCAACCCTACCTAAGCTCATAACAGAGGCCAGCCCTCCGGTCTAACTCCTAAGCGTGCAGGAGTCATGGGCCCATCACCCATTGTGCTCCTACATGTTGTGAGGGCAGCCGATGTCTGTCTCGACACCTCTGATACAAGAACGATGCTTATGTGGACCACTCTGGCGCACGCCACTCCATTGCTGACATATGAAGAGCTTTGGTTCATACCACGACATCGAGTACCCATAACTTCTCCCACGTGAAGGTTAGTGCGAAAAAGGTCTCCCGACCAACTCAGATCAAATACCCAAATCCATTAGCATTTTAATTAAATCATGATCACATCCACGTGGGAAACCACCCGCAACACACCATTCATCAAGTTCCTAGTAACAAGGTCAACTAGCTGTGCGGTTGTAACATCAGAGGGATCGAGGTATCACCCTTGATGGATTCCAAATGATGTAACCGTCAAGGTGGCCAAGGATGAATCACCCACGATAGTTCACGCTTGACAGGTTGTACGACAGAGTCGTTTATCGTAGGTGGTGAATGAGGAATCATCCTCCGAGAACCATTGCCCGTTAACTACACTACATAGCTAACATCACGAGTACATATCGAGGTGTCATCCTTGGTAATCGATACTAGCTCTACAGTGTCGAACAACTAAGGGAGGTGTGAGTGCCATGACGGGTCTTGGCTCGTCGATAAGTTGATTGAGGCTTGATGAAAAGCACGGGAAACTGGACAAATGGTCAAACGGGATCACTCCTCCCCTATACTAAGAAGGTTAAGTGCGGTAGAGTAAAGTAGAAGTTCATCAAAAATAGGCTATGCTGCAAATATCGGTGGTAACTACAACACTAGAAAAATGAAATGTAAGCGGAGAAAGAAATAGGAAATATAGGAATGATCAAGGGGGTTTTGCTTGCGTGGTTACTCTACACACAGATACGGATCCTCGATGTTGAAGTAGTCGATCACCGGATCAACATCGGTCTCGGGATCTACCGTAAAGGAAGTAACGAAGGGGAAACACAATAAATAGCAGAGCAATCAAACACACCACACATTATGACAAGGTAATACACCGCTTTAGGGTTGACCTAACACAATACAAAAAAACATGGACGGATCGGTAAAATATCTGACAATATTTTCCGGGTCTCTGGCTACTACCGGACAAGCGAAAACTATGGAAAAGTTCCATGTTCTCTATGTTACGTACGCATGACACACGAATGGACAACGTATCTGGGTTCGTCTCGTTTTTTTGCTCACCTTTCATCCAAGTTACGGATTATTTTATCAGATTTTATAAAGATTTGACAATATTTTGCAATTTCCTCGGTTTATTCAACAAATCAAAAATAGTACATAACCTAAAGCGTATCCCAAAATGTACCTAGTCACGCCACACAGTGGCTGACTGGTGGGCCATGTTGACTGGGTCAACAACCCAGCCAGCAGATGCTGACTGGTGGGACGCTCCTGCCTAGTCAGCATTCAACAGTTTGGCTGTTGACTAGTCAAGGGTCCAAAAGGGGGTCACATGCCATTGGCACACATTTTAAACAGAGCTTTAGTTGCTTAGAATAGTAGGTGTCGGTTTACTAAAGTTTAGGTCTATAGTACCCATACTTGTGCACGGGTAGTTGTAGCCTGTCGGGGGACCGTTGAAGGAAAATACGAAAATGTCGAGAAAACGTTCAAGTCAACACCCAGAAGAAAGAAGACCAAAGGCTGGAATCTCGGCAAGATCCTTTCCGGGGTAGCTAGCGGAGCCCGAGCAAGACGTGCAACCGGCAAGATCCCACCAACCTGCCACCGATCCAGCGCAGCGACCAGCTATCATTCCTCCGAGATACGTGTCAAGTCACTAGCAATGGTGGGGGTTAAGCGGTGCCGATGGGACGGGTCACTGTCCCATGACACAAAAGGTGTCGGGGCCTGACGGAACCATTTAATGTGTCTGTCCGGAGGATCAGTAAACACTGTAAACTATGCATCCCGTGGGTAAACCATTCGCCAGTCTTGGTGACCCCTTCGACGTATAAAAGGAGGCCCAAGGCGTAGCTACAAAGGCGGACGGAGGAGTGAGGATAGACTCTCAAAGGACTCTAGGGTTTTAGACTCTTAGAAGAAGGGCTTTTAGGTGCGTAGCTGCTGTGTATCACATAGCGCTCCCGGAGTGAGAGCCGAGGGACACTCAATACACCTAAAGTAGGAGTAGGGTTTTACGCTTCTCAGCGACCCAAACCTGGGTAAAATCCCCTCGCACTAATCGTTGGTACTGCTCTTGGTGCACCCCTCTCTCCCTCCAAACCATAAAGGGATCCACATGGTCCCATAGGTGTCGTTCCCCGACATCTTTGGCACGCCAGGTAGGGGGAAGAGGTTGCGCCAACTTGATATAGCAATCAACGCGTTAGTTTCTTCATCATCTTCATCGCCACGGCTCCCAAAAAGAGGGGTGAAATGGCGGCTGATCCACCCGCGTCCGGTATGCATGTGACTACACAACCGGGTGACGGTATGGACGCGGGCGGAGGAGGCGGAGGTCTTGAGCCTCCATGGCATTCTAGTGATCAAAGCCAATCGAGCAGCGTCGTTCGCAGCCACAACAACAACCCACACACCGGTGGGTCTAAGGAGAGAGCTACAGTGCCTACGGGCAGTGTGGCGAACTCCAAGAACGGAAAGGTGCCTTCTAAGGCACCCACGCTAGCGCATACATCACGACCTTCCCAGGTCGCACGTGACGAGCGGCGCCGCGACGTCGGTGGTTCTAAGCATCCCCGAGGAAAGACTCCATAGCATCACTCTCAAGATGCACATGGCCAGCATGCACGTCAAGAGCATGCACTTATCTGCACCGACTGGCTTTACTGGGAGGAAGTTGTAGCACATGTCGCCAGGGCACCCGCTCCTGCCGCTGAAGCTCCTGGGAGGAATAAGACCTCTAGCACACACTCCGGGAAACGCACCTCCTCCGAGTGCTGCACTGCTGTTGAAGATATGCCGGAGAGCTCTACCGGCAAGATCAAGAAATCCAAGGAAGCTCCACTAGAGACTAAGAAGGTGCCCCCAAGGAGGATGGTACGGGAGGAACTTTTAGCAAAGCCAAAAAAAGAAAAGGAAGTTGAATTCGTGCCAATACTTTCCCGAAAAGGCATCAGAAGCTGCTGGCAAGAACCTTGCTGGCAATGAAGTTGTTGGGAACAACACCAAGACTGCCGGGGAGCAACTGGCTTCGGTAGGACCTGAGTCCTTGTTGTAGAGACAAACGCTCCTGCGGCAAAGCCTGCCGGGGAGCAACAGGCTCCGGGAGGACCTCTAGTCCTTGCCGTATTGACAAACGCTCCCGCAGCAAAGCCTATCGGGGAGCAACACGCTCCAGCAGGACCTCGAGTCCTTGTCGTGGAGACAAATGCTCCCACAGCAAAGCCTATCGGGGAGCAACAGGTTCTGGCAAGACCTTGAGTCCTTGTCATAGAGACAAACGCTCCCGCGGCAAAGCCTGCCAAGGAGCAACAGGCTTCGGCAGGACCTCGAGTCTTTGCCCTAGAGACAAATGCTCCCGTGGCAAAGCCCGTCGGGGAGCAATAGGCTCCAACAAGACCTCGAGTCCTTGCTATAGAGACAAACTCTCCTACAGCAAAGCCTGCCGAGGAGCAACAGGCTCTGGCGGGACCATGATTCCTTGTTGTACAGACGAACACTCCCGTAGAAGAGGACATGCCTCCAGTCCTTGCCGTCGAACCTCAGGCTCCAGCATGGATTGACAAGTTGTCGGCGGTTCTTTGGTCAATCAGAACGATACCAAATGGATCCATCGGCGAGATACACTTCTCCCTAGTGTACAGGGCGGAGGTAGTTCTTCCCAACAACTCATATACGGGTCACATCGAGTGCTCGCCTATGATGAGCTTGAGCAAGAGTAGTTGCAGCAAGATGACGCTACACTCCTTGAGGAAGATCGTCTTCAGGCTGCTTTGCGGGGTGTACGATACCATCAAGCCTTGTGCCGCTACCATAGCCTCAAGGTTCAAGCCCGAAATATTGAGGAAGGCGACCTTGTTCTTCGGAACGTTCAGTCAGCCAAAAATTTGTGGCATCCTCATCTTAAGCTACAGGGATCCCACGCTAATGATGCCACGTCGTCGTAAATTCTATCGTTGATCTCGTGTTAGTCGAAAACTAAGTCGAATTCAAAATTTAAAAATAAATCGAACGAGAAAAGTTTTCGAATGTAAAAATAAAAAAATGTCGGATGAGCTGCAAGAATCCTGTAATACTTTACAAAATTGAATCGGATATTTTTAGAGTTAATTAAAACATTTAAATACTTAAAACAGAAAATATTAGAAAAAATAAATAAATTATATAATATATATTAAAAACAGAATATAAAATAATAATAATAATAATAATAAATTAAAGAAAACAAAAAAACATCCCTGGCCGAACTAGGCCAAGTGGCCGAGCCAGCCACCTACCGGCCCAACCCGCCACGGGGTATAAAGCCCACTCGGCAAACCCTATGGTGCGCCACCCCCGCATCTACTACACTCCCTGCCGCCACCACTTATCCCCTCGCTCGCTAAACCCATCCCCACGCAGCGCCCCCACCCACGATTCCATGGCTCCTCCCCCGTCGCTCCCAAGCCAGATCCACTACCCCCATGTCGCCCCTCACCTCCGAGTGCTCCCCTCGTTAGTTCACTCCCCTCGCGAGACCACCCTCCTACCAGATCGCCCCTCCCCTCCATAGATATCCCTCACCAGCACCGGACCTCTCCCGGCGGCTTCCCTCACCCCCTACGCCTCCTTCCTCCGGTGCACAACCCCCATCGCCGGTGACCCCTCCTCTCCCGGCGGCCTCACTCCCCCTACCTGGCACCGCTGCCTCGCCCCTCCGGCGACCTCATTCGGACGCCGCCCCTCCTCCGGGCCGGATCCGGCCGACCCCTGCCTTCCCCTCGCCGTTCACCACCACCGGCCCGGGGCCCCTCCGGCCACGGCGCCTCCCCACACCGGCTGCAGCCCCCGTCGGATCCACCACGCCTCGCCTCCACCGGGAGCTCCTCCTCGTCAGAACCGCGTTGCCACCCCGTCGATGTCACCGGCCTCCAGACCTTGGCCCCGACGGCTCTGTCGGCCTCGACGAACCCGCCCCCCTTCAATGTGGGTGAGAATGCCCCTCTCCCTCTCCCGGTTCCATTCCAGCGATCGCCGCCGCGTTCCGGCGCCGTTGGGCTCCTGTAGGAGTAGGTGGAGGTTACCTCATCTCTCTCTTTGTTGAGAGAAGGTGTTTGTGAGAGAGAGATGAATAGAGAAGGACGTTAGAAAAGAGAGTTAGAAAGAAAAGAAAAAATGAAATATGTATTATGAACCTATTATACGTATGTATGTATCATGTAGGTATTTGTATATGTATTTGGGCATGTATGCATGTATGTAAAAAAGACTACATTATGTATATGGGTATGTATATGTGTGTGGATGTTGGCTCACTTACATATGGGGCCAACCCCTCACTCCCACTGACAGGGAGGCCATACACCCGTTGTTAAAATAAAATTAATATATAGAAATAATATTTAATAAATGGTTTAATTAATTAAATATTTAATCAATGAATTAATGAATTAATAATGTAATTATAATGATTATGAGTAAAAAGATTAATTAGATAATCTGTTAAATAGGATAATTAAATTATCCTATTAGAGTATGACACGTGGTCCCCCACTAAATTAATCTGATTAATTAATAATTAACCCTAATTAAAAACTGAGTTTATGACGCATGGGACCCATTGGTCAATTGACCAATCAATTGCTGATGTCAGCATGACATCATGCTGATGTCATATTTGCATTTAATCAAATTAATTAAATCTTTTTTTAATTCCTAGTTATTGAATAAAAATTTAAAAATTAATATAAAATAATCCATTAGTCACATCAACATATTTTCAACATGAAAGTTGATGACCATAACGAGACGAACACGGATACACGGTCCATTCGTTTGTCAATCGTCCCTAGCATAGCAAACGTGGAACATTTCCTTTGTTTTCACTCTGACCAGTAGTAGCGAGAGACCCGGGAAATATCATCTGATATTTTCCCGACCCGTCTATGACGGATGTTACTGTGTAGATCATGCCCAATATGCATATTGCCATGTCATGCTTAGTGTTGCACCTATTGCTTTTATTTATTGTTTCTCCCCCCTCTTCTTACCGGTAGACCCCGAGACTGACGCTGCTGCCAGATACATCTACGACCCTGCTGACCAGCCCTTTGCCGCAGAGCAACAAGGCAAGCAAACCCCCTTGATCATTCCTATATCGCCTATTCTTTCTCCCTCATGCTTGCATTAGAATTTTGCTACTGTTGTAGGTCGATCCTATATCTGATGCATAGACTGATTTTGTTAAACTGCTACTTTCAGTACTGCACCTTTAAACTGTTTACTATAGATGGAGTAGTCGTCCCCTCTGACCCGTAGTCCAGTTGCCTCGCTTGTTTTCAACTCTCGATCCCTGATCGATGAGCGAGAACCGGCACAACACTTACACCCCCTTAGTTGTGCGACGCTATCGGGTACCGAGGGTGACACCTCGCGAAGTACTCCTGATGATATCTCTGTAGTACAGCTAGTCGGTCGTGGTTATCAAGGGTGATTCCTCTTTCACCATTCCTGATGATGCCTCTGTCATGCAACCCCTCAAGTGTGGGACCCTCGAGGGTGATTCCTCTAGGTCCACCTTGACGGATACATCGTTCGAAATCCATCGAGGGTGATACCTCGGATTCCCCCTGATGTTTTTACCACATAGTTACTCGACCATGTTACTGGGATCATTGGTGATTAGTTGTTAGGCAGGTGGATTCCCGCGTGTTTGTGTCGATGGCCTAATTGAAATGATAATGGAGTTGGGTATTTTCTCTGGGTTGGTTGGAGATCTTTTCACACTAACCGGCTACGTAGGAAGAATGATGGGTACTCGACGTCGCATATCAGCCAAAGCTTTTTAGATGTCAGCAATAGAGCGGCGCGCCCGAGTGGTCCCGAGATGCATCGTGCTTGTGATTAAGGGGTCCTAGGACTGACGTAGGCCGCCCTCGCATCATGCAGGAGCGCGAAGGGCAAGTGGGCCCATGAACCTTTTGTGCTTAGGAGTTAGACCGGCGGGCAACCCTCTCTATTGAGTCTTAGGTGGGGCTGCGACGTGTCGATATTCCGAGGCCGGGCATGACCCAAAAAAGTGTGTCCGACTAGAGTGTTATCGAGCGTGACGGGAAACTTGGTGCATCCTTGCAGGGATGAAAATTAACTATTCGGATAGCCGTGTCCACGGTTACAGGACGACTTGGAGTTGTGCCCTGATCTTATACAACTACAACTGTTACTTAACTGGAATTAGTTGCCCCGGGATTGCTGCCTCGCAGAGAGTCGAGGGAGGATCTCTAGGCGTGACCTCATATTAAAATTGCTGCATCAATATGACTATTAATTGTGTTACCTTGCTCTACTCTCGTCTATTGCTGCAAGACCCTGAAGATGCTAGTCTTTGATAGGACTAGGCCTTCTCTCTCTATTCTCGCATTGCTGCAGTCAGTCCACATATAACCCCCTTCTTTGATATTGTTGCATACTTAGTTTAGTTCTTATGTAAGTCTCGCGAGTACTTTGGATGAGTAATCACCGTTGCTTTGCTCCCCTTTTGACCCCTTGATCCGTTGCTGCGACCAGATGGTGGAGCCCAGGAGATGGATTTTCCTGCCAACGCCTGCCACCCTGGTGGTGACTTCATCGTGGAGGCCGCTAAATAATAGGAGTAGTTAGGAGGTTCCGAGGCAGGAGGCCTCGCCTCGTTCGACCGTGTTTCTTTTTTGCTAGCCTTCTCCAAGGCACCTCATGTTTTATGTCTGTACTCATATATTGTTGCTTCCGCTGACTCGTGTGTTTATCGAGCTTCTGTATTCTAGCCCTCGAGGCCCCTAGCTTGTAATATGAAGCTTGTATTGTTTTATTTGTGTCTAGAGTTGTGTTGTGATACCTTCCCCTGAGTCCTTGAGTTTGATCATACGCATTTGTGTGTATGATTAGCGTACGATTAAATCAAGGGCATTACAAGTTCGTATCAGAGCCGACTGCCTTTAGGTAGCCCCCTTTCCAACTCCTTGGCCAAAATTGAGTCTAGTGTTTGAAAAACTTTACTAACACTGATGCTGTGGCTTACGGGCCCACATCTCAATTGGGTGGTATTAGTATCTTTTACTCCTTTCCTATACTCTGGGCTCTACTCTCTCTTCTCTTTCGGGATAAAGATTTTTCTAACTCTAACATTAGGTTCTCGTAAATACTTCCTCCCGGAGAGCCCCTCATCGCAGATGATGGCTTGATTCATCAGAAGACTCCAAGGATACTCTCCGATGTTTCTCTCGAGAACTAGTGCCCATCACTCTTGCAATTTCCCTTCCTCTGTCAACCCCTATGGATGACGACATACAAATGTCGTTCATACTTCCTTTTTCAATTGGTCTTGTTTGACGAGAGGCAACAGATTATCTTATCGGGGATTCGTCCGTAATCAGTTGTCATGGGTTTCGAAAGTTCTTCGAATTACTATTCGATCTTTCAGAATCCCTAGTAGCCTATTGCTCTTGACCTTTCTCACCTACTTATGTTATGGTTAAATCCATATTTCTAGCAGCATTCTTTAAAATTCTTTGTGATTTTCCTATGATCTTACTGATTCTACCTTGTGTGAATGCGTACAATCATCTGTTGTGACTCATAAATTATCTTCCGGCTTAGACGTCCTTCCACACAGAGCTGGTTCTTGACAAATCAACTATGGTGGTTGTCCATCTAAATCCATTCAACTTACTTGTATTTGATCAGAGCATCTAATTATGATACACCAACCTGGAAATCCTAATTCCTTTGGTAATTAAATATCAGTATGTTTCAGATGTTCTATAACCCGATGCACTGCATCTTATCTCCCTCTGATTGAGTACCGATACTCACATTAGGTCCTTTGTGGATAGTCAGACCGATTGCTGGGTTATTATCCGACGGTATCCCTTACATTCAAAAAATTCTTGTCATATTGTTCCCTTGATACTTAATGACATTGGCAAATTGTGTCTTCTGCTTCTGATATGTTGGCCATGCTCTGTTGTCAAGCATGTGTTAATTACTCTTGGAGTGTATGGTATATGTTCCTAAGATGCCCCTACGGGTTGAACCTATGCCTTCCGAAATAAATATGACTCCAAAAGTTTCCATGAGTCTTACTCTTCTGGTGCTTTGCCGAATATCCTTTCAAAGCTAGAACTTTATCAAAGGCGAGGAGTAAATGGCAGGTGATGCATTGATGAAGTGGGAGTCGACCTTGACCTTTGTGTTCATGCCCATGGAAACGATGTTGATCTTATTACAGAAGCTTATCGTATCAATAATCATTCATTATGTTGTTTAATCTGATATCTGTGATCTTGTCCTCTGCAATCGTGGTTCCGACCATGTTACACTACCTTGATTTCATTCTTAGACGAGTTAAAGTACTTGTCTCCTTTAGATCAATACATTGGTCCAAGCCTTAATGTTGATCTACCTACGAGTATTGTCCCTTGTAGCTCGAGGATATCACAGTGCTATATAACTTCTTGTTAGATCCTCATCAACTATGATATTTTCATTAATTCCTGTTTCCTCGTGTTTGAGTTGTTGGACACGCGAGAACATCGATAACTGAATCGAGTATGCATTGCGATTCAACAATTCTTAGTTATCTTCCTTGTTTACGAGTTTGTACTCGATCATGTCATTCCAAGATTTTAAGCTACATCACCATCGTCATGTTGGAGCTCGACCATGCTATCTATACCCTTCGTCCCTGGAACACAATTCCAACTGTGCGTTAAGCTTGCATCGAGCTTTCCACGTCATATTGGTTGTTTGAAAGGCAATTTTGATTCTGAGCTAGCAGTATTAACTGTGTTTCTGACAACCTTTAGCTTCACCATTTCATTTGCTTGATGTCGTCGCTCATCGATTACATCTTCGTTAAGCTTATCGAAAAATGTGTCGTGATCGTCATCAGCATTCTGAGTTGTTGCAGGGTATCAATTGAATGCATGTTGAAAAATACCATCATTGCCCCTCGATGATTTGTATTATCATCGACATCATTGTTTACCTTCCCTCCAACACAAACATGTTCATGTTTTGTGTTGTCCCTTAAGTTCCTTGTTGTTCAACTTATGCTATCTTCTACCTTGGAGTATTACCATTTGCTATGTCATCAATATTGTGAGCATTCTTGCACCTCTTAAGTAATTCTTGATATAATAATACTTCTAGCCATCACCACCCATTTCTTGGGCCCGTGTTGTTTCAAACCGGAATACCAACAAGTGAACTCTGATGTGTGATTCGAATACTTTTGTCAACCCTATTGCCTTGAGGTTAACAACTGATTGTTTCATTCTTAGTGTGTTGGGTTTTGACTCGTCATTTTGACATTGGTTGTGCTACTCCGCCCGTATTTCCGAGTGCACCCTTCTACCAATGTTTAATTGTTGTTGTTACATCGAGCATACAACATTATACCATTTGACTTGACAAATACTATATACTTGACCTTGTAATTTGTGGCAATTCGTCCATGTCAAGATCTTGGGGGATTGTTGTTGAGCCCATCAGCAAATTCTCCATGTTCCACGATGAAGCTCTTGAAAGCATTATCCTTGTGGCTAGCTCATAAGGAATGTGCCTCATAGCAGGAATGTTTCGCCAAAGTTTATATGCATTCTTGCCACCGTGAATAAGTGGAAGTTTTGTTTTTCTTCCTCTAGGATCTTCCCAAGTCATTCACGCATGTGCAAAGTGTTATATGTTTTGAAGATTTGGTTTCTTCAATCCATATATTTCTCTTAGAACGCCAAGCCACTGACTGATTTGATCAAGGAAAAGAGGTTTCTTCATAAGAGCTAATCGAGACTTACGCAACGGCCTTGATATCCTCGACGATGGTTCTCAAATCACAACTCACTTGCATTTCGTCGTAAGAATTCTATGTGGGCACGAATGTCTTGCCATTGTGTTCATATGTATTAAATAAAACTCTTGATTCAAGAATTGCTTGTGTAGCTCATCTCATGAGAATCTTGCGTCTTCTTCTTTCTTCTCAGGCATCTTGAGTATAAGGTGTCCCAACACCAATCAGATCTGAATCTCGGGCAGATATGATGGTAGGAACATTTTCCCAATAATTATAACTTTTGTCTTTATGTAACCTGGTACGGTGATGTCTTGTATGGCACACTGGGCCGAAGGATCTATTTTTATAAATTCTTCCATTTGTAAGATTCGCCATCTTCCATGCGGAAATTTATGGCTTATTTTATAAGTTGTTTTTGATGAATCCTTTGTGTACCCAAAGTCCAACATTTATCTGATGACCATGTCGATGCTACCTCGAAGCACGGATGTGGTACTTCAAATTTCAACAGGAACATTGGAAGTGCAATGCTAAATTGTTCTTGATCAATTATTCAAACCGTATGGTACAGGTAAACATCATGATTCTTCTTGCCTCTTTATCTAAAAGGTTATGTACTTGATGACCTATCATGTATACCATACTCTATCTTTTCCTCAAGAATGGTATACTTTAATACCTGTGTGTGTGAACACATTTTGCTTCCTATGTGTCTGTTTTACCTTTCTTGTGGCATAACTTATCTAAACAGTGTTAATTCTCTGCTTAAGTAATACATCGGTATACAACTCTGTCAGTAAGACCCTGTTACTATTGTGGATAACATTCCTGTAGCCGCCGGTGGACGAGGACCTTGCCTATTGGTCCGCCTCGTTTCAACGAGCAGGAAAATGGTTATGTTCGTCCCCCGCACTAGGTACCAATGTTGTTGCCAACATAACTGACCGGTTGTCCTTTGACATGTCTTGCTACCAATACCGTACAAGATGTCACCCCTCTACCTACTCTCGGTCCACATGGTGGATGCATAACCCAAAGTTCCACAGGATTGAAACCTGACTCTCCTACACACCGTTGACATGTAGGTAATCTTTACACTTGGCTTCGTATAAATTCTCGAGCCCCCGTTCAATGGACCGATCACTCTTCGGTCCTGATGTTATCAAACGTGCTAAAGATCAAGTCCGCATTATTCATGAGAATCTGAAGGTTGCTCAGTCTCGTCAGAAGAGTTAGTATGACCGTCATCATCAATATATGGTCTATCAACCTGACGGAAAGGCTTATCTTCGTGTCACACCAATGAGAGGTGCACACCGTTTCGGTATGAAGGGCAAGTTAGCTCCTCGCTATATTGGCCCTTTCACTATTCTCGAAAGGCGTGGAAGAGTGGCTTATCAATTGGAACTACCGGCGAACCATTCTCAGGTTCACGATGTCTTCCATGTGTCTTAGCTCCGGCGCTGCTTCAAGGATCTTATTCGAGCAGTGGATCATGATATGCTTGAGCTGCAACAAGACCTCTCTTATAAAGAGCTTGCGGTCCACATTCTCGACAAGGTTGAATGTCAGACTCGTCGCAAAGTCACGAAGTAACTTAAAGTGCAATGGTCAAATCATTCTGAAGATGAAGCCACTTGGGAACGTGAGGATCATCTTCTTGATGAATACCCCGGGCTCTTTCCTTCAACCTCTTAATTCTCGGGACGAGCATTCTTGTTAGTAGGGGAGAGTTGTGACATCCTCATCTTAAGCTACACTGATCCCACGCTAATGATGCCACGTCATCGTAAATTCTATCATTGATCTCGTGTTAGTCGAAAACCAAGTTGATTTCAAAGTTTAAAAATAAATCAAACAGGAAAAGTTTTCGATTGCAAAAATAAAAAAATGTCGGATGAGCTGCAAGAATCCCCTAATACTTTACAAAATTGAATCAGGTATTTTTAGAATTAATTAAAACACTTAAATATTTAAAACATAAACTATTAGAAATAAATAAATAAAATAGATAATATGTATAAAAAAATAATAAAAAGAATCAAACAAAACAAAAAACAGCCCTCGCCGAACTGGGCCAAGTGGCCCAGCCGGCCACCTACCGGCCCAACCCGCCACGCGGTATAAAGCCCCCCGGGCAAACCCTATGGTGCGCCACCCCTGCTTCCAGTTCAATCCCCGCAACCACGACACATCCCCTCGCTAGCTACCCCCATCCCCATGCAGCGCCCCCACCCATGATCCCCTGGCTCCTCCCCCGTCGCTCCCATGCCAGATCCACTCCCCCTAGTCGCCCCTCACCTCCCAGTGCTCCCCTCGTCAGTTCACTCCCCTTGCGAGGCCACCCTCCTACCAGATCGCCCCTCCCCTCCCTAGATCTCCCTCACCCAGCGCCAGCCCTCTCCCGGCGGCCTTCCTCACCCCCTGCGCCTCCTCGCTCCGACGCACAACCCCCACCGCCGGCGACAACTCCTCTCCGGGCGGCCTCACTCCCCACCTCGCGCCGCCGCCTCGCCCCTCCGGCGGCCCCATCCGGACGCCGCCCCTCCTGTGGGTCGGAACCGGCCGGCTCCGGCCTTCCCCTCGCCAGTCACCACCACCGACCCGGGGCCCCTCTGGCCACAACGCCTCCCCACACCGGCCAAAGCCCCCGTCGAATCCGCCACGCCTCGCCTCCATCAGGAGCTCCTCCTCGCCGGAACCGCGCCGCCACCCCGTCGACGTCGCCGGCCTTCTCACCTCGTCCCCGACGGCTCCGTCGAGCCTCGCCGAACCCGCCCCCTACAACGTGGGTGAGAACGCCCCTCTCCTTCTCCCGGTTCCATTCCGGCGATCGCCGCCGCGTTCCGGCGCCGTTGGGCTCTTATAGGTGTAGGTGGAGGTTACCTCCTCTCTCTCTCTGTTGAGAGAATGTGTTTGTGAGAGAGAGATGAACAGAGAAGGATGGTAGAAAAGAGAGTTAGAAAGAAAAGAAAAAAATGAAATATGTATTATGAACCTATTATACATATGTATGTATCATATAGGTATTTGTATATGTATTTGGGCATGTATGCATGTATGTAAAAAGACTACATTATGTGTATTGGTATGTATATGTGTGTGAACATTGGCTCACTTACATATGGGGCCAACCCCTCACTCCCACTGACAGGGAGGCCCCACACCCGCTGTTAAAATTAAAATAATATATAAAAATAATATTTAATAAATAGTTTAATTAATTAAATATTTAATTAGTGAATTAAGAATTAATTAATTAATTAGGTAATTATAATGATTATGAGTAAATAGATTAATTAGATAATCTGTTAATTAGGATAATTAAATTATCCTATTAGAGTATGACACCTGGGTCCCCAACTAAATTAATCTAATTAATTAAAAATTAACCCTAATTAAAAACTGAGTTTATGACGCATGGGACCCACTAGTTAGTTGACCAGTCAACTTTTGATGTGAGCATGACATCATGCTGATGTCATAATTCCATTCAATCAAATTAACTAAATCTGTTTTTAATTCCTAATTATTGAATAAAAGTTTAAAAAATAATATAAAACAATCTGTGAGTCAGATCAAAATATATTCAACATGGAAGTTGATCAGCAGAACGAGACGAATCCGGATAAGCGGTCCATTCGTTTGTCACACGTCCCTAGCATAGCAAACGTGGAAGTTTTCCATCGTTTTCAGTCTGACCGGTAGTAGCCGGAGACCCGAGAAATATCATCTGATATTTTTACGACGCGTCTATGACAGATGTTACTCCGTTAGATCATGCCTAGTATGCATATTGCCATGTCATGCTTAGTGTTACACTTGTTGCTGTTATTTATTGTTTCTCCCCCTCTTCTTACCGGTAGACCCCGAGACTGACGCTGTTGCCGGGTACATCTACCACCCTGCCGACCAGCCCTTTGGCGTAGGGCAACAAGGCAAGCAAACCCCCTTGATCATTCCTATATTGCCTATTCTTTCTCCCTCATGCTTGCATTAGAATTTTGCTAGTGTTGTAGGTAGATCCTATATCTGATGCATATCTTATGTATTCTAGCCCTCGAGGCCCCTGGCTTGTAATATGAAGTTTGTATTGTTTTATTTGTGTCTACAGATGTGTTGTGATATCTTCCTGTAATTCCTTGGCTTTGATCGTACGCATTTGCGTGTATGATTAGCGTACGATTAAATCGAGGGCGTCACAGAATTACAACAAGTTAACGCCAAAGTGGGAAGGCCGTTATCGGCTGTACGAGTTAGCAGACCTTGAGCAGTCCCCCTGGACACCGAAGATGGCGTTCTCGTGAGGAAATCGTGGAATATCAAGCATCTTTGTAAGTTCTATCCATAAGGCATGGTTGTCGGGTCTCCCGGCAACCACCTTTTGTACAAGTCTTGTCGACAAGGCATGTAATCCTTTGTACAAAGCCAGGCGCACACCCTGTGCATAGTCGAATAAAGTTAAGCGTTTCACGTCTTGGCGATTTTCATTTTTGTTTATGTGCATGCTTGTCTGAGATTTTGTGTCATGCTTATTTCTATACCTCTATTTTCTCTTCTTTCTTTTTCTCAGAGGATAGAAGGTTCCCTTGCGTACAAGTTTGCCGGGGGGTGATGGTATGGACACCAACGGGCCATGTTTAGGCGATGTTCTGTTCAACAAAAAGGAGTACAATAACAAAACGCTAAGTTGCAAAAACTCTGATTAAATTTTGAACAGTAAAGTTATTTTCCTCGGACGATTTCAACTTTTGTATGGAAAACCTGCACGCGAAGGAACCTTGTCATGATCGGTTGCGCCCTTACTTTGTTTCGAGCCCGCTCAACAACTTAAGTGGCTGCACTGAGAGCGCCAAGGTATCTTGCCAATAGTGAGACCTCCAGCAGGATGCTAAGGATCCGTTTCTCGAAGCGCTCGCGGCAGGGCTATGCGCACCGACAAGTTTCAATTAAAGTGTAGCGAATGTACCATACAAGAAGAAATCAGACAAGAGGAATAGCATACATCCATTTAAAACACAACCATTTATATTACATTAATAGTTGCCATGATTCTAACTTAAGATAAAATCGTCTTTGACATGGAATGGGAGCGGCAAAAAGAAGTGGAGCGGCTAGTCCCTGCTCTGGCCTTAAATCCTCTTGACTTGGCCCACCTTGTCGACGATGGGCATCACAAGCTCCTCGGGTACCTTGAGTTCCACATCCTTCGGCAAGCGATCAAGCACGTTGGTGAGGTTAATGTCGGGGTTCTTGTGCACCACTTTGGTGAACAACTTGAGGAGGACGACCCGACAAAGTTTGCGGGATTCGTTGGCCAGACGGGTTGCTTGACCAGAGTGGAGCTGCTTTAGGGTATCAATCATACTTTCCAAGAACAGAGTTAACCTGGCGCTCTAAGATGTCCCTTCATCGGAAGAATAGCCAAAGTTTTGCAGGCCCATGGTGGAGAGTGATAACCCACAAGTATAGGGGATCACAACAGTTTTCGAGGGTAGAGTATTCAACCCAAATTTATTGATTCGACACAAGGGGAAGCCAAAGAATATTCTCAAGTATTACCAGTTGAGTTGTCAATTCAACCACACCTGAAAGATTTAGTATCTGCAGCAAAGTATCAGTAGCAAGGTAGTATGATAGCAACAGTAGCAACAGTAACCAGTAGCAGGAAAGTAACAGTAGCAGCAATAGAGTAACAGTAGCAGCAGTGACAGCAGTAGCGACAGAGTAACAGTAGCAGCAGTGACATCAATAGCAGCAAAGTAACGTAGCAAGGACTAGTAGGAAAAACTCGTAGGCATTGGATCGGTGATGGATAATTATGCAGGATGGTATTCATCATGCATCAATTATAACATGGAGAGATTTGTAACTAGCTCCAGTTCGTCAATGTAATGTAGGCATGTATTCCATATGTAGTCATACGTGGTTAGGGAAAAGAACTTGCATGACATCTATTGTCCATCCATCCCATGGCAGCGGGGTCCCAATGGAAACTACGGGATATTAAGGTTCTCCTTTTAATAAAGAACCGGAACAATGCATTAACATTTAGTGAATACATGAACTCCTCATACTATGGTCATCTCCGGGAGTGGTTCCGGCTATTGTCACTCCGGGGTTGCCGGGTCATAACACATAGTAGGTGACTACAACTTGCAAGATAGGATCAAGAACACACATATATTGGCGACAACATAATAGGTTCAGATCTGAAATCATGGCACTCGGGCCCTAGTGACAAGCCTTAAGCATGGCAAAGTAGTAGCAACATCAATTTCAGAACATAATGGATACTAGGGATCAATCGCCATCAAAACTAACTCGATTACATGATAGATCTCATCCAACCCATCACCGTCTAGCAAGCCTATGATGAGATTACTCACGAACGGTGAAGAGGATCATGGAATTGGCGATGAAGGAAGGTTGGTGATGACGATGGCGACGATCTCCCCTCTCCGGAGCCCAAAACGGACTCCGTATCGTAAAATGCGATGAACTCTTGTCCTTTATTTTTTTTCTGGACGAAAGGGACTAAATAGAGCTGGGATTGGAGGCGGTGGAGCAACGTGGGCCCCACAAGCCTGCGAGGCACGGTCCCGGTGGGCCAGCGCCTGGTGGGCTTGTGGGCTCCATGCTCCACCCCTCCGGTTGATTCTTGAATCAGTATTTTTGATATATTCCACAAAAAATCCCCGTAAATTTCCAGGTCATTCCGAGAACTTTTATTTCCGCGCAAAAACAACACCATGGAAATTCTGCTGAAAACATCGTTAGTCCTGGTTAGTTCCATTCAAATCATGCAAATTAGAGTCCAAAACAAGGGCAAAAGAGTTTGGAAAAGTAGATACGACGGAGATGTATCACCGCCCCAAGCTTAAAACTTGCTTGTCCTTAACCAATTCAGTTGACAAACTGAAAGAGACAAAAGAAAAACTTTTACGAACTCTCTTTGATCTTGTTGTTGCAACTATGTCTAACTCATATCCAGAATTTCAGCAAGATCACAAGCTAACCACATAAGCAAATGACATCTAGGTGTCACGGTAAACTCATATCAATGGCATAATGAACTAGCGAGCAAATAATAATAAGTTTCAAACATAAACACTTCAATCAAAAACAATCATGAAGCAGTACGAACAGGTGGTATCTCGCTAGCTCTTTCTGAGACCGCAAAACATAAATGCAGAGCACCTTCAGAGACCAAGGGCTGACTAAACATTGTAATTCATGGAAAATAAGATCCAGTCACAGTCATACTCAATATCAGTCAAAAGCAAAGAATAAAAATGACAGAGGTGCTCTCTAATTGGTGCTTTTACAAGAAGAGGATGACTCAACAGGACCTTAAATAGATAGGCCCTTCGCAGAGGGAAGCATTGATTTGCAGAGATGCCAGAGCTCAAGCTTTTAAAACGGAGATAATAATTTTGGGTGGCATGCTTTCATTGTCAATGCAATTACCAAGAGTTTTCACCATCTTCCACGCTACACATGCTATAGCCGGTTCCCAAACAGAAAAGTAAAGTTTTGACTCCCCCACCACCGATCAATCACTCTCCACGACTTGCCGAATACTCTGGTGCCGTCCATACCAACGTCAATACAGGGGCAGTTTTGTTTGCAATTATCTTTTAGATTTGAGCATGGAACTAGGCATTCCAATTACTGACCCCTTTCTTATGAACGATAGTGAATAAACACATATCGAGGATAACACGTCTAGCATGGAAGATATTGATCGCCCCTTGTCACCACATGAGCGGTTCGGGCATGCAAAACAGATTATTTCTTGAAGATTTAGAGAGTGGAACATGCAAATTTACTAGGAACGGCAGGTAGATACCGCATATAGGTAGGTATGGTGGACTCATATGGAACAACTTTGGGTTTATGGAAGTGGATGCACAAGCAGTATTCCCGCTTAGTACAAGAGAAGGCTAGCAAAAGACTGGGAAGAGACCAACTAGAGAGCGACAAGAGTCATCAAAATGCATTGAGATTAACCAACATTGAGTGCAAGCATGAGTAGTACGTAAATCACCATGAACATGAATATCATAGAGGCTATGTTGATTTTGTTTCAACTACATGCGTGAACATGTGCCAAGTCAAGCCACTTGCATCATTCAAAGGAGGATACCATCCTATCATACTACATCATAATCATCTCAAGATTCATGTTGGCATCCAAGACAAACCATTATAAGCTCCTAGCTAATTAAGCATGGCATCAGAAACTATGATCTCTAAGGTGTCATTGCAAACATGTTTCTCTCACAACAAAGCAGAATCAGGAACGGTGAGCTAGTCATATTTACAAAAACAAAATAGATCGAGTTCATACCAGCTTTTCCAGGCTCAGTCACTTCGTCATATATCGTCATTATTGCCTTTCACTTGCACGACCGAACGATTTGAACGATAATAAGAGTGCTCGTGCGTTGGACTAAGCTGGAATCTGTAAGCAAACAGAAAGGAGAAGACAAAGTAATATGGCTCTTTGACACATAAACACATATGCATGCGAGAGCCACTAACATTGTAACCATGGTCTTCTACCTTGACCCAAAGAAAAAAGAAAACTATTTACACGGGAAAGCTCCCAACAAGCAAAAGAAGAACGAGAAATCTTTTTGTTTTTTCTCAAACTAGACAAACACACGAGAAGAAAACGAGAAAAAGAAATAAACTAGCATGGATGATTAAGTGGCAAAGTGTGAACACCGACTAACAAAGTGAAAGTGTAAGCAAGAACATAAAGTTGGTGAGAAACACGTTCTCCACCAAGCTTAGGCTTTTGGTCTAAGTTGGTCTACTCCCATGGATGGTCCGGGCGATACCCAAAATCATAATGGGGGTTGTACGGGAGCGCTACAGCCAGTATATGAATAGCTGCCTCACGGAGGCGAGCAACCTTTGCCTCCCTCTCATACTCCTCTTCCTCTGCTCTGGTTACGTAATATCTCCGTTTTACCTGAAAGTCAAAGAAGGCAGGAGCAGGAAGGGTAATATGGAAAACACGCTGCCGATTAAATTTTAACCGGTATAGGAGGGATTCATCATCCCTCTCAAGGAGCTGATAGCGTGTCAAAGCGGCGCGATCAAGGAAAGCTGTATGGACCGGGGGATCTCCTTCGCGGATGGGTACTCCAAGAAAATTTTGTATGCGAGTGGCATAGATCCCACCAAAGAAATCCCCTTCATTACCATTATTATTCAGCCTCCTTGCTATTATAGCTCCCATGTTGAAACTTCTATCACCCGTTACTTCGCTCTTAAGAATACTAAGGTCGGGTGCGCAGAGATGACAATGCTCAATCTTGCCCTTAATGCATCTACCTATGAAGAGGGCAAAGTAATGCAAGGCAGGAAAATGAATGCTCCCCATTGTAGCCTGCGTAATATCTCTGTTTTCTTCGACACCTATACCAGAGAAAAAATCTCTAACCGAAGATTTAGAGTATCATTGAGACTTCCCCAATCAGGTATCTTGCAAATTCTATTGAAATCCTCTAAATCCGTGGTATACGATTTGTCATAGAGATCAAACAGTACAGATGTATCATGGCCAGATGAAAATGTGAATCTACGAACAAAAGAGGCAGTGAGAGTAACATACTGTTCACATTTATCGGAGATGAATTCTTCGAGTCCGACATTGTGAAAAAGTGTATGAAACTTGTCTTTGAAACCTGCCTCAATCATGAATTCATCAGAAGGCCATTCACATGGTTGTACCTGTGAGTTCCTCAGTTGGTAAGGATCGGGCTCCCGAATCGCGAAATGGGGACCCTTCTTGCTTGGGAACCACCATGATAGTTTCTCCTGAACATCTTCCTTTTCTGAAATTTTCAGTGACTCAAAGAAAAACTGAACAAGGCTCAACGAAACTCATAGCAACTACTCCCACAAGTGCCTAGAGGCCATATCATGCATCAAAACTACTTGGGACCAGCTAAAATTAGCATGCAAAGCTCAAGAACAGGGTCACCAAGGCAGCAAAAATACGCGACGTATAGGGCACTAGAGCAAAAACTAATTGGACCAATGGAGGAGTCACATACCAAGGAGCAATTTCCCCAAAACAGTTTGGTGAATGGGGCTTTGCACAAGGAGATCGAAAATCAGAGAAAGAAGAGCAAGAACACGGGTTTGAGGTGTGAAACAATTTTTTCTGGAGGTAGGAGAAGCTGATGGGATCTAGAATAAGTGGAGGGGGTACACCTGTGCCCCACAAGACTGGTAGGCGCGGCCATGGGGGTGCCCGCGCCTCCAGGGCTTGTGGCTCACTGGTGCAGCCCCCTGACTAGCTCTCCGTCTCAGAATTTTTAAAAAATTCCAGACAAAATCATACTTGATTTTCAGGACATTCGAAGAACTTCTATTTTGGGGTTCTTTTCTATGGGACGCTAAAAGCAGAAAACAGGGAAAACTAAACTAAATCTATCATTTTTCTTCTAAGCAACTGAAGGTAAAAGCTTGGAACAGAGGTTTGTGACTCCTCGATTCATCCATCTCATGGTCATCGAAAGAAATCCATCAATGAGGTTGATCAAGTCTCCTTGACAAACTTTTTCGAATCGCAAAAGAAGACGGAGAATTTTCAAATAGTCACTAGGTTACCTCAATGGGGATGTGCATATACCCAACAAGCAAATCATACTTCATCTTGACAGTAGGTATAAGCCATTCAAAGCTCCCAATAAGAATCGATGAAGTTTTTTCAATAGCATTGATGCAATGCACTCGATATTGTTTCTTCGGAAAGTGCACCGTATGCTCATTACCATTGAGATGGAAACTGACATTGCCTTTGTTGCAATCAATAACAGCCCCTGCAGTGTTTGAAAGGGTCTTCCAAGGATGACCGACATGGCATCGTCCTCGGGAATATCCAGCATAACAAAGTCCGTTAATATAGTAACGTTAGCAACCACAACAGGCACATCCTTGCAAATGCCATACGGAAAGCGGTTGATTTGTCGTCCATTTGCAGAGCGATTTCAGTGGGTGTCAACTTATCCAATTCAAGTCTACGATAAAGAGAGAGAGTCTCATAACACAAACACGAGCTCCAAGGTCGCATAAAGCAGTTCTAACGTAGTTTCCTTTAATGGAGCAAGGTATAGTGGGCACTCCAGGATCACCTAGTTTCTTAGGAGTTCCACCCTTGAAGGTATAATTAGCAAGCATGGTGGAAATATAATCTTCAGGTATCCTCCTCTTATTAGTAACAATATCCTTCATGTACTTAGCATACATAGACATTTTTAGCATATCTGTCAAACGCATTTGCAGGAAGAATCATTTCAACCAATCGCTCAAAATCCTCATCATCCTATTTCTTGGATGGTTTGGGAGGAAAGGGCATGGGTTTCTGAACCCATGGTTCCCTTTCTTTACCATGCTTCCTAGCAGCGTAGTCGTTGTTATCGTATCTTCTATTCTTAGGATGTGGGTTATCAAGATCAATAGGTTAAATCTCCACATCCTTATCATTGCTAGGTTGAGCATCAACATGAACATCACTATCGATATTATCATTAGGCTCACGTTCAACGCCAGATTGTGTTTCGTCACCAGAAACGGAGACATTGTTCGGACTCTCAGGTGTAACAACATCAGGGTTGCTAGCGTGCAAGTTCCTATCATCTCTCTTCGTCTTCCTAGGATGACTAGGTGCATCAGCGCTACCTCCTTGAGAATCTTGTTCAATTCTCTTAGGATGACCCTCAGGATACAAAGGTTCCTGGGTGATTCTACCGCCTCTAGTGACGACTCTGACAGAATTTTCATTCAACTCGTTGAGCAAGTCATTCTCAGCTTTAAGTACTTGTTCTAATTGAGTGGTGACCATAGAGGCATGTTTACTCAACAGCTTAAGATCATTGACATTTCTTTCTACACAAGCACTCAAATGACTAAGATACGAGCATTCCGTTCCAATTGTCCGCTAACATAATCATTGAAACTTTGTTGTTTGGCAGCAAAGTTATCAAATTCATCCAGGCATAAGCTAGCAGGTTGAGCAAAAGGAATATCACTCTCATTGAATCTACCAAGAGAATTTACCTCTACTACGTGTATCGGGTTATCAAGACCATGGATCTCTTCGATAGGTGGTAGATTTTTGACATCTTTAGATTTAATGCCTTTCTATTTCATAGATTTCTTAGCTTCTTGCATATCTTCAGGACTGAGGAATAGAATACCTCTTTTCTTTGGAGTTGGCTTCGGAGGTGGTTCGGGAATAGTCCAAGCGTTCTCATTGCACAAGATATTATTCAATAGGATCTCAGCTTGTTCTACGATTCGTTCCCTAAAAACGCAACCGACACAACTATCTAGGTGGTCTCTAGAAGCATCGGTTAGTACATTATAGAAGATAACAAGTATTCCATTCTTCTCAAGAGGGTGATCAGGAAAAGCATTTAGTAGCTGGACGAGCCTCCCCCAAGCTTGTGGGAGACTCTCTTCTTCAAATTGCGGAAAGTTGTATATTTCCTGCAAGGCAGCTTGCTTCTTATGGGCAGGGAAATATTTCTCAGAGAAGTAGTAGATCATATCCTGGGGGCTACACACACAACCAGGGGCAAGAGAAGTGAACCAAGTCTTAGCATCATCCTTTAGTGAGAAAGGAAACAACTTAAGGACATAGTAGTTGCGGTTCTATTCCTCACTCGTAAATAGGGTGGCTATATCGTGTAGTTTGCTAAGATGGGCTACAACCGTTTCAGACTCATAACCATGAAAAGGATCAAAATCGACCAGAGTGATCAACTCAGGGTCGATAGAGAATTCATAATCCTTATCGGTCACAAAGATAGGCGAAGTAGCAAACTTCGGGTCGTATTTCATCCTAGCGTTCAAAGATTTTTCTTTCCACTTGCGCAGTAATTTCTCAACATCATAGCTATCCTTACAAGAAAAAAAGTCCTCAACTATCTCTCGCTCCATAACATAACCCTCAGGCATATCAGGCAATTCATATCTAGGAGAGCTAGTTCTAACAGGCGAAATAGGAGCTTCTACTTCAATAATCTCAGCAGTTTCAGAAGTATCATCACATCTAGCAACAACTCTAGCAATTTGTGCATCAAGGAATGCACCTAGTGGCAAAGTAGTATCAAGCATAGCATCATCACAAGCATTATGGACAGCAGAAGTAGCATCATCAAGCACATGCGACATATCAAAATTTCTAGCAGGAGGTGGTGTCGCAAACATACTCATAATTGAAGGTGAATCAAGTGGAGAGCTAGATGGCAGTTCCTTACCTGTCCTTGTAGTTGAAGGCAAGTCTTTAGTTCTTGGATATTTCGAATTCCTCGTAGTGATCAACAGACGTAAATCCCAAGTGACTCAGAGCATATAGCTATGTATCCCCGGCAACGGTGCCAAAAAAGGCATGTTGACGGGACACTATTCTTGACTTTGGCTTCCCCGGCAACGGAGCGAGAAAAAGGTCTTGATAACCCACAAGTACAGGGGATCGCAACAGTTTTCGAGGGTAGAGTATTCAACCAAATTTATTGATTCGACACAAGGGGAAGCCAAAGAATATTCTCAAGTATTAACAGTTGAGTTGTCAATTCAACCACACCTGAAAGATTTAGTATCCGTAGCAAAGTATCAGTATCAAGGTAGTATGATAGCAACAGTAGCAACAGTAACCAGTAGCAGCAAAGTAACAGTAGCAGCAGTAGAGTAACAGTAGCAGCAGTGACAGCAGTAGCGACAGAGTAACAGTAGCAGCAGCGACATCAATAGCAGCAAAGTAACGTAGCAAGGACCAGTAGGAAAAACTCGTAGGCATTGGATCAGTGATGGATGATTAAGCCGGATGGTATTCATCATGCAACAATTATAATATGGAGAGACATGTAACTAGCTCCAGTTCGTCAATGTAATGTAGGGATGTATTCCGTATGTAGTCATACGTGCTTAGGTAAAAGAACATGCATGACATCTATTGTCCATCCCTCCCGTGGCAGCGGGGTCCTAATGGAAACTATGGGATATTAAGGTTCTCCAGACCAATGCACTAACACTTAGTGAATACATGAACTCCTCATACTATGGTCATCTCCGGGAGTGGTTCCGGCTATTGTCACTCTGGGGTTGCCGGGTCATAACACATAGTAGGTGACTACAACTTGTAAGATAGGATCAAGAACACACATATATTGGCGACAACCTAATACGTTCAGATATGAAATCATGGCACTCGGGCCTTAGTGACAAGCATTAAGCATGGCAAAGTAGTAGCAACATCAATTTCAGAACATAGTGGATACTAGGGATCAATCCCCGTCAAAACTAACTCGATTACATGATAGATATCATCCAACCCATCACTATCCATCAAGCCTACGATGAGATTACTCACGAACGGTGAAGAGCATCATGGAATTGGCGATGAAGGAAGGTTGGTGATAACGATGGCGATGATCTCCCCTCTCCGGAGCCCAGAACGGACTCTAGATCAGCCCTCCAGATGAAGAACAGGAGGTGGCGGCGCCTCCGTATCGTAAAACGCGATGAACTCTTCTCCTTTATTTTTTTCCGGACGAAAGGGACTAAATAGAGATGGGATTGGAGGCGGTGGAGCAACATGGGCCCCACAAGCTTGCGAGGCGCGGCTAGGGGGGCCTGCACCTGGTGGGCTTGTGATCTCCACGCTCCACCACTCCGGTTGATTCTTGCACCCATATTTTTTATATATTCCACAAAATATCCCCATAAATTTCCAGGTCATTCCGAGAACTTTTATTTCTGTGCAAAAACAACACCATAGCAATTATGCTGAAAACAACGTTAGTCCGGGTTAGTTCCATTCAAATCATGCAAATTAGAGTCCAAAACAAGGGCAAAAGAGTTTGGAAAAGTAGATACGACGAAGACGTATCAGAGAGTTGTGCCGTAAGACTTTCCACGGCATCGGCAAGGCATTCCGTCCAGATCTTCACGCCTCCCACATAGTCATCATGAGCAGCGATAACACTCTCGAGCAGGGCCTGTTCATTTTAGAGGTCTTTGACCAAGACCCTCTCACGAGCCTTGCTGCTCTCAAGGGTGTCTTCCAATGTGGTCAGCTTCAGCTTCAGGTCGGTAAGGGAGTCATTGGGTGAGTTGAGTTGTGTGGTTTTGTCGAATACGGTGGTCTGCATCTCCGCCAAGCTAAAGAGAGTCTTCACTCTTTCGGCCTTGAGCATCGAGATCTCCTTGCCGAGACCTTGAAGATCCATCTCCAGTCTCTTTACCTTGTCGACAAGCTCGTTCTTGGCGGCCTCTATAGCATCGGTGGCGTTGATAGCTTCCTTCAGCTTGCCGGCATGGTCAGTGGCCTGAGCCGCAAGGATTCCCTTATGCTTCTACTCCAGCTCATGAGCCTGCTGCGCGAGAAGTCTCTCGGTTTCTTCATCCTTGCTACAAATCATATCGACGAGCGCCTTCTCGCGAGCGTCAAGATCCTCTTCATAAGCATCAAGCTCCACGCGACGCTCTGTAAGGCGGGTTTCCTGTGCAGCAGCCCATTGTGAGGCCTCCTCTTGCACCTTCTCGATTTCAGACTACTTCAAGAGGAGCTCGCTTCGGTCTTCATTCAGTTGTTCCCGACCAGATTTCAGCTCTTGAAAGGCTTCGACGAACCAGGCTTGTGTTTCCCCGACATGCTTCTGGAAATCCACCTTCACTGCGAAAACAATTGCTGCCCTAGAGTCCAACTTCTCTCTCCGGACACGGTGGAGCGCCTGGAGTTGATGGAAGTTGTCGCTCATAGTTTGGAGGAGTTGTTCTTCCTTGGATTTGTTGCTGCCACCTCTAGGTTCGACAACGATTTTGAGCCCAGTAGCAGTGGTGATTTCATCGTGGAAGGTTTCTCCTTCAGTGGGCACCCTACCGCTTGCCGCTCCTCGCATGCTGATGAACAGGTTCTCGCCAGCTTCGAGGTATCTTCTTGAAGAGGGGGCTTTAGATGTTGACGGTTGATCATGAGCAACCGCCCCACTGACAACTTAGGGCTGTGTGGTCGGCGTTTATCCTGGCGATCCTGCAGCAGGAATGTTGTTAGTACTGTCATATGACTCCTTGTCGTCCCTCTCCGCAGACCCCTTGGCGGTCTCCTCCTATACATCCTTGGTGGCCTCATCAGTGGCAACTCTGTCAGCTTCTGCGGCAGCAGCCATGGCGATTTCCTCTATGATGGCGTCGAGATCCATATGTTCCATCAGAGGGAGATCTGAAAACCAAAAGAAGGGGAACAAGATGAGACCAAGATAGAAGTTCAAGAAGACAAAAAGACATATCGACAGAATAACAAGTAATATTGGGAAAACGGTTTACCTACGCCAAGCTGTTGATAGGTGGCTGCTACATTCCCAGTAACATCAGTTGCTGATGTAGGACTGACGGCCCCTACGCTTGCTGGATCATTCTCGATAATGATGGTTTCGCTGGCGGAAGCCCTTGCCAAAGATCCGTCTTCGGGAGGCGTGGTTGATGAAGGTGGCGCATCAGGGGCAGCTTCTTATGGCTCTCCTTGCTGCCGATCTTCTCCTGCAAGCCTGGCAATGTCAGTGGCGAAGATAAGCATCCCAACACTCGCCAGTGGGAAATTAGTAATGGACCCACACTGGGGGCTGCGTTGAGGACTTTGTCGAAGGCTGAGCTCCGGGCTGATGGAATTTGTCGCTGGCACACCTATGGTCCTTGCCGGAGGCTCACCGCCTGTCGATGTCTTCGCCCTCTTCGCCATCCTTTGCGCAAATGTTTCTGTATCTCTGCGGAGAAGGACCCAAGCAAGATAAGCAAACTAAGCAAAACCAGAGATTTGGAAACTAAAAGACACGACAACACTCTTACCCTACCTCTTATGAGCTGAAGGCGAAGAGTTCTAAGTCAACTTCCGCCACAGTGTACATGTGAGGAAGTGGAGGAGTGGCCCTGGGATTGGGACACCGAAGGTGGCTTTCCGAAGAACACTTTTTCTTCTTGGGAGCTGGGGGCTCCTCGTGTAGCTTCTCCTCGGCTGTATCTTCGGTAGAAGGACCCCCGGCAGCTGCGCCACTATGCTCCCTCGAAACCTCCTCCAGCCTGGCAAGTGTTCCCTCCGGCACCATTTCCTCTTCGCTAGATTCTTCTCCCACGAAGCCAACACTGCCGGCCTCCGCGCCCAGATTCTCCTCTTCGAGCCTGCCGGCGATGTACGCCACTTCTTCCTCACTGGGTGGCATATGAGGTTTGTTTCTTCTCGGATGGCTTTCTCACACAAATTGTCCAAGAAATCTTGTACCTGCTCTACAACTGGCTCATCCCAAGTGATGTCAAGGCCACGGGAATTACATGTCTGCATCATGGTCATGAGAGTCGAGAGCGCTCCAGTCACTTCCGCGTGCCATCTTGGTGCTTCGGGCAAGCAGAAAGGCTGGGGGTCCACCTCCTGAATCCAACACCACTTTGCCCGCCATTCTGACCACTTCTCGTGGAAGACCCCTTCTGGGTACACATCCTTGTTCCATGATCTTGTAATCCAGGTGATGGAACCAGAAAGGGCATCTCCCTTTTGAATACGGGGAATGAAGTAATGGCGAGAGAGGGCTATGTTGGGGGGTACTTCGAGAAAGTGTTCGAAAGATGGGCAAAGACACACATGCTTGTTACCGCATTCGCCGTAAAATTTAAGAGTTTGAAGCCGTTTGTGTACATGATGTCGACGAAGAAATCAGAGAAAGGGGGACAAAGCCCGCAGTAGGTGGCAAAGAAAGAAAATTTGTCCGGGCCACCACTGGAATAACCAGGACTCACGCGAGTAGCGGGGTGCGCCTTTGTGTCCCTTGACCACATGCATAGATATCTAACCCTTAGAGCTTTCACATCAAGCCCTGGGGGAAGAGAACAAGCGCCTTCCTCATCTTCGCCAACTCGTTCTCTGGGACGACGCCTTCCCCACCTTGCCCTTCCTTGCCTTCGGCGGCATGGCAACGATGGGAGCAGAGGCCGAAGATGGTGGGCGCTTGGCAGCGGTGGATGGATAGGGAGGCTCTATTTTGCGCTCGAGGAAGGAGACGACGCCGGTTCCAACATTGCAAAAGGGTAGGAGGTAATAGGGAAGTGCCTCTGCGGTCTCCTCTTTATGGGGAAGACGGGACCGCCTCTTGGCTCGCGAGAAGATGTTTCTGCACGCGCGCGGTTGTTTCAGCCCCTCCGTGCATGTCTCCCACGTCGTGCATTCAATGTGTGCCATGGGGGGGGGGGGAAGGGGCGCAGTAAATGAAATGATTACAACCACAGATTGCTGCCACGTGTGCCTGTGCACTGGATCAGCCTAGCCCAACAACGCCTCGCACGCGTGTATGGCTAGGCCCGAGGGCTCCTGTCAGTGTACTAAAGTTTGGTCTATAGTACCCCATACCTGTGCATGGGCAGTTGTAGCCACGCCAGCGGCAAAGCCTGTCGGGGTACAACTGAAGGAAAATACGAAGATGTCAAGGAAACGTTCATGTTAACAACCAGAAGATAAAAGACCTAAGGCTGGAATCCCAACAAGTCCTTGCCGGGGTACCTAGCGGAGACCCGGCAAGATGTGCACCCAGCAAGATCCCACCAACAAGCCACCGATTCAGCGCAGCGACCAGTTGCCATTCCTCCTGGATACGTGTCAAGCCACAAGCAATGGTGAGGGTTAAGCAGTGCCGATGGGACGGGTCCCTGTCTCGTGTCACACAAGGTGTCGAGGCCTGACGGAAGCATTTAATGCGTCTGTCCTAAGGATCAGTAAATACTATAAACTGTGCATCCCGTGTGTGCCCTGTTCGCCACTGTTGGTGACCCGTTCGACGTATAAAAGGAGGCCCAAGGCGTAGCTACAAAGGGGTATGGAGGAGAGAGGATAGATTCTCAGAGGACTCTAGGGTTTTAGACTCTTAGAAGAAGGGCTTTTAGGTGTGTAGCTACTGGAGCCACGGCCCAAGAACACTCAATACACCTGAAGCAGGAGTTAGGTTTTATGCTTCTCATCGGACCGAACCTGGGTAAAATCCCCTCGCGTTGATCATTGGTTTTGCTTTTGGTGCACCCTTCTCTCCCTGCTGAACTGTAAAGGGATCCATGGGTCCCATAGGTGTTGTTCCCCGACAGTAGGTGTGTCCCAAGGGTGAGTGATACATTACAAAATAATCTAATTAGCAGGTTAATAAGTGAAGGGGGGTTAGTGCTAAAGGGGATTAGCCCGTAAATAGCTATGCCGGCCTGACAGGGTAGTTGCTGCAGCCATTTACACACATTGCAGGCCGACGACACACACACACCACACAGTCGGCTCGGCTCTCACCCATAGTGTTTGGCGGCGGGGAGGGTGAGGCCCCGTGCGTGTCAGGGCGGCGTGGTGGGGAGCGGCGGTGGAAATATGAAGGCGGATGTGTGGTGCGACTGGCGCACACGCCGTGCCATGGTGGTTGGGGGGCGGCGGCAGGCAGCACAACTGTGGCCCGGAAGCGGGGCGAGAGGTGAGCGGCTGCGCAGGCCAACAGAGGGGGGGTGGGTGAGCGATATGCAACTAGAGGCGGCAGCATGGGCGCAAACAGCAGCTATTGCGGGCGCGGGCAGCTATGAGAGAGATCAGGTGTGGGGCGAGCGGCGTGAGGGCGTGGGGTGGCCCGAGTGTAGTGGCCGGAGGGGGAAGGAAGGAGGCCGGAGCCTCAGTAGCGTTGTAGGTGTGCGGGTTAGCGAGGGTGAACGGAGCAGCTCGGAGAAGAGGTGAGGTGTCCGACAGGAGGGCGCGACGGCGGTATTCCGGCGATGGGGAGATGGAGCCATGAGGGGACTAGGTAGGGGTTGGCGCGGGGAGGTGCCGACGAGGAGGCCCGATGGCGGAGGGCCGACGTAGGGTGCCGGCGACATCGTGGTGTGGGGGTGGGGGCGCGGGATCGGCGCCCGATCCAGATCGGCGGGAGAGAGAGTGTAACACCATGTGTTGTAACTCTCCTTACTAATTATTTTTTCTCAAAAATTAGGACCAATTAAGAATTTTAAGACTCATTGTGATGCTTGATATGACTATTGCTTCTTTAATTGTTTGCTTATGTTTAATCCCAATGTTCCTCATGGTCATGTTCAAAATTTTAAGACTCGTTGTGATGCTTGATATGACTATTGGTTGCTTGATTGTTTGCTTATATATATATATATTACATATATAAGAGTTTCATCTCATGGTCATGTTCAAAATATTAGGCAAAACCCCTCAAAACCCTTCCTGCCTATTTCAAGCTTTCGGAGTATTTATATAAGAAATATTCTCAATAAATTCCTACAAAATTCTAGCATGTCACATATGATATATGTGATGATCTTGCCAAGTTTCATAACAATCCAAGTTGATTTGACTGAGTTAATTATTCTAAAACCCTATTTGTCCAAATCCAAATTTGAGCAACTCTACATTGCCAAGTGTCTCCAGTTGTGCTCAAATTTGGTGGACGTGTTCTAATACTCCAATAATGCATCCACGCGAGGTAGTCCATCAAGGAGAATAAAAGAACTTGTCCCAAACCCCTCAAAACATTCTCTGTTGATTTCAAACTTTGGGAAACTTTACATTATAAAGTTTCTCCAATTGGTCCCAATCTTTTTGGGCATGCTTTAATGCTCAAATAATGCCCCCACACCAAGTGGTGGATTTATGGCAATTGATTTTCATGGTTTCATATGCAGAAAGCCATTTCTGCCCATTTCATGGGTTTTTTAAGTCTACATTGGAAACTTTCTCCACCAAATCCCAAATTTGGTGTCGAAGCCTAGTTTCACCTATTATGTGATCATGTTAAGTTTCATAGCAAATGGAGCCCATTTGCTAGCCTTAACATCCATCAAACACCTTACGTCTATTTACAAAAGTTGTGGCTTTGGCACCTTCCGCTATTTCCCTTGAGGTTAAAATTTTACCGAAGCTTTACCTAGTCCCCTTTTACCTCCATTAACATTTCTATGGCCACGGGTCAATTATTGGGGGGTGACTCCAAGTATCTACCCCTTGTTTTTACCTTGGCAACACTGTTTTACCCTCCTTGCTATACTTCTGCTTAAGCTAAAGCCCCCACCTCTTTCCTGAGATCCCCTAGAATGCTAATGCATCATTTCAAACCAAGATATGGCATGCTCGTGTAGGAAAAACGAGCAGCACATCTAAAACTTGATTTCTCATAGAATTGTAGCCTTGAAATACAACTGCTAGCTAAACTCATCCCCCTGAGATTAAAGTTGGCATCTTGTAGTCCTTCCATGAATAAGGCTACTAGACAAGCTTTTGTTTCACAAGCCCTCCACTAAGAGCCCTCGTTTCCAACCTTAAGTTTGCTGCTGCAAACTTAATTGTAGTCATGACCCAGTCTAACCTGATCCACTTGGGTCCAACTTCACCAGTGCTTCGTGGCACGCATGCCTTGCATGGTTGACACCTTGGTCTGGCCAAGGAGAAATCAGACAAAGTGGGATGGTGACCACCTCCCTAGCGTGCAAAAACGGCGCTCTGCGCCTTGTCTTCTTCTTGCAGGCTATGTTCAACCGTTGCAGCGTGTCTCAGCGCGCCACAAATCTCCCTTTGACCAGTCCTGCCCCTCCCCGATGCCAGGAAGTGGCCGAGATGGCTTTGGCACGCGTGGCTACCGTGCCCAACACGCACCCGAGAGCTCCTAGATCCTTCTTGGTGCCCCTCCATCTTAGCCTCACTATCGAGCCCCAGCTACCTCCCATATCCTTCTCTCCCTCCTGTAGCAACCCCTGGAGCTTCCCCTTTGCCCTCTCCTACCCTGCCATCACGACAATGGCCGTGAGGTGCCGCCATGGCCTCACTCGGATTCGGTTCTCCCGAGCCCCCTCTCCCCCTTTAGAGCCTCGCCTAGGCCCTCAAGTGCCTCCACCATCCTTCCCGGCATTCCAGAGCTTAGTCTCCACCGCCGAATCGAGCTTGCCACCTAGGCCCGTCGACCTCCACCGCGGCTAGGGGATGGTGCTCTCCGGCACCTTCTAGCAGGGGAAAGCATCCCAGGTGGTTGCGGCTCCCTCCCCCGAGCTCGTAGGTGGCTGCGGCGCGCCAGCCATCTGTGGAGCCACCGTGGCAGGCATCGGATTGGGCCCTGCCTGACTCTCCCGAGCTCCACCGTCATGGGGCGGGAGGTAGGGGATGACTCGACGGCCAGGCTCGCATGTTAGTGAGCCAACCGCCGGTGCCACCTATCAAGTGGAGGCGCCTTCCGCAGGGTGCATCTCCCCACACAGGGAGCGTACTCTGGGGAGTACGCCTTCGACGTGGACAACCTCCAGCACGCCAGGCTGAGCCGCTGGGCCGGCCACTGATACGTCTCCAACGTATCTATAATTTTTTATGGTTTCATGCTATTATCTTGTCAAACTTTGGATGTTTTGCATGCCTTTTATTTATTTTCTGGGACTAACCTATTAACTCAGCGCCAAGTGCCAGTTCCTGTTTTTTCCATGTTTTTGACCTCTTTCAGAGGAGATTTTGAAACGGAGTCCAAACGGAAGAAAATCCCCGAAAAGATTTTTTCTGGAACGGAAGAAGATCGGAGAGCTTGGGGGCCAAGCCAGAAGAGCCCCAGGGGCCCCACAAGCCCCCACCCCGTGGCCAGGGGGGCCGCGCCATGCAGGCTTGTGGCCCCCCTGGAGGTCCCCTGACCTATATCTTGTGCCTATAAATTCCCAAATATTCCCAAAAAAATCAGGGGAGCATCATAATTACTTTTCCGCCGCCGCAAGCTTCTGTCTCCGCAAGATCCCATGTGAGGCACGTCCTGGTGCCCTGCCGGAGGGGGGATTCGGACACGGAAGGCATCTCCATCAACACCATGACCTCTCCGATGATGCGTGAGTAGTTCACCATAGACCTACGGGTCCATAGCTAGTAACTAGATGGCTTCTTCTCTCTCTTGGATCTTTAATACAAAGTTCTCCATGATCTTCATGGAGATCTATCTGATGGAATCTTCTTTTGCGGTGTGTTTGTCGAGATCCGATGAATTGTGGATTTATGATCAGATTACCTATGAATCTTATTTGAGTTTCTTCTGATCTCTCTTATGCATGATTTCATATCCTTGTAATTCTCTTCGAGTTGTGGGTTTTGTTTGGCCAACTAGATCTATGATTCTTGCAATGGGAGAAGTGCTTGGTTTTGGGTTCATACTGTGTGGTGACCTCACCCAGTGACAGAAGGGGTAGCGAGGCACGTATCGTGTTGTTGCCATCAAGGGTAAAAAGATGGGGTTTTCATCATTGGTTTGTGATCACCCCTCTACATCATGCCATCTTGCTTAAAGCGTTACTCTGTTCGTCATGAACTCAATACACTAGATGCATGCTCGATAGCGGTCGATGTATGGAGTAATAGTAGTAGATGGAGAAAGTATCAGTGAACTTGTCTCGGACGTGATGCCTATATGCTAGATCATTGCCTTAGATATCGTCATGACTTTGCGCGGTTCTTACTTTTGCAAACAATCTTGAGGGGATTGACAACCCCTTTGAAGCGTTGGGTGCAAGTTTGTTTGTGTTTGCGCATGTACTCTAGACTTGACGAGACCCTCCTTCTGGATCGATACCTTGGTTCTCAAACTGAGGGAAATACTTACTGCTCCTGTGCTTCATCACCCTTTCCTCTTCAAGGGAAAACCCAACGCAAGCCCAATCTCCGTCAACGTGTCAATTTCTGGCGCTTGTGTTTGAGAAGTAGCAGCCACCTCCTCCCCAGTGCTAGTGGGTGTAGCATAGCCCTCTATTATAGCCTTTCTCCGTTTTTCTCTTTTTATAGGAATTTCAATAATCCACAATAAATCCATTTTGACTCCAAATCTGATGATTCAAATTTCTAGAGATTCGTAAATTCAAGATATATCCAGATATGTGCATTGCACATTTTTCCAAAAGACGTTCTTGCGGGGTTAATATTCAAATATCCATTTGAATATTTTAAACACCACCTTCCAAAAATCATAGAGGATTCAAATCAACTCCAAATGCAGTGATTCCAATTTCCAAAGTCTTCTAATATGATGCAGTATTTTTGAAGCATTAGTCAACATTTTCATGTGGCATGTTTCTGTTGCATTAAATAAATAGCTCCTTTTTGCTATTTATCCAATGTTAGAAAATTCCTAGAATATTCATATCCATTCCAAATCCAGTGAAACAACTTCCTAAATGTTTCTAAAATCATGCTTTGTTAAATAAGTGCCTCCACTCATTTTTTAGCAGAATGTTTTCTGTAGGCTTCTTAAAGGATCACCTATTCCTCCTTTCATCCATTCAAAAATCCGTGATGGTCCAAATCTCCTAGATCAAGATTCATGTATTTTTCTTATAACGAGAGGTCAAAGAAAAATAAAATTCCTATTTATATAGCACTTCTTTTTCTGCTTGCTGTGTGGCTTACTGTGATTGTTTCCGATGATAGTTGACAGAGTAGACTGGGTACTCGGAGTTGGACCAGAAGACCTCAAAGACCCCGAGGACTTATGTGAGCAAAGGCAAGCAGACCTGTGACCATGTCTGAGAAAAAAAAATTATGCATTCCATGTTGAATACTTTACTTCCATGCATATGATCATGAATTAGTCGGTACCCCCTCGGTAGGGTGTTTTCGATAGCTCCTCTGGAGCACTTGCATTGAGCATGACCCTACCATCTATGAGGGTCATGCTGGTAAAAGTTAACAAGTAGTAGTAGTGCTACGCATAGGATGAGCATATGCATGATGATGGTAACACAAAGATGAAATCAAAGGTTTTACAAAAAACCCCGTCAGGTGCCACTAATGCCCGAGGGTGATGGTGTTGAGCTGGATGACCACTTGAGGAAGAAGTGGTGTACCGGAAATGTTCTGTGTGAGTGGTTTCGGAAATGGGATTAGATTTATGATGTGTCGACTGTCCAAACCTTACATGTGCAACCAAGATACCCATTATGGGATGGGGCTATGTTGATTACTCTTATCATCCTAGCAAGGAGCCCACATTACTAGTAGCGAGAGTGATATGTTCACTCTCGTGACGGGGTCGTGCCAGGTAGGACGACTATGCTGTTTTTACGTGTTTCAGGCACACCGTTGGTCCCTGCATGGATGATACGGTCCAGAGTTGGTGCTCGTAAGACGTACATCATGTGGGCTGGGTACCAATTGAGTGGACTCTTTGTCTAGTGTCGTGAGGGGAAAGGCATTGATCGGGTACTTATCTCAGGTATGTTATATACCGCGAGTCATGGATGACACGGAAGTTTCTCGGATCTCGTGGGTACAGTGTACAACCTCTGCAGAGTGTCAAACTATTCTAATAGTTGTGTCCTTGTTCAAGCACTACAGGAATTAAGTAATTTGCTATTTGTGAAGATCTTTGCCGTCAGCTTTTCATCGTGAATGACGGCAAAGACGTGTTTTGCCGTCATCTACTGACGGCAAAGAATGCCTGACACCGTAGACATATTTTGCCGTCTTTAATAAAAACTGCTGACGGCAAAGATATTTTGCTGGCTGTAAAAAAAAATTGATGACGGCAAATAATTTTTGCCGTCTGTAATAAAAAAGAGAGACGGCAAAGAAGAAACACATCTCACATATCAATCTCCTGGATCGATGAGGTGGCATGATCAGGCACCGCATGCTGCCTATCTATGATCTCTCTGTCCCACGCCTACCCCACCACGTTTTCCCTCACACGTTCTCTCTCCCTCGTACATCTCTCTCTCACGCATCAGATCCAAAGCACCCGGCCCCTGCCTCTTCCCGCTTCCTCCCTGGCGTCGGCGCCCCCGACCCCATCCCAGGCGACCCCGGCCTCGCCGCCGCACCCCCGGAGACCCCGGCACAACCCCCACACCCCGCAGACCTCCTCGCCACAGCCCCGTCGGCCTCCTCGCGTGTCACCCCCGGTACCTCCGCCCTCCTCGCCCCAGCGCCGCCGGCTCCTCGCCTGTCGCCCCCGGCACCCCCGCAGGCCTCCTCGCGCCAGCGCCGCCAGCCTCCTCGCGTATCAGCCCCGGCACCTCCGTCATCCTTGCACCAGCGCCGCCGGCCTCCTCACGTGTCGCCCCCGACACCTCCGCCCTCCTAGCCCCAGCGCCACCGGCCTCCTCGCGTATCGCCCCCGACACCTCCGCCCTCCTCGCCCGTCACCCCGAGCATCGCCGGCTTCCTCGCCTGTCGCACCCAGCAGGCTTTAACACGAGGTTAAGGTGATGAATTGATGATACATGGCTGCTCTGCTCTATTCCTCAGATAGTTAGTACTGCAATGCCGAGAAAAAATAAATCATATGTACGATCAATAGCATAAGTTATTTTAGTAACAAACTGACCATAACCGTAGTCTCAAGTTCTTGTTATCTTTTATTTTCGTAGTCATTTATGTTGTATCAATATGAGTTAGCGTTGCTGCCAGATCTATTTGTGTGGCTATATCCTTTTCAATTGCACCTCAGATACTTCATACATCATGACACGTCTATTGCTTCTGTTTCAGCTACGCTTATTTACTTCCAAATGACGATGAGGCGTTTGAGCATTTTGTCTCCTTTGCTTCAAGGAAAATTGATGAGGTTAGGATATTTTTCTTGTTGAATTCATTCTGTTCTAAGAAGGATCTTCTTTTTTTTCATAGGGTTATAAATGAGAACTATATGCATGTCATTGCAATGCATTCCAGATGATTTTTGTGCTTCCAACTTTTAGGTTTAGCAAATGACTTCCATTTGAAAAATGAAAACAGTACCGTGTAAAGTCTCTTTATGCAAATACCATGATAGTTTGAAAACAGTATCGTGTAAAGTGGTTTATGCAAATATCGTGATAGTTCTTGTCGGAACCACTACATGAAAAGAGGACCAATAACAAGTTGCCACATCGAAACTGGAACTCGACTCACGAACATATAAGAGTTGTATTTTTGATTGTCATCTTGTAGTTTTAGGCTTTGAAGGGGTGTCGTATTTCTAGTACCTCTATGTATAATTGGCTTATGATTCATAATGTCCAGATATTAGCTTTTATTTTCAAGAAATTGGTTTGCAACGCATGCCCATGTATTCATTTTAGTTTCAAAGAAAAGAATTGGCTTATGAGTTGTAATGCTTAGGCATTAATTTTCATTGTCACATGCACGGTTTCAGATTACTTGTGAGGTCGTTCACAGCGACCTTCCCTATTGCGAGCTTGTTTTTTTTCATGCAAACCTTGTTCTGTTGTATCCTAGTTCGTATGTTTATCTAAAATTATATTTGTTCTTGTATGTATGTATGATGCATGTGTGCTTTGATTTGGAGCACTAGTAGGACGACGACGGGAGGGTGAGGACCTCGACGGTGATTGCAACCAGGAGGGATGAAACCATGCACAAGGATGCCGGGGTCAGCCATGGGGACGACAACGACTCGTCCTGCACCACCTTGTGTTGTGGCGGCTACATGTAATTTTTTGGGGATTGCCTCTGTTTCAATCATATGGATCCGCTGCATGCTTGGTACTACCTGCAATTTGCCTTCAAGTTGATCCAATGAACATCCAAATATCTTAAAATTTAGTTTAGAATTCTATGGAACCCATCAGCAGAGAGAGGGACAAAGGGGTCCATGATCTAAACCGACACTTCATCTGCAATGCAGTCGAGAGAGAGGGAGGGAGGCCAACTAGTTTCCTGAGCCACATGCTTCCCATCTCAATTATTTTCTGGATTGTGTTTCTTTCCTGAGCCGTTTTGTTTAGGGAAAACATGGGTCACAACTGTTCGTTTGGTACTTCTATAGTTACAAAGGTCACGTGTTACAGACCAAATGCTTATGAATTCCCTACAGAGTTGGAACTCTGAAGATCAGAGTACTGCTTTTATAGCACAAACAAAAGACCAATAAATAGGCCCCTGATTGGTGTTGATAGTGTATATATGTATATTGTATGTGTGTGTGTGTGTGTGTGTGTATGTACATATATATATATATACATATATATATATATATGTATATATATATACATATATATATATATATGTATATATATATACATATATATATATATATTTATGATCAGAGAGTACTTCCTTCATAGAGCAAATAAACACAATGCAGAAAGACCATCACTAATTTCCGTTTCCAAAAGATACAACCTCACTGAACTTTTCCCTCAATTGTGAATTAAATTCTCGTCTAAAGACTAAATAGTGCAAATAAGTTGAAGTTATTTTCCATGTATGTTTATTTCCTATATTTAAGTTGAGAGCAATGACCTATAGCTCATATTATCTATGTTTATTTCCCTAATGCTGAATTTTTAGGTTCACAATCGTCTTAGCACTACCTCTTTCCCTTGCATCCTTGATATATAGTTGTGCAATGCTTGATGGTTCCACCTAAAAGCTTTTACTTTACAGTCCAAATCCTTATTATGGCCTTTGCGGTGTACATAAATTCAATTTTTATTCCTTGGTCTGTCAAATTCTTTCATTTAGCTGAACTTGCACATGCCTTCTCGCATTGGTCACGTTTGGTATTTTGTAGGTAAGAAGGAAGGAATGATATACAAGACGTGTAAGTAAACATATCTGTAATACCTAAAGGATTATTGTTGCTTTTTTGATTTTACATGCCTGCTCTCAGTTATGTGGGGTCTGGGGAAAAAGGCTAACAACTAAGAACTCTGCAATTTCTGTATTTCTGGTCACCCTTATATCTTTAGACTACTGATTCATTTGATACTTCATAGTTCTATGCAATAACTATAGCTAGATTTATGTAAGATTCTAACATAATGGCATATTATCTATTTATATGAGACAACAAAGGCTCCTACAATGCTATAACATTACTTCAGATATTTCCATATCTGCATTGGTTGTGGGTCCCGACGGTCCGATGGCTTTATTTAGGTTTGTCAACTTCCTCTGCATATTCTGCTAGCAGCCTCCGCAGTTGTATACTATTGCCACTACTTTCGTAAAATATGGCTTATTATGGCATGCCCGAGTATGTTTATCCTAATGGAATGGTTGAGCACCCCTATTTTTCTTGTTCAATTCTCCTTCCATTTGTACAGAATTATTGAGAAGATTATTGAGGGACAATGCCAAGGATGCAAAGGAGCAGCCAGTAGTAAATCTATTCTGTAGTAATGCTTGCATGCAGTACAATTTAATTTGATCACTCGTATTTATTCTGTGTGCTATCTAGTGTATGCCAAGGAACTCAAATAGTGTGTTGTATTTATATATTGCTGATGCTCATCTCACGTGAGCTTGCTAAGGGCAAGGATAAAGCCACAAGGGAGCTTCAAACTTCCACTACTCATCTAAACAAGATTCAAAACATTAGGTACGTATCTTGTACATCACCATCCCACTCACCATTATTTCCATAAATAAATTGTTCCTTCATTTACTCGAAAAATATTGGAAATGCATTACATCAATTTTAGACACCTGTGGGTGGGCATTATTACACATAAAACCATCTAGTATTCTAGCCTTATGCTTTTGTGCCCATGTTGATGTGTAGTGAAGTTATTTTTGTGCCCCAAATAACTGTTTCTTGTGTCCGTCGTATGTGGATGTGAACCTTTCTTGGTCTGTTGTGGTGCAGGTGCTGGATGAACCAGCCGAGCTTCTTCGACCAGCAGAAGTTGGCCTAGCGACGATGAAGGAGTAAAAGGAGCAGCAGTTGCCATCGTGCTCACGAAATGTATGTCGCTTCCTGTAGTGGGTCTAGCCTGTAGCTTGTATCTTAGGTGAAAAATCTTGTAGTGCCAAAATTTCTCATAGTGATATCTATTTATCTATGTGTGATATGGATCACCATGACATATGTGATATATATGGTGCGATATGGATCATGCATGAACATGTTCTGTTCATATAAGTGATATGGATCATTTGTACTATGTGTGTCAGTTGCATTCGTGTAAATATTTCTGTCTATACGGATCATTGGTGTTTATAAGAATATGTATTGTCTATTGAAGTACCAAAATAAAGTAATGCAAAAACAACTATGTACATATGCTTTGCCGTCTGCAGATGATCCCTCGCTGACGGCTAAGTATCATTTGCTTTGCCGTGTGTAGAACCTCGGGAGACGGCAAAACCCCCATATAATTTGTTGTCTGTAGTTCTTTGGCTGACGGGAAAGAATTAATGCCGTCGGGGTGGTTCTGTTATGTATTTTGTCGTCTGCCTCATAATAGCTGACGGCAAACCATTTTCACTGACAGCAATTTTTTTGCCGTCTGCTAGAAAAAATGCTGACGGCAAAATTACCCTTTGCGGGCACATGGGTTGACGACATTTTTTGCCGCCATGGGATGATGGCAAAAATTTTGCCGTCTGTAATTCTCTCTTTGCCATATGTAGCGTCCTGACGGCAAAATACCCGATTCCTGTAGTGAAGGACAGTTGGGTGGTGTTGCTTAAACTACGTCCAGTCGTTTCCGCATAAACCAAGTGTGTGTGTATGGTTGAGAAACATGATATTGTCAAGTCCGGTGACTTAGCAAATATGTTGATATCTGTAATACGTTCTTATGATTACAATCTACCTTATGATGCATGATTATACCTACACTTGACCATGTTACCGCAATTAAAGAAAACCCTGCTTTCCGCAAAGGCTACATTCTTATGTTAGTTCATGTTCCTTTAGTACCTTGTTCCACATCATGGGCTGTTTGAGAGTACATTCAAAGTACTCATTGTCTTGCCACTAGTAATTTCATTTACCTGGTATGAGAGAACAGGAAATGGTGAAGAGTAACTTGGTGGCGTTCCTGCGAGCTAGGACGCTTCCTAGTCAGAATGCCTGTAGGTTAAGGCTGATGGCATGGGTTCACGCTTTCGACCAATATCTCCGCTATTGGTCAAGTTTGGTGTGCTGGCCTTCAAGGCCCTATATATGTAGGACTTGAATGCAATGGTCATTTATTGTATCAAACGGTATGTATGGATGTAAGACTCTTGTTATTCAGTTTATGTGTGTTCGGTGAGCATTGATTAGTGGGATCACTGAGCATGTTCATTCGGCGATCTCGACTCGGAAGTATGGGTTCCCACAGACCTGGTATCAGAACCATCCTGACTGTAGGAAGCTCTTAGTTAGCACGGACGTTAGTAGGACAAAGCTGATTTATAGGGCTTCAAAAATACTTACAAAACATTCACCTTTCTCACCTCTCCTAAATCTTCAAAGGAAGCAAGGGTTTAACTTGGCATTTCCATCCCTATTCTCTTGACACTCCTTGTCCACTTTTTCAAACTTGCAAATGGTCGCTAGCACCCTTATGCCCCTAATCACCGGATTAATTAATATCCTCGTGGGTAACTTGTTAGGAAGCAACTTTTCCAAGCAATCACCCACGTACTTGGAAGACAATGATGACAACGCTACGACCAGATGACACCAACATAAATAGGACATCAAGGCCGAGAAGATGGTGACGCCCTCGACACAGTTCCGGAGTGCTGCAACCTTCACCTATGATAAACAGGACATAAGATGTGCAAGACCATGATGTGCATCACTAGTAGAGAAACCTTGTCATTATCAATGTTGTGTCGACGACCGCCGGTGGATGAGAACCTCGCCAATTGGTCCCCCTCACCCTAGTGAGCGGGAAAACTGTTTTCTTCATCCCCTGCCCTAGGTGTAAATATCGTGATCAACATGACTGACGGGTCAGAACTCTATCATGCCTTGCCAATGTCATTGCATGAAGGTTGTGCACTTGGAACTCCTGAAGCCTCAGAAGACAAGAAGACAATGATAAGACTCCAAATTCATAGAAGACCCTTTCAACGACAGCCATGAGGAACCACCTTCGTCGACATCTCACCACATGAGAAGTCATCAAGAACTCTTTTTTGCCCAACCCGAGTCGTTTCGGCAAAAAATAACAAGACGCATGGAAACACAATAAGAAGACCAAGAAGATTGAGTGGACTCCTCCCCGGAGCATGCAGCTAGCACGACTGTCGAGTCTGAGAACCCCTAGGGTAGGAAGAGTCATAAATCCCCTATGCGAAGTCGAGTCCATGAAATGGTTTCGATGGAACCATGTTGTGCGTTGCTTGCTTTTGTTTGTTTGCCCCTTGATATAAGTCGCACTTTTGGTCTAGGAAACAAGCGCGCGATTATACCACCTGCCTCATCTTGATGTTTGAGTTGACTTTGCGACAGTAGTTTTATTGCACCTGCAGTATAGCACCCCTTTGTCACTCCCCTCTATGCTCCTCCCTCTCCCCCACCTTTCTCGACAACTGGAGACCATCCAAACAAGATGCACCTAGGATCAACTTCGACAGGTGACCGACACTGAAGATACATACTATAACGTGTTCAACCAGGCGCGACCTGTAGAAGTTATGCTTTCTTTCAAGATTAGAAAACCCTCCCGAGACCAACCTAACCCTCACAAGCTTCCCCAGCTCAATTTCTGGTCACGTGTCTAATACACGGATTTGCCAGAGCACCCGTTGAGCACACGTAACTCCTGCTTAGCACTTGGTTCTTTATGGAACAAGTGATTGTAATGAACAAGTATCCTTCATTCTTAAAGCTAGCACCAAAACCCCGATGCCATAAGGAGGACCATTCTCGGATATAAGAATATCAGACTATGGTTTGTTGTGATGATGATAGGTGTCTTGAGGATATAGCTAGACTATCTTGGTGGATCGTAAGACCCTTATCAAGGTAGGTGAACTTGGTGGAACAAGTTGATAAGTAGCATAACCTACATGTTCTTGGAGTAAGTTTGGATTCGGTTGGACGATTATGATCACGAGCAATAATTCTTGGTGGTATAATTGACTTTATGAAGTAGTTGACATGGTTTGATGATTTTACCATAAAGACTTGGAGTAAAGAGTAAAAGTTCTTATTGGACTTGAGAATCAGGTTAAATAGGTAATATTAATGGAGTATCAATGATGTATGAGGCCACATGGTTCAGAGTAAATTGCATTTAGCTCTACGATCTCGATAGCGATACCATGTTGCTCTATGGATAAGAAGTACAAGTACTCGGAGTCGTCGAGTTGATTTACGAACCTATATAAGCCGGCATCGGAGATTAGTTGGCCATGTTATTGAAAGTTGGTGGATATATTATGATGTAGTCCGGGCGATAATATGTGGAACGTGAGGACTTTAACTGATCATGTAGAACCCCATCGGTATTGGAGTTGTAGGAGTGATGGATCCAGTGATAATCGACCAGATTGATGGACCACTTGATAGGATTCGTAGAAAGGAATCAAGACCTTGGATTGGTATACTATGTGTTTCCTTAATATAGGAATGCAGTACCCTGTCCATCGGGTGATCTAGATGAACACTTGGATTTGTGGTGCCTTAATTCAAGCATAAAAGCTTGTATGCTTTCCCCAGGATTTTTACGTAAGGGTGCATGTGTAACATAGTTATAGTATACCTATGAGATTTAGGTTAAGGTCTTCCCTCAGCCCCAGAGTTGACTAGCATGAGTGATGTGGAGATAACCTATGTGAGATGGTATTTTCGATGATATAGGGTGATATTGCCCGGAGATAGAGGTCAAACTATTGACATCTAAGGAATGTGCTTAAGGATAAGATGATAGATGTTCACTCACATCCTAAGTTCCTTGAAACCCCAAAGCTTCACTGAGCCATACGATGGTCGGATTACGACCATAGAAAATGGCTCTAAGTCATTGGACTATGGCCAGTACTCTGCCATGACCGCCACCCATCATGTCTATGACAAACATGGGCATGAGGTACCAGATCATGTTGGACCACGAACCTCTCGGCGAGTGACCACCCATAGCAAGTTGCAGTTCTCCTCACCTGTCCCATGAGCACTGTGCTTATGTTATTCTTGGGTAAGTATGTTTTTATCATCATGGATGACATACTTATCCATCCAATAAGAGGAGGAACACTTTAGTCTTGTTTGGACGAGCCCCTGGAACACCGATCGCTACACCTCTCGGGAATAAGGTGTTACCTCAAGAGGATGGGTCTCTCGAAGCGACCTCAAGACAGCGGAAGTCTATCCTTCCAAACACAAGATGAAGAACCGCCATGGTTGGGAAACCACGACGAAGAAGGAGAAGAAGTAGAAGTCACCCACCGCTCATGCGCCGGCTACATCAACGATGTCAAGAAGCACCACCCAATTACTCTCGTCGTGCTAGCAAGGAGCCCGCATTACTAGTGTCGGGAGTGATATGTTCACTCTCGTGACGGGGTCGTGCCAGGTAGGACGACTATGCCATTTTTACGTGTTCCGAGCACACCATTGGTCCATGCATGGATGATACGGTCCAGAGTTGGTGCTCGTAAGACGTACATCATGTGGGCTGGGTACCAATCGAGTGGAATCTTTGTCTAGTGTCGTCAGGGGAAAGGCATTGATCGGGTACTTACCTCAGGTATGTTATATAACGCGAGTCGTGGATGACACCGAAGTTTCCCGTATCTCGTGGGTACAATGTACAAGCTCTGCAGAGTGTCAAATTATTCGAATTGCCGTGTCCTTGGTCAAGGACAGCTAGGTGGTGCTTCTTAAACTACGTCCAGTCATTTCCGCATAAACAAAGTGTGTGTGTGTGTGGTTGAGAAAGATGATATTGTCAAGTCCGGTCACTTGGCATATATGGTGAACCTGTGGTGTTCAGTCCTGAGCAGATATGTTGATATGTGTAACCTGTTCTTATGATTACCATCTACCTTATGATGCATGATTATACCTATACTTCACCATGTTACTTCAATTATAGACAACCCTGCTTTCCACAAAGGCTGTATTCTTATGCTAGTTCATGTTCCTTTACTACCTTGTTGCACATCATAGGCTGTTTGCGAGTACATTCAAAGTACTCATTGGCTTGCCACTAGTTATTTCATTTACGAGGTATGAGAGCACAGGAAATGGTGAAGAGTAACTTGGTGACGTTCCTGTGAGCTAGTACGCTTCCCAGTCAGAATGCATGTACGTTAAGGATGATGTCACGGGTTCACGCTTTCGACCAATATCTCCGATATTGGTCAAGTTTGGTGTGCTGGCCTTCATGGCCCTATATATGTAAGACTTGAACGCAATGGTAATTTATTGTATCAAATGGTTTGTATGGATGTAAGACTCTTGTTATTCAGTTTTTGTGTGTTCGGTGAGCATTGATCTCTGGGATCACTAAGCAGGTTCATTCGACGATCTTGACTTGTAAGTCGGGGTCCCCATAGAGAGGGAGGTCTAGTGATAAAGTGGGAGGGCTAGAGTTAGCGGGGAAGGGCTCGGTGGTGCCTTATAGGTCGGAGGCGGCTGGTGGATGGTCACCATGCTGGCATGGCCTCGCCATGGCCGCGCAATGGCTGCCACGCCTCCCCTATGCCCCGTGTAGGAGAGGAAGGAGATGAGTGGGGGAGGTTGGGTCGGCTGGGGAGGGGGAGATGGGCCTATCTCCAGTGAGAGGGGGGACACCCTTTTTTAATGTCTTTACCTTTTTATTTATTTATTTAACTCTACTTTTAATTTTATTTCAAAGGCAACTAGTTTCATAAAATAAAAACTTGGCCTAAAATTAGTATTGCATTTTTAGGCAATGGTACACAACTTTTGAGAGTAAATTGAAATGTCTTTGATTTTCCAAATTTAAAGTGCATTAATTTAATGATTGGCTTTTGTTTTATTTAACTTGGGGCATTTACAAACCTTATAAAATGTTTGTTTCTCTATCCAAATTAACTATGGATTATTTACAATAGAAGAAACATTTTTGTTTTTATGTTTGAACAAATAATTTATTTCAGTTTATTTTAAATTTGAATTTGAATTTGTCTTCGATTTTTATCAACTCGCATTTTGGGTTAATAAAACATGATGACATTGCATAATTAGGATGGGATCACTGTAGCTTATCTACCAGGGTGTCATAGGGAGCCTCATCCATACTAGACTCCCGCACCTTAGAGGAGATATGGGCTAGCTCCGCCTAAGTGGTGCCACCAACGAGGTCCTATTCCTTCCGGACGTGCATTTCCTTTAGGTCGCCGAACCACTCCAGCACTACAATGTGTACAAGCACTTCCCATGTGGGCTCGACTCCATGGGCATTGCATGTCGGCAGCATGGCCACGTTGAAGTCCTTGGCGGAATTGTTGCAGACCGTCAGCACCTCGACCAGCAAGTCGAACTTGGTGGTAACCTGAAAGATCATATAGCAAAGAGCCTTATGTTGTAGCATCGTTAGGTGGCCAGCGAGACGGGCCCACTCCCTCATGATGTTCTTCGTGTTCTTGAAGTCCGAGTCGGGGCACTACAACTCTTGCATGGAGCGATGCGGCAGAGGAGAAAGTCAGCTCCCACCATCTCGATGGTGAGCCTAGCGACCCTATGGCGAAGAATGTGGGTCACCGCAACATTGATCTTGTTTTATTTGGCTGTCGAAGTAGCTCCAAGCTCTGATATAGTCCGGCTTCTTCAACCAGGGCAAGCATAACTCCAGGAGGTGTGATTATTTGATCCATCACTAGTCCGCCCTCCACTCAGGCCATTTCTCGTGATAGATCCCCTCATAGTAAACTTGTTTGGCTCCACTCCTAGGGACCCATGTGACACTGCCGGAAAGCACGTCACCCTTGACACGTGGGTGAAGTAATTGCGGAATATGAAGAGGGACGACATCACCTCAACAAAGTTTTCACAAAGATGCACGAACACAGCCACGCAGCTGATCGTGTTTGCCATAAAGCCGAGAATATGAAAGCCATAAGTCACCATGAGTTCAGTGAAGAAGGGAGAACGGGGGGGGGGGGGGCGAACCTACAATTGAAATATGAGACAAAAAAGGTACCTGTCCGGCCCTATGCTACTCCCCTAGGGAGCACGACCGGGGTCGAGTGCACTGTCGTCTCCTTCCCCCACATGCAAGCGTATCAAGAGGCGAGGCCGTTAGCAGTCAACATCGGCAGGATGAATACGATTTTCTCCTGCCGATTCTTTGTGATGGCCTCCTTTCACGTGTTTGCTTGCAGGTTGATGAGCTTGAGCTCTCTAGCATCCTTGCCTTCTCTCTTAGGCGCCATCTCCGGCTCAAGGGGTGAGGTGTTGGATGGTTGCAGGGCAGCGGCAACGCACTCGAAACAAGCGAGGTAGAAGATGGAAGCAGCAGTTTCTAGATGAGAGAACAGGGAGTGAATGAGCATCACGTGTCGCAGTTTTCTTTTTTATGGGGAAGACGCATGGAGGCTGGATCTTCATGTCCTATCCCTCGCTTTTGCATGCGCATGACCCCAAGTACAACTTTTCTCCACCTCTCCCACGTCTCGTATTTAATGTGTGTCGTGGGGGTGACAGTAAAATCCATCATTATGTCAGTAATTCCCTGCCATGTGTGCATGTGCATCATATTGGGCCTAGGACAACAACACTTTGCCTGCATGTCTGGCCCATGCCGGGGGGGGGGGGCTCCTATCGGTACACTTAGACACACGAACCTTAGTACCTTGACCTATGCACAGGCGGCAGTGGTAGCTCCCTTACCAGCCAGTGTCCTCTCGCAAGAAAATACCTCTGTTGGACTCGAAACCGAACCATGTAATACCGGCAAGCTCCAAGCTTCTTCCCGGCAGGCGGATGCTCAGAAAGCACCAAACCGGTAGGCTATCCACTACCTGACCATCGCTCCACCTCATCAGCATGCTAGTCACTTGTCGGCTAGGTGTCGAACGGGCACGTAGTTTGGTGAGGCCTATCAGGGCACGTGTTGGCCCATCGAGAGAGAAGTTGCTTTCTTGTCACCCATCCTAATGGTGTGGCGAAGAAATTGGAGGTAGCTGGGCCAATGACATTAAAGGAGAGGAATTCCTTGTCGGCAGTCGTCCCCAGCTTGACACCTCATGGTGAATTTAATGCCTTTGTCCTAACCCATCAGGGTTAGGTATCTCACACTGTAGCCTACATCAGCGGTTTGACCACTACTGTCACCACTGTTTACCCTGTGTAATTACCATTTAGCCACTATGACAACACCTTAGCCTATAAAAGGTGCTTCATGGCTACCTTTACAAGGGTAGAAACCCTATACAATTGCACATGTAGGAGCACTTACTAAGCATCTTGTCGGCAAGTAGAGCTCTTTGTAACTTGGACTTCAACACACATTATCCACGAAACACGGGACTTAGGGTATTACACCTCGTGGTAGCCCGAGCCTATCTAAATCCTTCATGTTGATTGTTGGTTCTGCTCTTTGTGCACGGTGATTCTCATAGTTTAACCGCAATGGGGCCCTTTGCCGCTCCATAGATTGTTGTACCTCGACACCAGCATCTGGGTCACTTGTCGGATAGGTGTAGAGCAGTCAGACGGTTAGGTGAGGCTTGTCAGGGCATGTGTCAGCTCACCGCCAGAGGATTAGCATTACTTCCACCCGTTCTAGTAGAGTGGAAATACAATAGAAGGTAGCTGGGTGGACATCAGAGAAGGAGCGACACCTCTTGTTGGGAAACAGCCCAACGTAACACCTTAAGGTGCATTTTGTGCATTTGTCCTAACCTATTAGAGTTAGGTATTTGGCACTGTAGCTCCTATTTACCCATTGTAATGAATGTTTTGCCATTCTGGTAACCCTTTTGTCTATAAAAGGATGTTCATGGCTACATTTACAAGGGTCAAAATCCTTCTCATTTGCACGTTCTGGCCGCACTTCCCACGCAATCTTGTCAGCAAGTTGTGCTCCTTGTACTTGAGCATAGACAATCAATCAACTAAAAGCACGAAGTAGGGTTTTACACCTCATGGTGGCCCAACCTCGGTAAACGACTCGTCTTGATCGCTGATTCTGCTCTTTGAACACGTCGATCCCTTTAGTCGAACCGTGCAGGGGCCTCTGCTAGTCCCATATATTGTCATACCTCGACAATGTGCCTCAACTCTCCTTTTACCTCCACTATAAAAAGGTGTGTGGGATAGCTGGTTAGCACTAGCCCCTCCTCCAAGGAGGTGGGGCCGGCGGCCAAGGAGGTAACTTCCCCTCCAAGGCAAGTGGCCCTCCTCTCCACTAGGGCTTCCCACTCCCTTGGTGCATGTGCCTTGTGGGGCTGGTGCCCCTGGCTGAAAAAGGTTAGGGCACACCCCCTACATCCCATGCATGTTCTTGGGCAGGAGGGACCCACCTGTGGACTTTGGGACCCGTCTGTAACCCTCCAAAAACTTTCGGAAGCTTCCTGGTACAATATCGACAAAACCCAAAACTTTTCTGATGCTAAAATACGACTTCCCATATATATATTTACCTATGGGCCATTACGGAGCTCCTCGTGACGTATGGGATCTCATGTGGAACTCCAAACAACATTCAATCACCAACGTACATATGCCAATACTACTCTAGCGTAATTAAGCTCTAAGCATGCATACTCTATTAGTTCGAGAATCATGTAGACATGACCGAGACACCTCTCCGGTCAATAACCAATAGTGGGACCTGGATTTTGGAGATATGCCCTAGAGGCAATCATGTATGATGACATTTCCTGTGTGTTTATAAATAAAGATAGTCCTTGCACATTGTCAATGATGTTTATAACCAAGTACGTGACTTGTTTGTGAGACGATTCATCGTATGATGATTGTGCTAAATGGTACCTAATCGAAAGGGTTGTGTGGACGTGCAACCATTCTAATTAGCATATGACACGGAAGATGGTTCATTCTCACTAACCATATGTGAGTCTCTAGTACAAGATAAGTTCTATGTCCTAAGACCTGAGCTGGCGCATGTACTCAGGATGGTGACAGACTTGATTTGTTTGGATTCGACGTAGTTGGATCCGAGTCGAGATAAGGTCTGAGTTGGACACACCCAAATATGAGACACAATGATAGGTCATATGTGAGTCTCTAGTACAAGATAAGTTCTATGTCCTAAGACCTGAGCTGGCGCATGTACTCAGGATGGTGACAGACTTGATTTGGGCTGACCAAATGCTACTCCATGATAGGGTAGTTACAAAGGTAGGTTTCGGGCTTGTCCAGACCCATGCTGCGATACATGGTCGAGCAAGATGGGATTTAACCCTTCCATCAGTACAGATATACTCCGGGCCCCTCGGGTGATATGACCTAGATAAGCATGGCCATGCGATGAGGATTATGAGAAATCTAAATGTTGGTCGGATTCACCGGAATGATAAAGAGGTCGTGTTGCAACAAGGATGACCACGTCGCCTTATGCACGACAACATATATCATGTGGCAAAGGGAACATAAGTATGATGTACAAGTTCGTCTAACCAGCTTCATCGGGAAATTGGAGTCAGCATGCTTTGCTAGAGCCTACTACAGACTCGCCGAGTCGGATATGATCTGACTCATGACCAAGTGGACAAGAACCTAAGGGGTCGCACGCTTAAGGGAAGGAACACATGGGCTTTAGGCTCCATGCGGGGCCCAAGAGTTGAGCCCGTGTCGGATGCCTATATATAGTGGAGCTGTGTCACACCCACAGGGTTGATCGCTTTGCTGCCATCATTAGGGATTTGCATGTGTTGCAACTAGCCACCTCCACCCGCCGCCGACTGTGTGATCAGAACTAGCAGTCTACCACATGATGTCCTCCTGCACACGCGGATATAGTTAGAGGTGTTGCTCTGGTGAATAGGTATGTGGGATCCGGCGACTATGTGTTCGACGGAGAGGATCCGACGACCGGTTGTACGAGCGAGATCGGGTGAGGAGGAGACGGACCATGTGGATGCGCTGTCCCAACTCTATTTCCACTGCTCGGTGTTGTGCATCTACTGGTAACGATCTGTTATCCATCTCTATAGCATGTTCTTGGATGTTCTGTGTGTAGGAAAATTTTAGTTTGCATGCGATGCACCTACGGTAGAACCCAATAGTGGTATGAGAGCCTCTGCTATAGGTTTTGGCTTCAGATCGGATGCATATTCAATATGTGGTGGCGGTGGATGAGATCCATCGTCGTTCTTAAGATCGGCTATGTGCACGGTTGATATGATCAACTGCACATCGGGATCATTGAGGCCATGTTTTTTGTCAATCAGAATATATGAGGTTGTGACACAACCTACCCCTTCTGGTTGGTTTCTTCCATCGGGATTAACAGTGAAACATAAATTCGAATTGGGTTCGTGTTGATCGATGAGATCGGTCCGATCAAAAAATTCAGCGTGATCGGAGTAGAGATTTGATGTCTCATTTCCAAAAACGTGTATTTCATTCACGTTCACACAAACCGGTAGAATCGATTTTATGCATAGTTTGTTTTGCAGGTTTGATGTGAATAGTATGGCTCGTATATATGTGATACGTCTCCAATGGATCTATAATTTTCTACTGTTCCATGCTATTATATTACCATTCTCGGATAGTTTTTTGAGTAATTATTTACCATTTTAATTTTTTTTGAGCAATAACCTATTGACCTAGTGCCCTGTGCCACTTCCTGTTTTTTGTTTCACACAAATTCCATATCAGACAGACTCCAAACATGATGAAAATTTACACATTTGTTTTTGGAATATATGTAAATTTCGGGAGTCAGAATCAATGCAACACAGTGCCTGAGGGAGGCACAAGGCAACTGGGCGCGACACGAGGGGGGTCACGCCCTCATGCTTTGTGCCCAACCCTTAAGTCGGTTGGAGCTCTCCTTTGGCTACAAGAAATATAATATCCGCTAAAAATCCCCACAAAATTTCAGCCCAATTTGTGTTATGGTTCTCTAGTTATTTAATAAATGGTGAAGGGCCAGAAAACAGGTCGCATAAAAAGGAGAGTAACATAGATACATATCAAACCACAGAGGTTTTGCTGCCCTCCAGGTGCCATGGCGGTCATGGACTAGAGGAGAAGTTCTCCTCCCACTTAGGGAGGAGGCCAAGGAAGAAGAGGAAGGAGGGGGTTCTCCCCCCTCCCTTCCGGTAGCTCCGGAGCGCCGCCGGGGCAGCCAGCGTGACGGCAATCCACACTGATAACTTCGCTGCCGTCACCACCTACTCCCTCCTCCTCTATGCAGCGATGTAAAACCTCTCTTCCCTGTTGTAATCTGTACTTGAACATGCTGATCAATGCTATATATTATTATCCAATGATGTGTGGTTGTCTTATGATGTTTGAGTAGAATTGTTTTCTCCTATGGGTTAATTGTGTTATGATGTTATAGTTATGAGTTGTGTGTTGATATGGTGCTATCCTAAGGTACCTTATGTGAGGCGCACATGTGATGTGTTAATGCTGTAGGGTTTGCAATACGTTCATGATTCGCTTATAGTGGGTGGCTACAGTGACCGAAGCTTACACCCGAGTAAGGGAGTTGTGTGCATATGGGAGTAAAGAGGAATTGATGTTTAATGCTATAGTTGAATTTACCTTAATGGTTTCTAGTAGTTGCAGATGCTTGCTAGAGGTCCAATCATAAGTGCATATGATATGAGTACGTAAAGTGTGTTAGCATATATATCTCTCTCATTGCATATGATGAGTATCTATCATGTTATATTCAATTGCCTATGGATAATCTTTCTCTTGTGTGACACAAAAAATCTTGCTACTAAACAACATACTTATTAATCATTATCTAAACAGCCCCTAAATTTTATTTTCGTGCTCTTTATTGTTTTCCTTAACTATCTATCATACCTATTAAGTACTCCTAGTTTCCTTCCCACAAAATTCTTTCATACTTGTTCTAGGTAAAGTAAGCATTAGCGTGCGTAGAGTTGTGTCGGTGGACCATAGAACTTGAGAGCATATCAATTCTACCTTTAGCTCCTCATTCGGTTCGACACTCTTACTTATCGAAAAAGGATACAAATGACCCCATATACTCGTGGGTTATCAAGACCTTTTGCTAGCGCCGCTGTCGGGGAGCAATAGTGTAGCGATTGATATTATCGTGTGTGCTTCTTTGATTTATCACTAGGTAATTTTTATTTTTCTCTTATTACTTTTTTATATCTCTAGTTATGGATATGGAACACAAAACACCAAAAAAATTAGTTGTAATTGCTACTCTTGGAGATGCGGAACCACATAAAACCCTAGATGATGGTTATGTGGAAAACATTAAATACTACTTTGATAATCATGAGAATTCCCCATTGAACTTGATGATGGGATACACATTGGATCAACGTGAGTATTTTAGGGATTATCGCTTGACTCAAAAAGGCAAACACTTATGGGATCAAATTAAAATGTTGAATTTGTATGCTTGGAATTTATGCTTGAGGTGTGATTATACTTGTTTCTCGAACACGGAGACTTCACACCTTCCATTTCAATGTGAATTTAATGATAATAAAATCTTGGCATCTTATGCTAATGGTATATATGATTACTATGATGTGGAAGAAATAGAAGAATTTGTTGCTTTTAAGGGTGCATATGAAATTGCTTCTTTCATTGAAAAGTATGATGATATTCCTTACAAATATGATAATTTTTCCATACTTAAATATTGCTATGGGAATTATCAATACAATGCTGGTATTAATGAATTTATTGTAAGAATGACTACTGCCTTGGAAGAAATTAATACTTTACAGGAATCTACGAAAGAAGAAATTGTTGAATCTATGAGCTCACAAGATGAAAAAGATGAGGAGGAGAGCGAAAAACAAGGAGGAAGGGAGGATTAGCTATTGATACGTCTCCATCGTATCTACTTTTCCAAACTCTTTTGCCCTTGTTTTGGACTCTAATTTGCATGATTTGAATGGAACTAACCCGGACTAACATTGTTTTCAGCAGAATTGCCATGGTGTTGTTTTTGTGCAGAAATAAAAGTTCTCGGAATGTCCTGAAAATTTACGGAGATTTTTTCTGGAATAAAAGAAAAATACATGCGCAAAGATCCTCCGGAGGGGGCGTGCTAGTGGGCCACAAGCCCACAGGCCGCGGCCACGGCCCTAGATTGCGCCGTGCAGGCTTGTGGGGCCCACGTGGCAGCACCGCCCCCAAACTCAGCTCTATATCTTCCGTCTCGCCCGAAAAAAAATCAGAGAGAAGGTTTCATCGCGTTTTGCGATACGGAGGCGCCGCCACATCCTGTTCTTCATCTGGAGGGCAGATCTGGAGTCCGTTTCGGGCTCCCGAGAGGGGAAATCGTCGCCATCGTCATCATCAACCTTTCTCCATCGACAATTCCATGATGCTCTTCACCGTTCGTGAGTAATCTCATCGTAGGCGGTGATGAGTTGGATGAGATCTATCATGTAATCGAGTTAGTCTTTGACGGGGATTGATCCCTAGTATCCACTATGTTCTAGATTGATGTTGCTACTACTTGGCTATGCTTAATGCTTGTCACTAGGGCCCGAATGCCATGATTTCAGATCTGAACCTATTATGTTGTCGCCAATATATGTGTGTTTTAGATCCTATCTTGCAAGTTGTAGTCACCTACTATGTGTTATGACCCGGCAACCCCGGAGTGACAATAGCCGGAACCACTCCCGGAGATGACCATAGTATGAGGAGTTCATGTATTCACCGCGTGTTAATGCGTTGGTCCGGTTCTTTATTAAAAGGAGAACCTTAATATCCCGTAGTTTCCATTAGGACCCCCCTACCACGGGACGGATGGACAATAGATGTCATGCAAGTTCTTTTCCCTAAGCACGTATGACTACATATGGAATACATGCCTACATTAGATTGAAGAACGGGAGCTAGTTACTTACCTCTCCGTGTTATAGCTATTACATGATGAATCACATCCGTAATACTCATCGATCACCGATCCACTGCCTACGAGTCTTTTACTACTGGTTCTCGCTACGTTACTTTGTCTAGGCTTGTCCCTTGCTACAAAAGGGATTGGGCCAATTTGCTGCTACTGCTGTTACTTTGCTGCTGCTGCTACTACTGTTGTTGCTTGCTACTCTGCTGCTACTTGTTGCAAGACTTTTTCTCGCACCGTTGCCGGGGAAGAATATTTCCCGTCCACGGGCAACTTACTGGCGCCATTGATACAACAGTTAGGAATAGTCTACCGTCAACACATCGTTTCTCGCACCGTTGTTATCGTACTACTTTGCTACTGATACTTTGCTTGCAGACACTAATCTTTCAGGTGTGGTTGAATCTCACACATTCAGCTGCTAATACTTGAGAATATTCTTTCGGTTCCCGTCGTGCGAACCAATAAATTTGGGTTGAATACACTACCCTCGAAAACTGCTGCGATCCCATACGCTTGTGGGACATCAGCTATCAGTGTTGACCTTCTAATGAGAGTAACTCTTCAACTCATACATTGTTTAATTTCCCTTCACACATACCGAAGGATGATTGCTATGATCCCTTGGATTCATTTGAAATATCCCTTTTTGATGAACTTGATGCTTGCTATGCTTTTGTCTATGATGCCAATATGAATTATGGCTATGGAGATGAACTTGCTATAGTTCCTTATGTTACACATGAAATTGTTGCTATTGCACCCACACATGATAGTCAAATTATCTTTTTGAATTCTCCCAACTACACCATATCGGAGAAGTTTGCACTTATTAAGGATCGTATTGATTGGTTGTGTTTTACCACCACACGTGATGATTTTAAAGTATATAATATGCATGTGCTTGCTTCTCCTACTTGCAATTATTTCGAGAGACGAACCAAATCTTCACCCCTCTATGTTTCGAATTCGATAAAAATGCAAGACACCACTTATGCTATGCATTGGCCTTTACTTTGTGTGCATGAATTGTTCTTCTATGAAATGCCAATGCATAGGAAGAGAGTTAGAATTTGTTGCTACATGATATATCACTTTGTGCTCACCACTAAATTACAAATCATTGCTATTTAAAATTGGCTTTGATATACCTTGGGTTATGGGTGGATCAATTGCTTGAGCACTATATGCCTAGCTTAATGGGCTTGAAGAAAGTGCTGCCAGGAAGACAACCCAGGAGTTTTAGAGAGTCACTTATTTCTATTAAGTGCAGATACGTCCCCATCATATCTACTTTTGCTAATGCTTTTTCTCTTATTTTGGACTGTAATTTGCATGATTTTACTGAAACTAACCTGGACTAACGATGTTCTCAGCAGAACTACCATGGTGTTAGTTTTGTGCAGAAATAAAAGTTCTCGGAATTGGACGAAACCTTCTGGAGATTTTTTATGGAATAAAATAAAAATACTGGAACCAAGACCCACTAGAGGGGAGGAGGCTCCCACTAGGCACCAGGGCGCGCCACCCCCCCTTGTGCGCCCTGGTGGGTAGTGGGGCCCTCGGGGCTCCGCTGACCCTAATCTCATGACTGTAAAATCCATTTTTTGGAGAAATAATAGGAGAGAAAGTTTCATTGAGTTTCATGATATTGAGCCACCAACACCTCCTATTCTTCATCGGGAGGCCAGATCTGGAGCCTATTTAGGGCTCTAAAGGAGGGAATCTTCGGTCTTCGTCATCACCAACCCTCCTTCATCACCAATTACATGATACTCCCCACCGGCAATGAGTAATTCCTTCATCGGCTCGCTGGTCGGTGAGGAGTTGAATGAGATTCATCATATAATCGAGTTAGTTTTGTTAGGGTTTGATCCCTAGTATCCACTATGTTCACAGATTAATGTTGCTATGACTTTGCCACACTTAATGCTTGTCACTAGAGCCGAGTGCCATAATTTTAGATCTAAACCGTTTATGTTTTCACCATTCTATCTATGTTCTTGATGCGAACTTGCAAGTCATATGCACCTACTAGGTGTTAGGATCCGCATACTCCAAAGTGACAATAATTGGGATTTTTTCTGGTGATTACCATAGTATGAGGAGTTCATGTATTAAATGTGCATTAATACTTTGTTCCGATTCACTATTAAAAGGAGGCCTTAATATCCCTGAGTTTGCTTATGGACCCCACTCCCACGGGAGGGTAGGACAAAAGATGACATGCAAGTTCTTTTCCATAAGCATGTATGACTATTTACGAAATACATGCCTATAGTATATTGATGAACGGTAGCTAGTTCTGTGTCACCATAGATTATGATTGTTATTTGATGAATACTATCCAACAATATCACTGGTCCAATGCCTACGAGTTTTCCACATATTGCTCTGGCTAAGTTACTACTATTTCTACTTCTACTACAACTGCTACAAAATTGCTATCGCTATTACCTTTGTTATTGCTACTGTAACCACTTCTATCAAAACTATCGTATTACCATGCTATCATATTACATCTCCAAGTGTGGATGAATTGACATCTTAGTTGTTAATTCCTAAAAGTACTCTTTGGCGCCCCTTGTGTGGAATCTATAAATTTGGGTTGAATACTCTACCCTCAAAAACAGTTGCGACCCCCTATACTTGTAGGTTGTCAAGACCTTTTTGTGGTGCCGTTGCTAGGGAGCATAGCTATATTTGTTAAGTTACTTGGTATTTCTGTTTATTGATCACTATGAAGAATTTGAAAGATACTAGAACCAAGATCATTCCCTCTAAGATGAGGGGAGGTGCGGAACTGTCATCTAGCTCTTCACCTTTTTCAGCTTCTATTATGAATAGACTTGCAACACCACCACCACATGCTATTAATCCTGATATGTTGCAAGTTATTGATGATGCTAATTCTGCTATGAATTATGCTAATGATGATGCTAGTACCTTGCTTGATGATAATGTGCCACTAGGTGAATTTCTTTATGAACAACTTGCTAGAGCTAAAGAAAGAAATTGAGCATGCTGAAACTGATGAGATGATTGAACTGATGAGTTCTTGAAACTGATAATATTGAAACACCTTTTAGACATGTCTATCCTAGAATTCAAATGCCTAAAGTACCTAAAGGTTTTGTTATGGATGAAGAAATAGATAAAGATTTTTTCCTTGTAATGATAGAGAAGATCTCAAGAAACTACTATGCAAGTTGAAAGAACAATCCTTGAATGCTAGAATAAAATATGATCCTAATTTGCGACTTCACCTATCTTTATTACAGATAAGGATTATAAATTCAGTGTTGACCTAGAGTTAATTACTTTGGTTTAATCTGATCCATTTCATGGCTATGAAACTAAATCTGTTGTAGCACATCTCACTATGTTGAATGATATAGCCACCCTATTTTCTCATGATGAGAAAATTTGCTACTACTATATTCTCAAATTATTTCCGTTGACACTAAAGGGTGATGCTAAGATATGGTACAATAATCTTGCTCCTCGTTGTGTGCGTAGTCCCAATGATATGATTTATTACTTCTCTGAAAAATTATTTCCCTCCTCATAAGAAACAAGCTACCTTACAAGAAATATTTAACTTTGTGATAATTGAAGAAGAGAGTCTCCCACAAGCTTGGAGGAGGCTTCTACAATTACTTACTGATTTCCCTAATCATCATCTTAAGAAAATGAAATACGTGATATATTTTATAATGGAGTAACCGATGCTTCTAGGGACCACCTCGATAGTTGTGTTAGTTGTGTTTTCATGGAACGAACAGACGACCAAGTTGAGGAGTTACTAACTAATATATTGAAGAATCATGACGAATGGATACTTCCTGAACCACCACCTAAACCCACTCCAAATAAGAGGTGTATATTATTCCTTAGTCCTGAAACTATGCAAGAGTCAAAGAAATGTATGAAGGAAAAATCCAGTAAAGCTAAAGATGTTAAGAAGTTACTACTTATTGAAGAAATACATGGTCTCAACACACCATCACAGGTGGTGGAGGTAAATTCTCTTTTAAAGTTTGATGAAGGTGACATCCCTTTGTCGGGACCCCGATCCTAAGTCATAGGAATCCAGCCTGTAACAAATCGCATATCTTTGCGGTCTCACGCACGGTTAACTCCACGGCTGCAGCCTTACCTTAGCCGGGACCGTATGCGTCTTTTAACTCACGTATGCAATAGTGTCGCTAGCATTCCAATGTCAAAGAACCCGGATCGACAAGTCTAGTCACAAACCACAGTGGCAGTACCACACAAGGACAGGCATACATGACCCAACAAAGCAGGTGTCGGTCACCAGCGAGTGTAGACGAGTCGTAGCAAGCTACAAGGACTCCATTACATCGCGTGATATTTCCCCAGAGGTGACAGACACAGTAGCTAAGAAGGACACATGCCGGTCAATCAGTGTGTCCGGAGCAGTAGCGAACTACCAAGGCTCGTTGGATCACAAAGGGGCATTTCCTTGTAAGGAGTGCTAATAAAGTTCACGACTAGGTAATCGAACCCCATACATATCAAGTACGACACACGTACGCATGGCATACCGATATCTATAGATACATCGATGGCATCACAACATAACCATAAACATACAAGCTTTATTTAAGAGGCTCGGAAGAGCCACACACATAATATTACACATTAAGGGTCTCACGACCCATAATAGCAGTCATTCAGTTACAAGCCAGCGGAAGAGTTTAAAGCTGTCTGAGTACAGACAGGTACAACTAAAAGGGCACATGGCCTGACTATACTACAGACCCAACCTAGGGCCAGATCGTAGCTGGGACACCAGCTACTCGTCGTCGTTGATGTCTACGAAGAACCCTCCATTAGGGTCATTAGCAACCTCTGCAACAATTACTAAGCAAACATGAGTACGAAGGTACTCAGCAAGACTTTAGGATAACTATCTACTCATGCAAGGTATCAATAAGGTATTGTGGGGTTTCATGCGGAAAGCCTGCATTTGACTCGTGGCTAGACAACTTGCATTTTTAAATAATTTGACAACTTGATTTCTCGCACACGAGTCCACTAACACCACAATAATACACCATCGTGGAATCATTCCGTCTCCATACGGAAATGCCGTCCACGACACTCACGCTTATCTTGACAATTTTTTGAGTAGCCATTTAAGTTATCTATGAACAACATATGTCTCCAAGTAGTCCATAACCACGGACGCGGCTATTCGAATAGATCATAACCCTGCAGGGGTGTACTTCGTCACACACGCTCTCGCCACTTATCTCCATGTGCACGTCATGCACCTCGGCAACCTTCAAGCGGAAGCCTGGCGAGGGAGTCGGCCACGACCGTTAACCACACTAGTACCTAGTCCCGGTTTATCGCCTATCTGAGAGTAACCCGTACGGAAGTCCGACCGAGGTTTCCGCTACGGCCTCAAATGATGTGCGCAGGGTTCCCCAAGCCCACCATCCGGGTGCCACTTGGTACACCGTGCCACTGCCTACCGCATCACGGCCCACCTCTCAGGTCAGCACCATGCACAGCCTCCAGCATTACTATAAACACCAGAAACTACTTGCAACTCCTGGACCGAGTACTAAGCGATTAATAGGCCGAGCGGGGTTATATTTCAGGGCCCAGCATGTGGTAGTATCTAGTCTTGTATTACATACACGGAACTCAGTTCCTAAGGACGGTTCCAATGAAACAACACGCCATGTACTCCTACACAGCCTTTAATCGATACCTTTACCAAATCAGATTCAACACACAACCTTTTCTTATCGAACGCATTCTCACAATTCCGTTCACCTCCCAGATGATAGACCATACACAACTCTAAGCATAGCATGCATAGCAGGATAAGGCACATCATGGCTCAAGCAACTACCAGGTATGCTAGGTTGCAAGGTTCGGCTATTTACTGTGACAAGGATAGGTCATGCAAAGGAAGTGGGTTCAACTAACGTGGCAAAAGCAGTTGAAGCATTTGATCCTAATGCAATAAACAAGTGCACGAGCAAGAACATGGGATTTATCGGGATGATCAAAATGGTTCCTTGCCTTGTTGCTCAGAGGAGGGACAATGTCCGTCAGACGGATATTCGGTGGAATCCGGGGGAGCGGAGCCTACCGAAGGAAATGACAACAATCAATATCAAGCATATGCAATGAAGATGATGCATGAGCATGGCATGAGAATGCAAGGTGATATACTATTATAATCAACATGTATTAGGTTTGAAGTTGATTTGAATTAAATTCAAATATCACCTCAAATGAGGTATTCTCGGATACCGATTTAATTGATTCGACCTGATGCTCAGATCAACTTGATGTTAACATGCATGGGATGTCATGTTAAGTTGCTGGTTGGTTATTAGAACAATGTTTGATCATGTCAGACAAAAAGAAATTTAAATACTTTCCATATTCCATTTATAAAGTATTTATAAGAATTGACTTATTCATTAATCTACATGTTTGGGTTCTGTAACTTTTTCAAACATGATTGAAAATAGCATATTCAGATTCCTTGAATTTTTTTGATACTTTTTCATATATAAATTATTTTCATTGGAGTTACAGATTAATTTCTATGAATTTTTGAAGTTTTAAACATTTCTTGAATTATTCTTATACTGGAAAATACTTTTACTGCATCAGCATGGCATCAGCTGGTCCATCTGGCCGTTGAAAGTCAAACCTGACCAATGGGACCCACTGGTCAGTCTCTCTGGTCAATTTTAGATTAGGATTAATCTTATTTAGTTAATTAAACTCACTGGACCCACATGTCAGTGTCTTATTAATTTATCTGATTTATTTTTATTATCTCTAAACTATCCAGAGGCTGGCCCCACCCGTCAGTGGCTCAGGCCAGCTGAGATCCAACGGCGGCGAGGTCGTCCTCGCCGGCGGGGAGCTTCCGGCGAGCACCAGAACGTCGGGGGGGGGGGGGGCTCGGAAACTCGTCTCCAACGGCCAAACTCACAGCAGAGACCACGGGAAGAACGGCCACTCGACGGCGCACACGATGGGACAAGCCCCAGGGGCTGGGGTGGCCGGAATCAACGCCGGCGACGAGCTTGGCGGCGACCAAGTTCGGCCATCATCGAAGCTATCGAATACGGGGTCAACACGCGCGGAGTTGGGCCCTACCGCATCTACATGATGTCCTGAGGCTGTTGGTGGCCTCAGACGGACCAACCCGTCACCGGAGGGCTACCGGCGACGAGCTACAGTGGCGGTCCTCGTCGGGCTCCGATGGAACTAAGCCTAGAGGAGGGGATCGACGGGGAGAGCTTAGGGAAAATGACTGCATGCTCACGGGGAGTGAAGTGGTGGCGCTAGTTTGCTCGGGGACGGCCTGGAGAGGGAGAACGCCGGCGACGATCTTCGGTGACCCGAGGAAGAAGACGACTGCTCCTCGTCGTTTCACTGCATCTGGGCGTCTGGCTCGTGGCTAGGGAGCTTCAGGGGGATGCGGTGGACATACTGCGCGGCTCAGGAGGGAGAAGGGTCGGCTAGATCGACGGCGAGCTCGAGCTCTGCTCGGGCTCCAATGGCGGGAGAAGGAGGGAGGAGAGATCCGAGAGGAGGGGGGAACTGGCGCTGGGAATGGATAGGGTCGTCCTCGGGGAGCATATCCCTGTGCTTGCCAGCGCGAAGCGGCGGCCAGGCAGCCAGGGAGCTGCGTGGAGGCGCGCAGCGACGCGGCGGCCACCTCCTGCTCCTCCTGGCAAGGAGGAAGACCACAGGAGGAGCTGGGCTGGGCCGGCTAGGCGACAGGTAAGGTTTTTCCCATTTATTTCTGTCTTAATTGCTCACATTGATCTACTATTTATTTCAGCTCCCAAATAAATTGTAAAAACTATGTTAAGCACCCTAGAATATTTGTTGGAATATTTCCAACCATTCCAAAAGTTTTCAACATTTTTGAAAGTTTAAAGTTTCTGATTTCAAATTTAAAACTTGAAACCAGTAGCTTTTTGCATTTAAAATGCTTAAAATGTCAAGAAAATGTTTTTCTTCATTGCTCATTTACTTTCATGATTTATCAGAAAGTTTGAACTTTTCTTGAGGCCATTTTGGGTTCATTGATTTTAACTAGTTTGAATTTTCCCTCATTTTGAGAAGTGGCTAGGGTTTTAGCATTTTCCTTCATCATTTTCTTTGTTCTTGTTGAGAAATTCCTAGATGCAATGCAAAGAAAAACATGAGCACAAGCTAACTTGCTTAAGGGTTCAGGGATGTGACAACTCACCCCCACTCAAAAGAAACTCGTCCCGAGATTTAGAAGTCGTCGGGAATAACGCAGGATACTCAAGTCGGAGACGATCCTCTCTTTCCCAAGTTGCCTCCTTTTCAGAATGATTTGACCATTGAACTTTAAGAAACTTGAGGTTTCGACGTCGAGTGGTACGCTCAGCTTGATCAAGAATACGCACGGGGTATTCTCGGTATGAAAGGTTATCTTGGAGATCAAGCGTTTCGTGGTCCACTTCACGGATAGGATCCGAAAAGCAACGCCTGAGTTGCGAGACGTGGAAGACATCATGAACCTTGGAAAGATGCGGAGGAAGTTCCAACTGGTAGGGACCTTCTCCTCGTTTGGCAAGAATGCGAAAAGGACCAATGTAACGAGGAGCCAACTTGCCCTTGATACCGAATCGATGGGTACCCTTCAAAGGTGTAACCCGAAGGTAAGCCTTCTCGTCAACTTCAAAGGTCACAACCTTATGATGACGATCATATTGGCTCTTTTGACGAGACTGGGCTGTTTTCAACTTTTCACGAATAATGCGAACCTGCTCTTCTACATCCTGGATCATGTCCGGGCCAAAGAGTTGCCTCTCTCCGGTTTCTGACCAATTAAGAGGTGTTCGACATCTTCGTCCATAGAGAACTTCAAAAGGGGCTTTGCCCAAGCTTGCTTGATAACTATTGTTAGAAGCGAATTCGGCGAATGGAAGGCACTTCTCCCAATTCATACCGAATGATATAACACAAGCTCGGAGAAAAACATGAGCACAAGCTAACTTGCTTAAGGGTTCAGGGATGTGACACCCTTACAATAAACATCCTAGTCCATGCTTATATGAGTTCGATAATTATATTAGAAAGCAAGATCATTTCAACTCCTATGTTATGAAACAATTGAAACAAAACTCTGGTATGATTAATCGCCTAAGTGACATTTTATTCAGGATCACCAATGATGTAAGAGATGTAGGAAATCATGCTTCTATGGTTCAAACTCAATTAGAACAAGTTCCTAATTCTCAAAGTGAGCTACTTCGTGAAATGAATAGTAATATGAATGATCATGTTGTTAGAGTAATGACTAGAGGAGGTACAATGACTCAAGATCCACTATATCTAGAAGGTCATCCTAAAACAATTGAACAATATTCAAAAATAATTAATATAGATGGACGTAGTCCGTCTAGAAATGAAAATAAAAATAAAAATGATAGGAGTTTGCATACTTCTAGTGAACCTGAAGTAGAGAAACCTTCTGATAATGATAATGTTATCTCTATCTTAGATGCCGAAACTCAATCTGGTAGTCAGCAGTCACCTAGTGATAATGAAAATGATAATGATGATGCTCAATCTAAAAATGATAAAGAACGAGATAATGATGTTGAGATAGAACCTATTGTTAATCTTGATAACCCACAACCTAAGAATAAACGATATGATAAAAGAGATTTTGCTGCTAGAAAACATGGCAAATAAAGAGAGCTATGGGTTCAGAAATCCTTGCCATATCTACCCAAACCAACTAAGAGGAAAGATGATGAAGAATTCGAACACTTCACTAAAATTCTTAGGCCAGTCCTTTTGCATACTCGTTTAACTAATCTTTTAAAGATGGCCCGTTATGCTAAGTATATGAAAGACATCATCACTATTAAAAGAAAAATACCTGAAGCTGAAATGTCCACCATGCTTGCTAATTATTATTTTAAAGATGGAGTATCTAAAAAGCTAGAAGATCTAGGAATAGCAACTATACCATGTTCCATCAAAAGTAACTATGTGAAAACGGCCTTATGTGATCTAGGAGCTTGTGTTAGTGTTATGCCTTTCTCTTTATATAAAAGACTTGATTTGAATAAAATCACACCTACTAAAATTTCTTTACAAATGGTTGACAAATCAACTACCATACCTATCGGTATTTGTGAGGATGTGCCCATTATAGTTGCAAATGTTACTATCTTAACAGACTTTGTTATACTTGATATGCGTGAGGATAACAACATGTCGATTATCCTTAGTAAACCTTTCTTAAAAACTGCACGGGCTGTTATTGTTTGCAACAATATTAAAGTCACTTTTTAGGTCAATGATAAAGAACATACAGTGCATTTTCCAAAGAAACAATTCCAATTGATGGTGTTAATGTTATTTAAAAATTTCCGACTATCACTATTAGAAGTTTTCAAATCCCTTTACCTATTATCGAGAAGAAATATGAAATACTTATTGTTGGGGATATGCATATCCATGTTGAGGTAACTTAGTGTTTTACGAGATTCTTTGGGTTCAAGCTAATTGTAAGTGGTTGTTATTAAGACTTGATCAACCTTGTTAATGGACCATTTTCGAGAGGCATGAGGTCAATGAATTCAGTAGGCACAACCTTGTGTACCCATTTTAGATTTTTCTGTTATTTTTAGTTAATTACAATAAATTCCATGATTATCCTGTTTTCTGAAATTTTCCGTGCAATAAAAAAGTACCCAAAAATAAAAGTTACCCAAATGACCTGAAATTTTGACACGATTGTTTTTTGAATTTGAGAGTATCTCGCACTAAAAACACTTCAGGGGGTGTGTGAGTTGTCCACTAGGCACCAGGGCACGCCACCCCCACCAGGCGCGCCCTCGTGGGTAGTGGGACCCTTGCCCCCCCCCCTCACTTATCTCTTTAGACCATTTCATCACCTACCTCCAGGAAAAAATCAACATTGCCTTCTTTCCCGTGTTCTTGCTCTGACACCCACGGATTTTGATCTCTTTGCTCGAAGCTCCATTTCTGAAACTGTTTTGGGGGATTGCACCTTGGTATGTAACTCCCCCACTCCTCCAATTAGTTTTCGTTTTAGTGCCTTATTGCTAGAGTAATTAGCTACTCTAGGTGATGTTGTAGATGGGCTTGCATGTTGAATTCTTGAAGTTCCAAGTAATTTGAATGTGTGTATTAGACTCTAGCCATCCATATAAGTAGTTGTTATCATTCTTGTGAAGTTTTGTTAGCTTTGTTTTTTTACCTAGAAATTTTCATAATTTTGTTCTTGGAAAAATGAATCTCTTTAGTAGTATCTCATCCAAGAAGAATGCCAAGAGGGTTGTTGGTGAATCATGTGCTGTTGGCATCACCACCCCGCGACTGATGGAGGTTCCGCGGTGTGAATGGCCACATATTCATTTTGTGGGGGAAGTCGAATTCCACTATGAGTTCGTGCAATTCATGGAAAATGTTGGGTTGCTAGTTGTTGGTTGCTGGTTTTCTAAAGTGGCAGAAGATGTTCGATGCTGGTTTGGGGGAGTTAACCTCCTCCAATCGCTTCGATAGTTAAGAAGATTGGATGGAGGACATAATTTGGAGGTTTTACCAAATTTGAGCTCAGTTGAACAAGTTTGACAATGTAAACTTGAAAATATCCACAAACGGGCAGATGTGCAATCTTGTGAGCAAATGTGGTCAAATCAATTCCCACAAATCCATATCTTGTCATGCCCTCCTCATTTGGGGTATTGAGCACTCCCGCAAAATTTTAGACCAATTGAAAAAACTTGGCAGTGTAGAGTTGTTCCAACTTGGTTCTAGACAGAAAGGGTTTCTGGATTATTAGGTGAACCAAACCACCTTTGATGGAGGTGAAACTTGGCATGATCACCAAATATAGCATATTGGAAATGCGATAATTTTCTTAGAATTTATTGAGAATATTTCTTTTGTAAATATTTCAAATGGTCAAAACAGACAGAAATGTTCTTCAAGGGTTTAGTCCAATATTTTCAACATGACAAGGTGTTGAAACTCTTATGTGTGTAAAATATATGTTCTCCCAGTCTTCCTAAATTTTATTAGATTTTTCTAAGGTAGAAAAAGAAGTTTTCTCCAAGAAATACCATTTCTAGACTTATAAAAGGGCATATAATTAAAATACGAAAAATGATTTTTAAAATACTTTTTATTGTTTTGAAGAGCTATATCAATAATTGAATCAAGATACAATATTTGGGTAAAAGTACTCCCCTCAAATCAGGGACTTGTAGTGTAAATCCCAAAGCACGGGTTTAAAGCTACAAAAATAATAAAAAGGGCTTTTTGTAGAAATAATATTTTTATAAAAATTGGTTTTCGAGGTCCACTCACAAGCACACATACAAGCAATAATAATCAAGACACTCATAGCACTTACTTAATTTTTTTAAATTTATTCCCAAATTTGAAAAGTAAACAATAGTGGCAAAGTGGTGAAAAAACACGGTGTGACACCGACAAACCAGAATCTTCTCCGGAAGTCACGGTGCCGACATTTCAAGCTTGGCATAGGAACCTGATCAACATGTTGCTGTGAAGAAGATGGTGTGGCGTCTGGTCTATTTTGTCAGCTCTCTTCTGCATGGGGGCTTGGTCAAGGTACTATGGTGTGTAGAAACTGCGTTTCAACCTTCTTATGGCCTCGAGAAAGCCACACCACTACTTCCAAACATATCAAATTACCGTCGTCACTCACTTTCCTATGCAACGTATCCTAGATCAAATTACTGTCAAGCTTTGATTTGAATGTTGAGAGTACAACTATGATTCAAAGCATAGCCTTGGTAGACTACATTGTAGAATGGACATCAATGGAAGATAAAGAAATGCCAGAAATAGTTCTCCCTGCAAAGAAGCCCTGTAGGAGTGGATCATGTACTTTGACGGAGCCTTTTCCCTACAAGGCTCCGGTGCTGGCGTGCAACTTGTAGCACCCACCGGAGAGTACCTCGAGTATGTGGTCGAGATGCACTTTTCTAGGGAGGTCTCCACAAACAACACTGCTGAGTATGAAGGACTACTTCCCGACCCGCGGATTGCAGTGGATCTTCGCATCAGGAAACTAATCATCTGAGGAGACTCACAATTTGTTGTGTGGAAAGTTAACAAGGATTACCATAGCCCTTTGATGGAAGCTTACGTTGATGAAGTGAGAAAGTTGGATGAGCACTTTGACAGTCTACAAACCAAGTATGTTCCACGTGCGAAAAGAAGAATCGTTGACTTCCTATCAAAATGTGTTACTCATAAGCTGCATGTGGAATGAGGGACTTTTGTACTCTTAGTGACTCAATCACCTAATAAACCATCAATTCTGCAATCAAAGAAGAGAAAGATCAATTCCAGTGACTACTTTCCGGCAGAGCTACCAACCGCTGCCAAGAATGTTGTCGGGCACAACACACTGCTTGTTGGTGAGCAACAAGCTCTAGTGAGACTAATGACCCACAAGTGTAGGGGATCACTTGTACTCGTTTCGAGAAGTAAGTGTGTCGAACCCAATGAGGCGTAGAAGGAAATGATAAGGAGTTTTCAGCAAGGTATTCTCTATATGTATTGTAAGTAAAAGTGATAGATAGATTTGTAGCAAGAGAATTCTTAACATGTGACAAGTAACAATAGTAAAAAAGGTGTAGCAATCAAGGTATCCCAATCCTTTTTGTATAAAAGGACAGGCCTATAATCACACTTATATAAAGCAAGCGCTCCCGATGACACATGGGAATTCATGTCTAGTCATATACATCATATTGAGGATTTTCTCGTTCGCTACTTTGATAATCGATATGTGGGTGGAGTGGTGCTAAGGTGCTATTCTTACTTGAACAAACAACTAACTTATGATTACCCACTCTCGCAAGCATCCGCATCTACGAAAGAAGAATTAAGATAAATCTAACCATAGCATCAAACGTGTGGATCCAAATAAGCCCCTCATGAAGCAACACATAAACTGGGGTTTAAGATTCTATCACTCTCGCAACCCATCATGTACTCGTTACTCCACAATAAAATCCCTTAGGCCCATAACATGGTGAAGTGTCATGTAGTCGATGTTCACATGAAATCACTAAGAGAAGTAAAAAAAATACATATCACCAAAAAATTGAAAGAATACCAACTTTATATGATTACTTCTAACAAGACTTCTCCCATGTCCCCAGGAACAATATTTACTACTCACACCTCCTCAACATGTTCAAGATTAGATGTGTAATAACAATAATTAAGGATCTGAACATAATATGTTCCACCAAGTAATCCAACAATCATCAATTAAAAGATGTAATCAACACAACTAATAACCCACAGGTATCAATCTGAGGTTTTGAGACAAATACTGAATATATCACATGAACTAGGGTTCGAGATGAGAATGTGCTCGCGAAGATGTTGACGAAGATTGGTCCTCCCATGAGGGAGGAAGCATTGGTTATGACGATGGCTTCGATTTCCCCTACTGGAGGGAAGTTTCCCCGTCAGAATCTCTCTACTAGAGAGCAAAGCAGCCTCTGCCCAGGTTTCCGCCTCGAGACGGCGGTGCTTCATCCCAAAAGGTTGCTTATGATTTTTTTCACGGTCAAAACACACCACATAGGAGAAGAGGGACGTCATAGGGCCAACAGGGGGCCCACAAGGCATTAGGGCGTGGCTAGGGGTGGCCATGCCCTGTTACCTTGGGGCCAACAGGTGGCCCCCCTTTGGTATATTTTTGGCCCAATAATTTTTAAATATTCAAGAAAAATTCCCCGTGAAATTTCATGTCATTTTGAGCATGTTGAGTTTTTTGTCTTTTTCTCTGTTTCTTGGTCCAGAATTCCAATTTCCAGATATTTCCCTCTTTGTGATGTACCTCGCATATTCAGAGAGAAAGGGCATAAGAATTGTATGATAATAAGGAATGATGGGAAAGAATAACACAAATATCAATAATAATTTATGATCCAAAATGGATGTATCAACTCCCTCAAGCTTAGATCTCACTTGTCCTCAAGCGAAAGCCGAATTCAATAATAATGATCACATGATATGAGAGAGAGTTGTCGACAAAAATATAAGACGTACATAAAAGTATCATCAATATTAGTATAGCTACAAGTATTTTATCATATATCTCCTCATAAACAAGTAACTATCCGTTCACCACTATTGGAGGAAGAAGCATAAACATTATTGACAATTAACACAATATGTTCTTAGTCATTGGGACAATTGTAATTCATCATATTTCAAAGGAGAGTCTATGTAAGGGCTTTGTTTTTGTCAAGTTCACATACTCAACTATCATTTAATCTTCTATGATTTATCATGCTCAAGTCATATTTTCGGAGCTCATGGTTCCATAGGACACATAGGAAGACAGGGGCTTAAATCATTTTCCACCCAACTTATTTACCTCAAGGATAATGCCAATAATTAATCATGATCATCGACATCCACTCGGATATATACGTCTAGATCTTTCCTGAACACACGGTGCTTGACACTATAGAGTCAATAGGTAGGAAGAGGAATAAACTTTATTAACTCACACATAGGAATGACCTCGTGAAGAGAAAATTTAGGCCCTTCGCAGAGGGGAGCATAGGTTGGCATGCGCTTTTAAGTTTTTGGATGTGCAAACTCTTAATGCAAAGGAACGTCACTTTATATTGACCCTTGTGATCGTAAACTTTATTATGTAGTCCATCGCTTCTATTTATTTACCATCACAATATCGTACAAAGCTTATTTTCCCTTGCAATAAAATATCATACATGTTTAGGAGCAATTTTTTTATTGTTTCATGCACGAATGAAAACTTACTTGAAGGATCTTACTCAATCCATAGGTTGGTATGGTGGAATCTCATAGCAAGATACTGGGTTTCAAGGTTATGGATGCACAAGTGGCATCTCTACTTAGTGCAGAATGTTTTGGCTAGAAAGGATCTAAAGAAAGCACCACATGTTAAAGGAGCCATGACCATGTAAGTTCCATGTGAATGTAAACTACCATAATCATTATGTTGTCTTCCATGTGCAACATCAACACTTCATCATTATATATTATTTGGTGAGGGATCACAATCATAAATGATTTACAAGATAGTGTATTCATATTTCAGTCTTCCCTCCTCTTTCATAATGTTCCTTAGATTGCATAAATGACTAATACTATGTTTTTTTACTATCAATAACTTTCATCACATATACCCTTTTTGTGAGCAGCCATTACTTCTCATGAGATAAGCATATGATCTCAATATTTACCCTTTTTATTGCCATGCTATGTTGATGGGTGCACACAACTAAAGCACACAAACTCAACTAATCTTTATTATATAACTCTCACACACGGTGACAAGTGTAGATGGATCTCAAAACAAAAATTCTAACAAAAGAAAATCTGAAATTTATTTATGTAAATCATGAAAGAACTAAGGATCAAACTCAGATACATGGTAATGGTGGAAGTGATGGTGATACGATACTGAGGCATCTCCCGCAAGCTTGGACCAAGCTAAGGGTGGTGCCCATACGCATGTACTCAGGTGTCCTTCTCGGGTGATGATGGTGATGATGCGGAAGGTTGATCTTCCGCCCTCCAAGGCATTGGCTCACCATCATAGAAATAAAACCTTGTCTCCGAGACCCTGAAATCAGTAGTGATGCTCATCCTCTTAAACCTCAATTCATACCCACAGTTTTCGATTTGGAGGTCAAAGATTTGAGATTGGAGGTTTTTAATCCGCTTTTGAAGCTTGAAGAGGGCCTCTCCCACGTTCCTCGTGTCCAGCTTGTTCTCCTGAATGAAGTTCGTGATAATAGATTGATTAGCAGTCAAACCAAGTTCAACCATCACTTGACACTTGAAGATCTCCTGCTCCATCGCCGCGAGCCTGGCCTTCTCGCTTCCCTCCTTCTTTGGTCCTTGGACGTCTCTGATGCGAAGCACCCACTCATACATATCAATGGCTTGAGGGTGTTTCATCACCTCCGAGAGGTATGGGTTGAGAAACTTCTCAAAGAACTTGTCCTTGGAGGAGCTTGGCATTGCCATGGCGATCTAGATCTGTAACAGAAACAACGTGAAACAAGAACAAAGGAAAATATCATGATGTGGCGGTCAAAATAGTCGGGAGTATATATAATGATTTTTCATAGGTAAGAATACATGCTCGAGAAGAAAATGGAGTCCGGGAGGCACACGAGGCCCCCCTGATATCTCTAAAACATATCTATAATTTTTTATTTTTGCATCCTGATATATTATCATTCTAGAATGATCTTGCGGTATTTATTTACCAATTTATATTATTTTTTAGCACTTACCTATTGACCCAGTGCCTAGTGCCAGTTGTTGTTTTCTGCATGTGTTTCACTTTTCAGGTTTTCCATACCAAACAAGTCCAATTGAACTGAAACTTTGCGGTTATTTTTTCGAGACGAGAAGGAGAGCAACAAGCATCGGAGGAAGGCTAGCGGCCACATGAGGGAGGAACAAGCCAACCTGGTGCGACCTGAGGTGGGCCATGTTGGCTTGTGATCTCCTCGATGCCCTCCCGACTCTATTCTCTAGCTTATAAATTCTCATATACCCTAAAAACATCGGAAGGTATCCCGACACACTTATTAGCCACCACAAGTCTCTCTTCTGATGGGAGGCCATCTGGAGCTCCGTTTAGACACCTTGTCGGAGGGGGGATCAATCACATAGTGCCTCTTAACCAACCTTGCTTCCCTCATGATGATGTGTTAGTAGTCCATCACAGACCTATGAGTTCATAGCCAGTACCTAGATGGTAATCTCTCTCACTTGATCTTCAATACTATTCCTTTTATGCGGTGCATTTGTTGGGATCAGATGAATTGTGGGTTTATGTTCATATTATTCATGATAAATATTTGAGTATCCTCTGAATACTTATATGATTCTTATGTTCATGATTATGATAGTTTCGTAATTCTCTCTGATCTATTGAAATAGTTTTGCCAACTAGATTGATATTTTTTCGGTGAGAGAGGTTCATTGTAGTCGGTTCAACATAGAGAATTTCTATATCCCAGTGTGAGAAGGGGACATGATGAGTCTTTGTGTTGCCGCTAGTAACGATAAAATGATGGGGTTTATTCATAGTTATTGAGTTTACTTTGTCTATATCATGTCACTGTTCTCGATGCACTACTCTATTTTACTCAATACCCTAGATGCATGCAGAATTGCGGTCGATGAGTGGAGAAATATAATATGTGCAGGCAGGAGTTAGCGTATTTTTTATGGACATGATGCCTATATACACATGATCATTGCCGTGAATATCACATAACTATCAGCTTTTCTGTCAATTGACCAAGAGTAATTTGTTAACCCAATATATGCTATTTTTCATGACATATGCCATTAGGGAAAACTATGGCCCTGTTTCTATTCACAACATACGTAAAAAACCTTCAGTACCTTGCTTCCATTTACTTATTTTTATTTCATCTTTCTATCTAAAATTGTGTACACAACTCACTCGCCCGCAAATAATAGGAACAAGAGGATTGACAACGCTCTTGCCCGTGTTGGGTGCAAGTTGTTGGTTCCTTTGTGTGTGCCGCTGAAGATGGTTGTGGTTGATATTCCTATTGGTTCGATAAACCTTAATTTCATAACTGAGGAAAATACTTACACACATTGTGTTGCGATAACTTGTTCCTCTTCACGAAAATCCCAACACAGATCACAAGTATCCATATGGATTTCTTGCACCATTGCTGGGGAATATCATTACCAACTACCAATTAGCTCCACAAAATTTTTCATTCACTTGTTCGCCTTTTTACTTTCTGGTATATTTAATTTGTATCTAGAAAAATAAAGATACAAAAATATTTACCTTTGCTTGTTTAGGTTGTCACGAGATTGCATCTTTGCTCTCTAGTTTGCTTATCTTGCTTGTCACTTTTCTTGCTCGGTCACAATGTCTCAAGATACTACTAAGTTCTGTGACTTCTCAAATACTAATAACAATGATTTTATTAGTACTCCTATACCACACACCACTAGTGCAGATGCTTTAGATATTAATGGTGCATTACTGAATCTTGTCATGAAAGAGCAATTTTTGGCAAGTCCTAATGAGGATCCCACTTCACAACTCAATAGCTTTGTTGAACTTTGTGATATGCAAAATAACAAGTATATGGATAATGATATTATGAAATTTAAATTGTTTTCATTTTCACTAAGAGATAAAGCTAAATCTTGGTCTTTATGTTTACCACACAATAGTATTGGAACATGGGATAAGTGTAAAGATGATTTTATTGCCAAGTATTTTCCTCCTGCTAAGATCATTTCCCTTAGAAATCAAATAATTAATTACAAACAACATGATCCAGAACATGTTTTACAAGAATGGGAGAGAATGAAATTGATGATAAGAAATTTCCCCACACATGGTTTAAAATTGTGGATGATTATCCAAAATTTCTTTGCTGGACTAAACTTTGTGACTCGACATCTTCTATATTCTTCTACATGTGGTACATTTATGGATGTCACCTCAGGAGAGGCCACAAAACTTCTGGACAATGTCATGACCAATTATTCTCGATGGCATAAGCTCCAACCGGTAAGAAGGTAAATTCTGTTGAGGAAATCGCTACTTTGAGTGAAAAAGTGGATTCTCTTATGAATTTGGTTGCTAATCTAAATACTCATGTTGTTCCAATGATATTCCCTTGTCTACCTTGATTGAGCAAAATAATGATAATATTGATGTGAACTTTGTCTCATGAAATAATTTCAACAACAATGCTTATAGAGGTAATTTCATTGCTAGGCCATATCCCGGTAATGTTCCTAATACTTATGGAGATTATTATGGAAATTCTTATAAAAATTATAGTAGGATACCCTCTGATCTTGAGAACACAATTAAGGAATTCATTAATTCTGAAAAGGTTTTCAGTACTATGGTAGAACAACAATTGCATGTTGTTGATACTTTGGCTAAAGAGATGGATAGAATTTCTCTTGGTGTAGAAAACCTTAAAAAATCATTACCTCCTAACCATGATTTTAATGATACTATTAAATCTATCCAAGTTTCTATTAATTAAAGTAAAGAGAGGACCACTAAGTTGAAAGCTAAGTAGGAATTCCTAGAAAAAGCTCTTCCTCTTGGTTTTTACCAGAATCATGATGATCTTAAAATGATTGGTACTTCTCGTATTGAATATTTGTTTACTTCTTAGAATATTAATAATAAAGAGACTCTAGATTAGTCAACTCTAGTAAAGGAGCGTCCTATTCGCTTGGAGGGTGATGATTTTAATGCTAGAACCGAAAAAGTGTGTTTGAAGAGGTCAAAACATTAACTAGTGATGCGCCAACTATTTTGGATTACAAGGACTTTAATTATGATAATTTCTCTTTAGTAGAATGTATTTCCGTGCTGTAATCCATTATTATCTCACCCAATGCTTATGAACTAAACAAATCTTTTACTCAACATATAGTAGAAGCTATGTTAAAAGCATATGATGAGAAATTTGAGCTTGAAGTTTCTATTCCTAGAAAGTTGCACGATGAGCGGGAACCAACTATCAAAATTAACATAAATAAATATGAAGGCAATTCTTTGTGTGACCTTGGTGCTACCGTTTGAACTATACCCAAATCTTTATGTGATGTGCCTGGTCTCACTAATATTGAAGAATGTTCCCTAAAATTGCATCTTGCGGATTCTACCATTAAGAAATCCTTGGGTAGAATAAATGATGTGCTGATAATTGCAAATAAAAATTATTTGCGTGTAGATTTAACTGTGCTTTATATTGAATGCAATCCTACTTGACATGAAAGAGGGAAACATAAGATTCCAATTTGCATTAAAGAAAGGAATGGAACAATTCCCTAGAAATATAATTAGACCACCTTATGAATCAATCATTAGACCCACTTATGGGTGGAGTGTCAAAGATGACAACACTTGAAACTATGCAATATGCCTAGCTAGGGGCGTAAAACAATAACACTTGTTTTGAGGCAATCCAATAGTTATCTTTAATTTTTTTTATTTTAATATATGTTTATTTGTGATAAAATGATTATTTCTGATGTAATTATTGTGTTTTTATGATTCAATTAGTCTGTATTCCAAGTAAATTTTTTGGGATGATTTGTATGATGAGTAAAATCGATACGGTGCAAAAACAGAAACTTTGATGAACAGTGCAGAATTTCTCTGATTTTACTGAAACATATTTTTAAGCTGATCATTTTACAAAGGATTTATATAAAAATTCCTCAGGTATTCCTAAACTTTAATAATTTTTGGAGTTACAGAAGTATAGGTTCATTACAGATTACTACAGACTGTTCTGTTTTAGTCACATTCTATTTTTGCTTGCATAGTTTGCTTGTTTTGGTGTTGCTATGGATTGTATCAGGGTGTATAAGACATGGAGAAGTTATAATAAAATTCCCTATGCTAAAATAAAATTAGAATATCACCTTAAAGTATTTGATATGTTGTTTATACTAACAGATGTCACGAAGTTTGTTGAGTTTTATGTGCTTGAAGTTTTCAACTATTGGGTATTATCCGGATGGAAAAAGGATTAAATTGAAGAAAAAACCTATGATTGGGGATTCCTAAGGCACCTAAAGGTAATATTCTAGGAAACTCAAGCATTTAAGCTTGGGGATGCCCCGGAAGACATCCCCTCTTTTCGTTTCAATCGATCGATATCTCACTTGGAGCTACATTTTTATTCATCACATGATATGAGTTTTGCTTGGAGTGTCGTTTGCTGTTGTTTGCTTTTACTTTAAGTTTGAAAAAATCATAATTTTATAGACACACCTATTTGAGAGAGTGACCTCATCATTACAATTTGTTAGAATACTCTATGTCCTTCACTTATATCTTTTGAGCTTAGAAGTAGCTCTGGTACTTGACTTATAATCGTTTGAGCACGATGGCGTGTAGATTTTATAGAAATATTATGCTCTAGTTCTTCACTTATATTTGTTTTGGAGTTAAATATATAGTAACAGTAATTTGCATGGGTCATAAGAGTAGATAAAAAATAATGGGTGTTCAATGAGTGATAATTAAAACCATCATGTAGCACATATAGAGAAATTATGGGTTAATGATATTATTGTGGTGATATTAAAAAGGTGTGAGTGCATTATTATTAGTTGAGAGAGGTGTCCATATTAAGATATGTTAAACTTATTTTTTATCTAAAACTTAAACTGACATGGTGATGATCTATGAGCATTTCTATTCATCCTTGAAATCCTAGTGTTGCTTTGAGTTGGAGTCACGCGATGGTTAATTCCTACCAACCATCTCTCTCGGGGCATGCGAGTAGTACTTTAATTTATGATAAAAATGATACAATTTTGCAATAAGTACATGAGTTCTTCATGAATAATCTGACACCATGGACATACGCAATCTCACCTCCTTGTATTTGCTAGCGTCTTCGGTACCTTGCAACGCTCGTTCTCACCTGAGGATCGGTGCAACTTTCACCGGTGCATCCAAACCCCGCTACAACACGATCTATTGCACATAAGTCTTTGATATTCTCCTAAAAATAGCCACCATACCTACCTATCATGGCATTCCCATAGCCATTCTGAGATATATTGCCATGTAAATGACATCATCACTTCACATGACTAGTTCGTTCATCATCGTAATGCTTTTCATGAGCATATAGAGCTGACATATTATTTGTGGCAAAGCCACCATTCATCATATTTTCAATACATATCACGCTAGATCTTTGCACATCCTGATACACTGCTAGAGACATTCATATAGAGTCATACTGTCCTATCGGTTTTCATATTGCTTTGTAAGTAAATAGAAGTGTGATGATCATCATTATTAGAGCATTGTCCTAGTGAGGAAAAAAATGGCGGAGGCCAAATGATCCCACCATATAAAAAATGATGAAAAGAGAAAAAATGAATCAGAGAAAAAGAGAGAAGGGACTTTGCTATTATTCTTTACCACACTTGTGCGTCAAAGTGGCACCTTCTGCTTCATATAGAGAATCTCATGATTATATCATTGATATGCTAGTGGGAATCACTTTTTCATAAATTTGGCTTGTATATTCTAATGATGGGGTTTCTCAAATGCCCGAGGTCTTCATGAGCAAGCAAGTTGGATGCACACCCCAATTAGCTTCAATGGAGCTTTGATACACTTATGGCTCTAGTGCATCATTTCCATGGCAATCCCTACTCCTTGCGTCCATATCTATCAATGAGCATCTCCATAGACCATTGATATGCCTAGTTGATGTGAAATTATTTTCTCAATTTCACCCCTTTGAAACCTACCACCATATTCTATTCCACCTTTATGCTATGTACAATTGTTCACACTCATGTATAGTGTGAAGAATAAAAAGTTGATGCATATTGAAAAAGTACGATCCAATTACCCGACTTGGACACCGTGGTGCTTGACATTTGTATTAATGTGGTGAAGATGGAACCATGCCTTGCTAATATAATAAGATGAATGGGGTAAAACAATCTTTGAGGATCGTATACTTTTAAAGATTAATGATTTTCCTCCTTATACCTATAAGTATTGTTGTGTTAATTTTTTATTATTCCGCATTTCTCAATGAGCATACCTGAATAAGATTACATCATGGATAGCATCTCACATCAAATTTTTTGTTTTTATCATTTACCTACTCGAGGACGAGCAAGAATTGAGCTTGCGAATGCTTGATACTTCTCCAAATATTTATAATTTAATCGCTTGGGGGTATTTATTTACCAATTTACATTATTTTTAAGCACTAACCTACTGACCCAGTGCCCGGTGCCAGATGTTGTTTTCTGCGTGTTTTCACTTTTCAGGTTTTCCTTAACAAACGAAGTCCAATTGACCTGAAAGTTTTGGTGATTTTTTCTGGACCAAAAGAAGAGCAACAAGCATCAGGGGATGGTTAGGGACAAACGAGGACCCCAAAAGCCAACCAGATGCAGCCTTGGGGCGCCTTGTTGGCTTGTGGGCCCCTCGAGGCCCTCCCGACTCCGTTCTCTGGCTTCTAAATTCTCGTATACGCTTTTTATGCTACCACAAGTCTCTCTTCCAATGGGAATCCATCTGTACCTCTGTTCTCGCACCCTGTCAAAGGGGGGATCGGTCATGGAGTTACAGACGAGGGCGTCACGATGATGTGTGAGTAGTTCACCACAAGCATATGGGTCCATATCCAGTACCTAGGTGGTAATCTCTCTCTCTCTCTCTCTCTTGACCTTCAATACAATGATCGTTGCATCTTCACTTCGATCCACATGATGTAATTGCTTTTGTGCGGTGCATTTGTTGGGATCCGATGAATTGTGCGTTTATGATCAGATTACTAGTGATGAATATTTGAGTCTCCTCTGAATACTTAGATGATTCTTATGTGCATGATTACGATAGCTTCATAATTTTCTCTGATCTATTGAAATAGTTTGGCCAACTAGATTGATATTTCTTCGGTGGGAAAGGTGTGTTGTAGTAGGTTCAACCCGGCGAATTTCTATATTCCAGTGATGGAAGGGGACAAGATGCATCTTTGTGTTGCTGATACTAAGGATAAAACAATGAGGTTTATTCATATTGGTTGAGTTCACTTTGTCTACATCATGTCATTGTTCTTCATGCATTACTCTATTTTACTTAATACTCCACATTCATGCTGGATAGCGGTCGATGAGTGGAGTAATAGTAATAGTTGCAGTCAGGATTCGTCCTATTTGTTTATGGACATGATGCCTATATGGACATATTCATTGCCTTGAATATCGCATAACTATCAGCTTTTCTCTCATTATCCGAACAGTAATTTGTTTACCAATCGTATACTATATTTCATGAGAGATGCCATTAGGGAAAACTATGCCCCTAGGTATAATCACAACATATATAAAAAACCTTCAATACCTTGCTTCCATTTACTTGTTTTCATTTTATCTTGCTATCTACAATTATCTACACACCTCACTCTCTCGCAAATCATAAGAACAAGAGGATTGAAAAGTCTCTTGACCACGTTGGGTGCAAGTTGTTTGTTCTTTTGTGTGTAGCCGTTGACGATGGTTGTCGTTAATATTCCTATTGGTTTGATAAACCTTGGTTCCATAGCTGAGGAACATACTCACCCACATTATGCTACGATAACCCGTTCCTCTTTACGGAAAACCCAACGCGGATCACAAGTATGACCCCACGGCATGAGGGCGCAACCAGGGGCTGGTCGCGCCCTATTGCCTTGGGTCTTCCTCCTGGGTCCCCCTGACTCATTTTTATTTTTGTAAATTTACTAAAATGCTAGAACCAACAAAACATATTCTTTTGGAATTTTTAGAGTCTATTTTCTTACCGTTTCATGTACCTACTCCTTTTTTATGTGCTCCTCCGATGTTATCACTTGGATAATGTTAGTTGCAACATTAATGGGCGCACCTGAGATGTAATGCTTAATTCTTTTCCCAATTACGACTCTCGGATTATTGCCTTCAAAATTGTTGATCTTTGTAGCGGCGGAACAATGTACCTCCTCGACAACATATGGGCTTTCCCATTTGGAGAGGAGTTTACCTGCAAAGAATTTGAAACAATAATTGTACAAAAGCACTAGATCTCCTCCATTGAATTCTCACTTTTGGATTTTCTTATCATGCTATCTTTTAACTTTATATTTAAATAACTTGGCAGTTTCAAAGGCTTGTGTCCTCCATTCATCTAGTGAGCTAATATGAAATAACCTTTTTTCAGCGGCAAGTTTAAAGTCATAGTTAAGTTATTTAATTGCCCAATAAGCTTTATGTGCTAACTCAAGAGGTAAATTTCAAGCTTGTTAATAAAGCATTTTCTAAGGAGACATCTCCATGGGAATTTTATAAGGAGTTCTATAACCCCATAAAGCATCATCAAGTTTCTTAGACCAATTCTTTCTAGACCTATTGACAATCTTTTGCAATATCATATTTATCTAGGATTTTACGGAAAGCACCATGAATAAAATGTGAACCACCATCAGTCATTAAATATCTAGGGATTGCAAACCTCGGGAAAATGATGTCTTTAAGCATTTTAATAGAAGTGTTGTGATCAGCACTACTAGTTGCAATAGCTTCTACCCACTTCGTAAAGTAATAAACATCAACTAAAATATGAGTATACCAATTAGAAGAAGGAAAAGAGCCCATAAAATCAAAGCCGCAGACATAAAATGGTTCAATAGCAATGAAATAATTCATATGCATTTCCTCATGTTAACCAATGTTACAAACACTTTGACATTCTTCACATGAAAGGACATACGTACGAGCATCTGTAGTTCGGTTACCAGCATGGTGTCCTCTGTAGGCCTCAGAATGACACTTCCTTAGGATCAGTTCCTGTTCATGCTCAGGTATACAATGTATAATAACACAATCTACACCTTCTCTATTAAGATGTGGGTCATACCAAAAGTAATGTATTCAGTAATAAAAGATTTTTTCTTTTGTTGATAGGTGAAGCTAGGAAGAATATATTTAGCAACAATGTAATTAGCATAATGTGCATAACAAGGAGTACTGTGAATTATTTTTAAGAGCAAGTTGTTCATCAAGAAAATTATCATCAATGGGAAGTGGGTCATTAAGAACATTTTCCATCCTAGACAAGTTATCTGCTATATGGTTTTCAGCTCCTTTCCTATCAATGATATGCAAGTCAGATTCCTGGAGTAATAGCACCCATCTCATAAGTCTCGGTTCAACATCTTTCTTTTCCATAAGGTATTTACTAGCAGCATGATCAGTGTGAATAGTTACTGTAGAATCAATGGTGTAAGGTCTAAACTTATCACATGCAAACAAAACTGCTAAAAACTCTTTTTTAGTAGTAGCATAATTTATTTGAGGAGCATCTAGGGTCTTACTAGCATAAGGAATAACATTCAATTTCTTGTCTACTTTTTTCCCAAGAACAACACCAACAGCATAATCACTAGCATCACACAAGTTTCGAAGGGTAAGTTCAAATCACGTGGTTTACAAATAGGTGTAGAAATTAAGGGTTTCTTAAGTATTTCAAAGGCTTCTATACAATCATCATAAAAAACAATAGGAACATATTTTTGAAGAAGATAAGTTAATGGCCTAGAAATCTTTGATAAATCTGTAATGAAACGCCTATAGAAACCAGCATGACCGAGGAAATTTCTTATACCATTGATATCTTCTGGCTTGGCATTTTGTCTATCGCATCAACTTTGGCCTTATGCACCTTAATACCTTGTTCATAAATTTTATGCCCAAGTACTATACCCTCATTCACCATAAATTGGCACTTCTCCCAATTCAAGACAAGATTAGTTTCTTCACATTTCTGCAAAACTCGATCAAGGTTGATCATGCAATCATAAAAAGAAGTCTCGTAAATAGAAAAACAATCCATAAAACCTCAACAATATTTTCCCAAAAGTCAGAGAATATAGCAATCATACATCTTTGAAGGATAGCAGGTGCATTGCATAGACCAAAAGACTTACGCCTATAAGCATAAGTTCCAAAAGGTAGTTTTCTCTTAATCCTCTTTTGACACAGGTATTTGCAAGAATCAAGAATGTCCATCAAGAAAGCAAAAGTGTATGTGCTTAGATAATCTTTCTAACATTTGATCAATAAAAGGGAAAGGGGTAATGATCTTTTCTAGTAGCTTTGTTCAATTTCCTAAAATCAATTATCATCCTATAACCAGTTACCATCCTTTGTGGAATAAGTTCATTTTATCATTAGGAGCAACAATTATACCATGATTCTTAGGGGGAAAAATGAACATGACTTACCCATCTACTATCAAAAATAGGATAAATTATACATTCCTCCAGAAGTTTTAGTATTTCAGTTCTTACCACCTCTTTCATCTTAGGTTTCAAAAGGCGTGGATGATCAATGACTAGTTTAGTATCCAGTTCCATGTCAATCTTGTGCTGACAAAGAGTGGGGCTTATGCCCTGAAGATCATCAAGAGTATAACCAATAATAGCCCCGTGCTTTCATAAATTTTTGGGTAATCTCTTTTCTTCATGCTCTGAAAGGTTAGCACTGATAATAACATGATATATCTTATTTGCATCAAGATAAGCGTATTTCAAAGTATTAGGCAATGTCTTATGCTCAAACATGGGATCTCCCTTGGGTGGAGGAGGATCACCTAAAATATCAACTATTAGGTTGTCTTTAAGGATAGGTTGTTGATCAAAGAATATATTATCTATTTCATTCCTTTCTTTCACACGCATATCATTCTCGTAGTCTAGCAAATATTGTTCTAATAGATCGGTAGGAGGCATAGAAATAGAAGAAAGACCAAGTATTTCATCCTTATTAGGTAATTCTTTTTCATGTGGATGCTTACTAAACTTGGAGAAATTAAAATCATGAGACATCACCAAAGCTCACTTTGATCTTCTCAGTAGCACAAGTAATTTCAGCATTAAAATTATTAAAGAAAGGTCTACCAAATATGACGGGACAAAATTTATCTCGTTGTGAACCAAGTACTAACAAATCAGTTGGGTACTTGACTTTTACACACAAGACTTGAACATCTCTTACAATACCGACTGGTGAAATAGTATCACTGTTTACAAGTTTAGTAGTGACATTAATATCTTCAATCTTAGAGGGTGCTATATCAGGCATAATTTCTAGATATAATGTAAAGGGCATAGCACTAACACTAACACCAATATCATACAGGCCATGATAGCAATGATCTCCAATTTTAACTTAGATGATAGGCATGCCTACCACTGGTTTATTTTTTATCGAGTTCATCTCGCTTATTACTAACAGGTTTTGCAATCCTAGTAGCTTTATCATAGAGGTAAATAACCGGCCCATCAATATTATGAACTTGGAGATCTTTAACTATAGAATATATTAGGCTCAAAGTTTATTTGTTAAGAAGGTTTAGGTGTCCTAACATAAATTTTATTAACCATAGTTGTAGCCTTAGTGTGTTCCCTAATCCGAACAGGACAAAGGAGGTTCCTCAATGTTAGAAGTAGGAACAATTGGATTAACATGGTTAACGGTTATTTCTTCCTTGTTAATTGTAACCGATTCCTCACGTAATTTTTCAATGGGAGGATGATATTTAAACCACTTCTCCTTGGGAAGATCAACATAGGTAGCAAAACATACACACAAAGTAGCTACTAGCTCAGAGTCAAGACCATATTTATTTCTAAACTCGTGGAGATAAGAAGTTTCCATAAAAGATTTAACGCAATCAAAAATAAGCTTTATACCCGACTCTTTACCCTCTTGAGTTCGCAATCTTCAGAGTTGCATTTAATCTTTTCTAGAAGATCTCATCGGAATTCAACAGTTTCCTTCATATAGGAACTAGTATCACAAGAATCGAGTAATGTGTGATCATCATGAGAAAGTCGAGCATATTTTTTTTGTATAATCAATTCTCTTGAGAGCTCATGGTTGGGGCAAGTGTGCATCATAGATTTAAGGCTCCCCCAAGCTTGAGCGATAGTTTCTCCTTCACGAGGACAACAATTATAAATAAAATCCAATCATGATGAATTAGATGCACAAGATAAAACTTCTGCTGAAATTCCAGCTTTAAGCGATTCCAGTCCCATGATCTAATATGATCCAATAGCGTGTACCACATTCATGCTTTTACCTCTGAAGATAAAGGGAAAACATACTTATTAACTTTGTCTCCAGGTAGACCTGAAAGCTTAAACAATCCACAAATCTCATCGACATATATCAAATCGTAACGAGGATGAGTTGAACCTTTATAAGGATTAGCCAACAATTTCTCTACCATACCTGAAGGAATCCCATAATAAATATCTTAAGTAGATTAAGTAGGTTAATAAACAACTTCTTTAACTTTCATTTGAGATGTAGATGCCCCGGACAAGCCACTCAAAGGGTTATCGTTCATAGTGAAAAGCAATAGTAAATTTTAGCATGTACCAATAATATTTCCTTACCAATAATATTTCCTTACCAATTTCCACTTATCAAAGGCGCTTCACTCTCCGGAAATGGTGCTAGAAAAGAGTCTTGCTGAACCACAACTATAGGGTATCAATCATAGTCCTTTCAGTAAGTAAGAGTGTCGAACCCAACGAGGAGTAGAAGGAAATGATAAGTGGTTTTCAGCAAGGTATTCTTTGGAAGTGTTGTAAGTAACATTGATAGTTAGTTTTGTAGAAATATAATTTGTAACAAGTGACAAGTAAAAATAGTAGGAAAGGTGCAGAAAGGTAGACCAATACTTTTTGTAGCAAAGGACAAGCCTTAAAGTACACTTATAAAAAGCAAGTGCTCCCGAGGACACATGGGAATTCCCGTCTAGACATATTCGTCATATTGATTTGTTTCACGTTCGCTACTTTGATAATTTGATATGTGGGTGGACCATTGCTATGGTGTTATTCATACTTGAACAAACAACCAACTTATGATTACCCTATCCCGCAAGCATCGACAACTATGAAATAATAATTAAGAAAAATCTAACCATAGAATTAAACGTGTGGATCCAAATCTACCCCTCATGAAGCAACGCTAAGACTGGGGTTTAACCTTCTATTTATTGTCGAAAACCATCATCTACTTGTTACTCAAGAGTGGCTTCCCTTAGGCCCATACCATGGTGAAGTGTCATGTCGTCGACATTCACATGACACCAAAGAGAGAAGTAACAACATACATATCATTGAAATATCGAACCAATACCAACTTTATATGAGTACTTATAACGAAAAATTTCCCATGTCCTCAGGAATAATAGTTACTACTCATGCCTCGTCAACATGTTTAAGATTAGAGGTGTAATAATGATAATCAAGGATTTGAACATAATATCTTTCACCAAGTAATCCAACACGCATGAACTTCAAGATGTAATCAACACAACTAGTAACCCACGGGTACCAATCTAAGGTTTAGAGACAAAAATTGAGTAGAAGAGATGAACTAGAGTTGGATATGAGATGGTTCCAGTGAAGATGTTGATGAAGATTGATCCTCCCACGAAGTAGGAAGCGTTGGTGATGACTATGGCTTAAATTTCCCCCTCCTAGAGGGAAGTTTCCCGAGCATAATCTCTATGCCAGAGAGCAGAAGGGCCTCTACTTAGGTTTTCGCCTCGAGACACTGGAACTTTGACCCGAAAGGTTTCTTATGATTTTTCTATGGCAAAACACACCGTATAGGAGAAGAGGGATGTGAGAGGGCCAGCAGAGTGGCCACAAGGAATGAGGGTGCGACCACCCCCTGGTTTATTTTTAGACCATTAGTTGTTAAATATTCCAGAAAATATTTCCGTGAAACTTCAATTCATTTGGAGCATGTTGATTTTTCTGCCTTTTTCTCGGTTTCCCGGTCCAGAATTCCAGTTTCCAGATTTTCCCTCTTTGTGATGTACCTTGCATATTCAGAGAAAAAGGGCATATGAATTGTATGATAATAGTGAATAATGGACAAGAATAACACAAATATTAATAATAATTCATGATGCAAATTCGAACGAGATGATTCGGCATGGGCGTTGCAAATAGTGCATTTCCTCCAGACAGGGGAACTCCCCAAAGATCAAGAAGAAGTTGAAAGAGTAGCCTAGAAATCAAGCATGTACTAGTTTGTGGACAACACTCTCTACAAGAGAAGGCCAAATGGGGTGAAATTGAAGTGCATGTGCGTGGAAGATGGACAGAAGTTGATGGCAGAAATACATGAGGGGCTGTGTGGCTCCCATATCGGTCCTAAGCACTTGTCGAAGAGATTTTCAACAAGGAATCTATTGGATGACATCCCTTCAAGATACCTTGGTGGTCGAGTCAAGTTGTGAAGCATGTCGCTTCAACGCCGCGCAAATACATCAGCCGACACAAACCCTTCAGACCATACCACTCTCTTGGCACTTCTTGGTATGGGGGCACGACATTGTAGGCCCCTTACATTATCCTACCCGTGGCTTTGAGTTCTTAATCATTGCAATCGACAAGTTCACGAAGTGGACTAAGGTAGAGCTAGTGAGGATGGTGATATCACATGCGGTCGTCAAGTTCTTCAAGGGAATAGTTTCCGTTTGGTGTTCCCAACTGGTTCATCACCGACGATGGCACACACTTAACGAATTGCACCTTCATGCAATACTACCAAGATTTTCTGTGTGTCTGTTGCTCACCGGAGAAGCAATGGCTAATTGGAGAGGGTGAATGCTGAAGTGTTGTGTGGCCTCAAGATGAGGACTTTCGACAAGCTGCACAAGTGCGAAAAACGTTGGATTGATGAGATGTCGGCAGTACTTTGGTCACTCGGGACGACACCAAATCGAGCTATCGGTGAGACACCCTTCTCCCTAGTCTAAGGAGTAGAATTAGAGGGCCCCACAAAACTCACATACGGGTCACCTCTAGTGTAGGCCTTTGACGATGATGAACAAGAGCAACTATGATAAGATGGTGCCTCGCTCCTTAAGGAAGATCGTCTTCTGGCTACCCAGCATGTCGCCCAATACCAGGAAGCTTTGCGCCACTGTTATAGCCGCAAAGTGCATGCCAGAAGCATTGAGGAAGGCAACCTTGTTGTCAAAATCGGGGCTCCGTGGACCCAAGAAAAGGTTTGAACTCTGGGGTGCGTGTGACAGCCCCGATGCATTCCTCCCCCCTCTTGTAATTTGTTTCCTTGTAAGGCAACCTTGTTATGTTGATCAAGTGGTTTGATTTAATGATTCCTTCATTTCATGCGCATCATGGTATCTTGCATAACATCAATTCTTGTTCTTGTTCTTGGTTTTTCTATTGGGTTACACCTTGTTGTTTGAGTGTGAGTGCATGGTGTGTGTGCCTTAGGGCTTTGCTATGTGATCTAAGTTCCTGTTTTTCCCCTAATAAAATGTTCCTCCTCTTCAAAATGTCTTATTATTCTTGTGGGGTGCAACACCCTTGTGTTTGAAATTGTTATACTTTTGGTTTTATTTAAAAACAGGGCCTCATTTTAAATAAAAGGGTTTTACTTGAACTCATCCAAAGTTTCCCAATTTTTTAAATAAATTGTGGCATGATTCTAGAAGACCAGAGATATTTTATTTTGTTTTAAGCCTTTTCCTTTTAGCCCATGTGTTTTAACCAAATTACATGTTTTGTTCTAATTGCAAAAGGCTTTTAACCAGAGAGAGAGAGAGAGTGCTAGGCCCAAAGCTGTTGATTTCAGCCCAAGCCCATCTGGAGGAACCTTTCTTCCTCGTGCATTTGTCCCCATGTATGAACCAGGCAGCACCGCAGATTTTTCCTCCCACTCGAATCAGATGGGCACCAACTCCTGCTTCTAGCCTTATAACCGCACCAGTAGCTCCTCTAACCCTAGCCTCGCCAGTTCTCCTCCTCCTCTCCCCTTTGCGCTGTGGGACAGAATCTAGAGCCACGCCGCTATGATCGGCCCCAATGCAAGCTCGACGCCGCGTGAGTCATCGTTCGTGTCATCCCCGTCTGCCCCAAGAACCTCCGGACCACCTTGGCCACCATGTTTTTGCGGTGAGACGTAGCCAAGGCCAAAGGCTTCAACGTCCCCTCGCTGCTCTATCACCGTGTGCCCCCTCTCCTCTGCCCCTCGGTGAGCCTCACGTCCCCGCTACCTCTCTGTGCTGCAGCCACTCGCCATCGGCTTTCCCACATTATCGCGCTGTGTCAGGCACGTGTTGCCATAGTTGCACCGGCGCCACAACATGCATGCATCGCGTAGCCTGCGTAGTTGCTCCGTGTACTGCCACGTGTAGCTACACCGTGCTGCCGCTGCACGACTTGCACCGTCGAGTGATGAGTCGCCGCCAGCGCGTCTCTGCCACAGCAGGGAAAGGCATCACATTTTTGTGTTAGCTAGAATGGAGCCCCTCTCTGGGCATTTCCCCTTCCTAGCCCGACTGGTTAGTTGCGCAGGGACCGAGATGTCATGGGTTCGAAACCTAGCGCCCCACCTTTTATTTTATGTGGTTTTTTCCTTGCGGTAGCAGCTGCAGTTTTAAGTCATTTTATTTGTTTCCTCTTATGGGTCAGTAACTGCAGCGCAGCGCAGTGGTAACAGAGCGCACATGAGCGCAACAGGTCTAGGTTCCGAGCTCTTACCTATCCCCTTTTTATTTTCATAGGTTTTCTTGTGTTGCGCTTGGCAATATAGCTAGTATAGGTGGTTTCGCTCCTCTTTTAATTCAGCTAACACATTGTAGCCTAGTGGTAGGTGTGTTGTGTGTGTGGGTGAGGTGGTCGGTTCGACCCTACCAGACCTTTTTATTTCCTATTGATTGTTGTGTGTAGGTGCCACTGTCAAGTGGGCCCAGGGCCCACATGTCATGCACTAGGAATCCCTGGTACCTATGACCAATGGGGTTCCCTTTCTGATTAGGTGGTAGTATATTTTTTTATTTTATTTATTCTATTGATGTGATAATTCCAGTTTTGGAATAGTCCAAAAATGGAATTGCCTAATCTGGTTTACACCAGATCTGGCAGGTGCAAGAACATCCCCTCTTCTTGACATAAGTAGTTTATGATCCTGTGTAGAATTTATTTGTTGTTTTGTGGTGTTTTCTTCATGCATATATAGAAGTATGATATATGGATTTGGGGTAGAAAAACCCCAGGAATCCAATGGTGGCAATGGATTCTAGATTTGAATAGTTCTGCAAAAATACCATTTTGTGATGAGGTGGCACTTTGTCAATTGAGTAGGATTGTTTCTGTGCATATTTTGAGGTTGTGCATACATGCATCATATTGATTGTTGCATCAGTAGTTGCTGGTGTTTTTGCTTTTATTTCTTTGGGTTGCATCGGGTACAGGAAACGAGGTCGAGGAGCCCGGTGAGTTCGTGCAGGAAGATTAGGAGCAGTTCCACTCTCAAGATTTCACACACAAGATGATCGTGACCTTGACATCGTTTCTAGCTTTTTTATGCTTAGTTGATTCATTACCATCGTTATAATACGCTGCCTACCACCTGATATATAGGCCATCAAACATTTCCATGAAACCTCTAACACCTCCCCTCGTAGCAAATATTGTTTGGCTACATTAGGCTTGCTGAACCATTTCATTAGTGTTGCTAGTTGCAGGTGCAAGCTGGTCCATGTGATAACGCGGGCAATTGATATCATCTTATTAAAATGATATTTAATTAATGCACCTATATACTTGGATAAGAGCGGAAGCCCTAACATTTTGTCGGGTTATTTGTTCCGATGTTGTCGCCTTAGTTTCGGCTACCGGTGTTTTGTTCCATATTTGAGCACTCCTAACATGTTCGGGGTTGTTACAGGGACCCCCTTGGTAAATTATTTAGTGTTAAGGCTTGTGTGGCAAGACCCAACTTTGGTGTTAATTTGCTACCAACTTAATAATAAAAGCATAGGGAATAGCTACGCTGAGGAGACTAATCAACAACCTGGGGTAGTGCTCCTCATGAGTGTTGGACCAAACTAGAGCCACTTGCGGGGGGCACCTGAGGCAACTCGGGTGATTTCTATCCGCTCACTGTATGTACTGCTCATCCGTCGTGTCCTGAGACTGAGATACGCGGCTCTTATCAGGTTAGTCGACACGTCGGTTGGTCTTGCTGGACTTGTCTTACCTTAGCGATATATCTTGCGCATTGGGATTCCGGTGAGACTTTGGGTCTCCTCAGAGTTGAGGTTTTCCACTAAGGAATCCGACGAGGTTGAGAGTATCATGATCGAGGATTTCTATACGACCTCTGGTAATTTGTGAAGGATTAGTTGGAGCACCCCTGCAGGGTTAAATCTTTTGAAAATCCGTGCCCGCGGTTATGTGGCAATTATGGATATTTTGTTAACATCCGGTTCAAGATAACTTTAAGTAACTTAACTAAAACCTGCCAACTGTGTGAGTAACCGTGACTGTTTCTTTGAGAGTTCCTTCTCTGATCGAGAACATGGTGGGGTTATGAATGGCGTAAGTAAGTGTTCAGGATAACTTAGTGATCATCTTAGATCTCGACCGACTTACGTAGACCACCATAACTTCTTTCTGTTCTTCGTAAGTTAGCCAACATCCCCAACCTCACCTATAAACTTAGTTAGACTCGATACCAAGGCCATGAGATTGCTGAGTCCTTGTGGCTCACAGATTACTACAACCACCCACTGGTACAGGTACGTCAGATGAAGACGTTTACGAGGATATCCAGTTGAAGTGGGAGTTCAACGAGGCCAGTGGCAGGTTGTACGTGACGTATCCCGAGGACAAGAGGCACTTGGTCGTGATTGTGGGCCTAGTAAGGCGGCATAGCATTAGCTTTCTTCGTTTATCTTGTCCGTAGACGCACCCTGTTTTCCATTTAAATTTTGTATGACTAAGTGACTCTGTAATTTAGCTTGTGGCGAGTGTAAGCCAAATCTTATTACTCTTTCATTTATTATGTAATGCAATGTTTATCTTGCTTGTGAAATGTTTAGATGCGTCACTTTCCCCTTTTGATGCCTCGCCCCCAAATAAGGGAAGTGCCGCATATTAGTCGTTATATTGTGCTCGCTCTCCTACCCTGTTCTACCTCTCAACTTCGCGGGGACTGTCCGGCTGCACGAGCTTAAGGGAAGTGAACTAGCACGCACAGTAGTTTACCTAGGTTCGGGCCACCTTGCATTGTAACACCCTAATCCTGCTTGTTTTTTGGGATTGACTGAGGAGCAAGACAAGTAGAGAGATGGTTATTGCCCTAGTGGAGATGATGGTGGTCGGATCCCCTTCCATGGAGGTCGGGCCTCTCTTTTATAATGGCTTCGGTCCTTTTCCTCCCAAAAACATTGGCTGGAAGGGTTGCCACAATGGCCATTTCTAAAGGGGACATGACTGAAGTCCGCCTTGACAAAGGTGGTCTTGGCCTGCAAAAGCTCCACTTCATGATGCGCTGGTGGGCTCGGGGGTGACCTCCATCCTGCAGAGCCCCCAGCCTTAGTATTCTTTCATCGATCAGGGACCCTTGGGAGTCACTTCGGGAGCATGCCAGTCGGCCTAGCTTTCTTAGCATGGAAGGGTCTGGGGACCATGACTTATGAGTCGAGATTGCCGAATGAACGTGCTCACTGATCCTAGAGATCAATGCTCACGAACACAAAGAAACTGAATAACAAGAGTCTTACATCCATACATACCGTTTGATGCAATAAATGACCATTGCGGTCGAGTCTTACTTATATAGGGCCTTGAGGGCCAACACACCAAACATGACCAATAGAGGAAATATTGGTCAAAAGCATGAACCCATGCCATAAGCCTTAACCTACAACCATTCTGACTGGTAAGCGTACTAGCTCGCGGGAACGTCACCAAGTTACTCTTCACCATATCGTGATCTCTCATACCTGTTCAATGAAATAACCAGTGGCAAGCCAATGAGTACTTTGAATGTACTCGCAAACAGCCCAAGATATAGATAACACAATTGGTATTATGATAAGTGATATGCCGCAATTGCGAAAAACCAACTTCGAAGGTAAATAAACATGATCATAGATGGGTATGGATATGCATCACAAGCTAGCTAGTATTCAGAAGAACAGGTTACAGATATCAACATATCTGCTGTGGGCTGGACACTCCGGGTTCACCCGATATGCCAAGTCACCAAACTTGGTCATATCAAATCTTTCAGATAACACCATTAAACACACACACACACAAACACACACATACACACACACACACACACACACACACACACTTGGTTTATGCAGAAATGACTTGACGTAGTTTAAGCAGCACCCCCAAATGCCGTTGACCATGGACACGACTATTTGAATAGTTTTACACTCTGCAGAGGTTGTACGATGTAACCACGAGATCTGGGAAACTTCCGTGTCATCCACAAATCGCGGTATATAACATACCCGAGGTAAGTACCCGATCAATGCCTTTCCCCTGACGATACTAGACAAAGAGTTCCACTCGATTGGTACCTAGCCTACATGATGTACGTCTTACGAGCACCAACTTTGGACAGCATCATCCATGCAGGGACCAATGGTGTGCCTGGAACACATAAAAACGTCATAGTCGACCTACCTGGTACGACCCGTCACGAGAGTGACCACATATTACTCCCGCCACTTGTAATGTGGCCTCTTTGCTAGCACGGCCAAAGTAGTCAACAAAGCCCTGTCCCATAAAGGGGTATCGTGGTCGCACATGTAAGGTTGGGACGGTCGACACATCGTAAATCTAATCCCATTACCTTAACCACACACACCAAAATATACCCGGTGCACCACTACTTCACAAGTACCCACCTAACTCATCATCACCATCACGCATTAGTGGCACCCGACGGGGTTTTCATAAACCTTTGATACTTACCATCATCATACTCATGCTTCTACTATGCTTAGCATCTACTTGTCAACATGATATTAGCGTGACCTTCATAGGTGGTAGGATCATGCTCAAATGCAAGTGCTTTGGAGGAGCCATCGGAAACATCATATCGATGATTTACTGAAGACTTATGATCATATGCAACAGGAATAATTGCTCTACTAGCGTTCAATATAATATTTTCTCAAACATGGTCAAAGGGCTACTTGCCTTTGCTCACATAAGTCCTCGGGGTCTTCGAGGTCTTCATGTCCAACTCCGAGTACTCCGTCTACTCCGTCAACTATCGTCGGAAACAACACATTGAGCCATAGAGCAAGAAGAAACAAAAGTGCTATATAAATAGGAGTTTTATTTTTCTTGGACCACTCTGGTCATTAGAAAAATACCTAGAGCTTGCTACAGGAGATTTGGGCCACCAAGGAAATTTGAATGGATGAAAGGAGGAATAGGTGATTTTAAAGAAGCCTACAGAATATATTATGATAAAAATGAGTGGAGGCACTCATTTAACACAGCATGACTTTAGAAACATTTAGGAAGTTGTTTCACTGGATTTGAAGTTGTTATGAATATTCTACGGATTTTTTAATATTGGATAAATAGCAAAAGGAAGCTATTTATTTTAATGCAACAGAATCGTGCGAGAGAAAAATGCTGACTAAGGCTTCAAAAATTGAGGATGATATTAGATGGCTCTGGAATTTGGAATCACTCCATTTGGAGTGGATTTGAATCCTCTAGGATTTTTGAAAGGTGAGGCTAGGAGTATGGAAATCAGTAGTTGAAAAATAATACAATAAAAAAGTTGTTTGGAAAAATGAGCGAAGCACATCTTTGGATAGCCCTTGATTTTAGGAACCTACAGGATTTGAATCATCAAATTTGGAGCTCATATGATTTTTCTATGGGTTTTTGGAGTTTCTTCCAAAAGGAAAAATAATAAAAGGCTCAACATTAGGCACTATCCTGCGCCCTTCGGCGCGGGGGAGAAATTGGGCCGGCCCGTTGGCTCGGCCTGGCTAGCCGTGGCCACGTAGGAGGTGCCCTGGGCGTTTTACGCCTTCTGCGTGGGAAGGCAACCAGCCCGGCACCCGCCTCCACTTAAGATGGCTAGGCCCCACCCTTCGGTCGCTGACACGGGGCCCCACCTACAGGCCCTTCTCCCTCCTCACGCTCGAACAGAGGAGGAGCAGCGGAGCGAGAGGCCGAGCCACGCCGATGCTCGCCCCGGTTGGGCACTTTGGAGGCTAGCCAGCGTTGGGAAGGGCTTGGACCAGTCAAGGAAGATGCCCTGGTGCCTTGAGACACGCAACAACGGTCGGATGAGGTCTGGAAGAAGGAAACAAGGTGCAGAGCACCCATATTACAGGCCAGGGTGGTGGTCACCACGGCCACCTGTGCCCAGGGTGCCATTTTGACCTGCCAAGGATGTCTTGGGTGTGGGGCATGCTAGCTGGGGTGTGACTAAGGAGTTTGGTCTCTAATGGAGCTGGTTTGAATAAGGGTTGACTAAGTTTAAGTTTGTAACAACAAACTTGGAGCTGAGAAAAGTGACTTTCAAATGGGGAGTCTTGAGGAAAGACAATGTCTAGTAGAGTTAGCTAAGCAACAGATACAACATTGCCAAGTTTGACCTCAAGAAGAGGAGGGTAGCTAGTACTTGTTGTACAAAGCTAAATTTCAGCCAGAATCAAGTTGTAGATGTGTTGCTCATTTATCCTACATGAGGATGCCATAACTTGGTTTGAAATAATGCCTTGGGATGCAAGGGAATCTCTGGAAAGAGGTGGGGGCTTTGGCTTAAGCAGAAGTTGTGCAAGAGGGGTAAAAATGGTGATACAAGGGTAAAAATGAGAAGTAGTTACATGGACTCTCCCTCCAATAATTGACCAGTGGCCATGGAAAATCTACTGGAGTAAAAAGGTAACTAGGGAAGGTTGTGGTAAAAATTTAAGATCAAGGGTAAATGTGAAGGGGCCAAAGTAGCCACTTTGGTGAATGCACACAAGGTGTTTGATGAGTGTTAGGGATACCAGATGGACTTCAATTGCTATAAAACCTAACAGGATCAAATAATACATGAAAATATGCTTGGACACCAAATTTGGGATTTGGTGGAGAAGGTTTCCATCGTAGACTTGGAAAACCCATGAAATGGGAAAAAATGGTCTTCTGTTTACAAAACTATTCAAATCAATTCCCACAAATCCAATATTTGGCATGGGGACATTATTTGAGCATCAAAGCATGCCCAAAAAGTTAGGTGTCAATTGGAGAACCTTTATAATGTAAAGTTTCCCAAAGTCAGAAATCAACAGAGAGGGTTTTGAGGGGATTGAGACAAGTTCTTTTATTCTCCTTGATGAGCCATTTGGTGTGGATGCATTATTGGAGTATCAGAACAAGTCTACCAAGTTTGAGCATAATAGGAGACACTTGGCAGTGTAGAGTTGCTCAAATTTGGATCTGGACAGTTAGGGTTTTAGAATAATTAGGGGATACAAATCAACTTGGATTGATATGAAACTTGTCAAGATAATCACATATATCATATGTGACATGCTAGAATTTTACAGGAATTTATTGAGAACATTTCTTATAGAAATATTCCAAAAGTTTGAAACAGGAAGGAAGGGTTTTGAAGGTGTTTGGCAAATATTTTGAAAATGACCATGTGTTGGAACTCATATATATAGAATATAAATGTCCACTGAGTTTCCCTAAATTTTCTTAAATATTTTGAAAGCAATAAAAATAACTTTCCTTCATAAGATACCATTTCTGGCCTCACAGGAAGGCATTTAAATAAAATAGTAAAATAGTAATATTGTGGTTTTGGGAAGAATTTTTGATAATGGGTTTTAAATAAAATATTTGGTGCAAAATAACTTCCCTAATCTGAGGACTTGTAGTACAAATCCCAACTTAGGTGTTTTTGAAATCTTAAATCAAGGAAATGCTTTTGGGTGAAAATAATATTTGGTAAAAGTAGTTTCTGGTCCTAAACACATAGCATGATCATTGGGCAGGAGTTTTGGGCTAAGGAGGTGAGTCTCGAGAGTAACAGGAATCATTGAGAATCAAACACACGCATACAAGCAAACAAGCAAACAATAGTCACTTCAAGCATCACAAGCACTCATCAAAAAATAATTGGCCCTAATTTTTGAGAAAAGTCAAATCAGTCATAAGAGTTAAAAATAGGGTGTTATAGACCTTACCCCCTTAAGAAAATCTTGTCCCCGAGATTTCCTGGCTAGGTGTTGGAGAGATACAAAATCTTGAGTCGGAGGTAGTATTCATGTCCCCATGTTGCTTCTGTGGGTCTTGAGGTGCTTGATGATACATCTTCGAATGCTCTGCACTCCTTGCCTCAACATGAGTGGGTTCCGGCGATAAGTCAGGCTTGATTGATGGTCAAGGGCTTGGTGGACTATGTTCGTGCAAGGTTCGGGCTTGCAAGTGCATTCCAAAGTCGGAATATGTGGCAAGATAGTGTGTCTGGGACTTCTCATGCCTGTTAGTGACATCTAGATGTCTTGTGTTGGAATGTGCAATCAAGGTAATCGCGTAACTCCCTACTGACGGGGAAGTCCATGACTCCCTTATGGCAGGCGGCTATGGTCGGAGGTGGTCTTCATCCTCGAGGGTGTTGGAGTGGGTCTTCGATGTCTTCTCTTGAAGGGGACTGGGTTGGGTCTAGCCCATGAGCCCTAAGCTCGAAGACTTAGTGTTCCGGACGGGTCCTACCATCTGGGATGGTTCGCGAGGAGTTCTGGATGAGCTTGCCACCCAAGAGTATATACCAGTCGTCCACTCCCAAGGTTGTGGCTCAGCAAGTGGGTGAATCACCTTCAGCACGTTTCCACCATGACCCAATTTGGACTCTCGTCCTTGGTTCGGACCAAGAAGAGGCTCTCTGATTTCTCTCGCTGTCCAAGGGCTTCATTGGCTTGAATCGTCGAGGCTTCCTGGCATTGTTGATGTAGTCGGCGCAGGGTCGGTGCTTGACTTCTTCTGCTTTTTCTTCATTGTCGTGGTTTCCCAACCATGGGGGTTCTTCGTCTTGTCTTGAGTAGGATAGACTTCCATTGTCTTGTGGTCGCTTCGAGAAGCCCACCTTCTCGAGATAACACCTTACTCTTGAGGGGAATGGCGATTGGCGTCCTTGGGGCTCGCCCAAACAAGACTAAGTTGTTCAGCCTCTTATTGGGTGAATAAGTATGTCATCCGGGAGGATAACTACATATTTTCCCAAGAATCACATAAGCATACTTCTTATGAGACAGGTGAGGAGAGCGGGAACTCGCTATGGACGGTCACAGCCGAGGGGTTTGTGGTCCAACACGATCTAATTCTTCATGCCCATGTTTATCATGGACACAGTGGTGGTGGTCGGGCGGAGTACTGGCGATATTCCAACGACTCAGAGCCGTTTCCTATGATCGTAATCGAACTGTCTTATGGTTCGGTGAAGCCTTGGGGTTTCAAGGAACTTAGGATGTAAGTGAACATCTATCATCTTATCCCATGCACATTCCTTAGATGCCAATAGGCTGACCTCTAACTCAGGACAACATGACCCTATTTCAACAGAGACACCATCTCACATATGTCAACAACACACCACTCATGCTAGTCAACTCTGGGGTTGAGGGAAAGTCTAAACCCAAACACTACAAGTATAATACAGCATACGTTGCACATGCGTCCCTGTGCAAGAATATCGGGGAAGTATACAAGCTGCTATGTTTGAACTGAGATGCTACAAATCCAAATGTCCAGCTAGATTATTCAATGGACAGGGTATTGTATTTCTATATTAAGGAAACACGTAGTATACAAATACAAGATCGTGTTCCCTTTCTACGAATCAGATCAAGTGGTCCATCAATCCAGTCGATCATCACTGGATCCATCACTCCTATAATCCAATATTGATGGGGTTCTACATGATCGCTTAGAGTCCTCATAATTCACCTATTACCACAAGGATTACGTCATAGTATATCCACCAACTTGCAATATCATGGCCAACTAATCTCCAAGGCCATGCTTATACAGGTTCGTAATGTATTTCTACAACTCCTATTACTACTACTTGCTACCCACTGAGAAACATGGTATCATGATCAAGATCATCGGGCTAAATCCAATTTACTCCAAACCATGTGGTCTCTGTCATCATCTATACTCTATGGAGATTATCTATTTAAATCCGAAACTGTAGTCCAACAAGAACTCTTAGTCGTTACTCGAGGTCATTATGGTAAAATCATGAAACCATGTCATCTACCTGATAAAGTCAATTATACCACCAAGAATTTATTGCTCGCGATCGTAATCATCCTACGGAATCCAAACTTACTCCAGAAACATGTAGGTTATGCTACTATATCAACTTGTTCCACCAAATTCACCTACCATTATAAGGGTATTACGATCCACCAAGATAGTCTAGCTATATCCTCAAGACACCTATCATCATCACAACAACCTTAGTCTAATACCTTCATATCCGAGAACGGTCCTTCTTATAGCATCATGGCTTTGGTGTTGGCTTAATATTGAAGGATACTTGTTCACTGTGATCACTTGTTCCTTAAAGAACCCAGTGCTAAACAGGGGTTCATCGGAGTTCAACGGGTGTTCTCACAAATCCGTGTGTTAGACAAGTGACCAGAAATTTGAGCCAGAAAGGCTTGTGGAGGTTAGGCTGGGCTAGGGAGGGTTTCCAACCTTGAGGGAAAGCATAGCTCCTACGGTTGCGTGTGGTTAAGCATGGTATATTCTGTGTCTTTAGTGTTAGTTGTGCGTCGATGTGGATCCCTGGTGCATTTTGTCTTGCTCCTCTTCAGTTGTCGGGAGGGGTGAGAGAGAGAGAGTGAGTAGTAGCATAGAGGGGAGTGCCTAAGGGGTGCTATAGTGCAAGTGCAATCAAACAAGTGTTGAAAAGTAAACTTGAACATCAAGATGAGGTAGGTGATATAATCACGTGCTTGTTGCCTAGGGCAAGAGCATGACCTATATCAAGCACAACAAACAAGAACAAACCACACACAACATGGTCCCCTCCGAACCATTTCACAGACTCGACTTCGGATAGGGGATTCACAACTCATCCTACCCTAGGTATTCTTGGACTCAATGGTCGTGCTTGCTCCGTGCTCCAGAGAGGAGCCTGCTATGTCTTCTGTACCTTCTCATGGTGTTCCCACGTCTCTTGTTGTTGCTCGCCGATACGACTTGGGTTGAGTTGAAATAATTCTTGATGACTTCTCGTGTGGTGAGTTGCTGACGAAGGTGGTTCTTCATGGTCGTCATAGCCACGGTCTTCTGTTGTCTTTATAATCTTGCCATTGTCTTCTAGCCTTCCAAGGCATCAAGAGTTCTAAGTGGACGACCTTTTTGCAACGAGGCCAGCAAGGCATGGTAGAGCTTTGACCCGTCAGTCATGTTGATCACGATATCGACACCTAGAGCGGGGGATGAAGAGAACAATTTTCCTGCTCACTGAGGTGAGGCGGACCAAATGGCGAGGTTCTCATCCACTGGTGGTGGTCGACACAACCTTGATGTTGACAAGGTTGACCTATTAGCGATGCAAATGATGGTCTTGCACATATTATGTCCTGCTAATTGTAGGTGAAGGTGGCATCACTCCGGAACAGTGTTGAGGGTGTCGCCATCTTCTATGTTTCGATGTCCTTGTTCCCCATGGAGGTATTTCTGTTGGTCTCGACTGGTCGTAGCGTTGTCATCCTTGTCCTTGAGTATATGGGTGGTTGCTTGGAAAGATTGCTTCCTTCCAAGTTACCCAATAAGATTTTAAGTAATCCCGTGGTCAGAGGGTATAAGGGTGCTAGCGAAAAAGTAGACAAGCAGTATCCGAGTATGAGGGTGGAAGGGTTAGGTATAACCTTCACTTTCTTTGAAGATTTAGGAGAGGTGAGAAATATACACTTTTTGCAAGTATTTTTGAAGGGTGTGGAAATCAGGCTTGTCCTAACTAACGTCCGTGCTAACTAAGGGCTTCCTACAGTCAGGATGGCTTTGATACCAGCTCTGTGGGACCCCGACTTACGAGTCGAGATCGCCGAATGAATGTGCTCAGTGATCCCAGAGATCAATGCTCACCGAACACACATAAACTGAATAACAAGAGTCTTACATTCATACATACCGTTTGATACAATAAATGACCATTACGGTCCAGTCTTACTTATATAGGGCCTTTGAATGTACTCGCAAACCAGTGGCAAGCCAATGAGTACTTTGAATGTACTTGCAAACAACCCAAGATATGGGTAACACAGTTGGTACGATAATAAGTGATATGCTGCAATTGCGGAAAACCAGCTTTGAAGGTAAATAAACATAATCATAGACGGGTATGGATATGCATCACAAGCTAGCTGGTATTCAGAAGAACAGGTTACAGATATCAACATATCTGCTGTGGGCTGAACACTCAGGGTTCACCCGATATGGCAAGTCACCAAACTTGGTCATATCAACTCTTTCATATAACACTATTAAACACACACACACACACACTCTTGGTTTATGCGGAAACGACTGGACGTAGTTTAAGCAGCACCACCCAACTGTCATTGATCCTGGACACGGCTATTCGAATAGTTTTACACTTTGGAGAGGTTGTATGCTGTACCCACGAGATCCGAGAAATTCCTTGTCATCCATGACTCGCGGTATATAACATACCCGAGGTAAGTACCTGATCAATGCCTTTCCCCTGACGATACTAGACAAAGAGTTCCACTCAATTGGTACCCAACCCACATGATGTACGTCTTACGAGCACCAACTCTGGACAGTATCATCTATGCGGGGACCAACGTTTTGCCCGGAACACGTAAAAAAGGCATAGTCGACCTACGTGGTACGACCCCGTCACGAGAGTGACCAGATATCACTCCCGCCACTAGTAATGTGGCCTCTTTGCTAGCACCGACCAAGGTAGTCAACAAACCCCGTCCCATAAAGGGGTATCATGGTCGCATATGTAAGGTTTGGACGGTCGACACATCATAAATCTAATCCCATTTCCAAAACCACACACACCAAAATATACCCGGTGCACCACTTCTTCACAAGTGGCCACCTGACTCATCATCACCCTCGGGTATTAGTGGCACCCGACGGGGTTTTCATAAACCTTTGATACTTACCATCATCATGCTCATGGTTCTACTATGCTTAGCATCTACTTGTCAACATGATATTAGTGTGACCCTCATAGGTGGTAGGATCATTCTCAAATGCAAGTGCTCTAGAGGAGCCATCGAAAACATCATATCCATGATTTACCAAATACTTATGATCATATGCAACGGGAATAATTGCTATACTAGCATGCAATATAATATTTGCTAAAACATGGTCAAAGGTCTGGTTGCCTTTGCTCACATAAGTCCTCGGGGTCTTCAAGGTCTTCCGGTCCAACTCTAAGTACTCCGTCTACTCCACCAACTATCGTCGGAAGCAACACAATAAGCCATACAACAAGCAGAAACAAAAGTGCTATATAAATAGGAGTTTTATTTTTCTTGGACCACTCTCGTCATAAGAAAAATACTTGGAGCTTGCTAGAGGAGATTTGGGCCATCAGGGAAATTTGAATGGAGGAACGGAGGAATAGGTGATCTTTAAAGAGGCCTACAGAATATATTATGATAAAAATGAGTGGAGGCACTCATTTAACACAACACGATTTTAGAAACATTTAGGAAGTTGTTTCACTGGATTTGAAGTTGGTATGAATATTCTAGGGATTTTCTAATATCGGATCAATAGCAAAAGTAAGCTATTTATTTTAATGCAACAGAATCATGCGAGAGAAAAATGTTGACCAAGGCTTCAAAAATAGGGCATGATATTAGATGGCTCTGGAATTTGGAATCACTCCATTTGGAGTGGATTTGAATCATCTGGGATTTTTGAAAGGTGAGGCTAGGTCTATTCAAATCAGTATTTGAATAATAATAGAACAAAAAAATGTTTGAAAAAATGTGCGAAGCACAACTTTGGTTAGCCCTTGGTTTTAGGAACTTGCAGGATTTTGAAGAATCAAATTTGGAGCTCATATGATTTTTCTATGGGTTTTTGGAGTGTCTAACAAAAGGAAAAATAATAAAAGGCTCACCATTAAGGGCTATCCCGCGCCCATCATCGCAGGGGAGGAGTTGGGCCAGCCCGTTGGCTCGGCCTGGCAAGCCGTGGCCACTTAGGAGGCGCCCTTGGTGTTTTACGCCTTCCTCGCGGGAAGGCAACCACCCCGGCACCCGCCTCCACTTAAGACGGATGGATCCGGCCCTTCGCTCGCTGACACAGGGCCCACCTGCATGCCCTTCTCCCTCCTCTCGCTCGAATAGAGGAGGAGCAGGGGAGCGGGAGGCCGAGGCACGCCGATGGTCGCCCCGGTGGCTTCGACGATGGCTGGCGATGCCGCAGCTGCCGTCGAGCTCAGGGAGTGGCTCCACACCCGCCTAGTGGCCCAGCCCGACAGGAGAGCTTCGGGGGCGAGGGGGCCCCTGGCCATGGCGGAGGCCGCAAGGGTTAGCCCTTGCTTGGGACGCTCCGACGACAGGAGGAAAAAGGAGGAAACATAGTGGGGTCTCCGCAGAGATTTGGGGTTGCTAGAAGGGGAGGTGGGAGCCGCATGAGCCCGGATGCGAGCATGGCCGAAGAGGGCCATGGCGGCCATGGAAGGAGAAGAGAGTCTCAGGGCAGCCTTGGACTCGTTTGGGGAGGTTTGGGAGGTTCACAGGGGAAGGAGGGAGCTAGCCCAAGTAAGAGAGTGCTCGGGGAAGAGGATAAAATGGAGGGGGCAGTCGAAGGAAGCTCGGGAGCTCTCGGTGCTCTCTGGCATGGGGGAAGATACGCGCCCTGGGCACTTCGGAGGCTAGCCAACATCGAGAAGGGCTTGGACCAGTCAAGGGGATGCCCTGGTACCCTGAGACACGCAACACCGGCCAGATGAGGTCTGGAAGAAGGAAACAAGGTGCAGAGCACCCATATTCCAAGCCAGGGTGGTGGTCACCACGACCACCTGTGCCCAAGGTGCCATTTTGACCAGTCAAGGATGTCTGGGTGTGGGGCATGCTAGTTGGTCTCTAGTGGAGCCGGTTTGCATGGGGGTTGACTAAGGTTATCTTTCTAACAGCAATCTTGGAGCTAAGAAAAGTGACTTTGAAATGGGTAGTCTTGGGGAAATACAATTTCTAGTAGTGTTAGCTATGCCAAAGCTACAATACTGCCAAGTTTGAGCTCAAGAAGAGGAGGGTAGCTTCCACTTGCTGTACAAAGCTACATTTAAGCCAGAATCAATTTGTAGATGTGCTACTCATTTATCCTTCATGGGAATGACATAACTTGGTTTCCAATAATGCCTTGGGATGCTAGGGAATCTCTGGAAAGAGGTCGGGGCTTTGGCTTAAGCAGAAGTGGGACAAGAGGGGTAAAAATGGTGATCCAAGGGTAAAAATGAGAAGTAGTTACATGGAGTCTCCCTCCAGTAATTTACCAGTTACCATGGCAAAGCTAGTGGAGTAAAAAGGTAACTAGGGAAGGTTGTGGTAAAAATTTGAGCTCAATGGTAAATGTGGAAGGGGCCAAAGTAACCACTTTGGTGAGTGCACACAAGGTGTTTGATGAGTGTTAGGGATACCAGATGGACTTCAATTGGTGTGAAACTTAATAGGATCAAATAATAGATGAAAATAAGCTTGGACACCAAATTTCGTATTTACTGGAGAAGGTTTCCAATGTAGACTTGGAAAACCCATGAAATGGGTAGAAATGGCCTTCTACTTACAAAACTATTCAAATAAATTCCCACGAATCCAATATTTGGTGTGGGGGAATTATTCTCCTTGATGCACCACTTGGTGTGGATGCATTATTGGAGTATCACAACAAGTCTACCAAATTTGAGAACAATAAAAGACTCTTGGCAATGTAGAGTTGCTCAAATTTGGATTTGATCAGATAGAGTTTTAGAACAATTAGGGGATTCGAATCAACTTGGATTGAGATGAAACTAGGCAAGATCATCACATATATCATATGTGACATGCTAGAATTTTTCACGAATTTATTGAGAATATTTGCTATAGAAATATTCCAAAAGCTTGAAATAGGCAGGAAGGGTTTTGAAGGGGTTCACCAAATATTTTGAAAATGACCATGTGTTGAAACTCATATGTATAGTGTTGAGAGAGAGAGGAGGTGGATCTCCTGTATGAGGAGGTGGAGGCTGCCTCCTCTAGCTCTCTGTTGAGAGAGATGTGTAGTGTTGAGAGAGATGTATAGTGTTGAGAGAGAGAGAGGTGCAGAGAGATGGCAGAGAGTTAGAATAGGAAAAGAAAAAAAGAAATGAATGTATGTATTATGTATGTACGTATGTATGTATGTATGTATTATGTATGTATGCATGTATGTAGAAAAATGTACATAAAGGATATGTACAAAATATATTTGTATATGTGGGCTCGCTGTCCCAATGACAGTAGGGCCCCACCACCCCCACCAAATGACACGTGAGGTCCCCCCCTACAAACATAAAAATATAAATATAAATATAAAAATATAAATATGTTTTTATTAATAAAAAATAGATATATTGTTTAATTAATTAGTTAATTAATTAAATATATAAATTACTAATTTGTTAATATAGATAAATGATTATCCTATTAGATATGACACGTGGGTCCCCCATTAATTTAATGTGATTAATTAATATTTAACCTTAATTAATAAATTGTGTCAATGACACGTAGGACCCACTGTTTAGTTGACCACTCAACTGCTGATGTCAGCATGACATCATGCTGATGTCATAATAGTATTTAATAGTTAATTAATCTATTTTTAATTCCTAAATATTAATAAAACTTTAAAAATTAATATAAAATAAACCGTAAGTCCGATCAAAATATTTTCAGCATGAAAGTTGATCACCTGAGCGAGACGAACCCGGATACGCCATCCGTTCGTGTGTCACGCAACCCTAGCATGACAAAAATGGAAGTTTTCCATCATTTTCAGTCTGACCGGTAATAGCCAGAGACCGGGGAAATATCATCTGATATTCTCCCGACCCGTCTATGATGGATGTTACTGCGTTAGCACATGCCTAGCCTGCATATTGCCATGTCATGCTTAGTGTTGCACGTGTTGCTGTTATTTATTGTTTCTCCCCCCTCTTCTGACCGGTAGACTCCAAGACTGACACTGCTGCCGGGTACATCTACGACCCTGCCAACCAACCCTTTGCCGCAGAGCAGCAAGGCAGGCAAACCCCCTTGATCATTCCTATATCGCCTATGTCTTTCTTCCTACTTCTTGCATTAGAATTTTGCTACTTTTGTAGTTAGCTCCTATATTTGATGCATAGCCTATTTTTTGATGAACTGCTAGTTTCAGTACTATACTTTTAATCTTCTTAGTATAGATGTGTTGGAATTATGCCCTAGAGGCAATGATAAATAAGTTATTATTATAATTACTGTATCAAGATAATCATTTATTATCCATGCTATAATTGTATTGAATGAAGTCTTAGATACATGTGTGGATACATAGACAAAACACTGTCCCTAGCAAGCCTCTAGTTGGCTAGCCAGTTGATCAAGGATAGTCAAGGTCTTATGACTATGTACAAGGTGTTGTTGCTTGATAACTAGATCACATCATAGGGTGAATCATGTGAATGACTAGACCCAAACTAATGAACGTAGCATGTTGATCGTGTCATTTTATTGCTACTGTTTTCTGCATGTCAAGTATTTATTCCTATGACCATGAGATCATATAACTAACTGGCACCGGAGGAATGCCTTGTGTGTATCAAACGTCACAACATAACTGGGTGACTATAAAGATGCTCCACAGGTATATCCGAAGGTGTCCGTTGAGTTAGTATGGATCAAGACTGGGATTTGTCACTCCGTGTGACGGAGAGGTATCTCGGGGCCCACTCGGTAATACAACATCACACACAAGCCTTGCAAGCAATGTGACTTAGTGTAAGTCACGGGATCTTGTATTACGAAACGAGTAAAGAGACTTGCCGATAAACGAGATTGAAATAGGTATGCGGATACTCACGATCGAATCTCGGGCAAGTAACATACCGAAGGACAAAGGGAATGACATACGGGATTATATGAATCCTTGGCACTGAGGTTCAATCGATAAGATCTTCGTAGAATGTGTAGGATCCAATATGGGCATCCAGGTCCCGTTATTGGATATTGACCGAGGTGTCCCTCGGGTCATGTATACATAGTTCTCGAACCCGCAGGGTCTGCACACTTAAGGTTCGGCGATGTTTTATGCGTATTCGAGTTATATGGTTGGTTACCGAACGTTGTTCGGAGTCCCAGATGAGATCATAGACATCACGAGGGTTTCCGGAATGGTCTCGATATGAAGATTGATATATAGGACGACATCATTTGATTACCGGAAGGTTTTTGGACATTACCGGGAATGTACCGGGAGTGACGAATGGGTTCCGGATGTTCACCGGGGGGGCCAGCCCACCCGGGGGAAGCCCATTGGCCTTAGGGGTGCCGCACCAGCCCTTAGTGGGATGGTGGGACAGCCCAAGAGGCCCTATGCGCAAGAGAAGAAAAAAATTAAAGGAAAAAGAAAAAAAGGGGAAGTGGGAAGGAAGGAAAGGACTCCACCTTCCAATCCTAGTTGGACTAGGATTGGAGGAGGACTCCTGCCCCCCCCCCTTCGGCCGACCCCTTGAGGCTCCCTTGAGAGTCAAGGCAGGTCCCTCCCCCTCCCTTTTGTATATACTGAGGTATTAGGGATGATTTGAGACAACTTTGCCACGACAGCCCGACCACATACCTCCATGGTTTTCCTCTAGATCGTATTTCTGCGGAACTCGGGCGGAGCCCTAGTGAGATAGATCATCACCAACCTCCGGAGCGCAGTCACGCTGCCGGAGAACTCATCTACCTCTCCGTCTCTCTTGCTGGATCAAGAAGGACGAGATCATCGTCGAGCTTTACATGTGTTGAACGCGGAGGAGCCGTCCGTTCAGCACTAGATCGGAGCGGATCGTGGGACGGATCGCGGGACGGTTCGTGGGACGGTTCGCGGGGCGGATCGAGGGACGTGAGGATATTCCACTACATCAACCGTGTTTCTTAATGCTTCCTGTTGTGCGATCTACAAGGGTACATAGATCCAAATCCCGTCTTGTAGATAGACATCACCATGATTGGTCTTCGTGCGCGTAGGAAATTTTTTGTTTCCCATGCGACGTTCCCCAACAAGGTGGAGCAGTCATCCCCTCTGACCCCTTAATTCGGTTGCCCCACTTAATTGTCGAATCTCAATCCCTGATCGACGAGCCAGACCCGACACAACACTTACACCCCCCCTTAGTTGTACGACGCTACGGAGAAAATATAGGGTACCGAGGGTGACACCTCGCGAAGTACTCAGGATGATATCTCTGTAGTATAGCTAGTCGGTCGTGGTTATCAAGGGTGATTCCTCCTTCACCACTCCCGACGATGTCTCTGTCGTGCAACCCCTCAAGTGTTGGACCCTCGAGGGTGATTTCCTCTAAGTCCTCCTTGACAGTTACAACCACACAATTACTTGTCCATGTTACTGGGACCTTTGATGAATATATGTTAGGCGGGTGGATTCCCTCGTGGTTGTGTCGATAGATTAATTAAAATGATAATGGATTTGAATATTTGATCTGGGTGGGTCGGAAGGCCTTATTACGCACTAACGTATGCATGAGAAGAATTATGGGTACTCGACGTCGCGGTATGAGCTGAAGCTCTTCAGACGTCAGCAATGGAGCGGCGCGTGCCCGAGTGGTCCCGAGATTCATCGCTCTTGTATTAAGGGGTGTTAGGACTGACATCGGCCGCCCTTGCATCATGCAGGAGCGTTGAGGGTAAGTGGACCCACGACCCCTTTGTGCTTAGGAGTTAGACCGGCGGTCTCGCCTCGATCGTTGTATCTTTTGTGCTAGCCTTCTCCAATGCACCCCATGTTTAATGTATGTACTCAGATATTGTTGCTTCCACTGACTCGTGTGTTTATCGAGCTTCTGTATTCTAGCCCTCGAGGCCCCTCGCTTGTAATATGAAGCTTGTATTGTTTTATTTGTGTCTAGAGTTGTGTTGTGTTATCTTCCCGTGAGCCCTTGGGTTTGATCATACACATTTGCATGTATGATTAGCGTACGATTAAACGGAGGGCGTCACAAGTTGGTATCCGAGCCGACTGCCTGTAGGTAGCCCCTTTCCAACTCCTTGGCCGAAGTTTAGTCTAGTGTTTGAAAAACTTTAATAACACTTATGATGTGGCTTATGGGCCCACATCTCAATTGGGTGGTATTAGTATCTTTTACTCCTTTCCTATACTCTGGGCTCTACTCTCTCTTCTCTTTCGGGTTAAATATTTTTCTAACTCTAACATTAGGTTCTCGTAATCACAGCGCTCCCGGAGCGCTGGACTATCTAATCTGTTCTTTTGAATATATATTGCACACACTGTCATTTGACATCCATGAATCTTCTTTTCAGATGTGTCCCACAAGACAGGACGTGCGCCTGACACAGGCCACTGAGACGACTCGGTTCTAGGCCATTTTGGTCGACCTCCTGACCAGGCTGGGATATCGCTGGTACCCCAAGTACACTGTGTACGAGGACTTTCGCGAGTACAACCAGTCCCAGTACCACGCTGAGGTTCGCATCTTCGAACAGATGGGCAACTCCACCCTCGAGCGTCACGTCTTCCGCGGTATTGTATTGTCGATCGAGAAGGCCGTCCATGATGCGGTCTACATCGCTATCACCCGTCTCCGTGGAGCACACCCTCTCCTTGAGGAGAGTGCTTGCAGATACATCCCGCATGTTCCTGCTGGGGATGAGACTGGGTCTGATCTCACTGCCTACGCCGCTAGCGTTCGGGAGCACAACGACCGGTCCTACGTCGCTGTCTGTGCCCCCTATGTGACACATCGCTATGATGCGCGGGTTCTTGGGATGTACACTAAGGCACTGGGTTGTACTTTTCGAGCTCTGACTGTGGAGCTGTACGCTACGCGTGCTCGTCTTTACGACGCATTGACAGAACTACAGCCAGCACACCACCCGAGGGTTCCCCCTGCGCACATCTGGGAGCCGAGCATGATAGAGCTACCATCAGGTCTTGAGTGGACTGATGTTGGGGGTAGTACCCCCTGCACTTCGACCTCTGCTCATCGAGTGGATGCGGTATGCTCACTAGAGTCACCACGGAACGCAGGGTCATGTTCCTACCTTCTATCACCGCCAGCTACCAGGATTTGTTCGTCCTCTCCGACGTTGATGTAGCCTTATCACCATGTCTCGTTGTGGTATTCTTCCACCGTGTGCCTGCGTGCCGCCTAGTGAGTCTAGGGTATCGTCTATTGCGTCCAGGTTATCACCAAATTTTGTATTCTTAATCGATGGTCTGTAATCGAACTTATGTGTGGGTCTGTATGTCGAACTCAACTACTATGAAGTATCTATCGCATTTCCCTTTCGTCATGCTTGATTACTTCAGGAATGTGTGCGATGCCTTTGCAATTACTTTAAGCTAAACTACCCTTATTAAATATTTAGTAGGATGGTTAGACCAGTTGGCCGCACGCGTGGCCCCGCCAACGATGCACCACCCCCGCCTCCTGAGTATATAGCGGGGATGATCCAACAGTTTGAACTAAACCGCAAGTTTATGCAAGGGCTCATGGATCAGTTCCAAAGGCCGAACATGAACCAACAACAAGGCGTGACACTGCAAGACTTCTGCCGCCTCAACCCTGCGATCTACAGCAGCTCAAGTCAGCCTCTTGATGTTGATGACTGGCTCCGTGACATTGCTTATGAGATGGAGTCCGCCAATGTGACCTTGGCGAGGTATGTCAACTTTGCCGCCTACTTCCTGAAGGGTCCCGCTGCTCAATGGTGGGACAGTCACATGCGCTCTCAGCCCGTTGGAACTGTCATCACTTGGACGGAGTTCAAGACTGCTTTCCGTGCTCGCTACATTCCTCAGTGAATCATGGACCGGAAGAACCGTGACTTCCGCAACCTTGTCCACGACAACAAGACTGTGGATGCTTATCAGAGGGAGTTTCTGGACTTATCTTGCTATGCTGAAGAAGACAATGCAACTGATGCACGCAGACAGGAGAAATTCGTGAGGGCCTTCAACCTGATATCAAGCTGACACTCCTCGCTCAGGACTATGCTAATTTCTCCACCCTGGTAAACAAGGCTATGTTGGGTAACATAGCATAAATTTAAAACATTTCCTACGCATATTCAGATCTTCCTATGGAGAGACCAGCAACGAGAGAGGGGTGAGATCATCTTCATACCTTTAAATATTGCTAAGCGGAAGCGTTACTAGAACGCGGTTGATGGAGTCGTACTCGCGGCGATTCAGATCGCGGTGTGATTCCGATCTAGTGCCGAACTACGGCACCTCCGCGTTCAACACACGTGCAGCCCGGTGACATCTCCCGCACATTGATCCAGCAAGGAGGAGGGAGAGGTTGGGGAAGAACTCCAGCAGCACGACGGCGTGGTGTCGATGGAGAGACGAGGTCTCCCGGTAGGGCTTCGCCAAGCACCGGCAGAGAGGAGGAGGAAGAAGGGCAGGGCTGCGCCGAGAGAGAGAGAAAACCATGTGCAAAACAGCCCCGAAACCTCAACTATATATAGGGGAGAGGGAGGGGGCGCAGCCCTTAGGGTTCCCACCCCCAAGGGGTGCGGCGGCCCCAGATGGGAGAGGGGGCGGCGGCCAGGGCAGGGAGGAGGGGTGGCGCACCCCTCTAGTTGGCCTTAGGCCCACCTGCTCTAGGATTCCAACCCTCTCCCCTCTTTGTGCGCCATGGACTGAGTGGGGGGGGGCGCACCAGACCACCTAGGGGCTGGTTCCCTTCCCCACTTGTCCCATCGAGCCTCCCGGGGTCGTCGCCCCCCTTCGGTGGACCCCCGGGGCCACCTCCGGTGGTCCCAGTGGTCCCGGTACGTTACCGGTGATGCCCGAAACACTTCCGGTGTCCGAAACCATCCGTCCTATATATCAATGTTTACCTCTGAACCATTCCGGAGCTCCTCGTGATGTACGGGATCTCATCCAGGACTCCGAACAATTCTCGATAACCTCGTATAACAATTCCCTATAACCCTAGCGTCATCGAACCTTAAGTGTGTAGACCCTACAGGTTCGGGAGACAGGCAGACATGACCGAGACACCTCTCCGGTCAATAACCATCAGCGGGGTCTGGATACCCATGGTTCCTCCCACTTGCTCCACGATGATCTCATCGGATGAACCACGATGTCTAGGATTCAATCAATCCCGTATACAATTCCCTTTGTCTGTCGGTATAGAACTTGCCCGAGATTCGATCGTCGGTATACCTATACCTTATTCAATCTCGTTACCGGTAAGTCTCTTTATTCGTTCCATAGCATGTCATCGTGTGACTAACTCCTTAGTCACATTGAGCTCACGATGATGTTCTACCGAGTGGGCCCAGAGATACCTCTCCGTCACACTGAGTGACAAATCCCGATCTCGATTCGTACCAACCCAACAAACACTTTCAGAGATACCCGTAGTGCACCTTTATAGTCACTCAGTTACAATCTGACGGTCGAAGGAAAGGACACTTGACATTAGAAAAGCTTTAGCATACGAACAATACGATCTAGTGCTATGCTTGGGATTGGGTCTTGTCCATCACATCATTCTCCCAATGATGTGATCCCGTTATCAGTGACATCTAATGCCCATGACGAGGAAACCATCATCATCTATTGACTAACGAGCTAGCCAACTAGAGGCTTGCGAGGGACACATTGTGATCTATTTAGTCACACATGTATTAGTGTTTCCTGTTAATACAATTATAGCATGAACAATAGACGATTATCATGAACAAGGAAATATGATAATAACCATTTTATTATTGCCTCTAGGGCATATTTCCAACAGTCTCCCACTTGCACTAGAGTGAATAATCCAGTTACATTGTGATGTATCGAACACCCATAGTATTATGGGGTTGATCATGTTTTTCTCGTGGAAGAGGTTTAGTCAACGGGTCTGCAACATTCAGACCCGTGTGTACTTTACAAATCTCTATTACTCCACTCTGGACATGGTACTGGATGGAGTTGTAGCGGCGTTTGATGTGCTTCATCTTCCGGTGAAACATGGGCTCCTTGGCAATGGCCCCAGTGTTATCACAGAAGAGTGTCATTGGACCCGACGAGCTTGGAATCACTCCAAGGTCGGTGATGAGCTCCTTCATCCAAATTCCTTCATGAGCTGCTTCTCAAGCAGCTATGTACTCCGCTTCACATGTAGATGCTGCCACGACTTCTTGCTTGCTGCTGCACCAGCTCACTGCCCCACCATTCAAAACATATACGTATCCGGTCTGTGACTTTGAGTCATCCGGATCTGGGTCGAAGCTAGCGTCGACGTAACCCTTTACAACGTGCTCTTCGTCACCTCCATAAACGAGAAACATTTCCTTAGTCCTTTTCAGGTACTTAAGGATATTCTTGACCGCTGTCCAGTGTTCCATATCGGGATCACTTTGGTACCTCCCTACCAAACTTATGGCAAGGTTTATATCAGGTCTGGTACACAACATGTCATACATTAGAGAGCCTATGGCTGAAGCGTAGTGGACATAACTCATCTTCTCTCTATCTGTTGTCGTGGTCGGCGATTGAGTCTTACTCAATCTCATACCTTGTAAAACTGGCAAGAACCCTTTCTTTGAGTTTTCCATATTGAACTTCTTCAATATCTTGTCAAGGTATGTACTTTGCAAAAGACCTATGAGGCGTCTCGATCTATCTCTATAGATCTTGATGCCTGATATGTATGCAGCTTCTCCAAGGTCCTTCATTGAAAAACTCTTGTTCAAATAGGCCTTTATGCTCTCCAATATTTCTGTATTGTTCCCCATCAATAATATGTCATCCACATACAGTATGAGGAAAGCTACAGAGCTCCCAATCACTTTCTTGTACAGACAGGCTTCTCCGTAAACCTGTATGAACCAAAACGCTTTAATCACCTCATTAAAGCGAATGTTCCAACTCCGAGATGCTTGCACCAGCCCATAGATGGAGCGTTGGATCTCGCACACTTCGTTAGCACCCTTAGGGTCGACAAAACCTTCTGGTTGCATCATATACAACTCTTCCTTAAGGTTCCCGTTAAGGAATGTTGTTTTGACGTCCATTTGCCAAATTTCATAATCATAAAAGGCAGCAATTGCTAACATGATTTAGACTGATTTCAGCTTCGCTACGGGAGAGAAAGTCTCTTCGTAGTCAACTCCTTGAACTTGTCGAAAACTCTTTGCGACAAGTCGAGCTTTGTAAACGGTTACATTACCGTTTGCATCAGTCTTCTTCTTGAAAATCCATTTATTTTCTACGGCTCGCCGGTCATCGCGCAAGTCCACCAAAGTCCATACTTTGTTCTCATACATGGATCCTATCTCGGATTTCATAGCATCCAGCCATTTGTTGGAATCCGGGCCCGCCATCGCTTCTTCATAGTTCGAAGGTTCACCATTGTCTAACAACATGATTTACATCACAGGGTTTCCGTACCACTCTGGTGCGGAGCGTGCCCTCATGGACCTTCGCAGTTCAGTAGTAACTTGATCCAAAGCTTCATGATCATTATCATTAACTTCCTCTTCAGTTGGTTTAGGCGCCACAGGAACAACTTCCCGCGCTGCGCTACTATCATGTTCGAGAGGGGGTGTAATTACCTCATCAAGTTCTACCTTCTTCCCACTTACTTCTTTCGAGAGAAACTCCTTTTCTAGAAAGGATCTGTTCTTGGCAACAAAGGTTTTACCTTCGGATCTAAGATAGAAGGTATACCCAATAGTTTCCTTAGGGTATCCTATGAATACGTATTTCTCCGCTTTGGGTTCGAGCTTTTCTGGTTGAAGTTTCTTCACATAAGCATCACAGCCCCAAACTTTAAGAAACGACAACTTAGGTTTCTTGCCAAACCATAGTTCATACGGTGTCGTCTCAACGGATTTAGACGGTGCCCTATTTAAAGTGAATGCTGCAGTTTCTAATGCGTATCCCCAAAATGATAGCCGTAAGTTAGTAAGAGACATTATAGATCGTACCATATCTAATAAAGTACGATTACGACGTTCAGACACTCTGTTGCATTGCGGTGTGCCAGGCGGCGTCCGTTGTGAAACGATTCCACACTTCCTTAGGTGTGTGCCAAACTCGTGACTCAAATATTCTCCTACACGATCACATCGTAGACACTTAATTTTTCTCTCACGCTGATTCTCGACCTCACTCTAATATTCTTTGAACTTTTCAAATGTTTTAGATTCAACCCATCTCCCCGAAGGCAGGCAGGTTCGGAAATAGCTTGCGCAGAAGCTTCATCAAGTAGATATACCCATACCTACTCAAATCATCGGTGAGAGTGAGAACATAACGATAGCCACCGCGAGCTTCAACGTTCGTTGGACCACACACATCAGTATGTATTATTTCCAATAAGTCGGTTGCTCTCTCCATTATTCCTGAGAATGGAGTCTTAGTCATCTTGCCCATGAGGCACGGTTCGCATGTGTCAAATGATTCAAAATCAAGAGACTCTAATAGTCCATCAGTATGGAGCTTCTTCATGCCCTTAACGCCGATATGATCAAGGCGGCAATGCCACAAGTATGTGGGTCTATCATTATCAACTTTACATCTTTTGGTACTCACACTATGAATATGCGTAACATCACGATCGAGATTCATCAAGAATAAGCCATTCACCAGCGGAGCATGACCATAAAACATATCACTCATATAAATAAAACAACCATTATTCTCTTACTTAAATGAGTAGCCGTCTCGCATTAAGCAAGACCCTGATACAATGTTCTTGCTTAAAGCTGGTACTAAATAACAATTATTAAGGTTTAAAACTAATCCTGACAGTAGATGTAGAGGTAATGTGCCGACACGATCACAACGACCTTGGAGCCATTCCCGACGCGCATCGTCACCTCGTCCTTTGCCAGTCTTCGCTTATTCCACAGTTCCTGCTTTGAGTTGCAAATGTGAGCAACATCACCAGTATCAAATACCCAGGAGCTACTACGAGCGCTGGTAAGGTACACACCAAAAACATGTATATCACATATACCTTTAACGTTGCCGCCCTTCTTGTCCGCTAAGTATTTGGGGCAGTTCCGCTTCCAGTGACCCTTTCCCTTGGAATAGAAGCACTCAGTCTCAGGCTTGGGTCCACTCTTTTTCTTCTTCCCGGCATCTGGCTTACTGGGCGCGGCAACAACTTTGCCGTCTTTCTTGAAGTTCTTCTTACCCTTGCCCTTCTTGAAACTAGTGGTCTTGTTGACCATCAACACTTGATGCTCTTTCTTGATTTCTACTTCTGCAGACTTGAGCATCGAGTACAACTCGGGAATGGTCTTCTCCATCCCTTGCATGTTGTAGTTAAGCACAAAGCCTTTGTAGCTTGGTGGGACAAACTAGAGGATTCCCTCAATTATAGCATCATCCGGAAGTTCGACTCCAAGTGAAGTCAGACGACCGTGTAACCCAGACATTTTGAGTATGTGCTCACTGACAGAACTGTTCTCCACCATCTTACAGCTAAAGAACTTGTCGGAGACTTCATATCTCTCGACACGGGTATGAGCTTGAAAAACTAGCTTCATCTCTTGGAACATCTCATATGCACCGTGTTGCTCAAAACGCCTTTGGAGCCCCGTTTCTAAACTATATAACATGTCGCACCTAACCAGAGATTAGTCATCACTCAGCGTTTGCCAGACGTTCAGAATGTCCTGGGATGCTGTGGGAGCGGGAGGGTCACCTAGCGGCGCATCGAGGACATAAGCCTTTTTAGGTGCTTCAAGAATGAGCTTCACGTTGCGAACCCAGTCCGCATAGTTGCTACCATCATCTTTCAGCTTATTTTTCTCTAGGAATGCGTTGAAATTGAGGTTGACGTTGGCCATCTACAATATTTATAAAGACAACTTTTAGACTAAGTTCATGACAATTAAGTTCATTTAATCAAATTAAGTATGAACTCCCACTTAAATTGACATCCATCTAGTCATCTAAGTGATACATGATCCATGTTGAATAATCCGTGTCCGATCATCACATGAGACGGACTAGTCACCATGGTGAGCAACTTCATGTTGATCGTATTCAACCATACGACTCATGTTCGACCTTCCGGTCTCTTGTATTCGAGGACATGTCTGTACATGCTAAGCTCGTCGAGTCAACCTAAGTGTTTCGCGTGTGTAAATCTAGCTTACACCTGTTGTATGCGAACGTTAGAATCTATCACACCCGATCATCACGTGGTGCTTCGAGACAACGATCCTTCGCAACGGTGCACACTTAGGGGAATACGTTCTCGAAATTTTAAGGGGGGTCATCTTATTATTCTACCGTCATTCTAAGAAATAAGTTGAAAACATGATAAACATCACAATGCAATCATATAGTGACATGATATGGCCATTATCATCTTTTCTCTTTCGATCTCCATCTTCAGGCATCGCCTGATCATCATCATCACCGGCGTGACACCATGATCTCCATCATCACGATCTCCATCATCGTGTCTCCGTGAAGTCGTCACGCCAACTACTACTATCACTACTACTAAAACTAACCGTTAGCAATGAAGTAAAAGTAGTAAGCACATGGCGTTGCATCTCATACAATAAATTAAGAGAACTCCTATGGCTCCTGCCAGTTGTCATACTCATCGACATGCAAGTCGTGAAACCTATTACAATAACATGATCATCTCATACATCATACATGCAACATCACAACTTTGGCCATATCACATCACATGTCAAACCCTGCAAAAACAAGTTAGACGTCCTCTAATTGTTGTTGCAAGTTTTACGTGGCTGATTTGGGTTTCTAGCAAGAATGCTTTCTTACCTACGTGACAGCCACAACAATGATATGCCAAATCTATTTATCCTTCATAAGGACCCTTTTCATCAAATCCAATCCGACTAGAGTAGGAGAGACAGACACCCGCTAGCCACCTTTATGCACGGTGTGCATGTCTGTCGGTGGAACCAGTCTCACGTAAGCGTACGTGTAAGGTCGGTCCGAGCCGCTTCATCCCACAATACTGCCGGAAAAGAATAAGACTAGTAGCGGCAAGCAATTGACAAATCATCGCCAACAACCTTTTGTGTTCTACTCGTGCATACAATCTACGCATAGAAAACCTGGCTCGGATGGCAGTGTTGGGTAACGTAGCATAAATTCAAAAAATTTCCTACGCATTTTCAGATCTTCCTATGGAGATACCAGCAACGAGAGAGGGTTGAGAGCATCTACATACCTTTGAAGATGGCTAAGCAGAAGCATTACTAGAACGCGGTTGATGGAGTCGTACTCGCGGCGATTCAGATCGCGGTGTGATTCCGATCTAGTGCCGAACTACGGCACCTCCGCGTTCAACACACGTGCAGCCCGGTGACGTCTCCCGCACCTTGATCCAGCAAGGAGGAGGGAGAGGTTGGGGAAGAACTCTAGCAGCATGACGGCGTGGTGTCAATGGAGAGACGAGGTCTCCCGGCAGGGCTTCGCCGAGCACCGGCCGAGAGGAGGAGGAAGAAGGGCAGGGCTGCGCCGAGAGAGAGAGAGAGAGAGAAAACCGTGTGCAAAACAGCCCCGAAAGCTCAACTATATATAGGGGCAGAGGGAGGGGGCGCAGCCCTTAGGGTTCCCACCCCCAAGGGGTGCGGCAGCCCCAGATGGGAGAGGGGGCGGCGGCCAGGGCAGGGAGGAGGGGTGGCGAATCCCTCTAGTGGGCCTTAGGCCCACCTGCGCTAGGGTTCCCCCCTCTCCCCTCTTCCTGCACCAGCCCACCTAGGGGTTGGTTCCCTTCCCCACTTGGCCCATCTAGCCTCCCGGGGTCGTTGCCCCCCTTCGGTGGACCCCCGGGGACACCTCTGGTGGTCCCGGTGGTCCCGGTACGTTACCGATGATGCCCGAAACACTTTCGGTGTCTGAAACCATCCGTCCTATATATACATCTTTACCTCCGAACCATTACGAAAATCCTCGTGATGTCCGGGATCTCATCCGGCACTCCGAACAACTTTCGATAACCTCGTATAACAATTCCCTATAACCCTAGCGCATCGAACCTTAAGTGTGTAGATCCTATGGGTTCGGGAGATGCAGACATGACCGAGACACCTCTCCGGTCAATAACCATCAGTGGGTTCTGGATACCCATGGTGGCTCCCACTTGCTCTACGATGATCTCATCGGATGAACCACGATGTCAAGGATTCAATCAATCCCATAAACAATTCCCTTTGTCTGTCAGTATAGAACTTGCCCGAGATTCGATCGTCGGTATACCTATACCTTGTTCAATCTCGCTACCGGTAAGTCTCTTTACTCGTTCTCTAGCACGTCATCGTGTGACTAACTCCTTAGTCACATTGAGCTCATGATGATGTTCTACCGAGTGGGCCCAGAGATACCTCTCCGTCACACGGAGTAACAAATCCCGATCGATTCGTACCAACCCAACAGACACTTTCAGATATACGCGTAGTGCACCTTTATAGTCACCCAGTTACATTGTGACGTTTGATACACCCAAAGCACTCCTACGGTATCCGAGAGTTGCACAATCTCACGGTCGAAGAAAAAGACACTTGACATTAGAAAAGCTTTAGCATATGAACAATACGATCTAGTGCTATGCTTGGGATTGGGTCTTGTCCATCACATCATTCTCCCAATGATGTGATCCCGTTATCAATGACATCTAATGCCCATGACCAGGAAACCATGATCATCTATTGACTAACGAGCTAGCCAACTAGAGGCTTCCTAGGGACACACTGTGATCTATTTATTCACACATGTATTACTGTTTCCTGTTAATACAATTATAGCATGAACAATAGACGATTATCATGAACAAGGAAATATGATAATAACCATTCTCTTATTGCCTCTAGGGCATATTTCCAACAGGCTATTGAGGTTGAGACTGGTCTGCAGGATTACAAGGATAGCAGCAAGCGCAACCGTGACATGGGCTCATCTTCGGGATCATCTGCACAGAAAAGAAGATCTGGATTCCCATCAACATGCACCATGCACCCGCTCCTGCTCCGAGGACGTCCTATGCTGCACCTAGCCTACCTCCTCCACCACCTAGGCAGCCGAGGCTTGCAACTCCACTGCCACGAGTTCCTCCTTCCCATCGTGAGGACGAGCTGTGCTTCAAGTGTGGCCATGCAGGTCACGGTGCTAGAGACTGCAGGTAGAATCCGAATCAGCTGGCACTTCCCTCAACTGGCAGTGGCAACAACCAAAACCGCAACAACAATACCAATCCTGCTTATGTTCGTGGACAGGCCAACAACATTGATATGGGTCAAGCTCAAGAGCAGCCTGCTATTGTGAAGGGTACACTTCTCGTTAACTCAGTACCTGCTTTTGTATTATTTGATAGAGGAGCGTCGCATTCCTTTATGTCAGAAAATTTGGCATTCATGCATGGCATTAAGTACGAAGAGATGAACGTCCCAATAGTGGTAAACACCCCCGCGGGCCAATGCCGATCCTCCATGCTCTGCCCCAATGTCCCCATTGAAATTGAGGGATTGGAATTCCTTGCCGGTCCCTTGTTATTGAGTTCTTCCAACATTGATCTCATATTGGGGATGGACTGGTTGAAAGCTCATATGTCTTCAATCGTTTGTGCCACAAAGACTGTCCACCTCCTACACCCTTCAGATGAATTAATAAGCTACCGTACTCATCTCGTCCGAGATGGTGAGGCACAGCTATATGCCCTGAATGCATTAAATGCGTCGCCTCTTGAATCATTGAAAACATTCCAGTCGTCCGAGAATTCCAACATGTCTTTCGAGAGGAACTTCCGGGGATGCCCCCTGCTCGAGCTATCGAGTTTGTCATTGACTTGGTACCCGGTACCACTCCTATCGCCAAGCGTCCTTATAAAATGCCACCACATGAACTTCTTGAACTTAATCAAGAAATTGACAACATGGATCTGCTTGGGGAGAACCTTCTCTCTTTGTTAAGAAGAAGGATGGGACAAATCGATTGGTTCAATACTATCGTCTTATCAATCAGGCCACTATTCAAAACAAATATCCTCTCTCTCGGATAAATGATCTGTATGATCAACTTGCTGGTTCCATCGTCTTCTCTAAGTTCGACTTGAGGTTTGGATACCACCAGATCCGTGTTCACAAGGAGGATATTCCAAAGACCGGCTTTGTTACTCGTTATGGATCATACGAGTACACCGTCATGTCTTTCGGCTTTACCAATGCACCGGCAACCTTCTCTCGATTGATGAATTATATATTCATGGACTACCTCGACAAATTCATCGTGGTATATCTAGATGACATTCTGGTATTTTCGAAGAATAAAGAAGAGCATGCTGAACATCTTCGTCTTGTACTGGATAAGATTCGGGAGCATAAACTCTATGCGAAGTATTCCAAATGTGAATTCTGGTTGGACGAAGTGACATACCTTGGTCATGTGATTTCCAAGGATGGTATTGCAGTCAACCTGAAAAAATTCAAGCTATTCTTGACTGGACTCCCCCGAAGAATGTCAAGCAAGTCAGAAGTTTTCTCAAATTCGCCAGCTACTGTCGTCGATTCGTCGAGAACTTCTCCAAGATTGTGAAGCCCTTAACCAATCTGCTTCACAAAGGTGTTAAGTATGAGTGGACTGATAAATGTCAGTAAGTTTCCAGGCACTCAGGGACAAACTGACATCCGCTTCGGTACTTGCTCCTTCGGATACGAAAAGGGATTTCATCATATATTGTGACGCTTCCCGTCAAGGAATAGGCTGTATCCTGATGGAGGATCGCAAGGTGATTGCTTATGCCTCACGTCAGCTGCGTGCTCATGAATTGAACTACCCAGTTCATGATCTCGAACTTGCCGCAATTATTCATGCACTAAAAGAATGGCGACAATACCTTGTTGGTAATCGCTGTGAAATCTGCACCGACCATCAAAGTCTAAAGTATATGTTCACCCAACCAGAGCTGAATCTACGTCAACAAAGATGGATGGAGCGTATAGCAGATTTTGACTGTAGTATATCATATACCCCCGGGAAGGCTAACGTAATGGCTGATGCCTTGAGTCGGAAGTCATACTACAACCACCTCCTGTTTCATAAGGTTCACTATCGTGTGCTAGAGGAATTTCGTAAGTTGGACCTCTATATTGTTCCAGGGTTACCTTGTTCCCCCTCCTGAAGAGTATCGAAAGATGAACCTTCGTGTTGTTAATCAGGGTTCCCTCAGGAATCTGGTTGTTGAACCAGACCTTGTGGGCACCATCAAGAATCTTCAAGGCTTTGACGATGATGTCGACATGATTAGGAGATATATCGCGACGAGTAAAGCCTCCTTTTTCACTGTTGCTGAAGATGGCGCCTTGTACTTCAAGGGTCGCCTATTCATCCTAAATAAGAAGGAAAATCTCAAACACTCCATTGTCTATTCACCCGGGTAGTACCAAGATGTACCAAGACATCTATCAAAGATTCTAGCAGCCCAATATGAAACAAGAAATTGCACACTACGTGGCAGGATGTGCTATTTGCCGGCAGATCAAAGCAGAACATCAAAACCCTGCTGGAACTCTGCAACCTATCTCTATTCCTGACTGGAAATGGGACCATGTTGAAATGGACTTTATCACTGGTTTTCCCAAATCTCAGAAAGGTAATGATGTTATTCTTGTCGTCATTGAAGGACTGTCCAAAGTTGCACATTTCCTGGCCGTCAAAGAAACAATTGATGCTAGTCAACTGGCAAATCTTTATATGACAATGATTGTTTTACTTCACGGTATTCCATTGGTAATCAGCTCAGACCATGGCATCTTGTTCACTTCAAAATTCTGGGAAAGTTTTCAGAAGGTTATGGGGACTCATCTGTCCTTCAACACTGCATTTCATCCTCAGTCCCAGGGACAAGTTGAACGAGTCAACCAAATTTTCGAGGACATGCTTCAATCTTGTGTCATTTCTTTCGGTAAGAAATGGGAGGAATCTCTCCCATATGCTGAGTTCTCCTACAACAATTAGCTATCAAGCTAGTCTGAAGATGGCCCCTCTCGAAGTATTGTATGGAAGAAGCTGTCGAACTCCTCTGAATTGGTTAGAAACTCGGGAACGATCACTCTTCGGTCCGGATATTATCCAACATGCCGAAGATCAAGTCTGCGTTATGCATGAGAATCTGAAGGCTGCTCACTCTCGTGAGAAGAGTCAGTATGACCGTCATCATCAAGATATGGTCTATCAACCTGGCAAAAAGGCTTATCTTCGAGTCACACCAATCAGAGGTGCACACCGTTTTGGGATCAAGAGCAAGTTAGCTCCTCGCTATATTGCTCCTTTCACTATTCTTGAAAGGCGTGGAAAAGTTTTTATCAATGGGAACTGCCGGTGAACCTTTCTCACGTTCAGGATGTCTTCCATGTGTCTCAACTCCGCCGCTGCTACAAGGATCCTATTCGAGGAGTGGATCATGATATGCTTGAGCTGCAACAAGACCTCTCTTATAAAGAGCACCAGGTCCGCATTCTCGACCAGGCTGAACGTCAGACTCGTCGCAAGGTCACCAAGTTCCTTAAAGTGCAGTGGTCAAATCATTCTGAAGATGAAGCCACTTGGGAACGCGAGGATCATCTTCGTGATGAATACCCCGAGTGTCGTGGGTGTAAGTATGACAGTAGATATGTAGGGTACGAAAGGATGGGCAAAGCCTTAGCTACCGCGAGGTTGTATGAGTTCAGGCCCCTCTACGGTGGAGGTAATAGCCCTATGTCTCAGTGCTCTTGGGAGCTTGTTGTCGAGTGGAATATGGATTACAGTGAATTGCTGACCCCTGCACCAGTGGGGAAGGGCGACTTATATAGAGTGCGCTGCCCTCCACAACGGTTCGGTGCACATGGGTGGAGTAGTGGCGAATAAATGCCTACGTTACAGGTAACGTATGTCTTAAATGCTAATGAAGGCACATGGAAACGTATGACCGTTGCCCTCCAGGGGGGTTACGATGTACAGAGTGGAATCCAGTCTGTAAGTTTGGTACGCTCCGAATGCTCATCTCCGACTGGATGATGGAGGGATCGTCACCGACTGGATGATGGGAAGTCCTTAATTCAGTCGGAACTGACTAAGGGCCTTGTCCCTTATGAGGGGTAGTCCTTGGGTAGAACCTATAGGGTAGGCCTATGACCCTACCCTAGGACTATAACCCCATCATTAGTCCCTGAATGGATTGAGGTTGGAACGACGAAGCGATGCTTGGAGTACGGATCCGACTGGTACGGATGCGACTTTGGCGTTGTTTGCCTCGATCCATTTTATCTTCTTTAACCAATGATCCAAGTGGATGTATTTGTGAAACGTACCGTCAGGGACCGAGTGCTTCCGTGGTATCTTTTGACGTGACCAGTCAACTGACAGCAGCGAATTTTCTGGGATCTCCAAATTTTGGTTGCCGCACGCTTAGCGGGGATGACGACATCGCGATCGAGTAGTATCTGACTCCTCGATTCCCGCGCCTTCATCTTCTCCACAAATATCGCAGCAACCGGTCGGGGGATAAGATTTCGGGGCCACCTGCTAGTGACCCAGTCGGAACCTTATTTAAACCTGTGCGGCAAGGGTTTTTCGTTTCACTCGCCGGATAACTTGCACTTGCCCCGCTTCTCTCGCCGTTCCCTGCGCATCCCAAGCTCCTTCCTTCTCCTTCTCCCTCGAGGATCTGCAACCTCCGCCATGACAAAGGGACAGACTAGCAAGCTCGAGGCGTGGAAGAAGAAGGGGAAGGCGGCGGCCCCTGCTCAGCGGCGGCAACGAGCGCTACCGGCGGGTTGGATCCAGGGGGATTTCCTGCCCTCCACGGTGACGGAGGAGAACCTGCTGGAGTTGGTGGAGCACGGGATGATTGCGCACAAGTCGTGGAGGTTGCCGGCGGAAGGAGAGACCCAGCCGGCGCCCCGGGAAGGGGAGCGCGTCTTGCTGCTGAGCCACATGCACCGAGGTTTCTCTCTGCCTCCTCATCCCTTCTTCAAAGGTATAATGAACCACTTCGGGGCGCAGCTCCACCATTTTCCTCCCAATGCCATAGCTCATCTCTCTGCCTTCGTCGTGCTGTGCGAGTGTTTCATCGGCTGTCCTCCCCATTTGGGGCTTTTCAAACACATCTTCTCTGCTAGATCCCAAACCATCAAACGACTTAACCAATCGGATGATAAAACTCACCTCCTCCAGCTCTGCGGAGGCTTAGGCTTCCAAAAGAAAAGTAAAAGTAGCTATCCTGCTCTCCAGCTAAGGGAATCTATTAGGAACTGGCAGTCGACATGGTTCTACTGCCAGGACGTTGCTTTCCCGAATGCTACCACTAGACTGCCTCCTTTTAGCTTAGACCGACCGGCTCCGCCTAGGCAGCTCGCGCTCATGAAGGCGGAGAAGAACCAGATCCAGCCTCTGATCAATGCGCTTGTAGAGGTCGTCCGAAGGGGAGTCACCGGCATAGATTTGCTGTAGGTTTTCCTGGGTCGGCGTATCCAGCCTCTTCAAGCTCGACACCACGCCATGTGGCACTACACGGGGCCTGAGGACTCCACTCGGACCAACGTCGAGTGCGTGTCCGGGGAGACGGTGGCGTCGTGGGTCCTCAACATCACAGGCGCCTGCGAAAACCCTAGAGGAGCCCGGCGAGTGAAGGACTTCCGCGCGGACAACCCTCCTCCGAATGAAGTGAGTATAACTTTTCGAGTGCACACGACTGTCTTATATTTATCGCTTTCTTGAATCACTGTCTGACGTCTGATATTGTCGACTGTATCGTGTGCAGGAGTGGACTAACTGGTTTTCTCCTGTCTCGAACGGGAATCTGGCCGAGGAGGAGGAAGGCATCCAGGAGGGCAGCATGGAAAGCGTCGAGTACGTCTCCGACAGTGGGGAGACGGAGGAGGAGTCCGCAGAAGAAGAAGAGGCCGATGAGGAGCAGAACTCGCCGCCTCCACCGCCAGAGCCTCGGACTAAGCACCGTCATGAACCTCTGGCTCCTTCGGCTCCTCCAGCATCCTCGAGTGCGCCGCCAGCTCCGCCAACTGCTCCTGTGGTACCGAGTGCTTCGCCAGCCGTTCCCGTGGCTCCGAGTGCTCGGAGCACAAAGAGGACCAGGGACTCTGCTGCTGAGCCTGCGGGTCAGCCCTCTCAGGTGGCTAAACCGAGTGGATCTAAACCTCGGAAGGCTTTGCCGCGGATGAGGGTCACAGTTCCCATCACCTCAACGTAAGTGCATGGTTCTTCTATCTTCTTTCAGTATTTGATCGAACTCCTGCTTATTGGTCGAATGAATTTTACTCGACAGAGTTGCCACCTCTGCCACCTCTCCGGCACGCCAGGGGGACAATCCCATGGACATGGACAACATTGTCACATCCCAGCCAGGTGCGTCGTGGGGATTCCGAGAGTTTACATTATTGCATCACGAATTCTGTCTTTGGTCTTGCCTTTTTCCTGCGGTCTCACGCTGTTCGGTCGGGTTTCCCTCAGGGGTGATTTATGTGGAGGAGGCGACCAGAGGAGGTCCGAGCAAGCTGCGATGCCTGTCCTTGAGGCTGTTCCGCCGGTTACCACTATCGCCATGGACGCGCCGTCGACTGAGACGATGCCGTTGACTGAAACGGCGCTGTTCGCTGCTGAACCGACTGGAGGAGGCCTTGGGATGCCCAAGGAGCCTCCTACGATGCCAGGCCCGTCGACTGTCAAGTACAACGTCCAGTGCCTCCCAGAAGATCGTGTGGGAGCTGCCAAGGGTGCCATGGTGCAGGCAGAGCTGATGCCGGGAGAGGCCAAGAAAGCGTATGACTCCATCCCGTCCGTGTACAAGCGAAGCTTGGAACTGCGGGACGATATCCGAGTAAGTGGGCTAGTAAGTATTTACTTTCCTCTTGTAACCCACTGGGTGTTTGAGCAATGCACTTGGATATTGTATGATTATTTTGCAGTGGGTTCACTCTTAGTGAACCCAGTGGGTGTAGTCCACGAGGCTTCTGTCGAGTGCTTGCACCGGCAATTGTCTTTATACACATTTTCCTTAACTTGATCAGATAAAAAACTAATCTGTTCAAATGTTAGCAGTGGGGGCACTCCGAGTGCACCTACTGGATGAGTCCCCGAGAGTAATTTTACTCAGGTCGGGTAGTAGTAACCTCATAGTCTTGTTTGTTGTCATGTATCTCAATAGGGCGGACTTGTTTGAGCTTCATGCCAGTGGGGTCACTCTTAGTGAACCCACTGGGTGTAGTCCTCGAGACCGCTGTCGACTGCTTGCGTCAGCAGGGGTCTGAAGAACTTAGAATTTTTATTGTTGCCCTTGTTGAATTTGTATGATCGTCTCTTAGCGCTGACTTGTAGAAAACTTGCGAGATGGGAGCAGCGTACGAGACTCTGACGGCTGAAAAGGTTCAGTTTGCTGGGGAACTGGATGCAACAATGGCTGCCTTGGCTGGTATGAAGGATGTTCTGGCTGAACGAGTCCTTGGAGGAGGCCCGTGAGGCAAACAAGGCATTGACTGCTGAAGTGGAGAAAATGGGGAAACAAAGGACCGAGCTGATGGGACAGATGAAAGTGTTGAACAGGCGGTGCATAGCATAGGAAAATTACGTCAGTGATTGGGCCCGGAAGATGATAGCGCTTCTCGGTGGTAAGTTCTGTTTTTCCGAGTGCTTGTGGACTGTGCATTTCATTCTGCGCTTACTGTTTGCTCGTCCTGTCTTTGCAGATTTTTGCATGGACGCTGAGGTTGAAGCAGCTGACGTTGAGCGGTCGATTCTTGAGAACGTTCCACTCGGCGAGGACGCCGATCGAGGTATGCTCCGAGCGCACATTCTCCTGGGCAAAGTTGGACCTTTCATCGGTCGACTGAGAGAGGTCGTCGGCCGAATCGACAAGGATCTTTGTCCTGAAGAAGAGTCTCGGCACGAGATGGAAGGCTTGATGACTCGGCTGGAGGAGGTCCCGAACCGAGTGCAGGCGTGGAAGAAGTCTGCGGCTCGCTGTGGTGCGGACGTCGCTCTATCGCTGGTCCGAGTGCACTGCAAGGAGGCTCGCGAAGAGAAGCTGAAGGCGTTGCAATTTGCTAACACCAAAAAGCTTCGATTCGAAGACTTCATGGAAACCTTCCTTGAGAGCTCCACTCGCATCACCGACGGGATCGACCTCGACACATTCGTGGAGCCTGCCAGTCCCAGCGCCAGTCCTGACAACGTTTAAGAAAACTTTTACCTGGTATGCCGAGTGTTGGTTGTAAGAAACTTTGGCCACTGTTGTTGGCCGTCACATTTGTGGTTCGGTGTGGATAAGCTTGGTCTACACCGAGCCAACTATCCTTAGGTGAACTTTGAATTTGAATCGAATCTTTTTCTCTTCTTTTGCCAAAGAGTTGTTGATATGATTTTGGCTCGTGGTTTTTGTTTGGCGTTTCTCGATGAAGCCAATGGAAAACATGCGGAGCATGTAATTGTCAGTTGTCTTGACATCTGCATGAGCCTCACTGAGGATCTGCTAATTCTCCGAGTGGATCTGTGGGATACACTCGAAGGCAATAGAGTACTTAGGCGATTCGTGATCGTGGCTAAGTCTTCGAGTGCGACTGTCAGTTCGTACTCGGAGCGAGTTGTTACTCATGTAATTGTCAGTGGTCCTGACATCTACATGAGCCTCAATGAGGTTCTGCTACTCATGTAATTGTCAGTGGTCTTGACATCTACATGAGCCTCAATGAGGTTCTGCTACTCATGTAATTGTCAGTGGTCTTGACATCTAAATGAGCCTCAATGAGGGTCTGCTAAGCCTCCGAGTGGATCTGTGAGATACACTCGAAGGAAGCTTTCTATTTAAGCTATTCTTGATCGCAGACAAGTCTCTGAGTGCGACGGTAAGTGCACACTCGGAGAAAGTGTGTAGTTTAGGCGATTCGTGATCGGAGCTAAGTCGTCGAGTGCGACGGTTAGTGCACAATCGGAGAAAATTTGTACTTAAGTGCGACGTTAAGTGCACATTCGGAGACAGTGAATACTTAAGCGATTCTTGATCGCAGCTAAGTCCCCGAGTGCGACATTTAGTGCACACTCGGAGATAGTTTGTACTTAGGCGATTATTGATCGTAGCTAAGTCCCCGAGTGCGACGTTGAGTACACACTCGGAGAAAGTTAATACTTAGGCGATTCTGGATCGCAGCTAAGTCCCCGAGTGCGACGTTTAGCGCACACTCGGAGAAAGTTAATACTTAGGTGATTCTGGATCGCAGCTAAGTCCCCGAGTGCGACGTTTAGTGCACACTCGGAGAAAGTTAATACTTAGGCGATTCTGGATAGCAGCTAAGTCCCCGAGTGTGACGTTTAGTGCACACTCGGAGAAAGTTAATACTTAGGCGATTCTGAATCGCAGCTAAGTCCCCGAGTGCGACGTTTAGTGCACACTCGGAGAAAGTTAGTACTTAGGCGATTCTTGATCGCAGCTAAGTCCCCGAGTGCGACGTTTTAGTGCACACTTGGAGAAAGTTAGTACTTAGGCGATTCTTGATCGCATCTAAGTCCCCGAGTGCGACGTTTTAGTGCACACTCGGAGAAGGTTAATACTTAGGCGATTCTGGATCGCAGCTAAGTTTTTTTTTAGACCGGAGTCTGCGACCGCGGAAGAATTTTGAATCTGCAAAAACTCAATCTTCTTTGTATTATTTAACCGATACTTGTTCTTTACATTGCTTGAGTCGACGGTCACGTGTAGAAGCGCTTCAGGAGATCTCCGTTCCATGCTCGCGGCTCCGTTTCCCTATCGATGTTGTAGAGTCGGTATGCTCCGTTGTTCAGCACCTTGGAGATGATGAAGGGTCCTTCCCAGGAGGGAGCCAACTTGTGAGGTCTCTGCTGATCCACTCGGAGCACCAGGTCGCCTGCTTGGAATGTACGACTCCTGACGTGTCGCGCGTGAAAGTGCGGCAGATCTTGTTGATAAATGGTTGAGCGAGTCAGTGCCATCTCGCGCTCCTCCTCTAGAAGATCCACTCCGTCTTGCCTCGCTTGTTCTGCTTCAGCTTCGGAGAAGAGTTCAACTCGTGGAGCGTTGTGAAGCAAGTCACTCGGAAGGACCGCTTCTGCTCCGTAAACGAGGAAGAACGGGGATCACCCTGTAGATCTATTTGGGGTTGTGCGGAGACCCCAAAGCACCGAAGTTAGCTCGGTGACCCATGCGCCAGCAGCATGTCACACCTCTCGCAGGAGTCGAGGCTTCAAACCTTGCAGAATAAGTCCATTCGCCTGCTCTGCTTGCCCGTTTGTTTGGGGATGCGCCACAGATGCAAAATCAACTCGGATACCTTGGCATGTGCAGAAACCTTTGAATCTGTCCGAGTCAAAGTTTGTTCCGTTGTCAGTGATTATGCTATGAGGTACCCCGAATCTGGAGATAATGTCCCTGACAAACTTGATGGCCGTTAGGGCGTCGAGTATCTTGATGGGCTTGGCTTCGATCCACTTCGTGAACTTGTCGACTGCCACCAACAGATGTGTGAATCCCCCCTGGCATGTCATGAATGGACCGACTATATCTAATCCCCATACTGCAAATGGCCAAACAAGAGGGATTGTCTTCAACACAGATGTTGGCTTGTGGGACCTGTTTGAGTAGAACTGATAGCCTTCACATCGGTCAACCATTTCTTTCGCCATTTTGTTCGCCTGCAGCCAAAAGAAGCCAGCTCTGAATGCTTTGGCAACGATTTCTCTTGAAGAGGCGTGATGACCGCAGGTTCTCGAGTGAATTTCTTCCAGGATTAACTATCCCTCCTCAGGGGAGATGCATCGTTGAAGAACGCCTGAAACGCTTTCCTTGTACAACTGGCCTTCAATGACAGTGAACGACTTTCACCAGCGGATGATCTGTCTGGTTTGGACTTCATCTTCAGGTAATTCTTGCCTCAGGATGTATGCAATGATCGGCACAGTCCAATCGCGGATGACAGCAAGAATCTCCATGATCAAATCAACCACAGCAGGTACGTCGACTTCAGTCGGATCTGTCGAGCTCTTTGGTTGTACTGGTTCCTCTGTGAAAGGATCTTCTTTAACAGAGGGAAGGTGGAGGTACTCGAGGCAGACGTCACTCGGGACTCGGGCCTGGTTTTTCAGTCGCGGAACATGGTGGAGTTCTAGACCTTCAAACTTTTTCTCAAGCTTCCTCACTGCATTGCAGTATGTGGTCATGTTGGGGTTCCTGACGTCCCACTCCTTCATCACTTGATTAACCACCAAATCCGAATCGCCATAGACCATCAGGCGACGGACGCCAAGTGCGATGGCCATGCGCAGTCCATAAAGGAGAGCTTCATACTCTGCCTCATTTTTGGAGGAATCAAAGTGTATCTGCAGCACATACTTGAGTTTGTCGCCCTTTGGCGATACGATCACAACGCCAGCGCCGGAGCCATTCAACATCTTGGACCCATCGAAGAACATTGTCCAATGAGCCGAGTAGATGTGGGTCGGTTGTTGTGGTTCTACCCATTCTGCTATGAAGTCAGCCAGAGCTTGAGACTTTATAGCTTTCTTGGCATCGAACATGATGTCGCAGTATAACATCTCCATTGCCCACTTCTCCACTCGACCCGATGCGTCCCGATTGTGGAGGATTTCCGACAATGGAGCATCAGAAACGACAGACACCGAGTGGTCTTGGAAATAATGAGCCACCTTCTTCGCAGTCATGTAAATCTCGTAGATAAGTTTTTGATCGTGGGGATACCTCTGCTTGGAAGGAGTCAGGACTTCGGAGACGTAATACACTGGCCGCTGAACTTTGTATGCTTTGCCTTCTTCTCGTTCGACTGTGAGAACAGTGCTAACGACTTGATTTGTAGCCACGATGTACAGAAGAAGGGGCTCTTTACTGAGCGGAGCAGTAAGAACCGGCTGGGTGGAAAGTAGGACTTTGAGGTCGTCGAATGCGACTTGGGCTTCGTGTGTCCAATCGAAAGTATCTGATTTCTTCATGAGTCGGTACAGAGGAAGCGCCTTCTTGCCAAGTCGACTCATAAACCTGCTCAAAGCGGCTAGGAAACCTATGAGCCTTTGAACATCGTGTATTCTAACCGGCCGCTCCATTCGGACGATGGTCCCGATCTTTTCAGGGTTGACGTCGATCCCTCGTTCGGAAACGAAGAAACAGAGTAACTTTCCGCTGGGAACACCGAATGAACACTTGGCTGGGTTGAGCTTGATATCCTACCTACGAAGGTTGGCGAATGTTTCTGCCAAGTCAGTCAGCAGGTCGGAACCTTTGCGTGACTTGACTACGATATCATCAATATACGCCTCTACATTCCGACCGATCTGGTCGAGGAGGCATTTTTGGATCATGCGCATAAAGGTTGCTCCTGCATTCTTCAAACCAAATGGCATAGTGATGTAGCAGAACCACCCGAATTGGGTGATGAAGGTTGTTTTTAATTCGTCGGGGCCATACAGACGGATCTGATGATAGCCCGAGTAGGCATCAAGAAATGACAAACACTCGCAACCCACAGTCGAATTGACAATTTGATCGATGCAGGGGAGCGGAAAATGGTCTTTCGGGCAGACCTTATTGAGATGCTTGAAGTCGATGCACATGCGGAGCGACTTGTCCTTCTTCGGCACCATGACAACATTGGTGAGCCACTCGGAGTGGTGTACCTCGCGAAAGAAGTTGGCTGCCAAAAGTTTGGCCACCTCTTCTCCGATTGTCTTCCTCTTGTGCGCGGTGGGCCGACGCAGACGTTCTTGGACAGGCCGAGCAGCGGGATCCACATGTAGTCGGTGCTCAGCCAACTCCCTGGGTACACCTGGCATGTCAGAAGGTTTCCATGCAAAGATGTCCCAGTTCTCACGGATGAATTGGATGAGCTCGGCTTCCTATTTAGGATCAAGGGTGGTGGAGATGTTCGTCGGGCAGCGGCGTCATCCGTTGGGTGGATGCTGACCTTCTTCGTCTCTCCCGCCAACTGGAATGCGGACTCCGAAGCTGGCTTCTTGGAACGCATCAAGTCATCGGGGTCGACTGTTTTCTTGTACTCCTCAGGCTCGAGGACGGCCATCTGCTGATTGGCGATACTTGATCCCTGCTGCAGACACTCCTCGGCCAGCTGTCGATTGCCTGTGATAGTGATCACACCTTTCGGGCCTGGCATCTTCAGCTTCAGGTACACGTATCAGGGACGAGCCATGAAACGCGCATACGCCGGGCGGCCCAGAATTGCGTGGTAATCACTCTGGAAGTCAACCACCTCGAACGTCAGCTTTTCCCTGCGGAAGTTCTTGTCGGAGCCGAAGACGACGTCCAACGCGATCTGCCGAGTGAATTCGCCTTTCGTCCAGGGACCACTCCATGGAACTGCATGCTGCTCTCGCTGAGTTTGGACATCGGAATGACCATCCCCTTGAGAGTGTCGGCGTACATGATGTTCAAGCCACTGCTGCCATCCATGAGGACTTTGCATAGTCGGACTCCTTCCACCACCGGGTCGACGACCAGAGTCTGCCTCCCTGGGGTGGGTACGTGTGCTGGATGATCCGACTGGTCAAAGGTGATCGCAGTCTGAGACCATTTGAGGAATGTGGGGTTGGTCGGCATGGCCATGTTCACCTCCCTGTTCACCAGCTTCAATCGACTCTTGCTCTCAACGTCAGCAAAAATCATCAGTGTTGCATGGACTTGGGGGAACGGATCCTCCTTGTCCTCCTCATCATGTTCATTGCCCTTTTCACTCGGTTGCCCTTCGCCGAACCCCTGGATCAGGAGGCGACATTGTCGAGTGGTATGCTTCGGATATATGGCGTTGCCCTCTTCATCCATCTTCGTGTGAATCGGACATGGCTGGTCGAGGATGGGGTTATTGAACTGCTTCTTCTTGGGGGTGAACTGAGCCTTCCCCTTGCCCTTGAACTTGGCTTCTGCCTGCGGAGTGGACGGAGTTTTCTGCTTCTGCTTCCGAGTGTTATTCCCATCTCCGTCAGCGACTGTTTTGTGCTTGCCTCTACGGATGCGGTCCTCTTCTTCGCCATTTGCATAGCGTGCCGCTATCTCCATCATCTTGCTCATGGAGATGTCGCCTGTTCGACCGAACTTCAGGTACAGATCTCTGTACCGCACGCCTGCCTTGAAGGCGCAGACTGCTTGGTGCTCTGTGACATTCTCCACCGTGCGGCAGAGGGTCGTCCAACGCTGAATGAAGTCGCGCAGGGGCTCATTCTGCTTCTGGACACAGTGCTGGAGCTCCACAAGTCCAGCAGGGCGTTTGCACGTCCCTTCAAAGGTCCTGATGAATACTTGGGCCAGATCTGCCCAGCTGTAGATGCTTGAGGGGGCCAATTGGTTCAGCCACGCTCGTGCCGAGCCGTCGAGCATCAGAGGGAGGTGCTTCATGGCGACATGGTCGTCCCCTCCTTCGATCTGGACTGCCACTCGGTAGTTGTCCAGCCACGTTTGTGGCTTGGATTCTCCTGTAAACTTGCTGATCCCCATCCCCAATCGGAAGTTGGAAGGGATGTTAGCCGAACGGATGGCTCGACTGAAACACTCGGGACCAGAGACGATGGTCCTGCTTCCACTCGGGAGGTCCATATCGAGACCATCGCGGTGGGCTCGGCCCCTGTCGACCCTCCGCTGGGGGATATGCCCTCTCGCGTCAGGCCTTGGATCGTAAGTGTCACCGATTGAACTCCGATCATCATGATGTCGGGCCCATAGGGCCCATCCTGTGGAGGGGTGCGTGAACGGCGACGATCTTCGAGATTTATGGAACGGCTGCCTCCCCTGTGTCGCTGATGAGGACCGGGGCTGTGAACTGACCGATGCGTGTTCGCATGAATAGAACTATTGTGGATCCTGTTGTGCGACTGGGAGACCGCCGAATTCTGTTGCTGCGACGTGTGCAGCAAGGCACGGATTTGCTCGATCCCCCTGCCAGCCTCTGAATCAGTCGGCTGAATGGAATCGGCTATCTTGGCGGCGGCGGCCAGGTTGAGGATGGATGTGCGGAACACCTCCATGTTCCTCCGCCGAGTGTGCCGACTGGCAGAACGGCGGGGCGGACGGAGCGCCGGATGTTTCGCCGATCTCGTGCTCGTTCCAGCCAGTTTGGCGGGGACTTTCATGGGAGTTGGCCATGTGCACTTCTGCTGCGGGCCCACGACCCAAGTACTCGGAAGGAAACTCAGTCGGAACCGAGTCCGAGCGCTGGGACGGCGGGGCAACGACAACCGACTCTAGGACCGCCACTTGTGAAGACGCGTTCTGGCGCGCCTGGGCGTGTTGCACCCAACGCTGGAGCCGCGGACGGCGGGACCGCTTGCTGCGGCACGGGACGGCGGTGTAGGTCGACACTGGAGCCGACTGTTGGAGAACAAGAATACCGCGGGCGCCGGCACAGAAGTGTGTAGCCCCGCGACGGGGGAGCGCCTCGACATCGAGAGGGGCGTCCCAGAGCCATGCCGAATCGTCGACGATGAAGGAGAAAGCGCCGAAGAGGATCTCGTGACCCATGCTCAAATCTCCACCGGATGACATGACGAAAAGATGTAGTCGCAAACTCGCGGGAAGTCGCTTAGACGCCTGCCCCACGGTGGGCGCCAACTGTCGTGGGTGTATGTCTGACAGTAGATGTGTAGGGTACGAAAGGATGGGCAGAGCCTTAGCTACCGCGAGGTTGTATGAGTTCAGGCCCCTCTACGGTGGAGGTAATAGCCCTACGTCTCAGTGCTCTTGGGACCTTGTTGTCGAGTGGAATATGGATTCAGTGAATTACTCACACCTGCACTAGTGGGGAAGGGCGGCTTATATAGAGTGCGCTGCCCTCCACAACGGTTCGGTGCACAGGGGTGGAGTAGTGGCGAATAAATGCCTACGTTACAGGTAACGTATGTATTAAATGCTAATAAAGGCACATGGAAACGTATGACCGTTGCCCTCCTGGGGCGTTACGATGTACACAGTGGAATCCAATCGGTAAGTTTGGTACGCTCCAAATGCTCATCTCCAACTAGGGATCGTCACTGACTAGATGATGGGAAGTCCTTAATTCAGTCGGAACTGACTAAGGGCCTTGTCCCTTATGAGGGGTAGTCCTTGGGTAGGACCTATAGGGCAGGCCTATGACCCTACCCTAGGACTATGACCCCATCACCGAGCATTTTCCTTTTACCGCTTAATTCTCGGGACGAGAATTCTTATTAGTAGGGGAGAGTTGTGACACCCTCAACTTTTGCTACAATGTTGAAGATGCCACGTCAACTTGAATTCTATCATTGATCTCGAGTTAGTCGAAACCGAGTCGAATTGAAAATTTAAAAATAAATCGAACAAAAAAAGTTTCGGATCTTAAAATAAAAATGTCGGATGAGTTAAAAATATTCCTTAATTATTTATAGAATTGAATTGGGAATTTTTCAAATTAATTGAAACCCCTATATATTTAAAACAGAAACTATATAAAAATATAATAAAAAGAAAACCCAAAAGGCCTGGCCCAACTGTTCCAAAGTGGCCTAGGCGGCCACACCCCCAACAGCCCATCCGCCTGGGGGTATAAGACCCCCAGGGGAACCCTAGCGCTCCCACTCCTTCCTCTCCCCGCCGCCAGAAACGAGGGGACTGAGCCCCTCGTCAGCCACCCCCTCGTCACCCCTCTGACGCTCCAGGCCACCCTGCACCAACCTCCGTCGCCCCACCTCGTGTTCCCCCGTGACCCCACTCCCTCACCCACAGCGACCTCGCCCCCCAGCGTGCCTCGGCGCCAGGAGCCCACTCTTAGCGCCCCATCCCTTGGATACCGTCGCCCACTCACCCACCCCCATCCGACCGAGCCTCCGAGCGCCGCTCCTCTCGCTCGCGGGCCACCGCCCCACCCCATCCATTGCCACCGAGCCCCTCCAGCCTCGCCATCGGTCGACCCTCCTCCCCACGCCTCGGCCCCGCGCCTCCTCCCCGCGCCTCCCTCCCCCTCGGGCCGACCCCGCCGCCAACTGGCCGGCCCTCCGGCGGCCCTTCGCCGGCCGCCTCCCTTCATCGAAGCCATCCCGTCGACCTCACCGGCCTCCTCACCTCTTCCCCACCGGCTCCACTGAGCCTCCCCGCCCCTTCCACTGCAACACCGGTGAGCTCCTGGCCCCGGCCACCCTCTCCTCTTTTCCCCATTCTGGTTTCTTTCCGACGTGCCGACGCCGTTGATCTCATGTATGATGAGGTGGAGGTAGCCTCCTCTCTCTCTCTCTGTTGAGAGAGATGTGCAGTGGTGAGAGAGAGAGAGGTGCACAGAGATGGCAGATAGTTAGAATAGTAAAAAGAAAAAAAGGAAATGTATGTATGTATTATATACGTATGTATTATGTACGTATGTATGCATGTGTTATGTATGTATGCATGTATATAGAAAAATATACATAAAATATATGTAAAATGTATGTGTATGTGTGGGCTCGCTGTCCCAATGATAATACGGCCACACCACTCCCACCAAATGACAGGTGGGGTCCCCCCTAAAAACATAAAAATATAAATATAAATATAGAAAAATATATGTTTTATCAATAAAATAAATAAATAAATATATTATTTATTTAATAATTAATTAAATAGATAAATTAATAATCTCTTAATATAGATAAATAATTATCCTATTACATATGACACGTGGGTCCCTCACTAATTTAATCTCATTAATTAATATTTAACCTTAATTAATAAATTGTGTCAATGACACGTAGGACCCACTGGTCAGTTGACCAGTCAACTGTTCATGTCAGCATGACATCATGCTGATGTCATAATAGTATTTAACAATTAATTAAATCTGTTTTAATTCCTAAATATTAATAAAATTTAAAAATTAATATAAAATAAACCGTAAGTCAAATCAAAATACTTTTAACATGAAAGTTGATCAGTAGAGCGAAACGAACCCGGATACGCCATCCGTTCGTGCGTCACGCGTCCCTAGCATAGCAAACATGGAAATTTTTCATCGTTTTCAGTTTGGCCGGTAGTAGCGAGAGACCCGGTAAATATCATCTGATATTCTCCCGACCCGTCTATGACGGATGTTTCTGTGTTAGCTCATGTGTATCCTGCATATTGCCATGTCATTCTTAGTGTTGCACATGTTCCTGTTATTTATTGGTTCTCCCCCCTTTTCTTACCGGTAGACCCCGAGACTGACGCTGTTGCCCGGTATATCTACGACCCTGCCGACCAGCCCTTTGCCGCAGAGCGGCAAGGCAAGCAAACCCCCCTTCATCATTTCTATATCGCCTATGTCTTTGTTCCTACTGCTTGCATTTGAATTTTGCTACTGTTGTAGTTAGCTCCTATATCTGATGCATAGCCTATTTTTTGATGAAGTGCTACTTTCAGTACTATACTTTTAATCTGCTTAGTATAGGTGGAGCAGTCATCCCCTTTGTCCCCTTAATTCAGTTGCCCCACTTAATTGTCGAATCTCGATCCCTGATCGACGAGCTAGACCCGACACAACACTTACACCCCCCTTTGTTGTACGACGCTAAAGAGATACTATCAGGTACCGAGGGTGACACCTCGCGAAGTACTCAGGATGATATCTTTGTAGTATAGCTAGTCGGTCGTGGTTATCGAGGGTGATTCCTCCTTCACCACTCCAAACGATGACTCTGTCGTGCAACCCCTCAAGTGTCCGACCCTCGAGGGTGATTTCCTCTAAGGATCCAATGAGGGTGATGCCTTGGATCCCCTTGATGTTACAACCACATAGTTACTTGACCATGTTACAGGGATCTTTGATGAATAGATGTTAGGCGGGAGGATTCCCGCGTGGATGTGTCGATAGCTTAATTAGAATGATAATGGATTTGGGTATTTGATCTGGGTTGGTTGGAAGGCCTTATTACGCACTAACCGTGTGCATGGGAAGAATTATGGGTACTCGACGTTGCGGTATCAACCGAAGCTCTTCAAACGTCAGCAATGGAGCGGCACGCGCCCGAGTGGTCCCGAGATGCATCGCTCTTGTATTAAGGGGTGCTAGGACTGACATCGGCCGCCCTTGCATCGTGTAGGAGCGCAGAGGGTAAGTGGGCCCATGACCCCTTTGTGCTTAGGAGTTAGACCGACGGGCTCGCTCTCTGTTGAGCTTAGGTGGGGCTCCGACTTGTCGATATTCCGTGGCCGGGCATGACCTAGAAAAGTGTGTCCGGTCAGAGTGTTATCGAGCGCGTCTGGGAATATGTTGTGCACCCCTACAGGGAAGAACTTATCTATTCGAATAGCCGTGTCCACGGTTACAGGACGACTTGGAGTTGTGCCCTGATCTTATACAACTACAATTGTTACTTAACTGGAATTGTTGCCCTGAGATTGCTTGCTCGCGGGGAGTCGAGGGAGGATCTCTGGGCGTGAGCTCATATTAATATTGCTGCGACAATATGACTATTACATTTGTGTTACCTATTCTACTCTCGTCTATTGCTGGTAGACGCTGAAGATGCTAGTCTTCGATAGGACCAGGTCTTCTCTCTCTAATTCTCGCATTGTTGCAGTCAGTCCACATATAAACCCCTTCTTTGATACTGGTGCATACTTAGCATAGATCTGATATAATTCTTGCGAGTACTTTGGATGAGTACTCACCGTTTCTTTGCTCCTCCTTTGTCCCCTTGATCCGTTGCTGCGACCAGATGATGGAGCCCCGGAGATGGAGTATCCTGCCAACGACGACTGCTACCCCGACGGTGCCTACTACTACGTGGAGGCCGCTGAAGACCAGGAGTAGTTAGGAGGTTCCCAGGCAGGAGGCCTCGTGTCGTTCGATCGTTGTATCTTTTGTGCTAGCCTTCTCCAAGGCACCCCATGTTTAATGTATGTACTCAGATATTGTTGCTTCCGCTGACTCGTGTGTTTATCGAGCTTTTGTATTCTAGCCCTTGAGGCCCCTAGCTTGTAATATGAAGCTTGTATTGTTTTATTTGTGTCTAGAGCTGTGTTTTGATATCTTCCCGTGAGTCCTTGAGTATGATCGTACACATTTACATGTATGATTTGCATACTATTAAACGGAGGTTGTCACAAGCAAGCAACACAAATCAAGAGTCATATTGTTGCGGCAATATTAATTAAGGTCATGCCCGGAGATTCTTCCTCGAATCCCTGCGAGGAAGAAATCCCAGAGCAAACATTCCAGTTAAGTAATAGTTGTAGTTGTATATGATTGGGGCACAACTCCAAATCGTCCTGTAACCATTGACACGACTATTCGAATATTAATTTCATCCCTGCAGGGGTGCACCACAGTACCCAACATGTTTGATAAACTCTTGCCGGACACACCTTCCTGGGTCATGCCCTGCCTCGGAAAATTAACACGTTGCAACCCTACCTAAGATCAACACATGGGCCAGCCTTCCGGTCTAACTCCTAAGCGTGCAGGAGTCATGGGCCCATCACCCATTGCGCTCCTGCATGTTGTGAGGGCAGCCGATGTCTGTCTCGACACCTCTTATACAAGAACGATTCTTATGTGGACCACTCAGGTGCACGCCTCTCCATTGCTGACATTTGAAGAGCTTTGGTTCATACCACGACATCGAGTACCCATAACTTCTCCCACGTGAAGGTTAGTGCGAAAAAGGTCTCCCGACCAAATCAGATCAAATACCCAAATCCATTAGCATTTTAATTAAATCATGATCACATCCACGTGGGAAACCACCCGCAACACACCATTCATCAAGTTCCCAGTAACAAGGTCAACTAGCTGTGCGGTTGTAACATCAGAGGGATCGAGGTATCACCCTCGATGGATTCCAAATGATGTAACCGTCAAGGTGGCCAAGGAGGTATCACCCATGATGGTTCATGCTTGATAGGTTGTACGACACAGTCGTTTATCTTAGGTGGTGAATGAGGAATCACCCTCCGAGAACCATTGCCCGTTAACTACACTACAGAGCTAACATCAGAAGTACATATCGAGGTGTCATCCTTTGGTACTCGATACTAGCTCTACAGTGTCGAACAACTAAGGGAGGTGTGAGTGCTGTGACGGGTCTTGGCTCGTCGATACGTTGATCGAGGCTTGATGAAAAGCACGGGCAACTGGACTAATGGCCAAACGGGATCACTGCTCCACCTATACTAAGAAGGTTAAGTGCGGTAGAGTAAAGTAGCAGTTCATCAAAAATAGGCTATGCTCCAAATATTGGAGCTAACTACAACACTAGCAAAATGTAATGCAAGCATGAGGGAGAAAGAAATAGGCAATATAGGAATGATCAAGGGGGTTTTGCTTGCCTGGTTACTCTGCACACAGATACGGATCCTCGATGTTGAAGTAGTCGATCACCGGATCAACATCGGTCTCAGGATCTACCGGAAAGGAAGTAACGAAGGGGAAACACAATAAATAGCAGAGCAATCAAACACACCACAAATCATGACAAGGTAATACACCACTTTAGGGGTGACCTAACACAATACAAAAAATCATGGACAGGTCGGTAAAATATGTGACGATATTTTCCGGGTCTCTTGGTACTACCGGACAAGCGAAAACGATGGAAAAGTTCCATGTTCTCTATGTTAGGGACGCGTGACACACGAACGGACAACGTATCCGGGTTCATCTCGTTTTTTTGCTCACCTTTCATATATAAAACTTTTTCATCCGAGTTACGGATTATTTTATAAGATTTTATAAAGATTTGACAATATTTTGCAATTTCCTCACTTTATTCAATAAATCAAAAATAGTACAGAACCTAATGCGTACCCAAAAATGTACCTAGTCACACCAAAAAGTGGCTGACTGGTGGGCCATTTGACTGGGTCAACAACCCAGCGAGTAGATGCTGACTCGTGGGACGGTCCTGCCTAGTCAGCAGTCAACAGTTTGGCTGTTGACTAGTCAAGGGTCCAAAAGGGGGTCACATGCCATTGGCACACATTTTAAAGAGAGCTTTAGTTGCTTAGAATAGTACGTGTCAGTTTACTAAAGTTTAGGTCTATAGTACCCCATACTTGTGCACGGGTAGTTGTATACTGTCGGGGGACAGTTGAAGGCAAATATGAAGATGTCAAGAAAACGTTCAAGTCAACCACCAGAAGAAAGAACACCAAAGGCTGGAATCTCGACAAGATCCTTTCCGGGGTAGCTAGCGGAGCCAGAGCAAGACGTGCAACCGGCAAGATCCCACCAACCTGTCACCGATCCAGCGCAGCGACCAGCTGTCGTTCCTCCGGGATACATGTGAAGGCACTAGCAATGGTGGGGGTTAAGCGGTGCCGATGGGATGGGTCACTGTCCCGTGTCATAGAAGGTGTCGGGGCCTGACGGAACCATTTAATGCGTCTGTCTCGAGGATCAGTAAACACTGTAAACTATGCATCCCGTGAGTGCCCTATTCGCCAGTGTTGGTGACCCCTTCGACATATAAAAGGAGGCCCAAGGCTTAGATACAAAGGGGGGTGGAGGAGAGAGGATAGACTCTCAAAGGACTCTAGGGTTTTACACTCTTAGAAGAAGGTCTTTTAGGTGCGTAGCTGCTGTGTATCACATAGCGCTCCCGGAGTTAGAGCCGAAGGATACTCAATACACCTAAAGCAGGAGTATGGTTTTACGCTTCTAAGCGGCCCAAACCTGGGTAAAATCCTCTCGCACTAATCGTTGGTACTGCTCTTGGTGCACCCCTCTCTCCCTCCAAACCATAAAGGGATCCACGTGGTCCCATAGGTGTCGTTCCCCGACATCTTTGGCACGCCAGGTAGGGGGAAGAGGTTGCGCCAACTTGATATAGCAATCGGCGTGTTAGTTTCTTCATCATCTTCATCGCCATGGCTCCCAAAAAGAGGGGTGCAATGGCGGCTGATCGACCCGCGTCCGTTATGCATGTGACTACACAACCGGGTGACGGTATGGACGCGGGCGGAGGAGGCGGAGGTCTTGAGCCTCCATGGCATTCTAGTGATAAAAGCCAATAGAGCGGCGTCGTTCGTAGCCACAAGAACAACCTGCACGCCGGTGGGTCTAAGGAGAGAGCTACGGTGCCTACGGGTAGTGTGGCGAACTCCAAGAACGAAAAGGTGCCTTCTAAGGTACCCACGCTCGCGCATACATCACGACCTTCCCAGGTCGCATGCGACGAGCGGCGCCATGATGTCGGTGGTTCTAAGCATCCCCGAGGAAAGACTCCTGAGAATCACTCTCAAGATGCACAGGGCCAGCATGCACGTCAAGAGCATGCACTTGTCTGCACCGACTGGCTTTACTGGGAGGAAGTTGCAGCACATGTTGCCAGGGCACCCGCTCCTGCCGCTGAAGCTCCCGGGAGTAATAAGACCTCTAGCACACACTCCGTGAAACGCACCTCCTCGGAGTGCTGCACTGCTGTTGAAGATAGGTCGGAGAGGTCCACCGGCAAGAGCAAGAAATCCAAGGCAGCTCCACCAGAGACTAAGAAGGTGCCCCCCAAGGTGGATGGTACGGGAGGAACTTTTAGCAAAGCCAAATAAGAAAAGGAAGTTGAATTCCTGCCAATACTTTCTCGGAAAGCCATAAGAAGCTGCTGGCAAGAACCTTGCCGGCAATGAAGTTGCTGGGAACAACACCAAGCCTGCCGGGGAGCAACTGGCTTCGGCAGGACTTGAGTCCTTGTCGTAGAGACAAACGCTCCCGCGACAAAGCCTGCTGGGGAGCAACAGGCTCAGACATGACCTCTAGTCCTTCTCGTAGAGACAAACGCTCCCGCAGCAAAGCCTGTCGGGGAACAACAGGCTCCGGCAGGACCTCGAGTCCTTGTCGTGGTAACAAATGCTCCCACAGCAAAGCCTGTTGGGGAGCAACAGGTTCCGGCAAGACCTTGAGTCCTTGCCGTAGATACAAACGCTCCCGTGGCAAAGCCTGCCAAGGAGCAACAGGCTTCGGCAGGACCTCGAGTCCTTGACGTAGAGACAAACGCTCCCGCGGCAAAGCCTGTCGAGGAGCAATAGGCTCCAACAAGACCTCGAGTCCTTGCCATAGAGACAAACTCTCCTGCAGCAAAGCCTGCCGAGGAGCAACAAGCTCTGGCTGGACCATGAGTGCTTGTTGTACAGACGAACACTCCCGCAGAAGAGGACATGCCTCTAGTCCTTGCCGTCGAACCTCAGGCACCAGGATGGATTGACGAGTTGTCGCCGGTTCTTTGGTCAATCAGAACGATACCAAATGGAGCCACCGGCGAGATACACTTCTCCCTAGTGTATGGGGCGGAGGCAATTCTTCTCAAGAACTCATATACGGGTCACATCGAGTGCTCGCCTATGATGAGGTTGAGCAAGAGTAGTTGCAACGAGATGACGCTACACTCCTTGAGGAAGATCGTCTTCAGGCTGCTTTGCGGGGTGGACGATACCAGCAAGCCTTGCGCCGCTACCATAGCCTCAAGGTTCAAGCCCAAAGTATTGAGGAAGGCGACCTTTTTCTTCGGAACGTTCAGTCGGCCAAAAATTAGTGACATCCTCATCATAAGCTACAGCGATCCCACGCTAATGATGCCACGTCGTCATAAATTCTATCGATGATCTCGTGTTAGTCGAAAACCAAGTCGAATTCAAATTTTAAAAATAAATCGAACGGGAAAAGTTTTTGAATGTAAAAATAAAAATATGTCGGATGAGCTGCAAGAATCTCGTAATACTTTACAAAATTGAATTGGATATTTTTAGAGTTAATTAAAACACTTAAATATTTAAAACAGAAACTCCATTACTATACTCCATCGTGGAATCATTCCGTCTCCATACGGAAATGCCGTCCACGACACTCACGCTTATCTTGACAATTTTATGAGTAGCCATTAAAGTTATCTATGAACAACATATGCTTCCAAGTAGTCCATATCCGCGTACGCGGCTATTCGAATAGATCATAACCCTGCAGGGGTGTACTTCTTCACACATGCTCTCGCCACTTATCGCCATGTGCACGTCATGCACCTCGACAACCTTCAAGCGGAAGCCCAGTGAGGGAGTCGGCCACGACCGTTAACCACGCTAATACTTAGTCCTGGTCTATCGCCTCTCTGAGGGTAACCCACATAGAAGTTCGGCCGAGGTTTCCTTCACGGCCCCAAACGATGTGCGCAGGGTTCCTAAGCCCACCATCCGGGTGCCACCTGGTACACCGTGCCACTGCCTACCGCATCATAGCCCACCTCTAAGGTCAGCGCTACGCATGGCCTCGAGCATGACTATAAACACCAGAAACGACTTGCAACTCCTGGACCGAGTACTAAGCGATTAATAAGTCGAGAGGGTCATCTATTCATCAAAGATCCTAGTAACATGGTCAAGTAACTGTGTGGTTGTTACATCAAGGGGATCCAAGGCATCACCCTCATTGGATCCCGAATGAGTAACCGTCAAGGTGGACTTAGAGAAAATCACCCTCGAGGGTCCCACACTTGCGGGGTTGCACGACAGAGACATTGTCGGGAGTGGTGAAGGAGGAATCACCCTCGATAACCACGACCGACTAGCTATACTATAGAGATATCATCCTGAGTACTTCGCGAGGTGTCACCCTCGTTACCTGATAGTATCTCTGTAGCGACGTACAACTAAGGGGGGTGTAAGTGTTGTGTCGGGTCTGGCTCATCGATCAGGGATCGAGATTCGACAATTAAGTGGGGCAACTGAATTAAGGGGACAGAGGGGATGACTTCTCCACCTATACTAAGCAGATTAAAAGTATAGTACTGAAAGTAGCAGTTCATAAAAAATAGGCTATGTATTAGATATAGGAGCTAACTACAATAGTAGCAAAATTCTAATGCAAGCACTAGGAAGAAAGACATAGGCGATATAGGAATGATCATAGGGGGTTTGCTTTCCTTGCCGCTCTGCGGCAAAGGGCTGGTCGGCAGGTTCGTAGATGTACCCGGCAGCAGCGTCACTCTCGGTGTCTACCAGTAAGAAGAGGGGGAGAAACAATAAATAACAGCAACAAGTGCAACACTAAGCATGACATGGCAATATGCAGGATAGGCATGAGCTAACAGAGTAACATCCGTCATAGACGGGTCAGGAGAATATCAGATGATATTTCCCGGGTCTCTCGCTACTACCGGTTAGACTGAAAACGATGGAAAATTTCCATGTTTGCTATGCTAGGGACGCGTGACGCACGAACGGATGGCGTATCCGGGTTCGTTTCGCTGTACTCATCAACATTCATGTTAAAATAAATTTTGATGTGACTTACGGTTTATTTTATATTAATTTTTAAAGTTTTTTTAATATTTAGGAATTAAAAAAACAGATTTAATTAATAATTAAATAATGTTATGACATCAGCATGATGTCATGGTGACATCAACAGTTGACTGGTCAACTGACCAGTGGGTCCTACGTGTGATTGACACAATTTATTAATTAAGGTTAAATATTAATTAATGAGATTAAATTAGTGAGGGACCCACGTGTCATATCTAATAGGATAATTATTTATCTATATTAAGAGATTACTAATTTATCTATTTAATTAATTATTAATTAAATAATATATATATATATATATATATATATTTTATTAATAAAAACATATATATATATATATTTATATTTATATTTTTTTGTTTTTAGGGGGGACCCCACCTGTCATTTGGGGGGAGTGGTGGGGTCGTACTATCATTGGGACAGCGTGCCACACATACACATACATTTTATACATATACTTTATGTATGTTTTTCTACATACATGCATACATACATAATACATACATACATACGTCCATAATACATACGTACATAATACATACATACATTTCCCTTTTTTCTTTTTACTATTCTAACTATCTGCCATCTCTGTGCACCTCTCTCTCTCAACACTACACATCTCTCTCAACAGAGAGCTAGAGGAGGCAGCCTCCACCTCCTCATACAGGAGATCCACCTCCTCTCACTCTCAACATTATACATATGAGTTTCAACACATGGTCATTTTCAAAATATTTGGTGAACCCCTTCAAAACCCTTCCTGCCTATTTCAATCTTTTGGAATATTTCTATAACAAATATTCTCAATAAATTCTTGAAAAATTCTAGCATGTCACATATGATATATGTGATGATCTATTCTTTTTACTATTCTAACTATCTGCCATCTGTGTGCACCTCTCTCTCTCAACACTACACATCTCTCTCAACAGAGAGAGAGAGGAGGCAACCTCCACCTCATCATACATGAGATCAGGAGCCGGTGGGGAAGAGGTGAGGAGGCCGGTGAGGTCGACGGGATGGCTCTGATGATACGGGGCGTTGTCGGCATCGAGGGGCCCCGGGACAGGGCGGATCCGGCATGGTGGAGTGTTGGAGGAGGGAGGCGGCCGGCGAAGTGCCGCCGGAGGGCCGGCCAATTGGCGGCGGGGTCGGCCCGAGGAGGAAGGAGGCGTGGGGCGGAGGCGCGGGGAGGAGGCTCGACCGACGGGGCGAGGCTGGAGGGGTGCGATGGCAATGGATGGAGAGGGGCGGCGGCGCGCGAGCGAGAGGAGCGGGCGCTGGGAGGCTCGGTCGGCTGGGGGTCGGTGAGCGGGCGACAGGATCCAGGGGATGGGGCGCTAAGAGTGGGCTCCTGGCGCCAGGGCACGCTGGGGGGCGAGGTCGCTCTGGGTGAGGGAGTGGGGCGACGGGGGAACACGAGGTGGAGCGAAGGGGGTTGGTGCGGGGTGGCCCTGGAGCGTCAAAGGGGTGACGAGGGGGTGGCTGACGCGGGGCTCAGTCCCCTCGTTTCTGGCGGCGGGGAGAGGAAGGAGTGGGAGCGCTAGGGTTCCCCTGGGGGTCTTATACCCCCAGGCGGATGGGCTGTTGGGGGTGTGGCCGCCTAGGCCACTTTGGCCCTGTTGGGCCAGGCCTTTTGGGTTTTCTTTTTATTATATTTTTATATAGCTTCTGTTTTAAATATATAGGGTTTTCATTAATTTGAAAAATGCCCGATTGAATTCTATAAATAATTAAGGAATATTTGTAACTCATCCGACATTTTTATTTTAAGATCCAGAACTTTTTTTTTGATTTATTTTTAAATTTTGAATTCGACTTGGTTTCGACTAACTCGAGATCAACGATAGAATTCACGGTGACGTGGCATCATTAGCATGGGATCGCTGTAGCTTAATTACATTCAACACTGTAGCAAAAGTTGAGGGTGTCACAACTCTCGCCTACTAATAAGAATTCTCGCCCCAAAAATTAAGAGGTAGAAGGAAAATGCTCGGGGTATTCATCACGAAGATGATCCTCGCGTTCCCAAGTGGCTTCATCTTCAGAATGATTTTACCACTGCACTTTAAGGAACTTGGTGACCTTGCGACGAATCTGACATTCAGCCTGGTCGAGAATGCGGACCGGATGCTCTTTATAAGAGAGGTCTTGTTGCAGCTCAAGCATATCAAGATCCACTACTTGAATAGGATCCTTGTAGCAGCGGCGGAGCTGAGACACATGGAAGACATCGTGAACCTGAGAAAAGTTCACCGGCAGTTCCCATTGATAAGAACTTTTCCACGCCTTTCAAGAATAGTGAAAGGACCAATATAGCGTGGAGCTAACTTGCTCTTGATCCCAAAACGGTGTGCACCTCTCATTGGTGTGACTCGAAGATAAGCCTTTTTGCCAGGTTGATAGACCATATCTTGATGATGACGGTCATACTGACACTTCTTATGAGAGTGAGCAGCCTTCAGATTCTCATGCATAATGCATACTTGATCTTTGGCATGATGGATAATATCCGGACCGAAGAGTGATCGTTCCCTAGTTTCTGACCAATTCAGAGGAGTTCGACAATTTCTTCAATACAATACTTCCAAAGGGGCCATCCTCAGACTAGCTTGATAGCTATTGTTGTAGGAGAACTCGGAATACGGGAGAGATTCCTCTCATTTCTTACCGAAAGAAATGACACAATATTGAAGCATGTCCTCAAAAATTTGGTTGACTCGTTCAACTTGTCCCTGGGACTGAGGATGAAATGCAGTGTTGAATGACAGATGAGTCCCCATAGCCTTCTGGATACTTTCCCAGAATTTTTAAGTGAACAAGCTGCCACGGTCCGAGCTGATTACCAATGGAATATCGTGAAGTGAAACAATCATTGACATATAAAGATCTGCCAGTTGACTAGCATTAATTGCTTCTTTGACGGCCAGGAAATGTGCAACTTTGGACAGTCGGTCAATGACGACAAGAATAGCATCATTACCTTTCTGAGATTTGGGAAAACCAATGACAAAGTCCATTTCAACATGGTCCCATTTCCACTCAGGAATAGAGATAGGTTGCAGAGTTCCAGCAGGCCTTTGATGTTCTTCTTTGATCCGCCGGCAAATATCACATCCTGAACGTAGCGTGCAATGTCTTGTTTCATATTGGGCCACTAGAATCTTTGACGGATGTCTTGGTACATCTTGGTACTACCCGGGTGAATAGACAATGGAGTGTCGTGAGGTTCTTCCATCACCCTACCGGTCATTCTGAGATTTTCCTTCTTATTTAGGACGAATAGGCGACCCTTGAAGTACAAGGCGCCATCTTCATCAACAGTGAAAAGGGAGGCTTTACTCGTCGCAATATAGCTCTTAATCATGTCGACATCATCGTCAAAGCCTTGAAGATTCTTGATGGTGCCCACAAGGTCTGGTTCAACAATCAGATTACGGAGGGAACCCTGATAAACAACACGAAGGTTCATCTTTCGATACTCTTCAGGAGGGGGAACAAGGTCACCCTGGAACAATATGGAGGTTCAACTTACAGAGTTCCTCTTGCAGACGATCGTGAACCTTACGAAACTGGAGGTGGTTGTAGTATGACTTCCGACTCAAGGCATCAGCCATTACGTTAGCCTTGCCGGGGGTATATGATATACTACAGTCAAAATCTGCTGTACGCTCCATCCATCTTTGTTGACGTAGATTCTGCTCCGGTTGGGTGAACAGATACTTCAGACTTTGCTGGTCGGTGTAGATTTCACAGTGATTACCGACAAGGTATTGTCGCCATTATTTTAGTGCATGAATAAGTGCGGCAAGTTCGAGATCATGAACTGGGTAGTTCTCTTCATGAGCACGCAGCTGACGTGAGGCATAAGCAATCACCTTGCGATCCTGTATCAGGATACAGCCTATTCCTTGACAGGAAGCGTCACAATATATGACGAAACCCCTTTTCGTATCCGAAGGAGCAAGTACCGAAGCGGATGTCAGTTTGTCCCTGAGTGCGTTGAAACTTTCCTAACGTTTATCAGTCCACTCATACTTAACACCTTTGTGAAGCAGATTGGTTAAGGGCTTCACATTCTTGGAGAAGTTCTCGATGAATGGACGACAGTAGCTAGCGAGTCCGAGAAAACTTCTGACTTGCTTGACATTCTTCGGGGGAGTCCAGTCAAGAATAGCTTGCATTCGTTCGAGGTTGACTGCAATACCATCCTTGGAAATCACATGACCAAGGTATGTCACTTTGTCCAGCCAGAATTCACATTTGGAATACTTCGCATAGAGTTTATGCTACCGAATCTTATCCAGTACAAGACAAAGATGTTCAGCATGCTCTTCTTTATTCTTCGAAAATACCAGAATATCATCTAGATATACCACGACGAATTTGTCGAGGTAGTCCATGAATGTATAATTCATCAATCGAGAGAAGGTTGCCGGTGCATTGGTTAAGCCGAAGGACATGACGGTGTACTCGTATGATCCATAACGAGTAACAAAGGCGGTCTTTGGAATATCCTCCTTGTGAACACGGATCTGGTGGTATCCCAACCTCAAGTCGAGCTTAGAGAAGACGATGGAACCAGCAAGTTGATCATACAGATCATTTATCCGAGGGAGAGGATATTTGTTTTGAATAGTGTCCTGATTGATAGGACGATAGTATTGAACCAATCAATTTGTCCCATCCTTCTTCTTAACAAAGAGAGAAGGCGCTCCCCAAGCACATGAACTCGGTCGAATGAAACCCAAACGAAGCGAGTTGTCAATTTCTTGCTTAAGTTTTAGAAGTTGATGTGGTGGCATTTTATATGGACGCTTGGCGATAGTAGTGGTACCGGGTACCAAGTCAATGACAAACTCGATAGCTCGAGCAGGGGGGTCCCCGGAAGTTCCTCTCGAAAGACATCTTGGAATTCTCGGACCACTGGAATGTTTTCAATCCTTTCAAGAGGCGACGCATTTAATGCATTCAAGGCATATAGCCGTGCCACACCATCTCGGACGAGATGAGCATCGTAGCTTATTAATTCATCTGAAGGGTGTAGGAGGTGGACAGTCTTTGTGGCACAAACGATTGAAGCCGTATGAGCTTTCAACCAGTCCATCCCCAGTATGAGATCAATGTTGGAAGAACTCAATAACATGGGAGCGGCAAGGAATTCCAATCCATCAATTTCAATGGGGACATTGGGCAGACCATGGAGGATCGGCATTGGCCCGCGGGGGTGTTTACCACTATTGGGACATTCATTTCTTCGTACTTAATACCATGCATGAATGCCAAATTTTCTGTCATAAAGGAAGGCGCTGCTCATGTATCAACTAATACAGAAGCAGGTACTGAGTTAACGAGAAATGAACCCTTCACGATAGCAGGCTGGTCTTGAGCTTGACCCATATCAATGTTGTTGGCCTGACCACGAACATAAGCAGGCTTGGTATTGTTGTTGCGGTTTTGGTTGTTGCCACTACCAGTTGAGGGAAGTGCCAGCTGATTCGAATTCTACCTACAGTCTCTAGCACGGTGACCTGCACGGCCACACTCGAAGCACAGCTCGTCCTCAGGACGGTAAGGAGGAACTCGAGGCGGTGGAGTTGGAAGGCTCGGCTGCCTAGGTGGTGGAGGAGGTAGGCTAGGTGCAGCACAGGACGGCCTCGGAGCAGGAGCAGGTGCATGGTACATGTTGTTGGGAATCCATATCTTCTTCTTATGTGCAGATGAGCCCGAAGATTAGCCCATGTCACGGTTGCGCTTGCTGCTATCCTTGTAATCCTGCAGACCAGTCTCAACCTGAATAGCCTTGTTTACCAGGGTGGCGAAATCAGCGTAGTCCTGAACGAGGAGTGTGAGATTGATACCAGGGTGAAGGCCCTCACGGAATTTCTCCTGTCTGCGTGCATCAGTTGCAATGTCTTCTTCAGAATAGCGATATAAGTCCAGAAACTCCCACTGATAAGCATCCACAGTCTTGTTGTCGTGGACAAGGTTGCGGAACTCACGCTTCTTCCGGTCCATGATTCCCTGAGGAATGTAGCGAGCATGGAAAGCAGCCTTGAACTCCGTCCATGTGATGACAGTTCCAACGGGCTGAGAGTGCATGTGACTGTCCCACCATTGAGCAGCGGTACCCTTCAGGAAGTAGGCGGCAAAGGTGACATAGCTCGCCAGGGGCACATTGGCAGACTCCAAATCATAAGCAATGTCATGGAGCCACTCATCAGCATGAAGAGGTTGACTTGAGCTGCGGTAGATCGCAAGGTTGAGGCGACAGAAGTCTTGCAGTGTCACGCCTTGCTGTTGGTTCATGTTCGGCCTTTGGAACTGATCCATAAGCCCTTGGATCATCCCTGCCATATACTCAGGAGGCGGGGGTGGTGCATCATTGGCGAGGCCACGTGTGCGGCCAACTGGTCTAACCATCCTGCTAAATATTTAACAGGGGTAGTTTAGCTTAAAGTAATTGCAAAGGCTTCGCACGCATTCCTAAAGTAATCAAGCATGACGAAAGGGAAATGCGATAGATACTTCATAGTAGTTGAGTTCCACATACACACCCACACATAAGTTCGATTACAGACCATCGATTACGAATTCGAAATTTGGTGATAACCTGGACACAATAGACGATACCCTAGACTCACTAGGCGGCACGCAAGCAGACGGTGGAAGAGTACCACACCGAGACATGGCGATAAGGATACATCAACGTCGGAGAGGACGAACAAATCCTGGTAGCTGGCGGCGATAGAAGGTAGGAATACGACCCTGCGTTTCGTGGTTACTCTGGTGAGCGTACCACATCCACTCGAGGAGCAGAGGTCCAAGTGCAGGGGGTACTACCCCCAACATCAGTCCACTCAAGACCTGATGGTAGCTCTATCATGCTCGGCTCGTGGATGTGCACACGGGGAACCCTCGGGTGCCGTGCTGGCTGCAGCTCTGTCAATGCATCGTAAAGACGAGCACGCGTAGCCTACAGCTCCACGGTCAGAGCTCGAAAATTACGATCCAGTGCCTCAGTGTACTGCACCAGAACCCGCGCATCATAGCGACGCGTCAAGTAGGGGCCGCAGACAGCGACGTAGGACCGGTCGTTGCGCTCCCGATCGCTAGCAGTGTAGGCAGTGAGATCAGACACAGTCTCATCCCTAGCAGGATCATGCGGGATGTATCTGCAAGCACTCTCCTCCATGTGAGGGTGTGCTCCACGGAGACGGGTGATACGCATCATGGACGGCCTTCTTGATTGACAATGCAATACCGCAGAAGACATGAGGCTCGAGGGTGGAGTTTCCCATATGTTCGAAGATGCGAACCTCAGCCTGGTACTGGGACTGGTTGTACTCGTGGAAGTCCTCGTACACAATGTACTTGGGGTACCAGCGATATGCCAGCCTGGACAGGAGGTCGATCAAAATGGCCTAGAACCCAGTCGTCTCAGTGGCCTTTGTCAGGCGCACGTGCTGTCTTGCGGGACACATCTCAAAAGAAGATTCACGGATGTCAAATGACAGTGTGTGCAATATATATTCAGAAGAACATATTAGATAGGCTAGCGCTCTGTGTCGATGTGATTACGAGAACCTAATGTTAGAGTTAGAACAATATTGAACCCAAAAGAGAAGAGAGAGTAGAACCACAGTATAGGAAAGGAGTAAAAGATACTAATACCACCCAATTGAGATGTGGGCCCATAAGCCACATCATCAGTATTAGTAAAGTTTTTCAAACACTAGACTCAACTTCGGCCATGGAGTTGGACAGGGGGCTACCTACAGGCAGTCGGCTTTGATACCAACTTGTGACGCCCTCCGTTTAATCGTACGCTAATCATACATGCAAATGCGTACGATCAAACCCAAGGACTCACGGGAAGATAACACAACACAGCTCTAGACACAAATAAAACAATACAAGCTTCATATTACAAGCCAGGGGCCTCAAGGGCTAGAATACAGAAGCTCTATAAACACACGAGTCAGTGGAAGCAACAATATCTGAGTACATACATTAAACATGGGGTGCCTTGGAGAAGGCTATAACAAAAGATACAACGATCGAGGCCAACCCGCCAGTCTAACTCCTAAGCACAAAGGGGTCACGGGCCCACTTACCCTCAGCGCTCCTGCATGATGCAAGGGTGGTCGATGTCAGTCCAAACACCCCTTAATACAAGAGCGATGAATCTCGGGACCACTCGGGCACGCGCCGCTCCATTGCTGACGTCTCAAGAGCTTCGGCTAATACCGCGACGTCGAGTACCCATAATTCTTCCCACGCATACGGTTAGTGCGTAATAAGGCCTGCCGACCAACCCAGATCAAATACCCAAATCCATTATCATTTTAATTAAGCTATCGACACATCCACGCGGGAATCCACCCGCCTAACATCTATTCATCGAAGGTCCCAGTAACATGGTCAAGTAATTGTGTGGTTGTAACCGTTAAGGAGGACTTAGAGGAAATCACCCTCGTGGGTCCCAACTTGAGGGGTTGCACGACAGAGACATCGTCGGGAGTGGATAAGGAGGAATCACCCTTGATAACCACGACCGACTAGCTATACTACAGAGATATCATCCTGAGTACTTCGCGAGGTGTCACCCTCGGTACCCTATAGTATCTGTGTAGCGTCATACAACAAAGGGGGGGTGTAAGTGTTGTGTCGGGTCGGGCTCGTCGATCAGGGATTGAGATTCGACAATTAAGCAGGGAAACTGAATAAAGGGGTCAGAGGGGATGACTCCTCCACCTTGTTGGAGAACGTCCCATGGGAAACAAAAAATTTCCTACGCGCACGAAGACCTATCATGGTGATGTCCATCGATGAGAGGGGATTTGGATCTACGTACCCTTGTAGATCGCACAATAGGAAGCGTTAAGAATCGCGTTTGATGTAGTGGAATGTCCTCACGCCCCTCGATCCGCCCCGCGAACCGTCCCACGAACTGTCCCGCAATCCATCCCAGGATCCGCTCCGATCTAGTGCTGAACGGACGGCACCTCCGCGTCCAACACACGTACATCTCGACGATGATCTCGGCCTTCTTGATCCAGCAAGAGAGACGGAGAGGTATATGAGTTCTCCGGCAGCGTGACGGTGCTCTGGAGGTTGGTGACGATCTATCTCATCAGGGCTCCGCCCGAGCTCCGCAGAGATACGATCTGGAGGAAAAACCGTGGAGGTATGTGGTCGGGCTCCCGTGGCAAAGTTGTCTCAAATCAGCCCTAATACCTCAGTATGTATAGGAGGGAGGGGGAGGGACCTGCCTTGAGGCTCAAGGGATCCTCAAGGGGTCGGCCAAAGGGGGGAGGAGGAGTCCTCCTCCAATCCTTGTCCAACTAGGATTGGAAGGTGGAGTCCTTTCCTTCCTTCCCAGTTCCCCCTTTTTGTCTTTTTCCTTTGATTTTTTTCTTCTCCTGTGCATAGGGCCTCTTGGGTTGTCTCACCAGCCCACTAAGGGCTGGTGCGGCACCCCTAAGGACTATGGGCTTCCCCTGGGTGGGCTGCCCCCCGGGTGAACATCCGGAACCCATTCGTCACTACCGGTACATTCCCGGTAATGTCCAAAACCCTTCTTGTAATCAAATGAGGTCACCCTATATATCAATCTTCGTCTCTGGACCATTCTGGAACCCCTCTTGACGTCCGTGATCTCATCTAGGACTCGGAACAACATTCGGTAACCAACCATATAACTCAAATACACATAAAACATCGCCGAACCTTAAGTGCGCAGACCCTGCGGGTTCGAGAACTATGTTGACATGACCCGAGGGACTCCTCGGTCAATATCCAATACCGGGACGTGGATGCCCATATTGGATCCTACATATTCTACGAAGATCTTATCGATTGAACCTCAGTGCCAAGGATTCATATAATCCTGTATGTCATTCCCTTTGTCCTTCGGTATGTTACTTGGCCGAGATTCGATCGTGAGTATCCGCATACCTATTTCAATCTCATTTACCGGCAAGTCTCTTTACTCGTTCCGTAATACAAGATCCGTGACTTACACTATGTCACATTGCTTGCAAGGCTTGTGTGTGATGTTGTATTACCGAGTGGGCCCTGAGATACCTCTCCGTCACACGCAGTGACAAATCCCAGTCTTGATCCATACTAACTCAACGGACACCTTCGGAGATACCTATAGAGCATCTTTATAGTCACCCACTTACGTTGTGATGTTTGATACACACAAGGCATTCATCCGGTGCCACTGAGTTATATGATCCCATGGTCATAGGAACAAATACTAGACACGCAGAAAATAGTAGCAACAAAATGACACGATCAACATGCTACGTTCATTAGTTTGGGTCTAGTCCATCACATGATTCACCTAATGATGTGATCCAGTTATCAAGCAACAACACCTTGTACATAGTCAGAAGACCTTGACTATCCTTGATCAACTAGCTAGCCAACTAGAGGCTTGCTAGGGACAGTGTTTTGTCTATGTATCCACACATGTATCTAAGACTTCATTCAATACAATTATAGCATGGATAATAAATGATTATCATGATACGGGAATTATAATTCTAACTTATTTATCATTGCCTCTAGGGCTTAATTCCAACAGTCTCCCACTTGCAATAGAGTCAATAATCTAGTCCTCACATCGTCATGGGAATTACATTGTAATAAATCTGACACCCATACACTTCTGGTGTTGATCATGCTTTGCCCGTGGAAGAGGTTTAGTCAGCGGGTCTGCCACATTCAAATCCGTGTGCACTTTGCTGATATTCACGTCCTCCTCCTCGACGTAGTCGCAGATGAGGTTGAAGCGTCGTTTGATGTGTTTGGTCTTCTTGTGAAACCGTGGTTCCTTTGCTAAGGCAATGGCACCCGTGTTGTCACAAAACAGGGTTATTCGATTCAGTGCGCTCGGCATCACTCCAAGGTCCGTCATGAACTGCTTCATCCAGACACCCTCCTTAGCTGCCTCCGAGGCTGCCATGTACTCCGCTTCACAGGTAGAATCAGCTACGACGCTTTGCTAGGAACTGCACCAGCTTACCGCACCCCCATTAAGAATAAATAAGTATCCAGTCTGCGACTTAGAGTCGTCCGGATCTGTGTGAAATCTTGCATCGACGTAACATTTTATAGCAAGCTCTTCGTCACCTCCATATACGAGAAACATCTCCTTAGTCCTTTTCAAGTACTTCCGGATATTCATGACCGCCGTCGAGCGATCCACTCCTAGATTACTCTGGAACCTGCATGCCATACTTGTGGCTAGGCTAACGTTCGGTCTAGTGCACAGCATTGCATACATGATAGAACCTACGGCTGAAGCATAGGGGACGGAACTCATTGTCTTTCTATCTTCCTCAGTTGCTGGGCAGTGAGTCTTACTAAATTTTATACCTTGTAATACTGGCAAGAACCCTTTCTTGGACTGATCCATTTTGAACTTCTTCAAAACTTTATCAAGGTATATGCTTTGTGAAAGTCCGATCAGGCGTTTCGATCTATCCCTATAGATCTTAATGCCTAGAATGTAAGCAGCTTCTCCTAGGTCCTTCATAGAGAAACTTTTATCCAAGTAATCCTTTATGCTATCCAAAAGCTCCACGCCATTTCCAATCAGTAATATGTCATCCACATATAGTATTAGGAACGCCACAGAGCTCCCACTCACTTTCTTGTAAATACAAGATTCTCCAACCACTTGTAAAAACCCAAATGCTTTGGTCACCTCATCAAAGTGTTTATTCCAACTCCGAGATGGTTACACCAGTCCATAAATGGATCGCTGGAGCTTGCACACTTTGTTAGCATTTTTAGGATCGACAAAACTTTCGGGTTGCATCATATACAACTCTTTCTTAAGGAAACCGTTAAGGAACGCCGTTTTGCATCCATCTGCTAGATTTCATAATCGAAAAATGCACCTATTCCTAACATGATTCGGACGGACTTAAGCATCGCTACGGGTGAGAATGTCTCATCGTACTCAATTACTTGAACTTGTGACAAACCCTTTGTCACAAGTCAAGCTTTATAAATGGTCACATTACCGTCAGCGTTCGTCTTCTTCTTAAAGATCCATTTGTTCTGAATAGCCTTGCGGCCTTCAGGTAGTACTTCTAAAGTCCACACTTTGTTTTCATACATAGATCCTATCTCGGACTTCGTGGCCTCCATCCATTTGTTGGAATCCGGGCTCACCGTTGCTTCTTCATAATTCGCAGACTCATTGTTGTCCAACAACATAATTGATAAGACGGGATTACCGTACCACCCCGGAGTAGTACGCGGTCTCGTCTACCTGCAAGGTTCGATAGGAACTTGATCCAGAGTTTCATGATCATCATCATTAACTTCCTCCTCAACCAGCGTCGCAACGACACGGGTTTCCCCTTGCCCTGCTCCACCATCTAGAGGGATGAGAGGTTCGACAACCTCATCAAGTTCTATCTTCCTCCCACTCAATTCTCTCGAGAGAAACTCCTTCTCGAGAAAAGCTCTGTTCTTAGCAACAAACACTTTGCCCTCGGATTTGAGATAAAGGTATACCAAACTGTCTCTTTTGGGTAACCTATGAAGATGCACGTTTTCGCTTTGGGTTCCAGATTTTCAGGCTGAAGCTTTTTGACATAAGCATCACATCCCCAAACTTTAAGAAACGATAACTATGGTCTTTTGCCAGACCACAGTTCGTATGGTGTCGTCTCAACGGATTTTGATGGTGCCCTATTTAAAGTGAATACAGTTGTTTCTAATGCATAACCCCAAAATGATGATAACAAACCGGTAAGAGACATCATAGATCGCACCATCTTTAATAAAGTACGATTACAACGTTCAGACACACCATTACACTGTGGTGTTGCACGCGGTGTCAACTGTGAAACAATTCCACATTGTCTTAAGTGAGCACCAAACTCGAAACTCAGATATTCACCCCCACGATCAGGCTATAGGAACTTGATCTTCTTGTTATGATGATTTTCGACTTCACTCTGAAATTGTTTGAGCTTTTCAAATGTTTCAGACTTGTGCTTCATCAAGTAGACAAACCATATCTACTCAAATCGTAAGTGAAGGAGAGAATATAACGATATCCGCCGCGTGCCTCCACACTCATCGGACCACACACATCGGTATGCATGATTTCCCACAAGTCACTTGCACGCTCCATTGTTCCGGAGAACGGACTTTTAGTCTTCTTTCCCATGAGGCATGGTTCGCACTAGTCAAGTGAATCAAAGTCAAGTGACTCCAAAAGTCCATTGGTATGGAGTTTCTTCATGCGCTTTACACCAATATGACCTAAGCGGCAGTGCCATAAAAACAGGGCGCTATCATTGTTAACTCTAACTCTTTTGGTCTCAATGTTATGTATATGTGTATTATCACTATCTAGATTCAATATGAACAATCCTCGCACATTGGGTGCATGACCATAAAAGATATTACTCATAGAAATAGAACAACCATTATTCTCTGACTTAAACGAGTAACCGTCTCGCAATAAACAAGATCCAGATATAATGTTCATGCTTAACGCAGGCATTAAATAACATTTATTTATGTTCATAACTAATCCTGTTGGTAACTGAAGTGAAACTGTGCCGACGGCGATTGCCTCAACCTTGGAACCATTTCCCACGCGCATCACCACTTCATCCTTCGCCATCCTTCGCTTATTCCGCAGTTCCTATTCTGAGTTGCAAATATGAGCAACGGAACCGATATCGAATACCCAGGCACTACTACGAGAGCTGGTTAAGTACACACCAATAACATGTATATCGAATATACCTGATTTTTCCTTGGCCGCCTTATTATCAGCTAGATACTTGGCGCAGTTGCGCTTCCAGTGACCCATACCCTTGCAATAATAGCACTCCGTTTCAGGCTTAGGTCCAGCTTTGGGTTTCTTAGTCGGATTGGCAACAGGCTAGCCACTCTTCTTTGAATTACCCGTCTTTCCTTTGTCGTTTCTCTTGAAACTAGTGGTCTTATTCACCATCAACACTTGATGCTCTTTACGGAATTCTGAATCTACGACTTTCAGCATCGCGAATAACTCGCCGGGTGACTTGTTCAACCCTTGCATGTTATAGTTCAACACAACGCCCTTATAGCTTGGTGGCAGTGATTGAAGAATTCAGTCAGTGATAGCCTCTTGCGGGAGTTCTATCCCCAGCTCAGCTAGACGGTTTGAGTACCGAGACATTTTGAGCACATGTTCACTGACACACGAATTCTCCTCCATCTTGCAAGCATAGAATTTATCGGAGGTCTCATACCTCTCCATCCGGGTGTTCTTTTGAATGATAAAGTTCAACTCCTGGAACATCTCATATGCTGCATGATGCTCAAAGCGACGTTGAAGTCCTGGTTCTAAGCCATACAAGACTGCACATTGAACTACTGAGTAGTCCTCCTTGCGTGCTAACCAAGCATTCTTAGCATCTTGGTCAGCCGCGGAGGGTGGTTCATCTCCTAGCGCAGCATTAAGTACATAATCCTTCTTCCCAGCTTGCAGGAGCAACTTAAGATTACGAGCCCAGTCTACAAAGTTGCTTCCATCATCTTTCAACTTAGCTTTCTCTAGGAACGTATTAAAATTCAAGGTGACTGTCGCGTGAGCCATTGATCTACAACACAAATATTTTTAAAGTGTACTTAGACTATGTTCAAGATAATAAGAGTTTAACTAATCAAATTGCTTGCTAAACTCCCACTCAAAAAGTACATCTCTCTAGTCATTTGAGTGGTTCATGATCCAATTCCACTAGCTCAAGTCTGATCATCACGTGATTGAGGATAGTTTGAGTGGTAAGCATCCCTATGCTAATCATATCAACTATATGATTCATGATCGACCTTTCGGTCTCATGTGTTCCGAGGCCATCTCTGCACATGCTAGGCTCGTCAAGCTTAAACCGAGTGTTCCGCGTGTGCAACTGTTTTGCACCCGTTGTATGTGAGCGTTGAGCCTATCACACCCGATCATCACGTGGTGTCTCGAAACGACGAACTGTAGCAACAGTGCACAGTCCGGGAGAACACAATTTCGTCTTGAAATTTTAGTGAGAGATCACCTCATAATTTTACCATCGTTCTAAGCAAAATAAGGTGCATAAAAGGATTAACATCACATGCAATTCATAAGTGACATGATATGGCCATCATCATGTGCTTCTTGATCTCCATCACCAAAGCACCGACACGATCTTCTTGTCACCGGCGCCACACCATGATCTCCATCAATGTGTCGCTAACGGGGTTGTCGTGCTACTCATGCTATTACTACTAAAGCTATGTCCTAGTAATATAGTAAACGCATCTGCAAGCACAAACATTAGTTTAAAGACAACCCTATGGCTCCTGCCGGTTGTCGTACCATCGACATGCAAGTCGATATTAACTATTACAACATGATCATCTCATACATCCAATATATCACATCACATCATCGGCCATATCACATCACAAGCATACCCTGCAAAAACAAGTTAGACGTCCTCTAATTGTTGTTGCATGTTTTACGTGGTTGCCATGGGTATCTAGTACGATCGCATCTTACTTATGAAAACACCAGAATGGGGATGTATGAATTGCTATTTAACCTCTCTCCAAGGACCTCCTCGGTCAAATCCGATTCAACTAAAGTTGGAGAAACCGACACTCGCCAGTCATCTTTGAGCAACGTGGTTACTCGTAGCGATGAAAATAGTCTCTCGTAAGTGTATGAGTAATGTCGGTCCGAGCCGCTTCGATCCAACAATACCGCGGAATCAAGAAAAGACTAAGGAGGGCAGCAAATCGCACATCACCGCCCACAAAAACTTTTGTGTTCTACTCGAGATTCCATCTACGCATGAACCTAGCTCTGATACCACTGTTGGGGAACGTCGCATGGGAAACAAAAAATTTCCTACGCGCACAAAGACCTATCATGCTGATATCCATCTACGAGAGGGGATTTGGATCTACGTACCCTTGTAGATCGCACTGCAGGAAGCGCTAAGAAACGCAGTTGATGTAGTGGAATGTCCTCACGTCCCTCGATCCGCCCCGCGAACCGTCCCACGAACCATCCCGCGATCCGTCCCACGATCCGCTCCGATCTAGTGCCAAACGGACAGCACCTCCGCGTTCAGCACACGTACAGCTCGATGATGATCTCGGCCTTCTTGATCCAGCAAGAGAGACAGAGAGGTATATGAGTTCTCCGGTAGCGTGACGGTGCTCCGGAGGTAGGTGATGATCTATCTCAGGAGGGCTCCGCCCGAGTTCAGCAGAAATACGATCTAGAGGAAAAACCGTGGAGGTATGTGGTCGGGCTACCGTGGCAAAGTTGTCTCAAATCAGCCCTAATACCTCAGTATATATAGGAGGGAGGGGGAGGGACTTGCCTTGAGGCTAGAGGGAGCCTCAAGGGGTCGGCCGAAGGGGGGAGGATGAGTCCTCCTCCAATCCTAGTTTGTCAAGAATGCTTTGCCTGGATGGGATGTGCGAGACTGGAGTAGGGTTACAGGACGGGTCTCCGAGTTTAACTACTATTGCTGGATTCTAGTTTAGACATTTATCCGAAGGGATCTATTCCGGGGTCCCACTTCCCCCTTTTTTTCTTTTTCCTTTGATTTTTTTCTTCTCCTGCCCATAGGGCCTCTTGGGCTGTCCCACCAGCCCACTAAGGGCTGGTGCAGCACCATTAAGGCCTATGGGCTTCACCCGGGTGGGCTGGCCCCCCCGATGAACATCCAGAACCCATTCGTCACTCCCGGTACATTCCCGGTAATGTCCGAAAACCTTCCAATTATCAAATGAGGTTATCCTATATATCAATCTTCGTCTCCGGACCATTCCGGAAACTCCCGTGACATCTGTGATCTCATCTGGGACTCCTAACAACATTCGGTAACCAACCATATAACTCAAATACGCATAAAACATCGCCGAACCATAAGTGTGCAGACCCTGCGGGTTCGAGAACTATGTAGACATGACCCGAGGGACTCGGTCAATATCCAATAGCAGGACATGGATGCCCATATTCGATCCTACATATTCTACGAAGATCTTATCGATTGAACCTCAGTGCCAAGGATTCATATAATCCCGTATGTCATTCCCTTTGTCTTTCGGTATGTTACTTGCCCGAGATTCGATTGTCAGTATCCGCATACCTAATTCAATCTCGCTTACCAGCATGTCTCTTTACTCGTTCCATAATACAAGATCCCGTGACTTACACTAAGTCACATTGCTTGCAAGGCTTGTGTGTGATGTTGTATTACCGAGTGGGCCCCGAGATACCTCTCCGTCACATGGAGTGACAAATCCCAGTCTTGATCCATACTAACTCAACGGACACCTTCGGAGATACCTGTAGAGCATCTTTATAGTCACCCAGTTATGTTGTGACATTTGATACACACAAGGCATTCCTCCGGTGCCAGTGAGTTATATGATGTCATGGTCATAGGAATAAATGCTTGACACACAGAAAACAGTAGCAACAAAATGACACGATCAACATGCTATGTTCATTAGTTTGGGTCTAGTCCATCACTCGATTCACCCAATGATGCGATCCAGTTATCAAGCAACAACACCTTGTACATAGTCAGAAGACCTTGACTATCCTTGATCAACTGGCTAGCCAACTAGAGGCTTGCTAGGGACAGTGTTTTGTCTATGTATCCACACATGTATCTAAGACATCATTCAATACAATTATAGCATGGATAATAAACGATTATCTTGATACATGAATTATAATAATAACTTATTTATCATTGCCTCTAGGGCATAATTCCAACACACCTATACTAAGAAGATTAAAAGTATAGTACTGAAACTAGCAGTTCATCAAAAAAATAGGCTATGCATTAGATATAGGAGCTAACTACAACAGTAGCAAAATTCTAATGCAAGCAGTAGGAAGAAAGACCTAGGCGATATAGGAATGATCATGGGGGTTTGCTTGCCTTGCTGCTCTGTGGCAAAGGGTTGGTCGGCAGGGTCGTAGATGTACCCGGCAGCAGTGTCAGTCTCGGGGTCTACCGGTCTGAAGAGGGGGGAGAAACAATAAATAACAGCAATAGGTGCAACCCTAAGCATGACATGGCAATATGAAGGTTAGGCATGAGCTAACGCAGTAACATCCGTCATAGCCGGGTCGATAGAATATCAGATGATATTTCCCGGGTCTGTGGCTACTACCGGTCAGACTAAAAATGATGGAAAACTTCCATGTTTGCTATGCTAGGGATGCGTGACACACGAATGGATGGCGTATCCGGGCTCGTCTCGCTCTACTGATCTACTTTCATGTTGAAAATATTTTGATCTGACTTACGATTTATTTTATATTAATTTTTAAAGTTTTATTACTATTTAGGAATTAAAAACAGATTTAATTAACTATTAAATACTATTATGACATCAGCATGATGTCATGCTGACATCAGCAGTTGACTGGTTAACTAAACAGTGGGTCCTACGTGTCATTGACACAATTTATTAATTAAGGTTAAATATTATTTAATCATATTAAATTAATGGGGGACCCACGTGTCATATCTAAGAGGATAATCATTTATCTATATTAACAGATTAGTAATTTATCTATTTAATTAATTAATTAATATATCTATTTTTTATTAATAAAAACATATTTATATTTTCTATTTATATTTATATTTTTATATTTTTAGGGGAGGACCCCACGTGTCATTTGGTGGGAGTGGTGGGGCCCTACTGTCATTGGGACATCGAGCCCACACATACAAATACATTTTGTACGTATCATTTATGTACATTTTTCTACATACATGCATACATACATAATACATACATATATACATACGTACGTACATAATACATACATCCATTTCGTTTTTTCTTTTTCCTATTCTAACTCTGCCATCTCTTTGCACCTCTCTCTCTCTCTCAACACTACACATCTCTCTCAACAGAGACATAGAGGAGGCAACCTCCACCTCCTCATACATGAGATCCACCTCCTCTCTCTCTCAACACTATACATATGAGTTTCAACACATGGTCATTTTCAAAATATTTGGCGAACCCTTCAAAACCCTTCCTGCCTATTTCAAGCTTTTGGAATATTTCTATAAGAAATATTCTCAATAAATTCCTGAAAAAATCTAGCATGTCACATATGATATATGTGATGATCTTGCCAAGTTTCATCTCAATCCAAGTTGATTCGAATCCCCTAATTGTTCTAAAACCCTATCTGACCAGATCCAAATTTGAGCAACTCTACATTGCCAAGTGTCTTCTATTGTTCTCAAATTTGGTACACTTGTTGTGGTACTCCAATAATGCATCCACACCAGGTGGTGCGTCAAGGAGAATAATGCCCCCACACAAAATATTGGATTCGTCGGAATTTATTTGAATACTTTCGTAAATAGAAGGCCATTTCTACCCATTTCATGGGTTTTCCAAGTCTACATTGGAAACCTTCTCCAGTAAATACCAAATTTGGTGTCCAAGCTTATTTTAATCTATTATTTGATCCTATTAAGTTTCATACAAATTGAAGTCCATCTGGTATCCCTAACACTCATCAAACACCTTGTGTGCACTCACCAAAGTGGTTACTTTGGCCCCTTCCACATTTACCGTTGAGCTCAAATTTTTACCACAGCCTTCCCTAGTTACCTTTTTACTCTAGTATCTTTGCCATGGCCACTGGTCAATTACTGGAGGGAGACTCCATGTAACTACTTCTCATTTTTACCCTTGGATCACCATTTTTACCCCTCTTGTCCCACTTGTGCTTAAGCCAAAGCCCCGACCTCTTTCCAGAGATTCCCTAGCATCCCAAGGCATTATTTGAAACCAAGTTATGGCATTCTCATGAAGGATAAATGAATAGCATATCTACAACTTGATTCTGGCTGAAATGTAGCTTTGTACAACAAGTAGAAGCTACCCTCCTCTTCTTGAGCTCAAACTTGGCAGTATTGTAGCTATTGCATAGCTAACACTGCTAGAAATTGTATTTCCCCAAGACTCCCCATTTCAAAGTCACTTTTCTCAGCGCCAAGTTTGCTGTTACAAAGTTAACCTTAGTCAACCCCCATTCAAACCAGCTCCACTAGAGACCAGCTAGCATGCCCCACACCTAGACATCCTTGACTGGTCAAAATGGCACCTTGGGCACAGGTGGCCGTGGTGACCACCACCCTGGCTTGGAATATGGGTGCTCTGCACCTTGTTTCCTTCTTCCAGACCTCATCTGGCCATTGTTGCGTGTCTCAGGGCACCAGGGCACCCCCTTGACTGGTCCAAGCCCTTCTCGATGCTGGCAAGCCTGCAAAGTGCCCGAGGGCGCGTATCTTCCCCCATGCCAGAGAGCACCGAGAGCTCCCGACATTTCTTCGACTGCCCCTCCATTTTATCCTATTCCCTGAGCACTCTCTTACTTGGGCTAGGTCTCTCCTTCCCGTGTGAATCTCCCAAACCTCCCCAAACGAGCCCAAGGATGCCCTGAGCCTCTCTTCTCCTTCCATGGCCGCCATGGCCCTCTTCGGCCATGCTCGCACCCGGGCTCATGCGGCTCCCTCCTCCCCTTCTAGCAACCCCAGATCTCTGTGCAGACCCCCCTATGTTTCCTCCTTTTTCCTCCTGTCGTCGGAGTGTCCCGAGCAAGGGCTGACCCTTGAGGCCTCCGCCATGGCCAGGGGCCCCCTCGCCCTCGAAGCTCTCTTGCCGGGCTGGGCCACTAGGCGGGTGCGGAGCCCTTTGTGAGCTCGACGTTGGCTGCAGCATCGCCAGCCATCGTCGGAGCCACCGGGGCGACCATCGGCGTACCTCGGCCTCCCGCTCCCATGCTCCTCCTCTGTTCGGCCAAGAGGAGGGAGAATGGCCTGTAGGTGGGGGCCCGTGTCAGCGATCGAAGGGCCGGACCCAGCCGTCTTAAGTGGAGGCGGGTGACGGGGTGGTTGCCTTCCCGCGAGGAAGGCGTAAAACACCCAGGGCGCCTCCTAAGTGGCCACGGCTAGCCAGGCCGAGCCAACGGGCCGGCCCAACTCCTCCCCTGCGATGATGGGCGCGGCATAGCCCCTAATGGTGAGCCTTTTATTATTTTTCCTTTTGTTAGAGACTCCACAAACCCATAGAAAAATCATATGAGCTCCATATTTGATGCTTCAAAATCCTACAGGTTCCTAAGACCAAGGGCTATCCAAAGTTGTAATTCACACATTTTTTCAAACATTTCTTTTGTTCTATTATTATTCAAATACTGATTTGAATACACCTAGCCTCACCTTTCAGAAATCCTTGATGATTCAAATCCACTCCAAATGGAGTGATTCCAGATTCCAGAGCCATCTAATATCATGCCCTATTTTTGAAGCCTTGGTCAACATTTTTCTCTCGCATGATTCTGTTGCATTAAAATAAATAGCTTCCTTTTGCTATTTATCCGATATTAGAAAATCCCAAGAATATTCATACCAACTTAAATCCAGTGAAACAACTTCCTAAATGTTTCAAAAATCATGTTTTGTTAAATTAGAGCCTCCACTCATTTTTATTATAATATATTCTGTAGGCTTCTTTAAAGATCACCTATTCCTCCGTTCATCAATTCAAATTTACCTGGTGGCCCAAATCTCCTCTAGCAAGCTCCAAGTATTTTTCTTATGACGAGAGTTGTCTAAGAAAAATATAACTCCTATTTATATAGATCTCTTGTTTCTGCTTGTTGTATGGCTTACTATGTTGCTTCCGACGATAGTTGACGGAGTAGACGGAGTACTTAGAGTTGGACCGGGAGACCTTGAAGACCCCGAGGACTTATGTGAGCAAAGGCAACCAGACCTTTGACCATGTTTTAGCAAATATTATATTGCATGCTAGTAGAGCAATTATTCCTGTTGCATATGATCATAAGTATTTGGTAAATCATGGATATGATGTTTCAGATGGTTCCTCTGGAGCACTTGCATTCGAGAATGATCCTACCACCTATGAGGGTCACGCTAATATCATGTTGACCAGTAGATGCTAAGCATAGTAGAAGCATGAGCATGATGATGTTAAGTATCAAACGTTTATGAAAACTCAGTCGGGTGCCACTAATGCCCGAGGGTGATGATGAGTTAGGTGGCCACTTGTGAAGAAGTGGTGCACCGGGTATATTTTGGTGTGTGTGGTTTCGGAAATGGGATTAGATTTATGATGTGCAGACCGTCCAAACCTTACTTGTGCGACCATGATACCCCTTTATGGGAAGGGGCTTTGTTGACTACTTTGGTCGGTGCTAGCAAAGAGGCCACATTACTAGTGGCGGGAGTGATATGTGGTCATTCTCGTGACGGGGTCGTACCACGTAGGTCGACTAAGCCGTTTTTACGTGTTCCGGGCAAAACGTTGGTCCCCGCATGGATGATACTGTCCAGAGTTGGTGCTCGTAAGACGTACATCATGTTGGGTGGGTACCAATCGAGTGGAACTCTAAGTCTAGTATCGTCAGGAGAAAGGCATTGATCGGGTACTTACCTCGGGTATGTTATATACCGTGAGTCATGGATGACACGGAAGTTTCTCGGATCTCGTGGGTACAGCATACAACCTCTCCAAAGTGTAAAACTATTCGAATAGCCATGTCCAGGATCAATGACAGTTGGGCGGTGCTGCTTAAACTACGTCCAGTCGTTTCCGCATAAACCAAGTGTGTGTGTATGTGTGTTTAATAGTGTTATATGAAAGAGTTGATATGACCTAGTTTGGTGACTTGGTATATCGTGTGAACCCTGAGTGTTCAGCCCACAACAGATATGTTGATATCTGTAACCTGTCTTCTGAATACAAGCTAGCTTGTGATGCATATCCATACCCGTCTATGATCATGTTTATTTACCTTCAAAGCTAGTTTTCCGCAATTGCGGCATATCACTTATTATCATACCAACTGTGTTACCCATATCTTGGGCTGTTTGCGAGTACATTCAAAGTACTCATTGGCTTCCACTGGTTATTTCATTAACCAGGTATGAGAGATCAGGATATGGTGAAGAGTAACTTGGTGACATTCCTGTGAGCTAGTACGCTTCCCAGTCATAATGCCTGTAGGTTAAGGATGATGCCATGGATTCAATCTTTTGACCAATATTTTCTCTATTGGTCAAGTTTGTTGTGTTGACCCTCAATGCCCCATATAAGTAAGACTGGACCACAATGGTCATTTATTGTATCAAACGGTATGTATCAATGTAAGACTCTTGTTATTCAGTTTATGTGTGTTCGGTGAGCATTGATCTCTGGGATCACTCAGCACGTTCATTCGGCGGTCTCGACTCGTAAGTCGGGGTCCCACAGAGCTGGTATCAAAGCGATCATGACTGTAGGAAGCCCATAGTTAGCACGGACGTTAGTTAGGACAAGCCTGATTTCCACACCCTTCAAAAATACTTGCAAAACCTGTATATTTCTCACCTCTCCTAAATGTTCAAAGAAAGGGAAGGTTATACCTTAGCCTTCCACCCTTATACTCGGACACTTCTTGTCTACTTTTTCGCTAGCACCCTTATACCCTCTGACCACGGGATTACTTAAAATCCTCTTGGGTAACTTGGAAGGAAGCAATCTTTCCAAGCAACCACCCATGTACTGAAGGACAAGGATGACAACACTACGACCAGTCGAGACCAACAGAAATACCTCCATGGAGAACAAGGACATCAAAACCTAGAAGATGGCGACACCCTCAACACTGTTCCGGAGTGATGCCACCTTCACCTACAATAATCAGGACATAATATGTGCAAGACCATCATTTGCATCGCTTATAGGTCGACCCTATCAACATCAAGGTTGTGTCGACCACCACCAGTGGATGAGAACCTCGCCATTTGGTCCGCCTCACCTCAGCGAGCAGGAAAACTGTTCTCTTCATCCCCCGCTCTAGGTGTCGATATCGTGATCAACATGACTGACGGGTCAAAGCTCTACCATGCCTTGCTAACGTCGTTGCATAAAAGTCGTCCACTTAGAACTCTCGATGCCTTGGAAGGCTAGAAGACAATGGGAACATTATAAAGACAACAGAAGACCCTGTCTATGACGACCATGAAGAACCACCTTCGTCGGCAACTCACCACACGAGAAGTCATCAAGAATTCTTTCAACTCAACTCGAGTCGTTTCGGCGAGCAACAACAGGAGACGTGGGAACACCATGAGAAGGTAGAGAAGACATAGCGGGCTCCTCTCTGGAGCACGAAGCAAGCACGACCATTGAGTCCAAGAACCCCTAGGGTAGGATGAGTTGTGAATCCCCTATCCGAAGTAGAGTCCGTGAAATGGTTCGGAGGGGACCATGTTGTGTGTTGTTTGTTCTTGTTTGTTTTTCTTGATGTAGGTCGCGCTCTTGCCCTAGGCAACAAGCACGTGATTATATCACGTGCCTCATCTTGATGTTCAAGTTTACTTTTCAACACTTGTTTGATTGCACTTGCACTATAGCACCCCTTAGGCACTCCCCTCTATGCTACTACTCACTCACTCTCTCTCACCCCTCCCGGCAACTGAAGACGAGCAAGACAAAATGCACCAGGGATCCACATCGACACACAACTGAAACTAAAGACAATGACTATACCATGCTTAACCACACGCAACCGTAGGACATATGCTTTCCCTCAAGGTTGGAAACCCTCCCTAGCCCAGCCTAACCTCCATAAGCCTTTCCGGATCAAATTTTGGTCACTTGTCTAACACACGGATTTGCGAGAACACCTGTTGAACTCCGATGAACCCCTATTTAACACTGGGTTCTTTAAGGAACAAGTGATAACAGTGAACAAGTATCCTTCAATCCTAAGCCAACACCAGAGCCATGATGCTATAAGAAAAAACCGTTCTCGGATATGAAAGTATTAGACTAAGGTTGTTGTGATGATGATAGGTGTCTTGAGGATATAGCTAGACTATCTTGGTGGATCGTAAAACCCTTATAAAGGTAGGTGAATTTGGTGGAACAAGTTGATATAGTAGCATAACCTACATGTTTCTGGAGTAAGTTTGGATTTCGTAGGACGATTACGATCGCGAGCAATAAATTCTTGGTGGTATAATTGACTTTATCAGGTAGATGACATGGTTTCATGATTTTACCATAATGACATGGAGTAACGAGTAAGAGTTCTTGTTGGACTCGAGTTTCGGATTTAAATAGATAATCTCCATAGATCATAGATGATGACAGAGACTACATGGTTTGGAGTAAATTGGATTTAGCCCGATGATCTTGATCATGATACCATGTTTCTCGGTGGATAGCAAGTAGTAGTAACTGGAGTTGTAGAAATACCTTACGAACCTGTATAAGCATGGCCTTGGAGATTAGTTGGCCATGATATTGCAAGTTGGTGGATATACTATGACGTAATCCTTGTGGTAATATGTGAATTATGAGGACTCTAAGCGATCATGTAGAACCCCATCAATATTGGATTATAGGAGTGATGGATCTAGTGATGATCGACTGGATTGATGGACCACTTGATCGGATTCGTAGAAATGGAACACGATCTTATATTTGTATACTACGTGTTTCCTTAATATAGAAATACAATACCCTGTCCATTGAATAATCTTGATGGACATTTGGATTTGTAGCATCTCAGTTCAAACATGGCAGCTTGTATGCTTCCCCGATATTCTTGCATAGGGATGCATGTGCAACGTATGCTGTATTATACTTTTAGTGTTTGGGTTTAGACTTTCACTCAACCCCGGAGTTGACTAGCATGAGTGGTGTGGAGTTGACATATGTGAGATGGTGTCTCTGTTGAAATAGGGTGATGTTGTCCTGAGTTAGAGGTTAGACTATTGGCATCTAAGGAATGTGCATGGGATAAGATAATAGATGTTCACTTACATCCTAAGTTCCTTGAAACCCCAAGGCTTCACCGAACCATAAGACGGTTGGATTACGACATAGGAAACGGCTATGAGTCGTTGGAATATGGCCAGTACTCCGCCCGACCACCACCACCACCGTGTCCATGATAAAGATGGGCATGAAGAACTAGATCGTGTTGGACCACAAACCCCTCGGTTGTGACCCACCATAGCGAGTTCCCGCTCTCCTCACCTGTCTCATAAGAAGTATGCTTATGTGATGCTTGGGAAAATATGTAGTTATCCTCTCGGATGACATACTTATTCACCCAATAAGGGGTTGAACAACTTAGTCTTGTTTGGGCGAGCCCCAAGGATACCAATCGCCATTCCCCTCAAGAGTAAGGTGTTATCTCGAGAAGGTGGGCTTCTCGAAGCGACCACAAGACAACGGATGTCTATCCTACCCAAGACAGGACGAAGAACCCCCATGGTTGGGAAGCCACGACAATGAAGAAAAAGCAGAAGAAGTCAAGCACCAACCCTGCGCCGACTACATCAACAATGCCAAGAAGCCTCGACGATTCAAGCCAATGAAGCCCTTGGACAGCGAGAGAAATCAGAGAGCCTCTTCTTGGTCCGAACCAAGGACGAGAGTCCAAATTGGGTCATGGTGGAAACGTGCTGAAGGTAATTCACCCGCTTGCTGAGCCACAACCTTGGGAGTGGATGACTGGTATATACTCTTGGGTGGCCAGCTCATCCAGAACTCCTCGCGAACCATCCCAGATGGTAGGACCCGTCTGGAACACTGAGTCTCCGAGCTTAGGACTCATGGGCGAGACCCAACCCAGACCCCTTCATGAGAAGCCTTCGAAGACCCACTGCAACACCCTCGAGGATGAAGACCACCTGCGACAATAGCCGTCTGCCATAACGGAGTCAAGGACTTCCCCGTCAGCAGGGAGTTATGCGATTACCTTGATTGTACGTTCCAACACGAGACATCTAGATGTCACTAACCGGCATGAGAAGTCCCAGACACACTATCTTGCCACGTATTCCGACTTTGGAATGCACTTGCAAGCCCGAACCTTACACGAACATAGTCCACCAAGCCCTTGACCATCAATCAAGCCTAACTTATCGCCGGAACCCGCTCACGTTCAGGCAAGGAGTGAAAGCATTTGAAGCTGTATCATCAAGCACCTCAAGACCCACAGAAGCAACATGGGGACATGAAGACTACCTCCGACTCAAGATTTTGTATCTCTACAACACCTAGCCAAGAAATCTCGGGGACAAGATTTTCATAAGGGGCTAAGGTCTATAACACCCTATTTTTAACTCTTATGACTGATTTGACTTTTGTCAAAAATTAGGGCCAATTATTTTTTTATGAGTGCTTGAGATGCTTGAAGTGACTATTGTTTGCTTGTTTGCTTGTATGTGTGTGTTTGATTCTCAATGATTCTTGTTACTCTCGAGACTCATCTCCTTAGCCCAAAACTCCTGCGCAATGATCATGCTATGTGTTTAGGACCACAAACTCCTTTTACCAAATATTATTTTCACCCAAAAGCATTTCCTTGATTTAAGATTTCAAAAACCCCTCAGTTGGGATTTGTACTACAAGTACTCAGATTAGGGAAGTTATTTTGCACCAAATATTTTATTTAAAACCCATTATCAAAAATTCTTCCCAAAACCACAATATTACTATATTACTATTTTATTTAAATGCCTTCCTGTGAGGCCAGAAATGGTATCTTATGAAGGAAAGTTATTTTTATTGCTTTCAAAATATTTAAGAAAATTTAGGGAAACTCAGTGGACATATATATTCTATATATATGAGTTTCAACACATGGTCATTTTCAAAATATTTGGCAAACACATTCAAAACCCTTCCTTCCTGTTTCAAGCTTTTGGAATATTTCTATAAGAAATATTCTCAATAAATTCCTGTAAAATCCTAGCATGTCACATATGATATATGTGATTATCTTGACAAGTTTCATATCAATCCAAGTTGATTTGAATCCCCTAATTCGTCTAAAACCCTAACTGTCCAGATCCAAATTTGAGCAACTCTACACTGCCAAGTGTCTCCTATTGTGCTCAAACTTGGTAGACTTGTTCTGATACTCCAATAATGCATCCACACTAAATGGCTTATCAAGGAGAATAAAAGAACTTGTCTCAATCCCCTCAAAACCATCTCTGTTGATTTCTGACTTTGGGAAACTTTACATTATAAAGTTTCTCCAATTGACACCAACCTTTTTGGGCATGCTTTGATGCTCAAATAATGCCCCCACGCCAAATATTGGATTTGTGGGAATTTATTTGAATAGTTTTGTAAACAGAAGACTATTTTTGCCCATTTCTTGGGTTTTCCAAGTCTACATTGGAAACCTTCTCCACCAAATGCCAAATTTGGTGTCCAAGCTTATTTTCGTCTATTATTTGATCATGTTAGGTTTATACCAATTGAAGTCCATCTGGTATCCCTAACACTGATCAAACACCTTGTGTGCATTCACCAAAGTGGCTACTTTGGCCCCTTCCACATTTACCCTTGAGCTTAAATTTTTACCACAGCCTTCCCTAGTTACCTTTTTACTCCAGTAGATTTGCCATGGCCACTGGTCAATTATTGGAGGGAGATTCCATGTAACTACTTCTCATTTTTTACCCTTGTATCACCATTTTTACCCCTCTTGCACCACTTCTGCTTAAGCCAAAGCCCCCACCTCTTTCCAGAGATTCCCTAGCATCCCAAGGCATTATTTCAAACCAAGTTATGGCACCGTCATGTAGGATAAATAAGCAGCACATCTACAACTTGATTCTGGCTGAAATTTAGCTTTGTACAACAAGTACTAGCTACCCTCCTCTTCTTGAGGTCAAACTTGGCACTGTTGTATCTCTTGCTTAGCTAAATCTGCTAGACAGTGTCTTTCCTCGAGACTCCCTATTTGAAAGTCACTTTTCTCAGCTCCAAGTTTGTTGTTACAAACTTAAACTTAGTCAACTCTTATTCAAACCAGCTCCATTAGAGACCAAACTCCTTAGTCACACCCCAGCTAGCATGCCCCACACCCAACACATCTTTGACAGGTCAAAATGGCACCCTGGGCACACGTGGCCGTGGTGACCACCACCCTGGCCTGTAATATGGGTGCTCTGCACCTTGTTTCCTTCTTCCATACCTCATCCGACCGTTGTTGCGTGTCTCAGCTCACCAGGGCATCTTCCTTGACTGGTCCAAGCCCTTCACAACGCTCGCTAGCCTCCGGAGTGCCCACGGTCGCATATCTTCCCCATGCGAGAGAGCACCGAGAGCTCCCGAGCTTCCTTCGGCTGCCCCCTCCATTTTATCCTCTTCCCCAAGCCATCTCTTACTCGGGCTAGCTCTCTCCTTCCCCTGTGCACCTCCCAAACCTCCCCAAACCAGCCCAAGGCTGCCCCTGAGCCTCTCTTCTCCTTCCATGGCCGCCATAACCCGCTTCGGCCATGCTCGCGTCCGGGCTCATGCAGCTCCCTCCTCCCCTTCTAGCAACCCCAGATTTCTCCGCACACCACCCTGTGCTTCCTCCTTTTTCCTCCCTCACCAGAACGTCCCCAGCAAGGGCCGACCACTGCAGCCTCCACCATGGCTAGGGACCCCCTCACCCCTGAAGCTCTCCTACGGGGCCGTGCCACCACACGGGTGCGGAGCCCCTCCGTGAGCTCGACGGCGGCTGCGGCATCGCGAGCCATCGCTAGAGCCACCGGGGCGAGCATCGGCGCGGCTTGGCCTCCCGCTCCACTGCTCCTCCTTTGTTCAAGCGAGAGGAGGGAGAAGGGCCTGCAGGTCGGGCCCCGCGGCAGCGACCGAAGGGTCGGGCCTAGCCGTCTTAAGTGGAGGCAGGTGCCGGGCTGGTTGCCTTCCCGCGCAGAAGGTGTAAAACGCCCAGGGCGCCTCCTGCGTTTCCACGGCTAGCCAGGCCGAGCCAATGGGCCGGCCCAACTTCTCCCCGCGCCGATGGGCGCACGATAGCCCCTAATGTTGAGCCTTTTATTATTTTTCCTTTTGGAAGAAACTCCAAAAACCCATAGAAAAATCATATGAGCTCCAAATTTGGTGCTTCAAATCCTGCAGGTTGCTAAAATCAAGGGTTATCCAAAGATGTGCTTCGCACATTTTTCCAAACAACTTTTCTGTTGTATTATTTTTCAAATACTGATTTGAATACTCCTAGCCTCACCTTTCAAAAATCCTAGAGGATTGAGTGATTCCAAATTCCAGAGCCATCTAATATCATGCCCAATTTTTGAAGCCTTGGTCAGCATTTTTCTCGGGCACAATTCTGTTGCATTAAAATAAATAGCTTCCTTTTGCTATTTATCCAATATTAAAAAATCCATAAAATATTCATACCAACTTCAAATCCAGTGAAACAACTTCCTAAATGTTTCTAAAATCATGCTCTGTTAAATGAGTGCCTCCACTCATTTTTATCATAATATATTCTGTAGGCTTCTTTAAAATCACCTATTCCTCCTTTCATCCATTCAAATTTGCTTGGTGGCCCAAATCTCCGCTAGTAAGCTCCAGGTATTTTTCTTATGACGAGAGTGGTCCAAGAAAAATAGAACTCCTATTTATATAGCACTTTTGTTTCTTCTTGCTCTATGGCTTAATGTGTTGTTTCCGACGATAGTTGACGGAGTAGACGGAGTACTCGGAGTTGGACCTGAAGACCTCGAAGATCCCGAGGACTTATGTGAGCAAAGGCAAGCAGCCCTTTGACCATGTTTGAGAAAATATTGTATTGTACACTAGTAGAGCAATTATTCCCGTTGCATATGATCATAAGTATTCTGTAAATCATCAATATGATGTTTCCGATGGCTCCTCCGAAGCACTTCCATTTGAGCATGATCCTATCACCTATGAAGGTCACGCTAATATCATGTTGACAAGTAGATGCTAAGCATAGTAGAAGCATGAGCATGATGATGGTAAGTATCAAAGGTTTATGAAAACCCCGTCGGGTGCCACTAATGCCCGACGGTGATGATGAGTTAGGTGGCTACTTGTGAAGAAGTGGTGCACCGGGTATATTTTGGTGTGTGTGGTTAAGGTAATGGGATTAGATTTATGATGTGTCGACCATCCCAACCTTACGTGTGCAACCACGATACCCCTTTATGGGACGGGGCTTTGTTGACTACTTTGGTCGTGCTAGCAAAGAGGCCACATTACAAGTGGTGGGAGTGATATGTGGTCACTCTCGTGATGGGTCGTACCAGGTAGGTCGACTATGACGTTTTTACGTGTTCCAGGCACACCGTTGGTCCTTCCATGGATGATACTGTCCAAAGTTGGTGCTCGTAATACGTACATCATGTGAGCTAGGTTCCAATCGGGTGGAACTCTTTGTCTAGTATCGTCAGGGGAAAGGCATTGATCGGGTACTTACCCCAGGTATGTTATATATCGCGATTTGTGGATGACACGGAAGTTTCCCAGATCTCGTTGGTACATGGTACAACCTCTGCAGAGTGTAAAACTATTCAAATAGTCGTGTCCACGGTCAACGACATTTGGGTGGTGCTGCTTAAACTACGTCAAGTCGTTTCTGCATAAACCAAGTGTGTGTGTGTGTGTGTGTGTGTGTGTGTGTCTGTGTGTCTGTGTGTGTGTGTGTTTAATGGTGTTATCTGAAATATTTGATATGACCAAGTTTGGTGACTTGGCATATCGGGTAAACCCGGAGTGTCCAGCCCACAACAGATATGTTGATATCTGTAACCTGTTCTTCTGCATACTAGCTAGCTTGTGATGCATATCCATACCCATCTATGATCATGTTTATTTACCTTCAAAGTTGGTTTTCCGCAATTGTGGCATATCACTTATCATCATACCAATTGTGTTATCCATATCTTGGGTTGTTTGCGAGTACATTCAAAGTACTCATTGGCATGCCATTGGTTATTTCATTGACCAGGTATGAGAGACCAGGATATGGTGAAGAGTAACTTGGTGACGTTCCTGCGAGCTAGTACGCTTACCAGTTAGAATTGTTGTAGGTTAAGGCTTATGGCATGGGTTCATGCTTTTGACCAATATTTCATCTATTGGTCAAGTTTGGTGTGTTGGCCCTCAAGGCCCTATATAAGTAAGACTAGACCGCAATGGTCATTTATTGCATCAAACGGTATGTATGGATGTAAGACTCTTGTTATTCAGTTTCTTTGTGTTTGGTGAGCATTGATCTCTGGGATCGGTGAGCACGTTCATTCGGCAATCTCGACTCATAAGTCATGGTCCCCACACCCTTCCATGCTAAGAAAGCTAGGCCGACTGGCATGCTCCCGAAGTGACTCCCAAGGGTTCCCTTATCGGTGAAAGAAGACTAAAGCTGGGGGATCTGCAGGATGGAGGTCACCCCCGAGCCCACCAGCGCATCATGAAGAGGAGCTTTTGCAGGCCAAGACCACCTTTGTAAAGGTGAACTGCAGTCATGTCCCCTTTAGAAATGGCCATTGTGGCAACCCTTCCTGCCAATGTTTTTGGGAGGAAGAGGACCGAAGCCATTATAAAAGAGAGGCCCGGCCTCCATGGAAGGGGATCCGAACATGTCTCCACTAGGGCAATAACCCATCTTTGTACTTGTCTTGCACCTCAAACAATCCCAAAAAACAAGCAGGAGTAGGGTGTTACAACGCAAGGTGGCCCGAACCTGGGTAAACTACTGTGCGTGCTAGTTCACTTCCCTTAAGCTCGTGCTGCCGGACAGTCCCCGTGAAGTTGAGAGGTAGAACAGGGTAGGAGAGCGAGCGCAATATAACGGCTAATATGCGGCACTTCCCTTATTTTGGGGGCGAGGCCTCAAAAGGTGAAAATGAAGCATCTAAACGTCTCGCAAGCAAGATAAATATTGCATTACATAATAAATGAAAGAGTAATAAGATTTGGCTTACACTCACCACAAGCTAAATTACAGAGTCACATAGTCATACAAAATTTAAATGGAAAACAGGGTGCGGCTACGGACAAGATAAACGAAAAAAGCTAATGCTATCCCGCCTTACTAGGCCCACAATCACGACCAAGTGCCTCTAGTCCTCGGGATACATCACGTACAACCTGCCACTGGCCTCGTCGAACTCCCACTTCAAATGGGTATCCTCGTAAACGTCTTCATCTGGTGTACCTGTACCAGTGGGTGGTTGTAGTAATCTGTGAGCCACAAGGACTCAGCAATCTCATTGCCTTGGTATTGAGTCTAACTAAGTTTATAGGTGAGGTTGGGGATGTTGGCTAACTTACAAAGAACAAAAAGAAGTTATGGTGCTCTACGTAAGTCGGTCGAGATCTAAGATGATCACTAAGTGATCAGGAACACTTACTTACGCCATTCATAACCCCACCATGTTCTCGATCAGAGAAGGAACTCTCAAAGAAACAGTCACGGTTACTCACACAGTTGGCAGGTTTTAGTTAAGTTACTTCAAGTTATCTAGAACCGGATGTTAACAAAATATCCATAATTGCCACATAACTGCGGGCACGGATTTTCAAAAGATTTAACCCTGCAGGGGTGCTCCAACTAATCCATCACAAATTACCAGAGGTCGTATAGAAATCCTCGATCACGATACTGTCAACCTCGTCAGATTCCTTAGTGGAAAACCTCAACTCTGAGGAGACCCAAAGTCTCACCGGAATCCCAATGCGCAAGATATATCGCTAAGGTAAGCAAGTCCAGCAAGACCACCCGACATGTCGACTAACCCGATAAGAGCCGCATATCTCAGTCTCGGGACACGACAGATGAGCAGGACATACAGTGGACGGATAGAAATCCCCCGAGTTGCCTCAGGTGTCCCCCGCAAGTGGCTCTAGTTTGGTCCAACACTCATGAGGAGCACTACCCCGGGTTGTTGATTAGTCTCCTCGGGGTTGATATTCCCTATGCTTTTATTATTAAGTTGGTAGCAAATTAACACCAAAGTTGGGTCTTGCCACACAAGCCTTAACACTAAATAATTTACCAAGGGGGTCCCCGTAACAACCCCGAACATGTTAGGGGCGCTCAAATATGGAACAAAACACCGGTAGCCAAAACTAAGGCGGCAACATCAGAACAAATAACCCGGCAAAAGGTTAGGCCTTCCGCTCTTATCCAAGTATATAAGTGCATTAATTAAATATCATTTAAATAAGATGATATCAATTGCCCGCGTTATCACATGGACCAACTTGCACCAGCAACTAGCAGCACTAATGAAATGGTTCAGCAAGCCTAATGTAGCCAAACAATATTTGCTACGAGGGGAAGTGGTAGAGGTTTCATGGCAATGTTTGATGGCCCATATATCAGGTGGTAGGCAACGTATTATAACGATGGTAATGAATCAACTAAGCATAAAAAGCTAGAAACGATGTCAAGGTCACGATCATATTGCGTGTGAAATCTTGAGAGTGGAACTGCTCCTAATCTTCCTTCACAAACTCACTGGCTCCTCGAGCTCGTTTCCTGTACCCGATGCTACCCAAAGAAATAACAACAAAAACACCAGCAACTAACGATGCAACGATCAATATGATGCATGTATGCACAACCTCAAAATATGCATAGAAACAATCCTACTAAAATAACAAAATGCCACCTCATCACAAATTGGTACTTTTGCAGAACTATTCAAATCTGGAATCCATTGCCACCATTGGATTCCTGGGGTTTTTCTACCCCAAATCCATATATCATACTTGTATATATGCATGGAGAAAACACCAAAAACAACAAAGAAATTCTACACAGGATCATAAACTACTTATGTCAAGAAGAGGGGATGTACTTGCACCTGCGAGATCTGGTGTAAACCAGATTAGGCAATTCCATTTTTGGACTATTCCAAAACTGGAATTATCACATCAACAGAATAAATAAAATAAAAAAATATACCACCACCTAATCAGAAAGGGAACCCCATGGGTCATAGGTACGAGGGATTCCTAGTGCATGACATGTCGGCCCTGGGCCCACATGTTAGTGGCACCTACACACAACAATCAATAGGAAATAAAAATGGGTCTTTTGGAGAACTATTCAAATCTCGAATCCATTACCACCATTGGATTCCTGGGGTTTTTCTACCCCAAATCCATATATCATACTTCTCTATATGCATGGAGAAAACACCACAAAACAACAAAGAAATTGTACACCGGATCATAAACTACTTATGTCAAGAAGAGGGGATGTTCTTGCACCTGCCAGATCTGGTGTAAACCAGATTAGGAAATTTCATTTTTGGACTATTCCAAAACTGGAATTATCACATCAACTGAATAAATAAAATAAAAAAATATACTACCACCTAATCAGAAAGGGAACCCCACTGGTCATAGGTACAAGGGATTCCTAGTGCATGACATGTGGGCCCTGGGGCCACTTGTCACTGGCACCTACACACAACAATCAATAGGAAATAAAAAGGATCACTACCACCTAACCAAAAAGGGAACCCCACTGGTCATAGGTACCAGGGATTCCTAGTGCACAACATGTGGGCCCTGGGTCCACTTGTCAGTGGCACCTACACACAACAATCAATAGGAAATAAAAAGGGTTACTACCACCTAATTAGAAAGGGAACCCCACTGGTCATAGGTACCAGGGATTCCTAGTGCATGACATGTGGGCCCTGGGTCCACTTGTCAGTGGCACCTACACACAACAACCAATAGGAAATAAAAAGGGGGTCTACCACCTAATGAGAAAGGGAACCCCACTGGTCATAGGTAGCAAGGATTCTAGTGCATGACATGTGGGCCCTGGGTCCACTTGTCTGTGGCACCTACACACAACAATCAATAGGAACCCCACTGGTCATAGGTACCAGGGATTCCTAGTGCATGACATGTGGGCCCTGGGTCCACTTGTCAGTGGCACCTACACACAACAATCAGTAGGAAATAAAAAGGGTTACTACCACCTAATCAAAAAGGGAACCCCACTGGTCATAGGTACCAGTGATTCCTAGTGCATGACATGTGGGCCCTGGGTCCATTTGTTAGTGGCACCTACACACAACAATCAATAGGAAATAAAAAGGGTTACTACCACCTAATTAGACAGGGAACCCCACTGGTCATAGGTACCATGGACTCCTAGTGCATGACATGTGGGCCCTGGGTCCACATGTTAGTGGCACCTACACACAACAATCAATAGGAAATAAAAAGGGGGTCTACCACCTAATCAGAAAGGGAACCCCACTAGTGATAGGTACCAGGGATTCTAGTGCATGACATGGGGGCCCTGGGTCCACTTGTCAGTGGCACCTACACACAACAATCAATAGGAAATAAAAAGGGGGTCTGGTGGGGGTCGAACAAACCACCTCACCCACACACACAACACACCTACCACTAGGCTACACTCTCCTAGCTGAACTAATAGAGGAGCGAACCCACCTATACTAGCTATAGTGCCAAGCGCAACACAAGAAAACCTATGAAAATAAAAAGGGGAGAAGTAAGAGCTCGAAACCTAGACCTGTTGCGCTCATGTGCGATCTGTTACCACTGCGCTGCGCTGCGCTGCGGTTACTGACCCATAAGAGGAAACAAGGAAAATGACTTAGCACTGCAGCTGCTACCGCAAGGAAAAAACCACATAAAATAAAAGGTTGGGCGCTACGTTTCGAACCCATGACCTCTTGGTCTCTGCGCAACTAACCAGTCGGGCTAGGAGGGGGGTCTTCCCAAAGAGGGGCTCCATATTAGCTAACTCAAAAAGGTGCTGCCTTTCTCTGCTGTGGCAAAGACGCGCTGGTGGCGACTCATCGCTCGACGGTGCAAGTCGTGCAGCGGCGGAATGGTGTAGCTACACGGGGCATCACATGCATCTATGTAGGGTACACGGAGCAACTACGCAGGCTACGCGATGCATGCATGTGGTGGCGCCGGTGCAACTATGGCAACAGGTGCCCGACATAGCGTGATAAGGTGGGGATGGCGATGGCGAGTGGCTGCAGCACAGAGAGGTAGCGGGGAGGTTGTACAAGTTAATCATGTTGTTTCTTTAGGATTAGGAAAGAAAGCCAAACCGAGTCCTAGTAGTATTAGGATTCCTAGTCCTAGTCTATTTCCATAGTCCCTTGTGGACGTGTATAAAAGGCACCCTAGGGATGTTGATTGTAAGACCAGAAAAACGAAAACCAATACAAAGCAAAGGCTCGACACGGGCCTTTAGCCATCAAATCCATCGATCAAAGCAAGTTCCGTCAAGTAGCCGGCCGAAGCAAGAATCACGTAGGCACGCCTGTACAGCTGCGTACGCACGTTCAAAAGCGAACAATTGGTACGAGAGCCTCGACGATCTACGATCTACAATGACGGACAACGACGTTGAGTCGGTCAAGTCCGGCAAGGGCGGTGCCAAGGTGAACAAGAACGGCCACAAGGTGAAGAAGGGCGTCAAGTCAGCAACTAGTGGTGGAGGAACGAGCGGCGCCAACGTCTAGGTGCATCGCAACATCCCCATCCAGTACCCGATGCTCACCGACGCCAACTACGGCGTGTGGGCGGTGAAGATAAAAATTATTCTCCGAACCCTTCGAGTGTGGCAGGCAATCATGGTGGACGACGTCAATGACGAGTCCGACGAAGGTGCCATGGCCGCCATAGCCCAGTCCGTGCTAATGACCTTGTCGGAGTTCGAGACAGCAAGATAGGCGTGGAACACACTCAAGGAGATGAGGATCGGAGAAGATCGCGTCACCAAGGCTCGGGCACAAGTGCTCAAGCGCCAATTTCACAAGTTGTAGATGGAGGAAACTGAATCGGTGAACGACTATGCCATGCGTCTTACTACTTTGGTGGGAGAGATCCGCGCACTTGGTGCAAAGCTTGATGAAACCGAGATTGTGGAGAAAATTTTCAGTTCACTGACTGATAAATTCACGTACATCATCGGCACGCTCGAGCAGCTTTACGACATCGATGACATGGCCATAACGGATGCAGTCGGACGCTTGCAGACATGGGAAGAGAATGCTCGTGGCTTTTGGAAAGGCAACAGAGGAGGTAGCGACCAACTCATGTACTAGCACGCCGATAGGGAGGCCCCAAGTAGCAAAGGAAGGCGTGATGGTGGCGAAGGCTCAAGCAACGTGAAGCGCGACAGACAAACCACAAAAGGCAAAGGAAAATGCAAGCCACAAGGTCGTGGTAAGGCGGACCAATCTAAAGGGCGGAAGCCACGGAGCTTGGATTTATCCGAGGTTAAGTGCTATAACTGCAACAAGATGGGTCACTTTGCAAAGGATTGTCCGAAGCCTAACAAGCGAGAGATCAAGGCAAATTTGGCAAAGCAGGAAGACGAAGGTCCAGGCTTCTGATGGCCGAAGTTTGTGATCTTGCTGAAATGGTGGTTGTGAAACCAACCCGGAAGGTGCTACTTCATGAGAAGAATGTGACGCCTAAGTTATCCGTGGATCACAATGTGTCATGGTATCTCGACACGGGTGCTAGTAACCACATGACGGGATGCAAGGAGAAATTTCTCGAGCTGGAATATGATGTTCAAGGCTCGGTCAAGTTCGGTGATGGTTTAGTTAGGGAGATTTGCGGGCAAGGATCTGTCCTCTTCGAGGGTCTCACAGGCGAACATGGCATACTCAACGGAGTGTACTACATCCCACGGCTTCGCAACAACATTATCTCTATTGGGAAGCTTGACGAGAATGGATGCAAGGTGAATATTGAGAATGGAGTGATGACGATCTTCGACAACCTCCGAAACGTGCTAGCTCGTGTTTATCGCACACGGAATAGGCTCTATATCCTCAACCTTGATCAATCTCAACCGGAGTGTTGGCTCGCCAAGAGTGATGATGATTCGTGGTTATGGCATGCTAGATTTGGACACGTTAACTTCTACGCCTTGAAGAAGATGTCAAAGATGGAGATGGTATCCCGGATGCCATTTGACCCAGTTGATCGAGTATGTGACGGGTGCTTGGTTGGAAAACTGAACCGCAGGCCGTTCCCTGCTCAGTCTACCTATCGTGGTAGTGATGCAATAGAGCTGCTCCATGGTGATCTATGTGGCCCTATCAACCCAGCAACTCAGGCGGGAAAGAAGTATTTCTTCCTCGTGGTAGACGACTTCTCGAGATATATGTGGGTCGTTCTCCTACGATCTAAAGTTGAGGCGTTTGAAGCATTCAAGAAGCTGAAGGCTGCAACGGAGATGGAACACAAGTTAAAGGTTCGCGCTCTACAGACAGATCGCGGCGGAGAATTTACGTCGAACGAATTCAACGACTACTATGAGAAGATTGGCATAAAAAGGTTCCTCGCGGCACCTTACACGCCGCAGTAGAACAGGGTCGTTGAAAGGCGCAATTGAACCGTCGTTGACATGGCAAGGAGTTTACTCAAGAGCAAGAACCTGTCGGGGACTTTTTGGGGAGAAGTTGTTTCGACGACGGTCTATCTTCTCAACCAGGATCCAACGAAGGCGGTGGTCGGCAAGACTCCGTATGAAGCAATTTACGGACGTAAGCCGAATGTGTCTCATCTACGGACGTTCGGGTGTGTGGCACATGTGAAGACGGCGGATCCGCACCTCTCAAAGCTTGCCGATCGTAGCACCAAGGTGGTGTTCATCGGATACGAGAGGAGTTCTTGTACCATGGCATGCCGCTTCTACGATCCACAAACCAAGCGTCTACGGATTTCACGCGACATCGTGTTTGAAGAAAACCAAGTGTGGAATTGGAGCGCTGCAGCTGACGATGCTCCACACAGTAACATATTTACGGTTGAATTTCCAACTAATGATGATGCAGGGGAGGATGTCCAAGTAGTTGATAAGACGCCCAACCAAGGTGACCACAATGGTAGTGATCATCATGGTGCCGACACCGACGACGACATGCATAGGTCGCAAGGAGATAGCGACAACTAAGCGCACGCCACGGGTGGAGATCTCGATGACAACATCAACAACGAGGCGCATAGTGACGATGACAATCAAGATGATGATCATGATCACGACGACTACCCCGACGATGCGGATGTCGATGACACGCCCAAGACTCCACCATCTTTCTCAAGTGCATCAACATCGACACAATTTGTGTCACCTCCTTCGCAAGCCACAACGGATTCCTCAGGGCCTCGTCGCTACAAGGCGCTCAAGAAAGTCTACAAGTACACAAAGCCAGTTATGCTCGAGTACTTCGGACTATGTCTATTCGGAGTTGAGGAGCCGGTGAACTTCGTAGAGGCGAGCAAAAGCCGTAGTTGGACGCACGCCATGGATGAGGAGATGAAGGCGATTGAGAGCAATGGCACGTGGACTTTGGTAACCCGACCTCCAAACCAAAAGGCGATTGGTTTGAAGTGGGTTTACAAGTTAAAGAAGGACACAAAAGGTGCCATTGTGAAGTACAAGGCAAGACTTGTAGCAAAGGGCTACGTACAACGTCAAGGAGTTGACTATGATGAGGTGTTTGCACCGGTTGCTCGAATCGAGACGGTGAGAGTGCTACTAGCTTTGGCAGCACAAGAGGATTGGAAGGTTCATCATATGGATGTTAAATCCGCTTTCCTCAACGGCGATCTCATAGAAGAAGTGTACGTGGAACAACCCCTCGGCTACGACAAGAAAGGCGAAGAAGGAAAAGTTTACAAGCTCAAGAAGGCACTTTATGGGTTGAAGCAAGCGCCAAGAGCTTGGAAGTCAAAGTTAGACTGAAGTCTGGTCTCTCTCGGGTTCAAGAGATGTCCCCTCGAGCACGCAGTCTATACAAAGAACTCCAAAGGCTCAAACTTGCTAGTTGGAGTTTATGTCGACGATCTGATTATCACCGGAGATGGCGTACAAGAAATTGAACGTTTCAAGGCGCAAATGAAGAACAAGTTTAGCATGAGCGATCTGGGATTACTCAGCTATTACTTGGGCATCGAAGTGAAGCAAAGCTCCGAAGAGATTTCCCTATGTCAATCGGCTTATGCGGTCAAGTTATTGGAAAAGTGTGGAATGTCAGATTGCTACGAGACACAAGTTGCAATGGACCAACGTCACAAGTTGAGAAAGCGTAGGTCAAATCCGCCGGTGGACACCACAATGTATCGAAGCGTTGTGGGCAGCCTAAGATACTTGGTGCATACCCGACCTGACTTGGCTTACTCAGTCAGGATCGTGAGTCGTTTCATGGAGAATCCGACAACCGAGCACATGAGCGCGGTCAATAAAATCTTGCGCTATGTGAAAGGCACCATTAATCTTGGTTGCACGTATAGAGAGGGAAAGGAAGGATTGATCCTTCGTGGATATTCAGATAGTGACATGGCAGGTGATGTTGATAACCGAAAGAGCACAACGGGCATCGTTTTCTACCTTGGCCCGAATCCGATTAGCTGGAATTCTCAGAAGCAAAAGGTGGTGGCACTGTCTTCATCTGAGGCAGAATACATAGCGACAAGCACGGCGGCTTGTCAAGAAGTGTGGCTGAGAAGACTCCTGGCTATTCTTGCAAAGCGGGAGGTGCAGAAGGTGTCACTGAAGATCGATAACCAAGCTGCAATATCGTTGTGCAAAAATCCGGTTCATCATGAAAGGAGCAAGAACATTGATACCCGGTTCCACCATATCCGGGAGTGCATTGAAGAAGGGTTGATCGAGGTTCAACATGTGAACACGAAAGACCAACTTGCCGATATTTTCACCAAGTCCCTCGGTCGATAGAAGTTCATCGAGATGAGGAGGAAAGTCGGAGTGCAAGAAGTGAAGTCAAGAAACAAGATTAAGGATGTGAATGTAGGAGTTAATCATGTTGTTTCTTTAGGGTTAGGAAACAAAGCTAAACCGAGTCCTAGTAGTATTAGGATTCCTAGTCCTAGTCTATTTCCATATTCCCTTGTGGACGTGTATAAAAGACACCCTAGGGGTGTTGATTGTAACACTAGAAAAACGAAAAGAAATACAAAGAAAAGGCTCGACACGGGCCTTTAGCCATCAAATCCATCGATCAATTTTATTCGTGTCGCAAGTTACGCAAGTTCCGTCATGTAGCCGGCCGAAGCAAGAATCGCGTAGGCATGCCTGTACAGCTGCATACGCATGTTCAAAAGCCAACAGAGGTGAGGCTCACCGAGGGGCAGAGGAGAGGGGGCACACGGTGATAGAGCAGCGAGGTAGACGCTGCCGTCCTTCCACAGGTGCGGCGCCCAAGCCGCCGCAGTCCGGGACGACAGGACGACGAAGCCGTTGGCCTTGGCTACGTCTCACCGCAAAAACATGGCGGCCAAGGTGGTCCGAAGGTTCTTGGGGAAGACTGGGATGACACGACCGATGACTCACGCGGCGTCGAGCTTTCATTGGGGCCGATCATGGCGGCGTGGCTCTATATTCTCTCCGACAGCGCAAAGGGGAGAGGAGGAGGAGAACTGGCGAGGCTAGGTTTAGAGGAGCTGCTGGTGCGGTTATAAGGCTAGAAGCAGGAGTTGGTGGCCATCTGATTCGAGTGGGAGGAAAAATCTGCGGTGCTGCCGGGTTCATACCTGGGGACAAATGCACGAGGAAGAAAGGTTCCTCCAGATGGGCTTGGGCCGAAATCAACAGCTTTGGGCCTGGCACTCTCTCTCTGGTTAAAAGCCTTTTGCAATTAAAACAAAACATGTAATTTGGTTAAAACACATGGGCTAAAAGGAAAAGGCTTAAAATAAAAAGAAATATCTCTAATCTTCTAAAATCATGCCATAATTTATAAAAAAAATCGGGTAACTTTGGATGAGTTCAAGTAAAACCCTTTTATTTAAAATGAGGCCCTATTTTTAAATAAAACCAAAAGTAAAACAATTTCAAACACAGGGGTGTTGCACCCAACAAGAATAATAAGACATTTTGAAGAGGAGGAACATTTTATTAGGGCAAAAACAACAACTTAGAATTCTGCCTCAATATAAATGGAAGAAAGGAGTTTTTGAAACCATGGTGCCACAAAAGGGGTTTGAGCTTGATGTTGTTCCACCCAATCACATAGCAAAGCCCTAAGGCACACACACCATGCACTCACACTCAAACAACAAGGTGTAACCCAAACAGCAGAACCAAGAACAAGAACAAGAATTGATGTAATGCAGGATACCATGATGCGCATGAAATGAAGGCACCATTAACTCAAACCACTTGATCAGCATAACAAGGTTGCCTTACAAGGAAACAAATTACAAGAGGGGGGAGGAATGCATCAGGGCTGTCACACGCACCCCAGAGTTCGAACCTTTTCTTGGGTCCACGGAGCCCCGATTTTGACAACAAGGTTGCCTTCCTCAATGCTTCTGGCATGCACTTTGCAGCTATAACACTGGCGCAAAGCTTGCTGGTATTGGGCGACACGCTGGGTAGCCAGAAGACAATATTCCTCAAGGAGCGAGGCACCATCTTGCCATAGTTGCTCTTGTTCATCATCGTCAAAGGCTTGCACTAGAGGTAACCCGTATGTGAGTTTTGTGGGGCCCTCCAATTATACACATTAGACTAGGCAGAAGGGTGTCTCGCCGATAGCTCGATTTGGTGTCATCCCAAGTGACCAAAGTACTGCCGTCAGCTCATCAATCCAACGCTTGTCGCACTTGTGCAGCTTGTCGAAAGTCCTCATCTTGAGGCCACGGAACACTTCAGCATTCACCCTCTCCAATTAGCCTTTGCTTCTCAGGTGAGCAACAGACACAAAGAAAATCATGGCAGTATTGCATGAAGGTGCAGTTCATGAAGTGTGTGCCATCGTCGGTGATGAACTAGTTGGGAACACCAAACGAAAACTATTCCCTTGAAGAACTTGACGACTGCATGTGATATCACCACCCTCACTAGCTCTACCTTAGTCCACTTCGTGAACTTGTCAATTACAATGAATAAGAACTCAAAGCCACGGGTAGGATAACAGAAGGGGCCTACAACGTCGAGCCCCCATACCATGAAGGGCCAAGAGAGTGGTATGGTCTGAAGGGTTTTTGTTGGTTGATGTATCTGCTTGGCGTTGAAGCGACATGCTTCACATCTTGACTCCACCACCAAGGTGTATTGAAGGGATGTCAGCCAATAGATTCCTTGTTGAAAATCTTTGCCGACAAGTGCTTAGGACCGATATGGGAGCCACACATCCCCTAACGTATTTCTTCCATCAACTTCTGTCCATCTTCCACGCACATGCACTTCAATTTCACCCCATTTTGCCTTCTCTTGTACAGAGTGTTGTCCACGAACTAGTACATGCTTGATTTCTGGGCTACTCTTTCAACTTCTTCTTGATCTTTGGGAGTTCCCCAGTCTGGAGGAAATGCACTATTTGCAACACCCATGCCGAATTGTCTCGTTCAAAAACAAGAACTTAAGGTGTTTCTTCTCATGCAGGAGCGCCGATCTCGAATGCAATAATTTGTGTTCTGTGATACTTCCATTTTACTTCATGAATTATTATTAATATTTTTGTTCTTCTTGTCCATTATTCACTATTATCATACAATTCCTGTGCCCTTTTTCTCTGAATATGCCAGGTACATCACAAAGTGGGAAAATCTGGAAACTGGAATTCTGGATCGGGAAACCGAGAAAAAGGTAGAAAAATCAACATGCTCCAAATGAACTGAAATTTCACGGATAATTTTACCGGAATATTTAAGAATTAATGGTCTAAAAATAAACCAGGGGGTGGTCTCACCCTCATGCCTTGTGGCCACCCTGCTGGCCCTCTCACATCCCTCTTCTCCTATATGGTGTGTTTTGACATAGAAAAATCATAAGAAACCTTTCAGGTCAAAGTTCCACTGTCTCGAGGCGAAAACCTAAGTAGAGGCCCTTCTGCTCTCCGCATAGAGATTATGCTGGGGAAACTTCCCTCCAGGAGGGATAAATTGAATCCATAGTCATCACCAACGCTTCCTCCTTCGTCGGAGGATCAATATTCATCGACATCTTCACTGGAACCATCTCATATCCAACTCTAGTTCATCTCTTGTACTCAATTTTTGTCTCTAAACCTTAGATTGGTACCCGTGGGTTACTAGTTGTGTTGATTACACCTTGAAGTTCAAGCGTGTTGGATTACTCGGTGAAAGATATTATGTTCAAATCCTTGATTATCATTATTACACCTCTAATCTTAAACATGTTGATGAGGCATGAGTAGTAACTATTATTCCTGAGGACATGGGAAATTTTTCGTTATAAGTACTCATATAAAGTTGGTATTGATTCGATATTTCAATGATATGTATGTTGTTACTTTTCTTAGTGGTGTCATGTGAATGTCGACGACATGACACTTCACCATGGTATGGGACTAAGGGAAGCCACTCTTGAGTAACAAGTAGTTGATGGTTTTCGACAATAAATAGAAGGTTAAACCCCAGTTGTAGCGTTGCTTCGTGAGGGGTAGATTTGGATCCACACGTTTAATTCTATGGTTAGATTTTTCTTAATTATTGCTTCATAGTTGTGGATGCTTGCGGGATAGGGTAATCATAAGTTGGTTGTTTGTTCAAGTATGAAAAACACCGTAGCAACGGTCGACCCACATATCAACTTATCAAAGTAGCGAACATGAAACAAATCAATATGACGAATATGTCTAGACGGGAATTCCCATGTGTCCTCGGGAGCACTTGCTTTTTATAAGTGTACATTAAGGCTTGTCCTTTGCTACAAAAAGTATTGGTCTACCTTTCTGCACCTTTCCTACTATTTTTACTTGTCACTTGTTACAAATTATATTGCTACAAAACTATCTATCAATGTTACTTACAACACTTCCAAAGAATACCTTGCTGAAAACCACTTGTCATTTCCTTCTGCTCCTCGTTGGGTTCGACACTCTTACTTACTGAAAGGATTATGATTGACACCCTATAGTTTTGGTTCAGCAAAACTCTTTTCTAGCACCATTTACGGATAGTGAAGCGCCTTTGATAAGTGGAAATTGGTAAGGAAATATTATCGGTATGTGCTAAAATTTACTGTTGCTTTTCATTATGAATGATAACTCTTTGAGTGGCTTGTCCGGGGCATCTACATCTCAAATGAAAGTTAAAGAAGTTGTTTATTAACCTACTGAACCTATTAAGATATTTATTATGGGATTCCTTCACGTATGGTAGAGAAACTGTTGGCTAATCCTTATAAAGGTTCAACTCATCCTCGTTACGATTTGATATATGTCGATGAGATTTGTGGATTGTTTAAGCTTTCAGGTCTACCTGGAGACAAAGTTAAGAAGTATGTTTTACCTTGCTCTTCAGAGGTAAAAGCATGAATGTGGTACACACTATTGGATGATATTAGATCATGGGACTGGAATCGCTTAAAGCTGGAATTTCATCAGAAGTTTTATCCTGTGCATCTAATTCATCATGATCGGATTTTATTTATAATTGTTGGCCTCATGAAGGAGAAAGTATCGCTCAAGCTTGGGGGGGGGCTTAAATCTATGATGCACACTTGCCCCAGCCATGAGCTCTCAAGAAAAAATTATGCTCGGTTTTCTCATGATGATCAAACATTACTCGATTCTTGTGATACTAGTTCCTATAGGAACGAAATTGTTTAATTCCGATGAGATCTTCTAGAAAAGGTTAAATGCAACTCTGAAGATTGCGAACTCAAGAAGGTAAAGAGTCGGGTATAAAGCTTATTTTTGATTGCGTTAAATCTTTTATGGAAACTTCTTATTTCCATGAGTTTAGAAATAAATATGGTCTTGACTCTGAGCTAGTAGCTACTTTGTGTGTATGTTTTGCTACCTATGTTGATCTTCCCAAGGAGAACTGGTTTAAATATCATCCTCCCATTGAAAAATTACGTGAGGAATCTGTTACAATTAACAAGGAAGAAATAACTGTTAACCATGTTAATCGAATTGTTCCTACTTCTAACATTGAGAAACCTCCTTTGTCTTGTTCGGATTAGGGAACACACTAAGGCTACAACTATGGTTAATAAAAGTTATGTTAGGACACCTAACCTTCTTAACAAATAAACTTTGAGCCTAATATTTCGATAGTTAAAGATCTCCTAGTTCATAATATTGATGGGCCGGTTATTTACCTCTATGATAAAGCTACTAGGATTGCAAAACCTATTAGTAATAAGCGAGATGAACTCGATAAAAAATAAACTAGTGGTAGGCATGCCTATCATCTCAGTTAAAATTGGAGATCATTTCTATCATGGCCTATGTGATATTGGTCTTAGTGTTAGTGCTATGCCCTTTACATTATATCAAGAAATTATGCATGATATAGCACCCTCTAATATTGAAGATATTAATGTCCCTACTAAACTTGTAAACAGTGATACTATTTCACCAGTCGGGATTGTAAGAGATGTTGAAGTCTTGTGTGTAAAAGTCAAGTACCCAACTGATTAGTTAGTACTTGGTTCAGAACGAGATAAATTTTGTCCCGTCATATTTGGTAGACCTTTCTTGAATACTGTTAATGCTGAAATTACTTGTGCTACTGAGAAGATCAAAGTGAGCTTTCGTGATGTCTCATGATTTTAATTTTTCCAAGTTTAGTAAGCATCCACATGAAAAATAATTACCTAATAAGGATGAAATATTTGGTCTTGCTTCTATTGCAATGCCTCCTACCGATCTATTAGAACAATATTTGCTAGACTACAAGAATGATATGCGTGTGAATGAAAGGAATGAAATAGATAATTTATTCTTTGATCAACAACCTATCCTTAAAGACAACCTAATAGTTGATATTTTAGGTGATCCTCCTCCACCCAAGGGAGATCCCATGTATGAGCTTAACACATTGCCTAATACATTGAAATAGGCTTATCTTGATGCAAAGAAGATATATCATGTTATTATCAGTGCTAACCTTTCAGAGCATGAAGAAAAGAGATTACTAAAAAATTTAAGAAAGCACGGGGCTATTATTGGTTATACTCTTGATGATATTAAGGGCATAAGCCCCACTCTTTGTCAGCGCAAGATTGATATGAAACCGGATACTAAACTAGTCATTGATCATCAACGCCTTCTGAAACCTAAGATGAAAGAGGTGGTAAGAACTGAAATACTAAAACTTCTGGAGGAATGTATAATTTATCCTATTTTTGATAGTAGACGGGTAAGTCATGTTCATTTTTTCCCCTAAGAAAGGTGGTATAATTGTTGCTCCTAATGATAAAATGAACTTATTACACAAAGGATGGTAACTGGTTATAGGATGGTAATTGATTTTAGGAAATTGAACAAAGCTACTAGAAAAGATCATTACCCCTTGCCCTTTTATTGATCAAATGTTAGAATGATTATCTAAGCACACACACTTTTTCTTTCTTGATGGACATTCTAGATTCTTGCAAATACCTGTGTCAAAAGAAGATCAAGAGAAAACTACCTTTACTTTACCTTTTGGAACTTATGCTTATAGGCGTATGACTTTTGGTCTATGCAATGCACCTGCTATCGTTCAAAGATGTATGATTGCTATATTCTGTGACTTTTGGGAAAATATTGTTGAGGTTTTATGGATTTTTTTTCTATTTACGAGACTTCTTTTGATGATTACATGAGCAACCTTGATCGAGTTTTGCAAAAATGTGAAGAAATTAATCTTGTCTTGAATTGGGAGAAGTGCCAATTTTTGGTGAATGACGGTATAGTACTTGGGCATAAAATTTATGAACAAGATATTAAGGTGCATAAGGACAAATTTGATGCAATAGACAAAATGCCAAGCTAGAAGATATCAATGGTATAAGAAGTTTCCTCGGTCATGCTGATTTCTATAGGAGTTTCATTACAGATTTCTCGAAGATTTCTAGGCCATTAACTTATCTTCATCAAAAATATGTTCCTATTTTTTTTATGATGATTGTATACAAGCCTTTGAAATACTTAAGAAACCCTTAATTTCTACACCTATTTGTAAACCACGTGATTTGAACTTACCCTTTGAAATTTGTGTGATGCTAGTGATTATGCTGTTGTTGTTGTTCTTGGGAAAAGAGAAGACAAGAAATTGAATTTTATTCCTTATGCTTGTAAGACCCTAGATGATGCTCAAATAAATTATGCTACTACTGAAAAAAGAGTTTTTAGCAGTTTTGTTTGCATGTGATAAGTTTAGACCTTACACCATTGATTCTACAATAACTATTCACACTGATCATGCTCCTATTAAATACCTTATGGAAAAGAAAGATGTTGAACCGAGACTTATGAGATGGGTGCTATTACTCCAAGAATCTGACTTGCATATCATTGATAGGAAAGGAGCTGAAAACCCTATAACAGATAACTTGTTTAGGATGGAAAATGTTCTTGATAACCAACTTCTCATTGATGATAATTTTCCTGATGAACAACTTGCGCTTAAAAATAATTCACAGTACTCCTTCTTATGCAGATTATTCTAATTACATTGTTGCTAAATATATTCTGCCTAGCTACACCTATAAACAAAAGAAAAAAATCTTTTATTACTGAAGACATTACTTTTGGTATGACCCACATCTTAATAAAGAAGGTGTAGATGGTGTTATTATACATTGTATACCTGAGCATGAACAGGAACTTATCCTAAGGAAGTGTCATTCTGAGGCCTACAGAGGACACCATGCTGGTGACCGAACTACAGATGCTCTTACGTATGTCCTTTCATGTGATGAATGTCAAAGTGTTTGTAACATTGGTTAACATGAGGAAATGCCTATGAATTATTTCATTGCTATTGAACCATTTTATGTCCGCGGCTTTGATTTTATGGGCTCTTTTCCTTCTTCTAATTGGTATACTCATATTTTAGTTCATGTTGATTACTTTACTAAGTGGCTACAAGCAATTGCAACTAGTAGTGCTGATCACAACACTTCTATTAAAATGCTTAAAGACGTCATTTTCCCGAGGTTTGTAGTCCCTAGATATTTAATGACTGATGGTGGTTCACATTTTATTCATGGTGCTTTCTGTACAATCCTAGATAAATATTATGTTGACCTTAGAATTGCATGATGTTATCATCCTCATTCTAGTGGCCAAGTTCAATTGAGCAACCGAGAAATAAAATTGATATTGCAAAAGATTGTCAATAGGTCTAGAAAGAATTGGTCTAAGAAACTTGATGATGCTTTATGGGGTTATAGAACTCCTTATAAAATCCCATGGAGATGTCTCCTTAGAAAATTCTTTATTAACAAGCTTGAAATTTACCTCTTGAGTTAGCACATAAAGCTTACTGGGCAATTAAATAACTTAACTATGACTTTAAACTTGCCGCTGAAAAGAGGTTATTTGATAGTAGCTCACTAGATGAATGGAGGACACAAGCCTTTGAAAATGCCGAGTTATTTAAATAAAAAGTTAAAAGATGGCATGATAAGAGAATCCAAAAGTGAGAATTCAATGGAGGAGATCTAGTGCTTTTGTACAATTATTGTTTCAAATTCTTTGCAGGTAAACTCCTCTCCAAATGGGAAGGCCCATATCTTGTCGAGGAGGTACATTGCTCCGGTGCTACAAAGATCAACAATTTTGAAGGCAATAATCCTAGAGTCGTAATTGGGAAAAGAATTAAGCATTACATCTGAGGTGCGCCCATTAATGTTGCAACTAACATTATCCAAGTGATAACATCGGAGGAGCACATAAAAAGGAGTAGGTACGTGAAATGGTAAGAAAATAGACTCTAAAAATTCCAAAAAAATATGTTTTGTTGGTTCTAGTATTTTAGAAAAATTACAAAAATAAAATGAGTCAGGGGACCCAAGAGCAAGACCCAAGGCAATAGGGCGCGACCACCACCTGGTTGCGCCCTCATGCCTTGGGGTCATACTTGTGATCCGCGTTGGGTTTTCCGTAAAGAGGAACGGGTTATCGTAGCACAATGTGGGTGAGTATGTTCCTCAATTATGGAACCAAGGTTTATCAAACCAATAGGAATATTAACCACAACCATCGTCAATGGCTACACACAAAAGAACAAACAACTTGCACCCAACGTGGTCAACAGACTTTTCAATCCTCTTGTTCTTATGATTTGCGAGCGAGTGAGGTGTGTAGATAATTGTAGATAGCAAGATAAAATGAATGAAAGTAAATGGAAGCAAGGTATTGAAGGTTTTTTATATATGTTGTGATTATATCTAGGGGCATAGTTTTCCCTAATGGCATCTCTCATGAAATATAGTATACGGTTGGTAAACAAATTACTGTTCGGACAATGAGAGAAAAGCGGATAGTTATGCGATATTCAAGGCAATGAACATGTCCATATAGGCATCATGTCCATAAACAAATAGGACGAATCCTGCCTGCAACTATTACTATTACTCCACTCATCGACCGCTATCCAGCATGCATGTGGAGTATTAAGTAAAATAGAGTAATCCATGAAGAACAATGACATGATGTAGACAAAGTAAACTCAAGCAATATGAATAAACCTCATTGTTTTATCCTTAGTATCAGCAACACAAAGACGCATCTTGTCCCCTTCCATCACTGGAATATAGAAATTCGCCAGGTTGAACCTACTACAAGGCACCTTTCTCACTAAAGAAATATCAATCTAGTTGGCCAAACTATTTCAATAGATCAGAGAGAATTATGAAGCTATTGTAATCATGCACATAAGAATCATCTAAGTATTCAGAGGAGACTCAAATATTCATCATTAATAATCTGATCATAAACGCACAATTCATCGGATCCTAACAAATGGACCGCACAAAATCAATTACATCATGTGGATCAAAGTGAAGATGCAACGATCATTGTATTGAAGGTCAAGAGAGAGAGAGAGAAAGAGATTACCATCTAGGTACTGGATATGGACCCATATGTTTGTGGTGAACTACTCACACATCATCGTGAGGCCCTCGTCTGTAACTTCATGACCGATCCCCCCTTTGACACGGTGCGAGAACAGAGGTCCAGATGGCTTCCCATTGGAAGAGAAACTTGTGGTAGCATAAAAAGTGTATACGAGAATTTAGGAGCTAGAGAACGGAGTCGGGAGGGCCTCGAGGGGCCGACAAGCCAACAAGGTGCCCCAAGGCTGCATCTGGTTGGCTTATGGGGCCCTCGTCTGTCCCTAGCCTTCCCCTTATGCTTGTTGCTCTTCTTTTGTTCCAGAAATAATCACCAAAAGTTTCAGGTCAATTGGACTTTGTTTGTTATGGAAAACCTCAAAACTGAAAACACGCAGAAAACGACATCTGGCACCGGGCACTGGGTCAGTAGGTTAGTGCTTAAAAATAATGTAAATTGGTAAATAAATACCCCCAAGCTTTTAAATTATAAATATTTGGAGAAGTATCAAGCATCCCCAAGCTCAATTCTTGCTCGTCCTCGAGTAGGTAAATGATAAAAACAATTTTTTTGATGTGAGATGCTATCCATGATGTAATCTTATGCAGGTATGCTCATTGAGAAATGCTGAATAATAAAAAAATTAACACAACAATACTCATAGGTATAAGGAGCAAAATCATTAATCTTTATAAGTATACGATCCTCAAAGATTGTTTTACCCCATTCATCTTATTATATTAGCAAAGCATGGTTCCATCTTCACCACATTAATACAAATGTCAAGCACCACGGTGTCCAAGACGGGTAATTGGATCGTACTTTTTCAATATGCATCAACTTTTTATTCTTCACACAATACATGAGTGTGAACAATTGGACATAGCATAAAGGTGGAATAGAATATGGTGGTAGGTTTCAAAGGGGTGAAAGTGGAGAAAATAATTTCACATCAACTAGGCATATCAACGGTCTATGGAGATGCTCATTGATAGATATGGACGTGAGGAGTAGGGATTGCCATGCAAATGATGCACTAGAGCCATAAGTGTATGAAAGCTCCATTGAAGCTAATTGGGGTGTGCATCCAACTTGCTTGCTCATGAAGACCTCGGGCATTTGAGAAACCCCATCATTATAATATACAAGCAAAATTTATGAAAAAGTGATTCCCACTAGAATATCAATGATATAATCATGAGACTCTCTATATGAAGCAGAAGGTGCCACTTTGAGGCACAAGTGTGGTAAAGAATAATAGCAAAGTCCCTTCTCTCTTTTTCTCTCATTCATTTTTTCTCATTTCATCATTTTTTATATGGTGGGATCATTTGGCCTCCGCCATTTTTATTTCCTCACTAGGACAATGCTCTAATAATGATGATCATCATACTTCTATTTACTTACAAATCAATATGAAAACCGATAGGACAATATAACTCTATACGAATGTCTCTGGCAGTGTATCAGGATGGGCAAAGATCTAGCGTGACATGTATAAAAATATGATGAATGGTGGCTTTGCCACAAATAATATGTCAGCTCTATATGATCATGCAAAGCATTACGATGATGAACGAACTAGTCATGTGAAGTGATGATGTCATTTACATCGCAACATATCTCAGAATGGCTATGGAAATGCCATGATAGGTAGGTATGGTGGCTATTTTGAGGAGAATATGAAAGACTTATGTGCAATAGATCGTGTTGTCGCAGGGTTTGGATGCACCGGTGAAAGTTGCACCGATCCTCAGGTGAGAACGAGTGTTGCACGGTACCAAAGAGGCTAGCAAATACAAGGAGGTGAGATTGCGTATGTCCATGGTGTCACATTAGTCATGGAGAACTCATGTACTTATTGCAAAGTTGTATCAGTTTTATCAAAAATTAAAGTACTACTCGCATGCCCCGAGAGAGATGGTTGGTAGGAATAAACCATCACGTGACTCCAACTCAAAGCAACACTAGGATTTCAACGATGAATAGAAATGCTCACAGATCATCACCATGTCATTTTAAGTTTTAGATAAAAAATAAGTTTACATATCTTAATATGGAAACCTCTTTCAACTAATAATAATGCACTCACACCTTTTTAATATCACCACATCAATATCATTAACCCATAATTTCTCTATATGTGCTACATGATGGTTTTAATTATCACTCATTGAACACCCATTATTTTTGATATAGTCTTATGACCCATGCAAATTACTGTTACTATATATTTAACTCCAAAACAAATATAATTGAAGAACCAGGGCATAATATTTCTATAAAATCTACACGGCATCGTGGTCAAACGATTATAAGTCAAGTACTAGAGCTACTTCTAAGCTCAAAAGATATAAGTGAAGGACATAGAGTATTCTAACAAATTGTAATGATGAGATGACTCTCTCAAATAGGTATGTATATAAAATTATTATTTTGGCAAACTTAAAGTAAAAGCAAACAAAAGCAAACAATGCTCCAAGCAAAACTCATATCATGTGATGAATAAAAATGTAGCTCCAAGTGAGATATTGATGGATTAACACGAAAAGAGGGGATGTCTTCCGGGGCATCCCCAAGCTTAAATGCTTGAGTTTCCTAGAATATTACCTTTAGGTGCCTTAGGCATACCCATTCTTAGGTTTTTTCTTCTCCTCAATCCTTTTTCCATCGGGATAATACCCAATACTTGAAAAATTCAATCACATTAAACTCAACAAACTTCGTGACATCTGTTAGTATAAACAACATATCAAATACATTAAGGTGCTATTCTAATTTTCTTTTAGCATAGGGAATTTTATTATAACTTCTCCATGTCTTATACAACCTGATTCAATCCATAGCAACACCAAAACAAGCAAACTATGCAAGCAAAAATAGAATATGACTAAAACAGAATAGTCTATAGTAATCTGTAATGAACCTATACTTCTGTAACTCCAAAAATTATTAAAGTTTAGGAATAACCAAGGAATTTTTATATAAATCCTTTGTAAAATTATCATCTTAAAAATATGTTTCAGTAAAATCAGAGAAATTCTGCACTATTCATCAAAGTTTCTGTTTTTGCACCGTATCGGTTTTACTCATCATACAAATCGTCCCAAAACATTTACTTGGAATAAAGACTAAATAAATCATAAAAACACAATAATTACATCAGAAATAATCATGTTATCACAAATAAACACATATTAAAATAATAAAAAATAAAGATAACTATTGGATTGCCTCAAAACAAGTGTTATTGTTTTACGCCCCTAGCTAGGCATATTGATAGTTTCAAGTGTTGTCATCTTCGACACTCCACCCATAAGTGGGTCTAATGATTGATTCATAAGGTGGTCTAATTATATTTCTAGGGAATTGTTCCATTCCTTTCTTTATTCAAAGTGGAATCTTATGTTTCCCTCTTTCATGTCAAGTAGGATTGCATTCAATATAAAGCACAGCTAAATCTACACGCACATAATTTTTATTTGCAATTATGAGCACATCATTTATTCTACCCAAGGATTTCTTAACGGTAGAATCCGCAAGATGCAAGTTTAGGGAACATTCTTCAATATTACTGAGACCAGGCACATCACATAAAGATTTGGGTATAGTTGAAACGGTAGCACCAAGGTCACACAAAGAATTGCCTTCATATTTATTTATCTTAATTTTGATAGTTGGTTCCCGCTCATCATGCAAGTTTCTAGGAATAGAAACTTCAAGCTCAAATTTCTCATCATAAGCTTTTAACATAGCTTCTACTATATGTTGAGTAAAAGATTTGTTTAGTTCATAAGCATTGGGTGAGATAATAATGGATTACATCACGGAAATACATTCTACTAAAGAGAAATTATAATAATTAAAGTCCTTGTAATCCAAAATAGTAGGCGCATCACTAGTTAATGTTTTGACCTCTTCAAACACACTTTTTCGGTTCTAGCATTAAAATAATCACCCTCCAGGCGAATAGGACGCTCCTTTACTAGAGTTGACTAATCTTGAGTCTCTTCATTATTAATATTCTGAGAAGTAAACAAAGATTCAATACGATAAGTACCAATCATTTTAAGATCTTCATCATGATTGTGGTAAAAACCGCGAGGAAGAGGTTTTTCTAGGAATTCCTTCTTAGCTTACATTAATTAATAGAAACTTGGATAGATTTAATAGTATAATTAAAATCATGCTTAGGAGGCAAAGATTTTTTAAGGTTTTCTACACTAAGAGAAGTCCTATCCATGTTTTTAGCCAAAGTATCAACAACATGCAATTATTCTTCTACCATAGTACTAAAAACCTTTTCATAATTAATGAATTCCTTAATTGTGTTCTCAAGATCAGAGGGTATCCTACTATACTTTTTAGAAGAATTTCCATAATAATCTCCATAAGCATTAGGAACATTACCGGGATATGGCCCAGCATTGAAATTACCCCTATAAGCATTGTTGTTGAAATTATTTCACGAGACAAAGTTCACATCAATAGCATCATTATTTTGCTCAATCAAGGTAGACAAGGGAATATCATTGGAACAACATGAGTATTTAGATTAGCAACCAAATTCGTAAGAGAATCCACTTTTTCACTCAAAGTAGCGATTTCCTCAACAGAATTTACCTTCTTACCGTTCGAGCTTATGCCATCGAGAATAATTGGTCACGACGTTGTCCAGAAGTTTTGTGGCCTCTCCTAAGGTGACATCCATAAATGTACTACATGTAGAAGAATATAGAAGATGTCGAGTCACAAAGTTTAGTCTAGCAAAGAAATTTTGGATAATCATCCACAAGTTTAAACCAAGTGTGGGGAAATTTCTTATCATCAATTTCATTCTCTCACATGCTTGTAAAACATGTTCTTGATCATGTGGTTTGTAATTAATTATTTGATTTCTAAGGGAAATGATCTTAGCAGGAGGAAAATACTTGGCAATAAAAGAATCTTTACACTTATCCCATGTTGCAATACTATTGTGTGGTAAAGATAAAGACCAAGATTTAGCTTTATCTCTGAGTGAAAATGAAAACAATTTAAATTTCATAATATCATTATCCATATACTTGTTATTTTGCATATCACATAGTTCAACAAAGGTATTGAGATGTGAAGCGGGAAATGATCTTAGCAGGAGGAAAGCGAGTGAGTTGTGTACACAATTTTAGATATCAAGATGAAATAAAACTAAGTAAATGGAAGCTAGGTACTGAAGGTTTTTAATGTATGTTGTGAATAGAACCAGGGCCATAGTTTTCCCTAATGGCATCTGTCATGAAAAATAGCATATATTGGGTTAACAAATTACTCTTGGTCAATTGACAGAAAAGCGGATAGTTATGCGATATTCCCAGCAATGATCATGTGTATATATGCATCATGTCCATCAAAAAATACGCTAACTCCTGCCTGCACATATTATATTTCTCCACTCATCGACCGCAATTCTGCATGCATCTAGAGTATTAAGTAAAACAGAGTAGTGCATCGAGAACAGTGACATGATGTAGACAAAGTAAACTCAATAACTATGAATAAACCCCATCATTTTATCGTTACTAGCGGCAACGCAAAGACTCGTCATGTCCCCTTCTCACATTGGGATATAGAAGTTCTCTATGTTGAACCTACTACAATGAACCTCTCTCACCGAAGAAATATCAATCTAGTTGGCAACACTATTTCAATAGATCAGAGTGAATTACGAAACTATCATAATCATGAACATAAGAATCATATAAGTATTCAGAGGATACTCAAATATTTATCATGAATAATATGAATATAAACCCACAATTCATCTGATCCCAACAAATGCACCACATAAAAGGAATTACATCATGTGGATCAAAGTGGAGATGCGATGATCATTGTGTTGAAGATCAAGTGAGAGAGATTACCATCTAGGTACTGGCTATGGACCCATAGGTATGTGATGGAGTACTAACACATCATCATGAGGGAAGCAAGGTTGACTCAGAGGCACTATGTGATTGATCCCCCCTCCGACAAGGTGTCTGAATGGAGCTCCAGATGGCCTCCCATCAGTAGAGAGACATGTGGTGGTGTAAAAAGTGTATCAGGACACCTTCTGATGTTTTAGGGTATATGAGAATCTATAAGTGAGAGAACAGAGTCGGGAGGGCATCGAGGGGCTCACAAGCCAACATGGCCCACCCCATGTCGCATCGGGTTGGCTTGTTTGTCCCTCATGTGGCCGCCAGCCTTCCTCCGATGCTTGTTTCTCTCCTTCTCGTCTCGAAAAAATCACCAAAAAGTTTCAGGTCAATTGGACTTCGTTTGGTATGGAAAACTAGAAAAGTGAAACACATGCAGAAAACAACAACTGGCACTAGGCACTGGGTCAATAGGTTAGTGCTCAAAAATAATATAAATTGGTAAATAAATACCGCAAAATCATTCTAGAATGATAATATATCAAGATGCAACAATAAAAAATTATAGATATGTTTTAGAGATATCAGGGGGGCCTCGTGTGCCTCCCAGACTCCATTTTCTTCTCGAGCATGTATTCTTACCTATAAAAAAATAATTATATATACTCCCGACTATTTTGACCACCGCATCACGAGATTTTCCTTTGTTCTTGTTTCACGTTGTTTCTGTGACAGATCTAGATTGCCATGGCAATGCCAAGCTCCTCCAAGGACAAGTTCTTTGAGAAGTTTATCAACCCATACCTCTTGGAGGTGATGAAACACCCTCAAGCCATTGATATGTATGAGTGGGTGCTTCACATATGAGACTTCCAAGGACCAAAGAAGGAGGGAAGCGAGAAGGCCAGGCTTGCGGCGATGGAGCAGGAGATCTTCAAGTGTCAAGTGATGGTTAAACTTGGTTTGACTGCTAATCAATCTATGATCACTGACTTCATTCAGGAGAACAAGCTGGACACCAGGAACATGGGAGAGGCCCTCTTCAAGCTTCAAAGGCGGATTCAAAACCTCCAATCTCAAATCTTTGACCTCCAAATCGAAAACTGTGAGTATGAATTGAGGCTTAAGAGGATGAGCATCGCTACTGATTTTGGGGTCCCGAAGACAAGGTTTTATTTCTATGATGGTGAGCCAATGCCTTGGAGGGCGGAATATGAACCTGCCACATCATCACCATATTCACCTGGGAAGGACGCCTGAGTACATGGGTATGGGCACCACCCTTAGCTTGGTCCAACCTTGAGGGAGATGCCCCGGTATCGTACCACCATCACTTCCACCATTACCATATATCTTAGTTTGATCCTTAGTTCTTTCGTGATTTACAGAAATAAATTTCAGATTTCTTTGCTTAGAATTTTTGCTTTGAGATCCATCTACACTTGTCACCGTGTGTGAGAGTTATATAATAAAGATTAGTTGAGTTTGTGTTCTTTACTTGTGTGCACGCATCATCATAGCTTGGCAATAAAAAGGGTAAATATTAAGATCATATGCTTATCTCATGAGAAGTAATGGCTGCTCACAAAAAGGGTATAAGTGATGAAAGTTGTTGATAGTAAACATAGTATTAGTCATTTATGCAATCTAGGAAAGATTATGAAAGAGGAGGGAAGACTGAAATATAAATACTCTATCTTGGACATCATTTATGATTGTGATCCCTCACCAAATAATATATAATGATGAAGTGTTGATGTTGCACATGGAAGACAACATAATGATTATGGTAGTTTACATTCACATGGAACTTATATGGTCATGACTCCTTTAACATGTGGTGCTTGCTTTAGATCATTTCTAGCCAAAACATTTTGCACTAAGTAGAGATGCTACTTGTGCATCCATAACCTTGAAACCTAGTCTCTTGCCATGAGATTCCACCATACCAACCTATGGATTGAGTAAGATCCTTCAAGTAAGTTTTCATTCGTGCATCAAACAATAAAAAATTGCTCCTAAACATGTATGATATTTTATTGCAAGGGAAAATAAGCTTTGTACAATCTTGTGATGGTAAATAAATAGAAGCGATGGACTACATAATAAAGTTTTCTATCACAAGGGGCAATATAAAGTGACATTCCTTTGCATTAAGAGTTTGCACATCCAAAAACTTAAAAGCGCATGCCAACCTATGCTTCCCTGTGCGAAGGGCCTAGATTTTCTCTTCACGAGGTCATTCCTATGTGTGAGTCAATAAAGTTTATTACTCTTCCTACCTATTGACTCTATAGTGGTAAGCACCATGTGTTCAGGAAAGATCCATACTTATATATCCTAGTGGATATCGATGATCATGATTTATTATTGGTATTATCCTTGAGGTAAATAAGTTGGGTGGAAAATCATTTAAGCCCGTGTCTTCCTATGTGTCCTATGGAAACATGAGTTCCGAAAATATGACTTGGGCATGATAAATCATAGAAGATTAAATGATAGTTGAGTATGTGAACTTGACAAAAACAAAGCTCTTACATAGACTCTCCTTTGAAATATGATGAATTACAATTGTCCCAATAACTAAGAACATATTGTGTTGATTGTCAATAATGTTTATGCTTCTTCCTCCAATACTTGTGAACGGATAGTTACTTTTTTATATTTTTGTCGACACCTCTCTCTCAAATCATGTGATCATTATTATTGAGTTCGGCTTTCGCTTGAGGACAAGTGAGGTCTAAGCTTGAGGGAGTTGATATGTCCATTTTGCATCATAAATTATTATTGATATTTGTGTTATTCTTTCCCATCATTCCTTATTATCATACAATTCTTATGCCCATTCTCTCTAAATATGCAAGGTACATCACAAAGAGGGAAATATCTGGAAATTGGAATTCTGGAGCGGGAAACAGAGAAAAAGACAAAGAACTCAACATTCTCGAAATGACGTGAAATTTCACGGGGAATTTTTCTTGAATATTTAAAAATTATTGGGAAAAAAATATACCAAAGGGGGCCACCTGTTGGCCCGAAGGTAACAGGGCATGGCCACCACCTAGCCACGCCCTAATTCCTTGTGGGCCCCTGTTGGCCCTATGACGTCCCTCTTCTCCTATATGGTGTGTTTTGACCTTGAAAAAATCATAAGCAACCCTTTGGGACGAAGCACCGCCGTCTCGATGCGGAAACCTGGGCAGAGGCTGTTTTGCTCTCTAGTAGAGAGATTCTGACAGGGAAACTTCCCTCCAGTAGGGGAAATCGAAGCCATCGTCATCACCAATGCTTCCTCCACTACTGAAATTCAGAAATTTGCCATCTGCCAAGGCGGACGGAAAGGGGGCAGCCACGGACGGCAAAGGCTTTGCCGTCTGCCCCCTCATGGCAAAGTAGACGGTAAAAAAAATCCGGTGAAGAGGCTCTTTGCCGTCAGCTTTCACACCACGGACGGCAAAGAATCTTTGCCATGAGGGGACAGACGGCAAAATAGATGGGACGGCATATATTGCAACGTCCCCGTTAAGTGTTAACGGCAGGCCTCCTCTCTTTGCCGTCTGCCTTACCCCCTTTGCCATGTGGGGGCAGACGGCAAAGTGGGGAGAGAGAGGGGACAGATTCCCCCTTTGCCGTCTGCCTTCCCCCCTTTGCCATGTGGGGGCAGACGGCAAAGAGGGGAGAGAGAGGGGGCATATCCCCCCTTTGCCATGTGCCTTCCCCCCTTTGCCATGTGGGGGCAGACGGCAAAGAGGGGAGAGAGAGGGGGCAGATTACCCCTTTGCCATGTGCCTTCCCCCCTTTGCCATGTGTTGGCACACGGCAAAGAGGGGAGAGAGAGGGGGCAGATTCCCCCTTTGCCATGTGCCTTCCCCCCTTTGCCATGTGTTGGCACACGGCAAATAGGGGAGAGAGAGGGGGCAGATTCCCCCTTTGCCATGTGCCTTCCCCCTTTTGCCATGTGTTGGCAGACGACAAAGAGGGGAACCAGCCCCTTATTTTTTTTTGTTATATCCAGCATTTTTAACAATAATCAGGATATATATATATATATATATATATATTTGACATAAATAAATTTCTTTCCGTACTCATAACCATATTAAAATAACTCTCATCCATAGTGCATACATATTATGCAAGTTACATCCGTACCAAACCATATATAACACCAGTTTCATCTACGTGCATACAAAGTTTCATATATTCATATACTACAATAGTTTCAATACAACCCATGGTACAAGAAATCATCTTCAAGCATTCCATCAACCAAGCTTCCCGTGAAGTGAAAGTAATCAGCAAAATGACAAATAAGAAAGTTAGAAAAATAATACTAGATGAAGTAGTGTATATATAGGTTATTTCGGAGAGAAATTAGCTAAGTATAGACCATTTAGGAGCTAATTAAGCTAATTATGTCATTTAGGTGGAACCCTAGCTAACTATAGGACAAGAGAAAGAGAAGAAGAAGTAAAAGAAGGAGGAGGAGGAGGAGGAGGAGGAGGAGAAGGAGAAGGAAGAGGAGAAGAAGAAGTAAAAGGAGGAGGAGGAGGAGGAGGAGGAGGAGGAGAAGGAAGAGGAGAAGGAGAAGGAAGAGGAGAAGAAGAAGAAAAGAAGGAGAAGGAGAAGAAGAAGGAGAAGGAGAAGGAGGAAGAAGGAGTAAGAAAAAGGAGAAGGAGGAGCTCCTTCTCCTTCTCCTCCTTCTTCTCCTTCTTCTTCTTCTCCTCCCTCTCCTCCTTCTTCTTCTTCTCATTTTTCCTCTTCCTTCCTTTCATTTTTCCTCTTTTTCTCTTCTTGTCCCCTTCTTCGGGCTAAATTGGCTAAGAATGCCTTTTTGGAGCTAATTATGTCATTTCGAGGATAATTAGCTAAGTATAGGTCATTTTTTATTAAATAGGCCATTTTGGAGCTAACTAAGCTAATTATGTCATTTCGTAGGATAATTAGCCAATTTAGCCTTTCTTGGATGAGTCTAAGCTACGTAGAAGAAGAGATAGAGAAGAAGAAGTAAAAGAAGGAGGATGAGGAGGAGGAGGATGAGGAGAAGAAGAAGGAAGAGGAGAAGAAGAAGAAAAGAAGAAGGAGAAGGAGAAGGAGAAGGAGGAAGAAGGAGGGAGAAGAAGGAGAAGGAGGAGCTCCTTCTCCTTCTTCTTCTCCTCCTCCCTCTCCTCCTTCTTCTTCTTCTCATTTTTCCTCTTCCTTCCTTTCATTTTTCCTTTTTTTCTCTTCTTGTCCCCTTCTTCGGGCTAAATTGGCTAAGAATGCCTTTTTGGAGCTAATTATGTCATTTCGAGGATAATTAGCTAAGTATACGTCATTTTTTATTAAATAGGCCATTTTGGAGCTAACTAAGCTAATTATGTCATTTCGTAGGATAATTAGCCAATTTAGCCTTTCTTGGATGAGTCTAAGCTACGTAGAAGAAGAGATAGAGAAGAAGAAGTAAAAGAAGGAGGAGGAGGAGGAGGAGGAGGAGAAGAAGAAGGAAGAGGAGAAGAAGAAGAAAAGAAGAAGGAGAAGGAGAAGAAGAATGAGAAGGAGAAGGAGGAAGAAGGAGGAAGAAGAAGGAGAAGGAGGAGAATCCTTCTCCTTCTTCTCGTTCTTCTTCTCCTCCTTCTTCTTCTCATTTTTCCTCTTCCTTCCTTTCATTTTTCATCTTTTTATCTTCTTGTCCCCTTCTTCGGGCTAAATTGGCTAAGAATGCCTTTTTGGAGCTAATTATGTCATTTCGAGGATAATTAGCTAAGTATAGGTCATTTTTTATTAAATAGGCCATTTTGGAGCTAACTAGGCTAATTATGTCATTTCGTAGGATAATTAGCCAATTTAGCCTTTCTTGGATGAGTCTAAGCTACGTAGAAGAAGAGATAGAGAAGAAGAAGTAAAAGAATTAGGAGGAGAAGGAGGAGGAGGAGAAGAAGAAGAAGGAAGAGGAGAAGAAGAAAAGAAGAAGGAGAAGGAGAAGAAGAAGGAGAAGGAGCAGGAGGAAGAAGGAGGAAGAAGAAGGAGAAGGAGGAGCTCCTTCTCCTTCTCCTCCTTCTTCTCTTTCTTCTTCTCCTCCTCCCTCTCCTCCTTCTTCTTCTTCTCATTTTTCCTATTCCTTCCTTTCATTTTTCCTCTTTTTCTCTTCTTGTCCCCTTCTTCGGGCTAAATTGGCTAAGAATGCCTTTTTGGAGCTAATTATGTCATTTCGAGGATAATTAGCTAAGTATAGGTCATTTTTTATTAAATAGGCCATTTTGGAGCTAACTAAGCTAATTATGTCATTTCGTAGGATCATTAGCCAATTTAGCCTTCCTTGGATGAGTCTAAGCTACGTAGAAGAAGAGATAGAGAAGAAGATGTAAAAGAAGGACGAGGAGGAGGAGGAGAAGAAGAAGGAAGAGGAGAAGAAGAAGAAAAGAAGAAGGAGAAGGAGAAGAAGAAGGAGAAGGAGAAGGAGGAAGAAGAAGGAGAAGGAGGAGCTCCTTCTCCTTCTTCTCCTTCTTCTTCTCCTCCTCCCTCTCCTCCTTCTTCTTCTTCTCATTTTTCCTCTTCCTTTCTTTCATTTTTCCTCTTTTTATCTTCTTGTCCCCTTCTTCGGGCTAAATTTTCTAAGAATGCCTTTTTGGAGCTAATTATGTCATTTCGAGGATAATTAGCTAAGTATAGGTCATTTTTTATTAAATAGGCCATTTTGGAGCTAACTGAGCTAATTATGTCATTTCGTAGGATAATTAGCCAATTTTGCCTTTCTTGGATGAGTCTAAGCTACGTATAAGAAGAGATAGAGAAGAAGAAGTCAAAGAAGGAGGAGGAGGAGGAGGAGGAGGAGAAGAAGAAGGAAGAGGAGAAGACGAAGAAAAGAAGAAGGAGAAGGAGAGGAAGAAGGAGAAGGAGAAGGAGGAAGAAGGAGGAAGAAGAAGGAGAAGGAGGAGCTCCTTCTCCTTCTTCGCCTTCTTCTTCTCCTCCTCCCTCTCCTCCTTCTTCTTCTCATTTTGCCTCTTCCTTCCTTTCATTTTTCCTCTTTTTCTCTTCTTGTCCCCTTCTTCGGGCTAAATTGGCTAAGAATGCCTTTTTGGAGCTAATTATGTCATTTCAAGGATAATTAGCTAAGTATAGGTCATTTTTTATTAAATAGGCCATTTTGGAGCTAACTAAGCTAATTATGTCATTTCGTAGGGTAATTAGCCAATTTAGCCTTTCTTGGATGAGTCTAAGCTACGTAGAAGAAGAGATAGATAAGAAGAAGTAAAAGAATGAGGAGGAGGAGGAGGAGGAGGAGAAGAAGAAGGAAGAGGAGAAGAAGAAGAAAAGAAGAAGGAGAAGGAGAAGAAGAAGGAGAAGGAGAAGGAGGAAGAAGGAGGAAGAAGAGTCTTCTGCATCCTCTGAGTTGAGTAGCACCATCAATTTTGAACGGGCCCCCCCATTCTTGCCTCGGTCGGGAGATGCAAAATCAAATGTTGCATTGGATTAAAGAAGCCCGGTGGAAAGATCTTTTCTAATTTGCACACCAACTCCGGCGCCAACTCTTCCATTTCATCTAGCACGCCAGGCGATAGTTCTTTCGCACAAAGAGAACGGAAGAAATAGCTCAGCTCTGCCAGTACTAGCCATTCATCTTGAGGGATAAAGCCACGCAACATCACCGGCATTACCCGCTCAATCCATATGTGCCAATCATGACTCTTGAGCCCAAATATTTTCAATTTCTCAAGACTCGGTCCCCTCTTTAGATTCGCACCATACCTATCGGGTAACATCAACCGCATTTTCACCCACAATAGCATTTCCCTCATAGCTGGCCTTTCAAGATTGAACCATGCCTTTGGCATCGCTATGCTTTGCTTTCCTTTCCGTTGTCGCAAGTTTTGCAACGGTCTATCACATAGAGCCTCCAGGTCGATTCTAGCCTTAGGATTATCTTTTGACTTCCCCTCTATGCCGAACAATGTACCAAAAATGGCCTCCGCAATATTCTTTTCAGTGTGCATCATGTCAATGTTGTGTGGGCAAAGGAGGTCTTTGAAGTAAGGGAGATCCCATAAGCATGACTTGTGAGTCCAGGCGTGTTCCGTATTATACCCTTTGAAGTATGCTGGACGCAAAGGATCGGGCTCGAGAGCGTTTAACTGATCAAGGGTCTGTTGGCCTGTCAACGCAGCTGGTGCAGTGTTTTTGACAATTCTACCTTTGATGAAATTCTTCTTGTCTTTTCTGAACTTATGGTCAGGATCCAGGAATTGTCTATGCATGTCGAAGCAAGAATGATTGCGACCAGCCTGCAGCCAACGGAACTGAAGAGATGCCTTGCATGTGGTGCACGGGAACCTTCCATGCACACACCAGCCAGCGAATAGCGCAAACGCCGGATAATCATGCGTCGAGTACATGTACCACACATGCATTTTGAAATTTGTTTTGGTAGCCGCGTCGTAGGTCTTGATCCCATTATCCCAGGCTTCTTGCAACTCATCCTTAAGCGGCTGCATGTACACATTCATATTCTTCCCCGGATAGTTGGGCCCTGGAATTATCAACGTCAGGAAAATGTTCTTTCTTTTCATAATCTCTCCGGGTGGCAAATTTAGTGGAATGACAAATACAGGCCAACAACTATATTGTGCTGCCGTCATACCATACACATTGAACCCATCCGTGCTGATGGCAACTCTAGGTTGCCTTGGATCTTCCTATTTATCCTTATGTAGTGCATCGAAGTGCCTCCACGCAAAACCATCTGAAGTGTGTACCAGCATCTTGTTCCCATCCGCATCTAGTTCGGTTCTTTTGCCCAATTTGTGCCATGTCATCTGTCTGGCCGTCTCTTCGACCATGAAAAGACGTTGAAGTCTTGGTACGATTGGCAGATATCGAAGAACACTAATGGGGATTTTGTTCTGATTCTTATCACCCATGCCGTTGTCTACCACAATATACCTGGAAGAATTGCAAATGGGGCAATAGTTCAAGCCGCATACTCAAGCCTAAATAAGGCACATCCATTCTCACAGGCATGTAGCTTCTCATAGGGCATCTTAAGTACACGGAGGATTTTCTCTAACTCGTACAGGTTTGCATGCAGTACATGGCCTTTGGGTAGAAAGCGTCCAAATATCGTCATCATCGCGTCGTAGCATTCTCTGCCTAGGTTGAATTGAGCCTTCAGAGCCATTACTTGCGCGATGGCATCCAGCTGACAAAGCTCAGTCTGCTCGTGGAGAAGACGTTTTGAAGACTCCAGCATTTCATAGAAGGCCTTTGCAGATTCCTCCATCTCCTCGTCCGAATCACGAGCATCATCAAAGTCTTGCACCATGTCTTCAATCCCGGTACCATGCTCGTCGGTGCGACGACGAATCACGTCAGCTCTGGCACGTTGGTCAGACTCACCCTGAAAAGTCCACACCGTATAATTAGGCGTAAAACCCCACTTCTGCAGGTGTTTACCCATTTCAAACTCTGTCTGCTTTTTCCTGTTGTCGCAGTTGGGACAGGGGCACCATGTTTTATGCTGGCCATTTGCAAATGCAGCTCTCACAAACCCCCTGGTTTTTGTTAACCATTCATGGGTCATGTCTTTCTGACTAGCGTGACCAGTGTACATCCAAGCACGATCACTCATCTTGCCTAGCTACCTATGGGGGCACAAGAAATAAATATATAATTCATCATCTATATTCATACGCTAATCAAGTTTGTCAGTTTTATTACGTCCATGCAACCTACACGCTAATAGGTAAAGATAGGTCCTAATCCCACCCGAGTATGTGTAGACTGGGTTCGTTTTCCCATGCTCTGCTCCAGATGCGACGCAAAATTTCGACAGCACCTCCCCGCTGTTCTCCTGATACACGTATCGGCAATAAGCAGAGAGGATGTGTACCCGGAGAACAACAGGGGAGGCACTGACGAAATTGCGCATCGGATCCGGAGCACAACATACGGGAAAACAAACCCAAGCTACACATACTCGGGCTGTCCATGGATAATGTTGGACAATTCGAAAGGATGGCGGTTATAAATATGCAAAGAAATGCATATTTATAGATGTCGCCCTTTCGAATGGGAGACACATACTGGTCACGCATACTCATGATTGAAGAAACCTATAGCTAGCAAGTTTCATCGGCACGAAGACCGGGACAGAGCAAATTGAGGGGGTAGGAGGAGAAGTCATTTGTGCTCACCAACAAACGCAAGGGCGGAGCTCGTCCAACGCACGTGGAGGTCGTCGAACAACTGCACATTGAAATTCACCCGATCAACACAAATATGATGTTTTTATAATTAACATAACTATATGACCTAACTCATAACTATGTGGGTCAGTGTCATCGGGAGTCGAAGGTCACTGGCGTCGGGGATTGGGGTCTTTTCGGTCAACAAGAGGCCGAAGAGGTGTCGGGGCTCGGGGGTTGGGGGTCAGTGGCGTCGGGGGTCGGGGTAGGGGGTCGGGGGTCGAGGGTGAGTGTTGTCGGGGGTCGGGGGTCGAGGGTCAGTGGCATCGGGCGTCGGGGGTTGGGGGTCAGTGGCGTCGGGGGTCGGGGTACGGGGTCGGGGGTCGAGGGTGAGTGTTGTCGGGGGTCGGGGGTCGAGGGTCAGTGGCGTCGGGCGTCGGGGATCGGGGGTCAGTGGCGTCGGGGGTCGGGGTAGGGGGTCGGGGGTCGAGGTTACCTATAAAACTTTCCACGTCACCTATAAAACTTTCCAGCTCCAACTAGCGAAAACTAGCTCTAGCGGTGGCATCCAAACAGGGCCATTGTGTCGTGCTTTCTTACCATGTTCTCCTAATCATTTCAGATGTGACGTGGTAGTAATTTTAAATTATTTTATTCATAAACCAGATTACTTACTCAGTCTTCTATTGTATATACGATGCACTTTTTTCCATGACCTCTACTTATACATTGGTTTTGTTCACTAGATTCCTGAATTCAGGGCACGTGCGTTTGCTCGGATTGATGCATGGATAGTACTTGATGTCCTCTACATGCGCGATGAGTGTATAACTCTTTAACATCACATATTAGGGGCACTTTTACCCATCTTAACATCATATTGAGTTGGTGTAAATATAGAGAGTCGATGCCAGGGTCTATATAATTGATATGCATACAACCAATAGGAAGTTAACACACGCATATCAAAACGGCCAAACATAGAGCCATGACACAAACTAAGCGCCCTAGGGTATGGAGGGCTAATGACATGCTCCACATGCAGACACGCACCATTATTCGCAGCAGTCTCAGAATTTATTTTGTTGAACACAAAATCATTAGGAAAATCAATTAAACCAAAGTTGTCACATGTCATTGTAAATTTTGGGAACTTGGTATGGCCTTTGTTTAACACAACGCATTATGTAAAACTGACATTTATATGTTAATCATATTTCCACAGCAGACAAAAAGATATTTGTATTTGCATAATTTCTATAACAACATTGTGCCATTCTACATATTCGAAGGTGTCACCTCCTTTATTTTGTATCATTTATTCAAAGAGAATAGATATTAGCATGAGAATATTTTCTTTGTGTAGGTATGATGTGTCATGTGTCCAAGAATTACTACCAAATTGATGGTAAATAGCAGTACGAACTCATTTTTTTCATTTTCTCCTATACAGATGAATCTCACCGTTTTTGCTGGCAGCGGAGAGGAGTTCCTCCGGGGAGGTGGCTGCTCCGGCTAGGCGGCGGAGGAGGGTGCGGGCGATGGAGGGGGGTGGCGACGAGGCTCCAGGGCGTCCGGGGCGAGGAGGAGCGTCAGGGGGGCAGCTCGTGCTCCTGACGGCGTGGCCAGATCGGAGGAGAGGTGCGGCCTGCATGGGGGAGCCGATGGGGAGGGGAGCCGATGGGGAGGGGGGGTGGCGACGATGGGGAGGGCGGGGAGGCGCCGGCCGGTGGGGGAGGGCGGGGAGGCGCCGGCCGGTGGGGAGGGCGGGGAGGCGTCGGCCGGTGGGGGAGGAGGTGGCGACGGTGGGGAGGGCGGGGATGGCGGGGAGGTGCCGCCCGGTGGGGACGGCGGGGAGGCGCCGGCCGGTGGGGAGGGCGGGGAGGCGCCGGCCGGTGGGGGTGGCGCCGGCCGGTGGGGAGGGCGGGGAGGCGACGACCGGTGGGCGCAAGCTAGATGGGGGAGGGAGCGTGCGGGAGGAGGGCGACTAGGTGGGTTTTTTCTTTTTTTGAAACAACGAGGTGGGGTTGGAGCGTTAGTGGGCAGCCGTTAGTGGGATCGATGTCTTTGCCGTCCGCTGTGCTCCAAGGCGGACGGCAAAGGAGCTTTTGGCGGACGACAAAGACACGGCGGATGGCAAACATAATGGCTACAACTGCGATTTTTCTTTGCCGTCTACATGGGTCATCTTTGCCGTCAGCCGTTTTTTGCCATCAGCTTGGTCCATCTTTGCCGTCCGCTTGCTGACAGCAAATAAGCGACTCATGGCAAAGCACTTCCTTGCCATCTGTCAGATCTTTGCCATCTATTTTTTGGTGGCTGACGGCAAAGAGCTTCTTTGCCATCAGCCAGCAGACGGCAAAGACCCGGCAGATGGCAAATTCTCTTATTCCAGTAGTGCTCCCTCATGGGAGGTCCAATCTTCGTCAACATCTTCGCGAGCACATTCTCATCTCGAACCGTAGTTCATCTGATGTATTCAATATTTGTCTCAAAACCTAAGATTGACACGTGTGGGTTATTAGTATTGTTGATTACATCTTTTAATTGATGATTGTTGGATTACTTGGTGGAAGATATTATGTTCAGATCCTTAATTATCGTTATTACACATCTAATCTTGAACATGTTGAGGAGGTGTGAGTAGTAAATATTGTTCCTAGGGACATGGGAGAAGTTTTGCTAGAAGTAATCATATAAAGTTGGTATTCTTTCAATTTTTTGATGATATGTATTTTGTTACTTCTCTTAGTGGTGTCATGTGAACATCGACTACATGACACTTCAACATGTTATGGGCCTAAGGGATGTCATTGTGGAGTAACAAGTACATGATGGATTGCGAGAGTGATAGAATCTTAAACCCCAGTTTATGTGTTGCTTCATGAGGGGCTTATTTGGATCTACACGTTTGATGCTATGGTTAGATTTATCTTAATTCTTCTTTCGTAGATGCGGATGCTTGCGAGAGTGGGTAATCATAAGTTAGTTGTTTGTTCAAGTAAGAATAGCACCTTAGCACCGCTCCACCCACATATCGATTATCAAAGTAGCGAACGGGAAACAACTCAATATGATGTATATGACTAGACTTGAATTCCCATGTGTCATCAGGAGCACTTGCTTTATGTAAGTGTGATTATAGGCCTGTCCTTTTATACGAAAAGGATTGGGATACCTTGATTGCTACACCTTTTCTACTATTGTTACTTGTCACATGTTACGAATTATCTTGCTACAAATCTATCTATCACTTCAACTTACAATACATACAGAGTATACCTTGCTGAAAACTCCTTATCATTTCCTTCTATGCCTCGTTGGGTTCGACACACTTACTTCTCGAAAGGACTACAAGTGATCCCCTACACTTGTGGGTCATTAGTCTCAATAGAGCTTGTTGCTGACCATCAAGCAGTGTGTTGTGCTCGACAACTTTCTTGGCAGCGGTTGGTAGCTCTGCCGGAAAGTAGTCACCAGAATTGATCTTTCTCTTCTTTGATTGCAGCATTGATGGTATAACAGATGATTGAGTTACTAGGAGTACAAAAGTCCCTCATTCCACATGCATCTTATGAGTAACACATTTTGATAGGAAGTCAACGATTCTTCGTTTCGCACGTGGAAGATACTTTGTTTGTACACATTCAAAGTGCTCATCCAACTTTCTGACATCATCAACGTAAGCTTCCATCAAAGGGATATGGTAATCCTTGTTAACTTTCCACACAACAAATTGTGAGGCTCCTGCAATCCGAGGGTCGGGATTAGTTTCCTGATGCGAAGATCCACTGCAATCCTTCATATTCAGCAGTGTTGTTTGTGGAGACCTCCTTAGAAAAGTGCATCTCGAACACATACTCGAGGTACTCCCCGGTGGGTGCTACAAGTTGCACGCCAGCACCGGAGCCTTGTAGGGAAAAGGCTCCGTCAAAGTACATGATCCAATCCTACATGGCTTCTTTGCAGGGAGAACTATTTGTGGCATTTCTTTATCTTGCATTGATGTCCATTCTACAATGAAGTCTACCAAGGCTGTGCTCTGAATCATAGTTGTACTCTCAAATTTCAAATCAAAGCTTGACAGTAATTTGATCTAGGATACGTTGCATAGGAAAGTGAGTGACGACGGTAATTTGATTTGTTTGGAAGTAGTGGTGTGGCTTTCTCGAGGCCATAAGAAGGTTGAAAAGCAGTTTTTGATATGTCGGCACCATGACTTCTGGAGAAGATTCTGGTTTGTCGGTGTCACACCCTGTTTTTTCACCACTTTGCCACTATTGTTTACTTTTCAAATTTGGGAATAAATTAAAACTTTTTAAGTAAGTGCTATGGGTGTCTTGATTATCATTGCTTGTATGTGTGCTTGTTTGTGGACCTCCAAAAACAATTTTTATAAAAATATTATTTCTACAAAAAACCCTTTTTACTATTTTTGTTGCTTTAAACCCATGCTTACAAGTCCCTGATTTGAGGGGAGTACTTTTACCCAAAGATTGTATCCTCATTCAATTATTGATATAGCTCTTCAACACAATAAAAAATATTTTAAAAATCATTTTTTGTATTTTAATTATATGCCCTTTTATAAGTCTAGAAATGGTATTTCTTGGAGAAAAAATCTTTTTCTACCTTAGAAAAATCTGATAAAATTTAGGAAGACTCGAAGAACATATATTTTACACACATAAGAGTTTCAACCCCTTGTCATGTTCAAAATATTGGACTAAAACCTTGAAGCACATTTGTGTGTGTTTTGACCTTTTGAAATATTTACAAAAGAAATATTCTCAATAAATTCTAAGAAAATTATCGCATTTCCAATATGCTATATTTAGTGATCATGCCAAGTTTCACCTCCATCAAAGGTGGTTTCGTTCACCAAATAATCCAGAAACCCTTTCTGTCTAGAACCAAGTTGGAACAACTCTACATTGCCAAGTTTGGTCAATTGGTCAAAAATTTGCAGGAGTGCTGAATACCCCAAATGAGTACGGCATGCCAAGATATGGATTTGTGGGAATTGATTTGACCACATTTGCTCACAAGATTGCACATCTGCCCATTTGTGGATATTTTCAAGTTTACATTGTCAAACTTGTTCAATTGAGCTCAAATTTGGTAAAACCTCCAAATTATGGCCTCCATCCAATATTGTTAACTATCGAAGCGACTGGAGGAGGTTAACTCCCCCAAACCAGCATCGAACAGAAAACCAGCAACTAGCACCCCCAACACTTACTCCCTTCACTCCAAACTTGTGTCACAGGTTGCTTGTGCCTCCCCACAGCTGCAGCCCAAAGATCCAGCACCAATTCAATGAGAGGGAGCCAAAATCTCCAATTAACCAACTGAATCAATGCTGACAACATCTGTTACCACTCCACCTTTTGACCAGCTAGATTCCCCTCGGCCCGAAGCATACAAAGAGCATCTACTCCACCCACAAACATGGCAGACATGGCCAAGACGTGCCAGAGCATGCCAGCATGTCGTGGCATGGCAAAGATGCGCTCTGGACGCGCTACAGGGCACACCCGAGCACAGAGCGACCAGCCACGGCGAGATCCTGCCCCTCCTGTTGCCCCTCTTTGACCACAACACCGACTGAGGCCAAAGCAGCGTCGGACCCGTCATTTCCCCCTCTCCTCTACCCCTGGCGATGCGTGCCCGCACACGCTCGAACGGGCCAGAAGAGCTTCGCCACCGTGAAGCGACAAGAGCATGCACCCGCTCCTTGTGAAGATGACCCTCGGTCCAAAACCACGTCCGCAATATCTAGGGCTCGCCCCCGAGCCCTCTCTGCCCCTCTGACCACTGCAACAGTAATCATCGGTGCACCACCTCTTAGTGGATCGTCGCCCGCCTATATAAAGGCCCCCAGCTCTCCCCCACATCTCCAACACCTCTCTCAAGCCTCCAATCGACCACCCCAGTGCCCCTTTGAGCTAAACGAGCACCAGTGCTCAAGATCGACCGAGGAACCGCCGCGTTGAGACTCTGTAGATCTCGGGACACAGGCACGCTCCGACGCTTCTTCCACCTCCCTCGTGACCGCAAGATATTCTTGGTCCTCCTCCACCTCTTCCCCCACCTTCTCCACCCTCTCAGCGTCGTTGCCAACACCCTCCCGAAAGTCTCCGACGTGGATTCTTCGTCGCCGGCGACTGGGGTCCTCACCGATGTTCATTCGACCCTCATCCAAGAGGCGGGAGTGCGAGGAGTCCATTCTACACTCGCCCATCCTCGACAACACAGGAACTGCCGCTAGTGAGCTCCCCCTCCCCTCTGTCCTGACGTAGGAGACGACCCCGACAAGAGGGCACCACCTGTCGGCGGGCGTCTCTCTCCTCCTCTCTCCCCTCAGTCCCTGGCCACAAGGCCCCGCGCGTCAGGTTTTAACCTGAAAGTGTGCGTGCCTGTGATGGCCGGTTGGCCAGTTGGGCCGGCCTAGCTGCTGGCCAAGCCTGGCAAGTGAGCTGGCCTCTTTTCTTTATTCTTTTTCTATATTTTCAAAATGAATTTCCACAAGATTAAATGTTCATCCAAATTCAAATCTTTTTCCACCATAATTATTGTAAAATTCCATAGTATTTAATAATACTGCTTGTGCAATTTATATAAAAACTTGTATACATAGTTTTAAATTAAAACCTAGTTTAAGTATTTTAGCCTGTGTTAATAAGACTTTTAAGAAAGTTTTTCATTCCAAAACGAGAAACAAATATTTTTAGAAATAATGCTAGTAGTTTATAGAATAGAGTGACATTTTAGATGTGAGTTTGTGCTCTGTTTTTGGTTGTGGTTCTTATTATTATTTCTACTATTATGATAATAGAACATACGTTTGACGAAGGACTTGGACCAGAAGACTTTGAAGACCCCGGGTACCTATATGACCATGGCAAGGAGCCCTTTGACCATGTGTGAGAAAATATTTTATCCATGCCATGTTGATTACTTTATTCCGATGCATATGATCATGATTAATTGGTAAACCCTCGGTATGGTGTTACTGATGGCTCCTCCAGAGCACTTGCATTTGAGCATGACCTCATCATCTATGAGGGTCACGCTGATGAAAAGTTCACAAGTAGATAGTAGTGCTACGCATAGGATGAGCATATGCATGGTGATGGTAACACACAGGTGATTACAAAGCCTTTTCGAAAACCCCATCGGGTGCCACTAATGCCCGAGGGTGATGGTTTGGAGATGGATGACCACTTGAGAGAGAAGTGGTGTACCAGGAAAGGTTTTGTGTGTGTGGTTTCGGAAACTGAATTAGATTTATCATGTGTCGACCGTCCCAACCTTACATGTGTGACCATGATAACCCTTTATGGGACGGGGCTTTGTTGATTACTTTGGTCGGTGTTAGAAAAGATCCTGCATTACTAGTGATGGGAGTGATATGTTCACTCTCGGAACAGGATCGTGCTAGGAAGGGCAACTATGCTGATATTACAGGTTCCCGGCACACTGTTGGTCCGTGCATGGATGATACGATCTAGAGTTGGTGCTCGTAAGACATACATCATGTGGGCTGGGTGCCAATCGAGTGGACTCTTTGTCTAGTATCTCCAGTGGAAAGGCAATTATTGGGTAGTTAGCTCGGGTATGTCATATATCGCGAGTCCTGGATGACACGGAAGTTTCCAGAATCTCATGGGTACATCACGCAACCTCTGGAGCGTGTATAACTATTTGAATAGCCGTTTCAATGATCAGGGACAGTTGGGTAATCCTGCTTAAACTAATACATATCGTTCCCGCATAAACCAAGTGTGAGTGTGTGTGTGGTTGAGAAAATATGATATTGACAACTCCAGAGACTTGGCATAGAGGATGAACGTGAGTTGTTCATCGCTCAACAGATATGTTGATGTCTGTAACCTGTTCTTATGGATACCATTTACCTGTGATGCATGATCATATAAAAACTTGACGATGTTACTGCATTCTGGGAAAAACCTGCTTTGTGGAAAGGCTATATACTAAAGATATAGCATGTTGCATTATTACCTTCTTCGACATTGTGGGTTCTTTGCAAGGACATTCAAAGTACTCATTGGCTTGCCATAGGTTATTTTATTTGACCAGACATGGAAGAACCGCATTATGGAGAAGAATTCGCCGTCAAAGACGGTCACACGAACTAGGACACTTCCCAATCATAATGCTTGTAGGTTAAGGCTGAAGGCATGGGTTCACGTTTTCTACCAAGATTTCGGCTATTATTGAGTTGGTGTGGTTGTCCTTTAAGGCCCTATCTATGTAAGACTTGACCATAATGGTCCTTATCTGTATCAGACGTTATTTTTTGATGTAAGACTCTTGTTATTCTGTATCTGTGTGTCTAGTGAGCATTATTCTCTAGGATCGGTGTACATGTTCATTCGGGATCTCGACTTGTAAGTCGGGGTGCCCATAGAGCTGGTATTAGAGCCATCCGGACTATAGGAAGCCTTAGGTAGCATTGACGTTAGCCGGGACGAATAGCACACCTACACCTTACACTTAGGGTTTTATACACCCTTACCGCTTTTCCTACACCATTCAAACCTTTCTAACACCTCTGCCAAAACCTTGTAGATGGCTGTTGTACCTGATACTCTTTTGGAATCCGGCTCTCCCCTACTTATGAAGGACAACTTTGAGAAGTGTCGAGTACGCCGAACGCCAGCTTATCTCTACCACGAGCACTGGGTCAATGCCACCACAAAGGAATACCACGTGGATGTTGTTGTGAAGGCAAATGACTCTTCGACTAGCTGTTTCTTTGAAGGACCACATATGGAGACTCTGGTATTGGCGGTTGAGATGGCAGCGTGAAAGGCACTCATTCACCTTCGTGGCATCCTCCCTGAGATGTACAACGAGCCGGCTACCCGCCACTTGCCTTTTGCTAAGGCCGATAATGGCGGGAGTTGGACATTAACCCCATCCCTGGAGGAGGGAACGCCGTTCAGGTTCTACACCTACTTCAGCCTCTGTGCCGACATCCTGGCTCACAACCTGATCAAGGAGTGATTGATGCTTCGTCAAGAACTTCATCATGTCCAAGAACTACTCCATCAGGCAAAGAAGAAGACGAGCAAGATCAAGAAGGATGGAGTACTCAGAGGATAGCCTGCTGTCGCATAGAGAGGAGGAAAACTACCACTTAAGGTCGCCCCTATTCGGAGTCGTTGCATGACCACCAAGGAGTATAGAGATGTCTTCACCGCTTATCCGATGAAGCACTGTCGTGATGAACCTCTTCCATCCCCCACACCCTTGACGGGAGATGATCCCGCACAAATGATGACAAGGAAGAAGACCCTGAGGACAATGAGTATGAGACCGCGCAATCTGCCACTTAAGTCCAAGGGCCATGAGATAGGACGAGCTAAGAGTCCCCATGTGAAGTCGAGTCCCTCTAATGGTTCATATGAAACCATGTGTGCCTGTTATGTGCTTTTCTATTTGTGTCTTGATGCAGGCCGCATTTTTGCCTTAGGTAACATGTAAATGGGTTCATGACCTATCTTATTTAATGAAATTGCATAGGGTTCCTCGACCCTTCTTGTATCAAATACTTGCACCGTACCCATACCCCGTTATATAGGCATGTTTCTCCCTTATGCTTTTCACTTGAACATTTCTGAATATTCATTTGATTCCTCCAAATAGGATGGTGATTGCTACTCGCACCGGTACCTTTGGCCAACCTAGCACTGGCGAATCTATCCAAGAGCTAGGAGCAAGTGTGTCTAGCAAAGGTGGAGTTCACGAGGAGCAGCCACAAGGCGAAATTCCCCCGCCACCACCTCCTCCGGAGAACCTGACTATGGCTCAGTTCCTCTAGGCTCTCTGAGAGGAACGCCAAGCCACCACAGGGTGGGAATGGCTATGGACGATCCACTATGTCGGGGTTCATGAGGACTTATCCTCCGGTACTCACTGAGACAACTGAGCCCCTGGATGTTGTTGATTGGATCCGCACCATTGAGGACCTCCTTGAGTTGGTCAACGTCATCGATGACAGTGAGAAGGTTCTGTATGCCTTTCACTGTCTAGGGGGCAACGCCATAGCTTGGTGGGACGGATTCAAGATCATGCGAGGCAAACTTGTCATGACCTGGACCACCTTCAAGGATGGATTCCATGCTGACCACATTCCTCGAGGGATGATGGCAGTCAAGAAGCGGGAATTCCGTGCACTAAAGCAAGGGAGTGGCTAAAAGTGTGTTATATCGACTAGAGGGGGGGTGAATAGGAGATTTTTTGAATTTCATCACTGAGGAAATGCTTTGTGAGGGAAGTCCTCAATGATGAACTTAGTGCAGCGGAAATAGCGCACGACTAGGAGTGCAAAAACGACTACTGCAAAGTACTCGATGAAGTTTACGAGATTTGGTTTGCACATCTTGCAAGTATAGAGTATGCAGGTGAAGATTAACTCAAGTGAATAATTTGAGGTTGAGGAGATTCAGAGAAAGTCTTTAGACAAATTCTTCAAACAGCACAGATGAATGTCTTCAACATACAATTTGAGGAAATGAAAGAGTTGAAGAAATAGAACTCGTAGCTCGATGAAGATAGTTGTTCATGACCCAGTTCCAACTATTGTGACAATTGTACATCTGGTTCGGAGCAGCTTGGTATTGAAACCAAAATGACACACAGTCCCTACCGTATTCTCCTTGAGCTAAGGACAAACAGTCCTAGCGCAACACTCGTGGTAAGTCTTTAGGTCACACTTCCAAACCCTCACAAAGTTGGTCACCCGGCGATCCACAATTGATTGCTGGATGCTCTAGACCATGACACCTAACCATCTGGAGGATGCACAGTCCTCAAAGGTAACAGGATTAAGTTCCACACAAGAACAACTTCTCCAGTGATGCTCAATCACTTGGTTTTTGGTTTGGGGTTTGCTGTTTGGGGTATTTCCTCACTTGATGATTTTCTCTCGAAGACTCGGAGGAATTTGGGTTTCTCTAAATGACAAGTGTCAGTTTCTCTCGGAATATCCAACCAGAAAGTGGTTGTGGGGGGCGGCTATTTATAGCGTGAGAGCATCCCGACATGATTTGACATAAATGCCCTGAAATAATGTGATCGTTGGGTGCATAAGATCAGTGAGGTGGCGCGTGTCGCGACAACGGTCGGAACTTTCAACTGTGAAAGTCTTCATGTCTCTCATATTCCTCACTTTGAGGCTTTCGTAGATTTAGGATTGGTTTGAGCATCATGGGGAAAATCATTCCATAGTTTTACCTCGGCCCCCTTTAACAGTACGGTGTTCCTATGACTCAGGTTTAAAGAAAATGAAACAAAAAGCATAAAACTTGACGCTTCAAAGTCTTCAGAGTGTTTTCTTCAGGACATACCGAATTCCTCATCTTCAATATCTTCATGAGGAATATCAATTTCATCGCAATTTCTTCGCGATAAAAGTCTTCAAGGAAAGACCAAAGTCTTCAGCCGAAGACATACATTTTTAGGGGTCGATATTCATCGTATAACTCAAACTCCTCAGCGACTTATAGAGCATGTGTACACTCACAAACATATTAGTCTTTTAACATATAATTCTTCAAATAACCAAAATCACTAAGGGGCACTAGATGCACTTAAAATCTCCCCCTTTTTGGTGGTTGATGATAATTAGGTTAATTTTCAACGGGGATAATAATATGGAATGTAAGTACAAAGTTTGAGGAATTTGAAATCAACATACACAGAAACTCCCCCTGAAGATGTGCATATTTTGAGGAATTTGCTTTGAACAGTAAATGCACATTGATGATTTATATCGTGGATATCTCCCCATGTATCTTACAATTAATGCATACATTTGAAAGATATTATGATGAATTAGAAATGCATGATGAAAAATGGTGTCTCACGAATTTCAGCACGCCTGCATTAATAGACTTGAGGAATAAGCATGCGAAAAAAACGTTCAAAAGTGTCAGAACACCATCGGGCTTATGTTACAACTCATCACATCAAAAACTTCAGAAGAACCAAGAGTTTGTAACTTAATAAAGTTTATAAGCCCATACTGTATCCCTCTTGAAGACTAACTCTCAGATTTCTCCCCGTTTGTCATCAAGTGACGAAAAGGGACGAAGCTGAGGACTAACGCCCTTGAAGAAATTCACTTCTTGGTTGATGTAGTGGCGTGAGAATACATGGAGACAGGCTTCTTTCTTGGACCAGTCGCAGTGTCTTCTAGTTCTTCATCTGATTCAGCAGTATGAAATGAATAAAATGAACTGTCCTCCAAGTCAGGAACTGGAATTGGCTTGAATTTCTTCTTTGGAGGCCACGACCCGTCAAAGTCTTGAGTAAATTCCAATTCCTCAAGTTCCTCGGGAGTCTTTAGATGAGCCAAGGTGGCCCAAGTGCGATCAGATACCTCTTGAAGATAATAGTGTTTTTTCTTCACTGCATTTTGAGTCTCATTGAGGGTTTTCACAATGGTACCAAACTGGCGTTTCACCCACTTGTGATTGCGATCGACTTTTTGGTGAACACTGAGAAGAAGCTCTCTGTTAGTCATCACCGTTGGAGCAGTTGGGCTTGGAGGGTCCTGAATAGCAGTGTCATCATATGAGGAATATGAATCAGCCTTGCGAAGTGGGCCATGTAGGGGCCGATTTCCTTCATCAATCACAGATTTGCCTTTGCCTTCAACAGGTTCAAAAGATGACTTGATGACATTGATCGGCGGTAGATATCCGAGGTGATTCTGAAAGTCAGCTTGATAGTTGATGCCTGATCTGCTCCTTATGAATCTCATGATTCAAGGCGCATAAATCTTCAACTCATATGGTGACAAGGCATTGTCATCCAAAGTCCTCAAGAAGAAATCATGAAGATTCATAGGGATGCCAGGAATGACGTCGAATAAGATATTCTTCATGATGCCTACGACATCTTCTTCATTGTCCTGCCCTTTGATAGGTGTGATGGCATAGGACAAGGTCCTCTACATGGTTCTGGGCTCATACTTTGAATCCCGCACCAGAAATCGAGTCCTTGGAGGTTGGCCCTTGGCCAAAGGCTTCATGAGGACTTCCATGAGCTTGCTCTACACTTCTCGTTCATCATACATTTTGACTGCATCCTCTGAGGGAATTGATATTGGGAGAGCTCAAAGCAATTCAATGGCTGGAGCTTTGTAATGTGTGTGCTGAGTCATCCAGTCCAATACCCATGTGGTTATGTCTTTTGGATCGCCTGAGATATGAAGTGTGGCATAAATTGAAGAATTATGTCCTTGTTCCAATCACTGATATGTATGCAGAAAGGCAGTAACCCAACTTCGTGAAGTACATTGAGTACTGGGCGAAGCAAGGTATTTCCTCTATATCAAAGTGAGGAATGCGAGTGTGAAGAAATATCTTCTTTCTTCCATAGAGCACACATACATAGTAGTTGAGCTGATTTCTTGTCCAAAACTTTTTGTGCCTGATGCGAAGCTTGTCATACGGATTCTCTCCTGTGAAGTATTGACGTTCCTCATAGAATGCTTACTTCTAAAACTTAGGCCTCTCGGTGAAGGGCTAATGAGTCTTTGGTTGAAGAGTATGCTCTTGAGGATTTGAGGCCACAACAATTGCAGTTTCTGGATTCACCACAACAATTGTAGTCTTAGCATTTGGAGGAGGAACATTTTCTTAAGTTTGAGCATTTTCTTCATTTTGAGGAACTTGCTTATTTGAGGAGGTAGTTTCACTTTTTCATGTTGCATTTTCTTCAGGTGATGCAGCTGATTCTAGTGTTGATTCCTCACGAATGCTCTTTTCATCTGAGCCAGTGAGAATCTCAGTGGCTGCTGGAGTTTGAGGGTTTTGAGCATTCCTTGGTGAGTTTGGATGAGTCTCTTCCTAGAACACATCATGGATCACAGGTTTGCAGCATCCAATTTCTTCATCACCCTCCTTTTCTTCAGTAGTCATCGGAGGTGTATTGATTTGAGGAATATCATCAATTTGTATTTCCTCATCCATCGGCGTGGATGCACGTGATTGGGTGTCTTCCATTGCATCATCCTCTTCGGGAATGACATAGTCCTCACCGAAAGGAACAATCTTGTACGATGGTGCTACATTGAGAGGAGTAGCACCCACCGGGGCTGATGTGGATTCTGAAGGCATAATCTTTAGACGTTCGGATTTTGAGGGTTCCGAAGCCATTGATGCTTTTCTCTTTTTAGCTTCGTTTTCAGTCGCTTTGGATTTCTTCACGTCTGATGCAGACGTAGTCACTTTCTTCACCTTTGAGGATATTGGTGAAGGAGCAATTTCATTAGGAGCTGTTTTATCAGAGTCATGCCTGGCAGATTGATCAACTGGAATATTTTGAGGAACATCTTCAGCAACTAGTTCTTCATCTTCATCTTCCTCACGCAATTCAACACTGTAGCTTGGTTGAGGGTTTGTCTACCGCTGTGATGCGGCCATTCTGGTATTGTATTCATGAACTGCAGGAATAGCAACTTTGACAAATTTCACTTTCACCCTTTTACGATCAGCGTGAAGACTTGTATACTTGTCCGTGACGGTTTTGAGCTCAGCCTGAGTTGAAACGAGTACTTCAGGCGACAAGTTAAGGAGATTTTGCTTCAGGAATTTCTCCTTTTTGACTTTAGCAGCCCTGGGTTTCTTGCCTTGCTGTTCCTTCCATTTAGCTTCATTGATGAAAGTAGCAACCATATGTCTTACACTAGAGGGAAGCTTCAAATCATCAATCGGTGTGTTTGGATCTTCATACCAGAGGTCAATGAAGTCCAGCAATACCTTCAGATCCATTGCAAGAGGAATGGAACTGCCAGAGGCTTGTGCAACATGTTCTTGTTTGTTTCTGATAATACCTTGGAGTGCTTCATCATCAAATTCTTCACTTCCTTCTGATGCAGAAGGAATGTTGACTATTTTGTAGTTGAGGATTTTGCAATCGCGCAGCAGTTGAACCTTCTGGTTTATTCAGCAGCGTCTTCTTCCGAGGAATTGCAGTAGTAGAGGGCTCAACAGTTGGAGAAGTGGCAGCAGTGGCTGCAACAACAGAGTCCTCAGTGAATTTCGTGACACTAGCTTTTTCCTTTTTCTGCAACTTAGACAAGTATTTTTCTTTCTCATCAGGATAATCCTCAATAGTGGCTACACTTGAGGGATGAGGTGCTTGTTGATCTCCCTGTTGCGGCCTTTACAAGGAGGTTTGAGGGCAAACTTCTTTGCATATTTCGCAGTCAAATATCTGTACTCCTTCCACTCTTTTGCCCACCAACGCACAATCTTTTGAAGCCTAATCTTGAGCTTCGCCATGGTCACTTTACCATGTATTTCCTCACCAAGTGTACAATAATCAGCATAGATTTGTTCAGGTATTTGAAAGGCTATATTTTCTTCCAACTTCTTTCCACCCTTTTGTTTCCGGTCTTCTTCCATTTTCTTCAGCCGAGGTTTTTGCTAAGGAATTTGAATTCTTGATGATTCTGAAGACACAATTAAGGTTTCTTCGAGAAATGTTGCAAATGAGTTAAGTTGATGAGAACCTAGAGATTCATCAGCTGACATTTTGTACCTGTGAACAGAGCATAGGTGGGAAGAATTTGGAAAGGTCATATGCGTTCTCAGATTTGAGGAAATTGATTTTTTTTAAAAGGTGAGGAATTTGACGAGTGACTTGAGGAATTTGACTAAGCGTTCTGATCTTGGGTTCCGGAGTTCTGCAGATTTGATAATTTACACAATTTAGGAATCTCTTAAAGAATTTTAGTGACTTAGTGAAATTCATCAAGTGTTCTAGACATGGGTGTGCACAGTTGAAAAAATTTCTGAGGAAAAACAGATTTCACGAATCTAAAGTGAAATAAGAGATAAACATGGGCAGTAATATAAGATTTGTTTTACCCTGTGGGAAGAACACGATGAACCGAGGTAGTGAAAAGAAGAATTTCTTTGGTTTAGATCTTCAGTGCCCTAATTTGGCGAATAAAAACAGCTACAGCGGCGACGGAGGAGGATATTCCGCAGTCGGCGTGAGTCCGGCGACGGAGAGGGGCGAGGAAGTGAAGCTCTTCCTCACCGGCGGCGAAGATGTTAGTGGTGGCGCTAGGGTTCGAGCTTGTGCGGAGAAGACGAGAGGGAAAGAAGAGTTTTGACTCAGGGGGGTAAGGGGCTATTTATAGCTCAGGTGAAAAACAGTTCAGGCCGAAACTTTTGGACCGACACGCCCTTGCCTATTCGTCTCCGCTGGACACGTGGAGCCCACGATTGAAGTCATGGAGATCGTGGTTACTGTTGCAACGGTTAAAAAGATTTGAATGTTGAGGATTTCGTTACAAAGTCATCAGCTGACAAGGATTCAGTGAGGATTTTAAACAAGTGTCAAATAGAACACATACGAAGAATTGAGAATAGACCGGATTGAGCTTAGCATAGAGGGGAGTCGAGTCCGATCACGTTCACTTAGAAGAAATATGAAATTCAAGATTGAGCTATAAGTGAATGTTGTTGAGGACATTGAAACCTAATTTCATATATATATAAACACACAAAAAATATATACTCAAATGAAAATCATGAAAAAAATTGAAGATTTTGAAGATTTTGAAAATTTGAGGATTTTGTGACAAAGTCTCAGATTGAGTTATTTCAACTTTAAGGAAAAACCAGCTTGAAGAATTTCAAAGTTCGTGGTGGCGTGACTCACCGTATAAGAATGATGATTTCAGGCGTCGCGTACAATTGTCGTAGGGCCCTGAGAACCAAATTCGTCATTGATTTCTTCACACTTAGAGTGATTTTCTTCTTTGGTTGAGGAAACTCGTTACTTTGTGTGTTGCACATCTAAGTCATCAATTTTGCATAAGTGTTAGGATGTGAGAAAGTTTACAAGACATTCGAAGATTCTTGGATATTTAGCTCACACCGCAACTTGCAAAACCTTCTCTCATCCAAGGGCTTTGTGAAAATTTGTGCTAGTTGACCATTAGTCTTCACATGGTCGATGATGATATTGCCCTTGAGGACATGATCACGAAGAAAATGATGACGAATCTAGATGTGCTTGGTCTTCGAGTGTTGTACTGGGTTGTAGGCGATCTTGATTGCACTCTCATTGTTGCAATAGAGGGGCACATTATTCATGTTGATGTCGTAGTCTCTGAGGGTTTGCTTCATCCATAGTAGTTGAGCACAGCAAGATCCAACAACAATGTACTCACCTTCAGCAGTGGAGAGTGATACACAGTTCTGCTTCTTTGAGGACCAGTAAACTAATGATTTTCCGAGGAAATGGCATGTGCCAGATGTTGACTTGCGATCCACACAGCCACCAGCATAATCAGAGTCAAAATATCCAACGAGGTGAAGATTTGAGCCCTTAGGATACCATAATCCTAGTGTTGGTGTGTGATCTAAGTATCGAAGAATGTGTTTCACAGCCTTATGGTGTGATTCCTCCGGTTTTGCGTGGAAATGAGCACACATGCCAACACTAAGCATAATGGTTGGGCTGAGGAATTTGATCTTTAGCATTTTTCTCAGGTGCACCAATTTAAATCCCCTCAGTGTTGGGAACGCCTTGTTCAACAAGGGGTTTTTCTCAGTAGGAATGATATCTTCAGTTGCCTTGAGCTTGATGGCTTCCTCAGGAGGTAATTTATCTCGCACAGGAAGCAGTTGCTATCGTTGCGAGCCATTAGTTTCATCGAACCACACATCTACAGTTTAAACACCCTTGTTCTGATAGGTGTTGAAGACCATGTAGGTGTGCGAGTCCTTTCCGTAACCAAGCCTAAAACCCTGTTGTGCTTTGGGTGCAAACTTTGAGCTACGGTGAGGATCTCTAATCCAGCAGTTTTGCACTGAATACTTTGAAATAACTTACATTGGGTTTCTTGTCAGTGAGTAGTTCATATGAGGTTTTCTTGAGGAATTTTTGAAGATATACCCGGTTGATGATTAGGCAAGCAGTGTTCATTGCTTCAGGCCAGAAACGACGAGGAGTCTGATATTCTTCAAGCATAGTCCATGCCAGTTCAACTAGAGTCTTGTTTTTGTGTTCAACGACGCCATTCTGTTGAGGAGTATAAGGAGCAGATAATTCATGAGTAATACCAAGTTCATAAAGAAAATCAACAAGACCAATGTTTTTGAATTCTGTCCCATTATCACTCCTGATGAGTTTGATCTTGATGCCGAAGTTCATCGAGGCCCTTGAGGAAAATCATTTGAAGACTTCGTGAACTTTAGTTTTATACAGAATGATGTGTACCCGAGTATTGCGAGAATAGTCATCAATGATGACAAAGCCATATAAAGATGTTGCATTGGTTAGAGTAGTATAATGAGTAGGTCCAAACAGATCCATGTGAAGCAATTCAAACGGACGAGTAGTAGTCATGATAGTCTCCGAAGGGTGTTTGGAGCTAGTTATTTTTTCAGATTCACAAGCACCGCAGAGATGGTCCTTGAGGAATTTGACGGATTCGATGCCAATGACATGCTTCTTCTTTTCCAGCGTGTGCAAATTCCTCATGCCTGCATTATCCAGATGTCGATGCCATAGCCAACCTTCTGAGGTTTTTCCTAGTAAGGATGTGGCTGGTTGAGGACCTGTGGAAAAATCAACAATGTACAAATCTCCTCTCCTAAAGCCTTCGAAGACTTTGGATTTTTCAGATTCCATAATGACTACACATCTATATTTTCCAAAGATAAACCCAAGGGATTCCACAAGCATGACTTTGTCCATGTGCCTATCCTCATTGGCTTACCACTAGTTATTTTATTTGACCAGACCTGGAAGAACCGGAGTATGGAGAAGAATTCGTCGTCGGAGATGGTCAGGCGAACTAGGACGCTTCCCAGTCAGAATGCTTGTAGGTTAAGGCTAATGGCATGGGTTCATGTTTTCTACCAAGATTTCCGCTATTAGTTGAGTTGGTATGATTGGACTTTAAGGCCCTATCTATGTAAGACTTGACCAGAATGGTCCTTATGTGCATCAGACGTTATTTGTGGATGTAAGACTCTTGTTATTTAGTATATGTGTGTTCAGTGAGCATTGATTTCTGGGATTACTATACACGTTCATTCGGGTTCTCGACTCATAAGTCAGGGTGCCCATATTCGGTTGGTGGGAATGCCATTGCTGCCTCATCTTCCTTTGATTCCCACTCCTCCACTAGTGCAACAGTAAACAGTTGATTGGTTTCCGCCAGGTATAGCAGCAATGGTTCTTGCGGTTTTGGCGATACTAGCGTTGGCATGGAGGACATGTATTTCTTCAAGTCTTGCAGCACTGCCTCCACTTTTGTAGTCAAGATCATGGGACCTGCCTTTTTCAAAATTTGAAAAACGCCAGGGTGCACTCAGTAGACTTCAAAATGAACCTGCTCAGGGCCGCAATACAATCGGCAAGACGTTGCACATCCTTGACGCGCTTTGGTGCTTCCAACTCCTCAATCACTTTGATCTTCTCGGGTTTGGTTTCAATGCCTCTCTAAGATACAAAGAACCCGTGAAGCTTGCCGAATGGGACACCAAACACACACTTCTCGATGTTAAGCTTCAAGTTGGTTTTACGCAGGTTTTGTGGATGTTTCTTCTAAATCTTGGATCAAAGTTGCCTTGTCGTTGGTTTTGACCACTATGTCATCCATGTATGCTTCCATATTTCTGTGCAGCTAGGGCTCAAAACCAAACTGGGCAGCTCTTGCAAACATTGTTCCAGCGCTTTTCAATCCAAAAACCATACACTTAAAGAAGTATGTGCCACATGGAGTGATGAAAGTGGTTTTATCCTCATCTTGCTTCGCCATGAAAATCTAATGATAACCAGAATAGGTGTCAAGGAAGGAGAGCAAGTGACAACCTGTAGTGGAGTACACAATCTGGTTGATAGGCAGCAAAGGTAAAGGATCTTTGGGGAAAGCTTTATTTAGTTCAGTGAAATTGATACAAAGCCACCACTTTCCAGTTTGCTTACGAAAAAGTACTAGATTGGCTTACTAATACTTTTGATGTGAGTTGGGTTTTTCCCCTAAGAGGAGGGGATGATGCAACACAATATAGATAAATATTTCCCTGAGTGAGAACCAACGTTATCAAACCAATAGGAGAACCACGCAATTTACCGCCTTGAGTGCCTACACACAAAAGAGCACACACTTGCACCCAACACGGGCAAGAGAGTTGTCGATCCCCTTGAACAACACTTGCAGGAGGTTGGTAGGAGTTAACCATCGCCCACTCCCGATCTAGACATCACTAGGATTTCAACGACAACTAAAAATGCTCAAACATCATCACCATGCCATAATCAATATTAAGATGAACAAAAGATTAACACCCTTTAATTATTGATATTTGCACTAACCAACAACCATGCACTCAGGCCCTTTCATATTACCACATCAATATCATTAACCCACAATTTAACTTTTATGTGCTACATGTGGTTTTGATTATGCACTCTTTGAATACCTATTATTTTTGGACTAGTCTTATAACCCATGCCAATTACGATAACTATTTATTAACTCTCAAACAAGTTTAAGTGAAGAATGAGAATGCAATTGGTTCTATAAAATATATATGCCACCATGCTCTAAAAGATACAAGTGAAGCACTAGAGCAACTTCTTAGCTCAAAAGATATAAGTGAAGGACATAGAGTATTCTAACAAATAACGGTGAACATGTGTCTCTCTTAAGTGTGTGTGTCCAGCAAACAATGATGTCCAGCAAACAATGATTGTGGAGAACTTAAGCAAAAGATAACTATAATACACAACACTCCAAGCAAAACTCATACCACGTGATGAAGAAAAATATAGCCCCAAGTGACATACTGGTGGATTGAGACAAAAGAAGGGATGCCTTCCGGGGCATCCCCAAGCTTAGACGCTCGAGTCTTCCTAGAATTTGACTTGGGGTGACTTGCGAATCCCCAAGCTTAGTCTCTTTGCCGTTCCTCATTCCTTCATCCATCGTGATAACACCCAAAACTTGAAAACATCAGCACACGATATTCATTAGAAAACTAGTGAGATCCGTTAGTATGATACGCAAATCGGAAACATTAGTTACAATTATGAATTGATTCATAATTCATGAATGCATATGGTACCGTATTCTTAATTATCCATGACTTATACCCCCGATATAATCCATAGCATCATCAAAACTAGCAAACTATGCACACAAAAACAGAATATGTCTAAAACAGAACAATTTGTAGTGATAACCAAAGACACCATACTTATGTAACTCCAACAATTCCGAAAAATTAGAAAACCTGAAGAATTTGTATAGAAATACTATATAAAAAATTCAAACCAAAAAGACATTCCCGTAAAATCAGAGACATTCTTTACTATATGCAAAAGTTTCTATTTTTGCACCGTATCAATTCTACTCATCGTTCAAACCAACCCAACTGCTTTAATTTGCACAAACACCAATTTAAACATAAAAAACACAATCGTTACAGTAGCACTAATAATGTTCACTCAGACAAATAGAGAGTATTGGGATGTCTCCCGACAAGCTCTTTCCTTTTAGCCATTAAGATAGGCTTGTGATAATAATGACACTCGCATAAAAGACAAGAATTGATGCTCAAACAGAGCATAATATAGCGTGTAATTAAGGCACTTAATTCTAACATACTTCCTATGAATAGGCATTTTATAAGTAGACAAGTTATCATGACAATAAGTATCTAGCATACATAAGTAGGAAAGCATTAACAAATTGAATATCAAGAGAGGTTAGTGAGTAACATGAAAATTTCTATAACCATATTTGCCTCTCTCATAATACTTACATGTAGGATCATTTTCAATGTGAACAATATATCTATCATACAAAATATTTTCTCCATGATCCACATGCATAAAACTTTAATAATCTTCTAGGATAGTGGGATTAACATCAACTAAAGTCATGACCTCTCCACGCACATAATTTTTATTTGCAGCAATGAGAATATAATTAATTCAACTTAAGGGTTTCTTAATGGTAGGATCAGCAAGATGCATGTTTAGGGAACACTTTTGAATATTTGTGAGACCAAGCACATCACATAGAGATTTAGGTATTGTTGAAACACTAGCACCTTGGTCATACAAAGCATTGCATTCACATTTATTTATCTTTGTTTTGATAGTAGGTTCCCACTCTTCATGCAATTTTCTAGGAATATAAACTTCAAGTTCAAATTTATCATCATATGCTTTTATCATCGCTTCCACTAGTGAAGGCCTTGTTTTGTTCATAAGCATTGGGTGAACTAATAAAGGATTTAAACAAGGAAATACATTCTATAGAAGAGACACTTTCATAATTAAAGTCCTTGTAATCCAAAATAGTGGGCAAATCACTAGTTATAGTTTTTACCACTCCAAACCCACTTTTTTCAGTTATAGCATTAGAATCATCACCCTCCAAGCAAATCGGACACTCTCTAACTAAAGTTGAATCATCTCCAGTCCCTTTATAATTAACATTCAGAGAAGTGAATAAAGATACAATAAGAGAAGTGAAAATTATTTTAAGATCTTCATCATGGTTTTGGTAAAAACCGAGTGGGAGAGCTTTTGTCACAGCCCAAGTTTGCCTTGCTTACCATTGCATTTCATGCATGCATTCAAATTGCATTGAATCTGGAAATGGAAGTGATCAAGCCAAATGAGTTGAAATTGACAAAAAGGCAGTAAAAATATTACCTTAAAAGGAACCAGAAAAATGTTCCAAATATTTGGGAAAATAGTGACAGGGAATAAACTTGTCAAACCAAATTTCTAAGTCACAGGAACTTATGAAAAGGATTTTTGATTGGATTAAATAACTGTTTGGACTGGAGTTATTTTGTTTTCTTTTAAAATAAAAGTTTCAAAAATGTTGAAACTATTTTGTGGCATTGATTATTTTTATTATTGTCACATAATACTATTTTAGGCTTTTATAAAATGATTAAATGTTTTATTAAAATCCTAAATCTAAATGCCAGAAAGAAATAAAAAAATAAAATAGAAAAGAAGAGAGAGAGAGAGAGCTACCTGTTGCCTACCTGGTCGGCCCAGCCCCCAGGGGCACCGCTGTCTTCTACCTCTTGCGAGAAGGCAGAGGAGAAGCAGGGGACGACGAGCTCGTGAGAGCGCCACGCCTCCTGCCTGTCTGGCCTCCCCGCCGACCTGGTTCCCAGGATAGGCTCGGGAGAGCCATCCCGATATCCTCCCCCTCCTCTCCATTTCTCTCCCTCTCCTCTGCCCTACTCTCTCTTTACTTCTGCCGCCATTGGTGAGCTCGGGCTCGAGCTCACCACCGTGCCCTCCGGCCCTGCTAGTCCTATCCGAACAACCCAATCCCTCCGCCATGACGTGTTGCACCTCCCCGTCGAGAGACTCGAGCCGGAGCCCCCCTGGCGCGGCCATCGTCGTCGTCTTCATATCCGGTCACCGAGATCCACCACCGTTGATCTGCTGCCACCGGGCTTCTCAGACCTCCCCGATGCCAAAAATGGAACCCCTGTGAGCCACTGCTTCTTTCCCCTCTCTTTCTCCTCGCTCTCCCGCACCATTCCCCACCATGGCCGAGAGATTCTCGTCGCCGGCCATGTCGTCGCCGTCGCTGTGGTGCCTCTCTCGCGTGTTCGAGCTCGGGAACGAGATCCTGGAGCTTCCAGGAACCTTCGGATCCCTTCAACCCGACTCCCTATGCCCCGCAACCCCATGCCCAACGAAGCCCGAGTCGCAACCACCGCAGACCTCGTCGTCGGCGTGTATTCCGGTGACCACTTGGTCCAGCTCATTCCCCTTTGGATGCGGTGCTTCGCTAGCTAACTGTAGAACTAAACCACGCCCAAAACCGATGCTTGTAACCCGAGTTTGATCAACTCCGGCGAGCCTCCGCCATGCCCGTGGTCGCCGCCGGCCCGGTTCCGTTAGCCCCTGGCTTGGCCAGAGTATTAACCCACTAACACCCCCTAGACGCTTATAGTGGGCCCCAGGGTGGGTCAAACCCCTGTTAGCGGCTGGTCAACTCGGGGATGAGCCCCTGGTCACTGACCAGTGGACCCAACTGGTCAGATTTGACCTGGCCCAGCCCCTGTTGACCAGAGACGTCACTGTGACGCAATAAAGGATTTTCTAATATAAAAGAAATTCCAGAAAATGTCTAAAAATTCCAAAAATCATAGAAAATAATCTGTAAGTCCAATGAAAATAATTTATATATCAAAAAGGATCAGAAAAATCCAAAGAATCTGATTATGGCTTTTTCATGCATGTTTGAAAAATTTAACAACACCAAATAGGCAAAATGATGAATAGGGTAAATTTAATAAATAGTTTGGAGTTGGAAATTGATACTTATTTGAATTCCACTTCAATTGTTATGACCAAACATTGGTCAATGCAAATCAGTACCTCAAAATACTAACTCCATACGTGTTGGAACAATTTGTTATGAGCATCAGGTCGAATCAATTATAAGGGTACATGGAAAAATAACCGGCTTGAAGTGATGTTTGAATCCTAATTCAAACCAACTTCAACTTAAGAAATGATAGCCACATTAGCCCTACCACCATTCATTTCATGCCTTGAGCATGCATCATAGTGTTGCATTTCCGTGAAGTAATTGTTGTTCTTTCTTGTTTGCCGGTGTTGTTCCCTCTCGGTAAAGATGTTTCCGACGATGTGATCGTTAACATTGATGAAGACTCATTGCTATCTTCAGACGTGTCATGCAAGCAAACCCCCTTGAGCATATTGATATAAACTACTCTCTCGCTCCTGCTCTCTTTTACTGCATTAGGACAAACACGATTCAACTGTACATGTTATCGGTAGTTGAACCCATTCCTCTGCATGACCTGATTTTGTCACAGTAAATAGTTGAAACCATTTAGCATCAGTAGCAACTGCTTGAGCCTTGTTGCGCTTACTCATCCATGCTTGCTTACAATGCCTGCTATGCTTAGAGTCGTGTCGGGTCTGATCCATCTGGATGATGAATCAGAATGGTTGTGATCATGTTCTACAGTGTGAGAGTAAAAGTGTGAATCCGATTTGGTAAAGGTAGCGATGAGAGGCCATGTAGGAGGACATGGTGGGTTGTCTCATTGAGACCGTCCTTAAGAACTGAGTTCTGTGTATGTTATCCAAGACAAGATACTACCATGCATTGGGCCCTGAAATATGACCCCGCTCGGCTCATTAATTGCCTAGATCCCTGTCCAGGAGTTGCAATTAGTTTCTGTTGTTTGTAGGTAAAGTGTTGGCGGCCGTGTTTAGCTCTGCCCGACGGGGTAGGCTTCTCTGCGGTAGATACACAGCGGCACGGTGTACCAAGTGGCACCCGGATGGTGGGCTTGGGAACCTTGCGCACATCGTTTGGGTCCGTAGAGTAAACCTCGGCCGGACTTCCTTGCGAGTTCAGTCTCAAATAGGCAATAAACCTGGACTAGGGTCTTGTGTGGTTAACGGTCGTGGCCAACACCCACGCCAGTGCTTCGGCTTGAAGGTTGCCGAGATGCATGACGTGCATATGGTGTTATGTGGTGAGAGCATGTGTGAAGAAGTATACCCCTGCAGGGTGAATCAATCTGTTCGAATAGCCGCGTCCTCGGATATGGACTACTTGGAAGCATTACGTGGTACATAGACAATTTAGATGGATACTTTAAAACATGCAAGATAAGTGTGATTGCTATGGAAGGCCTTCTCGTAGCGAGACGAGAGTGGATCCATAGTGGTGTATTGAATTGGTGAACATGTGGACTCGTGTGCGCTATCCCACCTCAAAGAAAGAACTTGTAGTCGTAGTACAGGTTAGCCAAGAGTCAAATATGGCTTGCTGCAATCAAACCCCACAATCCTTTCATTGAAACATGATGCATATGTAGATAGTTCTGATGTAAGACTTGCTGAGTACCTTTGTACTCACGGTTGCTTTATTTATGTATTGCAGAGGAGATTTAGTCTCATTAAAGGTTTATACGCGATGTGTTCGATGTTGACCGGAATAGCTTGGGAATTCCAGACAGAGGTCTGGCTCCTTTGGTAGGGTCGTAGTAGCTTTTCAGGCTCTTCCAGCCACTTTTAGTAGATGTCTCTACCCAGACATGATTTGCTTCCGCATGTTGTTTGTATGACTTGAGTGTCGGGTCACGAGACCCCTGTTTGTAATATCATACTATGTTGACTCTTATGAGTCTTTAATAAATGCTTGAGTCATAGAGTTATGTTGTGATGCCATGTTGTATCTACACATATCGTGCATAATGTGTGTATGTTTAAAATGCATTATATGTGTGGGATTCGACACCTAGTTGTTTGCCTTTGGTAGTACTCTTTACATGGAAATGCCTGTTTATGTTTCCATCGGGCCTTGGTAGCTTGCTACTGCTCGGAAGACATTGATTGACCGGCATGTATCCTTCTTTGCTGCTATGTCTGTCCCCTTGGGGAAATGTCACGCGGTGTAATGGAGTCCTTGTAGCTTGCTACGACTCGTCTACACACGCTGATGACCGACACCTGCTTTGTTGGGTTATGTATGCCTGTCCCTGTACGGATGTACCGCTTGGGTTTATAACTAGTCATGTCGACCCGGGTTCTTGTCGTTTGAACGCTAGCTACACATTCATATACGTGAGCCAAAAGACGCAAACGGTCCCGGCCAAGGTAAGGTGGCGTCCGTGGAGTTTACCGTGCGTGAGGTCGCAAAGTGATGTGATGTGTTACAGGCTGGGTTCTTATGACCTAGGATCGGGGTCCCAACAGCTTTTTCTAGGAATGCCCGCTTACCTCTCAACTTAGTGGTCCTTTCCCTACTTTCATTCATAAATATTTGGATATATTTAATATTCTCATTAAAATCATGCTTGGATAGAAAACCTTTACTTTTAATAGTTACTACATCTAGAGCAATTATATCCATGTTCTTAGCCAAAGTATTGAGCGTATGCATCTTTTCCTCGATCATAGTATTGAAAACTTTTCCACAACTAATAAATTCTTTAATGGTCTTTTCAAGATGATAGGAGAATTTATTATTACTGGTAGAAGGATTTTGATAAGAATTGCCATCAGAATTTCCATAACCACTAGAAGGATTACTGGGATATGGCCTAGCATTGAAATTACCCTTTTAGGCGTTGTTATTCAAATTATTTCGTGAGATAAAATTCACATAAATGGCATTATCATTTTTCTCAATCAAAGTAGACAAAGGCATGTCATTAGGATGTAACAGCCCAAAACCGACGCTCCAAAAGATTCCCCTTTTATTTCATTGTCGTCGTGTGATTTATTTGGTTGTTCCATTCGTCATCATATCATGCACATCGTGTGCATAGAATCGGTACTCTGTTGCCGCCATTTTTATAAAACTCGCATCCGTTTATACATGCCGGTTCTCTCTGTTTTTATCTAAAAATATTGATTTAAAAGTTTCTATAAAACTTTCTTAGAATTGACTGGAAGTTGGCGTGCAGTCCTGTAATAGTGTAGGTAGGCCGCCTCCCAAATTTCATTGCAATCGGAGTCCGTTTGATACCCGAACGGTTGTCTGTAGCGGCACCGTCATTGATTTATTCATCGGACGTTTTTCGGTTTAATAACCTTGTGTCACGGGCTGCAAATTTCCCTCTCATCTCTGAGCCCAAGCCATCTACATAGCCCACCTAAACCCACCTAGCCTACCACTTTGTTTAGGACCGCTCGATCGAGATCGGAGGGTCTGAAAACACCTCAAAACACCAACCCTAGCCATCCCTACCGATAAATGGACATCTCCACTCCCAAATTTGGACCCTAGCGCCTCTCTGCATCGAAATCCATGCCAACTTCCACCTCCAGGCGCCACCTAGCAACTTCTCTCCCACCTCTAGCGCCCCAGCCGCAAAGACCATCCATGGCCAACCCCGGGCCCGAACCTAGCCACCGCTGCCGCAGTCTCCCGCAGATCACCGCACACGCCTCCAGCCTCACAAGCCCAAGCACCATCACGCCGCGCCTGATCCAGAGCTCCCGAGCTGCCCGTAGCTCGCCATGCTAGTTGGCCGCTCGGCGCGTCGCTCTACCCGCACGAAACTCACCCCTCCAACGTGCCGGCGAGCTCGCCCGACCAGTTCCTCCTCGTAGACCCTCGCGTTTTCCATGGGGCTTCGTCGCCCGCTGTCCCCGCCCTGTCTTCACCTGATCCGGCCGGAATGGGCCAGGACCGGCCGGATCCGCCGCACCCTCGCCGGACCCCGCCGCTGCACCACGCAGGAGGTCATCGCCGGCCTCTGCATTGAGCGCTCCAGTGCACCCCGTAGACAACAGCTGAGGCCTAGTCTGCATCGCCTCTGCTGGCCCGGGTGGGCTAGGCCCATCGCCGTGCAAGGCCCAGCCGGCGCATGAACACCCCGGCCCATCTCAGTGCCACGCGGCCTTTGTCTAATGGGCCGAGATCCAAGGTGAGCAGCCCATGCGCATTTGTTTTTTATGGTGGGCTTGGCCTGTGAGAATTGTTGTTATGTCTTTCCTAGTGCACTTGTTAGTTATCCAACGCACACCAGCTTCGGCCCAACACATGTTTTTTTCACACTACTAATTTAGCTAAAGATCTAGGAATTACAGAATAATGCCTGGTTTTAAAATGCTTATAACTATTTAACCATTCATCGTATTAAAATAATTCAGTTATGTAAAATGTCCAGAATTTTGTGTAGATTAATAATATGTCACTTTCCATGCATGCTTAAAAATGTTTAACCTGTTGTCTGAATTTTTTGGCGTGATGCTATATTAAAATGATTTAATACCTACTATATTAACCATGCATCGGATTTAAAAACTTCATTCGTGTTTAGTGCTTAGAATTTTGTGTAGTTTCACAATATCCAACTTGCAACCGTGTTAACAATGTTTAACTTGTTGTTTAAATTTAATTTGCATACATGCCATGTTAAAAATGACTCATTTCATAACTAATTAACCGTAGCTCCATTTAAAATGTTCCACAGATGGAACTTGGCTAGAAAAATGTGTAGAATAGCTTGTTGTCATTTATTTTCCTGTTTAACAATTCTAAGATTGTGTATAGGAAGGACAATACCGAATATAAATTTGCATGTGTGGACTTTCTGGAATTGTTATTCGTTGTTCCGGCCTCATTTAAACTTCCCTAGAATTCCATGTAGTGTAATAACAGCTTGTTGCATCCATGCTTTAACATGTTGTTGCTGTAATTTGCATACATTTTGCGTTCATGGCATATCATCTTGTATTGGTTATATATTTAAACCGTAGCTCCGTTTTAGATGATCTATATAAGTAAATCGACTAGAATGACATGTAGAATCACATGGTCCACTTTATTTCGCTGATTTATAAATATGAAATGTGTTTAGAAAAGATATGGATCAATTTCGAAATTCACATATGGGGCCATTTCAGAAATGTTACATGTTCTTTCCAACCTCATTTAAAATGCCAAGATAGTGTAGTTTATTTGTGCTTCACCTCTTGCCATGTTTAAACAACATTTAATATTGATGACTACCTAAACGGGAGTGAACTAAATATTTGAATATGGAGTTTCGTCAATATGCAACGAGTTGCATATTGAGCTTCATTTAATGTGTAGTAATAGATTGTTTTGCTTTCTCGTGTCGTGCATAGTTATATGGACATGCATCTTATTTGATTGTGCATCTTGTCATGAATATGTATGGTGTTATTGTGTGTTGATTATTTTTCCGGATTGCTTCTTCTCGATAGAGTTTCGCAAGCGTGTCGGAGTGTGAGGATTCGTTCGACTATATTTGCTAATGTTCTTCATGGATTCATCTTCTTCCAAGCGGGATCATAGGCAAGATGATCATTTCCCTAGATACCATTACTATCATTGCCATGCTAGCTCTCTCGTTTCTTTTTCAATCTCTCGCTGCCTACCATTTAAATGCCAGCCTTCCAACATTGCCATGAAAAGCCTCTAACCTTTACACAACCCGGCAAACCACTATTTGGATATGTTACTGCTTGCCCAGTCTTTTGATAGCATTGCTAGTTGCAGGTGCAGTTGCCTACCATGTGACAACATGGGTTCCTTGTTATATCACCATATTATTGCTATTTAATTTAAGGAACCTATATACATGGTAGAAGGCGGAATGCTTGGTCTTTCGGCTAGGTGTTTTGTTCATGTTTTGCCGCCTTAGTTTCGGCTACCGGTGTTAAGTTCCATACTGAGTGCTCCTAATTTGCTTGGGGTTGTTATTAGGAACCCCTTGAATTTTGTTTGGGCATAAAAGTCTCCCGTCAAGGGCCAACATTGGTACTATATTTGCCCAAGATAGTAATACTGAAAAATATAGGGTGTCATGAACCCGAGGAGTAATTCAACATAATACACGGAGGGCTAGTGCTGATGGTCCTGTTCCTAAACAGATCCACTTGCGGGGCCACCCGGTGCAACTCGAGGGATTTCTATGTGGCCACCATACGTAGTTCTCATCCATCGTGTCCTAAGAACGAGATACGCGGCTCCGATCGGGATCGTCGACATGTCTTGCGGCCTTGCTGGATTTGTTTTACCTTTCTCGAATGTCTTGTGCAAGGGATTCTGAGGATACTTTGGGCTATCTCGAGGTGGAGGTTTTCCACCAGGAATCCGAGGAGATCATGAGTTTTCCACAGTCAAGGTTTCCGATGCACCGTGTGGAAGTTTCTGATGGACTAGTTGGAGCACCCCTGTAGGGTTAAACCTTTCCGAGAGCCATGCCAACGGTTATGTGGCAACTTAGAAACTCTGTTTAACATATGGTTATAGATAACATGATGTAAACTTAATTAAAATATGCCAATTGTGTGTGTAACCATGAGTGTCTCTTCTCGTGAATTCTGCATCCGGAAGAGGGCACGATGGGGCTATGTGTGATGTAAGTAGGTGTTCAGGATCACTTCATGATCATGTTTAGTTCACATCCGTTATGCGTAGATCACCCCCTATTATTCTTGTACTCATAAGTTAGCCACTCAAATAAATGCTTAGTCTCTTGTTGGAGCCTCACCACTTAACCATCCCTCACCCATTAAACTTTCCTAGTCTTGATACCTTTGGAAATGAGATTGCTGAGTCCGTGTGGCTCACAGATTACTACAACAACAGTTGCAGATACAGGTAAAGTGATACTTTGATATGAGCGTGATGATTGTTCTAATTGGAGTTTCTTTTTCTTCATCATCGATCTAGGATGGGTTCCATGCCGGCATCTTGGGGTCGCAAGAATGGACGTCGTTCCTCGCTTATTTTCTTCCATTGTCGGACCCTTCTCTTCTAAATGGTGATTGAATATATACTTGTATTCTGTTGTACATGTTGTAGCTTGTGGCGAGTGTAAGCCAATTCCATATACTTACTTTTTGTACATGTACTTGTAATGATATCGATTCTTGCGAAATGACGAGATGGGCTTCTATCCCTATCGTGGCCCTCGTGCCAAAATAAGGATAGGGTCACATCTTGGGCATTACAAGTTGGTATTAGAGCAGTACTGACCTAGGAGCCCCCTTGATTGATCGACCATGGCTGAGTCGATTCTAGTGAAAAATTGTTTTGAGTCTTAGTTATATGGGAGAGTAGGATTCATTTTACTCCTCTTCCCTGCTATGGCGAGGTTTATGACTTAGGAATTTTAATTCTACTCATCTTCTCACCCAAAAAAACATAGGATCACATAGGTATTTTGGAACCTCTACGATGTCGTTCTGACCACGATTTTGTTCTTGGTGCCTCCTGTTATCGAGGAGTTGATCTTTATGGTATTCATGTCACACTGGAGATCGTTCAGTTTCCTTAGCATCTCTAGACGTAGGATGTTCGAAATTGCTTCAATACTAGTAGTGGCGAGAGGAGTCTGGCATCGCTAGTATTGGTGGAGAGCGTCTAGATGTACTTCCATAATTGGTATCGTTGTCATTACGAGGTCCTGAGGTAGATGAGTTTCCGAGGTCTCTGGTTATGTGTTGACGGATGTGATACACTGGACGAGTAGTCTTATTGCTCGGAGTTGAGTGATGGACTTTACTCCTTGCATCCGTGGAATCTATTGTGTAACCAGAAACTTTTGGGAGTTCTTAGGTGGGAATGCAAGTAGTTACCTAGGATTATCTTTCAATAGATGCATCATGTGAGGTTGGGGTTCGACATCTAGTGGATTCGTTCGTTCACGGTCTTTCTTACACAGGATAACATCGATATATGTCATAACATATGCTCCGTCAAGCCTTGTAGTTTGCTACTCCTAGGGTGCATATTCGAGCGTCATTTCAATATGAAAATCCAATGTATAATCAAGCCCGTGCAAACCTTACCACGAAAATAATGAGCGAAATCTGTGTCATATATTTTTTAGGCTTGTTTTGTGAGCCTCATCCTTTGTGTTGTTAGAATATGGTAACTCAAGTTGCTATGATGCCAAGTGGTGATTTCATATCTTTTTGAGTGGTGTTCTCATATTTCTATGGGATTGCTAATTAATTATTTTTATCAATCAAGTTATCCTATCAATTCTTTTCCAACCAGAGTCGTCATGTCAATTTGTTTTCCAACCGGAGTGCTTCTCTTCATGTGAATTCAATCCTCTCCAATATTTGCAAGATCAGTCCTCTTATTTCTTTCGGTGTTGTATCATCTATCCCAGCTGTCTTTTCTTTTTTCCATCCACCCCTTTTTCTATTCAATGACTAAATTATCATCCAAGTGCCTTTATTTTTTATTGATGTTTCCGATATCTTTTCTTCCATATTGTATCCGGTGATTTATCCTGAATATGCTCACGTCTTAAGTTCATCATTATTCATTCTTGTGTTCTTCTCCGGTGGATTCTGTTCAAGCTTTCAGTGTTCATCATATTCTTTTCATCCTTTAAATGAGTCTTGTGTTGGAAATTCTTATTCAATCCTCTCATGTTTTTCATCCCTCTCTATTCTATCCAGAGTGCTGAAGATATCTTGAAAGTTTCTTGTTTTCATAAAAAATATTTTCAAATTAATTCGAGGGTCTAATCTCATCATGTTTTAATATAGATTGCTGCAATATGTCCTTCTAAGCAATGTTTTCAACGGTGGTTTCCTTTGAGCGTGCCCATAACCCACACGTTCTTCTCCAGGATCATACGTGGCTCTTCCAATCTCTTCAGGAGATCTCTAATTCTTTTCGAGTGTGACGTAAGTATGGGCTCCATCAGTCATATTCCTTTCTCAAGATCGTTCTCAAATCATATTCATCGTTATCTCAACTTTCCTTATTCATTATTCCGGAGTGTCTCAGTAATTCTTGGTGGTGCTTCTTGTCATCATTCTCTTCATTGAAGACCATACAAGTGTTTCTCTTTAATCTGGTCAATTCTCTTGAAGATTCATGGTTTCACCTTTGTGCTATTCTCTCAATTGTTTTCGATCATGATATTATTTTCATATATTTCCGGTGCATTTCATAGTTGTTTTCGTTTATCGAGCCTCCGAAGGCCATCATTCAAGAAGATTTCTTCGTTCTTAGCTTTCAATTTTTGCTCTCAAATTATTCTGAATTGTTATCTCTTCGTTTGTATCTCAATTATTCTGGTGCCGCATTCAAGTTTTCTATTAGGTGGATCATACTCTCTTCATTCTCATGTATCTACATTCATTCTTGGTATCCTCACTCATTTGTGAATTATGACCGGTCGCTTGTTCAAGGATTCACAAATTGAATCATGCTATTTTTATCCTCATGTAGCCCAGTTAGTTTGTATTATCATCTTTCATTCCAAATCCTAACCCGTGTTGCTCCAAAACTTCTTCAAGTTTGTGCTCTATATATCTTTATCTCCAATCTTTTCAAGAAGAATAAGTAGTATGCTAAATTTGTTTCTTGTCATCAATTTAACTTGATGAAGGATAAGCATAACATAATTATTGTTTTTCTTTCTTCGAGGGATTCCAATTTTTCTCCCAGAGTTGTTCATGATATCAAATTCTTTATCCCGAGTGCTTTATCTTTTATTTTTCTAGAATTCCAAGTTTTGTAAAGTATCTCTTTGCGAAGCTCCATCTAAATCTTGGCACGTCATAATCTTATTCTTTCAACCTTCAACTCTTTCTATCATCCTTCCATTCCGGTGTTCTTCAAGTGGTTCTACATGGTGTTTCGTTAAGGATGTAATTCATTCTCAATGAGTTCTTCAAGATTATTCTGGTAGTATCTCAAGTGTTCTTTCTCTTGCATTTCAAAGAGCAATTCTTCCTTCTTTTTTCCTTTGAGGTGGTATTATAGCATGCTTGATTCATGATGAGTCCCGAAAAGAATTTGTTTTAAGAGTGAGATATTTAAACCCACCAATTTATTGATCATGAGATATTGTGAACTTATCTTTTCTTCATCGAACTGTCTTGGATTGGATGTCACCTAAATCTTTCCTAAGGATTGTTTCTGCTATGGTGATTATAGTTGATCCAAGTTCTCAATGTATCCTCTTGGTGAAAGAAGTTTGCCTATCTTCTTGCTCCCAAGCAATCAATTGTTTCTGTTAGTGGTTGGTTGTCATGTCATTATTTTGAAATGGTTTCCATAAGCCCACAACAAGCTTGTTCTTTTTGTTGTTGATTTTCCAACAACTTTGTTCTATTATTGTTCGTGAGGGTGATGATAAATTCAATTATTGTGGAAATTATCCTTTTCTTCTCTCTTCTCTTCTTCTCAAAGATCTAATTTCTATTCTTTGTTGTAGAGGCCTTGTGATGTTGTTCTCTTTTCATCTATTATCTTGTTTTATCAAGATCATGTTCTTTCCTTGCTTGTCCATTCAATGGGAGTTTTGTGGAAACTTTTCAAGTTCTTTTCATCTTATCATGTTTTGCCTCTATTTCATATGGAACTGTTGCTGAATTACTTTTGAGTTCTTGCTTGTTCTTCATACCATTCTTCATCTCTTTGCAACCTTCAAGATTCATTGGTTTCACTTATTTGTCTAAGAAGAAACTAAGTGTTACCTCTTCTTTTTCTCTTCCTCTTTCACTTTTCATTCATAAATCTCGGGTCGAGATCTCTTGTTAGTGTAGGAGAGGTTTAACAGCCCGGAACTGACGTTTCACAAGATTCCCCTTTTATTTCATTGTTGCCGTGTGATTTATTTAGTTGTCGCATTCATCATTGCATCATGCACATCATCTTCATAGCATCGACACTCTGTTCCCACCATTTTTTCAAACTTGCATCCAGTCGTAGTTGCCGGTTATCTCCGTTTTGTCATTGACCGTTTCGGGACAATCCACACACGTACGTGCCCGTGGCATCATTAAAAATATTGTTTTAAAAGTGTGTATAAAACTTTGTCGGATTGGGTTGAAAGTTGGCGTGCGGTCTTGTTATAGTGTAGGTAGGCCGCCTGCCAAATATGATTGCAATCAGAGTCCGTTTGATACCCGAACGGACGAGCATAGAGGCACCATTATTGATTTATTCATCCGATGTTTTTTGGTTTTATAAACATGTGTCACGGGCTGCCAATTTTCCTCTCATCTGTCATCCCATAACATCTACACATCCCACCTAAACCCATCTAGCCTACCCCTTTTTGTAGGACCATCCGATCGAGATCGGAGGGTCCGAAAACACCTCAAAACTCCAACCCTAGCCATCCCTACCTATGAATGGACATCCCCACTCCCAAATTTAGACCCTAGCCCTCTCCGCATCAAAATCTGGACCACCTTCCACCTCCCAGCCACCAGCCAGCCACTGATCTTCCACCTCCAATGCCGTGGGCCGTGAAGCCCTTCCATGGCCCGGTCAGGGCCCGAACTGGGTCACCGCCACCGCAGCCTCCCCCAGCTCCCCGCGGACTCCTCTAGCCCCATAGCTGAAATTGCGTTATATCGACTAGAGGGGCTGAATAGGAGATTTTTAGAATTTCATCAAAGAGGATATTCCTTTTGAGGAAATTCCTCACTGATGACTAACTTGCAGCGGAAATAGCAAAGGATTAGGTGTGCAAAGTAGACTACATCAGTTTCCTCGATGAGGATTTTGAAAAACAGTTTGCACAGTACGCAGGCGCAGAGTAAGTAGCTGAGGATTAACTAGAGTGAAGAATTTGAGGTTGAGGAAATTCAGAGAAATTCTTCAACAAATTCTTCAAACAGAGACAACTAAAGTATTCAACATATAATATTGAGGAATTGAAAGATTGTAGAAATAGAACCCGGATCACAGTGAAGACAGTTGTTGATGACCCAGTTCCAACTGTTGTGACTATGTATGTCTTGTTCCGAGCGGTTGGTATTGAAACCTAAGGACACACACTCCCTACTGTATCTCCTTGAGATAAGGACACACAGTCCTCACCAAACACTCATTGTAAGTCTTCAGGGCAGACTTCCAAACCCTGAGTAACTCTGTCACCCGGCGATCCACAACTGATTGCTGGATTGCTCTAGACCATGACGCCTAACCGTCTGGAGGATGCATAGCCCTCAAAGGTAAAAGGCTTCAGTTCCACACAAGAACAAATTCTTCAGTGATGCTCAATCACTTGGTTTTGGTTTGTGGTTTGTTGTTTGGGGTATTTCCTCACTAATGATTTACTCTTGAAGACTCGGAGGAATTTGGGTTGCACTAAATGTCAAGTGTCAGTTTCTTGCGTAGGAGCCAACCAGCTAATGGTTGTGGGGGCGGCTATTTATAGCCTGGGAGCATCTCGACATGATTTGACATTTATGACCTTAAATATTATGACCGTTGGTGTCGATAAGATCGGTGATGTGGCACGAATTACGGCAACGGTCGGGACCCTCAACTGTGAGAGTCCTCATGTCTCTCATATTCCTCACTTGAGGCTTTTGGTAGGATTAGGCTTGGGTTGAGAATCATGAGGAAATTCATCCCGAAGTGTTACCTCGACCCACTTTAACAGTACGGTGTTCCTATGACTCAAGAGTGAAGAAAATGAAACAGAAAGAATAAATCTTCACGCTTCAAAGTCTTCGGATCATTTTTCTGCGGGACACACCAAATTCCTCATCTTCAATATCTTCATGAGGAATATCAATTTCATCGCAATTTTTTCGCTATCAAAGTCTTCAGCAGAAGACCAATTTCTTCAGCCGAAGATGTACATTTCTAGGGGTCGATATTCATCGTATAATTCAAACTCCTCAGCGACTTAGAGATCCTGTGTACACTCATGAACACATTAGATACTTAACCTATAAGTCTTCAAACCACCGCAATTACTAATGGGCACTAGATGCACTTACATTAGCCCCAAGCACCATCACGCCGTGCCCGATCCAGACTCGAGCCGCCCGTAGCTCACCCTGCCGACTGGCTGCTCGCCGCGCCACCCTGCCAGCGCGGAGCTCGCCGCTCCACCGTGCCTCCTCGCCAACCCTCGCGTTCACCATGGGGCTTTGCCTCTGATCGTCCCCGCCCCGTCTTTGCCAGATCTGACTGGAATGGGCTAGGACCGGCTGGATCCGTCGCTCCCTTGCCGGACCCCTCCGCTGCAACCGCAGGAGATTGCCGCCGGCCTCTGCATCGAGCGCTCCAGCGTGCCCTATTAACCAGCAGCCGCAACCCAGTTCGCATCGCCTCTGCCTGCCCGCGTGCGCTAGGCGCAGCGCCCCGTTGGGCATGCAAGGCCCAGCCGGTGCCTGATCACCCCGGCCTAGCTCAGCGCCACATGGCCTCCGTCTAATTGGCCGAGGCCCATTCTGAGCAGCCCATGCGCATTTTTTCCGTATGTTGGGCTAAGCGAGTGAGAATTGCTGTTATGTCTTGCCTAGTGCGCTTGTTAGTTATCCAACGCACACCAGCTTCGGCCCAACACATGTTTTTTTGACACTACTAATTTTGTTAAATACCTAGGAATTAGAGAATAATGCTTGATCTTAATATACTCATAACTATTTAACCCTACATCAAATTAAAATAATTTAGATATGTAAAGTCTCCAGAATTTTGTGTAGGTTAATAATATGTCACTTTTCATGCATGTTTAATTTTTTTACCTGTTGTTTGCATTTTTTGGCGCGATTCTATATTAAAATGATTTAATTCCTAGTATAATAACCATGCATCAGCTTTAAAAACTTCATACAGGTAAAATGCTTAGAAATTTGTGTAGTTTCGCAATATCCAACTTGCAACCATCTTAAAAATATTTAACCTCCTGTTTTAATTTAATTTGCGTGGATGTCATGTTGAAATGATTTATTTCATAACTAGTTAACCGTAGCTCTGATTAACTTGTTCCAGATATGTAACTAGGCTAGAAAAATGTGTAGAATAACATGGTGGCTTTTATTTTCCTGTTTAACAACTCTTAAATTGTGTATAGGCAGAACAATACCGAATCTAAATTTGCATGTGTTGACTTTTGGGATATGTTATTCGTTGTGCCGGCCTCACTTAAAATTGCCTAGAATTTCATGTAGTGTCACAATACCTTGTTGCATCCATGCTTTAACAAGTTTTAGTTGTCAGTTGCATAAGTTTTGCGTTCATGGCATAACATATTTTGTTGATCATATCTTATAAACCAAAGCTCTGTTTTACATGATCTATATATGTAAATCGACTAGAATGACGTGTACAATCACATGGACAAATTTATTTTGCTTTTTAATAAATATGAAATGTTTTTAGTACATATCTGGATCAATTTTGAAATTTATATATGGGATCATTTCGGAAATTCTATATGTTTTTTCGACCTCATTTAAAATGCCTAGATAGTGTAGTTTATTTATGCTTCACCTCTTGCCATGTTTAAACAAAATTTAATATTAATGAGTACCTAAATGGGAGTGAACTGAATATTTGAATATGGAATTTCGTCAGTATGCAACGATTTGCATATTGAGAGTCATTTAATGTGTAGTAATAAATTCTTGTGCTTTGTCAGGTCATGCATAATTATATGGACATGCATCATATTTGGTTGTGCATCTTGTCACGAATATGTACGGTGTTATAGTGTGTTGATTGTTGTTTCAGATTGCTTCTTCTTGATAGAGTTCCGCAAGCGTGTCAGAGTATGAGGATTTGTTCGACTATGTTGGTTCGGGTGCTTCATGGATTCATTCTTCTTCCAAGCGGGATCACAGGCAAGATGATCATTTCCCCAGATACATTACTATCATTGCCATGCTAGTTGTCTCGTTTCTTTCGCTATGTCTCGCTGCCTACCACTTAAATGTCAGCCTCCCAACATTGCCATGAAAAGCCTCTAACATTTCCACAACCCAGCAAACCACTGTTTGTCTATGTTACCGCTTGCTCAGCCTTTTTGATAGTGTTTGTAGGTGTAGGTGCAGTTTCTTTCCATGTGACAACATGGGTTCCTTGTCATATTACCATATTATTGCTATCTAATTTAATGCACCTATATATATGGTAAAAGGCGGAAGGCTTGGTATTTTGGCTAAGTGTTTTGTTCCACTTTTGCCGCCTTAATTTTGGCTACCGGATTTAAGTTCCATATTTAGTGCTCCTAACATGCTTAGGGTTGTTATGGGGACCCCTTTGACTTTCGTTTTGGGATAAAGCTCTTCTGGAAAGGCCCAACATTTGTACTATACTTCCCCAACATAATAATACTGAAAAACATAGGGCATCATCAACCCGAGGAGTAATTCAACATAATACAAGGGAGGGCCACTACTGATGGTGCTGGTCCTAAACAGAGTCACTTCCGGGGCCACCCGGGGCATCTCGGGGGATTTCTATCTGGCCACTGTACATAGTACTCATCTGTCGTGTCCTAAGAATGAGATACGCGGCTCCTACCAGGATTGTCTACACGTCGGGCGGCCTTGCTGGTTTTGTTTTACCTTTCTCGAACGTCTTGTGCGAGCGATTCTGAGGATACTTTGGGCTATCTCAAGGTTGAGGTTTTCCACGAGGAATCCGAGGAGATCACGGGTTTTCCACGGTAGAGGTTTCCGACGAAACGTGTGGTAGTTTGTGATGGACTAGTTGGATCCCCCTGCACGGTTAAATCTTTTTTAGAGCCGTGCCCATGGTTATGTGGCAAACTTTGTTTAACCTTCGGTTTTAGATAACTTGAAGTAATCTTAATTAAGATATGCTAACTGTATGCGTAACCGTGATTGTCACTTCTCGTGAGTTCAGCATCCGGTAAGGACAGGGTTGGGTTATGTGTGACGTAAGTACGTGTTCAGGATCACTTTGTGATCATGTTTAATTCATGTCCTTTATGCGTAGATCACCCCCTATTATTCTCGTACTCGTAAGTTATCCACTCAAATAAATGCTTAGGCGCTTGTTGCAGCCTCACCACTTAACCATACATCACCCATTAAGCTTTGCTAGTCTTGATACCTTTGCAAATGAGAATGTTGAGTCCTTGTAGCTCACAGATTACTACAACAATGATTGCAGGTATAGGTAAAGCAATACTTTGATGTGAGTGCAATGATTGATCTAATTGCATTTTCTTCTTCTTTATCATCGATCTTAGATGGGTTCCAGGCTGGCAGCCTGGGATCGCGAGGATGGACATTGTTCTTTTATCGTTTGTTTTTGTCCGTAGTCGCACCTTTCTCTTCTACATGGTGATTGAATACATTGTTGTATTGTATTGTACATGTTGTAGCTTGTGGCGGTGTAAGCCAATTCCATATATGCATATCTTATTTACATGTACTTGTAATGATATCCATTGTTGCGAAACAACGAGATGTGCTTCTATCCCTGTCGAGGCCCTCGTGCCAAAATAAGGATAGGATCGCATCTTGGGTACTCCCTCCGTCCCAAAATAACTGCCTTAACTTTATACTAGCTCTAATACAAAATTGTATTAAGGTTGAGACACTTATTTCGGGACGGAGGGAGTATTACATAGGATCAACAAGAGCTCTTTTATTAGCAACCACATTCATAAGAACATCCACTTTTTCACTCAAATTAGTGATTTCCTTAATATAATTTACCATCTTACGAGTTGAGGCTCTTTGAATATACCACTGAGAATAGTTTGTCATGTTGTTGTACAGAATTTCAGTGGCCTCTCCTAAGGTCACCTCCATGAAGGTACCACATACGGGACAATCTAGAAGATTTTTGGATACAAAATTTAAGTCCTGCATAGAAATTTTGGATAATCATCCATAAGTTTAAACCATGAGTAGGGAAATTTATAATCATTAGTTTCATCCTCTCCCAAGATTGATCAACATGTTCATGATCCTGCTGTTTAAAATTAATTATTTTATTTCTAAGGGAGATGATCTTAGCAGGAGGAAAATACTTGGCAATAAAAGCATCTTTACATGTATCCCATGTTCCAATACTATTAGATGGTAAAGATGAAAGCCAAGCCTTAGCTTTATCTCTTAGTGAAAAAGGAAAGAATTTTAATTTCACAATATCATTATCCATGTCCTTTTTCTATTTTGTATCAAAAAATTCAAGAAAGGTATAAAGATGAGCCATGAGATCCTCATTAGTACTTCATGACAACATTTAGCAATGCAACATTAATATGACAGGTATCCGCACTAGTGGTGGGTAGTATTGGAGTACTAATAAAATCATTATTATTAGTATTTATGAAGTCACACAACTTAGTAGTATCTTGAGACATGGTGGTCGAGCAAGCAAAGTAACAAGTAGGACAAGTAAACTAGAGAGCGAACATGCAAATTAGTGACAAGCTAAGCAAGCAAAGGTAAATATTTTTGATTTTTTGATATTTTTTTAAGCAAACAAGATATAATAGCAAATAAAAATAAGAACAAGTGAATGATAATTTGTGTGCAGTTACTTGATAGTTGGTGATAATATTCCTCGACAACGGTGCTACAAATCCTTCTGATACTTGTGATCTACGTTGGATTCTCCATAAAGAGGAACGGGCTATTGGAGCACAATGTAGGTAAGTATTACCATCAATTAAGAAACGAAGGTTTATCGAACTAATAGGAATATCAATCCTCAACCGTTTTAAGCAACTCCACACAAAAGAGCAAACAACTTGCACCCAACACGGGAAAGAGGGTTGTTAATCTCCTTCATCTCATTATTTGCAAGCGAATGAGGTGTGTAGATAGTTATGACTTGCAATAAAATAAAAATAATAACAGCGAGGAAATTATAAGTTTTCTGCATGTATTGTTGAATAGGCCCGGGGGCCATAGTTTTCTGTAGTGGCATCTCTCATGAAAGAAACATATGGTGGGTAAACACATTACTGTTGGTCTATTGATAGAACAACAGATAGTTATATGGTTTTCATGACAATGATCATGTATATATAGGCATCACGTACACAAGAAAATAGGCCGACTCCCACCTGCACCTATTACTATTACTCCACCAATCAATTGCTATCCAGCATGAATCTAGAGGATTAAGTAAAACATAGTAATGCTTGGAAAACAATGACATGATGTGGACAAAGAAAAATCAACCAATATGAATAAACCCCATCATTTTATCCTTAGTGTAAGCAACACAATGATGCAACTTGTCCCCTTTCTTTCACTGGCATATAGAAACTCGTCGGGTTGAACCCACTACAACGCACACCTACCACTAAAGAAATATCAAACTACTTAGCCAAAGCAATTCAATGGATCGCATAGATTTATGAAGCTATGATGATCGTGCAAATAAGAATGATAAAACTCAAGTAAAATTCAAATACCTTTCTTGAATAATATGAACATAAACCCAAAATTCATTGGATCCCAACAAACACACCATACAAAAGAATTACATCGGATAGATCAAAGTGAAGAAGCGATGATCATTGTATTTAAAATCAAGATAAAGAGATATATCCATCTAGATACTAACAATGGACCCGTAGGTCTGTGGTGAACTACTCAGACGTCATCACGAGGGCACCAAGGTTGATGAAGAGGCCCCCAGTGATTGATCCCCCTCCGGCAGGGTGATGGAATGGAGCTCCTGATTTGGTCACCCGGGAATAGAGACTTGTGGCGGCATAAAAAGTCGTTGCAGATTATCTGTAGGGTTTCTAGAATATTTAGGAATTTATAGTCCAAAAATAGGGCTTGTGGGCCATAGCGAGGCACCAAGGCATCAGGGAGCTTCCTCCCCCTAGTTGCGCCCTATTTCCTTGGGGACTCCTCGTGTGGCTTCAGGTTTCCTCTCGAAGCTTCCAGGTCTTCTTTTGGTATAGAAAAAAAAACATAAATTTTTTTTGTGGCAATTGGACTTTGTTTCGTGCTGAAAACCCGGAAATCAAATAACACATAGAAAACAACAAGTGGCATTGGTCACTGGTTAATAGGATAGTGCTAAAAAATAGTATAAATTGGTGAATTATAACCCAAAAAGTATCCTAGGATCATAATATAACAACATGGAACAATCAAAAAGTATAGATACATTGCAGAAGTATCACATAATAAACACTTAATTTGATTCCATAAGAGTTTCCACTTTTGAGACAACCGGTGACGCACAAAATGAGCATGCTCATCTAATGATTTTCCCTCAGCTAAGCTAGTTGGGGTTTCAGCATGAGAACGAATAGATCGAAGATGATCCAAATAGAAAACTTTATCTCGATCCATAAGTATTTATTCTCTATTTTTGTGTGATGACATGATTATGACAAGCAAAAAAGCGAACTAGCAAACATATTTTTTTGTTTTTTATAGCAAGCAAAATATAATAGGAACTAAAAAGTATAAGAAGTGAATCATAATTTGTGAGAAGGTACTTGATAGGAAATTTGTGATACTCCACGGCAACGGCGCCAGAAATCTTTCCTGATACTTGCGATCTATGTTGGGTTTTTCTCCAAAGAGGAGGAGATAGTTCAGCATAGTATGAATAAGTGGTTCCCTCGGTGAGAACCAAGGTTATCGAAACAATAGGAGAACAATGCAATTTCCCTTATTCAACAACTACACACAAAAAAGGCCACACTTGCACACAACACGGGAAAGAGGGTTGTCAATCCCCTTTAACTCGTTACTTTCAAGGGATAAGTTGTGATATATAGATAGCTGAAATATATTAAATATTAAAAGCAAATACAAATTGTCAGATTTCGAGCTCCGCAAAACTCTAAGGATTCGAACACAGGGGCGTGTACGGCGATCTCTCCCAGCTCGACCTTACCTAGCCCGCTACTCGATGGCAACGACGAAGGACTCATTCTTTGGTGAGGGGAACACAGAACACAACAGTTACCCAGGTTCGGACCGCTGCAACGCGTAAAACCCTACTCCTATTTTTGGTGGATTGCCTCTCACGAAGGTTGGTGGATGAACTAATACAGTGCTCTCGAGCCTCCGGAGGCCAAGTGGCTTGGTGTTTTTCCCTACGGTTGCAATAAATTTTCCTTGGTCTGCCTCTGTTCTGAATGAACTCTCCCCCTCTCATGTATCCTACTCTCTCTATATATAGTGGAGGCCCGGGTCCTCTAACCTTATCGTTAGCGGGAAGGGATCCCACAACGGCCAGATTCGGTGGGGGCCAAGGGAACATGCTTCCCGTGTCAAAAGTGGTCTTCGCCTGCAAAGTAGCTGCCAGCGCGGCAGAGGTGGGCGCATGGATGACGCTCGTCCTGTCGGCGGGTGGCCATGGTCTTGTCGCACCGGAAGGGAATCCTTTGGAGCCCTGGTACACTCCCACCTCCGTTGCACTAAAGGGGAAACTGTCCCGTCCTGCCATCTACAGCTCGCCTCTCCTTTCCTGGTGTCACCCTTGACTCCTGATGCCCAACCTTGCCTCCAAATATCCGCCGCTCCGGATGGGTCCTGAGGAAGCCCCATGCGGTTCTTGATGTGGCTCTTCCTCGCGAGTCTTGGCCCCTCGCGAGGGCCTTGTCTCGGGTGGTGCCGTTCCAGTCGATTTTGTGTTGATGAAGTGGGCTAGCCCTGGGCCGCAGGTAGGCAGGTGTAGGTACCCCCATTCCGAGAACACCGACACAAATAATAAAATGTATCAAGGTATTTAGTCTTCTGGTAAATATATTTGTGAATAGAACAGGGCATACTTTTTGCTGGAGGATTCTCTCTTGTAGAAAGCATACGGTGTGTGAACAAACTACTATTGTGCAACTGATAGAAAAGCGCATAGTTATGCAATATTAAAGTCAGGGCAATGATCTTTACATATATACATCATGTCCGTAAGAAATTAGACCGACTCCTGCCTGCATCTACAACTATACTCCACCCATTTCCGCTATCTAGTATGCATCAAGAGTATTAAGTAAAACATAGTAATGCTTGGAGAACAATCACACGATATAGACAAACAAAATCCAACTAATATGAATCAACTCCATTGTTTTATCCTTTGTAGCAGCAATACAAATACATGTCTTGTTCCATACTTTGTTACTATGATATAGAGGACCACAAGATTGAACCCATTACAACGCACCTCTCTCAATATAGATAGATCAATCTAGTTGGCCAAACCAAATCAATATATCGAAGATAATTACGAAACTATCATAATCATGCATATAAGAATTCAGTGAAGACTCAAATATATTTCAAGAATAAACTAGACATAAACCCACAATTCATTGGATCCCAATAAATACACCACACAAAGTGATTACATAATATGGGTTATCGCAAGAATCGCAGTGATCATGGCAATGAAGAACATACGGAGAGGGATAGCCATCTCGGTACTTACCACGAACCCGTAGGTTTGTGGTGAACTACTTACACATCATGATGGGAGCAACAAGGTTGATGTAGAGGCCCTCCGTGATCGACCCCCACCTCCAGCAGGGCACCGATACAGGGCTCTAGTTGGGCACACTGTAGAACAGTGACTTGCCACAGCGAAAAAGGTATTTTCGGGAGGCTCCCTAGGGTTTTGGGGTTGATGATAATTTATAGGAGAGAGAGGAACCCTAGAGGCTAATGGGGTGGTCCCAAGCCATCACAACACGACCACCCCCCAAGCGCGCCTTGTTGGCTTGGCACCACCCCGTTGGGCCTCTACTACCCTGTTGAAGCTTCGAAGTCCTTATTTTGTCCAAAAAATTCATCAAAAAGTGTCACGGTATTTGGACTTTGTTTGGTACAGTATTCCTAAAAATCCAAAAACATGCAGAAAATAGCAACTGACACTTGGCACCAGGTTAATAGGTTAGTGCTTAGAAATAGTATAAAACCACAAGTAAATGCGTAAAAAGCATCCTAGAATGGTAATATAATAGCATGGAACAATACAAAATTATAGATACGTTGGAGACGCATCACTAACCACGTAGAGTGGGTTACTCCTCTGGTCAAGCCTATCGCTTCGAGCTTATTGATCTCTTCGGCAATAAACTCTTGCCACTCCAAGGCTTGGGTTCTGACCTTCTGCTTGATGGGTATTGCATGAGGGTAGATGACAAGGCGTTTCTCAATTAACTCACCAGGAATGCACGAGATGTTAGATGGTTGCCATGAGAACACGTTGACATTCGCCCGCGGGAAGGCAACAAAAATGCTTTCCTATTTGTCATCAAGGGTGGCACTTATAGTGAATGTGTCTCCCAAGCCATCCTCTCTCGTAGGGACCTGCTTCATCTTGGTGGTAGACACCTTGGATTTATTGCTCCTGGCGGTAGAGCTCTCCCACACGTCCTCAACAGGTGTGTTACACTCCTTAGTGTTCTTGCTGGAGTCCTTGTTGGAGGTCTTGTTCGTACTCTTGTCAATCTTTCCTCCCCTGAGAGCTTTTTTGGTACGAGGACGTGCTTTATCGAGAGATGCTGCAACTACTTCCAGATAGAGCTTGGCAGCACAGTAAACTGTGTCCTTTTTGTTGGAGTGGATTGTCATGGTGCTCATCGGGTCTGGCATCTTCAATGTGTTGTAGGCATAGTGGGACCTCGCCATGAATTTTGCTAGAGTCGTCCGGCAGAGGATTTTGTTGTATTGCTGCTGTGTCTTGACAACATTGAAGATAACCTTATTTGTATTAAAGTTGAGCTCAATGCCAAATGTCTTCGGCAAGTGGATTTTCCCCTTGATGAGGCATCTTCAACACCCCATATAGAATAGAGAGGAATCAATGAACAAGACAGGCTTGGATGAGAATTAACAACATGGGAAAGCATTGAAAGAATGAAAAGGATATGATGAACACCAAAAGCATGAATCGAATCCACAGGAATAGAAAGAAGAACGAAGAATGATGAAATTAACACCTAAGCATCTTCACAAGAAATCACCGGATGCGATGTTGAAGAAAAGATAGCAGAATCATACCTAAAAGAAAGGAACTTGGACGAGAATTTAATCATTGAACAAAAAGAGAAGGACGGTGGGGAAAAACAAAGACAACTTGGGATAGATGAGATGAACTTCGAAAACAAATAAGAGGATTGATCTTGCAAACATTGAAAATGATTGAATTAACTTGAAGAGAAGCACACCGGTTGGAAAGAATTTCATGAAAACTCTTGTTGAAGAAAAGGATTAGCATTTCCAAATAAATCTGAGAACACTTCTTAGGAAAGATATGAAATCACCACTTGACATTGTGCAACTCGAATTACTGTACTCCAACAACACAAAGGTTGAGGTTAGCAAATTAAGCCAGAAACGAATTCATGATAGAGATGTTGTCTGATATTCTCGTGGTAAGGCTCGCATGGGCTTGATCGTGCATCGTAAATTCATATTGAAATGACGCTCTAATATGCTCCCTAGGTGTAGAAAACTACAAGGCTTGACAAAGCATATCGAGACCATCCTCTCTAACAAACCACTAGATGTCGAACCCCAACCTCACATCATGCATCTCTTGGAAGATAATCCTAGGTAACTACTTAAATTCCCACCTGAGAACTCCTGAAATCTTTCTAGTTATGCAATCTGGTCCAACAGATACACAAAGTAATTACTCAATTAAATCACTCAAATCCTAGCAATAATACTACACGTCTAGTTTGTCACATCCGTCAACACATAACCAGAGATCTCGGAAACTCATCTACCTTAGACCCTCGTAACCACAATGATACTAATTATGGAAGTACATCTGGATGCTCTCCGACTACTAGGTGATGCCAAACTCCTCTCGCCGCAAAGAGTATTGAAGCAATTTTGAACAACCACCATCCTAAGATACTAAGGAAACTGAACGATAGCGATGTGTCGATAACCCCTTGGAGATCTATTCCCATAAAGAGGAGGCACCAAATACAGAAGATCATCACATGGACATCAAAGAGATTCCAAAATACCTTCATGATCCTAAAAAAATTAGTGATAAGAGGGGTAGAATTAAAATTTCTATCCCAGGATTCCTGACGAGAGCATAGAAGAGGATTAAAAAGTATCCTACTCTCCGATATATAACTAGACTCAAAAAGGATTTTTTTTACTAGGCTCAACTCAGCCACGTTCGAACTATCAAGGGGGCTTCTAGGTTGGTACTATTCTGATACCAACTTGTAACTTCCAAGATACGGTCCTATCCTCATTTTGGCTCGAGGGCCTTGACAAGAATAGAAGCGCATCTCGTTGTTTCACAAGAATGGATATCGTTACAAGTACATGTAAAGAAGAGATGAGTATATGGAATTGGCTTACACTCTCCACAAACTAATCATGATAACCTCAATACAAAGATATATTTAGTCACCATTCAAAAGAGCGGGGTCCGACTATGGACGAATCAAACGATAGATAGGACGTCCATCCTTGCAATCCCATGCTATCAGCCTAGAACCCATCCTATGATCGATGAAGAAGAATAAGAAGAAACTCCAAATATAAAACTCATCACACTCACGTCAAAGTATCACTTTACATGTACCTGAAACTATAGTTGTAGTAATATTTGAGCCATAGGGACTCGGTAATCTCATTCCCAAAGGTATCAAGACTAGCAAAGCTTAATGGTTGGGTATGCTTAAGTAGTGAGGTTGCAGCAAGCACTAGACATTTATTAGCATGGATAACTTATGAGTAACAAAATAAGAGGGGGTGATCTTCGCATAAATGGACGTGAACAAATAATGATCAAGAAAAGATCCTGAACACCTACTTACGAGTCAAACATAACCCCATCGTGTCCTCTCTTGGATTCATAACTCATGATAAGAGACAGTCATGGTTACGCACACAGTTGGCATATATTAGTTAAGTTTACTTCAGGTTTGCTGTGACGAGGTGTTAAACAAAGTTTCCAAGCTGCCACATAACCACATGCACGACTTTCTAAAAGATTTAACCCTGCATGGGTGCTCCAACTCATCCATCACAAATTAGCCACAAGCTGCATGGAAAACCTCAACCACAGAAAACTCGTAGTCTCCTTAGTATCCCGTTGGAAAACCTCAAACTTGAGATAGACTACAGTATCCTCGGAATCCCATGCACAAGATGGTCGACAAAGGTAAAACAAATCCAGCAAGGCTGCCCGACGTGCCAACAATCCCGATAGGAGCCATGTATCTTGCTTTGAGGGCGCAATGGATGAGCGATGGTTACAACGCCAAAACACTTAGTTGCCTCAGGTAGCATTAATAAGGTGCTCTAGGTTGGACCAACACTCATGAGGAGCACTGGCCCGCGGGTTAATTAATTATCCATGGTGGTCGTTGGCTCCATGTGCAAGTTCGTTAGTTATTAGGCAAATGTAGTACCATTGTTGGGCCATGCTAGAAGAGTTTTATCCCAAAACAAAAATAAAGGGGGTCCCCATAACAACCCCAAGCACGTTAGGAGCGCTTTGTATGCAACATAACACCGGTACACAAGTAACTAGGGTGGCAAATATGGAACAAAACACCGAGCTAGAAGTCCAAGGCTTCCACCTTTTACCAAGTATATAGGTACATTAAATTAAATAGAAATAATATGGTGATACTTTAAGAAATCCATATTGTAACATGGAAAGAGACTTGCACCTGTAACTAGCAATGCTATAAAAAAGGGTTGACCAAGTTGTAACATAGCTAGACAAAGGTTTGATGGGATGTGGAGGGGGTTAGAGGCTTTTCATGGCAATGTTTGGAGGCTTGACATAACAGTTGATAGGCAGCGAGACATAGCGATAGAAACGAGACAACTAGCATGGCAATGATAGTAGTGGTATCCAGGGAAATGATCATCTTTCCTTAGATCCCGCTTGGAAGAAGAACAAATCTGTGAAGTAGACAAGCCAACATAGTCGAACGAATCCCCACACTCCAAAGCGGTTCTGGAACTCTATTGAGAAGAAACAACCTGGAAACAAACAATCAACACATGATGAACACCACATCATATTCATGATATGATGCGCAGACAAATATGATGCATGCCTGGTTTAAATATGCATGACATGACAAAGCACAACAAGAAACTTCTACACATTAAGTGAAGCTCAATATGCAGCGAGTTGCATATTGACAAAACATCATATTTGAATTACTTAGTTCACTCTCGTTTCGGTACACGACAATATTAAATGTTATGAAACAGCACAAGAGGTGAAACATAATTAAACTACACTTCTAGGCATTTTAAATGAGGTCGGAAACAACTTATAGTATTCCAAGGCGACCCAATATGTTAAAATCGAAATTAGCCCAGATCTGATCTAATCACATTATATATTTATTAAACAAGGAAAAAAATTGCACCATGTGATTCTACTCATCATTCTAGTCGATTTACATGTATAGAACATCCAAAACGGAATTACGGTCTAAAAGATATGACCAACACAAGATAATATGCCGTGAATGCAAAATGTATGCAAATGACAAGCACACACATACCGAATCATGGATGCAGAAAGATATTATGAAACTACATGAGATTCTAGACAAGTTTCAGATATGGCATGTTCAAAACGGAGCAACGGTCCCACAAATACAACCATTACAAGATATAGCTATAATCTGTCTAAAAACATAAAAAAACATGGCATTTTGCACACACAAAAGCAACAAGCTACAGGAATCTAAAATGCACAAATAAGACATGAGGTAATAGTTGTGTAGCGACCCGACTCAACGGGTCAAGCCTCTGGTGTTTCTGTACCATCCCAAGATCATGCTGGTACACACACAGTACATAATGTATATATTCAAGAGTGCAATCACACAGCTTTATTAATCGAAATCTCATAAAGAGTACTTTATTACAATAAAGGAGTACAATAAAGTGGCTGAAGGCCAACTCATGAGATTATCTAACGAAGACTAAGCGGAAGCATCAGGTAGACGAGTCCATCCGACTCCAAGGGCATGTCGCTGAGCGTAGAACCGTAGCCTCACTCCTGGTCGGAAAAGTACTCTGCAACATGATACGTTGCAGCCGTGTAGGTCAGCATATTGAATATGCTGGCAAATCATCAAGAGAGGGAGTAAAATAATAATCACTATCTCTACATGCATATTTGGCCGGTGGAGCTAAGTTTTTGCATAAAGCTAGTTTTATCCTACAACCAAAAGGGTTTGAAAGCAAAATATTACTACATAGTTTGTTGTTAACGAGATGGTTCCGCCAACCAGTTCTCGTACCCGAATAGTTGTTAACACCCACATCATTATTAGGTTGTGTCGAGAGTTCAGGGGAAATTCAATGCCTTCGGCTCAAGTTGTCCATGACCGTGGACACGGCTAATCGATTAGGTTGAGTACTCTGCAGAGTTTTGCACACGTTCCCCACAAGATTTGGTCGCCTCCGGGTTTGTCCTCGCACTTCAGGGTGTTTGAAGACCGGATGATCAAAACATGGTCTTTCAACGGGTCCCTCTGAATCCCTGTCGGTGCCCATCCATTCCTACCGTTCGTCTACATCTTCTAGCACCGCCTGTCCAGAGTCGCCGCGTTGTCCAACCAAGCCAGAGCCCATAATGACTTGTGGCTGTGCAGGTAAGCCTTGAGTCTTGAAGTCTCCGTCCGTCCCTTTGAGCCTGGGTGAAGCTTTCCGCAGGATGACATGGCCTCTCCAGCATCCCGGGCATCCACTGGGCTTTCCAGGGAGCCGATCAACCGTCCTTCACCCAGTGTTGCATTGTGTACGAGGTCTTGAAAATATTGTCTTAGTCCGGTCTTGATTATTATATCAACCTCGCATCACTCGTGGTATACACTCAACCGATAACCCGTCTACTTAAGCATAGCAAATATAACATTGTCGTCCCGGGGCCAAGTGTCGGGGTTGTTGTGTTCCTACCACAAGATACTACAACTTATGCTAAAGTTTCCAAGTACCTAGGCAGCATGCAAATGGGCATAGGATGGTAGAACTACAATGCATAAAACATAGGTGAAAGTATGATCAAAGTGACTTGCCTTGATGATAGTTGTCCTGCTCGAGCGTCTCTAAGTAACACGCTTCGCACTCCGGATGATCTACCGATACAAACACAAAGCACACCATAAGCAATTCAATAATGCCACGAGTAAAAATAACATCACAAGCAATGATTGGCAAACGACTACGCAAAAGAATTTTATCGCGCGTCGGTAGGACAGAAACTTGTTTCTGTTGAAAACACTAGTAAAAATACTTGGAAAATTCTGAAAATTCTACCACAGTATGGTTTTATCACTAGAAAACAGTAGCAAAAAGAATAAACTCAATATCATTTTTCAAACTCCTGGAATAGGCAAAACAGTGTTTAAACTAAATCTGCTCTAACTTGTATTTGAAAATTCCAAACACAGAAAAATTATATATTTTCCTAGCTAACAAAAATACTAGAAACATAGTAGGTACTAATATACGTATATGCACTAGAACTTAGGAGAAAACAAAATAACATATACAACTAATATATATATAATATAATATATAATATATATATATATATATACATATACATATAATATATCTATGGGAACCCTAGTTCCACCTAATGCAAAAAAAATTTAAAAATAGTTTTATGCGATAGGTCACACAACTCGATCGAAAAACTCAACAAAAAAAATACTTCGGAGTTTAGAAAAATTGGCAAAAACCAAAATGGTGACTTTAACTCATAGGGGAGAAGTCATATTATCTCCACTCCGATAAATTGCCCGCAGCCACATAACGATAAATTTTTTCAGAAGAACGCAATGATGCATAAAATATGAGATGCAAATGAATGATCTATTAACATCCGAATTTACGAAAATTGGGATGTTACAAGTTGACATTATGCACACCAATTCAATTCATAAAATCAATTGAATCGAAGCATGGATCACTACGAAATGATCTCACAAAATGACTATTTGAACACAGTTTCACACGTAGTGAAAATAACAATTTTAGCAGTGTAGTTTTTATCATGAGGGCATATTGACAGCAATAAAAACACATGCTACAGGGCATATAATTGCATGAAAATTTACGGCATGTTATTAGGCATGATGCGCTTCATTTCATTCCATTCTAGCCTGGTCTAATTATGCAGACAATCATAGCTAGCATCTACACAACACATCATTCTGAATTAATCAGATACTTAGACTTAGAATTATTTTGACCCTACAAACAACAACATTTTCATGGCATATAAACATCATGAAAACTACAGCTAAGCATGACATACATGGCATGGGAAACCTACTACCAACAACTAGACATAGCATACTACAATTCATCACATTGCACACATTCAAAAGAGTCATGGTTTGCTTAATGTAATTTCACAAAATGGAACTTAATGAAAATATACTAGCAGTTTTAACATGATAGCACGTTGGGAGAAACAAATGTACATGTTAATGGTAATTTACATGGCATTCAGAGGCATGGCATCAAAGTAGACATCACATAAGAAAAGCCCGCGAAGCAATCACATGCAAAAGACCTACAAATTAGTTGCAATCATAGATGCAAGGTTGAATAAAATAATAGTTTAGACATATTCATGAAGCACTTGCAACACAGATTTCAGCATGTAGATGCAGCCTATTATGCATGCAAATGCCATAATCATGTAGAGCACGAAGAGTAGAACATTTTTCATATAAAGTTTATTTAATTCGGAGCTATGGTTATTTAATTATGAAATAAATTGTTTTAACATGGCATTACACAAATCAGTGGACACAACAAGTTTAAATATTTCAAACATGGATTTTCAAGGGAAACAAATTACCCGAGGCTAGTTCACCTCACAAAAGGCACATCTCATGTTCAACAAAAGTCATGTAATGCATGGATTAAATCACACGAAAATAATAAAAGGGCACCACAACAAAATAGCATGCACCCAAACTTGCTCAATTGACAAAACTAAATGCACACATGGAATCTATGGATTTTTCTACCCCCAAAATCGTATATAACATGTGGGTATTTACTTTGGAAAAATGAGACAAGAATTATGTAAGATAATGGCATCTACAAAAATTACGTGAAAACCGCAAGTTAAACATTTTTTTAGCATGCATGAAAGTTGTAAATTATTAATGTACACAAAATTCTTAACATTTTACATATATAAAACATTTTCATATGGTGCACGATTATTTAGTTATTAGCATTTTAAAACATGACATTTTTCTGTAATTATCAAAATCATGGATAATAGGTAAATTCGCAGACATGACATAAAAACATTTTTGGTTCGAATCAGAAACAGAGTAAACGCATGATAACTAAGCTACACCTAGGGTGATGGATAGGGGTGGCTCTATGCTCATGATTGGGCCATCAGGACGGTCAGTGAGGAGTCCCATGGGTGAAACGGAGCTCAGTCGTGGGAGCTTGGCCAGTCCACGCGGACAACGGTGGGGCTGGCCGAGGTGATGTACTGGGCAGGCTGGGGGCGTTGGGCCATGACGCTAGCGATGGCGATGCGGCCCATGCGGGTGATCGACTGAGTGGACGTTGGGTACCGTTATCCCCGTCCACGATGAACAAGAGTAGATGAGGCCAGGGATTGAGGCGCGGGACCTCCGACACGATACGTCGAGGTGGATCCTGAGGCGACCGTCCTGTTCCCAACGGTGGCGAGGTCCGGCTGCACACTGAAAAATGACAGCAAGCTCTAGGCTGCCATGGTGGCACTGCATCGGGACAGAGATAGAGAGGTTAGGGAAGAGGGAGGGGATATGCGGGGAGAGGAGGAGAGCGGGTGCGAGGGGATGGTGCTACTCGCCTGTGTGATGGTCACTGGCCGCGGCTCCAATCCCTGGAGTGGCGAGGCACCATTGATGTCGTTAGATCGAGGGGATCCTCCTCTTGAGCGGTTGCGGTCGTGGGGAGCTCTAGATCCGTGGAGCGATGGCGGCTTCAGGCCTAGGCGGGCCTCGGATGGGCTCGCGGGCCATGGCGTGAGAGCCTGGCCAGGCCACGTGATGCACAGGGAGAGGTTTGGGCGGCGGCTGCGGTAGCTTAGAGGCGCCAATTGTTGGTCGGTGACTTGGGAGGCTCGGAAAATGAGGCTCGAGGTGGGGGAAGGCCTATTTTTGGACATTGGGGTTATCTATATATAGACTGAGGGACAGGGCTTAGGTCTTTTGAGGCTGATTTCGACCGTACGATCGTGGTCGGACTAACGGATCAGAGGTGCAAGGTCTGCTGGGCTAGGGTTTTAGGGCTAGGCTTAGAGAAGAGAGGGAAAATTGTGGCCTGTGACAGAGTTTATAAACCGTAAACATCTGACGAATAAACAGGTTATAGGGCCACTATAGGTTTAACCGTTTGGGTGTCAAACAATCTCCATGTGTGAGAAAATTTGACACGTAGTCTACCTACACAATATTAAGACCGCATGCCAACTTTCAACCCATTCCGAGAAAGTTCTATACACACTTTGTAAAACAATACTTAAGTGATGTTGCGGGCGCGTGTATGTGTGCTTGGACTAAAAACGGTCGATGACAAGAATGAAGAGAACCGACAACTAATAGCAGATGAAAGTTTGAAAAATGACGGCAACGGAGTGTCAATGCAATGCGGATAATGCTCACGATGCGACGATGAATGCGATAACCAAATAAATCACATGGCGACAATGAACAAAAAGGGAATCTTCTAGAGTGTCGGTTCCCGTCTCTTACATCTAGCTTCTCCCTAGATTGATTCCTTGGAAGGTGTTTGTCTACTTGAGGCTTCACGAGTGATTTGCAGCTTCTTGATTACATCTGGGAAAATTAATTTCAAAACGGCCCCACTGCCAACCACCATGTTAGTCACCTTGAGGTTGCGTATTGTTGGTGAGACCAAAAACGGCATACACTTGTCTGCTGTGATGTGATTAGGGTGGTCCTCAGCGTCTAAGATGATGGGCGTGTTGGACCACTTGAGTGGCTTCTTGGCTTCCATCGCCGGTTCTGTCGCATTGATCTCCCAGGCCCATTGTTTCAGCTGCCCACAAGAGGAGTGCAAAGATGCGCCTTCATCAATGCACATGGCGTATGTCGCCTTTTGTAACTCTCCGTTGTCGCTGCACTCCTCTTTGTCTTGATCATCATCTTCTTCTCATTCTTTCTTGTCGAGGGCCTCTACCAGGTTTCTCCTTTTGTCGTTTGACCTTGTCGTGGTGCCCTCCACGACCGCCCTGATTTTTCTTGCCAGTCTCACCGGCACCGTCCTAGCCTTTCTCCTTGTCGTGCTTCTCATAGTATTGCTTTTGTTTTTGGACAAGGTGCTAAACTTGCTGGCACTCCTGGAGATCGTGGCCCTTGGTGTGGTGGATCTTGTAGTATGGCCCATTAGTGTTGCCGGTCTTCTCAGCAGCCGCGGCTATATCGTCACACGAGCATGCGATAACATCATTGCCGGAGTTTCCCTTCTTGGCTTTCTTGTTGGCGTTCGAGTTGTTAGAGCCCTCGACAACCATGACTATCTTGCCCTTGCGCTTTCTAGTCGTGCTTCACATGCTTCTTCTTTGAAGTGGATGCGTCCTTGTCATCGTAGTCGACCTCCGCGTGGGCATATTCTCCGGGAACTCTCCTCCCCTCTTCAACGCATGCACACTTGTCGGCCAGAGTGCCGAGCTCGCCTATATCTTGGACCTTGTTGATGCTCATCTCCTCACGCATACGCGTGTGGTGTATGTTTGTGTGGAACATGGGAATGACAATGGCTTGATGTTTGTCGGGGATGTAGTGCTGCACACGGCTGGACCGTTGTATATACTTATGGAGCGACTCGCCGTCTCTCTAGGGGAGCACATGCAACTCGCTAGGCCGACAAGGGAGCTTGTGGCCCCCGTGGTACACGCCAACAAATTTATTGTGGTGATCCGCCCAAGAGGAGATGGACTTCTCCGTCAGATTCATAAGCCAACACCTCACATTGGGCTTGAGTGCCAATGGGAAGTGGTTGGCAATCATCTTCTCTTCAAGTCCTCTGGCAACCTACAGCGTGATGGTGTATATACCTAGGAACTTCGACGGGTTGATCTTGTCGTCATGCTTGTCCGGTAGATCAGGCTTGCAAGTTTTGGAGGAGGGGCAGCGGACTTGCCGCAGCTCAAGGGTGAACGCGGGACATACCATGTCCTAAGGTAGGCTTCCCGGTATCCTTGGCACAGTCTCCTCAACGTCTAGACCAGCTAGTTCTTTGGATTGATGGCGCCCCTCCTGATGCCTCTCGATCATGATGCGGGCATCCTATCCTCGTCGGTCCTATAGGACTTGGTGTTGGCATTGTCGCCGTCCCAATGATGCTAAGGACATCTCATCTCGCGTATTGTCCCGGTGGGTTTGCCGGTGCTGCTATGGAGCCTATTGCACCATGGGTGCTCCGTCAGTGTTGCATTCATCGACATGTTTTATGGGTGTTGTGTGGTGCACTTTAAGGGCCCCGACTGCCCTCGTTGGTCATTGTTGGCAAAGCTCAAGAGGCTTTGAATGGTGGGTCTCCAATCTTCGAACTTAACTGGCGCTGGAGGGAAATGAAACAACAGCTGGGCTTGCTCTAATGCCTCCACTAACGCCATCGGCATGGCGTGGCATTAGATGTCTTCGTCATATCTATAATTTTTGATTGTGTGATGCCAATATTCTACAACTTTTATATACTTTTGGCAACATTATATATTATTTTTGGGACTGGCTTACTTACCAAGTGCATAATGTCAGTTCTTATTTTTTGTGTGTTTTTTGTTTCGCCAAAAATCCATGTCAAACATAGTACAAACGCGATAAACATTTATGAAGATTGTTTTGGGAATATATGTGAATTTTGGGAAGAAGAATCAATGCTACACAAAGCCAAGGCTCTCAGAAGCCAACATGGCATGCCTGGGTGGGTGTCCACGCCCTAATAGCTTGTGGCTCCCCCTTATGTCAGTTGGGGCCCTACTTTCGTAGCAAGAAAGAGAATTTCCCAATAAGAATTTGCTCATCATTTCAACCCAATCGGAGTTACGGATCTCCAGATATTTAAGAAATGGTGAAGGGCCAGAAAACAACAGTAAAAATAGGAGAGAAGCAGAGATAGATCCAATCTCGAAGGGGCTCCTGCCCTCTTGGAGGCATGGCGGCAATGAACCACAGGGGAAACTCTCCCGCCATCTATAGGGGAGACCAAGGAAGAAGAAGAAGGAGAGGGGCTCTTTCCTCTCTCAGTGGCGCAGGAGCGCCGTCGAGGCAACCATCATGATGGCGATTGTCCGAATGAGGCTTTAGCAGACCCAAAAGGTTCGAACTTTGGGTTGCGCTCGCTCTCCTACCCTATTCTACCTATCAACTTCACGGCGACTCTCTGGTGGATCAAGCTAAGGGAAGCGAACTAGAAGACATGGTAGTTCTTTGAGGTTCAGGCCACCTTGTGGTGTAAAACTGTACTCCTGATTGTCTGGATTGCTTGAGATCAAATACAAGTACAAAGATGGGTTCTTGCCCTAGTGGAATTTGTGGGGGTTCGGCCCCCTCTACACATACCTGGCTCCTATTTTTTACTGGCCTTGGTCCTCTTCCCTCGAGAACATCCATTTTGCAAGGGGACAAGAATGCGGCCTGCCCTGAAAAAGGTGGTCTTTGCATGCAAAAGCCATTCTCCATGATGCGCTCGTGTGCTCAGGAGTGACCTCCGTCCGGCTGAGACCCCAACATTAGTCCTCCTGAACCAATTAGGAAACCTTTGGGGTTTCCTTTGGGAGCCCACCAGTTGGCCCTACTTCCTTAGCATGAAAGTCCAAATCCCCCATGTCTATGCCCGCTGGCACCGCTCCTTCGTCGCGTGCGCAACCTGCATTACCCATGTGAAGGCATATGGTTACGTGACCCTCATCAAGTCACCATTGGCGAGAGCCTCAGGATTGGCCTGAGAACAGATCCGCACATCGAGTGCCCTCTCATGGTCCTTGTCGATGAGCATCAAACACTTGCCTCGTGAGGCAAGGGCTTCGTGAGGGTCTTTCCTATTCGGCTTGCCGATGGGCCGACCAGTCTAGTGTAGCGCCCAGTGCCTTGGGCCGCAGGCCGATGAGCCTCGGTGCGCCTGGTCCGAGGGGACCGACAGTGATCTACTCCAACAACTCTCTCCCCGTCTTCCATGTTGTAATATCTACTTAAACATGTCGCTTAATGTTATATATTATTATGCACTAATGTGTGTCTATGCTATGATGTTTGACTAGATCTGCTTTGTCCTACGTGTTAATTGTGGTATGGTGTCATTGATATGAGTTGTATGTTAACATGGTGTTGTCCTAAGGTTCCTTCCAAGACGCACACACGTGGAGGATTCACGCTATAGGGTGTTACAGTACGTTCATGATCCACTTAAGTTGGTAGCTAGATTGAAAAAAGCTTACACCCGAGTAAGGGGGTTGTTGCGTATAGGAGTAAAGAGGGCTGGATGTTTAATTCTATGGTTGGATTTTACCTTAATGATCTTTAGTAGTTGCGGGTGCTTGCTAGAGTTCCAATCATAAGTGCACATGATCCAAGTACGGAAAGTGTGTTAGCATATGCATCTCCATCATTGCATATCATATGTATCTATCATGTTATATTCAATTGCCTATGGAAAATCTTTCTCTTGTGATACAAAAATATTTATACTAAACAACTAGCTTAATTAATCTTTATCGAAACAACCTCTAACTTTCCTTTGCTTGTTGTTGATGACCTTGTAATACTATATATTACACCTATTAAATACTTCTAGTTCCCTTCCCGCAAAGTATTTTCACACTTGTTCTAGGTAAAGTAAGCGTTAATGTGCGTAGAGTTGTATCGGTGGTCGATAGAAGGTTAAAGAATATTAATTCTACCTTTATCTCCTCATTGGGTTCGACGCTCTTACTTATCGAAAAAGACTACAAACGACCCCCTACACTTGTGGGTAATTAAGAGCTTTTTCTGGCGCCGTTGCCGGGGAACAATAACGTAGCAGTTGATATTCTCGTGTGTCCTTGTCTTCTTTATCGCTGAGTAATTTGATTTTCTGTTATAAATTGTTTTATATATTTAGTTATGGATATGGAACACGAAACACCAAAAAAATAGTTGTACCTGCTACTCATGGTGTTTGTGTACTAAAGAACAGTCCCTTAGTACCCTGACTAGTGTACAGATGACAACGGCCTCCTGCGGGGCCAGCCTTGCCGGGATACAATGCGTCCAACTCAACGCCAAGCACCAAGGCCCAGCCACTGGCAAGCTGCCTTGCCGGTGAAGAAGACCCAATAGCCAGCATTACCGACAAGACTCCACTACCACTTCACCTCTCCACCTCATCGGGTTGATTGTTGACTCAGCAAGGTGTCTAGTGGGCACACGTTTAGGTGAGCCTTGTTGGAGGCACATGGTAGCCCCAAGGATTTACAATAGATTTAATGACACCTGTCCCGTGGCGTGGAGAGATAATAAGAGGTAGCTGGCGAACGACATAGAAGGAGATATGGTCCTTTCTCGAAGATGTATCCATGGTGACACCTCACGGTGAATTTAATGTGCAAGTCCTAATATATGAAGGTTAGGTATTCACCACTGTAGCTCATGTCCGTTGTTTTGGGGGCTATAGGATCCACTATTCACCCAATGTAATGACCATTTTAGCCACTGTGGTAACCTTGAACCTATAAAAGGAGGTCCATGGCTACCTTTACAAAGGTCGACACTTTGTCCATTTCATGCTTAGCTGCACTCCTCGAGCATTCGCGCTGGATTATCATGGTCATGTACTTGGACCAATATAATCCACAAACATATGACATCGGGTTTTACGCTCCCGAGGGGCTGAAACTATCTAAACCCCGAGTGCATACGAGGATGGTGATGCTATTTGTGCCCAAGTTTCCCCACATTTGAACCTGCAAAAGGGGCCTCACTGGTCCTATAGATTGTCGTACCCCGAAGTCCTTGGTGCGCCAAGTATGGGGAGTCGCATGTGCGAACCTTCATCAACTTCGGCTTGCCTTCACTAACATCTTCATCAAAGCTGACATCACAAGCAGCTACAGGCGATGCAGATGGGGGCGACCATCGTACTCACCATGTTGGTGAGTGCAGCCACAACACCGCACAGAGTGTCGAGACCCGAACCCCGTCATGCGACACATGACATGCCAGTGGTGGCTGGTGACCAGACCACGACAACAACAACTGCAGCAGAAAACAACTGCGTTGACGGGACCTCCACCGCTCCCCTCACAAGACAAACACGACCAGCGCCCGTCAGGTGACGACCCTGAGCGGCATGCGTCAAGACCCATCATGCCACTCTTAGGGCCTGCAGGGCCAGGCTCATCGTAAACCTCCTGGGGTGCAACATTCGATAGGACGGGGAGAACTCCTCCTGGTACCCTCGGGAATAAGAGTGCCACTCGTGCCTCACTCTGCTCCATGCCCAAGACTTCATAGGATGCTTTCGCGCATGCCCAACTGTTGCTAAACTTTCCGCCTACGGTGGAGAAGATGGAACATTGGAATGAAACCATATAGAGCCTGCTAAGCTTCGCAAACCGTGACAAGCAAGAGGTGGCAGGTTCCTTGCGAGCGCGCCATGAGGCTATAGCAGGCCCACAACCACACGTTTCGCGGGTGGACCCCCCACAGTGTAGTGGACCCCATAATAACAACAACCATCCTGCTGTACCGACGTGCAAGATGAAATTTCCTATGTGTCGACGGACCCCCGGTAGAAGCAACATCAACGTCGGGTCTTGAAGGACACGTGTAAGGAGGACGCCCGCACCACCATCGAGAGGCGGTGAAAAATGCGTCATCAATCGAATGGTCGTGCGGACCCAATCGTCCAGAGGCCTGCGTCTTGTGTACCCAGCAGCCTGCCTTATGAGGGAGGTTATCTGGCATTCACCCACGAGCTACGGCATGTCCATTGGCCCTCCAGCCCCGCCTTCAAGCTTGAGCTGCCGCACAAGTACGATGACAAGATTAGTCCATCGGAGTTCCTCGACATCTCCTTCGCATTGGCGCTCAAGCCCAATGTGACGCTGCTGGGGGATGAGATGAGAAAGTGTTCACCAACTACTTCGCATTGGCGCTCAAACCCAATATGAGGACTTGGTTGATGAACTTGTTGGAAGGGTCCATTTCTACTTGGGTGGATCTGTGAAACCAGTTTATTGGTGCATACCATGGGGGTCACAAGCTGCTAGGGCAGCCTAGCGACCTGCATGTACTTCAGGAGATTCAGCCGTGTGCAACACAACATCCCTGACATCCATCCTACCGCAGTGATTGCCGCATTCCGTACGAATGTCCGCAACCGACGGATGAACAAGTTATCGTTGTAGTAAGAAAAGGGGTCCTTAGTACCCCAGACTTAGGCACGGGAAATCGCAGCCCCCAGACCAGCAACTCCTTGTAGGGCTCACACCGAGCCTCAAGGCAAGTCAATACCAAGACCAAGGCAGGGGGCAAAACTGTCACCATTCTGTAAAGCCGTTTTCTCGTGGCGCCGGGCAAGATTCCAGCCTACCAAACTGCTGCTCCACCTCACTAGGGGGATGATTGTCTACATCATCCGAGGTGTCTAGCGGGCACGCAGGCAGGCGAAGCTTGAAGGGTAACGTGGGTGCAACAACCGGTGTGTTGCAGCCTTAATGACACAAGTCCCGCGGCATGGTGGAAGAACTGGAGGTAGCTGGGCGAATGACACAGAAGGAGAGGCAATCCTTGTCGAGGAACGTTGCCAGCGCGCCACCTCATGGCCCATTCAATGTGTGTGTCTGAGTCTGTCAAAGTTAGGTATTTCCCACTACCTATCAACACAAACAGTCCATGTCGCTCCAGTACGCACCGTGCACCCAGTAAAAAGACCATTTTAGCCACTTTGGTAACCCCTTGTCCTATAATAGGAGGTCCATGGCTACCCTTAGAGGGGTTGACACTGTTCAATTGCACACGTAGCTGCACGTCTCGAGCATCTTTGTTGGGTTGTTGTGCTCCTGTACTTGAACCCTCCTAATCAACCAGGCACAAACAGGATGTAGGGTTTTACGCTCCCGAGCGGCCCGAACCTATATAAACCCTCGCATGTGATCAGCTCGAGTGATGCTCTTTGTGCACTAGGATCCCCCTACAGAACCATAGATAATCGTTTCCCCTAACATCTTTGGCGCGCCATGTAGGGGGTATTCTAGTGCGCGAATCTTCACCAACATCTCTGCGTGCCTTCATCAACGCCCATGGCACCCAAGAAGAAAAAAGGTGGCCCGATGTCCACCCCTTTGACGTCCATGCTGCCCACACACACTGCAATGGGCGACCGAGATGAGGCGGGCAGCATACCCGTCCCGGTGGCGAATGTATCCACGACACCGCACAGAGCTCCACGAATCACGGACCGGACACCACCGTTGTGCTAGCGTAGTACAAACCGGCGGCAGCTGGGGCTGACACCGCAGACGCGGCCACAACCGACAGAGGTGGCGGCTCCGACTGGAACTCAACCGCGCCCGAACAATGATGACCGGGGGCACCGCACAAAAACAAACATAAATTAGCAAACATCACGAAAACGTACATAAATTAGTAGGTAATTATTATGCACTCAAAGATTATTCGTAGTAGTCAGTGGGTCATGAGTTCAACTCATAAAGGTAAGAAAGCAGGTAAATTATGCATAGTGAGAATTAATTAAGCAATAAATAAATAAAATAAAATAAAAGGGAACATCACGCGGTAATCCTCCTGAAGCTTCCAAGAACATAAAGTAGTTCGGTCGGGTGTCTCAAGCGACACCTCGAAAGGATAAAGATAGAAAACATGCCTGAGTTGGGCGTCTGAGCAACAACACATACAAAGCTTATAGGAAATAATAAAATGTATCCATGGCCGGGCGTCTCAGCGACACCACATAAAGGGCTTATATGAAATGATAATAGCTTCCATAGTCGGGCGACTACGCGACAGTACATAAAAGGCTTATATGAAATAATAACAATTGGCACAATCAGTCGTCTAAGAGACACCACATAAAGGGCTTATATGGAATAATAACAATTGCCACAGTCGGGCGTCTCGGCGACACTACATACATGTCTTATAACATATTCATAATGATGAATCTCCGAGAGGTAGAACCATCCCACGGATATGCCAGATTCATATACAAAAAGAGGTTAGTCCACTGCAATAAAGTTATGGTCATCCACCATGAGTTTTGGTTAACCTCATAGTTAAATTAATTTCCTCCGAACACCGAGTCTAAGACCAACACTTGACCTATCTCACACTGTAGTCCTTAACCGTATATGGCTATCCGAACAGGTATAAAACTCTACAGAGGGTGTACTCTTTACCCATGAGTAATAGATTTCTTTAGTCAACCTGAAATGTCAACTAATTCCTATTACGGTCTTTGAGTTGAAAACACACCTAACCCGCACACACTAGTTTAACTTGTGATTCGTAGCATCACCCACAACACTCGTTAAGTAAAATGCTAAGTGTGAAGATCTCAGTCTCCACTAGCATGGGATAAAATTTATACTGCGTGCTACAAGGGGTCCCCCCCCTCGGTCCTGGACCGGAAACAACCATGGTCCCAAACCAAGTGGCATGCCTACAAGATGCATCCTTGGCAGCTTCCACTTTGGCCTCTTTGTATGGTGTTTGCCAGGAAAGAGGTTGATGACTTACTACTGAACCATACCCTACCCATGGCAGGGACAAGTGGTAGTACAAAACAAGTAAGGGAGGTTATTGGAGCAAGAATAGATCTATGGTCGACTCTGGAGCTTTATGTATTTCCTGCATGGTTAGCGCAACGAAAGTTTTCTTTGTAACTTATATGATGGAGTCATTCCTACCATGACCACCATGCCTCCACACATCGTCCCCATGACAATGGGATACCCTTACCACGGTCGTGTCTACCCGAGACATGACCTTTCTCCGAATTCCATCCGGTTGCATTGGCATGAGTGGCATGAAGAAGTGACTACTATCACATCACTTCATGTCGAATAGAATTGGAGTTTTCATCACATGAAATATCACAATATAATTATATTCACTTTATCACCATAGTTGTGCAATTCAAGCCCCACCAAAATTTACTGCTCAACAATGCACATTAGTGTTCAAGATGCTTCCCATGAGTATGCATAAGAGTAGGATGCACTCCAAATCTTTGAAAGTTTTATTCTTCCCTCGAATTCGTATTTTCTGAAACATCCAAATAACCATACAATCCAAAAACAGTACTAAAAAGTTTTTTGGAAATTTTTCAAACAAATGCTAAAATAAACTACAAGAAATTTGAAGGGGGTTAAAAAAAGAATCAAATAAATCTGGCTTTGAGTTCAAAAGAAAAAGTCAATCAAACTTGGGTGAAACTTCTTGTTTTTTAAATGAAGAGAAAAGAAAAACATTTCGGTAGAAATACGCTTGCACAACTGGGATATGTACCTAGGAGGAAATACGCCGTCACTTAAGTCAACACGCATTGAGTTGGGGTCGCTGGCAATGGGTCCTCCTAGCCCACCGGTAAGGTTCGACTAGTCCTCCCCGATGCATCCCTCCTCTGGACGAACGGGGCATGGCCTCCGGCGATCTTCGCCGGCGTATGACGGCTCCCCACAGACTCCTGAGTGCGGCAATAGATCTACGGTGAGTCGTTGGTCTCCAGATGAGGCACGTGGGCAGGTCATCGACGACAAGCTTCGGGGCAGACGGAGGCCATGGTTGGGGATGGATTTTTTCATATGGTGGCTCCCAGCAACAATGGGAGGGGGTTCACCTCGTGAGGTCGGAGGAAGGATGACGAGGGAGAGAGTGCGAGTGGAGGGGCTTTGGTTGCTCGGAATTGAACCGAGTGGCGTGCCGGCCAAACCTACCGAAGACGGGGAGACGACAAGCTGTGGTGGAATTGGAGCTAGAGGGACTTTCTGTGACGTCAAGGATGAAGGTCTGGAACACCACGTAGGTCGAGGGCCTCTATTTATAGCACAGGGATGTCGGTTCCCGCAACAACCGTGGATAAGAATAGAGGATATCCGCTAGTGTCGTTGGAGGCAATGTGGCAAGGCTTGGCTGGCGGCAGGGCTTGCAGGGTGTGGGCAGTGCTCCAGGGGTTGAGCTGGGGCATGGCTGTGGCTTGGGCGATGCTGCCTTGGCAGGGGCATGCTGAGGCCGTTGGCTAGACACCAAGGGAGGATTTGGCGGTGGTGATGCGAGGTGCCAAAGGCGGTCGGGTGGCTCTGCCGATCGTTAGGGGACGTGGTCATGGCTCTATAAGAAAGCAAGGGCCAAGGGGAGGGGTAGTTGGACGCATCGAATCGGTTGCGTCGTCATGCAATATGCGCGCTTTGGTCACACTCTGGGCATTCACACAAGGTGAGCCATGCTGGCACCCAGGGTGCCGGGGCCTTCCCCCGTGGGGGATAACCTTGGTAATGGGTGGCGCCTCACGGCGGTAGGAAATGTGCGGGACCGGGACCTGTAGACACAGAGTGCTGAAAGGGTCCTCAAACCGCCCCACAAGAAGGGAGGAGGCGCGATGAACGAAGCCACGCTCGTGGGCTAGACCATCGGCGTCGCAACAACACAGTCTCGCAGTGACTACGGCCAAGGGGGAAGTGTCGTGTGCACCTCGTCTTCAGGAAACGCATCTAAAGGTACGCACCAAATACACCAAAGTTGCTGTCAAACTTCATACATAACCCAATCAGGAGAACAAACTGGCGGATCAAGGGGACGCATCATCGCCGGAGTCCATCTCGTGGCCTTCTGGAGCAACCCTTACCCCCAGGTCTTCCACGTGAACCTCGACCCATTCGGCCAGGGCGGCGCGGACCATCTCTGGCACTGGATCCAGCACTTCATTGAAGTCGAAGTCTGGGTCGAGGCAAAGGATGTGGCTGAAGACGTCCGAGGCCGTTTCGCTCAGGAGGTCATGACACTATTCCTCCACGAGCACGAGGACCTTCGCGGAGCCCGCCTCAAGATGCTCCATGACGAGGAGGAAGAAGCCAATGTACCCAGCGTCGTCACGGACCACGGGGCGGAGGCACTCTCGCCATAGATGTCGCCCAAGGCGCGGGAGGCTCTCCTCTCGAGGGACTGGAATAACCAGGAGCATTCAAGGTGGAGGCCGCGAGCATGGGCCGTCTCCTCTGAAGCCTCTCCAACCAGGGAAGTCGCACCTTTCACCTATTTGCAAACATGAGCCAGTTTCCCGTCGGCAGTGGCCTCGGCGTCCAGCACGGACTGTCGGTGCTTCACCTCATGATCCAACCTCCTCCGGAGGGCGTTGACCTCGTTTTGTAGGTGACCGCGGCGCTCCAGGAAGCGGGACTCCTAGAGCCTCAATTTTGCACGATAGTCGAGGAGAAGCGAGCGTTGAGCCTCCACCACCCTTCCGTCTATCACCTGGCACCTGGCCTCAATTTTGCACGATAGTCGAGGAGAAGAGAGAGGCGAGGGACTCCTCAGAAAGCGACACCTGGCACTCCCTCGTCTCCAGACACTCCTGCTCCAGGTTCTGCTCCACCTCTTCGAGCGGCAGCGAATCGGCGGACGCTGATGAACCAGCGCCGGCGATGGAGGTCTCCGCCGGCGCACCCTCCGGGGTGGCCCTTGGTGGGGCATCCTCTTGAGGACGGGCGATGAGGGCACAAAGCTCCCGGTCGCGACCTTCGGAGGCCCCGCGTCGAATATCTGCCTCCTCATCCTCGAAGTGAGCATGCTCACGGGCCTCCACCGCTGTGGCAAGAGACGCCTCCGTCTCTGCGCGGGCGTGCTCCCGCTGTAGACGACCCAGGTCCACGGCGACTTCAAGCTGGCGCCACCCTGCCTCAAGGTGCCGGCGCTCGCTTTCCCAGCGAGCCTCGTGACAGGCAAGCCCTGCCCCCAGACATTGAAGCGCCCCCGCCGCGGTACAGAACAAGCACCACAGCGTGGCGTGCCATCCTGCGACAGGCTCTAACGGCCAACAAGGGTCCTCAGCTTCTGCGCGGCAAACGGGAGAGGCGCGGGGGGAGCCCGCTGGCCCGAACCCATGCTCGGGGGCTGGGGGCTCGCGTGCAGACGTCTTGTCGAAAGTAAGCGCCTCCTTAGGCCCCGCATTGCCAAGCAGAGGGGGGGGGGGGTAGAGGTAAGGCACATCATGACCTTGGGAGGGGCCACAGGCGGTGGGAGTGTCACTCCCTCGGATAGCTAGAGGCCGCGGACAAGGAAGACAGCAGGAGGCCCACCAACGAGAGGCCCGGAGGTTGAACCCCACGAGATGCAAGGAAAGAGGTCGTAGGATGCCCGGTGATTATAGGGGAAGGCAGTACCGACCCTTCCCCTCCGTCGCCAGTGGGAAGCCTGCAGAAGAAAGGCTCAGAAGGAAGACATGGAAAGAAAGGACGATGGAGGATATGGACGCTTACTCATCTATGGTGATCCACCTCTTCTATAGCGGAGCCCACCGAGCTTGGGCAGGCCGCTCCCGGACGACCTTGTTTTCCAGCCTGCGTGGGCAGCCCGACAAGGGAGCTTGGCGGCCCCCGGTCAAAACCCAAGGGAAGGGGTGACAATCTCCAGCACCGACCGGTCGCCACCGCCGACTCCGGCCCAACCCGGAGCAAGGTCCGAGGGTACACGCGGCGATGCATCGCCCGCTCCGCCTGCAAAAGGGGCCACACAACCATGGACTCTGTGGTCCTAAGCCCCGAGGGCCGAACCCCCCTAGGGTCACGTCCCTCCTAGGGAGGAACACCCACTCATCAAAGAGCGGCATCTCCGCGACGAGAGCTTCCGGGGCCTTGAAGTTATATAACGGGAGGCCGTTTCGGGGAGCTCGTCAGGGTTGCCACCAGTCAGCCGACGGAGGAGCACACACAAGACGTCGGAGCAAAGAGCCATGATCTGGATCCTCATCGTGTCTCGGGGTCCTGTATAGGCCCACATAAGACGGCAGAGGCGCTGGAGAGGAGCAATCCGCCGACAGATAAACTCCCGCACCACCATCGCCATCGTCACCCCCGCCTACTTCAGTCTCTCCAGCCAGGTCAGGACTGGCATGACTCGGGGGTCATCGAGCTCCTCACGCATCCACCCTCGGGTTGGCATTGCAGGGATCGATGGGAGCCGAAACAGGGCCCTGGTCTCGACAGTCTTAACCTGCACCCACTGCCGCCGGAACCCCTCTGCTTCGTGGAGGAGCCCGGCGTCAAGAGTCTCCCGGACCAATGCGTCGGCTGCTTTCAAGGAGACGCATCCAGAGCACTGCTCCGGGATATCGACTCGAGGGAGAATAAGTGGCGGAGTAACGACATGGAGGGGGCGACACCAACCAAGGACTCACATAAGAACGCGAAGGCCGAAAGGAGGACCAGAGCGCTGGGGTAGAGATGGAGCGCATGGATCTGGTAATGTGAAAGCACTCGACCGAGGAAGCTCGAGAATGGTGGCAGTACACCAGAAAATAGGGCGTGGATATGAAGAGGAACCACGGGGGAAACTATCTCGCCCCGAGGCCACGAACCAAGCTAGATTCGGGTGCCCCCTAGTCATTGGAGCCGGTCGCGAACACCAACCAGACTTTCTCCAACCCCTCGATGTTCACCATGGTTGACCGGCCCAACGCAGGCCGAAGCGTACATTTCGGAGACATGGCGAGAAGAATGAGGACAAGGCGACGCGGAGCGCGGGGGACGAGAGGAAGAACCGGCGACAGAATTGGCAAGAGGAGGGTGCGGCGTGCAGGCACAGGTCAGGAGTCCCGCACAAAGAAGAAGGGTCTGCAGTTTAAAGGCCTGGCCCGCAGGAAAAGAGGGTCTGCAACGCTTCGCGCCGCCCTCCAGGCTTCGCCAAGAAGCCAACCATGGTGCGCCTTGGGCTCGGGGGCTACTATCATCATTCTGGGAATGGGGGTACCCAGACCTGCCTGCCTGCGGCCCAAGGCTGGCCCACTTCATCGACCTAAAGACAAAGGTCCCGGCGTCGCTCGGGACAAGGCCCTCGCGAGGGGCTAAGCCTCGCGAGGAGGGAGCAGCATCAAGACCCGCAGGGGCCTCATCAGGACCCCTCCGGAGAAGCGGATATTCCGAGGCGAGACCCGGCCTCTGGAGTCAAGGATGACGCAAGGGAAGGACATATGAGGGGCACAAAGTAGAGCAGAGCTGTTTCCCCTTTCGTGCAAAGGGGGCGAGGACAAACACAGGTTCCCAAAGCATCTCCTAAAGGTTTCCATTCCGGTGCCACAAGACCCTGGCCGCCCGCCGGCAGGAGGGACGTCATCCCTGGGCTAGCCCCTGCAACGCTGGCAGCTACTTTGCAGGCGAAGACCACCTTTGGGCAGGGGAGTATGTTCCCCTGTTCCCCTTCAAAATTGGCAATTGTGCGAACCCTTCCCGCCAAAGCAATAAAGGAAGAGGACCGGGGCCGCCACTATAAATAGAGGATAGGTTGCTTCGTAGAGGGGATCGGATGCCCGGACCTCCCATTCACTAGCACTTCGCAAGGTCATCCATCCTCCGGAGGCGCCAGGCACTTTACTAGTTCAATCACCTACCTCCACGAGAGGCAATCCACCAAAGCTGGAGTAGGGTTTTGCGCTTCTGAGCGGCCCGAACATGGGTAAACTGTTGTCTTTCGTGTTTCCGTGGCCATCGAGTGTGTTTCTAGCCATCCGAAGCGACTAGCAAGCTAGGGGAGGCGAATCAGTGAGAGATCCTCGTACACGCCCCCGAGTTTGAATATTTACGGTTTTGCGGAGCCCGAAATCCGACATAAGCGATGTGTGACTCTAAGTGCATCTAGTGCCCCTTGGTGATTTTGGTGGTTTTAATACTTATAGGTTAGGAGTCTGGTATGTTTGTAAGTGTACACAGGCTCTATAAGTCTATGAGGAGTTTGAGTTATTCGATGAATATCGACCCCTAAAAATATATGTCTTTGAGTGAAGACTTTAGTCATTCCATGAAGACATTGATTGCGAAGAAATTGATATTCGTCATGAAGACATTGAAGACGAGGAATTCAGTGTGTCCTGAAGAAAATACTTCGAAGACTTTGAAGCTTCAACATTTACTCTTTCTGTTTAATTTTCTTCATTCTTGAGTCATAGGAACACCGTATTGTTAAAGAGGCCCGAGGTAAATCTATGGAAATAATTTCCTCATGATGCTCAACTCAAACATACACCTACCAGATCCTTAAATTGATGAACATGAGAAACATGAGGAATTTCACAGTTGAAAGTTCCGACCGTTACTACGCTGCGCTCCACCTGTCCCCAATCTTATCCACCCAACGGTCATATCATTAAGGGCATTAATGTCATATCATGTCGGGATGCTCCGAGGCTGTAAATAGCCACCCCCTACAACCACTAGATGGTTGGCTCCTCCGAGAGAATCTGACACCCGTCATTTAGAGCAACCCAATTCCTAGAGGACTTTGAGCGAAAATCGTCAAGTGAGGAAAAACCCCAAACACCCAAACCAAACCGAAAACCCAATGTGATTGAGCATCACTAAATAGATTGTTCCTTTGTGGAACTGACGCTTATTACCTTTGAGGACTGTGCATACTCTAGACGGTTAGGTGTCATGGTCTAGAGCATCCAACAGTCAATTGTGGATCGCCGGGTGACTGAGTTTGTGAGGGTTTGGAAGTGTGCGCTAAAGACTTACCACGAGTGTTGGGTAAGGAATGTGTGTCCTAAGTTCAAGGAGAATACCGTAGGGATTGTGTGTCATTTGATTTCAATACCAAGCCGCTCCAAACGAGACGTACAATTGTCACATCAGTTGGAACTGGGTCATCAAACATTGTCCTCATGAAGCTATTGGTTCTATTTCTTCAACTCTTTTCATTTCCTCAAATCGCATGTTGAAGACTTTCATCTAAACTATTTGAAGAATTTGTCTGAAGACTTTCTCCTAATTCATCACCTCAAATTTTTCACCTGAGTTAATCATCATCTTCTTATCCTGTATATGTGACCTGTGCAAACCGAACCTATCAATTCACTCTTGGTACTTTGTTGTTGTCACTTTTGCACATATGTCTTAATACTAATTTCACTGCACTCTGTTCATGACTGAGTACTTTCCTCACTATGAATTTCCTCACTGATGAATTTGTACAAATGTCCTATTCACCCCCTCTAGTCGATATAACGCACTTTCAATTGGTATCAAAGCAAGGTACTCCCTTGTTCTGTGTGATTTTGGTTTAACCGCCTGGTGTTTTAGTTATGTCAACTACAGGTATGATCAAGGTTACTGCAGGATGTCCTACCTTCTATGGAAAGGACTTCCCCTACTGGAAGAACAAGATGCAAATGCATCTTAAAGCAATTGACAACAATATGTGGTACATCATGGAAAATGTTGTTCCCTGTGTCACTTCAACTATCACTACCGCTGATGTGAAGAAATTCAAGCAACTCGACTCTAAAGCAAAGAATATCATCTGTGGCCATCTGTGCAAAGGTCAGTATGGCAGAGTGAGTGCTTTGGGCTCTACGAAGCTAATGTGGGAAATGCTATCCAAAGTCAATGAGGGATTCTGCACACAGTGTGACTCTAGAATTGATGTTCTTCACAATCTCTTCAACCGCTACTAGAGATTAGATAATGAAATCTGCCAAGATACTTTTGATCACATCACTTACATATCCAATGAGCTTCAGGATCTTGGACCCAAAGACATCACATACCATGAAGTCGTGAAAAAACTGCTACGATCTCTTGATCCATCATTCCACATACTGGTTCGGATGATCCAAGAATGAAGAGACTACAAGATGCTTGATCATGCTAATATACTTGGGATACTCAATACTCATGAATTCCAACAATAAGAGAAGAGAGACCTTTATGGACCAAGCTACTCAAAGCGTCGTGCACTGAAGGCAAAGGCTATTTCCTCATCTGTAGAAAAATAATCTTATTGCAGTTTGGGTGATCCTGAAGAACTTGGTCAGGAACTTGCTATGCTCGTCAGGAAATTCCAGAAGTTCACAAAGCGTGGCTAGTTCAGAAATTCTTCAACACGAGAGATGAGGAAATCAGAATCTTCATCTGAGGACTACAAGAAAAGAACCTACCATAAATGCAAGAAATCTCATCACTATATCGCTGATTATCCTTGCTGGGTGAAGGAATCAAGGAAGAAGAAGTACAAGGATGAAAGTTCTGACGAATCGAAGAAAAAGAATCCTCAAAGTCTTCATCTTCAAAGTCCTCATCGCACAAGAAGACAAGTTTCAGAAAGTCTCGGGCACTCATTGGCATGGAAATAGATTCTGAAGAAGAATTCGAGGAATGTGAGGAAGAGGGAGGTTGAGAAGTGGAGTCAGAGTCTGGTGTGGCAAGACTTGCACTGGCTACCACATTCGTCAGCAAGTCCATCTTCAACGTTGAAGAAAATGACAACATCAACAACACTGATGACTATGATGATGACTTTGCTCCCACCTATTGCTTCATAGCAAATGGTTCAAATGTACCAAGCCCACATCCTCTTCTGATTCTAGTGACTATGAACCTGATGATTATCAGAAACCCAGTTACTATAAACTTGCCAACATTGCCACTAAGCAAAGTGCTGTCGAAAAGCCTCAGAAACTGCTACGCAAAAGCGATGATGCGTTGAATGATGAAATGAATCATACTCAAATCCTCACTCAAGATGATTATGGTACACTCTTGGCCAATCATACTCAAAAGTCTTCATTCTAGATTTGATAGTCTTCAAGGTCGTTATGGTACACTCTTGGCCAATCAGGAGAAGCTATCATAAGAATTTCTTCAATGGAAGCTTGATCTTGAGAAGTTGAAAATGTCCTATGATGATCTTCGAATGGAAAATGATTCATTGATTTCTCAACATATCAGTACCGATCAGTAATAATTCATTCGACCATGCTTGAAATGAATCGAACGTGAAACTGCTAATTCTTCACATGAAACCTCCGATGCTTCTATTGCTACAAATTCTTCAACTATTCCTGTGGTAACAAGTTCTTCACTTGAGGAAACCACAAATGCTACTGACGAAAATGCAGGATTGAAGGAATTGTGTGTGATAGGCACGTACAAAAGTCTCAAAAAGCATCAAACCCTTGGCGATGAGCTCAAAAAGCACATTCTGAGTAGGAACCCGAGGAAAGAATGCATTGCCTTTGAGAGGAAACTGAACGTTAATGGTTCATACTAGAAACCTAAGAAGTACCCCAAAACCTCATGGGTTGCTGCAAAAGGACCTCCCACTGATCCATCCCCTCTAGCATGCTTTGCATGTGAAATATCTTATTCCTCTGATGAGTCATTGGACTCCAACTATAAACTGTTCAAAAATCAAGCTGGTGAAATACATGCTCGATATGGTGGAACTAACTGCACGAATGGACCACCCCTGAGGAAAATCTAGGTTCCCAAAACTGCTTGGAAAGTCTTTAGGTGAATGTCCTCATGACACCACCAGTGAAGAACAGGAACCCCAGATCAAATTCCTCAGGTGTACCTAAGTCTTCACGAGGCCGAAATTCCTCAAATATTCAAAACTATGCTTGTACTCGCACTAATGCTTCTGATATGCAGGGAGACTATAAGGGACATGAATATGTGCACTATTCCTCAAATCACTATGTTCATAAGTCTTCAAAGAATCACTATACTATGAAAAGACCTACATTAGCTTCAATGCCTCCATTCTCATATGGTGCTCACACGATGATGAACTCTTTACCACCCTTCAGATGTGGGTGGTCCAGAAATCGAACTAATCACTTGTGCAGGCCAGGTCTCCACATGAAAGTCATCATGTGAAGAATTTGTTGGAGACCTGAGAAAATTGCTTGATAGGACGCAAGCTAAATCATGATGAAATGATCTATCATTTCACACGTCCTCATTATGTCCTCAATTTTTTTCTGTGATGGAATTCAAGTATGATGAAATTGATATCATATTCTTCAATATGAAGCATATGATACGGTAAGTAGTACTAATTCATATGCAGGATGATCAACCTAAGAACACAGAGTGGGTTCTTGACAGTGGATGTATAAATCACATGATTGGTGATAAAAGCTTATTTATGAATATCCCACTGACTCCATCACGACTGAAGCATATCACCTACGGTGACAAAGGTAAAAGAAAGGTATTGGGACTTGGTAAAATGGCTATCTCTAAGGATCGGCACATGGACAAAGTCATGCTCGTCCAATCCCTTGGGTTTAACCTCATGCCAGTCTCAATGCTTTGTGATCTTGATATGATTGTCATCTTTGGAAAATATAGATGTGTAGTCATCATGGAATCTGACAAATCCAAAGTCTTCGAAGGCTTTAGGATAGGAGACTTGTATATCATTCAATTCTCTACAGGTCTATGGCATCGACGACTTGGTCTTGCAGGCATAATGAATTGACACACACTGGCGAAGAAGAAGCATGTCATTGGCATCGAAACCGTCAAATTCCTCAAGGACCATCTGTAACGACTAAGATGCGGTCCTTTACGATTTAGGGAACGAGGCCCCGAATCGGAAAGAAGCGCATCTAAGCGTTTCTAGTTGGTAATCAGAGCCTTACAACCATAGGAGCCTTTGTGTGATCGTACTTGGCCGAGTCGTGTCTAGTAAAATGTTTGGAGTCTTAGTTATATCAGAGAGTAGGATTCTTTTTTCTCCTTTTCCATGCTCTGGTGAGGTTCCCGACTTAGGAAATCTTAATTCTACTCCTCTTCTCGCTCAAAATTTTTTTAGGATCACGCGGGTATTTTAAAATCTATATGATTTTGATGTGAAGGAGTTCTGTCTTGGTGCCTCCTGTCTACCTTGATTTCTTCCGGGGAGTTGAGCTCCAAGGGATTCTTGCGCACATCGCCATCATTCATATTTCTGAGTATCTCAGAACAAAGGATGTTCGTAATTGCTTCAATACTAGTAGTGGCGAGATAACCCCGATGTCCCCAGTACTGGTGCAGATTGTTCGGGAGTACTGCCATACTTTGTATCATTGTGATCACGAGGGTCTGTTGTAGACGAAGGTACTAAATTCTGGTTATGTGTTGACGGATGTGATACAGTGGACGGGTTAGTATAGGAGTTGGGTGAATATTACTCCTTCTATCCGTGTACCAGATTGCATGACCAGATATTTCGGGAATTCATAGGTGGGATATCAAGTAGTAACTTATAGGACAATCTTCCTACAGATGCATGATGTGAGATTGGGATTCGATATTCAGTGGGTGTGTTTGTTCACGGTCCTCTCACAACGGTTCTCGTCGTGTCTTAAAGAGTCCTTGTAGCTCGCTATGACTCGGGGATACTTCGTAAGTCGTGTGCACTACCTTGCACAGGATGGCTACTTTAAATTCGAGCCCGTGGATCTTATCCACGAAGATATCGAAGTAAATATCGATCATATGTTTGTTCCGAGTAGTTCGAGCTCACACTTGTTTGCATGTGGTCTTAATCAGAACTTTGTCGACCGTCACTTTGAGGAAGCATTCTTACTATTTTGTTCGAGTGCAATTGTTAATATTCATGTTTAGATGTTCCTGTTGTTTTGGATTCAGCTATACCGTCAATTTATTCTGTGGGCTAATGTGTTGTCTGTCTTCAAGATGGCTCAACCAACTCATCAGAATCCCGGTCGTGAGGATCTGCCGGCACCACCTCCTCCTCCGGAGAATCCTCCTCCGCCGCCACCTCCTCCTACAGAGGCTTGGCAAGCGGTGATGGCTGCTACAAATGCAAACACTCAGATGCTGCTACAATTGTTGCAAGAGAGGGCAATCAGCAGCAAGGCAAATTCCAGCATGGTGGCAATCAATTTACTAATCTGAGTCAGTTCCTGTCAAATCAGCCGAAGACTTTCACTTCCTGTGACCAACCGTTTGATGCTGTGGATTGGATCCGCAACATGAACAAGCACTTTGAATGCAGCAATGTTCGTCCTGAGGATTTCGTCAAGTTTGCATCTTTCCAGCTGAAGGGGCAAGCATCTATCTGGTGGCAACAGTTGAAGGATTCCAGAGGTGCTAGAGTGATCACTTGGGATGAGTTCTTCCGTGACTTCAGATCCCACTACATTCCGTCCAGCTTCATGGAGGAAATGCGTGAGAAGTTCAGGTGCTTGAAGCAGGGTGGTAACTCCGTGTACAACTACAACGTCGAGTTCCATGAGCTAGCCCGATATGCCTTGCAGAATATCCCTATTCAGAGGAGCAGGATTTATCAGTTCAGAGGTGGCTTGAAAGAATATTTGAAGTTAGCTCTCGCTTTGCATGATCCTCACGAGTTCGATAAGTTCTACAACTTAGCTCTCAGGGCAGAGGCAGCCTTGCTCAGGGTGGAGAATTCTAAGAAGCGCTTCAGAGACTCCAGCTCGTCTTCTACTCAGGTTGTTCAGAAGCAACAGAAGTTTTGGGTGTCTCCTCCTCCTCCTCGGCATTCGCAGCAGTTCAAGCATTCTGGTGGCCGTGGTTCTTCCCACCCACCCAACCCATCTTTTCAACAAAGATTCCAGCATCAGAAGCAAGGGACTCCTCAGACACAGTACCGTCAGCCAGCAGAGGTTACTTGTCACAAGTGTGGGTAGAAGGGTCACTATGCCAACATGTGCACTTCCCAGGTTCTTCTGCCGCCTTCTCCTCCAGGCAAACCTCCAAGCAATGCTCTCGTGAAGTTCAACCCCACGTCAGCTCGAGTCAACATGGTGAATGCAGTTGAGGCAGAAAAATCGTCAGATGTGATCATGGGTAACCTCCACGTCAATGATATTCCTACTAAAGTATTGTTTGATTCTGGTGCATCACATTCTTTCTTGTCATATCCTTTTGCGGCAAAGCATGATTTCCATATTCAAGAGTTGGCTAAGTCTTTGGACATTGTTTCTCCGGGTATGCTTATGAGTTCTCGTTGGGTTGTTCTGGATGCTTCTGTCAAGATAGGAAGTTATTCTTTTCTGGCTTCTCCGTATGTCTTGGGCAATTCCGACATTGATTTGATCCTTGGTATGGATTGGTTGGCCATGAACAAGGCATCGATTGATTGTGAAGCTAAAGAACTGAAGATTACTCACTCTTCGGAGGACGTGATTATATTCGCGGCGCGCGATGATACAATTCGTCAGTTCTCTTTGCATGAAAAGGGTGAGATTAATCCTATTTCGCAAGTCCTAGTGGTCTGCGAATATGAAGATGTGTTTCCAGAAGAGCTTGAACCAGGTACTGAGCCTGTGTGCAAACGGCCGTACAAGTTGGGTCCAGAAGAGTTGAAGGAACTTAAGAGGCAACTCGATGAGCAGGAGCGTTTGGGTTTGATCAGACATAGGTCGTCTCCGTGGGGCTGTGCAGTTCTGTTTGTGAAGAAGAAGGATGGCACGGACCGGCTGTATGTCGATTACCGTCCATTGAACAAGAAGACAATCAGGAACAGGTATCCACTTCCGAACATAACTAAGTTGTTCAAAGAGTTGAAAGGGGCTAAGATCTTCTCCAAGCTCGATCTCAGAATGGGCTATCATCAAATTCGCATTCGCGAAGAGGATATTTCGAAGACTGCTTTCAGGACTAGTTTTGGCTCGTATGAGTATACGGTCATGTATTTTGGTCTGGAAAATGCTCCTCCGACATTTTGTTGATAGATGAACTACATATTCTCTCTGTTAAAGAATGACTTCGTCTTGCTTTATCTCGACGACATTCTGGTCTTTTCTGAAACTGAGGAAGAACATGAAGAACATCTCAGATTGGTGCTTGATAAGCTGAGGGAGTTCAAATTGTATGCCAAGTTTTCCAAGTGTGAGTTCTGGATGAAAGAAGTCGTCTATCTTGGGCACATCATCTCTGGTGAGGGCATCAAAGTTGATCCGTCCAAGGTGTAGGCCATTGTTGAATGGGAGACTCCGCAGAATGTGAAGCTGCTTCGAAGCTTTCTCAGGCTTACAAGCTATTGCAGAATGTTCATTGAGAACTTCTCCAAGATTGCTAAGCCGCTCTCTAATCTTCTTCAAAAGGGTGTGAAGTATGCTTGGTCTCCAGAGTGTCAATTGGCCTTCGACACACTCAAAGAAAAGCTCACCTCTACTCCAGTCCTGGTTCCTCCGGATGATTCCAAGCCTTACCAGGTGTTCTGCGACGCCTCTCTTGAAGGTCTTGGTGCAGTTCTGATGCAAGGGAAGAAAGAGGTTGCTTATACCTCCAGGCAGTTGAAGCCAGCGGAGAAGAATTATCGTGTGCATGATCTTGAGCTAGCAGCTGTGGTACACGCTCTGATGACTTGGAGACACCTCTTGTTGGAACGAAAGGTTGAAGTGTTCACCGATCACAAGAGTCTCAAGTACATCTTCACCCAGCCTAACCTGAATCTCCGGCAAACTCGTTGGGTGGAAATGCTCCAATATTTCAATCCGAGTATTGAGTACACGCCAGGCAAAACTAATGTCGTGGGAGATGCTTTGAGCAGGAAGGCTTACTGCAACAGTCTCATTCTGAAACCTCTCCAGCCTGACCTCATTCTGAAACCTCTCCAGCCTGACCTTTGTGAGTCTTTCAGGAAGCTCAACCTTCAGTTATTAACCTCAGGGATTTCCTGCAAATCTTCAGATCTCTCCTACCTTGGAATATCAGGTCCGAGCAGCACAACTTCTTGATGTAATGGTGAAGAAAGTCAAGATTGGCGTGGCAAAGAGTCTTTCTGAATATAAGTCCTTCAGTGTTGATACCAGAGACACGTTGTTCTTTGAGGATCGTCTTGTCGTTCGGAAAGGTTATCTCAGAAAGGTAATCATGGAAGAAGCTCATAACTCTCTTCTCTCTATACATCCTGAAAGCTCCAAGATGTGTTAGGGCTTGAAACAGACCTTCTGGTGGACTCGCATGAAGCGTGAGATTGCTTAGTTCGTAAATGAATGTGATGCATGTCGAAGGGTGAAAGCAGAGCATCAACGTCCAGCAGGTATTTTGTATCCTTTGCCCATTCCCGAGTGGAAGTTCGATCATACTGAGATGGATCTCGTCACAAGGTTTCCGAAGTCCAAGAAGGGTAATGATGCCATCTTCGTCGTCATCCACAAGTTGAGTAAAGTGGCTCATTTTCTTTCACTCAAGGAATCCATTTCGCCGGCTCAGCTTGTAGAGTTGTACACTTCCAGGATAGTTTCTTTGCATGACATGCCTATGATGATTTCTTCGGATCGCGGAAGTATCTCCACTTCCAAATTCCGGGACTCTTTCCAGTGTGCGATGGGCACGAAGATACGCTTCAGCACAACTTTTCATCCTCAGACTAGTGGTCAAGTGGAGCAAGTCAATCAAGTTCTTGAGGATATGCTGAGAGCCTGTCTTATCTCTTTTGGCATGAAGTGGGAAGATTGCCTACCTTTTGCTGAGTTCTCGTATAACAACAGTTATCAAGCTAGTTGAGGAAAAGCTCCGTTTGAGATTCTCTATGGTAGGAAGTGTCGTACCCCGCTCAACTGGTCCGAGACCGGCGAGCGTTAGATTCTTGGGAATGATTTGATAGAAGAAGCTGAAGAGATGTGTCGGGTCATTCGAGATAATCTCAGAGCAGCTCAGTCCCATCAGAAGAACTATTATGATAGCAAGCGTCGTGACATGTCTTATGAGCTTGATGATTTCGTCTATCTCAAGGTGTCCCCTATGAAGGGTACACATTGCTTTGGCATCAAAGGCAAGCTTTCCCTCGTTTCGTTGGTCCATTTAGAGTTGTTGGCAAGAGAGGCGACCTTGCGTACCACCTCGAGCTCCCATTAAACTTTGCAAATGTGCATGACGAATTCCATGTCTCTCAGCTCCGGAGATGCTTCAAGATTCCCGAGCGCACTGTTCATCTTCAAGACATCGACCTTCAGCCTGACCTATCTTATCGTGAGCATCCAGTTGCGGTTCTCTAGGCGACTGAATGCAAGACCCGCAACTAGACTGTCAAATATCTCAAAGTGCAGTGGTCACACCATTTGGATAAAGAGGCTACTTGGGAACGCGAGGATCACCTCTGTTCTGAATTTTCGGAGTTCTTTCAGTCTTAGATCTTGGGACGAGATCTTTTTGTAGTGTGGGAGAGTTTGTAATGCCCCAGAGTGTATCTTTCCCTATTTGGAACCTTCTCTATGTGGGTCCAACCTGTCATTGATATGGTAGCCATATGTATGTGTTATTTCATGTGTGACACCTTGCCATGTCTTCCTTTGCATGCATGCATCACTATCATTTCAGGTCCTTGTGTTGTTGCACTGTGATTATATGTGGTGTGTGATGATATGAGTTGTGATGTGATGTTGATACGTGTGGTTAAGTGGAGTGAGGTGGTTGTGGTTGGATAGTAGGAAGCTATGTGGTTGCAATAGGTTTTATAAAAGAATTCCCTTTCTCTATTTATCTCAAGGTCAAGTTTCACTTGTTCCTTTCCTGTTTTAAAAAAATGTCCATGGTTTAGGATTTTTTGTGGTGGATATGAAGTTATGTATTTGTTGTTTTGAATATATATTTTAAAGGTGCAAATATTCCCAAAAACAGATCCATTAATGCTATTTTGTAAATATTTACTTGCTCCTAAAATTCGTTTTCTATTTTTCTTAAATAGGTCATAATGCCTTATGACGAGGGGCATATTTATTTTAATTTTGTTGCCTTAGTTGATCCCTGGGAGATTATTTCTTTGCTGGTGTTGTTTTTAAATAAAAAAGCCCGAAGGATTCTTTTCTCTCTTATCAGATGCCTGCTTGGGTCTGCTTTCCCTTGGTGAGTCCCATCTCTCTCTGATCCCCCGCGGCAGCCCAACTCTGCACGTCCTTCGTCCTCCTCCTGACGGCGTCGACCCCTTGTCTACTTTCCGTTTGAGCATCACAGAGAGAACGAGAGGCTTGACACCGTCCATCCCATCTGAGGCCCCCCATAAAGCCTTGGCGTCCGTGCCTTCTATCCCTAGGGTTCCACGCCTCCCCTCCTTGCACTGCCACCATCTCCCTCCATCTTCTTCCCCCTCAGATAAGGGCTCTGTAAATCGGTAGAAGAGAGAGAACAGGAGTGCTCCGCCGTTGTCCACCATGCTCCCGTCGTCTCCGGCGCCGGCCACCATGTCCGGGGGCTCGGGGAGGATGCCCGCGCTCCACTCCCACCGTCGTTGAGGTCGGGGAGCGACCACAGCGACTGGCAGGAGCTCGTCCACGTCGTGTTCCCGGCGGCCTGTCCCTCTACCTCGGTTCTGCAGCAGGCCAGTCTTCATTAGATCATCCTTGTCTTCTCCAGGTGACTCCTTCTTCCCGATCAGCCCCCTTCTTCTTCCCTAAGCGAGCTAGTCTCTTCCTCCCTTCCCCCTCTGTAGTTCCGACCGATGTTCGTTGCCGCACTTCTCTGTCCAGAGAAGAGATCCGCAGGTCATGTGTAGTTGTGCGTGCGTAGGTGCTTGGTCTCGTCGTGGTTCAGGGCAACGACGTCCCACGCAGCCCAGTAGTAGCGTAGTTGATCTCCCCCCTCGCGCAGCAGGAGTAGAGTAGACGACCACCTTCCACGACCTCTCTGTCGTCGGCTCACTATGCAGAGCAGAGCAGGGCATCCTAGTAGGTTACCTTGTTTAGATCCTCCTCTCTGTCAAGTCCCTCTTCGTAGCGTGGTGGTAGGTGCCATGGTGTGTGGATCAAGCGGTTGTGGGTTCGAGTCCCAGCGGCAACAACCCCCGTTTTTGTTATTGTTTGCACAGCAGCACAGTAGCGCATAGTAGCTTAACCTGCCATTGGAGTGTGTTGTGATGGATTTCATACGTAGCACTTCATTTCTTGTTTCGTTGTTTCCCGTTGATCTGTAGCTCTGCTTGTAACGTTCTTTATATGGTTTTGCATCTTTTTCACGTGACGCATCTGTTCATGGTATCCTCATGCATGTCAAGATAGCTTAGGGTGCAGTTCTATTCAGTAACTTCGATTTACTTCTCATGCTTGTTCTAGTGACTAGAATAGAGATGCATGTTCATCTTCATCTTATGCATCATGTGTTGGCTGCATCTTGTTGTGCTGTTGTTCATTGGATGCTATTTTTATGTTGGGTAGCACCGGGATCGGAGAACGAGTACTTGGATCCGGGAGAGTACGTGCAGGACGAATCAGAGCAGTTCCAAGTTGAGGACATCACAGGCAAGATGATATCACCTTTATTCCAACTCTAGACTTGTTATGCTAGATTACGTTTCTTCCATCATATGCTCGTTGCCTACCACTGAAATAATTGCCTCCTGATATTGCCATGAAACCCAAAAACTTATTCCTTCCTAGCAAATCTTGAATGGCTAAGTAGGCTTTGCTCAGCTACTAATGTTAGCGTTGCTAGTTGCAGGTGCTTTAACTCATGTGATAACGTGAGTTTGATATCATTGTGTTAAATCTGTTATTTAATTAATGCACCTATATACTTGGTAAATAACGGAAGTCCCAGCCTTTTGCCGGGTGTTTTGTTCCGTTATTGCCGCCATAGTTACCGGCTACCGGTGTTTGATTCCATAACTGATCGCTCCTAACACGTTCGCGGGTTGTTATGGGGACCCCCTTGATAAATCGTGTAGTGTTAAGACTTGTCTCGCAGGACCCAACATTGGTTTTAATTTGCTTATCACTTAATAATAATCTGCATAGGGAATAGCTACCCCGAGGACTTAATCAACAACCCGGGCCAGTGCTCCTCATGAGTGTTGGTCCAAATTGAGGACACTATGGGGCGACCATAGGGCAACCTGAGGTTTGGTATACATGTAGTGTGACTCATCCATCATGTTGTGAGACTGAGATACATGGCTCTGATACCAACTTGTAACACTTAGATGCGCTTCTTTCCAATCTGGGGCCTCGTTTAATAAAGCGGAAGGACCGCATCTTAGTCGTTACACCATCTCTCCGGGGTTGTGAGTTTGGAAAGATGACCAGATCTAAACACCCCTCGAAGACTATGATGACTACTACTCGTCCGTTTGAATTGCTTCATATGGATATCTTTGGACCAACTCATTATGCTACTCTAAAAAATGCAACATCTCCATACGGCTTTGTCATCGTTGATGATTATTCTCGATATACTTGGGTGCCTATCATTCTATATAATATTGAAGTGCAGGACGTCTTCAAATAATTTTCTTCAAGGGCCTCGACGGACTTCGGCGTCAAGATCAAGCACATCAGGAGTGACATTTGGACTAAATTCAAGAATACCAGCCTTGATGATTATCTTGATGAACTTGGTATTACTCATGAATTGTATGCACGTTATACTCCTTAACAGAATGGCATCGTTGAGCGCAAGAACATGACTCTGGTTGAAATGGCATGAACAATGCTTAAAGAATATCAGACTCCTCGTTGCTTTTGGCCTGAGGCAATCAACACTACTTTCCACATCATCAACAGGTTATATCTTCAAAAATTCCTCAAGAAAACTTCATTCGAACTCCTCACTGACAAGAAACCCAATGTAAGTTATTTCAAAGTCTTTGTTCCAAGATGTTGGATGAGAGGTCCTCACCATATCCCAAAATTTGCACCTAAAGAACATGAGAGTTTTATGCTTGGTTATGGAAAGGACTCGCACACCTATAGAGTCTTCAACACCTATCACAACAAGGTTGTTGAAACTGTAGATGTGCGGTTCAATGAAACTAATGGCTCGCAAAGGGAGCAACTGCCTCTTGTGCCAGATAAATTGACTCCTGAGGAAGCTATTAAGCACAAGGGTACATAATATATCATTCCTACTGAGGAACAACCCCTTGTTGATTAAGTCGTCCCCAATAATGATGAAATTTAAGCGGGTGAACGTGAGGAAAATGCTCTAGATCAAATTCCTCAGCCCAACCAAAGTCTTCAACCAACACATCCAAGGATTGCAAATGAAGTGGAAATTGACAAAATCGTCGATGACATAAATGCGCGAGGTCCTCTCACTAGCTCAAAAGCTCCACATTTAGTTAACTTTTGTGGGCATTTTACCATTGTGTCTATTACATACCCTCAAAAGTTGCCGAAGCCTTCATGGAACCTGAGTGGATTCAATCCATTCAAGATGAACTTCATAAGTTCAAGCTAAAGGATGTGTGGGAACTCGTCAAAAGACCTGATCCTCGCAAGCACAATATCATCGACACCAAGTGGATCTACTAAAACAAGCAAGATCACGATGGTCATGTTGTGAGGAACAAGGCATGACTTGTAGCCCAAGGATACATGCAGGTTGAAGGAATTGACTTCTATGAAACTTTTGCACCTGTTGCTAGACTTGAAGCTATTCGCATACTGCTTTCTTATGCTAACCTCACAATATTACTCTCTATCAAATGGATGTGAAAAGTGCATTCCTCAATGGTTAGCTTGAGGAACAAGTATATGTTGCTCGGCCCCTAGGTTTTTAAGATCGGAAGCATCCACACAAAGTCTTCAGACTCAAAAAGGCACTCTATGGCCTCAAGCAAGCCCCTTGGGCGTGGTATGAGACATTGAAGGAATTCCTTGTGAAGAAAGGCATCAAACCCGGTTCACTCGATCCCACTCTTTTCACAAAATGCTTGATAATGAATTGTTTGTATGCCAAATATATGTGGATGATATTCTTTTTGGTTGTAGTCACAAACGTTACAGTGATGAATTTGCATACATAATGAGTGAAGAATATCAAATGTCTATGATGGAGGAGCTGAAATTCTTCCCAGGTCTTCAAATTCGTCAACAACGCAATGGCATCTTCATCTCTCAAGAGAAATACCTCACGGATGTCCTGAAGAAATGCGGCATGAATCAATGCAAAGGCGTAAAAATTCCTATGCCTACCAACTGTCACCTCTCCACTGACGAAAATGATACAGATTTCGATTAGCAGGAATCTCGCTCTATGATTGGCTCTTTGTTGTACCTATGTGCATCTAAGGCTAGAAATTATGCTTACTGTTTGCATGTGTGCACGTTTCCAAGCAAAACCGAACGAATCACAACATAAGGTTGTGAAACATATTCTTCGAGATCTAGCTCACACACCATAGCTTGGATTCTGGTACCCCAAGGGCTCAAATGTTCACCTCGTTGGATATTCTGACTGTGATTATGCTGGTGAGTGTGTGGATCACAAGTCAACGTCAGGCACATGTAATTCCTTGGACGATCCTTAGTCTGCTAGTCCTCAAAGAAGCAAAATTGCGTATCACTATCCACTTCTGAAGTTGAATACATTGCTTCTGGATCTTGTTGTGCTCAACTGTTGTGGATGAAGCAAATCCTCAAGGACTACGACATCAACATGAAGAATCTCCCCCTCTACTGTGACAATGGTAGTGCAATCAAGATCGCCTAAAACCCAGTACAACACTCGAAGACCAAGCACATCAAGACTCGTCATCATTTTCTTCGTGATCATGTCCGCAAGGGCAACATCATCATCGACCTTGTGCACTAAACCTTTGGATGAGGATAGATTTTCCAAGTTGCGGTGTGAGCTAATTATCCTAGAATCTTTGAATGTTCCGTAAAAATGCACACATTCTAACACTAATGCAAAATTGATGACGTAGATGCGCCACACGCGAAGTAACGTTTTTCTTCAATCAACGAATAATAACACTCTAAGTGTGAAGAAATTAATGAAGAATTTTATTCTCGGGACGCTACGACAATTGTACGCATCGCCTGAAATCATCATTCTTATACGGTGTGTCACGCCACCACCAAAATTTGAAATTCTTCTAATTCTAAATTCTTGAAATTTGAAATTCTTCAAAATTTGAAATTCTTCAAAATTTGAAATTTCTTTAAAATATTCAAAGTCTTCAAAATTTTCAAAGCCTTCAAAAAAATTATGTCTTCAAAATTTTCTGATTGTCTTCATTGACTATATACGAGCTTTCAATGTCCTCAACATAATTCACTTTTTGCTCAGCTTTCAAGTTGGGTTTTCATTTATGTGAATGTGATTGGACCCGACCCCCCTCTATGCTAAGCTCAACCCAAACTATTCTCAATTCTTCATATGCATTCTAATTGACACCTGTTCAAAGTCCTCACTGAGTCCTTGTCAGCTGAAGACTTTACTACAAAATCTAAAAAATAAAACTTAATTTGTTCTGCCATTACCGCTCTAACTGCACCCACTACTCAAAATAGGACACCCACGGTCTCCACTATCTCCACCGTTTTGTACTTGGGTAACACGTGTGATGGGGAGAGGAAAGGGTAGGCGTAGTTCAGTCCGAAATTTTTGCTTCAGACCGTTTTCACCTGAGCTATAAATAGCCCCTTACCCCCTCGAGTGAAATCTCTTCCTCTCACTTTCAACTTCCCCGCTCGAGCTCTACCCTAGTGCTGCCGATGGAAATCTTTGTCGCCGGTGACGAAGAGCTTCGATGCCTCGACTTCGCCATCGATGGACACACGCCGACTGTGGTTCATCTCCCCCGCCGTCGCCATAGCTATCTTAAGTCGCCGAGTTAGACCACTAGAGATCTGAACCGACGAGCTTCAGTTTTCACTTCCTTAGTTCGTCGTGTTCTTATATAAGGTAACTAAAATCTAATTTTACTGCCTCTCTTGATCCATTTATTTTCCTTAGACCCGTGAAATCTTTTATTCCTCAGAAAATCCTTCAGATGATCACAATCCATGTCTAGAACACCTGATGAATTTCTCTAGGTTACTAAATTCTTCACGAGATTCCTCAATTGTGTAAATTGCCAAATCTGCACAACTATGGAACCCAAGATCAGAATGCTTAGCAAAATTCTTGAACACTCTATTGGTCAAATTCCTCACTTTGTGTCATTTTTGAAATTCCTCAAATCTGAGAATGCATATGACCTCTCCAAATTCTTCGCACCTATACTCTTTTCAAGGGTACAAAAGTTCAGTTGATGAATCACTAAGTTCTCATCAACTTAACTCATTTGCAGCGTTCCTTGAAGAACATATACCCGTGTCACCAGATTCCTCGAGAGTTCAAATTTCTCAGCAAAGTCCTCAACTGAAGAAAATGGAGGATGACAAGCAACAGAATGGGTGGCAAGAAGCCAGAAAAGAACACTGCCTTTGAGATTCTTGAGGACATCTATGTTGACTATTGCACATCTGACGAAAACATCTATGGGAAAAACATCTGCGAAGCGCAAGATCGGGCTTCAAAAGATTGAAAGGAGATTGGTTCAGGAGTGGAAAAGATATAGGTATGTCTCCCTTAAGTATGCCCATAAGTTTGTCGTTAAGCCTCCCTACTCCGGACCCCCTCTGGAACCGCAACAAGCTTCCCATCCCTCAAGCATGCTCACAATTGAAGACTATCTTTATGAGAAGGCCAAGTATTTGGCAAAACTGAGGAAAACTGACAATGAAGCAGCAAACAAAATCACTGAAAACTTGGTTGCTGAGACTTGTGCCACAAAACAACCTCCCAAGAAGGCACTGTTGAAGAAATTTGGTGTATAAACCAAAGTCCTCAACAACACTGTCCAAACAGCAAATTCCTCAAGCAGAATCAACTATGGCTGCAAAGTCCTCAACGGCACCAAAGTCCTCAACTGCAGCAAAGTCTTCACCTTCTGTCAGCTCGAGTCAAGTCAGCAACCAATAGGGACCTCAATTCCCTCAAAACCATCAGCCTGAAGTACTTCCCCTAAATCCTCAAGTGGCATTCTGAAGACAAAGGCGACTGCTGGGCCAGGAATTTGGACCAGTCCTAACAGAGTTGTCCTCAAGGTTCCCTCTGCATTAGATGAAAGTGATGGATATGATGAGGAAACCCTTCGAGCCATCATTAGAAAAAAAGAAAGAAAGTTTTTCACAAGCTAAAGGTTCGACCATTCCTCTTGCATTGGATCCAAAGGTGATACTGGACTTCATCGATATGTGGTACGAAGATCCCAAGACACCCATTGATGATCTACATCTTCCACGTGGACCCAGTCACATGGCAACTTCATTCATCAACGGAGAAAAGTGGAAGGCTCAACAAGCCAAACAAGCTAAGAGAGCAAAGGCTCAAAAGGAGAAGTTTTTGCAACGAAATCTTCTAACCTTTACGCCATAGCAACTTGTCTCAAATCAAGCTGAGCTGAAAACCCTAACTGACAAATACACAAGTCTTCAAGCTGAAAGTAAAGGCGTCAAAGTGTGGTTTGTCAAGGCTGCTAGTGAAGCCATTGATGAGTAGAACAACAGGGTTTCTGTCCTAGCGGAACCATCAATTCCTTAGGCCAGATACACTATAGAGCTGGCTAATGAAGATGAAGAACCTACAACTAATTAACCTGGTGCTCATATACGCACTTCTGATGAAACTGCAGCTGATGAAACTGCTGAAGAATCTACCAGGCCTGCAAGTGCCTATACAATGCATGAAGAAAATTCACCTTCACCAAAGTCTTCAAAGGTGAAGAAAGTCCCACTTCCTTCTACATCAGAAGTGAAGAAAACCAAAGTAGATGAGAAAGAAGCTAAGAAGAGAAAGGCATCAACACCTTCAAAGTCTTGAGAGGCAAAACACGTGAAGACTCTGCCTGCTTCTTCATCTTCTCCAATTGAAGCAAATCCTCTTAGTGTTGCAATGTCATACATGATTGTACCATTTGGTGAAGAACAAGTCATTCAAGAAAGGGATGAGGAAATGGATGAAAATTGGTCTGCTGCATCCCCACCCATAGATGAGGAAATTCAAGCTGATGACATTCCTCCAGCCTCAACTCCTGCTCCTCAGAACAATGAGATAACTGATGAAGAAAAGGTGGACGATGTGGACATTGGCTGCAACACACCAGTGATCCATGATGAATTTTGGGAACAGACTCATCCAAATTCACCATTGCCCCCCCAATTCCTCAAATCCGTGAATACCCTACTTCAACTGAAGTTTTGACTGGCTCTGAAGAAATGAACACTCCAGCAAAGTCTACACCTTCTATGGAATTAGCTACATCAGCTGATGCCAATGACAAAGTTGAAGAAACTACTATTGGGGAACGTTGCATGGGAAACCAAAAATTTCCTACGCACACGAAGACCTATCATGGTGATGTCCATCGATGAGAGGAGATTTAGATCTATGTACCCTTGTAGATTGCACAGCAGGAAGCGTTAAGATACGCGGTTCATGTAGTGGAACGTCTTCACGTCCCTCGATCAGCCCCACGAACCGTCCCACAAACCGTCCCGCGATCCGTCCCATGACCCGTCCGATTTAGTCTGAACGGACGGCACCTCCTTGTTCAGCACACGTACAGCTGGATGATGATCTCGGCCTTCTTGATCCAGCAAGCAAGACGAAGAAGTAGATCAGTTCTCATGCAGCGTGACGGCACTCGGGTGGTGGTGAGGATCGACTCCTGCAGGGCTCCGCCCAAGCTCCGTAGAAATACTATCAAGAGGTAAAACTATGGTGTCTAGATCTGAGTTGCACGTGGCAAAAGTTGTCGCAAATCATCCCAAAAACACCACTATATATAGGAGGGAGGGGGAAGAGGCTTTCCTTGAGGTCCAAGCCCTCAAGGGTGAGCCGGCTAGGAGGAGGAGGAGGAATCCTACTCCAATTAGAATTGGAAAGTGGAGTCCTTCTCTTCCTTCCCACCTCCCCTTTTTTTCTTTGGTTTTCTTCTTATGGCGCCAAGGCCCTCTTGGGTTGTCCCACCAGCCCACTAAGGGCTAGTGTGCGACCCCTAGGGCCATTGGGCTTCCCCCGGGTGGGTTGCCCCCTCCTAGTTAACTTCCGGAACGCATTTATCACTCCCGGTACAATCCCGGTAATGCCCGAAATGTCACAGCCCAAGTTTTCCTTGCTTGCCATTGCATTTCATGCATGCATTCAAACTGCATTGAATCTGGAAATGGAAGTGATCAAGCCAAATGAGTTGAAATGGAAAAAAAGGCAATAAAAATATTACCTTAAAAGGAACCAGAAAAATGTTCCAAACATTTGGGAAAATAGTGACAGGGAATAAATTTGTGAAACCAAATTTCTAAGTCACAGGAACTTATGAACATGAATTTTGATTGGATTAAATAACTGTTTGGAATGGAGTTATTTTGTTTTCTTTTAAAATAAATGTTTCAAAAATGTTGAAACTATTTTGTGGCATTGATTATTTTTACTAGTATCACATAATACTATTTTAGGGTTTTATAAAATGATTAATTGTTTTATTCAAATCCTAAATATAAATGCCAGAAAGAAAATAAAACAAAAATAGAAAAGAAGAGAGAGAGAGAATCTATCACGTGCTCACCTGCTGGCCCAGCCCACCAGGGGCACCCCTGTCTTCTACCTCTTGCCAGAAGGCACAGGAGAAGCAGGGGACGGCGAGCTCTTGAGAGCGCCACGCCTCCTGCCTGCCTGGCCTCCCCGCCGACCTGGTGGCTAGGATAGGCTCGGGAGAGCCGTCCTGATCTCCTCCCCCTCCTCTCAATTTCTCTCCCTCTCCTCTGCCCTGCTCGCTCTTTCTTCTGCCGCCATTAGTGAGCTCGGGCTCGAGCTCACCACCGTGCCCTCCGGCCCCTCGCTGCCCTCTCGCAGTCCACACCTCCGCCATGACGAGTTGCTCCTCTCCATCAACTTCTCCGAGCTCCCGAGCCCCGCAGCGTCGCCATCGCCATCATTTCTCCCACCGGTCACCGGATCCGCCGCCGTCAATTCGGCCTACTCCAAGCCTCCCCTTCGTCCCCCGATGCCAGAAATGGGTTCGCCGCGAGCTCCTGCGCCTCCTCCTATGCTCTCCCCCTCCGTTCCTGCCCTCTAGCGCCAAACCCCCCATGGCCGACTACGGCCACCGCCCGAGGTCGTCGCCGGCCTCGCTCCGGCCACCTCCTGGCCCGTGGCTTGGTCGGAACAGATGCTGCGTTTCCTCTGCTAGCCGTAGAGCCAAACCGCGACCGAAATGGATGCCCGTAGGGATTTCCCGATGACCTCCGCCGCGTCTGTAGTCGCCGGCGTTGAGCCGCCGGTGGTCTCGACCCCCTGTGACAGTGGGTTGACTCGCCTGAGTCACAGACAGGTGGGGCCTAGCCCTGTTTAAATTAAGTCAATCACAAAATTAACTAACCAGATTAATTAACCTAAAGACTCACTAACAGTGGGCCCAAACCCGAATTAGGAATAAAACATTAAAATTAAACTGTTCTTAACATGTGTGTCACTGACTAGTGGGCCCTGGCTGTCAGGTTTGACCTGGCCGGCCAGTTGATCTGCTGACGTCAGTGGTGATGCAATAATAGTACTTTCTGATTATAAAATAATTCCAGAAATGTCTAAAACTTCTAAAATTCATAGAAAATAATCTGTAAGTCCAATGAAAATAATTTATATTTGAAAAAGGATCAGAAAAATCCAAAGAATCTGATTATGGCTGTTTCATGCATGTTTGAAAAAGTTAAAAACACCAAATAGGCAAAATGATGAATAGGGTAAATTTAATAAATAGTTTGGAGTTGGAAATTGATACTTATTTGATTTCCACTTCAACTGTTATGACCAAACATTGGTCAATGCAAAACAGTACCTCAAAATACTAACCCCATGCATGTTGGAACAATTTGTTATGAGCATCAGGTCGAATCAATTATAAGTGTACTTGGAAAGATACCCGTCTTGAAGTGATGCTTGGATCCTAATTCAAACCAACTTCAACTTAAGAAATGATAGCCACATTTGTCCTGCCACCTTTCATTTCATGTCTTGAGCATGCATCATAGTGTTGCATTTCCGTGAAGTGATTGTTGTTCCTTTCTTGTTTGTCGGTGTTGTTCCCTCCCTGTAGACGACGTTTCCAACGATGTGATCGTTGACATTGATGAAGACTCATTGCTATCTTCAGACGTGTCAGGCAAGCAAACCCCCTTGAGCATATTGAAATAAACCCACTCTCTCGCTCCTGCTCTCTTTTACTGCATTAGGACAAACACGATTCAACTGTACCTGTTATCGGTAGTTGAACCCATTCCTTTGCATGACCAGATTTTGTCACAGTAAATAGTTGAAACCATTTAGCATGAGTAGCAACTGCTTGAGCCTTGATGTGCTTACTCATCCATTCTTGTTTACAATGCCTGCTATGCTTAGAGTCGTCTCGGGTCTGATCCATCTGAATGATGAATCGGAATTGTTGTGATGATGTTCTACAGTGTGAGAGTAAAAGTGTGAATCAGATTTGGTAAAGGTAGCGATGAGAGGCCATGTAGGAGTACATGGTGGGTTGTCTCATTGGGACCGTCCTTAAGAACTGAGTTTTGTGTGTTATCCAAGACAAGATACTACCACACATTGGGATACTTAATTGACCCTCTCGTCTTATTAATCGCCTAGATCTCTGTCCAGGAGTTGCAATTAGTTTCTGGTGTTTGTAGGAAAAGTGTTGGCGGCCGTGTTGAGCTCCGCCCGACGGGGTAGGCTTCACTACGGTAGATACACAGTGGAACGGTGAACCAAGTGGCACCCAGATGGTGGGCTTGGGAACCCTGCGCACATCGTTTGGGGCCATAGAGGAAACCTCGGCCGGACTTCCTTGCGGGTTCAGTCTCAAATAGGCGATAAACCTGGACTAGGGTCTTGTGTGGTTAACGGTCGTGGCCGACACCCACGCCAGTGCTTCCGCTTGAAGGTTGCCGAGATACATGACGTGCATATGGTGCTAAGTGGTGAGAGCGTGTGTGAAGAAGCATACCCCTACAGGGTGATTTAATCTGTTCGAATAGCCGCGTCCTCGGATATGGACTACTTGGAAACATTACGTAGTACATAGACAACTTAAATGGATACTCGAAAACATGCAAGATAAGTGTGAGTGCTATGGAAGGCCTTCTTGTAGGGAGACGAGAGTGGATCCATAGTGGTGTATTGAATTGGTGAATATGTGGAATCGTGTGCGCTATCCCACCTCAAAGAAAGAACTTGTAGTCGCAGTACAGGTTAGCCAAGAGTCGAAGATGGCTTGCTGCAATCGAACCCCACAATCCTTTCATTGAAACATGATGCATATGTAGACAGTTCTGATGTAAGACTTGCTGAGTACCTTTGTACTCACAGTTGCTTTATTTATGTTTTTGCAGAGAAGACTTAGACTCATTAAAAGGTTTTACGCGATGTGTTTGATGTTGACCGGAATAGCTTGGGAATCCCAGACAGAGGTCTGGCTCCTTTGGTAGGGTCGTAGTAGCTTTTCAGGCTCTTCCAGCCATTTTTAGTAGATGTCCGTACCCAGACACGATTTGCCTCCGCTTGTTGTTTGTATGACTTGAGTGTCGGGTCACGAGACCCCTGTTTGTAATATCATACTATGTTGACTCTTATGAGTCTTTAATAAATGCTTGAGTCATAGAGTTGTGTTGTGATGCCATGTTGTATCCACACATATCGTGCATAATGTGTGTATGTTTGAAATGCATTTTATGTGTGGGATTCGACACCTAGTTGTTTGCCTTTAGTAGTACTTTTTACAGGGAAATGCCTCTTTGTGTTTCCATCGGGCCTTGGTAGCTTGCTACTTCTCGAAACACATTGATTGACCGGCATGTATCCTTCTTTGCTGCTGTGTCTGTCCCCTCGGGGAAATGTCTCGCGGTGTAATGGAGTCCTTGTAGCTTGCTACGACTCGTCTACACACGCTGATGACCGACACCTGTTTGCTGGGTTATGTATGCCTATCCCTGTACGGATGTACCGCTTGGGTTTTTAACTAGTCATGTCGACCCGGGTTCTTTGTCGTTTGAACGCTAGCAACATATTCATATACGTGAGCCAAAAGACGCAAACGGTCCCGTCCAAGGTAAGGTGGTAGCCGTGGAGTTTACCGTGCGTGAGGCCGCAAAGTGATGTGATGTGTTACAGGTTGTGTTCTTATGACTTAGGATCGGGGTCCCGACACCTTTGGTATCAGAGCTTGACTGCCTGTAGGATAACCAAGCCAACTGGTCGATGTTGAGTCTAGCAACTCTTTAGTTATATAAGGGAATTGTTTCTGGAAGGGAACGTATGGCTCTTTTTACTCCTTTCCGTGTGTCATTCTTATTCTTCGTCACCCTCTTCTTTATTCTATGGGGTTTAAGAATTAGGCTTTCTCATCTATTCATTAGGATGACAAGTTACTATGTTGGAGACTTAAAAAAATGTTGTTGTCTTTCTGGATTAGTGTCTCCATAAGAATTCAATTGTTATGTTGTTAGTTTTCTTGCAGGTTGCCTCATATTGCATGCCCGTACAGACGTTATGCTGTCCGTGTTTTCCAAAGTTCCCAAATAGTCTGATGCAATTGCCAATTCCCTCCTCCTGAGCTAATGTCTTTTGGCCAGACAAAGCACAATAATCATCGTGATGAGGTATTCTATTACCTCGACGTTTTGTGAAGTATTAGGAAACCATGTTAGTCCGATAACTACCCAATAGTCTAGATGTGTTTTGGTTTCCAGTGTGATAGTTATCACCATCATCTTCGAAAAAAACATCTCGTGATGTTAAATAGCTTGTAGGTACTCTCTTTCTGGGTTCCTGAATCCAACGATCATTCTGCTCATCTCTGTTGATAGTGTTGCTAGTTCCTCTTGGATGATTAGTAACCTTGTTGTAGTCCTCAAGGTGCATGGTATATCATTCTTCCAGTACCATGGACCATCTCTGTCAAAAGTCCTTCCTGAACTAAAGATCATAATAAGAGTGCTCGTGATGAGTTCTCCACTCCATATTGTGATTCTGCCTACTCCGCCCTTCTACATGGGTTATCTGGAAGAATTATGTTGAACTCGTTCGACATTCTAATCCATGCATCCATGACTCAAGAAATCATGTGCTCTTGAGTTGGCCCTATCTAGTTGTATTCTGACCTTCATCCATGAGAGGATATTCAAGAATAGCTGTGCATTCGTGTCATTAATGTCTTCTATTTTGTGATCTCTCAAGTTGTTCTATTCTCGAAAGACTGGGAGAAGCAAACTCCAGTACCACATCCATTTCTTGGATTGGGTCAAAGTAGTTGTATTCCGCAGATTGAAATGCTAAACCAGCTTTTGTTCTGTTTTATCTTGGAGAATTACCCTCTTTTTGTCAAGAGTGTTATGAGAATTGCACCATCTCTTATGAGCTCTTGATGTAGCGATACTTCTCGCTATCATTGTTCATCCCTCGGTTTTCGTGTTGGTTGTAACCGGAATATCAACAAGTGAACCATGATGTGTGAAATCAATACTCCTAGCAATGATATTGCTTGGTAGCTAATGGACAATAATTCCACTCTTATGGTGATGGTGATTGAATCGTCATCCTAAGATTGAGTGTGCTACCAAGTCCATGTTTCATGGTGCACTTTTCGATCGATGGGTTAGGATTGTGTCAATCCCTCGCTCTATTGATCACATCATCTTGCCCTGAAAAGCAAGATTGTTCCCGAGCTTAATAATATATCGGTGGTTCGTGATTTTCCGAATATCTTCTCGGAAGTATTACCAGGTTGTTTCCTGACTGTTATGATAGACCTCGTGATCAAGTTGGTTTCTTTATAAGCCATCTTCTCCAAGAATCCGTGTTGGATACCCCGAGCTAGTTGGTTAAGCTAAAAAACAACTTGGAGAGTTGGAAGATAAAAGCTTCGCCTAAACTCAGCTCGTTTAAAAGGGACATCTTTCTATTGTGTGAGTCTGAAGAAAGATGATATTTTCATCGGTTGATTCATGTGATCAATTGCTGCATATATTACCTTGTTCAATTTTGATTTGAGCATGGGCTATTGTCAAATCAAACTCATAACCAAAGATTTTCGTAGCGGTGTCTTACTCAGGGTTTTCCTTGAGCCCACACCATTATATTCTTTGACCTGACCAATGCTATTATCTTGCTCACATAGTTGTGGAAATCCGTTTATATGGCTATCTTGATGAATTGTTGTTGAGCCCATCGGCAACATTCTAATTTGTTCCATGATCTATGTTGGACATCAAGCTAGTGCTGGAAACTTTGTAGACATTGTCTTCGTGTCTCGAGTACGAGGTATATGTTAGGTGTAAGAAGTGACTTCCTCTAATTCATGTGCATCAGATGCAAGTTGCCACCGTGAATTCGAGAAAAGTTAATTTGTTTCTTCGGAATCATCCCAAGTCAGTCATGCAAGTGCGAAGTATTATATGGTTTGATAAACTAATCATCTTCACTCCATATGTATCTCCTAGTACACCAAGCCACTGATTGATTTGTTCAAGGAAAAGAAGTTAGGTGTCATTCCCGAAGGGCCCAGACGGACTTGCACATGGCTTCGTTATCCGCAATGATGGTTCCAATCCAGAACTCGGTAGTGTTTTGTTGTAAGACTTTTCATCTGTTCACAGTTGTCTTGGGCAGTGTGTTCACGTGGGTCTTGCGATCCAGCTCATGTTTTGGAGTTGTCTTCCGCAGTTCATTTCCTGAGAATCTCGCAACGTTATCTCGTCGATTTGTGTTGCAAACTTTCTTTTTGGCCATGCTGAGTCTGAAGCATCGTGGCACCAACCGGAGCTGAATCCCAGGCAGTTATAATGGTTGGAACTTCCCCAAGAATTACAATATTGGTCTCTATGTAACCCGGTAAAGTGGTGAAATGGCTAACACACCTAGCCGGAAGACTTGATATTATAATATCTTGCATCAGCAATCTTAGCCATCTTCCGTGTGGTTTTTGTATGACCTATTTTATAAGTTGTTCCTCATGGATCCCCTTTGAGCCCGAAGTCCGACCTATATTTGATGTGCTAGAGATAAAGCATGACCTATAATTGGATTTTGCTAGTACATCAAGGAGAACATTAGAAGCGGAGTGCTAAATGTCTCTCGGTCGATCAACCAGATTTCGTTCCCTTGGCACAGCTAAGGTGAAATCTGAGGAAGTGTTGTCTTCCTTTGGATCTGCATCCTCCATCCCTGTTCATCATGGTAATATGTTGTGTCACCAGGATCATTGGCACGGATATTGGTAAACCTTGATGAATATGGAAATGCTCATGTTCTTGAGAGCACGCTCAGACACTAGGTTATATCCTCGGTAATACTTGGAATGTGCTTTCTGTTCGCCGAGTTGTTCTATAACACTAGTTTCTTTTCAACTGAGTATGCCATTCTTTCAAATTCCTCCAACAATTAATTGTGAATTGACTTACCCTGGTATGAAGAGTTTCAATGATCTTAGGAACAAATGTAATTCTTTTTGCCACTTCAGGGAATAACTCTAGGAGTCACCTTCCTAAGGTGCCCCGTTGTGGTATGAAGAGCAACCTAATACTCGCTACTTTGAAACCTCGCCAGCATTTGTTTTAAGCCTGGATTTGTTGCCTACCAATTGAACCTCTGTCATATGTCTCATTTCCTCGTCCGTGTTATGTGTGTTGTGTCTCAGCTAAAGGGACGTTCCTACGTCTCATTCTATGAGTTGATCTTGAGTTGGTCGATCTTCGAGGAGATCGAATCTTATGTCGTCTCCCTGTTCTTTTGTCGTCAAGCTAGATGAAGACCACAAGGACAAAGATGTCAAGATCAACATGGTGCGATGAATCAAGGTCCTCGGGAGGAGCAAATGGATCTTGAAGATTGTGGTCGTTTAGTGCCCTATTTCTCTTCCTGACTACGCCTGAATCTCGGCACGAGATTCTTGTTTAGTGGGGGTGAGTTGTCACAGCCCAAGTTTGCCTTGCTTGCCATTGCATTTCATGCATGCATTCAAACTGCATTGAATCTGGAAATGGAAGTGATCAAGCGAAATGAATTGAAACTGAAAAAATGTCAATAAAAATAATACCTTAAAAGGAACCAGAAAAATGTTCCAAACATTTGGGAAAATAGTGACAAGGAATAAATTTGTCAAACCAAATTTCTAAGTCACAGGAACTGATGAACATGAATTTTGATTGGATTAAATAACTGTTTGGAATGGAGTTATTTTGTTTTCTTTTAAAATAAAAGTTTCAAAAATGTTGAAACTATTTTGTGGCATTGATTATTTTTACTACTGTCACATAATACTACTTTAGGGTTTTATAAAATGATTAAATGTTTTATTAAAATCCTAAATCTAAATGCCAGAAAGAAAATAAAACAGAAATAGAAAAGAAGAGAGAGAGAGAATCTATCCTGTGCTCACCTGCTGGCCCAGCCCACTAGGGGCACCCTTGTCTTCTACCTCTTCCCAGAAGGCAGAGGAGAAGCAGGGGACGGCGAGCTCGTGAGAGCGCCACGCCTCCTGCCTGCCTGGCCTCCCGCCGACCTGGTGGCTAGGATAGGCTCGGGAGAGCCGTCCCGATCTCCTCCCCCTCTTCTCTATTTCTCTCCCTCTCCTCTGCCCTGCTCTCTCTTTCTTCTCGCTCCATTAGTGAGCTCGGGCTCGAGCTCACCACCATGCCCTCCGGCCCCTCGCTGCCCTCTCGCGCTCCACACCTCCGCCTTGACGAGTTGCTCCTCTCCATCAACTTCTCCGAGCTCCCGAGCCCCGCAGCATCGCCATCGCCGTCATTTCTCCCTCCGGTCACCGGATCCGCCGCCGTCGATTCGGCCTGCTCCGAGCCTCCCTTTCGTCGCCAATGCCAGAAATGGGTTCGCCGTGAGCTCCTGCGCCTCCTCCTATGCTCTCCCCCTCCGTTCCTGCCCTCTAGCGCCAACCCCCACCATGGCCGACTCCGGCCACCGCCCGAGGTCGTTGTCGGCCTTGCTCCGGCCACCTCCTGGCCCGTGGCTTGGTCGGAACGGATGCTGCGTTTCCTCAGCTAGCCGTAGAGCCAAACCCCGACCGAAATGGATGCCCATAGGGATTTTCCGATGACCTCCGCCGCGTCTGTAGTCGCTGGCGTTGAGCCGCCAGTGGTCTCGACCCCGTGTGCCAGTGGGTTGACTCCCGTGAGTCACAGACAGGTGGGGCCTAGCCCTGTTTAAATTAAGTCAATCACAAAATTAACTAACCAGATTAATTAACCTAAAGACTCACTAACAGTGGGCCCAAACCCTAATTAGGAATAAAAGATTAAAATTAAACTGTTCTTAACATGTGTGTCACTGACTAGTGGGCCCTGCTGTAAGGTTTGACCTGGCCGGCTAGTTGACCTGCTGACGTCAGTGGTGATGCAATAATAGTACTTTCTGATTATAAAATAATTCCAGAAATGTCTAAAACTTCTAAAATTCATAGAAAATAATCTGTAAGTCCAATGAAAATAATTTATATATGAAAAAGGATCAGAAAAATCCAAAGAATCTAATTATGGCATTTTAATGCATGTTTGAAAAAGTTAACAACACCAAATAGGCAAAATGATGAATAGGGTAAATTTAATAAATAGTTTGGAGTTGGAAATTGATACTTATTTGATTTCCACTTCAACTGTTATGACCAAACATTGGTCAATGCAAAACAGTACCTCAAAATACTAACCCCATGCATGTTGGAACAATTTGTTATGAGCATCAGGTCGAATAATTATAAGGGTACTTGGAAAGATACCCGACTTGAAGTGATGCTTGGATCCTAATTCAAACCAACTTCAACTTAAGAAATGATAGCCACATTTGACCTGCCACCTTTCATTTCATGTCTTGAGCATGCATCATAGTGTTGCATTTCCGTGAAGTGATTGTTGTTCCTTTCTTGTTTGCCGGTGTTGTTCCCTCCCTGTAGACGACGTTTCCGACGATGTGATCGTTGACATTGATGAAGACTCATTGCTATCTTCAGACGTGTCAGGCAAGCAAACCCCCTTGAGCATATTGAAATAAACCCATTCTCTCGCTCCTGCTCTCTTTTACTGCATTAGGACAAACACGATTCAACTGTACCTGTTATCGGTAGTTGAACCCATTCCTTTGCATGACCAGATTTTGTCACGGTAAATAGTTGAAACCATTTAGCATGAGTAGCAACTGCTTGAGCCTTGATTTTCTTACTCATCCATGCTTGTTTACAATGCCTGCTATGCTTAGAGTCGTCTCGGGTCTGATCGATCTAAATGATGAATCGGAATGGTTGTGATCATGTTCTACAATGTGAGAGTAAAAGTGTGAATCAGATTTGGTAAAGGTAGCGATGAGAGCCCATGTAGGAGTACATGGTGGGTTGTCTCATTGGGACCGTCGTTAAGAACTGAGTTCTGTGTTTGTTATCCAAGACAAGATACTACCACACATTGGGATACTTAATTGACCCTCTTGTCTTATTAATCGCCTAGATCTCTGTCCAGGAGTTGCAATTAGTTTCTGGTGTTTGTAGGAAAAGTGTTGGCGGCCGTGTTTAGCTCTGCCCGACGGGGTAGGCTTCACTACGGTAGATACACAGTGGCACGGTGTACCAAGTGGCACCCGGATGGTGAGCTTGGGAACCCTGCACACATCGTTTGGGGCTGTAGAGGAAACCTCGGCCGGACTTCCTTGCGGGTTCAGTCTCAAATAGGCGATAAACCTGGACTAGGGTCTTGTGTGGTTAACGGTCGTGGCCGACACCCACGCCAATGCTTCCGCTTGAAGGTTGCCGAGATGCATGACGCGCATATGGTGCTAAGTGGTGAGAGCATGTGTGAAGAAGTATACCCCTGCAGGGTTATTTAATCTGTGCGAATAGCTGCGTCCTCGGATATGGACTACTTGGAAACATTACGTAGTACATAAACAACTTAAATGGATACTCTAAAACATGCAAGATAAGTGTGAGTGCTATGCAAGGCCTTCTCGTAGGGAGACGAGAGTGGATCCATAGTGGTGTATTGAATTGGTGAATATGTGGACTCGTGTGCGCTATCCCACCTCAAAGAAAGAACTTGTAGTCGTAGTACAGGTTAGCCAAGAGTCAAAGTTGGCTTGCTGCAATCAAACCCCACAATCCTTTCATTGAAACATGATGCATATGTAGATAGTTCTGATGTAAGACTTGCTGAGTACCTTTGTACTCATGGTTGCTTTATTTATGTTTTTGAAGAGAAGACTTAGACTCATTAAAAGGTTTTACGCGATGTGTTCGATGTTGACCGGAATAGCTTGGGAATCCCAGACAGAGGTCTGGCTCCTTTGGTAGGGTCGTAGTAGCTTTGCAGGCTCTTCCGGCCATTTTTAGTAGATGTCTGTACCCAGACATGATTTGCTTCCGCTTGTTGTTTGTACGAATTGAGTGTCGGGTCACGAGACCCCTCTTTGTAATATCATACTATGTTGACTCTTATGAGTCTTTAATAAACGCTTTAGTCATAGAGTTATGTTGTGATGCCATGTTGTATCTACACATATCGTGCATAATGTGTGTATGTTTGAAATGCATTATATGTGTGGGATTCGACACCTAGTTGTTTGCCTTTAGTAGTACTTTTTACAGGGAAATGCCTCTTTGTGTTTCCATCGGGCCTTGGTAGCTTGCTACTGCTCGGAACACATTGATTTACCGGCATGTATCCTTCTTTGCTGCTGTGTCTGTCCCCTCGGGGAAATGTCACGCGGTGTAATGGAGTCCTTGTAGCTTGCTACGACTCGTCTACACACGCTGATGACCGACACCTGCTTTGATGGGTTATGTATGCCTGTCCCTGTACGGATGTACCGCTTGGGTTTATAACTAGTCATGTCGACCCGGGTTCTTTGTCGTTTGAACGCTAGCAACATATTCGTAAGCGTGAGCCAAAAGACGCAAACGGTCCCGGCCAAGGTAAGGTGGCAGCCGTGGAGTTTACCGTGCGTGAGGCCGCAAAGTGATGTGATGTGTTACAGGCTGGGTTCTTATGACTTAGGATCGGGGTCCCGACACGAAAACCTTGCGCTAACCAAATGAAGCCATCCTATATATCAATCTTCATTTCCGGACCATTACGGAAACCCTCGTGACGTCCGTGATCTCATCCGGGACTCCGAACAACATTCGTTAACCACACATATAACTCAACTATATGAAAACATCATCGAACCTTAAGTGTGCAGACCCTACGGGTTCGAGAACTATGTAGACATGCCCTGAGGTACTCCTCGGTCAATATCCAATAGCGGGACCTGGATGCCCATATTGGATCCTACATATTCTCCGAAGATCTTATTGGTTGAAACTCAGTGTCAAGGTTTCATTTAATCCTGTATGTCATTCCCTTTGTCCTTCGGTATGTTACTTGACCGAGATTTGATCGTCGGTATCCACATACCTATTTCAATCTCATTACCGGCAATTCTATTTACTCGTTCCGTAATACAAGATCCCGTGACTTACACTTAGTCACACTGCTTGCAAGGCTTGTGTGTGATGTTTTATTACCGAGTGGGCCCCGAGATACCTCTCCATCACACGGAACTAACTCAACTGACACCTTCGGAGATACCTGTAGATCACCTTTATAGTCACCTAGTTATGTTGTGACGTTTGATGCACATAAGGTATTCCTTTAGTGCTAGTGAGTTATATGATCTCATGGTCATAGGAACAAATACTTGACACGCAATAAGACGACATGATCAATAAGCTACGTTCATAGTTTGGGTCTAGTCCATCGCATGATTCTCCTAATGATGTGATCCAATTATCAAGTCACAACACTTGCACATAGTCAGAAAACCTTGACTATCATTGATCAACGGGCTAGCCAACTAGAGGCTTGCTAGGGACATTGTTTTGTCTATGTATCCACACATGTATCTCTGTTTTCATTCAATACAATTATAGCATGGATAATAAACGATTATCTTTAAACAGGAAATATAATAATAACTATTTATCATTGCCTCTAGGGCATATTTCTAACAGTCTCCCACTTGCACTAGAGTCAATAATCTAGTCCTGACATCTCCATGCGATTTTCATTGTAATAAATCGAACACCCATACAATTCTGTTGTTGATCTTGTTTTGCCCGTGGAAGATATTTAGTCAGCGGGTCTGCCACACTGATATCCGTGTGCATTTTCCAAATATTCACGTCCTCTCCTTCGATGTAGTCGCGGATGAGGTTGAAGCGTTGTTTGATGTGTTTGGTCTTCTTGTGAAACCTTGGTTCCTTTGCTAAGGCAATGGCACTAGTGTTGTCACATAACAGAGTTAATGGATGTAGTGCGCTCGGCACAACTCCAAGATATATCATGAACTGCTTCATCCAGTCACCCTCCTTTGCTGCCTCCGAGGCAGCCATGTACTCCACTTCACATGTAGAATCTGGTATGACACTCTGCTTGGAACTGCACGAGCTTACCGCACCCCCATTAAGAATAAATACGTATCCGGTTTGTGACTTAGAGTCATCTGGATCAGTGTCAAATCTTGCTTCGACGTAATCTTCTAGGACGAGCTCTTTGTCACCTCCATAAATAAAAAACATTTCTTTAGTCCTTTTCAGGTACTTCAGATATCTTGACCGCCGTCCAGTGATCCACTCATGGATTACTCTGAAACCTGCCTGCCATACTTATGGCCCAGCTGACGTTTGGTCTAGTGCACAACATTGCACACTTGATAGAACCTACCGCTGAAGCTTAGGGGACGGAACTCATTTCTTCTCTATCTTCCGCAGTTGGTGGGCACTAAGTCTTACTAAATTTTATACCTTGTAACACTGGCAAGATCCCTTTCTTGGACTGATCCATTTTGAACTTCTTCAAAATTTATCAAGGTATGTGCTTTGTGAAAGTCCTATTGGGCGTTTCGATCTATCTGTATAGATCTTAATGCCATGAATGTAAACAACTTCTCCTAGGTCCTTCATAGAGAAACTTTTATTCAAGTAATCCTTTATGCTCTCCAAAAGCTCCACGTTGTTTCCAATCAGCAATATGTCATCCACATATAATATTAGAAACACCACAGAGCTCCCACTCACTTTATTGTAAATACAAGATTCTCCAACCAATTGTATAAACCCAAATGCTTTGATCACCTCATCAAAGCGCTTATTCCAACTCCGAGATGCTTGCACTAGTCCATCAATGGATCCCTGGAGCTTGCACACTTCGTTAGAATTCTTTGGATTGACAAAACCTTCGGGTTGCATCATATACAACTCTTCCTTAAGAAAAGCATTAAGGAACGCCGTTTTGACATCCATCTGCCAGATTTCATACTCGTAAAAGGCAGCTATTGCTAACATGATTCGGACGGACTTAAGCATCGCTACCGGTGAGAAAGTCTCATCGTAGTCAACTCCTTGTGAAAAACCCTTTGCCACAAGTCGAGATTTATAAACGGTCACATTAGTGTATGCGTCCGTCTTCTTCTTAAAGATCCATTTGTTCTGAATAGCCTTGCGGCCTTCAGGTAGTACTTCCAAAGTCCATAATTTGTTCTCGTACATAGATCCTATCTCAGACTTCATGGCCTCCAGCCATTTGTTGGAATCTGGGCCCACCATTGATTTTTCATAATTCGCAGGTTCATTGCTGTTTGACAACATAATTGCTAAAAGAGGATTATTGTACCACTCAGGAGCAGTACATGATCTTGTCGACATGCGAGGTCCGATAGGAACTTGATCCGAAGTTTCATGATCATCATCATCAACTTCCTCCTCAACCGGCACCGCAGCAACATGGGTTTCCCCTTGCCCTGTGCCACAATCCGGATGGATTAGAGGTTCGACAACCTCATCAAGTTCTATCTTCCTCCCACTCAATTCTTTCGAGAGAAACTCCTTCTCAAGAAAAGCTCCATTTTTAGCAACAAACATTTTGCGCTCATATTTGAGATAGAAGGTATACCCAACTGTCTCTTTTGGGTAACCTATGAAGACGCACTTTTCCGCTTTGGGTTCCAGCTTTTCAGGCTGAAGCTTTTTGACATAAGTATCACATCCCCAAACTTTAAGAAACGACAACTTTGGTCTTTTGCCATACCACAATTCGTATGGTGTCGTCTCAACGGATTTTGATGGTGCCCTATTTAAAGTGAATGCAGCTGTCTCTAATGCATAACCCCAAAACAATAACGGCAAATCGGTAAGAGACATCATAGATCTCACCATCTCTAATAAAGTACGATTACGAAGTTCGGACACACCATTACGCTGTGGTGTTCTAGGCGGTGTCAACTATGAAACAATTCCACATTGTCTTAAGTGAGCACCAAACTCAAAACTCAGATATTCACCCCCACGATCGGACCGTAGGAACTTGATCTTATTGTTACGATGATTTTGAACTTCACTCTCAAATTTCTTAAACTTCTCAAACATTTCAGACTTGTGCTTCATCAAGTAGACATAACCATATCTACTCAAATCGTCAGTGAAGGTGAGAAAATAACTACATGTGCCGCGTGCCTCCACACTCATCGGACCGCATACATCGGTATGTATGATTTCCAACAAGTCACTTGCACGCTCCATTGTTTCGGAGAACGGAGTCTTAGTCATCTTTCCCATGAGGCATGGTTCACACGTGTCAAGTGAATCAAAGTCAAGTGACTTTAAAAGTCCATCGGTATGGAGTTTCTTCATGCGCTTTACACCAATATGACCTATGCGGCAGTGCCATAAAAACATGGCGCTATCATTGTTAACTCTACATCTTTTGGTCTCAATGTTATGTATATGTGTATTATCGCCATCAAGATTCAATATGAACAATCCTCTCACATTGGTGCATGACCATAAAAGATATTACTCATAGAAATAGAACAACCATTATTCTCTCACTTAAATGAGTAACCATCTCGCAATAAACAAGATCCAGATATAATGTTCATGCTTAAGACAAGCACTAAATAACAAATATTTAAGTTCATAACTAATCCTGATGGTAACTGAAGTGAAACTGTGCTGATGACGATTGCATCAACCTTGGAACCATTTTCCATGCGCATCATCACTTCATCCTTCGCGAGCCTTCGCTTATTCCGCAGTTCCTGTTCCGAGTTGCAAATATGAGCAACATAACCGGTGTCGAATACCCACACACTAGTACGAGAGCTGGTTAACTACACATCAATATCATGTATATCGAATATACCTGATTTTTTCCTTGGTCACCTTCTTATCAGCCAGATACTTGGGGCAGTTGCGCTTCCAGTGACCCAGACCCTTGAAACAATAACACTCTGTTTCAGGCTTTGGTCCAGCTTTGAGTTTCTTCGTCGGATTAGTAACAGGCTTTCCGCTCTTCTTTGAATTACCCTTCTTTCCTTTGCCGTTTCTCTTGAAACTAGTGGTCTTATTCACCATCAACACATGATGCTCTTTACGGAGTTCTGACTCAACGACTTTCAGCATCGCGAATAACTCGCCGGGTGACTTGTTCATCCCTTGTATGTTATAGTTCAACACAAAGCTCTTGTAGCTTGGTGGCAATTGATGACCCACAAGTATAGGGGATCAATCGTAGTCCTTTCGATAAGTAAGAGTGTCGAACGCAACGAGGAGCCGAAGGCTCTGATATACGGTTTTCAGCAAGTCATAACTGCAAGCACTGAAAGTAGCAGTAACAAGTGATGGTGTAGTGAGGTGAAACGTAGCAGGTGAAAAGTAACAAGTAACAAGTAGTAGCAACGGTGCAGCAAAGCGGCCCAATCCATTTTGTAGCAAGGGACAAGCCTGAACAAAGTCTTATAAGAGGAAAAACGCTCCCGAGGGCACACGGGAATTTCTATCATGCTAGTTTCATCATGTTCATATGATTCGCGTTCGTTAATTTGATAGTTTGATATGTGGGTGGACCGACACTTGGGTACTGCCCTTCCTTGGACAAGCATCCCACTTATGATTAACCCCTCTCGCAAGCATCCGCAAATACGAAAGGAGAATTAAGACAACGTCTAACCATAGCATTAAACTACTGGATTCAAATGAACCCCTTACGAAGCAACGCATAGACTAGGGTTTAAGCTTCTATCACTCTAGCAACCCATCATCTACTTACTACTCCCCAATGCCTTCCTCTAGGCCCAAATATGGTGAAGTGTTATGTATTCGACGTTCACATAACACCACTAGAGGAAAAGACAACATACAGCATATCAAAATACCGAACGAATACCAAATTCACATGACTACTATTAGCAAGACTTATCCCATGTCCTCAGGAACAAAAGTAACTACTCATAAAGAATAATCATAATCATGATCAGAGGTGTAATGAGTAGCATCAAGGATCTGAACATAAACTCTTCCACCAAGTAATCCAACTAGCATCAACTACAAAGAGTAATCAACACTACTAGCAACCTTACAAGTACCAATCAGAGTCGCGAGACGGAGATTCGTTACAAGAGATGAACTACGGTTTGGAGAGGAGATGGTGCTGATGATGATATTGATGGAGATGACTCCCCTCCGACAAGAGGAGTGTTTGTGATAACGATGTCGACGATTTCCCCCTCCGTGAGGGAAGTTTCCCTGGCAGAATCGTCCTGTCGGAGCTATACATTGGTTCTGCTCAAGTTCCACCTCGTGGTGGCGGAGAATCCACGAAAAAGCGCCACCCTGATTTTTTTCCGGACGAAACCCTTCATATAGCAAAAGAGGGGGGCCAGTGGGCCACCAGGGTAACCACAAGACCTATTGCCGCGGCCAGGGGGGTAGGCCGCGGCCACCAGGCTTGTGGGCCCCTGGCAGCTCCCCTCTGGAACTTCTTTCGCCTAATATTTTTTATATATTCCCAAAAAATTCCACATTGATTTTCAGGGCATTTGGAGTTGCGCAGAATACAGGACTCAGACTTGCTCCTTTTCCAGTCCAGAATTCCAGCTGCCGGTATTCTCCCTCTTCAAATAAACCTTGCAAAATAAGAGAGAAAACGCATAAGTATGGTACCACAAAGTATAATAATAGTCCATAAAGCGATAAATATCAACATGAAAGCATGATGCAAAATGGACGTATCAACTCCCCCAAGCTTAGACCTCACTTGTCCTCAAGGAAAAACCAAGACCCATAACATGTCCACATGTTTAGGGATGAAGGTGTCGATAAAACATAATACGGGCATGAGGGCATCTTGATCACACATAGAACAACAGTACATCATAAAGATTCTTATGGGTATGTAACAATTCCTTCACAGAGCAAAGTATGAAACAAAAACCTTACCAAGAAGTAGCCGACAACAGTCCATAGTCATTGAAGCAATTGCAATTTATCATATCATCAAAAAGAGTCAAATAAGAGCTTGTAAAGAAAATCCACATACTCAATCATCTCTTTGTTTTCCACAATTGTTACAACTCACGTGGTACTCATGGTATCAAAGTTTTAGTTGGACACAGAGAAAGATAGGGGCTTATAGTTTTTGCCTCCCAACCATTTACCTCAAGCGTAAAGTCAACAATAATAAAGGATAGGTACTCATCTCCAAGTTGATATATGAATATAGATCTTTCCCAAGCATATGATGTTCACCAAGAAGAAGACGAAATAGGGAATTGGTGTTGATCACCAAGACTTTCACCTGAACAATAGTAAAGGTACAAGAGAGGCCCTTTGAAGAGGGAAGCAGAGGTTGTCATGCGCTTTTGACGTTTGGATGCGTGTCCTCTTAGTGCGGAGGAATGTCACTTTATATTGCCTCCAGTGATAAAGAACTTTATTATGTAGTCTGTCACTTTTATGTCTTCCTCATCACAGGTTCGTACAAAGCTTATTTTCCACACACTAATAGATCATACATATGAAAGAGCAATATTTATTGCTTGCACCGATGACAACTTACTGAGGGATCTTATTCAATCCAAAGGTAGGTATGGTGGACTCTCATGGCAAAACTGGGTTGGAGGTTTATTGATGCACAAGTAGTATTTCTACTTAGTGCGGAAGTTTTGGCTAATATGAGGTGAAAGCAATCGTCACATGCTAAGGGATCTCTAATCATATAACATAAGTTTGGAATCAAGCAAACACAATTCATTATGTTGTCTTCCTTGTGCAACATCTACTTCTAAGCATGTAATAGTTTGGTGAGTGCTCACAATTTTAAATAATTTCCAAGATGGTATATTTATATGTCAACCTCTCTTTCCTTATTACTTCTTATTAATTGCAACAATGACTGGGGTCTATGTTGGTCTATTCTCAACAAGTTTCAATCATCATACTTGTTATACGTGAAACTATCACTTTCCATAAGATTATCTCATGATCTTTCATGCTATCATTCTTTTCATACTTTTGATCACGGCACAAAACAAAGCCCTTGACTAATATACTCTTTATTATATAGCTCGCAAGCTCGAATACATCGGCGGAGACACAAGGCAAAAGACTCAAACTAAACACTAAAGACTTATCCCACTAAGAGAAGAAATAAAAACTGAAAAAGGAAAGAACTAAAACAAAGGTAAAAGAATAAGATATAAAGGTGATACGATACCAGGGCAACTCCCCCAAGCTTGGCAAAAGCCAAGGGGGTTGCCTATACCAATGCTTAGTTGTATTCCTTTGGTGGTGATGGTGGTGGAGTTGCAACAAGAGTTTGATCCTCCGTCTTCCAAGGCATATGTGCTCCATCATGGCAGGATGAACAAGTCGCCGGAATCCTCAAATCTGCAGCCAACCGTATTCATTTAAATCTATACTCATACTCACAGATTTGGTTCTGCAGGTCATAGATCTGGCTGTCAAGTTGATCAACCCTGTCATAGAGCCTGGAGAGGTGCTTCCCAATGTCAATGGCATGCATCTTGTGATTGTTGGTGAACTCCATGATCATCATGTGGTTGGCGTTGAGTCCACGCTCCATCATTCCTTGGCACTTGAAGACTTTTTGCTCCATTGCTTCGAGCCTCGTCTCCATGCTTCCGGTCTTCCTAGGCCCCTCAACATCACGGATGTGCAACATCCCCTCACTCATCTTGATAGATTGAGGGTGGTGCAACACTTCCGCGAGGTAAGGATTGATGACCTTCTCGAAGATGTTGTCCTTAGGAGCTTTTGGGGAAGTCATGACGATCTAGATCTGCAAAGGAAAACTGCGTGATACAGAGATCAAAACCATCGGGCATATATATAATGATTTATCTGGACCACAAGGAGTGCTTGGCAAGAAAACGGAGTCCGGGAGGCACACGAGGTGCCAACAAGCCCTATTGCCACGGCCAAGGGGGAGGCCGCGACAACCAAGCTTGTGGCCGCCTCGTGCGCTCTCCGGACTGCTTTTTATTTTTCTATTTTTCCATAAATTCCAAAATGGAGAAAATTTCCTACTGGAAAAGTTTCGGAGTCCAATTACTTACCGAAACACATACCTCTTCGTTTTTAGGGTCTGAAACAGGCTGATAAACACCCCTTATGTACTCCTCTGGAGTTATGATATTGATGATATTGGTCTCAACATTTATGGGAGTACCATAGATATAATGATTAATTCTTTGCCCATTTACCACTCTAGGAAAATTACCTTCCATGTTATTGATTTTGATGGCACTGGAACCATATACTTCCTCGACAACGTAGGGACCTTCCCATTTAGAGAGAAGCTTGCGTGCGAAGAATCTTAAGCGAGAATTGTATAACCGGACATAATCGCGTACATTGAACTATCATTTTTGTATTCTTTTATCGTGCCATCTCTTAACCTTTTCCTTGAACAACTTGGCATTCTCATATGCCTGGGCCCTCCATTCATCTAATGAGCTGATATCAAACAATCGCTTCTCACCGGCAAGTTTGAAATCGAAGTTGAGCTCTTTGATTGCCCAATAAGCTTTGTGTTCCAGCTCAAGAGGTAAATGATAGGCCTTACCATAAACCATTTTTTACGGCGACATGCCCATGGGATTCTTATAAGCAGTCCTATAAGCCCATAGTGCATCGTCAAGTTTGGTAGACCAATTCTTTTGAGATCTATTGACAGTCTTTTGTAAGATCAATTTGATCTCCCTATTACTCAACTCCACTTGACCACTAGACTGAGGATGATAAGGAGATGCAACTCTATGGTTGACATCATACTTAGTGAGCATCTTGCGGAAAACACCATGAATGAAGTGCGAACCACCATCAGTCATCAGATATCTAGGGACTCCAAATCTTGGGAAAATGACTTCTTTAAGCATATTAATAGAAGTGTGGTGATCAACATTTCTATTGGGGATAGCTTCTACCCACTTAGTGATGTAATCCACAGCAACTAAGATTTGAGTATACCAATTGGAACTTGGGAAAGGTCCCATATAATCAAAGCCCCAGACATCAAATGGTTCAATGACAAGTGAATAGTTCATTGGCATTTCCTGACGCTTACTGATGTTCCCTATTCTTTGGCATTCATCACAAGACAAGACAAACTTATGGGTATCCTTGAAGAGAGTGGGCCAATAGAAACCTGATTGCAATACCTTATGAGCAGTTCTGTCTCCAGCATGGTGTCCTCCCTAGGCCTCGGAATGACACTTCTGTAGGATCTGCCCCTGTTCATGTTCAGGCAGACAACGTATAATAACACCATCTACTCCTTCCTTATAAAGGTGAGGATCATACCAAAATTAGTGTCTCAAATGAAATAAGAATTTCTTCTTTTGCTAGTAGGTGAAACTGGGTGGTATGTATTTGGATATGATAGAGTTTGCGTAATCAGCATACCAAGGTGCACTATGTGAATTACGGATGACATTCAGTTGCTCATTAGGAAAGCTGTCATCAATAGGTCGTGGGTCATCAAGGACATTCACTAGCCTGGACAAGTTATCTGCTACAGAGTAACCAGCACCCTTTCGGTCAACAACGTGCAAATCAAATTCCTATAGCAGGAGAACCCATCTGATTAGCCTAGGCTTAGCGTCCTTCTTCTCCATAAGGTACTTAATAGCAGCATGAACACAGTGAATAGTGACTTTGGAGTCAAGTTTATAAGATCTGAACTTTTCACATGCAAACACGACCTCTAAAAATTCCTTCTCCGTAGTGGCATGGTTTCTTTGGGCACTGTCTAGAGTTTTACTAGCATAGTGAATAACATTCAACTTTTTGTCAACTCTTTGTCCTAGAACAAAACCAACAGCATAATCACTAGCATCGCACATGATTTCAAAGGGCAAGTTCCAATTAGGTGGTTGAACAATAGGTGCGGTTATCAAGGCCTTCTTAAGTATTTCGAAAGCTTCCTCACAATCCTCGTCAAAAACAAAAGGAACATCCTTCTACAAGAGGTTGGTAAGAGGCCTAGAAATCTTAGAGAAGTCTTTGATCAACCTTCTATAGAAACCAGCATGACCTAGGAAACTTCGTATCCCTCTGATATCTGTGGGGCAAGGCATTTTCTCAATTGCATCAACCTTAGCCTTATCAACTTCAATGCATTTCTAAGAGATTTTGTGTCCTAAGACGATGCCTTCATTAACCATGAAGTGGCACTTCTCCTAGTTCAAGACGAGGTTGGTATCTTTGCATCTCTGTAAGACTCGATCAAGGTTGCTGAGGCAATCGTCAAAGGAAGAACCGTAAACGGAGAAATCATCCATGAAAACCTCAACAATCTTTTCACAAAAGTCAGAGAATATTGCCATCATACACCTTTGAAAGGTGACAGGTGCATTGCATAAGCTAAAAGGCATATGTCTATAAGCAAAGGTACCGAAAGGGCAGGTGAAAGTGGTTTTCTCCTGATCAGATTGTGCAAGAGGTATTTGCGAGAAACCTGAATAACCGTCTAGAAAGCAGAAGTGTGTGTGTTTAGATAGCCTTTCTAGCATTTGGTCGATAAAACGACAAAGGATAATGGTCTTTCCTCGTAACCTTGTTGAGATTCCAGAAGTCTATCACCATCCTATAGCCAGTTATAATCCTCTGTGGTATTAGTTCATTCTTATCATTACGAATGACGGTGATATCTCCCTTCTTAGGTACGCAATGTACTGGACTTACCCAATCACTATGAGCAACAGGATAAATGATTCCTGCTTCCAGAAGCTTTAATATTTCTTTTCTCACGACCTCTTTCATCCTCGGATTTAATCTCCGTTGATGATCAGCAACTGGCTTAGAATCAGGATTGGTTTTAATCTTGTGCTGACATAGAGTGGGACTAATACCCTTAAGATCATCAAGAGTATATCCAATAGCAGCACGGTGCTTCCTCAAAGTTTTTAATAACTTCTTCTCTTCATGATTCGAGAGGTGAGCACTACTAATAACATGATATATCTCCTTCTCATCAAGATAGGCATACTTAAGAGTATCTGGTAACTGTTTTAGCTCGAACACAGGATCACCCTTTGGTGGGCGAGGATCCCGTAGCAGTTCAACAGGCAGATTATTCTTGAGAATAGGATATTGTTCTAAAACAATTTTATCTATCTCATCTCTTTCATCCATATGCATATCATTTTCATGCTCAAGCAGATATTGCTCTAAAGGATCCGTAGGAGGTACGACAATAGAGGCAAGAGCAATGATTTCATCCCTACCAGACAACTCTTTTTCATGAGGTTGTCTTCCAAACTTGGAGAAGTTAAATTCATGAGACACACCCTCGAAACTAATAGTGACAGTCTGTTTAACGCAATCAATATGAGCATTGAGAGTGTTGAGAAAGGGTCTACCAAATATGATGGGACAAAAGCTATCTTGTGCAGTAGCAAGGACGAGGAAATCAGTAGGATACTTCGTCTTACCACACATGACTTCTACATCACTCACAATTCCCAGAGGGCAGATAGTTTCTCTATTAGCTAACGTAATAGTGACATCAATAGGTTCTAACTCATTAGGTGCAATGTCATCTTTGATTTCATCATATAGGGACCAGGGTATTGCACTAACACTAGCACCCATATCACATAAACCATGATAACAGTGATCTCCTATCTTGACAGAAACAACGGGCAGGCCAACTACAGGTCCGTATTTGTCTTTCACGTGAGGTTTAGCAATTCTAGCGGAGTCTGATCTGCAATCTCTGACGTTAGCTAGACGAATGCTTATGACAACAAACCTCTCCTCCAACGGCACCAGAAGAATGCTGATAGCACTCCGCAGTAATGAAACTAGAAGAATGTTGTTGACGGCCCACCAACGCGTGGGTTCGCAGTAGTTTTCGAGGGTAGAGTATTCGACCCAAATTTGTTGATTCTCATGATGGGAGGTGAGAGAATACTCTCAAGTATTAGCAGTTGAATTGTCAAATTCAACCACACCTGAAAGATTAGTATCTGCAAGCACAGTAGTAACAGCAAAGTAACGAGTAATGGCAGTGTAACGAGCAATAGCAGTGGTAAGGAACAACAGTAGTGACAGCAGTAGCAAGTAGCAACACTAGCAAGCGATAGTAGTAGAAACAGTAGCAGCAGAGCAAGACAAGTAACGGGAGTAGAAACAGTAGTAGCAGCAACAGAGCACAACAAGTAATAGCAGTAGCAACAGTAGTAGCAGCAGCGACAAAGCAAGACAAGTAACGGCAGTAGGACAAACTCGTAGGCAATGGGTCGGTGATTTGTTTGGATGATATTCATCATGCAACAGCTAAAACACGGAGAGATATGTGGCTAGCTCCCGTTCGTCAATGTGATGTAGGCATGCATTCCGTGTGTCGTCATACGTGCTTAGGGAAAAGAACTTGGATGACATCTATTGTCCATCCCTCCCGTGCCAGCGGGGTCCAAAAGGAAACTATGGGATATTAACGTTCTACTTTTAATAAAGAACCGGACCAACGCATTAGCACTTGGTGAACACATGAACTCCTCAAACTATGGTCATCACCGGGAGTGGTTCCGGTTATTTTCACTCCGAGGTTGCCGGATCATAACACATAATAGTAGGTAACTACAACTTGCAAGATCGGATCTAAAACACACATATATTGGTGACAACATAATAATTTCAGATCTGAAATCATGGCACTCGGGCCCTAGTGACAAGCATTAAGCATGGCAAAGTAGTAGCAACATCAATCTCAAAACATAGTGGATACTAGGGATCAATCCCCATCAAAACTAACTCGATTACATGATAGATCTCATCCTACTCATCACCGCCCAGCGAGCCTACGAATAGATTACTCACGAACGATGAAGAGCTTCAAGGAATTGGAGAGGGAAGAAGGTTGATGATGACGATGGCGACGATTTGCCCTCTCCGGAGCCAAAGACGGACTCCAGATCTGCTCTCCAGATGAAGAACAGGTGGTGGCGGCGCCTCCGTATCGAAAACGCGACGAAAACTTCTCTTTTTATTTTTTCTGGGACGAAAGGCAACTTATAGAGCTGGAGTTGGGGGCGGCAGGGCCGTGTGGGCCCCACAAGCCTGCACCATGCCACCAGGGGGGGTGGCGGAGTAGGGGCTTGTGGCCCACTGGCCCACCCCCTGAGGTGGAGCTTGGCGCAGATATTTTTGATATTTTCCAAAACTGCTCCCCGTAAATTTTCAGGACGTTTGGAGAACTTTGGTTTCTGCACAAAAATAACACCAAGGCAATTCTGCTGAAAACAACGTTAGTCCACGTTAGTTCCATTCAAATCATGCAAATTAGAGTCCAAAACAAGGGCAAAAGAGTTTGGAAAAGTAGATACGATGGAGACGTATCAACTCCCCCAAACTTAAAACCTTGCTTGTCCTCAAGCAACTCAGTTGAAAAACTCTGTTTGGTCTTGTTGTTGCAACTATGTCTAACTCATAACCATAATTTCACCAAGATCACAAGTTAACCACATAAGCAAATGACACAAAGGTCTCACGGTAAACTAATATCAATGGCATAATCAGCTAATGAGAAAATAATAATGAGTTTCAAATACCAACACTTCAATCAAATCAAGCATGAAGCAATATGAATAGGTGGTATCTCGCTAGCTCTTTCTGAGTACGCAAAACATAAATGCAGAGCACTTTTAAAGATCAAGGGCTGTCTAAACATTGTAATTCATAGCAACGAAGATCCAGTCATAGTCATACTCAATACCAATCAAAATCAAAGCATAAAAATGACAGAGGTGCTCTCTAATTGGTGCTTATATACGAGGAGGATGACTCAACAGGAAAATAAATAGACTGGCCCTTCGCAGAGGGAAGCATTGATTTGCAGAGGTCCAAAGCTCAAGCTTTGAAAACAGAGATAATAATTTTGGGTGGCATGCTTTCATTGTCAACGCAATGACCAAGAGTTCTCAATATCTTCCATGCTACTCATGCTATAGGCGGTTCCCAAACAGAAAAGTAAAGTTTTTAACTCCCCCACCACCAATAAATCACACTCCACGGCTAGCCGAATCCTCGGGTACCATCCATACTAACATCAATCCGGGGGGAGTCTTGTTTTATAGTTATGTTTTCGATTGAAGCATGGAACTGGGCATTCCAAATACCGGCCCCTTTCTCGTGAATGGCTGTGAATAAACACATGTCGAAGATAACACTCCTAGCATGGAAGATACCAATAGCCCTCTGTCACCACATGAGCGGTTCGGTCATGCAAAACAGATTATTTCTTGAAGGTTTAGAGAATGGCAGATGCAAATTTACTTGGAACGGCAGGTAGATACCGCAAATAGGTAGGTATGGTGGACTCTCAAGGAAAAACTTTTGGGTTTATGGAAGTGGATGCACAAGCAGTAATCCCGCTTAGCACAAGTGAAGGCTAGCAAAAGATTGGGAAGCGACCAACTAGAGAGCGACAACATTCATCAAGATGCAATGAGTTTGACTAACATTGAATGCAAGCATGAACAGGATATAAATCACCATGAACACGAACATCATAGAGGCTATGTTGATTTTGTTTCAACTACATGCATGAACATGCGCCAAGTCAAGCCACTTGAAACATTCAAAGGAGAATACCATCCTATCATACTACATCATAGTCATCTCAAAATCTATGTTGGCAATCAAGACAAACCATTATAAGCTCTCAGCTAAATAAGCATGGCATCAGAAACTATGATCCCTAAGTTGTCATTGCAAACATGGTTCTCTCACAACAAAGCTAAATCTGGGTCGACAAGCTAGTCATATTTACAAAAACAAAATAGATAGAGTTCATACAAGCTTTTCAGTCTCAGTCACTTCATCATATATCATCATTGTTGCCTCTCATTTGCACAATCGAACGATGTGAACAATAATAAGCGCATTGGACTAAGCTGAATCTGCAGGCAAACACAAAGGAGAAGACAAAATAATATGGCTCTTTGAAAGTTAAACAGGTAAGGATGCAAGAACCAATAAACATTGTAACCAATATCTTCTACCTTGACCCAAAGAAAAAGAAAACTATTTACACGGGAAAGCTCCCAACAAGCAAAAGAAGAAAGAAAAATCTTTTTGGGTTTTCTCAAAAGGACACAAAACAAGAAAACAAGAAAACAAAAAGAAACTAGCATGTATAATACAGTGGAAAAGTGTAAACACCGGCTAACAAAGTGAAAGCAAAAGCATGAATGTAAAGTCGATGAGAACACGTACTCCCCCAAGCTTAGGCTTTTGGCCTAGCTTGGTCTACTTCCATGGATGATCCTAGCGAAACCCAAAGTCATAATGGGTGTTATATGGGAGTGCTGCAGCCACTAGCTGAATAGCTGCCTCATGAAGTCGGGCAGCCGTCGCCTCCCTCTCATAGTAATCTGCCACTCCTATGGTTATGTAGTATCTTTGTTTAACTTGAAAGTCAAAGAAAGCACGAGCAGGAAGGGTAAGATGGAAAACACGCTGCCGGTTAAATATCAAGCGGTATAGGAGGGATCCATGATCTCTCTCAAGGAACTGGTAGCGTGTTAGAGCGACACGATCAAGGTAGGCTGTACGGAGAGGAGGGTCTTCTGGATGGATGGATACTCCAAGAAAATTTGCTAAGCGTGTAGCATAAACTCCACCAAATAAATCCCCCTCAGTGGCATTTTTATTCAGCCTCCTTGATATAATAGCTCCCATACTGAAGCTCCTGTCACCTGTTACTGCGCTCTTAAGGATACTAAGGTCGGATGCGCGTAGGTGAAAATGTGCACCCTTTCCGTTAATGCACCTACCTATGAAGAGGGCAAGGTAGTGCAAGGCAGGGAAATGGATGCTTCCTATGGTGGCTTGCGTGATATCTCTGGTTTCTCTCACAGTTACACTGGAGACAAAGTCTCTGACCGAAGACTTAGGAGGATCATTAACACTACCCCAATCGGGTATCTTGCAAATCCTATTGAAATCCTCTAGATGCACGGTATAGGATTTATCATATGGGTCAAACAGTATGGATGATTCACGGCGAGATAAAAGTTTAAATCTACGCACGAAAGAGGCAGTGAGCAAAGCATACTGTTCGCATTTATCTGAGAGGAATTCTTCTAACCCGACATTGCGGAGAAGTGTATCAAACTCATCCTTGAAACCTGCTTCGATCATGAACTCATTGGAAGGCCATTCACATGGTTGTACCGGTGCGTCCCTTAGTTGAAAAGGTTCGGGCTCCCAAAAGGAGAGACGAGGACCCTTCTTACTTGAGGAACCACCCTGAAACTTCCTCCTAAACATAATTTCCTTATCCTGAAATTTTTGAAGTTCAAGAGAAAAGTGAATAAAGACCCACCACACCTTGTAGCAACTACTCCTACTAGTGCCTAGAGACCGTATCACGCGCTAAAACTACTCGGGGCCAGCTAAAATCAACATTTCTAGCTCAAGAACAGTGTCACCAAGGTACCAAAAATACGCGAAGGATAAAGCACTAGAGCAAAAATTAATTGGGCCAATGGAGGAGTCACTTACCAAGGAGCAATTTCCCCAAAACGGTTCGGAGAATGGTGCTTTGAGCAAGGAGATCGAAAATAACAGCCAAATGAGCAAGAAGACGGGATTGAGCTGCGAAACAATTTTTTCTAGAGGTGGAAGAAGAGGCTGGGAGCTGGAATGAGTGGAGGGGGTGCTTGTGGGCCCCACAAGATTGCACCACGCCACTAGGGGGGTGGTGGCGGAGCAAGGGCTTGTGGCCCACTGGTCAGGCCCTAGGACAGCTCTCAGGCCCAGAAATTTTCAGAAATTCCAGAAAAAATCATCTAAATTTTCAGGACCATCGGAGAACTTTTATTTTCGAGGTATTTTTCTCCGGCACGCTAAAACAGAAAACAGGAAAAGCTAAACTAATTTCATCATTTTTCTTCTAAGCAAGAGAAAAGGAAAACTCAAAACAGAGGTATGTGACTCTTTGATTCATCCTCTCATGGTCATCGAAAGAAATCCGTCAATGGGATTGATCAAGTCCTTATGACAAAACCTTCTCGAATCGCAAGAGAGAACGAAGAATTTTTGAATAGCCGCTAAGTCACCTCAATGGGGATATGTATCTCCCCAACAAGCAAATCATACTTCATCTTGACACGAGGAATAGGGCATTCAAATCTCCCAATGAGAATCGATGATGTCTTTTCGATAGCATTGATGCAATGTACTGGATATCGTTTCTTTGAAAAGTGCACCGTGTGCTCATTACCGTTGACATGGAAAGTGAAATTGCATTTGTTGCAATCTATAACAGCCCCTGCAGTGTTTTAAAAGGGTCTTCCGAGGATGATAGCCATGGCATCGTCCTCGGGAATATCCAAGATAAAAAAGTCAGTTAAGATAGTGGTATTAGCAACCACAACAGGCACATCCTCGCAAATGCCGATAAGGAAAGCAGTTGATTTGTCGGCCATTTGTAGAGAAATTTCAGTGGGTGTCAACTTATCCAACTCAAGTCTACGATAAAGAGAGAGTGGCATAACACTAACACCGGCTCCAAGGTCACATAAGGCAGTTCTTACGTAGTTTCCTTTAATAGAGCAAGGCATAATGGGCACTCTGGGATCACCAAATTTCTTAGGAGTTCCACCTTTGAATGTATAGTTGGCGAGCATGGTGGAGATCTCAAGATCTGGTATCTTCCGTTTATTAGTCACGATATCTTTCATGTACTTGGCATACGGAGACATCTTGAGCATATCAGTTAACTGCATCTGCAGAAAGATGGGTCTTATCATCTCAACGAAGCGCTCAAAATTCTCGTCATCCTTTTTCTTGGATGGCTTAGGAGGAAAGGGCATAGGTCTCTGAACCCATAGCTCCCTTTCTTTACCATGCTTCCTAGAAGTGAAGTCATTCTTGTCGTATCTCTTAGGTTGTGGATAATCAGGATTAACCGTAGGTTCAATCTCCACATCCTCATCATGGCTATTTTGAGCATTATTATGAACATCACTGTCCATGTTGTCACCAGGTTCATGTTCATCACCTGATTGTGTTTCTGCATCTGACGCAGAAATATCATTAGGTTCTTCAGTTGTGACAGTATTTGGTGAACTGGCCTGTAGGCTCCTATCATCATTTTTCTTCTCCTTAGGATGACTAGGTGTATCAGCATTGATTCCTTGAGAATCTTGATCAATTATTTTAGGATGACCTCTAGGATACAAAGGTTCCTGAGTCATTTTGCCTCCTCTAGTAATGACACTAACGGAGTTGTCATTTGATTCATTGAGCAGGTCATTCTGAGCTTTAAGTACTTGTTCTACCTGAGTAGTGATCATTGAGGCATGTTTACTCAGAAGCTTCCCAGCATTGACATTTCTGTCTACACAAGCACTTAGATGGCTAAGCATACGAGTACTTTGTTCCAAATGTCTGCTAACATAATCATTGAAACTCTGTTGTTTGGCAACAAAGTTCTCAAATTCATCAAAGCATCGGCTTGCAGGTTTATCAAAAGGAATATCACTCTCGTCAAACCTACGCACATAATTCACTTCTACTACCTTTATCGGGTTATCGAGACCATGGATCTCTTCGATTGGTGGTAGATTTTTGACATCTTCAGATCTAATGCCTTTCTCTTGCATAGATTTCTTGGCTTCTTGCATATCTTCGGGACTGAGGAATAGAATACCTCTTTTCTTAGGAGTTGGCTTACGAGGTGGTTCGGGAATAGTCCAAGCATTATTCGGTAGGGTCTCAGCTTGTTCCACAGTTCGTTCCCTAAAAACACAACCGACACAACTATCTAGGTGGTCTCTAGAGGCATCGGTAAGTCCGTTATAGAGGATATCAAGTATCTCGTTCTTCTTAAGAGGGTGATCACACAAAGCATTCTGTAGCTGGACGAGCCTCCCCCAAGCTTGTGCAAGACTCTCTTCTTGGAGTTGAGCAAAGTTGTATATTTCCTGCAAGGCAGCTTGCTTCTTATGGGCAGGGAAATATTTCTCACGGAAGTAATAGACCATCTCCTGGGGACTACGCACACATCCAGGAGCAAGAGAGGTGAACCAGACTTTAGCGTCTTCCTTTAGAGAGAAAGGAAACAACTTAAGGATATAGTAGTGGCGGATCTTATCCTCATCAGTGAAAAGGTTGGCTATTTCAGATAGTTTGGCAAGATGGGCTATGATCGTCTCAGACTCATAACCGTGAAAAGGATCAGATTCGACTAGAGAGATTATCTCAGGGTCAACAGAGAATTCATAATCCTTATCGGTGACAAAGATAGGCAAAGTGGTAAACTTCGGGTCATTATTCATCCTAGCTTCCCGAGATTTTTCCTTCCACTTGAGAAGTAGTTTCTCAGCGTCATAGGCATCCTTACACGCAAGAAAATCCTCAACTATCTCTCCCTTCATAACGTAACCCTCAGGTATATCAGGCAATTCATATCTAGGAGAGCTAGATCTAGCAGGAGCAAAAGCAGGTTCTATCTCAATAGTATCGGTAGTTTCAGAAGCATCACGAGCATTGGTAGTAACTCTAGCAATATGAGCATCAAGGAACACTCCTAGTGGAACATCAGGCAAAGGAGCATCTCTAGCAGTATCAAGCATAGCATCATCAGGAAAAATAGCATCTCTAGCATCATCAGGCAAAGCAGTATCAAGCATAGCATCTCTAGCAGTATCAAGCATAGTATCATCAGGCATAGCATCTCTAGCAGTATCAGGCACAGTATCATCAAGCATAGTATCAAGCATAGCATCTCTAGCAGTAGTATCACAAGCATCATCAAGCACATGCGACATATCAAGATTTCTAGCAGGAGGTGATGTCGCAAACTTACTCATAACTGAAGGTGAATCATGTGCAGAGCTAGATGGCAATTCCTTACGTCCCCTCGTAGTTGAGGGCAAGACTTTGGTCTTCGGATCCTTCATATTATTCATAGTGATGAGTAGATATAAATCCCAAGCAACTCAGAGAATATAATAATACCTCCCCGGCAACGGCGCCAGAAAAATGCTGATCTGCAATCTCTGGCGTTAGCTAGACGAATGCTTATGACTCCCCAGTAATGAAACTAGAAGAATGTTGTTGACGGCCCACCAGTGCGTGGGTTTGCAGCAGTTTTCGAGGGTAGAGTATTCGACCCAAATTTGTTGATTCACACGACGGGAGGTGAGAGAATACTCTCAAGTATTAGGAGTTGAATTGTCAGATTCAACAACACCTGAAAGATTAGTATCTTCAAGCACAGTAGTAACAACAAAGTAATGAGTAACGACAGTGTAACAAGCAATAGCAGCAGTAAGGAACAGCAGTAGTGATAGTAGTAGCAAGTAGCAACAGTAGCAAGCGACAGTAGTAGCAACAGTAGCAGCAGAGCAAGACAAGTAACAGGCGTAGCAACAGTAGTAGCAGCCACAGAGCAGAACAAGTAATAGTGGTAGCAACAGTAGTAGCAGCTGCAGCAGAGCAAGACAAGTAACAACAGTAGGACAAACTCGTAGGCAATGGGTCGGTGATTTGTTTGGATGATATTCATCACGCAACACCTATAACACGGAGAGATATGTGGCTAGCTCTCGTTCGTCAATGTGATGTAGGCATGCATTCCATGTGTCGTCATACGTGCTTTGGGAAAAGAACTTGCATGACATCTATTGACCATCCCTCCCGTGGCAGCAGGGTCCAAAAGGAAACTACGGGATATTAAGGTTCTACTTTTAATAAAGAACCGGACCAACGCATTAGCACTTGGTGAACACATGAACTCCTCAAACTACGGTCATCACCGGGAGTGGTTCCGGTTATTGTCACTCTGGGGTTGTCGGATCATAACACATAGTAGGTAACTACAACTTGCAAGATCGGATCTAAAACACACATATATTGGTGACAACATAATAATTTCAGATATGAAATCAGGGCAATCGGGCCCTAGTGACAAGCATTAAGCATGGCAAAGTAGTAGCAACATCAATCTCAGAACATAGTGGATACTAGGGATCAATCCCCATCAAAACTAACTGGATTACATGATAGATCTCATCTTACTCATCACCGCCCAGCAAGCCTATGAATAGATTACTCACGAACGACGAAGAGCTTCATGGAATTGGAGAGGGAAGAAGGTTGATGATCACGATGGCGATGATTTCCCCTCTCCGAAGCCCAAGACAGACTCCAGATCTGCCCTCCAGATGAAGGACAGGTGGTGGCAGCGCCTCCGTATTGGAAATGCGACGAAAACTTCTCTTTTTATTTTTTTTGGGACGAAAGGCAACTTATAGAGATGGAGTTGGGGGCGGCAGGGCCGTGTGGGCCCCACAAGCCCGCACCACGCCACCAGGGGGGTGGTGGCGGAGCAGGGGCTTGTGGCCCACTGGCCCACCCCCTCAGGTGGAGCTTGGCGCAGATATTTATGATATTTTCCAAAACTGCTCCCCGTATATCTTCAGGACGTTTGGAGAACTTTGATTTCTGCACAAAAATAACACCAAGGCAATTGTGCTGAAAACAACGTCAGTCCAGGTTAGTTCCATTCAAATCATGCAAATTAGAGTCCAAAACAAGGGCAAAAGAGTTTGGACAAGTAGATACGATGGAGACGTATCAGAGTCCTCACAGAATTTGATAACATGCCCGTCTATGTCTTCGGTTAAGAGATCTTTGATAATAGCAACACTAGGTTCAACTCTAATTTCCTCAGGGGGTCCAAGTGGTCTAATGTAACCACTACGTATCACAGTTGGAGCTTTAGAATAATCCTTTTTCCTAGCAGGGTAAGGTGGTTTCTCAACATAGGCACAAGGAACAATAGGATCACTAAAGGCAATGACTTTCTCTTCAACTAGATTGGGTTTAATTATGTTGACTTCTACAGGAGGATGATACTTAAACCACTTCTCTTTGGGAAGATCTATATGAGCAGCAAAAGATTAACATAGAAAAGCTACTATCTCAGAGTCAAGTCCATACTTAGCGTTAAAATCTCTAGAAGTGTTTGTTTCAACAAAAGATTTAACGCAATCAAACTGGAAATTCATACCTGACTCCTTACCTTCTTCAAGGTCCAAATCTTTAGAGTTATGTTTTATTCTTTCCAATAAATTCCACTTGTGCTCAATATCCTTCTTCATAAAAGAACCAGTACAAGAAGTGTCAAGCACGATACGATCTTCATGAGAAAGCCGAGCGTAAAAGTTTTGAGTGATAATTTCTCTCGAGAGCTCATGATTGGGGCATGAATATAGCATTGATTTAAGCCTCCCCCGAGCATGAGCTATTCTTTCCCTGTCATGAGGCCAAAAGTTATAAATATAATTCCGATCACGATGTACTAAATGCATAGGATAAAACTTTTGATGAAATTCCAATTTCAACCGATTGTAGTCCCATGATCCAGTATCATCACATAGCCTATACCATGTCAACGCCTTATCCTTCAAAGATAAAGGAAAGTCTTTCTTATTTACCTCATCCTCGGAAAACCTGCAAGCTTAAATAAACCACAAACTTCATCTACATAGATTAGATGCAAGCCTGGATGTGATGATCCATCTCCTGTAAAAGGATTAGCCAGCAGTTTCTCAAGCATACCCAAAGGAATTTCATAAAAGATATTTTCAGTAGTTACCTCAGGTTGAGGAGCAACTCCTCGTGCCTCCGTTCATGGTGAAGATACCCCAAACAAATTCCTCGAAGGAACAGTTTCCATAGTGACAAGTGACAATAAATTTCAGCACAGTATATAAATGTTTCCTTACCAAATTCAACTTACCAAAGGCGCTTCACTCCCCGGCAACGGCGCCCGAAAAGAGTCTTGATGAACCACAAGTATAGGGGATCAATCGTAGTCCTTTCAATAAGTAAGAGTGTCGAACCCAACGATGAGGAGAAGGTTGTGATAAATGGTTTTCAGCAAGGTAATAACTGCAAGCACTGAAAGTAGCGGTAACAAGTGATGGTGTAGTGAGGTGAAACGTAGCAGGTCAAAAGTAACAAGTAAGAAGTAGTAGCAACGGTGCAGAAAAGTGGCCCAATTGCTTTTGTAGCAAGGGACAAGCCTGATCAAAGTCTTATAAGAGGAAAAACGCTCCCGAGGGCACACGGGAATTTCTGTCATGCTAGTTTCATCATGTTCATATGATTCACGTTCGTTACTTTGATAGTTTTATATGTGGGTGGACCGGCGCTTGGGTACTGCCCTTACTTGGACAACCATCCCACTTATGATTAACCCCTCTCGCAAGCATCCGCAACTACGAAAGAAGAATTAAGACAACGTCTAACCATAGCATTAAACTAGTGGATCCAAATCAGTCCCTTACGAAGCAACGCATAGACTGGGGTTTAAGCTTGTGTCACTCTAGCAACCCATCATCTACTTACTACTCCCCAATGCCTTCCTCTAGGCCCAAATATGGTGAAGTGTTATGTAGTCGGCGTTCACATAACACCACTAAAGGAAAAGACAACATACAACATATCAAAATACCAAACGAATACCAAATTCACATGACTACTATTAGCATGACTTATCCCATGTCCTCAGGAACAAAAGTAACTACTCACAAAGCATAATCATAATCATGATCAGAGGTGTAATGAGTAGCATCAAGGATCTGAATATATACTCTTCCACCAAGTAATCCAACTAGCATCAACTACAAAGAGTAATCAACACTACTAGCAACCTTACAAGTACCAATCAGAGTCGCGAGACGGAGATTGGTTACAAGAGATGAACTAGGGTTTGGAAGGTGATGGTGCTGATGAAGATGTTGATGGAGATGACTACCCTCCAACGAGAGGAGTGTTGGTGATGACGATGGCGATGATTTCCCCCTCCGGGAGGGAAGTTTCCCCAGCAGCATCGTCCTACCGGAGCTCTAGATTGGTTCTGCTCAAGTTCCGCCTCGTGGCAGTGGAGAATCCACGAAAAAGCTCCTCCCTGATTTTTTTCCGGACGAAACCCTTCATATAGCAAAAGAGGGGGGCCAGTGGGCCACCAGGGTGCCCACAAGCCCTGTTGCCGCGGCCAGGGGGGTAGGCCGCGGACACCAGGGTTGTGGGCTCCTGGCAGCTCCCCTCTGGCACTTCTTTCGGCCAATATTTTTTATATATTCCCAATAATTTCCACGTTGATTTTCAGGGCATTTGGACTTCCGTAGAATAGAGGACTCAGACTTGCTCCTTTTCCAGTCCAGAATTCCAGCTGCCGGTATTCTCCCTCTTCAAATAAACCTTGCAAAATAAGAGATAAAAGGCATAAGTTTGGTACCACAAAGTATAATAACAGTCCATAAAGTGATAAATATCAACATGAAAGCATGATGCAAAATGGATGTATCAGCGGTGATTTTAGAATTATGTTAGTGATAGCCTCTTGCGGGAGTTCAATCCCCAGCTCAGCTAGACGGTTTGAGTACCGAGACATTTTGAGCACATGTTCACTGACACACGAATTCTCCTCCATCTTGCAAGCATATAATTTATCGGAGGTCTCATACCTCTTGATCCGAGCGTTCTTCTGAAAGATAAACTTCAACTCCTCGAACATCTCAAACGCTCCATGACGCTCAAAGCGACGTTGAAGTCCTGGTTCTAAGCCATACAAAACTGCACATTGAACTACTGAGTAGTCCACCTTGCGTGTTTAACCAAGCGTTCTTAACATCTTGGTCAGCATTGGCGTGTGGTTCATCTTCTAGCGTGGCATTACGGACATACTCCTTCTTCACAACTTGCAGGAGCAACTTAAGATTACGAGCCCAGTCTACAAAGTTCCTTCCACCATCTTTCAACTAAGCTTTCTCTTGGAACGTATTAAAATTCAGGGTGACTTTCGCGTGAGCCATTGATCTACATCACAAATATTTTCAAAGTGGACTTATACTATGTTCAAGATAATTAGAGTTTAACTAATCAAATTACATGCTAAACTCCCACTCAAAAAGTACATCTCTCTAGTCATTTGAGTGGTACATGATCGAAATTCACTAACTCAAGTCCGATCATCACGTGAGTTGAGAATAGTTTCAGTGGTACGCATCTCTATGCTAATCATATCAACTATACGATTCATGCTTGACCTTTCGGTCTCATGTGTTCTGAGGCTATGTCTGCACATGCTAGGCATATTAAGCTTAACCCAAGTGTTCCGCGTGTGCAACTGTTTTGCACCCGTTGTATGTGAACGTTGAGCCTATCACACCTGATCATCACGTGGTGTCTCGAAACGACAAACTGTATCAACGGTGCACAGTCGGGGAGAACACAATTTCGTCTTCAAATTTTAGTGATAGATCATCTCATAATGCTACCATCGTTCTAAGAAAAATAAGGTGCATAAATGGATTAACATCACATGCAATTCATAAGTGACATGATATGGCCATCATCATGTGCTTCTTGATCTCCATCACCAAAGCACCGACATGATCTTCTTGTCACTGGCACCACACCATGATCTCCATCATCATGATCTCCATCAACGTGTCGCCATCGGGGTTGTCGTGCTACTTATGCTATTTCCACTAAAGCTACATCCTAGCAATATAGTAAACGCATCTGCAAACACAAACGTTAGTTTAAAGACAACCCTATGGCTCCTATCGGTTTCCGTACCATCGACGTGCAAGTCGATATTAACTATTACAACATGATCATCTCATACATCCAATATATCACATCATGTCATTGGCCATATCATATCACAAGCATACCCTGCAAAAACAAGTTAGACGTCCTCTAATTTGTTGTTGCATGTTTTACGTGGTTGCTATGGGTATCTAGTATGATCACATCTTACTTACGCAAAAAACAACAACGGAGATGTGCAAATTGCTATTTAACCTCTCTAAGGACCGCCTCTGTCAAAAAACAATTCAACTAAAGTTGAATAAAGTGACACCCGCCAGTCATCTTTATGCAACGAGGTTGCATGTCAATCGATGAAACCAGTCTTTCGTAAGGTACGAATAATGTCGGTTTGGGCCGCTTCAATCCAATAATACCACCAAATCGAGGAAAGACTAAGGAGGGCAGCAAATCGAACATCACCATGCACAAAAACCCTTTGTGTTCTACTCAAAATAACATCTACGCATCAACCTAGCTCTGATACCACTGTTGGGGAACGTTGCATGGGAAACAAAAAATTTCCTACGCACACGAAGACCTATCATGGTGATGTCCATCTACGAGAGGAGATTTGGATCTACGTACCTTTGTAGATAGAACAGCAGGAAGCGTTAAGAAACACGGTTGATGTAGTGGAACGTCTTCACGTCCCTCGATCAGCCCCACGAACTGTCCCCCGAACCGTCCCGCGATCCATCCCACAATCCGTTCCGATCTAGTGCTGAACGGACGGCACCTCCGCGTTCAGCACACGTACAGCTCGAAGATGATCTCGGCCTTCTTGATCCAGCAAGCAATACGGAGAAGTAGATGAGTTCTCCGGCAGTGTGACGGCACTCCGATGGTGGTGAGGATCTACTCGTGCAGGGCTCCGCCCGAGCTCCGAAGAAATAGGATATAGAGGTAAAACTATGGTGCCTAGATCTGAGTTGCACGTGGCAAAAGTTGTCTCAAATCAGCCCTAAAACACCACTATATATAGGAGGGAGGGGGAGGAGGCTTGCCTTGTGGGACAAGCCCTCAAGGGTGCACCGGCAAGGAGGTGGAGGCGGAATCCTACTCCAATTAGGATTGGAAAGTGGAGTCCTTCTCTTCCTTACCACCTCCCCTTTTTTTTCTTTCTTTAGTTTTCTTCTTATGGCACCAAGGCCCTCTTGGGCTGTCTCACCAGCCCTCTAAGGGCTGGTGTGCCACCCCTAGGGCCATTGGGCTTCCCCCGGGAGGGTTGCGCCCCTCTCGGTGAACTTCCGAAACCCATTCGTCAGTTCTAGTACAATCCCGGTAATGCGCGAAAACCTTCCGGTAACCAAATGAAGCCATCCCATATATCCATCTTCGTTTCCGGACCATTCAGGAAAACCTCGTGACGTCTGGGCTCTCATCCGGGACTCTGAACAACATTCGGTAACCACACATATAACTCAACTATACTAAAGCATCATCCAACCGTAAGTGTGCAGACCCTGCGGGTTCGGAAACTATGTAGACATGCCCCGAGGTACTCCTTAGTCAATATCCAATAGCGGAACCTGGATGCCCATATTGGATCGTACATATTCTCTGAAGAACTTATCGGTTGAACCTAAGTGTCAAGGATTCATATAATCCCGTATGTCATTCCCTTTGTCCTTCGATATGTTACTTGCCCGAGATTTGATCGTCGGTATCCGCATACCTATTTCAATCTCATTACCGGCAAGTCTCTTTACTCGTTCCGTAATACAAGATCCCGTGACTTTACCGGCTTGTGTGTGATGTTGTATTACCGAGTGGGCCTCGAGATACCTCTCCATCACACGGAGTGACAAACCCCAGTCTTGATCCATACTAACTCAAAGGACACCTTCGGAGATACATGTAGAGCACCTTTATAGTCACCCAGTTACGTTGTGACGTTTGATGCACACAAGGTATTCCTCCCGTGCCAGTGAGTTATATGATCTCGTGGTCATAGGAACAAATACCTGGCACGTATAAAACAATAGCAATAAAACGACACGATCAATATGCTACGTTCATAGTTTGGGTCTAGTCCATCACATGATTCTCCTAATAATGTGATCCAGTTATCAAGTGACAAAACTTGCACATAATCAGAAAACCTTGACTATCATTGATCAATTGGCTAGCCAACAAGAGGTTTGCTAGGGACATTGTTTTATCTATGTATCCACACATGTATCTATGTTTTCATTCAATACAATTATAGCATGGATAATAAACGATTATCTTTAAACAGGAAATATAATAATAACTATTTATCATTGCCTCTAGGGCATATTTCCAACAACTACTGTGCCCGCAACCGATACACTGACCCAGCACATTCCTCATACTGAAGAACATGTGCCTGAAGAATCTACTCCAGCACAAAATGAAGAATCTGCTGGTGAACCACCTGTTGCCAATCGCGAGACAACAGTTGTGGTGGCTAAAATTCCCCAAGCAGGCAATACCCGATGACTTGGGAGCCACTTAAAGCCAAATCTTTAGCCAAAAGGAATCAAGCCCTTCAAAGGAAAAGGCCAATGGTTGACAGGCATCAATTCTTTGATGAACATCATTACTTCGTGGTCCCTAGTCCATATGAATCACCTTAGTACAGACGCTGCCGATTTTGGACTCAAAGTCAGATGAACTACTATAGTGATGTGCTCTTTGACACAGAAAGGGTCTTTCCTCACATGCACATTCCTCATCCAGATATGAAGGAAATTCCCTCGTACAAACAATTCGTGAGATTTCTTTATGATGTTGACCTCATACAATTCTGCACAGAAATTTGTGACTGGAATGAAGAAATAATTCTTCAGTTCTATGCTACACTTCACCTATCTAGAGATCCTCAAGATGTCAACAAATGGGTTGTGGACTGGATGACACACGACACACACTTCAAAGCCCCTGCAACTGAATTGCTTCAGGCTCTTCATGTGCCAATACCCTCAGATTGTGCCAGACGCGTATAGGATGAACCTGAACTAGGAGATCACTATATGCAAGTCCTCATGAAGCCATTAGCAGCTGGACAACCACCAAGAACCAAATTCCTAGTAAAGGAATTAACCTATGTGCCGAGGACAGTCTATCACATATGGCCAAGAATTTATATCCAATCAAAGGTCATGATTCAAATGATGAGGAAATAGTGGGCATCATGAAGAATTTGCTCTTTAATATCATACATGGAATCCCTATAAATCTTCATGACTTCTTCCTGAGTACATTCTCCCGCTCTGCTCTCTCACCACTAGATTTGAAACCTTACGGTCCATGGATCATGAAATTCATCAGAAAGATGTCACGTATTCCATACAAAGCTGACATTCCGAATCATCAAACTTATCTGCCTCCAACTGAAGTCGTCAAGAGATCCTTTGATGAAATTGAAGGAAAAGGCAAATTAGTGATTGATGAAGGCACTAGGCCCTTTGATGGACAATTTCGCAAACCAGCGTCATATTCTACCAATGATGACATTGTATCTCAAGAACAACCAAGCCCAACAGCACCACACCTGATGACTAACCGTGAGCTACTTGTAAGTCTTGATCAGAAGGTTGATCACAAACACAAATGAGTCGACCGTCAGGTTGGAGAAATGGTGAAAGACCTCAATGCAACCAGGAATGCAGTGAAGAAAAATCACTTCTACATGCATGAGATTTTCGATCGCACATGGGCTATTCTGTCTCACCACAAGACTCCTGAGAAACTTGGAGAGATGGAGTTCAAGCAAGACTTTAACTGGTTCTGGCCTCCGAAGAAGAAATTCAAGAAGATCCATGGTCCTCAACTGGTGGCCAGCTCATTTTCTTCCGCACGACCAATGAAGCTGAAGACGTTGATGACAGTGCTACAAACACCGACCCCAACGCACCTCCGCCAAAAAAAGAAGTTAAATTCTTCAAGGGTGTTAGTTCTCAGGTTTTGTCCCTTTTCGTCACTTGATGAAAAAGGGGGAGAAATCTGAGTTAGTCTTCAAGCGGGTCTACTTATGGGCTATTATAAACTCTATTAAGTTACAAACTCTCGTTCTGGTGGAATTTTTGCTGTAATGAGTTGTAACATAAGCGCGGTGGTGGTCTGACGTATTTAGACGTTTTTCCTCGCATGTTTATTCCTCAAGTTGTTTAATTGTATACATGCTGAATTCGCTAGACGCAATTTTTCCTCATGCATTTCAAATTCCTCATACTATATGTTAAATGCATGCATGAATTACAAGATATAGGGGGAGATCTCCATGATATTAAACATCAATGTGCATTTGTACTCCAAAGGAAATTCCTCAAATATGCACATTTTCAGGGGGAGATTCTCTATATCTCGCAATCAAATTCCTCAAACTCTGTACTTACACTTCATATTTTTATTTCCGTAGAAAACTTAACCTGTTTGGTGATCAACCACCAAATAGGGGGAGATTTTAAGTGCATCTTGTGCCCCTTAGTGATTTTGGTGGATTGAATATTTATAGGTTAAGAGACTGATTTTGGTTGATTTTGTGGATTGTAAGTGTATAGAGGCTCTATTAGTCGCCGAGGAGTTTTAGTTGTTCGATGAATATCGACCCCTAAAAATGTAGGACTTCGAGTGGAGACTTTGGTCATTCCTTGAAAAATTTAAGCGCGAAGAAATTGATATTCCTCATGAATACATTGAAGACGAGGAACTCAGTGTGTCCCGAAGAAAATACTCTGAAGACTTTGAAGCTTGAAGATTTTCTCTTTCTGTTTCATTTTCTTCATTCTTGAGCCATAGGAACACTGTACTGTTAAAGGGGGTTGAGGTAAAACTATGGAAAGAATTTCCTCATGATGCTCAACTCAAACCTACACCTACCAGATCCTCAAATTGAGGAACATGAGAGACATGGGGACTTTCATAGTTAAAAGTACCGAACATTGCCACGCCGGGTGCCACCTGTCCCCAATCTTATCCACCCAACGATCATACATTGAGGGCATTAATGTCATATCATGTCGGGATGCTCCTAGGGTATAAATAGCCACCCCCTACAACCAGTAGCTGGTTGGCTTCTCCAAGAGGATCTGACACTCGTCATTTAGAGCAACCCAATTCCTCGAGGACTTTGAGCAAAAATCATCAAGTGAGGAAAAACCACAAACACCCAAACCAAACCCAAAACCCAAAGTGATTGAGCAGCACTGAAGAGATTGTTCCTGTGTGGAACCGACACTTGTTACCTTTGAGGACTATGCATCTTCCAGACGGTTATGCGTCATGGTCTAGAGCATCCATCATTCAACTGTGGATCGTCGGGTGACCGAGTTTGTGAGGGTTTGGAAGTATGGCGTGAAAACTTACCACGAGTGTTGGGCGAGGACTGTGCGTCCTTAGCTCAAGAAGAATACTGTAGGGATTGTGTGTCCTTTGGTTTCAATACGAAGCCACTCCAAACCAGACGTACAACTGTCACAAAAGTCGGAACTGGGTCATGAACCACTATCTTCATGAAGCTACTGCTTCTATTTCTTCAACACTTTTCATTTCCTCTATTGCATGTTGAAGACTTTCATCTATATTGTTTGAAGAATTTGACTAAAGACTTTCTCCTAATTACTCACCCAAAATTCTTCACCTGAGTTAATGATGACCTTCTTATCCTATATACATGACCTGTGCAAACCGAACCTATCAATTCACTCTGAGTACTTTGCTATTGTCACTTTTGCACATCTGTCTTAGTACTAATTCTGTTGCACTCGGTTCATGAGTGAGGTCTTTCCTCACTAGGAATTTCCTGAGTTGAATTTTTAAAAATCGCCTACTCACCCCCTCTATTGATATAACGCACTTCAAGTGACATACGGTTAATCCATAAGAACTGTTTGCGATGAAGGAGAACAACAGAAACAAGCTGCTATATCAAGGTGTGTGCAATATACGGCATACAGTTTGCTCGGATGAATTGTTTGCTATTAGGGAATGCAACAGAAACGTCCAGCCATATTAAGGTGTGTGCGATATACGACATATGGTTCACTCGAACGAACCTTTTCCGGTAAGGAAACACAACAGAAATGTTTCAGTTTAACAGGATGTGTGTGATATGTGGCATCCAGTTCACATAGATGAACTGTTTGCAATGAGCCAAAGGAACCAAAAACGATTCTTGTAAACAAGATGTGTGTGATACACGACAAACAACCCACTCGGGTGAACTATTTGCGTTGAGAAATATAACACAGACGATTACTACAGTTAATTCGTGTGCGATTATGTGTGTGAAAAAATCGTTGAAAAATGCAAACTAGTTTCTTGTGGAGGCTAGTAGTACCACACACAATGCATATGCGAGTACTTGTGTGCGATGATTAGTAAGTTACACATACGTTTTCTTATGTTAACATGTGTGTGATAACACATGACACCTCATACTGTTGTAGGTTTGTGTGCTCCACTTTTAGTTTACCCATGCTGTACGGAAGGCTTCCCGCGCTCCACATCAGTGAATTGTAAAAACCCCAATCCCCTAGACAGCTCCTAGCTATAAATAACCACAACAATGGCCGTCGACGGTGACTCGCTACTGATCCACTTCCTAGCTAGTTACCCACACATACCGGCATACCCTCAACAACCGACGACAGGATGGAGTTGCACGACGGCGGAATCGATTCCGATGGAAAGATGGTTGGATTGGAGGTCGACGACCATCCCTCCACCTCTTCCGATGACGGCGAGGGGAATCAGCAAACATAATACGAGCAATCCACCAGGTTAGAGAGGATTGCTAGTAGGCGATACTGATGGCTCAGTGCAGAGTATGGATGATGGTGTGGATGGCTGAGCAGGAACTAAGATGATGCAAGGACAACTGCAGCAGTAGCGGTCGTCGCATGAGGTGTAAGCTTATGTCCTTGATGAAGGAGGGCGCAACACCAGACGTCGCTGGGCATGACTCCGGGGCATCATGGCAGCGCCGGCGAAAGCCAACGTCGTCTCGTCGGACGTCACCGAGGCCGACCCGGCGGTCTTGCTAGCACTGGTGAGCACAGCGCCCGAGGCAGTACCGGCGATCCCAATATCGAGTCTGCCCCAGCCTCGATCGATCAAGGTGTGTAGGTCATCGACTTGGCGGCCTCCCCTCCCACTGATCCCATGATCGACATGCTGATGGACGATTGCTGATGTGCATCGTGGGTCGGCGTCAGGTACACAGTAGCTCTTTTGTGCGTGTGATTCGTTATATTCTTGTACAATAGGAATCTTATGGTTTGTAAATTACCCGTCGAACTATTGATTTGTTCATTCCTGTCAAACATGTCAATTGTATGCGCTGGCCTATCCATATATTACCTCAATTTGCAATATGGACAATTAATATGCAAATTCCTTCCGGACATGTGTGTTGATCGCCACGTTTAAAACATGGACATCCTCTACTCTACCCGGCATACGCTTAAACTGAATAAACTATGTATGATACTTTCCATGAAAATTTAAGAACTTGGTTGACAATATTTGAGTAACATATATATAGTGCTGACACTATTCGACAAATGGAGGATCTTGGTAACACGGTACTTAACAATTTTGACAACCATATGGTCCATATCTACATACTTAACGTAGTAGCAACTACACATTTTAAGAGGTTCAGGACCAACGACTACAACTATTCGATGGAAGTAGTTTGATCACGACGACTCAACATCTCGCCAATGATAAGGAAGAACCCTCCTGTGCCTTGGTATAGCATGAGTAGAACAGTGTTTCCAATTTTCCAATGTGGATGCATTACTATGACAAGTGAGAACTTGTTAATTTGAATGGTTCCATTTATGTGGGTAATGCAGTAACTTGCAATCACTTTGGCATTATTAGCAGGCACAAGTATAATTGGACCATTCTGGGAAATAGATTCAGGAACAGCTACAGCGGGCAATTTGTGTTGCACTGTAGAATAAAAACCAATTGTGACAAATCTTTGAAGGCATATATAGTTTATGAACATCAACATAAAAATAAGACTTTGTACCAGCGTTTTGTGCCCATGATTTGTCTTGTTCAATGTGTGCACCATAGGTAGAATTAATCCCAGCCGAAATCCAACGTTCATATGTTTTGCTATCTCTGCCAGATAATGAACTAATTTTATGACGTGCTTCAAGTGTTTCTAGTGAAATTTGGTACGCCGAGTAACATACATATCATTAACTATGCATCCAACATATCGTGTTTGAAAGGTGGAAATGTATTATTTATTAACATGGCCGCATAATATATAGTGGGCATGAATTGGTAAATATAATTCGTTACTACCTAGGAATGGATTCGGAGAACATAATCACAATTGGTTACTTAAATAATGATCAGTAAGTCACAACAAATATCCTGATTTTGCTAAGTAATATGCCGGCATGGAGAAAGTTGAAAGAACACTAACCTCGATCAGACTGTGATCGGTTGATGACATTGGGAAAGTAAACGTCCATGTTAATTATACTAGGTTATGGCGCATGCACTAGAATTTTATTGCCAGCTTTCAGTTCATAAACCTTAGAATTTTTTCTCCAAAGGTCAGCATCAAAATAGGAGCGACCATCTTTATCAAGTTTTACGCTAACTGCCATTATAAATCCATGTTGCATTGTCAATATGACATCCATGGAGTCATCAACAAAGTAAATCCGAAGATTTCCTTCTACTTATGTTCTTGCAAACCAAGGGATGTATTTCTTGAAATAAAAATTAAGATCGTAAATTAGATAAATTAAAATAACAGAGCAACATGCAAATATGGGAGCAACTTAGAGAACAGAAGCATATATATAGCTGAAAGCAAAGTCCAAAAATATATAATCAGAAATAGATAATGTAACAGACATTTGATGCAAATATGAGAGTAACTCATTGAACAATACATCATTAATTTGCCTAATTTAGAAGAAAAAAATCATCTTCGACGTCTAGGCTGCGTGTGGCACCATACCTTTTATCCAAATGTAGCAATATAATGTATATGTTTATAAATTTAGGCAATGCCGATCGTGGTAAGGTGAGCTTGAACATATCGAGTGCTCCGTGTGAAGTCATGTGTAATGGTGAGATAGAACTTCGTTTCCGACTGGAAGCGACCAGACTTGCCTGATTCGTGCTCGCGCTATGGACACTTGAATGAAAAATGAGAATTTACAGCGATTTTTGTCGGTTGATTAAGAACGTTGGTCAGACTGCAATAAGAGATGAGTGAAAATTTCACTAAATTAAGTACCTTGTCCATGAAGAAAATCCACGAACAAATACCACAGTAAAACCTAATCTGCCAGAGTCTAGAAAGTTGGTGCAAGTCAATGCACATAGACGGCCTCTCTCCGCCGTCGAGATTAGGGTGGCCGCCATGATAGAAGTTGATGAGGTGCAAAGTTATGGAGGAGTGCGCAGCGAGTGGGTGTGGGCGAAGTGGGCAGGGGGTGTGGGTTTTCCTTTTCCTTTTGGATGTGTGGGTGAATGCACACGGTTCGCAGAGGCGACAAAGATGAATCGAGTGCGATTGTGAATCATCGAGATTGAGGGGGAATCAAAATTTCCCTCTTGATTTGTCATTCTTATTTTTCTAGGATGAACATAACCCCTTCAATGTAACATGTTCAAATTTGGCATTTTTGGGGCTTATTTACCTTATTTAGGCGATTATGTGCCTTTTCTATGCATTAATGAAAAAAATTTAGATTGAAACAGTCGGTTCATGAAAAAGTGCAAAAACTCGGTCTCGAAAAACATGTTCATGGTATTTAGTAAATTATCATGCCTTTTATAAGGAATGGGCAATGATTTCAAGGATACGTGTGGCAAGAGTCAAGAACAAGCATGTCGTTTATTGGTTTTCAACTATAGAAAAATGAAATACATGCTTGAAAAACTTGATGCCTGGCATGGTGCCATGGTATCGCCTCACTATGCCATGATAAAAGTTCGAGAAGGTTTGGCTTATGTCGTCATGCACACCCTTCATAAATTGAACCATCACAGAGGGATTTTCATGGTTTTGAGAGGGAAATCACCAAGATTGAAGGGGAATCCAAATTTCCTCCATACTTTGTCCTAGAGTTCTTTTCTACGATGAACATACACTCTGCAAATCTCCATGTTCAAATTTGGCACTTTTTCGGGCTCATTTGCCATATTTAGGGGATTATGTGCAATTTGTAGGAATTAATGCACATAATTCAAATTCAAACAATCGGTGCATGAAAAGTTGCACAAGAACGACGTGGAAAACCATGCCCGTGCTATTTAGTAAAATCTCATGCCTTTTACAAGGAATGGACAGTGATTTCAAGGATATGTGTGGCAAGAGTTAACCACAAACGTGTCGTTTGTTGGTTTTTCAACTTTAAAAAAATGAAATACATGGTTGAAAAATAGGACACCTGCCATGGTGCCATAGTATGGCCTCACTATGCCATGGTAAAAATTTAAGAATGTTTGGCATATGTTGTCGTGCACGCCCTTCACAAATCAAAACATCGCCGAGGAAGTTTCATCATTTTGGGAGGGAAAGCACAAAGATTGAAGGGGAATCCAAATTTCCTCTGCCCTTTGTCCTTGAGTTTTCTCTACAATGAACATACACCATGAAAATCTCCGTGTTCAAATTTGGCAGTTTCTCTTGACTCATTTGCCATATTTATGGGATTATGTGCATTTTCTAGGAATTAATGCACCAAATTCAAATTCAAACAATCGGTGCATGAAAAGGTGCACAAGAACGGTCTGGAAAACCATGCTCGCTCCATTTAGCAAATTCTCATGCCTTTGGTCAAGGATTTCAAGGATATGTGTGGCAAGAGTCAACCATAAATGTGTCATTTATTTGTTTTTCATCAATAGGAAAAATGAAATACAATCTAGAGAAACATGAAGCATGGCATGGTGCCATGGTATGACCTCACTATGCCATTGTATATATTTGAGAAGGTTTGGCTTATGTCGTCATGCACGCCCTTCATAAATTGAACCACCACTGAGGAAGTTTCATGGTTTTGAGAGGGAAATCGCTAAGATTGAGGGGGATCCAAATTTCTTTCGACCTTTGTCATTGAGTTTTTTCTACGATGAACATACACGCTACAAATCACCGTGTTCAAATTTGGCAATTTTCTAGGCTCATTTCCATGTTTAGGGGGTTATGTGCATTTTCTCTGCTTTAATATATGCACATAATATAAATTCAAACTATTGGTGCATGAAAAGGTGCACAAGAACGTTCTGGAAAACTATGCTCATGACTTTTACAAGGACTACGCAGGGATTTCAAGGATACGTGTGGCACGAGTCAACCACAAACGTGTCACCTATTGTTTTTTCAACTATAGAAAAATGAATTCATGCTTGAAAAACATCACGCATGGTATTGTGCCATGCTATGGCCTCATTATGCCATGATAAAATATTTAGAAGGTTTGATTTATATCGTCTTGCACGCCCTTCATAAATCCAACCATCACTAAGGAAGTTTCATGGTTTCGAGAGGGAAATCGCCAAGATGGAAGGGGAATCTAAATTTTCTTCGTCCTTTGTCATTGATTTTTTTTCTAGGATGAGCATACACCCTGCAAATCACCGTGTTCAAATTTGTCACTTTTCTAGGCTCATTTGCCATATTTAGGGAGTATGTGCATTTTCTTGGCTTTAATGTGCACATAAATCCAATCCAGCCACATCTGCGTGGGTGTGATGAGAGAGACATGGATTGCCGTTCGATCGCGGTGCATCCTATGGTGCACATGCGCGATCCTCGTGGCTGGGGTTTCAGCTAATCCTAATGCAACACACAATAGGCTCAGCGCATACTGTTTCCGGAGGCGACGGAGATGAACCCTGTGCAATAAAGAATTACAAAGACTATAAGGGAAGCCAAATTTCTGGCATCGTTTTTCCTTGAGTTCTTAAAAACCGCTGCACTGTACGACTGTCTGGTCACTCCGCACCAGAGCTGTATCGAGCTTCATTCAGGGCACCACGCCACACAGTAACGAGTAAGGAAGCAATGGCATCTCGTCGTGCCGAGTTCCTCACCACCCGCGATCGTACACATGGTAAGGAAGCCATGGCATCCCGCCATGCCGAGTTTATCACCGCCCGTGGCCGCACAACTACATGGGAAGCCTTTGATGCTGCCATGGACGAATGTGTGGTAGATCAAGTGGCGGCCAAAGCCGCCGAAAAGGAGTGTAAAAGGCAGAAATCAATCAAGAAAGAGAGTCCCGTCGTCGCAAGAAAGAAGAGGCCGCACACCATGCTGAGGAGAGCTCAACGGAGATCCAAGCACGATGGACTGCCACAGACAAGGTCGGCAAGGATAACGACAGCGTCTGGACAACATGTCCTGATGCCAGCATATGAGAAGTAGTTGGTATGTGTGTGGCTTGTAAGTTTGTGTAATTAGTTACGAGCATCTGCCACTACTACACACGGTTTCTATGGAGTACCATAAGTCAGTTACTTGTACGATCTTTTCTAATAAAGCAAGCGTACCATAGACACAAAAAATCAACTACACGTGTACTTTTTTTGGAGACAGGAACCGCCAATTTTCTCTTTTCCTGCACACTAGTATTTCACGTGCTTCATTTGTGCTATGTGTTTCCCTCGCTCAAGCTTCAAGTTTCACAGTGCAATTTTCATTAGGAGCACGATTTCAGAATTTATTACTACAAGACAGAGCTTCAACAGAGTTTTATTTCCATTTGCTAGTTTTCATGGATGCTAAGCCTGTTGTACTTAATATGCCTGTCCATGTACTTATGTAGGGCCATAACAAGCTTGTTATTGTTGTTTGCCGTCGATGTTAGCTGCACCCCATTTCTTACAGTATTTCACATCATTTGTGCAATTGCAGTTTAACTTCTAAAATTTACTCGTTGCCTACATGTACGCATGTCAGCGACATTGATCTATGGTTTGACCCAGAGGAACACCTCACCTCCGCCACCGCTGACTTGCGGCAGGCTCTGCCAGTGCTCGTGCAACTATGCCACAGAACTTACCAAGTATGAACTGACCATTTCAATATTACCAATACCAGTTGTAATGTCCATGTTTTGTATGCATTAGCATGTTGTAGTAAATAGGCCTAAGACATCTTAGCTATTTTCCCTGCCTTTTTATAGAAAAACGACCATTCTCTGCTATGGCAACACTTTCGTTGCAATCTTTAACTATGTCAATTTCATTTTTGTTAGTACAAATTTCATTGGCTATACTATGTTGCATGTAGTTAAACTTGCCGTGTTATTTTCACTACTGCACGCTGTGTGATGTGCAACTATGAAGTGTCCAGCTAAATTTCACCAATCGCAGCTACAAACTTAAAAATCACGACTTAACATGCTGTTAAGCCTGTTGCAATTAACAGTTGTATCCATTTTCTTAATCTACCCCTTTCCTACAGTCCTACTTTCCGCAATGAAGATAGACCAGAGATTCTTTCATTTTATTTCCATTTGCAATTTTTGGTGGATGCTAACCCTATTGTACTTAACATGCCTTTCCATGTACTTACACAGGTCCTTAACGGGAGATGTTGTTGTTTGCCGTCGGGGTTAGCTGCATCCCATATCTATAGCATTTTACATCATTTGGGCAATTGCAGTTAAACTTCTAATATTTACTTGCTTCTTGTAGGTATGCATGTGAGCGTCACTTATCCAAGCTTTGACCCGGAGGAACACCTCGCCTCCACTATAGCTGACTTGGGCCTGTCTCTTCTCGATATGAATTGCCCCAGTAAGTACCCCTCAGGACTTACCAAGTATGAACGGACTAGTTGAATCTTACCAATACCAGGTGCAATCACCATGCTTTGTATGGTTTCTTTTTTAAGCATGTTATAATAAATACGCCTAACCCATCTTATCTATTGTCCCTACCTTTTTATAAACAACTCTGCTCTAGCAGGACCTGCCTTGTGATGTTAAACTCTATCAATTTCAGTAGTTTAGTACCAGTTTCAATGGTTATACGGTTTCTGTAGTCAAACATGCATGTTGTAGTAAACGATTCTATCCATTTTGTAATATATCAGTTTTTTACCATGTTACTCTTTCGCAATGAAGATATCACTATAGATGTTGTCGTTTATTACCATTTACTATTTTTGGTGGATGTTAATCCTGCTGTAGTTAACATTGCCTTTCCATGTACTTATGCATGGCAATAATGGGTGATGGTATTGTTTGCCATCGAGGTTATATACATCATTTGTACCTAAATATAAGTATTTTTAGAGATTCCAATATAGACTATGTAAGGAGCAAAACAAGTGAATCTACATTCTAATCTAAATTATGTCTATACACATCTGTATGTAGTTCATATTAAAATCTCTAAAAATACTTGTACTTAGGAACGTAGGTAGTTGTAGTTTACACCATTTGTGCAATCGCAGTTTAGCTTCAAACATTTACTTGTTTGCTATAGGTACTGATGGGGTTATAGTCCTAGGGTAGGGTCATAGGCCTGCCCTATAGGTCCTACCCAAGGACTACCCCGCATAAGGGACAAGGCCCTTAGTCAGTTCCGACTAAATTAAGGACTTCCCATCATCCAGTCGGTGACGATCCCTCTATCATCCAGTCGGAGATGAGCATTCGGAGCGTATTTAAACTTACCGACTGGATTCCACTCTATACATCGTAACCCCCCTGGAGGGCAACGGTCATACGTTTCTATGTGCCTTTATTAGCATTTAAGACATACGTTACCTATAACGTAGGCATTTATTCGCCACTACTCCACCCCTGTGCACCGAACCGTTGTGAAGGGCAGCGCACTCTATATAAGCCGCCCTTCCCCACTGGTGCGAAGGGTTAGCAATTCACTGTAATCCATATTCCACTCGACAACAAGCTCCCAGAGCACTGAGACGTAGGGCTATTACCTCTACCGTAGAGGGGCCTGAACTCATACAACCTCGCCGTAGCTAAGGCTCTTCCCATCCTTTCGTACCCTACACATCTACTGTCAGACTTATACCCACGACAGTTGGCGCCCACCATGGGGCAGGCCTCTAAGCGACTTCCGGCGAGTTTGCGACTAAATCTTTCCGTCATGTCTTCCGGTGGAGATTTGAGCATGGGTCACGAGATCCTCTTCGGCGCTCTCTCCTTCATCTTCGACGATTCGGCATGGCTTCGGGACGCCCCTCTCGACATCGAGGCGCTCCCCCGTCGCGGGGCTACGCACTTCCGTGCCGGTGCCCGCGGTATTCTTCTTCTCCAGCAGTCGGCTCCGGTGTCGATCTACGCCACCGTCACGTGCCGCAACAAGCGGTCCCGCTGTCCGCCGCTCCAGTGTTGGGTGCAACATGCCCAGGTGCGCCAGAACACGTCTTCACAAGTGGCGGTCTTAGAGTCGGTTGTGGTTGCCCCGCCGTCCCAGCGCTCGGACTCGGTTCCGACTAATTTTCCTTGCGAGTACTTGGGTCGCGGGCCTGCAGCAGAAGTGCACATGGCCAACTCCCATGAAAGTCCCCGCCAAACTGGCCGGAACGAGCATGAGATCGGCGAAACATCCGGCGCTCGCCGTCCGCCCCACCGTTCAGCCAGTCGGCACACTCGGCGGAGCAACGTGGAGTTGTCCCGCACACCCATCCTCAACCTGGCTGCTGCCGCCAGGATAGCCGATTCCCTTCAGCCGACTGATTCAGAGGCTGGGAGGGGGATCGAGCAAATCCGCGCCCTGCTGCACACGGCGTAGCAGCAAAATTCGGCGGTCTTCCAGTCGCACAACAGGATCCACAATAGTTCTGTTAATGCGAACACGCATCGGTCAGTTCACAGCCCCGGTTCTCATCAGCGACACAGGGGAGGCACCCATTCCATAAATCCCGAAGATCGTCGCCGTTCACGCACCCCTCCGTGGGATGGGCGCTACGGTCCCCGACATCATGATGATCGGCGTTCAGTCGGTGACACTTACGATCCAAGGCCCAACGCGAGAGGCCACATCGCCCAGCGCAGGGTCGACAGGGGCCGAGCCCACCGAGATGGTCTCGATTTGGACTGTCCGAATGGAAGCAGGACCATCGTCTCTGGTCCCGAGTGTTTCAGTCGAGCCATCCGTTTGGCTGACATCCCTGCCAACTTCCGATTGGCGACAGGGATCAGCAAGTTTACAGGAGAGTCCAAGCCAGAAACGTGGCTCGATGACTATCGAGTGGCAGTCCAGATCGGAGGAGGGGACGACCACGTCGCCATGAAGCACCTCCCTCTGATGCTGGACGGCTCGGCGCGAGCGTGGCTGAACCAATTGGCCCCCTAAAGCATCTACAGCTGGGCGGATCTGGCCCGAGTATTCATCAGGACCTTCGAAGGGACGTGCAAACGCCCTGCTGGCCTCGTGGAGCTCCAGCACTGTGTCCAGAAGCAGAATGAACCCCTGCGCGATTTCATTCAGCGTTGGATGACCCTCTACCACATGGTGGAGAACGTCACAGAGCATCAAGCAGTCTGCGCCTTCAAGGAAGGTGTGCGGTATAGAGATTTGTACCTGAAGTTCGGTCGAACCGGCGACATCTCCATGAGTAAGATGATGGAGATAGCGGCACACTATGCAAATGGCGAAGAAGAGGACCGCATCCGTAGCGGCAAACACAAAACAGTCGCCGATGGAGATGGGAATAACACTCGAAAGCAGAAGCAGAAAGCTCCGTCCACTCCGCAGGCAGAAGCCGCAGCTATTACCAATGCCAAGTTCAAGGCCAAGGGGAAGGCTCAGTTCACCCACAAGAGGAAGAAGTTCAACAACCCCATCCTAGACCAGCCATGTCCGATTCACACGAAGGTGGATGAAGAGGGCAACACCATATATCCGAAGCATACCACTCGGCAATGTCGCCTCCTGATCCAGGGGTTCGGCGAAGGGAAACCGAGTGAAAGGGGCAATGAACAGGATGAGGAGGACAAGAAGGATCTGTTCCCCCAAGTCCATGCAACACTGATGATTTTTGCTGATTTTGAGAGCAAGAGTCGACTGAAGCTGGTGAACAGGGAGGTGAACATGGCCGTGCAACCCCACGTTTCTCAAATGGTCTCAGACTGCAATCAACTTTGACAGGTCGGATCATCCAGCACACGTACCCACCCCAGGGAGGTAGGCTCTGGTCGTCGACCCGGTGGTGGACGGAGTCCGACTGCGCAAAGTCCTCATGGACGGTGGCAGTGGCTTGAACATCATGTACGCCGACACTCTCAAGGGGATGGGCATTCCGATGTCCAAACTCAGCGAGAGCAACATGCAGTTCCATGGAGTCGTCCCTGGACGAAAGGCCAAGTTACTCGGCCAGATCGCGTTGGACGTCGTCTTCGGCTCCGACAAGAACTTCCGCAAGGAAAAGCTGACGTTCTAGGTGGTGGACTTCCAGAACGTGTACCACGCAATTCTGGGCCGCCCGGCATATGCGCGTTTCATGGCCCGTCCATGTTATGTGTACCTGAAGCTGAAGATGCCAGGCCCGAAAGGTGTGATCACTATCACAGGCAATCGACAGTGGGCCGAGGAGTGTCTGCAGCAGGGATCGAGGATCGCCGATCAGCAGATGGCTGTCCTCGAGCTTGACGAGTACAAGAAGACAGTCGACCCCGCTGACTTGATGCGTTCGAAGAAGCCAGCTTCGGAGTCCGCATTCCAGTCGGTGGGAGAGACGAAGAAGGTCAGCATCCACCCGACGGACGACACCGCCGCCCCGTAGAACATCTCCACCACGCTTGATCCTACATAGGAAGCCGAGCTCATCCAATTCCTCCATGAGAATTGGGACATCTTCGCATGGAAACCTTCTGACATGCCAGGTGTACCCAGGGAGTTGGCTGAGCACCGACTGCATGTGGATCCCGCCGCTCGGCTTGTCCGAGAACGTGTGCGTCGATCTGCCGCGCACAAGCGGAAGGCAATCGGAGAAAAGGTGGCCAAGCTTTTGGCGGCCAACTTCATTCGCGAGGTACACCACTCCAAGTGGCTCGCCAATGTTGTCATGGTGCCGAAGAAGGACAAGTCACTCCGAATGTGCATCGAGTTCAAGCATCTCAATAAGGTCTGCCCGAAAGACCATTTTCCGCTCCCCTGCATTGATCAAATTGTCGATTCGACTACGGGCTGCGAGCGTTTGTCATTTCTTGATGCCTACTCAGGCTATCATCAGATCCGTCTGTATGGCCCCGATGAATTAAAAACAGCCTTCATCACCCCATTCGGGTGCTTCTGCTACATCACTATGCCATTTGGTTTGAAGAATGCAGGAGCAACCTTTATGCGCATGATCCAAAAATGCCTCCTCGACCAAATCGGTCGGAATTTGGAGGCGTATATGGATGATATCGTAGTCAAGTCACGCAAAGGTTCCGACCTGCTGACTGACTTGGTAGAAACATTCGCCAACCTTCGTAGGTACGATATCAAACTCAACCTGGCCAAGTGTTCATTTGGTGTTCCCAGCGGCAAGTTACTCGGTTTCTTCGTTTCCGAACGAGGGATCGACGTCAACCCCGAAAGGATCGCGACCATCGTCCGAATGGAGCGGCCGGTCAGAATACACGATGTTCAAAGGCTCACAGGTTGCCTAGCGGCTTTGAGAAGGTTTATCAGTCGACTCGGCGAGAAAGCACTTCCTCTGTACCGACTCATGAAGAAATCAGATACTTTCGAGTGAACAGACGAAGCCCAAGTTGCATTCGACGACCTCAAAGTCCTACTTTCCGCCCAGCCGGTTCTTACTGCTCCGCTCAGTAAAGAGCCCCTTCTTGTGTACATCGCGGCTACAAATCAAGTCGTCAGCACTGTTCTCACAGTCGAACGAGAAGAAGAAGGCAAAGCATACAAAGTTCAGCGGCTAGTGTATTACGTCTCCGAAGTCCTGACTCCTTCCAAGCAGAGGTATCCCCACTATGAAAAACATATCTACGGGATTTACATGACTGCGAAGAAGGTGGCTCATTATTTCCATGACCACTCGGTGTCTGTCGTTTCTGATGTTCCATTGTCGGAAATCCTCCACAATCGGTACGCATCGGGCCGAGTGGCGAAGTGGACAATGGAGATGTTGTACTGTGACAACAAGTTCGTGGCCAAGAAAGCTATAAAGTCTTAAGCTCTGGCTGACTTCATAGCAGAATGGGTAGAACAACAGCAACTGACCCACATCTACTCGGCTCATTGGACAATGTTCTTCGATGGGTCCAAGATGTTGAATGGCTCCGGCGCTGGCGTAGTGATCGTACCGCCAAAGGGCGACAAACTAAAGTATGTGCTGCAGATACACTTTGATTCCTCCAACAATGAGGCAGAGTATGAAGCTCTCCTTTATGGACTGCGCATGGCCATCGCACTCGGCGTCCGTCGCCTGATGGTCTATGGCGATTCGGATTTGGTGGTTAATCAAGTGATGAAGGAGTGGGACGTCAGGAACCCCACCATGACCACATACTGCAATGCAGTGAGGAAGCTCGAGAAAAAGTTTGAAGGTCTAGAACTCCACCATGTTCCGAGACTGAAGAACCAAGCAGCTGATGAGTTGGCAAAACTCGGATCCACTTGGAGACCAGTCCCGAGTGACGTCTACCTCGAGCACCTCCACCTTCCCTCAGTTAAAGAAGATCCTTTCATAGAGGAACCAGTACAACCAAAGAGCTCGACAGATCCGACGAAAGTCAACGTACCTGCTATGGTTGATTTGATCATGGAGATTCTTGCTATCATCCCCGATTGGACTGTGCCGATCATTGCATACATCCTGAGGCAAGAATTACCAGAAGACGAAGTCCAAGCCAGACAGATCGTCCGTAGGTCAAAATCGTTCATTGTCATTGATGGCCAGTTGTACAAGGAAAGCGTTTCAGGCGTTCTTCAGCGATGCATCTCCCATGAGGAGGGACAGCTGATCCTGGAAGAAATTCACTCGGGAACCTGCGGTCATCACACCTCTTCAAGAGCAATCGTTGCCAAAGCATTCAGAGCTGGCTTCTTCTGGCTGCACACGAATAAAATGGCTAAAGATATGGTCGACCGATGTGAAGGCTGCCAGTTCTACTCCAACAAGTCCCACAAGCCAACATCTGCGTTGAAGACAATCCCTCTCGTTTGGCCGTTTGGGGTATGGGTATTAGATACAGTCGGTCCATTCAGGACAGGCCAGGGGGGATTCACACATCTGCTGGTGGCAGTCGACAAGTTCACGAAGTGGATCGAAGCCAAGCCCATCAAGTAGCTCGACTCCCTGACGACCATCAAGTTTGTCAGGGACATCATCTCCAGATTCGGGGTACCTCACAGCATAATCACTGACAACGGAACAAACTTTGACTCGGACAGATTCAAAGGTTTCTGTACAGGCCAAGGTATCCGAGTGGATTTTGCATCTGTGGCGCATCTCCAAACAAACAGGCAAGCAGAGCGGGCAAATGGACTTATTCTGCAAGGTTTGAAGCCTCGACTCCTGCGAGAGGTAGGACATGCTGCTGGTGCATGGGTCTCCGAGCTACCTTCGGTGCTTTGGGGTCTCCGCACAACCCCAAATAGATCTATAGGGTGATCCCCGGCCTTCCTCGTTTACGGAGCAGAAGCGGTCCTTCCGAGAGACTTGCTTCACAACGCTCCACAAGTTGAACTCTTCTCCGAAGCTAAAGCAGAACAAGCAATGGAAGACGGAGTGGATCTTCTAGAGGAGGAGCGCGAGATGGCACTGACTCGCTCAACCATTTATCAACAAGATGTGCGGCGTTTTCACGCGCGACACGTGAGGAGTCGTACATTCCAAGCAGGCGACCTGGTGCTCCGAGTGGATCAGCAGAGACCTCACAAGTTGGCTCCCGCCTGGGAAGGACCCTTCATCATATCCAAGGTGCTAAACAACGGAGCATACCGACTCTACAACATCGACAGGGAAACAGACGAGCCGCGAGCATGGAACGGAGATCTCCTGAAGCGTTTCTACACATGACCGTCGATTGAAGCAAAGTAAAGAAGAAGTATCGGTGAAATAATACAAAGCAGATTGAGTTTTTGCAGATTCAAAATTCTTCTGCGGTCGCAGACTCCGGTCTCAAAAAAAAACTTAGCTGCGATCAAGAATCGCCTAAGTACTAACTTTCTCCGAGTGTGCACTAAACGTCGCACTCGGGGACTTAGCTGCGATCCAGAATCGCCTAAGTATTAACTGTCTCCGAGTGTGCACTTAACGTCGCACTCGGGGACTTAGCTGCGATCAAGAATCGCCTAAGTACAAACTATCTCCGAGTGTGCACTAAACGTCACACTCGGGGACGTAGCTGCGATCAAGAATCGCCTAAGTACAAACTATCTCCTAGTGTGCACTAAACGTCGCACTCGGGGACTTAGCTGCGATCAGGAATCGCCTAAGTATTAACTTTCTCCGAGTGTGCACTTAACGTCGCACTCGGGGACTTAGCTGCGATCAAAAATCGCCTAAGTACAAACTATCTCCGAGTGGGCACTAAACGACGCACTCCGGGACTTAGCTGCGATCAAGAATCGCCTAAGTATTAACTTTCTCCGACTGTGCACTTCACGTCGTACTCGGGGACTTAGCTGCGATCAAGAATCGCCTAAGTACAAATTTTCTCCGAGTATGCGCTAACTGTCGCACTCGGGGACTTAGCTGCGATCACGAATCGCCTAACTACACACTTTCTCCGAGTGTGCACTTAACGTCGCACTCGGGGACTTGTCTGCGATCAAGAATCCCTTAAATACAAAGCTTCCTTCGAGTGTATCTCACAGATCCACTCGGAGGCTTAGCAGACCCTCATTGAGGCTCATGTAGATGTCAAGACCACCGAGAATTACATGAGTAGCAGAACCTCATTGAGGCTCATGTATATGTCAAGACCACTGACAATTACATGAGTAGCTGAACCTCATTGAGGCTCATGTAGATGTCAAGACCACTAACAATTACATGAGTAACAACTCGCTCCGAGCACGACCTTACAGTCGCACTCGAAGACTTAGCCGCGATCACGGATCGCCTAGGTACTCAATTGCCTTAGACTGTATCCTACAGATACACTCGGGGACTCAACAGACCATCGGTGAGGCTCATGTAGATGTCAAGACAACTGACAATTACATGAGTAGCAGAACCTCATTGAGGCTCATGTAGATGTCAAGACAACTGACAATTACATGAGTAACAACTCGCTTTGAGTACAACCTTACAGTCGCACTCGAAGACTTAGCCGCGATAACGAATCGCCTAAGTACTCAGTTGTTTTCGAGTGTATCCTACAGATCCACTCGGAGACTCAGCAGACCCTTAATGAGGCTCATGCAGATGTCAAGACAACTGACAATTACATGCTCCGCATGTTTGCCATTGGCTTCACCAAGTAGCGCCAAACAAAAACCACGAGCCAAAATCGTATCAACAACTCTTTGGCAAAAGAAGAGAAAAATATTTGAGTCAAATTCAAAGTTCACCTAAGGATAGTTGGCTCGGTGTAGATCAAGCTTATCCACACCGAACCACGAATGTGACGTCCAATAGCAGTGGCCAAAGTTTCTTACAACCGACAGTCGGCATACCGAGGTAAAAGTTTTCTTAAACGTCGTCAGGACTGGCGCTGGGACTGGCAGGCTCCACGAATGTGTCGAGGTCGATCCCGTCGGTGATGCCAGTGGCCCTCTCAAGGAAGGTCTCCATGAAGTCTTCGAATCAAAGATTTTTGGTGTTAGCAACTTGCAACGCCTTGAGCTTCTCTTCGTGAACCTCCTTGTAGTGCACTCAGACCAGCGACAGAGCAACGTCCGCACCATAGCGAGCCGCAGACTTCTTCCACGCCTGCACTCGGTTCGGGACCTCCTCCAGCTGGGTCATCAAGCCTTCCATCTCGTGCCGCGACTCGTCTTCAGGCCAAAGCTCCTTGTCGATTCGGCCGACGACCTCTCTTAGTCGACCGATGAAAGGTCCACATTTGCCCAGGCGAATGTGTGCTCGGAGCATATCTCGATTGGCGTCCTCGCCGAGTGGAACGTTCCCAAGAATCGACCGCTCAACGTCAGCTGCTTCAACCTCAGCGTCCATGCAAAAATATGCAAAGGCAGGACGAGCAAACATTAAGCACAGAATGAAATGCACAGTCCACAAGCACTCGGAAAAACAGAACTTACCACCGAGAAGCGCTATCATCTTCTAGGCCCAATCACTGATGTAATTTTCCTGTGCTATGCACCGCCTGTTCAACACTTTCATCTGTCCCATCAGCTCGGTCCTTTGTTTCCCCATTTTCTCCACTTCAGCAGTCAATGCCTTGTTTGCCTCACGGGCCTGCTCCAAGGACTTTTCTTGTTCCGCCAGAACATCCTTCATACCAGCCATTGCAACCATTGCTGCATCCAGTTCACCAGCAAACTGAACCTTTTCAGCCCTCAGAGTCTCGTACGCTGCTCCCATCTCGCACATTTTCTGCAAGTCAGCGCCAAGAGACGATCAGACAAATTCAACAAGGACAACAATAAAAATTCTAAGTTCTTCAGACCCCTGCCGACGCAAGCAGTCGACAGCGGTCTCAGGGACAACACCCAGTGGGTTCACTAAGAGTGACCCCACTGGCAATTAACTCAAACAGGTCCGCCCTATTGAGCTACATGACAACAAATAAGCCTATGAGGTTACTACTACCTGACCTGAGTAAAATTACTCTCGGGGACTCATCCAGTAGGTGCACTCCAAGTGCCCCCACTGCTAACATTCGAACAGATTAGTTTTTGATCTGATCAAGTTAAAGAAAATGTGTATAAAGACAACTGCCGGTGCAAGCACTCGACAGAAGTCTCGGGGACTACACCCACTGGGTTCACTAAGAGTGAACCCACTGCAAACAATCATACAATATCCGAGTGCATTGCTCAAACACCCAGTGGATTACAAGAGGAAAGTAAATACTTACTAGCCCACTTACTCGGATATCGTCCCGCAGTTCCAAGCTTCGCATGTACACGGACGCGATGGAGTCGTACGCTTTCTTGGCCTCTCCCGCCATCAGCTTTGCCTGCACCATGGCCCCCTTGGCAGCTCCCACCTGATCTTACGGGAGGCGCTGGACGTTGTACTCGACAGTCGATGGGCCTGGTATCGTAGGAGGCTCCTTGGGCATCCCAAGGCCTGCTCCAGTCGGTTCAGCAGCGATCAGAGCCGTTTCAGTCGGCGGCATCCTCTCAGTCGGCGGCGCGTCCATGGCGAGAGTGGTAACCGGCAGAACAACATCAAGGACAGGCACCACAGCTTGCTCGGACCTCCTCTGGTCGCCCACCTCCACATAAATCACCCCTGAGGGAAACCCAACCGAACGGCGTGAGACCGCAGGTAAAAGGCAAAACCAAAGACAAAATTCGTGATGCAATAATGTAAACTCTCGGAATCGCCACGACGCACCTGGCTGGGATGTGACAACGTTGTCCATGTCCATGGGATCGTCCCCCTGGCTTGCCGGAGAGGTGGTAGAGGTGGCAACTCTCTCGAGTAAAATTCATTCGACCAATAAGCAGGAGTTCGATCAAATACTGAAAGAAGATAGAAGAACCATGCACTTACGTTGAGGTGACGGGAACTGTGACCCTCATCCGTGGCAAAGCCTTCCGAGGCTTAGATCCACTCGGTTTAGCCACCTTAGAGGGCTGACCCGCAGGTTCAGCAGCAGAGTCCCTGGTCCTCTTTGTGCTCCGAGCACTCAGAGCCACTAGAACGGTTGGCGAAGCACTCGGTACCACAGGAGCAGCTGGCGAAGCTGGCGGCGCACTCGAGGATGCTGGAGGAGCCGAAGGAGCCACAGGTTCGTGACGGCGCTTAGTCCGAGGGTCTGGCGGTGGAGGCGGCGAGTTCTGCTCCTCATCTGCCTCTTCTTCTTCTGCGGACTCCTCCTCCGTCTGCCCACTGTCGGAGACGTACTCGACACTCTCCATGCTGCCCTCCTGGCTGCCTTCATCCTCCTCGGTCGGATTCCCGTTCGAGACAGGAGAAAACCAGTTAGTCCACTCCTGCACAAGATACAAGTCGACAACATCAGACGTCAGACAGTGATTCAAGAAAGCGATAAATCTAAGACAATTGTGTGCACTTGACAAGTTATACTCACTGCGTTCGGAGGAGGGTTGTCCGCACGGAAGGCCTTCACTCGACGGGCTACTCTAGGGTTTTCGCAGGAGCCTGTGATGTTGAGGACCCACGACGCCATCGTCTCCCCAGACACGCACTCGACGTTGCTCCAAGTGGAGTCCTCAGGCCCCGTGTAGTGCCACATGGCGTGGTGTCCAGCTTGCAGAGGCTGGATACGCTGACCCAGGAAAACCTCGAGCAAATCTAGCATGACGAAGGCAGAGAGATGAGCTATGGCATTGGGAGGAAAATGGTGGAGCTGTGCCCCGAAGTGGTTCATTATACCTTTGAAGAAGGGATGAGGAGGCAGAGAGAAACCTCGGTGCACGTGGCTCAGCAGCAAGACGCGCTCCCCCTCCCGGGGCACCGGCTCGGTCTCGCCTTCCACCGGCGACCTCCACGACTTGTGCGCAATCATCCCGTGCTCCACCAACTCCAGCAGGTTCTCCTCCGTCACCGTGGAGGGGAGGAAATCCCCCTGGATCCAACCCGCAGGTAGCGCTCACTGCCGCCGCCGAGCAGGGGCAGCCGCCTTCCCCTTCTTCTTCCGCGCCTCTAGCTTGCTAGTCTGCCCCTTTGTCATGGCGGAGGTTGCAGATCCGCGAGGGATAAGGAGAAGGAAGGAGCTGGGGATGCGCATGGGACAGCGAGAGAAGTGGGGCAAGTGCAAGTTATCCGGTGAGTGAAACGAAAAACCCTTGCCGCAGAGGTTTAAATAAGGTTTCGACTGGGTCACTAGCAGATGGCCCCGAAATCTTATCCCCCGACCGGTTGCTGCGATATTAGTGGAGAAGATGAAGGCGCGGGAATCGAGGTGTCAGATACTACCCGATAGGGATGTCGTCATCTCCGCTGAGCGCGCGACAACCGAAATTCGGAGATCCCGGAAAATCCGCCGCTGACAGTTGACTGGTCACGTCAAAAGATACCACGGAAGCACTCGGTCCCTGACGGTACGTTTCACAAATACATCCACTCGGATCATTGGTCAAAGAAGACAAAATGGATCGAGGCAAACAACGCCAAAGTCGCATCCGTACCAGTCAGATCCGTACTCCAAGCATCGCTTCCTTGTTCCAACCCCAATCCATTCAGGGACTAATGATGGGGTTATAGTCCTAGGGTAGGGTCATAGGCCTGCCCTATAGGTCCTACCCAAGGACTACCCCTCATAAGGAACAAGGTCCTTAGTCAGTTCCGACTGAATTAAGGACATCCCATCATCCAGTCGGTGACGATCCCTCCATCATCCAGTCGGAGATGAGCATTCGGAGCATATCAAACTTACCGACTGGATTCCACTCTGTACATCGTAACCCCCTTGGAGGGCAACGGTCATACGTTTCTATGTGCCTTTATTAGCATTTAAGACATACATTACCTGTAATGTAGGCATTTATTCGCCACTACTCCACCCCTGTGCACCGAACCGTTGTGAAGGGCAGCACACTATAGATAAGCCGCCCTTCCCCACTGGTGCAAGGGTTAGCAATTCACTGTAATCCATATTCCACGCGACAACAAGCTCCCAGAGCACTGAGACGTAGGGCTATTACCTCCCCCATAGAGGGGCCTGAACTCATACAACCTCGCCGTAGCTAAGGCTCTGCCCATCCTTTCGTACACTACACATCTACTGTCAGACTTATACCCACGACAGGTACATATATCACCGGTACTGATCCACGCTCCGACCCCTTTTGCATATGGGGCAATGAGATATTCACGAACAAGCATGAAGTGAGGAAACTAAGAAAGATTCTTAGGCAAAAGAGACGGGTGATGGGAACTAAGCTCTTTATTTACACTTTGTCAAAGATAACAATGAACTTTAGGATGGTAATTGATGGGATGCCTTTCACCCTGCCCACCATGAATTACCTTATTAAACATGAGTATCTGAAAGTTTTCGCTTTTGATAGGTTTCCGAAGCAACTTACTAAGTATTACCTTGCAAACTAAATGATTAGAGTGGAGGCAACTAAGGTGAAAGTATATAATTCATACTACCATGATAATGGTCTAGAAGTCTTCCTGAAGGCGGTGAAGGATAGCCGGGTCATCGTCACAAGGGGGTGGACAAAAGTTGTTCGTGCATATGGCATGGAGGAGGACGCATTTTGGGAATTCCGCTTATTCAACACCATCACCAGCCAAAATTGTTTATACTTGTCTCCTCACCTTTATCGCCTCTAAATATTGTGGTTCATCATAGTTAATTGCAGCCTAATCTTGTAATTACTAAACATATTGTACTGAGAGTTTTATTTGCGGATTGGTTGTTGAACTACTGTGCTCAGAATTTGATATCCACGTGTCTTATTTCAAAATTTCTAACTCTCATAAAAAATTATAGGGATAAATAAAATTAGAAAGGAGAAAATTAAATAATGTACACACGGTTAGAAAGAACAGATGGTTCTTTGACGTGAAACGTTTCCAATGGTCGATACACGCACACACAAATTCTTCCCATATGCGTGTGTGATTCATGGTAATACATCAAACATTTCAAACATGTATCTGTGTGTAATATTGGACAAAAATAAGACGATGCATATATGGATCCCGTGTGTGATAGCAATACCTATCGCACACAATTATGAAAATGGACACATTGGCGATAGTAGACGCACCACACACATTTTACATTTTTGAACTATGTGTGATAATGTACATATTGCAAACACATCAATCGATTACATGTTTGTGATATCTACATTTTCCACACGACTACATCGGCATAATCGTTTTGGATATCTCTTGGATCATAAATGTAATGTCGACACATAACGTGTGGGACATGCGCGACTTCTCATACATTTATTATATGACAATCGTTAGTAGATGCTCGCCTACCCCCGATGTTTATGGCTCGTGTGGTAAGGACCCTACTATCGCCCACACTCACTAGGAGTCGGTTTTAAAGTGTGTCGTTGAAATGGGTAAATACTATTTGTATAGCACGTAATGGTACGAGTGTGTGTAAAAACAAAAACTTTGGATCTAGTGTTTGATTTTTCATATTTTACGGGAGTGTTAAAAGTTTTTGAGACTTCTACACACTACTTTATAAAAAAATTTAACCACGTCCTAACTTTTCTTAATTTTCTAAGTAAGAAAAGTATACTTTCATCTACATCTTTACAGACTGTCCTATTTTCGCAGATTACTATTATAGTTGTTTTGTGTGCTTATGTTGGAATTCTTGTTGAGCACCATTGACTTGGGAACCATAGAATTGTGATAGCATACATTATATATTGTTATATTATAATTGTACAATAATGTGTTGGCAAGACATGATGGTATTTGATGTTATATGTACTAACCTTTCTAATGAATGTTCAGTTAAATTTTGTGTGGATGAAGTGTTTGAAGATCGAGGAGGTATCGATATGAGAAGAATAATGAGAAACAAGAGTTTAGGCTTGGGGATGACTAAGGCACCCCAAGTAAATATTCAAGGAGACTCAAGAGTCTAAACTTGGGGATGTATCAGAAGGCATCCCATCTTTCTTCTTCAACAATTATTGGTATGTCTTCGTTTTTTGCTTTATTCACATGATATGCTTAAATTCTTACAGTGTCCTATGCCTTTTATTTTCCTTTTAGCAATGCACCATTCTCGTATCGGAATGTCCATGGTTGTTTATAGAATTCTCTTTGCACTTCAGTTATATCTTCTGAGTATGACTTTATAGAATGCTTCATGTGCTTCGCTTATATCATTTGAAGTTGGATGCATGTTTCTCTACATATAGAAAACCATTATTCATAGAATGATCTTTTTCTTTACTTATATTTATTACAACATGGTCTTTTGTAGAAATAAATTAAACTCTCATGCTTCACTTAGACCTATTTAGAGAGTCAATAGGAATTGGTCATTCACATTGTTAGTCATAAAATGCTACATAAAACTTGTAGATCACTGAATGACATGTTTGATTCCTTGCAGTAGTTCTATGACATTATGATAGTAATATGTGATGGTACTACTGAATGTTTGTGTTCTAGTAAGAATATTGATGCTAAGGCTTGTGATTCTCGAGGCATGCACATATAGTCTCTAGTTATGCGATGAAGTTGGAGCATAATTTATCCTTGATTGAAATCCTTTGTGTTGTTATAATCGGGGGCGCACGATGGTAACCCCTCCCAACCTCCTCCCTAGGAGCATGTGGGTAGTACTTTGATTTGAGAGAGCTAATAAAACCTTGCAATAAGTATGTGAAATCTTTATGACTAATGTGAATCCATGGACGTACGCACTCTCACCACCTCATATTTGCTAGCCCCCTCCCACCACGCGATGGTACAGTGCATTTCCCATTCTCACCTCGGGGATTGGTGCAAACTTTGTTGGTGCATCCGAATCCCTCGTTATGATACACTCTGGTGCACATAAGCCACCTTATATCTTCCTCAAAATAGCCACCATACCTACCTATCATGGCAATTCCATAGCCATTCTCAGATATATTGCCATGTAGCTTGCACCGTTACATCATATGACTTGTGTGTTCATTGTCATATTGCTTTGCATGATCGTATAGCTGCCACAGTATTTGTGCACAAGCCACCGTTCATCATTGTCTACATGTTGTAGATCATTACACATCCTCGTACACTGCAGAGGCATTGATATAGAGTCATATCGTATCATCATTGAGTTGCTATATCGAGTTGTAAGTAAATAAAAGTGTGATGATCATTATTGTGTGGTAAGGATGATGGAGACCATGATTCCCCCACAAGTTGGGATGAGACTCCGGACGAAAAAATGGGGTGGCCAAATAAGCCCACCAAGCAAAATAATAATAAGGAAAAATGAAGAAAAAAAAGGAAAAAAAATAAAAAAAGTAAAAGATAAAAAAGGAATGAAAAAAATGAAAGAAAGGAGAGAAACGACAGTGCTACTAACTCTTCTTCCACAATTGTGCCTCAAAGTGGCACCATGTTTTTCATATGCTAGTGGGAATTTTGAATCATAGAACTTGGCTTGTATATTCCGATGACGATTTTCGTCAAATGCCCGAGGTCTTCATGAGAAAGCAAGTAGGATGCACACACACTTAGCTTTAGTTGAGATTCATACACTTATATCTCTGGTGCATGCATTGCATGGCAATTCCTAATCCTCGCATTGATATCGATTGATGGCATCTCCGTAGACTGTTGATCCACCTAGTTGATGTGATACTTTGTTCTCCACTTTCACTCCTTTGGAACCTACCACCATACTCTGTTCCACCTATATGCTATGTCCACGGTTCACGCTCATGTATTGAGTGAGGTATAAAATGCTGAAGCGCGTTAAGAAGTATGATTCAATTGCTTGGTTTCACATCTAGGTGCTCATGATTGATACTTTATGATAGGAAGACCAAGCATGATAGGCTCTATGATTTTGTAGGGATAGCATCCTTTATCATTTTTATTTTGATAGGACATGATCGTTTGTGAGTAAATCTGAGTATTGATGTCGTTATGTCAAATGATAGACCATTGCCTTGAATCACTTGTATCTTGATATTCCCATGATTATACATTTGTTGAAGATTACGCTAGGTAGCATTCCACATAAAAAATTATCTTTTTATCATTTAAGTACTCAAGGATGAACATGAATTAATATTTGGCATGCTCATACATCTCCGTCGTATCTATAATTTTTTATTGTTTCATGCCAATATTATACAACTTTCATATAGTGTTGGCAACATTTTATATTATTTTTGGGATTAACTTTATTATCCCCTGCCCAATACTAGTTCTTATTTTTGTGTGTTTTTTGTTTTGTAGAAAATCCATACAAAGTCCAAACGAGATAAAATTTATGAAGATTTTTTTTGGAATATGCGGGGCCCTGACTCATAAGTCTTGATGACCGAATGTATGTGCACACTGATCCCAGAGATCAATGCTCACTGACGACACAAAACTGTATAACAAGAGTCTTACATCCATTATGTACCGTTTTACTCAGGTATGGCTTTTATGGCCAAGTCTTCATATATTTGCAGCAGAAATTCTTCATCGATAGCGTGAACCCATGCCATCTGCCTTAACCCTACCTGCATTCTGACTGGGAAGCGTCCTAGCTCGCACATATGCCACTAAGGTAATATTCATCCTATCATGTTCTCTCATACCTAGCAAATAAAATAACTAATGGAAAGCCAATTAGTACTTTGAATGTACTCACAAGCAACCGATGTTGTGGCACAATGGAATAACAATGCATGAAATAGCGCTAAGTAGGTAAGTTGCAGAAGCTATTTTTGAGTGCAATGTCATGATGAATCAACTTTTAAAAAAATGCATCAACAGGTTGCAGATACCCATACAAAAAATTTATCGATATCATTGTTGGAAATATTCCCAAGAGGCAATAATAAAATAATAATTATTATATTTCTTTGTTCAAGATAATTGTTTATAATCCATGCTAGAATTATATTGATTGGAAACTCAAATACATGTGTGGATACATAGACAACACACTGTCCCTAGTAGGCCTCTAATGGACTAGCTTGTTGATCAAATATGGTCATGGTTTCCTCGCCATAGACAACAGTTTTCATTTGATAATGGGATCACATCATTAGGAGAACTATGTGATGGACAAGACCCAAACTATGAACGTAGCATGTGATCGTGTCAGTTTGTTGCTATAGTTTTCTACATGTCAAGTATCTTTTCCTATGACCATGATATCATGCAACTCCTGTACAGTGGAGGAATGCCTTGTGTGTATCAAACTTGTATGTTGGGTTGTCATGAATCTAGAATGGGATTTGTCACTCCGTATGACAGTGAGGTATCTCTAGGGCCCAATCAGAAATAGGACATCACAATAAGCTTGCAAGCAAGACTACAGATTTAGTCACGGGATCTTGTATTACGGAACGGGTAAAGAGACTTGCCGGTAACGAGATTGAACTAGGTATGGAGATACCGACAATCGAATCTCGGGCAAGTAACATACCGATGGACAAAGGGAATATCATACGGGATTAACTGAATCCTTGACATATAGGTTTGAACGATAAAATCTTCATAGAATATGTAGGAGACAATACGGGAATCCAGGTCCCGCTGTTGGTTTTGGACTGGAGAGTGTCTCGGTCATGTCTGCATAATTCTCGAACCCACAGGGTATGCACACTTATGGTTCGGTGATGTTTCGGTATAATTGAATTATTTATGTAGGTGACCAAAGGTTTTTCAAAGTATCAGATGAGATATCACACGTCACGGGGAGTTCCAGAGTGGTTCGGAGACGAAGATAGATATACAGGAAAGAGTTATTCGGGTTCTGGAAAGGTTTCGAGCACTGCCGGTAAAGTACCAGGAGTGACGAATTGGTTCTCGAGGTTCCCCGGGAGGGGCCACCCACCCGGGGGGGCACATAGGACTAAGAGGTGTCGCACCCGCCCTTGGTGGGCTGGGCTGCCATCCCCTATGGCCTATGCCCCCGAATTTAGGAGGTGGGGAGGAAACCGGCTAGGAGGACTCCTCGTAGGGCCTCCACCAAATCGAATTGTGGGAGGACTCCTCCTCCTCTTGTGCGCTGCCGGAAAACCCTAGGGATTTTCCCTAGGTCACCACCCCTTGCTTCCCTCCTATATATAGTGCAGAGGAGATAGGTAGCCAACCCAAGACACGACGCAGCTCTCTCTCCCATCACTAGTTCGTTCCACCTCGTAGATTGATTCGGTAGTGCACGGCGAAGCCCTGCCGGATCAGCTCCACCAACACCGCCGCCACGCCGTCGTGCTGTCGGAGAATTCATCTACCACTGCGCTCCCTCCTGCTGGAGGAAGGAGGAGGAGATCGTCATCTAGCTGTATGTGTGCTGAACGTGGAGGTGCCATCCGTTTGGCGCTAGATAGTGATTGGATTGCGGGACGACTTGCGATTTGGATCACAAAGATGTTCGACTACATCAACCGCGTTTCTTAACGCTTCCCACTTAGCAATCTACAAGGGATGTGGATCTGATCTCTCCCCTCGTAGATGGCCATCACCATGGATATATCTTGTATGTGCGTAGGATTTTTTTTTTGCCATGCAATGTTCCACAACAGTGGCATCATGAGCTAGGTCTATGCATGGATGCCATCTCCAATAGAACACAAAGGAGTTTGTGGGTGTGTATATTCAGATTGCTGCCCTATTAGTCTTTTCTTGCTTCGGCGGTATTGTGGGATGAAGCAGCTCAGACCAATCTTACTGGTCTGCCTACTAGAGACCGGTTCCATCGGCAGACATGCAACTTGTTTCATAAAGATGGCTGGTGGGTGTCTGTCTCTCCTAATTTAGTTGAATCGGATTCGACAGAGGCGGTCCTTGTAGAAGGTTAAATAGTAACTTGCATATCACCATTGTGGTTTTTGTGTAGGTAAGAAGCGTTCTTTCTAGATACCCATAGCAGCCACGTAAAATATGCAAAAACAAATTAGAGGATGTCTAACTTGTTTTTGCATGGTATGTTGTGATATGATATGGCCAATGACATGATGTTATATATTTGATGTATGAGATGATCATGTTGTAATAGTTAATATCGACTTGCATGTCGCTGCTACAGCGACCAGCAGGAGCCATTGGCTTGTCTTTAATTTTTGGGCGTTTAGTGATGCTTTACTTTATCGCTAAATCGGTAGCAATAGTACTAAAATCATAGATGGGGCGACAACCTCGATGGCAACACAATGATGGAGATCATGGTGTGGCGCTGGTGGTGATGAAGTTCATGCCGGTGCTTTGGAGATGGATATCAAAAGCACAAGATCATGGCCATATCATGTCACTTATGATTTGCATGTGATGTTAATCCTTTTATGCACCTTGTATTGGTTAGGACTACGGTAGCCTTATAAGGTGATCCCTCACTAAAATTTCAGGATAAAATTATGTTCTCCCTCAGTGTGCACAAGTACGAAACTTCATCGTTTTGAGACACCGCGTGATGATCGGGTGTGATAGACTCTACGTTCACATTCAACGGGTGCAAGATATTTTTGCACATGCGGAACACTAGGGTTAGACTTGACGAGCCTAGCATGTACAAACGTGGCCTCAGAACACAAGAGACCGAAAGGTCGAACATGAGTCATATAGTCGATATGATCAACATGAAGATGTTCAGCATTGAAACCAGCTCATCTCACGTGATGATCGGACTTGGGTTGGTGAATTTGGATCATGTGTCACTCAAATGACTAGAGGGATGTCAATTTGAGTGTGAGTTTTTAATATGATTAACTAAACTCATTATCTTGAAGAATAGTCTAAGTAATCTCTGCAAATTTTCTGTAGTAGATCAATGGCTTGCGCAGTAGCACCCCTGAATTTTAATGCGGTCCTAGAGAAATATAAGATGAAAGATGATGGGAGCAACTTTGTAGACTGGGCCTGTAATCTGAGGCTTATCCTCATGGTTTCCGAAAAGAATTACGTCCTTGATGCACCGCTTGGTGATGCGCCCCCTTCCCGGCGGCAAAAGTCGTTTTGAACGTGTGGCGGTCGCGTTTGGATTACAACTCAGTAGTTTAGTGTGCGATTTTGTATGGCTTAGGACCGGGACTTCAAAGGTGCATATGAGATGTTCCATGAGTTGAAGCTTATCTTTGAGAAGAATGCCCGGATCGAGAAGTATGAGACCTCCGATAACTTCTATGCTTGCAAAATGGAGGAGAACGGGTTTGTGAGTGAGCATGTACTCAGAATGTCTGGGTATGCCAACACTCTCGCTTGGTTGGGAATTGTTCTCCTCCCAAAGGCATTCACTGACTGAGTTCTTCAATCATTGCCACCTAGCTACAAAAGCTTTGTGATAAACTACAACATGCAAGGGATGAATAAATCAGTCGCCGAGCTTTTGAGATGCTAAAAGTCGCTGAGTCACAAATCCAGAAAGAACACTAAGTATTGATGGTGAATAAAACCACAAGTTTCAAGAAAAATGTCAAGGGAAAGAAAGGTAACTTCAAGAAGAGGGATGGACCCAAGCCAGAAACTGAATGTTATCATTGCAAGGGGACTGGTCACTGGAAGCAGAACTGCGCCAAGTATCTGGCCGACAAAAAGGCAGCCAACGCCAAACAAGGTATATATGATATACATGTTATTGATGTGTACCTCACCAGCTCTCGTTGTAGTGCGTGGGTATTTGATACCAGTTCTGTTGCTCACATTTGCAACTCAAAGCAGGAACTGCGGAATTAATGGAGGTTGGCAAAGGACAAAGTGACGATGCGCGTAGGAAATGGTTCCAAGGTTGATGTGATTGCCGTTGGCACGGTCTCACTTCAATTACCATTGGGATTAGTGATGAACCTGAATAACTGTTATTTAGTGTGTGCGTTAAGCATGAACATTATATCTGGATCTTGTTTATTGTGAGATGGATACTGAGGGATCGATAGAAAATGTGTCTAGAGGGGTTGGACTAGACTACTTTTCAAGATAAAAATTCTAGCCTAGCCTAATTTCTAGGAGAGCAGAAATCTAGCAGTTGTAACAAGTCTAGGTCATCCTACACATGTAGTTCTAAGAGTATAGCAGCGGAAAGTAAACACATGCAAGTCTAATGTAGAGGTGTAAGGTAGGGAGATCAAACGCATGAGGTTGACACGACAATTTTTGGCATGGTTCCGGTAGGAGGCGCTATCGTACGTCCATGTTAGTGGAGACTTCACCCCACAGAGGGTAATGCTACGGCGACAGAAATCCTTCGGTCGACTCTTGAGCTTGCGTTGGTTTTTCCCTTGAAGAGGAAAGGGCGATGCAGTGCAGGAGCAGTAAGTATTTCGCTCAGTTTGAGATCCAAGGTATCAATCCAGTAGGAGAATCGCGTCAAGTCCAGAGTACTTGCGCAAACACAAAAGAGCTTGACCCAACGCTATAAAGGGGTTGTCAATCCCTTCAAGATTGATTGCAAAGTGAGATCTGAAGGTGGAAAGTGCAACGAAGTAAAATTGTAAGGCTGAAAATATGGTGTGAAGTAGACCCGGGGGCCATAGTGTTCACTAGAGCCTTCTATCAAAATAGCAAATAATACGGTGGGTGAAAAAATTACTGTTGAGCAGTTGATAGAACCGCACAAAGTCATGACGATATCTAAGGCAATGATCGTACATATAGACATCACGTCTGAGACAAGTAGACCGATACTTTCTGCATCTACTACTATTACTCCACACATCGACCGCTATCCAGCATGCATCTAGTGTATTGAGTTCATGACGAACAGAGTAACGCTTTAAGCAAGATGACATGATGTAGAGGGATAAACCCCATCTTTTTACCCTTGATGGCAACAACATGATGCGTGCCTTGCTACCCCTTCTGTCACTGGGTGAGGTCACCGCATGGTATAAACCCAAAACCAAGCACTTCTCCCATTGCAAGAATCATAGATCAAGTTGGCCAAACAAAACCCACAACTCGAAGAGAATTACAAGGATATGAAATCATGCATAAGAGAGATCAGAAGAAACTCAAATAATATTCATAGATAATCAGATCATAAATCCACAATTCATCGGATCTCGACAAACAGACCGCAAAGAAGATTACATCAGATAGACCTCCATGATGATCAAGGAGAACTTTGTATTGAAGATCCAAGAGAGAGAAGAAGCCATCTAGATACTAGCTATGGACCCGAAGGTCTATGGTGAACTACTCACGCATCACCGGAGAGGTCATGCTGTTGATGAAGAAGCCCTCTGTATCCGAATCCCCCTCCGACAGGGCACCAGAACGTGCCCCAGATGGGATCTTGCGGAGACAGAAGCTTGCGGCGGCGGAAAAGTATTTTCGTGGATCTCTCGCACAGTTTTGGAATTTTTCTGAATTTATAGGCGGAAGAGGTAGGGCACACGTGCCACAGGGGGACCACAAGCCTGCTAGGCGTGGGCCCCCCTGGCCGAGCCTAGGGGGCTTGTGGGGTCCCGTGCTGGCCCCTGCCTTTGTTCTCAAGTCTGGCGCATATCTTCTGTTTCGGAAACAATCTTTTTGGAAGTTTTATTCCATTTGGACACCGTTTAAAATCCTCCTCTGAAAAGTGTCAAAAACACGGAAAAAACAGAAACTGGCACTTGGCACTGAGTTAATAAGTTAGTCCCAGAAAAGATATAAAAGTCATACAAAACATGCAAAGTTTGACAAGTTAATAGCATGGAACCATCAAAAATTATAGATACGTTGGAGACGTATCAAGCATCCCCAAGCTTAACTCCTCCTCGTCCTCGGGTAGGGAAGTGATAAAGACTGAATTTTTGATGTGGAATGCTACCTAGCATAGTTGTCCTTTGTAACTTCTTTCATGTGACATGAATGCTCAGATCCGTAAGATCCAAAACAATAGTTTGCTATTGACATGAAAACAATAATACTTCAAGCAAACTAACAAGGTAATCATGAACTTTCGAAATAACAAGGCCAAAGAAAGTTGTCCCTACAAAATCATATAGTCGGGCTATGCTCCATCATCCTCACACAACTAATTTAAATCATGAACAACCCTGGTATTGGCTAAGTAATTGTTTTCGCACTCTTACTTTCTCAAACCTTTTTCCCCTCTCATGCAATACATGAGCGTGAGCCAAGGATATAGCACTGCAGGTGGGATAGAGTGTGGTGGTGGTTGTAAGACAAAAAGGAGGAGATGGTCACATTGACTCGGCATATTAAAGGGCTATGGAGATGCCCATTAATAGATATAAATGTGAATGAGTAGGGATTGCCATACAAAGGATGCACTAGAGCTATAAGTATGTGAAAGATCAAAAGGAGAACTAGTGGGTGTGCATCCAACTTGCTTGCTGACGAAGACCTAGGGCAATTTTGAGGAAGCCCATCATTGGAATATACAAGCCAAGTTATATAGTGAAAATTCCCACTAGCATATGGTGGTGACAAAACAAGAGGCTCTCAATCATGAAGAACATGGTGCTACTATGAAGCACAAGTGTGGAAAAAGATAGTAGCATTGTCCCTTCTCTCTTTTTCTCTCGTTTTTTATTTGGGCTCTTTGGCCTCTTTTTCTCTCTTTTTTTTATGTGGGCAACTTCGGCCTCCCATTTTTTTATTTCCTCACATGGGACAACGCTCTAATAATGATGATCATCACACTTTTATTTACTCACAGCTCAAAGCTTAGAACGATGATGACTCTATAGGAAATGCCTCCGGTAGTGTACCGGGATGTGCAACGATCTACCTTGGCGTATGACGTTGAAACATCTCGCTAGCTATCTTACGAGCATGCAATGGCAATATGAGAGTGATGGCACAAGTCATGAGACGGAACGGTGGGAGTTTCATGGCAATATATCTCGGAATGGCTATGAAAATGCCATAGTAGGTAGGTATGGTGGCTGTTTTGAGGAAGGCATATGGTGAGTTTGTGCACCGGCGAAAATTGCGTGGTACTAGAGAGGCTAGCAATGGCGGAAGGTGAAAGTGCATATATACCATGGCCTCACATTAGTCATGAAGAACTCACATACATGTTGTGGAAGTTTTTATTAGTAATCAAAACAAAGTGCTAAACGCATACTCCTAGGGGAAGGGCTGGTAGGTGTTAACCATCGCGTGATCCCGACCGCAACACAAAGGATGACAATCAATAGATTAATTACGCTCTGACTTCCTAACATAGTGGTTCACCATACGTGCATGTTACGGGAATCACTAACTTCAACACAAGTATTTCTAGATCCACAACACCCTACTAACATAACTCTTAATATTACCAAATCCACGCCTCAAAACTAATTGAGAGGAATCAGACTTCTCTTTCTACTCAATGCACATGAAGATGGAAGTTTTTGTATCCTCTTTGGGTACCTATCACCTTTGGGACTACTTTCATAGCACAAACCAACTTCCAAGTCACGCACCGCCCTGCTCTAAAAGATCTAAGTGAAGCACATAGAGCAAAATTATGTAGCTCAAAAGATATAAGTGAAGCATGATGAGCATTCTAGCAAATTCACGATGAGTGCATGTCTCTCTAAAAAGGTGTGCAGCAAGGATGATTGTGACACAACAAAAAGAAAAGACTCCTACGATACAAGACGCTCCAAGCAAAACACATATCATGTGGTGAATAAAGATATAACTCCAAGTAATGTGACCGATGGATTGAAGACGAAAGAGGGGATGACTTCCCGGGGCATTCCCAAGCTTAGGCTTCTTGGTGTCCTTGAATTTGGCTTGGGATGCCTTGGGAATCCCCAAGCTTGAGCTCTTTCCACTCTTTATCCCTTTGTCCATGAGAACATCACCCAAAACTTGAAAACTTCACAACACAAAACTTAAACAGAAACTCGTGATATCATTAGCACAAGAAAATAAACTACCACCTCTTTAGGTACTGTACCTGTCGTGGGTATAAGTCTGACAGTAGATGTGTAGGGTAAGAAAGGATGGGCAGAGCCTTAGCTACGGCGATGTTGTATGAGTTCAGGCCCCTCTACGGTGGAGGTAATAGCCCTACGTCTCAGTGCTCTAGGAGCTTGTTGTCGAGTGGAATATGGATTACAGTGAATTGCTAACCCTTGCACCAGTGGGGAAGGGCGGCTTATATAGAGTGCGCTGCCCTTCACAACGGTTCGGTGCACAGGGGTGGAGTAGTGGCGAATAAATGCATACGTTACAGGTAACGTATGTCTTAAATGCTAATAAAGGCACATAGAAACGTATGACCGTTGCCCTCCAGGGGGGTTACGATGTACAGAGTGGAATCCAGTCGGGAAGTTTGATACGCTCCGAATGCTCATCTCCGACTGGATGATGGAGGGATCGTCACCGACTGGATGATGGGAAGTCCTTAATTCAGTCAGAACTGAATAAGGGCCTTGTCCCTTATGAGGGGTAGTCCTTGGGTAGGACCTATAGGGCAGGCCTATGACCCTACCCTAGGACTATAACCCCATCAGTACCAAACTTGATTTCTATTCAAATTGTTGTTAGATTACTATATTCTCACTTTTCCATGGTTAGTACCCCCCGATACTATCCATAGTTTCATCAAAACAAGTAACCAACTCAACAAAAACAGAATCTGACAAAAACAGACCACTCTGTAGCAATCTGTATACTTCGTATACTTCTGGTACCTCACAAATTCTGAAAAATTACGACTTCCTGGGCAAAAGGCATGTAAACCAACATAAAAAAGAATCAAATCAAAAGCTCTTTCTGAATAAAAATGAAAAATAATATCGTGAGCGAAAAGTTTCTGCCTTTTTCCAGCAGGATCAAACAACCATCACCAAGACTAGTCATAAAGGTTTTGCTTGGCTCAAACTCAAAAAGAAACACAAAATACACAATCATAACAGAATTATGATGGTGTGGACGCAACAAAATATAAAGAAAAAGATAAATTCATTGGGTTGCCTCCCAACAAGCGCTATTGTTTAACACCCTTAGCTAGGCATTGATAATTCAATGATTCTCACACAAAAGACAAGAATTGAAGCCCAACGAGAGCATCATAAAGCATGTGAAAATCACATCTAAGTCTAAAATACTTCCTATGCATAGGCATTTTATAGGACAACAAATTATCAAGACAAGCAATAACGACCATATGCAAGGAAGAAGAAAGAGACAGTAGCAATCTCAACATAACGAGAGGTGATTTAGTGATATGAAAGTTTCTACCACAATATTTACCTCTCTCATAACAAGTACATGTGGGATCATATTCAAATTCTACAATATAGCTATCACATAGGATATTATTTTCATGATCCACATGCATGAAAAGTTGACGCTCTTCAAAAATAGTGGGATTATCATCAACTAAAGTCATGACTTCTCCAATCCCACTTTCAATATTATTGCAGATATCATATTCATCATGAGGCTTAAACAAATTTTCAAGATCATAAGAAAAATCATCGCCCCAATCATGATTATTGGAACAAGTAGTGGACATAGGAAAACTAGCATCCCCAAAGTTAGGGTTTTGCATATTTTTAGCATGATTGTCACTAATAGAATTTATAGTGAAACCATTACAGTCATGCTTTTCATTCAAGGAGCCCTCGTGAATCTCTTCATAAATTTCTTTATCACGATTTTCAGATTCACGCATCTCAAGAAAAACTCCATAGAGAAGGTCAAGTCCACTCAACTCACTAGCAATTGGATCAACATAATTGGATCTCTTAAAGAGATTAGCAAGTGGATGAGGATCCATATCACTAGATTTTTAGCAAGCGAAGATGCAAGCATATTGATGGTACATAGCACACAAGCGAACAGAAAGCAAGCGAGAGAAAAGGGCGAACGAAAAAGGCAAACGAAAAAGGCAAATATTTTTGTAAATTTTTGTTTTTCAGAAGTGTGGGAGAGGAAAACGAGAGGCAAAAAAAGTAAATGCAAGAGATGAGTTTGCGACACTTACTTGGATGAGTTCTTGACTTGATCCTCCCCGGCAACGGCGCCAGAAATTCTTCTGCTACGGCGACAGAAATCCTTCTGTCATCTCTTGAGCTTGTGTTGGTTTTTCCCTTGAAGAGGAAAGGGCGATGAAGCACAGGAGCAGTAAGTATTTCCCTCAGGTTGAGAACCAAGGTATCAATCCAGTAGGAGAATCGCGTCAAGTCCAAAGTACCTGCGCAAACACAAAAGAGCTTGCACCTAACGCTGTAAAGGGGTTGTCAATCCCTTCAAGATTGATTGCAAAGTGAGATCTGAAGGTGGAAAGTGCAACGAAGTAAAATTGAAAGGCTGAAAATATGGTGTGAAGTAGACCCGGGGGCCATAGTGTTCACTAGAGGCTTCTCTCAAAATAGCAAACAATACGGTGGGCGAACAAATTACTGCCGAGCAATTGACAGAACCGCGCAAAGTCATGACGATATCTAAGGCAATGATCATACATCTAGGTATCACATCCGACACAAGTAGACCGATACTTTCTGCATCTACTACTATTACTCCACACATCGACCGCTACCCAGCATCCATCTAGTGTATTGAGTTCATGACGAACAATGTAACGCTTTAAGCAAGATGACATGATGTAGAGGGATAAACTCAAACCAATGATGAAAACCCCATCTTTTTACCCTTGATGACAACAACATGATGCGAGCCTCGCTACCCCTTCAGTCACTTGGTGAGGTCACCGCATGGTATGAACCCAAAACCAAGCACTTCTCCCATTGCAAGAATCATAGATCAAGTTGGTCAAACAAAACCCACAACTGGAAGAGAATTACAAGGATATGAAATCATGCATAAGAGAGATCAGAAGAAACTCTAATAAGATTTATAGATAATCTGATCATAAATCCACAATTCATCAGATCTCGACAAACACACCGCAAAGAAGATTACATCGGATAGACCTCCATGATGATCATGGAGAACTTTGTATTGAAGATCCAAGAGAGAGAAGGAGCCATCTAGATACTAGCTATGGACTCGAAGGTCTATGGTGAACTACTCACGCATCACCAGAGAGGTCATGGTGTTGATGAAGAAGCCCTCTGTATTCGAATCCCCCTCCGACAGGGCACCAGAACGTGCCCGAGATGGGATCTTGCGGAGACAGAAACTTGCGGCGGCGGAAAAGTATTTTCGTGGATCTCTCGCACAGTTTTGGAATTTTTCTGAATTTATAGGCGGAAGAGGTAGGGCAGATGTGCCACAGGGGGCCCACAAGCCCGCTAGGCGCGGGTCCCCCCTGGTCGCACCTAGGGGGCATGTGGGGTCCCCTGCTGGCCCCTGCCTTGGTTCTCAAGTCTGGCGCGTATCTTCTGTTCCGGAAAAAAATCTTTTCAGAAGTTTTATTCGGTTTGGACACCGTTTAAAATCAGTCTCTGAAAAGGGTCAACAACACGGAAAAAACAGGAACTGGCACTTGGCACTGAGTTAATAAGTTAGTCCCAGAAAAGATATAAAAGGTATTCAAAACATCCAAAGTTTGACAAGATAATAGCATGGAACCATCAAAAATTATAGATACGTTGGAGACGTATCACGTAAGGGCTGCGAAAGTCCACGGCGGGCTCCATCCATGGAGGGTCCACAAAGAAGCGGCCTTGTCTATCCCACCACGACTTCCTTCCATAAAGGACTAGCCTTTCTCACGATAGATCTTCACGAAGTAAGTGATCTTCTTGCCCTTACAAAAATCTTGGTTCAACTCCACAACACGAAGTAGGAGGCTCCCAAGCGACACCTAACCAATCTAAGAGGCAACACCCTCCAAAAGGTAATAGATGGGGTAGATCAATGAACTCCTTACTCTTGTGCTTCTAAAGATAGTCTCCTCAACACAAATCTCTCTCTCAAAGAATATGCAAGGGTAGGAGAGGTTGATTTGGTGGAAAGCAGTTTGGGGAGGCTAGAGATCAAGTTTCATATGATTGGATTGGAATATCTTGGTCTCAACACATGAGTAGGTGGTTCTCTCTCAGAAAATGGATCTGGAAATGAAGTGTGTGTCGTGAGTGTTTCTCCCATGAATAAGAGGTGGGTGAAGGGGTATTTATAGGCAGCAACCAAAATCCAACCGTTACACACAAAAGAGAAAACTCGGTGACACCGAAGTTGGAAACTCGGTGGTACCGACTAGCACTAAAGCTGTGAACTTTTGAATGTCGGTGAGACCGATATATACAATTCGGTGGCACTGAAAAGGTGACTAACGGTTAGATGGCCAAACTCGGTGGCACCGATACTCAAACTCGGAAATTCCGGTTTTGTGTATCTTGGCAACAGAATGTTGGTCATCCAAACTCGGTAGCACCGATGCAGTTTCGGTTGAACCGATTTGGTGGGAATGGCTAGGGTGCTGTCTGAGGTTCAAACTCGATGGGTCCGATGTGGAAATGTTGGTGACACCGAATTTTTGAATGTGGAACATCACAGAGTGGATATGTGGGAAAAATGATTGGTTGTTTTGGTGGCTAACTTTGAGCATCTGAGCAATTAGTTCATTTTACTACCTCACCCCCTTTTAATAGTATTAGCTTTCCTAATAGACTCAAAAGTGATTTCTCAAAAATATAAAATGAAGAGTCTTCTATCTTGAAGCTTGAGCCAATATTATCCCTTTCTTGCATCCAGGGGTATCTCCACATAAACCTTAAGCCATAGCTCTCCATGGACTAATCCTGAAATATCTAGGTAAAAGTGTTAGTCCAAGAGACAATGTATGTTGTCATTAGTTATCAAAATCACCATGGGAGCATATGTGCTTTCAATCTCCCCCTTTTTGGTAATTGATGACAACATACAATCAAAGCTTCAAATAAAGATGCTCATAAGGATATGATAGCTTTGAAGGAAATATGACTAGTACAAGCTCCCCATAAATGTGTGAAATCCATTTAAAGGATAGTTGCTTTGGAATCCATGGGCACACAAAAGGTAGAAGGACAAGACAAGTCATAGGAATCTTGGCTATATGCATCAAACATATGTGAATGAAAGACTTCCATGTTGAAGACTCCCTCTTGCAAACAATATTTGCAAGAAACAAGAGGTCGTCATGAACAAGGATATGATGCATATACTTACCTTGAGGATCTTGAGCGTCTTGACATAGGAGTACACATGGGAAAACAAATGTAAGATAACACAAGAGTACCATGTTTTAAATATGCAAACAAATTAAAAAGTACCAAGAAATTGAAGACATGGTTAAGATAGGATTTGATGAAAGAATATGTCTCCAAGGAAAAAGAAGTGTTTCTCCCCAAGAAATGAGTATGTAATGTTTCCTCTCCCCTTGTATCAGGGCATGTGGATATTGGGAGTAGGTCGGAAAAATAAGTTCTAACCAATAAAGCCAATTACAACAGTATTTATCTCACTTCACCTTAATGTGTAGGGTTTGATACAAGTATCTCCCCTTAGTGTTGTTGCTCCCTCTTTTGTATAAGGTTCTTGATCGTATTTGATAGTATTTCTCCCCTATAAATAGGTTCACTGAATGGAAGATTTGATGATATTTCTCCCTCTTTGGCACAATTACCAAAAAGAAAGGTCAGAGGGTAAGGGCTCATTGAGAGAAAAAATAAGATCCTAGATACTTCTCTCTTTTGTAAGGGTTCCTGGAATTTTTTGTTTCTCCCCCTTAGATATTTTGTAGGGTTCATTGAATGTTCTCCCCCTTAGGTATGGATAAGAGTTCCTTGAATGATCTCCCCTTAAGTTAGGGATCCTAGAGGATTTTCACTCTTATATTGCATGGGATCACTGAGATTTTTCTCCCCCTAGAGAAGTTGTCTCCCCTGAGACAATAGTCCGGAAGAAATTATCAGAGCAACAAACTCAGAAAAATCGGAGTCACCGAGGCATAATGACTCGGTAGAACCGAGATTGATATTTAGTCCTTTTGGAGAAATCGGATGGAACAAGTTTCCCAATTCGGTGAAATCGAGTTGCAATGATAGTAAACTCTTTGACAGAAAATAGGTTGATTGAAAGAATTGTTTCAAAAGGTCAAGAGTCCAAAAGAATGATAATTCCAACAGAGACAGTTAAACAAAAGTAAGAAGAATAAGAGACGATTTTTTTATTATTACACACATATAGATGACACTGGAATGGTTCTAAGAATGTGGAAGATCAAATGTGAACCATACGATATTCTCCATATAGATGTGGGGCGGTGACTAGGTCACTTATATTAGAGTATTTGATTTGGGGAATCAAGCAAGAATGCTTGATCATAGGTCATACTCATCGTTAAGTGTGAAATGGGGTTACCATTTTTCGATTAAGCATTTCAATTTCTTCATATCACTTAAGTTTGTTGTACACCATGAATTGGTGTAGAGCTTTATCAAGGATATGCGTATATACCTTCGAATGATGTTGATGATGTGGCATGTAGGTGAATTTGTTGTGGATGCTCAAAGTTGATGAAGATCATCTTGAGTTGGGAGATATCAAGAAGTTTTGGTTCACTTTTCACCTAAAATGGTTAGTCACGCAAGGAAGAATATAATATATCCAAATAACATGAGTGAAATTTAATATCATAGAATTGTCAAGGATATGATTTTGTTGTCTTCTTCCTCCAAAAGGTTGTTGATACTTGGCCATGTCAAGATTGCTTTTGATGTGAGTTGATCGCAATCTCGTGGAGTGTATTTCTTCCAAGTACCTACAAAAGGTTAGATGTAATAGAAGGGAGCATAGTTTCCAAGACATAAGATAGTCATATGTATGGCATCAAGGAATAGTCAGTCAAGCTCATGCACTTGCCTACATTTGAGTGACTCTAGATCAAGTTTGAAGCATCAATGATGTTCAACTCACTCCTCAAATGACAACACTTTCTCATCAAGTGGTTTGGTGAAAATATCAGCAAGTTGTTTGTCAGTATGAACATGCTTGAGATCGATATCTCCTTTGGCAACATGATCATGGATGAAATGATGTCGCACTTGGATGTGATTGGTTCTAGAATGTTGCACAAGATTATATGCAATCTTAACAGAACTTTCATTGTCACTTAAAAATGGAACTTTTCTAACATGAATGACATAATGCTTAAGCATTTGAGACATCCATAGTAATTGAGCACAACAAGATCCAGTGACAATGTATTCAGCTTCAGCAGTTCATAAGGATAGCGAGTTTTGTTTCTTGGATGTCCAAGAGATAAGAGATCTCCTAAGAAATTGACATGTACCCGAGTTGGATTTTCAAGCAACCTTGTCTCCAGTATAGGCCGAGTCAAAATAGCCAACAAGATCAAAGGAAGATGCCTTGGTATACCATATGCCAAAGTTTGGTGTATGTATAAGGTATCTCACTATCCTTTTCACAGCCAATAGATGACACTCTTTAGGTGCTGCTTGATAGAGGGCACACATGCAAACACTTAGCATGATATCAGGATGAGAGGCACATAGATATAACAATGATCCAATCATTGATAAATAAACCTTTGGATCAACTGGTGCATCATCCTTAGTTAGGTCAAGATGTCCACTAGTAGGCATGGTTGTTCTCATACCTTCGCATTCTTGCATGTTGAACTTCCTGATCATGTCCTTGGTGTACTTCATTTGAGAGATGAACATACCTTCTCTCGATTGTATGATTTGCAATCCAAGGAAGAACTTTAGTTCACTCATCATGGACATCTCGAACTTCTCTCATATTAGCTTTCCCAACTTTTCACTAAAATGTGGGTTAGTACAACCAAAGATAATATCATCCACGTATATTTGACAAACAAATAGTTCGCCATTTACTCTTTTAGTGAATAGGGTTGCATCAATTTTCCCAATCTCAAAACCCTTTTCAATGAGAAACTTCGTTAGGCATTTGTACCAAGCTCTAGGTGCTTGTTTAAGACCATATAAATCTTTATGAAGTTTGTAAACATGATCAGGTTTCTTAGGGTTCACAAAACCAGGAGGTTATTTAACGTAAACTTCCTCTTCAATTTATCCATTGAGAAAGGCACTTTTAATATCCATTTGGTAGAGAGTTATATCATGTTGATTGGCATAAGCTAGAAGAATACGAATGGCTTCAAGTCTAGCAACATGAGCATAAGTCTCACCATAGTTCATACCTTCGACTTCCGTGTATCCTTGGGCCGAGATACGTGCTTTGTTACATACAACTTGTCCGTCTTCATCTTGCTTGTTCCGAAACACCCATCTTGTACCAATGATATTCTGCTCGCCTTGTGGTTTTTCAATAAGTGCCCATACTTGGTTCCTCTCAATGTTATGTAGCTCTTCACGCATTCCATTCACCGAATCTGGATCTTGGAGAGGTCTTCTACCTTCAAGGGTTCAATGCTAGATATGAAAGAATAATGCTCACAAAAGTTAGCTAGTCAAGTTTTTGTCCCGTTGTTTATGTCGCAATAGATTTGTTTCAGCGGATGATCTCTCTCCAGTCTTGCTCTAACTCTTGACAACTTCTTCTTCTTGGACGGAGGAGGTTCTTCTTCTTCTTCGTCATCTTGAGCATTGTCGTTGGCGTCATCTTCTCCTTGAGGTGGTGGTGAGGAAGGTTGACGTGGATCATTAAGATGATTTTCTTCCTCTTCTTCATTATGTCTTGTACCGCTTGTCGATGCTTCCACGTCATTTTGTGGTTTTCCTTCATGCGAAGTAGGAGCTTCCACTTGACTTTATGAAGTTCTTTCCTTCACCTCCATGGGACGAATCTTGCCAATAGACAAATATTTGATAGATTCCGAAGGTTCCTTATCTCCTATATCAACTGGCAATTGTTCGACTTGCGAACTGTTAGTCTCATCAAACTTCACATCTACCGTCTCTTCAACTTTTCGAGTTAATTTGTTGTAGACACGGTAAGCGTGAGAGTTTGATCCGTAATCAAGAAGGAAACCTTCATAAGATTTATGTGCAAATTTAGATCGACGATGCTTCTCAAGAATATAGCACTTACAGCCGAATACTCGAAATTATGCAACTTGGGGTTTATTACCGGTGAGTAGCTCGTATGCCGTTTGACCAAGAAGCTTGTGCAGGTAGAGTCGGTTTATGGCATGGCAAGCTATTTCCACGGCTTCTGCCCAAAAGTGTCTCCGAGTCTTGTATTCGTCAAGCATCATTCTCGCTATCTCTATGAGCATCCGATTCTTCCTCTCAACAACTCCATTTTGTTGAGGTGTGTACGTCACTGAGAACTCATGTAAGATACCTTCTTCGTCAAGAAAAGTATCCACATTAGTGTTCTTGAACTCGATTCCATTTTCGCTTTGAACCTTCTTGATCTTCACTTCAAACTGGTTTTCAGCTTTCCGAGAAAATTTCTTTAATATCATTTAAACCTGGGACTTATGATTGAGAAAGAACACCCACGTAAATTTCGAAAAATCATCAACAATAACTAGACCATAAGAATTTCCACCTTTGCTCTTATAAGCGTTGGGACCAAAGAGATCTATGTAAAGCAGCTCAAGGGGTATTCTTGTGGTCATGATGTTCTTCACGGGATGACTTCCTCCAACCTGTTTTCTTGCTTGACAAGCACTACAGAGTCTATCTTTGTCAAAGAGAACATCTTTAACACCAAGAATGTGATCAGCTTTGATGAGTTTGTCAAGATTACGCATACCAACATGTCCAAGCATTCTATGCCATAACCAACCATTAGAAGATTTTGCAATAAGGCATGTACGGGGTTTGGATACCTTAGAGAAATCAACAATATATAGATCACCTCTACAGAAACCAGTAAAGACGATGTTATGATTGTCTGTACGAAACAGTCGGCATTCAAGTGTCGTAAATAGCACATCGAAACCGAAATCTGCAAGTCTAGATACAGAAAGTAGATTGTAGCCAAGAGATTCTACTAGCATGACATTCTGAATGGAACTGTCATGAGATATGGCCACCTTACAGAGACCAAGTACCTTACCTTTGGAGTTGTTTCCAAAAGTTACACACCTTCGAGGTCCACGATTCATTGTGATTTCATGGAACATGTCTTTATCTCCGCTCATGTGATCAGTGCATCCACTGTCAAGAACCCACTCCTTACCACCAGCCATGTAGTCTTTAAGGTTAGCAATAAGACTATGATTCTTCATGGTCTTCTGATACTCGGCGTCGAAGTTCTCATCATCATCGTAGTAGCCATGTTCCGCATAGTCATCATCGGATGAAGTTTCCTCTTGAGAGACAAAAGTTTCATCAAAAATTTGATTATTACAGTGTTCAATTTTATGCATTTGAATGGCTTCAACAACAATGTTGTTGATGCTAATGAAATTTCCTTTGGCACTCATGAGGTCACGAAGCTCAGATAGGCATTTATCGAAGTTTGGATAGGTTGGCTTCATCCTATGGAAAGTAATGTATTTGTGAACAATGATACCAAGATTTTTCAAGGATAAATTTGGATATCTTTTCTCTAAGTGTTTCCACAAGTTATGAGAACACTCAAAGGTTTGCAATTGATTAAGCACATTTCTTGGTAAATCTCTAATGATAAGATTCACGGTGTTGAGGTTACCAAGCATGATAACTTCATCATCATGAGAAGGATGTATGGGGTCAATGGGAGGCGCATAGGGATATTCGATATACTTGCGCAGATGGAACTCATAGAATATATCAAGCATTTTGTATTTCCCTTGTCTAAAGTACTCCCCATCAACAATAGGCACTCTACAACTAAAAATATGGGAACTAGTCACATTCATCTTCCTCTAATGGCGGTTAAACCAAGGTTTTGGAAACCTTGCTCTGATACCAATTGAGGGATCGATATAAGATGTGTCTAGAGGGGGGTGCATAGAAAATTCTACTGGGGCGGAAATCTAGCAGTTGTAAGAAGTCTAGGTCACTCTACACATGCAGTTCTAAGAGTATAGAAGTGGAAAGTAAAACATGCAAGTGTAATGTAGAGGAGTAAGGTAGGGAGATCAAATGCGTGAGGTTGACACGACGATTTTTGGCATGGCTGCGATAGGTGGCACTATCGTACGTCCAAGTTAGTGAAGACTTCAACCCACGGAGGGTAACAACTGCGAGAGTCCACAAAGGGCTCCACCCACGGAGGGTCCATAAATAAACGGCATTGTCTATCCCACAACGGCTTCCGTCAATGGAGGACTAGCCTTACTCAAGGTAGATCTTTACGAAGTAGGCGATCTCCTTGCCCTTACAAACATCTTGGTTCAACTCCACAACACGAAGTAGGACGCTCCCTAGCGACACCTAACAAATCTAGGAGGCACCACCCTCTAAAAGGCAATAGATGTGGTAGATAAATGAACTCCTTGCTCTTGTGCTTCTAAAGATAGTTTCCACAACACAAATTACTCTCTCACAGAATATTCATGGGTAGGAGAGGTTGATTTGGTGGAAAGCTGTTTGGGGAGGCTAGAGATCAATTTTCAAATGATTAGATTGGAACATCTTGGTCTCAACACATGAGTAGGTGGTTCTCTCTCAAAAAATGGATCTGGAAATGAAGTGTGTGTTCTAAGTGCTTCTCCCACGAATGAGAGGTGGGTGAAGGGGTATATATAGCCAACAGCAAAAATCCAGCCGTTACACACGAAAGAGGAAACTCGGTGACACCAAAGTTGGAAACTCGGTGGTACCGACTAGCACTAAAGGTGTGAACTTTCGAATCTCGATGAGACCGATATATACAACTCGGTGGTACCGAATAGGTGACTAACGGTCACATGGCCAAACTCGGTGGCACCGATCCTCAAACTCGTAAATTACGATTTTGTGTCTCTTGGCAACAGAATGTTGGTCACCCAAACTCGGTAGCACAGGTTTCGGTTGCACCAATTTGGTGGGAATGGCTAGGGTTCTATCTAAGGTTCAAAATCGCTGGGTCCGATGTGGAAATGTTCGGGACACCAAATTTGTGAATGTGGAATTGACAGAGTTGATATGTGGGGAAAATGACTGAGTGTTTTGGTGGCCAACTTTGAGAATTTGACCAATCACTTCATTTTACTACCTCACCCCCTTTTAATAGTATTGGCTTTCCTATGGAATCAAAAGTGATTTCTCACAAATATAAACTGAAGAGTGTTCTAGCTTGAAGCTTGAGACGATATTATTCCTTTCTTGCATCCAGGGGTATCTCAACATAAACCTTAAGCCATAGGTCTCCATGGACTAATCGTGAAATATCTAGGTAAAAGTGTTAGTCCAAGAGACAATGTATGTTGTCATGAATTATAAAAATCACCAAGGGAGCATATGTTCCATGAGTTACTCATTTAAATCAGAGAATAATGGTTATTCTATTTATATGAGTAATATATTTTATGGTGATGCACACAATGTGAGGGTTTTGTTCTGATTGAATCTCGATAGTAATGAGAGACATGTCTATAACGTTGATGCCAAAAGATGTAGAGTTGATAATGATAGTACCACTTTCTTGTGGCACCGCCGCGTAGGTCATATTGGTATAGAACGCATGAAGAAACTCCATGCTGATGGATTTTTGGAGTCACTGGATTTTGAATCACTTAACACATGTGAACCATTCCTCATGGGTGAGATGACTAAAACTCCGTTCTCCGGAACTATGGAGCGAGCAAGTGACTTGTTAGAAATCATATGGTACGATTACGGTGTGTGGTCCGATGAGCATTGAGGCGCATGGTGGATATCATTATTTTCTCACCTTCGCTAATGACTTAAGTAGATACGACTATATTTACTTAATGAAACACAAGTATGAAACATTTGAAAAGTTCAAGCAATTTTAGAGTGAAGTGGAGAATCATCATAACTAGAAGATCAAATTCCTACGATTTGATCAAGGAGGAGAATATATGAGTTATTAGTTTGGCACTCACTTAAGACAATGTGTAATTGTCTCATAGTTGACGCCACTTGGAACACCATAGTGAAATGGTGTGTCCGAACACCGTAATCGTACTTGATTGGATATGGTACGTTCAATGTTGTCTCTTGCCGATTTGTCGGTACCATTTTGGGGTTATGCATTAGAAAAAGCTGCATTCACTTTAAATAGGGCACCATCAAAATTCGTTGAGATGACGCCATATGAACTATGGTTTGGCAAGAAACCAAAGTTGTCGTTTCTTAAAGTTTGGTGATGTGATGCTTATGTCAAAAAAGCTTCACTGTAAAAAAGTTGGAACCCAAAGCGGAGAAATGCGTCTTCATAGGATACCCGAAAGAGACAATTGGGTATATGTTCTATCTCAGATCCGAACGCAAAGCGTTTGTCGCTAAAAATTGAATATTTATTGAGAAAGAGTTTCTATCAAAAGAATTGAGTGGCAGGAAGATAGAACTTGATGAGGTTATTGAACCTATACTTCAACCAGAAAGTAGCGCATCACAGAAAATTGTTTCTGTGGATCCTACACCAATTGAAGAGGAAGCTAATGATGATGATCAGAAGCGTCAGATCTAGTTTCTACTGAACCTCGTAGGTTCACAAGGGCACGAACTTCTCCTAAGTGGTATGGTAACCATGTATTATCAATCATGTTGTTGGACAACGATGAACCTACAAACTTTGGTGATGCGATGGTGGGCCCAGATTCCAACAAATGGTTAGAGGCCATGAAATACGAGATAGGATCTATGTATGAAAACAAAGTTTGTACTTTAGAAGTATTACCTGAAGGGTGAAAGGCCATTCAGAATAAGTGGATCTTTAATAAGAAGATAGACTTACAACAAAAGTTTTTTCACAAGTTCAAGGAGTTGACTACGATGAGACTTTATCACCCGTAGTGATGCTTAAGTCTGTTAGAATTATGTTAGCAATAACTGCATTTTTCGATTATGAAATTAGGCAAATGGATGTCAAAACTGCATTCCTTCACGGTTTCCTGAAGGAAGAGTTATATATGATGCAACCGGAAGGTTTTGTCGATACGGAGAATGCTAACAAAGTGTTCGAGTTCTAGCGAATCAGTTATGGACTGGTGCAAGCATCTCGGAGTTGGAATCAACATTTTGATGAGGTGATCAAGGCGTTTGGGTTTATACAAGTTTATGGAGAAGCTTTTATTTACAAGAAAGTGAGTGGGAGCTCTATAGCGTTTCTAATATTATATGTGGATGACATATTCCTGGTTGGAAACAATATAGAATTTTTGGGAAGCGTAAAGGATTATTTGAATACGAGTTTTTCAATGAAGGACCTAGGAGAAGCTGCTTACATATTAGGCATCAAGATCTATAAAGATAGATCAGGATGCTTATAGGACTTTCACAGAGCAGATACCTTGACAAAGTTTTGAAGAAGTTCAAAATGGATCAGTCCAAGAAAGGGTTCTTGCCTGTATTGCAAGGTGTGAAGTTCAGTAAGACTCAATGCCCAGTGACTGCAAAAGATAGAGAAACGATGAGTGTCGTCCTCTATGCTTCAGCCATAGGCTCTATCATGTATGCAACGATGTGCACGAGACCTTATGTGAGCCTTTCCATAAGTATGGCGAGAAGGTTACACAGTGATCAAGGAATGGAACTGTTGGGAAAATGACACCTATGGGAACCTCCAAGGATCCCCTGATTGTTTGGTGGGGAGAGATGTGGCACCAAGGGCAGATCTAGCGATCAACACCGGCAAGGTCTTTTCCCAGGTTCGGGCCGCTTAGCGCGTAAAACCCTACTCCTGCTTTGTTTGTTGTATTGGGTGCTTACTACAGGATTACTACCTACAGTGATTGCCTTTCGGCCTCCTTTTAGAAGAGATAAAAGTTCCAACCTCTAGAAATGAGATATGGGCCTCCTTTTATAGGCAAAAGGGGTCACCAACAATGCTCTGTAGTGGGTTCATGAGTCGCATGGTGAAAAGGGTTCACCGCTATTTGTCTACCGCAGTGTCAGGGGTAGTAAATGCCTTGTCAGCCCCCCCTAGCCTGCATCATGGTGGCATCAACACGTATCCAGGTGTTTTGACACCTGGGCTTTGTGCGGGCGCATGAGGGATGTGCTGGAGCGGTGGCAGTCGGTGGCACTGTGGCACGAGGGACACCTGGCGGGCGAAGGGAACTTGCCGGCCTAGCGTACTTTCCGGTGGCCTAACCTGTCTTCCCGGCAAGGAGGGCTTGCCGGGGCCTCGGACGTCTTCCCGACAAGGAGGGCTTGCCGGGGCCTTGCGTGTCTTCCCCACAAGGAGGGCTTGCTGGGGCCTTGTGGGTCTTCCCGGCAAGGAGGGCTTGCCGGGGCCTTGCGTGTGTTCCCGGCAAGGAGGGCTTGCTGGGGCCTTGTGGGTCTTCCCGGCAAGCAGGGCTTGTCGGGGCCTTGTAGCTTGGGCTTGTTGTTCACACCCATGGAGGGGTGTGGCCTTGGCGAGCTTGGGTTTATCTTCCCGTCAGCCCTCTTTGTGTACTGCTGCGAAGGGCGTTGCCGGCGCCCATGCACAAGTTTGGGGCACAGGAGACCCCAGTCTTCAGTGCACCGTCAGGAGCCCCCGGGCCTAGGCCACACACGCGCGCGAGGCATCTTTGGGCTAGGCCCAAAGTGGTGCACGACCTTCTGTGACAGGGTATTTTGCAGTTTGGAGCCGTTGCAAATGGCCTTTCCCCATGTCGCGCATCGAGCGCGCGAGGTGGACAGGTGTGCACACAGTGGCCGTCCCACCTCCCTAAGCATTAGTGCCATGCGTGAGTCATGCGTAGTAACTGTCAGGCAAGTGGCGATGGTGGCCTTAAAGGTCGTGGTCATGGTCGGGCCTTCCCCAACATGCATTGGTGCAACAGGGCAGCCCCCTGTTCGCCTGTGATCACGGGTGATTGGGAGAGAGGGGCGTCGGTTTCTGGAGCGAGGAGAGCTAGCCCCCGCGCCTCGCCCTATAAATTAGGGGGTTTGAGTGGGAGTTTTGCTCATCCATCCAACTCCCAAAACGCTCAGCACCCCCATCTTGTTTCCGTAGCATTTTCCTTAGCTTTAGGTGGCGCTCGCCCCTAACCATGGCTAGGGGAAGAGGACGGCCACCATCGGCCGCTAGAGGAGCGATAGGATCCGGTTCAGATCATGCCTCAACTTCAAAGGCTGTAGCTGCGGAGGGTGGCCCGAGCGCCCAAGGTGGCGGAGGGGGGAGGGGCCACGGTCGCCGCGGAGGCCGTGGCCGAGAAAGGAGGGATGCTACTCCTGCACCCCCGTCTTCTCCGAGGCTTGTTCCCTCGGGGACTCGTGTTGAAAGGACTCCGTTAGAGTTCCTCGTCAAACTACAAGGCCGCATCAGGACCCGGCTTCAACTCCCCATCGCCTTCGCAAGGGCGATGAGCGACGAGACACTTCCGATGTTGTGGCTTCGGGTGGATGGTCGCAGCAATGGCGCCGTACCGGGGGCCATGGAGAAACGAGGGACTCGGCTCCTGTTCCTTGGCCGTGGGTGGAAGAGCTTCGCTTGTGCCCACAATCTCTAGGACGTGCACGTTCTTCGCTTCAAGATGATGGTGGACAACCTGCTCTCCATCAAGATATACGGGAGCTCATGTGTACGCCTCAGCTGCTGTGAAGAGAGCTCGAGCGGGACTGAAGGTCCTTCCTCGTGCGAGGGCGACGAGGATGGGACAAACGAGAGCGACAACGAGTATGGGTCAGATCCTTGGCAGGCTAAGCCTAGGTACGAGGACCTGACCTCAGAGTGACAACCGGTCGCACCATCACCATCAGCTCGTGCCTCTCCTCCACCTGAGTTGGGACCTGATACGTCTCCGTCGAATCTACTTGTCCAAACTCTTTTTCCCTTGTTTTGGACTCTAATTTGCATGATTTGAATGGAACTAACCTGGACTAACACTGTTTTCAGCAGAATTGCCATGATGTTGTTTTTGGGCAGCAATAAAAGTTCTCGGAATGACCTGGAAACTTACGAGGATTTTTTGTGGAATGTATAAAAAATACTGGCGCAAGAATCAACCAAAGAAGTGGAGTGTGGAGCCCACAAGCCCACCAGGCGTGGGTCCCCCTGGCCATGCCTAGCAGGCTTGTGGGGCCCATGTTGCTCCACCGCCTCCAGTTCCTGCTCTATTTAGTCCCTTTCGTCGGGAAAAAAATTAGGGAGAAGAGTTCATCGCATTTTATGACACGGAGGTGCTGCCACCTCCTGTTCTTCCTCTAGAGGGCAGATCTGGAGTCCGTTCTAGGCCTCGGAGAGGGGAGATCGTCGCCATCGTCATCACCAACCTTCCTTCATCGCCAATTCCATGATGCTCTTCACCGTTCGTGAGTAATCTCATCGTAGGCTTGCTGGACGGTGATGGGTTGGATGAGATATATCATGTAATCGAGTTAGTTTTGACGGGGATTGATCCCTAGTATCCACTCTGTTCTGAGATTGATGTTGCTACTACTTTGCCATGCTTAATGCTTGTCACTAGGGCCCGAGTGCCATGATTTTAGATCTGAACCTATTATGTTGTCGTCAATATATGTGTGTTCTTGATCCTATCTTGCAAGTTGTAGTCACCTACTATGTGTTATGACCCGGCAACCCCGGAGTGACAATAGCCGGAACCACTCCTGGAGATAACCCTAGTATGAGGTGTTCATGTATTCACTAAGTGTTAATGCGTTGGTCCAGTTCTTTATTAAAAGGAGAACCTTAATATCCCGTAGTTTCCATTAGGACCCCGCTGTCATGGGAGGGATGGACAATAGATGTGATGCAAGTTCTTTTCCGTAAGCACGTATGACTACATACGGAATACATGCCTACGTTACATTGACGAACTGGAGCTAGTTACATATCTCTCCGTGTTTTAACTGTTGCATGATGAATACCATCCGGCATAATCATTCATCACCGATCCAATGCCTACGAGTTTTTCCTACTGGTCCTTGCTATGTTACTTTGCCGCTATTGCTGTCCCTGCTACTACTGTTACTATGTCGCTACTGCTGTCACTGCTGCTACTGTTATTGTTGCTACTGTTGCTATCACACTACCTTGCTACTGATACTTTGGTGCAGATACTAAGTCTTTCAGGTGTGGTTGAATTGAAAACTCAACTGCTAATACTTGAGAATATTCTTTGGCTTCCCCTTGCGTTGAATCAACAAATTTGGGTTGAATACTCTACCCTCGAAAACTGTTGAGATCCCCTATACTTGTGGGTTATCAGGACCAACGAGCCGGAATAACCGACGCTGCCACATATTGCGGGTAGCGCTTAGTTCCCAGCTGTGTTGTCCCTTCTGCCCCTGTTCGCCTCCATGTAGTGCTAGTCCAGGAGGAGCCAACCTGGGTTGCGTCGGGGGCCTTTCCGCTTTTTGACTTCTTGAACTTCTGTCCGGCAAGTATTGTCCCTCGCCAAAGAGAGTATCATAAGTTAGAGTAGTAAAAATCATCCATGGAATATGTCTGAGCTTGCCTCAAACAATTGAATGAAATGTTGTTTCCTTTTTGTCTGACCCCCCTATTTGTATGATACACCCTTTGCGTTTCCAGGAAGCTTGTCGGCGTGAATAGTCCTACCTCTAGTGCTTTGAGGAATGGATCCTTAGCAGTTCATCGGACGGGTCGTTACCGGTGATGTCTACTACGCAACCTTCTCCTTGTAGACGTTGTTGGGGCTCCAAGTGAAGAGGTTTGTAGGACAGTAGCAATTTTCCCTCAAGTGGGTGACCTAAGGTTTATCAATCCGTGGGAGGCGTAGGATGAAGATGGTCTCTCTCAAGCAACCCTGCAACCAAATAACAAAGAGTCTCCTGTGTCCCCAACACACCCAAGACAATGGTAAATTGTATAGGTGCACAAGTTCGGCGAAGAGATGGTGATACAAGTGCAATATGGATGGTAGATATAGGTTTTTGTAATCTGAAATTACAAAAACAGCAAGGTTACTAGTAACGAAAGTGAGCACGAATGGTATTGCAATGCGTGGAAACAAGGCCTAGGGTTCATACTTTCACTAGGGAAGTTCTCTCAACAATAATAACATAATTGGATCATATAACTAGCCCTCAACATGCAACAAAGATTCACTCCAAAGTCACTAATAGCGGAGAACAAACAAAGAGATTATTGTCGGGTACGAAACCACCACAAAGTTATTCTTTCTGATCGATCTATTTAAGAGTCCGTCGTAAAATAACACGAAGCTATTCTTTCCGTTCGATCCATCATAGAGTTCGTACTAGAATAACACCTTAAGGTACATATCAACCAAGACCCTAATGTCACCTAGATACTCCATTGTCACCTCAAGTATCCGTGGCATGATTATACGATATGCATCACACAAACTCAGAATCATCTATTCAACCAACACATAGAACTTCAAAGAGTGCCCCGAAGTTTCTACCGGAGATTCAAAACGTGTGCCAACCCATATACATAGGTTCCCAATGTCCTGAAATCCGCAAGTTGATCACCAAACCATACATCGAGTACTCACATGAATATCCAAACGTGTGCCAACCCATATGCATAGGTTCCCAATGTCACAAACCCGCAAGTTGATCACCACAGATAGACACGTGCAAGACATACATCAAGTGTTCTCAAAGACTCAATCCGATAAGATAACTACATAGGGGAAACTCAATTCATTACAAGAAGGGAGAGGGGAAGAACATCATAAGATCCAACTATAGTAGCAAAGCCATGGTACATCGAGATCAAGACATCTCAAGAACACGAGAGAGAGAGATATCAAACACATAGCTACTGGTACATACCCTCATCCCCGAGGGTGAACTACTCCCTCCTCGTCATGGAGATCGCCGAAATGATGAAGATGGCCACCGGAGATGGATTCACCCTCCGACAGGGTGCCAGAACGGGCTCCAGATTGGTTTTTGGTGGCTACAAAGGCTTGCGGCGGCGGAACTCCCGATCTAGGTTTCTTTCTGGGGTTTCTGAATTTATAGGAACTTATGGCGGTGGAATTGCGTTAGTTGGGCCAACTAGGAGGTCACTAGCCTGCATGGCGCGGCCTGGGGGGTGGCCGCGGCGTGAGGGCTTGTGACTCCCTCGTGGCTCTTCTGGCCTTCTTGCAAAGCTTCGGGGGTCTCTTTTGGTCCCAAAAAATCATCGTAAAGTTTCATTCCATTTGGACTCCATCTGAAAAAGGGTCAAAAACACGGAAAAAACAGAAACTCGCACTTGGCACTGAGTTAATAGGTTAGTCCCAAAAAAGATATAAAATATCATATTCATGCATATAAAACATCCAAAGTTGATAAGATAATAGCATGAAACCATCAAAAATTATAGAAACATTGGAGACGTATCAAGCATCCCCAAGCTTAACTCCTGCTCGTCCTCGAGTAGGGAGGTGAAAAAGAATGAAGTTTTGATGTGGAATACTACCTACCATAGTTGTCCTTTGCAACTTCTCTCATGTGACATGAATGTTCAAATCCGTGAGATTCAAAGCAATAGTTTTCTATTGACATGAAAACAGTAATACTTCAAGCAAACTAGCAAGGTAATCATGAACTTTCAAAATAACAAGGCCAAAAAAAGTTATCCCTACAAAATCATATATTCTGGCTATGCTTTATCATCCTTGCACAACGAATTTAAATCATGGACAACCTCGGTATTGGCCAAGTAATTGTTTTCACACCTTTACTTTCTCAAACTTTTTCAACTCTCACGCAATACATGAGCATGAGCCATGGTTATAGCACTATAGGTGGAATGGAGTGGTCGAGGTTGTGAGACAAAAAAGGAGAAGATGGTCACATTGACTAGGCATATCTATGAGCTATGGAGATGCTTATCAATAGATATCAATGTGAATGAGTAGGGATTGCCATGCAAGAGATGCACTAGAGCTATGAGTATGTGAAAGCTCTTAAGAAAAACTAGTGGGTGTGCATCCAACTTGCTTGCTCACGAAGACCTAGGGCAATTTTGAGGAAGCCCATCATAGGAATATACAAGCCAAGTTACATAATGAAAATTTCCCACTAGCTATACGGTGGTGACAAAATGAGAGACTCTCAATCATGAAGATCATGGTACTTAATATGAAGCACAAGTGTGGAAAGGAGGTAGTAGCATTTTCCCTTCTCTCTTTTTCTCTCATTTTTTTGGTGGGCTCTTTGGCCTCTCTTTTTTTGTCGGCATCTTTGGCCTCTTTTTGTAAATGGGCTTCACTGGCCTCTTTTATTTCCTCACATGGGACAATGCTCCATCAATGATGATCATCACACTTACAACTCAAAACTTAGAGCAATGATGACTCTATATGGAATGCCTTCGATAGTGTACCATGACAATCATCTAGCGGGGCATAGACATCAATGGAAACATCATGCTAGCTATCTTATGATCATGCAATGGCAATGTAGAAGCTGTGGCACATGTCATGGTGGTAGTTGCATGGCAATATATCTCGGAATGGCTTTGAAAAAGCCATAGTAGGTAGGTATGCTGGTTGTTTTGAGGGCGGCTAATGGTGGTTTTATGCACCGGCGAAAGTTGCACGGCACTAAAGAAGATAGTGATGGTGAAAGGTGAAAGTTTGTCTAAACCATGGAATCAACATTAGTCAAGAAGAACTCATATACTTGTTGCAAAAGTTTTATTAGTAATCGAAACAAAGCATTCAAAAATACTCCCAGGGGAAGGGTTGGTAGGTATAAACCATCGCGCGATCCTGACCGCTACACAAAGGATGACAATTAATAAACAAATCATGCTCAAACTTCATCACATAGCGGTTCACCAGACGTGCATGCTACGGGAATCACCAACTTCAACACAAGTATCTCTAGATTCACAACACCATACTAACATAACTTAAATATTACCACAACGACATCTCAAAACTAATTGAGAGGAATCAATCTTCTCTTTCTACTCAATGCACATGAAGATGGAAGTTTTTGTAACCCTTCGGATAACTACCACTTTTGGGTATACTTTCATAGCATAAGCCAACTTCAAAGCCACGCACCGTTGTGCTCTAAAAGATATAAGTCAAGCACATAGAGCAAAATCAACTAGCTCTAAACATATAAGTGAAACACATGTGAGCTGAATTGCCTAACTCAAAGGATATAAGTGAAGCTTGACAAAATCAGGGTGAGTGCATGTCTCTCTCTCTAGGTGTGCAGACAGGAAGATTGTGACACAACAAAAATAAAAGACTCCTACGATACAAGACGCTCCAAGCAAAACACATATCATGTGGTGAATAAAAATATAGCTCCAAGTAACATTACCGATGGATTGATGACGAAAGAGGGGATGCCTTCCCGGGGCATCCCCAAGCTTAGGCTTTTTTGGCATCCTTGAATCAACTTGGGGTGCCTTGGGCATCCTCAAGCTTGAGCTCTTGCCACTCTTCATCTCTTTGTCCATAAGAACTTCACCCAGAACTTGAAAACTTCACAACACAAAACTTAAACAGAAACTCGTGATATCATTAGTATAAGAAAGCAAATCACCACTTCCTTAGGTACTGTAGCAAACTTAAATTCTACTTATGTTGGTGTTGGGTTGCTGTATTTTCACTTTTCCATGGCTAGTACCCTCCGATACTATCCATAGTTTCATCAAAATAAGCAACCAACTCAACAAAAACAAAATCTGTTAACAGCAGACCAGTATGTAGCAATATTTATACTTCGTATACTTGTGGTACTTCAATAAATTTGAAAAATTACTACAATCTGAAGAAATTGCATAGAAATCAGCAGCAAAAAGAATAAACTCAAAATCTCTTACATGATAAAAATGAAAATTATTTTTGTGAGCAGAAAGTTTCTGTCTTTTTCCAGCATGATCAAACAATCATCACCAAGACTAATCATAACAGTTTTTCTTGGCACAAACACAAAAAGAAAAACAAAAGACACAATCATAACATAATTATGATGGTGTGGAGAAAAGAAAATAGGAAGAAAAAAGGAAAGAAAAATTTATTCATTGGGTTGCCTCCCAACAAGCGCTATCGTTTAACGCCCTTAGCTAGGCATTGATTTCAATGATGCTCACATAAAAGGTAAGGATTGGAACACAACGAGAGCATCATGGAGAAAATGGCTAGCAATTTAAGTCTAACCCACTTCCTATGCATAGGGATTTTGTGATCAAACAATTTATTGGAGCAAGAATCAACTAGCATAGGAAGGCAAAACAAGCATAGCTTCAAAAATTTCAACACATGGAGAGGAAGCTTGATACTATTGCAATAAGTAGAAGCGTATGATCCTCTCTCATAGTAATTTTCAGTAGCATCATGAGTGAATTCAACAATATAACCAACACCTAAAGCATTCTTTTCATGATCTACAAGCATAGAAATTTTACTACTCTCCACATAAGGAAATCTATTCTCAAGAATAGTAGTGGGAGTATCGTAAAAGACTTGAGCACTACAAATTGTGTCCATAATGAAAAAGCAAGGTTTAGCAAAGGGGTTTTCGAGAAAATGACAAGTTTTATCATCCCTCTTCTTTAAAGCATAAGTATCCTTACAATAATCACCATAGATAGGGGGCATGCTTTCATCAAAATGATTTTGATCATTCAAAGTGGAAGTGCTAAAAAGATCATCTTCATCAAATATAGCATCCCCAAGCTTGTGGCTTTGCATATCATTAGCATCATGGGTATTCAAAGAGTTCATGCTAAGAACATTGCAATCATGCTCATCATTCACATATTCTATGCAATTCTTCTTTCAGCACTTGAGCACAATTTTCCTTCCCATCATGCTCACGAAAGAAATTGAAAAGATGGAGCATATGAGGCATCCTCAATTCCATTTTTTTGTAGTTTTCAAGCGAAAGAACAAGAAACAAAAAGATTCGATTGCAAGATCTAAAGATATGCCTTCAGGCGCTAACCTCCCCGGCAACGGCGCTAGAAAAGAGCTTGATGTCTACTACGCAACCTTCTCCTTGTAGACGTTGTTGGGCCTCCAAGTGCAGAGGTTTGTAGGAGAGTAGCAATTTTCCCTCAAGTGGGCGACCTAAGGTTTATCAATCCGTGGGAGGCGTAGGATGAAGATGGTCCGTCTCAAGCAACCCTGCAACCAAATAACAAAGAGTCTCTTGTGTCCCCAACACACCCAATACAATGGTAAATTGTATAGGTGCACAAGTTCGGCAAAGAGATGGTGATACAAGTGCAATATGGATGGTAGATATAGGTTTTTGTAATCTGAAATTAGAAAAACAGCAAGGTAACTAGTAACCAAAGTGAGCACGAATGGTATTGCAATGCGTGGAAACAAAGCCTAGGGTTCATACTTTCACTAGTGAAGTTCTCTCGTACAATAATAACATAATTGGATCATACAACTAGCCATCAACATGCAACAAAGATTCACTCCAAAGTCACTAATAGCGGAGAACAATCGAAGAGATTATTGTCGGGTACGAAACCACCACAAAGTTATTCTTTCTGATCGATCTATTCAAGAGTCCGTAGTGAAATAACACGAAGCTATTCTTTCCGTTCGATCCATCACAGAGTTCGTACTAGAATAACACCTTAAGATACAAATCAACCAAGACCCTAATGTCACCTAGATATTCCATTGTCACCTCAAGTATCAGTGGGCATGATTATATGATATGCATCACACAATCTCGGAATCATCTATTCAACCAACACATAGAACTTGAAATAGTGCCCCGAAGTTTCTACCGGAGAGTCAAAACGTGTGCCAGCCCATATGCATAGGTTCCCAATGTCACGAAACCCGCAAGTTGATCACCAAAACATACATCGAGTACTCACATGAATATCCAAACGTGTGCCAACCCATATGCATAGGTTCCCAATGTCACAAACCCGCAAGTTGATCACCACAGATAGAGACATGCAAGAAATACATCAAGTGTTCTCAAAGACTCAATCCGATAAGATAACTTCAAAGGGGAAACTCAATTCATTACAAGAAGGGAGAGGGGGAAGAACATCATAAGATCCAACTATAGTAGCAAAGCCCATTGTACATCGAGATCAACACATCTCAAGAACACGAGAGAGAGATCAAACACATAGCTACTGGTACATACCCTCAGCCCCGAGGGTGAACTACTCCCTCCTCATCATGGAGATTGCCGGGATGATGAAGATGGCCACCGAAGATGGATTCCCCCTCCGGCAGGGTGCCGGAACGGGCTCCAGATTGGTTTTTGGTGGCTACAGAGGCTTGCAGCGGCGGAACTCCCGATCTAGGTTTCTTTCTGGGGGTTTCCTAATTTATAGGAATTTATGGCGGTGGAATTACGTCAGTTGGGCCAACGAGGAGGTCACAAGCCTGCACGGTGCGGCCTAGGGGGGTGGCCGCGTTGTGAGGGCTTGTGACTCCCTTGTTGCTCTTCTTGCCTTCTTCCAAAGCTTCGAGGGTCTCTTTTGGTCCAAAAGAATCAACGTAAAGTTTCATTCCATTTGGACTCCGTCTGAAAAAGGGTCAAAAACACGGAAAAAACAGAAACTGGCACTTGGTACTGAGTTAATAGGTTAGTCCCAGAAAAGATATAAAATATCATATTGATGCATATAAAACATCCAAAGTTGACAAGATAATAGGATGAAACCATCAAAAATTATAGATACGTTGGAGACGTATCAACCGGCAATACTCCTTGCCGCACTCAGTGCAACCGTTAAATCGTCGAGCGTGGTTCAAGGCGAAATAAGGTGCTGCGTAGCCTCTTGGTCTGTTGAGCAAGTTTAAAACAATGTGAAGGCGCTTTGTGGACATTCATATTGTTGAAGGAGCTCAAATCAGAACCAAGGTGCACTAATCCTGGTAAGGTTCCTTCTACGCGCAGGTTTGTGAAACAAAGATTGGGATTTCTACAAAGGAAACAACCTATCCACTTGAAAAATCCATCTAGAATTTTTATCACTTATCAATTGTGCCTCGGCACTTCTTCCCGCGACGTCTGGATCTTTTGCCAGAGCCTTAGACGCATGGCAAGCAGGATGTTACACCCTCCCAGCAACCTCCCCATCGGCAAGGTTCTTGCCGATAGTCTTTGACAATAGCGTAGGAAAGGAGTTTGCCGGGGCGTAACTCCTTTTTCTCTTTTGCTAGGCCGTGCTGGCGGAGCCCCCGAGCGCATCTTTAGCGGCGACGCGACGCTTCCACGGGAGAAAATGTTTCCGCTGGAGTGCGTGCCTGAGCTTCGGGACCTCTTTGCGCATCCTCGATGGTTATGCATCACTCCGTAGAGGTGCGTCCATTGTAGTATGCACCGCAGGCCTCGCCGGAGCCCCCAGGCACACCCTCGGCAGCAACACACTGTCCTGGAGCAGCGCATCAGCCTGATAGCGTCGAACTCGGGGTCTCCATCTCCTTGGCCTGCGCTCGCGCAGCGGCGCGCCTACGCAGGCGCTAGAAGGCTATGGCAGAGTGGAGCGACCACCGCTGCGTCCTGCTTTGGGGAACCGCGGCGGTGTGCTCAACTTCCAAAGATCTGGTGTAGGGCTCGCTCGGATTCGCGAAAAATCTCTCAGCCCCCTACCTAGCGCTCCAAAGATGTCGGGAAAGTGACCCGCCTGTTGGAACCTCCGTGGATCCCTTGGCACCGACCGGGGACAGAGGTGGCGCCACGAGCGGAGCGAGCGTTCGGCATCGGCAAGGTTTTTACCCATGTTCGAGTCGCTACTCCTAGTTTGCTTGTTGTATTGGGTGCTTACTGTAGGGTTACTTGCTACAGTAATTGCCTTTCGGCAGGTGATCAAAGAGTCTAAACCCCAAAAGGTCCCACCTCTAGAAATGAGCTTTGGTCCTCCTTTTATAGGCAAAAGTGGTCACCAATAGTGCTCTGTACTGGGTTCACGAGTCGCATAGTGAACAGGGTTCACCGCTATCTATCTACTGCAGTGTCAGGGGTAGTAAATGGCTTGTCAGGCCCCCTGACCTGCATCAACGTGGCATCAACACGTACCCAGGTGTTTTGACACCTGGGCTTTGTGCTGGCGCATGAGGGATGCGGTGGAGCGGTGGCAGCCGGTGGCACTGTGGCAGGAGGGACACCTGGCGGGCGAAGGGAACTTGCCGGCCTGGCGTCCTTGCCCGTGGCCTAACCTGTCTTCCCGTCAAGGAGGGCTTGCCGGGGCCTTCGATGTCTTCCCGGCAAGGAGGGCTTGCCAGGGCCTTGCGTGTATTCCCGGCAAGGAGGGCTTGCCGGGGCCTTGTGGGTCTTCCCGGCAAGGAGGGCTTGCAGGGGCCTTGTAGCTTGGGCTTGTTCTTCACACCCTTGGAATGGTGTGGCCTTGGTGAGCTTGGGTTTATCTTCCTGTCAGCCCTCTTCATGTACTGCCGCCAGGGGCGTTGCCAGCGCCCATGCACAAGTCTGGGGCACAGGAGACCCCAGTCTTCAGTGCACCGACAGGAAGACTCGACAGCGGTCAAGAATATGCTGACTAAGGAAATGTTTTTCGTGTATGGAGGTGATCAAGAGCTCGTCGTATAGGATTACGTCAATGCAAGTTTTGACACTGATCCGGATGACTCTAAGTCGCAAAACAGATACATATATATTCTCAATGCGGGTGCGATAAGCTTGTGCACTTCCAAGCAAAGCGTGGTAGCTGATTCTACATGCGAAGCGGAGTACATAGCTGCCTCGGAGGCGGCTAAAAAAGGTGTCTGGATGAAGGATTTTATGACAGATCTTGGAGTTGTGCCTAGTGCATTGGATCCAATGACTCTGTTCTATGATAACACTAGTGCCATTGCTTTGGCCAAGGAACCAAGGTTTCACAAGAGGGCCATATGCATAAAGCACTGCTTCAATTCCATCCACGACAACATCAAGGAGGAGGTCATAAGTATTTGCAAAGTGCACATGGATCTGAATGTCGCAGACCCGTTCACTAAACCTCTTCCACAAGTGAAGCATGATCGACACTAGAACTGTATGGGTGTTAGATTCATTACAATGTAAATCACAAAGTGATGTGAGCTATATTGACTTTAGTGCAAGTGGGAGACTGTTGGAAATATGCCCTAGAGTTGTTATAATAAAATAGTTATTATTATATTTCTTTGTTCAAGAAAATTGTTTATTATCCATGCTAGAATTGTATTGATTGGAAACTCAAATACATGTGTGGATACATATACAAGACACTGTCCCTAGTAAGCCTCTAATGGAATAGCTTGTTGATCAAAGATGGTCATGGTTTCCTGGCCATATACAAGAGTTGTCATTTGATAATGGGATCGCATCAATAGGATAAAGATGTGATATACAAGACCCAGACTATGAACGTAGCATGTGACCGTGTCAGTTTATTGCTATTGTTTTCTGCATGTCAGGTATCTGTTCCTATGACCATGAGATCATGCAACTCCCAGACAACGGAGTAATTCCTTGTGTGTATCAAATATCACAATGTAACTGGGTGACTATAAAGGTGCTCTACAAGTATCTCCAAAGGTATCTGTTGGGTTGGCGTGAATCGAGAATGGGATTTGTCACTCCGTATGACGTAGAGGTATCTTTAGGGCCCACTCAATAATACACCATCACAATGATCTTGCAAGCAATGTGACAAAATAGTTAGTCACGGGATCTTGTATTACAGAATGAATAGAGAGACTTGCCGGTAACGAGATTGAACTAGGTATGTAGATACAGACAATCGAATCTCGGGAAAGTAACATACTGATGGACAAAGGGAACAACATACGGGATTAAATGAATCCTTGACATAGAGGTTCAACCGATAATGATCTTCATAGAATATGTAGGAGCGAATATGGGCATCCACGTCCTTCTATTGGTTATTGACTCGAGAGTAACCCGGTCATGTGTGCATAGTTCTTGAACCCGTAGGGTTTGCACACTTAAGGTTCAGTGGCATTTTAGTATAGCTGAATTATGTATGTTGGAGACCAAAGGTTGTTCGGAGTACCGGATGAGATCTCGGACATCACGAGGAGTTCGGAAGTGGTCCAGAGATGAATATTGATATACAGGAAAGAGGTATTCGTGTTCTGGAAAGGTTTCCAGCACTGCCGGTAAACTACTCGGAGTGAGGAATGGGTTCCGGGGGTTCACCGGGAGGGGCCACCCACACGGGGGGGGGGGCAGATAGGCCTTAGAGGTGACGCACCAACCCCTATGGTCTTATGCACCCGAATTGAGGAGGTGGGGAGGAATCTTGCTAAGAGGAGGAGTCCTCCTAGCGTCTCCACTAAACCGAATTGGAGGAGGACTCCTCCTCCTCTTGTGCGTTGTCAGCCAACCCTATGGATTTTCCCTAGGCCGCCACCCCTTGCATCCATCATATATATAGTGGAGAGGAGAGAGGCATTCGACCTAATCCACGGCTCAGCTCTCTCTCCCTCCACTAGTTTGTTCCACCTCATAGATTGATTCAGTAGTGGAAGGCGAAGCCCTGTCGGATCAGCTCCACCAACTCTACCGCCACACCATCGTCCAGTCGGAGAATTCATCTACCTCTCCGCTCCCTCTTGTTGGATGAAGAAGGCGGAGATCGTCATCGAGCTGTACGTGTGCTCAATGTGGAGGTGCCGTCCGTTCAGCCCTAGATCATGATTGGGTCATGGGACGGATTGCGATTTGAAACGCAAATACGTTTGACTACATCAACCATGTTTCTTAACGCTTCCCTCTTAGCGATCTAAAAGGGCATGTGGATCCGATCTGTCCTCTCGTACACGGCCATCACTATGTGCGTAGGAATTTTTTTTGTTTCCCATGGAACGTTCCCAACAATCATCGTCAACAAGGGCTGAACATCTCATGTTCATTTATCATGTCGAGTCATATGACTTGACACAAGCATCATATTTCTCACACAATCATCTTTCTCACTCACACACACCAAGTTTGTGAAAGCATCTGGACATAGTCTAAGCAGGACCACCCAACTGTCCTTGATGGTGGACATGACTGTTCTAGTAGTTTTACACTCTCGAGAGGTTGTGAGTTGTACCCACAAGTCGCGGGGAACTTCCATGTCATCCTTGAGTCGCGGTATATTACATACACGAGGTAAGCACATGCACAAATGCCTTTCCCCTGGTGACACTAAACAAAGAGTCCACTCGTTGGTACATGACCCTCATGATGTACATCATACGAGACTCGCTCCAGATCGTACTATCCAAGATGGGACTCAACGGTATGCCCAGTGTTTGCAAATACATCCCACGGTCGCCCTTCTTGGCACAACCCCGTATCGATAGTGACCACGCCACTCCCGCTGCTAGTAATGCGGGCTCTCTACCAACATCGACCAAAGTAATCAACAAAGCCCATTCCCATTAAGGGGTATCGTGGTCGCACATGTAAGGTTGGGACGGTCATCGTATCATAAATCTATGTGTTTTCGAAAGCACACACACTACTTGTGTTGCTGCACCACTTCTTTCTCAAGTGGTTATCTAACTCAACACCATTTCCCTCGGGAATTGGTGCGACCCGGTGGGTTTTTTGAGAAGTCTTTGAAATCATTTATCTTTTTGACACCATGCATATTCCCATCCCATGTGCGTAGCAACTACTAGCATCCTAACTACTTCTTACACACACAACCTTCATAGGAGGCTAGGGCCATGCTCAGTGCAAGTATCAATGAGGAGTTATCAGAGACAACCCACTAAGGTGGTCAATAATTCAACATGGTTCAAATGAAACAAAGTAAAGTGCCATATACCATGCATAAAATGGTTTCAAGTCATGGCCAAGGGGCTGCTTGCCTGACTCAGCAAGTTTTCAAGGTCTTCATAGCTTCTTTTCCAACTCTGAGCACTTTGTCTACTTCGTCAACTATCGTCGAAAACACCCACAGTAAGCCACACAACAAGACAGCGGCCAAAAGTGTTCAAAAACAAAAACTTCATTTTTCTAGGATGACTACGGTCATAAAAAATTACAAAGTTGATCTAATGGATTTGGATCACAAGAGGTTTTTGAACACTGGAAATGGACGGATTTGTGGCCCTACAAGAAGTAAAGAGAAAGTATTTTCTTAAAAATGAGTGGAGGAACTCATCTAACAGGGCATGATTCTAGAAGACTTTTGGAAATGATTTCCTCTGATTTGGACTTGGGATGAATTTCCTAGAGATTTAATAAGACATATTAAATGGAGATGGGGCTATTTATTGGGCCCAACAAAAATATTGTATGAGAAAAATGTTCACCAAGGCTATAAATATAAGGCATGATTTTTGGAGTCTCCGGAAATTCTAATCACTCCATTTGGAGTGGATTTGTATTCTTTATGAATTTGCAAAGAGGGGGGTTTGAAGTATTGACACTATATAAAATATCTCTAGAAAAATGTGCAATGCACATATTTTGATAGGCTATAATTTTAGAAGCTTCTTGGAATTTGAGTCAAATAATTTGGAGTTATAATGAATTTTATATGAATTCTTTTCTTTTTTGGAAAAAGAAAGAGGCTAGGGAATTACCCAAATAGGCTAAACCAGCACATTGGGCACAAGATACAAATTGAGCTGGCCCAGTGGCTCGGCCAAGAGGTTGGCGCATCGCCAAAAGCATATTATATCAAATGCGCTTTCAGCTTACGAAGATGGCTTCTGTGGAAGCCGTGTCCACTTAGTTGGCGCGGACCAGCCCGGACAACATGGCATAGGATGACCAGTGAGGTCACCGATCCCACTCCTAGGGTCATCTTCCTCCTTTGCGGGCGCTCGCTGGAGGACAGGGGAGACAAACTACGTGCACGCTGACGCTTGCCCCGATGGCATCGGCCAGCACCGACGATGTTCGGCTCACCCATGAGCGCAGGTGTGTATGCCACATCCCCACATGGGCAAATCACGTGTCGAATAGGGCAGTCGTGACAATAGCATTGTTGGCCGCAGAGGAGGCCGTCGGGCGTCGCTGGCCTTTGGCGCCCCGCGTCTCGATGGATGGTGGAGGCTATGGGCGAGCTCCAACTAGTCTAGAGGCACACTGGGTTGGATTAGGGGAGAAGAAGCTCACCATGGGGCAATTTTATCCGAGGCCATTTGAGCTACTTCGGCCATGGGGGTAGATGCAGGGAGTGGGTGGACAAATGGGGAGGTTCATAGAAGGGAGAGGGGATGATCAGGGGCAATGGGGAGGCCGAGGGTGCTCTTATATGGTCGGGCATGAGCCCACCATGGACCAGGCCTACGACCATGGCACGACTGCCTCTACAGGTCGCGGGGTGAACTAGGGCGTGTCTACGGGCCTCGTGGAAGTGCCCTATGTCTAGGGAAGCAAAAAGAGGAAGCCAGGGGAGGCAGAGGCGTGCGCGTGTGAGCCAGCTCACTAGAGCTCTCTTAGTGAGCGGCTCCCGTGCGACAAATAGGACAGCAGAGGGAGAGACGGGACGGGGACAAGGACGTTGCATGTCCCTGATGTTGGCGTGAGTCTGTCGGCAAGAGGGGTAAGCTCGAGGGGGACGGGAACATCAGAATGTGGGAGCCATAGTGCAGGAACACACTATAGCACGCTCTAGAGCATGATCCTTGCATGCCAAGGCACACCTTGTGCAGGATGGGCGCGACCACCCTTGTCCACTATGCCTAGGAGGGAATAAACAAAGTGTTGAAAGCCTTGGATTTCCTGGGGTGTCGTGGGTTGAGAAGAAAAGTTGAGAGGAAGAGGAAAGAGTGCTATCCAAGGGTTCAAGCGGGGTTTCTACCCCTCTCAATCAAGGAGCTAGATGCTGAGGTTGCTACTAGAGATAAAGGCGGGCTAGGAGGGGTGTCGTAAAATTTTGGGTTCAAGGAGAGCACCTCTAGTTCTTAATTATTGAGCAAGAGCAATGGGGAGAAGATGTTTGTTGAGTGTGTGGGATACCTAATGGATTCCCGTTACTATGAAACTTAATAGGATCAAATAGTTGGGATAACTAAGCTTGTTCACCAATTTTGAGATTTTTTGGAGAAAGTTACCAATGTAGAAATGATAAACCATAGAAATCAACATAAATGGGTTTCTTTAGATCTATCCATGTAAATCGATTCCCCCTAATGCACCACTTGGTGTGGCAGCATTATTTGAGGATTAGAGCATGCCTAAAAAGTTTGGAATCAATTGGAGAAACTTGACAATGTAAAATTTCCCAATTCTTGAAATCAGCACAGATGGGTTTGAGTGGATTTGGAAAAGTGGATATGTTCTCCTTGACTCCCCATTTGGTGTGGAAGCATCATTTTGGGTTTGGAAAATGTCCAAAAAATTTGAGAACAAAAGGAGAAATTTGGCAATGTAGAGTCGCTCAAATTTGGTCATGGACAAAGAAGGTTTTGGAATATTTTGGTGTATCAAATCAATTTGGATTGATATGAAACTTGTCAAGATCATCACATATACCATGTGTGACATGCTTGAATTTTTCTAGAATTATTTGATAATATCTTTCATGTAAATATTTCAAATACTTCAAATGAACAGAAAGGGTTTTGGAGGGTTTTGTCCAATATTTTGAACAAGACCATGTGTTTAAACTCTTATATATGGAAAATATATGTCTAGTTAGTTTCGCTAAATTTTCTCAAATATTTTGTAAGCAAGAAAATTATTTTTTCTTCACAAAAGACGACTTTTGGCCTAACAACAAGGTATTTAAATAAAATTCAAAATCAACTTTTAAAATAATAATTTTGTGATTTTGGGAAGTCTTTTTAATAATAGGATCCAAATAAAGGTTTTGAGACATTTTTCAGGGGCAAAAGTGAGGAAAATGTGAAAGCAGAATTTCATCGCATGGGGAAAAGTGAGAAAAAACTGAGGAAATGGGGAAAACTGGGTATGACTAAGGAACCAGGGGCATGGGAATAAAAATCCCCCAAATAAAATACTTGGGGCAAAACATTTCTCCTAATTTGAGGACTTGTAGTACAAACCTCAATTCATGGGTTTTTCAAAATAATTTTAGGTCCTATTCACATGGTCATTTTTTTAATACAAATAGCTTAGGTCCTATTCACATGGTATGGCCATTGGGCAATGATTTGGAGAAAGAAGATGAGCCTAGAGTGTAGAAGAGTTTTTATGTGACTTCAGGCACAATGAATCAAGCAAGAAAACAATAATCAAGTCAAGCATCACAAGCACTCAAAAAATTTAATTGGTCCTAATTGTTGAGCTATGTTAACTTAGCAAAGTAAGGAAAACACATGATGTGACGGACCTAACCTCCCCCCCCCTCCAAGAATCTTATTCCCAAGATTCCTAGGCTAGGCGTTGAAGAAATACAGAAATTCAGGTCTGAGGTAGTCTTCACGTTCCCATGTTGCTCGTTCTTCGATGTGATTGCTCTAGTGGATCTTGAAGTTCTTGTTGACACATCCTCGAGTGCTTCTCTCAGCTTCGTATGTGGGTGAACGGGTTTCTTGCAACAAGCTAATCTTAGCTAGAGGTGAAGGGCTTCGTGAACAAGGTTCGGGCAAGGGTGTGACTTGTGTGTGTTGTCCAAAGTCGGAATACGTGGCAAGTAGTGTGTTCATGTGCTTGTCCTTGGGTTGCTCACGTTGGTTAGTGACATCTAGATTTGTCGTGTTAGAATAGAAGGTCAAGGTTTTGGTGTAGCTTCCCATCAATGGGGAAAATCCTTGATTTCCTTAAGGTTGGTGATCTACCATTGAAAGTGGTCTTCATTCTTGATAAAGTTGAAGCATGTCAACGTAGGCTTCTCACTGAGATCTTCTACTAGATTAGTTTCCCAGGTTTGTCCTTCATTTGTCTTCGTCCATTAGTCTTCTTCGCCACACATGCATGTCTCTAGCATGTCTTTGGATGCTTGGTCCTCTAGCCTCTTTGTAGCTACTTGCGAAGAAGTCTGGGCTGAGTCTCATCCCTAAGACTAGCTTAGAGACTCGGTGCTTAGAATGGGTTACCGTCTACGACAGTTTTTGAGGGGGGTCCTACGTGATATGGCTACCCAAAAGCATAGACAAGTCATCCAATCCCCAGGTTTTGAGGCTTGGCAAGTGGGGTCAACCACCTTTGATAGGGGTATCACCATGATCCACTCTGTACTTCACGTCATTGATTGGACCAAAAAGGGGCTCTTTAATTTCTCTTGATGCCCAAAGGCATCATCGTGCCTGAACATCGATGCTTCTAGACACAGTTGATGTAGCCTGTAGACGAGTGGTGGTTGACTTCTCTTACTTCTTCTTTATTGTCGTGGTTTCCCACCCATAGTTGTTCTTCATCTTTTTTTTAAGAATGACTTCTCCTACTTGGAGGATTCCACTTCTTCAAGGTAAAACCTTATGCTTAACGAAAGTGTCGATCGGTGCTTCTGGGCATATCCAAATAGGACTATGGTGTTCCTTATCTTATTGGGTAAATAAGTATGTCATCCATGGTACAATAACATATTCCTCCAAGCATGACATAAGCACATTAGTCATGGGATATATGAGAGGAGAGGGAATTTGTTCCGGGCAGTCACTGGTCGAGGGGTTTGTGGTCCAACGTAATCTAGTGATTCATGTGCATCTTCCTCACGGACATGACTAGGGTGGTTGAGGTGGAGTATTGGCCATAGACTAATGATTTTGATCCAAGACCTATGGTCATAATCCAACCTGATTCGGCAAGGCCTCAAGGTTTCAAGGAGCTTTGGATGTGAATGAACGTCTATCATCTTATCCTTGAGCATTGTTCTTGGATGCTAGTAGTCCAACCTGTTTCTCCAAAGCAAATAATCTAATATCATCAAAATTATCATCTCGTATAAGTCAACTCCAATTATCAATTATGCTATTCAACTCCAAGGTTTTGAGACAAGGACTAAACCAAAAATCTCATAGGTGTACTATACCGAACTCACATGTATCCCTATGTAAAAATCCTCATGAAGCATACTAGCCGCTAAGCTTTATTATGACTCTACAAATCCAAGTGCTTAGCTAAATTTTTGAGGTCTAAGGTACTGCATCACTATGCTAAGGAAACACGCAATATACAACTCCAAGATTTTTCTTCCTTCCTGCATATATTTTAATTATTACATGACACACTACCCCTGTAACCTGTTATTGATGGTGTTCCATATGCACAAATCATATAATCCACAAATCATTGCAAGAACTATTATCATAGTATGTCCACCAACTCTATTATCATCACCAAGTAAATCCCAAGGTCACTCTTATCTATATCCTTAAATCAACTCTCACAACTCTAACTTTCCTACCTTAGCATCCACAAGGAACATGGTATCATGATCAAGATCATCGGACTAAATCCAAATTACTCCAAACCATGCAGTCCTACTTCACACCAACACTCTATTGGGATTACCTATTTAAATCCAAATCTCATGTCCAACGAAAACTCCCACTTGCTACTCCAAGTCATTATTATAACCTCATCAATTGATGACCACTACCTGTGAGAATCAATTTATCATACCACCAAGAATCTTCAACGTGTGATCCCGAGTTGTCCTACTAAATCCATATTACTCAAAGGAGAAGTAAGTCATGCTTACTCTACCAACTTAACCCACCAAGTTGACCCAACACCGTGAAAACATCGTAATCCCCCAAAGAGTCTTCGTACAATCCTCAAGACACACATTATGGTTATATCGAATCATTTATCTCCTAGTCATATATCCTTAACCAATTTCCATGTGGCATCACAATTCCGGTTCTGGCTTAAGAATGGAAGTTGTTTGTTCATTACGATTACTAGCTCTATAATGAACCAAGTGTTAAGCAGGGGTTATTGAAGATTAATAGGTGCTCCGACGAGGCCGTGTATAAATTGATGAGGTTATCCTCAAGAAACACGTGGTCACATGTATGAGCTGGGGTAACTAATGAGGTCTCGGTTAAATCTAGGGAAGGGTTTCCAATCTGTGGGGAATCATAACTCTATGAGTTGCGTCTGGTTGAATGGTCAAAGTCTTTAGTGCTGGTCGAGATGGGTCCTCGGTGTATCTTGTCTTGCCGGTGTTCATTTGTCGAGATGGGATAGAAGGAGAGTAGTATCGAGTGGAGTGCCTAAGGGGGTGGTATAGTGCAAGTGCAATCAAACAAGTGTCTAAAAGGCCAAACACAACATCAAACTGAGGTAGGTGATACAGTCACGTACTTTTTGCCTAGGGAAAAAGTGCGACTTATATCAAAGCCCAAAAAAGAACCACAACACAGACTCGACGTTGTATAAGGGATTCCCGACTCATCCTACACTATGGGTTCTCGGATTCAATAGTCGTGCTTGCTTCGTGTCTTGGAGAGAAAGACTTCAATATTCTAGGTCTTCCTCCGATGTCGCTGTGTCCCTTGTTGTTGTTCGTCGAAACGGTCTGGGTCGAGCTGAAAAGGGTCCTCGACAACTTCTCATCTGGTGAGCTACCGACGAAGGTGGTTTCTCCTAGATGTCGTTGATAGGGTCTTCTGTTGTCTTCATAATCATGTCAATGTCTTCTTGTCTTCCAAGGTACCGAGAGTTCCAAGTGTACAATTCTTTATGCAATGGCATGGACAAGGCATGATAGAGTTCTGACCTATCAGTTAGGTTGATAACAATATCGACACCAAGAGCGGGGGATGAAGAGAACCGTCTTCCTGCTTAGTATGGCGAGGTGAACCAAATGGCGAGGTTCTTATAAACACGTGGTTACCCACATAACACCTACAAGGACATGGTGTCTTTATTAGCGATGCCTATCATGATCTTGCATATCTTGTGTCCCGATCTTGATAGGCAAAGGTTGCATAACTCTGGGACAGTGTCAAGGGTGTCACCATCTTCTAACTCTTGATGTCCTCATTCCTCGAGAGGGTAGCTTCTGTTGGTGTCGTCTTGTCATAGCATTGCCAACCTTATATTCCAAATATGTGGGTGATCGTTTGGCAAGGTCGCTTATGTTCAACTTACCGATGAGGATTTCAAGGAATCCGATGGTCAAGGTTGTAAGGGTACTAGCGACCAATTGCATTTTTTTAAAGTAGATGAGGAGATCTAAGAGAAAAAGGTTGGAAGTGCTAAGGCAAGAACCTTCGATTCTCTGTGACAACTTAGGAGAGGTGAGAAATATATAGGTTTTGTAAATGATTTTGAAGGATTTCGAAAAATAGTATGTCCTATCTAATGTCCATGCTAACTAAGGGCTTCCTACAATTAAGATGGCTCTCATACTAGCTCTATGGGGACCTAGACTCATAAGTCGTGATCATCGAATGTACGTGCATAGTGATCCGAGCGATCAATGCTCACATATCACACAACAAGAGAATAAAAAGAGTCTTACCCCATTATTTACCATTATACTCAGGTATGGCCTTAATGTCAAGTCTTCGTATATTTGAAGTGGAAAATGTTCATTGATAGCGTGAACCCATGCCATCTACCTGAACCCTACACGCATTATGACTGGGAAACGTCCTAGCTCGCACGTACGTCACCAAGGTAATCTTCATCGTATCATGTTCTCCCATGCATGGCCAATAAAATAACCAGTGGCAAGCCAATGAGTACTTTGAATGTACTCGCAAGCAACCCATTCTGTGGAACAAGGCAATAACAATGCATGAAATAGCAATAAGTAGGTAAGTTGTAGAAGCTAGTTTTGAGTACAATGTCAGGATCAATCAACTTGGAAAAGCATGCATGAACAGGTTGCAAATATCCATACAAACAAGTTATCGATATCATCATCAGCAAGGGTTGAACATCCCATGTTCATTTATCATGTCAAGTCATCCAACTTAACACAAGCATCATCTTTCTCACACTATCATCTTTCTCACTCACACACCAAGTTTGTGAAAACATATTGGCATAGTCTATGTAGGACCACCCAAATGTCCTTGACTCTGGACATGGATATTCGAATAGTTTTACACTCTATAGAGGTTGTGCGATGCACCCACAATACTTGGGAACTTCCATGTCATCCATGACTTGCAGTATATTACATACTCGAGGTAAGAACCCGAACAATGCATTTTCCCTCGCGACACTAAACAAAGAGTCCACTCATTAGTACATGGCCCTCATGATGTACATCATACGAGACTCGCTTTAGATCATACCGTCCAAGAGGGGACTCAACGATGTGGACGATGTCTGTAAAAACATCCCATGGTTTCCGTTCTTGGCACGACCCTGTATCTAGAGTCACCATGCCACTCCCGCCACTAGTAATGCAGACTCTGCTATCGTCGACCAAAGTAATAAAAATAGCCCCATCCCATTAAGGGGTATCATGGTCGCACATGTAATATTGGGGCGGTCAGGGAATCTTAAATCTAATCAGTTTTGAAAGCACACACGCCACTTGTCTTGGTACACCACTTGTTTATCAAGTGGTTACCTTACTTAACACCATTTCCCTCGGGCATTAGTGGCACCCCACGGGGTTTTTGAAAAGTCTTTGAAATCATTTCTCTATCCGACACCATACATATTCCCATCCCATTTGCGTAGCAACTACTAGCATCCTAACTAATTCCCACCCGCACAACCTTCATAGGAAGGTAGGGTCATTCTTAGTGCAAGTATAAATGAGGAGTTATCAGAGACAACCCACCAAGGTGGTCACCAATTCAACATGATTCAAATGAAATGGTTTCAAGTCATTGTCAAGGGGCTTCTTGCCTGGCTCAGCAAAGTGTTCGAGGTCTTGATAGCTTCTCATCCAACTCCGAGCACTTCGTCTACTCTGTCAGCTATCGTCGGAAACACCCACAATAAGCCACACAACAAGATAGTGTCCAAAAGTGTTCAAAAACAGAAACTGAATTTTTCCAGGATGACTACCGTCATAAGAAAAGTATCTAAAGTTTTTGTAATGGATCTGGATCACCAGAGGTTTTTGAACGGTGGAAATGGAGGGATTTGTAATCCTACCAGAAGTCAACATAAAGTATTTCCTTAAAAATGAGTGAATCCACTCATCTAATAGGGCACTATTCTCGAAGACTTTTGGAAGTGGTTTCATTGGATTTGGAGTTGGGATGAATTTCCTAGAGATTTAATAAGATGTATTAAATGGAGCTGGGGCTATTTATTGGGTCCAACATAAATACTGTATGACAAAATTGTTCACCAAGGCTATAAAAAGGCATACTTTTTGGAGTCTCCAGAAATTTGAATCACTCCATTTGGAGTTGATTTTGACTCTCTAGGAATTTGCAAAGAGAGGGGTTTGAAGTATTCAAAATTGAATTTGAATATTGACACTACACAAAATATCTCTTGACAAATGTGCTATAATTTTAGAAGCTCGTAGGAATTTGAATCAACAATTTTGAAGTTATAATGAATTTTACATGAATTGTTTTCTTCTGTGGAAAAATAAAAAAGACAAGGGAATTACCCAAAAAAGCTAAAGCAGCACACTGGGCGTATGATAATAATTGGGCTGACCCAGTGGCTCGGCCTGGAGACTGGGCGATGTCGAAGGTTTATTATGTCGAATGCGCTTTCAGCCGGCGAAGACGGATTCTGCGGAAGCCGTGTCCACTTACTTCACGCGGGTCCGGCCGAACAAAGTGGATAGGGAAACATGCAGCACACGCAGCACACGCATCTTTCTCCCACATGGGCTCTCACTTAACGATAGGGAAACATGCAGCACACGCATCTGCGCTTGCCCCAACGGCACCCACCACCACCGGCGATATTTGGCAAACCAGCAAGCGCAGTACTCTGCACCAGATATACACATGGGCAGAGCACGTGCCGGGGAAGGCTGTGGTGGCGGCAACATTGGTGGCCATGGAGGACGTCGTTGAGCATCGCTGGACTTGGGCGCCAGGCATCCGGAGGGACGGTGTAGGCGATGGGCGAGCTCCAACTAGGCTATGGAGACGCTGGGTTGGCCATGGGGATAAGAAGCTCAACGTGGAGCGAATTTGAGCTGAGGCCACTGGAGCTGCTTCGGCCACGGGGGTGGATGCAGGGAGCGGGAGGACAAATGGGGAGGTCCGCGAGGTTCACGTAACGGAGAGGGGCCGATCAACGGCAATGGGGAGGCTGGGCGTGCCCTTATATGGTCACGCATGAGCCCACCGTGGATGATGCCCATGGCCATGGCACGATTGCCGCTAGGGGTCGCGGGGGGCGAACGAGGGTATGTATATGGGCCTCCCGGACGTGGCGTACGACCAGGGAAATAAAGAGAGGTAGCTAGGGGAGGAAGAGGCGTGCGCATGTGAGCCGACTCACTAGATCTCATTGGGCGGGTGGCGTGTGCGCGACAAGAGGTCAGCAGAAGGAGAGAGAGGAGGAGAACAATGACGTTGTGTGTCTCGAATGTCAAAGTGAGTCTCCATGCGAGAGGGGGAGCTGGAGGTGGTCGGGAGAATCGGAATGGTGGCATCTACAATGCGGGAACGCATTGTAGCACGCTGCACAGCGTGATCCTTGCATGCCAAGGCATACCTTTTGCAGGATGGGCGTCACCACCCTTTTCCACTAGGCCTAGAAGGGAGTACACAAAGTGATGAAAGCCTCGGATGCCCTGGTGGTTCCTAGGGTTGAGAAGAAAAGCTGAGAGTAAGAGGGAAGAGTGATATCCAGGGGTGCAACTGGGGGTTCTACCCCTCTCAATCAAGGATCTGGGTGCTGAGGTTGCTACTGGCAGTAAAGGAGGACTAGGAGGGGTCGTGGTAAACACTTGAGATTAAGGAGAGAACCTCTAGTCATTCAATTATTGATCAAGAGCAATGAGTAGAAGGTGTTTGATGGTTGTATGGGGTAGCTAAAGGATTCCCCTTGATATAAAAGTTAACATTATCAAATAGTTGGGATAACTAAGCTTGTTCACCAATTTTGAGATTTGTTGGGGAAATTTCCTATGTAGACATGGTAAACCGTAGAAATCAAAAAAATGTTTTTGTGTAGATATATCCATGCAAATCAATTCCCTCTAATGCACCCCTTGGTGCGGTGGCATTATTCGAGGATTAGAGCATGCCCAAAAACTTTGGGATCAATTGGAGTAACTTGACAATCTATAGTTTCCCACTTCTAGAAATTAGCAGAGATGGGTTTGAGGGGATTTGGAGAAGTGGATCAGTTCTCCTTGATGCACCACTTGGTTTGGAAACATAGTAGGGTTTGGAACATGAGCACCAGATTTGAGAACAAAAGGAGAAACTTGGCAATGTAGAGTTGCTCAAATTTGGTTCTGGACAGAGAGGGTTTTGGAATATTTTGGTGTATCAAACCAATTTGGATTAAGATAAACTTGGCAAGATCATCACATACACCATGTATGACTTTCTGGAATATTCCTAGAATTAATTGAGAATATTTCTTATTGAAATATTTCAAATACTTGAAATGAACAGAAATGTTTTGGTGGGTTTTTTCCAATTCTTTGAACATGACCATGTGTTGAAACTATTATACATGGAAAATATATGTCTACTGCATTTCCCTAAATTTTCTCAAATAAGTTGGAAGCAAGAAAATTATTTTTTTTCTTTAAAGAAGACCACTTTTGGCCTTAGAAAAAGGTATTTAAATAAAAAATTGAAATAATAATTTGTGGTTTTGGGATGTCTTTTTGATAATAGTATCCAAATAAAATACTTGGGGCAAAGCATTTCTCCTAATTTGAGGACGTGTAGTACAAACCTCAATTCAAGGGTTTTTTAAAAGCTAAATTAAATGAATCCTTTTGCTCAAAATAATTTTTAATAAAAATAGTTTTAGGTCCTATTCGCATGGTATGGTCACTGGGCAAGGATTTGGAGCAAGAATATGAGCCTTGATAGTAGAAGAGTTTTTATGTGACTTCAGGAACAATCAAGCAAGCAAGCAAACCACAACCAAGTCAAGCATCACATGCTCTCAAAAAATTTAATTGGTCCTACATTTTGAGCTATGTTAACTTGCCAAAGTAAGGAAGAACACATGGTGTGACAAATATATGTGAATTCGGGGAAGAAGAATCATCGCCACACGATGCACAAGGCTCTCACAAGCCAAAAGGGTGCGACCAGGGTAGTGTCCGCACCCCGATAGCTTGTGGTACCCGTTAAGTCGGTTGGGGCCTACTTTCGCCACAAGAACTATAATTACCCGGTAAAACACCCCTCAAAATTTCAGCCCAATCGGAGTTAAAGATCTGTGGATATTTATGGAATGACGAAGGGCCAGAAAACAACAGCAAAAACAAGGGAGAAACACGCAGCAAGATAGAGAGAGATATCAAATCTTGGAGGGGCTGCTGCCCGGGAGCCATGGCGGCCATGGACTAGAGGGGAAACTCTCCTCCTATCTAGGGGAAGACCAAGGAAGAAGAAGAAGTAGGGGGTTACACCAAAAAAATTTCTGCCATCACCACCAGCGCTCCCCTTCTATGCAGCAGTATAAGACCTAGCTTCCCTGTTGTAATCTCTACTTATACATGGTTCTTAATTCTATATATTATTATCGAATGATGTGTGGCTATGCTATGATGTTTGAGTAGATCTCTTTTGTCCTATGGGTTAATTGTGGTATGGTGTGATTGTTATGAGTTGGAAATTAATATGGTGCTATCCTAAGGTACCTTCCGTGTCACGCACACGTGGGGGTTTCCCGCTGGAGGGTGTTGCAGTATGTTCATGATTTGCTTATAGTGGGTGGCTAGAGTGACAGAATCTTACACATGAGTACGGGGTTGTTGCGTATGGGAGTAAAGAGGACTTGATGTCTAATGCTATGGTTGGGTTTTAGCTTAATGATCTTTTCTAGTTGCGGATGCTTGCTAGAATGCCAATCATAAGTGCACATGATCCATCTATGGAAAGTGTGTTAGGGTATGCATCTCCCACATTGCATATGATAAGTATCTATCATGTTATATTCAATTGCCCATGGACAATCTTTCCCTTGGACTACAAAAAGATTTCTACTAAACAACCAATTTAATTAATCTTTATCCTAACATCCCCTAACTTTTAATTACTTGTTATTTGTTACCTTTGAAAACTATCTATTACACCTATTAAATACTTCTAGTTTCCTTCCCGCAAAGTAGTTTCATACTTGTTATAGGTAAAGTAAGCGTTAGCGTGCCTAGAGTTGTATCGATGGAAGATAGAACTTTAAAAAATATTAATTCTACCTTTAGCTCCTCATTGGGTTCAACACTCTTACTTATTGAAAAAGGCTACAAACGATCCCCTACACTTTTGGGTTATCATAGCACGAAGCATGGGTGGTGCTCTTACTCTTGATGGAATAAGAAGGAGCCCCATCCCGCTCCAGTGTTCGGTGCCAATTTTTTTTGGTGGTTGGCAATGAACTTGGACTTATACGTCGTGAGAATGACGCATAAGATTCCTGTCAGCATGTCGTCCCGGGTCGTCACCGCCCCACGGAAGCTTGTCACTCCCGTTCTATGATGGAAACAGTCTATGCTTCACCACCACAGTCGCCGTAACTACATTGTCCTTGGAAATCGCTGGTGCATCCTTTGATGTCACACAGACAGGGTCGTGCTACGACTCATGGCTGGGGTGTTCGCCCCTACTTCCGTCGCTGTAGCCGTCGGCATGGTCAGCTTGGACGTGGATAGGGTGGTTATCAAAGTGCACATGGCTTTCTTGGGTGCCATGGGTGACGATTTATATGGTGAAGTAGGCGTGCAGAAAGCTGGTGTTGGTTCACGCTTGCCATCCACCTGCCTGGCGCGCCAAAGATGTTGAGTTATGACAATCTATGGGACCGGCAAATGACCCCATTGCGGTTCAATTGCTGGAATCATTGTGCGCAAAGATGGAACCAACGATTAACACGCAAGGGTTTAGACAGGTTCGGGTCACCGTGAGGTGTAATACTCTACATCATGTGTTTCGTGGATTATGTGTGTGGAAGTCCAAGTTACAAGGAGCGCTACTGCCGACAAGATGTTCGGGAAGTGCGACTACACGTGCAAATGGACAGGGTTTCTACCCTTGTAAAGGTATCAATGGACCTCCTTTTATAGGCTAGGGGATAACATAGTGGTGAAATGTAATTACACGGGGTAAACAGTAGTGGCGACAACAGTGGTCAAACCACTAACGTAGGCTAAAGTGCCTGATACCTACACCTGACGGGTTTGGACAAACACATTAAATCCACCATTAGGTGTCAACTTGGGATGTGTGCTGGCAAGGAATGCCTCTCCTTCCGTGTCATAAGACCAGCTACCCCCTATTCCTTTGCCACATTGTCTGGACTGGTGACAATAAAGCTTCTTCTTTGGCGACGGGCTCACACATGCCCTGACATGCCTCACCAAACTGCCTACCCGCTTGACACCTGTCCCACAAGTGATTGGCATACCAATGAGGTGGAGCGGTGTGCAAGTAGTGGGGACCCTACTAGTTTGGGGCTTACCGGGCATCCGCGTGTTGGCTAGCAGTTTGGAGCTTGCCAACACTTCCTTGTAAGGTTTTCAGTCGAGCGCATGTATTTGCTTGTCGGAGGACCATGGCCGGCAAGGGAGATTCCGCTATTGCATGTGCATAAGTTGGGGTACTAAGCCCACCCGTGTCTTAGTGCACAGACGGCTGGTGAGGGGGAGGGGTGCACTGGTAGTGGAGGGCTTGCCACCATGGAGCTTGTCGGATCTTCAGTTGCCGCCAAGCATCTTGCAGCAATCTTGTTGGCTTTTTCTAGAGTCTTGTATTGGAGGTACTTCCCACTAGGCCCTTGCCACCAAGAAGGCTCTCACTATCACCTGCACATAAGTCCAGGTACTAAGGCACCCGTGTCTTAGTACACTGATAGGAGCCCCGGGGCCTGGGCCACACGCATGTGTGAAGCATCTTTGGGCGAGGCCCAAATCAATGTTCTGGCACACGTGACATGGAGTTATGGTTGTAATCATGATTTTTACTGACTAGCCATGTTGCATATTTAATGTGATATGAGGGAGGGATAGAGCAAAACAATCTCTTGGGGTAGTGCACATTGAAAAGTGCGGCCACGTCGAACCATGAAGAGCCAGTCCCCACGCCTTCCCCATAAAAAGGCAGGTGCGAGGCGAGATTATCATTCACTCCTTCCATTCACTATCTTGCCATCGCTGCTCCCATTTTCTTACTTGCACAATCCAAAGTTCGTCACCATGGCCGCGCCACTTCTTCGCCAGCCACCAACCCATCCTATCGAGCCAAGCATGGCGCTGAAAAAAGTCGCCACGGCCGCCATGCTCTTCAAACCGGAGGCGGAGGCGCGGAAGGAGGCCATGGCTAAGAGGCGGAGGGAGAATGTTGTGTTCCTCCCACTCGCGTTGATCAGTAATGACCTGACAGTGCGGTAAGCGTATATGTGGAGGAAGGAGATGAAGGCACCAAGGCACCGCATGTGCTCCCCGGCAGCTCCAGTGCCGGCCCTGACAAGTACCCCCTTTTTGACGCATATTTTAAGTACACGCACATCCCTCCTTTTTTCTGCCTTCTTCACTGATGTTGGTCTACTAAAGAATGGGTCCTTTGCTACCTTGACTTGTGCACAGACTACAGCGGCCTCCTACCCAGCAAGCCCTGCCGGAAGACAACGAACCCAACCATCAAGGAAAAGCCACCGACAAGCCATCTTGCTGGTGAGGAAGACCCGAAATCCACCAGACCGGCAAAGTTCCACCACCATTACACCGCTCCACCTCATAGGATTGATTGTCAACATCAGCAAGGTATCAAGTGGGAGGTGGATGGGTGAGCCTTGTCACAGGACGGTGGGAACCCAACAGACTTATAGGAGCTTTAATGACACTCGTCCCACGACATGACAAGAAAATAAGAGTAGTTGGGCGAACGACACACAAGGAGGAGACACCGCCAGCATTATGCCTCACGGTGCATTCAATGCGCATGTCCTAATCCGTCAGGGTTAGGTATTTACCACTGTAGCTCGTGTAAGTAGTTTTGGTAGCTATAGGATTCACTCGTCATCCCATGTAAAGACCATTTTAGCCTCTGTGGCAACCCATTTACCTATAATAGGAGGGCCATGGTTACCTTTAGAGGGTCGACACCTTGACCATTTGCACAAGTAGCTGTACTCCTCGAGCATCCTTGCCAGGTTGTCGCTCTCCTATACATTGGACACATATAATCCGAAACACATGATGTAGGTTTTTATGCTCCTGAGCGCCCCGAACCTTCCTGAACCCCGAGTGCGTCCAAGGTTGGTGATGGTCTTCGTGCACGCGTCTCCCCGTTCCCGACCTGCAAAAGGGACCTCGCTGGTTCCATAGATCATCATACTCCGACATCTTTGGCGTGTGACGTAGGGGGATTTACCTGTGTGAACCTTCATCAACTTATGCGTGCCTTCACCAACATCTTCATCAACGCCCATGGCTCCCAAGAAGGCCAATGGCTCATCTACGACCGTCCCATATTTGTCCAAGCCGCCATTGCACGCAGCTACACGTGACGTAGGCGGGGGCCACCATCGTGCTCACTGTGCTGGTGAGCGTAGCCACAACATCGCGCGGAGATCCGCAGGCCACGACCCAAACACCGTCATCATGGTGGCGCAAGACGCACCTACGGTGACCAGGAACCATGCTACGGTTGAAGTAGCTGCAAATACAATAGGAGCAGCGATGGGACCTCCGTCGCACCCACAAGTCAACCACGACTAGTGCCCACTGGGCGACGACCCCGAGACAAGATCTGAGCGTGCCGCTCCCAAGGCACATAGGACCAAGCTCAACATCATACTCCTGAGGAGGGCATGTAGCATGCGACAATACGGGAGAGCGCTCTTCCTCGCATTGTTGGGAGTAGGAGCACCACCCGTGGCTCACGATGCTCTATGCCTAAGACCTCAGGGGAAGCCCTCGCACAGGCCCAGCTATTGCTAAACTTTCCACCCGCATCAGAGAAGACAAAAGATTGGCGACCAAGCATACAGAGCGTGCTAAGCCTCGCGAACCGCGACAGGCTGAAGGTGGTGGGTCCCTCGCAAGGGTGCCATGCGGCTCCAACAGGGACCACTGCCAAGCGCGATGCTGGCAGGACAGGCATGGTGCAATCACCCCCACAACAGAAGAACCATCATGCCGGACCGATGTGCAGGATGAAGTGTCCTATGCATCCAGGGACCCGCGCCAGAAGCCAGATCAATGCAGGTCTTAAAGGACAGGCGTAAGGTGGACACCCGCACCACCATCGACAGGTTGCGTGAGACACGCCACCAATCAAATGGATGTGCAGACCCAGCCATCGGCGAGCGTGCGCCTAGGGTTCCCGGTAGCCTGCCTTACGAGGTAGGTTGCATGACATTGACCCAAGGGCTGCGGCAAGTCCGCTGACCCTCCAGCTGACTCTTCAAGCCTGAGCTATTGGATAAATACGATGACATGATCAATCCATTGGAATTCCTTGACATCTACACTATTGCAGTACAAGCTGTGAGGGGATGATACAAGAAAGTAATCGCCAACTAATTCCTGATGGCACTCAAGCCCAATGTGAGAAGTTGGCTGATGAACTTGACGGAGGGGTCCATTTCCTCTTGGGCGGATCTCTACAAGTAGTTCGTTCGCGCATACCATGGGGGTAAAAAACTCCCAGGGAAGCCCAACGACCTGGATGTACTTCCCACAGAGATGGTGAATCCGTCCGCAAGTATATCTAGAGATTGAACCTCTACAGAAGAACATCCCTCACATCCATCCTGCCATAGTAATTGTTGCGTTCCAGACGAACGTGCGCAACCGCGTATGCGCAAAAAGGTGAGCATCCCCAAGTATGGGATGTCGCCGATCTATGTGCCCTGGCAGACAAGTGTGCATGTGCTAAAGAGTGAATGAGGATCCTAGGGGAGGACGCTAGCGCAGAGGTCGAGTCCGACGATGAAGACGCGCCCACCTCCAAGGGAAAGGGCCAAAGTGAAAGCATAATTGCTCCCTAAAGTGGTTTTGATAATTAATCACAACATATGCATCATTGAAATAATGATCTTCTCGAAGTATATTTCAGAAAATTTCAAAACATGCATTGCTTAATGGTTTATGTGGAGATGCCCCTTGATGCAAGGAAGGAATAAGATTGGCTCAAGCTTCATGCAAGAAGACTATCTATTTGAAACTTTGTGAGAAATCACATTTGAGTCTATAGGAAAACCAATACTATTAAAAGGGGATGAGGTACTAAAATGAATTGGTTGCTCAAGTGCTCAAAGGTAGCCGCCAAAAATACTCAACCATTCTCCCACATAACACTTTTGTCCAAAGCCAAATGTCCAAAATCGGTGCCACCAAGATTCCATATTCGGCCCTACTGATTTTCATTCCAAACAGAACCATAGCCAAACCTACCATTTCACTACAACCGAGTTTAGGTGACCAACCTTCTGTTGCCTCGATACTCAAAATTGGAATTTCCAAGTTTGAGTATCGGTGTCACCAAGTTGGGTCATCTAACCGTTGGCCAGCATTTCGGTTCTACCGAGTTGTGTATATCGGTTCCACTGAGATTCAAAAGTTGCCCCTTTTGAGCAAGTCGGTACCATAGAGTTTGTAACTTTGGTATCAACAAGTTAGTCACTTTAGGTGTAACAGTTGGATTTTGGGTGTTGCCTATATATACCCCTCCACCTACCTCTCATTTTTAGAGGAAGCACTCAGAGCACACACTTCATTGCGAGATTCATTTTTCTAAGAGAGAGCCACCTACTTATGGCACCCCGGTTCAGAGGACATCGGAACGCCCCATATTCCAGCCCAAGGACTAGTCTTCTGGAATATGGAACCGTTGGCATAGAACAAATCAGCTCTTTATTACTATGGAAAAATTACAACGATACATGAATTTCATCACCTACGCGATACTACGCCTGCCTACGGTAAATCCTACGCTAGAAGCGGAACAACTATCGATGTGATGAACTCCACTCAGCCGGGACTTTGGCTGGAACGCGCATCCTAGCTCGCAACTCGGAATACTCGGTAATCAAACAATCAAGGCATGACCTACAAACTCGCATGACAAGCCAGGTGAGTACTTTGAATGTACTCGCAAGCTCACAAGAATCATCAGAATTAAGGCAAGACAACATCATAGCAATAAAGATTAAGTAAAGGGTTGTTATTACTAAAGGAGTGGTAGGAAACTAACTATACCAGGCTACTCTCACCGTACTTGGAGAATACCAACTCTTGTGTTCTTACCAAGAACATTTAGCGAGTATCCTCAAGACGGATACCAAGACTTATCACTGGCACGATGCCCAACTGTTACACCGGCACGATGCCCAACTATAACATACTAAACGATGTTCTTCCATCATTACTAACATCAACATGGTTGACCATCTACTAAGGTGTGGTCGGGCTGTCCAATACCGTGGACTCGGCTATTCGAGTAGGTTTCACACTCTGCAAAGGTTGCACACTTTACCCACACTATGGAGCACTGACCTCGTGATCCCATTCAGGTGGACCAGTGTTGCTCCAACAAAACTTGCCTGACCCGGGACTCTTTCATCGTACGACCGGCATTCGTCCTCCCTCGGAGTCCTGCCCTGGGTGGCCCTGTGTCCTCATGACACCTGCCACCGTCGTGGCCAAACTAAACTGCCCCATCCAGGGACGCTGGCACAAACAACTCAACTAGATCACAGGGTTATCACCGCCCACCGGGACAAGGTAGCACGCATGCATAACCCTCCCTCTTTGGAAGGACTAGTGAAAGAGCACGCGATCAGCTCAAGTCAAGGTCGTCCCATATCGGAAAATGTGGTTGCACTGGTGAGCCCAGACAAGTGACTCTGATCAACCTCCTAGGTTATCTTATCTCTGAATAATATGTTCATCATAGCTGATACTCCGATGCCATAACAATCCGATAATTAATAAGCTCAATCCACTACTGTTGATCCATGTTCAGAAATTAACCATAGACAGTAATCTCAACAGTATATTGTAAATTAGTGGGTTAAAGTATTAGTTACTAACGGTCTTGTGCTCAACACGCAGTCATCTATTCAGACAGTGCATGCTCACATTCCAGACTATCAACAGATATATTCATTATTAAAGTAGTTAATTATACTATGATATTGCAGTGCAATGAAGCCAATGAGAGTTGTGGCTTGCGTGGGATGATGAAACCGTTGGGAAGAAGGGCGAGAAGCTCACGGAAGGGATTGCCGGAAACAGTTCTCTCCCGGAGGAGGGTTGTATACGGCAAGGGCAACATGGTCATTTCCACTGTGTGTACAATTGTGAAAATGATACCATCATGACGGGCTCGATGAGACAAAGACGTGGGCTTTGGAATCACTGGAATCGGAGCTACGGGTAAAAAGATATGAAGGTTTTGGGTGCTCGGGGCTATTCTGCAATAAAAGCATTTACATTCGGGTCCCTGGCAGCTGATTTGGTCGCGCTCTCGGGGAGAATACACTTTTCCTTGAGGAAAGCATAAACACTCCCGAGGCGTTTCCACTTAAACCGACGTGGCAAGGCAGGGCCGGCCTTAGGACACTGACGCGTGGGCCCGCGTTGACCTTCTCCCCTTGTAGCTCTCCTCCCTCCTTACCTTCTTCGTCCTCCCGACACGGGAAACAGAGGAGGTCAGGCAGGGCTCGGCCGGCGAGGGGGGCGCTGCTCCGGTGAGCTACTCCGGTAGGCGAGCGGTCGAGAGTGCCCTCCCCCCCACGAGCACCACGTTCCGGGGACGCCTCACGCGGGAGAGGAGCTCGCCCAGGTGGCAGGGAGGCCACGGCCGGTCACGGCCATCAGTGGCGCCGGTGGTGCCTGGCACTAGGGGCGCTCCGGTGGCGAGCTGAGAACGGGAAAAGGATCCCCGGCACTTAGGGAAAGGGATGGAGGGGCGAGGGAGTGCAGAGGAGGCTCGGGCTACCAGGCGAGAACGCCGACCGCACAGGGGGGCCGTGGGCGAGGAGAAAAGCTCTCGTGAGCTCGAAACGGGGGGGTTGCGTTCTGCTGGCAAGGAGGGCTCGGGGCACGCCTTAAATAGGCACGGGAGGAGCTGCACAGCGACAGGCAAAGCTTCACGATGGACGTCGCCGTGGTGGACTTCCGGCGATCGACAGAGGCGGCCCGGAGCTACGGGACAAGGGGTAGAATACTCCAGAGGGTGCACACGAGTGGTGGAGAGCTCCCCGACGCTCGTGGACAACTCATTGCTTGTTGGAGAGGAGCTCATGTCTCTGTGAATTCACAGAGCGCCATTATGGCTTGCTCTGGTCGTGGTCACCACATGCACTACGTCCTCTAGTGTGACACTGCTCCCCTCACTATGTCAGGAGTGAAGTCCCTTCAAGGCATAGTCCCCCAGAGGTGATGCCTCGAAGCAAAATACCGTGGTTGGATAGGAGGGGTCACCTGAAGGTTCCTGCAGCAGACTTGGACACCGCATTGTGATCAACAGGAAGGTGATAAGATCAAAATATTATGTCTGGGAGGCTCAGGGTAGGAGGGACTACAATCCTGTGAAGTTTGAGAAGAAGAGGATCAAGATTTAATAGGGTCGCTTTGGAACTAGTTAATCTGGTCCAGAATAGAGATTTTGATGTGGCACTCATATACTTGCTTGGATAGAGCTGAAACTTTGAGGAGATAAATATTTTTGGGTTATGAAGATGTTGTATAAATTTCATACCATCTTAATAAGCCAAAGTAGCACTTCCTTCACACGGTATCTCTCTGGACACAAACTTAAAACAATTACTATGATTAATTGGCTTGATAAAATGGGCTCCAAATTGGTTTAGCAAGGTTTTATAGATAGGAGAATGTCCTGGTCAAATTTCAGAATTTATGGAGCAACATAAAATATAGTTGCTTCACAAATCCAAATAATAACCAGAAACAAATATTTGCAGCTATGGTCACTTGGTTCAAGGTGTGATGCTCAAATTTGGTGGAGAGGCATAATTTGAGCATATTGAGGTGATGGAAAAGTTTCAACTCATTTGAATAATCCTAGATAGCACTTGCTTAAGAAAGCTTCCTATGGATTAGAAACTTTGGAAATTTGCCAAGAAATATTTACTAGATATATTGAGTTGAATTTTGGCACGAGACAATGATATGGCTAGGAAAGAGTGCCCACAAATTTTGAGAGCAATCAAGCAAATGTAAAGGGTACTTGCTTCTTAACTTGACACATAGGGCAGAATCAGAAAAGGAATTTTTGGGAAATATTTTTGGACATGGCAAGGAAATATTTTGTCATATCTGAGGAAGATATGACCCAATAGAGTTATGAGAATTATTTGGGAAATTTTGGAGAGATATAAATGGGGGTTTCTGCACAACTCAAGGCAAACAAGATTATTCCTTTAAAAGAAAAAGGAATATTCCCATGGAAAAGAATCTTGGGATTGGATCAAGATGGAAATGTCTAGGTCTTGGGGTGGTTTTAAGATTGGCAAGCCACTAAGAAAAAGAAATCAAGAGTGATCCCTTTAGGTTTCAAAACTGTTAAGCCTCAAGCAAAATGAGATCAAAATCATAAAAAAAAAGAAATGGGCAAAATCCACGATGTTACACTACTGATGTGCTGAGATAAAGAGATTACATTCCTACAATTTGAACCTTGATTTCTAGCCTCCCCAAGTTGCTTTCCACCAAATCAATATCTCCTACCCATGCCAAATTAAGTGTTGGGGAGACTATCTTTAGAAGCACAAGATCAAGAAGTTCATAGTTTTACCACATCTATTACCTTTTGGAGGGTGGTGCCTCCTAGATTGGTTAGGTGTCATTTGGGAGATTCCTACCTCGTGTTGTGGAGTTGAATCAAGATGTTTGTAAGGGCAAGGAGATCTCCGAGTTCGTGAAGATCTACCGTGAGTGAGGCTAGTCCTGTGTGGACGGAACCCGTGGTGAAATAGACAAGGCCGCTTCTCCATGGACCCCTTGTGGGTGGAGCCTTCCGTGGACGCTCGCAGCCGTTACCCTCCGTGGTTTGAAGTCTCCACTAACATGGACGTATGATCACTAGTTGAAAAGAGGGCTTTGGTCCACTTGATGAAATGCCATTAGTCCCGGTTCACTCCCGAACCGGGACCCATGTGGGCATAGGTCCCAGTTCGTGAGGCCAGCGCGTCGGCCGAGCCTCGTGGGCCATTTGTGCCGGTTCGTTAGTCACCTTCGGTCCTGGTTCCTGATAAGAACCGGGACCAATGTGCCTTGCTCCTGGCCCACAACCAGTAGTCCCAGTTTGTGTGTGGAACTGGGACCTCAGGTTGTCCTTTAGTCTCAATTCCAGCCACAAACTAGGACCAACGGTTGGCCTATATATACCCCCGCGATCAGAGCAGTGCGCTGCTCTATTTTTTTGGTCAGCCGTGGGAGAGCTTTGTGGTGCTCTAGCTCACCTCCTATGCACATGAGGTGTTCAATGAAATGCCCGAGCCACACTTAAGCTTTCTCCTTTAGAAGCTCCTTGTCCAATCTCCATTTTCATCACGATTTGTGTAGTTTTCAATACACTTTATTATATAACGCACGCAGATGAACCGTCAATGGATATACGGTGACCGACACACCTCCGAGTATATTAATGGCCTGCATAATTTTCTCGAAGCGGCTAAGGCAAACAAGCAGAAAGGTTTTATGCATTGTCCATGTACTCTCTATGGGAATACGAAGGAATTCTCCGACTATAAAACCCTTCACTTCCACCTGCTTCAGAAGGGTTTATGCCACACTATAATGTTTGGAACAAGCACGGAGAAAGAGGGGTTATGATGGAAGACAACGTAGAACAAGAGGATGATGACAACTACCAGCCCCCTGAATACGGTGATCTTGCAATGAGGGAAGCTGAAGATCAAGAGGAACCAGACGATGTGCCCGATGATGATCTTCGTCAGGTCATTGTTGATGCACATAGAGAATGCGAAAGTGAAACAGAGAAGTTGAAGTTCAATCGCATGTTACAGGATCACAAAAAACGGTTGTATCCAAACTGCGAAGATGACAACATAAAGCTCGGTACCACACTTTAATTGCTGCAATGGAAGGCAGACAATGGTATATCTGACAAGGCATTTAGTTTGCTATTGAAATTAATGAAGAAGAAGCTTCCAAAGGATGATGAATTGCCCGACAGTACATACGAAGCAAAGAAGGTTCTATGCCCTCTATGATTGGAGGTGCAGAAGATACATGCATGCCCTAATGATTGCATCCTCTACTGCGGTGCCTACGATGATTTGAACGCATGCTCGGTATGCGGCGCATTGCAGTATAAGATCAGAAGAGATGACTCTGGTGATTTTGAGGGCTAGCGCACCGGGAAGATGGCTCCTACCAAGGTGATGTGGTATGCTCCTACAATACCACGGTTGAAACGCCTATTCAGAAACAAAAAACATGCCGTGTTGATGCAATGGCACATAAAAGACCGTAAGAAAGATGGGGAGTTGAGATCACCCACTGACGGGTCACAGTGGAGAAAGATCAAGAGAAAGTGGAGTGACTTGACACATGTCCCAAGGAACTTATGGTTTGGTTTAACTGAAGATGGCGTTAATCCTTTTGGGGAGCAAAGGAGAAAGCATAGCACATGGCCTGTGACTCTATGTATATATAACCTTCCTCCTTGGTTGTGCATGAAGTGGAAGTTCATTTTGATGCCAGTGCTCATCCAAGGTCCTAGGCAACCCGGCAATGACATTGATGTGTACCTAAGGCCATTAATTGATGAACTTTTACAGCTATGGAATGGAAATGGTGTACATGTGTATGATGAGAACGAACTGGAGGAATTTGACGATCAAACAGCTATGGAACGGAAAACGTTCGATTAGCCATTGTGAAGCTATGTGCATTCCTCAATGCAATCTCTCAAAAGGTGATCGATCTAGCGATCCTGCCAATGTTAAGGAGCGATTTGCTGCAATGTCTTGTTAGTTTCGAGCTGGTGCTCCCACCATCCTTCTTCAATATCATGACTCATGTCCTAGTTCATCTAGTCGACGAGATTGTCGTTCTCGGCCCTGTATTTCTACACAATATGTTCCCCTTTGAGAGGTTCATGGGAGTCTTAAAGAAATATGTTTGTAACCGCACTAAGCCAGAAGGAAGCATCTCCATGGGCCATCAAACAGAGGATGTCATTGGATATTGTGTTGACTTCATTCCTGACCTTAAGAGGATTGGTCTCCCTCAATCGCGGTATAAGGGGAGACTAACTGGAAAAGGCACACTAGGAGCGGAGTCAATAATGTGTACGGACGGGCATTCTTGGTCTCAAGCACACTACACAGTTCTAGAGAATTCTACCTTGGTGACCCCGTATGTCAATGAACACAAGAATATTCTGAGTTCCATACACCTGGAGCAGTGTGACGACTGGATTACATTTGAACACATCAGGACTTTCAGCAGTTGGTTGCAAAAACGTCTCATGTGTGACAACACTATTTCTCATGAGATGTACTCATTGGCCAGGGGACCATCTTCAACACTATTGACTTACCAATGGTACGAGATAAATGGGAATACATTTTACACGTTCACCCAATATCAAAAGAGCACCAACCAAAACAGCGGCGTCCGCTTTGATGCAACAAGCGAGAGGGGAAAGGACACATATTATGGTTACATGGTGGACATATGGGAACTTGACTATGGACATGAATTGAAGGTCCCTTTGTTTCATTTCAAATGGGTCAATCTGTCAGGAGGCGGGGTCTAGATAGACCCACAATACGAAATGACAACAGTGGATCTCAACAATCTTGCGCACGCAGAGGAACCATTTGTCCTAGCTAATGATGTGGCGGAGGTTTTCTATATGAAGGACATGTCTACCAAACCAAGAAAAAGAAAATATAAGAAGCGAATACATCATACCATGAGCCAAAGCACCACATAGTTCTTTTAGGAAAAAGAGACATCGTGGGATTGGAGGGCAAGACAGACATGTCTGAAGATTATGAAAAGTTTCATGAAAATCCTCCCTTCAAAGTCAAGGCTCACCCAAGCACCCTGTTAAACGATGAATATTATCCATGGTTATGGTGAAATAAGCAAGGAACACAAGCGAAGAAAAAGTGAAGAAAAGAAATGCCCTTTGTAACATATGAGTTTTCCTATGAAATCCTGATATATACTTCGAAAGAGATTGTCCGTTTTGTACACGAAGTGCATCCAGTTATTGCCCCAACCCTCTCAACTATAAAGCAAATGAAAAATACCAAATGAAGTCAGAAATGGTTAAAAATTGATGATGTGTCATTGAATTGTGCATTTTGAACACACAAAAAGTCTTGAGTTCAAATAAGTTCCAAAAAAGGAAACCCCTTTGTAACACATCAGTTCTTGTATGAAACCCTGATACTTCGAAAGAGATTGTCCGTTTTGTACACGAAGTGCATCTAGTTTTGCCGCAATCCTCTCAACTTTTTAGCACATGCTTTGTGGGTGAAATGATGATACTGTGCCAGCTTTCAACATTTTCAGAGTTCATTTCTAGTGCTTTTCAATTTAAGGGTCATTCAGCTCAAAAAAATCAGTAAATGCATGAAAAATACGAAATGAACTGAGAAATAGTTGAAAATTTATGATGTGTCTTTGAATGGTGCATTTTGAACACACAAAAAGTCTTGAGTCCAAATAAGTTCAAAAAAATGAATCCCCTTTGTAACATATATGTTCTCGCATGAAACCCTTGTACTTTGAAATAGATTGTCCGTTTTGTACACGAAGTGCATCCAGTTTTTGCCGCATCCCTCTCAACTTTTTAGGACATGCTATGTGGGTGAAATGATGATACCATGCCAACTTTCAACACTTTCAGAGTTCATTTGTAGTGATTTTCAATTTAAGGGTCATTTAGCTCAAATAAATCAGTAAATGCATGAAAAATACCAAATGAAGTCAGAAATAGTTGAAAATTGATGATGTGTATTTGAATGGTGCATTTTGAACACACAAAAAGTCTTGAGTTCAAATAAGTTCAAAAAATGAAACCCCTTTGTGACAGATGAGTTCTCGTATGAAACCCTGATACTTCGAAAGAGATTGTTCGTTTTGTACATGAAGTGCATCCAGTTTTTGGCGCAACCCTATCATCTTTTTAGCACATGCTATGTGGGTGAAATGATTATACCATGCCAACATGCAACATTTTCAGAGTTCATTTGTAGTGCTTTTCAATTTAAGGGTCAATTAGCTCAAAAAAATCAGTATATGCATGAAAAATACCAAATGAAGTGAGAAATAGTTGAAAATTGGTGATGTGTCTTTGAATGGTGCAGTTTGAACACACAAAAAGTCTTGAGTTCAAATAAGTTCAAAAAAAATTAAACCTCTTTGTAACAGATGAGTTCTCGTATGAAACCCTCATACTTCGAAAGAGATTGTCTGTTTTGTACACGAAGTCCATCCAGTTTTTGTCGCAACCCTCTCAACATTTTAGCACCTGCTATGTGCGTGAAATGATTATACCATGCCTACTTTCAACATTTTCAGAGTTCATTTGTAGTGCTTTTCAATTTAAAAGTCATTTAGCTCAAAACAAAAATCAGTAAATGTATGAAAAATATCAAATGGGCCGACGGACCTTTTGACCCGGTAGCACGTCCATCGATATCTCCATCTCCCTATTTGTGAATCAATGTGTGTGAGAAGACATGGTCTAATTGTGAATCCATGTGTGTGTATTACAGTCAAATTAGAATATGTTGGGTACATTTTTGAACGCCCCAATGTGACAGAATTTATAAAAATTATAAAAATATTTAGATTAGATTCAGTATCAATTGCAAATAAAATTATAAAAATATTTAGATTAGATTAAGTTACAAATTAAGTTTTTATGTCAATATTTGGGATTATGTATAAAGGGTTTCCCTCACTTTGAAATATTTGCAGAAACAATGGAAATTCCAAGAGACATGGAAAAAGAAGAAATTTTAGGGGATATAATCCACAACGACGGTAGTAATGTCGATTCTTTGCTCAGCGAACTCGGTGACTAACAAATCCAGGAGGAAGGATATTATCATGATGGCTTCGGTGATCGAACAATGGAGGAGGAAGGACATTATCCTGATGGCTTCGGTGACTACCGAATCCGGAGGAACGAGACCATGATGATGGCTCCGGTGACCGAATGGACGAGGGAGCTGTTGAAAAGTCCGGATCGATCCAAACTTCGGTAACGAGACGATGCCCGACGAAAAGGTTGGGCAAGGATCAAAAGTTCACGGTCACAGAACTGTCGGACGATGGCCAACCGATTGAACCCAAGTGGACCAGGGACGCATCTTCTGCTCGGTGTGGATCTATTGTGAGGGACAACATCCCGATCAGCATCAAGCAATGGAATAAGCCTAAGAGCGAGAACGTCCCTGAAGACGATTATGTCACCGATAGGCTGAAAGATGATCTTTGGACCGCGTTAAAGGAAAATTTCACCCTACCGCCAGAGGAGGATCCGAATAATCCAGTTATAGAGCCACTGGTCAAGGTGTGTGCTCTTAAAAAGATGGCAGAACTTTTCAGGAGGTGGAAGAAAGAGTTGAAATCAAAGTATGTCGACAAAGGCAAGACTCTAGAATTCGTCGGCCGATTTGAGAAGATTAGAGATCACTGGCCCGCATTTGTGGCCTACAAGTGATCGTACAGGAGTAAGGAAATGTCGAAGAGAAACAAGAACAATGCTGCAAAGAAGCAGTATCACCATCACATAGGGTCAGGTGGCTACCTCAAAGGCCGTCCGTTGTGGGACAAGCTGAGAAAGACCTGATTGCTAAAGGGGTCCAACCACACACATGGAACTGGCCCGACCGTTCAATGAATTGGTTCTTTGGAGTTAGGGGAACTTTGGGCCCTGAAACAGGGGAGTGTCGTTGGACGGACGAGCAAGTTGTAACACCCATCAACAAGCTTCAGCAGTGTATCACCCCAGTGCAAGAAGGGGCGTTCTTTCCCGAAAGAGAGAAGGACGAGCTGACTGAGGCCCTAGGGAATGCTGAGCACCCTGGACAAACACAAGGCACACCAGGCTCCGTTCTATGGAAGGTTGGGTTTCCCGATGCAGACGGTTATAGAAGCCGAAAGAGAAAGAGGAAAGCGGAGCTGAGCAACCTGCAGAAAATCAATGCAAGACTACAAATTCTAGAGGAACTTCAGAGCCAGCGAGCTGTCGACCAACCATCTCACCAGCACGAAACTACCGCAGAATTTATCCTGCCATCTCAGCGGAGAAGCATCATGGCTTCCACAGAGCTTGTTCAGCCTGACTTCATAGCTCCTGGCTACCCCGTGGATACTATCACGGAGTCTCAACCTTGCAAGCTTTTGACAAAATGCCGGAACCTCACTTTCAAGGCTGCTATCAGCATTGTTGCACCTCCTCAATCCAACGGAACTTTTCACTGTCGTCCGATTCCACGTGGTTATGCTCTTGTGATGGTGGATGAAGTAAATAAGGATTTTGAGCAGCTCCAGCTTGACCACCCTACAGGTGAAGATGAGAATAGTAAGCTGGTTCATGCCTTGAGGAGTACATGTCTATGGCCAAAGGAGTACATCAATCTTCCAAACTGGACGCCTCCTCCTCCTCCTCCGGCGAGTGATCAGGCACTCCTCATCCTCCTCCGGCAACTGATCAGGGCACTCCTCATTCTTCTCTAGCGAATAATCAGGGCACTCCGGCTCCTCCGACGCGTGAGGGCACTTCGCCTTCTTCTTGGGCACCCCCTTCGGCGCGTGAGGGCAGTCCGCCTCCTTCTTTGACTCCTCCTCTGGCCCGTCAGAGCAGTCCGCCTCCTTCGGCTCCTCCTCCAACGCGTCGGAGCACTCTGCCTCCTTCTTCGGCTCCTCCTCCAGCGCATCGGAGCAGTCCTCCTCCTTCGGCTCCTGATCCTCCAGTGTGTCGGAGCACTCCACCTCCTTATTCGGCTCCTCCGGCGTGTGGGAGCAGTCCGCCTCCTTCTTCGTCTCCTCCTCCGGCGCGTCGGAGCACTCCGCCTCCTTCTTCAGCTCCTCCTCCTGCGCGTCGGAGCTGTCCTCCTCCTTCGTCTCCTCCTCTGGCGCGTCGGAGCAGTCCGCCTCCTCCGCAACAGCGGAAGACTGACTTCGTCGCCGCTCCGTCGAAAATTACACAAGTAAGAAAGATGCCGCCTCCTCCTCCTTCTCTAAAGCGGAAGATAGACTTTGTCGCTGCTCTGGCGGCTAGCAGTGATGCAATGTTAGCAAAACGAAGAAGTAGTAAAACAATTCCCTAGCTGGGCCAACACAAGAAGCAATCGTGCCCCCGCTTAAGGTCTCTAGCAATATCGTCGTCGTTAATGATTCGGAGTTGCTACCCGGTACCAATCCTGGTGATTACGTGAGCGATTCAGTAATTTTTAAGATTCCTGAGGTAACAAATGAAAAAAATATAAATTCGTGCTCGGGAAGCCTCTCGTCAAACCTATTCATCCTCCTCTAACACCGAGGATGCACGAATTGCATGAGTGGTACATGAACATCTTCAGGGAGAAAACGGTTGTGTGCAGTGGTGCTTGTTGAATTTGAGGAGTTATTTCAGCTATACAATGACCTGGCCCTCGACAAAAACTCCTGACTTCCTACTATTTGTATTTCTTCTATAGTTAAGTCTCTAGCTCAGCTCCTTCATTGCATGTATCTATAGTTATCCTCACTATATATATATATTATCCAGACTGAAGATCCTCGAATTAAAAAAAGGAGGAATCTTCGACGTTGGGTTCATTAGCCCAGAATCGGTAAATGTATTGTCGATACGAAATGAAACCAATGAGATCGAGGTTAAGTTGCTAAATTCCTTGCTTGTAAATCAAAACAAAAGGGAAATAGTCTTTCCTTACAACTTCAGGTGAGTGGTGCTATCTTCTCTGTATAATCGGTTTTGCTTACTCGAGGTTAATTAGTAAATGTAATTGATGAGTTATATATGTGTGCGTAGTTAAATCTGGATTCTTCTATCCATTAAGCTTGACGCGACAAAAGTAAGTTTCTTAGACTCGAGACGTAAAGATCTCGAGAATTATGCGGACAAGACTGCAATGCTCAAGAAGTAAGTTCACTCAATACCGGGACCATACTGGTATGCAACTTTCGTTAATTTCCTAATATCAAGAAATCATTTTCTTTGCTGGCAAGATTTGGAAGAAGTTCACGAATAAGGTTCGCGGTATACGCGAAGAGTTGCAATTTACGCACCACCAGTAAGTAGTACTAGCTAGGTAGTTCTGCGCATCTGTAATTGATTCAAATTTTCGTCAATATATCATTACCATGATTGCTTATCAATTTGATTGAACTCTATATATTCTCGTAAAGTTCTTGTACCAAGTAGGTGGGACTGAAAAATGTGGATTCTACGTATGCGAGTTCATTCGCCTCTCGACCTTTGGGCGGGGCATCTCTCACAAACAATTTGAAGTACGTAAATAATATTCACAATTTTATTTTATATATTACCATCAATTGTGTTGATTTTTATTCATATATATGCATGTATTGACCCCCTTCTTTAAATTATATCTGGAAGAAGCGGCATGAACCCCTATCACATGACGGCATACGAGCAATTAAAGAGGAATTGGCGGGATTCCTTCTTGACCATGTCATATCTAGTGACGGACAATACCATGTGGACTATTTGTGTTTGGCTCTTAGGTATATGATATTAGGCATTGTAAAATATGTTAAGTATTGTAAATGGTTTCCTTCATTTTCTTATTAGCTAGTGTAATGTTCTCTCTATAGTATAGTAGCTAGCATCGACCAAGCACGGAGAAAGAGAGGACACTTCTCTCTATTAGCTAGCTAACACAATATGAAACCACTAAATTAACCCTCTAACCCCCCTCCATAAAAAAAGCAAAAACTCCTGCTCTGGGCAGATGCTGCCGCGTGGATGCCATGTTGCCCCGGTTGGTGTGACCAACCGGGACTAAAGAAAATCCTGCTCGGGCTCGCCGCAGCAGCCACGTGGAGACCATTCGGTCTCAGTTCGTAAGCGAACCGAGACTAAAGGTTTTGGGCTTTAGTCCCGACCATTTAGTCCCGGTTCAAGAACCGGGGCTAATGGGCCTTTGGAACCTGGACAAATGGGCCAATGGCCACTTTCTACTAGTGGATAGCGCCACCTATTGGAACCATGCCAAAAATCGCCGTGTCAACCTCATGCGTTTGATCTCCCTACCCGTCCTGACTTTACACTTGCATGTTTTACTTTCCATTTATATATACTCTTAGATGTGCATGTGTATGGTGTACTTGACTAGTCACAATTGCTAAAACTGGCCCACACTAAAAATTAGGAAAAGGCTAAGTTTTTATCTTGTCAGGTAGTCTAGTCACCCCATCTAGACATACTTTCTATCCTACAAGTGGTATCGGAGCTATGATCTCCATTCCTTTGGTTTCACAAGATAGGAGAGTATGGCGTCTAGTGAGAGAAGTTATCACCGTAGATGTCCATCTTTCGATGGCACTAATATTGCTAGTTGGAAGCATAAGATGAAAATGCATCTTCTTGGTTAGAAACCTACCGTATGGGGCATTGTTCGTGTTGGTGTGCAAGGTGAGAACTGGATCGTGATGTGACAATAGAAAGAATTTAAGATGATGCAATTCAATGCACAAGCCGGCGACATCATATTCAAGTGGCTATGCCCAGAAGAATTCAACAAAATCAGTCGCCTTGAGAGTGCAAACGAAATTTGGGATACTTCTATTGATATGCACGAAGGCACCGATTCTTTCAGAGTATCTAAGTTGGATGTGCTTCAATGTCAGTTTGACAAGTTCAAGATGAAGGATGGTGAAGGTGTCGCTGAGATATTACGGGGATCCCGACTTATGAGTCGAGATCATCGAATGAACATGTACAGTGATCCTAGAGATCAATGCTCACTGAACACACAAATACTGAATAACAAGAGTCTTACATCCATAATTAACGTTTGATACAAATAAGGACCATTATGGTCAAGTCTTACATAGATAAGGCCATGAAGGCCAATCACTCCAACTCAACTACTAGTGTAATTCTTGGTAGGAAACGTGTACCCATGCCATCAGCCTAACCAACATGCATTCTGACTGGGAAGCGGCCTAGTTCGCGTGTCCGTCTCCGACGACGAATTCTTCTCCATATTCTGGTTCCTCCATGCCTGGTCAATAAAATAACCAGTGGCAAGCCAATGAGTACTTTGATTGTACTGGCAAACAGCCCATGATGCGGATTATGTAAATGAGTGCAAAATGAAGTATAATGCAACCTTTGCGGAAAGCAAGTTTTGTAAATGCATAAACATTGTCGTGCACCTACACAGTCATGCATCAATAAGTAAGTAGTAACCATAAGAACAGGTCGCAGAAATCAATTTAAATACACCGAGGACTGAACACCTCATGTTCATCCGTCATGTCATGTCACCAAACTTGACCAAGTAATCGCTTTCTCAGGTGACACCTTTAAACACACGCACACATGGTTTATGCGGAAAATACTAGACGTAGTTTAAGCTGCACCACCCAACTGTCCTTGACCGTGGACAAGGTTATTCGAATAGTTTGACACTCTGCGCAGGTTGTACGTTGTACCCACGAGATCCGAGAAACTTTGGTGTCATCCACGACTCGCGGTATATAACATACCCGAGGTAAGTACCCGATCAATGCCTTAATCCTGATGACACTAGACAAAGATTCAAACTTGTCAGAATCATGACTGAAGTCATAGAATCTTACGATCTTACAATCCAAACTAGCCCCTCCGATTCTATGATTTTGCTCATAGAATCTAAGTTTCTACAGTCCTGATAGTTAAGATTCCACGATTCATGATCCTAGCAACGGAGCTCCGATCCGATTCAGAATCGTGATTCTGACAACTTTGCAAACAGTCCACTCGATTGTTACCCAACCCACATGATGTAGGCCATACGAGCAACAACTCTAGTCCGTATCATCCATACAGGGACCAACGGTGTGCCTGGAACACGTAAAAATGGCAGAGTCGTCCTACCTCGCACGACCCCGTCATGAGAGTGACCATATCACTCCCGCCGCTAGTAATGCAGGCTCCTTGCTAGCAACCAGCGTAATCAACATGGCCCCGTCCCATAAAGGGGAATCATGGTCACTCATGTAAGGTTGGGATGGTCAAAAAATCTTAAATCTAATCCCCTTTTCGAAACGACTCACACAAAATATTTCTGGTACACCACTTCTTTCTCAAGTGGTCATCCAGCTCAACACCATCACCCTCGGGCATTAGTAGCAACCGACGGGGTTTTCGTTTACGTCCTTGTATTCACTTTAGTGTTACCATTACCATGAATGTGCCCATCTTATGCGTAGCACTACTATCTACTTGTCAATTTTACTTTAGTGTGACCCTCATAGATGGTAGGTCATGCTCAATGCAACATCTCCGGAGGAGCCATCGGTAACACCATGCCGGGGTGTACCGATTAATCATGGCTATATGCATCGGAATAAAATTATCAACATGTCATGCACAAAACGTTTTCTCACACAAGGTCAAAGGGTTGCTTGCCTTGACCAGCTAGGTATCCGGGGTCTTTGAGGTCTTCGAGTCCAATTCCTTCGTCAAACACGCGATCTATAGTCGTAATAGTAATAATAATAATAAGGACCACAACCAAAAGTAGAGTAAAAACACACATCAAAATGTTAATCTACTATGTAAAATCCTATTATTATTTATCAAAATGTTTGTTTCTGGTTTTGGGCTGAAAAAGTATTTCTAAAGTCTTTTTAACAGAAGTTAAAAAAATACTTAAACTAGGTTTTAAAATAAACATATGCATACAAGTTTTCATATAAATTTCAATAACAGCACTATTAAATACTATACATGTTTACAAGAATTATGGTGGAAAAATATTTAAGTTAGGATAAATATTTAGTCTTGTGGATTTATTTGAAAATCAGGATAAAAATAGGAGAGAAAATCTAGCTCACTGGCCTAGCTCGGTCAGTGGCTGGGTCGGCCAACCTGGCCAACTTGCCAGCCAGCCAGCCTAGGTGCGCACGTCGTCAGGTTTAAACCTGGTGCGCGGGGCCCTGTGGCCAGCGACTACAGGGAGAGAGAGAGACGAGACGACCACCTACACGTGGGGTCCCCCTGTCGGGGTCAACTTCCACTTCTGGATAGAGAGGAGGGAGAGCTCACCGACGCCAGCTCTGGGCTCTCAAGGTCAGGCGAGTGCGGGAACGGAATCGTGGCTCCTCCGCCTACCTGATGGCGGTCGAAGGCATGACGGAGGTGGCCTGAGTGGCCGACGACAACGGAGCCGCAGCGTAGATCCTTCGGGAAGGTGTTGAAATCGGTTCTACGAGCAGGGAGAAGGACGTGGGAGTGGTGGAGAAGACTCAGGAGATCTCTGCGGTCACTGGGAAGGAGAAATGAGCTCGGGAGTTTGTGTGTAGCCCGAGATAGATGAAGCCCTGACGCGGCGACCCCTCGGTCGATCTCGTGTACCGTGGCTCTCTTAGCTCAAATGGGGCACTGGGGTGGTTGATTGATGGTAGGAGGGAGAGGCTCGAGGTGCTTGAAGAATCGGGGGTGGCCTATTTATAGGTGGGCGACGAGCCACCGAGTTGTGACGCGTCGGTTGTTTTGCTACGGCGGTTGGAGAGGGAGCGAGAGCTTGAACGCGAAACCATGGTTTGCGGACGTGGTTTAGGACTGCGTGGCATCTTAAGGAGGAGCGGGGGCACCTCCTTGGCGCATCGAGGTGGCGAGGTCCTTCTGGCCGCATCGGCCGTGCACGGGCACGCGTCGCCACGGGGAGAGAAGAGGGCGGAAAGAGTGGCCCGACACTGCCCTGGATGCGGTCGTCGGTGTGGTCAAAGAGGGGCAACAGGTGGAGGCAAGAACCGGCCGGAGCTGGTCCCGTGGGGCTCGAGTGCGCCTTGTAGTGTGTCCAGAGTGCAGCTTTGCAAGCCAGCGCATGCTGGCACGCTCTGCCGCGCCTTGGTTGTGTCAGGTGTGTCCGAGAAGATGTAAACTGACCAAGGGTAGAGAGTTAAAGTGGTTGTGACAGCCTTGGTTCAGGAGCTAAAATGGAGATTTTGGCTCCCTCTCATTGAACCAATACTGGGTCTCTCGTCTGCAGTTGTCGAGGGACAAATGCCATCTGTGACAAGAGTTTGGAGGGAAGGGAGTAAGTGTGGTGGTTGCTAGATGCTATTTTACAAATCTGTCAAAAGGTGTTTGATGCAGGTTTGGGGGAGTTAAGTTCCTCCAATTGCATTGAAAGTTGACAGGATTTGGTTTTAGGAATAATTAGGAGGCCCTACCAAATTCGAGTTCCATTGGACAAGTTTGGAAATGTAAGCTTGAAAATAACCACAAATGGGTAGATCTGTATTCTTGTGAGAAGATGTGAGCAAATAAATCCCCAAAAATCCAAATCTTGGCATGATATCATCATTTGAGTTGTTGTGCATTCCTACAAAGTTTGAGACCCAATGGACAAACTTTGCAATGTAGAGTTGCTCTAACTTGATTATGACAGGGAGGGTTTCTGAATTATTTGGTGAATGAAATCACCTTGGATGGAGGTGAAACTTGGCATGATCACCAAATATAGCATGTGGGACATGTTAGTATTTGCTAGGAATTTATTGATAATATTTCCTTTGGAAATATTTCAAAAGATCAGAACAGACAAAATCGGTTTTCAAAGGTTTGCTCAAATATTTTGAATACGACTAGGGGTTGAAACTCTTATGTATGAAAAATATATGTCCTGTGAGTATTCCCAGGTTTTCTCATATTTTTCTAAGGTAGAAAAATAATTTTCCATCGAAAAATACCATTTCTGGCCTTAGAAAAGGACATGTAAATAAAATAGGAAAATGACTTTAAAAATAATCATATCATGGTTTTTAAGAGTTATAATGATATTAGAATCAAAATAAAATCTTGGGTCAAGGCACTCCCTTAAATTCAGGGACCTATAGGGAACCGCAAAGCAAGGTTTTGAATTATCGAAATAGCTGAAAGGAGTTTGTTGGTGGAAATATTATTTTCGAAAACTGATTTATAAGAGATCCACTTACAATCACACATACAACAATGAGAAACAAGACATTCACTTAAAAAGTTTTAATTTATACCAAATAAGGAAAAGGGAGACAAAATGGTGTGAAAATAGGGTGTGACACATGTACTCTAGTCTAGCTCTCATCACAAATGAGATTGCCGGCTTAGGAAGCAAAGAGATGACCGAGAAATTGATCATCAAGAAGATACTTAGAGCTCTGGATGGAAGATACAATACAGTGTGCACATTAATCCAAATGATGCCCAACTACAAGAATCTCAAGCCTACTAAAGTCATTGGAAGGACCGTTGCTCATGAAATGTCTCTTAAAGACAAAGATGATTTGGACAACTAGTCAAGCGGTGCTTACAAAGGTTCAGTCAATGCTCCCACTAATTCAATTGACAATCTTGTTACCAATGAAGAGATAAGCCTCATGGTCAATAAAATCAACATGTTCTACAAGAGTAGAGTCAAAGAAATAAGCTCAAGCTCAACACATGATGAGAAGCGTTCGTCCAGTCGTGACCGAAACTGCTACAACTATAGAAGCTCAGGCACTACTCCAATGAGTTCTCAGCTCCCTGCAAATGAAGGAAGGAGTCACCTCGAAGACGAAGCTCAAGAGATGAGTCAACTAGAAGAGAGATAAGGAATAGACAAGATCATTATGAACGAAGACATTCCCGAAGAGGTAAGAAATCGGAGAAGAAGAACAAATACACCAAGAGCAGGTCTAGAAGAAGACATCAAGCTCATGTTGTTGAATGGGTTTTTGGCTCCGAGTCTGACAAGCAATGCGAGATAAGCTATCACTCCAACTGCGACTATAGTCAAGATGAAGGTGTTGTCGGCATTGCACTTGTTTCCTCCAACTCCTATATTACATATTTGATTCACAAAATGAAGGGATTGGAAATTGCTTAATGGCAAAAGGTCCCAACGTATCACACCTCTAGTATTTTCAATTTGATAGTGATGAGGATGACTTGTTAGGAGAAGATGACTTGCTTCTCGATAAGACTAGTGATAATTCTGAAAATGATCTTGCTAATTTTCATGCTAGTGAAGAGAAATCGAATGATGATGATAAGAGAGAAATTGAACAACTAACTAACGAATTAAACACTCTTAAGTTAGCTTGTGAAACTATTCCAGCATATCATAGAGTGCTTGCAAGAACTCATGAGAAGCCACGCTTCGAGAAGCTAAATTTGGAGCATGAGCATGAGTTCCTAAAAGCAATCAATGATGGTCTTCGAAAGAAGAGTTCCTATTATCTAGCCAAATGATTACGCTTGTCTACTTTTGTTCCACAAGTTAAACCTCGGAACACTAGTAGCAAAGGAAAGAATGTTTCTTCTTCTAGTAATAACAATGCTAACGCAAAATAAAATGATGTGGTTGCTAGTATCTCTCTTGATTCTACTAATGATTCTCTTAGCCAAGTTACACTTGAGCAAGGAAATGATTTATTGAAAGGATTATTGAGGGAGGTGTGTTCAAGAGTCTTGTCGGAAGTAAGCAATTTGAGGAAATCGTGCGCAAGAAAGGAGGACATCGGAAGAAGCAAGGTGTTGGTTGCTTCAATGTCAACGGAGATGTTTGGGAAGAAGGACCATATCCCATTCCCAAGTTTGTTCATCAACAGGAGAAGTATGATCCTACTTCTCCCAAGGGAACAAGCTCACAAGATGGCCTTCTACCACAAGACCACAAGGGCAAGGGTAAGTTTCAAGAGGACATTGACTCATTTGAAGAAGAGCCCCAAGCCAAGGTTGAGTGGGTTCCCAAGGGCACTTCTAGTACTTGCTCATCTAGTGGTACCACAACCCCAAAGATTCCCATCAAGTTGATGTGGACCCCAAGAGGAAGAACTAGGAAGTTCTTGAGGGGTCACTCCGCCAATGAAATTCACTCCCATTCATTTTGGCAAGAACAATATGCAATCAACCTCAAACATATGCATTAGTTCAAGGAGTCACACATTCCCTCAAAGGTAAGCAAGGGACAAGGTAATTCATGTATCTTTGGACATCATCCCACTTGTGTTTCACTCCATGTCCATAGATATCTTTGTATTTATTCCACTTTACTTTGGGTCTAAGTCGACTAACCCATGTAGGTGAGAAGAGTAAGAAACAACAAGGATTGCTCCCAACTCAGGATGATCTTCATCAACATTAAGCATCCACCACTACTTCACCTACTTGAAGTCTTCTATGAAAAAACCCAAGGTTGGTTTGTCCCTCTTAGGGGGGATGCCATATCAAGGGGGATATTTACTCTAAATCTTGAGTATAAGCATCTTCTAAATATAGGAAAACATTAATGCTTTATGTAAAAGGGGTAACCCCACTTGTGCTTAAACAATGAGTATGACTTACGATCAAGTACTATTAGTTGACTCCTAAGTCAATATACTCATATATAGATGACTTTGTTGTCACCCAAGTTCCTACTAGATGCTAGTATATTTGTGCATGTTCATCATGATTATATATTTAACATCTTGTTGTGTGAGGTTCTTGGTGTGCATATCCTTTCTCATTCGAGGATATCCAATTCTTGCTACTTGGCTTTTGATTTATCTTTTGCCAATTGGATAGACAAGAACGCCTAGGACCCTTCTCTAGCTATCTGTGCTTACTCGTCTCATGTTCTATTCATGCTTCATCACAAAACTTGAACAAGCACTTCTCGATCCCTCTATGTGAAGGAGCACTCGGAGTTCCGTATCAACAAAGGATATACTCCAAAACCTCTTCGTGAATCTCGCTATAACCAACCCCACAATCTTGGTTCCACCGAATTCCAAAGTTGATCAGGGTTTTCAATATCGGTACCGCTGAAACCACCATCTTGGCTTCACCAAGTTCTCGTGTCAAACTGATAGTAGAGGAACTCGATGCACCGAAATCTTAGTCTCGGTGACACCGACAGTGACGGGTATAAAGCCTGCTGGACAAAACTTTTGAAATTACTTCTTCAAAAGCTTCGACCCCAAACCCTAATCTGCCGTGCAATGACCCCTAATCATCGCCTTCGCATCCATGAGCACCTCCGCCGTTGCGATTAACCGTCGCTGATGGAATCTTTGCCGCCATCACCGCCGTAGTAGTACCGCCACTTAGTTAGGGTACGGTTCCGATATTATCTTGCACTCCATTGTTCCCATTCATGCATGTTACGAAATTTGAACTATAAACCACCATGTGAAAACCGTCTTCTCTACCAAAAGTTCTCGTAGATCAGCGAACGGAAGATTTTTAGGGTTAGGTGTCCGTAGAACACATCTCACTGACAGGGAATCGCAAAAATCGGTTCCACCGGTTTTGAGTCTAGGTTTCCCGAGAATGGAGTCGGTTATACCAAGTGATTACTTTCGGTTCCAACGAAGTGATTGCCAAGTATTTGTGAAGAAGTTCATGTATCACGGTTTGTCCAAAAATTTAGACTCGGTGCTAGCAAAATTTGTTTGGCAGAAAGCTAAAACTAAGAATTTCTTTGTTCAAATATTTGAAAAACCTTCTCTGTTTTGTGATGATCAACCCTTGTGCTCCTCCATATCTATTTCATAGGATTTCTTGTTTGCTGATTTGCTAGTGTGCTCGTCTGCTTGGTTTGCGAAGATGTTAGGATCTGATTATAGCAAAAAAAATTCTCTGAGGACAATGTTGAGATGGATTCAGGCACAAGTCCTGAGCGGCTCCCTTCTAATCCAGGCACCCCCTGTTCCCATGGCTTCCCCAAGGCTGTCACAAGGACAAGAAGGAAACTGAATTCTGGTGAGGAAGATTTATATTTTGTTCTTCAAGTTCCTATTCTCCAAAAGTAGAAAGAGAACGCTCCGACCAAGAACCATGTTAGGAAGGAATATACCAAAACTTCTGCCATGAGAGCTCCAAAGTCTGCAAGGCAAGGGATGACACTTTCCCTTGACAATCCTCCCAAGAAGGCTAGTGTATATAGAGCCACAAAGAGAGTGGTTCATGTTATTGGGAGACAAACATCCATGTATGAAGATCAAGCAGAAACTGCTGCTGCTGATGCAGAGGAAGAGGAAGTACCAGCTAAGGCCCCTTCTACAAAGAAGAAAAATAAGCTTATGGCAGATGCTATGAAGCCTTCAACTCTGAAGAATCCCCGAGCTCCCAAGATGTGACACCCTCGGTTTAATCGTACGATAATCATACATGCAAATGCGTACGATCAAACTCAAGGACTCAGGGGAAGATATCACAACACAACTCTAGACACAAAATAAAACAATATCAGCTTCATATTACAAGCCAAGGGCCTCGAGGGCTAGAATATGGAAGCTCGATGAACACACGAGTCAGCGGAAGCATCAATATCTGAGTACAGACATAAAACATGGGTTGCCTTGGAGAAGGCTAGCACAAAAGATACAACGATCGAACGAGGCGAGGCCTCCTACCTGGCAACCTCCTAACTACTCCTGGTCTTCAGCGGCCTCCACATAGTAGTAGGCATCATCAGGGTAGCATTAGTCATCGGCGGGATCCTCCATCTCCTGCTATCCATCATCTGGTCGCAACAACGGATCAAGGGGGCAAAGGCGGAGCAAAGTGATACGTCTATGTCGTATCTACTTTTCCGAACTCATTTTCCCTTGTTTTGGACTCTAATTTGCATCATTTGAATGGAACTAACCCGGACTAACGTTGTTTTCAACAAAATTGCCATGGTGTTGTTTTTGCGCAGAAATAAAAGTTATCGAAAAGACATGAAAATTTACGGAGAATTTTTGTGGAATATATGAAAAATACTGGCGCAAGAATCAACGGAGGATGTGGAGCGTGGAGCCCACAAGCCCACCAGGCGCCCCCCCCCCCACTTGGCCACGCCAGGCAGGCTTGTGGGGCCCACAAAGCTCCACCGCCTCCAATCCAAGGTCTATTTAGTCCCTTTCGTCCAGAAAAAATTCAAGGAGAAGAGTTCATCACGTTTTACAATACGGAGCCGCCGCCACCTCCTGTTCTTCCTTTGGAGGGAAGATCTGGAGTCCACTCTGGGCTCCGGAGAGGGGACATCGTCGCCATCGTCATCACCAACCTTCCTTCATCACCAATTCCATGATATTTTTCACCATTCATGAGTAATCTCATCGTAGGCTTGCTGGACGGTGATGGGTTGGATGAGATCTATCATGTAAACGAGTTAGTTTTGACGGGGTTGATCCCTAGTATCCACTATGTTCTGAGATTGATGTTGCTACTACTTTGCCATGCTTAATGCTTGTCACTAGGGCCCGACTGCCATGATTTCAGATCTGAACCTATTATGTTGTTGCCAATATATGTGTGTTCTTGATCCTATCTTGCAAGTTGTAGTCACCTACTATGTGTTATGACCCGGCAACCCCGGAGTGAGAATAGCCGGAACCACTCCCGAAGATGACCATAGTATGAGGAGTTCATGTATTCACTAAGTGTTAATGCGTTGGTCCGGTTCTTTATTAAAAGGAGAACCTTAATATCCCATATTTTCCATTAGGACCCCGCTGCCACGAGAGGGATGGACAATAGATGTCATGCAAGTTCTTTTCCCTAAGCACGTATGACTACATACGGAATACATACCTACATTACATTGCGAACTCGAGCTAGTTACATATCCCTCCGTGTTATAACTGTTGCATGATGAATAGCATCCGACATAATCATCCATCACCGATCCAATGCCTACGAATCTGTTCCTACTGGTCCTTGCTATGTTACTTTGCCGCTACTCCTGTCACTGCTGCTACTGTTAATGTGTTATTACTGCTGTTACTTTGCTGCTACTGCTGTCACTTTGCTGCAGATACTAAATTTTTTTAGGTGTGGTTGAATTGACAACTCAACTGCAAATACTTGAGAATATTCTTTGGCATCCCCTTGTGTCGAATCAATAAATTTGGGTTGAATACTCTACCCTCGAAAACTGTTGCGATCCCCTATACTTGTGCATTATCAAGAATATTTTCTCGCGCCGTTGCCGGGGAGGCATAGCTATATTCTCTAAGTCACTTGGGATTTACGTCTGCTGGTCACTATGAGGAATTTGAAAAATCCAAGAACTAAAGTCTTTCCCTCATCTACGAGGACAGGTAAGGAACTGCCATCTAGCTCTGCACTTGATTCACATTCAGTTATGAGTAAGTTTGCAACACCACCTCCTGTTAGAAATCTTGATATGTCGCCTGTGCTTGATGATGCTACTTCTGCTGCCCATGGTTCTTATGATGATGCTATGCTTGATACTGCTTTGCCACTAGGTGCATTCCTTGACGCACAAATTGCTAGAGTTGCTACTAGATGTGATGATACTTCTGAAACTGCTGATACTATTGAAGTAGAACCTGCTATTTTGCATGTTAGAACTAGCTCTCCTAGATATGAATTTCCTGATATGCCTGAGTGTTATGTTATGGAGGGAGAGATAGCTGAGGACTTTCTTGCTTGTAAGGATAGCTATGATGTTGAGAAATTACTGCTCAAGTGGGAAGAAAAATCTTTGAATGCTTGGATGAAATACGACCCGAAGTTTTCTACTTCACCTATCTTTGTGACCGATAAGGATTATGAATTCTCTGTCGACCATGAGTTAATCACTCTGGTCGAATCTGATCCTTTTCACGGTTATGAGTCTGAAACAGTTGTAGCCCATCTTACCAAACTGCACGATATAGCCACCCTATTTACGAGTGAGGAGAAGATCCGCCACTACTATATCCTCAAGTTGTTTCCTTTCTCGCTAAATGATGATGCTAAGACTTGGTTCACTTCTCTTGCTCCTGGTTGTGTGCGCAGTCCCCAGGATATGATCTACTACTTCTCTGAGAAATATTTCCCTGCCCATAAGAAGCAAGCTGCCTTGCTGGAAATATACAACTTTGTGCAAGTTGAGGAAGAGGGTCTCCCACAAGCTTGGGGGAGGCTCGTCCAGCTACTGAATGCTTTGCCTGATCACCCTCTTGAGAAGAATGAAATACTTGATATCTTCTATAATGGACTTAGCGATGTTTCTAGGGACCACCTAGATAGTTGTGTTGGTTGTGTTTTCACGAAACGAACTATAGAACAAGATGAGATCCTATTGAATAATATCTTGTGCAATGAGAATGCTTGGACTATTCCCGAACCACCTCCTAAGCCAACTTCGAAGAAAAGACGTATTATATTCCTCAGTCCTGAAGATATGCAAGAAGCTAAGAAATCTATGAAAGAGAAAGGCATTAAATCTGAAGATGCCAAAAATCTACCACCTATCGAAGAGATCCATGGTCTTGATGACCCGATACAGGTAGTAGAAGTAAATTCTCTTCGTAGATTCAATGAGAGGGATATTCCTTTTGATAATCTTGCTAGCTTATGCGCGGATGAATTTGATAACTTTGTTGCCAAACAACAAAGTTTCAATGATTATATTAGCAGACAATTGGAACAGAATGCTCGTATGCTTAGTCATTTAAGTGCTTGTGTGGACAGAAACGCCAATGATCTTAAGCTTCTGAGTAAACATGCATCTATGGTTACTACTCAGGTAGAACAAGTACTTAAGGCTCAAAATGACTTGCTCAATGAGTTGAATGACAATTCCGTTAGAGTCGTCACTAGAGGCGGTAGAATGACCCAGGAACCTTTGTATCCTGAGGGTCATCCTAAGAGAATAGAACAAGATTCTCAAGGAGTTAGCACAAATGCACCTAGTCATCCTAGGAAGAAGAAGAAAGATGATAGGGATTTGCACGCTAGCAACCATTATGCCGTTACACCTGAGAATCCAAACGATGTCTCTGTCTCTGATGCCGAAACACAATATGGTGATGAACATGAGCCTAATGATAATATCAATAGTGATGTTCATGAAGATGCTCAACCTAGCAACGATAAGGATGTGGAGATTCAACCTGTTGATCTTGATAACCCACAGCCTAAGAACAAGAGATACGATAAGAACGACTTTTCTCCCAAACCATCCAAGAAAAAGGATGATGAGGATTTTGAAAGATTTGTAGAAATGATTAGACCTGTCTTTCTGCAAATGCGTTTGGTAGATATGCTCAAAATGTCTCCGTATGCTAAGTACATGAAGGATATTGTGACTAATAACAGGAGGATATCTGAGGTTGAGATTTCCACCATGCTCACTAATTATACCTTCAAGGGTGGAATTCCTAAGAAACTAGGTGAGCCCGGAGTGCCCACTATACCTTGCTCCATTAAATGAAACTATGTTAGAACTATTTTATGCTACCTTGGAGCCGGTGTTAGTGTTATGACTCTCTCTCTTTATCGTAGACTTGAACTGGATAAGTTGACACCCACTGAAATCTCTCTACAAATGGCCGACAAATCAACTGCTTTCCCTATCGGCATTTGCGAGGATGTGCCTGTTGTGGTTGCTAATGTTACTATCTTGACGGACTTTGTTATCCTGGATATTTCCGAGGACGATGCCACGGCGGTCATCCTCGGAAGACACTTTGTAAACACCGCAGGGGCTTTTATAAATTGCAACAAAGGCAATGTCACTTTCTATGTCAACGGTAATGAGCATACGGTGCACTTTCCGAAGAAACAATATCGAGTACATTGCATCAATGCTATCGAAAAAACTTCAACGATTCTTATTGGGAGCTTTGAATGCCCTATACCTACTGTTAAGATGAACTATGATTTTCTTGTTGGGATATGCACATCTCCATTGAGGTAATTGATGGCTATTCGAAAATTCTCCGTTTCCTTTTGCGATTCGAAAAAGTTTGTCAAGGAGACCCAATCAACTTCATTGACGGATTTCTTTCGATGACCATGAGATGGATGAATCAGGGAGTCACAAACCTCTGTTCCAAGCTTTCACCTTTGGTTGCTTAGAAGAAAAGTGATAGATTTAGTTTAGTTTTCCCTCTTTTCTATTTTAGCGTCCCGTAGAAAAGTACCCCGAAAATATAAGTTCTCCGAATGTCGTGAAAATCAAGTATGATATTTCCTATAATTTTTGAAAAATACTGAGACGAAGAGCTAGTCAGGGGGCTGCACCAGTGGGCCACAAGCCCTGGAGGCGCGGGCACCCCCCCTGGCCGTGCCTCCCAGGCTTGTGGGGCCCACGTGCACCCCCTCCACTCATTCTAGCTCCCATCTGCTTCTCCTACCTCTAAAAAAATCGTTTCGCAGGTCAAACCCGTGTTGTGGCTCTTCTTGCTGGGATTTTCGATCTCCTTGTGCAAAGCACCATTCACCGAACTGTTTTGGGGAAATTGCTCCTTGGTAAGTGAGTCCTCCATTGGTCCAATTAGTTTTTTCTCTAGTGCCTTATACATTGCGTATTTTTGCTACCTTGGTGACCCTGTTCTTGAGCTTTGGATGCTAATTTTAGTTGGTCCCAAGTAGTTTTGATGCGTAATATGGCTTCTAGGCACTTGTGGGAGTAGTTGCTACGAGTTTTGTTGGGCCTTGTTCACATTTCCTTAGAGTCACTAAAATTTCAGAGATAGAAAAGGGAAAAGATGAGGAGGTTCTTAAGTAGCTCTTCACGCCGTGACCCCAAGGATGATGGAAGTGAGAAGAAGAAACCCAAGTATCCGGTCCCTCGAGTTGCACAAGTTCGAGCGTGCCAGTGGCAAAGCGATGTGTTCTTACGCGCCGTCGGACATTATGAGGACTTTTATTACTTGGTGTAGAACGCAGGCCTTACCGCCTTCGTTGAAGATATGTGTCCGCAATACCTCCTCCTCACTAATATCTTCGTGCAAAGATTAAACTTCTATCCAAGGTAGAATCGTCCTATGGTTGAGTTCAAATTATATGATATCCCCGAGCGCATGTCACTCCAGGATTTTTGCAATGTTTGCAAATTGCCTTTTGTTGGGGATATTCATGAACCTCGTCCACGGGACTTGCAGGCTTTCATCGATACTATTGTTGTAGGAGACGAGAGAGGAGTGTCTTGCGCTAGAGCTGCTAGCATACATTTTCCCGTGCTTTGGTACTTCTCATTATTTGTGGGAAAATGTTTGATTGGCCGTGGGAAACCTGGGTCCCTTAGCTCCCCAGATCTTGCGGTCTTGCACGAAGCCCTTTATAATGAGAAAACTTATAGCTTGGGCGCTATAGTAGCTCAACGGTTCAACACAAACCGTTCTAAAGGAATTGTCTATGGAGGTATCTATGCTACCCGTCTGGCCAGACACTTTGAGATACCTATTAGACTAGACGAGGAAGAAGAGATTCTTCTTCCCGAGAGATATCTAGATTATGATAGCATGGTTCGCCATCACTTTCTTGATAGAGATATAAATAGAAGGATGATTTATAACCTGGTATTTAGTCAGGGTACTCGTGAGACTATTACTTTGCCTGCTCCTTCTTTGCTCAATCTTCATGCAGGCAGGTACAATATTATGCCCTCGGACATCTACGCATATTGGGGCATAGCCCAACCACAGGTGCCCGTGGTTGAGCCACCAGTCGAGTACCAGACGACAGTTTATCAGTGGGAGCCAGAGGAGCTCACATAGCAGTGGCACCCTCAGTACACTCCGGAGTACCCCGGAGCTAGTTATTTCCCTCCTTGGGAGTATACCAACTTAGGCCAAAAGCCTAAGCTTGGGGGAGTACGTGTTTCTCGCCGACTTTATTCTTGCTTATGCTTTCACTTTGTTAGTCGATGTTCACACTTTGCCACTTTATCATCCATGCTAGTTTATTTCTTTTTCTCGTTTTCTTTTCGTGTGTTTGTCTAGTTTGAGAAAAACCCAAAAATATATTTTTTCTTCTTTTTGCTTGTTGGGAGCTTTCCCATGTAAATAGTTTTCTTTTTCTTTGGGTCAAGGTAGAAGACCATGGTTACAATGTTTAGTGGCTCTCGCATGCATATCTGTTTATTTGTCAAAGAGCCATATAACTTTGTCTTCTCCTTTGTGTTTGACTGCAGATTCCAGCTGACTCCAATGCACGAGAACTCTTATTATTCTTCGCATCATTCGGTCGTGCAAGTGAAAGGCAATAATGACGATATATCATGAAGTGACTGAGCATGCAAAAGCTGGTATGAACTCGATCTATTTTGTTTTTGTAAATAAGACTAGCTCATCGTTCCAGTTTTAGCTTTGTTGCGAGAGAAACATGTTTGCAATGACAACTTAGAGATCATAGTTTCTGATGCCATGCTTAATTAGCTAGGAGCTTATAATGGTTTGTCTTGGATGCCAACATGAATTTTGAGATGACTATGATGTAGTATGATAGGATGGTATCCTCATTTGAATGATTCAAGTGGCTTGACTTGTGGCATGTTTACGCATGTAGTTGAAACAAAATCAACATAGCCTCTATGATATTCATGTTCATGGTGATTCATGTCCTACTCATGCTTACACTCAATGTTGGTTAATCTCAATGCATTTTGATGACTCTTGTCGCTCTCTAGTTGGTCGCTTCCCAGTCTTTTGCCAGCCTTCACTTGTACTAAGGGGGAATACTGCTTGTGCATCCACTTCCATATACCCAAAGTTATTCCATATGAGTCCACCATACCTATCTATATGCGGTATCTACCTGCCGTTCCTAGTAAATTTGCATGTGCCACTTTCTAAATTTTCAAGAAATAATCTTTTTTGCACGCCTGAACCGCTCATGTGGTGACAGGGGGCTATCAGTATCTTCCATGCTAGGCGTGTTATCCTTGATATGTGTTTATTCACTATCATTCACGAGAAAGGGGCCGGTAATTGGAATACCTAGTTCCATGCTCAAATCGAAAAGATAATTGCAAAAAAAACTCCCCTGGATTGATGTTGGTATGGACGGTACCCGAGTATTCGGCTAGTCGTGGAGTGTGATTGGTCGGTGGTGGGGGAGTCAAAACTTTACTTTTCTGTTTGGGAACGGCCTATAGCATGTGTAGCGTGGAAGATGGTGAAAACTCTTGGTCATTGCGTTGACAATGAAAGCATGCCACCCAAAATTATTATCTATGTTTTAAAAGCTTGAGGTCTGGCACCTCTGCAAATCAATGCTTCCCTCTACGAAGGGCCTATCTATTTATGTTCCTGTTGAGTCATCCGCTTCTTATAAAAGCACCAATTAGAGAGCACATGTGTCCTTTTTATGCTTTGGTTTTGATTGTAATTGAGTATGACTGTGACTGGATCTTCTTTGCCATGAATTACAATGTTTAGTCAGCCCTTGGTCTTTGAAGGCGCCGTGCATTTATGTTTTGCGGTCTCAGAAAGAGCTAGAGAGATACCATTTGTTCGCACTTCTTCATGATTGTTTTGATTGACGTGTTGACGTTTGAGACCTATTATTATTTGCTCGCTAGTTGATTATGCCATTGATATGAGTTTACAGTGAGACCTAGATGTCATTTACTTATGTGGTTTGCTTGTGATCTTTCTGAAATTCTGGATATGAGTTAGACATAGTTGCAACAACAAGATCAAACAGAGTTCGTAAAAGTTTTTCTTTTGTCTCTTTCAGTTTGTCCACTGAATTGCTTGAGGACAAGCAATGTTTTAAGCTTGGGGAGTTGATACGTCTCTCTCGTATCTACTTTTCCAAACTATTTTGCCATTGTTTTGGACTCTAATTTGCATGATTTGAATGGAACTAACCCACACTAACGCTGTTTTCAGCAGAATTGCCATGGTGTTGTTTTTGTGGAGAAATAAAAGTTCTCGGAATGACCTGAAAATTTACGGAGAATTTTTGTGGAATATATGAAAAATACTGGCGCAAGAATTAACGGAGGAAGTGGAAATTGGAGCCCACAAGCCCACCAAGCGCGGGCCCCCCTGGCCGCGCCTGGCAGGCTTGTGGGGCCCACGTTGCTCCACCGCCTCCAATCTCAGGTCTATTTAGTCCCTTTCGTCTAGAAAAAAATCAAGGAGAAGAGTTCATCGCATTTTACGATAGGGAGACGCCGCCACCTCCTGTTCTTCCTCTAGAGCGCAGATCTGGAGTCCGTTCTGGGCTCCGGAGAGGGGAGATCGTCGCCATCGTCATCACAAACCTTCCTTCATCACCAATTCCATGATGCTCTTCACCGTTCGTGAGTAATCTCGTAGTAGTCTTGCTGGATGGTGATGGGTTGGATGAGATCTATCATGTAATCGAGTTAGTTTTGACGGGGATTGATCCCTAGTATCCACTATGTTCTGAGATTGATGTTGCTACTACTTTGCCATGCATAATGCTTGTCACTAGGGCCCGAGTGCCATGATTTCAGATCTGAACCTATTATGTTGTCACCAATATATGTGTGTTCTTGATCCTATCTTGCAAGTTGTAGTCACCTACTATGTGTTATGACCCGGCAACCCCGGAGTGACAATAGCTGGAACCACTCCCGGAGATGACCATAGTATGAGGAGTTCATGTATTCACTAAGTGTTAATGCGTTGGTCTGGTTCTTTATTAAAAGGAGAACCTTAATATCCCGTAGTATCCATTAGGACCCTGCTACCACAGGAGGGATGGACAATAGATGTCATGCAAGTTCTTTTCCCTAAGCACGTATGACTACATACAGAATACATGCCTACATTACATTGACGAACTGGAGCTAGTTACATATCTCTCCATGTTATAATTGTTGCATGATGAATAGCATCCGTCATAATCATCCATCACCGATCCAACGCCTATGAGTCTTTTCCTACTGGTCCTTGCTACGTTACTTCGCCGGTATTGCTGTCACTGCTGCTACTGTTACTCTGTTGCTACTGCTGTTACTTTGCTCCTACTGCTGTCACTTTGCTGCTACTCATTACTGTTGCTACTGCTGCTATCATACTACCTTGCTACTGATACTTTGCTGCAGATACTAAATCTTTTCGGTGTGGTTGAATTGACAACTCAACTGCTAATACTTGAGAATATTCTTTGGCTTCCCCTTGTGTCGAATCAATAAATTTGGGTTGAATACTCTACCCTCGAAAATTGTTGCGATCCCCTATACTTGTGGGTTATCACAAAGCAACGGTGAGTACTCATCCAAAGTACTCGCAAGTCTTACATCAGAACTATACTAAGTATGCATCAGTATCAAAGAAGGGGGGTTATATGTGGACTGACTGCAACAATGCGAGAATAGAGAGAGATGGCCTAGTCCTATCGAAGACTAGCATCTTCAGGGGTCTTGCAGCAATAGACGACAGTAGAACAGGTAACACAATTAATAGTCATATTGTTGCCGCAATATTAATATGAGGTCACGCACAGAGATCCTCCCTCGGCTCTCTGCGAGGAAGCAATCCTGGGGCAAGTAAAACCAGTTAAGTAACAGTTGTAGTTGTAGAAGATCAGGGCACAACTCCAAGTCGTCCTGTAACCATGGACACGGCTATTCGAATAGATAAGTTCTTCCCTGCAGGGGTGCACAACATGTTCCCCGGTGCGCTCAATAACACTCTCGCCGGACACACTTTTCTGTGTCATGCCCGGCCTCGGAATAGCGACACGTCGCAGCCCCCACCTAAGCTCAACAAAGAGGCCAACCCGCCGTTCTAACTCCTAAAGACAAAGGGTTCATGGGCCCACTTGCCCTCCATGCTCCTGCATGATGCAAGGGCGGCCGATGTCAGTCCTAGCGCCCCTTAATACAAGAGCGATGCATCTCGGGACCACTCGGGTGCATGCCGCTACATCGCTGACGTCTAAAGAGCTTCGGGTGATACCTCGACGTCGAGTACCCATAATTATTCCCACGCAGACGGTTAATGGATAATAAGGCCTTCCGACCAACCCAGATAAAATACCCAAATCCATTATCATTTTAATTATGGTCATCGACACAAACACACGGGAATCCACCCGCCTAACAACTATTCATCAGCGATCCGAGTAACATGGTCAAGTAACTGTGTGGTAGAAACATCAGGGGGAATCCGAGGTATCACCCTCGTTGTATTCCGAACGATGTAACTGTCAAGGTGGACCTAGAGGAATCACCCTTAAGGGTCCCACACTTGAGGGGTTGCACGACAGAGCATAGTCGAGAATGGTGAAAGAGGAATCACCCTCGATAACCACAACTGACTAGTTGTACTACACAGATAACATCAGGAGTACTTCGTGAGGTGTCACCCTCGGTACCCGATAGTTACTCTGTAGTGTCGCACAACTAAGGGGGGTGTAAGTGTTGTGTCGGGTCTGGCTCGTTGATCAGGGATCGAGACTTGAAAACAAGCGGGCGGCTGGACTACGGGGTCAGAGGGGATGACTACTCCACCTATAAAGAACATTTTAAAAGTAGAGTACTGAAAGTAGCAGTTCATCAAAATTCGGCTATGCATCAGATATAGAAGCTAACTACAATATTAGCAAAATTCTAATGCAAGTATTAGGAAGAAAGATATAGGCGATATAGGAATGATCAAGGGGGGTTTGCTTCCCTTGTTGCTCTGCGACAAAGGGCTGGTTGGCACGGTCGTAGATGAACCCGACAGCAGCGTCAGTCTCGCGGTCTACCAGTAAGAAGAGGGGGAGAAACAATAAATAATAGCAGCAGCTGCAACACTAAGCATGACATGGAAAGATGCAGGCTAGGCATGAGCTAACGCAATAACATCCGTCATAGACGGGTCGGAAGAATATCTGACGATATTTTCTGGGTGTTTAGCTACTACCCGTCAAACTGAAAACGATGGAAAATCCGGGTTTGTCTCGTTGTGCTGATCAACTTTCATGTTGAAAATATTTTGATCTCACTTACGGTTTATTTAATATTAATTTCTAAATTTTTATTCAATAATTAGGAAGTAAAACATATTTATTAATTATTTAATTACTATTATGACATCAGCATGATGTCATGTTGACATTAGAAGTTGACTGGTCAACTGACCAGTGGGTCCTACGTGTCATTGACACGGTTATTAATTAATGTTTAATTAATAATTAATAAAATTAATTTAGTGTGGGACCCACGTGTCATATGCTATAGGATAATCAATTATCTATATTAACATATTCTAATTTATCTATAGAATTAATTAACTAATTAAATTAATAGTATATCTAATCATGTTTTATTAATAAAAACATATATATATATATAGTTATATTTATATTTATCTATTTTATTATTTTATACTAATCCGTTTAGGGGGGGTTGGCGCCCCCGTGTGGTCATTCGCCCATGGCCACACACACACACATATACATAATGTATTTTACTTACATACATGATATTACATACATACATACATACATGCATCTCATACATACATACATACATACACATATACATCTTTTTATGTTTATTTTCTCTTCTATCTATCCTATCTCTCCTAACTCTCTCTGCATCTCTCTGAATAGAGAGAAGAAGTAGGCAACCCCATATCCACCGGCAGGAACCTAACGACGCCGGAATGAGGTGGTGATCACCGGAACGGAACCGAGACGGTGGAAAGGAGGAGAGGGTGGGAGGAGCCCGAAAAAGGGCTCACCGGCATTGACGGGAAGGCCCGGTGTAGCTGGAGTTCTCGGGAAGGGGTGAAGGAGGCGGCGCGGTTCCAAAGCGTCACGGTGGAAGGTGGCGGCCGGTGAAGGCCGCGAGGGGGCCGGCCGGCGAGTAGGAGGGTCCGGACGGAGGCGGAGCGGCGCAGCGAAGGAGGAGGCCTCCGTGCTCGATCCCTCCTGGATCGCACGGGAGGGAGGGACCACGTGGAGGGCGACGGCGGGTGGAGGTGACGAGGGGAGATGGGGGCGAGGTGGAAGCCGACGGGATCTGGGGAGACGGTCGGCGCTGGGTTGTGGGGAGCCGGTGGGGTGAGGTGTCCAGGGGGCACGGCCGGCGATGGGAGGCAGTGGGGCGCGGGGCGGCGAGTGCTCCAGGGAGGGGGAGAGGAGCGACGGGAGGATGGGGTCGGGCGACGGGGGGTCTCGCAGTAGGTGTGGCGAGGCAGAGGAACCCCTCATGGGGTTGGTGGCGTGGGGTTTGACGAGGGGGGTTCGTTCCCCTCGTCCTTGCGGCAGGGGAAGGGAGAGAGTAGAGCGGTTTCTGATGCTACGGTTGTCCTGGGGGTTAAATACCCCCAATGGATGGGTGGGCTGATGGGTGTGGCCGGCTGGGCCATTTTGGCCTAGTTGGGCCAAGGGCTTTAGGTTTGCTTTTTTTTCTTTTTTTTAATTACTTACTTTTCTTTTTTTATTTATATATAGATGTTGTTTTAAATATATAGGGATTATAAACAATTTCAAAAACATCGTATTCACTTTTATAATTCATTGGGGAATTTATACAACTCTGTCGACATTTTTATTTTAACATTCAAAAACTTTTCCTGTTCGATTTATTTTTAAATTTTGAATTTGACTCGGTTTTGAACAAACGCGAGAACAACGATAGTAATCACCATGACGTGGCACCATTAGCGTGGGATCACTCTAGCTTAATTACATTCAACACTGTAGCAAAAGTTGAGGATGTCACACAAGAGGATTAGAAAGGACATTCCTACAACTCTTAAAGAGAAAGGAACTACTTCCACAACCTTTGTTGCAAAGGAAGATGTTGAGAATGCACCAATCATAATGAAGTTAAGGCCTCACTTGCTAATTCACAATGAGGCTCATCGAATAGCTGAAGACATGAAGAAGACAAGAGATGCCAGGCTGAGGAAGTGGGAGAGATCGATGAATATTCTCCAAGGAGAAGAGCTGCAGTTGATCCTAGATTTCATATAGAAGTACAACAAGACTTTTATGAGATAGTTTCGTATGACAAATGTCCAACAGTTAGTGTTATGAGATAGGTTGACTGGAATTACATCATATCCAATGAAAATTTCTTTCCTCATGCGAGAGAGAATTTCAATCTTGTTCATTTTGAAGAGTTTGTTGATAGAGAGATGACTGCATGGAATGACAAAATAATTATGCAATTCTATTCAACAATTTATTTCTATTCAAATGGCACAATATTCTGGATGACTGGTGGCCATACATATGAAGCCAAAATTGTAGAATGGGCTAATATCTTTAGTGCTCCAAATTCACGAGCAGAGGACTTGGATGTGTATTCAGAACCAAAGAAGAATCACAACTCCATAGCCAATATGTACAAAACAGTGCCAAATAACTTCCTTCCATCTCACAAGCTTGGGTCTATCTATTTCTTGCAAGCTAGAATAACCACTACCTACACTATTTGAAGACATACCTTGATGCCCAAATGATGTGACGACAAGATGATTAGAGGCTATTCCATCAATATGCCGATTCATTTAGACACCCACACTCACTTCAAAGTAATGGATTTGATTGCTGAGGCTATTAGAGGAACTTCTGTAGATCAAAAGAGATCTTGCGGATATGCACCATATATTGAGATGCTCATCAATGCCAAGACCGGAAAGCATGCATATCAGCTTGATCGTCCTCATTTGCCACTACAACCAGAGTTCGAGGATAATGAAGTTGTGATGGATGACACTCATCCAGATTTAGCTACAGCTAGAGAGGCTGCAGACGCAGCAGCTGTACAGATCGCTAAGAATGCTCCAGCTCCACCACCATAGCTCAAAACCAGAGGGGAACATATGTCATTCTTGGTTAGCACCATCCAAGGGATGGAGAAGAATATTTTTGAGATGATGCTGAACCAGAAGATCCTAGAGAGGATCGTGGAAACAAAGTTCCATGAGCTGGATGTGAAGGTTATGGAGTTTACCACTACAGTCAAACAACTTCAACATGAAGTTGACTCAATGCAGATTCCAGGCTCAGATGAAGATGACGATGATGATCAAAATGATGAGGATGATTCACCTCTTTGTACTACCACACGTTTCCTGACCCAAAACAGGCCAGCAGCCGCGCCAGTACCTAAAGATAGGCCATCTTCATCAGCTCAAGCTTAAGCTCAAGCTCCACCACCTCAAGTGTCTACACCTCCAGCTCCTACTCTAGCGACATCAACCGAAACCTTGTCGACACTCTCTTTTCTACACCAACATCTGCTACTGGAGGAGATCATGCCGAAAGAGATGCTTAGGTTAGAATTTTGTAATTTTTGGTACTTGTTTCCAAAGGGGGAGAAGTGTATAGATCATAGGGCTTCGAGAGAAGGAGAGCTTTTGACTTTATTTGGTCTTTTGTATGACATTATCTTCTTAGATGTGTGTTCGATCATACGCTTTGATTATTTGATGCTACCACGTTATTATCTTTGAGCTATCTACATCATGATAATTCATTTAGTTTTGGTGCTATGTGCATTGTTATTCATTCTTATCTTCTATGCGCACCACCAAGTTGTACGTGACATGGAAGAGTGACCCATATTCCTAATCGATTGTGCATGTGCATTCAAATGCAAATTTAAAATAATGCACAAATTTAATGTAGCTCTTGCTTTTCACATACCTCTCAAAGCGTCGATTCTAATCATTGATTATATCTTTTGTCGAAGCTTTGATCTATATGTTGTCATCAATTACCAAAAAGGGGGAGATTGAAAGCACAATTGCTCCGTAAGATGGTTTTGGTAATTAATCACAACATATGCGTAATTGGACTAATAATCTTATCCAAGTATATTTTAGAAAAGTTCAAAAGATGCATTGGCTAAACTTTTATGTGTGGATGCCCCTTGATGCAAGGAAGGAATAAGATTCACTGAAGCTTCAAGCAAGAATACTCTTCATTTTACACTTTGTGAGAAATCACATTTGAGTCCATAGGAAAGCCAATACTATTAAAATGTGATGAGGTATTAAAATGAATTGGTTGTTCAAGTGATCTAAGATAGCCACCAAAAATACTCACCCATTCTCCCACATAATACTTCTGTCGTAAGACAAATGTCCAAAATTGGTGTCACGAAGTAACCATATTCGACCGTACCAATTTTAATCCCAGACATAACCCTAGCCAAACCTACCATTTCGAGACAACCGATTCTGCATCGGTGCTACCGAGTTTAGGTGACCAACCTTCTGTTGCCTCGATACGCAAAATTGAATTTCTGAGTTTGAGTATCGGTACCGAGTTGGGTCATCTGACCGTTAGCCACCTTTTTGGTTCTACCGACTTGTGTATATCGGTTCCACCGAGATTCAAAATTTTCCCCTTTTGAGCAAGTCGGTACCACCGAGTTTGTAATTTCGGTGTCACCGAGTTGGTCACTTTAGGTGTAGCGGTTGGATTTTGGGTACATCCTATATATACCCCTCCACCTACCTCTCATTCATAGAGGAAAAACTCAGAGACACACTTCATTGCTAGATTCATTTTTTTGAGAGAGAGCCACCTACTCATGTGTTGAGATCAAGGGATTCCATTCCTAGAATTGGAACCTTGATTTCTAGCCTCCCCAAGTTGCTTTCCACTAAATCTATCTTTCCTACTCATGCCAAATCTAAGAGAGAGTGATTGAGTGTTAAGGACACTATCTTTAGATGCACAAGAGCAAGGATTTCACCGTTCTACCACATCTATTACCTTTTGGAGGGTGGTGCCTCCTAGATTGGTTAGGTGTCTCTTAGGAGCCTCCTACTTCGTGTTGTGGAGTTGAACCAAGATGTTTGTAAGGGAAAGGAGATCGCCTACTTCGTGAAGATCTACCATGAGTGAGGCCAGTCCTGTGTGGACGGAAGCCGTTGTGGAATAGACAAGGTTGATTCTTTGTGGAACCTTTGTGGGTGGAGCCCTCCATGGACTCTCGCAGCTGTTACCCTCTATGGGTTGAAGTCTCCACTAATATGGACGTACGATAGCGCCACCTATCGGAGCAATGCCGAAAATCGCCTTGTGAACCTCATGCGTTTGATATCCCTACCCTCCTTACTTTACGCTTGCATGTTTTACTTTCCGCTTCTATATACTCTTAGATGTGCATGTGTTGGGTGTACTTGACTAGTCACAATTTCTAAAATTGTCCCACACTAAAAATTTGGAAAAGGCTAAGTTTTTATCATGTCAAGTAGTCTAATCACCCCCCATTGGAGATAATTTTGATCCTACACAAAGGCGCAATCGAAAGCGCAAGGTCAAAGCAGTCATGGCCGTACAAGGGTCCGACATGTCCAATGCGGACAAGAATGCTAAGTATGAGGGGTTTGACAAGGAATCTACCACCTACTCCAAAGACGAAGAAGCCACGACAAGAGAAAAGGCCGGTAGGCCATATTGCAAAATCGACCTCACCAAGGGCCACTACATCACCTAGTGCCGCTAAGTAGATCAACTTGCCAAAAAGCAGAAGCAGGAGTACGGAAGGCGTGATAAGGAGAAAGGCGAGAATGGTGTTGGTGGTTCCGAAAGGAAAAATTGCAGTGGCCGTGCTTGCCATCGTGGAAAAGTCAAGCATCAAAAGCAAAAGCCTCCTAGGGGTCGGGACAAGAAGTCCGACAACGAAGACCATGGTGATGACGAGGATGAAGAACGATACGAAGGACATGAGTTCTAGAAGGAAGTAGATGCCATGTGTGTTGACGAAGGTGCATCTTTGCGCTCTCCCGCCGATATCTCAAGAAGTGGGTCCATGAGGTCAATGTGGCAGAACTAGTGGTAGAGGCAAGGAAAACCGCCAAGTTCTTCAACACTCCCATTATCTTTGATGCCAAGGATCACCCTCAGTGCATCACTTTTGTCGGGTGCGTGCCATTGTTCGTATCACAACAATTCACAACCTCAAAGTCACGAAGATGTTGGTCGGCAATGGAGTCCACTTGAACTTGATCTCGCCCGACGTGATCAAGCGGGTGTAGATCCCCGACACGAATCTTAAACCGACAAGGTCCTTCGAGGGTGTAAATCCACAAGTATTTCAGGCCAAGGGGAAGATCACTCTACCAGTGATGCTCGGTAGAAAGCTTAACATCACGACAAAGATGATGGTCTTCGATCTTGCAAAGATGTCGCTACCGTACAATGGAATCCTGGGCTGACTCACGCTGGTGAAATTCGTGGTTGCGTCTCATCACGCCTAAAATACACAAAAGACTCTAGGGCTGATGAGCGTCATAACCATCCACGCCGAAAATAAGAACATAGTTCTCTACATCGACAAGCTCTTCCGGGAGGCAGTAGCAACATCTACTGACAAGGCACTTGCTCCTACCAACAAAGCTCCCGGAGGAGGAAGAACAAGAAATCTGACAAGGACTCTCGTGGGAAATCTGAGAAGCACGTCCAGAGTGCAGCATGCCCCTCCATGACTTACTAGAGACCTCTACTACCAGGAGCAAGAAAGACAAGGTGACTATCCCCAAGACGAAGCATGTGGCTGCACAGGAGAACGGGGAGGGCGACACTTTCACCATAAGTGTCGCCCTCAACAGCAAATAGGAACACCATGTCATTGTGTTTGTGTGGAAACCATCTAACGTCCCCGGTGTTTGGGGGTGATCGAAGACCATGTTTGATTTGTCCCCATGCATGCCCCGTGAAGAAGAAGGTCCGAAAAGAAGCCCTGTAACGGTACGAGTTCATTGTCAAAGAAATCAAGAAGATGGAGGCAGCAGGTCTGATCAGAGGTGTCCTCCACACCATGTGGCTAGCAAATCCAGTGGTGGTGCGGAAGGCTAGTGGGAAATGGAGACTTTGCATCGACTTTACCACTGTCAACAAAGCTTGTCCAAAGGACTCTTTCCCTTGCCGCACATCGATCAGATAGTAGACTCAACTACTGGTTGCGATCTGTTGTCGTTCTTTGACACCTACTCTAGCTACCACCAGATCTTCATGACCATAAAAACAAAGCAAAAACAGAGCAAAAACAAATTCATTACCCCGTGTAGCACATACTGCTTAGAGTGTCAGTTCAGCATTTGCGAGGTCTGTCTAGATTGGTTTTGGACCACAACTCCATAGAAATGTGGAGGCATACATGGATGACATAGTCATCAAGACCAAGGACAAGGCCACACTGGTCCAATACTTAGAAGAAACCTTTGCAAACTTGCGCAAGATCAGCTTGAAGATCAACCCTAAGAATTGTGTGTTCAGAGTCCCATCTCACAAGCTCCTCGAGTTCTTTGTGTCACAACATGGGATAGAAGCCAACCCCGCCAATATTGAGGCAATCAAGAAGATAGAGGCACCAAAGCGCGTCAAGGGCGTACGCCGCTTGGGGGATGCATCGCCGCCCTCGGCAGGTTCATTTCCAAGTTTGTAGAGCGCACCTTGCCATTTTTCAAAATTCTGACTTCGGAAGCGGAGGCTGCCCTACAAGATTTGAAGAAATACATTTCCTGATTTCCAATATTCGTCGCGCCAAGACCACAACTGTCGTTGTTGTTATACTTGGTGGCAACTTATCAAATGTTCAGTGCTTCACTCGTGGCGGGAAGAGAAACTGAGGGTGGGGAGGCGGCAACCGCCAAGCCGGCAACTAGGAAGCTACACTCGACTCTGACAAGCAAAGGGGCTGACAACGCAAGCACAACGCAAGGAGCAGAACAACAGATGGTGCAGCGACCAATCTACTTTGTCAGCTCCATCTTGCATGGGGCTAAGTCAAGGTACTATGGGGGTGTAAAATATGCTTTTCGGCCTTTGCATGGCCTCCCGGAAGCTGCGCCATTACTTAGAGGAACATCATATCAATATCGTCACTCATTTTCCTTTGCAATGCATCTTGAGGAATCCAGAGGTAACCGACAAGATTGTCGAGTGGGCGTTGGAGATGGCTAGCTTTGACCTGAGCTTTGAAAGCATGACAACTATACATAGCAGAGGCTTGGTGGAATTGATTGCTGAATGGACTCCAATGCAAGATGAAGAAACAATCCTCCCCAGCAAGGAAGCACCTCGGGAATGGATCATATACTTTGATGGGGCTTTTTTCCTGCAAGGTGCCGATGCCGGAGTGCTGCTCGTCACACACATCGAAGAGCCCCTCATGTATGTGGTCTAGAAGCACTTTCCCCAAGAGGAATTGATGAACAACACATCGAAATATGCGAGACTTCTTGCGGGTCTTCGAATAGAAATCGAACTTGGCATCAGGAAGTTGGTAGTCCGAGCAGAGATGCAATTGGTTGTGTGTCAAGTAAACAAAGATTACTAGAGACCTCTCATGGAATCCTATGTAGATGAATTTAGGAAGATGAAAGAGAATTGTGACGGTCTACATACGGAACACATTCCGCGGCTAAAGAACAACATTTCGATAACCTAACAAAAACAAGTTGCTCAAAATTTGCATGTGGAACCAGGTACTTTTGTACTCTAGCTCACTGATGCATCTGTCACACCATCACATCAACAAGCCAAGAAAAGGAAGATCAGTTCTGGCGACTATCTTCTGCCAGAGCTACCATTCGTGGGCAAGAAGGTTGCAGGAAATGACAAGATGCCTGCTGGTGAGCAATAAGCTCCGCCAGACCTAGTGGTCCTTCTCATCGAAGCGAGTGCTCCCACTTCACAAGATATGCCTTTAGTCCTTGTCGTCGAGCCAGAGGCTCCGGCATGGGCACATAAAATACTACAATACCTCCACACTTGTGAACTTCCTGAAGACATTGAAGAAGCTGAAAGCATAGCCCGACAGTCGAGCCTATACCAGTTAATGGACAGCACTCTGTAAAAGGGAAGACCAAATAGGGTGAAACTGAAGTGCATTCCCCGGGAAGAAGGACAACAGCTCCGCGTAGAGATACACGAAGGCATCTATGGCTCCCACCTAGGATCGCAAGCCCTTGTCAGAAAGGAATTCTGACAAGGCTTCTATTGGCTGACAGCCCTTCGGGATGCATTGGCGATGGTGACTACATGTCAAGCATGCCAATTCCACACCATGCAGTTACATTAACCAGCACAAGCCCTCCAAACCATAACACTCTCTTGGCCATTTGCGGTCTGGAGGCTCAACATCGTCGGCACTCTCCCTCGTGCTACCGGGGGCTTTGACTACTTGTCCATAGCAATCGACAAGTTTAGAGAGTGGACCAAGGTGGAACTAGTGAGGAAGGTCATAGTAAAAGCAACAATCAAGTTCGTCACAGGGATTGTTGGCCATTTTGGAGTACCCAACAAGATCATCACTGACAATAACACACAATTCACGAGCAAAATCTTTATGCAATACTGCAAAGACATCGGTGCCAAGATCTGCTTCGCGTCGGTTGCACATCCTAAGAGCGACAACCAAGTGGATAGGGCAAATGCTGAAGTGTTGCAGGACCTCAAGACAAGGACTTCCAGCAAGCTACACGGGAACGAGAGGAGTTGGATTGATGAGCTTCCGGTGGTTCTTTGGTCAATGAGAACGACACCGAATCGAGTCAACGGCGAGACACCCTTCTTCGTTGTCTATGGTGCACATGCGGTGCTCCCACGGAACTCACATACATGTCACCTCGATTACAAGATTTTGATGAAGAACAATAAGATGAATTGAGGCAAGATGACGCCACGCTCCTCAAGGAAGAACATCTCCAGGCTGCAAAGTGTGCCGCTCAGTACCAGCAAACCCTACACCACTATCATAGCCGCAGGGTGCACACCAGGGCTGTTGGCAAAAATAACCTTGTCCTTTGATGGATCCAATCCGTATAGGGATAAAACAAGTTTACACTGAACTGGGAAGGCCCTTACCGTGTGGTACAAGTCACCAGGCATGGTGCTATCCACCTTGAGATCAAAAATGGCACCCCGGTGCAGAACTCGTGGAATATCGAGCATCTTTGCAAGTTCTACCGATGGGGTGCTGTTTCTAGGTTGCCCGACAACCTCTTTTGTACAAGTCGACCGCCAAGGCTATTAATCCTTTGTACAACGGCAGGCAAAGACCCTATGTGTAGTCACTAAAGCTAAGTGTTCTACAACTTCTTGTCAAACTACATATTTATTTTATGTATCATACATGAAATGTTGTAGTCATTTCTTGCCAAGGATCCTAGCCTCCTCTATTTTCTCGTCCTTCTGTTTTTCAAAACGAAGAAGGGTCCCTCGCGTGCAAGTCTTCCCGATAGGGTGGGGGAGTGACGATATGGACACCTATGAATGCTTTCATGGAAGGCCACCTTGCAGCAAGGAATGCAACGAAGAGAAAGATAAGGCGTGAATGAATATCAGAATTTCTTCGTTGTAACTATTTTCCCTTAAATGATTCCATTTGTATGAGAAAACCTGCACGCGAAGGACCGTTGCCGAAGTTCTCTACGCTCCTTGTTATTTCGAGTCCGCTCAACAACTCGAGTAGGTGCGACAAATACGATAAGGTGCACTAGCCAGCAGCCGTGTTTTCGGCAAGCTACTACATATCTATTCCTAAAGCGCTTGCAGCAAGAATACTCGCATCGGCGGGCGTTCCTAGTAAGCATAGGAATCATAAACATACAAGTACGAAATCAGAACACAAGTGGAAAAGTACGACCCGAGAGGCATAAATGATGCTTATTATATAACCAAATTACCCGATGGCTTCTCTTTGCGTATACACATGATTACATAGGGTACAATCTAAACACAAAAGGAGATCTACCACTACTATGTGGCGATTGATCTGGAAACAACGCCTCATGGATGGATCGGCAGGTCTGAACCAGCCAAGCCAAAGCATGCCACCGTCTTCTGAATACCGCTACGACACCGTTGCACCTTCCCGAAGTCGTCGCCCTCGAGCTTGATGTTGGGGGAGCTATCACCATCGTCACTTTCACTAGAGTTGGATTCGTTGTCACTCGAGCATTCCATGCAACACTCTAGCCGACTGTCAAAGGTCCCGAAGAACTTCATAAAGATTGTGGCATCTCCGTCAAACAGTAAACTACAAAAAATGTCCCGGAACCAGGTCGCGGGAGCGGGCGAACGACTTCCACCCCCATGTCATGAACATAGATCTTCAAGGGGAGAGGTCAATCGCCACCCAGGAAGCGACAACAGCCATCCGCCCGAAGCCATAGGCCCGAGGGCTTGCTACATTCCATGTCCCTTACAAAGGGGTTGGCAAGTCGCAGTCAGCTGCGAGGAAAATGACGCATCGCCACCACGAACTCATGCGTCGCGTCCCATGCAGGGGGATCCATCCGGATTGATGAAACGCGCGCGTCATCATGGATGCCTCAACGCGGGATGTGTCATCATCCATAGCCTGAAGGCGCGCTCCTACCTCGGGAGCCAAGGCGGGACCCTCTTGCGGTGACCACAATGCGTCCGTGGGGGGAGGCCCTCGAAGCAAACACAGGTGCTCGGGCTTGACCACGACCCCTGCCTCTGGCCCTTGCTATGGTAGCCTTTGGAGGAAAAGAAGAAGATGAGAGAGGATGGCAAGGGTGGTTGCCAGTTTGATGGAGGAATAGGTGAATGAGCAACGCCCCCTGAGACCTCCCTTTTATAGGGGGAAGGCGGGGAGCTGGCCCTTCATTATTCCAGGAAATGACTGTGCGCTGCCAAGCGCACCACCCCAGCGGCTGTCCTTCTCTACCAATGTTATGCCATGCATGCTAAATACGTCATAGAGAAAACACTAATAGACGGCGTGGCGAGGAGAGGAAGTGCGAGCGAGATGAGCAGTGCCCCTGAATTCTCGTCCTTTATTTTTACAAGGGTGGAATACGCAGATGCTGCCTCCTCCTCGTCCGACACGCATGTGTTCCCCACACACGGTCTTTGGGCGCCATTTTGCTCCACCGATCCCATGACCCGCATTCAATGCATATCATGGGAAAAAAGTGAAAACTATCATCACAATTGCAATAAAAATTGTCCACGTGTGTATGCACTGCTTTTGGGTCTAGCCAAATAGCGTGCCAGACTTTAGGATGGACCAGACAGGGGGCTACTATCGATGCACTAAAGAACGGGTCCCTTGGTACCATCCCTAGTGCACAAACGACAACAGCCTCCTGCCTAGCAAACCCTACCGGAAGACAACACATCCAAGCATGAAGGCCAATCCATCGACAAGCCGCCTTGTTGGTGAGGAAGAGACGACAGCCACCATGCATGGCAAAGTTCCACTATCACTTCACCGCTCTACCTCATTGGTATGATTGTGAACATCAGCAAGGTGTGAAGCGGGCAGGCAGTTAGGTGAGCCTGGTCACAAGCCTCTAGCAGCCCGAGAGACTTACATCAGCTTTAATGACACCCGTCCCACGGCGTGGCAAGAAAATAAGTAGTAGTTGAGAGAACATCATAAAAGGAGAGGTGATCCTTGCAGGGAGATGCCGCCTGTGTCACACCACCCAACACATTCAATGCGCCTGTCCGAATCCGTCAGGGTTAGGTATGTACCACTATAGCTCGTGTCAGTAGTTTTGGAAGCTATAAGATCCACTATTCACCCCATTTAAATACCATTTTAGGCACTATGGTAACCCCTTTACCTATAAAAGGAGGGCCATCGCTACCTTTAAAAGGGTCAACACCTTGTCCATTTGCACGCGTAGCTGCAGTTCTGGAGCATCCTTGACGGATTGCCGTGCTCTTGTACATTTGATAGATATAATCCACAAACACACGATGTAGGGTTTTACGCTCTCGAGCGGCCCAAACCTGCCTACACCCTGAACACGTACGAGGTTGGTGATGCTCTTTGTGCACGCGTTTCCCCACTGTTGAACCAGCAAAAGGGACCTCGCTGGTCCCATAGATTGTCGTAACCCAACAACCGAGCTCAAGGTGACATATGGGTTCCACCTCCTCGACTTCATGCCGGACGCGATCACTTGCATGTCCGTTTTCTACCACTACTTGTATATGTGTGAAAAATTTGTGAGAGTGGAGCCCAATGTTGTCGTTTTCTACCACTACTTCACCCCCCGTGTTGAGGGAGACGCTCTCTCTGACGACATCACTTGGATCCTCAAGGGATGCATCAAGCAGATTTACCCTGATGGTTGATTACATATAATGTAGAAGGAGTGATGGGTGGATTGGACCTGGATCAAGGAGAATGACTTTCCTGATTTTGTGTGCCCCGGAGGAATAAGTCGAACCACTACAAGTCTTGGAGCAACCTTGACGCCCACGACCGCAACCTTACTTTTGTTGTAACCCGTATTCTCCGCCTTAGGGCTGCCAGGCTCCCAATGGAAATAATAGGAGCATACTTTCTCCACCGCCTCATCGCCCCTTTGTAGGACCGACAATGATTCACTTGGGACTTCAAAAATGTGGCGGTTTCACATTCCTAGATATAGTATGCACTAGGCTATATATTTGTGCTGCATCATGTTTAAAATTTCTTTGAATTTTAAATAGGGAATGATCAAGCACTAGAACTTTAAAAATTCAAATAGGTCCACCGAAAAATATTTCCATTTAAACTAAAATGTACCCCATAAAAGTTCATCAGTTTTGAAAAAGGTCAAAACTTGTGCCAAAATTGTTGCACTTATTTGAGGACCATTGAGCTCCTCAACCGCACCACAAAGATCATTGAGCTCCTCAACCGCACCACAAAGATCATTGTGAGCTCGCCATCTTACTCCCCCTGTTCCCCCCTCTTCCATTCATACTCATGCACCGTCACCCGCAAGCCCGAGTTCAAACCACCAGCATGGCTGCCGGCCTCTAAGATCCTGAGCTCCTCCGCTGGCTGCAGTAGTACCACTACATTCGTCGTGCTCACAGGAAGCCATTGCACCCCGTGGTTTCCTCTTGTTCAACCTAAAACCCATCGCCCGCTCTAGCCGTGGCTCCACCGCCGTGGGAGCTCAACGCCGTTGATGTTCCCGGTCTTCCCCGGGGCACCTCAGGCCATCGTTCTATGCGGGCGAGCGAGGGCTTTCCTTGGGTTCCCTCAACTCGCCCAGCCCCCCTACAACACTGCTTCGACCAGACTCCTCCGTGCGCAATGATCACCGCCGGTTGTCCTCCAGAGGGATAACGTGGCACCCTCATAAGGGGTTAAATCCTGCTAATTAACCCTCCCTTAGAGGCTGATAATGCGCCTCATAGTCGGTCAAATCCCAGTCAACGCATGATTGGATCCTGCTTAGCAGCTCGGTCACTAACGGGCGGGACCCGTTGGTCAGGTTTGACCATGACTAGGCAGTTGACCACGTGATGGAAGCGTGACATAGTGTTGATGTCTGATAACCCACAAGTATAGGGGATCGCAATAGTTTTCGAGGGTAGAGTATTCAACCAAAATTTATTGATTCGACTCAAGGGGAAGCCAAAGAATATTCTCAAGTATTAGCAGTTGAGTTGTCAATTCAACCACACCTGAAAGATTTAGTATCTGTAGCAAAGTACAGTAGCAAGGTAGTGTGATAGCAGCAGTAGCAACAGTAACTAGTAGCAGAAAAGTGACAAGAGTAGCAGCAAAGTAACAACAGTAGCAACAGAGTAACAGTAGCAGCAGCGAGAGCAGTAGGAGCAAAGTAACATAGCAAGGACCAGTAGTAAAAGACTCGTAGGCATTGGATCGGTGATGTATGATTATGTCGGATGCTATTCATCATGCAACAGTTATAACACAGAGAGATATGTAACTAGCTCCAGTTCGTCAATGTAATGTAGGCATGTAGTCCGTATGTAGTCATACATGCTTAGGGAAAAGAACTTGCATGACATCTATTGTCAATCCCTCCCGTGGAAGCGGGGTCCTAATGGAAACTACGGGTTATTAAGGTTCTCCTTTTAATAAAGAATCGGACCAACGCATTAACACTTGGTGAATGCATGAAGTCCTCATACTATGGTCATCTCCGGGAGTGGTTTCGGCTATTGTCACTCCGGGGTTGCCGGGTCATAACACATAGTAGGTGACTACAACTTGCAAGATAGGATCAAGAACACACATATATTGGCGTTAACATATCATGGCATTCGGGCCCTAGTGACAAGCATTAAGCATGGCAAAGTAGTAGCAACATCAATCTCATAACATAATGGATACTAGGGATCAATCCCCGTACAAACTAACTCGATTACATGATAGATCTCATCCAACCCATCACCGTCCAGCAAGCCTACGATGAGATTACTCACGAACGGTGAAGAGCATCATGTAATTGGCGATGAAGGTTGGTGATGACGATGGCGATGATCTCCCCTCTTCGGAGCCCAGAACGGACTCCAGATCTGCCCTCTAGAGGAAGAATAGGAGGTGGCGGCGCCTCCGTATCGTAAAATGCAATGAACTCTTCTCTTTGATTTTTTCTGGATGAAAGAGACTAAATAGACCTGAGATTGGAGGCGCTGGAGCTTTGTGGGCCCCACAAGCCCGCCAGGTGCGGCCGAGGGGGGGGGGTCGTGCCTGGTGGGTTTGTGAGCTCCACGCTCCACTTCCTCCACTGATTCTTGCTCCGGTACTTTTTATATATTCCACAAAAATCTACGTAAATTTTCAGGTCATTCCGAGAACTTTTATTTCTGCGCAAAAACAACACCATGGCAATTGTGCTGAAAACATTAGTAGTCCGGATTAGTTCCATTCAAATCATGCAAATTAGAGTCCAAAACAAGGGCAAAAGAGTTTGGAAAAGTAGATATGATGGAGAAGTATCAACTCCCCCAACCTTAAAACCTTGCTTGTTCTCAAGCAATTCAGTTGACAAACTGAAAGAGACAAAAGAAAAACTTTTACGAACTCTGTTTGATCTTGTTGTTGCAACTATGTCTAACTCATAACCAGAATTTCAGCAAGATCACAAGCTAACCACATAAGCAAATGACATCTAGGTCTCACAGTAAACTCATATCAATTGCATAATCAACTAGCGAGCAAATAATAATAAGTTTCAAATGTCAATACTTCAACCCAAACAATCATGAAGCAGTGCGAACAGATGGTATCTTGCTAGCTCTTTCTGAGACCGCAAAACATAAACGCAGAGCACCTTCAAAGACCAAGGGCTGACTACACATTATAATTTAAGGCAAAGAAGAGCCAGTCACAATCATACTCAATCACAGTTAAAAGCAAAGCATAAAAATGACAGGGGTGCTCTCTAATTGGTGCTTTTATAAGAGCAGGATGACTTAAGAGGAACATAAATAGACAGGCCCTTCGTACAGGGAAGCACTGATTTGCAGAGGTGCCAGAACTCAAGCTTTGAAAACAGAGATAATAATTTTGGGTGGCAAGCTTTCATGTCAACGCAATGACTAAGAGCTCTCACCATCTTCCACGCTACACATGCTATAGGCGGTTCCCAAACAGAGAAGTAAAGTTTTGACTCCCCCACCACCAATCGATCACACTCCACGACTAGCCAAATCCTTGGGTACCGTCCATACCAACATCAATCGAGGGGGAGTTTTGTTTGCAATTATCTTTTTGATTTGAGCATGGAACTGGGCATTCCAATTATCGACCCCTTTCTCGTGAATGATAGTGAATAAACACATATCGAGGATAACACGCCTAGAATGGAAGATACTGATAGCCCCCTGTCATCACATGAGCGGTTCAGGCATGCAAAACAGAATATTTCTTGAAGGTTTAGAGAGTGGCACATGCAAATTTACTTGGAACGGGAGGTAGATACCACATATAGGTAGGTATGGTGGACTCATATGGAACAACTTTTGGTTTATGGAAGTGGATGCACAAGCAGTATTCCCGCTTAGTACAAGAGAAGGCTAGCAAAAGACTGGGAAGTGACCAACTAGAGAGCGACAACAGTCATCAAAATGCATTGAGATTAACCAACATTAGGTGCAAGCATGAGTAGTACATAAATCACCATGAACATGAATATCATAGAGGCTATGCTGATTTTGTTTCACCTACATGCGTGAACATGCGCCAAGTCAAGCCACTTGAATCATTCAAAGGAGGATACCATCCTATCATACTAGATCATAGTCATCTCAAGATTCATGTTGGCATCCAATATAAACCATTATAAGCTCTTAGCTATTTAAGCATGGCATCAGAAACTATGATCTCTAAGTTGTCATTGCAAACATGTTTCTCTCACAACAAGCTGCATTAGGAACGATGAGCTAGTCATATTTACAAAAACAAAATAGATCGAGTTCATACCAGCTTTTCCAGGCTCAGTCACTTCATCATATATCGTCATTATTGCCTTTCACTTGCACGACCGAATGATGTGACCAATAATAAGCATGCTCGTGCATTGGACTAAGCTGGAATCTGAAGGCAAACACAAAGGAGAAGACAAAGTAATATGGCTCTTTAACAGATAAACAGATATGCATGCGAGAGCCATTAAACATTGTAACCATGGCATTCTACCTTGACCCAAAGAAAAAGAAAACTATTTACACGGGAAAGCTCCCAACAAGCAAATGAAGAAAAAGAAAATATTTTTTGGTTTTCTCAAACTAGACAGACACACTAAAAGAAAACAAGAAAAAGAAAATAAACTAGCATGGATGATATAGTGGCAAAGTGTGAACACCGACTAACAAAGTGAAAGCGTAAGCAAGAATATGAAGTCGGTGAGAAACACGTACTACCCCAAGCTTAGGATTTTGGCCTAAGTTGGTCTACTCCCAAGGAGGGAAATAACCAGCTCCGTGGTACTCCGGAGTGGACTGAGGATGCCACTGCTGTGTGAGATCCTCTGGCTCCAACTGATAAACTGGCGTCTGGTACTCGACTGGTGGCTCACGCAAGGTCACCTGTAGTTGGGCTATGCCCCAATATGCGTAGATGTCCGAGGGCATAATAATGTACCTTCCTGTATGAAGATTGAACAAAGAAGGAGCAGGCAAAGTAATAGTCTCACGAGTACCCTGACTAAATACCAGGTTATAAATCATCCTTCTATTTATATCTCTATCAAGAAAGTCATGGCGAACCATGCTATCATAATATAGATATCTCTCAGGAAGAAGAATCTCTTCTTCCTCGTCCAGTCTAATGGGTATCTCAAAATGTCTAGCAAGACGAGTAGCATAGATACCTCCATAGACAACGCCTTTAGAACGGTTCGTGTTCAACCCTTGAGCTACTATAGCGCCCAAGCTATAAGTTTTATCATTATAAAGGGCTTCGCGCAAGACCGCAAGATCTAGGGAGCTAAGGGACCCAGCTTTCCTACGGCCAATCAAACATTTCCCCAAAAATAGTGAGAAGTACCGAAGCACGGGAAAATGTATGCTAGCAGCTCTAGCGCAAGACACCCTCTCTCCTCTCCTACAACAATAGTATCGATGAAAGCTTCCAAGTCCCGTGGACGAGGTTCATGAATATCCCCAATCAAAAGGCAATTTGCAAACATTGCAAAAATCCTGGAGTGACATGCGCTGGGGGATATCATATAATTTGAACTCAACCATAGGAGGATTCTTCCTAGGGTAGAAGTTACAGCTTTGTACGAAGATATTAGAGAGGAGGAGGCATTGCGGACACTTATCTTCAACGAAGGCGGTAAGGCCTGCATTCTGCACCAAGTAATAAAAGTCCTCATAAAGTACGGCGGCGCGTAACAACAAACCGCTTGGCCACTCGCACGCTCGAACTTCTGCAACTCGAGCGAACGGATACTTGGGTTTCTTCTTCTCACTTCCATCATCCTTGGGGTCACGGCTTGAAGAGGCTCTTAGGATCCTCCTCATCTTTTCCCTTTTCTATCTCTGAAATTTTAGTGACTCTAAGGGAAAGTGAATAAGGACCAACGAAACTCGTAGCAACTACTCCCTCAAGTGCCTAGAGGCCATATCACGCATCAAAACTAATGGGACCAGCTAAAATTAGCATGCAAAGCTCAAGAACAGGGTCACCAAGGCAGCAAAAATATGCGATGTATAAGGCACTAGAGCAAAAACTAATTGGACCAATGGAGGAGTCACTTACCAAGGAGTAGTTTCCCCTTCGGTGAATGGTGCTTTGCGCAAGGATATCAAAAATCCCAGCAGGAAGAGCAAGAACACTGGTTTGAGCTGTGAAACGATTTTTTCTGGAGGTAGGAGAAGCAGATGGGAGCTAGAATGAGTGGAGGGAGTGCACGTCGGCCCCACAAGCCTGGTAGGCGTGGCCAGGGGGGTTCCCGCGCCTCCAGGGCTTGTGGCCCACTGGTGCAGCCCCCAGACTAGCTCTTCGTTTCAGTATTTTTCAGTATGTTCGAAGAACTTTTATTTTCTGGGTACTTTTCTATGGGACGCTAAAACAGAAAACCGGGAAAACTAAACTAAATCTATCATTTTTCTTCTAAGCAACCGAAGGTGAAAGCTTGGAACAGAGGTTTGTGACTCCCTAATTCATCCATCTCGTGGTCATCGAAAGAAATCCGTCAATGAGGTTGATCAAGTCTCCTTGACAAACTTTTTCGAATCGCAAAAGAGAATGGAGAATTTTCGAGTAGTCACTAGGTTACCTCAATGGGGATGTGTATCTCCCCAACAAGCAAATCGTACTTTATCTTAACAATAGGTATAGGGCATTCAATGCTCCCAATGAGAATCGATGAAGTTTTTTCGATAGCATGATGCAATGTACTCGATATTGTTTCTTCGGAAAGTGCACCGTATGCTCATTACCATTGACATGGAAAGTGACATTGCATTTGTTGCAATCTATAATAGCCCCTGCAGTGTTTAAAAAGGGTCTTCCAAGGATGACCTCCATGGCATCATCCTCGGGAATATCGAGGATAACGAAGTCTGTTAAGATAGTAACTTCGCAACCACAATAGGCACATCCTTGCAAATGCCGATAGGGAAAGTAGTTGATTGGTCGGCCATTTGCAGAGAGATTTCGGTGGGCGTCAACTTAACCAGTTCAAGTCTACGATAAAGAGAGAGAGCCATAACACTAACACCGGCTCCAAGGTCGCATAAAGCAGTTCTAATGTAGTTTCCTTTAATGGAGCAAGTTACAGTGGGCACTCCGGGAACACCTAGTTTGTTAGGAGTTCCACCCTTGAAGGTATAATTAGCGAGCATGGTGGAAATCTCAACCTCAGGTATCCTCCTCTTATTAGTAACAATATCCTTCATGTACTTAGCATACAGAGACATTTTGAGCATATCTGTCTAACTCATTTGCAGAAAGACAGGTCTAATCATTTCAACAAACCGCTCAAAATCCTCATCATCCTTTTTCTTGGATGGTTTGGGAGGAAAGGGCATGGGTTTTTGAACCCGTGGTTCCCTTTCTTTACCATGCTTCCTAGCAGCAAAGTCATTCTTATCGTATCTTCTAGCCTTAGGCTGTGGGTTATCAAGATCAACATGTTCAATCTCCACATCCTTATCATAGCTAGGTTGAGCATCAACATCAACGTCACTATTCATATTATCCTTAGGCTTATGTTCATCACCAGATTGTGTTTCAGCATCAGAAACAGAGGCATCGTTTGGACTCTCAGGGGTAACAACATCTGGATTGCTAGCGTGCAAGTTCCTATCATCTTTCTTCTTTCTAGGATGACTAGGTGCATCAGTGCTAACTCCTTGAGAATATTGTTCAATTCTCTTTGGATGACCCTCAGGATACAAAGGTTCCTGAGTCGTTCTATCGCCTCTAGTAAAGACTCTGACAGAATTGTCATTCAACTCATTGAGCAAGTCATTTTGAGCCTTAAGTACTTGTTCTACCTGAGTAGTAAGCATAGAGGCATGTTTACTCAGGAGCTTAAGATCATTGACATTTCTGTCCACACAAGCACTTAAATGACTAAGCATACGAGCATTCTGTTCCAATTGTCTGCTAACATAATCATTGAAACATTGTTGTTTGGCAAAAAAGTTATCAAATTCATCCAGGCATAAGCTAGCAGGTTTATCAAAAGGAATAGCACTCTCATCAAACCTATGCAGAGAATTTACTTCTACTACCTGTATCGGGTTATCAAGACCATGGATCTCTTTGATAGGTGGTAGATTTTTGACATCTTCAGATTTAATGCCTTTCTCTTTCATAGATTTCTTAGCTTCTTGCATATCTTCAGGACTGAGGAATAGAATACCTCTTCTCTTCGGAGTTGGCTTAGGAGGTGGTTCGGGAATAGTCCAAACATTCTCATTGCACAAGATATTATTCAATAGGATCTCAGCTTGTTCTACAGTTCGTTCCCTAAAAACACAACCATCACAACCATCTAGGTGGTATCTAGAAGCATCGGTAAGTCCATTATAGAATATATCAAGTATTTCATTCTTCTCAAGAGGGTGATCAGGCAAAGCATTCAGTAGCTGGACGAGCCTCCCCCAAGCTTGTGGGAGACTCTCTTCTTCACCTTGAGCCAAGTTGTATATTTCATGCAAGGCAGCTTGCTTCTTAGTGGTAGGGAAATATTTTTCAGAGAAGTAGTAGACCATATCCTGGGGGCTACACACACAACAAGGAGCAAGAGAAGTGAACCAAGTCTTAGAATCATCCTTTAGCGAGTAAGGCAACAGCTTGAGGATATAGTAGTGGCGGATCTTTTCCTCACTAGTGAATAGGGTGGCTTATTCGTGCAGTTTGGTGAGATGTTCTACGACCGTTTCAGACTCATAACCGTGAAAAGGATCAGATTCGACCAGAGTGATTAACTCAGGGTCAACATAGAATTCATAATCCTTATCGGTCACAAAGATAGGTGAAGTAGCAAACTTCGGGTCATATTTCATCCTAGCGTTCAAAGATTTTTCTTTCCAATTGAGCAGTAAGTTCTCAACATCATAGCCATCCTTACAAGCAAGAAAGTCCTCAACTATCTCTCCCTCCATAACATAACACTCAGGCATGTCAGGCAATTCATGTCTAGGAGATCTAGTTCTAGCAGGCAAAATAACACGTTCTACTTCAATAATATCAGCAATTTCAGAAGTATCATCACATTCAGCAGCTACTCTAGCAATTTGTGCATCAAGGAGTGCACCTAGTGGCAAAGCACTATCAAGCATAGCATCATCATAAGAATCATGGGCAGCAGAAGTAGCATCATGAAGCACATGCGACATATCAAGATTTCTAGCAGGAGGTGGTGTCGCAAACTTACTCATAACTGAAGGTGAATCAAGTGCAGAGCTAGATGGCAGTTCCTTACCTGTCCTCGTAGTTGAGGGCAAGACTTTAGTTCTTGGATCTTTTGGATTCCCCATAGTGACCAGCAGGCGTAAATCCCAAGTGACTCAGAGAATATAGCTGTACATCCCCGACAACGGGGCCAGAAAATAGTCTTGATAACCCACAAGTATAGGGGATCGCAACAATTTTCGAGGGTAGATTATTCAACTCAAATTTATTGATTTGATTATGCCGGATGCTATTCATCATGCAACAGTTATAACACGGAGAGATATGTAACTAGCTCCAGTTCGTCAATGTAATGTAGGCATGTATTCCGTATGTAGTCATCCGTGCTTAGGGAAAAGAACTTGCATGACATCTATTGTCCATTCCTCCCGTGGCAGCGGGGTCCTAATGGAAACTATAGGATATTAAGGTTCTCCTTTTAATAAAGAATCGAACCAACGCATTAACACTTGGTGAATACATGAACTCCTCATACTATGGTCATCTCCTGGAGTGGTTCCGGCTATTGTCACTCCGGGGTTGCCGGGTCATAACACATAGTAGGTGACTACAACTTGCAAGATAGGATCAAGAACACACATATATTGGGGAGAACATAATAGGTTCAGATCTGAAATCATGGCACTCGGGCTCTAGTGACAAACATTAAGCATGGCAAAGTAGAAGCAACATCAATCTTAGAACATAGTGGATACTAGGGATCAATCTCTGTCAAAACTAACTCGATTACATGATAGATCTCATCCAATCCATCACCGTCCAGCAAGCCTACGATGAGATTACTCACAAACGGTGAAGAGCATCATGGAATTGGCGACGAAGGAAGGTTGGTGATGACAATGGCAACGATCTCCCCTCTCTGGAGCCCAGAATGGACTCCAGATCTACCCTCCAGAGGAAGAACAGGAGGTGGTGGTGCCTCCGTATTGTAAAACGCGATGAACTCTTCTCCTTTATTTTTTTCCGAACAAAAGGGACTAAATAGACCTGAGATTGGAGGCGGCGGAGCTTTGTGGGCCCCACAAGCCTGCCAGGCGCGGCCGGGGGGGGGGGGGTCTCGGACCTGGTAGGCTTGTGGGCTCCACGTTTCACTTCCTCCGCTGATTCTTGCGCCAGTATTTTTTGTATATTCCACAATAATTCTCTGTAAATTTTCAGGTCATTCCGAGAACTTTTGTTTCTACGCAAAAATAACACCATGGCAATTCTGTTGGAAACACGTTAGTCCGGGTTAGTTCCATTCAAATCATGCAAATTAGAGTCCAAAACAAGGGCAAAAGAGTTTGGAAAAGTAGATACGATGGAGACGTATCAATGTCATAATCCATTTTCTGGTTTTATTTCTAATTCTAAACAATTGGAAATTCCAGAAAATAGTATAAACTTGTAAAAAATATAGAAATTGAATTGTAGCCCATAATGAAATAATTTATATGAGAAAATGATCAAAAAAATCCATTCTATCCATTTGAATAATTTTCATGCATCATTGAAGAACTTATACTGACTTAATTGTTCAATTCATTAAATTTCATTTTAAATGCTTTATATGAAGTTTGTATTTTTAACCTTCGGTTTTAGTGGTCTTCATTCAATCTTGCTATTAGTCGCATTATCCCAAATCACAACATATTTCCATGTCACATTCATTCATTGTTTTGTCACATTTTATGTGTATTGATGTTCTCCGCGGTAGGTTCTTTTCCTGAGGATACACTCAAGTATCCACTGGAGGAGCAGTAATCCATTATCGACCTGCCAGTAAAGCAAACCTCCTTGGGCATTCCGATATAATCTCACACTCTTGATCTTGATATTTATTATTACATTAGGACAACAATGTTTCAACTGTCATTTGTGTTTCGGTAGTTGAAGTTATTCCTTTGCATGACCTATCTTTGTCACTGTAAATAGTTGAAAAGTAATCCTAACATTATTAAGAGTTGCTTGAGCCATGTTTTCACCATTCATCAATGTTATGGTTGCTATTGCTTAGAGTTGTGGGAGGTATGATTCATGTGGGAATGAATTGGAATGGTGTGCTCATGTTCTGATGTTGAGAGTTAAACGTGTGAACCCTATTTGGTAAAGGTTGCGACGAGAGAACATGTAGGAGTACATGGTGGGTTGTCTCATTTAGAGTGCCCTTAAAAATTGAGTTATGTGCATGTGATCCAATACTAGCTAGTACCACACATTAGGGTCCGGGCACTCCAAGCTCTCTGAACTTTTTAATCGCCTTGATCTCTGTCCAGGAGTTACAACTTGTTTCTCGTCTTTGTAGGTTGTGTTAGTAGTCTACAAAGTGGCACACGGTACAGGTGGGCTTGGGACAGACTAAGCACCATGGCCAATTGTACCAAGCGTAGTTACATCCGATGAGGAGGGCTTGGGAACCCTACACAAATCATTTGGGGACGTAACAGAAACAACAACTAGATTTCCCTTGCAGGCTTAGCCTCTAATAGGTAATATACCTGGACTAGAGTCTCGCGTGGTTAACGGTTGTGGCCAACACCCTCGCGAGTGCTTCCACTTGAAGGTTGCCGAGATACATGAAGTGTATATGGTGGTACATTGTGAGAGCGTGTGTGTAGAAGTACACCACTGTAGGGCAAATGATCTATTCAAATAGTCGTGTCCAGGGATAAGGACTGCTTGGAGACTTATATGGTTCATAGAAAACTTAAAGGGATACTCTAAAATGCGTAAGATAAAGTGTGAGTGCTATGGATGGCCTTCTCGAAGGGAGACAACAGAGGATCCATAGTGGTGTATTGTTGTGGTGACTAGCGAGTAGTTTAGTAAGATGAGAAAGCACACACGAGTCCACTAGCTAGTCACCGCAACAATACACCGCTATGGATCCTCTTCCGTCTCCCTACAAGAAGGTCATCCATAGCACTCACACTTTATCTTGCACATTTTACAGTATCCCTTTAAGTTTTTTATGAACCATATAAGTCTCCTAGTAGTCCTTATCCATGGACATGACTATTCAGATAGATAATTTACCCTCCATGGGTGTAATTCTTCACACATGCGCTCACCACTTACTACCATATACACTGCATGTATCTCGACAATGTTCAAGTGGGAGCACTTGCGAGGGTGTTGGCCACAATCATTCACCACACGATACTCTAGTCCAGTTCTACGACCTATTAGAGATTTAACCCGCAAGGGAAGTCCGGCCTAAGTTTCCATTACGGCCCCAAACGATGTGTGCAGGGTTCCCAAGCCCACCTCATCAGATGGAACTAAGCTTGGTACACCAGACCACGGTGTCTAGTGATACGTCCATTTTGCAACATGAGTCTATATCGATATTTGTCTTATTATTGTCCATTATTCCCTGTTATTATGTAATTTTTATGTCTTTTTTCTCTGAATATGCAAGGTACATTATGAAGAGGAAAGTATTTTGAAACTGGAATTCTCGACCAGGAAATCAAGAAAAAGGCAGAAAAATCAAGTTGCTCCAAATGACCTGAAACTTCACGAAGATTGTTTCTGGAATATATAAGAATTATTGGGCCAAGAATACATTGTAGAGGGGCAGCAACGTGGGCATAATCCATCTGACCGCGCTCCCCAGGCCACGACTTGATAGCTTGTGGGGCCCCTGTTGGTGCTCTGACGCACATCTTCTCCTATATGATGTCGTTTACCCTAGAAAAAAAATCAAGAAATAACTTTCGGGATGAAGTGTAGCTGTCTCCAGGCGGAAACCTGGGTAGAGGCCCTTTTGCTCTTCGGTAGAGCGATTCTGCTGGAGGAATTCCTCTCCGGGAGGGGGAAATCAAAGCCATCGTCATCACCAACGCTTCCTCCTTTGTAAGAGAACCAATCTTCATCAACATCTTCACTAGCACCATCTCATCTCCAACCCTAGTTCATCTCGTGTATTCAATCTTTGTCTCAAAACCTCAGATTTGTACTTGTGGGTTCCTAGTTGTGTTAATTACATCTTGTAGTTCTAGTTGGATTATGGTGGAATACATAATGTTTAGAGCCTTAATCATATTTGTTACACCTTTATGTTGAACATGCTGATGAGGTGTGAGTAGTCAATATTATTCATGAGGACATGGAAAATTTGGTTATAAGTAATCATATAAAGTTGGCATTCGTTCGATATTTAGATGATATGTATGTTGTTACATTCTTTAGTGGTGTCATGTGAACATTGACTACATAACACTTCACCATGTTATGGGCCTAAAGGAAGTCATTGTGGAGTAACAAGTAGATGATGGGTTGCGAGAGTGACAAAAGCTTAAACCCCAATTTATGTGTTGCTTCATAAGGGGTTGATTTGGATCCACATGTTTCATGCTATGGTTAGATTTATCTTAATATTCTTTTGTAGTTGTGGATTGGGCTACCTTGATGCACCTTTTGTACTATTGTCACTTTTCACTTGATGCAAATTAACTTGCTACAAAACTCTCTGTTAGTGTTACTTACAACACTTGGAGAGAATACCTTGCTGAAAACTGCTTATCATCTCCTTCTGTTCCTTGTTGGGTTTGACACTCTTACTTATTGAAAGGACTACGATTGGTCCCCTATACTTGTGAGTCATCAAGAATCTTTTCTGGCACCGTTGTCGGGGAGTGCGGCGCCTTTGGTAAGTGGAAATTGGTAAGGGGATATTTTTGGTACGTGCTAAAATTTACTGTTGCTTGTCACGATGAATGGTCACCCTTTGAGTTACTTGTTCGGGGCATCTTCGCCTCGAACGGAAGTTGAGAAAATCATTCCTCAACCTTCTAAACCTACTGAAAATATTTATTATGAGATTACTTCGGGTATGGCAGAGAAACTGTTGGCTAATCCTTATAACGATTCAACTCATCCTGATTATCATCTAATATATGTTGATGAGATTTGTGGATTGTTTAAGTTTTCAGGTCTACCCGGGGATTAAGTCTAGAAGAAAGTTTCTCTTTATATTTGGACGGAAAAGCATTATTATGGTACACGCTACTCGATGTTATTGGGGATTGGAACCGTTTGAAATTGGAATTTCATCATATGTTTTATTCTATGCATTTGATTCATCATGATCGGAATTTTATTTATAATTGTTGGCCTCGTGAAGAAGAAATCATCGCTCAACCTTGGGGAGGCTTAAATATATGATGCACACTTTTCTCAATCATGAACTCTCAAGGGAATTGATAATACAAATTTTTATGCTTCGTTTTCTCATGATGATCAAACATTGCTTGACGCTTGTGCGGTTGGCTCCTACATGAAGGAGACTATTCAATTCAGCTGGAAACTTATGTAAAATATTAAACGCAATTCTCAAGATTGGGAACACAATAGAGGTAAGTCATCAGGTGTGAAATTTAAGTTTGATTGCGTTATATATTTCACGGAGACTTCTCCTTTTCATGAGTTCAGCAACAAATATGGCCTTGATCTTGAGATAGTAGCTACTTTCTATGAAAGTTTTGCCACTTACGTTGATCTTCGCAAGGAGAAGTGGTTTAAATTCCATCCATCTGCTAAAAAATTGCAAGATAAACTTGTTGAAATAAAGAAGGAAAAAATAATTATTAACCATGTAGATCTAGTTGTTCCCACCGCTTACATTGAGAAACCCCCTTTTCCTATTATGATTAGAGAGCATGCTAGGGCTGCAAAAGTGGTTAATAAAAGTCATGTTAGCTTATAACATTGATGGGAAAGTTATTTACCTCTTCGATGAAGCTGCTAGAATTGCAAAGCTTGTTAGAAATAAGTAGGACAATTTGATAAAAATAAACTAGTGATAGGCACACTTGTTATCTTAGTTAAGATTGGAGAACATTGTTATCATGGCCTGTGTGATCTAGATGCTAGCGTTAATGATATACCTTTTACTTTATATAAAGAAATCATGCATGATATGTCACCCATTTCGATTGAAGAAATAGATGTTACTATTAAACTTGCAAGCCGAGATACTATATCGCCACTTGGGATTGTTAGAGATGTTGAAGCATTGTGTGGAAAAGTCAAATATCCCAATAATTTCTTAGTACTTGGTTCAGAGCAAGATAACTTTTCCCCATAAAATTTGGTAGACCTTTCTTGAATAGTGTTAATGTGAAATTAATTGTGCTACCTAAAAGCTCAAAGTTACCTTCGGTGATATGTCCCGTGAGTTCAACTTTTCAAAATTTGGTAAACAATCAAATGAAAAGGAATTGCCTAATAAATATGAAATAATTGGTCTTGCTTCTATTGTTGTACCTCCTAGAGACTCATTAGACCATGAGAATGATATGCACTTGAATGAAATAAATGAATCAGATCGAATACTTCTTGATCAGCAACCTATTCCTAAGCAGAACTTACGTGTTGAAATTTTAGGCAGTCCTCCTCCACCTAAAGAAGACCCGGTGTTCGACCTGAAAGCTTTACCAGATACTCTGAAATATGCTTATCTTGATGACAAAAGATATATCCTATTATTGTTAGTGCTAACCTTTGAGAGCATGAAGAAAGGAGATTACTCAAAACCTTAAAGAAGCATAGTGCTGCTATAGGCTATACTCCTGATGATCTTAAAGGCATAATCCCTACTCTCTCTCAGCACAAGATCAATATGGAACCGGATGCCAAACCAGTTGTGGGTCATCAGTGCCGCCTTAATCCTAAAATGAAGGAGGTGGTAAGAACTGAAATACTAAAACTTTTGGAGGTAGGTATAATTTATCCTATTGCTCATAGTAGATGGGTAAGCCATGTTCATTGTGTTCCTAAGAAAGGTGGTATAACTATTGTTCCCAACGATAAAAATGAACTCATCCCGCAAAGGATAGTAAGAGGTTATAGGCAGGTGATTGATTTTAGGAAATTGAATAAAGCTACTAGGAAAGATCACTACCCTTTGCCTTTTATTGATCAAATGTTAGAAAGGTTATCTAAGCACACACGCTTTTTATTTCTTGATGGTTACTCTGGATTTTCTCAAATACGTGTGTCAAAAGAAGACCAAGAGAAACTACCTTTACATGCCCTCTTGGAACTTATGCTTATAGGCGCATGCCTTTTGGTCTAAGTAATGCACTTTCTACCTACAAAGATGTATGACCTCTATATTCTAGGACTTCTGTGAAAAGATTTTTGAGGTTTGCATGGATGATTTTTCCATCAATGGGACTTCTAGTGATGATTGCTTGAACAACCTTGATCAGTTTTTGCAGAGATGTGAAGAAACTAATCTTGTCTTGAACTAGGAGAAGTGCCACTTTATGGTGAATGAAGGTGTAGAGCTTGGGCATAAAATCTCCGAATGAGGTATTGAGGTGGACAAAGCCAAAGTTGATGCAATAGATAAAATGCCTTGCCGAGAAGACATCAAAGGTATAAGAAGTTTCCTTGTTCATGTTGGTTTCTACAGGCGCTACATTAAAGAGTTTTCAAAGCTTTCTAGGCCATTAACTAATCTTCTACAAAAACATGTTCCGTCTATTCTTCATGATGATTGTGTAGAAGCCTTCGTAATACTTAATTTCGGCACCTATTGTTCAACCAGCTGATTGGATCCTACCCTCTAAAAATATGTGTGATGCTAGTGATTATGATGTTGGCACTGTTCTATGGCAAACAGTAGACAAGAAATTGAATGTTATTCATTAGGCTAGTAAGACCCTAGATACCACTCAAAGGAATTAGGATACTACTGAAAAGGAATTTTTAGCCGTTGTGTTTGCATGTGATAAATATAGACCTTACATTGTTGATTCTAAGGTAACTATTCACACAAATCATGCTACAATTAAGTACCTTATGCAAAAGAAAGATGCTAAACCTATACTTATTAGATGGGTGTTACTACTCCAAGAGTTTTACTCGCATGTGATTGATATAAAAGGAGCTCATCACCCTATGGTAGATAACTTGTCTAGGATGGAAAATGTTCTTGATGACCCACTACCGATTGCCGATAATTTCCGTGATGAGCAACTTGCTATTATAAATACTTCACGTAGTACTACATGGTATCTAGATTATGCTAAGTACATTGTTGCTAAATATATTCCACCTAGTTTCACCTACCAACATAAGAAAAAAATATTCTATGATTTACCACACTACTTTTGGGATGACCCACATCTTTATAAAGAAGTAGTAGATGGTTTTATTAGACGTTGTAAAACTGAGCATGAACAGGAACATGTCCCAAGGAAATGCCATTCTGAAGCTTATGGAGGACATCACACTCGTGAAAGAACGCCACGCAAGGCATTAGAATCTGGTTTTTATTCACCCACTCGTTTTAAAGATGGTCGTAAGTTTGTTCTTTCTTGTGATGAATGCCAAAGAGTTGGTATTATTGGTAAACGTCAGGAAATGCCTATGAATTATTCACTAGCTATTGAACCATTTGATGTTTGAGGTTTTAAATTTATGTGACCTTTTCCTTCCTCGAATGGATATACTCATATTCTAGTTACTATTGATTACATTACTAAATAGGTAAAAGATATTCAAACTAGTAATGCTAATCATAACACTACTATTAAAATGCTTAAAAATATTATCTTTCCGAGGTTTTGTGTCCCTAGATACTTAATGATTGATGGTGGTTCACATTTTATTCATGGTGCTTTCCGTAAACTCCTAGCTAAATATGATGTTAACCATAGGATTGAATCACCTTACGATTCTCGGTCTAGTGGACAAGTTGAACTAAGCAATCGTGAAATAAAATTAATCTTCCAAAATACTGTCAATAGGTCCAGAAAAAATTGGTCTAAGAAACTTGATGATGCTTTGTGGGCTTATAGGACTGCTTATAAGAACCCCATGAGGATGTCCCCGTATAAAATGGTTTATGGAAAAGCTTGTCATTCACCTTTGGATCTAGAACACAAGACATATTAGGCAATTAAAGAACTTAACTTGGATTTCGAACTTGCCGGTGAAAAATGGTTGTTCGATATTAGCTCATTAGATGATTTGAGGACGCAAGCTTATGAAAATGCTAAGTTATCTAAAGAGAATGTTAAAAGATGCCATGACAAGAGAATTCAAAAACTATAATTTAATGTAGGAGACCTCGTGCTTTTGTACAATTCTCGTTTAATATTTTTTGCAGGCGAACTCATCTCCAAATGGGAAGGACCCTATGTTGTTGAGGAGGTTTATCGCTCTGGTGCCCTAAAAATAAATAACTTCGAAGGTAAAAACCCAAGAGTGCTGAATGGTCAAAGAATCAAACATTATGTTTCAGGTGCACCCGTTAATGAGACCAATATCATCCAAGTCATAACACCGGAAGAGCACACAAAGCAAGTCTTCTGGAACACCCAGACACCTAAAGAAGAGGTAGGTACGTGATACGGTAGGTAAACCAACTCCAAAAATTCTGAAAATAGTAAATTATGTAGTTTTTGTACTTTAGAAAAATTAAAAAAATTAAAAGGAGTCCACGGGACCCACGAGGATAGCTTGTGGGGCCCAACTTCGCCTCCCGGGCTCCGACTTCTTCCTGAACACGTATTCTTGTACAGAAAAAATGATTATATATATGTTCTTGTTTCGACCTGTTTTCTGGCAGGGCTAAGAATGTGTCGTCTCATATCCGGATGGAGAGAGCTACGTCTCCCATTATATTGTAGATCCAAAGATCTTTCGGGATATCTATCCCTATCTTTGGTCGATCCATGAAGAGGAGAACAATGAACCAGAGGAGACAAAGGAAGCCAACTCACATGAAGATGAAGTTCCACTACCTCAACCTGAAGATATGCATGTGGAATTTAAGAAGTCCATCCTACCAAACATGGTATTGAAATCTAAGGATAAAATTATCCCATCACGTTTCTAGCAGGAAAGCAAGATGGCATTATGCATCAAGATATTGAAGCTCGAGCAAGAGAACGATGACTTGAGGGAGGAGACTTTTATTCTCTGATGTAAGCTGGCAAAGAAGAATCGACTACACCACCACCATCACCGGAGAAGGATGCTTGAGTACTTGGGTATGGGCACAACCCTTGGCTTGTCGCAAGCTTGGGGGAGGTGCCCCGGTATCGTATCACCGTCACCTCCACCATTATTACTATCTATTTCAATTTGATCCTTACTTGATTCGTGATTCATAGAAATAAATTTCAGGTTTTCTTTTCTTAATATTTTTTCTTTGAGTCCCATCTACCCTTGTAATCAAGTATGAAAGATATATACTAAAGATTAGTTGAGTTTTTGTGGTTTACCTAGGGGCACCTGCCATCATAGCTTGCCCATAAAAAGAAATATAAAGATCATATGCTTATCCCATGTGGAGTAATGACTTCACATAGTAAAAAGTATAAGTGATTAAGATTGTTTAAAATAAACAAGCATAGTATAGGTCAAGGTTACAATCTAAGCAAGACTGTGAAGGAGGAGGGGAGATTCCCATATAAATATACTATTATGGACATCTTTTGTGATTGTGAGTCCTCATCAAATATTATATAATGATTAAATATTGACATTGGACATGGAAGACAACATAATGGTGATGACATTTCACATTAATATAGAAGTTATGTAGTCATGGATCCTTTAACATGTGATGCTTGCTTTAGACCCTTTTGCTAGCCCAAAAACTTCGCAATAAGTAGAGATACTGCTTAGTCTCGCTTATGTGTTGGTTTCCTCCAAGCTTAAAGGGTTATGTATCACCATAAATACAAGTATTACCCTTAGTTAAGAAACCAAGGTATCAATGTACTAGGAAGATCCACAAGACTATGTAAGCAGCACATGCACCCAAATAGCAAATCCTCGCAACCCAATGCATGGAGGGGTTGACAATCCCTCGTGGGTAAAGTAAGGATAGATTGATAGATGCAAATAAGAGTGATAGCAAATAGAATGCATCAAGGTATTTTGGGGTTTTTTGATAATATAGATCTAAAAACAAAATAGCAAATAAAGTAGAAATGCAAATAGCAAAGTAGAGATTGCAAATAGATGATGTGAAGTACACCCGGGGGCGGTAGGTTTCACTAGTGTCTTGTCTCGAGAAGTAGAAAACGATGGGTAGACAAATTACTGTTGGGAAATTGACAGAGGAGCAAATAATTATGACGATATTCAAGAAAGTGGTCAGATATATAGGCATCACGTCTAGTATAAGTAGACCGACTTCTACTTGCATCTAATTCTATTACTCCACACATCGACTGTTGTTGAGTTCATTGAGAAACACAGTAATGCCTTAAGAATGATGACATGTTGTAGACAAGATCTATTCATGTAGGAATAGACCCCATCATTTTATCCTTGATAGCAACAATACATGTGTGTTATCTCTCTTTCTATCACTAAGATTGAGCACCGCAAGATCGAACCCATCGCAAAGCACCTCTTCCCATTGCAAGATAAAAGATCAAGTTGGACATACAAAAACCAAATATCAGAGAAGAAATAGGAGGCTACAATAATCAAGCATGAATATGTTTTCATGGATCTGATCATATACTCACAATCCATCGGATCCCAACAAACACACCGCAAAAGATAGAGTTACGTCATATGGATCTCCAACATACCATTGTATTAAGAAACAAAATGAGAGAGAAAGCCATCTAGCTACTTCCTATGGACCCGTAGGTATAATATGAACTACTCATGCATCATCAGAGGAGCACAAATGAGCATGGTGAACCCGTCCGTGATCACGTTCCTCTCCGAAACGAGCTCTATATTGGATTCTGTGGCTCTGGAACTTCGGTGGTTGAAATGATTTTTTGTTCACTCCTCGAGGGTTTTCTGAACATTGGGGTATTTATAGAACTTAGAGGTGGTGGGGGTCATGCCCGAGGGCCCCACTAGACACCAGGCCGCGGTAGGGGCCTCTCATGCGCCCTGATGTCTAGTGGCCCCCCTGGGCTTGTCTCGTGCTCATTCTTGGTTCCTAAGTTTCTTTCTACTCCAAAATAATCTACGTAAAGTTTTGTGGTAATTGGACCTCATCTGATATGGAATTTCTGCGATAGAAAAAACCCACAAAAAACAATAACTCGCACTATGCACTATGTCAATAGGTTAGTCCCAAAAAATGATATAAATTGCTATAAAATGATCATAAAACATCCAAGAATGATAATATAACAACATGGAACAATCAAAGATTACAGATATGTTGGAGACGTATCAGCATCCCCATGCTTAATTCCTTCTCGTCCTCGAGTAGGTAAATGATAAAACCAAATTTTTTGATGTGGAATGCTGCCTCATGTTCATCATATTCTTTTTCTTTTTAGCAATGTCATATGGACTTGCAGATGATGCAAAGAAATACTCGATAATTGACATAAAAATTTCAGTACTCAAGCATATCAATAAGCAACCAAGTTTTTGAAAATATCCACGCTAAAGAACGTTATCCATTGCCCATCATGCTCTATAAATGATCCATTCATGCAACACACTCAAATATTAACTACATCCAATGCTCAAGTATGATAATGGTGTTCATTAGTTAGTGCTTTATAAGAGAAGATGTAGACTTGAATTCAAAATAAAATTGCGTAAAGTAAATAGATAGGCCCATCGCAGAGGGAAGCGGGGATTTGTAGAGGTGCGAGAGCTCAAAGTGAAAATCTTAGAGATATTTTTTTAAGGTGGCATGCTTTTCGTGTCAACGAGAACGACTAAGAGTTTACAATATCCTCCATGCTAAAAAAATTATAGCCAGTTCCCAAACTGAAAAAATTAAGTTTATTCCTTTTTCCACCATTCTTTCACATTCCACGACTAGCCGTGTCCACGAGTACCGTCCATAGAAACACTTCCCAAGGAATTTATTATTTGACAACATAAAATATTTTTTTGTTTTTGGGACTGGGCATCCCTATTACCTCCATACTCTCATGCAATGATAAGTTAATAAACACTCATCTTGAGAATAACCTATTTAACAAGGAAGATACCGGCCACCCCTCACCGCTTCATGAGCTGTATGAGAACACAAAACATAAATTTATTTTGCTCATTAGAGTTGGCACTTGGAAATTTACTCTGAATGACGTTGAAATAGCGCATATAGGTAGGTATGGTGGAAACATTTGGCACAATGTTGGGTGTAGGATTTTGATGCACAAGCGGTATTACCGCTTAGTATAAGTGAAGGCTAGCAAATAGATTGAGAAGTGCCCAACCAAGTAACAATAATCATCATAAGTGAACATGAAACATAACTAACAACGAATAATGCAACACAAGTAGGATATAATTTCACAGCATAATTATAGACTTCATGTGCTTGCGTAGGAAACGATAAACCTTAACACCAACATTCTTACTTCAACATAATTACTTATCAACATAACTCACATATTACTTTCTTCATATCCCAAAACTATTGCAAAGAATCAAGCTTAATATCGACTGATCTTCATGATTTTTTTTATTATATCTTTCCTGGACATTCATCACTTTGGGACTAATTTTCATTTAAAGCAAATTGACATTGCAAATAAAAAGCTCCCAAACGAATATAAGTGAAGCATGAGAGCACAAGTTTCTTGTAAAATTTTCAACTCCCAAAATTATAGAAGTGAAGCAAGAGAAGATTTCCTAAAAAGTTCTCCGAATGAGCTGAAAATTTACAAAGAATATTTTTGGAAAATATAAAAAATACTGGCGAAAGAATCATCCGGAGAGGGTCCACCACCTGGCCACAAGCCAAGGGGCATCCCCCTTGTCTTGTGGGCCCCTCGAGAACCGCCTTGACGTGAAACTGACACCAGTAATTCCTATTAATCAAGAAACCTCCAGAAAGAAACCTAGATCGAGAGTTTCGCCGCTGCAAGCCTCGAGATTCATGAAAAACCAATCGGGAGCCTTTTCGACACCCTGTCGGAGGGGGAAACCATCACCGGAGGACATCTTCATCATCCCCGACGGTCTCCATGACGAGGAGGGAGTACTTCACCCTCGGGGCTGAGTGTATGTACCAATAGCTATGTGTTTGATCTCTCTCTCTATCTCTCTCTCGTGTTCTTGAGATGGCCCCATCTTGATGTATCGCCAGCTTTATTAATATAGATGAATCATATGGAGTTTTCCCCACTCTAGAGTCTTGTGATGAATTGAGTTTTCCCTTTGAAGTTTTCTTATCGGATTGAGTCTTTAAGGATTTGAGAACACTTGATGTATGTCTTGCGATGGGATATCCATGGTGAAAATGGGGTGTTCTATTGATCAACTTGATGTATGTTTTGGTGGTCAACTTGTGGGTTTGGTGACCTTGGGAATCTATGCATAGGGGTTCGCACATGCTGTCAACTTGACTCTCCGGTAGAAACTTTGGGGCAATATTTCAAGTTCTTTGTGTTGGATTGAACATGATGAATCTGAAATTTTGTGATGCATATCGTATAGTTAAGCCCATGGGCACTTGTGGTGACATTGTAGTATCTAGGTGACACTAGGGTTTTGGTTGATGTGTATCTTAAGGTGTTATTTTATTACGAACTCTAGGGTTCTTCGTGACACTTATAGGGATAGCTCACAAGATTGATCGAAAAAGATAACTTTGAGGTGGTTTCGTACCCTACAATAATTTCTTCGTTTGTTCTCCGCTATTTGTGACTTTGGAGTGAACTCTTTGTCGCATGTGAGGGATTTATATATGATTCAACTATGTTAGTATTGTTGGGAGAACTTGCACTAGTGAAAGTATGGACCCTAGGCCTTGTTTCCAAGCGTTTATACAATATTTTGCTTTCTTTTTACTATTTCTTACCTTGTTGTTTTTATATTTTCAGATTACAAAAACCTATATCCACCATCCATATTACACTTCTATCACCATCGCTTCGCCGAACTAGTGTACCTATACAATTTACCATTGTATTGGGTGTGTTGGGGACACAAGAGACTCTTTGTTATTTGATTGCAGGGTTGCGTGAGAGAGACCATCTTCATCCTACGCCTCCCATGGATTGATAAACCTTAGGTCAACCACTTGAGGGAAACTTGCTATTGTCCTACAAAACTCTGCGCTTGGAGGCCCAACACGAGTCTACAAGAAGGTTGTGTAGTAGACATCAAGCTCTTTTCTGGCGCTGTTGCCGGGGAGGTGAGTGCTTGAAGGTATATATTTAGATCTTGCAATTGAATCTTTTAGTTTCTTATTTTATTACAAGTTTGGTTTTATAAAATAAAACTACAAAAAAATGGAATTGAGGTTGCCTCATAGGCTTCATCTTTTCAATGTCTTTGGTGAAAATGATGGAAAGGAAAATTGTGCTCAAATGTTAGAAGAAGAAGTTATTAAAATGTTTGGCACCAAATATTTGTATGATGAGAATGATTTAAATGTTTTTAGTATGAATTCCTTGAATATTCATGAAGCTAATGATATACAAATCCACAAGCTTGGGGATGCTATGCTTAATGAAGATGATCTTTTTATTCCCCCTACTTGGAATGATCAAATTTGTTATAATGATTGCATGCCTCCTACTTATGATGACTATTGTAATGATACTTATGCGATGAAAAATAGTGATGATTACTATTATGATACTTGTCATAATTATGAATATCATTTTACTGAATATTACTCTTTTAATGTGGCACCAATTTGTAGAATTCAATTCTTTTATGATACTCCCACTATTAGTCATGAGAAGAAATTTTCTTGTGTGGAGAGTAGTAAAATTTCTATGCTTGTAGATCATGAAAAGAATGCTTTATGTGCAGGTTATATTGTGAAATTCCTTCATGCTGCTACTAAAAATTATTATGAGGGGGGAACATATGCTTGTAGGAATTGCAATAATATCAAGTTTCCTCTCTATGTGTTCAAAGTTTTGAAGTTATGCTTGTTTTGCCTTCCTATGCTAGTTGATTCTTGCTCCCATAAATTGTTTGTTCACAAAATCTCTATGCATAGGAAGTGGGTTAGACTTAAATGTGATTGTCATGACATTCATGATGCTCTTTTGCATGTTATAATTGTTATTCTTATGTGAGCATCATTGAAATCATCATGCCTAGCTAAAACACTTTAAAGAAAAGTGCTTGTTGGGAGACAACCCAACACTTTTACTTATTTTTTTGGTGTTCACATGATGAATCTATTGTAGTAATCATGTTTTATGCCTTTTATTTCAATAAAGTGCCAAGTAAAACCTTTGGGATAGTTTGGATGATAGTTGACCTGATTATTGGTAAACACACAAAAAAATCTCTGAGTCCAGGAATTTTGTAAATTCAATGGACGTGCTTTGATCTTAATTTTTTACACGTGATTGAAATACAAATTTCCTAGATGTTCCGAATTTTGCAGAATTTTTAGAGACATGCAATATATGGTTACACTACAGATCTTCATAGACTATTATGTTTTTGACAGATTTTGTTTTGCATGCATAGTTTGCTTGTTTTAGTGTCCCATAGATTATATTCAGTGATATAAATTATGGGAATAGTAGAATACAGTAGGTATAATGTGGTAACAATTATGAATCTTGTCTTGACAGTACCTAAGTGAATGATCATTATTTATTATACTGACCCATCTCATGAAGTTCTGTTAAGTTTTGTGTGATTGAAGTTTTCAAGTTTTGGGTGAGATACCGATATGAGGACAATAAGGAGTGACAAGAACCTAAGCTTGGGGATGCCCAAGGCACCCCCAATGTAAAATCCAAGGAAGACTCAAGCTCCTAAGCTTGGGGATGCCTCGGAAGGCATCCCCTCTTTCGTCTTCGACATTATCGATATATCTTAGTTGGAGCTATATTTTTATTCGTCAGAAAATATGAGTTTTGCTTGGAGCGTCATTTTATTTTGTTGTTCTTTGTTAGTTGTTATTTATAATTTTGTTTTTCAATAAAATGTTCCAATAATTGCATTAGGATGCTTGCATTGCATGTTTTGATTGATGTTGTGTAAAAACACAAACTGGTGCTGTAATGTTTTAATTTTCATATTTTAATCGAACGTGAAAAGTTTTTGAAAGTTTTACACAATGTTTTCATATGAATTTTATAGAATGTCCTGTATTTTAATAATTGTATGAGTTAAAGAAGTACACTATTTTCATAAATTGCTACAAATTGTTCTATTTGGACAGATTGCTCTCATAGTTTTGTTATCTACTTATCCTATAGTTTACATAGCCTATATTGATAGATATAAATTGTGGAAATGATAGTAAACAATAGATGATGTTTTCAATTATTATCCAACTTGTATTGGCGGTACAAAACAGTTGATTTATTATTATGTGCACTAACCTATCTCACGAGTTCTTTTCATGTTTTGTGTGGATGAAGTTTTTGAGAATAGGTGAAGCTGGGATATGCGAGGATTGAGCAAGATACAAAAGCTCAAGATTCGGGATGCCCAAGGTACAACAAGTAAATATTTCAAGAACTCTCAAGCATCTAAGCTTGGGGATGCTACACATCCCACCTCTCTTCGTCAACTATCAGTTAGCCTATGTTGAGGTCGAATTATTATTCGTTCACATGATGCGTCCTATTCTTGGAGTGCTATTTTTCTTTTGCTTGTTGGTTAAATAAAATACTGAGATATGAAAATCTTTATTAAGAGAGAGAGAGAGAAAGTCGTCACATAGCTACTTAATTGTGTGACTACTCATTGATCTTCACTTATATGTTTTGGAGTACTTTTGTCATTTAATTTCTTGCTTCACTTATATCATATGAGTAAATGGTTGAATGAATTGAATATCATAAATCTGAAATTAAATATGCTTCATATACTTATCCCATGGGGAGTAATGACTTCACACATAATAAGTATAGGTGGTAAAATTTATTGAAAGTTAGCAAACACCGCATTAGTTACTTGAACAATTCATGAAAGAATATTGAAGGAAGATAGATTCCACATATAAATATACTATCTTGGACATATTCTATGATTATGAGCTCATTAATTATTATCAAACTCGTGTAAATTAGTATAAATTTGACAAGGAAGACAACTTAACGAATTATGTTTGGGTATATTTGTATAGAAGTTATATTGTTATGGATCGTCCAACATGTGGTGCTTGCTTCCATCTCATACTAGCCAAAACTTCCGCATCAAGTAAAAATACTACTTGTGCATCCAAACATCCTTAAACTAGTTTTGCCATGAGAGTCCACTATACCTTCCTATGGATTGAGTAAGATCCTTCAACTAAGTTTACATCGGTGCAAAAGGCAATAAAAATTGCTCCTAAATATGTATGACTTTTATTGTAAGAGAAAATAAGTGTTGTACGAACTTGTGATGGTAAAGAAATAAAAGCGACAGACTGCATAATAAAGGTTGCTATCACAAAGGGCAATATAATGTGACATTCTGTTGCATTAAGGGTTTGCACATCCAAAAACAAAAACCGCATGACAACCTCGGCTTCCCTCTACAAAGGGCGTATCTTTTACTTTCTAGTACTTACTTTTATGCAAGAGTCATGGTGATCTTCACCACTTCCTATATTTTGGCTTTTTATCTTGGCAAGTGTAATGTGTTGGGGAATGATCTAGACATATATAACCACACAAATATATTTGATCATGAATTATTATTGTTGACAATTATCTATATGGCAAATAAGTTGGGAGGCTAAACATTAAATCCTATCTTTCTTTGTCTTTTATGGATGCTATTTGTTCTTAATATATGCTTTGGGTGTAAATAATCATTGAAGACTATATTATAGTTGAATATGTGGAATTTTCTAAATCAAAGCTCTTACGTATACCCTTCCTGAAAATAAGATCAATTGCAATTGTTTGATGACTAGGATTATGGTTTGTTAGTTTTCAAGAAACTTTTTGGTCTATACTTTGACGTGTGAATAGCATGTTACTTGATCATGAGAAGTTTTATGAGATGAACTACTATTTATGGTAGAAATAGTGATTGGAAGTATCATTGATCAAACTTGTCCACTTGCTAGCATTCACATTTCATAAATTATTTCTTTTATCATTTACCTACTCGAGGACGAGCAGGAATTAAGCTTGGGAATGCTGATACGTATCCAACGTATCTATAATTTATGAAGTATTGATGCCATGTTTACAATAATTTTTTATGATTTTGGTATGATTTGATTAGAACAAACCCGGAATGATGTTGTTTTTGGCAGAACTACTGTGGTCTTGTTTTGTGCAGAACTAAAAGTTCTCGGAATGACCTGAAAGTTTACACAGAATATTTGAGGAAAATATAAAAAATATTGGCGAAAGGATCAATCGGAGGGGTCCACCACCTGGCCACAAGTCAGGGGGCAGCCCCCCTAGGGAGCGCCCCTTGTCTTTTGGGCCCCTCGAGCACCGCCTTGACGGGAAACCAAAGCCAAAAATTCCTATAAATCAAAAAACCTCTAGAAAGAAACCTAGATCAGGAGTTCCACCGCCGCAACCATCCTGAGCCACGAAAAACCAATCGTGAGCCCGTTCCGGCACCCTGCCGGAAGGGGAAACAATCATCGGAGGCCATCTTCATCATCCCGACAGTCTCCATGACGAGGAGGGAGTAATTCACCCTCGGGGCTGAGGGTATGTACCGGTAGATATGTGTTTGATCTGTCTCTCTCGTGTTCTTGAGATGACACAATCTTGATGTATCGCGAGCTTTATTAATATTGATGAATCATATGGAGTTTTCCCCTCTCTATCTTCTTGTGATGAATTGTGTTTTCCCTTTGAAGTTTTCTTATCGGATTGAGTCTTTAAGTATTTGAGAACACTTGATGTATGTCTTGCGATGGGATATTCGTGGTGACAATGGGGTGTTCTATTGATCCACTTGATGTATATTTTGGTGGTCAACTTGCGGGTTCCGTGACCTTGGGAATCTATGCATAGGGGTTGGCACATGTTGTCGTGTTGACTCTTCGGTAGAAACTTTGGGACACTCTTTGAAGTTCTTTGTGTTGGATTGAACATGATGAATCTAAAATTGTGTGATGCATATCGTATAATCAAGACCATGGGTACTTGTGGTGACATTGGAGTATCTAGGTGACATTAGAGTTTTGTTTGATGTGTATCTTAAGGTGTTATTTTAGTACGAACTCTAGTGTTGTTCGTGACACTTATAAGAATAGCTCATAAGATGGATTGGAAAAAGATAACTTTGAGGTGGTTTCGTACCCTAAAATAATTTCTTCGTTTGTTCTCCTCTATTTTTGACTTTGGAGTGAACTCTTTGTCGCACGTGAGGGATTTATATGTGATTCAACTATGTTAGTATTGTTGGGAGAACTTGCACTAGTGAAATTATGGACCCTAGGCCTTGTTTCCAAGCATTTATACAATGTTTTGCTCACTATTTACTATTTGTTACCTTGTTGTTTTTATATTTTGAGATTACAAAAACCTATATCTACCATCCATATTACATTTGTATCACCGTCTCTTCGTCGAACTAGTGCACCTATACATATTACCATTGTATTGGGTGTGTTGGGGACACAAGAGAAACTTTTTGTTATTTTATTGAAGGGTTGCTTGAGAGAGACCATCTTCATCCTATGCCTCCCAGGGATTGATAAACCTTACGTCATCCACTGGAGGCAAACTTGTTATTGTCCTACAAAACTCTGCGCTTGGAGGCCCAACACAAGTCTACAAGAAAAAGGTTGTGTAGTAGACATCATATTCCAACTTTACCATGGCTTATGCCCCCCGATATATAACATAGAATCATTAAAATAAGCACATAACGCAAAGAAAACAAAATATGTTAGAGACATAACACTCTATAAAGATTCGAAATTTACTTATACGTTTGTAAGTCCAAAAGTTCTAAAAAATTAGGAAAACGTTGGGAATTTGTATATATATCTTGTGTAAAATGTTCACACAGTTGTTACGTTTGTGTGAGTTTTAGGATTTTTTCTACTAGACAAAAATGTTTCTGTTTTTCAACCGGATTAAAGCAACAAATACCCCACATGATCCCAAAGGCTTTCTTGGTACAAATACTAAATAAGACACACACAAAATTATAACAGAATAACAATTGTGCAAACACTCAATAATAGAAAGCAATTGAAAAAATAAATTTTATACATTGGGTTGTCTCCCAACAAGCGCTATCGTTTTACGCCCCTAGCTAGGCATATAGAATAGTTTCTAGTATTGTCATCCTTAGTTTCCATAGATGCATTCTTATGAGGAGATTTCTCAAAAATTACTTGAAACACATTATCCATAGAAGTATTAGCTTTGTCAAGTTGCCCATCTCTGTATACCATTTGATTACTGGCAAGAATCCAAGAATATTGTTGATTAACATTGTTGAAAACTTGTTGGATCATATATAAAACATGAATTTAATTTCTAAGATTATCATCAGAGATTTGATAATTACCGATAAAATGTCTCAAAACATAATCACTATTATATATAATTTAATTTACTACCGGATTTTCACGGTTTATACCATAAAAATTAAAGATTTCTCAAGCTTCCCGTACTATAACATTAAATTCATCCATAAGAACAAGGGTGGCTATCTTCCTAGCTCATTCTTGGTTCCCAAGTTTCCTTATGGACCAAATAAAATGTCTGCAAATTTTCGTTGTAATTGGAACTCATTTGATATGGATTTTCTGCGAACAAAAAACAACAACTGGCGCTAGGCACTATGTCAATAGGTTTGTCCCAAAAAATGATATAAAGTTGCTATAAAATGATCATAAACATCCAAGAATGATAATATAACAACATAGAAAAATAAAAAAATATAGATACGTTGGAGACATATCAGCATCCCCAAGCTTAATTCTTGCTCGTCCTCGAGTAGGTAAATGATAAAACAACATTTTGATGTGGAATGTTGCCTCATGTTCAGCAAATTCTTTTTCTTTTCAGCAATGTCATACGTACTTGTAGATAATGGAAAGCAATAGTCTATAATTGGCATGAAAATTTAAATACTGAAGCATATCAACAAGAAACCAAGTTTTTCAAAATATCCACACCAAACAATGTTATCCCTAGCCCATCATGCTTTATAATTGATCCATTCATGCAACACACGCAAATATTAACTACATCCTGTGGAATTTCGGGCTCCACAAAACACTAAGGATTAGAACTCAGGGGCGCACGCAGAGTCAAATTTGCAGCTTCGGTTCACCTTACTTGCTACTCTTTGAACATGGCAAAGAACTCACTCAATGGTGAGGAAGGCAAAGGAAATGGTAGTTTACCCAGGTTCGGGCCGCTGGGAAGCGTAATAACCTACTCCTGCTTTGGTGGATTGCCTCACGAGGAGGTTGGTGGATGAACTAGTACAGTGCTTGTGAGCCTCCGGGGGCCCGATCGCTTTGGGTCGTGCTGGTGGGAGGATGAATGGTCTCGCCTGCTCTACAGAGCAACCTATGCCCTATTTATAGTGGCGGCCACGGTCCTCTTCCCATATAGTTTCGGCGGGAAGGGATCCCACAGTGGCCAATTTCAAAGGGGGACAAGGGAACATGCTTACCCTGCCCAAAAGTGGTATTCGACTGCAAAGTAGCTGCCAGCGTTGTAGGGGCTGGCTCAGGGATGACGTCCATTCTGCTCGCGGGCGGCGACCACTTTGTTGCACCAGAAAGAAAACCTTTGGAAGATGCCATGGGGACCCTGGTACGCCATTGCCACCTTTGCATTAAAAGGGAATTTGTGATGTCCTGCTGTATGCTGCTCTCCTGTCCTTCCCATGCATCATCCTTTACTCCTGAGGCCAAGCCTTGTCTTGAAATGTTCGTTGCTCGGGACGAGTCCTGAGGGGGCCCCTTGCGGGTCTTGATGTCGTTCCTCCTCGTGTGACTTGGCCCCTCACAATGGCCTTGCCTTGAGTGACGCCAAGCCTGCAAGCGTTTAGTTGATGGAGTTGGCCAGCCCTCGGACACAGACAGGCAGGTCTAGGCACCCCCATTCCCAGAACGCCTACAGTAGCCACCGGGCCCAAGGCGCGCCTGGGATGGCTTCCTGGAAAAGCCTTGGGGCAGCATAAAGCATTGCGAGCCCTAAATGTCTACGGACCAGGCTCCACACGCGCTACGTAGCCAAGTGGCAAGGCCTCCAGTTCCCAGGCGCTCGGACACGCGCTTGGTCAAACTGATGTGACGCCAGCCATCATTGCTCCTGGGAGGCGACGCATGTGCACACGTCGCGCGTGCGCGCCCCCTCATGAACCGTGTGGGCCCAGGAACACGAGAGGGCGCCAGTCCATTCTCGGTGACCTATTTAACCTGGCGAGGGCAATAAGGCTCACATTGCCTCCATCTTCTTCATCTTCCACCTTGAGCCCTCCATTCCCCCAGCATGGTGCCAGTGAGGACATACTCTACCACCGAGAAGGGGAAAGCTTACTGTGAGGGTCTTGCTGCCCCACCTACTAAGAGGGGCTGACGCCGCCCTCGGAAGTACGCGATGGTGTCGGTGTAGGCCTCCGGCGCATGAGGCCGTGGCTCCGCCCTTCCCGGAATCACGATCGGCGGTGCCGGTGGTGCGCCAGTGAGCGCGAGCGTGCGCGGTGGCCGAGGTGGAAGGTCGCTGGTCGCCACCCGGCCACCGTGCCCGCGATTCCATTCAGCCGACACGCCGATGGAATTCGTGACGTGGGTGGATATGCCGAAGATCGCCTGGTTCCTGCTCCCAAGCTTCTTTGCGAGGGTGTTGCTGACCAGCGGGCTCTCGGGACTGTGGCTGCAGGCCGACGACTGCTACGGCGGGGCGTCCTGGGTGGAGGTCGAGGTTAGCCCCTACGACTATGTGTATCTGAACCGCGGGTGGCATGCGTTCGCCCGTGCCCGAGGCTTGAAGGGAAGGCGCTACCTCCACTTCAAGTACGACGGGGACGCGACACTCTTCGTCAAGATCTTCATGGACGAGGGCGAGCGTCTGGGTTGCTGCCCGGAGGATGCTGGCAATGGCAATCCCGTGGATGAGCCCATCTCCGGCGGTGGGCGTCGCGCCTCCAGCAGCAGCGACACCTCCTCTGGAAGGAGCCCGAGCGACATCAGTGACAGCAGCTACGGCGAGCCGCTGATACGTCTCCAACGTATCTATAATTTTTTATGGTTTCATGCTATTATCTTGTCAAACTTTGGATGTTTCGTATGCCTTTTATATCTTTGTTGGGACTAACTTATTAACTCAGTGCCAAGGCCAGTTCCTGTTTTTTCCTGTGTTTTTGACCCTTTTCACAGGAGGATTTTGAACTGAGTCCAAACGGAATAAAACTACCGAAAAGATTTTTTCCGTAAGAGAAGACGATCGGGGGACCTAAGAACCAAGGAAGGGGGCCACTAGGGACCCCACAAGCCCCTAGCAGCGCGCCTCCCAGGCTTGTTGTCACATCCCTAACCCATAAGCAAGTTAGTCTTGTGCTCATGTCTTCTTTGCATTTGCATCTAAGATTCAACAACAAGAACAAGAAAGTGGCAATGGAAAAACTCAAAACCCTAGCCACTACTTCAAATAAAGGATTTCTCAAACTAGTTAAAATCAATGAACCCAAAATGGCCTCAAGAAATGTTCAAACTTTCTGATAAATCATGAAAGTAAATGAGCATTGGAGAAAACTATTTTCTTGACACTTTAAGCATTTTAAATTAATGCAAAAGCCACTGGTTTCAAACTTTAAATTTGAAATCAGAAACTATAAATTTTCAAAAAGTTGGAAACTTTGGAAATGGTTGGGAATATTATAACAAATATTCAGGTGTGTTTAAAATAATTTTTACCACCATTTTGGAGCTGAAATAAATAGCAAAACATTAGTTAGCAAAACAGAACAAAACACAAAAGAAATAAGAGGAAGAAAAACATTACCTGTCGCCTGAGGAAGCCCAGCCCACCAGGGGCAGGGTCGTCTTCTTCCTTTGCCTTCTGGCAGAGGGGAGATCGATCACGGCGGCCCCCTCCACCTCCTGCTTCGCCGTGGCGAGCTCCAGAGCACCCGGGACAGCGAGACAACGGGATAAGCTCCCCGGGGTCTCCTCTATCCATTCCCAGCGTCGGCTCTCTCCCTCCTCTCGGATCTTTCCCCCCTCCTGCTGCCGCCATTACCACGAGCTCAAGCTCGAGCTGCAGCACTTCTAGCCACGGGAACCTTCCTCCAAGTAGTCCGTTAGTTCCGCCTCATCGTTCTGGTCCTCTCTGCAGAAGCCGAAGCTTCCCCGAGCTCTGCATCGCCCCAACGCCATCGTCTTCCACCTCCGGCCGCCGGAACTCTCCCGTCGATTCGCTCCCTCCGGCGCACCCCCGAGCCCCTCAGCAACACCATCGGAACCGCCGTGAGCTCGTCATCGTGTCCCCTCTCGCCCCACGCTCTTCCGTGCATCGTAGCCCCGTTCCCCACCAAGGACGAGAGCTCCACGCCGCCGGTCATGTCGTCGCCGTCGCTGTGGTGTCTGATCCACGCGCTCGAGCTAGGGTTCGAGCTCCTGGAGCCTCCAGGAGTGTGATGAGCCCCTGAGATGTCCTCCCTGTGCCCTAGAGCCTTCAACTGCGGGAGGCCGAGCTTCGGCCGCCGCTTCGGCTCGTCGCCGGCGCCTTCCCCGGCAACCCTAGCCTCCCCTGATGCCCCTGCCAGATCGGCTACTTCGCCAGCGTTCCGTAGCTGCAAACCGCGTTCGAATTGGTGCTGTGCAGCGCCGTTTAGGTCGCCTCCGGTGAGCCCTCCGCCGCGGGCTTGGTCACCGGCGACCACCCTCCGGTGTTGGCCGACGTGGCAAAGCTAATCCAGTAGATTAGGAGCTTAATCTCTCGCTGACAGTGGGCCCAAGGCCAAGTCAACTCAGTTTAGGGACTGGTCAGCGCGGGATTAGTCCCAGAGAGGCTGACTAGTGGGTCCCCCCTGTCAGGTTTGACCTGAACAGGTCGGCTGACCTGCTGACGTCGGTCTGATGCAATAAAGAGAATTTCCAGTATAGAAATAATTCCAAGAAATTGCTAAAACTTGTAAAAATCATAGAAATTAATCTGTAACTCCAATGAAAATAATTTATATATGAAAAAGTATCTGAAAAATTCAAGGATTCTGAATATGCTATTTTCAACCATGTTTGAAAAAGTTACAGGACCCTAACATATAGAATAAGGAATAAATCAATTCTTAAAATTACTTTTTAAATGGAATTTGGAAAATATTCAAATTTGATTATGGTTGCCATGATCACACACTGTCCTAATTACAAATCAGTACATTAGCATGACATCCCATGCATGCTAACATCAAGTTGATCTGAGCATCATGTCGAATCAATTATACCGGTAACCGTGAATACCCCGTTTGAATTGATATTCGAATGTGATTCAAATCAACTCTAAACCTAATACATGTTGATTGTAATAACCTATCACTTTGCATTCTCATGCCATGCTCATGCATCATCTTGTTTGCGTGTGATTGTTATTGAATGTTGCCATTCATATCGGTAGGCTCCGCACCCTCGGATTCCACCGAATATCCGTCTGACGGATATCGTCCCTCCTCTGAGCAACAAGGCAAGCAACCCTTTTGATCATCCCGATAATTCCATGTTCTTGCTCCTGCACTTATTTATTGCATTAGGATCAAATGCTTCAACTGCTTTTGCCACGTTAGTTGAACCCACTTCCTTTGCATGACCTAACCTTGTCATAGTAAATAGCCGAACCTTGCAACCTAGCATACCTGGTAGTTGCGTGAGCTATGATGTGCCTTATCCTGCTATCCATGCTATGCTTAGAGTTGTGTATGGTCTGTCATCTGGGAGATGAACAGAATTGTGAGAATGTGTTCGGTGAGCAAAGGTTGTGTGTTGAACTTGATTTGGTAAAGGTACCGGTGAAAGGCTGTGTAGGAGTACATGGCGGGTTGTTTCATTGGAACCGTCCTTAGGAACTGAGTTCCGTGTATGTAATCCAAGGCTAGATACTACCACATGCTGGGCCCTGAAATATGACCCCGCTCGGCCTATTAATCGCTTAGTACCCGGTCCAGGAGTTGCAAGTAGTTTCTGGTGTTTATAGTAATGCTGGAGGCCGTGCATGGTGCTGACCTGAGAGGTGGGCCGTGATGCGGTAGGCAGTGGCACGGTGTACCAAGTGGCACCCGGATGGTGGGCTTGGGAACCCTGCGCACATCGTTTGAGGCCGTGGCGGAAACCTCGGCCGGACTTCCGTACGGGTTACTCTCAGATAGGCGATAAACCTGGACTAGGTACTAGTGTCGTTAACGGTCGTGGCCGACTCCCTCGCTAGGCTTCTGCTTGAAGGTTTCCGAGGTGCATGACGTGCACATGGCGATATGTGGCGAGAGCGTGTGTGACGAAGTACACCCCTGCAGGGTTATGATCTATTCGAATAGCCGCATCCGCGGATATGGACTACTTGGAGACATATGTTGTTCATAGATAACTTCAATGGCTACTCATAAAATTGCCAAGATAAGCGTGAGTGTCGTGGACGGCATTTCCGTATGGAGACGGAATGATTCCACGATAGTGTATTGTTGTGGTGTTAGTGGACTCGTGTGCGAGAAATCAAGTTGTCAAAAATAATTTCAAAATGCAAGTTGTCTAGCCACGAGTCAAATGCTGGCTTTCCGCATGAAACCCCACAATACCCTTTTTGATACCTTGCATGAGTAGTTAGTTATCCTAAAGTCTTGCTGAGTACCTTCATACTCATGTTTGCTTAATAAATGTTGCAGAGGTTGCTAATGACCCTAATGGAGGGTTCTTCGAAGACATCGACGACGACGAGTACCTGGTGTCCCAGCTACGATCTGGCCCTACGTTGGGTCTGTAGTATAGTCAGGCCATGTGCCATCTAGTTGCCTTGTCTGTACTCAGACAGTTTATAACTCTTCCGCTGGCTTGTAACTGAATGACTTCTATTATGGGTCGTGAGACCCTTAATGTGTAATACTATGTGTGTGGCTCTTCCGAGCCTCTTAAATAAAGCTTGTATGTTTATGGTTATGTTGTGATGCCATCGATGTATCTATACATATCGGTACGCCATGCGTACGTGTGTCGTACTTGATATGTATGGGGTTTGATTACCTAGTCGTGAACTTTAGTAGCACTCCTTACGAGGAAATGCCTCTTTGTGATCCAATGAGCCTTGGTAGTTCGCTACTGCTCCAGACACATTAGTTGACCGGCATGTGTCCTTCTTAGCTGCTGTGTCTGTCCCCTTTGGGGAAATGTCACGCGATGTAATGGAGTCCTTGTAGCTTGCTACGACTCGTCTACATTCGCTGATGACCGACACCTGCTTTGTTGGGTCATGTATGCCTGTCCTTGTACGGTACTGCCACTTTGGTTTATGACTAGACATGTCGATCCGGGTTCTTTGACATTGGATTGCTAGCGACACTATCGCATACGTGAGTCAAAAGACGCAAACGGTCCCGGCTAAGGTAAGGCTGCAGCCGTGGAGTTAACCGTGCGTGAGACCACAAAGGGATGCGATGTGTTACAGGCTGGATTCCTATGGCCTAGGATCGGGGTCCCGACAGTGTTGGTATCAGAGCCTGACTGACTGTAGGATTACTAAGCCAAACTGGTCGAAGTTGAGTCTAGAATTGCTTTAGTTATATATAAGGGAATTGTTTGTGGAAGGGAACGTAAGACTCTTGTTCTCTTCTCAAGTTATTCTATTCTGGTCATCCTCATCTCTTCTGCGGGAATTAAGGACTAGGTTACTCATCTTCTGCTAGGCTCGTGTTTCCGATCGGTAGTTTATAGGACTACGGGTCAAGAGATATTGGGTTTCTTTTATTCCTAGGAAGCAGGAAGTAAGTTTGATGATCAGAGAGTTGAACTTGATAGTTGAGTGGTTATGCTATTCCATTTTTGGGTTGTCTCAAAATTTGTTTTTGAGCATTTACAGCCGTTATGCTGCCCAATTTTGCATTCGGAGCTCTAATGCTTTTGCATTACTCTCTATTTACACATGCCTGGTCGTCCTTCTCGTCAGGTGGTACGTCTGACCAGGTGCATTGATGTGCCGGGTCATACGGCCATGCTGGTCAGGGTGATGTCGGTGTGCGGTTACCGCTGGTACCCCGAGTACACAGTGGAGGAACAGTACCGAGACTTCAACCAGAACCAGTACATCTGCACTGTTAGGGTATTTCCAGATTACCCTGGAGCAGAGAAGCCAATCCATTGGTCCTATGGGTTGGGGGTCACTGTTGACATGGCAGTACAAGATGCTGCCTATTCAATGCTGACCATTATGAGAGCGAGACATGCAGTGTTGTAGAATTCAGAGTTCTGCTATGTTCCGGCCTCTCAGCCTAGTGAAGAGGGGTACCTCAGTGGAGTCTATTTTGATTCTTCTATGGAGGATCCACTTCTGCAGTCCACTGTTGAGATGCTAGAGAACGGAGACAGGGATGCTCGTGCTCTCCGCATGGAGCTTTATGCTACCTGTGCCCGTCTGTGGACAACTTTGACGCAGCTCGCACCGGTAGTCCAGACAGGGTATGGAGAGATGGAGATGCTGAACCCTGTTAGGACCCATCTTCCGGCCCACGTTGACTGGCCAGCTATAGGAGGAGTCACACCTCTGCGGGGACCCCTCTTACCACCAGTCAGGGGACCAAGGCCACATCCGTGTCCTTATGGATCCCAGGGATCTCACGCTAGAGTGTTTCCTGATCCGCAGGTTGAGCTTCCAGGTCATGGAGGCAATCTCTATGAGGTGTTTTATGCGGATGCCTGAGCTGTGAGCGGAAGTATAGTATGGTAGTAGCCGTACGTTCACAGTCCTGCATGACTTGTGAAGTATGCATTTAATGTGAAATGAATTCCGGAGGCCTAGATAAATAATGTATAGGAAGCTTGTAAGCCTCTGATGAGTAGTTTCATAATTTCATTAGTTTGCTCTTCGGTTAAGGTTGTACTGAACTATGTAAGGGTGTGTATGAACCATGGTGTATATATAGCAGTCGCTTGTTACCATGCTGTTCGGATATTCATTTCCGCATTCCGTGTGCTCAGTACATTCTTAATCCATAGCTAGTATTGATATGATGTTGGTCTAAGCTATGAGTTTGTTTGTGAGGATGGTGTTCACCCGGTTGAACCGTGCCCCTGCTCATGAGCAAGGTGAGGGTAGTCAAGCGTTGCAGGAAGACCTGCCTCACCCACCTTCTCTGGTAGAAGTGATGCTTGAGGCAGAAAGAAACAAAAGGGAGACCAACCGACTGCTAGAGCGTATTGAGCAGAATACGGCTCGACAGCCTAGGAATGCTGCAGTGTCCCTCAATGACTTTGTGAAGCTGAATCTTCCAAAGTTTCATCATTATGTCGATCCCCTCGACGCTGATGACTGGCTGTGCAGCATCTCATGCAAGATTCGCTCTGCGAATGTGTCTGACGCCGACAAGGTGACCTTTGCGGCGTATTTCCTGGAAGGACCCGCCAATCTGTGGTGGGAGAATTTTGAAGCTATGCATCCCGCTGAACCAGTGGCCACATGGGCGGACTTCAGTGCAGCTTTTCGTCTGCACCATATTCCAGAGGGCCTGATGGACAGAAAGAGAGAGGAGTTCTGTACCTTCACTCAGGGCAAGTTGTCTGTGGATGCCTATAGCCGCGAGTTCGGTAACCTCGCCAGCTATGAAACAGAGGAGGTGTCTATCCACGCCACGAAGCAAGCAAGATTCTGTAAGGGTCTGAGCCCTGAGCTCCGTCATGACCTGCGCCTCCATGAGTGTGCAAGCTTTCAAGCCCTGGTCAACAAAGCGATCAGTGCCGAGACTGGTCATACTGACTTCGAAGCCACAAGGAAGGATTCCCGTGACTTTGGCTCATCTTCTGGTTCCGCGTTTCCAAAACGCAGGCTGTGGGTTCCAAACAGTTCTCTGCCACCAAGATACACTCCGAGGCCATCCTACGTGGCGCCTCACACGAATCAGGCCAACCCTCCAGCAAAAGCTTATGGTGGTCCAGCTAGCAATGCTGCACCACGTGCCAGCCAGGTGATATGCTACAAGTGTGGAGAACCAGGGCACTATTCCCGTGAGTGTCCTCAGAATGTGGGTGCCAAGCAACCCGGAAAGTCCGTAGGGCAAGCCAAGTCGGGCAAAGCTTATTATGTGAAGCCAACTCCTGCACGTGGCCGTGTGAACTATGTGTCAGCAAAAGAAGTTGCAGAGGATCCCGACGTCATGCTGGGTACGCTTCTTGTTAATCATCACCCAACGTCCGTTCTCTTTGACACTGGGTCTTCTCATTCCTTCATTTCAGAAAGTTATGCACTGTTGCATAACATGTCTTTTTGTGATATGCTAATCCCATTGGTTGTCCAAACCCCTGGTAGTAAATGGCAAACCTCTAGGATAACCTATGACAATGAAATTCTAGTAGACAGGCTAGTTTTTCTAGCCTCATTGATAGCCTTGAAATCTTCGGATATTAATATCATCTTGGGCATGGATTGGATGTCAGCTCACTATGCCAAGATTGATACTCATTCTAGAAATGTCCAGCTTACCCATCCCTCAGGTGAGATAGTAAATGTCTCCACTCGAGTTGCCAACTGCCAACTCTACTCCCTAAATGCCAACCCTCTTCCAGAACTCGAAGACATTCCGGTAGTCCGTGACTTCCCGGATGTTTTTCCAGAGGAACTGCCAGGAATTCCACCTGACACAGATGTAGAGTTTGTGATAGATCTTGTACCGGGAACTGTCCCAATAGCCAGAAGACCTTATAAGATGGCACCCCTGGAGCTAGCCGAACTTAAGAAGCAATTAGATGAGGCTTTGAACAAAGGTTTCATTCGTCCTAGCTCTTCTCCTTGGGCTTGTCCCGTCCTCTTCGTAAAGAAGAAAGACGGAACGGATCGGATGGTTGTAGATTACCGACCAGTTAATCTGGTCACCATAAAGAAGAAGTATCTGCTCAGTCTTCTCCAAAATGGATTTGAGGTTGGGATACCATCAAATCAAGATTAAGAACGGGGACATTCCAAAAACGGCTTTTGTTACTCGTTATGGCCAATATGAGTACACCGTTATGTCTTTCGGTTTAACCAATGCCCTAGCCACTTTCTCTCGGCTGATGAATTCAATCTTCATGGAGTATTTGGATAAATTCGTCGTATTATACCTCAATGATATTCTCATCTACTCGAAGAATGAACAAGAACATGCCGAGCATCTAAGGCTGGTATTGATGAAACTTCGAGAGCATCACCTTTATGCCAAGTTTTCAAAATATGAATTCTTGTTACCGGAAGTTAGCTATCTAGGACACGTAATCTCTGGTAAGCGTATTGCTGTCAATCCCGAGAGAGTTCAAGCTGTCCTTGATTGGACTCAACCTGAATCGGTTAAGCAAGTTAGGAGTTTTCTTGGTTTAGCGAGCTATTGTCGCCGCTTCATCGAGAATTTCTCCAAGGTTGCAAAGCCTCTAACTGAACTCCTCAAGAAAGATAAAAAGTTCGAGTGGACACCACAGTGTGAACATAGTTTTCAGGAACTGAAAAGACGCCTGACTTCTGCACCTGTGTTGCTACCACCAGATTTTTCTAAGGACTTTGTTATCTATTGCGACGCCTCGCGACAAGGATTAGGTTGCATTCTCATGCAGGATCGTCATGTGATCGCATACGCATCTCGACAGTTGTGTCCACATGAGGATAATTATCCCACACATGACCTTGAGCTTGCAGCTGTGGTCCATGCACTAAAAACCTGGCGACATTACCTTCTGGGTAATCGTTGCGAAATATTCACTGATCACCAATGTCTGAAATATATTTTCACCCAGTCGGATTTGAATCTCAGGCAAAGACGGTGGGTTGAGTTGATCTCGGATTACGACTTTGGGATAACTTACACCCCGGGGAAGGCCAATGTTATGGCCGATGCACTAAGTCGTAAATCTTATTGTAACAATTTGATACTACAACAAGGTCAACCACATCTCTATGAGGACTTTCGGAAGTTGAATCTTCATATTGTTCCTCAAGGATTCCTTTCTACCCTGGTGGCGAAGCCTACTCTTAAGGATCAAATTATAGTTGGCCAAAAGCGTGACAAGGGTATACCACGGATCAAGGAGAATAGTTTTAGCGGAAACGCTAAAGAATATTCCATGAACGATCAAGGTGTTGTGTTCTTCCAGAATCGTTTGGTGGTTCCTAGGAACCCACATCTAAGGCAGTTAATCCTTAAGGAGGCTCATGATTCTCCTCTCACCATTCATCCCGGTAGTACTAAGATGTATCAGGACCTACGCCAGATGTTCTGGTGGACTAGGATGAAGAGATAAACTGCTGAGTTCGTTGCTAACTGCGACGTTTGTCGTCGAGTTAAGGCAGAACATCAAAGGCCTGCTAGCACCCTTCAGCCTCTAGCTATTCCTGAATGGAAATGGGATAAAGTTAGCATGGATTTCATTACCGGATTTCCCAAGACCAAGAAAGGAAATAATGCTATCTTTGTGGTCATTGACCGTCTTTCCAAAGTGGCTCATTTTCTTCCTGTTCGTGAGAGTATAACAGCTAGCCAGCTAGCAGAATTATATATCTCTCGAATAGTGTCTCTTCATGGTGTTCCCCTGGAGATTAACTCAGACCGTGGAAGTATCTTTACTTCTCGCTTCTGGGAAAGTTTTCAGAATGCCATGGGGACTCACCTATCTTTTACCACTGCTTTCCATCCCCAATCAAGTGGTCAAGTAGAAAGAGTGAATCAAATCCTAGAAGATATGCTCCGAGCTTGTGTTATATCGGTCGGTATGAATTGGGAAAAGTGCCTTCCATTCGCCGAATTCGCTTATAACAATACTTATCAATCAAGCTTGGGCAAAGCCCGTTTTGAAGTTCTCTATGGACGAAGATGTCGAACACCTCTAAATTGGTCAGAAACCGGAGAGAGGCAACTCTTTGGCCCGGATATGATCCCGGATGCAGAAGAACAGGTTCGCATTATTCGTGAAAAGTTGAAAACAGCCCAGTCTCGTCAAAAGAGCCAATATGATCGTCATCATAAGGCTGTGACCTTTGAAGTTGACGAGAAGGCTTACCTTCGGTTTACACCTTTGAAGGGTACCCATCGATTCGGTATCAAGGGCAAATTGGCTCCTCGTTACATTGGTCCTTTTCGCATTGTTGCCAAACGAGGAGAAGTTGCCTACCAGTTGGAACTTCCTCCGCATCTTAACAAGGTTCATGATGTTTTCCACGTCTCGCAACTCAGGCATTGCTTTTCGGATCCTATCCGTGAAGTGGACCATGAAACGCTTGATCTCCAAGATAACCTTTCATACCGAGAATACCCCGTGCGTATTCTTATCAAGCTGAGCGTACCACTTGACGTCGAAACCTCAAGTTTCTTAAAGTTCAATGGTCAAATCATTCTGAAAAGGAGGCAACTTGGGAAAGAGAGGATCGTCTCCGACTTGAGTATCCTGCGTTATTCCCGACGACTTCTAAATCTCGGGACGAGATTCTTTTGAGTGGGGGTGAGTTGTCACATCCCTAACCCTTAAGCAAGTTAGTCTTGTGCTCATGTCTTCTTTGCATTTGCATCTAAGATTCTCCAACAAGAACAAGAAACTGGCAAAGGAAAAACTCAAAACCCTAGCCACTACTTCAAATAAAGGATTTCTCGAACTAGTTAAAATCAATGAACCCAAAATGGCCTCAAGAAATGTTCAAACTTTCTGATAAATCATGAAAGTAAATGAGCATTGGAGAAAACTATTTTCTTGACACTTTAACAATTTAAATTGATGCAAAATCCACCGGTTTCAAACTTTAAATTTGAAATCAGAAACTATAAAATTTCAAAAATGTTGGAAACTTTGGAAATGGTTGGGAATATTATAACAAATATTCAGGTGTGTTTAAAATAATTTTTACCACCATTTTGGAGCTGAAATAAATAGCAAAACATTAGTTAGCAAAACGGAACAAAACAGAAAAGAAATAAGCGGAAGAAAAACATTACCTGTCGCCTGAGGGGGCCCAGCCCACCAGGGGCAGGGTCGTCTTCTTCCTCTGCCTTCTGGCAGAGGGGAGATCGACCACGGCGGCCCCCTCCACCTCCTGCTTCGCCGTGGCGAGCTCCAGAGCACCCGGGACAGCGCGACAACGGGGATAAGCTCCCCGGGGTCTCTTGTATCCATTCCCAGCGTCGGCTCTCTCCCTCCTCTCGGATCTTTTCCCCCCTCCTGCTGCCGCCATTACCACGAGCTCAAGCTCGAGCCGCAACACTTCTAGCCACGTGAACCTTCCTCCGAGTAGTCCGTTAGCTCCGCCTCGTCGTTCTGGTCCTCTCTGCAGAAGCCGAAGCTTCCCCGAGCTCTGCATCGCCCCAACGCCATCGTCTTCCACCTCCGGCTGCCGGAACTCTCCCTGTCGATTCGCTCCCTCCAGCGCACCCCCGAGCCCCTCAGCAACACCATCGGAACCGCCATGAGCTCATCATCGTTTCCCCTCTCGCCCCACGCTCTTCCGTGCATCGTAGCCCCGTTCCCCACCAAGGCCGAGAGCTCCTCGCCTCCGGTCATGTCGTCGTCGTCGCTGGGGTGTCTGATCCACGCGCTCGAGCTAGGGTTCGAGCTCCTGGAGCCTCCAGGAGTGTGATGAGCCCCTCAGCTGTCCTGCCTGCGCCCTAGAGCCATCAACTGCGGGAGGCCGAGCTTCGGCCGCCGCTTCGGCTCGTCGCCGGCGCCTTCCCCGGTGACCCTAGCATCCCCTGATGCCCCTGCCAGATCGGCTACTTCGCCAGCGTTCCGTAGCTGCAAACCGCGTTCGAATTGGTGTTGTGCAGCGCCGTTTAGGTCGCCTCCGGCGAGCCCTCCGCCGCGGGCTTGGTCGCCGGCAACCACCCTCCGGTGTGGGCCGACGTGGCAAAGCTAATCCAGTAGATTAGGAGCTTAATATGTCGCTGATAGTGGGCCCAAGGCCAAGTCAACTCAGTTTAGGGACTGGTCAGCGCGGGATTAGTCCCAGAGAGGCTGACCAGTGGGTCTCCCCTGTCAGGTTTGACCTGAACAGGTCGGCTGACCTGCTAACGTCAGTGTGATGCAATAAAGAGAATTTGCAGTATAGAAATAATTCCAGGAAATTGCTAAAACTTGTAAAAATCATAGAAATTAATCTGTAACTCCAATGAAAATAATTTATATATGAAAAAGTATCAGAAAAATTCAAGGATTCTGAATATGCTATTTTCAACCATGTTTGAAAAAGTTACAGGACCCTAACATATAGAATAAGGAATAAATCAATTCTTAAAATTACTTTTTAAATGGAATTTCGAAAATATTCAAATTTCATTATGGTTGCCATGATCACACACTGTCCTAATTACAAATCAATACATTAACATGACATCCCATGCATGCTAACATCAAGTTGATCTGAGCATCAGGTTGAATCAATTAAACCGGTAACCGTGAATACCCCGTTTGAATTGATATTCGAATGTGATTCAAATCAACTCTAAACCTAATACATGTTGATTGTAATAACCTATCACTTTGCATTCTCATGCCATGCTCATGCATCATCTTGTTTGCATGTGATTGTTATTGAATGTTGCAATTCATTTCGGTAGGCTCCGCACCCTCGGATTCCACCGAATATCCGTCTGACGGATATCGTCCCTCCTCTGAGCAACAAGGCAAGCAATCCTTTTGATCATCCCGATAATTCCATGTTCTTTCTCCTACACTTATTTATTGCATTAGGATCAAATGCTTCAACTGCTTTTGCCACGTTAGTTGAACCCACTTCCTTCGCATGACCTAACCTTGTCACAGTAAATAGCCGAACCTTGCAACCTAGCATACCTGGTAGTTGCTTCAGCTATGATGTGCCTTATCCTGCTATGCATGTTATGCTTATAGTTGTGTATGGTCTGTCATCTGGGAGATGAACAGAATTGTGAGAATGTGTTCGGTGAGCAAAGGTTGTATGTTGAACTTGATTTGGTAAAGGTACGGGTGAAAGGTTGTGTAGGAGTACATGGCGGGTTGTTTCATTGGAACCGTCCTTAGGAACTGAGTTCCGTGTATGTAATCCAAGGCTAGATACTACCACATGCTGGGCCCTGAAATATGACCCCGCTCGGCCTATTAATTTCTTAGTACTCGGTCCAGGACTTGCAATTAGTTTCTGGTGTTTATAGTAATGTTGGAGGCCGTGCATGGTGCTGACCTGAGAGGTGGGCCGTGATGCGGTAGGCAGTGGCACGGTGTACCAAGTGGCACCCGGATGGTGGGCTTGGGAACCCTGCGCACATCGTTTGAGGCCGTGGCGGAAACCTCGGCCGGACTTCCATACGGGTTACTCTTAGATAGGCGATAAACCTGGACTAGGTACTAGTGTGGTTAACGGTCGTGGCCGACTCCCTCGCTGGGCTTCCGCTTGAAAGTTGTCGAGGTGCATGACGTGCACATGGCGATAAGTGGCGAGAGCGTGTGTGATGAAGTACACCCTTGCAGGGTTATGATCTATTCGAATAGTCGCGTCTGCGGATATGGACTACTTGGAGACATATGTTGTTCATAGATAACTTCAATGGCTACTCATAAAATTGCCAAGATAAGCGTGAGTGTCGTGGACGGCATTTCCATATGGAGACGGAATGATTCCACGATAGAGTATTGTTGTGGTGTTAGTGGACTCGTGTGCGAGAAATCAAGTTGTCAAAAATAATTTCAAAATGCAAGTTGTCTAGCCATGAGCCAAATGCTGGCTTTCCGCATGAAACCCCACAATACCCTTTTTGATACCTTGCATGAGTAGTTAGTTATCCTAAAGTCTTGCTGAGTACCTTTGTACTCATGTTTTCTTAATAAATGTTGCAGAGGTTGCTAATGACCCTAATGGAGGGTTCTTCGTAGACATCGACGACGACGAGTACCTGGTGTCCCAGCTACGATCTGGCCCTACGTTGGGTCTGTAGTATAGTCAGGCCATGTGCCATCTAGTTGCCTTGTCTGTACTCAGACAGTTTATAACTCTTCCGCTGGCTTGTAACTGAATGACTGCTATTATGGGTCGTGAGACCCTTAATGTGTAATACTATGTGTGTGGCTCTTCCGAGCCTCTTAAATAAAGCTTTTATGTTTATGGTTATGTTGTGATGCCATCGATGTATCTATACATATCGGTACGCCATGCGTACGTGTGTCGTACTTGATATGTATGGGGTTTGATTACCTAGTCGTGAACTTTAGTAGCACTCCTTACGAGGAAATGCCTCTTTGTGATCCAATGAGCCTTGGTAGTTCGCTACTGCTCCAGACACATTGGTTGACCGGCATGTGTCCTTCTTAGCTGCTGTGTCTGTCCCCTTTGGGGAAATGTCACGCGATGTAATGGAGTCCTTGTAGCTTGCTACGACTCGTCTACATTCGCTGATGACCGACACCTGCTTTGTTGGGTCATGTATGCCTGTCCTTGTACGGTACTGCCACTTTGGTTTTTGACTAGACATGTCGATCCGGGTTCTTTGACATTGGATTGCTAGCTACACTATCGCATACGTGAGTCAAAAGACGCAAACGGTCCTGGCTAAGGTAAGGCTGTAGCCGAGGAGTTAACCGTGCGTGGGACCACAAAGGGATGCGATGTGTTACAGGCTGGATTCCTATGGCTTAGGATCGGGGTCCCGACACTTCTGGGCTCCCTGGACCTCCTCTGCCCTAGGTCTTTCGCGTATATATTCCCTAAAATCACAGAAAAAATCAGGAGATCATCGAAAGTACTTTTCCGCCGCCGCAAGCTTCTATCTCCGCAAGAACCCATCTGGGGTACGTTCTGGTGCCGTGTCGGAGGGGGGATTCGGATACGGAGGGCTTCTTCATCAACACCATAGACCTACGGGTCCATAGCTAGTAGCTAGATGGCTTCTTCTCTCTCTTGGATCTTCAATACAAAGTTCTGCATGATCTTCATGGAGATCTATCTGATGGAATCTTCTTTTGCGGTGTGTTTGTCGAGATCCGAAGAATTGTGGATTTCTGATCAAATTATCAATGAATCTTATTTGAGTTTCTTCTGATCTCTTATATGCATGATTTCATATCCTTGTAATTCTCTTCGAGTTGTGGGTTTTGTGTGGACAACTTGATCTATGATTCTTGCAATGGGAGAAGTGCTTGATTTTGGGTTCATACCGTCCGGTGACCTCACCCAGTGACAGAAGGGGTAGCGAGGCACGCATCGTGTTGTTGACATCACGGGTAAAAAGATGCGGTTTTCATCATCTGTTTGAGTTTATCCTTCTACATCATGTCATCTTGCTTAAGGCGTTACTCTGTTCGTCATGAACTCAATACACTAGATGCATGCTGGATAGCGGTCGATGTGTGGTGTAATAGTAGTAGATGCAGAAAGTATCAGTTTACTTGTCTCAGACGTGATGCCTATATGTATGATCATTACCTTAGATATCGTCATCACTTTGCGTGGGTCTATCAATTACTCGACAATAATTTGTTCACCCACCATAATATTTGCTATTTTGAGAGAAGCCTCTAGTGAACACTATGGCCCCCGGGTCTACTTCACACCATATTTTCAGCCTTACTCTTTTACTTCGTTGCACTTTCTGCCTTCAGTTCTCACTTTGCAATCAATCTTGAAGGGATTGACAACCCCTTTATAGCATTGGGTGCAAGCTATTTTGTGTTTGTGCAGGTACTCTGGACTTGATGCGATTCTCGTACTGGATTGATACCTTGGTTCTCAAACTGAGGGAAATACTTACTGCTCCTGTGCTGCATCGCCCTTTCCTCTTCAAAGGAAAAACCAATGCAAGCACAAGAGACGACAAAAGATTTCTGTCGCCGTAGCAGCCCCCTTGCCGCCGTTCCTGGACTCGGGGATGAGCCCCCAAGCGCGGCGCCACCTGTCTTCTCCTACGGCGCCTGTGAAGGAGGAGTAGGACATGGACTGAGGTTCATCGTGCGGTTGTCGTACGTGTGCGGAGACAGCCCTCCTCCGGGATATCTATCGCTAGCTGTCTCCTCCTTGCTTTGGTCATGCGTCTATGAAAACTAGGATAGGCCCTTCGGGCATGTAATGGATTTGGGCGGCCATCCCTTTTGATAGTGTCATTACTTCTCTGTTGGTTCGGATACTTAACTTGGTACGCTTGCTGTGAACTTCTTTGTTGCGACGCATGACCACAGCGCTCGAGGGGCTTGTTGATCGATTTGTTTCTCCTTGCTGCGGGTGAAGTGGGTCGATGCTCTATGTCAAGAGGCCCCGCTCCCGCACATTTTGCTGTCGCCGTGAGGCATGACCCATTACCAAGGTTGCTCCTCATGGGGCAAGAACCTGACCCCCTGATACCGACCGTATACGCCTCGACGGTACCAGGGTGGTCAAGTGGCTTTGCAACCGGTCAAGATCCTGAGTCGTGATGCTCAAGATCCCCCTTCGACATTCAAGAGGCTCTACTTCGGGAAGTCCCAGTACCGCACATTTCCCTGCAGTGCGACACGATTCGTCAAGGTCGTCCCCCACAAAACAAGGCCCTGGAACCCGGGTACCAGGTGGCTTTGTGACCAGTAAGGTTCCTGAAGCGCGATGCTCAGGAGCCCCCTTAGACGTCCGACAGGCCCTCATGAATTCTGTTTTCTAGAGATCCCTAGTTTACATCCAGGAAGCTTTGCGTTGGCAGGTCCCAGTCCCGCTCATTTCACTGCCATTATGAGGAGCGACCCATCACCAAGGTCTTTCCTCATGGGGCGAGGCCCTGGCACCAGGGTGACAAGTGGCTAGTGACCGGTAAGGCTCTTGAGCCGCGGTGCTAAGGAGCCCCCTTAGGCGCTCAAGCTGTCCCAAGAGAAACAGTTTTTGTAAGAAAAGACCAAATGTGTTTCCTCTCCAGGATGGTGCGCCGAGCCATGAACGGGACTCTTGAGCGAGTACTAGATGGCATGAGTCTGCTGACTCGTCTGTGAGTGCCACGCGAGGGTTCGGGCGCCAAGGCCATCGTGAGGTGCCGGCATCGTGCCCCCAGCCCCCGCTTGCGGGGTATGAGAGGGTGGGGACAAGCGAATGCTTGAATCAGCGGAAGAGGGTGTGCTACTAAAAGCGGCAAAGAAAAAAAAATTCGCAAAGGCTTTATTTGGAAAGCCCCGAGTTTGATTTCATAAACATCAGCAAATCCAAACCAGAAAAAAGGCAAATGCAAGCCGCGTCTGGCGTCTAATCTATTCTCCGTCTCCGTTGCCCCCAGCACTGAGCATAGGGCTTCCACTAGGCATGGGGTGGACGCCTTCCGCGTCCTCGGTGGTCACGGTGGGGGTGTATATGGGCGGTCGCAAGGATGCTTTGGCCTCACGAGTGTCCCTACCCCCGAGGCATTGGGACGTGAGCTTCTTGAGTCCTTGGTGGCCTGTGTTGATTTCCTATATCTTCCCACTAGGCGTGGGATGGACCCCTTCCGTGTCCTTGGTTGGCCCTGGGCGTATACAGCCTTGGCTCGTTATGACGTGAGAGTGTCATGGGAGGAAGTAGGTTCCGGGAGAATGAAGTACGATACAGGGTCGATATAGAGGCGATGCAGGGGCGGCACAGAGGCGGTGTAGAGTCATTACAGGTAGAACTTGTGGAGGTGTTGTATGTTCCAGGCGTTCTCAGTGGGGACTCCTTCTTGAGTCTCCACACGTACGGAGCCTGGCCTAGAGACGTGGACGACCTTGAATGGGCCCTCCGACATGGGCGAGAGCTTATGCAAGCCCTCCCTCGACTGGACACGCCTCAGGACGAGATCGCCAACTTCGAGGGTCCTGGAGCAGATGTTGCGGCAGTGGCAGCACCGCAAGGCCAATTGGTACCTCGCGGCTCGGAGGTAGGCCTAGCGGTACGCCTCCTCTCCGAGCACTAGGTCTGTCCCCCACACAGTCTCCTGGCGCTCCTCATCGAACGCCATGACCCATGGGGAGCGGTGCTTGATTTCGTGGGGAAGGACCGCCTCAGCTCCATAGACGAGGAAGAATGGGGTTTAGCCGGTGGGTTTAGTTGTGGTGGTGTGGATGGGCCACAACACCAATGGGAGTTCGTCGACCCAACCACGGACGCAAGCTTCGAGCTTCTTCCTGAAAATCCTCACTCTAAGACCCCGCAAGACCTCCGTGGTGGCGCGCTCCGCCTAGCCATTTTTCCGCGGATGGGCCACCGATGCATAGCATATCTATGTACGGAGGTTAGCACATTAAATTTTGAAGAGCTGACTGGTGAACTGCGAATCGTTATCGGTGATGATGCGGTTGGGGACGCCGAAATGGCTCACGAGTCCCTTGATGAACTTGACGGCCGACCCGGACGGGGTGGTGAGCACGGGATCCACTTCATTCTAGTTGGTGAATTTGTCGATGGAGACATAGAGGTAGAGAAAGCCCCCTGCTGCCCGCGAGAAGGGCACCAGTATGTCCAGCCCCCAGACCGCAAAGGGCCAGGAAAGCGGGATGGTCTGGAGGCCATGAGCATGCTGCTGGATCTGCTTGGCGTGGAACTGGCAAGCCTCGCAATAACTGACCAGCTCGATGGCATCGTCCAACACCGTGGGCCAGTACAAACCAGACCTGAACGCCTTACCTACGAGCGTACGCGAAGAGGAGTGGTGCCCGCAGACCCCTCCATGGATGTCGGCCACTAGCTCGCGCTCCTACCTCCCTCGAAATGCACCGTAGCGCGACGTCGTTCGGGCACCTCCGGGTCAGGGCACCGTCTCATACACAGTAGGTCGAGGCTTGTTTTGACACGTCCTCCACGTCTTCCTCCTTCTCCGGCAATGTGCCGTGGAGCAGGTACGCCCCAAGTTCCTGCATCCAATCGTCGGCCTGAGCCTCGAGGGCCAAGAGCAGTCAAGCCCTCGAATCTTGGCCGTAGTTTGGAGCACCCGAAGGCGGTGCTGTGGGGAGTTCCTCCCCACGTGGCACCAGGTCCTCAGGTGACGACATTGTGGAAAGGTTGAAGAATCGCTCCTCAAAGACGCCTGGCTCTTGAGCCTCACGACGCGAAGCTCTCTTGGTGATGTTGTCCGCCTCCTTCTTTTCGCCACGTGGGACGTGCTCCAGCTCCAGGCCCTGAAAACATTTCTCAATCTTACGTACCCCTTGCAAATATGCCTCCATGTGTTCGTCCTTGGGTGTGTACTCTTTGTTTGAGAAGTTGACGAGGAGCTGAGAGTCGCCCATCACGGTGATGCGCCGGACCCCCAAGGCCGCCGCCGCCTTGAGGTCGGCGATGAGGCCTTCGTACTCCGCTATGTTATTCTAGACCTTCTCCCCACGCTGGAAGCTGAGCTTTAGGGCGTAGCGAAGCTTGTCTCCCATCAGGGAAGTGAGCAAGACACCAGCTCCCGCTCCTCTTCGCGTGAAGGCTCCGTCGAACTGCATGGTACATCCCTTGGGTTTCTCCACACTAGGAGCAAGGGATTGGCTACCTCATAGCCCCCGGTCTGGTGCGTCTGTCCGCTCCGCCACGAAGTCAGCCAGGGCCGCTCCCCTGATGACCCTGGTCGTGCTGAATTCGAAGTTGAAAGCCTGAAGCTCGATGTTCCATTCGGCGACCCTTCCCGCTGCGTTTGGGTTGTGCAGGATCGTCTCTAAGGGGTAGGCTAAGATGACCTTGATCGGGTGTCCTTGAAAGTAGTGACACAGCTTGCGCGAGGCAATGAGTAGCGCCAGAAGGAGCTTCTACTGCATGAGGTAGCACGAGCGGGCGTCCCGCAGTACCGTGCTGACGAAGTACATTGGGTGCTCAACGAGGATGCGTCCGCCCGGGGCGTCATGCTCCTCAGCGATTGAGGAGGTTGGGGTGTTTTCTCGTCCGGAGGAGGAACATGGGCCCGAGGAGGGCCTGGCTACACGTGGCACGATCCTGCAGTCTGGGCCTCATGTTCCTCTGATTGCGGGGGAATTGGAGCTCCTGAGTGGTGTGAGCCCCGAGACGCTGCGGATGGGGTCCGCCGAGGCTCCCCGAAGCAGCGCCCTTGCTGGTTCGTCCCTCCGTTACTGCCACCAATGCGGCGCTCGCATAGTGGGGGGGGTGGGAGCGAGGTACAGAAGCAGAGGCTCCCGAGGGCGAGGCGCCACCATGACCGGCGGACTTGTGAGGTAACGCTTGAGCTCGACGAAGGCGGCGTCGGCCTCCAGGGTCCACTCAAATGGCCCCTTTCTTTTCCTGATCTTGAAGAAGGGCAGGGCCCGCTCGCCAAGCTTGGAAATGAAATGACCCAAAGAGGTAACACACCTCGCTAACTACTGCACCTCCTTGAGGGTTGTGGGCGCGCTCATCTTGTTTATGGAATTGACCTTCACTGGGTTTGCCTCGATCCCCTTGTGCGATACCAGGAAACTGAGCAACTTGCCCGACGGGACCCCGAAGATGCACTTCTCAGGGTTGAGCTTCAGGTTCACCTCCCGAAGGCTGACGAATGTCTCCTCCAGGTCCTCCACCAGGGTTCTTGCCTGTCTTGAATTGACCATGATGTCGTCGACATAGGCCTCTGCATTCCTCCCGAGCTGCGGTCCCAGGACGATGTGCATTAGCCGCTGGAAGGTTGCCCAGGCGTTCCACAGCCCGAAGGGCATGCACTCGTAGCAGTATACCCCACACGGAGAGAGGAAAGTTGTCTTCTCGACATCCTCCACCGCCATCTTGATGTGGTGGTAGCCCGAGAATGCATCCAGGAAGCACAAGAGATTGCACTCCACGGTGTAGTCCACGATCTAGTCGATGTGTGGTAATGGGAGCGGGTCCTGAGGGCAGGCTTTGTTGAGGTTGGTGAAGCCGACGAACATGTGCTCCTTCCCTCAGTTCTGCGGGACAAACACCGGGTTGGCGACCCATTCTAGGTAGCGCACCTCTCGAATGACCCCTGCCTCCTTCAGCGTGCGTACCTCTTGAGCGATGAATGCCTGATTTTTCGGGGCTTGCCTTCTTGCCTTCTACTTCACTGGACGTGCGTTCGGGCACACCATGAGGTGGTGCTCGATGACGTCCCTAGGGACCCCCACCAAGTCAGAGGCGCTCCTGGCGAACGCGTCCTTGTTTTCCTTGAGAAATCCCACCGACACCTTTTCTTGATCTTGAGGGATGTTCGCGCCTATGGTGAAGGTGGGTGCCGAGCTTCCTTAATTTATCGGAACCTTCTTTATCTCCGCCCGGTCCTGGGAGAACTACTGCTTCTTCGTCACGGGTGTGATGTCATGGAAGCCTCCTCGGTCCTCCGCAGCGTGCGCCTCACCCCTGAGGTTGGCACACGCCACGGCGGCGGCTTTGTGTGAGAGCTCGAGCACCCGTGAGGCGTCCTTGATGTCCCCCACGATGGTGAGCATGTCGCTTCTCTCGTGCAACTTGACGACGTTGTAGCCCGGGTACATTGCCGCCATGAACTGCGCGAGGGCGAGGTAGCCGAGTATTGCATTGTATGGTAGGTGGATGTGGGCGGCATCAAAATCGGTCTGCTCGGTGCGGAAGTTGGAGTTGGTGTCAAATGTGATGGGGAGGCGAAGCCGTACTACGGGGGTGATGGATCCTGCCACCATGAAAGAGAAGGGCTTTCAGGGCGCAAGACGCCCTCGGGGCAACCTCACCGCGTCGAAGGCCTCCACGGAGATGACGTTAAGGCCCGCGCCACCGTCGATGAGGGTTTTGGAGATGGCCACGCCGGATATGGTCGGCGTGTACTTCATGGGAAGCGTCCCCGGCAACCGTCGTGTCCTTGGGGTGATCATTGGGGCCGAAGGTCATGTTGACCTCTTGACACAAGCGGCATTCCGGGGGCTTTGGCCTTGGGTGAGCAGCCCCCCGCACTACAGGAAACACTTGACGTGATAGCCGGAAGGTGGCGCCTCCGATTCGCCGAGAATGCAAGCGACCGCAGGGGCGGCCCTGCTTGCTCTGACACCGTCGACCGCCGCGAACCAGCATCAGTTGGTGGTTGCACTTGCCATGGAGTCGCCGAGTCGAGATCTAGCTCTTGCTGCTGGCATGGAGGCTCCGACATGCGCCCGCTACCCGGCGTGCCAAAGGATGAATATCGGGCTCCGCAAAACCCTAAGGATTCTAACTCAGGGGTGCGCGTGGAGTCTAATTAGCAGCTTCGGTTTACGTGACTTGCTACACGATGAACAAGGCAAACAACTAACTCGATGGTGAGGAAGGCAAAGGACATGACCGTTTACCCAGGTTCGGGCCGCTGGGAACCGTAATACCCTACTCCTGCTTTGGTGGATTGTCTAACGAGGAGGTCGGTGAATGAACTAGTACAATGCTTGTGATCCTCCGGGGGCCCGATCGCTTTGGGTCGTGCTGGTGGGAGGATGAATGGTCTCGTCCGCTCTACGGAGGAACCTATGCCCTATTTATAGTGGCGGCCCCGGTCCTCTTCCCTTATAGTTTCGGCGGGGAGGGATCCCACAGTGACCAATTTCGAAGGGGGGCAAGGGAACATGCTTCCTCTGTCCAAAAGTGGTTTTAGCTTGCAAAGTAGCTGCCAGTGCTGCACGGGCTGGCTCGCGGATGATGTCCATTCTGCTGGCGGTCGGCGACCGCTTTGTTGCACCAGAAAGGAAACCTTTGGAAGATGCCTTGGTGACCCTGGTATGCCCTTACCCCCTTGGCACTAAAGGTTAAACTGCGTTATCCTGCTGTATGCTGCTCGCATGTCCTTCCCATGCGCCATCCTTGACTCCTGAGGCCGAGCCTTGCCTCAGAATGTCCGCCGCTCTACAGGGGTCCTATGCGGGCCCCTTGCGGGTCGTGATGATGTTCCTCCTCACGAGGCTTGGCCCCTCACGAGGGCCTTTCCTTGAGTGATGCCGAGCCTGCGAGCATTTAGTTGATGGAGTGGGCCAGCCCTAGGCCATAGACACGCAGGTCTAGGCACCCCCATTGCCAGAACGCCGACACATCCAATGCTAAAGTCTGATAATAGTGTTCCTTAGTTGGTGCTTTATAAGAGAAGATGGATATTGAAAATCAAAATAAAAATTGCCTAAAGTAAATATATAGGCCCTTTGCATAGGGAAGTAGGGATTTGTAGAGGTGTGAGAGGTCAAAGTGAAAAACTTAGAGATAATTTTTGAAGGTGGCATGCTTTTCTTGTCAACGAGAATGACTAAAAGTTTCCAATATCTTCCATGCTTAAAAAATTATAGGCCGTACCAAAAGTGAAAATAAAGTTACTCCTTTTCCACCATTTTTTACATTCCACGGCTAGTCGTATCCACGAGTACCATCCATACCAACACTTCCCAAGGAATTTACTATTTGACAACATAAAATATGTTTCCTTTTTGGGATTGGGCATCCCTATTACCGCCATACTCTCGTGCAATGATAAGTTAATAAACACTCATCTTGAGAATAACCTATTTAACATGGAAGATAACCGTCACCCATCGCCGCATCATGAGCGATACGGGCACACAAAACAGAAGTTTATTTTGAACATTAGATTTGGCACTTGCAATTTTACTTGGAACGACGTTGAAATACCACATATAGCTCATCTCATTTGGCACAACTTCGGGTTTAGGATTTGGATGCATAAGTAGTATTCCCGCTTAGTTCAAGTGAAGGCTAGCAAATAGAATGAGAAGTGCCCAACCAAGGAACAAAAAACATCATAAGTGAACACGAAACATTACTAACACCGAATAATCCAACACAAGTAGGATATAATTTTGCAACATAATTATTGACTTCATGTGCATGCATAGGGAATCACAAACCTTAACACCAATATTCTTACTTGAGCATAATTACTAATCAACATAACTCACATATTACTATCTTCCTATCGCAAAACTATTGCAAAGAATCAAGCTTAATATCCAATGATCTTCATGAAAGTTTTTATTATATACTTCCGGGACATTCATCCCTTTGGGACTAATTTTCAATTAAAGCAAATTGTAATTGCAAATAACAAGCTCCCAAACAAATATAAGTGAACCACGAGAGCACTAGTTTATTTTAAAATTTTCAACTCTCAAAATTATATAAGTGAAGTAAAAGAGGATTTCCTCAAAATTTCAGAAACTCACAAAATAATCTAAGTGAAGCATGAGAGCATATTTGTTCAAAATAATAACACAACGATCTCAAAACGATATAAGTGAAGCACTTGAGAAATTCCATGGATAATTTTTTTAAGTGAAGCATAAAGAGCGATTCTAACAAATCTTAGCATAATTTGGCTTTCTCAAATGGGTGTGTCGAGGAAGTTTTATTATGACAAACTAACCAGCAATGAAAGCAAAGACACATATGAAACAGGACGCTCCAAGCAAAACTCAAGATATGTGACGAATAAAATATAGCAACAAGTAAAATTACCGATGGTTTTTAGGAGAAAGAGGGGATGTCTTCTGGGCATCCCCAAGACTAGCGGTTTGGTACACCTTAGATATTGCCATGGGGTGCCATGGGGCATCCACAAGCTTAAGCATTTATCACTCCTTACTCCTTAATCGATCGTGATCTCACTCAAAACTTGAATACTTCAATCGCACAAAACTCAACAAAATTTTCGGGAGATCCCTTAGTATAAGAAAATCAAAATTTACTATAAGTACTATTGAAAACCTATTCCTTGTTTTTGAATTATACCTACTGTATTCTAACTTTACAATTGCTTATGCCCCCCGATATAAACCATAGAATCATTAATGTAAGCACATAATTCAAAGAAAATATAATTTAAAAAATATATAACAGTGTGTAAAGATTTAAAATTTACTTTTACTTATGTAACTCCAACAATTCTAACAAATTATGACAATGTAAGAATTTGTATATTAATCTTGTGTAGAAAAATCAGACACTTTTTACGTTTTTGCGAGTTTTGGATTTTTTCTAATGGACGCAAAAGTTTTTGTTTTTCAATAGGATTAAAGCAAATAATACCCCACATGATCCCAAAGGCTTTGCTTGCTAAAAACACTAAATAATACACAAAAACACATGTATAACAATAAAATAATTGTGCAAACACTCAAGAACACAAAGCAAATGTAAAAATAAGTTTTATTCATTGGGTTGCCTCCCAACAAGAGCTATCATTTTACGCCCCTAGCTAGGCATATAACATAGGTTCAAGTATTGTCCTCCTTAGTTTCCATAGATGCATTCTTATCAGGAGATTTCCCAAAAATAAATTGAAACACATTATCCATAGAAATATTAGCATTGTCAAGTTGCCCATCTAGATATCCCCTTTGATTACCCGCAACAATCCAAGAATATTGTTGAAAACTTGTTGGATCATATCTAAAACATGAATTTCATTTCTAAGACTATCATCAAAGTTTTGATTATCATCAAGAAAATGTCTCAAAACATAATCACTGTTACATATAATTTCATTTACTACTGGCTTTTCATGGTTCATACCATAAAGAACAAGGGTGGCTATCTTCTTAGCTTTAGGATCCTTTATAAGAGGTAGTTCATAAAACAATCTTTGGAAATTATGATGAGTACACATAAATCTATTCTCAAGTTTCTGACATAGCCTCCGGATAAGCTTTGGTTCTTTTAAGTATAGGAGTATTATCACAAGACAAAGTTCCAACACAATTGAAGAATTCTTGGATAGCTTCGTTTCCCATAACATTCCCTAGTCCGAAAACAAATGTTTTAGCATCCAGATTACCAGGACGTCCAATTTTAGGAGTCCTGCCATCATCTGTTTCTGCCATACCAAAGTCACTCATGATTACAACCAGCAAAAACACAAGCAAACAAGAGATCCAGCAAGAAAATGGCAAAGTAAAGATGGAATATAAAAAAGCAATTTTTTGTGGAGTGGGGGAGAGGAAAACAGGAGGCAAATGTCAAATAATGTAATTGCAAGGAGATGAGGTTTGTGTGTAGGAACCTGATAGATCTTGACTTGATCTTCCCCGGCAATGGCATGAGAAATCTTGCTTAGTCTTGCTATGCATTGGCTTCCCTCCAAGCTTAAAGGGTGATGTAGCCCAACGACAGCAAGTGTTTCCCTGAGTGAAGAAACCAAGGTATTAATCCAGTAGGAAGATCTACAAGACTATGTAAGCAACTCCTGCACACAAATAGCAAATCTTCACAACCAAACGCGTGGAGGGGTTGTCAATCCCTCGTGGGTCAAGAAAGGATAGATTGATAGATGCAAAAAAGAGTGATAGAAAATAGAAAGCATCAAGGTATTTTTGGGGATTTTGATATTGTAGATCGGAAAACAAAAGAGCAAATAAAGTAGTAACGCAAATAGCAAAGTAGAGATTGCAAATAGATGATGTGGAGTAGACCCGGGGGGCGTAGGTTGGGAAATTGATAGAAGAGCAAATAATTATGACGATACTCAAGACATTGCTCATGTATATAGGCATCACGTCCAAGATAAGTAGACCGACTTCTACATGCATCTACTTCTATTACTCCACACATCAACCGCTATCCAACATGCATCTAGTTTATTGAGTTCATGGAGAAACGGATTAACGCCTTAAGAATGATGACATGATGTAGACAAGATCTAATCATGTAGGTATACATCCCATCGTTTTATCCTTGATAGAAACCATACATGCGTGTCATGTCTCTTTCTGTCACTGAAATTTAGCACCGCAAGATTGAACCCACCACAAAGCACCTCTTCCCATTGCAAGATAAAAGATCAAGTTGGCAAGACTAAAACTAAATATTGGAGAAGAAATACGAGACTATAATAATCAAGCATGAATATGTTTTCATAGATCTAATCATAAACTCAAAATTCATCGAGTACCATCAAATGCATCGCAAAATACAGAGTTACATCATATGAACTACTCATGCATCATCGGATGAGCACCAATGAGGATGGTGAACTCATATGTGATTGAGTTCCTCTCCAGAACAAGCTCAAGATTGGATTTCATGGCTCTGGAACTTGCGCTGACTGAAATGATTTTTCGTTGACTCCTCTAGGGTTTCTGAATATTGGGGTATTTATAGAGATCACAGGTAGTGGTGGAGGTTCCCGAGGGTCCCACTAGACACCAGGCCGTGCCACGGGCCTCTGGTGCACCCTGATGTCTAGTGGGCCTCTAGGCCTCGTCTTCCGCTCATTCTTGGTTCCCAAGTTTCCTTCTGGTCGAAAAAAATCTCTCTAGAGTTTTGTGGAAATTGTACCACATTTGTTATGGACTTTATGCGAAGGAAAAAATAGCAAAAAAACAACTGGCACTAGGCAATATGTCAATAGCTTAGTCCCAAAAAATGATATAAAGTTGCGACAAAATGATCATATAACAACATAAAATATTATAGATCCTTGAAGTATTATAACAACATAAAATGATCATAAGAATGATAATATAACAACATGGAACAATAAAATATTATAGATACGTTGGTGACGTATCAATAGTATTTGTGCATCCATAACCCTAAAACCCACTTTCTTGCCACGAGAGTCCACCATACCTACCCATGGATTGAGTAAGATCCTTCAAGTAAGTTGTCATCATTGTACCAAGCAATACAAAGTTCCTTCTGAATATGTATGATCTTTTATTGCATGGGGAAATAAACTTTATATGATCTTTTTTTTGACCGACTAGTGTAGGGAAAGCACCCCGTATCCTTTTCTTTTATTCCATATCCCAGAAAATTTATGTACAAACTAGGACAAGAATTTACAAGAGGTGGGGCGAATACAAACCTCAAGGATGTAAAAAGGAGATCAACATCAAGAGATCATCCTTAAATCTAGCCTTAATTCTATGAGCTAAAAGGGAAATGTCATGAATAAAATTGGATTTCCATCTGTTGAAGCTTGGATGCTCATTCCTAAACACCTTTGCATTTTGGATGATCCAAATGTTCCGGCATGCAGAAAAAACCACTTCAGAGAAGAAGGGGTGATGGAAGTCCCTTTTTGCTCTTAGGGTAACAAACTACATAATAAAGTTTGCTATCACAAGGGGCAATATAACGTGACGTCCATTTTCATTAAGAGTTTGCACATTCAAAAACTTAAAAGCGTATGCCAAACTCTGCTTCTCTTTACGATGGGCCTATATTTTATCTTCGAACGTCTCTCTATGCGTGAGTCACCAAATTCTTTTTTTCCTCTTGCAACCAATTAATTCTATAGTGGAAAGCATCACGTGTTGAGGAAAAATTCAGATTTATATATCCAATCTAATGTAGATTATAATGATTTATTATTTTTAACATTATCCTCGAGGTAAATGATTGGGTGGAAAATCATTTTAGCACCTATCTTCATATGCGTCCTATGAAAACATGAGCTCTAAATATATGACTTTAGTATGAGGAATAATAGAATAATAAATGATAGTTGAACATGAGACCTTGCCGATAAGAAAGTCTTACATAGACTCTCCTGTGAAATATGTTTAAATATGATTGTCCCAATGACTAAGAACACAGTTTGTTGATTGTCAACAAAATTTATGCTTCATACTCCAATATTTTTGAATGGGTCATTACTTGTTTATGAGAAGATATATGATAAAATAGTTGCTCCTATGCTAAAATTCATGTTGCTCTCATATCCGTATTTTATTTTTATCGACTTCCCCCTCTCAAATCATGTGGCCATTATTCTCGAGCTCGGCTTTTCCATGAGGACAAGCAAGGTCTAACCTTGGGGAGTTCATACATCCATTTTGCATCATGAATATTTGTTGATATTTGTCTTATTGTTGTCCATTATTGCTTGTTATTATGTAATTTTTATGTCGTTTCTCTCTGATTATGCAAGGTACATTATGAAGAGGAAAGTATCTGGAAACTGGAATTCTGGGCTGGGAAACAAAGACAAAGGCAGAAAAATCAAGTTGCTCTAAATGACCTGAAACTTAACAATTTTTTTTGTAGAATATATAAGAATTATTGGACCAAAAATATACCACAGAGGGACAGCCACCTTGACACAAGCCATCAGGCTGGGCCCCCAGGTCGCGGCGTTATAGCTTGTGGGGCCCTTGTTGGTCCTCCTACGCTCTTCTTCTCCTATATGATGTGTTTTACCGTAGAAAAATAAAGAAATAAATTTTGGGACGAAGCATCGTCGTCTCAAGGCGGTAACCTAGACAGAATCCCTTTTGCTCTGTCGCAGAGGGATTCTCCTGGAGGAATTCCTCTCCAGGAGGCGCAAATCAAAGCCATCGTCATCACCATCGACCCCTCCTTCGTGGGAGGACCAATCGTCATCATCATCTTCACTAGCACCAAATCATCTCCATACCTAGTTCATCTCGTGTATTCAATTGTTGGCTCAGAACCTCATATTGGTACATCCGGGTTCCTAGTTGTGTTAATTACATCTTGTAGTTGATGGTAGTTTGATTATCAAATTGTCTAAGTAGCAAACGTGAATCAACTTAATATGATGAACATGACTAGACAGAAATTCACATGTGTCCTCGGGAGCGCTTGCTTTAAAAAGATAACTTTCAGACCTATCCTTTGCTAATACCTAGTCTGTCCCAAGCCTACCTATATACCGGATGCCACTTGGTAGACTTCTAACATGATCTACAAACACCAAAAACAAGTTGAAACTCCAGGACAAAGATCAAGGCGATTAATAAGTCGAGATAGCTTGGAGTGCCTGAAGCCCAATCTGTTCTTGTAGCTAGTCTTAGATCACATACACAAAACTAAGTTCTCAAATACGATCTCAATGAGACAACCCACCATGTACTCCTACATGGCCTCTCATGGCTACCTTTCCCAAATCGGGTTCACACACTTAACTCTCGACATGAGAACACGAGCACACCATTCCAATTCAATCCCACATGAATCAGACCTAACACAACTCTAAGCAATAGCAATCATGACATGGATGTATGTCACAACATGGCTTAAGAAACTCTAAATCATGCTAGGATTATGGTTTAGCTATTTCCTTTGACAAAGGTATGTGATGCAAAGGAATGGGTTAAACTACCAAAACAAAGATAACATTTGAAACTTGTTGTCCTAATGCAATAAAAAAGAGCTAGAGCAAGAGAGTGGGATTATATCAAAATACCCAAGGGGGTTTTCTTGACTAGTAGATCAACAATTGATTACTGCCCCTCCAGTTGATACTCGAGCGTATTGATAAGTCTCAAACATATTGATAATTTTCAATTGTTCCATACTATAATATAATATTTTGAGGATAATTTTTGGGCATTTATTTTCTCATTCTTATTATTTTTTATCACTAACCTATTAACCCAGTGCCAAGTGCCATTTGCTATTTTCTGCATATTTTTGTCACTTCAGGTTACAGTACCAAATTGACCCCCAATACCATGTGTCGGTGCACTAAAGACTAGGGTCCCTAGTCCCCAGACTTGTGCACGGGCGCAAAGAGCCCCTGACAGCAGGGCATGGCAGTATCCAGGCAAGATGCACCCCCAAGATTACCACGAGCCCGGCAAGCCCGCCTTGCCGGCAAAATAACCAAGGCCATGCCCGTTTAGTGGGCGTGATGAACTGACCAAGCGCAAGACCTCGGCAAGCCTCCCTTGCCGGGATGACAACGGAAGCCCCCCGGCAAGCTTCCTTGCCGGGACGAAGACCCAAGGCCCCGGAAAGCTCCCTTGCCGGCATGATGCGCTAGGCACTAGAGGGCAACTGCCCTTGCCATAGTGCCACCGCCCCCCAACTTCAAGCGAGTTCCGCATGCGCTAGCACAGGGGTCCAGGTGTCGAAACGCCTGGAAACGTGTCTTCACCAGCACATTGCTGACAAGGACAAGACGTGCATTTTCTGCACGTGAAAGTGGTAGATGGATAAGCACCGCTCTAGGTTCACTGTACCTTCTCGTGAACCTACCACCGAGCACTGTAGGTGACCCCATTGCCTATAAAAGGAGGCCCTTAGCTCATTCTCAAGGGGTTAGACTCGTTGGACATTGTCCAGAAGATGGTTATCATCATTCATTGTAAAAAATAAGAAAACGCTTAATACAACCAGACGAGTAGGACGTAGTGTTTTACGCGTAAGTGGCCCGAACCTAGGAAAAAATGTTTGCCGGGTGTTGATCGTTAGCTCTGCTCTTGACGTCGTCTTTCCCCGCCCTACAATAATAGGGGTTTCATGTTGATTCCCATAGGTGTCGACCTAGCATCACTGACATCTTCGGCACGCCAAGTAGGGGGTGCGGAGTTGTGCGTGAATCAAAGCAAGCTCAACACCGGAAACGGGGTACCACGGCAGACGCTCTGTTCTCCTACGGCTTCCCAAGGCCCGCGCGAGCGCGCTGCTACACGTGCGCGTGGGGTAGGGAGGCAGAGGCTCCAAGAGCAGAGTCGTCAGGCCGATGCGTCGCTCGGGGGCCAATGCGTAGCTGTCGAGGGCATGCATGGGCACTTCACAGAGGCCCCGACGCATACTTCAACAGACACACCTCCGCGGAGTGATGTGTAGTCGTTGAGGATGCGCCACACGGTCCCGAAGCCCCGACGCACAGTCCAGTGCAGGTGTTGCACCCCCGAGAGCGTCACATCGTTGCCCAACTACGCGCTCCGGGGCTCCGCAAGCACAGCCTAGCAAGAGAAAAGCAAAGGGCTTACACCCTGGCCGGTTTTTCTCCAAACGACGGTCACGGTCCTTCTGCAGGAAGTCTTTGCCGGAGAAAAGGCTGCCAGGAGCGGTGATTTCCTGCTCGCCGAGGGCGCTGACGCTCCGGTGGAAGATTCAAGCACCATGCAACCACGACGTGAAAAAAAAAGTTTTTAAGTTTAAGATTCCGATCTGAAGTACATAAATTCTCTGCTTTTTCCCTTCGAAAGTTTCCAATCTTTGTGTATGGAGTTTGCGCATACTCGGACCTTCCCAAAGTTCGGTGCACCTTGTCTTTTTTTCAAACTCGTTCAAATGACCTGAATGGCCACAGAGCGCCTTCAAACAGTTGCGAACCTGATCAACAGAGCAAGCGGATACGTAGCACCTGATTCCGTCTCAAGCTGCGTTTGGCGATTTCCATGGTTGCACTGAACGCGACAAGGAGCCTTGCCGATAATTTCCGGCAAGCTCCCAAATTATGCAAAGGTGAATCATACAAAGAACGGAATTGGGAGAGGGGAAAATAGTCTTTTCATTCATTTGTTTGAGGTATTCTCAAGCATATTACATGGATGATATGATCTACTCTAACCTAGAACTATTGTCCTTAGCGAGGGACTACGCTCGCTGGGTTGGACAGGAAGACATTGAGCGGCCCTCCGCGCGATCCAGGTTGGTTCCTCCGGGACCAGCATTGCGCGGAGGAGAACGAAGCCCGAAGAGATGAAGGAGGAGAAGCCTAGGCGCTGACGGGAACATGAGGCAGCTCCGTCGGTCCAGTGCGGGGAAGAGCGAGCGGTAGACTGACTGCGATGGTACGGCCGGCGGTTAGCCTAAGGACAGGCCCTCTTATATAGACAATATCTGCAGGGGACCTGGCCTGCTTCCGATGTCGTCATCATCCATTCCTTCCTCACTAATCCCATGTGAGGAAGGGCTTCTAGTCCCACTCGAGCTCTCTTCGCAGCAGCCGAGACGCGCACGTGAGCTCCCGTATAGCTTGACGGAGAGCACGTTACCTGCCATCTTCTTGAAGCGGGGAACGTGCCTATCATAGAGGCTATGGGTGCGGGCAAAGCTTTTCCACCCGCGGCCGACGAATAGGGTCTGAGGCCCAGTACTCTCTGCAACCACCGGCACGACACCGTTGTCGCAGCCATGCATGCGGAGCCACAGGGTCGGGGCCCCCTCTCCCTCTGTTTATTAGGAAAAGACACCAGGGAGTCGGAGACGGGATCGGATAGGCCCTCGTAACAAGACGAGGAATTCCATCGGGTTCGTTCCAACATGGAGGACCGCCTCAGGAGGAAGCCCCGGGGAAGGCGGAGGTGTTGGAGTAGTGCTCCGCCCCCTCCGGCCTTGGCCTCCACTAGGGCCGCGGCCCCTCGTCCTTCCTCCATCCGGGCGCTCGGGTCGCCTTCCGCCGTGGCTCCCCCGGAAGCTGTGGCATGATCCGAACGGGACCCCCTCGCCGCCCTGGCAGCCGACTGTGGCCGACCCCGTCCCCTAACCATGATTAGGGGCGAGTGCCACCTCCAGATAGAAGAAGATTCTGAAGACCAAGTCTGAGGAGTTAGTGGATTTAGGAGGAGTTCGGTGAGCAAAACCCCTTGCAAATCCTCCTAACTTATAGGACAAGGCACACGGGGCTAGCCTCCATTACTCCAGGATCCACCACCCTTCTCGCCCATTCGCCCGAGCTCACGGGCGAACAGAGAACTGCCCTGCTGCACCAATGCATGCATGGGCGGGCCCAGCCACTACTACGCCTTTCAACGCCACGCCTGTCAACTGTCCGTTCATATTTGCGCATGCCACGCGTCTGGCAAAGGTGTTTTAGGAGGCGGAGAGGCCACTCCGTGCACGACCTCCCACTTCGGGCATCTGACGCGCGACATGGGGAAAAGCAACTACTAGAAAATCCAGCCACGAAGGCCCGTGGACCTCTTTGTGCCTGCCCAACAACGCTCCACACACATGTGTGGCCCAGCCCCGGGGTCCCTGTCGGTGCACTAAAGACTGGGGTCCCTAGTGCCCCAGACTTGTGCACGGGCGCAAAGAGCCCCTGACGGTAGGGCACAACTGGATCCAGAGAAGATGCACCCCCAATATTACCAAGGCCCCGACAAGCCCGCCTTGCCAGGAAAATAACCAAGGCCACACCCGTTTAGTGGGTGTGATGCACTCACCAAGCGCAAGACCTCGGCAAGCCTCCCTTGTCGGGACGACAACTGAAGTCCCCGGCAAGCTTCATTGCTGGGACGAAGACCCAAGGCCCCGGCAAGCTCCCTTGTCGGGATGATGGGCTAGGCACTAGAGGGCAACCACCCTTGCCACAGTGCCACCGCCCCCCCCAAGTTCCAACGCATTCCGCATGCGGTAGCGCAGGGGTCCAGGTGTCGAAACACATGGACACGTGTCTTCACCAGCACATTGCTGACAAGGACAAGACGTGCATTTAGTGCACCTGACAGCGGTAGATGGATAAGCACCGCTCTAGGTTCACTGTAACTTCTCGTGAACTTACCACCGAGCACTGTAGGTGACCCCTTTGCCTATAAAAGGAGGCCCTTATCTCGTTCTCAAGGGGTTAGACTCTTTGGACATTGGCCAGAAGATGGTTATCATCAGTCACTGTAACAAACAACAAAATGCTCAATACAACCAGACTTGTAGGGCGTAGGATTTTACGCGTAAGCGACCCGAACCTGGGTAAAACGGCTTTCTAGGTTGTTGATCGTTAGCTCTGCTCTTGACATCGTATTTCCTCGCCCTACGATCGTAATGATTTCACGTTGATTCCATAGGTGTCTACCTAGCATCGTCGACACCATGAAACTTTTTGATGATTTTTCTGGACCAAAAGATGACTTGGAAGCTTCTGGAGAAGGTCGATGCCACACGAAGGACCCACAAGCCAAAAGGGTGCTCACACAGGGTGGTCGTGCCCTCTTAACTTGTGGGGCCAACCAGGCCCTCCTGACCTCATTCTCTGGATTATAATTTCTCATATATTCCAAAAACCCTAGGGGAGCTCCCGAAAAATTTCTCCGCCGCCGCATGTATCTATTCCATCGTGTGCCCATCTGGAGCAATGTTCCATTGCCGTGTTAGAGGGGGGGTCGATCATGAAGGGCCTATACATCAACCTTGATAATCCCATGGTGATGTGTGAGTAGTTCACCACAGACCTACGGGTCCAGAGCTAGTATCTAGATCTGTCTCTCTCTCTATGATACAACCACTTTGTGTGGTGAGATTGTTGGGATCCGATGATCTATTTGATGTAATCACTTTGTGAAGTGCGTTTGTTGTGATCCAATGAGTTGTGGGTTTATGTTGCGATTATTCATGATAAAGTTTTGAGTCTTCCCTAAATTACTATTTGATTCTTGTGTGCATGATTATTATATCCTCTTAATTCTCTCTGGTCTATTGATATGGTTTGGCAAACTAGACTGATATATCTTCGGTGAGAGGGGTGCATTATAGTGGGTTCAATCTTGTTGTGCTCTATATCCTAGTGACAAAGTAAGGGACAAGACACGTATTTGTATTGCTGCCACTAAAGATAAAATGATGGGTTCGATTCATATTAATTGTATTTTCTTTCTCTACATCATGTCATTGTTGTCCAAGAATTACTCTATTTTAGTTAATACTCTAGATGCGTGCTGGATAGCGGTCAATGGGTGGAGTAATAGTTGTAGATGCACGCAGGTGTTGGTCTACTTACTTACGGACATGATGCTTATATACACATGATAATTGTGAGGAATAAATATTGCATAACTATGAGTTTTTATATCTATTTCCCAAATGTAATTTGTTTACCCACTATATGCCTTCTTCGAGAGAGATGCCGCTAGAGAACACTATGGCCCCCAGGTCTATTCACATATATATTTACAAACGTTACTATTTCCCTGTTGCCTTTATTTATTTTATATTTTATATTTATCAACTATCAACCGCACTACTCATTTGGTTGCTTTCAAGGGGATTGACAACCCTCTTGCCCGCGTTGGGTACATGTGTATGCTCTTTTGTGTATAGGAGCCAAAGACGTGAAGTTGTGTGATCCTCCTACTAGTTTGATAACCTTGTTTCTCATTGAGGGAAATACTTATCTATACAGTGTTGCATCATCCCCTCCTCTTCGGGGAAAACCCAATGCAGATACCAAGTATCAGGAAGGATTTCTCGCCTTTGCCTCGGGGTATCACAAATTAGCTATCAAGTACCTGCACAAAAATTATCATTCACTTGTTCTACTATCTACTTGTCTAGACTTGGCATCCTTATATTTGTTATGTAAAACAGAAAGTTAAACATTTTTAAAGATAAATGGATTCTCACCCAGTTGCTAATCCTTTCAAAATACCCGATTAAGTTGAACCAATTGCTAGTGAGATGAGTGCACTAGATTATCTTTATGAGGTCTTGCTTGAAAATCATGAATCCAAAAATTGTGATGAAGTGTTCAAAGAAAATTATAAAGAGATTCATGATAGTCCCTAATGAAAAGCATGATTGCCATGTTGTTAGTATAAATTCTAGGAATATCAGTTGTGCTAATGATCATGATTGGGGTGATAATCAGGATGTTTCCTGTGATCTTGATAATTCTAAGCTTCATGATGAATCTATTATTTATTATGATATTTGCACTATTATTAAAAGTAGGTTTGCAAGAGCGAGAAATTTAGGTAATAATGGTCCCACTACTTTGGAGGATGATCAATCTTTTGAATATTTTGCTGAAAGTGGGTTTGCAGAGGTCATGACTTTAGTTGATGTTAATCTCACTATCTCGGAAGATTATAAAACCTGCATGGCTTTGGATCATGGAGAGAATATTTTATATGAGAGTAAAATTGTTGAATTTGAATACGATCCTACAGGTAATTATTATAAGAGAGGAATGTATGGTTACAGAAAGTTTCATGTTACTCACTTACCTCTCTTCGTGTTGAAATTATTAATGCTTCATTCTTCCTACCTACATATGCTAGATACTCTTGTCTTGATAATTTGTTTACTTATAAAAAGACTACGCTAGGAAGTATGTTATACTTAAATGTGTTTTCACATGCTACATGATGTTATCTTTAAGTTTCAATTATTATGCTTCAGGTGAGCGTCATTATTATCACAATCCTATCTTCATGGCTATAAAGAAAGAACTTGTTGGGCGAAAACCCAATAATTTCTATTATTTTTAGTTAACATGATTATTGGTACTATAATTATTGTCTTTTTTATGTTTAAACTAGCAAGGTGGCCCTGCAAATGCGAGGGCAAGCACTCTGATAGTCAATATTCTCCGTTGTTAACACTCTTAGATATATGTTGTACTTATTTTCTTAGTAGGAGTAATTTCTGCTACATTGGCTTTTTGGTGTTGATTCTCTTTAATCCATATAGTTCACTTAGGTGGCTGCACTATAGTGTTACTATTGTAGTTTGAGACGTATATGAAGTTGCAGCTCCAAGTATTATATACTATACAAATATGAGTGTTTTGTACAAGTTAGATTTTTTTCCTTATCATGTACTACATTTTTCCATGTTTTATTTAGTATATAAAATATATAATTTAGACTCATGCCTTTTCTGTCTATAAGATTTTTTTATTTGCTCTATTTTCACCGTATGAAATAGACACCTATCTATTATGATCATGGTTATGTCGCTTATACTTTGCAGCATATAATATATTAAGAGTAGGATTTATTTGTGAAAAATTGTCTCTTCCTACCTATGCACGTTTTTTCTCTCGAAGGAAAAAAAACCTATACACACATGTTTCTTCAATAGAGAAATAAAACCGAAACGTAACTTGATCCCCTTTCTCATTTACTTCTCTCACCTCACCCACACAATAAATTCGATATTATTGTTAGGTGTCAGCTCGTAGAGAAATATAATTACTTAAGGTACTGCTTGTTAGTTTTAGATGTTGCTTTGTTTATGCACCGTTAAATTTTTTAGAGCTTAAGACTCGCATCGACAATGTTACACCTCAATAAAGCATCGGTGTGATTAGCCATAATTTATTTATTCGGTGGTTTTTGAACAAATGTCAAATTTGTTGACCCCCTTACCTGCAAAAAAACTTGTAATCGCCTAATAGTTTGACATCATAAAGTGGCCCTTGATCATGCATGGTTAGGTCCGTGAGCTCATTTGCAGAATGTTCTATGCTGAAAAATTATTTACAATGAATAAAAATGAAATAAAATATTTGGTACACTTATGGATTTGGTATGGCATGTTTTCTAAGTGAACCGTATCAAAGTTTTGTACAACACATCTAATAACGATTGCTTGAGGGAAAGGCGTTCTCTTAAATGGCACTATGTATCAATTGAATGCAAGTAAACATCACTACCAAAAGTGTCACTTGTAAGAGTACAAATCTATACACGATATTTATTAGGAAAAATAATTTTTCATAGAACAATAGGTGCGACTGTTGCACTCAGATTCATGGCCCTTTTTATCATTGTCCTGGAACTTGGAATATATGTTCACTAGTGCAGAAAAAGACTAGCTATGGCATGGCTAAAATGGCCTTGCTAGCGTAGACACCCGACGCCACCAATATGGCATCATAGTTAAAAAATAGTGGTGGCGTTGGATCCCATGCCAGCAGTATATTACATGTTTATGGTGTGTCCATTTGTCCAATGCCAAAAATTTGGTTTTTTGATAATAAAAGAATACTACTTCAAAAACTAAGAGCTTAAACTTCACAAAAGGTATGGATAATTTGAACATACTCATAAACTTCATAGTTTAATATTTAATACTGATCATTTAAACAAACTCATAAACATATTTAAACTTAGTACTAATCAATTAACTACTCTTCATCATCAAGGATTGCCGAAGATGACACATATTCTTCCGATTTCTCTCTTCATCTTGTTTGAAAAGACCAACGATTGTCAATAGATCAATCCTCTCCGTACTGAGTTGTTTGACTTAGTGAGGCCACTAACACCCTATGTGAGCATACTATACCTTTCATTCTTCACTGCGGCATTGTCTTCTTCGAGATTTTTTATGCTCCACTCTAACCCATCTAATTCCTCTGATTCCACTTCTCCATGTCGTCCACTCATTCATTGTTGCTTGATGAATTGTCCATATTTGCTGTTTCAAAATAACATGCAGAATTTTTATTTCCGAATTGTTATCAAGAACTAGAACCTTATTGTTAGCAAGAACTAGAACATAATTGTTAGCAAAAACTAAAACATAATTATTAGCAAGATCTAGAATATAATTGTTGGCAAGAACTAGAACATAATGATTTGCAAGAACTAGAACATAATTTAGCATAAGTACGAATAATTATGAATTACATTGTGCTCTTTTATCCATGATGACATTTTGTGCCACTACACAATTGAAGGGGAAACACCAAGGCAGATTTATGCCACTACTACATGTTCACCTACATGTTCTACTACAACAATTAGTACAACAATTCACGTACATGTTCTACTATAGCTATTAGTAAACAATTCATCTAATGATGTAGCAATATCAATCAAGCTGCCTTGTAGTACCTAGCTAGATGTGGTGGGGATGATAGCTAGAGTTTATGTACATGTGCTTGAGTGTTGGGTGTCGGGCGGGGCTGCGTCCGACAACAACGACGTCAGGCGGGGAGGCATCGAGCGGAGACGGGCAGCGGTGTTGGGCAGGGTGGCGGCGGGGATAGAGAGGAGAGAGGACGGGTGGAGTTGGGGATCGAGAGAGTGAGGACGAAAAAGGACGATAACGGTTTTACTGTGCCACGAGCTGACTAGTGCTGGCGTGGGCCTAATGGGCCTAAATGCGCAATAACAGGCCTAATGTGCAACGCGAGCATTAAGCTAATAGCTATGGCATATGAATCTAGCCCACACCAGCACTATTCAAAAATATTAGTGCTCGCATTGGCCAAAAATGGCGTGCCACCAATGTAAGTTGTGGCTAGCCATTTCTCCACTAGTGGTTGTTCGACTGTGCTTAAATTATCTCTTTTCTTCTGAAGTAAATCACCACCTTACGACAAAAATAAATTGCACACCATATATGCTTTATCATTACACATTACATCAAGGTATCAAACACATCTAATTTAATCATTGTGGATAGTTAATATACATACTGAAGTATCTAAAGAGGTTTGTAAAATAATCCCTCCATCCCAAAATAAGTGACTCAAAAGTGACTCAACTTTGCACTAACTTTAGTATAAAGTTGAATCACTTATTTTGGGACAGAGGGAGTATGTTATACCAGCAAAGTTGATATCACCATGGAGTCTAATGTCTTGCTTAAGTCCTTGTTGCAAGTGAGTACAATGTATTTAAGCAAACGAAGTAGTTTTCAGATAAAAACATATTTTGTAATTTCTATAGGACATCAAAATATTATGTGAAAATAAAGTTTTGCTCCTTAATTGTTTTCACAACGCAATCATATTTCAACACAATAATGTGACATCCCCGGATTATGCTACAGTGATCATTGTAATTAAGCCACAGTGATGACCATGATCAATGCCTAATCATTGTCCTAAAGAGTGCTTGATCAAACTTCGGATCAGTTCTCGTTTCAAATTTCTGTTGAAATTCAAAATTCGATTAATAAGTGGAATAAATAATTTTGTCAAACACAAAACAAAAATCATGGTAAGATTGCAAAGATTCACCTCATAATTATAAAATATGAAACCATATTTATCGAGCCCTCTTTTGTATCAAACTAATTTTTAGCTATGGCCAAATCATTATTCAATGCCATTTTATTTTAATCAATTACAAATATTGAATCACAAATATTTTATGAGATTGCAATAAATTGCAAAATGAATACTAAACCAAATGCCCTATTTCTACAAAAGATTATTATTACAAATTAATTAAAACATAAAAGTTCTATAAAAAAGGAAATTTAACACAAAAGGAGAAAAACCCATCCACCCCCATTGGGCTGGCCCATCTCGACCACACCTCCTCCCCGGGCCTATAAAAGGTCCCTCTGCCCCAAACCCTAACTTTTCTTCCCCTCCCCATTTTATTCCACCCCTGTGGCAGCTCCCTCCCTCTCCCATGTGCCCGACCAAATCCGGCGCCCCTAACTCCCCCGAGCCTCTACCACCCCTGCAATGGTGGTAAGCACCACCCGGGGGCTGCTCCCCTTCTCCCTCTCCTCCCATAGCTCCGGCCACCGCCCTCACCCCTCCGTCCGCACTCCCGCAAACCCCGACTCCCACCTCTCCCCTCGTGGAGTCTCGCAACTGCTCTCCCTCCCCTCGCATGTCTCGCCTCGCGCCCATGGCTGCATGCTCACCCATGCCGCCCTCCAGTTGCCGCCCGCCCCACTGTGCAGCTCCCCCCCGCACTCGCGGTCCCGCGCACCTGACCGCGTCCTGCCTCGCCCCGCTGCTGCACCCGGGTCCACTTCGGCAAGCCTCGTCGGCCACGGGCCGTCGCCCCGCTCCCTACTGCCCCGGCTCGCTTTGGGCCTTTGCCGCGTGCTGCTAGTTAGTGGGGATTAGGCCCCCACTAACCCCCCTTACTCAATGACAGAGGGGGCCACACCCCCTAAACCAAAAAAAGAAGTACAAATAAAAAACAAATATATATATAATTAAATTAAATTAAATTAAACTATTACATAGTTAATTAACTAGATTAGAGTAATTAGATAAGCTTAAAACTCTGTTAAGTTAGTAAAATCTAATCTAACTAATTTAATTATGTTAATTTAAATAAGAGTGGATGACATGTGGGCCAGCTGTGTCATCTCGCTAACGATTACTTAACTAACCTAATGTGGCATTGACAAATGGACCCCACTTACTAATTAAATCAGTAATTAGATTCAAAAAATCTTTGCTAAGCCCACTATCTATGACAGGTGGGGCCCAGCAGTCAGTTTGACGACTCAACTGACTATTGAATGTTGATGTGAGCATGAAATCATGCTGATGTCATTAACGATTATTAAATTTAATTGACCCTATCTAATCCCTAAATAATTAATAAAATTTTAAATATTAATATGAAATAATCCATAACCCAGATGAAAATAATGTATACATGAAAGTTGATCAGAAAAACGAGACGAACCCGGATACGCTATCTATTCGTTTGTCACGTGTCCCTAGCATAGAAAACGTGGAATTTTCCACCCGTTTCACGTGTGCGGTAGTTGCCAGAGACCTGGGAAATATCATCAGATATTTTCCTGATCCGTCTATAACGTCTAATGTTGCATTAGTGCATGCCTAGCCCTGCATATTGCCATGTCATGCACAGTGTTGCATATGTGCTTATAATTATTATTCCCCCCCCCCCCCCGTTCTTAGCGGTAGACCCTGAGACTAACGGTACTTCTGGTACGACTACCCTCCTGATGACCAGCCTTTTGCCGCAAAGCAATACGACAAGTAAACCCCCCGTGATCATTCCTATATCACATATTCTTTCTCCCTCATGCTTGCATTAAATTTTGCTACTGTTGTAGTTAGCTCCTATATCGATGCATAGCCTGCTTTGGATAAACTGCTACTTTATTCTACTTCACCTTAAAATTGTTTTGTATAGATGGAGCACTCATCCCTTTTGACCCTTAGTTCAGTTGCCCCTGCTTTTTCATGAAGTCTAGCTCATCTGATCGACGAGCCATGACCCGTCACAACACTCATATCCCCTTCATTGTACGACGCTGCATAGCTACTATCGAGTACCGAGGGCGATACCTCATTACGTACTCCGACGTTAACGATATAGCGTAGTTGACTGGCGGTGGTTCTCGGATGGTGATTCCTCCTTCACCACCTCCGATAACAACCATGTCGTACAACCCATCAAGCGTGGACCATTGAGGGTGATTCCTCCTTGGCCACCTCGACGGTTACATCATTCAAAATCCATCGAGGGTGATAGCTCAGATCCTTCTGATGTTAGAGTCGCACAACTACTTGACCTTGTTACTCGGAACTGGATGAATGGTGTGTTGTAGGGTGATGCCCGCATAGATGTGATGATGAGTTAATTAAAATTCTAATGAATTTGGGTATTTGATCTGAGTTGGTTAGGAGACCCTTTCGCACTACCTTCACATGGGAGAAGTTATGGGTACTCGACGTCGTGGTATCACCCGAAGCTCTTCAGATGTCACCAATGGAGCGACACGCGCCCGAGTGGCCCGGATAAGCATCATTCTTGTATAAGAGGTGCCGGGACTGACATCAGCCGCCCTTGCATCGTCCAAGATTGCAAAGGGTGATGGGCCCATGACCCCTTCGCGCTTAGGATTTAGACTGGCGGGCTGGCCTCTCTGTTGAGTCTAGGTAGGGCTCCGACGTGTTAATGTTCCGAGGCCGGGCATGAACTAGGAAAGTGTGTCCGGCTAGAGTTATCAAGCGTGTTGGCTACTGTGGTGCGCCCTTGTTGGGATGAAAATTAACTATTCGAATAGCCGTGTCGATGGTTACACGTTGATGTGGAGTTGTGCCTCGATCTTATACAACTATAACTATTACTTAACTAGGATGTTTGCTCTAGGATTGCTTCCATGCAGGGAAGTCGAGGAAGAATCTTTGGGCGTGACCTCTTTTAAAATTTGCTGCAACAATATGACTATTATGTGTTAATTGCTCTACTCTCGTCTATTGCTGCAAGACCCTTGAAGAAGCTAATCGTTGATAGGACTAGTCCTTCTCTCTCTATTCTCGCATTATTGCAGGCAGTCCACATATAAATCCCTTCCCTTTGATACTCTCGCATTGTTCCCGTCTTGAGGATGGGTTGTGCTTCAAGTGTGGCCATCCAGTTCACCGTGCTAGAGACTGCAGGCAGAATCCGAACCAGCTCGCACTTCTGCCAACTGGCAGTGGCAACAATAAGAACCGCAAGAACAATGCCAAGCCTGCTTATGTTCATAGTGAGGCCAACAACATTGATATGGGTCAAGCTCAAGACCAACCTGCTACTGTGATGGGTACACTTCTCGTTAACTCGGTACCTGCTTCTGTATTGTTTGATACAGGGGCATCGCATTCCTTGATGTCAGAAAAATTTGCATTCATGCATGGCGTTAAGTATGAAGAGATGAACATCCCGATAGTGGTAAACACCCCCCGTAGGCCAATGTCGACCTCCATGGTTTTCCCCAATGTCCCCGTTGAAATTGAAGGGTTGGAATTCCTTGCCGCTCCCTTGTTATTGAATTCTTCCAACATTGACCTCATACTGGGAATGGACTGGTTGAAAGCTCATACGTCTTCAATCGTTTGTGCCACCAGAACCGTCCACCTCCTACACCCTTCAAATGAGTTAGTAAGCTACCATGCCCATCTCGTTCGAGATGCTGAGGCACGACTATACACCTTGAATGCATTAAATGCATCGCCTCTTGAAGTGATCAAAAACATTCCAATTATCCGGGAATTCCAAGATGTCTTTCCAGAAGAACTTCCAGGGATTCCCCATGCTTGAGTTGTCGAGTCTGTCATCGACTTGATACCCGGTACCACTCCAATCGCCAAGTATCCTTATAAAATGCCTCCACATGAACTTCTTGAACTTAAACAAGAAATTGATAATTCGCTTCGTCTGGGTTTCATTCGTCCAAGTTCCTCTGCTTGGTGAGCAACTTCTCTCTTTGTTAAGAAGATGAATGGAACAAAGCGTTTGGTTCAATACTACCGTCCTATCAATCAAGCCACTATTGAAAATAAATATCCAATTCCTCGGATAAATGATCTGTATGATTAACTTGCTGGTTCCTCAGTCTTCTCTAAACAAGACTTGAGGTTAGGACACCACCAGATCTGTGTTCGCAAAGAGTATATCCCAAAGACCGCTTTTGTTACTGGCAATGGATCATACGAGTACACCGTCATGTCCTTCAGCTTAACCAATGCACCGGCAACCTTGTCTTGGTTGATGAATTATATATTCATGGACTACCTCGACAAATTTTCCGTGGTGTATCTAGATGATATTCCGGTATATTCGAAGAATAATGAAGAGCATGCCGAACGTCTTCGTCTTGTACTAGATAAGCTTCAGGAGCATAAACTTTGTGCGAAGTATTCCAAATGTGACTTCTAGCTGGACGAAGTTATGTACCTTGGTCATGCGATCTCCAAGGATGGTATTGCGGTCAACCCTAAACGAGTTCAAGCTATTCTTGACTGGACTCCCGGGAAGAATGTCAAGCAAGTCAGAAGTTTTCGTGGACTCACCATCTATTGTCGTTGATTCATCGAGAACTTCTCCAAGATTTCCAAGCGCTTAACCAATCTGCTTCACAAAGGTGTTAAGTATGAGTGGACTGATAAATGCCAGGAAAGTTTCCAAGATTTCCAAGCCCTTAACCAATCTGCTTCACAAAGGACAAACTGACATCTGCTCCACTACTTGATCCTCCGGATAATATGTAGGATTTCATCATTTATTGTGACGCTTCTTGCCAAGGGATAGGTTGTATCCCAATGCAAGATCGCAAGGTGATTGCGTATGACCCTCGTCAGCTACGTGTTGAGGAAGTGAACTACCCAGTTCATGACCTCGAACTTGCTGCAGTAGTACATTCACTTCAAGAGTGGCCGAATTACCTTCTTGGTAATCGTTGTGAGATCTACACTGATCATCAAAGCTTGAAGTACCTGTTCACTCAGCCGATCTGAATCTATGTCTACAGAGATGGATAGTACGCAAAACAGATTTTGACTGTGGAATACCGTATACCCTGAGAAAGGCTAACGTGATGGCTGATGCCTTGGGTCGCAAGTCATAGTGCAACCACCTCCATGTTCATAAGGTTTATGACCGTATTCAAGAGGAATTTCGTAAGCTGAACCTCGATATTGTTCCTCAGGGTTCCCTTGTTGCCCCTCCTAAAGAATTTCATAAGAAGAACCTAAGTGTTGTTAATCAGGGATCCCTCAATAACCTGGTTGTTGAAACAGATCTCGTGGGCATCATCAAGACTATTCAACTCTGTGACGATGATGTCGAAATAATTAAGCGCTATATTGCACAAGGTAAACCCACTTGCTTCACTGTTACTTATGATGAAGCCTTGTACTTGAAAGATCGCCTATTCGTCCCAAATAAAAAAGGAAACTCTCAGAATGACTGGACGGGTGATGAAAGAAGTTCATGATACCCCGATGTCTATACATTCGGGTAGTACCAAGATGTATCAGGATATCCGTTAAAGATTCTGGTGGCCAAATATGAAACAAGACGATGCACCCTATGTTGTAGAATGTGATATTTGTTGGTGAATCAAAGCAGAATATCAAAAGCCTGCTAGAACTCTGTAACCTATCTCTATTCCTGAATGGAAATGGGAACAACTTAAAATGGACTATGTCACCGGTTTTCCCAGATCTCATAAAGGTAATGATGCTATCGTTGTCGTCATTGACAGATTATCTAAAGTTGCACATTTCCTGGCCGTTAAAGAAACAATTACTACTAGTCAGCTGGCAGATCTTTATATGCCCAGAATGGTTTCACTTCACGGTATTCCATTGGGAATCAGCTCGGACCGTGGTAGCTTGTTCACTTCAAAATTCTGGGAAAGTTTCCAGGAGGCTATGGGGACTCATCTATCCTTTAGCACTGCACTTCACCATCAATCCCTGGGACAAGTTGAACGAGGCAACCAAATTCTCAAATACATGCTTCGATCTTGTGTCATTTCTTTTAGTAAGAAATGGAAGGAATCTCTCCCGTATGCCGAGTTCTCCTACAACAATAGCTATCATGCTATTCTGAAGATGGACCCTTTCAAAGTACTGTATGCACAAAGGTGCCGAACCCCTCTGAATTGGTCACAAAGTGGGGAACGATCACTCTTCGGTCTGGATCTTATCCAGCATGCCGAAGATCAAGTCCGCATTATTCATGAGAATCTGAAGGCTGCTCAATCTCGTTAGAACAGTCAGTATGACCGTCATCATCAAGATATGGTATATCAAACTGGCGAAAAGGCTTATCCCCGTGTCACACAAACGAGAGGTGCACACCGTTTTGGGATCAAGTCCAAGCTAGCTCCTCGCTATATTGGTCCATCCAGTATTCTCGAAAAGCATGGAAGAGTGGCCTATCAATTGGAAGAGGCGGCGGACCTTTCTCAGGTTCACGATGTCTTTCATGTTTCTCACCTCCGCCACTTTTTCAAAGATCCTGTTCGAGGAGTGGATCATGATATGCTTGAGCTGCAACAAGACCTATCTTATAAAGAGCATCCGGTCCGCATTCTTTATCAGACTGAACGTCAGACTCGATGCAAGATCACCAAATTCCTTAAAGTGCAGCGGTCAAATCATTCCGAAGATCAAGCCACTTGGGAACGTGAGGATCATCTTCGTGATGAATACACCGAGCTCTTTCCTTCTACCTCTTGATTCTCAGCATGAGAATTCTTGTTAGTGGGGGAGAGTTGTGACATCCCCGGATTATGCTGTCGTGATCATTGTAATTAAGCTGCAGTGATGACCATGATCAATGCCTAATCATTTTGCTAAACAGTGCTTGCTCAAACTTTCGATTAGTTCTCGTTTCAAATTTCTATTGAAATTCAAAATTCAAATAATAAGTGGAATAAATAATTTTGTCAAACACAAAAACAAAAATCATGGTAAGATTACAAATATTCACCTGACCATTATAAAATATGAAACCATATTTATCAAGCCCTCTTTTATCTCCAAATATTTTTTAACTGTGGCCAATTCATTATTGAATGCCATTTTATTTTAATCAATTACAAATAATGAATCGAAAATATTTGATGAGATTGCAATAAATTGCAAAATGAATACTAAACCAAATTCCATATTTCTACAAAAGATTATTATTACAAATTAATTATAACATAAAAGTTCTATAAAAAAGGAAATTTAACACAAAAGAAAAAAACGCCTTCCCCCCCATCGGGCCGGCCGAATCAGCCCACCTGGCGACCCACCCTCCTCCCTCGCCTATGAATGGCCCCTCTCCCCCACACCCTAACTTTTCCTCCCCTCCCCATTTTCCTCCACCCCCCTGGCGGCTCCCTCCCTCTCCTCTGTGCCCGGCCGAATTCGGAGCCCCGTGGCCATCAACGCCGGCACCACTCTGACCTCCCCCGAGCCTCTGCCACTCCTGTAGTGGTGGTGAGCTCCACCCGAGGGCTCCTCCCCTTCTCCCCCTCCTCCCCTAGCTCTGGCTGACTCCCTCGCCCCTCTGTCCGCACTCCGGCAGACCGCGGCCCCCTCCTCTCCCCTCACGGAGTCTCGCCTAAGCTCTCCCTCCCCTCGCCCGCCTGGGTTCGGCCCCGCGGCTACTCATGCACCCGCGCTGCCCATCCGGCTGCCACTCGCCCCCTTGTGAAGCTCTCTCCCCCCTTGGGCACTCACGCCCCCCCCCCCCCCCCCGCGCACTGCTGCACTGCTGCACCCAGCCCCGCTCCGATGAGCTGCCAGCGGGCACGGGCCGTCGCCCCGCATTGCTGCCCATGCTGACTTTGGGCCTTTGCCGCATGGTGCTGGTTAGTGGGGATTAGGCCCCAACTAACCCCCTTACTCAATGACAAAGGGGTGCCACGCCCCCTAAACCAAAAAAAGAAGTATGAATAAAAAATTGAATATCAATTTTTTAATAACTATTTAATTAAATGAATAGTTAATTAACTCGATTAGAGTAATTAGATAACTTTAAAACTCTATTAAGTTAGCTAAACCTAATCTAACTAATTTGATTGTGTTAATTTAAAAATCGTGGATGACATGTGGGCCAGCCGCGTGAGCTGGCTAATCTAGTAATTAGATTAAGTTAGATTAATTAACTAATCTAATGTGACACTCAGAGATGGACCCTAGTTGCTTATTAAATCAGTAATTATATTAAATAAACTATGTACAGCCACTGTCTATGACAGGTGGGGCCCACGAGTCAGTTTGACCAGTCAACTGATTTTTGACTCTTGATGTCAGTATTACATCATGCTGATGTCATTAATGATTTTTAAATTTAGTTAAACCTATTTAATTCTTAAATCATTCTCAAAACTTCAAAAATTAATATAAAATAATCTATAATCCGGATGAAAATAATTTATACAAGAAAGTTGATTATAAAAACGAGACGAACCTGGATGCACTATCCGTTCGTCTATCACGTGTCCCTAGAATAGCAAACGTGGAACTTTTCCATCCATTTCGCATGTCGAGTAGTAGCAAGAGACTTGGGAAATATCGTGAGATATTTTCCCAATCCGTCTATAACATCTAATGCTGCGTTACTACATGCCTAGCCCTACATATTGCCATGTCATGCATAGTGTTGCATCTGTGCTTATATTTATTGTTTCTTCCCCCCTTCTTATCGGTAGATCCCGAGACTGTTGTTGTTGCCGGGTACAACTACCCTTTTGATGACCAGCCCTTTGCCGCAGAGCAACAAGGCAAGCAAAACACCTTGATCATTCCTATATCGCCAATTCTTTCTCCCTCGTGCTTGCATTGGAATTTTGTTAATGTTGTTGTTAGCTCCTATATCTGATGCAAAGACTGCTTTTGATAAACTGCTACTTTATTCTACTGCACCTTAAAACTGTTTAGTATAGGTGGAGCAGTCATCCCTTTTGACCCCTTAGTCCAGTTGCCCTTGCTTTTTCATGAAGTCTCGATCATCTGTTCGACGAGCCATTACCTGTCACAGCAGTCACACCTCCTTAGTTGTACAACGTAGCACAGCTACTATTGAGTACCGTGGGTGAAACCTCGTTACGTACTCTGATGTTAACGATGTAGTGTAATTGACCGGCGGTGGTTCTCGGAGGGTGATTTCTCCTTCACCACCTCCGATAACGACCCTATCGTATAACCCATCAAGCATGGCCCATCGAGGGTGATTGCTCCTTGGCCACCTTTATGGTCAGATCATTTGAAATCAATCGAGGGTGATACCTCGGATCCCTCTGATGTTACAACCGCAGAACTACTTGACCTTGTTACTCGGAACTTGATGAATGGTATGTTCCGGGTGGATTCCCGGGTGGATGTGATGATCAGTTAATAAAAATGCTAATGGATTTGGGTATTTGATCTGAGTTGGTCGGGAGACCCTTTCGCACTAACCTTCAGGGGGAGAAGTTTTTGGTACCCGACGTCGTGGTATCAGCCGAACCTCTTCAAATGTGAGGAATGGAGCGACGCGCGCCCGAGTAGCCCCGGTAACCATCGTTCTTGTATAAGAGGTGCGAGGACTAACATCGCCCGCCCTCGGATCATGCAGGAGCGCAAAGGGTGATGGGCCCAGGATCCATGTGTGCTAGGATTTAGACTGGCGGGCTGACCTCTCTGTTGAGTTTAGGTAGGGCTGCGACGTGTTGATTTTCCGAGGCCGGGCATGACCCATGAAAGTGTGTCCGGCCAGAGTTTATCAAGCGTGTTGGATACTATGGTGCACCCCTGTGGGGATGAAAATTAACTATTCGAATAGCCGTGTCCATCGTTACATGACGATTTGGAGTTGTGCCCGTTCTTATAAAGTACAACTGTTACTTAACTGGAATGTTTGCTTAGGGATTGCTTCCTTGTAGGGGAGTCGAGGAAGAATCTTTGGGCATGACCTCTTTTAATATTTATGAAATAATATGGCTATTATGTGTTACTTGCTCTACTCTCATCAACTGCTGCAAGACCCGTGAAGATGCTAGTCTTTGATAGGACTAGTCCTTTTCTCTCTATTCTCGCATTGCTGAAGTCAGTCCACATATAACCCCTTTCCCTTTGATACTGATGCATAGTTTTGATGTCAGTCTTCTCAGTACTTTGAATGAGTACTCACCATTGCTTTGCTAACCCTTTTCCCCTTGATATGTTGCTACGACCAGATGATGGAGCCCAGGAGATGGCATATCCCGCCGATGACGTCTACTACCCCGACGGTGCCTACTACTACGTGGAGGCCACTTAAGACCAGGAGTAGTTAAGAGGTTCCTAGGCAGGAGGCCTCGCCTCGTTCGGTCGTTATCACTTTTTGCTAGCCTTCGCTCAGGCAGTATCATGTTTAATGTATGTACTCAGATATTTGTTGCTTCCGCTGACTCGTGTGTTTATCGAGCTTCTGTATTCTAGCCCTCGAGGCCCCTCGCTTGTAATATAAAGCTTGTTTGTTTTTATTTGTGTCTAGAGTTGTGTTGTGATATCTTCCCGGGAATCCTTGATTATGGTCGTACGCATTCGCTTGTATAATTAGCGTACGATCAAATCGAGGGTGTCACAAATATACATCTTTTGTGTTTTACAGTACATCATAGAATTATATTTCTTCATATATGGCCACACAAAGGTAAAAATTTGTTCAGTCCCTACAATAATTTTTTCACAAGTTACCAATAAAGGATAGATTTCTTTCCAATGGTTCAAAAAATGTGGATTCTTGTTGGATCTTAGTCGGATCCACTGTTCTCTATATGGATGGAGAAATAAGATAGTCTGAGACGACCAAGGATTAGCAGAACCTTTATTTCGAGCATACTCATATGTCGATTGATTTATGTACTAAATGCCCATAAATTCTTATTAATTTACCAAAATAGAAGAAATATAATCCCATATGAGCATATTACCATAAATTATGGAGAGACCACACTTCTGCATGCTGCTAGGCCGCACTAAAGAGGAGATCAGCTCCCATGCCATCTCAAAATGTTCATTGTATACACATGTAAATGTTGGCACTTAGAAAAATTGGAACTATATTTCTTCTAATAATTACCATAAGAATATAGCAAGCAATTATCCATAAGTAGTATGTCATCTAGACTTCTCGACAAAAACAATGTTGCCTGGATTGTGTATATGTACCTGCTTGTTGAGGTGTTTGGAATTCCCCAACCGTTGATGGTTGTGAAAACAAATATTCTCTCTTTAGTCATGTTTAATGGATGAATACTGGCCTTTTTGTATCTCACTACCGCACGTGCTTGCATTGTGGGAAAGTAATGTAGAGAAGGAGTGCAGTTCGTAAGCAGGAGGAGTTGGGAGATTAGCACACTTACTCCACTAATTTACTCGCCATCAGTTTGAACACTTCCTCATGTCACGTCAGTATCATGTCTTTGGATGTGCTTGTAGTCCTCCCGCATGTGAAATGACTTAGCCATGTTGTCGAACTTCCACTTGTGATGACACTTATCCTCTTTCCGCAAAAATAAAGAACGTGTTACACCATGAACTGACACCCTTCATCCCCATATGCACCCCCATATGTGTGTGTGCCTTGATTTCCTTTTTCAACTTGTCATCAGCTAGAGGACTAAGCTTATGAGCAGATGGTGCATTATTTGCTCTGTACTTGATGAATACTAAGCTTCATGGGCATGTGCACCTCTGATGACAGCCAGTATGAGCCACGTCGGAGCCACCCGACGAAAACCTCCATGACCTCAATAAAACATCGAGCAATTAGCATTGAAGATGATTAAATTCTTTCCGTGCGAAAAGGAGACGGATTGGATCGAAAAACCGATCTCCTTTGCCACGGCCACGTATCGTTACTACTAAAATATGTTGTGTGATACGTCTCCAACGTATCTATAAATTTCGATTGTTCCATGCTATTATATTATATGTTTTGTATGCATTTATATGTTATTTTGTATTATTTTCTCGACTAACCTATTAACCTAGAGCCTAGCGCCATTTTCTGTTTTTTCCATGTTTTTGAATATTGCAGATAAGAAATATTAAATGGAGGATAAAGGGAATTAAATCTCCGAAAAGATTTTTCTTGGACCAAAAGACACGCAAGAAACTTGGAGTAGGGTGCAAGGCAGTTGTCGAGAGGCCACAAGCCTGAAGGGTGTGCCCTGGGGGGGGGGGGGGGGTGGACGCGCCCCCTTGCTTGTGGGCCCCCTGCCAGGTCATCCTAATTTTTCTGAAGTTTTGGAGTTACACAAGTATTCGAAGTAAACAGATTGCTACATATTGTTCTGTTTTTGATAGATTATGTTTTCTTTGTGTTGTTTGCTTATTTTGGTGAATGTATGTGTTGTATCGGGGGGTATGAACAATGGAGAAGTTAGAATATAGTAAATATTACATCAATATAAATAAAGAATGAGTTCACAACAGTACCTAAGTGGTGATTTATCTTTCTTATACTAACAGATCTCATGAGTTTTGTGTTGAGTTTTGTGTTGTGAAGTTTTCATGTTTTGGGTAAAGATTTGATGGACTACGAAATAAGGAGTGGAAAGAGCCTAAGGTCGGGGATTCCCAAGGCACTCCAAGCCATATTCAAGGATACCAAAGAGCCTAAGCTTGGGCATGCCCCGGAAGGCATCCCCCCTTTCGTCTTCAATCCATTGGTAAATTTACTTGAGGCTATATTTTTATTCACCACATGATATGAGTTTTCCTTGTAGCGTCTTGTATGGTACGAGTCTTTACTTTTTAGTTGGCCATAATAATCCTATCTACACACATATTTTGAGAGAGAGAGACACACTGAATTGTGAATTTATTTGAATACTCTTTATGCTTCACTTATATATTTTGAGCTAGGTAATGTTGCTCTAGTACTTCACTATATCTTTTAGAGCAGGATGGTGTCGTGGAATTATTAAACTCTCATACTTCACTTATATTATTTTGAGAGTTCTTTAAACGGCATGGTAATTTGTTTAGGTTATTAATTTATTCCTAATATAATAGGCATCCAAGAGGGATATAATAAAAACTTTCATATTAAGTGCATTGAATATGATGAGAAGTTTGATTCCTTGTATATAGTTTTGAGACGTGAGGATGGTGATATGAGAGTCATGCTAGTAAGTAATTGTGAATTATAAAAAATAATTGTGTTGAAGCTTGTGATTCCCATAGCATGCATGTATGGTGAACCGTTGTGTGATGAAGTCGGAGCATGACTTGTTTAATGATTGTCAACCTTTGTGTGGAGGTCGGGATCAGGCCCTGGTTAACTCCTACCAACCCTGCTCCTAGGAGCATGCGTCTAATACTTTTCTTCGATAGCTAATGGGCTTTTTCAATAAGTATGTGAGTTCTTTATGACTAATGTTGAGTTCAAGGATTATACACGCTTCGACACTTCCACATTTGCTAGCCTCTCTAGTACAGCACAACTTTCGCAGGTACATTAAACCCACCTTCCTCAATACCGCCATCGTATATTTTCCTCAAAACATCCACCATATCTACCTATTATGGCATTTTTATAGCCATTTCGAGATATATTTCCATGCAACACCACCTTCTCGTTTTATGACACGCACCATTACTTCCATATAGCTTGTCATACTTTTTCTATATATGGAGTTGTAATCTTTTGAGTTGTAAGTAACTAAAAGTGTGATGACTTTGCATTATTAGAGCATTGTCCCGTGTGAGAAAAAAGGATGATGGAAGCTATGATTCCATCACAAGTTGGGACGAGTCTCCGAACTTTACAAAAAATAAAAGAGGCCATAAAAGCCCGTACAAACAAAATAGAAAAAAATAAGAACAAAATGAGAGAAAGAGAGAATCGAATATGCTACTATCTTTTTCCACACTTGTGCTTCAAAATAGCACCATGTTCTTCATAGAGAGTCTTTTATGTTGTCAATTTCATATAACTAGTGGTACACATGTTTTGCACAACCACTTAGTTTTGTTTTTGAGCTTTCATACACTTATAGCTCTAGTGCATTTGTTGCAAGGCAATCCCTACTCACCCACATTAATATCTATTGATGGGCATCTCCATAGCCCGTTGATATGGCTAGTTGATGTGAGACTATCTTCTTCCTTTCTTTTTGCAACCTCCACCACATTCTATTGCACCTATAATGTTATATCCATGGCTCGCGCTCATGTATTGCATGAGAGTTGACAAGGTTTGGAAACATAATCAGTGTGAAACAATTGCTTGATTTTCACCTGGGTTGTGCACGATTTCGATACTTTGTGTGATGAAGATGGAGCATAGCCAGACCATATAATTTTGTAGGGATAACTTTCTAAGACCAAGCTATTTCGAAAAGAAGCAATTACCTTATTAGTATGCTTGAAGTATTATTGTTTTTATTTCAATATAGACTTTTGTTTTGAGTCTTATGGATTTGAATATTCATGCCACATTAGAAAAAATTAAATATTTTAGGTAGCATTCCACATAAAAACCTCTGTTCTTATCATTTAACTACTCAAGGGCGAGCACAAATTAAGCTTGGGTATGATGATACGTCTCCAACGTATCTAAAATTTTTGACTGTTCCATTCTATTACATTATATGTTTTGGATGATTTATATGTTGTCTTATATTATTTTTAGGACTAACCTATTAACCTAGAGCCCCGCTGTGGGGACCCCGACTTATGAGTCGAGATCGCCGAATGAACATGCTGAGTGATCCCAGAGATCAATGCTCACCGAACACACAGATACTGAATAATAAGAGTCTTACATCCAAGTACCGAATTATTACATCACGTGACCGATTGGTCAAGTTCACAAGGTAGGGCCTATAAGGCCAAATCACACTGATACAACTAGAAGCGGAAATCTTAGGGCTAAGTGGGTGCCCATGCCATCAGCCTACACCAACAGGCATTCTGACATGGAAGCGCCCTAGTTCGCAGGGGCGTCTCCGAAGACGTACTCAACTCCAAACTCGAGTGCTTCCATGTCTGGTCAATAATATAATCAGTGGCAAGCCAATGTGTACTTTTGAATGTACTCGTAAACAGCCCATGATATGAACAATGCAAGTGAAGGATAACAAATAACATTCTTATTTGGTGGATATCTCCTTGATGGTAAATAAACATGATCATAGGTATGCATCATAAGTAAACTACTTTTGAAGAACAGGTTACGGATATCAATATATCTGTCAAGGGCAGAACCATCTGGGTTCACCGTATATGCATAGTCACCAAACTTGGTCATATCATTACTTTCATAGTAACTCCTTTTATCACAACTCACACACACACTTGGTTTATGCGGAAACGACTGGACGTAATTTAAGCAGCACCATCCAACTGTCCTTGCCTGTGGACACGGCTATTCAAATAGTTTTACACTGTAAAGAGGTAGTACGCTGGACCCATGAGATCCACGAAAATTCGGCGTCATCCACGACTCGCGGTATATAACATAGCCGAGGTAAGTAGCCGATCAACGCCTTTCCCCTGACGATAGTAGACAAAGAGGTCCACTCGATTGGTACCCAACCCATATATTGTACGTCTTACGAGCACTGACTCTAGACAGTATCAACCATGCAGGGACCAACGGTGTGCCTGGACCACGTAAAAAAGGCATAGCCGCCATACCTGGCACGACCCCATCACGAGAGTGACCACACATCACTCCCGCTACTAGTAATGTGGCTCTTTTCTAGCACCGACCAGAGTAATCAACAAAGCTCCGTCCCATAAAGGGGTAACGTGGTCGTACATGTAAGGTTGGGACGGTCGACACATCATAAATATAATCCCATTTCTGAAACCATACTCACTCAAAATACCCGGTGCACCACTTCACCAAAAGTGGCCACCTAACTCATCATCACCCTCAGGCATTAGTGGCACCCGACGGGGTTTTCATAAACCTTTGATTTATACCAACAATATGCTCATGTTAACATTACTCTAACTTTACTTGTCAACATGATAGTAGCATGACCCTCATAGGTGGTAGGATCAAGCTCAACGCATGTGCTCCGGAGGAGCCATCGGTAACATCACTTCAATAATTTACCGGCACTTATGATCATATGCAACGAAAGTATTTGCTACACTAACATGCTCAGTCATGGTCAAAGGGTTGCTTGCCTTGGTCAGCTAGGTATCCGGGGTCTTCGAGGTCTTCTGCTCCGATTCCTTCGTCACACGTGTTTTCTATCGTCGTATAAAGATAAAATAATAAGTAGATCACTCTCAAACAAATCACAAAGTCATTTGTTGGTTATTTTCAAAATAGTTGCTTCTGCTTTTAATGAAGAAGCAAAACTATTCCAAATTAATCATTTTTATTATTATGAAACAGAATAGTTGCTGCAAAAATTCAAACAATGGTTGTATTTAATACTACACATTTTTAGAAGATTAACAATGGAAATATCATATTTTTACACTGGTTAAATCTTTTTATAGAAATCTTTGAAAATCAAGTTTTTAAATAAAAGAAAAAGGGCTACAGCCCCTGGCTTGGCTTGGCCTGGGACTAGGCCGGCCCAAAGTCCAGCCATCTAGCTTGCCCAGGCGCGCGCGCCGTCAAGTTTGAACCTGACGTTCGGGCCCCTGCAGTCAGTGGCTACGGGCAGTGAGGGAGAGAGAGATGGGCCACCCACAGGTGGGGCGCACCTGTCGGGGTCGTGTCCTACCTTTGGCCAGAGAGGAGGAGGAGCACACCGGCGTGGCTACCGACGTCCTCGGGCCCCAACGAAGACGGAAATGGGTCTGGCTCGTGATCGCCTACCTATTGGTGGTCAAGACAACGATGGAGGGGCTCAGATTTACCGGCGACGAGGAACCCGCGGCGGACGAGTTTCGGGCGAAGGTGGAGGGGTAGCTAGGGGCACGGATTAGCTTCGGAAAGTTGGGGGAAAGGTTCCTGGGGTCAAGGGGACTGGTTTGGTCGGTAGAGTGACGCAGGAGCCATCGTGTAGCCGGAGATCGACCAGAGCTCTGAGGCGGAGCGGCCTTGGTCGATTTCAAGCACCGGGGCTCTGCTAGCTTGCTGGGGTGTCTAGGAAGGTGCTATAGGTTGCTATGATGTTGTCTGAGGGGTGCAGGAGTGAGGGAGAGAACTATTTATAGGCCCGTGACGGTGAGCCGATTTGGGAGCACCGGTGACTCACCTTGGCGCGCATGGGGGTGCAGAGAGGAGCTGGGGTCGAAACCACGGTCTCAGGACGTGGTTTTGGATTACTAGAACCTACTGCGGGGAAGGGAGAGAGAGGGGAGACGAGCATCCGTGGTTGCGCATACCTGGCCGGTACTTGTGCGCGCGGGGCACGCGTCGCACTAGCTCTAGCGCGGGAGAGGAGTGGTCCTGATGGTCGTATGATGCAGAGGGGCTATCGGGGAAGAAGTTGGACACCTTGGGGGAGGCTGGAACTGGCTGAGGGCGTCGCCCCCACCTTGGAGTTCTCTATAGCGCACCCACAACGCAGTTTTGGCATGCCACGACATGCTGGCGCGCTCTGGGGTGCTTTGGACGTGTCTAGCCTGTCCTGGGCACTAGCTGGGATGAGGCTAGCCGTTGGAGACCCGTGGGAGCTTCGGCTGGTCAAGGGAGACAAGAGAAACAGGTGCTATCAGCTTTGAGCTGAATCTTAGAATGGAGATTTTGGCATTTCTACTTTGAACCAGAGAGGGGCCAGTTGACTGGGGCTGTGCGTTGATACTGGCCACCTAATCTGAGAGTTTGGGGCAAAGGGATTGGGTTTAGCTAAGTTAGAGTTGCTTTTACCCATCTGTCAGAAGGTGCTCGAAAGTGGTTTGGGGTGGTTGCACCCCACCACTGGTTCTGCAACTTACCAGGATTGGGTTTGGTGCTAAACCATGGGGTTTCACTAAGTTTGAGCTCCATTGGACAAGTTTAGCCTTGTAAATTTGAAAACTTCACCATTTGACCAGATCTGTTCCTTCCAAAGAGAGTGTGGGCAAATTAAGTCCCACAAATCCCATTTTTGGCGTGGAACCCTCATTTGAAGTATTAGGTACTCCTGCAAAGTTTCAACTCCATTGGACAAACTTTGCAATGTAGAGTTGCTCTAACTTCAATCTGGACACAAGGGGTTTTGCAGTTATGTGGTGTCATTAATCACCTTGGATCAAGGTGAAACTTTATGTGGACACCAAATATGGCTTAGGGATACCACTGGAATTTTGTAGGATTTTATTGAGAATATTTCCTTTGGAAATATTTCAACAGGTCAAAACAGACAGAAATGGTTTTCAGGGTTTTACTCAAATAATAATAATACAAATAGGGGTTGAAAATCTTATGTATGGAAAATATATGTCCTTGTCATCATCTCCAAATTTAATTAGGTTTTTCTAAGGCATAAAAGTACTTTTCCATATAGGAATACCATTTCTCGCCTCAGAAATGGACATGCAAATAAATTAGAAAAATAATTCAGAAAATAATTATTTTGTGGTTTTGGTGCACTAAAATAGTGCTAGGATCAAATCACCAACTTTGGGTGAGAACACTCCTTGCCATCAAGGGCATGTAGTGCAACTCAAAGCAGGGTTCTATTTTATCCAGCAATGAGAGAAGGGTTTTGAAAATAATTTGATGTTGAGAAATGTGGTTTTTATCATCACATGAACAAGCATACAAGCATACAATGACAATCATGGCACTCACAACATTAGTTTGAAAAAGTTTTAACAATCCCAGATTTTTGGATTACAGAAAAAGTGGTAGTGAAAAGAGGGTGTGACACCTGCAGTTCTCCTAACCCTAATTCTTGGCCTATAAAATCCAAATATTCCAGAAACAAAGAAAAGAGGAACGAAAAAACTTTTACACCCCCGGGAGCCTCTGTTCCCGAGAGATCCAATCTGGGAGCCTTTTCCTATAATCTGTCGGAGAGGGAATTCATCATGGAGGGCATCTACATCAACTCTATTGCCCCTCCGATGATGTGTGAGTACTTCACCACAGACCTACGGGTACATAGCTAGTAGCTATATTGATGCTTCTCTCTCTTTGATCTTCAATACCAAGTTCTTCATGACCTTCATGGAGATCTATCCGATGTAATACTCTTTTGCGGTGTGTTTGTCGAGACCCGATGAATTGTGAGTTTATGTTCAGATTATCCATGAATATTATTTGAGTCTCTTCTGAATTCTTATATGCATGATTTCATATCTTTATAAGTATCTTTGAATTGTTAATTTTGTTTGGCCAACTACATTGGTAATTATTGCAATGGGAGAAGTGCTTAGTTTTGGGTTAAATCTTGCGGTGTCCTCACCCAGTAATAGTAGGGATAGCGAGGCACGTATTGTATTGTTGCCATCAACGGTAGAAAAATGGGGTTTTCATCATATTGCTTGAGTCTATCCTCTACATCATGTCATCTTGCTTAATGTGTTACTTTGTTCTTCTTGAACTTAATACTCTAGATGCAGACAGGACTCGGTCGATGTGTGGAGTAATAGTAGTAGATGCAGAACCGTTTCGGAATACCTTATACGGACGTGATGCCTATGTGAATAATCATTGCCTTGGATATATTCATACTTATTTGATTTTCTCTCAATTGCTCGACAGTAATTTGTTCACCCACCATATTATTTTTCTTCATGAGAGAAGCCTCTAGTGAAACCTATGGCCCTCGGGTCTATTTTCCATATCATATTTTCAGATCTATAAACCAAAAATACCAAAAATACTTTGCTGCAATTTATTTACTTTAGTTTTACTTTCAGATCTATCAATATTTTATACCAATCTCTATCAGATCTCATCCTTGCAAATAACTCTGAAGGGATTGACAACCCCTTTATAGCGTTGGGTTCAAGTCTTTGATTATTTGTGTAGGTACTACTATTGGAGTCTCGCTTGTTCCTCCTACTGGATTGATACCTTGGTTCTCAATAAACTAAGGGAAATAATTATCTACTTTGCTGCATCACCCTTTCCTCTTCAAGGGAAAACCTACGCTAGCTCAAGAGGTAGCATTGTCTAATTTGCACAAGAGAGATATTGGAATCTAGGGTGTGTGTACATAGCATAGGAGAGGTCACGTATCAGCAGAAGAGAGATTGTTGTTCCTGTGTTGGATCAATCTCTCATGGCTCGATAGTGACACTTCATGGGTAGGTGTCCCACCTCACCATGTACCTCCTCCAAGAAACCCATCATAAACCTCCGGAATCTGCGTGCATGAATTGATTGATGCACATAGAGGCGGACTCGATGATGTCTTGAAAATGGGCAACCATGGATCGATCGCTCATGGCTCGGTAGAGACGCATCATGGTCAGGTGACCCACGTCCTCATGCACCTCATCCAAGAAATCTGGCGGAAACCTCCGCGATCTAGGCACTTGAATTTATTGATTGATCCTGCGATTTTTTTTAGATTAAAGAATGCATCATTTCTTCATTGATTGAATATGTCTTATTACTAATGGCATTGGTGGGTAATTTATTCGATTTCTATTGGTAATAATCAACTTACGATATCTAATCGTTGTGGTTTTTATATCTCACCATTAAAGAGCTAGATGTTTCTGATTGTTGTGGCATTTTATAGCATATTCCACTATTTTGACCCGTATTTTTCTTTTAGTAGATAATAGAAGACGAAGATTGGTGTTTGTGCCATGTAAAGCCTTTGGCATAATTTGAATGATAAGTAGAATTGATACGTTACAAAAATAGAAACTTTTGCGTATAGTGCAGATTTACTCTGATTTTCCTCAAGCGTCTTTTTGATCTAATTTTTTGCACACTATTGTTATACAAATTCCTCAAGTTTTACTATTTTTTAGAATTTTTGGAATTACATAAGTAGGGTGTCTCTACTTATCACTACAAAATGTTTTGTTTTAGACAGATTCTGTTTTTTGCTTGCATAGTTTGCTTGTTTTCATGATGCTATGGATTATATTGGGGGTTATAAGTCATGGAGAAGTTATAATGTAGTACCTTATGGAATAATGAAATATGAATCAATTAATAACAGTAACTAATGTTTATGGTTCGCCTATCCTACAAACGGATCGCATGAGTTTTCTGTTGAATTTTGTGCGCTGAAGTTTTCAAGTTTTGGGTTCTATCACGATGGATAGAGGAATCAGGAGTGGTGAGAGCCTAAGCTTTGGGATACCCAAGTCTCCCCAAGTAAAATTCTAGAAGTAAAATTCTAGGGAGCTTTGGGATACTCAAGCATCTAAGTTTGGGGATGCCCCGGAAGGCATCCCCTCTTTCGTCTCAATCCATCGGTATGTCACTTGGAGGTATATTTCTATTGATAACATGATATGAGTTTTCCTTGGAGCATCACGTATTATAGTTTTATTTTGTTTTAGTTTTCCACAATCATTGTTTGCAGGACACACCCACTTGAGAATGACACATGTTCACCATGATTTGTTAGAATACTCTTTGTGCTTCACTGATATCTTTTGAGATAAGTAGTTGCTCTAGTACTTCACTTATATCTTTTCGAGCACGATGGTGTATACATTTTATAGAAATAATTGCACTCTCATTATTCACCTAAATTAGTTTGGGAGTTAATAAATAGTGACGGTAATTTGCATGGGTTATAAGACTAGTCCAAAAATAATAGGTATTCAAGGAGTGCATAATCAAAACCACATGTAGCACACAAAGGAGAAATTGGGGGTTAATGATATTGATGTGGTAATATGAAAGGGTGTGAGTGTATGGTTCTTGGTTAGTAAAAATATCTATAGGTAAAGGATATTAATTTCTTGCTCATGTAAATATTGGTTATGGCATGGTGATGACTTGTGAGAATTCGTATTCCTCGTTGAAATTTTGTGTTGATTAGATCGGGGGGTGCATGCAAGTAGTATTTGCTTCAAGAGAGCTAATAAAACCTAGCGATAAGTATGTGAGTTCTTTATGACTAATGTGAATCCATGGATGTACGCACTCTCACCACCTCATATTTGCTAGCCTCTTCGGTACCGTGCAATACCCATTCTCACCTCAAGGGTCAGTGTGAACTTCGCCAGTGCATTCAAATCCCATGACATGATACTCTCTATTGCACATAATCCACCTTATATCTTCCTCAAAACAGCCACCATACCTACCTATCATGGAATTTCCATAGCCATTCCGAGAAATATTGTCATGCAACTTCCAGTGTCACATCATATGACTAATAAACTCATTGTCATATTGCTTTGCATGATAATGTGACTGACATAGTATTTGTGGCAAAGCCACCGTTCATCATTATCATACATGTTACGCTAGAACATTTCACATTCTGGTACACTGCTACAGGAATTCATATAGAGTCATATTGTTTTGTAGTTTTTCATCTTGAGTTGTATGTAAATAGAAATGTGGTGCTATTCATTATTAGGGCACTGTCTTAGTGATGAAAGGATGATGAAGAAAATTATTCCCCCACAAACTGGGACGAAACTCCGGACGAAAAATAAAAGAAAATAAGAAGAGTAAAAAAGTAAAGAAATAAAAAGGAAAATAAAAAAGATAAGATAAAAAAGAAAAAAGATAAATAAAAGAAAAAAAGGAAAGAAAAAATGAGAGAAAGGAGAGAAGGGACAGTGATACAACCTCTTTTTCCACACTTGTGGTTCAAAGGAGCACCATGTTTTTCATATAAAGATTCTCATGTTTTGTCACTTTCATATGCTAGTTGGAATTTTTAATTATAAAACTTGGCTTGTATATTTCGATGACGGTCTTCCTCAAATGCACGAGGTCTTCATGAGCAAACAAATTGGATGCAGACCCACTTTGCTTCAGTCGAGCTTTCATACACTTATAGCTCTAGTGCATCCGTTGCATGGCAATCCCTACTCCTTGCATTGATATCTATTGGTGGGCATCTCCATAGCTCATTGATACGCTTAGTTGATGTGAGACTTTCTTCTCCACTTTTACCCCTTTGAAACCTGTCAGCACATTCTATTACACCTATATGCTATGTTCGTGGTTCACTCTCATGTATTGAGTGAGTAATTATAAGATGAAGCGCGTTAAAAACGCTGATCCAATTTCATGGCTTGACACCGTGATGCTTGACATTTGTATTTATGTGGTGAAGATGGAACCATGCCATGACAATGTCATAAAATGAATGCGGCGCAAACATTCTTTAAGGACCCTATATTTTGAACATCGATGATTATGTTACTTATGTTCACGGATATTACTATGTTGATGTTTGTTAATTAATGTTTCTCAGTGATCATACGTGGAACAGTTTATATGTTGGGTAGCATGTCACATCATTTTTTCTCATTATTTACTGACTAAGGGACAAGTAGGAATTAAGCTTGGGGATGCTGATATGTTTCCAACATATATACAGTTTTTCATTGTTCCATGCTATAATACTATCATTCTAGGATATTTTTGGGCATTTATTTGCTGATTCATATTGTTTTTAGCACTAACCTATTAACCAAGTGCCATGTGCAAGTTGCTGTTTTCTGCATGTTTTTGGCTTTTCAGGGTTATAGTACTAAACAGAGTCCAAATACCATTAATTTTTTGATGATTTTTTGTGGAGCAAAAGAAGACGTGGAAGCTTCGGGAGAATGTAGGGGGCCACACGAGGGCCCCACAAGCCAACATGGCATGCCGAGGGGGGGTCTTTGCGCCGTGTTAGCTTGTGAGCCCCTCCATGCTCTCGTGATCTAATCCTGTGGCTTATAAATCCTCACATATTGCAAAAACCCTAAGGGAGGTCCCAAAACACTTTTTCCGCTGCACCAAGTCTCTGTTCCGCCGTGTGCCCATGTGGAGCCATGTTCCGGTGCCCTGCCGGTGGGGGATCGATCATGGAGGGACTCTACATAAACCTTGCTGCTCCCATGGTTACTTGTGAGTAGCTCACCACGCACCTATGGATCCATAGCTAGTATCTAGATAGCTCTATCTACATCTCTATGTTCTTAAATACAAAGTTCATTGCATCTTCGCGATGATCTATTATTTGTAATCACTTTGTGCAGTACGTTTGTTGGGATCCAATGAATTGTGGGTGTATGTTCTGATTATTCATGATAAAGATTTGAGTCTTCTCTGTATTACTATTTGATTCTTATATGCATGATTATTATAGCTTCATAATTCTCTCTATTCTATTTTTTTTAGTTTTCCCAAATAGAAGTGGAAAAGACATGTATTTGTATTGCTGTCACTAAGGATAAAACGATGGGGTTGATTCATATTAATTGGAGTTTCTTTGTCTACATCATGTCATTGTGCTCCAAGCTTTGCTCTGTTTTACTTAATACTCTAGATGCATGCAGGATAGCGGTCGATGGGTGGAGTAATAGTAGTAGATTCATATAGGAGTTGGTCTACTTGCTTACAAATGTGATTCCTATATACAAATGATCATTCCCATGAATAAATAGAATATAACTATGAGCTTTTCTATCAATTGCCCAACAGTAATTTGTTTACCCACCGTATGCCTTCTTCGAGAGAGATGGCACTCGAGAACACTATGCCCCGGGGTCTATTCACATATATATTTAAAAACATTACTATTTACTTTTTATTTATTTTCTATATTATATTTATCAACTATCAACCACACTACTCATTTGCTTGCAAGTAATGAGTTCAAGGGGATTGGCGACCCTCTTGCCTGTGTTGGGTGCAAGTGTGTGCTCTTTTGTGCATAGGCGCTGAACACGGGAAGTTGTACGATCGTCCTATTTGTTCGATAACCTTTGTTATCACTGAGGGAAATACTTATCTATATTGTGGTGCATCATCACCTCCTATACATGAAAAAACCCAATGCAGGTCACAAGTATAATGTATCCTTAGGAACAGAACCTATTGTGGAGATCGTCACCGAAAGGGGGACAAATAAATAAACAAGAACTGCGACAAAATGGTATGATTTGGCCTAATGCAATTAATAGAATGATTGAATGAAGAACATTAGAACCGAAGGTTCAAATTCAAACTTGATATTAATAATTTAAAAAGACATTTGATGAATTGTTCAATTTAGTGAATATAGGTTGTTCAATCATGAATGAAAATGATACAGATGGATAGAATGGTTCTTTGATCATTTTTCATATATAACTTGTCGGTATTCTCGGAATGGGGGTACCCAGACCTGCCTGCCTGCGGCCTAAGGACGACCCACCTCACCGACGACTGGAACAACACCACCCTAACCAAGGCCCTCCTGAGGGGCCATGTGTCGGGACCCCGATCCTAAGCCATAGGAATCCAGCCTGTAACACATCGCATCCCTTTGCGGTCTCACGGACGGTTAACTCCACGGCTGCAGCCCTACCTTAGCCGGGACCGTTTGCGACTTCTCACTCACGTATGCAATAGTGTCGCTAGCATTCCAATGTCAAAGAACCCGGATCGACATGTCTAGTCATAAACCAAAGTGGCAGTACCGCACAAGGACAGGCATACATGACCCAACAAAGCAGGTGCCGGTCACCATCGAGTGTAGACGAGTCGTAGCAAGCTACAAGGACTCCATTACATCACATGACATTTCCCCAAAGGGGACAAACACAACAGCTCAGAAGGACACATGCCGGTCAACCAATGTGTCCGGAGCAGTAGCGAAGTACCATGGCTCGTTGGATCACAAAGGGGCATTTCCTTGTGAGGTGTGCTACTAAAGTTCACGACTAGGTAATCGAACCCCATACATATCAAGTACGACACACGTACGCATGGCATACCGATATGTATAGATACATCGATGGCATCACAACATAACCATAAACATACAAACTTTATTTAAGAGGCTCGGAAGAGCCACACACATAATATTACACATTAAGGGTCTCACGACCCATAATAGCAGTCATTTAGTTACAAGCCAGCGGAAGAGTTTAAAACTGTCTCAGTACAGACAGGGCAACTAGAAGGCACATGGCCTGACTATACTACAGATCTAACGTAGGGCCAGATCGTAGCTGTGACACCAGCTACTCATCGTCGTCGATGTCTACGAAGAACCCTCCATTAGGGTCATTAGCAACCTCTGCAACATTTATTAGACAAACGTGAGTACGAAGGTACTCACCAAGACTTTAGGATAACCATCTACTCATGCAAAGTATCAAGAAGGTATTGTGGGGTTTCATGCGGAAACCCAACATTTGACTCGTGGCTAAACAACTTGCATTTTTAAATAATTTTGACAACTTGATTTCTCGCACACGAGTCCACTAACACCACAACAATACACCATCGTGGAATCATTCCATCTCCATACGGAAATGCCATCCACGACACTCACGCTTATCTTGACAATTTTATGAGTAGCCATTCAAGTTATCTATGAACAACATATGTCTCCAAGTAGTCCATATCCGTGGACGCGGCTATTCGAATAGATCATAACCCTGCAGGGTTGTACTTCGTCACACACGCTCTCACCACTTATCGCCATGTGCATGTCATGCACCTCGGCAACCTTCAAGCGGAAGCCCAGCGAGGGAGTCGGCCATGACCGTTAACCACACTAGTACCTAGTCCAGGTTTATCGCCTATCTGAGAGTAACCCGTAGGGAAGTCCGGCCGAGGTTTCCGGCACGGCCTCAAACGATATGCGCAGGGTTCCCAAGCCCACCATCCGGGTGCCACTTGGTACACCGTGCCACTGCCTACCGCATCATGGCCCACCTCTCAGGTCAGCACCATGCACGGCCTCCAGCATAACTATAAACACCAGAAACTACTTGCAACTCCTAGCCCGAGTACTAAGCGATTAATAAGTCGAGAGGGTCAATTAAGTATCCCAACGTGTGGTAGTATCTAGTCTTGGATTACATACACGGAACTCAGTTCCTAAGGACGGTTCCAATGAAACAACCCGCCATGTACTCCTACACAGCCTTTCACTGGTACCTTTACCAAATCAGGTTCAACACACAACCTTTTCCTACCGAACACAATTTCACAATTCTGTTCATCTCCCAGATGACAGACCATACACAACTCTAAGCATAGCATGCATAGCAGGATAAGGCACATCATGGCTCAAGCAACTACCAGGTATGCTAGGTCACAAGGTTCGGCTATTTACTGTGACAAAGATAGGTCATGCAAAGGAAGTGGGTTCAACTAACGTGGCAAAAGTAGTTGAAGCATTTGATCCTAATGCAACAAATAAGTGCAGGAGCAAGAACATGGGATTTATCGGGATGATCAAAAATGGTTGCTTGCCTTGTTGCTCAGAGGAGGGACAATATCCGTCAGACGGATATTCGGTGGAATCCGGGGAAGCGGAGCCTACCGAAGGAAATGACAACAATCAATATCAAGCATATGCAATCAAGATGATGCATGAGCATGGCATGAGGATGCAAAGTGATACACTAATATAGTTAGCATATATTAGGTTTGAAGTTGATTTGAATCAAATTCAAATATCACTTCAAACGGGGTATTCTCGGATACCGATTTAATTGATTCGACCTGATGCTCAGATCAACTTGATGTTAACATGCATGGGATGTCATGTTAAGTTGCTTGTTTTTTATTAGAACAATGTTTGATCATGTCAAACATAGTGAAATTTAAATATTTCCTATATTCCATTTATAAAGAATTTATAAGAATTGACTTGTTCATTAATCTACATGTTTGGGTTCTGTAATTGGTGAAAATGTCATGCGATGTAATGGAGTTACAGATTCCTTGAATTTTTCTGATACTTTTTCATATATAAATTATTTCCATTGGAGTTACAGATTAATTTCTATGAATTTTTGAAGTTTTAAACATTTCTGGAATTATTTCTAAACTGGAAAATACTTTTACTGCATCAACATAACATCAGCAGGTCCATCTGGCCGTTGAAAGTCAAACCTGACCAGTGGGACCCACTGGTCAGTGTCTCTCGTCAATTTTAGATTAGGATTAATCTTATTTAATTAATTAAACTCACTGGACCCACATGTCAGTGTCTTATTAATTTATCTGATTTAGTTTTATTATTTCTAAACTATCCAAAGGCTGCCCCACCCGTCAGTGTTCAGGCCAGCTGAGATCCATCGGCGGCAAGGTCGTCCTCGCCGGCGGGGAGCCTCCGGCGAGCACTAGAACGTCGGGGGGCATCGGACCAGAAGAACGACACTTCTCCCGCGGTTCCATTTATGCACTTAGCCGGGGCTGATCTGGCCGGAGATGACGCCGGCGACAAGCTTGGCGGCGGCCAAGGTTTGGGCGTCATCGAGGACATCGAAACAGAGGGAGTTACGCACGAGACTTAGCTCCTACGGCATCTACGCGATGGCCTGAAGCTGCTGGTGCCCTCAAAAGGACGAGCTGATCACCGGAGGGTTACCGGCGACGAGCTGCAGCGGCGGATCTTGTCGGGCTCCGGTGGAACTAGGCATAAACGAGGGGATCGACGGGGAGATCTTAGGGGAAATGACCGCATGCTCACGGGGAGTGCAGTGGTGGCGCTAGTTTGCTCGGGGACGGCCTGGAGAGGGAGAACATCGGCGCGATCTTCGGTGACCCGAGGAAGAAGACGACAGCTTCTCGTTGTTTCACTGCATCTGGGGGCCGGGCTCGTGGCTAGGGAGCTTCAGGGGGTTGCGGCGGAGCTAATGCGCGGCTCAGAAGGAAGAAGGGTCGGCTAGATCGACGGCGAGCTCGAGCTCTGCTCGGGCTCCAATGGCGGCAGAAGGAGGGAGGAGAGATCCGAGAGGAGGGGGGGAACTAGCGCTGGGAATGGATAGCCACGGGCTCAGGGAGCTTATCGCCGAGCTTCCCAGCGCGAAGCGGCGGCCAGGCAGGCGCACAGGTGTGTGGCCGCGCCGGAGTACGCGGCGGCCACCTGTTGCTCCTACTAGCGAGGTGGGAGACGACCGGAGGAGATGGGCTGGGCCGGCTAGGCGACAGGTAAGGGTTTTCCATTTTTTTCTGTTTTGTTTCTGTTGTAAATACTGAAATTGATTTACTAATTATTTCAGCTCCCAAATAAATTGTGAAAGCTATGTTAAGCTCCCTAGAATATTTGTTGGAATATTTCCAACCATTTCCATAGTTTTCAACATTTTTGAAAATTTAAAGTTTCTGATTTCAAATTTAAAACTTGAAACCAGTAGCTTTTTGCATTTATTTAAAATGCTTAAAGTGTCAAGAAAATGGTTTTCTTCATTGCTCATTTACTTTCATGATTTATTAGAAAGTTTGAACTTTTCTTGAGGCCTATTTTGGGTTCATTGATTTTAACTAGTTTTGGGATTTCCTTTATTTGAATAAGTGGCTAGGGTTTGAGTTTTTCCTTCACCTCTTTCTTTGTTCTTGTTGAAAATTTCTTAGATGCAATGCAAAGAAGACATGAGCACAAGACTAACTTGCTTAAGGTGTCGGGGATGTGACAACTCACCCCCACTCAAAAGAATCTCGTCCCGAGATTTAGAAGTCGTCGGGAATAATGCAGGATACTCAAGTCGGAGACGATCCTCTCTTTCCCAAGTTGCCTCCTTTTCAGAATGATTTGACCATTGAACTTTAAGAAACTTGAGGTTTCGACGTCGAGTGGTACGCTCAGCTTGATCAAGAATACGCGCGGGGTATTCTCGGTTTGAAAGGTTATCTTGGAGATCAAGCGTTTCGTGGTCCACTTCACGGAAAGGATCCGAAAAGCAACGCCTGAGTTGCGAGACGTGGAAGACATCATGAACCTTGGAAAGATGCGGAGGAAGTTCCAACTGGTAGGCAACTTCTCCTCGCTTGGCAAGAATGTGAAAATGACCAATGTAACGAGGAGCCAACTTGCCCTTGATACCGAATCGATGGGTACCCTTCAAAGGTGTAACCCGAAGGTAAGCCTTCTCATCAACTTCAAAGGACACAGCCTTATGATGACGATCATATTGGCTCTTCTGACGAGACTGGGCTGTTTTCAACTTTTCACGAATAATGCGAACCTGCTCTTCTGCATCCTGGATCATGTCCCGGCCAAAGAGTTGCCTCTCTCCGGTTTCTGACCAATTAAGAGGTGTTCGACATGTTCGTCCATAGAGAACTTCAAAAGGAGCTCTGCCCAAGCTTGATTGGTAACTATTGTTATAAGCGAATTCACCGAATGGAAGGCACTTCTCCCAATTCATACCGAACGATATAACACAAGCTCGGAGCATATCTTCTAGGATTTGATTCACTCTTTCTACTTGACCACTTGATTGGGGATAGAAAGCAGTGCTAAAAGATAAGTGAGTCCCCATGGCATTCTGAAAACTTTCCCAAAAACGAGAAGTAAAGATACTTCCACGGTCCGAGTTAATCTCCAGGGGACACCATGAAGAGACACTATTCGGGAGATATATAACTATGCTAGCTGGCTAGCTGTTATACTCTCACGAACGGGAAGAAAATGAGCCACCTTGGAAAGACGGTCAATGACCACAAAGATAGCATTATTTCCTTTCTTGGTATTGGGAAATACGGTAATGAAATCCATGCTAATTTTATCCCATTTCCATTCAGGAATAGCTAGAGGTTGAAGGGTTCCAGCAGGCCTTTGATGTTCTGCCTTAACTCGACGTCAAACTTCGCAGTTAGCAACGAACTCAGCAATTTCTCTCTTCATCCTAGTCCACCAGAACCTCTGGCGTAGGTCCTGATACATCTTAGTACTACCGGGATGAATGGTGAGAGGAGAATCATGAGCCTCCTTAAGGATCAATTGCCATAGACGTTTGCTCTTGGGAACCACTAAACGGTTCTGAAAGAACACAACACATTTCTCATTGATGGAGAAATCCCTAGCGTTACCGCTAGCGATATTCTCCTTGATCCGGGATATACCCTTATCATAAGCCTGCACGGCTATGATTTGATCCCTAAGAGTAGGCTTCGCCACCAGGGTAGAAAGGAATCCTTGAGGAACAATATGAAGATTCAACTTCCGAAAGTCCTCATAGAGATGTGGTTGACCTTGTTGTAGCATCAAATTGTTACAATAAGATTTACGACTTAGTGCATCGGCCATAACATTGGCCTTACCCAGGGTGTAAGTTATCCCTAAGTCGTAATCCGAGATCAACTCAACCCACCGTCTTTGCCCAAGAATCAAATCCGGCTGGGTGAAGATATATTTCAAGCTTTGGTGATCAGTGAATATTTCGCAACGATTACCCAAAAGGTAATGTCGCCAGGTTTTTAGTGCGTGGACTATAGCTGCAAGCTCAAGGTCATGTGTGGGATAATTATCCTCATGTGGACGCAACTGTCGAGATGCGTATGCGATCACATGACGATCTTGCATGAGAATGCAACCTAATCCTTGTCGCGAGGCGTCGCAATAGATAACGAAGTCCTTAGAAAAATTTAGTGGTAGCAACACAGGTGCGGAAGTCAGGCATCTTTTCAGTTCCTGAAAACTATGCTCACACTGTGGTGTCCACTCGAACTTTTTATCCTTGTTGAGGAGTTCAGTTAGAGGCTTTGCAACCTTGGAGAAATTCTCGACAAAGCAGCGACAATAGCTCGCTAGACCAAGAAAACTCCTAACTTGCTTAACCGATTCAGGTTGAGTCCAATCAAGGACAGCTTGAACTCTCTCGGGATTGACAGCAATACCCTTACCAAAGATTACGTGACCCAGATAGGTCACTTCTGGAACCACAATTCACATTTTGAAAACTTGGCATAAAGGCGATGCTCTCGAAGTTTCATCAATACCAGCCTTAGATGCTCGGCATGTTCTTGTTCGTTCTTCGAGTAGATGAGAATATCATCGAGGTATACCATGAGGAATTTATCCAAATACTCCATGAAGATTGAATTCATCAGACGAGAGAAGGTGGCTGGGGCATTGGATAAACCGAAGGACATGACGGTGTACTCGTATTGGCCATAACGAGTAACAAAAGCCGTTTTTGGAACGTCCCCATTCTTAATCTTGATTTGACGGTATCACAACCTCAAATCCATTTTGGAGAAGAGTGAGGATCCAGGGAGCTGATCGTACAGGTTGTTGATCCTTGGGAGCGGATACTTGTTCTTTATGGTGACCAGATTAACTGGTCGGTAATCTACAACCATCCGATCCGTTCCGTCTTTCTTCTTGACGAAGAGGACGGGGCAAGCCCAAGGAGAAGAGCTAGGACGAATGAAACCTTTGTTCAAGGCCTCATCTAATTGCTTCTTAAGTTCGGCTAGCTCTAGGGGTGCCATCTTATATGGTCTTCTGACTATTGGGGCAGTTCCCGGAACAAGATCTATCACGAACTCTACATCTCTGTCAGGTGGAATTCCTGGCAGTTCCTTTGCAAAAACATCCGGGAAGTCACGGACTACCGGAATGTCTTCAAGTTCCGGAAGAGGGTTGGCATTTAGGGAATAGAGTTGGCATTTGGCAACTCGAGTAGAGACATTTACTATCTCACCCGAGGGATGGGTAAGCTGGACATTTCTAGAATGAGTATCAATCTTGGCATAGTGAGCTGACATCCAGTCCATGCCCAAGATGATATTAATATCCGAAGATTTCAAGGCTATCAATGAGGCTAGAAAAACTAGCTTGTCTACTAGAATTTCATTGTCATAGGTTATCCTAGAGGTTTGCCATTTACTACCAGGAGTTTGGACAACCAATGGAATTGGCATATCACAAAAATACATGTTATGCAACTGTGCATAACTTTCTGAAATGAAGGAATGAGAAGACCCAGTGTCAAAGAGAACAGACGCTGGGTGATGATTAACAAGAAGCATACCCAGCATGACGTCGGGATCCTCTGCAGCTTCTTCTGCTGACACATAGTTCACACGGCCACGTGCAGGAGTTGGCTTCACATAGTAAGCTTTGCCCGACTTGGCTTGCCCGACGGATTTTCCGGGTTGCTTGGCACCCACATTTTGAGGACACTCACGGGAATAGTGCCCTGGTTCTCCACACTTGTAGCATATCACTTGGTTGGCACGTGGTGCAGCATTGCTAGCTGGACCACCATAAGCTTTTGCTGGAGGGTTGGCCTGATTCGTCTGAGGCGCCACGTAGGATGGCCTCGGAGTGTATCTTGGCGGCAGAGAACTGTTCGGAACCCACAGCCTGCATTTGGGAAACGCGGAACCAGAAGAAGAGCCAAAGTCACGGGAGTGCTTCCTCGTGGCTTCGAAGTCAGTATGACCAGTCTCGGCACTGATCACTTTGTTGACCAGGGCTTGAAAGCTTGCACACTCATGGAGGCGCAGATCACGACAAAGCTCAGGGCTCAGACCCTTACGGAATCTTGCTTGCTTCTTGGCGTCAGTAGACACCTCCTCTGTTGCATAGCGGGCGAGGTTACCGAACTCATGGCTATAGGCATCCACAGACAGCTTGCCCTGAGTGAAGGCACATAACTCCTCTCTCTTTCTGTCCATCAGGCCCTCTGGAATATGGTGCAGACGAAAAGCTGCACTGAAGTCTGCCCATGTGGCTACTGGTTTAGCGGGACGCATTGCTTCAAAGTTCTCCCACCACAGATTGGCGGGTCCCTCCAGGAAATACGCCGCAAAGGTCACCTTATCGGCCTCAAACACATTCGCAGAGCGAATCTTGCGTGAGATGCTACACAGCCAGTCATCAGCGTCGAGGGGATCGACGGAATGATGAAACTTTGGAGGATCCAGCTTCACAAAGTCGTTCAGGGACACTGCAGCATTCCTATGCTGTCGAGCCGTATTCTGCTCAATACGCTCTAACAGTCGGTTGGTCTCCCTTTTGTTTCTCTCTGCCTCAAGCATCACTTCCGCCAGAGAAGGCGGGTGAGGCAGGTCTTCCTGGACGCTTGACTACCCTCACCTTGCTCATGACCAGGGGCACGGTTCAACCTGGTGAACACCATCCTGACAAACAAACTCACAGCTTAGACCAATATCACATCAATACTAGCTATGGATTAAGAATGTACTGAACACACGGAATGCGGAAATGAATATCCGAACAGCATGGTAACAAGCAACTACTATATATACACCATGGTTCATACACACCCTTACATAGTTCAGTACAACCTTAACCGAAGAGCAAACTACTGAAATTATGAAACTACTCATCGGAGGCTTACAAGCTTCCTATACATTATTTATCTAGGCCTCCGAAATTCATTTCACATCACAGGCATAATTCACAAGTCACGCAGGACTGTGAACTTACGGCTACTACCATACTATCCTTCCGCTCACAGCTCAGGCAACCGCATAGAACATCTCATAGAGATTACCTCCATGACCTGGAAACTCAAACCGCGGATCAGGAAACACTCTAGCCTGAGATCCCTGGGATCCATAAGGACACGGATGTGGCCTTGGTCCCCTGACTCGTGGTACGAGGGGTCCCCGAAGATGTGTGACTCCTCCTATAGCTGGCCAGTCAACGTGGGCCGGAAGATGGGTCCTAACAGGGTTGAACATTTCCATTTCTCCATACCCTGCCTGGACTACCGGTGCCAGCTGCGTCAAAGTCGTCCAAAGACGGGCATGGGTAGCATAAAGCTCCATGCGGAGAGCACGGGCATCCCTGTCTCTATTTTCTAGCATCTCAACAGTGAACTGCAGTAATGGATCCTCCATAGAAGAATCAAAATAGACTCCACTGAGGTATCCCTCTTCACCAGGCTGAGAGGTCGGAACATAGCAGAACTCTGAATTCTACAGCAGTGCATGTCTCGCTCTCATAATGGTCAGCATTGAATAGGCAGCATCTTGTACTGCCATGTCAACAGTGACTCCCAACCCATAGGACCAATGGATTGGCTCCTCAGCTCCAGGGTAGTCTGGAAATACCCTAACAGTGCAGATGTACTGGCTGTGGTTGAAGTCACGGTACTGTTCCTCCACTGTGTACTCGGGGTACCAGCGGTAACCGCACACCAACATCACCCTGACCAGCATGGCCGTATGACCCGGCACATCAATGCACCTGGTCAGACGTACCACCTGACAAGAAGGACGGCCAGGCATCTGAAATTAGAGAGTAATGCAAAAGCATTAGAGCTCTGAATGCAAAATTGGGCAGCATAACGACTGTAAATGCTCAAAAACAAATTTTGAGACAACCCAAAATGGAATAGCGTAACCACTCAACTATCAAGTTCAATCCTATGATCCTCAAACTTACTTCCTTTTTCCTAGGAATGAAAGAAACCCAAACATCTCTTGACCCGTAGTCCTATAATCTACCGATCAGAAACACGAGCCCAGAAGAAGATGAGTAACCTAGTCCTTAATTCCCGCAGAAAAGACGAGGATGACTAGAATAGAATAACTTGAGAAGAGAACAAGAGTCCTACGTTCCCATCCACAAACAATTCCCTTATATATAACTAAAGCAATTCTAGACTCAACTTCGACCAGTTTGGCTTGGTAATCCTAAAGTCAGTCAGGCTCTGATACCAACGCTGTCGGGACCCCGATCCTAAGCCATAGGAATCCAGCCTGTAACACATCGCATCCCTTTGCGGTCTCACGCACGGTTAACTCCACGGCTGCAGCCTTACCTTAGCCGGGACCGTTTGCGACTTTTGACTCACGTATGCAATAGTGTCGCTAGCATTCCAATGTCAAAGAACCCGGATCGACATGTCTAGTCATAAACCAAAGTGGCAGTACCGCACAAGGACAGGCATAAATGACCCAACAAAGCAGGTGCCGGTCACCAGCGAGTGTATACGAGTCGTAGCAAGCTACAAGGACTCCATTACATCGCGTGACATTTCCCCAAAGGGGACAGACATAGCAGGTAAGAAGGACACATGCCGGTCAACCAATGTGTCCGGAACAGTAGCGAACTACCATGGCTCGTTGGATCACAAAGGGGCATTTCCTTGTGAGAGTGCTACTAAAGTTCACGACTAGGTAATCGAGCCCCATACATATCAAGTACGACACACGTACGCATGGCATATCGATATGTATAGATACATCGATGGCATCAAAACATAACCATAAACATACAAACTTTATTTAAGAGGCTCGGAAGAGCCACACACATAATATTACACATTAAGGGTCTCACGACCCATAATAGCAGTCATTCAGTTACAAGCCAGCGGAAGAGTTTAAAACTGTCTGAGTACAGACAGGGCAACTAGAAGGCACATGGCCTGACTATACTACAGATCCAACGTAGGGCCAGATCATAGCTGGGACACCAGCTACTCGTCGTCGTCGATGTCTACGAAGAACCCTCCATTAGGGTCATTAGCAACCTCTGCAACATTTATTAAACAAACATGAGTACGAAGGTAATCAACAAGACTTTAGGATAACTATCTACTCATGCAAAGTATCAAGAACGTATTGTGGGGTTTCATGCGGAAAGCCAGCATTTGACTCGTGGCTAAACAACTTGCATTTTTAAATAATTTTGACAACTTGATTTCTCGCACACGAGTCCACTAACACCAAAACAATACACCATCGTGGAATCATTCCGTCTCCATACGGAAATGCCGCCCACGACACTCACGCTTATCTTGACAATTTTATGAGTAGCCATTGAAGTTATCTATGAACAACATATGTCTCCAAGTAGTCCATATCCGCGGACGCGGCTATTCGAATAGATCATAACCCTGCAGGGGTGTACTTCGTCACACATGCTCTCGCCACTTATCGCCATGTGCACGTCGTGCACCTCGGCAACCTTCAAGCGGAAGCCCGGCGAGGGAGTCGGCCACGACCGTTAACCACACTAGTACCTAGTCCAGGTTTATCGCCTATCTGAGAGTAACCCGTACGGAAGTCCGGCCGAGGTTTCCGCTACGGCCTCAAACGATGTGCGCAGGGTTGCCCAAGCCCACCATCCGGGTGCCACTTGGTACACCATGCCACTGCCTACCGCATCACGGCCCACCTCTCAGGTCAGCACCATGCACGGCCTCCAGCATTACTATAAACACCAGAAACTACTTGCAACTCCTGGACCGAGTACTAAGCGATTAATAAGTCGAGAGGGTCAATTAAGTATCCCAACGTGTGGTAGTATCTAGTCTTGGATTACATACACGGAACTCAGTTCCTAAGGACGGTTCCAATGAAACAACCCGCCATGTACTCCTACACAGCCTTTCACCGGTACCTTTACCAAATCAGGTTCAACACACAACCTTTGCCTACCGAACACAATTTCACAATTCTGTTCATCTCCTAGATGACAGGCCATACACAACTCTAAGCATAGCATGCATAGCAGGATAAGGCACATCATGGCTCAAGAAACTACCAGGTATGCTAGGTTGCAAGGTTCGGCTATTTACTGTGACAAAGATAGGTCATGCAAAGGAAGTGGGTTCAACTAATGTGGCAAAAGCAGTTGAAGCATTTGATCCTAATGCAACAAATAAGTGCAGGAGCAAGAACAAGGGATTTATCGGGATGATAAAACATGGTTGCTTTCCCTGTTGCTCAGAGGAGGGACAATATCCGTCAGACGGATATTCGGTGGAATCCGGGGGAGCGGAGCCTACCGAAGGAAATGACAACAATAAATATCAAGCATATGCAATCAAGATGATGCATGAGCATGGCATGAGGATGCAAGGTGATATACTAATATAGTTAGCATAGATTAGGTTTGAATTGATTTGAATCAAATTCAGATATCACTTCAAACGGGGTATTCTCGGATACCGATTTAATTGATTCGACCTGATGCTCAGATCAACTTGATGTTAAAATGCATGGGACGTCATGTTAATTTGCTGGTTTTTTATTTGAACAATGTTTGATCATGTCAAACATCGTGAAATTCAAATATTTCCTATATTCCATTTATAAAGTATTTATAAGAATTGACTTATTCATTAATCTACATGTTTGGGTTCTGTAACTTTTTCAAACATGTTTGAAAATAGCATATTCAGATTCCCTGAATTTTTCTGATACTTTTTCATATATAAATTATTTCCATTGGAGTTACAGATTAATTTCTATGAATTTTTGAAGTTTTAAACATTTCTAGAATTATTTCTAAACTGGAAAATACTTTTACTGCAACAACATGACATCAGCAGGTCCATCTGGCCGTTGAAAGTCAAACCTGACCAGTGGGACCCACTGGTCAGTGTCTCTGGTCAATTTTAGATTAGGATTAATCTTATTTAGTTAATTAAACTCACTGGAGCCACATGTCAGTGTCTTATTAATTTATCTGATTTAGTTTTATTATTTCTAAATTGTCCAGAGGCTGGCCCCACCCGTCAGTGGCTCAGGCTAGCTGAGATCCACCGCGGCGAGGTCGTCCTCGTTGGCGGGGAGCCTCCGTCAAACACCAGAACGTCGACGGGCATCGGAAACGGCGCACAGGGACCAAACGTTGCGCGGAGAGCACCAGAAGAACGACACTTCTCCCGCGGTTCCATTTCTGCACTTAGCCGGGGCTGATCTGGCCGGAGATGACGCCGATGACGAGCTTGGCGGCGGCCAAGGTTCGGGCCTCATCGAGGTCATCGAAACAGAGGGAGTTGCGCACGGGACATAGCTCCTACGGCATCTACGCGACGGCCTGAAGCTGCTGGTGCACTCAGAAGGACGAGCTGATCATCGGAGGGTTACCGGCGACGAGCTGCAGCGGCGGATCTTGTCGGGCTCCGGTGGAACTAGGCCTAGAGGAGGGGATCGACGGGGAGATCTTTGGGGAAATGACCGCATGCTTACGGGGAGTGCAGTGGTGGCGCTAGTTTGCTCGGGGACGGCCTGGAGAGGGAGAACGTCGGCGGCGATCTTCGGTGACCCGAGGAAGAAGACGACAGCTTGTCATCGTTTCACTGCATTTGGGCGTCGGGCTCGTGGCTAGGGAGCTTCAGGAGGTTGCGGCGGAGCTAATGCGCGGCTCAGAAGGAAGAAGGGTCATCTAGATCGACGGCGAGCTCGAGCTCTGCTCGGGCTCCAATGGCGGCAGAAGGAGGGAGGAGAGATCCGAGAGGAGGGGGGGAACTGGCGCTGGGAATGTATAGCCACGGGCTCGGGGAGCTGATCCCCGAGCTTGCCTGCGCGAAGCGGTGGCCAGGCAGGCGCACAGGTGCGTGGCCGCGCCGGAGTACGCGGCGGCACCTCCTGCTCCTACTAGCGAGGTGGGAGACGACCGGAGGAGATGGGTTGGGCCGGCTAGGCGATATGTAAGGGTTTCCCATTTTTTTCTATTTTGTTTCTGTTTTAAATACTAAAATTGATTTACTAATTATTTCAGCTCCCAAATAAATTGTAAAAGCTATGTTAAGCACCCTAGAATATTTGTTGGAATATTTCCAACCATTTCCAAAGTTTTCAACATTTTTGAAAATTTAAATTTTCTGATTTCAAATTTAAAACTTGAAACTAGTAGCTTTTTGCATTTATTTAAAATGCTTAAAGTGTCAAGAAAATGGTTTTCTTCATTGCTCATTTACTTTCATGATTTATCAGAAAGCTTGAACTTTTCTTGAGGCCTATTTTGGGTTCATTGATTTTAACTAGTTTTGAGATTTCCTTTATTTGAAGAAGTGGCAAGGGTTTGAGTTTTTCCTTCACCTCTTTCTTTGTTCTTGTTGAAAATTTCTTAGATGCAATGCAAAGAAGACATGAGCACAAGACTAACTTGCTTAAGGTGTCAGGGAAGTGACACCAAGCCTCGCGAGGAAGAGCGACATCAAGACCCTCTACGGACCTCCTCGGGACCGCTCCGGAGTGCCGGATATTTCGAGGCAAGGCCTGGCCTCATGAGTCAAGGGTGATGCCAGGGAAGGACGGGCGAGTAGTAGATGGCAGGGTAGGACAGTTTCCCCTTTAGTGCAAAGGAGGTGGGAGCGTACCATGGTTCCAAAGGCATCTTTCAAAGGTTTCCCTTCCGGTGCAACAAGACCACGACCGCACGCCAGTAGGGAAAACGTCATTCCTGAAGACCACCTTTAGGTAGGGGATCCCTTCAAAATTGGCCGATGTGGGATCCCTTCCCGCCGAAGCTATGAGGGAAGACGACCCGGGCCTCTGCGATAAACAGAGAGAGTAGGATACTTGAGAGAGAAGGAGGGTGAGACGAGAGACCAGACCGAGGAGAGTTCATTCCAACCGTAGGGCAACACACCTAGCCACTTGCCTGCGGACGCTCAAGAGCACTATACTAGTTCATCCATCAACCTCCGCGAGAGGCAATCCACCAAAAGTATGAGTAGCGTTTTACGCTTCACAGCGGCCTGAACCTGGGTAAACTGTTTTGTTCCGTGTTCCCCTCACCATCGAGTGAGTCCTTCGTCGTTTCCATCGATTTGCGAGCTAGCTAAGGTCAAGCCGGGAGAGATTGCCGTACACGCCCCTGTGTTCGAATCCTTAGGGTTTTGCAGAGCCCTAAATCCGACATTTGGCGCACCAGGTAGGGGGCATGTCGAGGTCTGTCCCAAGGTTCGGCTCACCGAAACTGACCGCGCCCATGGCGGGGAAACGACGAGTCCGTGCGGAGAGGCGGGCTGCCAGCGTGGCGCGGACGGCGTGGGCGGGCCACGACGCCCAGCTGCATCCCACCCCATTGACTGTCGATGTCCATGCTGGATAGGCTTCCGGCGGGCCGCCGAGGTTTCCATCTTCGCCAAACGTACAAATCCCCGCGCCACCCGGCCCTTCCACAGACCCCACTGGCCCCTCCCCTCATCCAAGCTTTTCAACATCAAGCGCAGAGGCATGTCGCGCTGTTGGTGGCGTACGAGCTCAGGCGTCAGCGCACCGCATGTCACCACTGCGTCAGAGGTCATGCGTGCCACCTCAGGCTCTTCACCGCCGGTGAAGCCCGACCTCGTTCCCATGCGAGCTATGTCCGTCATCCTGCACCGCCAGGACTTGCAACGGAAGGCCCGCACAGGCACACCCAAAACATCCATCTGGGTTCACCCCTACTGGAGATCCGGCGGGAGCAGATGGGAGTGCTAGACTTGGCCCCGTTGGGAGGGCCTCACGCAGCGTTCATCGGCAGACTTCACGAAGCGGGGAGAGAGTACCTGAGGCTCGACTACACGAACACTCGAGGGCTCACACGGTCCGATGACAACCATATCAGCACACCTACGGGCCAAGGAGGAGACCACGCGGACCGTCACTATAGCAGGAGTCATGACCGCGACCCCACGAACAGCCCCAATGCGAACAGGTATGAACAACACCGCGGGGGAGATCCGAGGGGGTGGCTTCGCGAGGACGCCAAGCGCGGGTGCACTAGCGGGGCCCATCTACTGGTTGGGAACTACCCCAGGCAGACGTTTGGGTCTAGGGACCGGGGACCTCTCGCCTTGGACAGGGTGGACGCACCCTCATGTCCAGGTCGAGGGGCACCAGCCTGGGAACTGAGGGTGGAACATACGCCCATGTTCCCGGGCCAGACGATCCCAACCTGGGGGCTGGGGTGGTATACCCGCCCCCGCCCCGAGGGCGTGACGGGGATACAGCCCTAGGGTAGGTCCATAGGCCTAACCTATATGTCCTACACAAGGGCATCTCATTATTAAGACTACAAGGGAAATTCTAGCGGGATCGCGACAACATCTAATCCACTCGGTACGGACCCACTCAGAGAAGTACATTCCATCCACTCTGACGACAGTCAACCACTCGGCCGTATGACTCACTCGGGTATGCAAATACCAACAGTCGTCAAGGCAGTCGAAGTATAGAGGAGGTTCTGTAGTGGGAAGACATTATGGCATCAACGCCCCATCTTGTAACATAAGAGGTGAGGCGCTGGCGCAATCTATATAAGCCACCCCCTCCACATAGCTAAGGGTTAGCTTCTTGTCCCCCTGCGGGCTCATCCTTTCCCTGGACCTCTGGCTCTCTCTATACCATGTAACTCATGTCCATGATAGATAAAACAAATCCTCACCAGAGCACGAGACGTAGGGTTGTTATCACCACTGTGAGAGGCCCGAAATCGCTAAAACCACCGTGTCACCCATGTGCATCTCGATAGATCATGCTCCATTATCCTACCCCCTTTGTATTGTCGAAATCGATACCACAACAGTTGGCAGCCACCGTGGGGCATGGCGTCTATCGAGCCATGATACATATGGTTATTTCCTCAGCCACCGGCGGCGGATCGATTCCTGTTGGTGCCCTCTATTTAGTTTCATCTTCATGATTTAACAGATTTGTTTGTATTGTTCATCTCCACGACGAGCAAAGCATCGCAAGCAGAAGGAAAACATATATCTATCCAAGCACATACAAGGAGAACCACCGACCTTCAGGAAACCGATTGCCCCTCCGCACGCAGTCGCCTGTGTCGTCCGCCTCATCGACCTCTCCGACCTCGACGCTACAGACTGCACTTCGTCTACGATGTCGTTGTGTGCCACCCATGTGCAGTCACCGGCGTCGTCCGCCTCATCGTCTCCATGCGTGGCCGTAGGATCCGTCTACCCCATCATCACCACGCGTGGCCACCGGTGTCCTCCGCCTCATCGTCACCACGTGTGGCCACCGGTTCCGTTCGTCTCATCATCGTCGCGCGCAGCCGCCGGTGCCGTTCGCCTCATCGGCATCATCAACCATGTCGCTCAGCCGCCGCGCACGGCCGTTGATGCTGTTCACCTCGTTGCGGAATCCGGCCTCGTGTTCTCGGATGCTCGACGGCGGCCTCCGCGATGGAGGTACAGGCCCATCGGGGCGCGAATGCGCATCGCTCCTTCTTCTGCGCCGGTCGCCGCGGTAGTCTCCATGGCGGAAGAGCGCTGGGGCGGTAACCTTCGAAACAGTCTCAGCCTGTAGCCGATGGCCATTCGAGATCGAAGGAACAATCCTCGTAAGTACATGCATAACATGGGCCACCTCCTCCATCAATTGACTACATGCAGGCAAAAAAGGAAACGGGAGGGATGTGGTGACTTCAATGTCGGATTAATTGGCTGTGTATTAGTTGGTCATTCAGTGAGCATCTTCAATGCTAATCAAGGCCAAAACAAGGTGCGTTGATCCATTTTTTCCGCAGCCACCTACACTTGCATCCAGCGCACACAGAGTCTGCCTTGACTCCCAGCCAGCCCGGCCGGTACATTACTCCGAGCAAGTACTCTGGTACGCTTTCGCACAAGCACAAGTCTACACTTTAACCGGTACGCCTCTACTTACTCGGACAGGTACGCCTCTGGCTTTTTTGGACATGCATATTTGTTCATTCGGATAGATGCTACACTCGGGCACGCCTCGCTTTCTTGGACACGTCCACGTTCAATCGAATACATTTCTACACTTGGACAACCAAACGTCCATAGGCATTTTACATGAAATCTGCATTCCGACGACTAACATGCACGCACTCGATCATTCACGTGTTCTCACCTGGTCGTATGCCTCCTCAACGGTATGTCCGACTCGGCCACCCTGCTCGTCACTCCTCGGCTAGGCACGTCTTGATCAACATGCCCGACTCGATCGCCCCATGTGCCGTCACTCTACTGGACGCGTCATCATCACTCGGCAGCTCCGTGCATCGCCAATCGGTGAGACACGGCTTCATCACTCGACCGCCCCGCGCGCAGTCGCTCTGCGGAACGCTCCCTTGAAACTCAGCCGCCCCGTGCGCCATCACTCTGCTCGACGACGTCTTCACTCGGCAGCTCCATTCATCATCACTCGGCGAGACACGCCTTCATCACTCGGCCACCCCGTGTGCCGTCACTCTGTTAAATGCTCCATCGTCACTCGGCCGCCACGTGCGCCATCACTCTGTTGGACGCGTCATCATCACTCGACACCTCCGTGCATCGCCACTCGGCGAGACACACCTTCATCACTCGACCGCCCGTGCGCCGTCTCTCTGCAGAACGGTTCCTCGATACTCAGTCGCCCCGTGCGCAGTCACTCTGCTAGACGTGTCGTCGTCATGCAGGACCTCCGAGCATCACCACTCAGCGAGACACGCCATTATCATTCGCCGCCCCGCACGCCGTCTCTCTGCCGAACACTCCATCGATACTCGGCCGCCCCACGCGCCGCCACTCTGCTGGACGCGTCGTCGTCACTCGGCAGCTCCTCGCATAGCCACTCAGCCGGACGCTCCATCGTCACTCGGCCGCCCCGCACGCCATTACTCTATTAGATGCGTCGTGATCACTCGACAGGTCCGCCATCGCCACTCGGCGAGACGCTCCTTCGGGCCGTCACTCCGCCGCTCCGCGCGCCGCCACTCGGACGGATGCATCTACTTCAGTCGACCACCCGCGCGTCGTGAAACAGCTAAGATATTATTCACACACTGCATTCAATTAAATTGTTATTTTCATATTCCCGAGTGTGAAGTAAGTCACATATGACGTGCACTCGGAGGCCCCGCCACCGAGTGTCCCTCTGCCCTTGGTTCTTTATCTTCATGTACGATCCTTCACTTTTACAAGTTCAGTCGTATCCTTCGACCTTTAGACACTTCCTGGTTATGACCAGCAAGCACCTGGCACACCCAGCGGGTCTCTATGGGTGCAATTAACACGTATCATTTCAACAAACATTAGATTACTTCGAGAATTTTTTATCTTAGGTTGTGTTATATTTCATACACAGGCTACCAGGACGCCTTTGTGTGTCATTCTCGACGACATGCTAGACTCGATCACTCCAGGCGCCGTCACTTGGTCAGGCGCCTCCACGACAACATTCTCGACCCGGCTGCCCCGCGTGCCGTTACTTGCCCGCTCCGCGCACCATCACTCAGAGAGATGCTCCTTCGTTAGTTGGCTGCTCCGCGCATCGTCACTCAACTGGACGCTCCCTCGTCACTCGACAGTTCCACGCATCGCCACTTGACTGGACGCGCCTTCGTCACTCGGTCGCTCCGCGCACTGTCACTCGACCGGACACTCCTTCATCACTCGATCGACCCACAAATCACAACTGGACGAGACACATTGTCATCACTCGGCAGTTCCGCGCTTCACCACTCGACTGGATGCTCCTTCGACATTCCGTCACCCCACGTGTCGTCACTCGACCGAACGCTCCTTCGTCACTCGATCGCTCCGTGCGACGTCACGGAACTGGATACCTTCGTCACTCGGTTGCTCCGTGCACCATTACTCAATTGGACGCTGCTTTGTCACTCGACCACTCCTGCGCCATCAGACAGCTAAGTCATTCTTCATATGCTACATTCAATTAAATGGTTGTTTCCGCATCACCGACTATCGAGGAAATAGCACATGACGTTCACTCGGAGGCCACGCCTCCAAGTGTACCTCTGCACTTGGTTGTTTATTTTTATGTGGGAGCATTTCACTTCCGCTTCGTTTGTGTCTAGTACACAAACGAGTTCAGTCGGATCCTTCACTTGCATAAGTACAGTCGGATCCTACACAAGTACAAGCACCTGGCACACCAAGTGGATGTCTATGGGTGTTGTTTACACAAACTATTTCAGAAAAGATCAAATTAATTTGATAAATTTTTATGTTGGGTTGTGCTATTTTTCATACACAGGTTAAGCAATCACTCGACGCGTTTGTGCGCCTTCTTCGTCGCGGCTCAGGCTCAGTCGTCGCAACGATCATTCCTGCGTTCTCACGTGTTCAGAAGCCCCTTCGATGACGTAGTGGACACGGCAGCCCCGCGTGCCATCACTGGGTCGGACACCTCCTCTACATACATGACTTGGCCGCCCCGTGCATTGCCACTCAGCCGGACTCGTCTACCTCACTCGGATGCCCCACGCATCGCCACTCCGTGTGGCACGTCTTCATCACTTGGCCGCCCCGCGCGTTGCCACTCAACCGGACTCGTCTACCTCACTCAGATGCCCCGCGCATCCTCACTTCGTGTGGCACGTCTTCATCACTTGTCCGCCCCACGCGTTTCCACTCAGCCGGACTCGTCTACCTTACTCAGATGACCCCGCGCATTGCCACTCCGTGTGGCACATCTTCATCACTAGGCCGCCTCACATGTTGCCACCTGGCCGGACTCGTCTACCTCACTTGGATGCCCCGCGCATCGCCACTCCGTGTGGCACATCTTCATCACTTGGCCGCCCCGCGCGTTGCCACCCAGCCGGACTCGCTTACCTCACTCGGATGCCCCGCGCATTGCCAGTCCTCATGACACGTCTTCATAACTCGGCCGCCCCACAAGCCACCGCTCGGGAACATAGATGCGACTCCGTATCTCCAAAGTTGAAAACAACTCTGAGTGCGGACATGCTCCACACTCGGGGGCTTAGCTGTGACTAGGCATCGCCTAAGTTAGACACTACTCCGAGTAAGGACACGCTCCACACTCGGGGACTTAGCTGTGACTTCGTATGGCCTAAGTTAAAAAACCCTGAGTGCGAACATGCTCCACACTCGGGGGCTTAGCTGGGACTCCGTATAGACTAAGTTAAAAACTACTTCGAGTATGGACACGCTCCACAATCGGGACTTAACTGCAACTCCATATCGCCTAAGTTAAAAACAACTCCGAGTATGGACACGCTCCACACTCGCGGGCTTAGCTGCAAGTCCGTATCACCTAAGTTAAAAACAACTCTGAGTGCGGACATGTCCACACTCGAGGACTTAGCTATGACTCTGTATCGCCTAAGTTAAAAACTACTCCGAGTGCGGACATGCTCCACACACGGGGACTTAGCTGCGACTCCGTATCGCCTAAGTTAAAAACTACTCCGAGTACGGACACTCTCCACACTCGGGGGCTTAGTTGCGACTCTGTATCGCGTAAGTTAATAAGTACTCCGAGTACACACACGCTCCACACTCGGGAACTTAGCTACGACCCCGTATCGCCTAAGTTAAAAATACACTCAAAGACTTGACTTTGATCCAGAAATCATATAATGCAGATTCAGCAAACATTCAACATGACGAGCACTGGAAGACTTAAACCCTCTACCGGACTCATCTAGTCTGACAGAGGCTCGGGGACTACACCTACTGGGTGCACTACGCGTGTCTCATTTGAAGATAAATACAAAAAATAAACATTCTACTTGGTTAGGTCCAGCAACAACATTCGAGTTCAACAGATTCAACAGACTCCAACTGACTACCAGCAATTAGTCAGAGTCTCAAGATCCTGTTGGTCACTCGGATCTACTTCAATTGTCAAGTTCACTCGGACATACTACTCAGCGGAATTGATCAGGGAAAATGATGGAGACTTCGATCGACGCACAATTCTCTAAGGATTTACTTCAATTTCACTCCGACGTACTACTCAGCGGAATCGATCAGGGCGAATGATGGAGACTTCAATCGATGCACAATTCTGTAAGGATCTACTTCGATTCACAAGTTCAATCGGATGTACTACTCAGCGGAATCGATCAGTGCGACTGATGGAGACTTCAATCAATGCACAATTCTGTAAGGCCCTGAAGCGCGTTCAAGGTCTGCTGCTACAAGATTTACATCGACACCTTCACCACTCGGACCCTGATCCATTCGGGGGCTAATGACGGGGATACAACCCTAGGGTAGTGTCATAGGCCTGACCTATATGTCCTACCCAAGGGCACCTCATTATTAGGACTACAATGGAAATTTTGGCTGGATCGCGACAACATCTAATCCACTCGGTACGGACCCACTCGGACAAGTACATTCCATCCACTCGGATGACAGTCAACCACTCGTCCGTATGACTCACTCGGGTATGCAAATACCAATAGTCGGCAAGGCAGTCGAAGTATAGAGGAGGTTCTGTAGTGGGATGACATGATGGTATAAATGCTCCATCTTGTAACATAAGAGGTGAGGGGGTGGTGCACTCTATATAAGCCACCTCCTCCACATAGCTAAGGGGTAGCTTCTTCTCCCCCTGTGGGCTCATTCTTTACCTGGAGTTATGGTTTTCTCTATACCATGTAACTCATGTCCATGACACATAAAACAAAGCCTCTCCGGAGCACGAGACATTGGGTTGTTATCTCCACTGTGAGAGGCCCGAACTCGCTAAACTACCGTGTCACCCATCTGGATCTCGATAGATCATGCTCCGTTATCCTACCCCCTTTCTATTGTCGGAATCGTTACCACGACAAGGCGTGCGACGCTCACTTGGGCACGAAGGGTGGAACACATGTCCATGTCTCTGGTGCGGGCTTCGTTCGGTTACCAGCAGGTGTTAGGGTACCCGTCGCTGCCCTTAGGTTGGGCTAGCCCGGCCTGGGGGCGTGGCCGAGGGAACTAGTCAGGGAACCCGGGAGGCCCTACCGAGGCGTGTTGGGGCATCGCCCCAGGGATTCTGCACCCACCACCTGGGCGAGCTTTCCAGCCGATGGTCACAGGGGGCTCCCCCTGCCTCGAGGGCTCGCTCAGGGCGGGCCACGCCACGCTGCTACAAGCCCGGGGACAGCGACTGGGGCGCAGGCCATTGGGACATGGAGCCCTCGAAGCATCCCCGGGCCCCCGCATCAACCCGTAACACCTCGGCGTAGCCCCCGCGACGCCCCAGCACCACCTCTGCATCGACCCTGCATCATCCTCTAATTCTTCCAGAACCTACTTTCATCCCGTGACACTCTCATGTAATAACAACCCGAGGTTGTATACTCCCAGGGCCCCCCGAGGATGCGGAACGGGTCCACACCACGCCTAGTGGAGAAGACGGAGGAATCAACACAATCCCCCAATGACTTCTGGAATCAGGAGCATAATGCCTCAGGGGTAGGGACATTCCCGAGGCCAAAGAGTCCTCGCGACCTCCCATATACAACCCCATCGTGACACTCTCACGTAATAACGAGCCGAGGCTATATGTGCCCACAGCCCCCCGAGGACACGGAAGGGATCCACCCCATGCCAAGTGGAAGCCCTATGCTCAGCACTGGGGGGAGACGAAAGCGGTGAATAGCTAGGATGCCAGACACAGCTTTTTCTCATTTCTTCATTGCGTTTTAAGCTGAGGCGCATTAGGCCCTTTCCTTTTCGGTTGTATCCTGAGCTGTCAAGGTCTCGTAGGTTTCTCTACTTGATGTTTTGAAAAGAAAAGAAGGGTGGGGATTACGTTTCTATGTTCTCTCGTTTTTCCGAACTCGTGTTCTCTTTCCCCTACCACTCTGATTGGTGTTCCGCGGGAACTTTGGGAGGTCTCAGGTCCTCCCAAGGCAATCGCAAAAAGGGGCGGAATGCGGAATCGCTTCAGCGACAGAAAGGGGGCTCCTGAGCTCTGCCTCAGGAGCCTTACCGGTCATAGTGCAACTCGCCACTTTTGGCGATGCCCGGGAGATCCGGTCGGCGCCGGGAGTGGCGGGGTCCAACCCTGTGAACCGCGAGCTCCACGGCGGCAGGGAAATGTGCGGGATTGGGGCCTAACCACGTAGAGCGGCTTGAGTGTCAAAGGGGGCTCCTGAGCAGCACACCTCAGGGGCCTCACTGGTCACAATGTCACTCGACCCCCCAGGGCGTCGGGGCTTTGCCCCGTGAGGAGAAACCTTGGTAATGGGTTGCACCGTACGGCGTCACGGAGATGTGCGGGACCGGGACCAGCAGACACAGAGTGCCAAAAGGGTCTTCAAACTGCCCCAAAAGCAGGAAGGAGGCACCATGAACGAGCCCATGCTCGCAGGATAAATCATTAGCATGGCGACATCACAGGCTGGCGGCAGTCGCGGCCAGTATGGAAGCATCGTGCGTACCTTGACACCAGGGAACTCGTTAAAAGGTACCCACGATACATGACCTAGCTGTTGTTAAACTTAACACATGAACCTGTCAGGAGGACAAGGCTGTGGATCATGAGGATGCGTCATCATCGGATCCCATGCTGCGGCCCTCTGGAACAAGCCTTGTCACGAGGTCTTTCACGTGAACCTCGACCCATTCGGCCAGGGCCGCATGGATCGTCTCTGGAACCGGATCAAGCACCGAAGGAAAGTCAAAGTCGTGGTCGAGGCGAAGAAGGTGGCTGAAGACGTCCGAGGCAGCCTGACCCAAAAGGTGGCGGCTCTTCTCCTCGGCAAGCGCAAGGGCCCTCTCGGCGCTCACCTCGAGATGCTCCACGACGCGGTAGAAAAATCCCAAGTACCCAGAGTCGTCAAGAATCAGGGCACCAGAGATGCCCTCCCCAAAGATGTCGCTCAGAGCGCGGGAAGCCCTCCGCTCGAGGGACCTGAACATCCTAGACCGATCAAGTTGGAGGTTGCGAGCGCGGGTTGCCTCTTCGGAAGCCTCTCCAATCAGGGAAGCTGCGCCTTTCACTTGTTTGTAGATATTAGATAGCTTACCCTCGACAATGGCATGTCGGCTTGTCGGCTTTCCACTTCCTGATCCAGCCTCCTCCGGAGGGCACTGACCTCATTTTGCAGGCAACCATGACGCTTGAGGAAGCGGGACTCCTGGAGCCTCAACTTCGCACGGTAATCAAGAAGAATGGAACATCGAGCCTCCGCCACCCCCTTGTCTATATCCTCGGGAAGCTTCGCTTCACGATAGGCAAGGGATTCCTCAGCAAGCGACAGCAGGCGCTCCCACGTCTCTAGACGCTCCCGCTCCAAGCACTTCTCCAACTCTGCAAGCACCAGTGAGTTGGCGGATGCTCAAAGACCGACGAGGATGGACTCCGCTGGCGGGCCCCCTGGGGAGGCCCTCGGTGGAGCTTGCTCTTCAAGACGGGCGATGAGGGCGCAAAGCTCCTTGTGGCGGTCCTCGAAGGCCTTGCGTCGACAAAGAGCCTCATGAGCCTCAGCGAGGGCGTGCTCACGGGCTTCAACCCCCACAGCAAGGGATGGCCCCGCCTCTGCGCGAGCGCGCTCCCGCTACAGATGGTCGAGGTTCACGGCGACCTCAAGCTGCCTCCACCCTGATGCGAGGTACTGGCGCTCACCTTCCCGACGGGCTTCATGACTGACAAGCCCCGGTCCCAGACGTTGAAGCGCGTCCGCGGCGGTGCGAAGCGAGCCCCATGGTACGGCGGGTGAACCCGCGAGAGGCTCCAGAGGCCAAAAGGGTTCCTCGCCTCTTGTACAGCGAACAGGAGAAGCGCGCAAGGGATCACCCGGCCCGACTCCATGCCCGGGGGCTGGGGGCTCCCGTGCGGCCGTTTCGCCGACATTGAGCACCCCATGAGGCCCCTCATCGCCATGCTGGAGGGGTCCAAGGGGAAGGCGCAACATGGCCCCAGGAGGGGGCATAGGCGAGGGGAGAGGCATCCCCCCGAAGTACCGGAGGCCTCCAACGAAGAAAATCGCAGGGTGTGCACGTGCATAAGGCTCAAGAGATCGGGCCCCGCGGAGTGCGAGAGAAGAGGCTGTGGGAAGCCCAGCAACCTCCGGAGAAGGCGGCGCAGATCCGCCTCCCCGGCCGCCGAAAGGGAACCTGAAGAACAAAGGTTCAGAAGATTGGCGCGTAAAGGCGGACGAGGGGTAATAGGGTCGCTTGCTCGTCAATGTCCATCCACCTCTTCCTCGCCGGAGCCCCTCGCATCGGGGGGCGGCCGCCCTCGGACAACCTCCTCTTCCGGCCGGTAGGGGCACCCCGGTGGGGGGACTCAGCGACCCTCGAGCAAGGCATGGAAGTGGGGGAAACGCTTTCCACCATCGATCGATCATCACTACCAACCACGGCTTGACACGGAGCCAGAGCCAAGAGGGCGGGAGGCGGCGCACCGGTCGCCATGGTCACGGGGGAACCGCACAATCAGGGCCTTCACGAGGCTGAACCCCGGGGGGCGCGGCCTCCGGGAAACGCTTTTCCCCCTCAGGAAGGAGCCCCCTTTCATCAAAGAGAGGAATCTCCACGGCTAGAGCTTCCGGGGCCTTGAAGCTATACAACGGCAGGCCGTTCGGGCGGGAGCTCGTCAGGATTGTTGCTGGTAAGCCTGCGAAGCAGCTCATGCAGGACATCAGGGGAAAAGGGGATGACTTGGGTCCTCATTGAGTTGCCAGGCCCTGTTTAGGCACACATGGGGCGGGAGTGGCGCTGAAGGGGAGCAATCCGCCGACAAAGAAACTCGCGCACTACCATCGCCATCGACACCCCCGCGCGCCTCAGTTTTTCCAGCCGGCTCAAGACCGGCGCGAGCCGGGGATCGCTGAGTTCTTCGCGCTCCCACCCCCGGTTCACCGTCGCGGGGGTCAGCGGAGGTTGGAACAGAGCTCCGGCCTCAGTAGCCTCAACCTACACCCACTAATGCTGGAACCCTTCCGCTTCGGGGAGGAGCTCAGCGTATAGGACCCCAGGGGGCTGTTGCGTCTACAGTTCTCAAGAACGGACACCCATAGCAGTTCACCTCGGAGATCAACTCAAGGGAGAAGAAATAGTGTAGCAATGCCACGGAAGAAGTAACGCAAACAAAAGCCCCGCGCAAGAACGCGAAGGTAGAGAGGAGGACCAAAGAGCAGGGGTCAAGATGGAGCGCATGGATCTGGTAATGAGAGAGCACTGCGTTGAGAAATCCCGAGAATGGCGGCAGTACACCCTAAAAGAGGGCGTGGAAATGGAGAGGAACCATGGAGGACACCCTCTCCCTCCAAGGCCATGAGCCGGCCATATCTGCATGCCCCCCCCACTCATTGGAGTCGGCAGCAACTACCAGCCAAACCTTCTTCAACCCCTCAAGGTTTACCACCGTCGATCGTTCCAGCGTGGGCCAGCGCGCCGCCGGGACGATTGGGACCCGCGAGCCTCCACATTTCCCCCTTTTCCGAGGCATGATGGATAGAACAAGGCAAAGACAACATGATGTGCGTGGGTCAGCGGAAGTATGGGTGGTCGGATCAACTAGAGGAAGAGCCGACGGCGGAATGGATAGGGGCGAAGACGGTCGGTAGACGCGGGTCAGGATATCATGCGCGAAGAGGACGGGCTCGCCATTTGAAAGGCCCGACCCGTACGCGTTTAGGCCACACGACGCCTCGGGCCACCCTCAAGGCTCCTCCAAGAAGCCAACCCAGGCGCGCCTTGGGCCCGGGGGCTACTATCGGCGTTCTGGAAATGGGGGTACTCATACCTCCCTGCCAGCGGCCTAGGACCGACCCACCTCACCGACCCAAGACCGACTGGAACAGCACCACCCTGGACAAGGCCCTCGTGAGGGGACAAGCCTCGCTAGGAAGAGCGATATCAAGACACATAGGGGACCTCGTCTGGACCCCTCCGGAGCGGCGGATATTTTGAGGCAAGGCCGAGCCTCCTGAGTCAAGGGTGACGCCAGGGAAGGACAGATGAGCAGTAGATGGCAGGGCAGGACAGTTTCCCCTTTACTGCAAAGGAGGCGAGAGCGTACCAGGGTTCCAAAGGCATCTTCCAAAGGTTTCCTTTCCAGTGCAACAAGACCAAAACCCCCGCAAATAGGGCAAACGTCATTCCTGGGTCCGTCCCTGCAGCGCGGGCAGTTACTTTGCAGGCGAAGACCAGCTTTGGGTAGGGGAGCATGTTCCCCTGTTCCCCTTCAAAACCGGTCGTTGTGTGATCCCTTCCCACCGAAGCTATGAGGGAAGAGGACCCGGGCCTCCACTATAAATAGAGAGAGTAGGATACTTTAGAGAGAAGGAGGGGGAGACTAGAGACCAGACCGAGCAGAGTTCATTCCAACTGTTGGGAAACAAACCTAGCCACTTGGCCTCCAGAGGCTCAAGAGCACTCTAGTAGTTCATCCACCAACCTCCGCGAGTGGCAATCCACCAAAAGCAGGAGTACGGTTTTATGCTTCGTAGTGACCCGAACCTCTGTAAAGTGTTGTGTTCCATGTTCCCCTCACCATCGAGTGAGTCCTTCGCCATTTCCATCGAGTTGCAGGCTAGGTGAGGTCAAGCCGGGGGAGATCTCCGTACATGCCCCTGTGTTCGAATCCTTAGGGTTTTGCGAAGCCCTAAATCCGACATAACTTATTTCATTCTATGCTACAGTTGAAGTTCTATGAATTTTACAAGTTTATACTATTTTCTGGAATTTCCAACTGTTTAGAATTGGAAATCAAACCAGAAAATTGATTATGATGTAAGAAGTGCATCATACTTGCATCAGCTGGTGAACTGCCACGTCAAGGTCAAACCTATGGAGTGGGGCCCACTTGTTAGTGATGCAGCAGCTAAGCAGGGCTCGTGTTGACATGGATTTGACCAGCTGTAAGCCCGCCGTCAGCTTCTAAGGGAGGTTTAATTAGCGGGGGTTTAACCCCTAATGAGGATTCCATGTCATCACGATGGAGGACAACCAGCGGGAACCATTGTGCATGGTGGAGTCCAACAGAGCAGTGCTGTAGGGGCAACTGGGCAAGCTAAGGGCACTTGACGAAAGCCCTCGCACGTCCACATCTAATGATGGCCTCATGTGCCACTGGCATGGGTGGGAACTTCAACGACATCGAGTTCCCGCTACCGCGGAGCCATGGCGAGAGCGATCGAGGCGTTTCAGTGTGAATGGGAGGAAACCACGGTGTGCAATGGCTTTGCGGGAGCACGGCAAACGCAGAGGTGCTACTCTAGCAAGCGAAGGAGCTTAGGAACTTAGAACTCGAGGGCCGTCGCAGTGGCCGGAGCTCGAGCTTGAGGGTGACAATGCCAGGGGACGAACGAAATAGGGGGAACATGGGGAAAGGATGGCGAGCTCACAGTGATTGTCGTGGTGCGGTCGAGGAGCTCGATGGCGCTCTAGTGGAACCAAATCGATCGGAGAAGGCCGTTGGTGTCAAGGACGAAGACAGCAGAGATGCTAATGCCGGAGCACACCAGGGGACACGATCATAGTCTTGGGGGTACATTGCCTCGAGGCGGAGCTCTAGGACATGATCTTTAGATGAGAGGATGATGTTGTCGATGATGGCGGTTAAGGCGCGGGAATAGAGGTATCAGCCATGGCAAGGAACGCGCGAAGAGAGGAGGAGGGATCAAATGGGCAGGGTCTTATCCCATCAAGTACATGGGAGGGGGAGGCAGGCGGGAAGCTAGGGCGTAGCTCCCTCTCGCGCGTGTTGTTCTTTGCTTGTCCTCTGCCTTCTCGCAGAGGTTGGCGATGATTGGCCATTGGGCCACTCGGGTTGGGCAGGCTCGGGCACGAGGTAAGATATTTCTTATTTATCTCTACTCCTAAAGGAGGAGTTGGTACGTCATTCGTCTTGTACCCCTCTCGCAGATGGAAGGCCAACACAATACAACAACAATCAGTACTTTCCATATACAAAATCAAGCATCCATGCTCGATCACCCTTTCCTTCTAATGATGGATAACACAAATCAACAATCTATAGTTCCTATATACAAAATCACCTAAATAAAAAAACAATCAAGACTTCCCATATACAAAATAAATCAGTCATGTTCGGACAACGTTTCCTTCCAGCGATGGATAAAACAAATCAACAATCTAAACTTCTTGTTTAAAAAACCAGCAAAACAAAACAACAATAAATACTTCCCATGTACAAAACCATCAAAATAAAACAACCAAGACTTCCCATATACAAAACCAATGAGCGATGTTCGAGCACCCTTTCCTTCTAATGATGGACCACACAAATCAATAATATAAACTTCCGATATAGAAAACTAGCAAAATAAGACAGTAATCAAGACTTCCCATATACAAAACCAGTCTGCCATACTCATCCACCCATTCCTTCTAATGACGGATAACACAAATCAACAATCTCAGCTTCCCATATACAAAACCAGTAAACAACAATCAAGACTTCTCATATACAAAACCAATCATCCATGCTCCCCTTTTCTTCTAACGATGGATAACACAAATCAACAATCATTCGTTCATTCTAGCTCCCTCCCCTAGATTTTTTTCTATTCCCTCATAGAACCGATAGAAAAAAATCCCACAAAACACACATTGAGATCTAAGCACATTCTCCCTCCTCGATCCCTAGCTAGTCATCTCCTATTTCTACTTCCACGCCGAGCGTCACTACCGCTCCATTTCTTATCTCTCCCCGGTCTGGTTCGACACCTCATATCCTCTCATGTCTCCCCCAACACCATGGTGTATATGGTGCTTTCCCTTAAGGATTGTGAGTTCATGAATTTTGCATCGAGATCCCGTCATTTTCTTCGAAGGCCCATCCATGCCATCATCTTAATTGATGTCATCATCTTCTAGCACAAAAATGATTCCACAATCAATACATCCTCCCCATAGATTATTTTATATTCCCTCACAGAACCAATAGACCAAAGAACTACCAAGAACCCAGGCATTGAGACTAAAGCACGTTCTCCCTCCTCGATCCCTAGCTTCCATATCCCATTTCTTCTTCATGTCGAGTGTCGCTACCACTCCATTTCTTATCTCTCCCTGATATTGTCCAAGCCTCATATCCCCTCAAATCTCTCCCTAACATCATGGTATAGATGGCGGTTGCCCTGATGGATTGTGAGCTCATGACTTTCGCATCCGAACACTCTCCTTTTCTTCGCAGGCTCATCCATGCCATCACCCTGGTTGACATTATTGCCTTGTAGCACACGACTGACGTGGCCTCCATCTACTAGGCCACCTTTAGACTATGGTCATCTACACCAGGAATCGTCCACCCTGCCAATCTTACAAGCATCCACCGTCTACCAGGCCACGAAATCTTATACTCAGACGCTAGCATGCATTTTTGTTGCACAGTTGCAACCATCCATCTGCACTCCAAAAATGTATGTGTACAAGATTCATTTGGGTTTCTATCCCCCCCATAGTTTTCCTCTTCTTCTCATACAAGATCAATTTGTGATCCATCTCACTTACAAACATGCAAGCTGGAGCCGAGTTGTGGGCGTTCACATGTTGGGTATTATTTCTCATGTGGTTGTCTGAGGACGAGGATGACGATTTGGAGGAACATACCCACAATGGCAAGGGCAACAAAATGGTCGGTTTTTGCTTATTTATGAATACATTTTTACTCTAAAATAATAATAGTTAAGTTGTATGATAGATAGCTATGCATTTGGATGTTTAGCTTGAAGCAAACATTGTCATCTGAGCAGTGAGCCTTAAGTTTCCTTTTATCTGGATGATGTACAATATGGATTCTTATCGTTGCAAGCGAAGTGAATGCTATTGAAATAATCTGGTAATTTTAAGTGGGCGTATGTATGTTAAATTTCAGTTACAAATGCTAAGATTTGTTCAGATGCTTTCCTTATTGTTATTCCTAAAAGTTATCCAACAGATAAGGACCAATGTTTGTTAGTTTTGCTAAACTTGGTGCTTCTTGGCCAGTACTCTATCAAGATGAAGTGAGACCATGATAGAAGGTGTTGAACAGTGAATTATAGTTGTGCCAAAACGAATATATTAGCATATTTCTAATTGTTGCTACCATATTTCAAAGAATGCGGTGATTTAAATGAATCTCATTATCTAGCCATGTGTAGTCTCGGTTTTTTACTTTGCAAACTATGATAGGAGTAAGGCCACCTAAATGTGGCTCCATTTTGCCTTCTATTGATCTATGACATAGGGGATGTGCTGGACTGAGTGCAGGTTTCTATTGAAAGAAACAAGTGGAACTAGTAACATTTCAGCCACAAATGTTATCTTTCCTGCCAATGTTTTATTAGATACATGCAAAAGTGTCACTTTCTTAGATCATATATGGTTCTTAAAAATTTACATGTTTCATATAACCATCAATTTTCTTATTCGTAGTCCATGTACATGTTTCTTAGATCATATTTGTATTCGCGTCGGCCGTAATGGTCACTATGCTCTGCACCGACTACTTCCTTGGGGCTACCCACCACGCATGGACCCCTACTCCCTGTCATATACGAGATCCAATGATTGGGCGCCCCTCTCCTATAACTATGGAAGTTCCATCGTCTCCTTGTGGCAGATCCATGACCGGAAGCTAGACCCTTCACGCGTGTTTATTCTTGAGCGTTGACCTACACCACCTCCTTCAGATGGACCTATACAACACCGCCATAGTTTGCCCCCATATATACTTGCAGAAAAAATAAAATTACAATGCAGAGGTACACCTTACTAGGAACATCTTTGATTCATTTGCCAAGCTTATCCTTGTGATATCACGATACATGGATTATGTGTTGTTGTGAAGCTATCAAACTACTCCAAGTAGAGGCTCCATGTCATCTTGAGCAAAACATTGGGAAATGAACGATGTGGATATGAAGAAGAATTGGGCTGTGGTTTTCAGCAGTAAATGGTTCCGGAGACTAGATGACGCACCATGGCAAGCAATCACATTGATGGGATTCCCAAAAACTATGTTGCCTTGTTGGCGTTGTTATGCTCGGTAGTCATCTCATGTTGCAGTCGACAACTATGTTGATTCGCTGCTCGTGCTCTTCCATGGCAAGGAGCATGTGGCTTTCTCAAATATCAACTAATAAGAAGGTAAATGAAGTTCTTGTGAGTTGAACTATTGAGTTGAGAATTGATTACTTAATAGAAAGCATTAGCAGTTGCATGGCGACAGATGCAAAATAAATATAGGTATGTTATTTTGATAGTCTTTCAAATATTATAAATTAATAATTTTTGAATTCACTTAGAATTACTATCAACTAGAGGTAATATGTGATATGATTATTTTGGTGCAAGTACTCATGTAGAAGCATTCCTTAAAAGGTGCATGATCAAGAATACCATACAAACAATAGCACTGCACATTTTGTGTACATCGTTAACATATAGCTTCATGTCCTCCATGCAAGTTACAAAACTCTCAAAGGTGAAAATTGGTATGTAATATAGAATAAAAAATATTTTAAGGTTTTTTAACTTTACAACCAATAGATAGTATATCATGATGTAAGCAGAGCAATAGTATATTTGGCAATTTCAGAACTTGACGTCTAGCAATATGGTCAAACAAATACTAATGATAAAAATAACAACAAGAAAGGAGGAATCAGAATCGGCAACATATGGTCCACTGAAAATAAATGCTAATGAGAAAAAAGACAACACAAGAGGATTTTGGTAATCAACTTAAGTAGTTAGAGTTCTACACGTTACGAACCATCGAAAAAAGATGGTTCTCTTGTCCGTGATTTTGCATGTATATTAGATAAGGATGTAGTGAACTTAGGCAGTAATGGAGTTCTATGTAATTCAAGTTATGTCTGTCAACATGCTTTAGAAGGTTTTATAACATTTCTTCTGTAATTATTCAGAATTACAATAAGCATATGGGCACCTTTCACAAAAATTAATGATGTCAACAGTGCAATACACTTGGATTAGTGTTTGCAAAATTGCATAAACACTCATGGCAGAACTATTTTGTCATGTGACTATATTATTTCTACAAATATTTTGAGAAAGATACTACTTGTCAAGGAGATCTAGCTTTCTGCTTATTACCCCTTCTACCTCATGAACGGAGACCTAAACTTTATCGAGACATGACATTAAACTTTTACTATTCCATCCACATTATTAACCCTTTTCTAAATATATCTTTATAAGAGAAATATTTTTTGTCTGTGGGAACCGAGACTTGCAAGTTGAGATCGCCGAATGAATGTCCTCAGTGATCCCAGAGAACAATGCACAGCAAACACACATATACTGAATATTAAAGGTCTTAGATCCAACATACCGAAATAATACATCAAAGGACCATGAAGGTCAAGTTCACATAGGTAGGGCCTATAAGGACAAATCACACAGATGCATATGCTAGCGGACATCTTGGGGTTAAGCAGGTGCCCATGCCATCAGCCTACACCAAAAGACATTCTCACTGGGCAGCGTCCTAGTTCACAAGTCCGTCTTCGATGACGTACTCTTCTCCAAATTCCGGTCCTTTCATATCTGGTCAATAACATAACCACTGAAAATCCACTAACTACTTTGAATGTACTCGCAAACAGCCCATGATATGGATAATGCAGTAGGTGTAACAATAAGTAATATGCAGTTTTGGTGGATAGCAGCTTAAATGTAAATAAACATGATCATAGATGGATGTGCAACATAAGCTAGATGGTATTGAGAAGAACAAGTCACACATATTAACATATCAGTTAAGGGCTGAACACTCTAGTTCACCCAATATACCAAGTCACCAAACTTGGTCATATTAAATTTTTCGTATAAGTCCTTGAACACACACACACTTGGTTTATGCGGAAACGGCTGGACGTAGTTTAAGCAGCAGCACCCAACAGTCCTTCGCCATGGACATGGCTATTCGAATAGTTTTACACTCTGCAAAGGTTGTAAGTTGTACCCACGACATCCGGGAAACTTTCGTGTCATCCACGACTCGCGGTATATAACATACCCAAGGTAAGTACCCGATCAATGCCTTTCCCTTGACGATACTAGAAAAAGAGTTCCACTCGAATGGTACCCAGCACACATGATGTACGTCTTACGAGCACCAACTCTAGATACTATCATCCATGCAGGCACCAACGATGTGCCCGGAGCATGTAAAAACGGCATAGTCGCCCTACCGGGCACGACACCGTCACGAGATTGACCAAACATCACTCCCGCCAGTAGTAATGTGGCTCTTCGCTAGCACCGACCAAAGTAATGAACAAAGCCCCGTCCCATAAACGGGTAACGTGGTCACACATGTAAGGTTGGGACGGTCGACACATCATAAATCTAATCCAATTTCGGAAACTACTCACACCAAAATATTTACCCGGTGCACCACTTCTCCACAAGTGGCCGCCTAACTCATCATCACCCTCGGGCATTAGTGGCACCCGACGGGGTTTTCATAAACCTCTTGATATTTACCATCGTCATGCTCATGCTTCTACTATGCTTAGCTCTACTTGTCATCATGATATTAGCGTGACCCTCATAGGTGGTAGGATCATGCTCAAATTGCAAGTGCTCCGGAGGAGCCTTCGGAAACATTGTATCGATGATTTACCAAATATTCATGATCACATGCAGCGGGAATAATTGCTCTACTTAGCTAAGTATCCAGCGTCTTCGGGGTCTTCGAGTCCAACTCCCTCGTCAAACGTGGTATCTATCGTTGTAGTAAATAATAATATAATAAGTAGCTCACTCAAAAATATAGCACAAACTCACTTTAAAAATGTAGCCATATTCCGATAAATCTACATTACTATTTTGCAAGCATTTGTCTCTGGTTTCGATAAAAGATTATTTTCAAAATCATTTTAACAGAAGCTAAAGTATTCAAAATAGCCTTTTAAATTATTATATAGAGAAAAGTTGTCTTAAAAATTTATGCAAAGGTTCTATTAAATTCTACTCATTTTTAGAAGAATTATGGTGGAAAAATAATTAAATTATATTGGACAACAAATTCTACAAAAATCATTTGAAACAGGGTTAAACAAAAAATTATAAAGGGGTTTAAACCTAGGCCTGGGTCGGCTTGTGGCTTGGGACGGCACAGCTGGCCAGCCAGCCAGCCAGCCGAGGCGCGCGCGCGGCCAGATTCAAACCTGACGCGCAGGCCCCTGCGATCAGCGACAGAGAGGAGAGAGGGGGAGAGAGAAGAACGAGCGATAGGTGTGCCCCACCTGTTGAGGTTGTGTTCCACCTCTGGACATAGGGGAGCGGAGGCACGCCCGCGGCGATATCGATGCCCTCGAGCCCAACAGATGGCAGGAATGGAACCAGCTCACCGTCGCCTACCTGCAAGTGATCGAAGGATTGACGGGGAGGCCCTGATTTATCGACGACGAGGTGGCTCCGGTGGAGCCGATTCGGGAGGTTGATGAACTAGGTGCTACAGGCAGGGATTAGCTCGGGGAAGTGGGGGGAAAGCTTCCTGAGCTCATTACAGTCACGAAGGAGAAGAAAGGAGCATCGGAGATGGCCTGTAACCCGACGTCGATGGAGCTCCAAAGGGGCGCGGCCTCGGTCGATCTCGAGCAGTGGAGCTCGTTGTGCTCTAATGGAGTGGCCAGGGGCTCAATATAGGCTCTGGAGGAGTGGGATGAGGGTGCAGGAGCGAGGGGGGAAGGCCTATTTATAGGGCCCACACAGTGCACCGGGCTAGAAGCACCGGTGGTTTCACCGCGGCTCGCAGGAAGGGCAGTGAGCGCTCGGGGTCGAAACCACGGTATTGTGGACGTGGTTTAGGTCGTATGCGACTCACTGAGAGGGAGAGAGAGCGAGGAGGACTATGCATGCATGGCCGCAGTCTTCTGGCCGAATCTAGCGCATGCGCCACGCGTCGCTCCAGTCAACAGAGCGAGGTAGGAGGGACCCTGAGACTGCCCTGAAGCAGAGGGATTGTCGGGGACGCGAATGGTCAATGGTGGTAGGCTTGAACAGGCCAGGGTTGGCCACCTTTGCGTCGGGTGCGCCCTGCAGCGTGCCAGAGCACAGTTTTAGCATGCCACGTGCTGGCGCACTCTAGGGTGCCTTGGTCGTGTCTGGTGTGTCCTCGGGCTGGGTTTGAAGATACTTAGCCATTTGAGAGCCGAGAGAATCCCTGCTGGTCAAGGGAAGTGATTAAAGGAGTGATGCCAGACTTGAGCCAGAAATTGAAATGGGGTTTCTGGATATTCTGCTTGGATTCAAGGAGGGGACACTCACCTACAGTTGGGGAGTTGTGTTGGCTGTTTGGTCTATGAGTTTGGAGGAAAGTGTATGGGTGTGGAGTGGGGTAGTAGCTGTTTTACTAATGTGGAAGAAGGTGTTCGACAGGTGTTTGGGGTAGCTACACTTGACCACTCATGATGAAAGTTAACAGCGTCAGGTTTGATGCAAAAATAGGATGCTCCACCAAATTTGAGCTTTCATTGGACAAGTCTGGCAATGCAAACTTGAAATCACCCAGAAATGGGTAGATCTGTCCCTTCTGAAGAAAACGTGGGTAGATTACCCCCCTGCAAATCCCATTCTTGGCACAGACTCCTCATTTGGGGTGTTGAACACTCCTGCAAAGTTTTAAGCCATTTGGATAAACTTTGGTATGTAGAGATGTTTCAACTTGATTCTAGACAAAGAGGGTTTTAGGATTATTTGGTGAAGCAAACCACCTTCGAAGGAGGTGAAACTTGGTGTGGCCATCAAATATAGCTTTGGAAGGTTGCTGGAATTTTCTAGGAATTTATTGGAAATATTTCCTTTTGGAAATATTTAAGAAGGTCAAAACAGACAAAGTTGGTTTTCAAGGGTTTGCTCAAATATTTTGAATATAAATAGGGGTTGAAAATCTTATGTATAGAAAATAAATGTCCTGTGAGTATCTCCAAATTTTCTTTGATTTTCCTAAGGCTGAAATGTAATTTTTCATATAGAAATATCATTTCTGGCCTCAGAAATGGACATGCATATAAAATAGGATAATAATTTGAAAAAACATTTATTTTATGATATTGGAGAGTAGAAATAGTTCTAAAATCGGATTACCATATTTGGGTAAATGCACTCCCTTGTCATCAGGGACTTGTAGTGCAACCCAAAGCAAGGCTTTTGAAATAATCAAAATCAGAAAGAACCTTTTGAGAATAATCATGTTATAAAAATATGGTTTTTGTATATACTCAATCAAACATACAAACACACAATGAAAATCATGGCACTCACACCATTGGTTTATGATTTTTTTAATAAACTCATATTTTGAGACTACACTTGAAGTGATGCAATAACAGGGTGCGACAGACCTATCCCCCTTACAAGAATCTCATCCCCAAGATTCCTAAGCTAGGTGCTAAAAAGGTGCGGAAATACTGATCGGAGATAGTATTCACGCTCTCATATTGCTTCGGCCTCGGTGTGCTTACTCCACTGAACCTTCAAGGACTTGATGGTGCGGTTTCTGATGCCGATCGGCCTTTCACGATAAGTGAGATCCGGTTGGAGGTCGATGGCTTGATGGTTAATGTCCTTATAAATATCTGGACGGTTTGGCGCTTGGAAACACTTCCGAAGTTATGCCATGTGGAAGACGTTGTGCACACCCAAAAGTTCTGGAGGAAGCTCCAACTAATAAGCAACTTCTCCTCCCTTGCTGTGATCTTAAAAGGTCGAATGAACCTTGGAGCAAGTTTCCTCTTGACGTGGAAATGCTTGGTTCCCTTGATAGGTGTGACGCGGAGGTACACCTGGTCTCCGGGAATGAACTCCACTTTTCAGCGGCGAGAGGCCGCATAGGTCTTCTGTCGCGACTTGGCTGACTTCAAGTTTTCCCATACAAGTGGCACCTTGTCTTGTGCTTCTTGCAGAACTTCCGGCCATAAAATCAATCCTTCGCCGGTTTCACACCAGTTGAGCGGGGTTCGGCATTTTTGTCCGTATAGCACTTCAAATGGGGTCATCTCGAGACTGGACTGATAGTTGATGTTGTAGGGGAACTCAGCGAACGGCAGACAGTCTTCCCATTTGGTCCCATGTGCCAAGACACAAGTGCAGATCATATCTTCGAGTATCTAATTCACTCTCTCTGTCTATCCACCCACCTATGGGTGGAAGGCTGTGCTGAAAGAGAGCTTGGTTCCGGGAGCTTCTTGGAACTTCTTCCAAAATCTTGAGGTGTACTGCGTGCCTCGGTCAGATACTATTCCTTTAGGGACTCCATGGAGGCTCACAATATGATGGATATATAGGCTAGCCAACTGGCTACCATCATAGCTGGTGTTGACTGGAATGAAATGGGCCACCTTGGTTAGGTGGTCGACAATGACCCATATGGAATTGTGCCCTTTGCTTGATCTAGGCAGACCGGTGATGAAGTCGATGCCTATTTTGTCCCACTTCCATTCGGGCACTTGGAGAGGCTGTAGCAATCCAGCAGGTCGCTGGTGCTCAGCCTTGACTCGCTGGCACACGTCGCATTTGGTGATATAGGACGTTATTTCCCTCTTCGTGCCATGCGACCAGAATCTTTCCTGGAGGTCCTGATACATCATGGTGCCACCGGGGTGAATAGAGTAGGGTGTGTCATGAGCTTCTTGTAGGATCAAGTCCTTGAGTTCCGCCTTGTTGGGTACGCATAAATATTTCCCAAACCACACTACTCCTTGCTCATCCACTGAGAATTTTGGGGCCTTGCCTTCCTGGTTCTTCATCTTGATTCCTTCGATGCTCTTGTGCCCCTTCTGGGCTTCCTAGATGTCGTCTTCCAGCGTGGGTTTGACTTTGAGGTTAGCTAGAAAATCCTGGTTCAACTAGCTCCAACCCGAAGCTTTCTATCTCTTCATATAAGGTGGGTAGCCTTTCCTTGAGCATAACATCCAAGGTGCTGGCCTTCCGGCTTAAGGCATCGGTCATCACATTGGCCTTACCTAGGTGGTATTGAATGCTAAGGTCATAGTCTTTGATTAGCTCCAACCATCTTCGGTGCCTCATATTCAATTCCCTTTGAGTAAAGATATACTTTAGACTCTTGTGGTTGGTGTATATTTCACATCGCTTCCCAGAAGGTAATGTCGCCATGTCTTCAGGGCATGCACTACGGCTGCCAACTCTAGATCATGTGTGGCGTAATTTACCTCATGCGGGCGCAGTTGCCGTGACAGGTAAGCCATGACCCTGCCGTCTTGCATTAGGACTCCACCGATCCCGGTTCTGGAGGCATCACAATATATGAGAAACTCCTTGCTGATATCTGGAGTAGCCAATACCGGGGTAGTAGTCAATCTCTTGGTCAACTCCTGGAAGCTTTCTTCACACTTCGACATCCATTCGAACTTCTTGGCTTTCTTCAAGAGTCGAGTCATTCGTCGTGCAATGCAGGAGAATCCTTCTACGAACTTGCGGTAGTATCCCGCGAGTCAGAGGAAGCTTCTGACTTCCTTCACATCGATTGGTGAGTCCCAGTTGGTTACCGTGGTAATCTTGGAAGGATTGACTTAGTATCCCACGAGTCAGAGGAAGCTTTTGACTTCCTTCACATCGATTGGCGACTCCCAGTTGGTTACCGTGGTAATCTTGGAAGGATTGACTGCCAATTTGTTTGTCGTCATGGTATGACCCAAGAATCCAACTTCGTGTAGCCAGAATTTGCATTGGCTGAATTTGGCATAAAGCTGGTGATCTCAAAGCTTTTCCAACAGTAACCTCAAGTGTTGCTCATGCTCTTCTTCGGACTGGGAGAAGATTAGTTTGTTATCAATGAAGACGATGACAAACTTATCCAGATATTCCATGAAGACTTTGTTCATGAGGTACATGAATTATGTTGGGGCATTGGTCAACCCAAATGACATGACGGTGCACTCGTATAGACCGTACCGGGTCACGAATGCACTATTAGGTATGTCTTCGGGTTGGATCTTCAATTGGTAATGTCCGCATCGGAGATCGATCTTGGAAAATACCTTGGCTCCATTTAACTGGTCAAATAGGTTTTCAATCTTGGGGAGTGGGTACTTGTTCTTGATCGCGACTTCATTGAGAGAACGGTGATCTACGCAGAGTCTGATAGTCGCATCCTTCTTAGACACAAACAGAATAGGTGATCCCCAAGGTGATGCACTCGGACGGATGAATCCCTTCCTGAGTTTCTCATCCAACTGCTTCTTCAACTCTGCTAGCTCTTCGGATCCCGTACTTTAAGGCTTCTAATAGATAGGCCTTGATCCGGGCATGAGCTCAATCATGAATTCGATGTTTCGGTCTGGAGGAATCCCTCACAGCTCATCATGAAAGACGTCCGGGTACTCATAAACTATTGGCACTTGGTCAAACTATTCTCCTGAAAGGCAATTTACCTGAGGGATTTGAGTGGATGTAGGCTGAGGGACATACTTGACTTTGACCCCTTGGTCGCTTGTCCTGGTAATAGTCCTGTTGGCACAGTCCAAGATGCTTCCAAGGATCACTTCCAAGCCTTGCGACTTAATGACGATGAGATCTGCTGTGAACCTTATCCCATTAATATTGACCCTGACTCCTGTATTTCCTAGGTTTATCCTTAGCACTCCTCCCGGGGTATGTACTGCCATTAGCCCATTAAGTAGGGTAGGCTTGAAACCACATTTTTCCGCAAATTTCTGAGTAACAAAAGAATACGAAGCTCCACAATCAAACAATATTGTTGCTGGGGTGGAGTTGACGAGGAACGCACCCTGAATGCAGACCGGGTCTTCTTGTGCTTCTTCTGTGGAGATGTGATTAATATGTCCCCTGTTGTGGTACTGCTGATTGCGGGGAGCCTGGTTCCTGCCTGGCGCTCCTTGACCTTGTCCTTGATTTGGCGCATTGGGGCACGGTGCATCGGGCTTCTTGTTAGCGCACTGCCTGGAGTACTGCCCAGTCTGACCACATCCAAAGCAGGTAACCTGCCCTGGGATATTGGGCTTGACTCCATTGTTATTGGGCGGGTTAATTGCTGGCTTGGTGTTGACTTGCTGCTGGGGCTGGTAGTTTGGCGAAACATTGGTGCCTTGTATTGCTTTTGTTGTTAGTTGGGCCTTGCTGGGGCTGACTGCCATGGGTGTCGCTTAGGGTTACTGGCTCCTCCATTACCCATCAGCTTGCACTTGCGGGTATCATCCATTGCATGACGCTTATCTTCTAGCATGAGGTCCTTGTTCACCACATCGCAGAAGGTACGACATTCACACACAACCAACTGATACTGAAGCGACTTCTACAGTCCTTCCTTGAAGGGTTCCACCTTTGCGGCTTTAGTGTTGATGTCTTATGGTGCATATCTTGACAGGAGGTTAAACTTCTGTAGATACTCCTTGATGGTTCCAATGCCTTGCCTCAAAGCTCTGAATTCCCGCATCTTAATGGTCATCATTCCACGGGGAATGTGAGCAGCGCGAAATCCTTCCTTGAATGCTGCCCAAGTGATAGCTTGCCCTTCTCGCATGATTTGGGAACCGTCCCACCAAGCTCTGGTCGTGCCTCTGAGATAATGAGAAGCATAAAGGACTTCCTCATGATCATCGGTGCACTTGACCAACGCGAGGAGGTCTTCGGTGGTGCGTATCTAGTCATCGGCATCAAATGGTTCAGTTGTCTCCGTGAATATGGGAGGCATAGTCCACATAAACTAAGACAGAGTAGAGCGACTGTTGCCATTTGCGTTTTGCGGCGGATTGTTCACCAAGGCTTGAGCCAGCTACTGGATGGCGGCATTGTTGGGTTGACGTTCCTCTCGGAGAGCTTGGAGGAATTGAGCCACAGTCATGCTCTTCGGAGGAGGCGGTGGTGGAGGAATATCGCCTTGTTGCTGCTCATGGTGATCCCCAGCTTGAGCGTTCCGACCGTTTCCCTGCTGTTGGCTGGCGTTGCCGAAGGTGCTGGTGCATGTTGAAATCACCATCCTGTCAGGGGACCAGACATGTCAATTTGCTGAATTTGTAGGGGAATCATGAGGGATGGAGTTCCTAAATAACGATGCTTTTGGTATTGTGCTAGTGTGCGAGTTAAACAAAGGCTTTTTGGGAAATCTAATGCATTGAATTAAAACAAGTGATGTAGTCGCTTAAAAGCTGCCTAAGGCAGAAATGCGGCTTGCATCATACATGATCACACAACACTCATGGTTCTCATGAACTGATACATGGACTCAACTATGCATGGAGAGACTCCTAATTGCCTAAGATGTTCCTCTAAGTGGTGGACTGCTCGGTCTCGTATGCAAGCTCAGTAGGATCTTTGTCTTCATCCTCATCGGTACCTTCCTACTTCAATGGTGTGGGAGAGGGGAGCGGTCCATCATGGCGTCTCTTTGTTGGTGAAGCAGTGAGGAGCTCAGTATATTCTTCCACGGTCAGCCGACGACTCTGAATAGGAGTGGCCTGAAGCGGCGGTATCACTCCTTGGAAGGCAACGGGTGACTGCACTTCGGGTGCACCTTCCTTCTTGACCTTGCGGGTCTTCATCTTTCCCACACGAAGTAGGTCCTTCACTTGTTGTACTTCTTGGCGAAGCTGTTGGGGAACGTCGCATGGGAAACAAAAAAATTCCTACGCGCACGAAGACCTATCATGGTGATGTTCATCTACGAGAGGGGATGTGTGATCTACGTACCCTTGTAGACCGTACAGCAGAAGCGTTAATGAACGCGGTTGATGTAGAGGAACGTCCTCACGTCCCTCGATCCGCCCCGCGAACCGTCCCGCGATCAGTCCCACGATCTAGTGCCGAACGGACGGCACCTCCGCGGTCAGCACACGTACAGCTCGACGATGATCTCGGCCTTCTTGATCCAGCAAGAGAGACGGAGAGGTAGATGAGTTCTCCGGCAGTGTGATGGCGCTCCGGAGGTTGGTGCTGATCTAATCTCAGCAGGGCTCCGCCCGAGCTCCGCAGAAACGCGATCTAGAGGTAAAACCGTGGAGGTATGTGGTCGGGCTGCCGTGGCAAAGTTGTCTCAAATCAGCCCTAAAACCTCCGTATATATAGGGGGAAGAGGGGGAGCCTTGCCTTGGGGTCCAAGGACCCCCAAGGGGGTCGGCCGAGCCAAGGGGGGGAGTCCTCCCCTTCCAAACCGAATCCAACTAGGTTTGGAAGGAGGAGTCCTTCCCCTTTTTCCCACCTCCTCATTTTTTTCCTTTTCTCTTTGATTTTCTTCCTATGGCACATAGGGCCTTCTTGGGCTGTCCCACCAGCCCACTAAGGGCTGGTGCGCCACCCCCAAGGCCTATGGGCTTCTTCGGGGTGGTTGCCCCCTCCCGGTGAACACTCGGAACCCATTCGTCATTCCCGGTACATTCCCGGTAACTCCGAAAACCTTCCGGTAATCAAATGAGGTCATCCTATATATCAATCTTCGTTTCCGGACCATTCCGGAAACCCTCATGACGTCTGTGATCTCATCCGGGACTCCGAACAACATTCGGTAACCAACCATATAACTCAAATACGCATAAAACAACGTCGAACCTTAAGTGTGCAGACCCTGCGGGTTCGAGAACTATGTAGACATGACCCGAGTAACTCCTCGGTCAATATCCAATAGCGGGACTTGGATGCCCATATTGGCTCCTACATATTCTACGAAGATCTTATCGTTTGAACCTCAGTGCCAAGGACTTATATAATCCCGTATGTCATTCCCTTTGTCCTTCGGTATGTTACTTGCCCGAGATTCGATCGTTAGTATCCGCATACCTATTTCAATCTCGTTTACCGGCAAGTCTCTTTACTCGTTTCGTAATACAAGATCCCGCAACTTACACTAAGTCACATTGCTTGCAAGGCTTGTGTGTGATGTTGTATTACCGAGTGGGCCCCGAGATACCTCTCCGTCATGCGAAGTGACAAATCCCAGTCTTGATCCATACTAACTAAACGAACACCTTTGGAGATACCTGTAGAGAATTTTTATAGTCACCCAGTTACGTTGCGACGTTTGATACACACAAAGCATTCCTCCGGTGTCAGTGAGTTATATGATCTCATGGTCATAGGAACAAATACTTGACACGCAGAAAACAGTAGCAACAAAATGACACGATCAACATGCTACGTCTATTAGTTTGGGTCTAGTTCATCACATGATTCTCCTAATGATGTGATCCCGTTATCAAGTGACAACACTTGCCTATGGTCAGGAAACCTTGGCCATCTTTGATCAACGAGCTAGTGAACTAGAGGCTTACTAGGGACAGTGTTTTCTCTATGTATCCACACAAGTATTGTGTTTCCAATCAATAAATTATAGCATGGATAATAAACGATTATCATGAACAAAGAAATATAATAATAACTAATTTATTATTTCCTCTAGGGCATATTTCCAACAGTCTCCCACTTGCACTAGAGTCAATAATCTAGTTCACATCACCATGGGATTCCAACGAATCCAACACCCATATAGTCATGGGGTCTGATCACGTCTTGCTCATGAGAGAGGTTTTAGTCAACGATTCTGAAATTTTCAGATCTGTGTGTTCTTTACAAATCTTTATGTCATCTTATAGATGCTGCTACTATGTGCTATTCGGAAATACTCCAAATATCTACTCAACTATACGAATCCGTCTCACTACTCATAGTTATTCGGATTAGTGTCAAAGCTTACATCGACGTAACCCTTTACGACGAACTCTTTAACCACCTCCATAATCGAGAAAAATTCCTTAGTCCATCAGTTACTAAGGATAAATTTTGACCGCTGCTAGTGATTTAATCATGGATCACTCTCTTTACCTCTCAACAAACTTGCTGCAAGGCACACATCAGGTGCGGTACTCAGCATGACATACTTTAGAGTCTACGGCTAAGGTATAGAAGACGACCTTCGTCTATTCTCTTTATTCTGCTGTGGTCGGGTTTTGAGTCTTACTCAAATTCACACCTTACAACGCAACCCAGAACTCCTTCTTTGCTGGTCTATTTTGAACTCCTTCAAAACTTGTCAAGGCATGCATCTTGTTGAAACTTCTATTAAGCGCTTTCGATCTATCTCCATAGATCTTTGATGCTCAACGTTCAAGTAGCTCAATCCAGGTATTCCTTTGAAAACTCCTTTCAAACAACCTTGTATGCTTTACAGAAATTCAACATTACTTCTGATCCACAATATGTCAACCACATATACTTATCAGAAATTCTATAGTGCTCCCACTCACTTCTTTGGAAATACAAGTTTCTCATAAACCTTTTACAAACCCAAAATCCTTGATCATCTCATCAAAGTGTATATTCCAACTCCGAGATGCTTGCACCAGTCCATTTAAGGATCGCTGGAGCTTGCATACTTGCTAGTATCTTTAGGATCGACATAACCTCATGGTTGTATCTCATACAATGTTTGCTCAAGGAAACCGTCGAGGAAACAATGTTTTGACATCCTACATGCAATATTTCATAAATAATGCAGCAACTACTAACATAATTCTAACAGACCTTTAGCATCGCTACGAGTGAGAAAGTGTCACCATAGTCAACTGTTTGATCATGTCGGAAACATCTTTGCGACAAGTCGAGCTTTTCTTAATAGTGACTTATCACCATCGTCGTCTTTCTTCCTTTTAAAGATCCATCTTTACTCAATAGTCCTATGACCATCAAGTAGTTCTTCCAAAGTCTACACTTTGTTTTCATACATGGATCCTCTCTCGGATTTCATGGCTTCCAGCCATTTGTCGGAATCTGGGCCCACCATTGCTTTCTCCATAACTCGTAGGTTCGTTGTTGCTCAACAACATGACCTCCAAGACAGGGTTACCATACCACTCTGTAGTAGTACGCGACCTTGTCAACCTACGAGGCTTGTAGTAACTTGATCCGATGCTCGATGATCACCATCATCAGCTTTCACTTCAATTGGTGTAGGCGCCACACGAACAACTTCCTGCGCCCTGCTACACACTGGTCGAAGTGATGGTTCAGTAACCTCATCAAGTTCTACCACCCTCCCACTCAATTCTTTCGAGAGAAACATTTCCTCGAGAAAGGATCCGTTTCTAGAAACAAACATTTTGCTTTCGGATCTGAGATAGGAGATGTACCCAACTGTTTTGGATATCCTATGAAGATGCATTTATCCGCTTTGGGTTCGAGCTTATCAGACTGAAACTTTTTCACATAAGTGTCGAAACCCCAAACTTTCAAGAAACGACAGTTTAGATTTCTCTAAACCTCAGTCTATACTGTGTCATCTCAACGGTTGTCTCTAATGCTTAACCCATAAACGATAGTGGTAATTCGATAAGAGACATCATAGCATGCACCATACCAAATAGTGTGTGGCTATGACGTTCAGACACATCATCACACTATGATGTTCTAGGTGGCATGAACCGTGAAACAATTTCCACATTGTCTTAACTGCGTACCAAAACTAGTAACTCAGATATTCATTTCTATGATCATATCGTAGACAGTTTATCCTCTTGTTACGACGAACTTCACTCCAAAACAGAATTGAACTTTTCAATATTTCAGACTTGTGATTCATTAAGCAAATACTCTAGTATCTACTCAAATCGTCATTGAAGTAAGAACATAATGATATCCACTGCGTGCCTCAGCACCCATTGGACTGCATACATCAAAATGTATCACTTCCAACAAGTTACTATCTTATTTCTTCTCAATGAAAACAAGGCCTTGCTCATGTGGTATGATTTGCATGTCACTAGTGATTCAAAATCAAGTGAGTATAAAGATCCATCAGCATGGAGCCTCTTCATGCAATTTATACCAACATGACTCAAGCGACACTGCCACAATTAAGTGGTACTATCATCATTACCTCGTATCTTTTGGCACCAATATCACAAACATGTGTAACACTACGATCGGGATTCAATAAACCATTGAAGGTGATTATTCAAGAAAATAGAGTAACCATTATTCTCTTTAAATGAATAATCGTACTGCAATAAACACGATCCAATCAAGTTCATGATTAACGCAAGCACCAAATAACAATTATTTAGGTTTAACACCAAACCCGATGGTAGAGGGAGTGTGCGACGTTTGATCATATCAACCTTGGAAACACTTCCAACACGTATCGTCACCTTGCCTTTAGCTAGTCTCCGTTTATGCCGTAGCTTTCATTTCGTGTTACTAATCACTTAGCAAGCGAACCGGTATCCAATACCCTCATGCTACTAGGAGTACTAGTAAAGTACACATCAACATCATGTATATCAAATATACTTCTTTCGACTTTTGCCAGCCTTCTTATCTACCAAGTATCTAGAGTTGCTCCGCCTCAGTGACTGTTCCCCTCATTACAGAAGCACTTAGTCTCGGGTTTGGGTTTAATCTTGGGTCTCTTCATTAGTGCAGCAACTGTTTTGCTGTTTCACGAAGTATCCCTTCTAGCCCTTGCCTTTCTTGAAACTTAGTGGTTTACTAACCATCAACTATTGATGCTCCTTCTTGATTTCTACTTTTGCAGTGTCAAACATTGCGAATCGCTCAAGGATCATTGTATCTATCCTCGATATGTTATAGTTCATCACGAAGCTCTCACAGCTTGGTGGCAGTGACTTTGGAGAACCATCACTATCTCATCTGGAAGATTAACTCCCACTTGATTCAAGCGATTGTCATACTCAGATAATCTGAGCACACGCTCAACGATTGAGATTTTTCCCTTACTTTGTGGACAAAGAATCTTGTCAGAGGTCTCGTACCTCTTAACAAGGGCACAAGCATGAAATCACAATTTCATATCTTTAGAACATCACTTATGTTCCGTGACGTCTCAAAACGTCTTCTGCGCCTTGCTTCTAAGCCATTAAGTATTTTGCACTGAACTATCGTGTAGTCATCAGAAACGTGTATGTCGGATGTTCACAGCATCCACAGACGACGCTCGAGGTGCAGCACACCGAGTGGTGCATTAAGGACATAAGCCTTCTGCGCAGCAACGAGGACAATCCTCTGCAAAGTTTGCTACTATCAACTTTCAACTAAATTTTCTCTAGGAACATATAAAAAACAGTAGAGCTATAGCGCAAGCTACATCGTAATTCGCAAAGACCATTAGACTATGTTCATGAAAATTAGTTCATTTAATCATATTACTTAAGAACTCCCACTCAAAAAGTACATCTCTCTAGTCATTTGAGTGGTACATGATCCAAATCCACTATCTCAAGTCCGATCATCACGTGAGTTGAGAATAGTTTCAGTGGTAAGCATCTCTATGCTAATCATATCAACTATACGATTCATGCTCGACCTTTTGGTCTCATGTGTTCCGAGGCCATGTCTGCACATGCTAGGCTCGTCAAGCTTAACCCGAGTGTTCCGCGTGTGCAACTATTTTGCACCCGTTGTATGTGAACGTTGATTCTATCACACCCGATCATCATGTGGTGTCTTGAAACGAAGAACTGTCGCAACGGTGCACAGTCGGGGAGAACACAATTTCGTCTTGAAAGTTTAGTGAGAGATCACCTCATAATGCTACCGTCGTTGTAAGCAAGATAAGGTGCAAAAAGGATTAACATCACATGCAATTCATAAGTGACATGATATGGCCATCATCATGCGCTTCTTGATTTCCATCACCAAAGCACCGGCACAATCTTCTTGTCACCGGCGTCACACCATGATCTCCATCATCATGATCTCCATCAACGTGTCGCCATCGGGGTTGTCGTGCTACTCATGCTATTACTACTAAAGCTACGTCCTAGCAATATAGTAAACGCATCTGCAAGCACAAACGTTAGTTTAAAGACAACCCTATGGCTCCTGCCGGTTGCCGTACCATCGACGTGCAAGTCGATATTAACTACTACAACATGATCATATCATACATCCAATATATCACATCACATCGTTGGCCATATCACATCACAAGCATACCCTGCAAAAACAAGTTAGACGTCCTCTAATTTTGTTGTTGCATGTTTTACGTGGTGACCATGGGTATCTAGTAGGATCGCATCTTACTTACGTAAACACCACAACGGATATATATGAATTGCTATTTAACCTCATCCAAGGACCTCCTAGGTCAATTTCGATTCAACTAAAGTTGGAGAAACTGACACTTGCCAGTCATCTTTGAGCAACGGGGTTACTCGTAGCGATGAAACCAGTCTCTCATAAGCGTACGAGTAATGTCGGTCCAAGCCGCTTCAATCCAACAATACCGCGGAATCAAGAAAAGACTAAGGAGGGCAGCAAAACGCACATCACCGCCCACAAAAACTTTTGTGTTCTACTCGAGAAGACATCTACGCATGAACCTAGCTCATGATGCCACTGTTGGGGAACGTCGCATGGAAAACAAAAAATTTCCTACGTGCACGAAGACATATCATGGTGATGTCCATCTACGAGAGGGGATGTGTGATCTACGTACCCTTGTAGACCGTACAGCAGAAGCGTTAGTGAACGCGGTTGATGTAGTGGAACGTCCTCACGTCCCTCGATCCGCCCCGCGAACCGTCCCGCGATCAGTCCCACGATCTAGTGCCGAACGGACAGCACCTCCGCGTTCAGCACACGTACAGCTCGATGATGATCTCGGCCTTCTTGATCTAGCAAGAGAGACGGAGAGGTAGCTGAGTTCACCGGCAGCGTGACGGCGCTCCGGAGGTTGGTGGTGATCTAATCTCAGCAGGGCTCCGCCCGAGCTCCGCAGAAACACGATCTAGAGGTAAAACCGTGGAGGTATGTGGTCGGGCTGCCGTGGCAAAGTTGTCTCAAATCATCCCTAAAACCTCCGTATATATAGGGGGAAGAGGGGGAGCCTTTCCTTTGGGTCCAAGGACCCCCAAGGGGGTCGGCCGAGCCAAGAGGGGGAGTCCTCCCCTTCCAAACCGAATCCAACTAGGTTTGGAAGGAGGAGTCCTTCCCCTTTTTCCCACCTCCTCTTTTTTTTCCTTTTCTCTTCGATTTTCTTCCTATGGCGCATAGGGCCTTCTTGGGCTGTCCCACCAGCCCAGTAAGGGCTGGTGCGCCACCCCCAAGGCCTATGGGCTTCTCCAGGGTGGGTTGCCCCCTCCCGGTGAACACCCGGAACCCATTCGTCATTCCCGCTATATTCCCGGTAACTCCGAAAACCTTCCGGTAATCAAATGAGGTCATCCTATATATCAATCTTTGTTTCTGGACCATTCCAGAAACTCTCGTGACATCCGTGATCCCATCCGGGACTCCGAACAACATTCGGTAACTAACCATATAACTCAAATACGCATAAAACAACGTCGAACCTCAAGTGTGCAGATCCTGCGGGTTCGAGAACTATGTAGACTTGACCCGAGTGACTCCTCAGTCAATATGAATAGCGGGACCTGGATGCCCATATTGGATCCTACATATTCTACGAAGATCTTATCGTTTGAACCTCAGTGCCAAGGATTCATACAATCTCGTATGTCATTCCCTTTGTCCTTCGGTATGTTACTTGCCCGAGATTCGATCGTCATTATCCGCATACCTATTTCAATCTTGTTTACCGAAAAGTCTCTTTACTCGTTCCATAATACAAGATCCCGCAACTTAAACTAAGTCACATTGCTTGCAAGGCTTGTGTGTGATGTTGTATTACCGAGTGGGCCCCGAGATACCTCTCCGTCATACGGAGTGACAAATCCCAGTCTTGATCCATACTAACTCAACGAACACCTTCGGAGATACCTGTAGAGCATCTTTATAGTCACCCAGTTATGTTGTGACGTTTGATACACACAAAGCATTCCTCCGGTGTCAGTGAGTTATATGATCTCATGGTCATAGGAACAAATACTTGACACGCAGAAAACAGTAGCAACAAAATGACACGATGAACATGCTACGTCTATTAGTTTGGGTCTAGTCCATCACATGATTCTCCTAATGATGTGATCCCGTTATCAAGTGACAACACTTGCCTATGGTCAGGAAACCTTGGATATCTTTGATCAACGAGCTAGTCAACTAGAGGCTTACTAGGGACAATGTTTTGTCTATGTATCCACACAAGTATTGTGTTTCCAATCAATACAATTATAGCATGGATAATAAACGATTATCATGAACAAATAAATATAATAATAACTAATTTATTATTGCCTCTAGGGCATATTTCCAGCAGAAGCGTCACAGACTACTTGATCAGAAGGTGAGTCAAGGTGTCGGTGGAGAGGCTGAAGTAGGTCTGAAACTTGAGTGGCGTTCCATCCTCCGAGGATGGGTTAAGTGTCCAGCTCCCGTCAAATTCGTCTATAATAAAAGGCAGGTGACAAGTAGTCGGCTCGTTGGCCATCTCGGGAAGGAGGTCGCGGAGACGCACGAGCGCCTCTCATACAGCTGTCTCCACTGCCAACATCAGATTCTCCATCTGTGGTCCTTCAAAGAACCAACTAGTTGGGGAGTCGTTACCCTTCACTATCACATCCACGTGATATTCTTTTGTGTCGGCATTGACCCAATGCTCGTGGTAGAGAAAAATGGGTGGGCGGCGTACTTGACACTTCTTGAGGCTATCTCCCAAGAGTAGGGGAAAGCCCGTCTCCAGAAGAATCTCAGGTATGGCGGCCATCTACAAGGTTGTTGGAGAGGGTTAGATTTTTTTCTGGGTGTAGAAAATCTCAAGTGTAAGGCCTGAGTGCACTACTCATCTCGGCTATCGTCCATGCTACCTAAGTCTTCCTACATTCATGATGGCTCTGATACCAGCTCTGTGGGAACTCTGACTTGCAAGTCGAGATCACCGAATGAACGTGCTCAGTGATCCCAAAGATCAATGCTCACCGAACACACAAATACTGGATATTAAGAGTCTTACATCCAACATACCAAAATAATACATCAAAGTACCATCAAGGTCAACTTCACATAGGTAGGACCTATAAGGCCAAATCGCACCGATACATCTGCTAGCAGAAATCTTGGGGCTAAGCGGGTGCCCAAGCCACCAGCCTACACCAACAGGCATTCTGACTGGGAAGTGTCCTAGTTCGCAAGTCCGTCTCTCATGACGTACTCTTCTCCAAACACCGGTCCTTCCATGTCTGGTCAATAACATGACCAGTGGCAAGCTAGTGAGTACTTTGAATGTACTCGCAAACAGCCCATGATATGGATAATGCAGTAGGTATGACAACAAGTAATATGCAGTTTTGGTGGATAGCAGCTTAACTATAAATAAACATGATCATAGATGGATGTGCAACATAAGCTAGATGGTATTTAGAAGAACAGGTCATAGATATCAACATATTTGTTAAGGGCTGAGCACTCTGGTTCATCCAATATGCCAAGTCACCAAACTTGGTCATATCAACCTTTTCACATAAATCCTTGAACACACACACACTTGGTTTATGCGGAAACGACTTGACGTAGCTTAAGAAGCACCACCCAACTGTCCTTGACCGTGGAGACGGTTATTCGAATAGTTTTACACTCTGCAGAGGTTGTACGCTGTACCGACAAGATCCGGGAAACTTCCGTGTCATCCATGACTCGTAGTATATAACATACCCGAGGTAAGTACCGGATCAATGCCTTTCCCCTGACGATACTAGACAAACAGTTCCACTTGATTGGTACCTAGCCCACATGGTGTACGTCTTACGAGCACCAACTCTTGGCAATATCATCCATGCGGGGACCAACGGTGTGCTCGGAACACGTAAAAATGGCATAGTCGTCCTACCTGCCACGACCCTGTCACAAGAGTGACCACACATCATTCCTCCACTAGTAATGTGGCACTTTGCTAGCACTGACCAAAGTAATCAACAAAGCCCCGTCCCATAAAGGGGTAACGTGGTCGCACATGTAAGGTTGGGACGGACGACACATCATAAATCTAATCCCATTTCCAAAACCACTCACACCAAAATATTTTCCCGGTGAACAACTTCTCCATAAGTGGCCACCTAACTCATCGTCACCCTCGGGAATTAGTGGCACCCGATGGGGTTTTCATAAACTTTTTGATATTTACCATCATCATGCTCATGCTTCTACTATGCTTAGCTCTACTTGTCATGATGATATTAGCGTGACCCTCATAGGTGGTAGGATCATGTTAGAAATGCAAGTGCTCCGGAGGAGCCTTCGGAAACATTGTATCGATAATTTACTGAATATTCATGATCATATGCAACGGGAATAATTTCTCTACTTAGCATGCAAATCATGTTTTGCTCAAACATGCTCAAAGGGCTGCTTGCCTTGATCAACAAAGTATCCGGGGTCTTTGGGTTCTTCGAGTCCAACTCCCTTGTCAGACGTGGTATCTATCTTCGTAGTAAATAATAAAATAATAAATAGCTCACTCAAAAAGAGAGCACAAACTCACTACAAAAATATTTTCTTATTCTGATAAATCTACATTACTATTTTGAAAGCATTTGTCTCTGGTTTTGATGAAAAGATTATTTTTTAAATCATTTTAATAGAAGCTAAATTATTCAAAATAGCCCTTTTAATTATTACTATACAGAAAAGTTGTCTTAAAAATTTGTGCAAAGGTTCTATTAAATTCTACTCATTTTTAGAAGAATTATGGTGGAAAAATAATTAAATTACATTGGATAACAAATTCTACAAAAATCATTTGAAACATGGTTAAACAGAAAAGAGAAAAAGGGGTTTTAACCCAGGCCTTACTCGGCCTGTGGCTTGGGCCGGCCCAGCTGGCCAGCCAACAAGCCCAGGCCCGCACGCGCGTCCAGGTACAAACCTGATGCGTGGGCCCCTGCGGTCAGCGCCAGAGAGGAGAGAAGGGGAGAGAGAAGAGCCACCGACAGGTGTGCCCCACCTATCGGGGTCGTCTTCCACCTTTGGACAAAGGGGAGGTGAGGCACGCCGGTGGCGATACCGATGCCCTCGAGCCCAACTGACGGCAGGTGGTCGAAGGGTCGACGGGGAGGCCCTGGTTCACCGGCGACGATATGGCAGCGGCGGAGCCGACTCAGGAGGTTGATGAACTAGGTGCTACGGGCAGGGATTAGCTTGGCGAAGTGGGGGGAGAGCTTCCTGAGATCAGTACGGTCACGAATGAGAAGAAAGGAGCATCAGAGCTGGCCTGTTACCCGAGATCGACGGAGCTCCGAAGCAGCGGGGCCACGGTCGATCACAAGCACTGGAGCTCGATATGCTTGAATGAAGTGGCTAGGGGCTCATTATATCCTCTAGAGGAGTGGGATGAGGGTGCAGGAGCGAGGGGGAAGGCCTATTTATAGGCCCCTGACAGTGCACCGAGCTGGAAGCGCCGGTGGTTTCACCATGGCTCGCAGGAGGGGCACGGAGCGCTCGGGGTCAAAACCACGGTATTGCAGACATGGTTTAGGACCTCTGCGACTCACTGAGGGGGGAGAGAGCGAGGAGGAGCGTGCATGCGTGGCCGCGGTCTTCTTTCCGAATCTGGCACGTCCAGCCATGTGTCGCTCCGGTCAATAGAGCGAGGGAGGAGGGACCCTGAGGCTGCCCTGATGCAGAGGGATTGTCGAGGACGCGAATGCGCAATGGGGGAGGCTTGAACCGGCCGGGGATAGCCACCTTTGCCTTGGGTGCGCCATGTAGCGGGCCTAGAGCGCAGTTGTGGCATCCCACGACATGTTGGCGCGCTCTGGGGCGCCTTAGGCGTGTCTGGTGTGTCTTGGGGCTGGGTTTGAAGATACTTAGCTGTTTGAGAGCCGAGAGACTCCCTACTGATCAAGGGAAGTGATTAAAGGAGTGATGCCAGACTTGAGCCAGAAATTAGATTGGGGTTTTTGGCTCTTCTGCTTGGATTCAAGGAGGGGCCACTCACCTGCAATTGGGGAGTGATGCTGGTTGTTTGGTCTATGAGTTTGGAGCTAAGTGTATGGGTGTGGAGTGAGGTAGGAGGTGTTTTACTAATATGGCAAAAGGTGTTCGACAGGTGTTTGGGGTAGCTACACTTCACCACTGGTGATGCAAAAATAGGATGCTCCACAAAATTTGAGCTTCATTGGACAAGTGTGGCAATGCAAACCTGAAATCACCCCCAAATGGGCAGACCTGTCCCTTCCAAAGAGAATGTGGGTAGATTACCCCCTGCAAATCCCATTCTTGGCAGAGAGTCCTCATTTGGGGTGGTGAACACGCCTGCACAGTTTCAAGCTATTTGGATAAACTTTGCTATGTAGAGATATTTCAGCTTTATTCTGGCAATAGAGGGTTTTAAGATTATTTGGTGAACCAAACCACCTTGGAAAGAGGTGAAACTTGGACATGCATATAAAATAATAAAATAATTTTAAAAAATAATTATTTTATGATATTGGAGAGTAAAAATAGTTCTAAAAGCATATTACCATCTCTGGGTAAAGGCACTCCCTTGTCAGCAGGAAATAGTCAAAATAAGAAAGAACCTTTGGAGAATAGTCATGTTATAAAAATATGGTTTTTGAAGATACTCACTCAAGCACACAAACACAAAATGACAATCATGGCACTCACAGCATTGGTCTTTGAATTTTTTAATAAACATAGATTTTGAAACTACAGTTGAAGTGAGGCAAAAATAGGGTGTGACATTGTCAATGGCGTCTCCACGAACAACAGAACTTCCGTTTGTTCGTAGGTGTTCGAGATATTATTCACCTCCACATTTTTTATCCTCCTTATTTGAAACATGGGGTAAGTTTCTTGGGTAGTGAACATGATTAACGGTATGAATTTTCATGAAGTGAGCTTCCATGTAAATGAGGATCCTAATTGTGGCGTCCCCCTCATTTCAAGCAACATGAACCCAGATTAATATTTCATAGTGCGTGATGGAATGTGTTAAGGATCATGTGGAGTCTTGTATCCGTGTGGTGTAGTCTCGCACCAACAACTAATTGTGCCACCCTCCTCAGAGCGGAAGCTGCCACCACCAACGTCGAGATCATCTTATTATGTGATGAGCATTATATTCCTCATCACACAATAGTTGCCAAGATGCGGTGTTAAATTTATCTACATGCTTCCGCATAAAATAAAACATATATATGACGTAAGGTTAGTATTGTTTAGCATGAACTTAGCACAAATTATCATGCTTGGCAGCTGTTCATTTTGATGATGTACTGCCCACATTCTTAGATAGGTCCATTAGGATGTTGGTGGTAACGGTTTTTGGGACATTAAGGTTGCCGACACTACTCCTTCATAGCCTTTTGATTGTGTTTTCACAATATATTTTTTGTTAAGGGTATATCCAATTACTTGATGTTCGTGTTTGGAGTGTTTGTGGTGTTGGTTATCATAATTTGTGGAAATAGGTATGGAAAGGTGTTTTGTTGAATATTAAAATTATACATGCACACTTACTAGACTAGCAAAATGATGTACTGTTGGAAAACTATGTTTGTATGTAGCTATTCATTTTCTCAATCCATCAACAAAATGATGTACTGTCGGAAAAGGTGGCTGGGGCATTGGTTAAACCAAAGGACATGACGGTGTACTCGTATTGGCCATAACGAGTAACAAATGTCATTTGAGAAATGTCCCCATTCTTGATGGTAGCCTAACCTCAAATCCATCTTGGAAAAGACTAAGGATCCAGCGAGTTCGTCATATAGATCGTTGATACCGTGGAGCGGATACTTGTTATTTATTGTGACCAGATTGATGGGTCGATAATCTACAACCATCCAATATGTTCCATCTTACTTCTTGATGAAGAGGAAGGAATAATCCCATGGTGAAGAACTAGAACGGATGATACCATTTTGCAAGGACTCAGCGAGATATTTCCTAAGATCTTATTAGGTCTTCTAGAAATTTGGACAATTCCTGGGATAAGATCTATTACAAACTCTACATCCCTGTCAGGTGGAATACCTAACATCTCTTTGGGAAAGATATCCAGAAAGTCTCAAACTACCGAGATATCTTCAAGATCTGGAAGAGCGTTGGCATTGAGTGTATAGAGCGCATGCTCTGCAACTGAAGTTGAACAAATGAACTATCTGGCAAGATGGGTGTGTAAGCTGACCAGACCTAGTGAAAAAATCAATCTTGGTATGATGAGTACTCATCCAGTCCATACCCATGATGATGTTAATATCTAAAGACTTGAGAGCTATTTGAGAAGCAAGGAATAAAAGTGCGCCAACAAAGATTTCATTGCCATAACTTCTCTTTGAAGTTTTCCATCTAGACCCTAGAGTTTATATTTCAAGTGGAGTTGATATATCATAAAATGACATGTCATGTAAATGGTCATAGCTTTCTGAGATGAAAGAATGAGATGCTCCAGTATCGAGCAAAACCGATTATGGATGACAATTGACAAGGTGCATACCAAGGACGATATCAGAAACATCTTGACCTTCTTCATTTGAGACGTGGTTCACACATGCACGTTCGATGATGGTTGGCTTGGAATATATCATTTTCACTGATGGCTTACCACAGACAACATACTTCCACGACTGGGATAGAGGAATTCTAATCCGAGTGCTGTTTATAGCGATATGGCCTCACTCTCCACACTTGTAACAAATCATTTGGGTTGAATGCGGTACCGCTTTCACAAATGGTCCACCTATAAGATTTGGTGGAGCATACTGCTGAACTGGCCAAGGCGCTAGCTAAGATGGCCTCGATGCATATCCGTGTGGAAGTGATGAGTTCCGAACCCAAATTTGTTGCTTCTGAGATCCTAAGCCGGAAGAGGAACCACAATCATGGGTACGCTTATGACTCCTCATAATTGAGCTGAGTTGTCTCTGCGTTGATGGCCTTGTTCACCACACTCTAGAAGGTACCACAATGGTGTATGTGGAGCTCACGACATAACTTAGGGTTCAGACCCTTGTGGAACTTAGCTTGCTTCTTGGTATCAGTGGACACTTCTTCTGTGGCATAATAGATAAGGTTCCCAAACTCTCAACTGTAAGCGTCCATGGCGTTCTTATCCTAGGTGAGATTACAGAACTCCACCGTCTTGCAATCAATAAGCCCCGACGGATGTGATGCTCACAAGAATCCTCAGAGAAATCATTTCAAGAAGTGATCTGGCCAACTAGATGCATAGCCTCGTAGTTTTCCCACCATAAACTAGCAGGACCTTCCAGATGGTATGCAGCAAAGATGACCATGTCAACTTCAGCCATGTTAGGAGAACATAGATTACATGTGATGCTTCGGAGCTAGTCATCGGCATCAACTGGCTCAATGGATTTATGGAAGGTTGGTGTGTGAAGTGTTCGCCTCAATATGTGCCAACAGGCGATTGGACTCACGCTTGTTGGCACAGGCGATTGGACTCACACTTGTTCCTCTCAACCTCTAGCATAAGTTGTGGCAATGATTGTGGCCCAGGCAAAATCTCGACATCTTTTGTACCACTACTCTTGCCTTGCTTACTAGCAGTGTGTAACAGCCAGGAACTGACGCTCTAGAAGATTGCCCTTTTATTCCATTATTGATGTGTTATTTATTTCGTTTTCGCATTCCTCATCGCATCAAGCGCATCATCCGCATTGCATCGACAATTCATTGTCGTTAGTTTTCAAAATTGCATCCGTTGTTAGTTGTTGGTTCTCTCATTCTTTGTCGTTGACCATTCCGAGACCGACGGCACACGCATGCGCCCGCGGCATTGTTAATTGTTTTTTAAATATACGTATAAAACTTTCTCGGATTGGGTTGAAAGTTGGTGTGTGCTACTTCTTGAGCTTGAGTTGGTTTTCCCTTAAAGAGGAAAGGGTGATGCAGCAAAGTAGATAAGTATTTCCTCGGTTTACTGAGAACCAAGGTATTAATCCGGTAGGAGGAACAACCAAGGCCCCAATCTTTGCACCTACACAAAGAATCAAACACTTGCACCCAATGTCAAAAAGCGGTAGTCAATCCATTCATGGTTACCTTCAAGGATGAGATCTGAGATAGATAGATATATAATATTGCTGAAACGAAGAGTAAAACAAAACTAAATAATATTCTGCAAGATATTTTTGGTTTATAGATATGAAAGTATAATATAGAAAATAGAACCGGGGGGCATAGGTTTCACTAGAGGCTTCTCTCTTGAAGGAAAATAATTCAGTGGGTGAACAAATTACTGTCGAGCAATTGATAGAAAAGCGAATAATTATGAAGATATCAATGCAATGCTTATGCATATAGGCGTCACGTCCGTGTCAAGTAGATCGAAACGATTCTGCATCTACAACTATTATTCAACATCGACCGACTTCTGCCTGCATCTAGAGTATTAAGTTCATGAAGAACAGAGTAACGCATTAGGTAAGATGACATGATGTAGACGTATAAACTCAAGCAATATGATGAAAACCCCATCTTTTTATCCTCGATGGCAATAATAGAAATACGTGCCTCACTACCCCTACTTTGTCACTGGGTGAGGACATCGCAAGATTGAACCGAAAACTAAGCACTACTCCCATTGCAAGAATTACCAATCTAGTTGGCCAAACCAAACCAATAACTCGAAGAGACTTGCAAAGATATGAAACAATGCATTTAAGAATTCATAAAGGACTCAAATAATATTCATAGATAATACGAACATAAACCCACCATTCATCAGATCTCGACAACCACACTGCAAGAGTATTATGTCGGATAGATCTCCATGAAGATCATGAACAACATGGTATTGAAGAACAAGGAGAGAGAAGAAACCACCTAGCTACTAGCTATTGACCCGATGGTATGTGGTGAACTACTCACGCATCATCGGAGGTGCAATGGAGTTGATGTAGATGCCCTCCGTGATTGATTCCCCCTTTTGCATATTACTGAAAAAGGCTCCAAGATGGGATTTCACGGGAACACAGGCTTCCCGCGGCGGAAAAGTATTTTCTTGGCTCTCTTTGGTATCCACGGAACATTTGGGAATTTATAAGCCGAAGAATAGGGTTAGGAGGGCTGACGTGGGGCCACAACTGGGGGGGGCGCCTCCTAGGGCGCGCCCCTGTGTCTTGTCGCCACACAGCGGCTCTCCTGCCTTCATCTCAAAGTTTTCTGGGTTGCTTCTGGTCAAAGAAAAATCATTCTGAAGATTTTATTCTGTTTGGACACCGTTTAATATTCCTTATCTGCCATACTCAAAAACATGGAAAAACAGAAACTGGCACTAGGCTCTAGATTAATAGGTTAGTCCCAAAAATAATATAAAATAGCATATTAATGCATATAAAACATCTAAAATAGATAATATAATATCATGGAACAATCAAATATTATAGATACGTTGGAGACATATCAGCGTGCGGTCTTATTTTAGTGTAGGTAGGTCGCGTGCTAGATTTCCTCGCAATAGGAGTCTGTTTGGTATCCCAACGGATAACTCTAGCGGCACGGTCATCAGTTTAATTGTCTAGTGTTTTTTGGTTTTAAACACTGTCACGGGTTGTTAGACCTCCCTCTCTTGTCAACCTACCACATATTGAGAGCCCACATAACCCACCTAGCCTTCCACGCAACTGGAGCCGTCCGATAACGATCGCACGGTCAAAATTGGAGCAAAACCCTCAAACCCTAGCCCATTGCTATATATACACCCCTCTAGTCCATTTTTGGACAACCCTAGGTAAAATTCCAGCCGCAACCCCCTTCCCATGCACCTGGTCGTCGCCTCCATCGTTTTTTGCGTTGGACGAACCCACCGCCACCACTTGTCGATCACACCTCCACCTGCGCCGCAACCCGCAACCAACCAGAGGCCGCCACCCACCCGTGGAGAGCGCCCCGTCACTGCGGCCCACCCCCGACCTGATCGAGCTGACACCACCCACGACCGAGCCTGCTAACTGCCCCACTCCCACGCCCCATTCGCCCCCTACTTCTTCGCGTCGCGAGCGCCCCGCGGCGATCTCGCCTGCCACCCGCGCTGATCGCCCCCACCCGCACCTCACCGCAGCTCGACCATGACCTAAGCCAGCACCGCCTAATGCTCGCCTTGTCCCGGCTCGATGCCTCGCCCTGCCGCTAGTCGTCGGCACCGGCAGCCGCCTGATCCGCCGCTCCGATGGCCGGATCTGCCTGGCCCGCACCGCATCGGCCCCATCCCCGGCTGCCTATGTTCGTGCCGCCGGAACACCCGTTGGCCGACCTCGATCCAGCTCATGGAACCGTTGTGAGTAGTCCCCCCGCGTTTCTTCTCCGAGCCATTTTATCTGCCGGAATAATCATCATCACGCCATGTTTCACTTACGATATTTTGCAAACAGTGTATCGGATGGAGATGAATTATATATAAAAGTTGTAATACTCTCTGAGCTCTACAACATAGTAGCATTTGCATACATATTAGGATTTATCTAAATGTTGTTAATTGGATTGCAAAAATGTATCCTACCGTAGTCGGTAAAAACTGTTATTTTCTTCTAAGTTGCGTGGATGATTGCAATCAAACCATAGGCCTTTTGCATGTGGTTTCTTCATGATATGTGCTCTATATTTTGTCTACTTTGATTCCATGCCTCTGGTTTCCATGTAGGTTGTCATTAACATGTGTGTTTGTTGCTCTAAAAGTGCTATCATGTTAAAAACTGTAATTTCTTTTCGTAAAGTTCCATTTTGGGAAGCTCGAATTAAGCAAACCATGCCTTATTTGGTTGTGCAAAATGGAGTGATTTGTAGTAGGCTACGAATAGCTGCTGTTAGTAGGTTTCCCATGCCATGTATGGCATGCTTAGCTGTAGTTTCCATGATGTGAACATGCTAAGATGATGTTGCCGTTTTGTAGGGGCAAATATTTCTATGACTGAGAATCTGATATTTCAGCATGCCATGTTCTGCTGATGCTAGCTATGAATGTGTGCATATTTAGTTGTTGCTAGAGTGGTATAAAATGAAGTGCATCATGCCTACTACCATGCGGTAAATTTTCATGCCATTATATGCTGTGTAGATATGGTTTCCTTGCTAGCAATATGCCTTCATGATAAAAAAAATTCTACTCTTAAAACTGATAATTTCACCAAGTCTGAGACTCTGTTGAACTTTCCATTTTGTGAGCTCGTTTCTTGGTGATCAATGCTTCTATTCAATTTTCCTTCAGGAGATGGTTGTTGTGCATCTTGTCCACTACTACCTCATGTCTTATTTATGCATTTTAGAATCCAGTAGGTGTATGTTTTGGTGTGTATAAAATGCCATGTTGTTGTTTTGGGCACATTGTGTCTATTTCTTGAATTGAATGTTATTGAACCGTTGCTCCGTTTTGAACATGCCATATATGAAACTTGCTCCATCCATGATTTGGAATGTTTATGGGTGCCATTTGCATGCATTTTGCATTAACGGCATATTAACTTGTGTTCGTCATATCTTTTAAACCGTAGCTCCGTTATAGATGATCCATATATGTAAATTGACTAGAATGGCATGTAGAATCACATGGTACACTTTATGTTGTTGTTTCATAAATCTAAATGTATTTAGTTCAGATCTGGACCAATTTTCTAAATGAACATATTGGGTCATTTTGGACATACTATATGTTGTTTCCGGCCTCATTTAAATGCCTAAATAATGTAGTTTAATTATGATTTACCTCTTGGCATGTTTAACAACATTTAAATTTGTTGTGTACCTAAACATGACTGAACTAAGTAATTCAAGTGGAGTTTTGTCAATATGCAACTTGTTGCATATTGAGCTTCACTTAATGTGTAGAAGTTGATTGTTGTGCTTTGTCATGCCATGCATAAATTAAATTGGCAAGCATCATATTTGTTCGCGCATCATGAATATGTTGTTGTGTTTATCATGTGGGTATTGTTTGTTCGCGCATATTGAGCTTTACTTAATGTGTAGGAGTTGATTGTTTGTTTCTTCTTGGTAGAGTTCCAAACTGCATCGGAGTGTGAGGATTCGTTAGACTATGTTTTCTCTACTTCACGGATTTGTTCTTCTTCGAAGCGGGGTCATTTCACTAGATACCACTACTATTATTTGTGTTCTAGCTGTCTCGTTTCTATCGCTATGTCTTTCTTCCTACCACCTGTTATGTCAAGCCTCCGAACATTGCCATGAAAAGGCTCCAACCCTCCTACATCCTAGCAAATCCTTGTTTGGCTACGTTACTGCATGCTCAGCCTTCTTATAGCGTTGTTAGTTGCAGGTGCAGTTGCTTCCATGTGAAAACATGGGTTCCTTGTTATATCACCATGTTATTGCTATTTAATTTAATGGACCTATATACTTTGTAAGAGGTGGAAGTCTTGGCCTTCTAGCTCGGTGTTTTGTTCCACCTTTGCCGCCCTAGTTACTTGTGTACTGGTGTTATGTTCCATATTGAGCGCTCCTAACATTCTTGGGGTTGTTATGGGGACCCCCTTGATTTTCATTGTGGGATAGAACTCATCTAGCAAGGCCCAACATTGGTACTACATTTGCCTAATAACTAATAAAAAGCATAGGGACCCACCGGAACACACGGATAACTAATCAACCATTGGGCCAGTGCTGCTCATGAGTGTTGGTCAAAACTAGAGCTGTCTGCGGGGCCAACCCAGGGAAACTCATGAGATTTCTATCAGGCCATTGTATGTTGTGCTCATACATTGTGTCGTGAGAACGAGATACATGGCTCTTATCGGGTTCGTCGATGAGTCAGGCAGCCTTGGTGGATTTTTTTACCTTTCTCGAACATCTTGCGCGAGGATTCCGAGGATACTTTGGGCTATCACGAGGTTGAGGTTTCCAAAAGGAATCCAGGAGATCACGGGTTTTCTGTGATCGAGGTTTCCGACGCAGCTTGTGGTAGTTTGTGATGGACTAGTTGGAGCACCCTTGCAGGGTTAAATCTTTCAGAAAGTTGTGCCCGCAGTCATGTGTGAACTTGGATACTTTGTTTAACACCCGGTCATAGCAAACTTGAAGTAAAACTAAATTAAAATATGCAAACCATGTGCGTATCTGTGGCTGCCTCTTCTTGTGAGTTCTGGATCTGAGAGAGGACACGGTGCGATTATATTTGACTCGTAAGTAGGTGTTCAGGATCACATCGTGATCATGATTAGTTCACGTCGCTTAGATCACCCCCACTCTTATTCTTGCACTCGTACATTAGCCACTCAAATAAATGCTTATTTGCTTGCTGGAACCTCACCACTTAATCATACCACACCCATTAAGCTTTTATAGTCTTGATACCTTTGCAAATGAGATTGCTGAGTCCGTGTGGCTCACAGATTACTACAACAACAGTTGTAGGTATAGGTAAAGAGATACTTTGACGTGAGTGTGATGATTGTTCTATTTGGACTTTCTTCTTCTTCTACTTCATCGATCTAGGATAGGTTCTAGGCCGACAGCTTGGGATAGCAAGGATGGACGTTGTTTTATCTTTTGATTTCGTCCATAGTCGAACCCTGGTCTTCTACATGGTGATTTAATATATTGTTGTATTGTATTGTTCATGATGTAGCTTGTGGCGAGTGTAAGCCAATTCCATATACTCATATCTTTTATATATGTACTTGTAACGATATCCATTCTTGCAAAATGACAAGATGCGCTTCTATCCCTGTCGATGCCCTCGAGCCAAAATAAGGATAGTATCGCATCTTGGGTGTGACATAGTGGAAGATCAAGTATTGTGTGACATCCCGAGGATCAGAAACTAATATTAATCAAGGATGACATCAAGGATAGGTTGAAAGGAATGCAAAAGCATTAAATTTTCATAGAAATCGTAGGGAAAATCGGATAGAACAATGTCTATAATTACATAGAATATGAGGCATCCTGCATAAGTGTGGATAGCATGACACTGAACATGAGAAACTGAAGATTCTGACCATACTAACAAGCTACATAAAAAAATACTAGGGGCCTGGAATGTGACTCAGATCAACCATTCCTATAAGTCTATACAATAGTAACTTGTGATTTTTGTAGATAGGTAAGAAGCCTAGTTCTTAATCCCCGTAGAAAAGAAGAGGGTGACTCGGAATCAGAATGACATGGGGAAAGGAGTGAATAGAGCCTTATGTTCCCTTCCACAAACATTATCCTTATATAACTAAAGAGTTTCTTGACTCAACATTGACCAGTTTGGCTTGGTAATCCTACAGTCACCATGTTTGATAACAAAGTTATCGAGACCCCAACCCTAAGCCACATGACACATCATATCACTTTGCGTCCTCAAGAACGGTAAGCTCCATAACTGGCACCTTACCTTGGCCGGTATCGCTTGCAACTTTTAGCTCACATATATGAATATGTTGTTAACAATCATATGTCCGAAAACCCGAGTCGACATGACTAGTTATATACTGGAGTGGCTCAACCATACATGAACAAGCATACATAACCCAGCAATGGAGGTGTCTATCATCAACGTGTGTAGACAAGTCGTAGCAAGCTACACGGACTCCATTACACCGTGTGACATTTCCTCGTAAGGAGAGACACATAAACAAAGCAGGATACATATCGGTTAATCAATGTGTCTAGAGAAGTAGTAAGCTACCAAGGCTTAGTGCACAAATAGGCATTTCCTTGTAAAGAAGGCTACCATAGGCAAATAGGTTTCGAATTCCACACATTCCAATGCATTTCAAACATACATTTGATATACATGATATGATTAAATACATCATGGCATCAGAACATAACTCTATTACTCAAAATATATCTTAAAGGCTCAGAGGAGCCAACATAGTGTGATATTACAAACAGGGGTCACATGATCCAACACACAAAGTCATACAAGAAACAAGCGTAAGTGTAACATGTCTGGGTACGGACATCTAGAAAGTAAAAAAGCGTTGAGAAAGCATTTCTATCTACAAGAAGCCCCATGGGAGCCAGACCTCTATTTGGGATTCCCAAGCTACTCGATCAACATTGATCTTATCATAGAAACCACTACTGGGACTGAAGTCTCCTCTGCAAAAACATAAATTAAGAAACAACAAGACTTACATCAGAACTAACTACATATGCATCAGTATCGACAAAGGGGGTTGTGGGGTTTAATGCAGCATGCCAGCTTTGACTAAGTGGTTATACTGTACTACGAGTCGTATGGCTTAGGCTCAGGGCCGTGACAAGAGGATATCATGGGGCTTCTCACACGGATCACCAACAACTTGACGAAGCTACAACACCAGGATCTCTGTTACCATCTCATCCGGACTACCGGCAAGCTCCACTTGCCTGTAGAAGTGGTTTTGTTTTGGAACAACTCCACCAAGGACTCTATCTTGGTGATGATATCAGCCTATAGTGCCCATGGACTTGACGCCACATGGAGGCACCACCGGACGTAGTGGTGAGGGAGTGGTTTGATACCTTGGAGGAGAGGCTCGTCCTATAAGAGGACGGCTTCATTTGTGACACCACCTAGGAGGAGTTGGCTCACATCGCCTGCAGGGCCAAGTAAGTGGGTTTGGGCGAGGCGCTAGTGGTTCCGAGTCTGCGACAATGGCTAATGATGATGAGGTATAGAGGACTTGCCGAAGGATCCCGTCAATGAGCAAGACTATGAGTCTGTTCAAGATATAGAGGACGAGGAACCCTCAGCTCCTGTAGTCATCTAGAAGAAGGCTCGCATTCTAAGGAGACCATCATCGAGAATCCTGTTTGCCCTCTGCTGTCTGGTGAAGAAGCTATTGAGAAGAGGGCAGCTCGTAAAGGCACCTGATAGCAATGGGACTCACAACCAGCCTCTCCATAGCAGCAGGTACGACGCACTCCTTTGAAGTGACAACTGCACCAGCTACCAGAGTGTGAGCCTCTTCCCGGCTTGTCGTGGCCCCATCATCCAGGCATGCCAGGACACCGACTCCATATCCTTGGTCACGCACAATTGATATGCCCTTATGGTACCCCTCTACCCTCATAGACTCTAATGAGGAGGGCAAGTGAGTTCCACCAATAGTTCTCCAGAAATTGTTGAGTTTGATGCTGACTTTGTTGATCTAATTCATCCTTCTTGATTTGATTTTGCAGAGAAGAGGAGATGCTAATGCAAATGGTGGTTGAAGGACGAACTTTCATCGAGGTCCACGCCGATGACAAGTATGGCGCCAGACGCAGATGTTCTGATCACTAAGCCCCAACGGGAGTCTCTCGTGCAATACCCTCTCGCCAGCTCCGGCGAGAACACCAAAATCTCCATCAATGACAAGGAGGTGGGAGAAGGACACCACGGTGAATAATGCTCGGAGGCAAACTCCCCGGAAGCACCTCCCTCAACCACCAAGTTAGAAAGCAGCTCCCCAGCAAGGGCTTCTGCCAGGCAACCTATCCACATTGTTGATGTGTTGGTAGGTGGAGCTGCCGACAACCAGGTGATTGCAAAAAGAGCCATCGGAGGAGAGGACATCCCTACTCAACAAACCAACATAGGTAACCATCTTGCAAGAGTGCATTTCTTTCCTCTTGTCATATTTTTCTTGAACTGCGCCTAAATTTTTTTTTCATCTTCTTCTACGCTTCTCCAAATCCACCTCCCACCGATGAAATGAAGGTTCATGCAGAGGAGATCACCAGGAACGTTCCTGACGAGGTCAGCACGACTGCGAACAATCAGGCCACAAAGATTTCCGTAGAGGAAGCCGCCAAGGCAGCTGCAATAGAGGCCACCAAGAAGACTGATCAGGAGGCCACCTCTAAGGATGCCTAGGATGCTGGCGGCATTCAGGGCCTAGGAGCGCCAGCTCACGATAAGCTCATGGATTCGAGGGCAGCCAGCGAGTCGTCAGACCGCCAACAACATCCCCTTGATCTATGAAGTTCCTCCGTCAAGTAGGTATTGGAAGGGTGACAATCTGTAGTTCAGCGGCGACCCCGGCATATCAAGTGTTGAAGCCTTCACTAGAGAATAAACTCTTGATGGTGATGTTGTTGTTGTCGGGCGTGAGATCACTAAAGGCTAAGGCAGTTGTAGCGATGACGCCAAGTAACACCACGCCCTGATGGGAATGAATGACAGCTTCTTGTGGTTTTAGGCACTTTACAACGGCTACGCGGAGTGTCTAGATCATTGAGAAGCTCATTTCATGCAGGCGGAATCAGAATTTCAACGATGAGTCAATGATGCATGGACCTGGTACAACAACAATCCTCAAGACATCACGGATCATCAAGTGCAACTTGCCGAGGAGGTGAAAAAGTTCATCGTGGATAAAGTCGCGGTTGACCAAGCTCTGGAAGAGGCTTCCAATAGGATAGCGACAACCGAGGCTTGGCTGAATGAACGCAAGGTCGGTCTTGACACCCATGATGAAGATCTTGCTACCCAGATTGAAGCTCTCGCTATGAAACTCGACGACTACGAGGATGAAATCAAAGCCCGGTTTGACTGGCAAACCGAGTAGCTGGAGCAGAAGCATAAGGATGCCATCGAGGCTCTAGCGGAGGATCATGCTGGCAAACTCCAGGAGGCCATCAAAGCTACTGAAGCTGCTAAGGACACCAACAGTGAGCTGGAATTCAAAGTGAAGAAGCTCTAAGAAGAGCTCGCCATCAGCGGCAGGGAGGTCTTGGCACTCAAGGAGGATGCCTGATGACCCACAAGTATAGGGTATCAATCATAGTCCTTTCAATAAGTAAGAGTGTCGAACCCAACGAGGAGCGGAAGGAAATGACAAGCGGTTTTCAGCAAGGTAATTTCTCCAAGCACTGAAATAGTGGTAACAAGTTATATGATAGCAAGATAATTGTAACAAGTGACAAGTATCAATATTAACAATAGGTTCATCAAGGTATCCCAATCATTTTTGTGGCAAAGGACTGGCCGAAATGGTTTCTTATAATAGGCAAAGCATTCTTGAGGGCACACGGGAATTTCATCTAGTCACTTTCGTCATGTTGGGTTAATTCATGTTCGGTACTCCGATAATTTGATATGTGGGTGGATCGGTCCTTGGGTGTTGTTATTACTTGAACAAGCCTCCCACTTATGATTAACCCTCCTGCAAGCATCCACAACTATGAGAAAAGTATTAAGAATAAATTAATAAACAGCCCCATACACAGTAGCGCATATACTCGGCTTTAAGTTTCTCTCACTCTCGCAACCCACCATCTAACTACTAGTCCACAATGCACTCCCTTAGGCCCAAAGATGGTGAAGTGTTATATACTCGATGTTCACATAACACTACTAAGGGAATCACAACATTTAAATCATCAAAATATCGAACGAATATCAACTTCACATGACTCCTTGCAAGATGACTTATCTCGTGGCCTCAAGAACAAAAGTAACTACTCACAAGTGATAAAAATTCTCATGATCTGAGAGGTACTAAATAGCATATTGGATCTGAACATATGATCTTCCACCAAATAAACAATAAAGCATCAACTAAAAGATGTAACCAACACTACAAGCCACACCCAGGTACAATCCGAGGTTCCGGTACAAGATTGAAAACAAGAGATGAACTAGGGTTTTGAGAGGATATGGTGTTGATGAATATGTTGATGAAGATTGGCATATCCAAGATGAGAGGCTTGTTGGTGATGACGATGGCTTCGATTTCCCCCTCCGAGAGGGAAGTTCCTCTGCCAAAAATCGCTTCATCGGAGGGCAAAGGTGCTCCTCCCAGGTTCTGCCTCAAGACGGTGGCGCTTCGTCCCGAAAGTACTCACCTCATGTTTTTAGGTTAAAAGAGAATTTATACAAGAAGATGTGGGCCACAAGCCCACTAACCACTAGTCCGCATGAGGTTGTTGGCATGCCCTAGTGCCTAGTGGGCGCCTGGGAGGCCCCGTGTGGTATTTCTTTGCTCCCTTATCTTCATTTATTTCCAAATAAATCTCCGTAAATTTTCAGCCCATTTGGAGATGTGCAGAATAGGTATCTTTGATGTAGCTTTTTCAGGGCTAGAATTCCATCTGCCGACATTCTCCGTTTTGATAGAAACCTTGCATATTATGGGAGAAAAGGCATTAGAATTTCTCCGCCAAGTGGTAAAATGCATAAAAATACTATAAATAATAGTAAAAAAACATGATGAAAAATGGATGTATCAACTCCTCCAAGCATAGACCTTGCTTGTCCTTGAGCGAAAGCCGATAATGAAAATTATGACCACATGCTTTGAGAGAGATATGTTGATAAAATCAAAATACGTATATAGTAGCATCATGCTCATTATTATAAAAGAAAATAAACTTTATAAAATACTTCATCACATCATTTTCATCATATAAATTTCATCATAAATGCTCCTTATAAATAATTTAAAATTCATCACAACATCGCAGTATGAAGTATAAACCCTATTGAAAACTAACAAACTATGTTTTCACTCAACTTTGCAACACAATTCATCATACTTTAAGGAAGGGTCACATATCAGAGCTTTTAAGGAAGTCTACATAATCAACCATCATTAAGTGTTCTATGATTGCTAACACTCGCCGCATACATATGAGCAAAAGGTTTCAACCGGACACATAGAAAGATAGGGCCTTAAAGTGTCGCCTCCCGACATATTCACCTCAAGGGTGATGTAAAAAATAATAACTCATGAGCGCCCACATTCAGCTAGAAATATATATCTAGATCTTTCCCCACCACATAATGTTTGCTAAAGAGAAGATAAAGGGGAGTAGAGGAGAATACTTTGACTATTGCATAAAAGTAAACACCTAAAAGTAAAAGATAGTCCCTTCATAGAGGGAAGCAGAGGTTGTCATGCGCTTTTTGGTTGGATGCCAAATCTCTTAGTGCAAAGCAACGTTATGTTAAATTGCCCCTTATGATGGCAACCTTTATTATGCGGTCAATCACTTTTATTATCGACATCACAAGTTTGTACAATGCTTAATTTCCCTTACACCAAATGATCACACATGTTTAGAAGCATTTTTTATTGCTTTGTGCCCCGATGACAAATTACTTGAAGGATCTTCTGCAATCCATAGGTAGGTATGGTGGACTCTTAAAACATGGATTTTCGTATAAGGTTTTGGATGCAGAACTAGTATCTCTACTTAGTGTCGAGTTTTGACTAGCAAAGATATTGGGAAAGCACCACATGTTAGAGGATATATAACAATATAACTTCTATGTGAATGTGAACAAACATAAATCATTACGTTGTCTTCCTTGTCCAATGTCAACAGTTTTGGCATACTATAACTAAATGGGGGCTCGCAATCATAAAAGATGCCAAGGATAGTGTATTTTCATGTAAATCTTCTCTTCCCTTATTAATTATTTCATTTGTTGCATCACAGACCAATGCTATGTTTGTCAACCTTCAACAAATGTTACCACTTATACTTTTCTTTATGTGATGTCACTACTTACTATACGAAGCATATGATATTTTTCATTATTTTCCTTTATTTGGATTGCAACAAGAAAGTAATGAAGTAGAACTCAAATAAAATTTATTAGATAACTCTCACTCGATTACATCCATAGATAGATAGATCATGAAACTAGCACTCAAAAAGATGGATCGAACTAAAATTTTATTTGACTAAATCATGAGATAGCTAAATATCAAGCTAACATGGATAAAGATAATAATAGTGATGGTGATACGATACCGGGGCACCTCCTCCAAGCTTGCGACAAGCCAAGGGGAGTTCCCATACCCATGTACTCAAGGCTCCTTCTTCGGTGATGAAGATGGAGTTGGTGGTGTAGATGATGAGGTAGCGTAAAACTTGTCCTCTGGCTTCCATGACAGTGTATCACCATTATAAGAGTAGTTACGAGTCTCCAGAGTCCTGCAACTGACAGCTAAACTCATATCTTTAAACCTTGCTTCATACTCAAAGATTTGGTTTTGAAGATCAAAGATTTGGCCTTGTAGGAAATTGATTTGCTCGTTGAGCATGAAGAGGATATCCTCCAAGGACATGCCATCCTCCTTTTTATCACAAGTGAATTCTGTGATCATGGAATGGTTGGCACTGAGTCCATGCTCCACCATGCCCTGACACAAAAAATTCTCCTGCTCCACTGCCTCAAGCCTAGCTTCCATGGTCTCCGTCTTCATGGGCCATTGAACATCCCGGATGTGAAGCAGTCCCTCACGCATATCAATGGTTTGAGGGTGCTTCATCACCTCCAGCAAGTAGGGGTGGATGACCCTCTCAAAGAACTTTTCCTTGGAGGAGCTTGATGAATCATGGTGATCTAGATTTGTTAGAAAACAACACGAAACAAGAACGGAGGATTTCTCCGTGGTAGTGGGGTCAAATAATCGAGAGAGGGAATAGGGATTTTTTATACAAGGAAATACATGTCCACAAGAAAACGGAGCCAGGAAGGTGCTCCAGCGGTGCACTAACCACCAGGCCGCGCCACGGGGGCTTGCAGGCCCTGGTGCCTATTGGGCACCTGGGTTGCCTTCGATTGTGTTTATCGATTTCCTATTTTTTCTGAAATTCCAAAACTGACAGAAAATATTTTGGCGATTTTTTGTGAGTCCTTTCACTTACCATATCATGTACCTCTTCCTTTAAAGGGTTCTGGAGTGTTCTGGAAGGTCTCCTTAATGTGCCTCTCCATTGTCACTGTTTAGATAATATTTGTTTCAAGATTAATTGGTGTACCTGAAATGTAGTGCTTTATTCTTTGTCCATCGACCACCTTCGGGTTAGTTCCTTCGGGATTGTTGATCTTAATAGCTCCAGACCGATAAACTTCTTCGATGATACATGGTCCTTCCCATTTGGAGAGAAGTTTTCCTGCAAAAAATCTAAGACGAGAATTGTACAATAGACCATATTCACCAACTTTGAATTCTCGCTTTTGGATTCTTTTGCCATGCAATTTTTTAACTTTTTCTTTGAATAGTTTGGCATTTTCATAAGCTTGGGTTCTCCATTCATCTATTAAGTTAATATCAAATAACATGTTTTCACCAGTAAGTTTGAAATCATAATTGAGTTCTTCAATTGCCCAATAACTATGTTCTGAATCAAGAGGTAAATGACATGCTTTCCCGTAAACCATTTTATAAGGAGACATACCCATAGGATTTTTATAAGCCATGCTGTAGACCCATAATACATCATCTAATTTCTTAGACCAGTTCTTTCGGGACCTAGTGACAGTCTTTTGCGATAATAATATTTTCTCTATTGGTTAATTCTACTTGACCACTAGACTGAGGGTGATAGGGAGATGCAATTCTATGGTTAACATCACATCTAGGAAGCAACTTATGAAAAGCACCACGAATAAAGTGTGAACTACCATCAGTCATTAAGTATCTAGGGACTCCAAAACAAGGGAAAATAACTTCCTTAAGCATTTTAATACGGGTGTTATGATCAACACTATTGGTTGGAATAGCTTCTACCCATTTAGTGACATAATCAACAACAACCAAAATCTTTGTATACCCATTAGAGGAAGGAAAAGGTCCCATATAATCAAACACCTAAACATCAAATGGTTCAATAACAAGTGAATAATTCATAGGCAGTTCGTGACGTCTACTAATATTACCAATTTTTTGACATTCATCACAAGATAGGACAAACTTACGAGCATCTTTGAAAAGAGTAGGCCAATAAAATCGAGACTGTAATACCTTGTGTGTAGTTCTATCTCTTGCATGGTGTCCTCCATAAGCCTGGGGGTGACACTTCCGAAGGATATGTCCCTCTTCATTCTTAGGTATACAATGTCTAGTAATACCATCTACTCCCTCTTTATAAAGATATGGGTCACCCCAAAAGTAATGTCTCAAATCAAAGAAGAATTTTTTTTTCTTTGGTGATAGGTGAAACAAGGTGGTATGTATTTAGCAACATCGTAATTAGCATAATCACGAAACCACGATGTGTTATGAGAAACATTGACCATAGCTAGTTGTTCATGAGGAAAACTGTCATCAATAGGTATTGGGTCATCAAGAACATTTTCTAACCTAGGCAAGTTATTAGTTACGGGGTTCTCCGCTCCTTACTTATCAATAATATGCAATTAAAATTCTCGTAGCAAAAGAACCCACCTAATAAGTTGTGACATCCTCGACTTTTGCATCAGTAATTATTGTAATTAAGCTACAGTGATCACCATCGGTAATGATGCCACATCATCGAGAATTCCCATCTCAGACCCGCGTTGATTCAAGTCTATCCGGATTAAAAATTTGGAAACAAAATAAAAGTACTTGATGAGTTCATTACAAATATTAAAAGAATATATATATATAAAAGGAAAGTATTAAAAATAATAATAATAAAATAAAGTATAAAAAAAAGTATTTAAAAAGAAAAATCAAATAGTAAAATAAATAATGAAAGAAACAAAAAAAATAAAAAAATAAAAAGAAAAAAAAAAGCAACCCCCACCCCCTGGCCGAGCTGGGCCAAAAGGCCCAACTGGCCAGGCCACCGCGCCCCCTCCCGCTCAAACCCTAGTGCCCCCTGGCGAGGGAGCCTCTCCTCGCTACTCCCTCCCCTCCTAGGCGCCACCAGCCTCCCCCTCGTGGGGGGCCACACCCCCCCACCGACAGCGCCACCAACTCCCCTCGAGGGGCTCTCTCCCCTCCCGTCGCCCCCCCCCCCCTCTCAGATCCACTTCCTCCCCTGGCCGGCGAGCCTTCTCCCGCCGGCGAGCTCCCCCGTCGCCCCTCCCCTCGGATCCCCACTCCACCGCCTGATCCCCACTGCCCTCTCCCTCGGTTCCCCTCCCGTCGGCCCCGCTAATCCCGGCCGGCGAGCCCCTCGGCCTCCTCCTTCTCACCGGCGAGCCGCCCCCTCCCCCACGGCCTCCTCCTTCCCGCCGGCGAGCAGCCCCCCTCGGCCTCCACCCCGCCGGCAGGGGCCCCGGCCACCTCGGACCTCCATCGTCGGCCGGCCCCCTTCACCAACTCCGGCGCGTCACCACCATCACCACCATCCTCACCGGAACCGCGCCGTCACCGTCATCATCACCTCCTCCGGGAACGCCTCCACGCCGTCTCCTCCGCCCCTTCCCGCGAACTCCGGCTTCACCGGCCCCTCCCGTCAACGTCGCTGAGCCCCTCCTCGGGCTCCTCCCACCATGTCGTTCTCCTCGCCGTCCCGGTTCCGTTCTGGCAAACGAGGCCCCGATCCGTCGATGGTAGACTCCGGTAGAAAGGGATTGAAGTTTATGTTCTTCTATGTTGAGTTGGAGGAGAGAGTTGTTCTCTGTCTGTTAACAGAGAGAGAGATGAGTGTTGAGAGTTAAAAGAACAAAAAAATGTTGTATTCTGTATGTATGTATGTATGTATGTATTTGATACCCGTATTTATGTATGTATTGCGTATATAGATATTGGAGGAATACGACATTTGTATGGTTATGTATTTGCGATTAAAAATGTGTTTTTGGCCTAGGGTCACTTACCGGTGGGGCCAATGCACCCGCTGTCTATGACAGGGAGGCCCCACGCGATAGTTAAAATAAAAATAATGTTTTTATTAAATAAATAAATAAATAAATAGATATATTAGTTAAATTAATTAATTAGAATAATTAGAGTATGACACGTGGGTCCCCCACTAAATTAATCTGATTAATTAATAATTAATCTTAAAGAAACCTTGTGCCTATGACGTTCGGGACCCGCTGGTCAGTTGACCAGTCAAATGTTGATGTCAGCATGACATCGCGATGATGTCATAATAGGATTTTATTAAATCATTTAAATCTGTTTTTATTTCCTAAATAATTAATAAAACTTTGAAAATTAATAATAAATAATCCGTAAGTCAGATCGAAATATTTTCAACATGAAAGTTGATCAGCAAAGCGAGACGAACCCGGATACACGGTCCATTCGTGTGTCATGCGTCCCCAGCATAGCAAACATGGAACTTTTCCATCATTTCTAGTATAACCGGTAGTAGCCCGAGACCCGGAAAATATCGTCAGATATTCTTCCGACCCGTCTATGACGGATGTTGCTGCGTTAGCTCATGTCTAGCCTGCATCTTGCCATGTCATGCCTTGTGTTGCATCGGTGCTATTATTTATTGTTTATTCCCCCTCTTCTTACCGGTAGACCCCGAGACTAACGCTGCTGCCGGGTACATCTACGACCCTGCCGATCAGTCCTTTGCCGCAGAGCACCAAGGCAAGAAAATTCCCCTTGATCATTCCTATATCGCCTATGTCTTTCTTTCTACTGCTTGCATTAGTATTTTGCTACTGTTGTAGTTAGCTCCTATATCTGATGCATATCCTATTTTTGATGAACTGCTACTTTCAGTCCTGTACTTTAAATATGCTTAGTATAGGTGGAGCAGTAATCCCCTCTGACCCCGTAGTTCAGTTGCCCCGCTTGTTTTCTAATCTCGATCTCTGATCGACGAGCCAGACCCGACACAGCACATTCACCCCCTTCGTTGTACGAGCTACAGAGATACTATCGGGTACCGAGGGTGACACCTCGCTAAGTACTCCTGATGATATCTCTGTAGTATAGCTAGTCGGTCGTGGTTATCGAGGGTGATTCCTCTTTCACCATTCCCGATGACGTCTCTGTCGTGCCACCCCGCGAGTGTGGGACCCCCGAGGGTGATTCCTCTAAGCCCACCTTGACGGGTACATCATTCGGAATCCAACGAGGGTGATACCTCGGATTCCCCCGATGTTACAACCACACAGTTACTCAACCATGTTACTGGGATCTTCGGTGATTAGTTGTAAGACGGGTGGATTCCCGTGAGACTGTGTCGCTGGCCTAATTAAAATGCTAATGGATTTGGGTATTTGATCTGGGTTGGTCGAAGACCTTTTCGCACTAACCGGCTACGCGGGAAGAATTATGGGTACTCGGCGTCGCGGTATCAGCCGAAGCTTTTCAGATGCCAGCAATGTAGCGGCGGGCGCCCGAGTGGTCCCGAGATGCATCGCGCCACGTGCAGTTGCGTGAAGGGGAACTGGGCCCACGAACCCTTTGTGCTTAGGATTTTAGACCGGCGGGCTGGCCTCTCTGATTAGTCTTAGGTGGGGCTGCGACGTGTCGATATTCCGAGGCCGGGCAGGACCCAGAAAAGTATGTCCGGCCAGAGTGTTATCGAGCGTGACGGGACATGTGGTGCACCCCTACAGGGATGAAAATTAATTATTCGGATAGCCGTGTCCACGGTTACAGGACGACTTGGAGTTGTGCCCCCGATCTTTTACAACTACAATTGTTACTTAACTGGAATTAGTTTGCCTCGGGATTGCTTCCTCGCACGGAGTCGAGGGAGGATGTTTAGGCGTGACCTCACTTTAATATTGCTGCAACAATATGACTATTTATGTTTTACACCTGTTCTACTCTCGTCTATTGCTGCAAGACCCTGAGGATGCTAGTCTTCGATAGGACTAGGCCTTCTCTCTCTATTCTCGCATCGCTCCAGTCAGTCCACATATAAACCCCCTTCTTTGAGACTGATGCATAATTAGAATAGTTCTGATGTAAGACTTGTGAGTACTTTGGATGAGTACTCACCGCTGCTTTGCTCCCCCCTTGTCCCCTTGATCCGTTTGCTGCGACCAGATGATCGAGCCCAGGAGATGGAGGTCCCCGCCGCCGACGACTGCTACCCCGACGGTGCCTACTACTACGTGGAGGCCGCTGATGATCAGGAGTAGTTAGGAGGTTCCCAGGCAGGAGGCCTCCCCTCGTTCGATCGTTGTATCTTTTGTGCTAGCCTTCTCTAAGGCACCCCATGTTTTATGTCTGTACTCAGATATTTGTTGCTTCCGCTGACTCGTGTGTTTATCGAGCTTTCGTATTCTAGCCCTCGAGGCCCCTGGCTTGTAATATGAAGCTGATGTTATTTTATTTGTGTCTAGAGTTGTGTTGTGATATCTCCCCGTGAGTCCTTGGGTTTGATCGTACGCATTTGCGTGTATGATTAGCGTACGATTAAATCGAGGGCGTCACAAGTTGGTATCAGAGCCAACTGCCTGTAGGTAGCCCCCTTTCCAACTCCTTGGCCGAAGTTGAGTCTAGTGTTTGAAAAAAAAACTTTACTATCACTGATGTTGTGGCTTACGGGCCCACATCTCAATTGGGTGGTATTAGTATCTTTTACTCCTTTCCTATACTCTGGGCTCTACTTTCTCTTCTCTTTCGGGTCAAAGATTTTACTAACTCTAACATTAGGTTCTCGAATCACATCGATCCGGAGCGCTGGACTATCTACTCTTTTTCTCCTGAATATGTATTACACACACTGTCATTGACATCCATCAATCTTATTTTCAAATGCGTCCCGCAAGACAGCACGTGCGCCTGACACAGGCCACTGAGACGACTGGGTTCCCGGCCATTTTGGTCGATCTCCTGACCAGGCTGGGATATCGCTGGTATCCCGAGTACACTGTGTTCGAGGATTTCCGCGAGTATAACCAGTACCAGTACCAGGCTGAGGTTCGCATCTTCGACCAGAGGGGCAGCGAGACCCTCGAGCGCCACGTGTTCTGTGGTATTGGAGTGTCGGTCGAGATGGCCGTCCATGATGCGGCCTACATCGCCATCACCCGTCTCCGTGGAGCGTACCCTCACCTGGAGGAGAGCCCTTTCAGATACATCTCGCCTGCTCCTGCTGGGGATGAGACTGTGTCTGATCTCACTGCCTACGCTTCTGACGTTCGGGAGCGCAGCGACCGTTCCTATGTCGCTGTCTGCGCCCCCTACGTGACGCGTCGCTACGACGCGCGGGTTCTGGTGCAGTACACTGAGGCAATGGATCGTGCTTTCTGAGCTCTGACTGTGGAGCTGTATGCTATGCGCGCTCGTCTTTACGACGCATTGACAGAGCTGCAGCCATCACACTGTCCGAGGGTTCCACCTATGCGCATCCGCGAGCCGAGCAGGACAGAGCTACCATCAGCTCTCGAGTGGACTGATGTTGGGGGTAGAACCCCTGCACTTGGACCTCAGCTGCTCGACTGGATGCGGTACCCTCACCAGAGTCACAACGGGACACAGGGTCCTATCCCTACCTTCTATCACCGCCAGCTACCAGGATTCGATCGTCCTCTCCGACGTTGATGTAACCTTATCGCTACATCTCGTTGTGGTACTCTTCCACCGCGTGCCTGCACGCCGCCTAGTGAGTCCAGGGTATCGTCAAATGCGTCCGGGCTATCGCCAAATTTCGAATTTGTAATCGTTAGTCTGTAATCGAACTTATGTATGGGTCTGTATGTCGAACTCAACTACTATGGAGTATCTATCGCATTTCCCTTTCATTATGCTTGATTACTTCATGAATGCCTGTGATGCCTTTCAATTACTTTAAGCTAAACTACCCCTGCTAAATATTTAACAGGATGGTTAGACCAGCTGGCCGCCCGCGTGCCCCTACCAATGATGCACCACCCCTGCCTCCTGAGTATATGGCGGGGATGATCCAACAGTTTGAGCTGAACCGCCAGTTTATGCAAGGGCTCATGGATCAGTTCCAAAGGTCGAACATGAACCAACCACAAGGCATGACACTGCAAGACTTCTGCCGTCTCAACCCTGCGATCTACCGCAGCTCAACTCAGCCTCTAGATGCTGATGACTGGCTCCGTGACATTTCTTATGAGCTAGAGTCTGCCAATGTGCCCCTGGCGAGCTATGTCAACTTTGCCACCTACTTTCTGAAGGGTCCCGCTGCTCAATGGTGGAACAGCCATAGGCGCTCTCAGCCCGATGGAACTATCATCACTTGGGCAGAGTTCAAGGCTGCTTTCCGTGCTCGATACTTTCCCCAGGGAATCATGGACCGGAAGAAGCGTGAGTTCCGCAACTTGGTCCAGGGCAACAAGACTGTGGATGCTTATCAGCAGGAATTTCTGGAATTATCTCGCTATGCTGAAGAAGACATTGCGACTAATGCACGCAGGCAAGAGAAGTTCCGTGAAGGCCTCCACCTTGATATCAAGCTGACACTCCTCGTTCAGGACTATGCTGACTTCGCCACCCTAGTGAACAAGGATATTCAGGTTGAGACTAGTCTGCAGGAATACAAAGATAGCAGCAAGCGCAACCGTGACATGGGCTCATCTTCGGGCTCATCTGCACAGAAGCGGAAGATCTGGATTCCCAACAACATGTACCATGCACCTGCTCCTACTCCGCGGCCGTCCTATGTTGCACCTCGCCTGCCTCCTCCACCACCTAGGCAGCCGAGGCTCCCAGCTCCACCGCCTCGAGTTCCTCCTTCCCGTCCTGAGGATGGGCTGTGCTTCAAGTGTGGACGTCCAGGTCATCGTGCTAGAGACTGCAGGCAGAATCCGAATCGGCTGGCACTTCCCGCAACTGGCAGTGGCAACAACCAGAACCGCAACTTCAACACTAAGCCTCCTTATGTTCGTGGTCAGGCCAACAACATTGATATGGGTCAAGCTCAAGACCAGCCTGCTACCGTGATGGGTACACTTCTCGTTAACTCAGTACCTGCTTCTGTATTGTTTGATACAGGAGCATCGCAGTCCTTTATGTCGGAAAATTTTGCATACATGCATGACATTAGGAGCGAAGAGATGAACATCCCGATAGTGGTAAACACCCCTAGGGGCGAATGCCGAACCTCTGTGGTTTGCCCCCATGTTCCAGTTGAAATTGAAGGATTAGAATTCCTTGCGAACCCCATCCTACTAAAGTCATCCAACATTGATCTCATATTGGGGATGGACTGGTTGAAAGCTCATACGGCATCGATCGTTTGTGCCACCAAGACCGTCCACCTCCTACACCCTTCAGATGAAGTAATAAGCTACCATGCGCATCTCGTCCGTAATGCTGAGGCACGACTGTATGCTTTGAATGCATTAAATGCGTCGCCTCTGGAAGGGATTGAAAACATACCAGTGGTCCGAGAGTTCCAAGATGTCTTTCCAGAAGAACTTCCGGGGATTCCCCCTGCTCGAGCTGTCGAGTTTGTCATTGACTTGGTACCCGGTACCACTCCTATTCCCAAGCGTCCTTATAAAATGCCACCACATGAACTCCTTCAACTTAAGCAAGAAATTGACAACTCGCTCCGTCTGGGTTTCATCCGTCCGAGTTCCTCTGCTTGGGGAGCACCTTCTCTCTTTGTTAAGAAGCAGGATGGGACAAACGATTGGTTCAAGACTATCGTCCTATAAACCAGGCCACTATTCAAAACAAATATCCTCTCCCTCGGAAAAATGATTTGTATGATCAACTTGTTGGTTCCACCGTTTTCTCTAAGCTCGACTTGAGATTGGGATACCACCAGATCCATGTTCGCAAGGAGGATATTCCAAAGACCGCCTTTGTTACTCGATATGGATCATACGAGTACACCGTCATGTCCTTCGACTTAACCAATGCACCGACAACTTTCTCTCGATTGATGAATTATATATTCATGGACTACCTCGACAAATTTGTCGTGGTATATCTGGATGATATTCTGGTGTTTTCGAAGAACAAAGAAGAGCATGCTGAACATCTTCGTCTTGTACTGGATAAGCTTCGGGAGCATAAACTCTATGCGAAGTATTCCAAATGTGAGTTTTGGCTAGACGAAGTGACTTACCTTGGTCATGTGATTTCCAAGGATGGTATTGCGGTCAACCCCGAACGAATTCAAGCTATTCTGGACTGGACTCCCCCGAAGAATGTCAAGCAAGTCAGAAGTTTTCTCGGACTCGCCAGCTATTGCCGTCGATTCGTCGAGAACTTCTCCAAGACTGCGAAGCCCTTAACCAACCTGCTTCACAAAGGTGTTAAGTATGAATGGACTGATAAATGTCAGGGAAGTTTCCAAGCGCTCAAGGACAAACTGACGTCCGCTCCAGTACTTGCTCCTCCAGATACGAAAAGGGATTTCGTCATATACTGTGATGCTTCTCGTCAAGGAATAGGTTGTGTCCTAATGCAGGATCGCAAGGTGATCGCTTATGCTTCACGTCAACTGCGTTCTCATGAAGAGAACTACCCAGTTCATGATCTCGAGCTTGCCGCAGTCATTGATGCATTGAAGGAATGGAGACAATACCTTGTCGGTAATCGCTGTGAAATCTACACCGACCATCAAAGTCTGAAGTACTTGTTCACTCAACCGGAGCTGAACCTGCGTCAACAAAGATGGATGGAGCGTATAGCAGATTTTGACTGTAGTATATCATATACCCCTGGCAAGGCTAATGTAATGGCCGATGCCTTATGTCGCAAGTCATACTGCAACCACCTCCAGGTTCATCAGGTTCACGATCGTCTGCAAGAGGAATTCCGTAACCTGAACCTCCACATTGTTCCTCAGGGTTACCTTATTCCCCCTCTTGAAGATTGTCAAAAGATGAACCTTCGTGTTGTTAATCAGGGTTCCCTCAGTAACCTAGTGGTTGAACCAGATCTTGTGAGCTCCATAAAGAATCTGCAAGACTTTGACGATGATGTCGACAGGATTAAGAGCTATATTGCGAAGGGTAAACCCTCCTTTTTCACTGTTGATGAAGGTGGCGCCTTGTATTTCAAGGGTCGCCTATTCGTCCCAAATAAGAAGGAAAATCTCAGGATGACTGGGAAGGTGATGGAAGAAGCTCATGACACACCATTGTCTATTCATCCGGGTAGTACCAAGATGTACCAAGACATCCGGCAAAGATTCTGGTGGCCCAATATGAAACAAGACATTGCATGCTATGTGGCAGAATGTGATATATGCCGGCGTATCAAAGCAGAATACCAAAAGCCTGCTGGAACACTGCAACCTATCTCCATTCCCGAGTGGAAATGGGACCACGTTGAAATGGACTTCGTCACTGGTTTTCCCAGGTCTCAGAAAGGTAATGATGCTATTCTTGTCGTCATTGATCGACTGTCCAAAGTTGCACATTTCCTGGCCGTCAAAGAAACGATTAATGCTAGTCAGCTGGCAGATCTTTATATGTCAAGAGTTGTTTCACTTCACGGTATTCCGTTGGTAATCAGTTCGGACCGTGGCAGCTTGTTCACTTCAAAATTTTGGGAAAGTTTTCAGAAGTCTATGGGGACTCATCTGTCCTTCAGCACTGCATTTCATCCTCAATCCCAGGGACAAGTTGAACGAGTCAACCAAATTCTCGAGGACATGCTTCGAGCTTGTGTCATTTCTTTCGGTAAGAAATGGCAGGAATCTCTCCCGTATGCCGAGTTCTCTTACAACAATAGCTATCAAGCTAGTCTGAAGATGGCCCCTTTCGAAGTATTGTATGGGCGAAGGTGTCGAACTCCTCTGAATTGGTCAGAAACTGGGGAACGATCACTCTTCGGTCCGGATATTATTCTACATGCCGAAGATCAAGTCCGCATTATTCATAAGAATCTGAAGGCTGCTCAGTCTCGTCAGAAGAGTCAGTATGACCGTCATCATCAAGATATGGTCTATCAACCTGGCGAAAAGGCTTATCTTCGTGTCACACCAATGAGAGGTGCACACCGTTTCGGAATCAAGGGCAAGTTAGCTCCTCGTTATATTGGTCCCTTCACTGTTCTCAAAAGGCGTGGAAGAGTGGCTTATCAATTGGAACTGTCGGCGAACCTTTCTCAGGTTCACGATGTCTTCCATGTTTCTCAGCTCCGTCGCTGCTTCAAGGACCCTATTCGAGCAGTGGATCACGATATGCTTGAGCTACAACAAGACCTCTCTCATAAAGAGCATCCGGTCCGCATTCTCGACCAAGCTGAACGTAAAACTCGTCGCAAGGTCACCAAGTTCCTTAAGGTGCAGTGGTCAAATCACTCTGAAGATGAAGCCACTTGGGAACGCGAGGATCATCTTCGTGATGAATACCCCGGGCTTTTTCCCTCTACCTCTTAATTCTCGGGACGAGAATTCTTGTTAGTAGGGGAGAATTGTGACATCCTCGACTTTTGCAACAGTAATTATTGTAATTAAGCTACAGTGATCACCCTCGGTAATGATGCCACATCATCGAGAATTCCCATCTCAGACCCGCGTTGATTCAAGTCTATCCGGATTAAAAATTTGGAAACAAAAGAAAAGTACTTTATGAGTTCATTACAAATATTAAAAGAATATATATATAAAAGGAAAGTATTAAAAATAATAATAATAAAATAAAGTATAAAAAAGTATTTAAAAATAAAATTCAATAGTAAAATAAATAACGAAAAAAACAAAAAAAAAACAAAAAACAAAAAAAAAGCAACCCCCACCCCCCTGGCCGAGCTAGGCCAAAAGGCCCAACTGGCCAGGCCCCCGCGCCCCCTCCCGCTCATACCCTAGCGCCCCCTGGCGAGGGAGCCTCTCCTCGCTACTCCCTCCCCTCCTGGGCGCCGCCAGCCTCCCCCTCGTGGGGGGCCCCACCCCCCCACCGACAGCGCCACCAACTCCCCTCGAGGGGCTCTCTCCCCTCCCATCGCCTCCCCCCTCTCAGATCCACTTCCTCCCCTGGTCGGCGAGCCTTCTCCCGCCGGCGAGCTCCCCCGTCGCCCCTCCCCTCGGATCCCCACTCCACCGGCCGATCCCCCCTGCCCTCTCCCTCGGTTCCCCTCCCATCAGCCCCCCTAATCTCGGCCGCCGAGCCCCTCGGCCTCCTCCTTCCCGCCGGCGAGCCGCCGCCCCCCCACGGCCTCCTCCTTCCCGCCGGCGAGCCCCCCCCCCCCTCGGCCTCCAACCCGCCGGTAGGGGCCCCGGCCACCTCGGACCTCCATCGTCGGCCGGCCCCCTTCACCAACTCCGGCGCGTCACCACCATCACCACCGTCCTCACCGGAACCGCACCGTCACCGTCATCATCACCGCCTCCGGGAACGCCTCCACGCCGTCTCCTCCGCCCCTTCCCGCGAACTCCGGCTTCACCGGCCCCTCCCGTCAACGTCGGTGAGCCCCTCCTCGGGCTCCTCCCACCATGTCGTTCTCCTCGCCGTCCCGGTTCCGTTCCGGCAAACGAGGCCCCGATCCGTCGACGGTAGACTCCGGTAGGAGGGATTGAAGTTTATGTTCTTCTATGTTGAGTTGGAGCAGAGAGTTGTTCTCTGTTTGTTAACAGAGAGAGAGATGAGTGTTGAGAGTTAAAAGAAAAAAAAACAAATGTTGTATTCTGTATGTATGTATGTATGTATTTGATACCCGTATTTATGTATGTATTGCGTATATAGATATTGGAGGAATACGACATTTGTATGGTTATGTATTTGCAATTAAAAATGTGTTTTTGGCCTAGGGTCACTTACCGGTGGGGCCAATGCACCCGTTGTCTATGACAGGGAGGCCCCACGCGATAGTTAAAATAAAAATAAAAATAATGTTTTTATTAAATAAATAAATAGATATATTAGTTAAATTAATTAATTAGAATAATTAGAGTATGACACGTGGGTCCCCCACTAAATTAATCTGATTAATTAATAATTAATCTTAAATAAAACTTGTGCCTATGACATTCGGGACCCGCTGGTCAGTTGACCAGTCAAATGTTGATGTCAGCATGACATCGCGATGATGTCATAATAGGATTTTATTAAATCATTTAAATCTGTTTTTATTTCTTAAATAATTAATAAAAGTTTGAAAATTAATATTAAATAATCCGTAAGTCACATCGAAATATTTTCAACATGAAAGTTGATCAGCAAAGCGAGACGAACCCGGATACACGGTCCATTCGTGTGTCACGCGTCCCTAGCATAACAAACATGGAACTTTTCCATCGTTTCCAGTATAACCGGTAGTAGCCCGAGACCCGGAAAATATCGTCAGATATTCTTCGGACCCGTCTATGACGGATGTTGCTGCGTTAGCTCATGTCTAGCCTGCATCTTACCATGTCATGCCTTGTGTTGCATCGGTGCTATTATTTATTGTTTCTTCCCCCTCTTCTTACCGGTAGACCCCGAGACTGACGCTGCTGCCGGGTACATCTACGACCCTGCCGATCAGTCCTTTGCCGCAGAGCAACAAGGCAAGAAAATTCCCCTTGATCATTCCTATATCGCCTATGTCTTTCTTTCTACTGCTTGCATTAGTATTTTTCTACTGTTGTAGTTAGCTCCTATATCTGATGCATAGCCTATTTTTGATGAACTGCTACTTTCGGTCCTGTACTTTAAATATGCTTAGTATAGGTGGAGCAGTCATCCCCTCTGACCCTGTAGTTCAGTTGCCCTGCTTGTTTTCTAATCTCGATCTCTGATCGACGAGCCAGACCCGACACAGCACATTCACCCCCTTCGTTGTACGACGCTACAGAGATAATATCGGGTACCGACGGTGACACCTCGCTAAGTACTCCTGATGATATCTCTGTAGTATAGCTAGTCGGTCGTGGTTATCGAGGGTGATTCCTCTTTCACCATTCCCGATGACGTCTGTGTCGTGCCACCCCGCGAGTGTGGGACCCCCGAGGGTGATTCCTCTAAGCCCACCTTGACGGGTACATCGTTCGTAATCCAACGAGGGTGATACCTCGGATTCCCCGATGTTACAACCACACAGTTACTCGACCATGTTACTGGGATCTTCGGTGATTAGTTGTAAGACGGGTGGATTCCCGTGAGACTGTGTTGCTGGCCTAATTAAAATGCTAATGGATTTGGGTATTTGATCTGGGTTGGTCGGAGACCTTTTCGCACTAACCGGCTACGCGGGAAGAATTATGGGTACTCGGCGTCGCGGTATCAGCCGAAGCTTTTCAGATGCCATCAATGTAGCGGCGCGCGCCCGAGTGGTCCCGAGATGCATCGCGCTTGTGATTAAGGGATGCTAGGACTGACGTCGGCCGCCCACGCCACGTGCAGGAGCGTGAAGGGGAACTGGGCCCACGAACCCTTTGTGCTTAGGATTTTAGACCGGCGGGCTGGCCTCTCTGATTAGTCTTAGGTGGGGCTGCGACGTGTCGATATTCCGAGGCCGGGCAGGACCCAGAAAAGTATGTCCGGCCAGAATGTTATCGAGCGTGACGGGACATGTGGTGCACCCCTGCAGGGATGAAAATTAACTATTCGGATAGCCGTGTCCACGGTTACAGGACGACTTGGAGTTGTTCCCCGATCTTTTACAACTACAATTGTTACTTAACTGGAATTAGTTTGCCTCGGGATTGCTTCCTTGCAGGGAGTCGAGGGAGGATCTTTAGGCGTGACCTCACTTTAATATTGCTGCAACCATATGACTATTTATGTTTTACCCCTGTTCTACTCTCGTCTATTGCTGCAAGACCCTGAGGATGCTAGTCTTCGATAGGACTAGGCCTTCTCTCTCTATTCTCGCATTGCTGCAGTCAGTCCACATATAAACCCCCTTCTTTGATAGTGATGCATAATTAGAATAGTTCTGATGTAAGACTTGCGAGTACTTTGGATGAGTACTCACCGTTGCTTTGCTCCCCCCTTGTCCCCTTGATCCGTTTGCTGCGACCAGATGATGGATCCCAGGAGATGGAGGTCCCCGCCGCCGACGACTGCTACCCCGACGGTGCCTACTACTACGTGGAGGCCGCTGATGATTAGGAGTAGTTAGGAGGTTCCCACGCAGGATGCATCGCCTCGTTCGATCATTGTATCTTTTGTGCTAGCCTTCTCTAAGGCACCCCATGTTTTATGTCTGTACTCAGATATTTGTTGCTTCCGCTGATTCGTGTGTTTATCGAGCTTTCGTATTCTAGCCCTCGAGGCCCCTGGCTTGTAATATGAAGCTGATGTTATTTTAGTTGTGTCTAGAGTTGTGTTGTGATATCTCCCCGTGAGTCCCTGGGTTTGATCGTACGCATTTGCGTGTATGATTAGCGTACGATTAAATCGAGGGTGTCACATAAGTCTAGGCTTAGCATCTTTCTTTTCCATAATATATTTATCGCATCATGATCAGTGTAAACAATTACTTTAGAATCGACAATGTAAGATCTAAATTTATCACAAGCAAATACAACTGCTAAGAATTATTTTTGAGTGGTCCCATAATTTCTCTGGGCACTGTTTAAAGTTTTATGAGCATAATGAGTAACAATTAATTTCTTATAAACTATTTGTTCTAGAATAACACCAACAACATAGTCACTAGCATCACAGATAATTTCAAAGGGTAAGTTCCAATCAGGTGGTTGAATAATAGGTGCATAAGTTAAGGCTTTCTTAAGTGTTTCAAAGGCTTCTAAACAATCATCATCAAAAACACAAGGAACATCCTTTTGTAATAAATTAGTAAGAGGCCTAGAAATTTTAGATAAGTCATTAATAATCCTCCTATAGAAACCAGCATGACCAAGGAAACTATGGATACCTTTAGTATCTTTAGGACATGGCATATTCTCAAATGCATAACCTTTGCCTTATCCACCTCAGTACCTCGTTTGGAAATTTTATGACCTAAGAAAATACCTTCTTTTACCATAGAGTGTCACTTCTCCCAATTCAAGACAAGGTTAGTTTGCTCACATCTCTGCAAAACACGATTAAGGTTGCATAAGCAATCATCAAAAGAAGTTCCATCAACAGAAAATTCAGCCATGCAAACCTCAACAATCCTTTCACAAAAGTCACAGAGTATAGCACTCATACATCTTGGAAAGGTAGCAGGTACATTGCATAATCCAAAAGGCATACGTCTATAAGCATAGGTTCCAAAAGGACAAGTAAAGGTGGTTTTCTCTTGATCAGGATGTGACACAGGTATTAGAGAGAAACCAGAATAACCATCTAGAAAGCAAAAATGTGCGTGCTTCGATAATATTTCTAGCATTTGGTGTATGAAATGTAAAGGATAATTTTCTAGTAGCTTTCTTTAATTTTCTCAAATCAGTTACCATTCTATATCCAGTCACAATTCTTTGTGGAATGAGCTCATCTTTATCATTAGGAACAACAGTAATACCTCCTTTCTCAGGAACACAATGAACGGTGCTTACCTATCTACTATCAGCTATGGCATAAATTATACCTCCTTCTAGAAGTTTTAATATTTCATTTCTTACCACTTCTTTCATTTTGGGATTTAGTCTCTGTTGGTGATCAACAACAGGTTTACCATCTGGTTCTTCCTTAAAGTTTTTAACAATCTTTCTTCTTCATGCTCTGTAATGTTAGCACTGATAATAACATGTTGTATCCTCTTTTCATCAATATAAGCACATTTCAAAGTCTCGGATAATTGCTTTAATTCAAACACAGGATCACCTTTGGGTGGAGGAGGTCCTCCTAGTGTTTCAATACGCAAGTTGTGTTTAAGGATAGGCTTTTTATTGAAGAAGATATTATCTAGTTCATTTCTCCCATGCATATTCATATCATTTTCATGGTCTAGCAAATATTGTTCTAATGGATCAGTAGGAGGAATGGAATGGAATCAAAACCAATTACCTCATCTTTACTAGGCAATTCTTTATCATGGGGTTGCTTAATGAACTTGGAGAAATGAAACTCATGAGACATACCACCAAAATTAACACTCACAGTTTCCTTTTTGCAATCTATTGGAGCATTGTTAGTGTTCAAGAAGGGTCTACCAAATATTATGGGACAAAAATCATCTTGTGGTGAGCCAAGTACTAGGAAATTAGTAGGGTATTTTACTTTTCCAAACAAGACTTCAACATCTCTAACAATCCCAAGTGATGTGATGGTGTGTGTGTTAGCAAGTTTAATAGTAACATCTATGTCTTCTATTTCAGCGGGTCCTATCTCATGCATAAATTCTTGATATAAGATAGAAGTAATAGCACTAACACTAGCCACCATATCACATAAACCATGATAGCAATCATTTCCTATTTTGATTGAGATGACATGCATGCCAACAACATGTCTATTCTTATCTTTAGTATCAGGTTTGGCAATTCTAGCAGCTTCATCATAGAAATAAATAACATGTCCATCAATATTATGTACTAAGAGATCTTTAACCATAGTAGTACTAGGTTCTACCATGATTTTCTCACAGGGTTTGGTTGTTCTAACATAACTTTTGTTAACCATGGTTGAAGCTTTAGCATGTTCCTTTATCCTAACAAGGAAAGGTGGTTTCTTAATATAAGTAGTAGGCACAACTAGGTCAACATTGTAAATGATAGTTTCCTCCTCAACTTTAAACGTTTCTTCAACTTTAACTTTAATGGGTGGATGATATTTAAACCATTTCTCTTTAGGTAGATCAACATGAGTAGCAAAGGTTTCACAGAATGAGGCTACAATCTCACAGTCAAGTCCATATTTAGTGCTAAAATCATTGAAAGCATCAGTATTAATAAAAGATTTAACACAATCAAACTTAAGTTTTATACCTATCTCTTTACCTTCTCGAGTTCCCAATCTTTAGAGTTGCATTAGTTCCTTCCAAAAGATCCCACCTGAATTCAATGGTCTTCTCCATAAAAGAACCGAAACAAGAAATATCGAACATGGTTTGATCATTATGATAAAGCCGAGCATAAAAATTCTCAATAATAATTTCCCTTGGAAGCTCATGATTGAGGCATGAATGTAACACTAACTTCAGCCTACCCCAAGCTAGAGCGATACTTTCTCCTTCACGGAGCCAAAAATTATGGATAGAATTCCGATCACGATGAACGAGATGCATAGAATAAATGTTTTGGCGAAACTCCAATTGCAATCGATTCCAGTTCCAAGATCCGGTAGATTAGGTGCATATTGGGATGTTTTGTTCCATATCCTTCATAAGGATTAGCTACCAATTTTATCATTGCCGAAGGAATTTCATAATAATATTTTTCAGTAGGTTTAGCAGGTTGAGGGAAACTCCTGGTGTTTCCTGTCGAGGTGAAGATACCCTGAACAAACCCCTCAAAGGATTACTTTTCATAGTGACAAGAAAGAGTAAATTTCAGCATGTAATATAAATTTTCTTTTACCAAATGCGCTACACTCCCCAGCATCGGTGCCAGAAAAGAGTCTTGATGACCCACAAGTATAGCGGATGAAATTTAGTTCCTTCGATAAGTAAGAGTGTCGAACCCAACAAGGAGCGGAAGGAAAAGACAAGCTCTTTTCCACAAGGTAATTTCTGCAAGCATAATCCCTTTTGTGGCAAAGGACAGCCCAGAACAATAGTGGTAAGAAGTTGTTTGATAGCAAGATAATAGTAACAAGTGACAAGTAGCAATAGTAATAACAGGTGAAGTAAGGTAGCATAATCCTTTTGTGGAAAAGGATAGGCCAGAACAATTTCTTATAATAGGTCTCATGGGAATGACACTGACAATAATACCTAGGGGTACGAACAAACGGGTGAAGTCTAATTTGGCGTAGTGGATACACTCGGATGTAAGATTTTAGGCCGCACTCGTGAGTGGTAACAGCCTTCCGTCTCGAGCCCTAAGGCTGATGTTTTCTTACGGGGCATGAAAGATTACAAGGTGCTGAACCCTTGAGCTAGAGCCCTTGAGTGGCTTATATAGTACATGCCACGAATGGCTGAGCTTCATTACTAGGTGATTTAATGCTAATAAATAGGGTAGTTATTAGAAACGGGAGCTATAACTATTGGCATTACTGGTAACGTGGGTCTTCACTACACTTCATGTGATGGATTAATTCCTTAGCCATTGCAGGCTCTTCTGTGCCTCCGTCTTCCTGTGGTCCGAGTGCCAAGATGCATCCGACTGACACAAGGTGATCCGAGTGACTCCGGGCAAGCTGAGTGATGGTACGTTGTACCGAGTGAGGGGTCCTAGGTTGACCTATGTAAGTAGGTTCGTAGGCCTACCCCTAATGTATAACCCCATCGGTAGCCCCCTCTCGGTCCACTAAAACCTGGGGTCCCTAGTGCCCCAGACTTGTGCACAAGCGCAAAGAGCCCCTGACGGCAGGGCATGGCAGGTTCCAAACAAGATGCACCACCAAGATTACCAAGGCCCCGGCAAGCCTGCCTTGCCGGGAAGATAACCAAGGCCACACCTGTTTTGTGGGCGTGATGAACTCACAAAGCACAAGACCTCGGCAAGCCTCCCTTCCCGGGACGACAACAAGCCCCCCCCCCCCTGTCAAGCTTCCCTGCTGGGACGGAGAACCAAGGCCCCGGCGAGCTCCCTTGCCGGGATGACGGGCAAGGCACTGGAGGGCAACCGCCCTTTTCCAGCGCATTCCGCATGCGCCAGCGCCTGGGTCCAGGTGTCGAAACACATGTACACGTGTATTCACCAGCACATTGCTGACAAGGACAAGACGTGCATTTAATGCACTTGATAGCGGTAGATGGATAAGCACCGCTCTAGGTTTACTGTAACTTCTCGCGAACCTAGCACCAAGCATAGTAGGTGACCCCTTTGACTATAAAAGGAGGCCCTTAGCTCATTCTCAAGGGGTTAGACTCTTTGTACATTGGCCAGAAGACGGTTATCATCAGTCACAGTAACAAAAAAACAAAACGCTTAGTACAATCAGATGAGAAGGACGTAGGGTTTTACAAGTAAGCGACCCGAACCTGGTTAAAAAGGCTTGTCGGGTGTTGATCGTTAGCTCTGCTCTTGACGTCGTCTTTCCCCGCCCTATGATCACAAGGGTTTCATGTTGATTCCCATAGGTGTCAACCTAGCATCGCCGACATCTTTGGCGCCCCAGGTAGGGGGTGCGGAGTTGTGCATGAATCAGAGCAAGCTCAGCACCGGATTTTTCGAAGTTTGGGTGTTGCGCCGCATTCCCTTGGAAACTAGGTACCGCGGCGGATGCTTTGTTCTTCTACGGCTTCCCAAGGCCTACGCGATCGCATTGCTACACGCGTGCGGGGCAGGGAGGCGGAGGCTCCAAGAGCTGCGCCGTCAGGCCGATGCGTCGCTCGAGGCAAACACGTAGTTGCCGAGGGCGTGCCCGGGCGCTTCACATAGGCCGCGGCGCATACTCCAGCGGACGCACCTCCACAGAGCGATGCATAGTCGTTGAGGATGCACCACACCGTCCCGAAGCCCCGGTGTGCACTCCAGCGCGAGTGTTGCGCCCCGGAGAGTGTCAAATCATCGCCCAAAGATGCGCTCGGGGGGACCCGCGAGCACGGCCTAGCAACAGAAAAGCAAAGGGATTACACCCTGGCCGACTTCTTCTCCAAACAACGGTCACGCTCCGTCGGCAAGAAGTCTTTGCCGAAGAAAAGGCTACCAGGAGCGGTGATTTCCTGCTCGCCGAGGGCTCCGACGCCCGAGCGGAAGATTCAAGCGCCATGCAACCACAGCGTGAACAGATAAGTTTTTAAGTTTAAGATTCAGATCTGAGGTAGATAGATTCTCTGATTTTTCCCTTCGAAAGTTTCCAATCTTTGTGTGTGGAGTTTGCGCATACTGGGACCTTCCCATAGTTCGGTTCACCCTGTCTTTGTTTCGAACTCGTTCAAACAACTTGAATGGCCATAGAGCGCCTTCAAACAGTTGTGAACCTGATCAACAAAGCAAGCGGTTACGTAGCAGCCGATTTCGTCTCAAGCTGCACTTGGCGATTTCCATGGTTGCACTGAACACGGCAAGGAGCCTTGCCGATAGTCGGTGGTAAGCTCCCAGGTTATGCAACGGCGAATCATACAAAGAACGGAATTGGAAAAAGGGAAAACAGTCTTTTCATTCATTCGAATGGATACATTTCACTCCACTTATGAAGCGTTGTTATCCTAACCTAAAGACCCTTTCTTTTGACGAGGATCGACCTACGCGGAGGAATTGGAGTTCATGAAGACAAGGCGCGTCAAGGCCCACGGTACATCCACGCTCACTCTCCCAGCATTCTACCGACGGAAGCGGGTTCGGCGTCGTCAAGCCGCAAGAAAGGGGCGACGAATCCGGTTGAGATCCCCCCTCCGGGGTGGGGGAGGGGCGTGACCGGGCTGCATCAGTGCAGGAAGCACTCAGTCCCAGATGGGGGAATTGCCTTCCAATTCTATTCCCCCGGGCTTGTGACTAGGCCTGGCACTGTCACCGCCGCCGTCCCCCTGATCACCATCGCTTGAAGCGGAGCTCTCTAAGCCGCTCGAGCGACCTTTGAAGCTGCTTAGAAGCACACGTGGGGCCCCCTAAAGCAACATGGAGGACCGCCTCAGGAGGAAGCCACGGGGAAGGCGGAGGCGTTGGAGTAGCGCTCCGCCTCCCCCAGCCTCGGCCTCCATGACGGCCCCGGCCCCTCATCCTGCCTTCGCCGCGGGCGCTCGGCCCGTCTTCCGCTGCGACGCCCCCAGAAGTTGTGGCATGATCCAAACGGGATCCCCTCGCCGCCCTGGCGGCCGACGGTGGCCGACCCCATCTCCTAACCATGGTTAGGGGCTAGTGCCACGTGCAGACAAAAGAAGATTCTGAAGACCAAGGCTGAGGAGTTGGTGGATTCAGGTAGAGTTGGGTGAGCAAAACCCTCCCAATTTATTGGACGGGGCGCAGGGACTAGCCTCCCTTACTCCAAAGGCCACCACCCTTCTTGCCCAATCGCCCTAGCTCACGGGCGAACAGAGAACCGCCCTGCTGCACCGATGCATGCACGAGCGGTCCCAGCCACTACTACGCCTTTCAAGGCCACGTCTGCCACCTGTCCGTTCATAACTGCGCATGCCACGCACGTGGCAGAGGCGTTTTAGGAGGCGGAGAGGTCAGTCTGTGCACGACCTCCCACTTCACGCATCCCATGCGCGACATGGGGAAAAACAACCGGCATCAATCCCACCATGAAGGCCCGTGCACCTCTTTGGGCCTGGCCCAACAACGCTCCGCACGCGTGTGTAGCCCGGGACCGGGGGCTCTTGTCGGTGCACTAAAGACTGGGGTCCCTAGTGCCCCAGACTTGTGCACGGGCAAAAAGAGCCCCTGACAGCACGACATGGTAGGATCCAGACAAGATGCACCCCTAAGATTACCAAGGCCCCGACAAGCCTGCCTTGCCGGGAAGATGACCAAGGCCACGCCTGTTTAGTGGGCGTGATAAACTCACCAAGCACAAGACCTCGACAAGCCTCCCTTGCCGAGATTACAACCGAAGCCCGCCCGCCCCCCCTCCCCGACAAGCTTTCTTGCCGGGACGAAGACCCAAGGCCCCGGCAAGATCCCTTGCCGGGATGACGGGCTAGGCACTGGAGGCAAACCACCCTTGTCATAGTGCCACCGCCCCCAAAGTTCCAGCGCATTCCGCATGCGATAGCGCACGGGTCTAGGTGTCAAAATTCCTAGACACGTGTCTTCACCAGCACATTCCTGACAAGGACAAGACCTGCATTTAATGCACCTAACAGCGGTAGATGGATAAGCACCGCTCTAGGTTCACTTTAACTTCTTGTGAACCTACCACCGAGCACTGTAGGTGACCCCTTTGCCTATAAAAGGAGGCCCTTAGCTCATTCTCAAGGGGTTAGACTCTTTGGACATTGGCCAGAAGATGGTTATCATCAGTCACTTTAACAAACAACAAAACACTTAATACAACCAAACGAGCAGGACGTAGGGTTTTACGCGTAAGTGGCCCAAACCTGGGTAAAAAGGCTTGCCGGGTGTTGATTGTTACCTCTGCTCTTGACGTCATCTTTCCCCGCCCTACGATCACAAGGGTTTCACGTTGATTCCATAGGTGTCAACCTAGTATCGCCGACATCCCCGAATCGGTTGAGGTTTTGCAGACTGAGTGAACGACTTCCGTCGATTTCTCCGACGTTTTGGAGATTCTTGAGTTGTAGCTCGGGGATGCTTCATTCGGACTCTCGGCAAACCTCCGCGGATTCAAGAGTTACGAATTCTGACTGCTAAGTCTTACGGGTAAGCGTGCAGTCAGTAGTGATCGACTATCTTTCAGGAAGATAGATTCCATGAGTTGGGCGAACGAGAGCTGTGAACTCTACATGCTCGATCGGCGAGTTGGGATGGATCCCCACTTGCATTGAGGCAAGGTCGATCAGGTCGTCCTCACTGGTTTCCCGAATGATCGAGGTCCCGCGGGGGACGAGTGAAAAGAACATTCGACTCACCTCGTCACACGCCGTGGATATAGAGTCCATTCGAGATATGAGGCGGGACGGTTTTTAACGCAGCTTTTGAATAGAAGGAGTGCACTGGCGGGCAGCGGTTTCGACGGAGACGCGGGTAGTGGAAGTAGTGGGGTGATGCCCCGATTTCTACGCATGTGATGTCACAGTCATTCTATAGTGCGTGCCATCCTCGGGATACTACAGATCTTCCTTGGACCGTGGGTGCACTTGATGGGTAATCTCCCCTTTGGGTATTTAAGGTGCGAGGTGGAAGCGAGAGGAGACCGCACCTCAGAATCGGGTCCTTTCTATCTCCGCTTCCTCCTCTTGCCACCAAAAAGAAGAACCACCGGTTGTCGCCATCGATTCCCGGCCCCAAACTCTCTACCGCCTAGCATGGTGAAGGGAGCAATGTCGAAGGCTGAGCGGGCCAAGAGAGGGTCGTGTGGATCCTCCTCGAGCGCCGGAGTTCAACCACGAGGATGGATCCAAGGTAATTGGATGTCGTCCCAAGTCTTAGAGGGGCGGTTGCTGGAGATGGAGGGCAAAGGCCTGGACACCCGGGGGAGCTGGCGACTGCTAGGGGATGGCAAGTTAGAGCTAGAGCCTCAGAACGACGAGCAAGTGCTCCTTGTCACCCACATAAAGAGAGGTTTTTCTCTGCCTCTGCATCCCTTTTTCGGAGAGTTTCTTGCTTTCTGCTGGTCAGCCAATGTTGTCTCGTATCTAGCCGCATTTGTGTCTTTATGTGAAAATTTCCTCGGGTGTCACCCACATTGGGGGTTGTTCAAGCGCCTGTTCACGTGTCGAGTGATGACCGTGAAGAAGTCTTCCTTGTTGGGGGTAAGAACCAATGTAGCGCAACTTTGTGGTGTCATAGGCATTTAGCTCAGGGGCAAGAGTAGCTTACCCCAAATGAGTTTCCCGGACTCGGTGAAGAACTGGCAAGACTCGTGATTTTATTGCCAAGACATCCAGTCGGCAAGGGTCATTCGGGCCTCCCACCCTATACTGTTGATAGGATTCACCCGGCCCGAACTTTGACATTGTCCAAGGACGAGAAGACCAATTTAGATATCTTGATGATAGCGGTGGTTGCCTTGATCCGGAAGGGTTTGAATGGGATGGACCTCCTGGAGGTCTTCTTCCAGCGTAGCATCGAGCCTCTTCAGGCCAGAGTCCAGCCAATGTGGAAATGTGAAGGGCCTGATGATCGGTCTCGAGTCCATCTTGAGGATATCGGGGAAGAGGCGGCAAAGAATAAACTCAAGGCCATTACCCAGTGAGGGATAACCTAAGGGCTCCAGGCAGGTGCCTCCTTTCTCGGTGAGTCATCAACCGAATGAGGTGAGTCACCGAGCATCTTTATCGAGTGAGTTTCTTCGTTGTTTCAACTCCCATTTGTGATTTTGCTTCCGTCATTCGATAGGCTTTTATAGGGATGGTCGGTTCCATACCGACAGTTGACCTCTCGCCCGTTGACGTGGAGAGTGACACTCAAAACCAAGATACCGAGCACCCGTAGGGCTTGGAGGATGACAAATACGATAAAGGCAACAATGAAGAGGCGCAGGAGAGCGAGGATGAGCGTGGAGACAAGGCAGAATATTCTCCATTCAGCGAAGTTCAGGTCCAGACCCATTCCAAGGTGCGCCAGGACTTTGGAGTTTGTGTAGGCGCCCCAAGGACTCCGATGACGATGAAGGCGACTGCGTCAGCAATGCCCACTTGCAGCTCCAAAAGGGGTCGAAGCGAGCCCGAGGAACTGCCGGAGCAGGTTGCCAAGCAACCGAAGATCCTGAGCTCCAAGCCTAGACACTGATTATCTGGTTTTGTGTCGCGCATCAAGGTCGACGTGTCCGTGGCTTTGGCGTAAGTACCTTTAGCGAGTGGTTCGTCCCAGTTTGAGAAATGTCTTCCAAGTGATTATCTGGTTTTGTTCTTTCTGTTGTAGGCCTGATACTTCGACTCCTTCACTGGATCCCAATACTACTGAGAAAGATAGAGCCGATGTTTATGCCACTTCATCAAAAGGTAACCCTTGAGATTTTCCAGCGATTCATTCGAATTTCGGGCTTTGGATGTTCGAGTGGTCTTTGGAATGTCTTGTGGAGATGTGAAAAGCCATAGGACATGATTGAACTCGACACTGATGTCCCTTACGGAGCTGGAGAAGTGCTGAAGCACGCTCCGACACCGACCTAAGTGAGCATCAAGGCCAAGAATCCTCTGGTGCAGGAGGTCGCCTAGACCGGGGCGTCACTCGGACAGTATCCGCTAACCACTTCGTCCTTCGCTCCCAAGGATCGCAACATCTTCCAGCTCCACCATACCCTGGAGGACCATGAGGGGGCACTCAAGGAGACCTTGGTTCAGCTGGACGTATTGGTTGCGCGATTGAAGGAGGCATACGACGAGAGTGAAGCCGTGGCAAAGAACATTCGGGTAAGTTCTTTATGCAAGTATTTGTTTCTGAATTTGTTCTGTAGTAGGAATCCCAAGTGGGCATGCCCAGAGGCACACTCGCTGGGTGTTAGTGGGAGCGCGTTGAGTGCACCCAACGGGTGTAGTCCCCGAGGCTATAGTCGACTGTGTCAGTCGGCGGTAGTTTTTTTTCTTTGTATGTTTGAAAGGGTTCACTAGGGTACGGAGTCCTTTTCTTTCTTCCATCTTTTCAGTGGGGCGCGTTGAGCGCACCCACTGGGTGTAGTCCTCGAGGCTAATGTTGACTGGAGTAGTGCACAATATTCTCAGTTTCTTTGTTTTGATTGATAGAGGCCGGTCGGGTACGAATACCTTATCCTCTTTCATTCCAGTGGGGGCGCGCTGAGCTCACCCACTGGGTGTAGTCCCCAACGCTACCGTCGACTGAGGCAGTCAGCGGTAGTCTTAGAGTCGCAACATAATGTTATGCCTTACTTGTATTTGTTGACGGCAAACTGCTTGTGGGCCTATGGTCCGCGATGACGCCACGGTGAAAGAGTTGCAGGAACTCCGACTGAGCCTCGATGCGGATGTTGGAAATATGCCCTGGAGGCAATAATGAATTAGTTATCATTATATTTCTTTGTTCGTGATGATCGTTTATTATCCATGCTATAATTGTATTGATTGGAAGCATAGATACATGTGTCGATACATAGACAAAACACTGTCCCCAGTAAGCCTCTAGTTGACTAGCTCGTTGATCAAAGATGGTCAAGGTTACCTTACCATAACCAAGGGTTGTCGCTTGATAATGGGATCACATCATTAGGAGAATCACGTGATGGACTAGACCCTAACTATGTATGTAGCATATTGATCGTGTCATTTTATTGCTATTTTTTCCGCGTGTAAAGTATTTATTCCTATGACCATGAGATCATATAACTCACTGGCACCGGAGGAATACCTTGTGTGTATCAAACGTCACAACGTAACTAGCTGACTATATAGGTACTCTACAGGTATCTCCGAAGGTGTCCGTTGACTTAGTATGGATCAAGACTCGGATTTGTTACTCCGTGTGACGGAGAGGTATCTTTGGGCCCACTCGGTAATACAACATCACACACAAGCCTTGCAAGCAATGTGACTAAGTGTAAGTCACGGGATCTTGTATTACTGAACGAGTAAAGAGACTTGGCGGTAACGAGATTGAAATAGGTATGCCGATACCGACGATCAAATCTCGAGCAAGTAACAAACCGAAGGACAAAGGGAATGACATACGGGATTATATGAATCCTTGGCACTGAGGTTCAACCGATAAGATCTTCGGAGAATATGTAGGATCCAATATGGTCATCCAGGTGCCGCTATTGGATATTGACCAAGGAGTGTCTCGGGTCATGTCTACATAGTTCTCGAACCCACAGGGTCTGCACACTTAAGGTTCGATGATGTTTTAGTATAGTTGAGTTATATGTGTGGTTACCGAATGTGTTCGGAGTCCCGGATGAGATCGCGGACGTCATGAGCGTTTCCGGAATGGTCCGGAAACGAATACTGATATATAGGATGGTTTCATTTGGTCACCGGAAAGTTTTGGGCAATTCTGGCAGTGTACCGGGAGTGACGAATGGGTTCCGGGAGTTCCCCGGGAGGGGCTCACCCACCCGGGAGTGATCCTAAGGCACTAGGGTGGCGCCACAAGTCCTTAGTGTGCTGGTGCAGTTAGCCAAGGGGCCCATGGCGCCACCATAAGTATATACCAAAAGAAAATAAAAGAAAAAGGGAAAGAGAGAGGTGGGAAGGAAGAGGAGGACTCCTCCTTCCCAAACCGAATTGGAGGAGGAGTCCTCCTCCTCCCTTGGCCGGCACACCCTTGAGGCCTTGTGCCTCAAGGCTAGCCCTCCCCCTCCCTCCTATATATATTGGTGGTTTAGGGCTGATTTGAGACACAACTTTGCCACGTGCAACTCTAGCCTATACCACACAGTTTCACCTCTAGATCGGATTTCTGCGGAGCTCGGTCGGAGCCCTGCAGGAGTAGAGCATCACCACCAACGGAGCACTGTCACGCTGCCGGAGAACTCATCTACTTATCCGTCTTGCTTGCTGGATCAAGAAGGCCAATATCGTCATCGAGCTGTACGTGTGTTGAACGCGGAGGTGTCGTCCGTTCGGCACTAGATCGGAACGAATCGTGGTACGGATCACGGGACGGTTCGTGGGACGGATCGTGGGACGGTTCGTGGGATGGTTCGTGGGACGTGAAGATGTTCCACTACATCAACCGTGTTTCTTAACGCTTCCCGCTGTGCGATCTACAAGGGTACGTAGATCCAAATCTCCTCTCGTAGATGGACATCACCATGATAGGCCTTCGTGTGCGCAGGAACTTTTTTGTCTCCCATGCAACGTTCCCCCACAGTGGCATCATGAGCTAGGTTCATGCGTAGATGTTAGCTTGAGTAGAACACAATAGGTTTTGTGGACGGTGATGTTTGTTTTGCTGCCCTCCTTAGTCTTTTCTCGATTCGGCGGTATTGTTGGATTGAAGCGGTATGGACCGACATAACTCGTACCCTTACGAGAGACTGGTTTCATCGATTGACATGCAATCTCGTTGCATAAAGATGACTGGCGGGTGCCTGTTTCTTCAACTTTAGTTGAATTTTTTTTTACCAAGGCATTCCTTGGAGAGGTTAAATAGCAATTTGCACTTCTCCGTTGTGGTTTTTGCATAAGTAAGATGCGATCATACTATATACCCATAGCAGCCACGTAAACACATGCAACAACGAATTAGAGGACGTCTAACTTGTTTTTGCAGGGTATGCTTGTCATATGATATTGCCAATGACGTGATGTGATATATTCGATGTATAAGATGATCATGTTGTAATAGTTAATATCGATTTGCACGTCGATGCTACGGCAACCGGCAGGAGCCATAGGGTTGTCTTTAAACTAACGTTTGTGTTTGTAGATGCGTTTACTATATTGCTAAGTAGTAGCTTTAGTAGTAATAGCATAAATAGCACGACAACCTCGATGGCGACACATTGATGGAGATCATGCTGATGGAGATCATGGCGTGGCGTCGGTGACAAGAAGATCATGCCGTTGCTTTGGTGATGGAGATCAAGAAGCACAAGATGATGGCCATATCATGTCACTTATGAATTGCATGATATGTTAATCCTTTTATGCACCTTATTTTGCTTAGAACGACGGTAGCATTATAAGGTGATCTCTCACTAAATTTCAAGACGAAATTGTGTTCTCCCCGACTATGCACCGTTGCGACAGTTCATCGTTACGAGACACCACGTGATGATCGGGTGTGATAGACTCAACATTCAAATACAATGGGTGCAAAACAGTTGTTGGGGAATGTCGCATGGGAATCAAAAAATTTCCTACGCGCACGAAGACCTATCATGGTGATGTCCATCTACGAGAGGGAATTACCGATCTACTTACCCTTGTAGATCATACAGAAGAAGCGTTAGTGAACGCGGTTGATGTAGTGGAACGTCCTCACGTCCCTCGATCTGCCCCGCGAACCATCCCACGAACCGTCCCGCGATCCGTCCCACGATCTAGTGCCGAACGGACGGCACCTCCGCATTCAGCACACGTAAAGCTCGACGATGATCTCGGCCTTCTTGATCCAGCAAGAGAGACGTAGAGGTAGATGAGTTCTCCGGCAGCGTAACGGCGCTCCGGAGGTTGGTTGTGATCTGATCTAGGCAGGGCTCCGCCCGAGCTCCGCAGAAACGCGATCTAGAGGTAAAACCGTGGAGGTATGTGGTCGGGCTGCCCTTGAAAAGTTGTCTCAAATCAGCCCTAATTGCTCCATATATATGGGAGGAGGGAGGGGAGGCTTGCCTTGAGGCTCAAGGAGCACCAAAGGAAGGAGGAGTCCTCCTCCAATCCTAGTCCAACTAGGATTGGAAAGTGGAGTCCTTCTCTCCTTTCCCACCTCTTTTTTTTCTTTTCTCTTTGATTTTCTATCCTTGGCGCATAGGGCCCTCTTGGGCTGTCCCGCCAGCCCACCAAGGGCTGGTGTGCCACCCCCAAGGCCTATGGGCTTCCCCGGGGTGGGTTGCCCCCCCCGGTGAACACCCGGAACCCATTCGTCATTCCCGGTACATTCCCGGTAACTCCAAAAACCTTCCAGTAATCAAATGAGGTCATCATATATATCAATCTTCGTTTCTGGACCATTCCGGAAACCCTCGTGACGTCCGTGATCTCATCCGGGACTCTGAACAACATTCGGTAACCAACCATATAACTCAAATACGCATAAAACAACGTCGAACCTTAAGTGTGTGCAGACCCTGCGGGTTCGAGAACTATGTAGACATGACCCGAGTGACTCCTCGGTCAATATCCAATAGCGGGACCAGGATGCCCATATTGGATCCCACATATTCTACGAAGATCTTATTGTTTGAACCTCGGTGCCAAGGATTCATATAATCATGTATGTCATTCCCTTTGTCCTTCGGTATGTTACTTGCCCGAGATTCGATCGTGAGTATCCGCATACATATTTCAATCTCGTTTACAAGATCTCTTTACTCATTCCGTAATACAAGATCTCGCAACTTACACTAAGTCACATTGCTTGCAAGGCTTGTGTGTGATGTTGTATTACCGAGTGGGCCCCGAGATACCTCTTTGTCACACGAAGTGACAAATCTGTTGGGGAACGTCGCATGGGAAACAAAAAATTTCCTACGCGCACGAAGACCTATCATGGTGATGTCCATCTACGAGAGGGGATGAGTGATCTACGTACCCTCGTAGACCGTATAGCAGAACCGTTAGAGAACACGGTTGATGTAGTGGAACGTCCTCACGTCCCTCGATCCGCCCCGCGAACAATCCCGCGATCAGTCCCACGATCTAGTACCGAACGGACGGCACCTCCGCGTTCAGCACACGTACAGCTCGAAGATGATCTTGGCCTTCTTGATCCATCAAGAGAGAAGGACAGGTAGAATAGTTCTCCGGCAGCGTGACGGCACTCCGGAGGTTGGTGATGACCTTGTCTCAGCAGGGCTCCGCCCGAGCTCCGCAGAAACGCGATCTAGAGGAAAAACCGTGGAGGTATGTGGTCGGGCTGCCGTGGAAAAGTCGTCTCAAATCAGCCCTAAAACCTCCGTATATTTAGGTGGGAGGGAGGGGGCCTTGCCTTGGGGCTCAAGGAGCCCCAAGGGGGTCGACCGAGTCCAAGGGGGAGGACTCTCCCCCCCAAACCGAGTTGGACTAGGTTTGGTGGGAGGGAGTCCCCCTTCCTTCCCACCTCCTCTTTTTTTTTCTCTCTTGATTTTCTTCTCCTTGGCGCATAGGGCACTTGTGGGCTGTCCCACCAGCCCACTAAGGGCTGGTGTGTCTCCCCCAAGGCCTATGGGCTTCCCCGGGGTGGGTTGCCCCCCCCCCCCGGTGAACTCCCGGAACCCATTCGTCATTCCCGGTACATTCCCGGTAACTCCGAAAACCTTCCGGTAATCAAATGAGGTCATCCTATATATCAATCTTCGTTTCCGGACCATTCCGGAAACCCTCGTGACGTCCGTGATCTCATCTGGGACTCCGAACAACATTCGGTAACCAACCATATAACTCAAATACGCATAAAACAACGTCGAACCTTAAGTGTGTAGACCCTGCGGGTTCGAGAACTATGTAGACATGACTCGAGAGACTCCTCGGTCAATATCCAATAGCGGGACCTGGATGCCCATATTGCATCCTACATATTCTACGAAGATCTTATCGTTTGAACCTCAGTATCAAGGATTCGTGTAATCCCGTATGTCATTCCCTTTGTCCTTCGGTATGTTACTTGCTCGAGATTCGATCGTCAGTATCCGCATACCTATTTCAATCCCGTTTACCGGCAAGTCTCTTTACTCGTTTCGTAATACAAGATCCCGCAACTTACACTAAGTTACATTGCTTTCAAGGCTTGTGTGTGATGTTGTATTACCGAGTGGGCCCCGAGATACCTCTCCGTCACACGGAGTGACAAATCCCAGTCTTGATCCATACTAACTCAACTAACACCTTCGGAGATACCTGTAGAGCATCTTTATAGTCACCCAGTTACGTTGCGACGTTTGATACACACAAAGTATTCCTCCGGTGTCAGTGAGTTATATGATCTCATGGTCATAGGAATAAATACTTGACACGCAGAAAACAGTAGCAACAAAATGACACGATCAACATGCTACGTCTATTAGTTTGGGTCTAGTCCATCACGTGATTCTCCTAATGACGTGATCCAGTTATCAAGCAACAACACCTTGTTCATAATCAGAAGACACTGACTATCTTTGATCAACTAGCTAGCCAACTAGATCCACACATGTAAATGAGTCTTCATTCAATACAATTGTAGCATGGACAATAAACTATTATCTTGATACAGGAATTATAATAATAACTATATTTATTATTGCCTCTAGGGCATAATTCCAACAGTCTCCCACTTGCACTAGAGTCAATAATCTAGCCCTCACATCACCATGCGAATTACATCACCATGTTGATCATGTTTTGGCCGTGGAAGAGGTTTAGTCAGCGGGTCTGCTACATTCAGATCCGTGTGCACTTTGCATATATTTACGTCCTCTTCCTCGACGTAGTCGCGGATGAGGTTGAAGCGTCGTTTGATGTGTCTGGTCTTCTTGTGAAACCGTGGTTCCTTTGCTAAGGCAATGGCACCAGTGTTGTCACTGAACAAGGTTATTGGATTTAGTGCGCTTGGCACCACTCCAAGATCCGTCATGAACTGCTTCATCCAGACACCCTCCTTAGCCGCCTTCGAGGCAGCCATGTACTCCGCTTCACATGTAGAATCTGCTACGACGCTTTGCTTGGAACTGCACCAGCTTACTGCACCCCCATTAAGAATAAATACGTATCCGGTTTGCGAATTAGAGTCGTCCGGATCTGTGTCAAAGCTTGAATCGACGTAACCTTTTACGGCGAGCTCTTCGTCACCTCCATATACGAGAAACATCTCCTTAGTCCTTTTCAGGTACTTCAGGATATTCTTGACCGCTGTCCAGTGATCCACTCCTGGATTACTCTGGAACCTACCTGCCATACTTATGGCCAGGCTAACATCCAGTCTAGTGCACAGCATCGCATACATGATAGAACCTATGGCTGAAGCATAGGGGACGAAGCGCATATGCTCTCTATCTTCATCGGTTGCTGGGCCTGAGTCTTACTCAATCTCGTACCTTGTAAAACTAGCAAGAACCCTTTCTTGGACTGTTCCATTTTGAACCTCTTCAAAACTTTATCAAGGTATGTGCTTTGTGAAAGTCCTATCAGGCGTTTTGATCTATCCCTATAGATCTTAATGCCTAGAATGTAAGCAGCTTCTCCTAGGTCCTTCATAGAGAAACTTTTATTCAAGTAACCTTTTATGCTCTCCAAAAGCTCTACGTTGTTTCCAATCAGTAATATGTCATCCACATATAATATTAGAAACGCCACATAGCTCCCACTCACTTTCTTGTAAATACAAGATTCTCCAACCACTTGTATGAACCCAAATGCCTTGATCACCTCATCAAAGCGTTTGTTCCAACTCCGAGATGCTTGCACCAGTCCATAAATGGATCGCTGGAGCTTGCACACCTTGTTAGCATTCTTAGGATCGACAAAACCTTCGGGTTGCATCATATACAACTCTTCCTTAAGGAAACCGTTAAGGAACGCCGTTTTGACATCCATGTGCCAGATTTCATAATCGAAAAATGCAGCTATTGCTAACATGATTCTGACGGACTTAAGCATCGCTACAGGTGAGAAAGTCTCATCATAGTCAACTCCTGGAACTTGTGAAAAACCCTTTGCCACGAGTCGAGCTTTATAAACGGTCACATTACCGTCAGCGTCCGTCTTCTTCTTAAAGATCCATTTGTTCTGAATAGCCTTGCGGCCCTCAGGTAGTATCTCCAAAGTCCACACTTTGTTCTCATACATGGATCCTATCTCGGATTTCAAGGCTTCTAGTCATTTGTTGGAATCTGGGCCCACCATTGCTTCTTCATAACTCGCAGGTTCATTGTTGTCTAACAACATGATTGATAAGACGGGATTACCATACCACTCTGGAGCAGCACGTGATCTCGTCGACCTGTGTGGTTCAACAGAAACTTGAACTGGAGTTTCATGATCATCATCATTAACTTCCTCCTCAACCGGGGTCGCAACGACAGAGGTTTCCCCTTGCCCTGCGCCACCATCCAGAGGGATGAGAGGTTCGACAACCTCGTCAAGTTCTATCTTCCTCCCACTCAATTCTCTCGAGAGAAACTCCTTCTCGAGAAAAGTTCCGTTCTTAGCAACAAACACTTTGCCCTCGGATTTGAGACAGAAGGTGTACCCAACTATCTCTTTTGGGTAATCTATGAAGACGCATTTTTCCGCTTTGGGTTCCAGCTTTTCAGGCTGAAGCTTTTTGACATAAGCATCACATCCCAAAACTTTAAGAAACGACAACTTTGGCCTTTTGCCATACCACAGTTCGTATGGTGTCGTCTCAACGGATTTTGATGGTGCCCTATTTAAAGTGAATGCAGCTGTTTCTAATGCATAACCCCAAAATGATAACGGCAAATCAGTAAGAGACATCATAGATCGCACCATCTCTAACAAAGTACGATTACGACGTTCGGACACACCATTACGCTGTGGTGTTCCAGGCGATGTTAACTGTGAAACAATTCCACATTTTCTTAAGTGAGCACCAAACTCGAAACTCAGATATTCACCCCCATGATCAGACCATAGGAACTTGATCTTCTTGTTACGATGATTTTCCACTTCACTCTGAAATTGCTTAAACTTTTCAAATGTTTCAGACTTGTGCTTCATCAAGTAGACATAGCCATATCTACTTAAATCGTCAGTGAAGGTGAGAAAATAACGATATCCGCCGCGCGCCTCCACGCTCATTGGACCACACACATCGGTATGTATGATTTCCAATAAGTCACTAGCACGCTCCATTGTTCCGGAGAATGGAGTCTTAGTCATCTTGCCCATGAGGCATGGTTCGCACGTGTCAAGTGAATCAAAGTCAAGTGACTCCAAAAGTCCATCAGCATGGAGTTTCTTCATGCGCTTTACACCAATATGACCCAAGCGGCAGTGCCACAAAAATATGGCACTATCATTGTTTACTCTAACTCTTTTGGTCTCAATGTATGTATATGCGTATCGTTATCAAGATTCATTATGAACAATCCTCTCACATTCGGTGCATGACCATAAAAGATGTTACTCATAGAAATAGAACAACCATTATTCTCAGACTTAAAAGAGTAACCGTCTCGCAATAAACAAGATCCAGATATAATGTTCATGCTCAACGCAGGCACTAAATAACAATGATTTAAGTTCATCACTAATCCCGATGGTAGCTGAAGTGACACTGTGCCGACGGCGATTGCATCAACCTTGGAACCATTTCCTACACGCATCGTCACTTCATCTTTCGCCAGCCTTCGCCTATTCCGCAGTTCCTGTTTCGAGTTGCAAATATGAGCAACAGAACCGGTATCAAATACCCAGCACTACTACGAGAGCCGGTTAAGTACCCATCAATAACATGTATATCAAATATACCTGATTTTTCTTTGCCCGCCTTCTTATCTGCCAGATACTTGGGGCAATTGCGCTTCCAGTGACCCATACCCTTGCAATAGAAGCACTCTGTTTCAGGCTTAGGTCCAGCCTTGGGTTTCTTCGGCGGATTGGCAACAGGCTTGCCGCTCTTCTTCGAATTGCCCTTCTTGCCTTTGCCGTTTCTCTTGAAACTAGTGGTCTTGCTCACCATCAACACTTGATTCTCTTTACGGAGTTCAGACTCTGCGACTTTCAGCATCGCAAACAACTCGCCGGGAGACTTGTTCATCCCTTGCATGTTGTAGTTCAACAGAAAGCCTTTATAGCTTGGCGGCAGTGATTGAAGGATTCTGTCAGTGATAGCTTCTTGCGGGAGTTCAATCCCCAGCTCAGCTAGACGGTTTGAGAACCCAGACATTTTGAGCACATGTTCACTGACAGACGAGTTTTCCTCCATCTTGCAAGCATAGAATTTATCGGAGGTCTCATACCTCTTGATCCGGGTGTTCTTCTAAAAGATAAACTCCAATTCCTGGAACATCTCAAATGCTCCATGACGCTCAAAGCGACGTTGAAGTCCCGGTTCTAAGCCATACAAGACTGCACATTGAACTATTGAGTAGTCCTCCTTATGTGCTAACCAAGCGTTCTTAACATCCTGATCAGCCGTAGCGGGTGGTTCATCTCCTAGCGCAGCATTAAGGACAGAATCCTTCTTCCCAGCTTGTAAGATTAGCTTAAGATTATGAGCCCAGTCTACAAAGTTGCTTCCATCATCTTTCAACTTAGCTTTCTCTAGGAACGTATTAAAATTCAGGATTACAGTCGCGTGAGCCATGATCTACAACACAAATATATTCAAAGTGGACTTAGACTATGTTCAAGATAATTAGAGATTAACTTAATCAAATTATTCGCTAAACTCCCACCCAAAAAGTACATCTCTAGTCATTTGAGTGGTTCATGATCCACTTACACTAGCTCAAGTCCGATCATCACGTGAGTTGAGTATAGTTTCAGTGGTAAGCATCCCTATGCTAATCATATCATCTATATGATTCATGATCGACCTTTCGGTCTCATGTGTTCCGAGGCCATGTCTGCACATGCTAGGCTCGTCAAGCTTAACCCGAGTGTTCCGCGTGTGCGACTGTTTTGCACCCGTTGTATGTGAACGTTGAGTCTATCACACCCGATCATCACGTGGTGTCTCGAAAACGACGAACTGTAGCAACGGTGCACAGTCGGGGAGAACACAATTTCGTCTTGAAATTTTTAGTGAGAGATCACCTCATAATGCTACCGTCGTTCTAAGCAAAATAAGGTGCATAAAAGGATTAACATCACATGCAATTCATAAGTGACATGATATGGCCATCATCACGTGCTTCTTGATCTCCATCACCAAAGCACCGGCACGATCTTCTTGTCACCGGCGCCACACCATGATCATCCATCAATGTGTTGCCATCGGGGTTGTCGTGCTACTTATGCTATTACTACTAAAGCTACATCCTAGCAAAATAGTAAACGCATCTGCAAGCACAAACGTTAGTATAAAGACAACCCTATGGCTCTTGCCGGTTGCCGTACCATCGACGTGCAAGTCGATATTTCTATTACAACATGATCATCTCATACATCCAATATATCACATCTCATCGTTGGCCATATCACATCACAATCATACCCTGCAAAAACAAGTTAGTCGTCCTCTAATATTGTTGTTGCATGTTTTACGTGGTGACCAAGGGTATCTAGTAGGATCGCATCTTACTTACGCAAACACCACAACGGAGATATATGAGTTGCTATTTAACCTCATCCAAGGACCTCCTCGGTCAAATCCGATTCAACTAAAGTTGGAGAAACCGTCACTTGCCAGTCATCTTTGAGCAAAGGGGGTTACTCGTAACGATGAAACCAGTCTCTCGTAAGCGTACGAGTAATGTCGGTCCAAGCCGCTTCAATCCAACAATACCGCGGAATCAAGAAAAGACTAAGGAGGGCAGAAAAACGCACATCACCGCCCACAAAAAATTTTGTGTTCTACTCGAGAAGACATCTACGCATGAACCTATCTCATGATGCCACTGTTGGGGAACGTCGCATGGGGAACAAAAATTTTCCTACACGCACGAAGACCTATCATGGTGATGTCCATCTACGAGAGGGGATGAGTGATCTACGTACCCTCGTAGACCGTACAGCAGAATCGTTAGAGAACGCGGTTGATGTAGTGGAACATCCTCACGTCCCTCGATCCGCCCCGCGAACAATCCCGCGACCAGTCCTACGATCTAGTACCGAACGAACGGCACCTCCGCGTTCAGCACACGTACAGCTCGACGATGATCTCGGCCTTCTTGATCCAGCAAGAGAGACAGAGAGGTAGAAGAGTTCTCCGGCAGCGTGAAGGCGCTCCGGAGGTTGGTGATGACCTTGTCTCAGCAGGGCTCCGCCCGAGCTCCGCAGAAACGCGATCTAGAGGAAAAACCGTGGAGGTATGTGGTCGGGCTGCCGTGGAAAAGTCGTCTCAAATCAGCCCTAAAACCTCCGTATATATAGGTGGGAGGGAGGGGGCCTTGCCTTGGGGCTCAAGGAGCCCCAAGGGGGTCGGCCGAGTCCAAGGGGGAGGACTCTCCCCCCCCAAACCGAGTTGAACTAGGTTTGGTGGGAGGGAGTCCCCCTTCCTTCCCACCTCCTCCTTTTTTTTCTTTCTCTCTTGATTTTCTTCTCCTTGGCGCATAGGGCACTTGTGGGCTGTCCCACCAGCCCACTAAGGGCTGGTGTGTCGCCCCCAAGGCCTATGGGCTTCCCCGGGGTGGGTTGCCCCCCCGGTGAAATCCCGGAACCCATTCGTCATTCCCGGTACATTCCCGGTAACTCCGAAAACCTTCCGGTAATCAAATGAGGTCATCCTATATATCAATCTTCGTTTCCGGACCATTCCGGAAACCCTCGTGACGTCCGTGATCTCATCCGGGACTCCGAACAACATTCGGTAACCAACCATATAACTCAAATACGCATAAAACAACGTCGAACCTTAAGTGTGCAGACCCTGCGGGTTCGAGAACTATGTAGACATGACCCGAGAGACTCCTCGGTCAATATCCAATAGCGGGACCTGGATGCCCATATTGGATCCTACATATTCTACGAAGATCTTATCGTTTGAACCTCAGTATCAAGGATTCGTATAATCCCTTATGTCATTCCCTTTGTCCTTCGGTATGTTACTTGCCCGAGATTCGATCGTCAGTATCCGCATACCTATTTCAATCTCGTTTACCGGCAAGTCTCTTTACTCGTTTCATAATACAAGATCCCGCAACTTACACTTAGGTACATTGCTTGCAAGGCTTGTGTGTGATGTTGTATTACCAAGTGGGCCCCGAGATACCTCTCTGTCACACGGAGTGACAAATCCCAGTCTTGATCCATACTAACTCAACTAACACCTTCGGAGATACCTGTAGAGCATCTTTATAGTCACCAAGTTACATTGCGACGTTTGATACACACAAAGTATTCCTCCGGTGTCAGTGAGTTATATGATCTCATGGTCATAGGAATAAATACTTGACACGCAGAAAACAGTAGCAACAAAATGACACGATCAACATGCTACGTCTACTAGTTTGGGTCTAGTCCATCACGTGATTCTCCTAATGACGTGATCCAGTTATCAAGCAACAACACCTTGTTCATAATCAGAAGACACTGACTATCTTTAATCAATTGGCTAGCCAACTAGAGGCATGCTAGGGACGGTGTTTTGTCTATGTATCCACACATGTAAATGAGTCTTCATTCAATACAATTATAGCATGGACAATAAACTATTATCTTGATATAGGAATTATAATAATAACTATATTTATTATTGCCTCTAGGGCATAATTCCAACAAAATCCCAGTCTCGATCCATACTAACTCAACAACCACCTTCGGAGATACCTGTAGAGCATCTTTATAGTCACCCAGTTATGTTGGGACGTTTGATACACACAAAGCATTCCTCCGGTGTCAGTAAGTTATATGATCTCATGGTCATAGGAACAAATACTTGACACGCAGAAAACAGTAGCAACGAAATGACACGATCAACATGCTACGTCTATTAGTTTGGGTCTGGTCCATCACATGATTCTCCTAATGATGTGATCCCGTTATCAAGTAACAACACTTTCCTATGGCCAGGAAACCTTGACCATCTTTGATCAACGAGCTAGTCAACTAGAGGCTTACTAGGGACATTGTTTTGTCTATGTATCCACACAACTATTGTTTTCCAATCATTACAATTATAGCATGGATAATAAACGATTATCATGAACAAAGAAATATAATAATAACTAATTATTATTGCCTCTAGGGCATATTTCCAACAGTCTCCCACTTGCAGTAGAGTCAATAATCTAGTTCACATCACCATGTGATTTCAACGAATCCAACACCCATATAGTTCTGGGGTCTGATCACGTCTTGCTCATGAGAGAGGTTTTAGTCAACGGTTCTGAGACTTTTAGATCCGTGCGTTCTTTACAAATCTTTATGTCATCTTATAGATGCTGCTACTACGTGCTATTCGGGAATGCTCCAAATATCTACTCTACTATACGAATCCGTTTCACTACTCATAGTTATTCGGTGTCAAAGCTTGCATCGACGTAACCCTTTACGATGGACTCTTTAACCACCTCCATAATCGAGAAAAATTCCTTAGTCTATTTAGTTACTAAGGATAACTTTGACCGCTGATCAGTGATTCAATGTTCAAGTAGCCCAATCCAGGTATTCCTTTGAAAAACTCCTTTCAAACAACCTTTTATGCTTCACAGAAATTCTACATTACTTCTGATCAACAATATGTCAACCACATATACTTATCACAAATTCTATAGTGCTCCCACTCACTTCTTTGGAAATACAAGTTTCTCATAAACCTTGTACAAACCCAAAATCTTTGATCATCTCATCAAAGTGTATATTCCAACTCCGAGATGCTTGCACCAGTCCATTGAAGGATCGCTGGAGCTTGCATACTTGTTAGTATCTTTAGGATCGACAAAACCTTCTGGTTGTATCACATACAATGTTTGCTCAAGGAAACCGTCGAGGAAACAATGTTTTGACATCCTATGTGCAATATTTCATAAATAATGCAGTAACTACTAACATAATTCTAACAGACTTTTAGCATCGCTACGAGTGAGAAAGTCTCATCATAGTCAACTGTTTGATCTTGTCGGAAACATCTTTGCGACAAGTCGAGCTTTTCTTAATAGTGACTTATCACCATCATCGTCTGTCTTCCTTCTAAAGATCCATATTTACTCAATAGTCCTATGACCATCAAGTAATTCTTCCAAAGTCTACACTTTGTTTTCATACATGGATCCTCTCTCGGATTTCATGGCCTCCAGCCATTTGTCGGAATCCGGGCCCACCATTGCTTTCTCCATAACTCGTAGGATCACTGTTGCGCAACAACATGACCTCCAAGACAGGGTTACCGTACCACTCTGCAGTAGTACGCGACCTTGTCAACCTACGAGGTTTGTAGTAACTTGATCCGATGCTCGATGATCACCATCATCAGCTTTCACTTCAATTGGTGTAGGCGCCACAGGAACAACTTCCTGCGCCCTGCTACACACGGGTTGAAGTGATGGTTCAATAACCTCAACAAGTTCTACCACCCTCCCACTCAATTCTTTCGAGAGAAACCTCTCCTCGAGAAAGGATCCGTTTCTAGAAACAAGCACTTTGCTTTCGAATCTGAGATAGGAGATGTACCCAACTGTTTTGGATATCCTATGAAGATGCATTTATCCGCTTTGGGTTCGAGCTTACAGACTGAAACTTTTTCACATAAGTGTCGAAGCCCCAAACTTTCAAGAAACGACAGTTTAGAATTCTCTAAACCTTCGTCCATATTGTGTCATCTCAACGGAAATACGCGGTGCCCTATTTAAAGTGAATGCGGTTGTCTCTAATGCATAACCCATAAACGATAGTGGTAATTCGATAAGAGACATCATAGCATGCACCATTCCAAATAGTGCGTGGCTATGACGTTCAGACACATCATCACACTATGATGTTCCAGGTGGCATGAACTGTGAAACAATTTCCACATTGTCTTAACTGCGTACCAAACTCGCAACTCAGATATTCATTTATATGATCTTATCATAGACAGTTTATCCTCTTGTTACGACGAACTTCACTCCTGAAACAGAATTGAACTTTTCAATATTTCAGACTTGTGATTCATTAAGTAAATACTCTTGTATCTACTCAAATCGTCATTGAAGTAAGAACATAATGATATCCACTGCGTGCCTCAGTACCCATTGGACTGCATACATCAAAATGTATCACTTCCAAAAAGTTACTATCTCGTTTCATCTCAATGAAAACAAGGCATTGCTCATGTGGTATGATTTGCATGTCACTGGTGATTCAAAATCAAGTGAGTATAAAGATCCATCAGCATGGAGCCTCTTCATGCAATTTATACCAACATGACTCAAGCGGCAGTGCCACAAGTAAGTGGTACTATCATCATTACCTCGTATCTTTTGGCACCAATATCATGAACATGTGTAACACTACGATCGAGATTCAATAAACCATTGAAGGTGATTATTCAAGCAAATAGAGTGACCATTATTCTCTTTAAATGAATAATCTTATTGCAATAAACACGATCCAATCATGTTCATGCTTAACGCAAGCACCAAATAACAATTATTTAGGTTTAACACCAATCCCGATGGCAGAGGGAGTGTGCGACGTTTGATCATATCAACCTTGAAAACACTTCCAACACGTATCGTCACCTCGCCTTTAGCTAGTCTCCGTTTATGCCGTAGCTTTCATTTCGTGTTACTAATCACTTAGCAACCGGACCGGTATCCAATACCCTCGTGCTACTAGGAGTACTAGTAAAGTACACATCAACATCATGTATATCAAATATACTTCTTTCGACTTTTGCCAGTCTTCTTATCTACCAAGTATCTAGAGTTGCTCCGACTCAGTGACCGTTCCCCTCATAACAGAAGCACTTAGTCCCGGGCTTGGGTTTAATCTGGGGTCTCTTCATTAGTGCAGAAACTGCTTTGTCGTTTCACGAAGTATCCCTTCTAACCCTTGCCTTTCTCGAAACTTAGTGGTTTTACTAACCATCAACTATTGATGCTCCTTCTTGATTTCTACTTTCGTAGTGTCAAACAACGCGAATCGCTCAAGGATCATTGTATCTATCCTTGATATGTTATAGTTCATCACGAAGCTCTCACAGATTGGTGGCAGTGACTTTGGAGAACCATCACTATCTTATCTGGAAGATCAACTCCCACTTGATTCAAGCGATTGTCGTACTCAGATAATCTGAGCACACGCTCAATGATTGAGCTTTTCTCCTCTACTTCGTGGACAAAGAATCTTGTCGGAGGTCTCATACCTCTTAACAAGGGCACACGCATGAAATCACAATTTCATCTCTTTAGAACATCTCTTATGTTCCGTGACGTTTCAAAACGTCTTCGGCGCCTTGCTTCTAAGCCATTAAGTATTTTGTACTGAACTACCGTGTAGTCATCATAAACGTGTATGTCGGATGTTCATAACATCTACAGACGATGCTCAAGGTGCAGCACACCGAGTGGTGCATTAAGGACATAAGCCTTCTACGCAGCAACGAGGACAATCCTCGGCGTTACAGACTCAGTTTGCAAAGTTTGCTACTATCAAATTTCAACTAAATTTTCTCTAGGAACATATAAAAACAGTAGAGCTATAGCGCAAGCTACATCGTAATTCACAAAGACCATTAGACTATATTCATGACAATTTAGTTCAATTAATCATATTACTTAAGAACTCCCACTCAAAAAGTACATCTCTCTAGTCATTTGAGTGGTACATGATCCAAATCCACTATCTCAAGTCCGATCATCACGTGAGTCGAGAATAGCTTCAGTGGTAAGCATCTCTATGCTAATCATATCAACTATATGATTCATGCTCGACCTTTCAGTCTCATGTGTTCCGAGGCCGTGTCTGCACATGCTAGGCTCGTCAAGCTTAACCCGAGTGTTCCGCGTGTGCAACTATTTTACACCCGTCGTATGTGAACGTTGAGTCTATCACACCCGATCATCACGTGGTGTCTCGAAACGAAGAACTGTCGCAACGGTGCACAGTCGGGGAGAACACAATTTCGTCTTGAAATTTTAGTGAGAGATCACCTCATAATGCTACCGTCGTTCTAAGCAAGATAAGGTGCATAAAGGATTAACATCACATGCAATTCATAAGTGACATGATATGGCCATCATCACGTGCTCCTTGATCTCCATCACCGAAGCGCCGGCACGATCTTCTTGTCACCGGCACCACACCATGATCTCCATCAACGTGTCGCTATCGGGGTTATCGTGCTACTCATGCTATTACTACTAAAGCTACATCCTAGCAAAATAGTAAACGCATGTGCAAGCACAAACGTTAGTTTAAAGACAACCCTATGGCTCCTGCCGGTTGCCGTACCATCGACGTGCAAGTCGATATTATCTATTACAACATGATCATCTCATACATTCAATATATCACATCACATCGTTGGCCATATCACATCACATCGTTGGCCATATCACATCACAAGCATACCCTGCAAAAACAAGTTAGACGTCCTCTAATTTTGTTGTTGCATGTTTTACGTGGTGACCATGGGTATCTAGTAGGATCGCATCTTACTTACGCAAACACCACAAAGGAGATATATGAATTGCTATTTAACCTTATACAAGGACCTCCTCGGTCAAATCCGGTTCAACTAAAGTTGGAGAAACCGACACTTGCCAGTCATCTTTGACCAACGGGGTTACTCGTAGCGATGAAACGAGTCTCTTGTAAGCGTACGAGTAATGTCGGTCCAAACCGATTCAATCCAACAATACCGCAGAATCAAGAAAAGACTAAGGAGGGCAGAAAAACGCACATCACCGCCCACAAAAACTTTTGTGTTCTACTCGAGAATACATCTACGCATGAACCTAGCTCATGATGCCACTGTTGGGGAACGTCGCATGGGAAACAAAAAATTTCCTACGCGCACGAAGACCTATCATGGTGATGTCCATCTACGAGAGGGGATTTCCGATCTATGTACCCTTGTAGATCGCACAGCAGAAGCGTTAGTGAACGCGGTTGATGTAGTGGAACGTCCTCACGTCCCTCGATCCGCCCGGCGAACCGTCCCACGAACCGTCCCGCGATCCGTCCCACGATCTAGTGCCGAACGGACGGCACCTCCGCGTTCTGCACACGTACAGCTCGACGATGATCTCGGCCTTCTTGATCCAGCAAGAGAGACGGAGAGGTAGATGAGTTATCCGGCAGCGTGACGGCGCTCCAGAGGTTGGTGGTGATCTGATCTCGGCAGGGCTCCGCCCGAGCTCCGCAGAAACACGATCTAGAGGTAAAACCGTGGAGGTATGTGCTCGGGCTGCCCTTGAAAAGTTGTCTCAAATCAGCCCTAATTGCTCCATATATATAGGAGGAGGGAGGGGAGGCTTGCCTTGAGGCTCAAGGAGCCCCAAGGGCTGAGCACCAAAGGGAGCAGGAGTCCTCCTCCAATCCTAGTCCAACTAGGATTGGAAAGTGGAGTCCTTCTCTCCTTTCCCACCTCTTTTTTTCTCTTTTCTCTTTGATTTTCTATCCTTGGCGCATAGGGCCCTCTTGGGCTGTCCCACCAGCCCACCAAGGGCTGGTGTGCCACCCCCAAGGCCTATGGGCTTCCCCGGGGTGGGTTGCCCCCCCCCCCCGGGTGAACACCCGGAACCCATTCGTCATTCCCGGTACATTCCCGGTAACTCCGAAAACCTTCCGGTAATCAAATGAGGTCATCCTATATATCAATCTTCGTTTCTGGACCATTCCGGAAACCCTCGTGACGTCCGTGATTTCATCCGGGACTCCGAACAACATTCGGTAACCAACCATATAACTCAAATACGCATAAAACAACGGCGAACCTTAAGTGTGTAGACCCTGCGGGTTCGAGAACTATGTATACATGACCCGAGTGACTCCTCGGTCAATATCCAATAGCGGGACCTGGATGCCCATATTGGATCCCACATATTCTACGAAGATCTTATCGTTTGAACCTCAGTGCCAAGGATTCATATAATCCCGTATGTCATTCCCTTTGTCCTTCGGTATGTTACTTGCCCGAGATTCGATCGTCAGTATCCGCATACATATTTCAATCTCGTTTACCGGCAAGTCTCTTTACTCATTCCGTAATACAAGATCTCGCAACTTACACTAAGTCACATTGCTTGCAAGGCTTTTGTGTGATGTTGTATTACCGAGTGGGCCCCGAGACAACTCTCCATCACACGGAGTGACAAATCCCATTCTCGATCCATACTAACTCAACGAACACCTTCGGAGATACCTGTAGAGCATCTTTATAGTCACCCAGTTACGTTGCGACGTTTGATACACACAAAGCATTCCTCTGGTGTCAGTAAGTTATATGATCTCATGGTCATAGGAACAAATACTTGACACGAAGAAAACAGTAGCAACAAAATGGCACGATCAACATGCTACGTCTATTAGTTTGGGTCTAGTCGATCACATGATTCTCCTAATGATGTGATCCCGTTATCAAGTAACAACACTTGCCTATGGCCAGGAAACCTTGACCATCTTTGATCAATGAGCTAGTCAACTAGAGGCTTACTAGGGACAGTGTTTTGTCTTTGTATCCACACAAGTATTGTGTTTCCTATCAATACAATTATAGCATGGATAATAAACGATTATCATGAACAAATAAATATAATAATAACTAATTATTATTGCCTCTAGGGTATATTTCCAACAACAGTTGCACGCGCGGAACACTCAGGTTAAACTTGACGAGCCTAGCATGTGCAGACATGGCCTCGGAACACATGAGACCGAAAGGTCGAGCATGAATCGTACAGACGATATGATTAGCATAGAGATGCTTACCACTGAAACTATTCTCAACTCGCTTGATGATCGGACTTGAGTTAGTGAATTTGGATCATGGACCACTAAAATGACTAGAGAGATGTACTTTTTGAGTGGGAATTCTTAAGTAATATGATTAATTGAACTAATTATCATGAACATAGTCAAAAGATCTTTGTGAATTGTGATGTAGCTTGTGCTATAGCTCTACTGTTTTTATATGTTCCTAGAGAAAATTTAGTTGAAAGATGATACTAGCAACTTTGCGGACTGAGTCCGTAAAACTGAGGATTGTCCTCATTGCTGCGCAGAAGGCTTATGTCCTTAATGCACCACTCGGGGTGCTGCACCTTGAGAGTCCTCTGTGGATGTTGCGAACATCTTACATACACTTGTTTGATGACTACGTGATAGTTAAGTGCGTAATACTTAAAGGCTTAGAAGCAAGGCACCGAAGACGTTTTGAAAACATCGCGGAACATAAGAGATGTTCTAAGAGATGAAACTGATATTGCATGCTCGTGCCCTTTGTTGAGAGGTATGAGACCTCCGACAAGATTCTTTGTCTACAAAGTAAAGGAGAAAATCTCAATCATTGAGCATGTTCTCAGATTGTCTGAGTACAACAATCGCTTGAATCAAGTAGGAGTTAATCTTCTATATGAGATATCAAGGATAGATATGAGTTCTCCAAAGTCAGTGTCACTAAGCTGCTAGAACTTCGTGATGAACTATAACGTATCAAGGATAGATATGATGATCCTTGAGCGATTCACAATGTTTTACACTGCGAAAGTAGAAATCAAGACGGAGCATCAATTGTTGATGGTTAGTAAAACCACTAGTTTCAAGAAGGGCAAGGGCTAGAAGGGATACTTCATGAAACGGCAAACCAGTTTCTGCTCTAATGAAGAAACCCAAGATTGAACCCAAACCCAAGACTAAGTGCTTCTGTTAGGAGGGGAATGGTCACTGAGACGGAGCTACGCTAGATACTTGGTAGATGAGAAGGCTGGCAAAGTCGACTAAAGTATATTTGATATACATGATATTGATGTGTACTTTACTAGTACCCATAGTAGCACGAGGGTATTAGATACCGGTTCGACTGCTAATTGATTAGTAACTCAAAATAAAAGCTATGGAATAATCGAAGACTAGCTAAAGGCGAGGTGACGATAAGTGTTGGAAGTGTTTCCAAGGTTGATGTGATCAAACATCACACGCTCCCTCTACCATCGAGATTGGTGTTAAACCTAAATAATTGTTATTTGGTGTTTGCGTTGAGCATGAACATGATTGGATCGTGTTTATTGCAATACGATTATTCATTTAAAAGGAATAAAAGTTATTCTATTTGCTTGAATAAATACCCTCAATGGTTTATTGAATCTCGATCGTAGTGTTACACACGTTCATAATATTGGTGCCAAAAGATACAAAGTAGTAATTATAGTACCACTTACTTGTGGCACTGCCGCTTGAGTCATGTCGGTATAAAACGCGTGAAGAAACTCCATGCATATGGATCGTTTGGACTCACTTGATTTTGAATCACTTGAGACATGCAAATCATACGACATGAAACAAGAAGGTAACATGTTGGAAGTAATACATTTTTGATGTGTGCAGTCCAATGAGTGCTGAGGCACGCAGTGGATATCGTTATGATCTTACTTCACTGATGATTTGAGTAGATACAGGAGTATTTACTTGATGAATCACAAGTCTGAAATGTTGAAAACTTCAAAGCTATTTCAGAGTGAAGATCGTCGTGACAAGAGGATAAACTGTCTACAATATAATCATAGAGATTAATATCTGAGTTGCGAGTTTTTTGTGCACAGTTAAGACAAAGTGGAAATTGTTTCACAATTCACGCCACCTAGAACACCATAGTGTGATGATGTGTCTACACGTCATAGCCGCACCCTATTTGATATGGTGCATACTATTATGTCTCTTATCGAATTGCCACTATCGTTTATGGGTTATTCATTAGAGACAACCACATTCAATTTAAATAGGGCACCTCGTATTTTCGTTGAGATGACATAGTATAGACTATGGTTTGGAGAAACCTAAACTATTTTTTCTTAAATGTATGGGGCTGCGACGCTTATGTGAAAAAGTTTCAGTCTGATAAGTTCAAACCCAAAGCGGATAAATGCATCTTCATAGGATTTCCAAAACACTTGGATACATCTCCTATCTCAGATCTGGAAGCAAAGTGTTTGTTTCTAGAAACGGGTCCTTTCTCAAGGAAAGGTTTCTCTCGAAAGAATTGAGTGGAGAGTGGTGGAACTTGATGAGGTTATTGAACCGTCACTTCAACCAGTGTGTAGCAGGGCACATGAAGTTGTTCCTGTGGCGCCTACACCAATTGAAGTGGAAACTGATGATGGTGATCATTAAGCTTCGGATCAAGTTACTACAAACCTCGTAGGTCGACAAGGTCGCGTACTACTACAAGCGGCACGGTAACCCTGTCTTGGAGTTCATGTTGTTGAACAAGAATGAACTTACGAGCTATGGAGAAGCAATGGTGGGCCTGGATTCCGACAAATGGTTGGAGGCCATGAAATCCGAGAGAGGATCCATGTATGAAAACAAAGTGTAGAGTTTGGAAGAACTGCTTGATGGTAAAAGGACTATTAAGTAAAGATGGATTTTAAAAGGAAGACACACAATGATGGTGAAAAGTCACCATTAAGAAAATCTCGAATTCTCGCAAAGATGTTTCCGACAAAGTTCAAAGAGTTGACTATGATGAGACTTTCTCACTCGTAGCGATGCTAAAAGTCTGTTGGAATTATGTTAGCAGTTCATGCATTATTTATGAAAATATTGCACATAGGATGTCAAAACATTGTTTCCTCGACGGTTTCCTTGAGGAAAGGTTGTATGTGATACAACCAGAAGGTTTTGTCGATCCTAAGGATACTAACAAGTATGCCAGCTCCAGCGATCCTTCCATGGACTGGTGCAAGCATCTCGGAGTTGGATTATATACTTTGATGAGATGATCAAAGCTTTTGGGTTTGTACAAGGTTTGTGAGAAACTTGTATTTCCAAAGAAGTGAGTGGGAGCACTATAGAATTTTTGATAAGTATATGTGGTTGACATATTGTAGATCGGAAGTAATGTAGATTTTCTGTGAAGCATAAAGGGTTGTTTGAAAGGAGTTTTTCAAAGGAAAACCCGGATAGAGCTTCTTGAACGTTGAGCATCAAGATCTATAGAGATAGATCAAAACACTTAATAGAACTTTCAATGAAATACATGCCTTGACAAGTTTTTGAAGGAGTTCAAAATAGATCAGTAAAGAAGGAGTTCTTGGCTGTGTTGTAAGGTGTGAATTTGAGTAATGACTCAAAGCCCGACCACGGCAGAAGAAAGAGAAAGGACGAAGGTCGTCTCCTATGCCTTAGACATGGACTCTAAAGTATGCCATGCTGTGTGCCGCACCTGATGTGTGCCTTGCCACAAGTCTGTTAAGAGGTACAGGGAGTGATACGGGATTGAATCACTGAACAGCAGTCAAAGTTATCCTTAGTAACTAATGGACTAAGGATTTTTTTTTCTCGCTTATGGAGGTGGTTAAAGGGTTCGTCATGAAGGGTTACGTCGATACAAGCTTTGACACTAATCCGAATAACTATGAGTAGTAAAATGGATTTGTATAGTATAGTAGATATTTGGTGTATTTCCGAATAGCACGTAGTAGCAGCATCTACAATATGACATAAATATTTGTAAACCACACACGGATCTGAAAGATTCAGAACCGTTGACTAAAACCTCTCTCACGAGCAAGACGTGATCAAACCCCGGAATTATATGGGTGTTGGATTCGTTAAAATCACATGGTGATGTGAACTAGATTACTGACTCTAGTGCAAGTGGGAGACTATTGGAAATATGCCCTAGAGGCAATAATAAATTAGTTATTATTATATTTCTTTGTTCGTGATGATCGTTTATTATCCGTGCCATAATTTTATTGATTGGAAACATAGATACATGTGTGGATACATAGACGAAACACTGTCGCTAGTAAGCCTCTAGTTGACTAGCTCGTTGATCAAAGATGGTCAAGGTTTCCTGACCATAGACAAGGGTTGTCGCTTGATAACGGGATCACATCATTAGGAGAATCATGTGATGGACTAGACCCAAACTATGTACGTAGCATATTGATCGTGTCATTTTATTGCTATTGCTTTCTGCATGTCAAGTATTTATTCCTATGACCATGAGATCATATAACTCACTGGCGCCGGAGGAATATCTTGTGCGTATCAAACATCACAACATAACTGGGTGACTATAAAGGTACTCTACAGGTATCTCCGAAGGTGTCTGTTGAGTTAGTATGGATCAAGACTGGGATTTGTTATTCCGTGTGATGGACAGGTATCTCGTGGCCCACTCGGTAATACAACATCACACACAAGCCTTGCATGCAAGCAAAGTGACTAAGTGTAAGTCACGGGATCTTGTATTACACAACGAGTAAAGAGACTTGCCGGTAACGAGATTGAAATAGGTATGCGGATGCCGACGATCAAATCTCGGGCAAGTAACATACCGAAGGACAAAGGGAATGACATACGGGATTATATGAATCCTTGGCACTGAGGTTCAACCGATAAGATCTTCGGAGAATATGTAGGATCCAATATGGGCATCCAGGTCCCGTTATTCCATATTAACCGTGGAGTGTCTCGGGTCATGTCTACATAGTTCTCGAACCCGTAGGGTCTGCACACTTAAGGTTCGATGATGTTTTACTATAGTTGAGTTATATGTGTGGTTACCGAATGTTGTTCGGAGTCTCGGATGAGATCACGGACTTCAAGAGGGTTTTCGGAATGGTTTGGAAACGAAGATTGATATATAGGATAGTTTCATTTGGTCACCGGAAAGTTTCGGCCAATTCCGGCAGTATACCGAGAGTGACGAATGGGTTCCGGGAGTTCACCGGGAGGGGCCCACCCAGCCGGGAGTGAGCCCAAGGCACTAGGGTGGCGCCAGAAGTCCTTAGTGGGCTGCTGCAGTTAGCCCAAGGGGCCCATGGCGCCACCATAAGAAAATACCAAAATAAAATAAAAGAAAAAGGGAAAGAGGGAGGTCGCAAGGAAGAGAAGGCCTCCTCCTTCCCAAACCGTATTGGAAGAGGAGTCCTCGTCCTCCCTTGGCCGGCGCACCCTTGAGGCCCTGTGCCTCGAGGCTAGCCCTCTCCCTCCCTCCTAAATATATTGGTGGTTTAGGGCTGATTTGACACACAACTTTTCCACGTGCAACTCTAGCCTATACCACACAGTTTCACCTCTAGATCGGATTTCTGCAGAGCTCGGGCGGAGCCCTGCAGGAGTAGATCATCACCACCACTGGAGTGTCATCACGCTGTCCGAGAACTCATATACTTCTTTGTCTTGCTTGCTGGATCAAGAAGGTCCAGATCGTCATCGAGCTGTACGTGTGTTGAACGCGGAGGTGTCTTCCGTTCGGCACTAGATCGGAACGAATCATGGGACGGATCGCAGTACGGTTTGTGGGAAGGATCGCGGGACGGTTCGTTGGACAGGTCGAGGGTCGTGAAGACGTTCCACTACATCAACCACGTTTCTTAACGCTTCCCGCTGTGCGATCTACAAGGGTACGTAGATCCAAATCTCCTCTCATAGATGGACATCACCATGATTGGTCTTCGTGTGCGTAGGAATTTTTTTCCCATGCAACGTTCCCCAACAGCGGAGAAATCCAAGAACAAACGACTGGAGCAGAAAAAGCGAACGGTTGAAGGTATACCCTCGCCATCCGACTAACGCTCCGTTAGGTTATGTTTTCTTATCCGGCTAAGGCTATATTTCGAGACCACCTTTCTGAGAGGATGAAGAATTCCATTTCTCTAGTGACCATGAAGGAAACCCTGAAGAAGTGGGATGAAGAACTCGCATCAGCTTGGAAGGATGCCAAGCAGAAGACCCGGGCGGTTGAGGCCAAGCTTAAGACGGTTGGTACTTTGGACGAAGAGAATCGGCTTCTTAAAGCCGGTGCGGGGAAGACCACGACGGAGCTTTCTGAGCTGAATAAGCATTACGCCGAGTGGGAAACCAACCTCGAGAAAGCCACTTCTAAGAAAGTTGAGCTGGAGAAGTTCGTCGAGGACTTCAGTGTGGAACTCTGTGAGAAGCTCAAAGGTATGTCGAGTGTCTGAATACTTCTCCATGATCATTCTGAAATTTCTGAGTGGTGCTTCTCATCCTCTCTTTTCCATTATGTGTAGCCTTTACTGCCGATGTTGAAGAAGAAATGACGTGTATAGAGAAGGAGCTTCATCCCAAGAGAGGGCTTCTGAAGGACAGTGCTGCTTTGTCTCTCCTCAGGTTGGAGGATCGTGTCGATTATGTACTCGCTTGCTTCAAGCTGCTTCAGTTGGGCGTTGGGGAGATTGGCCAGGAGAAAGCGCCTGAAGATGCTCGTGTGAAGGATGCCTGGTCTGTTGTGAACCATGTGAAGGCGATTCCCAATGAATTCAAGTCGTGGAAGAAGTCGTCGGCAACGGCTGAAGTTGACCTTGCCCTTTCGCTCGTCCGCAACCTTTGCAAGGGGGTGGATGAAGAGAAGCTGAAGAATATTCGGGTCATCAACCAAAAAAGTGCCAAGTTTGAAAACTTTACGGAGATGTTCATGGTGGCTGCCACACGATCGCAAAGGGAATCGATCTTGACACCTTTGTGGAAGCGGTGGAATCTTCGGTCCGTGAGTGATGCTCGGAGGAAAAACACTTAAGCTTTAATTTTCCTCGGGATGCCGAGTAGTTTTATGTAACCCCAAACATTGAGTGGGCTCTGGGCCCTTTATCTTGCGTACCTTTAGATGAATTCAATCCCGTTTGTCCGTATTTGATTTTCCATCTTATTTGCTTGGTCGTCTTTATTTCGGGTTATTTATACTTGGCCGAAAACTCATTCGCGTCCGAGTCCCCATGTGTGCAAGTTATCCTCGCTCGGGATTGTTTTTGACTTAGGCGGTAGCTGATTCGCGGCTAAGCCCCCGAGTGAGGATATTGTCCTCACTCGGGAATATTCGTGACTTAGGCGAAAGCCGGTTCGCATGAAAGTCCCCGAGTATGTACGGTGTCCTAACTCGGGATTGTTTGTGACTTAGGTGAAAACTGGTTCGCGGCTAAGCCCCCCGAGTTTGCAGATTATCCACACTCGAGATCGTTTCTCCCTAGACGAAAGCAGAATCGCTCCTTTGGATGATTGTCATGTTCATCTTGGCGTCTGAATGAATATCTTGTCGTCATTCGGAACCACTATAACTTAGGCGAAGGCTGGTCCGCGGCTAAGCCCCCGAGTGTGGAGGTTGTCCTCACTCGGGGAAGGGTTTACCTTATGCAAAATAGGTTCGCTACCAAGAAATATTTTTTTTCTTCATCTTGGCGTCCTAATGAAGATCTTGCCTTCATTCGGAACCGTTTTAACTTAGGCGAAGGCTGGTTCGCAGCTAAGCCCCCGAGTATGGAGGTTTCCACGATCACTCAGGGAAGGGTCTACATTAAGCGAAACAGGTTCGCTACCAAGAAATGTTTGTTTTGTTCATCTTGGCATTGGAATGAAGATCTTGCCTTCATTCGGAACAGCTTTAACATAGGTGAAGTCTGGTTCGCAGCTAAGCCCTTGAGTGTGGAGGTTTCCACGATCACTTGGGGAAGGGTCTACTTTAGGCGAAACCGGTTTGCTACCAAGCAATGTTTGTTTTGTTCAACTTGGCGTCCGAATGAAGATCTTGCCTTCATTCCGAATCGTTTTAACTTAGGCGAAGGCTGGTTCACAGCTAAGCCCCAGGGTGTGGATGTTTCCACGATCACTTGGGGAATGGTCTACCTTAGGCAAAACAGGTTCGCTACCAAGATAGTTTTGTTCTTGCGAACAAGGATTAGGAGAAAGCTAGTTCGTGGCTAAGCCCCCGAGTGAGGAGATTGTTCACACTCGAGGCAAGTTTTACCTTAAGCGAAAACAGGTTCGCGGTTAAGGATTTACACCCACTGGGGTGTGTTTGAGCTGAGTGAAGTGCCAGTGGGTAGTTGAAGAAAGTAAGCACTTTATTTTTCTAATCATTTGGATTCATTACAGGATTGAAAAGTGAAAGTTCTATGTGTAGAACTTGCGGAACAGGTCCGTGTTCCATGTTCTGGGTTCCTGCACGTTGTTATCAATGTTGTACAATTGATAAGCTCCATTGCAAAGGACTTCGGAGATGCCGAATGGCCCTTGCCACGGGGGTGCGAGCTTGTGGGGTTTCTGTTGGTCCAGTCAGAGGACCACATCCTACCCTTGAAATGCTCGGCCCCTCACTTGTTTTTCATGGTAGGAACGAAGGTCTTGCTGGTACGCCATGGACCGAATGAGGGCTATCTCCATGTCTTCCTCCAGAAGATCCAAATTGTCTCGGCGTGCTACTTCAACTTCGGCTTTGTTGTACTTCTCCACTCGGGGAGAGTTGTGATGTAAGTCACTCGAAAGAACAACTTCTGACCCATACACCATGAAGAATGGAGTATGCCTCGTTCAACGATTCATAGTCTTTTGCATACCCCACAAGACAAATGGTAATTCTTCAACCCAAGCGCGAGTGGCATATTTGAGGTCTCTCATCAGTCGGGGCTTTAGTCTTTGAAGTATCATGCCATTCGCCCGCTTGTCCATTCGACTGCAGGTGTGCCAAGGAAGCAAAGTTAACCGAAGTGCCCTCGGAGTGGCAGAACTCGCGGAACTCATCAGAGTTAAAGTTGGTTCCGTTGTCGATGATGATGTCGTGAGGGCCTCTGAATCTGAAGATAATCTACTGAATGAAGCTGACGGCAATCGCCGTGTCCAAATTTTTAATGGGTTTAGATTCGAACCACTTGGTGAACTTATCCACCACAACTAGTAAGTGGGTGAATACGCTCGACCTAGTGCACAAAGGGATGACCATGTCAAGGCCCCATACAACGAATGGCCAAGTGAGTGGAATCGACTTTGGAGAGATGCACTTTTGGTGACTCCTGTAACACTCTTCTTGTACAGTTTGTCTCCGAGTAATACGAAAGCTTTAGACCGTTGAACAATTTGGCGGGCTTCCTCTTCGTTCCCGGGAAGCTCTTGCCGGAGCAAGTAAGCTAGATAAGGTGGTGTCCATTCGGGCTTGATGACCAATATCTCATGGACAAGGTCAACCACGGCCGGGACGTCGATCTGAGTCGAATTAGACGGACCGGTTGCTTGTGGTGGATCTTCTGTGAAGGGATCCTCCTTGACCGAGGGGGCGCGTAGGTGCTCGAGGAACACACCCTTTGGGATAATCTTCCGAGTGGTCCCGATCTTTGCCAAGTCGTCGATCGCTTGGTTCTTGGCTCGGGGCACACGGTGTAGTTCCAACCCTTCGAAGTTTTTTCTCCAGCTTCCTAATGGTGTTGATGTAGATGGTCATTGCTGGGCTTCGGATATCCCATTCAATCATTACTTGGTTGACAACAAGATCTGAGTCACCATAAACCATAAATGGATGCCGAGTGAGTTGGCCATGTGTACTAGTCCTCTTTGGTGGACAAATCAAATTGGATTTGGATCACGTAGCTCAATCGATCTCCCCTAGGGGAAACGAGGACCACCCCAGCCCCCAAGCCATGGAGCATTTTGGATCCATCGAAGAACATGGTACAATGCTCGGGGACGACTGGAGCCGGCTACTCTTGCTCTACCCACTCGGCAAGAAAAACTGGCAGGGCCTGACACTTGATTGGTTTCTTAGCTTCAAATTTGATCTCAAGTTGTAGGAGCTCAATCGCCCATTTGTCCCCTCGGCTGGTTGCATCCCGATTGTGTAGAATTTCCAGCACTGGAGCGTCACTGATGACAGTGATTGAGTGATCTTGAAAATAGTGGACCACCTTCTTCACAGTGAGGTAGATCCCATAAACAAGCTTCTGGTAGTGTGGATACCTTTGTTCTGAAGGGGTCAGCACTTCGTAAATGTAGTAGATGGGCCTTTTGACCTTATACGCCTTGCCCGCTTCTTCACGGTCTACGGTGAGTACAATGCTAACCACTTGGCTAGTGGCAGTGATGTATAGGCGCAAGGGCTCTCGGCTGCTCGGAGCAGCCAACATCGGTTGGGCGGAAAGCAGAGCTTTAAGTTCGTCGAATGCGACCTGCACTTCATTGATCTACTCAACTTTGTCACATTTCTTCATCAATCGGTAAAGAGGCTAGGTCTTCTCACCGAGTCTTACGATGAAGCGACTCAAGGTTGCCAGGCAGCCCGTAAGCCTCTACACGTCGTGGGTGCACTCCGGCTGTCTCATCTAGATAATGGCTCTAATCTTGTCGGGATTTGCATCGATACCTCATTCGGAAACAAGGAAACCGAGTAGCTTACCAGCTGGTACAGCGAAGGTGCATTTGGCCGGATTGAGCTTAATCCCGAAGCGTCAAAGGTTTGCGAAGGTTTCGGCACGGTCGGCGAGGAGGTCGGAACCTTTCCTAGACTTGACCATGATGTCATCCATGTATGCTTCGACATTCTGACTGATCTGTTCCTGCAGACATTTTAGAATCACGCGCTGGAACGTAGCCCTAACCTTTTTAGACTGAATGGCATCATGATGTAACAAAAACACCCGAATGGGGTGATGAAGGCTGCTTTTATTTTCTCGGGTCCATACATTCGGACCTGGTGGTACCCGGAGTATGCATCCAGGAACGTCACGCATTCACATTCGATAGTGAAATCTATGATTTGATCTACGCAGGGAAGAGGGGAGTGGTCCTTTGGGCACGCCTGATTGAGGTGCTTGAAGTCAGTACACAATCGGAGTGAATTGTTCTTCTTTAGCATCAGGACCACGTTCGCCAACCACTGGGAGTTGTAGACCTCTCGGATGAACTCAACAGCTGGGAGCCGAGCGGTCTCCTCGCTGATTGACCTATGCTTCTCCATGGAGGAGCGCCGTAGTTGTTTCTTGACGGGCTTGACCTTCGGGTCCACTCGGAGGTGACGCCTAGCTAGCACCCTGGGAACCCCTGGCATGTAAGATGGCTTCCATGCGAATATATCCCAGTTCTCACGATGGAACTGGATGAGCTCGGCTTCCTATATCTCTTTGAGTGAGGTGGAGATGTTGGTCGCAAAAGCACACGGATCGGTGAGGTGGACGTTGACCTGCTTCGTTTCACCGGTTGACTGAAAAGCAGATTCGGTAGCTGGCCGCTTTGATTTTAGTAGATGTGTGGTGTCCACTGCCTTCTTGTACCCATCACGCCTTTCGGTCGTGGCATCTTAAGCTTAAGATATACGTAACTTGGGCGAGCCATGAAACGTGCGTAGGTGGGCCTACCCAGGATGGCGTGATAGGCATTGTGAAAGTCAACCACTTTGAAGGTCAACCTCTCCTTGCAAAAAAAATCCTCGCTACCGAATATGACGCTCTAAGTGATTTGGCCGAGTGATTCGGCCTTCTTCCCAGGGATGACCCCGTGAAACTGCATGTTACTCTTGCTTAGTCGGGACAACGGGATGTCCATGGCTTTGAGAGTGTCCATGTATATGATTTTGAGGCCGCCGCCACCATCCAGAGGACTTTTCGCAGTCACAAACCATTGACCGCGGGATCGACCACCAAAGCCTACCTACCGGGGGTGGCTATGTTGGCCGGGTGATCCGACGGGTCAAATGTGATGGGCTTCTTCGCCTGTCAACATACTTTGTGACAGCCAGGGCGGGCATGTTAACCTCACGATTGATAACCTATAATCGGCTCTTTCTCTCGACATGAGCAAAGATCATGGGGGTCACCTCAATGTTCGGATACCCGGAGGCATCCGCCGGGTTATCCTCATCTTCCTTGTCCCTGGAGGGCTCTCCGTCCATCTCCTTCTGTAGCAGACGGAAATCACGAGATATATGCTTGGCGGGGATGGTCTTCCCTTCATCATCCTTGCGAGAATGAATCGGACATGGCTGATCTAAAGGGCTGCTCATGGACACGGCCTTGTTTTTGCAAGCCCTGTCCTTCTTCTTTTTCTTGGATTTATTCTGGCTCTGCCGTGGGACAACACCTACTTTGGCTTTGCCCGATGGGTCGCCCTTTCACTTCTGCTTCTTCCCAGGGTTGCCCGACTGAGGGGTTTCACTAGCTCGGCCTTTGCCGCTGCGGAGGCGGTCTTCCTCTTCGCCATTCACCTACCGATTGGCGATTTCCATGGCCCGACTAAGGGATAGGTCCCGTGATCGTCCAAACTTGAGAATGAGATCCCGATACCCAGTGCCCGCTTTGAAAGCGCACGCGGCCTCGTGCTCGGTAACATTCTCAATGGTGTCGTGTAGTGGGTCCACCGCTGGATGTACTAGCTAAGAGTCTCGTTGCTCTTCTGGACACAATGTTGCAGCTCCATCAGGTCGCCTGGGCACTTGTATGTGCCTTTTAATGTCTGGACGAACACTCTGGCAAGATTGCCCGAGCTTTGAATGCTTGAAAGTGCGTTATATCGACTAGAGGGGGTGAATAGGATATTTTTAGAATTTCATCATTGAGGAAATTCCTTTTGAGGAAATTCCTTTTGAGGAAATTCCTCACTGATGACTAACTTACAGCAGAAACAGTAAAGGATCAGAAGTGCAAAGTTTCACAACAACAGTTTTTCGGAGTGATGAATGTGAAAACAGATTGCACTGTGAGCACGCACGCAGAATACAGATGAGGATTAACTGACGTGAAGAATTTGGGGTTGAGGAAATTCAGAGAAAGGCTTCAGCAAATTCTTCAAACAGTAGCAGTGAAAGTCATCAACACATAATATGAGGAAAGTAAGGAATTGGGAAATTAGAACCCGTTTCTCAGTGAAGACAGTCGTTGATGTCCCAGTTCCAACTGATGTGACAGTCGTACATCTGGTTTGGAGCGGCTTGGTATTGAAACCAAAGGACACACAGTCCCGGGACACACAATCCCTACAGTGTTCTCCTTGGGCCAAGAAGACACAGTCCTCGCCCAACACTCGTGGTAAGTCTTCAGGGCAGACTTCCAAACCCTCACAAACTTGGTCACCCGACGATCCACAATTGACTTCTGGAAAGCTCTAGACCATGACGCCTAACCGTCTGGAGGATGCACAGTCCTCAAATGTAAAAGGCTTCAGTCCCACAGAGGAACAACTTCTTCAGTGATGCTCAATCACTAGGTTTGGTTTGTGGTTTCGGTGTATGGGGTATTTCCTCACTGATGAATTACTCTCGAAGACTCTGAGGAATTGGGTTGCTCTTATGACAAGTGTCAGTTTCTAATGGTTGTGGGGAGTGGCTATTTATAGCCTGGGAGCATCCCGACATGATTTGACACTAATGCCCTTAAATAATATGACCGTTGGAGTGGATAAGACCAATGACTTGGCGTGGCTATCGAAACGGTCGGAACCCTCAACTGTGAGAGTCCTCATGTCACTCGTATTCCTCACTTGAGGCTTTTGGTCAGATTAGGCTTGGGTTGAGCATCATGAGGAAATTCATTCCAAAGTGTAAATTCGACCCCCTTTAACAGTACGGTGTTCCTATTACTCAAATGCGAAGAAAATAAAACAGAAGGAGTAAATCTTCATGCTTCAAAGTCTTCAAAATGATTTTCTTTAGGACACACCGAACTCCTCGATTTTAGTATCTTCATGAGGACTATCAATTTCATCGCAGATTCCTCGCGATTCATTTCTTCAGCTTTAGACCAATTTCTTCAGCCGAAGATATATATTTTTAGGGGTCGATATTCTTCAAATATCTCAAACTCCTCAATGACTTATAGATCCTGTGTACACTCATAAACACATTAGATACTAAACCTATAAGTCTTCAAACCACCAAAATCACTAAGGGGCACTAGATGCACTTACAGTCTCCCCCTTTTTGGTGGTTGATGACAATTAGGTTAAGTCTTCAACAGGGATCAAAAATATGAAGTGTAAATACTCATTTGAGGAATTTGAAATCAAGATTCAGAGAGACTCCCATTGAAGATGTGCATATCGTGAGTATTTTGCTTTTCACAGCAAATGCACATTGATGATTTATATCATGGAGATCTCCCCCTGAGTCTTGTAAATCATGCATACATGTAACATATCATATGAAGAAAATGAAAATGCATGATGACAAATGGTATCTGACGAATTCGAGCATGCGTGCATTAAAACTTGAGGAGTAAGCATGCGAAGAAAAACATTCAAAAGCGTCAGAGTACCATCGGGCTTAAGTTACAACTCATTACATAAAAACTTCAGAAGAGCCAAGAGTTTGTAACTTAAATATAGTTCATAAGCCCCAAAAATATCCCGTTTGAAGACTAACTCTCAAGTTTCTCCCCCTTTGTCATCAAGTGACTAAAAGGGACAAACTGAGCACTAACGCCCGTGAAGACTTCACTTCTTGGCGGTTGAGGAAGAGCCATGATGCTTCTTGGGAGTAGTCTCCTTCCTTGGACCGGTAGCAGTGTCGAGCTGTTCTTCATCAGTTTCAGCAGTGCGGAATGAAGAAAAGGAGATGTCTTCAAGGTCTAGAACTGGAATGGGCCTGAACTTCTTCTTGGGAGGCCACGACCAGTCAAAGTCTCGCTCAAAGTCCATTTCTTCAAGCTCGATCTGAGTCTTCAGATGTGCAAGTGTAGCCCAAGTGCGATCAAAAACCTCATGCAGATAGTGATGGTTGAGCTTCACAGAGTTCTGTGTTTCAGTGAGGGTTTTCACAATGGTGCCAAACTGGCATTTGACCCACTTGCGATTGCGATCCACCTTCTGGTGAAGACTGAGGAGGAGCTCTCTTGTATTCATCACTCGAGGAGGAACGGGGCTTGCCGGACGAGTCTCAGTATCATCCCATGAAGAATAAGCTTCTGGCTCTCTGAACTGGCCATCAAGGGGCCTACTGCCTTCTTCAGTCACTAATTTTCCTTTTCCTTCAATGGGCTCGAAAGTCTTCTTGTTGACCCGGATAGGAGGCATATAACCAACATGGTTTTGGCACTCAGCAAGAAAGTTGATGCATGTCCTTGTCCTGACGAATCTCATGATCCATGGGGCATATATCTTGTGATCAAAAGGACACATAGCATTGTCGGCCAAAGTCCTCAAGAAGAAATCATGGATGTTGATAGGAATACCATGAATGATGTTGAAGAGGATATTCTTCATGAGGCCTACGACATCTTCTTCATCATCTTGGCCTTTGATCGGCGCGAGAACACTTCAGAGGATTTTGTAGACAGACCTGGGTGTATACTTGAGCTCGTGGACGAGGAATGTTTTTCTCGGTGTTTTCCTTCAGCCAAAGGCTTCATGAGGACTTCCATCATCCCATTGGGCAGCTCACGCTCACCATAACGCTTCACAGCCTGCTGTGAGGGAATTGGTACAGGTAGTTCACGGAGGAGCTCAGTAGCAGGAGCCTTGTAGTGAGTGTCTTGTGTCATCCAGTCAAACACCCAAGTGTTAATGTCTTTAGGGTTGCCAGAGATGTGAAGAGTGGCATATAACTGAAGAATTAGCTCAGTGTTCTAGTCAGAGATGTCGGAGCACATTGGCAGTAAAGAAGCATCATGGAGTACATTGAGGACTGGCTCTAGGCACGGTATAGCTTCAAGTTCAACGTGAGGAATATGTCTGTGCTGGAATATCTTGTTTCTTCCACACAGCACAGAGGCATAGTAGTTCATCTGTGTCCTAGTCCAAAACTTCAGATGCCTCATTTGAGCCTTGTCATAGGGTTCTCTCCAATGAAGTACATGCGTTCTTCAAAGAAATTTTCCTTTTGAAACTTTGGACGCTTGGAGAAAGGCTGACGCTGAACTGGCTGAAGATTTTGCTGAGGAACAAGAGGGGAGACAACAATTGCAGTCTCGGGGTTGAGCACGACGAATGCATTGTCTTGGACAGGTGCATTTTCCTCAACATTTTCCTCAGGGTGAGGAATTTCAACAGCTGGGACTTCAGGCTGAGGAGATGGCTCTGGCTGGGCGTCAGGCTGAGGGGCTTGCTCTGGCTGTGCATCAGGCTGAGGAATAGTTTCATCTTGCTCAGGTGGAGGAGTTGGGTCAGCCTTTTCCTCATCTTGAAGATTTTGCTCAGAGCTTTGAATTTCATCAGCTTGAGGATTTTCAGTTTGTTCTTCCTTAGCTGGCTTGGTGGCAGAGGCAGTTTCTTCAGCTAATGCAGTTGATCCTTGAGCAGTGTCTTTCTGAGGAATGAAGGGCTGAGGACTGTCGTTGATACGAATTTCTTTGTCAGTCTGTTCCTCAGCGGCAGCATCCTTCATTTCCTCATCTGCCCCTTTCGCTTGATCATCAAGGATAACCATTTCATAAGAAGGAGCGACATTTAGGGGCACAGGGTCTAGAGGGGCAGTCTCTTCAAGTGCTTTGAGGCGCTTGGCCTCTGTTTCTTCTTCTGCTGAGGAGGCCTTTCTATTTTTGGCTTCCTTCTCAGCAGCCCTGGTTTTCTTCACGTCTGATGCAGACGGAGTCATCTTCTTCACCTTTGAAGCTTTTGGTGAAGGAGTTCTCTCGACAGATTCTTCAGCTGGTTTTGAGGAACCAGCTGGAACAGAGTCATCAGCTTGCTTTGATCAAGCAGTTGGGTGAGGGGCAGTCTCATCAGCTGCAGCAGATTCATCAGCTGGAGCTTCCATGATGATTTCTTCAATAGCCTGTACATCTACACGGCTTTCTTGGTGGATTTCCTCAGCTTGAGGAGATTCATCTGCTGGCTCCTCAATCAAGGGCTGAGAAGTTGGTGCTGGAGGTGCAGCCTTCTTGTTGTAATCATCAACAGCTTTAGTGGCCAGCTTGATGAAATTGCTCTTGAGACTCTTTCGATCTGATAGCTTGGAGTACTTGTCAGTCAAATTCTTCAGCTCTGCCTGTGTTGACACTAGTGCATCAGGCGTCAAGCTGAGGAGGTTCTGCTTGAGGAATTTCTCCTTTTTAAGCTTTGCAACCTTGGCCTGCTTGGCCTGCTGTTCTTTCCACTTGGCTTCATTGATGAAAGTGGCCACCATGTGGCTGATGCCAGGGGAAGTGTCAAATCATCAAGCGGAGTGTTTGGGTCCTCATACTAGATGTTGATGTAGTCTAGGAGGACCTTGGGGTCCATGGCCAGAGGAATGGTGCTGCCTGATGCCTGAGCTACTCTCTCCTGTTTGTTTCTGATGATGGCTTGCAAGGTTTGATCATCATACTCATCATTGTCCTCTGATACAGACGGGACAGTGATGATTTTGTTGGGGCTCGGCAGAGTTGCTCTTTGAGCAGACACCTGAGTCTTCACCGGAGGTGGTGAAGACTTTGTCTCCGAGCTGGTTGCAGCCGGGAGTGAGGAGCTGGAGGTGGCGGTCATTGGCTTCATGACTGGCTTCGGTACTGGTGTTTCTTGAGGCTTTGGTGGCGGTGCTGAGGGTTTTGGAGCTGAGGGTTTTGTGACTGATGCCTGAGAAGACTTCTCTTGAGGCTTTGGAGCCCTTGGCTTTGATGGAGCAGACTGCGGTTGAGGAATTGCTGAACCAGAGGTCTCAGCGGCAGAGGAAGTAGCTGCAGCTGAGGATTCATTGAATTTCCTCACTGCAGCATCTGCCTGCTTCTTGAGCTTAGCCAGATGCTTTTCCTTCTCATCTGGATAGTCATCAAGGGTCTTGAGGCTTCAGGGATGTGCTACTTGATGGCCTCAAGTGGGGCACGTTTGCCAGGGGGCTTCACAACGAATTTCTTCCCATATTCGGCAGTCACAAACCTGTATTCTTTCCATTCCTTCGCCCATCGGCGTTCTATCTTCTGCAGCCAGATCTTTCTCTTGGTCATTGTCTCATTTTTATCAGGTGTGCAATAGTCCAAGTAAATATCCTCAGGGATATCCGCAGCTGTCTTTTGCTCAAGTTTCTTTCCTCCCTTCTGTTTTCTGTCATCCTCCATTTTCTTCAGCTGAGGATTTTGCTGATGAGATTGAACTCTTGAGGATTCTGATGAGACTTGAAGATTTTCTTCAAGAAACGCTGCAAATGAGTTAACGTGATGAGAACCGAGAGATTCATCAGCTGACATGTGTGTACGTGTGAACAGAGTGTTGTTGCGAGGAATTTGGAGAGGTCATATGCGTTCTCAGATTTGAAGAAAATGAAAAAGTTTGACAGTTGAGGAATTTAACCAGTGGTTGAGGAATTTGCCTAAGCATACTGTTCTTGGGTTCCAGAGTTGTACAATTCCAAAAATTCGCACAATTGAGGAATCTCGTGAAAATCTTAGATGCTTAGTGAAGTTTCATCAATGGTGTGGTGATAGGCAGTGTTTGAGGAATCAAGTGCCTATCGATTCTTGAGGAAAAACAGATTTCACATAGGAGATGTAAAATAGTAGATCTAACTTGCGGTAAAAATGGGATTTTATTTACCCTGGAAGGAGCGCACGAAGAACACAGAAAGGTGTGTAGAGAAGCTCTTCGGTCGCGTGTCCAATGCACCCTAACCCGGCGACAGAGGACGTCTACGGCGGCGGCGGACGAAGATGGTCCGACTCTGGCATGGTTCCGACGATGGAGAAGTCGAGGCAGTGAAGCTCTTACTCACCGGCGACGAAACTTCCAGTGGTGGCGCTAGGGTTCAATGCTTTTTCTGTAGCAAGAGAGCGATGGGGAAAGAAGAGTTTGTCGAGAGGGATAGGGACATATTTATAGCCAGACAGTTACTGTTGGCGCGAAGATTCCGGACCAAACATCCCCTCCCTCTACGTCTCCGCAGGACACGTGTAGTTCCCGAGCAAGGCGGTGGAGATAGTGGAGATCGTGGTTATCCGATTGTGGGTAGTGGGGTTCAGTTACTGTGCGTTAAAGAAACATTTTTTTATTCTTTGAGGATTTTAGTTACAAAATCATCAGCTGACAAGGACGCAGTGAGGATTTTGAACAAAGGTTCAAGTAGAGCGCATATGAAGAACTGAATAGACTGGATGAGTATAGCATAGAGGGAATGTAGGGTCCGATCACATTCACTTAGCAGAAATATCAACTTGAAGAAATAGCTATAAGTGAATGTTGTTGAGGACTTGAAATCACAGTCTATCTAGTCAAATGAAAGTCATCAAGTGTTTTGAAGATTTTGTGAAAAATCGTCACAATGAAGAACAACTGTTTTGAAGAAAAACACATTTTGAGGAAATGGAACATTTGAAGAAAATCAACTTGAGGAATTTCACATTGGGCGGTGGCGTGACCCACCATATAAGAATGTTGATTACAGACGCTGCGTACAATTGTCGTAGGGCCCAGAGAATCAATTTCTTCGTTGATTTCTTCACATTCAGAGTGACATTCTTCATCAGTTGAAGAAAAGCGACTCATCATGTGTTACACATCTAAGTCATCAATTTTGCATAAGTGTTAGGATGTGTGTATGTTTTTACAAAACATTTGAAGATTCTAAGATATTTAGCTCACACCGCAACTTGCAAAACCTTTTCTCATCCAAGGGCTTAGTGAAGATATATGCGAGTTGATCATCAGTCTTCACATGGTCGATGAGGATATTGCCCTTGAGGACATGGTCCCGAAGAAAATGATGACGAATCTGGATGTGCTTGGTCTTAGAGTGCTGTACTGGGTTGTATGCAATCTTGATTGCACTCTCATTGTCGGAGTAGAGAGCCACATTCTTCATGTTGATGCCGTAGTCCTTGAGGGTTTGCTTCATCCATAGTAATTGAGCAGAGCATGAACCAGCAGCAATGTACTCAGCTTCGGCAGTGGAGAGTGATACGCAATTCTGCTTCTTTGATGACCAGCAAACTAGTGATCTTCCGAGGAAATGGCATGTGCCAGAAGTTGACTTGCGATCCAGACGGTCACCAACATAGTCAGAATTAGAGTACCCTACCACATGAAGATTTGAGCCCTTGGGATACCATAATCCTAGTGTTGGTGTGTGAGCTAAGTATCGAAGAATATGCTTCACAGCCTTATGGTGTGATTCCTTCGGTTTTGCTTTAAAACGTGCGCACATGCAAACACTAAGCATTATATCTGGCCTAGATGCACATAGATACAATAAAGAGCCAATCATAGAGCGATATACCTACAGGTCGAAATCTTTACCATTTTCATCAGTGTCGAGGTGGTCGTTGGTAGGCATTCGAGTCTTGGCACCTTTGCATTCATGCATGTCGAATTTCCTCAAAACATCCTTGAGGTATTTCTCCTGTGATATGAAGATTCCATTGCTTTGTTGACGAATTTGAAGACCTAAGAAGAATTTCAGCTCCCCCATCATGGACATCTGTTATTCTTCACTCATCATGTAAGCAAATTCATCACTGTATCGTTTATCAGTACAGCCAAATATGATATCATCGACATATATTTGACACACAAATAGCTCATTATCATAGGATTTGGTGAAAAGAGTGGGATCGAGTGAACCAGGTTTGAAGCCATTCTTCATGAGGAATTCCTTCAATGTATCATACCATGCCCGAGGGACTTGCTTGAGACCATAATGATCCTTTTTGAGTCTGAAGACTTTGTCTGGATTCTTTGGATCCTCAAAACCTGGGGGCTGAGCAACATATACTTCTTCCTCAAGCTTACCATTGAGGAATGCACTTTTCACATCCATTTGATATAAGATGATGTTATGATGATTAGCATAAGCAAGTAGTATTCGAATAGCTTCAAGTCTAGCAACAGGTGCAAAAGTGTCATCGAGATATATTCCTTCAACCTGGGTGTAGCCTTGGGCTACAAGTCGTGCCTTGTTCCTCACCACTTCACCGTCCTCATCTTGCTTGTTTCGGAAAATCCACTTGGTGCCAATGATGTTGTGCTTGCGAGGATCTGGTCGTTTGACGAGCTCCCATACGTCATTCAGCTTGAATTGAAGAAGTTCGTCTTGCATAGCTTGGATCCACTCCGGTTCCAGAAAAGCATCAGCAACTTTTGAGGGTTCTGTGATGGATACAAAGGAAAAAAATGCCCACAAAAGTTAACTAAGTGTGAAGCTTTTGAGCGAGTGAAAGGACCTGGCGCATTGATGTCGTTGAGGATTTTGTCAAGTTCTACTTCATTTGCAATCCTCGGATGAGCTGGTTGAGGATTTCGTCTGGGCTGAGGAAGTGGTTCAAGTGCAATTTCCTGAGGAGCATCTTCTTGATTTTCATCAGTGATGGGAATCGTTTCTTCACCAATTTCCTCAGTGGGGACAATGTCTTCAGTAGGTTTGAGCTTTATTACTTCCTCACGAGACAGCTTATCTGGATCAGAAGGCAATTGCTCTCTTTGCGAGACATTAGTTTCATCGAACCGCACATCTACAGTCTCAAAAACTTTGTTGTGATAGTTGTTGAAGACTCTGTAAGTGCGCGAGTCCTTTCCATAACCGAGCATAAAACCTTCATGTGCCTTAGGTGCAAATTTTGAGCTATGGTGAGGATCTCTAATCCAACATTTTGCACCGAAGACTTTGAAATAACTTACATTGGGTTTCTTGTCAGTGAGGAGTTCATATGAGGTTTTCTTGAGGAATTTGTGAAGATATACCCTGTTGATGATATGGCATGCAGTGTTGATTTCTTCAGGCCAAAAGCGACGAGGAGTCTGAGATTCTTCAAGCATAGTTCTTGCCATTTCTACCAGAGTCCTGTTCCTCCTTTCAACGACACCATTCTGTTGAGGAGTATAAGGAGCAGATAATTCGTGAGTAATACCAAGTTCATCAAGATAATCATCAAGAGCAGTGTTTTTGAACTCGGTTCCATTATCACTCCTGATATGTTTGATCTTGATGCGAAAGTTCGTCGAGGCCCTTGAAGAAAATCGTTTGAAGATTTCCCGCACTTCAGTTTTATACACTATGATATGCACCCATGTATATCTGGAATAATCATCAACTATGACGAAGCCATATAAAGATGTTGCATTGGTTAGTGTGGCATAGTGAGTAGGTCCAAATAGATCCATATGAAGCAATTCGAATGGATGTGTAGTGGTCATGATAGTCTTCGAGGGATGCTTGGATCTGGTCATTTTCCCAGATTCACAAGCACCGCAGAGATGATCCTTGAGGAATATGACTGATTCGATGCCGATGACATGCTTCTTCTTCGCGAGCGTGTGCAAATTTCTCATGCCTGCATGACCTAGTCTTCGGTGCCACAAGCATCCTTCTGAGGTTTTTGCTAGTAAGCAAGTGGCTGGTTGAGGACCTGTAGAGAAATCAACAATGTACAAATCCCCTCTTCTTACACCTTCGAAGATTTTGGATCTGTCAGATTCCATGATGACTACACATCTATATCTACCAAAGATAACAATCATATCAAGATCACAAAGCATCGAGACTGACGTGAGGTTAAAACCAAGGGATTCAACAAGCATCACTTTGTCCATATGCCTATCCTTGGAAAGAGCCACTTTGCCAAGTCCCAATACCTTGCTTTTACCTTTGTCAGCATATGTGATTTGCTTCAGATGTGATCGAGTTAGTGGCATATTCATCAGTAAGCTTTTATCACCAGTCATGTGATGTGTGCAGCCACTATCAAGAACCCACTCAGTATTCTTGGGTTTGTCATCCTGCAGATGAATTAGTACAGCTTACCATCTCCTATGCTTCAGATTTGAAGAATATGATATCAATTTCATCAGATAAGAATTTCATCACAACAGAAATATAAGGACGTGTGAAATATTTCTATTTCATCAATCATAAGCTTGCGTCCTATCAAGCATTTCCTCAGGTCTCCAGCAAATTCTTCAGATGATGATTTTCATCTAGATACCTGACCTGCAGAAGTGATTAGTTTGATTTCTTCACCACCCACATCTGAAGGGGTGGCAAAGCATTCATCATCCTGCGCGCACCATATGAGAAAGGTGGCATTGAAGCTAATGCACTTATCTTAACAGTACAGGGGTTAAAGTACTCATATGAATATGCAGAGAACTGGTTTGAGGATTTATGAACATAATGATTTGAAGAGTAGCGCTCATATTCATATTCCTTGTACTTTCCCTGCATGTTAGACGCATTAGCACGGGTACGAGCATAATTTTGACCAGTTGAGGATTTTATCCTCTTGAAGACTTAGGTCCTCCTGAGGAATTTGATCTGGGGTTCAGATTCTTCAGTGGTGGTGTCATGAGGATATTCACCTGAAGATTTTCAAGACAGCTTTTGGAAACCCAGATTTTCCTCAAGGGAGGGCCATTTCTGCAGTTAGTTCCAACATATCGAGCAAATACTTCACCAGATTGATTTTTGAACAGTTTATAGTTGGAGTCAAATGACTCATCTGAGGAATAGGATAATTCACATGAAAAGCCAGTTAGATTAGATGGATCAAAAGGAGGCCCAGTAGCAGCAACCCATGACGTTTTGGGATACTGCTCAGGTTTCCAATAAGATACATCAGCATTTAATTTCCTCACAAAGGCAATTCCTTCTTTCCTCGGGTTCCTGTTCAAGATCTGCTTTTTGAGCACATCACAAAGGGTTTGATGTCCTTTGAGGCTTTTGTATATGCCTGTCACATACAATTCCTTCAACCCTGCATTTTCATCAGTAACATTTGTGTTTTCCTCAAGTGAGGAAATAGACACAATAGGTGAAGTTGAAGAATTTGTAGCAATAGTAGCATTTGATGATTCTGGTGAGGAATTAGCAGTTTCGCGTTCAGTGCATTTAAGACATGGAGGAATGAATTCAACTTGACCAGAGTTGATCTGTTGAGCTAGTAATGAATCATTTTCCATACGAAGATCATCATGAGACATCCTCAGCTTCTCAAGATCAAGCTTCCTTTGAAAGAATTCATAGGGAAGCTTCTCATGATCAGTGAGGACTGCATCATAACGATCCTGAAGATTATCAAATCTAGACTGAGGACTTTTCACATCTTCAGTGAGGATTTGGGTACGGTTCATTTTATCATTCAACAGATCATCACTTTTAGCTAGCAGTTTCTGAACAGTGAGGATTTGGGTAAGGTTCATTTCGAGGGCAGTTTGTTGTTTAGTGGCAATGATAGCAAGTTTACTGTAACTGGGTTTTTTATAATCATCAGGTTCACGGTCACTTGAATCAGAGGAGGAGGCATTATTTGGTACCTTTGAACCTTTTGCCATGAAGCAATAGGTTGGAGCGAAGTCATCAGCATAGTCATCAGTGTGGATGGTGCAATCATTTTCTTCAAGATTGAATATTGACATGCTGACGAAAGTGGTTGCCAGTGCAAGACTAGACTGTCCGGATTCTGAGTCTTCATCAGAACCCTCTTCTTCATCACCTTCCTGTGATTCTACCTTTGAGTCCATTTCCTTGCCAATAAGTGCCCGAGCTTTTCTGAAACTAGTCTTCTTGTACGATGAGGGCTTTGAAGATGAGGATTTTGAAGATTTCTTCTTCTTCTTCGAGTCATCAGAACTGTCATCCTTGTATTTCTTCTTCTTTGATTCCTTTCCCCAACGGGGACAATCAGGAATGTAATGACCTGATTTCTTGCACTTGTGGCAGGTTCGTTTTTTGTAGTCCTGAGATAAAGATTCTGATTTCCTCATGTCTCTTCTTAAAGATTTACCGAACTGGCCACGTCGTGTAAATCTCTAGAATTTCCTCACGAGCATTGCAAGCTCCTGTCCAAATTCTTCAGGGTCACCAATGTTGTCATCTGTGTCTTCTTCTTCAGATGAGGAAATTGCTCTAGCCTTCAGTGCACGTGGTCTGGAATAGCTTGATCCATATAGATCTTTCTTTTCTTCTAGCTGGAATTCATGAGTATTTAGCCTTTCGAGTATATCAGCTGGATCAAGCATCTTGTAGTCTGGTCTTTCTTGAATCATCAGAACTAAAGTATCAAATGAAGAATCCAAAGATCTCAGCAGTTTCTTCACAACTTCGTGATCAGTGATGTCTCGAGCCCAGTGCTTGCAGTTCATTTGATATGTCAGTGAGGCGATCAAAGGTCTCTTGGCAGCTTTCAATGTCATGTCTCTTGAAGCGATTGAAGAGATTGCGAAGCATATCAACACGAGAGTCACGCTGGGTTGATACTCCTTCATTTACTTTACGCAGTCTCTCCCAGATCAGTGTTGTAGAGCACAAAGCACTTACTCTTCCAAACTGGCCTGGGCTCAAATGACCACAGATGATATTCTTCGCTTGAGAATCGAGTTGCTTGAATTTCTTCACATCAGCAGCAGAGACACTAGCAGAGATGATGGGGACGACATGTTCCACAATATACCAGAGATCATTATCAATAGCTTGTAGATCCATTTGCATTTTGTTCTTCCAGAAGGGAAAGTTCTTTCCTTCTAAGGTAGGACATGCTGCAGTCACCTTAAACATGCCTGCAGTCGACATAACTAAAACTCCAGGTGGTTAAACCAAAATCACACAGAACAATGGAGTACCTTGCTCTGATACCAGTTGAAAGTGAGTTATATCGACTAGAGGGGGGTGACTAGGAGATTTTTAGAATTTCATCACTGAGGAAATTCCTTTTGAGGAAACTCCTCACTGATGACTAACTTATAGCGGAAACAGTAAAGGATCAGAAGTGCAAAGTTTCACAACAGCAGTTTTTCGGAGTGAGGAATGTGAAAACAGATTGCACTGTGAGCAGGCACGTAGAATACAGATGAGGATTAAATGACGTGAAGAATTTGGGGTTGAGGAAATTCAGAGAAAGTCTTCAGCAAATTCTTCAAATAGTAGCAGTGAAAGTCATCAACATATAATACGAGGAAAGTAAGGAGTTGAGGAATTAGAACCCGTTTCACAGTGAAGATAGTCGTTGATGACCCAGTTCAAACTGCTGTGACAGTCGTACATCTGGTTTGGAGCGGCTTGGTATTGAAACCGAAGGACGCACAGTCCCGGGACACACAGTCCCTACCGTTTTCTCCTTGGACTAAGAACACATAGTCCTCGCCCAACACTCGTGGTAAGTCTTTAGGGCAGACTTCCAAACCCTCACAAACTTGGTCACCCGGCGATCCACAATTGACTGCTGGAAAGCTCTAGATCGTGACGCCTAACCGTCTGGAGGATGCACAGTCCTCAAAGGTAAAAGTCTTCAGTCCCACACATGAACAACTTCTTCAGTGATGTTCAATCACTAGGTTTGGTTTGTGATTTTGGTGTATGGGGGTATTTTCCTCACTGATGAATTACTCTCGAAGACTCTAAGGAATTGGGTTGCTCTTATGACAAGTGTCAGTTTCTAATAGAGGAGCCAACCAACTAATGGTTCTGCGGGGTGGCTATTTATAGCTTGGGAGCATCCCGACATGATTTGACACTAATGCCCTTAAATAATATGACCGTTGGAGTGGATAAGACCAATGAGTTGGCGTAGCTATCGAAACGGTCGGAACCCTCAACTGTGAGAGTCCTCATGTCACTCGTATTCCTCACTTGAGGCTTTTGGTCGGATTAGGATTGGGTTGAGCATCATGAGGAAATTCGTTCCAAAGTGTAACTCCGACCCCCTTTAACAGTACAGTGTTCCTATTACTCAAATGCGAAGAAAATAAAACAGAAGGAGTAAATCTTCATGCTTCAAAGTCTTCAAAATGATTTTCTTCATGACACACCGAATTCCTCGATTTCAGTATCTTCATGAGGAATATCAATTTCATCGCAGATTCCTCGCGATTCATTTCTTCAGCTTTAGACCAATTTCTTGAACTGAAGATATATATTTTTAGGGGTCGATATTCTTCAAATATATCAAACTCCTCAATGACTTATAGATCCTGTGTACACTCATGAACACATTACATACTTAACCTATAAGTCTTCAAACCACCAAAATCACTAAGGGGCACTAGATGCACTTACAATGCTGCTGGAGGACAGCTGATTGAGCCATGCCCTCGTAGACCCCTCCAACATGAGAGGCAGATGTTTCATAGCAACATAATCATAGTCGCCGCCGATCTAGACGGCCACACAGTAGTCTTCCAGCCAGGTCTCTCGCTTTGACTCGTCATTGCACTTTCCGATCCCCTTGGCAAACCGGTAGTTGGAGGGGATTTCTACCTCTCGGATGTGTCGGCCAAAGCACTCGAGGCCAGACACTTCCTCGCCAGCTAGCGATTGATGAACCACATGTTGCGTGATTATAGGTCGAACTCGGGGGCCCGATAGAAATCTCCCTCATTACCTCGGCACCAATCGGGGCTTGGCCTGAGGTCATGAGGACGGCGACCGAGAGAGCCACTTCCCTGAGGAGGTGATCTGCTTCGATCTCGGTGACCTTGCCTCCGGTCTTCATGCGGGCCTCTCGGAAGAGAAGGAGACCTTTGGCGTCGTGTTTGCATGTGCGGGCTATGATCCGACTGCATGGTGTCCGCCTAGGTGGACTTACACTGAATGCGATGTCGCGACTGCGACACTACGGAATTCTACTGCATGGTAGTCTTCAACAGAGCCTCGATCTATCGAATGCATTCCCCGGCCGCGCTGTCACTCGGTTGAATTGGATCAGCGATCTGAGTGGCTACAGCCAGGTTCAATAAAGGTGTCTGCATTACCTCGATGTGATGCTGGTGGTCTTTCAGAAACAACTGAATGGGACTGCGGCTGGAGGTCGTCTGGTCCCTCACGGCCCGAGCATCGAGCGACCGCTCGAGTCGCTCGAGTCACTCGCGCTCGGCTAGATTGGCGAGACGCGCGTTCTCCAACACGATCTCCTCCGGGGTGTTCCCGGTGATGGGGGTGCAAGGATCTTGATCGCTCCTCAGCCTCGGTTCCTCTTGCTGCTTCTCGGTGAGCGGCTACAAAACATGGTGGATTTCGTCGCCGTAGCGACACCCTCTGTCGTCACGCACGGCAGAATTCTCCACGGCGAAACCTATGTTGCCTCCCTTGTTGGTGTCGGCCATCAAGATCTCGGTGACATCCCTATTGCTTTCGTAGTTGGAGTAGCCGAGGGACTCCTCGCTTGATGACGGGAAGATTTTCACAATGGGCTCATCAGAGGTGAGCATGGCCACCTGCCCGGAAATGGCTTGATTGGGCATGGCATCCATGATGCACCACTGCATCCGCGAGCGCCCGGTGTGCTTGCGGCAAACAGTAGTGGGGCGCGGGGGTGACAAGTGATACAACACCGACAACTGCCGGATGAGGACTCCATGCCCAACTTCACTGAAATGTGACGTACCTTGTGCAGGGAGTGTGTCGGTGTCCAGTAGCACATCCTGCAGGCATGCCGAGTCATCGACGATGAAGATGAGGGAACCGAAGAGGATCTCTCCACCGAGTGTCATCATGTTGATGAAAAATGCGATAAACCTCCAACTGCACTGGATTTTCTAGATGCGCAACCCCACTGTGGGCGCCAACTGTTGTGGAAATGACTCTGACAATAGTACCTAGGGGTATGAACAAAGGAATGAAGTCTAACTAGGCGCAGTGGATACACTCGGATGTATGAGTTTAGGACCCACTCGGGAGTGGTAACCGCCCTTGTCTCGAGCCGTGAGGCTGATGTTTTCTTATGGGGTATGAAAGATTACAAGGTGATGAACTTTTGAGCTGGACCCGGGAGTGGCTTATATAGTGCATCCCACGACCGGTCGAGCTTCATTACAAGGTGAGTTAATGCTGATAAATAGGGAAGTTACTAGAAACGGCAGCTATAACTCTTGCCGTTACTAGTAACGTCGTATCCACTACACTTCATGTGATGTATTAAGTCCTTAGCCGTTGCAGCCTCTTCGTTGCCTTCACCTTGCTGTGGTCTGACTGCTAGGATGCATCCAACTGACAGAAGGTGATCCGAGTGACTCGGGGCAGGCCGAGTGATGGTACGACGTACCGAGTGACGTCGAGACTACACCGGTGACCTTAAGGACACTGATGTCCGTAAGGGGTCCTAAGTGGGCCTATGGAAGCAGGTCCGTAGGCCTACCCCTAATGTACAGCCCCATCAACAGGCAAATCATTCTTGAGGGAACACGGGTGTTTCATCTAGTCACTTTCGTCATGTTGGGTTAATTCGCGTTTGGTACTTTGATAATTTTATATGCGGGTAGACTGGCGCTTGGGTTCTATTCTTACTTGAACAAGCCTCCCACTTATGATTAACCTTCCTGCAAGCATCCACGGCTATGAGAAAAGTATTAAGAATAAATTCTAACCATAGCATTAAACATAGGGATCCAAATCAGCCTCTTATGGAGTAGCGCATAAACTGGGTTTAAGGTTCTCTCACTCTCGCAACACACCATCTAATTACTACTCCACAATGCATTCCCTTCGGACCAAATATGGTGAAGTGTTATATAGTCGATGTTCACATAACACCACTAAGGGAGTGACAACATTCACATCATCAAAATATCAAACGATTATCAACGTCACATGAGTACTTGCAACATGACTTCTCCCATGGCCTCAAGAACGAAAGTAACTAATCATAAGTGATAAGCATGCTCACCATCAGATAGGTATTAAATAGCATATTGGATCTGAACATATGATCTTCCACCAAATAAACAATAAAGCATCAACTAGAAGATGTAACCAACACTACTAGTGACACCCCAAGTACCAATCTGAGGTTCCGATACAAGATTAAGCACAAGAGATGAAATAGGGTTTTGAGAGGAGATGGTGTTGATGAAGATGTTCATGAAGATTGGCGTCCCCGATATGAGAGGGTTGTTGGTGAAGATGATGGATTCGTTTTCCCCCTCCGGGAGGGAAGTTCCTCTGGCGGAATTGCTCCGGAGAAGGGCAAAAGTGCTCTTGCCCAGGTTTAGCCTTGAGATGGCAGAGCTTCGTCCCGGAAGTCCCCACCTCATTTTTTTCAGGTTAAAAGAGAATTTATACCAGAAGATGGTCGCTAGAGGTGGTCCAGGGGGGCCACTAACCACCAGGCCGCGCTAGGGGGGCTAGCATGCCTTGGTGCCTGGTCGGCGCATGCCCACCTCACTTTGGTACTTCTTTGCTCCAGTGTTTTTCATTTATTCCAAAATAAATCTACATAAAATTTCAGCCCATTTGGATATGTGCAGAATAGGTATCTTCATCGTAGTTTCTTCAGGTCCAGAATTCCATCTACCAGCATTCTCCCTCTTGTTGTAAACCTCGCATATTATGAGAGAAAAGGCATTAGAATTACTCCACCAAGTGGTAAAATGCATAAAACCACTAGAAATAACAGTAAAAAAACATGATGCAAAATGGACGTATCAATGCACCGGAAACAACTCACATCTTGGCAAAGGTGCAAATGTCCATTTCGGCCAAAACCAAAGAACTTGATACTGCTAGAGAACTCAATGCTGACCTCATGGTGGAGTTAACCACCGTCAAGGACACCCTTTAAGTTTTTAGAGGCAAGGAGAAGAGCTTGGCGTGGGATCCTGAGAAGGAGAAGACCAAGCTTGTTAACGTTGTTAATGCTTTCAACAAGTTGAAGAACAACTGGCAGCTTTGGATCGATCACATCATTGATATTGCAGAGCACCACACCAAGTAAGTGGAGTCCATGGGGATGAGCAACTAAACCTTCACCGTGAACAACCAGGAGGTCGCTAACGTCAGGTTAACTCTTTTCCTAGAAAAACAAGACCGAGCTACCAAGTTTGCCTTTGAGTACCGAAAAATCTGCATGGACATCCTCTTCAACGGGCTTGTGAAGGTAGTATATGCTACCTCTTGAGCTCGAGTTGGTTTTCCCTTGAAGGGGAAAGGGTGATGAAGCAAAGTAGATAAGTATTTCCCTCAGTTTGTTGAGAACCAAGGTATCAATCCAGTAGGAGGAACAACCAAGGCCCCAATAGTAGTACCTACTCAAACAATCCAACACTTGCACCCAAAGCTATAAAGGGGTTGTTAGTCCCTTTAGAGTTATTTGCAAGGATGAGATTTTATAGAGATAGATACAAAAGATTGCGGAAACAAAAGTAAATAAATTGCAGCAATGTATTTTTGGTTTATAGATCTGAAAGTATAATATGGAAAATAGACCCGGGGGCCATAGGTTTCACTAGAGGCTTCTCTCATAAAGGAAAATAATAAGGTGGGTGAACAAATTACTGTTGAGCAATAGATAGAAAATAAAATAATTATGAATATATCTAAGGTAATGATTATGTATATAGGCATCACGTCCGTGTCAAGTAGACCGAAACGATTCTGCATCTACTACTATTATTCCACACGTCAACCGACTTCTGCCTACATCTAGAGTATTTAGTTCATGAAGAACAGAGTAACGCATTAATCAAGATGACATGATGTAGAGGGATAAACTCAAGCAATATGATGAAAACCCAATCTTTTTATCTTTGATGGCAACAATACAATATGTGTGTAACGCCCAAGATGCAATCCTATCCTTATTTCGGCTCAAAGGCCTCGACAGGGATAGAAGCACATCTCATCGTTTCGCAAGAATGGATATCGTTACAAGTACATGTACTCAAGAGAAGAGTGTATGGAATTGGCTTACACTCGCCACAAGCTACATCAGAGTCACATCATTACAATACATAAATATCACAAAGAAGAGCAGGGTCCGACTATGGAACATAACATTTATGGAACATAACACCGGTAGCCGAAAATAATGCGGCAAAGGTGGAACAAAACACCAGGCTAGAAAGCCGAGCCTTCCTCCTTTTACCAAGTATATAGGTGCATTAATTTAAATAGTATCAATATGGTGATATAACAAGGAACCCATGTTAGCACATGGAAGCAACTGCACCTGCAAGTAGCAATGCTAACACCTGGTTAAGCAAGCGGTAACATAGCCAATCAGTGGTTTGCTAGGTTGTGAACAGGTTGAAGGTTTTCATGGCAAAGTTTAGAGGCTGATATTTAACAGGTGGTAGGCAACGAGACATAGGGCTAGAAACGAAATAACTAGCATGGCAATTATAGTAATGGTATATAGGGAAATGGTCATCTTGCCTGAGATCCCGCTTCGAAGAAGAACGACTCAGTGAAGCAGACGAAGCGATATAGTCGAATGGGTCCCCATTTTCCGACACGCTTGCAGAACTCTATCGAGACGAAGCAAACCAGAAACAAGAATCAACACAGATATTCACCACGGCACATGCACGACAATATGTAATCATCATATGATGCATGATCAGCTGAATATATGCAAGACATGGCATGTCAATTCACAACAATCAAATACTACACATTAAGTGAAGTTCAATATGCAACGAGTTGCATATTGACGAAACTCCACATACGAATTATTTATTTCTATCCCGATTAGGTACACGGAAATATTAAATGTTGGTTAAACATGGCAAGAGGTGAAGCGTAATTAATCTACCTATCTAGGCATTTTAAATGAGGTCGGAAACAACATATAGCATCTCCAAACTAACCTCATACGTTAAATTAGAATTATGTCCAGATCTGAACTATCACCTTTTAATAATTTTTAAACAGCAAAATAAATAGGTTCAAGTGATTCTACGCGTCGTTCCAATCAATTTACACATAGAGAACATCTCCAACGGAGCTATGGTTCAAAAGATATGATCACCGCAAGATATGATGGCATGAATGCAATATGTGTGCAACGACAGTCACAAGTATCCCAAAACATACAAACAACAAGATATTATGAACCTACACAAGATTCTAAACAAGTTTCACATATGCAACGACCAAAACGGAGCAACGGTTCAACAAATGCAATGTACACAAGAAATAGTCATAATCTGCCAAAACAGCAACATGGCATTTTCTACACCCTAAAACAACAAGCTACATTAATCCAAAATGCTCAAACAAGGCATGAGGCAGTAGTAGTCAATATGCACAAAAACACCCTACTAAATACAACTAACATGGAAGCATGGATCACTAGGAAAAGAACTCACAAAATGGCAACTCACACACAGTTTCAGACTTAGTGAAAATATCAGTTTTCGACAGTGTAGTTTCCGATCTGAAGGCATATTGAAAGCAGCAAAACTATATGCTACAGGACACCAAATGACATGAAAACTTACAGCATGCTAGAGAATCTTAAGGACTACAAATAACTCCATTGGACCAACCCAAAATAAGTTGTAGATCACTAGCAAAACTCATGGCAAGACAAAAACAAAATATAACAGATTTCAGACGTAGAAATATTTCAGCATCTCCAAGTCAGCACTATTTCCTAGCATGTTGACAACAAGCGAACAACACCTAAACATGAATTATATTGCAACCAAAATTACCAAGGGCTAGTCTACACATCCAAGGGCATATCTCTAGTTCAAAACTAATTCACATTATGCACGGAATAAATCGCACAAAATACACAAGAGGGCAACATGGCAAAATATCATGCACGCTAACTTACTCGACAGACAAAACTAAATGCATAGTTAAATTCTATGGATTTTTATACACTGAAATCATATATAATATGTGGGGTTCAAAAAATAAACTAGAGCCACACGTATATGCAAAAATATGTCCTAAACACGACAAAGCAAACCTATTGACGGTACCTACATGCAAAATAGTGAGACACTATCTAAAATACATAGCAAAGGGTCCCGAACAACATGCACATTTTATCTACGGGGTTGGAACAATCCGGACGCGCACAAAAATAACTATGGGATTATAACCCTAATAGGACAGCACACAAATCTAGGCAAACGGCAGGTCAAACTACTTCAAACATGCATGCAAGTTGCAAAATACAATACTACGTGAAAAACTACACAAGATACATATATAATACGTCGCGATCCGATGCACGGTTTAAAATCTACGTGCGTTTGAAATATCTACAACTTCCTGAAATTAAATATATTCACAAACCTAAAAGAAAATATCTAGCGGGCCTAATCTACTAACATGGGCCGAAATAGGGACACGGCGCTGAATAATTAAATACCGCCCGGGGCAAAACATAGGAGGGGCTGTGGCGCTCACCTTCGCGGGCCGAGACCCGCGAAGGAGGAGGAAGTGCTCGCGGCAGAGGCGGGACTGGGCCGGCTCGCGGCCTACGCGGTGACGAGGTAGGCCAAGGCGAAGGTGCGGCCAAGCTGGGCCGAGGGAGGGCTTCTGGTGCGGGCCGCCTGCTGGTCCGAGGCGCTGGCGTGGGAGGTCGGCCCACGCGGTAGCGAGCGAGCGGGCGCACACGCTCATCGTGCTCCTCTGCTCCCGAGCGCACGGAGGCGACGGAACCTGGCGGCGAGGCGAGCTCCGGCCGACTTTCTACGGATCTGGCACGGACGGGGCTAGGGCGAGGCAGGTCCAGCCGAGATGGATCTGTTTCCAACGGAGGCGGCTCGAGGCAGCACCGGGGCGAGGAGATCGACCAGCGGGCGTAGAGGGCGGCGACTGCATAGGGCGGCGGCGCGGGACTGGGTTCGGCGATGCAGAGCGATTGTGGGACGGGATCCGGCAGAGCAGTGATCCGGCGGCGAGGTCTGGATTGGGGCTGCAGGAGGGAGGCGCTCCGCTCCTCCATGGTTGCGGCCATGGATGCAAGGAGGGAGGCGCTCGGGGCGGCTAGAGGCGAACGGCGGCGCGACCGGGCGCGGGGAGGGCCTGCGATGGGCCTGGCGGTCTTGGTGCACTAAGGAGGTGGGGAGAGTTGAGAGAGAATGTGGCGGCTACGGTTTGAGGAGGCACGGGAAACGAGGGGAGAGTTGATTTGCTATCTATTTATAGACACAGGGGCTAGGGTTAGCAGTTTTTCGCCCCGTGTTCAACCGTGCGTTCAGAATCAAATTGTCTCGCACGCGGGGACGGTCTAGGTGTTCGTGTAGAGTGGCTAGGTGGGGATGAGAGGGAAATGGTGCGGCGCGGCAACGTGATTTAAAACACCGAAACACGTCCGACGAATAACCGAAGACGGTGCCGCTGCGGTCGACCGTTCGGGTACCAGACGGACTCCGATTGCGACGAAAATTGGCAGGCAGCCTACCTATATTAAAATAACACCGCGCACCATGTTTCAACCCAATCCAAGAATATTTTATACACACTTTTAAAAACAAGATTTTGACGATGCCGCGGGCGCGTGCGTGTGTGGTCGGGCTCAAAACGGACAACGTCAAAAAACCGAGAGAACCGGCAACTAATAACGGATGCATGTTTTTCTAAAACCGGCGGCAACGGAATGGCAATGCAATGATGATGATGTGCATGATGCGATGATGATGCGACAAATAAAAATAATCACACGCCAGCAACGGAAAAAGAGGGAATCTTCTGGGGCGTCGGTCTCGGGGTGTCACAACTCTCCTACACTACAAGAGGATCTCCACCCGAGATCAAAGAATGAAAGGGGAAGAGGAAGAGAAAGAGCAAGAGGTAAAACGTAGTTGCTTCTTTGACAAACGAGTGAGACCAACAATCCTAGAAGGTTGCAAAGAGGTGAAGAATGACGTGAGAAACAAGCAAGAATTCACACAAAATTTAAGCAGCACTTCAGTAGGAAAAGGGGACAAAAATTGGATTCGATGGAAAGATCTTGAGAAGATACACAACAAACTAACTAAATCGATAAGAAAGGGAACAATATGATCTTGAAAAGACAAAATGATAGATTGAAGAGAGCAACATCACAAAGCCTCCGTTACAAAGAATAGAAACTAGATCTTGGCAAGAAAGAACGACGAAGAAAATGAGAACTACTACAACAAGAATCTCGAAGAACACCTCGAGAATGAAGAGATCATGAGCTGCCTATCAAAAACATGAATAAGGCACCGGAATAATTGAGAGACGAACGAAGAGACAACAATTGAGAAGAATTTGAGAACGAAAGCTGAAAACTAAGAATGAAGAAATCTTCGGATCAAGAATGAAACAAATCTGAAATGTACCAGATAGAAAGAAAGGGATTACTCATGATTGGAACAATTCAAGATGATGCCACAAGGCTGAACTGATGAATCTTCAGGAAAATGGACCAAAATTTGAGAGAAACGCTCCTTCAGTCTTCCAAGCTGAAAATGATGAGGAGAACCCCACCAAGAATAACTGAGACACTCCTGAATAAAGAAGAATGAAAGGTTGAGCCAAAGACGAGAAACAATTCAAATTGATCTTGAAGAAGGAATATGACGGATGAAATTCATACTTACGTCATAGATGAAAAGAATTAGAGAACTCCAGAAAAGATTAGAAGAGACAAATAAGATCCATGGAACAACCTGTGGGTTATGGGCCAACTCAAAAAAACCATCGTTGAAAAGATTGCTCAGAAAGAGAGATATTACACCGGTACAAATGAAAACTAGATGAGGTGAGGCCCTTGAAATAATTGAAAGGATTGAAAACAAGAAACTTATGAGATAACTTCAACGCTCCGGATAGAATAGAGGGAAATGACAACAAGAAGACTTGATGAGAATTTTTTAATATAGGAAAGAATTTAAAGGATGAAAAGGATATGATGAACACAGATAACTGAATTGAATTCACACGAAAAGATAACAAGATTGAATAAATATGAACAAGAAGCTCCTGAAAATCTTCACAATGAATCACCGGATAGGACCCGAAAGAAAAGATAGCAGAAGCAACAATTAAAATAAGACACTTGGATGAAAATTGAATCACTGAAGAAAAGGGGTGGAAGGGCGGGAAAACAAAGACAACTTGGGACACATGAGATGAACTCCAGAAGAAATGAGAGATTGGTCTTGCAAAATTGGAGAGGATACAATTCACTTGTAGAGAAGCACACCGGTTGAAAAGAATTGTAATGACAACTCGGGTTGACAAGAATTTACAAGAGAATTGATGAAGCAAAAGGATTAGCACTCTCATATGAATATGAGAACACTCGTTAGGAAAGATCTGAAATCACCATTTGACATCGAAGCAACTCAAATTAGCATACTCCAACAAAACAAGGATGAGGCTTACGAGACAAGCAAGAACAAATTCATGAGAGAGATTACGTCCGATATTTTCGTGGATGAGGCTTGCACGGGCTCTATCCTACAGTAGCCATCATGTTAAAGGCAGTGCACGCGACAAATGAAGCATCCCCGAGTGTCGTAGCAAGCTACAAGGACTCTTTAAGACACAACGAGAACCACTGTAAAACGACCATGAACAAACGAATCCACTAGATGTCAAACCCCAACCTAACATCATGTATTTGTTGGAAGATTGTCCTACAAGTAACTACTTGAATTCCCACCTAAGAACTCCCGAAATTTCTGGTCATGCAATCTCGTCCATGGATACAAAGAGTAATGTATCACTCAACTCCTATACTAACCCGTCCATTGTATCGCATCCGTCAACACATAACTAGAGATCTCGGAAACTCTTCAATCTCAGATCCTCGTAATCACAACGATACTAAGTATGGCGATACAGCTGGATCTATCTCAACCAGTACTGGGGAAGTCGGACTCCTCTCGCCACTAGTAGTATTGAAGCAATTTCGAACATCCTTCGTCTTGAGATACTAAGAAATTTGAGTGATAACGATGTGCTCAAGAATCCCTTGGAGCTCAACTACCCGGAAGAAATAAAGACAGACAGGAGGCACCAAGACAGAACTTCGTCACATCGACATCATATAGATTCCAAAAATATCAGCGTGATCCTAAAAAAAATTTGAGTGAGAAGAGGAGTAGAATTAAAATTATTACGTCAGGATTCCTCACCAGAGCATAGAAGAGGAGAAAAAAGAATGCTACTCTCCGATATACAACTATACTCAAAGCAGTTTTTACTAGACTCAACTCGGCCAAGATCGATCAATCAAGGGGGCTACTAGGTCGGTACTGCTCTGATACCAGCTTGTAACGCACAAGATGCGATCCTATCCTTATTTTGGCTCGAAGGCCTCGACAGGGATAGAAGCGTATCTCGTCGTTTCGCAAGAATGGATATCGTTACAAGTACATGTACTCAAGAGAAGAGTGTATGGAATTGGCTTACACTCGCCACAAGCTACATCAGAGTCACATCAGTACAATACATAAATATCACAAAGAACAGCAGGGTCCGACTATGGACGAAAACAAACGAGAAAAGAACGACGTCCATCCTTGCTATCGCAGGCTGCCGGCCAGGAACCCATCCTAGATCGATGAAGAAAAATAAACTCCAAATGAACAATCATTGCACTCACATCTTAATATCCTTTACCTGTACCTGCAATTGGTGTTGTAGTAATCTGTGAGCCATAGGTGACTCAGCAATATCATTTCCAAAGGTATCAAGACTAGCAAAGCTTATGGGTGAGGTAGGGATAAGTGGTGAGGCTGCAACAAGCGATTAAGCATTTATTTAGTGGCTAACTTACGAGTACAAGAATAAAGAGGGGGATGATATACGCATAGCGGACGTGAACTACTGATGATCAAATGACCGATCCTAAACACCTACTTACGTCAAACATAACCCCACCGTGTCCTCGATCGGAGAAGGAGCTCACGAAAGAGACAGTCACGGTTAGGCACTCAGTTGGCAAGTTTTAATTAAGTTGACTTCAAGTTATCTAGAACTGAATGTTGAACAAAGTTTCCACATTGCCACATAACTGCGGGCATGGCTTTCCGAAAGATTTCACCCTGCAGGGGTGCTCCAACTAGTCCATCACAAACTACCACACGCTGCGATAGATTGATCTCGATCAGGGAAACCCGTGACCTCCTCGGGTTCCTATTGGAAAACCTCAACCTCGTGTTAGCTCAAAGCATCCTCGGAATCCCTCGCGCAAGACGCTTGATAAAGGTAAAACAAGTCTAGCAAGGCCGCCCAGCATGTCGACGATCCTGATAGAAGCCACATATCTCGTTCTCAGGACACGATGGATTAGCGAAGCCTACGGTGGCCTGATAGACATCACCCGAGTTGCCCCGGGTTGGCCCCGCACGGTGCTCTGTTTTAGACCAGCACCATCAGCACTGCCCCCACCCTGTATTATGTAGAATTACTCCTTGGGTTCATGACGCCCTATGTTTTTCAGTATTAACAGAACTATTATGTTGGGCAAATATAGTACCAATGTTGGGCCTTGCCAGACAAGCTTTATGCTATAACGAGAAGCTAGGGGGTCCCCATAACAACCCCAAGCATGTTAGGAGCGCTCATTTATGGAACATAACACCCGCAGCCCAAACTAAGGTGGCAAAGGTGGAACAAAACACCAGGCTAGAAAGCCGAACCTTCCACCTTTTACCAAGTATATAGGTGCATTAATTTAAATAGCATCAATATGGTGATATAACAAGGAACCCATGTTATCACATGGAAGCAACTGCACCTACAACTAGCAACGCTAACACATGGTTAAGCAAGCGGTAACATAGCCAATTAGTGGTTTGCTATGTTGTGAATAGGTAGAAGGTTTTCATGGCAATGTTGAGAGGCTGGTAATTAACAGGTGGTAGGCAACGAGACATAGCGATAGAAACGAAACAACTAGCATGGCAATGATAGTAATGGTATCTAGGAAAATGTTCATCTTGCCTGAGATCCCGCTTGGAAGAAGAACGACTCCGTGAAGCAAACTAACCGATGTAGTCGAACGGGTCCTCACTTTCCGACACGCTTGCGGAACTCTATCGAGACGAAGCAAACCAGAAACAAGAATCAACACAGATATTCACCACGGCACATGCACGACAAGATGCAATCCACATATGATGCATGATCAGCTGAATATATGCAAGACATGGCATGTCAATTCACAACAATCAAATACTACACATTAAGTGAAGTTCAATATGCAACGAGTTGCATATTCACGAAACTCCACATATGAATTATTCAGTTCTATCCTGATTAGGTACACGGAAATATTAAATATTGCTTAAACCTGGCAAGAGGTGAAGCGTAATTAGTCTACCTATCTAGGCATTTTAAATGAGGTCGGAAACGAGATATAGCATCTCCGAACTGACCTCATACGTTAACTTAGAATTATGTCCGGATCTGAACTATCATGTTTTAATATTTATTAAACAGCAAAATAAATAGGTTCACGTGATTCTATGCGTTGTTACAATCAATTTACACATGGAGAACATCTCCAACAGAGCTACGGTTCAAAAGATATGGTCACCGCAAGATATGATGGCATGAATGCAATATGTGTGCAAAAACCATCACTAGCATCCCAAAACATACAAACAGCAAGATATTATGAACATACACAAGATTCTAAACAACTTTCATATATGACACGATCAAAACGGAGCAACGGTTCAACAAATACAATCTACACAAGAAATAGTCATAATCTGTCAAAACAGCAACATGGCATTTTCTACACCCTAAAACAACAAGCTACATAAATCCAAAATGCTCAAACAAGGCATGAGGTAGTAGTAGTCAAGATGCACAAAAACATCCTACTAAATACAACTAGCATGGAAGCGTGGATTACTAGTAAAAGAACTCACAAAATGGCATCTCACGCATAGTTTGAGACTTAGTGAATATATCAGTTTTTGACAGTGTAGTTTTCGATCTGAAGGCATATTGACAGCAGCAAAACTATGTGTTATAGGGCACTGAATGACATGCAAATTTACATCATGCTAGGGAATCTTAAGGACTACAAATAAATCCATTGGAACAACCCCAAAGGAGTTGTAGATCACTAGCAAAAGTCATGGCAAGACAGCAACAAAATATAACAGATTTCAGACATAGAAATATTTCACCATCTCCAAATCAGCACTATTTCCTAGCATGTTGACAACAAGCAAACAACACGTAGTAATGGATTTCTATTGCAACCAAAATTACCAGAGGCTAGTCTACACATCCAAGGGCATATCTCTAGTTCAAAACTAATTCATATCATGCACGGAATAAATCCGACAAAATAGACAAGAGGGCAACATGGCAAAATATCATGCACGCTAACTTACTCGAAAGACAAAACTAAATGCATAGTTAAATTCTATGGAATTTTATACCCCGAAAACATATATAATATGTCGGGTTCGAAAAATAAACTAGCGCCACACGTATATGCGAGAATATGTCCTAAACATGACAAAGAAAAATTATTGACAGCACCTACATGCAAACATTTTATCTACGGGGTTGGAACAATCCGGACATGCACAAAAATAACTATGGGATTATAACCCTAATAGGATAGCTCACAAATCTAGGCAAACGACGGGTCAAACTACTTCAAACATGCATGCAAGTTGTAAAGTATTATTCTACACAAAAAACTACACAAGATACATATATAATACGTCGCGATCTGATGCACGGTTTAAAATCTATGGGTGTTTGAAATATCTACAACTTCCTGAAATTAAATATATTCGCAAACCTAAAAGAAAATATCTAGCATGCCTATTCTACTAACATGGGCCGAGACAGGGACAGGGCGTTGGATAATTAAGTCCCGCCTGGGGCATAATATAGGAGGGGCTGTGGCGCTCACCTTCGCGGGCCGAGGCCCAAGTCGGAGGAGGAGGTGCTCGCGGCAGAGGCGGGACTGGGCCGGCTCGCGGCCTATGCGGTGACGAGGCAGGCCGAGGCGAATGTGCGGCCAAGCTGGGCTCGGGGAGGGCTCCTGGCGCTGGCCGCCTGCTGGGCCAAGGCACTCGCGTGGGAGGTCGGTCCATGCGGTAGCAAGCGAGCGGGTGCACGCGCTCGTCGTGCTCCTCTACTCCCGAGCGCAGGGAGGCGACCGAACATGGCGGCAAGGCAAGCTTCAGCCTGCTCTCTACGGATCCGACACGGACGAGGCTATGGCGAGACAGGTCCAGCCGAGATGGATCCATTCCCAGCGGAGGCGGCTCGAGGCGGCAACGAGGCGAGGAGATCGGCCGGCGGGCGCACAAGGAGGCGGCTGCATAGGGCGGCGGCGCGGAACTAGATTCGGCGAGGCAGAGCGGCTGCGGGCCGGGATCCGGCAGAGCAGATATACGACGGTGGGGTCCGGCTCGGGATTGCGCGAGGGAGGCGCTCCGCTCCTCCATGGTTGTGGCCATGGGTGCGAGAAGGGAGGCAGGGAGGCGCTCGGGGCGGCTAGAGGCGAGCGGCGGCGCGACCGGGCCCGAGGAGGGCCTGCGATGGGCCTGGTGGGCCTGGCACGCTAAGGAGGTGGGGGATAGGAGAGAGAGGTTGTGGCGGCTAGGGCTTGGGGAGGCACGGGAAACGAGGAGAGAGGTGATTTGCTATCTATTTATAGACAGAAGGGCTAGGGTTAGCAGTTTTTCTCCCCAGTTTCAACCGTGTGATCGGAATCGAATGGTCTCGCACGCGGGGATGGTCTAGGTGGCTGTGTAGAGTGCCTAGGTGGGGATGAGAGGGAAATGGTGCGGCGCGGCAACGCTATTTAAAACACCGAAACACGTCTCATGAATAACCGAAGACGGTGCCACTGCGGTCGACCGTTCGGGTACTAGACGGACTTCGATTGCGGCGAAAATTGGCAGGCGGGCTACCTGTATTAAAATAAGAACGCGCGCCAAGTTTCAACCCAATCCAAGAATACTTTATACACCCTTCTAAAAAAAGTTTTTGACGATGTCGTGGGCGCGTGCGTGTGTGATCGGGCTCAAAACGGACAACGACGAAAAACAGAGAGAACCGGCAACTAATAACGGATGCAGGTTTTTTAAACCGTTGGCAACAGAGTGTCGATGCAATGTTGATGATGCGCATGATGCGATGATGATGCGACAAATAAAAATAATCACATGCCAGCAACGGAAAAGAGGGGAATCTTCTGGGGCGTCGGTCTCGGGCTGTCACAACGTACCTCGCTACCCCTACATTGTCACTAGGTGAGGACACCGCAAGATGGAACCCAGAACTAAGCACTTCACCCATTGCAAGATTTACCAATCTAGTTGGCCAAACCAAACCAATAACTCGGAGATACTTGCAAAGCTGTGAAATCATGCATATAAGAATTCATAAGAGACTCAAATATTATTCATAGATAATCTGAACATAAACTCATAATTCATCGGATCTCGACAAACACACCGCAAAAGAGTATTACATCGGATAGTTCTCCATGAATATCATAAAGAACATGGTGTTGAAGATAAAAGAGAGAGAAGAAGCCATCTAGCTAACAGCTATGGACTCGTAGGTCTATGGTGAACTACTCACACAGCATCGGAGGAGCAATGGAGTTGATGTAGATGCCCTCCGTGATCAATTCCCTCTCCGGAAAATTACCGGAAAAGGCTCCCAGATTGGATCTCACGGGAATTGAGGCTCCCGGCAGCGTAAAAATATCTTTGTGGCTCCTTTTGGTGATACGGGAATATTTGGGAATTTATAGGCCAAAGAATAGGGTTAGGAGGCCTGCAGGGGATCCACAAGCCAGGGGCGTGGCCAACCCCCTAGGGCGCTCCCTGCAGGGTTGTGGCCTCCTGAAAGGTGTCGTGCCTCCTACTCCAACTCTCCTAGGTGTCTTCTGCTCCAAGAAAAAAAATCCGGAGATTTTGTTCCGTTTGGACTTTAATATTCCTTATCTACAATACTCAAAAACATGGAAAAACATAAACTCGCACTAGGCCCTAGATTAATAGGTTAGTCCCAAAAATAATATAATATAACATATAAATTCATATATAACATCCAAAATAGAAAATATAATAGCATGGAACAATCAAAAATTATAGATTATATGGAGACGTACGAAGCATCCCCAATCTTAATTCATGCTCGTCCTTGAGTAGGTAAATGGTAAAAACAGAATTTTTGATGTGGAATGCTACCTAGCATATTCATCCATATAATCTTCTCTATTGTGGCATGAATATTCATATCCATAAGATTCAAAACAAAAGTCTAATATTGACATAAAAACAATAATACTTCAAGCATCCTAATAAGGTAATTTCTTCCTTTCGAAATAACATGGTCTTAGAAAGTTATCCCTACAAAATCATATGGTCTGGCAATGCTCCATATTCACCACACAAAGTATCTAAATCATGCAAAACCCCAATGAAAATCAAGCAATTGTTTCACACTTTTTATTTTCTGAAACCTTTTCAACTCTCACGCAATACATGAGTGTGAGCCATGGATATAGCACAATAGGTGGAATAGAGTGTGGTGGAGGTTGCAAAAAAAATGAGAAGATAGCTTCACATCATCTAGGCATATCGACGGGCTATGGAGATGTCCATCGGTAGATATTAATGTGAGTGAGTAGGGATTGCGATGCAACAAATGCACTAGAGCTATAAGTGTATGAAAGCTCAAAAATAAAACTAAGTGGTTGTGCAAAATATGTAATCCCACTAGTTATATGAAAGTGACAAAATGGGAGACTCTCTATGAAGAACATGGTGCTACTTTGAAGTACAAGTGTGGAAAAAGATGGTAGCACTGTCTCTTCTCTCTTCCTCGCATTTTTTTCTTCTTTTTTTCCCTTTTCTCTTTTTTTTTGGTAGGCTTATTTGTCCTTTTTTATGGGCTTCGCTGGCCTCTCTTATTTATTGTAAAGTCCGAAGAGTAATCCCAATGTGAGGGAATCATAGTTTCCATCATCCTTTTCCCACACGAGACAATGTTCTAATTATGCAAAATCATCACACTTTTATTTACTTACAACTCAAAATATTACAACTCGATATCTAGAACAAAATATGACTCTATAAGCAATATGGAAGTGAGGGTGCGTGTCATAAAAACGAGACAGTGGTGTTGCATGGCAATATATCTCAGAATGGCTATGAAAATGCCATAAGAGGTAGATATGGTGGCTGTGTTGAGGAAAATATATGGTGGCTATTTGAGGAAGGTGTGTTTAGAGAGGCTAGCAAAGGTGGAAGGGTGAGACTGCGTATAATCTATGAACTGGACATTAGTCATAAAGAACTCACATACTTATTGCAAAAGCCAATTAGTTATTGAAGCAAAGTATTAGATGCATGCTCCTAGGGGAAGGGTTGGTAGGAGTTAACCATCGCGCGATCCCGACCTCCACACAAAGGTTGACAATCATTAAAAAAATCATGCTCCAACTTCATCACATAATAGTTCACCATACATGCATGCTAAGGGAATCACAACATTTAACACAAGTATTTTTTTTCTAATTCACAACTAATTACTAGCATGACGATCATATTACTATCTTCATATCTCAAAACTATATGCAAGGAATCAAACTTCTCATCATATTCAATGCACTTAATATGAAAGTTTTTATTATATCCCTCTTGGATGCCTATTATATTAGGACTAAATTCATAACCTAAACCTATTACCATTTTCTTTAAAGAACTTTCAAAATAATATAAGTGAGGTACAAGAGTCTAATAATTTCTATAAAACACAACACCGCCGTGCTCTAGAAGATATAAGTGAAGTACTAGAGGAACATTGCCTAGCGCAAAAGATATAAGTGAAGCACAAAGAGTATGCTAATAAATTGATGATTCAGCGTGTCTTTCTCTCAAAAGATGTGTGCAATAAGGAAGATTGTGGCAAAGTAAATAGTAAAGAATCATATAATACAAGACGCTCCAAGCAAAACACATATCATGTGGTGAATAAAAAATAGCCTCAAATAAATTTACTGATGGATTGAAGACGAAAGAGGGGACGCATTCCGGGGCATCCCCAAGCTTAGGCTCTTTTGTATCCTTGAATATGGCTTGGGATGACTTGGGCATCCCCAATCTTAGGCTCTTGCCACTCCTTATTCCATAGTCCATCAAATCTTTACCCAAATCTTGAAAACTTCACAACACAAAACTCAACAGAAAACTCTTGAGATTGTATAGTATAAGAAAAATAAATCACTACTTTAGGTACAATTGTGAACTCATTATTTATTTATTTATATGTAATATATACTGTATTCCAACTTATCCATGGTCCATACCCCTGATACAACCCATAGATTCATCAAAATAAGCAAACAACACAAAGAAAACAGAATTTGTCAAAAACAGAACAGTTTGTAGCAATCTGTTTACTTCGAATACTTTTGTAACTCCAAAACTTCTGAACAATTAGGAAGATCTGGGAAATTTAAAAACCAATCTTTTGTAAAAAAATAATATCAAAAGCATGTTCAAGCGAATTTACAAAATTCCTAGACTAAGAGCGAAAGTTTCTATTTTTCAGCAAAATCAACTTGCAAACACCGTAGACCATCCCAAAGGTCTTACTTGGCTCAAAAACAAATTAAAAACAAAACACAATTATTACAGAGGTAATAATATGTGCAATACTCAAAAATAGAAGCAAAAAACAAAAGCAAAACAAATAAAATTGGGTTGCCTCCCAACAAGCGCTATTGTTTAACGCCCCTAGCTAAGCATAATGCTATAAATCTAGGTATTGTCATCTTTGGTATGCAATCTATAGGTAGCTCTCATAGTAGATTCATAAGGTAATCTTATTTTCTTTCTAGGAAAGTGCTCCATGCCATTCCTTACTGGAAATTGGAATCTAATATTACCTTCTTTCATATCAATAATTGCACCAATTGTTCTAAGGAAAGGTCTACCAAGAATAATAGGACATGTATGATTGCAATCTATATCAACAACAATGAAATCTACGGGCACATAATTACTATTTGCAACAATAAGAACATCATTAATCCTTCCCTTAAGTTTCTTAATCGTAGTATCCGCTAGATGCAAATTTAAAGAGCGATCATCAAATTCACATAATCCTAACACATCACATAAAGTTTTTGGAATGGTGGCAACGCTAGCACAAAAATCACACAAATCATAACAATCATAATATTTAATTTTAATCCTAATAGTAGGTTCTCACTCATCTTAAAGCTTTCTAGGTATAGAAACTTCCAACTCAAGTTTTTCTTCAAAAGATCTCAACATGGCATCCACAATATGTTTACTAAAAGATTTATTTTTACTATAAGAATGTGGAGAATTCAACATGGATTGCAACAAGGAAACACAATAATCACAGAGAAACTATCATAATTAAAATCCTTGAAATTCGAAAGAGTGGGTTCTTTGCTATTTAAACTTTTGACCTCTGACATCCCACTTTTGTCAATCTTATCAGTAAGATCTATAAACTTTGAATCATTGGGATGCCTTTTAAATAAAGTTAACTCAGCTACAGTCCCATATTTTTCAAGATTTATACTAGAAAACAAAGATTCCATACGTGTCACGCCAATCACTTTAAGATCTTCATCAATATTATCACGAAAAAACACCTTTTCAAGCCATTCACCCTTAGCATGTATTCTAGCGGTTCTTTCCATACACTCATTAATATAAATTCTCATATCTTTTAAAGACTCATTATCATCATGCTTGGCTGGAATAGATCTAATTTTCAAAGAATCAATCTCAAGAGAATTCTATCAACGTTCCTGGCCAAATCATCAATCTTGAGCAATTTTTCTTGAATCATAGCATTGAAACCTTTTTGAGAGCTAATGAATTCTTTAATATTATTCTCAAGATCATAGGGCGTATTATTATAACTTCCATAAGAATTGTTGTAGTAATTACCATAATTATTAGAGGACTTACTAGGAAACGGCCTAGGATTGAAATTACCTCTATACATGTTATTACCAAAATTGTTCCTACCAACAAAATTCGCATCCATAGAATATTATTATTTCTAATCAAAGAAGACAAAGGAAAATCGTTGGGATCAATAGGATAAATCTTACTAGCAAAAAATTTCATTAATTCATCCATCTTTCCACTCAAGGTGTTTATTTCTTCCATATCATGCACCTTTTTACTAGTAGGAGATCTTTCGGTATGCCATTGAGATTAATTGGCCATAATAGTATCGAGGAGTTTAGTAGCTTCTCCTAATGTGAATTCCATAAAAGAACCACCCGCTATCGAATCTAAAAGATTTCGAGAAGGAAAACTCAATCCAGCATAAAAAAAATTGTATAATCATCCATAAACTCAAACCATGTGCGGGACAATTCCTAATCATTAGTTTCATCCACTCCCAAGATTGTGCAACATGCTCATGATCAAGTTTCTTAAATTCATTATATTGTTTATAAGGGAAATAATCTTAGCGGGCTGAAAGTACTTGGAAATAAAAGAATCTTTACACATATGCCATGAAACAATACTAATTTTAGGTAAAGATGAAAACCAAGTTTTAGCACGATCTCATAGTGAGAAAGAAATTGCTTGAATTTAACAATTTCATTATCCACATCTTTCTTCTTTTGCGTATCACACAACTCAACGAAAGTATTTAGATGGTATGTGGCATTTTCACTAGGAAGGCTAGAAAATTCTTCTTTCATAACAAGATTGAGCAAAGCGGCATTAATTTAACAAGATTCTCCACTAGTGGTGGGAGCCATCGGAGTACTAATAAAATCATTATTATTAGTAGTGGAAAAGTCACATAACTTTGTATTCTCTTGCACCATCGTGACAAAGCAAGCAATCTAGCACACAAGCAAGCAAACGAAAAGACGAATGAAAAAAGGGCGAAAAAAAATCAAATCTTTTTGGTATTTTCTGAAAATCGTTTTAGAAGAGGGGGAGAGGAAAACGAGAGGCAAATGGAAAATAAGGTAAATGCAAGAGATGAGTTTGTGATGGCTACTTGGTAGGCGTGATCTTGTTATCTATCCTCCCCGGTGATAACCCACAAGTGTAGGGGATCGCAACAGTTTTCGAGGGTACAGTATTCAACCCAAATTTGTTGATTCGCCTCAAGGGGAAGCGAAAGAATATTCTCAAGTATTAGTAGCTGAGTGTCTGCAAGCAAAGTATCAGTAGCAAAGTAGTATGATAGCAACGGTGCCAGAAACAGATCTGTTGACGACAGACTATTCCTAACTGTTGTATCAATGGCGCGAGTAGGTTGCATGTGGGCGGGGAACTATTCTTCCCCGGCAACGGTGTCGAAAAAGTCTGGCAACAAGTAACAGCGAAGTAGCAAGGAACAACAGTAGCAGAGTAACAGCAATAGCAACAGTAGTAGCAAAGTGGCCCAATCCCTTTTGTAGCAAGGGACAAGCCTAGACAAAGTAACGTAGCAAGGACCAGTAGTAAAATACTCGTAGGCGGTGGATCGGTGATGGATGAGTATTACAGATGTGATTCATCATGTAACAGCTATAACATGGAGAGATATGTAGCTAGCTCCCATCCGTCAATCTAATGTAGGCATGTATTCCGTATGTAGTCATACGTGCTTAGGGACAAGAACATGCATGACATCTATTCTCCATCCCTCCCATGGCAGCAGCGTCCTAACGAAAACTACGGGATATTAAGGTTCTCCTCTTAATAAAGAACTGGACCAACGCATTAACACGCGGTGAATACATGAACTCCTCATACTATGGTCATCTCCAAGAGTGGTTCCGGCTATTGTCACTCCGGGGTTGCCGGGTCATAACACATAGTAGGTGACTACAACTTGCAAGATATGATCTAAAACACACATATATTGGCGACAACATAATAGGTTCAGATCTGAAATCATAGCACTCGGGCCCTAGTGACAAGCATTAAGCATAGCCAAGTAGTAGCAACATCAATCTAGAACATAGTGGATACTAGGGATCAATCCCCGTCAAAACTAACTCGATTACATGATAGATCTCATCCAACTCATCACCATCAAACAAGCCTACGATGAGATTACTCACGCACGGTGAAGAGCATCATGGAATTGGCGATAGAGGAAGGTTGATGATGACGATGGCGACGTTTTCGCCTCTGCAGAGCCCAAAACGGACTCCAGATCAGCCCTCCAGATGAAGAACAGGAGGTGGCGGCGCCTCCGTATCGTAAAACGCGATGAAACCTTCTCTCCGATTTTTATCCAGCGAGACGGAATAAATAGAGCTGAGTTTGGAGGCGGTGGTGCCACGTGGGCTCCACAAGCCCTCAAGGCACGGCCAGGGAGGGTGGCCGCGGCCTGTGGGCTTGTGGCCCACTGGCCTACCTCCTCCGGTGGATCTTTGCGCATGTATTTTTCATTTATTCCAGAAAAAATCTCCATAAATTTTCAGGACATTCCGAGAACTTTTATTTCTGCTGAAAACAGCGTCAATTCGGGTTAGTTCCATTCAAATCATGCAAATTAGAGTCCAAAACAAGGGCAAAAGAGTTCGGAAAAATAGATACGACGGAGACGTACCACCCGGCAACGGCGCCAAAATCCTTCTTGCTACCTCTTCATCTTGCGTTGGTTTTCCCTTGAAGAGGAAAGAGTGATGCAGCAAATTAGATAAGTACTTCCCTCAGTTTTTTGAGAACAAAGGTATCAATCCAGTAGGAGGACAAGCAAGGCCCCAATAGTAGTACCTACACAAATAATCAAACACTTGCACCCAACGCTATAAAGGGATTGCCAATCCCTTCAAAGTTATTTGCAAGGATACAATATGATAGAGATACATATAAAAGATTGCCGAAACAAAAGTAAATAAATTGCAGCAAAGTATTTTTGGTATTTTTGGTTTATAGATCTGAAAGTATAATATGAAAAATAGACCCGGGGGCCATAGATTTCAGTAGAGGCTTCTCTCATAAAGGAAAATAATATGGTGGGTGAACAAATTACAGTCGAGCAATTGATAGAAAAGCGAATAATCATGAATATATATAAGGCAATGATTATGGATATAGCTAGGCATCACGTCTGTGTCAAGTAGACCGAAACGATTCTGCATCTACTACTATTACTCCACACATCGACCGACTCCTACCTGCATCTAGAGTATTAAGTTCACGAAGAACAGAGTAACGCATTAAGCAAGATGACATGATGTGGAGGGATAAACTCAAGCAATATGATGAAAACCCCATCTTTGTATCCTTGATGGCAACAATACAATACGTGCCTCGCTACCCCTCCTTTGTCACTGGGTGAGGACACCGCAAGATTGAACCCAAAACTAAGCACTTCTCCCATTGCAAGAATTACCAATATAGTTGGCAAAACCAAACCAATAACTTGAAGATACTTGCAAAGATATGAAATCATGCATATAAGAATTTAGAAGAGACTCAAATGATATTCATAGATAATCTGAAGATAAACTCACAATTCATTGGCAAAAGAGTGTTACATCGGATAGATCTCCATGAAGATCATGAAGAACATGGTATTAAAGATCAAAGAGAGAGAAGAAGCCATATAGCTACTGGCTACGGACCTGTAGGTCTGTGGTGAACTACACACACATCATCAGAGGGCCAATGGAGTTGATGTAGATGCCCTTCGTGATCAATTCCATCCCCGACAGATTACAGGAAAAGGCTCCAAGATTGGATCTCACGGGAACAGAGGCTCCCGACGGTGTAAAAGTATTTTCGTGGATCCTTTTGGCAATACAGGAATATTTGGGAATTTATAGGCCAAATAATTGGGTTAGGAGGCATGTAGGGGACCCACAAGCCAAGGGGCAAGCACCCCTCTAGGGCGTGCCCTGCAGGCTTGTGGCCTCCTGGCAGGTTCCCTGCCCCCTACTCCAAGTCTCCTAGGTGTCTTTTGGTCCAAGAAAACTCTTTCCGGGGATTTTGTTCCGTTTGGACTCCATTTAATATTCCATATCTGCGATACTCAAAAAACATGGAAAAAACAGAAACTGCCACTAGGCTCTAGATTAATAGGTTAGTCCCAAAAATAACATAAAACATCATATAAATGCATATAAAACATCCAAAATAGATAATATAATAGCATGGAACAATAAAAAATTATAGATACGTTGGAGACGTATCAGTATAAAAGAAACCTAACGTTGATCTCTATAAGGCCTTCAAGAAGCTATCGTGGGACACCAACACCAAAGCCGCTGAAGAGCTCGTCGCCTCGCTTGCCAACAAGGTTGGTAGGCTCACTAAGATGGAGGGCCAGCTTAAGAACTAGCCACCTCCGTTGTTTTCTTCTCGCGATCAGAACACATGTAGAAGACAATTTATCCAAATTTAGAACTATGCCTTGCCTTTCATGTAATATAACATTATCAATTGAATCAATGTATATTATTCCCCTTGTTTGATTCTGCCTTTGTATGATTTTACTCCCTATGTTTGCCGGAAATTCGTCTGTATGCACACAGTATCCATGAGTGCTTGAGGAACGGGTCCCTAGAAGCCTCCCGGCAAGGTTACACTTCATAAATTCAATGTAGCTACTTAAGTTGCTGACCAGACTTGGAACACAGTAAGAGCACAATATCCCAACAATGTCCCTTTGCTTGAAAGTTTTTCATACAAAGATCGTGATCATTCAAGGAAGAACAACCACTACAACAAACAATTTGATTGAAAAAAAAAATTCAACTTAGCCTTTATTTGTTGTACTTCTTGTCATAAGATGGAAGCTTGAATATGAGTTGGGTATCCATGTTGTCACTCCCCCTGAGAAACTTGCACTTAAGGAAATATATGACTTCTTTGAGAAAAGAGGAGGTTGGAAGCCTTGACGGTTTGTTAAGCATCTCATGCAAGGTTTAATGTAACACAACATCACATGCAACACATAAATAAGTGTGTACTTTGATAAAGAATTGTGAAACACTTAGCTTTATTCATTATGCAGAGAGTTTGTGTGTGGCTTTGTACAAAGTATTATATGCCTTGAAGGAAAACTTGAACGAAAGGGGTTGCCGGGAGGCCCGACAACTATGCCTTATGGGTAGAACTTGTAAATATGCTCGATGTTCCACCAATTCTGCACCATAGTGCCATCCTTGGTGTCCACGCGGATTGTGTCAGGCCTCGTGACTCGTACCACCTATTAACGACCTTCCCGCTTTGGTGTTAACTTGTTGGATCCCTTTGTGGATTGAATCCGATGAATATTAATACTAATGATCTGCGTTGGGTTTTCCGTGAAGAGGAACTGGTAGTCGCAGCATAATGTGGGTAAGTATTTCCCTCGATTAAGAAACCAAGGTTTATCGAACCAATAGGAATATCAATCCTCAACCATCTTCAACAGTTGCACACAAAAGAGCAAACAACTTGCACCCAACGCGTGTAAGAGGGTTTTCAATCCCTCTCATCTTGTTATTTGCGAGAAAATGAGGTATGTAGATAATTGTTAGATAATTGTAACTTGCAAAATAAAATAAAAGGAAAATAGTAACAGCGAAGAACTTACAATTTTTCTAAATATATAAGTGAATGGACCTAGGGGCCATAGTGTTCTCTAGTGGCATCTCTCATGAAAGCAACATATATATGCTGGATAAACAAATTATTGTTGGGAAATTGATAGAACAACGGATAGTTATGCGATTTTCATGGCAATGATCATGTGTATATACTATATAGGCATCGTATCCATAAGAAAATAGGTCGACTCCTCCCTGCACCTACTACTATTATTCCACCCATCGACTGCTATATAGCATGCATCTAGAGTATTAAGTAAATCGGAGTAATGCTTGGAGAGTGATGACATAATGTAGACAACGTAAGCTCAACCAATATGAATAAACAGCATCGTTTTATCCTTAGTGGAAGAAACACAAAGATGCAATTTGTCCCCTTCTGACATTAGGATATAGAAAATCGCCAGGTTGAACACACTACAACCAACCCCTCTCACTAAAGAAATACCAAACTACTTGGCCAAAGCAATTCAATAGATGAGAGAGAATTATGAAGCTATGATGATCATGCAAATAAGAATCATAAAACTTAGAGAAGTATCAAATATTTCTTATGAATAATCTGAACATAAACCCACAATTCATCGCATCATAGCAAACACACCATACAAAAGTATTACATCGGATAGATCAAAGCGAAGATGTGATGATCATTGTATTTAAGATCAAGATCAAGAGAGAGAGAGAGAGAGAGAGAGAGATATAACCATCCAGATACTAACTACGGAACCGGAGGTTTGTGGTGAACTACTCACATATCATCATGAGGGCAACAAGTCTGACGAAGAGGCCCTCCATGATTGATCCCCCCTCTGGCAGGGTACCGTAACAGAGCTACACATGGGATCTCCATTGAACAGATACTTGTGGCGGCATAAAAAGTCTTTAGCGATAATATTCAGGGTTTCTGGAATATTTGTGAATTTATAGGTAGATAACACAGCTAGAGGGGCCATAGGGGAGGCACAAGACATCACGGAATGACCACCCCCCTGGTCATGCCCTATTGGCATGTGGGCCCATGTGTGGCTTCAGGTCTCCCCTCGAAACTTTTGTGTCTTCTTTTGGTCTAGGAAAAATCATAAAAAAGTTTCATCGCAATTGGACTTTGTTCGTTATTGAAAACCTAAAAAACATGGAGAAAACAACAACTCGCCATCGGCAATGGGTTACTAGGTTCATGCTCAAAAATAATATAAATTGGTCAATTATGACCCGAAAAGTATCCTAGAATGAGAATATAATAGCATGGAACAATAAAAAATTATAGATACATTGGATACGTATCAAGCATCCCCAAGCTTAATTCTTGCTCATCATCGAGTAGGTAAAAAATAAAAACATAATTTTTTATGTGACATGATATCCAATATGTAACCTTTTGCATGTGTGCTCATTAAGAAACGATGAATTAACAAACATCAACATAGTAATAATTATATGCACAAGCAGCAAGATCATCAATCTTTCAAGGTATATGATCCTAAAAGAATGTTTGCCACCATTAATCTTTCATATTTGCAAAGCATGGCTCTGTATTCACCACATTAATACAAATGTTAAGCACCACAGTGTCCAAGTCATGCAATTGGATCATACTTTTTCAAAGTAGATCAACTTTTTTATTCTTCACGCAGTACATGAGCATGAGCCATGGACATAGCATAAGGTGGAATAGAATATGGTGGTAGATATCAAAGGGGTAAAAGTGGAGAAGATAATCTCACATCAACTAGGGGTACCAATGGGCTATGGAGATGCCCATCGGCAGATGTCAATGCAAGGAGTAAGGATTGCCATGCAAATGATGCACTAGAGCTATTAGTGTATCAAATCTCAAATGAAGCTGCTCACGCACGAACACGTCATGCGTATCCTCGACGCCATGGGTGATGCACTGCAGCTCACGTCGAAGGAGATCCGACCGATAGTGCAATACGCAAGACACTTGGCGGATGCTTTTGAAGACCCGAAACCCCACACGCCCAGGAGGGACCCCTTCAGGGAGTGCGGCGGCTACGGGCAGCCCTAGGTCGATTCGCTCGCCCCTAGACCATCAGGATTCACAACTCTCAAACTTGATGAACAGTGAAGAACGAGAGATAAAAACGATGGAGAGATAAAACGTAGATAAAAAGTAGTATATTGATGTTTCGATGGTGTGTTGTGTCAATCGGCCATCACCTCCAATATATATAAGAGGTGGCTGGACTTCCCGTACAAGTAAAGGATTCATCTAGGCTTTCCTTACAAGAAAATTACACCAAATCACGACCTAGAATCCTAATTCTAGTCTAACTCGGATTCAACCCGAATCTGGCCCCAACTCCTATCTTGCATCTACATATAACCTTCAATTATGCTGATTTATATATCAAAATCGATCGGCTCGATGATACAAACAATTCTTTTGTTGATCACTTTTCCAAATAAGGCCATGTTGAATACTCCACGAAGTCATCTTCAACTCCCAGTAGGACTCGACCACACGGTTGACTGTACTGTCCGAACCTTGTATCATTTCTGAAGGCTTCATACTATATCAAATGATGATGACTCCAAAAGCAAAGTTAACCGCCTTGATGATACACACAACTTTCATGTTACACACTATTCCATATAAAGACATCTAGACAATCTTTTGCACCTATCTTTCAGCTTCCGATTGGATATTGGTCAACGTAACTCGAATTCAAACCTTTTCAATCGGATATTAGGACCATTCACTCAGATCGCACGATCATGTTTCTTCATCCTAATAATAAGATTTCACCTTGAAAACAAGCTTTTCATTCCTCCGACATCTTCTCACTTGGTCGGCGACCTTCACTCGGATCCCTGACTAAAACTTTAGCATGATCATGTTTTGTCCCTCCAGGTCGCATACGAACACAGATTGAGACAAAATATATACCAAAATCGATCGGCTTGACAAGACGAAGCTTTTTTGTGTTGTAAGTTATTTCATGAGAGGTTATGTTGATTGTATTTTGCACTATGCCAAAATAAGGTGTCAACATATGCCCCCCCTGTTTTTCGGCAAAGGTTGTATGCCAAAAAATAATCCGTAGTGTGTTTGTTCTAAGGATGATGCCAACACTCCTTCGACCACTTATTCTCGTGAGGGCGATAATCATATATCGTCCATGTTTACTTAAGCTTCTTGCCACACACTCGGGTGATATTTCTTCAGATACTTGCCATTGAGAGCTCGAGGTAGCACTGTCCCTCGAATTGATTCCACCAAATATGAGTTCCCAGGAACTACTCTTGCAATTTTAAAAGGAGCTTCCCAGTTTGGAGACAACTTCCCAAATTTTCTATCTCTTGAACCAATCGGCAAGATCACTTTCTACATGAGATCGCCAACTTGAAAATTCTTCAATTTGGCTTTTTTATAATAAGCTCTTGCAACTCTTAACTTTTCTCTTTCTATGGCCTTTAAAGGAGCCAAACGTTTATCGAGAACTTTATCAATATTGTCCATCATTAAGTTATAAAAGTCCACAGCCGACAAATCATTTTGTTTAGCTATTCGCAAAGCACTCAAATTCACTTCTACTGGTAAAATGGCCTCTTGGCCATATACTAGCTCATAACAGGTTACTTTTGTAGCACCGTGCTTTGAGATTCTATGTTCCCACAAAGCCTTAGATGGCAACTCATGAAATCTCCTTGTATTATCCTCAATCTTATTTTTTATGAGCTTGATGAATATTTTATTTCTAGACTTAGCTTGTCCATTAGCTTAGGCATAATACATAGAGAAATTGAGCAACTTTATCTTATAAGATTCGTGAAATTCTCTAACTTGATGTGATACAAAAGATGATCCTTGATCCATAGTTAATGTATGCGGAATGTTGAATCTGTGAATAATGTGCTCAGTTATGAATTGAATTACCTCTGTATGTCTCATGTTCTTGAGAGGTACCGCTTCAGACCATTTAGTGAACTAATCGGTTGCCACCAATACGAATTGATGCCCCTTTGAAGAAGACGGATGAAATTCTCCAATGAAGTCTAAACCCCATCCTCTAACACGGAAGCAGGAGCCAATTGAATACTACCAAACTTTTGACAGGCTTCACATCCTTTATAATATATGAAGCAATCATTAATCATCATCAGCCTATAAAACCCAACACGTCACAACAACCACTTCATCTTGGGAGCCGACTGATGAGTTCCACAAATACCTTCATGTACCTCTCCCATAGCATGTCTAGATTGGTCTTTGTCCAAGCACTTCAAAACAATATCATCAACTGTTCAGCGATAAATGTGATCATCCCTCATCACATATTTGAGAGCCATACGCTGAACAGCCGTGTCCACCCTTTCACTCGGATCGCGCAAGTAATCAACAATGGGCTTCCTACGGTCCAGATTTTCATTTGTACTAGATTTTTTGTTAGTGGCTGAAGTTGTATGTTCTAGTTCGACCTCTCCTATATTGGCAAAGCTAGACATCGTCTTTTGAGAAATATGAAACAAGCCATGGTCAAGATGATAACCTCCGGATGCTTGTTGTGCCAAATCATTCGCTCTCCAATTGTCATGTCTAAATATATGAGCAATGCTTAAACAATCCAAAGCAGAAATTGTATCTAGAAATTTATCAAGATAAATATTAAGTGATTCGTCAAAACATTTAAAAACTCTCGATATTGGTTGTACCACTAATAATGAATCGCCAAAACCCTCAACATGTGTAGCACCTATAGCCAGTAACATCTCTAGGCCGAATAACAATGCTTCATATTCGGCTTGATTATTTGTGCAAAACTATTCTAAGCGACGTGAGGCTTCTAAAACAGCACCTTGAGGAGATATATAAACAATACCAACACCTTGTCCATTACTATAAACTGGACCATCAAAATATAATCTCCACGGTACTACTGATATAATGTTTATATAACCATCGTGCTTGTCATTAATCCAATGGTCAACAATGAAGTTAGCAACTATTTGGACTTTCAAATATTTCAAAGATTCATAGGCTAAATCATGTTCAATCAAAGCATAAGCCCACCTGCCATATCTACCCTAAGAATTAGTCTATGCAACATATACTTAATGACATCGGTTTGACAAGATATTATGCAAGCACTCGGCACTAGGTACTGTCTTGGTTTTGTGCAAGCGTAATATAAACGAAGGCATAATTTTTTCCATAAATGGGTGCTTTCTCTCGGCGTCCAATAAACGTCGGCTCAAATATGTAATAGCATGCTCTTTTCCTTCGGTCTCTTGAGTCAAAACAGCACCAATAACACCTTCCTCTGCTGCAATGTAAATCTTAAATGGCTCCCTATGCTTGGGTGCTTTCATCACCGGAGGAGGGCACAAATATTTCTTGATCATATCAAATGCTTCTTGCTGCTTTGCCCCCCCCCAAGTAAAATTGGCATCATTCTTTAACCAAAGGATATGAGTGAATGCATCAACTTTCCCTGACAAGTTGGCTGTGAATCTCCATAAATAATGGACTTTACCAAGGAATTTTTTCATATCTCTCTTGCATGTTGGAGCCTCCACTTGTTGTATGGATTATGTCTTCTTGGGATCAATCTCTACACCATTTTCATGAATGATGAAACCAAAAAACTTTCCAACTGACACACCGAATACACATTTCAAAGAATTCATCTTCAATCATATTTTTTTTATTCTTTCAAAGGCTAAATGCAAATTGGCTAGAGGAGATTCAAAAGCATCCGATTTGACAACAATATCATCAATATACACCTCAAGTATAACACCGAGCAAATCATGAAAAAATAAATTCATAGCTCCTTGATATGTGGCGCCAACATTCTTCAATCCAAAGGTCATCACTAGCCACTCAAATAAACCAAGAAAGCCGAGGCAACGGAAAGCCATTTTGGACATATCATATTCGGCCATTAAAATCTGGTTATACCCCGCATTACCATCAAGAAAGCTAATGACCTTATGTCCAGAAGCATCATTAATAAGCATATCAGCTATGGGCATGGGATACTCAGTTTTGGTGTAGCTCTATTCAAATCTGTGAAATCAATGCACACCCTTAACTTGTCGGAGCCCTTTCTCTCCACTCGTACAATGTTAAATCCACTCGGCATACCTGCAAGGTCTAATAAAATTAGCTTTCAGCAAATGACCGATGTCATTCTTGATTCGGTCATATGTTTTTTGATTAAACTTTCTGGAGGATTGCTTGTAAGGTCTAAAACCGACCTTTATAGGCAGGTGTAGTTATCAAAGCCTTCTTAAGTATTTCGAAGGCTTCCTCACAATCATCGTCAAAAACAAAAGGAATATCCTTTTGCAAGAGATTGGTAAGAGGCCTAGAAATCTTAGAGAAGTCTTTAACGAACCTTCTATAGAAACCAACATGACCAAGGAAACTTCTTATACCTTTCATATCTGTGGGGAATAGCATTTTCTCGATTGCATCAACCTTAGCCTTATCGACTTCAATACCTCTTTCGGAAATTTTATGTCCTAAGATGATGCCTTCATTAACCATAAAGTGGCACTTATCCCAATTCAAGACAAGATTGGTGTCTTTACATCTCTGCAAGACCCGATCAAGGTTGCTGAGGTAGTGATCAAAAGAAGACCCGTAAATGGAGAAGTCATCCATGAAAACCTCAACAATCTTTTCACAAAAGTCAGAGAATATATCCATCATACATCTTTGAAAGGTGGCAGGTGCATTACATAATCCAAAAGGCATACGTCTATAAGCAAAGCTACCGAAAGGGCAGGTCAAAGTGGTTTTCTCCTGATCAGATTGTGCAACTGGTATTTGGGAGAAACCAGAATAACCGCCTAGAAAACAAAAGTGTGTGTGTTTAGAAAGTCTTTCTAGCATTTGGTCAATAAAAGGCAAAGGGTAATGATCTTTCCTAGTGGCTTTATTCAATTTTCTAAAATCAATCACCATCCTATAGCTAGTAATAATTCTCCGCGGGATCAATTCATCCTTATCATTAGGGACAACGGTAATACCTCCCTTCTTAGGGACGTAATGCACCGGACTCACCCAATCACTATGAGCAACAGGATAGATAATACCCTCTTCCAGGAGATTTAGTATTTCTTTTCTTACTATCTCTTTCATCTTAGTATTTAATCTCCTTTGATGATCAGCAACTGGTTTGGAATCAGGATTAGTTTTAATCTTGTGTTGGCATAGAGTGGGACTAATGCCCTTAAGATCATGAAGAGTATATCCAATAGCAGGATGGTGCTTCCTCCGAATTTCTAGTAACTTCTTTTCTTCATGCTCGGAGAGGCTAGCACTAATTATAATAGGATATATCTCTGTTTCATCAAGATAAGCATACTTAAGAGTATCTGGCAACTGTTTAAGCTCAAATATAGGATCACTCTTTGGTGGGGGTGGATCCCCAAGCAGTTCAACAGGCAAATTATTCTTAAGGATAGGATATTGTTCTAAGACAACTCTATCTATTTCATCCTTTTCATCCATATGCATATCATTTTCATGCTCAAGCAAGTATTGCTCTAAGGGATCAGTAGGAGGCACGACAATAGAAGCTAAGGCAATAGTTTCATCCTTACTAGGCAACTCTTTTTCATGAGGTCGTCTACCAAACTTGGAGAAATTGAACTCATCTGACACACCTTCAAAGCCAACAGTGACAGTTTGCTTCTCACAGTCAATATGAGCATTGACGGTATTGAGGAAGGGTTTGCCAAAGATGATGGGACAAAAGCTATCTTGTGCGGTAGCAAGAATGAGGAAATCATTAGCATACTTCGTTTTACCACACAAGACTTCAACATCCCTAACAATTCCCAGAGGGCAGATAGTATCTCTATTGGCAAGCTGAATAGTGACATCAATGGGTTCTATCTCGATAGGTGCAATCTCGTCTTTAATTTCATCATATAATGATTGAGGTATTGCACTAACACTAGCACACACGTCACATAAACCATGATAACAATGATCTCCTATCTTAATAGAAACAACAGGTGTGCCAACAACAGGCCTATGTTTGTCTCTAGTGTGAGGTTTAGCAATTCTAGCAGCATCTTCACAGAAGTGAATATTATGTCCCTCAACATCGTCGGACAGGAGATCTTTGATAATAGCAATGCTAGGTTCAACTCTCATTTTCTCAGGGGGTGTAGGTGTTTTAATTTAGCCTCTACGTATCACAGTTGAAGCTTTAGAATGATCCTTTATCCTAACAGGGAAAGGTGGTTTCTCAATGTAAGCACTGGGAACAATCGGATCATTATAAGCAATGACTTTCTTTTCAACTAGATTGGGTTTAACTATATTAACTTCTAAGGGAGGATGATATTTAAACCACTTCTCTTTGGAGAGATCAATATGAGCAGCAAATGATTCACACAATGAAGCTACTATCTCAGAGTCAAGTCCATACTTAGCACTAAAATCACAAAAGGTATTTGTTTCAACAAAGGATTTAACGCAATCAAACTTGAAATTCATACCTGACTCCTTAACTTCATCAAGCTCCCAATCTTCAGAGTTGCATTTAATTCTCTCCAATATATTCCATTTGAAGTCAATATCTCTCTTCATAAAAGAACCGGTACAAGAAGTGTCAAGCATGGTGCGATCATCATGAGAAAACCGAGCATAGAAGTTTTGAATGATAATTTCTCTTGAGAGATCATGGTTGGGGCATGAATATAACATTGATTTAATACTCCCCCAAGCTTGAGCGATGCTTTCTCTGTCACGAGGCCAAAAATTATAAATATAATTCCGATCACGATGTACTAGATGCATAGGGTAAAACTTTTGATGCAATTCCAATTTCAACCGATTGTAGTTCCATGATATAGTATCATCACATAGCCTATACCATGTCAATGCCTTATCCCTCAAAGATAAGGGAAATACCTTCTTCTTGACTTCATCCTCGGGCAAACCTACAAGCTTAAATAAACCACAAACTTCATCTACATAGATTAGATGCAAGTCTGGATGTGATGTTCCATCTCCTGTAAAAGGATTAGCCAGGAGTTTCTCAAGCATACTCGAAGGAAATTCAAAGCTAAAATTTTCAATAGGCGCATAAGGTTGAGGAGCAACTCTTTGTGCTTCCGTTCGAGGTGAAGATACCCCGAACAGGCCCCTCAAAGTATTAGTTTCCATAGTGACAAGTGGCAATAAATTTCAGCACACTATATGAATGTTTCCTTACCAATTTCCACTTACCAAAGGCACTTCACTCCCCGGCAACGGTGCCAGAAAAGAGTCTTGATGACCCACAATTATAGGGGATCTATCATAGTCCTTTCAATAAGTAAGAGTGTCGAACCCAACGAGGAGCACAAGGATCTGACAAGTGGTTTTCAGCAAGGTAATATCTGCAAGCACTGAAATTATCGGTAACAAGTAGTTGTGTGGCAAGATGATTCGTAGCAAGTAGCAAGTAACAAAAGTAGAAACGGTGCAACAAAGTGGCCCAATCCCTTTTGTAGCAAGGGACAAGCCTGGACAAAGTCTTATAGGAGGAAAAACGCTCCCGAAGACACATGGGAAATTCTGTCAAGCTAGTTTTCATCATGTTCATATGATTCGCGTTCGTTACTTTGATAGTTTGATATGTGGGTGGACCGGCGCTTGGGTACTACCCTTACTTGGACAAGCATCCCACTTATGATTAAACCCTCTTGCAAGCATTCGCAACTACGAAACAAGAATTAAGACAAAGTCTAACCATAGCATTAAACTAGTGGATCCAAATCAGCCCCTTACGAAGCAACGCATAAACTAGGGTTTAAGCTTCTGTCACTCTAGCAATGCATCATCTACTTACTACTTCCCAATGCCTTCCTCTAGGCCCAAATAATGGTGAAGTGTTATGTAGTCGATGTTCACATAAAACCACTAGAGGAAAAACAACATACAACATATCAAATTACCGAACGAATACCAAATTCACATGACTACTTATAGCAAGACTTATCCCATGTCCTCAGGAACAAAAGTAACTACTCACAAAGCATAATCATATTCATGACTAGAGAGGTAATGAGTAGCATCAAAGATCTGAACATAAACTCTTCCACCAAGCAATCCAACTAGCATCAACTACAAAGAGTAATTAACACTGCTAGCAACCTTACAAGTACCAATCGGAGTCGCGAGACGGAGATTGGTTACAAGTGATGAACTAGGGTTTGGAGATGAGATGGTGCTGATGAAGATGTTGATGGTGATGAGTCCCCTACGATGAGACGGGTGTTGGTGATGACGATGGCGACAATTTCCCCCTCTGGGAGGGAAGTTCCCCGGTAGGATCGTCCTGCTAGAGCTCTAGATTGGTTCTGCTCAAGTTCTGCCTCGTGGCGGCGGCGAATCCTCCGAAAAGCCTCCTCCTGATTTTTTTCTAGACCGAAACCCTTCTTGTAGCAAAAGAGGGGGGCCAGTGGGCCAGTAGGGAGCCCACAAGCCCCCTAGGCGCGGCCAGGGGGTGGCCGAGCCTAGCAGGCTTGTGGCCACCTGCTCGCGCCCTTCTGGCACTTCTTCGGCCCAGTATTTTTATAAATCCAAAAAAATCCACGTTGATTTTCACGGCTTTTGGAGTTGCGCAGAATTGGCATCTCAAACTTGCTCCTTCTTCAGCCCAGAATTCCAGCTGCCGGCATTCTCCCTCTTCATGTAAACCTTGCAAAATAAGAGAGAAAAGGTATAAGTATTGTACCGTGAAGTGAAATAATAGCCCAAGAAGCGATAAATATCAACATGAAAGCATGATGCAAAATGGACGTATCACTAACCAACTAGGAATCACCAATCGATGTGAAGGAAGCGAGGAGCTTCCTCGGACTCGCGGGATATTACCGCAAGTTCGTAGAAGGACTCTCCCGCATCGCTCAACCTATGACTCGGTTGTTGAAGAAAGGCAAGAAGTTCGAGTGGACGCCGAGTGTGAAGCAAGCTTCCAAGAATTGAAGAAGAGATTAACTACCGCACCGGTATTGGCCACTCCAGATATCAGCAAGGAGTTTGTTATATATTGTGAAGCCTCCAGGACCGGGCTCGGTGGGGTTATAAGGCAGGATGGAAGAGTTGTGGCATATCTGTCACGGCAACTGCGCCCGCATGAGGAGAACTATGACACCCATGATCTCGAATTGGCAGCAGTAGTGCATGCCGTGAAGACATGGTGACATTACCTTCTGGGGAAGCGATGTGAAATATACACTGACCACGAAAGTCTGAAGTATATCTTCACCCAAAGGGAATTGAAGGCAATGGAGATGGTTGGAGTTAATCAAATACTACGACCTCAGCATTGAATATCATCCCAGTAAGGCCAATGTAGTGGCTGATGCCTTAAGCTGGAAGGCCAGCACCTTGAACGTCATGCTCAAGGAAAGGCAACCTGCCATGTATGAAGAATTGGAGAATTTTGGGTTGGAAGTAGTAGAATCGGGATTCCTGGCTAACCTCGAAGTCAAACCAGCGCTGGAGGATGACATCAAGGAGGCCGAGAAGGGCCATAAGAGCATTGAAGGCATCAAGAAGAAGATTCAAGAAGGCAACGCCTCAGAATTCTTGGTGGATGAACAAGGAGTAGTGTGGTTTGGGAAATGTGTATGCGTCCCAACAAGGCTGAACTCAAGGACTTGATCCTACAGGAAAGCACATGATACACCCTAATCTATTCACCCCGGTGGTACCAAAATGTATCAAGATCTCCGAGAAAGATTCTGGTGGCATGGCATGAAGAGGGAGATAGCATCTTATGTTGCCAAGTGCGACATATGCCAGCGAGTCAAGGCTGAGCATCAGCGACCCGCTGGATTGCTACATCCACTTCAAGTGCCAGAATGGAAGTGGGATAAAGTCGGCATGGATTTCATCACTGGATTGCCCAGGTCCAGCAAAGGGCACAACTCCATATGGGTCATTCTCGATCACCTGACTAAGGTGGCCCATTTCATTCCAGCCAACACTACATACGATGGAAACCAATTGGCCAGTCTGTATATCCATCGTATCGTGAGCCTTCACGGAGTTCCCAAAGAGATTGTATCTGACCGGGGCACGCAGTTCACCTCAAGATTTTGGAAGAGGTTCCAAGAAGCCCTCGGTACCAAGCTCTCTTTCAGCACCTCTTTTCTCGCGCAAACGGGCGAACAAACGGAAAGAGTGAATGAGATACTCGAAGATATGCTTCGTGCTTGTGTCTTGGCACATGGTGCCAAATGGGCAGACTGTCTGACGTTCGATGAGTTCTCATACAACAACAGCTACCACTCCAGTCTCCAAATGGCCCCATTTGAAGTGTTGTACGGACGAAAGTGTCCCCCCCCCCCCCCGCTCAATTGGTCCGAAACCGGAGAAGGGCTGATTTTCGGGCCAGAAGTTTTGCGCAAGGCAGAAGAGAAGGTGCAACTTGTCTGAGAGACTCTAAAGGCATCCTAATCGCGTCAAAAGAGCTATGTGGATTCTCGCCGCGGGGATGTGGAGTTCATTCCCGGAGACCATGTGTACCTCCGAGTCACACCTCTCAAGGGAACCAAGCGTTTACATGTTAAAGGGAAACTCGCTCCAAGGTTCATTGGACATTTAAAATCACTGCAAGGCGTGGAGAAGTTGCCTATCAGTTAGAGCTACCTACGGAACTTTCGGGTGTGCACAACGTCTTTCACGTGTCACAACTCCGGAAGTGTCTTCAATCGCCAAACCATTCCGATCCTTACAAGGACATTGACCACCAGGCCATTGACCTTCAGCCGGACCTCACCTACCACGAGAAGCCGATCCGCATTCTGGATGAAGCTGAGTGTTGCACCAGAAGCCGCACCATCAAGTATTTAAGGTTTAGTGGAGCAATCACACCGAAGCCGAAGCAATATGGGAGCGTGAAGACTATCTCCGATCCGAGTTTCCGGACCTTTTTAGCACCTAGCTTAGGATTCTCGGGGACGAGATTCTTGTAAGGGGGATAGGTCTGTCACACCCCGTTTTTGCTACCACTTTCTTTGTAATGCAAAAATCTAAGCTTGTTAAAACTTTTTTCAAATTAATATTGTGAGTGCCATGTTTGTCATTGAATGATTTGTGTGATGATCATGTGATGATAAAACCCCATTTCACAATATTGAATTATTTTCAAAACCTTGTTCTTGTTTCTAATCCTGGTAAAACCCTACCTTGAGTTGCACTACTTGCCCTTGATGGCAAGGTTGGTCTCTACCCAAAGTTGGTGATCTGATTTTAGGGTATTTTAGTATTCAAAACCACAAAAATAATTATTTTTATAATTGTTTTCTTAATTTATTTGCAAGTCCATTCTCAGGCCAGAATTGGTATTCCTAAATGGAAAAATACTTTTCTGCCTTAGAAAAATCTGATTAAATTTGGAGATGATGAGAAGGACATATATTTTCCATGCATAGGATTTTAAACCCCTATTATTATTATAATTAAATGAGTAAATCCTTGAAAACCATTTTTGTCTGTTCTGACCTTGTGAAATATTTCCAAAGGAAATATTCTCAATAAAATCCTAGAAAATTCATGTGGTATCCCTAAGCCATATTTGGTGTCCACATAAATTTCAGCTTAATCCAAGGTGATTAATGACCCCAAAAACCTTAAAACCCCTTCTGTCCAGATTGAAGTTAGAACAACTCTACATAGCAAAGTTTGTCCAATGATGCTGAAACTTTGCAGAAGTGCCTAACACCTCAAATGAGGGTTCCACACCAAAAATGGGATTTGTGGGACTTAGTTTGCCCACACTCTCTTTGGAAGGGACAGATCTGGTCATCTAGAGGTGTTTTCAAGTTTACAAAGCTAAACTTGTCCAAAGGAGCTCAAACTTGGTGAAACCCCATGTTTTAGCACCAAACCAAACCTGTTAAGTTGCAGCACCATTGGTGGGGTGCAACCCCCTCAAACCACTGTCGAGCACCTTTTGACAGATGGGAAAAAGCCATCTTAGCCACAGCTGAACCCAACCCCTTTGCTCCAAACTCATAGATTAGGTGGCCAGTATCTATATCTAACCCCAGTAAACTGGCCCCTCACTAGTTCAAAGTGGAAAGGCCAAAAACCCCAATTTAAGCTTCAGTTCATGGCTGACAGCACCAGTATTTCTTGTCTCCCTTGACCAGCCAAAGCTCCCACGAGACCTAAACGGCTAGCCACACTCCCAGCCAGTGCTAGGACATGCTAGCCACGTGCAAAGTGCCTCAGAGTGCACCAGCATGCCGTGGCATGCCTAAACTGCGCTTTGGGTGCGCTATAGGAAGCCGCCGAGGTGGGGGCGACGCTCTCGGCCAGTTCCAGCCTCCCCCGAGGTGTCCAACCCCTTCCCCGACAACCCCTCTGGGTCGAGCAACCCTCAGGGCCCCTCCTCCCCCGCGCTAGAGCTCGTGCGACGCGTGCCCGCGTGCACCAGAACCGTCCAAGGTTGCGCGGCCACGGAAGCTTGATTCCCCCCTCTCTCCCTCTGCAGCAGATGGTTCTGGCAGTCCAAAACCATGTCCTGAGACGGTTGTTTCGACCCCAGCCCCTCTCTGCACCGCCATGCGCGCCATGGTGAGTCACCGGCGCTCCCGAATTGACTCACCATCGCAGGCCTATTTATAGCCCTTCCCCTCCCTCCTGCACCCCTCAGATAGCCTCACCTCGACCACTAGCACCTCCCTAGCCACCCAGCAAGCTAGCAGATCCCCGGCGCTCGAGATCGACCGAGGCCCTCCGCCTCGGAGCTCCGGTGGATATCCGGCTACACGACGGCTCCTGCGCCCCTCGACCCACCAAACTGATCCCCTCAACCCAGGAAGCTTTCCCCCAACTCGCCCGAGCATTTCCGTGCCCCTAGCTACCTCCTCGACCACCTCCCGAAACTCCTCGACCGTGGCCTTCTCGTCGCCGGCGAACCCCTGCCTCTTCGACGTTGTTCCAACCACCAGCAGGTAGGCGACATCATGGCGAACCCATTGATGTCCTTGTTCGGGCTTGAGAATATCGGCAGCCTCGCCTGCGTGCTCCTCCTCCTCTCTGGCTAGAGGTAGGAGACGACCCCGACAGGTGTGTCGCACCTGCCGGTGGCCCAGCCTCCTCCCCGCGCTGCCCGCAGCCACTGAACACAGGGCGCACATGTCATGTTCAAACCTGACGGCGCGTGCGCTTGGGCAGGCTGTCAGCTGGCAATGGGCCAGCCCAGTTCCAGGCCGAGCCAGGCCAGGCTTAGCCCATTTTTTCTTTATTTTTAAAACCTGATTTCAATGATTTTATAAAAATATTTAACCAGTGTAAAAATATATATTTTCCACTGTTATTCTTCGAAAAATGTGTAGTGTTTAATGAGATGAATGGTTGAATTTTTCAAACAACTATTCTGTTTGCAATATTAAAAAAGAACAAATTGGAATAATTTTTCTTCCGTTTGGTTAATTTTAAAAATGTTCCTTCATGAAAAATTGAGACAAATATTTTTCAAAAAGATAACTCAGATTTATCAGTAATAAAGGACATTTTTAAAATAACTTTGTGATATGTTTCTGAGTGATCTATTTCTTATTTATTCTTTTATCGACCATAGAAAATCCGTGTGAAGAGGGAATCAGAGCGGAAGACCTTGAAAACCCAGATACCTAGCTGACCAAGGCAAGCAGCCCTTTGATCATGAATGACCATAGGTTATATTGCATGAATCATTTGATGTGATGTTACCAATGGCTCCTCCAGAGCACATGCATTGAGTTTGATCCTACCCCTTTTGAGGATCATGCTAGTATTATGTTGAAAAGTAATATTAGAATAGTATTAGCATGAGCATGTTTATGACATAAATCAAAGATTTATGAAAACCTCGTCGGGTGCCACTAATGCCCAAGGGTGATGATGAGTTAGGTGGCCACTTTTGGTGAAGTGGTGCACCGGGTATTTTGAGTGAGTATGGTTTAGATTTATGATGTGTCGACCGTCCCAACCTTACCAGTACGACCACGTTACCCCTTACGGGACGGGGCTATGTTGATTACTCTAGTCGGTGCTAGGAAAGAGCCACATTACTAGTGGCGGGAGTGATGTGTGGTCACTCTCGTGATGGGGTCGTGCCAGGTAGGACGACTATGCCATTTTTATGAGTTCCAGGCACACCGTTGGTCCCCACATGGTTGATACTGTCCAGAGTCGGTGCTCGTAAGACATACAACATTTGGGTTGGGTACCAATCGAGTGGACCTCTTTGTTTAGTATCGTCAGGGGAAAGGCATTGATCGGGTACTTACCTCGGGTATGATATATACCGTGAGTCATGGATGACACGGAAGTTTCCCAGATCTTGTGGGTCCAGCGTACAACCTCTGCAGAGTGTAAAACTATTCGAATAGACGTGTCCACGGTCAAGGACAGTTCGGTGGTGCTGCTTAAACTACGTCTAGTTGTTTCCGCATAAACCAAAATGTGTGAGTGATAAAAAGGTGTTGTTATGGAAGTAATGATATGACCAGGTTTGGTGACTTGGCATATAGGGTGAGCCCGGGTGGCTCGGCCGTCGACAGATATATTGATATCTGTAACCTATTCTTCAAAAGTAATTCTTTAACTTGATGCATATTCATGACCAATCCACCATGATGGGTTCCACCAAAGATGCATATTATTGTTATCCTTCACTTTCATTGTATATGTCATGGGCTGTTTGCGAGTACATTCAAAGTACTCATTGGCTTGCCACTGGTTATGTTATTGACCAGACATGGAAGGACAAGAGTTTGGAGATGAGTACGTCTTTGGAGACGCCCCTGCGAACTAGGACGCTTCCGAGTCAGAATGCCTGCCGGTGTAGCCTTGATGGCATTGGCCTTAGGCCTAACCATGTGAACTTGACCATTCGGTCATGTAATAATTTGGTACTTGGATGTAAGACTCCTTTTATTTCAGTATATGTGTGTTCGGTGAGCATTGATCTCTGGGATCATTGAGCACGATCATTCGGCGATCTCGACTTGTAAGTCTGGGTCCCCACAATGGCAGTGGTCCACCATGGCTACAATGTGCTCAAGATGCCGGGGAGCGGCGGTGTCATCACCATTCCTTGTCACGAGAAGGATGTCGTTTGGGCACTTGAGCGAGCATACCGCGCGGCGATGGTAGAACACTTAGACGATGAAGATGACGAGCTGCCTCGCGAAGACCCGCGCAAGAAGAAGAAGGAGCTCCTCCCCATGGAGTGCCCCGGGGCTTCGGGATCTGTGCCCGGGAGTTGAGCCCTGCGCCCCATCGCATAGGGATGCGCGCTCGGCGCCCATCTTGGGTCGGAACTGGGGGCTCCCATCGGAGAGGCCCCTAGCTTGATCAGTGAGGCGAAGGTGGCGTTCGAGCACTTCCCGAGGGCGCACTCCAGAGCGCGTCCGACTAGCTCTCACGAGTCCGTCATTAGAGGAATCCGAGAACTTCGCAAGGCCCAGACCATGCGACGCGTTGACTGCCCTCCACCACCTATCGCAGTCGCCATCGTCGGCACGGTTGACAAACCCCGCATCTCCATCAACGCGTCCGCAACCAACATAGCCGCGGCGCATAGCCCCTTCTGGCCTATGGTGACTGGCTACCGGTGGGAGTACCCGGGCGCCGACGCCTTCATGCCCTTCGGTCTAAGGAACACGGCTGCCAGTTACCAGAGGCTCCAACAGGCCATGCTCGTACCCCGCCTGCTGGGGCGTCGTGAGGAGGCAGAGGAGATGCTCGGGCCAAGCGATGGCCCTAAGCCTCGAGAGGCGGCGGACCCGTGAGGGTCGCAACCGTGGAGACAAGAAATGAAGCGACAATGGAGCCACTAGCACTTCTGCGGCTCGGCTGCCAGGTGACTTTTTGTTGGCCGCTGTCAGGTAACTTTTCGGTTCACCCCGTCCGTGGGCAACCCCGGGGCCATGCGGCCTCCCCCCGGCTCCGGACTTTCCCTGGCTACTACTTTCATTTATGCATCATTTGGTTGTTCAATATCACCTACTTGACATCCTAACGTTCTACCTTGGTTATATTGTCGGGCGGTCGGCTCCCCGCTAGGATTTGCCAATAACCCAAACCCAGTCAATTCAGTTCACCAATGTCTCAGGGGTAGGGACACTCGTGAGGCCATACCATCCTTGCGACCTCCCATATACACCCCTACCGTGACACTCTCATGTAATAACGAGTCGAGGCTGTATATGCCAGGTCCCCCCGAGGACGCGGATGGATCCATCCCACGCCTAGTGGCAGCCCTACGCTCCGCACTGGGGAGATGGTCAGGCCCCAATGCCTCGGGGGTAGGGACACTCGCGAGGCCATAGCATCCTCGCAACCTCCCATATACACCCCCACTGTGACACTCTCACGTAATAACGAGTCGAGGCTGTTTACACCCAGGGCCCCTGAGGAAGCGGAAGGGGCCACCCCACGCCTAGTGGAAGACCCATGCTCCATGTTGGGTACAGATACGGGCAATCAACATAGTCCACCAATGACTACGCTCCCATCTGGCACCAACACATCCCGTCAATGGATACACCCTCGGCCGGCAAGGAGATCAACGTAGTCCACCCATGACTTCGCCTACACCCAGCGCATGGCGCAAACAGCTGAAGGTATGGAGCCGCTCGCACGTCAAGGGGGACCCCTTAGCATCACAACTCAGGGGCCTAACTATGCCCGTGGCCCCTTTCCCCTTCGGGCCATCCTTGGATGGTTCAATCGCGGGAAGGTACGCGCGCGGCGGGCCCTGCCTACGCAGAGCCCAGTGCGCTCGACAAATCGCTTTGGATCCCTTAGGAAAAATGTTGGACTCACTCGTACGTCAAGGGGGGCTCCTGAGCATCGCGACTCAGGAGCCTGAATTGCGCCCATAGTCCCTTTGCCTTTTGAGCCATCCCTTTTCGGCCGGTTCAACCGCGGGAAGGTATGCGCGGGGCAGGGCCTACAGACACAGAGTGTTGAAGGAGTTCGAGAGTCTTATACCATCGATTTCCTAGGGGGAGCATCGAAGTCGCTCGCACATCAAGGGGGGGCCCTGAGCATCACGACTCAAGGGCCTAACTGCGCTCGTAGCCCCTCCCCCCTTTGGGTCTTCCTTGGTTTCCGGTCGGTTCAATCACGGGAAGGTACGCACGAGGCGGGCCCCGCCGACACAGAGTGTTGAAGGTGTTCTGAGTTTCGAAATCTTCGCCATGTTCTCCTCATGAGGGCAGCACGCGCGTCAAGGGGCCGGGGACTCCTGAGCATCGCGACTCAAGAGCCTAACTGCGCTCGTAGCCATTCCCCCTTTGGGCCATCCTTGGTTTCTGGTCGGTTCAATCGCGGGAAGGTACGCGCGGGGCGGGCCCTACAAACGTAGAGTAACACAACGAACATGAAACGGGCAAAGCAAGGAAAACATTCAAGCATTCAATTATTACAGACCATGACCAAGTTCCTAAAAACGCAAATAAATTTAACGCCTCGATGAGGCACAATGTGCATTGCAGGAAGATAACAGGTGCAAGGCATCAGGAGGAGTCGCCGCCAGTCACCTCCTCCACAAGGGGCTGATCGTTGACGTCGGAGGCATCATCTTCCCTGTCGTCTCTTTGAGCGGTACCTGGAGACGAAGGGGGCGTGATGCAAGCGAACCTCCTCACGAGCGCCTCCACGAGACCTTTCACTGCGTCCGTGGCACCGTCGTGGGCCTCGGCCGGGACCGCCATGATCACGGAGCTCAAATTGAACCCGGGGTCACGAAGATGAAGGTGACAGAAGATGCGAGTCGCAGCCGCGAATAAGAGGTCACGGCACTCGCCGTCCAAGATCTTGTCCATCTGTATGACTGTAGCCTCCAGCGCCGCGACAAGCCCCTTCGCGAGCACGGCGAAGCCTTCCTCCGGGTTAGCCAGAGGCTCGTCGAACATGTCCCGACAGAGAGAGTGGAGCGCCTTGCGAAGCCCAAGATCGACGTCATGGAAGCGAGCCAGCTCGGAGGTCTTCCTTTCCTCGGTCGCGGTGAGGGCTTTTTCCCAGGCCGCAAGGAGAGCCTCCTTCGTGGTGACATCCTTCTCCCGCTCAACCAAGTGCTCCTGTTCCATGTCTAGACGACTCGCCTCCCGGGACTGCTCTCCCTCCTAGGAGGCGAGCTTGGCCTCGCGGGCCTTGAGTTCCTCCTCCTGCTAGTGGCGTTGCTCAACCAGCTTGGCATTCTCCCTTTGGAGGGCACTCAGGCGGGTTTCCACCTCTTCGGAACGCTCGACGGCCGCCTTGGCCTCCTTCAGCGCCCCCTCACACGTGGCGCGGGTGGCCATGGCCTCTTCCTCGACCTTCCTCATCTCGACTGTGACACCATTCAGGGCGGTGAAGGCCGCATCCAATCTTGCCCCGGGGAAGCATCGAGGCCTTCTGGACCCCCTCCCGAGGAGCCTCCAATACTGGCGTAGGTGGCGCTACTGGAGGGGCAACACCATGAAGAACAAGGGACCCCGAAGGCCTCTCAACAGTCGCGGGCGTCAACACCTCCGGAGCCTAGGGATCATCGTGGGCCTGTTCCCCAGGCGGCGGTATCCCCACGGTCGTCTCAGGATGCTTCGGGGGCTTGGGGTGCTTGGCGACCAAGGCCAGGGAGGCCGCCCCACGAGCCTTCTCCTCCCCACCCACACACGGCGACGTGCGAACAGATGGTGCATCGAGATCCGCCTTCGGCTTGGTGACCGTCTTCTTCCTCTTCACCCCCGGCGAGACTACATCCCTGGGCGTTAAGCAAAGGGAGTAAATCAGCCAAGCACAGACAATGTATGCACAAGGCGCGCCCCAGCAGGAAGCTTACTCTTCGAAATTGCACCATCTCTTCCTCTTCTATGTCCCGATGACGGTGGAGGAAACGGGGCCCCCACGGAGGGAGGCGAGCTCGGCGCCTTGGCTCTCCCGCCGGCGGAGGCGGGGTGCACAGGATACGGTTCAGCCCCGAGCTTCCGGGAAGCGTACACGCATGCAGACCGCGTGGTGCTCGGGGTTGGCACGAGCCCCTGGAGGTCTTATCCGGGCGTAAGGGGGTTCCGTGGAGGTATCATCAGTGGCGCCATCATCCTCGAGTTCCCGAAGAAGGACGGATTGCGACGGGGGGGCACGCTCACCGCACGGTCGTCAACGGTCTTCTCCGAGCGCCCTTCCCCGGAGGTGTCGCCGGATGACACCTCTACCGGACCTGAGCCTTCAACCAGGAGAAGCCATAGCTCGTTGAAGATGGGCATCGCGGCGACCAGCTCGATCCGGTCGTCATGACGATATAGTGGACCGAGGGTCTCGGGAAGGTCGCCAGGGTCACCGCCCAGCAAAATCGCCAAGTCCCTGCTCAGGTCCTCTGAGGGAAGGTCCCGGGACCGAAGCTGGAGTTCGTCGTCGCCAGCCCAGTACTCCCACAGGGGCCTGGAACGTGCCTGGAGGGGCGCCAAGTGTTGTGCCAGCAACTCCTTCACTATCATTCCCCCGGTGAGCCTCTTGGCATTGATGTCACGGGAAAAACGCTCCAGCACGGGCACAACCCGAGGGTCGGAGAGCTTCGTCGAGCTCCATGCGGAGGTCTTCTCCAGCAACACCTTCGACTCTTCTAGCCGGGGGTTGGCATCATTGAGACACATGAGGACCCAACGGTGCCTAAAGTTCTCCACCTTCTTCCCAGCCTTCAAGACCACGTTGCCACTCTGGGCCACCACAAAGGAAACGCACGCCGACAAGTGAGCACCATCGTGCAGTCGCAGGCTGAAGAAGTGGCGGAGGAGGGCAACCGAAGGTTCCACGCCAATGAAAGCCTCGCGATAGAAGGGAAAGACAGACAGAAGCAAGATGGAGTTGGGCTGGAGATGAAGGGCTTGGATCCCATGGTGGTCCAAGACAACAGAGAAGAATCAAGAGAAAGGCGGCACCAGCCCAGCGTAAATATTGTGAGGGAAGAAGGGGTATACCACCCTAGGCGCGGGCCGCTCCTCTACGGCGCCAGGACAAATCAGGGTTCGCCCATGCTCGCTGGACTCGGCCGTGGTCCATAGAAGCACTGGGACGAGATCTGCATCCCTGGAGACGGTGCAGTCCAGCAGCGGAGAAGCTGGGGCCAGACCATGCCCCTCTGGCCTCTGCTTGCTGGCAGGCGCTATTGCTAGACTGGCAAGGAGCTATGCGGCGCTGGATCTGGGAGGCACCAGTCAGAGTCAAAGGCTTAGGAAGAAAGACGAGTGCAGAAGAAGGAAAGCAATAAGGCACCGAAGCTACAAGCAGGGCACCTAATAAGAAGGGCAGACATAGAGGACAAGGAGGATCAGACGCCATCCACGTGACACGCGCCGGCCTGGCCCACAGGAATTTGAGGGCCCACGGCATCTCATGCTGCCCATCCAGGCTCTGCCCTGAAGCCAACTTGAGCACACCGCAGGCCCGGGGGATACTGTCGGTGTTCTGGGATTGGGTGTACTGAGACGTGCCTGCCTATGGCCTAGGGCGAGCCCGCATCACCGGAGCAAACCAACAAGCCCGGCACAGCTTAAGGGAAGGCCCTCGTGAGGGGCCAAGCCTCACGAGGAGGAGGAGCATTAAGACCCGCACGGGGCCTCCTCAAGACCCCTTCAGAGCAACGGATATTCCAAGGCAGGGCCGGGCCTCAGGAGTCAAGGGTGACGCTAGGAAAGGACAGGCGAGCAGCAGATCGCAGGACAGGACAGTTTCCCCGTTGGTGCAAAGGAGGCAGGACCATACAGGTTTCCCAAAGTCATCTTCCAAAAGTTTCCCTTCTAATGCAACAAAGCCGCAGCCTCCCACTAGTAGGGCAAACGTCATCCACGGGCCCATCTCTGCGGCGCGGACAGTTACTTTGCAGGCGAATACCATCTTGGGGCAGGGGATCATGTTCCCCTTCAAAATTGGTCGTTGTGGGATCCCTTCCTGCCGAAGCGACGAGGGAAGAGGACCCGGGCCCCCGTTATATATATAGGGTAGGATACTTGAGAAGGGAGACTTCATTCAGAAGGTAGAACAACACACTTAGTTGCTCAGCCTCTGGAGGCCCAAGAACACTTTACTAACTTATCCATCACCTCCGTGAGAGGCAATCCACCAAAAGAAGGAGTAGAGTTTTACACTTCGCAGTGGCCCGAACCTGGGTAAACTATTGTGTTATGTGTTCCCCTCGCCATCGAGTGAGTCCTTCATCGTTCCCATGGAGTAGTGAGTTAGGCGAGGCGAAGCGGGGGAGATCTCCGTACATGCCCGAGTGATCGAATCCTTAGGGTTTGCAGAGCCTGAAATCCGACAGGCGCACCTTTTTTCTCGGATAGAATCCAGTTGGCCGCATTCTCTCAATCAGATAGTCTGTACCCGGGTGCAATCTTACACTCGAATATTTTCGATATGGTCGCATGTTTTGGCCAGCCGACTGATAAGAACCAATGTTCAGTCAGCCGTTATATGAGTAGTCAAGTCGATTCCAAACAGATTGTCGCAGCCTGCCTAGAAACGGTGTCATTCGTCCAGTCGGTTCTATATACCAACTGAACGTATCAGATTACAATGTCCTTGGTCACTTCAAGTTTGTCGGCCGGTCAGACCGTGAATCGGCCGATTGATTGGCATACTTCAACATCAACATGTCAAAAGTTGGCTTGATCCGCTTCCGATGTACCTTGCCTTCATTCATTTCCACTTTCGAACTTCTGGACTCTTGGGCTTAACAAACTTGACATGAGTTCTCTCTTGTACTTGTGGTTGGCCCCCGGGTGTAGTATTCTTGATGGTGATCTTAATCACCTCCTTGCCACCGGGCTGTTTTTCAAGCACAACTTGTCAACCCAAGATCATGTCGCCCTCCTTGCTTTTCCTGGGCTCACCTAGGACAATATTGGACTTATTAGTAGATTCGGCTACCTCCGGCCGAACGGGAAGTTTGTTCCCCTCCATATCCATGGTGTTCATAGGAAAAAGGTTGTTTATCTACTTGCATCTTAGAAAAGTTCAATCGTCCATCATTAGTTGCCGATTGTATTTGTCGTCAAAAACCATTACAGTCATTAGTAGCATGAGAAAAAGAGTTACGATACTTGCAATAAACGCGCCATTTCAGCTCTTCAAACGGCAGTAATGTATGAGAAATTCTGATAATCTTAGCTTGTAACAAAGCATCAAATATTTCATCACACTTCGCAATGTTAAAGGTAAACTTCATCCCTTCATCACGATTCTGATGAATCGGTTTCAGATCCTTGCAAGTAAATGGTTTGGCCTTTGATGGCCAAACAAATTCAGTAGCATAGATATCACCCTCATCATCCGAGTGATCACAATCATGTTCAACCAGATTCATCTTTGGACGATCAGTTTTATATCTATGTACTTCATTAAGATCTCTATTTCGGATTCCCTGAGCCAAAGCTCTTTGCAAGACTTGGTTTAGACTTCAAAATTCATAGCCTTCTAGCTTTTCTCTTATGTGAGTCTTCAAACCATTAGGCACAAGATCTGCCATGTCTCTCTCGGTTATCACCAAACTATAACAACAGTTTTTTGTATCTCTCAATCTCTTGACGTAATTGAAGACCGATTCATCATGCTTCTGCTTAACCGATGTAAGATGTGATAACCTAAGTTCATTTTCGCCGCTATAAAAGTGATCATGAAATTTCTGTTCTAGCTGCGACCACACACGGATAGATCCATGTGGTAAAGAAGAGAAACATGAATATGTAGTACCAGTTTAGGACAAAGGGAATAAATGCACTTTACATTCATTTAGTGAACCTGCTTCACCTAACTGAGCTATGTATTGAATAACATGCTCCCATGTGGCTTTTTTGCCCTCTCCATTAAAATCGACAAAATCTAGAATTTTATATCCTAGAAGGCACTCGATTGCATCGAAATACTCGGGATATCGTTTTTGATAAATTGAAGGTAATTCAACACCAAAAATTTCTCGAAGCATCTTAGACATGTCCTCATTGAAATTAGCTAGAGCATCGTCCATAGTGGACGATGAAGTTTGTTGCAATGGCGTAGAAGGAGTAGGATTACTAGCGGTAGGTAGGAACTGGGGTATATATGTCGAACCATAATTCGGCAATGGTCTAGCAACATTTGCACCTATAGGTAACACTTGGTTCGGTATTGCCACCAAACTTGGTATGCTCATGATAGGACTAGTGGGTACAGCCACAATCCGGTTTGTTTGAGCGGGATAATAATTCATCGGCATGGTAGATGTCGATGCAATGAGTAAAGACATATTAGGGTTTTGTGCACCAATCGTCACACCAACATTACGAGTGGATGATTGAGGCATATATTTCTAAGCATGAGTATTTTCTAAAAAAGATTGGTTGATCAGATTGTTACCATCGGCAATACGACACTTAATCTCAGCCCATTGCTCAGGAGAAAAGGTAGTACTCACACGCGGTTTAACCTTCTTGGCTTGAAGAGGGGGGGAACTTGATTTCTCCAATTGGAGTGGCATTGCCTTGGTGATCCTTCTTGAAGTTTGCAAGGAACTCGTGCAGCTCCTTCTCTTCGCGTGCCTTCTTGTACTCCTCATAAGCTTGATGATGATCAGCCGATAGTACATCAAGCTTGGGCTTAATGATGTTATCGGCGTTTACCTTAGATGGGTTGGGAAGATCAGACATGATGGTTGATGATAATGGTTGATATTTAGTCCCTGGTGGAGTTGCCAAAAAGTGTGTTGACACACGAACACGTCACGCGTACCCTCGACGCCGGGGGTGATGCACCGCAACTCACGTCAAAGGAGATCCGACCGACAGCACGATACGCAAGAAAGTCGGCGGATGCTTTTGAAGACCCGAAACCCCACACGCACGAGAGGGACCCCGTCAGGGAGTGCGATGGCTACGGGATGCCCGAGGTCGATTCTCTCGCCCCTAGATCCTCGGTATTCGCAACTCTCAAAGTTGAAGAACAGCGAAGAACGAGAGATAAAAATGATGGAGAGATAAAATGTAGATGAAGAAGTAGTATATTGATGTTTTGATTATGTGTTGTTTCAATCGGCCATCACCTCAAATATATATATGAGGCGGCTGGACTTCTCGTACGAGCAAAGGATTCATCTAGTCTTTACTTACAAGAAAATGACACCAAATCACGACCTAGAGTCCTAATTCTATTCTAACTCGGATTCAACCCGAATCGGGCCCCAACTCCTATATTGCTCCTTGCGCGGGCCACAGAATCTGCATATGACCTCCAATTAAGATGATTTATGTATCGAAATCGATCGTCTCGATGATACAAACAATTCTCATGTTGATCAGTTTTCCAAATAAGGTCATCTTGAATAATCCATGAAGTCATCTTCAACTCCTAGTCGGACTCGGCCACACGGCTGACTGTATTGTCTGAATCTTGTATCGTTTCTGGAGTCTGCATACTATCTCAGATGATGATGACTCCAAAATAAAAGTTAACTACCTTGATGATACACACAACTTTCATGTTAAACACGTTTCCATATAAAGACATCTAGACAACCTTTTGCACCTATCTTTCAGCTTCCGATTGGATATTGGTCAACATCACTCGGATTCAAACCTTTTCAATCGGATATTAGGACCCTTCACTCGGATTGCACGATCATATTCATTCATCCTAATAATAAGATTTCACCTGGAAAACAAGATTTTCATTCGTCCGACATCTTCTCACTCATCCCGCAACCTTCACTCGGCTTCCGGGCTGAAACTTTAGCCTGATCTTGTTTTGTCCCTCTAGGTCGCATCGGAATACGGATTGAGACAAAGTATATATTAAAGTCAATCGTCTTGATGAGATGAAGAATTTTAGTGTTGTATGTTTTTCCATGAGAGGTTATATTGGTTGTATTCTGCACCATGCCAAAATCAGGTGTCAACACAAGCTAAGTGGGGTGTGCATTCAACTTGCTTGCTCATGAAGACCTCGGGCATTTGAGGAAGCCCATCATCGGAATATCCAAGCCAATTTTACAATAATGATAATATAATTCCCACTAGAATATGAAATGACATATCATGAGACTCACTATATGAGGAACATGGTGCCACTTTGAGGCACAACTGTGGTAAAGGATAGTACAAAGTACCTTCTCTCTTTTTCTCTCACTCATTTTTTGATCATTTTTTTATGGTGGGGTCATTTGGCCTCCCCAATTTTTCATTTTCCGTCTATAGTCTCTTCCCGACTTGTGGGGGAATCATAATCTCCATCATCCTTTCCTCACTGGGACAATGCTCTAATAATGATGATCATCACACTGTTGTTTACTTACAACTCATGAAAGCTCGATATGAAGAACTATGACTTAATATGAATGCCTCCGGTAGTGTACCAGGATGTGCAATGATATAGTGTGACATGTATCAGCAATATAATGAATGGTGTCTTTGCCACAAATGCTATGTGTGGTCTATATGATCATGCAAAGCAATATGATGATGAATGAACTAGTCATATGATGTAATAGTGGAATTTGCATGGCAATATATCTTGGAATGGCTATGGAAATGTCATGGTAGGTAGGTATGTGGGTGTTTTGAGGAATATATCAGAATATTTCTGTTTGACACAGCATATCATGCCACGGGGTTTGGATGCACCTACGAAGTTTAGACCGATCCTCGAGGTGAGAATGGGTAATGCACGGTACCCAAGAGGCTAGCAAAATGTGAGGAGGTAAGATTGCATGTGTCCATTGTTTCACATTAGTCATGAAGAACTCATATACTTGTTGCAAAGTTTTATTAGTTTCATCACAACTCAAAGAACTACCCACATGCCTCGAGGGAAAGGGTTGGGAGGAGTTAACCACCATGCGACTCCGACTCAAAACAACACTAGGATTTCAACAAGGAATAGAAATGTTCACACATGCAAGCCATGCCTTTTTAATATTCAGATAAACAAGAAATTTACTCCTCTTAATACCGATACTTCTACGAATCAACAATGATGCACTCACACCTTTTTCTTATTGCCACATCAATATCATTAACCCACAATTTCTCTACATGATGGTTTTGATAATCATTCATTGAATACCTATTATTTCTGGACTAGCCTTATGACCCATGAGAATTGCCGCTATTTTTTACTAACTCTCCAACAAATATAAGTGAAGAACGATAATTCAAAAAATTCTGTAAAATCTACATGCCATCGTTCTCAAAAAGATATAAGTGAAGTACTAGAGCAACTGTTTTTTTCAAAAGATATAAGTGAAGCACAAAGAGTATTCTAACAAATCATGATAAATGTGTGTCTCTCTAAGGTTGGTGTGTCCATAAAATTATTATTGCGGCAAACTAAAAATAAAAAAGCAAACTAAATCAAACAATGCTACTAGCAAAACTCATATCATGTGACGAATAGAAATGTAGCTCCAAGTGACATACCAATGGATTGAGACAAAAGAGGGGATGTCTTCTGGGGCATCCCCAAGCTTATACACTTGAGTCTTCCTAGATTATTACCTTGGGGTGCCATGGGCATCCCCATCCTTAGGCTCTTGCCGCTCCTTATTACATCGTCCATCACGATAACATCCAAAATTTGAAAACTTCAATCACTCAAAACTCAATAAAACTTTGTGAGATTCGTTAGTATAAGCAACATACCAAACACTTAGGTACTATTGTAAATTGATTTATATTTCATTATTTCATAATAGGTACTGTATTCTAACTTCTCCATGGCTTATACTCCGTGATACAATCTTTATCATCATCAAAACAAGAAAACTATGGTAGCAAAAATAGAATTTGTCTAAAACAAAACAACCTATTGTAATCTGTAATGAACCTATACTTCTGTAACTCCAAAAATTCTAAAAAATAGGAACACCTGAGGAATTGATACAACAATACTTTGTAATAAATTCAACTTACAAATGCATTCTAGTAAAATCAGATAAATTATGCATTGGACGTCAAAGTTTCTATTTTTGCAGCATATCAATTATACTTATCATACAAATCATCCCAAAGGCTTTACTTGGCATAAACACTAATTTCAACATTAAAATACAATCATTACAGAGTAAATAATCATATCATCACACCAAGACATAAAGTATAGTTCATATCCTGAGAATCCTGCATCATCATCTTTTCTTCTCAGGTATCTTGAGCCTGAGGTGTCCTGACACCAAACAGATCTGAATCTCGGACAGATATGATGGTTGGAACATTTTTCCAACAATTATAACTTTGGTCTTATGTAATCTGGTACGGTGATGTCTTGTCTAGCACACCGGGCCGAAGGAGCTATTGTTATAAATTCTTCATACGTAAGGTTAGCCATTCTACCATGCGGAAAATATATGACTTATTTCATAAGTTGTTCCTCATGAATCCTCTTTGTGTTCCTATTGGTCCGGTCTTACCTGATGACCATGTCGATGCTACCCCGAAGCACAGATGTGGTACTTCAAATTTCAACAGGAACATTCGAAGCACAGTGCTAGATTGTTCCTGATCAATTATCCAGACCGCGTGGTATGGGTTAACATCATGATTCTTCTTGCCTCTCTATCAAAATAGTTATGTACTTGATGACCTATCATGTATACCATACTCTATGTTTTCCTCGGGATTGGTATACTTTAATACTTGTGTGTGTGAACACATTTTCCTTCCCATTGGTCTATTTGACCTTTCTTGTGGCATAACTTATCTAAGCAGTGTCAGTAAGACCATGTTACTATTGTGGATAACATTCCGGTAGCCGCCGGTGGACGAGAACTTTGCCTATTGGTCTGCCTCGTTTCAGCGAGCAGGAAAATGGTTCTATTCATCCCCCGCCCTTGGTACCGATGTTGTTGCAACATAACTGATAGGTTATCCTCTGACAAGTCTTGCTATCAAGACCGCATAATATGTCACCCCTCTGCCTACTCCCGGCCCGCATGGTGGACCCATAACCCAAAGTCCCACGCGATTGAAACCTGACTCTCCTATACATCTTTGACTCTGAGGTATCCCTTACACTTGGCTTCGTATAAAATTCTCAAGCAACCATTCAATGGAATGATCACTCTTCGATTCGGATATTATCCAAAATACTAAATATCAAGTCCGCATTATTCATGCGAATCTGAAGACTTCTCAGTCTCGTCAGAAGAGTCAGTATGACCGTCATCATCAAGATATGGTCTATCAACCTGGTAAAAAGGCTTATCTTCGTGTCACACCAATGAGAGGTGCACATCGCTTTGGGATCAAGGGCAAGTTAGCTTCTCTCTATATTGGTCCTTTCACTATTCTCGAAAGGCGTGGAAAAGTGGCTTATCAATTGGAACTACCGGCGAACCTTTCTCAGGTTCACGATGTCTTCCATGTGTCCCAGCTCCGTCGCTGCTTCAAGGATCCTATTCGAGCAGTGGATCATGATATGCTTGAGCTGCAACAAGACCTCTCTTATAAAGAGCGTCCAGTCCGCATTCTTGACCAAGCTGAACGTAAGACTCATCGCAAAGTCACCAAGTTCCTTAAAGTGAAGTGGTCAAATCATTCTGAAGATGCGGCCACTTGGGAACGCGAGGATCATCTTCGTGATGAATACCCCGAGCTCTTCCCTTCTACCTCTTAATTATCGAGACGAGAATTCTTATTAGTAGGGGAGAGTTGCGACATCCTCAGCTTTTGCTACAGTGTTGGATGTAATTAGGCTACAGTAAATCTATGCAATGAATGCCACGTCATCATAAGTCATATCGTTGATCTCGTGTTAGTTCAAAACCGAGTCAAAGTTCGAAGTTTAAAAATAAATCAAACGGGAAAAGTTTTAAAATGTTTAAAATAAAAATTGTCAGGGAAATTATTAAAAATTTCCTAATAAGTTATAAAAGTGAATTTGGCATTTTAAAGTTATTACAATCCCTATATAATTAAAAATGAGCTATATGTATAAAAAATAAAATTTAAAAAATTAACTAAAAAAATAATAAAATAAAAATAATAAAACAAAGACTACGCCCCCTTGGCCCAACTGGGCCTAGTGGCCTAGCTGGCCACCACCCACCGGCCCACTACAACCGCCTAGGGGTATAAGACCCCCACGGGCAACCCTTGCGCCACCACCCCGCTCCCAGTCTTCCTGCCCCCGCTGCCACCCTTCTCCCAGCCACAAGGCGCTCACCACCTCGCTATCGAACCCACGTCCCTCTCGATCTACCTCCCAAGCGCTCACTCGCTCCCCCACCACTCTCCTCGCGAGCGCCACCTGCCTCGCTCCGCTCCTCCCCAAATCCGACCTACCGTAGCCCCGCACCAACTCCCACTCGCTCCCTCGTGCCCTAGCCCCCTCCCCCCCGCCGTCTCTCTCCCTGTCCCGTTCCCCACGTCACCCTTTCTCTCCCCTCGGTCTCCCTCGGTCTCCCTCGCTCTCCTCGTCGCCCCCGGTCACCGCGCCCCATGGCCGACGCCCCACCAGCACCCCACCTCGCGTCGGCCTCCTTCTCCCATTGTCGCTCCGCGCCTTCCCTGCGTCGGGCCAGACTGGGGTTGTGCCGACGCCTCCGGCCGGACCCTTCTCCTTGCCGGCCGGCCCTCCGACGACCTTCACCGACCGCACCGCACCGCCGGCTTCCCCGTCGCCCTCCTCAACGGCTCCACCGATCCTCGCCGAACCTGCACCCTACAACGTGGCTGAGAACGCCCCTCTCCCTCTCTCGGTTCCATTCCGGCGATCGCCGCCATGTTCCGACGTCGTTAGGCTCTGGTTGGAGGTGTTGGAGATTGCCTCCTCTCTCTCTCTCTCTCTATGTTGAGAGTTCCCTGTTAGCACATAGGTTGGAGATGATTGTAAGAGAAAAGAAAAGAAATGAAATATGTATTATGAATGTATTATACGTATGTATGTATCATGTATGTATGTTTGTATGTATTGGGTATATATGCATGTATGTAAAAAGAATACAATATGTGTATGTGTGTTTTTTGTGTATGTGGCCATTGCCACTTACTCGTGGGGCCAACACCCCCACTCCGACTGACACGGAGGCCCCACACGCACAGTTAAAATATAAAAATATAATATAAGTTGTTATTAAATAAATAAATAATTAGATATATTATTTAATTAATAAGTTAATTAATTAAATAGATTATTTAGGTAATATGTTAATTAGCATAATTAAATTATCCTATTAGAGTATGACACGTGGGTCCCCCACTAAATTAATATGATTAATTAATATTTAAACCTAATTAAAAACTTGTGTCTATGACACATGGGACCCACTCGTCAATTGACGAGTCAACTACTCATGTCAGCATGACATCATGTTGATGTGATAATAGAATTAAATTTAATTAAATAAATCCGTTTTTAATTCCTAAATAATTAATAAAACTTCAAAAATTAATATAAAATAATCGTAAGTCAGATCAAAATAGTTTTCAACATGAAAGTTGATCAGCAGAACAAGACGAACCTCACATACACGGTCCATTCGTGTGTCACACATCCCTAGCATAGAAAACATGGAACTTTTCCATCGTTTTTCATGTGACCGGTAGTAGCCCGAGACCCGGAAAATATCGTCAGATATTCTTCCGACCCGTCTATGACGGATGTTCGTGCGTTAGCTCATGTCTAGCATGCATATTGCCATGTCATGCATCGCGATCGCACATGTTGCTGTTATTTATTGTTTCTCCCCCCTCTTCTTACCGGTAGGCCCCGAGACCGATGCTGTTGGCGGGTACATCTACGACCCTGCCTACCAGCCCTTTACCGCAGAGCAACAAGGCAAGCAAACCCCCTTGATCATCCCTATACTTCCTATGTCTTTCTCCCTCATGCTTGCATTAATAATTTTCTACTGTTGTAGTTAGCTCCTATATCTGATGCATAGCCTATTTTTGATGAACTGCTACTTTCAGTACTGCACCTTTAAACTTTTCGTATAGATGGAGCAGTCTTCCCCTCTGACCCCGTAGTCCATTTGCCCCGCTTTGTTTTCAAATCTCGATCCCTGATCGACGAGCCAGACCCGGCATGACACTCACACCCCTTAGATGTGCGATGCTACAGAGATAATATCGGGTACCGAGGGTGACACCTCATGAAGTACTCCTGATGATATCTCTGTATTATAGCTAGTCGGTCGTGGTTATCGAGGGTTATTCCTTTTTCACCATTCCCGACGATGCCTCTGTCGTGCAACCTCTCAAGTGTGGGACCCCCGAGGGTGATTCCTCTAAGTCCACCTTGACGGATACATCATTCAGAATCCAACGAGGGTGATGCCTCGGATTTCCCCCGATGTTACAATCACACAGTTACTCGACCAAGTTACTGGGATCATTGGTGATTCGTTGTTAGGCGGGTGGATTCCTGCGTGTTTGTGTCGATGGCCTAATTAAAATGATAATGGATTTGGGTATTTGATCTCGGTTGGTTGGAGACCTTTTCGCACTAACCGGCTACGCAGGAAGAATTATGGGTACTCGACGTCGTGGTATCAGCCGAAGCTTTTCATATGTCAGCAATAGAGCGTCGCGCGCCCGAGTGGTCCCGAGATGCATCGCACTTGTGATTAAGGGGTGGTAGGACTAACCTCGGCCGCCCACGCATCGTGCACGAGCGCGGAGGGCAATTGGGCCCATGAACCCTTTGTGCTTAGGAGTTAGACCGGTGGGCTGGCCTCTCTGTTGAGTGTTAGGTGGGGCTCCGACGCCTCGATATTTCGAGGCTGGGCATGAGCCATAAAAGTGTGTCCGGCTCGAGTGTTATCGAGCGTGACGGGAAACTTGGTGCACCCGTGCAGGGATGAAAATTAACTATTCGGATAGCCGTGTCCACGGTTACAGGATGACTTGGAGTTGTGCCCTGATCTTATACAACTACAATTGTTACTGAACTGGTTTTAGTTGCCCCGGGATTGCTTCCTCACAGGGAGTCGAGGGAGGATCTATGGGTTTGACCTCATATTAATATTTCTGCAGCAATATGACTTTAATATTTGTGTTACCCTGTTCTACTCTCGTCTATTGCTGCAAGACCCTGAAGATGCTAATCTTCGATAGGACTAGGCCTTCTCTCTATTCTTGCATTGCTGCAGTCAGTCCACATATAAACCCCTTCTTTGATATTGTTGCATACTTAGCATAGTTCTGATGTAAGTCTTGCGAGTACTTTGGATGAGTACTCACCGTTGCTTTGCTCCCCCTTTGTTCCCTTGATCTGTGCTGCGACTAGATGATGGAGCCCAAGAGTGGAGTTTCCTGCCGACGCCTGCCACCCCGATGGTGATTTCTTCGTGGAGGCCGCTAAAGACTAGGAGTACTTTAGGAAGTTCCCAGACAAGAGGCCTCGCCTCGTTCGATCGTGTTTCTTTTGTGCTAGCATTCTCTAAGGCACACCTTGTTTTATGTTCGTACTCAGATATTGTTGCTTCCGCTGACTCATGTATTTATCGAGCTTATGTATTCTTGCCCTCGAGGACCCTTGCTTGTAATATGAAGCTTGTATTATTTTATTTGTGTCTAGAGTTGTGTTGTGATGTCTTCCCGTGAGTCCTTGAATTTGATCGTACGCATTTGCGTGTATGATTAGCGTATGATTAAATCAAGGGCGACACAAAGAATGAAGCATTAACAATTTGAATATCAAGAGAGGTAAGTGAGTAACATGAAAGTTTCTAACCATATTTGCATGTCTCATAATAATTACATGTAGGATCATATTCAAATTCAACAATATAGCTATTGTACAAAATATTTTCTTCATGATCCACATGCACAGAAGTTCTATAGTCTTCCAAGATAGTGGGATTAACATTAATTAAAGTCATGACCCGTCCAAACCCACTTTTATCAAAAAATTCATAAGATTGATCATTCTCCAAAGTAGTAGGACCATTATTTCCTAAAGTTAACGCTCTTCCAATCCCACTTTTAGTAGGACTGAAAATATCATTATCAATGGTAGATTCAACATGAAGCTTAGAATTCTGAAGATCACAAGAATTATCATGATTATCAACCAAATCATGATCATTAGCACAATTGACATTCATAGAATTTATACAGACAAAATTACTATCATGCTTCTTATTCAATAAATGTATCCCAATAGCATTTTCATTCATTATGAGCTATTGGTTTACAATAAATAGGAAGTTTGAAAAGATTAGCAAGTGGATGAGGATCCATTTATATTAGATTTTTGCATTTACTTCCTGTCTTTGTGTGACAAAGATATAACATAACTAGGCAAGCACGCAAATATAAATATATTTGTTTTTTTATTTTTTAAGAAGAAAACTAAATATACTAGCAAATAAAAAGAAGAACAAGTGAATGGTACTTTGTGTTATGTTACTTGATAGTTGGTGATGATATTCCCCAATAATGACGCGAGAAATCCTTCCTGATACTTGTGATCCACATTGGGTTTTTTGTGAAGACGAATGGTAATCACAGCATAATGCGGGTAAGTATTTCCGTCGATTAAAAGACAAGTTTTATCAAACCAATAGGAATATGAATCCTCACCCGTCTTCAGCGGCTATACACAAAAGAGCAAACAACTTGCACCCAACGCGGGCAAGAGGGTTGTCAATCCCCTTGATCTCGTTATTTGCAAGCCAATGAGGTGTGTAGATAATTGTAGATAATTGTAACTTGCAAAATGAAATAAAAGTCAAATAATAACAACGAGGAAATTATAAGTTTCCTGAATATATAAGTGAATAGACTCGGGGGCAATAGTGTTCTCTAGTGGCATCTCTCATGAAAGCAACATATGGTGAGTAGACAAATTACTATTCGGCAATTGATAGGACATCGGATAGTTATGCAAATTTCACGGCAATGATCATGTGTATATAGGCATCACATCGATAAGCAAATAGGTTGAAACCTATTAGTATTACTATACCAATCAACCGCTATCCAGCATGCATCTAGAGTATTAAGTAAAACAGAGTAATGCTTGGAGAATGATGACATGATGTAGAAAAAGTAAACTCAACCAATATGAATAAACCACATCTTTTTATCCTTAGTGGGAGCAAAACATAGATGCAAATTGTCCCCTTCTCTCACTGGGATATAGAAACTCGCTAGTTTGAAGCCACTACAACGCACCCCTCTCACTGAAGAAATACCAAACTACTTGGCCAAAGCAATTCAATAGATCAGAGACATGCAAATAAGAATCATAAAAATCAGAGAAGACTCAAATATTTTTTATCAATAATCTAAACATAAACCCACAATTCATCGGATCCCGGCAAACACACCATACGAAATAATTACATCAGATAGATCAAAGCAAAGATGCGATGATCATTGTATTGAAGATTGCTACCTCTTGAGCTGGCGTTGGTTTTACCTTGAAGAGGAAAGGGTGATGCAGCAAAGTAGATAAGTATTTCCCTCAGTTTGCTGAGAACCAAAGCATCAATCTAGTAGGAGGAACAAGAAATCCCCAATAGTAGTACCTACACAAATAATCAAACACTTGCACCCAACGCTGTAAAGGGGTTGTCAACCCCTTCATAGTTATTTGCAAGGATGAGATCTGATAGAGATAGATATAAAATATTGATAGATCTCAAAGTAAAAAATAATTGCAGCAAAGTATTTTTGGTATTTTTGGTTTGTAGATCTGAAAATATAATATGAAAAATAGACCCGGGGGCCATAGGTGTCACTAGAGACTTGTCTCTTAAAGGAAAATAATACGGTGGGTGAACAATTTACTATCGAGCAGTTGATAGAAAACCAAATGATTATGAAGATATCCAAGGAAATTATTATGCATATAGGCATCACGCCCGTATCAAGTAGACCGAAACGATTCTGCATCTACTACTATTACTCCACACATCGACCGACTCCTGCCTGCATCTAGAGTATTAAGTTCATGAAGAACAAAGTAACGCATTAAGTAGAGGGATAAACTCAAGCAATATGATGAAAACCCCATCTTTTTATCCTTGATGGAAGCATTACAATACGTGTCTCGCTACCCCTACTGTCACTGGGTGAGGACACCATAAGACTGAACCCAAAACTAAGCACTTCTCCCATTGCAAAACTTACCAATCTAGTTGGCCAAACCAAACCAATAATTCGAAGAGACTTGCAAAGATATGAAATCATGCATATAAGAACTCAGAAGAGACTCAAATAATATTCATGCATAATCTGAACATAAAGTAACAATTATCCAGATCTCAACAAACACACCGCAAAAGAGTATTACGTTGTATAGATCTCCATGAAGATCATGAAGAACATGGTATTGAATATCAAAGAGCGAGAAGAAGCCATCTAGCTACTAGCTATGGAGCCGTAGGTCTGCGGTGAACTACTCACACATCATTGGAGGGGCAATGGAGTTGATGTAGATGCCCTCCGTGATCAATTGCCTCTCCGACAGATTACCAGAAAAGGCTCCCAGATTGGATCTCTCATGAACAGAGGCTCCCAGCGGCATTAAAGTTTTTTCATGGATCTTTTTGGCGATACAAGAATATTTGGGAATTTATAGGCCAATAATTAGGGAAAGGAGACCTGCGGGGGGCCCACAAGCCAGGGGGCGCGGCCACCCCCCAGGGCGCACCGTGCAGTCTAGTGGCCTCCTGGCAATTGCCTTGCCCCCTACTTCAAGCCTCTTGTGTGCGTTCTGGTCAAAGAAAAATAATTCCGGTGATTTTATTCCGTCTGGACTCCATTTAATATTCCTTATGTGCAATATTCAAAAACATGGAAAAAAATAAAATTTGGCACTAAGATCTAGATTAATAGGTTAGTCCCAATAATAATATAAAACAACAAATAAATGCATATAAAACATCCAAAACATAGAATACAATAGCATGGAACAATCAAAAATTATAGATACGTTGGAGACTTATCAAGCATCCCCAAACTTAATTCATGCTCGTCCTCAAGTAGGTAAATGATAAAAAGATAAATTTTGATGTGGAATGCTACCTAACATATTTATCCATGTAATATTCTCTATTGTAGCATGACTATTCAGATCCATAAGACTCAAAACAAAAGTCTATATCGACATAACAACAATAATATTTCAAGCATACTAATAAGGTAATTGCTTCCTTTCAAAATAGCATGGTCTGAGAAAGTTATCCCTACAAAATCATATGGTCTGGCTATGCTCCATCTTCACCATAAAAGTATCTAAATCATGCAAATCCTCGATGAAAATCAAGCAATCATTTCACACTTTTTATGTTCTCGAACCTTTTCAACTCTCACGGAATACATGAGCGTGAGCCATGGATATAGCACTATAGGTGGAATATAATGTGGTGGACATTGAAAAAAGAAACAGGAGAAGATAGTCTCACATCAAATAGGCATATCAACGGGCTATGAAGATGCGCATGAATAGATATTAATGTGAGTGAGTAGGGATTGCCATGCAACAAATGCACTAGAGCTATAAGTGTATGAAAGCTAAAAAAGAAAACTAAGTGGTTGTGCAAAAGATGTAATTCCACTAGTTATATGAAAGTGACAACAAAGGAGACTCTCTATGAAGAACATGGTGCTACTTTGAAGCATAAGTGTGGAAAAAGATAGTAGCATTGTACCTTCTCTCTTTCTATCATTTTTTTTCTTTTTCCTTTTTATTTATTTTTTTGGATGGGCTTCTATGGCCTCTTTTTTTAATTTTTGTATGGGCTTCGTCGGCCTCTTTAATTTTTTTGTAAAGTCCGGAGACTCATCCCAACTTCTGAGGGAATCATCGCTTCCATCATCCTTTCTCTCACACGGGACAATGCTCTAATAATGCAAATCATCACACTTTTCTTTCCTTACAACTCAATAGCTAGAACAAAGTATCACTCTATAAGAAATATGGAAGTGATTGTGCGTGTCATAAAAACGGGACGATGGTGTTGCATGGAAATATATCTCGGAATGGCTATGAAAATGCTAAAATAGGTAGGTATGGTGGTTGTTTTGAGCAAAATATATGGTGGCTGTTCTGAGCAAGGTGGGTTTAATGTACTGTCATAAAGAACTCACATACTTATTGCAAAAGCCTATTAGTTATCGAAGCAAAGTATTAGACGCATGCTCCTAGGGGAAGGGATTGTAGGAGTTAACCATCGCGCGATCCCAACCTCCACACAAATGTTGACAATCATTAAACAAGTGATGCTCCCACTACATCACATAGTGGTTCACCATACGTGCATGATATGGGAATCACAAGCTTTAACACAAGTATTTTTCTAATTCACAATTACTTGCTAGCATGACTATCATATCACCATATTCACATCTCAAAACTATATGGAAGGAATCAAACTTCTCATCATATTCAATGCACTTAATATGAAAGTTTTTATTATATCCCTCTTGGATGCCTATTATATTATGACTAAATTCATAACCTAAACCAATTACCATGTTGTTTAACGAGGTCTCAAAATAATATAAGTGAAGTACGAGAGTTTTAATAATTTCACAATACCGTCGTGCTCTAAAAGATATAAGTGAAGTACTAGAACAACATTGCCTAGATCAAAAGATATAAGTGAAGCATAAAGAGTATTCTAATAAGTTCACGATATAGTGTGTCTCTCTCTCCCAAAGATGTGTGCAGGAAGGATGATTATGCAAAATTAAAAAGTAAAGAATCATATCATACAAGATGCTGCAAGCAAAACACATATCATGTGGTGAATAAAAATATAGCCTCAAGTAAATTTACCGATGGATTGAAGACGAAAGAGGGGATGCCTTCCGGGGCATCCCCAAGCTTTGGCTCTTTGGTATCCTTGAATTTGGATTTGGGTGCCTTGGACATCCCCAAGCTTAGGCTCTTTCCACTCCTTATTCCGTAGTCCATCAAATATTTACCCAAAACTTGAAAACTTCACAACAGAAAACTCATGAGATCCGATAGTATAAGAAAAGTAAATCACCAATTAGGTAATGTTGTGAAGTCGTTATTTATTTATATTGATGTAATATGTACTATATTCTAACTTCTCATGGTTCATACCCCTTATACAACCCATAGATCCATCAAAATAAGCAAACAAACACAAAAAAACAGAATCCGTCAAAAACAGAAAAGTCTATAGTAATCTCTTTACTTCGAATACTTCTGTAACTCCAAAAATTCTGAACAATTAGGAAGATCTCGGAAATTTGTAAAACAATCTTGTGTAAATAATTCAGATTAAAAGCACGTTCCAGTGAATTTATAAAACTCCTGGACTGAGAGAGAAAGTTACTATTTTTCAGTAAAATCAACTTGCAAGCACCATAGACCATCCCAAATGTCTTACTTGGATCAAACACTAATTGAAACAAGAAAACACAATTATTACAGAGGTAATAATGTGTGCAACACTCAAAAACGGAAACAAAAACAAATCCAAAACAAATAAAATTATGTTGCCTCACAACAAGCGCTATTGTTTAACGCCCCTAGCTAGGCATAATGCAATAGATCTAAGTATTATCATCTTTGGTATGCAATCCATAGGTAGCTCTCATTATAGATTCATAAGGTAATATTATTTTCTTTCTAGGAAAGTTCTCCATGCCTTTCCCTAATGGGAATTAGAATCTAATATTACCTTCCTTCATATCAATAATTGCACCAATCGTTCTAAGCAAGGGTCTACCAAGAATAATAGGACATGTAGGATTCCATTCTATATCAAGAACAATGAAATCTACGGGCACATAATTCCTATCGAAAACAATAAGAACATCATTAATCCTTCTAGCATATTTCTTAATTGTAGAATTCGCTAGATGCAAATTTAGAGGACAATCATCAAATTCATGGAATCCTAACACATCACACAAAGTTTTTGGAATTGTGGAAACGCTAGTTCCCAAATCACACAAAGCATGGCACTCATAATATTTAATTTCAATCTTAATGGTAGGTTCCCACTCATCATAGAGCTTTCTAGGTATAGAGACCTCCAACTCATGTTTCTCTTCAAAAGATTTTATCATGGCATCCACAAGATGTTTAGTAAAGGCTTTATTTTGACTATAAGCATGCGGAGAATTCAACATGGATTGCAACAAGGAAATCCTTGAAATTCGAAAGAGTGGGCTCATTGTTATTTGAAGAGAAACTATCACAATTAAAATCCTTGAAATCAGAAAGAGTGGGCTCATTGCTATTTAAAGTTTTGACCTCTTCCATCCCACTTTTATCAATCTTATCACTAAGATCTATGAACTCTGAATCATTGGGACGCCTTTTAGCTAAAGTAGACTCATCTCCAGTCCCATCTTTTTCAAGAATTATGCTAGAAAAGAAAGATTCAATAGGTGTCACACCAATCACTTTTAGATCTTCCATAGCATGCACTTTTTTACTAGTAGGAGATCTTTTGGTATGCCATTGAGAGTTTAGTAGCTTCTCCTAATGTGATTTCCATAAAAGTACCACCTGCGGCTGAATCTAAAAGATCTCTACAAGGACAATTCAACCCTGCATAAGTTTTTTGTATAATCATCCATAAGCTCAAACCATGCATGGGGCAATTCATAATAATTAGTTTCATCCTCTCCCACGATTGTGCAACATGCACATGATAAAGTTGCTTAAAATTCATTATATCATTCCTAAGGGAGATAATCTTAGCGAGCGGAAAATACTCGGAAATAAAAGCATCTTTACACTTATTCCATGAATCAAAACTATTTTTAGGTAAAGATGAAAACCAAGTTTTGGCGCGATCTCTAATGAGAAAGGAAATAGCTTTAATTTAACAATTTCATTATCCACATATTTCTTCTTTTGCATATCACACAACTCAACGGAAGTATTTAGATGGGATGCGGTATCTTCACTAGGAAGGCCAGAAAATGGTTCTTCCATAACAAGATTGAGCAAAGCAGCATTAATTTCACAAGATTACGCACTAGTGGCGGGAGCAATCGGAGTAATAATAAAATTAGTAGTAGTAGTAGTAGTGGAAAGATCACATAACTTGGTATTCTCCTGAGCCATCGTGACAAAGCAAGCAACCTAGCACACAAGCAAGCAAACAAAAAGAGGAACGGAAAAAGGGCTAATAAAAAGGCAAATGTTTTTGGTATTTTCTAAAAATATTTTTAGAAGTGAGGGAGAGGAAAACGAGAGGCAAATGGTAGATAAAGTAAGTGCAAGAGATGAGTTTGTGATAGGTACTTGTTAGGCGTGATCTTGCTATGTATCCTCCCCGGCAACTGCGCGAGAAATCCTTCTTGCTACCTCTTGAGCAGGCATTGGTTTTTCCTTGAAGAGGAAAGGGTGATGCAGCGAAGTAGATATGTATTTACGTCAGTTTTTTGAGAACCAAGGTATCATCGAGTAGGAGGAACAAGCTAGGCCCCAATAGTAGTACCTACACGAATAATCAAACACTTGCGCCCAACGCTATAAAGGGGTTGCCAATCCCTTCAGAGTTATTTGCAAGGATGAGATCTAATAGTGATAGCTATAAATTATTGATAATATATGAAAGTAAAACAAAACTAAATAAATTGTAGGAACATATTTTTGGTTTATAGATCTGAAAATAAAATATGGAGAATAGACCCGGTGGTCATAGGTTTCACTAGAGGCTTCTCTCATAAAGGAAAATAATACGGTGGGTGAACAAATTACTGTCGAGCAATTGATAGAAAAGCAAATAATTATGAAGATATCCAAGGCAATGATTATGCATATATATAGGCATCACGTCCGTATCAAGTAGACCGAAACGATTCGGCATCTACTACTATTACTCCACACATCGACCGACTCTTGCCTGCATCTAGAGTATTAAGTTCATGAAGGACAGAGTACCGCATTAAGTAAGATGGAATGATGTAGAGGGATAAACTCAAGCAATATGATGAAAACCCCATCTTATTATCCTTGATGGAAACAATACAATACGTGCCTCGCTACCCCTATTGTCACTAGGTTTGGACACCGCAAGATTGAACCCAAAACTAAGCACTTCTCCCATTGCAAGAATTACCAATCTAGTTGGCCAAACCAAAACAATAATTCAAAGAAGAATTCAGAAGAGACTCAAATAATATTCATGGATAATCTGAACATAAACTTACAATTCATGGGATCTCGACAAACACACAACAAAACAGTATTACATTGGATAGATCTCCATGAAGATCATGAAGATCATGGTATTGAAGATCAAAGAGAGAGAAGAAGCCATCTAGCTACTAGCTATGGACCCGTAGGTCTGTGGTGAACTACTCACACATCATCGGAGGGGGAATGGAGTTGATGTAGATGCCCTCCGTGATTAATTCCCTCTCCAGCAGATTACCGAAAAAGGCTCCCATATTGGATCTCTCCAGAATAGAGGCTCCCGACGGTGTAAAAGTATTTTTGTGGCCCTTTTTGGTGATACGTGCATATTTGGGAATTTATAGGCCAAGAATTAGGGTTAGGAGACCTGTAGGGGGGCCACAAGCTAGGGGGCGCGGCCACTGCCCAGGGCGCGCCCTGCAAACTTGTGGCCTCCCGACAATTGCCTTGCCCCCTCCTCCAAGTCTATTGCATGTCTTTTGGTCCAAGAAAAATATTTCTCGAGATTTTATTCTGTTTGGACTCCGTTTAATATTCCTTATCTACAATATTCAAAAACGTGGAAAAACAAAAATTGGCACTAGGCTCTAGATTAATAGGTTAGTCCCAAAAATAATATAAAAACATATAAATACGTATAAAACATCCAAAACATATAATTTAATTGCATGAAACAATAGAAAATTATAGATACGTTGGAGACGTATCAAAGATCAAGAGAGAGAGATAGACATGTAGATACTAACTACGGACTCGTAGGTCTATGGTGAACTACTAACACATCATCACGAGGGCAACAACGTTGTATAACAGGCTGCCGGAACCAAGCTCCAGTTGGGATTGTCGTGGAGCAAACGCTTGCGATGGCGTAAAAAGTGTTTGGCGATGATATTTAGGGTTTCTAGAATAATTATGAATTTATAGGCGAGAGAACGGAGCAAGAGGGGCCACAAGGGAGGCACAAGCCATCAGGGTGCGGCCACCCCCCCCCCCCACTAATCGTCCCCTGTTGGCTTGTGGGCCCCTCTTGTGGCTTCCGATCTCCTCATGAAGCTTCCAGGTCTTCTTTTGGTCTAGAAAAAAATACTAGAAAGTTCCAAGTGGTTCACCGGACAGCGGTCAAAAAATATCCTTAGGTACATAAATAAGACTAAGGAAATGTTTCTTGGTTACGAAGGTGATAAAGAGTTCGTCGTAAATGGTTATGTTGATGCAAGGTTTGACTCTAATTCGGATGAATCTGAGTCACAAACCGGGTACGTATAGTGGAGCAGTCATTTGGAATAGCTCCAAGTGGAGCATGGTAGCAACATATATAGTATGACATAGAGATTTCCAAAGTCCACATGAATCTGAATGTTGTAAACTGAATGACTAAAATCGCTAGCACAAGCAAAACATAATCAACACCACAACTCATTGGGTGTTAATCACATTATCACGTGAACTAGATTATTGACTCTAGTACAAGTGGGAGACTGTTGGAAATATGACCTAGAGGCAATAATAAATTGGTTATTATCATATTTCCTTGTTCATGACATTTTTTATTATACATGCTAGAATTGTATTGATCAAAAACTTAAATACATGTGTGGACACATAAAAAACACCATGTCCCTACTAAACCTCTAGTAGACTAGCTCGTTGATGAAAGATGGTTGAGGTTTCCTAACCATAGACATGAGTTGTCATTTGATAATGGGATCACATCATTAGGATAATGGTGTGATGGACAAGACCCAATCATGAGCTTAGCATATGATCGTATCCCTTAGTTTATTGCTATTACCTTCTTCATGTCAAATATCTATTCATTAGACCATGAGATCATGCAACTCTTGACATCGGAGGCATACTCTGTGTGTATCCAAACGTCACTTAAAAAATGGGTGATCATAAATGTGCTCTACAAGTATCTCTAATGGTGTCTGTTGGGTTGACATTGATCGAGACTGGGATTTGTCACTCCGTGTAACAGAGAGATATCTCTAGGGGGGCCTCCGAGTAATACAACATCACAAGAAGCTTCCAAGCATGTGAATAATGAGTTTAGTCATGAGATCTTATATCATGGAATGAGTAAAGAGACTAGCCGGTAACAAGGTTGAACAAGGTATGGAGATACCGACGATCAAATGTTAGGCAAGTAATACATTGCTCGAAAAAGGTCATTGCATACAGTATTAACCGAATCCTTGACAACGTGGTTCGACCGATAAAGATCTTCATGGAATATTTAGGAACCAACATGTTCATCTAGGTCCCGCTATCGGTTATTGGTAAGAGAGATGTCTCGGTCATGTCTACATGATTCTCGAACTTGTAGGGTGTGCACGCTCAATGTTCGATGAAGCTAGAGTAGTATTGGGATATGTATGTCGGTGATCGAATGTTTTTCGGAGTCTTAGATGAGATCCGAGACAGAACGAGGAGCTCCGGAATGGTCCGGAGGTAAATATTTATATATGTGAAGTCATATTTTCGCTACCAAAAAAAGTTTCAGGTTTTGCCGAAGTTGTACGGGGAATCTTACGGAAAATTTCAGAGGGTTTCAGAAGTCCACAGAAGGGTTCCTCCATCTCCTAGGGCGTATATGGGTTGTAGGGGTGTGCCATGGACTTATTAGGCTAGGGGCATGATAACCCACAAGTATAGGGGATCGCAACAGTTTTCGAGGGTAGAGTATTCAACCCAAATTTGTTGATTCGACACAAGGGGAAACCAAAGAATATTCTCAAGTATTAGCAGTTGAGTTGTCAATTCAACCACACCTGAAAGACTTAGTATCTGCAGCAAAGTATCAGTAGCAGAGTAGTGATAGAAACAGTAGCAACGGTAACAGTAGCAGCAGCGACAGCAATAGCGACAGAGTAAAAGTAGCAGCAGTGACAGCAGTAGTGACAGAGTAACAGTAGCAGCAGCGACAGTAATAGAGGCAAAGTAACGTAGCAAGGACCAGTAGGAAAAACTCGTAGGCATTGGATCGGTGATGGATAATTATGTCGGATGACATTCATCATGCAACAGTTATAACACGGAGAGATGTGTAACTAGCTCCAGTTCGTCAATGTAATGTAGGCATGTTTTCTGTATGTAGTCATACGTGCTTAGGGAAAAGAACCTGCATGACATCTATTGTCCATCCCTCCCGTGGCAGAGGGGTCCTAATGGAAACTACGAGATATTAAGGTTCTCCTTTTAATAGAGAACCGGAACAAAGCATTAGCACTTAGTGAATACATGAACTCCTCTTAATATGGTCATCTCCGGGAGTGGTTCTGGATATTGTCACTCCGGGGTTGTCGGGTCATAACACATAGTAGGTGACTACAACTTGCAAGATAGGATCAACAACACACATATATTGACGAGAACATAGTAGGTCAGATCTGAAATCATTGCACTCGGGCCCTAGTTACAAGCATTAAGCATGGCAAAGTAGTAGCAACATCAATCTCAGAACATAGTGGATACTAGGGAAATCCCCATCAAAACTAACTCGATTACATGATAGATCTCATCCAAGCCATCACCGTCCAGCAAGCCTAGGATGAGATTACTCACGAACGGTGAAGAGCATCATGGAATTGGCGATGAAGGAAGGTTGGTGATGACGATGGTGACGATCTCCCCTCTCCGAAGCCTAGAACGGACTCCAGATCTACCCTCGAAATTAAGGAAGAACAGGTGGTGGCGGCGCCTCCGTATCGTAAAACGAGATGAACTCTCCTCCTTGATTTTTTTTCCGGATGAAAGGGACTAAATAGAGCTGGAATTGGAGGCGGTGGAGCTCCAAGGGCCCAACAAGCCTGCTAGGCGCGGCCAGGGGGACCCGCGCCTGGTGGGCTTGTGGGCTCCTCGCTCCACCCCTCCAGTTGATTCTTGCGCCAGTACTTTTTATATATTCCACAAAAAATCCTCGTAAATTTCCAGGTCATTCCGACAACTTTTATTTCTGTGCAAAAACAACACTATGGCAATTCTGCTGAAAACAGCGTTAGTCCGGGTTAGTTCCATTCAAATCATGCAAATTAGAGTGCAAAACAAGGGCAAAAGAGTTTGGAAAAGTAGATACGATGGAGACGTATCAACTCCCCCAAGCTTAAAGCCTTGCTTGTCCTCAAGAAATTCAGTTGACAAACTGAAAGAGACAAAACAAAAACTTTTACGAACTCTATTTGATCTTGTTGTTGCAATTATGTCTAACTCATATTTAGATTTTCAGCAAGATCATAAGCTAACCACATAAGCAATGACATTTAGGTCTCATGGCAAACTCATATCAATGGCATAATCAACTAGCGAGCAATAATAATAAGTTTCAAACGTCAACACTTCAATCAAAACAATGATGAAGCAGTATGAACAGATGGTATCTCGCTAGCTCTTTCTGAGACCGCAAAACATAAATGCAGAGCACCTTCAAAGACCAAGGGCTGACTGAACATTGTAATTCATGGCAAAGAAGATCCAGTCACAGTCATACTCAATAACAATTAAAAGCAAAGCATAGAAATGACAGAGGTGCTCTCTCATTGGTGCTTTTATAAGAAGAGGGTGACTCAACAGAAACATAAATAGACAGGCCCTTCGTAGAGGGAAGCATTGATTTGAAGAGGTGCCAAAGCTCAAGTTTTGAAAACAGAAATAATAATTTTGGGTGGCATGATTTCATTGTCAACGCAATGACCAAGAGTTTTCACCATCTTCCATGCTACACATACTATAGGCGATTCCCAAACAAAGAAGTAAAGTTTTGACTCCCCCACCACCGATCAATCACACTCCATGACTAGACGAATACTCGGGTCCCGTCCATACCAACATCAATCCAGGGGGAGTTTTGTTTGCAATTATATTTTCGATTTGAGCATGGAACTGGGCATTCCAATTACCGGCCCCTTTCTCGTGAATGATAGTGAATAAACACATATCGAGGATAACACACCTAGCATGGAAGATACCGATCGCCCCTTGTCACCACATGAGCGGTTCGGGCATGCAAAACAGATTATTTTCTTGAAGGTTTAGAGAGTGGCACATGCAGATTTACTTGGAACGGCATGTGGATACCGCATATAGGTAGGTATGGTGGACTCATATGGAACAACTTTGGGTTTATGGAAGTGGATGCACAAGCAGTATTCCCACTTAGTACAAGTAAAGGCTAGCAAAAGACTGGGAAGTGACCAACTAGAGAGTGACAACAGTCATCAAAATGCATTGAGATTAACCAACATTGAGTGCAAGCATGAGTAGGACATAATTCACCATAAACATGAATATCATAGAGGCTATGTTGATTTTGTTTCAACTACATGCGTAAACATGCGCCAAGTCAAGCCACTTGAATCATTCAAGGGAGGATACCATCCTATGATACTACATCATAATCATCTCAAGATTCATGTTGGCATCCAAGACAAACCATTATAAGCTCCTAGCTAATTAAGCATGGCATCAGAAACTATGATCTCTAAGTTGTCATTGCAAACATGTTTCTGTCACAACAAAGCTAAATCTGGAACGATGAGCTAATCATATTTATAAAAACAAAATAGATCGAGTTCATACCGGCTTTTCCAGGCTCAGTCACTTCATCATAGATCGTCATTATTGCCTTTCACTTGCACGACCGAATGATGTGAACAATAATAAGAGTGATCGTGCATTGGACTAAGCTGGAATCTGCAAGCAAACACAAAGGAGAAGACAAAGTAATATGGCTCTTTGACAGATAAACAGATATGCATGCGAGAGCCACTAAACATTGTAACCATGGTCTTCTACCTTGACCCAAAGAAAAAGAAAACTATTTACACGGTAAAGCTCCCAACAAGCAAAAGAAGAAAAGGAAATCGTTTTGGGTTTTCTCAAACTAGACAAACACACGAGAAGAAAGCGAGAAAAATAAATAAACTAGCATGGATGATACAGTGGAAAAGTGTGAACACCGACTAACAAAGTGAAAGTGTAAGCAAGAATATAAAGTCGGTGAGAAACACGTACTCCCCAAGCTTAGGCTTTTGGCCTAAGTTGGTCTACTCCCAAGGAGGGAAATAACCGTCTCCGGCGTACTCCAGAGTGTACTGAGGGTGCCACTACTGCGTGAGCTCCTCTGGCTCCCACTGATAAACTGGCGTCTGGTACTCGACTGGTAGCTCGGGCACGGGCGCTTGTGGTTGTGCTATGCCCCAATATGCGTAGATGTCCGAGGGCATAATAATGTACCTTCCTAGATGAAGATTGAACAAAGAAGGAGCAGGCAAAGTAATAGTCTCACGAGTACCCTAACTAAATACTAGGTTCTAAATCATCCTCTTATTTATATCTTTATCAAGAAAGTCATGGCAAACCATGCTATCATAATCTAGATATCTCTCAGGAAGAAGAATCTCTTCTTCCTCGTGCAGTCTAATAGGTATCTCAAAATGTCTAGCAAGACGGGTAGCACAGATACCTCCATAAACAACGCCTTTAGAACGGCTCGTGTTCAACCGTTGAGCTACTATAGCACCCAAGCTATAAGTTTTATCATTGTAAAGGGCTTCGTGCAAAACCGCAAGATCTGGGGAGCTAAGGGCTCCAGCTTTCCCGCGGCCAATCAAACATTTTCCCACGAATAATGAGAAGTACCGAAGCACGGGAAAATGTATGCTAGCAGCTCTAGCACAAGACACTCCTCTCTCCTCTCCTACAGCAATAGTATCTATGAAAGCCTCCAAGTGACGTGGACGAGGTTCATGAATATCCCCAACATAAGGTAATTTGCAAACATTGCAAAAATCCTGAAATGACATGCGCTGGGGGATATCAAATAATTTGAACTCAACCATAGGAGGACTCTTCCTTGGATAGAAGTTAAAGGTTTGCACGAAAATATTAGTGAGGAGGAGGTATTGCAGACACTTATCTTCAACGAAGGCAGTAAGGCCTGCGTTCTCCACAAAGTAGTAAAAGTCATCATAAAGTTCGACGGCGCGTAAGAATACATCGCTTGGCCACTCGCACGCTCGAACTTCTGCAACTCGGGGGACCGGATACTTGGGTTTATTCTTCTCATGTTCATCATCCTTAGGGTCACGGCTTGAAGAGCCTCTTAAGAACCTCCTCATCTTTTCCTTTTTCTAACTCTGAAAATTTCTGAAATTTTTAATCAATGAATGGAAAAGTGAACAAGGCTCAAGAAACTCATAGCAACTACTCCAACAAGTGCCTAGAGGCCATATCACGCATCAAAACTACTTGGGACCAGCTAAAATTAGCATGCAAAGCTCAAGAACAGGGTCACCAAGGCAGCAAAAATACGCAACGAATAAGGCACTAGAGCAAAAACTAATTGGACCAATGGAGGAGTCACATAGCAAGGAACAATTTCCCCAAAACAGTTTGGTGAATGGGGATTTGCACAAGGAGATCGAAAATCGTCGCAAGAAGAGCAAGAACACGGGTTTGAGCTGAGAAACATTTTGTTTGGAGGTAGGAGAAGGAGATGGGAGCTGGAATAAGTGGAGGGGACACATGGGCCCCACAAGCCTGGTAGGCGCGGCTAGGAGAGTACCCGCGCCTCCAGGGCTTGTGGCCCACTGGTGCATCCCCCTGACTAGCTCTCCGTCTCAGAATTTTTCAAAAATTCCAGAAAAAATCATACTTTATTTTCACGGCATTTGGAGAACTTTTATTTTCAGGACACTTTTCCACGGGAAGCAAAAAGCAGAAACCAGGGAAAATTAGAGCTAGATCTATCATTTTTCTTCTAAGCAACCGAAGGTGAAATCTTGGAACAGAGGTGTCACATCCGTGACACCTTAAGCAAGTTAGCTTTGTGCTCATGTTTTCTTTGCATTGCATCTAGGAAATTTTCAACAAGAACAAAGCAAGTGGTGAAGGAAAATTCTAAAACCCTAGCCACTTCTTAAATTAAAGGAAATTCCAAACTAGTTAAGATCAATGAACCCAAAATGGCCTCAAGAAAAGTTCAACTTTTCTGATAATTCTTGGAAACCAATAATCAATAAAGGAAACCATTTATTTTATACTCTTGGCATTTTAAATAAATGCAAAAAGCTACTGGTTTCAAGTTTTAAATTTTAAATCAGAAACTTTAAGCTTTCAAAAATGTTGAAAACTTTAGGAATGGTTGGAAATATTCCAACAAATATTCTGGGGTGTTCAACATAGTTTTTACAAACTATTTGGGAGTTGAAATAAATAGAAAATCAATGAAATAGCAAAACAGAAACAAAACAGAAAAGAAAATGAGAAAAATCTTACCTGACGCTCACCTCAGCCCGGCCCAGTAGCGCTGCCATCTTCCTCCTCGCCAGTAGGAGCAGGAGGTGGCCGCCGCGTCGCCGCGCGCCTCCAGGCAGCTCCCTGGCTCCCTGGCCGCCGCTTCGCGCTGGCAAGTACGGGGATATCCACCCCGAGCCCGTCCCTATCCGTTCCCCAGCTCCAGTTCCCCCTCCTCTCGGGATCTCTCCTCCCTCCTTCTGCCGCCATTACCACGAGCTCGAGCTCGAGCCGCCACGCCTCTAGCCACAGGAACCCCCTTCCGAGTAGTCCAGTAGCTTCGCCTCGTCGAGCTGGTTCTCTCTGCAACGGCCGAAGTCTCCCCGAGCTCTGCAACGTCCCCAACGCCATCGTCTTCAACCTTCGGTCGCGGGCAAATCGACGGTGAAACGCCGGCAACAGCCCTTCCCCGAGCCGTCTAAGCCCTTCTCTGCACTCCCCGTGAGCCTGCGATCATTTCCCCTCTTTTCCCCTCGGATCCGAGCCCCCTAGCCACTGGACCATCGAACCCGTACTCCGGCAGCCGCCCCGGCTCGTCGCCGGCTTACTCCGGCCACCTATAGCTCTCCCTTAGGCCAGCGCTGGATGAGGTCGAGCCTGGAGATCGCTCCTGTGCTCTCAGCCTCCTTTTCCGAGCACCACAGCACATTTTAGCATGTCTCCGGCGAGGTTCTGCCGCGGATCTGGTTGCCGCCGGCCAGGCTCCGGCGAGGAACGACGTGGCCAGCCTAACCCAACAGTTTAACGCCTAAACACTCACTGACAGTGGCCCAAGGCCAAGTCAAACCCACTTAGGGGCTGGTCAGCGCGGGATTAGCCCCTGAGAGGCTGACCAGTGGGTCCCCCTGTCAGGTTTGACCAAAACAGGTCAGTTGACCTGCTGATGTCAGGCTGACGCAATAAAGGGGTTTTCCAGTATAAGAATAATTCCAGAAATGTTTAAAACTTCAAAAATTCATAGAAATTATTCTGTAACTCCAATGAAAATAATTTATATATGAAAAAGTATCAGAAAAATCCAAGGAATCTGAATATGCCATTTTCAAACATGTTTGAAAATGTTACAGAACCCAAACATGTAGATTAATGAATAAGTTAATTCTTATAAATACTTTATAAATAGAATTTGGAAAATATTTAAATTTCACTATGAATGACATGATCAAACACTGTTCCAATTACAAACCAGCAACCTAACATGTCATCCCATGCATATTAAAAGCAAGTTGATCTGAGCATCAGGTCGAATCAATTAAAATGGTATCCGAGAATACCTCGTTTGAAATGATATTTGAATTTGATTCAAATCAACTTCAAACCTAATACATGCTAGCTACATTAGTTTATCACCTTGCATTCTCATGCCATGCTCATGCATCATCTTGATTGCATATGTTTGTTATTGATTGTTGTCATTCCTTTCGGTAGGCTCCGCTCCCCCAGATTCCACCGAATATCCGTCTGACGGATATTGTCACTCCTCTGAGCAACAAGGCAAGCAACCATTTTGATCATTCCAATAAATCCCATGTTCTTGCTCCTGCACTTACTTATTGCATTAGGATCAAATGCTTCAACTGCTTTTGCCACGTTAGTTGAACCCACTTCCTTTGCATGACCTATCCTTGTCAAAGTAAATAGTTGAACCTTGCAACCTAGCATACTTGTAGTTGCTTGAGCCATGATGTGCCTTATCCCGCTATGCATGCTATGCTTAGAGTTGTGTATGGTCTGTCATCTGGGAGATGAACAGAATTGTGAGAATGTGTTCGATAAGCAAAGGTTGTGTGTTAAACCTGATTTGGTGAAGGTACCGGTGAAAGGCTGTGTAGGAGTACATGGCGGGTTGTTTCATTGGAACTGTCCTTAGGAACTGAGTTCCTTGTATGTAATCCAAGACTAGATACTACCACATGCTGGGCCCTGACATATGACCCTGCTCGACTTATTAATCGCTTACTACTCGGTCCAGGAGTTGCAAGTAGTTTCTGTTGTTTATAGTCATGCTGGAGGCCGTCCATGGTGCTGACTTGAGAGGTGGGCTGTTATGCGGTAGGCAGTGGCACGGTGTACCAAGTGTCACCCGGATGGTGGGCTTGGGAACCCTGCGCACATCGTTTGGGGCCGTGACGGAAACCTCGTCCGGACTTCCGTGCGGGTTACCCTCAGATAGGCGATAAACCTGGACTAGGTACTAGTGTGGTTAACGGTCGTGGCCGACTCCCTCGCTAGGCTTCCGCTTGAAGGTTGCCGAGGTGCATGACGTGCACATGGCGATAAGTGGCGAGAACGTGTGTGACGAATTACACCCCTGCAGGGTTATGATCGATTCGAATAGCCGCCTCCGCGGATATGGACTACTTGCAGACATATGTTGTTCATAGATAACTTAAACGGCTACTCATAAAATTGTCAAGATAAGCGTGAGTGTCGTGGACGGCATTCCCGTATGGAGACGGAATGATTCCACGATGGTGTATTGTTGTGGTGTTAGTGGACTCGTGTGTGAGAAATCAAGTTGTCAAAATTATTTAAAAATGCAAGTTGTCTAGCCACGAGTCAAATGCTGGCTTTTCGCATGAAACCCCCCAATACCTTATTGATACATTGCATGAGTAGATAGTTATCCTAAAGTCTTGTTGAGTACCTCCGTACTCATGTTTGCTTAATAAATGTTGCAGAGGTTGCTAATGACCCTAATGGTGGGTTCTTCATAGACATCGACGACGACGAGTAGCTGGTGTCCCAGCTACGATCTGGCCCTAGGTTGGGTCTGTAGTATAGTCAGGCCATGTGCCTTCTAGTTGCACCTGTCTGTACTCAGACAGTTTTAAACACTTCCGCTGGCTTGTAACTGAATGACTGCTATTATGGGACGTGAGACCCTTACTATGTAATATTATGTGTGTGGCTCTTCCGAGCCACTTAAATAAAGCTTGTATGCTTATGGTTATGTTGTGATGCCATCGATGTATCTATACATATCGGTATGCCATGCGTACGTGTGTCGTACCTGATATGTATGGGGTTCGGTTACCTAGCCGTAAACTTTAGTAGCATTCCTTACAGGTAAATGCCCCTTTGTGATCCAACGAGCCATGGTAGCTCGCTACTGCTCCAGACACATTGGTTGACCGGCGTGTGTCCTTCATAGCTGTTGTGTCTGTCCCCTTTGGGGAAATGTCACGCGATGTAATGGAGTCCTTGTAGCTTGCTACGACTCGTCTACATTCGCTGGTGACCGACACCTGCTTTGTTGGGTCATGTATGCATGTCCGTGTGTAGAATTGCCACTTTGGTTTATGTCTAGACATGTCGATCCGGGTTCTTTGTCATTGGACTGCTAGCGACACAATTGCATACGTGAGTCAAAAGGTGCAAACGGTCCCGGCTAAGGTAAGGCTGCAGCCGTGGAGTTAACCGTGCGTGAGACCGCAAAGGGATGCGATGTGTTACAGGCTGGAATCCTATGGCTTAGGATCGGGGTCCCGACAGCGTTGGTATCAGAGCCTGACTGACTGTAGGATTACTAAGCCAAACTGGTCGAAGTTGAGTCTAGAATTGCTTTAGTTATATATAAGGGAATTGTTTGTGGAAGGGAACGTAAGACTCTTGTTCTCTTCTCAAGTTATTCTATTCTTGTCATCCTCGTCTTTTCTGCGGGAATTAAGGACTAGGTTACTCATCCTCTTCTAGGCTCGTGTTTCTGATCGGTAGATTATAGGACTACGGGTCAAGAGATATTTGGGTTTCCTTCATTCCGAGGAAAAAGGAAGTAGGTTTGATGATCAGAGAGTTGAACTTGATAGTTGAGTGGTTACGCTATTCCATTTTTGTGTTGTCTCAAAATTTGTTTTTGAGCATTTACAGCCTTTATGCTGCCCAATTTTGCATTCGGAGCTTTAATGCTTTTGCATTACTCTCTATTTACAGATGCCTGGCCGTCCTTCTTGTCAGGTGGTACGTCTGACCAGGTGCATTGATGTACCGGGTCATACGGCCATGCTGGTCAGGGTGATGTCGATGTGCGGTTACCGCTGGTACCCCGAGTACACAGTGGAGGAACAGTACCGAGACTTCAACCAGAGCCAGTACATCTGCACTGTTAGGGTATTTCAAGACTACCCTGGAGCTGAGGAGCCAATCCATTGGTCCTATGGGTTGGGAGTCACTGTCGACATGGCAGTACAAGATGCTGCCTATTCAATGCTGACCATTATGAGGGCGAGACATGCACTGCTGCAGAATTCAGAGTTCTGCTATGTTCCGGCCTCTCAGCCTGGTGAAGAGGGATACCTCAGTGGAGTCTATTTTGATTCTTCTATGGAGGATCCACTACTGCAGTCCACTGTTGAGATGCTAGAGAACAGAGACAGGGATGCTCGTGCTCTCCGCATGGAGCTTTATGCTACCCGTGCCCGTCTGTGGACGGCTTTGACGCAGCTGGCACCGGTAGTCCAGACAGGGTACGGAGATATGGAGATGTTGAACCCTGTTAGGACCCATCTTCCGGCCCACGTTGACTGGCCAGCTATAGGAGGAGTCACCCCTCTTCAGGGACCCCTCTTACCACCAGTCAGGGGACCAAGGCCACATCCGTGTCCTTATGGATCCCAGGGATCTCAGGCTAGAGTGTTTCCTGATCCGCAGGTTGAGCTTCCAGGTCATGGAGGTAATCTCTATGAGATGTTCTATGCGGATGCCTGAGTTGTGAGCGGAAGGATAGTATGGTAGTGGCCGTACGTTCACAGTCCTGCGTGACTTGTGAAGTATGCCTGTGATGTGAAATGAATTCTGGAGGCCTAGATAAATAATGTATAGGAAGCTTGTAAGCCTCTGATGAGTAGTTTCATAATTTCAGTAGTTTGCTCTTCGGTTAAGGTTGTACTTAACTATGTAAGGGTGTGAATGAACCATGGTGTATGTATAGCAGTTGCTTGTTACCATGCTGTTCGGATATTCATTTCCACATTCCGTGTGTTCAGTACATTCTTAATCCTTAGCTAGTATTGATATGATATTGGTCTAAGTTGTGAGTTTGTTTGTCAGGATGGTGTTCACCAGGTTCAACCGTGCCCCTGCTCATGAGCAAGGCGAGGGTAGTCAAGCGTCGCAGGAAGACCTGCCTCACCCGCCCTCTCTGGCGGAAGTTATGCTTGAGGCAGAGAGAAACAAAAGGGAGACCAACCGACTGTTAGAGCGTATTGAGCAGAATACGGCTCGTCAGCCTAGGAGTGTTGCAGTGTCCCTCAACGACTTTGTGAAGCTGAATCCTCCAAAGTTTCATCATCCGTCGATCCCCTCGACGCTGATGACTGGCTGTGCAGCATCTCACGCAAGATTCGCTCTGCGAATGTTTCTGAGGCCGACAAGGTGACCTTTGCGGCGTATTTCCTGGAATGACCCGCCAATCTGTGGTGGGAGAACTTTGAAGCTATGCATCCCGCTGAACCAGCAGCCACATGGGCAGACTTCAGTACAGCCTTCGTCTGCACCATATTCCAGAGGGCCTGATGGACAGAAAGAGAGAGGAGTTTTGTGCCTTCACTCAGGGCAAGTTGACCGTGGATGCCTATAGCCGCGAGTTCGGTAACCTCGCCCGCTATGCAACAGAGGAGGTGTCTACTGACGCCAAGAAGCAAGCAAGATTCCATAAGGGTCTGAGCCCTGAGCTTCGTCGTGACCTGCGCCTCCACGAGTGTGCAAGCTTTCAAGCCCTGGTCAACAAGGCGATCAGTGACGAGACTGGTCATACTAACTTTGAAGCCACAAGGAAGCACTCCCGTGACTTTGGCTCGTCTTCTGGTTCCGCGTTTCCAAAACGCAGGCTGTGGGTTCCAAACAGTTCTCTGCCGCCAAGATACACTCCGAGGCCATCCTACGTGGCGTCTCAGACGAATCAGACCAACCCTCCAGCAAAAACTTATGGTGGTCCAGCTAACAATGCTGCACCACGTGCCAACCAAGTGATATGCTACAAGTGTGGAGAACCAGGGCACTATTCCTGTGAGTGTCCTCAAAATGTGGGTGCCAAGCAACCCGGAAAGTCCGTCGGGCAAGGCAAGTCGGGCAAAGCTTACTATGTGAAGCCAACTCCTGCACGTGGCCGTGTGAACTATGTGTCAGTAGAAGAAGCTGCAGAGGATCCCGACGTCATGATGGGTACGCTTCTTGTTAATCATCACCCAGCGCCTGTTCTCTTTGACACTGGGTCTTCTCATTCCTTCATTTCAGAAAGTTATGCACACTTGCATAACATGTCTTTTTGTGATATGCCAATTCCATTGGTTGTCCAAACTCCTGGTAGTAAATGGCAAACCTCTAGGATAACCTATGACAATGAAATTCTAGTAGACAGGCTAGTTTTTCTAGCCTCATTGATAGCCTTGAAATCTTTGGATATTAATATCATCTTGGGCATGGACTGGATGTCAGCTCACTATGCCAAGATTGATACTCATTCTAGAAATGTCCAGCTTATCCATCCCTCGGGTGAGATAGTAAATGTCTCTACTCGAGTTGCCAAATGCCAACTCTATTCCCTAAATGCCAACCCTCTTCCGGAACTTGAAGACATTCCGGTAGTCCGTGACTTCCCGGATGTTTTTCCAGAGGAACTGCCAGGAATTCCACCTGACAAAGATGTAGAGTTTGTGATAGATCTTGTTCCGGGAACTGTCCCAATAGCCAGAAGACCTTATAAGATGGCACCCCTGGAGCTAGCCGAACTTAAGAAGCAACTAGATGAGGCCTTGAATAAAGGTTTCATTCGTCCTAGCTCTTCTCCTTGGGCTTGCCCCGTCCTCTTCATCAAGAAGAAAGACGGAACGGATCGGATGGTTGTAGATTACCGACCAGTTAATCTGGTCAACATAAAGAACAAGTATCCGCTCCCCAGGATCAACGACCTGTACGATCAGCTCGCTGGGTCCTCAGTCTTCTCCAAAATGGATTTGAGGTTGGGATACCATCAAATCAAGATCAAGAACAGGGACATTCCAAAAACGGCTTTTGTTACTCGTTATGGCCAATACGAGTACACCGTCATGTCCTTCGGTTTAACCAATGCCCCAGCCACTTTCTCTCGTCTGATGAATTCAATCTTCATGGAGTATTTGGATAAATTCATTGTGGTATACCTCGATGATATTCTCATCTACTGGAAGAACGAACAAAAACATGTCGAGCATCTAAGGCTGGTATTGATGAAACTTCGAGAGCATCGCCTTTATGCCAAGTTTTCAAAATGTGAATTTTGGTTACCAGAAGTGACCTATCTAGGTCACGTAATCTCTGGTAAGGGTATTGCTGTCAATCCCGAGAGAGTTCAAGCTGTCCTTGATTGGACTCAACCTGAATCGGTTAAGAAAGTTAGGAGTTTTCTTGGTCTAGCGAGCTATTGTCGCCGCTTTGTCGAGAATTTCTCCAAGGTTGCAAAGCCTCTAACTGAACTCCTCAAGAAGGATAAAAAGTTCGAGTGGACACCACAGTGTGAGCATAGTTTTCAGGAACTGAAAAGACGCCTGACTTCCGCACATGCGTTGCTACCACCAGATTTTTCTAAGGACTTTGTTATCTATTGCGACGCCTCGCGACAAGGATTAGGTTGCATTCTCATGCAAGATCGTCATGTGGTCGCATACGCATCTCGACAGTTGTGTCCACATGAGGATAATTATCCCACACATGACCTTGAGCTTGCAGCTGTGGTCCATGCACTAAAAACCTGGCGATATTACCTTCTGGGTAATCGTTGCGAAATTTTCACTGATCACCAAAGTCTGAAATATATCTTCACCCAGCCGGATTTGAATCTCAGGCAAAGACGGTGGGTTGAGTTGATCTCGGATTAGGACTTAGGGATAACTTACACCCCGGGGAAGGCCAATGTTATGGCTGATGCACTAAGTCGTAAATCTTATTGTAACAATTTGATGCTACAACAAGGTCAACCACATCTCTATGAGGATTTTCGGAAGTTGAATCTTCATATTGTTCCTCATGGATTCCTTTCTACCCTGGTGGCGAAGCCTACCCTTAAGGATCAAATTATAGCTGGCCAAAAGCATGACAAGGGTATATCACGGATCAAGGAGAATATTTTTAGCGGAAACGCAAAAGAATTTTCCATGAACGATCAAGGTGTTGTGTTCTTCCAGAATCGTCTAGTGGTTCCTAAGAACCCACATCTAAGGCAGTTGATCCTTAAGGAGGCTCATGACTCTCCTCACACCATTCATCCCGGTAGTACTAAGATGTATCAGGACCTACGCCAGAGGTTCTGGTGGACTAGGATGAAGAGACAAATTGCTGAGTTCGTTGCTAACTGCGACGTTTGTCGTCGAGTTAAAGTAGAACATCAAAGGCCTGCTGGCACCCTTCAACCTCTAGCTATTCCTGAATGGAAATGGGATAAAGTTAGCATGGATTTCATTACCGGATTTCCCAAGACCAAGAAAGGAAATAATGCTATCTTTGTGGTCATTGACCGTCTTTCCAAAGTGGCTCATTTTCTTCCCGTTCGTGAGAGTATAACAGCTAGCCAGCTAGCAGAGCTATATACCTCTTGAATAGTGTCTCTTCATGGTGTTCCCCTGGAGATTAACTCGGACCGTGGGAGTATCTTTACTTCTCGCTTCTGGGAAAGTTTTCAGAATGCCATGGGGACTCACTTGTCTTTTAGCACTGCTTTCCATCCCCAGTCAAGTGGTCAAGTAGAAAGAGTGAATCAAATCCTAGAAGATATGCTCGGAGCTTGTGTTATACCGTTCGGTATGAATTGGGAGAAGTGCCTTCCATTCGCCGAATTCGCTTATAACAATAGTTATCAATCAAGCTTGGGCAAAGCTCCTTTTGAAGTTCTCTATGGACGAAGATGTCGAACACCTCTTAATTGGTCAGAAACCGGGGAGAGGCAACTCTTTGGCCCGGATATGATCCAGGATGCAGAAGAGCAGGTTCGCATTATTCGTGAAAAGTTGAAAACAGCCCAGTCTCATCAAAAGAGCCAATATAATCGTCATCATAAGGCTGTGACCTTTGAAGTTGACGAGAAGGCTTACCTTCGGGTTACACCTTTGAAGGGTACCCATCGATTCGGTATCAAGGGCAAGTAGGCTCCTCGTTACATTGGTCCTTTTTGCATTCTTGCCAAACGAGGAGAAGTTGCATACCAGTTGGAACTTCCTCCGCATCTTTCCAAGGTTCATGATGTCTTCCACGTCTCGCAACTCAGGTGTTGCTTTTCGGATCCTATCCGTGAAGTGGACCACGAAACGCTTGATCTCCAAGATAACCTTTCATACTGAGAATACCCCGTGCGTATTCTTGATCAAGCTGAGCATACCACTCGACGTCGAAACCTTAAGTTTCTTAAAGTTCAATGGTCAAATCATTCTGAAAAGGAGGCAACTTGGGAAAGAGAGGATCGTCTCCGACTTGAGTATCCTGCGTTATTCTCGATGACTTCTAAATCTCAGGACGAGATTCTTTGGAGTGGGGGTGAGTTGTCACATCCCTGATGTTGAGGCATAGTTTATGCCTAAGAAATTTTGGTGATTGATGACAGTACCGTACAGGACTAATCGTGTGTGTCAAGGTTTCAGGTAACACTCGTCAACGGCACAAGACGACACGTCTCCTCTCTTCTGGAACGGAAGCACGGCGCTCTCTATGATTCTCTTTATTTGAGTCATAGGAAAGTCGTACTATTAAGAGGGGATCCATAGTGGAAAGGTTTGGGTGGAATCTATCTTTACACACGCACTCTTCTCATTCTCCCCTTCCTTGTATGGAGCGGCCCTCGCCTATTTCGTCTTGAGTTTTTCTGCAAAATGGTCCCCAGCGGTAGTACCGCCGGCCAACGGTAGTACCGCCCCTGGTCAGCGGTAGTACCGCTCCAGGTGTTTTGTTCCACCTGCCTAGCGGTAGTTTGTGGACGGACCCTTTTGCGAAGACTTTCCCGGCGGTAGTAGTGCTCGTGCACTACCAAGGGGCCGGCGGTAGTACCGCTGGTGTCAGCTGTAGTACCGCTCGAGGCTCAGCGGTAGTACCGCTGGAGGCCCAGCGGTAGTACCGCTGCAGCCAGCGGTAGTACCGCTCAGGCTCAGCGGTAGTACCGCTGGTTCTCGGGCAGAGAGTGGGAAAATGGTCTAATTTTTTCCCCCACTATATAAAGGGTTCTTCTAGTGTGGAGGGGAAGATCTGCTTATGAAATTGTTCAAGAAAGAGTCGTCTCTGTGGAACCCTATCTCTTACCTCTCTAAGCTCCATTGTTGCTCCACAAGCTCTAAAGTGCCCGATCTCTCTCCCTAGCCAATCAAACTTGTTGATTCTTTAGGGATTGGGTGAGAAGGCCTAGATCCACACTTCCACCAAGAGAAAAGTTGATTCCCCCACCAATCCCTTGCGGATCTTGTTACTCTTGGGTGTTTGAGCATCCTAGACGGTTGAGGTCACCTCGAAGCCATATTCCATTGTGGTGAAGCTTCGTGGTTTAGTTGGGAGCCTCCAAGCTTTGTATGGAGTTGCCCCAACCTTGTTTGTAAAGGTTCGGTCGCCGCCTTCAAGGGCACCTATAGTGGAATCACGGTACCTTGCATCGTGCGAGGGCGTGAGGAGAAAACGGTGGCCTTAGTGGCTTTTTGGGGAGCATTGTGCCTCCACAGCGCTCCAACGGAGACGTACTTCCTGTCAAAGGGAAGGAACTTCGGTAACACATCCTCGTCTCCATCGGTTCCACTTGTGGTTATCTCTAACCTTTACTTTGTATTTGCTTTTGCTTGTGACTATATCTTACTTGTCTTAATAGCTCTTGTTGTTAGCTTCTATAAGGGTCACCTCTCTGTCATATTATTTGTGAACCCGTATAGTGTTTACCTTAACTTATTAAGATTATTTAAAAAGTGGTCGTTGTCTATTCACCCCCCCCCCCTCTAGCCAACCATATCGATCCTTTCAATTGGTATCAGAGCCACGTCTCTTTATTAAGGGTTTAACCACCCGAAGAGTATGGAAGGCGGAGAGGAAGTTAACCGTGGGCAACCCGAGGACATGGACTTGACTTCGGTCACAAGGGATGACTTGAATACGGCTATGGCCGCCCTCAAGACGTCCTTGACGAGCGAAGTCAAAACCATGCTTAAAGAATTAATTGATGGTCTTAAAAGTTCACCCGAACCGGCTTTAGTGGTTAAACCCACCATTTCCGATTCGGAGGCCAACTCCTCTAAGGAAGCGGCTAAAGGTATGCAACCTGCTTCACCTCACGAAAAGGATGGGACTGGAACATATGCTTCGGTTCCACCTCCCATGACATATGGAGGACCCGTTCTCGCACCTCGTCTTAATCCTGTTGGTCCTCCTCCTAAACTTGTAAAAGGTGACTTTGCTAACTGGGTATTTTCTATTAAGTCTCATTTGAATCACAGCTCAACAAACTTGTGGAGAATTATCGAGCAAGGATATTATCCCCATGACCCAAGCAACCTCACTCCAAGAGAAGATGCGGACAATCAATATAATCACTCTGCGCTGTTTATTCTCCAGTCTACTGTACCACCTGAAGATCTTCCCCACTTGCGTCCCTTCACATTGGCCAAGGATTGTTGGGAGCATATTATGGTACTGTACAAGGGAAGCTCAAGTATTCAATGATCCAACTATGAAGTGATACTTGATAAGGCCGATGAGTTTGTGATGAAGGAAGACGAGGACCCTCGTGATCTCTATCGGAGGGTGACTGCTATAGCTGTGGCACTAAAGGATCATGGGAGTAAGGATGTGGATGATACATGGGTCAAGCTCAAGTTTCTCAAAGCCATCATGCCTTTCAATAAGGCCATGTCATCTGTCATTCGTCAGTGGCCAGACTTCCACTCATTGTCTTCCAGTGAAGTGTTGGATGAGTTCATTGCAATGTAAATCATGAACGAAACAGCCGACAATGCACTTGCTCGTGTCCGATCAAAAACCACTTCACCCAACCTTCCGTTGAAAGCAAGAGCAATGCTTGAAGAAGAAGAAGAAGAAGAAGAAGAGGAGGAAGAGGAGAGCTGCCCTGAAGACACAAGGTATGCTTATCATGAGCACATGGCTCTTGCATCAAGGCAATTCTGGGGAAATAAAAGGAACTCAAGACCCACCTTGAACAAGAACAACTCGAGTGGATTCAAACCCAAACAACGAGTGAGGACATGTTATAACTGTGGCAACGTGAGTCACTTCGTGGCAGAATGTCCCTATGAGAAGAGGGAAGACAACGGAGGCAAGCTAATTCGCAAAGACAAAACCAAATCATTTCCAATCAAGAACAACTTTGTGAAGAAACCTCACCCAAAAGGGATGGTGGCCCTGGAGGAGTATCCTTCTGATGATGATGGCGATGATGATGATACAGTGGCAACGGCAACTGTTGCTATTGCCACTACCTCTTCCCAGAAGGTGTCTCTCTTCAACGCCCCCAACGAGAACCACATCACCAAGTGCCTCATGGCAAAAGGTACCAATCAGGTAACTCCCGACATTAAGACCAACATTGCTTCTGCTCCTTCATTGTTAAATTGTGTAGAAGGTAGTGATGTTGGAGAGCTTAATGAGCATGATCTTGATAAGTTTCTATGCAATATTAAGGGAGAACCCAAGAAGCACTTTGTTGCTCTCTTGGAACAACTGGGTGAGGCCTCTGACCTCATTGAGTGTCATGAGGAGACTATCTCCGAGTTACAGGGACATAGCCGTGACTATGCCGATGAAATTGCCGAATTATCTAGTGCTCTAGAAGAAGAGCGCACTCTTCGTTTGGCTCTTGAAGAGTCATATAACGATGACTGCGCTAAAATGCAAAAGAAACTAGATCATGATGTTGTTCTTACTCGCATGCTTAAATCTGAGAAGTATGCTCTTGAAGTTGGTCGTGACAGACTCAAAGAAGAGTTTGACATACTTGACAAGGCCCACAAAGCCTTGAAAGGTGTTCATTTCTCTCTGAAAGAGTCTCATGATCAACTCCAAGCAAAGCTTACCAAGGAGATCTCTACTTGTCCTCCCTTTGTGTTAATTGATAATAGTTGTGCAACTAACCCTTGTTGTGAGCATGTTCATCTTATGTAGGAAAATGCCAAGTTAAAAGAGAAACTTGAGAAGGGCCTTGCGGCATGCAGACAAGGTGAGAAGAGTCTGAACAGTCTCTTGAGCACTCAAAAGGGTGTTGTAGGAAAGGAAGGACTTGGACTTACCTCCAAGTCAAAAGGTAAAAAGAAGAACAAGAACAAACGATCTATCACCCTCATGGACATCTTTGTCAAAGAGGGTGAAGGGACTCAGAAGGTGAACAGGAAAAAGGTGGACCATGGGAACCCCAAGAAGGGCAAAAATGTTCCTACTAACACAGCCGGCAAACTCAATTCTTCTTATGTTTTATGTTGTGCTAGTGATGGGCATGTTTATGCCAGATTTGTTGGTTCCTACGATGAAGATATTGAATGGGCTATCTGGGTTCCTAAGACCCTTGTCTCTAACATGAAAGCACCCGTTAAAAAATGGGTACCTAAAACCAAGCCTTGATCTTTTGCAGGAATTTGCTTCCGGTGGGGTGTCATGGTTTCTCGATAGTGGAGCAACAAATCATATGACCGGAAGCAAGGACTTAGTGGTGGATGTGCATCCTTCTCCATCTATGCCCACCCATGTCCAATTCGCCGATGCATCCTCGTCAAAGGTATTGGGATTTGGTAAGGTGGTCGTCTCTCAAGATTTATCTATTGAGAAGGTCATGCTTGTTGAGTCACTTGCCTACAATTTACTTTCAGTTCGTCAACTTGCAATCATGGGTTTTTCCACTTTCTTTAATATTGACACTGTGGTCCTCCTAAGGAGCAAGACTCTTAAAGTAGCCTATGTTGGACATGTCAAAAATGGTCTCTATGTGGTGAACTTCTCAAGGCGACCCACTAAGACTGCGACATGTTTAATGGCTAAAGTTGACGTGGGCTGGCTTTGGCATCGCCGGTTAGCTCATGTCAATATGAGATCTTTGCAAAGTCTCCTGACAGGGGACCATGTTCGTGGACTAACAAATGTGAGTTTTGCTAAAGATCGTGTTTGCAGTGCTTGCATTGAAGGAAAGATTCATGAAACTGCCCATCGTCCAACGACTCATATCTACACTAAGAGGCCATTGGAACTCCTCCATATGGATCAGTTTGGTCCTCCAACATTTGATAGTCTTTGAGGCAGAAAATATTGCTTAGTGATTGTTGACGACTACTCAAGATATACCTGGGTATATTTCTTCAAAAGGAAGAGTGAAACTCAACAAACAGTCATCAACTTTGCTAATGAAGCCCAACGTCAACATGAAGCAAAGATTTTGATGATTAGGAGTGACAACGGCACCGAGTTCAAGAATTACACCCTAGATGAGTTTCTAGGTGATGAGGGAATAAAGCACCAATATTCTGCACCATATACCCCTCAGCAAAACGGCGTGGCAGAAAGGAAGAACCGGACCTTGATAGACGCTGCAAGAACAATGATGGCAGAATTCAAATCTCCATACAACTTCTGGGCAGAGGCCATCAACACAGCATGTCATGCGTCCAATCAGCTCTACATCCGCAAAGGCTTGAACAAGACTCCGTATGAGATTCTAACTGGAAACAAGCCCAATCTCAAGTACTTCCGGGTATTCGGTTGTAAGTGTTTCATTCTTAAAAAGGGAGCTCGTTTATCTAAATTTGATTCTAGAGCACATGAGGGTATCTTTGTTGGTTATGCTACAAACTCTCATGCTTACCGTGTCCTCAACAAGTCCACCGGACTAATTGAGGAGACGTGTAACATAGAGTTTGACGAAAATAATGGCTCCCAAGTGGAGCAAAGTGGTCTTTGTGATATAGGTGATGAAATTCCTCCCGAAGCCATAAGAAGAATGGGGATTGGTCAAATACTCCCCGTTGAGGAACCCCTTGTGGCCGAAGGAGAAGGACAATGCTCTACTCAAGTGGAGCCATCACCCCCACAAGCCCCGCACGCTTCCGATGGACAAAGAGAAGACTCTCAACAAGTTGATCAAGCTCACGGTCAAGATCAATTGCCTAACAATGGTGATATGCCCCATGATATTCAAGCACTACTACTAGACCCTGAACCAGCACAAGATCAAGATCAAGAGCAACCACTAATACAAGATCAAACTAGTGAACCTGCTCAAGTCGAAGGACAAAGTGATCAGGAGTCTGTCTCACAATTCCCGTCTGGAGCTCCAACAACCGGCTCAAGACGCAAGGGCAAACAAAAGATACAAGTCGATGCTCCCCCGTTATCTAATGAAGAACTCTTGGAGCGTCGAGCAGCCAAGAATGCGAACAAGCTGAAAGCCAAGTCACATCTTATGAAGAATGTTCTTGGTAGTTTAAAAAGGGGAGTATCTACCCGTCAACAGCTTTGGAATTATTGTGAGCATCACGCATTTGTTTCGTATTGTGAACCTCAACAGGTACAGGAAGCGCTCGATGATGAGGATTGGCTTATGGCCATGCACGAAGAACTTAACAACTTCGAGCGCAACCAAGTCTGGGATTTAGTGCCACGACCAACGAAGGAACATAATGTCATTGGGACCAAATGGATATTTAAGAACAAGCAAGATGCAAATGGAATTGTGATTCGAAACAAGGCAAGATTGGTGGCTCAAGGCTACTCCCAAGTCGAGGGTATCGAATACGGTGAAACCTTTGCCCCTGTTGCTCGTCTAGAATCTATTCGCATGTTACTTGCTTTTGCTTCTCATCATAACTTCAAATTACAGCAAATGGATGTGAAAAGTGCATTTCTTAATGGTCCTTTAAATGAGTTGGTATATGTTAAACAACCCCCGGGATTCGAACATCCCAAGCTCCCCAATCATGTGTACAAACTCAATAAGGCACTCTATGGCCTTAAACAAGCCCCACGCGCGTGGTATGAGTACCTTACTGAGTTGTTACAAGATCGTGGGTTTGAAATTGGGAAGATTGATCCCACTCTTTTTACTAAGAGGGTTAAAGGGGATTTGTTCATATGCCAACTATATGTTGATGATATTATCTTTGGCTCTCCTAACATTTCATTCAATGAAGAATTTGTTGCGCTAATGACTGAGAAGTTTGAGATGTCCATGATGGGAGAGTTGAAGTTTTTCCTCGGATTCGAGATTAAACAAGGTCTAGAAGGGACATTCATCAAACAAGCCAAGTACACTCAAGACATGCTCAAACGGTTCGAGCTCGAAGATGTCAAACCGGTCAAGTTCCCCATGCCAACCAGATGCAAGCTTGACAGTGATCCCAATGGTAAAGCAGTGGATCAAAAGGTATACCGCTCCATGATTGGATCCCTCCTTTACCTTTGTGCATCTAGACCGGATATTTTGTTGAGTGTAGGGATATGTGCACGGTTTCAATCCGCACCAAAAGAAAGTCATTACATGGCTGTCAAACGAATCTTTCGATATTTGGCTCATACCCCAAACTTTGGCCTCTGGTATCCCAAAGGAGCAAACTTCAATCTAGTTGGCTATTCTGACTCAGATTGGGCTGGAGATTGTGTGGAGATGAAGTCAACATCTGGAGGGTGCCAATTCCTTGGTCGCTCTTTGGTAAGTTGGTCTTCAAAGAAGCAGAATTGTGTCTCCTTATCATCCACCGAAGCTGAGTATGTGGCAGCTGCAAGTTGTTGTGCACAATTGCTATGGATGAGGCAAACTTTAAAGGATTATGGTGTCACTTGTGACAAAGTGCCTCTTCTATGTGACAATCAAAGCGCCATCAAGATTTCCCTCAACCCAGTGCAACATAGCAAAACCAAACATATTGATATTCGTCATCACTTCATCCGTGAACATATCAAGCTAGGTGATATTGAGGTTCACTTCATACACACTGAAGAGCAACTTGCAGATATTTTCACCAAGCCACTAGATGAAGCAAGGTTCCGGGAGTTAAGGCATAAGCTAAATATCATTGATTCAAGTAATGTGGATTGAAACTAGGCACGTTGCACCTCACTTTACATTTCATCTTGGTCTAGATGTAGGCATGGACATAGGGGGAGTGTTGTTCTCTTAATGAACTCTCCCTCCCCCCATTATGCGTAAATCAATCTAGTCTTTCACTTTAGCCATTGTCAAATGGCACTTGTGCTTCAAAGACGAGCATTGGTCATGAACCCAAGGATAATTCTTCGTGGTGTCATACCATTGTCTCAAACATAGGTGGCCTCGGCCACCGCCCCTCCATCCTCTCTTGCATATAAAGGAGAGGATATACAATGACAAGTCAGTATATCTTCTTGGTTGTCATTCCTTTTTACTCACTTGTCATGTGCCCAAGTTTCCCTTTTTCCTTAGCCGTGTTAAAACATATACAGCGGTACTGCCGCCAGGGTAGCGGTACTACCGCCAGGACCCCAGCGGTACTACCGCCAGGTGTGGCGGTACTACCGCCAGGTTTCAAAATCTAACATGACCGGCTAGAAAATTTCTAGGGTTTCAAGGGGGAGCGGTACTACCGCCAGGGGTAGCGGTACTACCGCTAGGACCCCAGCAGTACTACCGCCGCATCTGGCGGTACTACCGCCAGACAACGGTACTACCGCTAGGGCCACAGCGGTACTACCGCTGGCCCGTACCCCTTGGGCTATATAAAGGGAGGGGGAGCCCAATTTTTGCATCTATTTCTTCTTCCTCACGGCTCCTCCCTCCCCTAGCCCGAAAACCCTCTGTTTGGATCTCACTTCGTGGAGCTCCTTCTCCCCGTTGGTGTGGAAGGGTTGCTTCATCTCTTCTTCCTACTCCAAGAGCAATGAATCCCGGTAAAGCTCCTCCTTTCTTCTATTTGGTTGTTCTTCGTGTTCTAGGGTTAGGAGCATTGGGGATTGGATTCATTTTGTTGATCCTATGGCTAGTTATTGGATGGCATGAAGGAAATATTGGAGGGGAATATAGGTCCAATGGTTTGTTGTTGTGATTGCTGCCATGCTCTAGGATTTTATCGTCTTAGATTGAATACTTGAACTTTTGGATTAGATCTAAAACGTGCTCACTCTTGCCTAGGCATGTTTGTACCTCTTGTTACTATGTGTTCCTCATGACAGTAGGGCTGGGGTGTACGTCTTAGTGTTCATATTCAGTCCATGCCCTCGAAAACGAGTTTTTATATGTCAGATCTGAAAGTCAAACCCCCAGCGGTACTACCGCCAGGGGGTAGCGGTACTACCGCTAGGACCCCAGCGGTACTACCGCTAGGGGTAGCGGTACTACCGCTATGACCCCCAGCGGTACTACCGCCAGGACTGGCGGTACTACCTCTAGGCCCCAGCGGTACTACCGCCAGGGATGGCGGTACTACCGCCGGGAGCATTCACGGTGTATTTTTTTTTATGCTTGGCAATGCATGTTTACTTTTTCTGCGTTTTCAAGTTTCATTGCCTTGACTTTTCTTGTCGCCTCTTTTTCGCTTTGTGGTCTGTGTCACAGGTGGCTCTGCTCGCCGTTCGAATCCCCCACGGGACACGGCATCCAAACAGTTTCGCAACTCAGAGGCGCCCGAGGGGTCTGCCACGTCTGGTCTGCCTCCCAAGAAGAAGTCCTTCAAGAAGACCGCTCACAAGGAGAAGAGGGTCAACATCCGTACTATGTCCCCCAAAGACTTTCTGCAATTTCGCACCAAGAACCCCTATCTCAAGGAGAGGGAAGTGATCGATGGGGTTGAAAATGTCTGGGTGAAGGACCAATGCAGGATTTATCGGGATGTTATTGCTTCCTTCAAGAAGAACCATGTCTCTGTTCAGTGGATTGATCTGGCACATCTTCAGCGGAACATGGAATACTTTGGCGATGCCCTCTCTCTGGTTGACAAACTGGGCATCAAAGACATCATCACCTTCAAGACGGACTTTGATCCCGCTGCAGTGGCTCAGTTTTATGTCACAGTCCATTTCTCACCTGATGATCAGCGTTCCATGATCTGGATGACTGGGTCAAAAAGGATGACCGGTTCCTGGACTGAGTTCATGCAGTTTCTTCACATTGACTTTCAGGGTGCTGACACTCCTCTTGGGCTGCGCCCTCATGCTGCAGCCCCCACCGACAGGGCCTCCGCAAAGGACAGACTGCAGTCACTGTATCTGAGAAAGGGGGTGCTTCCCAAGCACCTGGACATCATGCATCGGATCTTTCGCAACACCCTTTTCCCTCGGATTGGCAACTTCGATGAGGTCCATGGCTACTTGGCTGAGATGCTGTTACTGTGTGAGGATGCTATGTCCCAGGAGTCTGCTCAGCTAGATATTGCAGATGTGATGTTCACAGAGCTCTGGAACTGCATCATCAATCGTAAGGTTCCTATCTACGGGCCTTACCTGTTCGCATACATTTGCCATAAGTGGGAACATGCTTTTTCGGATGAGGTGCTCTACGCACAGTCTGATTACATTGTGCATGACCCAATCCGGCTTCGCGTCAAGGACAAGTGGGCCAATCCATCTACATCATCTCAGCACATGGATACAGATACAGAGACCGCTGCTGACAGAGGAACTGCCTCTCAGTCCCGCTCGTCTGCCATGCCATCTTGGGCTATCAAACTACAGGACAAGATGAAGACACTTTTCTGTATGCAGGCCAAGGGACAGTACCAAACACATGTGGCTCAGAAGCAGAGCCGCCAGAGGCATAAGCGTGTTCTCAGGACCTTGGATGTGGACATCTCCAGCGGCTCAGAGGACGACATCACTCCGGAGGCCACTTGGATGCAGGCTCAGGGGTACCAGTGGTCTGGCGATGAGGCAGCAGAGGAGGAGCAGACCGACCAGGAGGGGACAGACGAGTCTGGTGATCCTGAAGACGAGGAGTAGTTACCTGTGGCATTAGGTGTGCCCCTTTTTGGTGTCTTGTGCCAAAGGGGGAGAGAGTCTAGGATTTGCTTTCATTTCGAACTTTGCATTGCTTTGCTTTATCTCGTATGGTTTGCTTTGAACTTGGTTTGATTCGTTTGCTATCTTGTGTGAGACATGATCTTTCTTATGTGAGATTAGATTTATTTCCATCATATGCTGTGAGTCATATGTCATATATCTCTATCTTTTTATTCTCATATTATTATTTGTGCAAATCCGGTATTGTCATCAATCCACCAAAAAGGGGGAGATTGTTGAGGCATAGTTTATGCCTAAGAAATTTTGGTGATTGATGACAGTACCGTACAGGACTAATCGTGTGTGTCAAGGTTTCAGGTAACACTCGTCAATGGCACAAGACGACACGTCTCCTCTCTTCTGGAACGGAAGAACAGCGCTCTCTATGATTTTCTTTATTTGAGTCATAGGAAAGCGTACTATTAAGAGGGGATCCGTAGTGGAAAGGTTTGGGTGGAATCTATCTTTACACACGCACTCTTCTCATTCTCCCCTTCCTTGTATGGAGCGGCCCTCGCCTATTTCGTCTTGAGTTTTTCTGCAAAATGGTCCCCAGCGGTAGTACCGCTGGACTGCTAGCGGTAGTACCGCTGCACCCAGCGGTAGTACCGCCGGCCAGCGGTAGTACCGCCCCTGGTCAGCGGTAGTACCGCTCCAGGTGTTTTGTTCCACGTGCCTAGCGGTAGTTTGTGGACGGACCCTTTTGCGAAGACTTTCCCGGCGGTAGTAGTGCTCGTGCACTACCAAGGGGCCGGCGGTAGTACCGCTGGTGTCAGCGGTAGTACCGTTGGAGGCCGAGCGGTAGTACCGCTGGAGTCAGCGGTAGTACCGCTGGAGGCCCAGCGGTAGTACCGCCAGGCAGCGGTAGTACCGCTCAGGCTCAGCGGTAGTACCGCTGGTTCTCGGGCAGAGAGTGGGAAAACGGTCTGATTTTTCCCCCCACTATATAAAGGGTTCTTCTAGCTGTGGAACCCTATCTCTTACCTCTCTAAGCTCCATTGTTGCTCCACAAGCTCTAAAGTGCCCGATCTCTCTCCCTAGCCAATCAAACTTGTTGATTCTTTAGGGATTGGGTGAGAAGGCCTAGATCCACACTTCCACCAAGAGAAAAGTTGATTCCCCCACCAATCCCTTGCGGATCTTGTTACTCTTGGGTGTTTGAGCATCCTAGACGGTTGAGGTCACCTCGAAGCCATATTCCATTGTGGTGAAGCTTCGTGGTTTAGTTGGGAGCCTCCAAGCTTTGTGTGGAGTTGCCCCAACCTTGTTTGTAAAGGTTCGATCGCCGCCTTCAAGGGCACCTATAGTGGAATCACGGTACCTTGCATCGTGCGAGGGCGTGAGGAGAATACGGTAGCCTTAGTGGCTTTTTGGGGAGCATTGTGCCTCCACACCGCTCCAACGGAGACGTACTTCCTGTCAAAGGGAAGGAACTTCGGTAACACATCCTCGTCTCCATCGGTTCCACTTGTGGTTATCTCTAACCTTTACTTTGTATTTTCTTTTGCTTGTGACTATATCTTACTTGTCTTAATAGCTCTTGTTGTTAGCTTCTATAAGGGTCACCTCTCTGTCATATTATTTGTGAACCCGTATAGTGTTTACCTTAACTTGTTAAGATTATTTAAAAAGTGGTCGTTGTCTATTCACCCCCACCTCTAGCCAACCATATCGATCCTTTCACCTGACACCTTAAGCAAGTTAGCTTTGTGGTCATGTTTTCTTTGCATTGCATCTAGGAAATTTTCAACAAGAACAAAGAAAGTGGTGAAGGAAAATTCTAAAACCCTAGCCACTTCTTAAATTAAAGGAAATTCCAAACTAGTTAAAATCAATGAACCCAAAATGGCCTCAAGAAAAGTTCAACTTTTCTGATAATTCTTGGAAACAAATAATCAATAAAGGAAACCATTTATTTTATACTCTTGGCACTTTAAATAAATGCAAAAAGCTACTAGTTTCAAGTTTTAAATTTGAAATCAGAAACTTTAAGCTTTCAAAAATGTTGAAAACTTTAGGAATGGTTGGAAATATTCCAACAAATATTCTGGGGTGTTCAACATAGTTTTTACAAACTATTTGGGAGTTGAAATAAATAGAAAGTCAGTGAAATAGCAAAACAGAAACAAAACAGAAAAGAAAATGAGAAAAATCTTACCTGACGCTCACCTCAGCCCGGCCCAGTAGCGCTGCGGTCTTCCTCCTCGCCAGTAGGAGCAGGAGGTGGCCGCCGCGCGCCTCCACGCAGCTCCCTGGCTGCCTGGCCGCCGCTTCACACTCGCAAGCACGGGGATATCCACCCCGAGCCCGTCCCTATCCGTTCCCCAGCTCCAGTTCCCCCCTCCTCTCGGGATCTCTCCTCCCTCTTCCTGCCGCCATTGCCACGAGCTCGAGCTCGAGCCGCCGCGCCTCTAGCCACAGGAACCCCCTTCCGAGTAGTCCAGTAGCTTCGCCTCGTCGAGCTGGTTCTCTCTGCAACAGCCGAAGTCTCCCCGAGCTCTGCAACGTCCCCAACGCCATCGTCTTCAACCTTCGGTCGCCGGCAAATCGACGGTGAAACGCCGGCAACAGCCCTTCCCCGAGCCGTCTAAGCCCTTCTCTGCACTCCCCGTGAGCCTGCGATCATTTCCCCTCTTTTCCCCTCGGATCCGAGCCCCCTAGCCACTGGACCATCGAACCCGTACTCCGGCAGCCGCCTCGGCTCGTCGCCGGCTTACTCCGGCCACCTATAGCTCTCCCTGAGGCCAGCGCTGGATGAGGTCGAGCCTGGAGATTGCTCCAGTGCTCTCAGCCTCCTTTTCCGAGCACCACAACACGATTTAGCATGTCTCCGGCAAGGTTCTGCCGCGGATCTGGTCGCCACCGGCCAGGCTCCGGCGAGGAATGACGTGGCCAGCCTAACCCAGGAGTTTAACGCCTAAACACTCACTGACAGTGGGCCAAAGGCCAAGTCAAACCCACTTAGGGGCTGGTCAGCGCAGGATTAGCCCCTGAGAGGCTGACCAGTGGGTCCCCCCTATCAGGTTTGACCTGAACAGGTCAGTTGACCTGCTGATGTCAGGCTGACGCAATAAAGGGGTTTTCCAGTATAAGAATAATTCCAGAAATGTTTAAAACTTCAAAAAATCATAGAAATTAATATGTAACTCCAATGAAAATAATTTATATATGAAAAAGTATCAGAAAAATCCAAGGAATCTGAACATGCCATTTTCAAACATGTTTGAAAATGTTACAGAACCCAAACATGTAGATTAATGAATAAGTTAATTCTTATAAATACTTTATAAATAGAATTTGGAAAATATTTAAATTTCACTATGAATGACATAATCAAACACTATTCTAATTACAAACCAGCAACCTAACATGTGATCCCATGCATATTAAAAGCAAGTTGATTTGAGCATCAGGTCGAATCAATTAAAATGGTATCCGAGAATACCTCGTTTGAAGTGATATTTGAATTTGATTCAAATCAACTTCAAACCTAATACAGGCTAGCTACATTAGTTTATCACCTTGCATTCTCATGCCATGCTCATGCATCATCTTGATTGCATATGTTTGTTATTGATTGTTGTCATTCCTTTCGGTAGGCTCCGCTCCCCCGGATTCCACCGAATATCCGTCTGACGGATATTGTCACTCCTCTGAGCAACAAGGCAAGCAACCATTTTGATCATTCCAATAAATCCCATGTTCTTTCTCCTGCACTTACTTATTGCATTAGGATCAAATGCTTCAACTGCTTTTGCCACGTTAGTTGAACCCACTTCCTTTGCATGACCTATCCTTGTCAAAGTAAATAGTTGAACCTTGCAACCTAGCATACTTGTAGTTGCTTGAGCCATGATGTGCCTTATCCCGCTATGCATGCTATGCTTAGAGTTGTGTATGGTCTGTCATCTGGGAGATGAACAGAATTGTGAGAATGTGTTCGGTAAGCAAAGGTTGTGTGTTAAACCTGATTTGGTGAAGGTACCGGTGAAAGGCTGTGTAGGAGTACATGGCGGGTTGTTTCATTGGAACCATCCTTAGGAACTGAGTTCCGTGTATGTAATCCAAGACTAGATACTACCACATGCTGGGCCCTGAAATATGACCCCGCTCGACTTATTAATCGCTTAGTACTCGGTCCAGGAGTTGCAAGTAGTTTCTGGTGTTTATAGTCATGCTGGAGGCTGTGCATGGTGCTGGCCTGAGAGGTGGGCTGTGATGCGGTAGGCAGTGGCACGGTGTACCAAGTGGCACCCGGATGGTGGGCTTGGGAACCCTGCGCACATCGTTTGGGGCCGTGACGGAAACCTCGTCCGGACTTCCGTGCGGGTTACCCTCAGATAGGCGATAAACCTGGACTAGGTACTAGTGTGGTTAACGGTCGTGTCCGACTCCCTCGCTAGGCTTCCGCTTGAAGGTTGCCGAGGTGCATGACGTGCACATGGCGATAAGTGGCGAGAACGTGTGTGACGAATTACACCCCTGCAGGGTTATGATCGATTCGAATAGCCGCCTCCGCGGATATGGACTACTTGCAGACATATGTTGTTCATAGATAACTTAAACGGCTACTCATAAAATTGTCAAGATAAGCGTGAGTGTCGTGGACGGCATTCCCGTATGGAGACGGAATGATTCCACGATGGTGTATTGTTGTGGTGTTAGTGGACTCGTGTGCAAGAAATCAAGTTGTCAAAATTATTTAAAAATGCAAGTTGTCTAGCCACGAGTCAAATGATGGCTTTCCGAATCAAACCCCACAATACCTTATTGATATATTGCATGAGTAGATAGTTATCCTAAAGTCTTGCTGAGTACCTCCGTACTCATGTTTGCTTAATAAATGTTGCAGAGGTTGCTAATGACCCTAATGGTAGGTTCTTCATAGACATCGACGACGACGAGTAGCTGGTGTCCCAGCTACGATCTGGCCCTAGGTTGGGTCTGTAGTATAGTCAGGCCATGTGCCTTCTAGTTGCACCTGTCTGTACTCAGACAGTTTTAAACACTTCCGTTGGCTTGTAACTGAATGACTGCTATTATGGGTCGTGAGACCCTTACTGTGTAATATTATGTGTGTGGCTCTTCCGAGCCACTTAAATAAAGCTTGTATGTTTATGGTTATGTTGTGATGCCATCGATGTATCTATACATATCGGTATGCCATGCGTACGTGTGTCGTACCTGATATGTATGGGGTTCGGTTACCTAGCCGTAAACTTTAGTAGCATTCCTTACAGGGAAATGCCCCTTTGTGATCCAACGAGCCATGGTAGCTCGCTACTGCTCCGGACACATTGGTTGACCGGCGTGTGTCCTTCATAGCTGCTGTGTCTGTCCCCTTTGGGGAAATGTCACGCGATGTAATGGAGTCCTTGTAGCTTGCTATGACTCGTCTACATTCGCTGGTGACCGACACCTGCTTTGTTGGGTCATGTATGCTTGTCCCTGTGCGGAATTGCCACTTTGGTTTATGTCTAGACATGTCGATCCGGGTTCTTTGTCATTGGACTGCTAGCGACACAATTGCATACGTGAGTCAAAACGCGCAAACGGTCCCGGCTAAGGTAAGGCTGCAGCCGTGGAGTTAACCGTGCGTGAGACCGCAAAGGGATGCGATGTGTTACAGGCTGGATTCCTATGGCTTAGGATCGGGGTCGCGACAAGAGGGTTGTGACTCCTCGATTCATCCATCTGTGGTCATCAAAAGAAATCCGCCAATGAGGTTGATCAAGTCTCCTTGACAAACTTTTTCGAATCGCAAAAGAAAACGGAGAATTTTTAAATAGTTACTAGGTTACCTCAACGGGGATGTGCATATCCCCAACAAGCAAATCATACTTCATCTTAACAGTAGGTATAGGGCATTCAAAGCTCCCAGTAAGAATCGATGAAGTTTTCTCAATAGCACTGATGCAATGTACTCGATATTGTTTCTTCGGAAAGTGCACCGTATGCTCATTACCATTGACATGGAAAGTGACATTGCCTTTGTTGCAATCAATAACAGCCCCTGCAGTGTTTAAAAAGGGACTTCCAAGGATGACCGCCATGGCATCATCCTCGGGAATATCCAGAATAACAAAGCCTATTAAGATAGTGGTGTTAGCAACCACAACAGGCACATCCTCGCAAATGCCGATAGGGAAAGCAGTTGATTTGTCGGCCATTTGCACAAAGATTTCAGTGGGTATCAACTTATCCAGTTCAAGTCTACGGTAAAGAGAGAGAGGCATAACACTAATACTGGCTCCAAGGTCGCATAAAGCAGTTCTAACGTAGTTGCCTTTAATGGAGCAAGGTATAGTGGGCACTCCGGGATCACCTAGTTTCTTAGGAGTTCCACCCTTGAAGGTATAATTAGCGAGCATGGTGGAAATCTCAACCTCGGGTATCCTCCTCTTATTAGTCACAGTATCCTTCATGTACTTAGCATACGAAGACATTTTGAGCATATCTGTCAAACGCATTTGCAGAAAGACAGGTCTAATCGTTTCAAAAAATCTCTCAAAATCCTCATCATCTTTTTTCTTGGATGGTTTGGGAGGAAAGGGCATGGGTTTCTGAACCCATGGTTCCCTTTCTTTACCATGCTTCCTAGCAATGAAATCGTTCTTATCGTATCTCCTATTCTTAGGTTGTGGGTTATCAAGATCAACAGGTTCAATCTCCACATCCTTATCACTGCTAGGTTGAGCATCAACATGAACATCACTATCGATATTATCATTAGGCTCATGTTCATCACGAGATTGTGTTTCGGCACCAGAAACAGAGACATCGTTTGGATTCTCAGGTGTAACAGCAACGGGGTTGCTAGCGTGCAAGTTCCTATCATCTTTCTTCTTCTTCCTAGGATGACTAGGTGCATCAGTGCTAACGCCTTGAGAACCTTGTTCAATTCTCTCAGGATGACCCTCAGGATACAAAGGTTCCTGGGTCATTCTACCGCCTCTAGTGACGACTCTGACAGAATTTTCATTCAACTCATTGAGCAAGTCATTCTGAGCCTTCAGTACTTTTTCTACTTGAGTAGTAACAATAGAGGCATGTTTACTCAAAAGCTTAAGATCATTGACGTTTCTGTCCATACAAGCACTTAAATGACTAAGCATGCGAGCATTCAGTTCCAGTTGTCTTCTAACATAATCATTGAAACTCTGTTGTTTGGCAACAAAGTTATCAAATTCATCCAGGCATAAGCTAGCAGGTTTGTCAAAAGGAATATCACTCTCATTGCATCTACGAAGAGAAATTACCTATACTACCTGTATCGGGTTATCAAGACCATGGATCTCTTCGATAGGTGGTAAATTTTTGACATCTTCAGATTTAATGCCTTTCTCTTTCATAGATTTCTTAGCTTCTTTCATATCTTCAGGACAGACGAATAGGATACCTCTTTTCTTATGAGTTGGCTTCGAAGGTGGTTCAGGAATAGTCCAAGAGTTCTCATTGCACAAGATATTATTCAATAGGATCTCAGCTTGTTCCACAGTTCATTCCCTAAAAACACAACAGGCACAACTATCTAGGTGGTCCTTAGAAACATAGGTTAGTCCATTATAGAAGATATAAAGTATTTCATTATTCTCAAGAGGGTGATCACGCAAAGCATTCAGTAGCTGGACAAGCCTCCCCCAAGCTTGTGGGAGACTCTATTCTTCAACTTGCGCAAAGTTGTATATTTCCTGCAAGGCAGCTTTCTTCTTATGGGCAGGGAAATATTTTTCAGAGAAGTAGTAGATCATATCCTGGGGGCTACGCACATAACCAGGAGCAAGAGAAGTGAACCAAGTCTTAGCATCATCCTTTAGCGAGAAAGGAAACAACTTAAGGATATAGTAGTGGCGGATATTTTCCTCACTCGTGAATAGGGTGGCTATATCGTGCAGTTTGGTAAGATGTGCTACAACCGTTTCAGACTCATAACCGTGAAAAGGATCAGATTCGACCAGAGTGATTAACTCAGGGTCGACAGAGAATTCATAATCCTTATCGGTCACAAAGATAGGCGAAGTAGCAAACTTCGGGTCGTATTTCATCCTAGCGTTCAAAGATTTTTCTTTCCACTTGCGCAGTAAGTTCTGAAGATCATAGCTATCCTTACAAGCAAGAAAGTCCTCACCTATCTCTCCCTCCATAACATAACCCTCACGGATATCAGGCAATTCATATCTACGAGAGCTAGTTCTAACAGGCGAAATAGCAGGTTCTACTTCAATAATCTCAGCAGTTTCAGAAGTATCATCACATCTAGAAGCAACTCTGGCAATTTGTGCATCAAGGAATGCACCTAGTGGCAAAGCAGTATCAAGCAAAGCATCATCACAAGCATCATGGACAGCAGAAGTAGCATCATCAAGCACGGGCGACACATGAGAATTTCTAGCACGAGGTGGTGTCGCAAACTTACTCATAACTGAAGGTGAATCAAGTGCAGAGCTAGATGGCAGTTCCTTACTTGTCCTCGTAGTTGAGGGCAAGACTTTAGTTTTTGGATCTCTCGGATTCCTCATAGTGATCAGCAGACGTAAATCCCAAGTGACTCAGAGAATAGAGCTATGCCTCCCCGGCAACGGCGCCAGAAAATAGTCTTGATAACCCACAAGTATAGGGGATCACAACAGTTTTTTAGGGTAGAGTATTCAACCCAAATTTGTTGATTGGACACAAGGGGAAGCCAAAGAATATTCTCAAGTATTAGCAGTTGAGTTGTCAATTCAACCACAACTAAAAGACTTAGTATCTGCAGCAAAGTATCAGTAGCAGAGTAGTGATAGAAACAGTAGCAACGGTAACAGTAGCAGTAGCGACAGCAATAGCGACAGAGTAACAGTAGCAGCAGTGCCAGCAGTAGTGACAGAGTAACAGTAGCAGCAGCGACGGCAATAGTGGCAAAGTAACGTAGCAAGGACCAGTAGGAAAAACTCGTAGGCATTGGATCGGTGATGGATAATTATGCCGGATGACATTCATCATGCAACAGTTATAACACGGAGAGATGTGTAACTTGCTCTAGTTCGTCAATGTAATGTACGCATGTATTCCGTATGTAGTCATACGTTCTTAGGGAAAAGAACTTGCATGACATCTATTGTCCATCCCTCCCGTGGCAGCGGGGTCCTAATGGAAACTATAGGATATTAAGGTTCTCCTTTTAATAGAGAACCAGAACAAAGCATTAGCACTTAGTGAATACATGAAATCCTCATACTATGGCCATCTCCGGGAGTGGTTCCGGCTATTGTCACTCCGGGGTTGCCGGGTCATAACACATAGTAGGTGACTACAACTTGCAAGATAGGATCAAGAACACACATATATTAACGAGAACATAATAGGTTTAGATCTGAAATCATGGCACTCACGCCCTAGTGACAAGCATTAAGCATGGGAAAGTAGTAGCAACATCAATCTCAGAACATAGTGGATACTAGGGATCAATCCCCATCAAAACTAACTCGATTACATCATAGATCTCATCCAACCCATCACCGTCCAGCAAGCCTACGATGAGATTACTCATGAACGGTGAAGAGCATCATGGAATTGACGATGAAGGAAGATTGGTGCTGACGATGGCGACGATCTCCCCTCTCCGGAGCCCAGAACGGACTCGAGATCTGCCCTCCAGAAGAAGAACAGGTGGTGGTGGCGCCTCCGTATCGTAAAACACGATGAACTCTCCTCCTTGATTTTTTTCTAGATGAAAGGGACTAAATAGAGCTGGAATTGGAGGCGGTGGAGCTCCGAGGGCCCCACAAGCCTGCTAGGCGCGGCCAGGGGGGCATGCGCCTGGTGGGCTTGTGGGCTCCTCGCTCCACCCCTCCGGTTGATTCTTGCGCCAATATTTTTTATATATTCCACAAAAAATCCTCGTAAATTTCCAGGTCATTCTGAGAACTTTTATTTCTGCGCAAAAACAACACCATGGCAATTCTGCTGAAAACAACGTTAGTCCGGGTTAGTTCCATTCAAATCATGCAAATTAGAGTCCAAAACAAGGGCAAAAGATTTTGGAAAAGTAGATACGACGGAGACGTATCAGGGCACCAGCCCCACAAGGCCCATGCGCCAAGGGAGGGGGAAACCCTAGTGGGAAGAAGGGCAAGTTCCCTTATTTTCTATCGCCCCCACCTCCTTGGAGGAGAGGCTAGCGATGGCCAACCATCCTCACACGCCTATATATAGAGGAGGTGCATGTATATCTGAGGCACATTAATCCCTTCCCCTCCCATGGACAGCTCCCTCTCCTATCTTATCGATTTCTCCTTGGTTTTGTCTCGGCAGTGCTTAGCGAAGCCTTGCCAGCTTCGTACCACCTCTATCACCATCACACTGTTGCTTTGGTTGTGATCCCATATACTTATCCGCTCTTGCTTGCTGGGTAACGGAGGAGGAGACATCATCAAGTAGCACGTGGGTTGAACCCGGAGGCACCGTCAGTTCGGTGCTAGATTGGATTGGATCACGACTGGATCATGAAGAGTACGACTACATCAACTATGTTATATACACCTCCGCTTATGGATCTATGAGCGTTCATAGGAAAACAAATTGCATGCTTCGTTCCCCAACAATGGCCTCCACCATCGGGTGAGGCGACGAATGGAGCCGGTTCAACGTCCCAGCATCACCAACCCTTACACCCTGTTTTCACTCCACTATTACTGTAATTCAAAAATCTGAGTTTGTTAAAACTTTTCCAAAATCAATGATGTGAGTGCCATGGTTTTCATTATATGCTTGTATGCTTGATTGTGTATTATCAAAATCATATTTTTCATAACATAGAATATTCTCAAAACCCTTTTCTCAATTCTCGTTATTTCAAAACCCTGCCTTGGGTTGCACTACAAGACCTTGATAGCAAGGAGTGCTCTTACACAAACTTGGTGGTTTGGTTCTAAAACTATTTTAGTTTACCAAAACCATAAAATAATTGTTTTATAAATTATTTTCCTATTTTATTTGCATGTCCATTTTTGAGGCCAGAAGTGATATTCCTATATGGAAAAATACTTTTGTGCCTTAGAAAAATCTGAGTAAATTTGGAGATACTCAGAGGACATATATTTTCCATACATAAGATTTTCAACCCCTATTTATATTATAAATAATTGAGTAAACCCGTGAAAACCTATTTTGTCTGTTTTGACCTTTTGAAATATTTCCAAAGGAAATATTCTCAATAAATTCCTAGAAAAATCCAGTGATCTCCCTAAGCCATATTTGGTGCCCATATATAGTTTCACCTTGATCCAAGGTGGTTAGGGTCACCAAATAATTCCAAAACCCTTTCTGTCCAGTATGATGTTAGAGAAACTCTACATTGCAAAGTTTATCCAATGGAGCTGAAACTTTGCAAGAGTGCCGAATGCCTCAAATGAGGACTCCATGCCAAAAATGGGATTTGTGGGACTTGATTTGACGACACTCCCTCTGGAAGGAACAGATATGGCCATCTAGGAGTGATTTCAAGTTTACATAGCTAAACTTGTCCAATGGAGCCCAAACTTGGTGTAGACTCATGTTTTTTCACCAAACCTAGTCCTGTTAAGTTGCATAGAGAAAGTGGTGGGGTGCAACCACCCCAAACCACTGTCGAGCACCTTCTAACAGTTGGTCAAAACCTCTCTTAACCCCAGCTACACCCACTCCCTTTCTCTCAAACTCCTAGATTAGGTGGCCAGCATCAATGCCCAACTCCAGTCAAGTGGGTCTTCTCTGGTTCTAAGTAGATAATCCAAAAACCCCAATCTAAGCTTCAGCCCAAGGCTGACAGCTGCTGGTTTCCACCCCTCCTTTGACAAGCTGATGCTCCAGCGGGATTCAAACGGCTAGGCATCTCCAAGCAAGGGCCCAGGACAGGACAGACGCGTCCAAGGCACCCCAGAGCGCGTCAGCATGCGGTGGCATGCCAAAGCTGCGCTCTGGGCGCCCTACAGAGAGCAACCGAGGTGGGGGCGACTCCCTCTGCCAGTTCCAGCCTCCTCGTGGTGTCTCTCCTCTCCCCGACAGTTCCTCTGCATCAGGCAGCTCCGAGGGCCCCTCCTTTCCCGTGCTGAGAGCCAGTGTGATGTGTGCCCGCGCGCACCAGTAGCGGCCAGAGGAATGCGGCCACGCAGTCACGCCACTCCTTGCTCCCCCTCTCTCGCAGTGAACTCGAAGGTCCAAAACCACGTCCTGAGACCGTGGTTTAGACCCCAGCCTCTCTTTGTGCCCCCGTGCATGCCGTGGTGAAACCACCGGAGCTTCCCGCCCGGTGCACTGTCGCAGGCCTATATAAGGCCACCCCCTCGCTCCAGCACCCCTCACTCCACTCCACATATACCCCAATCACCTCCCTATCCACCCCATTGAGCAAGAAGAGCCCTGGTGCTCGAGACCGACCGAGGACCCTCTGCCTAGGAGCTCCGGTCGATCTCCGGCTACACATCGATTCTTGCGTCCCTCTGCCCACCTACGCACTCCCCGTGACCCCAGGATCATTTCCCCCATCTTCCCCGAGCGATTCCGTGCTCGTAGCCACCACCTCCACCATTGACCAAAACCTCTCCGCCGTAGCCACCTCGTCGTCGGTGAACCAGGACCCCCCCCCCCCCCCCGGCGTCGACTCAACCACCGGCAGGTAGGCGACGATGAGCCGGATCCATTCCCGTCGTTGTTAGGGCCTGAGGACGTCGGTAGCCACGCCGTCGTGCTCCTCATCCTCTCTGTCCAGAGGCACGAGACGACCCCGACAAGTGTGCCCCACTTGTCGGTGGCCCATCCTCCTCTCCCTCGCTCCCCGTAGCCACTAACCGCAGGGGCCCGCGCGTCAGGTTCAAACCTGACGGCCCGCGTGCCTGGGTAGGCTGGCTGGCTGGCCACTGGGCCGGCCCAGCCCCAGGCCGAGCCAGGCGAGGGCTGTTGCCCTTTTTCTTTTTATTTTAAACTCTGTTTTACAAGATTTTATAAAAAGATTTAACAAGTGAAAATTAATGATTCTTCCACTTTTATTTTTCTAAAAATGATGAGTATTTAATAGAACCGTTACACAATTTTTCACTACAATTTATTTGTTTTATAATAATTAAAAATGCTACTTGGAAAAATTTTGCTTTTGTTAAATTGATTTTATAAATATTCCTTTCACTAAAACCAGAGACAAATATTTTTAAAATAACAATTTGGATTTATCAGAATTAAACAACATTTTTAAAGTGACTTTGTGATATGTTTTGGAGTGATCTACTTATTGCTTTTTATTTTATTACGATGGTAGAAACCCCGTTTGATGAAGGAGTTGGACTTGAAGACCCCGGATACTTAGCTAACCAAGGCAAGGAGCCCTTTGACAATGTCTGAGCATATGTTATATTGCATTCTAAGTAGAACAAATATTTATGCTGCATATGATCATAAGTATCGGTAAATCACTGAAGTGATGTTACCGATGGCTCCTTTAGAGCACTTGCATTTGGACATGATCCTACCACCTATGAGGGTCACGCTATTATCCTGTTGACAAGTAGAGCTAAGCAATGTAGAAGCATGAGCAAGATGATGGTAAATATCAAAGGTTTATGAAAACCCCGTCGGGTACCACTAATGCCCGAGGGTTATGATGAGTTAGGTGGCCACTTTTGGAGAAGTGGTGCACTAGGTGTATTTTGGTATGAGTGGCTTCGGAAATGGGATTGGATTTTTGTTGTGTCGATCGGCCCAACCATACATATGCGACCATCTTACCCCTTTATGGGACGGAGCTTTGGTGATTACTCTGGTCGGTGCTAGCAAAGAGCCACATTACTAGTGGCGGGAGTGATGTGTGGTCACTCTCGTGACGGGGTTGTGCGAGGTAGGACGACTATGCCGTTTTTACGTGTTCCGGGCACAACGTTGGTCCCCGCATGGATGATACTGTCCAGATTCGGTGCTCGTAAGATGTACATCATGTGGTATGGGTACCAATCGAGTGGACCTCTTTGTCTAGTATCGTCAGGGAAAGGAATTGATCAGGTACTTACCTCGGGTATGTTATATACCGCGACTCGTGGATGACATGGAAGTTTGCTGGATCTCGCGGGTACAGCGTAAAACCTCTGCAGAGTGTAAAACTATTCGAATAGTCGTGTCCATGGTCAAGGACAGTTGGGTAATCCTTCTTAAACTACGTCCAGTCGTTTCCGCATAAACCAAGTGTGTGTTTAAGTGTGTTTAAATGGTGTTAATATGAAAGAGTTGAAATGACCAAGTTTGGTGACTTGGCATATCGGGTGAACCCGGAGTGTTCAGCCCTTGACAGATATCTTGCTAACTGTAACCTGTTCTTCTAATTAACATCTAGCTTATGTTGCACATCCATGATCATGTTTATTTACAGTTAATTTGTTATCCACCGAACTGCATATACTTGTTATTCTACCAACAGCATTGTTCATATCATGGGTTGTTTGCAAGTACATTGAAAGTACTCATTAGCTTGCCCCTAGTTATATTATTGACCACACATGGAAGGACCGGAGTTTGGAGAAGAGTACGTCTTCGGAGACGGCCCTGCGAACTACGACGCTACCAAGTCAGAATGCCTGTTGGTGTAGGCTGATGGCATGGGCACCCGCTTAGCCCTAACATTTCCGCTACTAGTTGTATCCGTGTGATTTGGCCTTATAGGCCCTACCTTGTGAACTTGACCCTTCGGTCATGTGTTATAATAATTTGGTACTTGGATGTAAGACTCTTAATATACAGCATCTGTGTGTTCGGTGAGCATTGATCTCTGGGATCACTGAGCACGTTCATTCGGTGATCTCGACTCATAAGTCGGGGTCCCCACAGAGCTGGTATCAGAGCCATCCTGACTGTAGGAAGCCTTAGGTAGCATGGACGATGGCCGAGACGAGTAGTGCACTTAGCCTTTACACTTGAGATTTTCTGCACCCACCAAAACTTTCTAACCCTCTCCTACAACCTTGTAGATGGTCGTCGTACCTGAGATGCTTCTGGAGACTGCTTTCCCCTTCTTTTGTGAGATAGCCTCGCGAAGTGTCAAGTACGCCACACGCCCATCTTCCTCTACCACGAGCACTGGGTCAACGCCGACAGCAAGGAATATCACGTGGACGTGATAGTGAAGGCTAATGACTCCCCAACCAGTTGGTTCTTTGAACGACCATAGATGGACGATCTCATGTTCGCAATGGAGAGAGCAGCACGAGAGGCTATCGTGCGTCTCTGTGACATCCTTCCCGAGATGGCTAACGAGCTAGCTACTCATCGCCTACCTTTTGTTGAGGACGGGATTGACGGGTGTTGGACACTCAACCCATCTTCAGAGGACGAGATGCCACTAAAGCTTCACACCTACTTCAGTCTCTCCTTCGACACTTTGGCTCACCTTTTGGTCAAGGAGTGGACGAAGCTTTGCCAAGAACTGCACCAAGTCAAGGACCTACTGCGCCTAGAGAAGATGAAGACCCATAAGGTCAAGAAGGAAGGAGCACCCGGAGGGCGGTCAGCCATTGCTTTCCGAGGAGGAGTACCACCGCTCCAGGACACTCTTATTCAGAGTCGCCGTGTGACCATGGAAGAGTACACTGAGCTCCTCACAGCTTCGCCAACTAAGAAAGCCGTGATGGACCACTTCCATCTCCTACACCTCTGAAGGAGGAAAGCACCGATGAAGATGAAGACGAAGACCCTGCAGAACCTGCCTACGAGACCGAGTAGTCCGCCGCTTAGGAGTAAGGCTTAGGCAATTAGGAGTCATCCCCATGCGTAGTAAGTCCATGTACCGGTTCATGTGAACCATGAGTGTCGTGTGAACATATATGATGCAAGCCGCATTTCTGCCTTAGGCAGCTTGTAAGTGACTCCATCACTTGTTTTCAAAATTTAATGCATTAGCTTTTCCCAAAAATCTTTGGTTTAAAAATCTCACACTAGCACGACACCAAACCCCCTTAATAGAGCATCATCCCTTATGATTCCAGGCCAGTTCGGCATATGGACCTGTCTACTCTCTTGACAGGATGGTGATTTCAACTTGCACCAGCACCTTCGGCAACCCCGGCTCTGCCTCTTTAGGCCAGCAGCAGGGAACCGGTGGGAACACTCAAGCTGGAGATCACCACGAGCAGCAGCCAGGCGATATTCCTCCACCACCGCCTCCTCCGGAAAGCTTGACTGTGGCTCAGTTCCTCCAAGCTCTCCGAGAGGAACGTCAAGCCAATAATGCCGCCATCCAACAACTGGCTCAGGTCTTGGTGAACAATCCGCCGCAAAATGAAAATGGCAACGGCCGCTCTACTCTATCGGAGTTTATGCGGACTATGCCTCCTATATTCACAAAGACAATTGAACCATTGGATGCCGATGACTGCATCCGCACTATTGAAGACCTCCTCGCTCTAGTCAAGTGCAGCGATGATCGCAGAAAGTCCTTTATGCTTCTCATTGTCTCGGAGTCACAGCCAGAGCTTGGTGGGATGGGTTCCACATCATGCGAGCAGGACAAGTTATCACTTGGGCAATGTTTAAGGAAGGATTCCACGCTGCTCACATACATCCTAGAATGATGACCATTAAGAAGCAGGAATTCCGAGCCTTAAGGCAAGGCAGTGGAACCGTCAAGGAGTATCTGCAGAAGATTAGCCTCCTGCTGAGATATGCACCAGCGGATGTTAGCACTGAGGCCACAAAAGTGGAACGCTTTATGAAAGGACTGCAGCAGTCACTCCAGTATCAATTGGTTGTTTGTGAATGCAAGACCTTCTACGAGATGGTTAACAAGGCCCTCAAGTTGGAGGATAAGCGTCGTGCAATGGACAACACCCGTAAGCGCAAGCTGATGGGTAGTGGAGGAACCAGTAACCCAAAGCCACGCCCATGGCAGTCAGCTCCAACAAGACCCAGTTATCAGCAGCAGCAGTATAAGGCTCCAACATTTCGCCAGAACTACCAGCCTCAGCAGTAAGTCAACACCAAGCCAGCATTCAACCCACCGAACAATAGTGGAGTCAAGACCAACATCCCGGGACAGGTTACCTATTTTGGATGTGGACAAACTGGGCACTATTCCAGGCAGTGTCCCAACAAGAAGCCCGACGCACCGCGCCCCAATGCACCAAATCAGGGACAAGGCCAAGGAGCACCAAGCAGGAACCAGGCTCTCCGCAACCAGCGATATCACAGCAGGGGGCGTATTAATCACATCTCCGCAGAAGAGGCACGGGAAGACCCGGACTGCATTCAGGGTACATTCCTCGTCAACTCCACCCCAGCAACAATATTGTTTGATTGTGGTGCTTCGCATTCTTTTGTTACTCAGAAGTTTGCGAAAAAATGTGGTTTGAAACCTACCCTACTTAACAAGCAAATGGCAGTACATACCCCGGGAGCAGTGCTAAGGACCAACCTAGGATGTAGAGGAGTCGGGATCAATATTAATGGGATAAGCTTCTCAGCAGATCTCATAGTCATTAAGTCGCAAGGCTTAGAAGTAATCCTTGGCATGGATTGGTTGGCCAAACACCAGAGCATCTTGTAGTGTGCCAATAGGACTATTACCATGAAAAGCGACCAAGGGGTCAAAGTCAAGTATGTCTCTGAGCCTGTATCGACTCGAGTCCCGCAGGTTGAAAGCCTATCGGGAGAAGAGCTTGACCGAGTGGCGATAGTCTATGAATACCCAGACGTCTTTCCTGATGACCTACCAGGGATGCCTCCCGACCGAGACATCGAGTTCATAATTGAGCTCATGCCCGGGTCGAGGCCTATCTATAAGAAGCCTTATAGGATGGGATCCGAAGAGCTAAGAGAGCTGAAGAAGCAGCTGGATGAGCAACTTGGGAAGGGATTCATTCGTCCAAGTGCATCACCTTGGGGATCACCTGTTCTGTTTGTGTCTAAGAAGGATGGGACTATCATACTCTGCGTAGATTACCGTTCTCTCAATGAAGTCACGATCAAGAACAAGTACCCGCTCCCCAAGATTGAAGACTTGTTTGACCAGTTAAATGGAGCCAAGGTATTTTCCAAGATCGATCACCGAGCTAGATATTACCAACTGAAGATCCGACCTGAAGACATACCCAAGACTGCATTCCTCACCCGGTACGGTCTATACGAGTGCACTATCATGTATTTTGGGTTGAAAATGCCCCGTCATACTTCATGTAACTCATGAACAAGGTCTTCATGGAATACCTGGATAAGTTTGTCGTCGTATTAATCGATGACATATTAATCTTCTCCAAGTCCGAAGAAGAGCATGAGCAACACTTGAGGTTAGTGTTGGAGAACCTTCGAGAGCACCAACTTTATGCCAAATTTAGCAAATGCCAATTCTGGCTGCACAAAATTGGATTCTTGGGTCATACCATGACGGCAAACGGATTGGCGGTCGATCCTTCCAAGATTACTATGGTAACCAATTGGGAGTCGCCAATCGATGTGAAGGAAGTCAGGAGCTTCCTCGGACTCGCGGGATATTACCGCAAGTTCGTAGAAGGATTCTCCCGCATCGCTCAACCAATGACTCAGCTCTTGAAAAAAGGCAAGAAGTTCGAGTGGACGCTGGAGTGTGAAGCAATCTTCCAGGAGTTGAAGAAGAGATTGACTATCGCCCCAGTATTAGCTACTCCAGATATCAGCAAGGAGTTTGTGATATATTGTGATGCCTCCAGAACCGGGCTCGGTGGACTCCTAATGCAAGACGGCAGGGTCGTGGCGTACTTGTCACGGCAACTGCGCCCATATGAGGAGAACTATGCCACCCATGATCTCGAGTTGGCAGCAGTAGTGCATGCCTTAAAGACATGGCGACACTACCTTCTGGGGAAGCGATGTGAAATATACACTGATCACAAGAATCTGAAGTATATCTTTACTCAACGAGAATTGAATTTGAGGCAGCGAAGATGTTTGGAGTTAATCAAAGACTTTGACCTCAGCATTCAATACCACCCCGGTAAGGCCAATGTGGTGGTCGATGCCTTAAGCCGGAAGGTCAGCACCTTGAGTGCTATGCTCAAGGAAAGGCTACCCGCCTTGTATGAAGAAATGGAAAGCTTCGGGTTGGAGCTAGTTGAACCAGGATTCCTGGCTAACCTCGAAGTTGAGCAACGCTGGCAGACGACATCAAGGAGGCCCATAAGGGGCACAAGAGCATTGAATGCATCAAGAAGAAGATACAAGAAGGCAAGGCCCTAGAATTCTCGGTAGATGAGCATGGAGTAGTGTGGTTTGGGAAACATTTATGCGTAGCCAACAAGACAGAACTCAAGGACTTGATCATACAGGAAGCCCATGACACACCCTAGTCTAACCACCCCGGGGGTACCAAGATGTATCAAGACCTCCGAGAAATATTCTGGTGGCATGGCATGAAGAGGGAAATAGCGTCTTATGTTGCCAAGTGCGACATGCGCCAGCGAGTCAAAGCGGAACATCAACGACCCTCTGGACTGCTACAACCTCTCCAAGTGCTTGAATGGAAGTGGGACCGAGTCGGCATGGACTTCATCACTGGCTTACCCAGGTCCAGCAGAGGCCATGACTCTATATGGGTCGTCGTCGACCATCTGACCAAAGTGTCTCACTTCATCCCGGTTAGTACCACCTATGGAGCGATAAGCTGGCTAGCCCTTACATTAAACGTATTGTGAGCCTTCATGGAGTCCCCAAGGAGATTGTATCTGACCGGGCACGCAGTTCACCTCAAGATTCTGGAAGAAGTTCCAAGAAGCCCTCAGAACCAAGATATCTTTCATCATCGCTTTCCACCTACAGACGGGTGGACAGACGGAGAGAGTAAACCACGTACTCGAGGATATGCTCCGCGCTTGTGGCTTGGCACGTGGTGCCAAATGGGAAGACTGTCTCCTGTTCGCTGAGTTCTCATACAACAACAGCTACCTGTCCAGTCTTCAGATGGCCCCATTTGAAGTGTTGTATGGATGAAAGTGCCTCACCCCGCTCAACTAGTCCGAAACCAAGGAAGGGTTGATTTTCGGGCCAGAAGTTCTACAAGAGGCAGAAGATAAGGTGCAGCTTGTCCGAGAAAACTTGAAGGTAGCCAAGTCGCGACAAAAGAGTTATGCGGATTCTCACCATAGAGAAGTGGAGTTCGTTCCTGGAGACCAGGTGTATCTCCGTTTTACGCCCCTCAAGGGAACCAAGCCTTTGCACGTCAAGGGGAAACTTGCTCCAAGGTTCATTGGTCCTTTTAAGATCACGCAAGGCGTGGAGAAGTTGCTTACCCGTTAGAGCTACCACCGGAGCTTTTGGGTGTGCACAACGTTTTCCACATGTCACAACTCCAGAAGTGTCTCCAAGTGTCGAACCGTTCGGATCTTTATAAGGACATTGACCATCAGGCCATCGACCTCCAGCGAGATCTCACTTATCGTGAGAGGCCGATCTGCATCTTGGATGAAGCAGAGCGTTGCACCAGAAGTCGCACCCTCAAGTATTTCAAGGTTCAGTGGAGCAACCACACCAAAGCAGAAGCCACATGGGAGCGTGAAAACTATCTCCGGTCTGAATTTCCGAACCTTTTTAGCACCTAGCTTAGGAATCTCGGGGACGAGATTCTTGTAAGGGGGATAGGTTTGTCACACCCTGTTTTCACTGCACTTTTACTCTAACTAAAAAAAATCTATGTTTATTAAAAAAATTCCAAAATCAATGATGTGAGTGCCATGGTTGTCATTATATGCTTTTATGCTTGATTGTGTATTATCAAAATCATATTTTTCATAACATAGAATATTCTAAAAACCCTTTTCTCAATTCTCGTTATTTCAAAACCCTGCCTTGGGTTGCGCTACAAGACCTTGATAGCAAGGAGTGCACTTACCCAAAGTTGGTGATTTGGTTTTAAAACTATTTTAGTTTACCAAAACCATAAAATAATTGTTTTATAAATTATTTTCCTATTTTATTTGCATGTCCATTTCTGAGGCCAGAAATGATATTCCTATATGGAAAAATACTTTCCTCCCTTAGAAAAATATGAGAAAATTTGGAGATACTCAGAGGACATATATTTTCCATACATAATATTTTCAACCCCTATTTATATTATAAATAATTGAGTAAAACCCTAAAAACCTATTTTGTCTGTTTTGACCTTTTGAAATATTTCCAAAGGAAGTATCCTCAATAAAATCCTAGAAAATTTGAGTGATCTCCGTAAGCCATATTTGGTGCCCATATAAAGTTTCACCTTGATCCAAGGTGGTTAGGGTCACCAAATAATTCCAAAACCCTTTATGTCGAGTATGAAATTAGAGCAACTCTACATAGAAAAGTTTATCCAATGGAGCTAAAACTTTGTAGGAGTGCCTAATACCTCAAATGAGGAGTGCATGCCAAAAATGGTATTTGTGGGACTTGATTTAATGACACTCCCTCTGGAAGGAACATATGTGGAAATTTAGGAGTGATTTCAAGTTTACATAGCTAAACTTGTCCAATGGAGGCCAAACATGGTGTAGCCTCATGTTTTTGCACCAAACCTAGTATTGTTTAGTTGCATAGCCAGTGGTGGGGTGCAACCACCCCAAACCAATGTCAAGCACCTTCTGACAGTTGGGAAAAACCTCTCTTAACCCCAGCTACACCCACTCCCTTTCTCTCAAACTCCTAGATTAGGTGGCCAGCATCAATGCCCAACTCGAGTCAAGTGGCTCTTCTCTGGTTCTAAGTAGAAAATCCAAAAAACCCAATCTGAGCTTCAGCCCAAGGCTCACACCAGCTGGTTTCCACCCCTCCTTTAACCAGCCGATGCTCCCACATGATTCAAACAGCTATGCATCTCCAAGCAAGGGCCCTAGACACGCCAGACGCGTTCAAGGCACCCCAGAGCATGCCAGCATGTCGTGGCATGCCAAAGCTGCGCTCCGGGCGCGCTACAGAGAGCAACCGAGGTGGGGTGAGTCCCTCGGCCAGTTCAAGCCTCCCTGCGATGTCTCTCCTCTCCCCCGACAGCTCCTCTTCATCAGGCAGCTCCCAGGGCCCGTCCTTTCCCCCGCTGAGAGCCAGTGTGACGCGTGCTCGCGCGCACTAGTAGAGTCCATAGGAACGCGGCCATGCAGGCACGCCATTTCTCGCTCCCCCTCTCTCGCAGTGAGATCGGAGGTCCAAATCCACGTCATGAGACCGTGGTTTTGACTCGAGCCTCTCTCTGTGCCCCCATACACGCTGCGGTGAAACCACCGGAGCTTCCCGCCCGGTGCACCGTCACGGGCCTATATAAGGCCACCCCCTCGCTCCAGCACCCCTCACTCCACTCCACCTAGACCCCAATCACCTCCCTAGCCACCCCATTGAGCAAGTAGAGCACCGGTGCTCGAGATCGACCGAGGCCCCTCCGCCTCGGAGCTCCGGTCGATCTCGGACAACACGTCGGTTCTCGCGGCCCTTTGCCCACCTACGCACCCCCGTGACCCCAGGATCATTTCCCCCCTCTTCCCCGAGCGATTATGTGCCCGTAGCCACCACCTCCACCGTTGACCGAAACCTCTCCGTCCCAGCCACCTCGTCATCGATGAACCAGGACCCCCCCTCCCCATCTTCGACTCGACCACCAGCAGGTAAGCGACGATGAGCCGGACCTATTCCCGCCGTTGTTAGAGCCTGAGGACATCGGTAGCCACGCCGGCGTGCTCCTCCTCCTCTGTGTCCAAAGGTAGGAGACGACCCCGACAGGTGTGCCCCACCTGTCGGTGGCCCATCCTCCTCTCCCTCGCTCCCCGCAGCCGTTGACCGCACGGGCCCACGCGTCAGGTTCAAACCTGACGGCGCGCGCGCTTGGGCAGGTTGGTTGGCTGGCCATTGGGCCGGCCCGCGCTCAGGTTCAAACCTGGCGGCGCGCGCACCTGGGCAGGTTGGCTGCCTAGCCACTGGGCCGGCCCAGCCCTAGGCCGAGCCAGGCCAGGGCTGTTTCCCTTTTTCTTTTTATTTTAAACTCTATTTTACAAGATTTTTATAAAAAGAGTTAACCAGTGAAAATTAATGATTCTTCAACTGTTATTTTACTAAAAATGAGGAGTATTTAATAGAACTGTTACACAAATTTTTAGGACAACTTATCTATTTTACAATAATTAAAATGCTATTTGGAATTGTTTTGCTTCTGTTAAATTGATTTTAAAATCTTCCTTTCTCTAAAACCAGAGAAAAATATTTTTAAAATAACAATTTGGATTTATCAGAATTAAACAACATTTTTGAAGTGACTTTGTGATCTGTTTTGGAGTGAGCTATTTATTGCTTTTTATTTTATTACGACGATAGAAACCCCGTTTGACGAAGGAGTTGGACTTGAAGACCCCGAAGACCTCGGATACTTAGTTGACCAAGGCAAGCAGCCCTTTGACCATGTGTGAGCATATGTTATATTGCATGCTAAGTAGAACAAATATTTCCGTTGCATATGATCATAAGTATCGATAAATCATTGAAGTGATGTTAGCGATGGCTCCTCCGGAGCACTTGCATTTGGAGCATGATCCTACCACCTATGAGGGTCACGCTAATATCATGTTGATAAGTAGAGCTAAGCATAGTAGAAGCATGAGCAAGATGATGGTAAATATCAAAGGTTTATGAAAACCCCGTCGGGTGCCACTAATGCCCGAGGGTGATGATGTGTTAGGTGGCCACTTTTGGAGAAGTGGTGCACCAGGTGTATTTTGGTGTGAGTGGTTTCGTAAATGGGATTAGATTTCTGTTGTGTCGACCATCCCAACCTTACATGTGTGACCATGTTAACACTTTATGGGACGGGGCTTTGTTGATTACTCTAGTCGGTGCTAGTAAAGAGCCACATTACTAGTAGCGGGAGTGATGTGTGGTCACTCTCGTGACGGGGTCGTGCCAGGTAGGGCGACTATGCCATTTTTACGTGTTCCGGGCACACCGTTGGTCCCTGCATGGATGACACTGTCCAGAGTCGATGCTCATAAGACGTACATCATATGGGTTGGGTACCAATCGAGTGGACCTCTTTGTCTAGTATCATCAGGGGAAAGGCATTGATCGGGTACTTAACTCAGGTATGTTATATACCGCGAGTCGTGGATGACAAGGAAGTTTTCAGGATCGCGTGGGCACAGTGTACAACCTCTTGAAAGTGTAAAACTATTCGAATAGTTGTGTCCATGTTCGAGGACAGTTGGGTAATCCTGCTTAAACTATGTCCAGTCGTTTCCGCATACACCAAGTGTGTGTGAGTGTGTTTAAATGGTGTTAATATGAAAGATTTGAAATGACCAAGTTTCGTGACTTGGCATATCGGGTGAACCCGGAGTGTTCAGCCCTTGACAGATATGTTGATATATGTAACATGTTCTTCTAATTACCATCTAGCTTATGTTGCACATCCATGATCATGTTTATTTACTATTAAGTTGTTATCCACCAAACTGCATATACTTGTTATTCTACCAACTGCATTGTTCATATCATTGGCTGTTCGCGAGTACATTTAAAGTACTCATTGGCTTGCCACTGGTTATATTATTGACCAGGCATGGAAGGACCGGATTTTGGAGAAGAGTACGTCTTCAGAGACGTCCATGTGAACTAGGACGCTTCCAAGTCAGAATGCGTGTTGGTGTAGGTTGATGGCATGGGCACTGCTTAGCCCTAAGATTTCTGCTACTAGTTGTATCCGTGTGATTTGGCCTTATAGGCCCTACAATGTGGACTTGACCCTTCGGTCATGTATTGTAATAATTTGGTACTTGGATGTAAGACTCTTAATATTCAGCATCTGTGTGTTCAGTGGGAACTGATCTCTGGGATCACTGAGCACGTTCTTTCGGCGATCTCGAATCATAAGTCGGGGTCCCCACAACGACATCCTATACCATTGTGCAAGGCGAATCCTGAGGTTTCGGTCATGTGGATGATCGCCGCTCCCAGTGCCTCGACACCGGTGTTGAGAAACTGACATCGACCCAAAATTCATGTACTAACTCTGCCTCTGTTTTCCTCCTACTACCAACAATCAACGTCCATCTCGTTCCCTCATCGGTGTGGCCCAAGACTTCTAGGTACATGGCAACGTCAACGAGCGGTGGCATTCCCACATTCTAGGAAACATTATTGGTCACAAGACCAAATTGTTGGAATTATGCCCTAGAGGCAATAATAAATATAGTTATTATTATAATTCCTGTATCAAGATAATCGTTTATTATCCATGCTATAATTGTATTGAATGAAGACTCATTTACATGTGTGGATACATAGACAAAACACCGTCCCTAGCAAGCCTCTAGTTGGCTAGCCAGTTGATCAAAGATAGTCAGTGTCTTCTGATTATGAACAAGGTGTTGGTGCTTGATAACTGGATCACGTCATTAGGAGAATCACGTGATGGACTAGACCCAAACTAATAGACGTAGCATGTTGATCGTGTCATTTTGTTGCTACTGTTTTCTGCGTGTCAAGTATTTATTCCTATGACCATGAGATCATATAACTCACTGACACCGGAGGAATGCTTTGTGTGTATCAAACGTCGCAACGTAACTGGGTGACTATAAAGATGCTCTACAGGTATCTCCGAAGGTGTTAGTTGAGTTAGTATGGATCAAGACTGGGATTTGTCACTCCGTGTGAACGGAGAGGTATCTCGGGGCCCACTCGGTAATACAACATCACACACAAGCCTTGCAAGCAATGTAACTTAGTGTAAGTTGCGGGATCTTGTATTACGGAACGAGTAAAGAGACTTGCCGGTAAACGAGATTGAAATAGGTATACGGATACTAACGATCGAATCTCGGGCAAGTAACATACCAAAGGACAAAGGGAATGACATACGGGATTATATGAATCCTTGGCACTGAGGTTCAAACGATAAGATCTTCGTAGAATATGTAGGATCCAATATGGGCATCCAGGTCCCGCTATTGGATATTGACCGAGGAGTCTCTCGGGTCATGTCTACATAGTTCTCGAACCCGCAGGGTCTGCACACTTAAGGTTCGACATTGTTTTATGCGTATTTGAGTTATATGGTTGGTTACCGAATGTTGTTCGGAGTCCCGGATGAGATCACGGACGTCACGAGGGTTTCCGGAATAGTCCGGAAACGAAGATTGATATATAGGATGACCTCATTTGATTACCGGAAGGTTTTCGGAGTTACCGGGAATGACGAATGGGTTCCGGGAGTTCACCGGGGGGGCAACCCACCCCGGGGAAGCCCATAGGCCTTGAGGGTGGCACACCAGCCCTTAGTGGGCTGGTGGGACAGCCCAAAAGGGCTCTATGCGCCAAGAAGAGAAAATCAAGAGAAAAAAAAAAAGGGAGGAGGTGGGAAGGAAGGGGGACTCCCTCCCACCAAACCAAGTCCAACTCGGTTTGGCGGGGGAGTCCTCCCCCCTTGGACTCGGCCGACCCCCTTGGGGCTCCTTGAGCCCCAAGGCAAGGTCCCCTCCCTCCCACCTATATATACGGAGGTTTTAGGGCTGATTTGAGACGACTTTCCCACGGCAGCCCGACCACATACCTCCACGGTTTTTCCTCTAGATCGCGTTTCTGCGGAGCTCGGGCGGAGCCCTGCTGAGACAAGGTCATCACCAACCTCCGGAGCGCCGCCATGCTGCCGGAGAACTCTTCTACCTCTCCGTCTCTCTTGCTGGATCAAGAAGGCCGAGATCATCGTCGAGCTGTACGTGTGCTGAACGCGGAGGTGTCGTCCGTTCGGTACTAGATCGTGGGACTGATCGTGGGATTGTTCGCGGGGCGGATCGAGGGACGTGAGGACATTCCACTACATCAACTGCGTTCACTAACGCTTCTGCTGTACGATCTACAAGGGTACGTAGATCACTCATCCCCTCTCGTAGATGGACATCACCATGATAGGTCTTCGTGCGCGTAGGAAAATTTTGTTTCCCATGCGACGTTCCCCAACAGTGGTATCAGAGCTAGGTTCATGCGTAGATGTCTTCTCGAGTAGAACACAAAAGTTTTTGTGGGCGGTGATGTGCGTTTTGCTGCCCTCCTTAGTCTTTTCTTGATTCCGTGGTATTGTTGGATTGAAGCGGCTTGGACCGACATTACTCGTACGCTTACGAGAGACTAGTTTCATCGTTACGAGTAACTCCGTTGCTCAAAGATGACTGGCAAGTGTCGGTTTCTCCAACTTTAGTTGAATCGGATTTGACCGAGGAGGTCCTTGGATGAGGTTAAATAGCAACTCATATATCTCCGTTGTGGTGTTTGCGTAAGTAAGATGCGATCCTACTAGATACCCATGGTCACCACGTAAAACGTGCAACAACAAAATTAGAGGACGTCTAACTTGTTTTTGCAGGGTATGCTTGTGATGTGATATGGCCAATGATGTGATGTGATATATTGGATGTATGAGATGATCATGTTGTAATAGAAATATCGACTTGCACGTCGATGGTACGGCAATCGGCAGGAGCCATAGGGTTGTCTTTATACTAACGTGTGTGCTTGCAGATGCGTTTACTATTTTGCTAGGATGTAGCTTTAGTAGTAATAGCATGAGTAGCACGACAACCCAGATGGCAACACGTTGATGGAGATCATGGTGTGGCGCCGGTGACAAGAAGATCGTGCCGGTGCTTTGGTGATGGAGATCAAGAAGCACGTGATGATGGCCATATCATGTCACTTATGAATTGCATGTGATGTTAATCCTTTTATGCACCTTATTTTGCTTAGAATGACGGTAGCATTATGAGGTGATCTCTCACTAAAATTTCAAGACGAAATTGTGTTCTCCCCGACTGTGCACCTTTGCTACAGTTCGTCGTTTCGAGACACCACGTGATGATCGGGTGTGATAGACTCAACGTTCACATACAACGGGTGCAAAACAGTTGCGCACGCGGAACAGTCGGGTTAAGCTTGACGAGCCTAGCATGTGCAGACATGGCCTCGGAACACATGAGACCGAAAGGTCGATCATGAATGATATAGATGATATGATTAGCATAGGGATGCTTACCACTGAAACTATACTCAACTCACGTGATGATCGGACTTGAGCTAGTGTAAGTGGATCATGAACCACTCAAATGACTAGAGAGATGTACTTTTTGAGTGGGAGTTTAGCGAATAATTTGATTAAGTTAAACTCTAATTATCTTGAACATAGTCTAAGTCCACTTTGAATATATTTGTGTTGTAGATCATGGCTCACGCGACAGTCCTCCTGAATTTTAATACGTTCCTAGAGAAAGCTAAGTTGAAAGATGATGGAAGCAACTTTGTAGACTGGGCTCGTAATCTTAAGCTAATCTTACAATCTGGGAAGAAGGATTATGTCCTTAATGCTGCGTTAGGAGATGAACCACCCGCTACGGCTGATCAGGATGTTAAGAACGCCTGGTTAGCACATAAGGAGGACTACTCAATAGTTCAATGTACAGTCTTGTATGGCTTAGAACCGGGACTTCAACGTCGCTTTGAGCGTCATGGAGCATTTGAGATGTTCCAGGAGTTGGAGTTTATCTTTCAGAAGAACGCCCGGATCGAGAGGTATGAGACCTCCGATAAATTCTATGCTTGCAAGATGGAGGAAAACTCATCTGTCAGTGAACATGTGCTCAAAATGTCTGGGTACTCAAACCGTCTAGCTGAGCTGGGGATTGAACTCCCGCAAGAAGCTATCACTGACAGAATCCTTCAATCACTGCCGCCAAGCTATAAAGGATTTGTGTTGAACTACAACATGCAAGGGATGAACAAGTCTCACGGCGAGTTGTCTGCGATATTGAAAGTCGCAGAGTCTGAACTCCGTAAACAGCATCAAGTGTTGATGGTGAATAAGACCACTAGTTTCAAGAGAAACGGCAAAGGCAAGAAGGGCAATTCGAAGAAGAGCGGCAAGCCTGTTGCCAATCCGACAAAGAAACCCAAAGCTGGACCTAAGCCGGAAACGGAGTGTTACTATTGCAAGGGTATGGGTCACTCGAAGCGCAATTGCCCCAAGTATCTGGCAGATAAGAAGGCGGGCAAAGAAAAATCAGGTATATTTGATATACATGTTATTGATGTGTACTTAACCGGCTCTCGTAGTAGTGCATGGGTATTCGATACCGGTTCTGTTGCTCATATTTGCAACTCGAAACAGGAACTGCGGAATAGGCGAAGGCTGGCGAAAGATGAAGTGACGATGCGCGTAGGAAATGGTTCCAAGGTTGATGCAATCGCCGTCGGCACAGTGTCACTTCAGTTACCGTCAGGATTAGTGATGAACTTAAATCATTGTTATTTAGTGCCTGCGTTGAGCATGAACATTATATCTGGATCTTGTTTATTGCGAGACGGTTACTCTTTTAAGTCAGAGAATAATGGTTGTTCTATTTCTATGAGTAACATCTTTTATGGTCATGCACCGAATGTGAGAGGATTGTTCATATTGAATCTTGATAGCGATACGCATATACATAACACTGAGACCAAAAGAGTTAGAGTTAACAATGATAGCGCCATATTTTTGTGGCACTGCCGCTTAGGTCATATTGGTGTAAAGCGCATGAAGAAACTCCATGCTGATGGACTTTTGGAGTCACTTGACTTTGATTCACTTGACACGTGCGAACCATGCCTCATGGGCAAGATGACTAAGACTCCGTTCTCAGGAACAATGGAGCGTGCAAGTGACTTGTTGGAAATCATACATACCGATGTGTGTGGTCCGATGAGTGTGGAGGCACGCGGCGGATATCGTTATTTTCTCACCTTCACTAACGATTTAAGTAGATATGGTTATGTCTATTTGATGAAGCACAAGTCTGAAACATTTGAAAAGTTCAAGCAATTTCCGAGTGAAGTGGAAAATCATCATAACAAGAAGATCAAGTTCCTGCGGTCTGATCGTGGGGGTGAATATCTGAGTTTCGAGTTTGGTGCTCACTTAAGACAATGTGGAATTGTTTCACAGTTAACACCGCCTGGAACACCACAGCGTAATGGTGTGTCCGAACGTCGTAATCATACTCTATTAGAGATGGTGCGATCTAGGATGTCTCTTACTGATTTGCCGTTATCATTTTGGGGCTATGCATTAGAAACAGCTGCATTCACTTTAAATAGGGCACCATCAAAATCCGTTGAGATGACACCATACGAGCTGTGGTATGGCAAAAGGCCAAAGTTGTCGTTTCTTAAAGTTTGGGGATGTGATGCTTATGTCAAAAAGCTTCAGCCTGAAAAGCTGGAACCCAAAGCGGAAAAGTGCGTCTTCATAGGTTACCCAAAAGAGACAGTTGGGTACACCTTCTATCTCAAATCCGAGGGCAAAGTGTTTGTTGCTAAAAACGGAGCTTTTCTCGAGAAGGAGTTTCTCTCGAGAGAATTGAGTGGGAGGAAGATAGAACTTGACGAGGTTGTCGAACCTCTCATCCCTCTGGATGGTGGCGCAGGGCAAGGGGAAACCTCTGTCATTTCAACGCCGGTTGAGGAGGAAGTTAATGATGATAATCATGAAACTCCAGTTCAAGTTTCTGTCGAACCACGCAGGTCGACGAGACCACGTGCTGCTCCAGAGTGGTACGGTAATCCCGTCTTATCAATCATGTTGTTAGACAACAATGAACCTGCGAATTATGAAGAAGCAATGGTGGGCCCAGATTCCAACAAATGGCTGGAAGCCATGAAGTCCGAGATAGGATCCATGTATGAGAACAAAGTGTGGACTTTGGAGGTACTGCCTGAGGGCCGCAAGGCCATTCAGAACAAATGGATCTTTAAGAGGAAGACGGACGCTGACGGTAATGTGACCGTTTATAAAGCTCGACTTGTGGCAAAGGGTTTTTCACAAGTTCAAGGAGTTGACTACGATGAGACTTTCTCACCCGTAGCGATGCTTAAGTCCGTCAGAATCATGTTAGCAATAGCTGCATTTTTCGATTATGAAATCTGGCAGATGGATGTCAAAACGGCGTTCCTTAACGGTTTCCTTAAGGAAGAGTTGTATATGATACAACCCGAAGGTTTTGTCGATCCTAAGAATGCTAACAAGGTGTGCAAGCTCCAGCGATCCATTTATGGACTGGTGCAAGCATCTCGGAGTTGGAACAAACGCTTTGATGAGGTGATCAAAGCATTTGGGTTTATACAAGTGGTTGCAGAATCTTGTATTTACAAGAAAGTGAGTGGGAGCTCTGTGGCGTTTTTAATATTATATGTGGATGACATATTACTGATTGGAAACAACGTAGAGTTTTTAGAGAGCATGAAGGATTACTTGAATAAAAGTTTCTCTATGAAGGACCTAGGAGAAGCTGCTTACATTCTAGGCATTAAGATCTATAGGGATAGATCAAAACGCATGATAGGACTTTCACAAAGCACATACCTTGATAAAGTTTTGAAGAGGTTCAAAATGGAACAGTCCAAGAAAGGGTTCTTGCCAGTTCTACAAGGTACGAGATTGAGTAAGACTCAGTGCCCAGCAACTGATGAAGATAGAGCGCATATGCGCTCCGTCCCGTATGCTTCAGCCATAGGTTCTATCATGTATGCGATGTTGTGCACTAGACCGGATGTTAGCCTGGCCATAAGTATGGCAGGTAGGTTCCAGAGTAATCCAGGAGTGGATCACTGGACAGCGGTCAAGAATATCCTGAAGTACCTGAAAAGGACAAAGGAGATGTTTCTCGTGTATGGAGGTTACGAAGAGCTCGCCGTAAAAGGTTTCGTCGATCCAAGCTTTGACACAGATCCGGACGACTCTAAGTCGCAAACCGGATACGTATTTATTCTTAATGGGGGTGCAGTAAGCTGGTGCAGTTCCAAGCAAAGCATCGTAGCAGATTCTACATGTGAAGCGGAGTACATGGCTGCCTCGGAGGCGGCTAAGGAGGGTGTCTGGATGAAGCAGTTCATGATGGATCTTGGAGTGGTGCCAAGCGCACTGAATCCAATAACCTTGTTCTGTGACAACACTGGTGCCATTGCCTTAGCAAAGGAACCGCGGTTTCACAAGAAGACCAGACACATCAAACGACGCTTCAACCTCATCCGCGACTACGTCGAGGGAGAGAACGTGAATATATGAAAAGTGCACACGGATCTGAATGTAGCAGACCCGCTGACTAAACCTCTTCCACGGCCAAAACATGATCAACACCAGAACTGTATGGGTGTTAGATTTATTACAATGTAATTCACATGGTGATGTGAGGGCTAGATTACTGACTCTAGTGCAAGTGGGAGACTGTTGGAATTATGCCCTAGAGGCAATAATAAATATAGTTATTATTATAATTCCTGCATCAAGATAATCGTTTATTATCCATGCTATAATTGTATTGAATGAAGACTCATTTACATGTGTGGATACATAGACAAAACACCGTCCCTAGCAAGCCTCTAGTTGGCTAGCCAGTTGATCAAAGATAGTTAGTGTCTTCTGATTATGAACAAGGTGTTGTTGCTTGATAACTGGATCACGTCATTAGGAGAATCACGTGATGGACTAGACCCAAACTAGTAGACGTAGCATGTTGATCGTGTCATTTTGTTGCTACTGTTTTCTGCATGTCAAGTATTTATTCCTATGACAATGAGATCATATAACTCACTGACACCAGAGGAATGCTTTGTGTGTATCAAACGTCGCAACGTAACTGGGTGACTATAAAGATGCTCTACAGGTATCTCCGAAGGTGTTAGTTGAGTTAGTATGGATCAAGACTGGGATTTGTCACTCTGTGTGAACGGAGAGGTATCTCGGGGCCCACTCGGTAATACAACATCACACACAAGCCTTGCAAGCAATGTAACTTAGTGTAAGTTGCGGGATCTTGTATTACGGAACGAGTAAAGAGACTTGCCGGTAAACGAGATTGAAATAGGTATACGGATACTAACGATCGAATCTCGGGCAAGTAACATACCGAAGGACAAAGGGAATGACATACGGGATTATATGAATCCTTGGCACTGAGGTTCAAACGATAAGATCTTCGTAGAATATGTAGGATCCAATATGGGCATCCAGGTCCCGCTATTGGATATTGACCGAGGAGTCTCTCGGGTCATGTCTACATAGTTCTCGAACCCGCAGGGTCTGCACACCTAAGGTTCGACGTTGTTTTATGCGTATTTGAGTTATATGGTTGGTTACCGAGTGTTGTTCGGAGTCCCGGATGAGATCACGGACGTCACGAGGGTTTCCGGAATAGTCCGGAAACGAAGATTGATATATAGGATGACCTCATTTGATTACCGGAAGGTTTTCGGAGTTACCGGGAATGTACCGGGAATGACGAATGGGTTCCGGGAGTTCACCGGGGGGGCAACCCACCCCGGGGAAGCCCATAGGCCTTGAGGGTGGCACACCAGACCTTAGTGGGCTGGTGGGACAGCCCAAAAGGGCTCTATGCTCCAAGAAGAGAAAATCAAGAGAAAAGAAAAAAAAAAGGGAGGAGGTGGGAAGGAAGGGGGACTCCCTCCCACCAAACCAAGTCCAACTCGGTTTGGGGGGGGAGTCCTCCCCCCTTGGACTCGGCCGACCCCCTTGGAGCTCCTTGAGCCCCAAGGCAAGGTCCCCTCCCTCCCACCTATATATACGGAGGTTTTAGGGCTGATTTGAGACGACTTTTCCACGGCAGCCCGACCACATACCTCCACGGTTTTTCCTCTAGATCGTGTTTCTGCGGAGCTCGGGCGGAGCCCTGCTGAGACAAGGTCATCACCAACCTCCGGAGCGCCGTCATGCTGCCGGAGAACTCTTCTACCTCTCCGTCTCTCTTGCTGGATCAAGAAGGCCGAGATCATCGTCGAGTTGTACGTGTGCTGAACGCGGAGGTGCCGTCCGTTCGGTACTAGATCGTGGGACTGATCGTGGGATTGTTCGCGGGGCGGATCGAGGGACGTGAGGACGTTCCACTACATCAACCGCGTTCACTAACGCTTCTGCTGTACGATCTACAAGGGTACGTAGATCACTCATCCCCTCTCTTAGATGGACATCACCATGATAGGTCTTCGTGCGCGTAGGAAAATTTTGTTTCCCATGCGACGTTCCCCAACACAAATAACCTTGAGCCGTCGGATCCTCTTGCCGCAACGAACAACGTCAGTGACAAAGGTATGAATGCTAGTGTCAAACACCGATCGTGAGACTCTTTGCTAGTCGATAGCAAAGGCATGCCTTCAAATAGGCATATGTTGTTACAGTTAGCTCCTTGTAATTAACATCAGGAAGCAAAGGTGAAAATGTTGTGGGTGAACTAATAGACCAGCCAACACTGAAGAACCTTCCGTCTCCAACTCACACAGGTCATTGATCCTATTTGCCAAACCAAGCAAGCTCCATATTTCTCGAAATCTTGGGCACTTGACAAAAGCATGTCTGAGGCTCTTGAAATCAAGTCCGCATATAGGACACTACATACTAGTAATCATATGGCGATTTTCCGTAATAACAGGGCTTGATATTTCGCCAAATAGTGCTCTCTCGTAGTGATTTTCACTTTTGATGGACTCTAAGCTTCCTTAGGATACCCTATATCGGGCTAGTACTTGAGGATATCATGGAACTGGTTCTCCTCAACTTTTGTAAATGTTGTTGCTCCCACTCCATATGACCGTGAAGATCCGAATATGGTTATAGTGTCATGAAACAAAGCCATCCATCATTCCAATGGCAAGAGGAATATTCTAAATTCTTTGGGCATCCATTGGCCAAAATATATCTGTGATTACATTTCTGCTCTGATGCTCCCCCTTTGGACTGAACGCGGAGGGAACAATACAAGGACGGCTGAGATCGTCGAATACCCTTTCGGAGTGAGGGGCATGATCATCTTTTCATCGCGTGTGTATAGCCCTGGGTGAGCCCTGTACGAGCCTGTGCGGCCCGCTCGGTTCGTACGCTGACCGTATATTCGTATACGCGATACGGCGGTTGTGGGATAGCACGTGGCATCCGAAGTTGCCAAAAATGTCCCATCGTATAAGAGGAGGGGAACCGCCTCCGAGCGCATCACCCCCACCATTTCCCCCCAAATCACCTCGTCTCTCGTTGCTCCTCATCTCCCTCGCCCCACCACAGCACGAGCCCCATCGCCTCCCTCTCTCCGATCGGTTCTCTCAGGCTTCAATGGATCAAGGGTGTGGCACTGCCGCCGCTGCGCACGGAGATGTGGTCGAGGGCGTGGAGACTACGGCAGATGTCGTCCAAGAAGTGGTCGCCGTCGGCGGTGCGGGAGATGCTGCACGCGTTGTCGCTGGATCGGTCCCTGCGGCGGCGGATCTATAGGATAAGGGGTTGGCGGGATCCGACTCCATCATGTCGTACCTAGTGGTGACGGCGTGTGGCGAAGTACTGGATGTAGGTGTGGATGCCGACTACAAGCAAGTGGTGGATGTGGTCATGCTTCTCATTCCCCTAAGCAGAATATTTAGTAGATAGATTTTTTTAGTAGATTTCTGATTAAATGCTGCACCCGGTTATGCTTTCTTGGTAAATCTTAATGACAGTTAGGGTTTTTTGTAGTTGATTCGTTCTTGAATGCTACAGAGACTTAATGAGAGTTAGGTTTTTTAATTAGAATCTTGATTGTTGCATGTGCTTAGATTTTATTTTGTGTCGGATATGTTGTTAGATTTTTGTGGATATGCCCTCTCCGGGGCACGAGAGGGGTTGAGCAGCCCTCAAGTAAATCTATTTACAGTTGATTTTGTACAAATCAGGTTAAAATCTTACTTCCTTTTATTTAAAGTCTATCAATCAGTTGTTGAAATGAACACGTTACGTCTAACTAGTGCACAATTTCAAAATAGTTTGGAGCCTCCCTTCATTATCCATAAACTAAATATGTAGGTAGACTTATTTTTTATATGTAGGTTTCCTCTACTTATAAAGTTAACCATAAGTAGGTTTGCTAGACATGCAACTACACCACTTGAGCAACTGATATTAAATTGTTGTTGCATAATTCCATGCATGAATGTCATATGAAATAGTTTCGCACCTAGCACCAAAAAGTGCACAAAAGCTTTCCTTTCTTGAAGCTCATGGCATTACAATATACCATCCAATAAAAGGTTGAGAGAATAGGGCAGTTGATGCAGCACTATGTATGTAATTAGAAGCACATTGCTGAATGCTTGACCTTTTGCATATTGTGTTATGTAGTTGGTAGTAATTGAATTACTTATATTGCAGGAAGAGGAAGTTGCTGGCATGAAGAGGAAGTTGGCCAAGACTGGGTTCAAGAGCCCGTATGACTCTGACTACGATGATGACAACGTGTATGAGGTAACCCCAACTAGATTTTTTGTCTCTTCATTAATCTGCACGAGATCACTTGTTTGTTGATAAAGCCCTATTTGAATGCCTTCAAAGTGGATTTTTAAGTTCAGTACAAGCACTATATTAATGTATGTACATGGGATTTTTAATCAAATTGATGTAAATGTTAATTTACTCTCGTTCGTTTAATTAAATCACTGTACATGGATATTTTCTTCGTTTGTTCATTAAATTCCTGCAAATGGCAATTAACTGATGTTTGTTCGTTGCATTCTTCTAAATGAGAAGTATGTGTTGTTTGTTCCATAAGGCCTATATGAATGCATAATGTATTTATGCTATTCATTTGTGTCTGCAGTATAACTCTGGATATGATGTGGAGGACGGCTACAAAGAGTCCTCCATTGAGAAGGAAGCCCAGAAGATTAGGGAGAAGGGGAAGACGGCATACTTCAAGTGGGGCAAATTCATGTGCCCATACTGCACCACAAAGCCAAAGCCCAAGGATGGGCTTTCTGAGCACCTTATGTCGCATGCACATGGTTTATCGACGAGTTCGGGCAACATCAAGATCAGGGCAGAGCATGCAGCCCTCCTGAAGGCTCTGGGTCTCATTTACTCATCCTCCATGATCTAGATGATGTGAAGCTGGATGTAGTACTCATCATCAACATGTTTGATGATGTTTTACTTTTGCGCAAGTGCATGTGGTTGTGAATTGTTGGAAGGTTGTGAATTGTTTACTTTTGTTTCAGTGTATATATTCTGAGTTTAGGTGTTGCAATGATCATCGGGTTAAGTTAATGGGATTGAGTTTAGGTGCTGCAATGATCATGGGGTTAAGTTAATGGGGTTGAGTTTAGGTGTTGCAGTGATCACGGTAGCTGCTTCAATGTTGCTTCACTGATCATACATGATGCATGGGGTTGAGTTTAGGTGTTGCAATGATCATTGTAGTTGCCTCAATGTTGCTTCACTGATCAGACATGCTTCATGGGGTTAAGTTAATGGGGTTTAGTAAGTTAGTGATAATTCTTCCTCCTCACACATTCCAGCTTCGGTGTCTGACTTAACTTTGAAAAAAATGCCCATTAACTTAAGTTAATGGGGTTTAGTAAAGTTAGTGTTTATTATTCATCCTGACACATTTGAGCTTTGGTGTCTACCTTAACTTTGAAAAAAAATCCCAACCCTAGGGTCCAACGGGGCTAATTGCAACATAACACACAAGCGACAACAATTGTAGCTAATTGCAAGATAACAGACGTGTGACAGGAGTTGCCCACAAACGGGGCTGAGGGCTAATTCTGATGAGAGAGGAGTTCGACACCTCTACCACAGTGCGATATATAAGCTGGTCCAGGCGCTCCTCCGCTTACGAGGTGGGACTAAACCCCCTGTGTGGCCACCGCGTCGTGCATGGGGGCATTGCCACGTTCGTCGGCCAGCCAACAATGTTAGCCCACTACGATCGGCCTCTTCCCCCCGCGTGCGACCTCTCCCCCGCCAACTGGGCCAACCCATTTCCCACCCGTGAGGTTGCCCCCGCCCCCGTCGCACGGCGCAACTGATTGTTTAGTCCCACCTCATAAGCGAAGGGGAGCTAAGACCTGTTTAAATAGCCTGGCGCGACAATAGAGTTGAACTCCTCTATCACACAACCTACAAGCCCCGTTGGATCTTGCTGTTGGGTCTGTAGTGGGACTATTTGACTGATTTGTTCAGAAAAATATGCCTACTACAGGTCCAGCGGCTGCTGCAGGTTGGCAATTTTTTTATATTTTTGTTATGCTTTTTTTGCAGATGTCACGTGCTTATTTTTTTACCATCAAATCACCCCAAATTTGTTGTACATGGTGGCATGCATGTAGTAAACAAGGTTATCAAAGCAATTTCAACAATAATGAAGTGTACATTGTCCCCCTATGGTAACGTATGTCATATGTCCCTTTGTTTGACCGATCCACTATAAATTATAAAAAATGGAAAACTTTTGTATTCTATATATGCTTATGGAAGAGAAGGGGTGTGCAAAATTTTATGTGATTTCGAGGAGGTAAAAAAAATCACGTTGTTAGAAAATCTGGCTTAAGTGAGACCAAATGGCCCCGTCCGTAATGAAGTGATTTTTTTACCATCTCCAAATCACCCACCATTTGTTGTACATGGTGGCATGCATGTAGTAAACAATATATCAAAGAAATTTCAACAATAATAAAGAGTACATTGTCCCCCTATGGTAACATATGTTGTATGTCCCTTTGTTTCACCGAGCCACTATAAATTATGAAAAATTTAAAAAAATAGAAAACTCCAATATTCTATATATGCTTATGGAAGATAAGCGGTGTGCAAAATTTTATGTGATTTGGAGGAGGTCTAAAAAATCACCTTGATAGAAAAACCGGCTTAAGTGGACCAAACGGCCCCGTCCTTAATGAAGTGATTTTTTGACCATCTCCAAATCACCCCAAATTTGTTGTACATGGTGGCATGCATGTAGTAAACAAGATCATCAAAGAAATTTCAACAATAATGAAGTGTACATTGTCCCCCTATGGTAACTGCTACTGCGACAACAGACCTTCCCTGACAACGGCGCCAGGAATCCTGCTGCTACGGGCTACGCCTTTAGGGGCTTCCTTGGCAAATATGCAAAGGATTTCCCCGGGGCCTTGGAGCCTTGCGTTGGTGTTCCCTTGAAGAGGAAAGGGTGATGTAGCACTGCGGCGGTAAGTATTTCCCTCAGTTTGAGAACCAAGGTATCGATCCAGTGGGAGGATCACGTCGAGTCACAAGTACCTGCACAAACACAAAGAGCTTGCACCCAACGCTATGAAGGGGTTGTCAATCCCTTATAGATTGTTTGCAAAGTGAGAACTAAAAGCAAAAAGTAAACAAAGCAAAGTAAAAGTGAAAGTGGAGACGATAGTTGTGAATAGACCCGGGGGCCGTGGTGTTCACTAGTGGCTTCTCTCATGAAAGCAAGTAGACGGTGGGTGAACGAATTACTGTCGAGCAATTGATAGAACCGCGCAAAGTCGTGACGTTATCTATGGCAATGATTAAATCTATAGGCATCACGTACAAAACAAGTAGACCGATACTTTCTGCATCTACTACTATTACTCCACACGTCAACCACTATCCAGCATGCATCTAGTGTATTAAGTTCATAAGAACAGAGTAACGCCTTAAGCAAGATGACGTGATGTAGATGAAAAATCTCATATCTATGATAAAAGCCCATCTTGTTACCCTTGATGGAAACAACACGATGCATGCCTTGCTGCCCCTTCTGTCACTGGGAAAGGTCACCACACGGTATGAACCCAAAACCAAGAACTTCTCCCATTGCAAGAATCATAGATCTAGTTGGCCAAACAACACCCAAGACTCGGAGAGACTTACAAGGATATCAAATCATGCATATAAGAAATCAGCAAAGACTCAAATATAATTCATAGATAATCTGATCACAAATCCACAATTCAACGGATCTCGACAAACACACTGCCAAAGAGGATTACATCGGATAGATCTCCATGAAGATCATGGAGAACTTTGTATTGAAGATCCAAGAGAGAGAAGAAGCCATCTAGCTACTAACTACGGACCCGTAGGTCTGAAGTGGACTACTCACGAGTCATTGCAGAGGCGATGATGTTGATGTAGAAGACCTCCAACTCCAAAGTCCCCTCCGGCAGGGCACCGGGAAGGGTCTCCAGATGAGATCTCGCGGAAACGGAAGCTTGCGGCGGCGGAAAAGTGTTTTCGTGGATGCCCTGATTTTTTCTGGGATTTTAGGGAATTTATAGGCGAAAGAGCTAGGGCGGGGGAGCTCCAAGGGGCCACAAGCCTGGTAGCCGCCTCCCTGTTGGTGGCTACCAGGCTTGTGGGCCCCTTGTGGCGCTCCTGTCTTGGCCCTCAAGTCCCCCAATCTTCTTCTGTTCTGGAAAAATTTACTTCAGGGATTTTATTCCGTTTGTACTCCGTTCCAAAATCAGATATGAAAAGAGTCAAAAAAACAGAAAAAACAGGAACTGGCACTTGGCACTGAATTAATAAGTTAGTCCCAAAAAAATATAAAAGGTACATAAAACATCCAAACTTGACAAGATAACATCATGAAACCATCAAAAATTATAGATATGTTTGAGACGTTTCAAGCATCCCCAAGCTTAACTCCTGCTCGTCCTCGAGTAGGAAAGTGATAAAGAATTAATTTTTGATGCTTTCATGCTACCTAGCATAGATGTCCTTTGTAACTCCTCTTATGTGACGTGAATGTTCAGATCCATTAGATTCAAAACAATAGTTTTCTATTGATGTGGAGACAATAATATTTCAAGCAAACTAGCAAGGTAATCATGAACTTTCAAAATAACGAGGCCAAAAGAAAGTTATCCCTACGAAATCATATAGTCTGGCTATGCTCTATCATCCTTGCACAACGAATTTAAATCATGCACAATCCCGGTATTGACCAAGTAATTGTTTTCACACCTTTACTTTCTCAAACTTTTTTCAACTCTCATGCAATACATGAGCGTGAGCCATGGTTTTAGCACTATAAGTGAAATGGAGTGTGGTGGAGGTTGCAAGACAAACAAGGAGAAGATGGTCACATTAACTAGGCATATCAATGAGCTATGGAGATGCTCATCAATAGATATCAATGTGAATGAGTAGGGATTGCCATACAAATGATGCACTAGAGCTAAGAGTATGTGAAAGCTCTTAAAGAAAACTAGTGGGTGTGCATCCAACTTGCTTGCTCACAATGACCTAAGGCAAATTTGAGGAAGCCTGTCATTGGAATATACAAGCCAAGTTATATAATGAAAATTTCCCACTAGCTATATAGTGGTGACAAAACGAGAGACTCTCAATCATGAAGATCATGGTGCTTAATAAGCACAAGTGTGGAAGGATAGTAGCATTGTACCTTCTCTCTTTTTCTCTCTTTTTTGGTGGGCTCTTTGTCCTCTTATATATATATATATATATATATATATATATATATATATATATATATATATATATATATATATATTGTGGGCATCTTTGGCCTCTTTTATTTCCTCACATGGGAGAATGCTCCATCAATGATGATCATCACACTTACAACTCAAAACTTAGAGCAATGATGACTCTATATGGAATGCCTTCGGTAGTGTACCGTGACAATGATCTAGCATAGCATAGACATTAATGGAAACATCATGCTAGCTATCTTAGGATCATGCAATGGCAATGTAGAAGCTGTGGCACATGTCATGGTGGTAGTTGCATGGCAATATATCTCGGAATGGCTTTGAAAAAGCCTTAGTAGGTAGGTATGGTGGCTGTTTTGAGGGAGGCTAATGGTGGGTTTTGTGCACCGGCGAAAGTTGCACGGCACTAAAAAGATAGTGATAGTGGAAGGTGAAAGTGAATCTAAACCATGGACTCAACATTACTCATGAAGAACTCATATACTTGTTGCAAAAGTTTTAGTAGTAGTCGAAACAAAGCATTCAACGCATACTCCTAGGGGAAGGGTTGGTAGGTATAAACCATCGCGCGATCCCGACCGCCACACAAAGGATGACAATGAATAGACTAATCATGCTCAGACTTCATCACATAGCGGTTCACCATATGTGCATGCTACGGGAATCACTAACTTCAACACAAGTATTTCTAGATCCACAACACCATACTAACATGACTTAAATATTACCACAACCACAACTCAAAACTAATTGAGAGGAATCAAACTTCTCTAACTATTCAATGCACATGAAGGTGGAAGTTTTCATATCCCTTTGGATAACTACCCCTTTTGAGACTACTATCATAGCATAGATCAACTACCAAGCCACGCGCTTCCGTGCTCTAAAAGATATAAGTGAAGCATATAGAGCAAAATCAACTAGCTCAAAATATATAAGTGAAGCACATGTGAGCTGAATTGTCTAACCAAAGGATATAAGTGAAGCTCGACAAAATCACGGTGAGTGCATGTATCTCTCTCTCTCTAGGTGTGTAGAAAGTAAGATCGTGACACAGCAAAAATAAAAGACTCCTACAATACAAGACGCTCCAAGCAAAACACATAACATGTGGTGAATAAAAATATAGCCCCAAGTAACGTTACCGATGGATTGAAGACGAAAGACGGGATGCCTTCCCGGGGCATCCCCAAGCTTAGGCTTTTAAGGCATCCTTGAATCAACTTGGGGTGCCTTGGGCATCCCCAAGTTTGAGCTCTTTCCGCTCTTTATCTCTTTGTCCATAAGAACTTCACCCAAAACTTGAAAACTTCACAACACGAAACTTAAACAGAAACTCGTGATATCATTAGTATAAGAAAGCAAATCACCACTTCCTTAGTGTCACATCCCTCACCCCTTAAGCAAGTTAGCTTGTGCTCATGTTTTCCTTGCATTGCGTCTAGGAAACTATCAACAAGAACAAAGTAAGTGGTGAAGGAAAATCCTAAAACCCTAGCCACTTCTTAAAATGAGGAAAAATTCAAGCTAGTTAAAAGTCAATGAACCCAAAATGGCCTCAAGAAAAGTCAAATCTTTCTGATAAATCATGAAAGTAAATGAGCAATGAAGAAAACCATTTTCTTGACACTTTAAGCATTTTAAATAAATGCAAAAAGCTACTGGTTTCAAGTTTTAAATTTGAAATCATAAACTTTAAAATTTCAAAAATATTGAAAACTTTGGGAATAGTTGGAAATATTCCAACAATTATTCTGGTGTGTTTAAAATAATTTTTACAAACTAGTTGGGAGCTGAAATAATTAGCAAGTTATTGAAATGGCCAAAACAGAAATAAATCAGATAAATTAATAAGACACTCACATGTGGGTCCAGTAAGATTAATCAGCTAATGAAGTTTAATTTTAATCTAAAACTGTCCAGAGACACTGACCAGTGGGTCCCACTGGTCAGGTTTGACTTTCAACGGCCAGTTGGACCTGCTGATGTCATGCTGATGCAGTAAAGGGATTTTCCAGTATAAGAATAATTCCAAAAATGTTTAAAACTTCAAAAATTCATAGAAATTAATCTGTAACTCCAATGAAAATAATTTATATATGAAGAAGCATCAGAAAAATTCAAGGAATCTGAATATGCTATTTTCAATCATGTTTGAAAAAGTTAGAGAACCCAAACATGTAGATTTAATGAATAAATCAATTCTTATAAATATTTTATAAATGGAATATGGAAAATAATTAATTTTCTTTATGAATGACATGATCACATACTGTTCTAATTACAAACCAGCAACTTAACATGTCATCCCATGCATGTTAACATCAAGTTGATCTGAGCATCAGGTCGAATCAATTAAAACGGTATCCGAGAATACCTCGTTTGAAGTGATATTGAATGTGATTCTAATCAACTTCAAACCTAATACATGTTAGTTATAATAGTATATCACCTTGCATTCTCATTCCATGCTCATGCATCATCTTGATTGCATATGTTTGTTATTGATTGTTGTCATTCCTTTCGGTAGGCTCCGCTCCCCCGGATTCCACCGAATATCCGTCTGACGGATATTGTCACTGCTCTGAGCAACAAGGCAAGCAACCATTTTGATCATCCCGATAAATCCCATGTTCTTGCTCCTGCACTTATTTATTGCATTAGGATCAAATGCTTCAACTGCTTTTGCCACGTTAGTTGAACCCACTTCCTTTGCATGACCTATCCTTGTCACAGTAAATAGCCGAACCTTGCAACCTAGCATACCTGGTAGTTGCTTGAGCCATGATGTGCCTTATCCTGCTATGCATGCTATGCTTAGAGTTGTGTATGGTCTGTCATCTAGGAGATGAACAGAATTGTGAGAATGTGTTCGGTAAGCAAAGGTTGTGTGTTGAATCTGATTTGGTAAAGGTACCGGTGAAAGGCTGTGTAGGAGTACATGACGGGTTGTTTCATTGGAACCGTCCTTAGGAACTAAGTTCCGTGTATGTAATCCAAGACTAGATACTACCACATGCTGGGCCCTGAAATATGACCCCGCTCGACTTATTAATCGCTTAGTACTCGGTCCAGGAGTTGCAAGTAGTTTCTGGTGTTTATAGTCATGCTGGAGGACGTGCATAGCGCTGACCTGAGAGGTGGGCTGTGATGCGGTAGGCAGTGGCACGGTGTACCAAGTGGCACCCAGATGGTGGGCTTGGGAACCCTGCGCACATCGTTTGAGGCCGTGGCGGAAACCTCGGCCGGACTTCCGTACGGGTTACTCTCAGATAGGCGATAAACCTATACTAGGTACTAGTGTGGTTAACGGTCGTGGCCGACTCCCTCGCTGGGCTTCCGCTTGAAGGTTGCCGAGGTGCATGACGTGCACATGGCGATAAGTGGCGAGAGCGTGTGTGACGAAGTACACCCCCTGCAGGGTAATGATCTATTTGAATAGCCGCATCCGCGGATATGGACTACTTGGAGACATATGTTGTTCATAGATAACTTCAATGGCTACTCATAAAATTGTCAAGATAAGCATGAGTGTCGTGGACGGCATTTCCGTATGGAGACGGAATGATTCCACGATGGTGTATTGTTGTGGTGTTAGTGGACTCGTGTGCGAGAAATCAAGTTGTCAAAATTATTTAAAAATGCAAGTTGTCTAGCCACGAGTCAAATGCTGGCTTTCCGCATGAAACCCCACCATACCTTGTTGATACATTGCATGAGTAGTTAGTTATCCTAAAGTCTTGCTGAGTACCTTCGTACTCACGTTTGCTTAATAAATGTTGCAGAGGTTGCTAATGACCATAATGGAGGGTTCTTCATAGACATCGACGACGACGAGTAGCTGGTGTCCCAGCTATGATCTGGCCCTATGTTGGATATGTAGTATAGTCAGGCCATGTGCCTTCTAGTTGCACCTGTCTGTACTCAGACAGCTTTAACCCTTCCGCTGGCTTGTAACTGAATGACTGCTATTATGGGTCGTGAGACCCTTAATGTGTAATATTATGTGTGTGGCTCTTCCGAGCCTCTTAAATAAAGCTTGTATGTTTATGGTTATGTTGTGATGCCATCGATGTATCTATACATATCGGTATGCCATGCGTACGTGTGTCATACTTGATATGTATGGGGGTCGATCACCTAGTCGTGAACTTTAGTAGCACTCCTTACAAGGAAATGCCCCTTTGTGATCCAACGAGCCTTGGTAGTTCGCTACTGCTCCGGACACACTCACGCGACAGTCACCCTGAATTTTAATACGTTCCTAGAGAAAGCTAAGTTGAAAGATGATGGAAGCAACTTTGTAGACTGGGCTCGTAATCTTAAGCTAATCTTACAAGCTGGGAAGAAGGATTATGTCCTTAATGCTGCGCTAGGAGATGAACCACCCGCTACGGCTGATCAGGATGTTAAGAACGCTTGGTTAGCACGTAAGGAGGACTACTCAATAGTTCAATGTGCAGTCTTGTATGGCTTAGAACCGGGACTTCAACGTCGCTTTGAGCGTCATGGAGCATTTGAGATGTTCCAGGAGTTGAAGTTTATCTTTCAGAAGAACGCCCGGATCGAGAGGTATGAGACCTCCGATAAATTCTATGCTTGCAAGATGGAGGAGAACTCGTCTGTCAGTGAACATGTGCTCAAAATGTCTGGGTATTCAAACCGTCTAGCTGAGCTGGGGATTGAACTCCCGCAAGAGGCTATCACTGAAAGAATCCTTCAATCACTGCTGCCAAGCTATAAAGGCTTTGTGTTGAACAAGTCACCCGACGAGTTGTTTGCGATGCTGAAAGTCGCAGAGTCTGAACTCCGTAAAGAACATCAAGTGTTGATGGTGAATAAGACCACTAGTTTCAAGAGAAACGGCAAAGGCAAGAAGGGTAAATCAAAGAAGAGCGGCAAGCCTGTTGCCAATCCAATGAAAAAACCCAAAGCTGGACCTAAGCCTGAAACAGAGTGTTACTATTGCAAGGGTATGGGTCACTGGAAGCGCAATTGCCACAAGTATCTGGCTGATAAGAAGGCGGCCAAAGAAAAATCAGGTATATTCGATATACATGTTATTGATGTGTACTTAACCGGATCTCGTAGTAGTGCCTGGGTATTCGATACCGGTTCTGTTGCTCATATTTGCAACTCGAAACAGGAACTGCGGAATAGACGAAGGCTGGCGAAAGATGAAGTGACGATGAGCGTAGGAAATGGTTCCAAGGTTGATGCAATCGCCGTCGGCACAGTTTCACTTCAGTTACCATCAGGATTAGTTATGAACTTGAATCATTGTTATTTAGTGCCTGCGTTGAGCATGAACATTATATCTGGATCTTGTTTATTGCGAGACGGTTACTCTTTTAAGTCAGAGAATAATGGTTGTTCTATTTCTATGAGTAACATCTTTTATGGTCATGCACCCAATGTGAGAGGATTGTTCATATTGAATCTTGATAGAGGTACACACATACATAACATTGAGACCAAAAGAGTTAGAGTTAACAATGATAGCGCCATATTTTTGTGGCACTGCCGCTTAGGTCATATTGGTGTAAAGCCCATGAAGAAACTCCATGTCGATGGACTTTTGGAGTCACTTGACTTTGATTCACTTGACACGTGCGAACCATGCCTCATGGGCAAGATGACTAAAACTCCGTTCTCCGGAACGATGGAGCGTGCAAGTGACTTGTTGGAAATCATACATACCGATGTGTGTGGTCCGATGAGCGTAGAGGCACGCGGCGGATATCGTTATTTTCTCACCTTCACTGACGATTTGAGTAGATATGGTTATGTCTACTTAATGAAGCACAATTCTGAAACATTTGAAAAGTTCAAGCAATTTCAGAGTGAAGTTGAAAATCATCGTAACAAGAAGATCAAGTTCCTACGGTTTGATCGTGGGGGTGAATATCTGAGTTTCGAGTTTGGTGCTCACTTAAGACAAATGTGGAATTGTTTCACAGTTGACACCGCCTGGTACACCACAGCGTAATGGTGTGTCCGAACGTTGTAATCGTACTTTATTAGAGATGGTGCGATCTATGATGTCTCTTACCGATTTGCCATTATCGTTTTGGGGTTATGCATTAGAAACAACTGCATTCACTTTAAATAGGGCACCATCAAAATCCGTTGAGACGACACCATACGAATTGTGGTATGGTAAAAGGCCAAAGTTGTCGTTTCTTAAAGTTTGGGGATGTGATGCTTATGTCAAAAAGCTTCAGCCTGAAAAGCTGGAACCCAAAGCGGAAAAGTGCGTCTTCATAGGTTACCCAAAAGAGACAGTTGGGTACACCTTCTATCTCAAATCCGAGGGCAAAGTGTTTGTTGCTAAAAACGGAGCTTTTCTCGAGAAGGAGTTTCTCTCGAGAGAATTGAGTGGGAGGAAGATAGAACTTGACGAGGTTGTCGAACCTCTCATCCCTTTGGATGGTGGCGCAGGGCAAGGGGAAACCTCTGTCGTTGCGACGCCGGTTGAGGAGGAAGTTAATGATGATGATCATGAAACTCTGGTTCAAGTTTCCGTCGAACCACGCAGGTCGACGAGACCACGTGCTGCTCCAGAGTGGTATGGTAATCCCGTCTTATCAATCATGTTGTTGGACAACAATGAACCTGCAAATTCTGAAGAAGCAATGGTGGGCCCAGATTCCAACAAATGGCTAGAAGCCATGAAGTCCGAGATAGGATCCATGTATGAGAACAAAGTGTGGACTTTGGAAGTACTGCCTGAGGGCCGCAAGGCTATTCAGAACAAATGGATCTTTAAGAGGAAGACGGACGCTGACGGTAATGTGACCGTTTATAAAGCTCGACTTGTGGCAAAGGGTTTTTCACAAGTTCAAGGAGTTGACTACGATGAGACATTCTCAACCGTAGCGATGCTTAAGTCCGTCAGAATCATGTTAGCAATAGCTGCATTTTTCGATTATGAAATCTGGCAGATGGATGTCAAAACGGCGTTCCTTAACGGTTTCCTTAAGGAAGAATTGTATATGATGCAACCCGAAGGTTTTGTCGATCCTAAGAATGCTAACAAGGTGTGCAAGCTCCAGCGATCCATTTATGGACTGGTGCAAGCATCTCGGAGTTGGAACAAACACTTTGATGAGGTGATCAAAGCATTTGGGTTTATACAAGTGGTTGGAGAATCTTGTATTTACAAGAAAGTGAGTGGGAGCTCTGTGGCGTTTCTAATATTATATGTGGATGACATATTGTTGATTGGAAACAATGTAGAGTTTTTGGAGAGCAAAAATGATTACTTGAATAAAAGTTTCTCTATGAAGGACCTAGGAGAAGCTGCTTACATTCTAGGCATTAAGATCTATAGGGATAGATCAAAACGCCTGATAGGACTTTCACAAAGCACATACCTTGATAAAGTTTTGAAGAGGTTCAAAATGGAACAGTCCAAGAAAGGGTTCTTACCAGTTTTACAAGGTACGAGATTGAGTAAGACTCAGTGCCCAGCAACTGATGAGGATAGAGAGCATATGCGCTTCGTCCCCTATGCTTCAGCCATAGGTTCTATCATGTATGCAATGCTGTGCACTAGACCGGACGTTAACCTGGCCATAAGTATGGCAGGTAGGTTCCAGATTAATCCAGGAGTGGATCACTGGACGGCGGTCAAGAATATCCTGAAGTACCTGAAAAGGACTAAGGAGATGTTTCTCGTGTATGGAGGTGACGAAGAGCTCGCCGTAAAAGGTTACGTCGATCCAAGCTTTGACACAGATCCGGACGACTCTAAGTCACAAACCGGATACGTATTTATTCTTAATGGGGGTGCGGTAAGCTGGTGCAGTTCCAAGCAAAGCGTCATAGAAGATTCTACATGTGAAGCGGAGTACATGGCTGCCTCGGAGGCGGCCAAGGAGGGTGTCTGGATGAAGCAGTTCATGACGGATCTTGGAGTGGTGCCAAGCACACTGAATCCAATAACCTTGTTCCGTGACAACACGGGTGCCATTGCCTTAGCAAAGGAACCACGGTTTCACAAGAAGTCCAGACACATCAAACGATGCTTCAACCTCATCCGCGACTACGTCGAAGGGGAGGACGTAAATATATGCAAAGTGCACACGGATCTAAATGTAGCAGACCCGCTGACTAAACCTCTTCCACGGCCAAAGCATGATCAACACCAGAACTGTATGGGTGTTAGATTTATTACAATGTAATTCGCATGATGATGTGAGGGCTAGATTGTTGACTCTAGTGCAAGTGGGAGACTGTTGAAATTATGCCCTAGAGGCAATAATAAATATAGTTATTATTATAATTCCTGTATCAAGATAATCGTTTATTATCCATGCTATAATTGTATTGAATGAAGACTCATTTACATGTGTGGATACATAGACAAAACACTGTCCCTAGCAAGCCTATAGTTGGCTAGCCAGTTGATCAAAGATAGTTAGTGTCTTCTGATTATGAACAAGGTGTTGTTGCTCGATAACTGGATCACGTCATTAGGAGAATCACGTGATGGACTAGACTCAAACTAATAGACGTAGCATGTTGATCCTGTCATTTTGTTGCTACTGTTTTTCTGCGTGTCAAGTATTTGTTCCTATGACCATGAGATCATATAACTCACTAACACCGCAGGAATACTTTGTGTGTATCAAACGTCGCAACGTAACTGGGTGACTATAAAGATGCTCTACACGTATCTCCGAAGGTGTTCGTTGAGTTAGTATGGATCAAGACTGGGATTTGTCACTCCGTGTGACGGAGAGGTATCTCGGGGCCCACTCGGTAATACAACATCACACACAAGCCTTGCAAGCAATGTGACTTAGTGTAAGTTGCGGGATCTTGTATTACAGAACGAGTAAAGAGACTTGCCGGTAAACGAGATTGAAATAGGTATGCGGATACTGACGACCGAATCTCGGGCAAGTAACATACCGAAGGACAAAGGGAATGACATACGGGATTATATGAATCCTTTGCACTGAGCTTCAAACGATAAGATCTTCGTAGAATATGTAGGATCCAATATGGGCATCCAGGTCCCGCTATTGGATATTGACCGAGGAGTCTCTCGGGTCATGTCTACATAGTTCTCGAACCCGCAGGGTCTGCACACTTAAGGTTCGACGTTGTTTTATGCGTATTTGAGTTATATGGTTGGTTACCGAATGTTGTTCAGAGTCCCGGTTGAGATCACGGACGTCACGAGGGTTTCCGGAATGGTCCGGAAACGAAGATTGATATATAGGATGACCTCATTTGATTACCGGAAGGTTTTCGGAGTTACGGGAAATGTACCGGGAATGACGAATGGGTTCCGGGAGTTCACCGGGGGGGCAACCCACCCCGGGGAAGCCCATAGGCCTTGGGGGTGGCACACCATCCCTTAGTGGGCTGGTGGGACAGCCCAAGAAGGCCCTATGCGCCATAGGAAGAAAATCAAAGAGAAAAAAAAGGAGGAGGTGGGAAAAAAGGAAGAAGGACTCCACCCACCAAACCAAGTTGGACTCGGTTTGGGGGGGGGAGACCTTCCCCCCTTGGCTCGGCCGACCCCCTTGGGGCTCCCTGAGCCCGAAGGCAAGGCTCCCCCTCTTCCCCCTATATATACGGATGTTTTAGGGCTGATTTGAGACGACTTTTCCACGGCAGCCCGACCACATACCTCCACGGTTTTTCCTCTAGATCGCGTTTCTGCGGAGCTCGGGCGGAGCCCTGCTGAGACAAGATCATCACCAACCTCCGGAGCGCCGTCACGCTGCCGGAGAACTCTTCTACCTCTCCGTCTCTCTTGCTGGATCAAGAAGGCCGAGATCATCGTCGAGTTGTACGTGTGCTGAACGCGGAGGTGCCGTCCGTTCGGCACTAGATCGTGGGACTGATCGCGGGATGGTTCGGGGGGCGGATCGAGGGACGTGGGGACGTTCCACTACATCAACCGCGTTCTCTAACGCTTGTGCTGTACGGTCTACAAGGGTACGTAGATCACACATCCCCTCTCGTAGATGGACATCACCATGATAGGTCTTCGTGCGCGTAGGAAATTTTTTGTTTCCCATGCGACGTTCCCCAATTCATAAGTGACATGATATGGCCATCATCATGTGCTTCTTGATCTCCATCACCAAAGCACCGGCACGATCTTCTTGTCACCGGCGTCACACCATGATCTCCATCAACGTGTCGCCATCGGGGTTGTCGTGCTACTCATGCTATTACTACTAAAGCTACGTCCTAGCAATATGTAAACGCATCTGCAAGCACAAATGTTAGTTTAAAGACAACCCTATGGCTCCTGCCGGTTGCCGTACCATCGACGTGCAAGTCGATATTATCTATTACAACATGATCATCTCATACATCCAATATATCACATCACATCGTTGGCCATATCACATCACAAGCATACCCTGCAAAAACAAGTTAGACGTCCTCTAATTTTGTTGTTGCATGTTTTACGTGGTGACCATGGGTATCTTGTAGGATCGCATCTTACTTACGCAAACACCACAACGGAGATATATGAATTGCTATTTAACCTTATACAAGGACCTCCTCGGTCAAATCCGATTCAACTAAAGTTGGAGAAACCAACACTTGCCAGTCATCTTTGAGCAACGGGGTTACTCGTAGCAATGAAACCAGTCTCTCGTAAGCGTACGAGTAATGTCGGTCCAAGCCGCTTCAATCCAACAATACCGCGGAATCAAGAAAAGACTAAGGAGGGCAGCAAAACGCACATCACCACCCACAAAAACTTTTGTGTTCTACTCGAGAAGACATCTACGCATGAACCTAGCTCATGATGCCACTGTTGGGGAACTTCGCATGGGAAACAAAATTTTCCTACACGCACGAAGACCTATCATGGTGATGTCCATCTACGAGAGGGAATTTCCGATCTACGTACCCTTGTAGATCGCACAGCAGAAGCGTTAGTGGATGCGGTTGATGTAGTGGAACGTCCTCACGTCCCTCGATCCGCCCCGCGAACCGTCCCGCGATTCGTCACACGATCTAGTGCCGAACGGACGGCACCTCCGCGTTCATCACACGTACAGCTCGACGATGATCTCGGCCTTCTTGATCCAGCAAGAGAGACAGAGAGGTAGATGAGTTCTCCGGCAGCGTGACGGCGCTCCGGAGGTTGGTGGTGATCTGATCTCGGCAGGGCTCCGCCCGAGCTCCGCAGAAATACGATCTAGAGGAAAAACCGTGGAGGTATCTGGTCGGGCTGCCGTGGCAAAAGTTGTCTCAAATCAGCCCTAATACCTCAGTATATATAGGAGGGAGAGAGGGGGCCTTGCCTTGAGGCTCAAGGACCCCCAAGGGGGTCGGCCGAGCCAAGGGGGGGAAGTCCTCCCCTTCCAAACCGAATCAAACTAGGTTTGGAAGGTGGAGTCCTTCTGTCCTTTCCCACCTCCCTTTTTTTCCTTTCTCTTTGATTTCTTATCCCTTGGCGCATAGGGCCTTCTTGGGCTGTCCCACCAGCCCACCAAGGGCTGGTGCGCCACCCCCAAGGCCTATGGGCTTCCCCGGGGTGGGTTGCCCCCCCCCCCGGGTGAACACCCGGAACCCATTCGTCATTCCCGGTACATTCCCGGTAACTCCGAAAACCTTTCGGTAATCAAATGAGGTCATCCTATATATCAATCTTCGTTTCCGGACCATTCCGGAAACCCTCATGACGTCCGTGATCTCATCCGGGACTCCGAACAACATTCGGTAACCAACCATATAACTCAAATACACATAAAACAACGTCGAACCTTAAGTGTGCAGACCCTGCGGGTTCGAGAACTATGCAGACATGACCCGAGTGACTCCTCGGTCAATATCCAATAGCGGGACCTGGATGCCCATATTGGATCCCACATATTCTACAAAGATCTTATCGTTTGAACCTCAGTGCCAAGGATTCATATAATCCCGTATGTCATTCCCTTTGTCCTTCAGTATGTTACTTGCCCGAGATTCGATCGTCAATATCCGCATACCTATTTCAATCTTGTTTACCGGCAAGTCTCTTTACTCGTTTCGTAATACAAGATCCCGTAACTTACACTAGGTCACATTGCTTGCAAGGCTTGTGTGTGATGTTGTATTACCGAGTGGGCCCCGAGATACCTCTCCGTCACACGGAGTGACAAATCCCAGTCTCGATCCATACTAACTCAACGAACACCTTCGGATATACCTGTAGAGCATCTTTATAGTCACCCAGTTACGTTGCGACGTTTGATACACACAAAGCATTCCTCTGGTGTCAGTGAGTTATATGATCTCATGGTCATAGGAACAAATACTTGACACGCAGAAAATAGTAGCAACAAAATGACACGATCAACATGCTACGTCTATTAGTTTGGGTCTAGTCCATCACGTGATTCTCCTAATGACGTGATCCAGTTATCAAGCAACAACACCTTGTACATAATCAGAAAACCCTGACTATCTTTGATCAACTGGCTAGCCAACTAGAGGCTTGCTAGGGACAGTGTTTTGTCTATGTATCCACACATGTATATAAGTCTTCATTTAATACAATTATAGCATGGATAATAAACGATTATCATGAACAAAGAAATATAATAATAACTAATTATTATTGCCTCTAGGGCATATTTACAACAGCGTGGCCCATGGTCAACGGGATGGCTCCGGCTCACGGGGCGAGGTTGATTTGGTCCGACGGCGAGGGCGAGGTCATGGCTTGTTGTGGAGAAACGCTCGCCCGCGGTCCTGGGCCGGCTGAGGTGCTGCTGGTATGGGCGAAGATGCGACCTCGGTGGGTCGACGGGGCAGCCCGCCCTGGAGATCAACGCCGAGCGGGGCCGGGCACTCGCTGCGCGTGCGAGGCAGGGAGGCGCGACGCTAGTTCGAAGCGGCGGCGCCATGGCGCATCTCCCACGAGGCGCGGGAGGCCGACGGTGGCCGGGGAAGCGGACTGGGGGTCCCCGACGGCAGATCCAGCCTTGGGGCGCCAGATGTAAAGTGGGGTGGCCATGGGAGGCACGGGCACAGCTCGACAGCAGTAGGACGGATGCGGGCTCGGGCGACGGCGGCTGTGGCTGCGGCCAGGGGCGCGACGACATGCTCCGGTGGCTAGCAAAGGCAACGCTATGGCGAGGGCGTGGGCATGTGCGGCGCTGGGGACGCGGGGCGCTCGGGAGCTCAGGGCTGGAGGCACGGGTGCGTGCGGGCGTGCAGCGGCGCGACTAGGCCCGATCCGAGCCCGGGGTGGGCCAGGGATGGGCTCGACGGGCCCTGGTCGATGGGAGGAGGGAGATAGGTGAAGAGGCGCGACTGGTTGTTGGGTGGCACGTAATTCGATTGGGGAGAGGGGAGGAGCGAGATTTGGAAGGACCTAGCCTTCATTATATAGGCAGGGTTAGGGTTTGAGGGTTTTGGGGGTGTTTTCGACCCTCCGATCGCGATCTAACGGTCCGATCGCAGAGGTGGTTTTTGGTGGGTTGCAGGGTGCCATGTAGAGGGGGTGGGCCAAGAAGAGAAGGAGTTAGTGTGGCCCGTGACAGAGTTTATAAAACCAAAAAAAGGTCCGACGAATAAACTGATGATGATGCCGCTACGATCGATGGTTCGGGTATCAAACGGACTATGATTGCGATGTGATTTGGCACGCAACATGCCTACACTAAAATAAGACCGCATGCCAAATTTCAACCCATTCCGAAAGTATTTTATACCCACTTTTAAAAACAATATTTAAATGATGTCGCGGGACGTGTGCGTGTGTGGTTGGACTCGAAACGGTCATCAACAAAACGGAGAAAACTAGCAACTAATAACGGATGCAAGTTTTGAAAAATGACGGCAACGGAGTTCCAATGCAATTCGGATGATGCGAATGATGCGATGATGAATGCGACAGACAAATATTTAACACAACAACAACGGAATAAAAGAGGAATCTTCTGGACCGTCGATTCCGGATTGTTACCTTCGGGCTTGACCGGTTTACACGATCCACACGGAACGACTTGAGTCCTTCATATATAATGGATGAATATTTTAATATACGAGGACATGTATCTTTTTTGCGAGATGTGTTATTTAAAAGGACGTCGATAAACACCACATGTGTGGTCGGAGCAACACCCGACCACATGCGCAATGCCCACATATTTGGCCATGACTCTCCATGATGCATGAGAGAGGAAACTGATTTCGTGTGTTGAGTTTTTAAAATGTTTTATCTCTTAAGTAAGAAATCCGATTAAAAAACTATTTCACCATTAAATCCGCCGTGACGAGATCTTCGAAACTAGACCTCATATCAATATGTTTCGATAAGTTTTTTGGATTAAAATTTGCCATGTCTATTATACATAAATTGCCATCATGATTACATTGAAGTTGTCATGATATATTTCAACTACTTTTTCTTCTAAGTTGAAAGTAATTTTTGACATGCTATAAAAAAGGAAATTAGAAACTAAACTTGTCATGATGAATTACTAAAATTTGTCTAATCTATAAAATAATATTGATATGTTAATAAGTAAAAAAGAAATATGTCGTTAATTACTATAAATATGCATGGTCAATGGCCCAAATTTGCCATGAAGCATGAACTAAAATTTTCATGATGAATTACTTAAATTTGACACGATACATGTATTAAAATTTATAATGGTTCATACAAAACATATTTTCCATGTTTAAAATATTAGAATTGTCATGCTCAAAATACTAAAATTACCATGATCTATAAACTCATTTTGCATTAATAAATTATAAAAATTTGTCATAACCCATGAATTAAGGTGGTTAATTACTAAAATTTGCCATTGGTCAACTAATAAAAAATACTGTGAAAATAGTTGAAATACAATGCTAGCCTTAAATCTAAAAAATTTGATAAAACATGTCGTGACAATTTTATTATAAACACTATGACAATTTCACTATAAACACTATGATAACTTTTGGCTCTTAAAAAAGTCGTCGAAACATATTAATATGGGATCTAGTTTTGAAGACATCATCTAGACAGATTTATTTATGACAACAGATTTTTAATGAAATTTTGTATTTAAGAGATAAAACATTTTTAAGTACAAAAAACAAAAAGATTCCATTGATGTCATATGTTTAATGTGATAAGATATATGATTATAAATGAGTGTGAACCATGTTGTCTCGTGCCACATGTGCACACGTTACTCCCTCCTTTCCGGTTTAGGGCATCCCCAATAGGTGTAAGATAGTTGTTAGTAAACTTCTCCACCTAGGATATATGATGACGTGGCAATAAATAAATGAGGAGAGAGAGAGAAAAGTTGTATGTAGATTTACCAAAGCTCCAATGTTAAATAGAGAGCAGTTGCATTTATTCACTCTTCTTCTATTGGACAATTTAGATGCAGCCATTAGAGTAGTTGTATAATCCCTTGTTGGTTGATGACATGAACAATTTACCAACAAGACTACATACAAACTACTCCATCCGTTCCTAAATATAAGTCTTTTTAAAGATTTCACTAAAAGAATACGTATGGATATATATAGATATACTTCACAGTATAGATTCACTCATTTTGCTTCGTATGTAGTCCCTAGCGAAATCTATAAAATGACTTATATTTAGGAACAGAGGGAGTATTGGAGATGCCCTTATAGGGCACATCTCAAAAATTTCAGATTTTCATTATACTAGGCTCATTTTAAGTCTAATTGAGTAGAAGTGCTTCGAGTCTCACGTCATATTTAATTCATAGAGATAAGAGAAAGAAAATTAGTGGCTATGCATGTATTTTTTTCTACATGCATCATGCAAGTCCAGTGAAAAGGAGGATGCTATATTTATTGCCTCGGAAATTAAATATGTGAGAAACATTTCATTGGCTAGTTAGAACTAGTGCCATCCACTCATAATTCATCTTGATTGATGAGATTTCAAATTTGAGCATTATAAATCGGAAAGAAGGGAGTATCATTTACTGTTTTTGTTCCCAGATATAAGGTGTATTAGTTTTTCAAAAAGCCAAACGATATCTATATTAGACCAACATTATAGCAAAATATATAAATATTTACAATATCAAATATATACTATAATATAAAAATATATTTTAGGGTGTATCTAGGGCTAATGATTTTGAATCTAGGTATTGATATTTTTGTCTATAAACTTACTTAAAGTTTAAGAAATTTGATTTTCTTTTAAATAATACCCTCTTCGTTCCGAAATATAAGATCTTATAGAGATTTTTATTATGGCTATATATATATATATATAAACATATATTAAAATATAGATTCATTCATTTTGCTTTGTATGTAGTTTATAATAAAATGTCTAAAATATCATATATTTAGAAACGGAGGGAGTATATACCTTATATTTAGGAACAAAGAAAGGATTTTAAATGATTCATTGGATGCGTTTTACGTCATAAATGTGAAGGTTTGTGAGAGAAGCAAAAATAAAGGAAGGAATACTACAGCAGTATATATTTTTTTTCTTTTGATTACCCGAACGATGTCCCAACCTTTAACCAACCACCACCATTTCACGCCCTTAGCGGGTCCGCGAGCTCGCTTAGCGGATACAGACCACGCTCGCGTCCAATTTCCCCAATCGCGCCCCCATTCTCCCTCCTCCAATCCAAATCGCCGCCTCCCACCACCAATCCGTCCCCTCACATGGCTGCGCTCCACTCGGCGGCGGGGCCGCGGAGTCCGTCTGCGTAGCGATCGGACCGTAGTGTTTCGGTGGTGCGCGCCGGGTTGCCTTATCGTAGTTCGTGGGTGTTGACTATCAGGGCGAGCGGATGGACGCCGACGGTCGCCTCCGGCGCGCGCTCGCCGCCTTTGGGGGCGGAGACGTGTGGGACCTCGTCGATGCCGCGCTCGCCGTGGCCGCGCCAGCCGACCTCCGTGCGCGCCGTGACGGCATCGTGGAGCGGCTGTACGCCGGGAGCCGCTGCCGCAATTGCGATGCCCCCGAGAGTCCACCGCAGCCGCCGCGTCAGCCGGCAGAGGCGGTTTCTCCGGCCTGGCAGGAGGAGGAGGAGGAGGCGGCGGCGGAGGAGGAGGCGGACGTGGATGGCCTCGGCCAGGAGGAGGAGATCGATGATGGCGCTGGCTTGGAGAGCAAGATCCTAGCGATCAGGGACTTCTTGGAGGACCCCGACCAGGTCCTTAGAAAAGATCCCGTTTTTACCGGTTTGGAATCAGTACGATTTTGCTCGGGAAAGCTCACTTCTTCTGTTGCAAACTGTACCTTTGTATGGTTTCCTCACAGTCGGAGGAGGAGCTTGTGAGCCTGCTGCAGAATCTGGCAGACATGGACATCACCTACAAGGCTCTCCAGGTGATCTTTACTTTTTCTGTCCTTTCTCTTAAACGTTTTGTTTGCCTTACAAAAAGAAGGATTAGTTTGTTGGTTGCTTTTGCTTGTGGAAGCAGCCTAACCACTAGTAGGGGTGAAAACCCTCGTGTTTCTGGTGTGCAGGAGACAGACATCGGCCGGCATGTGAATGGCCTGCGCAAGCATCCTTCGGGGGACGTCCGGCAGTTAGTGAAACTGCTCGTCAGGTGAAGAGCAACAAGCCAGAGTATTTTGCTAAATTTGTTTCATGAAGTGCCAAGGTGGAAGTGCCTTCTAATAGTGTTTTTGTTTTTGTGTTATGCGTGTTGTGAAGGAAATGGAAGGAGATAGTGGACGGCTGGGTGCGGCTCCACAACTCCGGCGGCGATGGTGGAAACTCGATCCTAAGTAAGGCATTGTGCCCATTTCCACAGTTGTTTGTATTTATTTCGTTTTTCCAGTGATAATTTTGGTTGATGATTCATGGTGGCAGCTGATGGTGACTCTCCTGAGAAGACTCAAGGCAAAAGCTACCAAAATGCCCGGGTAGCCTATTCTTCCACAATCCAAACATGCCGTTCCACACTAATGGAGACTGGTGTTTTGGTTGTTGCTTAGGAATCATGATAGTTAAGCACATGACGAACTTTAGCTTTTCTGTAATGCGGAGACAGATTCTTCTATTTGGTGGGTAGTATTATGCCAAAAATATTTCTAGCCCATTTTTTCTGCTAGTTTACCGAACAAACCACAACTTTGCTACATGGTAACCACACTTTCCTATGGCCTTAGAAGGGGTGAAAAAAATGGGCTAACTATAACATGAAATTGCTTATTTGTTTGACAAGTTTTGGTTTAACATGTCCTTTGTCTACAACTTCTTAGATAGACACCTTTGTTACCGTTGTGCCATTGCAGGTTTCGGACTTCAAGTATACGCCCAGTCCACCACAGAGGCACAGTGAGTCCCCATCTGTTCTTAAGAGTTTATATGTGAAGCTATTTCAGGACGTAATAATGTGCCAACTGAAACTTTGTTCCATTGTTTGGACCTAAGGTGGTTTGAGTTCAGAGCGGTCTAGGAACAACAATGGGTTCGAGTCGACACTGGAGAGGCGTAGATCAAGCCCTGCTCCCATGTATCATCATACGAAGCAGAACAATGGCAATAACTATTCAACTACTTCGTCATCTGCTCCGGCTGTAAGGCTAACCAGATCATCCTTTCAATTTTTTTAATCAACTCATTCATCGTTGTACAGAGATCGCACACTTGTTTTTGTTCAGAGTAGTAGTAGTAGTGGAAGAAGGTTCTCCCACACCCGACAAAACTGGAAGGCTCGACTCACCCCTCCAGCGCTGCACATTTTTTACCACTAATCTCAAGGCCCAGCCCAACACATGTTCGCAAGACACAAGCTTGCGTAAACTTTTTGCCCACCCTCCATTTTCTTTCTAGATTCGCCATTGCTGGAGCGTGTCAACCAGCATGGGCCGAAGATGTGGCCATTTGTTGAAACTTAAAAATAAAGCTACATTATCCATTGATCATTGACCTTACATGCAAACTAGTCGGGAACAAGAACTTATTTTTGACTTGTAGTTAACCAAATGGTATGGTACCCATGAAACTTGAGGTTTTTCTTGGGAACAAGAAATTATTTTGTAGTGAACCAAATGGTATGGTACCCATGAAACTTGAGGTCTTTCTCCAGTTCAAAAAAGCGAGGGAAAAGTTTTTCTCTTATTATTCCTTGATAAACTGTATCCGCAGACCTATACACCCAGTTTGATATTCATAAATATGGTTTGCAGAGGGCGATGAGGGAGCAGAAGGATAATCATTTGGATGAGAAGCTCGATTCAGCCAGAAAGAGGCTTCAAGAAAATTACCAGGAAGCACAAAATGGTAATAATTTCATTGTATACCTACTTGTATTTCCCCGTCAGTTTGCCATGAACACAGTGGATGAAATCAATTTCATTCTGATTGTCTTTGAGTATAGTGACACCAAGTTACTGACATGCTCCCCCTCTTGGTATTTCTGCGGCCTTTCTGCAGCAAAAAAACAGAGGACGATGCAAGTGCTGGATATCCACGACATACCCAAGCCGAAAAATAAAAATACCTTCATCCGCAAACCTGGTGGAGGTGGCCTCCCTGGCCGACTTCGTTGACTTGGTAAACATGCAAATTCTTAGCTGCGGCAAGGCTCAAAATGAAGAATAAAATGAGCATGAAAGGTTTATGTTTGTTCTTTTGTTTAGTTACATTGGTTATCTGGTCCGCTGAAATATTGTCCAGCACATAAGCTAAGGTTATATATACTACTGATACAAGGAGCAAGGTTATATATTGAGAATTTGTGCTGTAGCTTGTTCTTTTTAATAGGTCTGTTGAATGTATCTGGAAGTTTTTAATTGAGAATTTGCTTTTGTGTTACGTTGTAAAGATAAAGACATATTGTCGTCCCTGATTTTTGTTAGAGATACTATGTTTTATTGTCTTTTTGAGTTGTTATAAAAATTACTCCTTCCCTACCGGTTTATAGGGCTTACCGTAATTTTTTGTTTTCCCATTTTACAAGTCTCAGTTTTATTGCTTCCATTCAGATTTCAAGGTGCATTAAACCATTGCATACAAGAATTAAGATAGAACTCACCAATGCATAGTTTTTGCTCATTTATTTGTCACACATGCATGCATTGTACTCCCTCCGGTCCAAAATATAAGACCTTTTAGGGATTCCACTAGGAGACTACATACGGAGCAAAATGAGTGAATCTATACTCTAAAATATGTCTATGTACATTCGTATGTACTCTCTCCGTCCTAAAATTCTTGTCTTAGATTTGTCCAGATATGAATGTATATAGTCACGTTTAGTATTTAGATACATTCATTTTTAGATAAACTTAAGACAATAATTTTGGGACGGAGAGAATAGTTTATAGTACAATCTCTAAATTTTGGGACGGAGGGAGTATTTAGGAACGGAGGGAGTAATTAATACATTGGTGAATACGTTTTTCTTTGAGAAAAATGAGCCCATTAATTGAGTACTTATGTAAACTATAAAAATGATTCCACCACTCAACATTTATCTTGGTTGATAAGGATTTTGAATTGTGTCCTATAAACCGAAAGTGAGGGAGTATAAATCGTGCATGCATGCATGGTTAATGTTGAATCGCTCGTGGCACTGTAAGCTGGACTTTTGCATTGATACCGCGGATGCTCAAGCTTTGTAACTGGTTGTAAACTCGAGTAACACGAAGGTAAGGCCAACTTCACCGCGCGACCCTATCCTATCCGGCCCCGTTCGTTTAGTGTAAAAGGGACAAATCGGTCGGTTCGGCGAAGCAGCTCACGCAGGCCCATATCATGTCACTTATGAATTGGGGAACGTCGCATGGGAAACAAAATTTTTCCTACGCGCACGAAGACCTATCATGGTGATGTCCATCTACGAGAGGGGATGAGTGATCTACGTACCCTTGTAGACCATACAGCAGAAGCGTTAGAGAACGCGGTTGATGTAGTGGAACGTCCTCACGTCCCTCGATCCGCCCCGCGAACAATCCCGCGATCAGTCCCACGATCTAGTACCGAACGGACGGCACCTCCGCGTTCAACACACGTACAGCTCGACGATGATCTCGGCCTTCTTGATCTAGCAAGAGAGACGGAGAGGTAGAAGAGTTCTCCGGCAGCGTGACGGCGCTCCGGAGGTGGGTGATGACCTTGTCTCAGCAGGGCTCCGCTCGAGCTCCGCAGAAACGCGATCTAGAGGAAAAACCGTGGAGGTATGTGGTTGGGCAGCCGTGGAAAAGTCGTCTCAAATCAGCCCTAAAACCTTCGTATATATAGGTGGGAGGGAGGGGGCCTTGCCTTGGGGGGGTCGGCCGAGTCCAAGGGGGAGGACTCTCCCCCCCAAACCGAGTTGGACTAGGTTTGGTGGGAGGGAGTCCCCCTTCCTTCCCACCTCCTCCTTTTTTTTTCTTTCTCTCTTGATTTTCTTCTCCTTGGCGCATAGGGCACTTGTGGGCTGTCCCACCAGCCCACTAAGGGCTGGTGTGTCTCCCCCAAGGCCTATGGGCTTCCCCGGGGTGGGTTGCCCCCCCGGTGAACTCCCGGAACCCATTCGTCATTCCCGGTACATTCCCGGTAACTCCGAAAACCTTCCGGTAATCAAATGAGGTCATCCTATATATCAATCTTCGTTTCCGGACCATTCCGGAAACCCTCGTGACGTCCGTGATCTCATCCGGGACTCCGAACAACATTCGGTAACCAACCATATAACTCAAATACGCATAAAACAACGTCGAACCTTAAGTGTGCAGACCCTGCGGGTTCGAGAACTATGTAGACATGACCCGAGAGACTCCTCAGTCAATATCCAATAGCGGGACCTGGATGCCCATATTGGATCCTACATATTCTACGAAGATCTTATCGTTTGAACCTCAGTGCCAAGGATTCGTATAATCCCGTATGTCATTCCCTTTGTCCTTTGGTATGTTACTTGCCCGAGATTCGATCGTCAGTATCCGCATACCTATTTCAATCTCGTTTACCGGCAAGTCTCTTTACTCGTTCCGCAATACAAGATCCCGCAACTTACACTAAGTTACATTGCTTGCAAGGCTTGTGTGTGATGTTGTATTACCGAGTGGGCCCCGAGATACCTCTCCGTCACACTGAGTGACAAATCCCAGTCTTGATCCATACTAACTCAACCAACACCTTCGGAGATACCTGTAGAGCATCTTTATAGTCACCCAGTTACGTTGCGACGTTTGATACACACAAAGCATTCCTCCGGTGTCAGTGAGTTATATGATCTCATGGTCATAGGAATAAATACTTGACACGCAGAAAACAGTAGCAACAAAATGACACGATCAACATGCTACGTCTATTAGTTTGGGTCTAGTCCATCACGTGATTCTCCCAATGACGTGATCCAGTTATCAAGTAACAACAGTTTGTTCATAATCAGAAGACACTGACTATCATCGATCAACTGGCTAGCCAACTAGAGGCATGCTAGGGATGGTGTTTTGTCTATGTATCCACACATGTAAATGAGTCTTCATTCAATACAATTATAGCATGGATGATAAACTATTATCTTGATACAGGAATTATAATAATAACTATATTTATTATTGCCTCTAGGGCATAATTCCAACAGAACTAATCCCACAGAGGATTATTACTGGCTATAGGATGGTGATAGACTTCCGGAAACTGAACAAGGCAACCAGGAAAGACCATTATCCATTGCCGTTTATCGACCAAATGCTAGAAAGGCTATCTAAACACACACACACTTCTTCTTTCTAGACGGTTATTCAGGTTTCTCGCAAATACCTGTTGCACAATCTGATCAGGAGAAAACCACTTTCACATGCCCCTTCGGTACCTTTGCTTATAGACGTATGCCTTTTGGCTTATGCAATGCACCTGCCACCTTTCAAATATGTATGATGGCTATATTCTATGACTTTTGTGAAAAGATTGTTGAGGTTTTCATGGATGGTTTCTCCGTTTACGGTTCTTCCTTTGACGATTGCCTCAACAACCTTGATTGAGTCTTACAGAGATGCAAAGATACCAACCTCGTCTTGAACTGGGAGAAGTGCCACTTCATGGTTAATGAAGGCATCGTCTTAGGACACAAAATCTTTGAGAAAGGCATTGAATATGATAAGGCTAAGGTTGATGCAATTGAGAAAATGCCTTGCCCCACAGATATCAGAGGTGTACGAAGTTTCCTAGGTCATGCTGGTTTCTATAGAAGGTTCATTAAAGACTTCTCTAAGATTTCTAGGCCTCTTACCAACCTCTTGCAGAAGGATGTTCCTTTTGTTTTTTATGAGGATTGTGAGGAAGCTTTAGAAATACTTAAGAAGGCCTTGATAACCGCACCTATTGTTCAACCACCTGATTGGAACTTGCCCTTTGAAATCATGTGCGATGCTAGTGATTATGCTCTTGGTGCTGTTCTAGGACAAAGAGTTGACAAGAAGTTGAATGTCATTCACTACGCTAGTAAAACTCTAGAAAGTGCCCAAAGAAACTATGCCACTAAGGAAAAGGAGTTTTTAGCAGTCGTGTTTGCATGTGAAAAATTCAGATCTTATATAGTTGACTCCAAATTCACTATTCACTCAGATCATGCTGCTATTAAGTACCTTATGGAGAAGAAGGACGCTAAGCCTAGGCTAATCAGATGGGTTCTCCTGCTACAGGAATTTGATTTGCACGTTGTTGACCGAAAGGGTGCTGATAACCCTGTAGCAGATAACTTGTCCAGGTTAGAGAGTGTCCTTGATGACCCACGACCTATTGGTGACAGCTTTCCTGATGAGCAATTAAATGTCATCCGCACTTCACATAGTGCATCGTGGTATGCTGATTACGCAAACTATATCGTAGCCAAATACATACCACCCAGTTTCACCTACCAGCAAAAGAAGAAGTTCTTCTTTGATTTGAGACACTACTTTTGGGATGATCCCCACCTTTATAAGGAAGGAGTAGCTGGTGTTATTATACGTTGTGTGCTTGAACATGAACAGGGACAAATCCTGCAGAAGTGTCATTCTGAAGCCTACGGAGGACACCATGCTGGAGATAGAACTGCTCATAAGGTATTGCAATCAGGTTTCTATTGGCCCACTCTCTTCAAGGATGCCCGTAAGTTTGTCTTGTCTTGTGACGAATGCCAAAGAATAGGGAACATTCGTAAGCGTCAGGAAATGCCTATGAACTATTCACTTGTCATTGAACCATTTGATGTCTGGGTCCTTGATTATATGGGACCCTTCCCGAGTTCCAGTGGGTATACTCACATCTTAGTCGCTGTTGATCATGTCACTAAGTGGGTAGAAGTTATCCCCACTAGAAATGCTGATCATCACACCTCTATTAAGATGCTTAAAGAAGTCATTTTCCCAAGATATGGAGTCCCTAGATATTTGATGACTGATGGCGGTTCACACTTCATTCATGGTGTTTTCCGCAAGATGCTTGCTAAGTATGATGTCAACCATAGAGTTGCATCTCCTTATCATCCTCAGTCTAGTGGTCAAGTGGAGTTGAGTAATAGGGAGATCAAATTGATCTTACAAAAGACTGTCAATAGATCTCGAAAGAATTGGTCTAGCAAACTTGACGATGCACTATGGGCTTATAGGACTGCTTATAAGAATACCATGGGCATGTCGCCATATAAAATGGTTTACGGTAAGGCCTGTCATTTACCTCTTGAGCTAGAACACAAAGCTTATTGGGCAATCAAAGAGCTCAACTTCGATTTCAAACTTGCCGGTGAGAAGCGGTTGTTTGATATCAACTCATTAGATGAATGGAGGGCCCAGGCATATGAGAATGCCAAGTTGTTCAAGGAAAAGGTTAAGAGATGGCATGATAAAATAATACAAAAACGAGAGTTCAATGTAGGTGATTATGTCCTGCTATACAATTCTCGCTTAAGATTCTTCGCAGGCAAGGTTCTCTCTAAATGGGAAGGTCCTTACGTTGTCGAGGAAGTATATCGTTCCGGTGCCATCAAAATAAATAACACGGAAGGTAATTTTCCTAGAGTGGTAAATGGGCAAAGAATCAAGCATTATATCTCTCGTACTCCCATAAATGTTGAGACCAATATTATCAATATCATAACTCCAGAGGAGTACATAAGGGATGTTTATCAGCCTGTTTCAGACCCTGAAAACAAAGAGGTATGTGTTTCTGTAAGTAATTGGACTCCGAAACTTTTCCAATAGGAAATTTTCTCCGTTTTGGAATTTTTGGAAAATTAGAAAAATAAAAAGCAGTCCGGAGAGTGCACAAGGCGGCCACAAGCTTGGTAGCCGCCACCTACCCCCCTGGCGGCAGCTACAGGGCTTGTGGGCACCTCGTGTGCCTCCCGGACTCCGTTTTCTTGCGGAGCACTCCTTCTGGTCTAGAAAAAATCATTATATATACGCCCGAGGGTTTTGACCTCCGTATCTCGCAATTTTCCTCTGTTTTTGTTTCGAGCCTGTTTCTGTTGCAGATCTAGATCGTCATGACTTCCCCAAAAGCTCCTAAGGACAAGATCTTCGAGAAGGTCATCAATCCCTACCTCACGGAAGTGCTGAAACACCCTCAATCTATTGAGATGTGTGAGGGGATGTTGCACATCCATGATGTTGAGGGGCCTAAGAAGACGGGAAGCGTGGAGACGAGGCTCAAAGCAATGGAGCAACAAGTCTTCAAGTGCCAAGGGATGGTGGAGCGTGGACTCAACGCCAACCACATGATGATCACGGAGTTCACCAACAAGCACAAGATGGATGCCATTGACATTGGGAAACACCTCTCCAGGCTCTATGACAGGGTTGATCAACTCCAGGGCCAGATCTATGACCTGTAGAACCAAAACTGTGAGTATGAGTATAGATTTAAATCAATACGGTTGGCTGCAGATTTGAGGATTCTGGTGACTCGTTCATCCTGCCATGATGGAGCACCTATGCCTTGGAAGACGGAGGATCAGACTGCTTCAACAACTCCACCACCATCACCACCAAAGGAAGGCAACTAAGCATTGGTATGGGCAATCCCCTTGGCTTTTGCCAAGCTTGGGGGAGTTGCCCTGGTATCGTATCACCTTTATATGTTTTGCTTTTACACTTGTTTTAGTTCTTTCCTTTTTCAGTTTTATTTCTTCTCTTAGTGGAATAAGTCTTTAGTGTTTAGTTTGAGTCTTTTGCCTTGTGTCTCCCCCGATGTATTCGAGCCTGTGAGCTATATAATAAAGAGTATCTTAGTCAAGGGCTTTATTTTGTGCCATGATCAAAAGTATGAAAAGAACGATAGCATGAAAGATCATGAGATGATCCTATGGAAAGTGATAGCTTCACTTATAACAAGTATGATGATTGAAACTTGTTGATAATAGACCAACATAGACCTCAGTCATTGTTGCAATTAATAAGAAGTAATAAGGAAAGAGAGGTTCACATATAAATATATCATCCTAGACACTTTTTACAATTGTGAGCACTCACCAAACTATTGCATGCTTAGAAGTAGATGTTGGACAAGGAAGTCAACATAATGAATTGTGTTTGCTTGGTTCCAAACAATGTTATATAATTAGAGATCCCTTAGCATGTGACGATTGCTTCCACCTCATATTAGCCAAAACTCCCGCACCAAGTAGAGATACTACTTGTGCATCCATAAACCTTCAACCCAGTTTTTCCATGAGTGTCCACCATACCTACCTATGGATTGAATAAGATCCCTCAAGTAAGTTGTCATCGGTGCAAGCAATAAAAATTGCTCTCTAATATGTATGATCTATTAGTGTGTGGAAAATAAGCTTTATACGAACGTGTGATGAGGAAGACATAAAAGCGACAGACTGCATAATAAAGTTCTTTATCACAGGAGGCAATATAAAGTGACGTTCCTCCGCACTAAGAGGACACACATCCAAACCTCAAAAGCGCATGACAAACTCTGCTTCCCTCTGCGAAGGGTCTATCTTGTACCTTTACATTTTGCCCTTGGAAGAGTCACGGTGATCTTCACCAAGTCCTTATTTTGCCTTTGTCTTGGCTACCATCACATGCTAAGGAAAGATCTATATTCATATATCAACTTGGAGATGAGTACTTATGCTTTATTATCGTTGACTTTACCCTTGAGGTAAATGGTTGGGAGGCAAAACTATAAGCCCCTATCTTTCTGTGTGTCCAACTGAAACTTTGATACCATGAGTACCACGTGAGTTGTAGCAATTGTGGAAAACAAAAGAGATGATTGAGTATGTGGGTTTGCTTTACAAGCTCTTATTTGACTCTTTCTGATGTTATGATAAATTGCAATTGCTTCAATGACTATGGACTGTTGTTGGCTACTTCTCGGTAAGGTTTTTGTTTCATACTTTGCTTTGCGAAGGAATTGTTACTTTCCGATAAGAATCTTTATGATGTATTGCTGTTCTATGTGTGATCATGATGCCCTCATGTCCGTATTTTGTTTTATCGCCACCTTCATCCTAAACATGTGGACATGTTTATGGATCTTGGTTTTCGCTTGAGGACAAGCGAGGTCTAAGCTTGGGGGAGTTGATACGTCCATTTTGCATCATGCTTTCATGTTGATATTTATCGCTTTATGGACTGTTATATTACTTTGTGGTACCATACTTATACCTTTTCTCTCTTATTTTGCAAGGTCTATTTGAAGAGGGAGAATACCGGCAGCTGGAATTCTGGACTGAAAAAGGAGCAAGTCTGAGTCCTCTATTCTGCGCAACTGCATATGCCCTGAAAATCAACGTGGAAATTTTTGGGAATATATAAAAAATACTGGGCGAAAAAAGTGCCAGAGGGGAGCTACCAAGGGCCCACAAGCCTGGTAGCCGCCACCTACCCCCCTGGCGGCGGCTACAGGGCTTGTGAGCACCCTGGCGGCCCACTGGCTCCCCTCTTTTGCTATATGAAGGGTTTCGTCCGGAAAAAAATCAGGGTGGAGCTTTTTCATGGATTCTCCGCCGCCACGAGGCGGAACTTGAGCAAAACCAATCTAGAGCTCCGACAGGACGATCCTGCCGGGGAAACTTCCCTCCCGGAGGGGGAAATCGTCTCCATCGTCATCACCAACACTCCTCTCGTCGGAGGGGAGTCATCTCCATCAACATCTTCATCAGCACCATCTCCTCTCCAAACCCTAGTTCATCTCTTATAACCAATCTCCGTCTAGCGACTCCGATTGGTACTTGTAAGGTTGCTAGTAGTGTTGATTACTCTTTGTAGTTGATGCTAGTTGGATTACTTGGTGGAAGAGTTTATGTTCAGATCCTTGATGCTACTCATTACACCTCTGATCATGATTATGATTATGCTTTGTGAGTAGTTACTTTTGTTCCTGAGGACATGGGATAAGTCATGCTGATAATAGTCATGTGAATTTGGTATTCGTTCTGTATTTTGATATGATGTATGTTGTCTTTTCCTCTAGTGGTGTTACGTGAACGTCGACTACATAACACTTCACCATATTTGGGCCTAGAGGAATGCATTGGGGAGTAGTAAGTAGATGATGGGTTGCTAGAGTGACAGAAGCTTAAACCCCAGTCTATGCGTTGCTTCGTAAGGGGCTGATTTGGATCCACTAGTTTAATGCTATGGTTAGACGTTGTCTTAATTCTTATTTCGTAGTTGCGGATGCTTGCGAGAGGGGTTAATCATAAGTGGGATGCTTGTCCAAGTAAGGGCAGTACCCAAGCGCCGGTCGACCCAGATATCAAACTATCAAAGTAACGAACGCGAATCATATGAACATGATGAAACTAGCCTGACAGAAATTCCCGTGTGTCCTCGGGAGCGCTTTTCCTCCTATAAGACTTTGTTCAGGCTTGTCCCTTGCTACAAAAGGGATTTGGCCACTTTGCTGCACCGTTGCTACTACTTGTTACTTGTTACTTTTCACTTGCTACGTTTCACCTCACTACACCATCACTTGTTACCGCTACTTTCAGTGCTTGCAATTATTACCTTGCTGAAAACTGTTTATCAGAGCCTTCTGCTCCTTGTTGGGTTCAACACTCTTACTTATCGAAAGGACTACGATTGATCCCCTATACTTGTGGGTCATCACCCGCAAGTAAGGAAAACGTCACCCACAGGCCCGTCACTACAGCGCGGACAGTTACTTTGCACGCGAAGACCACCTTTGGGCAGGGGAGCATGTTCCCGTGTTCCCCTTTTAAATTGGCCGCTGTGGGATCCCTTCCCGCCGAAGCTATGAGGGAAGAGGACTCGAGCCTCCGCTATAAATAGAGAGCGTACGATACTTGAGAGGGGGAGTTCATTCGGTCGGTAGAACAATACACCTAGCCACTTGGCCTCCGGAGGCTCAAAAGCACTGTACTAATTCATCCACTACCTCTGCGAGAGGCAATCCACCAAAAGCAGGAGTAGGGTTTTGCGCTTCACAGCAGCCCGAACCTGGGTAAACTGTTGCGTCTTGTGTTCCCCTCGCCATCGAGTGAGTCCTTCATCGTTTCCATCGAGACTGGGCTAGGCGAGGCAAAGTAGGGAGAGACCTTCGTACAAGCCCTGGTGTTCGAATCCTTAGAGTTTTGTGGAGCCCGAAATCCGACAGGCCGGACCAGGCAATGGATGCTGCATCGGGCTCGTCAGTGTGCGGAGCTTGTCGCGACTATCCTAGGGTTTGCTGTTGAGGAGGGGACTGCACTGTTGGTGTGTCCCCCTCAGCACGACCATCAGTCCGGGTCGTCGTCATCGTCCGTGGATGAGGGACGGTCCTGCATGTTGCGACTTGTTGGCTTTGGCGAAGCCAATCAAACTCTGAATGGTGGACCTCCATTCCTCCATCTTGTCGGCCGCTCGTGGAAAGTTCAAGAGTAGCTAAGCCCGCGCAATTGCCTCCGCGGCCGTGTCCGGCATGGATAGAGAGGCGGAACGCGACGTTGCTCGACTCCTAGTGGAACCAGGAGGAGCATCATCACGACCTTGTCGTCGTGCACTGGTCGTTGTAGCGATCTCGCATTGGGGAGCTCGTGGATCTATGGCCCCGCTCAACACTCCGGCTTGCACTGGACGAGGCACGCGCCTAGCACCAGTGCCCGTGGCAGCCACAACCAGTAGATCGCGGCTTGCTTCGGATTGGGCGGAACTATTGTGGCTGCGACCATTGATGCGGCGGAAGTGGGGAGCCTGGGTGTCCCTTTCGCCCGCAGCACCAGGGCCAAACTCGTTATGACGTTGCTGCTGCTCGCCTCCGGTGTTCCTTGCTCCAGCATCGGCTGAGGGTAAACGACGGTGGCACCTCCTGCGCCGACTGCATCGCTCGTGGTGCCCGCATCGACAGCCGCCGGCACGGCGCCAGCAGCGTACGCAGCAGCAAGCATCGTGGCCTTCAAAGTAGAAGGATGAGCGTGTGCGCCAATCTTCTTCTTGAGAGCCATGGTGAAATGGAAACAACGATGAAGATCAACATGCTGCTTGCAATCTCAGGTTTGCGCAAATGAATCCCCCTGCCTACTGCACCAAAGATGTCGGTGCAGATGTGCACTTGATCACCTATGGGACCTTTGGACCCTTGTGGTTCGGCGGGGAGGTCATGTGGCACAAAGAGCATAAACTACGAGGCGGCACAATGATGAGACTTGGGTGTTTTTACCCAGGTTTGGGCCACTGTGAAGCATAAAACCCAAGTCATGCTTTGGTGGATTGATTGAGGAAGATGAAGTTCGCATGGAGTTCTGCCTCGGCAAGGGTTGCCGCGGGGAGCTATCAAGTACGTACAAGTACACTTGGCTCTAATCCCGTAGGGATATGAAACTACCTAGTGTAGAATCTCCAAGTGTCTGAATCCTTTGCTAGGTTGCCTCGGGCCTCCTTTTATAGCTCAAGGGGCGACCGCAGTGGCAAACAGACATGATCAGATAGCTAACAGTGTATCATACCTAACTCTCGCACTTAAGACAAAGCACCATAATGCGGCCTTAGGTGGCGAGCGAGGGTGCGTTCCCGGCAAGCACCTGCCACCTATGAGCTGGCCATGGCTTGGGGTCTTGACACGCCTGTGGACGGGTGTCAACAGGTTGTAATTTGTCTTCCGGCGCGCCACCACATATTTAGCGAGAGCCATCTAGCCATCTGGGAGCTCGACACCTCATCGACAAGTGAATGGTGTAGTGATGAGGTGCAGTGGTGGCAAGTTGTCCTGCACTTGCCGGGGAGGCGCCTTGTCGGGTCTTGGTGAGGATGCTTGTGCCTTTGCCCCTGGCAGGTGCCCGAGGTTCATGGCAGGTCTTGGTATGTTTTTGTAGGTCTTGCCGGCATCTGGTTCCGACACTTTGCTTGGGTTGGTGGTTGCTCTTGGGCTCAACACGTGTGCAAAAGTCAGGGGCACTAGGTAGCCCATTACTAGTGCACCGACAGTTGCCTTTCTCACCACCTACATAGGTGAAGGATGAGGCTGCCAACAAGCGGATGCGGGTCGAGCCAGAATTGCAAGGGGCTGTGGTGGGCCTAGGCATCATCAACGAGCTCCTTGACGATATGTTGATAGTCATAATGTCCCGCCTCCCAATCAAAAATGACGTGCGAACATTCATCCTATCCCGACAATGGCGCACCTACCCCCTCAACCTCATCGACGAGCAGAAGCTCAGTTGTAACTATCGCAAACACATTGATACATTGTCCCAAATCATCAACATGCACTGTGGCCCAATCAGAGGCCTTGAAATCAGCAAGGCTTGACGAGTGGTTCCTATCCCCCGCCATAGATCATCTTGAGGAACTCATAGTTATTTAATAAAATACGCGCTCGCTGCCATGGTTCGCACTCCGCGTCACTCCCACGCCGCACCACATTTGTTTCATGAACTTCAGTTCCCCCCATATTAACGATGCACCCGCTCTTGTTATCCCTCGACTGAAGCTGCTCATGTTCTTTGGTGTCTACATATCCAAGGAGGACATGGAGCACCTTCGTCTAGAGGCTCTTAATGGGTTGAGTAGCCTCAACATTGCTTCCACTAATCTTGGACAATTTATGTGTGTTGCTGGTGCTACAATAAGAGATGAGTTAAAGTGTATCATGATGTGGTCATTGAGGATGCACTTTTACTTGGGAGATTGGTTGTAGTTGATCAACAAGGTCCAACAAGAATCAGTGTCATTTATGCTCCAAAATTGACAGTGTTGGGTGATACGTCTCCAACGTACCTATAATTTATGAAGTATTCATGCTATGTTAGCAATAATTTTATATGGTTTTGGTGCACCTTTATATGGCTTTTATATGATCTTTATGGACTAACTTATTAATCTAGTGCCTAGTGCTAGTTATTTTTTCTACATGTTTTTTGTTTCACAGAAATCATACCAAACGAAGTCCCAATGCGAGAAATTTTTATGGAGAATTATTTTGGATTATATGTGAATTTTAGGAAGAAGAATCAACACAAGGCGATGCTCAAGGGCCCCACAAGGCAACATGGCGCCCCCTGGCAGCATCAGGTTGCATTCTGGGCACCTCATAAGGCGGTTGGAGCCCTTCTTTTGCCTTAAGAAAGATAATTTCTAGATTAAAATCCACTCAAAATTTCATCCCAATCAAAGTTAGGAATCTATGAGAATATAATAAATGATGAAAGGACAGAAAACAGAGGTGGACCAGAGAACAAACAGAGAGAGCGGTCCAATCTCGGAGGGGCTCTCGCCACTCCAGTTGCCAAGGAGGTGAACAGCCAGAGGTGATAACCTCTCCCGATCTAGGGAGAGGTCATGAAGGTGGAATCCTCAGGGGGAGATTGTCTCCCCCTCTCTTTCGGTGGTGCTTGAGTGCTGCTAGGGGAACCATTGTCACGGTGAACATCTTCATCAACATCACCATATTCATCACCTCCCTCATCTCTTTTCAGCGGTCCACTCTCCTGCACCCCATTATAATCCCTTACCTGAACATGGTGTTTTATGCCACATATTATTATCCAATGATGTGTTGCCATCCTATGATGTTTGAGTAGATTTCTTTTGTCCTTTGGGTTGATTGATGATCTTGATTGGCTTGAGTTGTATGTTTTATTTTGGTTTTGTCCTATGGTGTCTAACATGTCATGCACACGTTGGGTATTCCCACTATCGGGTATTGCAATATGTTCATAATTCGCTTATAGTGGATGGCTAGAGTGATAGAAACGTATACCCGAGTAAGGTTTTTTTGCATATGGGAGTAAAGGGGGCTTGATAGTTAATGTTATGGTTCGGTTTACCATAATGATTTCTAGTAGTTTCATATGCTTGCTAGAGGTCCAAGCATAAGGTCATATGATCCAAGTACGGAAAGTATGTTAGCTCATGCCTCTCCCTTGTATAAAATTACAATACTGCTTACCGATCTTGCTATCAATTTCCTAGGACAATTCCGCACACCATGCCATCATTATTCCACACTCGCTATTTGTAATATATTGTAATATATTCTAACTTTATTTAGTCAGCCCTTGTTTTAGTTCTCTCATAGCATGCGAAGCTATCCTCTTTATACCCACAATGTAGTTTTATTGCTCGTGTCTAGATAAAAGCAAATGCTCGGTTTATGTAGAGTCGTATCAGTGGCAGGTAGAACTTGAGAGAATATTGATCCTACCTTTAGCTCCTTGTGGGTTCGACATTCCATACTTACCACTTCCATCTTTGGAAACTGTTATGATGATTCCTTGCACTTGGGGATTATCAAGCTCTTTTCCTGCGTCGTTGCTATGGAGCGATACATGTGGTTAATACTTCCATGTATGGTTGTTTGCTTTATTCACTAAGTAGATTTTATTTTTCCTTTTTTGTTCTTCCTTTCTTTAGTAGGGAGAGAAACAATTTAAAAAAAATGCAAAATACAAAAAAAACTTGCCTCTTATTCCTAGCTTAATAGCTTTAAAGAAAGCACTTCTTGGGAGACAACCTGGAAGTTATAGGGAGTATTTTTCTCCTTTTGTGCAATATAAAATTTATTGTGCGTGCCATTAAATTTTCAAACTCCAATATACATATGTATAGGGTAACTTTAAAACTTTTTCAAAAAGAGAAGCAATTGGAACGTTATGCATTGGAGAAGTGAGGGTCCTCCTTGAACACATGTATTCGTGCTCACGAAAACAATGTAGAATTTTTATGGAATTTCTCACAAAAATAATTGTCCCCTTGTACAAATCCATTGTATTATAAGAATAATGTGGCAAGGAAAGCCTTTGGGATAGTGTGGATACTTGTTAGTTTGATTCTGTGCAAAAACATAAACTTTAGTCAACTCTCAAAATTCCGTATTTCACTAGAGTTTCAAAATATTCTAAATATTCTACACGGTTTTGATCGTCAAATTTCCTACGTTTTCCTATTTTATTGATAATTTACAAAGATACGTAAGTATAGTTTTAGTCCAGATCTATACATAGTGTTCTATTTTTGACAATTCTGTTTTGCATACATAGCTTGCTTGTTTTAGTGTTTCCATAGCTTATATTTAGTAATATAAATTATGTGAATGATATAACACAGTAGTTATTATATGATAACAATTATGAATCCTGTCTTGGGAGTACCTAAGTGAATGATCTATCTTAATTACACTAACCCATCTCATGAGTTTCGTTAAGTTTTCTGTGATTGAAGTTTCCAAGTTTTGGATGAAATACCTATATGAGGAGAATAAGGAGCGTGAAGACCCCAAGATTGGGGATGCCGAAGGCACCCCAATGTAATATCCAAGGAATACTCAAGCATCTAAGTTTGGTGATGCCATGGAAGGCATCACCTCTTTCGTCTTCAACACTATCGATATATCTTACTTGGACCTAATTTTTATTCATCACATAATATGTGTTTTTCTTGGAGCGTCATTTTATTTTGTTGAACTTTAATTTGTGTTATTTATAATAATGTTTTTTCAATAAAAAGTACCAAGAATTGCCTTTAGGATGCTTGAATTGCATGTTTGATGGGTAATGTACAAAAACATAAACTTTTCTGTTGTGTTTGAATATTTTTATTTTAGTGGAACATGGAAAGTTTCCAAAACTATCACACAATACTAGCATACAATTGTTTTAGCACGTCCTAATTTTTCATAATTTTTGGACATAGGGAAGTACACATTTTAAAATTAATTGCTACAAAATATTTTGTTTGGAGAGATTGCTGTCATAGTTTTGCTATCTACTTATCCTAGAGTTTTCACGGCTTATTTTGGTAGATGTGAATTGGGGAATTGATAGTATATTGTACCTAATGTTTGAAAATTATTGTGCAACTTGTCATGGCAATACATGAAGTGTTGATTTATTCTTATGTGTACTAACCTATCTCATGAGTTCTTTTCAAGTTTTGTGTGGATGGAGATTTTCAGACTTAGGTGAAATCGAGACATGAGAGGAACTAACAAGACAAAAAAGCTCGGGATTGGGGATGCCCAAGTTCCCCGGTAATTATCAGAAGAAGTCTCAACCATCTAATCTTGGGTATGATACACATCTTACCTCCCTTGGTCAACAACTATCGGTTAGCCTATGTTGATCCTAAGTTTCTATTTCTTCACATGATATGTGCTATTCTTGGAGTGTCCTTTTTTGCTGTTTGAAATAAATCTCACATCTGAAAGTCTTTATTGAGAGAGAGTCCTCACATAGCTACTTGATTGTTTGATTACTCATTGATCTTCACTTATATCTTTTGAAAGTAGTTTGATGTTTACTCTTGTGCTTAACGTATATCCTAAGAGTAAATTATGAATGAATTAAACATCATAAATCTGAAATTATCCATGTGCTTTATTGAAAGCACACATGCTCCCTTGGAGGTTTTGTTAAGTCATTACGACATGCACTGTTTCTTTCACTAATAGTTTTACCTAGTTTATTTTCACATAAAGCCCACAAAGAGGATTGGCTAAGGATTGTGAAGAGAAGCCCCAAGGAAGGAGAAGAATAGAATTTGCCAAGCTTTAAGCTTCAAGGCTCTACATTTTACATATTGTAAGAAATCAAATTTGTGTCCATAGGAAAGTGAATACTATTAAAAAGGGATGAGGTATCTATGATGATCTGGTTGCTTAAGTGCTTAGAGTTAGCCACAATAAACCATCATGAAATTCTCCCACAAAAATACTCTGTCTAAACCCTATCACTCAAATTTGGTGCCACCAATACTTCCCATTCGGCTCTACCGATTTTCACACAGGACAGATCTAGAGCCAAACCTTAGCATCTGAGTGCTATAAAGTTCGGTCTCGCTGCAACGGAAATCTGTGACCAACTTTCTGTTGTCCCATTTCTAAGAATCGGAATTTCCGAGTTTTAGGAATCGATGATACCAGAGAGTATCTGCTTAGGCCATCCAAAATCGGACTCACAGAGATTTAAATATTAGTCTCACCGAAACGCGAAAAGTCGCCAAATTCTGCACTACTCCGTGCAACCGATTTTTTTTGCTTCCGTTTCACCGAGTTGGGCAATAATGTTATAACGGTTGGATTTTTGGAGGTGCCTATATATACCCCTCCACCTGCCTCTCATTCGAAGAGGAATCAGTCAGAACAAGCCAACACTTGCCCACCTATTTTCTGAGAGAGAACCACCTACTCATGTGTTGAAATCAAGATATTCCACTCCAACCATATGAATCTTTATTTCTAGCCTCCCCAAGTTGCTTCCACCCAATTAATCTCTTCTACCAAGCCAAATCTACGAGAGAGTGATTGAGTGTTGAGGAGACTATCTTTTGAAGCACAAGAGCAAGGAGTTCATCATACTTACCACATCTGTTACCTTTTGGAGAGTGGTGTTTCCTAGATTGGTTAGGCGTTCCTTGATAGCCTCCGACTACGTGTGGAGTTGAACCAAGAAGTTTGTAAAGGCAAGGAGAACGCCTACTTCGTGAAGATCTACCCTGAGTGAGGCTAGTCCTTCGTGTACGTAAGCCATGATGGTATAGACAAGGTTGCTTCTGTGTGGATCCTTCGTGGGTGGAGACCTCCATGGACTCTAGAAGCCGGTACCCTCCGTGGGTTGAAGTCTCCATCAATATGGATGTACAATAGCACAACCTGTTGGAACAATGCCAATAATCTCCATGTCATCTTTGTGTTTGATCTTTCTATCTCTACTCCTTACTTTCATGTGCATGTCTCTACTTTCATCTTCCATACTCATTGCCTTGCATGTGTAGGGTGTGCTAGACTTGCTAAAGCTTGCCAACCAATAAAATTGGGAAAAGGTTAGGTTTTCATATTTCCAAGTAGTCTATTCACACCCTCTAGACATCCCTTCTCGATCGAACAATTGGTCTCAAAGCTTTGGTCTCCATAGCTTTGGTTTTATAACCATTGGAAGAAGATGGATGTGTCTAGTTTGGGGAGTCTTAGTTGTAGAGTGCCTATTATCCATGGGAGTACTATAGTCAATGGAAAGTGAAAATGCTTGATCTATTTCACGAATGTCATTTGAGAAATTATGTTGAAAATCCTTATGTGCCTCCCATTGATCCCTTACATCCTTCACACAAGGAAGAAATTGATATGCTTCATAATTTTAGAACTGTTAATATTATCATTAGAGGATTGCCAAGAATTGTGTATGATCAAATGAGAAATTTTGAGTGTGCTTATGCTTTGTGGAAAGATTTAAAAAATGAAGCGCATTGATCCAAACTTTTATAATTACTTGCTTGATATTCATGGCCTCGTGCGTGCTAAAGGAGTTGTCATTACCATTAATAGAATCATTGTTGAAGCCATTCACATTCATAAACTTGAACAATGTCATGGTCGCAATTCTAACGAATCTCCTGATTTTTGTGATGAGGATATTCGACTTGATGATGGCAATGTGGAACATGGTTACTATGATGAAGATGAGAAGTTTGACATTGGATGTGGGAATACTATGAAGAATCTAAGTCTCATGGCAAACGTCAAAGGCTACATGTCTGAAGGAAAAGAGTGGATTCTCGATAGTGGATGCAATGATCACATGACTTTTGGACCACGGAGGTATGTGACTTTTGGAGACAACTCCAAGGGTAAGGTACTACGTCTTGGTAAGGTGGCCATATCTCATGATAGTTCTATTCAAAATGTCATGCCTATTGAATACCTTGGTGTAACGACTAAGGTGCGGTCCTTTCCGATTTGGGGAACGAGGCCCCGGATTGGAAAGAAGTGCATCTAAGCGTTTCGCAAACATGGTAACATAGCACATACATAATAATAGAGGAATGGCAATAAGGGATTCAACTCTCATCTCATAAATATATCAGAGTTACATCACGCATCCAAACAAGGTAGTTCTGCTAGGGACTACAAAACATGAGAAATGACTATGCTACCCTGCATGCTTGCCAACGATCACGACCACGCCTCAGTCTTCTGGATAGTTCACGTACATGCGGTCGTTCTCCTCATCATACTGCCACGCCAGCTGCATGCCGTCGGGATCACCTGTTTCGGGGGTACCTGGACCTGTTGGTGTTGTGAAGGAATCTGTGAGCCACGGGGACTCAGCAATCTATGACCTCGGTGCGAGAACTAGTCAACTTATTAGGTTGGAAAGGTGGAGTATTTAGGTTGCAGCATCCTAAGTTTTATATGGTGGCTACGTAGAACATGTATTGAAGGTGGTCTATACTAGCGGTCGATGATTAACTGATCACTAAGTGATCCTGATCACCTACTTACGTAAATCATAACCCCACCTTGTTCCCGATCGAAGAGAGATCTTCGAAGGGGACAGTCACCGTTACGCACACAGTTGGCAATTTTTATTAGCTTATGTTTAAGTTCTCTATAACCGGATGTTAACAAATATTCCAAGTTGCCACATAACCGCGGGCACGGCTTTCCGAAAGATTAAACCCTGTAGGAGTGCTCCAACTAGTCCATCACAAACGTACACGGGCCGCAAAGTAATCCTCTATCACGAATCTCGTGATCTCGTCGGATTCCTTAGAGGAAAACCTCAACTCTGGGGAGAACCAAAGCTTCACTGGGATTCCTATACGCAAGATATATCGCTAAGGTAAGACAAGAATAGCAGGACCTCCCTTCATGTCGACGACCCTGATAAGAGCCGCGTATCTCAGTCTCAGGACACGACGGATGAGCGACGCGTACAGTGGCCTGATAGAAATCTCTCAAGTTTCCCTGAGTTGGCCCCGCACAGTGCTCTAGTTTGGACCAACACTCATGAGGAGCACTGGCCCGGGTTGTTGATTAAATTCATCGGGGAGGCCATTCCCTATGCAGATTATTATTAAGTGATTAGTAGATTAAAACCAAGGTTGGGTCCTGTCGGACAAGTCTTAACACTACGCGATTTATCGAGGGGGTCCCCATAACAACCCTGAACGTGTTAGGAGCGATCATTATGGAATCAAACACCGGTATCCGGTAACTATGGCGGCAATAACGGAACAAAAACACCCATCAAAAGGCTAGGCCTTCCGTTATTTACCAAGTATATAGGTGCATTAATTAAATAACAGATTTAGCATAATGATATCAAACTCATGTTAACACATGAGACAAGCACATGCATCTAGCAACGCTAACATTAGTAGCTGAGCAAAGCCTACTTAGCCATTCAAGATTTGCTAGGAAGGGATAAGTGTTTGGGTTTCATGGAAATTCAGGAGGCAGTTATTTCAATGGTAGGCAGCGAGCATATGACAAGGAAACGTAATCTAGCATAACAAGTCTAGAGATGGAATCAAGGTCATATCATCTTGCTTGTGATATCCTCAGCTTGGAACTGCTCTTGTTCATGCTGCACGTACTCTCCCGAATCCACGTACTCGTTCTCCGATCCCGGTGCTACCCAACATAAAAATAGCATCCAATGAACAACAGCACCTCAAGATGCAACAAGCACATGATGCATGAGATGAATATGAGCATGCACCTCTATTCTACTCACTAGCACAAGCATGAGAAGTAAATACATGTCCCTGGACATAAATTCACCCTAAGGTATCTTGACATGCATGATAATGACATGATCAAATGCGTCACGTGAAAACGATGCAAAAGCATATAAAGAACATTACAAACGGAGCTACGGATCAACGGGAAACAACGAAACATGAAATGAAGTGCTACGTGTCAAATTCATCACAACACACTCCAATGGCATAACTCTGGTATTTCCAGGTTGCCAAGACATAAAACAAACCAACATGGATGGGATGGTGCAAAGAATATCACCACACCGTCAATTATGCACTCACAAACACCAAAATACCAAAACTACACAATCTTCCATAAACAACATCATAGCCTTTTGAGAGCTACATGCAAGTCACCCACAACCACCCAAATATGCCAAATAAGATATGTGGCAGAAGCTATCCAAGATTACTACAAGCACAAGCAAAAAGGTCACACAAAGGAGTTACACACAGAAAGTTACACAACTACTAACTTGCCCAAAGCTGTTTATGTTGTGAAGCATTTTGACAGCACCCAAAACAATATCTAAAGGAATCCAAATGGAATGAAAATTTATAGGGAGCTAGACCAGCACATAAGCTTCAATTTTCTAGTTGAAAGCTAAGGCTGAATCACAACACATTTACCTGCACAAGCTCATCAACAGGAGAAGAAAATATAAACAGATTCTCAAACTTGGTGAAAATCACAGATTTTCACTAATCTGGAATTTCAGCCACATGCCTACTTTGAATGGGCACAACTTACACATATGGTTTCCTAAGAATGAAACAAAACCAATATGTGGTAGAGGGGGTCACCCTCTACTACCACAACCAAGAACCAAACTCTTGTGCTCACCACATCTCATGGAACCAAGCTCTAAACATAGAACAAATCTGAAATATGCCATCTCCAGAAAATGTTCCAATGGCAAAACTGACTTCACCAATGGATTCCTGGGATGATTCTACCCCAAAAACATATAAAATACCTATGTAATTGCTTGGAACAAATGAGCACACACTAGAAAAGAAAAACTACATAGAATCATATGTAGTGAATAGTGCATCATCACATGTGCAAATCACTAGAACAACTCCTACACAAGCACTTGCACATGAACACAACATCAATGGTGCACATGAGGGGTAGACCTCATGCCCATGTGCCTTGGCACACCACCACACACTCACATGCATCAAGCACAACATACTAAAACACCCTCACATACATCACATCTAACATACTCATGGGAAAACACCCACATATGCTACTCACTTGCACCACATGGATACACCACCTACACATGTAATCTTGCACATATGCCCATCAAGGCATAACTTGCCATGATATGTGTGAGATATACTCACATGAGCATCCACACACTCACATCACACCATGGTGCATGAGTTCATCACCATGCCCATGGGCACACACACTCACATGAATCTACACATGCATATCTACTAAGATCATATCTACACACACACGCACACAAGGTATGTGGGAAGGGGGGAAACCCATCCACACACACACACACTCACATAAGCACTAGCCTAAGCATATCACCCAAGTTATACACACTCACATACATGGCTCTTCCCACATACATACACTACACAAATCTGCACCATCACATACATTCACAACTAGCTACAACACTAGGCAACACAAGGTGTACTTGAGAGGAGGAAAAAAATACCCTCATGGTGCAAGCTCACCTCAGCAACATATACAACAAACCAAAGGGGAAAATGCACAAGAAGCAAAAGGGAAAAATAACAGGAGGGGGTAGGAATCGAACCCTGCACCTCCTGCTACACAACCTGCAACTATACCACTCTGCTAGGGGCCAAGTGCTCGACACAGCACGGGGAGCCACGAAGCTGACCTATCGCTGCCTGCTATACTGCTACCAAAAAACAATCAAAGGGGGGGGGTGCATCCCCTGGGACTCGAACCCACGATCTCATGAGAACACACACATACACATACCACTGCGCTACGCTTCGGAAGTCTGACAGAACAGGGGACTACGACAAGGTAACCTGCAGGAAGCCCTGCTCTGCCTACATAGGGTTGCCGGCGATAGGGAGGCCGCCGTGGCTGCTCTGCAACTACTGCTACGCTGCGAAGAGGGAAAACCACCTACGCTACTGCACAACTACACCACGGTGCTAGCCCATGCCATGCTCTGCTACTGCACGAGCACACACCCAAGCACACCCATGCTCACAAGCCTGCTGCTGCTCGGGACAGGGACGCTCTGTGAGTCATCTCGCCGGATCTACTCGAGGGAGAGGGGAGGAGAAGGCTGGCTCACCTTGGGGAAGGAAGAAGGAGCGCCGATCTGAGGGGGAAGAAGCTGTCGCTGTGCCGAACCGAAGAAGAAGAACGGAGACCACCGGGACCGAGCCGATGGCGAGGTGCTAGCTATCGGTGAGGACGCTCCCCGGCCTTATCGAGGTCGAGAATGGGGCGCGGGCACCTCTCCCGTGCCCCTGGACATGACGGCGACGCCGGACGCCGACGGGAGCAGGGTAGACGTCGGCGAGGTGCTTCTCTCTCTCTCTGCTGCAAACTATAGAGCCTACCTGCGGGGAAGGAAGAGGGGAAGGAATGGAGAGAGGAGATGGTGGCAGCGTAGATGGGGAAGGGGAAGCCCTAAGAAGAGGGGGGCACGGATGCCCATGTTTTATGGGGGGGGACCTCGACGTTTGAGCCCTCACGGCGGTCGTCTCTCTCTCGGTTAGTCTGACGGAAAGGAGGCAGAGGTGGAATGACGTCAGGAGGTGGAAGGAGGGACGTGGGAGCTGGGCTACCGCGCACTAGGAGAGGAGAGATGGGCCGCCAGGGGGGAGGAAGCCCACCTGAGGCGCCACATAAGAGAAAATAAAATCCTGGGCCTTTTTCTAATAGAAATAACCCAGAGAAAAGCAATAAAAGCACAAGCTAAACTATTGGGGATAAAAACAAAACAAAATTACCCCTGGTCATATAAAAATGTGACCTATTTGAATAAATTGGAAAAGAATTATTCGGAGCTTCTAAATATTTACAAAACAGAATTATAGGGTCTATTTTGTAATTGTTTGCACCATTAAAACACCTATTCAAAAACAGCAAACCACATCTCCAATCCACCACAAGTCAAAGCTAACACATGGGCATTTTAAAAACAAGGAAGGAGCAAAGATATTTGGGCTTGAGATAAATAGGAGGGAGAGAGTTTTGAAGGCTATGCAAACCACAAGGCTATTCCTACTATCACATGCAATCTACTAGAGTTGCACCACACCACACATTTCACAAAACCACATATCACACAAGATATCACATCACCTCATATGACCACAAAGCAACAACACAAAGACATGGTGAAAAGGACGTGGACGTCGCCTAGAGGGGGGGGGGGTGAATAGGTGCTTTAAAATAGTTAAGGTTTAGGCTTGAACAAATGCGGAATAAAACTAATGTTTAATATGTCAAGCACAAAACCTACAAACAACTAGGCTCACCTATGTGCACCAACAACTTATGCTAAGCAAGATAAAAAACTAAGTGATAGCAAGATAGATTACAATAAACAATATGTCTATCACAAAGTAAAGTGCACAAGTAAAGGGTTCGGGTAAGAGATAACCGAGGCACGGGGAGACGATGATGTATCCCGAAGTTCACACCCTTGCGGATGCTAATCTCCGTTAGAGCGGTGTGGAGGCACAATGCTCCCCAAGATGCCACTAAGGCCACCGTAATCTCCTCACGCCCTCGCACAATGCAAGATGCCGTGATTCCACTAAGGGACCCTTGAGGACGGTCACCGAACCCGTACACGTGGCAACCCTTGGGGGCGGTTACCGGTACCCGTACAAATTGCTCGGGGCAATCTCCACAACCTAATTGGAGACCCCGACGCTTCCCGGAGCTTCACACCACAATGATTGAGCTCCGAGACACCACCAAGCTTCTAGGACGCCAAAGCATCCACGAAGAACAATATCAAGGGTACTAAGTACCAAAGGTAGTAAGCTTCTCAACTTCTCACTTCCACGTATCACCATGGAGAACTCAAATCGATGCAACTAATGCAATGGCAAGAACACACGAAGTGGTCAAGTCCCTCACACTCAAATCCCTCCACAAGAACAAAAGCTATGGAGAAATATGAGAGGAAGAACAAGGAGCTCACAAAGAACTCCAAGATCAAGATCCAAGGGGTTCCCCTCACATAGAGGAGAAAGTGATTGGTGGAGATGTGGATCTAGATCTCCTCTCTCTTTTCCCTCAAGAACAAGCAAGAATCATTGGAGGGATTGAGAGTAATCAAGCTCTAAGAATGTCAACAATGGAGGTAGAACAAGAGCTCAACGGATGGATAAAACCAAGGGGGAAGAAGACCCCCTTTATATAGTGGGGGAAGGAATCAGACCGTTACCCCCACTCTCTGCCCGAGTTCCAGCGGTACTACCGCTGGCACTCCAGCGGTACTACCGCTGGCCCCAGCGGTACTACCGCTGGGCCCCTGGTAGTGCAAAGGCACTACCACCGCCAAGAAAGTCTTCGCAAAAAAGGTCCGTCCACGAACAACCGCTAGGCAGGCGGTACTAAGCTCCTGGAGCGGTACTACCGCTGACCACGGGCGGTACTACCGCCAGCCAGCGGTACTACCGCTAGGGCCAGCGGTACTACTGCCAACTCCAGCGGTACTACCGCCAACTCTAGCGGTACCACCGCTAGGTCCAGCGGTACTACCGCTCGCCACTGAAACATCCATAACTTTCGCATACGAGCTCCGAATCGAGCAAACCCAAGCTTGTTGGATTCAGGACGACAAGGGCAATCCAAACAGTGATCCACTTGAACTTGCACATCGCAATCTTGATGACTATCACAACTTGATGTCATACTTCATGGGTTGTATGAGATCTTCCCTTTGATGCAAGCCCATGTAAACACACCTAACCCCCACATAGAACTCTCACGAAGACCATGGGTTAGTACACAAATACGTAATGGACAATGCTTACCATACCATGGGATCACTTGATCCCTCTCGGTACATCTTGTACGCTTTGTGTGTTGATCATCTTGATTTGCTCTTTGTCGAGATCTTGATCAACCATGTGTCTCTATGACCATTCTTTGGATAATACCTTGAATACCATCTTGGTCATCATATAAACTCCTTGAACCCAACAGATGGACTTCAAGAAGTGCCTATGGACAAATCCTATAAATGTAACTTAAGGCAACCATTAGTCCATAGGAATTGTCATCAATTACCAAAACCACATATGGAGATATATGCTCTAACACATGGGCATGAAATGATATGGCATGCATGCATGCAAAGAAAGAACAAACAAGTGACATACATGAAATCATAACACATTGACTCTCTCATATCATTGACAAGGTGGACCCACATGGGAAAGGTTCCAAAAAGGGAAAGATACACTCTTGGGGCATTACACTTGGTTACAATCTTCTTCCCGTATCTTGATTAGCCGATTTTGGTTTTAATGTTTTATTTAACGAGGAGGCTCCAACATCCAACAATCAAAAGATACCATGAGTTTGAACAAGAGTGAACAAGAGTCATCCCGTAGAACAAATTCTCGGTGGCACACAAACCGGGAGAATCACTCGCTCTGAAACTCGTTTAGCTAACTTTTTTGAGCATTAATCATTTATCTCTAGCATTGAGCCTATTAAGGTAGAAGAAGCGCTTGAAGACCCGGATTGGGTAAATGCAATGGACGAAGATCTACACAACTTCGAGAGGAATCAAGTGAGGACACTAGTGGAGAAGCCAAAAGACGAGCACAACATCATTGGAACAAAACGGGTGTTTCAGAACAAGCAAGATGAATATGGAAAGGTGTACACAACAAGGCACGTCTCGACGCTCAAGGTTACATTCAAGTCGAAGGTATGGACTACGGTGAGACTTATGTCTCTATTGCCAGACTTGAAGCTATTTGTATATTTCTTTCATATGCCAATCACCGTGATATTACTCTTTACCAAATGGATATCAAAAGTGTTTTTCTAAATGATGGTATTGAGGAGGAAGTTTATGTTTAACAACCTCCCAGATTTGTGAACCCTAAGAAACCTAATGTTGTTTATATACTTCGTAAAACTTTATATGGTCTTAAACTAGCACCTAGAGCTTGGTACAAATGCCTAACGAAGTTTCTTATTGAAAATGGTTTGTAATTGGTCAAATTGATGCGATCTTGTTCACAAAAAGGGTAAAGAGTGAATTATTTATCTGCCAAATTTATGTGGATTTATCTTTGGATCTACTAACCCACACTTTAGTGAGAAATTTGGAAGTCTAAAGAAGTATTGGATGTCTATGATGTGTGAGCTGAAATTTCTCCTTGGTTTGCAAATCAAGCGAATGAGAGAAGGAACATGTATCTATGAAACCAAGTATACCAAGGACTTGATAAAGATGTTCAACATGCAAGAGTTTAAAGGTATGAAAACTCATATTCCTACCAGTGGACATGTTGGCCTCACCAAGGAGGACAAACCGGTTGATCAAAAGGTTTATCAATCAATGATCGGTTCATTGCTATATCTATGTGCCTCCCATCGTGATATCATGCTTGGTGCGTGCATGTGTGCTAGATATCAAGCTGCTCCCAAAGAGTGTCATCTTAAGGCCATGAAAAGAATTGTGATATGCTTGATACATACACCAAACTTAGGCATTTGGTATCACAAGGGATCCTCTTTTAACCTCGTTGGCTATTTGGACTCGACTTATGTCGGAGATAAGGTTGATAGAAAATCCACCTAAGGTACTTGTGAAATTCTTGGGAAATTTCTTGTGTCTTGGTCACCCAAGAAACAAAACTCGGTATCTCTATCTACCACCAAAGCGGAATACATTGCCGCAGGATCATGTTGTGCACAATTGCTATGGATGACTCAAACTCTGAAGGATTAAGGTATACATATGAAAAATGTTCCTTTGATTTATGACAATGAGAGTGATATTAAGATTGCTCATAATCCAGTGCAACACTCTTGAACTAAACATATTCAAGTTCATCACCATTTCATTCGTGGTCATTTTAAAGGAGATATTAATCTCAAGCATGTTCGTACAAACAAACAATTGGCCGATATCTTCTCTAAGCCACTTTATGAGAAATTGTGTTGCCACTTGATGGGTGCATTGAACATCATTGATGCGTCAAACTTGGGCCATACTTATTCACCTGTATGCAAGGGCATGAGCTTACTTAACTATTCCTTGATACCATTAACATGAATATTATTCATATCTTGGAAAATTATGCCCCTTGTATTTCATATAATATGTTGTAGGTACTTGAAGGGACTACACTCCACAATATTGCCATCAACTCAAACTAAAAGCAATCTTCTCATGACCAAGTATCAACAACCCCTCTTTGTGATGAAGGAAGAAGACAACACAAACCATATCCTTGAGAACTATTTGATTGAATATATTTCACTCTTGTCATTTGGATATACCATGTTCTTCCTTGCATGACTAACCCATGTAGGTGAGAAATGAACCAACACAATCAATGATTGCTCCAAACTCAAGATTATCTTCATCAACTTTAAGCATCCGCAACAAGTCCACCTACATGTTGCATCATCTACATCATTCAAAGGTATGTAATCATATCCTTGAAATGCTTTACTCCAAGGCATGAGACAAAGCAATTCTAAGTGATATGAAAACATCAAAATGCTTAAACAAAAAAATGTCAACCCCATTTTGAGCTTAACAATGAGTATTACCTATGATCAAGTGTTCTCACTTGGTTCCTAAGTCAATGTACTCTAATATAGGTGATATAGTCGTCGACCGTCATCTAGATGTTGTTTCTTGTGTGGTTCATCTTTTACTTGCATGCTCTCTTGGAACCATTAAATATCCATGTAGTTGAGAAAAATCATTGCAAATCTTCTTGAAAATTAATTGCAAATCTTCTTGAAAACTCATTGCAAATCTTCTTAAAAATTTATTGCAAAACTACTTGAAAATTCTTTGGAAATCCTTTGAATTTTTTTCTCAGAACACCGGTCAAACCTTTGTGAAAGTTTTCATTGCCAATATGGCCAAGAACGTTTGTGCCAAATTTGTGTTTGCAATTCAGACCCTCCGAATTGGGAAAATCGATTCCATCGATGTAGCAACTATACTCCCAAGAGCCTCCTCGATACCGCCGATACAAACCTCTTCGACTGCAGCGATTTCACCTCGAGCCCTAAGATTATTTTGGTTCTACCGACAAGTTTTTCCTTGGAGTTTCTGAATTTTTGTATTACTTGAATTCTTTGCCATACACGTGAGATTTATTTTATTTTAAAAGTTTTGAATGACACTTACTCTCAAGGATCCCTTACCCTCTGACCCTTTTTGGAAATTAATGCCAAAGGGGGAGAAATATCAAAGATTATGCTTACCCAAAGGGGGAGAAATATAAGCTTACCCAAAGGGGGCGAAATATTCAAATGTGAGTAACACTACATTAAGGGGGACAGAGATCAAATCAATACTATCTAGCTTTAAACGAGAGAGAAGTGTGTTTTAAATTGCCTAAGAGTTAGACTTATCTCACCCTACCTACTCCTAATATCTACAAGCTAATGATTCATGGGGAGAAGAAGACTTACAAATCCATATTCAGGGGATAAAGTTCTAAATGCTCCTGGAGACATATCAATCTTAAGAAATACCATTTCCTATATGTCTTCCATATCTTGGTATTATTGAAGTTCCTTGAAACTTCATAAAATAAATATTCTTGTGTTATCTAACCTTGTTTTCTCAAGTATGTTTCCCTAGTAGAAATTCTCAAGCACTTCAAGGTAAGTATATGCATCATATCCTTGGTCAGGATGATCTCTTGTTTCTTGCACATATTGTTTGCAAGAGTGAGTCTTGAACATGGAGATACTTCATTCTCACATATTTAATGCATATAGACAAGGTACATATGACTTGTCATGTCTTCTCTACTATGTGTGCACTCATGCATTCCAAAGCAACTATTCCTTAAAAAGGATTGCACACATTTAGGAGGAACTTGTCTTAGTCTATGTCTCTCAAAGCTACCATATATTACTGCCTATATTAATTTCAATCTTTGATTTTATCTTGTCATCAGTTACCAAAAAGGGGGAGATTGAAAGCACACATGCTCCCTTGGAGGTTTTGATAATTCATGACAACATACATTGTCTCTTGGACTAATAGTTTTACCTAGTTTATTTTCGATGAAGTCCACACAGAGGATTGACTAAGGATTGTGAAGAGAAGCCCCAAGGAAGGAGAATAATAGGATTGGCCAAGCTTCAAGCTTCAAGACTCGACATTTTACATTTTGTGAGAAATCACATCTGCGTCCATAGGAAAGCCAATACTACTAAAAAGGGATGAGGTATCAATGATGATCTGGTTCCATGAGTTCTTAGAGTTAGCCACTAAAAACCTTAATTAAATTCTCCCACAAAAATACTATGTCTAAGCCGTATCACTCAAATTCGGTGCCTACAATACTTTCCATCCGGCCCTACCGAGTTTCACCCTAGATAAATCGAGAGCCAAACCCTAACATCTCAGCGCTACCAAGTTTGATTTTGGTGTAACCGAAATCATTGACCAACTTTTCATTATCCCATTTCTAAGAATCGGAATGTCTGCATTTTAGGAATCAGTGACACCAAAACTGGTAACTGCCTAGGCCAGTCAAAATCGGACTTACCGAGATTTATATATCGGTCTCACCAAAATGCCAAAAGTTGCCACATTTTGCACTAGTTGGTGCAACCGAGTTTTTACTTCGGTTTCACCGAGTTGGGCATTAGTGTTGTAACGGTTGGATTTTTGGAGATGCCTATATATACCCCTCCACCTGCCTCTCATTTGAACAGGAAGCACTCAGAACAAGCCAACACTTTCCCCATCTATTTTCTGAGAGAGAACCACCTACGCATGTGTTGAGATCAATATATTCCACTCCGACCATATGAATCTTGATTTCCATACTCCCCAAGTTTCTTTCCACCCAATCAATCTCATCTACCAAGCCAAATCTGTGATAGAGTGATTCATTGTTGAGCAGACTATATTTTGAAGCACAAGATCAAGGAGTTCATCATATATACCAACTCTATTACCTTTTGGAGAGTGGTGCCTCCTAGATTGATCACGTGTCACTTGGGAGTCTCCGACTATGTGTGGAGCTGAAGCAAGAAGTTTGTACAAGCAAGGAGAGCGCCTACTTCGTGAAGATCTACCCCGAGTTTGGCTAGTCCTTCGTGTAGGTAAGCCATGATGGTATAGACGAGGTTGCTTCTCCGTGGACCCTTCGTGGGTGGAGCCCTCCATGGACTCTCATGGCCATTACCCTCCATGGATTGAATTCTCCATCAACATGGATATGCGATAACACCACCTATCGAAACCATGCCAAAAATCTCCGTGTCATCTTTGCGTTTGATCTCTTATCTCTACTCCTTACTTTCATGTGCATGTCTCTACTTTTCGTTGCCATCCTCATTGACTTGCATGTGTAGGCTGTGCTCGACTTGCTAGAATTTCTCAAACTTGCCAACCAATAAAATTGGGAAAAGGTTAGGTTTCTATATTTCCAAAATTTTTATTCACCCCCTCTAGATGTCCCTTCTGGATCCCGCATCTGCGCTTAGTAGAAGTTTCATATTTTCTCTAGAAAGGAAAATGTATTGAAGTTTCACAATCACAATATTGGTCATACAAGAAATTCATGAATGACTAGTATAAGGAAGATAATTTTATATACAAACATATTATCTTGGACATCTTTTATGGTTGTGAATACTCATTAATTATTTTCAACCTTGATCAAATTTGTTGAAGTTGGACAAGGAAGACAACATAATGTGTTATGTTTGAGTATATTTGCATAAAATTTATGTTGTTGTTGATCCATAATCCTTGAGCCAAGTTTCTTTCATGAGAGTCCACCACTTTCTATTGTAACTGATCTAGCGTGGGAGATAGGAACCACTCATCAAGCTTGGCTTGGTCCTTAGCATTAGAACACAACTTGTCGATTTTCAGGCATGTGATTGGGCCATGGTGCATGTCGACGATCTGGGACAATGTGTCAATGCATTTGTGATAGTTACAATCAACCTTGATCTAAACTTCGTACTAAGTAGAGATACTACTTGTGCATCCACAATCCTTGAGCCAAGTTTCTTCCATGAGATTCCACCATAGCTACCTATATATGGTATTTCACTACCATTCCAAGTAAATTTGCATGTGCCGCCTCTAAAACCTTCAAATAAATTTCTATTTGTGTTCTGTACCACTCAAGGAGCGATTGGGGAGGTTAGTATTTTAGATGATAAGTAGGTTATTCTCATGATGAGTGTTTATTCACTTGTTATTGCATGAGAGAGATTGATAAATAGGGTTAGACTACGGACCAAAACAAACGAGAAAAGAACGACGTCCATCCTTGCTATCCGAGGCTGCTGGCCTGGAACCCATCCTAGATTGATGAACAAGAAGAAACTCCAAATGAACAATCAACGCGCTCGCGTCCAGTAACCTTTACCTGTACCTGCAACTGGTGTTGTAGTAATCTGTGAGCCACAGGGGACTCAGCAATCTCATTTCCAAAGGTATCAAGACTAGCAAAGCTTAATAGGTGAGACATGGTTAAGTGGTGAGGTTGCAGCAGCGACTAAGCATTTATTTGGTGGCTAACTACGAGTACAATAATAAAGAGGGGGATGATCTACGCATAGTGGACGTGAACTACTGATGACCAAATGAATGATCCTGAACACCTACTTACGTCAGACATAACCCCACCGTGTCCTTGATCTAAGAAGGAGCTCACGAAAGAGACAGTCACGGTTACACACTCAGTTGGCATATTTTAATTAAGTTAACTTCAAGTTATCTAGAACCAGTGTTAAACAAAGTTTCCACGTTGCCACATAACCGCGGGCATGGCTTTCCGAAAGATTTAACCCTGCAGGGGTGCTCCAACTAGTCCATCACAAACTACCACAGGATGCGACAGAATGACCTCGATCAGGGAAACCCGTGATCTCCTCGGATCCCTATTGGAAAACCTCAATCTCGAGTTTAGCTCAAAGCATCCTCGGAATCCCTTGCACGACACACTCGATAAAGGTAAAACAAGTCGAGCAAGGCCGCTCGGCGTGTCGACGATCCCGATAGGAGCCGCGTATCTCGTTCTCAGAACACAATGGATAAGCACAACATACGTTGGCCTGATAGACATCACCCGAGTTGCCCCGGGTTGGCCCCGCAAACGGCTCTGTTTTGGACCAGCACCATCAGCACTGGCCCTTCCTGTATTATGTAGAATTACTCCTCGGGTTCATGACGCCCTATGCTTTTCAGAATTAACAGAATAATTATGTTGGGCAAATATAGTACCAATGTTAGGCCTTGCCAGACGACCTTTATCCTAAAACGAGAATCTAGGGGGTCCCCATAACAACCCCAAGCATGTTATGAGCGCTCATTTATGGAACACCGGTAGCCGAAACTAAGGGGGCAAATGTGGAACAAAACACCAGGCTAGAAAGGCCGAGCCTTCCACCTTTTACCAAGTATATAGGTACATTAAATTAAATAGCATTTAATATGGTGATATAACAAGGCATTTTAAATGAGGTCGGAAACGACATATAGCATCTCCGAACTGACCTCATACGTTAATTTATAATTCTGTCCAGATCTGAAATAACATGTTTTAATATATGTTAAACAACAAAATAAATATGTTCAAGTGATTCTACGCGTTGTTCCAATCAATTTACAAATAGAGAACATCTCCAACGGAGTTACGGTTCAAAAGTTATGACCACCGCAAGATATGATGGCATGAATGCAATATGTGTGCAACGACAGTCACGAGCATTTCAAAACATACAACCAGCAAGATATTATGAAACTACACGAGATTCTAAGTAATTTTCATGTATGACACGATCAAAACGGTGCAACGGTTCAACAACTACAAGCTAAACAAGAAATCACTAATACTCTGTCAAGATCAGCCACATGGCATTTTCTACACCCCAAAACAACAAGCTACATAAATCCAAAATGCTCAAACAAGGCATGAGACAGTAGAGGTCAAGATGCACTACAACATACTACTAATAAAATCTAGCATGGAAGCATGAATCACTAGGAAAAGAACTCACAAAATGGCATCTCACACAGAGTTTAAGACTTAGTGAAAATATCAGTTTTGACAGTGCAGTTTTCGATCTGAAGGCATATTTACAGCAGCAAACCGATATTCTACAGGACTCCGAATGGCATGAAAATTCATAGTATGCTGGAGAATCTTAAGGGCTACAACGCATGGAAAGACAACAACAAAATATAACAGATTCCAGACTTAGAAATATTTCAGCATCTCCAAATCAGCACTATTTTCTAGCATGTTGGCAACAAGCAAACAACACCTAAACATGGATTTCTATTGCAACCAAAATTACCAGAGGCTGGCCTACACATACAAGGGCATATCTCTAGTTGACAACTCATTCATATCATGCACGGAATAAATCCCACAAAATAAACAAAAGGGCAACATGGCAAAATATCACGCGCACTAAATTGCTCAAAAGCTAAAACTAAATGCACAGTTAAATTCTATAGATTTTTCTACCTCGAAAACATGTATAATATGTGGGATTGCAAAATAAAAATATCACCACACGTATATACGAGATTATGTCCTAAACACGATATAACAAACTAGCGACGGAACCTACATACAAAAATGCAAACAACTATTCTAAAATACATGGGAAAGAGTCCGGAACAACACGAACATTTAAACTACGTGATTTGAGCAATCCGGACACGCACGAAAATAAATACGGGATAATTCTCTATTAGGACAACACACAAAACTAGGTACACAACGTATTAAACTACTTCAAACATGCATGCAAGTTGTAAAATCATAATATACGTGAAATCATAATGTTGGGCAATTTTCATGTAGGACACGATCAAAACGGAGCAACAGTTCAACAACTACAAGCAAAACAAGAAATCACTCATAATTTGTCAAGATCAGCCACATGGCATTTTCTACACCGCAAAACAACAAGCTACATAAATCCAAAATGCTCAAACAAGGCATGAGACAGTAGAGATCAAGATGCAATACAACATACTACTAACAACATCTAGCATGGAAGCATGAATCACTAGGAAAAGAACTCACAAAATGGCATCTCACACAGAGTTCAAGACTTAGTGAAAATATTAGTTTTGACAGTGCAGTTTTCGTTTTGAAGGAATGTTGACAGCAACGAAACTATATTCTACAGGACTCTGAATGGCATGAAAATTCACAGCATGCTAGAGAATCTTAAGGGCTACAACTAACTCCATTGCACCAACCTCAAAAGAGCTATAGATCACCAGATAAACTCATGGGAAGACAACAATAGAATATAACAGATTCCAGACTTAGAAATATTTCAGCATCTCCAAATCAGCACTATTTTCTAGCATGTTGGCAACAAGCAAACAACACCTGAACATGGATTTCTATTGCAACCAAAATTACCACAGGCTGGCCTACACATCCAAGGGCATATCTCTAGTTGACAATTCATTCATATCATGCACGGATTAAATCCCACAAAATAAACAAAAGGGTAACATGACAAAATATCACGTGCACTAAATTGCTCAAGAGCTAAAACTAAATGCACAGTTAAATTCTATGGATTTTTATACCCCGAAAACATGTATAATATGTGGGGTTGCAAAATAAAAATATCGCCACACGTATGTGCGAGATTATTTCCTAAACACGATATAACAAACTAGCGACGAAACCTACATGCAAAAGTGCAAACAACTACTCTAAAATACATGGGAAAGGGCCCAAACAACACGAACATTTAAAATACGGGATTTGAGCAATCCGGACACACACGAAAATAAATACGGGATAATTCCCTTTTAGGACAGCGTGCAAAACTAGGTACATAGCGGATCAAACTGCTTCAAACATGCATGCAAGTTGTAAAATCATAATCTACGCGAAATTCTACACGAGTTACATATATAAAACGTCGCGATCCGACACTCGGTTTGAATTCTATGGAGGTTTCAAAATAAGACATTTTCCTGAATATAATAATTCACAAAGATAATTGAAAAAATGCCACGAGCCGAATTGGTGGGTGCAGGCTAACTAAATGCCGCCCAGGGCGGGAGATAGGGCTGCGGGGGAAAGTCACCACGTGGGCCTGGCCCGATCAGAGGGGACGGCCTCGGGCTGGCCTGGCACAGGAGCTGGGCCGGCTTGGCGCTAGCTCGTGGCCATGGCGCGCTGGGCCTGGTCGGGGCCGGCCCTAGTGAGCTGCCGAGCGGGAGGAGAAGGCGTCGGGTCGAGTTCTCATGCGGGATCTATGGCGGGTCGGGCAAACTCCGGCGAGGGAACACCAGGATGGCGCGAGACAATGGGGTTCCGGTCACGGATCTGGACGGATCCGGGCGTTAGGGATCCATTCCCGGCGCCGGGCGGCGGCGTGGAGCTTCGGTGGTCACCTTCCATGGTGCTAGACATGAGGGAGAGAGGGAGAAGTTACAGGAGAGAGAGAGAGACACGGGAGCAGTGGAGAGGGCGGCGCGAGGCGACCTGGGCACTGGCTGGATCCGGCGCCGGAGGTTGACGGGAGGCAGCGGCGCGAGGCACAGGCGGCAGCACGAGGCTCGGGGAGGCGCGGGGCACTCGGGGCGAGGGAGCAGGGCGAGCAAGCGCTGCTCCGGAGGGCGGCGGCGCGATCCTCGGGCCCATATGGGCTTCGGCGGGCTTGCTTCCGGCCCGGGCGGGCCCGACGGCTGGAGGAGGGAGACAGGGAGGTTGGCTGCGCTAGGGTTTGGTGTTTGGCATGAGATTCGAGGAGAAGAGAGAGAGGGGGGCTAGATTAGGCACGTGGGGTTGTCTATTTATAGACAGTGGCTAGGGTTAGCAGAATTTCGCCCCGGTTTCAACCGCGCGATCAAAGTCGGCCGATATCGAACGCGGGGACGGGCTAAGTGGCTGTGTAGAGTGGATAAATAAGACCGCACGCCAAGTTTCAACCCAATCAGAGAAAGTTTTATACACACTTTTAAAAACAAGGTTTTGACGACGCCGTGGGCGCGTGCGTGTGTGGTCGAGCCCAAAACGGTCAATGACGAAACAGAGAGAACCGACAACTAATAACGGATGCAAGTTTGAAAACTGGCGGCAACGGATGCCAATGCAATGCAGATGATGCGCATGATGCGATGATGATGCGACAAATAAAAATAAACACACGACAACCACGGACTGAAGGGGGAATCTTCTGGAGTGTCGGTCTTGGGCCGTCACAGCTATGAAGCGATAGGCACTGGCACGGTGTACCAAGTGGCAACCGGATGGTGGGCTTGGGAACCCTGCGCACATCGTTTGGGGCCGTAGCGGAAACCTCAGCCGGACTTCTGTGTGGGTTCATTCTCAAATAGGCGATAAACCTGGACTAGGTATTAGCGTGGTTAACGGTCTTGGCCGACTCCGTCGCTGGGCTTCCGTTTCAATGTTGCCGAGGTGCATGACGTGCACATGGCGGTAAGTGGCGAGAGTGTGTGTGAAGAAGTACACCCCTGCAGGGTTATGATCTATTCGAATAGCCGCGTCCACTGATATGGACTACTTGAGACATATGTTGTTCATAGATAACTTTAATGGCTACTCATAAAAGTATCAAGATAAGTGTGAGTATCATGTATGGCATTTCCGCAGGGAGACAGAAAGGAATCCATGATAGTGTATTGTTGTGGTGGTAGTGGACTCGTGTACGACTTATCAAAGTTGTTTAAAACTATTTAAAATTGTAGTTTAGTCTAGCCAAGAGTCAAAGCTGGCTTGTTGCAAGAAACCCCACAACCCCCCTTTATTGATACATGTGCATGAGTAGATAGATCTGTTCTAAAGTCTTGCTGAGTACCTTTGTACTCATATTTGTTTAATAAATGTTGTAGAAGATACCCACGAGCCAACAGGTGGGTTCTACCTAGACCTCGATGATGACGAGTAGCTGGTGTCCCAGCTACGACCTGGCCCTTTTCAGAATGGATCTGTAGATAGTCAGGCTTTATGCCTTTTCCTTTCAAATGTCTGTACTCATACAGCTTTAATGCTTCCGCTTGGCTTGTATGACTTTGTTTGTATGACTTGAGTGTTGGGTCACGTGACCCCTACCTATCTGAACTTATTATGCAAGACTCTTCCGAGTCTTCTAAATAAATGTTGTGATGTTGTATGGTTATGTTGTGATGCCATTGTTGTATCTATGCATATCGAGTATGTCATGCGTACGTGTGATGTACTGTGATATGTATGGGATTCGACACCTAGTCGTATGCCCTTAGTAGCTCTCTATACAGAGAAATGCCCCTTTGTGCTTCCACCGAGCCTTGGTAGTTCGCTACTGCTCCGGACACATTGGTTGATCGGCATGTATCCTTCTTAGTTGTTGTGCCTGTCCCTATGGGGAAATGTCACGCGGTGCAATGGAGTCCTTGTAGCTTGCTACGACTCGTCTACACTCGCTGATGACCGACACCTGCTTTGCTGGGTTATGTATGCATGTCTCTGTACAGTTGAGCCACTTGAGTTTATGACTAATTATGTCGACCCGGGTTCTTTGACATTGGAATGCTAGCGACACAATTGCATACATGAGTCAAAAGGCGCAAACGGTCCCGGCTAAGGTAAGGTGGCAGCCGTGGGGTTAACCGTGCGTGAGACCGCAAAGGGATGCGATGTGTTACAGGCTGGATTCCTATGGCTTAGGATCGGGGTCCCGACAGAATAGGAGGACTCCTCCTTCCCCAAACCGAATTGGAGTTGGAGTCCTCCTCCTCTATCGGCCGACGCCCTTGGGGTCCCTTGAGCCCCAAGGCTAGCCCCTCCCCTCGTCCTATGTATACTAGAGGTTTTAGGGTTTTTGAGACACAACTTTGCCACGTGCAACCCTAAACCTCTACTTCGTAGTTCTTCCTCTAGATCGGTTTTCTGCGGAGCTCGGGTGGAGCCCTACAGGAATAGATCATCACCATCACCGACGCGCCGTCACGCTGTCGGAGAACTCATCTACTTCCCCGTCTCTCTTGCTAGATCAAGAAGGCGGAGATCGTCATCGAGATGTACGTGTGCTGAACGCGGAGGTGCCGTTCGTTTGGCGCTAGATCGGAACGGATCGTGGGACGACGATGATTTGAATCACGAAGCTGTACCACTACATCAACCGCGTTTCTTAACATTTCCCGATTAGCGATCTACAAGGGTACGTGGATCTGATCTCCCTCTCGTAGATGAACATCATCATGAAACGTCTTCGTGTGCGTAGGATTTTTTTGTTTTCCATGCAACGTTCCCCAACAGACTCAAGGAGGCGGATTGAGATTCTCCATACTTGATTGTGGTATAAACCGACATAAGATTTAACATTTGATGATGGATTTTTGACCCGTGCTTAATGATACGTCTCCGTCGTATCTACTTTTCCAAACTCTTTTGCCCTTGTTTTGGACTCTAATTTGCATGATTTGAATGGAACTAACCTGGACTAACGCAGTTTTCAGCAGAATTGCGATGGTGTTGTTTTTGCGCAGAAATAAAAGTTCTCGGAATGACCTGGAAATTTACGAGGATTTTTTGTGGAATATATAAAAAATACTGGCGCAAGAGGAGCCCACAAGCCCACCACGCGCGGGCCCCCCTTATCCGTGCTTAGCAGGCTTGTGGGGCCCACGGAGCTCCGCCACCTCCAACTCCAGCTCTATTTAGTCCCTTTCGTCCGAAAAAAATCAAGGAGGAGAGTTCATCGCGTTTTACGATACGGAGGCACCGCCACCTCTTGTTCTTCCCGTGGAGGGCAGATAAGGAGTCCGTTCTGGGCTCCGGAGAGGGGAGATCGTCACCATCGTCATCACCAACCTTCCTTCATCGCCAATTCCATGATGCTCTTCACCGTTCGTGAGTAATCTCATCGTAGGCTTGCTGGACGGTGATGGGTTGGATGAGATCTATCATGTAATCGACTAAGTTTTGATGGGGATTGATCCCTAGTATCCACTATGTTCTGAGATTGATGTTGCTACTACTTTGCCATGCTTAATGCTTGTCACTAGGGCCCGAGTGCCATGATTTCAGATCTGAACCTATTATGTTCTCATCAATATATGTGTGTTCTTGATTCTATATTGCAAGTTGTAGTCACCTACTATGTGTTATGACCCCGCAACCCCGGAGTGACAATAGCCGGAACCACTCCCGGAGATGACCATAGTATGAGGAGTTAATGTATTCACCAAGTGATAATGCGTTGGTCCGGTTCTCTATTAAAAGGAGAACCTTAATATACCGTAGTTTCCATTAGGACCCCTCTGCCACGGGAGGGATGGACAATAGATGTCATGCAAGTTCTATTCCCTAAGCACGTATGACTATATACAGAATACATGTCTACATTACATTGACGAACTGGAGCTAGTACATATCTCTCAGTGTTATATCTGTTGCATGATGAATATCATCCGACATAATCATCCATCACCGATCCAATGCCTACGAGTTTTTCCTACTGGGCCTTGCTACGTTACTTTGTCGCTACTGCTGTTACTGTTGCTGCTGTTACTTTGCTGCTACTGGTTACCGTTGCTACTGTTGCTATCACACTACCTTGCTACAGATACTTTGCTGCAGATACTAAATCTTTCAGGTGTGGTTAAACTGACAACTCAACTGCTAATAGTTGAGAATATTCTTTGGCTTCCCCTTGTGTCGAATCAACAAATTTGGGTTGAATACTCTACCCTCGAAAACTGTTGCGATCCCCTATACTTGTGGGTTATCAGTTAATCTCAATGCATTTTGATGACTGTTGTCGCTCTCTAGTTGGTCGCTTCCCAGTCTTTTGCTAGCCTTCACTTGTACTAAGCGGAAATACTGCTTGTGCATCCACTTCCATAAAACCAAAGTTGTTCCATATGAGTCCACCATACCTACCTATATGCGGTATCTACCTGTCGTTCCAAGTAAATTTGAATGTGCCACTCTCTAAACCTTCAAGAAATAATTTGTTTTTCATGCCCGAACCGCTCATGTGGTGACAAGGGGCGATCAATATCTTCCATGCTAGGCGTGTTATCCTCGATATGTGTTTATTCACTATCATTCACGAGAAAGGGGCCGATAATTGGAATGCCCAGTTCCATGCTCAAATCGAAAAGATAATTACAAACAAAACTCCCCCTAGATTGTTGTTGGTATGGACGACACCCGAGTATTCGGCTAGCCGTGGAGTGTGATTGATCGGTGGTGGGGGAGTCAAAACTTTACTTTTCTGTTTGGGAACCGCCTATAGTATGTGTAGCATGGAAGATGGTGAAAACTCTTGGTCATTGCGTTGACAATGAAAGCATGCCACCCAAAATTATTTATCTCTGTCTTCAAAGCTTGAGCTCTGGCACCTCTGCAAATCAATGCTTCCCTCTGCGAAGGCCCTGTCTATTTATGTTTCTGTTGAGTCATCCTCTTCTTATAAAAGGACCAATTAGAGAGCACCTCTGTCATTTTTATGCTTTGCTTTTAATTGAGATTGAGTATGACTGTGACTGGATCTTCTTTGCCATGAATTACAATGTTCACTCAGCCCTTGGTCTTTGAAGGTGCTCTGCATTTATGTTTTGCGGTCTCAGAAAGGGCTAGCGAGATACCATCTGTTCTTATTGCTTCATGATTGTTTTGATTGAAGTGTTGACGTTTGAAACTTATTATTATTGCTCGCTAGTTGATTATGCCATTGATATGAGTTCCTCTTGAGACCTAATTGTCATTGCTTATGTGGTTAGCTTATGATCTTGCTGAAAATATGAATATGAGTTAGACATAATTACAGCAACAAGCTCAAACAGAGTTCGTAAAAGTTTTTCTTTTGTCTCTTTCAGTTTGTCAACTGAATTGCTTGAGGACATGCAAGGCTTTAAGCTTGGGGGAGTTGATACGTCTCCGTCGTATCTACTTTTCCAAACTCTTTTGCCCTAGTTTTGAACTCTAATTTGCATGATTTGAATGGAACTAACCCGGACTAATGTTATTTTTAGTAGAATTGCCATGGTGTTGTTTTTGTGCAGAAATAAAAGTGCTCGGAATGACCTGGAAATTTACGAGGATTTTTTGTGGAATATATAAAAAATACTGGCGCAAGAATCAACCGAAGAAGTGGAGCGTGGAGCCCACAAGCCCACCATGCACGGCACCCCCTGGCCGCGCCTAGCAGGCTTGTGGGGCCCACGGAGCTCCGCCGCCTCCAACTCCAGGTCTATTTAGTCCCTTTCGTCCGAAAAAATCAAGGAGGAGAGTTCACCGCGTTTTACGATATGGAGGCGCCGCCACCTCCTGTTCTTCCTCTGGAGGGCAGATCCGGAGTCCGTTCTGGCCTCCGGAGAGGGGAGATCGTCGCCATCGTCATCACCAACCTTCCTTCATCGCCAATTCCATGATGCTCTTCACCGTTCGCGAGTAATCTCATCGTAGGCTTGCTGGACGGTGATGGGTTGGATGAGATCTATCTTGTAATCGAGTTAGTTTTGATGGGGATTGATCCCTAGTATCCACTATGTTCTGAGATTGATGTTGCTACTACTTTGCCATGCTTAATGCTTGTCACTAGGGCCCGAGTGCCATGATTTTAGATCTGAACCTATTATGTTCTCATCAATATATGTGTGTTCTTGATCCTATCTTGCAAGTTGTAGTCACCTACTATGTGTTATGACCCGGCAACCCTGGAGTGACAATAGCCGGAACCACTCCCGGAGATGACCATAGAATGAGGAGTTCATGTATTCACTAAGTGCTAATGCTTTGTTTCGGTTCTCTATTAAAAGGAGAACCTTAATATCCCATAGTTTCCATTAGGACCCCGTTGCCACAGGAGGGATGGACAATAGATGTCATGCAAGTTCTTTTCCCTAAGAACGTATGACTACATACGGAATACATGCCTAAATTATATTGACGAACTGGAGCTAGTTACATATCTCTCTGTGTTATAACTGTTGCATGATGAATATCGTTCGACATAATTATCCATCACCGATCCAATGCCTACGAGTTTTTCCTACTGGTCCTTGCTACGTTACTTTGCCGCTACTGCTGTCACTGCTCCTACTGTTACTCTGTCGCTACTGTTGTCAGTGCTGCTACTGTTACTCTATCGCTATTGTTGTCGTTGCTGCTACTGTTACCGTTGCTACTGTTGCTATCACACTACTTTGCTACTGATACTTTGCTGCAGATACTAAGTCTTTCAGGTGTGGTTGAATTGACAACTCAACTGCCAATACTTGAGAATATTCTTTGGCTTCCCCTTGTGTCATGTCAACAAATTTGGGTTGAATACTCTACCCTCGAAAACTGTTGCGATCCCCTATACTTGTGGGTTATCACTTAATTCTCGGGTGGTCTGGCTCTCGTAATTCCTCGAGGACCACTTTCCTTTTCCTTTGCTGCTTGCTTTGAATTGTCGGTTCAATAACGGCCGGCTCAAATTGTAGTTTCATGAGGGATGTTTCCGTGTCAAACTCTCCTGTTAATTTTGGTATGCTTTGCTCCAGTGTTGTTGGGGGGAGATGGGCCGCAGAGGCGGCTTGCATGCGTCTGTTGGGCGGCTCGTACATGCGAGCACTATACCTACATGTTGAGTTGAACGCAAGAGTTGTATGGCGATTTGGCATGGAATCGGTCGCGACGTTGTAAGCCGCCTTATTCGTGCGGATGTGAGAGTTGGTCGCGTTATTGTAAGCCGTCTTAGTCGCGCGAACGTGAGAGTTGACCACGTCATTGTAAACCGTCTTGATCGCGTGGACGCGAGAGTTGGTCGCATCATTGTAAACCGTCTTGATCGTGCGGGCGTGAGAGTTGACCGCGTCATTGTAAACCGTTTTGGTTGCGCGGACGTGAGAGTTGGCCGCGTCATTGTAAACCGCCTTGATCGCGTGGGCGCGAGAGTTGGCTGCATCATTGTAAACTGTCTTGATCGCGCGGGCGTGAGAGTTGGCCGCGTCATTGTAAACCGTCCTAGTTGCGTGGACGTGAGAATTGGTCGCGTCATTGTAAACCGACGTTGATGGACAGTTGATCATGGCACTGTAAACCGATGCGGACGGCAAATTGACGACGCCGTTTGTAAACCGGCGTATACGGCAAGTTGGCCGCGTCGGGTTGATATTGACCGGGCTCCGTACGCGTAATATAATATCATTCTTATATTGAATGATTATTCTGCATAAAATATACTCCCTCCGTCCGAAAATACTTGTCCTAGAGATGAATGTATCTAAACTTATTTTAATTATAGATACATCCATTATATTCATTTTTAGGACAAGTATTTTCGGACGGAAGAAGTATTACACAACAGAGTAATTGTTCTCATATGATTTAATAGATGCTAATAAAATAAACTGGATGAATATCACGTGATGTATTTGGATGAGAGATAATACGTATACGCATTCTGCGTCACATAGTATTTGACCAGTTTTATCTTTCTAGTACTAGAAGTACCACTTGAGCTTCTTGTTGTTTATTTGAGCGACCGAGGTGGTGTTTGATGCATGCCAATTTGTGTACAACCTGGAAAGGTGCAAGGATCCCACAAACGTTTTTCTTCATGCATGACAGGGGTGCTACCCACGCCACGGATCAGTTTTTTATGAGGCCTCATTTGGTTAAGGAGGATTTGGAAGATTTTGAGAGGGAGGGATTTCAGGGGATTGTGTGAATCCTTTTTTTCATCCAATCCTTTCAAATTCCCATGGCTTTGCTTCCACTAGCCCCTCCAGAAGTGTTTTGAAACACATGGATAAAAAGGGATTGAAGGGGAACAGAGAGGATTGAGCTAAGCAAATCCCTCGTATCAAATGGATACCAGAGGATTTATCGGTTTCTGGCCCTCCCAGAAATTTTCTTCTCTAAACCTCTCCAATCCCCGTTAACCAAATGAGACCTTGAATGTCGTGTCCGCGTACATGGATCAGGTCATATCCATCCATCATGGTGTGGATTGCTCTACGTCTCCGCCGCGTTCTGTCCAGCGCGTGGATTCGAGCTTTTGAGCCGTCCAACTTTTACAGTACCTGCACCGCTCCGGCATGCATGCCTCCCGTCAGACTGCAGTTAATTCCCAACGCCTTGTGGACCTTTGCAATTTCCATACTAGATCAGGTCACACATGACTTCCCTTGTCGCCGTCGCTGACGTACGCGTTCTTGGATTCGCTGGTAATCAGCTCGCGAATTCGGACTCTCGTGTGCATACGCCGCCGCCGCCGTTGCACGCGACAGCCAGCTATAACACCCGTAATAAATCTATATTGCCAAAAACTGTTGGTGCAAACTGATTATGTCCGGCTTCTGATTGGTTGCGTGCTTCCTCGACTCTTCTTTTGGAAACTTAGCACAAGCCATCTCGGAAGCAGGAATCAACGTGGATGCGGGTTGTCGGAACATGTCGGCCCCCTTGCGCCTGACGCGACAACAAAGTCGTCGATACTGTTGACGAAGATTGAAGATACCTAAATATGAATCCACCAGTATGTGAGCCTCATGGTCGTTCCATGACTGATTATGATGCGCCATTGATACGTGCCGATTCTTCTTCATCCGACGGATCATAAGCTTCTCGATCCCTAGGATAGATCCCTTAAGAACACAATTCCATCGCTTGATCTGCCTCATGGTGGGCGTCAAATGTCGTGGTTTTGTCACGTCATATGTCCTCATGCAAGGACTTACGTGTGGAGCCATCACAGCTATGTGGCGGCTTGAGAAGGGTTGATCGAAATCGAGAGACGCGGATTTACCCAGGTTCGGCCCCTCCGATGGAGGTAAAAGCCTACGTCCTGCTTGTGTTTCATTGATGAAGATGATGATCTTGATTACAAGGATGCGGAATCGCTACCTCTAATCTCGAGGGTGTCTAATCTGTCTATCTCATGATTTGTCTTGTCTAGACCTAAGTTGTGAATTTCTCCCTCTTGGGGCGCCTTACCCCTCCTTATATAAGTGGAAGGGGTAGGTTTACATGTAGAGTCCTACTAGGAGTAGGAATAGGACTAGTCTCTTTTGAATCCTAATCCGGTCTTGTTTCCTTTGTGAGGGAGTCTCTCCTCTTCTTGGGCCTCCTGTGTGAGCCGACCCTCCTGGCCTCTCAAGCAGCCGCCTTATGCCAGGGTGTATGCCAGGCCTTGGGCCTCTGTCATTTCTTTGAGTCGCCTGTAGGGTCAAGTATGACTCGCCCGCCAGGTCACTGCTGAGTCGCCCAGTCCTTGGTGGGTCATACTTCAAGCCGGGTTACACTACGGGGTATATCCCCGACATCAGGAGTAGGGTTTTACGCTTCCCAGCGGCCGGAACCTGGGTAAATTGCCGTGTTCTGTGTCTCCCTCACCATCGAGTGAGTTCTTCGTTGTTCCCATCGAGTAGCGTGCTACGCGAGGTTAGGCCGTGAGAGATCTTTGTACACGCCCCTGAGTTCGAATCTTTAAGGTTTTGCGGAGCCCGAAATCCGACATTTGAAACGCAAGGTAGGGGGCATATTAAGGTCTTCTCCGAGCTTCATCTTCCCTAGACCTGCTGCTCCGATGGCCGGCGCCCAACTAGTTCCTTCGAGCCTCGTCGTGCTAGCCTCCAACCGCCACATCACTGCTGCCGAAGCACGCATACCGGCGTTGTGGTACCAGGCGGCTCGTACCAGGTCGTCAACATCGTCTCCACCGTCGCAACCACCCGCGCCACCCAGGCGCAGGGCGGCTGGGCGACGTCCCCGGCACCCACGACGCGCCCCATCAACTTGGGGAACCTCGGTGCGAACGACTCGTTGCAGATGGCGAGTGAGATGCTCCGCGAACGACCGACGCAAGGGGCTTCAACGCCTGGGCGTACCACATCATGGGACTGATCGCCATCGCACAGAAGGCCATCCAACCCCGCTCTTCTTGAAAGCGGCAAGCGTCAGGCGCCAGGGGCTTGCACCTCATGCCGGCCCCCGGGGCTGCAAGCAATGGGCCCCCTCCTATGCTGGGCGTGCCGAGAGAGACGCACCCCGTGCGGCTCTCCTTCTCCAGGTTTCGGCGACGGGCCCCGAGGTGCATCATGCTGACAACCACCAGGGGCACGAGGAGAACGGTGGGACGATCGATGCACACACCGATGCGCATCACCAAGACCAGGTCGGCCCCCGACAGTCCGGAGCGGCCAGACAGGAGTGCTCCCTCCAGCACACCTAGTGGAAGGCGGAGGCGTCGGCGCGGGCGAACTACATAACGGAGACATGCAGGGGCACCAAGGGGGGAGTCAGCACCGAGCGGCACCGGGACCAACCTATGGCAGCAACAGTAACAAGCGACTTTGTGCGGTGGCTTATCGCAGGAAGATCTTCGAGCAGCACGGCCGAGGGGAACCCCCTCCACCGCCGCGAGGGACCGCCACTGTCGCTCTACTGAACAGCTTCGGAGGACAATCGAGCGCATACATGGAGCCGTAAGTACTGGAGTATGCGGCATCACTTGACCCTCCCGACGAGGAAGATCCTCAAGTGCCCCCCGGGCGCCTATCTTCCTCAAGAGTGAGGAACGCTTTGGGGGCCCTCCTTGAGCTGGGCCCAAGAGGCGCGGGTAGGGAGGCGCCCCCAAGCCGTGGGGCGTGGCGCCAGCTGCCTTCCCCGTGGAGGAAATACGAAGGACCGAACTCCAGGCCTCAGGAGGATGAGTCAGATGCGGCGATGAGACACAAGTGTCACGGGCCACCCGCGGCAGCCACGAAGCTGAAGTAGGCGCCGAGGGATGGGCCTCGCGAGGCGCCCCTCATATGTGGAGAATTTATGCGAGGTAATTTATTTGGGTTCACTGCTCTAGAGAGTGCGTGCTGACCGCAGGGACTTGAGGTGTTCACAACATGCCCCTGCATATCATATCATTTACTCATGTTTCTATAACTCCTCTTGCACCCATTTGGCGACCTGACACCTTGCCTTGCTTGCATCTTCGGGCAATCTATTCCCCTTGCTCGGGGGCTCCGGCCGGTGCGTGTATCCCCGACGTGGGGGCTGGGGAGGCCCCGCGGCTCTCCAGGGCCACAATCAACGGGATAAAATTAGAGACAATTGATCGTCAAAGGGGGGCTCGTGAGCATCGCGTCTTAGGGGCCTCACCGGTCACAAGGCCACCTACCGCGTTTGATATCGTCCACGGTCATACGTTCGTTATCACGGGTGGCAGGGCTTGACCCCGTAGCTGAGATCATACATTCGGTCGCAAGCAACGGTGGTTGGGAAATGTGCGGGACCGGGTCCTGGCGACGCAAAGTTGCTTGAGCGTCAAAAGGGGGCTCCTAAGCATCGTGCCTCAACAGCCTTACCGGTCACAAGGCCACCTGTTGCCTTTGATATCATCCACGAACATCCGGTCGTTATTAGGGGTGGCAGGGCTTAACCCCGTGTCTACATCTGTTCACTAGGTCCCACGCAACAGCGGTTATAGAAACCTGTTGTCACACCTCTTCATCGTCCTTCAATCCTTTCGGAACCTACTTCATCCCATGACACTCTCACGTAATAACAAGCCGAGGTTGTATACGCCCAGGGTCCCCCAAGGATGCGGAAGGGGTCCACCCCATGCCTAGTGGAAGACCTATGCTCTACGTTGGGTACAGATGGAGGAAATCAACGCAGTCCACCAATGACATCCAGAATCAGGCGCCTATGCCTTGGGGGTAGGGACACTCGCAAGGCCAAAGCGTCCTCGCGACCTCCCATATACACCCCACCACGACACTCTCACGTAATAAGGAGCTGAGGTTGTATACGCCCATGGCCCCTCGAGGATGCGGAAGGGGTCCACCCCACGCCTAGTGGAAGACCTATGCTTCGCGCTGGGTGCAGACGGAGGCAATCAATGTAGTCCGCCAATGACTATGCCCACAGTTGGCAAGGAAACCCACATAGTCCACTAATGACTATGCCAGCCTAAGTGCCGGGGCGGCGTTTGCTTGCTTTTCCTGGATTTCGAACTATTTTCTGCCAGATTTACGTTTGCCAATTTTAAGAGTTGACGTTTGAAAAACAAAGCGGGTCGGAACTTTCTCTTGCGTTTTCTCGTATTCATCGGTTTTGAAGCCTCTTTTCTGGATAACACTCTCAGAGGAGCTAAGCGCTCCGCACCGCGCCTAGGGGCCAAGGAGCAAAAGCAAGGACTTGTCGTCCCAGGGGCGAACATTTTCGGCGATCAACCCCCGCTTGGGGTTCCGGATCGAAGCACAATATCACCACAAAGAGTCTCAGGAGGCCTCAGGGCGTCCTGAGGTGATGACCAAAGAAACGAGGAGAGGAATCGCTCAAGCACCAAGGGGGGATCCTGAGCATCGAACCTTCAGAGCTTCACCGATGAAAGGAGCGGGGCCAGGGCCCACAAACATTGAGGGCCGAAAGGGTCTCCATCCCATCATGCCTACAGAGCAGGAGCCACTCATGAGGAGCTACACAAGAGACCGGCGCAAACCCCCGAGCTAAGAACCCCGCAGGCCCAGACCAAGACCATCTAGTTTCACATTAGACTAACGATGAACTAAAAACGTGCGCACTAATGGAGGGATGCAGAGCCTAAGGACTCACTTGCGGCGAGGAAGGAGGTCATCGACCAAGCGTGCGGCGACACGGGTGGTACCTCGAGAGGACCGGACCTCGTGAGGGCCCCGTCCGCCGTTACTCCCGAGCGATCGTTGGAGCAGCAACGAGCACTATGCAAAGAAGCCGAGCTGCAACGACTACCGGCAAGCGAGCAATAGACCCACGAGCCAAAGGAAAAATGGAAAACGATGAAGGTAACAAACAAAAGTTTAACGCCCAACAGGGCCGAGTTCTTGGTTTGACGTTACAGGAGAAGGAAACGGAAGCTGGGAGACGCCTAGGGGGAAAGGCCGCCGGCGCCGCCCTTGGCGCGTGTGGGCTCGGTGTCGGAGGCGTCATCCTCGCTAGAGACTGGCGCCCGGACATACCTTTCCACCAGGGCGTCCACGTGCGTGCGCACTTTGTCCCGGAGATCGAGCTCCGGGACAAGGCGGCGCAGGTTGGAGAAGACAAGCGTCAAGGCAAGGCCCAGAAGCTCGCGCGCGTCGAAAGCGCTCTCCTCCTCCGCCCGGGAGTCGCCAGCCTCCAGCGCCTCCACCACCTTCTCGAAGAAGGCGAGGTAGGCCCCGTCGCTCCTCACGTTTGGCAGCGCCGGGGCCTCCTCGCAAGCCGGCGCTCTGCGTCAGCCGCCCGGCCGGCGATGCCCGCGAACTGCTTAGCCCGCTGGGATGCCATCATTCGGGCAAATGACGCCTCGTCCTGGGCGGCCAAGACAACGTCGGTCGCCTGCTGGACTTGCTTCGTCAGCCACGTCAGCTCGGCCTTGGCCTCCACTTCGCCCTAGCGGCCGGCCTTAGAACTTAAGAGGAGAGCCCGCAACCCCTCCACCTCCTCCTGAAGCTCGCCTAATTTGAGCTTCTTGGACGAGGGCGCTCTGGAGGAAAGGAAAGATCAACCAACAAGCAGCAGATGAGGCAACAAGGAAAGGAGATGCAGATGAGGGACCTACTCATCGCTCAGGCCCCAACGATGGTGGGTGCACGGTGACTCGGAGAACCCTCTACCGCTGCCCCCGGGGACGGACGAAGGCTCGGAAGGTGCCGCGCGCTTCCCCCGGATAAGATCACCTCCGGGAGACACCATGAGGACGAGGAATGAAGGGAAAAAGAGTTTTTTTTCGTGAGAAGTAGAGGAAGCAGAAAGGGAGCTCAGGGTTGTGGTGCCTCCCCCTTGCCACGGGTGAGGAAGATTTATAGACAAACCGCGGCCACCGACCGTCGTGGGAGCGCGAGCGCCGCTCGCCCCTCGGGCGCAAACGAGCTGGGCTGCCGCCCCCGTAGCCTCACTTGTCCATCTAGCGTTCACGTCCGTGGGGGCCATTGGGTGTGGCCAGGCCGCACCGCTGCCATTCAACAAGAGCAATGATGGCTTGCGTGGTTCTTGAAGATCATGTCGTCATGGCCTGGCGCACCACAGATGCCTCGAGGAGTGAGAGCATTGCCGCATGGCCGCTGGACACGTGTGTCGCCTGGCCTGGAGGCAAATAGGGCCCGGGACGCTTTAGGTCGCCCTCCAGGCTTCGCCAAGAAGCCAACCCAGGCGCGCCTTGGGCCGGGGGGCTACTATGAGCGTTCTGGGAATGGGGGTACCCAGACCTGCCTGCGTGCAACCCAGGGCTGGCCCACTTCATCGACCAAAAACCAACGGGCCTGGCACCACCCAAGACAAGGCCCTCGCAAGGGGTCAAACCTCGCAAGGAGGAACGACATCAGGACCTGCAGGTGGCCTCATCGGGACCCCTCCGGAGCGGCAGATATTCCGAGGCGAGGACAGGCCTCAGAAGTCAAGGCTTACACAAGGGAAGGACAGGCGAGAAGCGGACAACAGGACGGAGCAGTTTCCCCCTTTAGTGCAAAGGGGGCAAGGACGAACGCAGGTTCCCAATGCATCTCCTAAAGGTTTCCATTCTGGTGCAACAAGACCCTGGCCGCCCGCCGGCACGACAGACGTCATCCCTAAGACAACCCGTGCAACGCTGGCACCTACTTTGCAGGCGAAGACCACTTTTTGACAGGGGAAGCATGTTCCCTTGTCCCCCTTCGAAATTAGCCGTTGCGGGATCCCTTCCTGTCAAAACGATAAGGGAAGAGGACCGGGGCTGCCACTATAAATAGAGGATAGGTTGCTTTGTAGAGGGGCACCATCGGATCCGAACCATTCATTCACCCACTAGCTTCGCACAAAGTCACGAAGGCTCCGGAGGCCCTCAAGAACACTGTACTAGTTCATCCACCTACCTCGGATAGAGGCAATCCACCAAAGAAGGAGTATGGTTTTACGCTTCCCAGCGACCCAAACTTGGGTAAGCTGCCGTGTTTTGTGTCTCCCTCACCATCGAGTGAGTTCTTCGTCGTCCCTATCGAATAGCGTGCTAGGCGATGTTAGGCCGTGAGAGATCTTCGTACACGCCCCTGAGTTCGAATCTTTAGGGTTTTGTGAATCCCCAAATCTGACATTTGGCGCGCGAGGTAGGGAGCGTGTTAAGGTCTTCTCCGAGCTTCATCTTCCCTAGGCTGCTTCTCCGATGGCCGGCACCCAACCAGTTCCTTGAAGCCTCGCCGAGCTAGCCTCCAACCACCATATCACTACAACCGGAAGCACGCATACCGGCGTTGTGGTACCAAGCGGCTCGTATCAGGTCGTCAACATCGTCTCCACCGTCGCAACCACCTAGGCACACGACGGCTGGGCGGCGTCCTCGGCACCCACGACGCGCCGCATCAACTTGGGGGACCTCGGTGCGAATGACACGTTGTAGATGGCGAGTGAGGTGCTCCGCCAACGACCGACGCAAGGGGGCTTCGACGCCTGGGCATACCACATCATGGAGCTGATCGCCATCGCCCAGAAGGCCATCCAACCCCGCTCTTCTTCAAGGCTGCAAGCGTCAGGCGCTGGGGGCTCGCACCTCATGCCGGCCCCCAGGGCTGCAAGCAATGGGGCCCCTCCTATGCTGGGCAGGCCGAGAGAGACGCGCCCCGTGCAGCTCTCCTTCTCCTCCAGGTTTCGGCGGCCGACCCCGAGGTGCATCATGCTGACAACCACCAGGCGTTCGATGAGAACGGCGGGACGATCGATGCGCACACCGGTGCGCATCACCAAGACCAGGTCGGCCCCCGACCGTCCGGAGAAGCCAAATGGGAGCGCTCCCTCCAGCGCAGCCAGCTGAAGGCAGAGGCGCCGGCGCGGGCGAACTACGACAATGGAGACACGCCGGGCCACATGGGGGCAGTCAGCACCGAGCGGTGCCAGGACCAACCAATAACATCAATAGGAACAAGCGACTTCGTGCAGAGGCTTATCGCAGGAAGATCTTCGAGCAGCACGGTCGAGGGGATCCCCCTCCACTGTTGAGAGGGACTGCCGCCGTCGTGCAACTGAACAACTTCGGAGGACGAATGAGCCCCTACACGGAGCCGTACGTACCGGAGTATGCGGCATCACCTGACCCTCCCGACGAGGAAGATCCTCAAGTGCCCCCCGGGCGCCTATCTTCCTCAAGAGTGAGGAACGCTTTGGGGGCCCTCCTTGAGCTGGGCCCAAGAGGCGCGGGTAGGGAGGCGCCCCCAAGCCGTGGGGTGTGGCGCCAGCTGCCTTCCCCGTGGAGGAACTACGAAGGACCGAACTCCAGGCCTCAGGAGGACGAGTCAGATGCGGCGATGAGACACAAGTGTCACGGGCCACCCGCGGCAGCCACGAAGCTGAAGTAGGCGCCGAGGGATGGGCCTCGCGAGGCGCCCCTCATATGTGGAGAATTTATGCGAGGTAATTTTTTTGGGTTCACTGCTCTAGGGAGTGCCTGCTGACCGCAGGGACTTGAGGTGTTCACAACATGCCCCTGCATATCATATCATTTACTCATGTTTCTATAACTCCTCTTGCACCCATTTGGCGACCTGACACCTTGCCTTGCTTGCATCTTCGGGCGATCTATTCCCCTTGCTCGGGGGCTCCGGCCGGTGCGTGTATCCCCGACGTGGGGGCTGGGGAGGCCCCGCGGCTCCCCCGGGCCACAATCAATGGGATAAAATTAGAGACAATTGATCGTCAAAGGGGGGCTCCTGAGCATCGCGCCTTAGGGGCCTCACCGGTCACAAGGCCACCTTCCGCGTTTGATATCGTCCACGGTCATACGGTCGTTATCACGGGTGGCAGGGCTTGACCCCGTAGCTAAGATCATACATTCGGTCGCAAGTAACGGTGGTTGGGAAATGTGCGGGACCGGGTCCTGGCGACGCAGAGTTGCTTGAGCGTCAAAAGGGGGATCCTGAGCACCGCGCCTCAACAGCCTTACCGGTCACCACTCCACCTGTTGCCTTTGATATCGTCCACGGACATCCGGTCGTTATCAGGGGTGGCAGGGCTTAACCCCATGGCTACATCTGTTCACTAGGTCCCACGCAACGGCGGTTGGGAAATGTGCGGGACTAGATCATGGCGACGCACAGCCGCTCGAACGTTAAAGGGGGATTCTGAGCATCGCGCCTCAGGAGCCTTACCGGTCACAAAGCCACTCGACCACCCTGGTACCGTCCAGGTTCGGCCGGTATCGTGAGGTGTCGGGGCCTTGCCTTGTGAGGCGCCTCTCGACCGCAGGGAAATGTGCGGGACTTGGAACTGTTGACGTAGAGCCATAAAAGCCCTCAACCGGCCTCAGGAGAAGGAGCGCACAAGACTTGCATCAACCCGTCGCACCTCTGCATTGTCCTTCAATCCTTCCGGAACCTACTTCATCCCTGTGACACTCTCACGTAATAACGAGCCGATGATGTATATGCCCAGGGCCCCCCGAGGACACAGAAGGGTCCACTCCATGCCTAGTGGAAGACCTATGTTCCGCACTGGGTACGGATAGAGGAAATCAACACAATCCACCAATGACTTCCGAAATCAGGCACCTATGCCTCGTTGGTAGGGACACTAGCGAGGCCAAATTGTCCTTGCGACCTCCCATATACACCCCACCATGACACTCCCATGTAATAACGAGCCGAGGCTGTAACGCCCTGGGCCCCCAAGGACATGGAAGGGGTCCACTCCATGCCTAGTGGAAGACCTATGCTCTGCGCTGGGTGCAGACGGAGGCAATCAATATAGTCCGTCAATGACTATGCCCGCAGTTGGCAAGGAAACCCATATAGTCCACCAACTACTATGCCAGCCTAAGTGCCGGATGCGGCGTTTGCTTGATTTTCCTTGATTTCGAACTATCTTCTGCCGGACTTGCATATGCCAATTTTAAGAGTTGACATTTGAAAAACAAAGGGGGTGGAAATTTGTCTTGCGTTTTCTCGTATTCACCGGTGATGGGGTTATAGTCCTAGGGTAGGGTCATAGGCCTACCGTGTAAGTCCTAGCCAAGGACTACCCCTCATAAGAGACGAGGCCTTTAGTCAGTTCCGACTGAATTAAGGAGTCCCCATCATCGAGTCCGTAACAGGTCCTCGACCATCCAGTCGGAGACTAGCATTCGGAGAACATCCAACTAACCGACTGGATGCCGCTCGAAACATCGTAACCCCTTGGAGGGAAACGGTCGTACGTTTCCCGGTGCATTTATTAGCATTTAGGACGTACATTACCTGTAACGTATGCACTCAATCGCCACTACTCCACCCCTGTACCAGAACCGTTGTGGAGGGCAGCGCACTCTATATAAGCCACCCTCCCCCGCTGGTGAAGGGGTTGGCAACTCATTTGTATTCCATATTCCACTCGACAACAAGCTCCCAGAGCACTGAGACGTAGGGCTATTACCTCCACCGCAGAGGGGCCTGAACTCATACAACCTCGGCGTAGCTAAGGCTCTGCCCATCCTTTTCGTACCCTACACATCTACTGTCAGGCTTATACCCACGACAGTTGGCGCCCACCTTGGGGCAGGCGTCCAAGCGACTTCCGGCGAGTTTGCGACTACTTCCTTCCGTCATGTCGTCCGGTGGAGATTCGAGCATGGGTCACCAGATCTTCTTCGGTGCTCTCTCCTTCATCGTCGACGATTCGGCATGGCTTCGGGATGCGCCTCTCGACGTTGAGGCGCTTCCCCGTCATGGGGCTACGCACTTCCGTGCCGGCGCCCGCGGCATTCTTCTTCTCCAGAAGTCGGCTCCGGTGTCGACCTACACCGCCGTCACGCGCCGCAGCAAGCGGTCCCGCCGTCCGCGACTTCAGCAGTGGGTGCAACACGCCCGGGCGCGCCAGAAGCGTCTTCACAAGTGGCGGTTCTTGAGTCTGTTGTGGTTGCCCCGCTGTCCCAGCACTCGGGCTAGGTTCCGAGTACGCGGGTCGCGGGCCTGCAACAGAAGTTCAACCGAATATCATAAGAAGTTGAAGGAACAGAGCACTTACGTCGAGGTGACAGGAATGACGACCCTTATCCGCGGCAAAGCCTTCCGAGGTTTAGACCCACTCGGTTTGGCCGCCTTGGAAGGCTGACCCACGGGCTCGACAGCAGCGTCCCTGGCCCTCTTGGTGCTCCGAGCACTCGGAACCAGAGGAGCAGCAGGCGGAGCACTCGAGGATGCCGGAGGGGCCGAAGGAACCGCAGGTTCATGTCGGCGCTTGGTCCGGTGCTCTGGCAGCGGAGGTGGCGAGTCCTATTCTTTGTCATCCTCCTCTTCTTCACCAGACTCCTCCTCTGTCTCCCCACTGTCGGAGACATACTCGCCGCTCTCCACACTGCCCTCCTGGCTGCCTTCTTCCTCCTCCTCGTCCGGGTTCCCGTTCGAGACAGGAGAAAACCAGTTGGTCCACTTCTGCGTGAAAAATAGTCGGCGACATCAAACGACGGGCAGAGATTCAAGAAAGCGATAAAACTAAAACAGATACGTGCACTCGACAAATGGTATTCACCTGGTTCGGAGGAGGATTGTCCGCGCTGAAAGCCCTCACTCCCCGAGACCCTCTGGGGTTCTCGCAGGCGCATGTGATCTGGAGCTCCCACGACGCCACCTTCTCCTCGGTCATGCTCAAGACGTTGGTTCGAGTGGAGTCTTCGGGCCCCGCATAGTGCCACATGGCGTGGTCGCGAGCCTGCAGTGGTTGTATGCGCCGACCAAGGAAAGTCTCCAGCAAATCCATGCCGGTTACCCCCCTTCTGACGACGTCTACGAGTGCGTCGACCAGGGGCTGGATGTCGATCTTCTTCGCCTTTGTGAGCGCGAGCTGCTTAGGTGGAGCGGGACGATCTAAGCTAAAAGGAGGCAACCCTGTCGAGGCATTCGGGCAGGCAACGTCTTGGCAGTAGAACCACGTCGACTGCCAGTTCCTAACCGACTCACTCAGCTGAAGAGCAGGATAACTACTCCGACTCTTTTTCTGGAAACCTAAGCCTCCTAGAGTTGGAGAAGATGCGTTTTATCATCCGACTGGCTGAGCCGTTTGATAGTTTGAGATCTAGCAGAGAATATGTGTTTGAACAACCCCCAATGGGGAGGGCAGCCGATGAAGCACTCACACATAACTATGAAAGCAGAGAGATGGGCAATAGCATTCGGGGGAAAGTGATGAAGCTGTGCCCCGAAGTGGTTCATAATGCCCTTGAAGAAAGGATGCGGGGGCAGAGAGAAACCTCGATAGACATGGCTGAGCAGCAGGACGCGCTCCCCCTCCCGGGGTGCCGGCTCGACCTCATTCTCCGCCGACAGCCTCCAAGACTTGTGCACGATCATCCCGTCCTCCACCAGCTGCAGCAGATCCCCCTCCGTCATCGTGGAGGGGAGGAAGTCGCCTTGGATCCACCCCACCGGCAACGGCCGCTGCCGCCGCTGAGCAGGACCCGCCGCCTTCCCCTTCTTCTTCCTCGCCTCCATCTTGCTGGTCTGACCCTTGGTCATGGCGGAAGTTGCGAATCTGCGGAGGGGAAGGAGGAGTGGAGAAGTTAGGTGCACTGGAGGCGGCGAGGAGGACGAAGCAAAGGCAAGATTAGGTGCGCTGGAGACGACAAGGAGGACGAAGCAAATGCAAAAGATCGGGCGGGCGTAACGAAAAACCCTTGCCGCTGGGATTTAAGTAAGGTTCCGACTGGGTCGCTGGCAGGTGGCCCCGAAACCTTATCCCCCTACCGACCGCGGAGATATCAGTGGAGAAGTTGAAGGTGCGAGAATCGAGGCGTCAGGCGCTACTCAAGCGCGCGGAAACCGAAATTTGAGGATCCCGGAAAATCCGCCGCTGTCAGTTGACTGGTCATGTCAAGAGATACCCTGGAAGCACTCGGTTTCCGACAGTTTGTTCCACAAAGATTTCCACTCGGATCGTTGGTCAGAGAAGATAAAATGGATCGAGGCAAGCAACGCCAAAGTCACAACCGTTCCAGTCGGATCTAAACTTCAAGCATCGCTTCGTCCTTCCAACCCCAATCCATTCGGGGACTAATGATGGGGTTATAGTCCTAGGGTAGGGTCATAGGCCTGCCCTGTAAGTCCTACCCAAGGACTACCCCTCATAAGAGACGAGGCCTTTAGTCAGTTCCGACTGAATTAAGGAGTCCCCATCATCCAATCGGTAACAGGTCCTCGACCATCTAGTCGGAGACTAGCATTCGAAGAACATCCAACTAACCGACTGGATGCCGCTCGGAACATCGTAACCCCCCTGGAGGGAAACGGTCGTACGTTTCCCGGTGCATTTATTAGCATTTAGGACGTACGTTACCTGTAATGTATGCATTCAATTGCCACTACTGCACCCCTGTACCAGAACCGTTGTGGAGGGCAGCGCACTCTATATAAGCCACCCTCCCCCGCTGGTGAAGGGGTTGGCAACTCATTTGTATTCCATATTCCACTCGACAACAAGCTCCTAGAGCACTGAGACGTAGGGGTATTACCTCCACCGCAGAGGGGCCTGAACTCATACAACCTCGCCGTAGCTAAGGCTCTGCCCATCCTTTTCGTACCCTACACATCTACTGCCATGCTTATACCCATGACAACCGGTTTTCAATTCTCTTTTCTGGATAACATTCTTTGAGGAGTTAAGCGCTCCGCACCGCGCCTAGGGGACAAGGAGCAAAAGCAAGGACTTGTCGTCCCATGGGCGAACATTTTCGGCGATCAACGCCCGCTCGGGGGTCCGTATTGAAGCACAATATCACCACAAGGAGTCTCAGGAGGCCTCAGGGCGTCCTAAGGCGATGACCAAAGAAATAGGGAGAGGAATCGCTCAAGCACCAAGGGGGGCTCATTAGTATCAAGCCTCCGGAGCTTTTCTGGTCGAAGGAGCGGGGCCAGGTCCCACAAACATTGAGGGCTGAAATGGTCTCCATCCCATCACACCTACAGAGCAGGAGCCACTCATGAGGAGCTACGCAAGAGACCGGTGCAAACCCCCGAGCAAAGTACCCCGCAGGCCCAGACCGGGACCATCTGGTTTCACATTAGACTAACGATTAATTATAAACATGCACACTAACGAAGGGATGCAAAGCCTAAGGACTCAGCTACAGCAAGGAAGCAGGTCATCGACCAAGCGTGCGGCGACACGGGTGGTACCTCGGGAGGACTAGACCTCGTGAGGGCCCTGGCCGCCGTTACTCCCGAGCGATGGTTGGAGCAGCAACGAGCCCTTTACAAAGAAGCCAAGCTGCAACGACTACCGACAAGAGAGAAGTCGACCCACGAGCGAAAGGAAAAAGGAAAATGACGAAGGTAACAAAAACAAGTTTAACACCTAACACGGCAGATTTATGGTCTGACATTACACGAGAAGGAAATGGAAGGTGGGAGATGCCTAGGGGGAAAGGTCGCCGGCGCTGCCCTTGGCACCTGTGGGAAAGGCATCGGAGGCCTCCTTCTCGCTAGAGACTAGCGCCAGATGTACCATTCCACTAGGGCGTCCACGTGCGGGCGCACTTCATCCCGGAGGAGGTGTCAGGGCTCGGCGGGCATCGGCTCAGCGATGCGCTGGAGATCGAGCTCCGGGACAAGGCTGCGCAGGTTGGACAAGGCGAGCGTCAAGGCAAGGCCCAAAAGCTCGCGCGTATCAGACGCACTCTCCTCCTCCGCCCGGGAGACGTCGGCCTCCAACGCCTCTACCATCTTCTCGAAGAAGGCGAGGTAGCCCCGTCGCTTCTCACGTTTGGCAGCGTCGTGGCCTCCCCCGCAAGCCGGCGCGCTGCGTCAGCCGCCCGGCCGGTGATGCCCGTGAACTGCTTAGCCTGCTGGGAAGCCATCATCCGGGCAAACGATGCCTCGCCTTGGCGGCCAAGACGGCGTTGGTCGCCTCCTGGACTTGCTTCTGCAGCGACGACAGCTCGGCCTTGGCCTCTGCTTCGCCCTCGCGAGCGGCCTAGAGGGTGGCCTCAGCACTCCCGAGCTGAGCCCACAGCCCCTCCACCTCCCCCCGAAGGTCGCCTAATTTGAGCTTTCTGGCCAAGGGCGATCTGCAGGAAAGGAAAGATCAACCATCAAGCAACAGATAAGGCGAAAAGGAAAGCAGATGCAGACGAGGGACCTACTCATCGCTCAGGGCCCAATGGTGACGGGTGTGCAGCGACTCAGAGAACCCTCCGCCGCTGCCCCCGGGGACGGACGAAGGCTCGGAAGGTGCCGCGCGCTTCCCTCGGCTAAGATCACCTCCGTGAGACGCCATGAGGATGAGGAACGAAGGGAAGAAGAGGTTTTTTCGCGACTAAGCACAGGTCTGGCAGATTTATAGACAAACCACAGCCACCAACCTTCGTGGGAGCGCGAGCGCCGCACGCCCCTTGGGGTGGGGCAGATTTATAGACAAACCACTGCCACCAACCGTCGTGGGAGCGCGAGCGCCGCGAGCCCCTCGGGCAAATAGGGCCCACGACGCTTCAGGCTGCCCTCAAGTTTCGCCAAGAAGCCAACCCGGGAGCGCCTTGGGCCCGGGGGCTACTGTTGACGTTCTCGGAATGGGGGTACCCAGACCTGCCTGCCTGCGGCCCAGGGCTGGCCCACTTTATGACCTAAAACCAACGGGCCCGACACCACCCAAGACAAGGCCCTCGCGAGGAGCCAAGCCTCGCGAGGAGGAACGACATGATGACCTGCAAGGGGCCTCATTAGGACCCCTCTGGAGCGGCGGATATTCCGAGGCGAGGCCCGACCTCAGGAGTCAAGGATGACGCAAGGGAAGGACATGCGAGCAGCGGAGAGCAGGACGAAAGAGTTTCCCCTTTGGTGCAAAGGGGGGGCAAGGACGAACGCAGGTTCCCAAGGCATCTCCGAAAGGTTTCCATTCTGGTGCAACAAGACCCTGGCCACCCGCCGGTAGGACGGACGTCATCCCTGATCGAGCCCCTGCACCGGTGGCAGCTACTTTGCAGGCGAAGACCACTTTTGGACAGGGGAAGCATGTTCCCCTGTCCCTCTTTGAAATTGGTCGTTGTGGGATCCCTTCCCGTGGAAACGATAAGGGAAGAGGACCGGGGCCGTCACTATAATTAGAGGATAGGTTGCTTTGTAGAGGGGGGCCATCGGATCCGAACCATTCATTCACCCACTAGCTCCGCACAAAGTCACGAAGCCTCCGGAGGCCCTCAAGAACATTGTACTAGTTCATCCACCCACCTCCGAGAGAGGCAATCCACCAAAGCAGGAGTAGGGTTTTACGCTTCCTAGCGGCCCGAACCTGGGTAAACTATCGTGTTATGTGTCTTCCTCACCATCGAGTGAGTTCTTCGATGTTCCCATCGAGTAGCCTGCTAGGCGAGGTTAGGCCGTGAGAGATCTTCGTACACGCCCCTGAGTTCGAATCTTTAGGGTTTTGTGGAGCCCTAAATCCGACACAATGGAATCCTTGCTCTTGTGCTTCAAAAGATAGTCTCGTCAACACTCAATCACTCTCTCACATATTTGGCATGGGTAGGAGAGATTGATCTTGTGGAAAGCAACTTGGGGAGGCTAGAGATCAAGTTTCAAATGGTTGGATTGGAATCTCTTGATCTCAACTCATGAGTAGGTGGCTCTCAGAAAAATGGATTTCGCAAGTGTAAGTGTGTTCCGAGTTCTTCCCGTGCGAATGACAAGAGGTGGAGGGGTATAAGGCATCCCCCAAAATCCAACCGTTACAACATTATTTCCCAACTCGGTGACACCGAAATGAATCTCGATGGTACCGAGTTGCACTAAGTGTGAAAACTTTTGCATTCTCGGTGAGACTGATATATAAATCTCGGTGGTACCGATACAATGACCTAGATCAGTTTCCAAATCTCGGTGAGACCGATTCCATTCTTGGAAATTCCATTTCTTGGAATTACCTCAACAGAAAGTTGGTCACTGATCTCAGTGGCACCGATATGAAAGTTGATGGTACCCGTATGGTAGGGTTTGGCATAGGATCTATCTCGTGGAAAATTGGTAGGTCCGAGTGGAATATGTTGGTGGCACCGATGTTGCTGGTTTGGCATTGGACAAAGATATTTTGTGGGAGAATGAGTGAATATTTTTGGTGTCTATCTCTAAATAGTTGAGCAACCAATTCATCATAATACCTCATCCCCTTTTAATAGTATTGGCTTTCCTATGGACTCAAAAGTGATTTCTCACAAATGTAATATGTAGAGTCTTCTTGCTTGAAGCATGAGCCAATCCTATTCTTTTCCATCATCAAGGGATTTCTCCTGAGAATCCTATGGCTAAGTCATCTTTGAACTTTTCTGCAATATACTTGGATAAGATCATTAGTCCAATGATGCATATGTTGTGATCAATTATCTAAACCACCTTAGGGATCAGTTGTGCTTTCAATCTCGCCCTTTTTGGTAATTGATGACAATATATAGATCAAAGCTTGGACAAAAGATATAATCAACGATTAGCATTGATGCTTTGAGAAGTATGTGAAAAACAAGAGATGCCCTAAATTAGTGCATTATTTAAGAATTTTCGTTTGAATGCAAATACACAATCGATTAGGATCATGGGTCACTCTTCCATGTCACATACAACTTGGTGGTGCGCATAAATGATATTAATAAATTGCAATGCGCATAACACCAAACAAGTAAGTGAATGATCATCATGTAGATAGCTCAAAGGTAATAATGTGGTAGCATGAAACAATCACAATGTATTGTCAAGTAGTTCTCCCAAAAGATAAAGTCATGAAAATGACCAAATGTTTTGAAAAACCAAATGAAATCAAATAAACAACAAAGCTCTATCTCTCTCTCCCTCGAAGCCCTGATTGATCTATACACTTCTCCCCCTTTGGCAACAAGTTACCTAAAAATTCAAAGGTCTAGAACTAATCATCTCTCTGGGCTCGATCTCCTCCGGTAGCTAACGACGAAGTGGACATGAGAGCGTCGACAAAGGTCTCTGCAGATGTCCCAGGAGCTAGAGGTGTCAACAATCGAGGTGTAGGAGCGGGAGTTGAAGCTGAAGGTGATGAAGCTTGAGCTGATGAAGTTGTTCTTGCTTCCGAAACTAGCACAACTGTTGACCTAGATTGGGTCGTCAATTGAGTAGTTGTGGGAAGATGCAACTCTTCATCATCACTGTTGGAGCGGGATATATGCACTGAATGAACTTCATGTTGGAGCTACTGAACAGTGGTAGTCAATTCTGTCACCTTAACATCCAGGTCACGGAATTTTGTTTCCACAATCCACTTAAGACTCTTCTGGTTCAGCAAAATCTTAGAAATTTTCTTCTCCATCCCTTGGATGGTGTTGACTAGGAATGGCATTTGCTCATCTCTAGTTTTGAGTTGTGGAGCTGGAGCATTCCTAGCTGCATGTGCCTTTGCTGCCTCTGCTGCCTCTCGAGCTATAGATGAGTTGGGATGGTGATGACCCACAAGTGTAGGGGATCTATCATAGCCTTTTCTATAAGTAGGAGTGTCGAACCCAACGAGGAGCAGAAGATACTGACAAGCGATCTTGAGCAAGGAATAACTTAAAGTACTGAAAGATAACCTTTTATGGGTTTTCTAGTATAAGCAACAAGGAAATAAATGCAAGGAAAGTAAATGGTGAAGAGGTGCAGCAAGTGTCCCAATACTTTTGAATACAAAGCATAAGCCGAGGGACTAAACTTATAAAGACCAAGGCGTTCCTGAGGACACATGGGAGAGATAGTCAAGTTCTTTCGCCATATTCTGTCTAACACTATGTTTTGTATTGATAAGTGTTATGTGGGTGGATCTTAACTAGTGCACCGTCTAGGCTAAGACAAGTACACTCTTATGATTAATACCTCTTGCAAGCGTCCACAAATACAAGAGAGAAATTAATGCAAAGCCTAACCATAGCAATAAGCTTTAGGATCCAATGCTCCCTCGTGCAAAAGTATGCGAACTCGGGTTCATGTTTCTGTCACTCCGGCAACCCACCATAAGCATTATTTATAAACGATGCATTACCCTAGGTCCATAAAAAGGCGAAGTGTTATGTAGTCGACGTTCACATAACACCACTAGAATAATAAGACCATAACTTAAATATCAATCAACACATATTACTTCAACATCATATGACTACTAGCAACTAGACTTCTCCCATGTCCTCAAGAACTAAAGTAACTACTCACAAGACATAAAAGAGATCATGATCAGAGGTGATGAAAATATGATGAAAAATCTGGTCATAACAACAATTCTCCAACAAAACTCAATAGCATTCACCACAAAAGAGTAATCAACACCGGTAGAGTAGAGGGGATGAATAGTGAAGGTACAACTCCGATTGCAATGGTGAAGTAAGATGTGGTGAAGATGGAGATGGTGCTGGTGTTGAGTGTGATGGTGATGGTGATGATGATATCGATGATGCCCGTGATGATGGTGGCGATGATGATGACGATCTCCCCTTTGGAAGGAGTTCTCCCCGGCGGAATCTGCCCGATGGAAAGGTCTTTTCTTGTCTATACGTTTCCACACCGGAGCGGCGATGGAACTCTGGAAAAACTTCTGTCCGTGTAATTTTTAGGTCAAGAGGATCATATAGGCCAAAGGAGAGCGCCGGACGCGGAACCCACCACCCAGGCGACATCTGGGCACGACCTGGGGATGGCCCACGCCAGCACATCACCTGGGTGACCTGTGGCCCCCCTCCGGCCCTTCTTCAGTCTGTCTTCGTGATCTGTTCGGAAACTCCTTCCCCAAAATTTTCAGCGCAATTGGAGATGTTCTGATATGGTAACTCTTCGTGCTATTTTCTTCGCTGTATCCCGCGTCTGCTGTTTCGGCACCGGAAAGTTGTAAACTGTGTAAAATAAGCCAAAACACTATAAGTACATCATAATAATGTGAAATATATCAATGAATAGAGACAAATTATGATACAAAATAGTGATGCATTTTGGACGTATCAACTCCCCCAAGCTTATACCTCACTTGTCCCCAAGCGAATACTGAGCTCGGTAAACCTGTCCACAAGTTTAGAGAATGTAGTGTCGATAAATAAGAATACGGACAAGAAGCATCATAATTTATCTACTAAACTCAACCATCCTCAACAACAATCTCAACTCATAAGGCTCATATGAAAGAGTAATATCAATCACAATAAAAAGTAGGGCTAAGGAAACTCATCAAACCATGGCAAACATGTCCTTGGTCAAAGAACAACTAATAACTTTTAACTTTTGCTCTTCCTCTTATATTTTGATGAGGTCAATCGAAGCTTTTTGAAAGAACATGTTATTAGTCAAGAAGTGAAAATGCTAACACAAAGGAAGATGTTTTCTTTAGCTAGGATTTACAAACAACTTACTCATCTTAATGATGTTGTCAACAGAGTTGTGATATGGAAATTCTCAATGAAACAATATAAATGCATGAATCTTTGTCAACATAAAGTGTCTGCTCTTTTATAGGATAGAAAGAAGTAGGTTTACTGACTCAACATAAAAATAAAAGATTAGCCCTTCGCAGAGGGAAGTAGGGAAAACTCATGTGCTAGAGCTTTTAGAGATTTTGAAATCAACAAGATTATAAAACAAGCTTTTCAGAGGTGCATGATTTGTCCACAAATGCTAGCAGATAACCCAATACTTCTCATGCTGGACAAGTTTGGAGGAACGGCTCCCAAAGTGGGGACGATCACATTCCCTTAGTCTCCTTTGTTTATCACTACCAAAGATTTCTGATTTCTCGTCAACAAAGCGTGAAGTAGGTTTTTTTGTTGTTATTATCTTTTACAAGCTGAGGGCGCACTCATGCCAGTCCCTTCTTGTATTAGGGGTTCACAGATTAAACATGCAAAACCAGGATAAAACTTGTCCAGTATGAGAAGATCATGAATTGTCTACTACTTCCTCATGAGCTAAAACACATGCACAAAACAGGAAGTAATATTTGAAGGATTAAAGATAGCACATGAGTAATCTACTTTAGGAGTGGTGGTGAAATACCACATAAAGGGAAGGTATGGTGGACTCTTGGGAAGGTTGAGGTTTCAAGGTATGGATGCACAAGCAGTATTCCCGCTTAGTACAAGGGTTGGCTAGCAAAGGCTTTTGAGAGTAGACAAATGATGTTGACTTGGATGCAAACAATATAAGGTTTAACATAAAGAATTGACATGAAACATCAAATTGTCTTCCTTGTCAGCATAACACTTCAAGCATAAGAACATAAAGGTTTTGGCTATGTCGCTACTAGAAAAACTCATGCTTGTTGTTATGACCAATGCTATGTTTGCCAAGATTAAATAAAGTTTTCAAAGCCATACCTCATATGTAAGATCAATACTCCCATAAGAATCAACATATAAGGTCGATTGCATGAAGAGAATACCAGGTGCAGCAAAGAAACCAATAGACTTCTCATTAATATTCCATCATAGACAACTACACACTCACTTATACAAGACTCCCCACAAAGGAGTGATAGACCTCAATGCAAACACCTATTTCATAAGATAACTTCCCTAGACATGATACGACACTAAACTTGACCATAAAAGACAAAAGATAAAAAAAGATACCGGGCACTCCACCAAGATTGGAACAAGCTAAGCGAATGCCATTATTCATGAAGATTTCACTCTTCATCCTACTTGTTGTTCTTCAAGTCCGCTATTATGCGCCGAAGGGTTTGGTTTTCAGCTTCCAATATGGCCACCTGTACTTTAAAAACATAGAAGTCTTCACATAATTGGTTAGTGACTCTGTAAGCTTCAGATATAGCGGATGGCACAGGTGGAGCTCCCGGTGGAGGGACAGTTTCTGAAAGGTTCAGAGAGAGATCATGTTGATGGTTAATAAACCCCACGAGGATGGGGTTGTTGGAGCTGGATCCTCGTGATGAAGGATCTCCTTCTTGTTGGTTGGTGACCATCTTGACTTCCTCTCTCACGAAGCACTCCATCTCCGCTTGTATTGCGGAAATTTCTTCATTAGTAGCCCATCTGGTGACCTTCCCTTGGTTGATATCTTGCTGGACACAGTGGAGACGACGACCTGTGTAGTCTTCCCCACTTGAGTTGCAAGAAGACATATCGAACAATAGCTTCTTCGCATGGAAGAAAAAGATCGAAAGAGAAAACTCACAGAATCGCAAGATACAAAGCCGGGACGATCCGGGAAAATATATAGCAAAAAATTCTGCATCAAAAGGAAGGTAACAAGCCAAAGTGGGGTCGGAGACGGACTCCGGGTGGTCTAGGCGGCCTCCTGGCGCGACGAGGAGGTAGCCCGCGCTACCAGGTCGCCTGGAGCACCTGGAGCTCCTCCCCGGCTCCACTTCGGCTCGGAATTTTCCTAATTTTGCAAAACACATAATATGAAACTTTTATTGATGTTCGCGAAGTTTCCTTACCGTATTTCATACCTATTCTTATTCTGCTTGTGTCGGTGTCTCATACAGTGTTGCAATATGTTCTTCATGAGTGGCTACCTATATCACATCGACCTCTACATTAATGGGGTCTCCAGCCATGTAATGCTTGAGTCTTTGCCCATTCACAACCTATGGTTTTGTGCCTTCAAAATTATTAATCTTGATTGCATCGGAGCGGTAGACTTCTTCGATATGGTACAATCCTTACCACTTGGAAAGTAATTTACCTAGAGAAAACCTGAAACGAGATCTATACAACAAAACTTTATCACCAACATTTAATTCATGTTTAAAAATTCTCTTGTCATGCCACTTCTTTACTTTTTCTTTGAACATTTTTGACTCTCGTAAGCTTCACTTCTCCACTCATCTAGACAAGTCAAGTTCATGAGACACTTTTCACCAGCAAGCTTTGGGTCAACATTAAGCTCTCTAACAGCCCAGATAGCTTTCTGCTCTAACTCTAAAGGTAGATGACATGCCTTGCCATAGACCATGTTATACGGAGACATCCCCATGGGACTTTTGTAAGCAGTTCTATATGCCCACAAGGCATCTCCTAGCTTTTTGGACCAGTCCTTTCTAGAACTGTTCACTGTCTTTTGCAAGATCAACTTGATCTCTCTATTTGTGAGCTCAACTTGCCCACTTGTTTGAGGGTGGTAAGGTGATGCAACTCTATGATTAACATCATATTTGGCTAGAGCTTTTCTAAAAGCACTATGTGTAAAATGCGATCCTCCGTCGGTCATGAGGTACCTAGGTACACCAAACCTAGGGAAGATTACATCCTTGAGTATTTTCAAACATGTCTTGTGATCAGCACTTTTAGTGGGAATTGCTTCAACCCACTTGGTCACATAATCAACATCCACTAAGATGTGAGTGTATTTGTGTGAAGGAGGAAAAGGACCCATAAAATCAAAACCCCAGCAATCAAAAGGCTCAATGACTAGAGAATAATTCATAGGCATCTCATTTCTCGTACTAATATTACCAACTCTCTGGCACTTATCACAAGATAAAACATAATTTCTAGCGTATTTGAAGAGAGTAGGCCAATAAAACCGTGACTGGAGAACCTTGTGAGCGGTCCTCTTACCGGCATGATGTCCTCCATAAGGACTGTTATGACATTGTCTCAAGATATCCTTCTCCTTATGCTCCGGTATGCATCTCCTCACGATCCCATCTGCACCTTCTCTAAAAAGACGTGGGTCATACCAGAAGTATTGCGTCAAGTCGTGGAAGAACTTCTTCCTCTGCTGGAATGTTAAACCTGGAGGCAAAAAAATGCAACAATAAAGTAAGCATAATCTGCATATCAAGGATCGGAATTAGATTGTACTTTCAAAGAAGCTAACTGTTCATTAGGAAAAGTATCATTGACCGGAATAGGATCATGTGGTATGTCCTCCATCCTGGAAAGGTTGTCTGCTACAGGGTTGTCTGCTCCCTTCCTATCAACAATATGCAAATCAAATTCTTTAAGAAGAAGGACCCATCTGATAAGCCTTGGTTTGGCATCCTTCTTTTCCATAAGATACTTAATAGCAGCATGATCAGTGTGAATGATGACTTTTGAATCAACAATTTAAGGCCTAAACTTATCACAATAAAACACTACTGCTAAAAATTCTTTCTCAGTAGTAGCGTAATTCTTTTGAGAAATATAAAGGATTTTGCTAGCATAATGTATAACATTCAATTTATTATCAAGTCTTTGTCGTAACACAGCTCCAACAGCAAAATCACTAGCATCACACATGATTTCAAAAGGTAAATTCCAATCAGGTGGTTGGACTATAGGGGCGGTTATCAAGGCTTTCTTAAGAACTTTGAAGGCTTCCTTACAATCTTCATCAAACACAAAAGGAATATCCTTCTAGAGAAGATTAGTGAGGGGTTTTGAAGTATTAGAAAAGTCTTTAATAAATCTTCTATAGAACCAACATGACCGAGGAAACTACAAATACCTCTGATGTCATTTGGATAAGGCATCCTCTCGATTGCTTCGACCATTGCCCTGTCCACCTCGATTCCCTTTTCAGAAATCTTGTGGCCAAGAACAATTCCATCATTGACCATGAAGTGGCACTTCTCCCAGTTGAGTACCAAGTTCGTCTCCTCACATCTCTGCAAAACTTTATTAAGGTCGTGGATACAATGGTCAAAAGAGGTTCCATAGACGGAGAAATCGTCCATGAAGACCTCCACAGTTTCCTCACGAAAACCATGAAGGATAACATACATACACCTTTGAAAAGTAGCAGGAGCATTACATAAACCAAGAGGCATACGTCTATAAGCATAAGTACCAAAAGGACAAGTACAAGTGGTCTTCTCTTGATCGACAGTGTTAACATGAATTTGAGAGAAGCCAGAATACCCATCAAGATAGCAAAAGTGTGTGTTTTTGGATAACCTTTCAAGCATTTGGTCGGTGAACGGCAGCGGGCAGTGGTCCTTCTTGGTTGCCTTATTCAGCTTCCTGTAATCAATACACATTCTATATCCAATAATAATTCTTTGAGGTATTAGTTCGTTCTTATCATTAGGAACCACAGTCGTACCTCCTTTCTTGGGAACACAATGTACCAGACTTACCCACTTACTATCAGCTATAGAGTAGATAATATGAGCGGCTAGAAGCTTGAGGATTTTGGTCTCATAACATCCTTCATCTTCGGGTTCAACCATCGTTGATGATCAACAACCGGTTTAGCATCAGGCTCAAGATTGATAGTATGCTGACAAATAGATGGACTAATCCCCTTAAAATCATCAAGGGTATAGCCAATACGCCTCGGTATTTACGAAGGACTTCTAATAATCGCTCTTCTTCATATCCTGAAAGGTTAGAATTATTAATAACAAGATATACTTTCTTTTCATCTGAATAAGTATACTTGAGCGTACTGGGAAGAGGTTTCAGATCAAACACCGGGTCCTCTTTTGGTTTCGATAAAATTCCCAAAGGCTCAACTGGGAGGTTGTGCTTCAGTATAGCAGGTTGTCTCAAGAATATGTCATCTAGCTCATTCCTTTCCTGCATATGCATATCATTCTCGTGGTCCTCCATAAATTGCTACAAAGGATCGTTAGGAGGAATAGCAATAGAAACAATCTCTTCAATAATTTTTTCATTACTAGGCAAATCAGTACCACGAGTTTGCTTCAAGAATTTAGAAAATTTAAATTCATATGGCTCACCATTAAATTCAACGGATACTTTTCCTTTCCTGCAATCAATAATAGCTCCACACGTTTTGAGAAAAGCCCTACCAAAGATAATAGGGCAAAAACTATCTTGCACTGAACCAAGTACTAGAAAGTCTGTAGGATATTTTACCTTTCCACATATAAGTTCAACATCTCGCACAATTCTAGTAGGAGAGATAGTTGCTTTGTTTGCAAGATTAATAGTAACATCAACGTCTTCAATTTCACATGGTAGAATCTCATTCATGATCTCTTGATAAAGTGAAAAAGGTATAGCACTGGCACTGGATCCCAAATCACATAGCCCATAATAATTATGATCTCCTATTTTAACAGATACAACTGGAGTACCTGAAATTGGGCCTTTATTCTTGGCTGTAACAAGGTTAGTAGAAACAACACAAAAAATTATATTGGAATCCTCAATATTACTAGTAACAAGATCCTTGACTAATGCAACTTGAGTATCGACCTTAATCAGGTCCTCATACTCATCACTCGTTCTTTCACTTTTATTCAGTATGCGTTTGACAAAAGAATGCACCCTCATCCTGGTGGGAAAACGTGGCTTTTCATATAAAACTGCATGTAAGATACGGTCAACAACATTGATATCAATAGGTAAATCCTTACAAGGTTTATGGTGTTGATCCTCCCTCTTCTTAGAAGAGTCAATATGAGAGGCAAAGTATTTGCAAAAATCAATTAGAAGCTGGAAATCAAGACCAATCTTAGCACAAAAGGTATTGAAGTAATCAGTTTTCACATAGCTCTTAATGTAATCATGCTCATAATTTATAACAGGTTCAATACCTTTATCAATCTCCCAGTCTTCAGTGTTCTTCTAGATCCTTTCAATAAGATCCCAGTTAGCTTCAGTGCTTTTGTTGGAGAATGCCCCACTAGAGGAGGCATCAAGCATCTCTTTATCTTGACGAGAAAACCTTGCATAAAAAATTGTAAGAATAATTTCCTTGGAGAGCTCATGATTGGGACATTTGAGCATTAGGGACTTCAATCTCCCCCAAGCTTGAGCAATGGTTTCTCCGTCACGAGACCAAAAGTTATAAATATAGTTCCTATCTCGATGTATTTCATGAAGAGGATAAAACTTTGCATAAAAGAGAGGCATAAGATCATGCCAATTTAATAACTGAGATTTATCGAGAAGCCTATACCAATCCAAAGCATTATCTTTTAATGATAGAGAAAATAGTTTTCTCATAACGAAATCCATCTATATACGTGCAAGCTTGAATAAGGAGCATAGCTGTGAAAGATATAGCAAGTGTTCACCTGGATGTCTATCTCCTACATATCGATTAGCCAAGACACAATCAATAATACCAGTTGGTATTTTAAAGGGCACAATTTCAGTATGTGGGGGAGGCTCCTCCACCACAATAGCGTTGGGGCAGTTCCCCACAAGCAACAAACCAAGAGCAGAGTTGTCCATAGGAACAAAAAGCAAAAACAGTAAAATAAAAAACATCACGTACAGCGTAAAGGTTTCCTTACCAATTTTGTTCACCAATAGCGCTAACTCCCCGGCAAAGTGTAGGGGATCTATCATAGCCTTTTTGATAAGTAGGAATGTTGAACCCAACGAGGAGCAGAAGGTACTGACAAGCGATCTTGAGCAAGGAATAACTTCAAGTTCTGAAAGGTAACTTTTTATAGGTTTTCTAGTATAAGCAACAAGGAAATAAATGCAAGGAAAGTCAATGGTGCCGAGGTGCAGAAAGTGGCCCAATACTTTTGAGTAAAAAGGATGAGCCGAGGGACAAAAATTATAAAGACTAAGGCGTTCTGGAGGACGCACGGGAGAGATAGTCAAGTGCTTTCGCCATATTCTGTCTAGTACTATGTTTTGTATTGATAAGTGTTATGTTGGTGGATCTTAACTAGTGAACCGTCTAAGGTAAGAAAAGTACACTCTTATGATTAATCCCTCTTGCAAGCGTCCGCAAATACAAGAGAGAAATTAAGGCAAAGCCTAACGATAGCAATAAGCTTCAGGATCCAATGCTCCCTCGTGCAAAAGTATGCGAACTGGGTTCAGGTTTGTGTCACTCCGGAAACCCACCATAAGCATTCTTTATACACGATGCATTCCCCTAGGTCCTTAAAAAGGGGAAGCGTTATGTAGTCGACATTCAGATAACACCACTAGAAGAATAACACCATAATTAAAAATCAATCAACACATATTACTTCAACATCATATGACTACTAGCAATTAGACTTCTCCCATGTCCTCAAGAACTAAAGTAACTACTCACAAGACATAAAAGAGATCATGATTAGAGGTGTTGAAAATATGATGAACAATCTGGTCATAACAATAATTCTCCAACAAAACTCAATAGCATTCACCACAAAAGATTAATCAACACCGGTAGAGTAGAGGGGATGAATAGTGCACGGTACAACTCCGATTGCAATGGTGAAGTAAGATGGGGTGAAGATGGAGATGGTGCTGGTGTTGAGTGTGATGGTGATGGTGATGATGATCTCGATGATGCGTGTGATGATGGTGGTGACGATGATGACGATCTCCTGCTCCGGTAGGAGTTCTCCCCGGCAGAATCTGCCCGCCCGAAAGGTCTTTTCTTCTCTGCAGGTTTCCGCCCCGGAGCGGCGACGGAACTCCAGAAAAACTTTTGTCCGTGTAACTTTTAGGTCAAGAGGATCATATAGGCCAAAGGAGAGCGTCGGAGGTGGGACCCACCAACCAGGTGGCCTCTGGGCGTGGCCTAGGGGTGGCCCGCACCAGCAGGTCGCCTGGGTGACCTGTGGCCCTTTTCCGGCCCTTCTTCGGCCTGTCTTCGTGATCTATTCGGAAACTCCTTCCCCGAAATTTTCGGCGCAATTGGAGATGTTCTGATATGGTAACTCTTCGTGCTATTTTCTCCGCTGAATCCTGTGTCTATTGTTTCGGCACCGGAAAGTTGTAAATTGTGTAAAATAAGCCAAAACACTATAAGTACATCATCATAATGTGAAATATATCAATGAATAGAGACAAGATATGATACAAAATAGTGATGCATTTTGGACGTATCACATGGCTCGAGTCCATCACAATTTCATTATATTCAAACTCTGGATGAAGTGGTAGGTGGGAACGATAAAGTAGATATGCATGCTTGCCAATCTTAGCATTGATGATCATCTGAATATATGGAGCATATCGACACGATCTATTCTGATCTGCAGAAGTCCTTCTGACAGTCTCAACTATCATCACTATGAACCAAGTGTGTGTGTCTAAATGATGCAGGATATTGATGGACTAACCTCCAGGCATCAGGATGTGTCTCATTATGGTGTTTGTAGTAGGTATTCCTCCTTGCAAAACTAGATAGAGCCAAACTTGTGCGTCTGCACATACTTATGGGGCACTAGCTTGTACATGTTTGACATGGAGTTGTGATTCATCTTTGGTTCTAAATACACATCCAAGTCTCTCTCTTGTGCCCTTGGGGCACCAATGATAGTGGCCCGCTCATCAATTGTGGCCTCATATCTATGGCTTTCCATTATCCATACAATTGTTCCATGAGAGTAAAGATGTGTGATTGAATAGAATAGCATGATCATCTCATCGTTAGATGCGGTCCTCTCTCTACCTACAAAATCTTCAATATCAACTAGCCTGAAGTTTTCTCTCACATGGGGAAAATAATGTTCATTGGCCTTGATATATTCCCAATCAACATATCGCATGTACTGACAACATGACTCTTGTCAACCAACACAGTCTCATAGAAATCTTGTTGCTCCTTTGTGTGAAAGTGAGGGTCAACAATAGTTCTCCTTCTGGAATCATAAGGATCATCTAACCTCCACTTTCACAGTCTTTGACCCCTTCTCTTATTCATATCCTCGGCAACTAGACGAGCAGCATTATGCATTGGCATGTGAGATCTCAGCTTCATTAGCACAGGGCCATAGGTGCATCTTCTTGTTCCTATGCAGCAAATTCTCTCGATGCAGAGCCTTTGTTCTTCTCTGTTGCAGGAATGTCCTTGGCAGTCCTCTTCGGAGCTACAAGATTCTTAGGAGCTGAAGATTCTTTGGAGCTGAAGGCTTCTTTGGCATAGCATCAGCCATAAGCTTCTTCTTCTTTGAAGGAGGGACCTCAGCTAGAACTTCTTCCTCCTCATCATCAGAAGCTTCTGCTCGGTCTTCATACATAGAAGTTGGCCTTACAACAACATGCACAACTCTCTTTCTGGCTCTTTTTTGACCTTGAATCTTAGCAAGTCTAGCTTCTGGAGCTTTCATATCAGCAGGTCTTGCATACTCCATCCTCACAGTCATCTTGACTGTAGCCTTCTCTTTCTGTTTCTGGGGAACAGTTTCCCGTCGGATAAAGTCAACATCTTCTTCACTTGAATTTAACTACCTCGTAGACCTGGTAGCTACCTTGGGAAATCCATGGGAGCTAGGTGTTCCTGGGTCACAAGATGTCCTCTCTAGACTAGTGCCTCAGTCCATGTAAGCATTGGGCTCACTGAAGTTATTTTGACTATCCTCTGATCCTAACTGTTGGATATCAGGCTCCGCAAAACCCTAAAGGTTCGAACTCACGGGCGTGTATGAAGATCTCTCTCGAGGTCGCCTCACCTAACTTGCTACTCGCTGGAGATGGCACAGAACTCACTCGATGGTGAGAAAGACACATACCACAACAGTTTACCCAGGTTCGGGCCGCTGAGAAGCGTAACACCCTACTCCTTCTTCGGTGGATTGCCTCTCGCGGAGGTTGGTGGATGAACTAGTACAATGTTCTGGGACCTCTAGAGGTTCGGTGGCCTTTGTGTGGTGTCGGTGTGTGAATGAATGGATCAGATCGGGGTGGATGGGATGGGATCGGGTCCCCCTCTACAAAGTAACCTATCCTCTATATATAGAGGAGGCCCAGGTCGTCTTCGCTCATTGCAAGGGCTGGAAGGGATCCCACAACGGCCAACTTTGAAGGCGGGCATGAGAACATGCTCCCCTGGCCAAAGGTGGTCTTCGCTTGCAAAAGTGGCTACCAGCGCTGCAGGATGGGTCCTGATACGTCTCCGTCGTATCTACTTTTCTGAACTCTTTTGCCCTTGTTTTGGACTCTAATTTGCATGATTTGAATGGAACTAACCTGGAATGACACTGTTTTCAGCAGAATTGCCATGGTGTTGTTTTTGTGCGGAAATAAAAGTTCTCGGAATGTCCTGAAATTTTACGGAGAATTTTTCTGGAATAAAAGAAAAATACGTGCGTAAAGTTCCACGTGAGGGGGCGTGCTAGTGGGCTACAAGCCCATAGGCCGCGACCACCCCCTAGGGCCGCACCGTGCAGGCTTGTGGGGCCCACGTGGCACCACCGACCCCAATCTCAGTTTTATATCTTCCGTTTTGCCTGGAAAAAAAAATCAGAGAGAAGGTTTCATCATGTTTTGCGATACGGAGGCGCCGCCACATCATGTTCTTCATCTGGAGGGCAGATCTGGAGTCCGTTTCGGGCTCCGGAGAGGGGAAATCGTCGCCATCGTCATCATCAACCTTTCTCCATCGACAATTCCATGATGCTCTTCATCGTTCGTGAGTAATCTCATCGTAGGCTTGATGGACGGTGATGAGTTGGATGAGATCTATCATGTAATCGAGTTAGTTTTTGACGGGGATTGATCCCTAGTATCCACTATGTTCTAGATTGATGGTGCTACTACTTGGCTATGCTTAAGGCTTGTCACTAGGGCCCGAGTGCCATGATTTCAGATCTGAACCTATTATGTTTTCGCCAATATATGTGTGTTTTAGATCCTATCTTGCAAGTTGTAGTCACCTACTATGTGTTATGACCCGGCAACCCAGAAGTGACAACAGCCGGAACCACTCCCGGAGATGATCATAGTATGAGGAGTTCATGTATTCACCGCGTGTTAATGCGTTGGTCCGGTTCTTTATTAAAAGGAGAACCTTAATATCCCGTAGTTTCCATTAGGACCACGCTGCCACGGGAGGGATGGACAATAGATGTGATGCAAGTTCTTTTCCCTAAGCACGTATGACTACATACGGAATACATGCCTACATTAGATTGAAGAACGGGAGCTAGTCACATATCTCTCCGTGTTATTGCTGTTACATGATGAATCACATCCGTCACACTCATCCATCACCGATCCACTACCTACGAGTCTTTTACTACTGGTCCTCTCTATGTTACTTTGCCTAGGGTTGTCCCTGGCTACAAGAGGGATTGGGCCACTTTGCTGCTGCTATCACTTTGCTGCTGTTGCTACTACTGTTACTTGTTACTTTGCTGCTGCTGCTACTGCTGTTACTTGCTACTCCACTGTTACTTGTTCCAAGACTTTGTTGGCGCTAACATCCCGTCAACATGGCCTTTTCTGGCGCCATTGCTGGGAATTGCCAAAGCTTTTTCTCGTGCCGTTGCTATCATACTACCTTGCTACTGATACTTTGCTTGCAGACACTAATCTTTTAGGTGTGGTTGAATTGACAACTCAGCTGCTAATACTTGAGAATATTCTTTAGCTTCCCCTTGTGAGCGAATCAATAAATTTGGGTTGAATACTCTACCCTCGAAAACTGCCGCGATCCCATACGCTTGTGGGACATCAAGGCTTTTTCTGGCACCGTTGCTGGGGAAGCACAACTATATTCTCTGAGTCACTTGGGATTGACGTCTGCTGATCACTATGAGGAATTCGAAAGATCCAAGAACTAAAATCCTGCCTTCCACTACGAGGAGAGGTAAGGAACTGCCATCTAGCTCTGTACTTGATTCACCTTCAGTTTTGAGTAAGATTGCGACTTCGCCTCCTGCTAGAAATCTTGATATGTCGCCTGTGCTTGATGATGCTACTTTTGCTGTACATGATGCTATGCTAGATACTATGCCTGATGATGCTATGCTAGATACTATGCCTGATGATGCTATGCTTGATACTATGCCTGATGATGCTACGCTTGATACTATGCCTGATGATGCTACGCTTGATACTATGCCTGATGATGCTATGCCTGATACTGCTTTGCCACCTAGTGCCCTTGATGCACATATTGCAAGAATTGTGGCTAGATGTGATGATACTTCTGAGACTACCGATACTATTGAAGTAGAACCTGCTACTATGCCTGAATTGCCTGTTATGCCTGATACGCGCTATTTTATGGAGGGAGAGATAGATGAGGATTTTCTTGCGTGTAAGGATAGCTATGATGTTGAGAAACTTCTGCTCAACTGGAAAGAAAAATCTCTGAACGCTAGGATGAAACTATCTTTGTGACCGATAAGAATTATGAATTCTATGTCAACCCTGAGTTAATCACTCTGGTCGAATCTGATCCCTTTCACGGTTACAAGTCTAAAATGGTTGTAGCCCATCTTACCAAACTGCACGATATAGCCACCCTATTCACTAGTGAGGAAAAGATCCGCCACTACTATATCCTCAAGCTATTTCCTTTCTCGCTAAAGGATGATGCTAAGACCTGGTTCACTTCTCTTGCTCCTGGTTGTGTGCGTAGCCCCCAGGATATGGTCTATTACTTCTCTGAGAAATATTTCCCTGCCCTTAAGAAGCAAGCTGCCTTGCAGGAAATATACAACTTTGCTCAAGCTGAAGAAGAGAGTCTCCCACAAGCTTGGGGGAGGCTTATCCAGCTACTGAATGCTTTGCCTGATCACCCTCTTGAGAAGAATGAAATACTTGATATCTTCTATAATGGACTTACCGATGCTTCCAAAGACCACCTAGATAGTTGTGCCGGTAGTGTTTTTAGGGAACGAACTGTAGAACAAGCTCAGATTCTATTGAATAATATCTTGCGCAATGAGAATGCTTGGACTATTCCCAAACCACCTCCTAAGCCAACTCCGAAGAAAAGAGGTATTCTATTCCTCAATCCTGAAGATATGCAAGAAGCCAAGAAATCTATGCGAGAGAAAGGCATTAAATCTGAATATGTCAAAAATCTACCACCTATCGAAGAGATCCATGGTCTCGATAACCCGATACAGGTAGTAGAAGTAAATTCTCTACGTAGGTTTGATGAGAGTGATATTCCTTTTGATAAACCTGCTAGCTTATGCATGGATGAATTTGATAACTTTGTTGCCAAACAACAGAGTTTCAATGATTATGTTAGCATACAATTGGAACAAAATGCTCGTATGCTTAGTCATTTAAGTGCTTGTGTGGACAGAAATGTCAATGATCTTAAAGTTCTGAGTAAACATGCCTCTATGGTTACTACTCAAGTGGAACAAGTACTTATAGCTCAAAATGACTTGCTCAACGAGTTGAATGACAATGCCGTCAGAGTCGTTACTAGAGGCGGTAGAATGACCCAGGAACCTTTGTATCCTGAGGATCATCCGAAGAGAGTTGAACAAGATTCTCAAGGAGTTAGCACTGATGCACCTAGTCATCCTAGAAAGAAGAAGAAAGATGATAGGAACCTGCACGCTAGCAACCCTGTTGCTGCTACACCTGAGAGTCCAAACGATAACTCTGTCTTTGATGATGAAACACAATCTGGTGATGAACATGAGCCTAATGATAATCTCAATAGTGATGTTCATGTTGATGCTCAACGTAGCAGTGAAAAGGATATAGAGATTGAACCTAGTGTTGATCTTGATAACCCACAACCTAAGAATAGAAGATACGATAAGAATGACTTCACTGCTAGGAAGCATGGTAAAGAAAGGGAGCCATGGGTTCAGAAACCTATGCCCTTTCCCCCCAAACCATCCAAGAAAAAGGATGATGAGGATTTTGAGCGCTTCGTTGAATGATCAGACCTGTCTTTCTGCAGATGCGTTTGACTGATATGCTCAAGATGTCTCCGTATGCTAAGTACATGAAAGATATTGTGACTAATAAGAGGAGGATACCTGATCTTGAGATCTCTGCCATGCTTGCCAATTACACTTTCAAGGGTGGAACTCCGAAGAAACTAGGTGATCCCGGTGTGCCCACTATACCTTGCTCCATTAAAGGCAACTACGTTAGAACTGCGTTATGCGACCTTGGAGCCGGTGTTAGTGTTATGCCTCTCTCTCTTTATCGTAGACTTGAACTTGATAAGTTGACACCCACTAAAATCTCTCTGCAAATGGCCAACAAATCAACTGCTTTCCCTATCGGCATTTGCGAGGATGTGCCTGTTGTGGTTGCTAACACCACTATCTTATCAGACTTTGTTATCTTGGATATTCCCGAGGACGATGCCATGGCTGTCATCCTCGGAGGACCCTTTTTAAACACCGCAGGGGATGTTAGAGATTGCAACAAAGGCAATGTCACTTTCCATGTCAACGGTAATGAGCATATATATGGTGCACTTTCCGAAGAAACAATATCGAGTACATTGCATCAATGCTATAGAAAAGACTTCATCGATTCTTATTGGGAGCTTTGAATGCCCTATTCCTCGTGTCAAGATGAAGTATGATTTGCTTGTTGGGGAGATACACATCCCCATTGAGGTGACCTAGTGACTATTCGAAAATTCTCCATTCTCTTTTTCGATTTGAGAAGTTTTGTGGAGGGGATTTGATCAACCCCATTGACGGATTTCTTTCTATGACCATGAGATGGATGAATCAAGGAGTCACAAACCTGTGTTCCAATATTTCACTTTAGGTTGCTTAGAAGAAAGATGATAGGTTTAGTTTAGTTTTCCCTGTTTTCTGTTTTAGCGTCCGGTAGAAAAGTACCCCGAAAATCAAAGTTCTCCGAACGCTGTGAAAATCAAGTATGATTTTTTGTGGAATATTTGAAAAATACTGGGACAAAGTGTCTATCTAGGGGCCACAGCAGTGGGCCACAAGCCCTAGGGGCGTGGGCACCCCCTGGCCACGCCACCCAGGCTTGTGGGGCCCACACGCACCCCCTCCACTCATTCTAGCTCCCATCGAGTTCTCCTACCTCCAGAAAAAATTGTTTCACAGCTCAAACCCGTGTTCTTGCTCCTCTTGCTGGGATTTTCGATCTCTTTGCTCAAATCACCGTTCTCCGAACCATTCTAAGGGTGTTGTCTATGGAGGTATCTATTCTACTCGTCTTGCTAGACACTTTGAGATAGCTATTAGACTAGAGGAAGAAGAAGAGGTTCTTCTTCTCAAGAGATATCTAGGTTACAATAGCATGGTTCACCATGACTTTCTTGATAGAGATATAAATAGAAGGATGATTTATAACCTGGTGTTTAGTCAGGGTACTCATGAAACTATTACTTTGCCTGCTCCTTCTTTGTTCAATCTTCAGGCAGGAAGGTACACTATTATGCCCTCAGACATCTACGTATATTGGGGCTTAGCCCAACCACAGGTGCCCGTGCCCGAGCCGCCAGTCGAGTACCAGACACCAATTTATCAGTGGGAGCCAGAGGAGCTCACACAATAGTGGCCTCCTCAGTCCACTCCGGAGTACCCCGGAGCTGATTATTTCCCTCCTTGGGAGTAGACAAAGTTAGGCCAAGAGCCTAAGCTTGGGGGAGTACGTGTTCTCACCGACTTTACATTCTTGCTTATGCTTTCACTTTGTTAGCCGGTGTTCACACTTTGCCACTGTATCATCCATGCTAGTTTATTTTCTTTTTCTCGTTTTCTTTTCGTGTGTCTGTCTAGTTTGAGAAAAAACAAAAAGATTTTCTTTTCTTCTTTTGCTTGTTGGGAGCTTTCCCGTGTAGATAGTTTTCTTTTTCTTTGGGTCAAGGTAGAAGATATTGGTTACAATGTTTAGTGGCTTTTGCATGCATACCTGTTTAGCTTTCAAAGAGCCATCTTACTTTGTCTTCTCCTTTGTGTTTGCCTGCAGATTTAAGCTTTATTCGAATGCACGAGCACTCTTATTATTGTTCACATCATTCGGTCATGCAAGTGAAAGGCAATAATGACGATATATGATGAAGTGACTGAGCCTGGAAAAGCTGGTATGAACTCGATCTATTTTTTTTGTAAATATGACTAGCTCATCATGCCTGATTCAGCTTTGTTGTGAGAGAAACATGTTTGCAATGACAACTTAGAGATCATAATTGCTTATGACATGCTTATTTAGCTAGGAGCTTATAATGGTCTGTCTTGGTTGCCAACATGAATGTTGAGATGACTATGATGTAGTATGATAGGATGGTATCCTCCTTTGAATGTTTCAAGTGGCTTGACTTGGCGCATGTTCACGCATGTAGTTGAAACAAAATCAACATAGCATCTATGATGTTCATGTTCATGGTGATTTATGTCCTACTCATGCTTGCACTCAATGTTAGTTACTCTCAATGCATTTTGATGACTGTTGTCGCTCTCTAGTTGGTCGCTTCCCAGTCTTTTGCTAGCCTTCACTTGTACTAAGTGGGAATACTGGTTGTGCATCCACCTCCATAAACCCAAAGTTGTGCCATATGAGTCCACCATGCCTACCTATGTGCGGTATCTACCTGTCGTTCCAAGTAAATTTGCATGTGCCACTCTCTAAATCTTCAAGAAATAATCTGTTTGCATGCCCGAACCGCTCATGTGGTGACAGGGGGCTATTGGTATCTTTCATGCTAGGCGTGTTATCCTCGATATGTGTTTATTCACTATCATTCACGAGAAAGGAGCCGGTAATTGGAATTCCCAGTTCCATGCTCAAATCGAAAAGATAATTGCAAAAAAACTCCCCCAGGAATTATGTTGGTTTGGACGGTACCCGAGGATTCGGCTAGCCGTGGAGTGTGACTAATTGGTGGTGGGGGAGTCAAAACTTTACTTTTCTGTTTGGGAACCTCCTATAGCATGTGTAGCGTGGAAGATATTGAGAACTCTTAGTCATTGCGTTGACAATGAAAGCATGCCACCCAAAATTATTATCTCTGTTTTAAACGCTTGAGCTATGGCATCTCTGCAAATCAATGCTTCCCTCTGCGAAGGGCTTGTCTATTTATGTTCCTGTTGAGTCATCCTCCTCTTACAAAAGCACCAATTAGAGAGCACCTCTATCATTTTTATGCTTTGCTTTTAACTGTGTTGAGTATGACTATGACTGGATCTTCATTGCCATGAATTACAATGTTTAGTCAGCCCTTGGTCTTTTAAGGTGCTCTGCATTTTTGTTTTGCGGTCCCAGAAAGAGCTAGCGAGATACCATTTATTCGTACTCCTTCATGTTGTTTTGATAGAAGTGTTTACACTTGAGGCTTATTATTATTTGCTCGCTAGTTGATTATGCCATTGATATGAGTTTATCGTGAGACCTAGATGTCATTTGCTTATGTGGTTTGCTTGTGATGTTGCTGAAATTATGGTTATGAGTTAAACATAGTTGCAACAACAAGATCAAACAGAGTTCGTCAAAGTTTTTCTTTTGTCTCTCTCAGTTTGTCAACTGAGTTGCTTGAGGACAAGCAAGGCTTTAAGCTTGGGGGAGTTGATATGTCTCCGTCGTATCTACTTTTCCAAACTCTTTTGCCATTGTTTTGGACTCTAATTTGCATGATTTGAATGGAACTAACCTGGACTGACGTTGTTTTTAGCAGAATTGCCATGGTGTTGTTTTTGTGCAGAAATAAAAGTTCTCGGGATGTCCTGAAAATTTACGAAGATTTTTTCTGGCAAAAAAGAAAAATACCTGCGTGAAGTTCCATGTGAGGGGGCGTGCCAGTGGGCCACAAGCCCACATGCCGCGGCCACCCCTAGGTCCGCGCCGTGCAGGCTTGTGGGGCCCACGTGGCACCACCGCCCCCAATCTCAGTTCTATATCTTCCGTTTCGCCTGGAAAAAAAATCAGAGAGAAGGTTTCACCGCGTTTTGCGATATGGAGGCGCCGCCACATCCTGTTCTTCATCTGGAGGGCAGATCTGGAGTCCGTTTCAGGCTCCGGAGAGGGGAAATCATCGCCATCGTCATCATCAACCTTTCTCCATCGACAATTCCATGATGCTCTTCATCGCTCGTGAGTAATCTCATCGTAGGCTTGCTGGACGGTGATGAGTTGGATGAGATCTATCATGTAATCGAGTTAGTTTTTGACGGGCATTGATCCATAGTATCCACTATGTTCTAGATTGATTTTGCTACTACTTGGCTATGCTTAATGCTTGTCACTAGGGCCCGAGTGCCATGATTTCAGATCTGAACCTATTATGTTGTCGCCAATATATGTGTGTTTTAGATCCTATCTTGCAAGTTGTAGTCACCTACTATGTGTTATGACCCGGCAACCCCGGAGTGACAATTGCCAGAACCACTCCCGGAGATGACCATAGTATGAGAAGTTCATGTATTCACCGCGTGTTAATGCGTTGGTCTGGTTCTTTATTAAAAGGAGAACCTTAATATCCCGTAGTTTCCATTAGGACCCCGCTGCCACGGGAGGGATGGACAATAGATGTCATGCAAGTTATTTTCCCTAAGCACGTATGACTACATACGGAATACATGCCTACATTAGATTGATCAACGGGAGCTAGTCACATATCTCTCCATGTTATAGTTGTTACATGATGAATCACATCCGTCACACTCATCCATCACCGATCCACTGCCTATGAGTCTTTCACTACCGGTCCTCGCTATGTTACTTTGCCTAGGCTTGTCCCTTGCTACAAGAGGGATTGGGCCACTTTGCTGCTGTTGCTACTACTGTTACTTGTTACTTTGCTGCTGCTGCTACCGCTGTTACTTGCTACTCCGCTGTTACTTGTTCCAAGACTTTGTTGGCGCTAACATCCCGTCAACAGGGCCTTTTCTGGCGCCATTGCTGGGAATTGCCAAAGCTTTTTCTGGTGCCGTTGCTATCATACTACCTTGTTACTAATACTATGCTTGCAGACACTAATCTTTCAGGTGTGGTTGAATTGACAACTCAGCTGCTAATTCTTGAGAATATTCTTTAGCTTTCCCTTGTGAGCGAATCAATAAATTTGGGTTGAATACTCTACCCTCGAAAACTGCTGCGATCCCATACGCTTGTGGGACATTAGGTCCAGGGATGACGTTTGTCGTGCTGGCTGGTGGTGGTGGCTCTGTTGCACAAGAAATGAAACCTTTGGAGGATGCCTTGTGAACACGCGTACGTCCTTCCCTCCTTTGCACGAAAGGGGAAACTGCACCATCCTGCAATCTACTGCCCGCATGTCCTTTCCCCGTGTCATCCTTGACTCCTGATGTCGGGCCTCGCCTCGGAATACCAGCCGCTCCGGAGGGGTCCTGAGGAGGCCCCGTGCGGGTCTTGAAGCGGTTCCTCCTTGCGAGGCTTGGCCCCTCGCGAGGTCCTTGCCTTGAGTGGTGCGTGGCCTGTTGATTGTTGGTTGATGAAGTGGGCTAACCCTGGGCCGTAGGAAGGTAGGTCTGGGTACCCCATTCGCAGAACGCCGATAGTAGCCCCCAGGCCCAAGGCACGCCTAGGGTGGCTTCTCGACGAAGCCTTGAGGGCGGCCTGAAGCGTCGCAGGACCTCATTGTCTGCGGGCCAGGCGACACACGTGTCCAGCCGCCATGCAGGGATGCTCCCGCTCCTCGAGGCGTCCGGGGTGCACTAGACCACGACGACACGATCTCCAAGAATCACGCCCACCATCATTGTTCTCATTGAATGGCATCGGTGCGGCCTGACCAGGCCCAACGACCCTCATGGATGTGCTGGTCGGTTGTCAGGTGAGGCGACGTGGGCAACAACGCTCCCATCAACCCACCTGGTGGCCCACGAGGGGTGCGCGACGCTCACGCTCCCACAACGGTTGGTGGCCGTGGTTCGCCTATAAATCTGCCCCACCGCTGGCAAGGGGGAGGCACCGCGATCTTGAGCTTCCTTTGCTCCATCGAGAAAAACCTCTTCTCCCCTTTGTTTCTCCGACTTCCATGGCATCCCCAGGAGGCGATCCTGTCAGGGGGAAGCGCGCACCTCCGTCCGCACCCTTGTCCGCCCACAAGAGTAGCGGCGGAGGACCCTCAGGGTTGCCGCACGTCCGCCGCCACTGGACTCTGACCGACGAGTAAGTTCCTCGCTTGCACTTTCTTTCCTTGTTGTCCTGTCTGCTCCTTGGTGCTTGATCTTCCCTTTTCTCCAGAGCGCCCGTAGACAAGAAGCTCATGCTCGGCGAGCTTTAGGAGGAGGCGAAGGGGCTGCGGGCTCAGCTCGAGAGTGCCGAGGATGCCCTCCAGGCCGCCCGCGAGGGTGAAGCAGAGGCGCAGGCGGAGTTGGCGTTGCTGTAGATGCAGGTCCAGGAGGCGACCGACGCCGTTCAGGCCACCCAGGACGAGGCGGCGTACGCCCGGATGCTGGAGTCCTAGTGAGTCAAGCAGTTCGAGGGCATCGCTAGCCGGGCGGCATGTGCGATGCACCGATTGGTGGGGGATGTCCCGGCGCTGCCTAGGGTGAGCAACGACGGGGGCTACCTCGTCTTCTTCCAGAGGGTGGTGGAGACGCTGGAGGCCAGCGTCTCCCGCGTGGAGGAGGACAACACGTCCAACGTGCGCGAGCTTCTAGGCCTTGACTTGACGCTCGTCTTCTCCAACCCGCGCCGCCTCGTGCCGGAGCTTGATCTCTAGCACATCGTTGAGCCGGTGCCTGCTGAGTCCCGGCGTCTTCTCCGGGAGAAGTGCGCCCGCATGTGGACGCCCTGGTGGAGCGATACGTCCAGGTGCCGTCTCCAGTGAGGAGGAGGGCTCCGACGCCGAGCCTGTCGGCGCCAAGGGCGGTGTCGGCGACCTCTCCCCCTAGGTGTCCCCTAGCTTTTGTTTTCCTGTTCCTGTAATAGTGGACCATGAACTCTGACCTGTCGGGCGTTAAACTTTTTCATGTTACCTTCTCCGTTCTCCCTTTATCCTTTCTCTCTTGAATCAACGGCTTGCTCGCTGGTAGTCGTCGTGGCTTGGCTTCCTTGTATAGGGCCCGTCGATGACCCAACCGTTGCTCCGGGGCAATGACAACCAGGGCCCTCAGGAGGTCCCATCCTCCCGAGGCATCATTTGTGCTGCTGCACGCTTGGTCGATGGCCTCGTTCTTTGCCGTAGCTTAGTCCTTAGGCACCACATTCTCTAGTTTGTATGCATGCTTTTAATTCGTTCCTGGTTCGACGCAAAACCAGATGGTCCCCGTCTAAGATAGCGGGGTACTTAGCTTGTAGGTTTGCGTCGGCCCCTTCCACAGATCCTCGTGAGTAGCTCCTGCTTTGTTGGTGGAACGGGCTGGAGACCCTTTGGTCATCGCTCCAGGGTGTTTTGAGGCCCGTCGAGACTCTTTGTGGTGGTATCGTGCTTCGATCCGAGCCCCTGAGCGGGGGTCGACCGCTGAAACTGTTAGCCCCTGGGCGGCAAGTCCTTGTTTTCATGCTCCTTGGCGCCTAGGGGCATTGTGGACTGTTCAACTCCTCAGAAAATTTCTTCCAGAAAAGGAGGCTTCAAAGCCGGTGAAACGAGGCAGTGCAAGAAAAAATCACTACCATTTTGTTATTCAAACATCGACTCCGAAATCGGCAAATTTAAGTTTAGCAGAGGATAATTCAAACTCCAGGAAGAGGCAAGCAAACGTTGTATCCGACACCTAGGCTAATCTCCGCCGCCATCTCCCCCCAGCTGCGGGCATAGTCATTGGCGGACTAAGTTGATTGCCTCTGTCTTCTCCCCAACGCGGAGCGTAGAGCTTCCACTAGGTGTGGGATGGACCCCTTCCGCGTCCTCGGGGGGCCCTGGGCGTATACAACCTCGGCTCGATATTACATGAGAGTGTCATGATGGGGATGTATCTGGGAGGTCGCGAGGACGCTTTGGCCTCGGGAGTGTCCCTACCCCCGAGGCATAGGGTCCTGATTCCTTTCGGTCATTGGTGGACCGTGTTGATTGCCTCCGTCTTTACCCAGCGTGGAGCATATGTCATCCACTTGGCGTGGGATGGTCCCCTTCCGCATCCTCAGGGGGCCCTGGGCATATACAACCTTGACTCGTTATTACGTGAGAGTGTCACGGGATGAAGTAGGTTTCGGAAGGATTGAAGGACGATGCAGAGGTGCCGCGGGTTGGTGCAGGTCCGGCGGGGACTGGAGGGAGAATGCGAGGGCGCTCCGACCTCGTGATGTCTCCTCCTTGCGGGCGGTTTGTTCCTTTTCCTCAGACTGGTTCAGGGGTTTTCTACTGCTCTACATCGGCAAGTCCCAGTCCTGCACATTTCCCTGCCACCGTGAGGCGCCTCACGGGGCGAGTCCCTAACACCCCTGATACCGATCGAATGTGCGTGGATGACACCAGGGTGGCCAAGTGGCTTTGTGACCAGTAAGGCTCCTTAGGCGCGATGCTCAGGAGCCCCCTTTGACATTCGAGCGGCTCTGCATCACCAAGACCCGGTCCCACACATTTCCCAACCGTCGTTGCCTACGACCGAATGTACGAACGCAGCTACGGGGTCAAGCCCTGCCACCCGTGATAACGACCGAATGTCCGTGGATGGCGTCAAGGGTGGAAGGTGGCCTAATTACCGGTAAGGCTCCTGAGGCTCGATGCTCAGGAGCCCCCTTTTTATGCTCAAGCGCCCCCCACTTCATCCTGTTGATTGTGCCCCCGGGGAGCCGACGGGCCTCCCTAGGTCCCGCGACGGGACACGCACCGGCCGAAGCCCCCGAGCGGGGGAGGGGGGGGGGTAGATCGCCCAAAGATGCAAGCAAGGCAAGATGTCAGATCACCGAATGGATGGCGCATAAGTTATGGAAGCATGCGTAAATGATAAGCTGGGGATAGGCGTGCCCTGAACACTTGAAGTTCATGCGGCCAACAGACGCCCCTAGAGGAGTGAACCAAAAAATCACCTCGCATAGCTTCTTCGCGCCTGAGGGGCGCCTCGTGAGGACCGACCCTCGACGCCCACACGAGCTCCATAGTCGCCTCGGGTGACCCACGCCACTTGTGTCTCGTTGCTTTCTCCGACTCGTCGTCCTGAGGCCGGGGAGCCGGTTCTTTGCAGTTTCTCCGCGGGGCGGTGGCTGGCGTCCTGCCTCGTGGCTGGTGGCGCCTCCCTGCCTGCGCCTCTTTGGCCCAGTGCTCCGCCATTGGGAGCCCTAGGGTGCGGCTCAAGGGAGACCCCCAGAGCGTTCCTCACTGCTGAGGGGGACTGGCGCCCGGGGTGGACGCGTGAGGCTCTTCCTAATCGGGAGGGTCAAGTGGTGTTACATAACACGATACGTAAGGCTCCGCGTTGGTGTTCGATCGACCTCCAAAGACATTCAGTAGCACGACAGTGGCGGTCCCTCTCGGCGGCGGGGGGAGGTCCCCCCGGTCGTGTTGCTCGGAGTTCTTCTTGCGATGGGCCTCTGCAAGAAGTCACTTGTTCCTGTTGCCGCCGTTGGGTGGTCATGGCATTGCTCGGTGCTGACTCCTCCCTTGGTACCCTGGCGTGTCTCCATTGTCGTGGTTCACCCGCGTCGGCGCCTCCGTCACCCGCTGCTCGCGGCGCCTGAGTGAGTGCTCCTGCCTGGCTGCCCCGGGTTATCGTGGGCCGACCTGGTCTTGGTGATGCGCGCCGGTGTGTGCATCGAACGTCCTGCCGTTCTCATCGCGTCTATGGTGGTTGCCGCATGCTACGCCTCGAGGCTGGCCACCGGAACCTAGAGGAGGAGGAGGAGGGCAGCATGTGCGCGTCTCTCTCGGCCCCATCCAACGCCGGAGGGGCCCCGCCGCCTGCAGGCCCAAGGGTCAGCAGGGGGTGCGAGCCCCAGGTGCCTGGCGCCTGTGGCCCTCAAGAAGAGTGGGGTCGGATGGCCTTCTGGGCGATGGCGATCAGCTCGATGATGTGGTCTGCCCAGGCGTTGAAGCCCCCTTGCGTCAATCCCTGGAGGAGCATCTCGCCATCTGAAGTGCGTCATGCGTGCTGAGGTCCCCCAAGTTGACGTGGCGCGTTGTGGATGCTGGGGGCGCCTCCCAGCCGACGTGCTCCTGGGTGGCGCTGGTGGCAGCGATGGTGGAGACGATGTTGATGATTTGGTACAAGCCGCCTGGTACCATAACGATGGTACACGTGCTTCCGTTCGCTGTGGTATGACGGTTGGAAGCCAGCTCGACAAGGCTCGAAGAAACTTGTTGGGTGCCAGCCATCGGAGCAGCGAGGCTTAGAGAAGGTGAAGCTCGGAGAAGACCTTGACACGCCCCCAACCTGGCGCGCCAAATGTCTGGTTTCAGGATCCGCAAAACCCTAAAGTTTTGAACTCAGGGGCGTGTACGAAGATCTCTCTCGGGCTCGCCTCACCTAACTCGCTACTCACTAGGGATGACACATAACTCACTTGATGGTGAGAAAGACACAAAACACATCAGTTTACCAGGTTCGGGCCGCTGAGAAGCATAATACCCTACTCCTGCTTTGGTGGATTGCCTCTCGTGGAGGTTGGTGGATGAACTAGTACAGTGTTCTGGGACCACCGGAGGCTGGGTGGCCTTTGTATGGTGTCGGTGTTTGAATGAATGGATCGGATTGGCGTGGATGGGATGGGATCGGATCCCCCTCTATGAAGTAACCTATCCTCTCTATATAGCGGCAGCCCGGGTCCTCTTCCCTCATTGCAAGGACGGGAAGGGATCCCACAACAACCAAATTTGAAGGGGAATAGGAGAACATGCTCCCCTACCCAAAGGTGGTCTTCGCCTGCAAAAGTGGCTGCCAGCGCTGCAGGGACGGGTCCAGGGATGACGTCTGTCCTGGTGGCTGGCGGCGATGGCTCTGTTGCACCAGAAAGGAAACCTTGGGAGGATGCCTTGGGAACCCGCGTACGTCCTGAGGAACTGCACCATCCTGCAATCTCCTGCCCGCCTATCCGTTCTCCGCATCATCCTTGACTCCTAAGGCTGAGCCTTGCCTTGGAATATCCGCCACTCCGAAGGGGTCCTGAGGAGGCCCCCTGCGGGTCTTGAAGCGGTTCCTCCTTGCGAGGCTTGGCCCCTCATGAGGGCCTTGCCTTGAGTGGTGCGTGGCGTGTTGGTTTTTGGTCGATGAAGTGAGCCAACACTGGGCCGCAGGCAGGCAGGTCTGGGTACCTGATGACCCACAAGTATAGGGGATCAATCATAGTCCTTTCGATAAGTAGGAGTGTCGAACCCAACGAGGAGCAGAAGGATCTGACAAGTGGTTTTCAGCAAGGAAATATCTGCAAGCACTGAAATTATCGGTAACAAGTGATTGTGTGGTGAGATGATTCATAGCAAGCAACAAGTAACAAAAGTAGCAATGGTGCAGAAAAGTGGCCCAATCCCTTTTGTAGCAAGGGACAAGCCTGGACAAAGTCCTATAGCAGGAAAAACGCTCCCGAGGACACACGGGAATTTCTGTGATGCTAGTTTCATCATGTTCATATTATTCGCGTTCGTTACTTTGATAGTTTGATATGTGGGTGGACCGACGCTTGGGTACTGCCCTTACTTGGACAAGCATTCCACTTATGATTAACCCCTCTCGCAAGCATCCGCAACTACGAAAGAAGAATTAAGAGAAAGTCTAACCTTAGCATTAAACTAGTGGATCCAAATCAGCCCCTTATGAAGTAACGCATAAACTAGGGTTTAAGCTTCTGTCACTCTAGCAACCCATCATCTACTTACTACTTCCCAATGCCTTCCTTTAGGCCCAAATAATGGTGAAGTGTTATGTAGTCGACATTCACATAACACCACTAGAGGAAAAACAACATACAACATATCAAATTACCGAACGAATACCAAATTCACATGACTACTATTAGCATGACTTATCCCATGTCCTCAGGAACAAAAGTAACTACTCACAAAGCATAATCATGTTCATGACTAGAGATTTAATGATTAACATCAAGGATCTGAACATAAACTCTTCCACCAAGTAATCCAACTAGCATCAACTACAAAGAGTAATCAACACTACTAGCAACCTTACAAGTACCAATCGGAGTCGAGAGATGGAGATTGGTTACAAGTGATGAACTAGGGTTTGGAGATGAGATGGTGCTGATGAAGATGTTGATGGTGACGAGTCGCCTCCGATGAGAGGAGTGTTGGTGATGACGATGGCGACGATTTCCCCCTCGGGGAGGGAAGTTTCCCCGTCAGGATCGTCCTGTCGGAGATCTAGATTGGTTCTGCTCAAGTTCCGCCTCGTGGCGGCGGTGAATCCACGAAAAAAAATTCCTTGATTTTTTTTCTGGACGAAACCCTTCATATAGCAGAAGAGGGGGGCCAGTGGGCCAGTAGGCTGCCCACAAGCCCTCATGGCGCGGCCTGGGGGGTGGCCGCGCCGTGCAGGCTTGTGGCCACTTACACGCGCCCCTCTGGCACTTCTTCGGCACAATATTTTTTATAAATCCGGAAAAAAATCCTCGTTGATGTTTACGGCGTTTGGAGTTGCGCAGAATAGGTATCTCAACTTTGCTCCACTTTCAGGCCAGAGTTCCAGTTGCCGGCATTCTCCCTCTTCATATAAACCTTGTAAAATAAGAGAGAAAAGGCATAATTATTGTACCGTGAAGTGAAATAACAGCCCAAGAAGTGATAAATATCAACATGAAAAGATGATGCAAAATGGACGTATCAACTCCCCCAAGCTTAGACCACGCTTGTCCTCAAGCGAAAGCCTAGCTCAATAAATATGCCCACATGTTTAGGGAGAGAGGTGTTGACAAAACAAGATACGAACATGCATGCATCATGATCATGATCAGAACAACAATACCAACATATAATCTCTGATGCTAAAGTGATAATTCCTTCACAAAGTAAAGCCTGGATCAAGAACCTTACCGAGAAGTAACAACCGATAGCCTTTAGTCATTGAAGCAATTGCAATTTATCACAACATCAGAAAGAGTCAAATAAGAGCTTGTAAAGCAAATCCACATACTCAATCATTCTTTCGTTCTCTTCAATTGCTACAACTCACGTGGTACTCATGAGATCAAAGTTTCAGCTGGACACAGAGAAAGATAGGGGCTTACACTTTTGCCTCCCAAGTGCTTACCTCAGGGGTAATGTGAACAATAATAATTCATGAATACTTACCTCCAAGTTGACATATGAATATAGATCTTTCCCAAGCATATGACGTTAGCCAAGACAAAGGCGAGATAAGGAATTGGTGAAGATCACCATGACTCTTTCAAGGGCAAAAAGTAAAGTTACAAGATAGGCCCTTCGCAGAGGGAAGCAGAGGTTGTCATGCGCTTTTGAGGTTTGGATGCTTGTCCTCTTAGTGCGGAGGAACGTCACTTTATATTGCCTCCTGTGCAAAAGAACTTTATTATGCAGTCTGTCGCTTTTATGTCTTCCTCATCACAGATTTGTACAAAGCTTATTTTCCACACACTAATAGATCATACATATTAGAGAGCAATTTTTATTGCTTGCACCGATGACAACTTACTTGAGGGATCTTATTCAATCCATAGGTAGGTATGGTGGACACTCATGGCAAAACTGGGTTGATGGTTTATGGATGCACAAGTAGTATCTCTACTTAGTGCGGGAGATTTGGCTAATATGAGGTGGAAGCAATCGTCACATGCTAAGGGATCTCTAATCATATAACATTGTTCGGAACCAAGCAAACACAATTCATTATGTTGTCTTCCTTGTCCAACATCTACTTCTAGGCATGCAATAGTTTAGTGAGTGTTCACAATCATAGATGCTGTCAGAGATGATATATTTATATGTGAACCTCTCCTTCTTTATCACTTCCTATTAATTGCAACCATGACCAAGATCTACGTTTTCCTACCCTCAACAAGTTTCAATCCTCATTCTTTTTATATGTGAAGCCATCACTTCCCATAAGATCATTATATGATCTGTCATGCTTTTGTTCTATTCTCACTCTTTTGATCATGGCAAGAGGCAAAGCCCTTCAACTAAGACACTCTTTATTATATGGCTCACGAGCTCGAATACATCGGGGTGACACAAAGCAAAACTCAAGACTAAAACACTAAGACTTTTAATCTACTAGAGAAAGAGCAAACTGAAAAGGAAAACTAAAACAAAGGTAAGGGCAAAAGATGTGATGGTGATACGATACCGGGGCAACTCTCCCAAGCTTGGCACAAGCCAAGGGGATTGCCCATACCAATGCTCAGTTGTCTTCCTTAGGTGGTGAAGGTGGAGGAGTTGTTGCAGAGGTCTTGAGCTTGTTTAATTTCCACCCGAGCATAAAATTCTGCTCCCTCAGATCATCATTTTCCTCTTCAAGATTCAACACCCTTTGACATAATTCTTGCTTACTCTCCTACAAGAAACGAGAAGGGATAAACAAGGTCTTAGGCTTCTTCCTTGAGTCAGGGAGCCTTGACTTCTTGAACTCCACATGCGTGTGTCCAGGTCGAGGTAGAGGAGCCTCCTCTTCATCGAAACTTGTTTGTTCCTTCCCCTTCGGATCATAATCTTCTTCCTCATCAGTGGTCCAGCCATAAGGATCCAAGTCCCCATAGACCTTGGGATTAGCAAGGTAATCTGCCACAAAGCTCTCCCCCTCTGAATCTTGAGAAGACATCTTGCCCTAAATCTGCGGCAGAAAACAGGCTCGAAACAAAAAATAGAAGAAATCTGTGTGATGCAGGAGTCAGACCAAACGGGAGTATATATAATGATTTTTTCAGACCAGAAGGATTACCCCGCATGAAAACGGAGTCTGGGAGGCGCACGAGGTGGCCACAAGCCCTCACGGCGCGGCCAGGGGGTGGGCCCGCGCCTTGCAGGCTTGTCGCCTCCTCGCGCACTTTCCGAATACTTCCAATTATTGTATTTTTTCAAATATTCCAAAATAGAGAAAATTTCCTACTGAAAAAGTTTTGGACTCTGTTTTCTTACTGAATCACATACCTCTTCGTTTTCGGAGTCTGAAACAGGCTGATAAATATCCCTTAGGTATTCTTATGGAGTTATGGTATTGATAATATTGCTTTTAACATTTATGGGAGTACGTGAGATATAATGCTTGATTCTCTGCCCATTCACCACTCTCGGACAATTACCTTACGTGTTGTTGATCTTGATAGCACCAGAATGATATACTTCCTCAACAACATAGGGACCTTCCCATTTAGAGAGAAGCTTGCCTGCAAAGAATCTTAAATGAGAGTTATATAGCAAGACATAATCACCTACATTGAACTCACACTTTTGTATCCTCTTATCATGCCACCTCTTAACCTTCTCTTTGAACAGCTTGGCATTCTCATATGACTGAGTTCTCCACTCATCAAGCAATCTAATATCAAATAACCTCTTCTCACCGGCAAGTTTGAAATCAAAGTTGAGCTCTTTGATTGCCCAATAAGCTTTATGCTCTAGCTCAAGAGGTAAATGACATGCTTTACCATACACCATTTTGTACGGAGACATGCCCATGGGATTCTTATAAGCAGTTCTATAAGCCCACAGTGCATCATCGAGCTTCTTAGACCAATTTTTTCTAGACCTATTGACAGTCTTTTGCAGAATCAGTTTAATTTCTCTATTACTTAGCTCTACTTGACCACTGGACTGAGGGTGATAGGGAGACGCAATTCTATGGTTGACATCGTACTTAGCAAGCGTTTTACAGAAAGCACCATGAATGAAGTGTGAACCACCGTCGGTCATTAGATATCTAGGGACTCCAAATCTAGGGAAGATAACTTCTTTCAGCATCCTGATAGAGGTGTTGTGATCAGCACTACTAGTGGGGATAGCTTCTACCCACTTAGTGACGTAATCAACAGCAACTAGGATATGAGTATACCCATTGGATTTGGGAAAAGGTCCTATATAATCAAAGCCCCAGACATCAAATGGTTCAATGACAAGTGAATAGTTCATAGTCATTTCCTGACGTTTGGTAATATTACCTATTCTTTGACATTCGTCACAAGACAAGACAAAATTACAGGCATCCTTGAAGAAAGTGGGCCAATAGAAACCTGATTGCAATACCTTGTGTGCAGTTCTATCTCCCGCATGGTGTCCTCCGTATGCCTCGGAGTGACACTTCTGTATGATTTGTCCCAGTTCATGTTCAGGTACACAACGTCTAATAACACCATCTACTCCTTCCTTATAAAAGTGAGGATCATCCCAAAAGTAATGTCTCAAGTCAAAGAAGAATTTCTTATTTTGCTGGTACGTGAAACTAGGTGGTATGTATTTGGCAACAATATAGTTTGCATAATCAGCATACCACGATGCACTATGTGAAGCATTGTTGACATTCAATTTCTCATCAGGAAAGCTATCATCAACAGGTTGTGGGTCATCAAGAACGTTCTCCAACCTAGACAAGTTATCTACTACTGGGTTATCAGCACCCTTTCTGTCGACAACGTGCAAATCAAATTCTTGTAGCAAGAGAACCGATCTGATAAGTCTAGGTTTAGCGTCCTTGTTCTCCATGAGGTACTTAATAGCAGCGTGATCAGTGTGAATAGTGACTTTGCAATCAACTATGTAAGACCTGAACTTTTCACATTCAAACACGACTGCTAAGAACTCGTTCTCCGTAGTAGAATAGTTTCTCTGGGCACTGTCTAGAGTTTTACTAGCGTAGTGAATAACATTCAACTTATTATCTACTCTTTGCCCTAGAACAGAACCAACAACATAATCACTAGCATCACACATGATCTCCAAAGGTAAGTTCCAATCAGGTGGTTGAACAATAGGTGCAGTTATCAAAGTCCTCTTAAGTATTTCGAAGGCTTCCTCGCAATCATCGTCAAAAACAAAAGGAATATCCTTTTGCAAGAGATTGGTAAGAGGCCTAGAAATCTTCGAGAAGTCTTTAATGAACCTTATATAGAAACGAGCATGACCAAGGAAACTTATTATACCTTTGATATCTCTGGGGTATGGCATTTTCTCGATTGCATTAACCTTAGCCTTATCGACTTCAATACCTCTTTCAGAAATTTTATGTCCTAAGACGATGCCTTCATTAACCATAAAGTGGCACTTCTCCCAATTTTCAAGACAAGATTGGTGTCTTTACATCTTTGCAAGTTCGATCAAGGTTGTTGAGGCAATCATTAAAGGAAGACCCGTAAACGGAGAAGTCATCCATGAAAACCTCAACAATCTTTTCACAAAAGTTGGAGAATATAGCCATCATACATCTTTAAAAGGTCGCAGGTGCATTACATAAGCCAAACGGCATACGTCTATAAGCAAAGGTACCGAAAGGACAGGTGAAAGTGGTTTTCTCCTGATCAGATTGTGCAACTGGTATTTGGGAAAACCAGAATAACCGTCTAGAAAGTAGAAGTGTGTGTGTTTAGACAGTCTTGCTAGCATTTGGTCGATAAAAGGCACAGGGTAATGATCTTTCCTAGTGACTTTATTCAGTTTCCTAAAATCGATCACCATCCTATAGCCAGTAATAATCCTTTGTGGGATCAATTCATCCTTATCATCAGGGACAACGGTAATGCCTCCCTTCTTAGGGACACAATGCATCGAACTCACCCAATCACTATGAGCAACAGGATAAATGATACCTGCTTCCGGGAGCTTTAGTATTTCTTTTCTTACTACCTCTTTCATCTTAGGATTTAATCTCCTTTGATGATCAACAACTGGTTTGAAATTAGGATCGGTTTTAATCTTGTGCTGGCATAGAGTGGGACTAATGCCCTTAAGATCATCAAGAGTATATCCAATAGCAGCATGGTGCTTCCTCAGAGTTTTTAATGACTTCTTTTCTTCATGCTCTGAGAGGCTAGCACTAATTATAGTAGGATATATCTCTTTTTCATCAAGATAGGCATACTTAAGAGTATCAGGCAATTATTGAAGCTCGAACACAGGATCACCCTTTGGTGGGTTGGATCCCCAAGAAGTCCAACAGGCAAGTTATTCTTAAGGATAGGATATTGTTCTAAGACAACTCTATCTATCTCATCCCTTTCATCCATATGCATATCATTTTCATGCTCAAGAAACTATTGCTCTAAGGGATCAGTAGGAGGCACGGCAATAGAAGCTAAGGAAATAGTTTCATCCTTACTAGGCGACTCTTTTTCATGAGGTTGTCTACCAAACTTGGAGAAATTGAACTCATGTGACACACCTTCAAAGCCAACAGTGACAGTTTGCTTCTCACAGTCAATATGAGCAGTGACGGTATTAAGAAAAGGCCTGCCAAATATGATGGGACAAAAGCTATCTTGTGCAGTAGCAATAACGAGGAAATCAGCAGGATACTTCGTTTTACCACACAAGACTTCAACATCCCTAACAATTCCCACACGGCAGATAGTATCTCTATTGGCAAGCTGAATAGTGACATCCATAGGCTCTATCTCAACAGGTGCAATCTCATCTTTGATTTCATCGTTTAAGGATTGAGGTATTGCAGTAACACTAGCACCCACGTCACATAAACCATGATAACAATGATCTCCTATCTTAACAGAAACCAGAGGCATGCCAACAACACCCCTATGTTTGTCTCTAACGTGAGGTTTAGCAATTCTAGCAGCATCTTTACAGAAGTGAATATTATGTCCCTCAACATTGTCGGACAGAAGGTCTTTGATAATAGCAATGCTAGGTTCAACTCTAATTTTCTCAGGGGGTGTAGGTGTTCTAATATAGCCTCTACGTATCAGAGTTGAAGCTTTAGAATGATCCTTTATCCTAACAGGGAAAGGTGGTTTCTCAATGTAAGCACTGGGAACAACAGGATCATTATAGGCAATGACTTTCTCTTCAACTGGAGTGGGTTTAACTACATTGACTTCTAAAGGAGGATGATATTTAAACCAATTCTCTTTGGGGAGATCAATATGAGCAGCAAAGGATTCACACAATGAAGCTACTATCTCAGAGTCAAGTCCATACTTAGCGCTAAAGTCACAAAAAGTATTTGTCTCAACAAAGGATTTAACGCAATCAAACGTGAAATTCATACCTGACTCCTTACCTTCTTCAAGCTCCCAATCTTCAGAGTTGCATTTAATTCTCTCCAATAAATTCCATTTGAAGTCAATATCTCTCTTCATAAAAGAACCGGTACAAGAAGTGTCAAGCATGGTGCGATCATCATGATAAAGCCGAGCATAGAAGTTTTGAATGATAATTTCTCTCGAGAGCTCATGATTGGGGCATGAATATAGCATTGATTTAAGCCTCCCCCAAGCTTGAGCGATGCTTTATCTGTCACGAGGCCAAAAGTTATATATATAGATCCGATCACGATGTACTAAATGCATAGGATAAAACCTTTGATGAAATTCCAATTTCAACCGATTGTAGTCCCATGATCCAGTATCATCACAGAGACTATACCATGTCAACGCCTTATCCTTCAAAGATAAAGGAAAGACCTTCTTCTTGACCTCATCCTCGGGCAAACCTGCAAGCTTAAATAAACCACAAACTTCGATGCAAGTCTGGATGTGATGTTCCATCTCCTGTAGAAGGATTAGCCAGCAGTTTCTCAAGCATACCCGAAGGAAATTCAAAGAAAATATTTTCAGTAGGTGCAGCAGGTTGTGGAGCAACTCTTTGTGCTTCCGTTCGAGGTGAAGATACCCCAAACAAGCCCCTCAAAGGATTAGTATCCATAGTGACAAGTGACAACAAATTTCAGCACACTATATGAATGTTTCCTTACCAAGTTCCACTTACCAGAGGCGCTTCGCTCCCTGGCAACGGCGTCAGAAAAGAGTCTTGATGACCCACAAATATAGGGGATCAATCATAGTCCTTTCGATAAGTAAGAGTGTTGAACCCAACGAGGAGCAGAAGGATTTGACCAGTGGTCTTCAGCAAGGAAATATCTGCAAGCACTGAAATTATCGATAACAAGTGATTGTGTGGTGAGATGATTAGTAGCAAGCAACAAGTAACAAAAGTAGCAATGGTGCGGCAAAGTGTCCCAATCCCTTTTGTAGCAAGGGACAAGCCTGGACAAAGTCTTATAGGAGGAAAAACGCCCCCGAGGACACACGGGAATTTTTGTCATGCTAGTTTCGTCATGTTCATATGATTCGCGTTTGTTACTTTGATAGTTTGATATGTGGGTGGACCGGCGCTTGGGTACTACCCTTACTTGGACAAGATCCCACTTATGATTAACCCCTCTCGCAAGCATTCGCAACTACGAAAGGAGAATTAAGACAAAGTCTAACCATAGCATTAAACTAGTGGATCCAAATCAACCCCTTACGAAGTAACGCATAAACTAGGGTTTAAGCTTCTGTCACTCTAGCAACCCATCGTCTACTTACTACTGCCCAATGCATTCCTCTAGGCCCAAATAATGGTGAAGTGTTATGTAGTCGACGTTCACATAACACCACTAGAGGAAAAACAACATACAAGATATCCAATTACCGAACGAATACCAAATTCACATGACTACTATTAGCATGATTTATCCCATGTCCTCAGGAACAAAAGTAACTAGTCACAAAGCATAATCATATTCATGACCAGAGAGGTACTGAGTAGCATCAAGGATCCGAACATAAACTCTTCCACCAAGTAATCCAACTAGAATCAACTACAAAGAGTAATCAACACTACTAGCAACCTTACAAGTACCGATCGGAGCCGCGAGACGGAGATTGGTTACAAGTGATGAACTAGGGTTTGGAGATGAGATGGTGCTGATGAAGATGTTGATGGTGACGAGTCCCCTCCGATGAGAGGAGTGTTGGTGATGACGATGGCGATGATTTCCCCCTCGGGGAGGGAAGTTTCCCCGTCAGGATCGTCCTGTCGGAGATCTAGATTGGTTCTGCTCAAGTTCCGCCTCGTGGTGGCGGCGAATCCACGAAAAAGCTCCTCCTTGATTTTTTTGGACGAAACCCTTCATATAGCAGAAGAGGGGGGCCAGTGGGCCAGCAGGCTGCCCACAAGCCCTCATGGCGCGGCCTGGGGGGTGGCCGCGCCGTGCAGGCTTGTAGCCACCTACACGCGCCCCTCTGGCACTTCTTCGGCCCAGTATTTTTTATAAATCCGGAAAAAAATCCTCATTGATTTTTACGGTGTTTGGAGTTGTGCAGAATAGGTATCTCAACTTTGCTCCACTTTCAGGCCAGAATTCCAGTTGCCGGCATTCTCCCTCTTCATATAAACCTTGTAAAATAAGAGAGAAAAGGCATAAGAATTGTACCGTGAAGTGAAATAACAGCCCAAGAAGCAATAAATATCAACATGAAAACATGATGCAAAATGGACGTATCAGTACCCCCCATTCCCAGAATGCCGACACTAACATTCTATCAAACACGGAAGAACACAAGCAGACAAGCACACCGTGTGAAATGGTATAGAAGACTTGGAATGGTTGAGCATCACAACATTCAGAAGTTTTGAAAAAAATGAACTCTAAAAAGTTAGGTTTAACATTCAACAAAAAGGGATTCCGGTTCCATCGAGTCTAAAAAATTGATCCGCCGAGACTGACATTCTCATTTATAGAAACTTGGCACCCTTTTCGATTTCATGGAAAAGGAGAACTCGGTTTACCAAGAGCGTTCCCAGTAACCCTAAAACAAAATCGGTAAGACTGACTTTTCTGATACGTTAACACCGAGATTGAATCTTGCGGACAACTAACCCTAAGATTTCCATTGTTCTTTAATCTACGAGGTTTTTCTTCTAATTGGGATGATTGCAATTGTGGACAAATTTCATCAAAGCCTATTTGCGCAAGAATCAGAATTGGGAGCACAAAGAGGGCCCAGATCCATACCCTAGCTCGGTGATGGATCCACTACGACGACGTCGGCGGTGAAGATTATCGTCGGCGGCGGAGACTCCGGCAGCGAGGGTGCATGGGAGATTCAAGGTGATGACTTGGGCATAGAAGGAGGAGGCGAGGGAGGCAATTTTCCACAAAGTTTTCCATCTGTCGGGTCCATGGGATATATATATCCTAGCTGTTGGTGGCACCGAGATGGGATTTTCGGTACCATCGTGTTCCATGACTATCAGTAGATAGCGAAACTCGGTGAGGCCAAAAATGGCAATTCAGTGGTACCTTGATAAGAAAACCTGATCAACCCTAGGCTTAGGTGGGACCGCAATTCTGAGGTTTGTTATACCGAGATGCACTTTGGTAGGTTTTGGAATTCAGCCCTTGTCAATATGGATCTCCGAGTGATCCTCACACATAGTGTCCCTAAAGTGATTGCTAAAATTTTGTGAAGTAGCATGAATAGAATTTGAGACGAGAAATCATAGATGGCTAGAGAGAGGTACTTAGGCATTCTTGTATATCCAATTGGCCAAATAAAATAGAAAGCCAAAGAACAACAATTGGATATCCTCGAATGACTAAAGTATGCATACCAACATGCTCACACAATAAAATGTCAAATAAAACATGGTGAACATGCACAAACACTCTAGTATCTACCAAGCACTTTGGCGATGACAAAGTCATCTATATATGAGTATATTGACTTCGGAGCCAAGTAAGAATACTTCATCATAGGTCATATTCATCGTTTAAGCACAAGTGGGGCTAATAGTTTTACATCAAGCATTAATGTGTTCACATCTTTAAGATATGATTATACTCAAGTCTTAGAGTGAAGCTCCCCCTTGATGTGACAAGCCCCCTAAAAGGGATAAACTAACCATGGGTTTTGTTGTAGAATATTTCAAGTAGGTGTAGTAGTGGTGGATGCTCATTGTTGATGAAGATCATCTTGAGTTGGGAGCAATCCTTGTTCTTTTTTACTCTTTTCACCTACATGGGTTAGTCCCAAAGCACAAGGAACATATGCAAGCTATATATGGACATGGTATGAAATACATGTGAGACAATGTCCAAAGATACATTAATTACCTTTTCCCTTGCTTACCTTTGAGGGAATGCATGACTCCTTGAACTAATGCATATGGTTGGAATTGTTTGCATGTAGTTCTTGCCAAAATGAATGAGAGTGAATTTCATTAGCGGACTCACCCCTCAAGAACTTTCTTGTTCTTCCTCTGGGGGACCCACATCAACTTGATGGGGATCCTTGGAGTTGTCGTAGCATTAGATGAAGTAGAGCTAGTAGTGCCCTTGGGAATCCACTTGACCTTCGCTTGGGGTTTTCCTTAAATGAGTCATTCTCCTCTTGAAGCTTGCCCTTGCCGTTGTGGTCTTATGGAGGAAGGTCAACTTGAGAGATTTTTCCTTGGGGAGAGTAGGATCATACTTCTCCTTTTGAGGAACAAACTTCAGGATGGGATATGGACCTTATTCCCATTCAACTCCGTTTGCACTGAAGTAGCCAACACCTTGCTTCTTCTTATGTCCTCCTTGCTTGCGCACAATTTCCTCGAATCGCTTACTTCCGCAAGACTCTTGAAGACACCTCTCTCTATAACCCCTTTCAATAAGTCGTTAACTTTCTCAAGTGTAACTTGGCTACGAGAATCATTAGTGCAATCAAGAGAGCTACTAGCAACAACATCATTTGATTTACCTTTAGCATTGTTGTTACTACATTAAGAAACTTTCTTGCCTTTGTTACAAGTGTTCTTAGGTTTAACTTATGGAATAAAATTAGACAAGAGTAATCGTTTGGCTAGATAAGAAGAACACTTCTTTCAAATATCTTCATTGATTGCTTTTAGAAACTCATGCTCTTACTCTAAATATAATCTCTTGAAGCGTAGTTTCTCATGAGTTCTCGCAAGCTCTTTATGATCTTCTAGAGTAGTTTCATGGGCTAACTTAAGAGTGTTTAATACTTTAATTAGTTGTTCAATCTCTTCCTTATCATCATCATATGACTTCTCTTGACTAGCATGATTATTTTCAAGTTCATTTTCAATATTATCACTAGTCTTATCAAGGAGCAAGTCATCTTCTCCTAACAAGTCATCCTCATCACTATCAAAGTCAAAATACTCGGGGTGTGATACCTTGGGGACTTTTCCATGAAGTAGTTTCCAATTCCTTCATTTGGTGAATCAAATAAGTCCAAGGAGTTGGAGGAAACGAGTGCAAGACCACCAACACCTTCATCTTGAGTACAGTCGGAGTCAGAGTGGTAGCTTCTCTCGGATTGGTTTTTTTGACTCGGTGCCAGAAACCCATTCACCAACGTGAGCTTGATGTCTTCTTCTTGAGCTGCTCTTGGTGTACTTGTCCTTCTTCCCTGATTCCTTTCCTCTCCAGGAGTGTCTTCGTTCATGACTATCTTCTCTACTCGTCTCTCTGTGAGGTGACTCGTCTCTTGAGCTTCGTCTTCTAGGTGACTCTTCTCTTCGTTTCTGTCACGACTAGACGAACGCTTCTCATCGTATCATTAGCTTGAGTTTTTATATTTACCTCTACTCTTGTAGAACTTGTTGTATTTTCTAACCATGAGACTGATCTCTTCATTGGTAACAAGGTTGTCATTTGAGGTAGCGGGAGTATCACTTGAAGCTTTGTAAGAACAGTTTGACTTGTTGTGCAACTCATCTTTGTCCTTGAGAGACATTTCACGAGCAACAATCCTTCCAATGACTTCAGTTGGCTTGAGATCCTTGTAATTTGGCATCATTTGGATTAATGTGCATAGGGTATCGTATCTTCCATCCAAGGCTCTAAGTATCTTCTTGATGATGAGTTTGTTGGTCATCTATTCGCTTCCTAAGCCGGCAATCTCATTTGTGATGAGAAATAGCCTAGAGTACATCTCACCCACTCCATCACCATCCTTCATCTTGAACTTGTCAAGCTGACTTTGAAGCACATCCAAATTATATTCCCTCACAAAATCTGTAGCTTCGTGCATATCAATCAAAGTATCCCAAATTTCCTTTGCATTCTCAAGGAGACTGATTTTGTTGAATTCTTCGAGCACAAGTAGTTGAATAGGATGTCGCAGGCTTGAGCATTGTATTGCAACATCTTCAATTCATCCGCTATCGCATCACGATCTGGTTCTCTTCCTACTCCAAAGAAATCACCTTGCACACCAACACGAACAACAACCCAAACAATAGGATTATCACCAAGAATATGCATTTTCATCATATGCTTGCAACTAGCAAAGTTTGTACCATCAAAATATGGACCTCTACAGTGATAATTTCCCTCACTAGATGCCCCACTCTCCTAGGTTGTGAAACCAATGCAATGGAGACAAAAGCTCTGATAACACTTGTAGGATCCGAAGTATGTCTAGAGGGGGTGATTAGACTACTTGACAATATAAAATCTTAGCCTTTTCCTAATTTTACTTGTGGGCCAGTTTTAGCAATTATGACTAGTCAGGTTTACCTCACACATGCATATCGAAGAATATAGTAGCGGAAAGTGAAGACATGCATATGTAATGTAGAGGGAAAGGTAAGAAGATCAAATGTAAAGGGTTGACACGACGATTTTTGGTGTGCTTCCGATAGGTGGTGCTATCGTATGTCCATGTTAGTGGAGACTTCAACGCATGGAGGGCAACCGCTACGAGAGTCCATGGAGGGCTCCACCCACAAGGGGTCCACAAAGAAGCGGCCTTGTCTATTCCACCATGGCTTAGGTCCATACAGGACTAGCCTCACTCACAGTATATCTTCACGAAGTAGGCGATCTCCTTTCCCTTACAAACTTCTTGGTTCAACTCCACAACATGAAGCGGGAGGCTCCCAACCAACACCTAACCACCTAGGAGGCGCGACCCTCTATAACACCCATTTTTTGGCCTTCCTGATTAATTAACTTATTTCAAAATTTAGGACCACTTAAAAAAATGTGAATGCTTGTGATGCTTGGAGTGACTTTTGTTTGCCTGTTTGGTTGATTGCATGTGATTGCTCTCCATTAATTCTTGCCATCCTCCTAATCACCTCCTCACTCCATGATCTCCTGCCTAATGATCATGCCATGTGTTTAGGATAAATATCTATTTTCACCAAATATCTATTTTCAGCAAAAAGCATTTCTTTGAATTTAAAAACTTCAAACCCCTCAGATGAGGTTTGTACTACAAGTCCTCAAATTAGGGAATTTCTTTTGCACCAATTATTTTATTTAGAACCTATTATCAAAATGTCTTCCAAAAACCACCATATTATTATTTTAAAAATTATTTATTATTTTATTTAAAAGCCTTTCTGTGAGGCCAGAAATGGTCTCCTATGAAGGAAAGTTATTTTTATTGCTTTCAAAATATTTAAGAAAGGGAAACTCAGTGGATATATTTATTCCATATTTATGAGTTTCAACACATGGTCATGTTCCAAATATTGGGCAAACCCCACCAAAACCATTCCTGTCTATTTCAAGCTTTTGAAATATTTCTATAAGAAATATTCTCAATAAATTACAGTAAAATTCTAGCATGTCATCTATAATATTATTGATGATCTTTCCAAGTTGCATTTCAACCCAAGTTGATTTGGCTCCCCTAATCACTCTAAAACCCTATTTGTCCAGAATCAAATTTGAGCAACTCTACATTGTGAAGTGTCTCCAACTGTGCTCAAATTTGGTGGACATGTTCTAATACTCCAATAAGGCACCCACACCAAGTGGTACATCAAGGAGAATAGAGGAACTTGTCCTAAGACCCTCAAAACCCTCTCTGTTGATTTCTGACTTTGGAAAACTTTACATTATGAAGTTTCTCCAATTATCCTCAAACGATTTGTGCATGCCTTAATGCTCAAATAATGCCCCTACACCACATATTGGATTTGTGGGAATTTATTTGAACAGGGTTCTAAGGAGAAACCCATTTCTGCCCATTTCTAGGGTTTTTCAAGTCTACATTGGAAAACTTCTCCAGCAAATACAAAATTTGGTGCGCAAGCCTATTTTCATCTATTATTTGACCCTCTTAAGTTTCATAGCCATTGGAATTCATCTGGTAGCCCAACCACCGATCAAACACCTTGTGTCCACTCACTAAATTGGCTTCTTTGACCCCTTCCACTTTAAGCCTTGAGCTCAACTTTCTACCACAGCCTCAAATAGTTACATTGTACCTCCAGTAACTTTGCCACCCCCTCTGGTCAATTATTGTGGAGAAACTCTATGTAACTACTCTTCATTTTCACCATGGCAGCACCCTTTTTACCTCTCTTCCCATACTTCTGCTTCATCTAATGCCCCCAATTCCTTCTAGGGACTATCAAGTGTGTCAATGCATCATTTCAAACCAATATATGGCATGCTCATGTAGGAAATATGAGAAACACATCTACAAGTTCATTTATGGCTGACATATAGCTTTGTACATCAAGTACAAGCTACCCTTCATTTCTTGAGCTCAAACTTGGCAGTGTTGTAGTTCTTGCATAGTTAACACTGCCAGACATCATTTCTCCCCAAGGCTCCCCACCTAAGACCCACTTTTGTCAGCTCTGAGTTTGTTGTTAGAAACTTCGCAGCAGTCAAAACTAGTTCAAACCAACTCTACTAGCCGCCAAACTCCAGAGTTACCTTCCTGCATGTGTGCCTTGCGTGCTGGACATGTTTTACTGGTCATTGCAAACCTGTGGGCGTGAGTGGCCCTGGTGACCACCTTCTGGACATGCAGAACTGGTGCTCTGCACCTTGTCTTCCTCCTGCAGGCCGTGTGTGGCTATTTCAGCATGTCTCAGCGTGCCACAAACCTCTATTTGACCAGTCCAACCTCTCCCCAACGCCATCTTGCCTCCAAACCCCTTCTGGCACACGTGTCTTCCCCGTGCTCTCAAAGCTCCACGGAGCTCCCGAGTTCTTTCTCCATTCCCCCTCCCTTATCTCCTCTCCTTGAGCCTCTGTGGCTCACACTCGGCTCTTCGATTCTCCCGTGAAGCTCATGAGCCTCCCCCTTCTCTCCCAAGCCTTCCTCCCCACCTCTTCTTCCATGGCCACCATGGCCGTTTCGGCCATGCTCGAATCCGAGCCTCCCCGAGCTCCCTCCTTCTCCTTAGCGCCTCCAGGAGGACCTCCTGACATGCAGCACCGGTCCCCTTCCTCCCTCTTCCCTCCAGGTGGCCAAAGCTCCTCTCCCCATGGCCTCCGTCGTCGCCCTCTGCCGCGGCCATGGGCAGCTCTCCCCGAAGCTCCCTACGAGCGCCGTGCAGGGGAATGGAGTCGGTGCGTTCCCTCGAGCCCGCACATGCGCTCACCTCGGCTGGGGATGGCCAGAGAGCCGTCGGAGCCGGTCCTGCATCGGCCGGCCCTGCCTCCCCAGCCTGCTCCCAGATCAAGTGGGAGGAGGAAGAAGGGCCCGACAGGCGGGGCCCCCGTGTCAGCCACACGTCGGCCAGCCCCCCAGCTTTAAGTGGTCGGGCCCTCCCTTGTTTGCGTGTCCCTGCGCAGGAGCCATACAACAGGAAGTGCGCCTCCTGCATGGTGGTTCCCTGGCCAGCCTGAGCCACTGGGTCGGCCCACCTCCTCCTAAGCGCCAGCGGGCGTAGGATAAGCTCTGGTGGAAAACCCCCTTTTTACCTCCTTTCCTTTATCAATAAACTTCAAAAATAATTTATAAATTCATTTTAACTCCAAATTGGTTGATTAAAATTCCTGCAGGTTCCTAAAATCAAGGGCTATCCAAATATGAGCCTTGCACATTCTTCGAGAGAAATTTCATGTGGAGTATCTATTTAAATTGAAATCTCGATATATTTTGTCCCACCTTGGAAAAATCCTATGGGATTCAACTCCAATTGGAGTGATTTAAATTTCCAGAGCCTTCTTATATCATGTACAAACTTTAGGGCCTTGGTCAACATTTTTATCAAGCTTCATTGTGTTGCTTATAATAAATAGCTTCCTATTGCTATTTATTCCACATGAGAAAACTCCTAGTATATTCATACCATCTCCAAATCCAGTGAAACCAGTTCCTAAATATTCCTAAAATCATTCTTTGTTAAATGGGTGCGTCCACTCAGTTTTAACAGAATGATTTCTGTTGACTTCTTCAATGGTCACCTATCCCTCCTTTCCTTCCATTTAGACACCCCTAATGATTCAAACCCCTTGGAAATGATTCAGTTGACGATATAAGGAGTATTCGGAGTTGGACCGGAAGACCTCGAAGACCCCGAGGACTTACGTGAGCAAGGCAAGCAGCCCTTTGACCATGACTGAGCATTTGTTACCTTGCATGTTAACTTAGCAAGTATTCCCGTTGCATATGATCATAAGTGCCGGTAATCATTTGATATGATTTCACCGAAGGCTCCTCCGGAGCATTTACATTGAGCTTGACTCTACCCCTTGAGGGTCATGCTAATACCGTGTTGACAAGTAAAGATAGCAGTAGCATTATCATGAGCATGATGTTGTCATAAAGCAAGAGTTTATGAAAACCCCGTCGGGTGCCACTAATGCCCGAGGGTGATGATGAGTTGGTGGTCACTTTTGGTGAAGTGATGCACCCGGTATTTGTGTGAGTAAGGTTTCGGAAATGGGATTAGATTGATGATGTGTCGACCGTCCCAACCTTACAGTACGACCACGTTACCCCTTATGGGACGGGGCTATGTTTATTACTCTGGTTGGTGCTAGCAAAGAGCCACATTACTAGTGGCGGGAGTGATTGTAGTCACTCTCGTGATGGGGTCATGCCGGGTAGGATGACTATGCCATTTTTATGAGTTCCAGTCACACCGTTGGTTCCCGCATGGTCAGTACGGTCTAGAGTTGGTGCTCGTAAGACGTACGACATGTGGGCTGGGTACCAATTGAGTGGACCTCTTTGTCTAGTATCGTTAGGGGAAAGGCATTGATCGGGTACTTACCTCGGGTATGTGATATACCGCGAGTCGTGGATGACATGGAAGTTTCCTGGATCTCGTGGGTCCAGCGTACTACCTCTGCAGAGTGTAAACTATTCGAATAGTTGTGTCCATGGTCAAGGACAGTTGGGTAATCCTTCTTAAACTACGTCCTGATATTTCCGCCGAAACCAAGTGTGCGTAAGTGTCAGTGAGTGTGTGTGTGGTGTTGGAAAAGGTGTTGTTATGAAAGTAATAATAATATGACCAAGTTCGGTGACTTGGCATATTGGGTGAACTTGGATGGTTCAGCCCTTAGCAGATATGTTGATATATGTAACCTGTTCTTCAAAAGTAATTCTTTAACTTGATGCATATTCATGATCCTTCCACCCATATGAGATACACTAATGATGCATGATATTGTTATCCTTCACTTTCAGTGTTCATGTCATGGGTTGTTTGCGATTACATTCAAAGTACTCATTGGCTTGCCATTGGTTATTTCATTGACCAAATATGAAAGAACAGAATATGGTGAAGATTAACTCGGTGACGTTCTTGCGAGCTAGGACGCTTCCCAGTCAGAATGCCTGTAGGTTAATGCTGATGGCATGGGTTCACGCTTTCAACCAATAATTCCGCTATTGGTTTAGTTTCAAGTGTAGGCCTTTAAGGCCCTATATATGTAAGACTCGACCGAAGTGGTCATTTATTGTATCAAATGGTATGTATGGATGTAAGACTCTTTTATTCGGTATCTGTGTTCGGTGAGCATTGATCTCTGGGATCACTGAGCACGGCGATCTTGACTCGTAAGTTGGGGTCCCCACAGAGCTGGTATCAGAGCCATCCTGACTGTAGGAAGCCCTTAGTTAGCACAGACATTAGTTAGGATAAAACTGCTTTCCAGATCCTTAAAAAATACTTACAAAACCTATATATTTTCTCAACTCTCCTAAATCTTCAAAGAAATTGAAGGTTATGCTCTTGCCTTCCACTCTTATTTTCTTGGCACTCCTCGTCTACTTTTTCAAAACTTGCAAATGGTCGCTGGTACCTTATGCCCTCTCACCCTGGGATAAATTGAAATCCTCGTGGGCAGCCCGGAAGGAAGTAACCTTTCGAGGCAAACACCTGTGCTGACAGACAGAGAAGACAACTCTACGACCAGACGACACCAACAGAAGTGCCTCCATGAGGAACAATACGTCGAGGCTTAGAAGATGGTGAAACCCTGGGCACTGCTCTAGAGTGATGCCACTTTCGCCTACAATAATCTGGATATAATATATGCAAACCTTGATCTGCATCAGTAATAGAGCGACCCTGTCAATTATAAGGATTGTGTCGACCACCACCGGTGGGTGAGAACCTCGCCAGTTGGTCCGCCTCACCTTAGTGAGCAGGAAAAATGGTTCTCTTCATCCCCCGCTCTAGGTTTTGACATTTCAATTAGTATGGTTGACAGATCAGAACTTCATCATGTCATGCAAATATCGGTGCATGAAGATGTCCACTTGAGACTCTCGAAGCCTCGGAAGACGAGAAGACACTGACAAGATCATGAAGACAACAGAAGAGCCTGTCAACGACAACAATGAAGAACTACCTTCGTCAGCAACTTCCTAGACGAGAAGACAACAAGAGTTCTTTACAACTCAAGCGATTTGCTTTGGCAAGCGACAACAAGAGGCGTGACAACACCATGAGAAGGTCCAGAAGACTTAGCGGACTCCTCTCCGGAGCATGAAGCAAGCACGACTGTCGAGTCCCAGAACCTAGGATAGGATAAGTCGTGAATTCCCCATGCGAAGTCGAGTTCGTGAAATGGTTTGGATGGACCATGTGATGTGTTGTTTGTTTTGTTGTTGTGCTTTGATATAAGTCACACTTTTGCTTAGGCAACAAGCATGCAGTTATATATCACTCGTCTTATTTTGATGTTCAAAATAATTTTAGCACTTGTTTGAGTTGACTTTCCAACGCTTGTTTGGTTGCACTAAGACCCTTAGACACTCCCCTCTGTTCTATCTCTCTCTCACCCCTCTCGACAACTGAAGACGGCTAGACAAGAAGCACCACGGACCCAGTTCGAAGGATGGCTGACACTGAAGACACTGACTGTGCTATGCTTAACCGCAGGTAACTGTAGTAGTGATGCTTTTTTCCTTGAGATCGGAAGAGCCACACACTAGACCAGACTAACCTCCACAAGCCTTTCCGGCTCAAATTTTCTGGTCACGTGTCTAGTACACAGACTTGCCAAAACACGTGTAGGTCCCCGATAAACCCTGCCTAGCATTGGGTTCCTTATGGAACGAGTGATCGCCATGAACAAGTATCCTTCAATCTTAAGATAGCACCACAACCCTGATGCCATAAGTAGGACCGTTTTTGGATATAGAGTATTAGACTAAATATTGTCTTAATGATATGTGTCTTGAGGATATAGCTAGACTATTTTGGTGGATCGTGAGACCCTTATAAAGGTAGGTGAACTTGGTGGAACGAGTTGATACAGTAGCATAACCTACATAATCCGGAGTAAGATCGGATTTAGTAGGACGATTATGATCGCGAACAATATTTCGGTGGTATACATGACTTTAGCAAGTAGTTGGCATGATTTGATGCGTTTACCATAATGACTTGGAGTATCAAGTAGACTTCTTATTGGACTTGAGTCTTGGATTTAAATAGGTAATCTTAATAGAGTATCGAGGATGGCAGAGACCACATGGTTCGGAGTAAATTGGATTTAGCCGGATAATCTCGATCATGATACCATGTTTCTCGGTGGATATAGAGTACGTATACTTGGAGTTGTCAAATAGATTTACAACCTATGTGGTTGGCCTTGGAGATTAGATGGCCATGATTATTGAAGTTGGTGCATATACTATAACGAAATTCTTGCAGTAATATGTGAATTATAAGGACTCTAAGAGATTATGTAGGACCCCATCAATGTTGGATTTGTAGGAGTGATAGGTCCAGTAATGATTGATTGGATTGATGGATCACTTGATCGGATTCATAGGAAGGAAACAAAATATTGGATTGGTATACTATGTGTTTCCTTAAAATAGAATACATTACCCTGTCCATTGGATGACTTAGATGGACAGTTGGATTTGTGGAGTCTTAACTTCAATCATAGGAGCTCGTATGCCTCCCGAGGTTATTGCATAGGAATGCATGTGCATCGTAACTACACCATACTTATAGTGTTTGGGTTTAGTTGTTCCCTCAATCGAAGTTACTAGCATGAGCAGTGTGGAGTCGACCCACGTGGGATGGTATCTTTGATGAGATGATGTGATACCGTCCCGAGATTTGAGGTCAAACTATTGGCATCTAGGGAAAATGCTTAGAGATAAGATGATAAATGTTCGCCCACATCCTAAGTTCCTTAAGACCATAAAGCTTCGCTGAGCCAAAAGGTGGACGGACTACGACCATAGAAGACAACTCTAAGTCGTTAAAATATGGCCAGTACCCGCCCATAGAAAGTCCCGTTCTCCTCACCTGACTTTGAGCACTGTGCTTATGTCTTGTTGGGGAAAGTATGTTGTCATCCTCACTGATGACGTACTTACTCACCCAGTAAGAGGAAGAACACCTTAGTGCTGTTTGGACGAGCCCCAGGAACGCCGATTGTGATGCCTCTTGAGGGTAGAGTGTTATCTCGAGAAGGTGGGCTTCTCGAAGCAGTCCCAAGAAGACGGAAGTCTATCCTACTCAAGTCAAGACGAAGATCCGTCGTGGCGAGGGAGCCACGACAATGTCGATGAAGCAACTGAAGTCAACCACCGACCGCGCACCGACTGCATCAATGACATCAAGAAGCCTCGACGATTCAAGATGATGAAGACTTTGGACAAGCAGAGGAATCAGACGACCTTTCCTTGGTCCAAATCAAGGACGAGAGTACTAGTAGGTCATGGTGAAGACCTGCTAAAGGTGATTCCCGCTTGCCGAGCCGCAGACCTTGGGAATGGATGACTGGCCTATACTCTTGGGTAGCCAATTCATCCAGAAACCCCTCGCAAACCCTCCCAGATGGCAGGACCTGTTCTGGACTCTAAGCCTCCGAGCTTAGCCTCATAGGTGAGACCCAACCCAGACCCTTTCACGAGAAGCCTTCGAAGACCATTGCAACCATAGCTTGACTGCCGAAAGGGAGTCAAGGACTTCCACGTAAGCAGAAAGCTACCCGAAGACTTTGGTAGTGTGTTCTAAGACGAGACATCTTGATGTCACTAACCAGCATGCGAAGCCTCAGGACCAGAACCCAGACACACCATCTTGCCACATATTCTGACTTTGGAATACACTCGCAAGCCAGAACCTTGCACGAACTTAGCTCACGAAGCCCTTGACCTCGGTCAAGCATAACTTATTGCCAGATCCCGCTCACGATCAGTCAAGGATGTGTGAACATTCGAAGTTGTATCATCAAGCACCTCAAGATCGCCACAGCAACATGGGGACATGAAGACTACCTCCGACTCAAGATTTTGTATCTCTCCAACCCCTAGCCTAGAAATCTCGGGGACGAGATTTTCTTAAGGGGGTAAGGTCTGTAACACCCAGTTTTTGGCCTTCCTGATTAATTAACTGATTTCATAATTTAGGACCAATTAAAAAAAATTGTGAATGCTTGCGATACTTGGAGTGACTTTTGTTTGCCTGTTTGCTTGATTGCATGTGATTGCTCTCCATTAATTCTTGCCATCCTCCTAATCACCTCCTCACTCCATGATCTCGTGCCTAATGATCATGCCATGTGTTTAGGATAAATATCTATTTGCACCAAATATCTATTTTCACCAAAAAGCATTTCTTTGAATTTAAAAACTTCAAACCCCTGAGATGAGGTTTGTACTACAAGTCCTCAAATTAGGGAATTTCTTTTGCACCAATTATTTTATTTAAAACCTATTATCAAAATGTCTTCCAAAAACCACCATATTATTATTTTAAAAGTTATTTATTATTTTATTTCAAAGCCTTTTCGTAAGGCCAGAAATGGTCTCCTATGAAGGAAAGTAATTTTTATTGCTTTCAAAATATTTAATAAAATTTAGGGAAACTCAATGGATATATTTATTCCATATCTATGAGTTTCAACACATGGTCATGTTCAAAATATTCGGCAAACCCCTCCAAAACCATTCCTGCCTATTTCAAGCTTTTGAAATATTTCTATAAGAAATATTCTAAATAAATTCCAGTAAAATTCTAGCATGTCATCTATGATATTATTGATGATCTTGCCAAGTTTCATTTCAACCCAAGTTGATTTGGCTCCCTAATCACTCTAAAACCCTATCTGTCCAGAATCAAATTTGAGCAACTCTACATTGTGAAGTGTCTCCAACTGTGCTCAAATTTGGTGGACATGTTCTAATACTGCAATAAGGCACCCACACCAAGTGGTACATCAAGGAGAATAGAGGAACTTGTCCTAAGACCCTCAAAACCCTCTCTGTTGATTTCTGACTTTGGAAAACTTTACATTATGAAGTTTCTCCAGTTATCCTCAAACTTTTTGTGCATGCCTTAATGCTCAAATAATGCCCCTACACCAAATATTGGATTTGTGGGAATTTATTTGAATAGGGTTCTAAGCAGAAACCCATTTCTGCCCATTTCTAGGGTTTTTCAAGTCTACATTGGAAAACTTCTCCAGCAAATCCAAAATTTGGTGTGCAAGCCTATTTTCATCTATTATTTGACCCTCTTAAGTTTCATAGCCATTGGAATTCATCTGGTAGCCCAACCACCGATCAAACACCTTGTGTGCACTCACTAAATTGGCTTCTTTGACCCCTTCCACTTTAAGCCTTGAGCTCAACTTTCTACCACAGCCTCACATAGTTACATTGTACCTCCAGTAACTTTGCCACCCCCTCTGGTCAATTATTGGGGAGAAACTCTATGTAACTACTCTTCATTTTCACCATGGCAGCACACTTTTTACCTCTCTTCCCATACTTCTGCTTAAGCTAATGCCCCAATTCCTTCTAGGGCCTATCTAGTGTGTCAATGCATCATTTGAAACCAATAGATGGCATGCCCATGTAGGAAATATGAGCAACACATCTACAAGTTCATTTCTGGCTGAGATATAGCTTTGTACATCAAGTACAAGCTACCCTTCATTTCTTGAGCTCAAACTTGGCAGCGTTGTAGTTCTTGCATAGTTAACACTGCCAGACATCATTTCTCCCCAAGGCTCCCCACCTAAGACCCACTTTTATCAGCTCTAAGTTTGTTGTTAGAAACTTCGCAGCAGTCAAAACTAGTTCAAACCAACTCTACTAGCCGCCAAACTCCAGAGTTACCTTCCTGCATGTCTGCCTTGCATGCTGGACATGTTTGACTGGTCATTGCAAACCTGTGGGCGTGAGTGGCCCTGGTGACCACCTTCTGGACATGCAGAACTGGTGCTTTGCACCTTGTCTTCCTCAAGCAGGCTGTGTGTGGCCATTTAAGCATGTCCCAGCGTGCCACGGACCTCCATTTGACCATTCCAACCTCTCCCCGATGCCAGCTTGCCTCCAAACCCCTTCTCGCACACGTGTCTTCCCTGTGCTCTCAGAGCTCCAGGGAGCTCCCGAGTTCTTTCTCCATTCCCTCCTCCCTTATCTCCTCTCCCTGAGCCTCTGTGGCTCACACTCGGCTCTCCCCTTCTCCCGAGAAGCTCATGAGCCTGCCCCTTCTCTCCCAAGCCCTCCTCCCCACCTCTTCTTCCATGGCCACCATGGCCGTTTCGGCCATGCTCAAATCCGAGCCTCCCCGAGCTCCCTCCTTCTCCTTAGCGCCTCTAGGAGGACCTCCTGACCTGCAACATCGGTCCCCTTCCTCCCTCTTCCCTCTAGGTGGCCAGAGCTCCTCTCCCCACGGCCTCCATCGCCGCCCTCTGCCACGGCCATGGGTAGCTCTCCTCGAAGCTCCCTACGAGCGCCGTGCAGGGGAATGGAGTCCACGCGTTCCCTCGAGCCCGCACGTGTGCTCACCTCGGTTGGGGATGGCCGGAGCGCCGCCGGAACCGGTCCTGCATCGGCCGGCCCTGCCTCCCCTGCCTGCTCCCAGATCGAGGGGGAGGAGGAAGAAGGGCCCGCCAGGCGGTGCCCCCGCGTCAGCCACACGCCAGCTGGCCCCCAGGTTTAAGTGGTCGCGTCCTCCCTTGTTTGCTTGTCCCTGCACAGGAGACGTACTCCAGGAAGTGCGCCTCCTGCATGGCGGTTCCCTGGCCGGCCCGATCCACTGGGTCGGCCCACCTCCTCCTAAGCGCCAGTAGGCGTAGGATAAGCTCTGGTGGAAAACCCCCCTTTTACCTCCTTTCCTTTATCAATAAACTTCAAAAATACTTTGTAAATTCATTTTAACTCCAAATTGGTTGATTAAAATTCCTGCAGGTTCCGAAAATCAAGGGCTATCCAAATATGTGCCTTGCACATTCTTCGAGAAAAACTTCCTGTGGAGTATCTATTTAAATCGAAATCTGGATATATTTTGTCCCACCTTGGAAAAATCCTATGGGATTCAAATCAACTCCAATTGGAGTGATTTAAATTTCAAGAGCCTTCTTATATCATGTACAAATTTTAGGGCCTTGGTCAACATTTTTTATCAAGCTTCATTCTGTTGCTTATAATAAATAGCTTTGTATTGCTATTTATTCCACATTAGAAAACTCCTAGTATATTCATACCATCTCCAAATCCAGTGAAACCACTTCCTAAATATTCCTAAAATCATTCTCTGTTAAATGGGTGCCTCCACTCATTTTTAACATAATGATTTCTCTTGACTTCTTCAATGTTCACCTATCCCTCCTTTCCTTCAATTTAGACACCCCTGATGATTCAAACCCCTTGGCAATGATTCAGTTGACGGTAGATGGAGTATTCAGAGTTGGAGCGGAAGACCTCGAAGACCCCGAGGACTTACGTGAGCAAGGCAAGCAGCCCTTTGACCATGACTGAGCATATGTTAAATTAGCAAGTATTCCCGTTGCATATGATCATAAGTGCCGGTAATCATTTGATATGATTTCATCGAAGGCTCCTCTGGAGCATTTACATTGAGCTTGACTCTACCCCTTGAGGGTCATGCTAATACTGTGTTGACAAGTAAAGATAGCAGTAGCATTATCATGAGCATGATGTTGTCATAAAGCAAGAGTTTATGAAAACCCCGTCGGGTGCCACTAATGCCTGAGGGTGATGATGAGTTGGTGGTCACTTTTGGTGAAGTGATGCACCCGGTATTTGTGTGAGTAAGGTTTCGTAAGTGGGATTAGATTTATGATGTGTGGACCATCCCAACCTTACTAGTACGACCACATTACCCCTTATGGGACGGGGCTATGTTTATTACTCTGGTCGGTGCTAGCAAAGAGCCACATTACTAGTGGCGGGAGTGATTGTAGTCACTCTCATGATGGGGTCGTGCCGGGTAGGACAACTATGGCATTTTTATGAGTTCGAGTCACACCATTGGTCCTTGCATGGTTGGTACGGTCCATAGTTGGTGCTCGTAAGACGTACGACATGTGGGCTGGGTACCAATCGAGTGGACCTCTTTGTCTAGTATCGTCAGGGGAAACGCATTGATCGGGTACTTACCTCGGGTATATGATATACTGCAAGTCGAGGATGACGCGGAAGTTTCTCGGATCTCGTGGGTCCAGCGTACTACCTCTGCAGAGTGTAAACTATTCGAATAGCCGTGTCCACAGTCAAGGACAGTTGGGTAATCCTGCTTAAAATATGTTATGATATTTCCGCATAAACCAAGTGTGCGTAAGTGTTAGTGAGTGTGTGTGTGGTGTTGGGAAAGGTGTTGTTATGAAAGTAATAATAATATGGCCAAGTTCGGTGACTTGGCATATAGGGTGAACTCGGATGGTTCAGCCCTTAGCACATATGTTGATATATGTAACCTGTTCTTCAAAAGTAATTCTTTAACTTGTTGCATATTCATGATCCTTCCACCCATATGAGATACAGTAATGATGCATGATATGGTTATCCTTCTCTTTCATTGTTCATGTCATGGGCTGTTTGTGAGTACATTCAAAGTACTCATTGGCTTGCCACTGGTTATTTCATGGACCAAGTATGAAAGTACATAATATGGTGAAGATTTACTCGGTGATGTTCTTGCAAGCTAGGACGCTTCCCAGTCAGAATGCCTGTAGGTTAAGGCTGATGGCATGGGTTCACGCTTTCAACCAATAATTCCGTTATTGGTTCAGTTTCAAGTGTAGGCCTTTAAGGCCCTATACATGTAAGACTCGATCGAAGTGGTCATTTATTGTATCAAACGGTATGTATTGATGTAAGACTCTTTTATTCGGTATCTGTGTTCGGTGAGCATTGATCTATGGGATGACTGAGCACGGCGATCTCGACTCAAAAGTCGGGGTCCCCACACCCTCCAAAAGGTAATAGATGCAGTAGAACGGAACTCCTTGCTCTTGTGCTTCAAAAGATAGTCTCCTCAACACTCAATCACTCTCTCACAGATTTGGCATGGGTAGGGGAGATTGATCTTGTGGAAAGCAACTTGGGGAGGCTAGAGATCAAGTTTCAAATGGTTGGATTGGAATCTCTTGATCTCAACACATGAGTAGGTGGCTCTCTCTCAAAAAAATGGATATGGCAAGTGTAAGTGTGTTCTAAATGCTTCATGTGCGAATAAGAGGAGGTGGAGGGTTATATATAGGCATCCCCCAAAATCCAACCGTTACTACATTACTGCCCAACTCGGTGACACCGAAATGAATCTCAGTGGTACCGAGTTGCACTAAATGTGTCAACTTTTGGATTCTCGGTGAGACCGATATATAAATCTCGGGGTACTGATACGATGACCTAGACCAGTTTCCAAATCACGGTGAGATTGATTCCATTCTCAGAAATTCTGATTCTTGGAATTAGCTCAATAGAAAGTTGTTCACTGATTTCGGTGGCACTCATATGAATATTGTTGGTACCGAGATGGTAGGGTTTGGCATAGGATCTGTGTGGTGTAAAATTAGTAGGGTCGAGAGGAAAAAGTTGCTGGTGCCGATTTTGCTGGTTTGGCTTTGGACACAGATATTTTGTGGGAGAATGAGTGAATATTGTTTTGTGGCTATCTCTAAGCACTTGATCAAGCAATTCATCATAATACCTCACCCCCTTTTAATAGCATTGGCTTTCCTATGGATTGAAAAGTGATTTCTCACAAATGTAAGATGTAGTGACTTCTTGCTTGAAGCTTGAGCCAATCCTATTCATTTCCTTCATCGAGGGGTTTCTCCTCACAATCCTATGTCCAAGGCATCTTTGAAATTATATGAAATATACTTGGATAAGATCATTAGTCCAATGATGCATATGTTCTGATCAATTATCAAAACCACCTTAGGGAGCAATTGTGCTTTCATCGTGATTGGCTCATGAAGATGTTCAACTACACCAACCGCATTTCTCAATGCTTCCGCTTAGTGATCTACAAGGTTATGTAGATGCACTCCCTCTCTCGTAGCTATACATCTCCATAGATAGATCTTGGGTGCACGTAGGAAATTTTCTGTTTCCCATGCAACATTCCCCATCAGTTAGTCCCACACAAGGAACAAATACAAGGATATCTATGGACATGGAGTGAAGTTTATACGACATGATTTCCATTTATGCATTACTTTAGTTGTCCCTTGCTTATCAATAAGGAGTTTTGTGACTCACTGAACAATTGCATATGGTTGGAGTTGATTGCATTAATCCTTGCCAAGAAATGCATATGAATGAAGTTTGTTGGCGGGGTCACCCTTAACAACTCTCTAGTTATTCTTGTTTGGGACCCACATCAACTTGATAGGAATCCTTGGAGTCGAAGTGGCATTTGATAAGGTAGAGTTAGTGGTGTCCTTGGGAACCCACTTGACCATGACTTGATTCTCTTCTTCAAATGAGTCAATCTCTTATTGAAGCTTGTCCTTGCCTTTTAGATTGTGGTATTGTGGTGGAAGTTCATCTTGAACTTGTGTTCCTGTAAAGAGAGTATGATCATATTTCTCCTTTTGGGGAACAAACTTTGTCTTGGGGTATTATTCTTCTTCCCGTTCAACTTCATTGGCAATGAACTTTCGTTCAAAATCAACACCTTGGTTCTTGTGGTGCCATCCTTGCTTGCATACAATCTCCTACAATTGTTTGATTTCGACACGACTCTTGTAGACACCTTTCTCTATAATTCCTTTCAATAAGTCATTTTCTTGCTCAAGCTTAACTTGGCCAAGTGAATCATTAGTGGAATCAATATAACTACTAGAAGCAACATCTTTAGTTTTAACATATTTATTGTTGCTACTAGATGAAGACCGTTTCTTTTCTTTGTTACTAGTTTGCTTAGATTTTACTTGTGGCACAAAAGTAGACAAGATTAGTCGTTTGGAAAGATAAGAAGAACTCTTCTTGCAAAGATCATCATTCATAACTTTAAGAAACTCATTCTCTCGATCTAATTTGAGGTTCTCAAGGTGTAACTTCTCATGAGTTCTTGTAAGCTCTCTATGATCTTCTTGAGTAGATTCATGAGCTAACTTAAGAGTGTTTACTTCATTAGCTAATCGCTCAATATCTTTCTTAGTATAATCAAATGATTCATATTGCCTAGCATGATTATTACAATGTTCATTTTGACTAACATCACTAGTTTTATCAAAGAGCATGTCATCATCTCCTAGTAAGTCATGCTCATAACTATAAAATTCAATGTATTTGGGGTGTGATACCTTTGGGCCTTTAGACATGAAGCAACTTCCAATCCCTTCATTTGGTGAATCAAAGAAATCATAGGAGTTGGAGGATAGAAGTGCTAGTCCCGTACCACCTTCATATTGGCCATAGTCGAAGTTGGAGTGCTAACTTCTCTTAGATTGGTTGTTGGATTTGGATCCGGATACCCATTTACCAATATGAGCTTGATGTCTTATTATTGTGTAGATCTTGCTGTACTTATACTTCTTCTCCAAGTCTTTACTTCTCCAAAAGGGTCTTCTTTCATATCGATCTTCTCTATTCCTTCTCTCTCTTTGAGGTTACTCATCTATTGAGCTTCTTCTTCTAGGTGACACTTCTCTTCTCTTAGAGGAGTCCATACACTCATTGGAAAAGTGTCGTAGTATTCCATAATTGTAGCAATTTTGGTCATGACTAGAATAACACTTTTCTTCGTATCTTGAGTTCGATCTTCTCTCTTTGCCTCTACTCTTTTGGAACTTGTTGAATTTCTTGAACATGAGGCTTATCTCTTCATTGTTAACAACGCTGTCACTTGAAGTTGCGGGGGTATCACTTGTGGCTTTGTAAGCACCACTTGACATGTTGTGAAGCTCTACTTTGTCCTTGAGTGACATCTTATGACCAACAATCCTACCATTGACTTTCGTGAGCTTGAGATATTTGTAATTTGCCATCATTTGGATCAATGTGCACACCGTGTTGTGCTTTCCATCAAAGGCTCTAAGTATCTTCCTCATGATGCTTCCTAGGCCAGCAATCTCATTTTGAAGAGAGCAAGCCTAGAGTACATTTTTGTGACTCCTTTACCATACTTCATGTTGAACTTGTCAAGTTGACTTTGAAGTATATCCAACTTAGGTCCCCTGACGAAGTCGGTTCCTTCGTGCAAATCAACCAAAGTATCCCGAATTTCCTTTGTATTCTCAAGATGGTTTACCTTACTGAATTCTTCGGGGAATAGACGGTTGAATATAATATTGCATGCTTGAGAGTTGTATTGCAATATGTTCAATTCTTCTAATGTTGCTTCATGATTTGGTACCTTTCCATTGCCAAAAAATTCACCTTGTAAGCCAACATAAACAATAGCCCAAACGGCGGGGTTATGACCAAGAATGTGCATTTTCATTTTATGCTTCCAACTAGCAAAGTTTATACAATCAAAATATGGGCGTCTACTATGGTAATTTCCCTCACTAGACACCATACTCTCCTAGTTTGTGAACCCAATGCATTGGAGACCAAAGCTCTGATACCACTTGTAGGATCTAAAGTATGTCTAGAGGGGGCGGGGGTGATTAGACTACTTGACCAAATAAAAACTTAAACTTTTCCCAATTTTATTTGTTGGCAAGTTATAGCAATTTTAGCAAGTCTAGCACACCTACACATGCAAGTCTATGAGTATAGCAGCGGAAAGTAAAAACATGCAAGTGTAAGTAGAGGGTAGGGGTAAGAAGACAAAACGCAATGAAGACACGGAGATTTTGTGTGTGTTTCCGATAGGTGGTGCTATCGTACATCCACGTTGATGCAGACTTCAACCCACAGAAGGTAACGACTGCATGAGTCCATGCAGGTCTCCACCCACAAGGGCTCCACGAAGAAGCAACCTTGTCTATTGCACCATGGCTTACGTACATGAAGGACTAGCCTCACTCGGGGTAGATCTTCATGAAGTAGGCGATCTCCTTGCCCTTACTGCCCTCCTTAGTCTTTTCTTGATTCGACGGTATTGCTGGATGAAGCGACCCAGAGCAACATTACTCGTACGCTTGTTCGACTTTCTTTTGCTATTGTTTTATCTTGAGGCCTAGAGCAATCACAATGAGTTGACACTTCAACCGTTCTTGATCCAGCGGGTCTTCGGGGATGATGAAATCCGCATCTCCGAGAATATCCTCCTCTTCGAAAGGAGGGAGGTAATTTTTGTGTTTGGAGTCGTCAAGGTCCTCTGGTTTTTCTAGATCCGTGTGTCCCTTTGAATCATCGAGCTTGTGTTTGGGAGCAGTGGGATCAACGGGGTTCTCTAGGTCATACGGGGTAGTGTTATCTTTGGTTCCCGTATTGCTTTCTTGCCCTTGTGAGCCTTAGGCTTTTTGCAACACTAGCGCCTTTGGGGTTCATCACCAGTATTTTTTATTGGGGTGTCGTCATCGCTCTTACCTTTGGCGCCATCGTCCTTAGGGGAGTCTACCATGTATACATCATAGATGGAGGTGGTCATCCAATGTCGAGTCATGGGAGGGGCAGATGAGTCGACATTGGTATATGTATCTTCAGCCTCATCCGAGGAGAAGTCCAACATATTACTTGAATATTTGATAGTGGCTATCAAGTGGGTGGTGGGTGGGAAATAAAACTCCATGTGACCGGGCTAGGAGCCAAACTGAGCACAGGTCAGGGCCGAGTCATCCGAAATTCCATAGTTAGGATCCGAGTAAGTGTATCGTCTGATAGCGAGAGTTCAGTCGGACTATTCTTCGGGGTTTTGGGAGAACTCATCTCCGATTCGTCGGCACGGGGAGTGTGCTCGGTCAGGGGTAACCCATGATCTTCGAACGTCGTGGTCATATCCATGGTCAAGTCATGATCCGAAGTTGGAATCGTTCCGGACACGAAGTCGGGGAGGAGACCCGAAGCCAAGGCTTCGGGGTTTTCAGGCTCAACGGATGAAGTCATGAACCCAGTGTCGGTGTCAAAACTGGTTGATCTTGAGTAGCGGGTCAGTAGTGTGGATCTTGGATCGATGGGTAACAAGGGACGAAGGAGACGATGTTTTACCCAGGTTTGGGCCCTGTTGATGGAGGTAAAACCCTATGTTCTCCTCTTGTTGTATTGATGAAGTAGTATAGAGTACAAAGTTGATCTATCTCGAGATCGGATGTTGTGGTCTTAAACCCTAATTGTAATGAGCATAAGTCCCCTATGAACTACAACCCCGTGTTTATATTGATACCATGAGCCTAGGGTTTACACAATGATGGTTACATCAAGGAAAATAATACATGGATCAGCATGCTGTCTTGTATTGCACGCCAAGTTTTCGGAAGAGTCCACCTTGATCTTAATGTTTTCAATAATAGTCGAACGTCCAAGGAGTCCGGCACACAAGAACAAATAAGTGGCTCGAAGACACCCTTAATCCCAGACTCCCTTAGTAGCCCCCAAACTAACCTCCAATGTCGTAGTCCAGGCTCACTATCTTCACGCTCTTGCAATCTTTGGCTTGCAGGGCGAGTTCTACCTTATGTTCGGCTGACCCTAGTTTGTATTGTTCTTCATCTGTGATGGACGAAATGTTGGCAGGCCCACACAAATGAATATTTCCTCCCGCGGGGCTAACCACCTCTTGAATTCCCGTGCGCTAATGAAAAATAGGCGTTTTCTTCCCAAGAGAAAAAAAAGAGAAGATACTTATCATACAATCTGCACGTGCCCCTAGCAACGCTCCCCATCCCTTCCAAACATTGAGAAGAACACCAGAGAGACAAAGACATGCCGAGTGCTCCAGGCTCATCCTAGTGCCCACATGGCTCTCTCCGAGGCAATTGGGCCAGTTGTCCAGTCTCGCGCCTTCGTCTCCGCGAGATTGTGGTGCAGGGGTACTTGCCTGATTGAGATCTCGCACCCTCCTCTCCTAGGCTAATCTCAGTCAATGGCGAGGCTCTTGCAGAGAAATTCCCCACGCCCAACATGACGTAGAGAGTATGGTTTATCCCGTTCCTCTTACGAGTCCCGGGCTTCCCTATTCACCCCTTTTGACGGGGTTTATTGGAGTACTATGGGATCCAACTCCATCACCTTATCCCCGGATCCATCCACCACATCTCGGGGTTCGTCACTCTCTCTGAGATGTTCTAGGGTTGCGAGCCCCATTCCAATCTATGGAGGAAATTTTTATGCCTTGTCCCCTAACTGAGGGAGGGACCATTTGTGAAGTAGGTAGAGCCAAAGTATGGCGTATAGCAGTAACTCGGTATCCGGTAGGCACCCCGAGTGTAGCTTCTGAAGAGTGGACCTTGGAATAGTTTTATATCAAAGATGTCCCCTTATTTGACCTTGTACGAAGGGGTCTTCCCAAATTCTCATCTGCTCCCCTTAAGAAGCGGATAAACTGGCACCCGAGGAGCCCTTATCAAGAAGACAACTCGGAGGTGAAACAGTTGGTTGTGAAGGTAAAACTATTGACACATTTCTAGCTCACCATGATCGATGTAATGGTCGTGGCCATAAACCGATGTGTTCAACCTCTTTAACAAAGGTCCCATCTCGTGTGGCAAAACATTGGTTGAAGTGACGCCACTCGATACAAGCGGGAGGGTCGTGCTAGTCCCGTGGCATTGGATGTCGTATTAGATGACCTCTACAAAGGAGAAAAGAAGGATTTTATCAGTTGGAACACCAAGGAAGGCTACTCAAGTCATAATCCCATCAAAGGGGTTAGTATAGCTTTGTTCCCCTTAATTTGGACTTTCATTTACAACGATCCTTAGATGATTGAATCCCCGAAACTTTGTTTAAATAGGAATGGAGACGCTGGGTAGTGACAATCAACTCCCCTCCTCCCTAGTCGGAAAACCATGCCAAGGATGATGATCGAGGGTTTGATGACGATCCGGATACATCAATTATATTTGAGGACGGGTTCTTTGTAAAGATTAGTGTTAACGACTCCGAGGTCACCCTCATAGCCGATTACTCTAGGATACCTCCTTAGTCGACCAAGGGAAAAAAGAAAGCTTCTTCTCGAAAAGGTCGACCGCTTGCCACAGCGACAACTCCTGACACAACAGGTCGTCGTTCCACGCGCCGAACACCTATTTATATAGGTTTTATCGAGCATGTGTCAAATAATGGCATGTCCTCTAAACATGGAGCATCTACATGGACTACTTCAACTAATCCTCCCGCCAAGAGGTAACAAACTTACTGCAAGTATTGCTTTCCTCATCAGCGACAAGTATTTACATCCGTTGCCATTTTTTATAAAAACTGAACATAGCCAACCCAATCCAAAACATGGGATATTGCAGAGATCCCCCTATAGATCAGGATCCTGAGGATCACGACGAGGTTTCTATTACCAACTCTAAAGTTGACAGCGTAATGAGCCACCATCGTTGGAAAGAATTACCGCACCATCCTGAATTTTTCAAACATGAGTTTAACGCCTTGAGTTCGTGTCACACCCTTTGTTTTAACTCTCCTGGTTAAACTAACATAGCTCAAAAATTAGGACCAATTAAAATTTTCGTGAATGCTTGTGATAATTGATGTGATTGTTGCTTGCTTGCTAGATTGCTTGTGTTCTGAATCACAAATTCCCACCTACTCTCTAGACTCATCTTCTTGACCCAAAACCTTGTCCAATGATCATGCCATGTGTATAGGATAAGAAATTATTTTTTACCAAATATTACTTTGACCAAAAATCATTTATTTGATTTAAGCTGTCAAAAGACCCTGATATTGGATTTGTACTACAAGTCCCCAAATTAGGGAAGTTGTTTTGCCCCAAATATTTTATTTGAAACCCATTATCAAGAAGACTTCCCAAAACCACAAAATTATTATTTTAAAAGTTATTTTCCTACTTTATTTAAATACCTTTTTAGGCAAGAAATGGTCTTTTACAAATAAAGTTATTTTCTTGGTTTCAAAATATTTGATAAAATTTAGTTAAACTAAGTGGATATATATATTCCATATGTAAGAGTTTCAACACATGGCCATGTTAAAAATATTGGACAAAACCCTTCCTGCCTATTTCAAGATTTTGGAATATTTCTAGAAGAAATATTTTCAATAAATCCCAGTAAAATTCTATCATGTCACACATGATATATGTGATGATCTTGCCAAGTATCATATCAATCCAAGTAGATTTGATTAACTGAATTATTCCGAAACCATATATGTCTAGATCCAAAATGCAGCAACTCTACATTGCCAAGTGTCTTCCATTGTGTTCAAAATTTGTGGACATGTTCTTGTACTCCAATAATGCATCCACACCAAGTGGTGCATCCAGGAGAATAGATGAACTTATCCAACCCCTCAAAACCTTCTGTGTTGATTTCTAGACTTGGGAAACTCTACATTGTGAAGTTTCTCCAATTGATCCCAAACTTTTTGGGCATGCTCTAATAGTCAAATAATGCCACCACACCAGGTGGTGCATTTGTGGGAATTAAATTGCACGGGTTTATCTTCAAAAAGTCATTTCTTCCTATTTATTGGTTTTTTCAAATCTACATTGGAAACCTTCTCCACCAAATCCCCAATTTGGTGTAGAAGCTCATTTTGACCTACCATGTGATCCTGTTAAGTTTCATAGCAATTGGAATAAATTTGCTAGCCGTAACACCCATCAAACACCTTCTGCTATGTTGCCAAACTTGCTTCTTTGACCCCTTATACTAATCTCCTTGAGCTCAAACTTTTACCCCGACTCTTTATAGTCCCCCTTTACCTCCAGTAATCTTGCCATTGCCTCTGGTCAATTATTGGAGGGTAATTCCATCTCCCTACCTCTCCGTTTTACCATGGCAATACCTATTTTACCCCTCTTGCCATACTTCTGCTCAAGCCAATGCCCCCGCATCTTTCTAGAGAACCTCTAGTATGCTAATGCATCATTCCAAACCAATTTATGGCATGCCCATGTGGGAAATATGAGCAGCCCTTCTGAAACTTGTTTTTGGCAGAAATTTTACCTTGAACTGAAAGTACTAGCTAAACACCTATCCTTGATCTAAAACTTTGGAGTCTTGTAGTACTTCCATACCTAATCGTACTAGACAAGGTTTCATCCCAAGATTCCCCAACTGAAAACCACTTTGGTTAGCCCCAAGTTTGTTGCTGCAAACTTAACTACAGTTAAATCCCAGCCTAACCATCTTCATATGAGGCCAAACTCTTCCATCAGCCTCCTGCATGCATACCTTGCATGCCAGGCATTTTTGACTGGTCAGAACCCCACCGTAGACATTAGTGGCCATGGTGACCACTCCCCTGGCATGCAGAAACGGTGCTCTGCACCTTGTCCTCTTACTGCAACTTGTGTCTAGCTGTGGCAGCTCGTCCCAGCGCGCTAGGGCATATCCCTTTCCATCTTTGACACTTTCCACGACACTAGCTCACCTCCAAACACCTCTAGCGCTCGTGCCCCCTGTCCCATAGCACCTCAGGCGCTCCAAAGCTCCCCTCGGTTGCTCCCTGCATATCAGGCCTCCCCATCAGTTCCTCTGCTCCCACCTTGCTGTCTCTCCCTCCCGTTGAGCTTCCATAGGCCCCCCTTCGCCCCTTGCCCCCTCCATCGTCGACAATGGCCGGAGCGCCGCCGGTGGCCCCTCCTCCAAATTCGGGCTCCTCCAAGCCCTTCCCTCCTTTACGATGCACTAGGATGCTCCCCTCCACTCTGCAAGCTCCCTTGTGCCCCTTCTTCTTCCTCTAGGTGGCGGGGACACCACCACACCGCAGCCGTCATCGCTTGTCTCTGCCAGAGTGAGGGCCCCTTTTCCTGGCATTCCCCGTCCGAAATGGGTCCATAGGGAGGTGCGGCAGATCTCCCCGAGCATCCGATTGACGGAGTTCCTCCGGGGTGGTGGCTGGAGCGACGGGGTAGGCGCCTGCACCGGCCAGCACTACCTCCCCTGCTCCTTTGCTGCTCGAGCGGGAGGAGGGAGACATGTCTACGTGTGGGGACCTCCTATCGGCGTGCCAGGATCGGGCCCGGTCGATTTAAGTCGTCGTGCCCCCACAAATTCTGCCTCCCCACAACGAGGGCGCCTTTCTGGGGAGCCGCTATCGACGTGGCCTCTCCTATGCGCGGCTGGAGCGGCTGGGCCGGACCACCTCCTCCCCAGCGCCACTGCGCAGAGGTTAGCTCATGTGGTAAAAACCTCCTTTCTCTCTCTTTTATGAGAAACTTCTAAAATTCACAAATAATTAATGTAGCTCCAAATCCATTGATTCAAAAACCTGGATACTCCAAAAATGAGGATCTATCCAAATACGTGCACTGCACATTTTTCCAGAGGAACTTTATGTAGTAAATTTATTGAAATTCAAATTTGGCTATTTCAAATCCCACATTGCAAAAAACCTAGAGAGCTCAAATCAACTCCAAATGGAGTGATTCCAATTTTGAGAGACTTGAAATATCATGCTCTAATTTTATAGCCTTAGCCAACATTTTTTCTAGCATTCTTTGTGCTAGGTCAATTAAATAGCCCATGTTTTCATTTATTCCATAATGTAAAACCCCTAGAATATGCGTACCAACTCCAAATCTAGTAGAACCACTTCCTAAATGTTTAGAAATTCATGCCCTATTAAATGAGTACCACCACTCATTTTTAGTAGAATATTTTCTATAGGTTTCTTGGGGGATAATGATGCCTCGATTTCCACCGTTCAAAAATCCTTGGTGATCTGTATCCCTTAGACCAACTTTGGGCATTTTTCTTATGACGAGAGAAGTCTAAGAGTAATAAAACTCTTATTTATAAAGCACTTGTGTTTTCCTCTTGTAGTGTGTCTTATCATGTTGTTTCCGACAATAGTTGGCGTAATAGATGGAGTACTCGGAGTTGGACCGGAAGACCTCGAAGACCCCAGAGACCTATTTGAACGAGGCAAGCAACCCTTTGACCATGTCCGAGAAAAAACTTTCATGCATGCCATCTTTATTATTTCATTCTGATGCATATGATCATGACTATATCGGTAAACCTCCCAGTATGGTGTTTCCGATGGTTCCTCCATAGCACTTGCATTTGATCATGACCCTACCATCTATGAGGGTCACGTAGATAAAAAGTTTATAAGTTGATAGTAGTGCTACGCATAGGATGAGCATAGGCATGGTGATGGTAACACGGAGGTGATTTCAAATACTTTTCAAAAAACCCGTCGGGTGCCAATAATGCCCGAGGGTGATGGTGTTGAGATGGTGACCACGTGAGAAAGAGGTGGTGTACCAGCAAAAGATTTTGTGTGTGTGGTTTTGAAGGCAAGGGGAGATTTAAGATGTGTAGACCATCCCAACCTTACATGTGCGACCATGATAACCCAATATGTGAAATGGGCTTTGTTGATTACTTTGGTCGATGTTAGGAAAGAGCCCGCATTACTAGTCACGGGGGTGATATGGTCACTCTCGGGACGAGGTCATGCCAGGTAAGATGACTATGCTATTTTTACAGGTTTCGGGCACACCGTTGGTCCCTGCATGGATGATACGATCTAGAGCGAGGCTCGTAAGATGTACATCATGTGGGTTGGGTACTAATCGAGTGGACTCTTTGTCTAGTGTCGTCAGGGGAAAGGCATTGTTCAGGTGCTTACCTAGGGTATGTTATATACCGTGGGTCGTGGATGACACGGAAGTTCCCCGAGTCTCATGGGTACAACGTGCAACCTCTGCAGAGTGTAAAACTATTCGAATAGCCGTGCCCACGGTCAAGGACAGTCGGGTAATCCCGCTTAGACTACGTCCAAACGTCTTTGCATAACCCAAGTGTGTGTGTGTGATAAAGGTGTTGAATGAGAAAGAAGTTACTTGAGGCAAGTCACATGACTTGGGATGGAGGGTGAACATGAGGTGTTCAGTCCTCAGTATAAAATGTTGATATCTATAACCTGTTCATGTGTTTACCATTTACCTTATGATGCATGACCATATAAGCACTTGACCATGTTACTTTATTTAGGGAAAAACTTGCTTTCCACAAAGGTTGTATTCTATAATTATATCATGCTTAATTTTTCCTTGTCCGCATCATGGGTTGCTTGCGAGTACATTCAATGTACTCATTGTCTTGCCATTGGTTATTTCATTGACCAGGTAAGACAGGACAGTAGATGGTAAAGTGTACCTAGGGGACGTTCTTGTGAGCTAGGACGCTTCCCAGTCAGAACGCCTATAGGTTAAGGCTGATGGCATGGGTTCACGCTTTCAACCAAGATTTCCTCTACTAGTTGAGTTTGGTTTGTTGTCCTTCATGGCCCAATCTATGTAAGACCTGACCTCAATTGTCCTTATTTGTATCAGATGGTATGTATGGATGTAAGACTCTTTTTTAATCAGTTTCTGTGTGTTCAGTGAGCATTGATCTCTCGGATCACTGAGCACGTACATTCGGTGATCTCGACCTACAAGTCAGGGTCCCCACAGTTCGGTGGATGTGAACCTCGAAGCCGCCCCAATGGGACTTGAGAGAGTCGCGAGCCGTATGTCAACAAGCCTTAAGGTATGTAGTTAGATTTTTGCCATTGTGTACAAATCTCAAACCACTAGCCCCTGATCCCTGATTGGGCAGTATGTCTAATGTAAGGGTATAAACACACTTTTCGACATGTTTTTAGGCCGCCAGGGATAAGAATAAGTAGTTTTTCCAGGAGATTGGGACGTAACGAACACAACTAGAGGCTGCGAAGGCCAAACTAGAGCAAGTAAAGAGTTTCACAAGAGAAGCACATGGTAAGAAATTTATTTTTGAAGCATGTCCATAGTTTCCCTATTACCTTTCTCAAATCAAAGTGTATTTTGTAGCAGCTAAGTCTATAGGTCAACTTAAGGCGGAAAACCAAGAACAAATCAACCAGATTGAAAATTTAAAGGCTCGGCTAGCACACGCCATCGAAGTGAACAAGATATTTAAGGGTGAAATATTTGGTAAGTAACATGCCGAACTTGTAAATATACGAATACATGGTCTTAAATTGACAAGTATTCTACTCCTCTTTATAGCACTCCTAACTGGGCGGCCCAAAAAGGAATCCAGTTCATTTAGCGGTGATCTTCTAAAGGAATTGTCTATAGTATATGAACGAGGGTGAAAGGAAATGAAGAGCATGCACAAGGCTTTATGCTCGGCCAAAAATCCTCCAAAAGGGGCGACCGAACTGGTTGAGCGCTTTAAAGGAGGTCGACGCTGATTTGAATTGTGGAAAACATCGTCCTGCCAGGAGGGTGCTCGGGAGGCATGGGCAATGGTGAAGAGTAGGTTCACTAAGCTCGAACCTGCAGAACTAGCACTAGTCGGGCCGGCATGGCATGATGGTCAAGAGGTGCGTCTTCACTTGGTTTATGATTAAATGATGCCCACCGCACGCTTGTCGCAACAAGATTGTTGCCTAGATGTAATAATAGACAACCCAGACCAGAATCCAGATGTGTGATTTAATGTAACTAAGTACTTATCTCACTTTGTTCTCTGTCCGATGTGTTAGTACTATCGTAACTAACCATCTTCTTCTGCCTCCCTTGATAAAAATCACGGAGTGTTCCATACTATGTAACCTCTAAAATAGGTAAACACTTTCACGAACCAAGCAATCCAGCCATATGTTGCTAACACACAAACCATTATCGTGGAGTTATGTTATATTACTTTTATTTAGTTAGAAACGTCTTCCCAAGAAAATAGTTCCTTTGTGGGTTCCTTTCTTTGGGTTTGTGAATATTCGTTTTATGTGGATGAATGATATGCTTGGAAAAATTAGCTCTCGGTGATGATCACCTAATTATTGTCACCTTCCTCATGCCTCACTTATTTTTCCATTAAGAACTCTAGCTTTCGTCTTTACCTGTCTGAGGTACGTACCCGGATTACCCGACCGTAACAATTGGAGAGGTGCTCCCTTTATCCTCTAGCTGAATAATCTGGAACATATAGGATAAGCATAAGATCCATGCAACCCAGCTTGGCTAAATCCTAAGAAAAATTTAGCGCATATAACGACTTAAGTATAGGAAGGATAGACGCATCATGAAATAGATGCACAAATGTACTATTATAGGCTTGAGAAAGCCCCCACGTGAAAGGACGTGGATGTCGCCTAGAGGAGGTTAATAGGTGATTCAAAATAATTACGGTTTAGGCTTGAAGAAATGCGAAATAAAAATAATGTTTAATTAGTCAAGCACAAAACCTAAAACGACTAGGCTCAACTATGTGCACCAACAACTTATGTTAAGAAAGATAAACAACAAAGTGATAGCAAGATAAATAACAAGAAATATTATGGCGATCACAATATAAAGTGCATAAGTAAAGGGCTCGGGTAAGATATAACTGAGGCATGCGGAGACGATGATGTATCCCGAAGTTCACACCCTTGCGGACGCTAATCTCCGCTTGGAGCGGCGTGGAGACACAATGCTCCCCAAGAAGCCACTAAGGCCACCATAATATCCTCATGCCCTCGCGCAATGCAAGATGTCGTGATTCCACTAAGGGACCCTTGAGGGTAGTCACTTAACCCATACAAACAAGGTTGGGGAAAACTCCACAACTTAATTGGAGGCTCACAACGACACCAGGAAGCTTGACCAGAATGGATTGTGGCTCCGAGGTGACCTCAAATACTCGAGGCAAACCCCACAACCTAATTGGAGACCCCGACGCTTTCCCGGAGCTTTGCACCACAATGATTGAGTTGTGAGGCACCACAAACTGTCAAGGGTGCCAAAGCACCCAAGAGGAACAAGCTCTAGGGTACCAAGCACCCAAGAGTAATAGGCTTCTCAACATTTCACTTACACGTATGACTGTGGAGAACTCAAACTAATGCAACTAATGCAATGGCAAGAACACACAAAGTGGTCAAGTCGCTCACACTCAAATCCCTCCACAACAACAAAAGCTATGGAGGAATATGAGAGGAAGAACGAGGAGCTCACAAAGACCTCCAAGATCTAGATCCACTCGGGGTCCCCTCACATAGAGGAGAAAGTGATTGGTGGAAATGTGGATCTAGATCTCCTCCCTCTTTTCCCTCAAGAACTAGCAAGAATCATTGGAGGGGGTGAGATTAGAAAGCTCAAAGAAGGTCAACAATGGGGGAAGAACACGAGCTCAAGTGATGGGAAACCATTGGGGAAGAAGACCCCCTTAAATAGGTTCCCCCAATCCAACAGTTATGTGCACAGGTCATGCACAAGCGGTACTACCGCTTGGTTGAGAGGTACTTCCACTGGAGCACTATTACCACTCCGCTCCCATCGGTGCTTACACTCAAAACAGTCAAAGGCACCGAAGGCACCAGAGAGAAAAACTTAGAGGGAGAGAGGCTGGAACGGGAGAGCAGCAGTACCGCCATAGCGGTAGTACAACTCAGTCCTCAGCGGTACTCTGATCAAAATGGGAAAAGACGCCGAAGATGCCAGAGAGCTAAGAAAATCAGAAGTGGGGTTCGAAGTGGAGGGTGTAGTACCGCCCGAGCGGTACTACCGCTCCGCTCCGAGCGGCACTTCCGCTTAACACACAAAAACTGTCGTGGCACCAAAACTGCCATAACTTTCGCATACGAGCTCCGAATTGAGAAAACTCAAGCTTGTTGGATAGCACACGACAAGTAATATCCAAACAGCAATGCGAAACCTCTGTGAATGAAAAACTAGCAAAAACTCTAACATCGAAAACATCATAGAAGATGCACATGAACTCCATTTTTTATGAACTCGAGCTTGTCATGAAGATGACCATAAGCTCAAAAACCCACATAGAGAAAATGTAACCAAGAACCAAGAAACATGATGATGCCAAGAATGCAATCAACGAATGATACGAGCAAGCTACTCACAAAGAGCCCCCTTGATAGTACGACAGACTAACCTATAACCCGGTCTCCCAACTAACACACTGAGACCGGTAAAATAGAAAACCTATCAAGGACAAACCTATACCTTGCGCATAGTCCGCCTGAGCTAGATGATGATGATGTTGTCCTCCTCAAGATGGACGACCTTTCTTGATTATGCTGGCTCGATGAAGACTAGTAGATTGGTCCCGCATACTCCACTATGGGTGAGCCACTCTTCAGCACATCTTCACAAGTCCATTGCCACAACAATGGATAGCAAGCTTCAAGCATGATCTCTTTGTTATGCTCCACTAGAACTTGCACACCGCAATCTTCCATGGGTTGAATGTGATCTTCCTCTTGACGCAAGCCCATGGTAACACACTCAACCCCACATAGAACTCCCATGAGGACCATGGGTTAGTACACAAAGCATAATGGACAGTGCTTACCATACCATGGGATTACTTGGTCCCTCTCGGTACATCTTGTATGCTTTGTGTTTTCATCGACTTGATTCACTCTTTGACTTAGTATTGATGAACCTTGTGTATTTATGACCAATATTTGGATAAACCTTGGGTACCACCTTGCTCATCATATAGACTCCTTGAAACCAATAGATGGACTTCAAGAACTGTCGATGGACAAATCCATCGAATATAACTCAAGGCAACCATTAGTCCATAGGGATTCTCATCCACTACCAAAACGACATATGTAGAAATATGCTCTAACACCATGTGTCTGCGAAAAATACATGTTCATGGACACAGCTTGGTTTATCCGAACATAAGCAAGGATATTTTAATCCACTTGAAAGAGGAAAATAATATAGAAAAACTAAAAAGATAAAAAGTGACTAAATTAGTATGACTCCACTACTCTAGCTGTAGGAGCGCCCAACTCGAGCCGCGTTCCATGGGTTTGGTTCAAGATGATTGTGTGACGCGTTGCAGGGATGATATGCCACTCCTTCAAATACATCGTCGATTATGAAATGGCCCTCCCATTTGAGTGTCAGTTTATTCTTCTTCTTTTCTAGGAGACATAGCACGAGTTCGCCCACATTGTAAGTCTTTGCTCGAACTTCCCTGCTCTCGTAGCACCGGGCCTGCCGTTAATAGAAGGTGGAACGTGCCAGAGTTATATCGCGCTCTTCTTCCAGTGCGTGCAAATTATCCTTCCAATCCAACTTGGCTACTTTTTCCTCCTACATGCGCACTCTAGGTGCATCATGGATGATATCACAGGTAAGGACTGCTTCAGCCCCATACACCATGAAGAATGGCGTATAACCCGTTGATCTGCTCGGAGTGGTGCGCAAACCCCACAATTGGGAGTCGAGATCCTCTACCCAATGGCACTCAAATTCTTTCAAAGATCGAACTAAACGTGTCTTAGTTTCGCTCATGATGAGACCATTAGCCCGCTCGACCTGTCCATTTGTTTTTGGGTGATACACAGAAGAGTAGTCGAGCTTAATGCTCAAGTTTGCGCACGAGTCCTTAACTTCCCGGGCTTTGAAATTCTATAACTTATCCATTATTATACTATGTGGAATGCCATAACGGTGAACCACATCCGATATAAAATTGATGACCGGTCTGGATTTGGCAGAAGTTACTGGTTTAGCTTCTATCCACTTAGTGAACTTATTGACCATAACCGATAAGTATTTCTTTTTGTTGCACCCCCTTTTGAGAGTTCCAACCATGTCCAGCCCCCAGACCGTGAACGGCCAAGTGATTGGTATTGTCCTAAGAGCTATTGCAGGCATGTGACTTTGATTTGCAAAAAAGTTGACATCCAACACAATGTTGGACGAGTGTATGAGTGTCTTCTCGAGCTATTGGCCAAAAGAAGCCTGCCTGAAATGCTTTTCTTACCAGAGCTCTAGCCACTACACGGTGACCGCCCATACCATTGTGTATTTCAGCCAAAAGTTGTTTACCTTCTTCTTCGGATATGCGTCGCTCGAAGACTCTGTAGTGCTTTTTCTATAGAGTTCTCCTTCATGAACCTTGTCAGACTTAGATCGTCGAACTATCCGTGTCGCTTCTATTTGGTCACCAGGGAGTTCCCGGAACTAGCAGAGAAGATAAGCCAGGAAGGGTTTGGTCCATGCCGTGATTACGACCATGATTTCATGAGCTGAGAGTGTTTCCTCCAGTGCGGAGCCACCAATGATTTGATAGTCTGGCTCAACTATAGGAGGAGTAATTTGTTTCTTTCCTGTGGCTCCAATGTCCTCATTTTCATTGTGCCATACCACGGAAGGCTTAAAGAGTCTTTCCATAAAGGTATTTTTAGGGAAGAGGTCGCGCTTGGCACCCATACGAGCAAGGACATCGACAACCTGATTGTTGTCTCTAGAGACGTGGTGGAATTCAAGGCCTCCGAACCGTGCTAATATCTTGAGAACAACATTCCTATAAGCTGCCATCTTCGAATTCTTGGCGTCGAATCCGCCATTAATTTGGGAGATAGTGAAGTTCGAATCCCCCTCCACCTCTAGCCTTTGTACTCCCATTGAAGTTGCCATCCGGAAACCATGTAGGAGGGCCTCGTACTCAGCCACATTATTAGAATCAATATACATGATTTGTAATACATACCGGATATTGTCGCTGGTAGGGGACGTAAATATGACACCAGCCCCCAGGCCAGCAAGCGTCTTGGAGCCATCAAAGTACATCGTCCAATGGGAATATGTACTATGCTCTTTGGGCAATTCGGCTTCCGTCCATTCGGCTAGAAAATCAACCAACACGTGATATTTGATAGCTCGGCATGGCCGGTACGTGATTTCAAAAGGTAAGATCTGTATGGCCCATTTGGCTATGCCGCCTGTGGCATCCTTGTTATTGATTATATCGTTCAAGGGTACTTCAGATGCTACCGTGATCGCGAACTCTTGAAAGTAGCGTGAGAGCTTGCGAGATGCCATAAAAACTATGTAGTCTATCTTTTGGTAGTGCGGATAGCGAGACTTGCAAGGGATAAGTAATTCGGATACATAATAGACCAATTTTTGTATCCGGGGTTTGTGGGGAGCACCCTCTCGCTTGACCACGAGTACGGTGCTGACAACCTAGTTGGTGGACGATATGTATAATAGCATTGGATTTGAAGTGGTAGGTGTTGTCAGTATTGGGTTGCTGCCTGATACGTCTCAAACACATCGAATTTTCCAAACACTTTTGCTATTGCTTTGGCCTCATTATTGCATGATTTGAACGAAACTAATCGGGACTGACGTTGTTTTTAGTAGAGTTGCGTGTATGGTTTTCTTGTGTGCAGGAAAATGGATATTTAGACGTCCCGGAAAATTCCCATAAAAAATAGAGAAAATCCACGCCCCGGGAGGAACCATGGGCGAGATGATGGGCCAGAGGGGAGCCTCGGGGTCCCCAGGCTACCTACTGGCGCGGCATGCCCCCTGGCCGCGCCGGGAGGCCGCCTGGGCGGGGCCCACCCCCTCTATTGCCCTACTTTGGCTCCTATTTTTACCCGTGACGAGGAAATTCCAGAACAGAAGTCATTTTGCAAGTTCTCGACACGGAGCCGTCGCCACCCTCGGTTCTTCTTCGGGAGAGCTAATCTGGAGGCTGTTTGGCCTCCGGAGAGAGGAAATCACCGCCATCGTCATCACTATCACCACTCCATCATCCTTCCATGGCTTCTCCCATCATGTGTGAGTAATTCCCTGATGTAGGTGATGGGGATGGGAGAGATTGGCTGAGTTAAATCATGTAATAGTTCATCTGATTGTTGGGGGCATGTTGTCTATCATCTACTATGGTGTTTATCATCTTTGCTACTACTTGTTACTCTTAATGCTTGTCACTTTGGGCCCGAGTGCAATGATTTCAGATCTGAATACATTATGTTTTCATGAATATATTTGTGTTCTAGATCCTATCATGAGTAGTATGCACCTATTATAGTCCGGAACCGGCGATCCCAATGGTGACAGCTTGGGACACCAAAGGGGATAGATTATAGTTTGAGGATTCCATGTATCCATTGATTGTTAATGCTTTGTTCCGGTGCTCTTTGACAGGAGCACCTTAATCTCCATAAGTTCCTTTTGGCCCCGTTGATAGAAGCATGGTAGGACAAAATATGTTGTGGAAGTTCTTATTGCAAGCACGCACAACTACCTCGGGATACATGCCTAATGTTTGATATAGGCCTAGATGATCATTACTTTTCTATGTGCCTTGCCCCAAGTTAAATACATGATATCTCTCATCCATGAGCAACCCTCCATCTCCTTAGCCTACAATGTTTTAATACTACTGGTCACAAGTAGCTTTACTTTCGTTATTTTCCTTTCGTTGCTTTGCCACCATTATTTCTCTTGCCACCATCACCTCCATATCACCGTTGCTACTAATATTTCATTGCCAAGCAAGTATCTTTCAGGTGCGGTTGAATTGGCAACTCAACTGTTAAAGCTTATAAATATTCTTTGGCTCCCCTTGTGTCGAATCAATAAATTGGGTTAACTTACCCGCGAAAACTGTTGCGATCCCCTACACTTGTGGGTTATCAAGACCATTTTCTTGTGCCATTGCCGGGGAGCATAGCTTTATTCTCGGAGTCACTTGGAAATTATATCTGTTGATCACTATGAAGAATCTGAAAGATGCTAAAACCAAGATATACCCCTCGACTACAAGGACAGGTAAGGAACTACCATCTATGTGTGCACTTGATTCACCTTCTGTTATGAGTAAATTTGCGACAACACCACCTGCTACTGAATCTAATATGTCGCAAGTAATTGATGATGCTACTTCTGCAATGCATGATGCTTATGATGATACTTTTCTTGATACTATTCTGCCACTTGGTAAATTTCTTTATGAACAAATTGCTAGAGTGAATCCTGAAACTAATGATATTTCTGAATCTGATGAAATTATTGAAACTGAACACTATGATGCACCTGTTAGACCTAGCTCTCCTAGATATGAATTTCCTAATATACCTAAGGGTTATCTTTTGTAAGGGTATGTAGCAAGGGACTTTCTTGTTTGTAAGGATAGAGATGATCTTACGAAATTGCTATGCAAGTGGAAGGAAAAATCTTTGAATGCTAGAATGCAATATGTTCCCAAGTTTGCTACTTCACCTATCTTTGTTACTAATAAGTATTATGAATTCTCTGTCGATCCCGAGTTAATTACTTTGGAAGAATCTTATCCTTTCCATGGTTTTGAATCTAAAACTGTTGTGGTACACCTTACTAAATTGAATGATATAGCCACCCTATTTACTCATGAGGAAAAAATTTGTTATTACTTTATTCTTAAGTTCTTTCTATTCTCATTAAAGGGTGATGCTAAGATATGATTTAATTCTCTTGCTCCTGGTTGTGTGCATAGTCCCCAGGATATGATATTTTACCCTAAAAAGTATTTTCCTACCGATAAGAAACAAGTTGCCTTGCAAGAAATATTCAATTGTGTAAATTGAAGAAGAGAGTCTCCCACAAGCTTGGGCGAGGCTTCTCCCTTACTTAATGATTTGTCTGATCACCCTCTCAAGAAAAATGAAATACTTGATATATTTTATAATGGACTAACTAATGCTTCTAGGGACCACCTAGATAGTTTTGCTCGTTGGGTTTTTAGGGAACGAACTGTTGAACAAGCTGAACTACTATTGAATAATATATTGAGCAATGATAATGATTGGACTATTCCCGAACCACCTCCAAAACCAACTCCGAAGAAAAGGGGTATCCTATTCCTCAGTCTTGAAGATATGCAAGAGTCAAAGAAATATATGAAAGAAATAGGTATTAAAGCTGAAGATGTTAAGAATCTACCACCTATTGAAGAAATACATGGTCTTGATAACCCGACACAAGTAGTAGAGGTAAATGCTCTCCGTCGATTTGATGAAGGCGATATTCCTTATAACAAGTCCGCTAGCCAATGTCTGGATGAATTTGATAACTTTATTGTTAAGCAAGAAAATTTCAATGCTTATGTTAGTAGACAATTGAAACATAATCCTTACATGCTTGATCGCTTGGGTGATTATATGAGTAGAACTGTTAATGATCTTAGGCTTATATGTAAACATGCTTCCATGGTAACTACCCAAGTAGAACAAGTACTTAAGATACAGAATGATTTTCTCAATGGGACGATTAGTAAGAACAATTATCATTATGTTAGAGTTGCGACTAGAGGTGCTAGAATGACCCAGGAAGCTTTATATCCCAAGGGCCATCCTAAGAGAATTCAGCAAGATTCTCAAAGAGTTAATATTGATGCACCTGGTCCTTCTAATAAAAGGAAAAAAGAATGACGATAGGACTTTGCATGCTACTAGTGAACCTGTTGTAGAGTCACATGAAAACCCAACTGATATCTCTATTTCTGATGCCGAGACACAATCTGGTAATGAACATGAACCTATGGATAATTGTAATGATGATGTTCATGTCAATGCTCAACCTAGTAATGACAATGATGTGGAGACTGAACCTGCTGTGGATCTAGATAACCTACAACCTGGGAATAAGAGATATGATAAAAGAGATTTTGTTTCTAGGAAGCATGGTAGAGAAAGAGAACCATGGGTTCAGAAACCCATGCCCTTTCCTCCTAAATCATCCATGAAGAGGGATGATGAGGATTTTGAGCGCTTTGCTGAAATGCTAAGACCTGTCTTTTTACGTATGCGCTTAACTGATATTCTGAAAATGTCTCCTTATGCTAAGTATATGAAAGGTATTGATACAAATAAAAGAAAGATACTGGAAGCTGAGATTTCCACCATGCTTGCTAATTATACTTTTAAGGGTGCAATACCAAAGAAACTAGGAGATCCCGGAGTACCTACTTTACCTTGCTCTATTAAAGGAAATTATGTTAAAACTGGTTTATGTGACCTCGGAGCTGGTGTCAGTGTTATGCCTTTCTCTATATATATCGTAGACTTGACTTGATAAAGTTGACACCTACTGAAATCTCTCTGCAAATGGGTGATAAATCAACTGCTTTGCCCATCGGTATTTGTGAGGATGTGCGTGTTGTGGTTGCAAATGTTACTATCCTAACGGACTTTGTTATTTTTGATATTCCCGTGGACGATAGTTTGTCAATTATTCTTGGTAGACCCTTTCTGAATACTGTAGGGGCTGTTATTGACTACAACAAAGGCAATGTCACATTTCATGTTAATGGTAATGAGCATACAGTACACTTCCTAAAGAAACAACCTCAAGTTCATACTATCAACTCCATTGAAAAAATTCCAATGTTTACTATTGGAGACTTTGAATTCCCTCTCCCTACTGTCAAAAAGAAATATGATATACTTATTGTTGGGGACATGCATATCCCCATTGAGGCAACCTAGTGTTATTCGAAAGTACTGTGGTTCCATGTCATTCGAAAAAAGTTTGTCAATAAGACTTGATCAACCTTATTGATGGATTCTTTTTGACGGGCATCAGATGGATGAATTTAGAAAGAAAAACCTTCTGTACCCAACTTTCATTTTCTGTTCCTTAATTTCCATTTAGTAAAAATGCTATTATTTCTTTTTTTCCGTTTCATCCGTGGAATAGAAAAATGACCTCAAAATAAAATTTCTCGAAATGCCCTGAAAATTTAGTATGATTTTTTCTGAAATATTTAAGAATACTTGGCACTCGGAATAAATCAGGGGGCTACACCAGTGGGCCACAAGCCCGCAGGGTGTGACCACCCCCCTCGGCGCGCCCCTGGCTTGTGGGTCCCACGTGGGGCCCCTTCACTTATTCCAGCACCCATCCACTTTGTCTTCCTCCAGAAAAAATCTAACCATTCCTCATACCCTTGTTCTAACTCATCTTGCTGCCATTTTCGATCTCCTTGCTCAAAGCTCCATTAGCAAAACTATTGCAGGGGATTGTTCATCGGTATGTGACTCCTCCTATGGTCGAAATTAGTTTTTGTTCTAGTTCTTTATATATTGCAAAATTTTGCTCCATTGTGACCTAGTTCTTGAGCTTGCATGCCAAATTTATTTCTTATATATCACAAGTTGGTATAAAGTTTATTTTCCTCGCACTAATAAACCACACATATTTAAGGAGCAATTTTTATTGCTTGCACCGATGACAACTTACTTGAAGGATCTTACTCAACCCATAGGATCTTACTCTCAAGGCAAAACTGGGTTAAAGGTTTTTTCGATACACAAGTAGTATCTCTAATTGGTGCATGAGTTTCTGGCTGATATGAGATAGAAGCAAGCGACACATGTTGAAGGATCTACAAGCATATAACTTCTATTCGCAAATAAGAAAACATAACTCATTATATTGTCTTCCTTGTCCAACATAAACTTTTTAGCATATAATATTTTAATGTGTGCTCACAATCATAGAAGATGTCTAACATAATATATTTATATGTGAACCTCTCTTTCTTTATTACTTCCTTTTAATTGCAACAATGACCAATAGCTTTGTTTGTCAACTCACAACAAATTTCAATCATCATACTTTTTATATGTGAAGTCATCACTCCCATAAGATCATTATGTATGCTCTTTTGCTTTTATTCTATACTTCTTTCTATTTCTTTTTTCTTTAGATCATAGCAAGCAAGCAAAGCCCTCAACTCAAAACTACTATTTATTATATAACCCTCGGACTTTCTTACATAGGGGGAACAAAAGGAAAAACTTAAAACTAGATCACACTAAAACTTTATTCTACTAGAGCAAGATATAACTAAAAGGATGGAACAAAGAAAAATGAAAGAAAAATTAAAAAGGGGTGATGGTGATACGATACCGGGGAACCTACCCAAAGCTTGGCACAATCCAAGGGGAGTGCCCATACCCATGTGTTCGGTTGTCTTTCTTCGGAGGTGGTGATGTTCGATTTGCTGGTGAGGTTGAAAGCTTATCGAGTTTCCACTTAAGCATGAATTTTTGTTCCCTCATAACGTATACTTCCAGCTCAAGCCTCAATATCCTTTTATACAATTTACCCTTGCTCTCCTGCAGAAAGAAAGAAGGGATAAATAGCACCTTGGGTTTTCTCCTTGTATTAGGAAGACTTGACTTCTTGAACTTCACATGCATATCTTCGGGTTGAGGCAAGGGAATCTCCTCCTCGTACGAGCTTTCTACCGCATACTTTCATATCTCCTATTCCTCCTCTGAGCACAATCCATAAGGATCTACGTCCCCGTAGAGCTTGGGATTGGTAAGTTAACGTGATACATAGCTCTCCCCATCGGAATCATGGGACGACATCTTACTCTAAATCTTTTGCAGAAACATCTCAAATTGAAAACATGAGATATTGTCGAGATACGGTGGTCAAAACTTTAGGGAGATTATATAATTAATTTTTGCCGACCCGAAGGAGTATTACACAAGAAAATGGAGTCCGGAGGGTGCACGGGGTGGCCACAAGCTTGCAGGGCGCGGCAAGGGGGTAGGTCGCACCCCCCTGGCTTGTCGCCTCCTCGTGCATGCTTCAGACTGCTGTTAGTTTTCCTAATTTTTTAAATATTCCAAAAGTGGTAAAAATTGCCATTGAAAACAGTTTGGAGTCGGTTTGCTTACCGTAACACATACCTATTACTTTTCGGAGTCCGTGACATTCTCATAAGTCCCCCTAATGTGTTATTCTAGAGTTATGGTATTGATAATATTAGTTTCAACATTTATGGGAGTACCTGAGATATAATGTTTGATTCTATGCATGTTTACCACCTTCGTGTTCGTGCCTTCGACGTTGTTGATCTTGATGGCACTGGAGCGATAAACTTCCTCGATAATATAAGGCCTTCCCATTTAGAGAGAAGTTTTCCTACAAAAAATCTTAATCGACAGTTGTATAGCAGGACATGGTCACCTACATTGAATTCACGCTTTTGCATCCTTCTATCATGCCATCTCTTAACCTTTTCTTTAAACAACTTGGCATTCTCATAGGCCTGAGGTCTCCATTAATCAAGTGAGCTAATGTCAAATAACCTCTTCTCACCAGCAAGTTTGAAATCATAGTTGATTTCTTTAATTGCCCAATAAGCTTTATGTTCTAGCTCTAGACGTAAGTGACATGCTTTACCATAAACCATTTTATAAGGAGACATACACATAGGGTTTTTGTAAGCGGTTCTATAAGCCCATAATGCATCATCAATTTTGTTTGACCAATTCTTTCTAGATCTATTAACGGTCTTTTGCAAGATCAATTTTATTCCTCTATTGCTCAATTCTACTTGCCCACTAGAATGAGGATGATAAGGAGATGCAATTCACTACAGGAATCAGACACTTTGCCCTCTGCGAGAACACACGGCAAAGAGGTGTTCCACTGATGGCAAAGACCATTGCCGTCTGCCTCCTGTCGGCAAAGTTTCTATGTCAGCTTTCCACGGCATAGTAGCTTCTTTGCCGTCAGCCTTCCCGAAGCGGACGGAAAAGGGCTTTGCCATCAGTCTCTGGCACCGGGCAGTCGGCAAAAGTCTTGAGACGGCATCCGACAGGCAACGCCTCCATTAGGGATAACGGAGGCTTTGTCGTCTGCTTCCCCCCTTCTCTTTGCCGTCTGCTTCCCCCCTTCTCTTTGCCGTATGCTTCCCCCCTTCTCTTTGCCATCTGCTGATATGGGCCAGCCCATAACTGCCCCAGTCGGCTCTTCTCTTTGCCGTCAGCCTACCCAGGCAGCAGACGACAAAGAGGTTATATGGGCCAGCTGCTGCTGCCCCCAGGGTGCACAGCTGGGTGCCACGTGGCCCCTTTGCCGTCTGCCAACTCATGGCAAAGACCTTTCCCTTCAGCTGGCAGACGGCAAAGAGCCCATATAGTAACTGTTTTATTTGTTTTATATTATTTCATAGCACATATATATATATATATATATATATATTTGACAGCACATATATGATATATATTTCACAACGCATATATATAGTTCACAACACACATATGATATACATGTAAAGTTCATCAATGTACATCCCATATATAGAAAGAACCAACATACAAAGTTTTACACTGTTCATCCATAGATACATATACATATAGTTCGACATTGTTCATCAACTCAAATGAAAACTAGAACTAAAGCACTCCATGAATGCCAGCTTCCATGCATGTAGTACATCCAATCTGCAAAAATGTGAATAAGAAAGTCAGAAGAAGAAGAACAATACCATATGATGTTTTTGAGCTAATTACGTCATTTTAGAGGAAAACAAGCTAAGAATATAATATTCATGAGCTAACCAAGGTTCTTATGCCATTTTGAGCTTATTATGTCATTTTGGAGCTAAATGGGCTAATTATGTCACTGTTGGGGAAAATAAGGTAAGGAGAATATGAAAGAGGGGAAGAAAGAGGAGGAGGAGGAGAAGAAGAAGAAATCAAGAAGAAGGAGAAGGAGGAGGAGGAAGAGAAGGAGGAGAAGGAGGAGAAGGTCTTCTCCTCCTTCTCCTTCTTCTCTCCTCCTTCTCCTTCTTCTCCTCCTCTCCTCCTCCTTCTTCTCCTCCTCCTCATTCTCCTTCTCTTCTTGTTCTCTTCTTCTTCTTCTTCTTCTTCTTCTTCTTCTTCTTCTTCGTCTTCTTCTTCTTCTTCTTCTTCTTCTTCCCTCTTTTCATTTTTCCTATTTCTTCTCCTCTTCTTGGAGCTAAATTATCTAATTATGTCTTTTTGGAGCTAAATGGGCTAATTATGTCATTTTATAGGAAAACAAGCTAAGTATATAATATTCATGAGCTAACCAAGGTTCTTATGCCATTTTGAGCTTATTATGTCATTTTGGATCTAGAGGGGCTAATTATGTCATTGTTGGGGAAAATAAGCTAAGGAGAATATGAAAGAGGAGAAGAAAGAGGACGAGGGGAGGAAGAAGAAGAAATCAAGAAGAAGGAGAAGAAGAAGGAGAAGGAGGAGAAGGAGGAGAAGCAGGAGAAGGTCTTCTCCTCCTTCTCCTTCTTCTCCTACTCCTCTCCTCCTCCTTCTCCTTTTCTTCTTCTTCTCTTCTTCTTCTCTTCTTCTTCTTCTTCTTCCTTCTTTTCATTTTTCTTATTTCTTCTCCTCTTCTTGGAGCTAAATTATCTAATTATGCCTTTTTGGAGCTAAATGGGCTAATTATGTCATTTTGGCTCTAAATTAGCTAAGTATATATTATTCATGAGCTAACCAAGGTTCTTATGCCATTTTGAGATTATTATTTCATTTTGGAGCTAAATGGGCTAATTATGTCATTGTTGGGGAAAATAATGTAAGGAGAATATGAAGGAGGAGAAGAAGGAGAAGGAGGGGGAGGAGGAGAAGGAGGAGAAGGAGGAGAAGAAGGAGAAGGTATTCTCCTCCTTCTCCTTCTTGTCCTCCTCCTCTCCTCCTCCTTCTCCTCCTTCTCCTCCTCCTCCTTCTGCTTCTTCTTCTCTTCTTCTTCTTCTTCTTTTCATTTTTCCTATTTCTTCTCCTCTTCTCCTCTTCTTGGAGCTAAATTATCTAATTATGTCTTTTTGGAGCTAAATGGGCTAATTATGTCATTGTGGAGCTAAATTAACTAAGTTGTGAGCTAACCAAGGTTCTTACGATGTTTTTACCTAACTAAGCTAAACTAGCTAATTATGTCAAAAATGAACTAGAGAAAAACTTACCACAATGGTCATGGAGGAGAAACACCAGGGTTGTTCGCGTCGGCTTCATTTGGAGATGGTTGCCGTGGAGAAGGGTCGTGCGATGCCGCTCAGGAGTTATTCTACAGAAAAGATATTTTGTAATGTCTCAGTTAGCATGATGACACTCAATTGTTAATACTAGTTTATAATGACCACTGAAATGAAACTCACCGTGCCAATCACAGAGAAGACGGGCATCGGCGGAGGGGCTTGACTGGTCTTCTCGTACATAGACTGCACATTCGGTTTTGAAGAGTTAGTCGTATTAGTTAGTAATGAAACAAACATTACACACATGATTTGGCTAATGTGAAAAAGAAACTTACCACAATAAGCTTGTACATGGCGAGGTGAGCCGCCTCATTCCGGGCCCTCTCCTCCTCAATCAACCGAGTCGTGGTCCGGTCCCTCTCCTCAAGAGCGGCCTGAAGAGCAGCTTGGCTTGCCGCTCTATCTTTCTCAAGAGCAGCCTCGTTTGCCGCTCTCTCTTTCTTAAGAGCAACCTGCAACACCATTCCTCGTTACCACAATAATGATCGATCGCAACACACACCATGAAATGGATGAAAGTTTTATGAGTCCGTACAACTAACCTCGATGGCAAGATCGACTGGCCGTGGACGAGGCGTTATCTTCGGACAGGAGCTGGACTGGTGCGCCTTGACCTCCGGGAGAGTGAGTGGACAACGTATTATCCCATCTCCAATGGCTATCGAGCCATGGGGCCTCCCGCCACCAGATATCATCACTAGCTATGGATCCAAAGGTTCCTGGCTCGGGTTAAAGTCCTCCCCTTTCCAAGCCTTCCCCGTGTCCCTGTATGTCACGAGCTTGTGGTGGGATTAGATGTTGGTGAAGTTATTTGGATCATCCAGGTCGGACTCAGAGAAGGCCTTCGCCTTCTTGTACGAGGAGATATGGGCCATGCCATAAAGGTCATAAAACTATGGCATCTCCATCTTATTGTGATGCGCCTAAAAGACAGGAACAAAGTATTAGTAAGGGGCTCAAGCTAGCATGAAGAATGAATTTCATGAATCATGAAGCAAACCACATACCCAGTTTTGTCCGAATTGATGTAAGTTGGCGCTGCCTTGATGGTGTGGCACAGCAACCATTTGGCTACGCCGATCCTTCGCATTGTCATGGACGGATCGCAAGTTGCCTATGCACCACTCATTAACCAACGCCTCCCAACAATCTATCTTATCCGCACACCATCTCGGGGGCACCTATAAGTTATTAGAAAGAATTTTGAGCGCTACGCCTATGAATCAAATCAATAAAACTACGTACAAGGCCTTAAGAATATGTAATTACCTTCATGTACTGCTCCTTCTTCAGATACTTTCCGCGGCACTCCTTCTTCTGCTTCTTAATACCACGCATGGCGTAGTAGTCTCGAATAGCCTGCGGCCAAGCCTCGTGGCGTAAGTTCTATAATAACCACCTACACTCGGCCTCGAGAACCTTGGCCACCTCCTCCTCATATCCCTCCTCACACCTATAGAAGGTCTGCAATCAAACGAGACAACACCGATTAGTACAATAATTAGCTATATTATTAATTTTAGATTGTGTAAAAGGATAATTTACCTAAAAGTTGTTGATCACCATCTCGGCCCTCGTGTGGTACAAGACACCATCTATAATCTCCTCCGGCAGGGCCTGCGCAGCCTGGTAGTGCTCCCAGGTAAATCCTAGTGTAGGAACCTCACGCTCGCCATGCAACGTGACAAACCCCGGGAAATTTGTCCGACAAAGCACATCAAGGACGCTGTTTGGCTTGCGGACTCCACCAGGGTGTTTTCATTCCCTGTAGAATGATAAGGTCAACGCATTAGATATCTTAAGAAACTTGAAGGCAGAAGTTAAAAAAGAGTAAATGTACTTACATATCCCCTTCAGGCTTAATTACCGATCTCTTCTCGTGGGTAGCCGGTGCGACCGGGAGACGTGTACTACCATGCTTGTACACGGTGCCCCCTTCCACCTGCACGTCGCCCTCACTATTCGTAGACTCATCCCTGCCATCCCCGCCCCCTGAGCCACCCGGACCCTCTGTCCAATCCGACATCTCGGTCCGCCCCGGCCAGGCACCCCATCCAGACGTCTCCATGTCGGCCAAAGCCTCAGGAACCGGAGTCTTGTGGGTCGAACGCACCTTGACCCGAGGCTGATCTTCGACCGAAGTCTCATGGGCCGAATGCCCATCCACCCGAGGCTCCTGGACCGGAGTCCCCGTAACCTCCTCTGCAAACGGGTCCACCATAGTAGTCCTGTGCTCGGGAGAATGAGCTGGTGGCGTTGGCGAGGATGGCTCAATAGTCCTCCTAGATCTTCCGCGGCCACCACCTCTCCCTGTACCCTTCCCCTTCTTCCCTACCTGACCAGCACCTCTCCCAGTGGGCAATGCCGCTGACGAAGAAGAACCCGCGGGTGGTGTCGTCAGACTGTCTGCCAAGGCCCTACGAAGAGATAGGGGTGGAATGGAAGTACCACCCCTCGTGCGGGCCGCTGAAGAAGAACCCGTCAAGCGATCTGGACCCGCGCCCACCATCTTTCAACACCTCTGACATGCCATGATAAAGATTAAAAGAAATTAGTACAACATAAAAAAATTGAATAACTGACATGAATAATAATATGTACATGAATAATAAAGATTAAAACATATATAATTTATGTTGGGAATCTTACAAACTAATAATCATCATCAATAAATGCATCATCATCATCACTATCACGCATGTCTTCATGCATGACGTGCTCATCGGGTTCAACGGCATGAAGTAGTGAAAGGCCTTTCTGTAATCGGTCAAGCATTCCCCGGTCATCCACATTAGTAACCTCTTCTAGTTCCAGCTCTGCTGGTTCCGGCTCAAGGGTGAAGTCGGATTCATTGTCGCTGTCAACTTCCATGTTCTGGGGTGAAGCACGGCGGTTCTTGAAATGTTTCTTGGAAAGACGTGTTTCTTGGAAAAATTATCCATCATATGTGTCTGGGTTAATGTGAGGTTCATAATCCTGTTCATTTGGGAGAGGTGGTCTAACACGTGGCGACACTTCATAAACAACATACCAACCTTCCAGATTCTTATCAATTTGGCATGCCCATGTTAGATAGAAAACTTGGGTCGCCTGTTGAGCCGTAATATAGACATCGGGAACATCTAAATGGGGTTTTGGATTGATTTCGACTAGTCCTATATGTTCACGAGTTCTTCTAGTCTCCTTCGGCTGGAACCAATAACATTTGAAGACTACGAACTTCGGTGGGTTTTCACCGTAGAATTGAAGTTCATAAATTGCTTCAACTCTTCCATAATACTCGATAACACCTTCGCCGATAGCAGAGACACCACAATTTGTAGATTCCCAGTCAGGCATAGATAGATCTTTGCCAAAGGTACGAAAGAGATACCTGTTGATGTTGTATTTCTCAAATGAACGGACCTTATAGTCAAAACCATTAGCGGCTTGTCTCAATTCGGCGTCCATAGACTTTGAATTAGCCTACAAGTTTAATACGAAACGATTGTTGCATTAGCCGTAAGTTAGACCAAGAAATGAAATGGTCCATTATTGATAATTACCATTTGTTTGTACCAAGAGATGAAACCAGTATAGCCGCCTCATGTCTTTGCCAGAAGCTCATAATCTTCGACGGGATCATTTTGGATCACCGCTCCATCTGAGAATTTGGCAACGTATCGGCTGTATGAAATATTCGGGAATAAGAGCAGTTCAAAGGAATTAGAAGTTATGGGAAAATGTGCCGAGAACTTACTCGATGTACGACTGCACTTATGTTATGTTGTTGAAGATATACAACGAAATGTTCTTCCATTCTTCGACATCCAACGTTATTGGTTTTGAAGCACCGGCTGGTGCGAGCTTCCCTTTGAATAGGCTGAGGTTGGACCCACCTTTTTTAGAGTTTGCATCATTGTGCCGAGGCTTCGGATTATACAAATGATGATTTTTGGCTTCGTAGTGTGCTGTCACAAAGTTTGCCACCTCCTCAGTAATGAATGCCTCAGCCATCGATGCTTCAATTCTATGCTTATTTTTACATTTAGCTCCAAGCGTCTTCTACATCCTCTCAGATCCATAGCACCAACGATTTTTCACGGGCCCACCCAATCTTGCCTCGTTCGGTAGATGTAAAATCGAATGCTGCATTGGATTAAAGAAGCCCGACGGAAAGATCTTCTCTAACTTGCACAACAACTCTGGTGCAAACTCCTCCATGTCATCTACCACGCCAGGCGACAATTCTTTCGCACAAAGAACACAGAAGAAATAGCTCAGCTCCGCCAGTACTAGCCATTCATCCTCAGGAATAAAGCCACGTCACATCACCGGCATTACCCGCTCTAGCCATATGTGCCAATCATGACTCTTGAGACCAAATACTTTTATGTTTTCAAGAATTGCTCGCCTCTTTAGATTCGCTGCATACCCATCGGGGAACATCAAGTGTATTTTGAAACACAAGATAATTTCCTTCATAGCTGGCTGAAAGTGCGTTATATGGACTAGAGGGGGGGGTGAATAGGAGATTTTTAGAATTTCATCACTGAGGAAATTTCTTTTGAGTAAATTCCTCACTCATGACTAACTCACAGCGGAAACAGTAAAGGATCAGAAGTGCAAAGTTTCACAACAGCAGTTTTTCAGAGTGAGGAATGTGAAAACAGATTGCACAGTGAGCAGGCACGCAGAATACAGATGAGGATTAACTGACATGAAGAATTTGGGGTTGAGGAAATTCAGATAAAGTCTTCAGCAAATTCTTCAAACAGTAGCAGTGAAAGTCATCAACACATAATACGAGGAAAGTAAGGAGTTGAGGAATTAGAACCCGTTTCTCAGTGAAGACAGTCGTTGATGACCCAGTTCCAACTGCTGTGACAGTCGTACATCTGGTTTGGAGCGGCTTGGTATTGAAACCAAAGGACACACAGTCCCGGGACACACAGTTCCTACCGTGTTCTCCTTGGGCTAAGAACACACAGTCCTCGCTCAACACTCGTGGTAAGTCTTCAGGGCAGACTTCCAAACCCTCACAAACTTGGTCACCCGGCGATCCACAATTGACTGCTGGAAAGCTCTAGACCATGACGCCTAACCGTCTGGAGGATGCACAGTCCTCAAAGGTAAAAGGCTTCAGTCCCACACAGGAACAACTTCTTAAGTGATGCTCAATCACTAGGTTTGGTTTGTGGTTTCGGTGTATGGGGTATTTCCTCACTGATGAATTACTCTCGAAGACTCTGAGGAATTGGGTTGCTCTTATGACAAGTGTCAGATTCTAACGGAGCAGCCAATCAGCTAATGGTTGTGGGGGTGGCTATTTATAGCCTGGGAGCATCCCGACATGATTTGACACTAATGCCCTTAAATAATACGACCGTTGGAGTGGATAAGACCAATGACTTGGCGTGGCTATCGAAACGGTCGGAACCCTCAACTGTGAGAGTCCTCATGTCACTCGTATTCCTCACTTGAGGCTTTTGGTAGGATTAGGCTTGGGTTGAGCATCATGAGGAAATTCATTCCGAAGTGTAACTTCGCCCCCCTTTAACTGTACGGTGTTCCTATTACTCAAATGTGAAGAAAATAAAACAGAAAGAGTAAATCTTCATGCTTCAAATTCTTCAGAGTGATTTTCTTCAGGACACACCGAATTCCTCAATTTCAGTATCTTCATGAGGAATATCAATTTCATCGCAGATTCCTCGCGATTCATTTCTTCAGCTTCAGACCAATTTCTTCAACCAAAGATATATATTTTTCGGGGTCGATATTCTTCAAATATCTCAAACTCCTCAATGACTTATAGATCCTGTGTACACACATAAACACATTAGATACTTAACCTATAAGTCTTCAAACCACCGAAATCACTAAGGGGCACTAGATGCACTTACAATCTCCCCCTTTTTGGTGGTTGACGACAATTAGGTTAAGTCTTCAACAGGGATCAAAAATATGAAGTGTAAATACTCATTTGAGGAATTTGAAATCAAGATTCAGAGAGACTCCCCCTGAAGATGTGCATATCGTGAGGATTTTGCTTTTCACAGCAAATGCACATTGATGATTTATATCATGGAGATCTCCCCCTGAGTCTTGTATGTCATGCATACATGTAACATATCATATGAAGAAAATGAAAATGCATGATGACAAATGGTATCTGACAAATTCCAGCATGCGTGCATTAGAACTTGAGGAATAAGCATGCGAAGAAAAACGTTCAAAAGCGTCAGAGTACCATTAGGCTTAAGTTACAACTCATTACATAAAAACTTCAGAAGATCCAAGAGTTTGTAACTTAAATATAGTTCATAAGCCCCAAAAATATCCTGCTTGAAGACTAACTCTCAAGTTTCTCCCCCTTTGTCATCAAGTGACAAAAAGGGACAAACTGAGGACTAACGCCCGAGAAGACTTCACTTCTTGGCGGTTGAGGAAGAGCCGTGACACTTCTTGGGAGTAGTCTTCTTCCTTGGACCGGTAGCAGTGTCGAGCTGTTCTTCATCAGTTTCAGCAGTGCGAAATGAAGAAAAGGAGCTGTCTTCAAGGTCTGGAATTGGAATGGGCTTGAACTTCTTCTTGGGAGGCCACGACCAGTCAAAGTCTCGCTCAAAGTCCATGTCTTCAAGCTCAGTCTGAGTCTTCAGATGTGCAAGTGTAGCCCAGGTGCGATCAAAAACCATCTATGGCAACGTAGACTCGAGGATTCCTTGGATCTGCCGCTTTATCCTGATGCAATCCATCAAAATGTTTCCACGCTTCCCCATCCAATGTGTGTACCACCCTCTTATTCCCATCCACATCTAGTTCGGCTCTTTTGCCTAATTTGTGCCATGTCATCTGTCTGGTTGTCTCTTCGACCATGAAAAGACGTTGAAGCCTTGGTACTATTGGGATATACCTAAGAACACTAACTGCGATTTTGGTCTGCCTCTTCTCACCCATACCGCTGTCTACCACAAGATACGTGCAAGACTCGCAATTGGGACAATAGTCCAAGTGTGCATACTCCTTCCTAAATAAGACACATCATTTCTCACATGCATCTATCTTCTCATAGGGCATCTTAAGTACACGAAGTATATTGTCCGACTGGTACAGGTTTGCATGCATGACATGGCCTTTGGGTAGGAAGCGTCCAAATAGTGTCACATCGCGTTGTAGCATTCTCTTCCCAAGTTGAACTCAGCCTTCAGAGCCATTACTTGTGCAATTGCATCCAACTGACAAAGCTCAGTGTGCTCATGGAGAGGACGTTTTGAAGACCCCAACATTTCATAGAAGGCCTTTGCAGATTCCTCCATCTCATCTTCCGAATGTCGGGAATCATCAAAGTCTTGCACCATGTCTTCGATCCCGGTACCATGCTCGTCGGTGCGACGATGGACCACCTCACCTCTGGTGCGTCGTATAGACTCACCATGAAATGTCCACACCGTATAATTAGGCTTAAAACCCTCCTCTACATGTGTTTAATCATTACAACCTCTGTCGTCTTTTTATAGTTGTCGCATCTAGGACAGGGGCAATAGTTTCTTTCCTGGCCATTTGCAAATGCGGCTTTCACAAACTCCTTGGTTTTTAGAAACCATGCTTTCGTCATCTCTTTCTGGCTAGGGTGACCGGTGTACATCCACACACGATCACTCATCTTGCCTAGCTACTTAACACACAAGAAATATATTTATAAATAATTCAGCATATATATTCATCAGTTAATCAAGTTCTCCATTTTTATTACGTCCATGCAACCTACATGCTAATAGGTAAAGATAGGTCCTAATCCCACCTGAGTATGTGTAGATTGGGTTCGTTTTCCCATGCTCTGCTCCGTGTCCAACGCAAAATTTCGGCAGCACCTCCCCACTGTTCTACTGATACATGTCTCCGCAATAAAAAGAGAGGATGTGTATCCAGAGAACAACAGGGAGGCATTGACGAAATTATGCATCGGATCCGGAAAAAAGCATATGGGAAAACAAACCCAATCTACACATACTCGGGTTGTCCATGGATAACGTTGGACAATTCGAAAGAATCACGGTTATAAATATAAGCAAATGCATGCATATTTATAACTGTAACCCTTTGAAACACGAGACGCATACTGGTCACACATATTGATAAATTAATTTAATTACCTACATCTAGCAAGTTTCATCCAAAAACCGACCCACAGTAAATGAAGGGGCGAGGAGGAGATGACATTGGTACTGACCCACGAATGGAGGGGCGGAGCTTGTAGAATGCACGGGGAGGTCTTTGCATAGCAGAACTCACATTGACAAGATAACTGTCACATGTAAATCCACCCGATCAACACAAATATTTTGTGTTCATTAATAAAATTGAAAAATTTATGACCTAACACAAATATACGGTGTATTAACAGTTGCGCGGAGTTTCGTGCTGGGGTGTGAGGATGTCGTGTTGGGGCGTCGTGTCGGGGTGTCGGGGCATCGTGTCAGGGTGTCATTTTCTTCTTCTTCCTCTTATTTTTTCGTCTTCTTCTTTTCTTCTTCTTCCATTTCTTCCTTTTCTTCTTCTTGTCCTTCATCTTCTTCTTCTTCTCTTCTTCTTTTGCCGGCAGGGGGAGAGAAGAAGAAGGAGGGCTCCTTCTCCTCCTTCCCCTTCTCATCTTCTTCTCTTCTTCTTCTTCTTCTTCTTCCTTCTTTTCATTTTTCCTATTCTTCTCCTCTTCTCCTCTTCTTGGAGCTAAATTAGCCAAGTATGTCTTTTTGGAGCTAAATGGGCTAATTATGTCATTTTGAGGAAAACAAGCTAAATATATAATATTCATGAGCTAACCAAGGTTCATATGCCATTTTGAGCTTATTATGTCATTTTGGAGGATAATTAGCTATGTTCTGAGTTAACCAAGGTTCTTATGATGTTTTTACCCTAACTAAGCTAATTATGTCATATTGGAGGATAATTAGCTAAGTATGTCTTTGTTGGGGAAAATAAACTACGTAGAAGAAGAAAGAGAAGAAGAAAGAAGAGAAGAAGAAGGAGAAGGAGGAGAAGGAGAAGGAGGAGGAGGAGGAGAATGAGAAGGAGGAGGAGGAGAAGAAGAAGAGAAGAAGAAGGAGAATAAGAAGGAGAAGCAGGAGGAGAGAAGAAGAAAGAGAAGAAGGAGGGCTCCTTCTCCTCCTCATCCTTGTCCTTCTTCTTCTCTTCTTCTTCTTCTTCTTCCTTCTTTTCATTTTTCCTATTTCTTCTCCTCTTCTCCTCTTCTTCTTTTTCTCCTCCTCCTCCTCCCCCTCTTCTCCTCTTCTACCTCCTCCTCCTCTTCTTCTTCTTCTTCCTCTTATTTCTATTTCTGTTTTTCTTTATCCTCTTCTTCTACTTATTCTTCTTTTCTTATTTTTCTCTTCTTATCCTTCTTATTTTTTTCTTCTTCTCTTCTTCTTTTCTTCTTCTTCTCTTCTTCTCTTCTTCTCTTCTTCTCTTCTTCTCTTCTTCTTTTCTTCTTCTCCTTCTTATTTTTCTTCTCCTCTTCTTCTTCTTCTTCTTCTTCTTTTTATTTTTCTTCTCCTCCTCCTCCTCCTCTTCTCATCTTCTCCTCCTCTTCTTCTTCTTCCTCTTCTTTCTATTAAGCTAACTAACTAACTAACCTAACTAACCAAGCTAACTAACTGACCTAACTAATTTAACAAGCTAACTAACTAACCTCAACCTAATAAACTAAAAAACTAACCTAACTAATTTAACAAAATAAAAATAATGAAAAACTAGATCTTATGTATGGCTGGAAGACCACCACCACAGAGATCATGACAATATACCAAGCCCTAAATCAGTGGGTATCTAGCTAGATGTATAGTAGAAACTCAAACTGCTCCATGACAGATGGTCTTTATATGAAAAGATAGCATTTGTGTTACCAATTCCTACTTTTTGCAACTTAATTTTGCTATTGAGCACCACAGGCTAGTGGCAGATGGTCTTTATTACAGATTTTCCCAAACACAGCAAAATAATAAAAGCTTGGGCATTATTACATATTTCCCCAAACAGGTGATTTGAACTATGAGTATGGTTATGTGACACTTGTAGACATATGCATTAAGGTTCATTCAAGAATGTGACAGTAGTGCCTCTATCTACACAAGAAGAAGTAATTGTGAGGGTTAAACCTACAATGTTCACGGAGGAACATCAGCACAGAACCATGGCATGATTTCACAGATGTTCCACAAGAACCATAGGAACCAAACAAGCACATCGGTAGTAGATAAAGTCTAAGCTAACCTTGAGGGCTAAACCCACTAAAATGGCAAGAACAAAACATCACCACAACCCAGAACCGGACAAATTGCGTGGGGGGGCTCACCAGCCGGGGCGGCGGCGCCGGGGGTGTTGGGGTGGCGGGGCGGCGCCGGGGACGGTGGTGAGGCGGCACCGGGGCTGTGGGGGCACCGGGGCGGCGCCGGGGGCGGTGGGGAGGCGGCATCGGGGCTGTGGGGCACTGAGGCGGCGCCGGGGGTGGTGGGGCGGCGATGCGACAGGGCCGGTGGGTGGCGACGGTGGTGGCAGCGGTGGGCGTCGGGGATAGGAGTGGAAGAGAGGGTGGAGCGTGTAGGAGTGAGTGAGATAGAGGGGCCGGGGTGGAGCAAAGAGCCGTTACAGACGTTAGCTCTTTGCCGTCTGCTGGCGGGCCGAAAAGAGTCTAGACTCTTTGCCGTCTGTCTCCGGACTATTTGTCATCCGCTAGCATAGGTGAAAGAAGAGACTCGAGTTTGAGCTAACGTCCCCGCAGTCAGGTGGGCCCCACCTGTAGCTTTGTCGTCTGCTGTGCGGCTCTTTACCGTCTGCGGCTGACGACAAAGAAGTGACTGATGGCAAAGACCTTTTATGCCATCAGCCAGTTCTTTCTCATCCGCTTTGTGGAAGCTGATGGCAAAGACACTCTTTGCCATCAGCCAGCAGACGACAAAGATCTGGCAGACGGAAAATAACTGAATTCCAGTAGTGATTCCATGATTAACACCATACCTAGTAAGCAATTTACGGAAAGCACCATGAATAAAGTGTGAACCACCATCAGTCATTAAATATCTAGGGACTCCAAATCTAGGGAAAATAACTTTTTTAGCATTTTAGTAGAAGTGTTATGATCAATGCTACTAGTTGGAATAGCTTCTACCCACTTAGTAACACAATCACAAGCAACTAGAATATAAGTATACCCGTTGGATTTTGGAAAAGGTCCCATATAATCAAAACCCGAAACATCAAATGGTTCTCTAACAAGAGTGTAATTCATAGGCACTTCGTGACATCTACTAATATTACTAATTCTTTGACATTCATGACAATACAAGACAATCTTAGGAGCATCCTTGAAGAGAGTAGGCCAATAAAACAGATTGTAATACCTTGTGTGCAGTTCTATCTCCCGCGTGCTGTCATCCGTAGTCCTCAGAGTGACACTTGTATAGGATTTGTCCTTCTTCATGCTCAGGTACACAATGTCTAATAATACCATCTACCCCTTCTTTATAAAGGTGTGGATCGTCCGAAAAGTAATGTCTGAAATCATAGAAGAACTTTTTCTTTTGTTGGTATGTGAAACTAGGCGATATAAATTTAGCAACAATGTAATTAGCATAATCAGCATACCAAGGAGCATTGCGTGAAGCATTTATAACAGCTAATTGTTCATCAGGGAAGCTATCATCAATATGTAGTGGGTAATCAAGAACATTTTCTAGTCTAGACAAGTTATCTGCTATGGAGTTATCAGCGCCCTTTCTATCACTAATATGCAAATCAAATTCTTGTAGCAGAAGGACCCATCTAATAAGTCTAGGCTTAACATCTTTCTTTTCCATAAGGTATTTAATAGCAGCTTGATCAGTGTGAACAGTTACTTTGGAATCAACAATATAAGGTCTAAACTTATCAGAAGCAAACACAACCACTCAAAATTCCTTTTCAGTGGTAGCGTAGTTTCTTTAAGCACTGTCTAGAGTTTTACCAGCATAATGGATGACATTTAGTTTCTTATCCACTCTTCGTACTAGAACAACACCAATAGCCTAATCACTAGCATCACACATAATTTCAAAGGGTAGGTTCCAATCAGGTGGTTGAACAACAGGTGCAGTGATTAAGGCTTTTTTAAGAATTTCAAATGCTTCTACACAATCATCATCAAAACAAATGGAATATCCTTTTGCAAAAGATTAGTGAGAGGCTTAGAAATTTTAGATAAGTCTTTAATAAATCTCATATAGAAACTAGCATGACCAAGGAAACTTCTTGTACCTTTGATATCTGTTGGACACGACATTTTTTCAATAGCATCAACTTTAGCTTTGTCAACTTCAATACCTCTTTCGGAGATTTTGTGTCCCAATACGATGCCTTCATTAGCCATAAAGTGGCACTTCTCCCAATTCGAGACAATATTAGTTTCTTCACATCTCTGCAAAACTTGATCAAGGTTGCTCAAGCAATCATCAAAAGAAGTTTTGTAAACGGAAAAATCATCCATGACAACCTCAACAATCTTTTCACAAAAGTCAAAGAATATAGCCATCATACATCTTTGAATGGTAGTAGATGCATTGCATATACCAAAAGGCATACGTCTATAAGCAAGGTACCAAAAGGGCAAGTAAAAGTGGTCTTCTCTTGATCCTCTTTGATACAAGTATTTGAGAGAAACCAGAGTAACCATCTAGAAAGCAAAAATGTGTATGTTTGCATAGTCTTTCTAGCATTTGATCTACAAAAGGTAGCGGATAATGATCTTTCCTAGTAGCCTTATTTAATTTCCTGAAATCAATTACCATTCTATATGCAGTAACAATTCTTTGCGGGATTAATTCATCTTTATCATTACGAACAACGGTAATACCTCCCTTTTTAGGGACACAATCAACGACACTAACACATCTACTATTAGCAATAGGACAAATTGTACGTGCCTCCAGAAGCTTTAGTATTAGATTTCCTACCACTTCCTTCATTTTAGGATTTAATCGTCGTTGGTGATCAACAATTGGTTTAGCATCAGTCTCCATATTGATTTTGTGCTGTCATAGAGTGGGGCTAATGCCCTTAAGATCATCAAGTGTATATCCAATAGTGGCATGGTGCTTCCTTGGAGTTTTCAATAATCTCCCTTCTTCATGCTCTGAAAGGTTAGCAGTAATAATAATAGGATATATGTCTTTTTCATAAAGATAAGCATACTTCAGAGTATCAGGTAATTGTTTAAGCTCAAACACGGGATCACCCTTAGGTGGACGACGATCCCTGAGTATTTCAATAGGTAGGTTGTGTTTCAGAATAGGCTGTTGATCAAAGAAAATCTTATCTATTTCATTCCTTTCATTCATATACATATCATTTTCATGGTCTAGCAAATATTATTTTAAGGGATTGGTAGGAGGCACAACAATAGAAGCGATACCAATAATTTCATCTTTACTAAGAGGTTCTTTGTCATGGGGTTGTCTACGAAATTTAGAGAAATTGAACTCATGAGATGCATCCCCAAAACTTATAGTAACCGTTTCCATTTCACAATCAATCTTAGCATTAAAAATATTCAAGAAGGGTCCACCGAATATAATGGGACAAAAATCATCTTATGGGGAACCGAGAACAAGAAAATCAGTAGGATACTTTATTTTGTCACACAAGACTAAAACATCTGTAGGAATCCCAATTGGTGAAATAGTATCTCTATTAGGAAGCTTGATGGTAACATCAATTTCCTCTAATTAGGCTGGTGCAATATCATTCATAATTTATTGGTATAAGTTAAAGGGAATTGCACTCACACTAGCACCCACATCACATAAGCCATAATAAGAATGATCTCCTATTTTAACAGAAACAACAGACACGCCAAGAATAGGTCTATGTTTACCCTTAGTATCAGGTCTAGCAATTCTAGCGGCTTCATCACAGAAATGAATGACATGCCCATCAATATTATCAAGCAAGAGATCTTTAACCATAGAAATATTAGGTTCAACTTTATGAACTACAGTTGAAGCTGTAGCATGTTCCTTTATCATAACAGGAAAGGGTGGTTTCTCAATATAATGAGTAGGAATAAAGGGATCAACATTATAAATAATGGTTTCTTCTTCAACTTTAATAGGTTCTATACCACTTTAACTTCAATGGGAGGATGATATTTAAACAGCTTATCCTTGCGGAGAACAACATGAGTAGCAAAAGATTCACAAAATGAAGCTACTACTTCAGAGTCAAGTCCATATTTAGTGCTAAAATCACAAAAAGTATCAGTGACTATAAAGGATTTAACACAATCGGAATTAAGGCTTATACCTGACTCATTACCTTTGTCGAGTTCCCAATCTTCAGAGTTGAGTTTAATTCTTTCCAATAAGTCCCATTTGAATTCAATATCTTTCTTCATAAAAGAAGCAGCACAACAAGTGTCGAACATGGATTGATCATTACGAGAGAGACGAGCATAAAAATTATGAATAATAATTTCTCTTGGAAGCTCACGATTGGGGCATGAATATAACATTGACTTAAGCCTCCCCCAAGCTTGAGAGATTCTTTCTCCTTCAAGAGGTCAAAAATTATAAATATAATTCCGGTCACGATGAACATGATGCATAGGATAGAACTTTTGAGAAAATTCCAATTTTGATCGGTTCTAGTTCCATGATCCAATAACATCACATAGCCTATAACATGTATACCACTTCTCATTCAAAGATAAAGAAAAGACCTTATTCTTGACATCATCCTCGGGCAGACCTGCAAGCTTAAATAATTCACACACTTCATCCACATATATTAGGTGCAAATTAGGATGTAGTGTTGCATATCCTACAAAAGGATTAGCTAGCAGGTTTTCTATCATACCCGAAGGAATTTCATAATAAATATTTTCAGTAGGTGCAGAAGGTTGAGGAGCATCTCTTCGTGCTTCCGGTCGGGGTGAAGATACCCCAAAGAAGCTCCTGACACGATTATTTTCCATAGTGACAAGTGACAGTAAATTTTAGCATAGTATATAATTTTTTCTTACCAAGTCCAACTTACCAAAGGTGCTTTGATCCCTGGCAACGGAGCCAGAAAAGTGTCTAAACTACCCACAAGTATAGGGGATCTATCGTAGTCCTTTCAGTAAGTAAGAGTGTCGAACCCAACGAGGGGCAAAAGGAAATGACAAGCGGTTTTTAGTAAGGTATTCTGTGCAAGCATTGAAATTATGGGTAACAGATAGTTTTGTGATAAGGTAATTTGTAACCATTAAAAAATTACAATTGTAACAAAGGTGCAGCAAGGTGTCCCAATCCTTTTTGTAGCAAAGAAGAAGCCTGGACAAACTCTTATATAAAGTAAAACGCTCCCAAGGACACATGGGAATTTATTTCAAGCAAGTTTCCATCATGTTCATATGATTCACATTCGTTACTTTGATAATTTGATATGTGGGTGAACCGGTACTTGGGTGCCGCCCTTACTTGGACTAACCGCACACTTATGATTAACCTCTCTCGCAAGCATCAGCAACTACAAAATAGGAATTAAGATAAATCTAACCATAGCATTGAACATATGGATCCAAATCAGCCCCTTATGAAGCAACACAAAAACTAGGGTTTAAGCTTTTTTCACTCTAGCAACCCGTCATCTACTTATTACTTACCAATGCCTTCCTCTAGGCCCAAATATTGGTGCAGTGTCATGTAGTCGACGTTCACATGACAACACTTGTGGAGAGACAACATATAACTTAACAAAATATCGAACAAATACTAAATTGACATGATTACTTATAACATGACTTATCCCATGTCCTCAGGAACAAACGTAACTACTCACAAAGCATATTCATGTTTGTAATAAGAGGAGTACTAATAATCATTAATGATCTGAACATATGATCTTCCACCAAATAATACAAGTAGAATCAACTACAAAGAGTTATCAACACTACTAGCAACCCACATGTACCAATCTGAGGTTTTCAGACAAAGATCGGATACAAGATATGAACTAGGGTTTGAAGAGGAGATGGTGCTGATGAAGATTTTGATGGATATTGACCCGCTCTCTATGAGAGGATCGTTGGTGATGACGATGGCTCCGATTTCCCCCTCCGAGAGGGAACGTCGGAGCTCTAGCTTGGTTCTGTCGAAGTTCTGCCTCAAGACGGAGGCATAGCGTCCCAAAAGCTCTCTTATGATATTTTGAAGGTCAAAAACCTTGATTGAGCAGAAGATGGGCACCGGAGCCCTGCCAGGGGGGCCACAAGCCTGCAGGGCGAGGCCAGATGGGCACCCATTAGTTTTTATATATTCCAAAATAATTCTCCGTAAATTTTCAAGACTTTCGGAGCTGTGAAGAGTAGGTCTCTCAGATTTGCTCTTTTTCTAGTCCAGAATTCCAGCTGGCGGCATTCTCCCTCTTCATGTAAATCTTGTAAAATAAGAGAGAAAAGACATAAGTATTGTACCATAATGTGTAGTAACATCCCATAATGCAATAAATATTGATATAAAAGCATGATGAAAAATGGTCGTATCAACTGCCCCAAGCTTAGACCTCGCTTGTTCTCAAGCGAAAGCCAAGATCAATAAATATGCCCACATGTTTAGAGATAGAGGTGTCGATAAAATAAAATACGGACATGCAGGCATCATGATTATCTCTAGAACTACAACATATGTTGACATAGAATATCTTATGCTAGAGTGAGAGTTCATTCACAAGGCAAAATATGAGTCAAGAACTCTATTGATAACTAACAAACTATGACTTCAGTCATTGAGGCAATTCAATTTATCGCAACATAGGAAAGAGTCAACATAAGAGCTTTGAAAGCAAATCCACATACTCAATCATCTTATACTATTTTATAATTGCTAACACTCGCGCAATACCTTATGTGGTCAAAGCTTCAATCGGACACAGAGAAAGATAGGGGCTTCTAGTTTTACCTCCCAATTATTTACCTCAAGGGTAATGTCAACAATAATAACTCATGATCACCCACATCCAAGTGGATATATTTGTCTAGATCATTCCCCAGCACATGACGCTTGCCAAAAGATAAAGACGAAATAAAGGAAGTGGTGATGATCACCACGACTCTTACACAAAGGTAAGTACTAGAAAGTAAAAGTAACAGATAGGCCCTTTGCAGAGGGAAGCAGAGGTTGCCATGCGCTTTTATAGTAGGATGCACAATCTCGTAATGCAAAAGAACGTCAATTTATATTGCCCCTTGTGATAAAGAACTTTACTATGCAGTTCGTCGCTTTTATTTCTGCTATATCACAAGTTCGTATAAAGTTTATTTTCCTCGCAGTAATAAACCACACATATTTAAGGAGCATTTTTTATTTCTTACACCGATGACAACTTACTTGAAGGATCTTACTCAATCCATAGGTAGGTATGGTGGACTCTCAAGACAAAACTGAGTTAAAGGCTTTTTGGATGCACAAATAGTATCTCTACTTGGTGCAGGAGTTTCTGGCAAATATGAGGTGGAAGCAAGCGACACATGTTGAAGGATCTATAACCATATAACTTCTATTCGGAAATAAGCAAACATAACTCATTATGTTGTCTTCCATTTCCAACATCAACTTTTTAGCATATAATAATTTAATGAGTGCTCAGAATCATAAAATATGTCTAAGATAATATATTTATATTTGAACCTCTCTTTCTTTATTACTTCCTTTTAATTGAAACAATGACCAATAGCTTTGTTTGTCAACTCACAACAAATTTCAATCAGCATACTTTTTCTAGGTGAAGTCTTCACTCCCATAAGATCATTATGTATGCTCTTTTGCTTTAATTCTATACTTCTTTCTATTTATTTTTTCTCTAGATCATAGCAAGAAAGAAAAGCCCTCAACTCAAAACTACTCTTTATTATATAACTCATGGACTTGCTTACATAGGGGGGACAAAAGGAAAACTTAAAACTAGATCACACTAAAACTTCATTCTGCTGGAGCAAGATATAACTAATAGGATCGAACAACAAAAAATGAAAGAAAAAGTAAAAAGGTGTGATGGTGATACGATACCGGGGCACCTCCCCCAAGCTTGGCACAAGCCATGGGGAGTGCCCATACCCATGTGTTCAGTTGACTTTCTTCGGAGGTGGTGATGTTGGTTGCTGGTGAGGTTGAAAGCTTATCGAGTTTCCACTTAAGCATGAAGTTATGTTCCCTCAGATCGTCTACTTCCAGTCGAGCCTCAATATCCTTTGATATAATTCACCCTTGCTCTCCTGCAGAAAACGAGAAGGGACAAATAGCACCTTGGGTTTTCTCCTTGTATTTGGAAGACTTGACTTCTTGAACTCCACATGCATATCTTCGTGTTGAGGCAAGGGTATCTCCTCCTCGTCCGAGATTTCTTTCGCATACTTGCATATCTCCCGTTCCACCTCTGAGCAGAATCCATAGGGATCTACGTCCCCATCGAGGTTGGAATTGGTAAGATAACGCGATACATAGCTCTCCCCATCGGAATCTTGGGACGACATCTTACTCTAAATCTGCCGCAGAAACAGCTCAAAACGAAAACATGAGATATTGTCGAGATACGGTGGTAAAAACTTTCGGGAGATTATATAATGAATTTTTGCCGACCCGAAGGAGTATTACACAAGAAAATGGAGTTCGGAGGGTGGACGGGGTGGCCACAAGCATGCAGGGCACGACCAGGGGGTAGGCCGCACCCCTTAGCTTGTCGCCTTCTCATGCAAGCTTTGGACTGCTTTTAATTTTCCTCAATTTGTAATATTCCAAAACTGCTAGAAATTTCCATTGAAAACGTTTTGGAGTCGGTTTGCTTACCGTAGCACATACATATTTCTTTTAGGAGTCCAAGATGTTCTAATAAATCTCCCTAATGTACTCTTGCGGAGTTATGGTGTTGATAATATAAGTTTAAACATTTATGGGAGTACCTGAGATAAAATGTTTGATTATATTCCCGTTTACCACCTTCGGATTCGTGCCTTCGACGTTGTTGATCTTGATGGCACCGGAACGATACACTCCCTCGATAATATAAGGCCCTTCCCATTTAGAGAGGAGTTTTCCTGCAAAAAATCTTAAACGAGAGTTGTACAGCAGGACATGGTCACCTACATTGCATTCACGCTTTTGTATCCTTCTATCATGCCATTTCTTAACCTTTTCCTTAAACAACTTGGCATTCTCATAGGCGAGGGTTCTCCATTCATCAAGTGAGCAAATGCCAAATAACCTCTTCTCACCAGCAAGTTTGGAATCATAGTTGGGCTCTTTAATTGCCCAATAAACTTTATGTTCTAGCTGTAGAGGTAAATGGCATGCTTTACCATAAACCATTTTATTAGGAGACATACCCATAGGGTATTTGTAAGCGGTTCTATGAGCCCATAATGCATCATCAAGTTTCTTAGACCAATTCTTTCTAGATCTATTAACGGTCTTTTGCAAGATCATTTTTATTTATCTATTGCTCAATTCTATTTGCCCACTAGACTGAGGATGATAAGGAGATGCAATTCTATGATTAACATCATACCTAGCAAGAAATTTATGGAAAGCGCCATGAATAAAGTGTGAACCACCATCAGTCATTAAATATCTAGGGACCCCAAATCTAGGGAAAATAACTACTTTCAGCATTTTAATAGAAGTGTTGTGATCAACACTACTAGTTGAAATAGCTTCTACCCACTTAGTAAAATAATCAACAGCAACTAGAATATGAGTATACCCGTTGGATTTTGGAAAAGGTCCCATATAATCGAAACCCCAAATATCAAATGGTTCTATAACAAGAGAGTAATTCATAGACATTTCCTGATGTCTACTAATATTACCAGTTCTTTGACATTCATCACAAGACAAGACAAACTTACGAGCATCCTTGAAGAGAGTAGGCCAATAAAAACCAAATTGTAATACCTTGTGTGGAGTTATATCTCCCGCATGGTGTCCTCCGCAGGCCTCAGAGTGACACTTCTATAGGATATGTCCCTGTTCATGCTCAGTTACACAACGTCTAATAATACCATCTACTCCTTCTTTATAAAGGTGTGGATCGTCCCAAAAGTAATGTCTTAAATCATAGAAGAACTTTTTCTTTTGTTGGTATGTGAAACTAGGCGGTATAAATTTAGCAACAATGTAATTAGCATAATCAGCATACCAAGGAGCATTGCGTGAAGCATTTATAACAGCTAATTCTTCATCAGGGAAGCTATCATCAATAGGTAGTGGGTCATCAAGAACATTTTCTAGTCTAGACAAGTTATCTACTACTGGGTTATCAGCGCCCTTTCTATCAATAATATGCAAATAAAATTTTTGTAGCAGAAGGACCCATCTAATAAGTCTAGTATTAACATCTTTCTTTTCCATAAGGTACTTAATAGCAGCGTGATCAGTGTGAATAGTTACTTTTGAATCAACAATATAAGGTCTAAACTTGTCGCAAGCAAACACAACTTCAAAATTTTCCTTTTTAGTGGTAGCATAGTTTCTTCAAGCATTGTCTAGAGTTTTCCTAGTGTAATGGATTGCATTTAATTTCTTATCGAGTCTTTGTCCTACAACACCACCAAGAGCATAATAACTAGCATCACACATAATTTAAAATAGTAGGTTCCAATCAGGTGGTTAAACAACAGGTGCAATGATTAAAACATTTTTAAGAATTTCAAATGCTTCTACACAATCATCATAAAAAATGAATGGATTATCCATTTGCAAAAGATTACACAGAGGCTTAGAAATTTTAGAGAAGTCTTTAATAAATCTCCTATACAAACCAACATGACCAAGGAAACTTCTTATACCTTTGATATCTATTGGACACGACATTTTTTCAATAGCATTAACTTTAGCTTTGTCAACTTCAATACCTCTTTCGGAGATTTTGTGTCCCAATATGATGCCTTCATTAACCGTAAAGTGGCACTTCTCCCGGTTCAAGACAAGATTATTTTCTTCACATCTCTGCAAATAACGATCAAGGCTGCTCAAGCAATCATCAAAACAAGTTCCGTAAACGGAAAAATCATCCATGAAAACCTCAACAATCTTTTCACAAAATTCAGAGAATATAGCAATCATACATGTTTGAAAGGTAGCACATGCATTGCATAAACCAAAAGGCATACATCTATATACAAAGGTACCGAAAGGGCAAGTAAAAGTGGTGTTCTCTTGATCCTCTTTTGATACAGGTATTTGAGAGAAACCAGAGAAACCATCTAGAAAGCAAAAATATGTTTGTTTGGATAGTATTTCTAGCATTTGATCTATAAAAGGTAGTGGATAATGATCTTTCCTAGTAGCCTTACTTAATTTCCTTAAATTAATTACCATTCTATATCGTGTAACAATTCTTTGCAGGCTTAATTCATCTTTATCATTAGGAACAAAGGCAATACCTCCCTTTTTAGGGACAAAATGAACGGGACTAACCCATCTATTATCAGCAATAGGATAAATTATACCTGCCTCGAGAAGCTTTAATATTTCATTTCTTACCACTTCCTTGATTTTAGGATTTAATCGTCGTTTGTGATCAAAAACTGGTTTTGCATCAGGATCCATATTTATTTTGTGCTGGCATAGAGTGGGGCTAATGCCCTTAAGATCATCAAGAGTGTATCCAATAGCGGCACGATGCTTCCTCAGAGTTTTCAATAATCGGTTTTCTTCATGCTCTAAAAGGTTAGCACTAATAATAATAGGATATATCTATTTTTAATCATGATAATCATACTTCAAAGTATCAGGTAATTGATTAAGCTCAAACACGGGATCACCCTTAGGTGGACGACGAACCCCGAATATTTCAAGAGGTAGGTTGTGTTTCAGAATAGGCTGTTCATCAAAGAAAATCCTATCTATTTCATTCCTTTCATTCATATACATATCATTTTCATGGTCTAGCAAATATTGTGCTAAGGGATCGATAGGAGGCACATCAATAGAAGCGAGACCAATAATTTCATCTTACTAACCAGTTGTTTGTCATGGGGTTGTCTACGAAATTTAGAGAAATTGAACTCATGAGATGCATCCCCAAAACTTAGAGTAACCGTTTCTTTTTCACAATCAATCTTAGCATTAAAAGTATTCAAGAAGGTTCCACCGAATATAATGGGACAAAAATTATCTTGTGGGGAACGAAGAACAAGAAAATCAGTAGGATACTTTATTTCTTCACACTAGACTTAAACATCTCTAACGACCCCAATTCGTGACATAGTATCTCTATTAGGAAGCTTGATGGTAACATCAATTTCTTCTAATTAGGCTTGTGCAATATCATTCATACTTTCTTGGTATAAGGTAAAGGGAAATGCACTCACACTAGCACCCACATCACATAAGCCATAATAAGAATGATCTCCTATTTTAACAGAAACAACAGACACGCCAAGTATAGGTATATGTTTACCCTTAGTATCAGGTCTAGCAATTCTAGCGGCTTCATCATAGAAATGAATGACATGCCTATCAATATTATCAACCAAGAGATCTTTAACAATAGCAATATTAGGTTCAACTTTAATTTGTTCAGGAGGTATAGGTGTTCTAGCACAACTCTTATGAACCACAGTTGAAGCTGTAGCGTGTTCCTTTACCCTAACAGGAAAGGGTGGTTTCTCAATATAAGGAGTAGGAATAAAAGGATCAGCATTATAAATAATGGTTTCTTCTTCAACTTTAATAGGTTCTACCACTTTAACTTCAATGGGCGGATGATATTTAAACAACTTCTCCTTGGGGAGATCAACATGAGTAGCAAAAGATTCACAAAATGAAGCTACTACTTCAGAATCAAGTCCATATTTAGTGCTAAAATCACAAAATGTATCGGTGACTATAAAGGATTTAACACAATCAAACTTAAGGCTTATACCTGACTCATTACCTTTGCCGAGTTCCCAATCTTCAGAGTTGTCTTTAATTCTTTCCAATAAGTCCCATTTCAAGTCAATATCTTTCTTCATAAAATAACCAGCACAAGAAGTGTCGGCCATGGATTGATCATTACGAGAGAGTCGAGCATAAACATTCTAAATAATTATTTCTCTCGAAAGCTCATGATTGGGGCATGAATATAAAATTGACTTAAGCCTCCCCCAAGATTGAGCAATTATTTCTCCTTCAAGAGGTCAAAAATTATAAATATAATTCCGGTCACGATGAACCGGATGCATAGGATAAAATTATGATGAAATTCCAATTTTGATCGGTTGTAGTTCCACGATCCAATAACATCACATAGCCTATACCATGTCAACACTTTTTCCTTCAAAGATAAAGTAAAGACCTTCTTCTTGACATCATCCTCGGGCAGACCTGCAAGCTTAAATAACCCACAAACTTCATCCACATAGATTAGGTGCAAATCTGGATGTAGTGTTCCATCTCCTGCAAAAGGATTACCTAGCAGTTTTTCTATCATACCCGAAGGAATTTCATAATAAATATTTTCAGTAGGTGCAGCGGGTTGAGGAGCATCTCTTTGTGCTTCCGGTCGGGCTGAAGATACGCCGAACAAGCTCCTCGAAGGATTATTTTACATAGTGACAAGTGAGTGTAAATTTCAGGACAGTATATAAATGTTTCCTTACCAAGTCCCACTTGCCAAAGGCGCTTCGATCCCGAGTGACGACGCCAGAAAAGAGTCTTGATGACCCACAAGTATAGGGGATCTATCATAGTCCTTTTGATAAGTAAGAGTGTTGAACCCAACGAGGAGCAGAAGTAAATGATAAGCGGTTTTCAGTAAGGTATTCTCTGCAAGCACTGAAATTACTGGTAACTGATAGTTTTGTGATAAGGTAATTTGTAATGGGTAACAAGTAACGATTGTAACAAAGGTGCAGCAAGGTGGCCCAATCCTTTGTGTAGCAAAGGATAAGCCTAGACAAACTCTTATATAAAGAAAAGCGCTCGCGAGGACAAATGGGAATTTATGTCAAGCTAGTTTTCATCATGTTCATATGATTCGCGTTCGTTACTTTGATAATTTGATATGTGGGTGGACTGGTTGTTGGGTTCTGCCCTTACTTTGACAAACCTCCCACTTGTGATTAACCTCTCTCGCAACCATCCGCAACTATGAAATAGGAATTAAGATAAATATAACCATAGCGTTAAACATATGGATCCAAATCAATCCCTTAGGAAGCAACACATAAACTAGGGTTTAAGATTTTGTCACTCTAGTAACCAATCATGTACTTATTACTTCCCAATTCCTTTCTCTAGGCCCAAATAGTGGGAAGTGTCATGTAGTCGACGTTCACATGATACCACTAGAGGAGAGACAACATATAACTTATCAATATATCGAAGGAATACCAAATTTACATGATTACTTATAACAAGACTTATCCCATGTCCTCGGGAAAAAACGTAACTACTCACAAAGCATATTCATGTTCATAATCAGAGGAGTATTAATAATCATTAAGGATCTGAACATATGAAATTCCACCAAATAAACCAACTAGCATCAACTACAAGGAGTAATCAATACTTCTAGCAACCCACATATACCAACCTGAGGTTTTGAGACAAAGATCAGATACAAGAGATGAACTAGGGTTTGAAGAGGGGATGGTTCTGATGAAGCTGTGTATGGAGATTGACCCCCTATTGATGATAGGTCGTTGGTGATGACGATGGCTCTGATTTCCCCCTCCGGCAGGGAAGTTTCCCTAGCGAAATAGCTCCGCCGGAGCTCTAGATTGGTTCTCTCGAAGTTCCGCCTCGAGACGGTGGTGTCGCATCCCGAAAGCTCTCTTTGATTTTTTCCATGTCAAAACCCTTGATATAGCAGATGTTGGGCACCGGAGGCCTGCCAGGGGGCCCACAAGCCTACAGGGCGCGCCGGGGGGTAGGTCACGCCCCCTAGCTTGTGGCTTCCTCTTGACACCAGATTTTGGCATCGAAGAAAATCTTATTATGATGGATTCAAAGGAAGAAGTGCTCCACACGATAGAGTTTTGTGGTGTTGACATGAATATTTTTGGAGTTTGGGCCATCGTTGTCCAATCTGATATTGAATGCCGAAACTGCGTTAGAAGTGCTGAGATTTCATATTCAGAGTACAGTTCGGCCTATTAAGCCAACAAGACAACCGCATATGGCAAAATGTTCAACAGGAATTGTGTTCGCCTCATCGATACGATCGATTTTTATATATATTTTGTCTCAATCCTAGTTAGTGTGTGACCTAAAGGAACAAAACAAGATGAGGCTCACGTTTCACTTAGGAACCCGAGTGAAAATTTGCCATCTAAGTGGAATTTTCCATCTGAGTGAAAAGTTTCTAAACACGAGTGGAACTTCGGTAAGATACATGAATTCCGAGTGAAAATATAGCTATCTGAGTGGAGTGCCATCCGAGTGGGATTTGCCATCCGAGTGGAGTGACATCCGAGTGAAATTTGCCATCCGAGTGAATTTGCCATCCGAGTGGAGTTTGCCATCCGAGTGGAATTTGCCATCCAAATGAAGTGCCATCCGAGTGGAAAGTTTGCCATCCGAGTGAAGAATCCTAAACATCCGATTGAAAAGGTTTGAAGCCGATTTAAGTTTGCCAAACTTTAATCGGAAGATGAAAGATGAGCGCAAAGAGTTGTTTAGATGACTTTGTATGAAAAATTGTTTAACATGGAAATTGTGGGTATCATCAAGACGGTTAACTCTTCTTTTGGAGTCATCATCATCCGAGATGGTATACGGCCTTATAGAATGATACAAGATTCGGACAGTACAGTCAGCCGAGTAGCCGAATCCGACTCGGAGTTAAAGTTGATCTCGTGGAGTACTGAATATGACCTTATTTGGAAAAGTGATCAACAGAATAGTTGTTCGTATCGTCAAGACGGATAATTTTGGAGTATTAATCATTTCAACTGGAGGTATTATGCAGATTCTGTGGCCCGCACAAGGAGCAAGACAGAAGATTGCGCCAGATTTGGGGCTGAATCCTAGTTAGACTGGAAGTAGAACTCTAGGACGTGATTTGCTATAGTTTTCTTGTAAGGAAATCCTAGATGAATCCTTTGCTTGTACGGGAAGTCCAACCGCCTCTTATATATGTTGGGGGTAACGGCTGATTGAACAACACACAATCGAAACATCAATATACTACTTCTTCATCTATGTTTTATATCTCCCTCGTATTTTATCTCTCATTCTTTGTTGTTCCTCAAGTTTGAGAGCTAGGAATACCGAGGCCCTAGGGGCGAGCGAATCGACCTAGGGCAGCCCATAGCCACCGCACTCCCTGACGGGGTCTCTCCTGGGCGTGTGGGGTTTGGGGTCCTAAGAAGCATCCGTCGATTGTCTTGTGTATTGCGCTGTCGGTCGGGTCTTGTAGCGACCCGACTGAAAACGAGTCAAGCCTCTGTGTATCTGTGCCATCCCTGGATTAGTATGCTAGCACACACAGTACATCAATGTATATATCAAAGTGCAATCACATGTAAATAGCGTAAAACTGATATATACCTTAAATATTTCAGCGAAAGCAGTCAAGGGAGTGGAGTCCCAATAAACACCAACGGCAAGTTGAGTGTAGACTGTAACCCTGAATCATACTCTTACTCGTCGAAGAAAATATCTGCAACATAAGACGTTGCAGCCGTGTAGGTCAGCATATTGAATATGCCGGCAAGTCACATAAGAGAGGGGTGAAAAGTAATCATCTATACTATATGCATATATGGCAGGTGGGGCTATAAGTTTTTAGCGAAAAGCAAGTTTTCTCCTACATCAAGATGAGGGTTAAAACCAAAATGTTACTACGTTGTTTGTTTCTAACGAGATGGTTCCGCCAACCAATTCTTGTACCCGAGTTGTCAATAATTACCCTCATCAAATATATTTAATGGTGTTGAGAAATCCAGATAACTTCAGTTCCTTTGGCTCAAGTTGTCCATGACCGTGGACACGGCTAATCGATTAGGTTTGAGTACTCTGCAGAGTTTTGCACACGTTCCCCACAAGATTTGATCGCCTCCGTGTATGTCCTCGCACTTCAGGGTGTTTGAAGACCGGATGATCAAAACATGGTCTTTCAACGGGTCCCTCTGAATCCCTGTCGGTGCCCATCCAATCCTACCGTTCTTCTACATCTGCTAGCACCGCCTGTCCAGAGTCGCCGCGTTGTCCAACCAAGCCAGAGCCAATAATGACTTGTGGCTGTGCAGGTAAGCCTTGGGTCTTGAAAATATCCGTCCGTCCCTTTGAGCCTGGGTGAAGCTTTCCGCAGGATGACATGGCCTCTCCAGCATCCCGGGCATCCACTCGGTTTTCCAGGGAGCCGATCAACCGTCCTTCACCAAGAGTTGCATTGCGTCCGGGGTCTTGAAAATCTTGTCTTAGTCCGGTCTTGATTTGTCACATCCCTGACACCTTAAGCAAGTTAGTCTTGTGCTCATGTCTTGTTTGCATTTGCATCTAAGAATTTTCAACAAGATCAAAGAAAGAGGTGAAGGAAAACTCAAACCCTAGCTACTACTTTAAATAAAGGAGATCTCAAACTAGTTAAAATCAATGAACCCAAAATGGCCTCAAGAAATGTTCAAACTTTCTGATAAATCATGAAAGTAAATGAGCATTGGAGAAAACTATTTTCTTGACACTTTAAGCATTTTAAATAAATGCAAAAAGCTACTGGTTTCAAGTTTTAAATTTGAAAACAGAAACTTTAAACTTTCAAAAATGTTGAAAACTTTAGGAATGGTTGGAAATATTCCAACAAATATTCTAGGGTGCCTCAAATAAATTTTACAAATTATTTGGGAGCTGAAATAAATAGAAAATTATTGAAGTAGCTAAAACAGAAACAAAAACAGAAAAAAATGGAAAACTCTTACGTGTCGGTCACCTGGCCCGGCCCATCTCAGCTCCTGTCGTCTTCCTCCCCGCCAGTGGGCAGCAGGAGGTGGCCGCCGCGTTCTCCGGCGCGGCCACGCACCTGTGTGCCTGCCTGGCCGCCGCCTCGCGCTGGCAAGCACGGGGATAAGCTCCCCGTGGCCGAACTATCCATTCCCAGCGCCAGATCCCCCCCTCCTCTCGGATCTCTCCTCCCTCCTTCTGCCGCCATTGGAGCCCGAGCAAAGCTCGAGCTACCCCGTGCCCCTAGCCATAGGATCCTCTCTCTGAGTGCGCCGTTAGATCCGCCTCGTCGTTCTGGTCCTCCCTGCAGAAGCCGAAGCTTCCCCGAGCCCTGCAACGCCCACGGCACCGTCGTCTTCAACCTTCGGCCGCCGGCGAGCTCTGCTCGATTCGTCACCCCCAGGCCTTCCCCGAGCAGTCTAAACCCTGCTCTGCACTCCCCGTGAGCATGCGGTCCTTCCCCTAAGCTCTCCCCGTCGATCCCCTCCTCTAGGCTAAGTTCCATCGGAGCTCGACGAGGACCGCCGCTGCAGCTCATCGCCGGTAACCCTCCGGTGAAGTGCTGGTCCGTCTGAAGCTACCAACAGCCTCAGGACGTCGTGTAGGTGCATTAGGTGCCCAGCCCCGAGCGTTTTGACCCTGTATCCGATGGCTTCGATGATGGCCGAACTTGGTCGCCGCCAAGCTCGTCGCCGGCGTTGATCCCGGCCACCCCAGCCCCTGGGGCTTGTTCCATCGTGCGCGCCATCGAGTGGTCGTTCCTCCCATGGTCTCAGCCGTGCGTTTGGCCCTCTGTGCGCCATTTCCAAGCCCTCCCTACATTCTGGTGCTCGCCGGAGGCTCCCCGCCGGCGAGGACGACCTCGCCGCCGGTGGATCTCAGATGGCCTGAGGCACTGACGTGTGGGGCCAGCCTCTGGGAGATTAAGTTTAAAGAAAATAATTTTAATTAATCCTAATCTAAAATTGACCAGAGAGACTGACCAGTGGGTCCCACTGGTCAGGTTTGACTTTCAACGGCCAGATGGACCTGCTGATGTCATGCTGATGCAATAAAGGTATTTTCCAGTATAAAAATAATTCCAGAAATGTTTAAAACTTCAAAAATTCATAGAAATTAATCTGTAACTCCAATGAAAATAATTTATATATGAAAAAGTATCAGAAAAATTCAAGGAATCTGAATATGCTATTTTCAATCATGTTTGAAAAAGTTACAGAACCCTAACATGTAGAATAATGAATAATTCAATTCTTATAATTACTTTATAAATGGGATTTGGAAAAATATTCAAATTACATTATGAATGACATGATCACACACTGTCCTAATTACAAATCAGTACCCTAACATGACATTTCATGCATGTTAACATCAAGTTGATCTGAGCATCAGGTCGAATCAATTAAATCGGTATCCGGGAATACCTCGTTTGAATTGATATCCGAATATGATTCAAATCAATTACAAACCTAATACATGTTAATTACAATAGTTAATCACCTTGCATGCCATGCTCATGCATCATCTTGCTTGCATATGATTGTTATTGAGTGTTGCCATTCATTTCGGTAGGCTCCGCACCCCCGGATTCCACCGAATATCCGTCTGACGGATATTGTCCCTCCTCTGAGCAACAAGGCAAGTAACCCATTTGATCATCCCGATAATTCCCATGTTCTTGCTCCTGCAGTTATTTATTGCTTTAGGATCAAATGCTTCAACTGCTTTTGCCACGTTAGTTGAACCCACTTCCTTTGCATGACCTAACCTTGTCACAGTAAATAGCCGAACCTTGCAACCTAGCATACCTGGTAGTTGCTTGAGCTATGATGTGCCTTATCCTGCTATGCATGCTATGCTTAGAGTTGTGTATGGTCTGTCATCTGGGAGATGAACAGAATTGTGAGAATGTGTTCGGTAAGCAAAGGTTGTGTGTTGAACCTGACTTGGTAAAGGTACCAGTGAAAGGCTGTGTAGGAGTACATGGCGGGTTGTTTCATTGGAACCGTCCATAGGAACTGAGTTCCGTGTATGTAATCCAAGACTAGATACTACCACATGTTGGGCCCTAAAATATGACCCCGCTCAGCCTATTAATCGCGTAGTACTCGGTCCACGAGTTGCAAGTAGTTTCTGGTGTTTATAGTAATGCTGGAGGCCGTGCATGGTGCTGACCTGAGAGGTGGGCCGTGATGCGGTAGGCAGTGGCACGGTGTACCAAGTGGTACCCGGATGGTGGGCTTGGGAATCCTGCACACATCGTTTGAGGCCGTGGCGGAAACCTCGGCCGGACTTCCGTACGGGTTACTCTCAGATAGGCGATAAACCTAGACTAGGTACTAGTGTGGTTAACGGTCGTGGCCGACTCCCTCGCTGGGCTTCCGCTTGAAGGTTGCCGAGGTGCATGACGTGCACATGGCGATAAGTGGCGAGAGCGTGTGTGACGAAGTACACCCCTGCAGGGTTATGATCTATTCGAATAGCCGCGTCCGCGGATATGGACTACTTGGAGACATATGTTGTTCATAGATAACTTCAATGGCTACTCATAAAATTGCCAAGATAATCGTGAGTGTCGTGGACGACATTTCTGTATGTAGATGGAATGATTCCACGATAGTGTATTGTTGTGGTGTTAGTGGACTCGTGTGCGAGAAATCAAGTTTTCAAAATTATTAAAAAATGCAAGTTGTCTAGCCACGAGTCAAATGCTGGCTTTCCGCATGAAACCCCACAATACCTTTTGATACCTTGCATGAGTAGTTAGTTATCTTAAAGTCTTGCTGAGTACCTTCGTACTCATGTTTGCTTAATAAATGTTGCAGAGGTTGCTAATGACCCTAATGGAGGGTTCTTCGTAGACATCGACGACGACGAGTAGCTGGTGTCCCAGCTACGATCTGGCCCTACGTTGGGTCTGTAGTATAGTCAGGTCATGTGCCTTCTAGTTGCCCTGTCTGTACTCAGACAGTTTAAACTCTTCCGCTGGCTTGTAATTGAATGACTGCTATTATGGGTCGTGAGACCCTTAATGTGTAATATTATGTGTGAGGCTCCTCCGAGCCTCTTAAATAAGGGTTGTATGTATATGGTTATGTTGTGGTGCCATCGATGTATCTATACATATCGGTATGCCATGCGTAGGTGTGTCGTACTTGATATGTATGGGGTTCAATTACTTAGTCGTGAACTTTAGTAGCACTCCTTACAAGGAAATGCCCCTTTGTGATCCAATGAGCCTTGGAAGTACGCTACTGCTCCGGACACATTGGTTGACCGGCATTTGTCCTTCTTAGCTGCTGTGTTTGTCCCATTTGGGGAAATGTCACGCGATGTAATGGAGTCCTTGTAGCTTGCTACGACTCGTCTACATTCGCTGATGACCGACACCTGCTTTGCTAGGTCATGTATGCCTGTCCTTGTACGGTACTGCCACTTTGGGTTATGACTAAACATGTCGATCCGGTTCTTTGACATTGGAATGCTAGCGACACTATTGCATACGTGAGTCAAAAGATGCAAACGGTCCCGGCTAAGGTAAGGCTGCAGCCGTGGAGTTAACCGTGCGTGAGACCGCAAAGGGATGCGATGTGTTACAGGCTGGATTCCTATGGCTTAGGATCGGGGTCCCTACAGCGTTGGTATCACTAAGCCAAACTGGTCGAAGTTGAGTCTAGAATTGCTTTAGTTATATATAAGGGAATTGTTTGTGGAAGGGAACGTAAGACTCTTGTTCTCTTCTCAAGTTATTTTATTCTGGTCATCCTCGTCTTTTCTGCGGGAATTAAGGACTAGGTTACTCATCTTCTCCTAGGCTCGTGTTTCTGATCGGTAGATTATAGGATTACGGGTCACGAGATATTGGGTTTCTGTCATTCCTAGGAAAAAGGAAGTAAGTTCGATGATCAGAGAGTTGAACTTGATAGTTGAGTGGTTACGCTATTCCATTTTTGGGTTGTCTCAAAATTTGTTTTTGAGCATTTACAGCCGTTATGCTGCCCAATTTCTCATTCGGAGCTCTAATGCTTTTGCATTACTCTCTATTTACAGATGCCTGGCCGTCCTTCTCGTCAGGTGGTACGTCTGACCAGGTGCATTGATGTGTCGGGTCATACGGCCATGCTGGTCAGGGTGATGTCGGTGTGCGGTTACCGCTGGTACCCCGAGTACACAGTGGAGGAACAGTACCGAGACTTCAACCAGAGCCAGTACATCTGCACTGTTAGGGTATTTCCAGACTACCCTGGAGCTGAGAAGCCAATCCATTGGTCCTATGGGTTGGGGGTGACCGTTGACATGGCAGTACAGGATGCTGCCTATTCAATGCTGACCATTATGAGAGCGAGACATGCACTGCTGCACAATTCAGAGTTCTGCTATGTTCCGGCCTCTCAGCCTGGTGAAGAGGGATACCTTAGTGGAGTCTATTTTGATTCTTCTATGAAGGATCCACTACTGCAGTCCACTGTTGAGATGCTAGAGAACAGAGACAGGGATGCTCGTGCTCTCCGCATGGAGCTTTATGCTACCCGTGCCCGTCTGTGGACGACTTTGACGCAGCTGGCACCGGTAGTCCAGACAGGGTATGGAGAGATGGAGATGCTGAACCCTGTTAGGACCCATCTTCCGGCCCATGTTGACTGGCCAGCTATAGGAGGAGTCACACCTCTTCGGGGACCCCTCTTACCACCTGTCAGGGGACCAAGGCCACATCCGTGTCCTTATGGATCCCAGGGATCTCAGGCTAGAGTGTTTCCTGATCCGCAGGTTGAGCTTCCAGGTCATGGAGGTAATCTCTATGAGATGTTCTATGCGGATGCCTGAGCTGTGAGCGGAAGGATAGTATGGTAGTAGCCGTACGTTCACAGTCCTGCGTGACTTGTGAAGTATGCCTGTGATGTGAAATGAATTCTGGAGGCCTAGATAAATAATGTATAGGAAACTTGTAAGCCTCTGATGAGTAGTTTCATAATTTCATTAGTTTGCTCTTCGGTTAAGGTTTTACTGAACTATGTAAGGGTGTGTATGAACCATGGTGTATATATAGCAGTTGCTTGTTACCATGCTGTTCGGATATTCATTTCCGCATTCCGTGTGTTCAGTACATTCTTAATCCATAGCTAGTATTGATATGATATTGGTCTAAGCTATGAGTTTGTTTGTCAGGATGGTGTTCACCAGGTTGAACCGTGCCCCTGCTCATGAGCAAGGCGAGGGTAGTCAAGCGTCGCAGGAAGACCTGCCTCATCCGCCTTCTCTGGTGGAAGTGATGCTTGAGGCAGAAAGAAACAAAAGGGAGACCAACCGACTGCTAGAGTGTATTGAGCAGAGTACGGCTCGATAGCCTAGGAATGCCGCAGTGTCCCTCAATGACTTTGTGAAGCTGAATCCTCCAAAGTTTCATCATTCCGTCGATCCCCTCGACGCTGATGACTGGCTGTGCAGCATCTCACGCAAGATTCGCTCTGCGAATGTGTCTGAAGCCGACAAGGTGACCTTTGCAGCGTATTTCCTGGAAGGACCCGCCAATCTGTGGTGGGAGAACTTTGAAGCTATGCGTCCTGCTAAACCAGTGGCCACATGGGCAGACTTCAGTGCAGCTTTTCGTCTGCACCATATTCCAGAGGGCCTGATGGACATAAAGAGAGAGGAGTTCTGTGCCTTCACTCAGGGCAAGTTGACTGTGGATGCATATAGCCGCGAGTTCGGTAATCTCGCCCGCTATGCAAGAGAGGAGGTGTCTACCGACGCCAAGAAGCAAGCAAGATTCCGTAAGGGTCTGAGCCCTGAGCTTCGTCGTGATCTGCGCCTCCATGAGTGTGCAAGCTTTCAAGCCCTGGTCAACAAAGCGATCAGTGCCGAGACTGGTCATACTGACTTCGAAGCCACAAGGAAGCACTCCCGTGACTTTGGCTCGTCTTCTGGTTCCGCGTTTCCAAAACGCAGGCTGTGGGTTCCAAACAGTTCTCTGCCGCCAAGATACACTCCAAGGCCATCCTACGTGGAGCCTCAGACGAATCAGGCCAACCCTCCAGCAAAAGCTTATGGTGGTCCAGCTAGTAATGCTGCACCACGTGCCAACCAAGTGATATGCTACAAGTGTGGAGAACCAGGGCACTATTCCTGTGAGTGTCCTCAGAATGTGGGTGCCAAGCAACCCGGAAAGTCCGTCGGGCAAGCCAAGTCGGGCAAAGCTTATTATGTGAAGCCAACTCCTGCACGTGGCCATGTGAACTATGTGCCAGCTGAAGAAGGTGCAGAGGATCCCGACGTCATGCTGGGTACGCTTCTTGTTAATCATCACCCAGCGTCCGTTCTCTTTGACACTGGGTCTTCTCATTCCTTCATTTCAGAAAGTTATGCACAGTTGCATAACATGTCTTTTTGTGATATGCCAATCCCATTGGTTGTCCAAACTGTTGGGGAACGTCGCATGGGAAACAAATTTTTTCCTACGCGCACGAAGACCTATCATGGTGATGTCCATCTACTAGAGGGGATATGTGATCTACGTACCCTTGTAGACCGTACAGCAGAAGCCTTAGTGAACGCGGTTGATGTAGTGGAACGTCCTCACGTCCCTCGATCCGCCCCGCGAACAATCCCGTGATCAGTCCCACGATCTAGTACCGAACGGACGGCACCTCCGTGTTCAACACACGTACAGCTCGACGATGATCTCGGCCTTCTTGATCCAGCAAGAGAGACGGAGAGGTAGAAGAGTTCTCCGGCAGCGTGACGGCGCTCCGGAGGTTGGTGATGACCTTGTCTCAGCAGGGCTCCGCCCGAGCTCCGCAGAAACGCGATCTAGAGGAAAAACCGTGGAGGTATGTGGTCGGGCTGCCGTGGAAAAGTCGTCTCAAATCAGCCCTAAAACCTCCGTATATATAGGTGGGAGGGAGGGGACCTTGCCTTGGGGCTCAAGGAGCCCCAAGGGGGTCGGCCGAGTTCAAGGGGGAAGGCTCCCCCCCCCAAACCGAGTTGGACTTGGTTTGGTGGGTGGGAGTCCTTCCTTCCCTTCCCACCTCCTCTTTTTTTTTCTTTGATTTTCTTTCCTAGGCGCATAGGGCCCTTTTGGGCTGTCCCACCAGCCCACTAAGGGCTAGTGTGTCACCCTCAAGGCCTATGGGCTTCTCCGGGGTGGGTTGCCCCCCCGGTGAACTCCCGGAACCCATTCGTCATTCCCGGTACATTCCCGGTAACTCCGAAAACCTTCCGGTAATCAAATGAGGTCATCCTATATATCAATCTTTGTTTCTGGACCATTCCGGAAACCCTCGTGACGTCCGTGATCTCATCCGGGACTCCGAACAACATTCGGTAACCAACCATATAACTCAAATACGTATAAAACAACGTCGAACCTTAAGTGTGCAGACCCTGCGGGTTCGAGAACTATGTAGACATGACCCGAGAGACTCCTCGGTTAATATCCAATAGCGGGACCTGGATGCCCATATTGGATCCTACATATTCTACGAAGATCTTATCGTTTGAACCTCAGTGCCAAGGATTCATATAATCCCGTATGTCATTCCCTTTGTCCTTCGGTATGTTACTTGCCCGAGATTCGATCGTCAGTATCCGCATACCTATTTCAATCTCGTTTACTGGCAAGTCTCTTTACTCGTTCCGTAATACAAGATCCCGCAACTTACAGTAAGTCACATTGCTTGCAAGGTTTGTGTGTGATGTTGTATTACCGAGTGGGCCCCGAGACACCTCTCCGTCACACGGAGTGACAAATCCCAGTCTTGATCCATACTAACTCAACTAACACCTTCGGAGATACCTATAGAGCATGTTTATAGTCACCCAGTTACGTTGCGACGTTTGATACACACAAAGCATTCCTCCGGTGTCAGTGAGTTATATGATCTCATGGTCATAGGAATAAATACTTGACACACAGAAAAACAGTAGCAACAAAATGACACGATCAACATGCTACGTCTATTAGTTTGGGTCTAGTCCATCACGTGATTCTCCTAATGACGTGGTCCAGTTATCAAGCAACAACACCTTGTTCATAATCAGAAGACACTGACTATCTTTGATCAACTGGCTAGCCAACTAGAGGCTTGCTAGGGACGGTTTTTGTCTATGTATCCACACATGTAAATGAGTCTTCATTCAATACAATTATAGCATGGATAATAAACGATTATCTTGATACAGGAATTATAATAATAACTATATTTATTATTGCCTCTAGGGCATAATTCCAACAGTCTCCCACTTGCACTAGAGTCAATAATCTAGCCCTCACATCATCATGTGAATTACACTGTAATAAATCTAACACCCATACAGTTCTGGTGTTGATCATGCTTTGGCCGTGGAAGAGGTTTAGTAAGTGCGTCTGCTACATTCAGATCCGTGTGCACTTTGCATATATTTACGTCCTCTCCCTCGAGGTAGTCGCGGATGAGGTTGAAGCGTCGTTTGATGTGTCTGGTCTTCTTGTGAAACTGTGGTTCCTTTGCTAAGGCAATGGCACCCGTGTTGTCACAGAACAAGGTTATTGGATTCAGTGCGCTTGGCACCACTCCAAGATCCGTCATGAACTGCTTCATCCAGACACCCTCCTTAGCCGCCTCCGAGGCTGCCATGTACTCCGCTTCAGATGTAGAATCTGCTACGACGCTTTGCTTGGAACTGCACCAGCTTACCGCACCCCCATTAAGAATAAATACGTATCCGGTTTCCGACTTAGAGTCGTCCGGATCTGTGTCAAAGCTTGCATCAACGTAACCTTTTACGGCGAGCTCTTCGTCACCTCCATACACGAGAAACATCTCCTTAGTCCTTTTCAGGTACTTCAGGATATTCTTGACCGCTGTCCAGTGATCCACTCCTGGATTACTCTGGAACCTACCTGCCATACTTATGGCCAGGCTAACATCCGGTCTAGTGCATAGCATTGCATACATGATAGAACCTATGGCTGAAGCATAGGGGACGGAGCGCATATGCTCTCTATCTTCATCAGTTGCTGGGCACTGAGTCTTACTCAGTCTCGTACCTTGTAAAACTGGCAAGAACCCTTTCTTGGACTATTCCATTTTGAACCTCTTCAAAACTTTATCAAGGTATCTGCTTTGTGAAAGTCCTATCAGGCGTTTTGATCTCTCCCTATAGATCTTAATGCCTAGAATTTAAGCAGATTCTCCTAGGTCCTTCATAGAGAAACTCTTATTCAAGTAATCCTTTATGCTCCCTAAAAACTCCACGTTGTTTCCAATCAGCAATATGTCATCCACATATAATATTAGAAACGCCACAGAGCTCCCACTCACTTTCTTGTAAATACAAGATTCTCCAACCACTTGTATAAACCCAAATGCTTTGATCACCTCATCAAAGCGTTTGTTCCAACTCCGAGATGCTTGCACCAGTCCATAAATGGATCGCTGGAGCTTGCACACCTTGTCAGCATTCTTAGGATCGACAAAACCTTCGGGTTGTATCATATACAACTCTTCCTTAAGGAAACCGTTAAAGAACGCCGTTTTGACATCCATCTGCCAGATTTCATAATCGAAAAATGCAGCTATTGCTAACATGATTCTGACGGACTTAAGCATCGGTACGGGTGAGAATGTCTCATCGTAGTCAACTCCTTGAACTTGTGAAAAACCCTTTGCCACAAGTCGAGCTTTATAAACGGTCACATTGCCGTCAGCGTCCGTCTTCCTCTTAAAGATCCATTTGTTCTGAATAGCCTTGCGGCCCTCAGGTAGTACCTCCAAAGTCCACACTTTGTTCTCATACATGGATCCTATCTCGGACTTCATGGCTTCTAGCCATTTGTTGGAATCTGGGCCCACCATTGCTTCTTCATAATTTGCAGGTTCATTGTTGTCTAACAACATGATTGATAAGACGGGATTACCGTACCACTCTGGAGCAGCACGTGGTCTCGTCGACCTGCGTGGTTCGACAGAAACTTGAACTGGAGCTTCATGATCATCATCATTAACTTCCTCCTCAACCGGCGTCGCAACGACAGAGGTTTCCCCTTGCCCTACGCCACCATCGAGAGGGATGAGAGGTTCGACAACCTCATCAAGTTCTATCTTCCTCCCACTCAATTCTCTCGAGAGAAACTCCTTCTCGAGAAAAGCTCCGTTTTTAGCAACAAACACTTTGCCCTCGGATTTGAGATAGAAGGTGTACCCAACTGTCTCTTTTGGGTAACCTATGAAGACGCACCTTTCCGCTTTGGGTTCCAGCTTTTCAGGCTGAAGCTTTTTGACATAAGCATCACATCCCCAAACTTTAAGAAACGACAACTTTGGCCTTTTGCCATACCACAGTCCGTATGGTGTCGTCTCAACGGATTTTGATGGTGCCCTATTTAAAGTGAATGCAGCTGTTTCTAATGCATAACCCCAAAACGATAACGGCAAATCGGTAAGAGACATCATAGATCGCACCATCTCTAATAAAGTACGATTACGACGTTCGGACACACCATTACGCTGTGGTGTTCCAGGCGGTGTTAACTGTGAAACAATTCCACATTGTCTTAAGTGAGCACCAAACTCGAAACTCAGATATTCAGCCCCACGATCAGATCGTAGGAACTTGATCTTCTTGTTACGATGATTTTCAACTTCACTCTGAAATTGCTTGAACTTTTCAAATGTTTCAGACTTGTGCTTCATCAAGTAGACATAACCATATCTACTCAAATCGTCAGTGAAGGTGAGAAAATAACGATATCCGCCGCGTGCCTCCACGCTCATCGGACCACACACATCGGTATGTATGATTTCCAACAAGTCACTTGCACGCTCCATTGTTCCGGAGAACGGAGTCTTAGTCATCTTGCCCATGAGGCATGGTTCGCACGTGTCAAGTGAATCAAAGTCAAGTGACTCCAAAAGTCCATCAGCATGGAGTTTCTTCATGTGCTTTACACCAATATGACCTAAGCGGCAGTGCCACAAAAATATGGCACTATCATTGTTAACTCTAACTCTTTTGGTCTCAATGTTATGTATATGCGTATCGCTATCAAGATTCAATATGAACAATCCTCTCACATTAGGTGCATGACCATAAAAGATGTTACTCATAGAAATAGAACAACCATTATTCTCTGACTTAAAAGAGTAACCGTCTCGCAATAAACCAGATCCAGATATAATGTTCATGCTCAACGCAGGCACTAAATAACAATGATTTAAGTTCATCACTAATCCTGATGGTAACTGAAGTGAAACTGTGCTGACGGTGATTGCATCAACTTTGGAACCATTTCCTACGCGCATCGTCACTTCATCTTTCGCCAGCCTTCGTCTATTCCGCAGTTCCTGTTTCGAGTTGCAAATATGAGCAACAGAACCGGTATCGAATACCCACGCACTACTACGAGAGCCGGTTAAGTACACATCAATAACATGTATATCAAATATACCTGATTTTTCTTTGGCCGCCTTCTTATCTGCCAGATACTTGGGGCAATTGCGCTTCCAGTGACCCATACCCTTGCAATAGTAACACTCCGTTTCAGGCTTAGGTCCAGCTTTGGGTTTCTTCGTCGGATTGGCAACAGGCTTGCCGCTCTTCTTTGAATTACCCTTCTTGCCTTTGCCGTTTCTCTTGAAACTAGTGGTCTTATTCACCATCAACACTTGATGCTCTTTATGGAGTTCAGACTCTGCGACTTTCAGCATCGCAAACAACTCGCCGGGAGACTTGTTCATCCCTTGCATGTTGTAGTTCAACACAAAGCCTTTATAGCTTGGCGGCAGTGATTGAAGGATTTTGTCAGTGATAGCCTCTTGCGGGAGTTCAATCCCCAGCTCAGCTAGACGGTTTGAGTACCCAGACATTTTGAGCACATGTTCACTGACAGACGAGTTCTCCTCCATCTTGCAAGCATAGAATTTATCGGAGGTCTCATACCTCTCGATCCGGGCGTTCTTCTGAAAGATAAACTTCAACTCTTGGAACATCTCAAATGCTCCATGACGCTCAAAGCGACGTTGAAGTCCCGGTTCTAAGCCATACAAGACTGCACATTGAACTATTGAGTAGTCCTCCTTACGTGCTAACCAAGCGTTCTTAACATCCTGATCAGCCGTAGCGGGTGGTTCATCTCCTAGCGCAGCATTAAGGACATAATCCTTCTTCCCAGCTTGTAAGATTAGCTTAAGATTACGAGCCCAGTCTACAAAGTTGCTTCCATCATCTTTCAACTTAGCTTTCTCTAGGAACGTATTAAAATTCAGGATGACTGTAGCGTGAGCCATGATCTACAACACAAATATATTCAAAGTGGACTTAGACTATGTTCAAGATAATTAGAGTTTAACTTAATCAAATTATTCGCTAAACTCCCACTCAAAAAGTACATCTCTCTAGTCATTTGAGTGGTTCATGATCCACTTACACTAGCTCAAGTCCGATCATCACGTGAGTTGAGTATAGTTTCAGTGGTAAGCATCCCTATGCTAATCATATCATCTATATGATTCATGATCGACCTTTCGGTCTCATGTGTTCCGAGGCCATGTTTGCACATGCTAGGCTCGTCAAGCTTAACCCGAGTGTTCCGCGTGCCCAACTGTTTTGCACCCGTTGTATGTGAAGGTTGAGTCTATCACACCCGATCATCACGTGGTGTCTCGAAACGACGAACTGTAGCAACGGTGCACAGTCGGGGAGAACACAATTTCGTCTTGAAATTTTAGTGAGAGATCACCTCATAATGCTACCGTCGTTCTAAGCAAAATGAGGTGCATAAAAGGATTAACATCACATGCAATTCATAAGTGACATGATATGGCCATCATCACATGCTTCTTGATCTCCATCACCAAAGCACCGGCACGATCTTCTTGTCACCGGCGCCACACCATGATCTCCATCAATGTGTTGCCATCGGGGTTGTTGTGCTACTCATGCTATTACTACTAAAGCTACATCCTAGCAAAATAGTAAACGCATCTGCAAGCACAAACGTTAGTATAAAGACAACCCTATGGCTCCTGCCGGTTGCCGTACCATAGACGTGCAAGTCGATATTTTCTATTACAACATGATCATCTCATACATCCAATATATCACATCACATCGCCATATCACATCACAAGCATACCATCCAAAAACAAGTTAGACGTCCTCTAATTTTGTTGTTGCATGTTTTACGTGGTGACCATGTGTATCTAGTAGGATCGCATCTTACTTACGCAAACACCACAACGGAGATATATGAGTTGCTATTTAACCTCATCCAAGGACCTCCACGGTACCATAGACGGTCAAATCCGATTCAACTAAAGTTGGAGAAACCGACACTTGCCAGTCATCTTTGAGCAACGCGGTTACTCGTAGCGATGAAACCAGTCTCTCGTAAGCGTACGAGTAATGTCGGTCCAAGCCGCTTCAATCCAACAATACCGCGGAATCAAGAAAAGACTAAGGAGGGCAGCAAAACGCACATCACCGCCCTCAAAAACTTTTGTGTTCTACTCAAGAAGACATCCACGCATGAACCTCGCTCTGATACCACTGTTGGGGAACGTCGCATGGGAAACAAAAAATTTCCTACGCGCACGAAGACCTATCATGGTGATGTCCATCTACGAGAGGGGATATGTAATCTACGTACCCTTGTAGACCGTACAGCAGAAGCGTTAGTGAACGCGGTTGATGTAGTGGAACGTCCTCACGTCCCTCGATCCGCCCCGCGAACAATCCCGCGATCAGTCCCACGATCTAGTACCGAACGGACGGCACCTCCGCGTTCAGCACACGTACAGCTCGACGATGATCTCGGCCTTCTTGATCCAGCAAGAGAGACGGAGAGGTAGAAGAGTTCTCTGGCAGCGTGATGGCGCTCCGGAGGTTGGTGATGACCTTGTCTCAGCAGGGCTCCGCCCGAGCTCCGCAGAAACGCGATCTAGAGGAAAAACCGTGGAGGTATGTGGTCGGGCTGCCGTGGAAAAGTCGTCTCAAATCAGCCCTAAAACCTCCGTATATATAGGTGGGAGGGAGGGGACCTTGCCTTGGGGCTCAAGGAGCCCCAAGGGGGTCGGCCGAGTCCAAGGGGGAAGGCTCCCCCCCCCCCCAAACCGAGTTGGACTTGGTTTGGTGGGTGGGAGTCCTTCCTTCCCTTCCCACCTCCTCTTTTTTTTCTCTTTGATTTTCTTTCCTAGGCGCATAGGGCCCTTTTGGGCTGTCCCACCAGCCCACTAAGGGCTGGTGTGCCACCCTCAAGCCCTATGGGCTTCCCCGGGGTGGGTTGCCCCCCCGGTGAACTCCCGGAACCCATTCGTCATTCCCGGTACATTCCCGGTAACTCCGAAAACATTCCGGTAATCAAATGAGGTCATCCTATATATCAATCTTCGTTTCCGGACCATTCCGGAAAACCTCGTGACGTCCGTGATCTCATCCGGGACTCCGAACAACATTCGGTAACCAACCATATAACTCAAATACGTATAAAACAACGTCGAACCTTAAGTGTGCAGACCCTGCGGGTTCGAGAACTATGTAGACATGACCCGAGAGACTCCTTGGTCAATATACAATAGCGGGACCTGGATTCCCATATTGGATCCTACATATTCTACGAAGATCTTATCGTTTGAACCTCAGTGCCAAGGATTCATATAATCCCGTATGTCATTCCCTTTGTCCTTCGGTATGTTACTTGCCCGAGATTCGATCGTCAGTATCCGCATACCTATTTCAATCTCGTTTACTCGCAAGTCTCTTTACTCGTTCCGTAATACAAGATCCCGCAACTTACACTAAGTCACATTGCTTGCAAGGCTTGTGTGTGATGTTGTATTACCGAGTGGGACCCGAGATACCTCTCCGTCACACGGAGTGACAAATCCCAGTCTTGATCCATACTAACTCAACTAACACCTTCAGAGATACTTGTAGAGCATCTTTATAGTCACCCAGTTACGCTGCGATGTTTGGTACACACAAAGAATTCCTCCGGTGTCAGTGAGTTATATGATCTCATGGTCATAGGAATAAATACTTGACACGCAGAAAAACAGTAGCAACAAAATGACACGATCAACATGCTACGTCTATTAGTTTGGGTCTAGTCCATCACGTGATTCTCCTAATGACGTGATCCAGTTATCAAGCAACAACACCTTGTTCATAATCAAAAGACACTGACTATCTTTGATCAACTGGCTAGCCAACTAGAGGCTTGCTAGGGATGGTATTTTGTCTATGTATCCACACATGTAAATGAGTCTTCATTCAATACAATTATAGCATGGATAATAAACGATTATCTTGATACAGGAATTATAATAATAACTATATTTATTATTGCCTCTAGGGCATAATTCCAACACAAACCCCTGGTAGTAAATGGCAAACCTCTAGGATAACCTATGACAATGAAATTCTAGTAGACATGCTAGTTTTTCTAGCCTCATTGATAGCCTTGAAATCTTCGGATATTAATATCATCTTGGGCATGGACTGGATGTCAGCTCACTATGCCAAGATTGATACTCATTCTAGAAATGTCCAGCTTACCCATCCCTCGGGTGAGATAGTAAATGTCTCTACTCGAGTTGCCAAATGCCAACTCTATTCCTTAAATGCCAACCCTCTTCCGGAACTTGAAGACATTCCGGTAGTCCATGACTTCCCGGATGTTTTTCCAGAGGAACTGCCAGGAATTCCACCTGACAGAGATGTAGAGTTTGTGATAGATCTTGTTCCGGGAACTGTCCCAATAGCCAGAAGACCATATAAGATGGCACCCCTGGTGCTAGCCGAACTTAAGAAGCAATTAGATGAGGCCTTGAACAAAGGTTTCATTCGCCCTAGCTCTTCTCCTTGGGCTTGCCCCGTCCTCTTCGTCAAGAAGAAAGACGGAACGGATCGGATGGTTGTAGATTACCGACTAGTTAATCTGGTCACCATAAAGAACAAGTATCCGCTCCCCAGGATCAACGACCTGTACGATCAGCTCGTTGGATCCTCAGTCTTCTCCAAAATGGATTTGAGGTTGGGATACCATCAAATCAATATTAAGAACGGGGACATTCCAAAAACGGCTTTCGTTACTCGTTATGGCCAATACGAGTACACCGTCATGTCCTTCGGTTTAACCAATGCCCCAGCCACCTTCTCTCGTCTGATGAATTCAATCTTCATGGAGTATTTGGATAAATTCGTCGTGGTATACCTCGATGATATTCTCATCTACTCGAAGAACGAACAAGAACATGCCGAGCACCTAAGGCTGGTATTGATGAAACTTCGAGAGCATCGCCTTTATGCCAAGTTTTCAAAATGTGAATTCTGGTTACCAGAAGTGACCTATCTGGGTCACGTAATCTCTGGTAAGGGTATTGCTATCAATCCCGAGAGAGTTCAAGCTGTCCTTGAGTGGACTCAACCTGAATCGGTTAAGCAAGTTAGGAGTTTTCTTGGTCTAGCGAGCTATTGTCGCCGCTTCGTCGAGAATTTCTCCAAGGTTGCAAAGCCTCTAACTGAACTCCTCAAGAAAGATAAAAAGTTCGAGTGGACACCACAGTGTGAGCATAGTTTTCAGGAACTGAAAAGACGCCTGACTTCTGCACCTGTGTTGCTACCACCAGATTTTTCTAAGGACTTTGTTATCTACTGCGACGCCTCGCGACAAGGATTAGATTGCATTCTCATGCAAGATCGTCATGTGATCGCATACGCATCTCGACAGTTGCGTCCACATGAGGATAATTATCCCACACATGACCTTGAGCTTGCAGCTGTGGTCCATGCACTAAAAACCTGGCGACATTACCTTCTGGGTAATCGTTGCGAAATATTCACTGATCACCAAAGTCTGAAATATATCTTCACCCAGCCGGATTTGAATCTTAGGCAAAGACGGTGGGTTGAGTTGATCTCGGATTACAACTTAGGGATAACTTACACCCCGGGGAAGGCCAATGTTATGGCCGATGCACTAAGTCGTAAATCTTATTGTAACAATTTGATGCTACAACAAGGTCAACCACATCTGCATGAGGACTTTCGGAAGTTGAATCTTCATATTGTTCCTCAAGGATTCCTTTCTACACTAGTGGCGAAGCCTACTCTTAAGGATCAAATTATAGCTGGCCAAAAGCGTGACAAGGGTATATCACGGATCAAGGAGAATATTTTTAGCGGAAACGCTAAAGAATTCTCCATGAACGATCAAGGTGTTGTGTTCTTCCAGAATCGTCTAGTGGTTCCTAAGAACCCAAATCTAAGGCAGTTAATCCTTAAGGAGGCTCACGATTCTCCTCTCACCATTCATCCCGGTAGTACTAAGATGTATCAAGACCTACGCCAGAGGTTCTGGTGGACTAGGATGAAGAGAGAAATTGCTGAGTTCGTTGCTAACTGCGATGTTTGTCGTCGAGTTAAGGCAGAACATCAAAGGCCTGCTGGCACCCTTCAACCTCTAGCTATTCCTGAATGGAAATGGGATAAAGTTAGCATGGATTTCATTACCGGATTTCCCAAGACCAAGAAAGGGAATAATGCTATCTTTGTGGTCATTGACCGTCTTTCCAAAGTGGCTCATTTTCTTCCTGTTCGTGAGAGTATAATAGCTAGCCAGCTAGCAGAGTTATGTATCTCCCAAATAGTGTCTCTTCACATTGTTCCCCTGGAGATTAACTTGGACTGTGGGAGTATCTTCACTTCTTGCTTCTGGGAGAGTTTTCAGAATGCCATGGGGACTCACCTATCTTTTAGCACTGCCTTCCATCCCCAATCAAGTGGTCAAGTAGAAAGAGTGAATCAAATCCTAGAAGATATGCTCCGAGCTTGTGTTATATCGTTCGGTATGAATTGGGAAAAGTGCCTTCCATTCACCGAATTCGCTTATAACAATAGTTACCAATCAAGCTTGGGCAAAGCCCCTTTTGAAGTTCTCTATGGACGAAGATGTCGAACACCTCTTAATTGGTCAAAAATCGGAGAGAGGCAACTCTTTGGCCCGGACATGATCCAGGATGCAGAAGAGCAGGTTCGCATTATTCGTGAAAAGTTGAAAACAGCCCAGTCTCGTCAAAAGAGCCAATATGATCGTCATCATAAGGCTGTGACCTTTGAAGTTGACGAGAAGGTTACCTTCGGGTTACACCTTTGAAGGGTACCCATCGATTCGGTATCAAAGGCAAATTGGCTCCTCGTTACATTGGTCCTTTTCGCGTTCTTGCCGAACGAGGAGAAGTTGCCTACCAGTTGGAACTTCCTCCACATCTTTCCAAGGTTCATGATGTTTTCCACGTCTCGCAACTCAGGCTTGGTTTTCCGATCCTATCCGTGAAGTGGACCACGAAACGCTTGATCTCCAAGATAACCTTTCATACCGAGAATACCCCGTGCGTATTCTTGATCAAGCTGAGCGTACCACTCGACGTCGAAACCTCAAGTTTCTTAAAGTTCAATGGTCAAATCATTCTGAAAAGGAGGCAACTTGGAAAAGAGAGGATCGTCTCCGACTTGAGTATCCTGCGTTATTCCCGACGACTTCTAAATCTCGGGAGGAGATTATTTTGAGTGGGGGTGAGTTGTCACATCCCTGACACCTTAAGCAAGTTAGTCTTGTGCTCATGTCTTCTATGCATTTGCATCAAAGAATTTTCAACAAGATCAAAGAAAGAGGTGAAGGAAAACTCAAAACCCTAGCCACTACTTTAAATAAAGGAGATCTCAAACTAGTTAAAATCAATTAACCCAAAATGGCCTCAAGAAATGTTCAAACTTTCTGATAAATCATGAAAGTAAATGAGCATTGGAGAAAACTATTTTCTTGACACTTTAAGCATTTTAAATAAATGCAAAAGGCTACTGGTTTCACGTTTTTAATTTGAAAACAGAAACTTTAAACTTTCAAAAATGTTGAAAACTTTAGGAATGGTTGGAAATATTCCAACAAATATTCTAGGGTGCCTCAAATAAATTTTACAAATTATTTGGGAGCTGAAATAAATAGAAAATTATTGAAGTAGCTAAAACAGAAACAAAAACAGAAAAAAAGGAAAACTCTTACCTCTCGCTCACGTGGACCGGCCCATCTCAGCTCCTGTCGTCTTCCTCCCCGCCAGTGGGCAGCAGGAGGTGGCCGCCGCGTTCTCCGGCGCGGCCACGCACTTGTGCGCCTGCCTGGCCGCCGCCTCGTGCTGGCAAGCACGGGGATAAGCTCCCCGTGGCCGACCCTATCCATTCCCAGCGCCAGATCCCCCCCTCCTCTCGGATCTCTCCTCCCTCCTTCTGCCGCCATTGGAGCCCGAGCAAAGCTCGAGCTACCTGTGCCCCTAGCCATAGGATCCCCTCTCTGAGTGCGCCGTTAGCTCCGGCTCGTCGTTCTGGTCCTTCCTGCAGAAGTCGAAGCTTCCCCGAGCCCTGCAACGCCCACGGCACCGTCGTCTTCAACCTTCGGCCGCTGGTGAGCTCTGCTCGATTCGTCGCCCCCAGGCCTTCCCCGAGCCGTCTAAACCCTGCTCTGCACTCCCCGTGAGCATGCGGTCCTTTCCCCTAAGCTCTCCCCATTGATCCCCTCCTCTAGGCTCAGTTCCATCGGAGCCCGACGAGGACCGCCGCTGCAGCTCGTCGCCGGTAACCCTCCGGTGAAGTGTTGGTCCGTCTGAGGCTACCAACAGCCTCTGGACGTCGTGTAGGTGCGTTAGGTGCCCAGCCTTGAGCGTTTAGACCCCGTATCCGATGGCTTCGACGATGGCCGATCTTGGTCGCCGCCAAGCTCGTCGCCGGCGTTGATCCCGGCCACCCCAGCCCCTGGGGCTTGTTCCATCGTGCGTGCCATCGAGTGGCCGTTCCTCCCATGGTCTCAGTCGTGCGTTTGGCCCTCTGTGCACCATTTCCGAGCCCTCCCGACGTTCTGGCGCTCGCCGGAGGCTCCCCGCCGGTGAGGACGACCTCGCCGCCGGTGGATCTCGGATGGCCTGAGGCACTGACGTGTGGGGCCAGCCTCTGGGAGATTAAGTTTAAAGAAAATAAATTTAATTAATCTGCTAAGTCACTGACATGTGGGTCCAGTGGGTTTAATTAACTAAATAAGATTAATCCTAATCTAAAATTGACCAGAGAGACTGACCAGTGGGTCCCACTGGTCAGGTTTGACTTTCAACGGCCAGATGGACCTACTGATGTCATGCTGATGCAATAAAAGTATTTTCCAGTAAAAAAATAATTCCAAAAATGTTTAAAACTTCAAAAATTCATAGAAATTAATCTGTAACTCCAATGAAAATAATTTATATATGAAAAAGTATCAGAAAAATTCAAGGAATCTGAATATGCTATTTTCAGTCATGTTTGAAAAAGTTACAGAACCCTAACATGTAGAATAATGAATAATTCAATTCTTATAATTACTTTATAAATGGGATTTGGAAAAATATTCAAATTTCATTATGAATGACATGATCACACACTGTCCTAATTACAAATCAGTACCCTAACATGACATTTCATGCATGTTAACATCAAGTTGATCTGAGCATCACGTCGAATCAATTAAATCGGTATCCGGGAATACCTCGTTTGAATTGATATCTGAATATGATTCAAATCAATTACAAACCTAATACATGTTAATTACAATAGTTAATCACCTTGCATGCCATGCTCATGCATCATCTTGCTTGCATATGATTGTTATTGATTGTTGCCATTCATTTCGGTAGGCTCCGCACCCCCGGATTCCACCGAATATCCGTCTGACGGATATTGTCCCTCCTCTGAGCAACAAGGCAAGCAACCCTTTTGATCATCCCGATAATTCCCATGTTCTTGCTCTTGCACTTATTTATTGCTTTAGGATCAAATGTTTCAACTGCTTTTGCCATGTTAGTTGAACCCACTTCCTTTGCATGACCTAACCTTGTCACAGTAAATAGCCGAACCTTGCAACCTAGCATACCTGGTAGTTGCTTGAGCTATGATGTGCCTTATCCTGCTATGCATGCTATGCTTAGAGTTGTGTATGGTCTGTCATCTGGGAGATGAACAGAATTGTGAGAATGTGTTCGGTAAGCAAAGGTTGTGTGTTGAACTTGACTTGGTAAAGGTACCGGTGAAAGGCTGTGTAGGAGTACATGGCGGGTTGTTTCATTGGAACCGTCCATAGGAACTGAGTTCCGTGTATGTAATCCAAGAATAGATACTACCACATGCTGGGCCCTGAAATATGACCCCGCTCGGCCTATTAATCGCGTAGTACTCGGTCCAGGAGTTGCAAGTAGTTTCTGGTGTTTATAGTAATGCTGGAGGCCGTGCATGGTGCTGACCTGAGAGGTGGGCCGTGATGCGGTAGGCAGTGGCACGGTGTACCAAGTGGCACCCGGATGGTGGGTTTGGGAATCCTGCGCACATCGTTTAAGGCCGTGGCGGAAACCTCGGCCGGACTTCCGTACGGGTTACTCTCATATAGGCGATAAACCTGGACTAGGTACTAGTGTGGTTAACGGTCGTGGTCGACTCCCTCGCTGGGCTTCCGCTTGAAGGTTGCCGAGGTGCATGACGTGCACATGGCGATAAGTGGCGAGAGTGTGTGTGACGAAGTACACCCCTGCAGGGTTATGATCTATTCGAATAGCCGCGTCCGCGGATATGGTCTACTTGGAGACATATGTTGTTCATAGATAACTTCAATGGCTACTCATAAAATTGCCAAGATAAGCGTGAGTGTCGTGGACGACATTTTTGTATGGAGACGGAATGATTCCACGATAGTGTATTGTTGTGGTGTTAGTGGACTCGTGTGCGAGAAATCAAGTTGTCAAAATTATTTAAAAATGCAAGTTGTCTAGCCACGAGTCAAATGCTGGCTTTCCGCATGAAACCCCACAATACCTTTTGATTCCTTGCATGAGTAGTTAGTTATCTTAAAGTCTTGCTGAGTACCTTCGTACTCATGTTTGCTTAATAAATGTTGCAGAGGTTGCTAATGACCCTAATGGAGGGTTCTTCGTAGACATCGACGACGACGAGTAGCTGGTGTCCCAGCTACGATCTGGCCCTACGTTGGGTCTGTAGTATAGTCAGGCCATGTGCCTTCTAGTTGCCCTGTCTGTACTCAGACAGTTTAAACTCTTCCGCTAGCTTGTAACTGAATGACTGCTATTATGGGTCGTGAGACCCTTAATGTGTAATATTATGTGTGAGGCTCCTCCGAGCCTCTTAAATAAGGGTTGTATGTTTATGGTTATGTTGTGGTGCCATCGATGTATCTATACATATCGGTATGCCATGTGTACGTGTGTCGTACTTGATATGTATGGGGTTCGATTACTTAGTCGTGAACTTTAGTAGCACTCCTTTCAAGGAAATGCCCCTTTGTGATCCAATGAGCCTTGGTAGTACGCTACTGCTCCGGACACATTGGTTGACCGGCATGTGTCCTTCTTAGCTACTGTGTCTGTCCCCTTTGGGGAAATGTCACGCGATGTAATGAAGTCCTTGTAGCTTGCTACGACTCGTCTACATTCGCTGATGACCGACACCTACTTTGTTGGGTCATGTATGCCTGTCCTTGTGCGGTACTGCCACTTTGGGTTATGACTAAACATCTCGATCCGGGTTCTTTGACATTGGAATGCTAGCGACACTATTGCATACGTGAGTCAACAGATGCAAACGGTCCCGGCTAAGGTAAGGCTGCAGCCGTGGAGTTAACCGTGCGTGAGACCGCAAAGGGATGCGATGTGTTACAGGCTGGATTCCTATGGCTTAGGATCGGGGTCCCGACATGATTATTATATCAACCTCGCATTACTCGTGGTATACACTCAACCGATAACCCGTCTACTTAAGCATAGCAAATATAACATTGTCGTCCCGGGGCCAAGTATCGGGGTGTTGTGTTCCTACCACATGAATACTACAACTTACACTAAAGTTTCCAAGTACCTAGGCAGCATGCAAATTGGGCAAAGAAGGTGATCTACCATGCACTGAAAACATAGGTAAAATAACATGATCAAAATGACTTGCCTGTGATGTTGACGAAGAAGAATTTCTCGACAAAATAACTTGATAGACTACTCTCACTCTTTGATGAAATCTATATGACAAACATATCATCCACATAAGCACTCATACTAGCAATCATTCTAGCAATCAAACAAAACAGAGAGGGCGAACAGGAAATCCGAGAGAAACTTCAAATAAGACTAGGGAGTCTTCTACTACGTCAAACACTAAATAGTTTTTTCTAACAGAAAATATTAACAAAGAACTAATATATAAATCTAACCAAGATAAAATAAAGTGTTTTTCAGAAAATCTTTTGAAAGTATTCCCAAACGGGATTTGAAACAACGGTGAAAACAATTGCACGTTACTACGGAGCTAGAATTGATTTAATGAAAACAAATAAACATAAAATAAAGACTTGTTGCAAAACTACTGTTAACTAACATAAACAAACAATAATAATCTTTCTGAAATAATAAAGAAAATATTTTAAAACAAAAGTAGAAAATGAATTAGCCGAAAACCTAAAATCGGTGAAACAAAAATTGTTTCACATGAAATAATGAGTTAAAATACTCAAACAAAACTGACATTTTTACCACTTATAGATAAGATCACTAGTGATCAGCACCAAAAGGAATCAAATTAAAAGCTATTTTTAAACTCCTGGAATAGGCAAAACAAGGTTTAAACTAAATCTGATCTTACTGGTATTGGAAAATTTCAAACACAGACAAATTATATGTTTTTAAAAACTAAAGGAACTTTGTGAGCTATGAGAAAAGGAATCAATGTCATTGGACTTCGGGATAAAAAGTTGTGTCCAAAACAAGATTGAAAGTTTGTGTTTTTTGTAATCAGACAGAAAAAACTGGAGATAACTAGCTAGCTACGTGGCAAGTTGCTAGTGGCTGAGAGGGGTGTTTGTTGCATGGCTTCGGGCATACGGCCGAGCTCTAACAAAAGTGCTGGTTAATTCCTAAGTGAAAATAAAACCCACTGGTTTTCTGGGATAAACCGAAAAGGTATAGATGATCTAATCCTGGCCGTTGCATGAAGATCTAAGGGCTAAAGGAGATAACATGCAATATAGAGATATGGAGGGAGAGACTACCGGCTGGGACAGCAGCTTGCTCCGGCGAGGGGCTGGCCGGTGAGGGAGGAGGGAGCTCCGGGGCGTGGAGAGGATGGGGCAGCGGCGACAGGGTCCTTCTCCTCCGCGGGGTGGCGCTCGGGGGACTCGGGGCTGCTCGACGGGGCGCTCCGGGGCAAGGCCGAGTGGTGGCAGCCTGCTGCACCGGCGGCAGGAGTGGCGAGGGCGGCGGCGAGGGGAGAGGGGAGGCGGCGGCGGCGTGGGAACGGGGCGGCGGTGGAGGGCTTCGAAGGTGGGGTGCAGGGGTGGCGACGGGGAGAGGGAGGCGGCGGCGGTAGGGTGGAAACGGGGTGGCGCTGGGCAGGGGCTTTTGTAGGCCATGGGGGAGGGTGTTAAGGAAGGAGAGGGAGAGGCAAGGCAGGAGGAGAAGAAGGGATCCGTACTGGGGAGGAGCTGCTCGGTTTCGGTTTCTGTCGCGCTGAAGAAGAAGGAAGGAGGCGAGGGGAGAGGAAGGGAATCGCGAGGTACTCGGGCGGCTCGGTTTCTGGCATGGAAAAGGGAGGAGAAGGAAGGAGATGGGCGACGGCGGTGGCTAGGTTAGGGCAGGGGTGGACTTCGGCCAGAGAGAGAAGGGGCGGGGAGAGTTAAGGAAGGGAGAGGGAGTACTCAGGGGAAGGAAAGCTCGGTCCCTGGGAGAGCTCGGTCGGTGCAGAGAAAGAAAGAGACGAGGGAGGAAGAAAGGCTGCGGGGAGAGAGGGACTCGGGTGGGGAAGGTCCACCCATAGTGAGGAGGAGGGAGAAAAAAAGGGAGGGGTCGGTTTGCCCTATTTTAAAGGAATTCCAATCCCGGTTGTACAGGGGATTTTGGGCTAGGCTTAAGTGGCGCCCGGCGGCAGCGGTTAGGAAAGAAGAAAAAAAATAATAACCCTTTCCTATTTTAAACTTTTCCAAAACAGAAAATTATAAAAGCTAAAAAGAAAAATAAATCAATATATCCATATATGGTATTCTATACCAAAAAAATCAGAAAATAAGCCTCTACCCGAATAACATTTTTTTTAAAGCCAAAATAAAAACTTTTAAAAAATGTTTTTTCAGAAATTCCCAAATTTGATATTTCTTTTTACAATTATTTTTGCAAAAGAATTTTGGGTTTTCTTTGGTCAATTATTTCAGAGATTTGCCCGCACTTTTGGAGTGTCATATTCCTCCGCTCTCTCTCTTGCGTGCAAGAGAGTTTTCTCCGGGCATTCTCGCGCGATGGAAAAATGGAAAAGCAAAAGAATTCAACACAAGTATCTTCGTTCAAATTCTGTATAATTGAAGAAGTCATGTCATCTTCTCTCGTTGCTTTTAAAATCTTGAATTTGAATTCACCGGAGAAGGGGAAAGTCATTTTATTCCCTGTCGTTCAAAAGTTTCAAAAAGTTTCAAATTTCACACAAGTTTCAGTCACTCAGCAAACAAACAAACAATCAATCTAATAATTATATTAGCATTCCAAAATTTATAATTTTGGGATGTTACAAACTACCACACTTAAAATGAATCTCGTCCTCGAGATTCGAAGAGGCTAGAAAGAAAGGTTAGGGTTTGGAGGTCTTCTAACAAAATCCAATCTCCGGCAAGGTGGGATGCTACCACACTTAAAATGAGAGATACTGGTCCCTCAAAATGCTTTAACGGTCCTCTTGGGTTTTGGCATCTGACTCCTCACAGTCTTCATATTAAATCCTTTGGTGATGCTCTCCCGTTGATATAGGCTTCTTCCATCACTGGGTCTTCTTTTAACTAACAGTCTCGTGGTCAATTCTAAATAACATATCGATGGTTCTCATGGTGGTCTACCATTTGTGGTTATCCTGTAGAGAGAGGGGTCTTGTCTTCGTTCTCACCGTAAAATTTCCTACGCGTCACAACAAATGCCATGTACATGGGGCTTTCATCATACCATTCTAAGGCTTAAACAAAAACTTCAAAGAACGTCGTCTCTCACTTTGGGTAAGTCTCTCAGATTTACCATTCCGAATAGCAAGAGAATGATAATAGTAAGTCGTCATGGTGGCCAAGCCATGTCGCACAAAAATCATTACCTTGTATAAGGCTTAGTGAATCTCGTATTCTAACACTTGGGCATCCTCACAAGCATTGCAGAATATCTCTTGTCCACGAACGAAGTTCGGATAATCCATTGGTTCTGCAAGCTCAACAAAACATCTATCGTATCTTCACAACTCTCGGGTTTTCGTATGCTCCTAAGAAAACGTTTGCTGATACAAGTTTCCTTCTCCAAAAAGATAGTACTTGATCCTTGTTAGTGCCGGGGTCTGTGGGTTTCAGGCATACTTGGGGTAAATGTGACACGCCGCTGGGTAGTGGGTGGTTCCTTCACACAAGAAACAAGTCACCTGACTAGTTGGGCATTCCTCAGCTGGGTGATTTTCTTCACAATGAGTGCATCCATCCTTGTGTTCTTCCTGGGTGTGTCCTATTTCTCCATAGATCTTGCATGCACAAGTCTTCTCCTTCGGATTATCATAGCACTTCTGAATAAGACGGGATCTTAACAAAGTCTTCTTGAATTCATCCCAGGTTTCTGCTCCACTAAATCCTTATATGGCATGATGCATTTTCCAACAGATTGCCGCACTTTGGGTAAAGTACTGGAGAGCGTGTTCCACTTCATACTTCCTTGAGATCAAGTTGCTCCCGAAGTGGTTCTCCATGTTCTGAATCCATATTTCAGCCTCCAGCTGGGTCATTGGTCCAGAGACTACAAGTCCAGCTTCATACTTCATCTGGTAGGGTTGAGGTTTTGGGGATGAGACGGGTAAGAGAGGGAGGAAGATACACACAGTACAAACAATATTTTTGAGAATAGGTTTTAGTTGTGGCCGTCGGAAAACACACACCAATGACGGCTCACAAATCATCGTAACTAACGTGGGTATATAATTGGGGTTTGGACTTCTAATAAACATTGGAACGTTTCGGGGTCTTCGAGTTCTTCGGGTCTTGAGAGTCTTCAATTGGTGTAGCTTCAACTACATGATGAAATCCTCTTTACTTTGAAGTGGGAGTCGGTTGATCCTTCACGTGGTCAAAGGGGAAAGGGCATTGTCTAACTATTTCAGGTGAGAGAGAACGTTTGATGAAATCAGAAGAGATGAGAAGTAAAAGGTGTTCTTGAACAATTTTTAGAGAGATCCTATCCTAAGAAATTCCCAGTTTCTAGGGTCACGTCCTACAGTCAACATGTGCTCTGATACCATCTCTGTAGCGACCCGACTCAAAACGAGTCAAGCCTCTGTGTATCTGTGCCATCCCTGGATCAGTATGCTGGCACACACAGTACATCAATGTATATATCAAAGTGCAATCACATGTAAATAGCGTAAAACTGATATATACCTTAAATATTTCAGCGGAAGCAGTCAAGGGAGTGGTGTCCCAATAAACACCAATGGCAAGTTGAGTGTAGACCGTAACCCTGAATCGTACTCTTACTCGTCGAAGAAAATATATGCAACATAAGACATTGCAGCCGTGTAGGTCAGCATATTGAATATGCCGGCAAGTCACATAAGAGAGGGGTGAAAAGTAATCATCTATACTATATGCATATATGGCAGGTGGGGCTATAAGTTTTTAGCGAAAAGCAAGTTTTCTCCTACATCAAGATGAGGGTTAAAACCAAAATGTTACTACGTTGTTTGTTGTTAACGAGATGGTTCCGCCAACCAATTCTCGTACCCGAGTTGTCAATAATTACCCTCATCAAATATATTTAATGGTGTTGAGAAATCCAGATAACTTCAGTTCCTTTGGCTCAAGTTGTCCACGACCGTGGACACGGCTACTCGATTAGGTTTGAGTACTCTGCAGAGTTTTGCACACGTTCCCCACAAGATTTGATCGCCTCCGTGTATGTCCTCGCACTTCAGGGTGTTTGAAGACCGGATGATCAAAACATGGTCTTTCAACGGGTCCCTCTGAATCCCTGTCGGTGCCCATCCAATCCTACCGTTCTTCTACATCTGCTAGCACCGCCTGTCCAGAGTCGCCGTGTTGTCCAACCAAGCCAGAGCCCATAATGACTTGTGGCTGTGCAGGTAAGCCTTGGGTCTTGAGAATATCCGTCCGTCCCTTTGACCCTAGGTGAAGCTTTCCGCAGGATGACATGGCCTCTCCAGCATCCCGGGCATCCACTGGGTTTTCCAGGGAGCCGATCAACCGTCCTTCACCAAGAGTTGCATTGCGTACGGGGTCTTGAAAATCTTGTCTTAGTCCGGTCTTGATTATTATATCAACCTCGCATCACTCGTGGTATACACTCAACCGATAACCCGTCTACTTAAGCATAGCAAATATAACATTGTCGTCCCGGGGCCAAGTATCGGGGTGTTGTGTTCCTACCACATGAATACTACAACTTACACTAAAGTTTCCAAGTACCTAGGCAGCATGCAAATTGGGCAAAGAAGGTGATCTACCATGCATTAAAAACATAGGTAAAATAACATGATCAAAGATGACTTGCCTGTGATGTTGACGAAGAAGAATTTCTCGAGAAAATAACTTGATAGACTACTCGTCACTCTCCGATGAAATCTATATAATAAACTTATCATCCACATAAGCACTCATACTAGCAATCATTCTAGCAATCAAACAAAAGAGAGAGGGCGAACATGAAATCCGAGAGAAACTTCAAATAAGACTAGGGAGTCTTCTACTATGTCAAACACTAAATAGTTTTGTCTAACAGAAAATATTAACAAAGAACTAATATATAAATCTAACTAAGATAAAATAAAGTGTTTTTCACAAAATCTTTTGAAAGTATTCCCAAACGGGATTTGAAACAACGGTGAAAACAATTGCACGTTACTACGGAGCTAGAATTGATTTAATGAAAACAAATAAACATAAAATAAAGACTTGTTGCAAAACTACTGTTAACTAACATAAACAAACAATAATAATCTTTCTGAAATAGTAAAGAAAATATTTTAAAACAAAAGTAGAAAATGAATTAGCCGAAAACCTAAAATCGGTGAAACAGAAATTGTTTCACATGAAATAATGAGTTAAAATACTCACACAAAACTGATATGTTTACCACTTATAAATAAGATCACTAGTGATCAGTACCAAAAGGAATCAAATTAAAACTATTTTTAAACTCCTGGAATAGGCAAAACAAGGTTTAAACTAAATCTGATCTAACTGGTATTTGAAAATTTCAAACACAGATAAATTATATGTTTTTAAAAACTACAGGAAATTTGTGAGCTACTAGAAAAGGAAGCAATGTCATTGGACTTCGTGATAAAAGGTTGTGGCCAAAACAAGATTGAAAGTTTCTGTTTTTTGTAATCAGGCAGAAAAAACTGGAGATAACTAGCTAGCTACGTGGCAAGTTGCTAGTGGCTGAGAGGGGTGTTTGTTGCATGGCTTCGGGCAAACGGCCGAGCTCTAACAAAAGTGTTGGTTAATTCCTAAGTGAAAATAAAACCCACTGGTTTTCTGGGATAAACCGAAAAGGTATTGATGATCTAATCCTGGCTGTTGCATGAAGATCTAAGGGCTAAAGGAGATAACATGCAATATAGAGATATGGAGGGAGAGACTACCGGCTGGGACAGTAGCTTGCTCCGGCGAGGGGCTGGCCGGTGAGGGAGGAGGGAGCTCCGTGGCGTGGAGAGGATGGGGCAGCGGCGACGGGGTCCTTCTCCTCCGCGGGGTGGCGCTCGGGGGACTCGAGGCTGCTCGACGGGGCGCTCCGGGGCGAGGCCGAGGGGTGGCAGCCTGCTGCACCGGCGGCAGCAGTGGCGAGGGCGGCGGCGAGGGGAGAGGGGAGGCGGTGGCGGCGGCATGGGAACGGGGCGGCGGTGGAGGGCTTCGAAGGTGGGGTCCAGGGGTGGCGACGGGGAGAGGGAGGCGGCGGCGGTAGGGTGGAAACGGGGTGGCGCTGGGCAGGGGCTTTTATAGGCCATGGGGGAGGGTGTTAAGGAAGGAGAGGGAGAGGCAAGGCAGGAGGAGAGGGAGGGATCCGTACTGGGGAGGAGCTGCTCGGTTTCGGTTTCTGTCGGGCTGAAGAAGAAGGAAGGAGGCGAGGGGAGAGGAAGGGAATCGCGAGGTACTCGGGCGGCTCGGTTTCTGGCATGGAAAAGGGAGGAGAAGGAAGGAGATGGGCGGCGGTGGTGGCTAGGTTAGGGAAGGGGTGGACTTTGGCCAGAGAGAGAAGGGGCGGGGAGAGTTAAGGAAGGGAGAGGGAGTACTCAGGGGAAGGAAAGCTCGGTCCCTCGGAGAGCTCGGTCGGTGCAGAGAAAGAAAGAGACGAGGGAGGAAGAAAGGCTGCGGGGAGAGAGGGACTCGGGTGGGGAAGGTCCACCAACAGTGAGGAGGAGGGAGAAAAAAAAAGGGAGGGGTCGGTTTGCCCTATTTTAAAGGAATTCCAATCCCAGTTGTTCACGGGATTTCGGGCTAGGCTTAAGTGGCGCCCGGCGGCAGCGGTTAGGAAAGAAGAAAATAATAATAATAACCCTTTCCTATTTTAAACTTTTCCAAAACAGAAAATTGTAAAAGCTAAAAAGAAAAATAAATCAATATATCCATATATGGTATTCTATACCAAAAAAATTTAGAAAATAAGCCTCTACCCGAATAACATTTTTTTTAAAGCCAAAATAAAAACTTTTAAAAAATGTTTTTTCAGAAATTCCCAAATTTGCTATTTCTTTTTACAATTATTTTTGCAAAAGAATTTTGGGTTTTCTTTGCTCAATTATTTCAGAGATTTGCCCGCACTTTTGGAGTGTCATATTCCTCCGCTCTCTCTCTTGCGTGCAAGAGAGTTTTCTGTGGGCATTTCTCGCGTGATGGAAAAATGGAAAAGCAAAAGAATTCAACGCAAATATCTCCGTTCAAATTCTGTATAATTGAAGAAGTCATGTCATCTTCTCTCGTTGCTTTTAAAAGCTTGAATTTGAATTCACCGGACAAGGGGAAAGTCATTTTATTCCCTCTTGTTCAAAAGTTTCGAGAAGTTTCAAATTTCACACAAGTTTAAGTCACTCAGCAAACAAACAAACAATCAATCTAATAATTATATTAACATTCCAAAATTTATAATTTTGGGATGTTACAGGTCTCCTTCAACGTGAGTTGTGGTGCATCACCCCCGGCGTCAAGGGTACACGTGACATCTTGTGTATTTAGAGAGGAGATGGCTAAAATGCTTCGAGAAAACTTTGGTGTTGAATTACCTAGGATCAGATTTATCAAAAACCGTATCCCGAGTACTTCGATGCCATATAGTGCCCTCCACGATATAAAATCCCATATTTTGTTAAATTTAATGGAGAGGGCACAAAAACCACATGGGAGCATGTTAGTATGTACTTAGCCCAGTTAGGTATAGCAGGTTCACTGAATGAGTTGAAAGTGCGTTGGTTTCCTTTTCCCTTAACTGGCACTGCATTTTCATGGTTTTCTTCTTTACCACCTGGCTCTATCCGTGTGTGTCGCAGCTAGAGCAAAAATTTCATGATCATTTTTATAGCGGCAACAATGAACTTAAGTTATCGCATCTTACATCGGTTAAACAGAAGCATGATGAATCGGTCTCCGATTACGTCAAGAGATTCAGAGATACAAAAAACCGGTGTTATAGTTTGGTGATAACTGAAAGAGACTTAGCAGATCTTGTGCTTAATTGTTTGAAAACTCACATAAGAGAAAAACAAGAAGGCTATGAATTTTTAAATATCAACCAAGTCTTGCAAAGCGCTTTAACTCAGGAAAGCCGAAGTAAAGGTATTAAAGAAATGCATAGATATAAAATTGATCGTCCGAAGGTAAATATGGTTGAATATGATAGTGATCACTTGGATGATGAGGGTGACATCTATGCTACTGAATTTTTTTGGCCATCGAAGACCAAACCATTTACTTGCAATTATCTGAAACTGATTCATAAGAATCATGATGAAGAGATGAAGCTCGCCTTTAATATTACTAAGTGTGAAAAAATATTTGATGCTTTCCTACAGGCTAAGATTATCAGAATATCTCATACTTTACCACCGTTTGAAGAGCTGAAACGGCGTGCTTATTGCAAGTATCATAATTCTTTTTCTCATGCTACTAACGATTGTAATGTTTTCCGACGACAGATACAGTCGACCATTAATGACGGACGATTGAAATTTTCTGAGATGCAAGTTCATAAACAACCTTTTCCTATGAACACCATCGATTTGGAGGGGAAGAAGCTACTCATTCGGCCATAGGTAGCCGAATCTGCTAATAAGTCCAATGTTGTCATAGGGGAGTCCAGGAAAAGCAAGGAGGACGACAAGGTCTTGGGGAGGCAAGTTATGCTTGACAAACAGTCCGGTGGCAAGGAGATAATTAAGATCACTGTTAGTAATCCTACACACAGGGGGTAACCACAAGGGAACACTCATGTCAAGTTTTTAAAGCCCAAGAGTCCAAAAGTTGGCAGGTGGAAGATGAATGAAGGCAAGGTACATCGTAAGTGGATCAAGCCAATGATACTTCTCCAACGTATCTATAATTTTTTATGGTTTCATGCTATTATCTTGTCAAACTTTGGATGTTTTGCATGCCTTTTAAATATTTTTGGGGACTAACTTATTAACTCAGTGCCAAGTGTCAGTTCCTGTTTTTTCCATGTTTTTGACCTCTTTCAGAGGAGGATTTTGAATGGAGTCCAAACGGCATGAAACTGCCAAAAAGATTTTTTTCCAAAACAGAATAAGATAGGGAAGCCGGAGAATCAGGGCAGGGGGCATGCAGGGAACCCACAAGCCCTCATGGCACGGCCAGGGGGCCCGCGCCTCCCTGGCTTGTGGGCTCCCTCGGCCACCTCTGCCTTAGGTTTTGCACCTATATATTCCCTAAAATCCCAGAAAAATCAGTAGATCATCGAAAGTACTTTTCCGCCGCCGCAAGCTTCTGTCTCCGCAAGATCCCATCTGGGGCACGTTCTGGTGCCCTGCTGGACGGGGGATTCGGACACGGAGGGCTTCTTCATCAACACCATGACCTCTCTGATGATGCGTGAGTACTTCACCATAGACCTACGGGTCCATAGCTAGTAGCTAGATGGATTCTTCTCTCTCTTGGATCTTCAATACAAAGTTCTCCATGATCTTCATAGAGATCTATCTGATGTAATCTTCTTTTGCGGTGTGTTTGTCGAGATCCGATGAATTGTGGATTTATGATCAGATTATCTATGAATCTTATTTGAGTTTCTTCTGATCTCTCTTATGCATGATTTCATATCCTTGTAATTCTCTTAGAGTTGTGGGTTTTGTTTGGCCAACTAGATCTATGATTCTTGCAATGGGAGAAGTGCTTGGTTTTGGGTTCATACCGTGCGGTGACCTCACCTAGTGACAGAAGGGGTAGCGACGCATGCATCGTGTTGTTGCCATCAAGGGTAAAAAGATGGGGTTTTCATCATTGGTTTGAGATTATCCCTCTACATCATGTCATCTTGCTTAAAGCGTTACTCTGTTCTTCATGAACTCAATACACTAGATGCATGCTGGATAGTGGTCGATGTGTGGAGTAATAGTAGTAGATGCAGAAAGTATCGGTCTACTTGTCTCGGACGTGATGCGTATATGTATGATCATTGCCTTAGATATCGTCATGACTTTGCGCGGTTCTGTCAATTGCTCGACAGTAATTTGTTCACCCACCGTAATATTTGCTATTTTGAGAGAAGCCTCTAGTGAACACTATGGCCCCCGGGTCTACTGCACACCATATTTTCAGCCTTGTACTTTTTCTTCGTTGCACTTTCTGCCTTCAGATCTCACTCTGCAATCAATCTTGAAGGGATTGACAACCCCTTTGTAGCGTTGGGTGCAAGCTCTTTTGTGTTTGCGGAGGTACTCTAGACTTGACGAGATTCTCCTACTGGATTGATACCTTGGTTCTCAAACTGAGGGAAATACTGACTGCTCCTGTGCTGCATCACCCTTTCCTCTTAAAGGGAAAAACCGACGCAAGCAGAAGAAGTAACAAGAAGAATTCCTGGCGTTACCGGGGAAGGACTTTTGTTGCCATAGCAGAAGATTTTCTCGCGCCGTTGCCGGGGAGGATCAAGTCAAGAACTCATCCAAGTAGGTGTCGCAAACTCATCTCTTGCATTTACTTTGTTTGCCAGTTGCCTCTCGTTTTCCTCTCCCCGACTTCACCAATTTGCCTTTTTCGTTTGCCTTTTCGTTCGCCCTCTTTCTTGCTTGCGCTTTGTTCGCTTGTGTGCTTTCTTGCTTGCCGAAGTCACCATGAATGAAAACACCAAACTTTGTGACTTCTCGAATACTAATAATAATGATTTTATTAGTACTCCGATTGCTCCCGCCACTAGTGTGGAGTCATACGGAATCAATGCCGCTTTGCTGAATCTTGTTATGAAAGAGCAATTCTCCGGCATTCCTAGTGAAGATGCCGCATCCCATCTCAATACCTTCATTGAGCTTTGCGATACGCAAAAGAAGAAAGATGTGGATAATGATGTGATTAAATTGAAGCTTTTTCCTTTCTCGTTGCGAGATTGTGCAAAAACTTGGTTTTCGTCTTTGCCCAAAAATAGTGTCGATTCTTGGGATAAGTGCAAAGATGCTTATATATCCAAGTGTTTTCCGCCGGCTAAGATTATCTCTCTCTGTAATGATATCATGAATTTCAAGCAACTTGATCATGAACATGTTGCACAATCTTGGGAGAGAATGAAATTGATGATTAGAAATTGTCCCGCTCATGGCTTGAGTCTTTGGATGATTATTCAAATCATTTAAGCTGGCTTGAATTTCGCTTCTAGAAATATCTTGGACTCCGCCTCAGGTGGAACGTTCATGGAAATAAAGTTAGGGGAAGCCACAAATCTCCTATACAATATCATGACGAACTACTCTCAGTGGCACACTGAAAGGTCACCCACTAGTAAGAAGGTACACACTATAGAAGAAATTAACTCGTTGATTGCTAAGATGGATGAGTTAATGCATTTGGTTGCTAGTAGAAGTGCTCCTTTATATCCTAATGATATGCCCTTGTCTTCTTTGATTGAGAGTAGCAACGCTAGCTTGAACGTTAATTTTGTTGGTAGGAATAATTTTGGCAACAACAATGCTTTGAGAGGAAACTATGTTCCTAGGCCTTTTCCTAGTAACTCCTCTAATAACTTTGGCAACTCCTACAACAATACTCATGGAAATTACAAAATATTACCCTCTGATCTAGAGAGTAATATCAAAGAGTTCATCAACTCGCAAAATTTTTTCAATGCGTCCATAGAGGAAAAACTACTCAAAATTGACGATTTGGCTAAGAGCGTTGATAGAATGTCTAGTGATGTTGATGCTTTTAAAGTTAGATGTGCTCCTCCCAAGATCAATATGGATGAAACTTTGATAGCTATGCGTGTTTCCATGATTGAGAGCAAAGAAAGAACCGCCCAAATTCGTGCTAGACATGAATGGCTTAAAAAGGCGTGTTCTCGTGGTAAGAATCACGAAGATCTTAAAGTGCTTGGTGTGACTCCCATTGAATATTTGTTTTCTTGTGACAAATCTAATGATCGTGGGGCTGGATATGAATCCACTTTGGTTGAGAAGTGCCCCAATGATTCAGAGTCCATCTATCTTGATGCTAAAAGCATTGAAAGTAGAGTAGAAGATATTAAAGCTTTGAGTAGTAATGAAATTACTACTATGGATTTCAAGTAATTCAATTATGATAGTTGCTCCTTGATTGAATGCATTTCCTTGATCCGATCCATGTTAAACTCCCCACACGCTTATAGCCAAAACAAGGCCTTTACCGATCATATCGTCGAAGCTATGATAAAATCTCTTGAAGAGAAACTTGAATTGGAAGTCTCTATCCCTAGAAAGCTTCATGATGAGTGGGAACCTACCATAAAAATCAAAATCAAAAACTATGAATGCAATGCTTTGTGTGATTTGGGTGTTAGTGTTTCTGCGATTCCAAAGTCTTTATGCGATGTTGTGGGTTTTAATGAGATTGAAGAGTGTTCTCTAAATTTGCATCTTGCTGATCCTACTGTCAAGAAACCCATGGGAAGTATCAATGATGTTCTTATTATTACAAATAGGAACTATGTACCCATGGATTTCATTGTGCTTGACATTGATTGCAATCATGCATGCCCTATTATTCTTGGTAGACCTTTCCTAAGGACTATCGGTGCTATCATCGATATGAAGGAAGGGAATATTAGATTTCAATTTGCTTTAAGGAAGGGCATGGAACACTTTCCTAGAAATAAAATAAGATTGCCTTATGAATCCATGATGAGGGCCACTTATGGTTTGAGCACCAAAGACGACGATACATGATTCTATCGCTTTTCTGCCTAGCTAAGTGCGTTAAACAATAGCGCTTGTTGGGAGGCAACCCAATGAATTTATCTTTTTCTTTCTGTTTTGTTGCGTCCACGACATCATAATTCTATTGTGATTGTGTTTTTTGTGTTTTTTTGTGTGTTTGAGCCAAGCAAAACGTTTATGACTAGTCTTGGTAATGGTTGTTTGATCCTGCTGGAAAAAGACAGAAACTTTTCCCTCATGAGATGCTTTTTCTTTTTTATTCAGAAAGAGATTTTGAGTTGATTCGTTTTGCTGCTGGTTGATATGCCTTTTGCCCAGAAATTCGTAATTTTTCAGAATTTGTGAGGTACCAGGAGTATACGAAGTATACAAATTGCTACAGACATGTCTGTTTTTGACAGATTCTGTTTTTGTTGAGTTGGTTGCTTGTTTTGATGAAACTATGGTTAGTATCGGGGGGTACTAGCCATGGAAAAGTGAGGATACAGTAGCCCAACACCAATATAGATAGAATTCAAGTTTTCTACAGTACCAAAAGAGGTGGTAGTTTGTATTCTTGTGCTAATGTTATCACGAGTTTCTGTTTAAGTTTTGTGTTGTGAAGTTTTCAAGTTTTGGGTGATGTTCTCATGGACAAAGAGATAAGGACTGGAAAGAGCTCAAGCTTGGCGATGCCCAAGGCATCCCAAGCCAAATTCAAGGACACCAAAAAGCCCAAGCTTGGGGATGCCCCGGGAAGGCATCCCCTCTTTCGTTTTCAATCCATCGGTAACATTACTTGGAGCTATATTTTTATTCACCACATGATATGTGTTTTGCTTGGAGCGTCTTGTATCATAGGAGTCTTTTCTTTTTGTTGTGTCACAATCATCCTTGCTGCACACCTTTTTGAGAGAGAGACATGCACTCATCGTGATTTTGCTAGAATGCTCATAGTGCTTCACTTATATCTTTTGAGCTAGATAATTTTGCTCTATGTGCTTCACTTATATCTTTTAGAGCACGGCGGTGTGTAACTTGGTAGTTGGCTTATGCTATGAAAGTAGTCCCAAAGGTGATAGGTACCCAAAGAGGATACAAAAACCTCCATCTGCATGTGCATTGAGTAGAAAGAGAACTTTTGATTCCTCTCAATTAGTTTTGAGACGTGGATTTGGTAATTTTAAGAGTTATGTTAGTAGGGTGTTGTGAATATAGAAATACCTGTGTTGAAGTTAGTGATTCCCGTAGCATGCACGTATGGTGAACCGCTATGTTAGGAAGTCGGAGCATAATTGATCTATTGATTGTCATCCTTTGTGTTGAGGTCGGGATCGCGTGATGGTTAACACCTACCAACCCTTCCCCTAGGAGTATGCGTTTAGCACTTTGTTTCGATTACTAACAAAAACTTTCGCAACAAGTATGTGAGTTCTTCATGACTAATGTGAGTCCATGGTATAGATGCACTTTCACCTTCCACCTTTGTTAACCTCTCTAGCGCCGCGCAACCTTCGCCGGTACACAAACCCACCATATGCCTTCCTCAAAACGGCCACCATACCTACCTACTATGGCATTTTCATAGCCATTCGAGATATATTGCCATGCAACTCCCACCGTTCCGTCTCATGACTTGTGCCGTCACTCTCTTATTGCCATTGCATGATCGTAAGATAGCTAGCGAGATGTTTCAACGTCATACGCCATGCTAGATCGTTGCACATCCCGGTACACTACCGGAGGCATTTCCTATAGAGTCATCATCATTTTGAGCTTTGAGTTGTGAGTAAATAAAAGTGTGATGATCATCATTATTAGAGCATTGTCCCGTGTGAGGAAATAAAAAGAGAAAGAAAAGAGGCCCAAGATCCCAAACAAAAAAAAAGAGAAAGAAAAGAGGCCCAAACAAAAAAAAGAGAAAGAAAAGAGGCCCAAGATCCCAAACAAACAAAAAGAGAGAAAAAGAGAGAAGGGACAATGCTACTATCTTTTTCCACACTTGTGCTTCATAATAGCACCATGTTCTTCATGATTGAGAGCTTCTTGCTTTGTCACCACCATATGCTAGTGGGAATCTTCATTATATAACTTCGCTTGTATATTCCAATGATGGGCTTCCTCAAAATTGCCCTAGGTCTTCGTGAGCAAGCAAGTTGGATGCACACCCACTAGTTCTCCTTTTGAGCTTTCACATACTTGTAGCTCTAGTGCATCCCTTGTATGGCAATCCCTACTCATTCACATTGATATCTATTAATGGGCATCGCCATAGCTCTTTGATATGCCGAGTCAATGTGACCATCTCCTCCTTTTTGTCTCACAACCACCACCACACTCTATTCCACCTATAGTGCTATATCCATGGCTCACGCTCATGTATTGCGTGATAGTTATAAAAAGTTTGAGAAAGTAAGAGTGCGAAAACAATTACTTGGCCAATACCGGGGTTGTGCATGATTTACATTAGTTGTGTGAGGATGATGGAGCATAGCCAAACTATATACTTTTGTAGGGATACCGTGCGGTGACCTCACCCAGTGGCAGAAGGGGTAGCGAGGCACGCATCGTGTTGTTTCCATCAAGGGTAAAAAGATGGGGTTTTCATCATTGGTTTAGGATTATCCCTCTACATCATGTCATCTTTCTTAAAGCGTTATTCTGTTCGTCATGAACTCAATACACTAGATGCATGCTCGATAGCGGTCGATGTGTGGAGTAATAGTAGTAGATGCAGAAAGTATCGGTCTACTTGTCTTGGACGTGATGCCTATATGTATGATCATTGCCTTAGATATCGTCATGATTTTGCATGGTTCTATCAATTGCTCGATAGTAATTTGTTCACCCACCGTAATATTTGCTATTTTGAGAGAAGCCTCTAGTGAACACTATGGCCCCCGGGTCTACTCCACACCATATTTTCAGCCTTACACTTTTTGTTCATTGCACTTTCCGCCTTCAGATGTCACTTTGCAATCAATCTTGAAGGGATTGACAACCCCTTTATAGAATTCGGTGCAAGCTCTTTTGTGTTTCCGCAGGTACTCTGGACTTGAGAAGATTCTCCTACTAGATTGATATCTTGGTTCTCAAACTGAGGGAAATACTTACTACTCCTGTGCTGCATCACCCTTTCCTCTTCAAGGGAAAAACCGACGCAAGCAAGAGAAGTAACAAGAAGAATTCCTGGCGTTGCCGGGGAAGGACTTTTGTTGCCGTAGCAGCCAACTTTTGACATGTTGTTGTCCAATTATGCCAATCAATCGGCCGGTTCTAGCTCTAATCGGTCATCATACCTAAAGCGACCAAGGTCACCATTAGCTGATATGTTCAGTCAGTATGCAAAACCGACTGGATCGAGGGTACCGTTTTCACAAGAACAACGACACCCTGTTTGGGATCAACTTGGATGCTCATATGAAAACCGACTGAATATTGGTGTTCATCACTCGGTTGGTCAAAATATGCCACCGAGTGGAAAGTATCCAAGTGTAAGAATGCACTCGGGTGGAAATTATATGAATGAAAGAATACGATCGAGTGGATTCTACTCAGTTGAACGTGTGAGTGGATTTCATCCAAATAAAAAGGTGCGCCCGAGTGAAAATTTCGTAGGCCAGAAAAGTCAACAAGACTGGCGTGCCAAGTTGCCAAGTGCTACAGCAGTGGAGTCAGGAAAAGGCAAGGAAAAAGTCAATACTGACCCACTCATCTTGGGAGACAAAACATTCACCATGAAACAACCGACTGTGCATAGCAATCCATGTTGGGTAACATAGCAATCCCACAACACCGCCGGAAAAGAATAAGACCAGTAGTGGCAAGCAATTGACAAAATCAGTGCCCACAACCTTTGTGTTCTACTTGTGCAAAGAATCTACGCATAGAAAACCTGGCACGGATGCCATTGTTGGGTAACGTAGCAAATATTCAAAAATTTCCTACACCATACTTAGATCTTCCTATGGAGAAACCAGGAACGAGATAGGGTGAGAGCATCTTCATACCTTCCAAGATGGCTAAGTGGAAGCGTTTCTAGAACGCAGTTGATGGAGTCGTACACGTTGCAATTCAGATCGTGGTGTGATTCCGATCTAGTGCCGAACCACGACACCTCCGCGTTCAACACACGTGCAGCCCGGTGACATCTCCCACACCTTGATCCATCAAGGAGGAGGTTGAGGTTGGGGAAGAGCTCTGGCAGCACGACGACGTGGTGGCGATGGAGCTACAAGGTCTCTCGGAAGGGCTTCGCCAAGCACCATGGGAGAGGAGGGAGAGGAGAAGCAGGGTTGCGCCGAGAGAGAGAGAATTGCGTGTCTTCAATGGCCAAAACCTCCACTATATATATGGGAAAGGGGAGGGGGCGCACCCTTTAGAGTTCCCACCCCAAAGGGTGCGGCAACCCTAGATGGGAGGGGCTGGGTATGGGGGGAGCACCAGCCCACCTAGGGGCTGGTTCCCTCTCACACTTGGCCCATGTAGCCTCCCGGGGCTGGTGGCCCCTCCCGGTGAACCCTCGGAACCCTTCCGGTGGTCCCGGCACATTGCCGGTGGTGCCCGAAACATTTCCAGCGTCCAAACCCATCCATCCTATATATCAATCTTTACCTCCGGACCATTCCGGAGCTCCTCTTGGCGTCCGGGGTATCATACGGGACTCCAAACAACCTTCGATAACCTCGTACAACAATTCCCTATAACCCCAGCGTCATGGAGCTTTAAGTGTGTAGACCCTACGGGTTCGGGAGGCATGCAGACATGACCGAGACACCTCTCCGGCCAATAACCATCAGCGGGGTCTGGATACCCATGGTGGCTCCCACATGTTCCTTGATGATCTCATCGGATGAACCACGATGTCAAGGATTCAATCAATCCCGTATACAATTCCCTTTGTCTATCGGTATAGAACTTGCCCGAGATTCGATCGTCGGTATCCCCATACCTTGTTCAATCTCGTTGCCGGCAAGTCTCTTTACTCGTTCCGTAGTACATCATCCCGTTACTAACTCCTTAGTCACATTGAGCTCATTATGATGATGTTCTACCAAGTGGGCCGAGAGATACCTCTCCGTCACACGGAGTGACAAATCCCGATCTTGATTCGTACCAACCCAACAGATATTTTCGGAGATACCCATAGTGCACCTTTATAGTCACCCAGTTACGTTGTGACGTTTGATACACCCAAAGCACTCCTACAGTATCCGGGAGTTGCACAATCTCACGGTCGAAGGAAAAGATACTTGACATTAGAAAAACTTTAGCATACGAACAATACGATCTAGTGCTAAGGTTAGGATTGGGTCTTGTCCATCACATCATTCTCCGAATGATGTGATCCCGTTATCAATGACATCCAATGCCCATGATCAGGAAACCATGATCATCTATTGATCAACGAGCTAGCCAACTAGAGGATTGCTAGGGACACATTGTGATCTATTTATTCACACATGTATTACCGTTTCCCATTAATACAATTATAGCATGAACAATAGACGATTATCATGAACAAGAAAATATGATAATAACCATTTTATTATTGCCTCTAGGGCATATTTCCAACAATCCGACCAAGCCGATACTCGCCTCGCACCAAAGCATTCGGCTAATGATCACGAGGCAATTACTAGACAAAGCAAGCCACGAGATCCCAGATACACTCAACCGAAGTGGTGTCACAAAAACACAAAAGAGGAAACTACGGAGGTTAAGGAATCAAGAGATGGCAAAACGAGAGGCCGAGAAAGAAAGAGATGAATTGTTCAATAATACTCGGCCCATGGTACCTACAAAACAAGTATGGAAGCCTAAACTAATGCAAGATACAATGGCTTCTACACCTATCACAGCAACACCTACACCACTAATGGAGAACGATGCGGCCGCTACTACATCGTCCACTTCACCTTTTACTACTTCTTCACTTGGAGATATTTCGGAGTCAGTGGACATGCTTGAGGATGGATATGATGTTTTGGACTATGAGCCTACACCGGTTCATGAAGGTATGGATATCAATATGGTGTACTATCTACCCGCTGAGTTTCATGTTGTGGATGAAGAAGGGGAGGTTGTTGAACTAGATTTTGGCCCTAAAAATGCAATATTCGAGAAGCCAAAAGAACCAGTGACGCACTTGAAACCATTGTACCTTAGAGGTCATATTAATGGATCACCACTCACTCGGATACTTGTTGATGGTGGTGTTGTGGTGAATCTCATGCCCTATTCGGTCTTCAGGAAATTGGGTTTTCCCGATGATAAATTAATTAAGACCAATATGGTGCTCAATGGGTTTGAAGGCTAAGAGAAAACTGAAGCCAGTGATGTACATGGAGCTTACAGTCGGAAGCAAAACTTTGGCTACTGCATTCTTTGTCCCCGAGGTGCAAGGTAATTACAACGTGATTTTAGGCCGCGATTGGGTTCATCCAAACCAGTGCGTGCCGTCTACTATGCACCAATTCCTAATTCAGTGGGTTGACGATGAAGTGGAAGTCATTCATGCGGATAACTCGGCTTGTGTTGCTTTGGCTGATGCATCAGTGGATTGGCAACATCCCAATGCTACTTGCTTGACAAGGCGCGACTTATCAGAGTTTGATTCTCTCAACGCTACAAAGAGTGGTTTTGAGCTAGTTTCTTTAAAGCCGGTTGGAGGCAATCATCTCCAAGGTATGATATGTTCAAATGGATTGTAATTCCGAGTGGTTACAGAAACATCTTGCAAAATATCGGACTAGTGAGAATGATATGTATGAGTCTATAGAGGAGTTAGATGACATTGATAAATTTGGACAAGGTTTTATGTCGGCTGATCCATTAGAAGAGATAGATACAGGAGATGGTTCAGTCACTCGGCTGACTTTTGTAAACAAGAATTTGAGAGCCAATCGTAAAGCTGACTTGATCGGGCTATTAAAAGAATATGTTTGTTGTTTTGCATGGGAATATCATGAGATGCCAGGTTTAAGCCGAGAGTTGGTGGAGCATCGGTTACCTATAAAAGCCGGTTTTAGACCTTACAAACAATCGGCTAGAAAGTTTAATCCAAAAACATATGACCGAATAAAGGAGGAGATCGGTCGATTGCTGAAAGCTAATTTTATTAGACCTTGCAGGTATGCCGAGTGGATTTCTAGAATTGTACTGGTAGATAAAAAGGGGTCCGGTAAGTTGAGGGTGTGCATTGATTTCAGAGATTTGAATAGAGCTACACCCAAAGATGAGTATCCCATGCCTATAGTATCCTTATTAATAATGCTTCTGGACATAAGGTCATTAGTTTTCTTGATGGTAATGCGGGATATAATCAGATTTTTATGGCCGAAGAGGACATGTCCAAAACGGCTTTCCGTTGCCCTGGTTTTCTTTCTTTATTCGAGTGGACAGTAATGACCTTTGGATTAAAGCATGCTGGTGCCACGTATCAGAGGGCTATGAATTTTATTTTTCATGATTTACTCGGTGTCATACTTGAGGTGTATATCGATGACATTGTTGTCAAATCGGATGCTTTTGAATCTCACCTAGCCAATTTGCGTTTAGCCTTTGAAAGAATGAAGAAATATGGGCTGAAGATGAATCCTTTGAAATGTGCATTCGGTGTATCAGCTGGGAAGTTTTTGGGGTTCGTCATTCATGAAAGTGGTGTGGAGATTGATAATAAGAAAATAGAGGCTATACAAAAAGTAGAAGCTCCAACATGCTAGAGAGATATGCAAAAAATTCTTGGCAAGGTCAACTATTTGAGGAGATTCGTAGCCAACTTGTGAGGCAAGGTCCACGCATTCACTCACATCCTTCCGTTAAAAAATGATGCTGATTTTACTTGGGGGGGGGGTGGAAACAATAAGAAGCAGTTGATATGATCAAGGAATATTTGTGCACTTCTCCGGTAATGAAAGCACCTAGACATGGGGAGCCATTCAAACTTTACATTGCAGCAGAGGAAGGTGTTATTGGTGCTGTTTTGACTCAAGAGACTGAAGAAAAAGAGCATGTTATTACATATTTGAGTCGACGATTGTTGGACGCTGAGACAAGGTACACATTTATTGAAAAATTATGCCTTTGTCTATATTACGCTTACACCAAACTAAAACATTACTTAGTACCAAGTGCTTGCATAATAGCTTGTCAAACCGATGTCATTAAGTACATGTTGCATAGGCCAATTCTTATTGGTCGAATTGGCAAGTGGGCTTATGCTTTGATTGAATATGATTTGCCCTATGAATCTTTAAAATCCATGAAAGGCCAAATAGTTGTTGATTTCATTATTGAGCATCGGATTAATGACAAACACAATATTGATGTAAACATTGTCTCGGTAGTACCGTGGAGATTATATTTTGATGGTTCAGTTTGTAACATTGGCCAAGGTGTTGGTATTGTTTACGTATCTCCCCATGGTGCTGTTTTTGAAGCCTCGTGTCGATTGGAATACTTTTGCACAAACAATCAAGCCGAATATGAAGCACACTTAGTCGGCCTAGATATGTTGATGGCTGTAGGCGCTACACATATTGATGCTTTTGGTGATTCATTATTAGTGGTACAACAAATATCCATAGTTTTTCAGTGTATTGACGAATCACTTAATATTTATCTGGAAAAATGTCTAGATATAATTTCTTCTTTGGATTATTTTGGCATTGCTCATATATCTAGACATGACAATTGAAGAGCGAAAGATTGGGCGCAACAAGCATCCAGCTATCATGTTGATCGGGGCATGTTTCATATTTATGAAAAGCCGATGTCCAGCTTTGCGAGTGTGAGGGGGGCTGAACCAAAACACACAACTTCGTCCGCTAATGGAGAATCTGGAACAGGTAAAAATCTAGACTGAAGAAAGCCCATCGTTGATTACTTATGTGATCTGAGTGAGAGGGTGGACAGGATTGTTCGGCGTATGGCTTTCAAATATGTGATGAGGGATGATGGCCTTTATGGATGAACAGTTGAGGATGTTCTTTTGAAGTGCTTGGATGAAGATCAAGCCAGGATTTCTATGGGAGAGGTACATGAAGGTATTTGTGGAACTCATCAGCCGGCTCCTAAGATGAAGTGGTTATTGCGACGTGCTGGATTTTATTGGCCGACGGTGATTAACGATTGCTTCACGTAATATAAAGGGTGTGAGGCTTCTCGAAAGTTTAGTGATATTCAGTTGGCTCCTGCTGCTATGTTACATTCTATTATCAATCCATGTCCTTTTAGGGGGTGGGGTTTGGACTTACTTGGAGAAATTCACCCGTCTTCTTCAAAGGGGCATCTTTTCGTATTAGTAGCGACTGATTATTTCACTAAGTGGTCGGAAGCGGTACCTCTCAAGAACATGAGACATACGGAGGTGATTCAATTCATAACTGAGCACATTATTCATAGATTCGGCATTCCGTAAACTTTGACTACAAATCAAGGTTCGTCTTTTATGTCACATCAAGTTAAAGAATTTGCCGAGTCTTATAAGATAAAGATGCTCAATTCCTCTCCGTATTATGCCCAAGCTAATGGACAAGCTGAATCTAGCAATAAAACATTGATCAAGCTCATTAAAAAAATTGAGGATAATCCAAGGAGATGGCATGAGCTTCTATCCGAGGCTTTATGGGCACATCGAATATCAAAGCACGGTGCTACAAAGGTAACCCCTTATGAGCTAGTATATGGTCAAGAGGTTGTTCTACCGGTTGAAGTAAATTTGAGTGCTTTGTGAATAGCTAAACAAAATGATTTATCGGTCATAGACTTCTATAATTTAATGATGGGCAATATTGATGAAGTGGCCGATAAACGTTTGGTTGCTTTAAAGGCCATAGAAAAGGACAAGTTAAGAGTGGCGAGAGCTTATAATAAAAGGGTCAAATTAAAGAATTCCAAGTTGGCGATCTCATGTGGAAAGTGATCCTACCGATTGGTTCAAGAGATAGAAAGTTCGGGAAGTGGTCTCCAAACTGGGAAGGCTCTTATAGGATTGCGAGAATAGTTCCTGGAAATTCATATTTGGTGGAATGAATTCAAGGGACAATGCTACCTCGAGCCCTCAATGGTAAATATATAAAAAAATATCATCCGAGTGTATGGCAAGAAGCTTGAGTAGGCAATGGCCGATATATGATTATCGCCCTTAGCATAAATGTGGCTGATACATAATTATCGCCCTATGAAATATAGATGGCCGATGGAGTGTTGACATCGTCCTAAGAACAGACGTGTGTGAGTTATTTTTTGGCACACAAGCTTTGCCGAAAAACACAGGGGCATGTGTTGACACCAGATTTTAGCACGGAAGAAAATCTTATTAATATGGATTCAAAGGAAGAAGTGCTCCACACAGAAGAGTTTTGTGGTGTTCACATGATTATTTTTGGAGTTTGGGCCATCGCTGTCCAATCTCATATTGAAGGCCGAAACTGTGTTCAAAGTGCTGAGATTTCATATTCAGAGTACTGTTCGACCTATTAAGCCAACAAGACAACCTCATATGGAAAAATGTTCAACAGGAGTTGTGTTCGCCTCATTGATATGATCGATTTATATATTATTTTTGTCTCAATCCGAGTTAGTGTGCGATCTGAAGGGACAAAACAAGATCAGGCTGAAGTTTCACTCAGGAACCCGAGTGAAAAGTTTGCCATCCGAGTGGAATTTTCCATCCGAGTGAAAAGTTTCTAAACACGATTGGAACTTAGGCCACATACATGAATTCCGAGTGAAAATATAGCTATTCGAGTGGAGTGCCATCCGAGTGGAATTTGCCATCCGAGTGGAGTGTGATTTGAGTGAAATTTGCCATCCTAGTGGAATTTGCTATCCGAGTGAAGTTTGTCATCCGAGTGGAGTTTGCCATCCGAGTGTTTTCCATCTGAATGAAGTGCCATCCGAGTGAAAACTTTTCCATCTGAGTGAAGAATCCTAAACATTCGATTGAAAAAGTTTGAAGCCGAGTGAAGTTGGACAATATTTAATTGGAAGATGAAAGATGAGCGGAAAGAGTTATTTAGATGACTTTGTATGAAAAAATGTTTAACTTGAAAGTTGTGGGTATCATCAAGACGGTTAGGTTTTCATTTGTATTTATCGCCATCCGAGATGGTATACGTCCTGTAGAAACGATACAAGATTCGGATAGTACACTCAACCAAGTAGTCGAATCTGACTGGGAGTTAAAGATGATCTCGTGGAGTACTCAATATGACATTATTTGGAAAAGTGATAACCACAAGAGTTGTTCCTATCGTCAAGACGTTCAATTTTGGTATATAAATCGTTTCAATTGGAGGTCATATGCAGATTCTGTGGCCCGCACAAGGAGCAAGAAAGAAGATTGTGCCAGATTTGGGGCTGAATCCGAGTTAGACCGGAAGTATGACTCTAGAACGTGATTTGCTGTAGTTTTCTTGTAAGGAAAGCCTAGATGAATCCTTTGCTTGTACGGGAAGTCCAGCCGCCTCTTATATATGTTGGGGGTGACGCCGATTGAACAACACACAATCAAAACATCAATATACTACTTCCTCATCTACGTTTTATCTCTCCCTCGTATTTTATCTCTCGTTCTTCGTTGTTCTTCAAGATTGAGAGCTGCGAATCCCGAGGCCCTAGGGGCAAGCGAATCGACCTAGGGCAGCCCATAGCCGCCGCACTCCTGACGGGGTCTCTCCCGGGCGTGTGGGGTTTCGGGTCCTCAAAAGCATCCGCCGATTGTCTTGTGTATCGCGCTATCGGTCGGCTCTCCTTCGATGTGAACTGCGATGCATCACCCCCGGTGTCGAGGGTACAGGTGACATGTTCGTGTGTGAACACTTCCTGGTGGGTCCACTCTGGGACTTCTTTCGCCCATTATTTTTTATATATTCCAAATTAATTCTTCGTCACTTTTCAGGACTTTTGGAGCTGTGCAGAATAGGTCTCTCAGTGTCTCTCCTTTTCCAATCCAGAATTCCAGTTGCCGGCATTCTCCCTCTTCATGTAAATATTGTAAAATAAGAGACAAAACACATAAGTATTATACCATAATGTGTAATAACAGCCCATAATGCAATAAACGTTGATATAAAAGCATGATGCAAAATGGACGTACCATACGCGCACATACAAAATGATGGCCTTGAAGATTTTGTTTCACACCAATACAAGCAATATTATCAACTCACTGATTCCTTCGTGCGGAGGTTTAAATTTTCATCCAGTCGTAATACGCATTCTGTTCTATTTAATCTTTATGATGAATCTTATACTATGGACCTAGAAGATTTTAACCATGCATGCAAAATTCCACAATGGGGTAGCCATAGTGATCCTCACAAAACCGAATATAATGATTTTCTTCCTAGCATCACCTTGGGAGAAACTAGAAATATTACACCGGCTACCTTGGGGAGCATTTACTTTCCTGCCATACATTATTTTGCTCGCTTCATAGGTAGATGTATTAATAGTAAACATGAGCATAGCCACCTTTGCATACCTGACCCTAGTATTATTAAGAGTGCGGTCAGGGGTGATAGACGATATAACTTGGGAGCTATTATTGCTAGGAGGCTACATAAAAATGCTAAGGATGAAGATTTCTTTGGTGGAATTTATGACATCCATGTAGATAATTATCTTGGGGTACCTATAAGGGAGAATGATATTGAGTTACCACTTGCTTTTCTTGATTATGAGGCCATGGTGCGCTACCAGTTTCTTAAGAGAAATAAACAACCCCTCCTATACGGACTAATTTTTGATAGACAGCATGGTGTCCTTATTACCCTTCCTGCTCCTGCCTTCTTTAACTTTCAGGAAAAACTGAGAAACTTTTTAACCACAGAGGAGGTACACGAGTATGAGAGAGAGGCGAAAGCCGCTCGCCTCCACGCTGAAGCCGTTCAGGCGACGCCCTTGTGATACGTCTCCAATGTATCTACTATTCCAAACTCTTTTGCCTTGTTTTGGACTCTAATTTGCATGATATTAAGGGAACTAACCCGTACTGACGCTGTTTTCAACAGAATTGCCTCGGTGTTATTTTTCTGCAGAAATAAAAGTTTTCACATTGACCTAAAAATTTACAGAGAACGTTTCTGGAATTAATAAAAAATAGTGGCGAAAGAATCAACCGAAGGGGGGCACAAGCGTACAACACCCCCCCCCCCCAAGGTCGTACCCCTGGCTTGTGGGGTCCTGGTGGCTCCATCGACCTCGTTTCCACTCCTATATATTCCTACCCGGGGAGAAAAAAATAAGGAGAAGAGTTCATCGCATTTTATGATACGGATCCACCGCCACCTCCTGTTCTTCCTCGAAAGGGCAAATCTGGAGTCTGATTTGGACTCCGGAGAGGGGAAATCGACGTCGTCGTCATCAACAATCATCCTTCGTCACCAATTTCATGATGCTCTCCATCGTTCGTGAGTAATTCCATCATAGGCTTGCTCTACGGTGATGGGTTGGATGAGATCTATCATGTAATCGAGTTAGTTTTGTTAGGGTTTGATCCCTAGTATCCATTATGTTCTGAGATTGATATTGCTATGACTTTGCTATGCTTAATGCTTGTCACTAGGGCCCGAGTGCCATGATTTCATATCTGAACCTATTATGTTTTCATGAATATATATGTTTTCTTGATCCTATCTTGCAAGTTATAGACACCTATAACGAGTTATGATCCGCATCCCCCAAGGTTACAATAACTGGGATTCTTTCCGGTGATTACCGTAGTTTGAGGAATTCATGTATTCACTAAGTGTTAATGCTTTGGTCCTGTTCTCTATTAAAAGGATGCCTTAATATCTCTTAGTTTCCATTAGGACTCCGCTGCCACGGGAGGGTACGACAAAGGATGTCATGCAAGTTCTTTTCCATAAGCATGTATGACTATATATGGTATACATGCCTACATTACATTTATGAATTAGATCTAGTTCTGTATCACCATATGTTATGACTGTAGCATGATGAATACCATCCGACATGATTATCCATCACTGATCCATTGCCTATGAGCTTTCCACATATTGATCTTTTCTAAGTTACTTTTCCGTTGCTATTGTTACAATCACTACAAAACTGCTAGTGTCACGTCTGCCACCGTTACCGTTACTTCTATACTACTTTACTACTAAATACTTTGATGCAGATATTAAGTCTTTTAGGTGTGGTTGAATTGAGAACTTAGCTGCTAATACTTGAGAATATTCTTTGCCTCCCCTTGTGTTGAATCAATAAATTTGGGTTGAATACTCTACCATCAAAAACTATTGCGATCCCCTATACTTGTGGGTTATAACCACCGCAGCCCATTACAACCCCAACTGTGACTTTAGATATTATCCATGCCAGCCTTGGCCCTAGACCAACTTAGGCCAAAAGCCTAAGCTTGGGGGAGTGCGTATTTCTCATCGACATTAAATTCATGTTCACACACTCATTCCAGTTGTCGGTGTCCATACTTTTTCGTTGTATCGTCCATGGTAGTTTATTTCTTCTTTTATTTTCTTCTTGTGTGTTTCATTAACCTTAAGAAAATCCAAAAAAAAAAAGTTCTAGCTTTACCTTCTAGTTTGTTTAAGTTGTACTGTTAAAAGAAAACCCAAAAAAAGTATCGTTCTTCTTTTGTTTGTTGGGGGTTTCCCGCGTAAATAGTTTTTGTTTCTTCTTTGAGGTTGTAAGGAGAAGACCACGATGAAATGGTGAGTGGCTCTCATATGCATTGTCGTTTATCTATAAAAGAGACCATATTACATTGTCTTCTCCTTTCAGTTATTGCTTGCAATTTCCAGCTTAGTCCATTGCACGTGCGCTCTTATTATTATTATTCACACTGTTCGGTATGATGAAAGGCAATAATGTCGATATATGATGAAGTGAAAGGCAATAATGTCGATATATGATGAAGTGATGGAGGTGGAGAAAAGCTGGTATGAACTCGACCTATTTTATTTTTGTAAATATTATTAGCTCATCATTCTGGACTCAGCTCGTTATGGATTGAACATGTTTGCAACGACAATTTGAGATTGTAGTTATTTATGTCGTGCTTAATTAGCTAGGAGTCAATAATGCTTTGTCTCGAGTGCCACCATGCATATTAAAATGGTTGTGATGCAATATGATAGAGTGGTATCCTCCTCCGAATAATTCGAGTGGCTTGACTTGGCAAATGTTCACGCATGTAGTTGAAACAAAACCAACATAGCCTCCACGATGTTTATGTTCATGGTGATTTATATCCTAGTCATGCTTGCATTCAATGTTGGTTAAATTTCAAAGCATGTTTATGACTGTTGTCCCTCTCTAGTTGGTCGCTTCCCTGTCTCTTACTACCCTCCACTTGTACTAAGCGGGAATACTACTTGTGCATCCATTTTCATGAACCCAAAGTTGTTCCATATGAGTCCACCATACCTACCGATATGCGGTATTTACCTACCGTCCCAAGTAAATTTGCATGTGCCATACTCTAAACCTTCAAATAAATATTCTATTTTGTATAACCAGATCGCTCATGTAGTGACTAGGGGCTGTGAGTATCTTCCATGTTAGGTGGGTTATTCTCACGATATGTGTTGATTCACTATCATTCACGAGAAAGTGGCTGGTATTCGGGATGCCCAATTCCATGCTCAAAAGTCGAATCAAAATATAATGAAACAAAACTCCCCAGGATTGTAGTTTGTATGGACGGTACCCGTGGATTCGGCCCGTCGTGGAGTGTGATCGATTGGTGGAGGGGGGTATAAACTTTACTATTTTGTTTGGGAACAGCCTATAATGTATCTAGCATGGAAGATATTGAGATCTCTTAGATGTTATGTTGACAATGAAAGCATACCGCCCAAATTCTTGATTCATCCCCGTTTTAAAAGCTCGAGCTCTCGCACTTGTGTAAATCAATGCTTCCCTCTGCGAAGGGCCTATCTATTTTAATTTACTGTTGATTCATCCTCTTCTTATAAAAAGGCACCAGTTAGAGAGCACCTCCGTCATTTGTATGCTTTGTTATTAATTCATATTGAGTATGAGTATGATTGGATCTCTTTTACCATGAATTACAATGTCTAGTCAGTCCTTGTTCTTCGGAGGTGCTCTGCATTTATGTTTTGTGGTCTCACAAAGGGCTAGCGAGATACCAGTTTATCATATTGTATTATGACTGTCTTGATAAAATTGTTGTTATCCAAGACTAATTATTATTTCTCGCTAGTTTATTATGCCATTGATATAAGTAAATATGAGACCTAAATATTATTGTGAATGTGGTTAGTCTATAATCTTACTGAAGATCTGAACATCAGCTAGACATATTTACAACAACAAGATCAAACAGAGTTTGTAAAAGTTTTTCTTTATCACTTTTCGGTTTATCAACTGAATTGCTTGAGGACAAGCAAAGGCTTAAGCTTGGGGGAGCTGATACGTCTCCAATGTATCTACTTTTCCAAACTCTTTTGCCCTAGTTTTGGACTCTAATTTGCATGATTTGAATAGAACTAACCTGGACCGACGCAGTTTTCAGCACAATTGTCTTGGTGTTATTTTTGTGCAGAATAAAAGTTCTTGGATTGACCAGAAAATTTACGTATAATATTTTTGGAATTAATAAAAAATATTGGCGAAAGAATCAACTAGAGAGGGGCCAACACCGGGCCACAAGCCTGCAGGGCGCCCCCCTAGGGCGCGCCCGTGGCTTGTGGGGCCCGTGTGGCTCCTCCGACCTCGTTTCCACTTATATATATTCCTATTCGGGGAGAAAACAATAAGAGATAAGAGTTCATCGCACTTTACGATACGGAGCCGCCGCCACCTCCTGTTCTTCCTGAGGAGGGAAGATCTGGAGTCTGATTTGTGCTCCACAGAGGGGAAATCGACGCCGTCGTCATCACCAACCATCCTTCATCACCAATTTCATGATGCTCTATGCCGTTCGTGGGTAATTCCATCATAGGCTTGCTGGATGGTGATTGATTGGATGAGATCTATCATGTAATCGAGTTAGTTTTTTAGGGTTAAATCCCTAGTATCCACTATGTTGTGAGATTGATGTTGCTATGACTTTGCTATGCTTAATGCTTGTCACTAGGGCCCGAGTGCCATGATTTCAGATCTGAAACTACTATGTTTTCATGAATATACATGTGTTCTTGATCCTATCTTGCAAGTTATAGACACCTATTACGAGTTATGATCCGCATCTCGCAGGGTGACAATAACTCGGATTCTTTTCGGTGATTACCATAGTTTGAGGAGTTCATGTATTCACTAAGTGCTAAAGCTTTGGTACGGTTCTGTATTAAAAGGAGGCCTTAATATTCCTTAGTTTCCATTAGGACCCCTCTACCATGGGAGGGTAGGACAAAAGATGCCATGCAAGTTCTTTTCCATAAGCATGTATGACTATATATGGAATACATGCCTACATTACATTGATGAATTTGAGCTAGTTCTGTATCACCCTATGTTGTTACTGTTGCATGATGAATGCCATCCGACATAATTATCCATCACTGATCCATTGCCTACGAGCTTTCCACATATTGATCTTTGCTAAGTTACTTTTCTGTTGCTATTGTTACAATCACTACAAAACTGCTACTGTCACGTTTGCCACCGTTACCCTTACTTCCATACTACTTTGCTACTAAATACTTTGTTATAGATATTAAGTCTTTCAGGTCTGGTTGAATTGACAACCCAGCTGCTAATAATCAAGAATATTCTTTGGCTCCCCTTGAGTCGAATCGATAAATTTGGGTTGAATACTCTACCCTCGAAAACTGTTGCGATCCCCTATACTTGTGGGTTATGAAATACCTGGTTGGTTTCTCGAAGAGCTCTTCTCCTCCGATTATTTGAGGAGGAAGTCTCGTAAATTGTGAGTATGTTGACACTATTGTGTGGAAGTTCGGAGGAACGCCTTTGTAGTGGCTGGGTCCCGAGGATAGCTTCTCCGCTCTTGGCCACCTGCCTGACGACCGAACAAGCTCGGAGCATGTGAGTGGCGCCAGCGCGGGGTAATGTGGAATGTATAGAGCATGGACTATCCAATAGTTTATCAAGTATGGTTGGGGATCCAGCTGAAGTCTTTTTATTCTTCCCTGATGGCCTGAGAACGATCAATTGTAGTTGGGGCGCGCGCTTCCTCCAAGCTTTGGTGGACTTATCTATTTGGATTGAATCCACTTGCAATTGATGAGACTACCATGTACTTTCCATTGCAAAATATTTGCATATCAATGTAGAAAGCTTGATAAGGCTTTGTACGCAGCAGCGGGTGTCGGGGATATAACCCCATGATTTAACCCGCCCTATGGGGGAAGGTCAAGCCGCAAGGACAACATGAGAAGATGGGCCGAGGGACTTAGTCAACGAGCCACAAAGTGTCCCATCACTAGAAGGCAGCGGCTCAAAGATGTACAAGGCAAGAGACATCAGAAGCTTTCCTTACTTAGGAAGAAAGATAAGGTAGATTTATAGTAGGACCTGGGTGTTTATCCAGTAAGCCGGCTGATGGCCCAACACCAGAAGACGATGACTTAAGGTCCACAAGGCGGATGACGCAGGAAAATTTCCTAACTTGGGAGGCAAGATGAAGTAGAAATTAAGTAGGTCCCGGGTGTTTATTTGACCCAGACTCTGTTGTAAATTCAAGGCATCTACCTATATATAAAGGAGAGCTCTTGAGTAAGAAAGATCAAGTAAGAAACTCTCGAGATCTAGGTTAGTGATTTCGTGTCCTTGTAATCCAGATCCTTATCAATATGGACACGAAAGCGGGACGTAGGATTTTACCTCCATCTGAGCGGCCGAACCTGGGTAAATCCGCCTCCTTTTCCCGATTAACCTCTTCGAGTCGCCACACCACGACGATGGCCTCACCACTAAGTCCTTTTGTGAGGACATCTTCTGTGACAAAACTACGATAGTTGGCGCCCACCGTGGGTCTATCGCAAGGTGGAGTTGAGTTCTCGGAGGGAGCTCTTCTAGGGTTTGGGAACTACGTGGTGAGTCAGATGACCAAGAGTCGCCGTGGTAATATCTACATCGACAATTCAAGCTAGGGTCGCGATGCCGACTCAATCTAGTATGGGTACCGGGTCCTCTTTGGCAAGATCCACATCTCATCGGTAAGGTCAACCAAACAGCGCTCGAGCCGGACATCTACACCAACATCATTGAGTTGGCTCATCACACTCAGACCGGCATGCATAGGGCTGGCCGAACCACACCATGGTGGGGAACACCAGGCTAGCACATCATATCAAATATGGGAACGTTGAAGGTCAAGGTATCAACAAGCGGAAGCAACCAGAAAGTGGTTCAGAGTCCGCGGTCAGTACCAACGCTCATTTCAAAAACCAGTGGCGGAGCAGTCGTCCTAAGGATCATCAAACAAATAAAGTGCCCAACTACGAGGCCGCACTCAAGGCGCCTTGCCCTAAACATGGTACTCAAGAGAAGCTATCCAATCATTCATGGGAGGACTGCCATATGATGCGAGTTTTCCAGAACCGGATTCTCGAGAAGCACAAAGAGGAACGTCCGGGTCAGGATACCTCTGGCAGATCCTCTAGGGACCTCAAACGGCCAAGTAGTGGCTAGTACCATGTCTCAGTACCAATGCTTGCAAAGGAGACACAAAGGTGAAAAAGAGAGCTATCAGCATGGTCGAGTCGGTGATTCCCGAGTATCTCCAATGGTTTGAGCACCCAATCACCTAGAACCGATAGGGTCACCCTCCCCGAATTGACAACCCCGAAGATCTGGCTTTGGTGGTAGCGCCTCAAGTGGGTGGCTATAATCTCTCAAGGGTCCTCATGGACGGAGGAAGCAGCATCAACATATTATATTATGACACTTTCGGCGGATGAATCTCCCTGACAGCAGCTTGTAGACTTCGACCACCGTTTTCCATGGCATCGTTCCTGGGAAGTTGGCATATCCAGTCGGGAAAATCAAGCTCAAAGTGACCTTCGACGATGAGCACAACTATAGGATCGAGCCGGTGAAGATACAAAGCCCCTATCATGCTCTCTTCAAAAGACCGGCTTACGCACATTTCATGGCTCGCCCATGTTATGTCTACCTCAAGCTCAAGATGTCGGGTCCCATCGACACTATTACAGTGAAAGGAGATTGGAAAATGGCTCACGAATGTGAGGAAGGGGATGCAACCTATGCTGAGTCAGCGTGTGCTGCTAAAGAACTAAAGTTTTACACAACAAATGTCGACCCGGCTGACATGAGTCTTCTCAAGAAGCCAACGACTGACTCCGAAGAACCTCTCAAGTTTAAGTCGGCTGAAGATACTAAACAAATTGACTTTGTCCCAGACGACTCATCCAAGCAGTTCACCATTGGGACCGATTTATAAGTCGTCTGGGGGAGAAGGAAATCCATCTCTATCAGTTGCTGAACAAAACAGACAATTTTTTTGGACTGGTGCAACCAACGAAGCCTTTGAAGCACTGATACGTCTCAAACGTATCTATAATTTCTGCTTCTTCCATGATCTTTTGGGTGACATTGTTATATGTTTTGCTACACTTTTATATCATTTTACACATATTTGGACTAACCTACTAACTCAGTGCACCCAGTGCAAGTTTCTATCTGTTGATGTCTATTTTGCAGGGGCTTTTACCCAATATTCCGAAACCCAAAAAATTCCAGAAAAAATATTAAAAAAGTCAGTGAAATAGAAGCTTCCGGATCATCGAAGATGGGCCAGAGGGGGGGCAGGTGCCTCCCAGGCGGCCCAGTGGCGCGGCCAGGCCCTAGGCCGTGCCATGAAGTCGCCTGGGTGGGTCCCACATCCGCCGGTTCCCTCCTTTGGCCTATATTTAGAGTCCCGAGAAGAAACCCTTGCAGACTTTCTCGAATCACGAATTTCTCCATCATTCCGCCGCAGCAGGGCTTCCAAGATCGGGAGCGTCAGGAGACCTCTTCCTGGCACCCTACCTGAGGGAGGATTGATCTCCCGGAGCTTCTCCACCGCCATGGACGCTTCCCGGACATGCCATGAGTAGTCCTCCTTGGACCATGAGTTCATGACCAGTAGCTATGTGATGTCTTCTCTCCAATGTTGTGCTTCAATGGTTAGTCCTTCTGAGCTACCCTACATGATCAAGGCATCTATGTAATTCTCTTTCTATTGCTATGCTCGGTTTGTTGGGATCCGATGGATTATGAGATTATGTTCAGATTGTTATGAGTTATATATTTGATTATCCTTTTATATTATGTTCCTTAGTGATTCATGTATGTCCTCTGTTGCTATTTATTACTTTGGCCAAGTAGTAGATTGTAACTCCAAGAGGGAGCGTTATGCATGATTGTGGGTTCATGCCCCTCGATGTCTAGCTTGAGTGACAGAAACATGAGACTAAGGGATGTGCTTGTCGCCACCAGGTAGAAAACAACGGTGCTTGTGACCATGGTTGCAAGGATTGTTTACCTTACGCATAGTTCGTTAATGCAGTTGTCCGTTGCTTTGAGTTTACACTTTGGGTGGGGCTCGCAACTTAATACCGGAGAGATGTTCTGGATAGATATCTGAAGGTGGATGATTAGTAAGTAGATGCTGATGAATAAACGGTCCACTTGTCTTGGCGTACTGCCCATTACTATTGAACCTCTAACTATCAAGTAGCATAATTAGCATTGCGGTGCCATCATAATTCTGCCAATTGCCCAACTATGATTTGTTTACCCACGCATAGTTGTTTATCGTCTTTTGGGAGAGAGACTTCACTAGTGAACATCATGCGACTCCCGTCCATATCACCATCATTGTTTACACCTCCATCATTTACCGCTTTCATTTACTTTTCCGTTGCAATCACTATTACTTTCCCGCTTGTGTTTTGATGCTTTGCAAACTACAAGGCCGGAGAGATTGACAACTTCTCTGTACTCGTTGGGAGCAAAGTTATTTGTTGTGTGTGCAGGTCCACGTCTTCTACTAGCGCGAGAGTGGAAGACACCTACTTGTTGAGCCTAGGAGTCCTCCTGGTTCAATAAACCTTATAGTCTCCGTGTAAGGGAAATCTGTTGCTCACTACATCTCGACCTTCCACTTGGGGTAACCAACAAGGGGCGAGAGTTATATCCATCAACTCGTCATCAAGCACTCAAGAAGCAGTTGCCTGAGCCGTCGGTTCTAACTGCCCCGACTGACAAAGAGCCCATGCTCCTGTACATTGCGGCCAATTCAAAGGCGGTAAGCGTTGCAGTTGTCGTCGAACGGAAGGAGGAAGCAAAGGAATATACAGTCCAACGGCTGGTTTATGTCGTTAGTGAAGTTTTGACCCTATCCAAGCAATGATATCCACAATGGCATAAACTGGTCTTTGGGGTCTTTATGGCAAGCCAGAAGTGAAAACATTACTTCTAGGAGCATGCAATCAATGTGGTTTGTTCAGAACCCCTCGACGATATCATACAAAATCGTGAGGCCACTAGACGAATCACCAAATGGGCAATCGAGCTCGGTCCGCATCAGGTGAAGTACACACCCCGAACGGCCACAAATCCCAAGCACTGGTGGATTTTATCAATGAATGGACGGAGCTATAGGTTCCAGAAGACAGGCCAGATAACACATACTGGACCTTGCACTTTGATGGATCCAACAATTAGAAGGGTCCGGGGCTGGAGTCGTGTTAACTTCCCCACGAGGTGACAAGTTCAATTATGTTGTATGGCTCATGTTCCCCTGTACTAATAATGCAGCCGAGTATGAGGCCCTATTGCATGGGCTAAGGATGGCCAAGGAGATGAATCTCAGCCGGGTCAGATGTTTGGGCGACTCAGACTTAGTGGCGCAACAAGTTTTTGGGACTTGGGATTCCAAATACCCTTTGATGGCGGCTTATGGACGAGCAGTCTCCGAGGTGGCTGGTTATTTCCATGGCTATCAAGTCGATCACACAGATCGTCGGCTGAATGAGACGGCGCATGCTTTATCACGGCTTGGTTTTGAGTGGAAGCCAATCCCTCCCAATGTCTTTTTGAATGCCCTTTACAACCCTTAGGTGAAATTACTATCTAAAGAGGATATAGCTATTCCAGACCTGGAGTCAAACCTAGTGGAAACTCTTTGAGCTACCTAGATTGGACGGTACCGTATCTCGCATACCTCACTCGAGGAAAACTCCGAGTTGAGGAAGTCGAGGCTCACCAGATAGTTCGTCGATCTAAATCGATGACCATCATCAATGGCGAGTTACATCGGCGGATCAGCACTCGCATTTTTCAGCGTTGTGTATATCTAGAGGAAGGGTAGAAAATTCTTAATGAAATTCACGCACACAACAGTGGGTATCGTGCTGGCTCAAGATCCTTGGTGGCAAAAGAGTTTCATCATGGGTTCTATTGGCTAATAGCTCATGTTGATGCAGAAGACCTCGTAAGCAAGTGCGATGGATGTCAAAAGTTTGCCCAACAAGCCCATGTATTAGCTCAAGAGTTGCACATGATCCCAATCACATGGTCATTTGCAGTGTGGGGGCTTGATATGGTTGGACTGTTCAAAATGTCTCCAGATAAACAGACTCGCCTGCTGGTGGCAGTTGATAAGTTCACCAAATGGGTTGAGGCGGAACCTATCCGCAACTGTTACGCGCAAACAGCGGTAAAATTCTTGAAAACGTAATCTACCATTTTGTCTATCCTCATAGAATTATCACGGACAATGGTACCAACCTATCCAAAGGAGCTATGGAGCAGTTTTGTCAAAAAGAGCACATCCGGCTTGACTTGGTGGTTGTAGCAGATCCGCAATCCAATGGGCAGGCTGAAAGAATGAATCAGGAGATTTTGAGGGGGATCAAACCCCGGCTCATGGTACCATTACAGTGCGCCCCTGGTTGATGGGTTGTGGTGATCCCCTTAGTTCTTTGGAGTATAAATACAACTCCGAACAGGTCCACTAGCTACACGCCTTTATTTTTGGTCTATGGTGATCATGCGGTGTTACCAAGTGACATTCGTCATGACTCTCCTAGAGTCGCCGCTTATGTTGAGGACGATAATGAACAAGCGCGACAAGTTTCTTTAGATGCTTTGGAGGAAGAGCGAGACTTACCAGTGGCTAGGTCATCCATATATCAACAAGACGTGTGTCGCTATCACAGTCATAGGGTTAAAGCCACACCTTCCAAGAGGGCGACTTCGTGCTACGAATGATTCAAGATCAAATGGGGATGCATAATCTCTCACCGCCCAGGGAAGGCCCGTATATCATCAGCAAAAAATCTCAACAACAGTTCATATTACCTGATCGACCTATGACCCGGTAAGAATACCTCTGAAGAAGAGACAACCCGGCCCTGGAACATTGGTCACCTGCGGCCTTATTATACTTAGAGCCACTGGCTCATTGTTTCTTGTAGCTCCCCCAATTTTTGTACATACTTCTATAGTTTTGGAACGTAATAAGCCGACATCCTTAAATCTCGGGCTCTGTTTCATTTTGAGCCTTCAAATTGAGCACGAGTCTTTATTATTTCAAAATATGTTACTTGGGGGCTACTAGCCCAAATCAATTATCATTGACAATGGAATTGATGTCTACTCACAAACTTGTTCTTGTAGACTCGTGTTGGGCCTCCAAGCGCGGAGTTTTGTAGGACAATAGCAAGTTTCCCTCAAGTGGATGATCTAAGGTTTATCAATCCATGGGAGGCGTTGGATGTAGATGGTCTCTCTCAAGCAACCGTGCAATCAAATAACAAAGAGTCTCTTGTGTCCCCAACACACCCAATACAACGGTAAATTGTATAGGTGCACTAGTTCGGCGAAGAGATGGTGATACAAGTGTAATATGGATGGTAGATATAGGTTTCTGTAATTTGAAAATACAAAAACAGCAAGGTAACAAATAGTAAACAGCAAGCAAAATGTTGTATAAATTCTTGGAAACAAGGCCTAGGGTCCATACTTAAACTAGTTGATGAAAAGTTGATGAATATACTTCTCGCCCCTCATTGGTTACCCCAAGTGGAAGGTGGAGATGTAGTCAGCATCAAGTTTCCCTTACACGGAGACTGTAAGGTTTATCGAACTAGGAGGACTCCGAGGATCAACAAGTAGGTGTCCGCTGCCCTGACGCTAGCAGAAGACCTGGACCTGCACGCACAACTAATAACTTTGCTCCCAACGAGTACAGAGAGGTTGTCAATCTCTCCGGCCTTGTAGTTCGCAAAGGATCAAAACACAAGCGGGAATAGTGCTAGTGATTGCAATAGAAAAGTAAATGAAAGCAATAATTGGTGGAGGTGTAAGCAATGGTGGTGATATGGACCTGAGTCACATGATGTTCACTAGTGCTGTCTCTCTCCCAAAAGGCGATAAACAACTATGCATGGGTAAATAAATTACAACTGGGCAATTGACAGAATTATAAACGCACCGCAATGCTAATTATGCTACTTGAAAGTTAGAGGCTCTATAGTAATGTGCAGTACGCCAAGACAAGTAGACCGTTTATTCATCAGCATCTACTTACGAATCATCCACCTTGAGATATCTATCCAGAACATCTCGTTGGTATTAAGTTGCGAGCCCCACCCAAAGTGTCAACTCAAAGCAACAGACAACTGCATTAACAAACTATGCGTAAGGTAAACAATCCTTGCAACCGTGGTCACAAGCACCGTTGTTTTCTCCCTGGTTACAACATGACATCTCCTAGTCTCATGTTTCTGTCACTCAAGCTAGACATCAGGGGGCATGAACCCACAATCATGCATAACCCTCCCTCTTGGAGTTACAATCTACTACTCGGCCAAAGCAATAAAGAGCAACAAAGAACATGCATGAATCACTAAAGAACGTAATATAAAACAATAATCAAATGTATAACTCATCACAATTTGAACATAATATCATAATCCATCGGATCCCAACAAACCAAGCATACCAATAGCATGAAAATTACATAGGTGCCTTGATCATGTAGGGCAGCTCACAAGGGCTAATCATTAAAGCACAAGATTGGAGAGAAGACATCACATAGCTACTGGTCATGGACTCATGGTCCAAGGAGGACTACTCACGACACGTCCGGGAAGCGTCCATGGCGGTGGAGAAGCTCCTGGAGGTCAATCCTCCCTCCGGCAGGGTGCCGGGAAGAGGTATCCTGATGCTCCCGATCTCGGAAGCGTTGCGGCAGCGGAACGATGGAGAAATTCGCGATTCTGGATATGATGGAAGGGTTTCCGATCGGAGGACTAAATATAGGCCAAAGGAGAGCTTCAGCAGAGGTGGGGCCCACTGATGCGGCTTGTGGGCGCGGCCAGGGGCCATGCCGCGTAGGGTGGCCGCCTGGGCAGCCCTTTGGTTCCCTCTCGACCATCTTCGGTGATCTGGAAGCTTCTGTCATGCTAATTTTTATATATTTTCTCAGGATTTTTGGGGCTTTGGAAATTTGTGTAAAAGCCCGTGCAAAAAAGACATCAGCAAATAGAAACTGCCCTTGGGTGCACTGAGTTAGTAGGTTAGTCCAAATATATGTAAAAGATATAAAAGTGTAGCAAAACATATAACAATGTCACCCAAAAGATCATGGAGCAACCAGAAATTATAGATACGTTTGGGACGTATCACAAGTGCAAGTTCTCCCAACAATACTAACATAGTTGAATCATATATAAATCCCTCACGTGCGACAAAGAGTTCACTCCAAAGTCACAAATAGTGGTGAACAAACGAAGTAATTATTGTAGGGTACGAAACTACCTCAAAGTTATCTTTTCCGATCAATCTTATGAGCTATCCCTATAAGTGTCACGAACAGCCCTAGAGTTTGTACTAAAGTAACACCTTAAGATACATATAAAATCCTAGATACTCCAATGTTACCACAAGTACCCATGGGCTTGATTATATGATATGCATCACACAATTTCAGATTCATCATGTTCAATCCAACACAAAGACCTTCAAAGAGTGTCCCAAAGTTTCTATCAGAGAGTCAAGACGACAATATGTGCCAACCCCTATGCATAGATTCCCAAGGTCACGGAACCCGCAAGTTGACCACCAAAACATACATCAAGTGGGTCAATAGAACACCCAATTGTCTCCACGAATATCCCATCGCACTACATACATCAAGTGTTCTCAAATCCTGAAAGACTCAATCCGATAAGAAAACTTCAAAGGGAAAACTCAATTCATCACAAGAATATAGAGAGGGGAAAGCTCCATATGATTAATCTATATTAATAAAGCTCGTGATACATCAAGATCGTGCCATCTCAACAACACGAGAGAGAGATCAAACATATAGCTACTGGTACATACCCTCAGCCCCGAGGGTGAACTACTCACTCCTTGTCATGGAGACTGCCGGGATGATGAAGATGGCCTCTGGTGATGGTTTCCCCCTCCGGCAGGGTGCCGGAACAGGCTCCCGATTGGTATTTCGTGGTTTTGGAGGCTTGCAGCGGCAGAACTCCCAATCTAGGTTTCCTTCTGGAGGTTTTTTGATTTATATGAATTTTTGGCATCGGTCTCACGTCAAGGCGGTGCCCGAGGGGCTCACAAGACACGGGCACGCCCTGGGGGGCGCCCCTGGCTTGTGGCCACGTGGTGTACCCCCTCCGATTTATTGTTTAGCCAGTATTTTTTATATTTTCCAAAAATATTATCCGTAAATTTTCAGCTCATTCTGAGAACTTTTATTCTGCACAAAAACAACACCACGGTAGTTCTGTTGAAAACAACGTCAGACCGTGATAGTTCTAATCAAATCATACCAAAATCATATAAAATTATTGTAAACATGGCATGAATACTTCATAAATTATAGATACGTTGCAGATGTACCAAGAATCAAGACAGCCGATTTGGGGATACTGGTCCCCACATTGTTTAGCAGTAATAGCATTGTCTTCTGCAATCCTATGTTGTGTTTTTCTATTAATCATACGTCACTTGGGGGCTTCCAACTCATCGAGTTCAGCTTTCTCACCCTCTTGATCTGGCAAGGACGCCGCAAAATGGTTAAACCTACATGCATGTTTGATGCAACTCCGATTAGGGGACTCCATGTACACTTGACTATTCAATCCATTGTGGACCCTGAACCAGCGAGGTTAAAAATTGGTTCATAATGTGAGAGTCGGCATACTGAAAGCAAGCATAAACCATGGGTTATCATACCCACTTCATTGAAGCAAGACTTGAGCTTCAAAATCCGGTCTTTTTTTACCGCGTCTCATTGAGCTGGATTATTATTGTTTGGTATTACCATCGCTTGATTATTTCAGGTATGAAGGATGTTCCTTTCCGGCTCATAAAAGATTTTCGGGTTATGAAGACATAATACTGTCATGAATAGTTCAGGGTTTTTATAACTCCATGGAGAAAAATCATGTAGAAAATTACACAGCCAAGCTACAATAACTTGTCTCATGTTGATTCAAGTAACCAGATTTTGAGCAAGCATCAGTCGATAAAAACAAAATAAAAGACTAAGGTCTATCTGACTCATAAGCATAAAGGATTAAAGGCAAGTTAACAAAGACTCGCCCAAACATGGATTCTTTGCCATTATGAATAGGTCGAAAAGTTTAGAAGTGTACACAAAGGCACGATACAGACAAGCAGCCACTGATTCAAATATATTACAAGGCGCTTCAGGCCCAAACAATGGACATCAAAGTCTTATTTTATATGACCCGACTTTTACATTTTCTGGGTTAAGCTTTGTCTTGGTATTTGGTCTGAGATGCCTTAGTCTGATCTTCTCTCCGAGCCATCGGTTCTACCAATCTGGAGATCATCCAAATTCTAGTTGTAGTGGGACAAGGCTTCTAGCATAGCTTCCTCGTTCAAGATAGGCGAGAGGTCAACGTCGGGAGAAAAAAGTTGCTTGCGGTGCTGTGGAGTGAGACTAACTTATTTAAATTCGTGCGACTGAATTCAGGCGTTCTTCGAGTCATATGCAGGATGATAGCTCTTCAAGGACATGTCACTTACAAGCTAATTGGACAACTTACGAGCCGCCAAGAAGTACTGACAATAATCATCACCATTGAAAACCGATTCGTCCTCCTTCAGTTTTGGAAACCCCCCGATCATTTCTGTCGGGTCAAGTTCAGCCGAGTATGTCACGGCATGACTCAATGAATATGTGGCTCTGGTGACTAGTTCTTTGTCCCCATGATGAATTTGATTGTACATAAGCTTCCAGTATAGAACTGTTATATCAATACGTATACAACTTTAAGCTTTAGCAAGCAATTATCTTGAAGATTCCACGTGCGGTGACCTACCAAAAATCAAGCACATAAATCGCCACATGGTTGGCCTTGGCAAATGGGAGTTAAGTGGATTAATGAAAGGTCCCCATAGACACTCACCAAAGATAGCTTGAGTCATATGGTCAATATGCCTTTTTAACTCGGATAGATCTTCACAAACAATTTTTCAGTTTATCTTCAGCATCGTTGGAGCGCTTGGTCAAGATGGTTTTCTCACTTTCAAAGGATTTTCATTCTGTTGCAAAGTCTGCCATAATTTTTTCCATTTGCTCCAAGGATAAATGAAGTTTTTCTTCAAGCTTTGCTCGGGTGTTTTGTCCTATTTCAAGAGCCTTTGTAAAGTCAACGACTTTCGATTCGATGGCCTTCGGGTTTTCCTACAGAGAAATTGGGGTGACGATAAGCCAGAGGCAGGGCAAGATAATGGCTATGATATTGAAAAATATAAACAAGTCCCAAGAAAATTGTAAGCAATATACATGGCACTTGGGGGCTAATGCATGTCAGTTCTTTCCTTAACACAAGTAGAGCAAGACCCGAATCATCTCAAGAATATGAGTCAGCCCCTTGGGCTACAGGTCGAATTCATGTCCAACTAATGAGCCAGCACTTAGGGGTTACATGTCACATTTATCTACAAGAATCAAGATGTGACTCATCTCGAGAAGATGAGTCGGCCCTTGGGGGCTACAGGAGGATATATGTATACATTGAATACATAGCATACCTCATATTTCATTTTCATTGAGTTTACGAGGCCATCTTCCATTTTCCGGCTTGAAGAAAGACGCTCAAGATAACCAGCTTCCAATTCTTCCACATTAAAAGCATCATAATGAAGAGAGTCCAATCCTTTCCTTTGTCGGACTGGGCAATTTCCTCTTTCATGGCAAGTTTTGCCAGTACATCAGAAGGCCCAGGAGCAGTATAACTCGACCCTAGGATGACGACTTCTGTGTTCTTGTCACAAGAAACATCTTTAGAAGGTTCTTGAGCAATTAGTAGGTGAGTACCAATTGTCGTGTCAGTTTCAACACCCATAGACGAAGCAACAACTAATTCTTCTTCAGACCGGGAGAGATCAGCTTGGATTTCTTGGTGATCTTCGACTTGCCTAACAACTTCAGAAGTTGCCGTGTCTAGATTTTATGGGTCAAAAAGATCAGGCGTAACAAAAGAACCACCAAGGTTCCTCTTGTTGGCCCTGGCCCTACAATACAAGAAGGCACGATAAAATTTAGAGTCTCAATAGACAAACATATGATACAAAAAGGAAAAACTTACCCTTGGTTGATAACAAAAAGTGGCAACTTAGTGGTATACATGTTGCCAGATGAGGGGGGCAATTCCTGGTAATTTGAATCAGCAAGATATAGAGGTTGTTTGAAAAGACCAGCGTGTGGATGATATGGAGTTGGACTATGAGGAACCTCGTCTTGAAGATTTCAAACAACTGACTGGTCGGGTAAGTCGGTCATAGGAATATCACAACCACTTTGGGCCCGGTGTTCTGAAGCATATTGGGTCTTCTTCAAAATAAAATTGGGATCCAAATAAGCATCTGACTGAGAAACACTTACTTTCCGAATGACTCGCCTTATTTTTGAAGGCAGGGATTCTGAGCCGGAGGAGACAGAAGTTACCACGACATTTTCAGCACGACTTATAGCAGCGTCACCCTCATAAAAAAGAAGCGTTAGCAAGTTCAATAAGGGAACTACTGAGGAAGTCAAAATTTTACCTACATAGATGCACCGGCCGATGAAGACTCGCCCCAAAATGACGAAGTGGTGGCAACCACCTTACTCTTTTTCTTGGTGCGGTGGCTTTATACTTGCTAGCCAGGACTTTCCTTTTCCTTTTCCAAAATGCAGAAGAATCCTGCAAGATTTGGGTGAATTGAAAAGCGAAGTACCCGAAGCTTGGAAAAGTTTTCACCAAGATAATCAGGGAATATTTGGGTAAGTTCCATACTGGAGGAGCTGGGTTGAAAGGATTGAAGGGCGTTAAGCCAGTTTGGTCACACATTGCTTGAGTTTCCCCTAGAAACTTCTTCACAACCTTATTATGTCGTATTCTATCAAAACTACTGCACTATATCTTTGAGGGTCATCCACACGACCGAAATATTTGCACATAAGAGCATTTCGATGGCTCGGTGGGAGGATCATCCAAGATACCCAGCAACGGGTAAAGTGTACTCCAGTCAGACCCCAATACTGAAGAGCCATCAATTTTTGGAATACAAAAGGAAACTTACCACGCTCCTCCTGAGAAACTTGGCCAGGAAGCTCAAAATCCGTTGGGAGCCGATTTGGTCTATAACCCGACACGGGGTGCTCGTTTGCTCGGGTAGTATTTTGACAATAGAACCAAGTTTAAGCCCACACTTTGGGATGACTTGGCAGTGCAACAGAAGGAAAACCAACATTTCTGCGTCTTTGAATTGAAATACCACCTAGTTCCTCGCTAGGGCCATCCATGCACTCGGTTTGGACGTTCAGATAAAAGAATTCCAGGAAGAGAGGAACAGTGGGTTTCATTTGCAAGTACACTTCACGCAGAACTTGAAATTGGCATAAGTTTGATATGGAGTTAGGGGCCAAATGTTGTGGATGAAGCTGAAGAAACTTGAGTACGTCCCAATAGAACTTTGACCCAGGGGGATAAAATCCTCTGAAAAGGTGATATATGAACACTACAACTTCACCTTGATTAGGATTTGGGTGTGCCTCTCCTTGAGGATCCCGCCATCCGATTACTTCTTTGGAGAGCAACAGACCTTGGTCTGCATAACTTTGGAGTAGCTCTTCTGAAACTTGTGAAGGCACCCAATTGCAGATGGAAGACTTGGATATGATGACACACCTTAAACCAAGTGAAAATATTGCAAAAAACACATGTGTTGTAATCAAGGATAAGATAGTACAAACATCCACAACAGAAGAGTCGCCACAAAAACGAGACAGTACCCAAAAATTGGCAACATCTATGTGTGGCGGGTTGTGATCATTTAGACAAGCCGGCGATGGTAGAGGTGCCTTACGTTAGATATAGGTTCTTTCTGATTCTCTTTAGTACAAGATAAACCAGTTCCTATCAAAATTGCTACAACTACGGATCAAAAAAGGTTCTAAAAAGAAAAACAATTGCTGAGCCTAGAACATGGAAATGGCACTGGTCTATGTCACAAGTTCTTAAGAAAATATCTGAGCCTGCTACGTCTGTAAGGAAGCTGATGTGTTCACCACCCCATTTATGAAGATGGAGATCCGAAGCATGTACACAACAACAATGGCGATGAACAAATGAGGGATCCTCGTTTTCTCCGGTGAACTTCTAAAGCAACTCAGGAGAAGATTTACAAGGGGATAGAAATGAAATACCTTTGTCGATTGGCGGAAATGCCGAAGACACTTGAATGAGCCCGAGAGGAGGCGAGGAATCACTACAACCCAAAGCAGTTGTCAAAAGCAAGCAGATGAAGCGGCAGCAATGGCATGACTAGGTTTTTGGGCTACAGGAAGAAGAAGATGAGAACACAGGGTAAAAGGTGAAAGAAGGGGCCCTCCACCCATATTTGTAATGTCTGAGGTGACCACTGCGAGGCACAGGAACAAAGGAGAAGTAGTAAAAATTTTGAACGAAATGACACCTCGATTCTCGGGATAAAGACGCAAGCAGAGATTGGTCGTGATGTCATCGCATCCACATTAACTTCTGGCGGATGACGTCATGGGCGGATGATGTAAGGAAAAGTTACTAAAGGAAGGTAGAACTATATGTTGGGGAACGTTGCATGGGAAACAGAAAAATTCCTCCGCACATGAAGACCTATCATGGTGATGCTCATCTACGAGAGGGAGATCGGATCCACATACCCTTGTAGATCGCTAAGCGGGAAGCGTTAAGAAACGCGGTTGATATAGTGGAACAACTTTGCGATTCAAATCACCGTCGTCCAACGATCCGTCCCGATCTAGCACCGAACGGACGGCACCCCCGCGTTCAGCACACGTACAGCTCGATAACGATCTCCACCTTCTTGATCTAGCAAGAGAGACGGGGAAGTAGATGAGTTCTCCGGCAGCGTGACGGTGAGCCGGTGATGGTGATGATCAATTCCTGCAAGGCTCCGACCAAGCTCCACAGAAAACCGATCTAGAGGAAGAACTACGAAGTAGAGGATTAGGGTTGCACGTGGCAAAAGTTGTGTCTCAAAAACCCTAAAACCTCTAGTATATATAGGAGGAGGGGAGGGGCTAGCCTTGGGGCTCAAGGGATCCCCTAGGGCGTCAGCCGAAGTGGGAGAGGAGGGACTCCAACTCCAATTCGGTTTGGGGAAGGAGGAGTCCCTTCCTTCCTTCCAACCTCCCTCTTTTTTTTCTTTTCTCCTTTGATTTTTTCCCTTAGCCGAAATAGTCCACTTGGGTTGGCCTCACCAACCCACCTAAGAATGGTGTGCCACCCATGGGCTATTAGGTTCTCTCCAGGGCGGGTGGCCCCCTCCCGGTAAAAACCTGGAACCCATTCTTCGCTCCTGGTACACTGCCAGTAATGCCCAAAATCTTTCCGGAGGCCAAATGAAACAATCCTATATATCAATCTTCATTTTCGGACCATTCCGGAAACCCTCGCGATGTCCATGATCTCATCCGGAGCTCCGAACAAACCTTCGGTCACCAGCACCTATAACTCAACTATACCGAAACGTCACCGAACCTTAAGGGTGCAGATCCTACGGGTTCGAGAACTATGCAGACATGACCTTAGACAGTCCCCGGTCAATATCCACCAGCGGGACCTGGATATCCATATTGGATCCTACATATTCTACGAATATCTTATCGGTTGAACATGTGTGCCAAGGACTCATATAATCCCGTATACCAATCCGTTTGTCCTTCAGTATGTTACTTGCCCAAGATTTCATCGTCGGTATCCCTATACCTATTTCAATTTCATTAGCGGCAAGTCTCTTTACTCGTTCCGTAATACAAGATCCCGTGACTAACACTTTAGTCACATTGCTTACAAGGCTTATATTGTGATGTTGTATTACTGAGTGGGCCCCGAGATACCTCTCCGTCACACGGAGTCTTAGATCCCAGTCTTGATCCATGCTAACTCAACGAACACCTTCGAAGATACATGTAGAGCACCTTTATAGTCACCCAGTAACGTTGCGACGTTTGATACACACATGGTATTCCTGTGGTGTCAGTGAGTTACATGATCTCATGGTCATAGGAATGAATACTTGACACGTAGAAAACAATAGCAACAAAATGACACGATCCCATCCTACGTGTATAGTTTGGGTGTTGTACATCACATCATTCTCCCAATGATGTGATCCAGTCATCAAGTAACAACACGTGCATATGGTTAGAAAACCTTAACCATCCTTGATCAACTGGCTAGTCAACTAGAGGCTTACTAGGGACATTGTTTTGTCTATATATCCACACATGCATTTATGTTTTCATTCAATACAATTATAGCATGGATAATAAACGATTATCTTGAAACAAGAAATATAATAATAACTATTTTATCATTGCCTCTAGGGCATATTTCCAACAGTCTCCCACTTACATTGGAATGAATCTAACACCCATACAGTTCTGGTGTTGATCATGCTTCGCTCGCGGAAGAGGTTTAGTCAGCGGATCTGCAACATTTAGATCCGTGTGCACTTTGAAAATTTTTACGTCCTCCCCTTTGACATAGTTGCGGATGAGGTTGAAGTGTCGTTTGATGTGTCTCGCCTTCTTGTGAAACATTGGTTCCTTGGCTAGAGCAATGGCACCAGTGCTGTCACGGAACAGAGATATTGGATTTAGTGCGCTCGGCACAACTCCAAGATCCGTCATGAACTGCTTCATCAAGACACCCTCCTTAGCCGCCTCCGAGGTAGCCATGTACCCCGCTTCACATGTAGAATCTGCTATGACGCTTTGCTTGGAACTGCACCAGCTTACGGCACCCCCATTTAAAATAAATACGTATCCGGTTTGAGACTTAGAGTCATCCGGATCAGTGTCAAAGCTTGCATCGATGTAACCCTTTACGACGAGCTCTTCGTCACCTCCATAAACGAGAAACAATTCCTTAGTCCTTTTCAGGTACTTCAGAATATTCTTGACCGCCGCCCAGTGTTCCACTCCTGGATCACTTTGAAACCTTCGTGCCATACTTATGGCCAGACTGACGTCAGGTCTTGTGCACAACATTGCATACATGATAGACCCTATGGTTGAAGCATAGGGGACGGTACTCATCTTTCCTCTATCTTCCGCAGTTACCGGACACTGAGTCTTACTGAACTTTATACCTTGTAACACTGGCAAGAACCCCTTCTTGGACTGCTCCATTTTGAACTTCTTCAAAACTTTATCAAGGTATGTGCTTTGTGAAAGTCCTACTAGGCGCCTTGATCTATCTCTATAGATCTTAATGCCTAATGTGTAAAACCCTTGCACCAGTCCATAAATGGATCGCTGGAGCTTGCATACCTTGTTAGCATTTTTAGGATAGAAAAAACCTTCGGGTTGCATCATATACAACTCTTCCTTAAGGAAACCATTAAGGAACGCCGTTTTGACATCCATCTGCCATATTTCATAATCGAAAAATGCAGCTATTGCTAACAAGATTCGGACGGACTTAAGCATCGCTACCGGTGAGAATGTCTCATCGTACTCAACTCCTTGAACTTGTGAAAAACCCATTGCCACAAGTCGAGCTTTATATACGGTCACATTACCGTTCGCGTCCGTCTTCTTCTTAAAGATCCATTTGTTCTGAATAGCCCTGCGACCTTCAGGTAGTACTTACAAAGTCCATACTTTGTTTTCATACATAGATCCTATCTAGGACTTCATGGCCTCTAACCATTTGTTGGAATTCGGGCCCACCATTGCTTCTTCATAATACGCAGGCTCATTGTTGTCTAACAACATGATAGATAAGACAGGATTCCCGTACCACTCATGAGCAGTACATGATCTTGTTGACCTGCAAGGTCCGATAGTAACTTGATCTAAAGCTTCATAATCATCATCATTAGCTTCCTACTGAACCGGTGTTGCCTCGACAGAGATTTCCCTCTGCCCTGTGCCACCATCTAGAGGGAGCAGAATTTCCAAAACCTCATCAAGTTCTATCTTCCTCCCACTCAATTCTTTCGAGAGAAACTCTTTCTCAAGAAAAGCTCCGCTCTTAGCAACAAACACTTTGCCATCGGATCTGAGATAGATGGTATACCCAACTATCTCTTTTGGGTAACCTATGAAGACACACTTTTCTGCTTTGGGTTCCACCTTTTCAGGCTGAAGCTTTTTGATATAAGCATCACATCCCCAAACTTTAAGAAACGACAACTTTGGCTTCTTGCCATACCACACCTCATATGGTGTCGTCTCAACAGATTTTGATGGTGCCCTATTTAAAGTGAATGCAACTGTCTCTAATGCATAACCCCAAAACGATAATGGCAAATCGGTAAGAGACATCATAGATCGCACCATATCTAACAAAGTATGATTACGACGTTCGGACACACCATTACACTGTGGTGTTCCAGGGGGCCTCAACTGTGAAACAATTCCATGTTGTCTTAAGTGAGCACCAAACTCGAAATTCATATATTCACCCCCTCGATCAGATCGTAGGAACTTGATCTTCTTGTTACGATGATTTTCAACTTCATTCTGAAATTGCATGAACTTTTCAAACATTTCAGACTTGTCCTTCATCAAGTATATATATCCATACCTACTCAAATCATCAGCGAAGGTGAGAAAATAACGATATCCTCCACGCGCCTCCAGACTCATTGGACCGCACACATCAGTATGTATGATCTCCAACAAGTCACATGCACACTCCATTGTTTCGGAGAACGGAGTCTTAGTCATCTTGCCCATGAGGCATGGTTCGCACGTGTCAAGTGATTCAAAATCAAGTGACTCCAAAAGTCCATCAACATGGAGTTTCTTCATGCGCTATACACTAATATGACCTAAGCGGAAGTGACACAAAAAGGTGGCGCTATCATTGTTAACTCTACATCTTTTGGTCTCTGTCACATTCCTGACACTTTAAGCAAGTTAGCTTTGTGCTCATGTTTTCTTTTCTTTGCATCTAGGAAATTTCAACAAGAATAAAGTAAGTGGTGAAGGAAAACTCAAAACCCTAGCCACTTCTTTAAATAAAGGAAATCTCAAACTAGTTAAAATCAATGAACCCAAAATGGCCTCAAGAAAAGTTCAAACTTTCTGATAAATCATGAAAGTATATAAGCAATGAAGAAAACCTTTTTCTTGACACTTTAAGCATTTTAAATAAATGCAAAAAGCTACTCGTTTCAAGTTTTAAATTTGAAATCAGAAACTTTAAACTTTCAAAAATGTTGAAAACTTTAGGAATGATTGGAAATATTCCAACAAATATTCTAAGGTGCTCAACATAGTTTTTACAAAATATTTGGGAGCTGAAATAAATAGCAAATCAATTTCAGTATTTAAAACAGAAACAAAACAGAAAGAAACTGAGAAAACCTTACCTGACGCTCACCTGGCCCGGCCCATCTTCTTCTGTCGTCTTCCTCCCCCGCCAGTGGACAGTAGGAGGTGGCCGCCGCGTACTCCGGCGCGGCCACGCACCTGTGCGCCTGCCTGGCCGCCGCTTCACGCTGGCAAGCACGGGGATAAGCTCCCCGAGCTTGTAGCTATCCATTCCCCAGCTCATTCCTCCCCCTCTCCTCTCGGTTCCCTCGATCCCCTCTGCCGCCATTGATAGGAGCTCGAGCTCGAGCTGCCCGTGCCCCTAGCCATAGGATCCTCATTCTGAGTGTGCCGTTAGCTCTGCCTCATCGATCTGGTCCTCCCTGCAGTAGCAGAAGCCTTCCTGAGCCCTGCAACACCCTCGGCACCGTCGTCTTCAACCTTCGGCCGCCGGCAAGCTCTGCTCGATTCGTCGCCCTCGGTGCTTCCCCGAGCCGTCTAAGCCCTTCTCTGCACTCCTCGTGAGCTTGCGCATCTTTTCCCTAAGCTCTCCCCGTCGATCCCCTCCTCTAGGCATAGTTCCATCGGAGCCCGACGAGGACCGCCGCTGCAGCTCGTCGCCGGTAGCCCTCCGGTGAAGGGTTGGTCCGTCTAAGGCCACCAGCAGCCTCAGGACATCACGTAGATCCTTTAGGTGCCCAGCCCCGCGTGTTTTGGCCCTTTATTCGATGGCTTCGACGATGGCCGAACTTGTTCGCCGCCAAGCTCGTCGCCGGCGTCGATTCCAGCCACCCCAGCCCGTGGGACTTGTCCCATCGTGCGCGTCGTCGAGTGGCTTTTCTCCCCGTGGTCTCTGCCATGAGTTTGGCCGTCGGAGGCGAGTTTCTAATGCCCTCCACCGTACTGGTCGTCGCCGGAGGCTCCCCGCCAGCGAGGACGACCTCGCCGCCGGTGGATCTCAGCTGGCCTGAGCCACTGACGTGTGGGGCCAGCCTCTGGGAGACTAAGAATAATAAAAATAAAATCAAATAAGTTTATAAGACACTGACATGTGGGTCCAGTAAGATTAATCAGCAAATTAAGTTTAATTTTAATCTAAAACTGACCAGAGACACTGACCAGTGGGTCCCACCAGTCAGGTTTGACTTTCAACGGCCAGTTGGACCTGCTGATGTCATGCTGATGCAGTAATAGGATTTTCCAGTATAAAAATAATTTCAGAAATGTTTAAAACTTCAAAAATTCATAGAAATTAATTTGTAACTCCAATGAAAATAATTTATATATGAAAAAGTATCAGAAAAATTCAAGGAATCTGAATATGTCATTTTCAAACATGTTTGAAAATGTTACAGAACCCAAACATGTAGATTAATGAATAAGTCAATTCTTATAAATACTTTATAAATGGAATATGGAAAATATTTGATTTTCACTATGATTGACATGATCAAATACTGTCCTAATTACAAACCAGCAACTTAACATGTAATCCCATGCCTGTTAACATCAAGTTGATCTGAGCATCAGATCGAATCAATTAAAATGGTAACCGAGAATACCTTGTTTGAAGTGATATTTGAATGTGATTCAAATCAACTTCAAACCTAATACATGTTAGTTATAATAGTATATCACCTTGCATTCTCATGCCATGCTCATGCATCATCTCGATTGCATATGCTTGATATTGATTGTTGTCATTCCTTCCGGTAGGCTCCGCTCCCCCGGATTCCACCGAATATCCGTCTAACGGACATTGTCACTCCTCTGAGCAACATGGCAAGCAACCATTTTGATCATCCCGATAAATCCCATGTTCTTGCTCCTGCACTTACTTATTGCATTAGGATCAAATGCTTCAACTGCTTTTGCCACGTTAGTTGAACCCACTTCCTTTGAATGACCTATCCTTGTCACAGTAAATAGCTGAACCTTGCAACCTAGCATACCTGGTAGTTGCTTGAGCCATGATGTGCCTTATCCTGCTATGCATGCTATGCTTAGAGTTGTCTATGGTCTGTCATCTGGGAGATGAACATAATTGTGAGAATGTGTTCGGTAAGCAAAGGTTGTGTGTCGAACCTGATTTGGTAAAGGTACCGGTGAAAGGTTGTGTAGGAGTACATGGCGGGTTGTTTCATTGGAACCGTCCTTAGGAACGGAGTTCCGTGTATGTAATCCAAGAATAGATACTACCACACGTTGGGATACTTAATTGACCCTCTCGACTTATTAATCGCTTAGTGCTCGGTCCATGAGTTGCAAGTAGTTTCTCGTGTTTATAGTCATGCTGGAGGCCGTGCATAGCGCTGACCTGAGAGGTGGGCTGTGATGCGGTAGGCAGTGGCACGGTGTACCAAGTAGCAACCGGATGGTGGGCTTGGGAACCCTGCGCACATCGTTTGGGGCCGTGGCGGAAACCTCGGCCGGACTTCTGTGCGGGTTACCCTCAGATAGGCGACAAACCTGCACTAGGTACCAGTGTGGTTAACGGTCGTGGCCGACTCCCTCGCTGGGCTTCCGCTTGAAGGTTGCCGAGGTGCATGACGTGCACATGGCGATAAGTGGCGAGAGCGTGTGTGACGAAGTACCCCCCTACAGGGTTATGATCTATTCGAATAGCCGCGTCCGCGGATATGGACTTCTTGGAGACATATGTTGTTCATAGATAACTTCAATGGCTACTCACAAAATTGTCAAGATAAGCGTGAGTGTCGTGGACGGCATTTCCGGATGGATACGGAATGATTCCACGCTGGTGTATTGTTGTGGTGTTAGTGGACTCGTGTGCGAGAAATCAAGTTGTCAAAATTATTTAAAAATGCAAGTTGTCTAGCCACGAGTCAAATGCTGGCTTTCCCCATGAAACCCCACAATACCTTATTGATACTTTGCATGAGTAGTTAGTTATCCTAAAGTCTTGCTGAGTACCTTTGTACTCATGTTTGTTTAATAAATGTTGCAGAGGTTTCTAATGACCCTAATGGAGGGTTCTTCGTAGACATCGACGACGACGAGTAGCTGGTGTCCCACCTACGATCTCGCCCTAGGTTGGGTCTGTAGTATAGTCAGACCATGTGCCTTTTAGTTGCACCTGTCTGTACTCAGACAGTTTTAAACTCTTCCGTTGGCTTGTAACTGAATGACTGCTATTATGGGTCGTGAGACCCTTAATGTGTAATATTATGTGTGTGGCTCTTCCGAGCCTCTTAAATAAAGTTTGTATCTTTATGGTTATGTTGTGATGCCATCGATGTATCTATAAATATCGGTATGCCATGCGTACGTGTGTCGTACTTGATATGTATGGGGTTCGATTACCTAGTCGTGAACTTTAGTAGCACTCCTTACAAGGAAATGCCCCTTTGTGATCCAACGAGCCTTGGTAGTTCGCTACTGCTCCGGACAGATTGGTTGACCGGCATGTGTCCTTCTTAGCTGCTGTGTCTGTCCCCTTTGGGGAAATGTCACGCGATGTAATGGAGTCCTTGTAGCTTACTACGACTCGTCTACACTCGTTGATGACCGACACCTGCTTTGTTGGGTCATGTATGCATGTCCTTGTGCGGTACTGCCTCTTTGGTTTATGACTAGACTTGTCGATCCGGGTTCTTTGACATCGGAATGCTATCGACACTATTGCATACGTGAGTCAAAAGACGCAAACGGTCCCGGCTAAGGTAAGGCTGCAGCCGTGGAGTTAACCGTGCGTGAGACCGCAAAGGGATGTGATGTGTTACAGGCTGGATTCCTATGGCTTAGGATCGGGGTCCCGACAGCGTTGGTATCAGAGCCTGGCTGACTGTAGGATTACTAAGCGAAACTGGTCGAAGTTGAGTCTAGAATTGCTTTAGTTATATATAAGGGAATTGTTTGTGGAAGGGAACGTAAGACTCTTGTTCTCTCCTCAAGTTATTCTATTCTGATCATCCTCATCTTTTCTGTGGGAATTAAGGACTAGGTTACTCATCTTCTTCTAGGCTCTGTTTCTGATCGGTAGATTATAGGACTACGAGTCAAGAGTTATTTGGGTCTCTTCCGTTCCTAGGAAAAAGGAAGTAAGTTTGATGATCAGAGAATTGAACTTGATAGTTGAGTGGTTACGCTATTCCATTTTTGGGTTGTCTCAAAATTTGTTTTTGAGCATTTACAGCCGTTATGCTGCCCAATTTTGCATTCGGAGCTCTAGTGCTTTTGCATTACTCTCTATTTACAGATGCCTGCCGTCCTTCTCGTCAGGTGGTACGTCTGACCAGGTGCGTTGATGTACCAGGTCATACGGCCATGCTGGTGAGGGTGATGTCGGTGAGCGGTTACCGCTGGTACCCCGAGTACACAGTGGAGGAACAGTACCGAGACTTCAACCAGAGCCAGTATATCTGCACTGTTAGGGTATTTCCAGACTACCCTGGAGCTGAGGAGCCAATCCATTGGTCCTATAGATTGGGAGTCACTGTTGACATGGTAGTACAAGATGCTGCCTATTCAATGCTGACCATTATGAGAGCGAGACATGCACTGCTGCAGAATTCAGAGTTCTGCTATGTTCCGGGCTCTCAGCCTGGTGAAGAGGGATACCTCAGTGGAGTCTATTTTGATTCTTCTATGGAGGATCCACTACTGCAGTCCACTGTTGAGATGCTAGAGAACAGAGACAGGGATGCTCGTGCTCTCCGCATGGAGCTTTATGCTACCCGTGACCGTCTGTGGACGGCTTTGACACAGCTGGCACCGGTAGTCCAGACAGGGTACGGAGATATGGAGATGTTGAACCCTGTTAGGACCCATCTTCCGGCCCACGTTGACTGGCCAGCTATAGGAGGAGTCACCCCTCTTCGGGGACCCCTCTTACCACCAGTCAGGGGACCAAGGCCACATCCGTGTCCTTATGGATCCCAGGGATCTCAGGCTAGAGTGTTTCCTGATCCGCAGGTTGAGCTTCCAGGTCATGGAGGTAATCTCTATGAGATGTTCTATGCGGATGCCTGAGCTGTGAGCGGAAGGATAGTATGGTAGTAGCCGTACGTTCACAGTCCTGCGTGACTTGTGAAGTATGCCTGTGATGTGAAACGAATTCCGGAGGCCTAGATAAATAATGTATAGGAAGCTTGTAAGCCTCTGATGAGTAGTTTCATAATTTCAGTAGTTTGCTCTTCGAGTAAGTTTGTACTGAACTGTGTAAGGGTGTGTATGAACCAGGGTGTATATATAGCAGATGCTTGTTACCATGTTGTTCGGATATTCATTTCCGCATTCCGTGTGTTCAGTACATTCTTAATCCATAGCTAGTATTGATAAGATATTGGTCTAAGCTGTGAGTTTGTTTGCCAGGATGGTGTTCACCAGGTTGAACCGTGCCCCTGCTCATGAGCAAGGCGAGGGTAGTCAAGCGTCGCAGGAAGACCTGCCTCACCCGCCCTCTCTAGCGGAAGTTATGCTTGAGGCAGAGATAAACAAAAGGGAGACCAACCGACTGTTAGAGCGTATTGAGCAGAATACGGCTCGTCAGCCTAGGAATGCTGCAGTGTCCCTCAACGAATTTGTGAAGCTGAATCCTTCAAAGTTTCATCATTCCGTCGATCCCCTCGACGCTGATGACTGGCTGTGCAGCATGTCACGCAAGATTCGCTCTGCGAATGTTTCTGAGGCCGATAAGGTGACCTTTGCGGCATATTTCCTGGAAGGACCCGCCAATCTGTGGTGGGAGAACATTGAAGCTATGCGTCCTGCTGAACCAGTAGCCACATGGGAAGACTTCAGTGCAGCCTTTCGTCTGCACCATATTCCAGAGGGCCTGATGGACAGAAAGAGAGAGGAGTTCTATGCCTTCACTCAGGGCAAGTTGAACGTGGATGCTTATAGCCGCGAGTTCGGTAACCTCGCCCGCTTTGCAACAGAGGAGGTGTCTACTGACGCCAAGAAACAAGCAAGATTTCGTAAGGGTCTGATCCCTGAGCTTCGTCGTGATCTGCGCCTCCACGAGTGTGCAAGCTTTCAAGCCCTGGTCAACAAGGCGATCAGTGCCGAGACTGGTCATACTGACTTTGAAGCCACAAGGAAGCACTCCCATGACTTTGGCTCGTCTTCTGGTTCCGCGTTTCCAAAACGCAGGTTGTTGGTTCCGAACAGTTCTCTACCGCCAAGATACACCCCGAGGCCATCGTACGTGGTGCCTCAGACGAATCAGATCAACCCTCCAGCAAAAACTTACGGTGGTCCAGCTAGCAATGCTGCACCACGTGCCAACCAAGTGATATGCTACAAGTGTGGAGAACCAGGGCACTATTCCCGTGAGTGTCCTCAAAATGTGGGTGCCAAGCAACCCGGAAAGTCCGTCGGGCAAGGCAAGTCGGGCAAAGCTTACTATGTGAAGCCAACTCCTACACGTGGCCGTGTGAACTATGTGTCAGCAGAAGAAGCTGCAGAGGATCCCGACATCATGTTGGGTACGCTTCTTGTTAATCATCACCCAACGTCTGTTCTCTTTGACACTGGGTCTTCTCATTCCTTCATTTCAGAAAGTTATGCACAGTTGCATAACATGTCTTTTTGTGATATGCCAATTCCATTGGTTGTCCAAACTCCTGGTAGTAAATGGAAAACCTCTAGGATAACCTATGACAATGAAATTCTAGTAGACAGGCTAGTTTTTCTAGCCTCATTGATAGCATTGAAATCTTCGGATATTAATATCATCTTGGGCATGGACTGGATGTTAGCTCACTATGCCAAGATTGATACTCATTCTAGAAATGTCCAGCTTACCCATCCCTCGGGTGAGATAGTAAATGTCTCTACTCGAGTTGCCAAATGCCAACTCTATTCCTTAAATGACAACCCTCTTCCGGAACTTGAAGACATTCCGGTAGTCCGTGACTTCCCGGATGTTTTTCCAGAGGAACTGGCAGGAATTCCACCTTTCAGAGATGTAGACTTTGTGATAGATCTTGTTCCGGGAACTGTCACAATAGCCAGAAGACCATATAAGATGGCACCCCTGGAGCTAGCCGAACTTAAGAAGCAACTAGATGAGGCCTTGAATAAAGGTTTCATTCGTCCTAGCTCTTCTCCTTGGGCTTGCCCCGTCCTCTTCGTCAAGAAGAAAGACGGAACGGATCGGATGGTTGTAGATTACCGACCAGTTAATCTGGTCACCATAAAGAACAAGTATCCGCTCCCCAAGATCAACGACCTGTACGACCAGCTCACTGGGTCCTCCATCTTCTCCAAAATGGATTTGAGGTTGGGATACCATCAAATCAAGATCAAGAACGGGGACATTCCAAAAACGGCTTTTGTTAGTCGTTATGGCCAATACGAGTACACCTTCATGTCCTTCGGGTTAACCAATGCCCCAGCCACCTTCTCCCGTCTGATGAATTCAATCTTCATGGAGTATTTGGATAAATTCGTCGTGGTATACCTCGATGATATTCTCATCTACTCGAAGAACGAATGAGAACATGCCGAGCATCTAAGGCTGGTATTGATGAAACTTCGAGAGCATCGCCTTTATGCCAAGTTTTCAAAATTTGAATTTTGGTTACCAGAAGTGACCTATCTAGGTCACGTAATCTCTGGTAAGGGTATTGCTGTCAATCCCGAGAGAGTTCAAGCTGTCCTTGATTGAACTCAACCTGAAACGGTTAAGCAAGTTAGGAGTTTTCTTGGTCTAGCAAGCTATTGTTGCCGCTTTGTCGAGAATTTCTCCAAGGTTGCAAAGCCTCTAACTGAACTCCTCAAGAAGGATAAAAAGTTCGAGTGGACACCACAGTGTGAGCATAGTTTTCAGGAACTGAAAAGACGCCTGACTTCCGCACCTGTGTTGCTACCACCAGATTTTTCTAAGGACTTTGTTATCTATTGCGACGCCTCGCGACAAGGATTAGGTTGCATTCTCATGCAAGATCGTCATGTGATCGCATACGCATCTCGACAGTTGCGTCCACATGAGGATAATTATCCCACAGATGACCTTGAGCTTACAGCTGTGGTCCATGCACTAAAAACGTGGCGACATTACCTTTTGGGTAATCGTTGCGAAATATTCACTGATCACCAATGTCTGAAATATATCTTCACCCAACCGGATTTGAATCTCAGGCAAAGACGGTGGGTTGAGTTGATCTCGGATTACGACTTAGGGATAACTTACACCCCGGGGAAGGCCAATGTTATGGCCGATGCACTAAGTCGTAAATCTTATTGTAACAATTTGATGCTACAACAAGGTCAACCACATCTCTATGAGGAATTTCGGAAGATGAATCTTCATATTGTTCCTCAAAGATTCCTTTCTACCCTGGTGGCGAAGCCTGCTCTTAAGGATCAAATCATAGCCGTGCAGGCTTATGATAAGGGTATATCCCGGATCAAGGAGAATATTGCTAGCGGTAACGCTAGGGATTTCTCCATCAATGAGAAAGGTGTTGTGTTCTTTCAGAACCGTTTAGTGGTTCCTAAGAGCAAACGTCTGCGGCAATTGATCCTTAAGGAGGCTCATGATTCTCCTCTCACCATTCATCCCGGTTGTACTAAGATGTATCAGGACCTACGCCAGAGGTTCTGGTGGACTAGGATGAAGAGAGAAATTGTTGAGTTCGTTGCTAACTGCGACGTTTGTCGTCGAGTTAAGGCAGAACATCAAAGGCCTGCTGGCACCCTTCAACCTCTAGCTATTCCTGAATGGAAATGGGATAAAGTTAGTATGAATTTCATTACCGTATTTCCCAAGACCAAGAAAGTAAATAATGCTATCTTTGTGGTCATTGACCGTCTTTCCAAAGTGGCTCATTTTCTTCCCGTTCATGAGAGTATCACAGCTAGCCAGCTAGCAGAGTTATATGTCTCTCGAATAGTGTCTCTTCATGGTGTTCCCTTGGAGATTAAATCGGACCGTGGGAGTATCTTTACTTCTCGCTTCTGGGAAAGTTTTCAGAATGCCATGGGGACTCACTTATCTTTTAGCACTGCTTTCCATCCCCAATCAAGTGGTCAAGTAGAAAGAGTGAATCAAATCCTAGAAGATATGCTCTGAGCTTGTGTTATATTGTTCGGTATGAATTGGGAGAAGTGCCTTCCATTCGCCGAATTTGCTTATAACAATAGTTATCAATCAAGCTTGGGCAAAGCTCCTTTTGAAGTTCTCTATGGACGAAGATGTCGAACACCTCTTAATTGGTCAGAAACCGGGGAGAGGCAACTCTTTGGCCCGGATATGATCCAGGATGCAGAAGAGCAGGTTCGCATTATTCGTGAAAAGTTGAAAACAGCCGAGGCTCGTCAAAAGAGCCAATATGATTGTCATCGTAAGGTTGTGACCTTTGAAGTTGACGAGAAGGCTTACCTTCGGGTTACACCTTTGAAGGGTACCCATCGATTCGGTATCACGGGCAAGTTGGCTGCTCGTTACATTGGTCCTTTTCGCATTCTTGCAAAACGAGGAGAAGTTGCCTACCAGTTGGAACTTCCTCCGCATCTTTCCAAGGTTCATGATGTCTTCCATGTCTAGCAACTCAGGCATTGCTTTTCGGATCCTATCCGTGAAGTGAACCACGAAACGCTTGATCTCCAAGATAACCTTTCATACCGAGAATACCCCGTGCGTCTTGATCAAGCTGAGCGTACCACTCGACGTCGAAACCTCAAGTTTCTTAAAGTTCAATGGTCAAATCATTCTGAAAAGGAGGCAACTTGGGAAAGAGAGGATCGTCTCCGACTTGAGTATCCTGCGTTATTCCCGACGACTTCCAAATCTCGGGACGAGATTCTTTTGAGTGGGGGTGAGTTGTCACATCCCTGACACTTTAAGCAAGTTAGCTTTGTGCTCATGTTTTCTTTGCTTTACATCTAGGAAATTTCAACAAGAATAAAGTAAGTGGTGAAGGAAAACTCAAAACCCTAGCCACTTCTTTAAATAAAGGAAATCTCAAACTAGTTAAAATCAATGAACCCAAAATGGCCTCATGAAAAGTTCAAACTTTCTCATAAATCATGAAAGTATATAAGCAATGAAGAAAACCTTTTTCTTGACACTTTAAGTATTTTAAATAAATGCAAAAAGCTACTGGTTTCAAGTTTTAAATTTGAAATCAGAAACTTTAAACTTTCAAAAATGTTGAAAAGTTTAGGAATGATTGGAAATATTCCAACAAATATTCTAAGGTGCTCAACATAGTTTTTACAAAATATTTGGGAGCTGAAATAAATAGCAAATCAATTTCAGTATTTAAAACAGAAACAAAACATAAAGAAAATGAGAAAACCTTACCTGACGCTCACCTGGCCCGGCCCATCTTCTTCTGTCGTCTTCCTCCCCCGCCAGTGGACAGCAGGAGGTGGCCGCCGCGTACTCCGGCGCGGCCACGCACCTGTGCGCCTGCCTGGCCGCCGCTTTGCGCTGGCAAGCACGGGGATAAGCTCCCCGAGCTCGTAGCTATCCATTCCCCAGCTCATTCCTCCCCCTCTCCTCTCGGTTCCCTCGATCCCCTCTGCCGCCATTGACAGGAGCTCGACCTCAAGCTGCCCGTGCCCCTAGGCATAGGATCCTCGTTCTGAGTGTGCCGTTAGCTCCGCCTCGTTGATCTGCAGAAGCCGAAGCCTTCCTGAGCCCTGCAACGCCCTCGGCACCGTTGTCTTCAACCTTCGGCCGTCGGCGAGCTCTCCTCGATTCGTCGCCGTCGTTGCTTCCCCGAGCCGTCTAAGCCCTTCTCTGCACTCCTCGTGAGCTTGCGCATCTTTTCCCTAAGCTCTCCCCGTCGATCCCCTCCTCTAGACTTAGTTCCATCGGAGCCCGACGAGGACCGCCGCTGCAGCTCGTCGCCGGTAGCCCTCCGGTGAAGGGTTGGTCCGTCTGAGGCCACCAGCAGCCTCAGGACATCACGTAGATGCTTTAGGTGCCCAGCCCCGCGCGTTTTGACCCTGTATTCGATGGCTTCGACGATGGCCGAACTTGGTCGCCGCCAAGCTCGTCGCCGGCGTTGATTCCGGCCACCCCAGCCCCTGGGGCTTGTCCCATCGTGCGTGCTGTCGAGTGGTCGTTCTCCCCGTGGTCTCTGCCGTGAGTTTGGCCGTCGGAGGCGAGTTTCTGATGCCCTCCACCGTACTGGTGGTCGCCGGAGGCTCCCCGCGAGCGAGGACAACCTCGCCGTCGGTGGATCTCAGCTGGCCTGAGCCACTGACGTGTGGGGCCAGCCTCTGGGAGATTAAGAATAATAAAAATAAAATCAAATAAGTTTATAAGACACTGACATGTGGGTCCCGTAAGATTAATCAGCAAATTAAGTTTAATTTTAATCTAAAACTGACCACAGACACTGACCAGTGGGTCCCACTGGTCAGGTTTGACTTTCAACGGCCAGTTGGACCTACTGATGTCATGCTGATGTAGTGAAGGTATTTTCCAGTATAAAAATAATTCCAGAAATGTTTAAATTTCAAAAATTAATAGAAATTAATCTGTAACTCCAATGAAAATAATTTATATATGAAAAAGTATCAGAAAAATTCAAGGAATCTGAATATGTCATTTTCAAACATGTTTGAAAATGTTACATGTGATTCAAATCAACTTCAAACCTAATACATGTTAGTTATAATAGTATATCACCTTGCATTCTCATGCCATGATCATGCATCATCTTGATTGCATGTGCTTGATATTGATTGTTGTCATTCCTTCTGGTAGGCTCCGCTCCCCCGGATTCCACCGAATATCCGTCTGACGGATATTGTCACTCCTCTGAGCAACAAGGCAAGCAACCATTTTGATCATCCGGATAAATCCCATGTTCTTGCTCCTGCACTTACTTATTGCATTAGGATCAAATGCTTCAACTGCTTTTGCCACGTTAGTTGAACCCACTTCCTTTGCATGACCTATCCTTGTCACAGTAAATAGCCGAACCTTGCAACCTAGCATACCTGGTAGTTGCTTGAGCCATGATGTGCCTTATCCTGCTATGCATGCTATGCTTAGAGTTGTCTATGGTCTGTCATCTGGGAGATGAACAGAATTGTGAGAATGTGTTCGGTAAGCGAAGGTTGTGTGTCGAACCTGATTTGGTAAAGGTACCGGTGAAAGGCTGTGTAGGAGTACATGGCGGGTTGTTTCATTGGAACCGTCCTTAGGAACTAAGTTCCGTGTATGTAATCCAAGAATAGATACTACCACACGTTGGGATACTTAATTGACCCTCTTGACTTATTAATCGCTTAGTGCTCGGTCCAGGAGTTGCAAGTAGTTTCTGGTGTTTATAGTCATGCTGGATGCCGTGCATAGCGTTGACGTGAGAGGTGGGCTGTGATGCGGTAGGCAGTGGCACGGTGTACCAAGTGGCACCCGGATGGTGGGCTTGGGAACCCTGCGCACATCGTTTGGGGCCGTGGCGGAAACCTCGGCCGGACATCCGTGCGGGTTACCCTCAGATAGACGACAAACCTGGACTAGGTACCAGTGTGGTTAACGGTCGTGGCCGACTCCCTCGCTGGGCTTCCGCTTGAAGGTTGCCGAGGTGCATGACGTGCACATGGCGATAAGTGGCGAGAGCGTGTGTGACGAAGTACCCCCCTCCAGGGTTATGATCTACTCGAATAGTCGCGTCCGCGGATATGGACTACTTGGAGAGATATGTTGTTCATAGATAACTTCAATGGCTACTCATAAAATTGTCAAGATAAGCGTGAGTGTCGTGGACGGCATTTCCGTATGGATACGGAATGATTCCACGATGGTGTATTGTTGTGGTGTTAGTGGACTCGTGTGCGAGAAATCAAGTTGTCAAAATTATTTAAAAATGCAAGTTGTCTAGCCACGAGTCAAATGCTGGCTTTCCGCATGAAACCCCACAATACCTTATTGATACTTTGCATGAGTAGTTAGTTATCCTAAAGTATTGCTGAGTACCTTCGTACTCATGTTTGTTTAATAAATGTTGTAGAGGTTGCTAATGACCCTAATGGAGGGTTCTTCGTAGACATCGACGACGACGAGTAGCTGGTGTCCGAGCTACGATCTGGCCCTAGGTTGGGTCTGTAGTATAGTCAGGCCATGTGTCTTTTCGTTGCACATGTCTGTACTCAGACAGTTTTAAACTCTTCCGTTGGCTCGTAACTGAATGACTGCTATTATGGGTCGTGAGACCCTTAATGTGTAATATTATGTGTGTGGCTCTTCCGAGCCTCTTAAATAAAGTTCGTATGTTTATGGTTATGTTGTGATGCCATCGATGTATCTATACATATCGGTATGCCATGCATACGTGTGTCGTGCTTGATATGTATGGGATTCGATTACCTAGTCGTGAACTTTAGTAGCACTCCTTACAAGGAAATGCCCCTTTGTGATCCAACGAGCCTTTGTAGTTCGCTACTGCTCCGGACAGATTGGTTGACCGGCATGTGTCCTTCTTAGCTGCTGTGTCTGTCCCCTTTGGGGAAATGTCACGCGATGTAATGGAGTCCTTGTAGCTTACTACGACTCGTCTACACTCGCTGATGACCGACACCTGCTTTGTTGGGTCATGTATGCCTGTCCTTATGCGGTACTGCCTCTTTGGTTTATGACTAGACTTGTCGATCCGGTTTCTTTGGCATCGGAATGCTAGCGACACTATTGCATACGTGAGTCAAAAGACGTAAACGGTCCCGGCTAAGGTAAGGCTGCAACCGTGGAGTTAACCGTGCGTGAGACCGCAAAGGGATGTGATGTGTTACAGGTTGGATTCCTATGGCTTAGTATCGGGGTCCCGACAGTCTCAAGGTTATGGATATGTGTGTCATCACAATCAAGATTCAATATGAACAAACCCCTCAGATTGGGTGCATGGCCATAAAAGATATTACTCATAAAAATAGAACAACCATTATTCTATGACTTAAATGAGTAACCGTCTCGCAATAAACAAGATCCAGATATAATGTTCATGCTTAACGCACGCACTAAATAACAATTATTTAAGTTCATAACTAATCCTGATGGTAGCTGAAGTGAGACCGTGCCGACGGTGATTGCATCAACCTTGGAAGCATTTCCCACGCGCATCGTCACTTCATCCTTCGCCAGCCTTCGTTTATTCCGCAGTTCCTGCTTTGAGTTGCAAATATGAGCAACAGAACCGGTATCAAATACACATGCACTACTACGAGAGTTGGTTGGGTACACATCAATAACATGTATATCACATATACCTGGTTTGGCGTTGGCCGCCTTCTTATTAGCCAAATACTTGGGGCAGTTGCGCTTCGAGTGACCCATCCCCTTGCAATAATAGCACTCAGTTTTTAGCTTAGGTCTAGCCTTGGGCTTCTTCGTCGGAGGAGCAACAGCTTTGCCGCTCTTCTTGGAGTTACCCTTCTTGCCTTTGCTGCTTTTCTTGAAATCAGTGGTCTTATTCACCATCAACACTTGACGTTCTGACTCTGCGACTTTCAGCATCGCGAATAACTCGTCGAGTGACTTATTCATCCCTTGCATGTTATAGTTCAACACAAAGCTCTTGTACCTAGGTGACAGTGATTGAAGAATTATGTCAGTGATAGCCTCTTGCGGGAGTTCAATCCCCAGCTCAGATAGACGGTTTGAGTACCTAGACATTTTGAGCACATGTTCACTGACAAACGAATTCTCCTCCATTTTGCAAGCATAGAATTTATCGGAGGTCTCATAATGTTCATTGAACTACTGAGTAGTCCTCCTTACGTGCTTGACAAGCATTCAAAACATCTTGATCAGATGTAGAGGGTGGTTCATCTCCTAGCGCTGCATCAAGGACATAATTCTTTTTCCCAACTTGTAGGATGAGCCTCAGATTACGAGCCCAGTCTACAAAGTTGCTACCATCATCTTTTAGCTTAGCTTTCTCTAGGAACGTATTGAAATTCAGGGTTGCTACTACGTGAGCTATTGATCTACAACATAAAATATTGCAAAGTGGACTGAGACTATGTTTAAGACAATTAGAGTTCAGCTACTCATATTACTAATAAACTCCCACTGAAATAGACATCCCTCTAGTTATTTGAGTGCGGCATGATCCAAATTCACTAACTCAAGTACGATCATCACGTGAGTTGAGTGCATTTTCAATGGTAAACAACTCTATGTTAATCATATCAACCATACGATTCACGCTCGACCTTTCGGTCTCTTGTGTTCTGAGGCCATGTCTGCAGATGCTAGGCTCATCAAGTTTAACCCGAGTGTTCCGCGTGTGCAACTGTTTTGCACCCGTTGTATGTGAACGTTGAGTCTATCACACCCGATCATCACGTGGTGTCTCGAAACGATGAACTGTCGCAACGGTGCACAGTCAGGGAGAACACAATTTTATATTGAAATTTAGTGAGGGATCACCTTATAATGCTACCGTCATTCTAAGCAAGAAAAGGTGCATAAAAGGATTAACATCACATGCAATTCATAAGTGACATGATATGGCCATGATCTTGTGTTTCTTGATCTCCATCACCAAAGCACCAGGATGATCTTCATCATCACCGGCGCTACACCATGATCTCCATCATCGTGCCGCCATCAAGGTTGTCGTGCTATCTATGCTATTACTACTAAAGCTACAACCTAGCAATATAGTAAACGCATCTGCAAACACAAACATTAGTTTAAAGATAACCCTATGGCTCCAGCGGTTGCTGTAGCATCGACATGCAAGTCGATATTTAACTATTACAACATGATATCTCATACATTCAATATATCACATCATGTCTTTTGCCATATCACATCACATGCATACCCTGCAAAAACAAGTTAGACGCCCTCTAATTTGTTGTTGCATGTTTTACGTGGGTGCTATGGGTATCTAGTAAGATCGCATCTTACTTACGCAAAACCACAACGGTTATGTGAAAATTTCTATTTAACCTCTCTCCAAGGACTGTCTCGGTCAAAACCAATTCAACTAAAGTTGAAGAAACAGACACCCGCCAGTCATCTTTATGCAACAAGTTGCATGTTAGTCGATGAAACCGGTCTCTTGTAAGCGTACGAGTAATGTTGGTCCAGGCCGCTTCAATTCAACAATACCGCTGAATCAAGAAAAGACTAAGGAGGGTACAAAATCGAACATCAACGCCCACAAAAACTTTTGTGTTCTACTCGAGATTACTTCTACGCATGAACCTAGCTCTGATACCACTGTTGGGGAACGTTGCATGGGAAACAGAAAAATTCCTACGCACACGAAGACCTATAATGGTGATGTTCATCTACGAGAGGGAGATCAGATCCACATACCCTTGTAGATCGCTAAGCCGGAAGCGTTAAGAAATGTGGTTGATGTAGTGGAACAACTTCGTGATTCAAATCACCATCATCCCACGATCCATCCCGATCTAGCACCAAACGGACGGCACCTCCGCGTTCATCACACGTACAGCTCGATGACAATCTCTGCCTTCTTTATCCACCAAGAGAGACGGGGAAGTAGATGAGTACTCCGGCAGCGTGACGGCGCGCCAGTGATGGTGATGATCTATTCCTGCAGGGCTCCGCCCGAGCTCCGCACAAAACCGATCTAGAGGAAGAACTATGAAGTAGAGGTTTAGGGTTGCATGTGGCAAAAGTTGTGTCTCAAAAACCCTAAAACCTCTAGTATATATAGGAGGAGAGGAGGGGCTAGTCTTCGTGCTCAAGGGATCCCCTAGGACGTCGGCCGAAGTGGGAAAGGAGGGACTCCAACTCCAATTCAGTTTGGGGAAGGAGGAGTCCCTTCCTTCCTTCCCACCTCCCTCTTTTTTTCTCCTTTGATTTTTTCCCTTAGCCGAAATAGTCCACTTGGGCTGGCCTCACCAGCCCACCAAGGACTGGTGCGCCACCCATGGGCTATTAGGGTCTCTCCCGGGCGGGTGGCCCCCTCCCGGTAAAAACCCGGAACCCATTCTCCGCTCCGAGTACACTACCGGTAATGCCCGAAATATTTCCGGAGGCCAAATGAAACAATCCTACATATCAATCTTCGTTTCCGGACCATTCTGGAAACCCTCGCGACGTTCGTGATATCATCCGGGACTCCGAACAAACATTCGGTCACCAGCACCTATAACTCAACTATACCGAAACATCACCAAACCTTAAATGTGCAGACCCTATGGGTTCGAGAACTATGCAGACATGACCTGAGACACTCCCCGGTCAGTATCCAACAGCAGGAACTGGATGTCCATATTGGATCCTACATATTCTACGAATATCTTATCGGTTGAACCTCTGTGCCAAGAATTCACATAATCCCGTTTACCACTCCCTTTGTCCTTTGGTATGTTACTTGCCCGAGATTTGATCGTCGGTATCCCTATACCTATTTCAATCTCTTTACCGTCAAGTCTCTTTACTCGTTCCGTAATACAAGATCCCGTGACTAACACTTTAGTCACATTGTTTGCAAGGCTTATATTGTGATGTTGTATTACCGAGTGGGCCGCGAGATACCTCCCATCACACTGAGTGACAAATCCTAGTCTTGATCCATGTTAACTCAACGGACACCTTCCGAGATACCTGTAGAGCACCTTTATAGTCACCCAGTAACGTTGCGACATTTGATACACACAAGGTATTCCTCCGGTGTCAGTGAGTTACATGATATCATGGTCATAGGAATGAATACTTGACACGCAGAAAACAATAGCAACAAAATGACCCGATCACATGTTATGTTTATAGTTTGGGTCTTGTCCATCTCATCATTCTCCCAATGATGTGATCCAGTCATCAAGTGGAAACACTTGCATATGGTTAGAAAATCTTAACCATCCTTGATCAACTGGCTAGTCAACTAGTGGCTTACTAGGGACATTGTTTTGTCTATATATCCACACTTGCATTTATGTTTTCATTCAATACAATTATAGCATGGATAATAAACGATTATCTTGAAATAGGAAATATAATAATAACTATTTTATCATTGCCTCTAGGTCATATTTCCAACACTATAAGCCAACAATTGAAAAAGCTGAGGGAACAAAGACACAAGATAAAGGCTAAGTCGTCTGATGGAAGAAAGGAAGATTAACATGAACAAGTTCACGCCAACCTGGGTCCCAATGTTGGGGATATAACCCCATGGTGTAACCTGCCAAACAGGGCCAGGTCAAACCATAGAGAAGGCAAGAAGATGGACCAAAAGACTTATCCAGTAAGCCGACTGATGGCCCAACACCACAAGTCGACGACTTAAGGTCCACAAGGCAGATGACGCGGGAAACTTTCCTAACTTGGGAAGCAAGATGAATTAGAACTGAAGTACGTCACGGGTGTTTATTTGAACCTGACTCTGCTGTAAATTCGACGCATCTACCTATATGTAAAGGAGAGCCCTCGAGTCAGAAAGATCAAGTAAGAAACTCTCGAGAGCTAGGTTAGCAATTCCGCATCCTTGTAATCGAGGTCCCTATCAATATTGGCAAGAAAGCAAGACATAGGCTTTTACCTCCATCGGAGGGGCCGAACCTGGGTAAATCTGCCTCTCGTTCCTGGTTAACCTCTTCGAGTTGCCACACCGCGATGATGGACTCACCACTAAGTCCGTTCACGAGGACATTTGTCGTGAAAAAATGACGACATTCGCCAAGTGACTTCAAGGCATCTTCGCCTTTGGATATGTGGCCTCTTTGCTGACAAGGACCTCAAGAGAAGCTTTCCAAGCTCACGTTCGCGACTTCCACGAGCTACTATGCTTTCAACATCGACGTTGATATTCCATTCTATGGGACTCAAGACCCCGAAGAGTACCTTGAGTGGGAGCGCAAGATGGACACCTACCTCAAGCTACCTCAAGTCCCTTCCGAAGATCAAGTGAAGTGCGCCACAAGAAACTTCCATGACTACGCGTCGACATGGTGGCCTGTGATTTCTACTACACAACATTATTCTTATAAAATATGTTGGGACTCCAAGCGTAGAGTTTTGTAGGACAGTAGAAATTTTCCCTCTAGTAGATGACCTATTGTTCAATCCGTGGGAGATGTAGGATTTAGATGGTCGCTCTCAAACAACCCTGCAACCAAATAATAAAAAGTCTCTTGTGTCCCCAACACACCAAATACAATGATAAATTGTAGAGGTGCACTAGTTCAGCGAAGAGATGGTGATACAAGTGTAATAATGATAGTAGATATTGATTTTTTTAATCTGAATAAATAAAAAAAGCAAGATAGCAAGTAACAAAAGTGAGCACAAACGGTATTGCAATTCTTGAAAATGAGGCCTAGGGTCCGTACTTTCGCTAGTGCAATCTCTCAACAACGCTAATATAAATTGGATCACATAACAATCCCTCAACGTGTGATAAAGAATCACTCCAAAGTTCCTATCTAGCGGAGAACATCAGAAGAAATTGTTTGTGGTGTACGAAACCACCTCAAAGTTATTCTTTCTGATCAATCTTTCCAAGAGTTCGTACTAGAATAACAAGTTATCCTTTCCGATCGGTCTATTCAAGAGTTTGTACTAAAATAACACCATTGATACATATCAATCAACCCTAATGTCACCTAGATACTCCAATGTCACCTCAGGAATCTGTGTGCTAATTATACGACATGCGTCAAACAATTTCCGATTCTTCATATTCAATCCAACACAAAGAACTTCAAGGAGCACCCCAAGATTTCTAGAATGAAAACGTGTATCAACCCCTATGCATAGATTACCCCCAATGTCACCTCAGGAATCCACGAGTTGAGTGCCAAAACATATATCAAGTGAATCACTTGAATACCCCAATGTCACTACGGGTATCAGCATGCAAGACATACATCATGTGCTTTCAGACCTGAATATTTAATCCAACACAACAAGACCTTAAAGTGAAAGATTCAATTCATCACAACAATAGCATGGGAAAAACACCATATGATCCAACTATATTAACAAGGCCCGTGATATATCAAGAGCATGACATCTCAAGAAAACTAGAGAGAGAGAGAGAGAGAGAGGTTAAACACATAGCTATTGGTACAAACCCTCAACCCCGAGGATGGACTACTCCCTCCTCGTCATGACCATGACCGGCATGATGAAGATGGCCACCAGAGATGATCTCCCCCTTCGACAGGGTGCCGGAACGGGCTCCCGATTGTTTTTTCGTGGCTACAGAGGCTTGCGGCGGCGGAACTTCTCATCTAGGGTTATTTTTGGAGGTTACTCTATTTCTAGGAATTTTTGGCGTTGGAATCACGCTAAGATGGGCCGCGAGGTGCCCACTAGGTACCAGGCCGCGCTAGGGGGCACGTGCGCCCTGGTGCCTAGTGGGCAACCTAGGCCTCCTCCCGTTGGCATGTGGTCCTCTAGATGTATTCTGGGCAGAAAAAAATCTCCAAAAAGTTTCATAACATTTGGAATCCGTTTGATATTGATTTTCTGTGAAGTAAAAAACAAGCAAAAAACAACAACTCGCACTAGGCACTATGTCAATAGGTTAGACCCAAAAAATGATATAAAGTTGCTATAAAATGATTGCAAAACGTCCAAGAATTATAATATAACAACATAGAACAATCAAAAATTACATATACGTTGGAGACGTATCAGCATCCCCAAGCTTAATTCCTGCTCATCCTCGAGTAGATAAATGATAAAAACAAAATTTTTGATGTGGAATGTTGCCTAACATGTTCATCATATTCTTTTATTTATAGCATGGACATATGGACTTTTTCATTATTCAAAGGAATAGTCTATAATTTGACATGAAAACTTTAATACTCAAGCATATCAACAAGCAACCAAGTCTTTCAAAATATCAATGCTAAAGAACGCTATCCCTAGCCCATCATGCTCCATCATTGATCCATCCATCCAACACACCCGAATATTAGGTACATCTAATGCTCAAGTATAATAATAGTGTTCCGTAGTTGGTGCTTTATAAGAGAAGATGGAGAATCAAATAAAAATAAAAATTGCATAAACGTAAATAGATAGGCCCTTCGCAGAGGGAAGCAGTGATTTGTAGAGGTGCGAGAGCTCAAAGCTTAAATTGAGAGATAAAATTATTTTGGGTGGCATGCTTTTCCTGTCAACGAAAACGACTAAGAGTTTCCAATATATTCCATGTAAACAAATCATAGGCGGTTCCCAAATTGAAAATAAATTTTATTCCTTGTTCTACCATTCTTTCACACTCCATGACTACCCGCATCCACGAGTACCGTCCATACCAACACTTTCCAAGGAAGTTATTACTTGACAGCATAAATTTTCTTTGCATTTTGGGAATGGGCATTCCTATTACCGCCACATTGTCGTGCAATGACAAGTGAATAAACACTCATCTTGAGGATAACCTATTTAACAAGGAGGATACCGAGCACTGCTTGTTGATACGTCCCAAACGTATCTATAATTTCTGCTTGTTCCATGATCTTTTGGGTGACATTGTTATATGTTTTTCTACACTTTTATATCATTTTACACATATTGGGACTAACCTACTAACTCAGTGCACCCAGTGCCAGTTTCTGGCTGCTCATGTCTATTTTGCACGGGATTTTACCCAATTTTCTGAAGCCCGGAAAATTCAGAAAATATATATATATAAAATCAGCGAAACAGAAGCTTCCGAATCACCGAAGATGGGGCAGAGTGGGGCCAGGGGCCTCCGAGGCGGCCTGCTGGCGCGACCAGGCCCTAGGTCGTGCCAGGAGGTTGCGTGGGTGGGTCCCACCTCCTCCGGTGCCCTCCTTTGGCCTATATTTAAAGTCCCGGGAGGAAACCCTTGCAGACTTTCTAGAATTGCGAATTTCTCCATCATTCCGCCGCCACAACGCTTTCGAGATTGGGAGCGTCAGGAGACCTCTTCCAGGCACCCTGCGGGAGGGAGGATTGATCTCCGGGAGCTTCTCCACCGCCATGGACGCTTCCCGGACGTGTCGTTAGTAGTCATCCTTGGACCATGAGTATGACCAGTAGTTATGTGATGTCTTCTCTCCAGTCTTGTGCTTCAATTGTTAGTCCTTGTGAGCTGCCCTACACGATCAAGGCATCAATGTAATTCTCTTGCTATTGTTATGCTCGGTTTGTTGGGATCTGATGGATTATGAGATTATGTTCAGATTGTTATGAGTTATATATTTTATTATCCTTTTATATTATGTTCCATAGTGATTCATGCAAGTTTTCTGTTGCTATTTATTGCTTTGGCCAAGTAGTAGATTGTAACTCCAAGAGGGAGCGTTATGCATGATTGTGGGTTCATGCCCCTCGATGTCTAGCTTGAGTGACAGAAACATGAGACTAGGGGATGTGCTTGTTGCCACTAGGGAGAAAACAACGATGCTTGTGACCACGGTTGCCAGGATTGTTTACCTTAGGTGTAGTTCGTTAATGCAGTTGTACATTGCTTTGAGTTTACACTTTGGGTGGGGCTCGCAACTTAATACCGGAGAGATGTTCTCGATAGATATCTCAAGTGGATAATTAGTAAGTAGATGCTGATGAATAAATGGTCTACTTTTCTTGGTGTACTGCCCAAAGTTGAGAGAATCGTGACTCAAGTCTTAGAATCTTACGACTTTACGATCCAAACTAGCCCCTTCGATTGTACGATTTTGCTCATAGAATCTAAGTTTCTACGGTCCTAGTAGTTATGATTCTATGATTCACGATCCTACCAATGGAGCTCCGATCCGATTCAGAATCGCGATTCTGATAACCTTGGTACTGCCCATTACTATTGAACCTCTAACTATCAAGTAGCATAATTAGCATTGTGGTGCGATAATAATTCTGTCAATTGCCCAATTCTGATTTGTTTACCCAAGCATAGTTCTTTATCGTCTTTTGGGAGAGAGGCATCACTAGTGAACATCATGTGACTCTGGTCCATATCACCATCATTGTTTACACCTCCATCAATTATCGCTTTCATTTACTTTTTGTTGCAATAACTATTACTTTCCCGCTTGTGTTTTGATCCATTGCAAACTACGAGGCAGGAGAGATTGACAACCTCTCTGTACTCGTTGGGAGCAAAGTTATTTGTTGTGTGTGCAGGTCCACTTCTTCTGCTAGCTCTAGGGCCCTCTTGGTTCGAGAAACCTTACAGTCTCCATGTAATGGGAATCTGTTGCTGACTACATCTCCACCTTCCACTTGAGGTAACCAACGAGGGGCGAGAAGTATATCCATCAACTCGTCATCAAGCAAATTTCTGGCGCGGTTGCCGGGTACTCCAGTCTTCAAGATAGGGGAGTTGCACACTATCCTTTAACTTTGCTTTTTATTCTTGTTAGTTTGCTTTTTACTCTTTGCTTTAGAGTCTTATACCAAAAACCACAAAAAAGTTGCTTGTTGCCGCTGCTATGGGTTCCACTGAAAACACCAAGTTGTGTGACTTCACTAGTGACAAGAACAATGAATTTATCTACACTCCTATTGATGCTCCCGCCACTGGAGCCACGTCCTATGATATTAAACCTGCTTTACTGAACCTAGTTATGAAAGATCAAATCTTCAGTGTTGGAGATGATGTTGCCTTGCACTTGAACAATTTTGTTGACCTTTGTGATATGCAAAAATATAAATAAGTAGATGGTGATATTGTTAAACTTAAGCTTTTTCTTTCTCCTTGAGAGGCGGAGCTAAAGTGTGGCTTCAATCTTTGCCTAGGAATAGCATAGATTCTTGGGATAAGTGCAAAGATGCTTTTATTGGAAAGTACTACCCGACTGCTAAGATTATCCAGTTGAGAAGTAAAATTATGAATTTTAGGCAATTGGATAATGAACATGTTGCTCAAGCTTGAGAACGTATGAAATATCTTGTTAAGAATTGCCCTACACATGGTTTGACTACTTGGATGGTTATCCAAACTTTCTATGCAGGATTGAACTTTACCTCGCAGAATTTGTTAGACTCGGCCGAGGGCGGAACCTTTATGTCAACTACACTTGGTACTCCCACAAATCTATTGGATGAGATGATGACAAATTATTCTCAATGTCACACAAAGAGAGCTCCAACAGGTAGGAAGGTATACTCTGTTGAGGAGATCTCCCGCCCTAATGATAAGGTTGACATGATCATGACTCTACTTACTAAGCAAGCTCCTATTGATTCTCAAGATTGTCCTCTAAATTCTTTGGTTTCTCAAGAAAGAGAGCAAGTGGGTGTTAATTTTATTTCAAGGAACAACTTCAATAACAATGCTTATAGGAGTAATTTTGATAGCAATCCTAGACCGTTCCTATCCAACAACTATGGGAACAATAACAATAATCCTATTACCAAAACTCCACTTATGAATTAGAGAGCATGCTTAAGGATTTTATCACTTCTCAAAAAGCCTTCAACAAGAGTGTAGAAGATAAACTAGAAAAATTAATTAGTCTCTCTTTGAAGGTGGACAACATAGCTCATGATGTAGAGATGCTTAAAATTAGAACTTCCCCACTTGAGGAAAGGGACACCACACACATGAATGATATCCAAGTCCAAATTAATGAGAACATAAGACTGCTAGCCAAACTTAAAGATAGATGGGCTAGAGAAAAGAAAGAGGAAGAGAGAATTAAGAGACTTCCTACACACACTACCATTGCTACTATACAAGTTGTTGAGGATCTCAAAACTTTTAGCACCCATCGCACTCCTACTCCCAATGGACCTATTAATGGTGATGTTAATACCTCAACTATAGGACAAGAAGGTCCTTTGAATTTAGAGACTACCAAAAGAATGAGCTTAGATGACATTACTACCACTTTAATTAATGGTAGTAACCTTGATTTTGACAATTGTAGTCTCTCCGAAGTTATCACCTTTTCGCAAAGAATGGCTAAAGACCCCCACACTAGTACACTCAATAATGCCTTCACCGAGCATATTATCAATGCTCTTATCAAAGCTAGGTAGGAGAAGCTCAAGCTAGGGACTTCTATTCCTAGTAAACTAGAAGATGGTTGGGATCCTACAGTCAAAATAAAATTGAATAATATCTCTTGCTTTTCTTAGTGTGATGTTGGGGCCAGTGCTTCCGTTATGCCCAAAACAATGTATCATATGCTTGATTGAAAACCTTATGATCCATGTTATTTTGGTGTTCGTCTTGTTTATTCTTCCATAAAGAAACCTTTAGGGAGAATTGATGATGTTCTTATTATGGTCAATGATAATTATGTGCCCGTTGATTTTCTTATTATCGACATTGAATGTGATCCTTCATGTCCAATTATTTTGGGACGTCCTTTTCTCCGCACCGTTGGTGCTATCATTGACATGAAAGAGGGAATCATTAAATTCCAATTTCCTCTTAGAAAGGTAATGATACACTTCCCTAGAAATAAGATTAAGTTACCTTATGAGTCTGTTACTCGGGGAAGTTATTCTTTTGGAGTTGATAACACGTGATCTTCTTGCATTATGCCTAGCTCAAAGGCATAAAAGAAAGCGCTTGTTGGGACGCAACCCAATTTGTTTTTTACTTTATGTTTTAGTGGTCTTGATGCTTGTTACTAATGTAGAAACATCATTGTATCTTTGATTTTAAGCTTTGTGCCAAGTTATAGCCTCCGATTGCAAGAAAGTTCAAAAATTGTGACATGTTGTCCAGAAACAGATTATGTCTGCTTGACGGAAAAAAATCGCAAAAAATCACCAGATCATCTTTTTGATCTGAATTGTTTTTACAGCATGCCCTATATAATTGCCTTTCTGGCTTCTGTTCTGTGTTTTTTGATTTGAGTTGCATAACTGCCCCAAATAAATTATTTACTACATGTTGTTCTGTTTTTCATAGATTCTGCCATGTTTTGCGTTTTCATTGTTTCGCAAATCCTAAGCTTACTTTTTATTTGCAAAAACCTTTTGAAATACAAAAGAAGCAGTGTATTTTCATGAAAATATTTATTTCCAGCAGGTAATGAATTATTTTATTAAGGGGACTAACCACTCTAATCAGCTTATGATGAGTTCCGTATGAAGTGAGTTTTGAAGTATGCGATGGGAGATGATGAAAGAAGATACATGAGTGTCACGTGCTCAAGCTTTGGGATGCCCCCATGCACCCCAAGAAATATTCAAAGTAGAATCAAGCGTCTAAGCTTGGGGATGCCCCCGTGCATCCCCTTCTCTATCAATAATCATCAGTTCGTCCATCTCCATGCTATATTTTTATCACTTCATATGATATGTGCTATGCTTGGAGCATCTCGCTCTTTAATTTTTAGTTTGTTTTAGTTTTTCTTGTTGTTCATAACAAGTCGGAACCTAGCTTACCTTGTTTGGGAGACACACACGCTCCATTCCACTCTAGAACACAACATAGTTTTTCATGCTTATCCTTACTGTGTGTTCTCCATCTTTTTGTAGCTAATGTCATGCTTAGCTCTTAGTTTTCATGCTTATCTTTTAAAGAGCTTTTATTTATGTTGATTTTGGAACTCTCTTGAGTTATCATGCTTATCTTGTTTAGAGAGTTGGCTCGTTGTACTCAGTTGTGTGTCTTGCATGAGTAATGTTTGGACTATTGGTGCCAAGAGCTTCAGCCTATTAGCGATAGGTGTCGTATTTTGGGAAATCCATGTGTTTTTTAAAAGCTAAAAATTAGTTGAGAACTCTAGCTACTAAATTGATCGCTAACCTCTAGAGGGGTTGGAATATATAGAGTACCCTCACGTTACCATGAGTCGAGGATGTGCAACGATAACCAAACCCCCAAACACTCCTCCTCAGGGTACTTGTCTCTTTGTGAACGTCCTAACTATAGAGAGAGTTACCTATAATAAGTGTATGAGTTCTTTGGACTAATGTGAGTATTCGATTGTTGGCACTTCCACCATCCATATTTTGCTAGCCTCTTCGGTACCATGCATTTCCATTTCTCATCTTGAGAGTTGGTGCAAACTCCACCGGTGCACCCAAACCCATGACATGACGCTCTGTCATACATAAGCCTCATTATATCTTTCCTCAAAACAGCCACCGTACCTACCTACTAAGGCATTTCCATAGCCTTTCCGAGATACATTGCCATGCAACATCCACCATACCATGACTTGATCTTCATGTCATACATGCTTTTGCTTGATCATAGAGCCGCATGATAATTCGGCCTTGCCCAAATTATTGCTACATAACGCGCTAGTATTACTGCATATCCAGCTACACTGGCAGAGGCATACATTTTCATACATCATGATAGTTTTCACTTGTCTTTATGTTGAGTACTTCTTATAAAGTGTGACGATTTTTCTTTTTATTCATGTAAAACATAGAGTGTTGCCCTTAAGTGAGGAAAAGATCCCAAAGAGGACAAAACAAAAGATCCCAAAGAGGACAAATGAGAGATAAAAAGAAAGAGCCCAAGAGGTCACAAAATAAAAATAAAGAGAAAAATAAAAATAAAAAGAAATAAAAAGAGAGAATGGGGCAACACTACTATTCCTTTTTAAAGATCCACACTCGTACTTCATTGCTATATTGGTACTACAAAGAGATTATCATTCATGCATAACTATGTGGGGACCCTTACACTATAGAACTTGGTTTGCATATTCCAATGATGAGCCTCCTCAAATGAGCTCTGGGTCTTCATGAGCAAACAAGTTGTATGCACCCCCACTAGTTCCACTGGAGAGCTTACCTTAGATCATATGTGCATCCGTTACATGGCAATCCCTACTCCTCACATCATATCTATGATTTGGCTTTCTCTCGCCTATGGTTGTCCTCATTGATGTGTACTTTTCACACCTTTTTGTCTTCCTTCCCCATCATTATTCTATTTGCCATCCTAAGTGCCAACATATCTTCCTCACGCTCATCCATTGCATGAGTGCTCAAAGTCGAAAGGGAGAGGATCATTTTGACTTGTGCCTGACTAGTGGTCTCGGGATGAGTCAAAATAAGATTCCGAAGGAGACTAAGTGTGAGGTTTAGTAGATTGAGTTCTCAATTAAAATAATATTTATGATCCCAACCCATCTCCCACTTCTTGCACGCAAACACCATCTGGAGACATTCGAGTCATGGACAGCGAGAGCTCTTGCACCTTTATGTTCTTACTTTGCTAAACTCAATACTAGATATAGACTCTTGCTTGTTATTGTCTTGACTTGAATTGCATATCTCACTTGCTTTACATTGAAGTTCTTATATGTGTGTTACCATGTCACCACAGAAATTATTCTGTTATCATTTATCTACTCGAGGACGAGCAGAAATTAAGATTGAGGATGTTGATACGTCCCAAACGTATCTATAATTTCTGCTTGTTCCATGATCTTTTGGGTGACATTGTTATATGATTTTCTATACTTTTATATCATTTTACACATATTTGGACTAACCTACTAAATCAGTGCACCCAGTGCGAGTTTCTGTCTGCTGATGTCTATTTTGCAGAGAAAAATTCCAGAAAAATATGTAAAATCAGCGAAACAGAAGCTTCCGGATCATCGAAGATGGGTGAGAGGGGGGCCAAGGGCCTCCCAGGCGGCCTGTTGGCGCGCCCAGGCCCTAGGTCGCGCCAGGAGGTTGCCTGGGTGGGTCCCACCTCCTCCGGTGCCCTTCTTTGGCCTATATTTAGAGTCCCGAGAGGAAACCCTTGCAAACTTTATGGAATCCCGAATTTCTCCATCGTTCCGCCGCCGCAGCGCTTCCGAGATCGGGAGCGTCAGGAGACCTCTTCGCGGCACCCTGCCGGAGGGAGGATTGATCTCCGGGAGCTTCTCCACCGCCATGGACGCTTCCCGTACATGCCGCGAGTAGTCCTGCTTGGACCATGAGTCCATGACCAGTAGCTATGTGATGTCTTCTCTCCAATCTTGTGCTTCAATGGTTAGTCCTTGTGAGCTGCCCTACATGATCAAGGCATCTATGTAATTCTCTTGTTATTGCTATGCTCGGTTTATTGGGATCCGATGGATTATAAGATTATGTTCAGATTGTTATGAGTTATATATTTGATTACCTTTTATATTATGTTCCTTAGTGATTCATGCATATTCTCCGTTGCTATTTATTGCTTTGGCCAAGTAGTAGATTGTAACTCCAAGAGGGAGCGTTATGCATGATTGTGGGTTCATGCCCCTCGATGTCTAGCTTGAGTGATACAACCATGACACTAGGGGATGTGCTTGTTGCCACTAGGGAGAAAACAATAGTGCTTGTGACCACGGTTGCAAGGATTGTTTACCTTACACGTAGTTCGTCTGTTGTACGTTGCTTTGAGTTTACACTTTGGGTGGGGCTCGCAACTTAATACCAGAGAGATGTTCTCGATAGATATCTCAAGGTGGATAATTAGTAAGTAGATGCTGATGAATAAACGGTCTACTTGTCTTAGCATACTGCCCATTACTATTGAAGCTCTAACTATGAAGTAGCATAATTAGCATTGCGGTGCCATCATAATTCTGTCAATTGCCCAACTGTGATATGTTTACCCAGGCAAAGTTATTTATCGTCTTTTGGGAGACAGACTTCACTAGTGAACATCATGTGACTCCCGTCCATATCACCATCATTGTTTACACCTCCATCATTTACCGCTTTCATTTCCTTTTTCGTTGCAATCACTATTACTTTCCCGCTTGTGTTTTGATCCTTTGCAAACTACAAGGCCGGAGAGATTGACAACTTCTCGGTACTCGTTGGGAGCAAAGTTATTTGTTGTGTGTGCAGGTCCATGTCTTCTGCTAGCGCTAGGGTGGAAGACACCTACTTGTTAGGCCTAGGAGTTCTCTTTGTTCGATAAACCTTACAGTCTCTATGTAAGGGAAATCTACTGCTGACTACATCTCCACCTTCCACTTGGGGTAACCAATGAGCGGCGAGAAGTATATCCATCAACTCATCATCACTTGTCGCTTCATGACTGGTACAGGCACACAAAACATAAGTTTACTTTGAATATTAGAGTTGGCACATACAAATTTACTTAGAACGACACTGAAATACCTCGTATAGGTAGGTATGGTGGACTCATTTGGCACAACTTTGGGTTTAGTATTTGGATGCACAAGTAGTATTCCCCCATAGTACAAATGAAGGCTAGCAAATAGATCGAGAAGCACCCAACCAAGGAACGAAAATCATCATAAGCGAACATTAAACATAACCAAAGTTGACAGAATCGTGACTCAAGTCTTAGAATCTTACGACTTTACGATCCAAACTAGCCCCTTCGATTGTACGATTTTGCTCATAGAATCTAAGTTTCTACGATCCTAGTAGTTATGATTCCACGATTCACGATCCTACCAATGGAGCTCCGGTCCGATTCAGAATCGTGATTCTGATAACCTTGAACATAACTAACACCGAATAATGCAAGACAAGTAGGATGTAATTTCATAGCATAATTATTTACTTTATGTGCATGCATGGGGAGTTACAAACCATAACACCAATATTCGTACTAAAGTATAATTACTCATCAACATAACTCATATATCACTATCTTCTTATCGCAAAACTATTGCAAAGAATCAAGTTTAACATCCAATTATCTTAATGAAAGTTTTTATTATATCTCTCGTGGATATCTATCACTTTCCGAACAGTTTTATTTAAAACAAATTGCAATTGCTAATAACAAGCTCTCAAACAAATATAAGTGAAGAACGAGGGCACAAGTTTCTTTAAAATTTTCAACTCTCAAAATAAAACAAGTGAAGCAAGAGAGGATTTCTTCAAAGTTTCTACTAAATCTCAAAATAATCTAAGTGAAGCATGAGAGCATATTTCTTCAAAATAACAGCGCCACTGTACTCAAAAAGATATAAGTGAAGTACTAGAGAAATTCAATCAAACTACTCTCAAAACATATAAGTGAAGATCAATGAGTAGTCAAACAATTAAGTAGTTATGTGAGGACTCTCTCCCAATAAAGATTTCAGAACTGATATTTTATTTCAAACAACAAATAAAACAAAAGACACTCCAAGAATAGCACATATCATGTCGACAAATAAAAATGTAGGCTCAACATAGGCTAACCGATGTTTGTTTTATGAAGAGAGGTGGGATGCATAGCATCCCCAAGCATAGATGCTTGAGACTTATTGAAATATTTACTTGGGGTGCCTTGGGACTACCCAAGATTGAGCTTTTGTATCTCGTTCAATCATCTCATATCCTGGGTTCACCTAAGTCTCAAAAATTTCATCCACACAATACTTGAAAAGAACTCGTGAGATTGGCTAGTACACATAAAAGTAAATCAACACTTCATGTACTGTCAAGACAAGTTGCATAATAATTTTCAAACATTATGTATTGTGTACTAAGCTTTCCACAATTTATATCTACCAATATAAGCTATGGCAACTATAGGATAAGTAGATAACAGAACTATGACGGCAATCTGTCCAAACACAACAATTTGTAGCAATCTACTTAAAACATGTACTTTTGTATCGAAAACAATTCTGAAAATTTAGGACATGATAAATTATTTCTATAACAGCATTGTGCAAAAAATTCAGAAACTTTTCCCTTTCTAGTAAAATCTTATAATTCAAATACTACAGCAAAACTTTCTGTTTTTGTACACCACACATCACACATGCAATTCAAGCATTCTAAAGGCCGTTCTTGGAACTTTTTATTGAAGAACAAGATAATAAAGAACATCTAATAGAGAAAAACAAAATAAAATTATGCTCCAAGCAAAACACATGTCATGTGATGAATAAAAATATAGCTCCACGTAAGATATATCGATAATGTTGGAGATGGAAGAGGTGATGCCTTCCGGGGCATCCCAAGCTTAGACGCTTGAGTCTTCCTTGGATATTACCTTGGGGTGCCTTGGGAATCCCCAAGATTAGGTTATTTCTGATCCTTATTCTCCTCATATTGGCATATCACCCAAAACTTGAAAACTTCAATCATACAACACGTAACGGAACTTCATGAGATGGGTTAGTAAGATAAATATAGATCATTCACTTAGGTACTATCATGACAAGATTCATAATTGTTATCAGATAATACCTATTGTATTCTATCATTCTCACAATTTATATCACTAAATATAAGTTATAGAAACACTAAAGTAAGCAAACTATGCATGAAAAACAGAATCTGTCAAAAACATAATAGTCTATGAAGATTTGCTTGCCATCCATACTTCCCTGCCTCTACAAATTCCAAAACAATTATGACAACTCAGAAAATTTGCATACGAAAACAGTGTAAAAATTTCAGATTTTTTGATGTGACAGTAAAATCAGAGAAATTCTGCAATGGTCGTAAAAGTTTCTATTTTTCATGGAATCGAGCAAGCAAGTATCCACACTACCCCAAAGGCTTTACTTGGCACTTTATTGAAACAAAGTTATAAAACATGATTAATACAGTATATTAATCATGTGAACACTCAAAAATAGAAATGGTAAATATTGGGTTGTGTCCCAACAAGCTCTTTTCTTTATTGCCTTTTACCTAGGCATGATGATTTCAATGATGCTCACATAAAAAGTAGCGATTGAACATGCAACAGAGCATCATGAACCACATGACAAGCACATTTAAGTCTAACACACTTACTATAAATAGGGATTTTTCAAGCAAAGAATTTATTGTAGCAATAATCAACTTGCATAGGAAGGCAAACCAAAAAATACTTCAAAACTTTCAACATAAAGAGAGGATACTTGATATTATTGCAATTCCTACAAGCATATGTTCCTCCCTCATAATAATTTTCAGTAGCATCATGAAGTAATTGAACAATATAACTATCACATAAAGCATTCTTTTCATGATGCACATGCATAGAATTTTTATTACTACCCACGCAAGCAAAATTCTTATCATTCATAGTAGTGGGAGCAAACTCAACAAAATAACTATCATGAGATACTTGAGTGGCATAATCCAAATGAAAATTGAAATCGTGATGACAAGTTTCATGGTTATTATTACTCTTTATAGTATACATGCCATCACAATAATCATCGTAGATAGCAACTCTGTTGTCCTAATCAATTGAAACCTCTTCTAAAATAGTGGACTCGTTACTAAATAAAGTCATGACCTCTCCAAATCCACTTTTATCATTATGGAAAGATTCAACACCCTCCAAAATAGTGGGATCATTAGTACCTAGTGTTGACACTCTTCAAAACCCACTTTCATCAATATAATCATCATAAATAGGAGGCATGCTTTCATCATAATAAATTTGCTCATCAAAACTTGGGGGACAAAAAATATCAGCTTCATCAAACATAGCATCCCCAAGCCTATGGCTTTGCATATCGTTAGCACCATGGATATTTCGACAATACATACTAATAATATTACTATCATGCTCATAATTCAAGGAATTCACATTAAACATTTTCTTACATTCTTCCTCTAGCAATTGAGCACAGTTTTCCTGTCCATCATTTTCAAGAAAGACATGATAGAGATGAACAATATGAGACCACCTCAATTCCATTTTTTTTCTTTTTATAAACCAAACTAGAGATAGAACAAGCAACTCGAAGATTTAATTGCAATATCTAAAGATATACCTTCAAGCACTCACCTCCCCGGCAACAGCGCCAAAAAGAGCTTGATTTCTACTACACAACTTTATTCTTGTAGACTATGTTGGGCCTCCAAGTGCAGAGTTTTGTAGGACAGTAGCAATTTTCCCTCAAGTGGATGACCTATGGATTATCAATCTGTGGGAGGTGTACGATGAATATGGTCTCTCTAAAACAACCCTACAACCAAATAATAAAAAGTATCTTGTGTCCCCAACACACCAAATACAATGATAAATTGTATAGGTGCACTAGTTCGGCGAAGAGATGGTGATACAAGTGTAGTAATGATAGTAGATATTGATTTTTGTAATCTGAATAAATAAAAACAGCAAGGTAGCAAGTAAAAAAAGTGAGCACAAACAGTATTTATATGCTTGAAAATTAGGCCTAGGGTCCGTACTTTTCCTAGTGCAATCTCCCAACAATGCTAATATAATTGGATCTCATAACAACACCTCAACGTGCGATAAAAAATCACTCCAAAGTTCCTATCTAGCGGAGAACATAAGAAGAAATTGTTTGTAGGGTACAAAACCACGTCAAAGTTATTATTTTTGATCAATCTTTCCAAGAGTTCATACTAGAATAACAAGTTATCCTTTTTGATCGATCTATTCAAGATTTCGTACTAAAATAACACCATTGACACATATCAATCAACCATAATATCACCTAGATACTCCAATGTCACCTCAAGTATGTGTGGGCTAATTATATGACATGCATAAAACAATTTTATATTCTTCATATTCAATCCAACACAAAGAACTTTAAGGAGCACCCCAAGATTTCTATCGTAGAACATAATATGAAAACATGCATCAACCCCTATGCATAGATTACCCCAATGTCACCTCAGGAATCCGCGAGTTGAGTACCAAAACATATATCAAGTGAACCACTTGAATACCCCAATGTCACTACGGGTATCCGCATGCAAGACATACATCATGTGCTCTCAAACCTGAATATTCAATCCAACATAATGAGATATTAAAGTGAAAGATCCAATTCATCACAAAAATTGCATGGGAAAAACACCACATGATCCAACTATATGAACAAGGCCCGTGACATATCAAAATCATGACATCTCGAGAACACGAAAGAGAGATATTAAACACATAGCTACTGGTACAAACCCTCAATCCTGAGGGTGGACTACTCCCTCCTCGTCATGATCTCACCCGATATGATGAAGATGGCCAACGGAGATGATCTCCCCCTCACGCATGGTGCCGGAACGGGATCCCAATTAGTTTGTCGTGGCTAGAGAGGCTTGCAGCGGTGTAACTTCTCATGTGGGTTTATTTCTGGAGGTTTCTTTATTTATAGGAATTTTTTGCGTTGGAATCACGCCAAGAAGGGCCACGAGGTGCCCACTAGGTACCAGTCGTGCCACAGGGGCACGCACGCCCTAGTGCCTCGTGGGCAGCCTGGGCCTCCTCTGGTTGGCCTCGTTGGTCCTCTAGATGTCTTCTAGGCAGAAAAAAAATCTCCAAAAAGTTTCGTCACATTTGGACTCCATTTGATATTGGTTTTCTGCGAAGTAAAAAAACAAGAAAAAAACAATAACTAGCACTAGGCACTATGTCTAGGTGACATTAGGGTCCAAGACGAAGAAATCTATGTGGCAAGGGTTAGTGCCTTCTACATAAAGGGAACATATTCAGGGCCAATTGGATAACACCATACAAGGATCAAAGCCCTTCGGTGATTACTTCATGAAGACGAAGAAAGCCTTGCGATGAGCCGGAGTTGCCGACCCCATTTGGATGAAGTTCCACTTGATGATGGGATTGAACAATGTCATCACCAAGACTATCTTCACCAACACCTACAAGTCTCTCGATGACCTGTATTTGGGTGCTCTCAAGGCGGAACAAGAACTCAAGGCCAAGGCTACTCAACCCCGTGCACAATTCAAGATGACCAAGCTACGCGACTATGAGCATGAGGACGACACCACCAAGATGTCCAAGCCTGACGAGCTCCAAGACGATGTTCCCAAGTCCGACTTCACCACCATAGCCTTTGTGGCATTGACTATGCCGAGTCTACCACGACTCTTTTTGAAGACGGCGCAGAGACGACCACGACTACGGAGCCACTCATGGAGCATGATTTTGAGGAGAGCGACAAGGTGGTGAACAAGGATGGTGATTCCATGTGTGGAGGCGAGAGTGGTCATGTTCCATCTTCGGCCTTCATCCACGGCGAGAGTGACAACATGGTTGAGCATGGGATTTCCCTTCGACCATGACGGCGTTTGGTGATGAGTGGAGCGACTTATGCCACCATATTGAGAGTGGGAGTGTCTTCACCACTAGCCCCATACATGATGCGTTGCCCAAATTCCCATGTGAGGAGAGCCACAACCCTCGCCACTTGAGTGAGATGAGTGACTCCACCATATGTGACTTTGAGTGCAACTACCTATAGGGAGTGAGTGAGCCACCACCACATAGACTGGGTGAGGTAGTTGATACGGCATGTGAGGCCATTTTGATTTCTAACAACTTAACCTCCACATCTATTATGGCTTCTCATTTGGTGCTAGGTCCCATATACAATGATGTGTTGATCCTCGATGACCACATCAAGACGATGGCCATGGTGTAATATGATGCACCCTCACATGTTTCCATCACGATGACGATGACCACGAGTTGGTCTTTGCCACTTCACCTACACCACATGAGTGGAATGCAAAAGGTAAAATAGGTGAAGGTGATGCTCTTGTCCCACTTGTGGACTATGTTGACATTGATTGCTTGCATGATGTTGATCACCTTATGGATACTTCACATGCTATATATTCTTCATGCTTAGATGTGCCACCTATTTATGATGTATATGATGATGAGTTTGTAGAATTGCCTAGTTGTGATGTTATATTCCATAGGATATATTGTGACAATTATATTGGTCACGTCATGTTTGATAATCCGCTTGACTTGTCATATACTATGCATGAGATCACCCATATTGCATCTTTGCAATCTCATCATAGTAAATATGCATATCCCATAAAAATTAATCCAATTTGCTAATATGTCATAGATGACAAGCCCATGGTTATTGGCATTTTCTTTTGTTGTGATGACATTGCCATGCTTCCTTTGCATCATTTGTGCAATTGTTTACTATTGTCATGCCATGATTACCATGCTTCGTAAATGCATTGCTTTGGATGTTCTTGATATTATCCATACTATGTTTCCTCTATTGCAAGACCCCCATAGTCCCCTCATACATGTTAGGATATTTTATTCCATACCATACATTGCATGATCCCCAAACTTGTGTGCACAATATGCTCCCCATGAATCATATGCTTGTGCCACACACTTGTTATAATTTGCATCCCATTCATGTTGAGCATAATAACTATCATTGCATGATGGATGACGTATTCCTATACCATGCCTCAAATTTCTTTGAGCATTGCTTATCTTGTGCTAACTCTCACGTGCACATACAGATCATGATGGATCATGTGTACATATACTATGCACATACTTTGTTTCACGTGTCTCCTTGTGTAGGTACACATGATTCCTCGTCAATCTCACAAGCGAACGAGTTGACGAACCGAGATCCAGAGAGCAACGAATACGTGTGCTACCATGGAGTGGTTACCCTCCACCCACCCACTTTGCGTAAATACTTCGCGCATTTCTTCTACATGGCTCTCACATGGCTATGGCTTATTCTCCATTACACATCTTATGCCCATAATGCCATGTTCACTTTGCATGATATGCTCATTTCTATGCCCTTGCCATGCATTTGTGACCCATGCCTTGCACCTCACATGATACTTGTTTCTCGTATTTTTATGTGTATTTGCAAGCTTGGTGGAGGTGTTACTTCTTATTGCCATGATTGCTTTGTGCCCCATGCCTATGATGATGCTTTGCTCTTGCTTTGTGATCGTGCTCGCGATATGTCATGTGCATTATTTATGCCCACTATTTGCACACATGACATGATTGCCATGATTTCCTCTAGTATGTTGCATCTTCGCACTACTAGCTTGCACGCCATGATTACTATGATTGCTTATGTTGCATCACCGATGAGTAATACTTGCTCCATTCATGCGTTTGATGACAACCATTGTCATGCTTTGCACATGATTGATATTGCTAGTTGTCATATGTATATCTCAGTGCACTAAAGACTGGGGTCTCTAGTGTCCCAGGCTTGTGCATGGGCGCGAAGAGCCCCTGACGGAAGGGCGTGGCAGAATCCAGACAAGAAGCATCCCCAAGGTATCCAAGGCCCCGACAAGCCTGCCTTACCGGGAAGACACTGATGAACCACAAGTATAGGGGATCAATCGTAGTCCTTTCGGTAAGTAAGAGTGTCGAACCCAACGAGGAGTAGAAGGATCTGACAAGTGGTTTTCAGCAAGGAAAAATCTGCAAGCACTGAAATTGTCGGTAACAAGTGATTGTGTGGTGAGATGATTCGTAGCAAGCAACAAGTAACAAAAGTAGCAACGGTGCAGCAAAGTGGCCCAACCCCTTTTGTATCAAGGCACAAGCCTGGACAAAGTCTTATAGGAGGAAAAACGCTCCCGAGGACACACGGGAATTTCTGTCATGCTAGTTTCATCATGTTCATATGATTCGCGTTCGTTACTTTCATAGTTTGATATGTGGGTGGACCGGCGCTTGGGTACTGCCCTTACTTGGAAAAGCATCCCACTTATGATTAACCCCTCTCGCAAGCATCCGCAACTACGAAAGAAGAATTAAGACAAAGTCTAACCATAGCAATAAACTAGTGGATCCAAATCAGCCCCTTACGAAGTAACGCATAAACTAGGGTTTAAGCTTCTGTCACTCTAGCAACCCATCATCTACTTATTACCTCCCAATGCCTTCCTCTAGGCCCAAAATGGTGAAGTTTTATGTAGTCGACGTTCACATAACACCACTAGAGGAAAAACAACACACAACGTATCAAAATACCGAACGAATACCAAATTCACATGACTATTATTAGCATGACTTATCCCATGTCCTCAGGAACAAAAGTAACTACTCACAAAGCATAATCATAATCATGATAAGAGGTGTAATGAGTAGCATCAAGGATCTGGAGATAAACTCTTCCACCAAATAATCCAACTAGCATCAACTACAAAGAGTAACCAACACTACTAGCAACCTTACAAGTACCAATCGGAGTCGCGAGACGGAGATTGGTTACAAGAGATGAACTAGGGTTTGGAGATGAGATGGTGTTGATGAAGATGTTGATGGTGACGAGTCCCCTCCGATGAGAGGAGTGTTGGTGATGACGATGGCGACGATTTCCCCCTCCGGGAGGGAAGTTTCCCCAGCAGGATCGTCCTGTCGGAGCTCTAGATTGGTTATGCTCAAGTTCCGCCTCATGGCGGCGGTGCAACCATGAAAAAGCTCCCGTCTGATTTTTTTTGGACGAAACCCTCCATATAGAAAAAGAGGGGGGCAAGTGGGCTGACAGGGTGCCCACAAGCCCCCATGGCGCGGCCTGGGGGGTGGTCGCACCGTGCAGGCTTGTGGCCACCCCCTAACGCCCCTCTGGCGCTTCTTCGGCCCAGTATTTTTATATATTGGGAAAAAAATCTCCGTTGATTTTCACGGCATTTGGAGTTGCGCGGAATAGGTATCTCAACTTTGCTCCACTTTCAGGCCAGAATTCCAGTTGCTGGTATTCTCCCTCTTCATGTAAACCTTGCAAAATAAGAGAGAAAAGGCATAAGAATAGTACCGTGAAGTGAAATAACAGCCAAAGAAGCGATAAATATCAACATGAAAACATGATGCAAAATGGACGTATCAACTCCCCCAAGCTTAGACCTCGCTTGTCCTCAAGCGAAAGCCTAGCTCCATAAATATGTCCACATGTTTAGGGAGAGAGGTGTTGACAAAACAAGATACGAACATGCATGCATCATGATCAAGCTCAGAACAGCAAAACCAACATATAATCTCTCATGCTAAAGTGATAATTCCTTCACAAAGTAAAGCATGGATCAAGAACCTTACCGAGAAGTAACAACCGATAGCCTTTAGTCATTGAAGCAATTGCAGTTTATCACAACATCAGAAAGAGTCAAGTAAGAGCTTGTAAAGAAAATCCACATACTCAATCATTCTTTCGTTCTCTACAATTGCTACAACTCATGTGGTACTCATGAGATCAAAGTTTCAGCTGAACACAGAGAAAGATAGGGGCTTATATTTGCCTCCCAACTGCTTACCTCAAGGGTAATGTCAACAATAATGATTCATGGATACCTACCTCCAAGTTGACATATGAATATAGATCTTTCCCAAGCATGTGACGGTAGCCAAGACAAAGGCAAAATAAGGAATTGGTGAGGATCATCATGACTCTTTCAAGGGCAAAAAGTAAAGGTACAAGATAGGCCCTTCGCAGAGGGAAGCAGAGTTGTCATGCGCTTTTAAGGTTTGGATACGTGTCCTCTTAGTGCGGAGGAACGTCACTTTATATTGCCTCCTGTGATAAAGAACTTTATTATGCAGTCTGTCATTTTTATGTCTTCCTCATCACAGGTTCGTACAAACCTTATTTTCCACACACTAATAGATCATACATTATAGAGAGCAATTTTTATTGCTTGCACCAATGACAACTTCCTTGAGGGATCTTATTCAATCCATAGGTAGTTATGATGGACACTCATGGCAAAACTGGTTTGAAGGTTTATGGATGCACAAGTAGTATCTCTACTTAGTGCAGGAGTTTTGGCTAATATGAGGTGGAAGCAATCGTCACATGCTAAGGGATCTCTAATCATATAACATTGTTCAGAGCCAATCAAACACAATTCATTATGTTGTGTTCCTTGTCCAGCATCTACTTCTAGGCATGCAATAGTTTGGTGAGTGTTCACAATCATAGATGGTGTGAGAGATGGTATATTTATATGTGAACCTCTCCTTCTTTATCACTTCCTATTAATTGCAACAATGACCAAGGTCTACGTTTGCCTACCCTCAACAAGTTTCAATCCTCATTCTTTTTATATGTTAAGCCATCACTTCCCATAAGATCGTTACATGATCTTTCATGCTTTTGTTCTATTCTCACTCTTTTGATCATGGCAAGAGGCAAAGCCCTTCAACTAAGACACTCTTTATTATATGGCTCACGAGCAAGAATACATCGAGGGTGACACAAAGAAAAACTCAAGAGTAAAACACTAAGACTTTTGAACTACTAGAGAAAAAGAAAACTGAAAAGGAAAACTAAAAACAAAGGTAAAGGCAAAACATGTGATGGTGATACGATACTGGGGCAACTCCCCCAAGCTTGGCACAAGCCAAGGGGATTGCCCATACCAATGCTCAATTGTCTTCCTTTGGTGGTGATGGTGGTGGAGTTGTTGCAACATGAGTTTCATCCTCCGTCTTCCAAGGCATAGGTGCTCCACCATGGAAAGATGAAGGAGTCTCCGGAATCCTCAATCTGCAACCAACCTTATTCATTTAAATCCATACTCATACTCACAGTTTTGGTTTTGCAGGTCATAGATCTGGCCCTGGAGTTGATCAACCCTGTCATAGAGCCTGGAGAGGTGCTTCCCAATGTCATTGGCATCAATCATGTGCTTGTTGGTGAACTCCGTGATCATCATGTGGTTGGCGGTGAGTCCCCTCTACACCATCCCTTGGCACTTGAAGACTTGTTGCTCCATTGCTTCGAGCCTCGTCTCCACGCTTCCGGTCTTCTTAGGACCCTCAACATCACAGATGTGCAACATCCCCTCACGCATCTCGATAGATTGAGGGTGTTGGAGCACTTCCGTGAGGTAGGGATTGATGACCTTCTCGAAGATCTTGTCCTTTGGAGCTTTTGGGGAAGTCATGGCGATCTAGATCTACAACAGAAACAGGCTCGAAACGAAAAACAGAGGAAATCTGCGTGATGCAGGGGTCAGACCAAACGGAAGTATATATAATGATTTTTTTCATACCACAAGGAGTACCCTACACGAAAACGGAGTCTGGGAGGCGCACGAGGTGGCCACAAGCCCTCACGACGCGACCAGGTGGTGGGCTCGTGCCGTGCAGGCTTGTCGCCTCCTCGCGCACTTTCCGGACTACTTCCAATTTTTGTATTTTTCTAATATTCCAAAACGGAGAAAATTTCCTATGGGGAACGTTTTTGTAGCGACCCGACTCAAAACGAGTCAAGCCTCTGTGTATATGTGCCATCCCTGGATCAGTATGCTGGCACACACAGTACATCAATGTATATATCAAAGTGCAATGACATGTAAATAGCGTAAAACTGATATATACCTTAAAATCTCAGCGGAAGCAGTCAAGGGAGTGGAGTCCCAAATAACACCAACGGCAGGTTGAGTGCGGACCGTAACCGTGAATCGTACACTTACTCGTCGAAGAAAATATCTGCAACATAAGACGTTGCAGCCGTGTAGGTCAGCATATTGAATATGCCGGCAAGTCATCAAAGAGAGGGGGGTGAAATAATAATCATCTATTCTACATGCATATATGGCAGGTGGGGCTACAAGTTTTTAGCGAAAAGCAAGTTTTTCTCCTACATCGAGAGAGGGTTAAAAGCAAAATATTACTATATTGTTTGTTGTTAACGAGATGGTTCCTCCAACCAATTTTTGTACCCGAGTTGTCAATAATTCCCACATCATTATTAAATTGTGTTCAGAGTTCAGGAAAATTTCAATGCCTTCGGCTCAAGTTGTCCATGACCGTGGACACGGCTAATCGATTAGGTTTGAGTACTCTGCAGAGTTTTGCACACGTTCCCCACAAGATTTGATCACCTCCGGGTATGTCCTCGCACTTCAGGGTGTTTGAAGACCGGATGATCAAAACATGGTCTTTCAACGGGTCCCTCTGATCCCCTGTCGGTGCCCATCCAATCCTACCGTTCTTCTACATCTACTAGCACCGCCTGTCCAGAGTCACCGCGGTGTCTAACCAAGCCAGAGCCCATAATGACTTGTGGTTGTGCAGGTAAGCCTTGGGCCTTGAAGCCTCCGTCCATCCCTTCGAGCCTGGGTGAAGCTTTCCACAAGTTGTCATGGCACGTCTCCATGCGTCCCGGGTCGTCCACAGGTTTCTATAGGGAGCCCATCTAACCGTCCTTCACCCAGAGTTGCATTGCATCATGGGGTCTTGAAAAGTCTTGTCTTAACCGGTCTTGGTTATTAAATTACTCTCGCATCACTCGTGATAAACTCTCATCCAGAACCCCGTCTACACAAGCATAGCAATATAAAATTTGTCGTCCCGGGCCAAGTAACGGGGTTGTTGGGTGCCTACCACATGATACTACAACAAGTAACCAATATTTCCAAGTACCTACTCAGCATGCAATAGGGTGTTTGAAGGGTAGAACTACAATGCATAAAATATAGGTAATACATGATCAAATGACTTGCCTTGCTGATAGTTGCCGTTATCAAGCACTTCTAAGTAGCACGCTTCACACTCCGGGTATCTATCGATACAAACAAATACACACCATAAGCACTACAATCATTAACAAGCAAAATAACATCACTAGCATAAAACTACTATTGCATAAAGTGAAGAAATTCACTTCACCTAATCAAAACAGAATCTGTTTTTGATAAAACCCCAAGTAAAAATATTTAAACAAAATTGAAACTTAAACTACAGAAATATATGATCACTAGGAAGCATCAGCAAAAGGAAGCAAATTAAAAGCTATTTTTAAACTCCTGGAATAAGCAAAACAATATTTAAACTAAATCTGATCTAATTCAAATTTTGAAATTTCAAACATAGGCAAATAATATGTTTTCGAAAACTATAGAAAAATTGTGATCTACTGGAAAACGATTCAACTTCATTGGGCTTGTAGAACAAAAGTTATAAGGGAAACAAAATTGGAACTGGTTCTGTTTCAGAATTAAAATAGGAAAGAAAACCGATGATGTGGCATGATCTGATTTGATGAATACCGTTCGCTGCTACCGCTAACTAGCAAATGGCCGCTATATAACGAAAGTCCTCCGGCTAAACTATAAGTAAAGAAAAACCATTTCGGTTTTTTGGTTAAAAACCAAAGTGGTATTATGATCTAATCTAACGCGTTGATTAAAGATCTAACGGTAGAAAGTAAAAGAAAAAAAACTGAAGGGAGAGGGAGTTACCTCGTGCTATAGAGGAGGCACGATGGTAGGGAGGAGCAGCGGCGAGGAGGGGGCACTCCGGCGATGGGCGAGGTCGCCGGCGAGGGTGGGGTGGCGGAGGAGGGTTCGGGCGACGGAGGAGGAGTGGTGGTGAGGCTCCAAGGGCTCCTAGTCGAGCACGGGCGAGGGGGCGTGCTCCTGGCGAGGGCTCCTGGCTCGTCCTGGGCAGGGGCTCCGGCAAGGGTCCTGCAGGGGCGAGGTGGAGGGAGGTGTGGCGGGGTTTGGAGGGAAACGGGGTGCGATGGGGTGGGGAGGTTCCTTGCGGCGGCAGAAGTAGTGGGGTGGCGCGGCAGGGGCAGCAGCAAGCTCCCGGAGTTCGGCTCCGGCGAGGTTTGGGCGGGGCGATGCGAGAGGGGAGATGGGGTTGGGGAAAGGGGAAAACGGAGAGAGGAGGTGCTGAGGGTTTTATATGAGGCCTCGGAAGGCGTCCGGAAGGAAAGAATAGGGAGATCGGGAAGGAGAGATCGGGAAGGAGAGGATTCCATCCTCCGTTGATGGAAGGTTCCTGGGACGTAGAAGGAAGGAGACGATCGGGGGAGGAAGAAAGGGGGCCGGGCCCAAACCTGCCTATTGGGCCTGTGGCGATTTTCCTAATATAGGAAGATTTTCCTTTTAAATAAAATAGGAAGGTAAAAGGAAAATTTAGGAAATCAAATCAATTCCGAAAATAGAGTTTCTATATACTAAAATTATCAGAAAAAAAATTCTAAATGATGGGCATTTTTCCACGGCAAAAATAAAAACTTTTAAAAAAATGTTTTTCAGAAAATCCCCTAAAAGCTTTATTTCTTTTTGCAATTAATTTTCAAATAAACCCTGGGGTTTTATGGTTCAAATACTTCAAATAAATACCCCTGGTTTTGGAGGGTCATGTTCCTCCTCTCTTTTCTGTTTGACAGAATATTATTTCCCGGCATTTCTTGAGTGGGGGGAAAATAGAGTTTGCAAATCAAAATCGAAGAATATTCAAATGCCACCTTCATTCAAAATCTTTATAGTTGAAGAAGTCATGTCATCTTCTCTCATTGATTTTAAATGGATGAATTTGAATTCACCGGAGAAGGGGAAAGTCATTTTATTCCCTCTCATTCAAAAGTTTTTGAGAAGTTTCAAATTTCACTCAAGTTTCAATCACTCAAACAAACAAACAATCGTTCTAACAATTATATTAACATTCCAAAATTTGGGATGTTACAAACCTACCACACTTAAAATGAATCTCCTCTTCGATATTTGAAGAGGCTAGAAAGAAAGGTTAGGGTTTGGGGGTCTTCTAACAAATCCAACCTCCGGCAAAATGGGATGCTACCACACTTAAAATGAAGATTGCTGGTCCCTTCAAACTTTAACAATCCCCTGGGGTTTTGGCATCTGACTCGTCACAGTCTTCATATCTTCCGTTATATTCATAACGGCTCCATCAAAACGAGGGTTCTTCTGTTGCTATAAGCTTCTTCCGTTACTGGGTCTTCTTAACTGACAGTCTCGTGGTCAATTCTAAATAACCTATCGATGATTCTCATGGTGGTCTACCCTTTGTGGTTATCCTACACAGAGAGGGGTATTGGTTTCATCCTCACCGTAAAATTTCTTACGTGTGACAACAAGTGCCATGTACCTGGGCTTTAATCATACCATTCTAAGGCTTAAACAAAAGCTTCAAAGAACGTCGTCTCTCTCTATGGGTAAGTCTCTCAGATTTACCATTCGGAATAGCAAGATAAATGATAAGAGTAAGTCATCATGGTGATCAATCCATTCCGCACCCAAATCATTTCTCTGTATAAGGTTTAGCGAATCTCGCATTCTAACACTTGGGCATCCTCACAAGCATTGCAGAATTTCTCTTGTCCACGAACGAAGTTCGGATAATCCATTGGTTTTGCAAGATGAACAAAACATCTATCGTATCTTCACAACTCTCGGTGTTACGCATGGTCCTAAGAAAACGCTTGCTGATCCATCATAGTTTCTTCCAATTTTCTTTCTTCATAAAGGTAGTACTTGATCCTTATTAGTCCCGGGGTCTGTGGTTTGCAAGCCCACTTTAACTCATACTTGGATTAACTGCGCCTTTAAATTCTGTAGTGTTTCATTCCATCATACTCTTGGGGTAATCCTCAGACTTATTTTCGATACACACTCCACTCTATGGGATACTCAGTGTTTCATTCCATTGGTGTGTTTACCATGAAAAGTAATTAGTTCATCCATAAATCATATTCATTTCATATTCAATCCTTTATTACATCCTTAATTTCTTCTCAAAAACTCCAAATTCGAAAGTACTTTATTACAAATGCTGCCATCCACATTGTTCGGCATGGTCAAGCATTTCTGCCAACTTTATTCATTTGTTTTCCTTGTAGATACTTTAGTCCCACTGGAACTTTCCGAGGTGTTCCTTGAAATCATCCATCTTTTGCTTTCTCAGGGTGGGCATGAGCTTCATTTCCATCATCTCCGCATGCACTTCACTCAGGTATTCCTGGGTATGACGGAGTCTTGCTTCAAGTATTTCTCCAATCTGACGTATGGCTTCCATGGCAGCTTCACGAACAACATCAAAGAAGGTTTCTCGTGGTACACATGAAATGAAAAAGTATTGCCCCATAGTCTTTGGACAAACTCCTTTCACATGGTGGAGGTGTACTTCCACATACCAAAGTTCCACTCCACTTTTCATGAATGGGTAGCCTTTGTAGACTACATCTCCTTCAAGATGAATGTGCTTCATCATGTCCTTCAGGATTTTTGGGTAATCATGATCACTAGTCAAGGTCATGATCGCTTCTGGGCGCTTAAGGAATTACTCGTAGAGGGGTGTCATCTGGAGGTGTCAGAAAATAGGTACTTAGAGGAATGTATGTGTCTCCTTGATAAGCATGGCACATTCCTACTCATTGGATCCTGTGGGTTTACCGATTACTACCACACTTAAAATGAATTATACTCATGCCAGCATAGACCATATTTTCTCATATCCTCATAAATGTTCAGAGATCTTTGTTCGTAGAGAAACAACGCATATAGTTTCAACATAGGCAATCATGACACAATAAATTTTATTGATGCATGAAGTTATTACAATCTCAGGGACTTCTGTTACAAAAATTCAACTCCATAATCTCATGAAAAACAAGAGTTGCTTCAGGTTACACTTATTGCCACTGTCAAAACTTAACTACTCCACTTTAGCTTTATTCCCATGTGGACCATCACTAGCATAATGTCCTGCTTCCTTGCAACGAAAGCAAATGAGTTCGGACAAGTATCGAGGCTTCTTAGTGTTTGATTTTTCTCCTTGGGTTTCCTGCTTCCTTCGTGAGCACATATTGATGTAGTGGCCCAACTTCTTACACTTGAAACATCTGATATGACTCAGGTCCTTATGTGCACGGATTTGACTCTGGCTGGTGTCTTTTCTCTTCTCTCCGGATTCCTTCATTTTGGCCAGTTCTTCTATTTCAAGTGGATCAAACTCTACTTTTTCCGTCGGGATGTTTCCCAGATACTCTTGGCTTTTCTTCATGCACTCCTGTGAAAAATGTCCTTCCTCTCCACATGAGTAACAAGCATTGGAGAAAAATCTGGTTAGGCTTTGTCCATCATGGTCTCCAATATTTTCCTTCATCACAAGTTCTTCTAAAATCTTCTTCGTGAGTGTTTCCTCCATTGCTTCTTTTTGTTGCTTGACAACTCGTTGCACCTTGGGGTAAATGTGACACTGGGCTAGGTAGTGGGTGGTTCCTTCACACAAGAAACAAGTCACCTGACTAGTTGGGCATTCCTCTGCTGGGTGATTCTCTTCACAATGAGTGCATCCATCCTTGTGTTCCTCCTGGGTGTGTCCTACTTCTCCACATATCTTGCATGCACAAGTCTTCTTCTTCGGATTATCATAGCACTTCTGAATAAGACGGGATCTTAACAGAGTCTTCTTGAATTCACCCCAGGTTTCTGCTCCACTAAATCTTTGTATGGTATGATGCATTTTCCACCAAATAGCAGCAGCTTGGATAAAGTACTGAAGAGCGTGTGCCACTTCAAATTTCCTTGAAATCAAATTGTTCCCGAAGTGGTTCTCCATGTTCTGAATCCATATTTCAGCCTCCAGCTGGGTCATTGGTCCAGAGATTACAAATCCAGCTTCGTACTCCATCTGGTAGGGTTGAGGTTTTGGGGATGAGATGGGTAAGAGAGAGAGGGAGATACACACAATAAAAACAATATTTTTGAGAATAGGTTTTATTTGTGGCTGTCGGAAAACACACACCAATGAGGGCTCACAAATCATCGTATCTAACGTGGGTATATAATAGGGGTTTGCACTTCAATGGTCATATAAATATTCGAACGCTTCAGGGTCTTCGAATTCTTCGGGTCTTGAGAGTCTTCAATTGGCGCAGATTTAATTCTTCAAATGCATGATGAGATCCTCTTTACTTTGAAGTGGGACTGAGTTGATCCTTGATGTGGTCATAGGGGTAAGGGTATGGTCTAACTATTTGAGGTGACAGAGAACATTTGATCAAATCAGAAGGGATGAGAAGTAAAGGGTGTTCTTGAAAATAAATTATTTGTGAGATCCTTTCCTAAGGGATTTCCAATTTCTATGGTCACATCCTACAGTCAACATGTGCTCTGATACCATATCTGTAGCGACCCGACTCGAAACGAGTCAAGCCTCTGTGTATCTGTGCCATCCCTGGATCAGTATGCTGGCACACACAGTACATCAATGTATATATCAAAGTGCAATCACATGTAAATAGCGTAAAACTAATATATACCTTAAAATCTTAGCGGAAGTAGTCAAGGGAATGGAGTCCCAAATAAAACCAACGGCAGGTTGAGTGCAGACCGTGACCCTGAATCGTATACTTACTCGTCGAAGAAAATATCTCCAACATAAGACGTTGCAGCCGTGTAGGTCAGCATATTGAATATGCCGGCAAGTCATCAAAGATAGGGGGTGAAATAATAATCATCTTTTCTACATGCATATATGGAAGGTGGGGCTATAAGTTTTTAGCGAAAAGCAAGTTTTTCTCCTACATCGAAAGAGGGTTAAAAGCAAAATATTACTACATTGTTTGTTGTTAACGAGATGGTTCCTCCAACCAATTTTCGTACCCGAGTTGTCAATAATTCCCACATCATTATTAAATTGTGTTGAGAGTTTAGGAAAATTTCAATGCCTTCGGCTCAAGTTGTCCATGACCGTGGACACGACTAATCGATTAGGTTTGAGTACTCTGTAGAGTTTTACACACGTTCCCCACAAGATTTGATCGCCTCCGGGTATGTCCTCGCACTTCAGGGTGTTTGAAGACCGGATGATCAAAACATGGTCTTTCAACGGGTCCCTCTGATCCCCTGTCGGTGCCCATCCAATCCTACCGTTCTTCAACATCTGCTAGCACCGCCTGTCCAGAGTCACCGCGTTGTCCAACCAAGCCACAACCCATAATGACTTGTGGCTGTGGAGGTAAGCCTTGGGTCTTTAAGCCTCCGTCCATCCCTTCGAGCCTGGGTGAAGCTTTCCACAAGTTGTCATGGCACGTCTCCATGCATCCCGGGTCGTCCACTGGTTTCTCTAGGGAGCCCATCTAATCGTCCTTCAGCCAGACTTGCATTGCATCACGGGGTCTTGAAAAGTCTTGTCTTAACCGGTCTTGGTTATTAAATTACTCTCGCATCACTCGTGATAAACTCTCATCCAGAACCCCGTCTACACAAGCATAGCAATATAAAATGTGTCGTCCAGGGCCAAGTAACGGGGTTGTTGGGTGCCTACCACATAATACTATATAACGAGAGTCCTCCGGCTAAACTATTTGTCGTCCCGGGCCAAGAACTGATGACGTGGCACGATCTGATTTGATGAAAACCGTTCGCTGCTACCGCTAACTAGCAAATGGCCGCTATATAACGAAAGTCCTCCGGCTAAACTATAAGTAAAGAAAAACAGTTTTGGTTTTTTGGTTAAAAACCGAAGAGGTATTATGATCTAATCTAACGCGTTGATTAAAGATCTAACGGTAGAAAGTAAAACAAAAAATACAGAAGGGAGAGGGAGTTACCTCGTGCTACACAGGAGGCACGATGGCAAGGAGGAGCAACGGCGCGGAGGGGGCACTCCGGCGAGGGGCGAGGTCGCCGGCGAGGGTGGGGAGGCGGAGGAGGGTGCGGGCGACGGAGGGGGAGTGGCGGCGAGGCTCCAGGGGCTCCTGGTCGAGCAGGGGCGAGGGGGGCGTGCTCCTGGCGAGGGCTCCTGGCTCGTCCTGGGCAGGGGCTCCGGCAAGGGTCCTGCAGGGGCGAGGTGGAGGGAGGTGTTGCGGGGTTTGGGGGGGAACGGGGTGCGGTGTGGTGGGGAGGTTCCTTGCGGCGGCAGAAGTAGTGGGGTGGCGCGGCAGGGGCAGCAGCAAGCTCCCGGAGTTCGGCTCCGGCGAGGTTTGGGCGGGGCGACGCGGCAGGGGAGGTGGGGTTGGGGAAACGGAAAAACGGAGAGATGAGGTGCTGAGGGTTTTATAGGAGGCCTCGGATGGCGTCCGGAAGGAAAGAAGAGGGATATCGGGAAGGAGACGATTCCTTCCTCCATTGATGGAAGGTTCCTGGGACGCACAAGGAAGAAGACGATCAGGGGAGGAAGAAAGGGGATCGGGCCCAAACCTGCCTATTGGGCCTTTGGCGATTTTCCTAATACAGGAAGATTTTCCTTTTAAATAAAACAAGAAGGTAAAAGGAGAATTTAGGAAATCAAATCAATTCCAAATGTAGAGTTTCTATATACTAAAATTATCAGAAAAAAATCTAAATGATGGGCATTTTTCCACGGCAAAAATAAAAACTTTTAAAAAAAATGTTTTTCAGAAAATCCCCTAAAAGCTTTATTTCTTTTTGCAATTAATTTTCAAATAAACCCTGGGATTTATGGTTCAAATACTTCAAATTAATACCCCTGGTTTTGGAGGGTCATGTTCCTCCTCTCTTTTCTGTTTGACAGAATATTATTTCCCGGCATTTCTTGAGTGGAGGGAAAATAGAGTTTGCAAATCAAAATCGAAGGAAATTCAAATGCCACCTTCATTCAAAATCTTTATAGTTGAAGAAGGCATGTCATCTTCTCTCATTGATTTTAAATGGATTAATTTGAATTCACCGGAGAAGGGGAAAGTCATTTTATTCCCTCTCATTCAAAAGTTTTTGAAAAGTTTCAAATTTCACTCAAGTTTCAATCACTCAAACAAACAAACAATCATTCTAACAATTATATTAACATTCCAAAATTTGGGATGTTACAGTTTTGGACTCTGTTTTCTTACCGAATCACATACCTCTTTGTTTTCAGAGTTTGAAACAGGCTGATAAATATCCCTTAGGTATTCTTCCGGAGTTATGGTATTGATAATATTGCTTTCAACATTTATGGGAGTACCTGAGATATAATGCTTGATTCTCTGCCCATTTACAACTCTCGGACAATTGCCTTCCGTGTTGTTGATCTTGATAGCACCGGAACGATATACTTCCTCAACAACATAGGGATGTTCCCATTTAGAGAGAAGCTTGCGTGCAAAGAATCTTAAACGAGAGTTATATAGAAAGACATAGTCACCTACATTGAACTCACGCTTTTGTATCCTCTTATCATGCCACCCCTTATCCTTCTCTTTGAACAGCTTGGCATTCTCATATGCCTGAGTTTCCACTCATCAAGCGAGCTCATATCAAATAACCTCTTCTCACCGGCAACTTTGAAATCAAAGTTTAGCTCTTTGATTGCCCAATAAGCTTTATGATCTAGCTCAAGGGGTAAATGACATGCTTTCCCATACACCATTTTGTACGGAGACATGCCCATGGGATTCTTATAGGCAGTCCTATAAGCCAACAGTGCATCATCGAGCTTCTTAGACCAATTCTTTCTAGACCTGTTGACAGTCTTTTGCAGAATTAGTTTAATCTCTCTATTGCTTAGCTCTACTTGACCATTGGACTGAGGGTGATAGGGAGACGCAATTCTATGGTTGACATCGTACTTAGCAAGCGTTTTACGGAAAGCACCATGAATGAAGTGTGAGCCACCGTCGGTCATTAGATATCTAGAGACTCCAAATCTAGGGAAGTTAACTTCTTTAAGCATCTTGATAGAGGCGTTGTGATCAGCACTACTAGTGGGGATATCTTCTACCCACTTAGTGACGTAATCCACAACAACTAAGATATGCGTATACCCGTTGGATTTTGGAAAAGGTCCCATATAATCAAAGCCCCAGACGTCAAATGGTTCAATGACAAGTGAATAGTTCATAGGCATTTCCTGGCATTTGCTAATATTACCTATTCTTTGACATTCGTCACACGACAAGACAAACTTACGGGCATCCTTGAAGAGGGTGGGCCAATAGAAACCTGATTGCAATACCTTGTGTGCAGTTCTATGTCCCGCATGGTGTCCTCCGTAGGCCTTGGAGTGACACTTCTGTAGGATCTGTCCCTGTTCATGTTCAGGTACACAACGTCTAATAACACCATCTACTCCTTCCTTATAATGGTGAGGATCATCCAAAAAGTAATGTCTCAAGTCAAAGAAGAATTTCTTCTTTTGCTCGTATGTGAAACTAGGTGGTATGTATTTGGCAATGATATAATTCGCATAATCAGCATACCACGGTGCACTACGTGAAGCATTGATGACATTTAATTGCTCATCAGGAAAGCTATCATCAATAGGTTGTGGGTCATTAAGAATGTTCTCCAACCTAGACAAGTTATCTGCTACGGGGTTATCAGCCCCCTTTCTGTCGACAACATGCAAATCAAATTCTTGTAGCGAGAGAACCCATCTGATAAGTCTAGGTTTAGTGTCCTTCTTCTCCATTAGGTACTTAATAGCAGCGTGATCAGTGTGAATAGTGACTTCGGAGTCAACTATGTAAGACCTGAACTTTTCACACGCAAACACGACTGCTAAGAATTGCTTTTCCGTAGTGGCATAGTTTCTTTGGGCACTGTCTAGAGTTTTACTAGCATAGTGAATAACATTCAACTTCTTATCAAATCTTTGCCCTAGAACAGCACCAAAAACATAATCGCTAGCGTCACACATGATCTCAAAAGGCAAGTTCCATTCAGGTGGTTGAACAATAGGTGCAGTTATCAAAGCCCTCTTAAGTATTTCGAAGGCTTCCTCACAATCCACGTCAAAGAAAAAAGGTATATCCTTTTGCAAGAGATTGGCAAGAGGCCTAAAAATCCTAGAGAAGTCTTTAATGAACCTTCTATAGACACCAGCATGACCAAGGAAACTTCTTATCCCTTTGATATCTGTGGGGTATGGCATTTTCTCGATTGCATCAACCTTAGCCTTATCGACTTCAATACCTCTTTCAGAAATTTTATGTCCTAAGACGATGCCTTCATTAACCATAAAGTGGCCCTTCTCCCAATTCAAGACAAGATTGGTGTCTTTACATCTTTGTAAGACTCAATCAAGGTTGCTGAGGCAATCATCAAAGGAAGACCCATAAACGGAGAAGTCATCCAGAAAACCTCGACAATCTTTTCACAAAAGTCAGAGAATATAGCCATCATACATCTTTGGAAGGTGGCAGGTGCATTACGCAAGCCAAAAGGCATACGTCTATAAGCAAAGGTACCAAAAGGGCATGTGAAAGTGGTTTTCTCCTGATCAGATTGTGCAACTGGTATTTGGGAGAAACCAGAATAACCGTCTAGAAAGCAGAAGTGTGTGTGTTTGGATAGTCTTTCTAGCATTTGGTCGATAAAAGGCAAAGGGTAATGATCTTTCCTAGTGGCTTTATTCAACTTCCTGAAATCAATCACCATCCTATAGCCAGTGATAATCCTCTGTGGGATGAACTCATCCTTATCATTAGGGACAACTGTGATGCCTCCCTTCTTAGGAACGCAATGTAGTGGATTCACCCAATCGCTATGAGAAACAGGATAGATAATACCCGCTTCCAAGAGCTTTAGTATTTATTTTCTTACTACTTCTTTCATCTTAGGATTCAATCTCCTTTGATGATCAGCAACTGATCTGTTTTGATCTTGTGCTCGCATAGAGTGGGACTAATGCCCTTAAGATCATCAAGAGTATATCCTATAGCAGCACGGTGCTTCCTGAGAGTTTTTAGTAACTTCTTTTATTCCCGCTCTGAGAGACTAGCACTAATAATAACAGGATATATCTCCTTTTCATAAAGATAGGCATACTTAAGACTATCAGACAACTATTTAAGCTCGAACACAGGATCACCCTTTGGTGGGGGTGGATCCCCAAGCAATTCAACGGGCAAGTTATTCTTAAGGATAGGATATTATTCTAAGACAACTCTATCTATTTCATCCCTTTCATCCATATGCATATCATTTTCATGCTCAAGCAAGTATTGCTCTAAGGGATCAGTAGGAGGCACGGCAATAGAGGCTAAGGCAATAGTTTCATCCCTACTAGGCAACTCCTTTTCATGAGGTTGTCTGCCAAACTTAGAGAAATTGAACTCATGTGACACACCTTCAAATACAACAGTGACAGTTTGCTTCACACAATCAATATGAGCATTGACAGTATTGAGAAAAGTTCTACCAAATATGATGGTACAAAAGCTATCTTGTGCGGTAGCAAGAACGAGGAAATAAGGAGGATACTTCGTTTTACCACACAAGACTTCAACATCCCTAACAATTCCCATAGGGCAGATAGTATCTCTATTGGCAAGCTGAATAGTGACATCAATAGGTGCAATCTCATCTTTGACTTCATCGTATAAGGATTGAGGTATTGCACTGACACTAGCACCCAAGTCACATAAACCATGATAACAATGATCTCCTATCTTAACAGAAACCACATGCACGCCAACAACAGGCCTATGTTTGTCTCTAGCGTGAGGTTTAGCGATTCTAGCAGCATCTTCACAACAGTGAATATTATGTCCCCCAACTTCTTCAGACAGAAGATCTTTGATAATAGCAATGCTAGGTTCAACTCTAATTTACTCAGGGGGTGTAGGTGTTCTAATATAGCCTCTATGTATCACAGTTGAAGCTTTAGAATGATCCTTTATCCTAACGGGGAAAGGTGGTTTCTCAATGTAAGCACCGGGAACAATAGGATCATTATAGGCAATGACTTTCTCTTCAACTGGAGTGGGTTTAACTACATTGACTTCTAAAGGAGGATGAAATTTAAAACACTTGTCTTTGGGGAGATCAATATGAGCAGCAAAGGATTCACACAATGAAGCTACTATCTCAGAGTCAAGTCCATACTTAGCGCTAAAGTCACTAAAGGTATTTGTCTCAACAAAGGATTAAACGCAATCAAAAGTGAAATTCATACCTGACTTCTTACCTTCTTCAAGCTCCCAATCTTCATAGTTGTGTTTAATTCTCTCCAATAAATTCCACTTGAACTCAATTTCTCTCTTCATCAAAGAACCGGTACAAGAAGTGTCAAGCATGGTGCGATCATCATGAGAAAGCTGAGCATAGGATTTTTGAATGGTAATTTCTCTCGAGAGCTCATGATTGGGGCATGAATATAGCATTGATTTAAGCCTCCCCCAAGCTTGAGCGACGCTTTCTCTGTCACGAGGCCAAACATTGTAAATATAATTTCGATCACGATGTACTAAATGCATAGGATAAAACTTTTGATTAAATTCCAATTTCAACCGATTGTAGTCCCATGATCGAGTATCATCACATACCTATACCATGTCAGTGCCTTATCCTTCAATGATAAAGGAAAGACCTTCTTCGTGACCTCATCCTAGGGCACACCTGCAAGCTTAAATAAACCACAAACTTCATCTACATAGATCAGATGCAAGTCTGGATGTGATGTTCCATCTCGTGTAAAAGGATTAGACAGCAGTTTCTCAAGCATACCCGAAGGAAATTCAAAGCAAATATTTTCAGTAGGTGCAGCAGGTTGAGGCGCAACTATTTGTGCTTCTGTTCGAGGTGAAGATACCCCAAACAAGCCCCTCAAAGGATTAGTATCCATAGTGACAAGTGACAATAAATTTCAGCACACTATATGAATGTTTCCTTACCAAGTTCCACTTACCAAAGGCGCTTCACTCCCCGGCAACGGCGCCAGAAAAGAGTATTGATGACCCACAAGTATAGGGGATCAATCGTAGTCCTTTCGATAAATAAGAGTGTCGAACCCAACGAGGAGGAGAAGGATCTGACAAGTGGTTTTCAACAAGGAAAAATCTGCAAGCACTGAAATTGTCGGTAACAAGTGATTGTGTGGTGAGATGATTCATAGCAAGCAACAATTAACAAAAGTAGCAACGGTGCAGCAAAGTGGCCCAATCCCTTTTGTAGCAAGGGACAAGCCTAGACAAAGTCATATAGGAGGAAAAATGCTCCCGAATACACACGAGAATTTCTGTCATGCTAGTTTCATCATGTTCATATGATTCGAGTTCGTTACTTTGATAGTTTGATATGTGGGTGGACCGGCGCTTGGGTACTGCCTTTACTTGGACAAGCATCCCACTTATGATTAACCCCTCTTGCAAGCATCCGCAACTACGAAATAAGAATTAAGACAAAATCTAACCATAGCATTAAACTAGTGGATCCAAATCAGCCCCTTACGAAGTAACGCATAAACTAGGGTTTAAGCTTCTGTCACTCTAGCAACCCATCATCTACTTACTACTTCCCAATGCCTTCCTCTAGGCCCAAATAATGGTGAAGTGTTATGTAGTCAACGTTCACATAACACCACTAGAGGAAAAACAACACACAACGTATCAAAATACCGAACGAATACCAAATTCACATGACTATTATTAGCATGACTTATCATATGTCCTCAGGAACAAGTAACTACTCACAAAGCATAATCATAATCATGATCAGAGGTGTAATAAGTAGCATCAAGGATCTGAACATAAACTCTTCCACCAAATAATCCAACTAGCATCAACTACAAAGAGTAATCAACACTACTAGCAACCTTACAAGTACCAATTGGAGACGCGAGACGGAGATTGGTTACAAGAGATGAACTAGGGTTTGGAGATGAGATGGTGCTGATGAAGATGTTGATGGTGACGAGTTCCCTCCGATGAGAGGAGTGTTGGTGATGACGATGGTGACGATTTCCCCCTCCGGGAGGGAAGTTTCCCCGGCAGGATCGTCTTGCCGGAGCTCTAGATTGCTTCTGCTCAAGTTCCGCCTCGTGGCGGCGGCGAAACCATGAAAAAGCTCTCGTCTGATTTTTTTTCTGGACGAAACCATCCATATAGCAAAAGAGGGGGGCAAGTGGGCCAACAGGGTGCCCACAAGCCCCCATGGCGCGACCTGGGGGGGGGGGGGTGGACGCACCGTGCAGACTTGTGGCCACCCCTTGGCGCCCCTCTGGCGCTTCTTCGGCCCTGTATTTTTTATATATTGGGAAAAAAATCTCCGTTGATTTTCATGGCGTTTGGAGTTGCGCGGAATAGGTATCTCAACTTTGCTCCACTTTCAGGCCAGAATTCCAGTTGCCGGTATTCTCCCTCTTCATGTAAACCTTGCAAAATAAGAGAAGTACCGTGAAGTAAAATAACAGCCAAAGAAGCGATAAATATCAACATGAAAACATGATGCAAAATGGATGTATCGGACACCCAAGGCCACGTTCGTCTAATGGGCGTGATGACCGCACCTAGCGCAAGGCCCAGGTGAGCATCCCTTGCTGGGATGACAACAAAAGCCCCCGGCAAGCTCCCTTGCCGGGACGAAGCACCAAGGCCCCGGCAAGCATCCTTGCTGGGATGACATGGCAAGATACTAGAGGGTGATCGCCCTTGCCACAGTGCCACCGCCCCCCAAGTTCCAGCGCATTCCGCATGCGCCAGCGGGGCCTCCAGGTGTCGAAACACTTGGACACATGTTTTCACCAGCACTTAGCTGACATGGACAAGATGTGTATTTAATGCACCTGATAGCGGTAGATAGATAAGCGCCGTTGTAGGTTCACTGTAACATCTCGTGAACCTACCATCGACCACTGTAGGTGACCCCTTTGCCTATAAAAGGAGGCCCTTAGCTCATTCACTAGGGGTTAGACTCTCTGGAGATTGGCCAAGAAGACGGTTATCATCACTGTAAATGAACAATGAAAGAACGCTTAACACGATCAGATGAGCAGGACGTAGGGTTTTACGCGTAAGCGGCCCGAACCTGGGTAAAAAGGATTGTCGGGTGATGATCGTTAGGTCTGCTCTTGACGTTGTTTTTCCCCTCCCTACGATTACAAGGGTATCACGTTGATACTTATAGGTGTGGACCTAGCATCACCGACATCCTTGGCGCGCCAGGTAGGGGGAGGGGAGAAACGCGTGAATCAGAGCAGGCTAGACGCCGACTCCATCGAAGTTTGGGCGCTATGCCTTGTTCGTCCGGAAATAGAGTACTGCGGCGGGCGCCCTGTTCTGCTACGGATTCCCAAGGCCTGTGCGAGCATGTTGCTACACCCGCGAGCGGGGTATGGAGGCGGAGGCTCCAAGATCAGCATCGTCAGGCCGATGCGCCACTCGGGGGCCAACGTGCAGCTGTCGAGGGTGTGCATGGGCGCTTCATAGAGGCCCGAGCGCATACTCGAGCGGACGCACCTTCGCGGAGCGATGCATAGTCGTTGAGTATGCTCCACACGGTCCCGAAGCTCCGGCGCGCGCTCTAGTGCGAATGTTGCGCCCCTGAGAGCGTCGGATCGTCGCCCAAGGACGCGCTCGGGGGCTCCGCAAGCACGGCCTAGTAAGAGAAAAGCAAAGGGGCCGCACCCTGGCTGACTCTTTCTCCGAGCGATGGCCACGGACCGTCGGCAAGAAGTCCTTGCATAGAAGAGATCGTCGGGAGCGGCGATTCCCTGTTCGTCGAGGGCTCCTACGCCCGGGCAAAAGATTCAAAGCACCTTGCAGCCGTGGCGCGGACGGATAAGTTCTTAAGATTGAGATTCAGACTTGAAGTAGATAGATCCTTTGTTTTTTCCCTTCGGAAGTTTCGAATCTTTGTGTGAGGAGTTTGCGCATACTTGGACCTTCCCAAAGCTCGGTGCACCTTGTCTTTGTTTCTAACTTGTTCAAACGACCTGAATGGCCACAGAGCGCCTTCAAACAGTTGTGAACATGATCAACAGAGCAAGCGGCTATGTAGCACCCGATTTCGTCTCAAGCTGCGCTTGGCGATTTCCATGGTTGCACCGAACGCGGCAAGGAGCCTTGCTGGTAGTCGTCGGCAAGCTCCCAGATATGCAAGAACGAACCACACAAAGAACGGCATCCAAAAAGGGAAAAACTGTCTTTTTCATTCATATGAATAAGATACATTTGGCTTCTCTTACAAAGCGTGTCCGTCCTAACCTAACGACCCTGTCTTTTGACAAGGACCAACCTGCGCGGAGGAGTGAAGCTCAAGAAGACAAAAAGGCGGGCCATCCCCTGATTCAGCCCAAGCTGGTCCTTCCTGAACCAGCATTGCGCAGTCGAGAACTGCACCAGGGGATAGGGCTACATGAGGAGGTGAAGGGGTCGGGTCCAATGCTTGCGCCGCCCCAAAGAAAAGAAGTCGATGCAGGCCCCGGCCGAGAGGGGGAAGGGCGTGAGCGAGCGCCAACAGGAAGGCCAGCAGTCAAACGGAGCTCGGGGGATCGTACTCCGACCTGACCCCCCGGGCTCCCGACCTGCTAAGAGCACCACCGCCGCCGCCGCCCCCTCGTCACCATCGCTCGAAGCGGAGCTCCCAATGCCGCTCGAGCGACCTCCGCAGCAGTCGACAAGCACACGTGTGGCCCCCTAAAGCAACATGGAGGGCCCCCACAGGAGCTAGCCCCGGGGAAGGCGGAGGCGTTGGAGTAGCGCTCCGCCTCCCCCGGCCTCGACCTCCGCGACGGCCTCGTCCCCTCGCCCTTCCTCTACCACGGGCGTTTGGGCCGCCTTCCGTTGCGGCGCCCCCAGAAGTTGTGGCATGATCCGAACGGGATCCCCTCGCCGCCCTCATGGCGGACGGTGGCCGACCCCGTCCCCTAACCATAGTTAGGGGCAAGTGCCACGAGAAGACAGAAGAAGATTCAGAAGGCCAAGATCCGGGAGTTGGCAGATTCAAGGGGAGTTGAGTGAGCAAAACCCCTCGCAAACCCCTCCCAATTTATAGGACGGGGCGCGGGGGCTAGCCTCCCTTACTCCAGAAGCCGCCCCCTCTACGACCAATCGCTCGAGCTCACGGGCGAACAGAGTACCGCCCTGATGCGCCAATGCATGCACGGGCCGGTCCATACACTACTGCGCCTTTCAAGGCCTCGACTGCCACATGTCCATCAATGACTGCGCAGGCCACTCGTGTGGTAGAGGCGTTTCAGGAGGCAGAGAGGCCACTCCGTGCACGACTCCCCACTCCGCACGATCAATGCACAGCGTGGGGAAAGGCAACCGCCAGCAAATCCAACCGCAAAGGCCGGTACACCTCTTTGGGCCTGGCCCAACAACGCTCCATGCACGTGTGTGGCCCAGGCCTGGGGGCTCGTGTCCGTGCACTAAAGGTTGGGGTCTGTAGTGCCCCAGACTTGTGCACGGGCGCATAGAGCCCCTGACGGAATGACATGGCAGAATCCAGAAAAGAAGCACCCCCAAGGTATCCAAGGGCCCGACAAGCCTGCCTTGCCGGGAACACACCCAAGGCCACGTCCGTTTAATGGACATGATGACCGCACCTAGCGCAAGGCCCAGGCGAGCATCCCTCGCCGGGAAGACAGCCGAAGCCCCCAGCAAGCTCCCTTGCCGGGACGAAGCACCAAGGCCCCGACAAGGATCCTTGCCGGGATGACGTGGCAAGATACTAGAGGGCGATCGCCCTTGACACAGTGCCACCCCCCCCCCCCCCCGAGTTCCAGCGCATTCCGCATGTGTCAGTGGGGCGTCCAGGTGTCGAAACACCTAGACACATGTCTTCACCGACACTTAGCTGACATGGACAAGACGTGCATTTAATGCACCTGACAGCGGTAGATAGAAAAGCGCCGCTATAGGTTCACTATAACATCTCGTGAACCTACCATCGAGCATTGTAGGTGACCCATTTGCCTATAAAAGGAGGCCCTTAGCTCATTCACTAGGGGCTAGACTCTCTAGAGATTGGCCAAGAATACGGTTATCATCACTGTAAACTAACAACGAAAGAACGCTTAACACGATCAGACGAGCAGGACGTAGGGTTTTACGCGTAAGCGGCCCGAACCTGGGTAAAAAAGGCTTGTCGGGTGTTGATCGTTAGGTCTGCTCTTGACGTTGGTTTTCCCCTCCCTACGATTACAACGGTATCATGTTTATCCCCATAGGTGTCGACCTAGCATCGCCGACAGTATCCATGTGTTGCCTCTTTCATGATAGATGATTTTCCATGTATTGAGTGCAAAAATGCTATTGACTTTGATAATCAGATTCTGCTGTAGCTTTCTCTCATGTTGTTGGAGCTTTTGACATCTTTTATGTGAAGCATGCTTGCCTTTCTTCTTTGTACCATATGCCTAGTACCATGAATATTGGTAATGTTGCATCATATTATTCATGTTTTTGTGCTCCTAACGATTATGTGCAAGAGAAGAGAACCATCATGATGGATGATGTGTTTGTCTACCATGCACATACATTGTTTACTTTGTAGTGTGTATGTGTAGGATGCTTCGACTATATGTCAACTTCCACTTCTCGTGAGTTAACGATTCGAGCTCTTGAGAGAAAACCATGCTACAGTGACACATTGGCATTGTGACGGATGCACAAGGTCACGCTTTTAAGGTGACATCCTTCTTGAGCATGGATATTGTGGCTCCTAATACTTTTGCTGCTTGTACCATTACATATGTCGGTCATCTTGGACCATTTACTTGCACATATGTTAGAGATATTGCATTCACTCTTGATTTTCATCTTTCCATGCATCATGACATATATGTCGTGTGTGTTGCATCCAACTTGTAGATTACTTGCTCTTATCATATGCTTGGTTGCAACAATGTCCATTGTTCACATTTGCCATGCCACATTGCTTGCTACATGCTTGACTTGATTGCCTCACACATGATGACCAATTGATATTCATATTGTGTTGAGTGCCTCACTATGTTCACTACACCATGTGGACATTCTGCTTGGATTGTCTTGCACTTTGGATTGCACCATGTGTTTAGACACTTCATTTTACTTGGTGTTGTGAATGATTCTTATGCGTACCATAGACCTTTTGTTGATTGCTTTGTGCACGCTTGCTATGACCATGAGGTAGATGCTTGTTATATTGTCACATACATATGCATCCCTACCTCACCCTTGCATACTTGTTTCCATATTGCATCGTGTGTTCTCAGTTTATATGCTTACATGACATACCACAATACTTTGTCACACCACATGATATGCATGATGACAACACTTGTTTGGTGATTCACCACTTGAATATTTAGTTTTGCTCCAACGCTAAACACATTTTTTCCAAGTGTTTGTCGTATTTTCTCCTTTCACAGGAACTTCTAGACGGTGAGACATTGCAGAGTGCCCATTTAGAGCTTGATGATGATGAGTGCTTGGTGATCGTCCACTTCTACATGGAGACGCCATCTCCTTACCATGGTGATTTGGATTTCGATCCGAGGACGGATCTTTCCCAAGGGGAGGGGATGATATAGAGCATCCCATGGACATCACCATGGCAAGAGTCCCTTTGCCAAGTCACACGTGTTATTTCTACTTCAAATATACAAAGGTGAATCATCTCCTTTACACTTGCTGACTTGACCCCTTCGAGGATGGTATACTACTTGACACTCCTCTCTTGTCCACGCATAGGTATTGTTAGATCTTCAAGTATGACGAGGAGTGCCAGCACCTACATACGATTACACCATCCCCAAGGGAAGCTTGGAAGCATGGACGGAAGAAGACGGGGTCCAGAAGTTGGAGGAAGTGCAAGTCTGCACTTGCCCGGATCATCCGGACCGCTGCCCAAATCATCTGGACCCTCATCCGAACCGTCCGCTACGATACTAGAAGTTTTCAGTGAACCCAGATCATCCGGATCCCCGTCCGGATCATCCAGACCATAGCTCCCGGATTATCCGATCTTACCTGAGTGTGTGACGCCAATTGGCTTGTATCTCCCTCCCACTTACTCCTTCGTCCCTAGCACTATATATAGACCCCGACCTCCTCCTTTCTAGGGTTAGCAATGGTTTAGCATCTAGTTGAGCATTGCTCATTCCTCTACCTCCTCCCATGGATATTCCTCCATGTGGGAAGACCACGTAGTGGATGTCAAGGCCCCATCTCCCCATGGGATTTGGATGAACTCTGCTATTTACTAGTAGAATGCCCCAGCGTTGCTATGGGCAAAATACAGGAAAATGAATCAAGTTGATAACTAAGTGACATGAGTGAGGTCCTTCAAATATATAGCCTTTTATCAATTTATTTAGTGCATACTGTGAGAGCAAGTATGCACTAGTCGCTTGCTTTTTGGTAGTAAAATTTTGTGATTGTCGTCTTTTTCCTCCTCTTTGTATTCGTCTTGTCGTTCCCACGGCCCATCCTCTCACATTGGTCGCGGCCCATGTTGATGTTGTGTGCCACCCTACTTGAGTTGCACTCTCTGTAAGTTCACTGTTGCCCCGACACTGGTTGTCTCCGGTGACGGTGCATCCATGTCTGAGCTACCTTCTTCTTCAGTTCATCGTTGGCCGCGATCCCCCCTCCGACACTGGTTGTGATCGGTGTCGATGTTGCGCACCGTCCTGCCCGAGCCACATTCTTCGTAGGTCCACTATTGCCGTTGACCATCCCTCTATACCATTCCATCTTCTAAAACTCCATGCTCGTTGTTGTCTTCTTCCTACTTCTATGCCCATGACCCGTCTTTTGACATGAGTTGCGATACCTGCCTATTTCATGTATCGCCCTGCGTGAGCCGCCTTCTTTGACGCTCCATCATTGCCCCTGACCATACCTCTACCCAGACCATAAGATTGGTAAGGTCACAATATTTTTTGCAAATTTTGACATAAATAAAAAAAGTATGCTATTTCAGTCGCAACTTGCACTTTATTTGAATATCAACATGGTATAAGAAAAAACATGCAGTACAATAACGGTGAAGACAAGCATGTAGTAAACTTCATCATATTCCTTAGTACAACCTATACAAAACTAAAAAGTGTGACACATGGTCGCTAGCTAAGTAGATGTGTTGCCACATGATAAAAAAAGATATAATGAGAAACTAATTAATCAACCTCATCATAGTCATTTGTTCCTTTAACCATCGTTCTCGAAAAAAGTCTCCATGTGAGTCCATCTTGTAAGAGATATCAAAATAGACATAACCATGCACATATCAATACCACAAAAAGACTTGCATCGTAAACACCTTTTCCTTTATTTTTAGCCATTTCACCAAATGGATAGGTTGACGTCATATGTGTTGTTTTTGAAAAGTTAAAATCTTGAAAGAATCACAAAGCTGCAGGAAGATTCGAGAAAATTCTGGTAGGTGAACATTAAAAACATCAAGTGTTTGGTTGTATTAAAACAAATGGTTACGTGAATCATTTTGGCTTATTTCATGTTCTAATAATGAAACCAACACTCGGCGTCATAGTGATGGTAGGGCTCTCCGTTGTTGCGCACCGAGTTATCCACGATGTCGGCATATAACATGTGCTCCAATACAACATGCGCATGTCCCGCTCCATGCCCGTGAGAGAGCCGAGACGAGTTGGAGTTGGGCAAGGTAGTGGAGATGTCACACATGCTCACGACGTATAGGGTTTAATCAATTTTTTATAAATTTACAATCTCTAATCATGTAGTTCGGTTTCTATCTCACACAACTTGGAAAGTACTGTGTTTATTCTTACGAAAAACATAACACTGAACTCATTCAGGTGCAAAATGTTGTATTTATGCATCATATGCAATCCTTGACAAGTCAGTTTGTTCCTTTTTTTTAATCGCACAAAATGAACATGTGCAAGGAGGCATGATGAAAATGGAAAATTCTTTACAGGCAATATGACCAGATGTTATTCGCACGCTCACATGAGAATTTTGAAACTAAAAGTACATTATGTTTATATGGTACAAACAACTAATCTACACACCTCTCATCATTACACCTTTCGCATCCCACCCATCACATCCACTATGTCCCTCTATTTTAGTTCAACAAAGTGAATAAATGTTTGGACTATCTTGAAGACCCAACAGATGCCACTATTATGTCATTGGCTTCAAGATGATATTGCTATTTCTATAGCTTATAAGATAACTAATGAGAAACAACTGCAAATTCCTTATACTACTTTGGAGTTAAACCAACACGACTTGATCCATCAATACGAAAAAATTGAACTTGTCACTGACAAAGTAGAGACACAGATAAGTACTTACTTCCACAATATTTTTTAACAGAGCACTTGTGTCTTAGCTATAAGATCATAAGCTACCCTAAATTCGATAAGATCACAAGCTATACAATTAGCTAATAATGGATCAAATCCTAAATTTTGTCCAGTTGCAAAATGTTTCCAAATATGGTTCATGGGTTCATATCCAGAATATTCACAGGATATTTCTTAGCATTGCCATCGTGTTTCGATACCTTCAACCAACAATCCTGTTGAACATCATATGTTGTCGGACCATCAATTTTAAAATGCAAGTCATGACATGGTTCCCTTAGGCTACGGGCATCATCTTCGTGGAAACAGAGGACAAGGATAATTACTTTCAGTTTCCCAAAAACTTTCAGAATAGCAATTCAAATTAATACTAAGCATGGGAGAAGATACAACTATTACTCATGTCCTAAGATGATCTCCTTACAATGACTAAGAAGCGAACACAACATAAGTTTCCTGCTCTTGTAAAAAATAGACTCTGATAATTGTTACACGATGAAAGGATGTGGATGTCACCTAAAGGGGGGTGAATAGGCGCTTTAAAATAATTACGGTTTAGGCTTGAACAAATGTGGAATAAAACTAACGTTTAATTTGTCAAGCACAAAACCTAAAACAACTAGGCTCACCTATGTGCACCAACAACTCATGCTAAGCAAGATAAATAACTAAGTGATAGCAAGATATATAACAGAAACAATATGGCTATCACAAAAGTAAAGTGAATAAGTAAAAGGCCCAGGTAAGAGATCACCAAGGCATGTAGAGACGACGATGTATCCCGAAGTTCACACTCTTGCAGATGCTAATCTCCGTTTGGAGCGGTGTGGAGGCACAATGCTCCCCAAGAAGCCACTAAGGCCACCGTAATCTCGTCACGCCCTCGCACAATGCAAGATGTCATGATACCACTAAGGGACCCTTGAGGGCGGTCACCGAACCCGTACAAACAATGTTGGGGCAATCTCCACAACTTAGTTGGAGGCCCCCAACAACACCGCGGAGCTTCACCACAATGGACTCTAGCTCCGAGATGACCTCAAATGCTCGGGGCAATCTCGACAACCTAATTACAGACCCCGATGCTTGCGCGGAGGTTTAGACCACACTGATTGATCTCCAAGGCACCACCAAGCTTCTAGGATGCCAAAGCACCCAAGAAGAACAATTTCGAGGGTACCAAGTACCCAGGGGTAATAAGCTTCTCAAACTTTTCACTTCCACGTATCATCGTGGAGAACTCAAACCAATGCAACTAATGCAATGGCAAGAACAAACAAAGTGGTCAAGTCCCTCACACTCAAATCCCTCCACAACAATCAAAACCTATGGAGGAATATAAGAGGAAGAACGAAGGAGCTCAAAAAGAACTCCAAGATCAAGATCCAAGGGGTACCCCTAACATAGAGGAGAAAGTGATTGGTGGAAATGTGGATCCGGATATCCTCTCTCTTTTCCCTTAAGAACTAGCAAGAACCATTGGAGGGATTGAGAGTTAGCAAGCTCATAGAAGGTCAACAATGGGGGTCAAACATGAGCTGGAAAGATGGGGAACCATTGGGGAAGAAGACCCCCTTAAATAGGTCCCCACAAATCTGCTTGTTATGTGCATAATTACACATGGGCGGTACATCCTATCAATGTGATATAGCGGTACAACCGGCCCACTACCGCCCAAGAACCTCTCCAAAACATAACCTAGTCCCGTGCTAGAGCGGTACATGGCAGGTACAACCTCCATACCAATTCTGGAGTGGTACAACCGCTCCAAACACCGGTTGTACCGTTCGACCGGTACAACCTCTATTAGAACCGGTACAACCTCTGAGTGAAAAAGAAGTAAGACAAAAACAGCCATAACTTTTGCGTACGAGATCCAAATTGAGTAAACTCAAGCTTGTTGGATAGCACACGACAAGTTCTATCCAAACAATGAATGGTTATAGCAAGAAGACGTAGTAGAAAAATGCTGATGATATAGAGATGTGAAACCTCTATGAACTAAGAACACGCAAAAACTCCAACATCAAAAACATCAAAGAAGATGTACATGATATCCGTTTTGGGTGAACTCGAGCTTGTCATAAAGATGATCATAAGCTCTAATACTCACAAAGAGAAACACCAAACAAGAACCAAGAAATATGATGCAAGGATGCAAATGGTTTGAGCCCTCAACGAATGACACGGTCAAGCTACTCACTTGAGAGCCCCCCCCCCTTGATAGTACGACAATCTATCCTAAAATAGAAAAACCTATCAAGGGCAAACATATACCTTGCACATAGTCCACTTGAGTTGCATTATGACGATCTTGACTTCCTCAAGATGGACCACCTTTCTTGATTGCATTGGCTTGATGAGGATTGGTTGATTGCTCCCCCATACTCACTATGGGTGGGCCACTCTTGAGCACATCTTCACAAGTCCATTGCCACCACAATGGACGGCAAGCTTCAAGCATGATGTCTTCGTGATGCTCCTCTTGAACTTGCACACCGCAATTTTGATGATGATCACCACTTAATGTCATCCTTCATTTGTTGAATGTGTCTTCCTCTTGACGCAAGCACGTGAAAACACACCTAACCCACATAGAACTCTCACGAAGACCATGGGTTAGTTCACAAAAGTGTAATGGACAATGCTTACCATACCATGGGATCACTTGATCCCTCTCGGTATATCTTGTATGCTTTGTGTGTTGATTGCTACCTCTTGAGCTTGCGTTGGTTTTCCCTTTTAGAGTAAAGGGTGATGAAGCGAAGTAGATAAGTATTTCCCTCAGTTTGTTGAGAACCAAGGTATCAATCGAGTAGGAGGAACTAGCAAGGCTCCAATAGTGGTACCTAGACAAATAATCAAGCACTTGCACCCAACGCTATAAAGGGGTTGTCAATTCCTTCAGAGTTATTTGCAAGGATGAGATCTGATAGAGATAGGTATAAAATAGTGATAGATCTGCAAGTAAAACAAACGTAAATAAATTGCAAAAAGTATTTTTGGTATTTTTTGGTTTATAGATCTGAAAATATATTATGGAAAATAGACCCGGGGGCCATATGTTTCACTAGAGGCTTCTCTCCTAAAGGAAAATAATACGGTGGGTCAACAAATTACTATCGACCAATTGATAGAGAAGCAAATAATTATGAAGATATTCAAGGCAATTATTATTTATATAGGCATCACGTCTGTATCAAGTAGACCAAAACGATTCTGCATCTACTATAATTACTCCACACATCGATCGACTCCTGCCTGCATCTAGAGTATTAAGTTCATGAAGAACACAATAACGCATTAAGTAAGATGACATGAAGTAGAGGGATAAAATCAAACAATATGATGAGAACCCCATCTTTTTATCCTTCATGGCAACAAAACAATACGTGTCTCGCTACCCCTACTATGTCACTCCGTGAGGACACCGCAAGATTGAACCCAAAACTAAGCACTTCTCCCATCGCAAGAATTACCAATCTAGTTGGCGAAACCAAACAAATAATTCGAAGAGACTTGCAAAGATATGAAATCATGCATATAATAACTCAGAAGAGACTCGAATAATATTCATGGATAATCTGAACATAAACTCACAATTCATCGGATCTCGACAAACACACCACAAAAGAGTATTACATCGGATAGATCTCCATGAAGATCATGAAGAACATGGTATTGAAGATCAAAGAGAGAGAAGAAGCCATCTAGATACTAGCTATGGACCCCTAGGTCTGTGGTGAACTACTCACACATCATCGGAGGGGCAATGGAGTTGATGTAGATGCCCTACGTGATCAATTCCCTCTCTGGCAGATTACCAGAAAAGGCTCCCACATTGGATCTCTCAAGAACAGAGGCTCCTGGCGTCAAATTATTTTTGTTGCTCTTTCTTGCACTACGGGAATATTTGCGAATTTATAGGCCGAGAATTAGGGTTAGGAGACCAGTAGGAGGGCCACAAGTGAGGCGGCGCGGCCAACCCCCAGGGCGCGCCCTGCAGGCTTGTGGCCTGCCGGCAACTTCCTTGCCCCCTACTCTAAGCCTGTTGCGTGTCTTGTGGTCCAAGAAAAATCTTTCCGGAGATTTTATTCCGTTTGGACTCTGTTTAATATTCCATATATGCAATATTCAAAAACGTGGAAAAGACAGAAACTTGCACTAGGCTCTGGATTAATAGGTTAGTCCTCAAAATAAAATAAAACAACATATAAATGCATATAAAACATCCAAAATAGATAATATAATAGCATGGAACAATCAAAAATTATAGATACGTTGGAGACGTATCAGCATCCCCAAGCTTAATTCATGCTCGTCCTCGAGTAGGTGAATGATAAAAACAGAATTTGTTATGTGGAATCCTACCTAACGTATTTATCCATGTAATATTCTCTATTGTGGCATGAATATTCAGATCCATAAGACTCAAAACAAAAGTGTATATTGACATAAAAACAATAATACTTCAAGCATACTAATAAGGTAATTGCTTCCTTTCGAAATAGCATGGTCTTAGAAAGTTATCCCTACAAAATCATATGGTGTGGCTATGCTCCATGTTCACCACACAAAGTATCTAAATCATGCACAACCCTAATGAAAATCAAGCAATTGTTTCATACTTTTTATGTTCTCAAACCTTTTCAACTCTCATATAATACATGAGCGTGAGCCATGGATATAACACTATAGGGGAAATAGAATGTGGTGGAGGTTGCTAAAGAAAGAGGAGAAGATAGTCTCACATCAACTAGGCATATCAACGGTCTATGGAAATGCCCATTAATAGATATTAATGTGAGTGAGTAGGGATTGCCATGCAACAAAGGCACTAGAGCTATAAGTGTATGAAAGCTCAAAATGAAAACTAAGTGGTCGTGCAAAACATGTAACTCCAGTAGTTATATGAAAGGGACAAAGTAGGAGACTCTCTATGAAGAACATGGTGCTACTTTGAAGCACAAGTGTGGAAAAAAGATAGTAGCATTGTGCCTTCTCTTTTTCTCTCATTTTTCTTCTTTTCTTTTTCTTATTTTTTTGGTGGGCTTCTTTGGCCTCTTTTATTTTTTATGGGCTTCAGTGGCCTCTTCTATTTTTTTGTAATGTCCGGATAATCATCCCAACTTGTGAGGGAATCATAGCTTCCATAATCTTTTTCTCACACAGGAAAATGCTCTAATAATGAAAATCATCATACTTTTATTTACTTACAACTCGAAGATTACAACTCGATACCTAGAACAAAGTATGACTCCATAAGCAATATGGAAGTGATGGTGTGTGTCATAAAAACGGGAATGTGGTGTTGCATGGTAATATATCTCGGAATGGCTATGAAAATGCCATAATAGGTAGGTATGGTGGTTGTTTTTAAGAAAATATTTGGTGGCTGTTTTGAGTAAGGTGGGTTTAATGTGCCGGCAAAAGTTGTGCGGTACTAGAGGGGCTAGCAAAGGTGGAAGGGTGAGAGTGCGTATAATCCATGAACTCAACATTAGTCATAAAGAACTAACATAATTATTGCAAAAGCCTATTACTTATCGAAGCAAACTATTAGACGCATGCTCCTAGGGGAAGGGTTGGTAGGAGTTAACCATCGCGTGATCCCGACCTCCACACAAAGGTTGATAATCATTAAACAATTCATGCTCTGACTTCATCACATAACGCTTCACCGTACGTGCATACTAGGGGAATCAAAAGTTTCAACACCAGTATTTTTCTAATTCACAATTACTTACTAGCATGACTCTCATATTACCATCTTCACATCTCAAAACTATATCCAAGGAATCAAACTTGTCATCATATTCAATGCACTTAATATGAAAGTTTTTATTATATTCCCCTTGGATGCCTATTAGTTTAGGACTAAATACATAACCTAAACCAATTACCATGTTGTTTAAAGAACTCTCAAAATAATATAACTGAGGTACGAGAGTTTAATAATTCCACAACACCGTCGTGCTCTAAAAGATATAAGTGCAGTACTAGAGCAACATTGCCTAGCTCAAAAGATATAAGTGAAGCATAAAGAGTATTCTAATAAATTCACGATTCAGTGTGTGTATCTCTCTAATAAGATGTGTGCAACAAAGATGACTGTGGAAAACTATAAAGTAAAGACTCATATCATACAAGACGCTCCAAGCAAAACACATATCATGTGGTGAATAAAAATATAGCCTCAAGTAAATTTACCGATGGATTGAAGACGAAAGAGGGGATGCCTTCCGGGGCATCCCCAAGCTTAGGCTCTTTGGTATCCTTGAATATGACTTGGGGTGCCTTGGTCATCCCCAAGCTTAGGCTTTTGTCACTCTTTATTACATAGTCCATCAAATCTTTACGCAAAACTTGAAAACTTCACAACACAAAACTCAATAGAAAACTCATGAGATCCGTTAGTATAATAAAAATAAATCACCACTTTAGGTACTATTGTGAACTCATTCTTTATTTATATTGATGTAATATTTACTTTATGCCAACTTCTCCATGGTTCATACCCCCGATACAACCCATAGATTCATCAAAATAAGCAAACAACACAAAGAAAATAGAATCTGTCAAAAACAGAACAGTCTATAGTAATATGTTCACTTCGAATACTTTTGTAACACCAAATATTCTTAAAAATTAGGAAAATCTGTAAAAATTGTAAACTAATCTTTTGTAAAAAATTCAGATCAAAAGTATGTTCCAGTGAATTTATAAAATTCCTGGACTCAGAGTGGAAGTTTCTGTTTATCAGCAGAATCAGCTTGCAAACACCATAGGCTATCCCAAAGGTCTTGCTTGGCTCAAACAATAATTAAAACAAGAAAACACGATTATTACAGAGGTAATAATATGTACAACACTCAAAAATATAAACAAAAACAAAAGAAAAAGAAATAAAATTGGGTTGCCTCCCAACAAGCGCTATTGTTTAACGTCCCTAGCTAGGCATAGTGCAATATATCTAGGTATTATCATATTTGATATGCAACTACTCAATTACACACTTGTGAACCCTAGGACACCCTTTGGTTTTGTCAATAATCATAGAGCTAGGGTGAACGCTTATCATCTTAAGATCTTCATCACCTTTTTAGAGGTTTCACCCTTATTTTTAGGAACATAAACAAACTTGGCAATCTTAGTAGGAGGATTGGTTTGAATAGAGCCAAAGGTGGAACCCAAGTTGGCAATAATGTCCTCAAGCTTTCCAATTCTAGAAGAATCTTGATCCAATTTTTCGTTAACTATGGATTCCTTTTCCCTTAGGTTTTTTAAAGTAACTCCTACCTTAGATCCATATTGGGTAATATGATTGTGGATTTTTTGTCTAGTTTTTCAATGAGCTCAACGGTAGCAACTTTATTTTCAATGGCATCAAGCCTACGCATCACATGTTACAAAGTTAAGATTGTTTCATCAACCATGAGTGGGGGCGAACCTACCAGATTTGACATAGCATTATAAGAATCAAAGGTGTGGTACCCAAGAAGTTTCATCCCATGATGGTATCCAAAACGTATCTATTCCAAAGAGAAACAACCACATAGAAATTGGGAAGGAGAACGGCAGTAGATTTCCTACGAATAGATCTATTTTGAGCATTGCAAATTCTATACCAAGCATCCTTTAAGTTTTCTCCCTCCCTTTGCTTAAAATTAAGAACTTCATTCTCATGAATACTAGCGATAGTAGCAAGGCCAGCCATGAGTTTAAGCGATCTAAAACCTAAGCCAAAGAGAAGCAAACAAAAATACGAACGGAAAAAGGGCGAATAAAAAGGCAAATATTTTTGGTAATTTCTAAAAATCGTTTTAGAAGTGGGGGAGATGAAAACGAGAGGCAAATGGCAAATAAAGAAATGCAAGAGATGAGTTTGTGATGGGTACTTCGTAAGCGTGATCTTGCTATGTATCCTCCCCGGCAACGGTGCCAGAAATCCTTATTGCTACCTCTTGAGCTTGTGTTAGTTTTCCTTTGAAGAGTAAAGGGTGATGCAGCGAAGTAGAAAAGTATTTCCCTCAATTTGTTGAGAACCAAGGTATCAATCGAGTAGGAGGGACTAGCAATGCTCCAATAGTATTACCTACAAAAATAATCAAACACTTGCACCCAATGCTATAAAGGGGTTGTCAATCCCTTCAAAGTTATTTGCAAGGATGAGATACGATAGCGATAGGTATAAAGTAGTGATAGGTGTGAAAGTAAAACAAAAGTAAATAAATTGCAGCAAAGTATTTTTGGTATTTTTTGGTTTATAGATCTGAAAATATATTACGGAGAATAGACTCGGGGGCCATAGGTTTCAGTAGAGGCTTCTCTCATAAAGGAAAATAATACGGTGGGTGAACAAATTATTATTGAGAAATTGATAGAAAAGAAAATAATTCTGAAGATATCCAAGGCAATGATTATGCATATACGCATCACGTCTATATCAAGTAGACCGAAACGATTCTGCATCTACTACTTTTACTCCACACGTTGGCCGACTCCTGCCTGCATCTAGAGTATTAAGTTCATGAAGAACAGATAACGCATTAAGTAAGATGACACGATGTAGAGCGATAAATTCAAGCAATATGATGAAACCCACATCTTTTTATCCTTGATGGCAACAATTCAATACATGCCTCCCTACCCCTACGATGTCACTGGGTGAGGACACCGCAAGATTGAACCCAAAACTAAGCCCTTCTCCCATTGCAAGAATTACCAATCTAGTTGGCCAAACCAAACAGATAATTCGAAGAGACTTGCAAAGATATGAAATCATGCATATAAGAATTCAGAAGAGACTCAAATAATATTCATGGATAATCTGAACATAAACTCAATATTCATCACATTTCAACAAACACACCACAAAAGAGTATTACATCGGATAGATTTCCATGAAGATCATGAAGAACATGGTATTGAAGATTAAAAAGAGAGAAGAATCCATCTAGCTACTAACTATGGACCCGTAGGTCTGTGGTGAACTACTCACTCATCATCAGAGGGGAAATGGAGTTGATGTAGATGCCCTCCGTGATCAATTCCCTCTCTGGCAGATTACCGGAAAACACTCCGAGATTGGATCTCTCAGGACCAGAGGCTCCCGGCGGCATAAAAGTATTATCGTTGCTCTTTTTCGCGATAAGGGAATATTTGGGAATTTATAGGCCAATAATTAGGGTTAGGAGACCTGTAGGGGGGGCACAAGCCAGGGGTGCGGCCACCCCCCCCCCCCCCCCAGGGGGCGCCCAGCAGGCTTGTGGCATCCCGACAAATTCCTTGCCCCCTACTCCAAGCCTGTTGCGTGTCTTGTGCTCCAAGAAAAATATTTCCGGAGATTTTATTCCGTTTGGACTCCATTTAATATTCCTTATCTGCAATAATCAAAAACGTGGCAAAAAACAGAAACTTGCACTAGGCTCTGTATGCCGAGACCCCGATCCTAAGCCATAGGAATCCAGCCTGTAACACATCGCATCCCTTTGTGGTCTCACGCATGGTTAACTCCACGGCTGCAGCCTTACCTTAGCCGGGACCGTTTGCGTCTTTTGACTCACGTATGCGATAGTGTCGCTAGCAATCCAATGTCAAAGAACCCGGATCGACATGTCTAGTCTTAAACCAAAGTGGCAGTACCGCACAAGGACATGCATACATGACCCAACAAAGCAGGTGTCGGTCATCGGCGAATGTAGACGAGTCGTAGCAAGCTACAAGGACTCCATTACATCGCGTGACATTTCCCCAAAGGGGACAGACACATCAGCTAAGAAGGACACATGCCGGTCAACCAATGTGTCCGGAGTAGTAGCGAACTACCAAGGCTCGTTGGATCACAAAGGGGCATTTCCTTGTAAGGAGTGCTACTAAGGTTCACGACTAGGTAATCGAACCCCATACATATCAAGTACGACACACGTACGCATGGCATACCGATATGTAAAGATACATCGATGGCATCACAACATAACCATAAACATACAACCTTTATTTAAGAGGCTCGGAAGAGCCACACACATAATATTACACATTAAGGGTCTCACGACCCGTAATAGCAGTCATACAATTACAAGCCAGCGGAAGAGTTATAAACTGTCTGGTACAGACAGGGCAACTAGAAGGCACATGGCCTGACTATACTACAGAGCCGACGTAGGCCCAGATCATAGCTGGGACACCAGCTACTCGTCGTCGTTGATGTCTACGAAGAACCCTCCATTAGGGTCATTAGCAACCTCTGCAACATTTATTAAGCAAACATGAGTACAAAGGTACTCAGCAAGACTTTAGGATGACTAACTACTCATGCAAGGTATCAAAAGGTATTGTGGGGTTTCATGCGGGAAGCCAGCATTTGACTCGTGGCTAGACAACTTGCATTTTTTAAATAATTTTGACAACTTGATTTCTCGCACACGAGTCCACTAACACCACAACAATACACTATCGTGGAATCATTCCGTCTCCGTACGGAAATGCCGTCCACGACACTCACGCTTATCTTGGCAATTTTATGAGTAGCCATTGAAATTATCTATGAACAACATATGTCTCCAAGTAGTCCATATCCGCGGACGCGGCTATTCGAATAGATCATAACCCTGCAGGGGTGTACTTCGTCACACACGCTCTCGCCACTTATCGCCATGTGCACGTCATGCACCTCGGCAACCTTCAAGCGGAAGCCCAGCGAGGGAGTCGGCCACGACCGTTAACCACACTAGTACCTAGTCCAGGTTTATCGCCTATCTGAGAGTAACCCGTACGGAAGTCTGGCCGAGGTTTCCGCCACGGCCTCAAACGATGTGCGCAGGGTTCCCAAGCCCACCATCCGGGTGCCACTTGGTACACCGTGCCACTGCCTACCGCATCACGGCCCACCTCTCAGGTCAGCACCATGCACGGCCTCCTGCATTACTATAAACACCAGAAACTACTTGCAACTCCTGGACCGGGTACTACGCGATTAATAGGCCAAGCGGGGTCATATTTCAGGGCCCAGCATGTGGTAGTATCTAGTCTTGGAATACATACACGGAACTCAGTTCCTAAGGACGGTTCCAATGAAACAACCCGCCATGTACTCCTACACGGCCTTTCACCGGTACCTTTACCAACTCAAGTTCAAAACACAACCTTTGCTCACCAAACACGTTCCACAATTCGGTTCATCTCCCAGATGACAGACCATACACAACTCTAAGCATAGCATGCATAGCAGGATAAGGCACATCACAGCTCAAGCAACTACCAGGTATGCTAGGTTGCAAGGTTTGGCTATTTACTGTGACAAGGTTAAGTCATGCAAAGGAAGTGGGTTCAACTATCATGGCAAAAGCAGTTGAAGCATTTGATCTTAAATGCAATAAATAGGTACAGGAGCAAGAACAAGGGATTTATCGGGATGATCAAAAGGGTTGCTTGCCTTGTTGCTCAGAGGAGGAACGATATCCGTCATACGGATATTCGGTGGAATTCGGGGGTGCGGAGCCTACCGAAATGAATGGCAACATTCAATAACAATCATATGCACTCAAAATGATGCATGATCATGGCATGAGAATGCAAGGTGATAAGTTATTATTTTCAACATGTATTAGGTTCAGAGTTGATTTGAATCACATTCGAATAGCAATTCAAACGGGGTGTTCTCGGATACCGGTTTAATTGATTTGACCTGATGCTCAGATCAACCTGATGTTAACATGCATGAAATCTCATGTTATGGTACCGATTTGTAATTAGGACAGTGGTGAACATTGTAAATATAATGAAATTTGAATATTTTTGCAAATTCCATTTAAAAAGTGATTATAAGAATTGAATTATTCCTTATTCCACAATTTAGGGTTCTATAACTTTTTCAAACATAGTTGAAAATAGCATAATCAGAATCCTTGAATATTTCTGATACTTCTTCATATATAAATTATTTTCATTGGAGTTACAGATTAATTTCTATGATTTTTACAAGTTTTAGCAATTTCCTGGAATTAGTTTTATACTGGAAATTCTAATTATTGCATCAGATTGACGTCAGCAGGTCAGCCGACCTGTTCAGGTCAAACCTGACAGGGGGGCCCCACTGGTCAGCCTCTCTCGGACTAATCCCGCGCTGACCAACCCTAATTGAGGTTTGACTTGGCCTTGGGCCCACTTGTCAGCGAGTGATTAAGTCCTGAGCTGCTGGGTTAGCTTTGCCACGTCGACCCCCACCGGAGGGTGGTCGCCGGCGACCAGGCCTGCGGCAGAGGGCTCGCCGGAGGCGACCTAAACGGCGCTGCACAGCACCAAAACGCACGCGGTTTGCAGCTACGGCACGCTGGCGAAGTGGCCGATCTGGCAGGGGCATCATGGGAGGCTAGGGTCGCCGGAAGAGGCGCCGGCGACGAGCCGGAGCGGCGGCCGAAGCTCGGCCTTCTATGAGAGACGGCTCTAGGGCTCGACACGCTCCTGGAGGCTCCAGGAGCTCGAATCCTAGCTCGAGCGCGTGGATCGGACATCACAGCGAGGGCGACGACATGACCGGCGGCGAGAAGCTCTCGGCCTTGGTGGGGAACTAGGCTACGATGCACGGGAGAGCGTGGGGCGAGAGGGGAAACGACGACGAGCTGAAGACGGTTCCGATGGTGCTGAAGAGGGGCTCGGGGATGCGCCGGAGGAAGTGAATCGACGGGAGAGGTCCGGCGGCCCGAGGTGGAAGACGACGGCGTTGGGGGCGATGCAGAGCTTGGGGAAGCTTCGGCTTCTGCAGAGATGACCAGGGCGACGAGGCGGAGCTAACAGACTACTCGGAGGCGGGATCCCATGGCTAGAGGTGCTGTGGCTCGAGCTCGAGCTCGGCTCCAATGGCGGCAGCAAGGAGGAGGAAGAGATCCGAGAGGAGGGAGAGAGCCGATGCGGGGAATGGATAGGGGAGGCCTCAGGGGGCTTATCCCCGGCCTTGCCAGCGCAAGGCGGCGGCCAGGCAGGCGCACAGGTGCGTGGCCGCGCCGGAGGAGGCGGCGGCCACCTCCTGCTGCCTACTGGCGCGAGGGAGGGGACGAGCGAGGGAGATGGGCCGGGCCAGGCTAGGCGACACGTAAGGGTTTCCCATTTTTTTCCATTTTTGTTTTTTCTGTTTTGCTAACTATTGTTTTGCTAATTATTTCAGCTCCAAAACAAAAAGTTAAAACTATTTTAGACCTCCTGAAATATTGTTATAACATTCCCAACCATTTCCAAAGTTTTCAACATTTTTGGAAATTTATATATTCTGATTTCAATTTTAAAACTTGAAACCAGTAGCCTTTTGCATTTATTTAAAATGCTTAAAGTGTCAAGAAAATAGTTTTCTCCAATGCTCATTTACTTTCATGATTTATCAGAAAGTTTGAACATTTCTTGAGGCCATTTTGGGTTCGTTGATTTAACTAGTTTGAGATTTTCTTTAATTGAAATAGTGGCTAGGGTTTTGAGTTTTTTCCTTTGCCACTTTGTTGTTTTTGTTGAAACTGCTTAGATGCAAATGCAAAGAAGACATGAGCACAAGACTAACTTGCTTAAGAGTTAGGGATGTGACACTGTATTAATTGGTTAGTCCCAAAAATAATATAAAAGAACATATAAATGCATATAAAACATCCAAAACGGATAATATAATAGCACGAAACAATCAAAAATTATAGATATGTTGGAGATGTATCATCGATTAACTTGCTTTACTCTCTGTCTTAGTCTTGATCAACCTTGTGTCTCTATGACCATTCTTTAGATAATTCCTTGAATACCACCTTGGTCATCATATAAACTCCTTCAAACCAACAGATGTACTTCAAGAAGTGCCTATGGACAAATCCTTCGAATAAAACTTAAGGCAGCCATTAGTCCATAGGGATTATCGTCAATTACCAAAACCACATATGGAGAAATATGCTCTAACAATTTCCCCCCGTTTTGGTAATTGATGACAATCACTTTTAAGAGAGTTTATATAAGGAAATAAGCATAATCAAGAACACACATGAAAAGCAATAATGCATGGGTTCGAGATGCAAATGCTTAAGCAATAAGAGCAAAACTCTCTAAACATCTCCAAACTAAACTCTCTAAACTTCTCCCCCATTGGCATCGATTGCCAACGTGGACGAAAAGTTTAGAAAACCAGTATAATAGGTGGTCCTCCAAAAAATGTGTACTTCTTGACAAAAGAGTGGAGAGAAATACACATATACAATGATAATTAGTTGGAGGAAAACAAACTATATCGAGGACCCAAAGATTGCAAAAAGGATCATATGGCACAAAGACATACAAAAGAGAGAAGCAAGCAAGCAATCAAAAGATACCAATTGGAATAATCAATCACATGGTCCTTCGAACCACGTGAATAAAGGATATTATGATATGGGCAAAAGAGTGTTTTATCAAAACTAGAGAAGCTCCCCATGATTTGTGCACTAATAAGATTTTTTTTATTTGATGCAAGCGCACAAAATAGGATCGTTGCTCCCCCAAAATTAATAAAAACACACAAGTGCAAGCAATTAGAAAATTCAATAAGCATATCACTTGCACAAAACATATGGTTGAGAAACATTATAAAGAGGCAACTTAAGAAAAGGCTCAACCAAAAAGATGTGTGTGAGTCATGGCAAAGCACTTGAGAGGATTAAGATAAGGATGAGCAATACTCATCAACATAGTCTTGATGAAATGAGACACAAAGTGCAAGTCATGTCCTTCCCACACACACACACACTACTAGCAAATGGATTCACAAGCTTACTAATAAACAAATTAACAACCAACGCTTTTGACAACCCATGGTGAAGATAGGAAATAATAACCTTGTCAAGAGGAGGGATACCGATCGAAATGGCAAAACCCTCGTCAAGACAAGCATGAGGAAGAATGATCTTCACCACCAAAGAGTGCATCAAGATGGAGGGATATAAGATCCGCACTCAGGACAAATCCTTTCACGAAACCACCAAAAATTAAAAAAAGAAATGCAAAGGTGGACGTGAAAGAAAAGAGGATATCAATTAGAGATGTAACTTCTATCATGTGTAAAGGATTCTAGGTAGAAGACAATCATGATGATATATATATCCACAAAGAAGTATGTACACACGAAATAGTTATGAGAATGGAACAAACAAGATAACCAAAAGCAAGTCATAAATATACCAATAAGATATTTGCTTGAAAGCATAGCACATGGCCTAATATTTTCTTATTGTACATAAATGAACTTCCAACTCACGAACCTCTAAGACATCACAACTAGCAATAAGACATCATCATTGGGATGCTTTGAGAAAGGAAACAAGTACCAGAAGAACAAATCAAGAAATTTATGCCATGATCTAACCCACAAAAGGGTGAATACAAGAAATGTATGCATGAAGTAGATACTTGTTACAGGGATAGCATATGGATTGATGTAGTAGATAATGGTTCATCGATCATCCTAGCTTGGCTCCAACAAGTCCATAGTGTCAACACCTTCCTTGTAGGTGATCCGAGCATAAAATGCATCCCCAATTGTTCCTAGAACAACAACACAAACAAAATGGTGCCAAAATCATTGGGGCCAAAGATTTAGAAAACCAACAATACATAGGACAAACTCCACATAAATAAGTGCACATAGATATGAAATTGAATTTCATGCACATTTTAGCCAATTTATGACAAGGTGGAGTTTCCCCTATATATCGGATCAAAGAAAGAAAACATGCAAAAGAAACTATATGTAGTAAATATGCAAGCTCAAGGCTTTCAAAAATCAAATCAACACATAGTTGATAAGACACCAAAAGACAAGGTATCAACTGAGAATAAAATACCAAATGAAAAATTATCACTTGAAGGATATCAATTAAAATATACATCAAGGAATGTGATATCCATTGACACATGCCAAATAAAAGGAAACAAGATACCAATTGAAGGAAAACGAACACGAAGTATCCAGTTCCCAAAAGAGAGCAAGGTACCAAACAAACCAAACCCTCGACAATTTTTCATGACGGAACAAAGAATCATAAAGAGCAAGACTTGCCTCCCATCAACACACTCTTGATGGGGATCAAAAGATTTTATGATAAACGCATAAAGAGAGTGTTCTAAAGAAAATAGGATAGCTCCCCCAAGAGATGTGCATTATAGAATTTTCATTTAAATATGAAATGCACAAGATGGGATCATCACTTTCTCTCTATATATAGAAACACTAGACATGTTCAAAAAGATTCACAAGAGGAATGGAAGAGAGACAATACACAAAACCCATATGTAAAGATGATTAGCAATTTCTAGCACATAAAAGAATACCAAATGTCAAGGACAAGAAGTATTTGGAAGAAATTCCATTGGTAGATTGCAAAGATATTCAACATCATCTTCACACCACAAACACAAGAAAATGACACTTGTAGAGCTAGCATGCCACCTAGGGACAAGATAATTTACAATGTCAACACTAAGTGGCAACATCTCAAAAGTACACAATTTCTAGGCTTCTTATATGCACATAGCATATTACTCCCCCATAATGCGATAACCCAACATTATTAACAAGTGGAAAATGAAATCCAATATGAGATAATTAATGGAGCATTTAGAATTTGAATTTCTCATGAGTAGGACATACCACGTAAAGACTAGATAATCTTGTCATATCAATACTAAGTGGTATTACTCATGTATACACATATACAGGATTGTGAGGTGTGCAAAGCACACCAGTCCACCAAAATGGGATAATCCATTAATCTCTCAAAAGAGTCAACAAAGATACAAACACGATGCAAAAAAGCTCAACACAAGACTCACATGTACATGATGTGCAAAACAATATACACATACTTGATTACTCAAGCTAAGAAAGTTGGAAGCACAACATATACAAACACATGCAAGGTACAAAACCACACCATGCAAAGGGGCAAGTAACTAACAATGTAAACAATTTAAGTACAAGTTACCGTAAGGAGGCACATAGGATATAAGATTGAAACTCGATAATCCAAATGACTTGCCTTGAGATAATATGAAGTATGAAGACCCCTTGATTCTTCAAGATGTAGCCAAGTCTCCAGTGTCCTCCAACATCACCTATTGATCAAGTTTGAGCTTGTTGGTTCCTAACCAAGTTGGGTCCTAAGAGGTTAGTCACAATTGTCTTGGCAACCCACATGGTACCACTTTGAGTACAAAAATACTTGGCAAACACATTGCCAACCTTATCCTTCCCAAGAGAATAGATATCATCAATAATTATTGGGTTGGATAAGTTACCTCTCATGCAAGAAGAAGCGAAGTGACCCTTCTCATGACATAAGTAGCAACATATACCCTTTACTTATTCGCAATTGATTTCTCAACATGAAGAGTGTTGGATTGAGTCTTCTTGGGAAGAGGTCTATCTTCAACTTGTAGTTGAGTATGTGATTGAACTTGTGGCCTCTTACCTTGTTGCTTGTGACTATGGGGCTTCTTCTTTAATGGACAAGATATAACATGGTGCCCTTCAATTTTGCACTTGAAGCAAACAATCTTGGCCAAATCATTGACTTGTTCTTGGACCTTCTTCTTGAAGCTTTTGGACTTCTTCTTATTGTTGGAGTTGAATCCAAGTCCAACTTTGTCATTTGGGGAAATTTTCTCACACAAGATATTGTTGAGTGTGGACATCCCTTCATGACCCTTTTCCAAGTCTTTCTTCAAAGAACTGATTGGGCCTTGAGCTCTTTGATTTCCTCTACATGGTTAGTATCAACACAAGTACTAGAGGGACTATAACCATCATTGTTAGAGCAACAAGGCAAGGAAAGTAATTTATCACAAGATGTAGAGACATTATGAATAGATGAATTATGAGTACTAGCACATGGCAATATAGCATTTTGACTAGAAGTATTGCTAATGTCCACATGAGACTCACTTGATGTTACCTTGGTAGTAATAGCCTCATGAGCTAACTTTAGCACATTATGTGATACTAGAAGATCATCACGAGAGCTTGTGAGCATTACATTATTTTCTTCCAATTTCCCATAATTGCTAGATAGCAACTCAAGTTGATCCCTTAGCTCGACATTATCCTTTAATAAGGATGCTTCACAAGAAAGGGAGTTAGTAGCACAAGCATAATCATTAACAACAAGAGGAGAAGGCAACTTGGCAAGCTCTTTAGTATATGAAGCTTCAAGTTGATCATGAGACTCCGTGAGTTCGATGAGCGAACTGTTAATAGCCCTTGAGCCATTTTCGAGGTGCTCATAGTCCTCAAGGAGTTTAGCATGTGCAACTCCAAGCTTATCATTTTTAGTTCTAAAATCATTAGCCACCTCGAGAGATCTATCATGGGATTCCCTTAATCTAGATAATTCTGTAGCAAAGTTCTCCTCAAGAGATTTCTTGGTGGTTTGTTCATTTTCAAGATCTTGGGATAGCTTCGCTATCTCATCAGCGTAATTATGCTCATGACCTTCCATTGTCTCAATGGTGGCCTCATGCTTATCGAGATGAGCTTACAACTCCTCAATGTATTTCTTGCCCTCAATGGCAATAGTCATGATTTCCATGAAGTTGGAACAAGCAAGTTTATTCTTATAAAGAGATTTTAAAAATCATTCCATCCTCAATTTTTGAGGATGCAATATTATCACTCTATTCATCATTATCATCATCCCCATTATCATCAACATCATCATCAAGATATATATTGGGATTCAAGATAGGAGATACCTTTGAATCCTTAGCCATAAGGAAAAAGTGAGAAACAATATATGATGATGAAGGATCCCTTGAAGCATCATTCAAGGCCACATCTGGTTCCATGGAGAGATAGATTTCCTCTACATTGTTAGCACAACAACTCAAGGAAATAGATACATTTTTATCATGGCAACAAGATATAGAAAGCATATCATCATGAGATTTAGTCAAGCAATTTTTACATGATATGCAAGGACTATCAACACAAGCATGTAAAATAGTTAGAGTGCTCGAAGTGTTAATGCCCAAAGATGAAGCATTACAATAAGATAGTGATGAAGGATCATCCACAATAAGCCCCACTATCATCATTGCAATGATCACCACTACTCACCACATCATCACCTTGTGGCAATCCACATGTAGGTGAAGTACATGAAGTTGTGAAGACAACATGACCGGAGATGGAGGGAGAACAATCATCCCTACATATCTTGGACACACCATATTTACCTTGAAGCTTTGTACACAACTCGTGAGCATTCCGGAATGGCATGAGTTGAAATATAACTACATTCCTCAAAGCATCGAAAAGCACATTACAAGCTTGAGCATTGAGATATGAGTTTTTCTCATCCTATAAAGATATATTTTGAGAATCCTTTGGAGGAGAAAAAAACATATCTACAATTCGCTCTAAATTTGGGTCCATGACCCTAAAGAGATTAAGCATGTGAATTATCCAAACATCAAAATTTGTGCCATTGAAACTAAGAGTGTTAGAGAATCCTAATCCCCTAGTCAACATCCTTACTCTCTAGGTTGTTAAACCTAATAATGAGAGACCTTGATATGATACCAACTGAAAGGACGTGGATGTCGCCTAGACGGGGGGTGAATAGGCGCTTTAAAATAATTATGGTTTAGGCTTGAACAAATGCGGAATAAAACTAACGTTTAATTTGTCAAGCACAAAACCTAAAACAACTAGGCTCACTTATGTGCACCAACAACTTATGCTAAGCAAGATAAAAAAAACTAAGTGATAGCAAGATATATAACAAGAAACAATATGGCTATCACAAAGTAAAGTGCATAAGTAAAAGGCTCAAGTAAGAGATAAACGAGGCACGCGGAGACAATGATGTATCCTGAAGTTCACACCCTTGCAAATCCTAATCTCCGTTTGGAGCTGTGTGAAGGCACAATGCTCCCCAAGATGCCACTAAGGCCACCGTAATCTGCTCACGCCCTCGCACAGTGCAAGATTTCATTATTCCACTAAGGGACCCTTGAGGGCGGTCAGCGTACCCGTACAAACAAGGTTGGGGAAATCTCCATGACTTAATTGGAGGCTCCCAACAAAACCATGGAGCTTCACCACAATGGAGTGTGGCTTCGAGATAAACTCAAATGCTCGGGGAAATCTTCGCAACCTAACTGGAGATCCCGATGCTTGCACAGAGCTTTACACCATAATGATTGAGCTCCGAGGAACCACCAAGCTTCTGGGATGCCAAAGCACCCAAAAAGAACAATTCTTAGGGTACCAAGTACCCAAGGGTAATAAGCTTCTCAAACTTTTCACTTCCACTTATCACCACGGAGAACTCAAACCTATGCAACTAATGCAATGCCAAGAACACACGAAGTGGTGAAGTCCCTCACACTCAAATCCCTCCACAACAATCAAATGCTATGGAGGAATATGAGAGGAAGAACAAGGAGCTCACAAAGAACTCCAAGATAAAGATCCTAGGGGTTCCCCTCACAAAGAGGAGAAAGTGATTGGTGGAAATGTGGATCTCGATCTCCTCTCCCTTTTCCCTCAAGAACTATCGAGAATCATTGGAGGGACTAAGAGTTAGCAAGCTCAAAGAAGGTCAACAATGGGGGGCAAACACAAGATGGAAAGATGGGGAACCATTGGGGAAGAAGACCCCCTTAAATAGGTCCCCGCAAATCTGCCCGTTATGTGCAGAATTACACACGAGCGGTACAACGAGTGATGTGGGTGGTGCAACGGGTCAATGTAATATAGCGGTACAGCCGGCCCACAACCTCCCAAGTACCGCTCCAAAACAGAACCTAGTCCGTTGGTAGAGCGGTACATGGCCAGCACAACCTCCAGACCAATTCTGGAGTGGTACAACCACTCCACACACTGGTTGTACTGGTTGACTGCTCCAACCTCTTAGTGAAAAACAGGTAATACAAAAACAACCATAACTTTCGCATACGAGCTCCGAATTGAGCAAACTGAAGCTTGTTGGATAGCAGACGACAAGTACTATCCAAACAACGAATGGTTATAGCAAGAAGAGTAGTAGAAAAATTCCAATAATGTAGAGATGTGAAACCTCTATGAATGAAGAACCGGTAAAAACTCCAACATCGAAAACATCATATAAGATGCACATCAACTAGGTTTTGGATGAACACGAGCTTGTCATAAAGATGACCACAATCTCTAATACTCACAAAGATAAACACCAAACAAGAACCAAGAAAGTTGATGCAATGATGCAAATGGTTTGAGCTCTCAACGAACGATACTATCAAGCTACTCACTTGAGATCCCCCTTGACAGTATGACAATCTATCCTAAAATAGAAAAACCTATCAAGGGCAAACCTATACCTTGCACATAGTCCACTTCAGCTAGATTATGACGATCTTAACTTCCTCAAGATGGACCACCTTTCTTCATTGCGTTGGCTTGATGAAGACCGCTTGATTGCCCCCTCATACTCACTATGGGTGAGCCACTCTTCAACACCTCTTCACAAGTCCATTCCCACCACAATGGACAACAAGCTTCAAGCATGATGTCTTCATGATTATCCTATTGAACTTGCACACCACAATCTTGATGATCATCACCACTTGATGTCATCCTTCATGGGTTGAATGAGATCTTCCTCTTGACACAAGGCTATGAAAACACACCTAACCCCACAAAGAACTCCCACGAAGACCCTGGGTTAGTACACAAAAGCGTAATGGACAATTATTACCATACCATGGGATCACTTGATCCCTCTTGGTACATCTTGTACGCTTTGTGTATTGATCAACTTTATTTACTCTTTGTATTAGTATTGATCAACCTTGTGTCTTTATGACCATTCTTTGGATAATACCTTGAATACCACCTTCATCATCATATAAACTCCTTGAAACCAACAGATGGACTTCAAGAAGTGCCTATGGACAAATCCTTCGAACATAACTGAAGGAAACCATTATTCCATAGGGATTATCATCAATTACCAAAACCACATATGGAGAAATATGCTCTAACACATGAGAAGCTGTAAAAATAAACAAGTACAAGACAAAGGAGTCGGACACTTACACCAAAGTCTGGATTGCAATAATCATCCTTGTGCTAAGTTTGAAGACTCTGAAACAAAATGTGTACATGTATGTAGTAGCATCCTGCACATAAATCAAGGACTCGCATAAAAATCAATTATTTTTCTCCTATCACCTCGAGCATCAACATCCACGATAACTGTTTTCTCGTGATGACTAAGGCTTTTCTTTTGCCTAGTTTTCAAAACCTTCATGTGATAAATGAAGACGTATAATAGTTGTCATAATACAAGACTATTTCATAAAATAAATAATATTATTGTGTGCAGATATATGTTTTATTTTTCTGGTTAAAGAGTTCAAACCGCTATTTTGAAATATAATGGAACAACATAATATAACTTAAAGGTTGCGAAAATCATGGATGATTCACAAACTAAAATCATACACATTAGCTATGCGCACCGAATGAATACTTTAAGTGTCTAACAAAATATGATCTATAATAAAAAATAAGAAAAATTGGTATACTGATCTCGGATGTAGAAGGGCACTTGTGCATTACGAAGGATCACCAGTTGGTATACTGAGCCTAACCGTAGCAATCCAAATTAATCTATAGCTATGAAGTGACATGACAGCAATGGTGGGTTCTACCATAAGCGCATCGCACGCAAAATAAAAAAATTCCTACGCGAAGAACAACCAAGAACATGTTACGGAGATGGATCACAGATCTTTACCACTAGACGCGCAGTGTCGTGTAGAGGAAGTAGGTGTGGCAGCGCATCCGTGTGGTCTTTATCCTCCTTGTCAGATCTCCCTCGAACACTCTGTCGCCGGATCCCATGTAGAGGTTCGCCGCAGCGGCGCAGGTGCGCCGCCTCTAACGGTATCCACGCGTGCAGGAGGAACACCGTGCGACGTACTGCTAGGTCCGGATCACATGGTCGGCGGAAGCGAGTGGAGATGGCTAGTTGCCACACATGCAAAGCCCTAATGACGGCACCGAAGCAATCAACCCAATAGGTGTGCCGCACCTCCACTATATAAAGGCGTCCAGCGCGGGCTCAACTCTTGAGCCTCGCACGGACCCTAAAGCCCACATGTTCCTTCCCTTAAGCGCGTGTCCCTTTAGGTTCTCATTCACTTGGTCGCGAGTCACACCATGTCCGACTCGGCTACTCGGTAGCGGTCTCTAGCAAGACGTGCTGACTCCAAGTGTCTGATGAAGTTGGTTAGGCCAAATTGTACTTCATACTTTTGTTCCCTTTGCCACACGATATATGTTGTCGTGCTCAAGGTGACATGGTCATCCTTGTTGCCGCACGACCTCTTTCTCGTTCCGATGAATCTGACAACATTCAGATTATCTCATAATCCTCATCGCATGGCCATGCTTATCCACGTCAGATCACTTGAGGGGCCCACAGTATATATCTCCTAATGGGGGGGCAAATCCCATCTTGCTCAACCACGTCTCACGGCATGGGTTTGGACAAGCCCAAAACCTACCTTTGTAACTACAAAGTCATGGATTAGGTTTGGTCGGCCCAAATCAAGTATGTCACCATCCTGAGTACATGCACCAGCTCCGTTCTTAGGACATAGAACGAATGTTGTACTAGAAACTCACACATGACCTATCGATGCGTCTCATAGTTGGGTCTGTCCAACTCAGACCTTATCTCGACTGGATCCGACTACGTCGAATCCGACTAGATCTTTCTAAGTCCATATTATTCAGCTAGCATCCAATTCTACATGGTCAATGAGAACGGACCATCCACCATATCATATGATACTCTAGTTGGTTGTGCGTCCACACAACACTTTCGACTAGGGACCATTTATGACACTCATCATACAACGTATAGTCTCAGAAACAAGTCACGTACTTGTTAATACACATCATTGATAATGTTCAAGGACTATCTTTATTCATAAACACATAGCAAATATCATCATACACGATTGCCTCTAGGGCATATCTCCAACAGTTTCCTGTTGGGGAACGTTGCATGGGAAACAAAAAATTTCCTACGCACGCATAAGATCAATCCATGGTGATGACCATCTACGAGAGAAGAGATCAGATCCATATACCCTTATAGATCGGTAAGCGAGAAGCATTAAGAAACATGGTTGACGCAGTGGAACATCTTTGTGATCCAAATCGCAAGCCATCCCGCTATCCAATCACGATCTAGCACCGAACGGACGGCACCTCCGCGCTCAACACACGTAAAGCTCGATGACCATCTCTACCTTCTTGATCCAGTAAGAGGGGTGAAGAGGTATATGAGTTCTCCGGCAGCACGACGGCGTGGTGGTGGTGGTGGTGAACTAATCCAACAGGGCTTTGCCAAGTTATGTCAGACTATTCTAGATGGAGGAGACAATCTATGCAGGAGAGGGCAGCACGTGGCTTTTCAGGTTTGTGTTGCCCTCAAAACCTCCAATATATATATGAGGAAGAGGTGGGAGGGCTGCCTTGCCTCCTCCTCCAAAGAGGAGAGGTTTGGCCGAGCTAGGGAGGAGAGTCCTCCTCCAATTCGGTTTGGTGGAGGACTCCCTTCCTAGTTGGTCTCCTCCTTCCCTTTTTCCCTTTTTTCCTTTTCTTTTTACACTTGGCCGAAATAGGTCTTATTGGGCTGGCCGCACCAACCAACTAGGGGCTCATGCACCATCTTTAGGCCTACTAGGTACCCTCACGGGTGGGTGGCCTCTCCGGTGAAACCCGAGAACCCATTCGTCACTCCCGGTACTTTACCGGTAATGACCGAAATCGTTCCAGAAGCCAAATGCAACTTTCATATATATCAATATTTACCTCCAGACCATTCCGGAGCTCCTCGTTACGTCCGGGATCTCATCAGGGACTCCGATCAAATTTCGGTCATCAACATACCTAACTCAGTAAGACCAAAACGTCGGCAAACCTTAAGTGTGCAGACCCTGCGGGTTTGAGAACTATCTATACATGATCGAGACACTCTCCGATCACTAACCAATAGCAGGACTTGGATGTACATATTAGATCCTACATATTCTACAAAGATATTTATCCGTTGAACCTCTATGCCAAGGATTCAGTTAATCTGTGTAACATTCCTTTTGTCCTTCGGTATATTACTTGCCCAAGATTTGATCGTCGGTATCCCCAAACCTATTTGAATATCGTTACTGGAAAGTATCTTTACTCGTTCCATAATACAAAATCATGTGGATAACTCTTTAGTCACATTGCTTACAAGGCTGGTTGTGATGTTGTATTACCGAGGGGGCCCCTAGATAGCTCTCCGTCATACGAGTGACAAATCCCAGTCTTGATCCATGCTAACACAACGGACACCTTCGGAGATACCTGTAGAGCACCTTTATAGTCACCCAGTTACATTGCGATGTTTGATACACACAAGGTATTCCTCCGATGTCAGTGAGTTATATGATTTCATGGTCATAGGAACATATACTTGACATGCACAAAACAGTAGCAATAAAACGACACGATCACATGCTACGTTCATAGTTTAGGTCTTGTCCATCATATCATTATCCTAACGATGTGATCCCGTTATCAAGTGACAACACTTGCCTATGGCTAGGCAACCTTAACCATCTTTGATCAACGATCTATTCAACTGAAAAAACAAGAGGCTTACTAGGGACAGTGTGTTGTCTATGTATCCACAGATGTATCTGAGTTTCCATTCAATACAATTGTAGCATGGATAATAAAAGATTATCTTGAAAAGGAAATATAATAATAACTATTTTATTATTACTTCTATGGCATATTTCCAACAGTCTCCCACTTGCACTAGAGTAAATAATCTAGCTCACATCACTATGTGATTAACAATGTAACGAATCTAACACCCATACAGTTCTGGTGTTGATCAAGTTTTGCTCGTGGAAGAGGCTTAGTCAACGGGTCTGCAACATTCAGTTTCATGTGCACATTGCAAATGTTTATGTCCTCCTCCTTGATGTAATCACGGATGGAATTGAAGCGTCGCTTTATGTGTCTGGTCCTCTTGTGAAACCTTGGTTCCTTGGCTAAAGCAATGGCACCAGTGTTGTCACAGAACACAGTCATTGGATCGAGTGCATTTGGCACAACTCCAAGATATGTCATGAGCTGCTTCTTCCATGAACCTTCTTTAGCCGCCTATGAGGCAGCTATGTACTCCGCTTCGCATGTGGAATCAGCTACCATGATTTGCTTGGAACTGCGCGAGCTTACCGCACCCCCATTGAGAATAAATACATACCTAGTTTGTGACTTAGAATCATCCGGATCAGTGTCAAAGCTTGCACCGACGTAACCCTTTACGACGAGATCTTTGTCACCTCCATAAACGAGAAGCATTTCCTTAGTCCTTTTCAGGTACTTCAGAATAATCTTGACCGATGTCCAGTGCTCCATTCCTGGATTACTTTGAAACCTTCCCATCATATTTATGGAAAGGCTAACATCAGGTCATGTGCACCACATTGCATACATGATAGACCTTATGGCTGAAGCATAGGGGACGACACTCATCTTTAAGCTGTAGTCACTGGGCATTGAGTCTTACTCAACTTTATACCTTGTAACACAGGCAAGGACCCTTTCTTGGACTGTTCCATTTTGAACTTCTTCAAAACTTTATAAAGGAAAGTGCTCTGTGAAAGTCCTATCAAGCATCTTGATCTATATCTATAGATCTTGATGCCCAATATGTAAGCAGCTTCTCCCAGGTCCTTCATTGAAAAACTTTTATTCAAATAATCCTTTACGCTTTCCAAAAGTTCTATATTGTTTCCAATCAGCAATATGTCATCCACATATAATATTGGAAATGCTATAGATCTCCCACTCACTTTCTTGTAAATACAAGCTTCTCCATAAACTTGTATAAGCCCAAACGCCTTGATCACCTCATCAAAATGCTCATTCCAACTCTGAGATGCTTGCACCAGTCCATAAATGGATCGCTGGAGTTTGCACACTTTGTCACCATTCTTTGGATCGACAAAACTTTTCGGTTGCATCATATACAACTCTTCCTTAAGGAAACCGTTAAGGGACGCTATTTTGACATCCATCTGCCAAATTTCATAATAAAAAAACGAACCTATTGCTAACATGATTCTCAAGAACTTAAGCATCGCTACGGGTGAGAAAGTCTCATCATAGTCAACTCCTTGAACTTGTGAAAAAACATTTGCCACAAGTCAAGCTTTATAGACGATGACATTACCGTCTGCGTCCTTCTTCTTCTTAAAGATCCATTTCTTCTCAATAGCCTTTCAACCTTTAGGTAATACTTCCAAAGTCCATACTTTATTTTTCACACATGGATCCTATCTCCGATTTCATGGCCTCTAACCATTAGTTGGAATCCGGGACCACCATTGCTTCTCCTTAGCTTGTAGGTTCATCGTTTTTTAACAACATGATTGACAAGACAGGGTTGCCGTACCACTCAGGAGTAGTACTTGCCCTTATCGACCTACGAGGTCTGATAGCAACCCCATCTAAAGTTTCATGATTATCATCATTAGCTTCCTCTTCAACTATTGTAGGTTCCACAGAAACATCTTTTCGTGTTGTGCTTCTCTCTCGTTGAAGTAGAGGTTCTATAACCTCATCAAGTTTTACCTTCCTCCCACTCAATTCTTTCGAGAGGAAATCTTTCTCAAGAAAAGCTCTGTTTTTAGCGACAAACACTTTGCCTTCAAATCTGAGATAGAAGATGAACCCAACTATCTCTTTCGGGTATCCTATGAAGACGCATTTTTCCACTTTGGGTTCCAGCTTTTCAGGCTGAAGCTTTTTGACGTAAACATCACATCCCCAAACTTTAAGAAACGACAACTTTGGCTTATTGCCAAACCACAGTTCATATGGCGTCGTCCCAACGAGTTTCGATGGTGCCCTATTTAAAGTGAATACGGCTGTCTCTATTGCATAGCCCCAAAACGATAACGGAAGATCGGTAAGAGACATCATAGAATGCACCGTATCTAATAAATTACGATTACGATGTTCGAACACACCACTACGCTGTGGTGCTCTAGGCGGTGTCAACTGTGAAACAATTCCACATTGTCTTAAGTGAGTGCCAAACTCATAACTCAGATATTATGATCCTTGATCAGATCGTAGGAATTTGATCTTCTTGTTATGATGATTTTCAACTTCACTCTGAAATGGTTTGAACTTTTCAAACGTTTCAGACTTGTGTTTCATCAAGTAAATATAACCATATCTACTTAAACCATCTGTGAAGGTGAGAAAATGACGATAACCACCGCGCGCCTCTATTCTCATTGGTCCTCACACATCAGTATGTATGATCTCCAACAAGTCACTTGCATGCTCCATTGTTCCGGAGAACGGAGTCTTAGTCATCTAGCCCATGAGGCATGTTTCACCTGTGCCAAGTGATTCAAAATCAAGTGACTCCAACAGTCCATCAGCATGGAGTTTCTTCATGTGTTTTATACCAATATGACCTAAGATAGAGTGCCACAAGAATGTGGAGTTATCATTATCAACTCTACATCTTTTGGCTTCAATGTTATGGATATGTGTGTCATCACTATTGAGGTTCAACATGAACAAACCCTTCACACTGGGTGCATGACCATAAAAGATATTGCTCATATAAATAGAGCAACCATTATTCTCTGACTCAAACGAGCAACCGTCTCGCAATAAACAAGATCCAGATATAATGTTCATGCTTAATACAGGCACTAAATAACAATTATTTAGGTTCATCACTAATCCCGAAGGTAATTGAAGTGAGAGCGTGCCGACGGCGATCACATCAACCTTGGAACCATTTCCCACGCGTATCGTCACTTCGTCCTTTGCCAACCTTCATCTATTCTGTAGTTCCTTCTTTGAGTTGCAAATGTGAGCAACCGAACCGGTATCAAATACCGAGGCACTACAACGAGATTTGGTGAGGTACATGTCAATAACATGTATATCAAATATTCCTTGTTTGGTGTTGGTCGCCTTCTTATTGGCCAGATACTTGGGGGAGTTCCGCTTCCAGTGACCAGTCCCCTTGCAATGATAACACTCAGTTTCCAGCTTGGGTCCAGCCTTGGGTTTCTTCGTAGGAGGGGCAACAACTTTGCCACTCTTCTTGGAGTTACCTTCTTGCCCTTGCCGTTTTACTTGAAACTGGTGGTCTTATTGACCATCAACACTCGATGTTCTTTCTGGATTTCTGACTCAGCGACTTTTAGCATCGCAAATAGCTTGGCGAGTGGTTTATTCATCCCTTGCATGTTGTAGTTCAACACGAAGCTTTTATAGCTAGGTGGCAGTGATTGAAGAACTCTGTTAGTGATTGCCTTTGGCGGGAGATCAATTCCCAGCTCAACCAGACGGTTAGAGTACCCAGACATTCTGAGCAGATGTTCGCCTAAGACACGTTCTCCTCAATTTGTAACCATATAAATTATTGGAGGTCTCATACCTCTCGATCAAAGCATTCTTATCAAAGATAAACTTCAACTCATGGAACATCTCATATGATCCATGACGTTCAAAACGTCTTTGAAGTCCCGGTTCTAAGCCATACAAAACTGCATGTTGAACTACTGAGTGGTCATCCTGATGCGACTGCCAAGCGTTCATAACGTCTTGGGTCGCCAGTTGGGGTGCTGCTTCACCTAACGATGCATCAAGGACATATTGCTTTTGGGAAACCATGAGGATAAGCCTCAGATTACGGGCCCAGTCAACAAAGTTGCTTCCATAATATTTTGGCATAGCTTTCTCTAGGAATGCATTAAAATTCAGGGGTGCTACTGTGCGAGCCATTGATCTACAACATGAATTTGCAAACATTACTTAGACTATGTTCAATATAATTGAGTTTAGTTAATCAAATTACAAATAAACTCCCACTCAAATTGACATCCCTCTAGTCATTCGAGTGAAACATGATGCAAATTCACTAACTCAAGTCCGATCATCATGTGAGTTGAGTTAGCTACAATGGTGAACATCTCTATGTAGATCATATCTACTATATGACTCATGTTCAGCCTTTTGGTCATTTGTATTTTGAGGCCATGTGTGTAGATGCTAGGCTCATCAAGTTTAACCTGAGTGTTCCGCGTGTGCAACTGTTTTGCACCCGTTGAATTTGAATGTATAGTCAATCACGCCCGATCATCACGTGGCGTCTCGAAACGACAAACTGTCGCAATGGTGCACACTCAAGGAGAACATTATTTTATCTTGAAATTTTTGTGAGGGATCACCTTATAATGCTACCGTCATTGTAGCGACCCGACTCAAAACGAGTCAAGCCTCTGTGTTTCTGTGCCATCCCTGGATCAGTATGCTGGCACACACAGTACATCAATGTATATATCAAAGTGCAATCACATGTAAATAGCGTAAAACTGATATATACCTTAAATATCTCAGCGGAAGCAGTCAAGGGAGTGGAGTCCCAATAAACACCAACGGCAAGTTGAGTGCGGACCGTAACCCTGAATCGTACTCTTACTCGTCGAAGAAAATATCTACAACATAAGACGTTGTAGCCGTGTAGGTCAGCATATTGAATATGCCGGCAAGTCACATAAGAGAGGGGAGAAAAGTAATCATTTATACTATATGCATATATGGCAGGTGGGGCTATAAGTTTTTAGCGAAAAGCAAGTTTTTCTCCTACAACAAGAGTGGGCTAAAAGCAAAATGTTACTACTTTGTTGGTTGTTAACGAGATGGTTCCGCCAACCAGTTCTCGTACTCGAGTTATCAATAATTACCCTCATCAAATATATTTAATATTGTTGAGAAATCCAGATAACTTCAGTTCCTTTGGCTCAAGTTGTCCATGACCGTGGACACGGCTAATCGATTAGGTTTGAGTACTCTGCAGAGTTTTGCACACGTTCCCCACAAGATTTGATCGCCTCCGTGTATGTCCTCGCACTTCAGGGTGTTTGAAGACCGAATGATCAAAACATGGTCTTTCAACGAGTCCCTCTGAATCCCTGTCGGTGCCCATCCATTCCTACCGTTCTTCTACATCTGCTAGCACCGCCTGTCCACAGTCGCCGCGTTGTCCAACCAAGCCAGAGCCCATAATGACTTGTGGCTGTGCAGGTAAGCCTTGGGTCTTGAAAATATCCGTCCGTCTCTTTGAGCCTGGGTGAAGCTTTCCGCACGATGTCATGGCCGTCCCCAGCATCTCGGGCATCCACTGGGTTCTCCAGGGAGCCGATCAACCGTCCTTCACCCAGAGTTGCATTGCGTCCGAGGTCTTGAAAATCTTGTCTTAACCAGTCTTGATTATTTAATCAACCTCGCATCACTCGTGTTATGCACTCAACCGAAATCTCGTCTACTCAAGCATAGCAATATGCAATTTGTCGTCCCGGGGCCAAGTATCGGGGTTGTTGTGTGCCTACCACATGATACTACAATCTATACTAAAATTGCCAAGTACCTACTCAGCATGCAATTGGGTATAGGAGGGTAGAACTACGATGCATAAAACATAGGTGATAGTATGATCAAAGTGACTTGCCTGGTGATGTTGACGAAGAAGAATTTCTCGAGAAATAACTTGATAGACTACTCGTCACTCTCCGATGAAATCTATATAACAAACATATCATTCACATAAGCACTCATAGTAGCAATCATTCTAGCAATCAATTAACAAACAGCAATAAAAGTTGATGCAATCAAAAATCAATAAGAGAGAGCGGATAAAAATCCAAAGGAAACTTCAAAGAAGCTAGGAAGCCTTCTACTACATCAAACACTATATAGTTTTTGTTCTAACTGAAAATAAAACACTAAAATAGAAAAAATAACAGAAAACAAAATATAAAATAACTAAGATAACAGAAGTAAAATTTACAAAACAATATTTTTTATAAGTATTTTCAAAATAGGAAATCAAACTAGGAATGCAATCAATTCGCAAGTTAGTATAGAACTAGAATTGATTCCATGCAAACAAATAAAATAAAAATAAAAACTTGTTGAGAACCTACTGTTTAACTAACAGAAACTAAACATAAACTTTCTGAAACATAAGAAAAATTAAATTAAAGACAATTATAGAAAAAGAAATAGCCATAATCCTAAAAGAACTAAAACAGAATCTGTTTTGGTAAAAACCCCAAGTAAAAATATTTTTAAAAAACTGAAACTATTGAAAGATATGATCAACAGGAAGCAGCAGCAAAAAGAATCAAATTAAAAGCTATTTTTAAACTCCCGGAATAAGCAAAACAAGCTTTAATTCAAATCTGATCTAACTCAATTTTTATGAATCCAAAGATAGACAAATTATATATCTACAGAAACTGCATAAAATTTGTGATCCAAGGCAAAAAGAATCACCTAATTCGAAGTTATAGACTAATAGATATGAATTTTCTAAGATTGCAATTTTCTAAAAAAACTGCAATACGGGATTTCGTGAATCTCACTATGGGTGATAGAGAGGAAGAACTCCGGCGAGGTAGCTGCTCCGGCGAGGTGGGGAGGTCGTCGGCGGGGAGGGGGAACGGCGGAGGGGGTCCCGGAGGCGAGGAAGGGGGCGTCAGGGGCTCCTGGGCGTTCTTCTGTTCGGCTCCTTGCAGGAACAACAATGGTGGGGGCGTCATGGCTACGGGCAGGGAGAGGGCGAGCTGATGGGGAAAATGGAACGAGGAGAGGAGGGGCGTTCTTATAGGGGTGGTGGGAGGCTTGGGAAGGAAGTGTAGCCCGCGAATCGGGGGAGGGAAGCTTCCTGGGAAGCTTCTGCCATGGCCACACAAGGAAGCTCGTGAGGAGGAAGAAGAAGGTGGGATTGGGCCTGATTGGTTTCCTAACGTGGCCCAAGTACATTCCTAAAATAAGAGATCTCTTTCCCTTTTTATTAAAACAAGAATTAATACGATTAAAAGGAAATAGAATATCCTCGGAATATAGGGGTATAATATATTAAAATTTTCAGAAAAATAAATCCAAAAAGATGGGCATTTTTCCACTACCAAAATAAATACTTGAAAAAAAATGTTTTTTTAGGAAATCCCTAAATGCTTTATTTCTTTTTGCAAATATTTTCTCAAATAAATCTTGGGTTTCATAGCTCAAATATTTCAAAGAATATCCTCGGGTTTTGGAGGGTCATGTTTCTCCTCTCTTTTTCTTGCTTGACAAGATATGGTTCCGGCATTCCGTGAGTGTGGAAGAAACAAAATGCAAAGCAAAATCGAAAGGAATTCCAATGCCACCTTGATTCAAATTCTTTATAGTTGAAGAAGTCATGCTATCTCCTCTCGCTGATTTTAAAAGAAGATGAATTTCAATTCACAGGAAAAAGGGGAAAGTCATTTTATTCCCTCTCATTCAAAAGTTTTTTTGAAAAGTTTCAAATTTCACACAAGTTTCAATCACTCAAGAAAAGAAACAAACAATCTAATAATTATTTTAACATTCCAAAATTTGGGATGTTACAGTCATCCTAAGCAAAATAAGGTGCATAAAAGGATTAACATCACATTCCAATCATAAGTGACATGATATGGCCATGAACTTGTGCTTTTGATCTCCATCTTGAAAGCACCGTCATGATCTCCATCGACACCGGCGCCACACCATGATCTCCATCATCATGATATCCATCATTCTTCTATCATCGAGGTTGTCGCACTAACCATGCTTGTTGCTACTAAAGCAATTGAACTGGCGATAAAGCAAAGCATCACCAAGCGCAAAATAATTAAAGACAACCCTATGGCTCATGTCGGTTGTCGTAGCATCGACATGCAAGTCGATATTTAACTATTACAACATGATCATATCATACATTAAATATATCATATCATGTCTTTGGCCATATCATATCACATCATACACTACAAAAATAAGTTAGACGTCCTCTAATTTGTTGTTGCATGTTTTACGTGGATGCTATGGGTATCTAGGATGATCGCATCTTACTTACACAAAACCACAACGGTGATACACAAGTTGCTATTTAACATTCTCCAAGGACCGCCTTTGTCAAATCCGATTCAACTAAAGTAGGAGAAACAGACACCCGCCAGCCATATTTATGCAACAAGTTGCCTAGTTAGTCGATGGAACCGGTCTCTCGTAAGTGTACGAGTAATGTTGGTCCGAGCCGCTTCATCCAACAATACCGCCATAAGAATAAAAGACAAAGGAGGGCAGCAATCTGAATATCAACGCCCACAAACTCCTTTGTGTTCTACTCGAGATGTCATCTACGCATAGACCTAGCTCATGATGCCACTGTCGGGGAACGTTGCATGGAAAAAAAATCCTACGCACACATAAGATCTATCCATGGTGATGACCATCTATGAGAGGAGAGATCAGATCCACATACCCTTGTAGATCGCTAAGTGGGAAGCGTTAAGAAAAACGTGGTTGATGTAGTCGAACATCTTCGTCATCCAAATCGCAAGCCGTCCCACGATCTAATCACGATCTAGCGCCAAACGGACGACGCCTCCGCGTTCAGCACACGTACAGCTCGATTATGATCTCTGCCTTTATGATCCAGCAAGAGGGGCGAAGATGTAGATGAGTTCTCCGGTAGCACGATGGCGTGGTGGTGGTGGTGGTGAACTAATCCAGAAGGGCTTCGCCAAGATATGCTAGACTATTCTAGACGAGGGAGACAATCTATAGAGGAGAGGACAACACATGGTTTTTCAGGTCTGTGTTGACCTCAGAACCTCCACTATATATAGGAGGAAGGGGTGGGATGGCTTCCTTGCCTACTCCTCCAACGAGGATAGGTTCGGTTGAGCTAGGGAGGAGAGTCCTCCTCCAATTTGGTATGGTGGAGAACTCTCTTCCTAGTTGGTCTCCTCCTTCCTTTTTTTTCCTTTTTTTCCTTTTATTTTTACACTTGGCCGAAAAAGGTCTTATTGGGTTGGTCACACCAGCCCACTAGGGGCTGGTGCGCCACCTTTAGGCCTACTAGGTCCCCTCCCGGGTGGGTGGCCATTCGTCACTCCCGGTACTTTACGGGTAATGCCCGAAATCGTTCCGGAAGCCAAATGCAACTTTCCTGTATATCTATCTTTACCTCCAGACCATTTTGGAGCTCCTGGTGACGTCTAAGATCTCATACGGGACTCCGAACAACTTTCTGTCACCAACATACATAACTCAATAATACCGAAACGTCACCGAACCTTAAGTGTGCAGACCCCTCGGGTTCGAGAACTATGTATACATGATCGAGACACTTTCCGATCAATAACCAACAGCGGGACGTGGATGTCCATATTAGCTCCTACATATTCTACGAAGATCTTTATCAGTTTAATCTCTATGTCAAGGATTCAGTTAATCCGTATAAGATTCATTGTGTCCTTTGGTATGTTACTTGCCCAAGATTCGATTGTTGGTATCTCCATACTGCTACTTCATGAGCTTTCGTTGGTTTTCCCTTGAAGAGGAAATGGTGATGCAACAAAGTAGATAATTATTTCCCTCGTTTGTTGAGAACCAAGGTATCAATCCAGTAGGAGGAACAAGCAAGGCCCCAATCGTAGTACCTACACAAACAATCATACACATGCACAAAACGCTAAAAAGGGGTTGTCAATCCCTTCAGAGTTATTTGCAAGGATGAGATCTAATAGAGGTAGATATAAAAGATTGCGGAAACAAAAGTAAATAAATAGCAGCAAGATATTTTTGGTATTTTTGGTTTATAGATCTGAAAGTATAATAGGGAAAATAGACCCGGGGCCATAGGTTTCACTAGAGGCTTCTCTCATGTAGGAAAGTAATACGGTGGGTGAACAAATTACTATCGAGCAATTTATAGAAAAGCGAATAATTACGAAGATATCCAAGGCAATGATTATGCATGTAGGATTCACGTTCGTGTCATCTAGACTAAAACAATTCTACATCTACTACTATTACTCCACACATCGACCGACTCGTGCGAGCATCTAGAGTATTAAGTTCATGAAGAACAGAGTAACACATTAAGTAAGATGACATGATGTAGAGGGATAAACTCAAGAGGTATGATGAAAACCTCATCTTTTTTATGCTCGATGGCAACACAATACGTGCCTTGCTACCCCTACTTTCTCACTAGGTGAGGACGCCGCAAGATTGAACCCAAAACTAAGCACTTCTCCCATTGCAAGAATTACCAATCTAGTTGGCCATACCAAACCAATAACTTGAAGAGCCTTCCTAAGATATGAAATCATGCATATAAGAATTCAAAAGAGTTCAAATTATATTCATGGATAATCTGAACATAAACTCACAATTCATCGGATCTCGACAAACACACCGCAAAAGAGTACTACATCGGATAGATCTCAATAAAGATCATGAAGAACATGGTATTGAAGATCAAAGAGAGAGAATAATCCATCTAGCTACTAGCTATGGACCCTTAGGTGTGTGGTGAACTACTCACACATCATAGGAGGGGCAATGGAGTTGATGTAGATGCCCTCCATGATCAATTCCCTCTCTGGCAGATTACCGGAAAAGGCTCCCAGATTGGATCTCACGAGAATAGAGGCTCTCGGTGGCGGAAAAGTATTTTCGTGGCTCTCCTTTGAAATGTGGGAATATTTGGGAATTTATAGGCCAAAGAATAAGGTTAGGATACCTGCAGAGGACCCACAAGCCCCCCCCCCTAGGGTGCCATGCAGGCTTGTGGCCTCCCGGCAGGTGCCCTGCCCCCTGCTCCAAGTCTTCTGGGTTTCTTCTGGTCCAAGAAAATTATTCTGGAGATTTTATTCCGTTCGGACTCCATTTAATATTCCTTATCTGCAATACTCAAAAACATGGAAAAAAATAAGAACTGGCACTAGGCTCTAGATTAATAGGTTAGTCCCAAAAATAATATAAAACAACATATTAATGCATATAAAATATCCAAAATAGATAATATAATAGCATGGAGCAATCAAAAAAGTTAGATACGTTGGAGACGTATCAAGCATCCCCAAGCTTAATTCCTGCTCGTCCTCGAGTAGGTAAATGATAAAAACAGAATGTTTGGTGTGGGATGCTACCTAACATATTTATCCATGTAATATTCTATATTGTGGCATGAATATTCATATCCATAAGATTCAAAACAAAAGTCTAATGTTGACATAAAAACAATAATACTTCAAGCATACTAACAAGGCAATTGCTTCCTTGCGAAATAACATGGTCTTAGAAAGTTATCCCTACAAAACTATATGGTCTGGCTATGCTCCATCTTACCACATAAAGTATCTAAATCTTGCACAACCCCAATTAAGATCAAGCAATTGTTTCACACTTTTTATGTTCTCAAACATTTTCAACTCTCACACAATACATGGGCGTGAGCCATGGATATAGCAGTGTAGCTGGAATAGAATATGGTATAGGTTACGAAAAAAAGGAGAAGGTAGTCTAACATCAACTAGGCGTATCAACGGGCTATGGAGATGCCCATAAATAGATATCAATGTGAGTGAGTAGGGATTGCCATGCAACAAATGCACTAGAGCTATAAGTGTATGAAAGCTCAAAAAGGAAACCTAAGTGGTTGTGCAACAGATGTAATTCCACTAGTTATATGGAAGTGACAAAATAGGAGACTCTCTATGAAGAACAAGGTGCTATTATGAAGCACAAGTGTGTAAAAGGATAGTAGAATTTTCCGTTCTCTCTTTCTCTCATTTTTTTGTGGGCATCTTTGGCCTCTCTTTTTTGGGGATTCGCTGGCCTCTTTTATTTTTTTGTAAAGTCCGGAGACTCATCCCAACTTGTGAGGGAATCATAGCTTCCATCATCCTTTTCTCACATGAAACAAAGCTCTAATAATGCAAATCATCACAATTTTATTTACTTACAACTCAAAGATTACAACTCGATATCTTGAACAAAATATGACTCTATAAGCAATATGGAAGTGATGGTGCGTGTCATAAAAAGCGGGACGGTGGTGTTGCATTGCAATATATCTCGGAATGGCTATGAAAATGCCATAATAGGTAGATATGGTGATTGTTTTGAGGAAAATATATGGTGACTGTTTTGAGGAAGGTGGGTTTAATGTACCGGCGAAAGTTAGGCGGTACTAGAGAGGCTAGCAAAGGTGGAAGGGTGAGAGTGCGTATAATCCATGGACTCAACATTAGTCATAAAGAACTCACATACATATTGCAAAAGCCTGTTAGATATCGAAGCGAAGTATTAGACGCATGCTCCTATGGGAAGGGTTGGTAGGAGTTAACCATTGCACGATCCCGACCTCCGCACAAAGGTTGACAATCATTAAACAAATAATGCTCCGACTTCATCACATAACAGTTCACCATATGTGCATGCTATGGGAATCACAAGCTTTAACAGAAGTATTTCTTCCAATTCACAATTACTTGCTAGCATGACTCTCATATTACCATCTTCATATCTCAAAACTATATGCAAGGAATCAAACTTCTCATCATATTCAATGCACTTAATATGAAAGTTTTTATTATATCCCTCTTTGATGCCCGTTATATTAGGACTAAATTCAAAACCTAAACCAATTACCATGATGTTTCAAGAACTCTCAAAATAATAAAAGTGAGGTATATGAGTTTAATAATTTCTATAAAATAAAACTTTCATATTAAGGGCCCTTAATATGAAAGTTTTTATTATATCCCTCTTGGATGCCCATTATATTAGGACTAAATTCATAACCTAAACCAATTACCATGATGTTTCAAGAACTGTCAAAATAATATAAGTAAGGTACAAGAGTTTAATAATTTCTATAAAATAAAACACCGTCGTGCTCTAAAAGATATAAGTGAAGCACTAGAGCAAGATTACCTAGCTCAAAAGATATAAGTGAAACACAAACAGTATTCCAATAAATTCATGATTCAGCGTGTATCTCTCAAAAGATGTGTGCATCAATGATGATTATGGCAAAATAAAAAGTTAAGAATCATATCATACAAGACGCTCCAAGAAAAACACATATCATGTGGTGAATAAAAATATAGCCTCAACTAAATGTACCAATGGATTGAAGAGGAAAGAGGGGATGCCTTCCGGAGCATCCCCAAGCTTAGGCTCTTTAGTATTCTTGAATATGGCTTAGGCTACCTTGTGCATACCCAAGCTTAGGATCTTGCTACTCCTTATTCCATAGTCCATCAAATCTTTACCCAAAACTTGAAATCTTCACAACACAAAACTCAACAGAAAACTCATGAGATCCGTTAGTATAAGAAAAATAAGTCACCACTTAGGTACTGCTATGAACTCATTATTTATTTATATTGGTGTAATATTTACTGTATTCTAATTTCTCCATGGTTCATACCCCCCGATAAAACCCATACGTTCATCAAAATAAGCAAACAACACAAAGAAAATAGAATCTATCAAAAACAAAACAGTTTGTAGCAATCTGTTTTCTTCGAATACTTCTCTAACTATAGAAGTTCTGAAAAATTAGGTCAATTTGGGCAATTTGTAGATCAACCTTGTGTAAAAAAAATTCAGAGCAAAAGCAAGTTCCAGTGAATTTACAAAATTCCTGGACGAAGGGTGAAAGTTTCTGTTTTTCAGCAAAATCAACTTGCGAACACCATAGACCATCCCAAAGGTCTTACTTGGCTAAAACACTAATTGAAACAAGAAAACACAATTATTACAGAGGTAATAATGTGTGCAACACTAAAAAACATAAGGAAAAAAATATAATTGGGTTGCCTCCCAACAAGCGCTATTGTTTAACGCCCCTAGCTAGGCATGATGATTTCAATGATGCTCGCATAAAAAGTAGTAACTGAGATATGCAAAAGAGCAGAATGAATAGAAAGAAAAACACATTTAAGTCTAACCCACTTCCTATGCATAGGGATTTTGTGAGCAAAAAATTTATGGTAACAAGAACCAACTAGCATAGGAAGGCAAAACAATCATAACTTCAAAACTTTGAACACATAGAGAGGAAACTTCATATTATTGAAATCCATACAAGCATATGTTCCTCCATCATAATATATTTCTGTAGTATCATGAAGGAATTCAAAAATATAATTGTCATATAAAATTTTCTCATCATGGTCCACATGCATGCAAAGTTGACACTCTTCCAAAATAGCGGGATTATCATTATCTAAAGTCATGACCTCTCCAAACCGACTTTTATCAAAACATTCATAAGATTGAACAATCTCCAAATATGTGGGATTCTTTTTACCTAAAGTTCACACTCTTCCAAACCCACTTTCGATATCATATTCATCAAGACTATTAAATAAATTATCAAGATCATAAGTAGCATTATCTCCCCAATCATGATCATTGCAATAAGTAGTGGTCATGGCAAACTCGTCATATATAGCATCCCCAAGATTGTGGGTTTGCATAATATTAGCACAACTGATAATAATAGAATTTATAATAATATCATTGCAATCATGATTTTCATTCAAGGAAACATCATGAATCACTTCATCACAATTTTCAGATTCACGGATCTCAAGCAAAACTTCATGGAGATAATCAAGTACCCTCAACTCACTAGCAATTGGTTCATCATAATTGGACCTCTTGAAAAGATTAGCAAGTGGATGGGGATCCATATCAATATATTTTTAGCAATCAAGGATGCAAGCAAATAGAAGGCACATGGTAACACAAGTAGACAAAAAGAGATCCGGCCAGAAAAAGGCGAATAAAATGACAAATTGGTGAAGTGGGGGAGAGAAAAACAAGAGGCAAATGGCAAATAAAGTAAATGCAAGAGATGAGTTTGTGATGGGTAATTGGTAGGCTTGATCTTGCTATGTATCCTCCCCGGCAACAGCGCCAGAAATCCTTCTTGCTACTTTTGAGCTTGCGTTGGTTTTCCCTTGAAGAGGAAAGGGTGATCAACAAAGTAGATAAGTATTTCCCTCGGTTTGTTGAGAACCAAGGTATCAATCCAGTAGGAGGAACAAGCAAGGCCCCAGTTACAGTACCTACACAAACAATAAAACACTTGCACCCAACGCTAAAAAGGGGTTGTCAATCCTTTCAGTGTTATTTGCAAGGATGATATCTAATAAAGGTGATGCAGCACAGGAGGAGTAAGTATTTCCCTCAGTTTGAGAACCAAGGTATCAATCTAGTAGGAGAATCTCTTCAAGTCTAGGGTACCTGCACAAACATAAAGAGCTTGCACCCAACGCTATAAAGGGGTTGTCAATCCCTTCACGATTGATTGCAAAGTGAGATCTGAAGGCGGAAAGTGCAACGAAGAAAAAGTGTAAGGCTGAAAATATGGTGTGGAGTAGACCCGGGGGGCATAGTGTTCACTTGAGGCTTCTCTCAAATTAGCAAATATTACGGTGGGTGAACAAATTACTGTCGAGCAATTGATAGAACCGCGCAAAGTCATGACGATACCTAAGGCAATGATAATACATATAGGCATCACGTCCGAGACAAGTAGACCGATACTTTCTGCATCTACTACTACTACTCCACACATCGACCGCTATCCAGCATGCATCTAGTGTACTGAGTTCATGACGAACAGAGTAACACCTTAAGCAAGATGACATGATGTAGAGGGATAATCTCGAACCCATGATGAAAACCCCATCTTTTTACCCTTGACGGAAACAACACGATGCGTGCCTCGCTACCCCTTCTATCACTTGGTGAGGTCACCGCATGGTATGAACCCAAAACCAAGCACTTCTCCCATTGCAAGAATCATAGATCTAGTTGGCCATACAAAACCCACAACTCGAAGAGAATTACAAGGATATGAAATCATGCATCAGAGAGATCAGAAGAAACTCAAATAAGATCCATAGATAATCTGATCATAAATCCACAATTCATCAGATCTCGACAAACACACCGCAAAAGAAGATTACATAGGATAGATCTCCATGAAGATCATGGAGAACTTTGTATTGAAGATCCAAGAGAGAGAAGAAACCATCTAGCTAGTAGCTATGGACCCGTAGGTCAATGGTGAACTACTCACGCATCATCGGAGAGGTCATGGTGCTGATGAAGAAGCCCTCCGTGTCCGAATTCCCCCTCCGGCAGGGCACCAGAACGTGCCCCAGATGGGATCTTGCGAAGACAGAAGTTTGCGGCGGTGGAAGAGTACTTTCGATGATCTCCTGATTTTTTCTGGAATTTTAGGGAATATATAGGCGCAAAACCTAGGGCAGAGGTGGCCCAAGGAGCCCACAAGCCACGGAGGCGCGGGCCCCCCTAGCCGCGGCTAGGGGGCTTGTGGGGTCCCTGCAGGCCCCCTGTCCTGATTCTCCGGCTTCCCGATCTTTTTCTGTTTCGGAAAAAAATCTTTTTGGCAGTTTCATTCCGTTTGGACTCCGGTCAAAATCCTCCTCTGAAAGGGGTCAAAAACATGGAAAAAACAAGAACTGGCACTTGTACTGAGTTAATAAGTTAGTCCCAAAAATTATATAAAGGCATGCAAAACATCCAAAGTTTGACAAGATAATAGCATGAAAACATAAAAAATTATAGATACGTTGGAGACGTATCAAGCATCCCCAAGCTTAACTCCTGCTCGTCCTCGAGTAGGGAAGTGATAAAGAATGAATTTTTGATGTGGAATGCTACCTAGCATAGTTGTCCTTTGCAACTTCTTTCATGTGGCATGAGTGTTCAGATCCGTGAGATTCAAAACAATAGTTTGCTATTGACATGAAAACAATAATACTTCAAGCAAACTAGCAAGGTAATCATGAACTTTCAAAATAACAAGGCCAAGGAAAGTTATCCCTACAAAATCATATAGTCTGGTTATGTTCCATCATCCTCACACAACTAATGTAAATCATGCACAACCCCGGTATTGGCCAAGTAATAGTTTTCGCACTCTTACTTTCTCAAACTTTTTATAACTATCACGCAATACATGAGCGTGAGCCATGGATATAGCACTATAGGTGGAATAGAGTGTGGTGGTGGTTGTGAGACAAAAAGGATAAGATGGTCACATTGACTCGGCGTATTAAAGGGCTATGGAGATGCCCATTAATAGATATCAATGTGAATGAGTAGGGATTGCCATACAAGGGATGCACTAGAGCTATAAGTATGTGAAAGCTCAAAAGTAGAACTAGTGGGTGTGCATCCAACTTGCTTGCTCATGAAGACCTAGGGCAATTTTGAGGAAGCCCATCATTGGAATATACAAGCCAAGTTATATAATAAAGATTCCCACTAGCATATGGTAGTGACAAAGCAAGAAGCTCTCAATCATGAAGAACATGGTGCTATTATGAAGCACAAGTGTGGAAAATATAGTAGCATTGTCCCTTCTCTCTTTTTCTCTCTTTTTTTGGGCTCTTAGGCCTGTTTTTTATCTTTTCTCCTTTTTTGTTTTTGGGCTCTTTGGCCTCTTTTTTTTATTCCTCACATGGGACAATGCTCTAATAATTATGATCATCACACTTTTATTTTTGTTTTTGGACTCTATAGGAAATGCCTCCTGCAGTGTACCCGGATGTGCAGCGATCTAGCTTGGCGTATGACGTTGAAACATCTCGCTAGCTATCTTACGATCATGCAATGGCAATATGAGAGTGACAGCACAAGTCATGAGACAGAACGTGGGAGTTTCATGGCAATATATCTCGGAATGGCTATGAAAATGCCATAGTAGGTAGGTATGGTGTCTGTTTTGAGGAAGGCATATGGTGGGTTTGTGTACCGGCGAAAGTAGCGCGGCACTAGAGAGGCTAGCAATGGTGGAAGGTGAAAGTGCATCTATACCATGGACTCACATTAGTCATGAAGAACTCACATACTTGTTGCGAAAGTTTTTATTAGTAATCGAAACAAAGTGCTAAACGCATACTCCTAGGGAAAGGGTTGGTAGGTGTTAACCATCGCGCGATCCCTACCTCAACACAAAGGATGACAATCAATAGATCAATTACACTCCGACTTCCTAACATAGCGGTTCACCATACGTGCATGCTATGGGAATCACTAATTTCAAACACAAGTATTTCTAGATTCACAACACCCTACTAACATAACTCTTAATATTACCAAATCCACGCCTCAAAACTAATTGAGAGGAATCAAAACTTCTCTTTCTACTCAATGCACATGAAGATGGAGGTTGTTGTATCCTCTTTGGGTACCTATCACCTTTGGGACTACTTTCATAGCATGAGCCAACTACCAAGCCACGCACCGCCGTGCTCTAAAAGATCTAAGTGAAGCACATGGAGCAAAATTATCTAGCTCAAAGGATATAAGTGAAGCACTATGAGCATTCTAGCAAAATCATGATGAGTGCATGTATCTCTCTAAAGGTGTGCAGCAAGGATGATTGTGACACAACAAAATGAAAAGACTCCTAAGATACAAGACGCTCCAAGCAAAACACATATCATGTGGTGAATAAAAATATAGCTCCAAGTAATGTTACCGATGGATTGAAGACGAAAGAGGGGATGCCTTCCCGGGGCATACCCAAGCTTAGGATTTTTGGTGTCCTTCCATTTGGCTTGGGATGCCTTGGGCATACCCAAGCTTGAGCTCTTTCCACTCCTTATCTCTTTGTCCATGAGAACGTCACCCAAAACTTGAAAACTTCACAACACAAAACTTAAACACAAACTCGTGATAACATTAGCACAAGAAAACAAACTACCACCTCTTTAGATACTGTAGCAATCTTAATTTCTATTTGTATTGGTTTTGGGCTACTGTATTCTCACTTTTCCATGGCTAGTACCCCCGATACTATCCATAGTTTCATCAAAACAAGCAACCAACTCAACAAAAAAACAGAATCTGTCAAAAACAGACGAGTCTGTAGCAATCTGTATACTTCGTATACTTCTGGTACCTCAAAAATTCTGAAACATTACGACTGCCTAGGAAAAAGGCATATCAACCAGAAGCAAAAATAATCAACTCAAAATCTCTTTCTGAATAAAAGTTAAAAATCATCTCGTGAGAGAAAAGTTTCTGTCTTTTTCCAGCAGGATCAAACAACCATCACCAAGACTAGTCATAAAGGTTTTGCTTGGCTCAAACACAAAAAGAAACACAAAAAACACAATCACAACAGAATTATGATGGTATGGACGCAACAAAACAGAAAGAAAAAGATAAATTCATTGGGTTTCTCCCAACAAGTGCTATTGTTTAATGCCCTTAGCTAGGCATAAAAGCGATAGAATCACGTATCGTCGTCTTTGGTGCTCAAACCATAAGTGGCCCTCATCATGGATTCATAAGGCAATCTTATTTTCTTTATAGGAAAGTGTTACATGCCCTTCCTTAAAGGAAATTGAAATCTAATATTCCCTTCCTTCATATCGATGATGGCACCGATAGTCCTTAGGAAAGGTCTACCAAGAATAATAGGGCATGTAGGATTGCAATCTATGTCAAGCACAATGAAATCCACGGGTACATAGTTCCTATTTGCAATAATAAGAACATCATTGATCCTTCCCATGGGTTTCTTGAGAGTAGAATCCGCAAGATGCAAATTAAGAGAACACTCTTCAATCTCATTAAAACCCAGAACATCACATAAAGACTTTGGAATCGCGGAAACACTAGCACCCAAATCACACAAAGCATTGCATTCATAGTTTTTGATTTTGATTTTGATAGTAGGTTCCCACTCATCATGAAGCTTTCTAGGGATAAAGAGTTCCAATTCAAGTTTCTCTTCAAGAGATTTTATCATGGCTTCGACGATATGATCGGTGAAGGCCTTGTTTTGGCTATGAGCGTGTGGAGAGTTTAACATGGATTTCATCAAGGCAATGCATTCAATCAAGGAGCAACTATCATAATTGAATTCCTTGAAATCCAAGGTAGTAATTTCATTACTACTCAAAGTTTTAATATCTTCTACTCCACTTTCAATGCTTTTAGCATCAAGATAGATGGACTCCGAATCATTGGGGCACTTTTCAACCAAAGTGGATTCATATCCAGCCCCACCATCATTAGGTTTGACACAAGAAAAGAAAGATTCAATGGGAGTCACACCAAGCACTTTAAGATCTTCGTGATTCTTATCACGAGAACAAGCCTTTTTAAGCCATTCATGTCTAGCACGAATTCGGGCGGTTCTTTCTTTGCTCTCAATCATGGAAACACGCATAGCTTTCAAAGTTTCATCCATATTGATCTTGGGAGGAGCACATCTAAATTTCAAAGCATCAACATCACTAGACATTCTATCAACGCTCTTAGCCAAATCGTCAATTTTGAGTAGTTTTTCCTCTATGGACACATTGAAAATATTTTGCGAGTTGATAAACTCTTTGATATTAATCTCTAGATCAGAGGATAATCTATTGTAATTTCCATGAGTATTGTTGTAGGAGTTGCCAAAGTTATTAGAGGAGTTACTAGGAAAAGGCCTAGGAACATAGTTTCCTCTAAAAGCATTGTTGTTGCCAAAATTATTCCTACCAACAAAATTAACGTCAAAGCTAGCGTTGCTACTCTCAATCAAGGAATACAAGGGCATATCATTAGGATCTAAAGGAGCACTTCTACTAGCAACCAAATTCATTAACTCATCCATCTTAGCACTCAACGAGTTAATTTCTTCTATAGCATGTACCTTCTTACTAGTAGGTGACCTTTTAGTGTGCCACTGAGAGTAGTTCGTCATGATGTTGTCTAGTAGTTTTGAGGCTTCTCCTAACGTGATTTCCATGAACGTTCCACCTGAGGCGGAGTCCAAGATATTTCTAGAAGCAAAATTCAAGCCAGCGTAAAAGATTTGTATAATCATCCAAAGACTGAAGCCATGAGCGGGACAATTTCCAATCATCAATTACATTCTCTCCCAAGATTGTGCAACGTGTTCATGATCAAGTTGCTTAAAATTCATGATATCATTACGGAGAGAGATAATCTTAGCCGCCGGAAAATACTTGGATATATAAGCATCTTTGCACTTATCCCAAGAATCGATACTATTTTTTGGGCAAAGACGAAAACCAAGTTTTTGCTCGATCTCGCAACGAGAAAGGAAAAAAGCTTCAATTTAATCACATAATTATCCACATCTTTCTTCTTTTGCATATCGCAAAGCTCAATGAAGGTATTGAGATGGGATGCGGCATCTTCACTAGGAAGGTCGGAGAATTGCTCTTTCATAACAAGATTCAGCAAAGCGGCATTGATTTCGTATGACTCCGAACTAGTGGCGGGAGCAATCGGAGTACTTATAAAATCATTATTGTTATTATTCGAGAAGTCACAAACTTTGGTGTTTTCAGTCATGGTGACTTCAGCAAGCAAGCAAGCACACAAGCGAACAAAGAGCGAGCGAGAAAAAGGGCGAACGAAAAGGCAAACGAAAAAGGAAAATTGGTGAAGTGAGGGAGAGGAAAACGAGAGGCAACTGGCGAACAAAGTAAATGCAAGAGATGAGTTTCCGACACTTACTTGGATGAGTTCTTGACTTGATCCTCCCCGGCAACGGCGCCAGAAATTCTTCTGCTACGGCAACAAAAGTCCTTCCCCGGCAACACCAGGAATTCTTCTTGCTACTTCTCTTGCTTGCGTCAATTTTTCCCTTGAAGAGGAAAGGGTGATGCAGCACAGGAGCAGTAAGTATTTCCCTCAGTTTGAGAACCAATGTATCAATCCAGTAGGAGAATCTCGTCAAGTCCAGAGTACCTGCACAAACACAAAGAGCTTGCACCCAACTCTATAAAGGGGTTGTCAATCCCTTTAAGATTGATTTCAAAGTGAGATCTGAAGGCGGAAAGTGCAACGAAGAAAAAGTGTAAGGCTGAAAATATGGTGTGGAGTAGACCCGGGGGCCATAGTGTTCACTAGAGGCTTCTCACAAAATAACAAATATTACGTTGGGTGAACAAATTACTGTCGAGCAATTGATAGAACCGCGCAAAGTCATGATGATATCTAAGGCAATGATCATACATATAGTCATCACGTCCGAGACAAGTAGACCGCTATTTCTGCATCTACTACTATTACTCCACACATAGAACACTATCCAGCATGCATCTAGTGTATTGAGTTCATGACGAACAGAGTAATGCCTTAAGCAAGATGACATGATGTAGAGGGATAATCTCAAACCAATGATGAAAACCCCATCTTTTTACCCTTGATGGCAACAACATGATGCGTGCCTCACTACCCCTTCTGTCACTGGGTGAGGTCACCGCACGGTATGAACCCAAAACCAAGCACTTCTCCCATTGCAAGAATCATAGATCTAGTTGGCCAGACAAAACCCACAACTCGAAGAGAATTACAAGGATATGAAATCATGCATAAGAGAGATCAGAAGAAACTCAAATAAGATTCATAGATAATCTGATCATAAATCCACTATTCATCGGATCTCGACAAACACACCGCAAAAGAAGATTACATCAGATAGATCTCCATGAAGATCATGGAGAACTTTGTGTTGAAGATCCAAGAGAGAGAAGAAGCCATCTAGCTACTAGCTATGGACCCGTAGGTCTATGGTGAACTACTCACGCATCATCGGAGAGGACATGGTGTTGACGAAGAAGCCCTTCGTGTCCGAATCCCCCCTCCGGCAGGGCACCATAATGTGCCCCAGATGGGATCTTGAGGAGACAGAAGCTTGCGGCGGCGGAAAAGTACTTTCGATGATCTCCTGATTTTTTCTAGGATTTTAGGGAATGTATAGGCGCAAAACCTAGGGCAGAGGTGGCCCAGGGAGCCCACAAGCCAGGGAAGCATGCCCCCCTTGGCTGCGGCTAGGGGGCTTGTGGGGTCCCTGCAGGCCCCCTGCCCTGATTCTCCGACTTCCCGATCTTTTTCTGTTTCGGAAAAAATATTTTTGGCAGTTTCATTCCGTTTGGACTCCGTTCAAAATCCTCCTCTGAGAGGGGTCAAAAACATGGAAAAAACAGGAACTGGCACTTGGCACTGAGTTAATAAGTTAGTCCCAAAAAATATATAAAAGGCATGCAAAACATCCAAAGTTTGACAAGATAATAGCATGAAACCATCAAAAATTATAGATACATTGGAGACGTATCATCGCTTTATTTGTCCGGTCCTCTTGTGAAACCTTGGTTCCTTTGCTAAAGCAATTTCACGAGTGTTGTCACACAAGAGAGTCATTGGATCCAATGCATTTGGAACAACTCGAAGATCTGTCATGAAATGCTTCATCCATACACCTTCTTTAGCCGCCTTTGAGGCAGCTATGTACTTCGCTTCGCATGTAGAATCAGCTTCCACGCTCCGTTTGGAACTGCGCCAGCTTACCGCACCCCCACTGAGAATAAATACATATCCGCTTTGTGACTTAGAATCATTTGGATTAGTGTCAAAGCTTGATCGACGTAACCCTTTACGAAGAGCTCTTTGTCACCTCCATAAACGAGAAACATTTCCTTAGTCCTGTTCAGGTACTTCAGAATATTCTTGACCGATGTCCAGTGCTCCATTCCTGGATTACTTTGAAACCTTCCCGCCATACTTATGGCAAGGCTGACATCAAGTCTTGTGCACAGCATTGCATACATGATAGACCCTATGGCTGAAGCATAGGGGACGACACTATACCATGTAACCCAGGCAAGAACCCTTTTTTGGACTGTTCCATTTTCAACTTCTTCAAAACTTTATAAAGGTATGTGCTCTCTAATAGTCCTATCAAGCATCTTGATCTATCTCTATAGATCTTGATGCCCAATATGTAAGCAACTTCTCCCAGGTCCTGAAAAACTTTTATTCAAATAATCCTTTATGCTTCCCAAAAGTTATGTATCGTTTCCAATCAACAATATGTCATCCACATATAATATTACAAACGCTATAGAGCTACAACTCATTTTATTGTAAATACAAGATTCTCCATAAACTTGTATAAACCCAAACGCCTTGATCACCTCATCAAAACACTGATTCCAGCTTCGAGATGCTTGCACCATTCCATAAATGGATCGCTGGAGTTTGCACACTTTGTCACTATTCTATGGATTGACAAAACCTTCCGGTTGCATCATATACAACTCTTCCTTAAGGAAACCGTTAAGGAATGTTGTTTTGACATCCATCTGCCAAATTTCATAATCAACAAATGCAGCTATTGCTAACATGATTCTCACGGACTTAAGCATCGCTACGGGTGAGAAAGTTTCATCGTAGTCAACTCCTTGAACTTGTGAAAAACAATTTGCCACAAGTCAAGCTTTATAGACGATGACATTACCGTCCGTGTCCATCTTCTTCCTAAAGATCCATTTATTCTGAATAGCCTTTCACCTTTCAGGTAATACTTCCAAAGCCCATACTTTATTCTCATACATGGATCCTATCTCCGATTTCATGGCCTCTAACCATTTCTTGGAATTTGGGACCTCCATTGCTTCTCCATAGCTTGTAGGTTCATCGTTGTCTAACAACAGGATAGATAAGACAAGGTTGCCATACCACTCAGGAGCAGTACTTGCCCTTATCGACCTACGAGGTCCGATAAAAACTTGATCTGAAGTTTCACGATCATCATCATTAGCATCCTCTTCAACTATCGTAGGTTCCACACAAACATATTTCTCTGTTGCGCTACTCTGTGGTTGAAGTAGAGGTTTTATAACCTCATCAAGTTCTATCTTCCTCCCACTCAATTCTTTTGAGAGAAACTATTTCTCAAGAAAAGCTTCATTTTTAGCGACAAACACTTTGCCTTCGGATCTGAGATACTAGGTGTACCCAACCGTCTCTTTTGGGTATCCTATGAAGACGGACTTTTCCGTTTTGGCTTCCAGCTTTTCAGGCTGAAGCTTTTTGGCATGAGCATCACATCCCCGAACTTTAAGAAACAACAACTTTGGCTTCTTGTCAAACCACAGTTCATATGGCGTCGTCTCAACGGGTTTCGATGGTGCCCTATTTAAAGTGAATGCAATTGTCTCTATTGCATAGCCCCAAAACGATAACGGCAGGTCGGTAAGAGACATCATAGAATGCACCATATCTAATAAAGTACGATTACGACGTTCGGACACACCATTACGTTGTGGTGTTCCAGGCGGTGTCAACTATGAAACAATTCCACATTGTCTTAATGAGTGTCAAACTCATTACTCAAATATTGTCCTCCTCGATAAGATCGTAGGAATTTGATCTTCTTGTGATGATGATTTTCAACTTCACTCTGAAATTGTTTGAACTTTTCAAACGTTTCAGACTTGTGTTTCATCTAGTAAATATAACCATATCTACTTAAATCATTTGTGAAGGTGAGAAAATGACGACAACCACCGCGCGCCTCTATGCTCATTGGTCCGCACACATCAATATGTATGATCTCCAACAAGTCACTTGAATGCTCCATTGTTCCGGAGAACAGAGTCTTAGTCATATTGTCCATGAGGCATGGTTTACACGTGTCAAGTGATTCAAAATCAAGTGACTCCAAAAGTCCATCAGCATGGAGTTTCTTCATGCATTTTATACCAATATGACCTAAGGGACACTTCCACAGGAAAGCGGCATTATCATTATCAACTCTACATCTTTTGGCTTCAGTGTTATGGATATGTGTGTCATCACTATCGAGATTCAACATGAACAAACCCCTCACATTGGGTGCATGAACATAAAAGATATTACTCATATAAATAGAACAACCATTATTCTCTAACTCAAATGAGTAACCGTCTCGCAATAAACAAGATCCATATATAATGTTCATGCTTAACACAGGCACTAAATAACAATTATTTAGGTTCATTACTAATCCCGACGGTAATGGAAGTAAGAGTGTGCCGACGGCGATCGCATCAACCTTGAAACCACTTCCCATGTGTATCATCACTTCATCCTTTGCCAACCTTCGTTTATTCCGTAGTTCCTGCTTTGAGTTGCAAAAGTGAGCAACTGAACCGGTATCAAATACTGAGGCACTACAACGAGGGTTGGTGAGGTACACGTCAATAACATGTATATAAAATATACCTTGTTTGTTGTTGGTCACCTTCTTATCGGTAAGATACTTGGGACAATTCTGCTTCGAGTGACCAGTCCCCTTGCAATGATAACACTAAGTTTCCGGCTTGGGTCCAGCCTTGGGTTTCTTCGTATGAGGGGCAACATCTTTGCCACTCTTTTTGGAGTTACCCTTCTTGCCCTTGCCATTTTACTTGAAACTAGTGGTCTTATTGACTGTCAACACTCGATGTTCTTTCTGGATTTCTGACTCATCGACTTTCAGCATCACAAATAGCTCGGCGAGTGATTTATTGACCCCTTGCATATTGTAGTTCAACATGAAGCTTTTATAGATAGGTGGCAGTGTTTGAAGAACTCTTTCAGTGATTGGCTCTAGCAGGAGAGCAATTCCCAGCTCAGCTGGACGGTTAGAGTACCCAGACATTCTGAGGACATGTTCACTGACAGACCCGTTTTTCTCCATTTTGCAAGCATTGAACTTATCGGAGGTCTCATACCTCTCGATCTGGGCATTCTTATCAAAAATAAACTTCAACTCATGGAACATCTCATATGCTCCGGGACGTTCAAAACGTCTTTGAAGTCCCGGTTCTAAGCCATACAAAATTGCACGTTGAACTACTGAGTAGTCATCCTGACGCGACTACCAAGCGCTCATAACATCTTGGGTCGTCGGTTGGGGTGGTGCTTCACCTAACGACGCTTCAAGGACATATTGCTTTTGGGAAACCATGAGAATAATCCTCAGATTATGGCCCTAGTCAACAAAGTTGCTTCCATCATCTTTTGGCTTAGCTTTCTCTAGGAACGCATTAGAATTCAGGGGTGCTACTACCCGAGCCATTGATCTACAACATAAATTTGCAAACATTACTTAGACTATGTTCAAGATAATTTAGTTTAGTTAATCATGTTACTAATAAACTCCCACTCAAACTGACATCCATCTAGTCATTCGAGTGACACATGATCCAAATTCACTAACTCAAGTCCGATCATTATGTGAGTTGAGTTAGCTTCAATGGTGAACATCTCTATGTTGATCGTATCTACTATATGACTCATGTTTGACCTTTCAGTCTCTTGTGTTCTAAGGCCATGTATGTACATGCTAGGCTCGTCAAGTTTAACTCGAGTGTTCCGAGTGTGCAACTGTTTTGCACCCGTTGTATCTGAATGTAGAGTCTATCACACCCGATCATCACGTGGTGTCTCGAAACGACGAACTGCCGCAATGGTGCAAACTTGGGGAGAACACTATTTTATCTTCATATTTTAGTGAGGGATCACCTTATAATGCTACCTTCTTCCTAAGAAAAATAAGGTGCATAAAAGGATTAACATCACATGCCAATCGTAAGTGACATGATATGGCCATGAACTTGTGCTTTTGATCCCCATCTTGAAAGCATCGGCATGATCGCCATCGACATCGGCGCCACACCATGATCTCCATCATCAAGATCTCCATCAATGTACTGCCATCGAGGTTGTCGCGCTAACCATGTTGTTGCTACTAAATCTACTGAACTAGCGATAAAGCAAAGCATCACCAAGCGCAAAATAATTAAAGAAAATCCTATGGCTCCTGTCGGTTGTCGTAGCATCGGCATGCAAGTCGATATTTAACTACTATAACATGATCATCTCATACATCAAATATATCATATCATGTCTTTGGCTATATCATATCACATCATACCCTGCAGAAACAAGTTAGACATCCTCTAATTTGTTGTTGCATGTTTTGTTCGAAATATGCCCTAGAGGCAATAATAAATTAGTTATTATTATATTTCCTTGTTCCTCATATTCATTTATTATCCATGATATAATTGTATTGATTGGAAACTCAAATACATGTGTGGATACATAGACAACTATAGCGACCCGACTCAAAACGAGTCAAGCCTCTGTGTATCTGTGCCATCCCTGGATCAGTATGCTCGCACACACAGTACATCAATGTATATATCAAAGTGCAATCACATGGAAATAGCATAAAACTGATATATACCTTAAATATCTCAGCGGAACCAGTCAAGGGAGTGGAGTCCCAATAAACACCAACGGCAAGTTGAGTGTAGACCGTAACCCTGAATCGTACTCTTACTCATCGAAGAAAAATATTGCAACATAAGACGTTGCAGCCGTGTAGGTCAGCATATTGAATATGCCGGCAATTCACATATGAGAGGGGGTAAAATATCATCTATACGATATGCATATATGGCAGGTGGTGTTGTAAGTTTTAGCGTAAATCAAATTTTCTCCTACAAGAAGAGAGGCCAAAAGCAAAATATTACTACGTTGTTGGTTGTTAATGAGATGGTTCCGCCAACCAGTTCTCATACCCAGGTTATCAATATTACCCACATCAAATATATATAAATGGTGTTGAGAATTCCAGATAACTTCAGTTCCTTTGGCTCAAGTTGTCCATGACCGTGGACACGGCTAATCGATTAGGTTTGAGTACTCTGCAGAGTTTTGCACACGTTCCCCACAAGATTTGATCGCCTCCGTGTATGTCCTCGCACTTTAGGGTGTTTGAAGACCGGATGATCAAAACATGGTCTTTCAACGGGTCCCTCTGAATCCCTGTCGGTGCCCATCCAAATCCTACCGTTCTTCTACATCTGCTGGCACCACCTGTCCAGAGTCACCGCGTTGTCCAACCAAGCCAGAGCCCATAATGACTTGTGGTTGTGCAGGTAAGCCTTGGGTCTTGAAAATATTCGTCCGTCTCTTTGAGCCTGGGTGAAACTTTCCGCAAAATGTCATGGCACGTCTCCAGCATCCCGGGTCATCCACTGGTTTCTCCAGGGAGCCGATCAACCGTCCTTCACCCAGAGTTGCATTGCATCACGAGGTCTTGAAAATTCTTGACTTAACCAGTCTTGATTATTAAATTATTCTCGCATCACTCATGATAAACTCTCAACCAGAATCCCGTCTACTGAAGCATAGCAATATGAAATTTGTCGTCCCGGGCCAAGTAACGGGGTTGTTGGGTGCCTACCACATGATACTACAATATGTAACCATAATTTCCAAGTACCTACTCAGCATGCAATTGGGCATAGGATGGTAGAACTACGATGCATAAGACATAAGTGATACATGATCAAATGACTTGCGTGGTGAGGTTGATGAAGAAGAATTATCGTTCTCGAGAAATAACTTGATAGACTATTTGTCACTCTCCGATGAAATCTATATAACAAACATATCATTCACATAAGCACTCATACTAGCAATCATTCTAGCAATCAAAACAAAAGAGAGAGCGAATAAGAATCCGAAAGAAACTTCAACTAAAACTAGGAGTCTTCTACTACATCAAACACTAAATAGTTTTTTTTGTTCTAACTGAAAATAAAACATTAAATAACAGAGAACTAAGATACAAATCTAATCAAGATAAAATAAAGTATTTTACATAAAACTATTTTGAAAGTATTTTCAAATGGGAGTTGAAACAGTAGAGAAATCAATTGCAAGTTATTAGAGAACTAGAATTGATTTCATGATAACAAATAAAAATAAAAATAAAAATTTGTTGAAAACCTACTGTTAACTAACAGAAACAAAATATAAACTTTGTGAAATATAAAAGAAAATAATTTAAAAACAATTATAGAAAAAGAAATAGCCATAATCCTAAAAGAACTAAAACAGAATCTGTTTTGGTAAAACCCCAAGTAAAAATATTTAAAAAATTTGAAACTTAAACTACTGAAATATATGATCACAAGGAAACAGCAGCAAAAAGAATTAAATTAAAAGCTATTTTTAAACTCCCAGAATAAGCAAAACAAGATTTAAACCAAATCTGATCTAATTCAAATTTTATAATTCCAAACATAGACAAATTATATATTTTCGGAAACTACAAGAAATTTGTGATCTAACACAAAACGAATCACCTAATTTGGAGGTACACACTAATAGATATGAATTTTACAAGTTTTCTCTTTTTCTGGAAAAAAAACCGGGACGGGATTTCTTTGAAGCTCACCATGGAGGGAAGGTTGGCCGGCGAGGTGGGGCTTGCTCCGGCGAGGGGAGGTTGCCGGCAGGGAGGGGGGACGGCGGAGGGGGTCCCGGCGCTGGTGGGGAGGGGCTTCAGGAAGGGTGGGGTGAGGGTAGGGAGCTCTTGTAGGCTTCGTTCTTGGGAGGAAGATGGAGATGGTGACGAGGTGGCTACGGGCAGGGAGGAGACAAGGTGATGGGGAAAATGAAACGAGGAGAGGAGGGGCGTTCTTATAGGGTGGTGGGAGGCTCGGGAAGGAAGTGTAGCCCGCGAATCGGGGGAGGGAAGCTTCCTAGGAAGCTTCTGCCATGGCCACAAAAGGAAGCTCGTGAGGAGGAAGAAGAAGGTGGGATTGGGCCAGATTGGTTTCCTAACGTGGCCCAAGTACATTCCTAAAATAAGAGATCTCTTTCCCTTTTTATTAAAACAGGAATTAATACGATTAAAAGGAAATAGAATATCCTTGGAATATAGGGGTATAATATATTAAAAATTTCAGAAAAATAAATTCAAAAAGATGGACATTTTTCCACGGCCAAAATAAATACTTCAAAAAAATGTATTTTCAGAAAATCCCCTAAATGCTTTATTTCTTTTTGCAAATAATTACTCAAATAAATCTTGGGTGTCATGGCTCAAATATTTCAAAGAATATCCCTGGGTTTGGAGGGTCATGTTTCTCCTCTCTTTTTCTCTTGTTTGACAAAGTATTGTTCCCGGCATTCCGTGAGTGAAGAAGAAAACAAAATGCAAATGAAAAATCGAAAGGAAACTCAAGTGCCACCTTGGTTCAAATTCTTTGTAGTTGAAGAAGTCATGATATCTCCTCTCGCTGGTTTTAAAAAGATGAATTTGAACTCACAGGAAACGGGAAAGTCATTTTATTCCCTCTCATTCAAAAGTTTTTGAAAAGTTTCAAATTTCACTCAAGTTTCAATCACTCAAACAAACAAACAATCAATCTAATAATTTTATTAACATTCCAAAATTTGGGATGTTACAAACCTACCACACTTAAAATGAATCTCGTCCTCGAGATTCGAAGAGGTTATAAACAAAGGTTAGGGTTTGGGGGTCTTCTAACAAATCCAACCTCCGGCAAAGTGGGATGCTACCACACTTCAAAATAAGGATTACTGGTCCCTCAAAATGTTTTAACGATCCTCTGGGGTTTTGGCAACTGACTTCTCACAGTCTTCATACTAAATCCTTTGGTGATGCTCTCCCGTTATATTCATAACGTTTCCATCAAAATCGAGGGTTCCTCTGTTGATATAAGCTTCTTCCGTTACTCGGTCTTCTTAACTGACAGTCTCATGGTCAATTCTAAATAACCTATCGACGATTCTCATGGTGGTCTACCATTTGTGGTTATCCTGCATAGAGAGGGGTCTTGGTTTCATCCTCACCGTAAAATTTCTTACGCGTGACAACAAGTGCCATGTGCATGGGGCTTTCAGCATACCATTCTAAGGCTTAAACAAAAGCTTCAAAGAACGTCGTCTCTCTTTATGGGTAAGTCTCTCAGATTTACCATTCCGAATAGCAAGAGAATGATAAGAGTAAGTCGTCATGGTGATCAATCCATTCCGCACCCAAATCATTACTCTGTATAAGGTTTAGCGAATCTCGTATTCTAACACTCGGGCAACCTCACAAGCGTTGCAGAATTTCTCTTGTCCACGAACGAAGTTCGGATAATCCATTGATTCTGCAAGCTAAACAAAACATCTATCATAACTTCACAACTCTCAGGGTTTCGTATGCTCCTAAGAAAACATTTGCTGATCCATCATAGCTTCTTCCAAGTTTCTTTCTCCAAAAAGGTAGTACTTGATCCTTATTAGTCCCGGGGTCTGTGGGTTGCACACCCACTTTTACTCATACTTGGAATTACTCCGCCTTTAAATCCTATAGTGTTTCCTCCATCATAGGTAACCATCATATAATTGAAATCCTCAGACTTATTTTTGGTTCACACGCCACTCTGTGGGATACCATAAGAATGTATTGCTTCATCGATAAATCATATTTATTTCATACTCAATCCTTTATTACATCCTTAATTCCTCCTCAAAACTCCAAATTCAAAAAATTAACTTTATTACATATGATGCCATCCACATTGTTCGGTATGGTCAAGCATTTCTGCCAAATTTATTCTTTTGTCTCTCTTGGAGGTACTTTAGTTCCGCTGGAACTTTCCAATGTCCTCCTTGAAATCATCCATATTTTGCTTTCTCATGGTGGCCATGAGCTTCATTTCCATCATCTCCGCATGCACTTCACTCTGGTATTCCTGGGTATGACAGAGTCTCGTTTCAAGTATTTCTCCAATCTTACGTATGGCTTCCATGGCAGCTTCACGAACAGCATCAAAGAAGGGCTCGTGGTGCACGTGAAATGAAAAAGGTATTGGCCCATAGTCTTTGGACAAACTCCTTTCACCTGGTGGAGCTGTACTTCCACATACCAAAGTTCCACTCCATTTTCCATGAACGGGAAGCCTTTGTAGACTGCATCTCCTTCAAGATGAATGTGCTTCATCATGTCCTTCAGGATTTTTGGGTAATCATGATAACTGGTCAGGGTCATGATCGTTTCTGGGCCCTTGAGGAATGAGTCGTAGAGAAAACAACGCATACAGTTTCAACATAGGAGATCATGACACAACAATTTTATTGATTCATGAGTTATTGCAATCTCAGAGACTTCTGTTACAAAAATTCAACTCCATGGTCTCATGAAAAACAAGAGTGCTTCAGATTACACTAATTGCCTCGGTCAAAACTTAACTACTCCATTTTAGCTTTCTTCCTACGTGGACAATCATTAGCAAAATGTCCTGCTTCCTTGCAACGAAAGCAAATGAGTTCTGACAAGTCTCGAGGCGTCTTAGTGTTTGCTTTTGCTCCTTGGGTTTCCGGCTTCCTTCCTGAGCACATGTATTTGTGGTGGCCAAATTCCATACACTTGTAACATCTGACATGACTCAGGTCTTTATCTGCAGAGATTGGGCTCTTTCGAGGGTACTTTTCCTTCTTTCCGGACTCCTTCATTTTGGCCAGTTCTTCTATTTCAAGTGGATCAATCTCCACTTTTTCCGTCAGGAAGTTTCCTAGATACTCTTGGCTTCCCTTCGTGCAATCGTGTGAATAATGTCCTCCTTCTCCACATGAGTAACACGCATTGGAGAAAAATCTGTTCAGACCTTGTTCATCAGGGTCTTCTATATTTTCGTTCATCACAGGTTCTTCTAGAATCTTCTTCTTGAGGGTTTCCTTCATTGCATCTTTCTGCTGCTTGACAACTTGTTGCACCTTGGGGTAAATGTGACACTGAGCTGGGTAGTGGGTGGTTCCTTCACACAAGAAGCAAGTCACGTGACTAGTTGGGCATTCCTCCGCTAGGTGACTTTCTTCATAATGGGTGCATCCATCCTTGTGTTCTTCTTGGGTGTGTCCTATTTCTCCACAGATCTTGCATGCACAAGGCTTCTTCATCGGCTTAACATAACACTTTTCAATCAGACGGTATCTTAACATAGTCTTCTTGAATTTGTCCCAAGTTTCTGCTCCACTAAATCCTTGTATGGCATGGTGCATTTTCCACCAGATAGCAGCACTTTGGGTAAAGTACTGAAGAGCGTGTGCCACTTCATACTTCCTTGAAACCAAATTGCTCCTGAAGTGGTTCTCCATGTACTGAATCCATATTTCAGCTTCCAGCTGGGTCATTGGTCGAGAGGTTATAAGTACAGCTTCATACGCCATCTATTGGGTCCAAGGTTTTTGGGATGAGATGGGTAAGAGAGAGAGAGGGAGATACACACAATACAAACAATATTTTTGAGAATAGGTTTTATTTGTGGATGTCGGAAAATACACACAAATGACGGCTCACAAATTATCGTATCTAACGTGGGTATATAACAGGGATTTCGAGTTCTAATGGTCATATAAATATTCGAACGCTTCAGGGTCTTCGAATTCTTCGGGTCTTGAGAGTCTTCAATTGTTGTAGTTTCAATTGCATGGTGAAATCCTCTTTACTTTGAAGGGGAGTTGGTTGATCCTTCTTGTGGTCAAAGGGCATTGTCTAACCATTTGAGGTGAGAGAGAACATTCAACGAAATCAGAAGAGATGAGAAGTAAAAGGTGTTCTTTGAAAATAAAAAAAATTGAGAGATCCTTTCCTAAGAAATTTCCAGTTTCTAGGGTCACGTCCTACAGTCAACATGTGCTTTGATACCATTTCTGTAGCGACCCGACTCAAAACGAGTCAAGCCTCTCTGTATCTGTGCCATCCCTGGATCAGTATGCTGGCACACACAGTACATCAATATATATATCAAAGTGAAATCACATGGAAATAGCGTAAAACTGATATATACCTTAAATATCTCAGCGGAAGCAATCAAGGGAGTGGAGTCCCAATAAACACCAGCGGCAACTTGAGTGTAGACCGTGACCCTGAATCGTACTCTTACTCGTCGAAGAAAAATATCTGCAACATAAGACGTTGCGGTCGTGTAGGTCAGCATATTGAATATGCCGGCAAGTCACATATGAGAGGGGGTAAAATATCATCTATACTATATGCATATATGGCAGGTGGTGTTGTAAGTCTTAGCGTAAAGCAATTTTTCTCCTACAACAAGAGAGGCTAAAAGCAAAATGTTACTACGCTGTTGGTTGTTAATGAGATGGTTCCGCCAACCAGTTGTCATACCCAGGTTATCAATATTACCCACATCAAATATATATAAATGGTGTTGAGAATTCCAGATAACTTCAGTTCCTTTGGCTCAAGTTGTCCATGACCGTGGACACGGCTAATCGATTAGGTTTGAGTACTCTGCAGAGTTTTTCACACGTTCCCCACAAGATTTGAACGCCTCCATGTATGTCCTCCCACTTTAGGGTGTTTGAAGACCGGATGATCAAAACATGGTCTTTCAACGGGTCCCTCTGAATCCCTGTCGGTGCCCATCCAAATCCTACCATTCTTCTACATCTACTGGCACCGCCTGTCCAGAGTTGTCGCGTTGTCCAACCAAGCCAGAGCTCATAATGACTTGTGGCTGTGCAGGTAAGCCTTGGGTCTTGAAAATATCCATCCGTCTCTATGAGCCTGGGTGAAGCTTTCCGCAAGATGTCATGGCACGTCTCCAGTATCCCGGGTCATCCACTGGTTTCTCCAGGGAACCGATCAACCGTCCTTCACCCAGAATTGCATTGCATCACGAGGTCTTGAAAAGTCTTGACTTAACCGGTCTTGGTTAGTAAATTATTCTCGCATCACTCGTGATAAACTCTCAACCAGAATCCCGTCTACTCAAGCATAGCAATATGAAATTTGTCATCCCGGGCCAAGTAACGGGGTTGTTGGGTGCTTACCACATGATACTACAATATGTAACCATAATTTCCAAGTACCTACTCAGCATGCAATTGGGCATAGGATGGTAGAACTACGATGCATAAAACATAGGTGATACATGATCAAATGACTTGCCTCGTGAGGTTGATGAAGAAGAATTATCGTTCTCGAGAAATGACTTGTTAGACTATTCGTCACTCTCTGATGAAATCTATATAACAAACATATCATTCACATAAGCACTGATACTAGCAATCATTCTAGCAATCAAAACAAAAGAGAGAGCGAATAAGAATCCGAAAGAAACTTCAACTAAAACTAGGAGTCTTCTACTACATCAAACACTAAATAGTTTTTTTTGTTCTAACTGAAAATAAAACATTAAATAATAGAGAACTAAGATATAAATTTAATCAAGATAAAATAAAATATTTTACATAAAACTATTTTGAAAGTATTTTGAAATGGGAGTTGAAACAGTAGAGAAATCAATTGCAAGTTATTAGAGAACTAGAATTGATTTCATGATAACAAATAAAAATAAAAATAAAAATTTGTTGAAAACCTACTGTTAACTAACAGAAACAAAATATAAACTTTCTGAAATATAAAATAAAATAATTTAAAAACAATTATAGAAAAAGAAATAGCCATAATCCTAAAAGAACTAAAACAGAATCTTTTTTGGTAAAATCCCCAAGTAAAAATATTTAAAAAATTTGAAACTTAAACTACTGAAATATATGATCACTAGGAAACACCAGCAAAAAGAATTAAATTAAAAGCTATTTTTAAACTCCCAGAATAAGCAAAACAAGATCTAAACAAAATCTGATCTAATTCAAATTTTGTAATTCCAAACATAGACAAATTATATATTTTCGGAAACTACAAGAAATTTTTGATCTACGCAAAAAAGAGTCACCTAATTTGGAGGTACACACTAATAGATATCAATTTTATAAGTTTGCTCTTTTTCTGAAAAAACAAACTGTGACGGGATTTCTTTGAAGCTCACCATGGATGGAAGGTTGGCTGTGGCTGGGAGGTTGGCCGGCGAGGTGGGGCTTGCTCCGGCGAGGGGAGGTCGCCGGCAGGGAGGGGGAACGGCGGAGGGGGTCCCGGAGCTGGTGGGGAGGGGCTTCAGGAGGGGTGGGGTGAGGGTAGGGAGCTCCTGTAGGCTTTGTTCTTGGGAGGAAGATGGAGATGGTGACGAGGTGGCTACGGGAAGGGAGGAGACGAGGTGATGGGGAAAATGGAACGAGGAGAGGAGGGGCGTTCTTATAGGGTGGTGGGCGGCTCGGGAAGGAAGTGTAGCCCGCGAATCGGGGGAGGGAAGCTTCCTAGGAAGCTTCTGCCATGGTCAGAGAAGGAAGCTCGTGAGGAGGAAGAAGAAGGTGGAATTGGGCTAGATTGGTTTCCTAACATGGCCCAAGTACATTCCTAAAATAAGAGATCTCTTTCCCTTTTTATTAAAATAGGAATTAATACGATTAAAAGGAAATAGAATATCCTTGGAACATAGGGGTGTAATATATTAAAATTTTCAGAAAAATAAATTCAAAAATATGGACATTTTTCCACGGCCAAAATAAATACTTCAAAAAAAATGTTTTTTTCAGAAAATCCCCTAAATGCTTTATTTCTTTTTGCAAAATAATTACTCAAATAAATCTTGGGTGTCATGGCTCAAATATTTCAAAGAATATCCCCGGGTTTGGAGGGTCATGTTTCTCCTCTCTTTTTCTCTTGTTGGACAAAGTATTGTTCCCGACATTCCGTGAGTGAAGAAGAAAACAAAATGCAAAGGAAAAATCGAAAGGAAATTCAAGTGCCACCTTGGTTCAAATTCTTTGTAGTTGAAGAAGTCATGCTATCTCCTCTCGGTGGTTTTAAAAAGATGAATTTGAACTCACAGGAGACGGGAAAGTCATTTTATTCCCTCTCATTGAAAAGTTTTTGAAAAGTTTCAAATTTCACTCAAGTTTCAATCACTCAAACAAACAAACAATCAATCTAATAATTTTATTAACATTCCAAAATTTGGGATGTTACAATAACACATTGTCCCTAGTGAGACTCTAGTTGATTAGCTAGTTTATCAAAGATGGTCAAGGTTTCCAGGCCATAGAAAAGTGTTGTCACTTGATAACGGGATCACATCATTAGGAGAATGATGTGATGGACAAGATCCAAACTATAAACGTAGCATATGAAAGTGTCAGATTATTGCTACTGTTTTCTGCATGTCAATGTATCTGTTCCTATGACCATGAGATCATGCAACTCCCGGACACCGGAGGAATACCTTGTGTGTATCAAACGTCGCAACGTAACTGGATGACAATAAAGGTGCTCTACGGGTATCTCCGAAGGTGTCTGTTGGGTTGGCATGGATCAAGAGTGGGATTTGTCACTCCGTGTAACGGAGAGGTATCTCGGGGCCCACTCGGTAATACAACATCACAACAAGCCTTGCAAGCCATGTGACTAAGGAGTTAGTCACGGGATCTTGCATTACAGAACGAGTAAAGAGACTTGCCAGTAATAAGATTGAACTAGATATGGAGATACCGACGATCGAATCTCGGGCAAGTAACATACCGAAGGACAAAGGGAACTGCATACGGGATTAACTGAATCCTTACATAGAGGTTCAACCGATAAAGAAATTTGTAGAATATGTAGGATCCAATATGGACGGCCAAGTCCTGCTATTGGATATTGACCGTAGAGTTTCTCGGTCATGTCTCCATAGTTCTCGAACCCACATGGTCTGCACACTTAAGGTTGGATGACGTTTTGATATAGTTGAGTTATAGGTGTTGGTGATTGAAGGTTGTTCAGAGTCCCGGATGAGATCCTGGACGACATGAGGAACCCCGGAATGGTCTAGAGGTAAAGATTGATATATAGGAAGTCCTGTTTTGGTCACTGGAAAGGTTTCAGGCTCATCGGTAGTGTACCGGGAGTGCCGGGAGGGTGCCGGGGGACCACCGGGAGGGGTGTGACGACCCTAGGGCTTCATGGTCCAAGAGAGGAGGCAAACCAGCCGAGGTAGGCTGGCCGAAGCCACCTCAAAGGGCTCCTGCGGCTGGAGTGGAAAATAAGGGGAAAATACAAAAGATAGAAAAGGTTTCCATGTGGAAGGGGAATCCTACTAGGAGTAGGATTGGAGGAGGACTCCTCCTCTCCTCCCACTTCGGCCAACCCAAAGGGGCAGCCCTAGGGCCGGCGGCCTCCCTCCTCTCCTCCTATATATACTAGAGCTTTTGAGGGTTTTGAGACACAACAATAATCAGCAACGTGCTGCCCTCTCTCTAGATCCGTTTCTCCTCTAGTCGAGTTTTCAACGGTGCTTAGGCGAAGCCCTGCTGGACAAGCTCCACCACCACCATTGTCATGTCGTTGCACTGCTGGAGAATTCATCTACGTCTCTGCCCCCTTTTACTAGATCAAGAAGGCGGAGATCATCGTCGAGCTATACGTGTGCTGAACGTGGACGTGTCATCCGTTCGGCGCTAGATCGGGATGGATCATGGGACGTCGGCGATTTGGATCGCAAAGACGTTCCACCACATCAACTGTGTTTCTTATTGCTTCCCTCTTAACGATCTATAATGGTATGTGCATCCGATTTCCCTCTCGTAGATGGTCATCACCATGATAGGTCTTCTTGTGCGTTGGAATTTTTTTGTTTCACATGCAACGTCCCCAACAGTGGCATAATGAGCTAGGTTCATGCATAGATGATATCCCGAGTAGAACACAAAAGAGTTTTTGGTCATTGATGTTCAATTTGCTGCCCTCCTTAGTCTTTTATTGATTCTGCGGCATTGTTGGATTGAAGCGGCCGGACCAACTTTACTCGTACGCTTACGAGAGACCGGTTTCATCGACTGACATGCAACTTGTTGCATAAAGATGACTGGCGGGTGTCTGTTTCTTCAACTTTAGTTGAATCGGATTTGACCAAGGCGGTCCTTGGAGAAGGTTAAATAGCAATTTTCATATTACCGTTGTGGCTTTGCGTAAGTAAGATGCGATCATACTAGATACCCATAGGAGCCACGTAAAACATGCAACAACAAATTAGAGGACATCTAACTTGTTTTTGCGGGGTATGCTTGTGAGGTGATATGGCCAGTGACATGATGTGTATATTGGATGTATGAGATGATCATGTTGTAATAGTGAAAGACCGACTTGCACGTCGATGCTATGGCAACCGCCAGGAGCCATAGGGTTGTCTTTAAATTTATTTTGCGCTTGTAGATTCTCTTGCTATATCGTTAGGCAGTAGCTTTAGTAGTAACAGCATAGATAGCGTGACAACCTCGATGGCAGCACAATGATGGAGATCATGATGATGGAGATCATGGCATGGCGCCGGTGACGATGGAGATCATGCATGTGCTTTGATGATGGAGATCAAGAAGCACAAGTTCATGGCCATATCATGTCACTTATGATTTGCATGTGATGTTAATCCTTTTATAAGGTGTTTTGCTTAGTACGAAGGTAGCATTATAAGGTGATCCTCACTAAAATTACAAGATAAAATTGTGTTCTCCCCGACTAATACGTCCCAAACGTATCTATAATTTCGGTTTGTTCCATGCTCTTTTGGGTGACATTGTTATGTGTTTTGCTACACTTACATACCTTTCTACACATATTTCGACTAACCTACTAACTCAGTGCACCCAGTGCCTCTTTCTGTCTACTGATGTCTTTTAATTGCAGGGACTTTACCCCAATTTCCAGAGCGTGAAAAATCCCAAGAAAAATATATAAAAATCAGAGACGAAAGCTTCAGGAAGCACTAAGGTGGGCCAGAGGGGAGCCAGGCCTCGCCGAGGCGGACACATGGCGCGGGCCCCCTTCTGGCCGCGCCACCAGCTCGCCTGGGTGGCGGGTCCACCCCCTAGCACCCTCCTTTGGCCTATATTTACTTCCCTAAGCGAAAACCCTAAAGATATATCCCGCATCGTGAATTTCACCACCGTTCCGCCGCCGTAGCGCTTCCGAGATCAGGAGCACCAGGAGACCTCTTCCAGGCACCCTGCCGGAGGGAGGATTGACCTCCAGGAGCTTCTCCACCACCATGGACGCTTCACGGACGTGTCATGAGTAGTCCTCCTTGGACCATGGGTCCATGACCAGTAGCTATGTGATGTCTTCTCTCCAATCTTGTGCTTCAATGCCTAGCCCTTGTGAGCCGCCCTACATGATCAAGGCATCTACGTCATTTACCTGATGTTGCTATGCTGAGTTTGCTGGGATCCGATGGATTGTGAGATCATGTTCAGATTGTGATGAGCTATATATTTGGTTCTCCTTTTATATTTTGTTCTTGAGTAATTCATGCATGTTCTCCGTTGCTTTATATTGCTTTGGCCAAGTAGTAGATTGTAACCCCAAGAGGGAGTGTTATGCGTGATTGTGGGTTCATGTCCCCTGATGTCTAGCTTGAGTGACAGAAACATGAGACTAGGGGATGTGTTGTTGCTACCAGGGACAAAATAACGGTGCTTGTAACCACAGTTGCAAGGATTGTTTACCTTACGCAAAGTTTCTTAATGCAGTTGTTCGTTGCTTTGAGTTTACACTTTGGGTGGGGCTCGCAACTTAATACCAGCGAGATGTTCTGGATAGATATCTCAAGGTGGATGGTTAGTGAATAGATGCTGATGGATAAACAGTCTACTTGTCTTGGCATACTGCCCATGCTTATGACCCTCTAACTTTCTTGTAGCATGATTAGTATTGTGGTGCGTTTATAATTTTGTCAATTGCCCAGCTGTAATTTGCTTACCCAACATAGTTGCTTATCGTATTTTGGGAGAGAGACATCACTAGTGAACATCATGGGACTCTGGTCCATATTTCCACCATTGTTTACACCTCCACCATTTACTACTTTTATTTCCTTTTCTGTTGCAATCACCATCGCTATTCCCGCTTGTGTTTGATCCTTTGCAAACGACAAGGCCGGAGAGATTGACAACCTCTTTGTCGGGACCCTGATCCTAAATCATAAGAACCCAGCCTGTAACACATCACGTCACTTTGCGACCTCACGCACGGTAAACTCCACGGCTGCCACCTTACCTTGGTCGGGACCGTTTGCGTCTTTTGGCTCACGTATATGAATGTGTCGCTAGTATTCAAACGACAAAGAACCTAGGTCGACATGACTAGTTATATACCCAAGTGGTACATCCGTACAGGGACAGGCATACATAACCCAAGAAAGCACGTGTCGGTCATCAGTGTGTGTAGACGAGTCGTAGCAAGCTACAAGGACTCCATTACACTGCGTGACATTTCCCCGAAGGGACAGACACAACAGCAAAGAAGGATACATGTCGGTCAATCAATGTGTCCGCGGAAGTAGCAAGCTACCAAAGCTCGGTGGAAGCACAAAGAGGCATTTCCCTGTAAATAGTACTACTAAAGGCACAAAACTAGGTGGTCGAATCCCACACATATAATGCATTTCATAACATACACACAATATGCACGATATGTGTAAACACAACATGGCATCACAACATAACTCCATGACTCCAGTTTTTATTAAAGACTCATAACAGTCAACATAGTATGATATTACAAACAGGGGTCTCATGACCTGACACTCAAGTCATACAAACATCAAGTGAAAGCATAACATGTGTGGGTACACACATCTACTAAAAGTGGCTGGAGGTGCCTGAAAAACTGCAACGACCCTACCAAAGGAACCAGACCTCTGTCTGGGATTCCCAAGCTATTCCGGTCAACGTCGATCACATCGTGTAGAACCAATAATGAGACTAAAGTCTTCTCTGCAAAAACATAAATAAAGCAACCATGAGTACAAAGGTACTCAGCAAGACTTACATCGGAACTATCTACATATGCATCAGTATCAATGAAGGGATTGTGGGGTTTGACTGCAGCAAGCCAGCTTTGACTCTTGGATAATCGGTACTATGACTACAGTTTCTTTCTTTGAGGTGGGATAGGGCACACGAGTCCACATATTCACCAAACGATACACCACACTCAATACACTCTCGTCTCCCTACGAGAAAGCCATCCATAGCACTCACACTTATCTTGCATGTTTTAGAGTATCCATCTAAATTGTCTATGTACCACGTAATGTTTCCAAGTAGTCCATATTCGAGGACGCGGCTATTCGAACAGATTAATTCACCCTGCAGGGGTATACTTCTTCACACATGCTCTCACCACTTAGCACCATATGCACGTCATGCATCTCGGCAACCTTCAAGCGGAAGCACTGGCGTGGGTGTCGGCCACGACCGTTAACCACACAAGACCCTAGTCCAGGTTTATCGCCTATTTGAGACTGAACCCGCAAGGAAATCCGGCCGAAGTTTCCTTAACGACCCCAAACAATGTGCGCACGATTCCCAAGCCCAACATCCGGGTGCCACTTGGTACACCGTGCCACTGTGTATCTACCGCAGAGAAGCCTACCCCGTCGGGAAGAGCTAAACACGGCCGCCAACACTTTTCCTACAAACACCAGAAACTAATTGCAACTCCTCGACACAGATCTAGATGATTAATAAGCCGAGAGGGGCACTTAAGCATTCCAATGCGTGGTAGTATCTTGTCTTGGATAACATACGCAGAACTTAGTTCTTAAGGGCGGTCCCAATGAGACAACCCACCATGTACTCCTACATGGCCTCTCATCGCTACCTTTACCAAATCGGATTCACACCTTTATTCTCACACTGTAGAACATGAACACAACCATTTTGATTCATCGTCCAGATGGATCAGACCTGACACAACTCTAAGCATAGCAGGCACAGTAATCAAGCAAGGATGAGTAAGCACAACAAGGCTCAAGCAGTTGCTACTCATGCTAAGTGGTTTCAACTATTTATTGTGACAAAAACAGGTCATGCACAGGAATGGGTTCAACTACCGAGAACATGTAACAGTTGAATCGTGTTTGTCCTAATGCAATAAAAGAGAGCAGGAGCGAGAGAGGGGGTTTATATCAATATGCTCAAGGGGGTTTGCTTGCCTGACTGTTCTAAAGATAGCCATGAGTCTTCATCAATGTCAACGATCACATCGTCGGAACCATCGTCTACCGAGAGGGAACAACACCGACAAACACAAAAAGAGTAATATTTACTTCACAGAAATGCAACACTATGATGCATGATCATGACATAAAATGAAATGTGGCATGGGCTAACGTAGCTACCATTTCTTAAGTTGAAGCTGATTTGAACCAAAATTCAAATATCACTTCAAACAAGGTATTTTTCAAATAACCTTTTAATTGATTTGACCCGATGCTCACACAAAACTTGTCTTATCATGCATAAAAATGGCATAATCATATTCCTATAATTTTTCAGATCATTTTTCATATATAATTTATTTTCATTGGAGTTACAGATTATTTTCTATAATTTTTGGAAGTTTTTATTTTATTCTAGAATTATTTTATTTATGAAATACTATTATTGCGTCAGCACTGACTTCAGCGGGTCAACTGGGCCGACCGGGTCAAACCTGACAGCCACGGCCCCCAGTCAGTGAAATAGGGCTAATCCCCGGTCAAACCAGAGACTAACTAGGTGTTGACCCCATGTGGGGGCCCTCTGTCAGTGACTAGGGGGGTTATTAGTGGGTTAATGGGCTGGCCACGTTGGCCCCCACCGGAGGGTGGTCGCCGGCGACCATAGCCGCGGCGGAGGGCTCGCCGGAGATGGCCTAAGCGACACTATAGAGCACGGTTTCGAGCGCGGTTTGCAGCTATGCGAAGCTGGCGAAGCGGCCGTTCTTCTAGGGGTAAGCAGGGAAGTTGGGGTGGCCGCAGGAGGTGCCAGCAACGAGCTCACGCGGCGGTGGGATTCGTCTGTGGCGGGAGCGGGGCTACGGGGCACGGGAGAGCATGGAAAGGGAGGGGAAATGCACAGGAGCTCACGGCGGTCCCATTTGCGGTGACGGGGAGGTCGGGGAGGTCTTCTAGCCGACGAATCGACGACGACGTTGCCGGCGGCCGGAGGTTGAAGATGACGGAGGCGAGGGCGAAGCAGGGCTCGATTCCTTCGGCGAGGAGGAGCAAGGGGACGAAGCGGATCCTCTGGGCTTCTCAGAGAGGAGAGGGGAGGCCGGGGCTATGGCAACGGCGGCAGCTTGTCCATGGCCGCTTCGGGCACGGCGAGAAGAGAGCGAGGGAGAGGATGAGCTCGAGGGAGAGGAACAGGCGTGCACGAGGGTAATCATCCCCGTCATCTACGTGGCTCGGGGCAAGCAGGAGGTGGTCGCGGGACGTGGCCTCGCTCGCCGGCGCGTCGGCACGCAGCTCCTTCTCCTCCTGGTAGGAGGAAGAAGATAGTGGTGCCCCTGGTGGGCTGGGCTGGTTCATGGTCAGGTAAGAGTTTTTCCCTTTTTCAGATTCAGCATGTCTGAAAAGAAAGTTTGCAACACAAATCGACGAGATAACGTTGCAAGATTCTTGGGAAATGGACTACGGAAGACAACTCCAAAACATGAGCTGGATTGCAAGACCCACGTGAACAGAGTGTCCAAGACAAATGTGAACACATATAAATCTTACAACAAAAAACTACCAAGTTCTGGGTGCCAATCATCATTGCGGATAACAAGTCCTTACGTAAGTCCGGATTAGCTCTTATGAAGGAACCTCTTTTCCTTATACAAATCAATTAGTGGCTTGATGTGCTAGGAGATACATATGGAATGAAGATGATTAGTCTATCAAACCATAGAATACTTCGCACGTGCATAACTGACTTGGGATGATTCCGAAGAAATAAATTAACTTTTATCGAACTCACGGCGGCAACTTGCACCAATGCACATGAATTAGAGGAAGTCACTTATTACACCTAACATATACCTCGTGCTCGAGACACGAAGACAATGCCTACAAATTTTCCAGCACTAGCTTAATGTCCAACATAAATCATGGAACAAATGAAAATGTTGCCAATGGGCTCAACAATAATTCATCGAGATACCCATACAAATGGATTTCCACAACTATGTGAGCAAGATAATAGCATTGGTCAGATCAAAGAATATAATGGTGTATGCTCAAGGAAATCCACGAGTAAGACACCGTTACGGAAATCTTTGGTTTTGAGTTTGATTTGACAATAGCCCATACTCAAATCAAAATTGGACAAGATAATATATGCAAGAATTGATCACATGAATCAATCAATGACAATATCATCTTTCTTCAAGACTCACACAACAGGAAAGATATCCCTTTAAAATGATCTAAGTTTAGGCGAAGCTTTTATCTTCCAACTCTCCAAGTTGTTGTTTAGCTTAACCAACTAGCTCGGGGGTATCCAACACGGATTTTTGGAGAAGGTGGCTTATAGGGAAACCTGTTAGGGAACGTTGCATGGGAAACAAAAAATTTCCTACGCACACGAAGACCAATCATGGTGATGTCCATCTACGAGAGGAGATTTGGATCTACGTACCCTTGTAGATCGCACAACAAGAAGCTTTAAGAAACACGGTTGATGTAGTGGAACGTCTTCACGTCCCTCGATCAGCCCCACGAACCGTCCCACGAACCGTCCCGCGATCCGTCCCACGATCCGTTGTGATCTAGTGCCGAACGGACGACACCTCCGCGTTCAGCACACGTACAGTTCGACGATGATGTCGTCCTTCTTGATCCAGCAAGCAAGACGGAGAAGTAGATGAGTTCTCCGGCAGTGTGACGGTGCTCCGGTGGTGGTGAGGATCTACTCGTGCAGGGCTCTGTCCGAGCTCCGCAGAAATACGATCTAGAGGTAAAACTATGGTGTCTAGATCTGAGTTGCACGTGGCAAAAGTTGTCTCAAATCAGCCCTAAATCACCACCATATATAGGAGGGAGGGGGAGGCTTGCCTTGAGGACCAAGTCCCCAAGGGGGCGCCGGCCAGGAGGAGAGTAGGATTCCTACTCCAAACTAGATCTGTAATAACGCGCGTTGGTGCGTCCGTCAATTTTGGCAATAGAATGATGGGAATTTGTAGATATTTGTGGTATTTATCCATAATTTTTACAATTTAGCTCATAAGTTAAACCTCAGTATGTTTTGGAAACCACTTTACCAATCCATATATCTAGACCAAGCTACGGCATATGCCCTCCTAGAATATTAAAACAGTTGCTTGCAACAAATTTCAAACTTATAGCACTCTAGCCTCCTTTTTTGCACCTAAAGTGCAAAATCAATTCTATGGGACAACATGCCTAAACACACAAGGCCGCTAAAATACTTGAGGATGTACCGCTATGGTGCAGCCCCAACAACTTGCTTGAAACCAAGTGGATCTTCAACCCCTATTGGCGCAACATGACCAATGTTCACAATACTGATAACTGGTACCATATCGTTTGGGTGCAGAGTAGGGATAAATAGGCAAATTTTCCAATTAATTGACCGATAAATTAGTTAATCGGTTATCCGGTCACCTTGCACAGCTGCTTCTAGTATAGGAGCTACAATAATTGATGGGCATGAGCTAGTCTGACGTAGATATCTGATGACATAAATTAAAAAAATATTAGAAAATATTCATCAAATATAGTGTACATCCAGTCCTCATCTATGTAACCTCACACAATAACAACCTCCCTTCTCATGCATCCTCAGCAACGAACAAAACAGGAAACAATTTCGCTATAATCTCTCTCAGCCCATTCTTTCCTCCTGCAATGCAATGACAATGCAAGCAAAAGGCCAAATGGTTACGGGCTTACAGCTCCCAGCCGTGTAAACTTTACAAGTAAATATTTGCAAGGGCTCGGTACAAACCGATACCAATCGAAACAGAACAAGCGCGTCTCCCAGCAAGCAAATCACTGAGAAACTGGGTCTAAGCTCTGATGAGCACATAAGTCCAGGTTCGCAAGAGTGGATACCAAAGAATACAAATAATGTTCAGAAAAATACAGCAAATAGTATTCGTCATTCCCTGTGGTTACAGTATTTCAAGACCGGTTCACACACACGAGTTCCCAAAGCAAACAGGCGATGCTCGCACTTGAGCGGAGAATTGTTTTACCAATCCAGCGATAGTGAATTCAGATCCATAGAGAGTCTACTACGCACACAACCTACACAAGGCCATTCAGTTCAAAATGGTTTTCAGGCTTTCAACACCGCCTTGTGGATCATCGTCTCCTTGTGTATTTGGTGGCAGCTCTTCTCCACCAGGTCCAGGAGCTTCTCCAGGTTCGATGCCCATGAGTTGAGCCCCCCATTGCTGTCCTGGGCTGTCCGGAAGGACACGATCCCCATTGGTCTATCGATCTTTGCAATCAGGGCCTTTGAGTTCACCATGTCTGAGATATGATTCTCTGCCTCCTATACAAGGACAACTTGGAACAAGTTATTAGATACTGCATACACCATATATACCTTAACAGAGGATTAATGAAAACAAGATGTTGTTCTGCTATCTTAAGGTAGGTAATGCAGACCTGCAAGCTCAGGCAAAGAAGATCCGCCAGCCTCTTCAGAGAAATCCTCGAATAGTACTTCGAAACAACCAAGATATTCTAGACAGACCATGAACCCGACAATCAATTGACAAGCAACAAGAAAGGACAACTAAATAAGCATATAGTGAAAGCCAAGAAAGCAATACATGTTCAATGATCCTCAGCTTCAAATCCTCCGTAGCTTTCGTGCCTAAAGCTCCTCCAAGGAGATTCTTCTCGTTCTCATATTCATCCTTGAAGAATTCCCACAATTTTGTCCACTGGATCACCTCCATGGTAACAACTTGCTTCAGTAGTAATCTGTTTCCACACAAACATAAGTGAGAATTAAGTAAAGTCCATCTCGCGATAAAGCAGAATTTTTTAACCTAAAAGGCACGCAATGGTACCTGAAATTTGGGATCTCAGACAGATTTTTATCCTCACACGAGCCCATCCAAAACAGAGGAATGCCCAGCCGAATCGGCACAAAGCCAAATATCATCACTTACCTTCCAGCCGGGTGGTAGAGCGAGGTTTGATCCTGCAACGGCGCATGCGAGGACCCCAGACCGAAGCTAGGAGAAGGAGGACGACAGCTGCTGGGTGAACATGGACATCATCCGCACGGGGCGTGGTCAGGCCTGAGGAGGTGGCAGAGGATCACGGGGAGGACCTTGGCGGCGTAGCGAGATGACGCCGCGGAGGAGGAGGTAGACCTTGATGGTGGGGAACTGAGATGATTCCTCTTAGGGAAAGGTAGACCTTGGTGGCTGTGGACCTCGGCACGATCTGCTATCTCGGGTCGATGGAGGACCTCCACACGATCTACTCTGTAGCGCGCTACCCATGGAAACGTAGTCGTGATGTGGAGAGGAGCGATCGGAGGAGACCTCGGGGAGGGGATCGTAATCCCCATGTTGAAGAGGAATAGGGATGGCGGGGAGGGGGCGACGGCATGTCCAGGTTCGCGATTGGCGAGCGAGAGAATGAAAGGTCGATGAGGTCAACCATCCGCGTCGACTCACCTCTCCTCTCTCACGGTGATGGATCGGTCGGCCTCTTCCCCTAGCGCTGGTGGACGTGATTGAGTTAACTAATTGGGCCGAAAATAGGCCCGGGTAACCAGAGGGCTTCGATTTTTCCTTCAGAGTAGCAGTCCTTTAGGACAGTCGGCCCACGAATCCATCTGACGGCTGAAATCGTTTAAATCACGTGAATGGACGGTCAGGAATGCCCAAGTCGTAAGAGGGCTGGGATTTGGCTCAGTTTTACTGTCCTAAATAGGATTGGAAAGTGGAGCCCTTCTCTTCCTTCCCACCTCCCCTTTTTTTCTTTCTTTGGTTTTCTTCTTATGGCGCCAAGGCCCTCTTGGGCTGTCCCACCAGCCCACTAAGAGATGGTGCGCCACCCCTAGTGACATTGGGCTTCCCCCGGGTGGGTTGTCCCCTTCCCGGTGAATTTCCGGAACCCATTCGTCACTCCCGGTACATTCCCGCTAATGCCCGAAAACCTTCCGGTAACCAAATGAAGCCATCCTACATATCAATCTTTGTTTCCGGACCATTCCGGAAACCCTCGTGACGTCCGTGATCTCATCCGGGACTCCGAACAACATTCAGTAACCACACATATAACTCAACTATAATAAAACATCATCGAACCTTAAGTGTGCAGACCCTGCGGGTTCGAGAACTATGTAGACATGCACCGAGGTACTCCTCGGTGAATATCCAATAGCGGGACCTGGATGCCCATATTGGATCCTACATATTCTCCGAAGATCTTATCGGTTGTACCTGAGTGTCAAGGATTCATATAATCCCGTATGGCATTCCCTTTGTCCTTCGGTATGTTACGTGCCCATGATTTGATCGTCGGTATCCGCATACCTATTTTAATCTCGTTACCGGCAAGTCTCTTTACTCGTTCCGTAATACAAGATCACGTGACTTACACTTAGTCACATTGCTTGCAAGGCTTGTGTGTGATGTTGTATTACCGAGTGGGCCCGAGATACCTCTCCGTCTCACGGAGTGACAAATCCTAGTTTTGATCCATACTAACTCAGCGGACACCTTCGGAGATACCTATAGAGCACCTTTATAGTCACCCAGTTATATTGCGACGGTTGATGCACACAAGGTATTCCTCCGGTGCGAGTGAGTTATATGATCTCATGGTCATAGGAATAAATACTTGACACGCACAAAACAATAGCAATAAAATGACACGATCAATATGCTACGTATATAATTTGGGTCTTGTCCATCACATGATTCTCCTAATGATTTGATCCCGTTATCAAGTGACAACACTTGCCTATGGCCAGGAAACCTTGACCATCTTTGATCAACGAACTAGTCAACTAGAGGCTCACTACGGACAGTGTGTTGTCTATGTATCCACACATGTATTTGAGTTTCCAATCAATAAATTCTAACATGGATAATAAACGATTATTATGAACAAGGAAATATAATAATAACTAATTTATTATTGCCTCTAGGCATATTTCCAACAAAACCAACTTGATCACGAGCTCTATCATAACAGTCAGGAAACAACCTGGTAATACTTCTCAGAAGATATTCAGAAAATCACGAACCACCGATATGTTAATAAGCTCAAGAACAATCTCGCTTTTCAGGGCAAGATGATATGATCAAAGAGCGAAGGATTGACACAATCCCAACCCATTGATCAAAAAGTGCACCATGAAACATGGACTAGGTAGCACGATCAATCTTAGGATGACGATTCAATCACCATCACCATAAGAGTGAATTTATTGTCCATTAACTACTAAGCAATGGCATTGCTAGGAGTATTGATTTCACACATCATGGTTCACTTGTTGATATTCTGGGTACAACCAACATGGAAACCGAGGGATGAATAATGATGTCGAGAAGTATCACTACATGAGGAGCTCTTAAGGTATGGTGCAATTCTCACGACATTCTTGACAAAAGAGGGTAATACTCCAAGGTAGAAAAGAGCAAAAGCTGGATTGGCATTTTGATCTGCGTATTACAACTACTTTGACCCAATCCAAGAAATGAATGAGGTATTACGAAGCCAAATATTCCAAATATCTTCTGGGGCATGTGATTTCTGGAAAGGGCATTGCAGTCAATCCCGAGAGAGTTCAAGCCATCCTTCACTGGACTCCACCTGAAATAGTTAAGCAAGTTAGGAGTTTCCTTGGTTTAGCAAGTTATTGCCGCCGTTTCGTAGAGAATTTTTCCAGAGTTGCCAAGCCTCTGACGGAACTTCTCAAGAAGGATAAGAAGTTTGAGTGGAGGCCACAATGTGAGCATAGTTTCCAGGAACTGAAAAGACGTCTCACATTAGCTCCCGTTCTTGTGCCACCTGATTTCTCCAAAGACTTTGTCATCTATTGCGATGCCTCAAGACAAGGATTGGGATGTGTTCTTATGCAAGATCGACAGGTGATCGCCTATGCATCCCGACAATCGCATCCACATGAAGAAAAATTATCAAACGCATGATTTGGAGCTTGCAGCAGTAGTCCATGCACTGAAGACATGGCGACATTACCTTCTTGGTAATCGTTGCGAGATTTACACCGATCATCAAAGTCTGAAGTATATCTTCACTCAGCCAGATCTAAATCTCAGGCAAATATGATGGTTAGAGTTGATTACGGATTACGACTTAGGAATTTCTTACACCCTAGGCAAGGCAAATGTCATGGATGCGTTAAGTTGTAAGTCCTATTGCAACAATCTTATGATGTGACAAGGTCAACCACTTCTTCATGAGGAATTGTGCAAGCTTAATCTTCACATTGTTCCATGCGGATCCCTTTCTACCTTGGTGGCAAAACCTACCCTGGAGGATTAGATTATAGCTAGCCAGTAGTATGATGCGGGTATTACCCGGATCAAGGAAAATATTGCAAAGGGAGTTGTTGGTAGTTTATCCATGGATGATAGAGGTGCAGTATATTTTGGAAACCGTTTGGTAGTTCGAAAGAAGCAACAACTTCGAGAGTTGATTCTCAAAGAGGCCCAGGAATCTCCTCTCACAATCCACCCCGGCAGCACTAAGATGTATCAGGATCTACGCCAAAGTTTTTGGTGGACAAGAATGAAGAGAGAAATTGCTGAATTCATTGCTAACTTTGACGTTTGTTGTCGTGTCAAGGCGGAGCATCAAAGGCCTGCTGGCACCCTTCAGCCTTTAGCTATTCCTGAGTGGAAATGGGATAAAGTTGAAATGGACTTCATCACCGGATTTCCCGGGAGCAAGAAAGGAAATAATGATATCTTTGTGGTTATTGATCTTCTTTCCAAAGTGGCGCATTTCCTTCCTGTCTGAGAGAGTATCACTGCTAGTCAGTTGGCTGAATTGTATATCTCTCGAATAGTGTCCCTACATGGTGTTCCATTGGAAATCAGTTCAGACCGTGGAAGTTTATTTACCTCTCGATTTTGGGAAAGTTTCCAGAATGCTATGGGAACTCATCTTTATTTTAGCGCTGCTTTTCACCCTCAGTCAAGTGGTCAAGTCGAAAGAGTCAATCAAATTTTGGAAGACATTCTCAGAGCTTGTGTTATCTCATTTGGAATGGATTGGGAGAAGTGCCTTCCATTTGTTGAATTTGCTTACAACAATAGCTACCAATCCAGTTTGGGCAAAGCTCCTTTTGAAGTTCTTTATGGACAAAGATGTCGAACACCTTTGAACTGGTCAGAAATAGGTGAAAGACAATTCTTTGGGCCAGATATGATCCAAGAGGCAGAAGAGCAAGCCCGCATTATTCGTGAGAATCTTAAGACAGCTCAGTCTCGTCAGAAGAGCCAGTATGACCGCCATCATAAAGAAGTAACTTATGAGGTTGACGAAAAGGCTTACCTTTGGGTTAATCCTTTGAAGGGTACCCACCATTTTGGTAACAAAGGCAAGTTGGATCCTCGTTACATTGGTCCTTTCTGCATTCCTGCTAAACGAGGAGAAGTTGCCTACCAATTAGAACTGCCCCCTCAGCTTTCCAGAGTTCATGTTGTCTTCCACGTCTCGCAACTCAGGCATTGTTTCTTAGATCCTATCCGTGAAGTGGACCACGAAGCACTTGATCTCCAAGAAAACCTTTCATATCGAGAATACCCTATACGTATTCTTTATCAAGCTAAGCGTGTCACCCGGTGTAGGAACATCAAGTTTCTCAAGGTTCAGTGGTCTCATCATTCCGAGAATGAAGCTACGTGGGAGCGAGAAGATCGTCTTCGACTTGAGTACCCCGCCCTTTTCCCGATGAATCCTGAATCTCGGGGCGAGATTCTTTTAAGTGGGGGTAAGTTGTCACATCCTTATTTTTAGCATGCACTAAGATCCATGTCTATGTTTGCATCATGTTTAATTTTTTTCCTTAACCTGAATTTGGGATGATCAAAAGCCCTAGCATTATAAAATTCACATAGGACCAACTGAAAATATTTTTCAATGAACAAGAAGGGCTCTTTAAAACTGTTCATCATCTCTCGAAAAATGTGGCAACATTAACGAGAGGTGACTTACATTTTTACATGCCACTTTTGCTTATTGAATTAAATCAATAACTATTTGATTTGAATTTATGAAATAATAAAAACAAGATTATAACTTCAATAATTATGAAACTTGGTCAGGGCTTTTGGATTAATACTGTTAGTGCCCAGAAAAAGTCTCATATTTTACTTAAATGTTTTAGTGCCTAAACTAAACAAAACATATTGCAATTAATAGAAAACGGAACAAAAAAAGAAAGAAAGGAATTTACATGAGGCCCAAGGGGAGCTGGCCCACCAGCCCAGCTGCCAGTCACCCCCAACCTCTCGCCAGGAGGACACGGGCATGTGGCAGCTGCACGCCGGCACGCTCCCGGCCACCTCTTGCTTGCCGCCGAGCAGCTGGACGCGTGGATGCGCCTGCTGCTCCCCTCTTCTTCTCCTCCTCCTGCAGCTCCTGGCGATGAGCCCGAGCTGGCCGAGCTCCGGCCACTGCCCCGTCGCTGTTGTCGCCGTCTCCGACGACCCCCTCGCCCTCAAAACCGCTAGAATGGATGCGGGCGAGCTCGGGCTACGCCCTAGTGGCCTCATCCATCGCTCCCGTGGCCGGAGTCATGGACTCTGCCGCGTGCTGTGGTCGCCGGTGTTGAGCCTTGTCGCTGAGCCACTCACCGGTGGGTCCTCGTCCTTAGGTGATTAGCTTAGAGCTAATCACCCAATTAGTTAGCCCGAGCCATTGAAATATGGGCCATGTTCTGTTAATTAAATGTTAGGTTTAAATAAGAAAAACATTAGCAAGCTGAGTCAATGACAGGTGGGTCCCAGCCACCAGGTTTGACCTGGGCTGGCGCCTTTGACTAGTTGATGTCACTATGACGTCAGGCTGATGCGATAACTCGTTTTCTGGATTTTAAATAATTCGAGAAAATTGCTAAAACTTGTACAAATCATAGAAATTCAATAGTAACTCCAAATGAAATAAATTATATATGAAAAATTATCAGAAAAATCCAAAGAATCCATTGGTACTAATTTCATGCATGATAGAGCAACCTAAATAGGAGGTTTTGGACATTTTGTTAAAATTACATTATGTAACATCACATATGGAGTTGAGTTTGAACCTAGAGTTCAAACCTACTTCATTTAAATATGTTGCTAGGTTCATTAGGAAAAACCACATCATATTGCCATGCCGTATTCATGCATCATACCATCGCATTTGATGTGTATTGATTTGTTCCCCTTCACTGGTTGTTCTTCGTGTTAGGCACTGTTCCGCAGGGTACGGTCGAGTATCCATCTGTGGAGCAGTAACGTATCGTCGTCTTATCAGGCAAGCAAAACCCCTTGAACATTCTGATAAAATCCCATGTTCTCACTCCTGCTCTCATTTATTGCATTAGGACACATCGCTTCAAATGTTTTGCTTCGGTAGTTGAACCCATTCTTTTGCATGGCCTATCCTTGTCACAGTAAATAGCTAAACCTTGGAACCTAGCATACTTGCTAGTTTCTTGTGCCATGACGTGCTCTACCCTGCTATGCTTGTTATGCTTAGAGTCGTGTCAGGCCTGCTTCATCTGGGTGATGAACTGGAGTGAATGAATGTGTTCTGGTGACAAAAGTATAAGTGTTGAACCTGATTTGGTAATGGTACCGTTGAGTGGCTATGTAGGAGTACATGGCGGGTTGTCTCATCGGGACCGTCCTTAAGAACCGAGTCATGTGTATGTTATCCATGACTAGCTACTACCGCACATTGGGATCCTTAATTGACTCTCTCGACTTATTAATCACCTAGATCTTTGTCCAGGCGTTGCAACTAGTTTGTGGTGTTTGTAGGACATGCTAGTAGTCTACCGAGTGGCACCCCGTACCGGTGGGCTTGGCACAGACTAGGCATCGTAGCCCGGTGTACCAAGCGTAGTACCATCCATCGAGGTGGGCTTGGGAAGCGTGTACACATCATCTGGGACCGTAGACGAAACTTCGGTCGGACTTCCTTGTGGGTTCAGTCTCAAATAGGCAATAAACCTGGACTAGAGTCTTGTGTGGTTAGTTAGGCCGTGGCCGACGCCCACGCTAGTGCTTCCGCTTGAAGGTTGCCGATATGCATGATGTGTATATGGTGATAAGTGGTGAGAGCGTGTGTGAAGAAGTACACCCCTGCAGGGTAATCTAATCTATTCGAATAGCCGCGTCCGTGGATATGGACTACTTGGAAACATATATGGAAATAGACAACTTGAATGGATACTATAAAATATTCAAGACAAGTGTGAGTGCTATGGTTGGTTCTCTCGTAGGGAGACGGGAGTGGACCATAGTGGTGTATTTTTGTGGAGACTAGCTAGTGGACTCGTGTGCGCTTTCTCACATTGTTAAACTACTCGTAGTCGTAGTACATGATAGCCACAGAGTCAAAGCTGGCTTGCTGCATTAAACCCCACATTCCTTTTTGACACTGATGCATATGTAGTTAGTTTTGATGTAAGTCTTGCTTAGTACCTCTGTAGCCACTCTTGCTTAATTTATGTTTTTGCAGAGGAGACTCCAGTCTCGCTAATGGTTTCAACGATAAGATCGATGTTGACTGGGTAGCTTGGAAATCCCACACATTGGTCTGGTTCCTATGGAGGGTCTTGTAGATAGACAGGCTTTCTCAGCCTTTTTTACTTTCTAGATGTCTGTACCCAGACATGTTGTGCTTGCGCTTATTTGCTTGTATGACTTGAGTGGTCTTGTGACCCCTGTTTGTAATATCACACTATGTAGACTCTTATGAGTCTATAATAAATACTTGAGTTGTAGAGTAATGTTGTGATGCCATCTTGTATCTACACATACCTTGCACATTGTGTGAATGATTTGAAATGCATTGTATGTGTGAGCTTCGACACCTAGTTATGTGCCTTTAGTAGTACTCTTTACAGGGAAATGCCTCTTTGTACTTCCGTCGAGCCCTGGTAGCTTACTACTGCTCCGGACACATTGATTGACCGGCATGTATCCTTCTTTAATGATGTGTCTGTCCCCTTGGGGAAATGTCACGTGGTGTAATAGAGTCCATGTAGCTTGCTACGACTTGTCTACACACGTTGTTCACCAATACCTGCTTTGCTGGGTTATGTATGCATGTCCCTGTACGGATGTGCCACTTGGGTTTATAACTAGTCATGTTGACCCGGGTTCTTTCTCATTTCAATGCTAGAGACACATTCACATACGTGAGTCAAAAGGCGCAAACGGTCCCGGCTAAGGTAAGGTGGCAACCGTGGGGTTATACCAACGCTGTCGGGACCCCGATCCTAAGCCATAGGAATCCAGCCTGTAACACATCGCATCCCTTTGTGGCCTTACACACGGTAAACCCCATGGCTGCCACCTTACCTTAGCTGGGACCGTTTGCGCCTTTTGACTCACGTATGCAATTGTCTCGCTTGCATTCCAATGTCAAAGAACCCGGGTCGACATAACTAGTCATAAACTCAAGTGGCTCACCTGTACAGAGACAGGCATACACAACCCAGCAATGCAGGTGTCGGTCATCAACGCGTGTAGACGAGTCGTAGCAAACTACAAGGACTCCATTACACCGTGTGACATTTCCCCGCAGGGACAGACACAACAACTAAGAAGGATACATGCCGGTCAACCAATCTGTCCGCATCAGTAGCGAACTACCAAGGCTCGGTGGAAACACAAAGGGGCATTTCTCCGTAGAGAGAGCTAATAAGGTCATACGACTAGGTGTCGAACCCCATACATATCACAGTACATCACACGTACGCATGACATACTCGATATGCATAGATACAACAATGGCATCACAACATAACCATACAACATACAACATTTATTTAGAAGACTCCGAAGTGTCTTGCATAATAAGTTCATACGGGTAGGGGTCACATGACCCGACACTCAAGTCATACAAACAAAGTAATACAAGCCAAGCGGAAGCATTAAAGTTGTCTGAGTACAAACATTTGAAAGGAAAAGGCATAAAGCCTGACTATCTACAGATCCCTTCTGAAAGGGGCCAGGTCGTAGCTGGGATACCAGCTACTCGTCATCATCGACGTCTAGATAGAACCCACATGTTGGCTCGTGGGTGTCTTCTGCAACATTTATTGAACAAACATGACTACAAAGGAACTCAGCAAGACTTTAGAACAGATCTATCTACCCATGCACATTTATCAATAAAGGGGTTGTGGGGTTACATGCAGCAAGCCAGCTTTGACTCTTGGCTGGCCTATACTACAACAATAAATAGTTTTAAACAACTTTGATAAGTCGTACACGAGTCCACTACCATCACAACAATACACTATCATGGATCCCTTCCCGTCTTCCTACGGGAATGCCATACATGATAGTCACACTTATCTTGATACTTCTATGAGTAGCCATTAAAGTTATCTATGAACAACATATGTCTCCAAGTAGTCCGTATCCGCGAACGTGGCTATTCGAATAGATCATAACCCTGCAGGGGTGTACTTCTTCACACACGCTCTCGCCACTTATCACCATGTGCACTTTACGCACTTTGGCAACCTTCAAGCAAAAGCCCAGCGAGGGAGTCGGCCACGACCATTAACCACGCTAATACCTAGTCCAGGTTTATCGCCTATTTGAGAGTGAACCCGCACGGAAGTCCGGCCGAAGTTTCCGCTACGGCCCCAAACGATGTGCGCAGGGTTCCCAAGCCCACCATCCGGGTGCCACTTGGTACACTGTCCCACTGCATACCGCATCATAGCCGACCTCTAAGGTCAGCACTATGCATGGCCTCCAGCATGACTACAAACACCAGAAACTACTTGCAACTCCTGGACCAAGGACTAGGCGATTAATAAGCTGAGAGGGTCAATTAAGTATCCCAACGTGTGGTAGTATCTAGTCTTGGAAAACATACACGGAACTCAGTTCCTAAGGACGGTTCCGATGAAACAACCCACCATATACTCCTACATACCCTTTCATCGGTACCTTAACCAAGTCAGGTTCTACACTTATTCTTTTGTCACTAAAACACATTCATCCATTGCTGTTCATCACCCAGATGAACCAGACCTGACACAACTCTAAGCATAGCAAGCATAGCAGGATAAGACACATCATGGCTCAAGCAACTACCAGGTATGCTAGGTTGCAAGGTTTAGCTATTTACTATGACAATGACAGGTCATGCAAAGGAATGGGTTCATCTACCGAAGTAAAGCATTTGAAATATTTTGTCCTAATGCAATAAGTGAGTGCAGGAGCGGGAACATGGGATTTTATTGGGATGATCAAAAATGGTGCTTGCCTTGTTGCTAAGTGGAGGGATAAAATCCGTCAGTCAGATATTCGGACGTATCCGGAGGGGCAGAGCCTACCAAAATAATAGCGACAATCAATATCATTCATATGCAACAATATGATGCATGATCAGGAATGAAATGAAATGTAGTATGGTTTAATGTGGCTAACAGAACCTTTGTTTGATTCTGATTTGAAATCAAAATTCAAATATTATTTAAAATAGGATATTTATCAAATTCCTTAAATTGATTTGACCTGATGCTGTTTCCTAACTTTGTTTGTCATTCGTGAAAGTAGCATCATTGTATTCATTGAATTTTTCTGATAATTTCACATATATTATTTATCAAATTTGGAGTTATATTTCATTTTCTATATTTTTTCAAAGTTTTCAGCATTTCTGGAATTATTTTTAATCACAGAAATTGAATTATTGCATCAGGCTGACATCACTGGGTCAACACAGCCTGGGTCTGGTCAAACTAACCAATGAGGGGCACTGGTCAGTGTCACAGGGAATAATCATGCGCTGACCAGCCCCTAAGTGGGGTTTGACCCACCATGGGGCCCACTGTCAGTGGCACTTGGGGGTTAATTAAGGTCTAATGAGCTGGCCACATCGGCCCCCACCGAAGTGCGGTCGCCGGCGACCTTAGCCGCGGCGGAGGGCTCGTCGGAGACGCTCAAGCTTGCGCTACACGGGGCCAAATTGTGAGCCTAGAGCACCAGCAGGTAGCCCTCGCTCGGCCTCATCTACGAGGTGAAGTGGGAGTGGTTGAGGGTGGTCGGAGGGCACCGACGACGAGCCGTGGCGGCTGCCAGAGCTCGGGTCCAACTACCACGGTGCTAGGGGCGCGAGGAGCTCGATTAGATGGGGGGAAATGAACCTCATCTCTGTTGGGATCCCGATCCTAAATCATAGGAATCCAGCCTGCATCACATCGCATCCCTTTGTGGTCTCACACACGGTTAACCCCACGGCTGCCACCTTACCTTAGCCGGGACCGTTTGCACCTTTTGACTCACGTATGCAATTGTGTCGCTAGCATTCCAATGTCAAAGAACCCGGGTGGACATAACTAGTCATAAACTCGAGTGGCTCAACTGTACACAGATAGGCATACATAACCCAGCAAAGGAGGTGTCGGTCATCAGCGAGTGTAGACGAGTCGTAGCAAGCTACAAGGACTCCATTACACCGCGTGACATTTCACCGTAGGGACGGACACAGCAACTAAGAAGGATACATGTCGGTCAACCAATGTGTCCGGAGCAGTAGTGAACTACCAAGGCTCGGTGGAAACACAAAGGGGCATTTCTCTGTATAGAGAGCTACTAAGGGCTTACGACTAGGTGTCGAACCCCATACATATCACAGTACATCACACGTATGCATGACATACTTGATATGCATAGATACAACAATGTCATCACAACATAACCATAGAACATCACAACATGTATTTAGAAGACTCGGGAGAGTCTTGCATAATAAGTGCATACAAGTAGGGGTCACATGACCCGACACTCAAGTCATACAAACAAAGTCATACAAGCCATGCGGAAGCATTAAAGCTGTCTGAGTACAGACAATTGAAAGAAAAAGCATAAAGCCTGACTATCTACAGATCCCTTCGGAAAGGGGCTAGGTCGTAGCTGGGACACGAGCTACTCGTCATCATCGACGTCTAGATAGAACCCACCTGTTGGCTCATGGGTATCTTCTACAACATTTAATAAACAAACATGAGTACAAAGGTACTCAACAAGACTTTAGAACATATCTATCTACTCATGCACATGTATTAATGAAGGGGGTTGTGGGGTTTCATGCAACAAGCCAGCTTTGAATCTTGGCTAGCCTATACTACAACTTTAAATAGTTTTAAACAACTTCGATACGTCGTACACGAGTCCACTACCACCACAACAATACACTATCATGGATTCCTTCCCGTCTCCCTACGGAAATGCCATACATGATACTGACACTTATCTTGATACTTTTATGAGCAGTCATTAAAGTTATCTATGAACAACATATGTCTCCAAGTAGTCCATATCCGCGGACGCGGCTATTCGAATACATCATAACCCTGCAGGGGTGTACTTCGTTACACACGCTCTCGCCACTTATCGCCATGTGCACTTTCCGCACCTCGGCAACTTTCAAGCGGAAGCCCAGCAAGGGAGTCGGGCACGACCATTAACCATGCTAATACCTAGTCCTGGTTTATCACCTATTTGAGAGTGAACCCGCACGAAAGTCCGGCCGAAGTTTCCACTACGGCCCCAAACGATGTGCGCAGGGTTCCCAAGCCCACCATCCGGGTGCCACTTGGTACACCGTGCCACTGCCAACCACGTCACAGCCCACCTCTAAGGTCAGCACTATGCACGGACTCCAGCATGACTTTAAACATGAGAAACTACTTGCAACTCCTGGACCAAGTATTAGGTGATTAGTAAGTCGAGAAGGTCAATTAAGTATCCCAACGTGTGGTAGTATCTAGTCTTGGAATACATTCACGGAACTGAGTTCCTAAGGACAGTTCCAATGAAACAACCCGCCATGTACTCCTACATAGCCTTTCATCAGTACCTTCACCAAATCAGGTTCTACACTTATTCCTTTGTCACTAGAACACACTCGTCCATTCATGTTCATCACCCAGATGAAACAGACCTGACACAACTCTAAGCATAGCAAGCATAGCAAGATAAGAGACATCATGGCTCAAGCAACTACCAGGTATGCTAGGTTGCAAGGTTTGGCTATTTACTGTGACAATGACAGGTCATGCAAAGGAATGGGTTCAGCTATCGTAGTAAAGCATTTGAAATATTTTGTCCTAATGCAATAAGTGAGAGAAGGAGCGGGAACATGGGATTTTATAGGGATGATAAAAAATGGTGCTTGCCTTGTTGCTAAGTGGAGGGATAAAATCCGTCAGTCGAATATTCGGACGTATCCGGAGGGGCAGAGCCTACCGAAATAATAGCGACAATCAATATCATTCATATGCAACAATATGATGCATCATTAGGCATGAAATGAAATGTAGTATGGTTTAATGTGGCTAACAGGACCTTAGTTCGATTTGAAACTAGTGAAAATTATTGTTGGAATTATTTCAATTACTTTTGTTTTAATAATTAAATAAAGTTTTCCAAAATAAATAAATAAATGTTCACTGTGTGTGCAATAATCCCCTCAACCACAGGAACAAATTTCTAGGGTTTATAAAAAATGTTTTGGATCTGAAATTAAAACAAAACAAATAAAACAAATAAAAAAGAGAGAGAGGAGAGGATTACCTGGCGCTTACCTGGCCGAGCCTAGCCCACTAGCGCCTCCCCTGGTCATCGTCTTCCCCGAGCAGCTGCGTGGCAGCAGCGCAGCCACCGCGACCATCTCCTGCTTCCACCTCCTGCTGCCTCCGTCCTCATCCTCCTCGCCAGGAGATGCCCCGAAACCCCCTCTATCCATTTCTCCCCCTCTCTTTTCTTCCCTAGCACAGCATGGCCATCTCTCGGCCATGGCCGAGCGTTGCCGTCTCTGTAGCTCGTCGCTGGCGCCTCCTCCGGCCACCCCAGCTCTCCTACTTACCCCTAGAAGAACGGTTGCTTCGCCAGCAACGTGTAGCCGCAAACCGCGTGCGATTTGACCCCTGTAGTGTCGTTTAGGACAACTCTGGTGAGACCTCCGCGGCGGCTCAAGTCGCCTCCGGCGAGCGCCGACGTGGCAACGTCGTTAGTGCCTAACCACCTCCACGAGAGCCACTGACAGCGGGCCCCAGGGCTGGTCAAAGCCCTGGTTAAGGCTGGTCAGCGCGGGTTTAACGTGTGGGTCACTGACTAGTGGCCCCCACCGGTAAGTTTGACCTGGCCCAGGTCAGTTGACCTGCTGACGCAGAGCTGACGCAATAAATGATTTTCTGATAAAAAATAATTCCAGAAAATGCTGAAAACTTTGAAAAATCATAGAAAATAAAATATAACTCCAATGACAATAATTTATATATGAAAAATTATCCAAAAAATTCAAGGAATCCAATGGTATTATTTTCATGCATGATAAAACAAGTTATACCTGAGAATCAGGTCAAATCAATTAAAAGGGTATTTGAAAAATACCTTATTCGAAGTGATATTCGAATTTTGATTCAAATCAGCTTCAACCTAAGAAGTGGTAGCTACATTAGCCATGCCACATTTCATTTTCATGTCATGATCATGCATCATAGTGTTGCATTTCCGTGAAGTAAGTATTGTTCTTTCTTATTTGCCGGTGTTATTCCCCCTCGATAGACGATGGTTCCGACGATGTGATCGTTAACACTGATGAAGACTCATGGCTATCTTCAGAACTGTCAGGCAAGCAAACCCCCTTGAGCATATTGATACAAACCCACTCTCTCGCTCCTGCTCTCTTCTATTGCATTAGGACAAACACGATTCAATTGTTACATGTTCTCGGTAGTTTAACCTGTTCCTCTACATGGCCTGTTTTTGCCACAGTAAATAGTTGAAACCATTTAGCATGAGTAGCAACTGCTTGAGCCTTGTTGTGCTTACTCATCCATGCTTGCCTATTGTGTCTGCTGTGCTTAGAGTCATGTCGGGTCTGATCCATCTGGATGATGAATCAGATTGGTGGTGTTCATGTTCTACAGTGTGAGAGTAAAGGTGTGAATCCGATTAGGTAAGGTACCAATGTGACGCTGTGTAGGAGTACATGGCGGGTTGTCTCATTGGGATCGTCCTTAAGAACTGAGTCCCGTGTATGTTATCCAAGACTAGCTACTACCGCACATTGGGATCCTTAATTGACTCTCTCAACTTATTAATCACCTAGGTCTATGTCCAGGAGTTGCAACTAGTTTCTCGTGTTTGTAGGACATGCTAGTAGTCTACTGAGTGGTACCCCGTACACGTGGGCTTGGGATAGACTAGGCATCATGGCCCAGTGTACCAAGCGTAGTACCATCCATCGAGGTCGGCTTGGGAACCCTGTACACATCGTTTGGGACCGTTGAGGAAACTTTGGCCGGACTTCCTTGCGGGTTCAGTCTCAAATAGGCGATAAACCTGGACTAGAGTCGTATGTGGTTAGTTAGGTCGTGGCCGACGCCCACGCCAGTGCTTCCGCTTGAAGGTTGCCGAGATGCATGACGTGCATATGGTGATAAGTGGTGAGTGCGTGTGTGAAGAAGTACACCCCTGCAGGGTAATCTAATCTATTCGAATAGCCGTGTCTGTGGATAGGGACTACTTGGAAACTTATATGGTCAGAGACAACTTGAATTGATACTATAAAATATTCAAGATAAGTGTGAGTGCTATTGATGGCCTTCTTGTAGGGAGACGAGAATGGATCCATAGTGGTGTATTGCATTGGTGAATATGTGGACTCGTGTGCGCTATCCCACCTCAAAGAAACAACTGGTAGTTGTAGTACAGGTTAGCCAAGAGTCAAAACTGGCTTGCTGCAGTCAAATCCCACAATCCCTTCATTGATTCTGATGCATATGTAGATAGTTTTGATGTAAGTCTTGCTGAGTACCTTTGTACTCACAGTTGCTTTATTTATGTTTTTGCAGAGAAGATTTTAGTCTCATTAAAGGTTTATACGCGATGTGTTCGATGTTGACCGGAATAGCTTGGGAATCCGAGACAAAGGTCTGGTTCCTTTGATAGGGTCATTGTAGCTTTTCAGGCTCTTCCACCCACTTTTAGTAGATGTTTGTACCCAGACATGTTATGCTTCCACTTGATGTTTGTATGACTTGAGTGTCAGGTCACGAGACCCCTGTTTGTAAAATCATACTATGTTGACTCTTATGAGTCTTTAATAAAAGCTTGAGTCATAGAGTTATGTTGTGATGCCATGTTGTATCTACGCATATCGTGCATATTGTGTGTATGTTATGAAATGCATTATATGTGTGGGATTCGACACCTGGTTGTGTGCCTTTAGTAGTACTCTTTACGGGGAAATGCCTCTTTGTGCTTCCATGGAGCTTTGGTAGCTTGCTACTGCTCCACACACATTGATTGACCGGCATGTATCCTTCTTTGCTGTTGTGTTTGTCCCTTCAGGGAAATGTCACGCGATGTAATGGAGTCCTTGTAGCTTGCTACGACTCGTCTACACACGCTAATGACCGACACCTGCTTTGTTGGGTTATGTATGCATGTTCCTGTATGGATGTACCACTTGGGTTTATAACTACTCATGTCGACCCGGGTTCTTTGTCGTTTGAATGCTAGCGACACATTCATATACGTGAGCCAAAAGACGCAGACGGTCCCGGCCAAGGTAAGCTGGCAACCGTGGAGTTTACCATGCGTGAGGCCGCAAAGTGATGGGATGTGTTACATGCTGGGTTCTTATGACGTCGGGACCCCGATGCTAAGTCATAGGAATCCAGCTTGTAACACATCGCATCCCTTTGCGGTCTCACGCACGGTTAACCCCACGGCTTCCACCTTACCTTAGCCGGGATCTTTTGCACCTTTTGACTCACGTATGCAATTGTGTTGCTAGCATTCTAATGTCAAAGAACCCGGGTCGACATAACTAGTCATAAACTCAAGTGGCTTAACTATATGGATACACGCATACATAATCGAGCAAACCAGGTGTCGGTCATCAGCGAGTGTAGATGAGTGGTAGCAAGCTAGAAGGACTCCATTACACCGCGTGACATTTCCCCGTATGGACGGACACGACAACTAAGAAGTATACATGTCGGTCAACAAATGTGTCCGGAGCAGTAGTGAACTACCAAGGCTCGGTGGAAACACAAAGGGGCATTTCTATGTATAGAGAGCTACTAAGGGCATACGACTAGGTGTCGAATCCCATACATATCACAGTACATCGCACGTACGCATGTCATACTCGATATGCATAGATACAACAATGGCATCACAACATAATTATACAACAACACAACATTTATTTAGAAGACTCGGAAGAGTCTTGCATAATAAGTGCATATAGGTAGGGGTCACATGACCCGACACTCAAGTCATACAAAAAAATTCATACAAGCTATGCGGAAGCATTAAAGCTGTTTGAGTATAGACAGTTGAAAGGAAAAGGCATAAAGCCTGACTATCTACAGATCCCTTCTAAAAGGGGCCAGGTCGTGGCTGGGACCCATCTCTCCTTTAGCAGTGCTGTCCATCCTGAATCAAGTGGTCAAGTAGAAAGAGTAAATCAAATCCTAGAAGATATGCTTCGAGCTTGTGTTATATCGTTCGGTATGAACTAGGAGAAGTGTCTTCCATTCGCCGAATTTTCTTATAACAATAGTTAACAATCAAGCTTGGGCAAAGCCCCTTTTGAAGTTCTCTATGGAGAGAGGCAACTCTTTGGTCCGGATATGATCCAGGAAGCAGAAGAGAAAGTTCGCATTATTCGTGAAAAGTTGAAAACAACCCAATCTCGTCAAAAGAGCCAATATGATCGTCATCATAAGGCTGTGACCGTTGAAGTTGACAAGAAAGCTTACCTTCGGGTTACACCTTTGAAGGGTACCCATCAATTCGGTATCAAAGGAAAATTGGCTCCTCGTTACATTGGTCCTTTTTGCATTCTTGTCAAACGACGAGAAGTTGCCTACCAACTGGAACTTCCTCCGCATCTTTCCAAAGTTCATGATGTTTTCCATGTCTCGCAACTCAGGCGTCGCTTCTCGGATCCTATCCATGAAGTGGACCACGAAACGCTTGATCTCTAGGATAACCTTTCATACCGAGAATACCCTGTTCGTATGCTTGATCAAGCTGAGCGTACCACTCAACGTCGAAACCTCAAGTTTCTTAAAGTTCAATGGTCAAATCATTTTGAAAAACAAGCAACATGGGAAAGAGAGGACCGTCTCCGACTTGAGTATCCCGCAATCTTCCCAACCAAAGTTGTCGGGACCCCGATCCTAAATCATAATAACCCAGCATGTAACACATCACATCACTTTGCGGCCTCACGCACGGTAAACTCCACGGCTGCCACCTTACCTAGGATGGGACCGTTTGCGTCTTTTGGCTCACGTATATGAACGTCTCGCTAGTATTCAAATGACAAAGAACCCAGGTCTACATGACTAGTTCTATACCCAAGTGGTACATCCGTACAGGGACAGGCATACATAACCCAACAAAGCAGGTGTCGGTCATCAGCGTGTGTAGACGAGTCATAGCAAGCTACAAGGACTCCATTACACCGCGTGACATTTCCCTGAAGGGACAAACACAGCAGCAAAGAAGGATACATGTCGGTCAATCAATGTGTTCGGAGCAGTAGCAAGCTACCAAAGCTCGGTGGAAGCACAAAGAGGCATTTCCCCGTAAAGAGTACTACTAAAGGCACACAACTAGCTGGTTGAATCCCACACATATAATGCATTTCATAACATACACACAATATGCACGATATGTGTAGATACAACATGGCATCACAACATAACTCTATGACTCAAGTTTTTATTAAAGACTCATAAGAATCAACATAGTATGATATTACAAATAGGGGTCTCGTGACCCGACACTCAAGTCATACAAACATCAAGCAGAAGCATAACATGTCTGGGTACAGACATCTACTAAAAGTGGCTAGAGGAGCCTGAAAAGCTACAACGACCCTACCAAAGGAACCAGACCTCTGTCTGGGATTCCCAAGCTATTCCGGTCAACGTCGATCACATCGTGTAGAACTAATAATGTGACTATAGTCTTCTCTGCAAAAACATAAATAAAGCAACCATGAGTACAAAGGTACTTAGCAACACTTACATCAGAACTATCTACATATGCATCAGTAACAATGAAGGGATTGTGGGGTTTGACTGGAGCAAGCCAACTTTGACTCTTGGCTAACCTGTATTACGACTACATGTTCTTTCTTTGAGGTGGGATAGCGCACACGAGTCCACATATTCACCAATCAATACACCACTATGAATCCACTCTCGTCTCCCTACGAGAAAGCCATTCATAGCACTCACACTTATCTTGCATGTTTTAGAGTATCCATTTAAATTGTCTATGTACCATGTAATGTTTCCAAGTAGTCCATATCCGAGGACGCGGCTATTCGAACAGATTAATTCACCCTGCACGGGTATACTTCTTCACACATTCTCTCACCACTAGCACCATATGCACGTCATGCATCTCGGCAACCTTCAAGCGGACGCACTGGCGTGGGTGTGGGCCACGACCGTTAACCACACAAGACCCTAGTCCAGGTTTATCGCCTATTCGAGATTGAACCCGCAAGGAAGTCCGGCCGAAGTTTCCTTAACGGCCCCAAACGATGTGTGTAGGGTTCCTAAGCCCACCATCCGGATGCCACTTGGTACACCGTGCCACTTTGTATCTACCGCAGAGAAGCCTACCCCGTCGGGCAGAGCTAAACACGGCCGCCAACACTTTTCCTACAAACACCAGAAACGAATTGCAACTCTTGGACAAAGATCTAAATGATTAATAAGCCGAGAGGGGCACTTAAGTATTCCAATGTGTGGTAGTATCTTGTCTTGGATAACATACACAGAACCCAGTTCTTAAGGGAGGTCCCAATGAGACAACCCACCATGTACTCCTACATGGCCTCTCATCGCTACCTTTACCAAATCGGATTCACACCTTTACTCTCACACTGTAGAACATGAACACAACCATTTTGATTCATCGTCCAGATGGATCAGACCTGACACAACTCTAAGCATAGCAGGCACAATAATCAAGCATGGATGAGTAAGCACAACAAGGCTCAAGCAGTTGCTACTCATGCTAAGTGGTTTCAACTATTTACTGTGACAAAAACAAGTCATGCACAGGAATGGGTTCAACTACCGAGAACATGTAACAGTTGAATCGTGTTTGTCCTAATGCAATAAAAGAGAGCAGGAGCGAGAGAGTGGGTTTATATCAATATGCTCAAGGGGGTTTGCTTGCCTGACTGTTCTGAACATAGCCATGAGTCTTCATCAATGTCAACGATCACATCATCGGAACCATCGTCTACCGAGAGGGAACAACACCGACAAACACAAAAGAGTAATATTTACTTCACATAAATGCAACACTATGATGCATGATCATGACATAAAATGAAATGTGGCATGAGCTAATGTAGCTACCATTTCTTAAGTTGAAGCTGGTTTGAACAAAATTCAAATATCACTTCAAACAAGGTCTTTTTCAAATAACCTTTAATAGATTTGACCTGATGCTGAGACATAACTTGATTTATCATGCATTAAAATGGCATAATCAGATTCCTTGAATTTTTATGATCATTTTTCATATATAATTTATTTTCATTGGAGTTACAGATTATTTTCTATAATTTTTGGAAGTTTTGATTTTATTCTGGAATTATTTTATTTATGAAATACTATTATTGCGTCAGCACTGACGTCAACACGTCAACTGGGCCGGCGGGGTCAAACGTGACATCCAGGGCCCACCAGTCAGTGAAATAGGGCTAATCCCCGGTTAAACCAGAGACTAACTAGGCTTTGACCCCATGTGGGGCCCTGTGTGAGTGACTAGGGGGACGTTATTAGCGGGTTAATGGGCTGGCCACATCGGCCCCCACCGAAGGGTGGTCGCCGGCGACCATAGCCACGGCGGAGGGCTCGCCGGAGATGGCCTAAGCGGCGCTACAGAGCATGGTTTCGAGCGCGGTTTGTGGCTACGCGAAGCTAGCGAAGCGGCCATTCTTCTAGGGGTAAGTAGGAGGTGGCCGCGGGACGTGGCCTCGCTCGCCGGCGCGTCGACATGCAACTGCTGCTCCTCCTGGCAGGAGGAAGAAGACAGCGGTGCCCCTGGTGGGCTGGGCTGGTTCTGGGCCACGTAAGAGTTTTTCCCTTTTTTATTCTACTTTGTTTTATACTACTGACATTTGTTTAATTTGTTTGGGCTCCAAACCTAGACCAAAAACACTGCTATTAATTATGGGGTATAATTGGATTATTTCCAAGCTCCACAAAATCTTTCAGCATTTTTGAAATACGTAAAACATGTATAGCTAATTGTTTTATCCAATTTTGTGACTTTTGAAGATTAATTAAAATGTAAAAAGTGTTTTAAAATGAGAGTCATCACTGAAGTGTTGTTGCCAACATTTATCAAAAAATATGAACATTTTGAAAACCTTTTTGGGTTCATTAAAAATCACACATAGAAGAATTTCCTTTAAGGGACGTGAGGTGCTTAGGGTTTTGTTAGTCCAAATACTCAAAAACATTTGGGTTTAATATGATGCAACTAATTGCAAGCAGTTATTCTAGGGTTGTGATAACTCAACCCCAGTAAACAGGAATCTAGTCCCGATATTCAAGCGTGGGGTAGGAGTAAATAGGGGACACTAACTATCATAATCTTCACGGTCCAATTGCCCTTCTCGGAGATGTCGATTCATTGCATCATGTTGATCTTGAAATCTTTGTCTTTGAGGTCTTCATCTAACACGACGACAAGAACAAGAAGACTCTACAAGATTCGATCTCCTCAAAGATCGAGCAACTCAAGCTCAACTCATAGAATGAGACGTAGGAACGTCCCTTGAGCTGAGACACAAAACACATAACACGGATGTGGAAATGAGGCATATGACAGAGGTTCAATTGGTAGGCAACAATCCCACGCTTAAAGAGATGGTGACAGGGTTTCAAAGTAGCGAGGAATTAAATTGCCCTTCATACCATAACAGGGCACCTTAGGAAAGTGACTCGCAGAGTTATTCCCTTAAGTGGAAAAAAGAATTACTTTTGATACAAAGTCATTGAAACTCTTCGTACCAGAATAAGGCGATTCACAAATGATCGTTTGAAGGAAATTGAAAGAATGGCATACTCAGTTTGGAAAGTAACTAGAGTTATAGAGTAGATCGGCAAACGAAAGGCACATTCCAATTGATACCGAGGGTATAACCTAGTGTGTGAGCGTGCTCTCAAGAACTTGAGCAATTCCACATTCTTCAAAGTTTTACCAACATCCGTGCCAAGATCTTGGTGACACATCATACTACCATGATGAATAATGGTGGAGGATGCATATGCAAAGGAAGACAACACTTTCTCATATTTCACCTTAGCTATGCCAAGGGAACAAAATCTGGTTAATCGACCAAGAGACATTTAGCACTCCGCTTCTAATGTTCTCCTTGATGTACTAGAACAACCCAATTATAGGCTATGCTTGATATCTAGCACATCAAGTACAGGTCAGACTTCGGGGCTCAAAGGGGGTCCATGGGGAATAACTTCCAAAATAAGCCATACCAAGACCTCACGGGGAGATGGCTAAGGTTGCTGATGCAAGATATTATAATAATAAGTCTTTCGGCTGGGTGTGTTAGCCATGACATCACTTTACCAGGTTACAGAAGGACCAATATTATAATTCTTGGGAAAAGTTCCAACCATTATAACTGCCTGAGATTCAGCTCTGGTTGGTGACATGATGTTTCAGATTTAGCATGTCTGAAAATAAAGTTTGCAACACAAATCATTGAGATAACGTTGCGAGATTCTCGGGAAATGAACTACGGAAGACAACTCCAAAACATGAGCTGGATTTCAAGACCCACGTGCAAAGTTTTCAGAATCGAGATTCTGAATCGGATCGGAGATCCGTTGCTAGGGTCGTGAATCGTAGAATCTTAACTATCAGGATCGTAGAAACTTAGATTCTATGAGCAAATTCATAGAATCGGAGCGGCTAGTTTGGATCGTAAGATAGTAAGATTCTAAGACTTGAGTCACGATTTTGAAAACTTTGCCCATGTGAACACAATGTCCAAGAAAAATGTGAAGACATATAAATCTTACAACAAAACACTACCGAGTTCTGGGTGGGAATCATCATTGCGGATAACAAGTCCATACATAAGTCCGGATTAGCTCTTATGAAGGAATCTCTTTTCCTTATACAAATCAATCAGTGGCTTGGTGTGGTAGGAGATACATATGGAATGAAGATGATCAGTCTATCAAACCATAGAATACTTAGCACGTGCATGACTGACTTGGGATGATTCCGAAGAAAACAACTTAACTTTTCTCGAATTCACGGCGGCAACTTGCACCAATGCACATGAATTAGAGGAAGTCACTTATTACACCTAACATATACCTCGTGCTCGACACACGAAGACAATGTCTACAAATTTTCCAGCACTAGCTTAATGTCCAACATAAATCATGGAACAAATGAAAATGTTGCCGATGGGCTCAACAGCAATTCATCAAGATACCCATACAAATGGATTTCCACAACTATGTGAGCAAGATAATAGCAATGGTTAGATCAAAGAATATAATGGTATATGCTCAAGGAAATCCACGAGTAAGACACCATTACGAAAATCTTTGGTTCTAAGTTTTATTTGACAATAGCCCATACTCAAATCAAAATTGGACAAGATAATATATGCAACAATTGATCACACGAATCAACCGATGACAATATCATCTTTCTTCAAGACTCACACAACAGGAAAGATATCCCTTTAAAATGAACTAAGTTTAGGCGAAGCTTTTATCTTCCAACTCTCCAAGTTGTTGTTTAGCTTAACCAACTAGCTTGGGAGTATTGAACATGGATTTTTGGAGAAGGTGGCTTATAGGGAAACCAACTTGATCACGAGCTCTATCATAACAGTCAGGAAACAACCTGGTAATACTTCCGAGAAGATATTCAGAAAATCACGAACCACCGATATGTTAATAAGCTCAGGAACAATCTCGCTTTTCAGGGCAAGATGATATGATCAAAGAGCGATGGATTGACACAATCCCAACCCATTGATCGAAAAGTGCACCATGAAACATGGACTAGGTAGCACGGTCAATCTTAGGATGACGATTCAATCACCATCACCATAAGAGTGAATTTATTGTCCATTAACTACTAAGCAATGGCATTGCTAGGAGTCTTGATTTCACACACCATGGTTCACTTGTCGATATTCTGGGTACAACCAACACAGAAACCGAGGGATGAATATTGATGTCGAGAAGTATCACTACATCAAGAGCTCATAAGATATGGTGCAATTCTGACGACATTCTTGACAAAACAGGGTAATACTCCAAGGTAGAACAGAGCAAAAGCTGGATATGGGATCAAATTCTAGAAGATATGCTTCGAGCTTGTGTTATATCGTTTGGTATGAACTAGGAGAAGTGTCTTCCATTCGCCGAATTTGCTTATAACAATAGTTATCAATCAAGATTGGGCAAAGCCCCTTTTGAAGTTCTTATGGACGAAGATGTAGAACACCTCTTAATTGGTCAGAAACCGGAGAGAGGCAACTCTTTGGTCCGGATATGATCCAGGAAGCAGAAAAGCAAGTTCCCATTATTCGTGCAAAGTTGAAAACAACCCAATCTCGTCAAAAGAGCCAATATGATCGTCATCATAAGGCTGTGACCTTTGAAGTTGATGATAAGGCTTACCTTAGGGTTACACCTTTGAAGGATACCCATCGATTCGGTATCAAAGGCAAATTGGCTCCTCGTTATATTGGTCCTTTTCGCATTCTTGCCAAACGAGGAGAAGTTGCCTACCAATTGGAACTTCCTCCGCATCTTTCCAAAGTTCATGATGTTTTCCACGTCTCGCAACTCAGGCGTTGCTTTTCGGATCCTATCCGTGAAGTGGACCACGAAACGCTTGATCTCCAGGATAACCTTTCATACCTAGAATACCCTGTCCGTATTCTTGATCAAGCTGAGCGTACCACTCGACGTCGAAACCTCAAGTTTCTTAAAGTTCAATGGTCAAATCATTCCGAAAAAGAAGCAACATGGGAAAGAGAGGACCGTCTCCGACTTCACTATCCCGCGCTCTTCCAGACGACTTCCAAATCTTGGGACGAGATTCTTTTGAGTGGGGGTGAGTTGTCACATCCCTGGAATGGGTATCAATCTTGGCATAATGAGCTGACATCCAGTCCATACCCAAGATGATATTGATATCTAAGGATTTAAGGGCTATCAGAGATGCTAGAAAAACTAGCATGTCTACTAGAATTTCATTGTCATAACTTATCCTCGAAGTCTGCCATTTACTACCCGGAGTTTGGACCACTAATGGAATTGGCATATCATAAAAGGACATGTTATGCAACTGCGCATAACTTTCGGAAATGAACGAACGAGATGACCCAGCATAAAAAAGAACAGACGATGGGTGACGATTGACAAGGAGCGTACCCAAAATGATGTCGGGATCCTCTGCAGCTTCTTGTGCTAAAACATAATTCACGCGGCCACGCGCAGGAGTTGGCTTCACATAATATGCCTTGCCCGACTTGCCTTGCCCAACAGACTTCCCAGGTTGCTTGGCGGCGATATTCTGAGGACACTCACGCGAATAGTGATGTGGTTCTCCACACTTGTAACAGATCACTTGATTGGCACGTGGTGCAGCATTGGTAGCTGGACCACCATAGGTCTTGGCTGGGGGTTGGTCTGGTTTGCTTGAGGCGCCACATAGGATGGCCTCGGGGTATATCTTGGCGGTAGAGAACTATTTGGGACGCACACCCGGCGCTTCTGAAACGTTGAACCAGATGAGGAGCCAGATCACGAGAGTGCTTCTACGTTGCTACATAGTCGGAATGACCAGTCTCAGCACTGATCGCCTTGTTGACAAGAGCTTGGAAACTTGTACATTCATGAAGGCGTAGTGCACGACGAAGTTCGGGGCTCAGTCCCTTGCGGAAGCCTTGTAGTGACCGGAGACGACAGGGAGCTCGAGCTCGGCTCCAATGGCGACAGAGAGAGGAGAGGGAAAGAATCCGAATGAGGAGGGGGAGAGGCTTGGAATGGGTTGCGGGGGAGCTTATCTCCCTCGCGAGCACGACAGGGTGGACAGGCAGGCACGCAGCTGCATGCTGTCGGCGGGTGAAGCGGTGGTCACCTCCTGCTGCTGACTGGCAAGGAGGAAGACGACATGAGGGGTAAGTGGGCTGGGCGAGGTGAGCGGTAGATAGGGTTTTTCGTATTTTCTTCTTTTCTGTTTTCTGTTTTACATTTCTGACATTTGTTTGCTTTATTTTTGTCTCCAAACTATTCCTATAAATAGTGAATATAGTTATGGGTGTTATTTAAATTATTTCCAAGTCCACAAAATTATTTCAACATTTTATAATATCCTAGGATATTTAAAACCACATACTTGGGTAATATCAATGTCTTTGGTGAAAAAAATTAAATGCAAAAACTATTTTGAAAATATAAATCATCCCTGATATATTTTTTCCAAAATTTAACAGAAAATAGGAACATTTTTAAGGCCATTTTGGGTTCATTGAACTTTTGCTTCATTTGGGTTGAGTTGAATAATGAGGTGCTAGGGTTTTCTTAAATTCCCAAATTCACTTTTAATGTAAGAATAAAACATGAGCACAATCTTGCTAAACACCAATCTCCTCCTCGCAGGAGGAAGAAGACAGCGGTGCCGGTGGTGGGCTGGGCTGGTTCTGGGCCAGGTAAGAGTTTTTCCCTTTTTTATTCTGCTTTCTTTTATACTACTGACATTTTTTTAATTTGTTTGGGCTCCAAACCTAGACCAAAAACACTGCTATGAATTATGGGGTATAATTGGATTAGTCCAAGCTCCACAAAATCTTTCAGCATTTTTGAAATACCTAAAACATGTATAGCAAATTGTTTTATCCAATTTTGTGACTTTTGAAGATTAATTAAAATGTCAAAAGTGTTTTAAAATGAAAGTCATCACTGAAATGTTGTTGCCAACATTTATCAGAAAATATTAACATTTTTAAAACCATTTTGGGTTCATTAAAAATCACACTTAGAAGAATTTAATTTAAGGGACGTGAGGTGCCTAGGGTTTTGTTAGTCCAAATACTCAAAAACATCTGGGTTTAATATGATGCAAGATGATGATGCAACTAATTTCAAGCTGTTATTCTAGGGTTGTGACAACTCACCCCCACTAATCAAGAATCTCGTCCCGAGATTCAAGCGTGGGGTAGGAGTAAATAGGGGACACTAACTATCAGAGTCTTCACGATCCAATTGCCCTTCTCGGAGATGTCGATTCATTGCATCATGTTGATCTTGACATCTTTGTCTTTGAGGTCTTCATCTAACACGACGACAAGAACAAGAAGACTCTACAAGATTCGATCTCCTCAAAGATCGAGCAACTGAAGATCAACTCATAGAATGAGATGTAGGAACATCCTTTGAGCTGAGACACAAAACACATAACATGAATGAGGAAATGAGGCATATGACAGAGGTTCAATTGGTAGGCAACAATCCCATGCTTAAAGAGATGGTGACAGGGTTTCAAAGTTGCGGGGAATTAAATTGCCCTTCATACCATCAAATCAAAATCAAGAATGGAGACATTCCTAAGACAGCTTTTGTTACTCGTTATGTACAATATGAGTACGCGGTGATGTCCTTTGGTCTAACCAATGCTCCAGCCACATTCTCTCGTCTGATGAACTCAATTTTCATGGAGTACCTTGATAAGTTTGTCATGGTTTACCTCGATGATATACTGATTTATTCAAAGAATGAAGCACGGCATGATGAGCATCTCAGACTTGTGCTAGAAAAACACAGAGAGCACCGTCTTTATGCCAAGTTTTCCAAGTGTGAATTTTGGTTACCAGAAGTGACCTATCTCGGCCATGTGATTTCTGGAAAGGGCATTGCAGTCAATCCCGAGAGAGTTCAAGCCATCCTTGACTGGACTCCACCTGAAACAGTTAAGTAAGTTAGGAGTTTCCTTGGTTTAGCAAGTTATTGCCGCCGTTTCGTCAAGAATTTTTCCAAAGTTACCAAGCCTCTGACAGAACTTCTCAACAAGGATAAGAAGTTCGAGTGGACGCCACAATGTGAGCATAGTTTCCAGGAACTGAAAATACGTCTCACATCAGCTCCCGTTCTTGTGCCACCTGATTTCTCCAAATACTTTGTCATCTATTGCGACGCCTCAAGACAAGGACTAGGATGTGTTCTTATGCAAGATCAACAGGTGATCGCCTATGCATCCCGACAATTGCATCCACCTGAAGAAAATTATCCAACGCGTGATTTGGAGCTTGCAGCAGTAGTCCATGCACTGAAGACATGGCGACATTACCTTCTTGGTAATCGTTCCGAGATTTACACCGATCATCAAAGTCTGAAGTATATCTTCACTCAGACAGATCTAAATCTCAGGCAAAGACGATGGTTAGAGATGATTACGGATTACGACTTAGGAATTTCTTACACCCGAGGCAAGGCCAATGTCATGGCTGATGCATTAAGTCGTAAGTCCTATTGCAACAATCTTATGTTGCGACAAGGTCAACCACTTCTTCATGAGGAATTCTGCAAGCTTAATCTTCACAGCGTTCCACGCGAATCCCTTTCTACCTTGGTGGCAAAACCTACCCCGGAGGATCAGGTTATAGCTGGCCAGCAGCATGATGCGGGTATTACCCGGATCAAGGAAAATATTGCAAAGGGTGTTGTTGGTAGTTTCTCCATGGAGGATAGAGGTGCGGTATATTTTGGAAACCGTTTGGTATTTCCGAAGAAGCAACAACTTCGAGAGTTGACTCTCAAAGAGGCTCATGAATATCCTCTCACAATCCACCCCGGCAGCACTAAGATGTATCGGGATCTACGCCAAAGATTCTGGTGGACCAGAATGAAGAGAGAAATTGCTGAATTCATTGCTAAGTGTGACGTTTGTCGTCGTGTCAAGGCGGAGCATCAAAGGCCTGCTGGCACCCTTCAGCCTTTAGCTATTCCTGAGTGGAAATGGGATAAAGTTGAAATGGACTTCATCACCGGATTTCCCAGGACCAAGAAAGGAAATAATGCTATCTTTGTGGTTATTGATCGTCTTTCCAAAGTGGCGCATTTCCTTCCTGTCCGAGAGAGTATCACCGCTAGTCAGTTGGCTGAATTGTATATCTCTCGAATAGTGTCCCTGCATGGTGTTCCATTGGAAATCAGTTCAGACCGTGGAGTCTATTTACCTCTCGATTTTGGGAAAGTTTCCAGAATGCTATGGAAACTCATCTTTCTTTTAGCACTGCTTTTCACCCTCAGTCAAGTGGTCATGTAGAAAGAGTCAATCAAATTTTGGAAGACATGCTCAGAGCTTGTGTTATCTCATTTGGAATGGATTGGGAGAAGTGCCTTCCATTTGCTGAATTTGCTTACAACAATAGCTACCAATCCAGTTTGGGCAAAGCTCCTTTTGAAGTTCTTTATGGACGAAGATGTCGAACACCTTTGAACTGGTCAGAAACAGGTGAAAGACAATTCTTTGGGCCAGATATGATCCAAGAGGCAGAAGAGCAAGTTCGCATTATTCGTGAGAATCTTAAGACAGCTCAGTCTCGTCAGAAGAACCAGTATGATCGCCATCATGAAGAAGTAACTTATGAGGTTCATGAAAAGGCTTACCTTCGGGGTAGTCCTTTGAAGGGTACCATCGTTTTGGTATCAAAGGCAAGTTGGCTCCTCGTTACATTGGTCCTTTCTGGATTCTTGCTAAATGAGGAGAAGTTGCCTACCAATTAGAACTACCCCCTCAGCTTTCCAGAGTTCATGATGTTTTCCATGTATCGCAACTCACGTGTTGCTTCTCAGATCCTATCCGTGAAGTGGACCACAAAGCGCTTGATCTCCAAGAAAACGTTTCATATCGAGAATACCCTATTCGTATTCTTGATCAAGCGGAGTGTGTCACCCGGCGTAGGAACATCAAGTTTCTAAAGGTTCAGTGGTCTCATCATTCCGAGAATGAAGCTACGTGGGAGCAAGAAGATCATCTTCGACTTGAGTACCCCACCCTTTTCCCGATGACTCATGAATCTCGGGGCGAGATTCTTTTAAGTGGGGGTAAGTTGTCACATACCTATTTTTAGCATGCACTAGGATCCATGTCTATGTTTGCATCATGTTTAATATTTTTTCCTTAACCTGAATTTGGGATGATCAAAAGCCCTAGCATTACAAAATTCAAATGGGACCAACTGAAAATATTTTTCAATGAACAAGAAGGGCTCTTTAAAAATGTTCACCATCTCTGGAAAAATGTGGCAACATTAACCAGAGGTGACTTATATTTTTACATGCCACTTTTTCTTATTGAATTAAATCAATAACTATTTGATTTGAATTTATAAAATAATAAAAACAAGATTATAACTTCATTAATTATGAAACTTGGCCAGGGCTTTTGGATTAATTCTGTTAGTGCCCAGAAAAAGTCTCATATTTTACTTAAATGTTTTAGTGCCTAAACTAAACTAAACATATTGCAAATAATAGAAAACATAGCAAAAAAGAAAGAAAGAAAGGAATTTACCTGAGGCCTAGAGGGAGCTGGCCGAGCAGCCCAGCTGCCAGTCACCACCAACCTCTCGCCACGAGGACATGGGCATGTGGCTGCTGCACGCCGGCAATCTCTCGGCCACCTCCTGCTTGCCGCCGAGCAGCTCAACGCATGGATGCGCCTGGTGCTTCCCTCTTCTTCTCCTCCTCCCTCTGGTTCCTTCCCCCCATCTCTTTCCTCCTCTCTTCCTCTCTTTTCCTATCTGCTCTCTCTCTTCCAGGAGCAGAGTCGTCGTCGATTCACCGGCCACAGGTCATCCCCGAGCCAGCCTTCTAGTCCCCTGGATCCATCGTGGACCCCTCGTTCGATTCCCCTCTTCCCCATCAGGCTCCCCCTCCTCTATCTCCCTCCTGCCGCCGGAGCCCGAGCTCCCTACCACCGGCAATGGCCACCACGCACAGGGCCTCTCCCTCGCCCGACTGGGCACACCGGCGTCCTCCTGGGGGCCCGTAGGTTCCGCCTCGGCCCCCAGCTCCTCCTCCTGCAGCTCCTGGCGACGAGCCCGACCTCGGCGAGCTCCGTCCACCGCCTCGTCGTTGTTGTCGCCGTCTCCGGCGACCCCCTCGCCCTCAAAACCACCGGAATGGATGCGGGCGAGCTCGGGCTACACTCGAGTGGCCTCATCCGTCACTCCTGTGGCCGGAGTCGCGGACTCCATCGCGTGTTGTGGTCGCCAGCGTTGAGCCTCGCCGGTGAGCCACTTACCGGTGGGTCCCCGTCGTAAGGTGATTAGCTTAGAGCTAATCACCCAATTAGTTAGCCCCGAGCCACTCACATATGGGCCATGTTCTATTAATTAAATTTAGGTTTAAATAAAAAACATTAGCAAGCTGAATCAATGACAGGTGGGTCCCAGCCACCAGGTTTGATCTAGGCTCGCACCTTTGACCAGCTGATGTCACTATGACATCAGGCTGATGCAATAACTCACTTTCTGGATTTTAAATAATTCCAGAAAATTGCTAAAACTTGTAAAAATCATAAAAATTCAATAGTAACTCCAAATGAAATAAATTACATATGAAAAATTATAAAAAAACAAGGAATCCAAAGGTGCTATTTTCATGCATGATAAAACAAGTTATACCTAAGCATGAGGCGAAATCAATTAAAAGGGTATTTGAAAAATACCTTATTTGAAGTGATATTTGAATTTTGATTCAAATCAGCTTCAACCTAGGAAGAGGTAGCTACATTAGCCATGACACATTTCATCTTCATATCCTGATCATGCATCATAGTGTTGCATTTCCGTGAAGTAAATATTGTTCTTTCTTGTTTTCCGGTGTTGTTCCCCCTCGGTAGACGATGGTTCCGACGATGTGATCGTTGACACTGTTGAAGACTCATAGCTATCTTCAGAACTGTCAGGCAAGCAAACCCCCTTCAGCATATTGATATAAACCCACTCTCTCGCTCCTGCTCTCTTTTATTGCATTAGGACAAACACGATTCAACTGTTACATGTCCTCGGTAGTTGAACCCATTCCTCTGCATGACAAGTTTTTGCCACAGTAAATAGTTGAAACCACTTAGCATGAGTAGCAACTCCTTGATCCTTGTTGTGCTTACTCATCCATGCTTGCTTACTGTGCCTGCTATGCTCAGAGTCGTGTCGGGTCTCATCCATCTGGACGATGAATCGGAATGGTGGTGTTCATGTTCTACAGTGTGAGAGTAAAGGTGTGAATCCGATTTGGTAAAGGTACCGATGTGAGGCTGTGTTGGAGTACATGGTGGGTTGTCTCATTGGGACCGTCCTTAAGAACTGAGTCCCGTGTATGTTATCCAAGACTAGCTACTACCGCACATTGGGATCCTTAATTGACCCTCTCGACTTATTAATCACCTAGGTCTTTGTCCACGAGTTGCAACTAGTTTCTGGTATTTGTAGGACATGCTAGTAGTCTACTGAGTGGCACTCCGTACATGTGGGCTTGGGATAGACTAGGCATCGTGGCCCGGTGTACCAACCGTTGTACCATTTGTCAAGGTGGGCTTCGGAACCGTGTACACATCGTTTGGGACCGTAGAGGAAACTTCGGCCGGACTTCCTTGCGGGTTCAGTCTCAAATAAGTGATAAACCTGGACTAGAGTCTTGTGTGGTTAGTTAGGTCGTGGCCGACACCCACTCCAGTGCTTCCGCTTGAAGGTAGTCGAGATGCATGACGTGCATATGGTGATAAGTGGTGGGAGAGTGTGTGAAGAACTACAACCCTGCAGGGTAATCTAATCTATTCGAACAGCCGCGTCCGCGGATATGGACTACTTGGAAACTTATATGGTCATAGACAACTTGAATGGATACTATAAAATATTCAAGATAAGTGTGAGTGTTATGGATGACCTTCTCGTAGGGAGATGAGAATGGATCCATAGAGGTGTATTGAATTGGTGAATTGGGGACTCGTGTGCGCTATCCCACCTCAAAGAAAGAACTGGTAGTCGTAGTACAGGTTAGCCAAGAGTCAAAGCTGGCTTGCTGCAGTCAAACCCCACAATCCCTTCATTGATACTGATGCATATGTAGATAGTTCTGATGTAAGTCTTGATGAGTACCTTTGTACTCACGGTTGCTTTATTTATGTTTTTGTAGAGAAGATTTTAGTCTCATTAAAGGTTTCTACGCGATGTGTTCGATGTTGACCGGAATAACTTAGGAATACCCAACAGAGGTATGGTTCCTTTGGTAGGGTCATTGTAGCTTTTCAAGCTCTTTCAGCCACTTTTAGTAGATGTCTGTACCCAGACATGTTACGCTTCCGCTTGATGTTTGTATGACTTGAGTGTCGGGTCACGAGACCCCTGTTTGTAATATCATACTATGTTGACTATTATGAGTCTTTAATAAAAGCTTGAGTCATAGAGTTATGTTGTGATGCCATGTTGTATCTACGCATATCGTGCATATTCTGTGTATGCATATCGTGCATATTGTGTGTATGTTATGAAATGCATTATATGTGTGGGATTCGACACCTAGTTGTGTGCCTTTAGTAGTACTCTTTACGGGGAAATGCCTCTTTGTGCTTCCACCAAGCTTTGGTAGCTTGCTACTGCTCCGGGCACATTGATTGATCGGCATGTATCCTTCTTTGCTGATGTGTCTGTCCCTTCGAGGAAATGTCACGATGTGTAATGGAGTCCTTATAGCTTGCTACGACTCGTCTACACACGCTGATGACCGACACCTGCTTTGCTGGGTTATGTATACATGTCCCTGTACGGATGTACCACTTGGGTTTATAACTAGTCATGTCGACCCGGGTTCTTTGTCATTTGTGCTAGCGACACATTCATATAGGTGAGCCAAAAGTCGCAAACGGTCCCGGACAAACCAGAGAACAACAGAGCATGGTTTCGAGCGCGGTTTGCGGCTATGCGAAGCTGGCAAAGCGGTTGTTCTTCTAGGGGTAAGTAGGGAAGCTGGGGCGGCCGGAGGAGGTGTCGGCGACGAGCTCGAGCGGCGGTGGGATTCGGCCATGGCGGGGAGCGGGGCTACGCGGCACGGGGGTGCGTGGAAAGGGAGGGGAAATGCACAGGAGCTTGCTACGGCAACAAAAGTCCTTCCCCGGCAACACGAGGAATTCTTCTTGCTTCTTCTCTTGCTTGCGTCGGTTTTTCCCTTGAAGAGGAAAGGGTGATGCAGCACAGGAGCAGTAAGTATTTCCCTTAGTTTGAGAACCAAGGTATCAATCCAGTAGGAGAATCTCGTCAAGTCCAAAGTACCTGCACAAACACAAAGAGCTACCACCCAATGCTATAAAGGGGTTGTCAATCCCTTCAAGATTGATTGCAAAGTGAGATCTGAAGGCGGAAAGTGCAATGAAGAAAAAGTGTAAGGCTGAAAATATGGTGTGGAGTAGACCCGGGGGCCATAGTGTTCACTAGAGGCTTCTCTCAAAATAGCAAATATTACGGTGGGTGAACAAATTACTGTCGAGCAATTGATAGAACCGCGCAAAGTCATGACAATATCTAAGGCAATGATCATACATATAGGTATCACGTCCGAGACAAGTAGACCGATACTTTCTGCATCTAATACTATTACTCCACACATCGACCGCTATCCAGCATGCATCTAGTGTATTGAGTTCATGACGAACGGAGTAACGCCTTAAGCAAGATGACATGATGTAGAGGGATAATCTCAAACCAATGATAAAAACTCCATATTTTTACCCTTGATGGCAACAACATGATGTGTGTCTCGCTTCCCCTTCTGTCATTGGGTGACGTCACCGCACGGTATGAACCCAAAACCAAGCACCTCCCACTGCAAGAATCATATATCTAGTTGGCCAGACAAAACCCACAACTCGAAGAGAATTACAAGGATATGAAATCATGCATAAGAGAGATCAGAAGAAACTCAAATAAGATTCATAGATAATCTCATAAATCCACAATTCATCAGATCTCGACAAACACACCGCAAAAGAAGATTACATCAGATAGATCTCCATGAAGATCATGGAGAACTTTGTATTGAAGATCCAAGAGAGAGAAGAAGCCATCTACCTACTAGATATGGACCCGTAGGTCTATGGTGAACTACTCACGTATCATCGTAGAGGTCATGGTGTTGATGAAGAAGCCCTCCATGTCCGAGTCCCCCTCCGCAGGGCACCAGAACGTGCCCCAGATGGAATCTTGCGGAGACAGAAGCTTGCAGCGGCGGAAAATTACTTTCGATGATCTCCTGATTTTTTCTGGGATTTTAGGGAATATATAGGCTCAAAACCTAAGGCAGAGGTGGCCCAAGGAGCCCATAAGCCAGGGAGGCGCGGACCCCCCCCCCCCCCCGACCGCGGCTAGGGGGCTTGTGGGGTCCCTACAGGCCCCCTGCCCTGATTCTCCAGCTTCCCGATCTTTTTCTGTTTCGGAAAATATCTTTTTGGCAGTTTCATTCCGTTTGGACTCCGTTCAAAATCCTCCTCTGAAAAGGGTCAAAAACATGGAAAAACAGGAACTGGCACTTGGCACTGAGTTAATAAGTTAGTCCCAAAAATATATAAAAGGCATGCAAAAACATCCAAAGTTTGACAAGATAATAGCATGAAACCATCAAAAATTATAAATACGTTGGAGACGTATCAGAGCTCACGGCGGTTCCATTTGCGGTGACGGCGAGGTCTGGGAGGTCTTCTAGCCGACGAATCGACAACGATGTTGCCGACGGCCGGAGGTTGAAGATGACAGAGGCGAGGGCGAAGCAGGGCTCAAGGGCTCGATTCCTTTGACGAGGAGAAGCTGGGGAATGGAGCGGATCCTCTGGGCTTCTCGGAGAGGCGAGGGGAGGCCGGGGCTATGGCAACAGCGGCGGCTTGGCCATGGCCGCTTCGGGCACGGCGAGAAGAGAGCGAGGGAGAGGATGAGCTCGAGGGAGAGGAAGAGGCGTGTATGGGGGTACTCATCCCCGTCGTTTACGTGGCTCGGGGCAAGCAGGAGGTGGCCGCGAGACGTGGCCTCGCTCGCCTATGCGTCGGCACGCAGCTGCTTCTCCTCCTCGCAGGAAGAAGAAGACAGCGGTGCCCCTGGTTGGCTGGGCTGGTTCTGGGCCAAGTAAGAGTTTTTCCATTTTTTTATTCTGCTTTGTTTTATACTACTCACATTTGTTTAATTTGTTTGGTCTCCAAACCTAGACCAAAAACACTCCTATTAATTATGGGGTATAATTGTATTATTTCCAAGCTCCACAAAATCTTTCAGCATTTTTGAAATACCTAAAACATGTATAGCTAATTGTTTTATCCAATTTTGTGACTTTTGAAGATTAATTAAAATGTCAAAAGTGTTTTAAAATGAAAGTCGTCACTGCAATGTTGTTGCCAACATTTATCAGAAAATATGAACATTTTGAAAACCATTTTGGGTTCATTAAAAATCACACTTAGAAGAATTTCCTTTAAGGGAGGTGAGGTGCTTAGGGTTTTGTTAGTCCAAATACTCAAAAACATTTGGGTTTAATATGATGCAAGATGATGATGCAACTAATTGCAAGCAGTTATTCTAGGGCTGTGACACTCCCTGAACTCGTTGGGAGCAAAGTTTTTTGTTGTGCGTGCAGGTCCACGTCTTCTGCTAGCGCCAGAGCAGCAGACACCTACTTGTTGATCCTTGGAGTCCTCCTGGTTCGATAAACCATACAGTCCCTGTGTAAGGAAAATTTGCTGCTGACTACATCTCAATCTGATTTTTTAGAGTGTGATGAGGCTAGAGCTCTTGATATTACACATGGTTTATCTAATTACTTTGTTTATGATCATGGATTTGACACTATTATAAATACACTTGCTACCATTGAAAGAAGAATAGATGCTCTAGACTTGAGAGAAAGAGAGAACCCCATGGTTGATAAGAAAAAGATTTTGAAAATAGATGATGACTCGGAGCCTTTTGTTAGAATTAGCATCTCTAACCAAGACTTCCTTCCTTTTAAACATGGACAATTTTTCATCTTATCATGAACATGCTAATGGGGATATTTCTCAGATCCATGGAAAGGTAAAAGATGTCTAGGTTACGTTATTTAAAAGGAATGCAACGGTTGATTTCTTCATCATGAAGCCAAACCAAGGAAACATAGTGCTTGGAAGGGAGTTCCTCCGAGCCATGAAAGGCTTCATTGATATAGGTAAAGGACACATACGCTTATGTGGGAAAGTGAAAGGTATGTACCCGTTCCCTAGGAAAAATAAGGATGAACTTGTTGAGGGTCTTTTTGAAGGTTTTGATGATTCTCATGACTTTGGTGAATTTTGATCCTTCTTTTTGCATCATGCCTAGCTCAAAGGCATAAAGGAAAGCGCTTGTTGGGAGGCAACCCAATTTGTTTTTACTTTCAGTTTTAGTGGTCTTGATTTTTGTTACTACTGTAGCAACATCATCGTATCTTTATTTTCAAGTTTTGTGCCAAGTGTTAGCCTCCGATTGCAAGAAAGTTCAAAAGTCGTGACATGCTGTCCAGAAACAGATTATGTCTACTTGACGAAAAAATTAGCCAAAAATCACCAGATCATCTTTTTGATCTGAATTGTTTTAGCAGTATGCTCTATATAATTGACTTCCTCGCGTCTGTTCTGAGTTTCTTGATTTGAGTTGCAGAAGTGCCCCGAAAAAATTATTTACTACCTTCTAGTCAGTTTTTCCCTCTACCCTATTTCTTGTTTTCATAGTTTTGCAAATCTTAAGCTTGCTTTTTCTTTGCAAAAACCTTTTGGCAATCTTGAGAAACAGTAGCTCTTCCTGAAAATATTTATTTCCAGTAGAGAAAAAATTATTTTATTATGGGCACTAATGATACGTCCCAAACGTATACATACATGGTCTTGGAGTACGGGAGACCGAAAGGTCGAACATGAGTCGTATGGATGAGACGATCAACATGGAGATGCTCGCCATTGATTACTAGTATGTCTCACGTGATGATCGGACACGGGCTAGTCGACGTGGATCATGTAACACTTGGATGATTGAAGGGATGTCGATATAATTGGGAGTTCATTATATAATTTGATTAGATGAACTTAGTTATCATGAACTTATTCAAAAATTGTCTTTACAAATATTGTAGATCCAATGGCAAACGCAAATGTCTCATTCAACTTCAACGCGTTCCTAGAGAAAACCAAGTTGAAAGATGATGGGAGCAACTATGCGGACTAGGCTCATAACTTAAAGCTCATCCTCACTGCTTCCAAGAAGGCATATGTCCTTAATGCGCCGCTAGGTGACCCTCCCATTCCCACGGCAACCTAGGACGTTAGGAATGCCTGAGAGTCGCGGAGTGATGACTACTCTCTGGTTAAGTGTGGCATGCTTTACAGTTTAGAACCGCAGATCCATAGGCGTTTTGATCAACACGAAGCATATGAGATGTTCGAGGAGCTAAATTATGCTTGCTCCATGATCTTTTGGGTGACGTTGTTATATGTTTTGCTACACTTTTATATCTTTTTGCACATATTTGGACTAACCTACTAACTCAGTGCACCCAGTGTCAATTTCTATCTGCTGATTTCTTTTTTGCAGGGGCTTTTACCCAATTTTCCGAAGCCCCAAAAATCCCGACAAAAATATATAAAAATCAGCGTAACGGAAACTTCCACATCACCGAAGATGGGCCACAGGGGGGGCAGGGCCTGCCCAGGCGACCTCCCCGCGCGGCCTGGCCCCTGGCTGCGCCCACAGACCGCCTGTGTGGGTCCCACCTTTCCTGACGCCCTCCTTTTGCCCATATTTACTCCTCCGCGAGGAAACCCTTCCATAACATCCATAATCGCGAATTTCTCCATCGTTCCGCCGCCGCAACGCTTCCGAGATCAGCGGCGTCAGGATACCTCTTCCCGGCACCCTACTAGAGGGAGGATTGACCTCTAGGAGCTTCTTGATGTCCCACAAGCGTATGGGATCGCAATAGTTTTCGAGGGTAGAGTATTCAACCCAAATTTATTGATTCGCTCACATGGGAAAGCTAAAGAATATTCTCAAGTATTAGCAGCTGAGTTGTCAATTCAACCACACATGAAAGATTAGTGTCTGCAAGCAAAGTATCAGTAGCAAGGTAGTATGATAGCAACAGCACCAGAAAAAGCTTTGACAATTCCCAACAATGGCGCCAGAAAATGCCCTGTTGATGGGATGTTAGCGCCAACAAAGTCTTGCAACAAGTAACAGCGGAGTAGCAAGGAACAGTAGTAGCAACAGCAGCAAAGTAACAAGTAACAGCAGTAGTGACAGCAGCAGCAAAGTGACCCGATCCCTCTTGTAACAAGGGACAAGCCTAGGCAAAGTGACGTAGCCAGAACCAGTAGTGACAAGCATTAAGCATAGCCAAGTAGTAGCAACATCAATCTAGAACATAGTGGATACTAGGGATCAATCCCCGTCAAGAACTAACTCGATTACATGATAGATCTCATCCAACTCATTACTGTCCAGCAAGCCTATGATGAGATTACTCATGAACGATGAAGAGAATCATGGAATTGTCGATGGAGAAAGGTTGATGATGACGATGGCGACGATTTCCCCTCTCCGAAGCCCGAAACGGACTCCAGATCTGCCCTCCAGATGAAGAACAGGATGTGGCGGCGCCTCCGTATCACAAAACGCGACGAAACCTTCTCTCTGATTTTTTTTCTAGGCGAAACAGAAGATATAGGACTGAGATTGGGGGCGGTGGTGCCACGTGGGCCCCACAAGCCCTCATGGCACGGCCATAGGGGGTTGACGCGGCCCAGGGGCTTGTGGCCCACTAGCACGCCCCCTCACGTGGAACTTTGTGCAGGTATTTTTCTTTTATTCCAGAAAAAATCTCCGTAAATTTTCAGGACATTCCGAGAACTTTTATTTCTGCACAAAAACAACACCATGGCAATTCTGCTGAAAACAGCGTCAGTCTGGGTTAGTTCCATCCAAATCATGCAAATTAGAGTCCAAAACAAGGGCAAAAGAGTTCGGAAAAGTAGATACGACGGAGACGTATCAACTCCCCCAAGCTTAAAGCCGTGCTTGTCCTCAAGCAACTCAGTTTATAAACTAAGAGAGACAAAAGAAAAACTTTGACGAACTCTGTTTGATCTTGTTGTTGCAACCATGTCTAACTCACAACCAGAATTTCAGCAACATCACAAGCAAACCACATAAGCAAATGACATATAGGTCTCACGGTAAACTCATATCAATGGCATAATCAACTAGCGAGCAAATAATAATAAGCCTCAAATGTCCACACTTCAATCAAAACAACATGAAGCAGTACGAATAGATGGTATCTCACTAGCTCTTTCTGAGACCGCAAAACATAAATGCAGAGCACCTTCAAAGACCAAGGGTTCACTAAACATTGTAATTCATGGCAATGAAGATCCAGTCATAGTCATACTCAACATAGTTAAAAACAAAGCATAAAAATGACAGAGGTGCTCTCTAATTGGTGCTTTTGTAAGAGGAGGATGACTCAACATGAACATAAATAGACAGGCCCTTCGCAGAGGGAAGCATTGATTTGCACAGGTGCCAGAGCTCAAGCTTTGAAAATAGAGATAATAATTTTGGGTGGCATGCTTTCATTGTCAACGCGATGACTAAGAGTTCTCAACATCTTCCACGCTACACATGCTATAGGCAGTTCCCAAACAGAAAAGTAAAGTTTTGACTCCCCCACCACCAATTAATCACACTCCATGGCTAGCCGAATCCTCGGGTACCGTCCAAACCAACATCAATCTTGGGGGAGTTTTGTTTGCAATTATATTTTTGATTTGAGCATGGAACTGGGAATTCCAATTACCGGCCCCTTTCTCGTGAATGATAGTGAATAAACATATATCGAGGATAACACGCCTAGCATGGAAGATACCAATAGCCCCCTGTCACCACATGAGCGGTTCGGGCATGCAAAACAGATTATTTCTTGAAGATTTAGAGAGTGGCACATGCAAATTTACTTGGAACAGCAGGTAGATACCGCACATAGGTAGGTATGGTGGACTCATATGTCACAACTTTGGGTTTATGGAGGTGGATGCACAAGCAGTATTCCCGCTTAGTACAAGTGAACGCTAGCAAAAGACTGGGAAGTGACCAACTAGAGAGCGACAACAGTCATCAAAATGCATTGAGAGTAACTAACATTGAGTGCAAGCATGAGTAGGACATAAATCACCATTAACATGAACATCATAGAGGCTATGTTGATTTGTTTCAACTACATGCGTGAACATGCTCCAAGTCAAGCCACTTGAAACATTCAAAGGAGGATACCATCCTATCATACTACATCATAGTCATCTCAACATTCATGTTGGGAACCAAGACAAACCATTATAAGCTCCTAGCTAAGTAAGCATGGCATAAGCAACTATGATCTCTAAGTTGTCATTTCAAACATGTTACTCTCACAACAAAGTTTAATCAGGCATCAAGAGCTAGTCATATTTACAAAAACAAAATAGATCGAGTTCATACCAGCTTTTCCAGGCTCAGTTACTTCATCATATATCGTCATTATTGCCTTTCACTTGCACGACCGAATGATGTGAACAATAATAAGAGTGCTCGCACATTGGACTAAAGCTGGAATCTGCAGGCAAACACAAAGGAGAAGACAAAGTAATATGGCTCTTTGAAAGCTAAACAGGTATGCATGCAAGAGCCACTAAACAGTGTAACCAATATCTTCTACCTTGACCCAAAGAAAAAGAAACTATCTACACGGGAAAGCTCCCAACAAGCAAAAAGAAGAAAAAGAAAATCTTTTTGGTTTTTCTCAAACTAGACAGACACACGAAAAGAAAACGAGAAAAAGAAAATAAACTAGTATGGATGATGCAATGACAAAGTGTGAACACCGACGAACAAAGTGAAAGCGTAAGCAAGAATGTAAAGTCGGTGAGAACACGTACTCCCCCAAGCTTAGGCTTTTGGCCTAACTTGGTCTACTCCCAAGGAGGGAAATAACCAGCTCATGGGTACTCCGGAGTGGACTGAGGGTACCACTGCTGTGTGAGCTCCTCCGGCTCCCACTGATAAACTGGCGACTGGTACTCGACTGGCGGCTCGGGCATGGGCACCTATGGTTGGGCCAAGCCCCAATATGTGTAGATGTCCGAGGGCATAATAGTGTACCTGCCTGCATGAAGATTGAACAAAGAAGGAGCAAGCAAAGTAATAGTCTCACGAGTACCCTGACTAAATACCAGGTTATAAATCATCCTTCTACTTATATCTCTATCAAGAAAGTCATGGCGAACCATGCTATCGTAATCTAGATATCTCTCGGGAAGAAGCATCTCTTCTTCTTCCTCTAGTCTAATAGGTATCTCAAAATGTCTGGCAAGACGAGTAGCATAGATACCTCCATAGACAACACATTTAGAATGGTTCAGGTTCAACCATTGAGCTACTATAGCGCCCAAGCTATAAGTTTTATCGTTATAACGGGCATCGTGCAAGACCGCAAGATCTGAGGAACTAAGTGAACCAGCTTTACCACGACCAATCAAACATTTTCCCACAAATAGTGAGAAGTACCAAAGCACGGGAAAATGAATGCTAGCAGCTCTAGCGCAAGACACTCCTCTCTCCTCTCCTACAACAATTGTACCGATAAAAGCTTCCAAGTCCCGTGGACGAGGTTCATGAATATCCCCAACGTAAGGTAATTTGCAAACATTGCAAAAATCCTGGAGTGACATGCGCTGGGGGACATCATAAAGTTTAAACTCAACCATAGGAGGATTCTTCCTCGGATAGAAGTTAAAGCTTTGTACGAAGATATTAGTGAGGAGGAGGTATTGCGAACACTTATCTTCAACGAAGGCGGTAAGGCCTGCGTTCTCCACCAAGAAAAGTCCTCATAAATTCCAGAGGCACGTAAGAACACGTCGCTTGGCCACTCGCACGCTCAAACTTCTGCGACTCGAGGGACCAAATACTTGGGCTTCTTCTCACTCCCATCATCCTTGGGGTCACGGCTTGACGAGCCTCTTAAGAACCTCCTCATCTTTCCCTTTTCTATATCTGAAAATTTCTGAAACTTTTAGTGATTCTAAGGAAAAGTGAATAAGGCTCAATGAAACTTGTAGCAACTACTCCCACAAGTGCCTAGAGACCATATTAGGCATCAAAACTACTTGGGACCAGCTAAAATCAGCATGCAAAGCTCAAGAACATGGTCCCCAAGGCGGCAGAAATACGCGGAGTATAAGGCACTAGAGCAAAAAGTAATTGGACCAATGGAGGAGTCACTTACCAAGGAGTAATTTCCCCAAAATAGTTCGAAGAACGGTGATCTGAGCAAAGAGATCGAAAATCCCAGCAAGACGAGCAAGAACACGGGTTTAAGCTACGAAACGATTTTTTCTGGAGGTAGGAGAACTGGATGGGAGCAAGAATGAGTGGAGGGGGTGCCTGTGGGCCCCACAAGCCTGGGTGGCGCGGCCAAGGGGGGTGCCCGCGCCCCTAGGGCTTGTGGCCCACTGGTGTGGCCCCCAGACAGACTCTTTCTCCCAGAATTTTTCAAATATTCCAGAAAAAATCATACTTGATTTTCACAGTGTTCGGAGAACTTTGATTTTCGGGGTACTTTTCCATAGGACGCTAAAACAGAAAACAAGGAAAACTAAATTAAATCTATCATCTTTCTTCTAAGCAACCTAGAGTGAAAGCTTGGAACAGAGGTTTGTGACTCCTTGATTCATCCATCTCATGGTCATCGAAAGAAATCCGCCAATGGGGTTGATCAAATCCCCTCGACAAAACTTTTTCGAATCGCAAAAGAAGACGGAGAATTTCCGAATAGTCACTAGGTTACCTCAATGGGGATGTGTATCTCCCCAACAAACAAATCATACTTCATCTTGACACGAGAAATAGGGAATTCAAAGCTCCCAATAAGAATTGATGAAGTTTTTTCGATAGCATTGATGCAATGTACTCGATATTGTTTCTTCGGAAAGGCACCATATGCTCATTACCATTGACATGGAAAGTGACATTGCCTTTGTTGCAATCTATAACAGCCCCTGCAGTGTTTAAAAAGGGTCTTCCGAGGATGACCACCATGGCATCGTCCTCGGGAATATCCAAGATAACAAAGTCTATTAAGATAGTGGTGTTAGCAACCACAACAGACACATCCGCACAAATGTCGATAGGGAAAGCAGTTGATTTGTCGGCCATTTGCAGAGAGATTTCAGTGGGTGTCAACTTATCCAGTTCAAGTCTACGATAAAGAGAGAGAGGCATAACACTAACACTAGCTCAAAGATGGCATAACGCAGTTCTAATGTAGTTGCCTTTGATGGAGCAAGGTATAGTGGGCACACCGGGATCACCCAGTTTCTTTGGAGTTCCATCCTTGAAAGTGTAATTGACAAGCATGGTGGAGATCTCAAGATCAGGTATCCTCCTCTTATTAGTCACAATATCTTTCATGTACTTAGCATACGGAGACATTTTGAGCATATCAGTCAAACGCGTCTGCAGAAAGACAGGTCTGATCATTTCAACGAACCGCTCAAAATCATCATCATCCTTTTTCTTGGATGGTTTGGGAGGAAAGGGTTTAGGTTTCTGAACCCATGGCTCCCTTTCTTTACCGTGCTTCCTAGCAGCAAAGTCATTCTTATCGTATCTCCTAGTCTTAGGCTGTGGGTTATCAAGATCAACACTAGGTTCAATCTCCACATCCTTTTCATTGCTAGGTTGAGCATCTTCATGAACATCACTATTGATATCATCATTAGGCTCATGTTCATCACCAGATTGTGTTTCAGCATCAAAGACAAAGGCATCGTTTGGACTCTCAGGGGTAGCAATAACAGGGTCGCTAGCGCGCAAGTTCCTATCGTCTTTCTTCAACTTTCTAGGATGACTAGGTGCATCAGTGCTAACTCCTTGAGAATCGTGTTCAATTCTCTTCGGATGACCCTCAGGATACAGAGGTTCCTGGGTCATTCTACCGCCTCTAGTAACGACTCTGACAGAATTGTCATTCAACTCATTGAGCAAGTCATTTTGAGCTTTAAGTACTTGTTCTACGTGAGTAGTAACCATAGAGGCATGTTTACTCAGAAGTTTAAGATCATTGACGTTTCTGTCCACACAAGCACTTAAATGACTAAGCATACAAGCATTCTTTTCCAATTGTCTGCTAACATAGTCATTGAAACTCTGTTGTTTGACAACGAAGTTATCAAATTCATCCAGGCATAAGCTAGCAGGTTTATCAAAAGGAATATCACTCTCATCAAACCTACGTAGAGAATTTACTTCTACTGCCTGTATCGGGTTATCAAGACCATGGATCTCTTCGATAGGTGGTAGATTTTTGACATCTTCAGAATTAATGCCTTTCTCTTGCACAGATGCCTTGGCTTCTTGCATATCTTCAGGACTGAGGAATAGAATACCTCTTTTCTTCGGAGTTGGCTTAGGAGGTGGTTCGGGAATAGTCCAAGCATTCTCATTGCACAAGATGTTGTTCAACATAATCTCGGCTTCTTCTACGGTTCATTCCCTAAAAACACTACCGGCAAAACTATCTAGATGGTCTTTAGAAGCATCGGTAAGTCCATTATAGAAGATATCAAGTATTTCATTCTTCTCAAGAGGGTGATCAGGCAAAGCATTCAGTAGCTGGATAAGCCTCCCCCAAGCTTGTGGGAGACTCTCTTCTTCATCTTGAGCAAAGTTGTATATTTCCTGCAAGGCAGCTTGCTTCTTATGGGTAGGAAAATATTTTTCACAGAAGTAGTAGACCATATCCTGGGGGCTACGCACACAACCAGGAGCAAGAGAAGTGAACCAGGTCTTAGCATCATCCTTTAGCGAGAAAGGAAACAGCTTGAGCATATAGTAGTGGCGGATCTTTTCCTCACTAGTGAATAGGGTGGCTATATCGTGCAGTTTGTTAAGATGGGCTACAACCGTTTCAGACTCATAACCGTGAAAAGGATCAGATTCGACCAGAGTGATTAACTCAGGGTCGACAGAGAATTCATAATCCTTATCGGTCACAAAGCTAGGCGAAGTGGCAAACTTCAGGTCGTATTTCATCCTAGCGTTCTGATATTTTTCTTTCCACTTGCGCAGAAGTTTCTCAACATCATAGCTATCCTTACACGCAAGAAAATCCTCAACTATCTCTCCCTCCATAACATAGCGCGTATCAGGCATAACAGGCAATTCAGGCATAGTAGTAGGTTCTACTTCAATAGTATCAGCAGTCTCAGAAGTATCATCACATCTAGCAGGAACTCTAGCAATATGTGCATCAAGGAATGCACCAACTGGTAAAGCAGTATCAAGCATAGCATCATCAGGCATAGTATCAAGTATAGCATCATCAGGCATAGTATCTGGCATAGCATCATCAGGCATAGTGTTGGGGATATTACCTATTAAATGACCCGCCCAAGATGGGCCGGGTTACGAGTGAGGCGATTCATCCTTTGGATTATTCGGGCTTCGGCCTGACCGGTTCAAGGTCGCGGGACGGTTATGATTTCTGGAAGGTCTCCGGGTTTTGAAGGACGGCAACTTAGAGACCACAATGGTCACGAGTTGTAGGAAGGAAGGGACTCTTGTAAACCCTAAGGCCTCGACCTATATATAAAGGCGAGTCCTAAGGAGGAGAGGCGGGTTAGAAATCATCGAGTGCTAGGTTAGGCGAGTTACGCCTCCCTTGTAATCAAATCCACATCAATACACACAAAGCAGGACGTAGGCTATTACCTCCTCTCGAGGGGCCGAACCTGGGTAAGTCGCCGTGTTCCTCCCGTTTAACCCCTTTGAGTCGCCACCAAGGTGCGATGGCTCCAGTACTAAGTCCTTTCACGAGGACATCTGCCGTGACAAAACCACGACAGTTGGCGCCCACCATGGGGCCTACGCACGGTGGAGTTGAGTTCTCAAAGGGAGCCCTACCAGGGTTTGGGAGTTATGCGACGGCGCTCATGTCCCGGAGCCGCCGCGGGATAATCTACATCGACAACCAGCTATGGGGACCTGAAGCGAATTCGATCGAATCTGGCTACAGGGTCCCCTTCGGCGGGATCAACGTCTTCGTCGGCATGATCGGGTCACCCGTCCCTGAGCCGGACATCTCCACCGACATCGTCGAGCCGGCCAGGTACGTCCACCCAGTTATAACACGAAACTTAACTCGCCCGGTCTTTGTGGGGTTCACGCAGGGATCGGAGGAGCCAGAGCACTCGGCGAGTCAGGAGATTACCCCGATCAACTCGGACGACGAATCATCCATGGGCGACTCAGATTCTATCCGGTCCCTCCACGGGGACGGCCTCGGAGGTTTATCGCTGGCCATGGATCCGGAGGTACTTGACCGAACCCGCCGCCAGATCGCCATCTACATGGCTGGAGCGACTCAACCGACACAAAACCCCACTGGAGGTGCTGGGACTGGCGAAGCGTCCAGAAGCCCAGCCGCAGTCCTGGCGGATTTAGCAGCAGAGATCGCGAGACTAACGGCCACTCCCCTCACACCGAAGAACCAAGAAGAGATAAACGCATAGTTAGCAAAGCTCAGAGAGGCGGTGGCTAAAACCCACCGGGATGTTGAGGTGGAGTCCGCCAGAATCGAGACTCGGCAAGCCCAAATTACGGCCGAAAGGATGCGTTTAAACACCGACAATTGGCGACTCGAAAGACAGCAGCGCGCGTCCGATGCCGTCCATCAGAGGAGACACCAGGGGCGCCTGCCTCACGACCTCAATCCGACCCGTCTGTTCGACACTCTACGAACCCCTGGGGTAGGAGCCGCCCCAGCAGGAGGACAGGGTCGCCCACCTAATCCGCCGGATCATCCGACCGAGGGCCAAATTCCCCGTTTCCGGACGCCCCAAGGCCACTTCTCCAATCCGGTGGATAACGTGCTTGCCGCAGCTCGCCACCTGGAGTCTCTCCCGATTCACGGCAACACCCCAGCTGAGATAGAAGCAAGGAATGCCATCGAGATGTTGAAGACAGCGGTGGTTCAAAACGCTCAGTTCTCACACAGCCTCGAGAGATTGCACTCCACCCCTCAGGCGAGCTATATCAGGAGTAGGCCGGAGGATCAGCCAGCCGTAAACAGTGGCCCGCGACACTTCCCGCAGGACAACCCGCCCGAGCGGAACCCGTCGGGCAGAGATCTCCCCAACATTCAAGACGCCCAGGCCCCCCCTCGTAGGGAGCGGAGGGCGAGTTGGGGTACCGTGCTTATCCCTAGCCCTTCAGAACGAGAGAATGCCCAAGGATTTTAAAGGGCCAAGAAAGGTGCCTAATTATACACCAGATCTCGAACCAACATCATGGATCGAGGGTTATGAGATTGCCATGGACATGCTCTACGTAAATGAGGCGGTTTGCGCCAGATATTTCACCATGATGCTCGAGGGGTCGGCGCGCACTTGGCTGAAAAACTTACCTCCCAATTCTATCCAGTCCTGGGCCAAGCTGAAAGAGCGTTTCATCAAAAACTTCCGGGGAACCTGTAAACGACCGATGACGATGGTCGACTTACAACACTGCGTACAACGCCCGGATGAGTCGGCACACCATTGGTCACGGCGGGTCGCAGAAATTATTCATTCGTCAGATGGTATCACGGCAGCACAAGCTGTGCTTATCCTCGAACACAATTGCCACTATGAACCCTTGGTCCAGAAATTGGGGCGACTCAAACGGAAAGTTCAGGACATGGGCGAACTGATGGACACCCTCACTAGGTATGCCCAGGCCGATGATACCAAGGATCCCGGCGAGGATGGTAAGGGTAACTCGCCTAAAAAGGGCGATTCAACAAAAAATCACACCCGTTTCCAGGGCCGCAACCATCACAATCAGGGGACCAACGGCAAGCGTAGACCACAGGAGGAGCCCTCGGACTTGGTTGCTAACACCAGTGCCAATGACGGCAAAAAGAAGAATCGAGGTTTCAGTGGGAAAAGGCCGCGTAACTATGAAGAGCTACTCAAAGGCCCTTGCCCGCACCACGCCACGGCCGACGGCCCGGCGGGCCACTCTTGGGAGAACTGCTTCGTAATGCGAGAGTTTCGGGCTGAGGCGATCAAGAAGAGTCAAAACAAAGGTCCAGACCGGCGCCAAGACCAACTCGTCGCACCCAACCAAAGACAGAACCCCTTTGGTGGTTTTCCCGAGCCGGGTGCGCAGGGCGGACCATAGCCGGGAGGCGGTCAGTACCCAGTGCATCACCAGCGGCGGAACAACCCGCCAGGAGCTTTCCACCAACCACCTCCACAGGGGGCTCTACACGACCAGGATGATAATGAGGGCTTCCGCAACAACCCCAAACAGCTAAGTAATGGGCAGTACCACGTTTTTACTACTAATGCTTGCAGACGGGATAAGAAGATAAATCACCGGGCGTACAGCGTCTGTGATCCGGCGATCCCCAGATATCTCCATTGGTCTGAGCAGAGCATAACATGGAGCAGGGAGGATCACCCGCCAAGAGTAGATAATCCGGGCGACCTGGCGTTGGTCGTGGCCCCCCAAGTCGGAGGCTACACCTTGTCAAAAGTGTTAATGGATGGTGGCAGCAGCATCAATATCCTGTACTTCGACACCTTCCAGAGGATGAATCTATTGGAGAAAGACTTGATGCCTTCAACCACGGTCTTCCATGGAATTGTCCCGGGTAAGTCGTCTTATCCCATAGGCCGAGTCAGGCTCACAGTGGCATTTGGAACTGCACAGAACAATAGGTCAGAGTCTCTGACATTTGAGGTGGTCAAACTGAAAAGCCCCTACCATGCGCTGTTCGGGCGACCCGCTTACGCTCGCTTCATGGCCCGCCCGTGTTACGTCTACCTCAAGCTCAAAATGCCTGGTCCTAAAGGGCCAATCACGGTTGAGGGAGACAGAAGGATCGCAAAGGAGTGCGAAGAAGGGGACGTGGCGTATGCTGAAGTCGCCTGCACGGCAGAAGAACTCAAGCACCATCGGGCTAACGTTGACCCAGCGGATATGTCGCCACTCAAGAAGCCAACCACAGATTCTGAGTCGCCCCTTAAATTCAAGTCGGCAGATGACACTAAGACAATTGATTTCGTGCCTGGCGATTCATCTAAGCAGTTCACCATTGGGACGGGTCTGGATCCCAAATAGGAAAGCGCGCTCATCGAATTCATCCATGAGAATTGGGACATCTTTGCATGGAAGCCTTCTGACATGCCAGGTGTACCGAGATAATTCGCTGAGCACCATCTTAATGTTGACCCAAAGTGCAAACCTGTCCAACAGTACCTTCGTAGATTTAACGAGGAGCGACGCAAGGCGATTGGAGAAGAAGTCGCCCGTCTTTTAGCCGCCGGGTTCATCGTGGAAGTTTTTCACCCCAAATGGCTGGCTAACCCGGTGTTGGTACTCAAGAAGAATGGCACTTTCCGTATGTGTATTGACTATACGGATCTCAACAGAGCTTGCCCCAAAGATCCTTTCGCTCTTCCCCGCATCGATCAAATCATTGACTCGGTGGCGGGATGCGAACGATTGTGCTTTTTGGACGCCTATTCAGGTTATCATCAGATCAAGATGGCCGTGGAAGATCACGAGAAGACGGCCTTCATAACCCCCTTCGGGGCCTTTTGCTATGTGTCCATGCCGTTCGGACTCAAGAGCGCAGGGGCGACTTATCAACGCTGCATCCAGAATTGTCTTCATAACCAAATTGGCCGCAACGTCCATGCTTACGTCGACGACATTGTGATCAAGACCCGCCAGGGGGAGACGCTTTTGGAAGACCTTAAGGAAACCTTTGATAATTTACGAGTATATCAGATGAAGCTAAATCCTACCAAGTGCGTTTTTGGTGTACCTACAGGAAAATTACTGGGTTTCTTGGTATCGGAGCGCGGCATCGAGGCTAACCCGGACAAAATTGAAGCGGTTACCTCTCTCGGGAAACCGGCGAATGTTAATCAAGTTCAGCGACTGGCGGGCCGCATTGCGGCTCTAAGTCGTTTCGTGAGCCGCCTTGGGGAAAAGGCGACTCCTCTTTATCAATTGTTGAGGAAATCCGACCGATTCGTATGGACAGACGAGGCACACGAGGCGCTCCAGGCCTTGAAACATCAATTGGTTAACCCGCCAGTCCTGGCATCCCCAACTGAAAAGGAGCCTATGCTCCTGTATATCGCGGCAAATTCCAAGGCAGTCAGCGTGGCTGTGGTCGTCGAAAGAAAGGAGGAAGGAAAGGAATACCCGGTGCAACGTCCGGTATATTTTATCAGTGAGGTGTTAACTCTTTCCAAACAGCGATTCCCGCATTGGCAAAAACTGGTCTATGGGGTGTTTATGGCGAGTTGAAAGCTTAAACATTATTTCCAAGAGCACCGATTACTATGGTCAGTTCCGCCCCTCTCGGTGACGTCATCCAAAATCAGGAGGCAACAGGGCGAATCGCCAAATGGGCGATAGAGCTTGGCTCTCATCACATACAATATACCCCCCGCACAGCTATCAAATCACAGGCGCTAGTTTATTTCGTTAACGATTGGATGGAACTTCAGGCTCAGGAAGATCATCCTGACCTTACCTATTGGACTATTTACTTTGATGGATCCAGGCAGTTGGAGGGCTCGGGGGCTGGTGTGGTGCTGATATCCCCTCAAGGAGATAAGTTTTGTTATGTTCTCCGACTCATGTTTCCCTGCACAAATAATGCGGCGGAATATGAAGCTCTGCTTCACGGTTTGCGACTTGCAAAAGAGATGAACCTAACCCGAGTCAGATGTTTTGGTGATTCAGATTTGGTGGCGCAACAGGTTTCAGGTACCTGGGACTCTCGGGATCCTATGATGGCGGCTTACAGACGAGTTGTGTCTGATGTGGCGGCCTATTTTCATGGCTATCAGGTGGACCATATTGATCGGCGACTCAACGAAGCAGCTGATGCTCTCTCGCGACTCGGCTCACAAAGAAAACCGGTCCCCCCTAATGTTTTTTTGGATATCTTGCATAAACCGTATGTGGCTTTACCCACGGAGGAGGAGTTGGCGATACCAGATCCCGAGTCTCAGCTTGTGGCGGCTCTCCATGTCACTCCGGACTGGGTTCTTCCTTATCTGGCTTATCTCACTCGCGGCGAATTACCCACCGACGAAGTTTTGGCTCGCCAGATCGTTCGATGCAGCAAATCCATGGTCATCATTAATGGCGAGTTATATAAACGGAGTGCTTCTGGGGTCTTTCAGCGGTGTGTTTCCTCCGAGGAAGGATGCGTGATCCTAAATGACATTCATTCTGGAGACTGCGGGCATCACGTCGGGTCACGTTCTTTGGTATCAAAGGCTTTTCGACATGGTTTCTTTTGGCTGACGGCTCATGCAGATGCGGAAGACATAGTACGGCGGTGCGAGGGGTGCCAACGTTATGGGAGACAGGCTCATGTGCCGGCTCAAGAATTGAGGATGATTCCCATTACTTGGCCCTTCGCGGTCTGGGGGTTGGACATGGTCGGTCCCTTTAAAATGTCCTCTAACAAGAAAACTCACCTATTGGTGGCAGTTGATAAGTTCACCAAGTGGGTTGAGGCGGAACCTGTTGGAGCTTGCGATGCAGAGACAACGGTCAAATTTCTGAAAAAGCTGATTTTCCGTTTTGGATATCCGCACAGTATTATCACGGACAATGGTACTAACTTGTCCCAAGGAGCGATGCTGGATTTTTGTCGTCGAGAACATATCCGGCTTGATGTTTCTGCGGTTGCTCACCCGCAGTCCAACGGGCAAGCAGAGCGGGCGAATCAGGAAGTCTTGCGAGGGATTAAACCTCGACTCATGGTTCCCCTGGAAAGGACTCCAGGGTGTTGGGTTGAAGAGTTACCTTCGGTACTGTGGAGTATTCGGACCACCCCGAATCGATCCACGGGGTTCACTCCCTTCTTTTTGGTCTATGGAGCAGAGGTTGTTCTCCCTACTGACATAAGACATGACTCTCTTAGAGTCGCTGCATATGTGGAGCAAGATAATGAGCTGGCACGTCAGGATTCCTTGGATGCCTTGGAAGAGGCGCGTGACCTGGCTGCGGCCCGTTCGGCTATCTATCAGCAAGATCTGCGGCGTTATCATAGTCGCCGGGTTAAGGGTCGGACTTTTCAGGAGGGCGACTTAGTACTTCGTCTAATACAAGATCGGGCAGGCATGCACAAGCTATCACCCCCTTGGGAAGGGCCGTTCATCGTCAGCAAGAACCTCCGCAATGGCTCCTATTATTTGATGGATCTTAGGCCTAATCGACCGACTACAGAGGCTGAGTCAACTCGCCCCTGGAATATTGCTCATTTGCGGCCTTAATACACTTGAGCTCTTAAAGCTCCATGTTTTGTAAGTTTTTCAGTTTCATTATGAAGTAATAAAACACTCTCCGACTTGGGGGCTTCTTCATTAAAAAGTGCAAATTGTGTCATCCTGTTGCGACCTTATGAGCCGACAGAACATACATTTAGGGTGGGTGCACGAGCTTTCTGACTCGCCTCCCCCTGTCGCGACCGTATGAGCCGACGAAACCTGCATTTAGGGTGGGTGCACGAGCTTTCTGACTCGCCTCTCCCTGTCGCGACCGTATGAGCCGACGAAACCAGCATTTAGGGTGGGTGCACGAGCTTTTTGACTCGCCTCCCCCTGTCGCGACCGTATGAGCCGACGAAACCTGCATTTAGGGTGGGTGCACGAGCTTTCTGACTCGTCTCCCCCTGCCGCGACCGTATGAGCCGACGAAAACTGCATTTAGGGTGGGTGCACGAGCTTTCTGACTGGCCTCCCCCTGTCGCGACCGTATGAGCCGACGAAAACTGCATTTAGGGTGGGTGCACGAGCTTTCTGACTCGCCTCCCCCTGTCGCGACCGTATGAGCCGACGAAACCTGCATTTAGGGTGGGTGCATGAGTTTTCTGACTCGCCTCCCCCTGTCGCGACCGTATGAGCCGACGAAACCTGCATTTAGGGTGGGTGCACGAGTTTTCTGACTCGCCTCCCCCTGTCGCGACCGTATGAGCCGACGAAAAATGCATTTAGGGTGGGTGCACGAGCTTTCTGACTCGCCTCCCCCTGTCGCGACCGTATGAGCCGACGAAATTACTTCTATTATGGTTTAATCTTGAAGGTTTTAAACCTTTTTCCTTTCTACATACTTGTTGAAACTATCCATAGTTTGTTTGTTGTCACAGATGATGTTTTCAAAGTTTAAGACAGGGGGGTGCTAAGATTTGTTTCATCCTTGGCGGATTAAGCATTATAGAAGACTCTTATAAAGGCGGGCCAAATATTTCAAATCGCCTTAAAAAGCGATATAAGGGTTTTTCTCGCAGAAGATATCATCAAAAAACAGTACTGACTATTACATGGCTCGCAGGCCAAATTCAGAAAAGTCTACTTCGCTAAATCCTGGCGTGAGCTCTGACCAACTTCGATTTGTAAATCGCCCAATACCCAATTGCACCTGGCCAAAGCAGCAAAGTCGTCTTCGTCGGTCAAGATTGATGCCAAGTCTGCTTCCTAGTCGAAAGGATTCTTGGGTCGCCGAGGGATTAGGTTGGTCATCACGAAGGTTGGCGGGCTGACTTTCTTATTCCTACTGTCATAAGCCGCCTGGTACTTCGTTAAATCAAGGCTTGCGGCGAGTCGAGTTGCAGCCAGCCGAGAATCCTTGACGACTTTTTGGTAATCCTCTTCAACAAATTCTGATCCATCGTCCTTAAGCTGAGGGAAGCCAGCGGCTACTTCTTCTAAATTGATCTCTGGGGCATACGCTAAGCAGCGACTCAGGGCAGTCAGAACACCTTTCCGGGCGGCTGACCGAGTTAACTCGCCAATCTGGGGGGGAAGTGTGGACAAGCATCCAAGTACCTTCTTGATGGAAGTAATAGGCTCTTTGGCACCCATCACAGCTTTGACGGTCAACACACTGCCTGTGTACAGCTGCTCTGTCAGTGTATAAATCGCCTTCAGCATCAACACACAGTCTTCTTGCAGGTTGACGACTCTTGGACCTGAAATATGATGATTAGTGACTTAACATCAGAAATTTGAGTAACAAAAAAAGGGGGATGAGGTTGAAGATTTAGGTAAGGCTTACCAAAGATGGCTTGCGTCATGTTAGAGATATGACGTTTTAAGATGGATAACTCCTGATGAACAGTCACCAGCTTAGCTTCAGCTTTCTCTGCTCTCTTCAAAGCGGCGTTTTGATCAGCTTGAGCTTTTTCTAACTCGGCCTTGAGTTTTACCAGTTCGGCCAGAGCCAATTTACACTTCTCTTCCGACTGAGTTCGGGCGTCTTGTTGTCCAGCTAAGTTCTTCTGTAAGTCGCCCAGCGCTGATTCGGTCTGAGCAAGATTTTCCTATTTGAAAATTTAAGATAAGGGCAAGTCTCAGAATTACTGCAAAAGCAATATCCCTGACACTTGGGGGCTCATGTATAATTTTTTCAGATAAAATTATACAAAAAATCAAGACCCGGCTCATCTTTTTACTGATGACCCGGCCCTTGGGGGTTACTGGTCGCAAGATGTTTTTCAAAAAAAATATTAAGACCCGGCTCATCGTTTTTTACTGATGACCCGGCCCTTGGGGGTTAATGGGAGTAATGGAGTATAGCAAAGCTTACAAACTTACCTCATGTTTTTTGTTCAGCATCTGCAGCAGGTTCTTCTCCAACTCATAGCTTGCCTCCAGGCGACTTGCGAAGCCAGAGCAGAGTTCCTTAAAATCCAAATTTGCATATTTTGACAACTTTTCTTTGGAAAGTCCAGACTCGGGAATTCCGTAGGAAGAGGATGCCATATGCTTGGATAAAACGTTCGCCGCCGGTTTAGAAAAGCCAGAGCCGGTAATAACCACAGCATCTGGATCTTCCGTTGTTGCCAATGGGCTCGGCGGCTTGGGAGCGTCCATTGCTTCTCTCGGCGACTCAGGGAGATCTACTTGAGTCGCGGGCTCAGCTTGATCCGGAGTTGGAGTTTTTTCCCTCATGAGATCTGGAGTTACGTCAAGAGTTGGTCCGCTGGTTTTCCTCGGAATAAGTATGTTAAGGAATTGGAAAGTTCCTTACTCATAAAAGTCATGACAAGATTATCAAAAGACTTACCCCGGAACTCGGATCATTGGCGGAAGTGTTGACATCACACAGTCGCCCGAGGTAGGAGGGGAATTCTGCAAAAGAGTTATATGTCAATCATACAGGCGGGTTACAAGCGTGACCCAAAGAGAAATGGAGAATGGCCATTCATAAAGAATACCTCGCTTGTTTTTCTTTTGTTTGTTGCTGGTAGGCCGGATACCAGGTCACCAGAGTGACTTTGCGTTTTCCGATTTGAGGCGTGTTGTGCTTTCTTCAATAGGAAATTCGGGTCCAGATAAGCATTTGGATGAGAAAGGGAAACTTTTCCACAAATTCGCCTGGCCGTCTTAGGTGGAGAATGAGATGAATCGGAAGAAACGGAAATTACCTCAATAGAGTCTTCCTGGCTTTCGTTCTCCTCATTCTATTTTAGGGAAAGGGAAAGATATAAATAAGAGGTTAAAAGTGACAGGTGGCGAGTGAAAAGAGGACGGATTTGTACCTCTGAAAGTGCATCGCCGACTTGAGATTCGTCGACTTCGGATGGCTCAGCCGCAGCAGATTTTCCTTTGCCCTTGGCTTTCTTAGAGGGCGGCTTAGCAGTTTTCATTGCTTTCTTTTTAGGTCTCCTGGACCAGAACTTATCGCCTTTCTGAAAAGGTATATATTATGAAACCATGATAGCAATGAAACAGAAGGGATAAATACCGAGGGCGGGTCAGGTTTGGTTACCTTGGGCGCCGGGTTAATCTTGCAAAAAGGCTTAAGGCCGATTTGGCCGCACTTTCCCGTAGGCTCGCCAGTCAACTTTTTGATGATGGCAACAATGTCCTTTTCTGTTAAAGCTGTGTGAAAGTAGCATTGAGGATGATCCAGAGTGCCATCAAACTCACACATCAGACCATCTCGGCGGCTCAGAGGAAGAATCCGCCATTCAACCCAGCAGCGGATTAGGTCAACCCCGGTAAGACCATTGTTCGTCAGGGATCTTAGCTCAGATAATATTGGGATGAACTCCGACTCTTCTTCCTCGGTGAGCTTGTCTGGGAGCTTGAAGTTAACCGGAAGGCGAGTTGGCCTGTATCCCAGAAGCTTGTTCTCACCAGCACGAGACGTCTCTTGACAATAAAACCGAGACTCGCCCCAGCCCTTGGGATGGCTAGGCATGATGAGTGAAGGGAACGGACTATCCCTATGGCGCTGGACGTTGACGTCGCCGAGTTCCAAACTGGGGCCATTGTGGAATTCCGTGTGGCGATTCAGATGAAAAAAATGCCAAAATAGAGGGACAGAAGGCTCGATCCGCATATAAGCTTCACAAAGAACTTGGAACTGGCTCAAATTGCTTATGGAATTGGGTCCCAGATCTTGGAGTCGGACGTTCATGAAGGTAAAAGCGTCCCTAAGAAATTTCGACCCGGGCGGCTTAAAACCCCATTCCAAATGTTCAACAAAAACTACTATTTCCCCTTCTTTGGGGTTAGGGAGATCTTCTCCCAACCCGGTGCGCCATCCAATGACATCTTGAGGATCCAAACAGCCCTCTTTCACATAATTAGCTAAGACAGCGTCATCAACCTTGGTAGGAAGCCAGTCACTCTTGAAGACGGCGCCCATGCTACAAGTAAGTAAAAGTATGATATTACATGTCTTGGACACCTACTATATGGGATGGAATCGGTTCATTTAACCCGCCGAGTACTTTGATTAAAGAAAGATTTAACCCGCCAGACCAAGAGGTCGGGTTGGGTTGCTATGGCGACTTATGGAAGTAGGGTTATTCCCAAAGGCTACGTTTCTGTGGATGGTAAAATCTATTCGTTCTGAAGCACTAAGGGGGGGTGAAGAATACAAACGACGTTTCGCAAACAGTAAATGAGGAATGGATCTACCAAACAGATGTGAAAATCTACGAATATAACTGGGCACGAACAATCTATTATCAAGTGACGCCCCTCGTTTGGTGAAGACATTGTGTCCAAAGATTCGCGAGTACAGCGGATAAAGTAAAAGTATTCAGGGCACTGGCTACCCAATCGGCGCTCGTGCTAGTCGATTCGAGGAAGATGAGCGACTATGAGCGAAAAGCTTCAAAGGTACGGCAATGGCGAAAGCTCAAGCAAGGAATGAACCTACTCCTAAAAAGTGAATGAAGGCCTAACCTGATGCTCTCGATCGAAGAAGGCCGACAGTGACGGAGATCGTTGAAGAAGCGCGGGGGTCCCGACGAACGAAGAGATCTTCGGCGGCGGCGGAGTTCGAGGCGAGCAACGAGGTGGTCGATGATGATGCGGTGGTCAATGGCGGCGGACGGATCGTCCGCGGTGCGAGGCTTGACGACGGCAACGGCTTATGGGCGGCGCTGAAGCTTCTCGGACGAGGGCGGAAGGTGCGGCCGGCGGCGGAGCCCTCGGGAGACGATGAGGCCTTTTGCTGTGATAATGGGGGGAGACTGACGAGACTGGTAGGTGGGAAGCACCAGCCCTGTCCCCCCCCCTCTATTTATCAGGACGGGCGCTCGAATCGAGGCGCCGTGAGCGGGAACCGCTGGGGAATAAAAAATTCGCCATGATGACGTCCGAAGATTTTGGGATAACGATGCACTAAAGATCCGTTGGGATTATGTTAGTCTTCCCGAGAATCGAGGGATAAGGAGATGCTAATAGGAAATGGTTTGGCGACTCAGAGTTTTTCGGTGCCGGATGGCGGGTTACAATTTCTGACGCATGGAGAAAGATGAAGGAGTGAATCACCTTCAACTGAGCGGAAGCATTGGCGTGAAAGTTCAAGTCAATCTGGGGCCTAATGTTGGGGATATTACCTATTAAATGACCCGCCCAAGATGGGCCGGGTTACCAGTGAGGCGATTCATCCTCTGGATTATTCGGGCTTCGGCCTGGCCGGTTCAAGGTCGCGGGATGGTTATGATTTCTGGAAGGTCTCCTGGTTTTGAAGGACGGCGACTTAGAGACCACAATGGTCACGAGTTGTAGGAAGGAAGGGACTCTTGTAAACCCTAAGGCCTCGACCTATATATAAAGGCGAGTCCTAAGGAGGAGAGGCGGGTTAGAAGTCATCGAGTGCTAGGTTAGGCGAGTTACGCCTCCCTTGTAATCAAATCCACATCAATACACACAAAGCAGGATGTAGGCTATTACCTCCTCTCAAGGTGCCGAACCTGGGTAAATCGTCGTGTTCCTCCCGTTTAACCCCTTTGAGTCGCCACCAAGGTGCGATGGCTCCAGTACTAAGTCCTTTCACGAGGACATCTGCCGTGACAAAACCACGACACATAGTATCCAGCATAGCATCATAAGCATCATGGACAACAGAAGTAGCATCATCAAGCACAGGCGACATATCAAGATTTCTAGCAGGAGGCGAAGTCACAAACTTACTCAAAACTGAAGATGAATCAACTGCACAGCTAGATGGAAATTCCTTGCCTCTCCTTGTAGTGAAAGGCAGGATTTTAGTTCTTGGATCTTTCGGATTCCTCATAGTGATCAGCAGACGTCAATCCCAAATGACTCAAAGAATATAGTTGTGCTTCCCCGGCAACGGCGCCAGAAAAAAGCCTTGATGTCCCACAAGCGTATGGGATCGCAGCAGTTTTCGAGGGTAGAGTATTCAACCCAAATTTATTGATTCGCTCACAAGGGGACGCAAAATAATATTCTCAAGTATTATCAGCTGAGTTGTCAATTCAACCACACCTGAAAGATTAGTGTCTGCAAGCAAAGTATCAGTAGCAAGGTAGTATGATAGCAACAGCACCAGAAAAAGCTTTGACAATTCCCAGCAATGGCGCCAGAAAAGGCCCCGTTGATGGGATGTTAGCGCCAACAAAGTCTTGCAACAAGTAACAGCGGAGTAGCAAGGAACAGTAGTAGCAGCAGCAGCAAAGTAACAAGTAACAGCAGTAGTGACAGCAGCAGCAAAGTGACAACAACAGCAAAGTGGCCCAATCCCTCTTGTAGCAAGGGACAAGCCTAGGCAAAGTGACGTAGCGAGAACCAGTAGTAAAAGACTCGTAGGTAGTGGATCGGTGATGGATGAGTGTGACGGATGTGATTCATCATGTAACAGCTATAACACGGAGAGATATGTGGCTAGCTCCCGTTCATCAATCTAATGTAGGCATGTATTCCATATGTAGTCATACGTGCTTAGGGAAAAGAACTTGCATGACATCTATTGTCCATCCCTCCCGTGGCAGCGGGGTCCTAATGGAAACTAAGGGATATTACGGTTCTCCTCTCAATAAAGAACCGGACCAACGCATTAACACGCAGTGAATACATGAACTCCTCATACTATGGTCATCTCCCGGAGTGGTTCTGGTTATTGTCACTCCGGGGTTGTCGGGTCATACCACATAGTAGGTGACTACAACTTGCAAGATAGGATCTAAAACACACATATATTGGCGACAACATAATAGGTTCAGATCTAAATCATGGCACTCGATCCCTAGTGACAAGCATTAAGCATAGCCAAGTAGTAGCAACGTCAATCTAGAACATAGTGGATACTAGGGATCAATCCCCGTCAAGAACTAACTCGATTACATGATAGATCTCATCCAACTCATCACCGTCCAGCAAGCCTACGATGAGATTACTCACGAATGATGAAGAGCATCATGGAATTGTCGATGGAGAAAGGTTGATGATGACGATAGCGACGATTTCCCCTCTCCGGAGCCCAAAACGGACTCCAAATCTGCCCTCCAGATGAAGAACAAGATGGGGCGGCGCCTCCGTATCACAAAACGCGATGAAACCTTCTCTTTGATTTTTTTCAGGAAAAACGGAAGATATATGACTAATATTGGGGGCGGTGGTGCCATGTGGGCCCCACAAACCCTCATGGTGCGGCCATAGGGGGTGGTCGCTGCCGAGGAGCTTGTGGCCCACTCGCAGCTCCCCTCACGTGGAACTTTGCGCAGGTATTTTTCTTTTATTCCAGAAAAAATCTCCGTAAATTTTCAGGACATTCCGAGAACTTTTATTTCTGCACAAAAACAACACCATGGCAATTCTGCTGAAAACAGCGTTAGTCCGGGTTAGCTCCATTCAAATCATGCAAATTAGAGTCCAAAACAAGGGCAAAAGAGTTCGGAAAAGTAGATACGACAGAGACGTATCACTTCTCCACCACCATGGACACTTCCCGGACGTGTCGTGAGTAGTCCTCCTTGGACCATGAGTCCATGACCAGTAACTATGTGATGTCTTCTCTCCAATCTTGTGCTTCAATGATTAGCCCTTGTGAGTTGCCCTACATGATCAAGGCATCTATGTAATTTTCGTGCTATTGCTATGCTTGGTTTGTTGGGATCCGATGGATTATGAGATTATGTTCAGATTGATATGAGTTATATATTTGATTCTCCATTTATATTATGTTCTTTAGTGAGTCATGCATATTCTCCGTTGCTTTGTATTGCTTTGGTTGAGTAGTAGATTGCAACTCCAAAAGGGAGCGTTAAGCATGATTGTGGGTTCATGCCCCTAGATGTCTAGCTCGACTGAAACAAACATGAGTGTCGGGACCCCGATCCTAAGCCATAGGAATCCAGCCTGTAACACATTGCATCCCTTTGCGGTCTCACGCACGGTTATCCCCACGGCTGACACCTTACCTTAGCCGGGACCGTTTGTGCCTTTTGACTGACGTATGCATTAGTGTCGCTAGCATTCCAATGTCAAAGAACCCAGGTCGACATATCTAGTCATAAACTCAAGTGGCTCGACTGTACAGAGACAGGCATACATAACCCAGCAAAGCAGGTGTCGGTCAACAGCGAGTGTAGACGAGTCGTAGCAAGCTACAAGGACTCCATTACATCACGTAACATTTCCCCAAAGGAACAGACACAGCAGCTAAGAAGGATACATGTCGGTCAACCAATTTGTCCGGAGCTGTAGTGAACTACCAGGGCTCGGTGGAATCACAAAGGGGCATTTCTCTGTATAGAGAGCTACTAAGGCATACGACTAGGTGTGAATCCCATACATATCACAATGCATCACACGTACGCATGACATACTAGATATGCATAGATACAACAATGGCATCACAAAATAACCATACAACATTACAACATTTATTTAGAAGACTCGGAAGACTCTTGCATAATATGTTCATACAAGCAGGGGTCACACGACCCGACACTCAAGGTCATACAAACAAGTCATACAAACCAACGGAAGCATAAAGCTGTCTGAGTACATACAGATGAAAGGATAAGGCATAAAGCCTGACTATCTACAGATCCATTCTGAAAGGGGCCAGGTCGTAACTGGGACACCAGCTACTCGTCATCATCGATGTCTAGAAAAAACCCACCTATTGGCTCGTGGGTATCCTCTCCAACAATTATTAAGCAAACATGAGTACAAGAGTACTCAGCAAGACTTTAGAACACATCTATCTATTCATGCTCAGGTATCAATAAAGGGGGTTGTGGTGTTTCATCCAGCAAGCTAGCTTTGACTCTTGGCTAGACAAAGTTACATTTTAAAATAGTTTTGACAACTTTGTTTTCTCGCACACGAGTCCACTGACTCCAAGCAATACACCATCATGGAATCATTCCCGTCTTCCTAGGAAATGCCATCCATGACACTCACACTTATCTTGATCTTTTTATGAGTAGCCATAAAAGTTGTCTATGAACAACATATGTCTCCAAGTAGTCCATATCCGCGGACGCGACTATTCGAATAGATCATAACCCTGCAGGGGTGTACTTCTTCATACACGCTCTCGCCACTTATCGCTATGTGCACGTTATGCACCTCGGCAACCTTCAAGCGGAAGCCCAGCGAGGGAGTCGGCCACGACCGTTAACCACATTAGTACCTAGTCCAGATTTATCGCCTATCTGAGGGTAACCCACACGGAAGTCCGCCGAGGTTTGCCACGGCCCCAAATGATGTGCGCAGGGTTCCCAAGCCCACCATCCGGGTGCCACTTGGTACACCGTGCCACTGCCTACCGCATCATAGCCCACCTCTAAGGTCAGCACTATGCACGGCCTCCAGCATGACTATAAACACCAGAAACTATTTGCGACTCCTGGAGCGAGTACTAGGATTTTAATAAGTCGAGCGGGGTCATATTTCAGGGCCCAGCATGTGGTAGTATCTCGTCTTGGATTACATATTGATGTAGATGGCACCCCTGGAGCTAGCCGAACTTAAGAAGCAACTAGATGAGGCCTTGAATAAAGGTTTCATTCGTCCTAGCTCTTCTCCTTGGGCTTGTCCTGTTCTCTTCGTCAAGAAGAAAGATGAAACGGATCGGATGGTTGTAGATTATCAACCAGTTAACCTGGTCACCATAAAGAACAAGTATCCGCTCACCAGGATCAATGATCGGTATGATCAGCTCGTTGGATCCTCAGTCTTCTCCAAAATGGATTTGAGGTTGGGTTACCATCAAATCGAGATCAAGAACGGGGACATTCCAAAAACGGTTAACTCTGTCACTCGTTATGGCCAATACGAGTACACCGTCATGTCCTTCGGTTTAACCAATGCCCCAGCCACCTTCTCTCGCTTGATGAATTCAATCTTCATGGAGTATTTGGATAAATTCGTTGTGGTATACCTCGATGATATTCTCATCTACTCAAAGAACGAACAAGAACATGCCGAGCATCTAAGGCTAGTATTGATGAAACTTCGAGAGCATCGCCTTTATGCCAAGTTTTAAAAATGTGAATTTTGGTTACCAGAAGTGACCTATCTAGGCCACGTAATCTCTGGTAAGGGTATTGCTATCAATCCCGAGAGAGTTCAAGCCGTCCTTGATTGGACTCAACCTGAATCGATTAAGCAAGTTAGGAGTTTTCTTGGTCTAGCGAGCTATTGTCGCTGCTTTGTCGAGAATTTCTCCAAGGTTGCAAAGCCTCTAACTGAACTCCTCAAGAAAGATAAAAAGTTCGAGTGGACACCATAGTGTGAGCATAGTTTTCAGGACCTGAAAAGACGTCTGACTTCCGCACCTGTGTTGCTACCACCAGATTTTTCTAAGGACTTTGTTATCTATTGCGACACCTCGCGACAAGGATTAGGTTGCATTCTCATGCAGAATCGTCATGTGATTGCATACGCATCTCAACAGTTGCGTCCACATGAGGATAATTATCCCACACATGATGTTGAGCTTGCAGCTGTAGTCCATGCACTTAAAACCTGGCGACATTACCTTCTTGGTAATCGTTGCGAAATATTCACTGATCACCAAAGTCTGAAATTTATCTTCACCCGGCCGAATTTGAATCTCAGGCAAAGACGGTGGGTTGAGTTGATCAAAGATTACGACTTAGGGATAACTTACACCCCGGGGAAGGCCAGTGTCATGGTTGATGCATTGAGTCGTAAGTCTTATTGTAACAATCTGATGCTACAACGAGGTCAACCACATCTCTATGAGGAATTTCGGAAGTTAAATCTTCACATTGTTCCTCAAGGATTCCTTTCTAACATGGTGGCGAAACCTACTCTTAGGGATCAAATAATAGCTGGCCAAAAGCATGATAAGGGTATATCACGGATCAAGGAGAATATTATTAACGGAAATGCTAAGGAATTCTCCATGAATGATCAAGATGTTGTGTTCTTCCAGAATCGTTTAGTGGTTCCTAAGAATCCACATCTAAGGCAGTTAATCCTTAAGGAGGCTCATGATTCTCCTCTCACCATTCATCCTGGTAGTACTAAGATGTATCAGGACCTACGCCAGAGGTTTTGGTGGACTAGGATGAAGAGAGAAATTGCTGAGTTCGTTGCTAACTGCGACGTTTGTCGTCGAGTTAAGGAAGAACATCAAAGGCCCGCTGACACCCTTCAACCTTTAGCTATTCCTGAATGGAAATGGGATAAAGTCAGTATGGATTTCATCATTGGATTTCCCAAGACCAAGAAAGGAAATAATGCTATCTTTGTGGTCATTGACTGTCTTTCCAAAGTAGCTCATTTTCTTCTAGTTCGTGAGAGTATAACAGCTAGCCAGCTAGTAGAGTTATATATCTCTCGAATAGTGTCTCTTCATGGTGTTCCTCTGGAGATTAACTCAGACCGTGGAAGTATTTTTACTTCTCGCTACTGGGAAAGTTTTCAGAATGCCATGGGGACTCACCTATCTTTTAGCACTGCTTTCCATCCTCAATCAAGTGGTCAAGTAGAAAGAGTGAATAAAATCCTAGAAGATATGCTTCGAGCTTGTGTTATATCATTCGACATGAATTGGGAGAAGTGCCTTCCATTCGCCGAATTTGCTTATAACAATAGTTATCAATCAAGCTTGGGCAAAGCCCCTTTTGACAAATAATATAACTTCAAAAGATAGGTCTATTATTTGTCAAAAGGGGCTTTGCCCAAGCTTGATTGATAACTATTGTTATAAGCAAATTCGGCGAATGGAAGGCACTTCTCCCAATTCATGTCGAATGATATAACACAAGCTCGAAGCATATCTTCTAGGATTTTATTCACTCTTTCTACTTGACCACTTGATTGAGGATGGAAAGCAGTGCTAAAAGATAGGTGAGTCCCCATGGCATTCTGAAAACTTTCCCAGTAGCGAGAAGTAAAAATACTTCCACGGTCTGAGTTAATCTCCAGAGGAACACCATGAAGAGACACTATTCGAGAGATATATAACTCTACTAGCTGGCTAGCTGTTATACTCTCACGAACTAGAAGAAAATGAGCTACTTTGGAAAGACAGTCAATGACCACAAAGATAGCATTATTTCCTTTCTTGGTCTTGGGAAATCCAATGATGAAATCCATACTGACTTTATCCCATTTCCATTCAGGAATAGCTAAAGGTTGAAGGGTGTCAGCGGGCCTTTGATGTTCTTCCTTAACTCGACGACAAACGTCGCAGTTAGCAACGAACTCAGCAATTTCTCTCTTCATCCTAGTCCACCAAAACCTCTGGCGTAGGTCCTGATACATCTTAGTACTACCAGGATGAATGGTGAGAGGAGAATCATGAGCCTCCTTAAGGATTAACTGCCTTAGATGTGGATTCTTAGGAACCACTAAACGATTCTGGAAGAACACAACATCTTGATCATTCATGGAGAATTCCTTAGCATTTCCGTTAATAATATTCTCCTTGATCCGTGATATACCCTTATCATGCTTTTGGCCAGCTATTATTTGATCCCTAAGAGTAGGTTTCGCCACCATGTTAGAAAGGAATCCTTGAGGAACAATGTGAAGATTTAACTTCCGAAATTCCTCATAGAGATGTGGTTGACCTCGTTGTAGCATCAGATTGTTACAATAAGACTTACGACTCAATGCATCAACCATGACATTGGCCTTCCCCGGGGTGTAAGTTATCCCTAAGTCGTAATCTTTGATCAACTCAACCCACCGTCTTTGCCTGAGATTCAAATTCGGCCGGGTGAAGATAAATTTCAGACTTTGGTGATCAGTGAATATTTCGCAACGATTACCAAGAAGGTAATGTCGCCAGGTTTTAAGTGCATGGACTACAGCTGCAAGCTCAACATCATGTGTGGGATAATTATCCTCATGTGGACGCAACTGTTGAGATGCGTATGCAATCACATGACGATTCTGCATGAGAATGCAACCTAATCCTTGTCGCGAGGTGTCGCAATAGATAACAAAGTCCTTAGAAAAATCTGGTGGTAGCAACACAGGTGCGGAAGTCAGACGTCTTTTCAGGTCCTGAAAACTATGCTCACACTATGGTGTCCACTCGAACTTTTTATCTTTCTTGAGGAGTTCAGTTAGAGGCTTTGCAACCTTGGAGAAATTCTCGACAAAGCGGCGACAATAGCTCGCTAGACCAAGAAAACTCCTAACTTGCTTAATCGATTCAGGTTGAGTCCAATCAAGGACGGCTTGAACTCTCTCGGGATTGATAGCAATACCCTTACCAGAGATTACGTGGCCTAGATAGGTCACTTCTGGTAACCAAAATTCACATTTTTAAAACTTGGCATAAAGGCGATGCTCTCGAAGTTTCATCAATACCAGCCTTAGATGCTCGGCATGTTCTTGTTCGTTCTTTGAGTAGATGAGAATATCATCGAGGTATACCACAACGAATTTATCCAAATACTCCATGAAGATTGAATTCATCAAGCGAGAGAAGGTGGCTGGGGCATTGGTTAAACCGAAGGACATGACGGTGTACTCGTATTGGCCATAACGAGTGACAGAGTTAACCGTTTTTGGAATGTCCCCGTTCTTGATCTCGATTTGATGGTAACCCAACCTCAAATCCATTTTGGAGAAGACTGAGGATCCAGCGAGCTGATCATACCGATCATTGATCCTGGTGAGCGGATACTTGTTCTTTATGGTGACCAGGTTAACTGGTTGATAATCTACAACCATCCGATCCGTTTCATCTTTCTTCTTGACGAAGAGAACAGGACAAGCCCAAGGAGAAGAGCTAGGACGAATGAAACCTTTATTCAAGGCCTCATCTAGTTGCTTCTTAAGTTCGGCTAGCTCCAGGGGTGCCATCTTCTGGCTATTGGAACAGTTCCTGGAACAAGGTCTATCACAAACTCTACATCCCTGTCAGGTGGGATTCCTGGCAGTTCTTCTGGAAAAACATTCGGGAAGTCACGGACTACTGGAATGCCTTCAAGTTCTGGGAGAGGGTTGGCATTGAGGGAATAGAGTTGGCATTTGGCAACTCGAGTAGAGACATTAACTATCTCACTCGAGGGATGGGTAAGCTGAACGTTTCTAGAATGAGTATCAATCTTGGCATAGTGAGCTTACATCCAGTCCATACCCAAGATGGTATTGATATCCGAAGATTTCAGGGCTATCAAAGATGCTAGAAAACTAGCCTGTCTACTAGGATTTCATTGTCATAGGTTATCCTGGAGGTTTGCCACTTACTACCATGGGTTTGGACAACCAATGGGATTGGCATATCACAAAAGGACATGTTATGCAACTGTGCATAACTTTCTGAAATGAAGGAATGAGATGACCCAGTGTCAAAAAGGAGAGACGCTGGGTGATGATTAACAAGGAGCGTACCCAATATGACGTCGGGATCCTCTGCAGCTTCTTCTGCTAAAACATAATTCACGCGGCCACGTGTAGGAGTTGGCTTCACATAATAAGCTTTGCCTGACTTGCCTTGCCCAACGGACTTTCCAGGTTACTTGGCACCTATATTCTGAGGGCACTCTCGTGAGTAGTGCCCGGGTTCTCCGCACTTGTAACAGATCACCTGATTGGCACGTAGTGCAGCATTGCTAGCTGGACCACCATAGGTCTTTGCTGGAGGGTTGGTCTGATTCGACTGAGGCGCCGCATAGGATGGCCTCGGGGTATATCTTGGCGGCAGAGAGCTATTCGGAACCCACAACCTGCGGTTTGGAAACGTGGAACCAGATGAGGAGCCAGAGTCACGGAGTGCTTCTTAGTGGCTTCATAGTCGGTATGACCAGTCTCGGAACTGATCGCCTTGTTGACAAGAGCTTGAAAGCTTGTACATTCATGGAGGCGCAAGTCACGAAGAAGTTCAGGGCTCAGACCCTTGCGGAATCTTGCTTGCTTCTTGGAATCAGTGACACCTCTTCAGTTGCGTAGCGAGCGAGCTTACCGAACTCGCGGCTATAAGCATCCACGGTTAACTTTCCCTGGGTGAAGGCACAGAATTCCTCTCTCTTACGGTCCATCAGACCCTCAGAAATGTGGTGCAGACGGAAGGCTGCACTAAAGTCTGCCCATGTGGCTGCTGGTCCGGCAGGACGCATAGCTTCAAAGTTCTCCCACCACAGATTGGCGGGTCCTTCTAGAAAGTACGCCGCAAAGGTCACCTTGTCGGCCTCAGAAACATTGGCAGAGCGAATCTTGTGCGATATACTGCACAACCAGTCATCAGCATCGAGAGGATCGACGGAGTGATGGAACTTCGGAGGATTCAGCTTCACGAAGTCATTGAGGGACACTGCATCATTCCTCGGCTGACGAGCCGTATTTTTCTCAATACGCTCTAGCAGACGGTTGGTCTCTCTTTTGTTTCTTTCCACCTCAAGCATAACTTCCGCCAGAGAAGGCGGGTGAGGTAATTCCTCCTGCGATGCGTGACTACCTTCTCCCTGCTCATGGGTAGGGGCACAGTTCAACCTGGTGAACACCATCCTGACAAACAAACCTACAGCTTAGACCAATATCAACATCAATACTAGCTACGGATTAAGAATACACTGAACACATGGAATGCGGAAATGAACATCCAAACAACATGGTAACAAGCAATTGCTATATATACACCATGGATCATACACACCATTACATAGTTCAGTACAACCTCAACCGAAGAGCAAACTACTGAAAAGATGATACTACTCATCAGAGGATTTCGAAGCTTCCTATACATTATTTATCTATGCCTTCGGAACTCATCTTACGACATAAGCATACTCCACAAGACACACAGGACTGTGGAAGTACAGCCACTACCATACTATTCTTCCAATCACGGTTCACGCATCCGCATAAAACATCTCATAAAGGTTGCCTCCATGGCCTGGGAGCTCAACCTGCGGATCAGGAAATACTCGAGCTTGAGACCCATGGGAACCGTAAGGACACGGGTGTGGCCTTTGGTCCCCTGACTGGTGGTAGTAGAGGTCCCCGAAGAGGGGTGACTCCTCCTATAGCAGGCCAGTCAACATGAGCTGGAAGATGGTTCCTAACAGGGTTCAACATCTCCATATCTCCATACCCTGTCTGGACTACAGGTGTCAGCTGTGTCAATGCCGTTCACAGATGGGCACGTGTAGCATAGAGCTCCATACGAAGGGCACGAGAATCTCTGTCTCTATTCTCTAACATCTCAGCGGTGGACTGCAGCAGCGGATCCTCCATAGAGGAATCAAAGTAGACCCCACTGAGGTATCCTTCTTCTCCTGGCTGAGAGGCGAGAACATAGCAGAACTTTGAATTCTGCAGCAGTGCATGTCTGGCTCTCATGATAGTCAACAGTGAATAGGCAGCATCTTGTACCGCAATGTCAACAGTAACCCCCAATCCATAAGACCAATGGATCGGCTCCTCGACTCTAGGGTAATCTGGGAATACCCAAACAGTGCACAGGTACTGACTCTGGTTAAAATCCCGGTACTGCTCCTCCACTGTATACTCTAGGTACCAATGGTAACCGGATACTGACATCATCCTGACCAGCATGGCCGTGTGACCCGGCACATCAATGCACCTAGTCAGACGGACCACCTGACGAGAAGGACGGCCAGGCATCTGAAAATAGAGAGTAATGCAAAGGCATTAGAGCTCTGGAGACAAAATTGGGCAGCATAACGGTTATAAATGCTCAAAAACAATTTTGAGACAACCCACAAAAGATAGGATAGCATAACCACTCAACTATCAAGATCAATTCCATGGTCATCAAAACTTACTTTCTTTTCCTTGGAATAAAAGAAACTCGGAGTAACTCTCGACTCGTTGTCCTATAATATACCGATTAGTAATACACGATCCTGAGAGAAAGATAAGTAACCTAGTTCTTAATCCCCGCAGAAAAGACGAGGATGACTGGAATAGAATGACTTGAGAAGAGAAGCAAGAATCTTACTTCCCTTCCACAAACAATTCCCTTATATATAACTAAAGCAATTCTAGCCTCAACTTCGACCAGTTTGGCTTGGTAATCCCACAGTCAGTCAGGCTCTGATACAAACGCTGTCGGGACCCTGATAATAAGCCATAGGAATCCAGCCTGTAACATATTGCATCCCTTTGCGGTCTCACGCATGGTTATCCCCACGGCTGCCACCTTACCTTAGCTGGCACCGTTTGCGCCTTTTGACTCACGTATGCATTACTGTTGCTAGCATTTCAATGTCAAAGAACCCGGGTCGACATATCTAGTCATAAACTCAAGTGGCTCAATTGTACACAGGCAGGCATACATAACCCAACAAAGCAGGTGTCGGTCAACAACGAGTGTAGACGAGTCGTAGCAAGCTACAAGGACTCCATTACATCACGTGACATTTCCCCGAAGGAACAGACACGGCAGCTAAGAAGGATACATGCCGGTCAACCAATGTGTCCGGAGAAGTAGCGAACTACCAGGGCTTGGTGGAATCACAAAGGGGCATTTCTGTGTATAGAGAGCTACTAAGGCATACGACTAGGTGTCGAATCCCATACATATCACAGTGCATCACACGTACGCATGACATACTAGATATTCATAGATACAACAATGGCATCACAACATAACCATACAACATTACAACATTTATTTAGAAGACTTGGAAGAGTCTTGCATAATATGTTCATACAAGCAGGGGTCACACAACCCGACACTCAAAGTCATACAAACAAGTCATACAAACCAACGGAAGCATAAAGCTATCAAAGTACAGACAGATGAAAGGATAAAGCATAAAGCCTGACTATCTACAGATCCCTTCTGAAAGGGGCTAGGTCGTAGCTCGGACACCAACTACTCGTCATCAACCATGTCTAGGAAAAACCCACATGTTGGCTCGCGGGTATCCTCTGCAAAAATTATTAAGCAAACATGAGTACAAGAGTACTCAACAAGACTTTAGAACAGATCTATCTACTCATGCTCACGTATCAATAAAGGGGGTTGTGGTGTTTCATGCAGCAAGCCAGCTTTGACTCTTGGCTAGACAAAGTTACATTTTTAAATAGTTTTGACAACTTTGTTTTCTCGCACACGAGTCCACTAACTCCACAGCAATACACCATCATGGAATCATTCCCGTCTTCCTATGGAAATGCCATCCATGACACTCACACTTATCTTGATATTTTTATGAGTAGCCATTAAAGTTATCTATGAACAACATATGTCTCCAACTAGTCCATATCCGCGGACGCGGCTATTCGAATAGATCATAACCCTGCAGGGGTGTATGATAACCCACAAGTATAGGGGATCGCAACAGTTTTCGAGGGTAGAGTATTCAAACCCAAATTTGTTGATTCGACACAAGGGGAAGCCAAAGAATATTCTCGAGTATTAGCAGTTGAGTTGTCAGTTCAACCACACCTGAAAGACTTAGTATCTGCAGCAAAGTATCAGTAGCAGAGTAGTGTGATAGCAACAGTAGAAACAGTGACAGTAGCAGCAGCGACGGCAATAGCGACAGAGTAACGTAGCAAGGACCAGTAGAAAAAACTCGTAGGCATTGGATCGGTGATGGATAATTATGTCGGATGATATTCATCATGCAACAGTTATAACAAGGAGAGATATGCAACTAGCTCTAGTTCATCAATGTAATGTAGGCATGTATTCCGTATGTAGTCATACGTGCTTAGGGAAAAGAACTTGCATGGCATATATTGTCCATCCCTCCCGTGGCAGCGGGGTCCTAATGGAAACTACAGGATATTAAGGTTCTCCTTTTAATAGAGAACCGGAACAAAGCATTAGCACTTAGTGAATACATGAACTCCTCATACTATGGTCATCTCCGGGAGTGGTTCCGGCTATTGTCACTCCGGGGTTGCCGGGTCATACCACATAGTAGGTGACTACAACTTGCAAGATAGGATCTAAAACACACATATATTGGCGACAACATAATAGGTTCAGATCTGAAATCATGGCACTCGAGCCCTAGTGACAAGCATTAAGCATAGCCAAGTAGTAGCAACATCAATCTAGAACATAGTGGATACTAGGGATCAATCCCCGTCAAGAACTAACTCGATTACATGATAGATCTCATCCAACTCATCACCGTCCAGCAAGCCTACGATGAGATTACTCACGAATGATGAAGAGCATCATGGAATTGTCGATGGAGAAAGGTTGATGATGACGATGGCGACGATCTCCCCTCTCTGGAGCCCAGAACGGACTCCAGATCTGCCCTCCACAGGAAGAATAGGTGGTGGCGGCACCTCCATATCGTAAAACACGATGAACTCTTTTCCTTGATTTTTTCCCGGACGAAAGGGACTAAATAGAGCTGGAGTTGGAGGCGTTGGAGCTCCGAGGGCCCCACAAGCCTGCCAGGCGCGGCCAGGGGGGGCGCGCCTGGTGGGATTATGGGCTCCTCGCTCCACTCCTCCGGTTGATTCTTGCGCCAGTATTTTTTATATATTCCACAAAAAATCCTCGTAAATTTCCAGGTCATTCCGAGAACTTTTATTTCTGCGCAAAAACAACACCATGGCAATTCTACTGAAAACAGCATTAGTCCGGGTTAGTTCCATTCAAATCATGCAAATTAGAGACCAAAACAAGGGCAAAAGAGTTTGGAAAAGTAGATACGACGGAGACGTATCAGTGTACTTCTTCACACACGCTGTTGCCACTTATCTCTATGTGCACGTTATGCACCTCGGCAACCTTCAAGCGGAAGCCCAGCGAGGGAGTCGGCCACGACCGTTAACCACATTAGTACCTAGTCCACGTTTATCGCCTATCTGAGGGTAACCCGCACGGAAGTCCGGCCGAGGTTTCCGCCACGACCCCAAACGATGTGCACAGGGTTCCCAAGCACACCATCCGGGTGCCACTTGGTACATCGTGGCACTGCCTACAGCATCATAGCCCACCTCTAAGGTCAGCACTATGCACGGCCTCCAGCATGACTATAAACACCAGAAACTAGCGACTCCTCGAGTGAGTAGTAGGCGATTAATAAGTCGAACAGGGTCATACTTCAGGGCCCAGCATGTGGTAGTATCTCGTCTTGGATTACATACACGGAACTTAGTTCCTAAGGACGGTCCCAATGAAACAACCCGCCATGTACTCCTACATAGCCTTTCATCGGTACCTTTACCAAATCAGGTTCCGCACTTAAACATTGTCACTAGAACACATTCATCCATTCCTGTTCATCACCCAGATGAAACAGACCTCACACAACTTCTAAGCATAGCAAGCATAGCAGGTATAAACACATCACAGCTCAAGCATCTACCAGGTATGCTAGGTTGCATGGTTTGGCTATTTACTGTGACAATGACAGGTTATGCAAAGGAATAGGTTCAGCTACCAAAGTAAAGTATTTTAAATATTTTTTCCTAATGAAATAAGTGGGAGCAGGATCAAGAACATGGGATGATATCGAGATGATCAAAAGGGTGCTTGCCTTGTTGCTCAGCAGAGGGGTAATATCCGTCAGTCGGATATTCAATCGTATCCGTAGGGGCGGGGCCTATCGAATAACAACATACAATTAAGAACAACCATATGCAACAATTATGATGCATGAACATGGCATGAAATGAAGAGTGGTATGATTCAGTGTGGTTGGTAAAACCTTAGTTTGCATCTTGTTTGAAACCCAAATTCAAATATTATTTGAAATGGCATATTTATCTTAATCATTTAATTGATTTGACCTGATGCTGTTTCAAAACTTTGTTTTTCATGCCTGAAAGTGGCACCGTTGTTTTCATTGAATTTTTCTGATAAATTTGCATCTATTATTTGTCAGATTTGGAGTTATAATCAATTTTCTATGAATTTCCAAAGTTTTAAACTTATTCTGGAATTATTTTTAAACAGATAATAATTCCAGAATAAGTTCAAAACTTTGGAAATTAAATGTGTTATTGCATCAGCATGACATCAGCAGGTCCAACTGGCCGTTGAAAGTCAAACCTGACCGGTGGGACCCACTGGTTAGTGACTCTGGCCAGATTCTAATTAAATTTAAATCCAATTAAGTACTTAACTAGGCTGGACCCACCTGTCAATGTGTGATTAGGTTTTAATAAATACTTTATTTTTATTTTTATTAAACTTAATTACTTTAAGGGTGGCCCCACATGTCATAGGCACAGGGGGGCTCAGATCCACCGGCGGCGAGGTGGATCTCGTCGACGATGAGCTCCGACGACTACAGAGACGGCGGAGTGCATCGGGTTTGCTATTGTTGCGACCAAACGCAAGGCGGAAGGCACCAGAGGAACGGTTGGTCGATCGCGGTTCCATATTTGCAAAGAACGGGGGCTAAGATGGCCGGAGATGACGTGGGCGACGAGCTCGGCGGCTGCCGGATTTTAGGCTATGACGAGGTCATCGAATCCGAGTGCAAAACGTGCGGGGTTGGGCTCCTAGAGCATCTACGCGATGAGCTGAAGCCAATGGTGGCTTCTTATCGACCAGCCAATCACTTGAGGGTCACCGGCGACGAGCTCCCGCGGCGGATCTTGTCGGGCTCCGGTGGATGCGGAGCTTTTGCACGGCTGAGGTAACAGGGACAGGGTCTGGAGCGACGGAGTGCTCGAGCTCGACCTCGCTCTAATGGCGGCCGAGAGATGAGAGAGGAGGGGGCGAATGGCGGAAGGATGAGCTCGGGAGGAGGTTGCGGGAGGTTATCCCCTCCTTGCCAGCGCGAAGCGGTGTCCAGGCAGGCACGCAGGTGCATGGCCGTGCCGGAGGGAGCGGCGGCCATCTCCTGCTGCCGAGTGGCAGGAGGAAGAGGACACGGGAGGAGTTGGGCTCGGCCAGGTGAGCGAGGTATAGTGCTTTTCCAATTTCGTTTCTTTCTTATTTTTGTTTTATTCTTTCTGACAATTTTTTTTATTTTGTTTTGGCTCCAAACTATTTCAAAAATAGTTTGAATGATACTCGGGTGTTATTTGAAATATTTCCAAACCTAAATAAAGTTTTCAACATTTTATGAAAATTTGATATATTTGAAATCAAATATATAATTGATTTTAGTGAATTTTATAGCTAAAATAAAATGCCAAAAGTATTTTGAAAATATATTTCACCCTTGTTATTTTGTTTCCAAGAAATATCAGAGAAGATGAACTTTTATGATGGCCATTTTGGATTCATTGATTTGTCACCTTTGTTGAACTGTTTCGATATTGAGTTGCTAGGGTTTGTTTTTGTTTTTATTTCTTTGCTTTTGATTTCATCTCATTTTCTTGCATGCAAAAGAAAATACATGAGCACAATCTTGCTAAACTCGATTAGGAATTCACGGATGTGACAATGAGACTAGGGGATGTGTTGTTGCCACCAGGGAGAAAACAACGGTGCTTGTGACCACGGTCGCAAGGATTGTTTACCTTATGCATAGTTTGCTAATGCAGTTGTCTGTTGCTTTGAGTTTACACTTTGGGCGAGGCTCGCAACTTAATACCATTGAGATGTTCTGGATAGATATCATAAGGTGGATGATTAGTAAGTAGATGCTGATGAATAAACGGTCTACTTGTCTTGGCGTACTGCCCATTACTATTGAGCCTCTAACTTTCAAGTAGCATAATTAGCATTGCGGTGCGTTTATAATTATGTCAATTGCCCAAATGTAATTTGTTTACCCAAGCATAGTATCTTATCGTCTTTTGGAAGAGAGACATCACTAGTGAACATCATGGGACTCTGGTCCATATTTCCACCATTGTTTACACCTCCACCATTTACTGCTTTTATTTCCTTTTCCGTTGCCATCACCATCGCGTCAAGATAGGGGAGTTGCACACTATCTTTTACCTTTGCTTTTTAGTCTTGTTAGTTTTCTTTCTAGTTTTTTCTTTAGAGTCTTATACCAAAAACTACAAAAAAATTAGTTGATTTGCTTTTAGTTGTCCTTTCTACTTAGCAAGCATGTTCGGATTTGGTGCTTTGAAGGAATCTAAGGTCCTAGATTTCCATCAAAGGAATGGAGAAAATATGAAGAAGGCTTGGGATAGAATTTCTGAAGCACATAAAAGAATTATGCCTTGGATGCATATCAAAATTGTGCTTAGAAATTTTTATCATGGTCTTTTTAGGTGGTGTAAACACTCTCTTGATATTATGGCTGAAGGAGATTTTTTACTGTGTGATGAGGCTAGAGCTCCTGATATTATACATGGTTTATCTAATTACTTTGTTTATGATCATGGATTTGACACTATTATAGATTGACTTGCTACCATTGAAAGAAGAATAGATGCTCTAGACTTGAGAGAAAGAGAGAAACCCATGGTTGATAAGAAAAAGATTTTGAAAATAGATGATGACTGGGAGCCTTTTGTTAGAATTAGCATCTCTAACCAAGACTTCCTTGCTTATTGTGATATTGGATCCATGCACTACTAGGAAAAGGCTTGCTAGTGGCGCACCTGTTTTGGCTACTAATGGCGCACTATAGGTGCGCCACTAGCATCACGCCATTAGAATTTTTTACTAATGGCGCACCACAGGTGCGCCATTACTATGCCTCCCACGTGTGCCATTAGTATGCCTCCCAGGTGCGCCATTAGTATGCCTCCCAGGTGTGCCATTAGTATAGCTCATGGTGCGCCACAGGTTATACTACCAGCTCTAAAAATATTCAATTATTATCCTCACACCCACAAGAAGGTTCAAGATAAACACATATTACACCACAATGAAAATATGTTTATAAACATGCACATATATTGAACGCAAGTTGACAAAAAAATTAACCTAGAGGAAGCATAGTTTTGACCATCTTAACAATCATCTAGAACACACAAGTCACAAAAATATAAGGACTACTGGTTACTATGGGAGACTTCAGATGGTCCAGAACACACAAGTTTGTATCTACATGCACAAAGTGCAAGCTCCAAAACACTCGAAACACCAAATGATCTACAAGACAATAAGGTCCATGATTACAGGTTGGTTGGTCCATAAACGCTAGAGAGTCATCATGTCCATGTGCATCTATAGGTTGAGTACCTGAAAACATTTTGCACAAATTTGTCAAGAAAGTGGACTATGTTCCAGTGCTTGTAGTTTTATCAACAACTATATGACTCGTTGCGCCAATGGCGCAAAGGCCGAGTGTAAGACAATTATTGGAAGAGTCTGCATTAACATATTGTTGTTCGAAAAGCACAGCTTATGATACTATATGCAGCAAGCAGGATTGTCATGGTTTCTTTTACATAAGATCGAAAATGATGCACTAAATCATGTAGGAAAGGATTCTTGTGATCTGTTTAGATTGGATAGACAATCATGCAGAGGCTTTTGGACGTGCACTTGAAGAGGAAATCATAGCAGTTTTGGCAATGGCAGCCACTGTTTAGAATTATGGTATCAATAACCATTTTATATGCACAAAGATAATTTCATTATTGGCCAAAGAGAAAACAAATATGTTTAAAATAGCATCCAGTATGACACGAACCGTTTTGAATAACCTCGAGGCAAATATATCTAAACAAACAACATCCACCTTGATGACCTGATGCATAAGAAATGGCCTCTCAGAAACCATATCCATTCACACCAAATCCGTGTCACCTAATCTTTTTCTCACTTTTAACTTCAAACCAACACCGAAAATAATAATGGCCTCTCAGAAACCATATCCATTCACACCGTCAAGCATGTCAACTTTCCTTACATGTTCAAGGAAAGGGAGAATCTCAGTAAATCTTAAAAATGACTCAAGCAGCACACATAGGAGCATCTTTGCAGATAAAGTCATGCAGGACATCACAAACACACGATGCCAGGAGTGGCATTTTCTTCTCTAGAGTATACCACACTCAGATTCATTGAACATAACAGCACTATGAGCGAATTACGATACGGCGAATGGAACCGCAACTAAAGTAGTTCTAGTGACCACTGTTCTAAGAATATCAGCATGGAGTGATCAAACATCTCAACTAAGCTTGCCATTATTGCAGCAGTCTCAACATCTGTAATCCCAACCCTATGTGAACAGATTGCACTAGCATGTACCGTCCTCGCTCCGTTCCTAAACATAAGTTTTTTTAGAGATTTCACTACGTACAACATACTTTAGAGTGTAGGTTAACTCATTTTGCTCCGTATGTAGTGCAATTTCTAAAAAGATATATATTTAGAAATGGAGGGAGTACATTTTAAGATTTTAAGAACTAACAAGAACCATTAATTTCTAAGCAGAGTCACCCAAGCTACACTACAAAAATCACATAGAGAATGATATATGAACAGAGATTTCACTGCCTAAAAATAACTCACAATCCATCAGCAATCACTTATAAACCAGGCATCTGTCGAATGGTCAGGCAATTAGCCTAAACCAAGCCTATGGATCTGACTGTTTGTTTGATCACTGGTAAAAAAGAAACTACCTTTTTTTCTCCGAGGAAGTTCCTGATCTCGATTCCCTTGTTGGCGGCGGTGATGGATGTGTTGATGGGGAAGTGGGCGTAGACGAAGCGCATCTTGTAGTGGAAGCCCTTGGTGACGCCGGTGATGAGGTTCTGGACGTGGGAGATGGCGGTGCGGATGGCAGCCATGGTGCGGCGGGTGCCGAACCAGGCGTCCACCTTCAGCTTCCGCCCGCCATCCATAGATGATTAAATATGTCAAAGGCAGAAATAGATAGTAAACATCATAATATGCGTGCGTGGATAAAGCTGAACTAATTTGAGAGTGGCATTCCATGAAAAATAGACAAACCAGAGGTGCAGTAAATGAGGCTCAAATTCCATTACCAAATCAGCATACAAACGTAGAGAGGTTCTCTCACCTTAGAGAAACCAAACAAAGGTGCAGCAAAGGGAAACCGACGAGGAACCTGCAACGAAAAAAGAGATGATTGCTAGACGGTACCTCTGAAGGTTTGATGTCATTGTTGGAAATAAATAATCCACATGAGCACAACCAAGTTGATTTGCGTATAATATTCAAGAATAGAGTGTATGGTCCTTGGGGGTGAGGTAGCATAAAACTCACAGCTCCAGTTTGACATCCAAAACTGACAGGGTAAAGTCATACATAATTCAAGTGCACAGTTAGTGGACAGGAACGCCCAATGAAAGCTCCCATTTATATTTGAACGGTCCACAAAACAAACTTTCTTGATCAAACTGAACACCAACCAGAACAGAATTTGGTACTCCCAGTGCGCAATTGTTACTGTCCATTGAGTGGAATGCGATTACAAACCTAGCTGCTATATGTTCATCAATTAATCGACGATGAATAAAGTCTACTGGAAACTCAACTGTTTATACATCCACTTACTGGTACCAAGGCAAAACCATGCATAGAAATAACAAGATCTGATTTCATCAGAAAAATAACAATATGATGGAAAAGTTGGCACAGGAAGAAGAGTTTGTTTAAGCTAGTGGTACTACAGGGATGGATGGAGGGAGGGAACAAAATTATCTAGTGATGAGTGTATGGTCCAATTTGACATCCAAAACAGGTTAAATCCATAAAAACCTATACCAGGTCCAATTTGACATCGAAAACAAAACGGGCAAAGTCCTATATATGCGATTCAAGCTAGCAAGTAATTATTCAAGGATAAATAAATTGCAGAAGAAGAGACCTTTCTATTGCTTGGCCCAGACCGACTTGACAATCTCGTCATACCCGGTCTCATCAATTCCGTTGGGAAAGGCCAGCAAGTTTCATATCTCCTCGGGTGTAAAGTCTGCGCAACAGCTTACCCCTGGAAGCACACCACTCTCCTCGACAGGCAGGAGCTGCGATTCCACATTCTCGAGGGCGGCCTTGAACAATTCGAACCACATAGCCTTCTCTTCCTCATCCCGGTATGTCTTTCCATTCACGACAATCCAACGCTCAAACCTCTCCTTCATGTCCGGCTTCTTAAACTTGACATTGTGGTTCCGCTTGCCGAAAGCTACACAAGAAGACAGGACAGGTATGAGGTGGTGGTTCTTGACATGAAATGGAGCTAACGATGAGGAGGAATCTACCTGATCCATCAACACCTGTGCCTTTCTTGAAATGTCGAATCACCAACCCCGCACAAGCACCAGCCGACACACACGCGACTAAAACATAAGCATCACGAAGGCCATCACCGATGGAGAGATCCGTCTGTGTCGATCGGGATGAGAAACATGAGGGAGGAGAGTGGAGAGAGCGCGTAGGAGCAGTCCTTGGGGTCACACGTGGCGAGAACCTCCATGGTAGGAGGGAACCGACAGCCCGCCGGAACATGATTGCCTCTTCCTTCGCCTCCTCCGCGATTTCCCTGCTCGATGTGCCTGACCTGCTCGATGTGCCCCTGCGGGAAGTAGAAGACGAGGTCCCCGACGCGCGGGACGGTGACGAGCAGGCCGGTACAGGCATGTCAGAGCTCGTCGTAGAGCGGATCCCCTGCTTGGAAAACCAGCACCGGTAAGCGTCAGGAACCAACGAGGAGGAGTGGGAGGAGGATTACGGGCACGCTGGACAGATCCGGAAGCTTCTGTACCTGCGGAGGGTGCCTGCGGTGTCGCCATGGCAGGCAGCGGCATCTCCTGCTTCTGCTGGCCGGCGGCGCGGCGCGAGGAACCCTAGTTGCGGTTGCGCGAGGAGGCTGCGGGGAGGGAGCGAGGGGTGGGAGATGGAGGAAAGGGGAAGCGAGAGGAGGGCTGGTTCACGGTCGCGGTGGAAAACTACTAATGGCGCACCACCTACAAATGCGCCATTAGTAACCCTGGTTACTAATGGCGCACCAGCTGGTGGTGCTCCATTAGTAGTTTTGCAAAAAAAATAGTAGTGGCGCACTGGGTGAGTGGTGCGCCACTACTAGTTAAACTAGTAATGGCGCACTCTGCCCCGGTGCGCCATTAGTAATTTTGCAAAAAACAATTATAGTAGTGGCGCACCGAGTGTGTGGTGCGCCATTAGTGTCCATCACACTAATGGCACACCTGCACATGGTGCGCCACTGCTAGCACTACTTGCCTGGTGCGCCATTAGTGTCTATATCATCTATAGCCCTTTTCCTAGTAGTGATGGTTTCTACAATGTCAAAAGTTGTTTATGATTCTCTAAGCCTTTTAAACATGGACAATTTTTCATCTTATCATGAACATGCTAATGGGGATATTTCTGAGATCCAGGGAAAGTTAAAAGATGTCTAGGTTACATTCTTTAAAAGGAATGCAACGGTTGGTTTCTTCATCATGAAGCCAAACCAAGGAAACATAGTGCTTGGAAGGGACTTCCTCCGAGCCATGAAAGGCTTCATTGATATAGGTAAAGGACACATACCCTTACGTGGGAAAGCTAAAGGTACGTACCCGTACCCTAGGAAAAATAAGGATGAACTTGTTGAGGATCCTTTTGAAGGTTTTGATGATTCTCATGACTTTGGTGAATTTTGATCCTTCTTTTATGCATCATGCCTAGCTCAAAGGCATCAAAGAAAGCGCTTGTTGGGAGGCAACCCAATTTGTTTTTACTTTCAGTTTTAGTGGTCTTTATGTTTGTTAATATGGTAGCAACATCATTGTATCTTTATTTTCAAGCTTTGTGCCAAGTGTTAGCCTCCGATTGCAAGAAAGTTCAAAACTTGTGGCATGTTGTCCAGAAACAGATTATGTCTGCTTCACGGAAAAATTAGCCAAAAATCACCTGATCATCTTTTTTATCTAAATTGTTTTGACAATATGCTCTATATAATTGAGTTTCTCGTGTCTATTCTGAGTTTTTTTATTTGAGTTGCAGAAGTGCCCCGAAAAAATTATTTACTACCTCCTAGTCAGTTTTTCCCTCTGCCCTCTTTTGTGTTTTCATTGTTTTACAAATCTTAAGCTTGCTTTTTCTTTGCAAAAACCTTTAGGAAATCTTGAGAAACAGTAACTTCCTGAAAATCATTATTTCCAGTAGAGAAAAAATTATTTTATTATGGCACTAATGATACGTCCCAAACGTATCTATAATTTCTGCTTGCTTCATGATCTTTTGGGTGACATTGTTATATGTTTTGCTACACTTTTATATCTTTTTGCACATATTTGGACAAACCTACTAACTCACTGCACCCAGTGTCAGTTTCTGTCTGCTGATTTCTTTTTTGCAGGGGCTTTTACCCAATTTTCCGAAGCCCCAAAAATCCCGAGAAAAATATATAAAAAACAGCGTAACGTAAGCTTCCACATAACCGAAGATGGTCCACAGGGGGGGCGAGGGCCTGCCCAAGCGACCTCCTCGCGCGGTCGGGCCTCTGGTCGCGCCCACAGGCCGCCTGGGTGGGTCCCACCTCTTCGGACGCCCTCCTTTGGCCTATATTTACTCCTCTGCGAGGAAACCCTTCCATAACATCCAGAATCGCGAATTTCTCCATCGTTCCACCCCTACAGCGCTTCCGAGATCGGGAGCGTTAGGAGACCTCTTCCCGGCACCCTACGGAGGGAGGATTGACCTCCGGGAGCGTCTCCACCACCATGTACGCTTCCCTGACGTGTCGTGAGTAGTCCTCCTTGGACCATGATTCCATGAGCAATAACTATTTGATATATTTTCTCCAATCCTGTGCTTTAAAGATTAACCCTTGTGAGCTACCTTACATGATCAAGGCATCTATGTAATTTTTCCTGCTATTGCTATGCTCGGTTTGTTGGTACCCGATGGATTATGAGATTATGTTCAAATTTTTATGAGTTATATATTTCATTATCCTTTTATATTATGTTCTTTAGTGATCCATACATGTTCTCCGTTGCTTTGTATTGCTTTGGCCGAGTAGATTGCAACTCCAATAGGGACGTTATGCATGATTGTGGGTTCATGCCCCTTGATGTCTAGCTTGAGTGACAGAAACATGAGAACAGGGGATGTGTTGTTGCCACCATGGAGAAAACAACGACGCTTGTGACCATGGTTGCAAGGATTGTTTACCTTACGCATAGTTCGTTAATGTAGTTGTCCGTTGCTTTGAGTTTACACTTTGGGTGAGGCTCGCAACTTAATACCAGCGAGATGTTCTGGATAGATATATCAAGGTGGATGATTAGTAAGTAGATGCTAATGAATAAACGGTCTACTTGTCTTGGCGTACTGCCCATTACTATTGAGCCTCTAACTTTCAAGTAGCATAATTAGCATTGCGGTGCATTTATAATTCTGTCAATTGCCCAGCTGTAATTTGTTTACCCAAGCATAGTTGTTTACCATCTTTTGGGAGAGAGACATCACTAGTGAACATCATGTGACTCCGGTCCATATCACCAGCATTGCTTACACCTCCATCATTTACTGCTTTCATTTACTTTTCCGTTGCAATCATATCACTATTCCCACTTGTGTTTTGATTCTTTGCAAACTACAAGGCCGGAGAGATTGACCACCTCTTTGTACTTGTTGGGAGCAAAGTTATTTGTGTGTGTGCAGGTCCACGTCTTCTTCTAGCACCAGGGCAGGGGACACCTACTTGTTGATCCTCGGAGTCCTCCTGGTTCAATAACCTTACAGTCTCCGTGTAAGGGAAAACTTGTTGTCGACTACATCTCAACCTTCCACTAGGGGTAACCAACGAGGAGCGAGATGTATATTCATCATCTCGTCATCAAGCAAGTTTTTTGGCGCCGTTGCCGAGGACTCTAGTCTTCAAGATAGGGGAGTTGCACGATATATTTTACCTTTGCTTTTTAGTCTTGTTAGTTTGCTTTCTAGTTTTTTCTTTAGAGTCTTATACCAAAACCCACAAAAAATTAGTTACTTTGTTTTGTTTAGTTAGTATGTCTAAGTCATTTGCCTCTAGTGTTGCACCCGAAGGAGAGATTCTCACCTTCAAACAAAGGGTTGAAGAAAGTTTGAAAGATGCTTGGTATAGAATTAAAAATTCTCAAGATAGAGTCACCAAGAAGCAATCCACCACTATTTTGCTTAGAAATTTTTATGTTGGTATTACTTCTTGGCATAGGTTTGTTCTAGACACGAAGATAGGAGGGGATTTCTTGGAAGCTCTCGTTGGGGACGCTCTTAACGTTATGGAAAATCTTGTCGGAATCCCACCTATTGTTGACATAAAGGATGATATCACTTTAGCTCACATTATGAGTAAATTTGAGAAGATAGAGCTAGAGATACCAAGCATGAGTAAAATAAATGAAGTTGCTCGTAGGATTCAACGGAAATTAAATAGACTTGATAGCTCCATGCACAAAAATTACAAAACTTTGGAGACCCTTAAATCCCATGATATGGATCCTTCTAGGGTTGATAATATCGAGGATATTTTGAAACTTTAGGAACTACTCTATCCTCCATCAAGACTAAAAAGGTAGAAACCCCCACAATTAAGGGACCTAAGTTCGTTTACGTACCCAAGGTTCCTCAACCCAAAATGAATATACCCATTGCTAGGGGTGTAGAAACTATGAAGACCTTGGAAGAGATACCTCTTTTAAATAGAATTAGAAATGAAATTCGAATTGGTCTTACTACCTTTGCTTTTGTTCCTAGAAGTGTTTCCACTAAGCCTCTCTTTGAGAGTCCTCATTAAGACTAGTTGTACTATTGAAGAGCTTTTTGATGATCTTTGTGATGGTCCAATTGATACAACTTGATATTTTTCATCATGCCTAGCTCAAAGGCATAAAAGAAACCGCTTGTTGGGAACATCATTGTATCTTTATTTTCAAGCTTTGTGCCAAGTTTTAGCCTCCGATTGCAAGAAAGTTCAAAAGTTGTGACATGCTGTCCAGAAACAGATTTTGTCTGCGTGACGGAAAAATTCGCCAAAAATCACCAGATCATCTTTTTGATCTGAATTTTTTTTTGACATCATGCTATATATAATTGTATTTCTGTCATTTGTCATTAGTTTTTTATTTGAGTTGCAGAAGTGCCCCGAAACAATTATTTACTACATGTTGTTCTGTTTTTCACAGATTCTGCCACGTTTTGTGTTTTCATCATTTTGCAAATCTTAAGCTTGATTTTCCTTTGCAAAAACCTTTTGGAAATCATGAGAAACTGTAGCTTTTCATGAATATCTTTATTTCCAGTAGGTAATGAATTATTTTATCATGGGTACTAACTACTCTAATCATCTTATGATGAGTTCTGTATGAAGGGAGTTTTCTAGTATGCGATGGAGGATGATGAAAGAAGATCTAGGGGTGTCAAGCGCTCAAGCTTGGGGATGCCCCCATCCACCCCCAAGAAATATTCAAGGAGACTCAAGCATCTAAGCTTGGGGATGCCCCCGTGCATCCCCTTCTCTATCAACAATCATCATTTCGTCCATCTCCATGCTATATTTTTATCACTTCATATTTTGTGTGTTATGCTTGGAGCGCCCCGCTCTTTACTTTTTAGTTTGTTTTAGTTTTTCTTGTTGTTTATAACAATTAGGAACCTAGCCTACCTTGTTTGGGAGAGAAACACGCTCCACTCCACCCTAGAACACAACATAGGTTTTCATGCTTATCTTTTTGTGTGTTCTTTATCTTTTCACAGCTGTTGTCATGCTTAGCTCTTAGTTTTCATGCTATATACTTTTAAGAGCTATTATTTAGGTTGATTTTGGAACTCTCTTGAGCATTCTTATCTCGTTTAGAGAGTTGGCTTGTTGCACTAAGTTGTGTGTCTTGCATGAGTAGATAATTGAGGTTGCTATTTAAGTATAGTAGTAACTTGCAATAGTTTTGAGGTATTGATTTGAGTAATGTTTGGACTTTTGGTGTCAAGAGATTGAGCCTATTAGTGATAGGTGTCGTATTTTGGGCAATCCGTGTGTTTTTCAGAAACTAAAATAAATTAGTTGAGAACTCTAGCTACTAGATGGATCTCTAACCTCTGGAGGGGTTGGAATATATAGAGTACCCTCACGTTATCATGGGTTGATGATGCGCAAGGATAACCAAACCCCCAAACACTCCTACTTGGGGTACTTGTCTCTTTGTGAATCTCCTGACTAGATAGAGAGTTACCGATAATAAGTGCCTGAGTTCTTCGGACTAATGCGAGTATTCGATTGTTGGCACTTCCACCATCCATATTTTGCTAGCCTCTTCGGTATCGTGCATTTCCCTTTATCATCTTGAGAGTTGGTGCATACTTCGCCGGTGCATCCAAAACCTTGGCATGATACGCTCTGTCATCATAAGCCTCATTATATCCTTCCTCAAAACAGCCACCATACCTACCTATTAAGGCATTTCCATAGCCTTTCTGAGATACATTGCCATTCAACATCCACCATTTGATGACTTGATCTTCATGTCATACATACTTTTGCTTGATCGAGGAGCCGCATGCTATTTGGTCTTTGCCCTTATTATTGCTACATGACACGCTAGTATCATTGCATATCCTGCTACACTCGCAGAGGCATACATTTGCATACATCATGATAGTTCTCATTTATCTTTATGTTGAGTACTTCTTATAAAGTGTGAAGATCTTCTTTTTATTTCTTGTAAAATATAGAGTGTTGCCCTTAAGTAAGGAAAAGATCCCAAAGATGACAAATTAAAAGATCCCAAAAGAGGACACATGAAAAGATCCCAAAGTGGACAAATGAGAGATAAATAGAAAGAGCCCAAGAGGCCACAAAAATAAAAAAAGGTAAGAAAAAAAAGGGGGGCAACACTACTATTCCTTTTGAAAGATCGACACTCGTACTCCGTTTGCTATATTTGTACTCCATAGAGATTTATCATCCATGCATAACTATGTGGGTACCCTTACACTATAGAACTTGGCTTGTATATTCCAATGATGAGCCTCCTCAAATGAGCTCTAGGTCTTCAGGAGAAATCAAGTTGGATGAACCCCCACTAGTTCCATTGGGGAGCTTACCTTAGCTCATATGTGCATTCGTTGCATGGCAATCCCTACTCCTCACATCATATCTAACATTTGGCTTTGTCTCGCCTATGATTGTCCTCGTTGATGTGAGCCTTTCACACCTTTTTTTGTCTTCCTTCCCCATCATTATTCTCTTTGCCATCCTAAGTGCCAATATATCTTGCTTGTGACCATCCATTGCATGGGTGCTCAAAGTCAAAAGGGAGAGGATCATTTTGACTTGTGCCTGACTAGTGGTCTGGGGATGAGTCAAAATAAGATTCCGAAGGAGACCAATTGTGAAGTTTTAGTAGATTGAGTTCTCAATTAAACTATATAATATTTTTTATGCTCTAAACCCATCTCCCATTTCTTGCACACAAACATCATTTGGAGACATTCCAGTCATGGACAGCAAGAGGTCTTGCACCTTTATGTCCTTACTTTGCTAATTTCAATACTAGATATAGACTCATGCTTGTTATTGTCTTGACTTGAATTGCGTATCTTACTTGCTTTACTTTGAAGTTCTTATATGTGTGTTAGCATGTCACCACATAAATTATTATTTTTATCATTTGCCTACTCGAGGACGACCAAGAATTAAGCTTGGGGATGTTGATACGTCCTGAACGTATCTATAATTTATGTTTGTTCCATGCTCTTTTGGGTGACATTGTTATGTGATTTGCTACAATTTTATAGCTTTTTACACATATTTGGACTAACCTACTAACTCAGTGCACCCAGTGCCAGTTTCTGTGTGTTGATGTCTTTTAATTGCAAGGACTTTACCCCAATTTTCAGAGCCCGAAAAATCCCAAGAAAAATATATAAATATCAGCGTGACGGAAGCTTCAGGAAGAACCAAGGTGGGCCAGAGGGGAGCCAGGCCTCTCCCAGGCGGCCACCTAGCATGGGCCGCCTCGTGGCCGCCCCACCAGGTCGCTTGGGTGGCGGGTCCACCCTCTGGCGCCCTCCTTTGGCCTATATTTACTTCTTGAAGAAGAAACCCTAAAGATATATCCCGCATCGCGAATTTCCCCATCGTTCCTCCGTCGTAGCGCCTCCAAGATCGGAAGCGCCACGAGACCTCTTCCCGACACCCTGCCGGAGGGAGGATTGACCTCCGGGAGCTTCTCCACCACCATGGACGCTTTTGGGCGTGTCGTGAGTAGTCCTCCTTGGACCATGGGTCCATGACCAGTAGCTATGTGATGTCTTCTCTCCAATCTTGTGCTTCAATGCTTAGCCCTTGTGAGTTGCTCTACATGATCAAGGCATCTATGTAATTTACCTACAATTACTATGCTGAGTTTGCTGGGATGCGATGTATTATGAGATTATGTTCAGATTGTGATGAGTTATATATTTGGTTCTCCTTTTATATTTTGTTCTTTAGTAATTCATGCATGTTCTCCGTTGGTTTATATTGCTTTGGCCAAGTAGTAGATTGTAATTCCAAGAGGGAGCGTTATGCATGATTTTGGGTTCATGCACCCTAATGTCTAGCTTGAGTGAGAGAAACATGAGACTAGTGGATGTGTTGTTGCCACCAGGGAGAAAACAACGATGCTTGTAACCACGGTTGCAAGGATTGTTTACCTTACACAAAGTTTGTTAATGTAGTTGTTCGTTGCTTTGAGGTTACACTTTGGGTGGGGCTCGCAACTTAATACCAGCGAGATGTTCTGGATAGATATCTCAAGGTGGATAATTAGTGAGTAGATGTTGATGGATAAACGTTCTACTTGTCTTGGCATACTGCCCATACTTATGAGCCTCTAACTTTCTTGTAGCATGAGTAGCATTGCGGTGCGTTTATAATTATGTCATTTGCCCAGCTGTAATTTGTTTACCCATCATAGTTGTTTATCGTCTTTTGGAAGACACACATCACTAGTGAACATCATGGGACTCTCGTCCATATTTCCACCATTGTTTACACCTCCACCATTTACTGCTTTTGTTTCCTTTTCCGTTGCAATCACCATCGCTATTCCCGCTTGTGTTTGATCCTTTGCAAATGACAAGGCCGGAGATATTGACAACCTCTCTAAACTCGTTGGGAGCAAAGTTATTTGTTGTGTGTGGAGGTCCACGTCTTCTGATAGCGCCAGAGCAGCACACACGTACTTGTTGATCCTTGGAGTCCTCCTGGTTCGATAAACCTTGCAGTCCCCATGTAAGGGAAATCTGCTGCTGACTACATCTCAACCTTCCACTTGGTGTAACAAACGAGGGGAGAGGAATTTAGTTCCATCAACTCGTCATCAAGCAAATTTCTGGCGCCGTTGCCGGGGACTCAAGTCTTCAAGATAGGGGAGTTGCACACTATCTTTTACCTTTTCTTTTTAGTCTTGTTAGTTTGCTTTCTAGTTTTTGATTTAGAGTCTTATACCAAAAACCACAAAAAATATATTTGATTTCCTTTTAGTTGTCCTTTCTGCTTAGCAAGCATGTTAGGATTTGGTGCTTTGAGGGAATCTGAGGTCCTAGATTTCCATCAAAGGAATGGACAAAATATGAAGAAGGCTTGGGATAGAATTTCTGAAGCACATAAAAGAATTATGCCTTGGATGCATATCAAAATTGTGCTTAGAAATTTTTATCATGGTGTTTTTAGGTGGTGTAAACACTCTCTTGATATTATAGCTGCAGGAGATTTTTTTAGAGTGTGATGAGGCTAGAGCTCTTTATATTATACATGGTCTATCTAATTACTTTGTTTATGATCATGGATTTGACACTATTATAGATAGACTTGCTACCATTTATAGAATAATAGATGCTCTAGACTTGAGAGAAAGAGAGAAACCCATGTTTGATAAGAAAAAGATTTTGAAAATAGATGATGACTGGGAGCCTTTTGTTAGAATTAGCATCTCTAACCAAGACTTCCTTGCTTATTGTGATATTGGATCCATGGTTTCTACAATGCCAAAAGTTGTTTATGATTCTCTAAGAATTTTAAACATGGACAATTTTTTATATTATCATGAACATGCTAATGGGGATATTTCTAAGATCCACGGAAAGGTAAAAGATGTCCAGGTTACATTCTTTAAAAGGAATGCAACTGTTGATTTCTTCATCATGAAGCCAAACAAAGGAAACATAGTGCTTGGAAGGGACTTCCTCCAAGCCATCAAAGGCTTCATTGATATAGGTAAAGGAAACATACGCTTACGTGGCAAAGCAAAAGGTACGTACCCGTTCCCTAGGAAATATAAGGATGAACTTGTTGAGGGTCCGTTTGAAAGTTTTGATGATTCCGATGACTTTGGTGAATTTTGGTCCTTCTTTTTGCATCATGCCTAGCTCAAAGGCATAAAAGAAAGCGGTTGTTGGGAGGCAACCCAATTTGTTTTTACTTTCAGTTTTAGTGGTCTTGATGTTTTTTACTATGTAGTAACATCATTGTATCTTTATTTTTCAAGCTTTGTGCCAAGTGTTAGCCTCCGATTGCAAGAAAGTTCAAAAGTTGTGACATGCTGTCCAGAAATAGATTTTGTCTGCTTGACGGAAAAATTAGCCAAACATCACCAGACCATCTTTTTGATCTGAATATTTTTGATAGTATGCTCTATATAATTGACTTTCTGCCGTCTGTTCTGAGTTTTTTTATTTGAGTTGCAGAAGTTCCCCGAAACAATTATTTCCTACCTCCTGGTTTGTTTTTCCCAGACTCTACCCTCTTTTGCGTTTTCATTGTTTTTCAAATCTTAAGCTTGTTTTTCCTTTGCAAAATCCTTTTGGAAATATTGAGAAACAGTATATCTTCCTGAAAATCTTTATTTCCAGTAGAGAAAAAACAATTTATTATGGGACTAACCACTCTAATCAGCTTATGATGAGTTTCGTATGAAGGGAGTTTTCAAGTATGTGATGGAAGATGATGAAAGAAGATCCAGGAGTGTCAAGCGCTCAAGCTTGGGGATGCCCCCATGCACCCCCAAGAAATATTCAAGGAGACTCAAGCGTCTAAGCTTGGGGATGCCCCCGTGCATCCCCTTCTCCATCAACTATCATCAGTCCGTCCTTCCCCATGCTATATTTTTATCACTTCATATGTTATGTGCTATGCTTGGAGCGTCCCGCTCTTTACTTTTTTAGTTTATTTTAGTTTTGCTTTCTGTTCATCACAAGTTGGACCCTAGCCTTATTTTTTTGGGAGAGAAAGACACTCCACTCCACCCTAGAACACAACATAGGTTTTCATGCTTATCTTTTTGTGTGTTTTTTATCTTTTCATAGTTGTTGTCATGCTTAGTTCTTAGTTTTCATACTTTACATTTTTAAGCGCTTTTATTTATGTTGCTTTTGGAACTCTCTTGAGTTATCATGCTTATCTTGTTTAGAGAGTTGGCTTGTTGCACTAAGTTGTGTGTCTTGCATGAGTAGGTAACTGAGGTTGCTATTTAAGTAAAGTAGTAACTTGCAACAGTTTTAACATATTGATTTGGCTAATGTTTGGACTTTTGGTGTTAAAAGCTTGAGCCTAGTAGTGATAGGTGTCGTATTTTTGGCAATTCGTGTGTATTTTCAAAACTAAAAAAATAGTTGAGAACTCTAGCTACTAGATGGATCGCTAACCTCTGGAGGGGTTGGAATATATAGAGTATCCTCACGTTATCATGGATCGAGGATGCGCAAGGATAACCATACCCCCAAACACTCCTCCTTGGGGTACTTGTCTCTTTGTGAATCTCCTGACTAGATAGAGAGTTACCGATAATTAGTGCATGTGTTCTTCGGACTAATGCGAGTATTCGATTGTTGGCACTTCCACCATCCATATTTTGCTAGCCTCTTCGGTACCGTGCATTGCCCTTTCTCATCTTGAGAGTTGGTGCATACTTCGCCGGTGCATCCAAACCCTTGGCATGATACGCTCTGTCATCATAAGCCTCATTATATCCTTCCTCAAAACAGCCACCATACCTACCTATTAAGGCATTTCCATAGCCTTTCCGAGATACATTGCCATGCAACATCCACCATCTCATGACTTCATCTTCATGCCATACATGCTTTTGCTTGATCAAGGAGCTGCATGCTAGTTGGGATTTGCCCTTATTATTGCTACATGACGCGCTAGTATCATTGCATATCATGCTACACTGGCAGAGGCATACGTTTGCATACATCATGATAGTTTTCATTTATCTTTATGTTGAGTACTTCTTATAAAGTGTGAAGATCTTCTTTTTATTTCTTGTAAAATATGCAGTGTTGCCCTTAAGTAAGGAAAAGATCCTAAAGAGGACAAATTAAAAGATCCCAAAAGAGGACACATGAAAAGATCCCAAAGAGGACAAATGAGAGATAAATAGACAGAGCCAAAGAGTCCACAAAATAAAAAAGGTAAGAAAAGAAAAGAAGGGGGCAACACTACTATTCCTTTTGAAAGATCCACACTCGTACTCCATTTGCTATATTTGTACTCCATAGAGATTTAACATCCATGCATAACTATGTGGTTACCTGATGTCAGTTGTGCTTCCCTAGCAACGGCGGCAGGAATAGTCGTGTCGACGACACCAGGAATCCTTCTGCTACAGCTATGGAGCCTTGCGTTGGTGTTCCCTCGAAGCAGAAAGGGTGATGTAGCACAACGGTGGTAAGTATTTCCCTCAGTTTGAGAACCAAGGTATCAATCCAGTGGAGGAGTATCACAAGATCCTGCACAAACACAAAGAACCTGCTCCCAAAGCTATGAAGAGGTTGTCAATCCCTTATAGATTGTTTGCCAAGTGAGAACTGAAAGCAACAAAGTAACAAAGCAAAGTAAAAGCGAAGGTGTAAACGATGGATGTGAATAGACCCGTGGGCCTTAGTGTTTACTAGTGGCTTCACTCAAGAAAGCAAGTAGACGGTGGGTGAACAAATTACTGTCGAGCAATTTATAGAACCGCGCAAAGTCATGACGATATCTATGGCAATGATTATATCTATAGGCATCACGTCCAAAACAAGTAGACCGATACTTTCTGCATCTACTACTATTACTCCACACGTCGACCGCTATCCAGCATGCATCTAGTGTATTAAGTCCAAAAGAACAGAGTAACGCCTTAAGCAAGATGATATGATGTAGATGGACAATCTCATATCTACGACAGAGCCCACCTTGTTACCCTTGATGGCAACTACATGATGTGTGCCTTGCTGCCCCTACTGTCACTGGGAAAGGTCACCACATGGTAGAACCCAAACCAAGCACTTCTCCCATTGCAAGAATCATAGATCTAGTTAGCCAAACAAAACCCAAGACTCGGAGAGACTTACAAGGATATCAAATCATGCATATAAGAAATCAGCAAAGACTCAAATATATATCATAGATAATCTGATCACAAATCCACAATTCATCGGATCTCGACAAACACACCGCCAAAGAAGATTACATCGGATAGATCTCCATGAAGATCATGGAGAACTTTGTATTGAAGATCCAAGAGAGAGAAGAACCATCTAGCTACTAACTACGGACCCGTAGGTCTGAAGTGAACTACTCACGAGTCATTGGAGGGGCGATGATGTTGATGTAGAAGCCCTCCAACTCCAAAGTCCCCTCCGGCATGGTGTCGGGAAGGGTATCTAGATGAGATCTCGCGGAAACGGAAGCATGCAGCGGCGGAAAAGTATTTTCGAGGCTCCCCTGATTTTTTGCTGTATTTTAGGGAATATATAGGCCAAAGATCTAGGCCAGGGGCGCTAGGGAGGCCACAAGCTTGCCCACCGCCGCCCCCTGGTGGCGGATGGGGGGCTTGTGGGCTCCCTGTAGCCCTCCTGGATTGGCTCACAAGCCCCCTGATCTTCTTTCGTTCGGGAAAAAACATTTCGGGGATTTTATTCCGTTTGGACTCCGTTCCAAAATCAGATCTGAAAAGAGCCAAAAACACAGAAAAAACAGGAACTGGCACTTGGCACTGAGTTAATAAGTTAGTCCCAAAAAGATATAAAAGGTACATAAAACATCCAAAGATGACAAGATAACAGCATGAAACCATCAAAAATTATAGATACGTTTGAGACGTATCAAGCATCCCCAAGCTTAACTCCTGCTCGTCCTCGAGTAGGAAAGTGATAAAGAATGAATTTTTGATGCTTTCATGCTACCTAGCATAGATGTCCTTTGTAACTCCTCTTATGTGACGTGAATGTTCAGATCCATTAGATTCAAAACAATAGTTTGCTATTGGCGTGGAAACAATAATAATTCAAGCAAACTAGCAAGGTAATCATGAACTTTCAAAATAACAAGGCCAAAAGAAAGTTATACCTGCAAAAGCATATAGTCTGGCTATGCTCTATCATCATTGCAAAACGAATTTAAATCATGCACAACCCCGGTATTAGCCAAGTAATTGTTTCAAACCTTTACTTTCTCAAACCTTTTCAACTCTCATGCAATACATGAGCGTGACCCATGGTTTTAGCACTATAGATGGTGTGGAGTGTGGTGGAGGTTGCAAGACAATACAAGGAGAAGATGGTCACATTAACTAGGCATATCAATGAGCTGTGGAGATGCTCATCAATAGATATCAATTTGAATGAGTAGGGATTGCCATACAAATGATGCACTAGAGCTAAGAGTATGTGAAAGCTATTAAAGAAAACTAGTGGGTGTGCATCCAACTTGCTTGCTCACGAAGACCTAAGGCAATTTTGAGGAAGCCTATCATTGGAATATACAAGCCAAGTTATAAAATGAAAATTTCCCACTAGCTATATGGTGGTGACAAAACGAGAGATTCTCAATCATGAAGATCATGGTGCTTAATATGCACAAGTGTGGAAAAGTGGTAGCATTGTCCCTTCTCTCTTTTTCTCTCATTTTTTTATTTTTTTGGTGGGCTCTTTGGCCTCTTTATTATTATTATTTATTTTGGTGGGCTTCTTTGGCCTCTTTTATTTCCTCACATGGGACAATGCTCCATCAATGATGATCATCACACTTTCAACTCAAAACTTAGAGCAACGATGACTCTATATGGAATGCCTTCGGTAGTGTACCGTGGCAATGATCTAGCATGGCATAGACATTAATGGAAACATCATGCTAGCTATCTTACAATCATGCAATGGAAATGTAGACGTGACGGCACATGTCATGGTGGTAGTTGCATGGCAATATATTTCGGAATGACTTTGAAAAAGCCATAGTAGGTAGGTATGGTGGCTGTTTTGAGGGAGGCTAATGGTGGGTTTTGTGCACCGGCGAAAGTTGCACGGCACTAAGAAGATAGTGATGGTGGAAGGTGAAAGTGCATCTAAACCATGGACTCAACATTAGTCATGAAGAACTCATATACTTGTTGCAAAAGTTTTATTAGTAATCGAAACAAAGCATTCAACGCATACTCCTAGGGGAAGGGTTGGTAGGTATAAACCATCGCGCGATCCCGACCGCCACGCAAAGGATGACAATCAATAAATCAATTATGCTTCGACTTCATCACATAGCGGTTCACCATACGTGCATGCTACGGGAATCACTAACTTCAACAAAAGAATCTAGATCCACAACACCTTACTAGCATGACTTCAATATTACCATAACCACAACTCAAAACTAATTGAAATGAATCAAACTTCTCTAACTATTCAATGTACATGAAGTTGGAAGTTTTCATATCCCTTTGGATAACTACCCCTTTTGAGACTACTTTCAAAGCATAGACCAACTACCAAGACACGCACCGCTGCGCTCTAATAGATATAAGTGAAGCACATAGAGCAAAAGTATCTAGCTCAAAAGATATAAGTGAAGCACATGTGAGCTGAATTGTCTACCAAAAGATATAAGTGAAGCTCGACAAAATCACGGTGAGTGCATGTCTCTATCTCTAGGTGTGCAGCAAGGATGATTTGACACAACAAAAATAAAATACTCCTACGATACAAGACGCTCCAAGCAAAAACACATAACATGTGGTGAATAAAAATATAGCCCCAAGTAACGTTACCGATGGATTGAAGACGAGAGAGGGGATGCCTTCCTAGGGCATCCCCAAGCTTAGGCTTTTACGGCATCCTTGAATATCCTGGGGTGCCTTGGGCATCCCCAAGCTTGAGATCTTGCCACTCTTTATCTCTTTGTCCATAAGAACTTCACCCAAGACTTGAAAACTTAACAACACGAAACTTAAACAGAAACTCGTTATAACATTAGTATGAGAAAGCAAACCACCACTTCCTTAGGTACTGTAGCAAACTTAAATTCTACTTGTGCTGATGTTGGATTACTGTATTTTCAATCTTCCAAGTCTAATACCCCCCGATACTATCCATAGTTTCATCAAAATAAGCAACCAACACAACAAAAACATAATCTGTTAACAGCAGACTACTATGTAGCAATCTGTATATTTCGTGTACCTGTGCTACTTCAAAAAAATTGAAAAATTATGTCACTCTGAAGAATTTGCGTAGAAATCAGCAGCAAAAATAATCAACTCAAAAGCTCTTACAGAACAAAAATGAAAATTCTTTTCGTGAGCAGAAAGTTTCTGTCTTTTCCAGCATGACCAAACGATCATCCCCAAGACTAATCATAACGGTTTTGCCTGGCACAAACGCAAAAAGAAACACAAAAAACACAATCATAACAGAATTATGAAAGTGTGGAAAACACAAAACAGAAAGAAAAAGGATAGATTCGTTGGGTTGCCTCCCAACAAGCGCTTTTGTTTAACGCCCTTAGCTAGGCGAAAGGTGATGGAATCACGTATAGTCATCTTTGGTGCTCAAACCATAAGTAGCCCTCATCATAGATTCATAAGGCAATCTTATTTTCTTTCTAGGAAAATGCTCCATGCCCTTATTGAAAGGAAATTGAAATCTAATATTTCCTTCCTTCATATCGATGATAGCACCAATAGTCCTTAGGAAAGGTCTACCAAGAATAATGGGACATGAAGGATTGCAATCTATGTCAAGTACAATGAAATCCACGGGTACATAGTTCTTATTTTCAACAATAAGAACATCATCGATCCTTCCCATGCGTTTCTTGACAGTAGAATCCGCAAGATGCAAATTAAGATAACACTCTTCAATCTCATGAAAACCAAGAATATCATATAAAGACTTTGGAATCGCGGAAACACTAGCACCCAAATCACACAAAGCATTGCACTCATAGTTTTTGATCTTGATTTTGATAGTAGGTTCCCACTCATCATAAAGTTTTCTAGGTATAGAGACTTCTAATTCGAGCTTCTCTTCAAGAGATTTCATCATAGCATCTACGATATGCGCGGTAAAGGCTTTGCTTTGGCTATAAGCATGTGGAGAGTTTGCAATGGATTGCATAAAAGAAATGCATTCAAACAAGGAGCAATTATCATAATTGAATTCCTTGAAATCCAAAGTGGGAGTTTCATTACTACCCAAAATTTTGACTTCTTCTACTCGACTCTCCACACCTTTATCATCAAGATAGGTGGACTCCGAATCATTGGGGCGTTTTTCAACCAAAGTGGATTCATATCCAGCCCCTCCATAAATAGGTTTGACACGCGAAAACAAAGATTCAAGAGGAGACACACCAAGCACTTTAAGATCTTCGTGATTTGCATCTCTAGAACGCACCCTTTTAAACTATTCATGCCTAGCGCGAATTTGGGCGGTTCTTTCTTTGCTCTCATTCATGGAGATACGCATAGCCTTCAAAGTTTCATCCAAGTTGACCTTGGGAGGAGCGCATCTCTTTCAAAGCATCAATATCACAAGAAATCCTATCAATGCTCTTAGCCAAATCGTCTATTTTGAGTAGTTTGTCCTCTATGGACGCATTGAAAATCTTTTGAGAGTTGATGAACTCTTCGATATTACTCTCTAAATCAGAGGGTAATTTGTTGTGATTTCCATAAGTGTTTTTGTAGGAATTGCCATAATTGTTAGAGGAGTTACTAGGAAAAGGCCTAGGAACATAGTTTCCTCTAAAAGCATTGTTGTTGCCAAAATTGTTCCTACCAACAAAATTCACGTCCAAACTAGCGTTGCTACTCTCAATCAAAGAAGATAATGGCATGTCATTAGGATCTACAGTAGCGTTTCTACTAGCAACCAAATTCATCAACTCGTCCATCTTAGCACTAAGCGAGTTAATCTCTTCTATGGCGTGCACCTTTTTGCTAGCAGGCGACCTTTCAGTGTGCCACTGAGAGTAGTTGGTCATGATATTGTCTAGGAGTTTTGTAGCGTCTCCTAACGTGATTTCCATGAACGTTCCACCTGAGGCGGAGTCCAATATATTGCGAGAAGCGAAATTCAAATCAGCGTAAAAGATTTGTATAATCATCCACAAACTCAAGCCATGAGCGGGACAATTTCTAATCATAAGCTTCATCCTCTCCCAAGATTGTGCAACGTGTTCATGATCAAGTTGCTTGAAATTCATGATATCGTTACGTAAGGAGATGATCTTAGCCGGTGGAAAATACTTGGATATGTAAGCATCTTTGCACTTATCCCAAGAATCGATACTATTTTTAGGCAAAGAAGAAAACCAAGTTTTTGCGCGATCTAGCAACGAGAAAGGAAAAAGTTTCAACTTAATCACGTCATTATCCACATATCTTTTCTTTTGCATATCGCAAAGCTCAATGAAGGTATTGAGATGGGATGCGGCATCTTCACTAGGAAGGCCAGAGAATTGCTCTTTCATAACAAGATTCAGCAGAGCTGCGTTGATTTCATACGATTCCGCACTAGTGGCGGGAGCAATCGGAGTACTAATAAAATCATTATTATTAGTGCTCGAGAAGTCGCAGAGTTTGGTGTTTTCAGCCATGATGACTTCAACAAACAAACAAGCACACAAGCAAGCAAGAAAACCGGCAAAGGAAAACGGCACAGGCAAAAGAAAACGGCGAAGGAGAAAGGCAAATGAAAACGACAAATGTGAAGTGGGGGAGAGGAAAACGAGAGGCAACTCGCAAAAAAGTAAATGCAGGAGATGAGTTTGTGATACCTACTTGGATAGATCTTGATCTCTCCTCCCCGGCAACGGCGCTAGAAATACTTCTGATGTCAGTTGTGCTTCCCCGGCAACGGCGACAGGAATAGTCATGTCGACGGCACCAGGAATCCTTCTGCTACGGCTATGGAGCCTTGCGTTGGTGTTTCCTCGAAGCGGAAAGGGTGATGTAGCACAGCGGTGGTAATTATTTCCCTCAGTTTGAGAACCAAGGTATCAATCCAGTGGAGGAGTATCACAAGATCCTGCACAAACACAAAGAACCTGCTCCCAACGCTATGAAGGGGTTGTCAATCCCTTATAGATTGTTTGCCAAGTGAGAACTAAAAGCAACAAAGTAACAAAGCAAAGTAAAAGCGGAGGTGTAAACGATGGATGTGAATAGACTCGGGGGCCGTAGTGTTTACTAGTGGCTTCTCTCAAGAAAGCAAGTAGACGGTGGGTGAACAAATAACTGTCGAGCAATTGAGAGAACCGTGCAAAGTCGTGACGATATCTATGGCAATGATTATATCTATAGGCATCACGTCCAAAACAAGTAGACCGATACTTTCTGCATCTACTACTATTACTCCACACGTCGACCGCTATCCAGCATGCATCTAGTGTATTAAGTCCAAAAGAACAGAATAACGCCTTAAGCAAGATGACATGATGTAGACGTACAATCTCCTATCAACGACAGAGCCCATCTAGTTACCCTTGATGGCAACTACTTAATGTGTGCCTTGTTGCCCCTACTGTCACTGGGAAAGGTCACCACATGGTAGAACCCAAAACCACGCACTTCTCCCATTGCAAGAATCATAGGTCTAGTTAGCCAAACAAAACCCAAGACTCGGAGAGACTTACAAGGATATCAAATCATGCATATAAATAATCAGCAAAGACTCAAATATATATCATAGATAATCTGATCACAAATCCACAATTCATCGGATCTCGACAAACACACCACCAAAAAAGATTACATCGGATAGATCTCCATGAAGATCATGGAGAACTTTGTATTGAAGATCCAAGAGAGATAAGAAGCCATCTAGCTACTAACTACGGACCCATAGGTCTGAAGTGAACTACTCACGAGTCATTGGAGGGGCGATGATGATGATGAACAAGCCCTCCAACTCCAAAGTCCCCTCCGGCAGGGTGCCAGGAAGGTTCTCCGGATGAGATCTCGCGGAAACGGAAGCTTGCGGCGGCGGAAAAGTATTTTCGAGGCTCACCTGATTTTTTGCTGTATTTTAGGGAATTTATAGGCCAAAGATCTAGGTCAGGGGGCGGCCAGGGAGGCCACAAGCCCTTCCACCGCCGCCTCCCCCTGGTGGCGGAGTGGGGGCTTGTGGGCTCCTAGGAGCCCCCCTGGCTTGGCCCACAGGCCCCGTGATCTTCTTCCGTTCGGGAAAAAATCATTTTGGGAATTTATTCCGTTTGGACTCCGTTTGAAAATCAGATCTGAAAAAAGCCAAAAACACAGAAAAAAAACAGGAACTGGCACTTGGCACTGAATTAATAAGTTAGTCCCAAAAAAGATATAAAAGGTACATAAAACATCCAAAGATGACAAGATAACAGCGTGAAACCATCAAAAATTATAGATACGTTTGAGACGTATCAGTACCCTTACACTATAGAACTTGGCTTGTATATTCCAATGATGAGCCTCTTCAAATGAGCTCTAGGTCTTCATGAGCAAGCAAGCTGGACGCACCCCCACTAGTTCCATTCGAGAGCTTACCTTAGCTCATATGTGCATCCGTTGCATGGCAATCCCTACTCCTCACATCATATCTATCATTTGGCTTTCTCTCGCCTATGATTGTCCTCATTGATGTGAGCCTTAAACACCTTTTTTTTCTTTCTTCCCCATCATTGTTCTCTTTGCTATCCTAAGTGCCAATATATCTTGCTTGCGCTGATCCATTGCATGATTGCTCAAAGTCGAAAGAGAGAGGATCATTTTGACTTGTGCCTGACTAGTGGTTTGGGGATGAGTCAAAATAAGATTCCGAAGGAGACCAAGTGTGAAGTTTTAGTAGATTGAGTTCTCAATTAAACTATACAGTATTTTTTATGCTCTAAACCCATCTCCCACTTCTTGCACGCAAACACCATTTGGAGACATTCGAATCACGGACAGCGAGAGCTCTTGCACCTTTATGTTCTTACTTTGCTAATTTCAATACTAGATACAGACTCTTGCTTGTTATTGTCTTGACTTGAATTGCATATCTTACTTGCTTTACTTTGAAGTTCTTATATGTGTGTTAGCATGTCACCATAGAAATTATTTGTGTTATGATTTAGCTACTCGAGGACGAGCAGAAATTAAGATTGGGGATGTTGATACGTCCCAAACGTATCTATAATGTATGTTTGTTCCATGCTCTTTTGGGTAACATTGTTATGTCTTTTGCTACACTTTCATACATTTTTACACATATTTGGACTAACCTACTAACTCAGTGCACCCAGTGCCAGTTTCTATCTGCTGATGTCTTTTAATTGGAGGGACTTTACCCTAACTTTCAAAGCCCGAAAAATTCCAAGAAAAAAATATAAAAATCAACGTGACGGAAGCTTTAGGAAGAACCAAGGTGGACCAGAGGGGAGCCAGGCCTCGCCGAGGCGGCCACCTGGCGCGGTCCCCCTCCTAGCCGCGCCACCAGGTCACCTCGGTGGTGGGTCCACCCCTTGGCGCCCTCCTTTGGCCTATATTTACTTCCCGAAGCGAAAACCCTAAAGATATACCTCGCATCACGAATTTCACCACCGTTCTGCCGCCATAGTGCTTCCGAGATCGGGAGCGCCAGGAGACCTCTTCCCGGCACCCTGTCGGAGGGAGGATTGACCTCTGGGAGCTTCTCCACCATCATGGACGCTTCCCGGACGTCCCGTGAGTAGTCCTCCTTGGACCATGGGTCCATGACCAGTAGCTACGTGATGTCTTCTCTCCAATCTTGTGCTTCAATGCTTAGCCCTTGTGAGCTGTCGTACATGATCAAGGCATCTATGTAATTTACCTGCTATTGCTATGCTGAGTTTGCTGGGATCCGATGGATTATGAGATTATGTTCAGATTGTGATGAGTTATATATTTGGTTCTCCTTTTATGTTTTGTTCTTGAGTAATTCATGCATGTTCTCCGTTTCTTTATATTGATTTGGCCAAGTAGTAGATTTTAACTCCAAGAGGGAGCGTTATGCGTGATTGTGGGTTCATGCCCCCTGATGTCTAGGTTGAGTGACAGAAACATGAGACTAGGGGGTGTGTTGTTGCCACCAGGGAGAAATCAGCGGTGCTTGTAATCACGGTTGCAAGGAATGTTTACCTTACGCAAAGTTTGTTAATGAAGTTGTCCGTTGCCTTGAGTTTACACTTTCGATGCGGCTCGCGACTTAATACGAGCGAGATTTGCTGGATAGATATCTCAAGGTGGATGATTAGTGAGTAGATGATGATTGATAAGCGGTCTACTTGTCTTGGCGTACTACCCATACTTATGAGCCTCTAACTGTCTTGTAGCATGATTAGCATTGCGGTGCGTTTATAATTCTGTCAATTTCCCAGCTGTAATTCGTTTACCCAACATAGTTGTTTATCATCTTTTGGGAGAGAAACATCACTAGTTAACATCATGGGACTCTGGTACATATTTCCACCATTGTTTACACCTTCACCATTTACTGCTTTTATTTCCTTTTCCGTTGCAATCACCATCGCTATTCCCGCTTGTGTTTGATCCTTTGCAAACGACAAGGTCGAAGAGATTGACAACCTCTCTGAACTCATTGGGAGCAAAGTTATTTGTTGTGTGTGCAGGTCCACGTCTTCTGCTAGCGCCAGAGCAGCAGACACCTACTTGTTGATCCTTGGAGTCCTCCTGGTTCGATAAACCTTACAGTCCCCGTGTAAGGGAAATCTGCTGCTGACTACATCTCAACCTTATACTTGGGGTAACCAACAAGGGGCGAGGAGTATAGTTCCATCAACTCGTCAAAACCAACTGTGCACTGTTGCGACAATTCGTCGTTTCAAAACACCCTGTGATGATCGGGTGTGATAGATTCAACGTTCACATACAATGGGTGCAAAACATTTGCACACGCGGAACACTCGGGTTAAACTTGACGAGCCTAGCATGTACATACATGGCCTCGGAACACAAGAGACCGAAAGGTCGTGCATGAATCATATAGTTGATATGATCAACATGGAGATGTTCACCATTGAAGCTAAACTCAACTCACATGATGATCGTACTTGAGTTAGTGAATTGGGATCATGTGACACTCGAATGACTAGAGGGATGTCAATTTGAGTGGGAGTTCTTAAGTAATATGATTAATTGAACTCATTATCATGAACATAGTTAGAAGGTCTTTGCAAATTATGTTGTAGCTTGCGTTGTAGCTCTACTATTTTTGATATGTTCCAAGAGAGAACTTAGTTGAAAGATGATAGTAGAAATTGTGCGGACTGGGTCCGTAAACTGAGGATTGTCCTCATTGCTGCACAAAAGGCTTATGTCCTTAATGCACCACACGGTGTGCTAAACCCCGAATGTCGTCTGTCGATGTTGCGGACATCTGACATACACGTTTTTGATGATTACGTGATAGTTTAGTGCGTAATACTTAACGGCTTAGAATTTAGGCGCTGAAGATGTTTTGAACGTCATAGAACATATCAGATGTTCAAAGAGCTGAAATTGTGATTTCAGGCTCGTGCCCACGTCGAGAGGTATGAGACCTCCGACAAGATTCTTTGTCTACAAAGTAAGGGAGAAAAGCTCAATCATTGAGCATGTGCTCAAATTGTTTGAGTGTTACAATCGCTTGAATCGAGTGGGAGTTAATCTTCCAGATGAGATGGTGATGGTTATCCAAAGTCACTGCCACCAAGCTACTTGAACTTCGTGATGAACTATAACATATCAGGGGTAGATATGATGATCCTTGAGCTATTCGCGATGTTTGACACCGCGAAAGTAGAAATCAAAAAGGAGCATCAATTGTTGATGGTTAGTAAAACCACTAGTTTCAAGAAGGGCAAGGGCAAGAAGGAATACTTCATGAAATGGCAAACCAGTTATTGCTCTAGTGAAGAGACCCAAGGTTGAACCCAAACCTGAGACTAAGTGCTTCCATAATGAGGGGAACAACCACTAAAGAGGAACTACCCTAGATACTTGGTAGATGACAAGGCTGGCAAAATCGACAAAAGTATATTGGATATACATGATATTGATGTGTACTTTACTAGTACTCCTAGTAGCACCAGGGTATTAGATACCGGTTCAACTGCTAAGTGTTGGTAACTCGAAATAAAAGCTACCCGATAAACGGAGACTAGCTAAAGGCGATGTGATAATATATGTTGTAAGTTTTTCCAAGGTTGATATGATCAAACATCGCACGCTCCCTCTACCATCGGGATTAGTGTTAAACCTAAATAATTGTTATTTGGTGTTTGCGTTGAGCATGGACATGATTAGATTGTGTTTATCGCAATACAGTTATTCATTTAAAGAGAATAATGGTTGCTCTGTTTATTTGAATAATACCTTCAATGGTCTTGCACCTAATATGAATCGTTTATTGAATCTCGATCGTAGTGATACACATGTTCATAATATTGATGACAAAAGATACAAAGTAGTAATGATAGTACCACTTACTTGTGGCACTGCCACTTGAGTCATATTGGTATAAAACGCATGAAGAAACTCCATGCTGACGGATCTTTGGACTCACTCATTTTTGAAACGTTTGAGACATGTGATCCATGTCTCTTGGTATAAACGCATAAAGAAACTCCATGCAGATGGGTCATTTGGACTCACTTGATTTTGCATCACTTGAGACATGCAAATCATACCACATGGGCAAGATGACAGAAGGCCTCGTTTTCTAGTGAGATGGAACAAGAAAGTAACTTGTTGGGAGTAACTCATTTTGATGTGTGCGGTCCAATGAGTGTTGAGGCACGCAGTGGATATCGTTATGTTCTTACTTCACTTATGGTTTGAGTAGATACAGGAGTATTTGCTTAATGAATCACAAGTCTGAAATATTGAAAAGGTCAAGCGATTTCAGAGTGAAGATCGTCGTGACAAGAGGATAAAAATGTCTACGATATGATCGTGGAGATGAATATCTGAGTTGCGAGTTTGGTACACATTTAAGACAACGTGGAAATTGTTTCACAACTAATGCCACATGGAACGCCATGGTGTGATGGTGTGTCCAGATGTCATAGTCGCGTCCTATTGGATATGGTGCATACTACGATGTCTCTTATCGAATTACCACTATCGTTTTGGGTTAGGTATTAGAGATAACCGCATTCACTTTAAATAGGGCACCACGTAATTCCGTTGAGATGACACCATATGAACTATGGTTTGGAGAAACCTAAGCTATCGTTTCTTCAAAGTTTGGGGCTACGACGCTTATGTGAAAAAGTTTCAGCGTGATAGGCTCGAACCCAAAGCGGATAAATGCATCTTCATAGGACACCCAAAACAGTTGGGTATACCTCCTATCTCAGATCCGGAATCAAAGTGTTTGTTTCTAGAAATGGGTCCTTTCTCGAGAAAAAGTTTCTCTCGAAAGAATTGAGTGGGAGGATGGTGGAACTTGATGAGGTTATTGAACTGTCACTTCAACCAGTGTGTAGCAAAGCGCAGGAAGTTGTTCCTGTGGCGCCTACACCAATTGAAGTGGGAGCTCATGATAATGGTCATGAAACTTCGGATCAAGTTACTACAAACCTCGTAGGTCGACAAGGTCACGTACTGCTCCAGAGTGGTACGGTAACCCTGTCTTGGAGGTCATGTTGTTGGACAACAATGAACCTACGAGCTATGGAGAAGCGATGGTGGGCCCGGATTCCCATGAATGGCTGGAGGCCATGAAATCCGAGAGAGGCTCCTTGTATGAAAACAAAGTGTAGACTTTGGAAGAACTACTTGATGGTTGTAAGACTGTTAAGTACAGATGGATCTTTAAAAGGAAGACAGACGATGATGGTGAAAAGTCACTATTAAGAAAGCTCGACTTGTCGGAAAGATGTTTTCGACAAGTTCAAAGAGTTGACTATGATGAGACTTTCTCACTCGTAGCGATGCTAAAAGTTTGTTGGAATTATATTAGTAGTTGTTATGTTATTTATGAAATCTTGTAGATAGGATGTGAAAACATTGTTTCCTCGATGGTTTCCTTGAGGAAATGTTCTATGTGATACAACCAGAAGGTTTTGTCGGTCCTAAGGATGCTAACAAGTATGCAAGCTCCAACAATCCTTCTATGGACTGGAGCAAGCATCTCGGAGTTGGAATATACGCTTTGATGAGATGATCAAAGTTTTTGGGTTTATACGAAGTTTATGAGAAACTTGTATTTCCAAGAAGTGAGTGGGAGCACTATAGAGTTTCTGATGAATATATGTGGTTGACATATTGTTGATCGAAAATAATGTAGAATTTCTGGAAAGCATAAAGGGTTGTTTGAAAGGATTTTTTCAAAGGAAAACCTGGATTGAGCTACTTGAGCATTGAGCACCAAGATCTATGGAGATAGATGAAGACGCTTGATAAAACTTCCAATGAATACATACCTTGACAAGATTTTTGAAGGAGTTCAAAATGGATCAGTTAAAGAAGGAGTTCTTGACTGTATTGTAAGGTGTGATTTTGAGTAAGACTCAAAAGCCTGACCACGACAGAAGAAAGAGAAAGGACGAAGGTCGTCCCCTATGCCTTAGTTGTATGTGCCTTGTCATGAGTCTGTCAAGGGGTACAAAGAGTGATCCAGGATTGAATCACTGAACAGTGGTCAAAGTTATCCTTAGTAACTAGTGTACTAAGGAATTCTTCTCGATTATGGAGGTGATAAAAGAGTTCTTCGTTAAGGGTTACGTTGATGCAAGCTTTCACACTAATCCGGATGACTCTGAGTAGTAAACCGGATTCGTATAGTGGAGCAGTCATTTGGAATAGTTTCAAATGGCGCGTGGTAGCAGAATCTATAGGATGACATAGAGATTTGTAAAGCACACACGGATCTGAAAGGTTCACACCTGTTCACTAAAAACCTCTCTCACAAGCAAGACATGATCGAACCCCATAACTGTATGGGTGTTAGATTCATTACAATCACATAGTGATGTGAACTAGATTATTGACTCTAGCGCAAGTGGGATACTATTGGAAATATGCCCTAGATGCAATAATAAATTAGTTATTATTATATTTCCTTGTTCATGATAATCGTTTGTTATCCATGCTATAATTGTATTGATGGGAAACTCAAATACATGTGTGGATACATAGACAACACACTGTCCCTAGTGAGCCTCCAGTTGACTAGCTCGTTGATCAAAGATGGACAAGGTTTACTGTCCATAGACAAGTGTTGTCACTTGATAACGGGATCACATCATTAGGAGAATGATGTGATGGACAAGACCCAAACTATAAATGTAGCATATCATCGTGTCAGTTTATTGCTACTATTTTATGCATGTCAATGTATATGTTCCTATGACCATGAGATCATGCAACTCCCGAACACCGGAGGAATACCTTGTGCGTATCAAATGTCGCAACGTAACTGGGTTACTATAAAGGTGCTCTACGGGTATCTCCGAAGGTGTCTGTTGGGTTGGCATGGATCAAGACTGGGATTTGTCACTCCGTGTGACAGAGAGGTATCTTGGGGGCCACTCGGTAATACAACATCACAACAAGCCTCTCAAGCAATGTGACTAAGGAGTTAGTCACGGGATATTGTATTACAGAACGAGTAAAGAGACTTGCCAGTAACGAGATTGAACTAGGTATGGAGATACCAATGATCGAATCTCGGGCAAGTAACATATCAAAGGACAAAGGTAACTGCATACGAGATTAACTGAATCCTTGACATAGAGGTTCAACCGATAAGGATCTTCATAAAATATTGATATCTCTCCAACGTATCTATAATTTTTGTTGGTTCCATGCTATTATCTTGTCAAACTTTGGATGTTCTGTATGCCTTTTATATCTTTTTTGGGACTAACTTATTAACTCAGTGCCGACTAACTTATTAACTCAGTGCCAAGTGCCAGTTCCTATTTTTCCATGTTTTTGACCCTTTTCAGAGGAGAATATTAAACGGAGTCCAAACGGAATAAAACCTCCGAAAATATTTTTTTTCCGGAACAAAAGATACGCGGGGAACTTGAGAACCAAGGCAAAGGACCCCGGGGGAGGTCACAAGCCCCCTAGGCGCGGCCTAGGGGCGCCTAGAAGGCTTGTGGGCCCCCTGTGGCTCCTCTGCCCTACTTCTTCCACCTATAAATCTCCGAAAAATCCAAAACCACGGGAGAGAGCCACGAAAATACTTTTCCGCCGCCGCAAGCTTCTGTCTCCGCAAGATCCCATCTGGGGCACGTTCTGGTGCCCTGCCGGAGGGGGGATTCGGACACGGAGGGCTTCTTCATCAACACCATTGCCTCTCCGATGATACGTGAGTAGTTCACCATAGACCTTCGGGTCCATAGCTAGTAGCTAGATGGCTTCTTCTCTCTCTTGGATCTTCAATACAAAGTTCTCCATGATCTTCATGGAGTCTATCCGATGTAATCTTCTTTTGCGGTGTGTTTGTCGAGATCTCATGAATTGTGGATTTATGATCAGAATATCTATGAATCTTATTTGACTTTTTTCTGAACTCTTATATGCATGATTTCATATCCTTGTAATTCTCTTCGAGTTATGGGTTTTGTTTGTCCAACTTGATCTATGATTCTTGCAATGGGAGAAGTGCTTGGTTTTGGGTTCATACTGTGCGGTGACCTCACCTAGTGACAGAAGGGGTAACGAGGCACGCATCGTGTTGTAGCCATCAAGGGTAAAAAGATGGGGTTTATATTTACTGCATGAATTTATCCCTCTACATCATGTCATCTTGCTTAAGGCATTACTCTGTTTGTCATGAACTCAATACAGTAGATGCATGCTGGATAGCGGTCAATGTGTGGAGTAATAGTAGTAGATGCAGAAAGTATCGGTCTACTTGTCTCGGACGTGATGCCTATATGTATGATCATTGCCTTAGATATCGTCATGACTTTGCGCGGTTCTATCAATTGCTCGATAGTAATTCGTTCACCCACCGTAATATTTGCTGTCATGAGAGAAGCCTCTAGTGAACACTATGGCCCCGGGGTCTACTTCACATTATATTTTCAGCTCCACACTTTTACTTTGTTGCACTTTCCGCCTTTGGATCTCACCTTGCAATCAATCTTGAAGGGATTGACAACCCCTTTGTAGCGTTGGGTGCAAGTTTGCTGTTTTTGCGCAGGTACTTTAGGAACTTGGCTTGATACTCCTACTGGATTGATACCTTGGTTCTCAAACTGAGGGAAATACTTACTGCTACTGTGCTGCATCACCCTTTCCTCTTCAAGGGAAAAACCAACGCAAGCTCAAGAGGTAGCAAGAAGAATTTCTGGCGCCGTTGCTTAGGAGGATCAAGTTAAGAATAGTCTCCCGTCAACGTGCCAATTTATGGCGTCGTTGTCGTGGAGCATCAAGTGAAGCTTATCCAAGTAACTGTCGCAAACTCATCTCTTGCATTTACTTTTTTGCCTCTCGCTTTCCTCTCCCCCACTTCTGAAAAACAAAAATTTACAAAAAAATATTTGCCTTTTTCGTTTGCCTTTCCTTTGCTTGTGTGCTATGTGCCTTCAATATGCTTGCATCTTCGCTTGCTGAAAATCAATTGATATGGATCCTCATCCACTTGCTAATCTTTTTAAGAGATCCAATTATGTTGAACCATTTGCTAGTGAGTTGAGTGCACTTGACTTTCTCTATGGAGTTTTGCTTGAAATGCGTGAATCTGAAAATCGTGATGAAGAAATTTATGAAGTGATTCACGAGGGCTCCTTGAATGAAAAGAATGATTGCAATGATTTCATTATAAATTCTATTGATGACAATCATGCTAAAAATATGCAAAACCCTAAGCTTGGGGATGCTAGTTTTGCTATGTCCACTACTTGTTGCAATGATTATGATTGGGGCGATGATTTTTCTTATGATCTTGAAAATTTGTTTAAGCCTCATGATGAATATGATGTTTGCAATAAGATTGAAAGTGGGTTTGGAGAAGTCATGACTTTAGTTGATGATAATCCCACTATTTTTGAAGAGCGTCAACTTTGCATGCATGTGGATCATCAAAAGAATATCCTATGTGATAGCTATATTGTTCAATTTGATTATGATCCCACATGCAATTGTTATAAGAGAGGAAAATATTGTGATAGAAACTTTCATGTCACTAAATTACCTCTTGTTATGTTGAGATTGACATTGTTTCTTTCTTCTTCCTTGCATATGGTAACTATTGGTTGTCTTGACAATATGTTATCCTATAAAATGCCTATGCATACGAAGTATGTTAGACTTTGATGTGATTTTCACATGCTTTATGATGCTCTCGTTGTGCTTCAATTCTTTTCTTTTATGTGAGCATCATTGAATTATCAATGCCTAGCTAAAAGGCTTTAAAGGAAAGCGCTTGTTGGGAGGCAACCCAATGAATTTAATTTTGCTTTTTACTTTCTGTTTTGTAGTGTACGCACCATAATAATTCTGTTATGATTGTGTTTTTTGTGTTTCTTTTTGTGTTTGAGCCAAGTAAAACCTTTATGACCAGTTTTGGAGATGGTTGTTTGATCTTGCTGAAAAAGACAGAAACTTTGCGCTCACGAAATTATTTTTCATTCCTATCCAGAAAGAGATTTTTAGTTGATTCTTTTTGCTGCAGGTTGATATGCCAATTTCCCAAATTGTCGTAATGTTTCAGAATTTTTGAGATACTAGAAGTATACGAAGTATACATACTCTTACAAACTGGTCTCTTTTTTGACAGATTCTGTTTTTTTTGTGTTGATTACTTATTTTGATGAAACTATGGATAGTATCGGGGGGTACTAGCCATGGGAAAGTGAGAATACAGTAATCTAACACCAATATAAATAGAAATCAAGTTTACTACAGTATCTAAAGAGGTGGTAGTTTGTTTTCTTGTGCTAATGATATCACGAGTTTCTGTTTAAGTTTTGTGTTGTGAAATTTTTAAGTTTTGCGTGATGTTCTCATGGACAAAGGGATAAAAACTGGAAAGAGCTCAAGCTTGGGGATGCCTAAGGCATCCCAAGCCAAATTCAAGGACACCAAGAAGCCTAAGCTTGGGGATGCCCCGGGAAGGCATCCCCTTTTTCGTATTCAATCCATCGGTAACATTACTTGGAGCTATATTTTTATTCACCACATGATATGTGTTTTTGCTTGGAGCGTCGTGTATTATAGGAGTCTTTTCTTTTTGTTGTGTCACAATCATCCTTGCTGCACACCTTTTGAGAGAGACATACACTCATCGTGAATTTGCTAGAATACTCATTGAGCTTCGCTTGTATCCTTTGAGTTAGGCAATTTAGCTCACATGTGCTTCACTTATATCTTTTGAGCTAGATAACTTTGCTCTAAGTGCTTACCTTAGATCTTTTAGAGCACGACGGTGTCATATTTTGGAGAAATAAGAACTCTCAATCTTCACTTATATCTTTTTGAGAGTGCTCTCTCTGAGTAACTTGGTAGTTGGCTTGTGCTATGAAAGTAGTCCTAAAGATGATAGGCATCCAAAGAGGATACAATAAAACTTCCATATTCTTGTGCATTGATTAGAAAGAGAAGTCTGATTCCTCGCAATTAGTTTTGAGACATGGATTTGGTAATATTAAGAGACATGTTAGTAGGGTGTTGTGGATCTAGAAATACTTGTGTTGAAGTTAGTGATTCCCGTAGCATGCACGTATGGTGAACCGCTATGTGATGAAGTCGAAGCATAATTGATTTATTGATTGTCATCCTTTGCGTGGCGGTCGGGATCGCGCGATGGTTTATACCTACCAACCCTTCCCCTAGGAGTATGCGTTGAATGCTTTGTTTCGATTACTAATAAAACTTTTGCAACAAGTATATGAGTTCTTCATGACTAATGTTGAGTCCATGGTTTAGATGCACTTTCACCTTCCACCATCACTATCTTCTTAGTGCCGTGCAACTTTCGCCGGTGCACAAAACCCACCATTAGCCTCCCTCAAAACAGCCACCATACCTACCTACTATGGCTTTTTCAAAGTCATTCCGAAATATATTGCCATGCAACTACCACCATGACATGTGCCATCACGTCTACATTTCCATTGCATGATTGTAAGATAGCTAGCATGATGTTTCCATTAATGTCTATGCCATGCTAGATCATTGCCACGGTACACTACCGAAGGCATTCCATATAGAGTCATCGTTGCTCTAAGTTTTGAGTTGAAAGTGTGATGATCATCATTGATGGAGCATTGTCCCATGTGAGGAAATAAAAGAGGCCAAAGAAGCCCACCAAAATAAATAATAATAATAATAAAGAGGCCAAAGAGCCCACCAAAAAAATAAAAAAATGAGAGAAAAAGAGAGAAGGGACAATGCTACCACTTTTCCACACTTGTGCATATTAAGCACCATGATCTTCATGATTGAGAATCTCTCGTTTTGTCACCACCATATAGCTAGTGGGAAATTTTCATTTTATAACTTGGCTTGTATATTCCAATGATAGGCTTCCTCAAAATTGCCTTAGGTCTTCGTGAGCAAGCAAGTTGGATGCACACCCACTAGTTTTCTTTAATAGCTTTCACATACTCTTAGCTCTAGTGCATCATTTGTATGGCAATCCCTACTCATTCAAATTGATATCTATTGATGAGCATCTCCACAGCTCATTGATATGCCTAGTTAATGTGACCATCTTCTCCTTGTATTGTCTTGCAACCTCCACCACACTCCACACCATCTATAGTGCTAAAACCATGGGTCACGCTCATGTATTGCATGAGAGTTGAAAAGGTTTGAGAAAGTAAAGGTTTGAAACAATTACTTGGCCAATACCGGGGTTGTGCATGATTTAAATTCGTTTTGCAATGATGATAGAGCATAGCCAGACTATATGCTTTTGCAGGTATAACTTTCTTTTGGCCTTGTTATTTTGAAAGTTCATGATTACCTTGCTAGTTTGCTTGAATTATTATTGTTTCCACGCCAATAGCAAACTATTGTTTTGAATCTAATGGATCTGAACATTCACGTCACATAAGAGGAGTTACAAAGGACATCTATGCTAGGTAGCATGAAAGCATCAAAAATTCATTCTTTATCACTTCCCTACTCGAGGACGAGCAGGAGTTAAGCTTGGGGATGCTTGATACATCTCAAACGTATCTATAATTTTTGATGGTTTCATGCTGTTATCTTGTCATCTTTGGATGTTTTATGTACCTTTTATATCTTTTTGGGATTAACTTATTAACTCAGTGCCAAGTGCCAGTTCCTGTTTTTTCTGTGTTTTTGGCTCTTTTCAGATCTGATTTTGGAACGGAGTCCAAACGGAATAAAATCCCCGAAATGTTTTTCCCGAACGAAAGAAGATCAGGGGGCTTGTGAGCCAATCCAGGAGGGCTACAGGGAGCCCACAAGCCCCCCATCCGCCACCAGGGGGCGGCGGTGGGCAAGCTTGTGGCCTCCCTAGCGCCCCTGGCCTAGATCTTTCGCCTATATATTCCCTAAAATACAGAAAAAATCAAGGGATCCACGAAAATACTTTTCCGCCGCCGCAAGCTTCCGTTTTCGCGAGATCTCATCTGGAGACCCTTCCAGGTGCCCTGTCGGAGGGGACTTTGGAGTTGGAGGGCTTCTACATCAACATCATCGCCCCTCCAATGACTCGTGAGTAGTTCACTTCAGACCTACGGGTCCGTAGTTAGTAGCTAGATGGCTTCTTCTCTCTCTTGGATCTTCAATACAAAGTTCTCCATGATCTTCATGGAGATCTATCCGATGTAATCTTCTTTGGCGGTGTGTTTGTCGAGATCCGATGAATTGTGGATTTGTGATCAGATTATCTATGATATATATTTGAGTCTTTGCTGATTTCTTATATGCATGATTTGATATCCTTGTAAGTCTCTCCGAGTCTTGGGTTTTGTTTGGCTAACTAGATCTATGATTCTTGCAATGGGAGAATTGCTTGGTTTTGGGTTCTTACCGTGTGGTGACCTTTCCTAGTGACAGTAGGGGCAGCAAGGCACACATCATGTAGTTGCCATCAAGGGTAACAAGGTGGGCTCTGTCGTAGATATGAGATTGTCCATCTACATCATATCATCTTGCTTAAGGCGTTACTCTGTTCTTTTGGACTTAATACACTAGATGCATGCTGGATAGCGGTCGACGTGTGGAGTAATAGTAGTAGATGCAGAAAGTATCGGTCTACTTGTTTTGGACGTGATGCCTATAGATATAATCATTGCCATAGATGACGTCACGACTTTGCGCGGTTCTATAAATTGCTCGACGGTAATTTGTTCACCCACCGTCTACTTGCTTTCATGAGAGAAGCCACTAGTAAACACTACGGCCCCTGGGTCTATTCACACCTAACGTTTCCACTTTCGCTTTTACTTTGCTTTGTTACTTTGTTGCTTCCAGTTCTCACTTGGCGAACAATCTATAAGGGATTGACAACCCCTTCATAGCGTTGGGAGCAAGCTTTTTGTGTTTGTGCAGGCACTTGAGATACTCCTTCAATGGATCGATACCTTGGTTCTCAAACTGAGGGAAATACTTACGACCGCTGCGCTACATCACCCTTTCCGCTTCGAGGGAACACCAACGCAAGGCTTCAAGGCCACGGGGGAAATCTTTTGCATACTTGCCTAGGAAGTCCCTTAAGGCGTAGCTGTAGCAGAAGGATTCCTGGTGCCGTGAACACACCTATTTCTGGCGCCATTGGAAGGTCTTTTGTTGACTAGCACATCCCAAGCCAAATTCAAGGACACCAAGAATCCTAAGCTTGGGGATGCCCCGGGAAGGCATCCCCTCTTTCGTCTTCAATCCATCGGTAACATTACTTGGAGCTATATTTTTATTCACCACATGATATGTGTTTTTGCTTGGAGCGTCGTGTATTATAGGAGTCTTTTCTTTTTGCTGTGTCACAATCATCCTTGCTGCACACCTTTTGAGAGAGACATGCACTCATCACGAATTTGGTAGAATACTCATTGAGCTTCGCTTATATCTTTTGAGTTAGGCAATTTAGCTCACATGTGCTTCACTTATATCTTTTGAGCTAGATAACTTTGCTCTAAGTGCTTCACTTATATCTTAGGCGAAGCCCTGCTGGACTAGCTCCACCACAATCGTCGTGACGTCGTCACGCTGCCGGAGAACTCATCTACCTCTCCGTCCCCTCTTGCTGGATCAAGAAGGCGGAGATCATCGTCGAGCTGTACGTGTGCTGAACATGGAGGTGTCGTCCGTTCGGCACTAGATCGGGACGGATCGCGGGACAGAGGCGATTTGGATCGCGAAGACGTTCCACTACATCAACCGTGTTTCTTAACGTTTCCCGCTTAGCGCTCTACAAGGGTATGTGGATCCCATCTCCCTCTCGTAGATGGTCATCACCATGATTGGTCTTCGTGTGCGTAGAAATTTTTTTGTTTCCCATGCAACGTTCCCCAAGATGTTTTACGTGGCTGCTATGGGTATCTAGCATGATCACATCTTACTTATACAAAACCATAGCGGTGATACACAAGTTGCTATTTAACTTCTCCAAGGACCTCCTTTGTCAAATCTAATTCAACTAAAGTAGGAGAAACAGACACCCGCCAGCCATCTTTATGAAACAAGTTGCATGTTAGACGATGGAACCGGTCTCTCGTAAGCGTATGAGTAATGTTGGTTTGAGCCTCTTCATCCAACAATACCACTGAATCAAGAAAAGACAAAGGAGGGAAGCAGTCATAATATCAACGCCCACAAACTCCTTTGTGTTCTACTCGAGATGTCATCTATGCACAGACCTAGCTCACGATGCCACTGTCGAGGAACGTTGCATGGGAAAAAAATTCCTACGCACACATAAGATCTATCCATGGTGATGACCATCGATGAGTGGAGAGATCGGATCCACATACCCTTGTAGATCGCTAAGTGGGAAGCGTTAAGAAACAAGGTTGATGTAGTCGAACATCTTCGCGATCCAAATCGCAAGTCGCCCCGTGATCCAATCACGATATAGCGTCGAACAGACGACGCCTCCACGTTCAGCACACATACGAATCGATGACGATCTCCGCCTTCTTGATCTAGTAAGAGGGGCGAAGAGGTAGATGAGTTCTCCTACAACACGATGGTGTGGTGGTGGTCGTGAACTAATCCAACACGGCTTCACCAAGCTATGCCAGACTATTCTAGACGAGGGAGACAATCTATAGAAGAGAGGGCAACACGTGGCTTTTGAGGTGTGTGTTGCCCTCAAAACCTCCACTATATATAGGAGGAAGAGGTGGGAGGGCTGCCTTGACTCCTCTAAGGAGGATAGGTTCGACCGAGCTAGGGAGCAGAGTTCTCCTCCAATTCGGTTTGGTGGAGGACTCCCTTCCTAGTTGGTCTCCTCCTTCCCTTTTTTCCTTTTTCCTTTTATTTTTACACTTGGCCGAAATAGGTCTTATTGGGATGGGCACACCTGTTGGAATTATGCCCTAGAGGCAATAATAAATATAGTTATTATTATAATTCCTGTATCAAGATAATCGTTTATTATCCATGCTATAATTGTATTGAATGAAGACTCATTTACATGTGTGCATACATAGACAAAACACCGTCCCTAGCAAGCCTCTAGTTGGCTAGCCAGTTGATCAAAGATAGTCAGTGTCTTCTGATTATGAACAAGGTGTTGTTGCTTGATAACTGGATCACGTCATTAGGAGAATCACGTGATGGACTAGACCCAAACTAATAGACGTAGCATGTTGATCGTGTCATTTTGTTGCTACTGTTTTCTGCGTGTCAAGTATTTATTCCTATGACCATGAGATCATATAACTCACTGACACCGTAGGAATGCTTTGTGTGTATCAAACGTCGCAACGTAACTGGGTGACTATAAAGATGCTCTACAGGTATCTTCGAAGGTGTTAGTTGAGTTAGTATGGATCAAGACTGGGATTTGTCACTCCGTGTGAACGGAGAGGTATCTCGGGGCCCACTCGGTAATACAACATCACACACAAGTCTTGCAAGCAATGTAACTTAGTGTAAGTTGCGGGATCTTGTATTACGGAACGAGTAAAGAGACTTGCCGGTAAACGAGATTGAAATAGGTATACGGATACTAACGATCGAATCTCGGGCAAGTAACATACCGAAGGACAAAGGGAATGACATACGGGATTATATGAATCCTTGGCACTGAGGTTCAAACGATAAGATCTTCGTAGAATATGTAGGATCCAATATGGGCATCCAGGTCCCGCTATTGGATATTGACCGAGGAGTCTCTCGGGTCATGTCTACATAGTTCTCGAACCCGCAGGGTCTGCACACTTAAGGTTCGACGTTGTTTTATGCGTATTTGAGTTATATGGTTGGTTACCGAATGTTGTTCGGAGTCCCGGATGAGATCACGGACGTCGCGAGGGTTTCCGGAATAGTCCGGAAACGAAGATTGATATATAGGATGACCTCATTTGATTACCGGAAGGTTTTCGGAGTTACCGGGAATGTACCGGGAATGACGAATGGGTTCCGGGAGTTCACCGGGGGGGCAACCCACCCCGGGGAAGCCCATAGGCCTTGAGGGTGGCACACCAGCCCTTAGTGGGCTGGTGGGACAGCCCAAAAGGGCTCTATGCGCCAAGAAGAGAAAATCAAGAGAAAAAAAAAGGGAGGAGGTGGGAAGGAAGGGGGACTCCCTCCCACCAAACCAAGTCCAACTCGGTTTGGGGGGGGGGAGTCCTCCCCCCTTGGACTCGGCCGACCCCCTTGGGGCTCCTTGAGCCCCAAGGCAAGGTCCCCTCCCTCCCACCTATATATACGGAGGTTTTAGGGCTGATTTGAGACGACTTTTCCACGGCAACCCGACCACATACCTCCATGGTTTTTCCTCTAGATCGCGTTTCTGCGGAGCTCGGGCGAAGCCCTGCTGAGACAAGGTCATCACCAACCTCCGAAGCGTCGTCACGCTGCCGGAGAACTCTTCTACCTCTCCGTCTCTCTTGCTGGATCAAGAAGGCCGAGATCATCGTCGGGATGTACGTGTGCTGAACGCGGAGGTGCCGTCCATTCGGTACTAGATCGTGGGACTGATCGCGGGATTGTTCGCGGGGCGGATCGAGGGACGTGAGGACGTTCCACTACATCAACCGCGTTCACTAACGCTTCTGCTGTACGATCTACAAGGGTACGTAGATCACTCATCCCCTTTCGTAGATGGACATCACCATGATAGGTCTTCGTGCGCGTAGGAAATTTTTTGTTTCCCATGCGACGTTCCCCAACAGTGGCATCATGAGCTAGGTTCATGCGTAGATGTCTTCTCGAGTAGAACACAAAAGTTTTTGTGGGCGGTGATGTGCGTTTTGCTGCCCTCCTTAGTCTTTTCTTGATTCCGCGGTATTGTTGGATTGAAGCGGCTTGGACCGACATTACTCGTACGCTTACGAGAGACTGGTTTCATCGTTACGAGTAACTCCGTTGCTCAAAGATGACTGGCAAGTGTCGGTTTCTCCAACTTTAGTTGAATCGGATTTGACCGAGGAGGTCCTTGGATGAGGTTAAATAGCAACTCATATATCTCCGTTGTGGTGTTTGCGTAAGTAAGATGCGATCCTACTAGATACCCATGGTCACCACGTAAAACATGCAACAACAAAATTAGAGGACGTCTAACTTGTTTTTGCAGGGTATGCTTCTGATGTGATATGGCCAATGATGTGATGTGATATATTGGATGTATGAGATGATCATGTTGTAATAGAAATATCGACTTGCACGTCGATGGTACGGCAACCGGAAGGAGCCATAGGGTTGTCTTTATACTAACGTGTGTGCTTGCAGATGCGTTTACTATTTTGCTAGGATGTAGCTTTAGTAGTAATAGCATGAGTAGCACGACAACCCCGATGGAAACACGTTGATGGAGATCATGGTGTGGCGCTGGTGACAAGAAGATCGTGCCGGTGCTTTGGTGATGGAGATCAAGAAGCACGTGATGATGGCCATATCATGTCACTTATGAATTGCATGTGATGTTAATCCTTTTATGCACCTTATTTTGCTTAGAACGACGGTAGCATTATGAGGTGATCTCTCACTAAAATTTCAAGACGAAATTGTGTTCTCCCCGACTGTGCACCGTTGCTACAGTTCGTCGTTTCGAGACACCACGTGATGATCGAGTGTGATAGACTCAGCGTTCACATACAACGGGTGCAAAACAGTTGCGCGCGCGGAACACTCGGGTTAAGCTTGACGAGCCTAGCATGTGCAGACATGGCCTCGGAAAACATGAGACCGAAAGGTCGATCATGAATCATATAGATGATATGATTACCATAGGGATGCTTACCACTGAAACTATACTCAACTCACGTGATGATCGGACTTGAGCTAGTGTAAGTGGATCATGAACCACTCAAATGACTAGAGAGATGTACTTTTTGAGTGGGAGTTTAGCGAATAATTTGATTAAGTTAAACTCTAATTATCTTGAACATAGTCTAAGTCCACTTTGAATATATTTGTGTTGTAGATCATGGCTCACGCGACAGTCATCCTGAATTTTAATACGTTCCTAGAGAAAGCTAAGTTGAAAGATGATGGAAGCAACTTTGTAGACTGGGCTCGTAATCTTAAGCTAATCTTACAAGCTGGGAAGAAGGATTATGTCCTTAATGCTGCGTTAGGAGATGAACCACCCGCTACGGCTGATCAGGATGTTAAGAACGCTTGGTTAGCACGTAAGGAGGACTACTCAATAGTTCAATGTGCAGTCTTGTATGGCTTAGAACCGGGACTTCAACGTCGCTTTGAGCGTCATGGAGCATTTGAGATGTTCTAGGAGTTGGAGTTTATCTTTCAGAAGAACGGCCGGATCGAGAGGTATGAGACCTCCGATAAATTCTATGCTTGCAAGATGGAGGAAAACTCATCTGTCAGTGAACATGTGCTCAAAATGTCTGGGTACTCAAACTGTCTAGCTGAGCTGGGGATTGAACTCCCGCAAGAAGCTATCACTGACAGAATCCTTCAATCACTGCCGCCAAGCTATAAAGGCTTTGTGTTGAACTACAACATGCAAGGGATGAACAAGTCTCCCGGCGAGTTTTTTGCGATGCTGAAAGTCGCAGAGTCTGAACTCCGTAAAGAGCATCAAGTGTTGATGGTGAATAAGACCACTAGTTTCAAGAGAAACAGCAAAGGCAAGAAGGGCAATTCGAAGAAGAGCGGCAAGCCTGTTTCCAATCCGACGAAGAAACCCAAAGCTGGACCTAAGCCAGAAACGGAGTGTTACTGTTGCAAGGGTATGGGTCACTGGAAGCGCAATTGCCCCAAGTATCTGGCAGATAAGAAGGCGGGCAAAGAAAAATCAAGTATATTTGATATACATGTTATTGATGTGTACTTAACCGGCTCTCGTAGTAGTGCCTGGGTATCTGATACCGGTTCTGTTGCTCATATTTGCAACTCGAAACAGGAACTGCGGAATAGGCGAAGGCTGGCGAAAGATGAAGTGACGATGCGCGTAGGAAATGGTTCCAAGGTTGATGCAATCACCGTCGGCACAGTGTCACTTCAGTTACCGTCAGGATTAGTGATGAACTTAAATCATTGTTATTTAGTGCCTGCGTTGAGCATGAACATTATATCTGGATCTTGTTTATTGCGAGACGGTTACTCTTTTAAGTCAGAGAATAATGGTTGTTCTATTTCTATGAGTAACATCTTTTATGGTCATGCACCGAATGTGAGAGGATTGTTCATATTGAATCTTGATAGCGATACGCATATACATAACACTGAGACCAAAAGAGTTAGAGTTAACAATGATAGCGCCATATTTTTGTGGCACTGCCGCTTAGGTCATATTGGTGTAAAGCGCATGAAGAAACTCCATGCTGATGGACTTTTGGAGTCACTTGACTTTGATTCACTTGACACGTGCGAACCATGCCTCATGGGCAAGATGACTAAGACTCCGTTCTCAGGAACAATGGAGCGTGCAAGTGACTTGTTGGAAATCATACATACCGATGTGTGTGGTCCGATGAGCGTGGAGGCACGCGGCGGATATCGTTATTTTCTCACCTTCACTGACGATTTAAGTAGATATGGTTATGTCTACTTGATGAAGCACAAGTCTGAAACATTTGAAAAGTTCAAGCAATTTCAGAGTGAAGTGGAAAATCATCGTAACAACAAGATCAAGTTCCTGTGGTCTGATCGTGGGGGTGAATATCTGAGTTTCGAGTTGGTGCTCACTTAAGACAATGTGGAATTGTTTCACAGTTAACACCGCCTGGAACACCACAGCGTAATGGTGTGTCCGAACATCGTAATCGTACTCTATTAGAGATGGTGCGATCTCTGATGTCTCTTACTGATTTGCCGTTATCATTTTAGGGCTATGCATTAGAAACAGCTGCATTCACTTTAAATAGGGCACCATCAAAATCCGTTGAGACGACACCATACGAACTGTGGTATGGCAAAAGGCCAAAGTTGTCGTTTCTTAAAGTTTGGGGATGTGATGCTTATGTCAAAAAGCTTCAGCCTGAAAAGCTGGAACCCAAAGCGGAAAAGTGTGTCTTCATAGGTTACCCAAAAGAGACAGTTGGGTACACCTTCTATCTCAAATCCGAGGGCAAAGTGTTTGTTGCTAAAAACGGAGCTTTTCTCGAGAAGGAGTTTCTCTCGAGAGAATTGAGTGGGAGGAAGATAGAACTTGACGAGGTTGTCGAACCTCTCATCCCTCTGGATGGTGGCGCATGGCAAGGGGAAACCTCTATCATTGCAACGCCGGTTGAGGAGGAAGTTAATGATGATGATCATGAAACTCCAGTTCAAGTTTCTGTCGAACCACGCAGGTCGACGAGACCACGTGCTGCTCCAGAGTGGTACGGTAATCCCGTCTTATCAATCATGTTGTTAGACAATAATGAACCTGTGAATTATGAAGAAGCAATGGTGGGCCCAGATTCCAACAAATGGCTGGAAGCCATGAAGTCCGAGATAGGATCCATGTATGAGAACAAAATGTGGACTTTGGAGGTACTGCCTGAGGGCCGCAAGGCCATTCAGAACAAATGGATCTTTAAGAGGAAGACGGACGCTGACGGTAATGTGACCGTTTATAAAGCTCGACTTGTGGCAAAGGGTTTTTCACAAGTTCAAGGAGTTGACTACGATGAGACTTTCTCACTCGTAGCGATGCTTAAGTCCGTCAGAATCATGTTAGCAATAGCTGCATTTTTCGATTATGAAATCTGGCAGATGGATGTCAAAACGGCGTTCCTTAACGGTTTCCTTAAGGAAGAGTTGTATATGATACAACCCGAAGGTTTTGTCGATCCTAAGAATGCTAACAAGGTGTGCAAGCTCCAGCGATCCATTTATGGACTGGTGCAAGCATCTCGGAGTTGGAACAAACGCTTTGATGAGGTGATCAAAGCATTTGGGTTTATACAAGTGGTTGGAGAATCTTGTATTTACAAGAAAGTGAGTGGGAGCTCTGTGGCGTTTCTAATATTATATGTGGATGACATATTACTGATTGGAAACAACGTAGAGTTTTTAAAGAGCATAAAGGATTACTTGAATAAAAGTTTCTCTATGAAGGACCTAGGAGAAGCTGCTTACATTCTAGGCATTAAGATCTATAGGGATAGATCAAAACGCATGATAGGACTTTCACAAAGCACATACCTTGATAAAGTTTTGAAAAGGTTCAAAATGGAACAGTCCAAGAAAGGGTTCTTGCCAGTTCTACAAGGTACGAGATTGAGTAAGACTCAGTGCCCAGCAACTGATGAAGATAGAGAGCATATGCGCTCCGTCCCCTATGCTTCAGCCATAGGTTCTATCATGTATGCGATGCTGTGCACTAGACCGGATGTTAGCCTGGCCATAAGTATGGCAGGTAGGTTCCAGAGTAATCCAGGAGTGGATCACTGGACAGCGGTCAAGAATATCCTGAAGTACCTGAAAAGGACTAAGGAGATGTTTCTCGTGTATGGAGGTGACGAAGAGCTCGCCGTAAAAGGTTACGTCGATGCAAGCTTTGACACAGATCCGGACGACTCTAAGTCGCAAACCGGATACGTATTTATTCTTAATGGGGTTGCAGTAAGCTGGTGCAGTTCCAAGCAAAGCGTCGTAGCAGATTCTACATGTGAAGCGGAGTACATGGCTGCCTCGGAGGCGGCTAAGGAGGGTGTCTGGATGAAGCAGTTCATGACGGATCTTGGAGTGGTGCCAAGCGCACTGAATCCAATAACCTTGTTCTGTGACAACACTGGTGCCATTACCTTAGCAAAGGAACCGCGGTTTCACAAGAAGACCAGACACATCAAACGACGCTTCAACCTCATCCGCGACTACGTCGAGGGAGAGGACGTGAATATATGCAAAGTGCACACGGATCTGAATGTAGCAGACCCGCTGACTAAACCTCTTCCACGGCCAAAACATGATCAGCACCAGAACTGTATGGGTGTTAGATTTATTACAATGTAATTCACATGGTGATGTGAGGGCTAGATTATTGACTCTAGTGCAAGTGGGAGACTGTTGAAATTATGCCCTAGAGGCAATAATAAATATAGTTATTATTATAATTCCTGTACCAAGATAATCGTTTATTATCCATGCTATAATTGTATTGAATGAAGACTCATTTACATGTGTGGATACATAGACAAAACACCGTCCCTAGCAAGCCTCTAGTTGGCTAGCCAGTTGATCAAAGATAGTCAGTGTCTTCTGATTATGAACAAGGTGTTGTTGCTTGATAACTGGATCACGTCATTAGGAGAATCACGTGATGGACTAGACCCAAACTAATAGACGTAGCATGTTGATCGTGTCATTTTGTTGCTACTGTTTTCTGCGTGTCAAGTATTTATTCCTATGACCATGAGATCATATAACTCACTGACACCGGAGGAATGCTTTGTGTGTATCAAACGTCGCAACGTAACTGGGTGACTATAAAGATGCTCTACAGGTATCTCCGAAGGTGTTAGTTGAGTTAGTATGGATCAAGACTGGGATTTGTCACTCCGTGTGAACGAAGAGGTATCTCGGGGCCCACTCGGTAATACAACATCACACACAAGTCTTGCAAGCAATGTAACTTAGTGTAAGTTGCGGGATCTTGTATTACGGAACGAGTAAAGAGACTTGCCGGTAAACGAGATTGAAATAGGTATACGGATACTAACGATCGAATCTCGGGCAAGTAACATACCGAAGGACAAAGGGAATGACATACGGGATTATATGAATCCTTGGCACTGAGGTTCAAACGATAAGATCTTCGTAGAATATGTAGGATCCAATATGGGCATCCAGGTCCCGCTATTGGATATTGACCGAGGAGTCTCTCGGGTCATGTCTACATAGTTCTCGAACCCGCAGGGTCTGCACACTTAAGGTTCGACGTTGTTTTATGCGTATTTGAGTTATATGGTTGGTTACCGAATGTTGTTCGGAGTCCCGGATGAGATCACGGACGTCGCGAGGGTTTCCGGAATAGTCCGGAAACGAAGATTGATATATAGGATGACCTCATTTGATTACCGGAAGGTTTTCGGAGTTACCGGGAATGTACCGGGAATGACGAATGGGTTCCGGGAGTTCACCGGGGGGGCAACCCACCCCGGGGAAGCCCATAGGCCTTGAGGGTGGCACACCAGCCCTTAGTGGGCTGGTGGGACAGCCCAAAAGGGCTCTATGCGCCAGGAAGAGAAAATCAAGAGAAAAAAAAAGGGAGGAGGTGGGAAGGAAGGGGGACTCCCTCCCACCAAACCAAGTCCAACTCGGTTTGGGGGGGGAGTCCTCCCCCCTTGGACTCGGCCGACCCCCTTGGGGCTCCTTGAGCCCCAAGGCAAGGTCCCCTCCCTCCCACCTATATATACGGAGGTTTTAGGGCTGATTTGAGACGACTTTTCCACGGCAGCCCGACCACATACCTCCACGGTTTTTCCTCTAGATCGCGTTTCTGCGAAGCTCGGGCGGAGCCCTGCTGAGACAAGGTCATCACCAACCTCCGGAGCGCCGTCACGCTGCCGGAGAACTCTTCTACCTCTCCGTCTCTCTTGCTGGATCAAGAAGGCCGAGATCATCGTCGAGCTGTACGTGTGCTGAACGCGGAGGTGCCGTCCGTTCGGTACTAGATCGTGGGACTGATCGCGGGATTGTTCGCGGGGCGGATCGAGGGACGTGAGGACGTTCCACTACATCAACCGCGTTCACTAACACTTCTGCTGTACGATCTACAAGGGTACGTAGATCACTCATCCCCTCTCGTAGATGGACATCACCATGATAGGTCTTCGTGCGCGTAGGAAATTTTTTGTTTCCCATGCGACGTTCCCCAACAACACCAGCCCACTAGGGGTTGGTGCGCCACCTTTAGGCCTACTAGGTCCCCTCCCGGGTGGGTGGCCCCTCCCGGTGAAACCCCAGAACCCATTCGTCACTCCCGGTACTTTATCGGTAATGCCCGAAATCATTCCGGAAGCCAAATGAAACTTTCCTATATATCAATCTTTACCTCCAGTCCATTCTGGAACTCCTCGTGACGTCTGGGGTCTCATACGGGACTCCGAACAAATTTCGGTCACCAACATACATAATTCAATAATACTGAAACGTCACTGAACCTTAAGTGTGGAGACCCTGCGGGTTCAAGAACTATGTATACATGATCGAGACACTCACCGATCAATAACCAATAGCGGGACCTCGATGTCCATATTAGCTCCTACATATTCTACGAAGATCTTTATCAGTTGAATCTCTATGTCAAGGATTCAGTTAATTCGTATGACATTCCTTTTGTCCTTCGGTATGTTACTTTCCCAAGATTCGATCGTTGGTATCTCCATACTGCTACTTCTTGAGCTTGCGTTGGTTTTCCCTTGAAGAGGAAAGGGTGATGCAGCAAAGTAGATAAGTATTTCCCTCAGTTTATTGAGAACCAAGGCATTAATCCAGTAGGAGGAACAAGCAAGGCCCCAATCGTAGTACCTACACAAACAATCAAACACTTGCACCCAACGCTAAAAAGGGGTGTTCAATGGTGGCTCGTGCGCCACCTTTAGGCCTACTAGGTCCCCTCCTGGGTCGGTGCCCCCTCCCGATGAAACCGTGGAACCCATTCGTCACTCCCTGTAATTTACCGGTACTGCCCGAAATCTTTCCGGAAGCCAAATGCAACTTGCCTATATATCAATCTTTGCCTCCGGAACATTTCGGAGCTCGTCGTGACGTTCGGGATCTCATCCAGGATTCCGAACAACTTTCGGTCACCAACATACATAACTCAATAATACCGAAACGTCACTGAACCTTAAGTGTGTAGACCGTGCGGGTTCGAGAACTATGTATACATGATCGAGACACTCTCCGATCAATAACCAATAGCGGGACCTCGATGTCCATATTGATTCCTACATATTCTACGAAGGTCTTTATCGGTTGAACCTCTATGTCAAGGATTCAGCTAATCTCGTATAACATTTCTTTTGTCCTTCGGTATGTTACTTGCCCGAGATTCGATCGTCGGTATCTCCATGCCTATTTGAATCTCGTTACCGGCAAGTCTCTTTACTCGTTCCGTAATACAAAATCTCGTGGCTAACTCGTTAGTCGCATTGCTTGCAAGGCTTGTTGTGATGTTTTATTACCGAGTGGGCTCCGAGATACCTCTCCATCATACAGAGTGACAAATCCCAGTCTTGATCCATGCTAACTCAACGGACACCTTCGGAGATACCTATAGAGCACCTTTATAGTCACCTAGTTACATTGCAACATTTGATACACACAAGGTATTCCTCGGTGTTAGTGAGTTACATGATCTCATGGTCATAGGAACATATACTTGACATGCAGAAAACAGTAGCAATAAAATGACATGATCACATGCTACGTTCATAGTTTAGGTCTAGTCCATCACATCATTCTCCTAAAGATGTGATCCTATTATCAAGCGACGACACTTGCATATGGCTAGGAAACCTTAACCATCTTTGATCAATGAGCTAGTCAACTAGAGGCTTACTAGGTAGAGTGTGTTGTCTATGTATCCACACATGTATCTGAGTTTCCATTCAATACAATTCTAGCATGGATAATAAACGATTATCTTGAATAAGGAAATATAATAATAACTATTTTATTCTTGCCTCTAGGGCATATTTCTAACATCTCCCACTTGCACTAGAATCAATCAAATAGACATCAAATGCCCATGGATCTAACGTGCCCCTCATGCTTGGGTTATGGAAGCGGCTTAGTCAACGGATCAGCGACAGTTGCATCTGTGTGAATCTTGCATAAATTAGTATCACCATTTTGTACGATCTTTCGTATCACGTGATATATTTGGTCTATCTGCCTGGTCTTGTGGTGTTGTCTCGGCTCCTTGGCCTATGCAATGACACCTGAATTATCGCAATAAAGGTCCAACGGTTTTGACCAGCCCAGGAACACACCAATATCCTCCAGGAACTTTTGAATCCAAACGCCTTCCTTTGCAGCTTCACAAGCCGCAATGTCTTCGGCCTCTGTTGTGGAGTCGGCCACCGTATCTTGCTTGGAACTCGCCTAGCTCACTGCTCCTCCATTCATGACATACACGAATCCAGTTTGCGATCGACAATCATCCCTGTCGGTTTGGAAACTAACATCAATGTAACCTTTATGCTGAGCTCCTCCTCGCCTCCATAAACTAGGAATATCTGTTTAGTCCTTTTCACGTACTTCAAGATAGATTTCATCGCTGCCCAGTGACTCTCACCTCGGCCGGCATGGTATCTGCTTGTTAAGCTTATTGTATAGGCAACATCAGGTCGTATACATAGCATGGCATACATGATGGATCCTATTGCCGAAGCATATGGAATCCTACTCATCCGGTTTCGCTCATCAGAAGCCGTAGGACACCGAGTCTTGCTTAGCCTTATACCATGTGAACGGGCAAGCACCCTTTCTTAGCCTCACTCATGTTGAACCGCTTCAACACTTTGTCTATGCATGTGTTGTGGCTTAAGACGAGTAGCCTCCTCGATCTATCTCTATAGATCTTGATGCCTAAAATGTACACTCCTTCATTGAAAACTTGCCATTCAATGATTCCTTGACTGAGTTCAGCATCGAAACATCATTTCCGATCGGAAGTATGTCATCCACATATAAGATCAGAAATACTACCGAGCTTCCACTAGACTTCTTGTATAAACAATAGTCCTCTTCGTTCTTGAAGAAACCAAGGTCAACGATGACTTCATCAAAACGAATATTCCAACCCTGAGTTGCTTGCCTCAATCCATAAATGGATCTCTTGAGCTTGCATATTTTACCAGCGTTAGTTGGTGATGGGTAACGTAGCATAAATTCAAAATTTTCCTACGCCATATTCAGATCTTCCTATGGAGAGACCAGCAACGAGAGAGGGAAGAGTGCATCTTCATACCTTTGAAGATCACTAAGCGGAAGCGTTGCTAGAACACGGTTGATGGAGTTGTACTCGCGGCGATTCAGATCGCGGTGTGATTCCGATCTAGTGTCGAACCACGGCACCTCCGCGTTCAACACACGTGCAGCCCGGTGAAGTCTCCCGCACCTTGATCCAGCAAGGAGGAGGGAGAGGTTAGGGAAGATCTCCGACAGCATGACGACGTGGTGTCGATGGAGAGACGAGGTCTCCCGGCAGGGCTTCGACAAGCACCGTGGGAGAGGAGGAAGAAGAGGGACATGGTTGCGCTGAGGGAGAGATGGAAAACCGTGTCTCCAATGGCCAAACCCCCCACTATATATAGGGGGAAGGGAGGGTGGCGCCCCCTTTAGGGTTTCCCCCTTGAGGGGGGCGGCAGCCCTAGATGGGGAAAGGGGTGGCGGCGAGGAGGGGAGGGGGTGGCGCACCCCCTGGTGGGCTTTAGGCCCACCTGCGCTAGGGTCCCCCCCTCCCCCTCTTAGGCGCCATGGGCTGGGTGTGGTGTGGGGGCGCACCAGCCCACCGAGGGGCTGGTTCCCTCTCACACTTGGCCCATGTAGCCTTCTGGGGCTGGTGGCCTCTCCCGGTGGGCCTCTGAAACCCTTCCGGTGGTGCCCGAAACATTTCTGGCATCCAAACCCATCCATCCTATATATCAATCTTTACCTTCGGACCATTCCGGAGCTCCTCGTGATGTCCGGAATCTCATTCGGGACTTATAACAACCTTCGGTAACCTCGTATAACAATTCCCTATAACCCTAGCGTCATCGAGCCTTAAGTGTGTAGACCCTACTGGTTCGGGAGGCATGCAGACATGACCGAGACACCTCTCCGGCCAATAACCATCAGCAGAGTCTTGATACCCATGGTGGCTCCCACATGTTCCACGATGATCTCATCAGATGAACCACGATGTCAAGGATTCAATCAATCCCGTATACAATTCCCTTTGTTTGTCGGTATAGAACTTGCCCGAGATTCGATCATCGGTATACCTATACCTTGATCAATCTCGTTACTGGTAAGTCTCTTTACTCGTTCTGTAGCACGTCATCTTGTGGCTAACTCCTCAGTCACATTGAGCTCATGATGATGTTCTACCGAGTGGGCCTAGAGATACCTCTCCGTCACACGGAGTGACAAATCCCGATCTCGATTCGTACCAACCCAACAGACACTTTCGGAGATACCCGTAGTGCAACTTTATAGTCATCCAGTTATGTTGTGACGTTTGATACACCCAAAGCACTCCTACGGTATCTAGGAGTTGCACAATCTCACGGTCGAAGGAAAAGACACTTGACATTAGAAAAAGCTTTAGCATATGAACAACACGATCTAGTGCTATGCTTAGGATTGGGTCTTGTCCATCACATCATTCTCCCAATGATGTGATCCTGTTATCAATGACATCTAATGTCCATGATTGGGAAACCATGTTCATCTATTGATCAATGAGCTAGCCAACTAGAAGCTTGCTAGGGACACATTATGATCTATTTATTCACACATGTATCACTGTTTTCTGTTAATACAATTATAGCATGAACAATAAACAATTATCATGAACAAGGAAATATGATAATAACCATTTTATTATTGCCTCTAGGGCATATTTCCAACAGTCTCCCACTTGCACTAGAGTCAATAATCTAGTTACATTGTGATGTATCAAATGCCCATAGCATTGTGGTGTTGATCATGTTTTGCTCGAGAGAGAGGTTTAGTCAACGGGTCTGCAATATTCAGATCCATGTGTACTTTAGAAATATCTATTACTCCTTTGTGGACCTGGTCCTGGATGGAGTTGTAGCAGCGTTGGATGTGCTTGGTCTTCCGGTGAAATCTTGGCTCCTTGGCTATGGCAATGGCTCCAATGTTATCACACAAGAGTGTCATCGGACCTGACGCGCTTGGAACCATTCCAAGGTCAGTGATGAACTCCTTCATCCAGATCCCTTCATGAGCCGCTTCCGAAGCAGCTATGTACTCCGCTTCACATGTAGATGTTGCCACGACGTCTTGCTTGCTGCTGCACCAGCTCACTGCCCACCATTCAAAACATACAGGTATCCGGTTTGTGACTTAGAGTCATCCGGATCTGTGTCGAAGCTAGCATCGGCGTAACCCTTTACGACGAGCTCTTCGTCACCTCCATAAACGAGAAACATCTCCTTAGTCCTTTTCAGGTACTTCAGGATATTCTTGATCGTTGTCCAGTGTTCCATACAGGGATCACTTTGGTACCTCCCTACCAAACTTATGGCAAGGTTTATATCAGGTCTGGAACACAACATGGCATACATTAGAGAGCCCACGGCTGAAGCGTAGGGGACAGTACTCATCTTCTCTCTGTCTGCTGTCGTGGTCGGTGACTGAGTCTTACTCAATCTCATACCTTGCAAAATTGGTAAGAACCCCTTCTTTGAGTTTTCCATATTGAACTTCTTCAATATCTTGTCAAGGTATGTACTTTGTGAAAGACCTATGAGGCGTCTCGATCTATCTCTATAGATCTCGATGCCTAATATGTATGCAGCTTCTCCAAGGTCCTTCATTGAAAAACTCTTGTTCAAGTAGGCTTTTATGCTCTCCAATAACTCTATATTATTCCCCATCAATAGTATGTCATCCACATATAGTATGAGGAAAGCTACAGAGCTCCCACTCACTTTCTTGTACAGACAGGCTTCTCCATAAACCTGTATGAACCCAAACGCTTTAATCACCTCATTAAAACGAATGTTCCAACTCCGAGATGCTTGCACCAGCCCGTAGATGGAGCGCTCGAGCTTGTACCTTGTTAGCACTCTTAGGATCGACAAAACCTTCTGGTTGCATCATATACAACTCTTCCTTAAGATACCCGTTAAGGAACGCTGTTTTGACGTCCATTTTCCAAATTTCATAATCATGAAAAACGATAATTGCTAACATGATTCGGACTGACTTCAGCTTTGCTATGGGAGAGAAAGTCTCATCGTAGTCAACTCCTTGAATTTGTTGAAAACCCTTTGCGACAGGTCGAGCTTTGTAAACGGTCACATTACCGTTTGCGTCAGTCTTCTTCTTGAAGATCCATTTATTTTCTATAGCTCGTAGATCATCGGGCAAGTCCACCAAAGTCCATACTTTGTTCTCATACATGGATCCTATCTCGGATTTCATAGCCTCAAGCCATTTGTTGTAATCCGGGCCCGCCATTGCTTCTTCATAGTTCGAAGGTTCACCGTTGTCTAACAACATGATTTCCATCACAGGGTTGCCGTACCACTCTGGTGCGGAACGTACCCTTGTGGACCTTCGTGGTTCAGTAGCAACTTGCTCCGAAGCTTCATGATCATCATCATTAACTTCCTCTTCAGCTGGTGTAGGCGCCACAGGAACAATTTCCCGCGCTGCGCTACTCTCCGAATCGAGAGGGGGTACAATTACCTCATCAAGTTCTACTTTCCTCCCACTTACTTCTTTCGAGAGAAACTCTTTCTCTAAAAAGGATCCGTTCTTGGCAACAAAGGTTTTACCTTCGGATCTAAGATAGAAGGTATAGCCAATACTTTCCTTAGGCTATCCTATGAATACACATTTCTCCGCTTTGGGTTCGAGCTTTTCTCGTTGAAGTTTCTTCACATAAGCATTGCAGCCCCAAACTTTTAGAAACGACAGCTTAGGTTTCTTGCCAAACCATAATTCACATGGTGTCGTCTCAACGGATTTAGACGATGCCCTATTTAAAGTGAATGCTGCAGTTTCCAATGTGTATCCCCAAAATGATAGAGGTAAGTCGCTAAGAGACATTATAGATCTTACCATATCCAATAAAGTGCGATTACGACGTTCAGACACTCTGTTACGTTGCGGTGTGCCAGGCGGCGTCAGTTGTGAAACAATTCCACACTTCCTTAGGTGTGTGCCAAACTCGTGACTCAAATATTCTCCTCCACGATCAGATCGTAGATACTTTATTTTTTTGTCAAGTTGATTCTCAACCTCACTCTGAAATTCCTTGAACTTTTCAAACATCTCAGATTTGTGCTTCATCAAGTAGATATACCCATACCTACTCAAATCATCAGTGAGAGTGAGAACATAACGATAGCCACCGCGAGCTTCAACGTTCATTGGACCACACACATCAGTATGTATTATTTCCAATAAGTCGGTTGCTCTCTCCATTATTCCTGAGAATGGAGTCTTAGTCATCTTGCCCATGAGGCACGGTTCACATGTGTCAAATGATTCAAGGTCAAGAGACTCTAATAGTCCATCAGTATGGAGATTCTTCATGCGCTTAACACCGATATGACCAAGGCGGCGGTGCCACAAGTATGTGGGACTATCATTATCAATTTTACATCTTGTAGTACTCACACTATGAATATGTGTAACATCACGATCGAGATTCATCAAGAATAAACCATTCACCAGCGGAGCATGTCCATAAAACATATCACTCATATAAATAGAACAACCATTATTCTCTAACTTAAATGAGTATCCGTCTCGCATTAAGCAAGACCCTGATACAATATTCATGCTCAAAGTTGGTACTAAATAACAATTATTAAGGTTTAAAACTAATCCCGATGGTAGATGTAGAGGCAGCGTGCCGACGGCGATCACATCGACCTTGGAGCCATTCCCGACGCGCATCGTCACCTCGTCCTTGGCCAGTCTCTGTTTATTCCGCAGTTCCTGCTTTGAGTTGCAAATGTGAGAAACAACACCGGTATCAAATACCAGGAGCTACTACGAGCGCTAGTATGGTACACATCAATAACATGTATATCATATATACCTTTAACGTTGTCGACCTTCTTGTCCGCTAAGTACTTGGGGCAGTTCCGCTTCCAGTGACCTTTTCCCTTGCAGTAGAAGCACTCAGTCTCAGGCTTGGGTCCATTCTTTTTCTTCTTTCCTGTATCTGGCCTACCGGGCGCGGCAGCGGCTTTGCCGTCTTTCTTACCCTTGCCCTTCTTGAAACTGGTGGTCTTGTTGACCATCAACACTTGATGCTCTTTCTTGATTTCTACTTCTGCAGATTTCAACATCGGGTACAACTCGTGAATGGTCTTCTCCATCCCTTGAATGTTGTAGTTCAACACAAAACCCTTGTAGCTTGGTGGGAGAGACTGGAGGATTCTATCAATTACAGCGTCATCCAAAAGTTCGACTCCAAACGAAATCAGACGACCGTGTAACCCAGACATTCTTAGTATATGCTCACTGACATAACTGTTCTCCTCCATCTTACACCTAAAAAACTTATCGGAGACTTCATAGCTCTCGACACGGGCATGAGCTTAAAAAACTAGTTTCAGCTCCTGGAACATCTCATATGCTCCATGTTGGTCAAAACACCTTTGGAGCGCCGTTTCCAAACTGTATAACATGCCACAGCTAACCAGAGAGTAGTCATCACTCCGCGTCTGCCACACGTTCTGAATGTCTTGGATCGCTGCGGGAGCAGGAGGGTCACCTAGTGGCGCATTAAGGACATAAGCCTTTTTAGCCGCTTCGAGGATGAGCTTCAAGTTGCGGACCCAGTCCACATAGTTGCTACCATCATCTTTCAGCTTGTTTTTCTCTAGGAACGCGTTGAAATTGATGTTGACAGGTGCGTCGGCCATTGGATCTACAATATTTGTAAAGACAACTTTTAGACTGAGTTCATGATAATTTAGTTCATTTAATCAGATTAAGTATGAACTCCCACTTAAATCGACATCCCTCTAGTCATTTAAGTGATACATGATCCATGTCGACTAACCCGTGTCCGATCATCACGTGAGACGAACTAGTCGTCATGGTGAGCAACTTCATGCTGATCATATTCAACCATACGACTCATGTTCGACCTTTCGGTCTCTTGTATTCGAGGTCATGTTTGTACATGCTAAGCTCGTCGAGTCAACCTAAGTGTTTCGCGTGTGTAAATCTGACTTACACCCATTGTATGCAAACGTTAGAATCTATCACACCCGATCATCACGTGGTGCTTCGAGACAACGATCCTTCGCAACGGTGCACACTTAGGGGAATACGTTCTCGAAATTTTATGGGGGATCATCTTATTATGCTACTGTCGTTCTAAGCAATAAGATGAAAAACATGATAAACATCACATGCAATCATATAGTGACATTATATGGCCATTATCATCTTTGCTCCTTCGATCTCCATCTTCGGGCATCGCATGATCATCATTGTCACCGGCGTGACACCATGATCTCCATCATCGTGTTTCCGTGAAGTCGTCACGCCAACTACTACTACTACTATAACTAACCCGTTAGCAAAAAAGTAAAAGTAGTAAACACATGGCGTTGCATCTCATACAATAAATTAAGACAACTCCTATGACTCCTGTCGGTTGTCATACTCATCGACATGCAAGTCGTGAATCCTATTTACAAGAACATGGTCATGCCATACATTACACATGTAACATCACAACTTTGGCCATATCACATCACATGTCATAGCCTGCAAAAACAAGTTAGACGTCCTCTAATTGTTGTTGCAAGTTTTACGTGGCTGGTTTGGGTTTTAGCAAGAACGCCTTCTTACCTACGTGACAGCCACAACGATGATATGCCAAAGCTATTTACCCTTCATAAGGACCATTTTCATCAAATCCGATCCGACTAGAGTGGAAGAGACACACACCCGCTAGCCACCTTATGCACCTAGTGCATGTTAGCCGGTTGAACCAGTCTCACGTAAGCGTACGTGTAAGGTCGATCCGGGCCGCTTCATCCCACAATGACGTCGGAAAAGAATAAGACTAGTAGCAGCAAGCAATTGACAAATCAGCGCCCACAACCTTTTGTGTTCTACTCGTGCATGGAATCTACGCATAGAAAACCTGGCTCGGATGCCACTAATGGGTAACGTAGCATAAATTCAAAATTTTCCTACGCCATATTCATATCTTCCTATGGAGAGACCAGCAACGAGAGAGGGAAGAGTGCATCTTCATACCTTTGAAGATCACTAAGCGAAAGCGTTGCTAGAACGCGGTTGATGGAGTCGTACTCGCGGCGATTCAGATCGCGGTGTGATTCCGATCTAGTGCCGAACCACGGCACCTCTGCGTTCAACACACGTGCAGCCCGATGACGTCTCCTGCACCTTGATCCAGCAAGGAGGAGGAAGAGGTTGGGGAAGATCTCCAGCAGCACGATGGCGTGGTGTCGATGGAGAGACAAGGTCTCCCGGCAAGGCTTCGCCAAGCACCGTGGGAGAGGAGGAAGAAGAGGGACAGGGCTGCGCCGAGGGAGAGATGGAAAACCGTGTCTCCAATGGCCAAAAACCCCGCTATATATAGGGGGAAGGGAGGGTGGCGCCCCCTTCAGGGTTTCCCCCTTGAGGGGGGGCGGCAGCCCTAGATGGGGAAATGGGTGGCGACGAGGAGGGGAGGAGGGGGTGGCGCACCCCTTGGTGGGCCTTACGCCCACCTGCGCTAGGGTCCCCCCTTCCCCCTCTTAGGCGCCATGGGTTGGGTGTGAGGGGCGCACCAGCCCACCCAGGGGCTGGTTCCCTCTCACACTTGGCCCATGTAGCCTCCTGGGGCTGGTGGCCTCTCCCGATGGGCCTCCGAAACCCTTCGGTGGTCCCGACACTTTGCCGGTGGTGCCCGAAACATTTCCGGCGTCCAAACTCATCCATCTTATATATCAATCTTTACCTCCGGACCATTCCGGAGCTCCTCGTGACGTTTGGGATCTCATCTGGGACTCCAAACAACCTTCGGTAACATCCAGTATGGGTAGAGAAAGCGGTTGTGTCGATCACCAATGGACAATGGTAGGCGTGACACAAAGTCAAATGAACGGCCACACTGTGAAATAAGAATATTGTCTTCTCTCTTACTCATTTCATTGACTAAGTGACAAAGTAGGGAAATCTACTCTCATTGTAAACAATAACAAACAACTTGAAAAATGTAATTTTGAAGAGTCTAATAGAAGGAGACGGACAACAATGTAATTTAACAAGGTCACACTGAATATTTTGGGCAGCCGACACCACTACAGTGAGCATTGTGCGAATTATGTCCAACAAAAAAATAAGACTGAACTGCTACATGCACTTGTGTGTGACCTAACTCAGCATTGATATGACTTTTCACATGGTTAAGGCCTGAAAATGAGAATCAATAACTGAAGAGGTTCTTAGTTGGGATAGTTCATCCCTGAAAAGGTTGTAACCCCTCTTCATTGCTTTACTACCTAAATCATTTTTTATTAGATCTCCCAACTCTATACATGCATTAGTTACCTCGCACTTTGTGATTATGGAGAGATTAACAAGATAATGTCGGTGTATAGTGTACTCTTGGGAGTCCTTGGCATCCATGGGCGCCCCAAAAAAGCTGCATATATTAAAGAAAAATGATGCGAGCAAAACTAAAATGATAACATCAATTAGATAATATACATGGACAAACTATATCAATAAAAACAAAGAATCTATGAGTAAAGAATAATGTGGAATGCTGCTAGGGGAACGTGGAACAAAGAAGTTCCGCAAGCCTCTTCAGTGTATTCCTTGAAAAGTAATACGAAACAACTAATATAAACATATAGTGAAAGCCAAGGAAGCAAAGCCATGAAAAGAAGCATGGTCAGCCTGTCCGGACACTGGTGGTGAAGAAGGTATCCCCCATGGACCGTGCTTCATCCTGGTATCTTATACTCCAGTCAACATCATATAAAATCACAGTTGGCAAATGTAGTAAACATACCAATTTCTTTCAAAATAGAAATTCCCTTTCATGGTGTACATTTGAAACTAGATTTAGAAGTAGGCATACACCGACTAACTTCACCTCTTGAGTTTTGAAATATATTAAATGTTGTACAAACAGAACCCATGAGATTAAACATTTGCAAATTTTTCTTGCACCAAAATTGCACTTACCAAGTCCCCATAGCATCACCCTCCAAGGTAACAAAAAAGTAATTGATATGTTAGCACACAACCACAAAATTTACAAAACTGAAAATAATGCACAACTTAACAAGTTGGCCTCATTAGCAGATAATCTTCATCCAAAATAACACCAACTTCATTTATCTTATACCGGTGATGCTGGAGCTAAGAGGCTGAATTCGTCAAGGCCGTTGGAATAGAAATCCTTGCTCTTGACCGATCTTCATGGAGAATACAATTATGATTACTGGCAGGATGATTTTGTTCCTTGTAGGTTGCAGTAACATCTTTACATATCTCCCTAAAGGAACATATTTAATGGGAATAATTGAGCAGAAATATACAATCCTATATACACTACACTAAGAAGGACGAGCAGTTAGTATTTGGTTCATCTAATCCATTTTGACGTACTAAATCCAATGGTCTTGAGAACCTGGCAACCCGTGCAAGTGTACCATATGCCCATATGTGCAAGCTCCAACTCGTTGAGAAGGTATTAGTATAATGAGGAAGCAGTGTTAGGGCCTGTTCGGAAGCCCTCCGCTCCGTAACCCCACTCCCGGAGTTGGTGGAGCAGCACTTAAAAATCGTGAAGCCGGGAAAAGGATGCTCCACAAATCCTCAGATTTCACGGAGTTGGAGTATCGCCGAACAGCTCCTTAGTATTGTGGAAAGTTTAAAAGTACCTAGGAAAACTGAAAGAAAATTATTCAAACGCACTTCAACTCGTGTCGTCGACATGTCCACAAAAACTGTAGCAAAGTTCCTCGTGCTAGGACAGATGCAGTATCTAGCCTCATGTCTTCTTTCAAGGAAGTTATATGACAAATACTTAAATAATTGGAAATTCACGCACCACAACTATTGCATAGAATCCAAGATCTGTCGGCAAAATAAGCAAATACAGCTACTGGAAATCTTGTTAAAACAAAAAAAAAACGCACTTATACAAACAATTGAACATATGCTCAAATAGAAGTGTTCGATTCAGAAATTCCTTGCGCGTTCATGGGATCGATGTGGCTCCCAACTCGGACATGGATACATGTAGGTGTATGTTCTCATCAGGACTTGGGGGGATCAGATCAGATTAGTTTCGTCTACTCCATCCAGCGCAAGAATTTCTAGATTTACTTCTTGTGGAACTTGTGATCAGCTCAGATCAATTGATCGACCATGGTTGTCGTCCTCGATGAGGCGTACCTGAGTTCGATGGCGGAGGTCCCGGAGCTATTGATGGCGGTCCACGAGGCACTGGCGGCGCCGGACATGGCGATCCATGTCCCGAACAGGCATCCACGACCGGGGCCGAGGGTCCCCTCCTGTTGGCCACGACCGAGGATCGTGACGGAGGGAGGTTGTAGAGCAGAGGGACGCCATTCACGGGAGGGAGGGAAATGAGTGGGGGTGTGGCCGAGCGGATAGGGATCCTGGAGGGGTTCGATCAGTCCTAGCCAAACGGGCCGGGCCGGCCTACGTGCCCAGCCTTCCGGCCCAGTCACGACACGGAAGCTATACGGACCGGCTCGTGGGCACGCCAGGCCCGCTAGCCTATTAGTTTTTTATTTACTAGCGAAATAACCCGTGCGTTGCCATGGAAGAAAGAAAAAACATAATCTTCAATGACGATCACCACATTATGTTCACATATCATCGTTTGATTTAGAAATTTTATGTACAAATGCAAAAAAATGTTTCTTCTTTTAAATTTACTAGTTTAATGCCCGTGCGTTGCCACGGGATAATATATGCTAGCTACATGGGTAAAATGATAGATCTTTTTAATAACACATATGTCATGTTTCCAGTTTACTCTCGCTAAATATTGACAACTACCAAGCACGCAGTCCTTCCTCGCAATGGGACATCTCCTTCTCCATCAGGCCGTTAGAGGACAAGTTAAGTGTCTTACTATCATCTCAATCTACCATGACAAAAAACATACTAAATAATAATATCTCCATTGTACACCCTCCGTCAACTAATTTATGATGTTTTGAATATTTAAATATAGACTACATAATGACTGAAATGAATGAGAAAGACACATTCTAGAACGTGTCTATATACAAGTCGGAAAAGAGTTAGAACATCCGATATATTTGTGAACAGAGGGAGTACTAAATAAAATTAAAAGCATGGAAGCAAAACCGGAAATAATTGTTGAAAAGGAAGCAAACATTCAGATCTATAATTTGATTGTAATATTTACAAGATAAATGAAATCCATGTTAGAACTAAATTGTAATGTGCTCCGAACGAAAACAAACATGTATAAGAGAAAGGGGCAACCACATTTAGCTTGTACAGTATCTTGAGCTTTTACACCCCCAACCCACTTCTCGTCAACAGTGCATGAGAGACATCTCTTCCTCTCACATCAATTGCATCTTGTTCAAACTCCAATCCTCATGGTCCAATCTTTCGATGCCTCAGACACCAGATTTGAAGCTCTGAGGTGGGGAAGATGTTGGTTTGGGCACCATTGCCTCCTTTATCCTAGGGCAAACAGAGTGGCCAGATGTTGATGTGAGAAAGAAAATTCACCAGTGGGAATAACAGGCACCCCAACGCTACATCCCAATGCCATCTGCCCTTTAATTTGAACTCAAACCAGCCTGGAGGAAGGGGACGGAATCTACCAAGGCACTGGTGAAGGATAGCAATCCTAGCAAGGCCTTGAGTTATGTCCGTCACCAGGCTATATAATGCTTGTCCTCTGTGTGTCAGTGTTTCCTTGCTAAAGCCAGCAGCATGAGCCAAGAATGGCACTATCCAGGAACCCACAAGCCAAAATGTCGCAATCCACAAAAACATGACTTGTATTCATAAAATATAACTGGGTACCATTAATATCAAATTCATGTAAAGTGCAAAGAGATCATTATATTCAAATCAACATTCCCTGTTTAACTGACATCTTTAGAAAGACAACCAATAACCAACAGGAATAGTCATCCATTCCTTTCTATTATATATGTACATAATATGCTACACATGCATCATAACTTATTTTTCTTTAAGGGGGCATATTTTTATACCCAGCCTGTTTGGAGTGGCCCCTGTGTTATGATTGTGACTTTAATCCCACATTAGAATTAGAAGCCTAAAGGTGAGTGACACGATAATGTAATTCTTCTTCTGTCGTCCCCATCCCTGTTAGCCCTTTAACAAGAGGAAGCGACAAAATTCTAAGTGAGGTGATATGCATGAATAACATGTCCCACACAGGAGCTGAGTTGGGGACGACACAAAAAAATAAAAAAAGAACATTATGGTAATGCAGAGTACCTTGTTATAACTTATAAGATCTCCTACAGAGTAAGAAAATCATAGGTGGACACATAAGGGCAATATTAATATCTGTCTAGTGTCTCATATCATATTCGAAATAAAGTATCAACATGGGTTTGACATCTTATATATCAGATTCACATTTGATATGTCTATGTCCATATAGAGAAAATCTAACGGAACAGGGACGAATTACGTTATGAGAAAAACAACAACTGGCCCTACATCCCGTAGGATATCCAGAAGATATCTGCTGAATTAGTAAAATGGATATCCGATAAGACCAAAACTTAATAGAATGAGTAGAGAACTAACCTGGGCAATTGTTTGTCCAGTCCAAGGTACCGCCCAGCGCCCATTCCAAAATCTGAATATTGTTTCCTGTAGATTTTCCTTTATCTGTGACATATATTCAGAATTCTCATTGATTCACATGACAAAGTCGAAGTCTTAAAAATGAAAACGAGTAGCAGTTGATATCTGCTCCCTCCGTTTCGAATTATAAGACGTTCTAATTTTTTTTCTAAATCGGGTGTATACATATGTGTTTTAGTGTGTTTGTTCGCTCATTTCAGTCCGTATATAGTCCATATTGAAATATCCTAAACGTCCTATAATTAGGAACAGAGGTATTAGCAAATTAGACACAAGTGGGAATAACAGGCACCCCAACGTTTAGGATATATCTCACTTCAACATGAGCCTAAAACACATGGGCTCCTCGTACATCGATAATCAATGCCGGCCAGTTTGGTTGATAGTAATGCCACCATGGCCCTACAAAAATATGGACAAAGTAACATTAAAATATTATCTTTTTTGTGAAAAAGGAGAATGTAGCATTAAAACGGAGTGGAGAAACACATTATGCAGTGATGAACAAGACTTTTCCTTAAGTGGAACAACAGAAAAAAAAATCAGTGAAATGGAAACCAATGAATGACTATCTAACAGTTAATTTACTTCTGTACTAATTGATAAGCATATTGTCTAGTTAATGGGTGCAAATGACTTGCTGACATCAAAGCTGGCAAAATCTTAAACAACTACATGCCATTTTAGTCTTAAACAAAACAAAGAAAGCAGATGTGTGACTGTAAGGTATGCATTCATTACCCAGCTCATTATGAACTTGCAACCAAATATATGGTTCAGTAGGATGTTCATAAGATTTGTCAATATGTTAGAGCTAACTATTCTGTGCATCAAGCTATGCATATACAGCAATAAAAAACATTCCTTTTGTGCATAAGAAGTTAAGCCAATGATGTATCTCATAGTACTTACTATGTAAATTAGGAACTACTTGATATACTGTATGCACAAGATGCCATCAATTTCAGAATAAAAAAATAGAGTGCATTGTAGCACGTCCTTGCATCTGAACCAATCTGATATCAGAAGTACTTACTATGTAAATTAGAAACTACTTGATATATTGTATGCACAAGATGCCATCAATTTCAGAATAAAAAATAGAGTGCATTGTAGCACGTCCTTGCATCTGAACCAATCTGATATCAGAAAAAGGCATGCTAATTTATTTATGGGCGACATATGAATGAGAAGGGAAAACATTTGGGGACAGTTTTCGCTAGTTCATTCTATAATCAACGCATAGTTTATTTATTATGTCCAGTGATCTCATTTTGGAAGGGCTTGGGAGTTTCTATAAAAATCTTGCACACATGCTTTGATTTTCGCTTCCAATTTGGTTGGAAACTAATAACTTTGGCCATCTGCAATAGAAACGGTAGTGCAGATCATGAACTTTTTAGTCCATGTCCTTTACCTCATAGTGAAAAAGGTATACTACAGTAAAAATTGTTGTCATTTTTTGTTAGTATAATCTTGAAATTTTTAACTGTTTGGTATGGCTGCTCAGTACTATCAAACTGTATTCATGCAGAAACATACCATCTACATTTACTTAATAGGGGTAAAATTAGTGGCAAAGTTACTTTTGCATCCGAGAGAACTCCCACTTAAACGGTATTAGTCCCGTGAGGTCAGTGGAACTGAAGAGTGCAATATCCAAATGGGGGATGAACTGAAGTGTTCATGCGCACGTACCTCCCAATGAAGGTAATGAACACTGCTCACCTTCGTTGTGGAAGAACGACAACTCAAGATGCATCGGCAACAAGATAACCTCTTAATCTGAGATAGATTTAGATAGAAACTCAGTGACTTTTTCTTGAATGCAAAGGGTTACTTAAAGTTGCTTAATCTGAAGAACAAAAGAAAGCGGACTGACACATGTTGCAGTTTTAGGAATAGTAGAACGGACTACTTGAGAAAAAATAACGAATGCCCAAAACTTAATTAGGTGCAACAAGAGAATCTAAGTGTGCACTAATTAAGGGATGAAATACCCAATGCATCTGCTCCAAGTGAGAAAAATTGCTTTTCTTGATTACAGACTACTATAGCTTATATTTTGATGAAAGCCAGAAAAATGATTTTTGTCATACCAAAAAAATCAATGCTCATATACCTGAACCTCACATCGATCCTGGAGCCATGCCCTGCTCTCCTAGTTCCTCCCGAAGTCCAAAATTATCGCAGATCAAAACAACTCCACCTCGACGGCGTTATTGTGATTCCCAGTGGTCTCTTCAACCGCTGACCATTAACGACCAAAATTAAATCAGTGAGGAGCAGGGATGGGGAAGAAGTCACATGAGCATGATAACCCATCATCTTATCACGTGCTTTTCAAGCCCGCATGGAAACCGGTGATGTTGCCACCATGTACGTCCAGCTTCGCCATCCAACACCAGATATCACCAGGTGTCTCTGCACACAAAACAAGACCAAGATCAATACAACACACCACATGCCTGGGAAATTCGGAACAAGCAAATCTAATTCAAACAGAAAAGAACAAGGGGCATCTTATTCTAACAATTCTCAAACAACTCATAATTTTGAAAACAGGCAAACATATACCTCTCCCGATGCGGCCATCTCGGCCATGGTGGATCTGGCTGCCGCCCCGCTAACTTGCTCGAATCCATCTAGGTGATGGAGAGGAGGGTGTCGGTGGCGGCCATGGCCGAATCCCGGAGGATGGGAGCAGATGGTGATGTATCGAGGATGAGGAGGCGAGGACATATATTAGACATGTAATTGTTCTCCATTTACAGAAATTTTGCCTTTAGCTTTTGGGTTCATAGCAAATTATTTCTGTAGCAGAATGACACAAATTTCCTGTAGCATAATATTTAACTCTGCCTTAACTTGTCAACTAATTGTCGTACATTTTTCTTCTTCTTACAATTCATATGTAATCTTTTTTTTTTGACTCTGCATTATGCTTTTGGCAAATCCTGAACAGGAGAGGGGCTCCAAGAAGTTGTGATCGTTTGCCCCAAAAGTTGTCGTTAAACAAAGAAAATGACAGAAGTTGTGGTTTTCTAAAAATCTTTTTGTGCAGTTAAATGGATTTTTTAAGTAGGACTATAATCTTCCTTTATTGTGCTAGGAACCTGAGATCATATTGCCCAACAGTTGTCGCAAAGCCCATCTCAGATCGTCTGTCATGTCGTGGGCGACGAACCAACTAATAGGTAAAAAATGCATGATCACCTGTTCAGGTCCTCCTTAATGTTGTTCGACATGGTTAAATCTGGATTTTGGTCGGCAGATCTGTATTCTTTTATTTCTTCTTGGATGATGATTGGGTCATAAGAGATTGTATATGTATATTTAAGTTCAATATGGCTAGACTTACTCATTGGTTCTTCAGTATTATTAGTCAAAAAGATTTTTGATAGATGAACATACAACTATCGGTTTTGGTCCGTAACTAAGGTGTAGGATCATCGATGGGGCGGCAGCAAGGGACGTTCATGGAGCGGCATAACTGGGATTTAATCTAACTGGGACCAAGATGAGCATGCAAACCTGAATGGGGTGATGCCGCTCTCGAACCTGGTAGAGATGCATGCATGGCATTACTCATCAGAGAACCACCGCATGCAAAGTATCGGGTTAACACCCAAGGCCCCCACGTTGACAAGAAAAATCAAGCCCATATTGGCTAATTAGGCGTTGCCGGTTAATTAGCAATTAAATGAATCAAAAAAAAAGAGGAGGGCTGCCAGATCGAATCGAACCGGAGCACGGGTGAGATCCGGAGGAGGGGATGATCTGAACTGAACACGAGGAGGCGGGGAGGGAGCAGGATGCGGCTGGGTAAATACCTTGGTCGCGTCCGTCGTCGTCGTGGGAGGAGGAGACCGTGGATCCCGGCGACGGCGAGGGGCCCACTGCGATGGCGGCGACGCGGCCCACCTCAGCGCGCGTCGACTGCTTGCCCTCCCCGCCACTGCCGTCTCCCTGCTCCGTGGCGGGCGTGCCGGGCGAAGGCGAACGAGCTGGGGGAGAAATCGGAGGAAACGTATCAGAATGAGGAACCGAGACGCGGATGCTGCTCGCAGAACCCCCGACCCTGATGCGTGACAAAGTTCCGACGGACAAGGAGGCGGCGCCGGGTCTCGGGGGAGACGTCATCCTTCGATGGAGAAGGATGCATCGGGGTGGTTGCGAGGGAGGGGGTGGGGGAGAGAGATCTGGCGATGGAGACCGACGGGGAAAGCGGAGGACGTGCAGGTCATTTCGGTTTTTCACTCGCCTCGAAGGTGGGATTTTTTTTCTGCGCTTTTTTTGTTAGGGGATGGGTAAGACGAGGTGGGATCGCTGGGAGGTCGAACCATAAGCGAGGTTGAACCATCACGACGGCACATCCTGCTTTAATAGTAGAGATTCACAAGTTGAAGCAATATTTACATTTTCAAAAAATATATATCATGGTTGTCAAATATCTTGGTAACTCACAGATTTATTCTGAATTTCAAGATTTTTTTTTAGAAAACATACAATAATAATCCAGGCGATGGACCCGACTCTGTTTAATGCAGTCTCCTCTGCGTCAGCGATGACATCCAGAAAGGCGCGCAGCTTGCGCTTGAGCACCCTGTGCTGCTCGCTCCTCCATCACCTTGTACTTCTCGAGCAGGTGGCTGGACACCTTCTGCTTCACAATGGACAGCAGCGGCCGAACCACTATGGTGGCCACGAGCTCTGCCATCAGACTGCTCAGAGCTCGTAGCTGCACACGCAGAACCACTCATAGGGCGGAGGAGATAATGATGGTGTGAGCAAGCTAGATCCTTGCTGCTGAACCTGGAGAAGGGGCTGGGAACCAAAGCTGAAGTCCAGCCATTTACTGCATGTTTGTGTGGATCAATTGGTTGTGACGAATAAGAATAGAGGAAACAAAGCATACCTGGTGTTGTCGACGGCAAGCAGGACCAAAACGGTTGTGACATCCAAGACGGTGAACCTCAACCACAACACCAGCGTTCTCCTTCACAATAGTTAATGACCAAAACTTCAGAGTCTGCTAGGTGAGGCATAAAGATATATTACGATTTACAACACATAATTAGCAAATGGCCAAATGTTCCAACTAAGAGCAGTGAAGACACTTGATTCAGAGGATGTGAGAGATCCAGCAGAGCAGACTAAGAAAGACAACAAATACTTACCAGGACGAAGGGATGCCATCATGCACCTCCATCGCCTTGTACTGGTCCAGGCTTCACAATGGACTGGCCACCAGCTCTGCTATTGGAATGCTCAGAGCTCGTGACACATGCACAACACAAGGAAACACTATTGCAGTCCAGTGTGGAAAAGAAAGTAGTGGAGTGAGTAGATGCTTGCTTATGAGGAAAAATGGAAGCCAATGCGAGTATTGACTTTCTGGGGAACAAGTGGGAGCGTTTGGTTGCTTCCATCGATCATTACAAATATAAATTCTTGGTTGTGCAAGTTAAAAAAATGTTGGTTGTGCAAGTTCAAAAAAGAAAATGTTGGTTGTGCTTAATAAAATACCTCTATGGAGAAGTAGAGCGGGATCTACACTTCTTCAGCTAAAATGCAAGTCAACTGTCCAATCTTGCAATAGCTCAGCACCGGGTACTACTTTTAGACTGCACAATCAACTGAGTTTAAAATAAAATTATTCACTCCAGCTGACAACACCTCTGCAGGGCATTGTTAATTTTTGTGTTGATGCATAATAACAGGGACACCTAACTGAACCTTCTGACATCAATAAATTTTCTGGTTGATATAAAAAGAAAATAAATCAAATATATTTTTCGAGAAGATAAAGGATAACTGAATTCTCGCCTTAGTAGAGAAAGAATAATTAGATTAAGGATAGTTGGATGAGAAATATGCTTAGAACAATTTCATCAGTTTAAAAGGGAGCACATACATATAGACACAAAATCAGCAAATGTGCTACATGAACACCAACAAATAAGTGATAATAATACTCAGACCGGCAAAGCCATATTTTGCAGAAATTAGGTGTAACAAGTGGGTTGGTCATAGACTCAAAGTTATTCAAATTTGTGTAAAGATTCATAGATCAAGTGTCAACAACTCTAAATTTCGTAAATCTTCTCATTAAAGCAGCCCTACTGCCTTAAAAAAAGTGCAAGTACACATGCAGATCATGAGGGCATTGGTTGATGGGTAATGGGTTGGCCAGTAAAAATTCCATGTGCTCGTAACAAAACCATCTTTCCTGCCTTGAAGCCTAAGAAAGAATATGTATGCTGAGTACTTCGAGCGACAAATTTATTGATCCCCAATTTTTACTGATGCCCATGTGAAAAAATGGATCTGAAAAATAATAAAAAGAGCACATACCTTGGTGGCAGCTATTGCGGCCTACGAATCGAACAAACAGGTCCCAAATTTGCAGTTTACTGAAAGATAAGAAAGGACAACACCGCAATAAACACCTGAGTAGAGAATGACCAAAATGGAGCGCTCCATTTTCCTACATGACATTACTTTCTAGAAATGTCACAGGGTGCTTTTATAAAGACAACTACCATATGGGAGACCTGTTAAGAGTACAAAATAACATCTATTACCTTTAGGGTGTTTGGAGAACAGAGTTCACAACCATATGCATTTGATTGTACACCTAGCATTGATGATAGGAACTCGTCCTTGGGGTTCTAAATCAATTCCAAGAGGAAAGGCTTGTGCTTCAGCTCAAATCTCTAGTAGCTAGACGCTTTTCTGCAAGCACAAAGAGAAATAAGACAAACATATAAATAAATGTGTTCTTGTTCTCAAAAGGATGTGTGCGATAGCTACCGTACCTGATGCTCTAGTTTAGTTGGATCGAAAGTTCCCGCTATGAGGAAACAACTAATGATAAGGATGTTCACAGGGTCATGTCATTGCTTAGAAAGACTACTATCACAAAACATTGTTTTGTGCATATAAAGGTCTTTGTCTGAGTCAGCAACGGCCAACACAATTTGTGACATTGTATGATCAAGTTATCTGCTTCCTCGCGAATTTCCTGGTCATCTCATCTAGCTTTACATGCATACCATGCCTAATGCAAACCTGAAAAACACGAGGAAATGATCAAGGGAGAGGTCAAATTATGAGGGCCTGGCAGAATCGAGCTCGTTGGCTCGACAACCTTGGTCTTTGGAGACATCTCCACTATAGCAATGACCAGCCGCAAACATTACTAATTATCTAACACTGCCCAAAATAATTGCACTACAAAAGCAATCTTTACACTACAACTTATAAAGACTATAGCTCTCATCTCCTCTGTTTAGAGACATAGCTTACCACACTTATTTTTTTGTCATTCCATCTTCGTCCAGGCAGCCTTCCTGATTGAATAGGAGATTCCATCTCATTGGACTTGGTGTGCAGTGAGGCTGCCAAAGAACAAGAAAGAAATCAGTATAATGAGTTGAAAAATTAATGCACTCAATGACAATACACGACAATATTCAATTATGTCTCTAATCAGCTCTTGGGACTGTGAATTTTTATACATAGGCATAGAGGATGATCTAGAGATAGGGGTTGATACTTATGGCTATTAGTAGTACTCTTACACCACCGCGAACCCCGACGGGCACCCGCTATACGGCGCGTGCGCCGCAGCCTCCGCGGCGTCCTTCAGGCGCCCCTCTAGGTCGCCGACGGCTGATGTATGCCAAGACCTGCCATGCTCTGGCCCGTCTCGGCGTTCACCAGCCCGCCGGTGCGGTCCACCCGGTAGGCCAGCTCGTCCTTGTTGGCGGCGTCGATGTACACCGTGCAGTTCTCGTCGATCTCCTCCTGGATCAGCATCTTGGACAGCTGTGTCACCACCTGCTTATCGATCCACCTCCGGATCGGCCGAGCGCCATACACCTGCAACAATGTGGAACAAATTCAGAGTCAGCGTCCGAGCCCAAAGAAGGTGAAGAAATTCAGATTGTTGTCACGTACTGGATCGTAGGCTAGAGACAGGATGACGTCCAGCGCGGCGTCGGTGACGGCCAGGGCGACGCCCCGCTTGGCCAGCCGGACGGCCACGTCCTTCATCTACAGGCGAGCGACCTTCCTCAGCTGCTCGTGGAACAGCGGGTCGAACACCACAATCTCGTCCAGCCGGTTCAGCAGCTCTGGCCTGAAGTGCCTCCTCACCTGCACACATAAGCCACACGAAGTTCAGTATCAGAATACAGATTACAGAGATAGTTTTGGTGGTTCTGGAATCGAAAACGAACTAATCCATACATACCTCCTGCATGACGAGGTCGCGGGCGACCTTCATGGAGTTCTTGCCCACCATCCCGGCGAGGAGGTGCTCGGCGCCGAGGTTGAAGTCCACAGTCATGCCTTGCCCGTCGGTCAGCCGGTCGTCGTCGAGCACCTGGAGGAGCGTGTTGAACACGGCCACGTGCGCCTTCTCCACCTCGTCGAACAGGATAACGCTGTATGGCCTCCTCCTCAACTGCTCCATCAGCTGCCCGCCCTCCTCGTGTCCAACATACCTGCATTCAGAGAAACAATTTAATCAGCACCCAACAAATTCAGTCTTTGTTTACCCTCACAATTGCAGATGGAGGGTGAAATGTGAATAAGTAGTATCACTTAACAACATGAATTTAGTATTCAGAATTATAAATTAAATCCTGTAAGCATCCAATTCAGTCTTTCTCTACAGCTAAAAAATCCAGGGATAAAACGTTGAGCTGAATCATCAGTGACTCGGTGTGCTTACCCAGGTGGTGCTCCGATGAGGCGAGCGACGGAGTGCTGCTCCATGTACTCGGACATGTCGATGCGGATGAGCAGGTTCTCGTCGTCGAACAGCTGCTCGGCGAGCGCCTTGGAAAATATCAAGCCTTATATGGCATGAGGGGAAATTTATGTTTCCCTCCGTCCCAACGCGCGGCCGCCGCCTCCCGCGGGCACGACCTGCTCTTCGCCCGCGCGCTCCTCTTCACCGCCACTCCCGCCTCCCCCACCCCCGATGCGCTCACGCTCGCCGAGCCCCTCCTGGCCGACCTCGACGCCTTCGTCGCCGCCATGGACGAGATCTCCGGCGGGGCCTTCCTCCGCGCAGTGCCGAGCGGCGCGGGGGCGTGTCTCACTCGCGGAGGCCCGGCGGGGAGGGAGAGGGCGAGGCGGCGAGGAGGGCCGGTGGGAAGGGAGAGGGTGCGGGGGTGGCGGCGGCACCGAGCGGCGCGGGGGCGTGTGCGGCGGCGGGGGGCTGCGCGAGAGGAGCGGTTCGCCCTCGGGGATGGGGTCGGGGAGTGCGGGGATGGGGGGATGCCGTCGTGGGTTCGCACGATTACGAGTACGAGGAGGGTGGGGGAGGAGCGAACGAGGGGTCGATTTTTTCTTTCTTGCGAGGTGGGATCGATCGAGGTTTTTTTTTCTTTCTTGTCTGGTTAATCGTTTGGTTTACGAAGGGATGAAAAAAATCGAGGGAACTGTTAGCGAGGTCGAACCATCCTGAAGGTTGAACCATCACGACGGCACATCCTGCTTTAATAGTAGAGATTTTAGACTGTTATTTGGGTTGTTTTTGTCCTGTTCAGCTGTATTTTGGACTGACTTAAACATATTGGGTTGTTTTTGGCCTATTAGGTTGTTTTTTATCCTATATATATAAAAATAAATAATAAATATGGTAAACGGGACGTGTCGTGCCGGCCCGCGTGCCCAGCCCTCAGATCCAGGCACGGCCCGAGGCGGGCTGCGTGTCTGGCACGACTCGATTAGCCCGTGGCGTGTCGGGCCCATGTGCTTGCGGGCCGGCCCAAAAAGCACGACCCGTTTGGCCAGCTTTGGGTTCGATTAGGTTTCACCGGCCTGCTTTTTTTCAAGGTTTTCTCCACCGGTTCTTACGAGGATAGAAAAAAAACTGGCGGGGAGGGTGGTGGGAAAACGTGGGATTAAGGGATGAAAATCAATAGAAATCAGGAATAATCGTCCATTCATTTAATTCAATATTGTTTTACTCTAACGGAAGACACGTGGAGCGGTTTGCCTCATCCGGACCCGTTACACACACTCCACACCCTTTCCCTCCCTAAAAAAGTCTATACCCGTACCCTCCTAAGAGCATCTCTATCAGACCCCATAAACCGGTCAAACCCGTAAAAAAACGATCTGTTTAATATTTCGGTCGGAAAAACGTCATGAAGCAGACCCCGTAAAACTTGTTCGACCCTTAAACTTTTTAAGGGCCACGGTAAATCCATTCGCGAAAACCTTATATGTACAATTCCAAAGACAATATACAGTTCAATCCGTAAACCGGTCAAACCTCGGTGAAGCAGATGCGCCGCCGTGGAACTGGCCGGAATGTACCTCGAATTCATCGGAATCCGTCGCCGCACGCGTGAAGAAGCCCTACACGCCAGAATTTGCCGCCGCCGGCCCAAATTGCGGCTGGTTCGACCTCCATCGCCGAGGCGAGGCCATCCACGGTAGGGCGGAGCAGGCCACTGGCGGCCCGAATTAGGGCGGGGCGGCACGAGAGAAGAGCGAGGGAGGGGTGGGGGAGCTGGCGCGACCATGTCAGGGGGCGTGCATGCGGCGACGGGCAGTGTCGGACTCAAATCGGGGACGGACGGGCGCGTCAACGAGCGCATGGTCGGGGCGTACGACGCACCGCTCCTCCACTGCATGCATGGCCCAGAACGGGTGGCGTAGTGACGAGACGGGGGCGAGGCGGGCGGCGCCGGAGCGAGCTGGGGTGTCAAGGCGAGGCACGCCGTGGCCGGAGACGGCTTGTCAAGACGAAAGGGAAAAAAATACGGTTTCATTTACGGGTAGATGTAATTTCACACCTAAAAAACAGTTTACGGTGGCCTTTATATGCGTTTTTAAGGATTAACCCGTGTGCTACCCTCGTCTTTCCCTACCCCACCCATCAGCCGAATGAATACCTGGCACCTCGTCTTTCATTTACGGGCACGCGCCGGTTTAATTTCGCGTCTTTTACTGGGCGGGAAGCCCCAAATTTCGAAGCCCATGCCTCCTTCCGCAGCAAGCCTCGGGCTCTCTGTGACTGCCACACCGTTCCCACCGCCACCGCCCTTCCGGGACCCACAAGTCAGTATCCCACCAACTAGCCCGCACTCCCCGGCCGCGACGAACCCAAAATCCCCCGACGCCTGGGATTCGATCGATTGAAATCCGAAACTAAAAATCCGCCGAGAGGTTCCCCCGCTCCCCCGCCCCCTCCGGAAGTTCGAAAGCAGCGAGAGCCTGGATCCGCGGAGATGGCCGGTGCTCTCGCCGGATCGTGGTGACCTGCGGGGTGGGGTTTGGGTTCGTGCGCGCGGCTAAGATGGATTTCGCGGCGATGAAGCGGCGGGAACTGCAGGCGCTCTGCAAGGAGCACGGCCTCAAGGCCAACGGATCAAACGCCGACCTGGCCGCCCGCCTCGCCGCCACGCTCCCGGTATGGACTGTGGGTCCCCAGTCGCTCTCCTCGAACCCTCGCTTTTTCTCTTGGTTCCTCGCTATGCTTCACGCGACTCGAGCGGCTGTCAAAATGGAGGTGACTGATCCTTGTGTTGTTTGAACGCTTTGCAGATTTCCGGCGGTGCGGAGGAGGACGCCGTCGGCGTCGTTGTGGGGAAGGGATGTTTGAAGCGATCGTCCGGCGGCGCTATCGGCGGGGATTCGGATGCGGCCAAGAAGGTGACGTTTGTGTTGGAGGAAGAGGAGGAAGAGGAGGAGGCGGAGGTGGGTGACAGACGCCGGAGGTCCCAGCTGTTGTTGTCGCCGGTTGTTGCCAGGACGAGGGGTAGGCGGAGGGCCGAGGGTGCTCTCTCTCTCGCTGAAGAAGCTGGGGGGGAGGGTCGTACAACGCGTTCCCAAGTTGGTAGTGATTCTGCTGACGAAAGTGATGGTGGGAAGGCAGGTGCAGATGCTGTGACGAGGCGGCACACGAGGAATGCAGCCAATTTGGGTGCAGGTGATGTGGTTGAGAGGGTAGCTGGAGCTGCAGGTCGGAAAACCCCTGCCAAATCCGAGCAACAAGAGGTGGACGCTGGAGAAGCAGTTGGTAAGAAGCATCAGCTGAAGCGGAAGACCAGGGAGAATGAGGCTGACGATGTGGATGTCAGTGTGCAAGTTGGAGTTTCTCGCAGAAGCGCAAGGGCTAGTGCTCTTCAGTCTGAACCTGCTGCCGCACCGTCTCCTGTTGTTCACAACAAAAGAGGGAGGAAGAAGGCAGGAGATATCAAGGAACAAGATCGTGTCAAGGAGCAACCTACTGAAATTCAACATGTGGGCAGAAGATCTGGATCGGTTGTTGTCACTCCACTGACGCCTGCTGTTTCTGAAAATAAGAGAAGTAGGTCAAAGGTGCTGGAAGGGAAAACTGCCGTGGAGAAGGTTGCTGATGTGGAAATATCTGGTAGGACTACAAGATCAAGCTCCGTAGCAGCTGACGCGACGTCACCAATTGTTGTTGTGAACAAGAGGAGAAAGAAGGAAAGTGTCTGCTCAGATGAAGGGCCACATACAGTTCCAGATGTGACAAATGGTGCTCCTGTTACAAGGGTCTTGAGGAATAGAGCTATTCAGACCGTTGGCAGTACTGACTTGAAGGTAGCTCAGCCAACCATGCTCAATTCCGCCAAAGATGGCGTAGAAGATGGTGTGGCTAAGCGAGGTGGGCATGTGGGGTCCAAAAAGAGGAAAATGCCGAATGGTAGGGCTACAGTAGCCACAAATGGCGGTGAAATCCCATTTTCTGATAGCAATGGTAAGGCTTCTGCTATGGACATGCACTTAGAGATACCTGGGCCTGTGAGAAGATCAATGCGGAAATCTGTTGTTCCATTGTTTCTTGAGCATGAAACCAAAGGTATGCATGGAGATGTGGAGATCAAAGAAACAGTGACAAAACCTGTTGGGCGATCAACCCGGCGGTCTGTTGCCCCAGTTATACTTGAGAAAGAGTGCAAGGGTCTCACAAAACCTGTGGAGATCAAAGCAACAGTGACAAAACCTGTTGGGCGATCAAACCGCCGATCTGTTGCCCCAATTACTCTTGAGAAACAGTGCAAGGGTCTCACAAAAGAAATGGTTCCTCAAGCGCATGTTAAGGGACCAGCAAAGAAATCTGTTGTCTTGTCTATGACTGAGAAAGGAAGAAAGAGCATCGTTACAGACATGATTCCAGAAGCGCGTGCTGGAAGGTCAACGCGGAAACCTGCTCTTGCTATTGTTAATAGTAAGAAGAATGATCACTGTGAAGCAGCCAGCAGTGAGAAGTCTTCAAGTGCTAAGAGTGAGGAGTTGGAGAAGCAACAAACAGTCAAGGAACCTGTTAGACGGTTAACACGGAAATCATTTGTCCCAGCTGTGCTTGAGAAGGACAGGAAGGTTGTACCTGCAGAAATGAATCCTGATACACAGGTCAATAATGAGAATGGTGATCACACTAATATGGAATGTGCTAAGGGTGAACACTTGGAGAAACAACTAGTAGTGAAAGAACCATCTAGGCGATCAACGCATGAATCTGTTGCCCCACATGTGATGGAGAAAGAAATTAAGGGTTTACAAGAAGAATCAAAGTCTGAAGATCCTGTGAGCACATCCGTTCGTAAGCTGGCTGGTCCTAATGCGGTTGATAAGCAGAGCAAAGATCACAGAGAAATTGTCCCACATGTGATTGAGAAAGAAATTAATGGTTCTCAAGAAGAATCAAAGCCAGATGTTCCTGTGAGGACAGTGTGTAAACTGGCTGGTCCTAATGTGGTTGATAAGGAGAGCAAGTATCACACTGAAATTGTCAGAAGGGAAGAGTCAAGTGTTCGCCCAAGAAGCGCACAAACAAGACATTCTGTTCAGAATGATGCGAGTCTGCGGCACACAAGATACAGATCTTCAAAGCTAGCAATATCACCGCTACAGTCAAAGCCCACAGCTTCAAAGGGAAGACTGACAAAGAGGAGTGGAACTGCATCTTTGGAAGAAGTTATGCCTCCTGAAGAGCAGAAGGAAGAACAAATTGCTCATGGTGTCGACACGAGTGATACGATCGATGTTGCCAGTGCTAATAGCTTGGAAAGTGGGGTGCTACCTTCCCCAGCTGAAAAATCTGATTTGCGTGACTCCCAGCTTAAATCTCAGCCGGAGGGCACAGTTGTTGATTCCAGCATCAGCCTTGGTAAAGATGTTAGTAATAGCTTGGAAAGTGGGGTGCTACCTTCCCCAGCTGAAAAATCTGATTTGCGTGACTCCCAGCTTAAATCTCAGCCGGAGGGCACAGTTGTTGATTCCAGCATCAGCCTTGGTAAAGATGTTAGTACCAGCTTGGAGTTTGAGCTCGAGAGCCCAGTAGTAGGTCAGTAACTCAGTGTTATTGTTACTCTGAATTTGCTTTCTTATCATGTTGTTCTGTACAATTCCTTTTGGGGTAATGCGTATTTGTTCAAATAATGTTTCAGGTACCACTGACACTGAGAAGCCTTCGTCCGATTTAACTATTCCGGACTGTAAACATGTAGGTGATTTATCTGAGGAAGCCCTGGACTCAACAGAAAATGATGCTGGAAGGTGCTCACCAGATCTTGGAAACATAGAAGGACCTGATACACATAATACTAGTCCATCTTTTAAAAATGGCATAGAAGAATCAGATGTTCACAAGGTTGAATGTCAAGTTGAAACAGTTGCTTCATTAAAACCTGACTCATATCAAGGCTCTGATGAATATTCAACCAGAGTTGAAGAAAGTGTAGGTTTAATGTTTTCGTCTCAGCATAATAATGAACAAGAAGGTATATATTTTGTCTTCTGTCACAGGTTTCTATTGTAGAATGTCTAATTTGTGCTGTTCCTTTTTTTTCTGTGCAAAATATGAAGTGAAATCAATTTGTTTCTTAGGATTTACAGTTTCCACCCTCAGAAAAGATTGGGTTGCATCCGTGCAGCTGTATTCGTCAGAGGATGTACATCATACAGTAAGGTAAATGTATTTTTGATACCTAAAATTACAGATATGGTGAACGCTTCACTCTTCTAAAATTGTTAAATGCAATTTACAGGGATGTTACTAGAAAGGACGGGATCTGCTACAAGGAAGAGAAAACGGCCCTTATTCCTTCAGACATTAATGCTCTCCATGAAAAATCACATGCGGATGAACCTGGTAATCTTCTAAATTATTTCTTTTCTTTTTAGTGACTGTTTTGCGCAAACTCTCGTTTTTATCTTCTTTTATACTAATTCAGTAATATAATTGATATCTCTAGGCTGACCTGTGCATCTCCTACTGCAGCTGAGCACGTTTCTGGTGTTAGTGGAGCTCTATTTCGCATTTCACAGAGCACCACTATTGTTGATGAAGTTAATTCGGATTCTTCACAACTAGAATCAGTTGATGCTTTAGATAATCATATAGTATCTTCTAATACCAAAGGGCTTCAAAAGGATAACATAGAGGAATGCAATCTATACAATGCTAGAGTTACAGAAGGCATCCATGCAAGTGTCATGTCTGAAGCTGAACGGGTTGCGGTACCAGAAACATTAGCATTGCATGAGCTGCTTAAGCGCAATCTGGAGGGTGATGATCTCGAAGTACAAAGCTTTAACCACTGTGAAGATGAATCTCCAAAACAATCTACATGTGAGGGTCAAAGCTTTTTAGGGTCAGGTAAATATTTCTGATAACTTATTAGATTAATCTGGGACACGGTCTGTTTGATTCGATAGTACTCTCATCATTTTGCAAAAAAGTGACATTTTGGGTATTGATTTTGTCTGCAAGATTTAACACTGACCAGTAGTTTCTACCATGTATATATATGAAACCCAACAAAATTAAAATACTCTGAAATATTTATGAGTCACATCTTAACATATGGTTTTTAAGTTCCCAATCTAAATATTTAAAAGAATATTGGCAGTCAAGAATCTAAAAAGTTTGAATGAAGGTGCTGTTTGACAACACCACTTCTAGTTATTTGTCAACCGGAGACAGTAAAATATTTGCTCTCCATATTATCTTATGACTTGCACTTTTACATCAGGTATTTGTCAAACTGTTTCACAAAGGTATACAGATTTAGTTTGTGTCAAGGATCATGAAGATGAATGCAATCAACACAGTGAAGATCAGCTTACTTCAGGCATCCTAGGAAGTGGCATGTCTGAACCTGCACTTGTTGAACGATCGGAAATTGGAATGGCTTTGTTCCCAGCTGCAGAAACATCACCATTTTCAGATGAGCAGCTTAACACCAAGCTGGAGGGCAACGCTGAACAAAGCCTTATCAGTGACAAAGACAGCAGCAATATTACTCTCACTGATTTTTTGGGAAAGAATCATCTGTCTAGCTTCAAGGGCCCTATAATGGATCCTTGGCATGACCAGGAGCTCCCAAATGACATGCCTGCACCTAAACCTCCTGAAGAATCTGCAGTTTTTCTGGATGACAAAGTCTCGGGTTCCGTGCAAAGCCGTAGCTCTGATAAAGATGGTAGCAACATCTCTGACACTGGATCTTTGGGAAACAAGAATCTGTCCAGCATGAAGGACCCTTCAATGGATCCTTGCCATGACCAGGAACTCCCCAGTGACCTTTCAATGGATCCTTGCCATGACCAGGAACCCCCCAGTGACATGCCTGCACCTAAATCTCCTGAAGATCTTGCAGCTTGTATGGATGAGAGAGTGTCAGGTTCAGTAGGTTAGCATTGGTCCTCTTTTGTCTTGTCAAATAAATTCCTTAAGTTCCTTTGTATGATATTTACTTTCCCTAACGTGTTTCCTGATTCCAATTTTTACATCAGGGATTTGTCAAACTAGTGCAAGTATAGTCAAAGGAAACCACATTGCTATGGATCCCCACTGTGCTGTGAAGCAAGTGGATAACCTGAGCCAATCTGCAGCTGCCTTGCTGAGAAATAGGAAGAGAACACCTTGTAAGCCCGATGGTCTTGAGCCTCTCAGTGATGACTTGTTTGTGATTGATTCATCAACACCTATGGAGCCTCTACTGGCGGAAGCAGGACTCAAAGTTGGCAGTCCTGACAAGAAACTACCTATGGAGCAGGTTCAGCAAGATGATTTACAAGTGCAAGAAGGTAAGGATCTGTTGTCTCAAGGAGAAGTGCTTTGTTTGCTCCATTGAGTTATATATTATTTGACAGGAATATATAAATATCTGTCAGGTACCGTAGAGAAGCCATCATTAGATTCAGCCACATCAGAGAGTAAACATGAATGTATATTACCTGATAAAGCAGGTTATCTCTCATTGAAGAATGAGATATATCCATCAAGTATTGAACAGTCCCTTTCCTCGCAGGATGATGTACAAGTAGAGGCAGGTTAGGATCTTTTATATAATCTCTAAAGGATGAGTAGTTTGGCTGCCCAGTTGTGTTATGTGTTAATTTGAGAGGAATATATCAAAATTTGTCAGGTACCCTAAAGGAGACAGCACTAGGTTCGACTACACCAGAGTGTAAAGATGAATATGAATTTCTTGATGAAGCAGATCCACACTCATTGAAGCACGAGAGAGGTTCATTGATTGTTGAACAATCACCATTTAGTCTGCCGAAGACCCTTTTCTCGCAGGGAAGTGTAGAAGAACCCAGTGAATGTGTTGTCCTTTCTTCAGCAAGAGTTCAGTCTGAAAATGGAGTTTGCGAGTCAAATTCTGGTTCCGACCGTGATACTAGTGTAGACTTTAGTGCAGTTTCCAAAAGTAAAGATTGTCTGGATACTTCTGAGCAAGATAAGGAAAATGAAGGTATATTATAACAGAGTCCCTTCGTTCTTTCATAATGCGTGGAAAAGATACATGTTATGATATTCAGCTGTTTGAAGGCTAAATACGTGATGTGAATGATAACATATTCTTTCAGGATTAACGGAGGCTAGTCATCAACAAGGTGATCTCCAAGTACAAGAAGGTAATGATCTGTTATCTAAAGGAGGAGTGGCTTGTTTGCACCATTGAGTTATTTTCTATTTGACACGAATATGTAAATATCTATCAGATACCGTGGAGAGGACAGTACTAGGTTCAGATGTACCAGAGTGTAAACATGAATGTGGATTACCTGCTGAAGCAGAACCCCGCTCATTGATGAATCAGAGATCAAGTATTGAGCAATCGGCATTTGCTGTGCAGTCCCTTATCTCAAAGGAGGATGTTCAAGTACAAGGTAAGGATCTATTATTCCCTCCGATCCATATTACTTGTTGCTCAAACGGATGTATCTGGCATTGAAATACGTCTAGATACATCCGTTTCAGTGACAACTAGTCTGGATCGGAGGGAGTATATATATGCTCTAAAGGATGGGTGGTTCAGTTGCAACATTGAGCTGTATTTTATTTGATCTGTATATATAATTATTTGTCAGGTATTGTAGAGAAGACAGTAGTAGGTTCAGCTACACCGGAGTGTAAACATGAATGTGTATCACCTGATAAAGCAGGACCACGCTCATTGAAGAATGCGAGATATCCATCAAGTATTGAACAATCTAAATTTCATCTGCTGTCCCCTTCCTCGCAGGATGATGTACAAGCACAGGAAGGTAAGGATCTTCTATATAATCTCTAAAGGATGAGTAGTTTGGTTGCCCTGTTGTGTTATTTGTTAATTTGAGAGGAATATATCAAAATTTGTCAGGTACCCTAGACAAGACAGCACTAGGTTCAGCTACACCAGGGTGCAAAGATGAATATGGATTTCCTGATGAAGCAGATCCACATTCATTGAAGCACGAGAGAGGTTCATTGATTGTTGAGCAATCACCATTTAGTCTGCCGAAGACCCTTTTCTTGCAGGAAAGTGTAGAAGAACCCAGTGAATGTGTTGTCCTTTCTTCAGTAAGAGTTCAGGCAGAAAATGGAGTTTGCGAGGCAAATCTTGGTTCAGACCATGATACTATTGCATACTTTAAAGCAGTTTCCAAAAGTGGAGATTTTCAGGATACTTCTGAGCAAGATGGTGAAAATGAAGGTATATGATAACAGCCCCTTTGTTCTTTCATTGTTCTTCTATGAACATGTGGAATAAATACACATTATGATATTCAACTGTTTGAATGCTATATACACAATGTGATTGATAACATATTCTTTCAGGATTAACGGAGGCTAGTCATGGACTAGAGCAGGTGGCAACTGGTCAGCTAGATTTGGAGGCTGTAAATATAATGGAGTATGTGTAATTCATCTCAGAATCAATAGAAGCATGGATATAACTGTTTTGTTTGACCGCTTTAACATGCAAATTATTAATTTCCAATCCCAGGGACGCTGATTCTGAGGAAGTAGCCTATGATGAAGAAAATAAGAAGCTTGTTCATCCTACAGACATGAATTCTTTGTGTGAAAAAATAATTGTCAGCAGACCTGGTAATCACCTTAATTTGTTGAGGAACTACCTTTCATATCAACATTGTTTCATCGGTAGATTAGCAGTTTCCTGTTGGGCATACAAGTAGCATGCACCTATACTTGTGCAGAATCTAATGATTTTTCACTTACTGCAGTTGAGCATGCTTCTGGTCTTGGTGATTCTTTATTGAGCAGGTCACTAATTCCTTCTACTGACAACAATGATGTGCTTCTGAGTTCTAATCCTTGCCTGTTTGAATCAACTAATTTCCTGGATGAAATAGATTCGTCAAATACTAAGGCTTTGCAGCAGGGTCTCAAAAAGCAGCAATGTGATGAGTGCAAGGAATACCAAATTCCTTTTGAAGCCGGTATAAACGATATGATTGAAACTGGCACTGAAAAAGACAGAGACAGTGGAGTTCCACCACTTCCATCTGAACAAACATCAAATATTCTTATGGAGCGGCTTAACACTAAGCTGCTGGGCACAGAAGCTCCGGAATTTGACCTTAGCTGTGACAAAGATGGTAGCGATTATTTAGAGACTGAACCTGCTGTGAACAATGTTTGTAGAAATATTCTTATGGACTACAGTTTACCAAAGGATTGTTCTACGGATGATTACCAGCAAATGGGGCTCTTTGAAGACCTTTCTGAACAAAAATCTCCTGACAATGCTTCTGTGTGCTGGGAGGACAGTGATCCAAGAGGAGTGTCAGCTACCATTGAGAAGCCTTCACCTTCATTTGATTTAGCAATTCCAGATTTTAAACATGAAGGCGCTCTAGCAGAGGAAGCAGTGTACTCAATGAAGAATAACACTGAAAGCTGTTCACGAGATCACAGACGATCGTCCATTGGGCTTCATCACTTGTTCTTGCAGGAGTCATTAACAGGATCAGATTTGCCTGGTGATCTTGTGCTTCCAAGTACTGAGAATGAAGATGGTTCCAACACTTGTCATGCTGAAAAAATTCCAGGATTTAAACATGAAGGTGCTCTATCAGACGAAGCAGTGTACTCACTGAAGAACACTGAAAGCTCTTCACGAGATCAGAGACGATTGTCCATTGGGCTTCATCACTTGTTCTTGCAGGAATCATTTAAAGGATCAGATGTGCATGATGATCTTGTGCTTCCAAGTACTGAGAATGAAGATGATTCCAACACTCGTCATGCTGAAAAAATGGTTTCTTCAGAACCTGATTCACATCAAGGCTCTCGTGTAGATTTAAGTATGGTTGAAGAAATTAAGGGTTTGTTTTCATCTCAGAGAGACTATGAACAAGAAGGTATGGATTTATCTATTACCTAGTACTCCCTTTGTTTCTTTTTGCTTCGCATATTAGGTTTATCATCAGTATCTTTTTGATGTTTGACCAAATGTATAGAAAAAAAATATCATCATTCCAAATACCAAACTAATATCATTAGATCTATCATGGAATATATTTGTACATTCTATGTATTTATTAGGCATTATATATGTTAATAACTTTTAGAACAAATTAATTCAAGCTTAATATTTGCTACACAAAGTTTGACTTGAGACAAACCTAATATGTGAAGTAAAAAGAGATGGATGGAGTACTAGTAGGTGTCGGTTTTAGAATATCAATTTCTTGTTGTTCCTCTGTTTACTATTTTTCTATGCAATACCAGAACTAAATTATGTTATATTCTTTTAGGATTCTTGAGTTCCAGCCACAAAACAGAAAATGTTGCATCTGCCCAGTTGGATATATCAGAGGATCGTAATCTCATGAGAAGGTAATTTTACTCTAGATTAAAATAAGTAAATCTGCAATGAACGATATGTGGCCATTTTTATTAAAATGAGAAGTCCAACCTATAGGGATATTATTACCGAGGTGATCTGCAAGGAGGAAGAGAAACGTGAACTCATTCCTTCTCTTGACACTGACACCCCTTGTGGAATATCACATACTGATGAACCTGGTAAACCTTGATTTTGTTGTTCTTGTTTGTACAGACTTAAACCATAGAAGCTTTATTAAAATATATTTCTTCTATTCAGATGAACAGCAAATAACACTGCTGCAAGCTGCGGAAACATCGGCGTCAGCAGATAAGCAGCTTAGCTCTGAGTCGGCGGAGGATGAATTTAAGGAACACAACGTTAGTAGTGAAGTAACAAGTGGCATTTTTGGTGTTGGATCGGTGAAGAGTAATCTATTCCATTTGCACGAAGACTCTCACACCAATCCTATCCAGGGAAAGGATCTCCCAAATGACCTATCTGCACCTAAATCTCCTGTACAATCCACCACTGGTCAGGCTGAGAGTCTTTTAGGATCAGGTCAGTAGTTGTGATGACCTGATTGGATTTTCTAACCTGGATGTATTTTAATTCCTTGAAATTTACTTATTGCATTGTGCTGAGACACTTTTATCAGGCCTTTGTCACACTGTTGTTCGAAGGAGTACAGAAGAAATCCACACGAAGCTCCAACATAAGCGTAAAGAGGAATGCAGCGAGTACATTGATGATCAAGCCACTCTCATGTCTGAACGTGCACTGTTTGGAGGATCAGTAAGTGGAATGACACTGCTGCCAACTGCAGAACCATCTTCATTGCCAGAAGAGCAGTTTGACCCTGAGCCCGAGTGTGATGGATTTGAGGAACCTGACTGTAGTTATGATGAAGATGCAAGCTACTTATTTGGTTCTGGATCTGTGAAGAACAATGTACCCCATCTGGGTCATAAGGAGGAATACTATGAGCACAGTGATGATCCATACATAAGTGGCATGCCCAAGCCCTCACTGAACGGAGAATCAGAAAGTGGAGTGGCACTGCTGCCAGCTGAAGAAACACCAGCATTGACAAATGAGCACCTTAACTTCAAGATGGAGGAACCCAGTCTTTACTTCGATATAGACATTAGTGACATGTCTGATACTGGATTAATGGAGAACGACAATCTATCTAGCTTGCCCAAAGAGAATTATATGGAAACGTGGAAACAAGGTGAGATTTCAATTGGCACGTCTGCAGCAAAGTCTCTAGGAGAATCTGCAGTTTGCTCAGATGACAAGGTTCCTGGGTCAGGAGGTCAGCATATTTCTTTAATTTTTATACTGTTTCTTTTTGCCAGGAACTATTTTAGTTCCATCCCTGCTATATATGTTGCTTATTACGTTTCCTGACACTTGACATCAGGAACCTGCCAAACTAGTGGGCGATGACGTATAGATGAAATTAGCACAAAGCTGCTGAGCTTCAAAATTTCGAGCGCAGTCAAGGGAAGTTACATTGCCCTGGACTCTGCCGACCCGAAGCAAGGCGACAACCCAAGTCCGTCTGCTTTACTAGGGAACTGGGAGAATGTTCCTGCAACCGAAACAGATGATCCTGCAAAGCAAAACAGTGACTGCTCGGTTCCAAAGGACTCCTCAAGGCGAGAGGCCACCGACGGATTGTAGATTGTTAGGCTAGTGTTTTGGTTCCGTTCTTCAACCTTTGCCTGAAGGAAGTGATTATGTCTTCTAGGATGCGAAATCGATATCCATGCTTGTCTTAAAACCATTACCGTTTAGTGTGTCCATGATAATAGTAAGAGATTGATGCAATTGTCCATAATAGGTTGGTTTTTGCAGTCTATGAGAAAAGCGTAGTTGTTAATATCCCTGCGTTTGTTCAATATCATATCTCTACGTTCTGCTGTCTTATTTTGAGTCGAATGTATGTTCAGGAGTTGCGTTTTGTAGTTCGGCGTTTCTGGTCAATTGGTTCGTTGCAATTGTATGCCTCAGAACAACGTGGGCAACCCTTTGAAATTTAACAATTGTTATCTGTATTTGAAAGTGTTTGCTGAACCTTCTAGACTGCTTTAGATTCTCAACGGCCGCAGAGAGTCCTAAAATTCAAACTGGTGCAGTTCTAGATCAGGTAGGAGAAGAAAAAGAACACACGGGCAATTCTCCAAATATGATTAATTATAAGGTGGTGGCCATGGTCGACAAGAGCGATGTGCGGCCACGTAGAGGTTCGGTGAAGCCCAAAACTGGGGGTCCTGAGCAAGCATCCCAATAGTTGATATTTAAACAAACTGCAACGGACATGTGAAATTCCGTTATATCTATGTCAATTAGAGTCGGTGATTAGTCATTTTTTATAAATTCTTTATTGAAGAATTACTAAGTGAAGAAATATAAAAAAAATAAAAACTACGTAGCGCATAAAGTACTCACGTGCATGTGAAACATGATAATAATAAAGTCGTCATGATGAAATAAAGTAAACACGAGGTATAAATAACATGTAACCAAAATAAGCAGGCGGAAGGTAAAGTGATTGAAGAATTTGAATTGAGAAAATTATGAAATTCTCGAGTGAAAGTCTTCAAACAATATGGATCAATTTCATCAACATGTAATGAGGAAATGAAAAGGTTGAAGAAATAAAACTAGTTACTCGATGAAGACAATGATTTGTTCTACCAGTTCGAACTCTTGTGACAATTGTATGTCTGGTTGAAACGGTGTGAAATTCAAACGAGATGACACACATCCCTCACTGTATTCTCCTTGAGCTAAAATTACACAGACTCCGTCCAACCACTCGTGATAAGTCTTCAAGGTAGACTTCCAAACCTTCACGGACTTGGTCACACGACAATCCACAATTAATCTTGTATGCTCTAGACCATGACACTTAACCGTCTGAAAGATACATAGTCTTCAATGGTAACAGACGTCGATTTCATACAAAACAATTTCTTCAGTGATGCTGAATCACTTTGAGGCTCTGGGTGTATAGGCTTTTCCTCACTCAGAATTCTCTCAAAATCTTCAGAGGAAGGGTTGCTCTAGATGACACTTGTCAATCTCTCTCTCGGAGTAGCCAACCAATAAATGGTTGTGGGACTGACTATTTATAGTTAGGGGGCAACCCGATATGATATGACATAAATGCCCCCCTTTAGATATTACGATTGTCGGGACAAGGATCCACCAGACAACTCCCATACAGCGTAGCAACGATCAGAAATTTGAACTCACAAATTCTTTGGTGCTATCAATTTCCTCACGGTAGGCAATTCACATTGGTCAAATCCTAACTCCTAAGTCAGACCAATTTCCTTAGTGGTCAGAATAATTTCGTACCTGTCACTGAAGAACTCGACTGTACAATATGATATTTCCAAAGTCTTAAGTCAAAGAAATAGATAGGCGTAGGTTTTGATAAGAACATCACTTGGCAATACACCTATGTATTACCTGGACCACCTTTAACTGTACGGTGTTTTCTTGTTTTCTATGACTCAATAAGAGGAAAATATTCTATGAAAACAAAGTCTTCAAGCTTCAAAGTCCTCACTTCAATTTCTTCAAAGGTCACACCAGATTCTTCACATCAATTCCTCAAGAAGAGCACGAAAGTATTCACTTGAAAAAATAATTAAGGGTCGTATTTCATCCGTTAAACCAAACTCTTGAGGGACTATAGTACATGTGTAGACTCATAAACATATTAGTCCCTTAACCCATTTGTCTTTAATACTCCAAAACCACTAAGGGGGCACTAGATGCACTTACAACCTCCCTCTTTTTAGCGATTGATGACAAATAGGTTAAGTTTTCAATGAGAATAAAAATATAAAGTGTAAGTAAAGAGTATGAATAATTTGATTATAAGATATAGAGGAACTCCCCCTCAAGATGTACATATTGAAGAATTTGCTTTGGATTGCAAATGTACATGGCATGATGAAATTGTGTAGATCTCCCATTATATCTTGGAATCCATTCGTGCATTAAAAATATAATATGAAGAATTTGAAATACATGATGGAAAATGGTGTATCAGGAAATTCAGCATGCGTGCATAGATAAGTTTGAGGAATAAGCATCCACAAAAGGTTCAAAAGAGTCAGACCACCATCGATCTTAAGTTTACAACTCGTTACATAAAACACGACAGAAGAACGAGAGTTGTAACTTAATCAAAAGTATCAACCCATATAAAGACCCGCTGGAAGACTAACTTAAATTTCTCTCCCTTTGTCAATAAATGACCAAAAGAAGACGAAATTGAGGACCAATGCCCGTGAAGAATTTCATCCTGAAGGTGGTGGAGGAGCGCCCACGTTATTGTTGGGGTCGATTGTTGAAGAAGAACCATCATCAGTATCATCAAGGTCTCCAGCTTCACTAGTGATGCGCAACGACGAATATGAGCCGGGCTCAAGTGGAGGAACTTGAACTTTCTTGAACTTCTTCATGGGTGGGTATGACCAATCAAAGTTTTGTTGGAAGTCCATGGCTCCATTTTCTTTAGCAAACTTGAGATATGATAGAATGGCCGACCAACAATCAAAATTCTCACGGGCTTAATAGTGATTTTTCCTCACTGAGTTCCGCGTCACCGTCATGTTGTGCACAATAGTACCAAGCTGAGTGTAGGATCGAAAGTATGTCTAGAGGGGGGGGGGTGTGATTAGACTATTTGACAAGATAACTTTTTTGCCTTTTCCCAGTTTTACTTGAGAGGCAACTATGACAGTTATAACAAGTAAAGTACACCCTACACATGCAGTTCTAATAGTATAACAGCGGAAAGTAAACATGCAAGTGTAAACAGAGGAGTAAGCTAGGGAGATCAAACACATAGGTTGACACGACGATTTTTGACATGGTTCCGATAGGTGGCGTTATTGTACGTCCATGTTAGTGGAGACTTCAACCCACGGAGGGTAACGACTGTGAGAGTCCACGGAGGGCTCCACCCACGGAGGGTCCACAAAGAAGTGGCCTTGTCTATCCCACCACGGTTTACGTCAACGTCCTTACTCACGGTAGATCTTCACAAAGTAGGCGATCTCCTTGCCCTTACAAACATCTTGGTTCCACTCCACAATACGAAGTAGGAGGCTCCCAAGCGACACCTAACCAATCTAGGAGGCACCACCCTCCAAAAGGTAGTAGATGGGGTAGATCAATAAACTCCTTGCTCTTGTGCTTCTAAAGATAGTCTCCTCAACACAAATCACACTCTCACAGAATATGAATGGGTAGGAGAGGTTGATTTGGTGGAAAGCAGTTTGGGGAGGCTAGAGATCAAGTTTCAAATGATTGGATTGGAATATCTTGGTCTCAACACATGAGTAGGTGGTTCCCTCTCAGAAAATGGATCTGGAAGTGAAGTGTGTGTTTTCTGAGTGCTTCTCCCACGAATGAGAGGTGGGTGAAGGGGTATATATAGGCAGCAGCCAAAATCCAACCGTTACACACAAAATTTCAAACTCGGTGACACCGAAGTGGACAACTCGTTGGTACCGACTAGTACTAAAAGTGTGAACTTTTGAATCTCGGTGAGACCGATATATAGAACTCGGTGGCACCAAAAAGGTGCCTAACGGTCAGATGACCAAACTCAGTGGCACCGATACTCAAAGTCGGAAATTCCGATTTTATGTATCTTGGCAACAGAATGTTGGTCACACTGAATTCGGTAGCACCGATGTAGTTTTGGTTGCACCGATTTGGTGGAAATGGCTAGGGTTCTTTTCGAGGTTCAAACTCAGTGTGTCCGATGTGGAAATGTTGGTGACACCGAATTTGTGAATGTGAAACTTGATAGGGTGTATATGTGGAAAAAATGACTGAGTGTTTTGGTGGCTAACTTTGAGCATTTGAGCAATCAGTTCATTTTACAACCTCACCCCCTTTAATAGTATTGGCTTTCATATGGACTCAAAAGTGATTTCTCACAAATATAAAATGAAGAGTCTTCTAGCTTGAAGCTTGAGCCAATATTATTCCTTTCTTGCATCAAGGGGTATCTCCACATAAACCTTAAGCCATAACATCTTGTGAACTTTTCTAAAATATACCCGGAAAACACATTGGTCCAATGATGCATATGTTGTGATCAATTATCAAAACCACCATAGGGAGCAATTGTGCTTTCAATCTCCCCCTTTTTGGTAATTTATGACAACATATAGATCAAAGCTTCAACAAAAGATATAATCAATGATTAGCATCGACGCTTTGAGAATTATGTGAAAAGCAAGAGCTCCCCCGAAATTTGTGCATTATTTAAAATTTGCATTTGAATGCAAATGCACAATCGATTAGGATCATGGGTTACTCTTCCATGTCACATACATCTTGGTGGTGCGTAAAAATAATAGCAATGCACATGACACCAACAAGATAAGTGAGTGATCATCAGAAGGATAGCTAAAGGATGATATTGTAGCATCACACAAGATAAAGCGTATGATCAATCACACAGATAGGATAAAGTCATCCAAAAACGAAAGTTTCTAAAACCAAACAGAGCAAATAAAGTCAAAAGCTATCTCTCACACAAAGTCTATGATCTATACATTTCTCCCCCTTTGGCGACAGGTGAGCATCTGAATGTAAGGTGCATATCCACAGGATCTCTTCTCATCCACAACAGTCCTTCGGATAGTCTCAACTATCAAGTCCATCACTCTAAATCTGGTATGGGTATTAAGTACGTGCAGCAGGTTGATAGAATATCCTCTAATCATCTTCTCATCTCCTTACTTAGGCATGAGGGTGTATCGTAGTATAGTGTTCCTCGTGGGAATGCCAGCTTGCAGAAAATATACTGAACCAAACTTGTGAATGGCCAAGTACTGATGTGAACTGGTCTTGTACATATTGTGCATACACATCTACATCCGCATGCCTATTGTACATATTGTGCATATGGAGTTGTGCATATGGATACACATCTACATATTGTACATATTGTGCATATGGAGTTGTGATTCTGCTTTGCTTGTGCATACACATCTACATCCGCATCTTCCTGCTTGGGGACACCAATGATTGCAGCCCATTCAACAATTGTGGCTTCATACTTGTGACCATCAGTCATCCAGACTAAAGTGTCATCTCCATAGAAATGAACAATTGCATAGAATTGCATGATAAGCTCGTCATTCCATGGGGTCATCTCCTTTCCAACAAAATCTTCTATGTCAACTAGTCTGAAGTTCTCTTGAACACGTGGAAAGAAATTCTCATTTTCCTTAATGTATGCCCAGTCGACTGTGACAGCCCGAGACTGACGCTCCAGAAGATTCCCCTCTTTTCCGTTGTTGGCGTGTGTTTATTTTTATTTGTCGCATCATCATTGCATCATGCGCATCATCGGCATTGCATCGGCATCGCGTTGCTTCCAGCTTTCAAAACCTCCATCTGATATTAGTTGTCGGTTCTCTTCGTTTTCGTCGTTGTCCGTTTTGAGCCCGACCACACACGCACGCGCCCACGACATCGTCAAAACCTTGTTTTTAAAAATGTGTATAAAACTTTCTTTGATCGGGTTGAAACTTGGCGTGCAGTCTTATTTAGTTGTAGGTAGGCCGCCTGCCAATTTTTGTTGCAATCGGAGTCCGTCTGGTACCCGAACGGTCGACCATAGCGGCACCGTCTTCGGTTATTCGTCGGACGTTTTTCGGTATTTTAAATCGGTTGCCGCGCCGCACTACTTGTTGGGGAACGTCGCAAGGGAAACAAAAATTTTCCTACGCGCACGAAGACCTATCATGGTGATGTCCATCTACGAGAGGGGATGAGTGATCTACGTGCCCTTGTAGATCGTACAGCAGAAGCGTTAGTGAACGCGGTTGATGTAGTGGAACGTCCTCACGTCCCTCGATCCGCCCCGCGAACAATCCCGCGATCAGTCCCACGATCTAGTACCGAACGGACGGCACCTCCGCGTTCAGCACACGTACAGCTCGACGATGATCTCAGCCTTCTTGATCCAGCAAGAGAGACGGAGAGGTAGAAGAGTTCTCCGGCAGCGTGACGGCGCTCCGGAGGTTGGTGATGATCTTGTCTCAGCAGGGCTCCGCCCGAGCTCCGCAGAAACGCGATCTAGAGGAAAAACTATGGAGGTATGTGGTCGGGCAGCCGTGAGAAAGTCGTCTCAAATCAGCCCTAAAACCTCCGTATATATAGGTGGGAGGGAGGGGAGGAGGCAGCCTCAAAACCTAAAGGTTTGGCCGAAATTGGAGGTGGAGGAGTCCTACTCCAATCCTACTTGGAGTAGGATTCCACCTTCCCACTTGGAAACTCTTTCCACCTTGTGTTTTTTCCTTCTCAAACCTTATGGGCCTTAGTGGGAACTTATTCCAGCCCACTAGGGGCTGGTTTATCTCTTCCCATAGCCCATGAGACCCCTTGAGGCGTGACACCCCTCCCGATGGTCCCCGGCACCCCTCCCGGCACTCCCGGTACACTACCGATGAGCCCGAAACTTTTCCGGTAATGCACGAAAACCTTCCGGTAACCAAATGAGGTCATCCTATATATCAATCTTCGTTTCCGGACCATTCCGGAAACCCTCGTGACGTCCGTGATCTCATCCGGGACTCCGAACAACATTCGGTAACCAACCATATAACTCAAATACGCATAAAACAACGTCGAACCTTAAGTGTGCAGACCCTGCGGGTTCGAGAACTATGTAGACATGACCCGAGAGACTCCTCGGTCAATATCCAATAGCGGGACCTGGATGCCCATATTGGATCCTACATATTCTACGAAGATCTTATCGTTTGAACCTCAGTGCCAAGGATTCATATAATCCCGTATGTCATTCCCTTTGTCCTTCGGTATGTTACTTGCCCGAGATTCGATCGTCAGTATCCGTATACCTATTTCAATCTCGTTTACTGGCAAGTCTCTTTACTCGTTCCGTAATACAAGATCCCGCAACTTACACTAAGTTACATTGCTTGCAAGGCTTGTGTGTGATGTTGTATTACCGAGTGGGCCCCGAGATACCTCTCCGTTCACACGGAGTGACAAATCCCAGTCTTGATCCATACTAACTCAACTAACACCTTCGGAGATACCTGTAGAGCATCTTTATAGTCACCCAGTTACGTTGCGACGTTTGATACACACAAAGCATTCCTCCGGTGTCAGTGAGTTATATGATCTCATGGTCATAGGAATAAATACTTGACACGCAGAAAACAGTAGCAACAAAATGACACGATCAACATGCTACGTCTATTAGTTTGGGTCTAGTCCATCACATGATTCTCCTAATGATGTGATCCCATTATCAAGTGACAACACTTGCCCATGGCCAGGAAACCTTGACCATCTTTGATCAACGAGCTAGTCAACTAGAGGCTTACTAGGGACAGTGTTTTGTCTATGTATCCACACAAGTATTGTGTTTCCAATCAATACAATTATAGCATGGATAATAAACGATTATCATGAACTAAGAAATATAATAATAACTAATTTATTATTGCCTCTAGGGCATATTTCCAACAGTCTCCCACTTGACTAGAGTCAATAATCTAGTTCACATCACCATGTGATTCCAACGAATCCAACACCCATATAGTTATGGGGTCTGATCACGTCTTGCTCGTGATAGAGGTTTTAGTCAACGGTTCTAAAACTTTCAGATTCGTGCGTTCTTTACAAATCTTTATGTCATCTTATAGATGCTGCTACTACGTGCTATTCGGAAATGCTCCAAATATCTACTCTACTATACGAATCCGTTTCACTACTCATAGTTATCCGGATTAGTGTCAAAGCTTGCATTGACGTAACCCTTTACGACAAACTCTTTAACCACCTCCATAATCGAGAAAAATTCCTTAGTCCATTAGTTACTAAGGATAAATTTCGACCGCTGCTGGTGATTCAATCATGGATCACTCTCTGTACCTCTCAACATACTTTGAGTCAAGGCACACTTCAGGTGCGGTACACAGCATGGCATACTTTAGATTCTACGGCTAAGGCATAGAAGACGACCTTCGTCTATTCTCTTTATTCTGCCGTGGTCGGGTTTTGAGTCTTACTCAAATTCACACCTCACAACGCAACCAAGAACTCCTTCTTTGCTGGTCTATTTTGAACTCTTTCAAAAACTTGTCAAGGCATGCATCTTGTTGAAACTTCTATTAAGCGCTTTCGATCTATCTCCATAGATCTTTGATGCTCAACCTTCAAGTAGCATAATCCAGGTACTCCTTTGAAAACTTCTTTCAAACAACCTTGTATGCTTTACAGAAATTCTACATTACTTCTGATCCACAATATGTCAACCACATATACCTATCAGAAATTCTATAGTGCTCCCACTCACTTCTTTGGAAATACAAGTTTCTCATAAACCTTGTACACACCCAAAATCTTTGATCATCTCATCAAAGTGTATATTCCAACTCTGAGATGCTTGCACCAGTCCACTGAAGGATCGCTGGAGCTTGCATACTTGCTAGTATCTTTAGGATCGACAAAACCTTCTGGTTGTATCACATACAATGTTTGCTCAAGGAAACCGTCGAGAAAACAATGTTTTGATATCCTACGTGCAATATTTCATAAATAATGCATCAACAACTAACATAATTCTAACAGACCTTTAGCATCGCTACGAGTGAGAAAGTCTCATCACAGTCAACTGTTTGATCTTGTCGAAAACATCTTTGCGACAAGTCGAGCTTTTCTTAATAGTGACTTATCACCATCATCGTCTGTCTTCCTTTAAAGATCCATTTTTACTCAATAGTCCTATGACCATCAAGTAGTTCTACCAAAGTCTTCACTTTGTTTTCACACATGGATCCTCTCTCGGATTTCATGGCTTCCAGCCATTTGTCGGAATCTGGGCCCACCATCGCTTTCTCCATAACTCGTAGGTTCACTGTTGCTCAACAACATGACCTCCAAGACAGGGTTACCGTACTACTCTGCAGCAGTATGCGACCTTGTCGACCTACGAGGTTTGTAGTAACTTGATTCGAAGCTCAATGATCACCATCATCAGCTTCTACTTCAATTGGTGTAGGCGCCACAGGAACAACTTCCTACGCCCTGCTACACACTAGTTGAAGTGATGGTTCAATAACCTCATCAAGTTCTACTACCCTCCCACTCAATTCTTTCGAGAGAAACCTTTCCTCGAGAAAGGATCCGTTTCTAGAAACAAACACTTTGCTTTCGGATCTGAGATAGGAGATGTACCCAACTGTTTTGGATATCCTATGAAGATGCATTTATCCGCTTTGGGTTCGAGCTTATCAGACTGAAACCTTTTCACATAAGTGTCGAAACCCCAAACTTTCATGAAACGACAGTTTAGATTTCTCTAAACCTCAGTCTATACTGTGTCATCTCAACGGAAATACGCGGTGCCCTATTTAAATTGAGTGCGGTTGTCTCTAATGCATAACCCATAAACGATAGTGGTAATTCGATAAGAGACATCACAGTATGCACCAGACTAAATAGTGCGTGGCTATGATGTTCAGACACATCATCACACTATGATGTTCCAGGTGGCATGAACTGTGAAACAATTTCCACATTGTCTTAACTGTGTACCAAAAACTCGTAACTCAGATATTCATTTCTATGATCACATCGTAGACAGTTCATCTTCTTGTTACGACGAACTTCACTCTGAAACAGAATTGAACTTTTCAATATTTCAGATTTGTGATTCATTAAGTAAATACTTCTGTATCTACTCAAGTCGTCAGTGAAGTAAGAACATAATGATATCCACTGCGTGCCTCAGCACTCACTGGACTGCATACATCAAAATGTATCACTTTCCAACAAGTTACTATCTTGTTTCATCTCAACGAAAACAAGGCCTTGCTCATGTGGTATGATTTGCATGTCACTAGTGATTCGAAATCAGGTGAGTACAAAGATCCATCAGCATGGAGCCTCTTCATGCAATTTATACTAACATGACTCAAGCGGCAGTGCCACAAGTAAGTGGTACTATCATTATTAACTCGTATCTTTTGGCACCAATGTGTAACACTACAATCGAGATTCAATTAACCATTGAAGGTGATTATTCAAGCAAATAGAGTAACCATTATTCTCTTTGAATGAATAATCGTATTGCAATAAACACGATCCAATCATGTTCACGCTTAACGCAAACACCAAATAACAATTATTTAGGTTCAACACCAATCCCGATGGTAGAGGGAGCGTGCGACGTTTGATTATATCAACCTTGGAAACACTTCCAACACATATCGTCACCTCGCCTTTAGCTAGTCTCCGTTTATGCCGTAGCTTTCATTTCGCGTTACTAATCACTTAGCAACCGAACCGGTATCCAATACCCTCGTGCTACTAGGAGTACTAGTAAAGTACACATCAACATCATGTATATCACATATATACTTCTCTCGAATTTTCCAGCCTTCTTATCCACCAAGTATCTAGAGTTGCTCCGCCTCAGTGACTGTTCCCCTTATTATAGAAGCACTTAGTCTCGGGTTTGGGTTTAATCTTGGGTCTCTTCATTAGTGCAGCAACTGTTTTGCCGTTTCACGAAGTATCCCTTCTAGCCCTTGCCTTTCTTGAAACTTAGTGGTTTTACTAACCATCAACTATTGATGCTCCTTCTTGATTTCTACTTTCGCAGTGTCAAACATCGCGAATCACTCAAAAGATCATAGTATCTATCCTTGATATGTTATAGTTCATCACGAAGCTCTCATAGCTTGGTGGCAGTGACTTTGGAGAACCATCACTATCTCATCTGGAAGATTAACTCCCACTTGATTCAAGCGATTGTCGTACTCAGACAATCTGAGCACACGCTCAACGATTGAGCTTTTCTCCTTTACTTTGTGGACAAAGAATCTTGTTTGGAGGTCTCGAACCTCTTAACAAGGGCACAAGCATGAAATCACAATTTCATCTCTTCGGAACATCACTTATGTTCCGTGACGTTTTACAACGTTTTCGGCGCCTTGCTTCTAAGCCATCAAGTATCTTGCACTGAACTATCGTGTAGTCATCAGTAACGTGTATGTCGGATGTTCATAGCATCCACAGACGACGCTCGAGGTGTAGCACACCGAGTGGTGCATTAAGGACATAAGCCTTCTGCGTAGCAACGAGGACAATCCTCGGTTTTACAGACTCAGTCTGCAAAGGTTGCTACTATCAATTTTCAACTAAATTTTCTCTAGGAACATGTAAGAACAGTAGAGCTATAGCGCAAGCTACATCGTAATTCGCAAAGACCATTAGACTATGTTCATGACAATTAGTTCAATTAATCATATTACTTAAGAACTCCTACTCAAAAAGTACATCTCTCTAGTCATTTGAGTGGTACACGATCCAAATCCGCTATCTCAAGTCCGATCATCACGTGAGTCGAGAATAGTTTCAGTGGTAAGCATCCCTATGCTAATCATATCAACTATACGATTCATGCTCGACCTTTCGGTCTCATGTGTTCCGAGGCCATGTCTGCACATGCTAGGCTCGTCAAGCTTAACCCGAGTGTTTCGCGTGTGCAACTGTTTTGCACCCGTTGTATGTGAACGTTGAGTCTATCACACCCGATCATCACGTGGTGTCTCGAAACGAAGAACTGTCGCAACGGTGCACAGTCGGGGAGAACACAATTTCGTCTTGAAATTTTAGTGAGAGATCACCTCATAATGCTACCGTCGTTCTAAGCAAAATAAGGTGCATAAAAGGATTAACATCACATGCAATTCATAAGTGACATGATATGGCCATCATCACGTGCTTCTTGATCTCCATCACCAAAGCACCGGCACGATCTTCTTGTCACCGGCGCCACACCATGATCATCCATCAACGTGTCGCCATCGGGGTTGTCGTGCTACTTATGCTATCACTACTAAAGCTACATCCTAGCAAAATAGTAAACGCATCTGCAAGCACATATGTTAGTATAAAGACAACCCTATGGCTCCTGCCGGTTGCCGTACCATCGACGTGCAAGTCGATATTTCTATTACAACATGATCATCTCATACATCCAATATATCACATCACATCATTGGCCATATCACATCACAATCATACCCTGCAAAAACAAGTTAGACGTCCTCTAATTTTGTTGTTGCAAGTTTTACGTGGTGACCAAGGGTATCTAGTAGGATCGCATCTTACTTACGCAAACACCACAATGGAGATGTATGAGTTGCTATTTAACCTCATCCAAGGACCTCCTCGGTCAAATCCGATTCAACTAAAGTTGGAGAAACCGTCACTTGCCAGTCATCTTTGAGCAAAGGGGGTTACTCGTAACGATGAAACCAGTCTCTCGTAAGCGTACGAGTAATGTCGGTCCAAGCCGCTTCAATCCAACAATGCTGCGGAATCAAGAAAAGACTAAGGAGGGAAGCAAAACGCACATCACCGCCCACAAAACCTTTTGTGTTCTACTCGAGAAGACATCTACGCATGAACCTAGCTCATGATGCCACTGTTGGGGAACGTCGCAAGGGAAACAAAAATTTTCCTACGCGCACGAAGACCTATCATGGTGATGTCCATCTACGAGAGGGGATGAGTGATCTACGTGCCCTTGTAGATCGTACAGCAGAAGCGTTAGTGAACGCGGTTGATGTAGTGGAACGTCCTCACGTCCCTCGATCCGCCCCGCGAACAATCCCGCGATCAGTCCCACGATCTAGTACCGAACGGACGGCACCTCCGCGTTCAGCACACGTACAGCTCGACGATGATCTCGGCCTTCTTGATCCAGCAAGAGAGACGGAGAGGTAGAAGAGTTCTCCGGCAGCGTGACGGCGCTCCGGAGGTTGGTGATGATCTTGTCTCAGCAGGGCTCCGCCCGAGCTCCGCAGAAACGCGATCTAGAGGAAAAACTATGGAGGTATGTGGTCGGGCAGCCGTGAGAAAGTCGTCTCAAATCAGCCCTAAAACCTCCGTATATATAGGTGGGAGGGAGGGGAGGAGGCAGCCTCAAAACCTAAAGGTTTGGCCGAAATTGGAGGTGGAGGAGTCCTACTCCAATCCTACTTGGAGTAGGATTCCACCTTCCCACTTGGAAACTCTTTCCACCTTGTGTTTTTTCCTTCTCAAACCTTATGGGCCTTAGTGGGAACTTATTCCAGCCCACTAGGGGCTGGTTTATCTCTTCCCATAGCCCATGAGACCCCTTGGGGCGTGACACCCCTCCCGATGGTCCCCGGCACCCCTCCCGGCACTCCCGGTACACTACCGATGAGCCCGAAACTTTTCCGGTAATGCACGAAAACCTTCCGGTAACCAAATGAGGTCATCCTATATATCAATCTTCGTTTCCGGACCATTCCGGAAACCCTCGTGACGTCCGTGATCTCATCCGGGACTCCGAACAACATTCGGTAACCAACCATATAACTCAAATACGCATAAAACAACGTCGAACCTTAAGTGTGCAGACCCTGCGGGTTCGAGAACTATGTAGACATGACCCGAGAGACTCCTCGGTCAATATCCAATAGCGGGACCTGGATGCCCATATTGGATCCTACATATTCTACGAAGATCTTATCGTTTGAACCTCAGTGCCAAGGATTCATATAATCCCGTATGTCATTCCCTTTGTCCTTCGGTATGTTACTTGCCCGAGATTCGATCGTCAGTATTCGTATACCTATTTCAATCTCGTTTACTGGCAAGTCTCTTTACTCGTTCCGTAATACAAGATCCCGCAACTTACACTAAGTTACATTGCTTGCAAGGCTTGTGTGTGATGTTGTATTACCGAGTGGGCCCCGAGATACCTCTCCGTTCACACGGAGTGACAAATCCCAGTCTTGATCCATACTAACTCAACTAACACCTTCGGAGATACCTGTAGAGCATCTTTATAGTCACCCAGTTACGTTGCGACGTTTGATACACACAAAGCATTCCTCCGGTGTCAGTGAGTTATATGATCTCATGGTCATAGGAATAAATACTTGACACGCAGAAAACAGTAGCAACAAAATGACACGATCAACATGCTACGTCTATTAGTTTGGGTCTAGTCCATCACATGATTCTCCTAATGATGTGATCCCATTATCAAGTGACAACACTTGCCCATGGCCAGGAAACCTTGACCATCTTTGATCAACGAGCTAGTCAACTAGAGGCTTACTAGGGACAGTGTTTTGTCTATGTATCCACACAAGTATTGTGTTTCCAATCAATACAATTATAGCATGGATAATAAACGATTATCATGAACTAAGAAATATAATAATAACTAATTTATTATTGCCTCTAGGGCATATTTCCAACACTACTTCCCTCTTATCTCTGCCTAAGCCACTCTACATAGCCACTTCGCCGTCCCCGCGTTCGAGGCCGTCCGATTCCGATCGCGTGGTCGAAATCGGGGCAGAAAACCCAAACCCTAGCTCCCAGCTATAAAAGGAAGGGCCTCCCCTTCCATTTTTGGTCTCTCCCTCTCTCCTCCTAGAAAACCGCGCCACCAAACCTAGCCGGCGCAGCAACCTACCCTCTCTCTTCTCCCAGCCAGCCAGGGCCCGCCAAGCCCGCAACAGGCCTGCCCCGGGCCCAGATCCCGCCGCCGCTCGCAGCCCCCTCGTGCTCGATCCAATCTGGATCAAGGGAGGAGTCCCTCCGAGCCGGAACCCCCCCGCGCCGGCCGCCGGAGCAGTCGTCGCGCCGCCCCGCTGCCTTGGACCATCGGCCGCCGCCGCGCAGCCCCGGCGGCCGGACCAGCTCCGCCCCGCGTCGTCGCGTGCCTGTCCTCCTGCCGCCTCCGAGCTCTAGCCCGTCGCCACCATGGCCCGTGTGTGCCTCCCCAGATCCCGCCGAGATCTCGTTGACCGTCGTGGTTGCCGCCGGAGCCCAGTCCGCCTCTCCCCGTCGCCTCCTCTGTAGCGGTGACGCCGGAGGTCTGCAGCAGCGCCGCCGCCGCCTCATGGCTCGGTCCCGAGAGGGATCGGGACGAGGGGAGGAGCCCGAGCACTCCTAGTGCCCTTGCGGGCCGTCCTCCCACAACGGCCTCGATTCCGCGACCCAGGAGCCCGAGCCGGCCAGATTCGACCCAAGTGGCCGAGGTGAGCTTCCCCAGCGCCCTATCCCACGCCCACAGGCGTCAAATAGTTATTTTGCGCTATCGGTTCAAGCCTGTTTAGTATTTAGGATTTTCTGCGAATTAATATTTTCAGAAAAATGTTAGATATCAAAACGTCCGTATCTTCTTATCCGTGTGTCGAATCGCGATGTTTTATACATGTAACTCGTGTAGTTTTTCGCATAGAATAATATTTTGTAACTTGCATGCATAATTGAAGTGGTTTGACCCGCTGTTTACCTAGTTTTGCGTGTTGTCCTAATAGGGAATTATCCCGTATTTATTTTTGTGCGTGTCCAGATTGCTCAAACCCCATAGATGAAATGCTCATGCTATTAGGGACCTTTTGCCATGTATTTTAGAGTAGTTGTTTGCATTTTTTGCATGTAGGTTCCGTCGCTAGTTTGCCGTATCGTGTTTAGGACATATTCCGCATATACGTGTGGCGTTATTTCATTTTTACAACCATGCATGTTATATATGTTCTCGGGGCAAAAAAATCCATAGAATTTAACCGTGCATTTAGTTTTAGCTTTTGAGCAAGTTAGTGCGCGTGATATTTACCATGTTGCCCTTTTGTCTACTTTGTGGGATTTATTCCGTGCATGATATGAATGAGTTGTCAACTAGAGATATGCCCTTGGATGTGTACGCTAGCCTCTGGTAATTTTGGTTGCAATAGAAATCCATGTTTAGATGTTGCTTGCTTGTTGTCAACATGCTAGAAAATAATGCTGATTTGGAGATGCTGAAATATTTTTAAGTCTGAAATCTGTTATATTTTGTTGCTGTCTTGCCATGAGTTTATCTGGTGATCTATAGCTCTTTTGAGGTTGGTGCAATGGAGTTAGTTGTAGCCTTTAAGATTCTCTAGCATGGTGTGAGTTTTCATGTCATTCGGAGACCTCTAGAATATAGTTTTTCTGCTGTCAATATGCCTTCAGATCGAAAACTGCACTGTCAAAAACTGATGTTTTCACTAAGTCTGAAACTGTGTGTGAGATGCCATTTTGTGAGTTCCTTTCCTAGTGATCCAGGCTTCCATGCTAGATGTTATTAGTAGCATGTTATAGTGCATGTTGCCCTCTACTATATCATGCCTTGTTTGAGCATTTGGATTTGTGTAGCTTGTTGTTCGAGGGTGTAGAAAATGCTATGTGGCTGATTTTGGCAGATTATGACTATTTCTTGTAAAGCTTGTAGTTGTTGAACCGTTGCTCCGTTTTGATCGTGTCCTATATGAAACTTGCTTAGAATCTCGTGTAGTTTCATATTATCTTTTTGATTGTATGTTTTGGGATGCTTGTGATTGTTGTTGCACACATATTGCATGCATGCCATCATATCTTGCGGTGTTCGTATCTTTTGAACTGTAGCTCCGTTGGAGATGTTCTCTATGTGTAAATTGATTGGAACGACGCGTAGAATCACGTGAACCTATTTATCTTCTTTTTAACAAACATTTAAACATGTTAGTTCAGATCTGGTCAGAATTGTAAATTAACGCATGAGGTCATCTCGGAGATGCTATATGTCGTTTCCGGCCTCATTTAAAATGCCTAGATAGGTAGTTTAATTACGCTTTACCTCTTGCCTTGTTTAACCACATTTAATATTGCCGGGTACCTAATTGGGATAGAACTAAATAATTCGAATGTGGAGTTTCGTCAATATGCAACTCGTTGCATATTGAACTTCACTTAATGTGTAGTGTTTGATTGTTGTGAATTGACATGCCATGCCTTGCATATATTCAACTGATCATGCATCATATGTGGATTGCATCTTGTCGTGCATGTGCCGTGGTGAATATCTGTTTTGATGCTTGTTTTCGGTTTCCTTCGTCTCGATAGAGTTCCGCAAGCGTGTCGGAAAGTGAGGACCCGTTCAACTACGTCGGTTCGTCTGCTTCATGGAGTCGTTCTTCTTCCAAGCGGGATCTCAGGCAAGATGACCATTTCCCCAGATACCATTACTATCAATGCCATGCTAGTTTTATCGTTTCTATCGTTATGTCTCGCTGCCTACCACCTGTTAAATGTCAGCCTCTCAACATTGCCATGAAAACCTTCAACCTGTTCACAACCTAGCAAACCACTGATTGGCTACGTTACCGCTTGCTTAACCATGTGTTAGCATTGCTAGTTGCAGGTGCAGTTGCTTCCATGTGATAACATGGGTTCCTTGTTATATCACGCTATTAAATGTTATTTAATTTAATGCACCTATATACTTGGTAAAAGGTGGAAGGCTCGGCCTTTCTAGCCTGGTGTTTTGTTCCACCTTTGCCCTCCTTAGTTTTGGCTACCGATGTTATGTTCCATAATTGAGCGCTCCTAACACGATCGGGGTTGTTATGGGAACCCCCTTGATAATGCGTTTGAGATTAAAGCTGGTCTGGCAAGGCCCAACTTTGGTACTACATTTTCCTAATAACCTAATAAAAATGCATAGGGACCCGCCGGCACCCGTGGAGTAATTAATCAACCCCCGGGCCAGTGCTCCGCATGAGTGTTGGTCCAACCTGAGTGATGTCCCGTGCCCCCTGGTCACCCAGGGTTTAGCCAACCCGACGTCTAGCTCATCCATCGTGTCCTGAGAATGATATACATGGCTCCTATCAGGATCGTCGACACGTCGGGCGGCCTTGATGGATTAGTTTTACCTTTTACGAAATATCTTGTGCATCGGGATTCTGGTGATGCTTTGGGTAATCTTAGAGTTGATGTTTTCCACTAAGGAGTCTGACGAGATCGTGAGTTTCGTGATCAAGGATTTCTATGGGGCTTGTGGTAATTTGTGATGGACTAGTTGGAGCACCCCTCCAGGGTTAAATCTTTCGGAAAGCCGTGCCCGCGGTTATGTGGCAACGTGGAAACTTTGTTTAACACTGGTTCTAGATAACTTGAAGTAAGCTTGATTAAAACTTGCCAACTGAGTGCCTAACCGTGACTGTCTCTTTCGTGAGCTCCTTCTCCGATCGAGGACACGGTGGGGTTATGATTGACGTAGGTAGGTGTTTAGGATCATTCATTTGATCATTATTAGTTCACGTCCGCTATGCGTAGATCATCCCCCTCTTTATTCTTGTACTCGTAAGTTAGCCACCTCATATAATGCTTAGTCGCTTGCTGGAGCCTCACCACTTAACCATACCTCACCTAATAAGCTTTGCTAGTCTTGATACCTTTGGAAATGAGATTGCTGAGTCCCATTGGCGCACAGATTACTACAACACCAGTTGCAGGTACATGTAAAGGTTACTTGACGCGAGCGCGTTGATTGTTCATTTGGAGTTTTCTTCTTCTTCTTCATCGATCTAGGATGGGTTCCAGGCCGGCAGCCTGGGATAGCAAGGATGGACGTCGTTCTTTTCTCGTTTGTTTTCGTCCGTAGTCGGACCCTGCTCTTCTCCGTGATAATTATGTATTGTACTGATGTGACTCTGATGTAGCTTGTGGCGAGTGTAAGACAATTCCATATATCTCATCTTTTTAGTACATGTACTTGTAACGATATCCATTCTTGCGAAACGACGAGATGCGCTTATATTCCTGTCGAGGCCCTCGCGCCAAAATAAGGATAGGATCGCATCTTGGGCTTCACGTCGACATACCTCATATCATTGACAACAGCACTCTTGTCATACAAGACAGTCTCATAAAAATCTTGTTGTTCCTTGGTGTGAAACCTCAGATCAACAACAATTTTTCTTCTGACATCATATGGATCAATAGCTCTCCACTTTATTAGTCCGACATCCTTCCTCTTCTTCATATATTCTGCTACAGGATGAGCATCATTGTGGAGTGGAAGGAATGGTCTGAGCTTCCTGAGAACTGGAGCATTCTCATCTTCTTCTTCTTCTGCAACATGGGCACTAAATGCATGGCCTTTTCTCTTAGCAGCTGCAGGTATATCTTTGATGGTATTCCTGGAAGCTACAACCTTATTTTCTTTAGCAGCAGGCTTTGGAGCAGACTTCATGGCATCAGCCATCAACTTTTTCTTCTTGGGAGGAACTGGGATCTCCTTAGGAGCTTCTTCTTCAACTTCTTCTGGATCTTCAAACATAGAAGTCTTTCTACCAACAAGATGGATAGTTCTTTTCCTGGGACTGTTCACACCAACCTTCTTTGCAGGTGCATCCTTGGCAATTGCTTTGCCCTTCTTGGCATAATCATGTGCTCTCAGATCAGCAGCACTAGCATATATCTTCCTGACAACTTTCCTTGGAGGAGCCCGAGGAGGGGTTGAAGTTTCTTATGGAAAAAATTCCGAGTCTTCCTCATTAGAAACTATCTTCCTCCTTTGCCTGGTGGCTGCCTTTGGCAAGCCATGAGAACTAGGAGAACTAGGGTCTGAAGCAGTCTTCTCTGGACTGGTGCGTGAGTCCATCTCGACACACCGCTCTCTGAAGTCATTCTGACTATCATCTGAACCTGACATACTGATAGACACGCTCAACAGCAAACAACATAACCTCTGGAGTGGATATAGGAAAGACAAAATGGATGAGCATCGCAAAATTCAGATGTTTTTTGAAAATTTAAGTTTGAAACTTAGGGTATGATCTTCTGCAGGATGTAAATCGGTAGCACCTAGTTGTCATTTTTGGAGTCACCGAGAAGGCTTACTCGCTTAACAGAGACTTGACACTCATTTTCTGTGGCACCGAAAGAGCTGCTCGGTCTCACCGAGTTACTTCTCAGGAACCCTAAAACAAGAATCGGTGGAACCGATTTTGCAAACTCGGTCTCACCGAGTTGCATGCTGTGTCAGATCATATCCAAAATTTCTACTTCTACTACACTACGAGATTCATCTGGTGGAAGGAAGGGTTTGCACACAAAACTTTCCCAATGCGTAAGAATCAGATGGGGAACGCAAAGGAAGTCGGATCCGTACCCTAACTTAGCGACGGTTCGGCTATGACGACGACGGTGGAGCATATTGCTCGAAGGGCGGCGAATCACGAAAGCAGCGGCGCTCAGGGAGACAAAGGCGATGACCTGGGGTCTCGGGGGCAGCGAGGGTTTTGGCGAACGAAACATTTTGACGAAGTGAAGTCAAAGATTCGGTCCACGGATATATATACCTGTGCGCTGTCGGTGTCACAGAGATGGCAAAATTGGTGTCACGGAGTTCCTCAAGTGCCAGCACACGGGGAAACTCGGTGCAACCGAGGTTGCGATTTCGATGGTATTGAGATTGAAAGCTTGATCAACGTTGAAAATCGGTGGCGCCGAGTTTGTGGAGTTGGTCACACCGAGTTTTTCAAAGAGGTTTTTGAAGGCGGCCTTTGATGATACGGAACTCCAAGTGCACCTTCATAGTGAGGGATCGACAAGTGCTTGTTCAAGTTTTGTGATGAAGCATTAATAGAACTTGAGATGAGATAGCATAGATAGCTAGAGAAGGGTCCTAGGCATTCTTGTCCATCTAATTGGCAAAAGATAAATCAAAAGCCAAAAACAACAATTGGATGTCCTCCAATGATCAAACACATGTAGACCAACATGCTCTCACAATAAGAATGATGAATAAAACATGGTGAACATGGACACACATCCTAGCAGCTATCAAGCACTTGGGCAATCACAAAGTCATCTATATATGAGTATATTGACATAGGAGCCAAGTAAGATTACTTGATCATAGGTCATACTCATCGTTAAGCACAGGTGGGGTTACCAATTTTACATAAGCATTAATGTGTGCATATCCTTAGGAGATGCTTATACTCAAGTCTTAGAGTAAAGCTCCCCCTTGATATGATATCCTCACTAAGAGGGATCAACTAACCTTGGGTTTTGTCGTAGAAGACTTCAAGTAGGTGAAGTAGTGGTGGATGCTCAATGTTGATGAAGATCATCTTGAGTTGGGAGAAATCCTTGTTGTTTTCATACTCTTCTCACCTACATGGGTTAGTCCCAAAGCAAAAGGAACATATGCAAGAATATCTATGGACATGGAGTGAAGCACACATGGGATAATATCCAAAGATGCATTAAGTACTTTGTTCCTTGCTTACCTTTGAGGGAATGTGTGACTCTTTGAACTAATTCATATGGTTGAGGTTGATTGCATATAGTTCTTGCCAAAATGAATATAAGAGTGGATTTCATTGGCAGAGTCACCCCTCAAGAACTTCTAGTTCTTCCTCTTGGGAATCCACACCAAATTGATGGGAATCCTTGGTGTTGTGGTAGCACTTGTTGAGGTAGAGCTAGTAGTATCCTTGAGAATCAACTTGACCTTAGCTTGGGGTTCTTCTTCAAATAGGTCAATGTCATCTTGAAGCTTTCCCTTGACTTTGTGGTCTTATGGTAGAAGGCCATCTTGTGAGCTCATTCCTTTGGAAGTAGTGGACTTATCCTCTTGGGGAACAAACTTGGGAGTGGGATATGGACCTTCTTCCCAAACAAATCCGTTGACGTTGAAGTAGCCAACACCTTGTTTCTTCCGATGTCCTCCTTGCTTGCGCACAATTTCCTAAAATTGCTTACTTCCAGAAAGACTCTTGAAGACCCCTCTCTCTATAATCCCTTTCAATAGATCATTTTCTTGCTCAAGTGTAACTTGGCTAAGAGAATCGTTAGTGGAATCAATAGAGGTACTAGCAACAACATTATTGGATTTAGCTTTAGCATTGTTGTTACTAGATGAGGAAACCTTCTTGCCTTTGTTACTAGTGTTCCTAGGTTTAACTTGTGGAACAAAGTTAGATAATAGTAATCGTTTGGCTAGATAAGAAGAACTCTTCTTTCGAAGATCATCATTGATTGCTTTTAAGAACTCATGCTCTTGCTCCAAGTTGAGCTTCTCGAAGCTTAGCTTCTCATTGGTTCTTACAAGCTCTTTATGATCTTCTAGAGTAGTCTCATGAGCTTACCTAAGAGTTTTTAATTATTGAGTTAGTCATTCCATTTCTTTCTTATCATCATCATTTGATTTCTCTTGACTAGCATGATAAATAGCAAGTTCATTTTCAGTGCATTCACTAGTTTTATTTAGAAGCAATTCATCTTCTCCTAACAAGTCATCCTCATCACTATTGAAATCAAGATACTCAGGATGTGAAACCTTGGGGCCTTTAGTCATGAAGTAGTTTCCGACTTCCTCATTTGGCGAATAAGTCGTAGGAGTTGGTGGAATCAAGCGCAATTCCGGCAACACCTTCATCTTGACTATAGTCGGAGTTGGAGTGATAGCTTCTTTAGGAGTGGTGATCAGACTCGGAGCCAGAGACCCATTCACCAGCATGAGATTGATGTTTTCTTCCTGAACTGCTCTTGGTGTATTTTTCCTTCTTCTCCAATTCCTTGCCTTTTCGTGAGTGTATTCATTCATAGTGATCTTCTCTACTCCTTCTCTCTCTAAGAGGTGACTCATCTCTTGAGATTCATCTTTGAGGTGACTCCTGTCTTCGTTTGTAGGGAGTCGAGCACTCATTTGAGTAGTGTACGGGTTCCCACACTTGTAGCAGTTTCGGTCACGACTGGACGAACGATTCTCATCATGTCTTGAACTTGAGCTTCTATCTTTGCCTCTACTCTTGTAGAACTTGTTGAATTTTCTGACCATGAGGCTTATCTCTTCATGAGTGAAAAGATTGTATTTTGAAGTAGCGGGAGCATCACATGAAGCTTTATAAGCATCGCTTGACTTGTTGTGCATCTCATCTTTGTCCTTGAGTGACATATCATGAGCAACAATCCTACCAATGACTTCAGTTGGCTTGAGATCTTTGTAATTTGGCATCATTTGGATCAATGTGCACATTGTGTCATACTTGCCATCAATAGCTCTAAGTATCTTCTTGATAATGAATTTTCCGGTCATCTCTTCGCTTCCTAAGCCGGCAATCTCATTGGTGATGAGAGCTAGCCTAGAGTACATTTCAGCGACTCCTTCACCATCCTTCATCTTGAACTTGTCAAGCTGACTTTGAAGCACATCCAACTTAGATTCTTTGACAGAATTAGTACCTTCGTGCATATCAATCAAAGTATCCCAAATTTCTTTTGCATTCTCAAGACGACTAATTTTGTTGAATTCTTCAGGGTGAAGGCAGTTGAAGATGATATCGCATGCTTGAGCATTAAGTTGCAACATCTTCAGTGCATGAGCTACCGCATCACAATCTGGTTCACGCCCTTCTCCAAAGAAGTTACCTTGTATTCCAACACGAATAACAACCCAAACATGAGGATTAAAGCCAAGTATATGCTTTTTCATTTTATGCTTCCAACTAGCAAAATTAGTGCCATCGAAGTAAGGACCTCTATGGTGATAATTCCCCTCACTAGATGCCATACTCTCCTAGGTTGCTAAACCAATGAAATGGAGACCAAAGCTTTGATACCACTTTTAGGATCGAAAGTATGTGTAGGGGGGGGGTGATTAGATTACTTGACAAGTTTTTTTGCCTTTTCCCAATTTTACTTGAGAGGCAGGTACAACAGTTATAACAAGTCAAGTACACCATACACATGCAGTTCTAATAGTATATCAGCAGAAAGTAAACATGCATATGTAAATAGAGGAGTAAGGTAGGGAGATCAAACACATGAGGTTGACACAATGATTTTTGACATGGTTCTGATAGGTGGCGCTATCGTACGTCCATGTTAGTGGAGACTTCAACCCACGGAGGGTGACGACTCCGAGAGTCCACGGAGGGCTCCACCCACGGAGGATCCACAAAGAAGCGACATTGTCTGGCCCACCACAACTTACGTCCACGGAGGACTAGCCTTACTCACGGTAGACCTTCACGAAGTAGGTGATCTCCTTGCCCTTACAAACATCTTGGTTCAACTCCACAAAACGAAGTAGGAAGCTCTCAAGCGGCACCTAATCAATCTAGGATGCACCACCCTCCAAAAGGTAATAGATGGGGTAGATCAGTGAACTCCTTGCTCTTGTGCTTCTAAAGATAGTCTCCTCAACACAAATCAGTCTCTCACAGAATATGAATGGGTAGGAGAGGTTGATTTGGTGGAAAGCAGTTTGGGGAGGCTAGAGATCAAGTTTCAAGTGATTGGATTGGAATATCTTGTTCTCAACACATGAGTAGGTGGTTCTCTCTCAGAAAATGGATCTGGAAGTGAAGTGTGTGTGTTCTGAGTGCTTCTCCCACGAATGAGAGGTGGGTGAAGGGGTATATATAGGCAGCAACCAAAATCCAACCGTTACACACAAAAGTGCAAACTCGGTGACACCAAAAAGGTGTCTAACGGTGAGATGACCAAACTCGGTGGCATCGATACTCAAACTCAGAAATTCTGATTTTGTGTATCTTGGCAACAGAATGTTGGTCACACGGAACTCGGTAGCACCGATGCAGTTTCGGTTGCACTGATTTAGTGGAAATGGCTAGGGTTCTATCTGAGGTTCAAACTCGGTGTGTCCGATGTGGAAATGTTGGTGACACCAAATTTGTGAATGTGGAACTTGACAGAGTGGATATGTGGTAAAAATGACTGAGTGTTTTGGTTGCTAACTTTGAGCATTTGAGCAATCAATTCATTTTACTAACTCACCCCCTTTTAATAGTATTGGCTTTCCTATGGACTTAAAAGTGATTTCTCACAAATGTAAAATAAAGAGTCTTCTAGCTTGAAGCTTGAGCCAATATTATTCCTTTCTTGCATCCAGGGGTATCTCCACATAAACCTTAAGCCATAGCATCTTTTGAACTTTTCTGAAATATACATGGAAAACACATTAGTCCAATGATGCATATGTTGTGATCAATTATCAAAACCACCCTAGGGAGCAATTGTGCTTTCACTGACGCTTTACCTAGTTGTGATTGTGGTCCACCTTCTGAAGCAAACCGATGAGGAGCTCATGGTCTATCATGACACGAGGAGCAATACCTTAAGGAATTTGATATGAAGCTATTTCTGCAGTATTGCGTGAGGCAATGTCATCACGAGTCGATTTTGAAGTAGGCTGATGAAATTTCCCATCCAGAGGACGCATGCCTTCTTCAATAATAGCTTTGCCTTTCCCAGGTACCAAGGAAATTGTACTTTGAAGAATTTCAACTAGCAGCAAATAGCCGAGGTGATTCTAAAAGTCCGCTTGGTAGTTGACTGAATACTTGGATCTGATGAATCTCATAATCCAAGGTGCATAAGTGTGATGCCCCAACTTAATAGTACGCTAATCATACACGCAAATGCGTACAACCAAGATTAGGGACTCACGGGAAGATATCACAACACAACTCTAATGATAAATTAAAGTCATACAAGCTTCATATTACAAGCCACATGGCTCGAGGGCTCGAATACACACGAGTTAGCGGAGGCAAACAATATCTCAATACAGACATAAGTAAAAAAGTTATGCCTTAAGAAGCCTAACACAAACATAACATCAGATCAAAAAGGCAAGGCCTCCTGCCTGGGAGCCTCCTAACTACTCCTGATCGACAGCGGCCTCCGCATAATAGTAGGCTCCGTCAGGGTAGTAGTAGTCATCAGCGGGATCAACCATCTCCTGGGCTCCATCATCTGGTCACGACAATCATATCAAGAGGAAAACGGGGAGCAAAACAATAGTGAGTACTCGTCCAAAGTACTCGCAAGACTAACATCAGAACTATGCTAAGTATGCAGCAGTATCAAAGGAAGGGGGCTATATCTTTGGACAAAACTGCAAAAATACCAGAATAGAGAGAAGGCCTAGTCCTATCGAAGAATAACATATTCAATGTCTTGCAGCATTAGAAAAGTGCAAATGAGTAACACATATGTAATATGTTGCAGTAAATTCATTTAAAAACACCCAAAAATCCTTCCTCGACTTCCTGCGAGAAAGCAATCTCGAGGCCAACATTCAATTTAACACCACAAGTATTCAGTTCCAGTTAGAAGACAAGGATACTCTGTGAGCGTCTGTTACCGTGGACACCGCTATTCGAATAGATATACTTCCCCGCAGGGGTGCACAAACTTACCCAACAAGCTCGATCAACTTCGGTTGTACACACATTCGTGTGTCATGCCCGACCTCAGCTTATTGACACGCCCTAGTCCTACCTAGGGTCAACACAGAGATCACATGCCAGTCTACATACTAATTGCAAAGGGGTCATGGGCCATCTCCCTTCACAATCCCGCGCATTGCGAGGACGGCCGGTGTCAGTCCTAGCACCTCTTAATACAAGATCAATGCTTACATGGACCCCCCGGGTGCGTGCCGCTCAACTATGACATTAGAAGAGTTTTCGCGCGAATGTATGATGCAGAGTGCCCATACTTATTACCGCGTGGTGGTTAGTGTGAAATAGGCCACATGCCTTCTCAGATCACATATCCAAACCCATTAAAGCTTTGTTAAACTACGGTGACGATCAATGTGTTGGAAATATGCCCTAGAGGCAATAATAAATTAGTTATTATTATATTTCCTTGTTCATAATAATCCTTTATTATCCATGCTAGAATTGTATTGATTGGAAACTCAAATACATGTGTGGATACATAGACAACACACTGTCCCTAGTGAGCCTCTAGTTGACTAGTTCATTGATCAAAGATGGTCAAGGTTTCCTAGCCATAGACAAGTGTTGTCACTTGATAACGGGACCACATCATTGGGAGAATGATGTGATGGACAAGACCCAAACTATAAACGTAGCATATGATCGTGTTAGTTTATTGTTACTGTTTTCTGCATGTCAATGTATCTGTTCCAATGATCATGAGATCATGCAACTCCCGGACACCGGAGGAATACCTTGTGGGTTATCAAACGTCACAACATAACTGGGTGACTATAAAGGTTCTCTACAGGTATCTCCAAAGGTGTCTGTTGGGTTGGCATGGATCAAGACTGAGATTTGTCACTCCGTGTGACGGAGAGGTTTCTCGGGGCCCACTCGGTAATACAACATCACAATAAGCCTTGCAAGCAATGTGACTAAAGAGTTAGTTACGAGATCTTGTATTACGGAACGAGAAAAGAGACTTGCCGGTAACGAGATTGAACTAGGTATAGAGATACTGACGATCGAATCTCGGGCAAGTAACATACCGAAGGACAAAGGGAATAGTATACGGGATTATATGAGTCCTTGACATAGTGGTTCAACTTATAGAGATATTCGTAGAATATGTGGGAGTCAATATGGACATCGAGGTCCCTCTATTGGTTATTGACCAGAGAGTGTCTCAGGTCATGTCTGCATAGTTCTCGAACCAGCAGGGTCTGCACACTTAAGGTTCGGTGACGTTTTAGTATAGTTGAGTTATGTGTGTTGGTGACCGAAGGTTGTTCGGAGTCCCGGATGAGATCACGGACGTCACGAGGGTTTCCGGAATGGTCCGGAATTGAAGATTGATATATAGGAAGTTGGTGTTTGGATTCCGGAAGGTTTTCGGGCATTGCCGGCAGTGTTCCGGGAGTGACGAATGGGTTTCGGGGGCCCACTGGGTGGGCCCACCACGCCCCAAGGCGTCACATAGGTTTATTGGATGTGAAATAAGGCATAATTGGCTGACAAAGTCATTCAAGGAAAGCCCATGAGGAAAAATTGGAAAATCCAAAAGAGGTGGGAAATTAAGGAAGGAGTCCTAATCTAGGTGGAGTTGGAGGAGGACTCCTCCCTCCTCTAGTTCGGCCGACACAAGGGAGCCTCCCTTGTGGCACTAAGTCTTCCCCCTCCCCGCTCCTATATATACTAGAGGTTTAGGGCTTTTGAGACACAACTTTGCCACGTGCAACTCAAACCTATACCTCGTAGTTCTACCTCTAGATCGAATTTCTGCGGAGCTCGGGCGGAGCCATGCAGGAGTAGATCATCACCACCACCGGCGCGCCGTGACGCTGCCGGAGAACTCATCTACTTCTCCGTCTCTCTTGCTGGATCAAGAAGTCCGAGATCGTCATCAAGCTGTACGTGTGCTGAACATGGAGGTGCCGTCCGTTCGGCGCTAGATCGGATGGATCATGGGACGGATCGTGGGACGACGGTGATTTGAATCACGAAGCTGTACCACTACATCAACCACATTTCTTAAAAGCTTCCCGCTTAGCGGTCTACAAGGGTATGTGGACCTAATCTCCTCTCGTAGATGAACATCACCATGATAGCTCTTCACGTGCGTAGGAAAAGTTTTGTTTCCCATGCAACGTTCCCCAACAGTGGCATCATGAGCTAGGTTCATGCGTAGATGTAATCTCGAGTAGAAGACAAAAAGTTTTTGTGGGCGTTGATGTTCGATTTTCTGCCCTCCTTAGTCTTTTGTAGATTCGGCGGTATTGTTGGATTGAAGCGGCTCGGACCGACATTACTTGTACGCTTACGAGAGACTGGTTTCATCGACCAACATGCAACTCGTTGCATAAAGATGACTGGCGGGTGCCTGTTTCTTCAACTTTAGTTGAATTGGATTTGACCGAGGCGGTCCTTGGAGAGAGGTTAAATAGCAATTTGCACATCTCCGTTGTGTTTTTTGCGTAAGTAAGATGCGATCATACTAGATACCCATAGCAGCCACGTAAAACATGCAACAACAAATTAGAGGACGTCTAACTTGTTTTTGAAGGGTATGCTTGTGATGTGATATGGCCAAAGACATGATGTGATATATTGGATGTATGATATGATCACATTGTAATAGTTAATATCGACTTGCACGTTGATGCTACGGCAACCGGCAGGAGCCATAGGGTTGTCTTTAAACTAACGTTTGTGCTTGGAGATGCGTTTACTATATTGCTAGGTTGTAGCTTTAGTAGTGATAGCATATATAGCATGCCAACCTCGATGGCGGCACGATGATTGAGATCATGATGTGGCGCCGGTGATGATGAAGATCATGCCAGTGCTTTGGTGATGGAGATGAAGAAGCATAAGATCATGGCCATATCATGTCACTTATGAATTGCATGTGATGTTAATCCTTTTAGGCACCTTATTTTGCTTAGAACGACGGTAGCATTATAAGGTGATCCCTCACTAAAATTTTAAGATAAAATCGTGTTCTCCCCGACTGTGCACCATTGCAACAGTTCGTCGTTTCGAGACACCACGTGATGACCGGGTGCGATAGACTCAACGTTCACATACAACGAGTGCAAAACAGTTGCACACACGGAACACTCGGGTTAAACTTGACGAGCCTAGCATGTGCAGACATGGCCTCGGAACGCAAGAGACCGAAAGGTCGAGCATGAATCGTATAGTTGATATGATTAGCATAGAGATGCTTACCTCTGAAACTATACTCAACTCACGTGATGATCGAACTTGAGTTAGTGGATTTGGATCATGCACCACTCAAATGACTAGATGGATGTATTTTATGAGTGGGGGTTCTTAAGTAATATGATTAGTTGAACTAATTATCATGAGCATAGTCAAAAGGTCTTTGTGAATTATTATGTAGCTTGCGCTATAGCTCTACTATTTTTATATGTTTCTAGAGAAAATTTAGTTGAAAGATGATAGTAGCAACTTTGCGGACTGAGTCCGTCAAACTGAGGATTGTCCTCATTGGTGCGCAGAATGCTTATGTCCTTAATGCACCACTCGATGTGCTGCACCTCGAGCGTCGTCTGTGGATGTTGCGAACATCTGTTATACATGTTTTTGATGACTACGTGATAGTTCAGTGCGTAATACTTAATGGCTTAGAAACAAGGCGCCGCAGACGTTTTGAAATGTCACGGAACATAAGAGATGTTCTAAGAGATGAAATTGAGATTTCATGCTCATGCCCTTGTTGAGAGGTATGAGACCTCCGACAAGATTCTTTGTCTACAAAGTAAAGGATAAAATCTCAATCGTTGAGCATGTGCTCAGATTGTGTGAGTACAACAATCGCTTGAATCAAGTGGGAGTTAATCTTCCAGATGAGATAGTGATAGTTCTCCAAAGTCACTACCACCAAGCTGCTAGAGCTTCGTGATGAACTATAACATATCAAGGATAGATATGATGATCCTTGAGCGATTCTCAATGTTTTGACACTGCGAAAGTAGAAATCAAGAAGGATCATCAATTGTTGATGGTTAGTAAAACCACTAGTTTCAAGAAGGGCAAGGGCTAGAAGGGATACTTCATGAAACGACAAACCAGTTGCTGCTCTAATGAAGAAACCCAAGATTGAACCCAAACCCAAGACTAAGTGCTTCTGTTATGAGGGGAACGGTAACTGAGGCGGAGCTACCCTAGATACTTGGTAGATGAGAAGGTTGGCAAAGTCGACAGAAGTATATTTGATATACATGATATTGATGTGTACTTTACTAGTTCTCCTAGTAGCACGAGGGTATTAGATACCGGTTCGGTTGCTAAGTGATTAGTAACTCGAAATAAAAGCTACGGAATAAACGGAGACTAGCTAAAGGCGAGGTGAAGATACATGTTGGAAGTGTTTCCAAGGTTGATGTGATCAAACATTGCACGCTCCCTCTACCATCGGGATTGGTGTTAAACCTAAATAATTGTTATTTGGTGTTTGCGTTGAGCATGAACATGATTGGATCGTGTTTATTGCAATACAATTATTCATTTAAAGAGAATAATGGTTATTCTATTTGCTTAAATAATTACCTTCAATGGTTTATTGAACCTCGATCGTAGTACTACACATGTTCATAATATTGATGTCAAAAGATACAAAGTGATAATGATAGTACCACTTACTTGTGGCACTGCCACTTGAGTCATGTTGGTGTAAAATGCATGAAGAAGCTCCATGCTGATGGATCTTTGTACTCACTCATTTTTGAAACGTTTGAGAAATGCAAACAATACCTGTTGGTATAAACACGTGAAGAAACTCCATGCATATGGATCGTTTGGACTCACTTGATTTTGAATCACTTGAGACATGCAAATCATACCACATGGAACATGAAAGTAACTTGTTGCAAGTAATGCATTTTTGATGTGTGCAGTCCAATGAGTGCTGAGGCACGCAGTGGATATTGTTATGTTCTTACTTCACTGACGATTTGAGTAGATACATGAGTATTTACTTGATGAATCACAAGTCTGAAATATTGAAAAGTTCAAAGCTATTTCAGAGTGAAGATCATCGTGACAAGAGGATAATCAGTATACGATATGATCATAGAGATGAATATCTGAGTTGCGAGTTTTGGTAACAGTTAGGACAATGTGGAAATTGTTTCGCAATTCATGCCACCTAGAACACCATAGTGTGATGGTGTGTCTGAACGTCATAGCCGTGCCCTATTTGATATGGTGCATACTATGATGTCTCTTATCGAATTACCACTATCGTTTATGGGTTATGCATTAGAGACAACCACATTCACTTTAAATAGGGCACCGCGTATTTGCGTTGAGATCACACAGTATGAACTATGGTTTGGAGAAACCTAAGCTGTCGTTTCTTGAAAGTTCGGGGCTGCGACGCTTATGTGAAAAAGTTTCAGTCTGATCAGCTCGAACCCAAAGCGGATAAATGCATCTTCATAGGATATCCAAAACAATTGGGGTACATCTCCTATCTCAGATCCGTAAGCAAAGTGTTTGTTTCTAGAAACGGGTCCTTTCTCGAGGAAAGGTTTCTCTCGAAAGAATTGAGTGGGAGGGTGGTGGAACTTGATGAGGTTATTGAACCGTCACTTGAACCAGTGTGTAGCAGGGTGCAGGAAGTTGTTCCTGTGGCGCCTACACCAATTGAAGTGGAAACTGATGATGGTGATCATTGAGATTCGGATCAAGTTACTACAAACCTCGTAGGTCGACAAGGTCGCGTACTACTACTCAGTGGTACGATAACCCTGTCTTGGAGGTCATGTTGTTGAACAACGATGAACCTACGAGCTATGGAGAAGCAATGGTGGGCCCGGATTCCGACAAATGGCTGGAGGCCATGAAATCCGAGAGAGGATCCATGTATGAAAACAAAGTGTAGACTTTGGAAGAACTAATTGATGGTCGTAAGACTGTTAAGTAAAGATGGATCTTTAAAAGGAAGACAGACGATGATGGTGAAAAGTCACCATTAAGAAAAGCTCGACTTATCGCAAAGATGTTTCCGACAAGTTCAAGGAGTTGACTATGATGAGACTTTCTCACTCGTAGCGATGCTAAAAGTGTGTTGGAATTATGTTAGCAGTTCTGCATTATTTATGAAATATTGCACATAGGATGTCAAAACATTGTTTCCTCGATGGTTTCCTTGAGGAAAGGTTGTATGTGATACAACCAGAAGGTTTTGTCGATCCTAAGGATGCTAACAAGTATGCAAGCTCCAGCGATCCTTCTATGGACCGCTGCAAGTATCTCGGAGTTGGAATATAGGCTTTGATGAGATGATCAAAGCTTTTGGGTTTATACAAGGTTTATGAGAAACTTGTATTTCCAAAGAAGTGAGTGGGAGCACTTTAGAATTTCTGATAAGTATATGTGGTTGAGATATTGTTGATCGGAAGCTATATAAAATTTCTGTAAAGCATAAAGGGTTGTTTGAAAGGAGTTTTTCAAAGGAAGACCTGGATAGAGCTACTTGAACATTGAGCATCAAGATCTATAGAGATAGATCAAAACGCTAAATAGAACTTTCAATGAAATGCATGCCTTGACAGGTTTTTGAAGGAGTTCAAAAATAGATCAACAAAGAAGGAGTTCTTGGATGTGTTGTAAGGTGTGAATTTGACTAAGACTCAAAGCCCGACCACGGCAGAAGAAAGAGAAAGGACGAAAGTCGTCTCCTATGACTTAGCCGTAGACTCTAAAGTATGCCATGCTGTGTACCGCACCTGATGTGTGCCTTGCCATGAATCTGTCAAGGGGTACAAAGAGTGATCCAAGTTTGAGTCACTAAACAACGGTCAAAGTTATCCTTAGTAACTAATGGACTAAGGAATTTTTCTCGATTATGGAGGTGGTTAAAGAGTTCGTCGTAAAGGGTTACGTCGATGCAAGCTTTGACACTAATCCGAATAACTCCGAGTAGTAAAACGGATACGTATAGTAGAGTAGATATTTGGAATATTTCCGAATAGCACGTAGTAGCAGCATCTATAAGATGACATAAAGATTTCTAAAAGCACACACAGATCTGAAAGGTTCATAAACGTTGACTAAAACCTCTCTCACAAGCAAGACATGATCGAACCCCAGAACTGTATGGGTGTTAGATTCATTGCAATCACATAGTGATGTGAACTAGATTATTGACTCTAGTGCAAGTGGGAGACTGTTGGAAACATGCCCTAGAGGCAATAATAAATTAGTTATTATTATATTTCCTTGTTCATAATAATCGTTTATTATCCATGCCAGAATTGTATTGGTTGGAAACTCAAATACATGTGTGGATACATAGTCAACACACTGTCCCTAGTGAGCCTCTAGTTGACTAGTTAATTGATCAAAGATGGTCAAGGTTTCCTGGCCATAGGCAAGTGTTGTCACTTGATAACGGGACCACATCATTGGGAGAATGGTGTGATGGAAAAGACCCAAACTATAAACGTAACATATGATCGTGTCAGTTTATTGTTACTGTTTTCTGCATGTCAATGTATCTATTCCTATGACCATGAGATCATGCAACTCCCGGACACAGGAGGAATACCTTGTGGGCTATCAAACGTCAGAGCATAACTGGGTGACTATAAAGGTGCTCTACAGGTATCTCCAAAGGTGTCTGTTGGATTGGCAAGGATCAAGACTAGGATTTGTCACTCCGTGTGACGGAGAGGTATCTCGGGACCCACTCGGTAATACAACATCACAATAAGCCTTGCAAGCAATGTGACTAAAGAGTTAGTTACGGGATCTTGTATTATGGAATGAGAAAAGAGGCTTGCCGGTAACGAGATTGAACTAGGTATAGAGATACCGATGATCGAATCTCGGGCAAGTAACATACCGAAGGACAACGGGAATAGTATACGGGATTATATGAATCCTTGACATAGTGGTTCAATCGATATAGATCTTCATAGAATATGTGGGAGTCAATATGGACATCCAGGTCCCGCTATTGGTTATTGACCGGAGAGTGTCTCAGGTCAGGTTTGCATAGTTCTTGAACCCGCAGGGTCTGCACACTTAAGGTTCGGTGACGTTTTAGTATAGTTGAGTTATATGTGTTGGTGACCGAAGGTTGTTCGGAGTCCCGAATGAGATCACGGACATCAAGAGGGTTTCCGGAATGGTCCGGAAACAAAGATTGATATATAGGAAGTTGGTGTTTGGATTCCGGAAGGTTTTCGGGCATTGCCGGCAGTGTACCGGGAGTGACGAATGGGTTCCGGGGGCCCACTGGGTGGGCCCACCACTCCCCAAGGGGTCCGCATGGGTTTATTGGATGTTAAATAAGGCATAATGGGCTAACAAAGTCATCCAAGGAAATCCCATGAGTAAAAAGTGGAAAATCCAAAAGAGGTGGGAAATTAAGGAAGGAGTCCTAATCCAAGTGGAGTTGGAGGAGGACTCCTCCCTCCTCTAGTTCGGCCAACACAAGGGAGCCTCCCTTGTGGCGCCAAAGCTGCCCCCTCCCTCCTCCTATATATACTAGAGGTTTAGGGCTTTTGAGACACAACTTTTCCACGTGCAACTCAAACCTATACCTCGTAGTTCTACCTCTAGATCGGATTTCTGTGGAGCTCGGGCGGAGCCATGCAGGAGTAGATCATCACCACCACCGGTGCGCCATCACGCTGCCGGAGAACTCATCTACTTCTCTGTCTCTCTTTCTGGATCAAGAAGGCTGAGATCGTCATCAAGCTGTACGTGTGTTGAACGCGGAGGTACCGTCCGTTCGGTGCTAGATCGGAATGAATCGTGGGACGACGGTGATTTGAATCACGAAGCTGTACCACTACATCAACCGCGTTTCTTAAACGCTTCCCGCTTAGCGATCTACAAGGGTATGTGGATCTAATCTCCTTTCGTAGATGAACATCACCATGATAGGTCTTCGTGTGCGTAGGAAAGGTTTTGTTTCCCATGCAACGTTCCCCAACACAATGATCCATGATAAGTGGTCCTATCTCCTCGTCTCGAGGACTTGTGGCAAGGGCCAAGAATGCGTGGCCACGCCTCATCACAATTACACGGGTATCCACCCACACCTTAACTGCTGCGACGATTAGTGACCCACGATATGTGGTCCCGTCGCCCCGTCTCGAGGACTTGTGGCAAGGGCCAAGAACGTCGGGCCACACCTCGTTACAATCACGTGGGAGTCCTCCCGCACCACATGTATCATCATGTTCAAGTAGTAAATTTAAGGAACGATGTGTCTATAACATCAAAGGAATCTGAGGTATCATCCTCGATGGATTGAAATCCATGTAACCGTCAAGGTGACGAGGGAGGAATAACCCTCGATGGCTCGCGCTTGAGGGGTTGCATGACAAAGTCATAATCGTAAGTGGTGAAGGAGGAGTTGATAACCCACAAGTGTAGGGGATCGCAACAGTCTTCGCGGGTAAGATAACCGAATTTATTGATTCGACACAAGGGGAACCAAAGAATATTTATAAGCTTTAACAATTGAGTTGTCAATTCAACCGCACCTGAAGATACTTGCTTGGCAATGAAATATTAGTAGCAACGGTGATATGGAAGTGATGGTGGCAACGGAAATAATAGTGGCAAAGCAACGAAAGTAAAACAACGAAAGTAAAGCAACTTGTGACCAGCAGGATTAAAACACTTTAGGCTAGGGAGATGGATGGTTGGTCATGGATGAGAGATATCATGTATTTAACTTGGGGCAAGGCACATAGAAATGTAATGATCATCTAGGCATATATCAAACATTAGGCATGTATCCCGAGGTAGTCATGCGTGTTTGCAATAAGAACTTGCACAACATCTTTTGTCCTATCATCCCGCTACCGATGGGCCAAAAGGAACGTATGGATATTAAGGTGCTCCCGTCAAAGAGCACCGGAAAAAAGCATTAACAATCAATGGATACATGGAATCCTCAAACTATAGTCTATCCCCTTTGGTGTCCCAAGCTGTCACCATTGAGATCGTCGGTTCCGGACTATAATAGGTGCATACTACTCATAGATAGGATCTAGAACACAAGTATATTCATGAAAACATAAGGTATTCAGATCTGAAATCATGGCACTCGGGGGCAAAGTGACAAGCATTAAGAGTAACAAGTAGTAGCAAAGATGATAAACACCATAGTAGATGATAGGCAACATGTCCCCAACAATCTGACGAACGATTACATGATCTAACTCATCCAATATCTCCCATCCCCTTCATCTACAGCAGGGAATTACTCACACATGGTGGGGGAAGACATGGGAGGATGATGTAGTGGTTACGGTGATGACGATGGCAACAATTTCCCCACTCCGGAGGCCAAAGCAGCCTCCACATTAGCTCTCCCGAAGAAGAACCGAGAGTGACGGCGGCTCCGCATCGAGAACTTGCAAAACGACTTCTGTTCTGGGATTTCTGCATCACGGGTAAAAATAGGAGACAAAGTAGGGCACTGGAGGGGGTGGACCCCAACCAGGCGGCCTCCCAGCGCGGCCAGGGGGTAGGCCACGCCCACAGGTCGCCTGGAGGCCCTGTGGCTCCCCTCTGGCCTATCTTCTGGCCCAAGGTTCCTCCCGGTGCGTGGATTTTCTATATTTTTATGGGAATTTTCTGGGACGTCTAAATATCCATTTTCCTGCGCACAAGAAAACCATACATCCAGCTCTACTGAAAACAGCGTCAGTCCGGGTTAGTTTCATTCAAATCATGCAAGAATGAGGCCAAAACAATAGCAAAAGTGTTTGGAAAAGTCGATACGTTTGAGACGTATCAACTCCCCCAAGCTTAGCATATTGCTTGTCCTCAAGCAATTCAGTTCAACGAACTGAACGCTACAAACAAAACTTTGACAAACTCTTTTGCTTCATCAGATGTATATAAGCATGCACTACGAACAAGTCCAACAAGTATTGAAGCAATGCTACAAAACAATGCACGAAGCAATCCTTCGATCATGTGAAGAGTTTCGAACAACTAAGAATGAATAATATGTAAATGAAGATCATAACGAGATCACAATTCACATGACTTGGACATACTAGAGTGGTATCTCGCTAGCCCCCATGAGTGAAGCAAAACATAAATGCAGACGCTCCTTCAGAGTCTTAAAGGAGAATAGAAATAAATATTTCAGAATAAGTGATATCACAATCATACAGAAGACAATGTGGTACTTTGGGACAATGCACATTACACTCAGAATGACAATCATGCTCTCTATAGTTGGTGCTTTTTATAAGAAGAGGATGACTCAACAGTAAAGTAAAATAGATAGGCCCTTCGCAGAGGCAAGCATTGATTTGCAGAGGTGCCACAACTTGAGCTTTAAAACAGAGATAAATCAAAATTTTGGGTGGTATGCTTTCATTGTCAATGTAATGTCACACCGTGTTTTTCATCCCAAGTTTTCTGTGTTGCAAAAATCAGAGCTTGTTAAAACTTTTTCAAATAATGTTGTGAGTGCAATGTCAACCCTTGTTTCAGTGTATGCTTGCTTGTGTGATGACTCAAACCCATGAAAAACTTATTATTTTGCTCTCATCAAAAACCCTTTTCCCCTTACAACAAGATCACCTTCATCATGTTGGGATACACTACTAGCTCATGAAGCCAAGTGGCACTTCCAACTAAAGTTGGTGATCTGATCCTAATATCATTTTCATTCATTAAAAACATTATTTGGTGATTTAAAATATTATTTTCCTATTTTATATCTATGTCTATTTCTAAGGCCAGTAATGATAATTCCACAAGGAAAATTACTTTCCTGCCTTAGAAAATTCTGAATAAATTCATGGAAGCTCAGAAGGACATATATTTTCCATACATAAGATTTTCAACCCTGTTTTATATTAATATTATTTGAGTAAAACCCTGAAAACCATTTCTGTGTGTTTTAGCTTTTTGAGATGATTCAAAAGGAAAGTATCTCAGTAAATTCCCATAAAATTGCAGGAGCCCTCCCAAACCATATTAGGTGCTCACCTAAAATCTCACCTTGATCCAAGGTGGGTAAGTGCCCTTAGAGAGCCCAAAACCCTGTCTGTCCAGAGTAGAGTTGGAACAACTCTACATTGCAAAGTTTCTCCAATGGAGCTGAAACTTTGGAGAGGTGTTTAACACCCCAAATGAGGACTCCACACCAAAAATGGGATTTGTGAGACTCTGTTTGACCACACTTCCTTTGTAAGGGACATTACTGGTCACTTTGAGACATTTTCAAGTTTGCAAAGCCAAACTTGTTCAATGGAGCTCATATTTGGTGGAACCCCATATTTTCACCCCAAGACCAAACCTGTTAAGTTTCATTTACAGTGGTGGAGTGGAAGCACCCCAAGTCACCGTCGAACACCTACTGACAGGAAGGTAAAAACCTTCATAGCCACTGTTTTACCCAATGTCAAGGGCCCAAACTTGGTGAAGGCTAATGACTCCCCGTCTAGTTGGTTCTTTGAAGGACCACAAATGGGAGAGCTGATGTTGGCAGTGGAGACGGCTGCACGAGAGGCGCTCGTGCAACTCCGCAGCATCCTCCCTGAGATGGCTAATGAGCCTGTCACTCGTCATCTACCTTTCATTAAGGAAGGAGTGGATGGGAGTTGGACACTCACCCCCGCCATGGAGGATGGGATGCCACTGAGGTTTCAGACCTACTTCAGTCTCTCGTCAGACACCCTGACACACTTCCTGGTTAAGGAATCAGTCAAGCTTCGCCAAGAGCTGCACCTAGTCAAAGGCCTACTCCACACTGAGAAGATGCAGAACCGCAAAGTAAAGAAGGCAAGCGCACCTGAAGGGAGGGCAGCTGTTGCCACTAGGGGTGGTGTGTTACCCATCCGGGCAGTCCCTCTTCAGAGTCGCCGCCTGACAGCGGAAGAGTACACTGAGATCTTCGCCGCCTCGCCCAAGAGACACCGAGACGTGCGGATTCTTTCTTCCACTCCTATAAAGGAAGAGGATGTTGATGAAGACGAGGATCCTGGTGAGTCCGCCTTTGAGACCGAGCAGTCCGCCGCGTAGGTTTTAGCGTAGGCAATTAGATTACCCGAGTATAGGGTATCCTTGTATCCGTTTTAATTTGCGTATGTGTGCTTGATGTAAGTCACCTATTGCCTTGGGCAGTCTGTAAGTGACTACGTCACGTAGTTGTCATGAATGCAATTTCCAGTTTGTCAAAAACTTTGGTTTTAAAAACTTGGCACATGCATGTATTGGACCCCCTCTTACTAGGAGAAATCCTTGTACTCCCGAGCAAGGTGGCATTTTGACCTGTCTGTTTCTATGACATGATGGTGAACGCAACCCGCAACAGCACCTTCGGCAACCCCGGTGCCGGCTCCTCAGGGACGCCGCAGGGAACCGAAGGAGAAGCTCACGCTGGAGGTCACCACGAGCAGCCTAGAGACCTTCCGCCACCACCTCCTCCTGAGAACTTGACGATGGCTCAGTTCCTTCAAGCTCTTCGAGAGGAGCGTCAAGCTAGCAATGCCGCTATCCAGCAGCTGACCCAAGTCCTGGTGGACAACCCGCCGCGGAATGAGTATGGCGGTGGTCGCTCTACTCTTTCTGAGTTCATGCGGACTACGCCCCCCATATTCACGGAGTCGACTGAACCCCTGGACACCGATGACTGGATTCGTACCATTGAAGACCTCCTTGCGCTGGTCAAGTGCACCGATGATCATGAGAAAGTCCTTTATGCTTCTCACTGTCTCGGAGGCACCGCCAGGGCATGGTGGGATGGATTCCAGATCATGCGGGCAGGGCAAGTCATCACGTGGGAGATGTTCAAGGAAGGATTTCGCGCGACTCACATTCCGCCTGGACTGATGACCATTAAGAAGCGAGAATTCCGAGCCTTGAGGCAGGGCAGTGGAACTGTTAAGGAGTACCTGCAGAAGTTTAATCTCTTGTCAAGGTACGCACCTGAAGATGTTAACACTGAGGCCGCTAAGGTGGAACGCTTCATGGAAGGGTTACAGCAGTCGCTGCAATACTAGCTGGTGGTTTGCGACTGCCAGACTTTCAACGAGTTGGTTAACAAAGCGCTTATGCTGGAAGACAAGCGTCGTGCAATGGACGACACCCGCAAGCGCAAGCTGATAGGCAGTGGAGGACCCGGTAACGCAAGACCAAGACCGTGGGAGTCAGCACGTGCAAGACCTAACTTTCAGCAGCAACAGTACAAGTACCCGGTGTTCCGCCAGAATTATCAGCCTCAACAGCAAGCCAAGCTAGTAGTCAAACCGCCGAACAACGGTGGGGTCAAGACCAACCCTCCAGGGCAAGTCACCTGCTTTGGGTGTGGTCAGACTGGGCACTATTCCAGGTAGTGCCCCAACAAGAAGCCCGACACACCGCGTCCCAATGCACCCAACCCCGGTCAAGGTGCACCAGGGAGGAACCAGGCCCCCCGCAACCAACAGTTCAATGGTAGGGGCCGGATCAATCACATCACTGCAGAAGAAGCATAGGAAGACCCGGAATGCATTCTGGGTACGTTCCTCGTCAACTCAACTCCAGCAACAGTGTTGTTTGATTGTGGTGCTTCGCATTCTTTTGTTACTCAAGGGTTTGCGGAGAAATGCGGTTTAAAACCCACTTTACTCCGAGGACAGATGGCAATTCAAACCCCAGGAGCAGTATTAAGGACCAACCTAGGGTGTAGAAGGGTCGAGATAGTTATCAATGGGACGAGTTTCTTGGCAGACCTCATTGTGCTTAAATCACAAGGTGTGAAAGTAATCCTCGGTATGGATTGGTTGGCCGAGCACCAGAGTCTTTTGGACTGTGCCAACAGAACCATCACCATGATAAGCAACCAAGGGGTCAGGGTCAAGTTCGTCTCTGAGCCAGTATCGGCTCGCGCACCTCGAGTCAACAGTCGCTCCGAGGTAGAGCTTGATCGAGTGCCTATAGTCTGTGAATACCCGGACGTCTTTCCTGACGAGCTACCCGGAATGCCTCCTGACCAAGACATTGAGTTCATCATTGAGCTTATGCTCGGATCGAGGCCTATTTATAAAAAGCCTTACATGATGGGTTCCGAGGAGTTGGTAGAGCTGAAGAAACAACTGGGTGAGCAACTTAGGAAAGGGTTCATTCGTCCGAGTGCGTCACCTTGGGGATCACCTGTTCTGTTTGTTTCAAAGAAGGATGGTACCATTCGACTCTGCGTCGACTACCGTTCCCTTAATGAAGTAACAATCAAGAACAAGTACCCGCTTCCCAAGATCGAAGACCTGTTTGACCAGTTAAATGGGGCCAGGGTATTTTCCAAGATCAATCTCCGATCGGGATACTACCAGTTGAAGATCTGACCAGAAGATATACCCAAGACTGCATTCGTGACCCGGTACGGTCTGTATGAATGCACGGTCATGCCCTTCGGTTTGACAAATGCCCCAGCCTACTTCATGTACCTCATGAACAAGGTCTTCATGGAATATTTGGACAAGTTTGTCATCGTGTTTATCGATGACATACTAATCTTCTCCAAGTCCGAAGAAGAGCATGAGCAACACATGAGGCTAGTTCTGGGAAAGCTTCGAGAGCACCAACTTTACGCCAAATTCAGCAAGTGTCAGTTCTGGCTGAACGAAGTTGGATTTCTGGGTCATACCCTGACGGCACGCGGGTTAGCCGTGGATCAATCCAAGATTTCCACAGTGACCAACTGGGAATCACCTAAGGACGTGAAGGATGTTAGGAGTTTCCTCGGACTCACGGGATACTACCGCAAGTTTGTCGAGGGATTCTCCAGCATCGCTCGACCTATGACTCAGCTCTTGAAGAAAGGCCGGAAGTTCGAGTGGACACCGGCGTGTGAAGCAAGCTTCCAGGAGTTGACAAAGAGGATAACTACCGCTCCGGTATTGGCTACCCCAGACATCAACAAGGAATTCGTGATATATTGTGATGCCTCGACAACCGGGCTCGGTGGAGTCCTGATGCAAGATGGCAGGGTGGTGGCGTACTTGTCACGGCAACTGCGACCGCATGAGGAAAACTACGCCACCCATGATCTCGAGCTAGCAGCGGTAGTGCATGCTCTGAAGACGTGGCGACATTACCTTCTGGGAATGCGATGCGAGATATATACAGACCACAAAAGTCTGAAGTATATCTTCACCCAGAGAGAGCTGAACATGAGACAACGGAGATGGCTTGAGTTAATCAAGGATTACGATCTCAGCATTCAATACCATCCCGGCAAGGCGAACGTGGTAGCCGATGCCCTGAGCCGGAAGGCAGGCTCCTTGAATGTCGCGCTCAAGGAAAGGTTACCCGCCTTGTATGAAGAGATGGAGGGCTTAGGACTTGAGATAGTCGAACCAGGGTACCTGGCCAACCTCGAAGTCAAGCCTACTCTGGCAGACGACATCAAGGAAGCCCAAAAGGGGCACAAGAGTATCGAAGGCCTCAAGAGGAAGGTGCGAGAAGGCAAAGCCCCAGGATTCTTGATTGATGAGCAAGGAGTATTGTGGTATGGGAAACGCTTATGCGTACGCAACAAGGCCGAACTTAAGGACTTGATCCTGCAAGAGGCACATGACACAGCGTACTCTATCCATCCAGGTGGTACCAAGATGTACCAAGACATCCGAGAACGATTCTGGTGGCATGACATGAAGAGGGAAATTGGCTCCTATGTCGCTAAATGCGATGTATGTCAGCGAGTCAAGGCTGAACACCAACGACCCGCTGGATTGCTACAACCTCTTCAAGTGCCAGAATGGAAGTGGGATAAAATCGGCATGGATTTCATCACCGGGTTGCCCCGGTCGAATAAGGGTCATAACTCCATTTGGGTCATAGTTGATCATTTGACCAAGGTGGCCCATTTCATCCCCGTTAACACCACTTACGACGGCAGCCAGCTGGCCAATCTGTACATTCATCGAGTGGTGAGTCTCCATGGAGTCCCAAAAGAGATTGTGTCCGACTGCGGCACGCAGTTCACCTCAAGATTCTGGAAGAAGTTTCAAGAAGCTCTCGGAACCAAACTCTCCTTTAGTACGGCTTTCCACCCACAGACGGGCGGACAGACCGAGAGGGTAAATCAGATACTTGAGGACATGCTCCGCGCTTGTGTTTTGGCCCATGGTGCCAAGTGGGAAGATTGCCTACCCTTTGCTGAGTTCTCTTACAACAACAGCTACCAGTCCAGTCTTCAAATGGCCCCATTCGAAGCATTATATGGGCGGAAATGCCGCACCCCGCTCAATTGGTCCGAAACCGGTGAAGGGCTAGTTTTCGGGCCAGAAGCACTACAGGAAGCAGGGGACAAGGTTCAGCTTGTCCGAGAGAACTTGGAGGCAGCTAAGTCAAGGCAGAAGAGCTATGCGGACCCTCGCCGCCGAAACGTGGAGTTTGTTCCCGGAGACCAAGTGTACTTGCGAGTCACGCCTCTCAAGGGTACCAAGCATTTCCACGTCAAGGGGAAGCTAGCTCCAAGGTTCATTGGACCCTTCAAGATCACGGCAAGGCGCGGGGAAGTAGCTTATCAGTTAGAGCTACCTCCTGAACTTTCAGGTGTGCACAACGTGTTTCACGTGTCACAGCTCAGGAAGTGTTTGCAAGTGCCGATCTGTCCCGATCTTTACAAGGACATTGACCATCAAGCTATTGACCTTCAACCGATCTTACCTACCGCGAGAGACCGATCCGCATTTTGGACGGAGCAGAGCGTTGCACCAGAAGCCGCACCATAAAGTATTTCAAGGTTCAGTGGAGCAACCATACCGAAGCAGAAGCCACATGGGAGCTGAAGACTATCTCCGATCAAAATTTCCCGAGGTGTTTAACGCTTAGCTTAGGAATCTCGGGGACGAGATTCTTGTAAGGGGGATAGGTCTGTCACACCGTGTTTTTCATCCCAAGTTTTCTGTGTTGCAAAAATCAGAGCTTGTTAAAACTTTTTCAAATAATGTTGTGAGTGCAATGTCAACCCTTGTTTGAGTGTATGCTTGCTTGTGTGATGACTCAAACCCATGAAAAACTTATTATTTTGCTCTCATCAAAAACCCTTTTTCCCTTACAACAAGATCACCTTCATCATGTTGGGATACACTACTAGCTCATGAAGCCAAGTGGCACTTCCAACTAAAGTTGGTGATCTGATCCTAATATCATTTTCATTCATTAAAAACATTATTTGGTGATTTAAAATATTATTTTCCTATTTTATATCTATGTCTATTTCTAAGGCCAGTAATGATAATTCCACAAGGAAAATTACTTTCCTGCCTTAGAAAATTCTGAGTAAATTCATGGAAGCTCAGAAGGACATATATTTTCCATACATAAGATTTTCAACCCTATTTTATATTAATATTATTTGAGTAAAACCCTGAAAACCATTTCTGTCTGTTTTAGCTTTTTGAGATGATTCCAAAGGAAAGTATCTCAGTAAATTCCCATAAAATTGCAGGAGCCCTCCCAAACCATATTAGGTGCTCACCTAAAATCTCACCTTGATCCAAGGTGGGTAAGTGCACTTAGAGAGCCCAAAACCCTCTTTATCCAGAGTAGAGTTGGAACAACTCTACATTGCAAAGTTTCTCCAATGGAGCTGAAACTTTGGAGAGGTGTTTAACACCCCAAATGAGGACTCCACACCAAAAATGGGATTTGTGAGATTCTGTTTGACCACACTTCCTTTGTAAGGGATAGTACTGGTCACTTTGAGACATTTTCAAGTTTGCAAAGCCAAACTTGTTCAATGGAGCTCATATTTGGTGGAACCCCATATTTTTACCCCAAGGCTAAACTTGTTAAGTTTCATTTACAGTGGTGGAGTGGAAGCACCCCAAGTCACCGTCGAACACCTACTGACAGGAAGGTAAAAACCTTCATAGCCACTGTTTTACCCAATGTCAAGGGCCCAAACTTGGTGGGTTAGAGCACCAGAACACCCTGAACACCCAGTCAACCAGCCCCTCCCCAATTCCAAGCACAAGTGACAAGAACTCCAATCTAAGCTGCAGGACAGTACTGGCTACACTAGTGTTCCTTGCTCCCTTGACCAGCTCAAGCTCCCACTAAACCCCAGCAGCTAGGCACACTCCTAGCAACACTCAGGAAATGGAGGACACGTCCCAAGTGCCCCAGAGCGATCCAGCATGCCGTGGCATGCCAAAACTGCGCTCTAGGCGCGCTGCAGAGAGCCACCCGCAAGGGGCCGACGCTCCGGCCGGTCCCAGTCTCCCCAGTCGTGTCCAAGCACTCCCCCGATAGCCCCTCAGTGCAAAGCTACCCCAGGGACCCTCTCCCCCTCGCGCAAGAGCTCAGGCGATGCGTGCCCGTGCGCGCCCAACGCGGCCGAGCATGCACGGTCGCTGCAGCTCGCCCCTACTCACTTTCCCTCCGCGGGCGTTGCATCAGGAGGCCCTAAACCACGTCCCGAACCCGTGGTTTCACGGCCAGCACCTCACTGTGCTTGCACGCGTGCCACGGTGAGTCACCGGCGTGCCCGAGTCGGGTCACCGTCGTTGGCCTATAAATAGACCCCCCCGCACTCCAACACCCTCCAAGCAGCTTCAACACAACCAGTAGACACCCAATTGAGCTCGCAGAGCCCCGGTGCTCGAGATCGACCGAGGCCCCTCCGCCTCGGAGCTCCGGTCGATCTCCGGCTACACGTCGGCTCCTGCGTTGCCCGACCTCTCACTACACTCCCCTCGACACCAGGAACATTTCCCCTAACTCTCCCGAGCAAATCCATACCTCTAGCCCCTAGTTCAACATGAACCCGAAACCCTTCCGCCACGAGCACCTCATCGCCGGTGACCCAGACCATCTCCGGTGACGTCCCGACCACGAGGAGGTAGGCGGAGGCACGAGGAACCCGTTCCCGTTCCTAGCTAGGCCTGAGGACAACGGCAGCCTCGCCGGCGTCCATCTCCACCTCTCCGGCCAGAGGTAGGAGAAGGACCCGACAGGTGGACCCCACCTGTTGGTGTCCTGGGGAAGCCAGCGCGCGCAGCCGCTGACGCTGACCCCAGGGGCCCGCAGGTCAGGTTTGAACCTGGCCCGCGCGCGCCTGGTGGCCAGGCCTGCTGGCTGGGCCGGCTGGATCTGTTTCCCTGGCCTTTTTCTTTTGTTTTAATCCAGCAAACTAAATGATTTTTATAAAAATATTTAGCCAGTAGAAAAATATAATTCTTCCACCAGCATTTTTCTAAAAATGAGTAGTATTTGATTCTGTAATAGTTGACATTTATTAATAACAGAAACTATTTTGGTATAATAAAATGATATTAAAAAGCACTTGTTTTCTTCTGTTTGCTTTTAAATAAATATGCTTAGCTAATAAAAAAGTAGGGAAAATTTTTCAAAATAATAACCTGAATTTATTCAAGCCTTGCAACATTTTTTAAAAGCACTTTGTGAACTGTTTTAGTAAAAGCTAGTATTTATTTATTCCTTTCTCGACGGTAGAGTTACCGAGTGACGGAGGATCCGGAGCGGAAGACCTCGAAGACCCCGGATACCTAGATGACCAAGGCAAGCATGCCCTTTTGCCATGACTTAAGTAAATAAAATGATGCATGCTAGAATAGCAAGTATTTTCCGTTGCATGTGATCACGATGCCGGTTCATCACCGATGTGGTGGTACCGAAGGCTTCTTCGAAGCACTTGCATTTATAGTAGTGATATTCACATAGCTCCTCGGAGCACAAATATGATGAGCTTGATCCTACCATCTACGAGGATCATGCTACTGTCATGTTGACTAGTAGAGTATTATCACTGCATTGAGCTTGACCCTACCCCGTGAGGGTCATGATATTTGTTGGGGAACGTCGCATGGGAAACAAAAATTTTCCTACGCGCACGAAGACCTATCATGGTGATGTCCATCTACGAGAGGGGATGAGTGATCTACGTACCCTTGTAGATCGTACAGCAGAAGCGTTAGAGAACGCGGTTGATGTAGTGGAACGTCCTCACGTCCCTCGATCCGCCCCGCGAACAATCCCGCGATCAGTCCCACGATCTAGTACCGAACGGACGGCACCTCCGCGTTCAGCACACGTACAGCTCGACGATGATCTCGGCCTTCTTGATCCAGCAAGAGAGACGGAGAGGTAGAAGAGTTCTCCGGCAGCGTGACGGCGCTCCGGAGGTTGGTGATGATCTTGTCTCAGCAGGGCTCCGCCCGAGCTCCGCAGAAACACGATCTAGAGGAAAAACTATGGAGGTATGTGGTCGGGCAGCCGTGAGAAAGTCGTCTCAAATCAGCCCTAAAACCTCCGTATATATAGGTGGGAGGGAGGGGAGGAGGCAGCCTCAAAACCTAAAGGTTTGGCCGAAATTGGAGGTGGAGGAGTCCTACTCCAATCCTACTTGGAGTAGGATTCCACCTTCCCACTTGGAAACTCTTTCCACCTTGTGTTTTTTCCTTCTCAAACCTTATGGGCCTTAGTGGGAACTTATTCCAGCCCACTAGGGGCTGGTTTATCTCTTCCCATAGCCCATGAGACCCCTTGGGGCGTGACACCCCTCCCGATGGTCCCCGACACCCCTCCCGGCACTCCCGGTACACTACCGATGAGCCCGAAACTTTTCCGGTAATGCACGGAAACCTTCCGGTAACCAAATGAGGTCATCCTATATATCAATCTTCGTTTCCGGACCATTCCGGAAACCCTCGTGACGTCCGTGATCTCATCCGGGACTCCGAACAACATTCGGTAACCAACCATATAACTCAAATACGCATAAAACAACGTCGAACCTTAAGTGTGCAGACCCTGCGGGTTCGAGAACTATGTAGACATGACCCGAGAGACTCCTCGGTCAATATCCAATAGCGGGACCTGGATGCCCATATTGGATCCTACATATTCTACGAAGATCTTATCATTTGAACCTCAGTGCCAAGGATTCATATAATCCCGTATGTCATTCCCTTTGTCCTTCGGTATGTTACTTGCCCGAGATTCGATCGTTAGTATCCGCATACCTATTTCAATCTCGTTTACCGGCAAGTCTCTTTACTCATTCCGTAATACAAGATCCCGCAACTTACATTAAGTTACATTGCTTGCAAGGCTTGTGTGTGATGTTGTATTACCGAGTGGGCCCCGAGATACCTCTCCGTCACACGGAGTGACAAATCCCAGTCTTGATCCATACTAACTCAACTAACACCTTCGGAGATACCTGTAGAGCATCTTTATAGTCACCCAGTTACGTTGCGACATTTGATACACACAAAGCATTCCTCCGGTGTGAGTGAGTTATATGATCTCATGGTCATAGGAATAAATACTTGACACGCAGAAAACAGTAGCAACAAAATGACACGATCAACATGCTACGTCTATTAGTTTGGGTCTAGTCCATCACATGATTCTCCTAATGATGTGATCCCGTTATCAAGTGACAACACTTGCCTATGGCCAGGAAACCTTGACCATCTTTGATCAACGAGCTAGTCAACTAGAGGCTTACTAGGGACAGTGTTTTGTCTATGTATCCACACAAGTATTGTGTTTCCAACTAATACAATTATAGCATGGATAATAAACGATTATCATGAACTAAGAAATATAATAATAACTAATTTATTATTGCCTCTAGGGCATATTTCCAACAGTCTCCCACTTGCACTAGAGTCAATAATCTAGTTCACATCACCATGTGATTCCAACGAATCCAACACCCGTATAGTTATGGGGTCTGATCACGTCTTGCTTGTGAGAGAGGTTTTTAGTCAACGGCTCTGAAACTTTCAGATCCGTGCGTTCTTTACAAATCTTTATGTCATCTTATAGATGCTGCTACTACGTGCTATTCGGAAATGCTCCAAATATCTACTCTACTGTATGAATCCGTTTCACTACCCATAGTTATTCAGATTAGTGTCAAAGCTTGCATCAACGTAACCCTTTACGACGAACTCTTTAACCACCTCCATAATCGAGAAAAATTCCTCAGTCCATTTGTTACCAAGGATAAATTTTGACCGCTGCTAGTGATTCAATCATGGATCACTCTCTGTACCTCTCAACAGACTTTGAGTCAAGGCACACATCAGGTGCGGTACACGGCATGGCATACTTTAGATTCTACGGCTAAGGCATAGAAGACGACCTTCGTCTATTCTCTTTATTCTGCCGTGGTCGGGTTTTGAGTCTTACTCAAATTCACACCTTACAACGCAACCAAGAACTCCTTCTTTGTTGATCTATTTTGAACTCCTTCAAAACTTGTCAAGGCATGCATCTTGTTGAAACTTCCATTAAGCGCTTTCGATCTATCTCCATAGATCTTTGATGCTCAACATTCAAGTAGCTCAATCCAGGTATTTCTTTGAAAACTCCTTTCAAACAACCTTGTATGCTTTACAGAAATTCTACATTACTTCTGATCCACAATATGTCAACCACATATACTTATCAGAAATTCTATAGTGCTCCCACTCACTTCTTTGGAAATACAAGTTTCTCACAAAATTTGTACAAACCCAAAATCTTTGATCATCTCATCAAAGTGTATATTCCAACTCCGAGATGCTTGCACCAGTCCACTGAAGGATCGCTGGAGCTTGCATACTTGCTAGTATCTTTAGGATCGACAAAACCTTCTGGTTGTATCACATACAATGTTTGCTCAAGGAAACCGTCGAGAAAACAATGTTTTGATATCCTACGTGCAATATTTCATAAATAATGCATCAACAACTAACATAATTCTAACAGACCTTTAGCATCGCTACGAGTGAGAAAGTCTCATCACAGTCAACTGTTTGATCTTGTCGAAAACATCTTTGCGACAAGTCGAGCTTTTCTTAATAGTGACTTATCACCATCATCGTCTGTCTTCCTTTAAAGATCCATTTTTACTCAATAGTCCTATGACCATCAAGTAGTTCTACCAAAGTCTTCACTTTGTTTTCACACATGGATCCTCTCTCGGATTTCATGGCTTCCAGCCATTTGTCGGAATCTGGGCCCACCATCGCTTTCTCCATAACTCGTAGGTTCACTGTTGCTCAACAACATGACCTCCAAGACAGGGTTACCGTACTACTCTGCAGCAGTATGCGACCTTGTCGACCTACGAGGTTTGTAGTAACTTGATTCGAAGCTCAATGATCACCATCATCAGCTTCTACTTCAATTGGTGTAGGCGCCACAGGAACAACTTCCTACGCCCTGCTACACACTAGTTGAAGTGATGGTTCAATAACCTCATCAAGTTCTACTACCCTCCCACTCAATTCTTTCGAGAGAAACCTTTCCTCGAGAAAGGATCCGTTTCTAGAAACAAACACTTTGCTTTCGGATCTGAGATAGGAGATGTACCCAACTGTTTTGGATATCCTATGAAGATGCATTTATCCGCTTTGGGTTCGAGCTTATCAGACTGAAACCTTTTCACATAAGTGTCGAAACCCCAAACTTTCATGAAACGACAGTTTAGATTTCTCTAAACCTCAGTCTATACTGTGTCATCTCAACGGAAATACGCGGTGCCCTATTTAAAGTGAGTGCGGTTGTCTCTAATGCATAACCCATAAACGATAGTGGTAATTCGATAAGAGACATCACAGTATGCACCATACTAAATAGTGCGTGGCTATGATGTTCAGACACATCATCACACTATGATGTTCCAGGTGGCATGAACTGTGAAACAATTTCCACATTGTCTTAACTGTGTACCAAAAACTCGTAACTCAGATATTCATTTCTATGATCACATCGTAGACAGTTCATCTTCTTGTTACGACGAACTTCACTCTGAAACAGAATTGAACTTTTCAATATTTCAGATTTGTGATTCATTAAGTAAATACTTCTGTATCTACTCAAGTCGTCAGTGAAGTAAGAACATAATGATATCCACTGCGTGCCTCAGCACTCACTGGACTGCATACATCAAAATGTATCACTTTCCAACAAGTTACTATCTTGTTTCATCTCAACGAAAACAAGGCCTTGCTCATGTGGTATGATTTGCATGTCACTAGTGATTCGAAATCAGGTGAGTACAAAGATCCATCAGCATGGAGCCTCTTCATGCAATTTATACTAACATGACTCAAGCGGCAGTGCCACAAGTAAGTGGTACTATCATTATTAACTCGTATCTTTTGGCACCAATGTGTAACACTACAATCGAGATTCAATAAACCATTGAAGGTGATTATTCAAGCAAATAGAGTAACCATTATTCTCTTTGAATGAATAATCGTATTGCAATAAACACGATCCAATCATGTTCACGCTTAACGCAAACACCAAATAACAATTATTTAGGTTCAACACCAATCCCAATGGTAGAGGGAGCGTGCGACGTTTGATTATATCAACCTTGGAAACACTTCCAACACATATCGTCACCTCGCCTTTAGCTAGTCTCCGTTTATGCCGTAGCTTTCATTTCGTGTTACCAATCACTTAGCAACCGAACCGGTATCCAATACCCTCATGCTACTAGGAGTACTAGTAAAGTACACATCAACATCATGTATATAAAATATACTTCTTTCGACTTTTGCCAGCCTTCTTTATCTACCAAGTATCTAGAGTTGCTCCGCCTCAGTGACTGTTCCCCTCATTACAGAAGCACTTAGTCTCGGGTTTGGGTTCAATCTTGGGTCTCTTCATTAGTGCAGCAACTGTTTTGCCGTTTCACGAAGTATCCCTTCTAGCCCTTGCCTTTCTTGAAACTTTAGTGGTTTTACAAACCATCAACTATTGATGCTCCTTCTTGATTTCTACTTTCGCAGTGTCAAACATCGCGAATCGCTCAAGGATCATTGTATCTATCCTTGATATGTTATAGTTCATCACGAAGCTCTCACAGCTTGGTGGCAGTGTCTTTGGAGAACCATCACCATCTTATCTGGAAGATTAACTCCCACTTGATTCAAGTGATTGTCGTATTCAGACAATCTGAGCACACGCTCAACGATTGAGCTTTTCTCCTTTACTTTGTGGACAAAGAATTTTGTTGGAGGTCTCGTACCTCTTAACAAGGGCACAAGCATGAAATCACAATTTCATCTCTTTAGAACATCACTTATGTTCCGTGACGTTTTACAACGTTTTCGACGCCTTGCTTCTAAGCCATTAAGTATTTTGCACTGAACTATCGTGTAGTCATCAGAAACGTGTATGTCGGATGTTCATAGCATCCACAGACGACGCTCGAGGTGCAGCACACCAAGTGGTGCATTAAGGACATAAGCCTTCTGCGTAGCAACGAGGACAATCCTCGGTTTTACAGACTCAGTTTGCAAAGGTTGCTACTATCAATTTTCAACTAAATTTTCTCTAGGATCATGTAAAAACAGTAGAGCTATAGCGCAAGCTACATCGTAATTCGAAAGACCATTAGACTATGTTCATGACAATTAGTTCAATTAATCATATTACTTAAGAACTCCTACTCAAAAAGTACATCTCTCTAGTCATTTGAGTGGTACACGATCCAAATCCGATATCTCAAGTCCGATCATCACGTGAGTCGAGAATAGTTTCAGTGGTAAGCATCCCTATGCTAATCATATCAACTATACGATTCATGCTCGACCTTTCGGTCTCATGTGTTCCGAGGCCATGTCTGCACATGCTAGGCTCGTCAAGCTTAACCCGAGTGTTCCGCGTGTGCAACTGTTTTGCACCCGTTGTATGTGAACGTTGAGTCTATCACACCCGATCATCACGTGGTGTCTCGAAACGAAGAACTGTCGCAACGGTGCACAGTCGGGGAGAACACAATTTCGTCTTGAAATTTTAGTGAGAGATCACCTCATAATGCTACCGTCGTTCTAAGCAAAATAAGGTGCATAAAAGGATTAACATCACATGCAATTCATAAGTGACATGATATGGCCATCATCACGTGCTTCTTGATCTCCATCACCAAAGCACCGGCACGATCTTCTTGTCACCGGTGCCACACCATGATCATCCATCAACGTGTTGCCATCGGGGTTGTCGTGCTACTTATGCTATTACTACTAAAGCTACATCCTAGCAAAATAGTAAACGCATCTGCAAGCACATATGTTAGTATAAAGACAACCCTATGGCTCCTGCCGGTTGCCGTACCATCGACGTGCAAGTCGATATTTCTATTACAACATGATCATCTCATACATCCAATATATCACATCACATCATTGGCCATATCACATCACAATCATACCCTGCAAAAACAAGTTAGACGTCCTCTAATTTTGTTGTTGCATGTTTTACGTGGTGACCAAGGGTATCTAGTAGGATCGCATCTTACTTACGCAAACACCACAACGGAGATATATGAATTGCTATTTAACCTCATCCAAGGACCTCCTCGGTCAAATCCGATTCAACTAAAGTTGGAGAAACCGTCACTTGCCAGTCATCTTTGAGCAAAGGGGGTTACTCGTAATGATGAAACCAGTCTCTCGTAAGCGTACGAGTAATGTCGGTCCAAGCCGCTTCAATCCAACAATACCGCGGAATCAAGAAAAGACTAAGGAGGGCAGCAAAACACACATCACCGCCCACAAAACCTTTTGTGTTCTACTCGAGAAGACATCTACGCATGAACCTAGCTCATGATGCCACTGTTGGGGAACGTCGCATGGGAAACAAAAATTTTCCTACGCGCACGAAGACCTATCATGGTGATGTCCATCTACGAGAGGGGATGAGTGATCTACGTACCCTTGTAGATCGTACAGCAGAAGCGTTAGAGAACGCGGTTGATGTAGTGGAACGTCCTCACGTCCCTCGATCCGCCCCGCGAACAATCCCGCGATCAGTCCCACGATCTAGTACCGAACGGACGGCACCTCCGCGTTCAGCACACGTACAGCTCGACGATGATCTCGGCCTTCTTGATCCAGCAAGAGAGACGGAGAGGTAGAAGAGTTCTCCGACAGCGTGACGGCGCTCCGGAGGTTGGTGATGATCTTGTCTCAGCAGGGCTCCGCCCGAGCTCCGCAGAAACACGATCTAGAGGAAAAACTATGGAGGTATGTGGTCGGGCAGCCGTGAGAAAGTCGTCTCAAATCAGCCCTAAAACCTCTGTATATATAGGTGGGAGGGAGGGGAGGAGGCAGCCTCAAAACCTAAAGGTTTGGCCGAAATTGGAGGTGGAGGAGTCCTACTCCAATCCTACTTGGAGTAGGATTCCACCTTCCCACTTGGAAACTCTTTCCACCTTGTGTTTTTTCCTTCTCAAACCTTATGGGCCTTAGTGGGAACTTATTCCAGCCCACTAGGGGCTGGTTTATCTCTTCCCATAGCCCATGAGACCCCTTGGGGCGTGACACCCCTCCCGATGGTCCCCGACACTCCTCCCGGCACTCCCGGTACACTACCGATGAGCCCGAAACTTTTCCGGTAATGCACGGAAACCTTCCGGTAACCAAATGAGGTCATCCTATATATCAATCTTCGTTTCCGGACCATTCCGGAAACCCTCGTGACGTCCGTGATCTCATCCGGGACTCCGAACAACATTCGGTAACCAACCATATAACTCAAATACGCATAAAACAACGTCGAACCTTAAGTGTGCAGACCCTGCGGGTTCGAGAACTATGTAGACATGACCCGAGAGACTCCTCGGTCAATATCCAATAGCGGGACCTGGATGCCCATATTGGATCCTACATATTCTACGAAGATCTTATCGTTTGAACCTCAGTGCCAAGGATTCATATAATCCCGTATGTCATTCCCTTTGTCCTTCGGTATGTTACTTGCCCGAGATTCGATCGTTAGTATCCGCATACCTATTTCAATCTCGTTTACCGGCAAGTCTCTTTACTCGTTCCGTAATACAAGATCCCGCAACTTACATTAAGTTACATTGCTTGCAAGGCTTGTGTGTGATGTTGTATTACCGAGTGGGCCCCGAGATACCTCTCCGTCACACGGAGTGACAAATCCCAGTCTTGATCCATACTAACTCAACTAACACCTTCGGAGATACCTGTAGAGCATCTTTATAGTCACCCAGTTACGTTGCGACGTTTGATACACACAAAGAATTCCTCCGGTGTGAGTGAGTTATATGATCTCATGATCATAGGAATAAATACTTGACACGCAGAAAACAGTAGCAACAAAATGACACGATCAACATGCTACGTCTATTAGTTTGGGTCTAGTCCATCACATGATTCTCCTAATGATGTGATCCCGTTATCAAGTGACAACACTTGCCTATGGCCAGGAAACCTTGACCATCTTTGATCAACGAGCTAGTCAACTAGAGGCTTACTAGGGACAGTGTTTTGTCTATGTGTCCACACAAGTATTGTGTTTCCAACTAATACAATTATAGCATGGATAATAAACGATTATCATGAACTAAGAAATATAATAATAACTAATTTATTATTGCCTCTAGGGCATATTTCCAACAATATTTTCATGTTGACAAGTAATAATAGAGCATATTATCTCAAGCATAATGTTGAGTTAAATAAAGAATTTATGAAAACCCCGTCGGGTGCCCCTAATGCCCGAGGGTGATGATGAGTTGGTGATCACTTTTGGTGAAGTGATGCACCGGTGATTTTGGTGTGAGTATGGTTTCGGAAATGGATTAGATTTATGATGTGTCGACCATCCCAACCTTACTAGTACGACCACGATACCCCTTTATGGGACGGGGCTTTGTTGATTACTCTGGTCGGTACTAGCAAAGAGCCACATTACTAGTGGCGGGAGTGATCGGTGTCACTCTCGTGATGGGGTCGTGCCAGGTAGGACGACTATGCCATTATTATGAGTTCCACGCACACCGTTGGTCCCTGCATGGTTGATACGGTCCAGAGTCGGTGCTCGTAAGACGTACAACATGTGGGCTGGGTACCAATCGAGTGGACCTCTTTGTCTAGTATCGTCAGGGGAAAGATGATGATTGGATACTTAGCTCGGGTATATGTGATATACCGTGAGTCGTGGATGACACGGAAGTATTCCGTTTCTCGTGGGTCCAGCATACTACCTCTGCAGAGTGTAAACTATTCGAATAGCCGTGTCCACGGTCAAGGACAGTTGGGTTGTGCTGCTTAAACTACGTCCTGAGTTTCCGCATAAACCAAGTGTGTGTGTGTGGTGTTAAAAAGGTGTCATTATAATCATGATAAATCACAATAATATGATCAAGTTCGGTGACTTGACATATAGGGTAAACCCGGATGGTTTAGCCCTCATTAATACCTTGAGATTATGACAAGTCCGATGACTTGGCATACAGGGTGAATCCGGTGTGTTCAACCCTTTACGGATATGTCAATATCTGTAACCTAATATTCACAAGTAATTCTTTAACCTGATGCATATACATGATCATACCACCTCATCGCATTCCACTCAAGATAACTGTCACTGTTATTCATTACCATTTACGTCATGGGCTGTTTGCGAGTACATTCAAAGTACTCATTGGCTTGCCACTGGTTATGTTATTGACCAGACATGGAAGGACCGGAGTTTGGCGATGAGTACCCCGTCGGAGATGGACCTGCGATCTAGGACGCTTCCGAGTTAGAATGCCTGTCGGTGTAGGCTTGATGGCATGGGCACCGCTTAGCCCTTACGAGTTTCCGCTACTCGATGTATCCCTTTATTTGGCTTTAGGCCTTGCTCTTGAACCCGACCTTCTTGTCATTTGATGTAATAATTTGGTACTTGGATGTAAGACTCTATTATTCAGTATCTGTGTTCAGTGAACATTGATCCTTGGGGTCACTGGGAACGGCGAACTCGACTTGCTAGTCGGGGTCCCCACATGTAACAACTAAGAGATCTCAATATCTTCCATGCTAAATACATTATAAGCGGTTCCCAAACTGAAAAGTAAAGTTTTTACTCCCCCTCCACCAATCAATCACACTCCACGGCTGGCCAAATCCACGGGTACCGTCCATACAAACAATAATCCTGGGGGAGTTTTGTTTCATTAATTTTGATTTGACTTTTGAGCATGGAAATGGGCATCCCGGTTACCAGCCTTTTCCCGTGAATGATAGTGAATCAACACATATCTGGAGAATAACATACTTAGCATGGAAGATACTGATAGCTCCTAGTCGCTACATGAGCGATCCGGGCATACAAAACAAAATATTCATTTGAAATTTAAGAATACGACACATGCAAATTTACTTAGGATGACACATAAGTACCGCATATAGGTAGGTATGGTGGACTCATATGGCACAACTGGTTTCAAGGATTTTGGATGCACAAGTAGTCAGTCTGCTTAGTACAGGTGAAGGCTAGCAAAAGACGGGGAAGCAACCAACTAGAGAGCAATAACGGTCATAATCATGCAGAGCGACAAAGCAACATTGAACCGAGCATGAAAGCGATATAACTATTCTAAAATAAAAAGATCATTAAGGCTTGATAGACTTATAGTCATAAACACGTCTCAGTATGTGCCAAGTCAATCCAAAATCTCTCTGAAGGGAAATACCACTCTAATATGCCAAACCATGAACAATGCAATGCATGCTAAACATTTCAATAACACATTATGCACTCCAGTTATTTGAGACTAGTCACAAAGAAAGCTTGAACTACTGGGAAAGCATTGTAATCATAGCACTATGTCGCTACAAGATGGTCTCTAGATCATAAGTACATGCATATGTACAAAAGTAGAAACAAATAAAGTTCATATCGGCTTTCCTTGTTGCATTATTCCGTCGATCTTCGCCATTATTGCATCATCACTTGCACGATCAAACATAGAAAGATATAATCAAGTGCAATTACAACCATGGACGTGAGCTGAACTCTGCAAACAAAGCAAACTAAAGAGAGAAAATAAATCTTTTTGTGTTTTCCAAAGGTTAAACAAAAGCAAAAGAAAAGAGAAATATTTTTGTTGTTTTTGCAAACAAAGAACAAAAACTCCGAAAAGATTAAAAAGGAAACCACAGATGGTACAATGAAAGGGGACAAGGGTACGTACTCCCCCAAGCTTAGGCTTTTGGCCTAAGTTGAGCTTGGCTACTGTGGCCTCCAGGAGCTCCCTCCGGCTTTGGAGTGGTACGGGCGGCTCCAAGAATCATACGGGGCCTTGGGCGCGTACACTGATGCACACCTGGTAGGCCTGGGCATAAAAACTGATGAACCAAAGACCGAACCGAAGCCGAAACCCAAGAAACCAAATTTTTGGTTTTTCTCATTGGCACAACCAAGCTTGGTTTTCACGTCTACTAACCGAATAGAATTTACTCGGTTCGGTATGTACCCGGTCACCTAAAAAAATACCAAAGCAAATGGTAGTGATGACTCACGACTCATGAGGCTGGTCAGGCGTCTCAGAGTTTTCCTACGAAAACACGTCTTGTCAACTTTTTTCTGAGGGAACACATCTCGTCAAGTGCTTGCGGTGACATGCACGTCGTCTGGTCACAAAGAATGGCTGAAGGCCTGCTTGGCATGGGCGGCCACTTTATGTAGCTTTTTCGGAGCCACGTTAGCTAGCAGCATGTCAGTGAATAGTCACAACATATGCCATAGGTAGGCTAAAGTCGGTGAGAACCGAAGGGACAAAGGTGGACGCTCAGAACGAGGTTGGTACACACATGGGACGCACGATGTACCCAGGTTCAGGGCTCTCCGTAGAGATAATACCCCTAATCCTGCCGGAGTGTTTGATGTGTATGAATAGAGTACAGGGTTGCTCCTGGAGCTGTGTTGGGAGGAGGAAGAGGGGAGCGGCCGGCTCGTCTATGCCTATCTCTCTGGTTGGTGAGTGTATAGAGCTGTTCGGTTGTGGAATGATCGGCCCCCTTGCATGGAGCGCGACCGGGGGGTTCTATAGACGAACCCGCCGACCTACAATATGGATAAAGGGTACAAGTGTGGGACCCAACTGGCAGCCTCGCCGGCTGGCCAGGGACCCACTAGAGTCTTGTCTTGTCGCTTGAGGGACCCGCCGGCTGCATGGTCTCGATTGGCAGTGGGACCCGCCGGCTGACCAATCAGGCTCTCGCGTAAGGTTGACACCGAGCACGCGCTGTACGTCAAGCGTCGCCCGACGAGATTCGTCATGGGCAGGTAGTACGACCTCCTCCACTGTTCCCCACGCCGAGTGCAGTAATGGAGTGGGAGTGTAATGGTCCAACACTATGCTAGGTGATGGATCAGAGCCAGGGTAGGTCAGCGGCGTGGCCGCCGACGCTCGTACCTACCGGGTGCCCCGATCCAATACCTTTTGCTGACGCATAGGTACCTTTAATCGTAAGGTCTTATCCTGATCTATGATCTGATGTGACTTGTGATCTTCGGCCTGCTAGCCTGCTTGGCTAGCCGGCTTGGGCGCGGCCGCCTCCTTCCGAGCCGGGCTGGCGGGACCAGGCCGTCTCAGGAGAGGTATCCTGCTCGACTCTAGCCGGCGGGGGTTGCCTGGCCGGCCATAGGAATGGCCGCCTCGTCCTCTAGCCGGTAGGCGCTGCCTAGCCGGCGAGAGGAATGGCCGCCTCGTCCTCTAGCCGGTAGGCCCTGCCTAGCCGGCCGGAAGACTTCGGCCTTGGGAATCTGTATATGTTCATGTCCTTTGGGCCGGAAATGAAGGAGCAGGCTTGATGAGCCTACCCCGGGGTTATCCCCCCGACAGTAGTCCCCGAAGCTGGCGAGGCCTGCCGTCTGTGGGCGGGCGGCCTCACCGGCTTGTTGTTTTGTCTTGATATTTTTCACCGCCACTCGTGACGAAGGGCGCCGGCTTTGAAACCGATTGGCTTCGAAGCGACGCCTCGGCCTCGTCGCAATTCGCTCGGAGAACGCCACATGCCAGGCCCCGCCTGGCGTAATGATGGTGATTACTGAGGATGGGACCGGGCCTGGGCCCTGGGTCCCGCCACGACGCCCCATCGGCCTCCGTGCGTGAGATCCTGTGCGGATTTACTCCGCTACGGTTGGGCTTAGGGAAGCGTTACCTCCGTAATACACGGGGTTAATGTTGGAAATATGCCCTAGAGGCAATAATAAATTAGTTATTATTATATTTCATTGTTCATGATAATCGTTTATTATCCATGCTATAATTGTATTGATTGGAAACACAATACTTGTGTGGATACATAGACAAAACACTATCCCTAGTAAGCCTCTAGTTGACTAGCTCGTTGATCAAAGATGGCCAAGGTTTCCTGGCCATAGGCAAGTGTTGTTACTTGATAACGGGATCACATCATTAGGAGAATCATGTGATGGACTAGACCCAAACTAATAGACGTAGCATGTTGATCGTGTCATTTTGTTGCTACTGTTTTCCGCGTGTCAAGTATTTGTTCCTATGACCATGAGATCATATAACTCACTGACACCGGAGGAATGCTTTGTGTGTATCAAACGTCGCAACGTAACTGGGTGACTATAAAGATGCTCTACAGGTATCTCCGAAGGTGTTAGTTGAGTTAGTATGAATCAAGACTGGGATTTGTCACTCCGTGTAACGGAGAGGTATCTCGGGGCCCACTCGGTAATACAACATCACACACAAGCCTTGCAAGCAATGTAACTTAGTGTAAGTTGCGGGATCTTGTATTACGGAACGAGTAAAGAGACTTGCCGGTAAACGAGATTGAAATAGGTATGCGGATACTGACGATCGAATCTCGAGCAAGTAACATACTGAAGGACAAAGGGAATGACATACGGGATTATACGAATCCTTGGCACTGAGGTTCAAACGATAAGATCTTCGTAGAATATGTAGGATCCAATATGGGCATCCAGGTCCCGCTATTGGATATTGACCGAGGAGTCGCTCGGGTCATGTCTACATAGTTCTCGAACCCGCAGGGTCTGCACACTTAAGGTTCGACGTTGTTTTATGCGTATTTGAGTTATATGGTTGGTTACCGAATGTTGTTCGGAGTCCCGGATGAGATCACGGACGTCACGAGGGTTTCCGGAATGGTCCGGAAATGAAGATTGATATATAGGATGACCTCATTTGATTACCGGAAGGTTTTCGGAGTTATCGGGAATGTATCGGGAATGACGAATGGGTTCCGGGAGTTCACCGGGGGGGGGGGGGGCAACCCACCCCGGGGAAGCCCATAGGCCATAAGGGTGGCGCACCAGCCCTTAGTGGTCTGGTGGGACAGCCCAAAAGGGCCCTATGCGCCAAGGATAAGAAATCAAAGGAAAAAGGAGAAAAAAAAGGAGGAGGTAGGAAGGGAGGAGGACTCCCTCCCACCAAACCTAGTCCAACTCGGTTTGGGGGGGGAGAGTCCTCCCCCTTGGCTCGGCCGACCCCCTTGAGGGTCCTTGGACCCCAAGGCAAGGCCCCCTCCCTCTCACCTATATATACGGAGGTTTTAGGGCTGATTTGAGACGACTTTTCCACGGCAGCCCGACCACATACCTCCACGGTTTTTTCCTCTAGATCGCGTTTCTGCGGAGCTCGGGTGGAGCCCTGCTGAGATTAGATCACCACCAACCTCCGGAGCGCCATCACGCTGCCGGAGAACTCATCTACCTCTCCGTCTCTCTTGCTAGATCAAGAAGGCCGAGATCATCGTCGAGCTGTACGTGTGCTGAACGCGGAGGTGCCGTCCGTTCGGTACTAGATCGTAGGACTTATCGCGGGATTGTTCGCGGGGCGGATCGAGGGACGTGAGGACGTTTCACTACATCAACCGCGTTCTCTAACGCTTCTGCTGTACGGTCTACAAGGGTACGTAGATCACTCATCCCCTCTCGTAGATGGACATCACCATGATAGGTCTTCGTGCGCGTAGGAAATTTTTTGTTTCCCATGCGACGTTCCCTAACAGTGGCATCATGAGCTAGGTTCATGCGTAGATGTCTTCTCGAGTAGAACACAAAAGTTTTTGTGGGCGGTGATGTGCGTTTTGCTGCCCTCCTTAGTCTTTTCTTGATTCTGCGGTATTGTTGGATTGAAGCGGCTTGGACCGACATTACTCGTACGCTTACGAGAGACTGGTTTCATCGTTACGAGTAACCCCCTTTGCTCAAAGATGACTGGCAAGTGTCGGTTTCTCCAACTTTAGTTGAATCGGATTTGACCGAGGAGGTCCTTGGATGAGGTTAAATAGAAACTCATATATCTCCGTTGTGGTGTTTGCGTAAGTAAGATGCGATCCTACTAGATACCCTTGGTCACCACGTAAAACATGCAACAACAAAATTAGAGAACGTCTAACTTGTTTTTGCAGGGTATGCTTGTGATGTGATATGGACTACGATGTGATGTGATATATTGGATGTATGAGATGATCATGTTGTAATAGAAAATATCGACTTGCACGTCGATGGTACGGCAACCGGCAGGAGCCATAGGGTTGTCTTTATACTAACGTTTGTGCTTGCAGATGCGTTTACTATTTTGCTAGGATGTAGCTTTAGTAGTAATAGCATGAGTAACACGACAACCCCGATGGCAACACGTTGATGGAGATCATGGCGTGGCGCTGGTGACAAGAAGATCGTGCCGGTGCTTTGGTGATGGAGATCAAGAAGCACGTGATGATGGCCATATCATGTCACTTATGAATTGCATGTGATGTTAATCCTTTTATGCACCTTATTTTGCTTAGAACGACGGTAGCATTATGAGGTGATCTCTCAATAAAATTTCAAGACGAAATTGTGTTCTCCCCGACTGTGCACCGTTGCTACAGTTCGTCGTTTCGAGACACCACGTGATGATCGGGTGTGATAGACTCAACGTTCACATACAACGGGTGCAAAACAGTTGCGCACGCGGAACACTCGGGTTAAGCTTGACGAGCCTAGCATGTGCAGACATGGCCTCGGAACACATGAGACCGAAAGGTCGAGCATGAATCGTATAGTTGATATGATTAGCATAGAGATGCTTACCACTGAAACTATTCTCGACTCACGTAATGATCGGACTTGAGGTAGTGGATTTGGATCATGTACCACTCAAATGACTAGAGAGATGTAATTTTTGAGTGGGAGTTCTTAAGTAATATGATTAATTGAACTAATTGTCATGAACATAGTCTAATGGTCTTTGCGAATTACGATGTAGCTTACGCTATAGCTCTACTGTTTTTATATGTGCCTAGAGAAAATTTAGTTGAAAATTGATAGTAGCAAACTTTGCAGACTGAGTCTGTAAAACCGAGGATTGTCCTCGTTGCTACACAGAAGGCTTATGTCCTTAATGCACCACTCGGTGTGCTGCACCTCGAGCGTCGTCTGTGGATGCTATGAACATCCGACATACACGTTTCTGATGACTACACGATAGTTCAGTGCAAAATACTTAATGGCTTAGAAGCAAGGCGCCGAAAACGTTGTAAAACGTCACAGAACATAAGTGATGTTCTAAAGAGATGAAATTGTGATTTCATGCTTGTGCCCTTGTTAAGAGGTACGAGACCTCCAACAAGATTCTTTGTCCACAAAGTAAATGAGAAAAGCTCAATCGTTGAGCGTGTGCTCAGATTGTCTGAGTACGACAATCACTTGAATCAAGTGGGAGTTAATCTTCCAGATGAGATAGTGATGGTTCTCCAAAGTCACTGCCACCAAGCTGTAAGAGCTTCGTGATGAACTATAACATATCAAGGATAGATACAATGATCCTTGAGCGATTCGCGATGTTTGACACTGCGAAAGTAGAAATCAGGAAGGAGCGTCAATAGTTGATGGTTTGTAAAACCACTAAGTTTCAAGAAAGGCAAGGGCTAGAAGGGATACTTCGTGAAACGGAAAAACAGTTGCTGCACTAATGAAGAAACCCAAGATTAAACCCAAACCCGAGACTAAGTGCTTCTGTAATGAGGGGAACAGTCACTGAGGCGGAGCAACTCTAGATACTTGATAGATAAGAAGGCTGGCGAAAGTCGAAAGAAGTGTATTTGATATACATGATGTTGATGTGTACTTTACTATTACTCCTAGTAGCATGAGGGTATTGGATACCGGTTCGGTTGCTAAGTGATTAGTAACACGAAATGAAAGCTACGGCATAAACGGAGACTAGCTAAAGGCGAGGTGACGATACGTGTTGGAAGTGTTTCCAAGGTTGATATGATCAAACGTCGCACGCTCCCTCTACCATCGGGATTGGTGTTAAACCTAAATAATTGTTATTTGGTTCTTGCGTTAAGCATGAACATGATTGGATCGTGTTTATTGCAATACGATTATTCATTTAAGGAGAATAATGGTTACTCTATTTTCTTGAATATTCACCTTCAATGGTTTATTGAATCTTGATCGTAGTGTTACACATGTTCATGATATTGGTGCCAAAAGATACGAGTTAATGATGATAGTACCACTTACTTGTGGCACTGCCGCTTGAGTCATGTTAGTATAAATTGCATGAAGAGGCTCCATGCTGATGGATCTTTTTACTCACCTGATTTCGAATCACTAGTGACATGCAAATCATACCACATGAGCAAGGCCTTGTTTTCATTGAGATGAAATAAGATAGTAACTTGTTGGAAGTGATACATTTTGATGTATGCAGTCCAATGGGTGCTGAGGCACGTAGTGGATATCATTATGTTCTTACTTCACTGACGATTTGAGTAGATACAGGAGTATTTACTTAATGAATCACAAGTCTGAAATGTTGAAAAGTTCAATTCCGTTTCAGAGTGAAGTTCGTCGTAACAAGAGGATAAACTGTCTACGATATGATCATGGAAATGAATATCTGAGTTACGAGTTTTGGTACGCAGTTAAGACAATGTGGAAATTGTTTCGCAGTTCATGCCACCTGGAACATCATAGTGTGATGATGTGTCTGAACGTCATAGCCACGCACTATTTGGTATGGTGCATACTATGATGTCTCTTATCGAATTACCACTATCGTTTATGGGTTATGCATTAGAGACAACCGCACTCACTTTAAATAGGGCACCGCGTATTCCCGTTGAGATGACACAGTATAGACTGAGGTTTAGAGAAATCTAAACTGTCGTTTCTTGAAAGTTTGGGGCTTCGACACTTATGTGAAAAAGTTTCAGTCTGATAAGCTCGAACCCAAAGCGGATAAATGCATCTTCATAGGATATCCAAAACAGTTGGGTACATCTCCTATCTCAGATCCGAAAGCAAAGTGTTTGTTTCTAGAAACGGATCCTTTCTCAAGGAAAGGTTTCTCTCGAAAGAATTGAGTGGGAGGGTAGTAGAACTTGATGAGGTTATTGAACCATCACTTCAACCAGTGTGTAGCAGGGCGCAGGAAGTTGTTCCTGTGGCGCCTACACCAATTGAAGTGGAAGCTGATGATGGTGATCATCAAGCATCGGATCAAGTTACTACAAGCCTCGTAGGTTGACAAGGTCGCATACTACTACAGAGTGGTACGGTAACCCTGTCTTGGAGGTCATGTTGTTGAGCAACAGTGAACCTACGAGTTATGGAGAAAGCGATGGTGGGCCCAGATTCCGACAAATGGCTGGAAGCCATGAAATCCGAGAGAGGATCCATGTATAAAAACAAAGTGTAGACTTTGAAAGAACTACTTGATGGTCATAAGACTATTGAGTAAAGATGGATCTTTAAAAGAAGACAGACGACGATGGTGATAAGTCACTATTAAGAAAAGCTCGACTTGTCGCAAAGATGTTTTCGACAAGATCAAAAAGTTGACTATGATGAGACTTTCTCACTCGTAGCGATGCTAAAGGTCTGTTAGAATTATGTTAGTTGTTGATGCATTATTTATGAAATATTGCACATAGGATGTCAAAACATTGTTTTCTCGACGGTTTCCTTGAGCAAACATTGTACGTGATACAACCAGAAGGTTTTGTCGATCCTAAAGATACTAGCAAGTATGCAAGCTCCAGTGATCCTTCAATGGACTGGTGCAAGCATCTCGGAGTTGGAATATACACTTTGATGAGATGATCAAAGATTTTTGGTTTGTACAAGGTTTATGAGAAACTTGTATTTCCAAAGAAGTGAGTGGGAGCACTATAGAATTTCTGATAAGTATATGTGGTTGACATATTGTGGATCAGAAGTAATGTAGAATTTCTGTAAAACATACAAGGTTGTTTGAAAGGAGTTTTCAAAGGAATAACTGGATTGAGGTACTTGAACGTTGAGCATCAAAGATCTATGGAGATAGATCAAAAGCGCTTAATGGAAGTTTCAACAAGATGCATGCCTTGACATGTTTTGAAGGAGTTCAAAATAGATCAGCAAAGAAGGAGTTCTTGGTTGCGTTGTAAGGTGTGAATTTGAGTAAGACTCAAAACCCGACCACGGCAGAATAAAGAGAATAGACGAAGGTCGTCTTCTATGCCTTAGCCGTAGACTCTAAAGTATGCCATGCTGAGTGCCGCACCTGATGTGTGCCTTGCAGCAAGTCTGTTGAGAGGTACAGAGAGTGATCCATGATTGAATCACTAGCAGCGGTCAAAATTTATCCTTAGTAACTGATGGACTAAGGAATTTTTCTCGATTATGGAGGTGGTTGAAGAGTTCGTCGTAAAGGGTTACGTCGATACAAGCTTTGACACTAATCCGAATAACTATGAGTAGTGAAACGGATTCGTATAGTAGAGTAGATATTTGGAGTATTTCCGAATAGCACGTAGTAGCAACATCTATAAGATGACATAAAGATTTGTAAAGAACGCACGGATCTGAAAGTTTCAGAACCGTTGACTAAAACCTCTCTCACGAGCAAGACGTGATCATACCCCATAACTATATGGGTGTTGGATTCGTTGGAATCACATGGTGATGTGAACTAGATTATTGACTCTAGTGCAAGTGGGAGATTGTTGGAAATATGCCCTAGAGGCAATAATAAATTAGTTATTATTATATTTCATTGTTCATGATAATCGTTTATTATCCATGCTATAATTGTATTGTTTGGAAACACAATACTTGTGTGGATACATAGACAAAACACTGTCCCTAGTAAGCCTCTAGTTGACTAGCTCGTTGATCAAAGATGGCCAAGGTTTCCTGGCCATAGGCAAGTGTTGTTACTTGATAACGGGATCACATCATTAGGAGAATCATGTGATGGACTAGACCCAAACTAATAGACGTAGCATGTTGATCGTGTCATTTTGTTGCTACTGTTTTTTGCGTGTCAAGTATTTGTTCCTATGACCATGAGATCATATAACTCACTGACACCGGAGGAATGCTTTGTGTGTATCAAACGTCGCAACGTAACTGGGTGACTATAAAGATGCTCTACAGGTATCTCCGAAGGTGTTAGTTGAGTTAGTATGGATCAAGACTTGGATTTGTCACTCCGTGTAACGGAGAAGTATCTCGGGGTCCACTCGGTAATACAACATCACACACAAGCCTTGCAAGCAATGTAACTTAGTGTAAGTTGCGGGATCTTGTATTACGGAACGAGTAAAGAGACTTGCCGGTAAACGAGATTGAAATAGGTATGCGGATACTGACGATCGAATCTCGAGCAAGTAACATACCGAAGGACAAAGGGAATGACATACGGGATTATACGAATCCTTGGCACTGAGGTTCAAACGATAAGATCTTCGTAGAATATGTAGGATCCAATATGGGCATCCAGGTCCCGCTATTGGATATTGACCGAGGAGTCGCTCGGGTCATGTCTACATAGTTCTCGAACCCGCAGGGTCTGCACACTTAAGGTTCGACGTTGTTTTATGCGTATTTGAGTTATATGGTTGGTAACGAATGTTGTTCGGAGTCCCGGATGAGATCACGGACGTCACGAGGGTTTCCGAAATGGTCCGGAAACGAAGATTGATATATAGGATGACCTCATTTGATTACCGGAAGGTTTTCGGAGTTACCGGGAATGTACCGGGAATGACGAATGGGTTCCGGGAGTTCACCGGGGGGGGGGGGGGGGGGGGCAACCCACCCCGGGGAAGCCCATAGGCCATAAGGGTGGCGTACCAGCCCTTAGTGGGCTGGTGGGACAGCCCAAAAGGGCCCTATGCGCCAAGGATAAGAAATCAAAGGAAAAAGGAGAAAAAAAGGAGGAGGTGGGAAGGGAGGAGGACTCCCTCCCACCAAACCTAGTCCAACTCGGTTTGGGGGGGGGAGAGTCCTCCCCGTTGGCTCGGCCGACCCCCTTGAGGGTCCTTGGACCCCAAGGCAAGGCCCCCTCCCTCCCACCTATATATACGGAGGTTTTAGGGCTGATTTGAGACGACTTTTCCACGGCAGCCCGACCACATACCTCCATGGTTTTTCCTCTAGATCGCGTTTCTGCGGAGCTCGGGCGGAGCCCTGCTGAGATTAGATCACCACCAACCTCCGGAGCGCCATCACGCTGCCGGAGAACTCATCTACCTCTCCGTCTCTCTTGCTGGATCAAGAAGGCCGAGATCATCGTCGAGCTGTACGTGTGCTGAACGCGGAGGTGCCGTCCGTTCGGTACTAGATCGTGGGACTGATCGCGGGATTGTTCGCGGGGCGGATCGAGGGACGTGAGGACGTTCCACTACATCAACCGCGTTCTCTAACGCTTCTGCTGTATGGTCTACAAGGGTACGTAGATCACTCATCCCCTCTCGTAGATGGACATCACCATGATAGGTCTTCGTGCGTGTAGGAAATTTTTTGTTTCCCATGCGATGTTCCCCAACAGTTAATGGGGGTCCCACGCGCACCGGATCCCCTCCCCATGACGCTTCGTGGGGGTTTAAATGGGATGCGGGGGTTCCGAGGAGGCCATTCGCCCCCTCCTTGCTCCGCATCCGCGCTCTCTTCCTCCCTGCGCCCAGAGAGAAAGAGCTCGCATCCTTCGTCTTCGTCGCGGCGAAGTCGCCAACCCCTTCGGGTTCCCGTCACCCGAAGCCATGGCCGGTGGTTCTTCCTCGAAGAGGCCCTCGGCGCAGAAGGCATCCTCGCAGGGAGCTTGGCTGGGCAGTGACGTCAGCGAGGGGCATATCGAGGTGCTCCGTCACCACCGACTACTGCCCCCGGCCTCCCAAGCGTTGGTGCGACTTCCTGGCACCGAGACCGCTCCCGCACCTGCCGCGGGAGATGTCGTGGTCTTTGTCGATCATTTCTACCGGGGCTTCGGGCTTCCGGCCAGCGCTTTCTTCGCCGAATGGCTCCACTTCTTTGGCCTGCAGCCGCATCACTTGGCGCCGAACGCCATTCTGCAGCTGTCGGCCTTCGTGGTCCTGTGGGAGGGCTTCGTGGGGATCGAGCCCCGCGTCGACCTGTGAAGCAGCCTGTTTTTCTTCAAGCAGCAATCCACCGCCATGGAGAAATCCGAGGTGGAGAAGCTCCAGGGGCCGCGCCCGATGACGCCGTGCGGGGCCGCGTTGGTGCACCACTGCTCGAAGTCGGGCTTCCCCCAGATGCCTCTGCAAGAATCCATCAAGCATTGGCAGAAGGGTTTCTTCTATGTGAATAGCGTCGAACCTGCCCAGGATGCCCTCAACATGCCCCCGTTCGACATCGCTCCGCCGACGAGGCGGAACTGGGATGCGAAGACCCCCAAGCCTATTCCCGAGGTGGCGCTGATCTGTGCCCACCTCGATATTTTTGAGAAGAGCGGCCTCCTTGGCCGCGACCTGCTCACCACCATGGTGGCCTGCCAGATCCTGCCCTTGCAGAGGCGGCCGCATATGGTCTGCCAGATGAGCGGCCGGCATGATCCATGCCGGCTATCCACCAAGAGGTTCACCCCCGGTGCTGTAGCGCTAAGGGTGAACCTGATCTCCATCGCCCGCATGGATGAGAGCAGGGAATGGACGTGGGGGATGTCCCCCTTCAACATGGCCCATCCGCCTCCGATGGCAGGTGGCTTCTTTATTCTTTGTTGTTTGCCTTGAAGCCGGTCGTGTTGCTGAGCCGACGATTGAATCCCTTTTGGCAGCTGTTTGAGAATCTGCAAGGGTCCCTCCGTCCGCTCGCTCCTGACGTGGATGTGTCCGACGCCTCGGAGATTGAGGACGAGGGCATGCTTGAATCCCGCTCGGCTCCTCCGCCGGTTCGGAGAATCCCCTGGAGTCGAAAGGGACAGAGCCGTCTGGTGAGTACGCACGGCCCTCCGTTGCGGACTGGACGGATGACGACGAGATTCCCTCATTCATTTCTGGTGCAGCCTTCGAGGAGGACTCTGATGGGGTGGAAGAGGTCACCAGCCCGCCACTGACGCGCGGCAGGCGCCAAAGGGGCGGAGCGACTGCTGCTGACGAGGCAGCCGGGAAGAAGGGCAAGGGTGCCATAGCTTCCCGACCGGCTCCTAAGCGGCCGGCGCCGGGTCCTCCAGCCGGACAGTGAGCAGGCGGCACGAAGAGACGCTGTGGTGTCGGCTGGAGGCAGGTCCCTATGGTAGCGGGGTAAGATTTCCTCCCCCTTTTCTTCGTTTTTCTTGCGAGGAGCTTTGTTCCTTAGGAGTTTTGCTTGATAGGGAGGCGGAGGATGTGGATGAAGACACCGCCTCCGCAGTCGAGCGGGCTGCCTGGGTAGCAGCCGATGCTGCCCAGAGGGAGCTTGAGACCGAGTCCAAGCGCTGGTGGGACACGGCTGCGGGGAAGGCCGCCGTGGGCCAGCCTCGCCCCAGCCGGGTCGAGAGGCCGGTGGAGAAGCGTGCGAAGGCTAGACATGACCCCTCCGCACATGCTCGCGCGGAGGAGCCAGCTAGCAAGGCCGCTTCAAGGCCGACCCCAAGGGTTGAGAGGGCCCAACCTTCACGGTCGGAAGCCTCGGCGCAGGTAGACCTGGAAACGGTCCCTGACTCCCCCAGGGCCGAGGCGGCACCTGACGCGCTGGAGCTGGACCTAGCCGCGCCGGACACGGCCCCTGACGCCCCAGGGGCGACCATGGATGCGCCGGATGCATCCCATCCGCCTCCCACAGAGGAGATAGCGCCAGCCGGGAAGGCGCTAGAGCCGGCCGCAGATCCAGCACCAGGAGCCGGTGCCATCGTCATTCCTCAGCACGGCCCTGTTGCACCAGGAGCTGGAGGCCGGGCAGGGAGCCGTCCCATGAAGACATGGCGGGCGGCCAACCTGGCCCGCCTGAGACTGCCCGCCGGCACCGCGCTTTCCAACGTCCTGGAGCTGGTGTCGATGTTTACCAGCAACCGGTCCAAGGTGGAGCAGTCGGCCCGCGTGGTGTGCGGCGACATGGAGCGCCTGGAGGCCCACACCCAGGTTGGTGTTTCCTCTTTGGCTTTTTGAACTTTTTTTCTTCCTTTTGCGTTAGTGGGGGCGCGACAGCGCACCCACTGGGTGTAGCCCCCGAGAATCGGGCCGGTCGATCGTCGACCGGTCTGAATCTCTTGGAGGTTCTTTTCCCTATATTGTTTCTTCAGTGGGGGCGCGCTAGCGCACCGATTGGGTGTAGCCCCCGAGAATCGGGTTGGTTAAGTCTTAACCAGGCCCAATCTTAATCCTGTTCCTTTTTGCTTTTTGGGAGGAGCTTTATGACGCTCAGGCGCAGGCTTATAACAAGCTGCGGACCCAACACCTGGGAGCTGATGGCCGGATCGCCGAGCTCGAAGTCCGGCTTGGCAAAGCTGCCACGGAGCGGGACGCCCTGCGTAACGCCGGCAACCAGCTCCAGGAGCAGCTGGTCATTCTTCAGACGGAGAAGAAGGAGCTCGAGGCGGCCAGCCGGGTCGAGCTGGAGCGACTGCGCGCTACGCTGTAGGAGAAGGAGGCCTCCTACTCCACCGACGTGGATCGCCTCGCGTCGCTTCATCTCAAGGAGATGGACCTCAAGGACGCCGCCTTGAGGGAGAAGGAGGAGGCCCTTGTCCAGAAGCAAACGCCGCTGGCGAAGGCCTTGGAGTGTGCGGTGACTCTCCAGGAGGAGGTTGCCCGCCTTACTCATGCGAGTAAGGTGCGGGAGCGCGAGGTCCTCGAGAGCTCCCATGAGACCGATGGCGCCTTCCATCGCGAGTCTATCTTCCTTGTCTTGTTTTTGGTCTTTTTGGCCGTCTCCTCTTTTTACTGTGTTCTTACGTCCTGGCTGCTGCCATTCCAGGTCTCTTTCCTGAGACCCAGATCGCGGCCGACACCGCCGTCGAGGTGAGCCGCGAGGAGCGCCGCGCGGCCGGGCAGGAGGTAGACACTACCTCCGGCTGGAGCGTGGAGGAGATCGGGGTGGGCCTTCGGGCCCGCCTGCGCGCCCTGGGCGAGTCTGTGGCTCAACTCCAGATCGAAGGCGTGGAGCCGGCGTCAATGAGCTGGCTCGCCCGCTGGCTTGTAGCAGGCGGAGAACGCGTGGATGCCTGGCGCGCCTCTGCCGCGCGGGCTGGGGCTTACATGGCCCTGCGCTTGGCCAAGTCCTGGTATCGGAACCTGGACTTGGGCAAGCTTGCCGCCCATCGTGATGGCTCGGAGGCGGAGCTACAAGGCATGGAGGAGGCGCTTCGTGTGAGGGCCAGCGATATCGCCGAGTACGCAACCTGGGACGACTTCGTTTTGGAGCGGGGTGAAGATGGCGGTGTGATCACTGAAGATCTGCACGACCTTCAGCCCTATGACCCTGACGGCAGCTCCGACGAGGCGACCCGAGCTATGGAATCTGCCGCCTCCAGCGGTGCCGCGTTCGCCAACTCCGATGCGGACGGAGACGGAAGCCCTCGCGAAGGAGACGGTGCAACCGCCTCGGGAGCAGCCGGAGATGGTGATGCTACCACATCAGGAGCAGCGGCCGGGGCGACCGATGAGGCCGCAGCCCCGTAGCCGGTGTCCTGTGTGTTTTGTTCTACCCCCGGAGGGATGTAATGAACATGGGCCATGGGCCAATGCTTTTTTGAATGTATATATTCAACATTATATTCGTATTGCCAAGCGTGTTGTCTTATATTCTTGTCTTTTGATTCTTGATTGACTCCTTTTTCGAAGCCATTAAGACTTAAAGAACAAGGCATAAACCAACAGAGGCCGGCTTGAATGAGATCGTATATATGATCGAGCCAGCCCGAGCCGGCGACCCTTTGTAGCCGAACTTTGCATGTATCTGACCTGACCTGGCGTCACCTTGCAAACCAGGCGGCCGGAGCCAGCCCGCAGGCTCGTACGAGGTGACCAGGGATCAGCCGGTTACACTATGTGTTCTTTTACAATAGGGAAGGCGTCCGAGCGGCTAGCGAGCCCCCGAGCTTGTTAAAGCCAGCAAGGGGCGTGCGCTGCGTAGCCTTCGAGCTTGATAAAGCCAGCAAGAGGTGTACGCGGTGTAGCTCCCGAGCTTATTGAAGCCAGTCAGGGGGCGTACACTGAGTGAAAACTCTCAATAAAAAGAAACATGAAGCATGCTCTTTTTATTGCATTTGTTGTTGCTCCCTGAAAACGGAGAAAGATACATGTGCATGCTCTTTCCCTTGCTTGATTCTTGCCTTTTAGCAATAGAACGGGCGAAGCAGCGCCGCGTTCCATGGACGTTTCGTTTCTTGGCCGGAGTCGTCCCTCTTGCACTTCCTTGGCTTTTGGGCATCGATCAAGTAGTAAGCGTTGTTGTGCAACGCCCTACTGATGATGAAGGGTCCCTCCCGTGGGGATGAGAGTTTGTGCTGGCCGGCAGTGCGCTGGGTTCTTCTGAGGACCAAGTCTCCCTCCCTGAAAGAGAGATGCTTGATCTTTTTGCTGTGGTAGTATCTCAGCTTCTGTTGATAGATGGCCGTCCGACTCAAGGCCAAGTCCCTTGCTTCTTCGAGGAGATCCACACCGTCTTCTCTTGCCTCCTTCGCCTCTGTTTCTGTGTACAGGGTGACCCGAGGCGAGTCGAACTCGATATATGTGGGAATAATAGCCTCGGACCCGTATACCAGAAAGAATGGAGTGAAGCCGGTCGACCGGTTGGGCATGGTGCGGAGGCTCCATAGCACCGCCGGCAATTCTTCAATCCAGCAGCGGGCTGATCTGACCAGTGGTGCCACCAGTCTTGGCTTGATGCCGGCCAGAATCAGGCTGTTGGCCCTCTCTGCTTGGCCGTTCGACTGAAGGTGCACCACTGAGGCCAAATCGAGCCGGATGCCTACCTTGGAACAGTAGAGCGCTAGAGCGCCCTTGGCGAAGTTGGTGCCGTTGTCGGTGATGATGCTGTGGGGAACGCCATATCGAACAGATATGTCTGTGATGAACTTGACAGCGGTGGGGCCATCAAGCTTCTTGATAGGTCTGGCTTCGATCCACTTGGTGAACTTGTCGACGGCCACCAAGAGATGCTTCATCCCACCGCGAGCCGTCTTGAAGGGCCCTACCATGTCCAGTCCCCAGACGGCAAATGGCCATGATAGAGGGATGGTTTTGAGGGCTGAAGGCGGCATATGGCTCTTCGCGCTGAAGAACTGGCAGCCTTCGCACTTGTCGACCAGATCCACGGCCTCCTCGAGAGCCGTGGGCCAGTAGAATCCGTGGCGGAATGCCTTGGCCACCAAGGTTCTGGAGGCGGCATGATGCCCACACTCCCCCTGGTGAATGTCTCTCAGGATCTCCTCTCCCTTTTCTGATTCGACGCAGCGTTGGAACACGTCGGTCACGCTGCGCCGTACTAGTTTGCGATTGATGATGGCGTAGGCGGCAGACCTGCGCTAGATTTGTCTCTCCTCTGCCTCGTTGTGAGGAAGTTCACCATGAAGAAGGAAGGTCAGAATAGTTTGAGCCCATGATGGAGCTGACACAAGGGTCGCCTCCGCCTCGTCTTGACTGTTGGGGGCTTCTGCAGCCCCCGAGCTTGATGGAGCCGTGGCTGTGGGCTCGAGACAAGGTGTCTCTGGTGCTGTCGCGGCAGCCGACTCACCGTCTACCTCCATGACGACCACCCACTGGGTGTCAAGACGACATGATTTGAGTCCAGGCGGAGCCGGGGTTGTTGTCGTAGCCGGTGCCGCCATTAGCGTCGGCGGGGCAAATAGAGCCGACATAGGAACTGCAGCCGGCGTAGTTGGTGGAGCCGACGGCGCTTGCACCGTGGATTCAGCCGGTGCTGCTATTGGAGTCGGCATAGTCAGTGCAGCCGGCGTGGGAACCGCCGCCAGCGTAGCTGATGGAGCCGACGACGCTTGCACCGTAGAGTTAGCCGGCACAAAGATCGATGCCGACTCGGGAGACGGCTTGATAGACGGCTTATGGAGTTGCTCGAGGGAGACGCCGGCTGGAATGGCCTGTCTCGTGGAGCCGATCTTCGGCAGTGTATCGGCCGCCTCATTTTCTGCCCTGGGAACGTGGTGAAACTCAGAGCCCTCGAAGGGGTCGCTGAGCTGCTGAATGAGGAAGCGGTAGCTTGCCATGTTGGCGTCCCTGGCGTCCCATTCGCCAGAGACCTGCTGCACCACCAAGTCTGAATCGCCGAAGCATATGAGCCGTCGGATGCTGATCTCCTTGGCAAGCCGGAGGCCATGAGCCAGTGCTTCGTACTCGGCGACGTTGTTGGAGGCGGCGAAATGGATTTGGAGAGCATACTTGAGCTGGTCCCCTTTCGGAGACGTCAAGACGATGCTGGCTCCCAGTCCTGTCCGCATCTTCGAGCCGTCGAAGTGCATCCGCCAATGCGTGGAATCTGGAGGCGGTGGCTCAAACTGGGTCTCGGCCCAGTCGACTAAGAAATCGGCCACCACCTCAGACTTGATGGCGGTACGGGGCTCGTACCTGATATCGTGATCCGCCATAGCGATGGACCATTTGGCAATCCTGCCCGTGGCATCACGGTTGCCCATGATCTCTGAAAGTGGAGCAGTGCTTACCACGGTGATGGCATGCTCTTGGAAGTATTGCTTCAACTTCTTTGCAGCAAGGTAACACCATAACACATTTTTTGATAATGCGGATAGTTCTTCTTAGAGGCGGACAAGATCTCGCTAAGTAATAGACAGGGCGCTGCACTGGCAGTGCCTTGCCCTCCTCTTTTCGTTGAACTACCAAGACTACGCTAAGCACGCGAGTGGTCGCCGCAGTGTATATGAGTATGGGTTCCCTTTCAAACGGCGGTGCCAAGATTGACAGGCTCGAGATTACCCGCTTGAGGTCGCGGAAGGCTTCGTCCGCCTGGTCGTTCCACTCGAACTTCATTGTCTTCTTCATGAGCTGATAGAGTGGAAGGGCCTTCTCGCCAAGCCGGCTGAAGAACCGGCTAAGGGACGCCAAGCAACTCACGAACTTCTGGACGTCGAGGATTCAAGCTGGCCGCACCATCCGCTCGATGGTGCCGATCTTCTCGGGGTTCGCTTCGATACCGCGGGCGGACACGAAGAACCCCAAGAGTTTGCCGCCTGGAACCCCAAAGACGCACTTCTCCGGGTTGAGCCGGATCTTGTACTCGCGCATATTGGCGAACGTATCCCGCAAGTCGTCGAGGAGGCTGAAGTGCTGCTTCGTCTTGACAACGAAGTCATCCACATAGACGTGGATGTTTCTGCCTATTTGTGGCAGTAGGCACTGCTGCATGCAGCGTTGGAACGTCGCACCTGCGTTCTTCAGACCGAACCTCATGGTGGTGTAGCAGTAGGCCCCGAAGGGCGTGATGAAGGAGGTCTTCAGGCGATCAGCTGGATCCAGCTTGATTTGATGGTAGCCCGAATAAGCATCCAGAAATGACAGCAGTTCGCAGCCTGCGGTGGAGTCGATCACTTGATCTATCCTAGGCAACGCGAAAGGGTATTTCGGACAGGCCCTATTCAGACTAGTGTAGTCAGTACACATTCGCCATGTGTTGTTCTTCTTCAGCACGAGGACTGGATTAGCCAGCCAGTCCGGGTGGAAAACCTCCATGATGAAGTCGGCTGCAAGGAGCCGGCTGATCTCTTCTCCGATCATGTGTCTCTTCCCCTCGGCGAAGCGGCGCAAGGGTTGTTTCACGAGCTTTGCATCCGGTCGCACGTGAAGTTTGTGCTCGGCGTACTTCCTCGGAACACCCGGCATGTCCTTGGGGGACCATGCAAAGATGTCCCGATTCTCACGGAGGAAGTCGATGAGCCCGCCTTCCTATTTGGGGCTGAGGCCAACCCCGATGGTGACACACTGCTTTGGGTTGGCAGGGTCGAGTGGGACCTGCTTGGTCTCTTTAGCCGGCTTGAAAGAGCCCTCACCGGCCGATTGGGACGGAGGAGAAGGAATCGCTGGCTGCTCAGTAGCCTGGGCCACGAGCCGGTCGATCTGCCTCTTCTCCTCAGCAATCACCAAGGCGTCGGCGAGGCGGCTGCTATCTTGGGCACACTCGAGCGACTTCTTATAGTCGCCAAAAACAGTGATGATGCCACTGGGACCCGACATCTTCATCTTCAGGTAGGCGTAATGCGGAATGGCCATTAACTTGGCCAGAGCCGGTCTTCCCAGCAGCGCGTGATACGGGCTACTGAGATCCACTACCTCGAACCATATGGACTCTCGGCGGAAGTGGGCTTTGTCGCCGAAGAGGACGTCCAGCTGGATCTTGCTAATGGGCGAGAAGGACTGCCCAGGCACGATGCCATGGAAGACAATACTGGTCGGTAGGACGTCCATCTCCTTGAGTCCGAGCTTGAGGAGAGTGTCGAGGTAGAGGATGTTGATGCTGCTGCCGCCGTCGACCAACACCCAGGAGAATCGGCAGGTGAGCCTCTTGGAGGCGAAGGTGGGGTCAAGGACGAGTGCGTATGACCCCAGGTTGGGCATCACCGCAGGATGGTCCACCCGGCTCCATGTGATTGGTTTGTCGGACCAATGCATGTACTGGGGAACCGGGGGGACAGTGGCGTTTACCTCGCGCCGCCTCTGGCGCAGGCTATGCTTGTCGTCGCCTTCACTGGTGAAGACGACGAACGCTCCGTCTTGATGAGGGTAGTCTTGGTGGTGGCCGTCGTCGCGAGGCGTCGGCGGCGGAGCCGGAGCGTGGTTGGGAGCCGGTGCACGAGGGGCCGCTTGCGCACCTGGAGGAGCCGGCAGGCCATCCCCCTGCGACAACCGGCGCGCAAAGATGCATTGTCGAAGGGTGTGGGAAGACGGCTGCGCCCTAGAATGTATCTTCCAGGGGGCGTCGAGCAGCTGCTCGAAGGACTGCTTGGGAAGCCAGTTGTTGTTGCTTCTGTTGGGATGCTTTCGTGAAGGGCCGGCTTGAGGAGCCGATGTTTCGCCCTCCACGCTGGCCACCAACTTGCTGTTGGAGCGGGGATCCATCTGATCCACCTTGCGCTTGTAGTTGTTTTGGCCGCCTCGGTTGTCCCGAGCCGGCTTGGGAGTAGCCGACGTAGGTACAGCCTTGTCCGAGGCGGTCACCTTGACACGTATTGCCGAGTCGGCCGTGGTGTATTTGTCCGCCTTGGCCATGAGCACCGCCAGAGAGGTGGGCTCCGAGCACATGAGCTTGTGCTTGAGGAGGCTACCGTCTCGGCAACCATTGATGAAGTACTGGATGGCTTGTCCTCATGCACCCCCTCACAGGAATTACGGAGCTCAGTCCACCGGGTGACGTAGTCGTGAAGGGGTTCGTCGGCCTTCTGGATGCACATGGCCAGCTCGCGGGGCCGGCCAGGGCGCTTGTAGGTGCCAGTGAAGTTGCGGACAAACGCCTCCTCGAAGTCCACCTAGGAGTTGACACTGCCGGCCGGGAGGCTGTTAAGCCAAGTCCGGGCCGAGCCGGTCAACATGAGTGGCACATAGAGGACTACTATGTGCTTGTTGCCCCTGGCAATGCCGACGATCGTGGTGTAGTCAATCAGCCAGTCCTCTGGCTTGGCCGTGCCATTGTATTTTGGCGTGTCCCGAGGTAGGGTGAAGCCTCGGGGGAACGGCTCCCCTCGGATCCGGGGGCCAAAGCAGGCTGGACCGACGGGACCGTCTTCCTCTAGGAGGGCTGACTAGGCCAGGACAATGAGATGTCGGCGAGCGTCCCGATCATCCTGGGTGGCGTGAGCGCCAACCCTAGTGGCGAGAGGGGAGGCGCCTCCTGAACCAGGGATGTGAGTTCTTCACGGGGGAAGAATCTCACACTCCGAATCGCCCTCGTCGCCTCCGTGACGCAAGCCCGAAGTGTGCTCGCTCTGGCGCTAAGAGCGCCGCTCTTGGCTTCCCTCGCCCCTCTGGCCGGAAGGGCGATGCGAGGAAGATCCTTCTGCATGATGCTGACCGCTAGGGTTGCGGCGTGCCCCAGGGTTGGGTCCCGGGGACTCCGACTGAGCCTGACTGGGGTCGCATCGAGCGTGTTGCTGGTTGGCAGCGTCAAGGAGGTCCTGGACCCGCTTCTCCTGGAAAGCGCGCTCATCGCCTTCCAGGTTCGCCATCTCCTCCATGGCTGCCTGAGCCGCTTGCATGTTGGCTGCACGGGTCTCATAGGTGGGCAGATCGCCACCTAGGACTTCGGCGATGAATCGGCCGCGGCTGCGGACCGATCCAAGCCGGCTAGGGGCCTCGGAAATCGGAGTAAGGCCGTATATGGAGTTATACTCGCGTTGCGTAGCCTCCATCCGACGTTTTGCCGAAGCTACGGCAATGCCTTCCTCCAGGATACACTTGCGAGCCTCCTCCAGCGAGGCCCGAGCATTAGCAGGGTTGGCGGAAGCGGTGACGGGTGTCTTTAGGCCGGCGATGGCATCCCGAAGAGTATCGGCGGTGGCAGCGGCGGGCTCACCAGCGCCTGCTGAGGCCTTGCCGGGAGCTGTGCTGGTGCCGGCGCCGATAACCATCACTTCCACGGTGTTGGAGACGGCAGCAACGTGGTATGGGGTGAAGAACCCCACCGACGGCGGAGGGCCGTCAAAGATGAGGACGTTGCTGGGATATACGTCGTGGGCAGGCATCTCAGCGATAGAGAGCCTGCTGAAGCTGGCGTAGAGCGCCTCAACGTCGAAGTCCTCGCCGAAGTAGCGCGGACCGTCGTTGAGACGTAGGACGCTGAAGAGAACGTTGAGGTTCTCCATAGCAGCGAGGACGACGCTAGGGAGCGCCTCGTCATCAGAATCTTCGTCCGAATCCGCATGGCAGACGGGGACGTCGATCAGCATGGTTGTTGCCTCGTCGAAAGCGGGCTCCACGGGCATGCAAACTGATCCGGACGTGATGCATCCGGTGGTGTAGGTGCGGGGCCCCGCCCAGCGCGTAAAGCCAGCCGATGCCGCGATCGGCCCCATGGTGGGCGCCAAATGTCGGTGAATACTCACAACATATGGCATAGGTAGGCTAAAGTCTGTGAGAACCGAAGGGACAAAGGTGGACGCTGGGAACGAGGTTAGTACACGCATGGGACGCATGATGTACCCAAGTTCGGGGCTCTCCGTAGAGATAATACCCCTAATCCCGCCGGAGTGTTTGATGTGTATGAACAGAGTACAGGGTTGCTCTTGGAGTTGTGTTGGGAGGAGGAAGAGGGGAGCGGACGGCTCGTTTCTGCCTCTCTCTGTGGTTGGTGAGTGTATAGAGATGTTCGGTTGTGGAATGATCGGCCCCCTTGCATGAAGGGCGACCAGGGGGTTTTAAAGACGAACCCGCCGGCCTACAATATGGATAAAGGGTACAAGTGTGGGACCCGGCTGGCAGCCTCGCCGGCTGGCCAGGAGCCCACTAGAGTCATGTATTGTCGCTTGAGGGACCCGCCGGCTGCATGGTCTCGATTGGCAGTGGGACCCGCTGGCTCGCCAATGAGGCTCTCGCGTAAGGTTGACGCCGAGCACGCGCTGTACGTCAAGCGTCGCCCTGCGAGATTCGTCATGGGCAGGTAGTACGGCCGCCTCCACTGTTCCCCACACCGAGTGCAGTAATGGAGTGGGAGTGTGACGGTCCGACACTATGCTAGGTGACGGATCAGAGCCGGGGTAGGTCAGCGGTGTGGCCACCGACGCTCGTACCTGCCGGGCGCCCCGATCCAGTACATTTTGCTGACGCGTAGCTACCTTTAATCGTAAGGTCTTATCTTGACCTACGATCTGATGTGACTTGTGATCTTCGGCCAGCTAGCCTGCTTGGCTAGCCGGCTTGGGCGCGGTCGCCTCCTTCCGAGCCGGGCTGGCGGGACCAGGCCGGCTCAAGAAAGGTAGCCGCCTCGACTCTAGCCGGCGGGGGCTGCCTGGCCGGCCAGAGGAATGGCCACCTCGTCCTCTAGCCGGTAGGCGCTGCCTAGCCGGCCAGAGGAATGGCCGCCTCGTCCTTTAGCCGTCCGGAAGACTTGGGCCTTGGAATCTGTATACGTTCATGTCCTTTGGGCCGGAAATGAAGGAGCAGGCTTGATGAGCCTACGCCGGGGTTATCCCCCCGACACAGCAGCTAGTAGATTGATAGGTATGGGCCGACCACATTATGCAAAGTCCAAATGAAAGCTTTTGTGGGTGAAGTGTGTGATGAAAGGAGATGATAGTTTATTCCCACCTCGACTGTCCATGTGGAAGGGGACACAGGGTTGGTGATATAAGCGGTTGGTGAGAAGAGAAGTGCTCATAGCCAAGCTACGCAAACCATCATTTTAGTAAAAACTGAAAACCGAACTCAATTGGTCGGTTAACTGAAATTTCGGTTAGTTGCTTCTTTGACTTTATTTCGGTTATCACTTTTGCAAACCGAATTGACAAAAAAACTGAATAGCAGAAACCAAAATTTTGCTTTGTACCGAACGCCCAGGCCTACCAGCTGTCCTCCCAAGAAAAAGGCTCTTCTTCTTTAGGAACAATCCCCTTCATGGGGTTTTGGAACTGCTGCTGGATAACGAACTCGTCCAGCTCAATCGAGGTGAAGGACCACCCGTTCCTGCTAGTGTAATAAAACAAAAGTGGTGCATGTAGACGGATCTCGCAAGTAGTAAGCTCGCCAAACCTCATAACATAAACAAGGTTACCAACCTCGGAAGTCCTAGTAACAAACTCATGCCTCTTCATAGCGGTAAGATCAAAGCTTATGAATGAAAAAGGCGTATCATCCGTGCGTACAGTGCGTCTGAGGTGCTCGAGGCTAAGCATGGCATAAATGCCACCAAAGTGAGGCCCCTTGCCGCTGTTAACGATGAGGCGACAAGCAGCGAAAGCACCAATATTATACGTGTTATCTCCTAAGAGGGCGGCTGCCAAGATAACGAGATCCGGAGCCGAAATGTTGCTCATGTTGTCACGAGATAACACCCCTCGAGCAATATAGTATGCGAAATACCTGATGTGGGGAAACAAGATGCTAGAGATCTTCCCCCGGTGAATTTCTCGTGGATCCTTGCTGCAAAGGGAAGCGAATAGGGATTTCAGCTCGTAGGGCTGAACTTTCATTTTGGTCGTCTTCCCGACATTTCGCACACCTATGACATCACAAAATTCCGCCAAAGACATGGTAAAGTCATCCTCATATAATCTGAATTCAATCATGGAAGTTTTGTCATTATATCTAAACCAGTTGGCAAAATAATAGGTGAGTTTTGGATATTGTTGCACACGTCGTGTTACGAGATGTATCAAACGTGCAGCTGCACGGAGGTTATCAAACTCATCCTTAATACGTGCCGCCATAAGGAAATCTGAACACGGGTATGCCATGGCACGTGCCGTGCCCGTCTTGTGGAACAACTCGGGTGGCACGATACCATCATTGTAACTTGTCCTCACAGTAGAGTATGAAGCTGCAGCTCTAGTTAGTCTATCGGTAGGCTCGGGTCTCTTCTTCCCAAGCCATCCTTTTGCTTTTCCAAACAACCCCATTTCTGAAATTTTTGGTTCATCACAAAAATGGAGGTTTAAGCAAAAAATGAGTTGGAGCAAACTATTCTACTCACTTCCTTGATGCATAAACTTGCATCAACACTTCCTAAATAAATTCCTAAACATGCATGCAAGCTCATATGAATAGCACCAAGAACTCCTAAATACTCACAAATAAGACCACCAATCAAAATTTTAATTGGAGGAGTGGAGGAGTCACATACCAAGGAGCAAATGCCCAAATTCTCAATGCAAATAATGGGCTGTAGAGAGAGATCGAAATTTGCCACCAAGAACAGCAAGAACTCGAGCTCCAAGAGAAAAATCGGGATTTTTGGAGTGAGAGAGAGAGAAGGGAGGAAGAAGTGCCTCGAAAGGGGACCAGGTGGGCCCAGGCGACCTGTGGGCGCGGCCAGGGGCAGGCCGCGCCAGCTGGCCACCTGGACCAAGGGTGCCCCCTGGCTGGGTGCACGTGCTTCTCTTATTTGATGGAAACTTTATTGTAATTTTTCTGGAATTTTTCTCACAACTTCACTTTTGAAAAAAAAATCAAAGTACTGAAAGCTGCAAAACTTCCGGAAAGCTCGAAACAATGGTTAAACATACGAAGCTTCAAAAACATAAAACTTTGGTACAACAAGGAGGATGAAAGATAAAGGAAATGAAAACATAACAAGCTTCTCTTTTTACTCATATAAATCATATTTGTTAGCAAGGTTGATCAAGTCTTACTACCAAACATGTGTTATATCGAGCAAAAAGTTCCACTTCTTATAAAGCAATCATGGTACCTTTATTTTAATGGATATTGTCCCCACCATAATGGTTTTGTATTTGTGGTGCACATGTAGAGGACAATCCCACTCTCCAACCTTCACGGTCTCAATATTCTCAATAGAATTAAGGCCATGGCTTTTATCAATCTTCTTCAGAAAATATACCGTGTGCTCCTTCTCATTAACATTGAAGGTCACCTTTCCTTTATTGATCAATAATAGCACCTGCGGTGTTAAGAAAAGGTCTACCAAGAATAATAGACATGCTACCATCCTCGGGCATATCAAGCACAACAAAGTCAGTAAGGATCAAGCAATTAGCAATTTCAACAGGAACATGCTCACAAATACCATCAGGAACAACCATTGACTTATCAGCCATTTGAAGAGAGATATCTGTAGGGATTAGTGTATCTAGACATAGCCTTTTGTAAAGAGAGAAATGCATAACACTCACTCCTGCACCAAGATCACATAAAGCACTTCCGACATAATTATTTTTATGGAGCAAGGAATGGTGGGTATACCTGGATCACCAAGCTTCTCGGGAATCTTACCACTAAAAGAGTAATTAGCAAGCATAGTAGATATTGCCTCATCAGGAACTTTTCTTTTATTAGTAACAATATATTTCATATACCTCGAGTATGGAGGCAACTTAATAGCATCAGTCAAAGGAATTTGAAGAAAAAGAGGTTTCATCCATTCACAAAATTTATTGTAATGCTCTTCTTCTTTGGTTTTGAAAGACTTACCTGGGAAGGGCATTGATTTCTGTACCCATGGTTCTCTTTCCTTCCCATGTTTTCTTGCAACAAAATCTTCTCTAGTATACCTCTTGCGCTTGTCGGGTGCTTCTTCTTCTCGTACCTCAGGAGGATCAATCTTCTCATTATCTTTATCAAGTTCAGCACCATCTTCAGTTTCAACATCGGAAATAGATATACTATTAGGATCAACAATAGGTTCTTCATCAATTATGGGATCATTGCACTTTTCAGCTTCCTTGTATTTCTTCTTCTTCGGGGAGCTGACAATGTCTTCTTCCTGCAATTGAGAATCTTGCTCGATCCTCTTTGGATACCCCTCCGGATAGAGGGGGTCCTGGGTGAGTGTACCACCTCGGGTGTTTATACCATATTCCTACGCATCAACTTGTTTGGTGTTGTTAGCAAGAAAATCTTTTTGCACATTAGAAATTTGTTCAAGCTGAGTTCGAACCATATGAAAATGCTTAACAAGACCTTTAACATCATTAACAGTTCTACTTAAAGCATCAAGCAAACTTTTGATAGCAAGTGAATTATCATGCAATTGGCTTTGAATCCTCTCATTAAAGTGATTTTGCTTGACAATAAAATTATCAAGCTCATCTAAACATTGATCAGGGGGCTTACCATGAGGGATGTCAATTGCATTGAATTATAAAAGAGAGTGTACCTCTACCATAGGTGGGTGAGTGGCAGGCTCACATAATTTCTCAATAGGAGGTAGATTCTTCACATCTTCAGCTTTAATACCTCTGTATTTCATAGACTTCTTGGCTTCTTGAATAACTTCGGGGCTCAAGAAAAGCATGCCCCTCTTCTTAGGTGGTGGAGATGGTTCAGGAACAGACCAATCATCATGATTTTTAGCTATCCTGCCCATTAGTTCTTCAGCATCATCCGGTGTTCTTTACCTGAAAAGACAACAAGCACAACTATCCAGATAGGTTCTAGATTCATCGGTTAGACCAGCATAAAATATATCAAGCAATTCATTCTTAGGGATTCCCTGTACCGGTCTAGCCTTAAGTAAAGTGCAATACCTCCCCCAAGCTTTAGGGAGGTGCTTATCCTGCAACTGATTAAAGTTATAAATTCTTTGTAAAGCAACATGCTGCTTATGAGCAGGAAAATATTCATCAACAAAAGATTGGTTGACCTAAATCTTGAGGACTCTTAATGGAACCACATGGTAGTGCATCATACCATGCTTTAGCATCTTCCTTCAAAGAGAAAGGAAGTAGCTTAGTAACATAATAATTTCTCTTCTTGTCCTCTGTAGTGAATAAGCCACGCAACTCAGTGAGTTTGGTAAGGTGTGCAATAGCATCATCATTTTCTCTGCCATAAAAGAGGTCAGCTTCAACTGTGGATATAAGTGAAAGATCAACAGAGAAATCAAAATCAGCATCCTCAATGCAAATAGGAGATGAAGAAAATTTAGGATTAGGAGTAAATTTGTTCTTCATAGAATGCTTTTCAAGCAGCTTCTTAACGGAAGCAGGGCCAGAGTCAGCACACTCTATAAGTTCCCTGCATAAATCATCATCAAGTTCAATATAATCATCATCAAGAATTCTTTCCTTGAGACCACTCAAGTCTGGGTAACCAAAAGATCTACCAATGGGGAAGCGTGTAACATGAAGTTCAATTCGAGACTGCTTAGCAGCCTTAGCAATCTGAGACTCAATAAAATAACCAAGTAAAAGAGGCTCATCAATAGTAGTAGAAGCATCATCAAAAGTATCCGGCATAGTGACAGACTCGGTAGAAGCAACATGTGGTGGTGGTGAAGCAAACTTACTCATAACGGAAGGTGAATCAAGCGTAGAGCTAGTGCTGAGAACAATACCTTTTCTCGTAGTGGATGGTAAAATTGGAACCTTGGGGTCTCCTTTCTTACCCATAGTGAATAAATTGCAACAAGCAAAATAACTCCAAGTAGACTTGTGAATAAAGCTATGGTCCCTGGTAACGATGCCAGAAAATGGTCTTGATAACCCACAAGTGTAGGGGGATCACAAGAGTCTTCGCGGGTAAGATAACCCAATTTATTGATTCGACACAAGGGGAGCCAAATAATATTTATAAGCCTTAACAGTTGAGTTGTCAATTCAACCGCACCTGAAAGATACTTGCTTGTCAACAAAATATTAGTAGCAACGGTGATATGGAAGTGATGGTGGCAACGGGAATAATAGTGGCAAAGCAACAAAGTAAAACATTGAAAGTAAATCAACTTGTGACCAGCATGATTAAAATACTGTAGGCTAGGGAGATGGATGGTTGGTCATGGATGAGAGATATCATGTATTTATCTTGGGGCAAGGCACATAGAACAGTAATGATCATGTAGGCATATATCAAACATTAGGCATGTATCCCGAGGTAGTCGTGCGTGCTTGCAATAAGAACTTTCACAACATCTTTTGTACTACCTCCCCACTATCAACGGGGCCAAAAGTAACTTATGGATATTGAGGTGCTCCCGTCAAAGAGCACCGGAACAAAGCATTAACAATCAATGGATACATGGAATCCTCAAACTATAGTCTATCCCCTTTGGTGTCCCAAGCTGTCACCATTGGGATCGCCGGTTCCGGACTATAATAGGTGCATACTACTCATATATAGGGTCTAGAACACAAATATATTCATGAAAACATAAGGTATTCAGGTCTGAAATCATGGCACTCGGGCCCAAAGTGACAAGCATTAAGAGTAACAAGTAGTAGCAAAGATGATAAACACCATAGTAGATGATAGGCAACATGCCCCCAACAATCCGACGAACCATTACATGATCTAACTCATCCAATATCTCCCATCCCCTTCACCTACAACAGGGAATTACTCACACATGATGGGGGAAGCCATGGGAGGATGACGGAGTGGTGATGGTGATGACGATGGTGACGATTTCCCCTCTCCAGAGGCCAAAGCAGCCTCCAAATTAGCTCTCCCGAAGAATAATCGAGAGTGGCGGCGGGCCCGCATTGAGAACTTGCAAAACGACTTCTGTTCTGGGATTTCTGCGTCATGGGTAAAAATAGGAGCCAAAGTAGGGCACTAGAGGGGGTGGACCCCACCCAGGCGGCCTCCCGGCGCAGCCAGGGGGCAGGCCGCGCCCACAGGTCGCCTGGAGGCCGTGTGGCTCCCCTCTAGCCCATCTTGTGGCCCAAGGTTCCTCCCGGTGCGTGGATTTTCTCTATTTTTATGGAGATTTTCCGAGACGTCTAAATATCCATTTTCCTACGCATAAGAAAACAATACATGCAGCTCTACTGAAAACAACGTCAGTCCGGGTTAGTTTCATTCAAATCATGCAAGAATGAGGCCAAAACAATAGCAAAAGTGATTGGAAAATTCGATACATTTGAGACGTATCAGAAGTCACCCTACGAAATCCACCTCCGGTTAAGACACTACAGATTTAGCATATGGAGTATATTATGAGGTATCACCCTCGGTACTTGATAGTAGATTTGCAGGGTCGTACAATTGAGCGGTGTGAGGTGATATGATGGTTCATGGCTCGTCGATCGGTTGATCGAGTCTTCAAGTCGACATGTCTTCGATGATGAGCAGGGGCAACTGGGGCTAAGTGGGGTCACTCGGGATCACTAATCAACATATAATAATTATTTAATATGTAGTAGGGTACAAAAGAAGTTTAATATAAACAGGCTACACATCAAAATAGGAGATATCTACAATAGTAGCAAAAACTAATGGAAGCATGAGGGAGAAAGAATGGGTGATATCGGAATGATCAAGGGGGGGTGATTGCCTGGTTGCTCTCCTCCAAAAGGCTGGTCGTCAGTGGCGTAGTTGTACCCGGCAACCATCAGTCTCGGTGTCTACCAGAGAGAAGGCGGGGAAGAAACAATAAATAAAAGCAAACATATGAAACACAATGCATGACGTGGCAATATGTAGTGCTAGGGATGAGCTAACGCAATACTACACATCACAGACGAAGCATGAAAATATGTGATGATATTTCCCCGGTCTTTGGCTACTACCGGACAGATAATCCTAACGCCCAAATATCCATGTTCATCATGCTAGGAGCATGTGACACATGAACGGACAATGTATTCAGATTCGTGGGATTTTTGTGAGCAACTTTAATGTACAATTTTTTTCATCCGAGTTATGAATTTAAAAAGTTATTAAAAATATTCTAAATTTAACAGATTTATTTTAATTTTGAAAAAGGTTTATTGCGCCAGTATGACATCACGATGACATTAGTAGTGAACACACTAAATGACTGGTCAAATCGACGAGCAGGTCCCACCTGTCATCGACAATGGGACTAACAGGAATTAAATTAGCTAAATTAATTAACTAAATTAACATGGGCCCACATGTCATTGTCAGTTTAAGTTAATATAATTAAGCAATTAATTAACAAGTAAATTAGTGGGGCTGCCCCACTAGTTAGTTCTCCCCCCCCCGGGGGGGGGGGGAGGGGATGGCCCTCCAGTAGTGACTCAGCAGCATCTAGTGAGCTAGTTGACCATGGTCAACTAGTCAACTGGGGCGCCCTGGCCCAGTGTCCAGTGCCATTAGGGGTGGCCCCGGTTGGGCCATGTCGGCGACAATGGGCGGAGCAGCTCTAGCGAGCACAAAAACACGACGGAGGCCTTGGGAGCTCACCGAAAAATCGCTACAAAGGGCCATTTTGCCCACGGCTTGGTGCATTCGAACCAGTGGGATGGACCGCGCCCCGATGGGGGTGGTTCTAGCAAGAGAGGTGGCCGGAATCGGCGTTGACACCGAGCAGGGCGACGGTAGTGTTCGGGCGAAGAGGGATCCAAGGCTAGGGGCGTTGGGAGGGGCGCGCGCATGCTCGTTAGTTTGGTATGAAGATTTAATGCACTTATTAATTGAATCTTGAAAATCAATAGGAATTTGAAATGAGGTATGATTCAAAAGTGGTCATGCACCGTTTAGCAAAAAAGGATTAGCTTAAATTTGTGATCACTGTTGATTGATCACATAGGTTAGTGTAGCTAAAAACCCAGAGGGGTTAGAACTGTCCCTAACTAAAAGAAATTCTCGTCCCGAGAATTAATAGGTAGAAGTAAGGGGAAAAGTCTGGTTACGGAATTCTAACGAATCTTCTCGGTCTTATTTGCTCTTCCCAAAGAAATTGATCCCTTTCATTGTTGTCTTCAATTCTCTGTCTGAGGTCATCCAGATGTAGTCGTCATCCTTTCTTCGGGATCTTCATCGTACTACGAATGCGATTAGAGGGAAAACTCTCGAAGAATGTAGCTCCACAAAGTTGGGCATCTGACGGTGAACTTAGGGAAGAAGACATGAATTATCTCTCGAGTTATAACTCAGGGAATTCAATGAGAGCAATATGTGAGGGTACAAGAGTTTCAAACGGGTAGGCAACCATTCGATGCTTGATCATAAGGTGAAAGGGATTCACGACAACGAAAATGAAATATTGCGCCTCATAATTGAATAGATCATCCCTTGGACGGTGGCTTGGGAGTTACATACAAAGCCAAGTGTAAAGGATACCTTGGAAACAAAGATGTATAGGAGAGTCAGGTTTCGATCATGTGGAGCTATGGGTTATGGGCCCACCATTTGGGTCAAGAATAGGCAGAGCGGTGACATCTTGTAAGATCTTGGTAACAAGACATGTCAGAGATATCCCGTCAGTTATGTTGGCAACAACCTCGATACCAAGGGCTGGGGGCGAATGGAATCATTTTCTTGCTCGTTGAAACGAGGCGGACCAATACTAACAAGGTCTTACTGACAGAGTTGTACACCAAGTTTTTTACCTAAGCAGGGAATTTCCATTGCTCGGATAAGTTAGATTACAAGAAGGTTTAATCAGACCAATGGAAAGGAAAATGCGTTCACACACAAGTATTAGAGTATACCTTTCCGAAGGAAAAACACAACATGGTATACATGACAGGTCATCAAGTACATAACCATTTAGATAAAGGGGCAAGGAGAATCATGATGTTTACCCATACGATACTATTTGGATAATTGATCAAGACCATTTTAGCATTATGCTTCCAATGTTCCTTGATAACCCACAAGTATAGGGGATCGCAACAGTTTTCGAGGGTAGAGTATTCAACCCAAATTTGTTGATTCGACACAAGGGGAAGCCAAAGAATATTCTCGAGTATTAGCATTTGAGTTGTCAAGTCAACCACACCTGAAAGACTTAGTATCTGCAGCAAAGTTTTAGTAGCAAAGTAGTGTGATAGTAACGGTAGCAGCGGTAACAATAGCAGTAGTGACTTGTATAACAATTATGACAGCAGTATCGGTAAAGTAACTTAGCAAGGACAATTAGGAAAAATTCGTAGGCATTGGATCGGTGATGGATAATTATGTCGGATGACATTCATCATGTAACAGTTATAACATTGGGAGATATATAACTAGCTCTAGTTCGTCAATGTAATGCAGGCATGTATTCCGTATTTAGTCATACATGCTTATGGAAAAGAACTTGCATGACATCTATTGCCATCCCTCCCGTGGCAGAGGGGTCCTAATGGAAACTAAGGTATATTAAGGTCTCCTCTTAATAGAGAACCGGAACAAAGCATTAGCACATAGTGAATACATGAACTCCTCATACTATGGTCATCTCCGGGAGTGGTTCCGGTTATTCTCACTCCGGGGTTGCCGGGTCATAACACATAGTAGGTGACTACCACTTGCAAGATAGGATCAAGAGCACACATATATTGATGAAAATATAATAGGTTCAGATCTGAAATCATGGCACTCGGGCCCTAGTGACAAGCATTAAGCATAGCAAAGTAGTAGCAACATCAATCTTAGAACACAATGGATACTAGGGATCAAACCCCATCAAAACTAACTCGATTACATGACAGATATCATCCAACCTATCACCGTCCAGCAAGCCTACGATGATATTACTCACGAACGATGAAGAGCATCATGGAATTGGCGATGAAGGATGGTTGGTGATGATGACGGCGTCGATTTCCCCTCTCCGGAGCCCAGAACGGACTCCAGATCTGCCCTCTAGAGGAAGAACAGGTGGTGGCGGCGGCTCCGTGTCGTGAAACGCGATGAACTCTTCTCTCCTAATTTTGTCCGTGCGAGAGAGAATATATAGAGCTGGAGTTGGAGGCTGTGGAGCCACGAGGGCCTCACAAGCCTGCCAGGCTCGGCCAGGGGGGGGGGGGCTCCTGGGCTTGTGGGCTCCTGGCTCCGTGTCTCCAGGTGATTCTTGCGCCAGTATTTTTATATATTCCACAAAAAATCCTCGTAAATTTCCACGTCATTCCGAGAACTTTTATTTCTGCGCAAAAACAACACCATGGCAATTCTGCTGAAAATAGCGTCACTCCGGGTTAGTTCCATTCAAATCATGCAAATTAGAGTCCAAAATAAGGGCAAAAGAGTTTGGAAAAGTAGATACGATGAAGACATATCAACTCCCCCAAGCTTAAAGCCTTGCTTGTCCTCAAGAAATTCAGTTGAAAAACTGAAAGAGACAAAAGAAAATTTTTACGAACTCTGGTTGACCTTGCTGTTGTAATTATGTCTAACTCATATTCAGATTTTCAGCAAGATCATAAGCTAACCACATAAGCAATGACATTTAGGTCTCAAGATGTACTCATATCAATGGCATAATCAACTAGCGAGCAATAATAATAAGTTTCAAACGTCAACACTTCAATCAAAACAATCATGAAGCAATATGAACATATGGTATCTCACTAGCCCTTTCTGAGACCGCAAAACATAAATGCAGAGCCCCTTCAAAGACCAAGGGCTGACTGAACATTGTAATTCATGGAAAAGAAGATGCAGTCACAGTCATACTCAATATCAATTAATAGCAAAGCATAAAATGACGGAGGTGCTCTCTAACTGGTGCCTTTTATAAGAAGAGGATGACTCAACAGAAACGTAAATAGATAGGCCCTTCGCAGAGGGAAGTATTGATTTGCAGAGGTGCCAGAGCTCAAGCTTTTAAAACAGAGATAAATAATTTTGGGTGGCATGCTTTCATTGTCAACGCGATGAGCAAGAGTTTTCACCATCTTCCATGCTACACAAATTATAGGCGGTTCCCAAACAGAAAAGTAAAGTTTTGACTCCCCCACCACCGATCAATCACACTCCACGACTAGCCGAATCCTTGGGTGCCGTCCATACCAACAACAATCCAGGGGGAGTTTTGTTTGCAATTATATTTTCGATTTGAGCATGGAACTGGGCATTCCGATTACCGACCCCTTTCTTGTGAGTGATAGTGAATAAACACGTATCGAGGATAACACGCCTAGCATGGAAGATATTGACTGCCCCTTGTCACCACATGAGCGGTTCGGGCATACAAAACAAATTATCACTTGAAGATTTAGAGAGTGGCACATGCAAATTTACTTGGAACGGTAGGTAGATACCGCAAATAGGTAGGTATGGTGGACTCATATGGAACAACTTTGGGTTTATGGAACTGGATGCACAAGCAGTATTCCCGCTTAGTACAAGTGAAGGCTAGCAAAAGACTAGGAAGCGACCAACTAGAGAGCGACAACAGTCATCAATATGCATTGAAATTAACGAACATTGAGTGCAAGCATAAGTAGGATATAAATCACCATGAACATGAATATCGTAGAGGCTATGTTGATTTTGTTTCAACGACATGCGTGAACATGTGCCAAGTCAAGCCACTTGAATCACTCAAAGGAGGATACCATCCTATCATACTACATCATAATCATCTTGAAATTCATGTTGGCATCCAAGACAAACCATTATAAGCTCCTAGCTAACTAAGCATGGCATCAAAAACTATGATCTCTAAGTTGTCATTGCAAACATGTTTATCTCATAACAATGCTGAATTAGGAATGATGAGCTAGTCATATTTACAAAAACAAAATAGGTCGAGTTCATAGCAGCTTTTCCAGGCTCAGTCACTTCATCATATATCGTCATTATTGCCTTTCACTTGCACGACTGAATGCTGTGAATAATAATAAGAGTGTTCATGCATTGGACTAAGATGGAATCTGCAAGCAAACTCAGAGGAGAAGACAAATTAATATGGCTCTTCGATGGATAAACAATTATGCATGTGAGAGCCACTAAACATTTTAATCATGGTCTTCTACCTTGACCCAAAGAAAAAGAAAACTATTTACACGAGAAAGCTCCCAACAAGCAAAAGAAGAACGGGAAATCTTTTTGGGTTTTCTTTTTAAATACCCCTAAGCAAGCTGGAAAGTAAACTTACAACTATATTTTTTTGTTTTTCTCAATTTAAACAAACGCACGAGAAGAAAGCGAGAAAAAGAAATAAACTAACATGGATGATATAATGGCAAGGTCTGAACACCGACTATCAAAGTGAATGTGTGAGCATGAATATAAAGTCGGTGAGAAACACGTACTCCGCCAAGCTTAGGCTTTTGGCCTAAGTTGGTCTACTCCCACGAAGGGAAGTAACCGTCTCCGGGGTACTCCGGAGTGTACTGAGGGTGCCACTGCTGGGTGAGCTCCTCTGGCTTCCACTGATAAACTAGCGTCTGGTACTCGACTGGTAGCTCGGGCACGGGCGCTTGTGGTGGCGCTATGACCCAATATGCGTAGATGTCCGAGGGCATAGTAATGTACCTGCCTAGATGAAGATTGAACAAAGAAGGAGCAGGCAAAGTAATAGTCTCACGAGTACCGTGGCTAAATACCAAGTTATAAATCATCCTCTTATTTATATCTTTAACAAGAAAGTCATGGCGAACCATGCTATCATAATCTAAATATCTCTCAAGAAGAAGCATCTCTTCTTCCTCGTACAGTCTAATAGGTATCTCAAAATGTTTAGCAAGACGGGTAGCATAGATACCTCCATAAACAACGCCTTTAGTACGGTTCGTGTTCAACCGTTGAGCCACTATAGCGCCCAAGCTATAAGTTTTATCTTTATAAAGAGCTTCACACAAAACCGCAAGATCTGGGGAGCTAAGAGCCCCAGCTTTCCCACGGGCAATCAAACATTTTCCCACAAATAATGAGAGATAACGAAGCACGGGAAAATGTACACTAGCAACTCTAGCGCAAGACACTCCTCTCTCCTCTCCCACAACAATAGTATCAATGAAAGCCTCCAAGTCCCGTGGACGAGGTTCATGAATATCCCCAACATAAGGTAAATTGCAAACATTGCAAAAATCCTGAAATGACATGCACTGGGGGATATCGTATAACTTGAACTCAACCATAGGAGGACTCTTCCTTGGATAGAAATTAAAGCTTTGCACGAAAATATTAGTTTGGAGGAGGTATTGTGGACACTTATCTTCAACAAATGCGGTAAGGCATGCATTCTCCACCAAGTAATAAATATCCTCATAAAGACTGGCGGCACGTAAGAACACATCGCTTGGCCACTCGCACGCTAGAACTTCTGCAACTCGGGGGACCGGATACTTGGGTTTCTTCTTCTCATTCTCATCTTCCTTGGGGTCATGGCTTGAAGAGCCTCTTAGGAACCTCCTCATCTTTTCCTTTTTCTTTCTCTGAAAAATTTCTGAAATTTTTAGTGACTCAATAGAAAAGTGAACAAGGCTCAACAAAACTCATAGAAACTACTCCTACAAGTGCCTAGAGGCAAAATCATGCATCAAAACTACTTGGGACCAACTAAAATTAACATGCAAAGCTCAAGAACAGGGTCACCAAGACAACAAAAATACGCAATGAATAAAGCACTAGAGCAAAAACTAATTGGACCAATGGAGGAGTCACATACCAAGGAACAATTCCCCAAAACAGTTTGGTGAATGAGGCTTTGCACAAGGAGATCGAAAAATGCAGCAAGAAGAGCAAGAACACGGGTTTGAGCTGTGGAATGATTTTTTCTGAAGGTAGAAGAAAGAGATGGGAGCTGGAATAAGTGGAGGGGGGCCACGTGGGACCCAGAAGCCTACCAGGCACGGTCAGGGGGGGGGGGGGGGGGTGGTCGGGCCTCCTGGGCTTGTGGCCCACTGGTGCATCCCCGTGACTAGCTTTCTATCTCAGAAAATTTAAAAAATTCCAGAAAAAATCATACTTGAATTTCAGGGCATTTGAAGAACTTTTATTTTCGGGACGCTTTTCTAAGGGACGGAAAAAGCAGAAAATAGGAAAATAGTGCTAAATTTATCATTTTTCTTCTAAGCAACAGAAAGTAAAAGTTGGGAACAGAGGGTTGTGACTCCTAGATTCATCCATCTCATGGTCATCAAAAGAAATCCATCAATGAGGTTGATCAAGTCTCCTTGACAAACTTCTTTCGGATCGCATAAAACCGGAGAATTTTCGAATAATCACTAGGTTACCTCAACGGGGATGTGCATATCCCCAACAAGTAAATCATACTTCATCTTGGCAGTAGGTATAGGGCATTCAAAGCTTCCAATAAGAATCGATGAAGATTTTTCAATAGCATTGATGCAATGAACTCGATATTGTTTCTTCGGAAAGTGCACCGTATGCTCATTACCATTAACATGGAAAGTGACATTGCCTTTGTTGCAATCAATAACAGCCCCTGCAGTATTTAAAAAGGGTCTTCCAAGGATGACCGCCATGGCATCATCCTTGGGAATATCCAAAATAACAAAGTCCGTTAAGATAGTAACGTTAGCAACCACAAGAGGCACATCCTCGGAAATGCCCATAGGAAAAGCAGTTGATTTGTCGACCATTTGCAAAGACATTTCAGTAGGTGTCAACTTATCCAATTCAAGTCTATGGTATAAAGAGAGAGGCATAACACTAACACCAGCTCCAAGATCTCATAAAGCAGTTCTAACATAATTTCCTTTAATGGAGCAAGGAATAGTGGCACTCCGGGATCACCTAGTTTCTTAGGAGTCCCACCCTTGAAGGTGTAATTAGCAAGCATGGTGGAAATCTGAACCTCAGGTATCTTCCTTTTATTAGTCACAATATCTTTCATGTACTTAGCATAAGGAGACATTTTGAGCATATTTGTCAAACACATTTGCCAAAAGACAGGTCTAATCATTTCAACAAAGCGCTCAAAATCCTCATCATCCTTTTTCTTGGATGGTTTGGGAGGAAAGGGCATGGGTTTCTGAACCCATGGTTCTCTTTCTTTACCATGCTTCCTAGCAATAAAGTCATTCTTATCGTATCTCTTGTTCTTATATTGTGGGTTATCAAGATCAACAACAGGTTCAATCTCCACATCCTTATAATTACTAGGTTGAGCATCACCATGAACACCACTATCAATATTATCACTAGGCTCATGCTCATCACCAGATTGTGTTTCGGCATCAGAAACAGAGACATCATTTGGATTCTCAGGTGTAACAGCAGCAGGTTTGTTAGCATGCAAGTTCCTATCATCTTTCTTTTTCTTCCTACTACCAAGATGACTAGGTGCAGTGCTAACTCCTTGAGAATCTTGTTCAATTCTCCTAGGATGGCCCTCAGGATACAAAGGTTCCTGAGTCATTCTACCACCTCTAGTGACAACTCTAACATAATTGTCATTCAACTCATTGAGCAAGTCATTTTGGGCCTTAAGTACTTGTTCTACTTGAGTAGTGACCATAGAGGCATGTTTACTCAAAAGCTTAAGATCATTGGCATTTCTATCCACAGAAGCACTTATATGATTAATCATGCGAGCATTTTGTTCCAATTGTCTGCTAACATAATCATTGAAACTTTGTTGTTTGGCAACGAAGTTATCAAATTCATCTAAGCATAAGCTAGCAGGTTTATCATAAGGAATATCACTCTCATTGAATCTACCAAGATAATTTACCTCTACTACCTGTGTTGGGTTATCAAGACCATGCATTTCTTCAATAGGTGGTAGATTCTTAACATACTCAGATTTAATACTTTTCTCTTGCATAGATTTCTTGGCTTCTTGCATATCTTCAGGACTGAGGAATAGAATACCTCTTTTCTTCGGAGTTGGCTTCGGAGGTGGTTCGGGAATAGTCCAAGCATTATCATTGCTCAAGATATTATTCAATAGAATTTCAGCTTTTTCCATAGTTCTTTCCCTGAAAACACAACCAGCACAACTATCTAGGTGGTCCCTAGAAGCACCGGTTAGTCCATTATAAAACATATCAAGTATTTCATTCTTATCAAGAGGGTGATCAAGCAAAGCATTCAGTAACTGGACAAGCCTCCCCCAAGCTTGTGGGAGACTCTCTTCTTCAACTTGCACAAAGTTATATATATCCTGCAAGGCAGCTTGTTTCTTATGGACAGGAAAATATTTCTTAGAGAAATAGTAGATCATATCCTGGGGACTACGCACACAACCAGGAGCAAGAGAAGTAAACCAAGTCTTAGCATCACCCTTTAGTGAGAAAGGAAAAAAACTTAAGGATATAGTAATGGAGAATTCTTTCCTCATTCGTGAATAGGGTGTCTATATCATTCAGCTTAGTAAGATGTGCTACAACCGTTTCAGACTCATAACCATGAAAAGGATCAGTTTTAACCAAAGTGATCAACTAAGGATCAACAGAGAATTCATAATCCTTATCAGTAACAAAGATGGGTGAAGTAGCAAACTTAGGATCGTATTTCATTCTAGCATTCAGAGATTTTTCTTTCCACTTGCGCAATAAATTCTCAAGATCATATCTATCCTTACAAGCAATAAAGACTTCAGCTACCTCTCCCTCCATAACATTACCCTCAGGTATATTAGGCAATTCATATCTAGGAGAGCTAGGCCTAACATGTGGAACAACAGGTTCTACTTCAATAATTTCATGAGTTTCAGAAGTATCATCACATTCAGCAGTAACTCTAGCAATTTGTGCATCAATAAATGCACCCAGTGGCAAATCATTATCAAGGAAAGCATCATCATAAGCATCATGGATAGCAGAAGTAGCATCATCAAGCACACGCGACATATCAGAATTTCTAGTAGGTGGTGGTGTCGCAAACTTACTCATAACTCAAGGTGAATCAAGTGCAGAGCTAGATGGCAGTTCCTTACCTGTCCTCGTAGTTGAGGGCAAGACTTTAGTTTTTGGATCTCTAGGATTCCTCATAGTGATCAACAGACATAAATCCCAAGTGACTCAGAGAATAGAGCTATGCCTCCCCGACAACGGCGCCAGAAAATAGTCTTGATAACCCACAAGTATAGGGGATCGCAACAGTTTTCGAGGGTAGATTATTCAACCCAAATTTGTTGATTTGACACAAGGGGAAGCCAAAGAATATTCTGGAGTATTAGCAGTTGAGTTGTCAATTCAACCACACCTGAAAGACTTAGTATCTGCCGCAAAGTTTCAGTAGCAAAGTAGTGTGATAGTAACGGTAGCAGCGGTAACAGTAGCAGTAGTGACTTGTATAGCAATTGTGACAGCAGTAGCGGTAAAGTAACTTAGCAAGGACCAGTAGGAAAAACTCGTAGGAATTGGATCGGTGATGGATAATTATGTCGGATGACATTTATCATGTAACAGTTATAACATTGGGAGATATGTAACTAGCTCCAGTTCGTCAATGTAATGCAGGCATGTATTTCGTATTTAGTCATACATGCTTATGGAAAAGAACTTGCATGACATCTATTGTGCATCCCTCCCGTGGCAGCGGGGTCCTAATAGAAATTAAGGGATATTAAGGTCTCCTTTTAATAGAGAACCAGAACAAAGCATTAGGACATAGTGAATACATGAACTCCTCATACTATGGTCATCTCTGGGAGTGGTTCCGGTTATTCTCACTCCGGGGTTGCCGGTTCATAACACATAGTAGGTGACTACAACTTGCAAGATAGGATCAAGAACACATATATATTGATGAAAACATAATAGGTTCAGATCTGAAATCATGGCACTCGGGCCCTAGTGACAAGCATTAAGCATAGCAAAGTAGTAGCAACATCAATCTTAGAACATAGTGGATACTAGGGATCAAACCCCATCAAAACTAACTCGATTACATGATAGATCTCATCCAACCCATCACCGTCCAGCAAGCCTACGATGATATTGCTCACGAACGATGAAGAGCATCATGGAATTGGCGATGAAGGATGGTTGGTGATGACGACGACGTCGATTTGCCCTCTCCGGAGCCCAGAACGGACTCCAGATTTGCCCTTGAGAGGAAGAACAGGTGGTGGCAGCGGCTCCGTCTCGTGAAACGCGATGAACTCTTCTCTCCTAATTTTTTCCGTGCGAGAGAGAATATATAGAGCTGGAGTTGGAGGCTGCGGAGCCACGAGGGCCTCACAAGCCTGCAAGGCCCGACCAGGGGGGGGGGGCGGGCTCCTGGGCTTGTGGGCTCCTGGCTCCGTGTCTCCAGTTGATTCTTGCGCTAGTATTTTTTATATATTCCACAAAAAATCCTCGTAACTTTCCATGTTATTCCGAGAACTTTTATTTCTGTGCAAAAACAAGACCATGGCAATTCTGCTGAAAACAGCGTCAGTTCGGGTTAGTTCCATTCAAATCATGCAAATTAGAGTCCAAAACAAGGGCAAAAGAGTTTGGAAAAGTAGATACGATGAATACATATCATTCCTGTTGACATTTGAAGTACCACCTTCGTGCCTCGAGGGTAGCATCGACATGGTCATCAGGTAAAGGTTGTACTTTGTGCACACAAAGGACCATCAGGAACAACTTATTAAATAAGTCATACAATTTCCTCATGGGAGAATGGTGAACCTTGCCAAACAAGATACTATAACAATAGGTCCTACGACACTTATAACATCACCTTACCCAGTCACGTAGAGACCAATGCTATACTTTTTTGAAAAAAAGTTCCCACCATCATATCTGCCCGAGATTCAGATCTGATTGGTGTCATGATACCTAAGAGCCAGGATGACAGAGAAGAAAAAGGGGGCAACAAAATTTGACAAGATTCTTGGGATATAACTATAGAAGCAAGTCTTGAATCATGAGTTCGATTGTAAGACACATGAACACAATGTCAAGACATTCACGCCCACGTGGAATTCTTATAATGAAACACAACCGAGTTCTAATTTGGGAACCATCATCGAGGATACCAAGGACCTTGTGTAAGCCTCGATTAGCTCTTATGAAGGAACTTATTTTCCTTTATCAAACCAATCAATGGCTTGGGGTAGTAAGAAAGTTATAAGAAGTGAAGATAACAAATCTTCAAAAGATATAACAGTTTGCACATGCGTGAATGATTTGATATTACCCGAGAGGAAGCGAACAAAACTTTCTCATATTCACGGCGACAAGAATGCACGTGAACTTTGGGAAACCACTTATTCTATCAAACATATTCTTCATGAGCTAGGCACAAATATAATGCTTTCAAAAGCTTCATCATGAAACATGGATAAGTTGAGGGGGTGGCCTATGGGATTAGCAACAATCCCTAAAATTTCGATACAGATGAATTTACAAAATTATAAGAGCAAGGAGATAGCATTTGTCACATCAAATGATATAATGATGTATGCTCAAGGAAACATCAACAGTTAAACACAGATCGAATGGTGCACTCGGAAATATAGACTGAGTAGCACGACCAATGCTAAACTGGTGAGTCAACAACCAACACACTAAGAATGAAACTATTAGCCATTAACTTCAAAGCAGTAGGGTTGCCACAAGTATTGGAATCACACATCAGAGTTCACTTATCAGTATTCTGGTTAGAAACAACGCGGGGACCAAGAAATAAATGGTGATGGTGAGAAGTATCACTATATCAAGAATTCTTAAGAGGTGCACGAATTCTCAGAACACTCTTGACATAAAAGATGGTAATACTCCAAGGTAGAACATAACATAAGCTGGATAGCAAGGAACTCAATGGACAACACAAAACATGAACAAGTTTGTGTATGATGGGAGGCAATAAGGTTGTCGATGATAGCACAAATCATCGAGGGGCAAGTATGGTATTTATCATCATGAATTCGATTTATATCTTGGAAGAGTTTAGAATGCTGATGATGATCACAACACATTTCTCGAGAAGTTTCATGAATATGTAATCGTTCAGCGATGATATCAAGCAAATGAATGGTGAAGCAAAAGGTTGTGAGAAACACATATAAGATTGCTAGCTCAAAATAGAAATTGCCTTTCAAGACAACCGACATGATGTTGAAAGCTCAATGTAAGCCTAGCTCACTGTTGAAAATGTGTTCCGGGGATGGATGACATACATAGCATGGTCAAGCTTTAGCATGACGATGATGATGTAGCCTAACAGCTTGGAGTGACATGATCGAGTACAGACTCATAAGCAAAAAAGATTACTAAGAGTTGTTGAATCGCAATGCATATTCGATTCAGTTATAAGTGTCCTTGAGTGTCCAACAACTCAAAACACGAGGAAACTGGAATCAGAGAAATATCATAGCTTATGAGGAGCTCATAAGAAGTTATATAACTCCATGATATTGTCGAGATACGAGGGATAATACTCTGAGGTAGACTGGAATAGAGATTAGACTAATGTATTGATCTATGGAATACAAGCACTTTACTTGTCTGAGGACGAAATCAAAGAAGAATAACAAGGTCGGAACCACGATTGTAAAGGACAAGATCCCAAATGCCAGATCAAATTATACCAAGGGAATTTATTGTTATGAAAAGCTTTCATGATAAGACATACATCGGGTCCATGGGCATGAATACAAAGTTCAAGGTCGACTCCCACTTCATCAATGCACCACCTGCCATTTACTCCTTGCCTTTGATGAAGTTGTAGCTTTGAAAGATTATTTGACAAAACACAGAAGAGTAAGACTTGTGAAAACTCTCTGGTTCACACGGATTACGGAAGGCATAGGTTCAACCCATCGGGGCATCTTAGGAACATATAACACGAACTTCAATAGTAATTAACACATGCTTGAAGAGCATGGCCATAAGAAGCATAGGATACAACATATCAAAGGGAGAAGACACAATTTACCAATGGCATCGTGTATCAGGGGAGAATATCACAAGAATTTTGAATGCGAAGGATGCTATCGGATAATAACCCAAGAATGGGTCTGGCGGTCCACAAAGGACCTGATGTGAGCATCAACACTTAATCAGAGGAAGAAAGAATGCAAGGGCATCAGATTATAGAACATTAGGATAATTTGATGCTTTAACACAAAGGAATTATAACTCCAAGATCAGTGTATCAGATTCAGATGCTCTGATCAAGGATGAGTAAGATTGCTAGAATTAGATGGATAATCAATTAGGGTTGATTTGTCGAGAACCAACTCATGTTTGGAAAGACGTCTTAGCTGAACACACAATTTATGAAGATCAACTGATGATTGGATGCATTCACACACAGGTTGAATCAATAAGATCAAAGGAAAATCACAAATGATTTTAACGAATGCTGCTAGACATATGTAATTAACCATAATGTAAACATGTGAGAAAGGTCAAAATCAATAGGCTACTAAGGATTTCCTAAAATCGAACAGAAATTCGAAGGATTTTGAGACAACTGAGGACGAAGGAATCTCGGGTAAGATACTTCGTGGCGCCTTGTAAAAACAAGAGCAAATGGAAAACAAAGTATGAACGACATTGTATGTATTCATCCATAGGGGTTGATGGAGGAAGGGAATCGCAAAAACGACGAGCACAAGTTCTGAGGAGAACTTCAGAGTCTTCTGATGAATCAAGCCATCAACTGGACTGAGGGGATCTGTGATAGGAAGTAGTTACAAGAATCTAGAGTTAGAGTTAGCAAAATCTTTAACCCGAAATAGAAGAGAGGTCACAACCGAGAGTATAGAAGAGGAGTAAAAGATCCTAATACTACCCAATTGAGATGTGGGCCCGGAAGCCACACAACAATGTTAGTAAAAGTTTTTCAAGTACTAGACTCAACTTCGTCCAAGGAGTTGGAAAGGGGGATACCTGCAGGCAACTGGCTTTGATACCAAGTTGTGATCCCCCCAACTTAATCATACGCTAATCATACACACAAGTGCGTACGACCAAGATTAGGGACTCACGTGAAGATATCACAACACAACTCTAGACACAAATTAAAGTCATGCAAGCTTAATATTACAAGCCACGGGCCTCAAGGGCTCGAACAGATAAGCTTGAATACACACGAGTCAGTGGAAGCAAACAATATTTGAGTACACACATAAGTAAACAAGTTTTGCCTTAAGAAGGCTAGCAAAAACACAACATCGGATCAAAAAGGAAAGGCCTTATGCCTGGGCTCCTCCTAACTACTCCTTGTCATAAGCGGCCTCCACATAGTAGTAGGCTCTGTCGGGGTAGTAGTAGTTGTCGTCGGGATCAGCCATCTCCTGGGCTCGGTCATCTGGTCACGACAACTGTATCAAGAGGAAAAGGGGGAGCAAAGCAATGGTGAGTACTTATCCAAAGTACTCGCAAGACTGACATCACAACTATGCTAAGTATGCATCAGTATCAAAGGAATGGGGCTATATCTTTGGACTGAACTATAGAAATGCTAGAATAGAGAGAGGGCCTAGTCCTATCAAAGATTAGCATCTTCAGTGTCTTGCAACATTAGAAGAGTGCAGATCAGTAACACATATGTAATAAGTACATTGGAGAAAATTCATTTAAAAATGCCCGGAGATCCTTCCTCGACTCCCTGCAAGAAAGCAATCTTGGAGCCAACATTTCAATTTAACATCACAAGTATCCAATTCTAGTTAGAAGATCCGGAAACTCTCTCAGCGTCCGTTACCATGGACATGGCTATTCTAATAGATACACTTCCCTGCAAGGGTGCACAAACTTACCCAACATGCTCGATCAACTCCGACGGGCACACTTTCCTGGGTCATGCCTGGCCTCGGATTCGACACGTCGTAGTCCTACCTAGGCTCGACAAAGAGGTCACATGCCCGTCTACATTCTAATTGCAAAGGGGTCATGGGCCATCTCCCTTCACAATCCTATGCGTTGCAAGGACGGCCGATGTCAATCCTAACCAGTCTTAATACAAGACCAATGCTTACACGGACCCCCCGGGCAAGTGCCGCACAACTATGATATCTGAAGAGCTTTCGGGAGAATGTACGACGCAGACTGCCCATACTTATTCCCGCGTGGTGGTTAGTGCGAAATTCGCCAGAGGCCTTCTCAGATCACATATCCAAAACCCATTAAAGATTTGTTAAACCGTGGTGACGATCAATGATCCATGATAATTGGTCCCATCGCCCCGTCTCAAGGACTTGTGGCAAGGGCCAAGAATGCCCGGCCACACCTCGTTGCAATTACGCGGGTATCCACCCGCACCTTAACTGCGGCGACGATTAGTGACCCACGATATGTGGTCCCGTTGCCCCGTCTCGAGGACTTGTGGCAAGGGCCAAGAATGCACGACCATGCCTCTTCACAATCATGCGGGAATCCACCCGCACCACACATCTCATCATGTTAAAGTAGTAAAGTTCAAGTAACTGTGTGTCTATAACATCTAAGGAATTTTAGGTATGACCCTCGGTGGATTCAAATTGATGTAACCGTCAAGTTCACCAGGGAGGAATCACCCCGATGGCTCATGCTTGAAGGGTTGCACGGCATCGTCATTATCGGAAGTGGTGAAGGAGGAACCACCCTACGAAATCCACCTACAGTTAACTACAATAGAAAGTTAACATCGGGAGTATATTACATGGTATCGCCCTCGGTAGTCGATAGTAGCACGGCATGGTCGTACAACTGAGGGGTGTGAGGTGATGTGACGGGTCATGGCGCATCGATCGGTTGATCGAGTTTTCAAGTCTCTGAGTCTTCAAGTCGTCGAGTCTTTCATGATGAAGTAGGGGCAACCATGGCTAAGTGGGCTCGCCGGGGATCACTAATCAACCTATACTAAGTATTTAATATGTAGTAGGGTGCATAGGTAGTTTAACAAAACAGACCATGCGTCAGAATAGGAGCTATCTACAACAGTAGCAAAAATCTAATGCAAGCATGAGGGTGAAAGAATTGGCGATATAGGGATGCTCAAGGGGGTTGCTTTCCTTGTTTCTCTGCTGCAAAAGGCTGGTCATCTGTGGCGTATCCGTCCCTGACAGCAACGTCAGTCTTGGTGTATACCAGAGAGAAGTGGGGGAAGAAACAATAAATAAAGGCCACCAGATGCAACACGATGCATGTCATGACAATATGCAGTGGTAGGGATGAGCTAACACATTACTAAACGTCACACACGGAGCGGGAAAATATCCGATGATATTCCCACCGTCTTTGGATACTACCGAACAAATGATCCTATCGCCAAAGTGTCCATGTTCATCATGCTAGGAGCATGTGACATATGAACGAACAATGTATTCAGATTCGTGAGATTTTTCTAAGCAACTTTCATGTACATAACGTTTTCATCTGAGTTACGGATTATTTTATATGAATTTATAAAGTTTTTAAAAATATTTTTAATTTAATTGATTTATTTTACTTTAGAAAAAGGTTTAGTTACGGAAAATATTTTTAAAAATTAACACGGATCCACATGTCATTGCTAGTTTAAGTTAATCTATTTAACAAATTAATTAACATGTCGATTAGTGGAAGTGGCCTACTGTTTAGTGCCACTCGGGGTGGCCACGGACAGGCCACGTCGGCGATGGCGGCCAGAGCAGCTCCGGCAAATATAAAAACGCGATGGAGGCCTCGGGAGGTCACTAGAAAATCGCTACTAAGGGCCATTTGGCCCATCACTTGGTGTGTTCGAACCGACGGGATGGACCGCGTCTGATGGGGGCGGTGGCAGTGCCAGAGGTGGCCAGAATCGGTGCCGGCGATGAGCAAGGCAGCGACAGTGTTCGGGCAAAGAGGGATCCAAGGCTAGGAGCACTAGAAGGGGCGTGCGCACGCACATTAGTTTGCTACTAGCGCGCTGAGCATGAACGTGAGCTCGGGCGCGGGCTAGGCATGTGATGGTTGTGGAGGCAAGGTGGACGGCGGCAGCACGGGCACAACAATGCATCGGGGCATCTACGGCTAAGCACAGGCCATGAGAGAGAGGGAGGAGGGGCAAGACCTCACCGGGATCCTGCACGTGTGCTCAAATGGGCTCAGGGGTTGCCTCGTGGACTCGATCGATGCCGATGAGCGGTGGCATCCCGAGGAAGAAGAAGAAGGCAGGCGGGCGTTGCAGTGCCCTCCGACTCGAGCTCATGGCCGAAGGAGAAGTAGAGGACAACGACGGAGTTGTTGGGCCCATCGGCGAGGTGAGAGGGGCTTGGTGGCCGTGGCTACGCGACGGCCATGGCGATGGTGGCGTCGGAAACGCGAGCGGGGAGGGAGAAGGCGAGCGTGGGGAGCAGGCGAGAGGATTCAGTGGGGCGGATAGGGTTCCATGGTGTCGAGGGTCACTTGTAGCCGGCAGGATGCCGCAGGATGGCCACCATAGCGAGGGGAGCGGCTGGTGGCGCGCATCGGCTCCCTCATGTCTCCCATGATGAACATGAGGAAGACGATGGGGGGGCTAGGTGGGCTGTGTTGGCTTTTGGGCTGGCACGCCTAAGTGGACAGTGCACTTAGGCCTTTTCCGATTTCAACATCTTATAAAAATAATTGCCCCTATTTTATTAAAAAACAACACCAATGCATTTTTGTGAAAATATGGAATTTTCCCCATTATTATCAAAGCAATAATAGGAAGAGCCACAAAAAGTTTGGGGGTATTCTAAAATTGTTTGTAATTTTCATAAAACAAAAGGTAATAAATTTAGTTGTTTTAGCTTGTGTTTAAATGGTTTAGAGGCACCAAAATACTTTACCAAATATTGGTTTCAATTTTGTAAATACTTAAGGAATAGTTGAAAACCAATCATGATTTTATCTTTCATGTTTGCAAAAAGATTTAATCCACATATTAATTGAATGGTAAAATCAATAAGAATTTGAAATGAGGTATGACTCAAAAGTGTTCATGCATAGTTTAGCAAAAAAGGATTAGCTTAAACTTGTGATAACTGTAGCTTGATCACCTAGGTTAGTGTAGCTGAAAATGAGGGGTGTTACAATCCTAGTTTAAAAAACCGGACCGGACCGATGGTCAGACTGGAAAAAACCGGAGCCGGCAGCCTCATCAGGTTTTTAAGCTAATAAGACAGTTCTGCAATCAGACCAGACAAAACCGGTTGAACCGGCCGGTTTCCTAGAAAACTAGTGAAAAACCGGGTCATTAAACCGAGGAAAACCAGTAAAATACTTTAATAAAAATTGGGAGAAGCGGGATTTGCTCCGAGGTCGTGTGAGCAATATGTGAAGCCTACCCACGACCCTATAACCAACTCGGCTATACTACTTTGTTGTCCACCATATGAAAATAATTTTATTTGACCATATTGTTTCACACTATATTAGCACATATATTACTCAACGCTTATTACTTTTTTGTATAAAAAATCAACAATCGAACCGGTGAACCGGCGGTCTGACCGGTAAAAACGTGAACCGACGACCTTTCCGGTTCGATTTTTGAACTATGGTTACAATAAAGCTTCAAGTCTAATGATGGTAAATCATGCAAGGAAATCAAGTCCAACAATGCCTCAAGTCTTCAATATCCTCAAAGCTTCAAGTCTTTATGGTGATGTTAGTGAAGTAGAAATTTCTTTAATCTGAGGTGGTGATTGAGGATATTTAGAGAGTAGTATGGTGATGGGAGTGTTTGGGTGCGTAGATTCCTAAAATTCATCATGGACTTGAGGCATTGTAGAACCATCAATGTCCACATCCACCTCTATTTGTTCAACACGAACCTCTTCAGCAATTAACCGAGGCTGGGGTGATGATACCTGGGAAGGTGAAGCATTTGCTTCGACCTCAATTTCTTCATCCACCTGCTGTGAATAAGCAACATAGTGGGTTTATTCATCTTCCTCATTTGGGACAACTTATTGTTCGCCAAATGGAACAATGCTTTTGTCATTGAAAACTTGGGACATAGGTGTTGAGGCCAACTATGGTGCACCGATGTTGCGTGGCGCCACATTAGACGTTCCTTCTCTGTCTTAGTTTCTTCAGCAGGTTGAGTTGAGGAGTTTGCCTAAGTAACTTGTGGCTCTGCTTGAGCAGCCAATCTGGAGTTATGGTGTTTCACGACTTCACTTGAATCTTTGACGAAACTGTCCATGTTGCCTCTGCAGTACGTAGCGCGGTGCTCAAAATCATCATTGAGGTTTCTGATCTCAGTTTGCATTGCAATTAGCTGACCAAGAGTTAGGTTCAGGATATTGTCCTTCAACTCACATTGTTTCTTGTACCAAGCCTTCTTGATCTACCGTGCCTGATCAAATATTTTATTTCGCATTCATAATGAAGGCAATCAGTACATGTAGAGGACTAGGAGGAAGATCCAATTCATCAATGATACATTTGGATCCTTCTGCGAGATGTCAATGAAGTCAAGGACTTTCTTGGGGTCCAAAATGAGAGGGACAACTGAGCCCTTCGCAATAGTGGCTCTTTCCTGTCTGTTTCTGATGATTGCTTCAAGTTCTTCATCATCAGCCTCATCATGTGTGTGTAGGCAGTGTCATGACGACTTTCTTGGGGCTTGTTCTTGTACCTCGCCCGACTGTGGTCTTCGTCTTCAGCACGGTGCCACTTGAGGAAGTGTGAGCACTAGCGAAGCATTTGGAGCTGCCCCTGAGGCAATTAAGAAGCCTGTAGTGTGCTGTCAAGGGACAAGATGCACAAGCCTTGAAGGTTTTGTTGCTGGAGCTAAAGAAGTTGTAGCCATTAAGGGCATTCCAACAACCTTTGAGGAATTTGCTCGAGGTGGAGGAACTGAAGACTGTGCAACAGTTGGCCATGAGGGCATTGGAGCAGTTTTTGAAGAACTTGCTACAGAAGGAGGAGCTAAAGACTTTTGTTTGCTTGCTGGTTTCTTAGGCTTGGCCTTCTTGGGCACAATTCCACTCTGAGATGCTTCCACTCAGGCCTGTGAGTACCTACTCAACTTGAGAATTTTTATGAAGCTTTGCTTGATGCTTCACCCACTCAACTTTAAATTCTTCACCTCTTCCGGTGCTTGTGGGATCAGCTCATTGTAGAGGTGCCAAAGGAGGTCTTGCACAAGGAGGCTTAATAATAAATTCCTTCATATATTTGTGGGTGACGAACTTGTACTCTTTCCATTCTTTTGCCCGCGGTCTCTTGGTTCTGTGAATTCGTGTTTTGCATTGACATCCAGTTTCCTTGCCTTGAATCTTTTCATGAGGCGTGCAATATCTAACAAACAAATCTTCAGAAACTTCATAAGAAGTTCGCTCTTCCCTTTTCTTTCCTCCCTTCTAAGGCTTTTTGTCATATGTCATTTTCATCAGTTGAGGAATTTGAACTCTTTAAGTTTATGAGGAAGTTTGAAGCTTTTCCTCTAGCAACGCTGCAAATGAATTAAGCTGATGGGAACCTAGAGATTCGTTAGCTGAGATATGTACGTGTGAACAGAGTATAGTTGGTATGGAAATAGGGGATGGTCGCACACATTCTAAGAAGTTTTTCAAAATAAATCAGTTTGAGGCATTTGACCATTTTGTTCTTGAAGAAATTCACTAAGTGTTCTTGACTTAGGTTCCAAAGTTGTACACATTGAAACAATTAACACTACTGAGGAATCATAGATCAAAGTATAACTTAGAAGAATTAAACCAAACTATCTAGATGTAGGCACCGAGGAGTTGGAAGAATGAAAAATAAACAACACTTTGAAGATTTCATGTAAAAGCAAAGATCAAATGAGGCAGTAAAATTAGCTTTACTTACCCCCAAGTGATTAACACGAAGAAATGGGTGGCAACATGAAGAAAACTAGACGTTCAGATCTTCCATGCCCTAACTTGGTAGAGAAGACGATTATGATCACCGTGGAGGTGAAGAATTCCACGGTTAGCGCAAGTATGTAGACGAGGAAGAAAAGGTAGTGAAACTTTTTTTTTCTCCAGTGGCGATGAAATACAGCGGTGGCGGTAGGTCACGAGCTTGAGAGCGGTGGGAGTGGAGACGGAGTAAATGAGTAAGGATCAGTTATGGCCATTATATAGGGGAAGTGAAAACTAGTCAATCTAAAACTTTTGTACCAAACAACCCCACAACTTTTCTTTCTGCGTGACATGTGGCACCCACAATGTGGCGAGTGGAGATCATGGGGTGAATATTTTATTCACATGGTGGAAGTGGGAAAGGTTATCCTGGCTACCGCTAAAAAATTGATTTGAAAATTTTCAAGTTTTGTTCGTAAATTCTTCTGCTGTCAAACACAAGGTAAATACTTTGAACGGGATTCAAATAGAAAGCATATGAAAAATTTGTGAACCTACTGGGTTGATTTTAGCATAGAGGGTGAATGAGTCCAACCAAATTTACTTAGATGAAAGTCAACTTGAAAAATTAGCTATAAGTGAATGTTGTTGATGACATTTAAACACTTAAATATATATCATTAAGCTTAGTCAATGAAGAATAACCTCACATTGAAGAATTTGAACAGTGTGAACCCAATTTGAAAGACTTGACTAATTTGAAAAGTTGAGGAATTTGCAAATGAAGAATTTCAAGAAAGAGGTTGGTGGCGTAACCCATCGTATTAGAATTATGTTGATTTTGGACATGGCGTACAATTCTCGTAGGGTTCTGAGAATCAAGTTCTTCATTAATTTCTTCACGCTTAAAGTGTAAGTCTTCATTTATTAATAAAACATTACTTCGCGTGTTGCACATGAAAGTAATCATTTTGCATAAGTGTTAGGATGCATGTCCATTCAAAGGACAATCAAAGATTCTACGATGTTTAGCTCACACGACAACTTGCAAAGTCTCTTCTCACCCAAGGGCTTAGTGAAGATATCGGCCAGTTGTTCTTCAGTCTTCATGTAGTCGATGATGATGTCTCCCTTCAACCCAAGATATCAAAGAAAATGATGACGAATGTGACTGTGCTTTGTCTTCGAGTGTTGTACTAGGTTGTGAGCAATTTTGATGGCACTCTCATTGTAGCAGTAGAGAGGGATTCTTGAGATTCAGGCCATAGTCCTTGAGGGTTTGCTTCATCCACAACAACTGAGAGCAACATATACTAGCAACAATGTACTCAACTTCAACAGTAGAAAGTGACACACAGTTCTGCTTCTTCAAGGACCAACATGCCAAAGATCGTCCAAGGAAATGTCACGTGGCTGATGTTGACATGCGATCCACATGATCTCTAGCATAGTGAGAGTCAGAATATCCAATAAGACCAAAATCCGATCCATCAGGGTACCATACTCCAAGCATTGGTGTGTGAGCTAAATAACAAATAATATGCTTCACAACCTTATGGTGTGATTCCTTTGGTGTTTCTTGGAATCATACACACATTCAAACACTAGGCATAATATCTGCCCTAGATGCACATAGATACAATAAACAACCAATCATAAAGCGATATACCTTCTGATTAAAATCTTTACAATTTTTTTAGTGCAAAGGTGGCCATCTATTGGCATAAGAATTTTGAGGCCTTTGCAATCTTGCATGTCAAATTGCTTTAGGCAATCTGTGAGGTATCTTCTTGAGAAATGAAGATGCCATTATTTTGTTGAGGAATTTGAAGGCCTAAGAAGAATTTCAGCTCCCCCATCATGGACATTTATTATTCTTGACTCATCATGTAGGCAAATTAGTCACTATATTGTTCGTGAATTCACCCAAAAATTAATATCACACACATATATTTAGCATATGAATAATTGATCCATAAGATTTTGTGAAAAGAGTTGGGTCAAGTGAATCAGGTTTGAAGCCTTTCTTCTTGAGGAATTACTCAGAGTATCATACCAAGCCCTTGGGGCCTACTTGAGGCCATAGAGGGCCTTGTTGAGTGTGAAGACTTTGTCAGCATTCTTTGGATCTTCAAAACCTAGGTGTTGGGGAACATATACTTCCTCAAATTTACCATTGAGGAATGCACTTTTCACATCCATTTGATATAAGATGATGTTATGATGGTTAGCATAAGCAACGAGTATATGAATAGCTTCAAGTCTAGCAACATGTGCAAATGTTTCATCAAAGTCAACCCCCTCAATATGTGTGTAGCCTTAAGCTACAATATGAGCGTTATTCCTCACCAATTGGCCATTTTCATATTGTTTGTTACGGTTGATCCATTTGGTGCCTATGATGTTGTGCTGCAAGGATCCGACCGCTTGACAAGCGCACGCACATCATTGAGCTTGAATTGATGCAATTCTGCTTCCATAGGTTGAATCCACTCAGGTTCCATGAATGCTTCAACAACTTTGGTGGGCTGTGTGATAGAGACAAAAGTAAAGTGCCCATAAAGGTTAGACAAATGTGAAGTTTTTGAGCGAGTGAGAGGACCTGGTACATTTATGCCCTCGATGATTTTGTCAATATGCACTGCATTTTTCACTCTTGGATGAGCAGGTTGACGACTTTGTTGAGGGTCAACATTTTTCTTCAGTATCATTTTCCCCAACTTCACATTCTTCATTTTCAAGAATGTATTCATGATTTGGGATGATCACTTCCTCATCATTTTCCTCAATGGGGATAATTTGACCATTTGCCTTGAATTTGGTAGGTCCCTCAGGAGGTATTTCATCTAGCACAGAAGGCAGTTGCTCTCTTTGCGAGCCATTAGTTTCATCAAACCACACATCTACAGTTTCAAAAACCTTGTTGTGGTAGGTGTTGAAGAGTTTGTAGGCGTGCGAGTCTTTTTCGTAACCAAGCATAAAACCTTCATGTGCTTTCGATGCAAATTTAGAATTGTGATGAGGATTTCTATCCAGCATTTAGCACGAAAGACTTTGAAATAACTTACATTGGGTTTATTGTCAGTGAGAAGCTCATACAAAGTCTTCTTGAGTAATTTGTGAAGATATACCCGGTTGATGATGTGGCAAGCAGTATGAGTTGTTCGAGGCTAGAAACAAAGAGGAGTGTTGTATTCATCAAGCATGGTGCGACCCATATCAACGAGTGTCCTATTCTTGCGCTTGATGATGCCATTATGATGAGGAGTGCAGGGAGCAGATAACTCATGATTAATTCCGAGCTCATCAAGATAACAATTGAATCGTGTGTTCTTGAACTCGGTCCCATTGTCACTCCTGATATGCTTAATCTTGACGTTAAAATTCGTCAAGGCCCTTGAAAAAAATTGTCTGAAGACTTCCTACACTTTAGTTTTGTACCCCCTCCGTCCCAAAATTTTTGTCTTAGGTTTGTCTAGAAATGGATGTATCTAAATACTAAGATGTGACTAGATACATTCATATATAGATAATTATAAGACAAGAATTTTGGGGCGGAGGGAGTACATGGTAATATGCACCTAGGTGTAACGAGAGAAGCCGTCAACTATGACATATCATATAGAGATGGAGCATCGGTTAGTGTGGCATAATGAGTAGGGTCAAAGAGGTCCATGTGAAGCAATTCAAAGGGACCAGAGGTAGTCGTGATAGTTTGTGAGGGATGCTTGGATTTGGTCGTCTTTTGAGACTCACAAGCCCCACTTAAGTGATCCTTGATGAATTTGAAACCGTTGCTGCCAATTACATGGTTCTTCTTTGCAAGCGCGTGCAAATTCCTCATGCCCGCATATCCAAGTCGTCGATGCCATAGCGAGCACTCTGAAGCTTTTGCAAGAAGACACGTGGAAGGCTGAGGACCTGTAGAGAAATCAACAATATACATATCTCCTCTTTGAAAGCCTTCAAAGACCTCTGATTTGTCAGATTCCATAAGCACAATGCAATGATATTTGCCAAAGACGACCATCATATCAAGGTCACAGAGCATTAATACTAACATGAGGTTGAATACAAGGGATTCGACAAGCATCACGTTATCCATGCGTCGATCCTTTGAGATTGCTACCGTACCTAGACCAAATACCTTGCATTTTTTCCTTTGTGGGTGTATGTGATATGCTTCAGAGGGGATGGAACAAGCACCGCGTCCATTAATAGATTCTCGTCACTAGTCATGTGATTGGTGAATCCACTATGGAGGACCCACTCACTAGCCTTAGATGTTTCTTACCTCAGAAGAATTAGTCCAAGTTATGACCTAGTATACTTCAGAGTGAAGAATATGATAATCAATTTAGTCCACTAGGGATGTATTTCTGGAGGAATATTTCTCTCGGGATTAATTTTGAATCAACTCACTCCGCTCATAGTTGGAAATTAGTTAATATTTACGGTCCTTGCGAAGGGGAACAACACACTATTTTTACCAGTTGGTTGTTTGATCTGGTTATTCCCACTACTGAAGACTGGTTGCTCCTCGGAGACTTTAACTATATTAGATCACCTGAAAGCGCAACTTACCGGGGGTGATGTGTAAGATATGTTCACTTTTAATGACTTCATACATGATCAAACACTGAATGAACTCCCTATCAAGGGAAGATCATACACTTGGTCTAATATGCAGCAAACCCCTGTCATGGAACAGTTGGATTGGTTCTTCACGACGTTGAATTGGACTTCTTCCTTTCCCAATGCAATGGTCCTTCCTTTGGGAGGCCCAGTCTCAGACCACAACCTCTGCTCGGTGGTGATTTAGACCACTATTCCCAAAAGAAAGACTTTCTTTGTGAATCATACTGGATTGCGCACTCTGGCTTCATGGAAATCGTCTCTCAAGCATGGGCGAAGCCCATCAAACACGGTAAAAGTTGCAATGCAGCCTCGATCATTTGCCAGAATCTAAAAGCAGTCAAATATGCTCCCAGTCATTGGAGTAAAAAGATCTCATGCCTAAAAGTGTCTATTTAAAACACTAACAAAGCTCTCCTTGAGATGGATGCAATTGAACCTAGACGAGCTCTCACTACACGGGAAAAAAACTTCAAAAACATCCTCAAGAAACACCTCCTCAGACTATTACAGTATCAGAAATAATATCAGAGGAAGCGAAGCACGATGAGTTGGATCAAATTCGGTGATGAGAACACAAAGTTTTTTCAAACCGTGGCAACTCAAAGTTATAGGCATAACTGCATCTGTGCCTTAAAAACTTCATAGGGGATCATTATTGAGGATCATACAGGCAAAGAGTTTATCATTTTCAACACGTTCAAAGAACCATGGGTAAGTACAATATACCAACCATGCGCTTCAACCTCTCAGCTCTTCTCCAGAACAGTGTCTATTTTGATGCTCTCACTACTCCTTTCGAGCCCTCTGAAATTGATGAAGTGATCAAAGAAATGCCACCAGATCATGCCCCTGGTCTGGATGGTTTCAACGAAGCCTTTTTGAAAGCATGTTGGCCAATCATTAAACATGATTTTTATAATCTCTGCAATGGTTTTCATAAAGGCACTCTTAACATTGAATCTTTGAACTACGGCTATATCACTGTGATACCCAAAACCAACTCTCGAAAGACAGATGTTGATTTCCGCCCGATTACACTTCTGAATTGCTGTCTAAATATGATCATAAAATTACTTTCCAAGCTCCTCCAAAAAATCATATTGCAAGTTGTGCATCGCATCTAGTACGAATTCCTTCGGGGAATATCAATCTAGGATTGCCTGGCCTGGACATTGGAGTATATTCACTGACGCTAGGCCTCGTGAAGAAAGATTATTCTCCTTAAACTTGATTTTGCCAAGGTTTTGACACCATTGAACACTGGACGATGATCCAAATTGTGTAGAACATGGGCTTCAATTCGAAGTGGATTGAATGGATCAATTTCATATTCACCTCGGGGAAATCCTCAGTGCTGTTAATTGGCTCTCCAAGGAGACAATTTCACTGCAATTGTGGTGTCAGACAGGGCGATCCCCTTTCGCCTCTAATATTTGTTCTCGCTGCAAACCTCCTTCAGACGGCAATCAATGAGGCATTGGCACAAGGTGTTTTGTCTTGCCCCATCAACACACCTGGGAACGGGGACTATCCAGCCGTATAGTACACCGATGACACAATCATCATCATGACCATGTGTCCTATTCTGGTTGCACGATTGAAAGAGATCCTTACACACTATGCCATGTCGATTGGCATCATAATCAACTATCACAAATCAACACTTGTACCTATCAATGCCCCCAATGAGGTGTGTGAGAACATTGCAGCAATCTTCGGCTGCAAAATGGGCAACATGCTGTTTACATACCTCGGCCTCCCCCTTGGTACACCTAGACCTACACGGCTAGACATGACCCCCTTAGCTTGCAAAGCAGAGAGAAGAATCACTGCCGCCATGACACTGATGTCTTATGTAGGCCAGCTTTCATTAATTTACTCAATCATCACTTTGCCGCTCATGTTCTCTATGGGAACTTTAAAAATACCACTAAAGATCCTTGAACAGGTTGATAAAATCAGGAGGCACTGCCTGTGGAGAAAGAAAACAGCTAACACGGTCGAGTGCAACTCGTTGGCGGCATGGGACATGGTGTGTCTTCCCAAGAAAAACGATGGGCTCGGATTTCTAAACTTGAAAGTACAAAATGACGCCCTCCTGCTGAAACTTTTCCACAAATTTTATGATCATCACGATATTCCTTGGCTGTCCCTTATTTGGAACACTTATTATGATGCTATTGTCCCGCATGCGGAAGATACATGTGGTTCATTCTGGTGCCGCGATCTCATAAAACTCATGCCAATCTACCAAGGGATGACCAAAGTAATTGTAAATAAAGGCTCATCAGTGCTGTTTTTGGAAGGATGATTGGAACAACTCTATCTACGCGGACAAATTCCCGCATGCATTTTTGTACGCGGCCTCAAAAGATGCCTCGATTCAGGATTTCTTGCAAACCTTGACCCTGGAGGATGCTTTTCAACTGCCGCTGTCGGTGCAAGCACATGAGAAGGTGAGGTGAATGTAATGTGAGGTTTCTAATGTTGAGCACAGAGCAGCACACGATGTTTGGACCCGTGTTTGGGGTACTCACAAGTTTACAACCACAACCTTCTACCAGTTTTACTTTAGTGGGATGACTGCTCATGAAGCTTTTGGCTGGTTGTGGAGATCAAAAGGTGTGCCCAAGATCAAACTGTTTGGTTGGTTTCTTTTGTATGAATAGACTTAACACAAGAAAGATGCTCAAATGAAGACACTACAACATTGGAATCAATTCGGACGGTTTGCTATGTGGCCAACATGTGGAGGAGAGGGTGGAGCACCTGTTCTTCCAATGCTGCTTTAGCCAACAATGCTGGGCAAGTCTAAATATCAGGTGGACCAGCCATGACCACATGGTCTACCGCCTCCAACATCAGAAGACCTTGCATCCAAGGAATATGTTTATGGACATCTTCTTGGTTTCTACCTGGAGCCTATGGAAAGAGCGCAACAATAACTACTTTAGGAATGTGACTCCCTCACTTGTCTCCTGGAAACGTAGGTTTAAGGAAGATTTCTACAACCTGAAATTTAGAGTGCCTTCTAGTAAAGTGCATCTTGTGAATGATATTGTAACACCACTGATAGATCCACCCTAGTTGTGAACTCCCCCTTACCACCTCCAACCCCTCATTTATTTCACCATCCACCCATGTGTATATGTAACAACATATATTAATATATACATGCATCAAGAGCCTTTCCTACTATTTTCACTGTCAATTGTTTTCCATCATAGTGAGATTAGTAACACGTGGACGTGAGAAATGAGTGATTCATTTATTTATGATTAGCTTGTGTCCCATCAAGCATTTTCCAGTTCTCCAGCAAATTCTTAAGACATTCAAGTTTGTCTGGACACCTGACCTTGGAGAAGTGATTAGTTCTTTTTCTTCGCCATCCACATTTGAATGGGTGGCAACAAATTCATCATTCTACGAACGACATATGATAATTGAGGCACCGAAGCTAATGCACTTCATTTCATAGTAAGGTGGTTGGAGTACTCAAATGAATAAGCATAGAAATTCTTCAAGGATTTGTGAACATAATGGCATGAAGAATAATTCCCATATTTGTGGCTCAAATTTTTTCATGCTAAACAGAAGGATTAGCACGATCATGTGTAGATGTGTGACCATATGAGGAATTTGGTCCATATGAAGACTTCAATCATACGAAGAATTTGATCTCGATTTCGTCTTCTTCATCGGTGGTGTCATGATGACATTCACCTGAAGATTTTCAACACAACATTCGAGAACCTGAAAGTGCGTTATATCGGCCAGAGGGGGCAGACTGGGTGATTTTTACAAATTCATCACTGAACAATTACTAGTTGATGATTTATCAGAGTGAAGAAATACAGGTAGTGGATAAAGTACTCAAGTGCATGCATAATATGGCAATAGCAAAGTCATCATGATGAAATGAAGAATACACACAACACAAGTAGCATGTAATCAGGATGAGCAGACGAATGACAAGGTGACTGAAAAATTTGGATTGAGGAAATTGAGAAAGTCTTTAGTTAAATTCTTTAAACAGTAAGGATCAATTTCAATCAACAAGTAAAGAAGTAAATGAAAGGGTTGAGGAAATAGAACCAGTTGCTTGGTGAATATAATGATTTGATCTATCAGTTCCAACTCTTGTGATAGTTGTACGTCTGGTTTGGAGCGGCTTGGTATTTATACCAAGGGAGACACAATATTAGGACACATAGTCCTTACCATATTCTCCTTGAGCTAGATTCACACACACTCCACCCAATCACTTGTGGTAAGTCTTCAAGGTAGATTTCCAAACTTTCACAAACTTATTCACCCTGCGATCCACAATTTCCTGTTGGATGCTCTAGACCATGGCGCCTAACTGTATGGAAGATACACAATCTTCAAAGGTAAAAAGCGTCGGTTCCACACAGTACATTCACTTGAGTGATGCTCAATCACTTTTAACTTTAGGTGTTTGGGTTTTGGGGTTTTCCTCACTTATGATTCTCTCAAAGTCGTCAGAGGAAGGGTTGTTCTAAATGACACTTATCAATCTCTCTTGGAGCAACCAACCAGCTAGTGGTTGTGTGGGGTGGCAATTTATAGCAAGGGTGCAAGCTGACATGATAAAACATAAATGCCCCTAATGATATGACCGTTGTGAGGATAAGATCCTTTGGACAACTGGTGCTAAGCACATCAACGTTTGGAATTTCGAACTCCCCAAATCCTTAGGGCTATCAATTTACTCACGGTAGGCAATTCGCATCGGCGAAATCCTAACTCCTCAGTTAGACTAATTTCCTCAAACACCATAAGAACATCGTCTTTGCCACTGAAGAGTTTGAATGAACTATTAGATATTTCCAAAGGCTTCACTCGAAGGATTGGGTATGTGTAAGTTTTGACATGAGCATCACTTGGAATTTTTCCTTTGTATTACCTCGACCCCCGTTAACAGTATGGTGTTTCGTATGAATCAAAATAGGAAAAGAAACTACGAAAGCAAAGTCTTCAAGCTTCATAATCCTCGCATCAATATATTTCCTCATTTTCAAAGTCTTCAAGAAGAGCGCCAAAGTCTTCAGATGAAGACATACATTTTTAGGTGTCGTGTTCCATGGTTAAACCAAAATCCCGAGGGACTTATAGGACCTGTGTACACTCAAAAACACATTAGTCCCTTAACTTGCAAGTCCTCAATACACAAAAATCACTAAGGGGCACTAGATGCACTTACAAGCTCATTTTTCTCCTTCCCTCTTTTCAATAAGAAGAAGTATTGTAAATGAAACAAATCCCTCTTTTTGTGATTGATGACAAATAGGTTAAGTTTTCAACGGGGATAAACATATGAATTGTAAGTATAGAGTTTGAGGAATTGGATTGCAAGATATAGATGAACTCCTCCTCAAGATGTGCATATTGAGGAATTTGCTTTGGCCTGCAAATGCACATGGCAGAATGTAATCTTGGAGATCTCCCCCTATACCTTTTAATCCATTCACACATTTAACATATAATGTGAAGAATTTGAAATGCATGATGGAGAATGGTGTGTGACAAAATTCAGCGTGCATGCATTGATAAATTTGAGGAATTAAGCATGCAAAAAGCTGTTCAAAAGAGTTACACCACCATCGGACTTAAGTTTACAACTCAAACAACAAATACTTCAAAAGAACGAGAGTTGTAACTTAAAAAATAACAACCCATATATATAGACCCGCTTGAAGACTAACTCAAACCCCCATGACATCAAATGACCAAAAGGGACGGAAATGAGGACTAACACACTAGAAGAATTTCATCTCGAAGGTGGTGGAGGAGCACCAATATTGATGTTTTGGTTGTTGGTTGAAGCAGGGCCATCAACAGTGTCGTCAAGATCCTTAGCCTTGTAGTCTCACGCAATGAAGAATATGAGCTGGTGACGAGCGAAGGAACTTGAAATTTCTTGAGTTTCTTCTATGGTGGCCAGGACCAATCAAAGTTCTGTTGAAACTCCATGTTTGCAAGTTCTTGAGGTGTCTTGATATGCGATAGAATGGCCCAGGTGCGGGGAAAGGTTTCATGGGCACAGTAGTGATTATTCCTCATAGAGTTGTGCGTCATAGTCATGTTATGAAGAATTTCTGCAAATTGACACTTAACCCACTTGTGATTTCGATCGACTTTTTGGTGTAGACTTATGAGAAGTTCACGATATGTCATCACACGAGGGACGGAACCTTGAGGGTTTTGAGCTGAGGCCTTTGTAGCATTGTCTTGGGAGGTAGATTCATCATTGGTGGAATGAGATGCAACTTGACAAAACTGACCATCCAATGAACGCTTGCCTTCATCAACTATAGCTTTGCCTTTTGTAGGAACTAAGGATATTGTATTTGGAAGAGCTTCAACTGGAGGCACATAGCTGAAGTGATTCTGAAAGTTAGCCAGGTATTGAATTGAAGACCTTGTTCTGATGAATCTCATGAGCCACAAGTCATAAGGCTTCAAATCAAATGGCGACACAGAAATATTTGCCAATGTCCCCATGAAGAAATCGTGAATTTTATGGGAATTCCATGTATGATATTGAACAACATATTCTTCATGATGCCAAAATCATATTCTTCATCAGAGTTGTGGCCTTTGATAGGATGAGGATTTTGGCTAGATTCCGATAGACTGTTCTTGGCACATACAACATATCCTTCACTGGAAGGTGGTTCTTGGAGTTTGACCTGCATCCAATGGCTTCATGAGTACTTGCATCAGATGATCACAAACCTCAGTTTCCTCATAAACTCGCCTTGCTCCACCCCGAAGAGGATTAATAGGGAGAGCACGAAGCAATTCAGTGGCTGGAGCTTTAAAATGAGTGTCCTCAGTCATCCCATCCAAGATCCATGTATTGATATCTTCAGCCTCACTAGAAATATGCAAGGTGGCATATAACTTAAGAATTAGCTCCTCGTTCCAGTCACAGATGTCACTACAAAAAAACTAGGATCCCTAATTCATGAATAACAACTAGCAGATGTGTAAAGCAAGGAATGGAATCCATATCGATCTGAGAAATTTGACGATGCTAGAAGACTTTGTTCTACTCAATCAACACCGAGGAATATAAATTTATCTGATTTTAAGTCCAGAAGTTCTTGCGCTCGATTCTTGCTGAGTCATATGGTGATTCACCAGTGAAGAAATGTCTCTCAACGAAGAAATATGCCTTGTTGAACTTGGGTCTCCTGGCGATCTTGCCTTTGAATGGCAGTGAGGGTTTTGGTTGGAGATTTATCTTATGGGGCCTCACATCAAGAATAGGCCAAGGAGAGCCGGTAGAGTCATTTTTATGTGTGATGGCATCTGATTTTTCCATCTTTTCAGCAGTTGCAGTGGGCATGGTTTCAGTGTCAGTGGACTGAATAGAGCCTTCAAGCTGAGGAATTTGAACAACAGGTTCTTCAACAACAATATGATTTGTGACTTCTTCAGGTGACGTAGCTAAAATTTCTTGAGGAATTGACTTGAGGGGGAGTTGGACGCCCTTCAGAGCTAGTCATGAATTCTTTAGTCTATGCTGGGGATTGAGGAATTTGTGAGATAGGAGTGGTGATAGGTGAATTTGGGTGTGCCGCTTCCAAATATTAATCATTTACCAAGGGAGTGGTGGATCCACTGTCCACATCATCCTCAATTTCTTGATCACCAGCCTCTTCAAGAGTAAACTAAGGCTAGGGCGATGATATCAGATGAGGTGAAGCATTTTTTCAACCTCAATTTGTTCATCCTCTTGCTCCGAGAAAACAACATAGTGGGCTTCTTCATCTTCTTCATTTGGCAAGACATATTCTTCACTAAATGGAACCAGTTCATAGGGAGGCACGACAAAGATTTGGGGTGCATCGATGGGTTGTGTTGAGTAAATTGGTACTATCCTCAATTTCTTTGTAGTTGATGCTTCAATATAATTTGATGTATTTCTTTCCTTTGCAACCGCTTTTTCTGCTGCCTTGGTTTTATTTACTTATGATGCAGAAGGAAGTGTGGTATTCTTCACCTTTGAGGATTTCACTACAGCACTGGAGGATGAAGGTGGTGAAGTTTCTATAGGGACGACAAATGCAGTCGCCGTGGGAAATTCTTCACGCACATCCTCAGGTGTTGCCATGTTTGTTTCAGTTTCTACACGTGCAGTAGATTCTTTAGTTAGCCTTGTTGGTTCTTTAGGCGCAACATTTGGAGTTGCCATGTCAATGTCTTCAGGAGAAGCAATGTCATATGCTACCTTGGCAGATTCTTCAACTAGCAGTGCAGATGAGCTAGACAAAGGAATTACTGGTTGTGGTCTTGCAACAACCCTTGTTTTGTGTTCATTCAAGACGACATTAACTTTGTTGACAAATCTTACCTTGGCACCTTTCCAGTTAGCATAGTACCAGTCATATTCATCACTCAGGCTTTTAATCTCAGCCTGCATAGCAACAAGCTGCTCTAGAGTCAACCTGAGAATGTTGTTATTCACATAGTGCACTTTCTTGTATTGAGACTTCTTGATTCCGCGAGATGTATCATATTTCCACTTTTCTTCCATGATGAAAGCCCTCGGTGCATGATCAGGGTCATGAGGCAGATTCAAATCATCAAAAGGCATGTTTGGATCTTTGTGCTAGATGTCAATGAAGTTGATCACAACTCTTTGGTCTAGGAGGAGAGGGGTATGAGTGCCCTTAGCTTGAGCAACCCTCTGTTGCTTGTTTCTAATGGTTTGTTCTAATTATTCACCAACACCTTCATCATCCTCTCATTCAGAGGGTACTTCGATGACTACTTTCTTCTTTTACGGGATTGGCCTTGGACCTCGGCCAACCATGGCTTTGACCTTTAGCACAATAGCCCTTTATGAAGTGTGTGCACTGACTAAGGCAAATGTGGATGACCCTAAGGAAATTGAGAATCCTACAGTCCGCTGACACATAGCAAGATGTACTGGTGTTGAGGTTTTTGTGGCAGCAACAGATGAAGTTGCAGCTACACGGGGCATTTGAGCAACCCTTGAAGAACGTGTTTGAGGAAATGGAACTGAGAACTTTGCAGCTGAGGACTTTTTCGTTGATGAGGAAATTGGCTATGAGGGCATTGAAGTTGAGGTCTTTAGCTTCGTAGCCGATTTCTTTGGCATAGCATTCTTAGCCACTTTTCCACTATGAGAAGATTCAGTTGAGGCGTGTGAATCTTGATTAAATTTGGCAACAACCTAAGCGGCTTATTTTTGCAGTTTGGCTTGATGCCTAGCTAATTCTTGAGAAAATTCCTCTCCGTGCTTGATGCTTGTGGGATCAACTTCTTGGCCTTCAGCCAAAGGAGGTCTCAAGCATGGAGGTTTACTGCAAAATTCTTCATGTATTTGTGTGTGACATATAAATATGCCCTCCATTCCTTTACCCATATCCTATTAATCTTTTGATTGCACGTATTGCACTGCTCCTTGGTCTCCTTACCATAGGTAGCTTCATCTGGAGTGCAATATTCATCATAGATGTCCTCAGGGATCTCAAAGGCAGTGTGAACTTCCTACTTCTTTCCATCTTTGTGAGGCCTTCTACAATCTGCCACTTTCTTCACTCGAGGACTTTGTAATTTTGAGTATTCTAAGGACGTGTGCAATTTTTCTTTGAGGAACGCTGCAAATGAATTAACTTGATGAGAACCTAGAGATTTGTCATATGATAAGTGTACCTATGAATAGAGTATAGTTGCAAAGAATTTGGAGAGGTCATATGTGTTCTCATAATTTTTTTCAAAAATATCTCAAGTTGAGGAATTTAACCATTATTGTCTTGAAGAATTTCACTAACTGTTCTTAACTTAGGTTCGAGAGTTGTGCAAATTTGACAATTCACACAATCAAGGAATCTTGAAGAAAATCATAACTTTGAGAAATAAAGCAAGACTGGGAAGATTGAAAGTTCATAGGAGATGGATTTATGAAGAATAAATAGTTTTTGAAGTTTTTTTGGTAAGATAAAGAACAAATAGGGCAGTAAATTTAGATTTTTATTACCCTTTGTGAAGAACATGACGAAGTGAGCAACATAAGATAGAAGCTGGCAATTCAGGTCTCCCACACCCTAACACGATGGCGGAAGACACCTACGGCGGTAGCAGAGCAAAGAATTCGCGGCTGTCCCTAGTAAGACATCGAAGAAATTGAGGCAGTGAAGCTCTTCTTCTCTGGTGGGAATGAATTTTAGTGGTGGTGCTAAGTCTTGAGCTCGAGTGGATGGGAGAGTGGTTGAGGTCGAGCATAGTAAATGGGAGACAGTGAAAGTGGTGGGGAATATATAGGTAAGTGAAAAACTGAACGATCCAAAGATTTTGTACGTCCATACCCCTGCCTCTTGCCATCCTATCAACATGTGTCATCCAAGTACAGTGTAGTGGAGATAGTGGAGATCATGGGTGATTTTTATTCTGGATATGTAAGTGGGAGAGGTTTGAGCAAAAATCGCCAAAAAAATTGGTATGAAAATTTTAATGTTTTGTTTGCAAATTCTTCATCTCACAAGGACACAATAAAGACTTTGAACGAGAGTCAAACATAACGCATATGAAGAATTTGAGAAATACTGGGTTGAGTTTAGCATAAAAGGGGAACGAATCTGATCACATTCACTTAGATGAAATATCACCTTGAGGAATTAGCTATAAGTGAGTGTTGTTGAGGACACTGAAACTCATATATATATATATTGAATTAGCTATGAGTGAATTAACTATAAGTAATCAATGAAGAGAAACCTCAAATGAATAGTTTGGAAAATTTGACTCCATTTTGCATTTTTAACGAAATTGCAATGTTTAAGAATTCGAAAAGTTGAAAACTTTGCGAATGACGAAAAACTTAAATTTGAAGAATTTCAACAATGGTTGGTGGCGTAACCCATTGTATAAGAATTATGACGATTTGAAACACCGTGCACAATTGTCGTAGGGTCTTCAGAGTTAAATTCTTCATTGATTTCTTCACTTAGAGGATAAGTCCATCGACTGAAGAAAAACATTACTTTATGTGTTGCACATCTAAGTAATTAATTTTGAATAAGGGTTAAGACCACTATTCAAAAAAAAATCTTACGACTGAATGATTTATCATCTGATTTATCGCTACTTTTGGCTTGACCAGTAAGAGTACGCATATCTTCACCATTTATCGTTTTGTCCGATTTGTCAATAGGACAAGCGATTTATTGGGAATCTACCAATAAATAGGGCCTATTTATAACACTATGTTTGCAAAAACTATGTTTATTTGCATTTTGTGGACCTTATTACACAATATGTATTGTTGTCCTTTTTTTATCATTATAAGAGGATTCAAAGGCTAGGAACCAAGGTAACACTTATGTCCAATATTGGTTTGGAGTTGAATATAGCATATTTTCCTGTTAGAAACCTAGGATTTGCAAAAAATGGTCGATTAATAATCAGTCGATAAAATCAATTAATCGACCGATTTTCGATTAATCTCTAATGCCTAGCCGAACAAGGCTCTTGCGATAAGCGATGTCCTCGACATTGGTTAGGAAGTCCTTAAAAAGAATATTCAAAGATTCTAAGATATTTAGCTCACACACAACTTGGATAATCTCTTCTCATCCAAGGTCTTTGTGAAGATATGAGCCAAATGCTCTTCATTATTCAAGCTCACACACATGATCACGAAGAAAATGATAATGAAACTGAATGTGCTTTGTCTTCGAGTGCTGAACTAGGTAGTGAGGAATATTGATGGCACTCTCATTGTCGTGGTAGAGGGGAACTTTATTCACATTGATGCCGTAGTCCTTGAGGGTTTGCTTCATCCATAGAACTGAGAACAACAAGAACGAGCAGCAATGTACTTGATACGTCCATTTTGCATCATGATTTTCTGTTGATATTTATGTTATTCTTGTCCATTATTCCACATTATCATACAATTCTTATACTTTTTATCTGAATTTACAAGGTACATCACAAAGGGGGAAATTTCTTGAAACTGGAATTCTGGACCTGAAAACCGAGAAAAAGGTTAAAAAATCACTAGACTCCAAATGACCTGAAACTTCAAGGAGAATTTTTGTGGAATATATGTGAATTATTGGGCCAAAAATATAAGGTGTGCCCTGCTAGCTTGTGGGCCCCTCGCAGGTCCCCTGGCGTGCCTCTTATGATATAAGGTGTGTCTTTACCTAGATTTTTTTAAAGAGACTTTTAGGACAAAGCGCCACTTTCTTGAGGCAGAAACCTAGGCAGAGGCCCTTTTGTTCTCTGGCAGAGAGATTCCATTGGGGAAACTTCTCTCCAGGAGGGGGAGATTGAAGCCATTGCCATCACCAACGCTTCCTCCTACGTGGGAGGACTAATCATCATCAACATCTTCACCATCACCATCTCATCTCAAACCCTAGTTCATCTCTTGTATTCAATCTTTGTCTAAAAACCTCAGATTCATACCTATGGGTTACTAGTAGTGTTGATTACATCTCATAGTTGATGCTCGTTGGTTTACTTGGTTGAAGATATTATGTCCAAATCCTTAGTCATCATTATTATACCTCTGATCTTGAACATGTTGATGATGTTTGAGTAGTTACTTTTGTTCCTGAGGACATGTGAGAAGTCTTGTTATAAGTAATCATGTGAGGTTGGTATTCGTTTGATATTTCGATGATATGTAAGTTGTTGCTTCTCTTAGTGGTATCGTGTGAACGTCGACTACATGACACTTCACCATGTTATGGGCTTAAGGGAAGGCATTGTGGAGTAATAAGTAAACGATGTGATGCTAGAGTGACAGAAGCTTAAACCCTACTTTATACGTTATTTCATAAGGGGCTGATTTCTATCCATATGTTTCATGTTATGGTTAGGTTTATCTTAATTCTTCTTTCATAGTTGTGGATGCTTGCGAGAGGGGGTAATCATAAGTGGGTTGTTTGTTCAAGTAAGAACAACAGCTTAGCTTCGGTCCACCCACATATAAAATTATCAAAGTAACAAATGCGAATCAACTCAACATGATGAACATGACTAGACGGTAATTCCCATATGTCCTCGGGAGCGCTTTCTTCATATAAGAGTACTTTCAGGCCCGTCCTTTGCTACAAAAATGATTGGGCTATCTTGCTGCACACTTACTACTATTGTGAATTATCACTTGTTTCGATCCATCTTGCTACAAAACTATCTATCATCGTTACACACAACAGTTGCACATAATACCTAGTTGAAACTGCTTATCATTTCCTTCTACTCCTTGTTGGGTTCGACACTCTTACTTATCAAAAGGACTACGATTGATCCCCTATACTTGTGGGTCATCAATACTCATTTATGGTGTCGCTTCCAGAGAGTGAAGCGCCTTTGGTAAGTGGAATTTGGTAATGAAAGATTTTCGGTACATGCTGAAAATTATTGGTGCTTGTTAGTATGGATAATCATCCTTTGAGTGGTTTGTTCAGGGTATCTTCGCCTCGATTAGAAGTGGATAAAGCCACTGATACTTGTGATCTGTGTTGGATTTTCTGTGAAGAGCAACGAGTAATTGCAACACAATGCAGGTAAATATTTCCGTCAGTTAAGAAACCAAGGTTTATCGAACCAATAGGAATATGAATCCTAAATTGTCTTGAGCGGCTATAGACAAAAGAGCAAACAACTTGCACCCAACGCGGGCAAGAGGGTTGTCAATCCCATTTATCCCGTTTTTTGCAAGCGAATGAGGTGTGTACATAATTTTCGAGAATTGTAAATTGCAAAATAAAATGAAAGAAAAATAAGAACAACGAGGTAAATATAAGTTTTGTGCATGTATAAGTGAATGGACCTGGGGGCCATAGTGTTCTCTAGTGGCATCTCTCATGAAAGCTACATACGATGGGTAAACAAATTACCTTTGGTGAATTGACATAAAAGCGGATAGCTATGCGATTTTCAGGACAATGATCATGTGTACATATGCATCACGTCCATAAGCAAATAGACCAAGTCCTGTGTGCGCCTACTACTATTACTCCACTTCAAGAGCGCTTCTGTGCTTGCTTCTCTATGTATTAAGTTCATGGCAACCAGAGTAATGCTTGGAGAATGATGACATCATTTAGACAAAGTAAACTGAATAAATATGAACTAACCCCATCGTTTTATCCTTACTTCCTTAGTGGCAACAATACAAAGACGTATCATTTCCCCTTTCTGTCACTGGGATATAGAAATCCGTCAGGTTGAACCAACTACAATACACCTGTTGGAAATATGCCCTAGAGGCAATAATAAATTACTTATTATTATATTTCTTTGTTCATGATAATCATTTGTTATCCATGCTATAATTGTATTGATTAGAAACACAATACTTGTGTGGATACATAGACAAAACACTGTCCCTAGTAAGCCTCTAGTTGACTAGCTCGTTGATCAAAGATGGTCAAGGTTTCCTGACCATAAGCAAGTGTTGTTACTTGATAACGGGATCACATCATTAGGAGAATCATGTGATGGACTAGACCCAAACTAATGAACGTAGCATGTTGATCGTGTCATTTTTATTGCTACTGTTTTCTGCGTGTCAAGTATTTATTCCTATGACCATGAGATCATATAACTCACTGGCACCGGAGGAATACCTTGTGTTTATCAAACATCCGAACGTAACTGGGTGACTATAAAGATGCTCTACAGGTATCTCCGAAGGTGTCCATTGAGTTAGTACGGATCAAGACTGGGATTTGTCACTCCGTGTGACGGAGAGGTATCTCGGGGCCCACTCGGTAATACAACATCACACACAAGCCTTGCAAGCAATGTGACTTAGTGTATGTCACGAGATCTTGTATTACGGAATGAGTAAAGAGACTTGCTGGTAACGAGATTGAAATAGGTATGCGGATACCGACGATCGAATCTCGGGCAAGTAACATACCGAAGGACAAAGGGAATGACATACGGGATTATATGAATCCTTGACACTGAGGTTCAACCGATAATATCTTCAGAGAATATGTAGGATCCAATATGGGCATCCAGGTCCCACTATTGGATATTGACCGAGGAGTCTCTCGGGACATGTCTACATAGTTCTTGAACCCGTAGGGTCTGCACACTTAAGGTTCGATGATGTTTTATGCGTATTTGAGTTATATGGTTGGTTACCGAATGTTGTTCGGAGTCCCGAATGGGATCACGAACGTCACGAGGGTTTCCGGAATGGTCCGGAAACAAAGATTGATATATAGGTTTGTCTCATTTGGTTACCGGAAGGTTTTCGGGCATTACCAGCATCGTACCGGGAACGACGAATGGGTTCCGGAGTTCTACCGGGAGGGGCCTACCCACTCGGGGAGAAGCCCAAAGGCTTTGTGGGGGAACACCAGCCCTTAGTGGGCTGGTGGGCAAGCCCAAGAGGGCCCTTGCGCAGGAAGAAGGAAAAAACTAACAAGGGAGAAAAGGAAAAAAAGGAGAGGAGGTGGGACAAAAGAGGAGGACTCCTCCCCCTCCAAACCGAATTGGAGAGGGACTCCTCCTCCCCCTTTGGCCGAAACCTTGAGGCTCCCTTGAGCCTCAAGGCAAGGTCCCTCCCCTCCTCCTTTATATACTGAAGGTCTCGGGTGTTTTGACACAACTTTTGCCACGTGCATCCCGACACCTCTACTTCGTAGATTTCCCTCTAGATCGCATTTCGGTGGAGCTCGGGCGAAGCCCTGCTAACATAGATCACCACCAACCTGCGGAGCATCGTCACGCTGCCGAAGAACTCATCTACCTCTCCGTCTCTCTTGCTGGATCAAGAAGGCCGAGATCATCGTCGTGCTGTACGTGTGCTGAACACGGAGGTGGAGTCCGTTCGGCACTAGATCGGGAAGGATCATGATGAGATCGCGGGACGGATCGTGATGAAGTTCGCGGGACGGATCATGATGAGATCGTGGGATGGAGTGTACGACTACGGTGATTTGAATCACGCAAGCTGTTCCACTACATAGTCCGCGTTTCTTAACGCTTACCGCTGTGCGATCTACAAGGGTACGTAGATCGGAAATCTCCTCTCGTAGATGAACATCACCATGATAGGTATTGCGTGTGTGTAGGAATTTTTTTGTTTTCCATGCGACGTTCCCCAACAGTGGCATCATGAGCTAGGTTCATGCATAGATGTTATCTCGAGTAGAACACAAAAGTTTTTGTGGGCGGTGATGTGCGATTTGCTGCCCTCCTTAGTCTTTTCTTGATTCCGCGGTATTGTTGGATCGAAGCGGCTCGGACCGACATTACTTGTACGCTTACGAGAGATTGGTTTCATCGCTACGAGCAACCCCGTTGCTTAAAGATGACTGGCGAGTGTCGGTTTCTCCAACTTTAGTTGAATTGGAATTGACCGAGGAGGTCCTTGGAGAGAGGTTAAATAGCAATTTGTACATCTGCGTTGTGGTGTTTGCGTAAGTAAGATGCGATCCTATTTGGTACCCATGGCAACCACGTAAAAGATGCAACAACAATTAGAGGACGTCTAACTTGTTTTCGCAGGGTATGCTTGTGATGTGATATGGCCAACAACGTGATGTGATATATTGGATGTATGACATGATCATGTTGTAATAGTTAATATCGACTTGCACGTCGATGCTACGACAACCGGCAGGAGCCATAGGGTTGTCTTTAAACTAACGTTTGTGTTTGCAGATGCGTTTACTATATTGCTAGGACGTAGCTTTAGTAGTAATAGCATAGCTTACACGACAACCTCGATGGCGGCACGATGATGGGGATCATGGTGTGGCGCCGGTGACAAGAAGATCTCTTGCTTAGATGATGGCATGTGATGTCACTTATGAATTGCATGTGATGTTTATCCTTTATGCACCTTATCTTGATTAGAATGACGGTAGCATTCTGAGGTGATCTCTCACTAAAATTTCAAGCTCAAATTGTGTTCTCCCCGACTGTGGACCGTTGCGACAGTTCATCGTTTCGAGACACCACGTGATGATCGGGTGTGATAGACTCAACGTTCACATAGAACGGGTGCAAAACAGTTGCACGCGCGGAACACTCGGGTTAAACTTGATGAGCCTAGCATGTACAGACATGGCCTCGGAACACATGAGACCGAAAGGTCGAGCATGAATCATATAGTTGATATGATTAGCATAGAGATGCTTACCACTGAAGCTACTCTCAACTCACGTGATGATCGGACTTGAGATAGTGGATTTGGATCATGTACCACTCAAATGACTAGAGAGATGTACTTTTTGAGTGGGAGTTTAAAATTAATTTGATTAGTTAAACTCTAATTATCTTGAACATAGTCAAAAGGTATTTACGAATTATGATGTGGCTTGCGCTATAGCTCTAAAGTTTTTTATATGTTCCTAGAGAAAATTTAGTTGAAAGTTGATAGTAGCAACTTTGTGGACCGAGTCTGTAAAACTGAGGATTGTCCTCGTTGCTGCGCAGAAGGCTTATGTCCTTAATGCACCACTTGGTGTGCTGCACCTCGAGCGTCGTCTCTGGATGTTGTGAACATCCGACATACACGTTTCTGATGACTACGCGATAGTTCAGTGCAAAATACTTAATGGTTTAGAAGCAAGGTGCCAAAGACATTTTGAAACGTCATGGAATATAAGAGATGTTCTAAAGAGATGAAATTGTGATTTCATGCTCGTGCCCTTGTTAAGAGGTATGAGACCTCCGACAAGATTCTTTGTCCACGAAGTAAAGGAGAAAAGCTCAATCGTTGAGCGTGTGCTCAGATTGTCTGAGTATGACAATCGCTTGAATCAAGTGGGAGTTAATCTTCCAGATGAGATGGTGATGGTTCTCCAAAGTCACTGCCACCAAGCTGTGAGAGCTTCGTGATGAACTATAACATATCAAGGATATATACAATGACCCTTGAGCAATTCGCGAGATTTGACACTGCGAAAGTAGAAATCAAGAAGGAGCATCAATAGTTGATGGTTAGTAAAACCACTAAGTTTCAAGAAAGGCAAGGGCTAGAAGGGATACTTCGTGAAACGGCAAACAGTTGTTGCACTAATGAAGAGACCCAAGATTAAACCCAAACCTGAGACTAATTGCTTCTATTATGAGGGGAACGGTCACTGAGGTGGAGCTACCCTAGATGCTTGGTAGATAAGAAGGCTGGCAAAGTCGACAGAAGTATATTTGATATACATGATGTTGATGTGTACTTTACTAGTACTCCTAGTAGCGCGAGGGTATTGGATACCGGTTCGGTTGCTAAGTGATTAGTAACACGAAATGAAAGCTACGGAATAAACGGAGACTAGCTAAAGGCGAGGTGACGATACGTGTTGGAAGTGTTTCCAAGGTTGATATGATCAAACGTCGCACGCTCCCTCTACCATCGGGATTGGTGTTAAACCTAAATAATTGTTATTTGGTGCTTGCGTTAAGCATGAACATGATTGGATCGTGTTTATTGCAATACGATTATTCATTTAAAGAGAATAATGGTTACTCTATTTGCTTGAATAATCACCTTCAATGGTTTATTGAATCTCGATCGTAGTGTTACACATGTTCATGATATTGGTGCCAGAAGATACAAGGTAATGATGATAGTACCACTTACTTGTGGCACTTCCGCTTGAGTCATGTTGGTATAAATTGCATGAAGAGGCTCCATGCTGATGGATCTTTATACTCACTTGATTTTGAATCACTTGTGACATGCAAATCATACCACATGAGCAAGGCCTTGTTTTCATTGAGATGAAACAAGATAGTAACTTTTTGGAAGTAATACATTTGATGTATGCAGTCCAATGGGTGCCGAGGCACGCAGTGGATATCATTATGTTCTTACTTCAATGACAATTTGAGTAGATAGAGGAGTATTTACTTAATGAATCACAAGTCTGAAATATTGAAAAAGTTCAATTCTGTTTCAGAGTGAAGTTTGTAGTAACAAGAGGATAAACTGTCTATGATATGATCATAGAGATGAATATCTGAGTTACGAGTTTTGGTACATAGTTAAGACAATGTGGAAGTTGTTTCGCAATTCATGCCACCAAGAACACCATGGTGTGATGGTGTCATAGCGGCGACCTATTTGATATGGTGCATACTATGATGTCTCTTATCGAATTACCACTATCATTTATGGGTTATGCATTAGAGACAACCGCATTCACTTTAAATAGGGCACTGCGTAATTCCGTTGAGATGACACAGTATAGACTGAGGTTTAGAGAAATCTAAGTTGTCCTTTCTTGAAAGTTTAGGGTTGCGACGCTTATATGAAAAAGTTTCAGTCTGATAAGCTCAAACCCAAAGCGGATGAATGCATCTTCATAGGATATCCAAAACAGTTGGGAGCATCTCCTACTTCAGATCCGGAAGCAAAGTGTTTGTTTCTAGAAAACGGGTCCTTTCTCGACGAAAGGTTTCTCTCAAAAGAATTGAGTGGGAGGGTGGTAGAACTTGATGAGGTTATTGAACCATCACTTCAACCAGTGGGTAGCAGGGTGCAGGAAGTTGTTCCTGTGGCGCCTACACCAATTGAAGTGGAAGCTGATGATGGTGATCGTTAAGCATTGGATCAAGTTACTACAAACCTCGTAGGTCGACAAGGTCGCATACTACTACAGAGTTGTATGGTAACCCTGTCTTGGAGGTCATGTTGTTGAACAACAACGAACCTACGAGTTATGGAGAAGCAATGGTGGGCCTGGATTCCGACAAATGGCTGGAGGCCATGAAATCCGAGAGAGAATCCATGTGTGAGAACAAAGTGTAGACTTTGGAAGAACTACTTGATGGTCGTAGGACTTTTAAGTAAAGATGGATCTTTATAAGGAAGACAAACGATGATGGTGAAACATCACCATTAAGAAAAGCTCGACTTGTCGCAAGGATGTTTTTCGACAAGTTCAAAGAGTTGAGTATGATGAGACTTTCTCACTCATAGCGATGCTAAAGGTCTGTTGGAATTATGTTAGCAGTTTCTGCATTATTTATGAAATATTGCACATAGGATGTCAAAACATTGTTTTCCTCGACGGAAAGGTTGTATGTGATACAACCAGAAAGTTTTGTCGATCCTAAGGATGCTAACAAGTATGCAAGCTCCAGCGATCCTTCTATGGACTGGTGCAAGCATCTCGGTGTTAGAATATATGCTTTGATGAGTTGATCAAAGCTTTTGGGTTTATACAAGGTTTGTGACAAACTTGTATTTCCAAAGAAGTGAGTGGGAGCACTATAGAATTTTTGATAAGTATATGTGGTTGACATATTGTGGATCAGAAGTAATGTAGAATTTCTGTAAAGCATAAAAGGTTGTTTGAAAGGAGTTTTTCAAAGGAATACCTGGATTGCGCTACTTGAACGTTGAGCATCAAGATCTATGGAGATAGATCGAAACGCTTAATAGAAGTTTCAACAAGATGCATGCCTTGACAAGTTTTTGAAGGAGTTCAAAATATATCAGCAAAGGAGTTCTTGGTTGTGTTGTAAGGTGTGAATTTGAGTAAGACTCAAAACCCGACCTCGGCAGAATAAAGAGAATAGGCGAAGGTCGTCTTCTATACCTTAGCCGTAGACTCTAAAGTATGCCATGCTGAGTACCGCACCTGATGTGTGCCTTGCTACAAGTATGTTAAGAGGTACACAGAGTGATCCAGGATTGAATCACTGACCAGCGGTCAAAGTTATCCTTAGTAACTAATGGACTGAGGAATTTTTCTCGATTGTGGAGGTGGTTAAAGAGTTCGTGGTAAAGGGTTACGTCAATGCAAGCTTTGACGCTAATCCGAATAACTATGAGTAGTGAAAAGGATTCGTACGGTAGAGTAGATATTTGGAGTATTTCCGAATAGCACATAGTAGCAGCATCTATAAGATGACATAAATATTGGTAAAGCTCACTCGGATCTCAAAGGGTTCAGAACCGTCGACTAAAACCTCTCTCACAAGCAAGACGTGATCAAACCCCATAACTCTAAGGGTGTTGGATTCGTTAGAATCACATAGTGATGTGGACTAGATTACTGAATCTAGTGCAAGTGGGAGACTGTTGGAAATATGCCCTAGAGGCAATAATAAATTAGTTATTATTATATTTCTTCGTTCATGATAATCGTTTGTTATCCATGCTATAATTGTATTGATTGGAAACCCAATACTTGTGTGGATACACAGACAAAACATTATCCCTAGTAAGCCTCTAGTTGACTAGCTCGTTGATCAAAGATGGTCAAGGTTTCCTGACCATAGGCAAGTGTTTTTACTTGATAACGGGATCACATCATTAGGAGAATCATGTGATGGACTAGACCCAAACAAATGAACGTAGCATGTTGATTGTGTCATTTTTATTGCTACTGTTTTCTACGTGTCAAGTATTTATTACTATGACCATGAGATCAGATAACTCACTGGCACCGGAGGAATACCTTGTGTGTATCAAACGTCACAACGTAACTGGGTGACTATAAAGATGCTCTACAGGTATCTCCGAAGGTGTCCGTTGAGTTCGTATGGATCAAGACTGGGATTTGTCACTCCGTGTGACGGAGAGGTATCTCGGGGCCCAGTCGGTAATACAACATCACACACTAGCCTTGCAAGCAATGTGACCTAGTGTATGTCACGGGATCTTGTATTATGGAACGAGTAAAGAGACTTGCCGGTAAACGAGATTGAAATAGGTAAGCGGATACCGACGATCGAATCTCGGGCAAGTAACATATCGAAGGACAAAGGGAATGACATACGGGATTATATGAATCCTTGACACTGAGGTTCAACCGATAAGATCTTCGGAGAATATGTAGGATCCAATATGGGCATCCAGGTCCCGCTATTGGATATTGACGGAGGAGTCTCTCGGGACATGTCTACATAGTTCTCGAACCCGCAGGGTCTGCACACTTAAGGTCCGATGATGTTTTATGCGTATTTGAGTTATATGGTTGGTTACCGAATGTTGTTCGGAGTCCCGGATGGGATCACGGACACCATGAGGGTTTCCGGAATGGTCTGGAAATGAAGATTGATATATAGGTTTGTCTCATTTGGTTACCGGAAGGTTTTCGTGCATTACCGGCATCGTACCGGGAATGACGAATGGGTTCCGTATTTATACCGGGAGGGGCCCACCCACCCGGGGAGAAGCCCAAAGGCTTTGTGGGGGAACACCAGCCCATAGTGGGCTGGTGGGCAAGCCCAAGAGGGCCCTTGCGGAAGAGGAAGGAAAAAACCAACAAGGGAGAAAAGGAAAAAAAAGAGAGGAGGTGGGAGAGAAGAGGAGGACTCCTCCCCCTCCAAACCGAATTGGAGAGGGACTCCTCCTCCCCCTTCGGTCGAACCCTTGAGGCTCCCTTGAGCCTCAAGGAAAGGTCCCTCCCCTCCTCCTTTATATACTGAAGGTCTCGGGTGTTTTGACACAACTTTTTCCACGTGCATCCCGACACCTCTACTTCGTAGATTTCCCTCTAGATCGTATTTCTGCGGAGTTCGGGCGAAGCCCTGCTGGAATAGATCACCACCAACCTCCGGAGCGTCGTCCCGCTGCCGGAGAACTCATCTACCTCTCTGTCTCTCTTGCTGGATCAAGAAGGCCGAGATCATCGCCGTGTTGTACGTGTGCTGAACGCAGAGGTGCCGTCCGTTCGGCACTAGATCGGGAAGGATCATGATGAGATCGCGAGACGGATCGTGATGAAGTTCGCGGGACGGATCGTGATGGGATCGTGGGATGGAGTGTACGACTACGGTGATTTGAATCACGCAAGTTGTTCCACTACATCGTCCGTGTTTCTTAACGCTTACCGCCGTGCGATCTACAAGGGTACGTAGATCGGAAATCTCCTCTCGTAGATGAACATCACCATGATAGGTATTGCGTGTGCGTAAGAATTTTTTTGTTTCCCATGCGACGTTCCCCAACAGCACCCCTCTCACTAAAGAAATATCAAGCTACTTGGTCGTAGCAATTCAATAGATGACAGAGATTTACGAAACTATGAGGACCATGCAAATAAGAATCATAAAACACACAGAAGTCTCAAATACTTTTCATGTATAATCTGAACATAAACCCACAATTCATCGGATCCCAAGAAATGCACCATACAAAAGGATTACATTGTATAGATCAAATCGAAGATGCGATGATCATTGTATTGAAGATCGAGAGAGAGAGAGAGAGAGAGAGAGATCTTGGTACTAACTACAGACCCGTAGGTCTATGGTGAACTACTCACACATCATCACGAGGGTAGCAAGGTCGATTAAGAGGCCCTCATGACCGACCCCGTCTGACAGGGTGTCGGAACGGAGCTCCAGATGGGATCACCGTGGAACAAAGACTTGCAGTGACGGAAAAAGGTGTTTCACGATGTTCCTTAGGTTTTTTGGAATATATGTGAATTTATAGGCCAGAGAATGGAGGTAGAGGGGCCACCAGGGAGGGACAAGCCATCAGAGTGCACCGAACCCCCTCGCCGCGCCCCGTTGGCTTGTGCCTCCCTCGTGTGGACCTTGGTCTTCTCCCGAGGCTTCTTTTGGTCCAGAATAAATCATAAAAAAGTTCCGAGGAAATTTGACTTCGTTTGGTACTGTAAACGTGAAAAGTAAAAAACACAAAGAAAACAACAACTGGCACTAGGCACTCGGTCAATAGGTTAGTGCTCAAAAATTAATATATATTGGTAAATTATTACTAAAAACGTATCCTAGGATGATAACATAATAGCATGGAACAATAAAAAATTATAGATGCATTGGAGACGTATCAATCAGCCCCAAGCTTAATTATTGCTCGTCGAGTAGGTAAATGATAAAAACATAATTTTTGGTGTGACATGCTATCCAATATCTAATCTTTTGAATGTATGCACATTGAGAAATGATGAATTAAAAAACGGCAACATAGTAAAATTTATAAGCACAAGCAACAAAGTCATCAATCTTTCAAAGTATTCAATCCTAAAAGAATGTTTACCCCCAGTCATCTTATCATATTAGCAAGGCATAGCTCTGTCTTGACCACATTAATACAAATGTCAAGCACCATGGTGTCCAAGTCACGCAATTGGATCGTACTTTTTCAATGTGAATCAACTTTTTATTCTTCAGGCAATACATAAGCGTGAACCATGGACATAGCATAAGGGTGGAATAGAATATGGTGGTAGATATCAAATGGGTAAAAAGTGGAGAAGATAGTCCCACATCAACTAGGCGTACCGATGGGCTATGGTTATGCCCATTGATAGATGTCAATGCTAGGAGTAGGGATTGCCATGCAAATGATGCACTAGAGCTATAAGTGTATGAAATCTCAACTGAAGCTAAGTGGGGTGTGCATCTGACTTGCTTGTTCATGAAGACCTCCGACATTTGTGGAAGCCCGTCATCGGAACACGGAAGCCAAGTTTATAATAATGAAAACGTGATTCACAATAGCATATGAAAATGACATAACATTAAACTCTCTATATGAGGAACAAAGTGCCACTTTGAGGCACAAGTGTGGAAAAGGATAATAGCAAAGTCCCTTCTGTCTTCTTCTCTCATTCAATTTTTTTTCTTATTATAGCGGGCTCATTTGCCCCCCCCCCCTCCCCATTTTTATTTCCTCACCGGGACAATGCTCAAACAATGATGATCATCACACTTTTAGTTACTTACAACTCAATGAGAACTCGATATGAAGAACTATGAAACAATATGACTCAATGTGAAAGCCTCTCGTAGTGTAACAGGATGTGCAATGATCTAGCGTGACATGTATCAGCAATATGATGAATGGTGGCTTTGCCAAAAATTCTATGTCAACTCTATAGGATCATATAAAGCAATATGATGATGAACGAACTAGTCATATGATGTAACGATGGAATTTGCATGGCAATATATCTCGGAATGGATATGGAAATACCATGATAGGTAGGTATGGTGGCTGTTTTGAGGAAGATATAGGAAGGCTTATGTGTGACAGAGCGTATCATGCCATGGGGTTTGGATGCACCAGTGAAGTTTGCACAGATCCTCGAGGTGAGAATGGCCAATGCACAGTACCGAAGAGGCTAGCAAAATATGAGGAGGTGAGATTGCGTATGTCCATGATTTCTTATTAGTCATGAATAACTCATATACTTATTGCAAAGTTTTATTAGTTTTATGACAAATCAAATAACTACTTGCATGCCCCGAGGGAGGGGGTTGGGAGGACTTAACCATCACACGCCTCCGACCCGAAACAACACTAGGATTTTAACAAGGAATAGAAATGCTCACACATCCCCACCATGCCTTTTTTAATATTCAGACAAACAATAAATTAACAGCTCTTAATACTAGTACTTATACAAATCAACAATGATGCACTCACACCTTCTTCATATTACCACATCAATATCATTAACCCGCCATTTCTCTTTACGTGCTACATGATGGTTTTGATTATCATACCAATTATTTTTGAAGTTGCCTTATGACCCATGCAAATTACCATTATTATTCATTAACTCTCAAACAATAAAGAACGAGAGTGTAAATATTTCTATAAAATCTCTATGCCGCCGTGCTCAAAAAGATATAAGTGAAGTACTTGAGCAACTGCTAAGCTCAAAAGATACAAGTGAGCACATAGAATATTCTAACAAATAATGATGAACGTGTGTCTCTATCAAGTTGGTGTGTCGATCAAATGATGATTGTGGCAAACTAAAAATAAAAGCAATCAAAAGCAAACGACGCTCCAAGCAAAACTCATATCATGTCACGAATAAAAATGTAGCTCCAAGTGACATACCGATGGGTTGAGACGAAAGAGGGGATGCCTTCTGGGCATCCCCAAGCTTAGACGCTTGAGTCTTCCTAGAATATTACCTTGGTGTGCCTTGTTCATCCCCAATATTATGCTCTTTCCACTCCTTCTTCCTCCGTCCATCGCGATAACACCCAAAACTTGAAAACTTCAATCACACAAAACTCAAGAAAACTTTGTGAAATCCGTTAGTATAAGCAACATATGGAATACTTTAGGTACTGTTATAAATTGATTCATATTTCATTATTGAATAATGGGTACTGGATTCTATCTTTTACATGGCTTATACCCCCTGATACAATCCATATCATCTTCAAAACAGGCAAACTATGCAAGCAAAAATAGAATCTGTCTAAAACAGAACAATGTGTAATGATCTGTAAAGAACCTATAACACCAAAAATTCTGAAACATTAGGAAGGCCTCAGGAATTTTCATGGAAATACTGTGTAAAAAATTCATCTTAAAAATACGTTCCACTAAAATCAGATAAGTTCTGCACTGGATGTCAAAGTTTCTGTTTTTGCACCGTATCAATTCTACTTCTCATATAAGTCATCCCAAAGAATTTACTTGGCACAAACACGAATTTAAACATAAAACACAATCATTAGAGGTAATAATCATGTCATCACACAAAACCTAAAGTAAAAATCAAAAATTAAGATAAATGTTGGGTTCCCTCCGAACAAGCGCTATTGTTTTATGCCCCTAGCTAGGCATAATGCATATGATCAAGTGTTGTCATCTTTGACACTCAACCCATAAGTAGCCCTCATGATGGATTCATAAGGTGGTTTGATTCTATTTCTAGGGAAGTGTTCCATTTCCACCAATCACTTTCTCCTGTATGTGAGGGAAACCCCTTGGATCTTGATCTTGGAGTTCTTTGTGAGCTCCTTGTTCTTCCTCTCATATTCCTCCACTGCTTTTGTTGTTGTGGAGGGATTTGAGTGTGAGGGACTTGTCCACTTCGTGTGTTTTTGCCATTGCATTAGTTGCATGAGTTTGAGTTCTCCACGATGATACGTGGAAGCGTAAAGTTTGAGAATCTTATTACCCTTTGGTACTTGGTACCCTAGAGATTGATCTTTGTGGATGCTTTGTCATCCTAGATTCTTGGTGGTGCCTCGGAGCTCCATAATTGTGGTGTAAAGCTCCGGGCAAGCGTCGGGGTCTCCAATTGAGTTGTGGAGATTGCCCCGAGCATTTGAGGTCATCACGGAGCCATAGTCCATTGTGGTGAAGCTTTATGGTGTCGTTGGGAGCCTCCAATTAAGTTGTGGACATTATCCCAACCTTTTTTGTACGGGTTCAGTGATCGCCCTCAAGGGTCCCTTAGTGGAATCACTACATCTTGCATTGTGTGAGGGCGTGAGAAGATTACGGTGGCCTTAGTGGCATCTTGGGGACCATTGTGCCTCCACACCGCTCCAAATGGAGATTAGCATCCGCAAGGGTGTGAACTTCGGGATACATCATCGTCCCCGCGTGCCTCGGTTATCTCTTACCCGATCCCTTTACTTATGCACTTTATTTTATGATAGCCATATTGTTTGTTGTTATATATCTTGCTATCACTTAGTTGTTTATCTTTCTTAGCATAAGTTGTTGGTGCACATAGGCGAGCCTAGTTGTTTTAGGTTTTGTGCTTGACAAATTAAATGTTAGTTTTATTCCACATTTGTTCAAGCCTAAACCGTAATTATTTTAAAGCTCCTATACACCCCCCTCTAGGCGACATCCACTTCCTTTCAACGTGTTTTATGATGCTCTCTTTATTCCTCAATTCTTGTCTTTTATGTGAGCATCATTATTACCACACGCCTACGGCTATAAAGAAAGAGCTTGTTGGAAGACAACCCAATACTTTCCATCTTAGTGTGATGGCATGATTTTTTCCCTCTATAATGATTGTGTTTTTGTGTTTAAATTAGTGTTTGTGCCAAGTTATACCTTTGGGATGACTTGTACCATAAGTATAATTGGTATGGTGCAAAAACAGAAACTTTGACATCCAGTGCAGAATTTCTCTTATTTTACTTGAACGTGTTTTTAGCTAAATTGTTTACACATTATTTTTCTACAAATTCCTTGGGTTTCCTAGTTGTTCAGAATTTTTGGAGTTATAGAAGTATAGGTTCATTACAGATTACTACAGGCTGTTTTGTTTTAGACAAATTAAGTTTGTTGCTTGCATAGTTTGCTTGTTTTGATGATGTTATGGATTCTATCGGGGGGTATAAGCCATGGAGAAATTAGAACATAGTACCTATTATGAAATAATGAAATGTGAATCAATTTACAATAGTACCTAAGTGTTTGATATGTTTCTTATACTAACGGATCTCACGAAGTTTTGTTGAGTTTGGCATGACTGAAGTTTTGGGTGTTATCGCGATGGACAATGGAATAAGGAGCAACAAGAGGCTAAGCTTGTGGATGCGCAAGGCACCCCAAGGTAATATTATAGGAAGACTCAAGCGTCTAAGCTTGGGGATGCCCAGGCAGTCATCCCCTCTTTCGTCTCAATCCATCGGTATGTCACTTGAAGCTATATTTTTATTCATCACTTGATATGAGTTTTGTTTGGAGCGTCATTTGCCTTAGTTTTCTTTTTATTTTTAGTTTGCCACAATTATATTTTGATGGAAACACCAACTTGAGAGAGATACACATTTATCATGATTTGTTAGAATACTCTTTGTGCTTCACTCATATCTTTTGAGCTACACAATTGCTATAGTAATTCGCTTATATCTTTTTGAGCATGATGGCGTGTAGATTTTATAGAAATATTTGAACTCTCGTTCTTCACTTATATTTGTTTGAGAGTTAATAAATAGTAGCGGAAATTTGCATGGGTCATAAATCTAGTCCAATAATAATAAGTATCCAATGGATGATAATCAAAACCTTTGTGTGGCACATAAAGATAAATTGTGGGTTAATGATATTGATGTGGCAATATGAAAAGGTGTGAGTGCATCATTTTTTATTCATAGAAGTAGCGGTATTAAAAGATGTTAATTCCTTGATTATCTGAATATTAAAAAGGCATGGAGGGGATGTGTGAGTATTTCTATTCCGCATTAAAATCCTTGTGTTGTTTCGAATCAGAGTCGCATGATGGTTAACTCCTCCCAACCCTCTCCCTCGGGGCATGCAACTAGTGCTTTAATTTGTGATGAAACTAATAAAACTTTGTTATAAGTATATGTGTTCTTCAAGACTAATATGAAACCATGGACATACACAATCGCACCTCCACATATCTTGCTGGCCTCTTCGGTACCGTGTATTGCCCATTCTTTCCTCGAGGATCGGTGCGAACTTCATCGATGCATCCAAACCCCATGGCATGATACGCTCTGTCACATATAAACTTCTCTTTATATTCCTCAAAACAACCACCATGCCTACCTATCATGGCATTTCCATAGTCAGTCCAAGATATATTGCCATGCAAATTTCCATTGTTACATCATATGACTAGTTCATTCATCATCATATTGCTTTGCATGATCATATAGAGGTGACATAGCATTTGTGGCAAAGCCACCATTCATTACATTGCTGATACATGTCATGCTAGATTATTGCACATCCTGATACACTGCCAAAGGCATTCATATTGAGTCATATCGAGCTTTTATGAGTTGGAAATAAATAAAAGTGTGATGATGATCATTATTAGAGCATTGTCCTAGTGAGGAAAGGACTATGGAGACTATGATCCCCCCACAAGTTGGGAAGAAACTCCGGACGGAAAATGAAAATGGGGGAGGAAAAATGAGATCACCATAAAAAAGAATGAGATAAAAAGAGAGAAGCGACTTTGCTACTATCATTTACCACACTTATGCCTCAAAGTGGCACCATGTTCCTCATGCAAAAAGTCTCATGATATGTCATTTTCCTATGCTAGTGGGAATCGTATTATCATTATTATAAACTTGGCTTGCGTATTCAATTGATGGGTTTCCTCAAATGCCCGAGGTCTTCATGAGTAAGCAAGTTGGATGCACACCCCACTTAGATTCATTCATACACTTATAGCTCGAGTGCATCATTTGCATGGCAATCCCTACTCCTTGCATTGATATCTACCGATGGGCATATCCATAGCCCGTTGGTACGCCTAGTTGATGTGGCACTATCTTCTCCACTTTTACCCCTTTGATATCTACCACCATATTCTATTCCACCTTATGCTATGTCCATGGCTCATGCTCACGTATTGCGTGAAGAATAAAAATTGTATTCACTTTGAAAAAGTATGATCCAATTGCTTGACTTGGACACCGTGGAGCTTAACATTTGTATTAATGTGGTGAAGATGGAGCCATGCTTTTCTAAATGAAGGATTAATGGGCATAAACATTCTTTTAGGATCGTATACTTTGAAAGATTGATGATTTTTTCCTTATGCTTATAATTATTACTATGTTGATGTTTTCTGATTCATCGTTTCTTAATTAGCATACACGCAAAAGATTACATATCGGATAGCATGTCACATCACAAATTCTGTTTTTATCATTTACCTACTTGAGGACGAGGAGGAATTAAACTTCGGGATGCTTGATACATCTCTAATGTAACTATAATTTTTGATTGTTCCAAGCTGTTATATTATCTTCTCAAGATAATTTTTGGGTCATAATGCACCAATTTATATTGTTTTTTAGCACTAACCTATTAACCTAGCGCCTAGTTCCAGTTGCTGTTTTGTGCGTGTTTTTTGTTTTTTAGGTTTTCAATTCCAAACGAAGTCCAATCGCCATGAAATGTTTTTATGATTTTTATGGACCAAAAGTAGACGTGGAAGGTTCAGGAGGAGACCTAAAGCCACATGAGGAACCCACAAGGCAACACGGTGCGACCAGGGGGTGGTCGCGCCCTGATGCCTTGTCGCCTCCTTGTGGCCCCACTTGCCTTGTTCTTTGGCCTAGAAATTCCCAAATATTCTAGAAACCCTAAAGATATCGACGAAATACTTTTTACGCCGCCACAAGTCTGTGTTCCACGGCAAACCCATATGGATCTCCATTCCGACTATCTCTCGGAGGGGGGATCGATCACGGAGGGCCTCTTCATCAACCTTGGCGCCCTTGTGATGATGCGTGAGTAGTTCACCACAAACCTACGAGTGTGTAGAGTATCTGGATATCTCTCTCTCTCTCTATCTCTCTCTTGATCTTCGGTACAATGATCACCGCATCTTTGCTTTGATCTATCTGATGTAATTCTTTTGTATGGTGTGTTTGTTGGTATCTGATGAATTGTGGGTTTCTGTTCAGGTTATTCATGAAAAGTATTTGAATCTTCTCTGAGTTTATGATTTTTATTTTCATGATCATCATAGCTTCGTAAATATATCCAATCTATTGAATTGCTTTGGCCAAGTAGTTCTATATTTCTTTAATGGTAGGTGTGCGTTGTAGTGGGTTCAACGTGGCAATTTTCTGTATATTCCAGTGACACAAGGGGACATGATGCGTGTTTGTCTTGCTACCACAAAGGAGAAAACGATGGGGTTTATTCATATTGATTGAGTTTAGTTTGTCTACATCATGTCATCGTTCCCCAAGCATTACTTTGTTTTACTTAATACTCTAGATGCATGCTGGATAGCGGCCGATGGGTGGAGTAATAGTAGTAGGTGCAAACAGGAGTCAACCTATTGCTTATGGACGTGATGCCTATATATACATGATCATTGCCATGAAAATCACATAAGTATTTGTTGTTCTATTAATTACCCAACAATAATTTGGTTACCCACCATATGTTGCTTTCATGAGAGATGCCATTAGAGAACACTATGCCCCCGAGATTATTCACTTATATATTCAGAAAATATTATAATTTCCTCCCTGTTATTATTTGTCTTTTATTTTATTTTCAAGTCACAACTATCTAAAATTATCTACACACCTCATTCGCTTGCAAATAACAGGATCAAGGGGATTGACAACCCTCTTGCCCGCATTAGGTGCAAGTTGTTTGTTGTTTTGTGTGTAGCCGCTGAACATGGTTGAGGATTTATATTCCTATTGGTTCGATAAACCTTGGTTTCTTAATCGAGGTAAATACTAGCGTGCATTGTCCTATGATAACCCATTCCTCTTCACGAAAAACCAACACATATCACAAGTATCAGTGACCTCTATGGGCCAAGCTATGGAAGATCTCGTGCATTGAATGCAAAGTCAATTTACTCATCTAAAGGAGAAAACTCTAACATTTGCCTTGATGATCCTGAAGAACTAAGTCGGGAGCTAGCAATGCTCGTGAGGAAATTCATAAATTCTCGAGAAGAGGCCAGTTTGGAGAATCTTCAAGAAGGGATGCGAAGAAATCAGAATCTTCATCGTGTGACTACAAGAAAAGAACTTGCCACAAATGCAAGAAGTCTGGCCACTACATAGATGATTGCCTCTCTGGGAAAAGGAATCAAAGAGGAAGAAGTACACGTATGATAGTTCTGATGACAACAACAAGAAGAAGTCCTAAAAGTCCTCATCCCACAAGAAGAGTAGTTCCAGAAAGTCTCAGGCACTTATTGACAATGAAATAGATTTTGAAGAAGAATATGAAGAGTATGAGGAAGAGGAGAAATCTGAGGAGGAGTCACACTCTCGTGTTGCGATCCTAGCTCTCACTACTACTTTCCACAGCAAGTCCATATTCAACATCTAGGAAAATGGTAACGTCAATGACACTGACGTCAGCAACGACGACTTTGCTCCCACCTATTGTGTCATGATAAAAGGTGCCAAGATACTCAAATATTCATCCTTCTCTGAATCAAGTGAAGGTGAATCTGATGATAATCTGAAACCTAGCTATTTCAAACTTGCTAATATTGCCACTAAGCAACAAAGTGTTATGGAAAGGGTTCACAAACTGCTAGGCAAAAGCAGCGACCTATTGAATGAGGAAAAAGATAAGACTCAAAGTAGGATTGATGACTTTCAAAGTCTTAAGTCTAAGTATGATGACCTTCAATTGTTCAACATCGTAATGAAACTCTCTTAGGTTACCATGAGAAGCTTTCCTATGAATTTCTTCAAATAAATCAAGATCTTGAGAAACTAAGGGTATATCAGGATGACCTTCGTAGGGAAAACGATTCTTTTCTTGATCAACAGTACAGTTCCACTCAGGAAGAATTTGTTTCACCTTGTTTGAAATGCATCAAACGTGAAACAACTAATTCTTCACTTGAAAGTTAAAATGCTTCTATCGCTGCAACTTCTTCAACTATTTTCGTGTTTACAAATTCCTCATCTCAGGATACCACCAGTGTCACTAATGAAAGTGCATGCTTGAAAGAATTGTATGTGACATGCATGTACAAAAGTATCAAAAGGCATCAGACCCTTTGCGATGTGCTCAGAAAGCAGATTCTGAACAGGAACCCTAGGAAAGAGGGTATTGCATTCAAAAGGAGACTCAATGCTGATCGATCCTACTAGAAACCTGAGCCGTAACCCAAAACCGCACGGGTTGCCGTGAAAGGACCTATGGTAGACCTATCCACTTTATCTGGCTTTAACTGTAAAACTTCATATTGTTTTGATGAGTCATTTGACTCCAACTATAAACTGTTCAAAAATCAGAATGATGAATTATTTGCTAGATATGTTGGAACTAACTGCAGGGATGGTCTCCCTTTGAGGAAAATTTGGGTTCGCAAGAGCTGCCTAGAAAGTCTTGAGGTGAATGTCAACATGACACACCCATGACGAAAAGGAACCCGAGATCAAATTCCTCATATGAACCAAATTCTTCAAATTCATCAAATTCTTCATATGGTCACAGATCTACACATGCTCATGCTAATGCTTGTGTTTCGCAGGGAAAACCTAAGGGTCATGAATATGTGCATTATTCTTCAAACCATTATGTTCACAAATCTTTGAAGAATTTTCTGCTTAATCATTTCAATGCTCTAACCCCTACTACGAAACGAAGTGCATTAGCTTCATTACCTCAATTCTCATATGCAGCCCATAGAATGATGAACTCTTTACCACCCTTGCAAATGTGGGTCGTGAAGAAAAAGCACTAATTACTTATGCACGATCAGGTCTCAAGACGAACTTGAACATCTCATGAACTTGATGGGGACCTGATTAAATGCTTGAAAGGAAGCAAGATAATCATGATGAAATGAATTATTAATTTCTATCGTCCTCATCCTTAATGAATCTATTTCTTCATTTGTACACTTGTGCCTCATGAATTTGATTAGTCATCCTCTTCACTCTGAAGTATATGAGTCCGTAAATTACAATAATTCGTCTGTAGGAAGAACCACCTAAAGCTACTAAGTGGGTTCTAGAAAGTGGATGCACCAATCACATGAATGGTGATGAGAACCTATTAATGGACTCGACACTTATTCCATCTCATCTCAAGCATATGTCCTATGCTAACAAAGGAAAAAAGCAAGGTACTCGGTCTAGGTAGGATCAACACATGGATAAAGTGATGCTTGTAGAATCCCTTGTATTCAACCTCATGTCAATATTAGTGCTTTGTGATCTTGATATTGTTGTCATCTTTGGCAAACAGTGTTGCATTATGCTTATGGAATCTCACAAATCTAAAGTCTTAGAAGGACTTAGGAGAGGAGACTTGTGTATTGTTGATTTCTCTACATGTCCTCTCACTTGCTCAAAAACTTCACATTTTTCTATTTTTTGTCGGCACGTTGCTTTTGTCTCTATCACAGATCCCACCGAAGTTGATGAAGCATTTATGGATCCTGAGTGCATTCAATCTATGCAAGAGGAATTGCATCGATTCAAGCTCAACATTGTGTGCGAACTTGTAAAGCAGTCTGATCCTCGCAAGCACAACATCATATGTACCAAGTGGATCTACCACAACAAGCAAGACGAAAATGGTCAAGTTGTCAGGAATAAGGCCCGTCTTGTAGCTCAGGGTTACACACACGTTGAGGGGATTGATTTTGATGAAACGTTTGCACATATGGCTAGAAATGAAGCTATTTACATATTACTTTCTTATGCTAACTATCACAATATCATCTTATATCAAATGGACGTCAAAAGTGCATTCCTCAATGGTAAGATTGAGGAAGAAGTACATGTTGCTCAACCCCCAAGTTTTGAAGATCCTAAGCATCTTGACAAAGTCTTCACACTCAACGAGGCCCTCTATGGCCTCAAACAGGCCCCTAGGGCATGGTATGACACTCTGAAGGAATTCCTCATGAAGAAATGCTTCAAACCCGATTCACTTGACCCAACACTTTTCACAAAATCTTATGATGATGAATTATTTGTATGCCAAATATATGTGAAAAACATTACAATGACGAATTTAGCTACATGATGAGTCAAGAATATCAAATGTCCATGATGGGGGAGATGAAATTCTTCTTAGGCCTTCAATTCGTCAACAATGGAATGACATCTTCATCTCTCAAGACAAATACCTCAAGGATATCGTGAAGAAATTTGGCATGCAAGACTGCAAAGGTGTCAAAATTCCGATACCGATAAACGACCACCTGTGCACTGATGAAAATGGTAAAGATTTCGATGAAAAGGTATATCGCTCCATGATTGGATCTTATTGTACTTATTGGAATCTAGGCCAGATATTATGCTTAGTGTTTGCATGTGTGCCCGATTCCAAGCAACACCGAAGGAATCACACCATAAGGTTGTGGAGCATATTCTTCGATATATATCTCACACACCAACACTTGGATTGTGGTACCCGAAGGGATCAAATTTGGATCTTATTGGACATCCTGACTCTGGCTATGCCGGAGATCGCATGGATTACAAGTCTACTTCTGGCACATGCCATTTCCTCGGACTATCCCTGGTCTGTTGGTACTCAAAGAAGCAAAACTGTGTGATACCATCTATAGCTGAAGCTGAGCACAGATGACCCACAAGTACATGGGATAAATCGTAGTCCTTTCAATAAGTAAGAGTGTCGAACCCAATGAGGAGCAGAAGAAAATGATAAGTAGTTTAGCATGGTATTCTCTGCAAGTGCTGTGAATAACGATGATAGATAGTTTTGTAGCAAGATAATTAATAACACGTGAAAAGTAACAATAGTAGCAATTGTGCAACGAGATAGCACAATCCTTTTTGCAGCAAAGGACAAGCCTGTAATTACTCTTATATGAAGCAAGTGCTCCCAGGGACACATAGGAATTTCCGTCTAGTCATGTTCACCATGTTGAGTTGATTCATGGTCGTTACTTTGATAGTTTGATATGTGGGTGGACCCAAGGTGTTGTTCTTACTTGAACAAACAACCCACTTATGATTACACCCTCTTGCAAGCATCGACAACTATGAGAAAATAATTAAGTTAAATCTAACCATAGCATGCAACATATGGATCCAAATTCGCCCCTTATGAAATAACGCATAAACTAGGGTTTACGCTTCTGTCACTCTAGAAACCCATCATCTACTTATTACTCCACAGTGAATTCCCTTAGGCCCATAACGTCGTGAAGTGTTGTGTAGTCTACGTTAACACGACACCACTAAGAGAAGCAACAACATAAATATCATCACAATATCGAACGAATACCACCTTCACATGATTACTTATAACAAGACTTCTCCCACGTACCCAGGAACAAAAGTTAATTCTCACACATCATCAACATGTTCAAGATCAGAGGCGTAATACTGATGATTAAGGATCTGAACGAAATATCTTCCACCAAATAAACCAAAAAGCATCAACTACGAGATGTAATCAACACTACTAGTAACCCACAGGTACCAATCTGAGGTTTTGAGACAAACATTGAATACAAGAGATGAACTAGGGTTTGAGATGAGATGGTGCTGGTGAATATGTTGATGAATATTGGTCCTCCCATGAAAGAGGAAGCGTTGATGATGACGATGGCTTCAATCTCCCCCTCACATAGAGAAGTTTCCCTCGCAGAATCGATCTACCAAAGAGAAGAAGGGCATGCGCCCAGGGTTCTGCCTCGAGACGACGATGCCTCATCCCTAAAGTCTTTTCTTATTTTTTTTTCTCGGTCAAAACACACCTTATAGAAGAAGAGGGACTCCACGGGACCTGCCAGGGGCCCACAAGCTAACATGGCACGACCAGGGGGTGGCGCGCCCTGTTGTCTTGTGGCCAGCAGGTGCCCCCTATGGTATATTTTTGGACCAATAATTCACATATATTCCACAATAATTTTCCGTGAAGTTTTAGGTCATTTGGAGTCCACTGATTTTTCAGCCTTTTTCTTGGTTTTCAGGTCGAGAATTCCAGTTTCCGGTAATTTCCCCTCTGTGATGTACCTTGTAAATTCAGAGAGAAAAGGCATAATAATTGTATCATAATGTGGAATACTGGACAAGCGTAACATAAATATCAATTGAAAATCATAATGCAAAATGGACGTATAAACTCCCACAAGCTTAGACCTTGCTAGTCCTCAAACGAAAGCCGAGCTCGATAATAATGACCACATAATTTAAGAGAGAGAGGTGTCGATAACAAAAAAATACGTACATGAGAGCATCATCAATACTAAGATAGCCATAAGTTTTCAATCAAATGACTTCTCATAAACGAGTAACAACCTATCCAAAATAATTGAAATATGAAGCATAAAATTTATTAACAATCAACAAACTATGTTCTTAGGCATTAAGACAATCACAATTCATCATATTTCACAGAAGAGTCTATGTAAGATCTTTCATTTTAGCAAGTTCACATACTCAAATATCATTGCATATTTTTGGAGCTAATGTTACAATCAGACACATATGAATATAGGGGCTTTATTGCTTTTGCCACCCAACTCATTTACCTCAAGGATAATGTCCAAAATAATGAATCATGATCACCTACATCCAACTAGATATATATATCTGGATCTTTCCCCAACACATCATGCTTGCCAACTAGATAATTAATAGGTAGGAATAGGGATAAACATTTATTGAGTATTGCATAAAAGTAAATACATGAAAGTAAAAGATAGGTCCTTCGTAGAGGAAAGTAGAGGTTTTCATGCGCTTTTTAATTTAGGATGTGCAAACTCTTATTCTAAAGGAACATCATTTTATCTTGCCCCTTATGATAAAAAAATTTATTATGCAGTTTGTCGCTTTTATTTCTTAGCCATCACAAGATCGTACAAAGCTTATTAACCCTTACAATAAAATATCATACATGTTTAGGAGCATTTTTTATTGCTTTGTACATCAATGAGAACTTACTAGCGGGATCTCATTCAATCCATAGGTTGGTATGTTGGACTCTTATGGAAAGAAACTCGATTTAAGGGTTATGGATGCACAAGTATTATCTCTACTTAGTGCAAATTTTTGGGCTAGCAAATGATCTAAAGCAAGAACCACATGTTAAAGGATCCATGACAATATTACTTCTATGTGGATGCAAGGAAACATAACCATTACCCTCCCTTCCTTGTCCAACATCAACACTTAGATCATTGTATAATATTAGATGGGGTCTCACAATCATAAGAGATACCCAAGATAGTATATTTGTATGTGAATCTACTTTCCTCTATCATAATTTTGCATGGATTGCATCAATGACTAATGCCATGTTTGTTCACTCCCAACAACTTTTATCTATCATAGTTTTTCTATGTGAAGTCATTACTCCCCATAGGATTAGCATATGATTTTCTCTATTCCTTTTATTTCAATGCTATGATTGATGCATGACCGTAAAGCAAGAAAAGCAAACTAATATTTATTTTATATAACTCTCACACTCGATTACAAAGATATATAGATCTCAAAGAAAAGCAAAACTGAATTTTATCTCTCTAAATCACGATATAATTAAGGATCAAACTCAGATTGATTATAATGGTAAAAGTGATGGTGATACGACACCGGGGCACCTCCCCCAAGCTTGGAACAAGATAAGAGTGGTGCCCATACCCATGTACTCAAGTGTCCTTCTTGGGTGAGGGTGGTGATGATTTAATCCTTTTTGCAATGATGCTCCTTAGGATACAGATCGCCTCACTGAGCTTGCGAACTTCTCGGTTAAGGTCTAGATTCTCCTTGCAAAGTTCGCGGGTGACGAACATTCCTCGTTCCATCAAAGGATGTGTTTTACTGGAGGAGGCCGCAGTACTGTCTACATGCATACGACGATAAGGGGTAAAACATGTATTGGAAGGTGTATCCTTGTTTGGTAAGATTGACTTTTTGAATTCCACGTGCATATAACCTAGTTGAGGCACAGGCACTTCTTCTTCATCATCATCACTTGAAGGCTCAATCCTTTTTATGTCGGCCTCCACTTCTTTTTCTGTTGACCACCCATAAGGATCCACATCCCCATAGACTCGGGGATTGGCAATGAGATCTAAAATGTCAATTTCTCTGTCTGAGTCTTGTGATGACATATTGCCTCCAAATCAGTCAAGAAAATAGACCGAAACAAGAACAGAGAAGAAACTTGCGATGTGGTGGTCAAAATAGATGGGAGTATATATAATGATTTTTTTTCTAGGTCACAATACAAGCCTAGGAAGAAAACGGAGTCCGAGAGGCACACGAGGTGCCCACAAGCTAACAGAGCACACCTAAGGGGGTGGGCGCGCCCTGTTGGCTTGTGGCTCCCTCGTGGGTCCCCTGACTCGTTTTTTCTTTCTAAAATACCAAAACCAACCGAACAATTTTTTTGGAATTTTTGGGGTCGGTTTACTTACCAAATCACATACCTACCCCTTTTTCAGGTTTCTAGGGTGTTCCAAAAGGTCTCTATTATGTGTTGTTCCCGTGTCATGACTTGAACAATATTAGTTTCAATATTAACGGGGGTACGTGCAATGTAGTGTTTAATTCTTTGCCCATTCACCACTCTCAGGTTTGTGTGATCGGAATTGTTGATCTTGATAGCACCAGAAGGATATACTTCTTCGACGATATAAGGTCCTTCCCATTTGGAGAGAAGCATACCTAAAAAATATGTGAAACGAGAATTGTACGAAAGAACAAGGTCTCCTACATTGAATTATCGTTTTTGGATTCTGTTTTTATGCCATCTTTTAACCTTTTCTTTAAACAACTTGGCATTTTCATTAGCTTCTGTCCTCCATTCATCTAATGAGCTAATATCAAATAACCTATTTTCACCAGCAAGTTTGAAATCATAGTTAAGTTCTTTAATTGTCGAATAAGCTTTTTGTTCTAACTCTAGAGGTAAATGACATGCTTTCCCATATACCATTTTATATGGAGACATTCCCATGGGGTTTTTATAAGCAATTATATAAGCCCACAGAGCATCATCAAGTTTCTTAGACCAATTCTTTCTAGATCTATTAACAGTGTTTTGCAAGATCAATGTTATTGCTCGGTTCTCAACTCAACTTGACCGCTAGGCTAAGGATTATAAGTGATGCAATTCTATGGTTAGCATCACACTTAGCTATAAGTTTATAGAAAGCACCATGAATAAAATTTGAACCACCATGAGTCATTAAATATCTAGGGACTCCAAACCTCGACAAAATAACATCTTTAAGCATTTTAATAGAAGTGTAATGATCAGCACTACTAGTTGGAATAGCTTGTACCCACTTAGTAACGTAATCAACAACAACTAAAATATGAGTATAACCATTAGAGGAAGGAAAATGACCCATATAATCAAAACCCCAAACAACAAATGGTTCTATAGCAAGTGAATAATTCAAAGGAATTTTCTGGCCTCTACCAATGTTACCAATTCTTTGACATTCATCACAACAAAGGACATACTTATGGGCATCCTTGAAAAGAGTAGGACAATAAAAACTGGATTGTAATACCTTGTGTGTAGTTATATCACCAGCGGGTGCCCTCCGTAGGCCTCGGAATGACACTTCTGTAGGATCTGTTCCTGTTCATGCTCACGTACACAACGTGTAATAACAACATATACTCCTACTTTATAAAATGTGGGTCATCCCAAAAGTAATATCTTATATCGTAGAAGAACTTTTTCTTTTGTTGGTAGGTAAAGCTAGGTGGTATATGTTTAGCAACAATGTAATTAGTATAATCTACATACCAAGGAGTATTATAGGAAGCATTTATAACAGCTAATTGGCGAACACACATATGCTCCCTTGGAGGTTTTGATAATTCGTGACAAGATACATTGTCTCTTGGACTAATATTTTTATCTAGTGTATTTAAGAAATAGTCAACACCGAATATTGGCTAACGATTGTGAGGAGAATACCCTAGGAAGTAAAGGAATATGATTGGCCAAGCTTCAAGCTTCAAGACTATACATTTTATATTTTGTGAGAAATCACATTTGAGTCCATAGGAAAGCCAATACTATTAAAAGGGGATGAGGTGACTATGATGATCTGGTTGATCAAGTGCTTAGAGATTAGCCACCAAAAATACTCATGAAATTCTCCCACAAATATTATGTCCTAACCACAAAGTCAAATTGGGTGCCACCAAGCTTTCCATTTCGGTCCAACCGAGTTTACCCTAGACAGATCCATAGACAAACCCTAGAATCTCGATAGCACCAAATCCAGTTTCGGTGCAACCGAAAACAATGTCCAACCTACTGATGTCGATTTGTAAAAAATCAGAATTCCCGATTTTAGGAAATCGAAGTCACAAAGTTTGCCATGTTCCTGGGCCAGGTAAAATCGTACCCTCCAAGAATTCCATATTAGTCTCATCGAAACGCCAAAATTTGCCACATTTTGCACTAGTCGGTGCCACCGAGTTGGGCAATAATGTTGTAACTGTTAGATTATTGGAGATGCCTATATATACCCCTCCACCAAACTTTCTTCGCAGAAGAAGCACTCAGAATGAACCAACATTTTCTCCATCCATTTTTCTGAGAGATAGCCACCTACTCATGCGTTGAGATCAAGATATCCCATTCCTACCATATGAATCTTGATTTCTAGCCTCCCCAAGTCGCTTTCCACCCAATCAATCTCTTCTACACATGCCAAATATGTAAGAGAGAGACTTATTGTTGGGGAGACTATCTTTTAAAGCACAAGAGCAAGGAGTTCATCATACTACCACATCTATTACCTTTTGGAGAGTGGTGTCTCCTTGATTGGTTTGGTGTCGCTTGGGAGCGTCCTACTTCATGTTGTGGAGTTGAACCAAGAAGTATGTAAGGGAAAGGATATCACCAACTTCGTGAAGATCTACCACGAGTGATGCTAGTCCTTCATGGACGTAAGCCATGGTGGAATAGACAAGGTTGCTTCTCCGTGGACCCTTGGCAGGTTGAGACCTCCATGGACTCTCGCGGTTGTTACCCTCCGTGGGTTTTACTCTCCATTAACGTGGATGTACGATAGTACCACCTATTGGAACCACGCCAAAAATATCCATGTGATCTTTGCGTTTGATCTTCCTAACTCTACTCCTTACCTTCTTGTGTATGTATTTACTTTCCACTGTTATACTCATAGACTTGCATGTGTATGGTGTGCTTGACTTGCTATAAATGCTAAAATTTGCTAACAACTAATATTGGGAAAAGGTTAGGTTTTGATTTTGTCAAGTAGTCTATTCCCCCTCTAGACATCCCTTCTAGTGATCCCACAATTGGTATGAGAGCTTTGGTCTCCATAGCCTTGGTTTAATCACCATTGGAGGAAGATGGATGTGTCTATTTTGGGGAACCTTAGTTGTAGAGTTCCTATTATCAATGGGGAGTACTATAGTGCAAGTATATTGAAAACCCCTATGTGCCTCCCATTGATCCCTTATATCCTTCTCACGAGGAAGAATTTGATATGCTTTGCAATCTTAAAACTGTTAATCTTATCATTAGAGGGTTGCCAAGAATTGTGCTTAATCAAATGAAGAACTTTGAGTGTGCTTATACATTGTGAAGATTTGGAGAAAAGATATCCCAATTATTCCTTGAAAAATCTTGCTGTCATTTTCCATAAATCTATTGTCTTTCACAAAATGAAGCCCAATGATGCAAACTTTGACAAGTACTTGTTTGAGCTTGGTGACCTCATGCGTGCTAAAGGAGATTCATTACCATCAATAACATCATTGTTGAAGCTATTCACATTCATAAACTTGAACATTGTTATGGTCAAAATTCTAACGAATCTATTGATTATTGTGTCGAGGATATTCCATTTGACGATGACAATGTGGACTATGGCTACTACGATGAGGACAATAGGTTTGACATCGAATGTGAGAAGGCCATGAGGAGCCTAAGTCTTATGGGTAAGCTTATAGACAACATGCACTAATCACATGACCGGGGATAGAGACATGTTTCAAGATATCACACCAAACAATGGACCATGAAGGTATGTGAATTTTGGAGACAACTCCAAGGGTAAGGTACTAGGTCTTGGTAAGGTGGCCACATCTCATGATAGTTCCATTCAAAATGTCATGCTTGTTGAATCCCTTGGCTAAAATCTTCTTTTCATATCTAGACAAGTGGACTTTGGTTCAAATGTGCTATTTACTAAAGTTGATTGCCAATTTTTTCGTTAAGACAATCATAACATGGTATTTACCAATTTTTGTAGAGGTGACCTATACATTGTCAATTTCACTAAAAAAATCAAAACTCGATGTCTTATTGCAAAATCATCTAAAGGTTGGTTATGGCATAGAAGGCTAGGATATGTTGGTATGTGTAATCTAGACAAGCTAATCAAAGATTATCATATTCTTGGTGTTAAAGATGTTATCTTTGACAAATATAGACTTTGTAGTACTTATAAAGTAGGGAAACAAGTAGGTGGAAGTCAACCCCTGAAGAACATCATGACTACGAGAAGACTACTCGAGTTGCTTCACATGGATCTATTTGGTCCCAATGCTTACAAGATACTTAGTGGAAATTCTCTTGGTCTAGTTATTGTTGATGATTTTTCCATATTTGCATGGGTATTCTTCCTTTATGAGAAGTCGCACGTACAAAATTTCTTCAAGAACTTCGTTCGAAAAGCCCAAAATCAGTTTGAAGTGAAAATCAAGAAAGTTCAGAGCGACAACGGATCATAGTTCAAGAACACAAATGTGGATACTTTTGTTGATGAAGAAGGTATCTCACATGTGTTCTCGGCTACGTACACACTTCAACAAAATGGGGTTGTTGAGAGGAAGGACCGGACTCTCATAGAGATGGCTAGAACGATGTTCGACGAATACAAGATGCCAAGACACTTTTGGGTAGAAGCTGTGGAAACAACTTGACGTGCCACAAACCGACTCTACCTTCACAAGCTTCTCGGTAAAACAGAATACGAGCTACTCACCAGTAACAAACCCCAAGTTGGATACTTTCGGATATTTGGCATAAAGTGCTACATTCTTGATAAGCATCATCATTCTAAATTTTCTCCTAAAACTCATGTAGGTTTCCTACTTGGTTACAGATCAAACTCTCATACTTACCATTTCTACAACAACTTCACTCAAAAAGTTGAAGAGATGGTAGATGTGAAGTTTGATGAATCTAATGGTTCACAAGTCGAACAATTGTCAAATGATGTAGGAGATAAGGAACCCTTGGAAGCCATTCAGGATTTGTCCATCAACAAGATTCGTCCCAAGGAGGTGAAGGAAATTATTTCATCAACACAAGTGGAAGCTCCTACTTCGTGTCAAGGCGAACCACAAAATGACATGGAGGAATCCACAAGCGATGCACGACAAGATGAACAGGGGGAAGAAGTACATCGAGATGATCCAACTCAACCTCCTGCACCACCACCTCAAGGAGACGAAACCTTCAATGACAACGAAGAAGAAGAAGATGATGAGGAAGCTCCACCATCCAACAAGCAAAATGTATCACGAGTTCGAGCACGAGTGAATAAGAATCATCCGCTAGATCAAATCTTCGATTACATACAAACCAGGAGAATCACTCACTCTAAAATTTGTTTAGCTAACTTTTGGGAATAGTACTCATTCATATCGAGAATTGAGCCTATGAAGGTACACAAAGCACTTCAAGACATGAATTGGTGAATGCCATGCACGAAGAGCTACACAACTTTGAGAGGAATAAAGTTTGGCCACTAGTGGAAAAGCCCAAGGACGAGCACAACATCATTGGTACAAAGTGGGTGTTTTGGAACAAGCAAGATGAATATGGACAAGTGGTAAGCAACAAGGTATGGATCGTAACTCAAGGTTACGCGCAAGTCGAAGGTATGGACAACGATGAGACCTATGCCCCCATTGCTAGACTTGAAGCGATTCACATTCTTATTGCTTATGCCAATCACCATGATATTACTCTTTACCAAATGGATATCAAAAGTGCTTTTCTAAATGGTGAAATTGAGGAGAAAGTTTATGTTAAAAAACCTCCCGGCTTTGTAAAACGTAAGAAACCTAGTCATGTTTATAAACTTCGTAAAGCTCTAAATTGTCTTAGACAAGCCCCTCGAGCTTAGTACAAATGCCTAATGAAGTTTCTCATTGAAAAGGGTGTTGAGATTCGTAAAATTGATGTAACCTTATTCAAAAAAAGAGTTAATGGCAAATTATTCATGTGCCAAATTTATGTGGATGATATTGTATTTGGATATACTAACCCACATTTTAGTGAAAAGTTTGTAAGGTTGATGTCCGAGAAGTATGAGACGTCCATGATGTGTGAGTTGAAATTCTTCCTTGGTTTTTCAAATCAAACAAATGAGAGAAGGTACGTTTATCTCTGAAACCAAGTACACCAAGGACTTAATCAAGAAGTTCAACATGCAAGAGTGCAAAGGTATGAGAACTCCCATGCCTACTAGTGGACATGTTGACCTCACCAAGGAGGACAGACCGGTTGATCAAAAGGTTTATCGACCAATGATTGGTTCATTTGTACATCTATGTGTCTCCCGTTCCGATATCAAGCTAAGTGTGTGCATGTGTGCCCGATATCAAGCGGCGCCCGAGGAGTGTTATCTAAAGTCCATGAAAATAATTGTGAGATACTTGATATATACACCAAACTTTGGCATTTGGTATCCCAAGGGATTTTTTTTAATCTTGTTGGCTATTTCGACTCGGACTATGTCGAAGACAAGGTTGATAGAAAATTCACCTAGGGTACATGTCAATTTATTGGGAGATCTCTTGTGTCTTGGTCCTCCAAGAAACAAAACTCGATATCTCTATCTACCGCCGAAGCGGAATACATTACCGCCGGATCATGTTGTGCGCAATTGTTATGGATGACGCAAACTCTTAAGGATTATGGGATACATGTGAAACATGTTCCATTTTTGTATGACAATGAAAGTGCTATTAAGATTGCTCATAATCATGTGCAACATTCTTGAACTAAACATATGCAAGTTTGATATCATTTCATTTGTGATCATGTTGGCAAAGGAGATATTAATCTCAAGCATGTTCGCACCGAATTTTTTTGGCTAATATGTTTACCAAGACACTTGATGAGAAAGTGTTGTCTCACTTGAGGAGTGAGTTGAACATCATTGATGCTTCAAACTTGAGCTAGACTCACTCGGATGCATGCAAGGGCATGAACTTGCTTGACTATTCCATGATGCTTTTGATATGTCACTATCTTATATCTTGAAAAACTGTGCTCCCTTGTATCACATCTAAACTTTTGTAGGTACTTGGAAGAACTACACTCCATAGGATTATCATGGCCAAGTATCAACAACCCTTTCTTTGAGGAAGAAGGAAGAAGATAACTCAAATCATATCCTTGAAAACTATTTTTTGAATAAGCTCACTCTTTTCATTTGGATATATTATGTTCTTCCTTGCATGTCTAATCAATGTAGGTGAAAAGTGAACCAAAACAACAAGGTTTTATCCAAATTCAAGATGAACTTCATCAACATCGAGCATCCACAACAGGTTCACCTACATGCCATGTCATCAACATGTTTTCAAAGGTATATCCTTGATACATCTTTACTCCACGTCATGAGGTAATTCAACTCAAGTGATATGAAGAAATTAAAATGCTTAATGAAAAATGCTAACCCCATTTTGAGCTTAACGATGACTATGACCTATGATCAAGCATTCTTGCTTGGCTCCTTAAGTCAATATACTCTAATATAGGTGACCTTGTCACTGACCAACATCTAGATGAAGTGTCTTGTATGGTTCATATTTTAGTTGCTTGCTTTCATGGAACCATTCAATCTCCATCTAGTTGTGAAAATTCATTGCAAATCCTTTTGAAAATTCCTTGAAATCATTTGAATATTTTCTCAGAGCTTTGGCCAACATTTCTAAAAGACTTCACAATCAAGATGGCCAAGAAGGATTTTTGTTTGACAAAAGACACCCCATATTTTCAGGTAGTTAATATTCTATTTGCAACTCGGTCACTCCAAACTAGGAAATTTGGTCATACCAATTTCTCTGAGAGGCCTAAGATCATTTTTGGTTCTACCGACTCATTTTGCCTCGGAGCCTCCGAATTATGATACTACTTGAGTTCTTTGCATTTATATCATTTTTGGGGAGAAATAAATACCAACGGGGGAGAAATATCTAGGATATCTTACTCAAGGAAAAAATCAAGGAACTGTTAGCTATATCAAAGGAGGAGAAATATCAAGGATCCCTTACTCTCAAGGAACCCTTACCCTATGACATTTTTGGAAGTTAACCCAAAAGGGCATATATAAAGGCTTGTGCTTACCCAAATGGGGAGGAATCTTTAAGGGGGAGAGATATCAAAGCTTATGCTTACCCAAAGGGGGAGAACTACATGAAGGGGGGATACCCAAAGGGGGAGAACTACAGTAGAACTACATTAAGGAGGAGAGAAAGTTTTATTTATTTTCTTGTTGGACTTGTCTCACCCTACCTACTCCCAATATCTACATGCTGAGATTCAGGGGGACAGGAAAACCCACATATTCATACTTAGGGGAGATAGTTCTAAATGTTCTTGGAGACATATATATCCTGACAAATAGGGGAGAAAAATCTGTCATCAAATCCTATATTCAATATGTCTTCCATGTCTTGGTACTTCTGAAGCTATTTGCATCTTTACAATAGAATACTCTTGTGTTATGTAACAGTTGTTTTCTCAAGTGTGTTGCTATTGTTAAGATGCTCAAGAACTTCAAGGTAAGTATTTGCATCATATCCTTGTTCATGATGATCTCTTGTATCTTGCACATATTGTTTTCAAGAGTGAGTCTTGATCATGGAAAACTTTCATTCACACATGTTTGATGAATATAGCCAAGGTTCACATGACTTGTCTTGTTATTTCTACTATGGGTGTGCCCATGAAGTCCAAAGCAAATATTCCTTAAAAAGGGTTGCACATATTTAGGGGGACCATGTCTTAGTCATATGTCTCCCAAAGCTATCATACTCTACTGTACACCTTTGTTTGAAGCTTTTATTGTATATGGTCATCAATTACTAAAAGGGGGAGATTGAAAGCACATATGCTCCCTTGGTGGATTTGATAATTCATGACAACATACATTGTCTCTTGGACTAATATTTTTACCTAGTGTATTTTAGAAATGGTCTATGGAGAGAATTGGCTAAGGATTGTGAGGACAAGCCCCAAGGAAGGAAAGGAATAGGATTGGCCAAGCTTCAAGCTTCAAGACTCTAAATTTTATATTTTGTGAGAAATCACATTTGAGTCCATAGGAAGGCCAATACTATTAAAAGGGGATGTGACTATGATGATCTGGTTGCTCAAGTGCTTAGAGCTTAGCCACCAAAAACTAACATGAAATTCTACCACAAATATTCTATCCTAACCACAAAGTCAAATTCAGTGCCACCAAGTTTTCCATTTCGGTCCTGCCGAGTTTACCTTAGACAGATGAAGAGCCAAACCCTAGGATCTTGGTAGCACCAAGTCCATTTTCGGTTCAACTGAAAATAGTTTCCAACCTATTGATGTCGATTTGTGTGAAATCATAATTCCCAATTTTAGCAAATCGGTGTCAACGAGTTCTCCATCTGCCTGTACAACCAAAACCGGACCCTCCGAGATTTCCATATCAGTCTCACTGAAACACCAAAAGTTGCCACATTTTGCACTAGTCGGTGCCATCGAGTTTTACTTCGGTTTCACCGATTTGGGCAATAATGTTGTAATGGTTGGATTTTTGGAGATGCATATATATACCCCTCCACCAACCTCTCTTCGTAGAGGAAGCACTCAGAACGAACCAACACTTGCCCCATTCATTTTTCTAAGAGAGAGGCACCTACTCATGTGTTGAGATCAAGATATTCCATTCCTACCATATGAATCTTGATTTCTAGACTCCCCAAGTTGCTTTCCTCCCAATCAATCTTTTCTACCCATGCCAAATCTCTGAGAGAGTGATTGAGTGTTGGGGAGACTATCTTTTGAAGCACAAGAGCAATGAGTTCATCATACTACCACATCTATTAGCTTTTGGAGAGTGCTATCTCCTAGATTTGTTAAGTGCCGCTTGGGAGCCTCCTTCTTCGTGTTGTGGAGTTGAACCAAGAAGTTTGTAAGGGCAAGGAGATCGCCTACTTCGTGAAGATCTACATCGAGTGAGGCTAGTCCTTCGTGGACGTGACCCATGGTGTAATAGACAAGGTTGCTTCTTCGTGGACCCTTCATGGGTTGAGCCCTCTGTAGAATCTCATGACTGTTAACCTCCGTGGGTTGAAATCTCCGCCAACATGGACACATGATAGCACCACCTATCGGAACAACGCAAAAAATCAATGTGTCATCTTTGCATTTGATCTTCCTAACTCTACTCCTTACCTTCATGTGCATGTCTTTACTTTTTGGTGCTATACTCGTAGACTTGCATGTGTAGTGTATTGTTGACTTGCTATAAATGCTAAAATATGCCAACAACTAATATTGGGATAAGGCTAGGTTTTAATTTGGTCTAGTAGTCTATCTCCCCCCTCTAGACATCCCTTCTAGTGATCCACACAATTTCTCATCAAGAAATTGATCCAAGGATGGAACAAATACACACAGGCTTGACTCGTTTTGATTCATGTCGCTGCAGAGATGGTATGAGGGAACATGGTGACTGTAGGATGTGACCCTAGAAAATGGCTTAGAAATAGAAAGACCGTGATATGAACAACTTTTACCTTCAACTACTCTCGTAACCTTTGAATTCTTTTACTCAGCCTTCCTTTTTTTCAAACTATAGATGAAGAGCTACATTCTGAATGAAAGAGATCACTACGGGGATGTTCTTGGTGGACTATTCCTCGTAGAACTTGTCATAATGCTGAAGCTACCGATACCTGAGATCAAGGTGACTAAGAGGAAGTCTGGATCATGGGGCATCAGGATTCGAGTTTTTGGACGTAAAAAAGACCCCAAGACCTAGGACATCAACTATGGGATGTTAAACCATGCGTGTGATATGGGCATGAACACTGGTGTCCATGATGCTATGACACACTTAAGTTGTCGTTATCGTGCTCAGTTAGGCAACCACTAATTTGGAAGGTTTGGATGGCAGAAGGCTGATGGACAACATATCATCTTGATGGACGCACAAAAGATGAAGTTTTCACCTCTACTCGTGTATAATCAAGAAATGGAGCGTTACATCAAGAACCTCCAAATGGACCTTCTCGGGGCTTTATTTGAGAAGAGCTGCTTCGTGAGGACCTCAAGGCCTAGAAGCGGAAGGTAGCCAATCAGGAGAAGCAAGACCTCGAGCTCCATAAGACTCGTCACATGTTGAAGGACAATCGTACTATGCCACATGCCAAGGATGTTGAGATCCAGAAGCGCAAGAACCAACTCCTGGAACTACAAGGACAACACAGGAAACTCCACATCAACAAGGATGATATGGAAGAAGAACTTGAAAGATAAAGCATGACCATAAGAAGCCCATTGAAGATGAAGACATGGATAAGCTATATTAGTGGTAGCCCCACCATGAGAGAAGAAAGATGAACTTTTTTACGATTAAAGTAATCGACCATACCAACCTTATGTGGGTGGCGATACTATAGAATTGATTGAATAAATGAAGGTTTGGTCATTATTATATTTGTGTTTAATGAGTGGTTGGATAAATACTATATTTGTAGGTTTGAATTTATTTCAACCTTGAAAGACGTAAGTTACGGAGAAGTAATAGAAGGACTTCATATGGGAGATGCAATAGGAATTGGAAAAGTCCCAAGCATTGATGACCTGAAGAAATGAAGACTTGGTAAGGAAACCATAGTAAATCAGCCCATTACAAATGATAGAAATTTGAGTTAGGATTTCATTGTTGATTATGGGTGAATTTCTCTATATCTATCTTCCCCTGTAACACCCTCGATTTCGCCCATTTTTTCTTTTGATTTTGGTTTGGATTTGCTTTTCTGTGGCTTGGTAGTTCTGGAACCTAAAGGGATCACCCTTGATTTCTCTTCCCTAGTGACTTGCCAACCTCCAAACCATCCCAAGACCTTGCCAATTCCATCTCGGGCCAATCCCAATAATCTTTTCCCTCGGAATATTCATTTTTCTATTAAAGGAATAACCTTGTTGCCTTGGGTTGTGAAGGAACCCACATTTCTATAATTCCAAAAATTCGCAAATAATTCTCATAAATATCTTCGGTTATATCTTCCTCAGGTATGACAAAATCATTCCTTGCCATGTTCAAAAATATTCCTCAAATATTCCTTTTTGGATTCTGCCCTGTTTGTCAAGTTGTGAAGCAAGTACCCTTTATATGTGCTTTCTTGCTCTCAAACTTTTTGGAAACTCTTTCCTATCCATATCATTACCTCATGCCAAAATTCAAAATCATTTGGCTAGTAATTAGTTCTTGGCAAATTTCCAAAGTTTCTGATCCAGAGGAAGCTTTGTGAAGCAAGTGCTAGCTAAGAGTATTCAAATGAGTTGAAACTTTGCCCTGATCTCAATATGCTCAAATCATGACTCTCGACCAAATTTGAGCATCACCACATCAACCATGTGACCACATCATCAAATCTTTGTCTCTAGTCATTATTTTGGATTGTGAAGCAACTGTGCTTTATGTTTCTCCATAATTTCTGAAATTTTACCAGGACATTCTCCAACCTATAAAACATCTCTCAACCAAATTTTAGCTCATTTTATGTAGCCATTTCTCCTGAGTAATTTTCCTAAGATTCTGTCAAGTGGGATGCTGTGTGAAGGAAGTACCACTTTGGTTTATCCACATAGCATGAAATTTATACACCATCCTCACATGCCTAAATAATTTATCTCCTCCAAATTTCAGCTCCATCCCTGTTGATATGTGAGTGCTACATCAAACGTTGTGTTCTGGACCAGATTGGTCAGTTGCAAATCAACTATATTAAATCTTGGTCCTTTGATTCTCAAACTTCACAGGACTGTAGTCCATCCTACCCCAAACCTCTTAGACATCATCTTTGGTTCCTACCACCTCTTTGTTATTCTTAATAGTGTAGCCAAGTTTGCTACAGCAAACTTGTAGTGACCCTTGCCATCTCACCAGTTACCCATTCACTGATATTTCACTTCCAGGCTGCCTTGGGGAACAAGGACTTCACCCCAAACAAGGTGTGCCAGCCGCTCTTGTCCCCTCCAAGCCAGCGCACGTGGTGACCACCACCCTGGCACGCAATGGACGCGAGCTGCGTGTTTGCTAGCTCGGGCCCCTCCTTTGCTCGTCCGTTCCGCATGCCTCGTCGTGTCCAACAGCTCCCCTGTCTGCCCTAGACCCTTCCCGACCCTGCAAGGAGCCAGCCACGTCCTCTCCGAGCGCCAGGATGATGATAAGCTCGCCACGGTGGCCGTGGTTATCCGCTCGTCGTCGGGCACCTATAAATAGGCTACCCCGGATCCCTCCCCAAGCATCACACCATTACCCTCTCCCTCCTAGACCCTCCCCTGCTCGAAGGAGCAAGCTCCAGAGCCCAATTTCTCCTCTCAGGCCGCCATGGCCGCTGCCTCGGCCCCCCTAAATTGAGGCTGCCTCGAGCCCCTCATCCCCATCTTCGGTGACCAGAGGGACCCCAAGCTCCGGCGATCCTTCCCAACCTCTCCCTACATCGCCGGAGTGCCCTGTGGCCGCACCCCGTAGGACGACCGCCGCCGCCACTGCTCCGTGTCTCTGTAGCATCACCCGTGCAAGCCTCCCCGGCGCCCGTCACGAGTTCAGGAGGGTGCGGCATGGTCTCCCGAGGCCGACGGTGGTCTCGCCTTGGCCGAAGACGTCGTGGACCTCGCCGGCCGCGCCCTGCCTGGCCTCCTCTGCTCCTTCGGTTGGGAGGAGGAAGAAGACGAGGCGAGGAGGAGAGAAATAGGGGGAGGGTCAATGCGGGCCCCACGCGTCGGTGACCCGGAGGCCGGCCCCGCCTCGTCACGTCACTTAAGTGGAGGCGCCCGGCACTAAAAACGTTTCCCCCTCTGGAAAACGTATTCCTTAAAAGACGCCATCAGTTTTTCTAGCCAGGACCCTATAGTAAATATTTTATTTTAATCGTGACTCCGATCGAGGTGATTACAAAGCCCACGTCTTCGTCTCGTCGAGCCCGTCATGTTCGTATCGACTTCATTATGTGTTCACACAGTGGAAATGACCATTTTTCCCTTGTCGTAAATAGCCCCTCCTCCGAGAGAGAACTGTTTCCGGCAATTGCTTCCGCGAGCATCTCACACTTCTTCCCGATGGTTTTATCACCCCTAAGCAAACCACAACTCTCATTTTCATAATTGCATTGCAATATCAGAGTTTAACCAATTACTTTAATCGCAATTATAATTATTTGTAGTATGGATTAGTGCAATGTTTGAATAAATTCTTGAATAGGTGACTACCGTGTTGAGTACGGGATTGTTAATAACTAGTATTTCACCCACTAGTCGATGACATGACGTTGGAGATTATTGTCTATGATTATTTTGGGTTTCATCCGGCAGTTTGTGGATATGAATCAATAGAAGTGGCTTCAGCTTATTGGTTATTGGATTAGTATGATATCGGAGTGTCAGCTATGACAGAAATATTATTCGGGGATAAGATACTTAGTTGGTTGATCGGGAGTCACCTGTCCTTGCTTATTCATCCAGCCACATTTGCCGGTATGGGACGACCTTGACTTGGTCTGATCGCGTGCTCTTTTATCGGTACCACCAAAGAGGGAAGGTTATGCGCGCGCGCTGCCCTGGCTGGTAGGCGGCGATAACCTTGTGAGCCAGTTGAGTTGTTTGGGGTACCTGTCCCCGTTTGGGATAACTTTGTTTGGCCACAATGGTGGAGGTGTCATGAGGACACAGGGGTCACCCAGGGCAGGACTCCGGAGGAGGATGAATGCCGGTGGTACGATGGAAGAGTCACGGGTCAGACAAGTTTCGTTGGAGCAACACTGGTGCACCCGAATGGGATCACGAGGTCAGTGCTCCATGATGTGGGTGAAGTGTGCAACCTCTATAGAGTGTCAAATCTATTCATATAGCCGTGTCCACGGTATTGGACAGCCCGTCCAGACCTCAGTAGATGGTCAACCATATCAGTGATAATAATGTTGGAAGAACTCGTCTGAGTATGGTAGCAGTTGGGTATCGTGCCGGTGACAAGTCTTGGTGTCGGTCTTGAGGATATTTGCTGAAGGTTCTTGGTGAGATTACGAGTTGGTCACCAGAGTACGGTGAGAGTAGCCTGGTATGGTTATTTTCAACTATCCCTTCGATGATGATAAATCTTTACCTAATATTGATTGCTACGATGTTGTCTTGCCTTAATGCTATGTTTGTTGTGAGCTTGAGAGTACATTCAAAGTACTCACCTTGCGTGTCATGCCAGTTTCCAGGTCATGCCATGATTGCTTGCTTGTCGAGGATTCCAAGTTGCGAGCTAGGATGTGCGTTTCAGCCAGAGTCCCTGTGGAGTGGAGTTCATCACATCTTTCGTTGTTCCGTTGCTAGTGTTGGATTTACCGTAGGCAGGTGTAGTATCAACGTGGCAATGTAATCCAAGTACCATTGTAACCTTTTCCATAGTAATAAACAACTGATTTTTCTATGCCAACGGTGTCGTATTCCAGAGATTTGTCCCTGGGCTGGAATATGGGGCGTTCCGGTTTCCTCTGAGCCGGGGTGCCACAAGCGTTGGTATCAAAGCAAGTCTGGCTGTAGGACGCCCTAGACCGCGTGAGCGTTAGTAACCGGTAGTATAGGATATAGTTGGTTTGCTGCACTTGTTTGTTGCATTTTTTTGTGCATAGCATGCACATAGACTAGATATTTTATCACTAATGATTAATCTAATGAGTGTAGGAGGCGTGGGTCTCGATGCACCACCTGTACCCACAAGTTGCATATTTGCTCCTTGGTGTGGTATTATCTCTGTCCCAGCGGAGTGATGCCAAGGTGCTAGGTGGTGTCGATCCCTTGTCGGATTGATGCACTGGTACCACACCAACTCATTCTCTTCAGCCGCCCAATTGTCTCGGTGATGGACATGCTTCTATCCTTGATCTTGCCCATCCCTCTAGTCGCGTTGGCAACCCTTACTGATCTTGCTTATCAAAAAAGGGCAATGCCCGCAAGCCCCTGTTTGGTGTAGCTTTGTTTACACCAACTTCCTTCCACACATTGATTCACTTTTGTGCACACCGCCATAGCATGTTAGATCGTAGTACCGAAGTTCTTGCGAGATTTGTGTGCTTAAGTAGGAATGCATATTATTGATGTGAACAGATGTAGAGTATGTGCTATTTCTGGTGATCTTGCTGCTTTGCGCGTTAGTCTTTTCTCCCACTTCTTTCTTTGGGCCCTTGGTGTTACCTTATTTTTCCCCTTATGGAAGTTGATCACCGACACTGGACTCAAAGAACCAGTGAAGAGACAGTCATTTGGAAGCTCAGTTTAGCAATATAGAATTTTCAGCAAACTGCATTATATCGGAAATATCAGGCCTGAATAAAAGTGATATCCTGGCAGAATGGGTTATCAGCATCAAGTATACATCAGTGCAACCTTCGTAGCAGCAATCATCGAATCAGCAAGAAAGCAAGGATGTGTACATTCCGAGTCAAAGGTATGATTCATATACGTAGTTGAGTCTGTTATGAATACAACTTGAAACCTGCTACATTTTGGAAGGAAGTCATAATGTGCTATGAGCTTAGTAAGCTTGAGGTATAAGCAACCCGGTCTTTCTCCGCAAGTTACCAAAACAACTTACGACACAAGGTTCATGTGACTTCCTTAAAACGACACATAGATATTTGCCTGTACAAGACACCCATGCTTCTCTAGTAAGTTATCACAGCAAGCTTCCAGCATAAGGTATAGAGTCTTACCCAACAAGTATTTAAGGTGGGAAGGCATCACATTATCACTAGTACAAGTTATTCCACCAACGACTAGCAGCATACGGCCATGCATCTCAAGGGCCCGCTCCAACAGTTGGTCAGAAGGCATAAAGTCAGTCAGGACACAAGCCTGCTTCAGGAATCAAGCGCTCAGCCGAATAGACCCAATATATATGATGGACAGGTTGTCAAGGCCATATGAGTTAATCATACAATGATGCTAGGCCGGTGAGAATCCTACTATTGCATGAGCTATGTAAGAAGGAGAAGAACGTCGGTTATACACTTCAGTGAGATGACCAACAACCTATGGACAAGCTGTATGGGACACGAATGAACCCTTGCCCGTATTTCTTTGGTGACGGCACCACGCATGTGTTCTGAGCTGTTTTCGGCTGTCCGGGGTGGATGCCGACTTTTCTTTCTGTTGACAGCAACTGCCCTGTGTTCTGAGCTGCTTTTCGGTCGTCTCGGACAGCTGTTGAATTTCTTTCCGTAGTAGTGACCCTATGCTGTGAGCTGTTTCTCGACCGTCTTAGGGAACTGCTACTTTCTTCTTGTCAACAATGTCTCATGCTCTGAGCTTCTTTTCAGCCGTCTTGAGTCAGGGTTGAATTACTCCAGTAATGTCCTAGATCTGAGTTGTAAAGACCGTTCTGGCGGCTACTGTTGTATTTGCTATTTTTATCCAACGGTTCAGACGGTCGTTACCCTACAGCTACAACTTGATAAGTAATATGTCTGCCGGAATATTGTACCTGGCAGCACCCCTAGCCATCCAAGGAATAAATAACACATCAGACCAAGCTCTTTCAACTAAGGATCCAAACAAAGAGAACCATAATGAAGGAGCAAGATTGGCCTTATAGGTATGATAATGGTTGCAAGATCAACATGGTGCAGATACTCAAAACAGTCTGGTTCGATACCAATCACCATAGGTACACACCCATGGGATCTATTCCATTCGCAAGGACCATATATCAACTCAGCCCGCTCAGCCCAACCAGATATGCTCAGAATGATCAGAAGGGGATATTCAAATCTGTGAGGACAACTCAGCGGTTTGATTGCATCAATAGTGTTAAAGCATTACACGGCCTACTGTTCATTTAAAGGTGTCAACAGACGAAACGACCAGAATGTTGGACAACGACCTCGGAGCATGTGTCCTCACATATGGGAATCAATCAAAGGATAGCCTGCCGTGAACAACATCTTTCTGCCAGAACCTCCGTCAGAAAAGTCAGCATACTTAAACGGATGGAAGTCAGAGTAACAGTTAGTCAATTGATATTTACCGATAGCATTATACCAAGGCAAAAAGGAAATCCGAGTTGGAAACTGTTTTCTCAAGTGGGGATATTTATGTTTAACTCCTGAGCAACCAAATCTCCAGGACGAGATTTCTTTAAGGGGGTAGGTTTGTAACACCCTCGATTTTGCCCATTTCTTTTTCTTTTGATTTTGGTTTGGATTTGCTTTTCCGTAGCTTGGTAGTTCTCGAACCTAAAGGGTCACCCTTGATTTCTCTTCCCTAGTGACTTGCCAACCTCCAAACCATCCCAAGACCTTGCCAATTCCATCTTGAGCCGATCCCAATAATCTTTTCCCTCGGAATATTCCTTTTTTCTATTAAAGGAATAACCCTGTTGCCTTGGGTTGTGAAGCAACCCACAATTTTATCATTTCAAAAATTCCCATATAATTCTCATAAATCTCTTGGATTATATCTTCCTTAGATATGACAAAATCATTCATTGCCATGTTAAAAAATATTCCTCAAATATTCCTTTTCTGATTCTTCCCTATCTGTCAAGTTGTGAAGCAAGTACCCTTTATATGTGCTTTCTTGCTCTCAAAATTTTTGGGAACTCTTTCCTATCCATATCATTGCCTCATGCCAAAATTCAACCTCATTTGGCTAGTAATTATTTCTTGGCAAATTTCCAAAGTTTCTGATCCAGATGAAGCTTTGTGAAGCAAGTGCTAGCTAAGAGTATTCAAATGAGTTTAAACTTTGCTATGATCTCAATATGCTCAAATCATGACTCTCGACCAAATTTGAGCATCACCTCATCAACCATGTGACCACATCATCAAATCTTTGTATGTGGTCATTATTTTGGATTGTGAAGCAACTGTGCTTTATGTTTCTCCATAATTTCTGAAATATTACGAGGACATTCTCCAACCAGTAAAACATATCTCAACCAAATTTTAGCTTATTTTATCTAGCCATTTCTCCTGAGTAATTTTCCTAAGATCCTGTCCAGTGGGATGCTGTGTGAAGGAAGTACCACTTTGGTTTATCCACATGGCATGAAATTTATACGGCATCCTCATATGCCTAAATAATTTATCTCCTCCAAATTTCAGCTCCATCCCTGTTTATATGTGAGTGCCACATCAAAATCTGTGTTTTGGACCAAATTGGTCAGTTGCGAAGCAACTATATTAAATCTTGGTCCTTTGATTCTCAAACTTCACAGGATTGTAGTCCTTCCTACCCCAAACCTCTCAGACATAATCTTTGGTACCTATCACCTCTATATTCATCTTAATAGTGTAACCAAGTTTGCTACAACAAACTTGCAGTGACCCTTGCCATCTCACCAGTTACCCATTCGCTGATATTTCACTTCCAGGTTGCCTTGGGGAACAAGGACTTCACCCCAGACAAGGTGTGCCAGCCTCTCTTGTCCCCTCCGAGCCAGTGCAGGTGGTGACCACCGCCCTGGAACGCAGTGGATGTGAGCTTCGTGTTTGCTAGCTCGGGCCCCTCCTCTGCTCGTCGGTTCTGCATGCCTCGTCGTGTCCAACAGATCCCATGTCTGCCCTAGACCTTTCCCGACGCCACAAGCAGCCAGCCACGTCCTCCCCGAGCTCCAAGACGGTGATAAGCTCACCACGGTGGCCGTGCTTATCCGCTCGCTGTCGGGAACCTATAAATAGGCTACCCCGGAGCCCTCCCCAAGCACCACACCATTACCCTCTCCCTCCTAGACCCTCCCCTGCTCAAAGGAGCAAGCTCTGGTGCCCAATTTCTCCTCTCTGACCGCCATGGCTGCCGCCTCGGTCCCCCTAAACTGAGGCTGCCCCGAGCCCCTCATCCCCGTCTTCGGTGATCAGAGGAACCCCCAAGCTCCGGCGATCCTTCCCAACCTCTCGCTACATCGCCGGAGTGCCCTGTGGCCCCACCCCGTAGGACGACCGCCGCCACTGCTCCCTGTCTCCGCGGCGTCGCCAGTCCAAGCCTCCCCGACTCCCATCACGAGTTCAGGCGGGTGCGGCATGGTCTCCCAAGGCCGGTGGTCTCGCCTTGGCCGGAGACAGCCGGAGCCGTCGTGGCCCTCGCCGGCCACGCCCTTCCTGGCCTCCTCTGCTCCTTCTATCGGGAGGAGGAAGAAGATGAGGCGAGGAGGAGAGAGACAGGGGGGAGGGTCAACGCGGGCCCCACGCGTCGGTGACCCGGAGGCGGGCCCCGCCTCACCACGTCACTTAAGTGGAGGAGCCCAACGCTAAAAACGTTTCCCCTCTAGGAAACGTATTCCCTAAAAGACGCCATCAGTTTTTCTAGCCAGGACCCTATAGTAAATATTTTATATACACAGGTCCCTCCACTTCAATCCCTCTTACCTTTTTAACTGTGACTCCGATCGAGGTGATTCCAAAGCCCACGTCTTCGTCTCGTCGAGCCCGTCATGTTGGTATCATTTTCATGATGTGTTCACACAATGGAAATGACCATTTTGCCCTTGCCGTCAACAGCCCTTCCTCCGAGAGAGAACTATTTCCGACGATTCCTTCCACGAGCATCTCGCACTTTTTCTCGATGGTTCCATCACCCCCAAGCAAGCCACAACTCTCATTTGCATAATTGCATTGCAATATCATAGTTTAACCAATTACTTTAATCGAAATTATAATTATTTGTAGTATGGATTAGATTATGCAATGTTGGAATAAATTCTTGAATAGGTGACTACCGTATTGAGTACGGGATTGTTAATAACTAGTATTTCACCCACTAGTCGATGACATGACGTTGGAGATTACTGTCTATGATTATTTTGGGTTTCATCCGGCAGTTTGTGGATATGAATCAATAGAAGTGTCTTCAGCTTATTGGTTATTGGATTACTATGTTATCGGAGTGTCAGCTATGACAGAAATATTATTCGGGGATAAGATACTTAGTTGGTTGATCGGGAGTCACCTGTCCGGGCTTATTCGTCCAGCCACATTTGCCGGTATGGGACGGCCTTGACTTGGTATGATCGTGTGCTCTTTTATCGGTACCACAAAAGAGGGAAGGTTATGCACGCATGCTGCCCTGGCCCGGTAGGTGGCGATAACCTTGTGAGTCAGTTGAGTTGTTTGGGGTACCCGTCCCCGTTTGGGACAGTTTTGTTTGGCCACAACAGTGGCAGGTGTCATGAGGACACAGGGGCCACCCAGGGCAGGACTCTGGGGGAGGATGAATGCCGGTGGTACGATGGAAGAGTCACGGGTCATACAAGTTTCGTTGGAGCAACACTGGTCCACCCCAATGGGATCACGAGGTCAGTGCTCCATGATGTGGGTTAAGTGTGCAACCTCTGCAATGTGTCAAATCTATTCGAATAGCCGTGTCCACAGTATTGGACAGCCCGTCCAGACCTGAGTAGATGGTCAACCATATCTATGATAATAATGATGGAAGAACTCGTCTGAGTATGGTAGAAGTTGGGTATCATGTCGGTGACAAGTCTTGGTGTCGGTCTTGAGGATGTTTGGTGAAGGTTCTTGGTGAGATTACGAGTTGGTCACCAGAGTACGGTGAGAGTAGCCTAGTATAGTTATTTTCAACTATCCCATCGGTGATGATAAATCGGTGTTGATGTTTGTTGCGAGCTTGCGAGTACATTCAAAGTACTCACCTGGCGTGTCATGCCAATTTGCAGGTCATGCCATGATTGCTTGCTGATATGTCTCCGTCGTATCTACTTTTCCGAACTCTTTTGCCCTTGTTTTGGACTCTAATTTGCATGATTTGAATGGAACTAACCCGGACTAACGCTGTTTTCAGGAAAATAGCCATGGTGTTGATTTTGTGCAGAAATAAAAGTTCTCGGAATGACCTGAAAATTTACGGAGAATTTTTCTGCAATTAATGAAAAATACCTGCGCAAAGATCCACCGGAGGAGGTGAGCCAGTGGGCCACAAGCCCATGGTCCGCGGCCACCCAGCCCCCCCCCCCCAGGTTGCGCCGTGAGGGCTTGTGGGGCCCACGAGGCTCCACCGCCTCCAAACTCAGCTCTATATATCCGTTTCGCCGGGAAAAAAATCAGAGAGAAGGATTCATCGCGTTTTATGATACGGAGGCACCGCCACCTCTTGTTCTTCATCTGGAGGGCAGATCTGGAGTCCATTCTTGGCTCCGGAGAGGGGAAATCGTCGCCGTCGTCATCATCAACCTTCCTCCATCGACAATTCAATGATGCTCTTCACCGTTCGTGAGTAATCTCATCGTAGGCTTCTTGGATGGTGATGAGTTGGATGAGATCTATCATGTAATCGAGTTAGTTTTGATGGGGATTGATCCCTAGTATCCACTGTGTTCTAGATTGATGTTGCTACTACTTGGCTATGCTTAATGCTTGTCACTAGGGCCCGAGTGCCATGATTTCAGATCTGAACCTATTATGTTGTCGCCAATATATGTGCGTTTTAGATCCTATCTTGCAAGTTGTAGTCACCTACTATGTGTTATGACGCGGCAACCCCGGAGTGACAATAGTCGGAACCACTCCCGGAGATGACCATAGTATGAGGAGTTCATGTATTCACCACGTGTTAATGCATTGGTCCGGTTCTTTATTAAAAGGAGAACCTTAATATCCCGTAGTTTCCATTAGGACCCAGCTGCCACGGGAGGGATGGACAATGGATGTAATGCAAGTTCTTTTCCCTAAGCACGTATGACTACATACGAAATACATGCCTACATTAGATTGACGAACGTGAGCTAGTTACTTATCTCTCCGTGTTATAGCTGTTACATGATGAATCACATCCGGCATACTCATCCATCACTGATCCACTGCCTACGAGTCTTTTACTACTGGTCCTTGCTATGTTACTTTACTGTTGTTGTTGTTACTCTGTTGCTACTATTGTTACTTGCTACTGCTGCTACTGTTGTTCCTTGCTACTGTTGTCACTACTGCTGTTACTTGCTACTTGGTTGTTACTTGCTGCAACACTTTACTAGCGCCATTGATACAACAAGTTAGGAATAGTCTGTCGTCAACACACCTGTTTCTGGCACTGTTGCTATCATACTACTTTGCTACTGATACTTTTCTTGCAGACACTAATCTTTCAGGTGTGGTTGAATTGACAACTCAGCTGCTAATACTTGAGAATATTCTTTCACTTCCCCTGAGTCGAACCAATAAATTTGGGTTGAATACTCTACCCACGAAAACTGTTGCGATCCCCTACACTTGTGAGTTATCAAGACCTTTTTCTCACGCTGTTGCCGGGGAAGCACACCTATATTCTCTGAGTCACTTGGGATTGACGTCCGCTGGTCACTATGAGGAATCCGAAAGTTCCAAGAACTGAAATCTTGCCTTCCACTACGAGGATAGGTAAGGAACTGCCATCTAGCTCTGCACTTGATTCACCTTCAGTTTTGAGTAAGTTTGCGACATCACCTCCTGCTAGAAATCTTGATATATCGCTTGTGCTTGATACTACTGTGCTTGATGATGTTACTTCTGCTGCCCATGATGCTATGCTTGATACTATGTCTGATGATGCTATGCTTGATACTATGCCTGATGATGCTATGCTTGATACTATGCCTGATGATGCTATGCTTGATACTGCTTTGCCACTAGGTGCATTCCTTGATGCACAAATTGCTAGAGTTGCTGCTAGATGTGATGATACTTCTGAAACTGCTGATACTATTGAAGTAGAACATGCTACTATGCCTGAATCGCATGTTATGCCTGAGCGCTATGTTATGGAGGGAGAGATAGCGGAGGACTTTCTTGCGTGTAAGGATAGCTATGATGTTGAGAAACTACTGCTCAAGTGGAAAGAAAAATCTCTGAACGCTAGGATGAAATACGACCCGAAGTTTGCTACTTCGCCTATCTTTGTGGCCGATAAGGATTGTGAATTCTCTGTCGACCCTGAGTTAATCACTCTGGTCGAATCAGATCCTTTTCACGGTTATGAGTCTGTAACAGTTGTAGCCCATCTTACCAAACTGCACGATATAGCCACCCTATTCACTAGTGAGGAAAAGATCCGCCACTACTATATCCTCAAGCTGTTTCCTTTCTCACTAAAGGATGATGCTAAGACCTGGTTCACTTCTCTTGCTCCTAGATGTGTGCGTAGCCCCCAGGATATGGTCTACTACTTCTCTGAAAAATATTTCCCTGCCCATGAGAAGCAAGCTGCCTTGTAGGAAATATACAACTTTGCTCAAGCTGAAGAAGAGAGTCTCCCACAAGCTTGGGGGAGGCTCATCCAGCTACTGAATGCTTTGCCTGATCACCCTCTTGAGAAGAATGAAATACTTGATATCTTCTATAATGGACTTACCGATGCTTCCAAAGACCACCTAGATAGTTGTGCTGGTTGTGTTTTTGGGGAACGAACTGTAGAACAAGCTGAGATTCTACTGAATAACATCTTGTGCAATGAGAACGATTGGACTATTCCCGAACCACCTCCTAAGCCAACTCCGAAGAAAAGAGGTAATCTATTCCTCGGTCCTGAATATATGCAAGAAGCCAAGAAATCTATGCGAGAGAAAGGCATTAAATCTGAAGATGTCAAAAATCTACCACCTATCAAAGAGATCCATGGCCTTGATAACCCGATACAGGTAGTAGAAGTAAATTCTCTGCATAGGTTTGATGAGAGTGATATTCCTTTTGATAAACCTGCTAGATTTTGCCTAGATGAATTTGATAACTTTGTTGCCGAACAACAAAGCATCAATGATTATGTTAGCAGACAATTGGAATAGAATGCTCGGATGCTTAGTCATTTAAGTGCTTGTGTGGACAGAAATGTCAATGATCTTAAGCTTCTGAGTAAACATGCCTCTATGGTTACTACTCAAGTAGAACAAGTACTTAAAGCTCAGAATGACTTTCTCAATGGGTTGAATGAAAATTCTGTCAGAGTCGTTACTAGAGGCGGTAGAATGACCCAGGAACCTTTGTATCTTGAGGGTCATCCGAAGAGAATTGAACAAGATCTCAAGGAGCTACACCTGAGAGTCCAAACGATGCCTCTGTCTCTGATGCTGAGACACAATCTGGTGATGAACATGAGCCTAATGATAATATCAATAGTGATGTTCATGAAGATGCTCAACCTAGCAATGATAAGGATGTGGAGATTGAACCTGTTGATCTTGATAACTCACAGCCTAAGAATAGAAGATACGATAAGAATAACTTCACTGCTAGGAAGCATGGTAAAGAAAGGGAGACATGGGTTCAGAAACCCATGCACTTTCCTCCTAAACCATCCAAGAAAAAGGATGATGAGGATTTTGAGCGATTTGTTGAAATGGTTAGACCTGTCTTTCTGCAAATGCGTTTGATAGATATGCTCAAAATGTCTGTGTATGCTAAGTACATGAAGGATATTGTGACTAATAAGAGGAGGATACCTGAGGTTAAGATTTCCACCATGCTCACTCATTATACCTTCAAGGGTGGAACTCCTAAGAAACTAGGTGATCCCGGTGTGCCCTTTATACCTTGCTCCATTAAAGGTAACTTTGTTAGAACTGCTTTATGCGACCTTGGAGCCGGTGTTAGTGTTATGCCTCTCTCTCTTTATCGTAGACTTGAACTGGATAAGTTGACACCCACTGAAATCTCTCTCCAAATGGCCGATAAATCAACTGCTTTCCCTATCGGCATTTGCGAGGATGTGCTTGTTGTGGTTGCTAACGTCACTATCTTAACAAACTTTGTTATCTTGGATATTCCACAGGACGATGCCATGGCGGTCATCCTCGGAAGACCCTTTTTAAACACTGCAGGGGTTGTTATAGATTGCAACAAAGGCAATGTCACTTTCCATGTCAACGGTAATGAGCATACGGTGCACTTTTCGAAGAAACAATATCGAGTACATTGCATCAATGCTATCAAAAAAACTTCATCGATTCTTATTGGGAGCTTTGAATGCCCTATTCCTCGTGTCAAGATGAAGTATGATTTGCTTGTTGGGGACATACACATCCCCATTGAGGTAACCTAGTGACTATTCGAAAATTCTCCGTTCTCTTTTGCGATTCGAAAAAGTTTGTCAAAGAGACTTGATCAACCTCACTGACGGGTTTCTTTCGATGACCATGAGATGGATGAATCAAGGAGTCACGAACCTCTGTTCCAAGCTTTCACCTTTGGTTGCTCAGAAGAAAAATGATAGTTTAGTTTAGTTTTCCCTGTTTTCTGTTTTGCGTCCAGTAGAAAAGTACCCAGAAAATAAATGTTCTCCGAACGTCCTGAAAATCAAGTATGATTTTTTCTGGAATTTTTGAAAAATACTGGGACGAAGAGCTTATCTGGGGGTTGCACCAGTGGGCCACAAGCCCTTGGGGCGCGGGCACCCCCGTGGCCGCGCCACCCAGGCTTGTGGGGCCCACAAACACCCCCTCCACTCATTCTTGCTCTCATCTGGTTCTCCTACCTCCAGAAAAAATCGTTTCGCAGCTCAAACCCGTGTTCTTGCTCCTCTTGCTGGGATTTTCAATCTCTTTGCTCAAATCACCATTCTCCGAACTGTTTTGGGGAAATTACTCCTTGGTAAGTGACTCCTCCATTGTTCCAATTAGTTTTTGCTCTAGTGCGTTATACTCCGCGTATGTTTCCTGCCTTGGTGACCATGTTCTTGAGCTTTCAATGCTGATTTTAGCTGGTCCCAAGTAGTTTTGATGCGTAATATGGCCTCTAGGCACTTGTGGGAGTAGTTGCTACGAGTTTTGTTGAGGCTTGTTCACTTTTCCTTAGAGTCACTAAAAATTTCAGAAAATTTCAGAGATAGAAAAGGGAAAAGATGAGGAGGTTCTTAAGAGGCTCGTCATGCCGTGACCCCAAGGATGATGGGAGTCAGAAGAAGCCCAAGTATTTGGTCCCTCGAGTCACAGAAGTTCGAGCGTGCGAGTGGCCAAGCGATGTGTTCTTACGCGCCGCTGGAATTTATGAGGACTTTTATCACTTGGTGGAAAAAGCAGGCCTTACCGCCTTCGTTGAAGATAAGTGTCCGCAATACCTCCTCCTCACTAATATCTTCGTACAAAGCTTTAACTTCTATCCGAGGAAGAATCCTCCTACGGTTGAGTTCAACCTTTATGATATCCCCCAGCGCATGCCACTCCAAGATTTTTGCAATGTCTGCAAATTACCTTACGTTGGGGATATTCATGAACCTTGCCCACGGGACTTGGAAGCTTTCATCGGTACAATTGCTGTAGGAGAGGAGAGAGGAGTGTCTTGCGCTAGAGCTGCTAGCATTCATTTTCCCGTGCTTCAGTACTTCTAATTATTTGTAGGAAAATGTTTGATTGGCCGTGGGAAAGCTGGGTCACTTAGTTCCCCAGATCTTGTGGTCTTGCGCGAAGCCCTTTATAACGATAAAACTTATAGCTTGGGCGCTATAGTAGCTCAACGGTTGAACCTGAACCGTTCTAAAGGTGTTGTCTATGGAGGTATCTATGCTACCCGTCTTGCCAGATACTTTGAGATACCCATTAGACTGGAGGAGGAAGAAGAGGTTCTTCTTCCCGAGAGATATCTAGATTACGATAGCATGGTTCACCATGACTTTCTTAATAGAGATATAAATAGAAGGATGATTTATAACCTGATATTTATTCAGGGTACTCGTGAGACTATTATTTTGCCTGCTCCTTCTTTGTTCAATCTTCATGCAGGCAGGTACATTATTATGCCCTCGGACATCTACGCATATTGGGGCTTAGCCCAACCATAGGTGCCCGTGCCCGAGCCACCACTCGAGTACCAGACGCCGGTTTATCAGTGGGAGCCGGAGGAGCTCACACAGCAGTGGCATCCTCAGTCCACTCCGAAGTACCCCGGAGCTGGTTATTTCCCTCCTTGGGAGTAGACCAACTTAGGCCAAAAGCCTAAGCTTGGGGGAGTACGTGTTCTCACCGACTTTGCATTCTTTCTTATGCTTTCACTTTGTTAGCCGGTGTTCACACTTTGCCACTGTATCATCCATGCTAGTTTATTTTCTTTTTCTCGTTTTCTTTCCGTGTGTCTGTCTAGTTTGAAGAAAACCCAAAAAGATTTTCTTTTCTTCTTTTTGCTTGTTGGGAGCTTTCCCGTGTAAATAGTTTTCTTTTTCTTTGGGTCAAGGTAGAAGACCATGGTTACAATGTTTAGTGGCTCTCGCATGCATACCCGTTTAGCTGTTAAAGAGCCATATTACTTTGTCTTCTCCTTTGTGTTGCCTGCAGATTCCAGCTTTAGTCCAATGCACGAGCACGCTTCTTATTGTTCACATCGTTCAGTCGTGCAAGTGAAAGACAATAGTGACGATATATGATGAAGTGACTGAGCCTGGAAAAGCTGGTATGAACTCAATCTATTTTGTTTTTGTAAATATGACTAGCTCATCATGCCTGATTCAGCTTTGTTGTGAGAGAAACATGTTCGCAATGACAACTTAGAGATCATAGTTGCTTATGCCATGCTTACTTAGCTAGGAGCTTATAATGGTTTGTCTTGGATGCCCACATGAATGTTGAGATGACTATGATGTAGTATGATAGGATGGTATCCTCCTTTGAATGATTCAAGTAGCTTGACTTGGCGCATGTTCACGCATGTAGTTGAAACAAAATCAACATAGCCTCTATGATATTCATGTTCATGGTGATTTATGTCCTACTCATGCTTGCACTCAATGTTAGTTAATCTCAATGCATTTTGATGACTCTTGTCGCTCTCTAGTTGGTCGCTTCCCAGTCTTTTGCTATCCTTCACTTGTACTAAGCGGGAATACTGCTTGTGCATCCACTCCCATAAACCCAAAGTTGTTCCATATGTGTCCACCATACCTACCTATATGCGGTATCTACCTGCCGTTCCAAGTAAATTTGCATGTGCCACTCTCTAAACCTTCAAGAAATAATCTGTTTTGCTTGCCCGAACCGCTCATGTGGTGACATGGGGCTATTGGTATCTTCCATGCTAGGTGTGTTATCCCCGATATGTGTTTATTCACTATCATTCACGATAAAAGGGACGGTAATTGGAATTCCCAGTTCCATGCTCAAATCGAAAAGATAATTGCAAACAAAACTCCCCCGGGATTGATGTTGGTATGGACGGTACCCGAGGATTCGGCTAGCCGTGGAGTGTGATTGATTGGTGGTGGGGGAGTCAAAACTTTACTTTTCTGTTTGGGAACCGCCTATAGCATGTGTAGCGTGGAATATGTTGAGAACTCTTAGTCATTTCTTTGATAGTGAAAGTATGCCACCCAAAATTATTATCTCTGTTTTAAAAGCTTGAGCTCTGACACCTCTGCAAATCAATGCTTCCATGTGCGAAGGGCCTGTCTATTTATGTTCCTGTTGAGTCATCCCCCTCTTATAAAAGCACCAATTAGAGAGCACTTCTGTCGTTTTTATGCTTTTCTTTTAACTGTGTTGAGTGTGATTGTGACTGGATCTTCTTTGCCTTGAGTTACAATGTTTAGTCAGCCCTTGGTCTTTGAAGGTGCTCTGCATTTATGTTTTGCGGTCTCAGAAAGAGCTAGCGAGATATCATCTATTCGTACTGCTTCATGTTGTTTTGATTGAAGTGTTGACATTTGAGGCTTATTATTATTTGCTCGCTAGTTGATTATGCCATTGATATGAGTTTACCGTGAGACCTAGATGTCATTTGCTTATGTTATTTCCTTGTGATCTTGCTGAAATTCTGGTTGTGAGTTAGACATAGTTGCAACAACAAGATCAAACAGAGTTCATCAAAGTTTTTCTTTTGTCTCTTTCAGTTTGTCAACTTACTTGCTTGAGGACAAGCAAGGCTTTAAGCTTGGGGGAGTTGATACGTCTCCGTCGTATCTACTTTTACGAACTCTTTTGCCCTTGTTTTGGACTCTAATTTGCATGATTTGAATGGAACTAACCCGGACTAACGCTGTTTTCAGCAGAATTGCCATGGTGTTGTTTTTGTACAGAAATCAAAGTTCTCGGAATGACCTGAAAATTTACGGAGAATTTTTCTGGAATTAATGAAAAATACCCGCGCAAAGATCCACCGGAGGAGGTGAGCCCGTGGGCCACAAGCCCATGGGCCGCGGCCACCCCCCAGGTCGCCTCGTGAGGGCTTGTGGGGCCCACGAGGCTCCACAGCCTCCAAACTCATCTCTATATATTCCGTTTCGCTCGGAAAAAACCCAGAGAGAAGGATTCATCGCGTTTTACGATATGGAGGCGCCGCCACCTCCTCTTCTTCGTCTAGAGGGCAGATCTGGAGTCCGTTCTGGGCTCCGGAGAGGGGAAATCGTCGCCATCGTCGTCATCAACCTTCCTCCAATGATGCTCTTCACCGTTCGTGAGTAATCTCATCGTAGGCTTGCTGGACGGTGATGAGTTGGATGAGATCTATCATGTATCGAGTTAGTTTTGACGGGGATTGATCCCTAGTATCCACTATGTTCTAGATTGATGTTGCTACTACTTGGCTATGCTTAATGCTTGTCACTAGGGCCCGAGTGCCATGATTTCAGATCTGAACCTATTATGTTGTCGCCAATATATGTGTGTTTTGGATCCTATCTAGGAATTTGTAGTCACCTACTATGTGTTATGACCCGGCAACCCCGGAGTGATAATAGCCGGAACCACTCCCGGAGATGACCATAGTATGAGGAGTTCATGTATTCACCACGTGTTAATGCGTTGGTCCGGTTCTTTATTAAAAGGAGAACCTTAATATCCCATAGTTTCCATTAGGACCCAGCTGCCACGGGAGGGATGGACAATGGATGTCATGCAAGTTCTTTTCCCTAAGCACGTATGACTACATACGAAATACATGCCTACATTAGATTGACGAACGTGAGCTAGTTACTTATCTCTCCGTGTTATAGCTGTTACATGATGAATCACATCCGGCATACTCATCCATCACTGATCCACTGCCTACGAGTCTTTTACTACTGGTCCTTGCTATGTTACTTTACTGTTGTTGTTGTTACTCTGTTGCTACTATTGTTACTTGCTACTGCTGCTACTGTTGTTCCTTGCTACTGTTGTCACTACTGCTGTTACTTGCTACTTGGCTGTTACTTGCTGCAACACTTTACTAGCGCCATTGATACAACAAGTTAGGAATAGTCTGCCGTCAACACACCTGTTTCTGGCACTGTTGCTATCATACTACTTTGCTACTGATACTTTTCTTGCAGACACTAATCTTTCAGGTGTGGTTGAATTGACAACTCAGCTGCTAATACTTGAGAATATTCTTTCGCTTCCCCTGAGTCGAACCAATAAATTTGGGTTAAATACTCTACCCTCGAAAACTGTTGCGATCACCTACACTTGTGGGTTATCACTTGCTTGTCGAGTATTCCAACTTGCGAGCTAGGATGCGCATTCCAGCCAGAGTCCCTACGAAGTGGAGTTCATCACATTTGTCGTTGTTCCGCTGGAAGTGTAGGATTTACCATAGGCAGGTGTAGTATCAACGTGGCAATGTAATCCAAGTACCCTTGTAACCTTTTCCATAGTAATAAAGAGCTGATTTGTTCTATGTCAACGGTGTCGTATTCCAGATACTTGTCCCTGGGCTGGAATACGGGGCGTTGCGGTTTCCTCTGAGCCGGGGTGCCACTTCCCCAGACAAAAACCTTGAACCCGTGGACAAGATGATCACAAAACCTTTCAGAAGACAACACCATCTAACCCAAGGAGATACATACATTATTTTGAGTACCCATTTTCTGACACCTGCAGATGACAAGTCAAAGGACGTGGATGTCGCCTAGACCGGGGGTGAATAGTCGCTTTTAAATAATTATGGTTTTGGCTTGAACAAATGCGGAATAAAACTAACGTTTAATTTGTCAAGCACAAAACCTACAACAACTAGGCTCACCTATGTGCACCAACAACTGATGCTAAGCAAGATAAACAACTAAGTGTTAGCAAGATATGTGACAATAAACAATATGGCTATCACAAAGTAAAGTGCATAAGTAAAGGGTTCAGGTAAGAGATAACCGAGGCACGCGGAGACGATGATGTATCCCGAAGTTCACACCCTTGCAGATGCTAATCTCCGTTGGAGCGGTGTGGAGGCACAATGCTCCCCAAGATGACACTAAAGCCACCGTAATCTCCTCACGCCCTCGCACAATGCAAGATGTCGTGATTCCATTAAGGGACCCTTGAGGGCGGTCACCGAACCCGTACAAATGGCAACCCTTGGGGGCGGTTACCGGTACCCGTACAAATTGCTCGGGGCAATCTCGACAACCTAATTGGATACCCCGTCGCTTGCCCGGAGCTTTACACCACAATGTTTGAGCTCCAAGACACCACCAAGCTTCTAGGACACCAAAGCATCCACGAAGAACAATCTCTAGGGTACTAAGTACCAAAAGGTAATATGGCTTCTCAACTTCTCACTTCCACGTATCACCGTGGATAACTCAAACCGATGCAACTAATGCAATTGCAAGAACACATGATGTGGTCAAGTCCCTCACACTCAAATCCCCCCACAACAACAAAAGCTATGGAGAAATATGAGAGGAAGAACAAGGAGCTCACAAAGAACTCCAAGATCAAGATCCAAGGGGTTCCCCTCACATAGAGGAGAAAGTGATTGGTGGAGATGTGGATCTAGATCTCCTCTCTCTTTCCCCTCAAGAACAAGCAAGAATCATTGGAGGGATTGAGAGTAAGCAAGCTCTAAGAAGGTCAACAATGGGGGAAGAACACGAGCTCAACGGATAGTCTTAACCAAGGGGGAAGAAGATCCCTTTATATAGTGGGGGAAGGAATCAGACCGTTACCCCCACTTAGAACCCGAGCCCAGCGGTACTTACCGCTGGCTGCAGCGGTACTACCGCTGACCCTCCAGCGGTACTACCGTTAAGCCCATGGTAGCGCAAAGATACTACCGGGCCAACCACCGCCAAGAAAGTCTTCGCAAAAATTTCGACGTAGTACAACCGCAAGGATGATGGTACTAAAGTCCTGGAGCGGTACTACCGCTGACCAGGGGCGGTACTACTACTGGGCTAGCGGTACTACCGCCAGCTCTAGCGGTAGTACCGCTAGGGCCAGCGGTACTACCGCTCGCAACTGAAATAGACATAACTTTCACATACGAGCTCCGAATCGAGCAAACCCAAGCTTGTTGGAAATCTTAAGACCATGCAGATATGAAAATTCCAATGATATAGAGATGTGTGACCTCTATGAATGAAGAACCGGAAAAAACTCCAACATCGAAAACATCATAGTAGATGCATATGGACTCCGTTTTCGATGAACTCGAGCTTGTCATGAAGATGACCATAAGCTCTAAAACTCACAAAGAGAAACACCAAATAAGAACCAAGAAGTATGATGCAAGGATGGAAATGGTTTGAGCTGTCAACGGACGATACGATCGAGCTACTCACTTGAGAGCCCCCCCCCCCTTGACAGCACGACAATCTATCCTAAAACAGAAAACCTATCAAGGGCAAACCTATACCTTGTACCTCATTCTCTTGAGCTAGATGACGATGATCTTGGCTTCCTCAAGATGGACCACCTTCTTGATTGCGTTGGCTTGATGAAGACTAGTTGATTGCTCCCCCATACACAACATGGGTGAGCCGCTCTTCAGTATATCTTCACAAGTCCATTGCCACCACAATGGACGACACGCTTCAAGCATAATATCTTCGTGCTGATCCACTTGAACTTGCACACCGCAATCTTGATGACGATCACCACTTGACGTCATCTTTCATGGGTTGTATGAGATAACCGCAAGCCCATGGAGACACACCTAACCCCACATAGAACTCTCACGAAGACCATGGGTTAGTACACAAACACGTAATGGACAATGCTTACCATACCATGGGATCACTTGATCCCTCTCGGTACATCTTGTACGCTTTGTGTGTTGATCATATTGATTTACTCTTTGTCTGAGATCTTGATCAACCTTGTGTCTCTATGACAATTCTTTGGATAATACCTTGAATACCATCTTGGTCATCATATAAACTCCTTGAACCCAACAGATGGACTTCAAGAAGTGCCTATGGACAAATCCTACAAATATAACTTAAGGCAACCGTTAGTCCATAGGAATTGTCATCAATTACCAAAACCACATATGGAGATATATGCTCTAACAACAAGCCTTTACGAGTCTTTCCTCAAGGGCCTAGAAACAATCATGACTCTGACTAGTGATCATGATTACCCAAAGATCCAGAAGGATATGATGAAAACATTCATCTTGAAGGAGATGTAGTCTACAAAGGCTATCGTTTCATGGAATATGGAATGGAACTTTGGTATGTGTAGGTACACATCCACCCGTGTGAAAGAAGCTTGTCCAAATACTATGGGACAATACTTCTTAATTTCACATGTACCACAAGCAACTTTATTTGATTCTATTCGTGAAGCTGCCATGGAAACCATACATGAGATTGGAGAAATACTTGAAGCAAGACTCCGTCACAGTGAGGAATACCTGAGAGAAGTGCATGCAGAGATGATAGAGATGAAGCTCATGGCCACCATGATGAAGCAAAAGATCGATGATTTCAAGGAACAACTCGCACAATTCCAACGGAACTAAAGTTTCCGAGGAAGAAAAATGAATAAAGTTAGAAGTAATGCTTAACCATACCAAACAACATGGATGGCAACATTTGTAATAAAGTACTTCTGAATTTGGAGTTTTGAGAAGAGATTAAGGACGTAATAAAGGATTTAATAAGAAATGAGTATGATTTATGGATGAACCAATACCTTTTAATGGTAAACACACCAATGGAAAGGAAAATTATTCCACAAAGTGGAGTCTGGACAAGAATAAGTCTGAGAACTAATTTTACTACGTTGGTTACCCCAAGAGTATGAAAGAATGAAGTACTGATGGATTTAATGAGGAATATGGAACAATAGTAACTCAAAGGATAAACTACGGTGGTACTAGTGTTGAAGTGGGCCTAAAAACCACATACCCTAGTATTTAATAAAGATCAATCACTACGTTGATGAAGGAATAAGTTTTGATATCATCAACGGATGTTACATAGAAGAATACGAAAACCTGAGAGTTGTGCAGAACTATAGACGCTTTGTTCATCTTGTAGAATCAATGGATTTATCTGAACTTCATCCGTGGACAGGAAATTTTCTGCAATGCTTGTGAGAATGCCCGAGTGCTATAAATATGATATTCGTTAAATCTTATACACGGTAATGATTCGGGTGCGGAATGGATTGATCACCATGCTGACTTACTCCTATCATTCGCTCTTGCTATTTGGCATGGTAAATATAGAATGACTAGCCCATAGTAGAAAAATGACGATGTCAAAACCTTGTTTAAACCCCAGAATGATAAGACGATTGATCCATGTACCACACAGTTGTGCCAATCATAGGTTATACAGTGAGATTGAACCTAGACCATGCTTTTGCAGAAACCATTAATTGGTTGACCACAATGAGACTTAAGATAGATGTTTAGTATTGGAGATGGACCTGTCAATTAAGAAGACCTAGTCTCGGAAGAACCTTACCAGAATGAAAGGACACAAGATCTAAGGAAAATGTTATGCCCCTACCAAAACAACTTCAGTGAAAGAGTTATTTTAGAGAATATGAGAATACTCAAACCGTCAACTTTAAGGATGGAGTACATGAATTTTGATAGACCCATGACTTTGATTCTAAATGTTGTAGCACCCGACATGCTTGTGATGATCGGCATATTTTCAATAAGACCCCAACCTAACTTTTTCTTTCTAGCCTCTTTGAATCTCGAGGACAAGATTCATTTTAAGTGTGGTAGTTTGTAACATCCCAAAACTGTAAGCTTTGGAATGTTATATTAAATTAACTATGTTGATTGATTGAATGAATGATGGATTGAAATTGAGTAGAAATTTGAAAAAAATTGAAAATGAAAAGAGAGGGAATAAAAGGACTTCCCCAAAAGTGTTTCTATTTTAAAATGATTTGAATTCCATTTTTGAATATTTTGAAAACTTCATGGCACTCAAGGACCTTCATGAGAGAAGATGAAACAAATGAAAGAGAGTGGGGAGTCAAATAAAAAAATGAGTTGGATCCTTTTCATTTTGAATTTGAAATAAATCCAAATGCCCACGACCATCTTCAAAATAAAGAGAGGAGCAACATGACATGCAAAACACAGGCAAATTTGAGTCTTATTTGAATTAATAATACTTAAAAATATATTTGGAAAGTATTTGATCTCTCGATCAAAATTATTCTTTTGAATTTTGTAAAACAATCGTTTAAAAAAATATTTCAAATGTCTATGAAAATATGTTCATGTGTTAGGATTTATTTTTCTGGTCATTTTGATATATTATAAAATCTTTACAAATAATAAACTAGCCACCCAAGGTACCTAGGCTAGGCCCAGCCCATCGATACGACCCAGCTAGCCAGCTAGCCAACCCACAACGATAGGAGGCCACGTGAGCCGACTCCAATCGGGGTCAGATACCCAATCCCTTTCCATCCCCGCACAATCGCTGACTTGTAGACCCCAGCTGACCGAAGCCCCCTTTGATGCCCCCAACTTAATCCTACACTAATCACACACGCAAAGGTGTACGATCAAGATTAGGGAATCACAAGAAGATATCACAACACAATTCTAGATAGAAATTAAAGTCTTGCAAGCTTCATGTTACAAGCCAGGGGCCTCGAGGGGTCGAATACATAAGCTTGGATACAAACGAGTCAGAGGAATCAAATAATATCTAAGTACAAACATAGAAAACAAGTTTTGCCTTAAAGAAGGCTAGCACATACATAACATAGATCAAAAGATGCGGGGCCTCCTGCCTGGGAACCTCCTAACTACTCATGGTCGACAGCGGCCTCCACGTAGTAGTAGGCTCCGTCACGTAGTACTCGTCGGCGGGATCCAGCATGTGTTGGGCTCCGTCATCTGATCACGGCAATCATATCAAGGGCAAAAGGGGGATAAAAGCAATATTGAGTACTAATGCAAAGTACTCACAAGACTGACATCAGAACTATGATAAGTATGCATCAATATTAAAGGAATGGGGCTATATCTTTGGACTGACTGCAGAAATGCGAGAACAAAGAGAAGGTCTAGTCCTATCAGATACTAGCATCTTCAGTTTCTTGTAGCATTAGAAGAGTACATATCAGTAGCACATATATAGTCATATTGTTGTACCAAATTTAATTAAGTCACACCCAAAGAACCTTTCTCGTCTCCGTGCGAGAAAGCAATCTTGGAGCAAATCATTCAAGTTAAGTCAGAGTTCTAGTTGTACAAGGCCGGGATACAACTCCAAGTCGTCATGTTACCATGGACACGACTATTCGAATAGTTCAATCCATCCTAGAGGGGTGCGCAACATTTCCCAACACGATCAATCAACTCCGATCGGACACGCTTTCCTGGATCATGCCCAGCCTCGGGAAATCAACATGTCATAACCGTACCTAGGCTCAACAAAGAGGCCAGCTCACCGGTCTACATCCTAAGCATGCAGGGATCATGGGCCCATCACCCTTTAGACCCTGCACATTGCGAGGGCGTCCGTGATCTATCCTAGCACCTATTATACAATATCAATGCTTACGCAGACCACTCGGGCGCACCACTCCATTGCTCACGTCTGAAGAGCTTCGGCTGATACCACGATGCTGAGTGCCCATAACTGTCCCCGCGTGAAGGTTAGTGCAAAAAGGTCAAACGACCAACTCAGGTCAAATACCCAAATCTTATTAATGTTGTAATTAATTGAGGCAACGATCAATAATAAATCTTATTAATGTTGTAATTAATTAATTAAGGTCGCCCTGTCTCGATGATGTATGACAAGGGCCAAGAATACCCGACCACGCCTCGTCACAATCATGCAAGAATCCACCTGCACCACACATTGTATCCAGTTCCATTAGTAAAGTGAAAGCAACCATGTGTTTGTAACATTAGAGGAATCTGAGGTATCACCATCGATGGATTCCAACCGATGTAATCGTCAAGGTGACCAGGGAGGAATCACCCTCGATGATTCACGCTTGAGGGGTTGCACGACAGAGTCGTTATCGGAAGTGATGAAGAAGGAATCACCCTTTGTAATCCACCTCCAGTTAACTACATTATAGAGTTAACATCAGGAGTACATTATGAGGTGTCACCCTCAGTACCCTATAGTAGCTCTACAAGGTCGTACACCTAGGAGTGTGAAGTGATGGGATGGGTCATGGCTCGTCGATTAGTTGATCGAGTCTTCGATGATAAAGCACGGGAAACTAGGACTAAGGGGTCAATGGAAATCACTATTCCATCTATACTAAGCATTTAATGTATAGTAGGGTATAATAGCAGTGTATAAAAAATAGGCTATGCATCAGAATAGGAGCTATCTACAATAGTAGCAAAAATCTAATGCAAGCATGAGGGTGAAAGAATTGGCGATATAGGGATGATCAAGGGGGGTTGCTTTACTTGTTGCTTTGCTGCAAAAGGATGGTCGTTAGGGGGTAGTCGTACTCGGCAGCAGCGTCAACTTCGGCGTCTCCCAGAGAGAAGAGGGGGAAGAAACAATAAATAAAAGCAAGCAGGTGTATCACGATGCATGACATGGCAATATGCAGTGCTACCTCATGGACAGAGTGGGAAAATATTTGACAATATTTCAGAGGTCTCGAGCTACTATCGGACAGATGAATCAAAGAGGAAAGTTCCATGTTCATCATGCTAAGACCATGTGACACATGAACGGATAGCGTAGTTGGATTCATCTCGTTTTTCTAAGCAACTTTCATGTACAAAGTATTTTCATCCAACTTATAGATTATTTTATACTAGTTTTCAAAGTTTTATTAATATTCTGGAAATAAGGGATTTGATTTAATAATAATAAACTAGCAGGCGACCCGCGCATTTGCGCGGCTAGATTAGAAATGCTTAGTGATATTTTATTACATCCCGTCACATAGACATCACAAAAGATATAAGATAACATGCAAATTTTACATGATGTCAAGCTTATTCGCTACGTTTATTCAATTATTATTTTTGGCCTTCCTGTGTACTACCATTCATTTGTCAAAGAGTTCTGATAAATAGAGTTGTATTTGCATAAATCCCAATGTTTAATAGTACAAGATTCATCTTTAATGACTCCCTACACAGAATGATGGCTTTTGTATTAATCTATAGCCATTTGGTACGCTTCTCCTCTGTCAATGACGTTTCTAATTTCACCCTTCTTTAAATAACTTTCTCCCAATGAAATGATCAAAATATTGATGGAACCTAAACTTTTGTTTCTCTTTTTGTGCATCAACATTATTGTTGGTGGTAATGCAGTTTGTTTTGTTTGCATAACTATATTTTTTAGTCTTAGTTTCACACACGCCCTCAAAATGAGTGTTTATAAATTATTATAAGAACTGAAATTTCCATGCACGTGGATTTTAACCCATGCTGGTGCGGTTGTGCATCTACTTTTCGAATTAAGTGAAGCTTGCTCGCTTGTTCGTGTCCATACTTGTCACTTTTAGCACGTTAAAATCACTTTTTTGTTGCAGACCATATTGTTGAAGTGGCCACATTTACACAATATGTTTGTTCCAACAATAGTTGAATGATATATCATTATTATTACTCGGCCTTGTGAATTTACTATTTGGCTCTTTCTATTTTAAAAATTATCTTCTCCGTGTTTTGTAGCTGGCATGGACTCCTTGACTGATCTACAGCTCATGAAGGTATGCATTGTTTATGTTCTATTTCAGGAATCACTTTCTTACAACCGAATGTGTGCATGATGATTCCTTCAAGATAACCTACATACATAATTAGTCTATAGATGCGATAATCTGCTCGGAGGCATGTTAGTTAACAATGGTACCCCTTCACTACATGCTTAGCGCTACAACACTCAAATCAAACTGATTTTTTATAGCTATTCTGGAGATCTGTATATGTTAACTTAAAAAAATTAGCTACTTTTATAAACTAAAGTTACATTCTTTAAACGTTACTTTGAATTTCTATGTGTAATTGACTCCTAAAATAATTTTCATGGACCGCATGCAGAAAATCAAAGTTTTAGTCTATCGTGAAATTCACACTAAAACACATGCACTATTTCTTTTTTCAAATTACCAAATAATCAAAGTAGACCACATTGCAAATATACCCATATATTTTACTTATTTATTATGGAAAAAATGCACATAAAATTTTGCAGCTATAAACTATATATTTTTTGTATTATTCATATCAGTATGATTATTTAAGCAGGAAACATTTTATTTTGCTTGTGTGATGAATTAGTACTTATCCTAAAAAATGCTTGCTTGATACATTTAGATTCTTTTAGTCTTTTTTCTTTTGGATCCTTTGTGTGACTTTGTTCTGTGTACATTATAGGGTGTCTCATTCTTCCTTAATGAATTAAATGAGTTCAATCCAGTTTTTTGTTAAAAAATTACGTTACTCAACATGCATGGAGGAGCCTAGATATATAAGGCATCAAGACGACACTTCATGAAAAAGGAAGGTGTTACTTATCCTAAAAAATGATTGCTTGATACATTTCGATACTTTTAGTCTTCTTTCTTTTGGATCCTTTGTCAGACTTTGTTCTCTGTACATTATGGGGTGTCTCATTCTTCTTTAATGAATGAAATCAGTTAAATTCTGTTTTTCGTATAAGAAAATATGTTACTCAACATGCATGGAGGACCCTAGATATGAAATTAGAGTTCTAGGTGAATTCTTCTCTCACCCAAACGATCGCTTGTCGCACTGCTGCAAACGAAGTGTACACATGGATGTGTCATGAGTTTCCATGTGCTCGTTCAATGCTTTGGACTCCGGCAGTCTGGCCGGAAAAAGAGGATTTATTTTCCTTTTGTTTCTTTATTTTCAGCAAGATTTGATTTATAGTCCAATCAGCCCACGTAAACAAAAATATATCTTTACCTGTCGCTTCACACATTGACCGAGTCGTGCGAGTACACGACGGCTATGACACGCACCTACATAGGACTTTGACTCGTGTATGCATGTCGTGACCGAAACACATCTTGCATGTCATAGTTTTATAAAATCAATTAATCATATCCTAATAAAAATCGATGGATCATATAATTTAACCGATCATATTTCCATGTTGATTAAACAATTTTATACTTGACTGTTTGTTTCCCTACTAGTAAGCATGCACGTGCAATTCGCGTAATCACTTCATAATAGTTTACTACTACAGAGGAGTTCAATTCCTTGTTGCAAAAATGTAGCATATAATCAAAGAAGTGGTTGTTCATGTTAGCTCTGCTTATAGAAAATACCACGTTCGTCCTTTGGCATCTAGTTTGCCTTTTCTATTAACAACAATTCTCGTAAATATCGAGAGAAAAGTGAATTAGCACATACCATCATAAACCCATGTAGTACGTACAAGAGGAGCTGTGATGATGTAGGGTATGCTCCAGTGCTCTTTAGATGCTTATGATGCTAAAGAAAGCATATCTTGAGAAAGAACAATGCCAGATTGCATGAGAACCCATGTCTTACTGTGTGATATATGCATTAGAATAAAACAGAGGCACTGGTAACATCTTCAGTTGTACACATTTTAGAACTACAAGTCCCAAAAAGATCAACAATGTACTTATTTCCAGTGCCGCACGGGAAAGAAAATATGGACCGACAATAACACAAGATGCTCCCTGATGCACACATTTCCCAAATGCTTCCTTAATAGTAGGCTCAGTCAGCTCCTTCATTTTGTCAGAGAAAAAGCTTAGTCACTTCATGCATATCAAAATAAAGAAATATCTTCAGGTAAAAACTAACAGTGATATGATTCAGTAGCACAAAAGGCTCCATCATTTTGAATTTGACAGAAAGAAGCCTAACACATATAATTTAATATTACAAATAATTAGAAATTGGAGATTGATGAAACAAATATCAAAGAGATTTTCGTAATGACAATACACCTTTCCGGGAAATCTCAAGACAAAATCCTACAGGTCAGTGGATAAAAAAGTAAAAATACACGTTGCTAAATTACCCCTCATTAGCAAAAGCTCAGTAATGGAAGCTTGCATCAAGGGTCCAACTGTACTGCATTTTTATGAAGTGATTGTCGCTGATTAATCTAAACTCGCCTTCTGATGGTGAACTGAATATGTGTGATTAATCTAAGCCTGCAGATATAGTCTGTAATGCAGGCACCTGCTGGTTAGGCAGTCGTTCTCAAGGAACGGAGAGCCCTGAATCTTAGATTTCTCGATGAATTTGATGAAGCCCCAATGGTCACTTGTCAGAGAGGATGTATATGATTCATATGGGAGTTTGTTACCTGGGACAGCCAGCCATCCTTCTCCATCAAGTTCAGGGCCTTGACGTCCTTGCCACGGCTACAGTAGTAGAGGAAGGCAGCTGCCGAAAATTAGCGATCAATCGATCAAAATCAAACACGGTATATATGAATACGTATGTACCCGCGACGGCAGGCTCTTCCTTTCCTGGATTGATAGTGTCGTTGTGAGGGTTGGACGGGATCTTACGAATCCGAGGAGTGCTCATCATCTGGCGTCGGGGGCCATGGCGTCCGGATCTGAGGTAGCCGATGGTGGCGCTAGGTCACCTTCTATCAGCAGAAGGGGCGAGTAGCGCCAACGGCCGATGCGTCGCGAAGCCTTCGTGCGTGAGCGCAGAAGGCGGTTGCATCCCCGAGAAACACATCATGTGATGGCCTCTCACTACGCAGCGGTGCCCGACCCGCCTCCACGCGCCACACCCACTCATGGTGAGGTGGAGGCACACGGCGACCGCACCGGAGCTCGGCCGATGACGCGGCGTAGCCATGGAGGGAAATAGGGGAGAGATGGCACCCATCGTGTGGGGTGGAGGCCGAGGCGGGGAGGGCATCTGTGGGGCGAGCGCGAGGGCAGGGGTAGAAACGAGGCAAATCTGTGGCGACGGTGCAAAGAGAGGCAAGGCGAGCTGCACTGTTAGCGCAGAACATGCATAGGCGACGTGGGTCAGGGGAGAAGTTTTTCCTTTCTGCGTGCCTTGCGTAATTGCGTGTGTGATTGTAGGCGTTGGAGTTGTGAGCGTGGGACTTCACCCGATTATGCTTTGAGGGAAACGTATTTGGCAGACGATTTTCTGTGAGAGGAGTACGTTCGCCTGACTATTATTGCTAGTTGCTAACTATTGGGTTGGATTAGATTAATCCAGGATTTTAGATCTAATTAGGTGGGATGATCTTACGGTACTAATCAACCCTTGTACACTTAGCGGGTGTAGTTAGGAAAGAAAAACTTTGCTTATTTATTAGTAGTATAGAGAAAATACAACCAAAAAGAATTTAGTCATGTTTAACATAAAAGTTGGTACATACATGACATTTAATTACAGTCACATGTAGTGAAGGTGTGACATTTATTCTGCCAAAAAGGTTGTGTTGTCTAGGGCTGAAGATCCAATTTTATGAGTTTTACGATCTCCATTTTTATGTAACTTTGAACGAATAACAAACTAACACTGCACGTGAAAAACAGAAAAAGAAAACCAAATCAATAGAAACATGTATGCCTTCTTGTTAGAGAAAAAGTGCAAGATAGGGGTACGCTCATTGCAAACTTGTACTTGCATGTAGTCATCTCTTCCAACTGAACATTATGTCAGCATTTCAGAATAAGAAACAGATCATTGTAGAGTTAATGGCACCTGATTAGTGAGCAAGCTAAAAGGGTGGTCCACATGTGTAGCTGACAAGTAAGTTACTTACCAGAACTTGCATAAATTGAACGTTCTATGCACCACTCCCAGCTGCATTTTGTCAGAAAAACATATGTGAAAATCATTCAATGGACCTGGAAGACAAACTGAAGCAAATATAAAAGGAAAATTATGTACACATGGTTTAAGAGCAGGCATACCTCCCAATAATAGTACATTGGATTTCTTGACGAAAAAGCATAATAGATCGCTGGTATACAATCGTTCTTGTGTGCCAACTCCTATTCCTACATTAGAGGTGCACATGACAGGATTTGAATTTGCCATGAAAGAAATCTGGACGTTCGCACTCGTCAAGACGTGCTTGGGGCGGCCGGAGGGGGTCAATACCTGCAGAGTCAAGCATGTATGCGTTAGGCCTAGTCAGTGGATGGACGGCTGCAGGCTGGAGGCGGCCGGGTAGCTAGGCTGGATCCCGTGCCATTACTGGTTGGAGATCGATCGAGGCCATGGCGCTCGGGGTCTTGGCCAGAGATGAAAACCAGGACGCCAATGGATCAACGGGAAGCTGGGACGACGGAGATTCAACACGGGATCCTCGCATCCGTTCGTTCCTTGCCGGATATGGTGGCAATGGTGGTGGGGAAGAGCATCGGGACGCCGCGCCATGGCGGGGAAGGCCTGTAGGGAATCCTTGGCGTTGTGAAAGAACGGAATAGGATGAGGGACTGGGGGCGGCGGCGGAAGTGTTGCGTGGAGCAGCAGGGCCATGCATGGGCAGCGGCGGGTGGCACAGTTGCCTCTCTTGTGTTGAGGAACTCGCGAGGGAGGAGGCAGGATTAAGATTGGCGGTGTTGTCTCCCGTTATTAGAGAAGATGACGACTGGAATAGGTAATTTTCTTTTACCGGACGACTGGAATAGGTAGTTGTGGCGTCTGATAGCAGAGTTTTCGTCCGCGAGGCGTAATTGCTAAACAAGGATTTGATGGAGGGTTAGTATAATTTTAACGGTTAGATCAAATTAAATGGGTCTGATCGTGAGGCTGCAATTGTCCGTGCGATTCTGTGTACGTTTTGCTGGATGCACTAAACAATGAATGTGTTGGATTGTTTATTAGTAAGTATAGATAGGTACGTGCACAAATTCCTTTTATTTGACTTGTTTCCTTTTAAACATCTATACTACTTGGTCCATCCCTAAAGGAAAAAAGTATTTATCCGGTCTGCTCATGTTTCCGTCTATAACACGTTGATGATATTGTTTTGTACCAGTGCATGTTGGACTCAGCTTGTATCGTGTCAATGATATTCACATTTTTACGTGTAGTACATATCTAATCTTCATCGTTGATATATCTTAGTTTTTAGAGTGTCAAAACATCACCGCTCGTTTTCTATCGTTTTAGATATACTAGCAAAAGGGCCCGTGCGTTGCAACGGGAGAAAAATAATTATAATCTTCAAGGATGCTGATCATATTACGTCCTTCAAATTTTAGGACATTTCTTGAAATGCATGAACATTTTTTGAATTAGCAAACATTTTTTTCAATTGCACTCAAAAAATAATACACAAACTTTTTTCTCAAAATCATGGACTTTTATTGTTTTCACCAACATTGTTCTCAAAATTATGAACATTTTTTTTAATATGGGAATACTTTTACAAATATCCCGAGCATTTTTTGAATTCACAAACATTTTATATTTTCTTCAAAACTCTATTTCAAAATTCTCAGTTTTATAAGTTGCAAAAGTTTTTCAAAAGTCGATATTATTTAAATTTAAAAAATGGAAAGAAAATGAAAATAAAAAATGAGACTAATACAGAGGCACGAACTGTTTTTAAGATTTTTACACGGACTTTTGTTTAAAATTATTGACTTTTTTCATTGTACAGACATTTTCTAAAAATTTAAACATTTTTTTGTATATGCAAACATTTTTCAAAACTCCTGAGTAGTTTTTGAATTCTCAAAAAAAAATATTTTTTTAATATTTTATTTCAAAATTCTTAGTTTCTTAAATTTAAGAAAAGTTATTTGAAGTTCTAAATTATTTAAAGTAGAAAAAATGGAACTGAAAAGTAAAATAAAAAAAACTAAACTAAAAGAACAGGCGGCCACGCATGGGCCGGCCTGAATAGGTGTGCTGCATCTTTTTTCAATGCCCAGAGCGTAATATAAGAGGTGCCTACATGGGCCGGCCCAGTCCAGAGATTTTCCTGTTTAAAACGTTTTCTATGACTTATAAGTGGCAATTGTGGGTAATTTTCATCAGCTTTACGGACAATATTAATGACGGACGACAGAAGCACTAATTGCTTTATTAGTAGGTAAAGATAAAGATGTTACTATGACATCAGTATGATGTCAGCATGACACCAGCAGTCACCAGTCGTCGTTGACTAGTCAAACCCTAACGAGTGGGGGCCATTTGTCATGGACACAGGGTTAACCCATAGATTTATTCAATCCCAATTTTTGATATATTAACACGGGCCCCACATGCCGTACTTTGTTGAATTATGAGAGTATTTAAACTAATTTATTGAGGGGTGGGACGCGATGTCAATGACATCAGTTCAAATTAATTAGTTTAACTAATTAAACAATTTTAATCAAAGGTTAATTAAGTCATTAATTAATTAATTAGTTAATTATAAGTTTTAAATTTTATTACTATTATCTTCTATTATTAATATTTTGTGTTTCTTTTCGTTTTAACGAGAGAGTGGTGGGGGTTACTTTAGTGGGGGGTTAACCCAAACCTAACTTAGGGCTGGTCGGCAACTGCAGCGACGTACGGGAGGTGCGGGGTGTGTGGCCCGGCGGCACTGGCAACGACGGTGCGGCTATTAGCAATGCGGTCGTGGGAGTTGTGGCAGCAAGGCAGGGAGATCGTGGAGGCGTAGCGTAGGGCGCGACGGCTCGCGATGGTAGGCGCGACGACGTGTTAACGGGGCAGAGCATGTGCACACAGGCACGACTGTGGGTGGATGGGGCAATGCGGCGCATGCGAGGCCATGGCCAAGGCGCCTCAAGATAGGGCAGAGGCTACACGCGGGCGGGCGGGATAGGGAGCAAGCAGTAGTGGGGGAGAGAGGGAGAGGCTGGGGGCCTCATCGACATTCGATGGGGGGATGGGGCATCGAGGCTCGGGGGCGGACGGTGGGGATGGGGTCGGGGACGACGAGGGCGAGGTGGCATCGGGGCGGGTGCAGGGGTGCGTAGGAGGGCGTCGTCGGGGTCAGGGAGGGTAGGGTGGGAGGGGAGAGCGAAATTTATGGCAAAGGGGGGTTCGACCTCTTTTATAGACCGCACGGGGTGGGGAGATGGGCCGGCCTAGCTGGGCCAAGGTCTAGTTGGACCGAGGGGGAAGGTGGTTTTCTGTTTACTTCCCTTTTTTGTTTTATGTATTTATTTATTTTTGTAAGAAAAACACTTTCGTAAAAATATGGAACAAGGTCCAATATTCAACTTGCAATTTTTGGTACTCCGCAAAATGTTTGGGATTTTTTAGAATTTATTTGGAATTGATTTCAATCCAAAAGTATTTAATAATTAATTTTGCCTTTGTTTATAATTATTTTGAGGCACTGGAAGACTAGATAAAATATGGGTTTCACCATTACAAATATCCAAGGATTATTTGCAACACTTTGAAATTTTTTGCTTTCATGTTTGAGTAATTTAAATTTTTGACTTTAACTCAGATTTGAATTTAAATTTGGGTTTGAACTCAAGTGAGGATTTGCAACAGTAAAAATGGTGACATGGTACCATTAGTAGGGGATTACTATAGTTGATAATCCAGGGTGTCACAACTCTCCACCACTAAAATAAATTCTCGTCCCTAGAATTAAGAGGTAGAAGTAAGGGGGGAAGAATTTGGTTACGAAGATCTAACAAGTCTTCTTGGTCTTGTTTTTTCTTCCCGAAGAAATTTATCCTTTTCGTTGAAGTCTTCAATTCTCTTACTCATGTCATCCTGATGAATTCGTCATCCTTCCTTTAGAATCTTCATCCTCCTACGAATGTGATAAGAGGGAAAAACTCTGGAAGAACACATCTCCACAAAGTTGGGAACCTAACGGCGAACTCGGGGAGGAAGACATGAATTATTTCTCAAGTTGTCATTGAGGGAATTCATTGGGAGCAATAGGCGAGGTACAAAAGTTTCAAACGGGTAGGCAACCATTTGATGCCTAATCAGAAGGTAAAAGGGGTTCAAGGCTATGAAATTTAAGTATTGCGCGTGATAATAGAATAGATCATTGCTACTTCTCAAACAACAGCGCCAAAAATTGACACGTTGACAGAGACTTGCTTGCGTCGGTTTTTCCCTTGAAGAGGAAAGGGTGATGCAGCACAGGAGCAGTAAGTATTTCCCTTAGTTTGAGAACCAAGGTATCAATCCAGTAGGATAATCTCGTCAAGTCCAGAGTACCTGCGCAAACACAAACGAGCTTGCACCCAATGCTATAAAGGGGTTGTCAATCCCTTCAAGATTGATTGCAAAGTGAGATCTGAAGGCAGAAAGTGCAACGAAGTAAAAGAATAAGGCTGAAAATATGGTGTGGAGTAGACCCGGGGGCCATAGTGTTCACTAGAGAGTTCTCTCAAAATAGCAAATATTACGGTGGGTGAACAAATTACTGTCGAGCAATTGATAGAACCGCGCAAAGTCATGACGATATCTAAGGCAATGATCATACATATATGCATCACGTCCGAGACAAGTAGACCGGTACTTTCTGCATCTACTACTATTACTCCACACATCGACCGCTATCGAGCATGCATCTAGTGTATTGAGTTCATGATGAACAGAGTAACGCCTTAAGCAAGATGACATGATGTAGAGGGATAATCTCAAACCAATGATGAAAACCCCATCTTTTTACCCTTGATGGCAACAACACGATGCGTGCCTCGCTTCCCCTTCTCTCACTGGGTGAGGTCACCGCACGGTATGAACCCAAAACCAAGCACTTCTCCCATTGCAAGAATCATAGATCAAGCTGGCCAAACAAAACCCACAATTCGAAGAGAATTACAAGGATATGAAACCATGCATATCAGAGATCAGAAGAAACTCAAATAAGATTCATAGATAATATGATCATAAATCCACAATTCATCGGATCTTGACAAACACACCGCAAAAGAAGATTACATCGGATAGATCTCCATGAAGAACATGGAGAACTTTGTATTGAAGATCCAAGAGAGAGAAGAAGCCATCTAGCTACTAGCTATGGACTCGTAGGTCTATGGTGAACTACTCACGCATCATCGGAGAGGTCATGGTGTTGATGAAGAAGCCCTCCGTATTCGAATCCCCCCTCCGGCAGGGCACCAGAACGTGCCCCAAATGGGATCTTGCGGAGACAGAAGCTTGCGGCGGCGGAAAAGTACTTTCGATGATCTCCTGATTTTTCTGGAAATTTGGGGAATATATAGGCGAAAGAACTAGGGCAGAGGTGGCCCAGGGAGCCCACAAGCCTGGGAGGCGCGGGCCCCCTGGCCACGACTAGGGGGCTTGTGGGGTCCCTGGTGGCCCCCTGCCCTGGTTCTCAGGCTCCCTGATCTTCTTCTGTTTCAGAAAAAATCTTTTTGGAAGTTTCGTTCCGTTTGGACTCCGTTTAAAATCCTCCTCTGAAAAGGGTCAAAAAAATGGAAAAACAGGAACTGGCACTTAGCACTGAGTTAATAAGTTAGTCCCAAAAAAGATATAAAAGGCATACAAAAAATCCAAAGTTTGACAAGATAATAGCATGAAACCATCAAAAATTATAGATACGTTGGAGACGTATCAAGCATCCCCAAGCTTAACTCATGCTCGTCCTCGAGTAGGGAAGTGATAAAGACTGAATTTTTGATGTGGAATGCTACCTAGTATAATTGTCCTTTGTAACTTCTTTCATGTGACATGAATGTTCAGATCCGTAAGATTCAAAACAATAGTTTGCTATTGACATGAAAACAATAATACTTCAAGCAAACTAGCAAGGTAATCATGAACTTTCAAAATAACAAGGCCAAGGAAAGTTATCCCTACAAAATCATATAGTCTGGCTATACTCCATCATCCTCACACAACTAATATAAATCATGCACAACCCAGTATTGGCCAAGTAATTGTTTTCGCACTCTTACTTTCTCAAACCTTTTATAACTATCATGCAATACATGAGCGTGAGCCATGGATATAGCACTGTAGGTGGAACAGAGTGTGGTGGTGGTTGTGAGACAAAAAGGAGGAGATGGTCACATTGACTCGGCATATCAAAAGGCTATGTAGATGCCCATTAATAGATATCAATGTGAATTAGTAGGGATTTCCATACAAAGGATGCACTAGAGCTATAAGTATGTGAAAGCTCAAAAGGAGAACTAGTGGGTGTGCATCCAACTTGCTTGCTCACGAAGACCTACGACAATTTCGAAGCCCATCATTGGAATATACAAGCCAAGTTATATAATAAAGATTCCCACTAGTATATGGTGGTGACAAAACGAGAGGCTCTCAATCATGAAGAACATGGTGCTATTATGAAGCACAAGTGTGGAAAAAGATAGTAGCATTGTCCCTTCTCTCTTTTTCTCACTTTTTTTATTTGGGCTCTTGGGTCTCTCTTTTTTTTATTTGGGCTCTTTGGCCTCTTTTTTTATTTCCTCACATGGGACAATGCTCTAATAATGATGATCATCACACTTTTATTTACTCACAGCTCAAAGCTTAGAACGATGATGACTCTATCGGAAATGCCTCCGGCAGTGTACCGGGATGTGCAACGATCTAGCTTGGCGTATGACGTTGAAACATCTCGCTAGCTATCTTACGATCATGCAATGGCAATATGAGAGTGACGACACAAGTCATGAGACGGAACGGTGGGAGTTGCATGGCAATATATCTCGGAATGGCTATGAAAATGCCATAGTAGGTAGGTATGGTGGCTGTTTTGAGAAAGGCATATGGTGGGCTTGTGTACCGGCGAAAGTTGCGCGTCACTAAAGAGGCTAGGAATGGTGGAAGGTGAAAGTGCATCTATACCATGGACTCACATTAGTCATGAAGAACTCACATACTATAACATCCCAAATTTTGGAATGTTAAAATAATTATTAGATTGTTTGTTTTTTTGCTTGAGTGATTGAAACTTGTGTTAAATTTCAAACTTTTCAAAAACTTTTGAATGAGACGGAATAAAATGACTTTCCCCTTCTCCGATGAATTCAAATTCAATCTTTTAAAAGCAACGAGAGAAGATGACATGACTTCTTCAACTATAAAGAATTTGAACGGAGATATTTGCATTTGAATTCTCTTGCATTTTTATTTGTTTTCTTCGTGCAAGAAATGCCGGGAAATACATTCTAAAGAGCGGAGGAACATGACCCTCAAATACCCGGGAATGTTATTTGCACCCTAAAACTTAGAGGGTCATTTGAAAATTATTTGCAAAAGAAAATAAACCTTTTAGGCAATTTTGTGAAAATAATTTTTTTGAAGTATTTATTTTTGCCGTGGAAAAATGCCCATCATTTATATTTTATTTTTCTGATAATTTTATTATAACAAAACCCTTTATTCCGAATTGATTTGATTTCCTTTTTAACGTTTTACTTTCCTAGTTTTGAAAATAGGAATAGAATCACTTTTCTTAGGAATAGGAGCTGGCCCATTTAAGACACTTTCCTATTTGGCCCAACCTACATCATCTCCTACCTCCATCTCTTCTCCACGTGACACAAACTTGCCTTCCATTGAGAGGAGAATCCCCACCTCCGGGATTCGCGAAATCCTTTCCTTCCCAGCGCCTCCCGTCGCCTCTATAAGAAGCCCCACGTCCTCCTCGTTCCATTCCCGTTGAAACCGCCGCCTCTCCTCGCCTCTAGATCGTGCACCCCTCGCCGGAGTCGGCACCGGAGAACACCAGAGAACTCCTCCACCTCGCCACCTCCCTGCACCTCCTCCACCTCCACCATTCGGCCACCTCTCCCCACCACCTCGGCCCCCTCCACCGCCGCCCCCTTGCCACCCTTCGGCCCCCACCCTTCGGCTCCTCCCCCTGGAACCGGTGAGCAGCAGCACACCAGTAGCTTTTCACCTCGCCCCGCCCCCTACAGCCACCCCCACCTCGCCTCCCTCCCCTCCCAGGAGAGCCCCTCCACCCTTCGCCCCCCGCTCCACCACTCCTCCTCCCGCCGGCCCCTCCCCACCCCACCAGCACCCCACCCCCACCTCGCCACCAGCACCAGCACGGGAGCAGCATCCCAGCCGAGGTAACCTTCCCCCTCCTGTTTCTTGTTTTGTTTTTTTGTAGTAGCCCTTAGATCCATAATCTACAGTATAGATTAGAGTGACTTACCCCTTCGGTTTAGAGTAGAAAACCGACGGTTTTTAATCCACTTATTCTTTTAGCGAGTAGTTTTTGTTAAGCCTAGGCCGTTTGCTCCTAAGTTTGCAACAAACGCCCTCCGCAGCCTATCACAACCTGCCACATGTACCCCCTGTTAGATACTATTTAACTTCAGTTTTTCTGTCTAAATTGCAAAAACAGAAAGTTTCTGTTTTGTTTTGGCCACAACTTTTGATCCCGAAGTCCAATCACATTGATTCTTGTTCCAGTAGCTCACAAATTGCCTGTAGTTTTCAAAAACATATAATTTGTCTATGTTTGAAATTTTCAAATATAAGTTAGATCAGATTTAGTTTAAACCTTGTTTTGCCTATTCCAGGAGTTTAAAAATAGATTTTAATTTTATTCCTTTTGGTACTGATCACTAGTGATCTTATGTATAAGTGGTAAAAATGTCAGATTTATTTGAGTATTTTAGCTCACTGTTTCATGTGAAACAATTTCTGTTTCACCTCTTTCAAGATTTCGGCTAAATTCCTTTTCTAGCTTTGTTTTAAAATATTTTATTTATTATTTCAGTAATATTATGTTTTGTTTCTGTTAGTTAAACAGTAGTTTTTCAACAAGTTTTTATTTTATATTTATTTGTTTTCATGAAATCAATTCTAGTTCCTTAGTAACTTGCAATTGGTTTCCGCATTGTTTCAAATCCCGTTTGGGAATACTTTCAAGTAATTTTGAGAAAAGTACTTTATTTTATCTTAGTTAAACTTATATCTTAGTTCCTTGTTATTATTTTCTGTTAGACAAAACTATTTAGTGTTTGACGTAGAAGAAGACTCCTAGCTTTAGTGAAGTTTCTTTCGGATTCCTATTCGCTCTCGCTTTTGTTTTGATTGCTAGAATGATTGCTAGTATGAGTGCTTATGTGAATGATATGTTTGTTATATAGATTTCATCGGAGAGTGACGAGTAGTCTATCAAGTTATTTCTCGAGAAATTCTTCTTCGTCAACATCACAGGCAAGTCACTTTGATCATACTATCACCTATGTTTTATGCATCGTAGTTCTACCATCCTATGCCCAATTGCATGCTGCTTAGGTACTTGGAAATTTTAGTATAGATTGTAGTATCATGTGGTAGGCACACAACAACCCCGATACTTGGCCCGGGACGACAAATTTCATATTGCTATGCTTGAGTAGACGGGAATTCGGTTGAGTGCATAACACGACTGATGCGAGGTTGATTAAATAATCAAGACCGGTTAAGACAAGATTTTCAAGACCTCGGACGCAATGCAACTCTGGGTGAAGGACGGTTGATCGGCTCCCTGGAGAACCAAGTGGATGCCCGGGATGATGGGGACGGCCATGACATCCCGCGGAAAGCTTCACCCAGGCTCAAAGAGACGAACGGATATTTTCAAGACCCAAGGCTTACCTGCACAGCCACAAGTCATTATGGGCTCTGGCTTGGTTGGACAACGCGGCGACTCTGGACAGGCGGTGCTAGCAGATGTAGACGAACGGTAGGAATGGATGGGCACCGACAGGGATTCAGAGGGACCCGTTGAAAGACCATGTTTTGATCATCCGGTCTTCAAACACCCTGAAGTGCGAGGACATACACGGAGGCGATCAAATCTTGTGGGGAACGTGTGCAAAACTCTGCAGAGTACTCAAACCTAATCGATTAGCCGTGTCCATGGTCATGGACAACTTGAGCCAAAGGAACTGAAGTTATCTGGATTTCTCAACACCATTAAATATATTTGATGATGGTAATTATTGACAACTCGGGTACGAGAACTGGTTGGCGGAACCATCTCGTTAACAACCAACAATGTAGTAACATTTTGCTTTTAGCCCTCTTTTGTTGTAGGAGAAAAATTGCTTTTTGCTAAAAACTTATAGCCCCCACCTGCCATATATGCATATAGTATAGATGATTACTTTTTACCCCTCTCTTATGTGACTTGCCGGCATATTCAATATGCTGACCTACACGGCTGCAACATCTTATGTTGTAGATATTTTTCTTCGACGAGTAAGAGTACGATTCAGGGTTACGGTCTACACTCAACTTGCCGTTGGTGTTTATTGGGACTCCACTCCCTTGACTGCTTCCGCTGAAATAATTAAGCTATATATCAGTTTTACGCTATTTACATGTGATTGCACTTTGATATATACATTGATGTACTGTGTGTGCCAGCATACTGATCCAGGGATGGCACAGAAACACAGAGGCTTGACTCGTCTTGAGTCGGGTCGCTACACATACTTGTTGCGAAAGTTTTTATTAGTAATCGAAACAAAGTGCTAAGCGCATACTCCTAGGGGAAGGGTTGGTAGGTGTTAACCATCGCGCGATCCCGACCTCAACACAAAGCATGACAATCAATAGATCAATTATGCTCCGACTTCCTAACATAGCGGTTCACCATACGTGCATGTTACGGGAATCACTAACTTCAACACAAGTATTTCTAGATTCACAACACCCTACTAACATAACTCTTAATATTACCAAATCCATGTCTCAAAACTAATTAAGAGGAATCAAGACTTCTCTTTCTACTCAATGCACATGAAGATGGAGGTTTTTGTATCCTCTTTGGGTACCTATCACCTTTGGGACTACTTTCTTAGCATAAGCCAACTACCAAGTCACGCACCGCCGTGCTCTAAAAGATCTAAGTGAAGCACATAGAGCAAAATTATCTAGCTCAAAAGATATAAGTGAAGCACGATGAGCATTTCAGCAAAATCACGATGAGTGCATGTCTCTCTCTCTCTCTCAAAAAGGTGTGCAGAAAGGATGATTGTGACACAACAAAAAGAAAAGACACCTACGATACAAGACGCTCCAAGCAAAACACATATCATATGGTGAATAAAAATATAGCTCCAAGTAATGTTACCGATGAATTGAAGACGAAAGAGGGGATGCCTTCCCGGGGCATCCCCAAGCTTAGGCTTTTTGGTGTCCTTGAATTTGGCTTGGGATGTCTTGGGAATCTCCAAGATTGAGCTCTTTCCACTCCTTATCTCTTTGTCCATGAGAACACCACCCAAAACTTAAAAACTTCACAACACAAAACTTAAACAGAAATTCATGATAACATTAGCACAAGAAAAGAAACTACCACCTCTTTAGGTACTGTAGTAATCTTGATTTCTATTTATATTGGTGTTAGGCTACTATATTCTCAATTTTCCATGGCTAGTACCCCCCGATACTATCCATAGTTTCATCAAAACAAGCAACCAACTCAACAAAAACAGAATCTGTCAAAAACAGACCAGTCTGTACCAATCTGTATACTTCGTATACTTCTGTTACCTCACAAATTCTGAAACATTACGACTGCCTGGGAAAACAGTATGTCAACCAGCATCAAAAAGAATCATCTCAAAAGCTCTTTCTGAATAAAAATGAAAAATTATCTCGTGAGCGAAAAGTTTCTGTCTTTTTCTAGCAGGATCAAACAACCATCACCAAGACTAGTCATAAAGGTTTTGCTTGGCTCAAACACAAAAAGAAGCACAAAAAACACAATCATAACAGAATTATGATGGTGTGGACGCAACAATACAGAAAGAAAAGGATAAATTCATTGGGTTGCCTCCCAACAAGCGCTATTGTTTAACGCCCTTAGCTAGGCATAAGGCAATAGAATCACGTATCGTCGTCTCTCGTGCGCAAACCATAAGTGGCCCTCATCATGGATTCATAAGGCAATCTTATTTTCTTTATAGGAAAGTGCTCCATGCCCTTCTTTAAAGGAAATTCAAATCTAATATTCCCTTTCTTCATATCGATGACAGCACCGATAGTCCTTAGGAAAGGTCTACCAAGAATAATAGGGCATGTAGGATTGCAATCAATGTCAAGCACAATGAAATCCACGGGTACATAGCTCCTATTTGCAATAATAAGAACATCATTGATCCTTCCCATGGGTTTCTTGACAGTAGAATCCGCAAGATGCAAATTAAGAGAACACTCTTCAATCTCATTAAAACCCAGAACATCACATAAAGACTTTGGAATTGCGGAAACACTAGCACCCAAATCACACAAAGCATTGCATTCATAATTTTTGATTTTGATTCTGATAGTAGGTTCTCACTCATCATGAAGCTTTCTAGGGATAGAGACTTCCAATTCAAGTTTCTCTTCAAGAAATTTTATCATAGCTTCGACCATATGATCGGTAAAGGCCTTGTTTTGGCTATAAGCGTGTGGAGAGTTTAGCATGGATTGCATCAAGGAAATGCATTCAATCAAGTAGAAACTATCATAATTGAATTCCTTGAAATCCAAAGTAGTAATTTCATTACTACTCAAAGTTTTAATATCTTCTACTCCACTTTCAATGTTTTTAGCATCAATATAGATGGACTCCAAATCATTGGGGCCTTTTTCAACCAAAGTGGATTCATATCCAGCCCCATCATCATTGGGTTTGACACAAGAAAACAAAGATTCAACGGGAGTCACACTAAGCACTTTAAGATCTTCGTGATTCTTATCACGAGAACACGCCTTTTTAAGCCATTCATGTCTAGCACGAATTTGGGCAGTTCTTTCTTTGCTCTCACTCATGGAAACACATATAGTTTTAAAAGTTTCATCCATATTGATCTTGGGAGGATCACATGTAACTTTCAAAGCATCAATATCACTAGACATTCTATCAACGCTCTTAGCCAAATCATCGATTTTGAGTAGTTTTTCCTCTATGGACGCATTGAAAATATTTTGCGTGTTGATAAACTCTTTGATATTACTCTCTAGATCAGAGGGTAATCTATTGTAATTTCCATGAGTATTGTTGTAGGAGTTGCCAAAGTTATTAGAGGAGTTACTAGGAAAAGGCCTAGGAACATAGTTTCCTCTAAAAGCATTGTTGTTGCCAAAATTATTCCTACCAACAAAATTAACGTCCAAGCTAGCGTTGCTACTCTCAATCAAGGAAGACAAGGGCATATCATTAGGATCTAAAGGAGCCTTATACTAGCAACCAAATTCATTAACTCATCCATCTTAGCACTCAACGAGATAATTTCTTCTATGGCGTGTACCTTCTTACTAGTAGGTGTTCTTTTAGTGTGCCACTTTGAGTACTTCGTCATGATATTGTCTAGGAGTTTTGTGGCTTCTCCTAACGCGATTTACATGAACGTTCACCTCAGACGGAGTCCAAGATATTTCTAGAAGCGAAATTCAAGCCAGCGTAGAAGATTTGTATAATCATCCAAAGACTGAAGCCATGAGCGGGACAATTTCTAATCATCAATTTCATTCTCTCCCAAGATTGTGCTACATGTTCGTGATCAAGTTGCTTAAAATTCATGATATCATTACGGAGAGAGATAATCTTAGCCAGCGGAAAATACTTGGATATATAAGCATCTTTGCACTTATCCCAAGAATCGATACTATTTTTGGGAAAGACGAAAACCAAGTTTTTGCTCGATCTCGCAACGAGAAAGGAAAAAAGCTTCAATTTAATCACATCATTATCCACATCTTTCTTATTTTGCATATCGCAAATCTCAATGAAGGTATTAAGATGGGATGCGGCATCTTCACTAGGAAGGACGGAGAATTGCTCTTTCATAACAAGATTCAGCAAAGCGGCATTGATTTCGTATGACTCCGCTCTAGTGGCGGGAGCAATCGGAGTACTAATAAAATCATTATTATTAGTATTCGAGAAGTCACAAAGTTTGGTGTTTTCAGTCATGGTGACTTCAGCAAGCAAGCAAGCACACAAGCGAACAAGGAGCAAGCGAGAGAAAAGGGCGAACGAAAAGGCAAACGAAAAAGGCAAACGAAGAAAAGGGCAAATCTTTTTGTAAATTTTTGTTTTTCAGAAGTGGGGGAGAGGAAAATGAGAGGCAAAAAAAGTAAATGCAAGAGATGAGTTTGCGACACTTAGTTTGATGAGTTCTTGACTTGATCCTCCCTGGCAACGGCGCCAAAAATTCTTCTTGCTACTTCTCAAACAACAGAGCCAAAAATTGACACGTTGACGGAGACTTGCTTGCGTCGGTTGTTCCCTTGAAGAGGAAAGGGTAATGCAGCACAGGAGCAGTAAGTATTTCCCTCAGCTTGAGAACCAAGGTATCAATCCAGTAGGAGAATCTCGTCAAGTCTAGAGTACCTGCGCAAACACAAACGAGCTTGCACCCAACACTATAAAGGGGTTGTCAATCCCTTCAAGATTGATTGCAAAGTGAGATCTGAAGGCAGAAAGTGCAACGAAGTAAAAGAGTAAGGCTGAAAATATGGTTTGGAGTAGACCCGCGGGCCATAGTGTTCACTAGAGGCTTCTCTCAAAATAGCAAATATTACGGTGGGTGAACAAATTACTGTCGAGCAATTGATTGAACCGCGCAAAGTCATGACGATATCTAAGGCAATGATCATACATATAGGCATCACGTCCGACACAAGTAGACCGATACTTTCTGCATCTACTACTATTACTCCACACATCAACCGCTATCCAACATGCATCTAGTGTATTGAGTTCATGATGAACAGAGTAACACCTTAAGCAAGATGACATGATGTAGAGGGATAATCTCAAACCAATTATGAGAACCCCATCTTTTTACCCTTGATGTCAACAACGCGATGCGTGCTTCCCTACCCCTTCTGTCACTGGGTGAGGTCACCGCACGGTTGAACCCAAAACCAAGCACTTCTCCCATTGCAAGAATCATAGATCAAGCTGGCCAAACAAAACCCACAATTCGAAGAGAATTACAAGGATATGAAATCATGCATATAAGAGATCAGAAGAAACTCAAATAATATTCATAGATAATCTGATCATAAATCCACAATTCATCGGATCTGGACAAACACACCGCAAAAGAAGATTACATCGGATAGATCTCCATGAAGATCATGAAGAACTTTGTATTGAAGATCCAAGGGAGAGAAGAAGCCATCTAGCTACTAGCTATGGACCCGTAGGTCTATGGTGAACTACTCACGCACCATTGGAGAGGTCATGGTGTTCATGAAGAAGCCCTCCGTATCCGAATCCCCCCTCCGGCAGGGCACCAGAATATGCCCCAGATGGGATCTTGCGGAGGCAGAAGCTTGCAGCGGCGGAAAAGTACTTTCGATGATCTCCTGATTTTTTCTGAAAGTTTTGGGAATATATAGGCGAAAGACCTAGGGCAGAGGTGGCCCAGGGAGTCCACAAGCCTGGGAGGCGCGGGCCCCCCTGGCCGCGCCTAGGGGGCTTATGGGGTCCCTGGTGGCCCCCTGCCCTGGTTCTCAGGCTCCCCGATCTTCTTCTGTTTCGAAAAAAATCTTTTTGGAAGTTTCGTTCCGTTTGGACTCCGTTTGAAATCCTCCTCTGAAAAGGGTCAAAAACACGGAAAAAATAGGAACTGGCACTTGGCACTGATTTAATAAGTTAGTCCCAAAAAGATATAAAAGGCATACAAAACATCCAAAGTTTGACAAGATAATAGCATGAAACCATCGAAAATTATAGATACGTTGGAGATGTATCAATCATCCCTTGGACGTGTCAGGAATTCCATAAGAAGCCAAGTGCAAAAGATACTTGGGAAATAAGATGTACAGGAGAGTCAAGTTTTGATCGTGTTGAACTGTGGGTTACGGGCCCACCATGTGGGTAAGAAAAGAAAGAGCGGTGACATGTTGCTTGGTTAGGGTAGCAAGACATGTTAGAGGATAGCCTATCAGTTATGTTAGCAACAACATCGGTACAAAGGGCGGGGAATGAATAGAACCGTTTTCCTGGTCGTTAAGACGTGGCGAACCAATAGGCATAGTTCTCGTCCACCAGCAGCTACCAGAATGTTATCCACAATAGTAACAGGGTCTTACTGATATAGTTGTACACCGAGTTTTTACCTAAGCAGGGAATTACCAGTGCTTAGCTAAGTTAGATTATCAGGAAGGTTTAATAGACCAATGTGAAGGAAAATGTGTTCACACACAAGTATTAGAGTATATCTTTCCCAAGGAAAACAGAGCATGGTATATATGATAGGTCATCAAGTACATAACCATTTAGATAAAGGGGCAAGGAGAATCATAATGTTTACCCATACAATATTGTATGGATAATTGATCAAGAACATTTTAGCATTGCTTCCAATGTTCCTGTTGACATTTGAAGTACCACATTCATGCTTCGATGGGGCATTGACATGGTCATCAGCTAGTGGTCGGACTTTGGGTACACAAAGGATCCATGAGGAACAACTTATAAAATAATTCATACAATTTCCTCATGGAAGAAAGGCTAACCTTACTAAGAAGATAATATAACAAAAGGTCCTCCGGCCAGGTGTGCTAGACAAGACATCACCTTACCAGTTTACACAAAGAACAAAGTTATAATTCTTGGAAAACATTCCAACCATCATATCTACCCGAGATTCAGAACTGATTGATCTCGGGATACGTGAGACTCAGGATGCGTGAAAAGAAAAGAGGGCAACAAAAATTGATGAGATGATGATGCAAGATTCTCGGGATATGAACTACGAAAGCAAGTCTTGAATCATGAGTTGGATTGTAAGACACATGAACACAATGTCAAGACATTCGTGCCCACATGGAACTCTTACAACAAAATGCAACCCAGTTCTGATTTGGAAACCATCATCGAGGATATCAAAGTACTAGCGTAAGTATGAATTAGCTCTTACGTAGAGCTTATTTTCCCAGATCAAATCAATCAGTAGATTGGTGTGCTAGGAAATAAATATGGAGTGAAGGTATAAAATCTATCAAACCATAGAATACTTTGCACATGCATGAATAAATTGGAACGATTCCAGAGGAAGTCAAACCAATTTTTCTCATAATCACGGCGGCAAAAATGCACATGAACTTAGAGAAAAACACTTCTTTTATCAAACATATTCTTCACGAGCTAGGCACAAAGATAATGCTTTCAAGATTTTCAACACTAGATTAAATGTTCATCATGAACCACGAAGAAGATGAGGATGTGGCGGATGGGCTCAGTAAGAATTCATCGAGATTTCCACAAAGATAGATTTCCACGATTGAGAGAACAAGGTGATAGCATTGGTCAAATTAGATGATATATTGAGGTATGCCCAAGGGAAACATCCATAATTAAACATTACTCCAAAGGTGCACTCGGAAATACAGACTCAGTAGCACGACCAATGCTAAAATGGTGAGTCAACAACCAACAAACTAAGAATGAAACTATCAGCCATTAACTTTGATACGTCTCAAACGTATCCATACTTTTTAATGGTTTCATGTTGTTATCTTGTCAACTTTGGATGTTTTATGTACCTTTTATATCTTTTTTGGGACTAACTTATTAATTCAATGCCAAGTGCCAATTCCTGTTTTTTCTGTGTTTTTGACTCTTTTCAGATCTGATTTTGGAACGGAGTCCAAAGAGAAGAAGATCGAGGGACTTGAGGGCCAAGGCAGGAGAGCCACAGGGGGTCCACAAGCCCTGTAGCCGCCACCAGGGGGCCCGCGACTACCAAGCTTGTGCCCCCCCTGGAGCTCCCCTGCCCTAGCTCTTTGGCCTATAAATTCCCTAAAATCGCACAAAAACTCAGGGCATCCATGAAAACACTTTTCCGCCGCCGAAAGCATCCGTTTCCGCGAGATCTCATCTGGAGACCCTTCCCGGTGCCCTGCCGGAGGGGACTTTGGAGTTGGAGGGCTTCTACATCAACATCATCGCCTCTCCAATGACTCGTGAGTAGTCCACTTCAGACCTACGGGTCCGTAGTTAGTAGCTAGATGGCTTCTTCTCTCTCTTGGATCTTCAATACAAAGTTCTCCATGATCTTCATGGAGATCTATCCGGTGTAATCCTCTTTGGCGGTGTGTTTGTCGAGATCCAATGAATTGTGGATTTGTGATAAGATTATCTATGAATTATATTTGAGTCTTTGCTGATTTCTTATATGCATGATTTGATATCCTTGTAAGTCTCTCCGAGTCTTGGGTTTTGTTTGGCCAACTAGATCTATGATTCTTGCAATGGGAGAAGTGCTTGGTTTTGGGTTCATTCCGTGCAGTGACCTTTCCGAGTGACATAAGGGGCAGCAAGGCACGCATCGTGTTGTTGCCATCAAGGGTAACAAGATGGGCTTTCATCATAGATTTGAGATTGTCCATCTACATCATGTCATCTTGCTTAAGGCGTTACTCTGTTCTTATGAACTTAATACACTAGATGCATGCTGGATAGCGGTCGACGTGTGGAGTAATAGTAGTAGATGCAGAAAGTATCGGTCTACTTGTTTTGGACGTGATGCCTATATATATAATCATTGCCATAGATAACGTCACGACTTTGCGCAGTTCTATCAATTGCTCGACAGTAATTCGTTCACCCACCGTCTACTTGCTTTCATGAGAGAAGCCACTAGTGAACACTACGGCCCCCAGGTCTATTCACAACTATCATCTCCACTTTTACTTTTACTTTTCTTTGTTTCCTTTTGCTTCCAGTTCTCACTTTGCAAACAATCTATAAGGGATTGACAACCCCTTCATAGCGTTGGGTGCAAGCTCTTTGTGTTTGTGCAGGTACTTGTGACTTGACGCGATCCTCCCACTGGATCGATACCTTGGTTCTCAAACTGAGGGAAATACTTACCGCCGTTGTGCTACATCACCCTTTCCTCTTCAAGGGAACACCAACGCAAGGGTCCAAGGCCACCGGGAAATCCTTTGCATATTTGCCAAGGAAGTCCCTATAGGCGTAGCCCGTAGCAAAAGGATGCTTGGCGCCGTTGCCAGGGAAGGTCTGTTGACGCAGTAGCAGAGGGATTTCTGGCGCCGTTGCCGGGGAGAGATCAAGTCAAGATCTATCAAAGTAGGTGCCGCAAACTCATCTCTTGCATTTACTTTGTTTGCTAGTTGCCTCTCGTTTTCCTCTCCCCCACTTCACCAATTTGCCTTTTTTTCATTTGCCTTTTTCGTTCGCCCTTTTCTCTTGCTTGCTTTCTGTTTGCTTGTGTGCCATGTGCCTTCAATATGCTTGCATCTTCGCTTGCTGAAAATCTAGTGATATGGATACTCATCCACTTGCTAATCTCTTTAAGAGATCCAATTATGTTGATCCAATTGCTAGTGCGTTGAGTGCACTTGACTATCTTTATGGAGTTTTGCTTGAGATGCGTGAATCTGAAAATTGTGAGGAAGAAATTTATGAAGTGATTCATGAGGGCTCCTTGGATGAAAAGCATGATTGCAATGGTTTCACTATAAATTCTATTAGTGACAATCATGCTAAAAATTTGCAAAACCCTAAGCTTGGGGATGCTAGTTTTGCTGTGTCCACTACTTGTTGCAAGAAATTTGTTTAAGCCTCATGATGAATATGATATTTGCAATATTATTGAAAGTGGGTTTGGAGAAGTCATGACTTTAGTTGATGATAATCCCACTATTTTTGAAGAGCGTCAACTTTGCATGCATGTGGATCATGAAAAGAATATCCTATGTGATAGTTACATTGTTGAATTCGAATATGATCCCCCATGTAATGAGAGAGGAAAATATTGTGGTAGAAACTTCCATATCACTAAATCACCTCTCGTGATGTTGAGATTGCTCTTTTCTCTTTCTTCTTCCTTGCATATGGTAGTTATCACTCTTGATAACTTGTTTTCCTATAAAATGCCTATGCATAGGAAGTATGTTAGACTTAGATGTGATTTTCACATGCTTTAGGATGCTCTCGTTGTGCTTCAATTCTTGTCTTTTGTGTGAGCGTCATTGAATGCCTAGCTAAGGGCGTTAAACAATAGCGCTTGTTGGGAGGCAACCCAACGAATCTATCCTTTTTATTTCTGTTTTTTGTTTTCCACACTTTCATAATTATGTTATGATTGTGTTTTTTCTGTTTCTTTTGCGTTTGTGCCAAGTAAAACCATTATGATTAGTCTTGGGGATGATCGTTTGGTCATGCTAGAAAATACAGAAACTTTCCGCTCACGAAAAGAATTTTCATTTTTTTTTCTGTAAGAGATTTTGAGTTGACTCTTTTTGCTGCTTATTGTTAAGAAAATTCTTCAGACGGTCGTAATTTTTCAGAATTTGTGAAGTACCAGAAGTATATGAAGTATACAGATTGCTACAGACTGGTCTGTTGTTAACAGATTCTGCTTTTGTTGAGCTGGTTGCTTATTTTGATGAAACTATGGATAGTATCGGGGGTATTAGCCATGGAAGATTGAAAACACAGTAACCCAACATCAACATAAGTAGAATTTAAGTTTTCTACAGTACCTAAGGAAGTGGTGGTTTGCTTTCTTATACTAATGTTATCACGAGTTTCTGTTTAAGTTTCGTGTTGTGAAGTTTTCAAGTATTGGGTGAAGTTCTTATGGACAAAAAGATAAAGAGTGGAAATAGCTCAAGCTTGGGGATGCCCAAGGCACTCCAAGTTGTTTCAAGGATGTCGTAAAATCCTAAGCTTGGGGATGCCCCGGGAAGGCATCCCCTCTTTCGTCTTCAATCCATCGGTAACGTTACTTGGGGCTATATTTTTATTCACCACATGTTATGTGTTTTGCTTGGAGCGTCTTGTATCATAGGAGTCTTTTATTTTTGTTGTGTCACAATCTTCCTTGCTGCACACCTAGAGAGAGAGACATGCACTCACCGTGATTTTGTAGAGCTTCACATATATCCTTTGGTTAGACAATTCAGCTCACATGTGCTTCACTTATATCTTTTGAGCTAGTTGATTTTTCTCTATGTGCTTCACTTATATCTTTTAGAGCACGGAAGCGCGTGGCTTGGTAGTTGATCTATGCTATGAAAGTAGTCTCAAAAGGGGTAGTTATCCAAAGGGATATGAAAACTTCCACCTTCATGTGCATTGAGTAGTTAGAGAAGTTTGATTCATCTCAATTAGTTTTCAGTTGTGGTTGTGGTAATATTGAAGTTATACTAGTAAGGTGTTGTGGATCTAGAAATACTTTTGTTGAAGTTAGTGATTCCCGTAGCATGCACGTATGGTGAACCTCTATGTGATGAAGTCTGAGCATGATTAGTCCATTGATTGTCATCCTTTGTGTGGCGGTCGGGATCGCGCGATGGTTTGTACCTACCAACCCTTCCCCTAGGAGTATGCGTTGAATGCTTTGTTTCAATTACTACTAAATTTTTTGCAACAAGTATATGAGTTCTTCATGACTAATGTTGAGTCCATGGTTTATATGCACTTTCACCTTCCACCATCACTATCTTCTTTAGTGCCGTGCAACTTTCGCCGGTGCACAAAACCCACCATTAGCCTCCCTCAAAACAGCCACCATACCTACCTACTATGGCTTTTTCAAAGCTATTCAGAGATATATTGCCATGCAACTACCACCATGACATGTGCCACCACTTCTAAATTGCCATTGCATGATCGTAAGATAGCTAGAATGATGTTTCCATTAATGTCTATGCCATGCTAGATCATTGTCACGGTACACTACCGAAGGCATTCCATATAGAGTCATCATTGCTCTAAGTTTTGAGTTGTAAGTGTCATGATCATCATTGATGGAGCATTGTCCCATGTGAGGAAATAAAAGAGGCCAGCGAAGCCCATATACAAAAAGAGGCCAAAGATGCCCACCCAAAAAAAGAGGCCAAAGAGCCCACCAAAAATATGAGAGAAAAAGAGAGAAGGGACAATGCTACTATCCTTCCACACTTGTGCTTATTAAGCACCATGATCTTCATGATTGAGAGTCTCTCGTTTTGTCACCACCATATAGCTAGTGGGAAATTTTCATTATATAACTTGGCTTGTATGTTCCAATGACAGGCTTCCTCAAAATTGCCTTAGGTCTTCGTGAGCAAGCAAGTTGGATGCACACCCACTAGTTTTCTTAGAGCTTTCACATACTCTTAGCTCTAGTGCATCATTTGTATGGCAATCCCTACTCATTCACATTGATATCTATTGATGAGCATCTCCATAGCTCATTCATATGCCTAGTTAATGTGACCATCTTCTCCTTGTTTGTCTTGCAACCTCCACTACACTCCATTATAATTATAGTGCAAAAACCATGGCTCACCCTCATGTATTGCGTGAGAGTTGAAAAGTTTTGATAAAGTAAAAGTGTGAAAACAATTACTTGGCCAATACCGAGGTTGTGCATGATTTAAATTTGTTGTGCAAGGATGATAGAGCATAGCCAGACTACATGATTTTGTAGGGATAACTTTCTTTTGGCCTTGTTATTTTGAAAGTTCATGATTACCTTGATAGTTTTCTTGGAGTATTATTGTCTCCACGTCAATAGCAAACTATTGTTTTGAATCTAATGGATCTGAACATTCACGTCACATAAGAGGAGTTACAAAGGACATCTATGCTAGGTAGCATGAAAGCATCAAAAATTCATTCTTTATCACTTCCCTACTCGAGGACGAGCAGGAGTTAAGCTTGGGGATGCTTGATACGTCTCAAACGTATCTATAATTTTTGATGGTTTCATGTTGTTATCTTGTCAACTTTGGATGTTTTATGTACCTTTTATATCTTTTTTGGGACTAACTTATTAATTCAATGCCAAGTGCCAATTCCTGTTTTCTCTGTGTTTTTGACTCTTTTCAGATGTGATTTTGGAACGGAGTCCAAACGGAATAAAATCCCCGAAATAAATTTTTCCAGAACAGAATAAGATCGGGGGACTTGAGGGCCAAGGCAGGAGAGCCACAGGGGGCCCACAAGCCTTGTAGCCGCCACCAGGGGGGCCCGCGACTACCAAGCTTGTGCCCCCCCTGGAGCTCCCCTGCCCTAGCTCTTTGGCCTATAAATTCCCTAAAATCACAGAAAAAATCAGGGCATCCACGAAAACACTTTTCCGCCGCCGCAAGCTTCCGTTTCCGCGAGATCTCATTTGGAGACCCTTCCCGGTGCCGTGCCAGAGGGGACTTTGGAGTTGGAGGGCTTCTACATCAACATCATCGCCTCTCCAATGACTCGTGAGTAGTCCACTTCAGACCTACGGGTCCGTAGTTAGTAGCTAGATGGATTCTTCTCTCTCTTGGATCTTCAATACAAAGTTCTCCATGATCTTCATGGAGATCTATCCGATGTAATCCTCTTTGGTGGTGTGTTTGTCGAGATCCGATGAATGGTGGAATTGTGATCAGATTATCTGTGAATTATATTTGAGTCTTTGCTGATTTCTTATATGCATGATTTGATATGCTTGTAAGTCTCTCTGAGTCTTGGGTTTTGTTTGGCCAACTAGATCTATGATTCTTGCAATGGGAGAAGTGCTTGGTTTTGGGTTCATACCGTGCGGTGACCTTTCCGAGTGACAGAAGGGGCAGCAAGGCACGCATCGTGTTGTTGCCATCAAGGGTAACAAGATGGGCTTTCATCATAGATTTGAGATTGTCCATCTACATCATGTCATCTTGCTTAAGGCGTTACTCTGTTCTTATGAACTTAATACACTAGATGCATGCTGGATAGCGGTCGACGTGTGGAGTAATAGTAGTAGATGCAGAAAGTATCGGTCTACTTGTTTTGGACGTGATGCCTATAGATATAATCATTTCCATAGATAGCGCCACGACTTTGTGCGGTTCTATCAATTGCTCGACAGTAATTCGTTCACCCACCGTCTACTTGCTTTCATGAGAGAAGCCACTAGTGAACACTACGGCGCCGGGTCTATTCACAACTATCGTCTCCACTTTTACTTTTACTTTTATTTTTTTCCTTTTTGCTTTCAGCTCTCACTTTGCAAACAATCTATAAGGGATTGACAACCCCTTCATAGCGTTGGGTGCAAGCTCTTTGTGTTTGTGCAGGTACTTGTGACTTGACGCGATCCTCCCACTGGATCGATACCTTGGTTCTCAAACTGAGGGAAATACTTACTGCCGTTGTGCTACATCACCCTTTCCTCTTCAAGGGAACACCAACGCAAGGCTCCAAGGCCGCATGGAAATCCTTTGCATATTTGCCAAGGACGTCCCTATAGGCGTAGCCCGTAGCAGAAGGATTCCTGGCGTCGTTGCCAGGGAAGGTCTGTTGATGCAGTAGCTAACTTCAAGGCAATAGGGTGCCAGAAGTATTGGAATCGCACATGAGAGTTCCTTTGTCGGTATTCCAGTTAGAAACAACAGGGGGACCAAGAAATGGATGGTGATGGCGAGAAGTATCACGATATCAAGGATTCTTAAGAGGCACAACAATGCCCACAACATTCTTGACATAAAACATTGTAATACTCCAAGGTAGAACATAACATAAGCTGGATAGCAAGGAACTCAAGGGACAACACAAAATACGAACAAATTTGTGTCGGGGGGAGGCAATAAGGTTGTCGATGATAACACAAATCATTGAGGGGCAAGGATGGTATTTCTCATCATGAATTCGTTTGCTATCCTGGAATAGCTCAGAATGGTGATGATCATGACACATTTGTCGACAAGTTTCATGAAGATGTAATCGTTTAGCAATGATATCAAGCAAAGGAATGGTGAAGCGAAAGGTTGTCGGAACCATATAAAAGATTGCTAGCTCAAAATCAAAATTACCTTTTCAAGACAACCAACATGATGTTGCAAGCTTGATGTAATCCTAGAACACTATTGGAAATGTGTTTCGGGGATGAAGAACAGAGATAGCATGGTCAAGCTCTAACATGACGGTGATTTTGTATCCTAATAGCTTGGAATGACATGATCGAGTACAAACTCATAAGCAAGAAGATTGCTAAGATTTTTTGAATCGCAATGTGTACTCAATTCAGTTATCGATGTCCTTAAGCATCCAACAACTCAGAACATGAGGTGACTAGAATCAGCGAATATCATAGTTGATGAGGAGCTCATAAGAAGTTATATAGCTCCGTGATAATCTCGACATACCAGAGATAATACTCAGAGGTAGACCAGAATAGACATTAGACTAGTGTATTGATTTGTGGAAGACAAGCACTTTAAATTATCAGGGAATGAAAGCAAAGAAGAAGAACACGGTCTTAACCACGATTTCCAAGGAGAAGATCACATATACCACATCAAATTATAACAAGGGAATCTTATTGTTACGAAAAGCTTCCATGATAAGACATACATTGGGTCCATGGGCATGAATAGATAGTTCTAGGTCGAATCCCGCTCATCAGTGCATCACCTACCATTTAGTCCTCACCTTCGATGAAGTTGTAGCTTGGAAATATAATCTCGCAAAACACCAGAAGAGTAATACTCGTGAAAACTCTTGGGTTCACGGGATTAGGGAAAGCATATGTTCAACCCAACGGGGCATCTTAGGAACATATACCACAAACTTCAAGAGTGATTAACACACGCCTGAAGAGCATGCCTCACAAAAGCATAGATTACAACTTATCATAGGGAGAAGACACAATTTACCAATGGCATCATGTATGAGGGGAAGAATATCAAAAGAATTTTGAATGTGAAGGATGCTATCGGATAATAAACCAACAATGGGTCTGGTGGTATAGAAAGGACCTAATGTGGGTATTGATGACGAGATGATGTATATACTTCTCGCACCCCGTTGGTTACCCCAAGTGGAAGGTTGAGATGTAGTCAGTAGCAAGTTTTACCTCACACGGGAACTGTAAGGTTTATCGAACCAGGAGGACTCCTAGGAACAACAAGTAGGTGTCTCCTGTCCTGGTCAGCACAAGACGTGGACCTGCACACACAACAAATAACTTTGCTCCCAACGAGTACAGAGAGGTTGTCAATCTCTCCGGCCTTGTAGTTTGCAAAGGTTCAAAACACAAGCGGGAAGGTAATAGTGATTGCAACGGAAAACTAAATAAAAGCGGTAAATGATGGAGGTGTAAACAATGATGGTGATATGGACCGGAGTCACATGATGTTCACTAGTGATGTCTCTCTCCCAAAAGACAATAAACAACTATGCTTGGGTAAAGAAATCACACTTGGGAAATTGACATAATTATGAATGCACCGAATGCTAATTATGCTACTTGATTGTTAGAGGTTCAATGGTAATGGGCAATACGCCAAGACAAGTAGACCATTTATTCATCAGCATCTACTTACTAATCATCCACCTTGATATATCTATCCCGAACATCTCTCCGGTATTAAGTTGCGAGCCCCATCCAAAGTGTAAACACAAAGCAACGGACAACTGCATTAACGAACTATGCGCAAGGTAAAAAAATCCTTGCAACTGTGGTCACAAGCACCGTTGTTTTCTCCCTGGTGGCAACAAGCACATCCCCTAGTCTCATGTTTTTTTCACTCAAGCTAGACATCGAGGGGCATGAACCCACAATCATGCATAATGCTCCCTCTTGGAGTTACAATCTACTACTCGGCCAAAGCAATAAATAGCAACGGAGAACATGCATGAATCACTAAGGAACATAATATAAAAGGATAATCAAATATATAACTCATAACAATCTGAACATAATCTCATAATCCATCGGATCCCACCAAACCGAGCATAGCAATAGCAAGAGAATTACATAGATGCTTGATCATGTAGGGTAGCTCACAAGGACTAACCACTGAAGCACGAGATTGGAGAGAAGACATCACATATCTACTGGTCAAGGACTCATGGTCCAAGGAGGACTACTCACGGTACGTCCGGGAAGCGTCCATGGCGGTGGAGAAGCTCTAGGAGGTCAATCCTCCCTCCGAGAGGGTGCCGGGAAGAGGTCTTTTGACGCTCCCGATCTCGGAAGTGCTGCGGCGGCGGAACGATGGCGAAATTTGCGATTCTGGAAGTTGTGGAAGGTTTTCCTCTCGGGACTCTAAATATTGGCCAAAGGAGGGCAGCGGAGGAGGTGGGACCCACCGAGGCAGCCTCGTGCCATGGCCTAGGGCCTGGCCGTGCCAGCAGGTCGCCTGGGAGGCCCCTCTCCCCCCTTTGGCCCAACTTCGGTGATCCGGAAGCTTCTGTTTCGCTGATTTTTTATATTTTTTTTCTCGAATTTTTCGAGCTTCGAAAAATTGGGTAAAAGCCCCTGCAAAATAGACATCAGCAGACAGAAATTGGCACTAGGTGCATTGAGTTAGTAGGTTAGTCCAATTATGTGTAAAATGGTATAAAAGTGTAGCAAAAGATATACCAATGTCTGCCAAAAGATAATGGAACAAACGGAAATTATAGATACGTTTGGGACGTATCAACATCCCCAAGCTTAATTTCTGCTTGTCCTCGAGTAGATAAATGATAACACAATAATTTATGTGGTGACATGCTAACACACATATAACAACTTCAAAGAAAAGCAAGTGATATATGCAATTCAAGTCAAGACAATAACAAGCAAGAGTTTATATCTAGTATTGAATTTAGCAAGGTAAGAACATAAAGGTGCAAGAGCTCTCGCTGTCCGTGACTCGAATGTCTCCAAATGGTGTTTGCGTGCAAGAAGTGGGAGATGGGTTGAGATCATAAAATATTTTAAATTGAGAACTCAATCTACTAAAATTTAACACTTGGTCTCCTTCGGAATTTTATTTTGACTCATCCCCAGACCACTAGTCACGCACAAGTCAAAATGATCCTCTCCCTTTCGATTTTGAGCATTCATGCAATGCATGAGCGTAAGCAAGATATGTTGGAACTTGATGGAAAATAGAATAATGATGGGGAAGGAAGACAAAAAAGTGTGATAGGATCACATCAATGAGGACAACCATAAGCGAGAGAAAGCCAAATGATAGATATGATGTAAGGAGTAGGGATTGCCATGTAATGGATGCACATATGAGCTAAGGTAAGCTCTCCAATGGAACTAGTGGGGGTGCATCCAACTTGTTTGCTCATGAAGACCTAGATCTCATTTGAGGAGGCTCGTCATTGGAATATACAAACCAAGTTCTATAGTGTAAGGGTCCCCACATAGTTATGCATGAATGATAATCTCTATGTACTAGCAATATAGCAATGGTGTACGAGTGTGGATCTTTCAAAAGGAATAGTAGTGTTGCCCCTTCTCTCTTTTTATTTCTTTTTTTATTTTTCTTTTTTCTTTTTATTTTTTTGTGGCGTCTTTGGCTCTTTCTTTTTATCTCTCATTTGACCTCTTTGGGATCTTTTGTTTGTCCTCTTTGGGATCTTTTCCTCACTTAAGGGCAACACTCTATGTTTTACATGAATAAAAAGAAAAATCATCACACTTTATAAGAAGTGCTCAACATAAAGACAAGTGAAAACTTCCATGATGTATGCAAATTTATGCCTCTGCCAGTGTAGCAGGATATGTAATCATACTAGCGCGTCATGTAGCAATAATTGGAGAAAGGCCCAACTATCATGCGGCTCTACGATCAAGCAAAAGCATGTATGACATGAAGATCAAGTCATGAGATGGTGGATGTTGCATGGCAATGTATCTCGGAAAGGCTATGGAAATGCCTTAGTAGGTAGGTATGGTGGTTGTTTTGAGGAAAGATATAATGAGGCTTATGTATGGCAGAGTGTATCATGTCATGGGTTTGGATGCACCGGTGGAGTTTGCACCAACTCTCAATGTGAGAAAGGGCAATGCACGGTACCAAAGAGGCTAGCGAAATATGGATGGTGGAAGTGCCAACAATCGAATACTCACATTAGTCCGAAGAACTCATACACTTATTATCGGTAACTCTCTATCTAGTTAGGAAATTCACAAAGAGACAAGTACCCTGAGGAGGAGTGTTTGGGGGTTTGATTATCCTTGCGCATCCTCGACTCATGGTAACGTGAGGGTACTCTATATATTCCTACCCCTCCAGAGGTTAGCGATCAATTTAGTAGCTAGAGTTCTCAACTAATTTTAGTTTTTGAAAAACACACGGATTTCCCAAAATACGACATCTATCACTAATAGGCTCAAGCTCTTGGCACCAATAGTCCAAACATTACTCAAATCAATACCTCAAAACTATTGCAAGTTACTACTATACTTAAATAGCAACCTCGGTTACCTACTCATGCAAGACACACAACTCAATGCAACGAGCTAACTCTCTAAACAAGATAAGCATGATAACTCAAGAGAGTTCCAAAAGCAACCTAAACATGAAAACTAAGAGCTAAACATGACAGTAGCTACGGAAAGATGAAGAACACACAAAAAAGATAAGCATGAAAACCTATGTTGTGTTCTAGAGTAGAATGGAGCGTGTCTCTCTCCTAAACAAGGTAGGCTAGGTTCCGAATTTTTATGAACAACAAGTTAAACTAAATCAAACTAAAGAGAAATAGAGGGACGATCCAAGCATAGCACATAACATATGAAGTGATAAAAATATAGCATGGAGATGGACGAACTGATGATTCTTGATAGAGAAGGGGATGCACGGGAGCATACCCAAGCTTAGACGCTTGAGTCTCCTTGAATATTTCTTGGGGTGCATGGGGGCATCCCCAAGCTAGAGCGCTTGACACTCCTATATCTTCTTTCATCATCTCCCATCGCATACTTGAAAACTCCCTTCATATGAAACTCATCATAAGCTGATTAGAGTGGTTAGTACCCTTAATAAAATAATTCATTACCTACTGGAAATAAAGATTTTCATGTAAATATAATGCTTCTTATGATTGCCAAAAGGTTTTGGCAAATAAAAAGTAAGCTTAGGATTTACAAAACAACGAAAATGCAAAACATGGCAGAATGTGTGAAAAACAGAACATCATGTAGTAAATAATTTATTCGGGGTACTTATGAAACTCAAATCAAACAACTCAGAACATAAGCCAGAAACAAAATTACATATAGCATGTTGTCAAAACAATTCACATAAAAAAATATGATCTGGTGATTTTTGGTGAATTGTTCTGTCAAGTAGACAAAATCTGTTTCTGGACAGCATGTCACAATTTCTGAACTTTCTTGCAATCGGAGGCTATAACTTGGCACAAAGCTTAAAAATAAAGATACAATGATGTTGCTACAGTAGTAACAAGCATCAAGACCACTAAAACAGAAAGTAAAAACAAATTGGGTTGCCTCCAAACAAGCGCTTTCTTTTATGCCTTTGAGCTAGGCATAATGCAAGAAGGAGGATCAAGATTCTCCGAGGTCATCGGAATTATAAAAACCTTCAAACGGATCCACAACAAGTTCATCCTTATTTTTCCTAGAGAACGGGTACGTAACTTTCGCTTTCCCACATAAGCGTATGTGTCCTTTACCTGTATCAATGAAGCCTCTCATGGCTCGGAGGAAGTCCCTTCCAAGCACTATATTCCCTTTGTTGGGCACCATGATGAAGAAATCAACCGTTGCATTCCTTTTAGGGAATGTAACATGGACATCTTCTACCTTTCCCTCATCACAATCTAAGAAATCTTCTTTAGCTATAATATCACCAGAGTGTTGGCACCATATATAGAGACCATAATAAAAATTTCTAAGCACAAATTTGATAGGTATCCCAGGCATAATTCTTTTATGTGCTTCAGAAATTCTATCCCATGCTTCCTTCATATATTCTCCATTCCTTTGATGGAAATCTAGGACCTTAGATTCCTTCCAAGCATCAACTCTTAAGATGCTTGACAACTAAAAGCAAAGTAACTAATTTGTTTGTGGTTTTTGGTATAAGACTCTAAAGGAAAAACTAGAAAGTAAACTAACAAGACTAAAAAGCAAAGGTAAAGGATAGCGTGCAACTCCCCTATCTTGAAGACTCGAGCCCCCAGCAACGGCGCGAGAAAACTTTGCTTGATGAGGAGATGATATATATACTTGTCGCACCCCGTTTTTTTACCCCAAGTGGAAGGTTGAGATGTAGTCAGTAGCAAGTTTTCCCTCACACGAGAACTGTAAGGTTTATCAAACCAGGAGGACTCCTAGGATCAACAACTTGGTGTCTCCTGTCCTGGTCAGCAAAAGACGTGGACCTGCACACACACAACAAATAACTTTGCTCCCAACGAGTACACAGAGGTTTTAAATCTCTCCGGCCTTGTAGTTTGCAAAGGATCAAACCACAAGCGGGAAGGTAATAGTGATTGCAACAGAAAAGTAAATAAAAGCGGTAAATGATGGATGTGTAAACAATGATGGTGATATGGACCGGGGTCACATGATGTTCACTAGTGATGTCTCTCTCCCAAAAGACGATAAACAACTATGCTTGGGTAAACAAATCACAGTTGGGCAATTGACAGAATTATGAACGCACCACAATGCTAATTATGCTACTTGATAGTTAGAGGTTCAATAGTAATGGGTAGTACGCCAAGATAAGTAGACCGTTTATTCATCAGCATCTACTTACTAATCATCCACCTTGAGATATCTATCCAAAACATCTCTTTAGTATTAAGTTGTGAGCCCCACCCAAAGTGTAAACTCAAAGCAACGGACAACCGCATTAACAAACTATGCGTAAGGTAAACAATCCTTGCAACTGTGGTCACAAGCACCGTTGTTTTCTCCGTGGTCGCAACAAGCACATCCCCTAGTCTCATGTTTCTGTCACTCAAGCTAGACATCGAGGGGCATGAACCCACAATCATGCATAACGCTCCCTCTTGGAGTTACAATCTACTACTCGGCCAAAGCAATAAATAGCAACGGAGAACATTCATGAATCACTAAGGAACATAATATAAAAGTATAATCAAATATATAGCTCATAATAATCTGAATATAATCTCATAATCCATTGGATCCCAACAAACCGAGCATAGAAATAGCAAGAGAATTACATAGATGCATTGATCATGTAGGGCAGCTCACAAGGACTAACCATTGAAGCACAAGATTGGAGAGAAGACATCACATAGCTACTGGTCATGGACTCATGGTCCAAGGAGGACTACTCACGGCACATTCGGGAAGCGTCCATGGCGGTGGAGAAGCTCCCGGAGGTCAATCCTCCCTCTAGCAGGGAGCCGGGACGAGGTCTCCTGACGCTCCCGATCTCGGAAGCGTTGCGATGGCGAAACGATGGAGAAATTAGCGATTCTAGAAGTTGTGGAAGTTTTTCCGCTCGGGACTCTAAATATAGGCCAAAGGAGGGCACCGGAGGAGGTGGGACCCACCCAGGCGGCCTCCTGGCGGGGCCTAGGTCCTGGCCGCGCCATCAGGTCGTCTAGGAGGCCCCTAGCCCCCCTCTTGCCCAACTTCGGTGATCCGGAAGTTTCTGTTTTGCTGATTTTTTATATATTTTTCTGGAATTTTTGGGCTTTGGAAAATGGGTAAAAGCCCCTACAAAATAGACATCAACAGACAGAAACTAGCACTAGGTGCACTGAGTTAGTAGGTTAGTCCAAATATGTGTAAAATGATATTAAAGTGTAGCAAAACATATAACAATGTCACCCAAAAGATCATGGAACAAGCAAAAATTATAGATACGTTTGGGACGTATCAGGTATCGTTACCCAATCAAACAAATAAGAAAAGCAAGGCATCGGATTAAAGAACATCTGAAAAATATTGATACTTAAATACCAAAGGAATTATGATTTCCAGGTTGGTGTATCAGAATCAGATGCTCTGATCAAATACAAGTAAGTTGAATGGACTTAGATGGACAATCAATCAAGGTTGATTTGGTGAGAACCATGTCCTATTTGGAAAGACGAGTGAGTCGGACAGATAATTTATGAGGATCAACTAATGATTGCATGCACTCACACAGGTTAAATCAATATGATCAAAGGATAATAACAAAGGGTTTTTACTGAATGTTGCTAGACATATGGAATTAACCATAATGCAAGTAGGTGAGAAAGGTTGGGAGCAATAGGCTACTAAGGATTTTGGAAGATTGAATAGCAATTCTAAGTATTTTAAGAAAACCATGACAACTGAGGACAAATGAATCCCCAGTAAGATAATTCATTGTACCTTGTAAAAACAAGAGCAACTGGAAAAGAAAGTATGAACGACATTTGTATGTAGTCATCCATAGGGGTTGACGGAGGAAGGGAATCACAAAACTGATGAGCACAAGTTCTTGGGAGATCATCAAAGAGTATCTTTGGAGTCTTCTGATGACTCAAGCCATCGTCTGAAATGAGAGGCACTCCAGGAGGAAGTATTTACGAGAACATAGAGTTAGAGTTAGAAAAATCTTTAACCCGAAATAGAAGAGAGATCAGAATCCAGAGTATAGAAGAGGAGTAAATGATCCTAATCCCACCCTATTGAGATGTGGGCCCGTAAGCCACACAACAATGTTAGTAAAGTTTTTCAAAGACTAGACTCAACTTCGGCTAATGTGTTGTAAATGGGGATACCTATAGGTAGTCGGCTTTGATACCAACTTGTGACGCCCCCAACTTGATCGTATGCTAATCATACAAGCAAAGGCGTACGATCAAGATAAGGGACTCGGGAAGATATCACAACACAACTCTAGACACAAATTAAAGTCATGCAAGCTTCATATTACAAGCCAGGGGCCTCGAGGGATCAAATACATAAGCTTGGATACGAACGAGTCAACAAAAGAAAATAATATCTGAGTATGGACGTAGAAAACAAGTTTTGCCTTAAAGAAGGCTAGCACAAACATAGCACCGATTGAAAGAGGAGAGGCCCCCTGCCTGGGAACCTCCTAACAACTCCTGGTCATCAGTGGCCTCCACGTACTAGTAGGCTCCGTCGGTGTAGTAGTCGTCGGTGGGATCCACAATTTGCTAGGGTCCGTCATCTGATCACGACAATCGTATCAAGAGGAAAAGGGGGAGTATCACGCCCAAGATGCGACCCTGTCCTCAATTTGGCACGAAGGCCTCGTCAGGGATAGAAGCGCATCTCGTCGTGTCGCAAGAATGGATATCGTTACAAGTACATGTACTAAAAAGAAGAGATATATATACAGAGTTGGCTTACACTCGCCACAAGCTACATCAAAGTCACATCAGTACATTACATAATCATCAAGAGTAAGAGCAGGGTCCGACTACGGACGAAAACAAACGAGAAAAATAAGAATGACGTCCATCCTTGCTATCCCAGGCTGCCGGCCTGGAACCCATCCTAGATCGATGAAGAAGAAGAAGAAGAAGCAACTCCAAATGAACAATCAACGCGCTCGCATCAATTACCCTTTACCTATACCGGCAACTGATGCTGTAGTAATCTATGAGCCACAGGGGACTCAGCAATCTCATTTCCAAAGGTATCAAGACTAGCAAAGCTTAATGGGTGAGGTGTGGTTAAGTGGTGAGGTTGCAGCAGCGGCTAAGCATATATTTGGTGGCTAAACTTACGAGTACAAGAAATAAGAGGGGGAAGATCTACGCATAACGGACGTTAACTACTGATGATCAAATGAATGATCCTGAACACCTACCTATGTCAGACATAACCCCACCGTGTCCTCGATCCGAGAAGGAACTCACGAAAGAGACAGTCATGGTTACGCACACAGTTGGCATATTTTAATTAAGTTAACTTCAAGTTATCTAGAACCAGTATTAAACAAAGTTTCCACGTTGCCACATAACCGCGGGCACGACTTTCCAAAAGATTTAACCCTACAGGGGTGCTCCAACTAGTCCATCACAAATTACCACAAGCCGCATAGAAATCCTCAATCACGAAGCTCGCGATCTCGTCGGATTCCCTAGTGGAAAACCTCAACTCTGAGATTACCCAAAGCATCACCGGAATCCCGATGCACAAGATATCTCTTCAAAGGTAAAACTAATCCAACAAGGCCGCCCGACGTGTCGACGATCCCGATAGGAGTCGCGTACCTCGTTCTCAGGACACGGCGGATGAGCGATGGTTACCACGCCAAACGCCGAGTTGTCCCGGGTAGCGTTAATAAGCTGCTCTATTTTGGACCAACACTCATGAGGAGCACTGGCCCGGGGGTTGATTAAAATAGTCTGCGGGTGCCGACGGGTCCCTATGCAATTTTATTAGGTCATTAGGCAAATGTAGTACCAATGTTGGGCCTTGCCAGACCAGCTTCAATCTAAAATGAATTATCAAGGGGGTCCCCATAACAACCCCGATCGTGTTAGGAGCGCTCATTTATGGAACATAACACCGGTAGCCGGAAACTAAGGGGGCAAAGGTGGAACAAAACACCAGGCTAGAAAGGCCGAGCCTTCCACCTTTTACTAAGTATATAGGTGCATTAAATTAAATAGCATTAATATGGTGATATAACAAGGAACCCATGTTTTCACATGGAAGCATTGCACCTGCAACTAGCAATGCTAACAACATGGTTAAGCAAGCAGTAACATAGGCAATCAGTGGTTTGCTAGGTCGAACAGGTTGAAGGTAATCATGGCATTGTTGAGAGGCTGACATTTAACAGGTGGTAGGCTACAAGACATAATCGATAGAAGCGATAAAACTAGCATGGCAATGATAGTAATGGTATATGGGGAAATGGTCATCTTTCCTGAGATCCCGCTTGGAAGAAGAACAACTCCGTGAAGCAGACGAACCGACGTAGTCGAACGGGTCCTCACATCCGACACGCTCGCGGAACTCTATCGAGACGGGGGAAATCGGAAAGAAGCATCAACACACGATATTCACCACACGATGCACACCACAAATGATGCATGAGCAGTTGAAAACATGCACGTCACGGCATGGCAAATCACACAAACAAACACTACACATTAAGTGAAGTTCAATATGCAACGAGTTGCATATTGACGAAACTCCACGTTAATTATTTAGTTCTATCCCGATTAGTTACACGGCAATATTAAATGTGGTTAAACATGGCAAGAGGTGAAGCGTAATTAATCTACCTATCTAGGCATTTTAAATGAGGTCGGAAATGACATATAGCACCTCCGAGACGACCTCACATATTAATTTACAATTCTGTCCAGAAATGAATTAATGCATTTATTTAGTTGTTAAACAGAAAAATGAATAGTTTCACGTGATTCTACGCGTCATGGCAAGCAATCTACACATAGAAATCATCTCCAACGGAGCTACGGAACAAAAGATACAAGCACCGCAAGATATGATGGCATGAATGCAATACGTGTGCAACGACGGCTACGAGCACTTCAAAACATACAAACAGCAAGAGAAAATGAAACTACATGAGATTCTAAGCAAGTTTCATGTGTGACACGATCAAATCGGAGCTATGGTTCAAAAACTACAAGCAAAACAAGAAATGACTACAATCTGCCAAAATCAGCCACATAGCATTTTCTACGCCCCACAACTACGAGCTACACAACTCCGATAAACTCAAGCAAGGCATGGCACGAAAGAGGGCAAGACTCACTACTACAAACAACTAACAACAACTAGCATAGCAGCAAGGAGCACTAGGAAAAGAAGACACAAAATGGCATCTCACACACTATTTCAGACTTAGTGAAAAGTACACCTCCTCAAAGTGCAGTTTTCGATCTAAAGATATATTGACAGCAGCAAAACCTATAGCTACAGGACTCCAAATGGCATGAAAGTTTACAGCATGCTAGAGAAACACAAGGGGTACAACTAACTCCATTGGACCAACCTCAAAAGAGCTACAGATCACAAGATGCAAGCAAGACAAGACAGCAACAAACTAATAACAGATTCCAGACTTAGAAATATTTCAGCATCTCTAAAACAGCACTATTTCTAGCAACTTGAGATCAAGAAAAACACACCTAAACATGCATTTCTATTGCAACCAAAATTACCAGGGGCTAGTCAAAACAACCTAGATCAACTCTCTAGTTGACAACTTCGTCAAACGACGCATGGAATAAATCCTACGAATTAAACAAAAGGGCAACATAGCAAAATATCTCGCGAACTAACTTCCTCAAAAGCTAAAACTAATTGCACAGAAAAATCCATGGGATTTTTATACTCCAGAAACATATAAAATATGTTGGGTTGCACAACAAAATAAAGCCACACCTAAATGCGGGAAAATAACCTATACACGGGAAAATAAACTACCGGCAATCCCTACATGAAAAAATACCAATGACCGCTCTAAAATACATGGAATAATGGTCCCTAAAACATACGCATTTAACCTAAGGCACTCGAGCACTCAGGACCGCAAGAAAAAATAAACTACGGGCAAAACATATTAGGACAACAGGCTAAACTATGCATACGGCATGCTAAACAACGTCAAATAAATATGAAGTTAGGAAATCGTGTTCTACTCGCAAAACTACCCCAAAACCATATAAAATACGCCTCTTTACGACTTACGGATAAAAAGTTATGGGCATTTTAATATCGTCATATTTCTGGAATTTAACTAATTCCGAAAATTCTAAAAAAAAAACTATCGGGCCGAATCCTGTGGCGCACCTCGGCTAAGAAACGCCTAAGCAAAACATAGAGGGTCGGGGTACCTTGGGCCGGCCTGGCTCGGCGTTGGAGAATGGAGTGGGCCGGCTCGGCTAGAGGTACTGGCTTGGGCCAGCGGTGCAGCTGGGCCCCGGGGGCGGAGCAGGCTGGGCCGGCCCGGCTGGGGTCGCGGGGTCGTGTGCCTCGTCGTGCTCCTCGAGCACGAGGACTCCAGCACCGAGGGAGGCGGCGGCGCATCCCTAGAGGGACTCCGGCGGAGGGGCTGGCCGGATCTGGGGTTGGCCGGCCGGATCTAGCCGGTACCCTGGCCGGAGGCGACGCGGAAGCCAGCGCGGGGCTGCTCCTGCTCGGGGCGAACCGGCGAGCGCTGGGGCGACCGGAGGCCGGCCGGAACACGGGGAGGGGCTGGACGAGGGGCACCGGCAGGCGGGTGACGCGCCAGCTCCGGCGAGCGGGGCGGCAGCTGCTGTTGGGGTGCCGGCGGCTCGAGGCTCAGGAGGCGCGTGCGGGAGGAGCTCGGGGCAGGGAGCTCGAACGGGGGCGGCGGCGGCTCGGGCCCGGGAGAGCCTGGATCGGGCCTGGCGGGGCCGCGGCGGCTGGTGGGGAGAGATGCTACGGGAGAGAGAGCTAGGGTTAGGTTTTCGGCGCGGATTCTGAGGTAGGGGAGGAGAGGGGATGTCTAAAGAAATACCTGGGGACTATTTATAGACAAATGGGGGGCTAGGTTTAGCAAAATTTCGACCCGGATCCAACCGCGGGGTCATATTCGAACGATTCCGCACGTGGGAACGGGTACGCGGCCATGTAGAGTGGTTTACCGGAGACGAGAGGGAAACGGGCGACGCGTCAACGAATTTTAAAAAACACCGACAGACGTCCGACGGTAGCCCGAATATGGTGCCGCTATGGTCGACCGTTCGGGTACCATACGGTCTCCGATCGCGACGAAATTCGACAGGCGGCCTGGCTATAACTAATCACGACCGCATGCCAAGTTTCACCTCGATCAGAGAAAGTTTAATGCACACTTTTAAAACAGGGTTTCGACGGTGCCGCGGGCGCGTGCGTGTGCGGTCAGGCTCGGAACGAACAACGACGAACGCGAAGAGAAGCGGCAACTAATAACGGATGCAAGTTTTGAAAACTGGCGGCAACGGAGATGCCGATGCAATGCAGATGACGCGCATGATGCGATGATGACACGACAAATAAAATAAGCCACACGACGAAAACGGAAAGAGAGGGGAATCTTCTGGAACGTCGGCATCGGGCTGTCACAACTCTCCTACACTACAAGAGGATCTCGCCCCGAGATCCAAGAATGAATGGGGGAGAGGATGAGAAAGAACACGAGGTAAAAACTTAGTCGCGTCTTGACAAACGAGTGAAACCAATGATCCTTGAAAGTTGCAAGGCGATGAGGAATGATATGAGAAAGAAGCAAGAATTCACGAAAAATTTCGGCAGCACTTCGGTAGGAAAATGGAACAAAAAATTCGAAAAGGTAGAAGAAATAGACAATATTGACAACAAACAAGTAAATAGAGCAAGGGAACACCATGATCTTGATAGAACAAGAAGCTAGACCCAAAAGAGCAACATCACAAAGCCTCCGGAACAATAGAATAGGAACTAGCTCATACGGAAGAAGAGAATGAAGAGAGAATGACAACTAGAAACTCCAATGAACTTGGCAAGCATTCTTGGAAGAAGAATTGAACGGAGTTGTTAGAAAAAACAACAACGAAAAGAACAAGATAGTAGTGGGCTTATGGAAACCTTTTCAAACTAATGAAGTGACAACCAGCCACTACCAGAAACAAGGATTGATTGGGAGAAACAAGATATGAACAATTACTTGCACCAAGAGGATACATTGAGAACTTAGATTAATGACAAGCACCATGATAGCAACAATCCATAGGAAAAGCTTTAGGTGAAATCCAAACCAAGATAACTCAAAGAAGAACTCATGGGTTGCAATATCTCATGATCAAAGAATTGGTGGGTTTAATTATCTCATACTTGAGATAAAATCTCTTCGAGACTCCTACACTAACAATAATGCTATAATACCACCTCAAAGGATAAAGGAAGAACAATTGCACATAGAAATGCAAGAGAAAGGATACTTGAGGTTCTCCAACAAGAATCTTGAAGAACACTTGAGAATGAATTGAAACCTTGATGAATCACCATGAAGGACCTCCGTATAAAAATAAATGATGCAAAGATATGAAGAATGAAAGAATAAGATTATGACCTTGCCAAAATTAAGATGAAGCCTCACAAAGATATACTTAAAAGAACTTGGAACTCCGGAAAAGAAAGATAAGCACCTGAGAAAAGAATCGATATCATGAGCCACTCCAGAAGAAGAATTGAAATCTCTATGAAACAGGAATAAGAATTATGTTATGCTTATCCTTCATCAAATTAAATTGATGACAAGCAACGGATCTAGCATACAACTTATTCCTCTTGAAAGAATCTTGAAGAGACAGAGAGAAGAGCACCATTTGAGGCAAAATTGAAGGAAGCACCGGTAAGAATTCACAAATAAATGGGAACACCATGAATTAATGGAGAAACATGAGAATGAAGAGCTCATGAGCCACCTGATAGAAAACTAGAACACGGCACCAGATAATCGAGAGACGAACGAAGAGACAACAATGGAGAAGAATTGAGGATGAAAGCTAAAAGCTGAGAACGAAGAATCTTCTGAAATGATGACCTTCGGAGGAACGAGAAATAAAACCAACTCAGAAATGCACTGAATAGAAAGAAAGGAATTACCCATGACTGACAACAATTCAAAATGATAACACGAAGCTGAAATGACGAATCTTCAAGAGAATGAACCAAAATTTGAGAGAACCACTCCTTCAGACTGCAAGCTAAGAATGACGAGAAGAACACCACCAAGAATTACTGAGACACTCCGGAATAAAGAAGAATGAAATGTTGAGCCCATATGAGAATTAATTCAAATAGATCTTGAAGAAGGGATATGACTGATGAAATCATACTTACATCATAGTTGAAAATATTTAAAGATCTCCGGAGATGATTAAAAGAGCCAGGTAAGATCCTGGGAAAGAACCTGTGGGTTATGGGCCCACTCAAAGAAATCACCATTAGAAAAGATTGCTTAGAAGAGAGATATTGCACCGGTATGAAGAGAACTAGATGAGGTTAGCACCTCGAAATAATTAAAAGAATTGAAAACACAAAACTTCCGAGATATCTTCAACACTACAGATGAAAAGAGAGGAATGAATAACCAAGATAGCCTGAAAGAATCTCCAACATGAAAAAGAATTACAAGGATAATTAGGATATGATGAACACGGATGGCTGAATTAAATTCACCGGTTGGATGACAAGAATGAACAAATATGACACGAATCTGGTGAGAATCTTCACAATTAATCACCGGGTAAGAGAGAAAAGAACAGACAGCGGAAGCACAATGAGAAGAAAACTCTTGGATGAAAATTGAATCACTGAGAAAAAGGCCGGGAGGGTGGGGAAAAACAAAGAGAATTTGGGACAAATGAGATGAACTCCGGAATAAAATGAGAGAATGATCTTGCAAAAATTGGAGAGGATTAAGTTCACTTGAAGAGAAACACACCGGTGGAATGGAATTGGTACAATGACTCCGGTTGAAAAGGAATTGATAAGACAATTGATAGAGCAAAAGAATTAATACTGTCATAAAAATATGAGAACACCTCTTAAAAAGATCTGAAATCACCACTTGACATCGAAGCAACTTGAATTACCATATTCCAACAAAACAAAGGGTGAGGCTTATGAAACAAGCCAGAACAAACTCATGAGAAAGATTTCGTCCGATATTTTTCGTGGAAAGGAATCCATTAGATGTCGAACCCCAACCTAACAGCATGCATTTGTTGGAAGATTGTCCTATAAGTAACTACTTGAATTCCCACCTATGAATTCCCGAAATATCTAGTCATGCAATCTGGTACACGGATACAAGGAGTAATAACACACAACTCCTATACTAACCCGTCACATGTATCACATCCGTCAACACATGGCCAGAATCTCGGACCTTCATCTACAATAGACCCTCGTGATCACAACGATACAAAGTATGGCAGTACTCCCGAACAATCTGCACCAGTACTGGGGACATCGGGGTTATCTCACCACTACTAGTATTGAAGCAATTACGAACATCCTTCGTTCTGAGATATTAAGAAATCTGAATGATAACGATGTGCTCAAGAACCCCCTGGAGCTCTCCCCTGAAACTTAGAACAGACAGGAGGCACCAAGAAAGAACTCCGTCACATCGGCATCATATAGATCGCAAGAATATCCGCGTGATCCTAAAAAAAATTGAGTGAGAAGAGGAGTAGAGTAAATTGTTACGTCAAGATTCCTCACCAGAGCATAGAAGAGGAGAAAAACGAATCCTACTCTCCGATATATAACTAGACTCAAAGTAGTTTTTCACTAGACTCGACTCGGCAAGTTCGATCAATCAAGGGGGCTCCTAGGTCGGTCCTTGCTCTGATACCAACTTATCACGCCCAAGATGTGACACTATCCTCAATTTGGCATGAAGGCCTCGTCAGGGATAGAAGCGCATCTCGTCGTGTCGCAAGAATGGATATCGTTACAAGTACATGTACTGAAAAGAAGAGATATATATACAGAGTTGGCTTACACTCGCCACAAGCTACATCAGAGTCACATCAGTACATTACATAATCATCAAGAGTAAGAGCAGGGTCCGACTACGGACGAAAACAAATGAGAAAAATAAGAACGACGCCCATCCTTGCTATCCCAGGCTGCCAGCCTGGAACCCATCCTAGATCGATGAAGAAGAAGAAGAAGAAGAAGCAACTCCAAATGAACAATCAACGCGCTCGCGTCAATTACCCTTTACCTGTACCTGCAACTGGTGTTGTAGTAATCTGTGAGCCACATGGGACTCAGCAATCTCATTTCCAAAGGTGTCCAGACTAGCAAAGCTTAATGGGTGAGGTGTGGTTAAGTGGTGAGGTTGCAGCAGCGGCTAAGCATATATTTGGTGGCTAAACTTACGAGTACAAGAAATAAAAGGGGGAAGATCTACGCATAACGGACGTGAACTACTGATGATCAAATGAATGATCCTGAACACCTACCTACATCAGACATAACCTCACCGTGTCCTCGATCGGAGAAGGAACTAACGAAAGATACAGTCACGGTTACGCACACAGTTGGCATATTTTAATTAAGTTAACTTCAAGTTATCTAGAACCAGTATTAAACAAAGTTTCCATGTTGCCACATAACCGCGGGCACGGCTTTCCGAAAGATTTAACCCTGCAGGGGTGCTCCAACTAGTCCATCACAAATTACCACAAGCCGCATAGAAATCCTCAATCACGAAGCTCGCGATCTCGTCGGATTCCCTAGTGGAAAACCTCAACTCTGAGATTACCCAAAGCATCACCGGAATCCCGATGCACAAGATATCTCGTCAAAGGTAAAACTAATCCAGCAAGGCCGCCCGACGTGTCGACGATCCCGATAGGAGTCGCGTACCTCGTTCTCAGGACACGACGGATGAGCGATGGTTACCACGCCAAACGCCGAGTTGCCCCGGGTAGCGTTAATAAGCTGCTCTGTTTTGGACCAACACTCATGAGGAGCACTGGCCCGGGGGTTGATTAAAATAGTCCGCGGGTGCCGGCGGGTCCCTATGCAATTTTATTAGGTGATTAGGCAAATGTAGTACCAATGTTGGGCCTTGCCGGAAGAGCTTTAATCTAAAACGAATTATCAAGGGGGTCCTCATAACAACCCCGATCGTGTTAGGAGCGCTCATTTATGGAACATAACACCGGTAGCCGGAAACTAAGGGGGCAAAGGTGGAACAAAACACCAGGCTAGAAAGGCCGAGCCTTCCACCTTTTACCAAGTATATAGGTGCATTAAATTAAATAGCATTAATATGGTGATATAACAAGGAACCCATGTTTTCACCTGGAAGCATTGCACCTGCAACTAGCAACGCTTACAACATGGTTAAGAAAGCAGTAACATAGCCAATCAGTGGTTTGCTAGGTCGAACAGGTTGAAGGTAATCATGGCATTGTTGAGAGGCTAACATTTAACAGGTGGTAGGCTACGAGACACAATCGATAGAAGCGATAAAACTAGCATGGCAATGATAGTAATGGTATCTGGGGAAATGGTCATCTTGCCTGAGATCCCACTTGGAAGAAGAACAACTCTGTGAAGCAAACGAACCGACGTAGTCGAACGGCTCCTCACATCCGACACGCTCGCGGAACTCTATCGAGACGGGGGAAACCAGAAACAAGCATCAACACACGATATTCACCACACGATGCACAACACAGATGATGCATGAGCAGTTGAAAACATGCACGTCACGGCATGGCAAATCACACAAACAAACACTACACATTAAGTGAAGTTCAATATGCAACGAGTTGCATATTGACGAAACTCCACGTTAATTATTTAGTTCTATCCCGATTAGTTACACGGCAATATTAAATGTGGTTAAACATGGCAAGAGGTGAAGCGTAATTAATCTACCTATCTAGGCATTTTAAATGAGGTCGGAAATGACATATAGCACCTCCGAGACGACCTCAAATGTTAATTTACAATTCTGTCCAGATCTGAACTAATGCATTTATTTAGTTGTTAAACAGAAAAACGAATAGGTTCACGTGATTCTACGCGTCATGGCAAGCAATCTACACATAGAAATCATCTCCAACGGAGCTACGGAACAAAAGATACAAGCACCGCAAGATATGATGGCATGAATGCAATATGTGTGCAACGACGGCTACGAGCACTTCAAAATATACAAACAGAAAGAGAAAATGAAACTACACGAGATTATAAGCAAGTTTCATGTGGGACACGATCAAATCGGAGCTACGGTTCAAAAACTACGAGCAAAACAAGAAATGACTACAATCTGCCAAAATCAGCCACATAGCATTTTCTACGCCCCACAACTACGAACTACACAACTCCGATAAACTCAAGCAAGACATGGCACGAAACAGGGCAAGACGCACTACTACAAACAACTAACAACAACTAGCATGGCAGCAAGGAGCACTAGGAAAAGAAGACACAAAATGGCATCTCACACACTATTTCAGACTTAGTGAAAATTACACCTCCTCAAAGTGCAGTTTTCGATCTGAAGCTATATTGACAGAAGCAAAACCTATAGCTACAGGACTCCAAATGGCATGAAAATTTACAGAGTGCTAGAGAAACACAAGGGGTACAACTAACTCCATTGGACCAACCTCAAAAGAGCTACAGATCACAAGATGCAAGCAAGACAAGACAGCAACAAACTAATAACAGATTCCAGACTTAGAAATATTTCAGCATCTCTAAAACAGCACTATTTCTAGCAACTTGAGAGCAATCAAAACACACCTAAACATGCATTTCTGTTGCAACCAAAATTACCAGGGGCTAGTCAAAACAACCTAGATCAACTCTCTAGTTGACAACTCTGTCAAACGACGCACGGAATAAATCCTACGAATTAAACAAAAGGGCAACATAGCAAAATATCTCGCGAACTAACTTCCTCAAAAGCTAAAACTAATTGCACAGAAAAATCCATGGGATTTTTATACCCCGGAAACATATAAAATATGTTGGGTTGCACAACAAAATAAAGCCACACCTAAATGCGGGAAAATAACCTATACACGGGAAAATAAACTACCGGCAATCCCTACATGCAAAAATACCAATGACCGCTCTAAAATACATGGAATAATGGTCCCTAAAACATAGGCATTTAACCTAAGGCATTCGAGCACTCCGGACCGCAAGAAAAAATAAACTACGGGTAAAACATATTAGGACAACATGCTAAACTATGCATACGGCATGCTAAACAACGTCAAATAAATATGCAAGTTGTGAAATCGTGTTCTACTCGCAAAACTACCCCAAAACCATATAAAATACGCCTCGTTCCGACTTACGGATAAAAGTTACGGGCATTTTAATGTCGTCATATTTCTGGAATTTAACTAATTCCGAAAATTCTAAAAAAAAACCTATCGGGCCGAATCCTGTGGCGCACCTCAGCTAAGACATGCCTAAGCAAAAGATAGAGGGCCGGGGTACCTTGGTCCGGCCTGGATCAGCGTTGGAGAATGGAGTGGGCCGGCTCGGCTGGAGGTACTGGCTTGGGCCAGCGGTGCAGCTGGGCCCCGGGGGCGGAGCAGGCTGGGTCGGCCCGGCTGGGGTCGCGGGGTCGTGTGCCTCGTCGTGCTCCTCGAGCACGAGGACTCCAGCACCGAGGGAGGCGGCGGCGCATCCCTAGAGGGACTCCGGCGGGGGGCTGGCCGGATCTGGCGGGGAACGGGCGGATCTGGGGTTGGCCGGCCGGATCTAGCCGGTACCCTGGCCGGAGGCGACGCGGAAGCAGGCGCGGGGCTGCTCCTGCTCGGGGCGAACCGGCGAGCGCTGGGGCGACCGGAGGCCGTCCGGAACACGGGGAGGGGCTGGACGTGTGGCACCGGCAGGCGGGCGACGCGCCAGCTCCGGCGAGCGGGGCGGCAGCTGCTGCTGGGGTGCCGGCGGCTCGGGGCTCAGGAGGCGCGCGCGGGAGGAGCTCGGGGCAGGGAGCTCGAACGGGGGCGGCGGCGGCTCGGGCCTGGCGGGCCTGCGGCGACTGGTGGGGAGAGAGAGCTAGGGTTAGGTTTTTGGTGCGGATTCCGAGGTAGGGGAGGAGAGGGGCTGTCTAAAGAAATACCCGGGGACTATTTATAGACAAATGGGGGGCTAGGTTTAGCGAAATTTCGACTCGGATCCACCGCGGGGTCGGATTCGAACGATTCCGCACGTGGGAACGGGTACGCGGCCGTGTAGAGTGGTTTACTGGAGACGAGAGGGAAACGGGCGACGCGGCAACGAATTTTAAAAAACACCGACAGACGTCCGACGGTAGCCCGAATATGGTGCCGCTATGGTCGACCGTTCGGGTACCATACGGTCTCCGATCGCGACGAAATTCGACAGGCGGCCTGGCTATAACTAATCACGACCGCATGCCAAGTTTCACCTCGATCAGAGAAAGTTTAACGCACACTTTTAAAACAGGTTTTCGACGGTGCCGCGGGCGCGTGCGTGTGCGGTCAGGCTCGGAACGGACAACGACGAACGCGAAGAGAAGCGGCAACTAATAACGGATGCAAGTTTTGAAAACTAGCGGCAACGGAGATGCCGATGCAATGCAGATGATGCGCATGATGCAATGATGATACGACAAATAAAATAAGCCGCACGACGAAAACGGAAAGAGAGGGGAATCTTCTGGAACGTCGGCATCAGGCTGTCACAGGGAGCAAAGCAATGGTGAGTACTTATCAAAAGTACTTGCAAGACTGACATCACAACTATGCTAAGTATGCATTAGTATCAAAGGAATTAGGATATATCTTTCGACTGACTGCAGAAATGCAAGAAAAGAGAGAAGGTCTAGTCCTATCGAAGACTAGCATCTTTAGTGTATTGCAGCATTAGAAGAGTACAAATCAGTAGCACATATATAGTCGTATTGTTGCACCAAATTTAATTAAGTCATGCCCAGAGATCCTTTCTCGACTCCCTACGAAAAAGCAATCTTGGAGCCAATCATTCTAGTTAAGTCATAGTTCTAGGTGTACTGGATCGGGATACAACTCCAGATCATCTTATTATCATGGACACGTCTATTCGAATAGTTCAATTCATCCCTACAGGGGTGCACCACATTTCCCAACACGCTCGATCAACTCCGTTGAACACACTTTCGTGGGGCATGCCCGTCTTCGGGAGACCAACACGTCGTAGCCCTACCTAGGCTCAACAAATAGGCCAGCCCGCCATTATACATCCTAAGCGCACAGGGGTCATGGGCCCATTGCCCATTGCACTCTTCCATGCTGCGAGCGCGGTCGAGGTCAATCCTAGGACCTCTTATACATGATCAATGCTTACGTGGACCACTCGGGCGCCGCCACTCCATTGCTGACGTCTGAAGATCTTCGGCTGATACCATGACGCTGAGTGCCCATAACTGTCCCCACGTGAAGGTTAGTGCAAAAAAGGTCAAACGACCAACTCAAATTAAATACCCAAATCCCATTAATGTTTTAATTAACTGCGGCGATGATCAACAATCAATGATATGTGGTCCCATCGCCCCGTCTCGAGGATGTATGACAAGGGCCAAAAATGCCTGACCATGCCTCGTCACAATCACACGGGAATCCACCTGCACCACACATTTCATCAAGCTCCATTAGTAAAGTGAAAGTAACCGTGTGTCTGTAACATCTGAGGAATCCAAGGTATCGCCCTTGATGGATTTCAACCGATGTAATCGTCAAGGTGACCAGGGAGGAAACTCCCTGGACGATTCATGCTTGAGGGGTTGCACGACAGAGTCATTATCAGAAGTGGTGAAGGAGGAATCACCCTCCGTAATCTACCTACGAAAGTGCATGCTATGCCCCTAATTGTCTTTTGGTGTTAATGACAACACATACATAGGAAACTAATCCTATTTGTTGAGTGTATCTCAGGACGACAATTACTTTAGTAGATTAAGATTTATGTGCCAAAGGTTGCCTGAAACGATTGGTGATGTATATTTCAAGAAGACTCAGGATTAAGAAGAGATGATGTAGAATAGTCTTTTGAGTTTACTGATATTGAGTATAGGGATCCCGCACTATTAAGAGGGGATCACAGGCTTTGCGATAAACTTGCTCATACCACATCTCTACAAACATATCAAACACCACATACTGTCCACTGTCTACAATTAAATATATGTCCAATTACCTCGGACATCCGGCTCCCTCCGGACGTCCGAGGGCCGGACGTCCGGCTGGCTTCGGTAATCCACAGCCAAACACCAGTAGTCTGTAAGGCTTATATCTCGGAAATCCGGCTCCCTCCGGATGTCCGAGGGCCGGATGTCCGGCTGGCTTCGGTAATCCGCAGCCAGACACCAGTAGTCTGTAAGGCTTATATCTCGGAAATCCGGCTCCCTCCGGACGTCCGAGGGCCGGACGTCCGGCCGCGCTCCGGAAATCCGGAAGTCAACACCAGTAGAATGTGTGCACTATATCTCGGAAATCCGGCTCCCTCCGGATGCCCGAGCGCCGGATGTCCGACACACATCGGAAATCCGGTAGCCACCACCAGTAGAACTTGTGTTGTATAACACGGACTTCCGGGCCACTCCGGACGTCAAATATGTTCAGGCTGATGAATTCAAATGTGTTCAGGCACACCTACAGGCCTCGGACGACCGACCCCTGTCGGACGTCCGTATGCTGATGAATTCAAATATGTTCAGGCACACCTACAGGCCTCGGACGACCGACCCCTGTCGGACGTCCGGCCGCTGATGAATTCAGAAGAGTTCCAGTCATGCCTACAGGTCTCGGACGACCGACCCCTGTCGGACGTCCGGACCCTCACGGACGCCCGGACTTCCGACAAGTGTCGGACGTCCGGACCCTGTGTGACTTATTGCACCTCCAACGGCTGGATTTCACTCCACACTATAAATACTCTTCTCCCACCTCGTGAAAGGGTGTTCAACACAGCTAAGACACATCCAAGAACACCTTTCATCTCACTCACTCTTGTCTACACTAAATCCTAGATCCCAAGAGCATTTGTGAGTCCTTTAGAGTGTTGTTCCAATCAAAAGATAGATCGTCTCCCTCTCCTCCTTTCCACCAAAGTGATTTGTGATTTGAACAAGTTTTGAGCAATCCCCGTGATCTTATTACTCTTGGAGGTTGGAGACTCCTAGGCGGTAGGAGTCTTCGGAGAGGAATCAAACCATTGTGATATCCCCCGGAAAGTTTGTGAAGGTTTGGAAGCCACCTCAAGGCTTACCACTAGTGGTTGAGAAACGCCTTCGTGGAGTTATCTCAAAGGGAGAATAGGGTGAGCCTTCGTGGCGTTGGTGTGCCTTCGTGGTAACATCCGCCCCTCTAACGGTGACGTAGCTTCCCTCCAAGGAAGTGAACATCGGGATACATCCTTGTCTCTCTTGGAGTTTCGGTTATTCCTAACCCTAACTCTCTACTTGTGTTAATCCTTATTACATACTTGTATTTGCTTATTGTTTACCGCTTGCCTTGCTTCACTCCTAATAGCTTACTCTTTGTCATAGCAATTATTAGGCTTACACTTATATTCCGCACTTTAGCCTAAAATTGCTAAGTAATTGTTAAAATTTGGATTTGTACCTATTCACCCCCCTCTAGGTCCATCTCGATCCTTTTCAATTGGTATCAGAGCTTCGTGCTCTATTTGTGTGGCTTAACCGCCCTAGAGCGAGATGGATGTGAATCCATCTACGGTAGCTCCAGTGCAGAGGGACGGGACTTCCTCGGAAGTCAAGTCTTTCACCTCTCAGGACCTGGAACGGGCCCTTGCCAAGCAAAAAGAGGAGCATGATGCTTCTCTTGAGACCATGATCCAAATGAGACTAGCATCACTAACCACGGGGACAACCACGTCCCCGAGGGCCTCAGGGCCCCACGTGCACGGTACTCCATTTGGCCAACCTCCTCCAGAGAGGAACCAAACCAGTGTTCCATGGCTTTATGCTAGATCTCAAATTGAGAAACCTAAGTACAATCCTGGAGGAAAACCTGTTGGAATTATGCCCTAGAGGCAATAATAAATATAGTTATTATTATAATTCCTGTATCAAGATAATCGTTTATTATCCATGCTATAATTGTATTGAATGAAGACTCATTTACATGTGTGGATACATAGACAAAATACCGTCCCTAGCAAGCCTCTAGTTGGCTAGCCAGTTGATCAAAGATAGTCAGTGTCTTCTGATTATGAACAAGGTGTTGTTGCTTGATAACTGGATCACGTTATTAGGAGAATCACGTGATGGAATAGACCCAAACTAATAGACGTAGCATGTTGATCGTGTCATTTTGTTGCTACTGTTTTTCTGCGTGTCAAGTATTTATTCCTATGACCATGAGATCATATAACTCACTGACACCGGAGGAATGCTTTGTGTGTATCAAACGTCGCAACGTAACTGGGTGACTATAAAGATGCTCTACAGGTATCTCTGAAGGTGTTAGTTGAGTTAGTATGGATCAAGACTGGGATTTGTCACTCCGTGTGACGGAGAGGTATCTCGGGGCCCACTCGGTAATACAACATCACACACAAGCGTTGCAAGCAATGTGACTTAGTGTAAGTTGCGGGATCTTGTATTACGGAACGAGTAAAGACACTTGCCAGTAAACGAGATTGAAATAGGTATGCGGATACTGACGATCGAATCTCGAGCAAGTAACATACCGAAGGTCAAAGGGAATGACATACGGGATTATATGAATCCTTGGCACTGAGGTTCAAACGATAAGATCTTCGTAGAATATGTAGGATCCAATATGGGCATCCAGGTCCCGCTATTGGATATTGACCGAGGAGTCTCTCGGGTCATGTCTACATAGTTCTCGAACGCGCAGGGTCTGCACACTTAAGGTTCCACGTTGTTTTATGCGTATTTGAGTTATATGGTTGGTTACCGAATGTTGTTCGGAGTCCCGGATGAGATCACGGACGTCACGAGGGTTTCCGGAATGGTCCGGAAACTAAGATTGATATATAGGATGACCTCATTTGATTACCGGAAGGTTTTCGAAGTTACCGGGAATGTACCGGGAATGGCGAATGGGTTCCGGGAGTTCACCGGGGGGGCAACCCACCCCGGGGAAGCCCATAGGCCTTCAGGGTGGCACACCAGCCCTTAGTGGGCTGGTGGGACAGCCCAAAAGGGCCCTATGCACCTAGGAAAGAAAATCAAAGAGAAAAGAAAAAAAGAGGAGGTGGGAAGGGAAGGAAGGACTCCCACCCACCAAACCAAGTCCAACTCGGTTTGGGGGGGAGCCTTCCCCCTTGGACTCGGCCGACCCCCTTGGGGCTCCTTGAGCCCCAAGGCAAGGTCCCCTCCCTCCCACCTATATATACGGAGGTTTTAGGGCTGATTTGAGACGACTTTTCCACAGCAGCCCGACCACATACCTCCACGGTTTTTCCTCTAGATCGCGTTTCTGCGGAGCTCGGGCGGAGCCCTGCTGAGACAAGGTCATCACCAACCTCCGGAGCGCCGTCACGCTGCCGAAGAACTCTTCTACCTCTCCATCTCTCTTGCTGGATCAAGAAGGCCGAGATCATCGTCGAGTTGTACGTGTGCTGAACGCGGAGGTGTCGTCCGTTCGGTACTAGATCGTGGGACTGATCGCGGGATTGTTCGCGGGGCGGATCGAGGGACGTGAGGACGTTCCACTACATCAACCGCGTTCACTAACGCTTCTGCTGTACGATCTACAAGGGTACATAGATCACTCATCCCCTCTCGTAGATGGACATCACCATGATAGGTCTTCGTGCGCGTAGGAAAATTTTTGTTTCCCATGCGACGTTCCCCAACAGTGGCATCATGAGCTAGGTTCATGCGTAGATGTCATCTCGAGTAGAACACAAAAGTTTTTGTGAGCGGTGATGTGCGTTTTGCTGCCCTCCTTAGTCTTTTCTTGATTTTGCGGTATTTTTGGATTGAAGCGGCTTGGACCGACATTACTCGTACGCTTACGAGAGACTGGTTTCATCGCTACGAGTAATCCCGTTGCTCAAAGATGACTGGCAAGTGTCGGTTTCTCCAACTTTAGTTGAATCGGATTTGACCGAGGAGGTCCTTGGATGAGGTTAAATAGAAACTCATATATCTCCGTTGTGGTGTTTGCGTAAGTAAGATGCGATCCTACTAGATACCCATGGTCACCACGTAAAACATGCAACAACAAAATTAGAGGACGTCTAACTTGTTTTTGCAGGGTATGCTTGTGATGTGATATGGCCAACGATGTGATGTGATATATTGGATGTATGAGATGATCATGTTGTAATAGAAAATATTAACTTGCACGTCGATGGTACGGCAACCGGCAGGAGCCATAGGGTTGTCTTTATACTAACGTTTGTGCTTGCAGATGCGTTTACTATTTTGCTAGGATGTAGCTTTAGTAGTAATAGAATGAGTAGCACGACAACCCCGATGGCAACACGTTGATGGAGATCATGGTGTGGCGCCGGTGACAAGAAGATCGTGCCGGTGCTTTGGTGATGGAGGTCAAGAAGCACGTGATGATGGCCATATCATGTCACTTATGAATTGCATGTGATGTTAATCCTTTTATGCACCTCATTTTGCTTAGAACGACGGTAGCATTATGAGGTGATCTCTCACTAAAGTTTCAAGACGAAATTGTGTTCTCCCCGACTGTGCACCGTTGCTCCAGTTCATCGTTTCGAGACACCATGTGATGATCGGGTGTGATAGACTCAACGTTCACATACAACGGGTGCAAAACAGTTGCGCACGCGGAACACTCGTGTTAAGCTTGACGAGCCTAGCATGTGCAGACATGGCCTTGGAACACATGAGACCGAAAGGTCGATCATGAATCACATAGATGATATGATTAGCATAAGGATGCTTACCACTGAAACTATACTCAACTCACGTGATGATCGGACTTGAGCTAGTGTAAGTGGATCATGAACCACTGAAATGACTAGAGAGATGTACTTTTTGAGTGGGAGTTTAGCGAATAATTTGATTAAGTTAAACTCTAATTATCTTGAACATAGTCTAAGTCCACTTTGAATATATTTGTGTTGTAGATCATGGCTCACGCTACAGTCATCCTGAATTTTAATACGTTCCTAGAGAAAGCTAAGTTGAAAGATGATGGAAGCAACTTTGTAGACTAGGCTCGTAATCTTAAGCTAATCTTACAAGTTGGGAAGAAGGATTATGTCCTTAATGCTGCGCTAGGAGATGAACCACCCGCTACGGCTGATCAGGATGTTAAGAACGCTTGGTTAGCACGTAAGGAGGACTACTCAATAGTTCAATGTGCAGTCTTGTATGGCTTAGAACCGGGACTTCAACGTCGCTTTGAGCGTCATGGAGCATTTGAGATGTTCCAAGAGTTGAAGTTTATCTTTCAGAAGAACGCCCGGATCGAGAGGTATGAGACCTCCGATAAATTCTATGCTTGCAAGATGGAGGAGAACTCGTCTGTCAGTGAACATGTGCTCAAAATGTCTGGGTACTCAAACCGTCTAGCTGAGCTGGGGATTGAACTCCCGCAAGAGGCTATCACTGACAGAATCCTTCAATCACTTCCACCAAGCTATAAAGGCTTTGTGTTGAACTACAACATGCAAGGGATGAACAAGTCTCCCGGCGAGTTGTTTGCGATGCTGAAAGTCGCAGAGTCTGAACTCCGTAAAGAGCATCAAGTGTTGATGGTGAATAAGACCACTAGTTTCAAGAGAAACGGCAAAGGCAAGAAGGGTAATTCAAAGAAGAGCGGCAAGCCTGTTGCAATCCGACGAAGAAACCCAAAGCTGCACCTAAGCCTGAAACGGAGTGTTACTATTGCAAGGGTATGGGTCACTGGAAGCGCAATTGCCCCAAGTATCTGGCAGATAAGAAGGCGGCCAAAGAAAAATCAGGTATATTTGATATACATGTTATTGATGTGTACTTAACCGGCTCTCGTAGTAGTGCTTGGGTATTCGATACCGGTTCTGTTGCTCATATTTGCAACTCGAAACAGGAACTGCGGAATAGACGAAGGCTGGCAAAAGATGAAGTGACGATGCGCGTAGGAAATGGTTCCAAAGTTGATGCAATCGCCGTCGGCACAGTTTCACTTCAGTTACCATCAGGATTAGTGATGAACTTAAATCATTGTTATTTAGTGCCTGCGTTGAGCATGAACATTATATCTGGATCTTGTTTATTGCAAGACAGTTACTCTTTTAAGTCAGAGAATAATGGTTGTTCTATTTCTATGAGTAACATCTTTTATGGTCATGAACCTAATGTGAGAGGATTGTTCATATTGAATCTTGATAGCGATACGCATATACATAACATTGAGACCAAAAGAGTTAGAGTTAACAATGTTAGCGCCATATTTTTGTGGCACTGCCGCTTAGGTCATATTGGTGTAAAGCGCATGAAGAAACTCCATGCTGATGGACTTTTGGAGTCACTTGACTTTGATTCACTTGACACGTGCGAACCATGCCTCATGGGCAAGATGACTAAGACTCCGTTCTCCGGAACAATGGAGCGTGCAAGTGACTTGTTGGAAATCATACATACCGATGTGTGTGGTCCGATGAGTGTGGAGGCACGCGGCGGATATCGTTATTTTCTCACCTTCACTGACGATTTGAGTAGATATGGTTATGTCTACTTGATGAAGCACAAGTCTGAAACATTTGAAAAGTTCAAGCAATTTCAGAGTGAAGTTGAAAATCATCGTAACAAGAAGATCAAGTTCCTACGGTCTGATCGTGGGGGTGAATATCTGAGTTTCGAGTTTGGTGCTCACTTAAGACAATGTGGAATTGTTTCACAGTTAACACCGCCTGGAACACCATAGCGTAATGGTGTGTCCGAACGTCGTAATCGTACTTTATTAGAGATGGTGCGATCTATGATGTCTCTTACCGATTTGTCGTTATCGTTTTGGGGTTATGCATTAGAAACAGTTGCATTCACTTTAAATTGGGCACCATGAAAATCCGTTGAGACGACACCATACGAACTGTGGTATGGCAAAAGGCCAAAGTTGTCGTTTCTTAAAGTTTGGGGATGTGATGCTTATGTCAAAAAGCTTCAGCCTGAAAAGCTGGAACCCAAAGCGGAAAAGTGCGTCTTCATAGGTTACCCAAAAGAGACGGCTGGGTACACCTTCTATCTCAAATCCGAGGGCAAAGTGTTTGTTGCTAAAAACGGAGCTTTTCTCGAGAAGGAGTTTCTCTCGAGAGAATTGAGTGGGAGGAAGATAGAACATGACGAGGTTGTCGAACCTCTCATCCCTCTGGATGGTGGCGCAGGGCAAGGGGAAACCTCTGTCGTTGCGACGCCGGTTAAGGAGGAAGTTAATGATGATGATCATGAAACTCCGGTTCAAGTTTCTGTCGAACCACGCAGGTCGACGAGACCACGTGCTGCTCTAGAGTGGTACGGTAATCCCGTCTTATCAATCATGTTGTTAGACAACAATGAACCTGCAAATTATGAAGAAGCAATGGTGGGCCCAGATTCCAACAAATGGCTAGAAGCCATGAAGTCCGAGATAGGATCCATGTATGAGAACAAAGTGTGGACTTTGGAGGTACTACCTGAGGGCCGCAAGGCTATTCAGAACAAATGGATCTTTAAGAGGAAGACGGACGCTGACGGCAATGTGACCGTTTATAAAGCTCGACTTGTGGCAAAGGGTTTTTCACAAGTTCAAGGAGTTGACTACGATGAGACATTCTCACCCGTAGCGATGCTTAAGTCCGTCAGAATCATGTTAGCAATAGCTGCATTTTTCGATTATGAAATCTGGCAGATGGATGTCAAAACGGCGTTCCTTAACGGTTTTCTTAAGGAAGAGTTGTATATGATACAACCCGAAGGTTTTGTCGATCCTAAGAATGCTAACAAAGTGTGCAAGCTCCAGCGATCCATTTATGGACTGGTGCAAGCATCTCGGAGTTGGAACAAACACTTTGATGAGGTGATCAAAGCATTTGGGTTTATACAAGTGGTTGGAGAATCTTGTATTTACAAGAAAGTGAGTGGGAGCTCTGTGGCGTTTCTAATATTATATGTGGATGACATATTGCTGATTGGAAACAACGTGGAGTTTTTAGAGAGCATAAAGGATTACTTGAATAAGAGTTTCTCTATGAAGGACCTAGGAGAAGCTGCTTACATTCTAGGCATTAAGATCTATAGGGATAGCTCAAAACGCCTGATAGGACTTTCACAAAGCACATACCTTGATAAAGTTTTGAAGAGGTTCAAAATGGAACAGTCCAAGAAAGGGTTCTTGCCAGTTTTACAAGGTACGAGATTGAGTAAGACTCAGTGCCCAGCAACTGATGAAGATAGAGAGCATATGTGCTCCGTCCCCTATGCTTCAGCCATAGGTTCTATCATGTATGCAATGCTGTGCTCTAGACCGGATGTTAGCCTGGCCATAAGTATGGCAGGTAGGTTCCAGAGTAATCCAGGAGTGGATCACTGGACAGCGGTCAAGAATATCCTGAAGTACCTGAAAAGGACTAAGGAGATGTTTCTCGTGTATGGAGGTGACGAAGAGCTCGCCGTAAAAGGTTACGTCGATGCAAGCTTTGACACAGATCCGGACGACTCTAAGTCGCAAACCGGATACGTATTTATTCTTAATGGGGGTGCGGTAAGCTGGTGCAGTTCCAAGCAAAGCGTCGTAGCAGATTCTACATGTGAAGCGGAGTACATGGCTGCCTCGGAGGCGGCTAAGGAGGGTGTCTGGATGAAGCAGTTCATGACGGATCTTGGAGTGGTGCCAAGCGCACTGAATCCAATAACCTTGTTCTGTGACAACACGGGTGCCATTGCCTTAGCAAAGGAACCACGGTTTCACAAGAAGACCAGACACATCAAACGACGCTTCAACCTCATCCGCGACTACGTCGAGGGAGAGGACGTAAATATATGCAAAGTGCACACGGATCTGAATGTAGCAGACCCGCTGACTAAACCTCTTCCACGGCCAAAGCATGATCAACACCAGAACTGTATGGGTGTTAGATTTATTACAATGTAATTCACATGATGATGTGAGGGCTAGATTATTGAGTCTAGTGCAAGTGGGAAACTGTTGGAATTATGCCCTAGAGGCAATAATAAATATAGTTATTATTATAATTCCTGTATCAAGATAATCGTTTATTATCCATGCTATAATTGTATTGAATGAAGACTCATTTACATGTGTGGATACATAGACAAAATACCGTCCCTAGCAAGCCTCTAGTTGGCTAGCCAGTTGATCAAAGATAGTCAGTGTCTTCTGATTATGAACAAGGTGTTGTTGCTTGATAACTGGATCACGTCATTAGGAGAATCACGTGATGGACTAGACCCAAACTAATAGACGTAGCATGTTGATCGTGTCATTTTGTTGCTACTGTTTTTCTACGTGTCAAGTATTTATTCCTATGACCATGAGATCATATAACTCACTGACACCGGAGGAATGCTTTGTGTGTATCAAACGTCGCAACGTAACTGGGTGACTATAAAGATGCTCTACAGGTATCTCCGAAGGTTTTAGTTGACTTAGTATGGATCAAGACTGGGATTTGTCACTCCGTGTGACGGAGAGGTATCTCGGGGCCCACTCGGTAATACAACATCACACACAAGCCTTGCAAGCAATGTGACTTAGTGTAAGTTGCGGGATATTGTATTACGGAATGAGTAAAGAGACTTGCCAGTAAACGAGATTGAAATAGGTATGCGGATACTCACGATCGAATCTCGGGCAAGTAACATACCGAAGGACAAAGGGAATGACATACGGGATTATATGAATCCTTGGCACTGAGGTTCAAACGATAAGATCTTCGTAGAATATGTAGGATCCAATATGGGCATCCAGGTCCCGCTATTGGATATTGACCAAGGAGTCTCTCGGGTCATGTCTACATAGTTCTCGAACCCGCAGGGTCTGCACACTTAAGGTTCGACGTTGTTTTATGCGTATTTGAGTTATATGGTTGGTTACCGAATGTTGTTCGGAGTCCCGGATGAGATCACGGACGTCATGAGGGTTTCCGGAATGGTCCGGAAATGAAGATTGATATATAGGATGACCTCATTTGATTACCGGAAGGTTTTCGGAGTTACCGGGAATGACGAATGGGTTCCGGGAGTTCACCGGGGGGTGCAACCCACCCCGGGGAAGCCCATAGGCCTTGAGGGTGGCACACCAGCCCTTAGTGGGCTGGTGGGACAGCCCAAAAGGGCCCTATGCACCTAGGAAAGAAAATCAAAGAGAAAAGAAAAAAAAAAAGGAGGTGCGAAGGGAAGGAAGGACTCCCACCCACCAAACCAAGTCCAACTCGGTTTGGGGGAGCCTTCCCCCTTGGACTCGGCCGACCCCCTTGGGGCTCCTTGAGCCCCAAGGCAAGGTCCCCTCCCTCCCACCTATATATACGGAGGTTTTAGGGCTGATTTGAGACGACTTTTCCACGGCAGCCCGACCACATACCTCCACGGTTTTTCCTCTAGATCGCGTTTCTGCGGAGCTCGGGCGGAGCCCTGCTGAGACAAGGTCATCACCAACCTCCGGAGCGCCGTCACGCTGCCGGAGAACTCTTCTACCTCTCCGTCTCTCTTGCTGGATCAAGAAGGCCGAGATCATCGTCGAGCTGTACGTGTGCTGAACGCGGAGGTGCCGTCCGTTCGGTACTAGATCGTGGGACTGATCGCGGGATTGTTCGCGGGGCGGATCGAGGGACGTGAGGACGTTCCACTACATCAACCGCGTTCACTAACGCTTCTGTTGTACGATCTACAAGGGTACGTAGATCACTCATCCCCTCTCGTAGATGGACATCACCATGATAGGTCTTCGTGCGCGTAGGAAAAATTTTGTTTCCCATGCGACGTTCCCCAACAAAACCTCCCTTGCTTGATGACAATTCCGATTTTTCTTTGTGGAGAGTTGGTATGCAGGATCATCTTAGGTACGCCAATGATGAGATGCTGGACATCCTCGAACATGGTTACAATCCTGTTGATCCAAGATGCCTCACGCCCAGAGAAACTTATGACAAGCATCTCAATGACACTGCGATCATGTGCATAAGAAAAGGAATGAATGACAAGCAACGAAGACCTTACATTCACATCACAAGTGCCAAGGAATTGTGGGACAGCATCATAAGGACCAAGACCGGTACCTCCACTCTTCGGCTTGCTCAATATGAAATTGCCAAGGGGCAATTACAGAATTTCTGTATGGAAAAGGGTGAATCTCCCAAGCACCTACTAGAACAGCTCATGACTCTCACCGCAGACATTGAGTCATGTGACTGTGACAAGACGCAAGATGGTTTCAATCTGACCAAGAGATTCCTTGTGGACAAGTTACTTCACGCTCTTGCTCCATATCACCATCAAATGGTATGGGACATGAAACATCATCATGCTTTCAAAGGAATGACTCCTGATGACATCATATCCACTTTCCAATTATTTGAAGAGTCAAAGGAAAATGCAACAAAGCACCTAGCCATGCATGGCACTTCAACATCAAAGATCAATCTTGCTTTGAAAGCCAAGCATGAGTATGACGAAGAAGAAAGTGAAGAAGAAGAAGGTGATGATGACTGTCAAGATGGTGATGATGTTGACTCTGATGAAAGCCCATCGTTTGAGGACATTGCTCTCTTTGTGAAGAAGTTCAGTGCAGGGAAGTCCAAGGGAAGATTTCCAAAGAAGAAGGTAAGGAAATGCTATAACTGTGAGGAAACCAACCACTTCTCCAACGACTGCCCTTATGAGAAGAGAGAAGACAAACCAAGGTTTCCAAAGACCTTTGTAAAGAAGAAGTTACCAAACCCTATGAACTCCAAGTCCAAGAGGACAGATGGAAGAGCAATGGTTGCACAAGAAGAATCAGATCCAGAAGATGTTGGTGGAGTTGCCGGAGTAGCTCAAGATACACAGAGTACCTTGAGGCTAGTCAACAAAAGTGGCGATGTTGTTCACTACAACTATATGAAGGACTACAAGGGCAACGCTCACAAGTGTTTGATGGCAAAGACTGCCATGGGAAATGGGGAAGACCAAAGCTCCCATGATAAGGTTAAGGTAACCCCACGGTTAAACTCTTTCAGTCTAGTTTCTACCCCTTCTGATGATTATCTTGATGCGGAAGATCATTATGAGGATGATGATTTAGATCATCCCATGTTTGCTAAAATGAACAAATTTATGTGCTCTCTTAAAGGAAATAAGCTCACTATGTTTCGCATACTTATGGAAATGGTGAGTAAGCACACCAATACCATCAAGGAACTCGAAACCCTCGTCACTGAGGAGAAGGAGAGAAATGAACTCCTTGAGAAGAAAGTCCTTTATGAGGAAGCACAAAATGATGCATTATGTTCAAAAGTAGGTGAAAACCTTGATAAACATGCTAATGATCTTGCCTCCTTGAAAAAGGCTGAAAATGTGTGCAGAGAATTACTAAATGATAAAGACCGACTTGTGAACTCTCATGCTTCTCTTTCTAAGGACTCTAAGCGTCTATCCTTGTCTCTCAAACAAAAGGAAGAGAAACTCACTGTTCTTACAAAGAGCTTTGAGGCACTTAAGGTCACTTATCTTGACACTCTAGCTAAGGCCTACTCCTCACCTATTATCAATGTTGATACCTGCACTACTAACCCTAGTAGTGAACTGACATCTATCCTTGAGGAAAACTGTTCGTTGAGGGCACAGCTAGACAGAGGTCTCATGACATGTGCACAAGGACAAAAGACTCTCAATGAGATCTTAAGTCGACACAATGGAGGTGTCGCCAAGGAAGGGCTTGGGTTCAACCCAAGCACTGCCAAGAAAAGTGCATCTCCTCTGAAGAGTACCACTCCTCTTAAGGAAATATTTGTACTAGAGGGACACACGGAGAAAGGTAGGGTTGTGAGTGGATCGGCCACTAGGGGTCCGTCTACTCACAACAAGACAACTGAATTCATGCCGCCATCCTATGTACTACGCAAATCAAAGGAAGGAGAAGTCTATGCTAAATTCATTGGTCCCCGTAATGCATTTCGATTCTATGCTATTTGGGTCCCTAAGACTCTTGTAACTAATGTGAAAGGCCCCATGACAAAATGGGTACCTCAAACCAAGTCTTAATTCTTTACAGGCTGTTTTCTCCGGTGGAGCAAAATGGGTGATCAACAGTGGATGCACCAATCATATGACCGGAGATAGTAACTTGCTCTATGACTTCATGCAAGCCATTCGACCATACATGAGCATTGTATTTGGTGGAGGGTCGAAAGGGCAGGTAATTGGGTTGGGCAAGGTGGCAATCACTAATGACATGTCTATTGCAAATGTCATGCTTGTCCAATCTCTTCAATATCATTTACTTTCAGTTCGTCAATTGGCTTCCGTCGGTTATGACACACTATTTGGACTAACGGATGTGAAAGTCTTTAAGAGAGACACTCTTGAAGTGGCTTTTGTTGGAGAGTTGGATGGCAACGTTTACACGATTGATTTCTCAAAAGAGAGCACTTTCCATACAACTTGTCTAATGGCCAAGGCCGACATGGGATGGCTGTGGCATCGCCGGCTCGCCCATGTTGGCATGAAAAACCTTCAAAATCTCTTAAACGGTAATCACATTCTTGGACTAACAAATGTATCTTTTAAGAAAGATCGTGTGTGCAGTGCATGCATAGCTGGGAAGCAACATCAATCAAGACATCCACCCAAGAATGTTGTATCCACCTCGAGGCCATTAGAGCTCCTTCATGTGGACCTATTTGGGCATCCTTCATGGGCAAGTCTTGGAGGGAAAAAGTATGGCCTAGTCATTGTTGATGATTACTCAAGATATACATGGGTGTTCTTTCTCAAGTCGAAGGACAAGACGAAGATCACTTTCATTGACTTTGCCAAACAAGCCCAGCGGAAGTTTGACAAGGACATCAAGGCAGTAAGAAGTGATAATGGCTCTGAGTTCAAGAACTACACCGTAGAAGAATTTCTTAGTGATGAGGGGATTGAACATCAGTACTCCGCACCTTACACCCCCCAACAAAATGGTGTGGCAGAGAGGAAGAACCGGACACTTGTGGAAATGGCAAGGTCCATGTTAGATGAATACAAGTCACCACATAGCTTTTGGGCTGAGGCCGTCAACATAGCATGTCATGCATCAAACCGGCTCTTCCTCCAATCAATATTGGAGAAAACTCCATATGAGCTCCTAACTGGGAACAAGCCCAATGTTAAGTACTTTCGTGTGTTTGGATGCAAATGCTTCATACTCAACAAACGGGAACGGTTAGGAAAATTTCAATCCAAAACAACTAAGGGGATTTTTGTTGGCTATGGGTCAAACTCTCACGCCTACAGAGTCTACAACAAATCCACTGGATGTGTTATAGAAACCTGTGACATGACATTTGATGAATTTAACCGCTCCCATGGGGAGCAAGTTGATCTAAATGATGCAGGTGAAGAAGACTCCCCACAAGATATCTTAAACATGGGTGTAGGTGCATTTCTGCCTATGGAACAAAGACCCCATGATGATGATGAAGATGATGAGAACATCTCGCATCCTCAAGACAGTTCACTGCCCGTACCTCCACAAGATATTAGCACACCCATCATGCCAGTTGTTGAGGATCAAGTGGTAGAACATGTCTCTCACCCTGATGACGCTCAAGAACAAGATGATCTTCAAGAGGTAGACCAAAGTATGGGTATGCTTGATGAAGAACCTCAACAGGTGCAACACGAAGAGGAATATCTTCCTCCGCACATAAATGATCCATATGTTGAGGACGCTGATGATGGAAACAAAGTTGAACCTCGTGAAACCTTGACCTCCATCATGCCACGTGTGGCCGGTCGTGTTGATATTGACCAAATCCTCACAGGCGTATCGGAAAGTAGAGTGACTCGTAAACAATTAACAAACTTTTGTGCTCACTTTTCGTTTGTCTCTAGTACTGTGCCACACAGGGTTCAGGATGCATTATGTGACAATGACTGGCTACTTGCTATGCAAGAGGAGCTAAACAGTTTCACACGCAACGAAGTACGGTCATTGGTAGAACGACCAACTGAAGAACATAATGTCATTGGAACTAAATAGATTTTCAAGAACAAGGAAGATGAGAACGGGACTGTTCTACGCAACAAGGCAAGGTTAGTAGCACAGGGGTACTCCCAAGTTGAAGGTTTGGACTTTGGTGAAACTTTCGCCCCTGTTGCTCGTCTTGAGTCCATTCGCATTTTATTGGCCTATGCTGCTTTCAATGGTTTTACCTTGCATCAAATGGATGTGAAAAGTGCTTTTCTTAACGGTCCTCTACAAGAAGAGGTATATGTATCACAACCACCTGGGTTTGTTGACCCTCATCACAAAGACCATGTATATAAACTTCACAAGGCACTTTATGGTCTTAAACAAGCACCCCGTGCTTGGTACGATCATCTTAAGCAGTTCCTACTCGATGATGGCTTTGTGGTGGGAGTGATCGATCCCACTCTTTTTACTAAGAGGGAAAATGGTGATTTGATCTTATGCCAAATCTATGTACATGATATCATTTTTGGCTCTCCTAACATCCATCTGTGCAAGAAGTTTGCGGCATCCATGACCAAGACCTTTGAGATGTCACTCAACACGGACTTGAAGTTCTTTCTTGGTTTTCAAATACAACAATTTCAAGAAGGGATTTTCTTGTCTCAAACTAAGTATCTCAAGGACATTCTTGAGAAATTTGATATGACAAATGCTAAACCAATGAAGACACCCATGGCCACCGATGTAGTTCTAAATGAAGACTCAAACGGTATTCCTTTTGACCCATCTACTTATCGCTCCATGATTGGTTCGCTGCTTTACCTTTGCGCATCTAGACCGGACATCATGTTAAGTGTAGGAATATGTGCTAGATTTCAAGCTTCCCCTATGGAAAGCCATCACACGGCGGTTAAGCACATTCTTAGATACCTTGTTCACACCCCAAAGTTAGGCTTATGGTACCCTAAGGATGCAAAGTTTGATCTTATTGGGTACTCTGATGCTGATTGGGCCGGTGATAAAGTGGGACGGAAATCCACTTCCGGTGCATGTCAGTTTCTTGGACGCTCGTTGGTAAGTTGGTCCTCGAAGAAGCAGAACTGTGTTTCTCTCTCCACGGCCGAGGCCGAATATATTGCAGCCGCAAGCTGTGCTACTCAATTGCTATGGATGAGGCAAACACTGAAGGATTATGGTATCATGTATCGACACGTTCCACTTCTCTGTGATAATGAAAGTGCCATAAAGATCTCCGGAAACCCCATTGATCACCCTCGCACAAAACATATTGATATTAGGTATCATTTCTTGAGAGACCATGTGCAAAAGGGTGACATTGATATTACCCATGTGGGTACCGACAAGCAGCTAGCCGACATTTTCACCAAGCCACTTAGCGTAGCTAGGTTCTGTCAACTTAGGCGTGAACTTGGTATCTTGGAGCTTGACAATATATCTTGAAGTCTTGCACACATACATACACTCACATTATGGTTGTGTCTTGATGTGCGCATATATTTAGGGGGAGTGCGTAGTAATTCTATGTGTTTTTAAGCTTACAACGTACGCACAGATCATTTCATGCATGTAATGCTTCTAGGAAAACAGTGCTCAAAGTTTGTCTTATATATATATATACCATGCAAGTCATCATCATCAAAACACTCCCCTCCTCTATCCCTCGAACGTCCGGCTCATCTCGGGCGTCCGGCGCTAGAACATCCTCCGGATGTCCGACACCTCTCGGACGTCCGACCGCCGGACGTCCGACGCCTCGGGGCCCCTATATAAAGCTGGGCGCGGGGCTGGGCCTTTTGCCCTAATCCCCAGCGCCCCATTTTCGTCCCAGCCGCCGCCGCCAGCCCTGGGAGCTGCTCGAGGAGCACCTCCCCAGCGCCGCCACCCTCGAGATCAAGCCGATATCCTCCGTGGCTCCCCTACTTCTCCGTTCGAACTCTTCACGGGATCCATCTCAGGTTGCTCCTCCGTCTTTTCTCGCGTTGGATTTGATTTCTCCCATGTCTCTCCTTGTTCGTTCCTTATTTGGGGATTCTTCATCCGCGTAGGACTTCATGGGCAAGACCAAGCACACCGCTCGGAAGACCGGGGACGGCTCATCCTCTCGCACCCCTATGAACACGGGGTCGGAATCGGATGAGCCACACCGTCCTTTCAAACGGACTGCCCGGCGTTCTCTGCCCCGGCGTTCGCCGTCTGATGATGCTGACCCCGTCTTCGAGGAGGAGCTTGCCGCCGAGGAACTTCCTCAACCCGTCGCTCGAAGGTCCAAGCTCGGGTCTCGCAGGGCGTCCTACATGCCACAACCACCTCCTGCCCAGCCTGAAGGTGAAGCTCGCCGCATCTCCTTAGAGCCTACTGCCATGTTAGGTCGTAATATCACAAACTTTAGCACACTTGGGGCAGCTTCCTATCTTACTTTCCGCTGCGACGTAAATCAATACGAAGTCGGCAGTGATTCTACGGATTCACGTTTCCGCACAAACGTCCAGGCGGACATCTTTTCCACCGTCATAGTTCCTAAGGGGTTATCTAATCATCTTTACATTGATGTTGAGCACATTCGCAAGCACCCGGCGAAATATCCGGGTGCCATTGAGCTTATTGATTCATCGGGGCTTGCCGCCCCATTTTCTTTTCATTGCGACTATAATGCTGCTGCCATTCACCAGTTCTATGCCACATGTCATTTTTGCTCCGACAACACTGTCACCTGGATCACCTCTGACGTTCGCTTCAAAGCCACTTATGCTACTTTTGTTGCCGCACTGGGTTTTCCCCATTCCGGTTATAAAATACATAAGGATGATCCTAACCATGCGCCTAAGACTATTGACGTGTGTGGACACCTAATCAAACCACTACGTGAGCTTGATGCGGATGAGCGCCTGAAGGACCTTAACCAGGTATCCATCTGGCGCTCACCTTACTTCATTATCTTTTAGTGTGTCATCCGCACCATCTATCCCAAGATGGGTGATAAGGGTTCTTGCAGTGGCTATTGTATCGACATCATGTACCACTTGTTCGAGAACCCCAAAAGCAAAATCAATGTGCCTCATTTCCTATGGCATGAGATTCGGCTTGCTAGCTTTCAGTACAAGCGAGCCTTTCCTCACGCTCCTTTCATTCAGGCACTTATTAACCACGTTGCTGATTTCTCTGTGGCTACCACTCACATCCATCGCAAGTGGTCCATTCCCGCTCACATGGCGGATGATTTTGCTCCCAAGAACGCCCCTTCTTCCTCTACTACCACTCGCCGCACTGCTGCACGGGCCGCCACCCTTCATCTAGCTCCGCTTCTCTCGGTCGCATTGCCAAATTCCTTGGCAAAGCTCACTCTGCTTTGATGAAGGCTATCTCCTTTCAGTGTGGTCAAACCCATGATGTGGTTTCCCGCTTAGTTTCCTCTCAGAATGGCCTCAAGGCTCGTCTGAGAGCCTCGGGCGATCTTACTGTGAGTGATGATGAGGCCCCTCCTGCTGCTCCTTCCATTGATTTTGGCTTTCCTTCTGGTCCTAAGTGGTCTGACTTCTTTGACGAGGCTGGGGGAAGTGGTTTGGCTGATGATGTTGATGATGATGGTGATGCGCCTTGAGCTTGGTTGGTGCTGTTGATGGCTCCCTTTTTGGTACTTGGTGCCAAAAGGGAGAGTAATGTATCGTAGTTAAAATTTTATTCTCGTCATTTTTAGTCTTTGGAGATTTAATGTAATGGATAAAACTCATGTATGGCTACTTATGAATGGTCGTGACTTGCTATGATATCATCATAGACTATTATGTCTTGTTACTTATTTCTATGATGATCTATTATCCTTCCATGTTAATCCATTTGGAGCTTCGATTTCTTTATCATGCATATCTCAAGGGGGAGCTCCGTACTAAATATCTCCTAGACTATAATGTATGTTTTAATATTTTTGAGACCTATGTATATATTGTCAACAACTACCAAAAAGGGGGAGATTAAAAGTGCATGCTATGCCCCTAATTGTCTTTTGGTGTTAATGACAACACATACATAGGAAACTAATCCTATTTGTTGAGTGTATCTCAGGACGGCAAGTACTTTAGTAGATTAAGATTTATGTGCCAAAGGTTGCCTGAAACGATTGGTGATGTATATTTCAAGAAGACTCGGGATTAAGAAGAGATGATGTAGAATAGTCTTTTGAGTTTAGTGATATTGAGTATAGGGATCCCGCACTATTAAGAGGGAATCACAGGCTTTGCGATAAACTTGCTCATACCACATCTCTACAAACATATCAAACACCACATACTGTCCACTTTCTACAATTCAATATATGTCCAATTACCTCGGACATCCGGCTCCCTCCGGACGTCCGAGGGCCGGACGTCCGGCTGGCTTCGGTAATCCGCAGCTAGACACCAGTAGTCTGTAAGGCTTATATCTCGGAAATCCGGCTCCCTCCGGACGTCCGAGGGCCAGACGTCCGGTCGCGCTCCGGAAATCCGGAAGTCAACACCAGTAGAATGTGTCCACTATATCTTGGAAATCCGGCTCCCTCCGGATGCCCGAGCGCCGGATGTCCGACACACATCGGAAATCCGGTAGCCACCACCAGTAGAACTTGTGTTGTGTAACACGGACTTCCGGGCCACTCCGGACGTCCGTATGTTGATGAATTCAAATATGTTCAGGCACACCTACAGGCCTCGGACGACCGACCCCTGTCGGACGTCCGGCCGCTGATGAATTCAGAAGAGTTCCAGTCATGCCTACAGGTCTCGGACGACCGACCCCTGTCGGACGTCCGGACCCTCACGGACACCCGGACTTCCGACAAGTGTCGGACGTCCGGACCCTGTCTGACTTATTGCACCTCCAACGGCTGGATTTCACTCCACACTATAAATACTCTTCTCCCACCTCGTGAAAGGGTGTTCAACACAGCTAAGACACATCCAAGAACACCTTTCCTCTCACTCACTCTTGTCTACACTAAATCCTAGATCCCAAGAGCATTTGTGAGTCCTTTAGAGTGTTGTTCCAATCAAAAGATAGATCGTCTCCCTCTCCTCCTTCCCACCAAAGTAATTTGTGATTTGAGCAAGTTTTGAGCAATCCCCGTGATCTTGTTACTCTTGGAGGTTGGAGACTCCTAGGCGGTAGGAGTCTTCGGAGAGGAATCAAACCATTGTGATATCCCCCGGAAATTTTGTGAAGGTTTGGAAGCCACCTCAAGGCTTACCACTAGTGGTTGAGAAACGCCTTCGTGGAGTTACCTCAAAGGGAGAATAGGGTGAGCCTTCGTGGCGTTGGTGTGCCTTCGTGGTAACATCCGCCCCTCTAACGGTGACGTAGCTTCCCTCCAAGGAAGTGAACATCGGGATACATCCTTGTCTCTCTTGGAGTTTCGGTTATTCCTAACCCTAACTCTCTACTTGTGTTAATCCTTATTACATACTTGTATTTGCTTATTGTTTACCGCTTGCCTTGCTTCACTCCTAATAGCTTACTCTTTGTCATAGCAATTATTAGGCTTACACTTATATTCCGCACTTTAGCCTAAAATTGCTAAGTAATTGTTAAAATTTGGATTTGTACCTATTCACCCCCCCTCTAGGTCCATCTCGATCCTTTTCAAACTATACTACAGAGTTAACATCAAGAGTACATAATGAGGTGTCACCCTCGGTACCTGTTAGTAGCTCTACAGGGTCGTACAACTAGGCGGTGTGAAGTGATGTGACGGGTCATGGCTCGTCGATCAGTTGATCGAGCCTTCGATGATAAAGCAGGGGCAACTTGGACTAAGGGGTCAATGAGGATCACTAATCCATCTATACTGAGCATTTAATGTACATTATGGTATAATAGCAGTTTATTAAAAACATGCTATGCATCATAATAGGAGCTATCTACAAAAGTAGCAAAAACTAATGCAAGCCTGAGGGGGAAAGAATGGGAAATACAGGAATGATCAAGGGGGTTGCTTGCCTTATTGCTTTGTTGCACAAGGCTGGTCATCACGGGGGTAGTCGTACCTGGCAGCAATATGAGCTTTCGTGTCTACCGGAGAGAATAGGAGGAAGAAATGATAAATAAAAGCAAGTAGGTGCATCATGATGCATGACATGGCAATATGCAGTGCTAGGCATGAGCTACCGCGGTACTACACATCATGAACGGGGCGGGAAAATATCTGACGATCCTTCCCGGGTATCTTGCTACTATCACACAGATGAATCGGAGAATAAAGTTCCATGTTCATCATGCGAAGAGCATGTGACAAATGAACGGATAGCGTATTCGTATTCGTCTCGTTTTCCTAAGCAACTTTCATGTACAAAGTATTTTAATGTGACTTATAGATTATTTTATATTAATTTTCAAAGCATTATTAGTATTCTAGAATTAACAGATTTCATTTAATAATAAAAAAATATTATGACATCAGCATGATGTCATCATGACATTAGGAGTCAACATTCTTCGTTGAGTCGTCAAACCCTGACTAGTGGGGCCCATTTGTCATGGACACAAGGATAACCCACAAATTTATTTAATCCTAATCAGTGATTTATTGACTCGGGCCCACCTTCATACTCTGTGTAATTATAACACTATTTAAACTAACCTAATTAGGGGTGGGACCCAATGTGAGTGACATAAGTTCAAATTAATTAGTTTAACTAATTAAATAGTTTTAATGAGAGGTTAACTAAGTCATTAATTAATTGATTGATTATCTATTAATTTTAAATTTAATTATTATTATCTTTTATTATTATTATTTTGTGTTTCCTTTTGTTTTAACGAGAGAGTGGTGGGGTTAGTTTAGTGGGGATTAACCCTAGTGTAATCCAGGGTCAACCAGCAACTGCATCGGCGTATGGGAGGTGCAGGGCGCGGACCGGTGGGAGTAGCAACGGTGGCACGACTAGCGGCAATGCGGTCGTCTGAGCTGCAACGGCAAGGCGGCTCGACGGTGGGGCGACACAGCGTAGGGCGCGGTGGCGTGTGACGGCACGTGCGACGGCGCGGGAGTAGGGCGGGGCTTGTGCATAGGGGCGCGACTACGGGCGGATGGGGTGGCAGCGACGTGTAGCGGTGCGGCGCATGCGAGGCCGCGGCCAGGGTGCCGCGAGATAGGGCGGAGGCCACACGCCAGTGGGCGGGATGTGGAGCGAGCAACGTCGTGGAGAGAGAGGGAGAGGTCGGGGGCCTCATTGGCGTTCGATGGGGTCTAGGGCGTTGAGGCTCGGGGTTGGCTAGTGCGGAGGAGGTCGAGGACGACGGCGGCGAAGGGCAGCACTGGCAAGGGCAAGGTGGCGTTGGGGTGGGATTTGCAACACTTTGAACATTTTTGCTTTCATGTTTGAGTAATTTAAATTTCTAATTTTAACTCAGATTTGAATTTTAATTTGAGCTTAAACTCGAGTGACGATTTGCAAGAGTCATTATGGACATGGCACCATTAAATCGGGATTACTATAGCTGATAATCCAGGGTGTCACCCCCCTCAGTCGGTTGTCTTCACGAGGGCATCTCCCCTTTCCACCCCCGATGTCGGCGAGATCCGTTTCCATTTCGTCGTCGATCCCAGATCCCTTCCCTTCCTAATCCTTGCTCTAGACCCTCCCTATAAATGTTGTAGTCCGTTTTCACCAAGCCCTCAGGGATCCAAAGCCAGAAGCCACCCTGCAATTGTCACCGGAGTTAGCGTGTCACCGCCGCACTTGACCACGACGCCCTACTCGCCCTAACCCCCCACTCAACCTCCTGACCTCACCCCTAGCCACCGGGGGACCCTCGCAAGCATTTGTCCCCTTCGAGCATCAACGAGGACCACCGAAACATTGCCTACATCGAGCCACGGAGGAAGCCGATGCCGAAGATCTCACAGTCGGCGACTCAAGGTCACTGTAAGCTCGTTGACCCCACATCCACCATCGATCTCCCCATCTACGGCTCTAATAGATCCACTTAAAATAGTGAAACATTTACCCCTAACATGCGGACATCCGCTAGTTTAAACCGAGCGCACACACGTGTAGCCCAATCACATGTTGTTGGGGAACGTCGCATGGGAAACAAAAAATTTCCTACGCGCACGAAGACCTATCATGGTGATGTCCATCTATGAGAGGGGATGTGTGATCTACGTACCCTTGTAGATCGTACAGCAGAAGCGTTAGTGAACGTGGTTGATGTAGTGGAATGTCCTCACGTCCCTCGATCCGCCCCGCGAACCGTCCCGCGATCAGTCCCACGATCTAGTGCCGAACGGACGGCACCTCCGCGTTCAGCACACGTACAGCTCGGCGATGATCTCGGCCTTCTTGATCCAGCAAGAGAGACGGAGAGGTAGAAGAGTTCTCCGGCAGCGTGACGGCGCTCCGGAGGTTGGTGATGATCTTGTCTCAGCAGGGCTCTGCCCGAGCTCCGCAGAAACGCGATCTAGAGGAAAAACCGTGGAGGTATGTGGTCGGGCTGCCGTGGAAAAGTCGTCTCAAATCAGCCCTAAAACCTCCGTATATATAGGTGGGAGAGGGGAGCCTTACCTTGGGGCTCAAGGATCCCCAAGGGGGTCGGCCGAGCCAAGGGGAGAAGGTCTCCCCCCCCAAACCGAGTCCTACTTGGTTTGGTGGGTGGAGTCCTTCTTTCCTTTCCCACCTCCTCCTTTTTTTTCTTTTCTCTTTGATTTTCTTCCTATGGCCCATAGGGCCTTCTTGGGCTGTCCCACCAGCCCACTAAGGGCTGGTGTGCCACCCCCAACGCCTATGGGCTTCCCTAGGGTGGGTCCCCCCCCCGGTGAACTCCCGGAACCCATTCGGCATTCCCGGTACATTCCCGGTAACTCCGAAAACCTTTCGGTAATCAAATGAGGTCATCCTATATATCAATCTTCATTTCCGGACCATTCCGGAAACCCTCGCGGCATCCGTGATCTCATCTGGGACTCCGAACAACATTCAGTAACCAACCATATAACTCAAATACGCATAAAACAACGTCGAACCTTAAGTGTGCAGACCCTGCGGGTTCGAGAACTATGTAGACATGACCCGAGAGACTCCTCGGTCAATATCCAATAGCGGGACCTGGATGCCCATATTGGATCCTACATATTCGACAAAGATCTTATCGTTTGAACCTCAGTGCCAAGGATTCATATAATCCCGTATGTCATTCCCTTTGTCCTTCGGTATGTTACTTGCCCGAGATTCGATCGTCAGTATCCGCATACCTATTTCAATCTCGTTTACCGGCAAGTCTCTTTACTCGTTCCATAATACAAGATCCCGCAACTTACACTAAGTCACATTGCTTGCAAGGCTTGTGTGTGATGTTGTATTACCGAGTGGGCCCCGAGATTCCTCTCCGTCACACGGAGTGACAAATCCCAGTCTTGATCCATACTAACTCAACGAGCACCTTTGGAGATACCTGTAGAGCATCTTTATAGTCACCCAGTTACGTTGCGACGTTTGATACACACAAAGTATTCCTCCGGTGTTAGTGAGTTATATGATCTCATGGTCATAGGAACAAATACTTGACACGCAGAAAACAGTAGCAACAAAATGACACGATCAACATGCTACGTCTATTAGTTTGGGTCTAGTCCATCACGTGATTCTCCTAATGACGTGATCCAGTTATCAAGCAACAACACCTTGTTCATAATCAGAAGACACTGACTATCTTTGATCAACTGGCTAGCCAACTAGAGGCTTGCTAGGGACAGTGTTTTGTCTATGTATCCACACATGTAAATGAGTCTTCATTCAATACAATTATAGCATGGATAATAAATGATTATCTTGATACAGGAATTATAATAATAACTATATTTATCATTGCCTCTAGGGCATAATTCCAACACATGTCACCAAGTAGCCCACTAACAGTTATGTAGCGCTTTTCTTTTTCTTTTCTTTTTTGTTTTCCAAAGATAGTTCTGTTTTTAGATTTGCTATATCTTTTATGTTTTAATTCTAATTTGAGTGATACTTTTTTTGTATCACATCATAAATTTTATGTAGTTTCTATTTGCGCAAATACTTTGCAAATTTAAATAATTTAAATATGAATTGGTTCAAATTTTCACAGATCACCAATTTGGTAATATCTTGAGTTTAAATCTATATTTTTGAGTGAATCCTTTTGCTACTAGTCACTAGAATGAATTTTTATCTAGTAGTACTTGGGGATTTATTTTTCGTTATTTTAAATTAGGGTTCTAGCAAAAACAATACTGGTTTCATTAGTTTTAAGTAAATTCCTTTTCCTTTAGTTTCTAATTTGTTTTAGTTATTTTCTTTTGTTACTTGTGACAAGTTTTATTTAGTTTATGTTAGTCAAGAGTAGGTATTCTATTTGTTCTTAAAATTAATTTTTAGTATTGTATTTCTTTTGTTTGAAAGAAAGCTTGTTTTGATCATAAATAGATTTCATAAAAGCTTTTCAATTACTTGTTTTTGCTAAAACATTATGACAAATACTTTATGTTACCTTAGTTGTTTTATATTCTATTTTCTGTTATTTTATTATTTTAGTCTTTTCTTTGATGTTATGTTTTATTAGGACAAAAACTTGTATTGCTTAGTGTGTTACTCTTTATAGTTTCTTTAGTTGTTCTTCAAAACTAATTCTTTTTTATAGTAAAAGGTTTACTAAAATAATTTATGTTAAGTCTTTCTTTTTGTTGTTTTGTTGCTACTGATAATAGGTTATTTTTAGAGAAAAATTATTCTTGGTTGCTTTGACAAAGTTTTTGTTGTTTTAACTTTTGTCTTAAGTATTTCCTTCATCTCAACACTAGAGTGTTTAGTACTTGTTTTTGCTTCTTGAATTGATAGGTTGATTACTAGTATGATTGCTTATATAAATGCCATGTTTGATTATAATAGACTTCGTCGAAGAGTGATGAGTAGTTCTATCAAGTTATATGTGAGAACGATATTATCTTCATCAACTTACCAGGCAAGTTTACTTTAACCATATTTTCATGCATATGCTTCTATTGCAGTTATTGTCACAATTTCACCATTACCTCAAGTAGTGTTATTGAATTTTGTAGTTGAGTAGAATGCATGAGGTAGGAAACGCACTACCCTGTTATCAAGCCCCGAGACGTTATTGATTTTTTATGCTATGTTATAGTAGACGGGGTAGGTATGAGTGTTCGGGAGTGTTGTGAGAAAAAGGACTCTACTTCAATGACGACTACACCATGATAGCATCTTCGAGACTTGCATCTTCAAGATCTCAAGACTTCGAGACACGAGGACAGATTTCAATACACATTATAGGGTGAAGGATGGTTTTGTTGGGCACCCTGGAGAAACTAGTTGATGACCCGAGATGCATGGAGAAGCACCATGACATCTTTCCGAAAGCTTCACCCAGACTCCAAGAGACGGAAGAATAATTCATACCCGGAAGCTTACGTGTGCAGCCACAAGTCATTATGGACTCTGGCTTGGTTGACGTTAGATGTGACTCTCGTTGGGATGATGCTAGTAGATGCAGTTGACGATAGGATTGGATGGACACCAGACGGTGGTCACAGGAACTCTTTGAAAGACCATTTGTCGTTCACCCAGATCTCAAACATCAGGCAGTACAAGGACATAAATGGAGGGATCGAATCTTGTGTGTGATGTACTCAATACTTTGTAGAGTGAAAACCTAATCGATTAGCCATGTCCCCGATTTATATTAATTTTCAGCACTAACTATTGACCCACTTGCCAAATGTCAGTTGTTGTTTTCTGTGTGTTTTTTACTTTTCAGGTTTACAGTACCAAACGAAGTCCAATTGCCCCGAAACTTTTTATGATTTTTTGTGGACCAAAAGAAGACCGGGAAGCCTCAGGAGAAAACTAGAGGCCACACGAGGGAGGCACAAGCCAACAGGGCGCGGTCAGGGGGTTCGGCGTGCCCTGTTGGCTTGTCCCTCCCTGGTGGCCCCTCTACCTCCATTCGCCGGCCTATAAATTCACATATATTCCAAAAACCCTAAGGCACATCACAAAACACTTTTTGTGCCACCGCAAGTCTCATTTCCATGGCGTCCCATCTCGAGCTCCGTTCCGGCACCCTGTCGGAGGGGGTACGATCACGGAGGGCATCTCATCAACCTTTCTACCCTCGTGATGATGTGTGAATAATTCACCACAGACCTACAGGTCCATAGTAAGTACCTACATGGCTATCACTCTCTCACTCTCTCTTTATTTTCAATACAATGATCATCACATCTTTGCTTTGATCTATCCGATGTTATTCTTTTGTATGGTGCGTTTGTTGGGATCTGATGAATTGCGGGTTTTTGTTCAGATTATTCAAGAAAAGTATTTGAGTCCTCTTTGAGTTTGATGATTCTTATTTGCATGATCATCATAGCTTCGCAAATCTCTCCAATCTATTGAATTGCTTTGGCCAAGTAGCTTGATATTTCTTCACTGAAAGGGGTGCATTGTAGTGGGTTCAATCTGATGGATTTCTATATCCCAGTGATACAAAGGGAACAAGATACATCTTTATATTGTTGCCAATAAGGATAAAACAATGGGGTTAGTTCCTATTAATTGAATTCTCTTTGTCTACATCGTGTAATTTCTCTCCAAGCATTGCTATGTTTGTCATGAACTTAATGCGTAGAGAGGCAAGCATAGAAGCGCTCTTGAAGTGGAGTAATAGTAGTAGGTGCAAGCAGGAGTCGGCCTATTTGCTAATGGACGTAATGCATATATACACATGATCATTGCTGTGTAAATCGCATAACTATCTGCTTTTCGGTCAATTGCCCAATAGTAATTTGTTTACCCACCGTATGTTGCTTTCATGAGAGATGCCACTAGGGAATACTATGGCCCCCGGGTCTATTCACTTATATATTCAAAAAAATTATCTTTACCTTGCTATTCTTATTTTTATTTTATTTTATTTTTCAATTTACAATTCTCTACAATTATCTACACACTCCATTCACTTGCAAATAACAAGATCAAGGGGATTGAGAACCATCTTGCCCGCGTTGGGTGCAAGTTGTTTGCTCTTTTGTGTGCAATCGCTCAAGATGGTTGAGGATTGATAATACTATTGGTTCGATAAACCTTAGTTTCTTAACTTAGGGAAATACTTACCCGTATTGTGCTGCAATTACCTGTTCCTCTTCACGGAAAACCAACACGGCTCACAAGTATGTGGAAGGATTTCTCGCGGCGTTACCGGGGAATATCATCATCATCTGTCAAGTAACTTCACACAAATTATCATTCACTTGTTCTTATTTTTATTTTCTTCTATATTTTTGCTTGCTTGAAAAAATCAAAAATACAAAAATATTTACCATTGCTTGTCACTTGTTTACTTCTTTCTCGCTAGTTTTCTTGTCCTACTTGTTACTTTGCTTGCTCGGTCACCACGTCTCAAGATTCTACTAAGTTGTGTGACTTCTCAAATACTAATAATAATGATTTTATTAGTACTCCTATACCACCTTCCACTAGTGGGGAGGCTTTTGATATTAATGTTGCATTACTAAATCTTGTCATGAAAGAAAAAATTGGGAAGTCCTAATGAGGATCCCGCTGCTCACCTTAATACCTTTGTTGACCTTTGTGATATGAAAAATAAAAAGGATATGGATAATGATATTATGAAATTAAAATTATTTGCTTTCTCACAAAGATATAGAGCTAAGGCTTGGTTTTCATCTTTACCACATAACAGTATTGGAACGTGGGATAAGTGTAAAGATGCTTTTATTGCCAAGTATTTTCCTCATGCTAAGATCATCTCCCTTAGAAAAAACTAATGAATATTAAATAGCATGATCCTAAACATGTTTCACAAGCTTGGTAGAGGATGAAATTAATGATTAGAAATTGTCCTACTCATGGTTTAAATCTTATAGATTCTGCCGCAAGTGGTACCTTCATGGAGGTGACCTTAGGATAGGCCACCAAACTTCTCGACAACATAATGACAAACTAAGTTCAATGGCATATAGAAAGAGCTCCAACTAGTAGGAAGGTAAACTCTGTTGAGAAAATCGCTACTTTGAGTAAAAAAATGGATGCTCTTATGAATTTGGTTGCTAATAAAAATGCTCATGTTGATCCTAATGACATGCCTTTGTCTACTTTGATTTAGAAAAATGATAATGCCATAGATGTGAATTCTATCTCGCGAAATAGTTTCTATAGCAATGCCTATAGGGGTAATTTCAATCCGAGGACATATCCCGGTAATCCCTCTAATGGTTATGGCAACTCTTATGGCAATTCCTATGGAAATCCTTCTACCAATAAAAATAAGTTATTCATTGATCTTGAAAACATGATTAAATAATTAATTAATTCTTAAAAAGTTTTCAATACTATGGTAGAGGAAAAGCTTGCACCCAACGCGGGCAAGAGGGTTGTCAATCCCCTTGATCTCGTTATTTGCAAGCGAATGAGGTGTGTAGATAATTGCAGATAGTTGTGACTTGCAAAATAAAACAAAAGACAAACAATAATGGTGAGGAAATTATAAGTTATCTGAATATATAAGTGAATATAAACGGGGCCATAGTGTTCTCTAGTGGCATCTCTCATGAAAGCAACATATGGTGGGTAAACAAATTATTATTGGGAAATTGATAGAATACATGATAGTTATGCGATTTAACGACAATGATCATGTTTATATAGGCATCATGTCCATAAGCAAATAGGTTGACTCATGCATGCACCTACTACTATTACTCCACCCATCGACCGCTATCCAACATGCATCTAGAGTATTAAGTAAAACAGAGTAATGCTTGGGGAACGATGACATGATGTAGGCAAATTAAACTCAATCAATATGAATAAACCCTATCGTTTTATCCTTAGTGGTAGAAATACAAAGACGCATAATGTCCCCTTCGATCACTCAGATATAGAAATTTGCTAGGTTGAACCCACTACAACGCACACCTACCATTGAAGAAATATCATACTACTTGGCCAAAGCAATTCAATAGATCGTATAGATTTATGAAGCTATGATGATCATGCAAATAAGAATCATAAAACTCAGAGAAGATTCAAATACTTTTCATGAAAATCTGAACATAAACCCACAATTCATCTGATCCAAAGAACACACCATACAAAGGAATTACATTGGATAGATCAAAGTGAAGATGCGATGATACTTCTATTGAAGATCAAGAGAGAGAGAGACATCTAGATACTAAATACAGACTCGTAGGTTTGTAGTGAACTACTCACACATCATCGCGAGGGCACCAAGGTTGATGAAGAGGCCCTCCGTGGTTGATCCCCCTCCGGCAGAGTGCCGAAACAGAGCTCCATATGGGGTCGTCGTGGAAGAGTGACTTGTGGCGGTGTAACAAGTGTTTTGTGGATATCTTTAGGTTTTCCGGAATCTTTGGGAATTTATAGGCCATAGAATGAGGCAAGTGGGGCCACACGGAGGTGACAAGGCATCAGGGCGTGACCACCCCCAGGTCGTGCCCTATTGCCTTATGGGATCCTCGTGTGACTTCAGGTCTCCTCCCAATGCTTCCAGGTCTTCTTTTGGTCCAAAAAAATCATAAAAAAGTTTCATGGCAATTGGACTTCATTTGGTACTGAAAACCTAAAAAACAAAAAACACGCAAAGAACAACAAATCGGGAGTCACATTGAATTATTAGTGAGGCGGTCGAAGATTTGCTGAACATTTTTGTTGTTGAGTCTTTTGAAGTGGTTGAAGAGATTGCGAATAACATCAATTCGGGAGTCACATTGAATTGAAACTCCTTCGTTGACTTTGGACAACTTGTATGAGATGAGATTTGTAGTTTCAGAACACTCACTCTACCATACATCCCTTTTCTCAGATGGACACATATGATATTATTCACTTGAGAGTCGAGTTGTTTGAATCCCTTCACATCAGCAACGTTGCTAGTGAGCGTAACAGATGGAACACCACTTTCCAGAACGTACCACATATCGTTGTCAATTGCCTCAAGATGTATACGCATCTTGTTCTTCTGCTAGGGGTAGTCCATCCCATCAAAGGTAGGACACCCAGCAGAGACCTTGATCATACCTGTAGTTGACATAACTAAAACTCCAGGTGGTCAAACCAAAATCACAAAGAACAAGGGAGTACCTTGCTCTGATACCAATTAAAAGTGTGTTACATCGACCAGAGGGGTGATTGGGTGATTTTTACAAATTCATCACTGAGGAATTACTAGTTGCAGATTTATCAGTGATGAAATACATGTAGTGCATAAAGTACTTAAGTGCATGCATAACATGGCAATAGCAAAGTCATCATGATGAAATTAAGCATACACATAGTATAAGTAGCGAGTAATCAGGATGAGCAAGCGGAAGACAAGGTGACTAAAGAATTTGGAGTAAGGAAATTGAGAAAGTCTTCAGTCAAAGTCTTCAAACAGTAAGGATCAATTTCATCAACAAGTAAATGAGAAAATAAAAGGGTTGAGGAAATAGAACCAGTTGCTCGGTGAAGACAATGATTTGGTATACCAGTTCCAACTACTCTGACGCTCGTATGTATGGTTTGGGGCAACTTGGTATTTAAACCAAAGGACACACGGTCCGAGGATAGACTGTCCTTACCATATTATCCTTGACATAGAGTCACACACACTCCGCCCAATCGCTTGTGGTAAATCTTCAAGGTAGACTTCCGAACCTTCACAAACCTGGTCACCCAGCGATCCACAATTTCCTCTTGGGTTCTCTAGACCATGGCGCCTAACCATCTGTAAGATACACAGTCTTAAAAGGTAAAAATTGTCAGTTCCACACAGGACAATCTTTTCAGCAATGCCCGGTCACTTTTGGCTTTAGGTGTTTGGGTTTTGGTTTTTTCCTCACTTATGATTCTCTCAGAGTCATTCGAGGAAGGATTGCTCTAAATGACACTTGTGAATCTCTCTCGGAACAGCCAACCAACTAGTGGTTGTGGGGGTGTCTATTTATAGATAGGGTGAAACCTAACATGACAAGCCATAAATGCCCCTAAAGATATGACCATTGTCATGATAAGATCCTTCGGATAGCTGGCGATAAGCACACCAACGTTCAGAATTTTGAACTCACAAAATCCTCACGGCTATCAATTTCCTCATGGTAGGCAATTTGCACGGGCAAAATTCTAACTCCTTTGTCAGACCAATTTCATCAAATACTTGAAGAATATCATCTCTATCACTCAAGAAATTGACTAAACTATAGGAGATTTCCAAAGGCTTCACTCGAAGGGTTGCGTATGTGTAGGTTTTGAGATGAGCATCACTAAGAAATTTTCCTTAGTATTATCTCGACCCCCTTTAATAGTACAGTGTTTCCTATGACTCAAAAAGAGGAAAAGAAACTATGAAAACAAAGTCTTCAAGCTTCATAGTTCTCGCATCAATATCTCCAGGGTCACAACAATTTCCTCATTTTCAATGCCTTCAAGAAGAGCGCCAAAGTCTTTAGATAAAGAAATACGTTTTTCGGGTTCGACTTCCGTTGGTAAAACCAAACTCCTCAGGAACTTATAGGACTTGTGTACACTCACAAACACATTAGTCCATTAACCTATAAGTCTTCAATACACCAAAATCACTAAGGGGCACTAAATACACTTATAGAACCTAGATTTTCTTCATATGGAAACCATTCCTGTAGTTAATTCCAGTGTGTCTAGCAAATACTTCATCATTCTGATTTGTGAACAGTTTTTAGTTGGAGTCAAATGACTCATCACACGAATATGAAGTACCACAGTTGTAGCCAGATAGAGGAGACATATCTACATCAGGTTATTTTGCAACAACTCGTGTGGTTTTGGGATACTACCCTGGAATCTAGTAGGATCCATTGGCATTCAACTTCCTATCGAATGCAATAACCTCTTGATACGTCTCCAACATATCTATAATTTATGAAGTATTCATGCCATTTTTACAATAATTTTATATGATTTTGATATGATTTGATTAGAACTAACCCGGACTAACGTTGTTTTCAACAGAACTACCGTGGTGTTGTTTTTGTGTACAAATAAATTCTCGGAATGAGCTGAAAACTTATGGAGAATATTTTTGGAAACTATAAAAAATACTAGCAAAACAATCAACCGGAGGGGGTCCACCACGTGGCCCCAAGCCAGGGGCACCCGCGACTAGGGCGTGTCCCCTTTCTTGTGGGCCCTTCAGGCACCGCCTTGACGTGAGAACGAAGCCAAAAATTCCTATAAATCAAGAAACCACCAGAAAGAAACCTAGATCAGGAGTTCTGCTGCCTAAAGCCTCGAGATCCACGAAAAATGAATCGGGAGCCCGTTCCAGAACCCTCCCAGAGGGGGAAACCATCACCGGAGGCCATCTTCATCATCCCGGAAGTCTCCATGACAACGACGTAGTAGTTCACCCTCGGGGCTGAGGGTCTGTACCAGTAGCTATGTGTTTGATCTCTCTCTCTCTCTCTCTCGTGTTCTTGTGATGGCACGATCTTGATGTATCGCGAGCTTTCTTAATATAGATGAATCATATGGAGTTTTCCCCTCTCTATCTTCTTGTGATGAATTCAGTTTTCCCTTTGAAGTTTTTTTATCGGAATGAGTCTTTAAGGATTTGAGAACACTTGATGTATGTCTTGCAACATGGTGAAAATAGGGTGTTCTATTGATCCACTTGATGTATGTTTTGGTGGTTAACTTGCGGGTTCCATGACCTTGGAAATATATGCATAGGGGTTGGCACATGTTGTCGTCTTGACTCTCCGGTAGGAACTTTGGGGCACTCTTTGAAGTTCTTTGTGTTGGATTGAACATGACGAATCTGAAATTGTGTGATGCATATCATATAATCAAGCCCATGGGTACTTGTCGTGACATTGGAGTATCTAGGTGACATTAGGGTTTTGGTTGATTAGTATCTTAAGGTGTTATTTTAGTACGAACTCTAGGGCTGTTCGTGACACTTATAGGGATAGCTCATAAGATTGATTGGAAAAGATAACTTTGAGGTGGTTTCATACCCTACAATAATTTTTTTGTTTGTTCTCCTCTATTTTTCACTTTGGAGTGAACTCTTTGTCGCATGTGAGGGATTTATATATGATTCAACTATGTTAGTATTGTTGGGAGAACTTGCACGAGCGAAAGTGTGGACCCTAGGCCTTGTTTCCAAGCATTTATACAACGTTTTGATCGATGTTTAGTATTTGTTACCTTGCTATTTTTATATTTTTAGAATAGAAAAACCTATATCTACCATCCATATTATAGTTGTATCACCATATCTTCGCCGAACTAGTGCAGCGATGACGAGATGATGTATATACTTCTCGCTCCTCGTTGGTTACCCCAAGTGGAAGGTTGAGATGTAGTCAGCAGCAAGTTTTCCCTTACATGGAGAATATAAGGTTTATCGAACCACGAGGACTCCGAGGATCAACAAGTAGGTGTCTCCTACCCTGGCGCTAGCAGAAGACTTGGACCTACACACACAAATAACTTTGCTCCTAACGAGTACAAAGAGATTGTCAATCTCTCTGGCCTTGTGGTTTGCAAAGGATCAAAGCACAAGCGGGAATTGTAATACTGATTGCAACGGAAAAGTAAATGAAAGCAGTAAATGATGGAGGTGTAAGCAATGGTGGTGATATGGACCGGAGTCACATGATGTTTACAATTGGGCACAAGTAGACCGTTCATTAATCAGCATCTACTTACTAATCATCCACCTTGAGATATCTATCCAGAACATCTCGCTGGTATTAAGTTGCGAGCCCCACCGAAAGTGTAAACTCAAAGCAATGGACAATTGCATTAACAAACTATGCGTAAGGTAAACAATCCTTGGAACCGTGGTCGCAAGCACCGTTGTTTTATCCCTGGTAACAATAGCACATCCCCTAGTCTCATGTTTCTTTCACTCAAGCTAGACATCACGGGGCATGAACCCACAATCATGCATAATGTTCCCTCTTGGAGTTACAATCTACTACTCGGCCAAAGCAATACAAAGCAACGGAGAACATGCATGAATCACTAAAGAACATAATATGAAAGGATAATCAAATATATAACTCATAACAATTTGAACATAATCTCATAATCCATCGGATCCCAACAACCCGAGCATAGCAATAGCAAGAAAATTACATAGATGCCTTGATCATGCAGGGCAGCTCACAAGGGTTAATCATGGAATCACAAGATTGGAGTGAAGACATCACATAGCTACTGGTCATGGACTCATGGTCCAAGGAGGACTACTCACGGCACGTCCGGGAAGTGTCCATGGCGGTGGAGAAGCTCCCGAAGGTCAAACCTCCCTCCAGCGGAACGATGGAGAAATTCGTGATTCTGGATATGATGGAAGGGTTTCCTCGCTAGGAGTAAATATAGGCCACACGAGGGCGTCAGAGGAGGTGGGACCCACCTAGGTGGCATGTGGGCGCGACCAGGGGCCAGGCCGCGCCGGGAGGTCACCTGGGCAGGCCCTGGCCCCCCTCTGGCCCATCTTCGGTGATCTGGAATCTTCCGTTACACTGATTTTTATATATTTTTCTCTGGGTTTTGGGGGCTTCGGAAAATCGGGTAAAATCCCATACAAAAAATACATGAGCAGACAGAAACTGGCACTGGGTGCACTGAGTTAGTAGGTTAGTCCAAATATGTGTAAACATATATAAAAGTGTAGCAAAACATATAACAATGTCACCCAAAAGATCATGGAGCAAGCAGAAATTATAGATACGTTTGGGACGTATCATGCACCTATACAATTTACCATTGTATTGGGTGTGTTTGGGACACAAGAGGCTCTTTATTATTTGATTGCAGGTTGCTTGAGAGAGACCATCTTCATCCTACACCTCCCACAGATTGATAAACCTTAGGTCATCCACTTGAGGGAAACTTGCTATTGTGCTACAAAACTCTGCACTTGGAGGCCCAACAAGAGTCTACAAGAAGAAGGTTGTGTAGTACACATCAAGCTCTTTTCTGGCGTCGTTGCCTGGGAGGTGAGTGCTTGAAGGTATATATTTAGATCTTGAAACTAAATCTTTTAGTTTCTTGTTTTTCACTAGTTTGGTTTTATAAAAGAAGACTACAAAAAAATGGAATTGAGGTTGCCTCATATGCTTCATCTTTTCAATGTCTTTCGTGAAAATGATGGAAAGGAAAATTGTGCTCAAGTGTTAGAACAAGAAGTTATTAAAATGTTTGGCACTAAATCTTTGAGTGATTAGCATGATAGTAATATTGTTATTATGAATTCGCTGAATATTCATGATGCTAATGATATGCAAAACCACAAGTTTGGGGTGCTATGCTTGATGAATATGATATTTTTAGTCCCCCAAGTTTTGATAAGCAAAAATATTATGATGATAGCATCCCTCCTATGTATGATGATTATTGCGATGACATGTATGCTATAAAGAGTGATAGTAACCACGAAACTTGTTATCATGATTCTAATATTCAAAGTGGTTATGTCAATCAAGTACCTCACGATAGTTATTTCGTTGAGTTTGCTCCCACTATTATGAATGAGAAGAAGTTTGCTTATGTGGAGAGTGATAAATTTTCTATGCTTGTAGATCACGAAAATAATGGTGTATGTGATAGTTATATTGTTGAATTCCTTCATGATGCTACTTAAAATTATTATGAGGGGGGAACATATGCTTGTAGGAATTGCAATAATATCGAGTTTCCTCCCTATGTGTTCAAAGTTTTGAAGTAGTGCTTAATTTGCTTCCTATGCAAGTTGATTCCTGCTCCCATAAATAGTTTGCTCACAGAATACCTATGCATAGTAAGTGGGTTATACTTAAATGTGCTTGTCATGAGATTCATGATGCTCTTTTACATGTTTCAATTATTATTCTTATATGAGCATCATTGAAATCGTCATGCCTAGCTAAAAGGCATTAAAGCGAAGCGCTTGTTGGGAGACAACCCAACAATTTTACTTTATTTTTTGATGTGTTCACATGATTAAGATAATCTGGTAGTCATGTTTTGTGTCTTTTATTCCAATAAAGTGCCAAGTAAAGCCTTTGGGATAGTGTGGAAACTTGTTTGTTTGATTCTGTGCAAAAAAACAAAAAGTTTTGTGTCCAGTAGATGAATTATGTGATTTTACTGGAGAGTCAAAAGCTTCTGAAATTTCTGCACAGTCTTGATATACAAATTCTTAAGGCTTTTCTAATTGTTCAGAATTTTCTGTGACACGGAAGTATGGTTACACTACAGATCTTCACAGACTATTCTGTTTTTGACATATTCTGTTTTGCATGCATAGTTTGCTCGTTTTAGTGTTCCTATAACTCATATTCAGTGATATAAATTATGGGAATGATAGAATACAGTAGTTATTATGTGAGAACAATTCTGAATCTTTTATTGACAGTACCTAAGTGAATGATCTATTTTTATTACACTACCTCTTCTCACAAAGTTACGTTAAGTTTTGTGTGATTGAAGTTTTAAAGTTTTGGGTGAGACATCAATATGAGGAGAATAAGGAGTGAAAAGAACCTAAGCTTGTGGATTCCCAAGGCACCCCAAGGTAATTTCCAAGGAATAATCAAGTGTCTAAGCTTGGGGATGCCCCAGAAGGCATCCCCTCTTTCGTCTCCAACATTATCGGTATATCTTACTTGGAGCTATATTTGTATTCGTCACATCGTATGAGTTTTTCTTGGAGCGTTATTTTATTTTGTTGTTCTCTGTTAGGTGTTATTTATAATCTTGTTTTTCAATAAAAAGTTCCAAGAACTGCATTAGGATGCTTGCATTGCATGCTTTGTTTGGTGTTGTGTAAAAACAGAAACTGGTGTTGTAGTGTTTGAATTTTCATACTTTACTGGAACGTGAAAAGTTTCTGAAATTTTTACACACTATTGTCATATAAATTTTATATCATGTCCTAAATTTAATAATTTGTTCAGGTACAGAAGTACACTATTTTCATAAATTGCTACAAACTGTACTGTTTGGACAGATTGTTGTCCTAGTTTTGTTATCTAATTATCCTGTAATTTCCATAGCCTATATTGATAGATATAAATTGTGGAAATGATAGTAAATAGTAGATGATGTTTGCAATTATTATGCAACTTATCTTGGCAGTACATAAAGAGTTGATTAATTATTATGTGCACTAACCCATCTCACGAGTTCTTTTCATGTTTTGTGTGGATGAAGTTTTTGAGAATAGGTGAAACCGGGATACGAGAGGATTGAACAAGATACAAAAGCTCAAGCTTGGGGATGCCCAAGGCACCAAAATTAAATATTCCAAGAACTCTCAAGCATCTAAGCTTGGGGATGCTACGCATCCCACCTCTCTTCGTCAACTATCGGTTAGCCTATGTTGAGCCTAATTTTTTATTTGTTCACATGATGCGTCCTATTCTTGGAGAGTTATTTTTCTTTTGCTTGTTGTTTAAATGAAATACTCATATCTGAAAATATTTATTAAGAGAGAGATAGAAAGTCCTCACATATCTACTTAATTGTTTGGCTACTCATTGATCTTCACTTATATGTTTTGGATAGTTTTGTCATTTACTCTCGTGCTTCACTTAAATCCTATGGGTAAATGGTTGAATGAACTAAATATCATAAATCTGAAATTAAATATGCTTCATATACTTATCCCATGGGTAGTAATGACTTCACACATAATAAGTATAGGTGGTAAAATTTATTGAAATTAGCAAACACCGCATTGGTCACTTGAACAATTCATGAAAGAATATTGAAGGAAGAGAGATTTCACATATAAATATACTATCTTGGAAATCTTCTATGATTGTGAATACCCGTTAATTATTTTAAAACTTGAGCAAATTAGTTGAAGTTGGACAAGGAAGACAACGTAATGACTTATGCTTGGGTATATTTGTATAGAAGTTATATTGGTATGGATCCTCCAACATGTGGGGCTTGCTTCCACCTGATACTAGCCAAAACTTCCGCACCAAGTAGAAATACTACTTGTGCATCCAAACACCCTTAAACCCAAAGTTGTTCCATATGAGTCCACCATACCTACCTATATGCGGTATTTACATGTCGTTCCAAGAAAATTTGCATGTGCCAAACTCTAAACCTTCAAATCATATTATGTTTTGTATGCCCGAATTGCTCAATATAGTGACTAGGGGTTGTCAGTATCTTCCATGCTAGGTGAGTTAATCTCACGATATGTGTTGATTCACTATCATTCACGAGAAAGTGGCTGGTATTCCGGATGCCTGGTCCCATGCTAAAAAAATCAAATAAAAATATAAAGAAACAAAACTCCCCCAGGATTGTTGTTTGCATGGACGGTACCCGTGGATTCGGCTCGTCGTGGAGTGTGATTGGTTGGTGGAGGGAGTAAAAACTTTACCATTCTTTTTGGGAACCGCCTATAATGTATCTAGCATGGAAGATACCGAGATCTTTCAGTTGATATGTTGACAATGAAAGCATACCGCCCAAAATTATTATTCGCCTGTGTTTTAAAAGCTTGAGCTCTCGCACCTCTGCAAATCAATGCTTCCCTCTGCGAAGGGCCTATCTTTTACTTTCTAGTACTTACCTTTATACAAGAGTCATGGTGATCTTCACCACTTCCTATATTTCGCCTTTTCTCTTGGCAAGCATCATGTGATAGGGAAAGATCCAAGCACATATGGCCACATAAATATATTTGATCATGAATTCTTATTATTGAAAATTATCTATATGATAAATAAGTTGGGAGGCGAAACATTAAGCCCCTATCTTTCTCTGTGTTTGATGGATGCTATTTGTTCTTAAAATATGCTTTGAGTGTCAATAATCATGGAAGACTATATGATAGTTGAGTATGTGGAATTTGCTAAATCAAAGCTCTTACATAGACCCTTCCTGAAAATAAGATGAATTGCAATTGTTCCATGACTAGGATTATGGTTTGTTAGTTTTCAAGAAACTTTTTGGTCTATACTTTAACATGTGAATAACTTGGTACTTGATCATGAGAAGTTTTATGAGATGAGCTAGTGTTTATGGTATGCTCGAAAAGGATTTGAATTATCATTGATCAAACTTATGCACTTGCTATCATTCACACTTCATAAATTATTTCTCTTATCATTTACCTACTCGACGACGAGAAGGAATTAAGCTTGGGGATGCTGATACGACTCCAACATATCTATAATTTATGAAGTATTCATGTCATGTTTACAATAATTTTATATGATTTGTGTATGATTTGATTAGAACTAACCCGGACTGACGTTGTTTTCAGGAGAACTACTGTGGTGTTGTTTTTGTGCAGAAATAAAAGTTCTTGGAATGAGCTGAAAATTTATGGAGAATATTTTTGAAAAATATAAAAAATACTGGCGAAAGAATCAATAGGAGGGGGTCCACCACCTGGCCACAAGCCAGCCCCCCCAGGGCGCGCCCCGTGTCTTGTCGGCCCCTCGCGCACCGCCTTGATGTGAGAGAGACGCCAAAAATTCCTGTAAATCAAGAGACCTACAGAAAGAAACCTAGATCAGGAGTTCGGCCGCTCCAAGCCTCCAGAGCCACGGGGAGCTCGTTCCGGCACCCTGTCGGAGGGGGAAACCATCATCGGAGGCCATCTTCATCATCCCGGTGGTATCCATGATGAGGAGGGAGTAGTTCACCATCGGGGCTGAGGGTATGTACCAGTAGCTATGTGTTTGATCTCTCTCTCTCGTGTTCTTGAGATGGCATGATCTTGATGTATCGCGAGCTTTATTAATGTAGGTGAATCATATGGAGTTTTCCCCTATCTATCTTCTTGTGATGAATTGAATTTTCCCTTTGAAGTTTTCTTATCGGATTGAGTCTTTAAGGATTTGAGAACACTTCTTGTATGTCTTGCGATGGGATGTCCGTGGTGACAACGGGGTGTTCTATTGATCCACTTGACGTAAGTTTTGGTGGTCAACTTGCGGGTTTTGTGACCTTGGAAATCTATGCATAGGGGTTGGCACATGTTGTCGTCTTGACTCTCTAGTAGGAACTTTAGGGCACTCTTGAAGTTCTTTGTGTTGGATTGAACATGATGAATTTGAAATCATGTGATGCATATCATACAATCCAGTCGATGGGTACTCGTGGTGACATTGGAGTATCTAGGTGACATTAGGGTTTTGGTTGATGTGTATCTTAAGGTGTTATTTTAGTACGAACTCTAGGGTTGTTTGTGACACTTATAGGGATAGCTCATAAGATTGACCGAAAAAGGATAACTTTGAGGTGGTTTCGTACCCTACAATAATTTCTTCATTTGTTCTCCGCTATTTGTGACTTTGGAGTGAACTCTTTGTCGCACGTGAGGGATTTATATATGATTCAACTATGTTAGTATTGTTGGGAGAACTTGCACTAGTGAAAGTATGGACCCTAGGCCTTGTTTCCAAGCATTTATACAACATTTTGCTTGTTGTTTACTATTTGTTACCTTGATGTTTTTATATTTTCAGATTACACTAATCTATATCGACCTTCCATATTACAGTTGTATCACCATCTCTTCACCGAACTACTGCACCTATACAATTTACCATTGTATTGGGTGTGTTGGGGACTCTAGAGACTCTTTGTTATTTGATTGCAGGGTTTCTTGAGAGAGACCATCTTCATCCTATGCATCCCACGGATTGATAACCCTTAGGTCATCCTCTTAAGGGAAACTTGCTATTGTCCTACAAAACTCTGCGCTTGGAGGCTCAACACGAGTCTACAATAAGAAGGTTGTGTAGTAGACATCACCTCTTTCCTCGGATTCTTGTTCAGAATCTCTTCTTGAGCACATCACAAAGAGTTTGATGCCCTTTGAGGCTTTTGTACATGTATGTCACATATAGTTCCTTCAATCCTACAATGTCATCATTGACACTTGTGGTTTCTCAGATGAGGGATTTGTGACCATAGAAATAGTTGAAGAAATTACAGTTTCAGAAATATTTGAACATTCAGGTCAGGAATTAGTAGTTTCACGCTCGATGCATTTCAAGCAAGGTGTGACAAATTCTTCATGAGAGGAACTGATGTGTTGAGAAAGCAAAGAATAATTTTCCCTTCGAAGATCATCATGGCACACTCCTAGTTCCTCACGATCTTCCTTTATTTGAAGAAATTCATTGGAAAGATTCTCATGATCAACTAAGGGTGTTTCATGATTACTTTGAAGGTCATCAAACTTAGACTCAAGACTTTTAAGCTCATCCATGAGATTATGAGTTTGATCCATTTTCTCATTTAATGGGTCATCGCTTTTGTCTAAAATTTCTAAACCCTTTCCATAGCACTTTGTTGCTTAGTGGAAATATTGGCAAGATTAAAATAACTAGGTTTCACATTGTTGTCAGATTCATCTTCACTTGATTCGGGGAAGGAAGCACGTTTGAGTACCTTGGCACCGTTTGCCATGAAGCAATAGGTGGGAGGAAAGTGGTCATCGAAGTCATGAGCGTTGTGCACTTTGTCACATTCTTCAAGGTTAAAAAAGGACTTGCTTATGAAAGCAGTTGCGAGTGCAAGGATCGCCACACCCGAGCCTAACTCCTCCTCACATTTCAACATCATCATATTCCTCGGCAGAGTCAATTTCCTTGCCAATGAGTCACATTTCAACAGCTTGGCAACAACAACCTTCTGATCATGCCCGACACGATCATGGGTGTACTCGAGGTTGAAGCTGACCACTTTGTACTTGTCATCGACAAGTAACTGCTCCATCGTGTGGATGGAGTTCTCCACCCAGGCCAGGTCGTTGGTGTACACCATCGAGAGATCCTTTAACCTTACGTGGGTGCCCACATAGGCATGAATGGTGAACTATCGCTCGTTGTCGGCAGCCGCTGGGAGCACCGCCATTGGAGCCGAGCAGGATATCCTCTCTGTATTTGGAGTCATGGGTGTGCTTCTTGCATTGTGGGGAAAGGTTGAAGAGAGACAAGAAGTTAAATGAGCGGTGGAGTAAAGGGGGTTGGCCGGCTCTAATTGGCACGCCTTGTCACCACGTTCCCGATGGAGGAATGTTGTGCAAGCTTGACCAGTGCATGAACACGCAGTTTGTTCGGCCACATAGCTACTCGAAGTGCTACAAATGTATCGTTGGTGAGATCTTTCGCGCACAATCGCGCAGGTTCACATGCGCAACTGCACATAGCTTCCCCGCCCGGATCAGTTGGCCACGTGTTGGATGGAAGAAGCTCCCATTATTGTGGGCGTTAAATGTAAAAGGTTGGCAAAAACAAAGTGTGTGCAATGACTTCAAGTAGCGCACGTGTTCAATACTAAGCAGCGGGTGTGACAATGTGAATGATCGATGTCGGTTCCGTAATATAGTTCATTTGCGATGAGATCAGGAGGGGAAACACAAGCCAGAATGGTCATTAAATCAAGTCGATTACATGTTAAGGTGCAGATAGCAATCGTCCATTGCATATTAAAGTCAAAATGATACTGTCAAAATATGACCCTCATACGATGCTAGTTCACTCAGTGTATCACAAATGGCTGAAATATGACAAGGCTTAGATTCGATGATTACAAGGTTCAAACTGATATTGGAAGTGAAATCCAGCTTATGCAGAACCTTTGTCATGCATCTATAGACGACCGTGCTGATTAGCTAGAACGAACATATGAAAGGTCCAAACTGATATTTACAACTAGTCTCGATAGTACACTATTTTTGCAAAGGGATCATCCACTCACAAGTCATGTAGGGGCATGTCACACCGAGTTCCTATTACTTTGTAACCTAAACTTCCAAAATGCAGCTCAGCTTTTGCACAGCCTTTTCTATTCTGCTGAAGACGTAGGCGCTAATCACCAAACCATTTATTTGTGTGCACTATATGTACGCCCAACCTCATTACCTTTAGCACATTTGCTTTCGCAACAAAGAACCTGGCAAGTTTTATCTCCGGTAAGGTCCCTTGGTAGGAGTTCAAAGTAATTTCATAGAGATGGAAATCAAGGAATTCAATGAGAATGCCATAATATTGTGTCACATTATCCGCTGCTTGGCCTGGTCGGATCTGCAAAAGAGAAGAGAATGTGTTAGTGTCTAGACGCAGTTTTGAACACCACGAGTCTCTTTGATTTGCATGATCTAAAATAAATGAATAGAGTGGCTGCCATCTTCGGTCCGACATGATTAACATGGTGTTTGAGTACGCTCTAGGAAAACATGGGATTCTTAAGAATGGATTGTGGTGGATGGGAACTTGGCAATGAGAAGTAGTAGAAATGAGTCCAAAGGATAAATACATGCGAAATGTAATCATATGAATCAAGCAACCACTATAGAAAAAAACATATATGTACTGAAATCCTCCAAAAAATTCCTTTAGAAATCATAGTACATTTGCATAGTGGACGGCTAAAGCATGCTGATAATGATAGAAGAGGTCCTGCTAGACCAAATCTGACATGGGAGGAGTCCATAAAAAGAGAGATTTGAAGGACTCGAGTATCACCAGAGAACTAGCCATGTACATGGGTGCATGGAAGCTTGTTATCCATGTGCGAGAAACATAAATTGGTCGCAAGATCTTTTGGTTATCACCTCTAGCCTACCCCAACTTGTTTGGGACTAAAAGGCTTTGTTGTTGTTGTTGTAGAAATCGTAGTACATTTGTCATTGTAAACTAGGAAAAGGTTACCAAAAAATGAAATCTATTGTGGTTAACATTAAACATGATAATAGTATCACCTCTATATATAGCTTCAACACACATGGAAAGCATTTTAGGAATCTAGCAACTTCATCTAGGCCGGGGCCGGTAGATTCTAGTGCCAAGACCTTCGCTATGCTGAGCAAAGGGGTCAAGTTTGACGGAATTATTTTCTGCATGATAAACGAACATACATGTTAAAAGTTAGAAAAAAAATATGAAGAGGGAGAAGAACAAGAAGAAAGGTGTACCTGAACGGTTATGTATCCAATAACAAGTTCAGAGAATTTGATAGGCGAGTAGGCGAACACTGTCAATTTCGGGGCATAAATAACACTGATTCTTGTTGGGCCTTGTTCATCAACCATAACCAATCTCTCAAGTAAATGTGCATCCTCAGTGACCATACCATGATACACCTTAACTGATCTCCTGTTGCAGCACTGGCAGGACACATAAATTGTTTAGAGATTGGTGGAGGAGATGTTGAGGCTAGTCAATCCCTTACAACATCAAGATGAAGGTACTCGAGTGCAGTACAGTCATGGAACAAGCCCTACATGTCCTCATTGGAAATGCAAACATCAAAGAATGTGAGCTACTTCAGTCGAGGGACAACAAGAGCAGGTGTGTCATTATATGGGGGAAATCATAGTTCATGAAACAGGCGCGGTGGAGCATGGGCACGACACGGAGTGCGGACATTGGCAGCGAGGTCATATGTCCGTATATAGACATGACCTCCTCGAGCTGATCTAGGGTGAGGATAGGAACCACTCGTCAATCTTTGCTTGGATCTTTCCATTAGGACAGAACATGCCAATCTAAGGCCTCTAATTAGGTCAATCTTTGCTTGGATCTTGGACAATATGTCAATGTGTTTGTGATAGTTACAGCTAAGCTTTTGGTTGTCGGTGAAGTTGAGGTGGGAGGTGTGCCATAGGGGGCACCACCGTCGGGATAGGACGGTTATCTGCGTGGCATTTTTTATTAGGAGGAGGGATATGATGACTATCAACATATCGTCGGGGAGGCTGTTGATGATGTCTAGGCCCACCGGAGTCTCTTGCGGTTCTGGCTTGACCCGCCTCTACTTGTTGGCAGCCTCATCCCCCACCTCTTGGGTGGTGACAAAGGCAACTTCGGAGTCTCCTTGGCAACAGTGCTTTCTGATAGGAGTGGAGGAGTGGGAGGACTGGGATTGTTTAGTTAGAACAAGGTAGAAGAATAGTGTGTTGTTAATTAGAACTTACTAGGTAGGAATAGACTTAACAAAGTCAGGAAATGAAGCTACAGTTGGTTGCTTAAATGCTACATAATTACTTCAACATTATTACTTAAATCAACATGTACATACTTGAAAGAACACTTGCTTCGAACAAATTCTGGACGGATGATGTCGTCGGGGAAGAGCCCCTTTAGGTGCAGTATAATTTTAGTGTCGGCTTTGAGTACATAAAACTTAGAAATTTATTGGCAAAAGCCAGCGTGAAAATAGGAGTGACCATCTCATACACGAACAATGATTATAAATGCATGATTAGTGGCCAATATGATATCCCTTGAGTCTTCAGTTATGTGAAGGCCAAGATTTTGTACTACACATTTTTTTGCAAACAAGGGATGTACTACAGGAAATTATAATATTGTAAAAGAACATGGTTGCATGATTCTATGAGAGTAATTAGAAGAACAGTACATCATTTCAAATCAAAGGACAAAAATATATAACTGAACAGATAATGTAACCATGATGTCATGAAAATATGAGAGTAGTCAAAAGAACAATGCAACATTATTTTGTGTGATATAAAAGAGGAAAAAAATCCCATTTGACGTCGATGCAGCATGTGGAACCTTTTATTCAAATGTAGCAATACATAGTTTATGTCCACAAAAGGAGGCCATGCCAACCATAGTACGGTGAGATTGAACTTATCGTGCGCTACCTGAAGTCATCTCGTACGCTGAGATTGAACTTCTCGGATGTCTACCCGGGGCTGCATAGGCCCGATGTGCCCTTGCATTGTGCACTCTACGAATGAAAACCTCGAATCGGCTAGGAGAAAAATTAATTTACGGCTTTTTCGGCCTGGTGAATAATAGGGACACACGGACTGGGATAAGAGATGAACGAATATTTTAGTAAATTATTTACCAGGTTCTCCATTTGAGAGAAACACCTAATACCGCAAAATCCCCAATCATGCGGAGCTGGGTCGACGACGAGCAACGTCGAGAAAATCTATGCAACTAGCTGATGGCAAGTGGCATTGGCGAAATGCGATGGGGTTTGGCGGTAGCCAGCAGCGGACGGGTGTCGAGCTAAGTGGTCGTCGTGGCGATAGGCGGTGACATGAATAGTTGGGGTGGAGTGCGGGTGCGACTGTGCAAGGGGGTGAGGGTTTTATGACCCAGGGACGATGGTGTGAGTTTTCTCGGCCAGAATAATAATGCGTTTTGGAGGCAATGGTTCAGTAGACACACCGTGTGCGATAAGTGCCATTACGCTGTGAGGGGACTGTCGTGATCCATGTAAATCCTACAATTGCAGACGTGCGATTTGTGGGAATGCATTTTGTACAATCAGGACACACGTGTCGTGGCATAATGTTAGTCATCGAACATAGTTTCAATCCGGCAAAGTAACCCGGTTTGTAAACGAGTTCCAATTTTCCTTTTTCATGTCTCACCTAAATATTTTTACCGTGGTCAACAAGTTTCAAGGTAAGTCAACTCACACTTAATATGCATAGTGTAAAAAACCGCCAACACTCAGAGGTAGTTGTGCGTGCTGTGGGCAAACGGTTGCTAGTAGTAAATTGTGTGGGAAGTCTAAGATAAACATAAATATTCCATCAACCAAACTGATTGCAGCTCAAGACTGCAATTACATTGCTCTACATACTAGTTCATAAAACAAAGTCTCACCAACATATAAATCAACACATAATAAACATACTCAACTAGAGATATAAGACACACAAAATAGATAGCTAGGGTAGTGTTGGACATCAGGACATGTATGTATAACTCAATCCTGGTCGTACCCACCAACAACATAAACTTTCTCCAGGTACTCTGCGTCCGTGGTGTGCGCCACCAGAATACTTCTATCTGAAGGAGACAACGGCTCATCCTCTAGCATGTGCCAGAACACTTGCAAACGTGGAGTTAAGTCTTTCGGCACAAAACGGGCATCTCAAGCCCCCATTCCGGGTCCAGATATGACGATTATGTGTGTGTTACCGCACAGAGCTCCATGAGCTTTTGCTTCTTGTAACTCCTGTGGTCATATTTATCGTTGCCAATGTCGTCAGATAGCACGTACACATATAATAATAAATCATGACACTCATGAATGAAATTCATAAAATGATATCACAAACAACTTAGTGCAACAAAATTATTAACTAATGACTATGAATGCATGAACCGATTATTGTCAAACAAACTAGGAACTTTCAAGTAAGTACCACTCCCTATATCATCAAAGTAGTGATCTAAATGCTCTTACATAGTGTTTATTTACAAAGGGGGTACATGTATAATCATCTATATAGATGGATTATTAGCAAAATGATAATTTGTACACATCAACATTAAATCATTGTATCCTTAGACAGAATATTAGCATAATCATTTGTGCATATGTCACTTATCCACGTCACTTACCATTTACTTAATAAACAATGAATATGTCAACTACACGGATCTATCGAATCTTACTGTAGTTTCATGGATTGAAATAACATGAACTCAAGGTTCACCATTCCAAAAAAGGCAGAAACGGAACTAATCAGAGATATCCTATGATATGTTTACCAAAATAGGGGGTCTAACCGGTTCTTTGTCGTCATCGGAGTTGTTGTCGTCGAAGTCTTCATCGTTGTAGTGGTCATTGGAGAGGTCGTAGTAGTCTTTGTGCAGCACCGCCTCCTGCTGGGGAGGCACGGTGGGGCTTACAACATCATGGTCGTGCTTCTATCCGAGTGTGACCTCATCCGCAGGGAGGGAAATCTCGTCACCCAGCATCGATAGATGATTGGGTACTTTGCCAACCCCGGCTTCGAACTCCGTGTCACCACTCCCTCCGATGGTGTGCTTGGTCACCATCTGATACACTTCTGAGAGCGTTTACGTCTCGGAATGATGGCGAAGATGCACGCGGTGTGTGGCGAGTGGGGAGTGCGGCCGCCTATTATAACCAGTGAAACATGTGTGATTAATATAGAGTGGTTGGGATATAGGCGGGGTGCGGTTAAACAGTTCACCTCCCGGTGAGCCTATGCAGATGATTGCTCACATGCATCTGATCAATTCACATACCTACTTGCACGCCTCCTCATGAGCTGGTGCAATGGCCTGCTTGCACGGGCAATTTACACAACTTCTCGCATGCCTCCATGTCAGCCTGAGGAGCGGACTGCTCGCATGCGTCCCATCAAATCACGTCCGCTGGAACAACATGTGGGGCTCATGGTGGTACACAATATATTGTTGGGTCTAACGCACACGATTTGAATATTTTAATCGTTTGTGATGGCAACGTAACAACAGTATGTACCAGCCTTTAATAATCTCCCATTTGTAAGAAAAGTATATAAAAAACATATATCCAATTTGACCAAAAATTATCAAAGCATATTGGTGTCATATAAGCACCCCCCAAGTCCTAAAACTTGCATCAAATGTGATGTTTTAGTCCAAAACTTTTAAAACATCCCTGCACAATCCTAGAACTTACACTACATGTGACAATCTGATCCGCAGCAAATCACAGAGCGACAAGTGGCGCTAGCTGTCTCGAACTGGTCATTGCTACAAATACCCCCCCCCCCCTGTGTTTTTTGCAAATCTAACCGCACCAGGTACTGTTGGAACTCTCCGGCGCCTCCCGCTGGATCTTCAGGTTCAGGAACCGCTTCGGCGATAGTGTCAGCATCAAAAAATCGGCACATTTTTTTGAATGAATACACTTGTTTGACTCATGAACACTCATCACTATAAAAACATACCAAGACTCTGATCTTCTTCCTCAAGAGGTAGAGCGTGATGGCCCTGTCGATCTTGGACGTCGCGTCGGTGAGGAACCCCACGACACAGTTGAGGATGACGATGGCCATGACCATGTTGCCGTGCACCTCCTTGACCCTTAGGTTGGGTGCTTCTCCACGGACAGCATGTCGCCTCTGTTGAGCGCCTCATTCTTGTTGAGCGCTCCAGGGTTGGTCGTTGACCCTCATTTTGTCATCCCTAAATATGGAAAACTCGATCTGGTCGTTGATGTCGTCCTTCATGGCCGGGATGAAGTACTAGAAGTTGTAGCGCGGGATGGTCCAAGTGTGCTGGAGGGCGCCGCAGAGGTAGTAGAACCTATGTACCTTGGAATGGAATAATATATTGGTTGTTGAAACTATGTTTATATAAGAAGGATATGAAAAATGTTATAGCCTACTTTCGAATTCAAATCTTGCAGAATTTTAAGTTGCGGCGATTAAAATAGCAGAAAAATATGCTCTGCAGGTCATTACACCGCACACGGTTTGTAAAGCAGAACGTGTGTGATATACCTCATGATTCGACACGTTTTCGAGAGAGAACCCGTGTGCAACAATGCACACAATCGTCGTTTGAAAATTGTGTGTGACATTAGAAAATATCAAAATGGTTAAGACCTAAATGATTGTGATAGGCTCCTTATCATACATGATTTATAATGTTTAACTGTTTGTTATGTCGTATGCATCCGACATGAGTACGAAGTTCGAGCATTTGGGAGTCTTGGTATATCGTATGCATCTTGAAGATATCTTCTTCTTGTCATCAAAACTATCATCCATGTACTTGGACGTCTTTGATTCCTTTTCCCAGAGAGGGCAATCAGTAATGTAATGGCCAGACTTCTTGCATTTGTGGCAAGTTCTCTTCTTGTAGTCACATGATGAAGATTCTAATTTCTTCACATCATTTCTTGATGATTTTCCAAACCGACATTTTCTAGAGAACTTCTGGAATTTCCTCACGAGCATTGCTAGCTCATGACCAATTTCATCAGGATCACTAAGACTATTGTTAGATTCTTCAGATGGCAAATTTCTTGTGCCTTCAATTCATGAGATCTTCCATAGCTTGGTCCATAGAGATCTCTCTTCTCGTATTGCTAGAATTCATGAGTATTGAGCCTCTCAAGAATGTCAACGGGATCCAGTGACCTGTAATCTCCATGCTCTTGAATCATCAAAGAGAGTGTGTCAAATGAGGAATCAAGAGATCTCAACAATTTCTTCACCACCTCATGGTCAGTTTTGTCAGCAGCACATGGAGCTTGAAGCTCATTAGAGACATCAGTGAGCCGATCGAAGGTTTGATGAACATTTTCATTTTCAAGTCTTCTGAATTGGTTGGATATTGCAAAGATCATCAACTTGGGAGTCACGTTGAGTTGAAACCCCCTCGTTGACTTTGGACATCCTCTGCCAAATAAGCTTCACAGTTTCCAAATCACTCACTCCGCCATATTGTCCTTTGCTCAGGTGATCACATATGATATTCTTCGCTTGAGAGTCAAGTTTCTTGAATATCTTCACATCACTAGCACTGACGCTTGGTCCCATGGGTTGAATGCCATTTTCCACAATATACCAAAAATCATTGTCAATTTCCTCCACATGCATACGCGTCTTGTTCTTCCAGTAGGGGTAGTCCGTCCCAAAAAAGGTAGGACACCCAGCCGATAACTTCACCATACCTGCAGTTGGCATAACTAAAACTCCATGTGGTTAAACCAAAATCACATAGAACAAGGGAGTACCTTTCTGTGATACCAATTGAAAGTGCGTTATATCGACCAGGGGGTGATTGGGAAATTTTTACAAATTCTTCACTGAGAAATTACTAAGTGAAGAAATACACAGAGATGAAAAACTACGCAACAGATAAAGTACTCAGGTGCGTGTGAAACATGGTAAGAACAAATTCGTCATGATGACTTGACGCAAACACGAGGTACAAGTGGCATGTAATCAGGATAAGCAAGTGGAAGGTAAAGTGAGTGAAGAATTTGGATTGAGGAAATCGAGAAAGTATTTAGTCAAAGTTTTCAAAGAGTATGGATCAATTTCATCAACGTGTAAATGAGGAAATGGAAGGGTTGAAGAAATAGAATCAGTTGCTTGGTGAAGACAAGGATTTGTTCTACGAGTTCTAGCTGCTACGACAGTTGCACATATGGTTGGAGCAGCATGGAAATCAAAATAGAGGACACACGGTCCTCACAATATTCTCCATGCACTCACGTCACACAGACTCCGTCCAATCACTTGTGGTAATTCTTCAAGGTGTACTTCCAAACCTTGAGAACTTGGTCACTTGAATATGCACAATTACTCTTGGATGCTTACACTATGACACTTAACCATCTGGGATATACATAGACTTCAAAGGTAACAAGCGTCGGTTCCACACAGGATGGTACTAGTGATCTTTAGGAGCTTGTCACAACACTGAAAGCCCATACACCTAAATAGGGGTATTGGCAGATCATCCAGAACCCTAGCAACAACCCAACTTATATAAGTTCGATATACTAAGACTTAGGAAGTGTTTGGTTCATGAGGTTGTAACATAACTTGTTTAAGTGTAACGTCCAAGATGCGATCCTATCCTTAATTTGGCACGAGGGCCTCGTCAGGGATAGAAGTGCATCTCGTCGTTTCGCAAGAATGGATATTGTTACAAGTACATGTACTGAAAAGATGAGATATATGGAATTGGCTTACACTCGCCACAAGCTACATCAGAGTATCATTAGTACATTACATAAACATCACGAAGAAGAGCAGGGTCCGACTATGGACGAAAACAAACGAGAAAAGAACGACGTCCATCCTTGCTATCCCACGTTGCCGGCCTGGAACCCATCCTAGATCGATGAAGAAGAAGAAGAAGAACTCCAAATGACAATCAACGCACTCGCGTCAAGTAACCGTTACATGTACCTGCAACTGGTGTTGTAGTAATCTGTGAGCCACAGGGGGCTCAACAATCCCATTTCCAAAGGTATCAAGACTAGCAAAGCTTAATGGGTGAGGTAAGGTTAAGTGGTGAGGCTGCATCAAGAAACTAAGCAATATATCAGGTGGCTAACTTACGAGTACAAGAATAAAGAGGGGGTGATCTACGCATAACGGGCGTGTACTAATAGTGATCAAATGAATGATTTTGAACACCTACTTGCTCCTATGGCCGCGCGGACAATGGCGGCTGCGGTTGCCGGTGTTGGAAATATGCCCTAGAGGCAATAATAAATTAGTTATTATTATATTTCCTTGTTCATAATAACCGTTTATTATCCATGCTAGAATTGTATTGATTGGAAACTCAAATACATGTGTGGATACATAGATAACACAATGTCCTTAGTGAGCCTCTAGTTGACTAGTTCGTTCATCAAAGATGGTCAAGGTTTCCTCACCATAGGCAAGTGTTGTCACTTGATAACGGGATCACATCATTAGGAGAATCATGTGATGGACAAGACCCAAACTATGAACGTAGCAAATTGATCGTGTCGTTTTATCGCTATTGTTTTCTGCGTGTCAAGTATTTGTTCCTATGACCATGAGATCATATAACTCACTGGCACCGGAGGAATACCTTGTGTGCGTCAAACGTCACAACGTAATTGGGTGACTATAAAGGTGCTCTACAGGTATCTTCGAAGGTGTCCGTTGAGTTAGTATGGATCAAGACTGGGATTTGTCACTCCGTGTGACGGAGAGGTATCTCGGGGCCCACTCGGTAATAGAACATCACACACAAGCCTTGCAAGCAATGTGACTAAGTGTAAGTCACGGGATCTTGTATTACGGAACGAGTAAAGAGACTTGTCGGTAACGAGATTGAAATAGGTATCCGGATACCGACGATCGAATCTCGGGCAAGTAACATACCGAAGGACAAAGGGAATGACATACGGGATTATATGAATCCTTGACACTGAGGTTCAACCGATAAGATCTTCGGAGAATGTGTAGGATCCAATATGGGCATCCAGGTCCCGCTATTGGATATTGACCGAGGAGTACCTCGGGGCATGTCTACATAGTTCTCGAACCCGCAGGGTCTGCACACTTAAGGTTCGGCGATGTTTTAATATAGTTGAGTTATATATGTGTGGTTACGGAATGTTGTTCAGAGTCCCGAATGAGATCACGGACGTCATGGGGGTTTCCGGAATGGTCCGGAGACAAAGATTGATATATAGGATGACTTCATTTGGTTACCAGAAAGTTTTCGGGGATTACCGGGAATGTATCGGGACTGACGAATGGGTTCCGGAAGTTCACCGGGAGGGGGGCAACCCTCCCAGGGGAAGCCCAAAGGACTTATAGGTGGCGCATCGGCCCTTAGTGGGCTGGTGGGACAGCCCAATAAGGCCTATGCGCCATAGAGAGAAAACCAAAGAAAGAAAGAAAAAGAAAAGGTGGGAAGGAAGGGAAGGACTCCACTTTCCAATCCTATTTTGAGTAGGATTGGAGTAGGAGTCCTACTCCTCCTCTTGGTCGGCGCACCTTGGGGGCTTGGCCCTCAAGGCAAATCCCTCCCCCTCCCTCCTATATATACTGGTGATTTAGGGCTGATTTGAGACAAGTTTGCCACGTGCAACTCAGATCTAGACACCATAGTTTTACCTCTAGATCGTATTTCTGCGGAGCTCGGGCGGAATCCTGCAGGAGTAGATCCTTCACCACCACCAGAGTGCCGTCACACTGCCAGAGAACTCATCTAGTTCTCCTTCTTGCTTGCTGGATCAAGAAGGCCGAGATCATCGTCGAGCTATACGTGTGCTGAACGCGGAGGTGTCGTCCGTTCGGCACTAGATCGGAACGGATCGTGAGACGGATCGCAAGACGGTTCGTGCAACGGATCGCGAGACGGTTCATGGGACGGATCGCGGGATGGTTCATGGGACGGATCGCAGGACGGTTTGTGGGACGGTTCGCGGGGCGGATCGAGGGACGTGAGGACGTTCCACTACATCAACCGCGTTTCTTAACGCTTCCTGCTGCGCGATCTACAAGGGTACGTAGATCCAAATCTCCTCTCGTAGATGGACATCACCATGATAGGTCTTTGTGTGTGTAGGAATTTTTTTGTTTCCCATGCAATGTTCCTCGTAATCACAACGATACTAAGTATGGCGATACATCTGTAACTCTCTACACCAGTATTGGGGAAGCCGGGCTCCTCTCGCCACTACTAGTATTGAAGCAATTTCGAACATCCTTCGTCCTGAGATACTAAGAAATCTGAATGATAACGATGTGCTCAAGAATCCCCTGGAGCTCAACCCCCTGGAAGAAATCAAGTCAGACGGTAGGCACCAAGACAGAACTCCGTCACATTGACATCATATGGATTCAAAAATATCCGTGTGATCCTAAAAAAATTGAGTGAAAAGAGGAGTAGAATTAAAATTATTATGTCAAGATTCCTCACCAGAGCATAGAAGATGAGAAAAAGAATCCTACTCTCCGATATATAACTAGACTCAAAGCAGTTTTTCACTAGATTCGACTCGGCCAAGTTCGATCAATCAAGGGGCTCCGAGGTCGGTACTGCTCTGATACCAACTGGTAACGTCCAAGATGCGATCCTATCCTTAATTTGGCACGAGGACCTCGTCAGGGATAGAAGCGCATCTCGTTGTTTCACAAGAATGAATATCGTTACAAGTACAAGTACTGAAAAGATGAGATATATGGAATTGGATTACACTCGCCACAAGCTACATCGGAGTATCATTAGTACATTACATAAACATAACGAAGAAGAGCAGGGTCCGACTATGGACGAAAAAAAACGAGAAAAGAATGACGTCCATCCTTGCTATCCCAGGCTGCCAGCCTGGAACCCATCCTAGATCGATGAAGAAGAAGAAGAAGAACTCCAAATGACAATCAACGCGCTCGCCTCAAGTAACCGTTACATGTACCTGCAACTGGTGTTGTAGTAATCTGTGAGCCACAGGGGACTCAGCAATCTCATTTCCAAAGGTATCAAGACTAGAAAAGCTTAATGGGTGAGGTAAGGTTAAGTGGTGAGGCTGCAGCAAGCAACTAAGCAATATATGAGGTGGCTAACTTACGAGTACAAGAATAAATAGGGGGGTGATCTACGCATAACGGACGTGTACTAATAGTGATCAAATGAATGATCCTGAACACCTACTTACGTCAAACATAACCCCACCGTGTCCTTGATCGGAGAAGGAACTCGCGAAAAAGACAGTCACGGTTACGCACTCAGTTTACATATTTTAGTTAAGTTAACTTTAAGTTGTCAAGAACCGGATGTTAAAAAAAGTTTCCACGTTGCCACATAACCGCGGGCACGGCTTTCTGAAAGATTTAACCCTGCAGGGGTGCTCCAACTAGTCCATCACAAATTACCACAAGCCGCATAGAAATCCTCGATCACGAAACTCGCGATCTCGTCGGACTCCTTAGTGGAAAACCTCAACTCTAAGATTACCGAAAGTTTCACCGCAATCCCGATGCACAAGACATTCGTCAAAGGTAAAACTAATCTAGCAAGGCCGCCCGACGTGTCGACGATCCCGATAGGAGCCGCGTATCTCGTTCTCAGGACACGACGGATTGTCCAATCTTCCGGTAGGCCAATCACAGAGTTCCCCCTGGTAGCCACCGGCGGTTGACAGGTTGGACCAACACTCATGCGGACCACTGGCCCGGGGGTTGATTAATTTCCTCGGGGTCCGGAAAGTCCCTATGCAATTTAATTAGGTTATTAGGCAAATGTAAAACCAAAGTTGGGCCTTGCCAGACCAGCTTTAATCAAAAACGAATTATCAAGGGGGTCCCCATAACAACCCCGATCGTGTTAGGAGCGCTCAATTATGGAATATAACACCGGTAGCCAAAACTAAGGGGGGCAAAGGTGGAACAAAACACCAGGCTAGAAAGGCTGAGCCTTCCACCTTTTACCAAGTATATAGGTGCATTAAATTAAATAGCAATTAATATGGTGATATAACAAGGAACCCATGTTATCACATGGAAGCAACTGCACCTGCAACTAGCAACGCTAACACATGGTTAAGAAAGCGGTAACATAGCCAATCAGTGGTTTGCTAGGTTGTGAACAGGTTGAAGGTTTTCATGACAATGTTGAGAGGCTGATATTTAACATGTGGTAGGCAGCGAGACAAAGCGAAAGAAACGATAATACTAGCATGGCAATGATAGTAATGATATCCGGGGAAATGGTCATCTTGCCTCAGATCCCGCTTGGAAGAAGAGTGACTCCGTGAAGCAGACGAACCGATGTAGTCAAACGGGTCCTCACTTTCCGACACGCTTGCGGAACTCTATCGAGATGAAGCAAACCGGAAACAAGAATCAACACACGATATTCACCACGGCACATGCACGACAAGATGCAGTCCACATATGATGCATGATCAGTTGAATATATGCAAGACATGGCATGGCAATTCACAACAATCAAACACTACACATTAAGTGAAGTTCAATATGCAACGAGTTGCATATTGACGAAACTCCACATGCGAATTATTTAGTTCTATCCCGTTCAGGTACACGACAATATTAAATGTTGTTTAAACAAGGCAAGAGGTGAAACGTGTCATTCTACACGTCATACTAGCCGGTTTACACATATAGGTCATCGCTAACAGAGCTACGGTAAAAACATACGTGTGACACAAGATATTATGCCATGAATGCAACATGCATGCAATTATGAAAACGCTGGCAAGAAGGATATGAAGCATGTGTCGCCATGGCGCACGAAAGGGAACCATGGCGGCAAAACGGAAACAATACCACGGCAATGTTTCGGTATCGATAACTCGATGAGGTATCGGTGCCAACGAATTGGGAGCGTGTGCGTGTCATGCCAACAATGATGGGGTGATCTCGGCTACCGGGTTCCCATGTGTCAGGCACTGAAAAAAAAGGGACAATGTGCAACTAGCATGACATCTACGAGATGAAAAACTCGCAAGACATACAACAAAGCATGCAAATATATATATATATACACACGGGGTGAAAATAAAAGAGGGGCCGTGGGATTTGATCCCTAGACCTCACGATGCTAGCATTATGGGTTCACCAGTGGTGCTACAACTGGTGTTTGATCAAAAAAGGGTTTGGTTATAGGTGAAGTGTGCGCTTGGGAATAAGTGAAGTAAACAAATATATGGCAAAACAGAACCAACCAAAATTGGGGCCGGTTGGATTCGAACTCAGGACGTGCTGGTTGCAACCCTGCTAGGCTAACCACTAGAATGTGAAGTTAATCTGATCAAATACCAGTCCAGACTTAACTGAAACTACAGCTCGACCGAACCTGACTGAAAACAATAGGAATATGGCAAAATAAAATATGAGCATCTGGGATTCGAATCCCAGACCACTCAATTTAACTACGTGTGGGACGACCAGCTCAGCTAGCGAGTGTTTACGAACGAACTCTATGGCATTGCTAAATATTGTATACTCCAAAACGGATCTAGGAAAAATACGAAGCGTTAGGCCATGATGGAACTGCTTACAAAGGGGTAACAAGGGATCGACGGCGGCGCGAAATCCAGCGACAGGGACCTACGGCGGCACGGATCAAAGGGGCCCGGTCGGATCCGAGCAGTCCAGGCATGGGGGATCCATTCCCAACAGTCGTGGGGCATGCGTCGGTGGTGGTTAACTGCGGTGGCGGGATCCTATGGGGCCTCAGCCATGCTCCTGCAGAGAAAAGAACGAAGACAGAGAGATATGAGTCAGAGAGCAGGGGAGGGAAGATGGGAGGAGGAAGAGAGAGCAAGGGGGAGGCGCTGCTCCTGCAGTTCTTAGCGGTTGGCCTTGGGGGCACAGAGGAGGAGCTCCTCCGCGAGGTCTTGGGTAGACGGTGACGAGCAGAACAGCGACAGGTGGAGCTCGGGGACCCCACGACTGTTTCCTGCAGCTCCGGCGAGGCGAGATACAAAAGGTCCGGCCTTAGATTGCTGGTGCACGGGGACGAAGGAGGTGCGACCTGCGGCCGGCGGCTGCTGCTGGTCCATCGGCGGCACTTGCCGGTGGGGCTCCCGGCGGCTTGCGCGAAGGAGGCACCCCAGCGAGACGAGGCAAGGGGCATCCGGCGGCTGCGGCTCCACCGGTCAGGGGAGGCCGCTCCTGGCGATGCGTGGCTGCAGGAGCTCTTGCTCCTATGGCCGCGCGGACAATGGCGGCTGCGGTTGCCGGATGCGTCCAGGACGCAGAGGCAAGGCGCTGACGAAGTAGAGGAGCTTGGGGCTTGAGCATGGACTTTTAGATCGGGACGATCCCAAGGTGGGAGACATAGGGTGGTGGCGCGGGGAGGAAAACAAGGATGGTTGTCTGCCTAAGGCTAGGGTTGGTCCATATATATGAAAAGAAACTAGCTCAGGACCCTTCGATCGTAATTGAATGGTCGCAGTTAAATAGCTTAGGGTCCAAAGGGAAAACCGATGACGGTTTGCTGTAAAACGGGGTTGATCCGGATCCAACGGTCACGACCGCCGGGTTCGGGTCCGAGGGGCGGTCCGGACTAGGTTACGGGCAGGTCGGTGCACTGTGCACACGGGCTAGGCAGAGATGAGAGGGAAAATAGGCAACTCGGAACCGGAGTTTTAAAATACCGAAACATCCGACAAATGACCAGCTATAGTGCCGCTATATAATAAATGGTTCGGGTGCAAACGTACTCCGATTGCGACGAAAATTGACAAGCGGCCTAGCTACACTATATTAAGACCGCACGCCAAGTTTCAACACAATCCGAGAATATTTTATAAGCACTTTTAAAAACAAAATATAAATGATGTCGTGGACACGTGTGTGTGGTTGGTCTCAGAACGGTCAATGACGAACACGGAGAGAACCGGCAACTACTAACGGATGCAAGTTTGAAAACTGGCGGCAACGGGATGCCGATGCAATGCAGATGATGTGAATGATGCGATGATGATGCAACAATTAAAATAATCACACAGCAACAACGGAATAAAGGGGAAATCTTCTAGAGCGTCGGTCTCGGGCTGTCATATTAAGGCATCAGCAACGCTGACCCGCAAATTTTCTCCTGCATTTGTAAGCATACATGGGGGCGAGTCTGCGGACACGGTTGCGGGAGTCAGCCATCCAATGCTACCCGCATACATCTGATACCATTTTTTCAGTTTGCATGTTCTAATAGCCACATATATAGTCTAAAATCATTCAAACATACAAATATAGCAGTAGTCCTAATTTAATAAAAAATCAAATAGTACACTCCAACATTGTTATCCCCCTTAGTCGCACACAGATGCTCAATTAGATCTCCCTTCAGTTGCCCGTGAGTTTTTCAATGCCAAATTTGTTGATGCATTTGAACAGACTCTTCAAATGTGGTTGGATTCTAGTCAGGAAGTTCTATAAGATCACCCATGTTCTCAAATTCAAGAACTGCGGCAGCATCCTCACCCTTGTCCTCCATGATCATGTTGTGCATGATAAAACAATGGGTCATTACCTCCCACAAGGTCTTTGGATCCCATTGTTTAGCGGGTCCAACTCAAAATGTGCTTGTAAAACTCCAAATGCTCTCTCAGTATCCTTTCTAGCCACTTCTTGCATTTGGTCAATGTGAGACTTCTCTTGGCCAACTGGGTTAGAGATGGTGTTGACAAAGGTAGCCCATGGGGATAGATGTCGTCAACTAGATAGTTGCCCATGTCGTACTTATACCCATTGACAATATAGTGACAAGGAGGAGGTTTTCCTTATGTCAGACTAACAAACAATGGTGACGCTACAACACATTGTGAGACCTCGGGCATGCCAAAAAAGCGTGCCAAGTCTGAAGATCATGTGATGCAACTGCTTCAAGAATGATGGTGGGCTTCTTAACATGACCCTGATATTGCCCTTGTAAATATTTCAGGTAGTTCTTCCATTTTCAATGCATACAGTCAAGACATCCTAGCAAACCTAGCCACCCTCCTCCTTCCAAGATTGACATGATCCTCTCGGTGTCTGCCACTATTGGTTCTCTTAGGTACAAAGGTCCAAACACCTCAACCACGATAGTTGCAAAACTTACCATGGCATCTCCGCATGTGCTCTCACACACCCGTAGGTACTCGACTTATGAATCAACGGTCATGCCATATGCAAGCATCCGCAGTGCGGCTGTGCACTTCTGGCAACTAGATAACCCAATCCTTCACACGACGTCCTTATTCAAGATGAAGTACTCATCAAATGACCAGATGCCATGGTAGAGACGATCGGGGACATTTTGTATGTTCAAAAGCGCTAACGAAATTTGCTAGCGAAGAGGGGCAAAGTCATTGTCCATCAGTGTCAAATGGCCACGCTCCATGGAGCGGTTGAGCACTCGATGACCTTCGATAAATCCCTTGAAAATGAGAACATGCTCCTCCACACGCTCTATGTATGCAAGCGCCATATTAATCATTGTTATCTCATTCGTGTAGTCCCCATCAGACGATTCGGTATACTCCCCATATATATACTCCAAATCTGAATCCATTCCTTCAAAGAAGGGACACAAAATTTAGCTCATCAATTCACCAAATAGTTGCCGCGCATGATGAGTATCATAGGAACGGATGATATGTGTGCGGCGGTCGGAGGAGAGGTGTGGAACGGCGGCGAAGGAGAAGTGGCGTGGAGCGTGAGTGTACTGTTGGAGGTGACGAACTCATCAAGTTTCGTAAGGGTGTGAGGTGGTCAACGGGGTAGTGAAGCGGCGATGAAGGCAAGAGAGAAAAAATGAAGGAAAGAAAATGAGAGGATGGAGCATTCTTGGAGGGGTTTTGGATGGGTAGAACTCCCGAACTATCTTAGTTTGTTGGAAAAATACGCTCAAACTGCTAGGCGGATCGATATAGATCCGTGTTGGATGGTTAAAGATGTCTGGACCATGCAGTACATATAGTTGCGATTCACTTTGGAGATGCCCTTATACAACGGCAACAAATAAGGGCAGGTTGTAAGTGCATCTAGTGCCCCCTTAGTGGTTTTGGAGTATTGAAGACAAATGGGATGAGGGACTAATATGTCTGTGAGTGTACACATGTATTATAGTCCGTGAAGAGTTTGGTTTAACCAACGAAAGACGATACCCAAAATTCTATTTATTCAAGTGAAGACTTCGGTGCGCTTCTTAAGGAAATTGGCATGAAGAATTTGGTGTGACCTTTGAAGAAATTGAAGTGAGGACTTTTAAGCTCGAAGACATTATTTTTGTAGTTTCTTTTCCTCTTATTGAGTCATAGGAAATATCGTACTATTAAAGGTGGTCAGAGTAATAAATAGGTGCATTTCCAATTGGTTATCTTCTCAAAACCTACACCTACCTATTTCTTCGAATGAAGACTTTGGAAATATCTTAAAGTGTAGTCGAGTTCTTCATTGAGAGAGACGAAGTTCTTTTGGTCACTGAGGAAATTGGTCTGACTCGGGAGTTAGGATTTCGCTAGTGCGAATTGCCTACCGTTAGGAAATTGATAGCTCCGAGGAATTTGTGAGTTCAAATTTTCGACCATTGTTGTGTTGTGTGCGAGCTGTCGAGTGGATACTTATCCTCAAAATGGTCATATTTGTACGGGCATTTATGTCATATCATGTCGGGTTGCCACGGGCTATAAATAGCCACCCCCACAACCATTAGTTGGTTGGCTTCTCCGAGAGAGAGAGATTGACAAGTGCCATCTAGAGCAACCTTTCCTCTCAAAAAATTCAGAGAATCCTAAGTGATGAAAAACCCATACACCTAGAGCCTTAAAGTGATTGAGCATGTTGAATGCATTTCGAGTCGTCGATTTGTCATCCTATGGGTGCGATTATCACTTACTGGTTTGCATGTGCACTACGCAAGGAAGGCCACAGATCTCCATATGGACGGTTCACACTGATGCGATACTTACTTTCAAATGTATCACGCTCACTCTAGTTCCCTGAAGTTGTGTTTTTTACCTTTTTTACTTGATATTATATCATTTAAGCTCGACTCCCCTTGTCGAGAAGGATATGTTTTAGTTATAATTGGGTTGATCTCAAAGTCGTCGTGTTCCGTATGGCAAAACCCTAGTTTGTCTTCCTAGATCTAAAATAGAACTTTCCCAAATCTCATATGGAATTGAGTGTTTTGCCTTAGTTTCTCCAAATAATAGTGACATTAGTTCTTAGATCCTGTCAATTGGTATAGAAAGCTTGGTTCTAATCCTTGGAGGCATCACAACTGGGTCATTCTGATCTCCAATCCATTGCGGCAATGGAGGCAAATGACGGCAGTAGACTTTTCGGAAGCAAGATAGGTTGGGCCATGGTTGTTTTTTCAGTGGCGGTCGGTGCAGGTGTCGGTCGATGGTGAACGAGTTGGCAGTCAAGGTCAGGTTGCTGGTTTCTAGTGTAAAATCCCTCCCTCCCTAACCAAACTAATTTGTCTCTCGGGCGCAACATTGTTGCGGCTTCCATCTTAGAGGTTAGATGTCAAATCATACAAAAATTCAAGATACATGAGATCTTGTTCTCAAGTCCCTTCAGTTGGATATCAAGATCCAACAACAGAGTACGGAGTAATACAAGAAGGACTTCTATGATTTCACCACAACAGTCAACAACACCTTCATCATAGAGAGATATTTCAAGGAAATCCAAACTAGTCTGAAAAATCTTACCGAAGAAACAACAACATAAGGTGATGATGATAAACAAGTGCCACCTTCAGCACAATGCAGTACTAGGTCACCCATGTTCCTATTCCACCAGGTTATCCCAAACAATTGCAGAGCAACCAAACCATTCCAGAAAATAGGGCATTGCCCCCAATGGGCTCAACAGTGTTGCATGACAAAAACATTGGTCAAGAAATCAACTTGGATGGCACACCTAAAGGACCATACAACCACCCCAATCATGCTGCCAATAAGCAGGAATTCAAGACATCATCACAATAATAGGGAAAATATTCTTCATGTGTAATTGTTGTACATGAAACACCTAAAGAAAATTTTAGAAGATAAGAGCAGAGACATAGGACTCACACACTCGTGCCACGAGAAATATTCTCGGTATCAAACCTGCTAAACTGAACATTTCTTAATTTGATGGGTTAGATGGAGATCCTTGGATACAAAATATAGAGCAATACTTTGACTACTCTAGAAATCCTCTTGATCAAAGAATGAAATAGTTGAGTTATCTTAAATGGGGGCATAAAGTGGTTGAGAGGCACTGGATTTATTGTGTCTAACACTCTAAACACGAGGATTTGCAACAACATCTCTGTGTGAAAATATGAAATCTTTTCACAAGTTGACCTAGATATCTATAGTTGCACAATACATATAACAATTTTCACAACATATGAAACTGGTGAGAAGAGAGAATCTAGTAGTATATGATTATTATTATATGTGTATCTTCATGTTTGGATGAATCCATATATTTCCAAGCCACCTAGAGTGTTTAGAACCAGCTCGCATGCACAAAGCAATGTGGTTAACCAGGAGAATTGAGAAATCTTGCCCTCATGTTCCAACAACAAGAACATACTTTGCCAGCTAAAAGAAAACACTAGCTCATGACCCTCTTAAATCTATGGTGCCCAACAGTACACGTGCATCCATTGTAATACAACAAGCTAGTGAGAAGGGCATCTGCTACAAGTGCAGAGTGCCTTGGTTTTCATGATAAAAGCAAGTCTGCAAAATGTCACAAAAACATAAATTTGGGTTCTACAAGAGCGGAAAACCGGTAGTCCTCGTATCATTTACATTGTGGATGTAGAGGAGGATGAATCTGATACTAAAGAAGACAAATATGAAGGTTGATAACTTAAATCTCTATGCATGATGCTACTGGCCAAACATACCTTCACATTACAAGTGCAAATAGGAAAAGCTACTGCCCTTGCTTTGGTTGACAGTGGAAGCACCACTACTTTTATTTCTCTTGAATTTTCCCTACAGTCTCAGTGCACAATTACACCAGTCACAAAAGTGCAAGTTACTATTACAAATGGGGGCAAGTTAATGAGTGACTTCTCTTACTACAATACTAAATACATTGTACAAGGAGAAGAGTTCACATTTGATTTCAGAGTACTTAAGCTCACTGTTTATGACATGATTTTGGGAGCTGGTTGCATGTACAAACACAACCATGTGACATTTGAACTCCACAAATTAACTCTAACAATAAAAGGTCAGAAAGGACAAGTGGTTACTTTTCAAGATTAAACTCTGCACAATGGTGTGTGTACTCCTATACTACAAGACATGGAGCACATCATGGACAACATCTTATGTGGAGCTCTTATGTGGATGAAACCAGTACAACTTGCAACCTTACAGTAGCAGAAAACTAAAGTCACAAAAATCCTGGAGGACTTCCATGATATTTTCCAAGAAACTTTTGGGCCTACACCTAAAATAGATTTTGATCATGCAAATAATCTAGAACCTGGAGCACATGTGGCAAATCAAAGGAACTACAAAATGCCATTTCACGAGAAAAATGCATTGGAAAGCATTATCAAGGGGCTCATTGTCAAAGGCATTATCAAACTAAGCAACAGTCCCTTCTCCTCACCTACAATATTAGTTAAGAAAAGGGATTTAATATGGAGATTGTGTGTGGTTTACAAAAAACTCAACATAGACACTATCAAAAACAAATATCCTATTCCCATCATTGAAGACCTACTCGATGAATTACATGGAGCATGTATTTTCACAAAAGATGACTTTAGAAGTGGCTATCATCACGTAAGAATGAGGGAGGAAGATATTGAAAAAACTATATTCAGCATCCACATGGGACTTTCTGAATTTCTTGTGATGCCATTTGGAGTGACTAAAGGGCCACATACATTCCAACAAGTCATGCACCTTGTATTGGGCTCACTCCTCACAGAATGTGGCCTAGTTTTCTTTGATGACAACTTGATTTTCAGCAAGTAACACAAGGAACATTTGCATCATTTAGAATTGGTGTTTTCAGCCTAGAGAGAAAACCATTTATATGCCATTATAAAAGTGCAACTTTTACCAAACAAAGTGGAGTACCTGGGATATGTCGTCACTTCTAAAGGGGTTTCCACAGATCCTGCGAAAATTGAGGAAATGGTGAAGTGGCCCACTCTTGAAAACATAACCCACTTGAGGAGCTTTTTAGGGTTAGCTGGTTATTACATGAGATACATCAAAAACTATGGAATTATATGCAAGCCACTGTTTGAATCTATAAAGAAAGATGGATTTGATGGAACATAGAGCAAGAAAATGATTTCCAACAACTAAAGGCACACATGACAACTGCTTTTCTATTCCTTTTGTTTTAGAGGTTGATGCTTATGGATATGGCATTGGAGTTATCCTAATGCATAGAGGATAACATATCTCATTTTGAGAAAGTCCATAACCTCTAAAGCAGTCGTTTGATCCACATTCGGAGCACTGACAATCATTGAGGCAATTAAGAAATGGAAATATTACTTCGTATCTTCTTCCATAGTTATCAGAACTGATCAACATAGTCTGAAACACATACAAGAACATAAACTAATAGAGGGAGTTCAATATAAGTTACTCATCATACTCCTGGGCTACAAATTCAAAGTAGAGTATAAGAAAGAAAAAGATAACAAAGTGGTTGACGCACTTTCAGGGTAAAATATGATGTCAGTGCCCTCATTTCTAGTGCAACAATTCCAACTTGGATAACAAAAGTTGTCAAGATCTATATAAATGACATCAAATGCTCAGATCTAATTTTGCAATTGGCGATTGCTTCAACAAGACACCCACCTTACACACTCACTAGTGGTGTCTTAAGATACAAGAGCAAAATTGTTATTGGCAACAACACTGAATTGAGGAATACCATCCTTACATCTTTCTCCACATATAAACTAGGGGCACTCTCGTGAAAGAGCTACATACCACAGACTGAAAATCTTATTCACATGGCTAGGAATAAGACAAGAAGTAAAAAACATTTGTTCAAAAATGTTCTTTTCACCAACTGAATAAAGCTCATCACACTCCCTACCCTAGATTACCGCAGCCTCTATCAGTCCCTGATTTTTCATGGACTCACATCAACATGGACATTGTGGTGGGCCTTCCTGTGTGATAAGGAGTTGATCTTGGTAGTGGTGGACAGATTTACCAAGCATGCTCATTTCATAGCTATGAAACACCCCATCACTATCAAAACAGTAGCTCAAGCTTTTACACACAACATGAAATTGCATGGACATCCATCGATGATTGTAACTCGCAAGGACATGATCTTTACCAACCATTTGTGTCAGATATTATTTACTACAAGTAAAATGGATGTCAAACTCCACCTCAACACATCCTACCACCCCCCAAGGGATAGATCAAAGGGGGACGAGGGGGCTAGACCCCCCTCAATGAATTGATTATTCTTCAATGCTAGTAGTTACTTCGGCCAAAATTTTCTAAAATATGAAAGTTTTGCCCCCTCCATGAGCAAAGTTGCCCCCTCCATGTGTTTATCCTAGCTCCGTCCCTGCCACCCCCCATCTGATGGACAAGCTGAAAGGTTCAACTGGTGTGTGGAAAACTACATATCGTGCATGGATTTTCCACGTCCTACCAAGTGGCACAAATAATTTTCCATGGCTGAGTGGTGTTATAACACAAGCTTTCACATGTCACTCAATATGACTCCATTTCAAGCTCTCCATGCAAAAGCTCCTCCACTCATTGTTGAACTCATGCTCCCACCTACTGAAGGGGAAGACCAGCAATCTGAAATAGATAGATATTCTATTGCCAATCAAATCAAAAAGATTGCTCAAAGTTCGGGAAAGAATGAAATTTTATGCTCATAAGAAAAGGTCTAACACACAGCTGGAAGTAGGAGACATGGTATATGTAAAGCTGCAGCCATACAAACACATCGATATGAGCATTCATAGATTTCTCAATGTACATCCAAAATAATGTGGGCCATTTAAGGTTCTTGAAAGAATTGGTCTGGTGGCTTACATACTCCTCCTACGTGATGATTGCCAACTCCACCCAACTTTTCACATTAGTCACTCAATAAGCATATTGCCCAAATGTTGTACCCAACCCAAAGTTACCGCTTCTAGATGTTGATGGCCACATACTTATAAAACCTAAAGCCTTATCGGAAACGAAGTTAATCCCTCGAGTATATGGTGAAATCAGCATTCTAGTGATTCAATGGCCCGTCAAATGAATTAATCTTCCAGCGGAAAATGCCACGTGGGAAGATGCGACCTTCATCTTGAAGGTTTTCCCTGAATTCGAGCCTTAAGGGCAAGTATGCTCTCATTATGTGGGAATTGTAACGGCTTTCACTCTTGCGACAAGCTCCTAGAAAACACCAGTACCATTTCACTTGTCGGATGCATTTGCAGCCGTCAATCTGTCCTCCCGCGAGTACCAGTCTCACTTGCCGGTTTGCGGGCGCTCTACGCAAGGAAGGTCGCAGATCTCGAGATGGATGGTTACACCGATGGGGTATTTTCTTTTTTTCGAGGGTACGAAAATTGCATACCATAGCTTTATAGAAGAAGAGAAATGAAGGTACAACACAACTAACACACGTTGTGAACAACGAGCTTAGCACAACTCCACATCTGGCTAGTCCAAGGAGATCCACACACGACAACACAACTACAACACAAAAGAGCCTACCCAAAATCAAGAGCCTCGCCGCATCTTGACCGACGTTGGTCATCATCGAAGAACCGTCCCAAAGAAGGCACCGTCTTGGAATCACCGGCGACGGCCATACCTTGCGCCGGAGCAGAGCGACCAGGGCAACGGCGAACACCAGAGGAGCGCAACATAGGATCACCATGTCTCCAAGCACGATGCTCCCAACAGAGGGACAGCGTCGAAGACGCCACCATCGTGTCGACGATGCACCGAATCAAGTCTTTCGCCCGGAGACAACTGCCACCCCAAGCAGGTGAGGGAAATGCCAACACACTCGGCGACGCCTCCAAGGAGGGGAACGACACCCACAGGTGCCATCGCCGCCGGCACAATCAGATCCGGGCTGGATTTTCATCTGTAATGCCACGCGCCTCCATGCCTCCAAGGATTTGGGCAGGACCAACCAAGATGCCTCGCACCGCCGTCACCGCAGGAGTTTCCATAAGTCGCGCACCCGTGGTCACCCGCACTGCCGAGAGAACGCAACCAAAGCCACATACAACATCGCAACCGAGAAGCAGCAACAACCAACCATGTCGTGCATGGTTAGCTCCACCACGTCAGCCTTCACCCGCACCGGGGACTGCCAACAGAATAAGATTGGCCCACACCTCCTACCACTCAGGTGCCAACTCCTCCGAGGCATCACCACAAGCCCCTCACACGGAGGCAGCACGGCCTCCTCAGCGCCGCCACCTCCATGGCTTGGCTCACGCCGCCGCCGCCGTCAGAGCCAGCACAGCACCAACCTACACAACCCTGATGTGCCGCTCGTCTGGATCCGCCGCACCGCCGCGCTCCCCGCTGTGCACCGGCAAACACCACCGTGAAACATGCCACCGGCCACCCACACCACCATGGCTGAGGGAAACGTGGAACCAAACGCGCCTCCACCCCAGCGGAAGGACAAAAACAGTCCAACACCACCGGAAAGGGCTAGGTCCGCCCGCGACGGTTGTCGCCCGCTCCAAGGGACGACCTTGTGATGACACCGACACCCAGGATCCAGATCGGAGCCGAGCAGGCCCAGATGTAACCGTCCCACCGCATACCTCTTGCACGACGGTGTCGGCAGGAGAAGACTGCCGCTCGCCTCATAGCCCACAGGTGATCGGCCGCACGCTGCTCACCACGCACCTCCTTGTCGAGCCTCACTGTGTCGCCCTGTACTTGGCCTGAAGCTCGCGCCGCCACCTCGTGACCACACCGTCGCGCCCGTCCTCTACGAGCACACCGCTACCCATGCTCGACCGCCACCACCATACAGTAGCTCCACTAATCCCGTCGCCCGCCGACGAAGGACTGCGCTGTCGGCTGCGACAGCCCCGCGCAGACCTGGGGACAACCCTCCTCCACGCGTAGAAGAGCTATCTAGAGGCGCCGCCTCACCTGCCGCCTTTGACGACCAGGCGCGGCCGCGACCACCGATGCCGCTGGCGGCAGCGGCCTAGGGGCAGATCGGTCGCATGTGCGCTAGGGTTGGGGGTCCTCCGGAGTCGCTCGCGCGAATGACCTGGGAGGAGATTTAGTGGAATTTGTTAAGACTCAGATGGGATATTTACTTTCAAATGTACCCCGCTCATTGTAGTTCCCTGAACATGTGTTTTTCACCTTTTCACTTTCTCTTGGACCATTTAGAGAGGGGATGTATATAGACATACTTTAGAGTGTAGATCCATTCATTTTGTTTCGCATGTACTCTCTTAATAAAATATTTAAAAAGACTTATATTTAGGAACGGCAGGAGTACTCGTAATTGGGTCGTTGTGTTCCAACCACTAGTAGAAAAAGGGTCTTTCGATCGAGGGCCGAAAGACCATTAGTCCCGGTTCAAATCAAAACTGGCACCAATGCCACGCATTGGTCCCGGTTCGGTTTGCCGGGGCATTGGTCCCGGTTCGGTTCACCTCACTAGTCCCGGTTCGGGGAAAAACCCGGGACTAAAGATCCAGCGACTCCCACGTGGCGTGTCGCGGATCATTAGTCCCGGTTTGTGGCACGAACCGGGACTAAAGGGTAGGTTGTTAGTCCTGGATGTAGACAAAAACCGGGACTAAAGTTCTGCCTATATATACCGTCGCCCTTGCCCACACCCTCCTCTGTTTTTTGGCTGAAGTGTGCCCATGCCATGCCATCCTTGCCACTCTAGTTCATGCACTTGACGTGTTCGATGAAATGCCCGATCCACACTAGTTAAGGTTTCTCCTCTCCAAACTCGACCTCCAAACTCCATTTTCCTCAATATTTTTCTATGTTTGGCCGTGCACCAACTCCACAAGTGTTTTAAAAGGTTAGCTACTTCATCCTTTCATGTGTCACTGCTAGTTTAGCTCATTTGAAATGCCCAAATTAACTTCTTAGAGTCTGCACATGTGTAGGATGTCGTCCCGTGCCCGTCCTCACCGTTGTCGATCGCCCCGCGCCGATCTCATTGCGAGCACCACCGTGGTGAGCCTCTAGTTCTTGTCTTCTTTTTAAAAGAAAAAAATCTTACTTGTATGATTTAGATACATACTTGTATAAATTACTTACTTTTATTATTTTTTGTTATTATATAGTACGATGGTTTTGGTATCCGCCTCCGTCGGCCCTCGTCCTATCTATGATTCGGATGTGGTATATATTATATTTTATAACTATTTGTTTTATTTTTGTTTGTGACAATTATGACGACCAATGTGACATATATTTTTTAATCTAGGAGGTATGTGAACCAGAAATTCCAACCCACATAGAAATTCTTCTCGAGAAGTTAAATTTGGTTGAAAAAGAAAACAAATACTTGAAGGAAAAATTGAAAATAATTGAGGACAAGAATATGGAACTCGAGTTGCATGTCGCTGATGTCATTGATGATCGCAAGATGAAGATCGATGCGATGTTGTTGAAGATGGATGCACATCGCTTGAAGATGGATGCAATGCGCTCGAAGATGGATGAAATGGGCTTGAAGATTAGGAATATTAGAAAATATGCCATTGATAAAGAGGCTTGGTATCATTATGTTGTTGGGTCAATTGTTACCTTAGTTGCGATTTTCATCGCATTTGTTGTTGCATTTAAATGTTTTACATAGTTGTATGTTGTTTTATGGGAGAACTTTATGTATTTATTTTTTTTGCAATAATGACGTTTGATCACTACTGAGCTTTGGTTTTAATGTGACGGTGAACTTGTATTAATTTGGTCATTTCTTTATTCATGATGTTCTCCAATGGTTTTTTGATATACTTAATTTCATAATAGAGATGAACCGCTAATGGATGTACGGTGACCGGCGCACTTCGGAGTACGTTTTTACGAACCGGGACTAATTAATGGCCGAATCACACTAAAGTTCACACGAAATGGTTCCTCGACCGAGGTTAGCAACCTTCTTCATGTGTAACTGATACAAAAATATTGCATGTGTCAATGTACGGTGGTCATTTCACTATTCATGTATGATGCCAGATCGATGCACGGAAGCGATGGATGTACGGCGAACGACGCGGTTCCGGATTTATTGCAGGCTTGCATAAATTTATCCATGTGGCTGAGGCAAACAAAGTGGATAATTTCATACCTTGCCCATGTGTTGGTTGTCGAAACGGGAAGGAGTACTCTAGCTCAAAAGTCATTCATCTCCACTTTCTTCAGAGAGGTTTCATGCCCACATATTATTGTTGGACCATGCACGGAGAAAACGGGGTTACGATGGAAGACAATGAAGAAGAAGATGATGATGACAACTATCATATGTTCACTGAAGAACACGGTGATACTACAATCAAAAAATGAAGAAGAAGGAGGTGAAGAACAACCGGCATCAGATGAGCCCGCTGATAGTCTTGGTCAGGTCATTTATGATGCAAAGAGAGAATGTGATACAGAAAAGGAGAAGCTGAAGTTGGAGGCCATGCTAAATGATCATAAAAAGTTGTTGTACCCAAATTGCGAAGAAGGCAGTACAAAACTCGGTACCACACTGGAACTATTGAAATGGAAGGCAGAAACTGGTTTATCTGACAAGGGATTTGAGAAGTTACTGAAAATATTGAAGCCAAAGCTTCCAAAGGATAATGAATTGCCCGAGACTACGTATGAAGCAAAGAAGGCTATCTGCCCTCTTGGATTAGATGTGCAGAAGATAGATGCATGCATTAATGACTGCATCATGTACCGCGGTGAGAAGTACGAGAATATGGATAAACGCCCGGTATGCACTGCAAGTGGGTACAAGATCAGGCAGGATGACCCTAGTGATGTTGAGGGCGATGACGAGCCCCCAGGAAGAAGGTTCCTGCTAAGGTTATGTGTTATGCTCCTATAATACCACGGTTGAAACGTCCGTTCAGAAACAATGAGCATGCCAAGTTGATGCGATGGCACAAAGACGAGCGTAAGAAAGACGGGAAAAAGTTGAGACACCTCGCAGATGGGTCACAGTGGAGGAAAATCGCGAGGGAGTGGACGGACTTTGCAGATGACCCAAGGAACTTATGGCTTGGTCTAAGTACAGACGGCATGAATCCTTTTGGGGAGCAGAGCTGCACTCACAGCACCTGGTTCGTGACTCTATGTATCTACAACCTTCCTCGTTGGTTCTGCATGAAGCGGAAGTTCATTATGATGCCAGTGCTCATCCAAGGACCGAAGCAACCCGGCAACGACATTGATGTGTACCTAAGTCCATTAGTTGATGAACTTCTGCGGTTGTGGGCCAAACCAGGTGTACGTGTGTGAGATGAGCACAAACAGCAGGAATTTGACCTACGAGCATTGTTGTTCGTAACCATCAATGATTGGCCTGCTCTTAGTAACATTTCAGGACAGTCAAACAAGGGATACAATGCATGCACGCACTGTTTAGATAAGACTAAAGGTACATATTTGGAAAAATCTAAGAAGGTTGTCTACCTGGGGTGTCGTCAATTTCTACCGACCAATCATCCCGTAAGAAAGAAAGGCAAGCATTTCAATGGTGAGGCAGATCGCCGGAAGAAGCCTAACCTCCCTACTGGTGATGAGTTATTGGCTATGGTCAAGGATTTTGATCAAATAGTAATCTTTGGAAAGGGTCCTGGTGGTCAATATGTTCCGAAAGACGACGTTACCGGACACGTGCCCATGTGAAAAAAAATCTTTATTTTTGGAGCTACCCTATTGGAAACACCTAGAGGTCCGGTCTTCAATCGACGTGATGCAGGTGACGAAGAATCTTTGTGTGAACCTGCTAGGCTTCCTGGGCATGTATGGGAAGACAAAAGATACAACAGAAGCACGGGAGGAGCAGCAACGTATGAAAGAACCATATGACAAGAAGATTGATAAAGGGCGTCAATACTTAAGCAGCTACGCTCTTAGCAAAGTAGAGAAGGAAAAAAAATTGAATGTCTGAGCAGTATGAAGGTCCCCGCTAGCTTCTCGTCTAATATAAAGGGAATAATAAATATGGCAGAGAAAAAATTCTAGAACCTGAAGTCTCATGATTGCCACGTGATTATGACGCAGTTGCTTCCGGTTGCATTGAGGGGGTTCTACCGGAAAATGTTCGATTATCCATTGTGAAGCTATGTGCATTCCTCAATGTAGTATCTCAGAAGGTAATTAATCGAAAACGTCTGGAAAGGCTATAGAAGGATGTGGTCCAATGTCTTGTCAGTTTTGAGTTGGTGTTCCCCCTGTCCTTCTTCAATATTATGACGCATCTCCTCGTTCACCTAGTCGACGAGATTTCCATTCTCGGTCCTGTATTTCTACACAATATGTTCCCCTTCGAGAGGTTCATGGGAGTCTTAAATAAATATGTTCATAATAGTGCTAGGCCAGAAGGAAGCATCTCCAAGGGCTATGGAACAGAGGAGGTCATTGGGTTCTGTGTAGACTTTCTTCCTGACCTTAAGCCGATTGGTATTCCTGAATCGCGGCATGAGGGGAGACTGAGTGGAAAAGGCACACTAGGAAAGAAAGCAGTGATATGTAGGGACGGGCATTCTTTCACTCAAGCACACTACACAGTTCTAAAAAGTTCCACCTTCGTGGCTTCGTATATCGAGGAGCACAAGAATTTTGTACGCTCCGAGTTACCGGGGAAGGCTGTCTCCTGGATTGAAGAAAAACACATGCATACTTTCGGCAGTTGGTTGCGAGCACGTCTCATGAATGACAACACTGTTGGAGATCAACTCTACTTGTTGGCCGCATCACCTTCTTCGACTGTATTACATTTCCAAGGGTATGAGATAAACGGGAATACTTTTTACACGACCGCCCAAGATAAAAAGAGCACCAACCAAAACAGTGGTGTCCGCTATGATGCGACAGACGATAATGGGAAAAAGGACACATACTATGGTTACATAGAGGATTTATGGGAACTTGACTACGGACCTACTTTGAAGGTCCCTTTGTTTCGGTGTAGTTGGATGAACATGAATGGAGAAGGGGTAAAGGTAGACCAGTTGTACGGAATGACAACAGTTGATCTCAAGAATCTTGGTTACAGAGACGAGCCATTCGTCCTAGCCAATGATGTGGCTCAGGTTTTCTACGTGAAAGACATGTCCTCCAGACCGAAAAAAAAAGAAAAAAAAGCAAATGAATACATCAGGCGATGAGCCAAAGTGTCACATAGTTCTTTCAGGGAAAAGAAACATCGTGGGGATCGAGGACAGGACAGACATGTCAGCAGATTATAATAAGTTTGATGAAATTCCACCCTTCATAGTGAGAATTGACCCAAGCATCCTGTTAAATAATGAAGATGCTCCATGGTTATGGCCAAAGCGATCATAGGCAAGGGATCGAAATATAAATCTATGTAATGTATTAAACTTTATGTGATGTGTACTAATGTATTAAACTTTATGTGATGTGTACTACTGTATTAAACTTTATGTGATGTGTACTAATGTATTAAACTTGGAGAGAGATTGTCCGTTTTGTACACGAAGTGCATCTAGTTTTTGTTGTAACCCTCTCAACCTTTTATCACATGCTATGTGGATGAAATTATGATATCATGCCAACTTTCAACATTTTCAGAGTTCATTTGTAGTGCTTTTCAATTTCACGGTCAACTAGCTCAAAAAATAGGAAAATGCATGAAAAATATCAAATGAAGTCAGAAATTGTTGAAAATTTGTGATGTGCCTTTGAATGGTTCATTTTGAACACACAAAAAGTATGGAGTTCAAATAAGTTCAAAAAAATGAAATCCCTTTGTAACAGATGTGTTATCGTTCGAAACCCTGATACTTTGAGAGAGATTGTCCGTTTTGTACACGAAGTGCATCCAGTTTTTGTCGTAACCCTCTCAACATTTTACCACATGCTATGTGGGTAAAATGATGATACCATGCCAGCTTTCAACATTTTCAGAGTTCATTTGTAGTGCTTTTCAATTTCAGGGTCAACTAGCTAAAAAAATAAGTAAATGCGCGAAAAATATCAAATGAAGTCAGAAATTGTGGAAAATTTGTGATGTGCCTTTGAATGGTGCATTTTGAACACACAAAAAGTATGGAATTCAAATAAGTTAAAAAATGAAATCCCTTTGTAACAGATGAGTTATCGTTCGAAACCCTGATACTTCGAGAGAGATTGTTCGTTTTGTACACGAAGTGCATCCAGTTTTTGTCGTAACCCTCTCAACTTTTATCACTTGTTATGTGGGTGAAATGATGATACCATGCCAACTTTCAACATTTTCAGAGTTCATTTGTAGTGCTTTTCAATTTCAGGGTCAACTAGCTAAAAAAAAGTAAATGCACGAAAAATATCAAATGAAGTCAGAAATTGTTGAAAAATTATGATGTGCCTTTGAATGGTGCATTTTGAATACACAAAAAGTATGGAGTTCAAATAAGTTAAAAAATGAAATCCCTTTGTTAAATCTTAAATAGAAAACAAAAATAAAAGAGAAAATAATTAAAGTAAAAAATATACCGCCTATTGGGCCATCACGACCTGCATACGACTAGAAACCCTACCCGACACGTGGGCCAGGATGCAGGCCTGCGAGCCCAATATAGGCCCAACAGGCAACGAGAGGACAGATAGGCCCAAAGGCCTGGTTTAGAGAGGAGCTCGATGCAGTTGCTGCGGCGGGGCTTATAAACCAGTGCCAGCGCCCCTCGCTCGGCGAGGTGGGACTAAACATATCGCGCAGCCAGCTGAGGGGCTTTAGCCCCGGGTCGTGGCTAGAACCGGGACTAAAGACCCCCCCCCCCTTTAGTCCCGGGTCTGGCCCCGACCCGGCGCTAAAGCCCCTCGCCTTCCTGCCTCCTCGCCTGCCGAAAACTACCTTTAGCCCCGGGTCGTGGGAAGAACCGGGACTAATGGGTGGTCTTTAGTCCAGGTTCGCCCCACGAACCGGGGCTAAAGCCCATCCTATATAAGCAGGACTTCAATTTTTCCAACCCCCACCATCGCTAGTTTCGTTTCCTTCCTCCTCGCTCTCGCCTGCACACCGCGCACGACAACGAGCTCGACGCCGCCAGGCTGCCCCGACGTCCGCCTCGTTGTCGCCATCGCCGACGCCCTCGTCCTCCTCGCCGGCATCGGATCTCCGCGCGGGCCTCTTCTCCCCCGAGGTGAGCCACCGGCCCTCTTCTCCCTCTCCTCGTGAGGCCGCGGCCGACGAGCTCGACCGCGCGCCATTGCCGCCATGGCCGCCCCTCCCCGAGCCCATCCCCCACCTAGCCACCACCGAAGATGCCCGATCCATCTCCGGCATAGGAGCCCCGCCGCGCCCCGTCCATCTCCGACGTTCGAGCCACCGATGTCGTACGTACACACACACGTACACACACACACACACACACACGTACACATACACACACACTCTCTGAAACACTCTGAAAAATTAGGGTTAAGAAATAAAATTAGTTAATTAGATAGTAAAATAGAAAATTAGGATTATTCTTTTAGGTAATTAAGTGTTCATGTTGTTTTAGTTAATTAAGTGTGTCCATATTGTTTTTTTGGTAATTAAGTGTTTCATATTGTTTTAGTTAATTTAGTTGTTTTAGTTTTTAGTTTTTTTTTTGCAAAAGTTTGATGAGAATTTTGACATTTGCAAAAGTTTGTTATGTATTTGCAATTAATTACTCCCTCTGTTCCTAAATATAAGTCTTTTTAGAGGTTCCATTAGTGGACTACATACGGATGTATATATATATAGACATACTTTAGAGTATATGTTCACTCATTTTGTTCCGTATGTAGTTTTCTGATGAAATCTTTATAAGGTCTTATATTTTGGAACGGAAGGAGAGAGTACAAATTTAGAAAATTTTATTAAACATTAGGAATTCAAATAGTAGGACATACGATGCCCGGCCAGCATCCTCGTCGTCGACTCGGTGGCAGCCACCTGCTTGATATGCGCCAGCGTGTGCAGGACTGGGCTCCGCCGTGCTGGCACTGGGAGGAGTTACCTCTCGGGGCGCGCAGCTTGGTGAGGAACCAGGCTCCCGTTGTCGACCCAGAGCTTCTTTGGTGGCGGTCGCGGGGGCCACAGAGGGTGCAGAGGGTGCCAGCCCCCGAGGAGGAGGTACGTCGTCGTGTCAGGGAGGAGGACGAGCACATCCGTCGCTACATGGAGGCGTTGGATGCCAGGTTCGACAGGACCTGGCAGGTTCTTCGGGGATCTCACCGGAGCTATGATCCGGTGATGGTCCCTGCTCTTTGGGTGTCCACCGCCCGCGCCTCAGTAGTACGATGGCTCTTTGTTGACTGATCAGTCGTTATTATTCGATGTATTACTGTATTCGAAAGATGTATTATTTATGTATTCCAGATTATATATTCGATAATATTAAGTGGATTATTCGATGATGCATTAACTAAGTGGATAATTCGATGTATATAGTTTTAGTTGTTAGTTAATTTAGTTTTTTATGGTTAATTAATTTGTAGATATTATGGATCCACACGGTAGAGACGAATATCAGGAAGACGTGATGCATGGTGTCATCCGCGGGGATGATATTTTAGTTGGTGATGTCGATATCATCAATCAGTTTCTGAATGAGTCCGACGAGGGAGATGAGTCTCTCAACACACAAGGTAGAAGCTCCAGTGAGGTAGACGCCCACGCCTCGGGCGAGGGAGGAATCGGCGGCTCCAATGAGGAAGAAGCCGACGCGGGAGAAGCCGACCGCTCCATTGAGGTGCATATATATATATTAATAAATTAATCCTCTACTATATGTATACATATATTAACGCTCTTTCTTTTAGCCCCCCGGATCGAGAAAAACTTCAGTACATACGAAACGAGACCCAACCAAGAAGCTGGATGACGGTGAGAGCTACAGGATCGAAAGAGTCTCACGTGCCGGGGAACCAATTGCTCCCGCAGATGTAAAGCAAAAGTTTGTGAAGGCATGCGGAGTTGTTGTTAGGTACCACATCCCTATCACCATTCGAGAATGCATTAAGCCAAGGGATCAGGAAGGAGTCTCATATGTCGGCACAGCAGCCAAAGAAAACCTTTGGAGAAAGCTCATGCATAATTCCACCCTGCCGGCGCCAGAGGTGGATCCAGGTGAGGAGGAGCCAAATGAGGAGGAAATGAATAGGCGAAAAGAGGCCCTAGAGAAAAAAGTCAAGGAGTGGGCTCTTAAGAAGATGGTCGATCTATTCAGGGGCTGGAAAAAAAGATTGCACCATGAATTTATCTTGAAAGATAAGACTCCAGATTTCGATCACGGCTATGAGAAGATAAAAGACTACTGGGCTGAATTTGTGACGTACAAGAAATCGGAAGACGCCTTGAAAAAGTCTGAAAAAAATAAGGCGAATGCAGGCAAGAAGAAGTACCACCACATTATGGGGCCTGGTGGCTATGGCGCTAAGATGGCTAAGTGGGAAGCACTTGAGGCATCATATCTGGAAAAAAATCACTCAAGAGCCCTTAAGATGGCTCCCACGAGGAAGAAACTGGTTTTACGGGCATGGGGGCTTGTTGGACGAAGAAGGAAAGGCAGTATATAACCAAAGACACAAAGATAACCCCCTACCCATCGAGGAGATTAGACGTGCAATACAGGATGTTGAAGAGGGAGTGTTCGTTCCCGATAGAGAGAACGACGAGCTCACACGCGCCCTTGGGAATAAGGAACATAAAGGGTGAGCACGAGGCTTACCAGGCTCCCCGTCATGGACGCTTGTGTTTTCCGAGGAAACAAAGAGATTTCCCGATATAAGCCAACAGGGGAGAAAGGAAAAGGAGGCAGCTGAGAAAGCGGCTCCTGCAGACCGGCTGCGTAATGTATAAGAAGCAGTAAAGCGGCTGCAGCAGGATCAAATCGAGAGACAACAAGGTAGCGACCAATCTCAACGGCTCATGATAGAAGCTGCATCGACTCAGAAAAGTAGTGTCGCTTCCACGCAGCTCTAGGATGATGGTGATGATGCACCGACGATAAGTCCTCCTCGTCACTACCCAGTGGATGATATCACTGAGAGCACACATTGTGAGCTAAAGGTGAAATTTGCTAACTTAAGGTTGACGGTGGCGGTCGGCATGGCCTTACCAATTGGACCACATCCAACCTGGCATTGCTCTCCGGTTCCACAAGGGTACGTTGTCGTCGCGGTGGATGAAGTGATGAAAGATTTTGAGGAGCTGAAGCTCAACCACCCTGCAGGTGAAGATAGGGATTTGACTCAACTTGGAGAAGTCAAATCCCAAACCGTTGTATGGCCAAAGGAGGACATCTTCCTTCCAAATTGGACGCCAAGGCCATCGACTCCTCATAGCAGCAATCCTTCTTCGCCTCCACCTCACCAGTCTCCAGCGCAACCGTCGTCTTCGCCACGTCACCAATCTCGAGCGCAGCCGTCGTCTTCGCCGCCTCACCAGTCTCCAGCGCAGCCGTCTACACCGCCGCATCAGCCGTCTCCACCGCCCTGTCAGCTGTCTCCACCGCCCCGTCAGCCGTCTCCACCGCCCCGTCAGCCTTCTCCATCCACTCAGGATCAGAGCAAAAAGCGGAAACAGACCACCGCTAGCAGTGGCGGCAGAATGAGGATCCGATCACCAAAACATAAGTTTTCGCCCCTCCCAACAGTACCTCATAAGAATATGGTGAAGAGACCTTGGGACTATATCGGAGAGGAAAATATTAAGAGGGCAGACGCCCATCATGAACAATGGAAGGCTAAAGTGGCTAACAAGAATAAACCGAAAGAGCCAGAGTACTCGGACACCCGAGGAGAGCACGCCGCGGTAGTGAAAATGCTGAAAAACCTTGAAGATCCCCCCGCCACCGTTGCTAGCAGACTATGAACGCTCTATTATCAAGTCGACTGAGGCAAAAAAAGCAGCGGTTGAAGAGTGGTACGTCTAGCGGGAAATCAGTTGCCCAGCTCGGACAACAGAATAACCAATCGTGCCCCCACTCAAAGTGTATTCCGATACAAATGTGTGCTCGAGCGGAGCTGCGGTCCGGCAGAGGAATGATAAAACAGCTGACATCGATCCGGAATTTCTTGCACACTACGGAGAAGCGTCCAAGGCTCAAGGCATGTCTATTGATGAGTACTTAACCCATTTGGAGGTATTCACTGACTTAGAATACACGTACCAGTACGGGCGTCCTCTGGTCAAACCTGAGTTAGTCAAAGAGCTACCAACAAAAATGCGAAGATTGCATGACTGGTACATGCAAGCATGTGATCAATCGAAAAACTAGCTCTACTTAGCATATGAAGACGAGCATTTTGGTACTCGACGAGGCGTGATGATGATTGAGTTCGAACAATTATTTCAGTTATACAAACAAGACGCCCTCGACAAATCTATCATCAGTGCCTATTGTTTGTAAGTATTATCAATTTATGTCATTAAGTCTTACTCAGCTCGTTCTTGCATGTATAATCTTACTCATCACTATATTAATTTTGCAGAATGAAGATTCTCGAATGCAAAAGAGGACAAATCTATGACATTGGATTCATTGACCCAAATTACAATCATCACCTAAGTGTCGAATTGAATCCCCGCGAGACACAGAATAACTTGGTACTCTACCCATTCCCTTATACAAGGCCACAAACTCATATTACAGGTACCAAGGCAAAATTTAATGACCGGTTGGAAAGTCAAGTTTTTTTTCGTTAACCGGAATCATTAATACGTTGCATGCATGCAACAAATGAGTGAGAAGAAAGTAGCCAAGTGTCATTATGAATACATGCATGCAATTATTAAACAAGTTGCTAGTATGAGGAAACATCATTAATGTTACCTCGATTACTGTTGGTGGCCTTATATAGATGCAAAATGTATTTTTCATAGTGGCCTTGTATAAGGGAATGGAGTGAGTACAAGCGTTAAGGTTTTGCAGTACCAAAAGGGAAATACTATTTCCTTCCAACTTCAAGTGAGTGTTACTATACACACATTCTATTTTCGCTTACACGATGTTATTATAAGTGTATGTATAATTGACTCGTTATGTATGCGCAGGTTCCACTTTATTTTATTAATCATTGTACCTGACAAAGGACAAGTAATAGTCATGGACCCAAAACGCACACCCCTCACTGAATGGACGAACATGCAGGAATGCCTCTAGAAGTCATTTCAATCATTATGGCACTACATCGGCAACTTCTCGTTCATTTCCTCATAGAAAGGAATTAATATAGAACTCCTTTATTCATTTCCTTTTCTTGGCAGGGCTTGGAAACGGTTCACCGCCAAGGCTCGGGGTGATTGGAAGCCAGAGCTTATATTTAAACAAATAAATGTAAGTAACTACTAGCTAGATCCGCGCATCTCTTTATTCTAGTTTCAATACCATTATAATTCTTGATTATGTTTTTGATTGAACTCTGTTCTCGTAAAGTGCTTAAGGCGGGAACACGGGAACAATTTATGTGGATACTATGTTTGCGAGTTCATTCGCCAGATGACCCATGAGAAGGGCAAAACCCGGGACGTCAAAAAAACAAAGTACGATAAACAATACTCACAACTTTATTTTATTACCGTGAATTGTGTTCGGTTTCATTGATATATATATATATATATTGACCCATTTTTTAAATTAGACCGAACGGTTGCGGGACGGTCTTCTACCACAAGAACGTGTACGAGCAATTCAAGAGGAAATTGCCGGATTCTTTGATGCAGAGGTCCTAGATCCCAAGGAAGAATACTATTTTCATTCGATGGAAAAGATATGAAATGATATAGTGTAAAAAAGATGCATATATGTGCATGTAACTCGTGTCTACATTTTGTAAGTACGTTCGACAAAGCACGACGGATGAGATGGTGTAATATATTCGTGACGATGTGCAATATAGTTGTTCCTTTATTGTTGTGTATGTGCAATCCAATTTAGTACAAAACAAAAATTAAAAAATGCACAAAAAAAATAAATGATAAAATAGGGAGCAGCAAAATAGCCTCATCCAATTTAATGCAAAACCCTAAACCCAAAAATTGCTCGAAAAAATAGCCCCGGTTCGTAATACGAACCGGGACTAATACCCCTCCCCCCTCGCTCCCAGCCCCGCCACATGGAAGGCCATTAGCCCCGGTTCGGGGCCGAACCGGGGCTAACATTAGTTCCGGTTTTTTAACTTCTTCGATAGAAATATTAAATCTCTGGTTTACAGAGTTAATTTCCTTTTGTAGATCTTTCTCTAATTCTTCGATTGCTTCTTTTTTCTTTAATAAATTTGGGAATCCAATATGGATTATGACGTGGATCGTATCGATTTCTTTTTTATTTTCTATATGTGCAAGTACTTCGGAACTTGAACCTGAGTCCATTTTGCTATTATGTGTAATTACTTCGGAATCGAACCGGGACTAATGGCCCAACTGAACCGGGGCTAAATGCCCTTTTTCTACTAGTGAACTGGCCCAACCCTAATTGTCTTCCCAGATCTTAAATGAAAACCTTCCCAAATCCTGTATGAAAAGAGTGTTTTCTTAATTTCTCTGAAGAACGGCGACATTAGTTCTGAGATCCTCCCATCAGCCCACATGGCTTGAACCCAAATACTCTTAATACTCCCTGAGATGGTGTGACTGTTCACAGTTTAGACCTTGAATTCAGTCAAGTATCGAACTCGGGTCTGACAAAGTGACATACAATCAACCCATGTCTTAGACACCGGCGCTCGCCCCAACGAATTGGCATGGCAGTTCGGCCCGGTTGACCGCTGAGATCTCACCTGCCTTTGCTACGATTCCCAAGCCCTTAGCTTGCATATGTGCAGTTTGTGAGGTGGGCTAGAATTGCAGAGAGATGCATCTACCGTCTTTCAAAAGGGCACTCAATATAAAGAAGAATTTTACAAGACAAATGAAATAGGTCATTTCCGAGTATAACACATTTTACATGAGAATTCCGCTTGGCATACAGACAAATGCAACTTTCATGTAACCCTACGTTTAGTAGCTGCTCAATTTTGATTCCATCTTGTCTCAAATCAACACAGCGTTGCAGCCGATTTCTTCCTGTTGAAATGACCAGGAAACAGAACTACATCGCTATACTTTTCTGGAACTCGGGAGTCAAAAATTGGATAGAGATTTTTGCTGACTTGATCGTCCAATTGGAGTTACAACCACATGATATCATTACCACTTTATACATTGCTTTGCTGAAGATAACATGTTGCCCACTCGGTCTGGGTGTTGCTTTCTCTTACCATTGGCAGAAAATCGGCCAGGACTCCTCTCCTGGGCACCAGCGAACTCCTTCACGCACAGCTTACTCAAGCTTTGGTGCTTTCAGGAGATGTACACTCCTCACCAACCCTTTACCCACATCTCCAACCTCCTTGAGTATAGACGTTGGATCCGGCATGCCTTCATCAACCTCATCTCTGGTACGCTTCTGTCATAATAACACAAAATCAAGTCAACTTACATACCTGTGATATGCGACAACCTAAAAAGCTCGGCATGATAAAACAATTATTGGCAACAGATGCGGGTCACACAGCCTAATCCTGCATACTATTTGAGTATATGGGATCTTGTGGGAAGGTTAAAGTGAAGAAACGGTCTTCTACAACACAAGCAGTCAGTGAGAAAAATACCTTTGGGCTCTCCCATGTAAGACCAATTGCGTCCCCACCAATCGAATCGTGCCACAGTTTGAAGGTCATGGGGAATGCACACTGTACACAAATTGGATTATCATACTTAATGGATTAACATATCTCTATGCAGTCAAACCTTGATAGTTTCTATTTTACCTTCAAGTCTCGCAAGAAGTATGCGGTAGGGTCAAAATTCACCAAAAGTTTATCTCTTGTGTCATGCAAGCTTCTCACAACACTTCTACTGAGTGGCATATAAGGGTGGAAATCACTGCTTGGTTTGCCCTGGATTACCAACTTACCTGCAAGGTTTTTCCGGAAGTTATTTGCATTAAGAACACATAACACGAGTTGAATTTCATCTTGTTTCTAGTTAGCAACAAATATTAATATGTGAACTAACCGTTAGGAATCTCAGCAGGAAAAAGAAGATGGTGAGGACGGCAAAGCTTCTCTTTATGGAGGAGTATAACAGCGTCATAATTGCTTAAAGGTGTTCGGAAGAGGCACTATAGCAAATGAAAGCGAGTGAGAAAATCAAAACCTAATGAGACAGTGAACAGATCAAGTAGTGACAGAAAAACCTTACCTCCCATGTATATTGGCCTGATTGACCATAGACGATAAGATTTGTTAACAGTTCAGCGCTGCTTTTAGCGTAAGAAGCTATCCTTTTAAGAACCTGTGATTAAATGAACAGAAAGTGAATGAATAAAATAGACTCTTTTGGTTCTGAAACAGTAATTGACTAGCAATTAGCATAGATGCTTCTCCGGTAAAAGCCTTATATGGCATTTCCCCAGATTATGACATTTCTCTTCACCGCTTCTCCTGCAATTTCTGAAATTATCATATAGATACTTCTCATGCACAAATACCATAGAAGATACATTGACAAGAACTGTAATAATATGGAACTAATGTTCTCCGGTCATTCTTCGCAACACTATGCGTGCCACCCGATTCAGCCACCCGATTCAGCTATCAGCCCCACGTGCATGTGACTGTGACCATGCATGATGCCAGCACAACATTTGCTCCATCGCACATGTGAGCGTCGCGCTGTACTGCCTCGCGCGCTAGTTGATTCGACAAGAAATGGCATATGAGAAGGAGGATGGCTCCACTCTCCCTCCCACCTGCTCCCGCTCCGCGCGACTGACCTAGCCACCACCAGCCTCGTCATCGTAGACTCCCCGACGGTAGCCCTCTCAAAGCCACCCCCCCCCTCCCCCATGGCGTCTTCCAACCGCTGGCCGGACTCCGACAGCAACGGCTCCAGCGAACGCTCCTACCGCGACGTCGCCGCCTCCGCCTCCCCCGCTGCAGGCCTCGTCGCTTCGTCCGGGCGGACCGCTCCCGCTGCTGCCCCCGTCGGGCGGGCCGCCGTGCAGGTCCCGGCCGTCGCACGTCTTGGCCCCCGCTCGGAGATTACACCGTGTGGGCAGCCCCATCCACGAGCCCGCCGTGGACCAGGACGGATTCCAGCATCCCCGACGCAGGAATCGACACCGCCGTCCTCGACCTGCTCCTGCGCCGGCTTCTCCGCGACTGTCGTGCTTCCCGACCCCTGAAGCTGTCGCGGGACTCTGCTTTCGCTGCCTCAAACCCAGATACCCCGTCCGCGACTGCACCAACGAGGTCCGCTGCCGGCGCTGTCTCGTCTCTGGCCACAGCTACAGGCAATGCGACTGGAACCCCCCCCCCCCCCCCCACCAACCGCGAGGCACGGCCGCAGCCACTCCGCGCCGATGAGCGTCCGCGTGCGGGGGGCCCTGCACCTCCCGCCCGCCTCATGGCTAATGCCGCCGCCCAGCCGCCTCTGCGCTTGCCGATGGACCCGCCCGCGCTCGAGCTCGTTGTCTCCAGTCCGGAGTGCGTCATCATCTCCCACACCGTGGAGATGGAAGAGGCGGAGCTGGCCTTGCGCCGCGCCATGGTGGCCTCCATCACGGGGACGAGGCCGTCCATGGCTGCGCGAGAGGTCGAGGATGCCCTGTACTCCATGTTCGAGCTGCAGCCCAAAGACTTCTCCGTCCACACCCACCTCTCCGAAGACTTCCTTATCGTCTTCGCCTCCTCGCAGATCATAAGTACCGTTGTCGGCAATCACTTCGTGCAAACGCCCGTCGATGTCGATGTCGATGCGCCCGTGGAGCAAGCTTGCTCAGGCCGGCTACGGCACGTTTGAGTACCGCGTCGAGCTCAAGCTCCGCGGCATTCCGGCCCAAGCCTAGCATCTCTCCACGGCGGAGCACCTCCTTGGCGCTAGCTGCTGGATCGAGTGGTTGCACCCGGACACGAGGTCGCACCCGGACCTGAACACCTGCCGGTTATCGGCGCACACCCGCAACCCTGCCCGCATACGCCGTCAGGCCGTTCCGGAGATCGTTGAGCAAATTCCTACTCGCCTGCCTTCCGCGCCGCCGACGGTCCGGACCCTAACCTACCCCATCGCCATCAGGCTGACGCGGGCCATGGAGGATCGACCGAGCGCAGACGCAGCTGCGCCCGACGCCGATCTTGGTGACGACGGCGCGGGCGGCGACCCCGCGGATGGGGAGGACGCCAACGTCGAAGGTAATGTCAGCCGCGGCCGACGCGCGCGCAAGAGACGCCGCTCCCTACGTCTCGATCCCGGCCATGGCCGCGGCGCCTGCCGGCCGCTCGGATGGCCTGGCCATTGCAGCCACCGGCTGGACTGCCGCCACCTGCGCGACCCAAACGGATGATTGGTCTGGCGCCCACAATCGCCACTGTTGCGGCCCAGCGCCGTCCCAAAGAGAGGTGGTCCCCTGGCCTGCTGAGGGTGGGGCCAGTCGTCCTCATCGCTTTCACAAAAGGGGAAAGCGTAGGAACAGAAAGGAGAAAGACAAAGCAACGCCTGCCACGTCAAAGGTATTAAGAATGCTTGTAGCTATAACATATTGTTAAATAAATTATGTTGTGGATCAGGCGATGCCATGCATGGCAGGCTCGGCCCTGCAGCCCGCCGACAGCCCGACCGGGCCAGCTGGCGACCCGCCACTGGATGAGCTTCCACATGGAGCCCCTAAGCGTCAGCGCCCATCGTCTCCTAGCGGGCTGCTGGTCACGCACGTAGGAGCCACCGTCATGCCCAACCCATGCATGTCTCCGGATCCGGAGGCCCTTTCTGGCCCCTCCTCGTGCTTCGCCAGTATCATGCATAACTCCCAACCCACGAGGAGCGAGGATTCGTCCGATGTCGATCCGTTGTCGGGGGTTGCTGTTGGCCCGCCCTCGTCAACGCCAGGTGCACCCTTGGACAACTGCGCAAACATCAGCGCCTGCCACTGTCTTGGTCAGGCCCGCCGTTGGATCGTCGATCATGCATGTTGCGTCACGTGCTAGGGATACGGCCCGACCCGACGCAACCGCTCCAGAGATGGAGGCCACTTCTGGGCCAGGCCTGCCGGCTCCTACAGCCCATCCTGCCACCCCCGATGGGCCCAGCAACGACATGATGCGGGCCAACGAATCTACGCATGCGACGGGCCCCCCTACACCTGTCGTTACTCCTCCACGATCGACCGCTCAGCGCTTCGCGTCGCCGCCAATCACCCTGCGCCGATCTCGACCGAGAGGCGCAACCTGGACCATTGGCGAGTTCCTCACCGCGGCCACCAAGAACCTGAGCTCGATCCTCCCCGTGCCCGGGAAACGTCTGCGCCGGCTACCACTGAACTTCTCCCCACGCAAAGGTCGCTCAATGTCGTCCTCTTTGTGCACAGCTGCTGCTCCCCCGCCCCCAACTGCGGAGCACCGCGCCCAGGTCCAGGTGTTGCGCGCCCTTGGGATCCTTGGGCTCAACCAGAAAATCTTGAAATGAAGGCATACGATGGCGCATTCGCAGCCCATATCCCAGTGGCCGTGCTCGCCGCCATTGCGGCCCTGGTTGATCGCGAGCTGCCCGTCGACACGCATGCTTCGTCGCCGCCAACGGCTGGTGCGATCGCGATCTAGCGTTGTACTCTGCCACCGCTGTCGACCCCATTCCTATGGATCACGACCTTAAGATTGTGATTTGGAACGTGTGAGGGCTCAACGCTCGCGCGCGACGCATCGTCATTCGCTAGCTGATCATCACTTCCGGCGCCTCCATTGTATGCTCGCAAGAAACTAAGACGGCTTTGATCTGCTCATCAGTTGTCCTTGAGGCACTTGGCCCTGAGTTTGATGAGTACATCTACCTGCCGACGATCGACGCCCGCGGTGGTATATTGTTGGCTTGGAAGAGCCGGGATGTGTCTATCACTAACCCCGAGTTCACCACTAACATGTTGTCCGCCCAGGTCGCCACCCATTCAGGCCCCCTTGCGCCTTGGTGGTTGACTATCGTCTATGGCCCGCAATCTGACGCCGAGAAAGTCGAGTTCCTGCACGAGATACACGACCTGCGGGCCGCCTGCCCGGGCCCGTGGATGCTCTACGGGGACCTCAAACTGATCTACCGCGACGAGGACAACAACAACAACTTGGACCGGCGCATGATGGGCAGGTTTCGACGCGTGCTTAACGACCTCGCGCTCAAAGAAGTCTACCTCAACGGTCGGCGTTACACGTGGTCCAATGAGCGCTCCCCCCCCCCCCCCGACGCTTGTCCACCTCGATATGGGTCCTCTGCACAACAGATTGGGAGGAGCGCCACGCCGACTGCCACCTGCGGTGCCTCGCATCGTTGGTTTCTGACCACAGCCTGATGCTCTTGGACTTCCCCCCGCAGCCTATGGCCCATCGAAGGTTTCACTTCGAGGACTTTTGGGCCCGCCTCGAGGGATTTCATGATGTCGTGGCCGAGGCCTGGTGCTCCGTGGACAACACTGACCCGTTCCAACGGCTAACGCCGGCTCCAGGCCACCGCACACAAGCTGACTAGCTGGAGTGCGCACGGTGGGCAACATCCGGGACAAGCTCGCCATCTCCCGTGAGCTCCTGTTGAGATTTGACAAGGCCAAAGAGGACAAGGCCCTTACCACCCATGAGGAGTTAGTGCGCAAACAGATAAAGGGCTCTTACCTTGGGCTCGCGTCGCTGGAACGCACCATAGCTCGGCAGCGGGCACGCATTGCCTCTCTCAAGGACGGGGACGCAAACACCTCCTTCTTTCATCGGCAATGCTCCTACTGTCGTCGGAAGAATTGGGTGCACTGCCTTAACGTCGACGGCAACATGCTCACTGATCATGCCGGCATGGCCTCCGCCGCCTTTGCACACTTCGACGAGCTCCTAGGTACCGGGATCGACCATAACTGCACCTAGGACCTCTCACAGTTGATCACGCCCTCGCCGGATCTCCTTGAGCTGGACGCGCCCTTTGATGACGAGGAGATATGGTGCACGATCAGGAGATTGCCGACGCGCAAGGCTCCAGGACCCGATGGCTTCACCACCGAGTTTTGGCGCCCATGCTGGCCCACGATCAAGGCCGACTTCGTCACCGTCTTCCGACAGCTCTATGACCTACGCGGACGTGGGTTCTTGCACTTGAACCAAGCGTTGCTCTTGCTGCTTCCCAAGCGCACAGACGCCGGCTGCCTGTGCGATTATCGGTCGATCAGCCTCATACACCTTGTTGTCAAGATTTTCGCCAAGGTGCTCTAGCTCCGTCTCGCGCCACGGCTCGACGCCCTCGTCAGCAACAACCAGAATGCCTTCATCCACGGGCGAAGCCTGCATGACAATTTTGTGTTGGTCCGCTGCTCGCTTCCTGCACCAGTTGGGCGCACCGCGCCTTATTAAAGCTCGATCTTGCGTGGGCTTTTGACTCACTGTCCAGGCCCTTCCTCTTCGAGGTGTTGAGGCAGTATGGCTTCGGGGACAGATTTCTGGAGTGGTGGCGATCCTGCTATCCTCAGCCAGCACTAAGTTGTTGCTTAATGGAAGCCCTAGCCCCCCTATTTGGCATCGTCAGGGCCTGCGCCAGGGTGATTCCGTGTCGCCGCAGTTATTCGTCCTCGCTGTCGACACCCTCAACAGCCTGTTCAAGCGCACCACCGAGCTCGACGTCATCCGACAACTGCACCCCACAAGGTCGATCCTCCCATCTCGTTGTATGCGGATGACGTGGTCCTATTCTTCCATCCTATGTCGGACGACATCGAGGCTGTGAGGGCAATCCTGTTGCTCTTTGGTCGGGCATCTGAGCCATGCGTCTATTTCGCCAAGAGCACTGCTACGCTCATCAGATGCGACGACGACACCATGAGGCCCATTGTTGAGAGCCTCGGCTGCCCAATTGTTGGCCTCCCCATCACATACTTGGGCATCCCGCTCACCATCAGGCGGCCTACCACAGCTCAGCTGCTCCCTCTCGTTGACAAGGTTGCAGGGAGCTTGCCCACATGAAAGGCATGGCTCATGAATAAAGCGGCCTTGCCTTGGTGAAATCGGTGCTCAGTGCAATCCCGCTACACCAACTGCTCGTGTTGGCGCCGCCAAAGAAGATTCTCAAGATGCTTGAGAGGATCCAGCGAGGGTTCCTTTGGGCCGGCCGCACCGAGGCTAATGGTGGTCACTGTCACGTTAGCCGGCATCGGGTTACGCGCCCAAAATGCCTTGGTGGGCTCGGAGTGCATGACTTGGAGCGCATCGGCATGGCGTTGTGGACTCGTTGGCTATGGTTCAGCAAAACCGATGAACGCCGTGCATGGGCTGGGCTCGACCTCCAGTTTTCTGCTGAGGAACACGCCTTCTTTTTCGCGAGCACCCACACGATCATCAGGAACGGCGAGAGCACTAGATTCTGGGGGGGCCGGTGGATCAATGGTTGCTCCGTCTACAAGATTGCGCCCCTGCTCCACGCTTGCATCCCCAAGCAACGGAGAAAGAGCAGGACGGTGGCTGAGGGCTTACAGGCCCACCTTTGGGCGCGCAACATCCATGGTGTCCTGGGAGTCCACGAGATCGGGCAGTACTTGCTGCTTTGGCGTCTCCTCAAGAGCGTGTCACTCTCGCTCAAGCCGGATAAGCTGGTTTGGAAGTGGAACGAGGCCGGCACATACACCGCTAGATCTGCCTACCACGCATCCTTCCACGGATCGATCGCCTCCGATGACTGGAAGCTCATCTAGAGGAGTTGGGCGTCGCCGAAAATGAAATTCTTCCACTGGCTCACCAGCTTATATCGCTGCTGGATGGCGGATCGGCTCGCTCGGCATGGAATGCAACACCATGCGGCTTGTCCCTTGTGCGACTAGGCCCCGGAGACGCTGCACCACCTCCTGCTATCATCCCCTTGTCGCGGCAGGTTTGGCATGAGCTCCTTGCTTGGGTGCGGGCGACCTGCAGACCGCCCGACAACGAAAGCTCCCTGCTCAACTGGTGGCACCATGCTAGGCAGGACACCCCTCAACTGATGCGCAAGGGACTTGCATCCGTGGCGCTCCTGACACCTTGGATGATTTGGAAGCATAGGAACGATTGCCTTTTCGATCGCGCGCCGCCGTCCGTCCACTCTCATGGGCAGGATCAAAGACGAGGCCAGGCTTTGGGCCACTGTTGGTGCCGAAGGGCTTAGGGTTGTGCTGCCAGCCTCATGGGATGTGCACTAGTGGCCATCCAATTTGTGTAACCACCTCCTAGGAGGACTGTAATTTCACAACTATCTCTCTTTTCAATGAAATGAAACACAAAGGTCCATTGCGTTTTCCCAAAAAAAAGAAATGCATATAGATGCTTTTCATGATATTGTAAGACAAGATTTCACACTTAAACATTAGGAAATATCGTTGATGCACAAGAATTGGAGATATAGTTCATGATTTCTCATTTTACTTCCTTAGCTTTATCATTGATGTAGACTTGAATTCTAGAACAGTGACTAGCTTTACATCTATGCAAAAAGATAAACACCTACCGACTTGCTTGGTGATTGTTTTGTCCACGCTTCAGATGATTTATCATATGACGTAGCCAGAAACATTGCAGGCTCTATATCATGAGGATTTTGCTCATAAGATCTTCTGCTCAGCATAAAGTTTTCCTGCAATTGCATCTCCCTATATGTTAGGGGCTTGACAGCTTATTCAAATGTCAAAACATAAAAAAGAGAACCAGAGAACTAACATTGATTTCTTTCTCATCCTTCAGATTGAAGTCATTATTTATGTCCACAATCATGGGTGAAAAGGTCCAGTCAAAACTAGATAGCAACCGCAAGAACCTGTCAATTTTTTAGTAACTGGTCAGAGGACATATAAAGCTTTCATGTGCCTGCGAGACCAGTAAAAAAATATAACCGACTACTGAAATAGGTGAGAGGGAGTAGTACCCACACTTTTCGAGGTAACTAATTATTAAGTTTCAACCAGTAGAACCAAAAGTCCAAATTGATGGAAAAGGTTGTGCAACCCACACGGCATATGGTAAATTTAGTTGCAAGAACATAAGGATTTTGTCGTCCTGGAGCAATTATTATAAGTCAAAAGCAATAACCAGAGTCAGTATTCCAACGCATATTTTAACGTCTGTTGCTGGACCACCTTTATGTCAAGAAAAAACATATTCTTTAACAGTCCCTATCAAAACATTGATATCACTCACCGGTACGCCAAATCTTGGGTACTAATTGTAGCACAAAAGCATGTACTAAAATGGATATTTCAGGAGATAAGTTATTGTGTTCTTCGTTCTATTTTTTAACAAATATTTTTTTCAAGAAAACGCAAAAAGCGTTTGCGTTTCATTTCATTGAAAAGGTGGGAGAGTACAATCCTCCTAGGAGGTGAGGGTTACAAGGCCAATGTCCCATCAATGGACATCCCAGGAGGCCGGCAGCACAACCCTCAACCCCTGTGCCCCAGCTTGTGCCCAACATTTGGCCTCTGCTTTGATCCTATCAGCTAATGCGTCTATCGAGGGCCTTGCATTGTCGAAGACACATTCACTCCTCTGTTTCCAAATCATCCAAGGGAGAAGCATTGTAATGGATTGTAGAGCCTTGTGGAGTGTGGGCGGGGTTTCTGCCTTCGCTCGTTGCCACCAGTCCAGCATGGTAGATTCGTTACCTGGTGGTTGCACAGGTATGTACTTCCAGTCCAGGATGATGCGCTAGGTCTGCTCAGCGAATGGGCACGCCAGAAGCAGGTGATGGATGGTCTCTGGGTCTTGGGCGCAGAGGAGGCATTTGGGGTGATGCTGCAGGCTGCGTCGGGCAAGTCTCGCTGCCGTCCAGCATCGGTCTTTGTTGGCGAGCCAGTGGAAGAATCTGACGCGGGGCTGCGCCCAACCCTTCCAGATGAGCTTCCAAGAGGGACAGCGGGTAGATCCTTGGAATGTGGCGGCGTAGCAAGACTGCGCTGTGTATATGCCACTGGCCATCCATCTCCATAGCAGCCAGTCAGGTTCAGTCGAGAGGGTGAAGTGCTGGATGGTCTGCCAGAGCATCAGGTAGTGACCTATGTCGTGTATTCCAAGGGTCCCTTGCATGTCACGGGCCCAAGTGTTCCCGTGGAGGCCCTCAGCCATTGTTCTCGTCCTGCGTCGCCGCTTGGGGATGCAGTGGTATAACAGGGGGGTGAGTTCCCGGACTTATTGTCCGTGGATCCAACGGCCCTCCCAAAAAAGGGTTGTCGGTCCATCTCCAAGCACCATAGCGGTGGATGCATAGAACATCGCACTCTCCTCTTTGGAGAACTATAGGTCCAATCCCTGCCATGCTCGTTCATTGTCCGTGCGGGCAAACCACATCCATCGCAGCCGGAGCGCCAGGCCGGTGCGCTCCAGATCACGGATCCCAAGGCCACCATATTCTACCGGGCGGCAGGTGTGACGCCAGTTGACGTGGCAGTGCCCTCCGTTGGCGGCGGCGCGGACGGCCCAAAGAAATCTGCGTTGTATCTTCTCGAGTTGCTTTAAGGTCTTCTTGGGAGGGGCAAATGCGAGCAGCTGGCGAATCGGGATTGAGCTCAGTACAGACTTAACCAGCGCAAGTCACCCCGCTTTGTTCATGAGCCATGCTTTCCATGTCGGGAGCCTAGCCGCCACCAAATCGACGAGGGGTTGTAGCTGGGCGACGGTGGGGCGGCGGAGCGTCAACGGGATGCTGAGGTAAGTGATAGGTAGTTCGACCACTGGGCATCCCAATTGAGTGATCATCTCTGCAGTGCCGGTGTTGCCATGGAGGATGGTAACTGAGCTCTTGGCGTAGTTGACCCTGAGCCCGGTTGCTCTGCCAAACAGGGTGAGGATCCCCTTAATGGCAGCCACATCGTCATGCGTGGCGTGGCAGAACAACATGACGTCGTCAGCATAGAGGGAAATCGCCGGAATGTCGCGTATCGCCGGAATGTCGCGTTTGTGGTGAAGCGGGCATAGTATACTGCAGTCATGAGCGCGTCGAATGAGGCGGCTAAGAGTGTCCACAGCAAGCACAAAGAGCTGTGGGGACACCAGGTCACCCTGGCGCAGGCCACATCGCAACCAGATGGGTAGGCCGGGCTCGCCGTTCAGCATGACGCGGGTGTTGGATGTCGCAAATAGGATTGCGAGCCACTCCCGGAACCGAGCCCCAAATCCATATTGGGCGAGAACCTCGAAGAGGAAAGGCCATGATATGGAGTTTCAGCATGATCCACGTAGCCTTAAACTGGTGTAGTAACTTGAGACAAAGTTGTCATGAAGACTCCGGTTGGGGATGAAAGTGTTCTGATTGCGCCTAGTCTGGGGGCGAGCCGGAGCGATAGCACCTTCGCGAAGATTTTGGCCATGAGATGTATCAAACAAATCGGCCGGTAGTCGCGGAGTTCGCTGGCGTTGGCACGTTTGGGCAGCAGGGTCAGTAGCGCCTGGTTAAGCTTGCAGGAGCCGCGACCTTGGAGCTCGTGTAGCTGCTGGAAGACATCCAGGATGTCTTGTCGAATGGTGCTCCAGCAAGCTCTCAGGAATTTGGCCGTCAATCCGTCCGGCCCAGGCGCTTTCCGTGCCGGTAGTAATTTAACGGCGTTCCATATTTCCTCATGGCTGAATGGTGCATCAAGACTTGTTAGGTCGCATGGCTAGATGAGGCTGTCCAAGTTGAGTGAGCATTCGCGGTCAGCAAGACGACCGAAAAGTTGGTCGAAGTGCGAGAATGTTGCTTGCGCCATCTCTTCCTGACCCGTGATGGTATGGCCGTCGACGGTGAGGGCGTGCACTTGGTTTTTCTGGCAGCGGAAGAGCATTGCTTGTAAAAGAAGGTCGTGTTGGCATCGCCATCCTTGAGCGTGGTGATGCGGGAACGCTGCCTGGCAATGGTGCGCTCGAGGGAGGCCAGCCCAATGTAGGAGATCTTGAGTTGATTTCACAGCCAGTCCTCCTGGGGTGAGAGCACGCATTCTTCTTGGGCCTTGTCGAAGCACGAGATGAGCTCGCGGGAGATCGCCATCTAGTCTCTGCTGCAGCCCGGTGGATTTGGCACTCCAACTGGTAAGCTTGTGCGTTGTTGCCTGAAGGCGCCGCATCAAGCGGCAAAAGGGGTCCGGGTCATGCACCAATCTCCATGTCGTTGTCACCATGTCATGGAACCCAGCCAAGCGGAGCCAATAGTCTTCAAAGTGGAAGCGTCGACGTGTCGGGTGCATGGGCGAGCAGTCGAGCAGTAGTGGGTTGTGGTCCGACACGACATAGGCCAGGCAGCGAAGATGGCAGTCCGCATGCGCATCCTCCCAGACCGAAGTGCAAAGCACTCTGTCCAAGTGCACTAGCATGGGTGGGGATTGCTCGTTCGACCACGTGAAGAGTTGTCCGTTTAGGTATATTTCCTTCAACGCGAGGTCATTGACGAGGCAGCAGAATCTGCCCATCATGTGTCGGTTCAAGCTGCCCCTGTTCTTGTCCTCGTCGCGAAGAATTAAGTTGAAGTCGCCACACACCATCCATGGCCCAGGGCAGTCTGCGCGCACGTCTCTGAGCTCTTGCAAGAATGCAATTTTGTCGGCATCTTCCAGTGGACCGTAGACAATTGTCAACCACCAGGGTGTGCCCATGTCCATGGTCACCTTGGCCGAGAGGGTATTCGTGGTGAACTCTGGGTCCGTGATGGTCAAGGCCCTGCTCTTCCAAGCGAGCAGGATGCCGCCCCGCGTGCCCTAGGCCGATAGGTAGTGTAGTCGTCAAACTCTGAACCGAGGGTTTGTAGCACAATGGACGAACAAATCAATGCCATCTTTGTTTCTTGAAAGCAAACAATGGAGGCGGAAGTTGTAGCAATCAGCGAGCGAATGGTTGTGCGACGACCGCGTGCGTTTAGGCCACGCACATTCCATACGACGGTCCTAGGATTGTGATCCATGAACACATGATCGACGGGATGGTGCACAGACGGCATATGGCAAATGTGCAGCATCAGTACTTGCAGGGGCCGGCGTTGAGGTAGCCAAAAGCATGAATGGATCTCCCGGTCCACCAATGTTGCGATGGCCTTGATCACCGTGAGTGGGATGGGCGCAGCGAATAGGTCGATGTACGCCTTCATCTCGGCAGAGGTGATCCTCTGGTTGGTCCCAACTATCACAAGGGTGCGCAAAAGCTGGACCTGTGCCATTCTCTCTGCGGTGGGTGGCGCCACCGGTTGGGGTACGGCTTCATCTCGGCAGAGGTGATCCTCTGGTTGGTCCCAATTATCACAAGGGTGCGCAAAAGCTGGACCTGTGCCATTCTCTCTGCGGTGGGTGGCGCCACCGGTTGGGGTACGCCTTCATCTCGGCAGAGGTGATCCTCTGGTTGGTCCCAACTATCACAAGGGTGCGCAAAAGCTGGACCTGTGCCATTCTCTCTGCAGTGGGTGGCGCCACCGGTTGGGGGGCTGTCATTGTGGCCGGGCGACCGCGTCGCGAAGTGAAGTTGAGCGGCCGTCGCGGTTTTCTCCCCGAGGTAGGTAGAGCCGCATTGATGTGCTTCGTGGCGGCGGTGAGGAACTCGGCCAGGGTTCAGCTGCGTGGAGGGGTGGCACGGCCACGGCTTCGACGGAGCATGATCGGCGGTGAGGCTAATCTCCCGGATACAGATTGGCGCTGGCCCTGCGGCGCGCTAGTTGGCATTGGCCTGGGGAGTGAGTTCACGGATGGCCCATTCGGCGTGGGCTAGGCCTCGGGTCGCTGCAGGAATCTAACCGGGGTGTGGGGTTCAGCTCCACAGGCTGCAGGGGTGGGCTCTGCCTCGCTGGCAGTGGGGTTGGCATTAAAGGTTGGATGCTCCTCCTCCCGCTCATCAGCGTCTTTATAGGACCCAGGGGGCAGATAGGGTTCGCATGGCCCCGCTACAGCTGCTGGCGTCCATGGGGCTCGCTTTGCCCCGACAGGATAAGCGATCCAGCTGGCTGCGAGTCTGGCACCATGTTCAGAGCAGCCAGGTCCCGACAATCCATCATATCAGACGAGCCAGGCATGGGGTGCGCATGATCGGCCTCGGTTGCGCAGTTCTCGGCCCGGTTTGGATCTGGGGATGTTTTCGGTGTGTTTTCCACCGGTGGTAGGTTGCCAACTGGTGTTGTCCCCAATCCCAAACCTCCAGCAACCACCAGCACTCCTGTGGTCAAAAGTGGGTCGCTGGCTATCTCCTTCGTCGCGGTCCCGAGAGCCTCTGCATCGTGTGCAGCATTAGCGGTCTGGTCCAATGCGGCCCGCTTTTGCTTTCCTCTGTCCCTTCCTTTTTTGGCAACGCGACGAGCTCTCGTGGGCCCTTGCTGACCCGGCCATGGGGGCGTGTTGCAGCGCTCATGTGGTACGGGCGGCGAGGCAACCACGCCGGCAGGCGCTGGCCATGAGCTGTCAACGGCAACACCGTCAATGCGGGTGATACGGTTCCCGGCACGCCATAGGGGTTCATCCAGGGCCATGCCGTCAGCGCGGCCAGGAGGTGGCACATCCGTGCGGCGGCGTTTGCGGCCACGGTGGCGTGTCCGTCCTTTGTCCCAAGGCACGGTCCTGGCCATCCCCCTCTCGCATGCCATCGCCTCCTTGCCCCGTGGACGGCCGACCACCGAGTTGTGGTGCACCGTACAACGCGACGCGCGCCACCGTGATGGAGATCGGGTACGTGAGCGTCCTGATGATCGGCGCGTCGAAGCTCAGGCGGGCAGGGATTTGCTCAACAATCTCCAAGATGGCAGCTCGCCGGATGTTGTCCGGGCAGTGTGCACGTCCTGCAAGCCGAAACGTGGCCAGGTCGGCCCGGGAGCGTGTGGCGGGTGGAAGCGCTCGATCCAGCAGGACTCTCCCAAGATTTGCTCGGCAGTGGAGAGATGCCAGGCCTAAGCTGGAATGCCACATAGCTCTAGCTCAACCCGAAACTCGAACTCACCAGAGCCAACGTGGAGGAGCTTGCTCCAGGGCCGAATGGAGAGGGAGAAGCGTGGCGAGTTGATGAAGTGGAATCCATCAAGCCTGCGCCTGGTGGTGTGGGTACTCAAGAGGATCAGAAAATCCTCGGGGTGGTGGGCATGCACCATGAAGTCGCCATCGACAAGGTCGAAGGTGTTGAGGAGCACGTCGGAGACCTTGGCGCAAGACATGTGCGGCATGTTGCCATTGATGGAGGCGACCATAGTGCGGCTTAGGACCTCCTCGTCCTCCTCCATCTCGGCAGCGCGCCATGATCACCCTGACCGGCTCCTACGCGCGCGGACGGCACGTCGGCCAGTGGGGCAACCGAGGGCGGAGGAGGGGGTGGCGTGGTGGCTTGGACTAGAGTGCGCTCCCAAACGGCCGGCCCGACTCGCTCCTGAACAACGGGCGCGGCGCGCTCCCGAGCGACAGGACCGGCGCAGTCGGTGGTGCAGGAGCGCGAGTCATGGCCGGAGATGAGGCACTATCTGCACCTGATGTTGTTCGTGCAATCCCTCACCCGATGACGGTGGTCGAGGCAGCGGAAGCAAAGCCCAGCATTTTCCTCCGGTGAGGGGCTGCGGCTGCGGCATCGCTGAGGTGACGGACTAGGCATGGCTTCCTGACGCAGGCGGCGATAGCAATTCCTGCGGCGAGGTTGCCGATACCCTTCAGCATCGACATGGACGCGGTCGTTGACCCGATGCACCTCGGAGCGGGGGCCAAGGCGGGTCGATACATGCGGCCGAGGGGGGTCGGTGGCCCGTGGAGCAGGGGGCGCGCATGGCGCGATGGGGGTGGCCGACAGAGCGCACTCGACGTCGTTGTACGAGCGCGTCAAGGACTTGCTTCCTAAGTCCGACCAGCGGCCACCGGAGGACACGCGGTCGGCGGAAAGGGTCGCTCGAGGCTCGACAGGGTCAACGCTTGTGAATGCCATGGCCGGGGAGGGCTGGGGGCTTGGGGGTGGGCCACCGTCGAGGGTTCGGCGGCGGTTGGGCTGGAGAGGTGGGCTGTTGTCGGGGATTCGACAACGGCGAGGCAGGTCGGGGCTGGGTCAGGCAAGGGGAGCAAGAGGGAGAGGAGCGGTGTATCCAGGACACACAATGTGAAGGCTCATCATCTAACAAATATTTTTGCTTCATGATTATACAGAAGTCAACATTTTGGTGTTTTTTTCCGGGATTGAAGTCATGGCCAATATAGCCACTAGGATTGCTAGCATCTGTATGTTCTTATATGACACAAAACAATGAAATTGACAAGTGCGGGCTAGTAATATTAAAAGTAAATAGGAGACTGTATGAAAGGTTTAAAAGTTGCACCTAAGGAACCCAGTAACCCGTGAAGAGGGGGCATGGAATGGAAACGGCCTCAAAAATAGGTAGGCAACCACCAATTCAACCGCCTCCTCTGAGATAAATGAAGAGAATAGATGTGCGGAAATCCACCTTTTTGCTAGCCTTCGAAACAGAAAGAGCATATTGTAAGATATACTAGGGTTTCAAGAATGCTGCATTAACTAACAATTTCGAAACCTTAATGATTACCTCACCACCGGCCCATACGCTTGGTAAATACCATGCAGACCGTTGATCATACTTGAGTGCTGACTACGCAAAAAGAGCTCTTTATCTTCCGATGGAGCACTCTGTATGTTACTGTCGCCAGCTGAGATAAAGAGATAAAATTATGGAACTGGCAAACTGCATGAACTTTTTACACAAGTCGGTTAAAAAAAAAATGAGAAGCTAACCTTGCTTTTGTACCACCAAACCTCTCTCATGAAATATTTTGAGCAAGAACGAATATCCAGATGTAAGAACATTGACCTCATCTTCACTGGCTGTAACAAACATTCCTCGGTCCTCCAGACTGAAATAACACCAGATTTAGCGAATGAAGTGGGAACTTTAACATAATCAAGAATATTTCATCAATGATGTCACATACCTTTCACCAATTCTTAAAAGAAATGCAGACTTTGTCTTCTCCATAGCTACAGTATCCAAGGGCCAGTTACCAGATCCCTCTAGCTGTTATTGAAATGGGGGTAAAGGGAAAGAGATTTGTGAAAAGAAACTCTAAAATGAAGAATAGCCAACAGACAGATACAGAACATGACATGGAAGGTATCGAGTAGTCGAGCTCCATAAATAATTCCTCATTGTGATATTTAACAAACTAATGGGCGGCACACCTGAATCATGACTTCCAAAGACCGAACGCAAGTTGCTGCAAAACTGGGCAGCCTCTGAGAACTCTTTTCATATGCCAATGGATGAGGTTCAGGGGGGAACACAGAAGTGTGCCTAAAGGCTGGCATAAGCAAAAGTTAAATAGTAAGAAAAATGAACAGGATATGTAAATAATAAAATTATTCTGTCAGACCTGAGTCTAGAGGTTGCACGGTAGATATTTTAAGAGGAACATCATCCAATAGACGCAACTGCTTAGCTAAAGTATCAAAGGCTTCAAGCAAAGCTCCAGAAGATGACACTGGATCTGCATAATTCCAATTAAACATGATTTCAATCCGAAACTCGACATGTGAATCACAAGATATAAAGCTTAGCTTTACCTTGGCCACCAACCAAGAGACAAAAGTCAAGCTGATCAACAATATGAGTCAGATCTTCCTGCCGCAACAGCAAATGCTTGGTAAGCACATAATCAGCAATTCTTTTGATGATTGTATGCCTCTCCCAAGTCTCCGTTTCCCACACTACAGTTTAGTAAGTAGAATCCATTAGTATCAAGTATTTATTCAACTAGTGTATGCTCTTCACTGGTAATGGCAACAAAAATGCAATACCTGTGCTTTCAGCAATAGCCCCATCTTTAAATCTCCTAAGTTCAGCTTTCTCTCCCCAGAATTTCCTAAATTTAATTGCCTTGGGATTTATGAGCACAATGCACGTGCATTAGACCACAGTAATAGCAGTTGATCATTAATTTGCAATCTATAAAATGGAAATCACCTCATCGCGATTTTCAGGATTTGGACCAATATCGACAAGACGATAACACTTCTCCAACAAGCTAAGCATTACACCGACCATCAGTGGGCTGCTACCAAACTCTGAGAAACCCTATAAAGCTGTGTTTGTCAGCAGATTGAAATGCAAACATAAGTGTTCAGTTATGGTACACAAATGTCACATACATCCATTATATTCCATTCAGAAGGTGTGCTTCTCCACAGAACGCGGATTGTCTTTGTTCTATCTGTAAGTCCTTGTTGCAGCAAGGACAGAACATCTTTTTCAAGTACTCGCCATGATTCATCATCCGAGCAGAAGCTTAATGCAGTAACTTTAGAGTTCCCCTTCAAGTTAATCCTGACAGTGACAACAAGAAGGATCACATGAGAACTTATAAGCTAGCTTTCAGTCTTAAATTAGGACTGGATAGCAAATTGAAATTTCAAAACTTGCAAGCATTCTTAGAATTATGGTAGTAAGGGGAAATTAGCTGATTAGGACAATAGTAGCAAAGATGTGCAATAATGCTAGCTCTAGATATGGTTCGTTTTGGCGGAGACATGTGATCAAGTTACAGAGCAAATTCTTCAGCTTTGCCCCCTGCTCCATCAGAAAGGGCAACTCTGTCCATCTTTGGCTTGACAAATGGAATGGTCCAGACTCTTATCTCCTACCGATGCTTCACTCTTTTGCGGTGAACGACTCCCTTTAAGTTAAGCAGGCACTAGAAATGGATGATCTTCAGGACCTGTTACAACTGCCACTTTCCTCTCAAACCTTTGATGAGTTTCTTATGTTCAGTAGCATCCTCCAGAACATCCAAATTAGCAACGAGGAAGATGACTTTTGGAGCTACTCTTAGGGGACTGTCATTACTCCTCCACAAAAGCATATTCCCAGTCATTTTCTCATGATCAAGCTCCTCAGTTGGGCTTGGTCGTAGTGTACCGCAAGCCTCAAGGCTTTGCTTGGCTCCTCCTAAATAACAGATTAAATACAACAGATTTTCTGCGTAGAAAGAACTTCCAAGTGTCTGATTCCCTTTGCTGTGTTCTCTCTCAACATGATCTGCAGGACCATCGTTTACTATCCTGTCCCTCCAGCAGGGAGCTGTTGGCATAGAGTTGATATCCACCTTCATTTTATCAATAATACCTCCAGACATTCTCTTGTACCACGGCTACCTTTGGGAAGGCTTTCTTCATGGAAATATGACAACTGCATGTTGGTGCATCTGGAAGCAAAGAAACGTGAAGATCTTGAACAATATTAGCCCCCCCCCCCAAGGTCATGGTTCCAATTCTTTAGGACGGAATGTCTTTTGTTTACCCTTCAGCTCAGGGTCTCTTTTGATCGTGAGCTCACATGGTACCTAATGAACAGTTTAGTTGGTTTTCCCCTTTGCACATCCCCCCCCCCCCCACTTTTCGAAACCAACTCATGGTTCTGGCATGTGGATAGCTATCTTCCACGTACCCCTGTCCACTGCTAGTTCTTTTGGTGATATTCCAGTCCTTCAGATGACTCTTAACGGACTCCTCCCATGTCAAGTTTGGTCTACCCCGACCTCTCTTGACATTTTCAGCATGATTTAACCGTCTGCTATGCACTAGAGTTTCTAGATAGTGAGGCTGGCAAATGGGAACTGGGGGCACTTGTTAAGTTCCAACATGTGTGAACTATGTAGAAATTTGAAATATATAGATGGAATAATCATCATTTCATCACTGTCTTCCAAAATCAATCACTCGCTCACTCAAACATACAGCCATGCAAATAGATTGTCTCTGACTCTCAGGTACTACACCGCTATTTTGGATAGAAACTTCAGTGAGAAGAGCATAATGCAAAATTGCAATATACATGAGAGTGACACATCATACTTGCTTAATTGAACATACCTCAAACATGAATCGAACTTAGCACCAAAATCAACCTTGGTCATAAAAAGTTCTTCAAATCCACCATCTCTGCATTTATCAAGGCAATTAAGTGTGCAAGCTGCCTCATCTTGGAGCTGAATAAGAAACGATTCGGTGTAAGATGAAGACTATGATAGACAAAGAAAATTGCAAGCTTGATTACAATTGGGGGGAGTAATATTCTGAACATATGGAGCAAAGAAAACTAAACTTCGACCATGGTGGTCATATCATACGATGGTTATGTAAATGCATACATATGCATGAGATGTGGAATTGGTATTCATAGGGTACTTTCATAGTCAAACCTACCTCTGAAAAGGCTGACTTCGTCATCCGGAATGCCAGATTGACATGGCCAGATACATCACATATGGCAATATCAAATGTTTTCAGCAGATGAGCAATGCCCTGAAAAATTCATGGATCAGAAGATCATAATAACTGAAATATTCACTATTTATCACGCTAATTATTAGCACTGCATGCAAAAATTCAATCCAGAATTATCCGGCATGCACCAAGATCTATACTACGAGCGGAGAGATTACAGTCTACTAGTTTTATTGATTTACAGGCAGAGGTGCGCCTGACCACCAATTGCATTGTTAGTATAACCAGCTAAGCAAACCTAAGCTTGGGATGTCAATTTTTGCACACCATGTTCACTCTAAGGCAAATAACTTATCTGGAGAAATTATGATTTTGTAAGGAATATAACTCCTGTTATTCTAGGGGAACTGGCCTAGTCAATAATATAATTATTTGGGGATTAAGCTGTATATTATATGCAACAGGTTGACAAACCTCTTTGCTAATAGTACGCTTCTTGATTGGCTGAATCACCAAGCCCTTCGACCACATCTTCGAAGTTGCTACAAGCAAACAGAGATTTATATAGTAAACGATTAAACATATATGAAATATCAACTTTCTGTTGCTTGGATGTACCAAAAAAATTGATTGCAACACGGAAAATTTGTCTTGTGGTCATTGATCTATTAATTATGCTTCCTCCAGAGTCCATCGTAAGAAACACAAGGATGGCAGATATCAAGTATCCATTGAGGCAATCATGTGAATATATTGAAGTTCTTTGGCGTGCCCAAACCTGCATTTCAAAGAAAATATTAGATTGCCATCCAGGAGAAAACCAAGACAAATTTATATAGAAGTATTTCTTCATATAGAACTTCTGATGCACTGTCAATATAGAAGTATTTCTTCATCAGACAGTTATTGAAGGGATTACTAGAAACCCCCCTCTCGACATGCAGACATTTGATCCATATTTTTATAAGAAATATAAAACTGAGGAAGAACTCCGTACTTTTAGTAAGACCAATGCCCCTTGCAAGGTTTTCCAGTTTGCAAACGTGCTGCCGGTACATTCTGCATTTTCCTCAAGAAACATATCTTCCAATATGCTGTTATTATACCTAGGTGTCGGTTGGTTTATGCCATCTGTGATGCAAATCTCATCAGTTGCTTATAACAAATATTCAAGGCCAAAAGTATGGGTTCGGGTGATTCTAAAGCAGGCAGTTTACCTTTTGTATATGCACGGACATTGTTTCTTGTTGACAGATTCAGCTTCGAAACATCGAATAAAGTACTTGCAGTCGGGATTATCCTGACATAGAACCCAGGCAGTTCCGCAATTTCTGTTGCTGTGCGAATGGAAGTATTGAAAAATAAGAGAACGCAAGGACCACGCATTTAAGTGCATGAGTATTAAGAGGTGAAAAAATGAAGCACGGTAATTTGTTTGAACAACAACCTGGATATACATGGAGGACAGGCTTTCGTCCCTCGTCTTGGAAGGTAGACCATGAAACCTTGCGGATTAAAGGAGAAGACCTCAAGCTCTTGTCGATGACGCGGAGGTAAAGACACCTCTTAGCATGGTACCGGTGATTCAGGAAATCCTTTTCATGAAAACATTCCTATGAAAACAACAAAAATAAATCATTAAAGCCAAGCTGCATAATCACAGATAATGGTAGTCTAAAACCTCGATAGAAGCTTAAACAGTATGAATATGACTCCGTTTGGAAGGGTAGCGATTAGATGACCATTTGTGCAACATCCAAAATGATACCAAGAACTGGAGAAATATTTGACGTACGTAACATCTTGTTCCATTAGATTGATATATAAAGGGCCTGGCTCCATGTAGAGAGACCCGTTTGTACTTAATTTTGTGAACCAACAAGATTTTTTGTTGGCAGGATTGAATTGAACATTACAGCATAGTTGAGAATCCTCTGTGGTAGTTTTCTCACATACCTTAGGCAAGCGGACGAGAAGGTCAGAGGCGACGTCGGGCCTGGTGACCGCGCCGGCCGCGTGGCTCCCGGCGAGCCGCACCACCTCCGGCGGCCGGAAGGAAAACGCTAGCTTTTCGGCCGCGAGGCCCAGGTCCCTCACGAACCCCGAGGCAGCCTCCGGCGCCGCCTGCTGCGGAGGCACGCTCTTGATGAGCTCCCCGACGGCGTCGGTGGCCTCCCCGGCGGCGCGGAGAGAGGTGGCGCTCGGCCGCGCTTGCTTGAGGAGCTCGGAGAGCTTGAGGTCGATGGAGTACTCGGCGGAGACCATTGCGGCTTCGATGGTCGGTTGCCGGCGGCGGGAAGGCAAAGAAAGGGCCTTTGGGGGTTTAGGGTTTAGTTGAACCTCACCATCATTTTCCTCCTGGTTGGTAGTTGTACACTGCGAAAAGCCCATGAGTAGCCCGTGAACTAGCCTGTAAATTGGAACATGACAGCCCGTTATCTCTAACCCTACCCTCCGAAATCATTAAATGGGAAAATCTATGTGGGTAGTGCGCCGCACGTCCGATTTCACTTAGTACCTACCAGCAAAAGAGTCGGAGAGAATTATGTTCACATTGTGTTAGATTAACACAATGGTACACTTATATCAAGAGGTCCACTCACCCCTATAACTTAGGCATCGCAGGCCATGTTGATCCTAGAATTGAGGAACTACACATATACATCTACAGGTATTCTAACACCCCCTCAGCCGAAACTCCGTTTGCAAGGACGTTGAGGCTGGACCGGAATTCATGAAATACCGGTGATGGTAGTCCCTTCTTGAAGATGTCCGCGTACTGTGATGAGGATGGAACATGCAGGACGCGAACTTCGCCAAGTGCCACACGATCTCGGACGAAATGTAGATCAATCTCCACGTGTTTAGTGCGTTGGTGCTGCACTGGGTTGCAGGCGAGGTACGATGCACTGATATCGTCGCAACATACAAGTGTGGCACGACGAGGTGGATGCCGGAGCTCGTGGAGGAGTTGGCGTAACCAACATGACTCGGCAACGCAATTTGCAACACCGCGATACTCAGCTTCGGCACTCGATCTGGAGACGGTGGGTTGGCGCTTGGAGGACCATGAGACGATGTTGGAGCCGAGAAAAACACAAAACCCAGACGTTGAGCGGCGGGTGTCCGGGCAGCCGGCCCAATCGGCATCGGTATATGCAACTAGATCGGAGCTAGAAGCTTTGTAGAGTTGAATGTCGTAGTGAGATGTGCCGTGAAGATAGCGTAGGATGCGTTTGACGAGCTGCATGTGAACGTCGCATGGTGCATGCATAAACAGGCACACATGTTGAACCGCATAGGAAATGTTGGGTATAGTGAGTGTTAGGTATTGCAATGCGTCGGCTAAGCTCCTGTATTTGGTGGGATTGGAGAGAAGAGCACCCGAGGAGGAAGATAGCTTTGAGCTAGTGTCGATGGGTGTAGAAACCGGCTTGAAGTTGAGCATTTTGGCTCTCTCAAGAATCTCGAGGGTGTATTTTTGTTGGCACGAAAAGAGACCCGAGGGGTTCGGTGTGACATTGATCCCAAGGAAGTGGTGTAGGTCACCCAAGTCAGACATGGAGAATTCGAACTTGAGTGACTGGATGACAGAGTGGAGTGTTTGTGTTGAACTTGCGGTGAGTATAATGTCATCTACAGACATTAATAGGTATGCGGTGGTGGATGCGCGATGAAGAATGAACAATGAGGAGTCACTTTGGGATGCCTGAAACCCGAGAGAGAGCAAAAAGTTCTTGAAGCGAAGAAACCACGTTCGTGGTGCTTGTTTGAGTCCATAAAGAGACTTACGGAGGAGGCAAACGTGATCGGGATGAGAGGGGTGGACGAAACCTATCAGTTGTGAGCAGTAGACCGTCTCATGGAGATCACCATGTAAGAAAGCGTTCTTGACATCCAGTTGATGGATAGGCCAAGAGTTGGAGGTGGCAAGGCTCAGAACAACGCGAATCGTGGCAGGCTTCACCACCGGACTGAATGTTTCATCATAGTCCACGCCTTCTCGTTGAGTGAAACCACGGACCACCCATCTGGCTTTGTAACGAGCGAGGGAGCCGTCCACATTGAACTTGTGCCGAAAAATCCACTTCCCCGTTACCACATTCACACCTGCAGGCTTAGGCACCAAAGACCATGTAGAGTTGTTCATTAGAGCATTATATTCATCTAACATTGCTTGGCGCCAATGGGGATCTTTGAGGGCAGATTTGTACGTGGGAGGTATAGGTGATATGGAGGAGGAAGGGGTGTGGGCGAGTGCTCCCTCTTGAGCTTGCGTTGGTTTTCCCTTGAAGAGGAAAGTGTGATGCAGCACAGGAGCAGTAAGTATTTCCCTCAGTTTGAGAACCAAGGTATCAATCCAGTAGGAGAATCAAGCCAAGTGTCCAGAGTACCTGCGCAAACACAAACAAGCTTGCACCCAACGCTATAAAGGGGTTGTCAATCCCTTCAAGATTGATTGCAAAGTGAGATCTGAGGGCGAAAAGTGCAACGAAGTAAAAGTGTACGGCTGGAAATATGATGTGAAGTAGACCCGGGGGGCCATAGTGTTCACTAGAGGCTTCTCTCAAAATAGCAAATATTACGGTGGGTGAACAAATTACTGTCGAGCAATTGATAGAACCGCGCAAAGTCATGATGATATCTAAGGCAATGATCATACATATAGGCATCACGTCCGAAACAAGTAGACCGATACTTTCTGCATCTACTACTATTACTCCACACATCGACCGCTATCCAGCATGAATCTAGTGTATTGAGTTCATGACGAACAGAGTAACGCCTTAAACAAGATGACATGAGGGATAAACTCAAACCAATGATGTAAACCCCATTTCTTACCCTTGATGGCAACAACACGATGCGTGCCTCGCTACCCCTTCTGTCACTGGGTGAGGTCACCGCACGGTATGAACCCAAAACCAAGCACTTCTCCCATTGCAAGAATCATAGATCAAGTTGGCCAAACAAAACCCCGCAACTCGAAGGGAATTACAAGGATATGAAATCATGCATATAAGAGATCAGAAGAAACTCAAATAAGATTCATAGATAATCTGATCATAAATCCACAATTCATCGGATCTCGACAAACACACCGCAAAAGAAGATTACATCGGATAGGTCTCCATGAAGATCATGGAGAACTTTGTATTAAAGATCCAAGAGAGATAAGAAGCCATCTAGCTACTAGCTATGGATCCGAAGGTCTATGGTGAACTACTGACGCATCATCGGAGAGGCCATGGTGTTGATGAAGAAGCCCTCCGTATCCGAATCCCCCCTCCGGCAGGGCACCAGAACGTGCCCCAGATGGGATCTTGCGGAGACAGAAGCTTGCGGCGACGGAAAAGTATTTCGTGGATCTCTCGCGCAGTTTTGGATTTTTCGGGAATTTATAGGCGGAAGAGGTAGGCTAGAGGAGCCACGGGGGGCCCACAAGCCTGCTAGGCGCGCCCCCCTGGCCGCGCCTAGGGGGCTTTGTGGCCTCCCCTGGTGGCCTTTGCCTTGGTTCTCACGTCCCCTGCGTATCTTCTGTTCCGGAAAAAATCTTTTTGGAACTTTTATTCCGTTTGGACACCGTTTAAAATTCTCCTCTGAAAGGGGTCAAAAACACGAAAAAAAACTCGAACTGGCACTTGGCACTGACTTAATAAGTTAGTCCCAAAACAGATATAAAAGGCATACAAAACATCCAAAGTTTGACAAGATAATAGCATGGAACCATCAAAAATTATAGATACGTTGGAGACGTATCAAGCATCCCCAAGCTTAACTCCTGCTCGTCCTCGAGCAGGGAAGTGATAAAGACTGAATTTTTGATGTGGAATGCTACCTAGCATAGTTGTCCTTTATAACTTCTTTCATGTGACATGAATGTTCAGATCTGTAAGATTCAAAACAATAGTTTGCTATTGACATGAAAACAATAATACTTCAAGCAAACTAGCAAGGTAATCATGAACTTTCGAAATAACAAGGCCAAAGAAAGTTATCCCTACAAAATCATATAGTCTGGCTATGCTTCATCATCCCCACATAACTAATTTAAATCATGCACAACCCCGGTATTGGCCAAGTAATTGTTTTCGCACTCTTACTTTCTCAAACCTTTTTCAACTCTCACGCAATACATGAGTGTGAGCCATGGATATAGCACTATGGTGGAATAGAGTGTGATCGAGGTTGTCGGACAAAAAGGAGGAGATGGTCACATTGACTCGGCGTATCAAAGGACTATGGAGATGCCCATTAATAGATATCAATGTGAATGAGTAGGGATTGCCATACAAAGGATGCACTAGAGCTATAAGTATGTGAAAGCTCAAAAGGAGAACTAGTGAGTGTGCATCCAACTTGCTTGCTCACGAAGACCTAGGGCAATTTTGAGGAATCCCATCATTGGAATATACAAGCCAAGTTATATAATAAAGATTCCCACTAGTATATGGTGGTGACAAAACGAGAGGCTCTCAATCATGAAGAACATGGTGTTGTTATGAAGCACAAGTGTGGAAAAAGATAGTAGCATTGTCCCTTCTCTCTTTTTCTCTTTTTTTTTTGTTTGGGCTCTTTGGCCTCTTTCCATTTTTTTGTGTAGGCAACTTTGGCCTCCTTTTTTTCCTCTCATGGGACAATTCTCTAATAATTATGATCATCACACTTTTATTTACTCACAGCTCAAAGCTTAGAACGATTATGACTCTATAGGAAATGCCTCCGGCAGTGTACCGGGATGTGCAACGATCTAGCTTGGCATATGACGTTGAAACATCTCGCTAGCTATCTTACGATCATGCAATAGAAATATGAGAGTGACGGCATAAGTCATGAGACGGAACGGTGGGAGTTGCATGGCAATATATCTCATAATGGCTATGAAAATGCCATAGTAGGTAGGTATGGTGGCTGTTTTGAGTAAGGCATATGGTGGTTTTGTGTACCGGCGAGAGTTGTGCGGCACTAGAGAGGCTAGCAAAGGTGGAAGGTGAAAGTGCATCTATACCATGGAATCACATTAGTCACGAAGAACTCACATACTTGTTGCGGAAGTTTTTATTAGTAATCGAAACAAAGTGCTAAACGCATACTCCTAGGGGAAGGGTTGGTAGGTGTAAACCATCGCGCGATCCCGACCGCAACACAAAGGATGACAATCAATAGATCAATTATGCTCCGACTTCCTAACATAGCGGTTCACCATACGTGCATGTTACGAGAATCACTAACTTCAACACAAGTATTTCTAGATTCACAACACCCTACTAACATAACTCTTAATATTACCGAATCCACGTCTCAAAACTAATTGAGAGGAATCAAACTTCTCTTTCTACTCAATGCACATGAAGATGGAAGTTTTATTGTATCCTCTTTGGGTACCTATCACCGTTGGGACTACTTTCATAGCACAAGCCAACTACCAAGTTACGCACCGCCGTGCTCTAAAAGATCTAAGTGAAGCACATAAAGCAAAATTGTCTAGCTCAAAAGATATAAGTGAAGAACAATGAGTATTCTAGCAAATTCACGATGAGTGCATGTCTCTCTCAAAAGGTGTGCAGGAAGGATGATTGTGACACAACAAAAAGGAAAGACTCCTGCGACACAAGACGCTCCAAGCAAAACACATATCATGTGGTGAATAAAAATACAGTTCCAAGTAATGTTACCGATGGATTGAAGACGAAATAGGGGATGCCTTCCCGGGGCATCCCCAAGCTTAGGCTTTTTGGTGTCCTTGAATTTGGCTTGGGATGCCTTGGGCATCCCCAAGCTTGAGCTCTTTCCACTCTTTATCCCTTTGTCCATGAGAACATCACCCAAAACTTGAAAACTTCACAACACAGAACTTAAACAGAAACTCGTGATATCATTAGCACAAGAAAACAAAGTACCACCTCTTTAGGTACTGTAGCAATCTTGATTTCTATTTATATTGATGTTAGATTACTGTATTCTCACTTTTCCATGGCTAGCACCCCCCCCCCCCCCCGATACTATCCATAGTTTCATCAAAACAAGCAACCAACACAACAAAAACAGAATCTGTCAAAAATAGACCAGTCTGTAGCAATCTGTTTACTTCGTATACTTGTGGTACCTCAAAAATTCTGAAAAATTACGACAACCTGGGAAAAAGGCATATCAACCGGCAACAAAAAGAATCAACTCAAAATCTCTTTCTGAATAAAAATGAAAAACAATTTCATGAGCGAAAAGTTTCTGTCTTTTTCCAACAGGATCAAACAACCATCACCAAACTAATCATAAAGGTTTTGCTTGGCTCAAACACAAAAAGAAACACAAAAAACACAATCATAACAGAATTATGATGGTGTGGACGCAACAAAATAGAAAGAAAAAGATAAATTCATTGGGTTGCCTCCCAACAAGCGTTATTGTTTAACGCCCTTAGCTAGATCGTCGTCTTTGGTGCTCAAACCATAAGTAGCCCTCATCATGGATTCATGAGGCAATCTTATTTTCTTTCTAGGAAAATGCTCCATGCCCTTCTTGAAAGGAAATTGAAACATAATATTCCCTTCCGTCATATCGATGATAGCACCAATAGTCCTTAGGAAAGGTCTACCAAGAATGATAGGGCATGTAGGATTGCAATCAATATCAAGCACAATGAAATCCACGGGTAAATAGTTCCTATTTGCAATAATAAGAACATCATTGATCCTTCCCAAGGGTTTCTTGACAGTAGAATCCACAAGATGCAAATTAAGAGAACACTCCTCAATCTCATTAAAGCCTAGAACATCACATAAAGACTTTGGAATCGCGGAAACACTAGCACCCAAATCACACAAAGCATTGCATTCATAGTTTTTGATTTTGATTTTGATAGTAGGTTCCCACTCATCATGAAGCTTTCTAGGAATAGAAACTTCCAACTCAAGTTTCTCTTCAAGAGATTTTAGCATAGCATCGACGATATGATCGGTAAAGGCCTTGTTTTGGCTATAAGCGTGTGGAGAGTTTAGCATGGATTGCATCAAGGAAATGCATCCAATCAAAGAGCAACTATCATAATTGAATTCTTTGAAATCCAAAGTAGTAGTTTCATTACTACTCAAAGTTTTGATATCCTCTACTCCACTTTCAATGCTTTTAGCATCAAGATAGATAGACTCCGAATCATTGGGGCGTTTTTCAACCAAAGTGGATTCATATCCAACCCCATCATCATTAGGTTTGACACTAGAAAACAAGGATTCAATGGGAGTCACACCAAGCACTTTAAGATCTTCGTGATTCTTATCACGAGAACATGCCTTTTTAAGCCACTCATGTCTAGCACGAATTTGCGCGGTTCTTTCTTTGCTCTCATTCATGGAAACACGCATAGCTTTCAAAGTTTCATCCATATTGATCTCGGGAGGAGCACATCTAACTTTCAAAGCATCAATATCAATAGACATTCTATCAACGCTCCTAGCCAAATCATCAATTTTGAGTAGTTTTTCCTCTATGGACGCATTGAAAATCTTTTACGAGTTGATAAACTCTTTGATATTACTCTCTAGATCAGATGGTAATTTATTGTAATTTCCATGAGTATTGTTGTAGGAGTTGCCAAAGTTATTAGAGGGGTTACTAGGAAAAAGCCTAGGAACATAGTTTCCTCTAAAAGCATTGTTGTTGCCAAATTTATTCCTACCATCAAAATTAAAGTCCAAGCTCGCATTGCTACTCTCAATCAGGGAAGACAAGGGCATATCATTAGGATCTAAAGGAGCACTTCTACTAGCAACCAAAATCATTAACTCATCCATCTTAGCACTCAACGAGTTAATTTCTTCTATAGCGTGTACCTTTTTACTAGCAGGTGACCTTTCAGTGTGCCACTGAGAGTAGTTTGTCATGACATTGTCTAGGAGTTTTGTGGCTTCTACTAATGTGATTTCCATGAACGTTCCACCTGAGGCGGAGTCCAAGATATTTCTAGAAGCGAAATTCAAACCAGCGTAGAAGATTTGTATAATCATCCAAAGACTCAAGCCATGAGTGGGACAATTTCTAATCATCAATTTAATTCTCTCCCAAGATTGTGCAACATGTTCATGATCAAGTTGATTGAAATTCATGATATCATTATGGAGAGAGATAATCTTAGCCGGCGGAAAATACTTGGATATATAAGCATCTTTGCACTTGTTCCAAGAATCAATACTATTTTTGGGCAAAGATAAAAACCAAGTTTTTGCTCGATCCCGCAACGAGAACGAAAAAGCTTCAATTTAATCACATCATTATCCACATCTTTCTTCTTTTGCATATCGCAAAGCTCAATGAAGGTATTAAGATGGGATGCGGCATCTTCACTAGGAAGGCCGGAGAATTGCTCTTTCATAACAAGATTCAGCAAAGCAGCATTGATTTCGTATGATTCCGCACTAGTGGTGGGAGCAATCGGAGTACTAATAAAATCATTATTATTAGTATTCGAGAAGTCACAAAGTTTGGTGTTTTCAGTCATGGTGACTTCAGCAAGCAAACAAGCACACAAGCAACAGAAAGCAAGCGAGAGAAAAGGGCGAACGAAAAAGGCAAATATTTTTGTAAATTTAGGTTTTTCGGAAGTGGGGGAGAGGAAAACGAGAGGCAAAAAAAGTAAATGCAAGAGATGAGTTTGCGACACTTACTTGGATGAGCTTCACCTAGAATAATCCCCGGTGCGAGAGATTGACACATTGACGGGAAACTATTCTTTGACTTGATCCTCCCCGACAACAGCGCCAGAAATTCTTCTGCTGTCTCTTGAGCTTGCGTTGGTTTTCCCTTGAAGAGGAAAGGGTGATGCAACACAGGAGCAGTAAGTATTTCCCTCAGTTTGAGAACCAAGGTATCAATCCAGTAGGAGAATCAAGCCAAGTGTCCAGAGTACCTGCGCAAACACAAACAAGCTTGCACCCAACGCTATAAAGGGGTTGTCAATCCCTTCAAGATTGATTGCAAAGTGAGATCTGAAGGCGGAAAGTGCAAGGAAGTAAAAGTGTAAGTCTGAAAATATGATCTAAAGTAGACCTGGGGGCCATAGTGTTCACTCGAGGCTTCTCTCAAAATAACAAATATTACGGTGGGTGAACAAACTACTGTCGAGCAATTGATAGAACCGCGCAAAGTCATGACGATATCTAAGGCAATGATCATACATATAGGCATCACGTCTGAGACAAGTAGACCGATACTTTCTGCATCTACTACTATTACTCCACACATCGACCGCTATCCAGCATGCATCTAGTGTATTGAGTTCATGACGAACAGAGTAACTCCTTAAGCAAGATGACATGAGGGATAGACTCAAACCAATGATGTAAACCCCATCTTTTTACCCTTGATGGCAACAACACGATGCGTGCCTCGCTACCCCTTCTATCACTGGGTGAGGTCACCGCGCGGTATGAACCCAAAACCAAGCACTTCTCCCATTGCAAGAATCATAGATCAAGTTGGCCAAACAAAACCCACAACTCGAAGAGAATTACAAGGATATGAAATCATGCATATAAGAGATCAGAATAAACTCAAATAAGATTCATAGAAAATTTGATCATAAATCCACAATTCATCGGATCTCGACAAACACACTGCAAAAGAAGATTACATCGGATAGATCTCCATGAAGATCATGGAGAACTTTGTATTGAAGATCCAAGAGAGAGAAGAAGCCATCTAGCTACTAGCTATGGACCCGAAGGTCTATGGTGAACTACTCACGCATCATGGGAGAGGCCATGGTGTTGATGAAGAAGCCCTCCGTATCCGAATCCCCCTCTGGCAGGGCACTAGAACGTGCCCCAGATGGGATCTTGCGGAGACAGAAGCTTGCGGCGGCGGAAAAGTATTTTCGTGGATCTCTCGCGCAGTTTTGGATTTTTCGGGAATTTATAGGCGAAAGAGGTAGGGCAGACGAGCCACAGGGGGCCCACAAGCCTGCTAGGCGCGGCCCCCCTGGCCGCGCCTAGGGGGCTTGTGGCCTCCCCTGGTGGCATGTGCCTTGGTTCTCATGTCCCCTGCGTATCTTCTGTTCCGGAAAAAATCTTTTCGGAAGTTTTATTCCGTTTGGACAGTGTTTAAAATTCGCCTCTGAAAGGGGTAAAAAACACGGAAAAACAGGAACTCGCACTTGGCACTTAGTTAATAAGTTAGTCCAAAAAAGATATAAAAGGCATACAAAACATCCAAAGTTTGACAAGATAATAGCATGGAACCATCAAAAAATATAGATACGTTGGAGACGTATCAGCGAGGAATAGGCGTTTTGGCATGCAGAACCCGGCCTTCGAGCGTGTGCGCTTGGGATGGTGGTTTTTGGTTGGTGTGACAGGGACGGCTTGGCGCGGGCGACGCGGAAGAGGTGTAGTGGGCGGCTCAGAATCCGAGGGAGATTTTGTGGGACCCGGGACAGGCGGGTCAGGTGCGGAAGACGAGGTAGATTTGGTGGGAGTGGCGATCTTCGAGGAAGATGCGGGAGTGGCGGCAGGTGTGGGAGACGGGATAGGTGGTGTGCATGTGTCGACGGCAGGAGAGGTGGACGGTGCCCGAGAGGCTGAGTGGGTTGGTGGCGGGCGATCCAAGCGGATAGGTGGGTCCGACGAGGCGATGGCACGTCAGGGGCAGTTGCGGGATCCGAGGCTGCCAAGGTAGGTGGGAGCCATGCGGTAGGATTGTCTGTGGACATGATGGTTTGTGACATGGGTGTGGGTGACATGGGTGTGGGGGGTTCGTAGGGAAAAATTGTCTCATCAAAAATGACGTGCCGGGAGACGATCACACGGCGATTTTGGAGGTCGTAGCAACGGTAGCCTTTGTGTTCGAGGGGATAGCCCAAGAAAATGCAGCGGGTGGAGCGAGGGGAGAGTTTGTTGGCTACCGTGGCGGTGATGTTTGGAAAGCACAAGCAGCCGAAGACCCTGAGGTGATCATACACTGGAGGTGAGCCATAAAGGAGATAGTGAGGTGTGTGGTTGGCGATAGCTCGGGACGGTCGGCGGTTGAGGAGATAGGTGGTAGTGTGAAGAGCTTCGACACAAAAAGGTGGGGTGAGGCGTGCTTGGAAGAGGAGTGTGGGAACGATGTCGTTTGTAGTGCGGATGAGGCGTTCGGCTTTACCATTTCGAGGAGAGGTGTGAGGGCATGAGAATCGGTAGACAATGCCATTGTTGGAGAAGAAGGAGCGAAGGGAGGTGTTGATGAACTCGCCGCCATTGTCGCATCACATGCTTTTTATGATGGTATGAAATTGCATGTGAACGTATGTGAAGAAACGAAGTAAAATCGTCGAGGTGTCGGATTTGTGTCGTAATGGAAAAGACCGCGAGTAGTGGGTGTAATCATCAAGTATAATGAGATAGTATTGAAAACCAGAGAAGCTTACAACTGGGGAAGTCCACAAATCACAATGAATCAAATCAAATGGCGCCGACGATTTGCTAAGCGAGGAAGAAAAGGGAAGCCGTGGTTGTCAACCGAGCTGGCAAGCAGTACAAGGTGCATGCGGCGGCTTATTACATGAGCTAAGGAAATCATTAGACAACACGGAGAACGACGGAGCGCCAGGGTGGGCGAGACGTTGGTGCCAGATATCCGACATGGAGGTGGTGGCGGTGAGCACAGTAGGCCAGGTGGTGCGGGAGCCGAAGAGAGGGTAGAGGCCATTGAAGCTAGTGGAGATCACGAGCACCTTCCGCGTGCGAAGATCCTTCACAATGAAACCATGGGGGTAAAATTCAATAGAACACAAATTATCGCGAGTAAATTGTCGAACATAAATGAGATTAGTGACGATGTTTGGAGAAACGAGAATGTCGCGGAGGGTTAAAGGGGTTGGGGAGAGGGTTGTGGAACCAGTAGCGGTGATGGGGAGACAATGCCCATTGCCAACAAGAATGATATACGAAACAGATTGCTTTAATGAAGAACTAGACGAGGAGAGGATACCTTGGTTGCTGGTGATGTGGGAGGAGGCACCGCTATCGAGGAACCACTCGGGTGGTGGTGCGGCAGAGGGAGCACCTTGACTGTGGGCGACGTTCAACATGGCCACGTGATCCCATGATGGCGATGGAGGTGGGTAGTAGAGCACCGACGGGTAATGGGTGGCAGGCGGCTGTGGCACCGGATGTTGGATCGGGTAGGCATGGGCGTGAGATCCCGGGCGAGGCCCGAGAACACCAGCCATGTTGGGGGGCACCCATCCGGAGCACGGAGCAGGGAGAGCCATGCCATATGGAGCGAAGTAGCCCATGAAGGGAGCCGTCGGTGGAGTGGGAGCGAGAGCCCTGCCACGACCACGTCCGCAGCCGCGGCCACGGTCACCGCCATCACCGTTGCGGTCGCCGCGACCAGACGGTGGAGGTTGATGATGTGCGCTCGGGGAGCGATCGTAGCCGCGATCGTTGGAGCGGTCGCCCTAACCACGACCACCACCGCCAGAACTAGTGGAGCCGGATGAACCACCGCTGTGGAGAGCGAACGCCGAGGCGTCCTCCTCGGCGGCGCGCTGGGTCATGGACTCCTCTGCGAGGGTGACCCGGGAGAGAACGACGTCGAAGGGGAGCGCCTGGTCGCCAAGGATGACGCGAATGGTGTCGAGGCGCTTGTCGAGGCCATGGAGGAACTGCATGGTGAGATCAATCTCAGAGACGGGGTGATCAATATCGGCAAGGCCATCCGTGAGAAGCTTCATGTGGCGGGCATACTCCGGGACGGGAAGATCACCCTGTTTGAGATTGCGATATTGGCGATTGAGGATCATGGATCGCGCGACGCGATTGAAGAGGAAGTAATCCTGGATCTTCTTCCACATGGCGAAGGAGGTGGTGGGACCGACCACGCGATCCACCATGGAGTCGGCGAGGGTGGCGTAGAGCCAGAGGGCGACGTGGGCGTCGAGCTCAAGGTACTGGGCGTCGGCGTTGGGAGGAGGTGGATGATCAAGGAGATAGGTGACTCCGTAGCGGACGAGAACCATGAGGAAGAAGGACTTCCACTTGTGATAATTGTGATCGGCAGGGTTTAGGAGGAACTTGATGTGGTTGGTGATGTGATCATTGAAGATGGGGTGACGGGGCGGCGGTGGGGCTGCCAGAGGCGTGGAGGAGAATAGCGGGGCAAAGGTCGATCTAGGGCGACGGATCCAGTCGCCAGGGAGGCGGCGGTCATCTGAAAGACGAAGGGATGAAAGGCGACGACAGAGGTTGCGGAGGAGGTCGCGGAGGATGCAGAGGTGGCTGGGGCGGCCGGTGTGTTAGAGAGCATAGGGGCCGGAGAGGAGCCGTCGCGGGCGGCGTCGCCGGTCGCAGGGGAGGAGTCGGACGCATCCATGGAGAGGGTTGCCTGGTGTCTGATACCAAGTTGGAGAGAATTATGTTCACCTTGTGTTAGATTGACACAATGGTACACTTGTATACAAGAGGTCCACTCACCCCTATAACTTAGGCACGCACGCCATGTTGATCCTAGAATTGAGGAACTACACATATACATGTACATGTATTCTAACAAAAAGGGCTCGTGCGTTGCAACAGGAGAAAAGAATAACACACGTTCTTAATTTTTTTAAAGGTTTATAATCTAACTATTTGTAGCTACGGCTTAAACAAAGATCATCTTATACTATAAAAATGCAGTTCAAGATTCCACGTGTTTTTTAAACACGACTTTCATATCGATTTAATACCTACAAAGAAACGGGTAAGTGATCCTCAATTTTATCTTCAATCCTAATTTTGCTGAGATGTTCATCCACAATCCGGATCAATACCGGTATGAAAAAAAGAGATGATGCATTATTGATTATGATTGCACCCAAGATAGTACTTTTTAAATGGTTAATTGGTAAAATAACATCATATTCATATTCTACATAGTATTCTAATTAAATTCCATATATAAATATTGAATTTGGAGTTACGGTTTAGAAGATATGAGTATTTTCAAAAACATTTTATATGTATTGCGGGTTTAATGTCAACAACATGAGGGGTTTTCTATAAAATAGCATGACGGACTAAGAATAAATATTTCCTTTATTAATTATCAGTACCTATATGGATCCACTCATATTATATAATTCAGTTTTTATAATTTATTTTGTCTTCAAACAGGATAGATTATGGTGTAGATTATAAAAACTAGATGCACAGATTATTAACAACTCACAATATACTCTACCCAGCTAAAATCAGATTATGGATTGTTAATGACCCATTACCCTTGTAAAGTTGGAGATAATTACATTCCTACCACCGCCACTCTCCTCTTTTTAGAAAAATAGAGGGCACACATGTCATTATGCAATGTAAAATCTGGATTACGGTTTATATAATCTGGCCTCCAAACATGTCCACCTAGATTATTTTTATAAACCAGATTATATAATCTATCTTCATAATTCAGATTATCATAATCTATTGTGGTTCCAAACAGGGCCTTAGACGTGTCTGATCTGCCTGGTGCAGGTTTATTTTTTTCTAGCACATTATGGAATGAGCGACACAAACACGAGGACCATATAAGGCGCTATAGGACCGTGCCACATGGAATCGCTAGTACACAGCCTGCTAAAATATTTGCTACAGTGATTTGCTGCGTGCTCTCCTACAGTACGTAAAATTACCATTTCATCTTGCGTGCTATGAATAACGTAATATTTTTTACAACGATCACACATCCCTTATGTCGGCAATTAATTGGTTCTAAATAATGTTTGTTAGTACTTCCTCTCTAAACTAATATAAGAGTATTTAGATAACTAAAATAGTGATCGAAACGTTTTTATATTAGTTTACGAAGGGAGTACTAAATTTGCTTCTGTCACTTAACAACTGAACATTACATAAGTTGTGAGTGTTGATTCTGAATGTACTCATCATGTTTGATCAATGAAAAGTTTCTTTCCCGCAAAAAAAAAGTTGTCAGTAATGTTAGGCCTTGCAAAAAACCTGGGAATAAACTATGTAGGTAATTTTAAAAAAAACCCGGCAATCGCATCGAATCAAAGTGGCAACTATGTGTAGTAACATTTTTAGAAATAACATGACAAGTGCTTCCGAAAAACCTGACAATTCTATCAAAAACAATCAAGTGGGTGATGTTAAAAAAATTTGGGCAACCGCACTAGAGAAAACCAACAACCATGTAAGTACAATCTGGCAAATGTATAAAAACAACCTGGTAAGTGCTTTTGACAACCATGTATGAACGATCTGGCAACGGTACAAAACCAACCTGATAAGTGCTGCCACAAAACCTGATAACCATGTAGGAACAAATCGACAACCGTATAAAAACAACCTGATAAGTGCTTTCGGAACACTAGACAACCATGTAAGAACAATTTGGCAACTGTATACAAAGAACGTGGTAAGTGCTTTGGAAAACTCGACAACTGTATAAAAACAGTCATTATGGAAAATCTGATAACTGCATGAGACCAAACTAGCAATTGTACGAAAACAGTCTAAAAACTACTCCCTCCGTTCCAAAATATAAAACGTCTTTACAAGCTCCCTCTGTCCCATAATATAAGATGTTTTTCAAGCTATTTTAGTTTGAAAAAAATGTCTTATATTGTGGGATGAAGGGAGTATATAAGAACAACTTGATAGTTTTTTTCTAGAAAGTCGGTATATATGACAACAAACAGGTAACCATATAAGATAAATCTTGCAATTGTATATAAGAACAAACCGACAAGCATGTAAGAACAAACTCGCAACAATTTAGCAAAAAATAGTAAAATTATTTTTAAAGAAATCTGCCCTTAGTCTTGGGAAATATGGTTAATGAGTTCTTAGTTCTCACTCATGTAAATATAAATGAACAGTAAGCACCACAAGATGTTAGCTACTACGAGTAGAAAAGTTCAACAACATCGAGCATTATTTATGTTGGAAATATACGCTAGAGTCAATAATAAAATGGTTATTGTTATATTTCCTTGTTCATGATAAATGCCTATTGTTCATACTATAATTGTATTAACCGGAAACCATAATACATGTGTGAATACATAGACCACACCATGTCCCTAGTGAGCCTCTAGTTGACTGCTCCTTAATCAATAGATGGTCATGGTTTCCTAACCATGGACATTGGATGTCGTTGATAACCAGATCACATCATTAGGAGAATGATGTGATGGACAAGACCCAATCCTAAGCATAGCACAAGATCGTGTAGTTCGTTTGCTAGAGCTTTTCTAATGTCAAGTATCATTTCCTTAGACCATGAGATTGTTGACGAGGAGTTGATGGAACTATACTCCTCGCCCCTCGTTGGTTACCCCAAGTGGAAGGTTGAGATGTAGTCAGCAGCAGATTTCCCTTACACGGGGACTGCAAGGTTTATCGAACCAGGAGGACTCCAAGGATCAACAAGTAGGTGGTTGCTGCTCTGGCAATAGCAGAAGACATGGACGTGCACACACAACAAATAACTTTGCTCCCAGTGAGTTCAGAGAGGTTGTCAATCTCTCCGGCCTTGTCGTTTGCAAACACTACAGGAATCACCTTCTTTGCCGTCTCCCATCACAGACGGCAAAGACAATATCCTGGACGACAAAGACAATACCACAGACGGCAAAGATTGTCACGGCCGGCAAAATTTCTGCGTCAGCCTACGACGGCATAGGACCTTCTTTGCCGTCTGCCCGTGCAAGGCGGACGGCAAAGCTCTTTGCCGTCTGCTTTCCTCAGGAGCTGTCGGCAAAGCTCTTGAGACGGCAGCAGACACACGTTGCCTCCGTTAGGGGTTAACGGAGCCTTTGCCGTCTGCCTCCCCGTCCATCTTTGCCGTCTGCCTCCCCGTCCCTCTTTGCCGTCTGCCTTCTCCTCCCCTCCCCTCCCCCTCCATCTTTGTCGTCTGCCTTCACGTCCATCTTTGCCGTCTGCCGGGTCCTCCCCTCCCCCCTCTCTTCACTCTTTGCCGTCTGCCTCCTCCTCCCCCCTCCTCTGTTCCCTCTTCTTTGCCGTCTGCCCCCTGGAGGCTGACGGCAAAGAGACTATATGGCCAGCTGCTACTGCCCAGGTTGCACAGCTGGGCGCCACGTGGCACCTTTGCCGTCGGTCAGCTGACGGCAAAGGCCTTTGCCGTCAGCTGACAGACGACAAAGAGCCTATATTGTCACATTTTTGTTTATTTTTTCTATTTCACAGCACATATACATATAATTCATAGCACATATATGATAAATAGGTCACAACACATATATGATATACATATAAAGCTCATCAATGCCATTTGTTCATCAACGTACATCCCATATATCAAAAGAACCAACACATACAAAGTTTCATCCATATATACATACATATAGTTGCACATATATTGTTCATCCATATATACATATACATATAGTTCCACATTGTTCATCAACTCAAATAAAAACGGAAACTAAAGCACTTCAACGCCAGCTTCCATGCATGTAGTACATCTAATCTGCAAAATTGGAATAAGAAAGTCAAAAGAAGAAGAACAACAACATATATATGACAAATAAGCTAAATTGAATAAGAAAGAGAAGAAGCAAGAAGAGAACAAGGAGAAGAAAAACAAGAAGGAGGAGGAGGAGGAGGAGGAGGAGGGGGGGAAGGGGAAGGAGAAGGATAAGGAGGAGGAGAAGAAGAAAAAAGAAAGGAAGAAGAAGGATAAGAAGGAGGAGAAGAAGGAGAGAAGAAGAAGGAGAAGAAGGAGGAGAAGAAGGAGAGAAGAAGAAGGAGAAGAAGGAGGGCTCCTTCTCCTTCTTCTCCTCCTTCTCCTTCTTCTTCTCTTCTTCTTCTCCTCCTCCTTCTTCTTCTTCTCCTTCTCCTTCTCTTCTTCTTCTCTTCTTCTTCTTCTACTTCTTCCTTCTCCTTCTTTTTGAGCTAAATGTTCCAATTATGTCATTTTAGAGGAAAACAAGTTAAGTATATAATATTCATGAGCTAACCAAGGTTCTTGTGCCATTTCGAGCTTATTATGGTATTTTGGAGCTAAATGGGCTAATTATGTCATTGTTGGGTTAATTAAAGCAAGGATAATATGAAAGAGGAGAAGAAAGAGGAGGAGGAGGAGAAGAAGAAGAAATCAAGAAGAAGGAGGAGGAGGAGGAGAAGGACTAGAAGGTCCTTGGCCTTCTCCTCCTCCTCCTTCTCCTTCTTCTCTTCTTCTTCTTCTCTTCTTCTTCTTCTATCTTTTCATTTTGCCTATTTCTTCTCATCTTCTCCTCTTGTTGGAGCTAAATTACCTAATTATGTCTTTTTTGAGCTAAATGTTCCAATTATGTCATTTTAGAGGAAAACAAGTTAAGTATATAATATTCATGAGCTAACCAAGGTTCTTGTGCCATTTTGAGCTTATTATGGTATTTTGGAGCTAAATGGGCTAATTATGTCATTGTTGGGTTAATTAAAGCAAGGATAATATGAAATAGGAGAAGAAAGAGGAGGAGGAGGAGAAGAAGAAGAAATCAAGAAGAAGGAGGAGGAGGAGGAGAAGGATAGAAGGTCCTTGGCCTTCTCCTCCTCCTCCTCCTCCTCCTTCTCCTTCTTCTCTTCTTCTTCTCTTCTTCTTCTTCTATCTTTTCATTTTGCCTATTTCTTCTCCTATTCTCCTCTTGTTGGAGCTAAATTACCTAATTATGTCTTTTTTGAGCTAAATGTTCCAATTATGTCATTTTAGAGGAAAACAAGCTAAGTATATAATATTTATGAGCTAACCAAGGTTCTTGTGCCATTTTGAGCTTATTATGGTATTTTGGAGCTAAATGGGCTAATTATGTCATTGTTGGGTTAATTAAAGCAAGGATAATATGAAAGAGGATAAGAAAGAGGAGGAGGAGGAGAAGAAGAAGAAATCAAGAAGGAGGAGGAGGAGGAGGAGAAGGATAGAAGGTCCTTGGCCTTCTCCTCCTCCTCCTCCTTCTCCTTCTTCTCTTCTTCTTCTTCTTCTTCTTCTTTCTTTTCATTTTGCCTATTTCTTCTCCTCTTCTCCTCTTGTTGGAGCTAAATTACCTAATTATGTCTTTTTTGAGCTAAATGGGCTAATTATCCCATTTTAGGGGAAAACAAAGCTAAGTATATAATATTAATGAGCTAACCAAGGTTCTTATGCCATTTTGAGCTTATTATGGTATTTTGGAGCTAAATGGACTAATTATGTCATTGTTGGGGAAATTAAAGCAAGGATAATATGAAAGAGTAGAAGAAAGAGGAGGAGGAGGAGAAGAAGAAGAAATCAAGTAGGAGAAGGAGGAGAAGGAGGAGGAGGAGAAGGACTAGAAGGTCCTTGGCCTTCTCCTCCTTCTCCTCCTCCTCCTCCTCCTCCTTCTCCTCCTTCTCCTTCTCTTCTTCTTCTTCTTCTTCTTCTTTCTTTTCATTTTTCCTATTTCTTCTCCTCTTGTTGGAGCTAAATTACCTAATTATGTCTTCTTGGAGCTAAATGGGCTAATTATCTCATTTTAGAGGAAAACAAGCTAAGTTTGGAGGAGAAACTTACCGTAGTGGTCATCAAGGAGGAGAAACACCACGGTTGCTCGCGCCGGCTTCGTTTGGAGACGGTTGCCCTGGAGAAGGGTCGTGCGATGCCGCTCGGGAGTTATTCTGCAGAAAAGATATTTTGCAATGTCTCAGTTAGCATGATGACACTCAATTATTAATACTAGTTTATAATGAAACTCACCGTGCCAATCGAAGAGAAGACGGGCATCGGCGGAGGGACTTGACCGCTCTTCTCGCACAGACCCTGAAGAGTGGGTCGTATTAGTTAGTATTGAAACAGACATTACACACATGATTTGGCTGATGTGAAAAAAACATACCACAAAAAGCTCGTACAGGGCCCGTTGACCCGCCTCATTCCGGGCCCTCTCCTCCTCAAGCAATCGTGCCGTGGTCTGGTCCCTCTCATCAAGAGCAGCCTGAAGAGCAGTCTGGCTTGCCAATCTCTCTTTCTCAAGAGCAGCCTGGTTTGCCGCTCTCTCTTTCTGAAGAGCAGCCTGAAAAACCATTCCTCGTTACCACAGAATGATCTATGGTGACACACATAATGAAATGGATGAAAGTGTTCTTAGTCCGTACAATTAACCTCGATGGCAAGTTCGACTGGCCGTGGACGAGGCGTTATCTCAGGACATCTGCTCGAGTGGCGCGCCTTGATCTCCGGAAGAGTGAGTGGACAAAGTATTATCCCATCTCCAATGGCTATCGAGCCATGGGGCCTCCCGCCACCAGATATCATCACCACTCTGGATCCAAAGGTTCCTGGCTAGGGTTAAAGTCATCCCCTTTCGTAGCCTTCCCCGCGTCCCTGTATGCCACGAGCTTCTGGTGGGATGATATGTTGGTGAAGTTACTGGGATCATCCAGGTCAGACTCAGAGAATGCCTTCGCCTTCTTGTACGAGGCAGTATGGGCCATGCCATAAAGGTCGTACAAGTGTGGCATCCCAGTCTTATTGTGATGCGCCTAAAAGAGAGGAACAAAATATTAGCATCAAGAATGAATTGCATGAATCATGAAGCAAATCACATACCCAGTTTCGTCCAAACTGAAGTAAGTTGGCGCTGCCTTGATGGTGTGGCACACCAACCATTTGGCTACGCTGATCCTTCGCATTCTCGTGGACGGCTCGCCAGCTGCCTGTGCACCACTCATCAACCAACGCCTCCCAACAATCCATCTTATCCGCACACCATCTCGGGGGCACCTGTAAGTTATTAGAAAGAATTTTCAGCGCTACGCCTATGAATGAAATCAAGAAAACTACGTAGAAGGACTTAAGAATAGGTAATTACCTTTATGTATTGCTCCTTCTTCAGAAACTTTCCGCGGCAATCCTTATTCTCCTTCTTAATACCACGCGTGGCGTAGTAATCTCGAATAGCCTGCGGCCGAGCCTCGTGGCGCAAGTTCTGTAGTAACCGCCTACACTCGACCTCAAGAACCCTGGCCGCCTCCTCCTCATATCCATCCTCACACCTATAGAAGGTCTGCAATCAAACGTGAAAACACCGATTAGTACAATAATTAGGTATATTGTTAATTTTAGATTCTGTAAAAGGATAATTTACCCAAAAGCTCTTGATCACCATCTCGGCCCTCGTGTGGCACAAGACACCATCTATAATCTCCTCTGGCGGGGCCTGCGCAGCCTCGTAGTGCTCCCAGGTAAATCCTAGTGTAGGAACCTGACCCTCACCAGGCAACGTGACAAACCCCGGGAAATTTGTCCGGCAAAGCACACCAAGGACGGAGTTCGGCCTGCGGACTCCAAGAGGGTGTACCCATCCCCTGGAGTATGATAAGGTCAGCGCATTAAATATTTGAACAAACTTGAAGGCAAAAGCTAAAAAAAGGGTAAATGTACTTACCTATCTCCTTCAGGTTTAATCACCGGCCTCTGCTCGCGGGTAGACGGGGCGACAGGGAGACGTGTACTACCACGCTTGTACACGGTGGCCCCGTCCACCTGCACATCGCCCTCACTATCCGTAAGCTCATCCCCGCCATCCCCGCCCCCTGAGCCACCCGGACCCTCGGTCCAATCCGGCAACTCGGTACGATCCGGCCAAGGCTCCCATCCAGGCCTCTCCACGTCGGGTGAAGCCTCCGGAACCGTAGTCTCCTCCGGCTGCTCCTGGGCCGAATGCACCTCGACCCGAGGTTGCTCCTGGACCGGAGTCTCATGGGACGAATGCCCGTGAACACCAGGCTCCTGGACCGGAGTCCCCGTAGCATCCTCTACAAACGGGTCGACCATACTTGTCCTATGCTCGGGTGAATGAGCTGGTGGTGGTGGCGAGGACGGCTCAACAGTCCTCCTGGATCTTCCGCGGCCACCACCTCTCCCTGTACCCTTCCCCTTCCTCCCTACCCGACCAACACCTCTCCCAGTGGGCAATGCCGCCGACGAAGAAGAACCCCCGGCTGGTGTCGAAAGACTGTCTGCCAAGGCTCTACAGAGAGATAGGGGTGGAAGGGAAGTACCACCCCTCGTGCGGGGCGCCTGGGAAGAACCCGTCGAGCGCTCTGGACCCGCGCCCACCATCTTTCAACACCTGCCATGATAAAGATTAAAAGAAATTAGTACAACATAAAAAAAATTAATGACTGACATGAATAATAATATGTACATGAATAATAAAGATTAAAATATATATAATTTAAGTTGTGAATCTTACAAACTAATAATCATCATCAATAAATGCATCATCATCATCACTATCACGCATGTCTTCATGAATGACGTTCTCATCGGGTTCAACGGCGTGAAGTTGTGAAAGGCCTTCCTTTAATCGTTGAAGCATTGACAGGTCATCTGCATCAGTAACCTCTACGAGTTCCAGGTCTTCTGGTTCCGGCTCAGGGCTGGAGTTGGATTCATTGTCGCTGTCTACTTCCATGTTCTTGGATGAAGCACGGCGGTTCTTGAAACATTTCTTGGAAAGACGTGCTTCTTGGAAGAATTCTCCATCATATGTGTCTGGGTTAATGCGAGGTTCATAATCCTGTTCATTTGGGAGAGGTGGTCTCACATGTGGCGGCACTTCATAAACAACATACCAACCTTCCAGATTCTTATCCGTTTGGCATCCCACGGTAGATAGAAAACTTGGGTCGCCTGTTGAGCCGTAATATAGACATCGGGAACATCTAAATGGGTGTTTGGATTGATTTCGACTAGTCCTATATGTTCATGAGTCCTTCTAGTCTTTTTCGGCTGGAACCAATAACATTTGAAGACTACGACGTTCGGTGGGTTTTCACCATAGAATTGAAGTTCATAAATTGCTTCAACTCTTCTGTAATACTCGATAACACCTTTGCCAATAGCAGAGACACCACAATTTGTAGATTTCCAGTCGGGCATACATAGCTCTTTGCCAAAGGTACGAAAGAGATACCGTTGATGTTGTATTTCTCAAATGAACGGACCTTATAGTCAAAACCATTAGCGACTTGTCTCAATTCGGCGTCCATAGACTCTGAATTAGCCCACAAGTTTAATACGAAACGGTTGTTGCATTAGCCGCAAGTTAGACCAAGAATGAAATGGTCCATTATTGATAATTACCGTTTGTTTGAACCAAGAGATGAAACCGGGATAGCCGCCTCCTGTCTTTGACAAAAGCTCATACTCTTCGACGGAATCATTTTCGATCACCACTCCATCCGAGAATTTGACGACGTAACGGCTGTTTGAAATATCCGAGAATAAGACCAGTTCAAATGAATTAGAAGTTACGCGAAAATGTGCCGAGAACTCACTCGATGTACGGCCGCACTTCTGTTAGGTTGTTGAAGATATACAACGAAATGTTCCGCCATTCTTCGATATCCAACATTATTGGTTTCGAAGCACCGGCTGGTGCGAGCTTCCCTTTGAATAGGCTGAGGTTGGACCCACCTTTTTTAGGGTCTCCATCATTGTGCCGAGGCTTCGGATTATGCAAATGATGATTTTTGGCTTCGTAGTGTGTTGTCACAAAGTTTGCCACCTCCTCAGTATTGAATGCCTCAGCCATCGATGCTTCAATTCTACGCTTATTTTTACATTTAGCTCGAAGGGTCTTCTGCATCCTCTCAGTTGCATAGCACCAACGATCTTGCACGGGCCCACCCAATCTTGCCTCGGTTGGTAGATGTAAAATCAAATGCTGCATTGGATTAAAGAAGCCCGGTGGAAAGATCTTCTCTAACTTGCACAACAACTCCGGTGCAAACTCCTCCATGTCTTCTACCACACCAGGCGACAATTCTTTCGCACAAAGAACACGGAAGAAATAGCTCAGCTCCGCCAGTACTAGCCATTCATCCTCAGGAATAAAGCCACGTAACATCACCGGCATTACCCGCTCTAGCCATATGTGCCAATCATGACTCTTGAGACCAAAGATTTTTAATTTTCCAAGACTCGCTCCCCTCTTTAGATTCGCTGCATACCCATCGGGGAACATCAAGTGCATTTTGACCCACAAGATAATTTCCCTCATAGCTGGCCTTCCAAGATTGAACCAGGCCTTTGGCTTCGACCACTTCTGCTTTTCTTTGCCTTCTCGCATGTTTTGTAACGGTCTATGACATAGTGTCTCTTGGTCGACTCTAGCCTTAATATTATCCTTTGTCTTCCCATCTATGTCGAACAATGTACCAAAAATAGCCTCTCTGATATTCTTTTCAGTGTGCATCATGTCGATATTGTGTGGAAGAAGGAGGTCTTTGAAGTAAGGCAGATCCCAGAAGCATGGCTTGTGAGTCTAGGCATGTTTTGAATTATACCCCTTGAAATACCCTGGACGCTCTGGATCAGGCTCGAGGGCGTTTAACTGATCCAGGATCTGTTGGCCTGTGAACACAGGTGGTGCCAAGTTTTTGACAACTTTACCTTTGGTAAAGTTCTTCTTGTCTTTTCTGAACTGATGGTCAGGATCCAGGAACTGTCTATGCAAGTCAAAGCAAGAATACTTCCGACCCTCCTGCAACCAATGAAACTGAAGAGCTGCCTTGCATTGGGGGCACGGGAACCTTCCATGCACACACCATCCAGAGAATAGCGCATACGCTCGCAAGTCATGCATAGAGTACATGTACCACACATGCATTTTGAAGTTTTCTTTTCTAGCGGCATCGTATGTCTTGACCCCATTTTCCCAAGCTTCTTCCAATTCATCCTTAAACGGTTGCAGGTACACATTCATATTCTTCCCCGGATAATTGGGCCCTGGAATTATCAACGTCAGAAATATGTTCTTTCTTTGCATAATCTGCCGGGGGGGGGGGGAGATTGAGTGGAATGACAAATACAGGCCAACAACTGTATTGGGTTACCGTCATGCCGAAGGGACTAAAACCATCCGTGGCGGCGCACACTCGAGGATTCCTTGGATTTGCCGCTTTATCCTGATGCAATCCATCGAAATGTTGCCACGCTTCCCCATCCGATGTGTGTACCATCATCTTATTCCCATCCGCATCTAGTTCGGTTCTTTTGCCCAATTTGTGCCATGTCATCTGTCTGGCTGTCTCTTCGACCATGAAAAGACGTTGAAGTCTTGGTACGATTGGCATATACCGAAGAACACTAACTGCGATTTTGGTATGCCTCTTCTCACCCATACCGTTGTCTACCACAAGATACCTGCAAGACTCACAATTGGGACAATAGTCCAAGTGTGCATACTCCTTCCTAAATAAGATACATCCTTTCTCACATGCATCTATCTTCTCATAGGGCATCTTAAGTACACGAAGTATTTTGTCCGACTGGTACAGGTTTGTAGGCATGACATGGCCTTTGGGTAGGAAACGTCCAAATAGTGTCATCATCGCGTCGTAGCATTCTCTTCCCAAGTTGAACTGAGCTTTCAGAGCCATTACTTGTGCAATTGCATCCAGCTGACAGAGCTCAGTGTGCTCATGGAGAGGACGTTTTGAAGACTCCAACATTTCATAAAAGGCCTTTGCAGATTCCTCCATCTCATCTTCCGAATCCCGAGCATCATCAAAGTCTTGCACCATGTCTTCGATCCCAGTACCATGCTCGTCCGTGCGACGACGGACCACCTGAGCTCTTGTGCGTTGTATAGACTCACCATGAAATGTCCACACCGTATAATTAGGCTTAAAACCCCTCCTCTACAGGTGTTTAATCATTACAGCCTCTGTCGTCTTTTTATAGTTGTCGCATCCACGACAGGGGCAATAGTTTCTTTCCTGGCCATTTGCGAATGCGGCTTTCACAAATTCCTTTGTTTTTAAAAACCATTCTTTCGTCATCTCTTTCTAACTAGGGTGACCGGTATACATCCACGCACGATCACTCATCTTGCGTAGCTACTAAAGACAGAAGAAATATATTTATATATAATTTAGCATTTATATTCATCGGTTAATCAGGTTCGCCATTTTTATTACATCCAGGCAACCTACACGCTAATAGGTAAAGATAGGTCCTAATCCCACCCGAGTATGTGTAGGTTGGGTTCGTTTTCCCATGCTCTGCTCCGGTTCCAACACAAAATTTCGGCAGCACCTCCCCGCTGTTCTCCTGATACACGTCTCCGCAATAAACAGAGAGGATGTGCATCCGGAGAACAACAGGGAGGCACTGACGAAATTCCGCATCGGATCCAGAGCACATCATACGGGAAAATGAATCCAATCTACACATACTCGGGCTGTCCATGGATAATGTTGGACAATTCGAAAGGATGGCGGTTATAAATATGCAAAGACATGCATATTTATAGATGTCGCCCTTTCGAACGGGAGACGCATACTGGTCACGCATACTGATAAATTAATTGAATTACCTAAATCTAGAAAGTTTCATCCGGAAACCGAGCCACAGTAAATGAAGGGGCGGGGAGGAGACGAAATTTGTACTGACCCACGAATGCAGGGGCGGAGCTCGTACAACGCACGGGCAGGTCTTCGCACAACAAACCTCACAGCGACGAGACAACTATCACATGTAAATCCACCCGATCAACACAAATATTCCAATTATGTCATTTTAGAGGAAAACAAGCTAAGTATATAATATTCATGAGCTAACCAAGGTTCTTGTGCCATTTTGAGCTTACTATGGTATTTTTGAGCTAAATGGGCTAATTATGTCATTGTTGGGTTAATTAAAGCAAGGATAATATGAAAGAGAAGAAAGAGGAGGAGGAGGAGAAGAAGAAGAAATCAAGAAGAAGGAGGAGGAGGAGGAGAAGGAGGAGGAGGAGAAGGATAGAAGGTCCTTGGCCTTCTCCTCCTCCTCCTCCTCCTCCTCCTTCTCCTTCTTCTCTTCTTCTTCTTCTTCTTCTTTCTTTTCATTTTGCCTATTTCTTCTCCTCTTCTCCTCTTGTTGGAGCTAAATTACCTAATTATGTCTTTTTTGAGCTAAATGGGCTAATTATCCCATTTTAGAGGAAAACAAGCTAAGTATATAATATTAATGAGCTAACCAAGGTTCTTATGCCATTTTGAGCTTATTGTGGTATTTTGGAGCTAAATGGACTAATTATGTCATTGTTGGGGAAATTACCCTGCTGCATGGACATGCACCTACCACGCAAAGTTCGCAGGTCCAGAAGTTTCCCTTTTGGTCCAGAGGACTTTCTAGGTTACCTATACTACTTCTCAGTTTATATAAAACTTTTCGATATTTTCTACATTTGAGGATGGCAATATTATTTAAGTTGTCCTGTTTTGCTCCGGTACCAATAAATATAGACGATACATTATTTTGACAGACTTGATTTCAACAAAAGAACATGTGATATTCTTTGAAGTAGTCTTGAACGTAAGCAATAATGATGGGCGAATAAACTAACAGAATCTACCACTAAATCTACTAATTAACTAACAGAATCTACCACTAAAACTACTAATTAATTCCAAAAAACTAAATACCAAACATGTGATCTTCTTTTTGTCTTCTCCTCCTCCTATTCTTCTTCTTCTTCTTCTCCTCCTCCTCCTCCTCCTCTTCTCCTCTTCTCCTCCTCCTCCTCTTCTTCTTCTTCCTATTCTTTCTTGTAAGCTAACTAACTAACTAACCTAACTAACCAAGCTAACTAAACCTATCGCTAAACCTAGATATCACTAAACAACATAAAAATAACAAAAACAGAATCTACCACTATAACAAAAACAGAATCTACCAGTAAGTAACTAAAAAAGAATCTAGCTACCACTAAATACCAAACAATAAAAAATCAAATTCTTCTTCTTTTTTCTCTTCTTCTCCTTCTTATTTTTTTCTTATTCTCTTCTTCTCTTCTTCTTCTTCTTCTTCTTCTTCTTCTTCTTCTTCTTCTTCTTCTTCTTCTTCTTCTTCTTTCTCCTCCTCCTCCTCCTCCTCCTCTTCTTCTATTTCTTCTTTCTTTTCTCTTTCTCCTCCTCTCCTCTTTCTTCTTCTTCTTCTTCTTCTTCTTCTTTTTTCTTCTAAGTTTTTTCTTTTCTATCTATTTTTTTTCTATTATTTCTTTTCTATCTACTTTATTCTACCTAATAAACTAACTATATAATTTAACAGAAAAAAGAAAAATCTAACTATCTAATTTAACAGGAAAAAAACTAACTTTCTTCTATTATTTTGTTCTAAGTTTTTTTGTTTTCTATCTATTTTTTCTATCTACTTTATTCTACCTAATAAACTAACTACATAATTTAACAGAAAAAAAGAAAAAAAACGTATCGGCGGCGCAGGGAGGAGGGGCGGGCGGTGCAGGGTGGTTGCGGCGCAGGGAGGAGGGGCGGGCGGTGCAGGGTGGTGGCGGAGCAGGGAGGGGCGGCGCAGGGTGGTGGCGGCGCCGGGTGGGGGAGGCGCCGGGTGGTGGCGGCGCAGGGTGGTGGCGGCGCCGGGTGGGGGCGGCGCATGGTGGTTGCGGAGCAGGGTGGTGGCGGCGGCGGGTGGGGGCGGCGCAGGTTGGTGGCGGCGCCGGGTGGGGGAGGGGCGGGCGTGCGAGAGAGGTCGTGCGGGAGCCGAGAGGAGGGCGAAGCCGTGCGGGAGGTAGTGGGGGCCGGCAGCCGTTAGTAGGGTGGGGCCGGCAGCCGTTAGTGGGGTGGGGCCGCCGTCCCCTTTGCCGTACGCCGTGCTCCCAGGCAGACGGCAAAGGAGTCCCAGGCAGACGGCAAAGGGGCGGGTGGGTGGGGGTGGGTTTCAGCCGTTTGGGTGGGGGGCTTTGCCGTGTGCCAAACCTTTGCCGTCCGCGTATGGCTCCTTCGCCGTCTGCCAGCGGACGACAAAGAGATGGCCGAGGGCAAATTAAAACTTTGCCATCAGCCACCTCTTTGCCGTCAGCACTATGACAGCTGACGGTAAAGAGTACCTTTGCCATGCGTCAACAGACGACAAAGGCAAGGCAGACGACAAAATTCTGAATTCCACTAGTGAAAGGATCAAACACAAGCGGGAATAGAGATGGTGATTGCAACGGAAAAGGAAATAAAAGCAGTAAATGGTGGAGGTCTAACAATGGTGGAAATATGGACCAGAGTCTCATGATGTTCACTAGTGATGTCTCTCTCCCAAAAGACGATAAACAACTATGTTGGGTAAACAATTTACAGTTGGGCAATTGACAGAATTATAAACGCCCCGCAATGCTAATCATGCTACAAGAAAGTTAGAGGCTCATAAGTATGGGTAGTACGCCAAGACAAGCAGATCGTTTATCCATCAACACCTACTCACTAATCATCCACCTTGACATATCTATCCAGAACATCTTGCTCGTATTAAGTTGCGAGCCCCATCCAAAGTGTAAAAGCAACGGACAACTGCATTAACAAACTTTGCGTAAGGTAAACAATCCTTGCCACCATGGTTACAAGCACCATTGTTTTCTCCCTGGTGGCAACAACACATCCCCTAGTCTCATGTTTCTATCACTCAAGCTAGACATCAGGGGGCATGAACCCACGATCATGCATAACGCTCCCTCTTGGAGTTATAATCTACTACTTGTTCAAAGCAATATAAAGCAACGGAGAACATGCATGAATTATTCAAGAACAAAATATAAAAGGAGAACCAAATATATAACTCATCACAATTTGAACATAATCTCATAATCCATCGGATCCCAGCAAACTCAGCATAGCAACAGGAGGTAAATTACATAGATGCCTTGATCATGTAGGGCAGCTCACAAGGGCTAAGCATTAAAGCACAAGATTGGAGAGAAGACATCACATAGCTACTGGTCATGGACCCATTGTCCAAGGAGGACTACTCACGGCATGTCCGGGAAGCGTCCATGATGGTGGAGAAGCTCCCGGAGGTCAATCCTCCCTTCGACAGGGTGCCGGGAACAGGTCTCCTCGCGCTCCCGATCTCGAAAGCGCTACAGCGGCGGAACGGTGGTGAAATTCGTGATACGTGATATATCCTTAGGGTTTTCGCTTCAGGAAGTAAATATAGGCCAAAAGAGGGCGCCATGGGGTGGATCCGCCACCTTGGCGACCTCGTGGCGCAGCCAGGAGGGGGCCCGCGCTAGGTGGCCGCCTGGGCGAGGCCTGGCTCCCCTCTGGCCCACCTTGGTGCTTCCTGAAGCTTCCGTCACGCTGATTTTTATTTATTTTTCTTGGACTTTTTCGGTCTCTAAAAATTGGGGTAAAGTTCCTGCAATTAAAAGACATCAACAGACAGAAACTGGCACTAGGTGCACTAAGTTAGTAGGTTAGTCCAAATATGTGTAAAAAGGTATGAAAGTGTAGCAAAACACATAACAATGTCACCCAAAAGAGCATGGAACAAACAGAAATTATAGATACGTTTGGGACGTATCAACATCCCCAAGCTTAATTCCTACTCGTCCTCGAGTAGGTAAATGATAACACAAATATTTTCTATGGTGACATGCTAACACACATATAAGAACTTCAAAGTAAAGCAAGTAAGATATGCAATTCAAGTCAAGACAATAACAAGCAAGAGTCTATGTCTAGTATTGAAATTAGCAAAGTAAGAACATAAAGGTGCAAGAGCTCTCGTTGTCCGTGACTCGAATGTCTCCAAATGGTGTTTGCGTGAAAGAAGTGGTAGGTGGGTTTAGAGCACAAAAAATACTATATAATTTAATTGAGAACTCAATCTACTAAAACTTCACACTTGGTCTCATTCAGAATCTTATTTTGACTCATCCCGAGACCACTAGTCAGGCACGAGTCAAAATGATCCTCTCCTTTTCGACTTTGAACACTCATGCAATGGATGAGCGCGAGCAATATAAATCGGCACTTAGGATGGCGAAGTGATGGGGAAGGAAGACAAAAAAGGTGTGAAAGGCTCACATCAATGAGGACAATCATAGGCGAGAGAAAGCCAAATGATAGATATGATGTGAGGAGTAAGGATTGCCATGCAACGGATGCAGATATGAGCTAAGGTAAGCTCTCCAATGCAACTAGTGGGGGTGCATCCAACTTGCTTGCTCATGAAGACCTAGAGCTCATTTGAGGAGGCTCATCACTCGAATATACAAGCCAAGTTCTATAGTGTAAGGGTCACCACATAGTTATGCATGAATGATAATATCTATGGAGTACAAATATAACAATGGAGTACGAGTGTGGATCTTTCAACAGGAATAGTAGTGTTGCCCCTTCTCTCTTTTATTTTTATTTTTATTTTTCTGACCTCTGTGGCTCTTTCTATTTATCTCTCATTTGTCCTCTTTGGGATCTTTTTCATTTGTCCTCTTTGGGATCTTTTAGTTTGTCCTCTTTGGGATATTTTCCTCACTTAAGGGCAACACTCTATATTTTACAAGAAATAAAAAGAAGATCTTCACACTTTATAAGAAGTACTCAACATAAATATAAATGAAAACTATCATGATGTATGCAAATGTATGCCTCTGCGAGTGTAGCAGGATATGCAATAATACTAGTGCGTCATGTAGCAATAATAAGGGCAAAGCCCAACTAGCATGCGGCTCCTCGATCAAGCAAAAGCATGTATGACATGAAGATCAAGTCATGAGATGGTGGATGTTGCATGGCAATGTATCTCGGGAAGGCTATGGAAATGCCTCAATAGGTAGATATGGTGGCTGTTTTGAGGAAGGATATAATGAGGCTTCTGATGACAGAGCGTATCATGCCAAGGGTTTGGATGCACCGGCAAAGTATGCACCAACTCTCAAGATGAGAAAGGGCAATGCACGATACCGGAGAGGCTAACAAAATATGGATGGTGGAAGTGCCAACAATCGAATAATCGCATTAGTTCGAAGAACTCATGCGCTTATTATCGGTAACTCTCTATCTAGTCACGAGATTCACAAAGAGACAAGTACCCCAAGGAGGAGTGTTTGGGGGTTTGGTTATCCTTGCGCACCCTCAACCCATGATAACGTGAGGGTACTCTATATATTCCAACCCTTCCAGAGGTTAGTGATCCATCTAGTAGCTAGAGTTCTCAACTATTTTTTTAATTTTGAAAATACACACAAATTGCCAAAAATACGACACCTATCACTAATAGGCACAAGATCTTGACACCAAAAGTCCAAACATGACTCAAATCAATACCTCAAAACTATTGCAAGTTACTACTATACTTAAATAGCAACCTCAATTACCTACTCATGCAAGACACACAACTTAGTGCAACAAGCCAACTCTCTAAACAAGATAAGCATGATAACTCAAGAGAGTTCCAAAAGCAACCTAAATAAAATCTCTTAAAAAGATAAAGCATGAAAACTAAGGTCTAAGCATGACAACAGCTATGAAAAGATAAAGAGCACACAAAAAGATAAGCATGAAAACCTATGTTGTGTTCTAAGGTGGAGTGGAGTGTGTTTCTCTCCCAAACAAAGAAGGATATGGTCCAACTTGTTATGAACAACAAGCAAAACTAAAACAAACTAAAAAAAGTAAAGAGCGGGACGCTCCAAGCATAGCACATAACATATGAAGTGATAAAAATATAGCATGGAGAAGGACGAACTGATGATTGTTGATGGAGAAGGGGATGCACTGGGGCATCCCCAAGCTTATACTCTTGAGTATCCTTGAATATTTCTTGGGAGGGCATGGGGGCATCCCCAAGCTTGAGCACTTTACACTCCTGGATCTTCTTTCATCAGCTTCCATCGCATACTTGAAAACTCCCTTGATACAAAACTAATCATAAGCTGATTAGAGTAGTTAGTGCCCATAATAAAATATATTTTTCTCTACTGGAAATAAAGATTTTCAGGAAGAGATACAGTTTATCAAGATTGCCAAAAGGTTTTTGCAAAGAAAAAGCACCCTTAAGATTTGCAAAACAATGGAAACACAAAACAGGGCAGAATCTGGGAAAAATAGACCATCAGGTAGTAGATAATTTGTTTGGGGCAATTCGGCAACTCAAATCAAAATACTCAGAACAGATGCCAGAAAGTAAATTATATAGATCATACTGTCAAAAAAATTCAGATCAAAAAGACGATCTGGTGATTTTTGGCTATTTTTTCCGTCAAGCAGACAAAATATGTTTCTGGACAGCATGTCACAACTTTTGAACTTTCTTACAATCGGAGGCTAACACTTGGCACAAAGCTTGAAAATAAAGTTACAATGATGTTGCTACAGTAGTACAAACATCAAGACCACTAAAACTGAAAGTAAAAACAAATTGGGTTGCTCCCAACAAGCGCTTTCTTTTATGCCTTTGAGCTAGGCATGATGCAAAAAAGATCAAGTATTATCAACTCGAAAAAAATAACTTGCCCGAGTAACGGACTCATAAGGTAACTTAATCTTCTTTCTACGGAAGTGTTCCATTCCCTTTTAAGGGTAAATTGGAATCTAATGTTCCCTTCTTTCATGTCAATGATAGCACCAACGGTGCGGAGAAAAGGACGTCCGAAAATAATTGGACATGAGGGATCACACTCAATGTCCATAACAAGAAAATCAACGGGAACATAATTATCATTGACAACAATAATAACATCATAAATCCTCCCAAAAGGTTTCTTTATGGAAGAGTCAACAAGACGAACACCAAAATAACATTTATCAAAAGGTTTCAAATCAAGCATATCATACATTCTTTTGGGCATAACGGAGGCACTAGCTCCAACATCACATAAAGCAAAGCAAGAGAAATTATTGAATTTAATCTTGACTATAGGATCCCAACCATCTTCTAATTTTCTAGGAATAGAAGTCTCTAGCTTGAGCTTCTCCTCCCTAGCTTTGATAAGAGCATTGGTAATATGCTCGGTGAAGGCAATATTGAGTGTACTAGTGTGGGGGTATTTAGCCATTCTTTGCAAAAAATGATAACTTTAGAAAGACTACAATGATCAAAATCAAGATTACTACCATTAATTAAAGTGGTGGTGATGTCATCTAAGCTCATTCTTTTGGTAGTCTATAAGTTCGAAGGACCTTCTTGTCCCAAAGTTGAGGTATTAGCATCACCATTAATAGGTCCACTGGGACTAGGGATGTGATGGGTGCTAACAGTTTTGAGATCCTCAACAACTTGTATAGTAGCAAGGGTAGTGTGTGTAGGAAGGTTCTTAATCATATCTTCCTCTTCTTGAGATACCACCACTTCGGGTTTGGCAGCCATTTGATTTATAAAAGTGGCCTATGTGTGAGACATATTGGAAGCTTGGGTCTCCGTGGTGGTGAGTCTAGTCTGGAGATTGGAAATCTCAGTATTCAGGCTCTCAAGTGGTCTTCCAATGTTTTGCAAAATAGAAGAATGCTCATCTAATTGTCTAGAGAAGGCCTTGTTTTGTTCATATCGGGTGTGCATATAATTATTTGTAGCCTTCTCTATCTAAAAAAGTTTTTCATAACTAGGCATTCTTCTATCATTAGGAGTGTAACTATAGGTGTTGATGTTCCCATAGTTGTTGGATGGGAACGGTCTAGGATTGCTACCAAAATTACTCCTATAAGCATTATTACTAAAGTTGTTCCTAGAGATAAAATTAACATAAACTTGCTCTCTTTCTTGAGCAACCAAAGAATTCAAAGGAACATCATGAGGATAAATAGGAGCTTGCTTAGTAAGTAAAGACATGATCATGTCAACCTTATCATCAAGGGAGGAGATCTCCTCAACAGAGTTTACCTTCCTACCTGTTGGAGCTCTCTCGGTGTGCCATTGAGAATAATTTGTCACCATCTTGTCCAATAGCTTCATGGCAGCACCAAGTGTAGTTCACATAAAGGTTTCTCCCGCGGTCGAGTCCAACAAATTCCGCGAGGTAAAGTTCAATCCTGCATAAGAAGTCTGGATAACCATTCAAGTAGTCAAACCATGTGTAGGGCAATTCTTAATAAGAGATTTCATACGTTCCCAAGCTTGGGCAACATGTTCATTATCCAGCTGCCTAAAATTCATAATGTTACTTCTAAACTGGATAATCTTAGCCGGCGGGTAATACTTCCCAATAAAAGCATCCTTGCACTTATCCTAAGAATCTATGCTATTCCTAGGCAGAGATTGAAGCCACACTTTAGCTCCTCCTCTCAAGGAGAAAGGAAAAAGCTTAAGTTTAACAACATCACCATCTACTTCTTTGTACTTTTGCATATCACAAAGCTCAACAAAATTATTCAAGTGCAAAGGAGTAGCATCTCTAGCACCGGAGAATTGATCTTTCATAACAAGGTTCAGTAAAGCAGGTTTAATCTCATAGGAAGTCGCCTCAGTGGTGGGAGCAACAATAGGAGTGCACATAAAGTCATTGTTGTGGTGACTAGTGAAGTCACACAAATTGGTATTCTCAGTGGAACCCATAGCAGTAGCAACAAGCAAGAACAAAGCAACTATTTTTTATGGTTTTTAGTATAAGACTCTAAAGCAAAAACTAGAAAGAAAACTAACAATACTAAAAAGCAAAGGTAAAATATAGTGTGCAACTCCCCTATCTCGAAGACTAGAGTCCCCGGCATCGACGCTAGAAATTTGCTTGATGATGAGTTGATGGAACTATACTCCTCGCCCTCGTTGGTTACACCAAGTGGAAGGTTGAGATGTAGTGAGCAGCAGATTTCCCTTACATGGGGACTGTAAGGTTTATCGAACCAGGAGTACTCCAAGGATCAACAAGTAGGTGTCTGTTGCTCTGGCGCTAGCAGAAGACGTGGACCTTCACACACAACAAATAACTTTGCTCCCAACGAGTTCAGAGAGGTTTTCAATCTCTCCGGCCTTGTCGTTTGCAAAGGATCAAACACAAGCGGGAATAGCGATGGTGATTGCAACAAAAAAGGAAATAAAAGAAGTAAATGGTGGAGGTGTAAACAATGGTGGAAATATGGACCAGAGTCCCATGATGTTCACTAGTGATGTCTCTCTCCCAAAAGACGATAAAAAACTATGTTGGGTAAAAAAATTACACCTGGGCAATTGACAGAATTATAAACGCACCGCAATGCTAATCATGCTACAAGAAAGTTAGAGGCTCATAAGTATGGGTAGTATGCCAAGACAAGTAGACCGTTTATCCATCAACATCTACTCACTAATCATCCACCTTGAGATATCTATCCAGAACATCTCGCTGGTATTAAGTTGCGAGCCCCACCCAAAGTGTAAACTCAAAGCAACGGACAACTGCATTAACAAACTTTGCGTAAGGTAAACAATCCTTGCAACTGTGGTTACAAGCACCGTTGTTTTCTCCCTGGTCGCAATAGCACATCCCCTAGTATCATGTTTCTGTCACTCAAGCTAGACATGAGGGGGCATGAACCCACAATCATGCATAATGCTCCCTCTTGGAGTTACAATCTACTACTTGTTCAAAGCAATATAAAGCAATGGAGAACATGCATGAATTACTCAAGAAAAAAATATATAAAAGGAGAACCAAATATATAACTCGTCATAGTTTAAACATAATCTCATAATCCGTCGGATCCGAGCAAACTCAGCATAGCAACAACAGGTAAATTACATAGATGCCTTGATCATGTAGGGCAGCTCACAAGGGCTAAGCATTGAAGAACAAGATTGGAGAGAAGACATCACATAGCTACTGGTCATGGACCCATGGTCCAAGAAGGACTACTCACGGCACGTCCAGGAAACGTCCATGATGGTGGAGAAGCTCCCGGAGGTCAATCCTCCTCCGACAGGGTGTCGGGAAGAGGTCTCCTGGCGCTCCCAATCTCAGAAGCGCTACGGCGGCGGAGCGGTGGTGAAATTCGCGATGCAGGATATGTCCTTAGGGTTTTCACTTCGGAAAGTAAATATAGGCCAAAGGAGGGCGCCAGGGGGTGGCCCGCTACCGCGCCAGGAGGGGGCCTGCGCTAGGTGGCCGCCTGGGCGAGGCCTGGCTCCCCTCTGGCCCACCTTGGTGCTTTGTGAAGCTTCCGTTACGCTGATTTTTATATATTTTTCTTGGAATTTTTTGGGCTCTGGAAATTGGGATAAAGTCCGTGCAATTAAATGACATTAGCAGAAAGAAACTGACACTAGGTGCACTGAGTTAGTAGGCTGGTCCAAATATGTGTAAAAAAGTATGAAAGTGTAGCAAAACACATAACAATGTCACCCAAAAGAGCATGGAACAAACATAAATTATAGATACGTTTGTGACGTATCAATTGTGCAACTCCCGGATACCGTAGGAATGCTTTGGGTGTATCAAACGTCACAACGTAACTGGGTGACTATAAAGGTGCACTACATGTATCTCCGGAAGTGTTTGTTGGGTTGGTACGAATGGAGACTGCGATTTGTCACTCCGTGTGACGGAGACGTATCTCTGGGCCCACTCGGTAATACATCATCATATTGAGCTCAATGTGACAAAGGAGTTAGTCACGAGATCATGTGTTACGGAACGAGTAAAGAGACTTGCCAGTAACGAGATTGAACAAGGTATAGGGATACCGACGATCGAATCTCGGGCAAGTAATATACCGATGGACAAAGGGAATTGTATACGGGATTAATTGAATCCCTATATCGTGGTTCATACAATGAGATCATCGTGGAAAATGCGGGAGACAATATGGCTATCCAGATCCCGCTATTTGTTATTGGCCGGAGAGGTGTCTCGGTCATGTCTGCATGGTTCCCGAACCCGTGGGGTCTACACACTTAAGGTTCAGTGATGCTAGAGTTGTAATGGGAATTGTATGTGGTTACCGAAAGTTGTTGAGAGTCCCGGATGAGATCCCCGGCATCACGATGAGTTCCGGAATGGTCCGTAGGTAAAGATTTGTATATGGTAAGTCCTATTTTGGCCACTAGAAAATGTTCGGGATTTTCCGGTATTGTAGCGGGAAGGTTCTAGAAGGTTCCGGAGTGGGGCCCACCTGCATGGGGGGACCCACATGAACGTGGTAGTGGGGGCAAGGGCCAACACCCCTGGCCAAGGTGCACCGAGATCCCCCCTTAGAAGGAATAATATCATACCCCGAAGGGATAAGATCAAGATCCCTAAAAAAGTGGATAACAATCGGTGGGGAAGGGAAAGGATGTGATTTTTTTCCTCCCACCTTTGCCAACGCCCCAATGGACTTGGAGGGCAAGAAACCAGCCCCATCCACCCCTATATATAGTGGGGAGGCGCATGGGAGCTTTACCCTTGCCCCTGGTGCAGCCCTCCCCCTCCTACACCTCCTTTTCCTCCGTAGTGCTTAGCGAAGCCCTGTCGGAGAACCACGAGTTTCACAGTCACCACGCAGTCGTGCTGCCGGAGCTCTCCCTCAACTTCTCCCCCTCCCCTTGCTGGATCAATAAGGAGGAGACGTCCCTAGACTGTACGTGTGTTGAACGCAGAGGCGCCGTTCGTTCGGCGCTTGGATCGGATCTTCCGCGATTTGTATCGCCGCGAGTACGACTCCATCAACCGCGTTCTTTGTAACGCTTCCGCTTAGCGATCTTCAAGGGTATGAAGATGCACTCTCTCTCTCTCTCGTCGCTAGCATCTCCTAGATTGATCTTGGTGACACGTAGGATTATTTTTTAATTATTACTATGTTCTCCAATAGTGGCATCATGAGCTAGGTCTATGCGTAGATTCTATGCACGAGTAGAACACAAGTAAGTTGTGGGCGATGATTTGGTCAATTTGCTTACCGTTAGTAGTCATGTATTGATTCGGCAGCATTGTGGGATGAAGCGGCCCAGACTGACTTTACAAGTATGCTTACATAAGACTGGTTCCACCGTCTGACATGCACTTGTTGCATAATGTGGCTAGCGGGTGTTTGTCTCTCCCACTTTAGTCGGATCGGATTCGATGAAGAGGGTCCTTATGAAGGGTAAAAAGCAATTGGCATATCACCGTTGGGGCTGTAACGTAGGTGAGAAACGTTCTTGCTAGAAACCCATAGCAGCCACGTAACACTTGCAACAACAATTAGAGGACGTCTAACTTGTTTTTGAAGGGTATGCTATGTGATGTGATATGGCCAAAAGGATGTGATGAAATATATTTGATGTATGAGATTGATCATGTTCTTGTAATAGGAATCACGACTTGCATATCGATGAGTATGACAATCGACAGGAGCCATAGGAGTTGTCTTAATTTATTGTATGACCCGCGTGTCAACCAAAAACGCCATATAATTACTTTACTTTATTGCTAACCGTTAGCCATAGTAGTAGAAGTAATAGTTGGTGAGACAACTTCATGAAGACACGATGATGGAGATCATAATGATGGAGATCATGGTGTCGCGTCGGTGACGATGGTGATCATGTCGCGCCCCGAAGATGGAGATCAAAGGCGCAAGATGATATTGGGCATATCATGTCACTTTATGATTTGCATGTGATGTTTATCATGTTTTTACATCTTATTTTCTTAGAATGACGGTAGTAAGTAAGATGACCCCTCACTAAAATTTCAAGAAACGTGTTCCCCCCTAAGTGTGCACCGTTGCGAAGGATCGTTGTTTCGAAGCACCACGTGATGATCAGGTGTGATAGATTCTAACGTTCGCATACAACGGGTGTAAGCCAGATTTACACACGCGAAACACTTGGGTTGACTTGACGAGCCTAGCATGTACAGACATGGCCTCGGAACACAAGAGACCGAAAGGTCGAGCATGAATCATATAGTTGATATGATCAACATGGAGATGTTCACCATTGAAGCTAAACTCAACTCACGCGATGATCAGACTTGAGTTAGTCCATATGGATCATGTATCACTCGAATGACTAGAGCGATGTCAACTTCAGTGGGAGTTCTTAAGTAATATGATTAATTGAACTCATTATCATGAACATAGTCAAAAGATCTTTGCAAATTATGTTGTAGCTTGCGCTATAGCTCTACTATTTTTATATGTTCCTGGAGAAAAACTTAGCTGACATATGATAGTAGCAATTATGTGGACTAGATCCGTAAACTGAGGATTGTCCTCATTGCTGCATAGAAGGCTTATGTCCTTAAAGCACCACTCGGTGTGCTGAACCCTGAACGTCGTCTGTGGATGTTGCAAACACCTAACATACACATTTTTGATGACCACGTGATAGTTCAGTATGTAATGCTTAACAGCTTAGAATTGAGGCACCGAAGACGTTTTGAACATCACAGAACATATGAGATGTTCCAAGAGCTGAAATTGGGATTTCAGGCTCGTGCCCACGTTAAGAGGTATGAGACTTGTGACAAGATTCTTTGCCTGTGAAGTAAGGGAGAAAAGCTCAATCGTTGAGCATGTGCTCAGATTGTCTGAGTGCTACAATCGCTTGAATAGAGTGGGAGTCAATCTTCCAAATGAGATAGCGATGTTTCTCCAAAGTCACTGCCACCAAGCTACCAGAGCTTCGTGATGAACTATAACATATCAAGGGTAGATATGATGATCCTTGAGCTATTCACGATGTTTGACACCGCAAAAGTAGAAATCAAAAGGAGCATCAATTGTTGATGGTTAGTAAAACCACTAGTTTCAAGAAGGGCAAGGGCATGAAGGGATACTTCATAAAACAACAAACTAGTTGCTCCTCTAGTGAAGAGACCCAAGGTTGAACCCAAACCCAAGACTAAGTGCTTCTGTAATGAGGGGAACAGTCACTGATGAGGAACTATCCTAGATACTTGGTAGATGAGAAGGCTCGCAAAGTCGACAAAAAGGTATATTGGATATACATGATATTGATGTGTACTTTGCTAGTACTCCTAGTAGCACCAGCATATTAGATACTGGTTCAATTGATAAGTGTTAGTAACTCGAAACAAAAGCTACGGAATAAACGGAGATTGACTAAATGCGAGATGACGATATGTGTTGGAAGTGTTTCCAAGGCTAATGTGATCAAACATCACACGCTCCCTCTACCATCAGGATTAGTGTTAAACCTATATAATATTTATTTGGTGTTGGCATTGAGAATAGACATGATTAGATTGTGTTTATCGCAATACGGTTGTTCATTTAAAGAGAATAATGGTTACCCTGTTTATTGAATCTCGATTATAGTGATACACATGTTCATAATATTGATGCCAAAAGATATAAAGTAGTAATGATAGTACCACTTACTTGTGGCACTACCACTTGAGTCATATTGGTATAAAACGCATGAAGAAGCTCCATGCTGATGGATCTTTGGACTCGCTCGTTTTTGAAAAGTTTGAGACATGTGAACCATGTCTATTGGTATAAACGCATGAAGAAACTCCATGCAGATGGATCGTTTGGACTCACTTAATTTTGAATCACTTGAGACATGCAAAATCATACCGCATGGGCAAGATGACTGAAGGCCTCATTTTCCACTGAGATGGAACAAGAAAGTAACTTGTTGGAAGTAATACATTTTGATGTGTGCAGTCCAATGATTGATGAGGCACGCAGTGGATATCGTTATGTTCTTATTTTCACAGATGATTTGAGTAGATACTAGTATATTTACTTGATGAAACACAAGTCTGAATTATTGAAAGGTTCAAGTAATTTATGAGTGAAGTTGATGGTCGTTGTGACAAGAGGATAAAATGTCTATTATATGATCATAGAGATGAATATCTGAGTTGCGAGTTTGGCACACAATTAAGACATTGTGGAAATTGTTTCACAACTAATACCACCTGGAACACCATAGTCTGATGGTGTGTCCGTATGTCATAGTCGTGCCCTATTAGATATGGTGCAAACTATGATGTCTCTTATCAAATTACCACTATCGTTTTGGGTTTAGGCATTGGAGACAACAACATTCAGTTTAAATAGGGCACCACGCAATTCCGTTGAGATGACACCGTATGAACTATGGTTTGGAGAAACGTAAGCTGTCATTTCTTAAAAGTTTGGGGCTGTGATGCTTATGTAAAAAGGTTTTAGCCTGATAAGCTCGAACCCAAAGCGGATAAATGCATCTTCATAGGATACCCAAAATAGTTGGGTATACCTCCTATCTCAGATCCGGAAGCAAAGTGTTTGTTTCTAGAAATGGGTCCTTTCTCGAGGAAAAGTTTCTCTCGAAAGAATTGAGTGGGAGGATGGTGGAAACTTGATAAGGTTATTGAATCATCACTTCAACCAGTGTGTAGCAGGGCGCAGGAAGTTGTTCCTGTGGCGCCTACACCACTCGAAGTGGAAGTTGATGATAGCGATCATGAAGCTTCAGATCAAATTACTACCAAACCTCATAGGTCGACAAGGACGCGCACTACTCTAGAGTGGTACGGTAATCCTGTTTTGGAGGTCATGTTGCTAGACAACGATGAACCTACAAGCTATGGAGAAGCGATGGTGGGCCCGGATTCCGACAAATGGTTGGAGGCCATGAAATCCGAGAGAGGATCCATGTATGAAAACAAAGTGTGGACTTTGGAAGAACTACTTGATGGTCGTAAGACTGTTAACTACAGATGGAACTTTAAAAGGAAGACAAATGATGATGGTGAAAAGTCACCATTAACAAAGCTCGAGTTGTCACAAAGATGTTTCTGACAAGTTCAAAGAGTTGACTATGATGAGAATTTCTCAATCGTAGCGATGCTGAAAGTGTGTTGGAATTATGTTGGCAGTTGTTGCATCATTTATGAAATCTTGCAGATAGGATATCAAAATATTGTTTCCTCAACGATTTCCTTGAGGAAAGGTTGTATGTGATACAACCAGAAGGTTTTGTTGATCCTAAAGGATGCTAACAAGTATGCAAAGCTCCAGCGATCGTTCTAAGGACTGGAGCAAGCATCTCGGAGCTGGAACAGACGCTTTGATGAGGTGATCAAAGATTTTGGTTTTATACAAAGTTTATGAGAAACTTATTTCCAAAGAAGTGAGTGGGAGCACTATATAATTTTTGATTAGTTAATCAGAAATGATGTAGAATTTCCGGAAAGCATATAGGGTTGTTTGAAAAGTGTTTTTCAAAGGAAAACCCGGATTGAGCTACTTGAACAATGAGCACCAAGATCTATGGGGATAGATCAAGACGCTTGATAAAACTTTCAATGAATACATAACTTGACAAGATTTTTGAAGGAGTTCAAAATGGATCAGTTAAAGAAGGAGTTCTTGACTACATTGTAAGGTATAATTTTTGAGTAAGACTCAAAAGCCCGACCACGACAGAAGAAAGAGAAAGGACGAAAGTCGTCCCCTATGCATTAGCCGTAGGCTCTATGGTATGCTATGCTATGTACCGCACCTAATGTGTGCCTTGCCATGAATCTGTCAAGGGGTACAAAAGTGATCCAGGAATAGATTACTGGACTGCGGTCAAAAGCTATCCTTAGAAACTAGTGGACTAAGGAATTTTTCTTGACTATGGAGGTGATAAAAGAGTTCGTCGTAAAGGGTTATGTCAATGAAAGCTTTGACACTAATCCAGATGACTGTCAGTAGTAAACCTGATTCATATAGTGGAGCAATCGTTTGGAATAGTTCCAAATGACGCATGGTAGCAGTATCTATGGGATGAAACAAAGATTTGTAAAGCACACACGAATCTGGAAGGTTCAGACCCATTGACTAAAACTTCTCTCACAAGCAAGACATGATCAAGCCCCACAAGTATATGGGTGTTAGATTCATTATAATCACATAGTGATGTGAACTAGATTACTGACTCTAGCGCAAGTAGGAGACTGTTGGAAATATACCCTTGAGGCAATAATAAAATGGTTATTATTATATTTCCTTGTTCATGATAAATGTCTATTGTTCATGCTATAATTGTATTAACCGGAAATCATAATACATGTGTGAATACATAGACCACACCATGTCCCTAGTGAGCCTATAGTTGACCAGCTCATTGATCAGTAGATGGTCATGGTTTTCTGACCATGGAAATTGGATGTCGTTGATAACGGGATCACATCATTAGGAGAATGATGTGATGGACAAGATCCAATCCTAAGGATAGCACAAGATCGTGTAGATCGTTTGCTAGAGCTTTTCTAATGTCAAGTATCATTTCCGTAGACCATGAGATTGTGCAACTCAGAGATACCGTAGGAATGCTTTGGGTGTATCAAACGTCACAACGTAACTGGGTGACTATAAAGGTGCACTATAGGTATCTCCGAAAGTGTTTGTTGGGTTGGTACAAATCGAGACTGGGATTTGTCACTCCGTGTGACGGAGACGTATCTCTGGGCCCACTCGGTAATACATCATCATATTGAGCTCAATGTGACTATGGAGTTAGTCACGAGATCATGTGTTACGGAACGAGTAAAGAGACTTGCCAGAAACGAGATTGAACAAGGTATAGGGATACCGACGATCGAATCTCGGGCAAGTAATATACCGATGGACAAAGGGAATTGTATATGGGATTAATTGAATCCCCGACATTGTGGTTCATCCAATGAGATCATCGTGGAACATGTGGGAGACAATATGGCTATCCAGATCCCGCTATTGGTTATTGGACGGAGAGGTGTCTCGGTCATGTCTGCATGGTTCCCGAACCCATAGGCTCTCCACACTTAAGGTTCAGTGACGCCAGAGTTGTAATGGGAATTGTTTGTGGTTATCTAAAGTTGTTCGGAGTCCCGGATGAGATCTCGGACGTCACGACGTGTTCCGGAATGGTCCGGAGGTAAATATTTATATATGGGATGTCCTATTTTGGCCGCCAAAAAATGTTCGGGGTTTTTCGGTACTGTAGCGGGAAGGATCTAGAAGGTTCCGGAGTGAGGCCCACCTGCATGGGGGGCCCACATGAACGTGGGTAGTGGGGCAAGGCCCCACACCCATGGTCAAGGTGCACCAAGATCCCCCCTTAGAAGGAATAAGATCATATCCCGAAGGGATAAGATCAAGATCCCTAAAAAAGGGGGATAACAATCGATGGGGAAGGGAAATGATGGGATTTTTTCCTCCCACCTTTGCCAACGCCCCAATGGACTTGGAGAGAAAAAACCCAGCCCCCTCCACCCCTATATATAGTGGGGAGGCGCATGGGAGATTTACCCTTGCTTGTGATGCAGCCCTCCCCTCCTACACCTCCTTCTCCTTCGTAGTGCTTAGCGAAGCCATGTCGGAGAACCACAAGCTTCACCGCCACCACGCCGTCGTGCTGCCGGAGCTCTCCCTCAACTTCTCCTCCCCCCTTGCTGTATCAATAAGGAGGAGACATCCTCGGGCTATACGTGTGTTGAACACGGAGGCGCCGTTCGTTCGACGCTTGGATCAGATCTTACGCGATTTGAATCGCCGCGAGTACGACTCCATCATCCGCGTTCTTTGTAACGCTTTAGCTTAGCGATATTCAAGGGTAAGAAGATGACTCTCTCTCTCGTTTCTAGCATCTCCTAGATTGATCTTGGTGACACGTAGGATTTGTTTTGAATTTTTACTACGTTCCCCAACACTTTGAACAATAGAAATCTGTCCTAGTAGTCTATTACTAGTGGATTGAGTGGAGTAGTAGTTCTGGTTCACGCCTATGGAGCTGTGTGACTTTATTTTGTAATGGGATGCATGCATCCGACATGACACTGCATATTGTTGTTTCTTTCAATGTAAGGTCAGCTCGTACTCGTTTGCGCGTCTAGTGGCCGCCGCATGGGAGGACTACCGTGCGACGTCGCTAGGTAGTGCGGTCCTAAGGAGTACTCCTTTTAAAGATTATTTCCACCTCCTTAGATTGCGATAAGTAGCGCACTACATGCGTGTCATTGGTTGTAGGGTTGTGATAACGCCCACACATGTGGGCAAAACAGCTAACGCCCACACGTGTGGCTTCCTGCCTTGCGACCCACGCATTCAGCTTGTCACCTCTGGGTCCCGCGTGCCCCCGTGTGACAATTCCACTGAGTTGACATGTAACACTAGGAAGACATGGCAACTGACGGGCATGAGGGCATGACCAATTTTACTCAGTTGCCATGTTACACTGGGAAGACATGGCAACTGACACGCATGCGGGCACGACCAGTTCCACTCAGTTGCCATGTAACACTCGGAAGACATGGCAACTGACAGGCATGCGGGCATGACAGTTCCACTCAGTTGCCATGGAGAAGACATGGCAACTGACAGGCATGCGGGCATGGTAGTTCCACTCAATTGCCATGGGGAAGATATTACAACTGACACATATGTGGGCACGACAGTTCCACTCAGTTGCCATGTAACACTGGGAAGACATGGCAACTGAGAGGCATGCGGGCGTGTGGGCGCGGCGTTAGTTTCACCACACGTCGGGTTGGCAACTGCGTATGGGCGTGCATGAAACACGCGTTTGGGAAAACTCCTTAACGCCCACACACCAGCCACTTTCTACGTGGCATAAAAATCCGCCAAAAATGCCAAAATTAGTGCAAACCACAAACAAACGCAGATCCATGCGTGTGGGCGGTTTGCAAATGCCCACACGTGTGGGCATTATCTTTTCTCTTGTTATAACTTGTGAGTTTTCTCTTTTTTCATAGATTCGTAATTTCAAAACGTTCCATCTCCTAAACCGTGCGTCCAAAATTGATTTGTTTTTACCATTGTATTTCTTGCATCGAGATCTTCAAAACTAGATGTCAGGTTGATAGGTTTTGACGAACTTTATTTTTCAGAAAAAGCGGACCTAAAAATCATGCCTCTAGGAGAAAAACATAAAACGTGTTATTTTCGTGTTTTTCCCTTTCCGAGAGGCACGACTGTGCCTCTCACAAAGGCAAAACCGTGTCTCTCGTAGAAACAAAACCGTGTCTCTTGCGAAAAAATGCATTATTTTTACCTTTCCGAGAGGCAAGGACGTGCCTCTCATGAAGGCAAAAATGTGCCTCTCATGAAGGCAAAATTGTGCCTCTCGCGGAAGTAAACCCGTGCCTCTCACGAAAAAAACCTAGAAAACATGTTTTTATTTCCTTTCTAAGAGGCACAGACGTGCCTCTCGCGAAGGTAAAACCATGTCTCTCACAAAAAAATAAAATACACGTTTTTTCGTTCGCGAAAGCAAAACCTCGCCTCTCATGGAAGCAAGACCGTGCATCTCGCGAAAAAATGCAGAAAATGATTTTTTGTGAATTTCTTTTTAAAAAATCGCCAAAAAGCTAAGAAAGACGAGTGAAAAACTGAAACACCAAATTTTTTGGAAAAAAATAATCTAAAAAGCCGAAAACACGTGCGAAAAATAAAAAAAAAAATTCAAAGGAAGCGCTCAGAGCATGACACGTGGTGGCGGCTAAGAACGCGCCAAGTGGCGGCGAGTGGAGTGCTCGCTACGAGGCTCCCCGAAGGAACGCTCGCTAACTAGTGACTCCCCCTATGCTTCCTTAGTTTTAAAGAGCATAGATTATTTTCTCTTTTACTCCCTTTGTACTAGTTCCCCATAACTATAATTATTTAGGTATACATGAAGTAGAATAAAAAAAGAGCACGATCTTTAATTAAAATTAGGTCATCCGACTTTAATCGGGTCAACAATTTCTTAAAACTCTCACATTCATTTTTTATACTATACACTATGTTTTCTAAATTTTAATGACTTGCAATTAATTAAGGTATTGAATTTATAATTGGGTTGCTCGATTTTGACCGGGTCAACAATTTCTCAAGAAGCTCTTCTATTCGTTGTTTTGATTCCCTATGTTCGTTGATTTTGAAAGTCCTTCATTCATTTAAGGTATTTAATTTTGAATTTGGTTTGCGGTTTTTACCGGACCAACAATAGCAACAATCGGTCTATAAAACATATCAATCCCACGTAATCGTTCACCATCTAGAAAAAAGAAGCATGCATCATCATGTGATATTGCAGCACCAATATAATACATGCAACCATTACTACAAAATTTTCCGTGCATAAATATATGTTGGTTAGCCGATAATAGAGAACCGCACACTAAAAGGTCCATCAAATCATCGCATTATAAATAAACATTAAACACACTCCATCATCTCCCGCAACCGCCAAAGTAAATATTCCATCAATTCCAAAATATGAGGGGTATTATTTTTTGGGAAAGTCAAATTTCTTTAACTTTGACCAAGTTCACACCAAAAGGATATCGTCCACAATATAAAACAAAAAATATGGAAATTTATTTGACGATGAATCTAATGATACCGATTTGAGATTATAGATCTTGATATATTTCTCTTCAAATTTGATCAAACTTAAAAATTTCGACTTTTCAAAAAAGTAATACCTTATATTTTGGAAGAGAGTGAGCAATTTTTTAAGAAACTCAACAACACCAACAGTGCAGCAACGCACGTCCAACCTTCTAGTAAATGATATTTCTAGAATGTTATTTATGTTGCGCAAACACCCACCCAAAATTACTAACAATTTCGTCTCGGCATATGAGTGTTTACATTATATGAAAACGAAAAAGGGTGAAGAGTAATCGTTTTAATGCTCTAAAGTGAAGTTGGATATGAGGAAGGCATATGAGTGTTGGATTGGCCATACTTGCGAGTTTTTATGCCTAAATTGGGAATTATCTCTCAATTTATGGACACACTTATGAGGTGTGTTACTTCAAATTCTTTTTCAGTTATGTTTAACGAGGTAAATTGAATGAGTTCAGGTCATCCATAGGCATACGATAGGGTGACCCAATCTCATCATATCAATCTTTGTTCCATGCGAAGGAACTCTCTTGGTTGCTGAAACCAACTATGTCGGATGAGTCTATCCAGGGCATAAGGGTGGCCCCTTAGGGCCCCCAGGTGAACCACCTACTATTTGTTGATGATAACCTCATGTTCTTCCAAGCTACTCCAACCATGGTTGCTAGAGTGGGGTCTTTGTTGAGGAGGTATTGTGATGCTTTTCGGTAACAGATAAACAATGATAAATCATTATGTTTTCATTGAAGGTTTTTTAGAAGTGCAGAGTCACAAGATTAAAGATATACTTCATGTCCACAATAAGGCCCTTCCTTCTGATGCGGGTAGATCAAAGGATGGATATTTAAGTACTTGAAAGATTGCATTTGGAAGCAAGTTCAGGGATGGATGGAGAGGGCACTATCTGTTGGAATTATGCCCTAGAGGCAATAATAAATGTATAGTTATTATTATAATTCCTGTATCAAGATAATAGTTTATTATCCATGCTATAATTGTATTGAATGAAGACTCATTTACATGTGTGGATACATAGACAAAACACCGTCCCTAGCATGCCTCTAGTTGGCTAGCCAGTTGATCGATGATAGTCAGTGTCTTCTGATTATGAACAAGGTGTTGTTGCTTGATAACTGGATCACGTCATTGGGAGAATCACGTGATGGACTAGACCCAAACTAATAGACGTAGCATGTTGATCGTGTCATTTTGTTGCTACTGTTTTCTGCGTGTCAAGTATTTATTCCTATGACCATGAGATCATATAACTCACTAACACCGGAGGAATGCTTTGTGTGTATCAAACGTCGCAACGTAACTGGGTGACTATAAAGATGCTCTACAGGTATCTCCGAAGGTGTTAGTTGAGTTAGTATGGATCAAGACTGGGATTTGTCACTCCGTGTGACGGAGAGGTATCTCGGGGCCCACTCGGTAATACAACATCACACACAAGCCTTGCAAGCAATGTAACTTAGTGTAAGTTGCGGGATCTTGTATTACGGAACGAGTAAAGAGACTTGCCGGTAAACGAGATTGAAATAGGTATACGGATACTGACGATCGAATCTCGGGCAAGTAACATACCGAAGGACAAAGGGAATGACATACGGGATTATACAAATCCTTGGCACTGAGGTTCAAACGATAAGATCTTCGTAGAATATGTAGGATCCAATATGGGCATCCAGGTCCCGCTATTGGATATTGACCGAGGAGTCTCTCGGGTCATGTCTACATAGTTCTCGAACCAGCAGGGTCTGCACACTTAAGGTTCGACGTTGTTTTATGCGTATTTGAGTTATATGGTTGGTTACCGAATGTTGTTCGGAGTCCCGGATGAGATCACGGACGTCACGAGGGTTTCCGGAATGGTCCGGAAACGAAGATTGATATATAGGATGACCTCATTTGATTACCGGAAGGTTTTCGGAGTTACCGGGAATGACGAATGGGTTCCGGGAGTTCACCGGGGGGGGGGGGCAACCCACCACGGGGAAGCCCATAGGCTTTGGGGAGACACACCAGCCCTTAGTGGGCTGGTGGGACAGCCCCAAGGGGGCCTATGCGCCAAGAGAAGGAAATCAAAGGAAAAGAAAAAAAAAGAGGGAAGAAGTGGGAAGGGAGGGGGACCCCTCCCACCAAACCAAGTCCAACTCGGTTTGGGGGGGGGGGGGGTCCTCCCCCCTTGACTCGGCCGACCCCTTGAGGGTCCCTTGGACCCCAAGGAAAGGTCCCCCTCCCTCCTCCTATATATATGGGGCTTTTAGGGCAGATTTGAGACGACTTTCTCACGGCTGCCCGACCACATACCTCCATAGTTTTTCCTCTAGATCGCGTTTCTGCGGAGCTCGGGCGGAGCCCTGCTGAGACGAGATCATCACCAACCTCCGGAGCGCCGTCACGCTGCCGGAGAACTCTTCTACCTCCCCGTCTCTCTTGCTGGATCAAGAAGGCCGAGATCATCGTCGAGCTGTACGTGTGCTGAACGCGGAGGTGCCGTCCGTTCGGTACTAGATCGTGGGACTGATCGCGGGATTGTTCGCGGGGCGGATCGAGGGACGTGAGGACGTTCCACTACATCAACCGCGTTTTCTAACGCTTCTGCTGTACGATCTACAAGGGTATGTAGATCACTCATCCCCTCTCGTAGATGGACATCACCATGATAGGTCTTCGTGCACGTAGGAAAATTTTTGTTTCCCATGCGACGTTCCCCAACAGTGGTATCAGAGCTAGGTTCATGCGTAGATGTCTTCTCGAGTAGAACACAAAAGTTTTTTGTGGGCGGTGATGTGCGTTTTGCTGCCCTCCTTAGTCTTTTCTTGATTCCGCGGTATTGTTGGATTGAAGCGGCTTGGACCTACATTACTCATACGCTTACGAGAGACTGGTTTCATCGTTACGAGTAACCCCCTTTGCTCAAAGATGACTGGCAAGTGACGGTTTCTCCAACTTTAGTTGAATCGGATTTGACCGAGGAGGTCCTTGGATGAGGTTAAATAGCAACTCATAGATCTCCGTTGTGGTGTTTGCGTAAGTAAGATGCGATCCTACTAGATACCCTTGGTCACCACGTAAAACATGCAACAACAAAATTAGAGGACGTCTAACTTGTTTTTGCAGGGTATGATTGTGATGTGATATGGCCAACGATGTGATGTGATATATTGGATGTATGAGATGATCATGTTGTAATAGAAATATCGACTTGCACGTCGATGGTACGGCAACCGGCAGGAGCCATAGGGTTGTCTTTATACTAACGTTTGTGCTTGCAGATGCGTTTACTATTTTGCTAGGATGTAGCTTTAGTAGTAATAGCATAAGTAGCACGACAACCCCGATGGCGACACGTTGATGGATGATCATGGTGTGGCGCCGGTGACAAGAAGATCGTGCCGGTGCTTTGGTGATGGAGATCAAGAAGCACGTGATGATGGCCATATCATGTCACTTATGAATTGCATGTGATGTTAATCCATTTCTGCACCTTATTTTGCTTAGAACGACGGTAGCATTATGAGGTGATCTCTCACTAAAATTTCAAGACGAAATTGTGTTCTCCCCGACTGTGCACCGTTGCTACAGTTCGTCGTTTCGAGACACCACGTGATGATCGGGTGTGATAGACTCAACGTTCACATACAACGGGTGCAAAACAGTTGCGCACGCGGAACACTCGGGTTAAGCTTGACGAGCCTAGCATGTGCAGACATGGCCTCGGAACACATGAGACCGAAAGGTCGATCATGAATCATATAGTTGATATGATTAGCATAGGGATGCTTACCACTGAAACTACTCTCGACTCACGTGATGATCGGACTTGGGATAGTGTAAGTGGATCATGAACCACTCAAATGACTAGAGAGATGTACTTTTTGAGTGGGAGTTTAGCATATAATTTGATTAAGTTGAACTCTAATTAACTTGAACATAGTCTAAGTCCACTTTGAATATATTTGTGTTGTAGATCATGGCTCACGCGACAGTCATCCTGAATTTTAATACGTTCCTAGAGAAAGCTAAGTTGAAAGATGATGGAAGCAACTTTGTAGACTGGGCTCGTAATCTTAAGCTAATCTTACAAGCTGGGAAGAAGGATTATGTCCTTAATGCTGCGCTAGGAGATGAACCACCCTCTACGGCTGATCAGGATGTTAAGAACGCTTGGTTAGCTCGTAAGGAGGACTACTCAATAGTTCAATATGCAGTCTTGTATGGCTTAGAACCGGGACTTCAACGTCGCTTTGAGCGTCATGGAGCATTTGAGATGTTCCAGGAGTTGGAGTTTATCTTTCAGAAGAACGCCCGGATCGAGAGGTATGAGACCTCCTATAAATTCTATGCTTGCAAGATGGAGGAAAACTCATCTGTTAGTGAACATGTGCTCAAAATGTATGGGTACTCAAACCGTCTAGCTGAACTGGGGATTGAACTCCCGCAAGAAGCTATCACTGACAGAATCCTTCCATCACTGCCGCCAAGCTATAAAGGCTTTGTGTTGAACTACAACATGCAAGGGATGAACAAGTCTCCCGGCGAGTTGTTTGCGATGCTGAAAGTCGCAGAGTCTGAACTCCGTAAAGAGCATCAAGTGTTGATGGTGAGCAAGACCACTAGTTTCAAGAGAAACGGCAAAGGCAAGAAGGGCAATTCGAAGAAGAGCGGCAAGCCTGTTGCCAATCCGCCGAAGAAACCCAAGGCTGGACCTAAGCCTGAAACAGAGTGCTTCTATTGCAAGGGTATGGGTCACTGGAAGCGCAATTGCCCCAAGTATCTGGCAGATAAGAAGGCGGGTAAAGAAAAATCAGGTATATTTGATATACATGTTATTGATGTGTACTTAACCGGCTCTCGTAGTAGTGCCTGGGTATTTGATACCGGTTCTGTTGCTCACATTTGCAACTCGAAGCAGGAACTGCGGAATAGACGAAGGCTGGCGAAAGACGAAGTGACGATGCGCGTAGGAAACGGTTCCAAGGTTGAGGCAATCGCCGTCGGCACAGTGTCACTTCAGCTACCATCGGGATTAGTGATGAACTTAAATCATTGTTATTTAGTGCCTGCGTTGAGCATGAACATTATATCTGGATCTTGTTTATTGCGAGACGGTTACTCTTTTAAGTCTGAGAATAATGGTTGTTCTATTTCTATGAGTAACATCTTTTATGGTCATGCACCGAATGTGAGAGGATTGTTCATATTGAATCTTGATAGCGATACGCATATACATAACATTGAGACCAAAAGAGTTAGAGTTAACAATGATAGCGCCATATTTTTATGGCACTGCCGTTTAGGTCATATTGGTGTAAAACGCATGAAGAAACTCCATGCTGATGGACTTTTGGAGTCACTTGACTTTGATTCACTTGACATGTGCGAACCATGCCTCATGGGCAAGATGACTAAGACTCCGTTCTCCGGAACAATGGAGCGTGCAAGTGACTTGTTGGAAATCATACATACCGATGTGTGTGGCCCAATGAGCGGGGAGGCACGCGGTGGATATCGTTATTTCCTCACCTTCACTGACGATTTAAGTAGATATGGTTATGTCTACTTGATGAAGCACAAGTCTGAAACATTTGAAAAGTTCAAGCAATTTCAGAGTGAAGTGGAAAATCATCGTAACAAGAAGATCAAGTTCCTACGGTCTGATCGTGGGGGTGAATATCTGAGTTTCGACTTTGGTGCTCACTTAAGACAATGTGGAATTGTTTCACAGTTAACACCGCCTGGAACACCACAGCGTAATGGTGTGTCCGAACGTCGTAATCGTACTTTGTTAGAGATGGTGCGATCTATGATGTCTCTTACTGATTTGCCGTTATCATTTTGGGGTTATGGATTAGAAACAGCTGCATTCACTTTAAATAGGGCACCATCAAAATCCGTTGAGACGACACCATACGAACTGTGGTATGGCAAAAGGCCAAAGTTGTCGTTTCTTAAAGTTTGGGGATGTGATGCTTATGTCAAAAAGCTTCAGCCTGAAAAGCTGGAACCCAAAGCGGAAAAATGCGTCTTCATAGGTTACCCAAAAGAGACAGTTGGGTACACCTTCTATCTCAAAACCGAGGGCAAAGTGTTTATTGCTAAGAACGGAACTTTTCTCAAGAAGGAGTTTCTCTCGAGAGAATTGAGTGGGAGGAAGATAGAACTTGACGAGGTTGTCGAACCTCTCATCCCTCTGGATGGTGGCGCAGGGCAAGGGGAAACCTCTGTCGTTGCAACGCCGGTTGAGGAGGAAGTTAATGATGATGATCATGAAACTCCAGTTCAAGTTTCTGTTGAACCACGCAGGTCGACGAGATCACGCGCTGCTCCAGAGTGGTACGGTAATCCCGTCTTATCAATCATGTTGTTAGACAACAATGAACCTGCAAATTATGAAGAAGAAATGGTGGGCCCAGATTCCAACAAATGGCTAGAAGCCATGAAATCCGAGATAGGATCCATGTATGAGAACAAAGTGTGGACTTTGGAGATACTACCTGAGGGCCTCAAGGCTATTCAGAACAAATGGATCTTTAAGAAGAAGACGGACGCTGACGGTAATGTGACCGTTTAAAAACTTGGATTGTGGCAAAGGGTTTATCACAAGTTCCAGGAATTGACTACAATGAGACTTTCTCTCCCGTAGCGATGCTTAAGTCCGTCAGAATCATGTTAGCAATAGCTGCATTTTTCGATTATGAAATCTGGCAGATGGATGTCAAAACGGCGTTCCTTAACGGTTTCCTTAAGGAAGAGTTGTATATGATGCAACCCGAAGGTTTTGTCGATCCTGAAAATGCTGACAAGGTGTGCAAGCTCCAGCGATCCATTTATGGACTGGTGCAAGCATCTCGGAGTTAGAACAAACATTTTGATGAGGTGATCAAAGCATTTGGGTTTATACAAGTGGTTGGAGAATCTTGTATTTACAAGAAAGTGAGTGGGAGCTCTGTGGCGTTTCTAATATTATATGTGGATGACATATTACTGATTGGAAACAACGTAGAGCTTTTGGAGAGCATAAAAGGTTACTTGAATAAAAGTTTCTCTATGAAGGACCTACGAGAAGCTGCTTACATTCTAGGCATTAAGATCTATAGGGATAGATCAAAACGCCTGATAGGACTTTCACAAAGCACATACCTTGATAAAGTTTTGAAGAGGTTCAAAATGGAACAGTCCAAGAAAGGGTTCTTGCCAGTGTTACAAGGTGCGAGATTGAGTAAGACTCAGTGCCCAGCAACTGATGAAGATACAGAGCATATGCTCTCCGTCCCCTATGCTTCAGCCATAGGTTCTATCATGTATGCGATGCTGTGCACTAGACCGGATGTTAGCCTGGCCATAAGTATGGCAAGTAGGTTCCAGAGTAATCCAGGAGTGGATCACTGGACAGCGGTCAAGAATATCCTGAAGTACCTGAAAAGGACTAAGGAGATGTTTCTCGTGTATGGAGGTGACGAAGAGCTCGCCGTAAAAGGTTACGTCGATGCAAGCTTTGACGCAGATCTGGACGACTCTAAGTCGCAAACCGGATACGTATTTATTCTTAATGGGGGTGCAGTAAGCTGGTGCAGTTCCAAGCAAAGCGTCGTAGCAGATTCTACATGTGAAGCGGAGTACATGGCTGCCTCGGAGGCGGCTAAGGAGGGTGTCTGGATGAAGCAGTTCATGACGGATCTTGGAGTCGTGCCAAGTGCACTGGATCCGATAACCTTGTTCTGTGACAACACTGGTGCCATTGCCTTAGCAAAGGAACCAAGGTTTCACAAGAAGACCAGACACATCAAACGACGCTTCAACCTCATCCGCGACTACGTTGAGGAGGAGGACGTAAATATATGCAAAGTGCACACGGATCTGAATGTAGCAGACCCGCTGACTAAACCTCTTCCACGGCCAAAACATGATCGACACCAGAACTGTATGGGTGTTAGATTTATTACAATGTAATTCACATGGTGATGTGAGGGCTAGATTATTGACTCTAGTGCAAGTGGGAGACTGTTGGAATTATGCCCTAGAGGCAATAATAAATGTATAGTTATTATTATAATTCCTGTATCAAGATAATAGTTTATTATCCATGCTATAATTGTATTGAATGAAGACTCATTTACATGTGTGGATACATAGACAAAACACCGTCCCTAGCATGCCTCTAGTTGGCTAGCCAGTTGATCGATGATAGTCAGTGTCTTCTGATTATGAACAAGGTGTTGTTGCTTGATAACTGGATCACGTCATTGGGAGAATCACGTGATGGACTAGACCCAAACTAATAGACGTAGCATGTTGATCGTGTCATTTTGTTGCTACTGTTTTCTGCGTGTCAAGTATTTATTCCTATGACCATGAGATCATATAACTCACTAACACCGGAGGAATGCTTTGTGTGTATCAAACGTCGCAACGTAACTGGGTGACTATAAAGATGCTCTACAAGTATCTCCGAAGGTGTTAGTTGAGTTAGTATGGATCAAGACTGGGATTTGTCACTCCGTGTGACTGAGAGGTATCTCGGGGCCCACTCGGTAATACAACATCACACACAAGCCTTGCAAGCAATGTAACTTAGTGTAAGTTGCGGGATATTGTATTACGGAACGAGTAAAGAGACTTGCCAGTAAACGAGATTGAAATAGGTATACGGATACTGACGATCGAATCTCGGGCAAGTAACATACCGAAGGACAAAGGGAATGACATACGGGATTATACAAATCCTTGGCACTGAGGTTCAAACGATAAGATCTTCGTAGAATATGTAGGATCCAATATGGGCATCCAGGTCCCGCTATTGGATATTGACCGAGGAGTCTCTCGGGTCATGTCTACATAGTTCTCGAACCCGCAGGGTCTGCACACTTAAGGTTCGACGTTGTTTTATGCGTATTTGAGTTATATGGTTGGTTACCGAATGTTGTTCGGAGTCCCGGATGAGATCACGGACGTCACGAGGGTTTCCGGAATGGTCCGGAAACGAAGATTGATATATAGGATGACCTCATTTGATTACCGGAAGGTTTTCGGAGTTACCGGGAATGTACCGGGAATGACGAATGGGTTCCGGGAGTTCACCGGGGGGGGGGGGGCAACCCACCCCGGGGAAGCCCATAGGCTTTGGGGAGACACACCAGCCCTTAATGGGCTGGTGGGACAGAGCCAAGGGGGCCTATGCGCCAAGAGAAGGAAATCAAAGGAAAAGAAAAAAAAGAGGGAAGAAGTGGGAAGGGAGGGGGACTCCTCCCACCAAACCAAGTCCAACTCGGTTTGGGGGGGGGGAGTCCTACCCCCCTTGGCTCGGCCGACCCCTTGAGGGTCCCTTGGACCCCAAGGCAAGGTCCCCCTCCCTCCTCCTATATATATGGGGCTTTTAGGGCAGATTTGAGACGACTTTCTCACGGCTGCCCGACCACATACCTCCATAGTTTTTCCTCTAGATCGCGTTTCTGCGGAGCTCGGGCGGAGCCCTGCTGAGACGAGATCATCACCAACCTCCGGAGCGCCGTCACGCTGCCGGAGAACTCTTCTACCTCTCCGTCTCTCTTGCTGGATCAAGAAGGCCGAGATCATCGTCGAGCTGTACGTGTGCTGAACGCGGAGGTGCCGACCGTTCGGTACTAGATCGTGGGACTGATCGCGGGATTGTTCGCGGGGCGGATCGAGGGACGTGAGGACGTTCCACTACATCAACCGCGTTTTCTAACGCTTCTGCTGTACGATCTACAAGGGTACGTAGATCACTCATCCCCTCTCGTAGATGGACATCACCATGATAGGTCTTCGTGCGCGTAGGAAATTTTTTGTTTCCCATGCGACGTTCCCCAACACTATCAACAGGAGGAAAGTAAGTGCTCATTAAATTTTGATACTAGCTATCCTTACTTACTTTATGACATGCTTCAAATTATCAAGAGGACGATGCCAACACATTAACAACCTTCTGCATAAGCTTTCGTGGGGCTCAAAGAAAGGTGAAAGGATGACAACGTGGGCCTCACGGGATGTATGACGCAACCCAAGTTTATGGGAGGCATGGGCATTCATGATACCGAGCTTTTGAATTTGGCTCTCTTGGCTCACCAAGAATGGAGACTATTACAGGAACCCGACTCCCTAAGTGTTCGCATCCTGAAAGCGGACTATTACCCTCATCCTCAATCGTGGATGCATAGATAGGGAATCGTCCATCTCAATTCTGGCATTCAATTGTGGAAGGTCATGACGTCTTGAAGCTAGGTTTGATAAAGTTGATTGTCACTGGCGAGGATAGTAAGGTATCACGGGAGAATTGGAAACCAAGAGATTATAAACTTCGACCTATCTATTCCAAAACAGCAAACCCACTAGAGTTGATAAGTGAACTAATAAATCAAGTGAACGGATGTCGGAACGTGGACATCATTGATGAACATTTTATATCAATGGACAAAAGAAGCAATTCTAAGTATCGCTCTAAGCTCCCGACTCCAGGAAGACTTTTAGTCATGACATTATGATCGTCATGGTTTTTTCTTGGTGTGCTTCGCTTATAGAGTTCTTTCGGCAACGTAGAAACAACACACATACTGGTTGGAGGAGGTCCCATGACACTCTAAACTGACCCGAGAGGGCAACTCTTGGGCAAAGATGTGGCATACTAAGGCCCACTCTAAGGTTGGGGTATTTACCTGGAGGTTGGCACAATCATCGCGGGAGAGGTGCGCAATCGTAGGAAGATGGCAACCACGCCATATTATTCCATTTGTTGTTGTGCGCATGATACTTGGTGCCACTCCTTGTTTAACCATCGTTTGTCGCGGTGTGTGTGGGCATTGTATGATGAATAGCTCACGGAAGTAAACATCTCGAACCGGGCATGTGATCCAAAGTTGTGGCTTTTTGGCTCTTTGATACACTACCACAAGATGAGCTAGCACAGGTACTCGTCACTATGTGGTCAATATGATAGGCGCAACGCCGAGCCATCCATGACTGGGAATTCCAAATCCCCCTAAGTACATCAATTTTCATCAATAAGTTCCTAGAAGATTTACAACAAGCCCATGCATGTGATCTAAATTCTCTAGGAGGCTGCATGTAATAGTCGTGAGTCGGACCAAATGACTACGACCACCAACCAAGATAAATGTTGATGGGGCTTTGAAGTGAACATGTGACCACGGGGCAGTTTCACCTATCTGTCGAGACTACACTAGGAGGTATTTGGGAGCGTCAACGGTCATTTTCTAGGGCTCCACTCACCCAGACGGTTTAGAAGTGCATGCATGCAGTGAAGCTCTATCCCTTGTCATGGATCTTAAACAATCTTTTATCCTGGTCGCCTGTTGATAACCCACAAGTATAGGGGATCGCAATAGTTTTCGAGGGTAGAGTATTCAACCCAAATTTATGGATTCGACACAAGGGGAGCCAAAGAATATTCTCGAGTATTAGTAGCTGAGTTGTCAATTCAACCACACCTGAAAGACTTAATATCTGCAGCAAAGTATTTAGTAGCAAAGTAGTATGGAAGTAACGGTAATGGTGGCAAACGTGTCAGTAGCAATTTTGTAGTGATTGTAACAATAGCAACGAAAAAGTAACTTAGAAAAGACCAATATGTGGAAAGCTCGTAGGCAATGGATCAATGATGGATAATTATGTCGGATGTCGTTCATCATGCAACAATCATAACATAGGGTGATACAAAACTAGCTCCAATTCATCAATGTAATGTAGGCATGTGTTCCATATATAGTCATACGTGCTTATAGAAAAGAACTTGCATGACATCTTTTGTCCTACCCTCCCAAGGCAGCGGGGTCCTAATGGAAACTAAGGGATATTAAGTCCTCCTTTTAGTAGAGAGCCAGACCAAAGCATTAGAACTTAGTGAATACACGAACTCCTCAAATTACGGTAATCACCTAAAAGAATCCGAGTTATTGTCACCTTAGGGGATGCAGATCATAACTCGTAATAGGTGTCTACAACTTACAAGATAGGATCAAGAACACATATATATTCATGAAAACATAATAGGTTCAGATATGAAATCATGGCACTCGGGCCCAAGTGACAAGCATTAAGCATAGAAAAGTTATAGCAACATCAATCTGAGAACATAATGGATACTAGGGATCAAACCCTAACAAAACTAACTCGATTACATGATAGATCTCATCCAACCTATCACCGTCCAGCAAGCCTACGATGGAATTGCTCACGAACGATGGAGAGCATCATGAAATTGGTGATGTAGGATGGTTGGTGATGACGACATTGTCGATTTCCCCTCTCCGGAGCCCAAATGAGACTCCAGATCTGCCCTCCCGAGGAAGAACAGGAGGTGACGGTGACTCCGTATCGTAAAATGCGATGAACTCTTCTCTCTGATTTTTTTCTCCGCGGATAGGAATATATAGAAGTGGAAACGAGGTCGATGGAGAATCAGGGGCCCCACACGCCAGGGGGTGCGGCCAAGGGGGGGGGGGGGCGCCCTGCAGGCTTGTGGCCTAGGGTGGCCCCTCTCCGGTAGATTCTTTCGACAGTATTTTTTATTATATCCAAAAATATTCTCCATAAATTTTTAGGTCAATCCGAGAACTTTTATTTCTGTAGAAAAATAACACCAAGGCAATTCTATTGAAAACAACATTAGTCCGGGTTAGTTTCATTCAAATCATGCAAATTAGAGTCCAAAACAAGGTCAAAAGAGTTTGCAAAAGTAGATACGTTGGAGACGTATCAACTCCCAAAATCTTAAACGTTTGCTTGTCCTCAAGTAATTCAGTTGATAAACTGAAAGTGATAAAGAAAATTTTTACAAACTCTGTTTGATCTTGTTGTTGTAAATATGTCTAACTTATGTTCAGATTTTTAGCTCAAGTTATAGACTAACCACATTCACAATAATATTTAGGTCTCATATTTGCTTATATCAATGGCATAATGAACTAGCAAGCAATAATAATAAGTCTCAAATGACAACAATTTAATCAAAACAATCATAAAACAATATGATAAACTGGTATCTCGCTAGCCCTTTCTGAGATCGCAAAACATAAATGCAGAGCACCTCCGAAGAACAAGGACTGACTAGACATTGTAATTCATGGTAAAAGATATCCAGTCATACTCATACTCAATATAAATTAATAACAAAGCATACAGATGACGGGGGTACTCTCTAACTGGTGCCTTTTTATAAGAAGAGGATGACTCAATAGTTAAGTAAAATAGATAGGCCCTTCGCAGAGGGAAGCATTGATTTGCAGAGGTGCCACAGCTCGAGCTTTTAAAACAGGGATGAATCAAAATTTTGGGTGGTATGCTTTAATTGGTAACATAACAACTAAGAGATCTCAATATCTTTCATGCTAAATACATTATAGGCGGTTCCCAAACAGAATGGTAAAGTTTTTACTCCCCCTCCACCAATCAATCACATTCCACGGCGGGTCGAATCCACGGGTACCGTCCATACAAACAACAATCCCGGGGGAGTTTTGCTTCATTAAATTGATTTGAATTTTGAGCATGGAACTGGGCATCCCGATTAGCAACCACTTTCTCGTGAATGATAGTGAATCAACACATATCTTGAGAATAACCCACCTAGCATGGAAGATACTGATAGCCCCTAGTCACCACATGAGCGATTCGGGCATACAATGCAGAATATTTATTTGAAAGTTTAGAGTATGGCACATGCAAATTTACTTGGGACGCCAGGTAAATACCGCATATAGGTAGGTATGGTGGACTCATATGGAACAACTTTGGGTTTATGGAAATGGATGCACAAGCAGTATTCCCGCTTAGTACAAGTGGAGGCTAGCAAGAGACTGGGAAGCAACCAACTAGAGAGCGAAAACAGTCACAAACATGCTTTGAGACTAACCAACATTGAGTGCAAGCATGAGTAGGATATAAATCACCATGAATATAAACATCATAGAGGCTATGTTGGTTTTGTTTCAACTACATGCGTGAACATGTGCCAAGTCAAGCCACTCGAATCATTCGGAGGAGGATACCATTCTATCATACTACATCACAACCATTTTAATATGCATGTCGACACTCAAGACACACCATTATTCACTCCTGGCTAATTAAGCATGGCATAAGTAACTATAATCTCTAATTGTCATTGCAAACATGTTCAATCCATAACGAGCTGAATCCAGAACGATGAGCTAATCATATTTACGAAAACAAAATAGGTTGAGTTCATACCAGCTTTTATCCATCTCCGTCACTTCATCATATATCGTCATTATCGCCTTTCACTTGCACGACCGAACAGTGTGAAAAGTAATAATTATAGTGCACATGCATTGGACTAAGCTGGAATCTGCAAGCAATAACTAAAGGAGAAGACAAGGTAGTATGAACTCTCTGATAGATAAGCATAATGAATATGAGAGCCACTCAACATGTCATCGTGGTCTTCTCCTTACGACCCAAAGAAGAAAGAAAAACTATTTACACGGGAAAGCCCGCAACAAGCAAAAGAAGAAAAAAAATATTTTTGGGTTTTATTTTAACACTACAACTAAACAAACTAGAAGGTAAAGCTAGAACTTTTTTTTTGGATTTTATCAAGGTTAATGAAACACACAAGAAGAAAACAAAAGGAAGAAATAAACTACCATGGACGATACAAGGAAAAAGTATGAATACCGACAACTGGAATGAGTGTGTGAACATGAATGTAATGTCGGTGAGGAATACGTACTCCCCCAAGCTTAGGCTTTTGGCCTAAGTTGGTCTAAGGCCATGGCTCGCCCACATAATATCCAAAGTCATAGTTGGGGTTGTACAAGGCTGCGATAGCTACCTCCTGAACGACTTCAGCATGGAGGCGAGCGTCTTTCGCCTCTCTCTCCTACACGTCTGCCTCCTCTCTGGTTATGAAGTACCTTTGTTTTTCCTGAAAGTTAAAGAAGACCGGAGCAGGAAGGGTAATATGGACATCATGATGTCTATCAAAAATTAGTCGATATAGGAGATGTTGTTCATATCTCTCGAGGAACTGGTAGCACACCATAGCCTCATAATCAAGAAAAGCATGTGGTAGCTCAATATCATTCTCCTTTATAGGTATCCTAAGATAATTGGCTACACGGGTGGCATAAATTCCACCAAAGAAATCTCCATCCTTGGCATTTTTTGTAGCCTCCTAGCAATAATAGCTCCTAAGTTATATTGTCTATCACCCATGACCACACTCTTAAGAATACTAAGGTCAGTTACACGAAGGTGGCTATGCTCATGCTTACCATTAATATTTCTACCTATGAAGAGAGCAAGATAATGTATGGCAGGAAAATGAATGCTCCCCAAGGTAGCCTGTGTAATATTTCTAGTTTCTCCCACGGTGATGCTAGCAAGAAAATCATTATATTCGGCTTTGTGAGGATCACCAAAGCTACCCCATTGTAGAATTTTGCATGCATGGTTAAAATCTTCTAGGTCCATAGTATAAGATTCATCATAAAGATTAAATAGAACGGAATGCGTATTACGCCTGGATGAAAATTCAAACCTCCGCACGAATGAATCAGTGAGTTGATAATATTGCTTGCATTGGTCTGAAACAAAATCTTCAAGGCTAACATTTTGTATGTACGCGTAAAATTCTTCCTTGAATCCAGCCTGGACCATGAATGATTCCCATGGCCATTCACAAGGCCGCACTTGAGATTCCCTTGGGTCTTCAAGGTCGAGCTCACATATCGCGAGTCTCGGGGTCTTCTTGCTCGAGGAACCACCTTGGTATATTTTCCTTAACATTTTTATTTCTCTGAAAAATAAATCTGAAATTTTTAGTGACTTCACATAAGAATGAACAAAACTCAATCAAAGCTTATAGCAACTACTCCTACAAGTGCCTAGAAGCTATATCATGCATCAAAAGTACTTGGGACCCTACAAATTTGACATGCAAGCTCAAGAACAATGTCACCACAACACCAAGATTTTGCAAAATAAAAAGCACTAGAACAAAAACTAATTGGTCCACTAGAGGAGTCACATACCGATGAACAATCCCCTAAAATGTTTTGCAAATGGAGCTTTGAGCAAGGAGATCGAAAATGGCAGCAAGATGAGCTAAATCACGTGTTTGAGCAATGGGGGGATTTTTTTTATAGAGGAAGAAGGAGTGGATGGGTACTGGAATAAGTGAAGGGGCCCCAAGTGGCACCCACAAGCCAGGGGGCGCGCCCAGGGGGTGGCCGCGCCCTGCAGGCTTGTGGCCCACTGGTGCAGTCCCCTAATGTATTCTTAGTGCCAGAAATTCTTAAATATTCCAGAAAAATTCATACTAAATTTTCAGGGCGTTCTGAGAACTTTTATTTTCAGGTAATTTTTCTATTGTACGGATAAAACGGAAAATAGAGAAATAATAACTTTTTTACTAAAATGAAACTAAAGAACAAAAATAAAAGTTGGGTACAAAAGTTTGTGCTTTCTAAATTCACCCATCTCATGCCCGTCAAAAAGAATCCATCAATAAGGTTGATCAAGTCTTACTGATAAACTTTTTTCGAATGACATGGAACCAGAGAACTTTTGAATAACACTAGGTTACCTCGATGGGGATATGCATGTCCCCTACAATAAGTATATCATATTTCTTCTTATTGTAGAAGAGGGAATTCAAAGTCTCCAATAGTGAACGTTGGAATTTTTTCAATGGGGTTGATGCTATGAACTTGAGATTGTTTCTTCGGAAAGTGTACCATATGCTCATTACCATTAACATGAAAAGTGGCATTGCCTTTGTTGCAATCAATAACAGCCCCTGCAGTATTCAGAAAGGGTCTACCAAGGATGATCGAAAATTTGTCGTCCTCGGGAATATCAAGAATAACAAAGTTTGTTAGGATAGTGACGTTTGCAACCATAACAGGCACGTCCTCACAAATACTGATGGGTAAAGCAGTTGATTTGTGAGCCATTTGCAGAGATATTTCAGTAGGTGTCAACTTATTCAGGCCAAGTCTACGGTATAAAGAGAACGACCTAACACTGACACGAGCTCCAAGGTCAGATAAAGCAGTTTTAACATAATTTCCTTTAATAGAGCATGGTATAGCGGGTACTCCGGGATCTCTAATTTCTTTGGTATTCCACCCTTACATGTGTAATTAGCAAGCATGGTGGAGATATCAGCTTCTAGTATCTTTCTTTTATTAATAACAATATCTTTCATGTACTTAACATAGAGAGACATTTTCAGAATATCGGTTAAGCGCATACGTAAAAAGACAGGTCTCAGCATTTCAGCAAAGCGCTCAAAATCCTCATCATCCTTCTTTTTGGATGGTTTAGGAGGAAAGGGCATGGGTTTCTAAACCCATGGTTCTCTTTCTCTACCATGCTTCCTAGCAACAAAATCTCTTCTATCATATCCCTTATTCTTATGTTGTGGGTTATCAAGATCAATAATAGGTTCAGTCTACACATCATTGTCATTACTAGGTTGAGCATCGACATGAACATCATCATTAATATTATCACTAGGTTCATGTTCATTACCAGATTGTGTCTCAACATCAGAAATAGAGATATTATTTGGGTTTTCATGTGACTCTATAATAGGTTCACTAGCAGCATGCAAAGTCCTATCATCATTCTTTTTGTTTTTATTATAAGGACTAGGTGCATCAATATTAACTCTCCGAGAATCTTGCTCAACTCTCTTAGGATGGCCCTCGGGATACAAAGGTTCCCGAGTCATTCTACCACCTCTAGTCACAACTCACTACTCGAATTTATAATTTTTCCGTCTCCCATGGCTGATGGCAAAGGGGGGAACCACGGACGACAAAGGCTTTGCCGTCCAACAGCAGACGGCAAAGTAGACAGCAAAAAAAAAATCCGGTGAAGAGGTTCTTTGCCGTCTTCTTTTGTAAAGCGGACGGCAAAAAATCTTTGCCATGCGGGGGCAGACGACAAATTAAATGGGACGACAGATCCACCAACGGCCCCGTTAAGTGTTAACGGCAGGCCTCCCCTCTTTGCTGTCTTCCGTCCCCCCTTTGCCAGGAGGGGGCTGACGGCAAAGGGGGGAACCAGTCCCTCTCTCCCCCCTCTTTGTCGTCTACCCTACCCCCCCTTTGCCATGAGGGGGCTGACGGCAAAGGGGGAACCAACCCCTCTCTCTCCCCTCTTTGCCGTCTGCCCTCCCCCTTTGCCATGAGGGGGCTGACGGCAAAGGGGGGAACCAGCCCCTCTCTCCCCCTCTTTGCCGTCTGCCCTCCCTCCTTTGCCATGTGGGGGCAGACGGCAAAGAGGGGAACCAACCCCTCTCTCTCCCCTCTTTGCCGTATGCCCTCCCCCCTTTGCCATGTGGGGGCAGACGACAAAGGGGGGAACCAGCCCCTTTTTATTTTACTTCTTATTATATCCAGCAATTTTCACAATAATCAGGATATATATATATATATATATATATATATTTGACAAAAATAAATTTGCTTTCGTACTCATAAGCATATTAAAATAACTTTCATCCATAGTACATACATATTATGCAAGTTGCGTCCGTACCAACCATATATTACACCAGTTTCATCCACATGCATACAAAGTTTCATATATATCCATATACTACAATAGTTTCAATACAAGCTTCTGTGAAGCCATGGTACAAGAAATCATATTCAAGCATTCCATCAATATAATCCAAGCTTCCCGTGAAGTGAATGTAATCTGCAAAATGACAAATAAGAAAGTTAGAAGAATAATACTAGATGAAGAAGTATATATAGGTTATTTCGGAGAGAACTTAGCTAAGTATAGGCCATTTAATAGCTAAGTTAGGTGTAATAGGTCATCTTGGAGCTACATAGCCTTATTATGTCATTTAGGAGAGAACTTAGCTAAGTCTAGGCCATTCTAGAGCTAACTTGGATACAATATGTCATTTTGTAGCCAACTATGATTATTAATCCATTTTGACCTTATTATGTCATTTTGGAGCTAAATTAGTCATTTTAATGAGCTAACCAAGGTTCTTATGATGTTTTTACCTAACTATGCTAATTATGTCATTTTGGAGGATAATTAGCTAAGTATGTCTTTGTTGGGGAAAATAACCTATGTAGAAGAAGAAAGAGAAGAAGCAAGAAGAGAAGAAGCAAGAAGAGAAGAAGAAGGAGAAGAAAAATAATAATAATAAGAAGGAGGAGGAGAAGGAGAAGGAGAAGGAAGAGGAGAAGAAGAAGAAAAGAAGAAGGACAAGAAGAAGGAGAAGAAGGAGGAGAACAAGGAGAAGGAGCTTCTCTCCTCCTTCTCCTTCTTCTCCTTCTCCTTCTTCTTCTCTTCTTCTTCTTCTTCCTTCTTTTCATTTTTCCTCTTTCTTCTCCTCTTGTCCCCTTCTTCGGGCTAAATTAGCTAATTATGCCTTTTTGGAGCTAATTATGTCATTTTGAGGATAATTAGGTAAGTATAGGTCATGTTCTATTAAATAGACCATTTTGGAGCTAACTAAGCTAATTATGTCATTTAGGTGGAAGCCTAGCTAACTATATGTCATTTCGGAGCTACTTGCGTAAAATATGTCATTCGGAGCAAACTATGCTTATTAAGCCATTTTGGATCTAGCTAAGCTAATTATAGGCCATTTAATACCTAAGTTAGGGGAATAGGTCATCTTGGAGCTACGTAAGCCTTATTATGTCATTTAGGAGGGAACTTAGCTAACTATAGGTCATTTTTTATTAAATAGGTCATTTTGGAGCTAACTAAGCTAATTATGTCATTTAGGTGGAAGCCTAGCTAACTATAGGTCGTTTCGGAGCTCACTTGGGTTAAATATGTCATTTAGGAGCTAACTATGCTTATTAAGCCATATTGGAGCTAAATTGGCTAATTATATCATTTAGGTGGAAGCCAAGCTAAGTATATAATATGCATGAGCTAACCAAGGTTCTTATGCCATTTTGAGCTTATTATTTCATTTTTAGCTAAATTGGTCATTTTAATGAGCTAACCAAGGTTCTTATGATGTTTTCACCTAACTAAGATAATTATGTCATTTTGTAGGATAATTAGCCAATTTAGTCTTTGTTGGATGAGTCTAAGCTACGTCGAAGAAGAGAAAGAGAAGAAGCAAGAAGATAAGAAGAAGTAAAAGAAGAAGGAGGAGGAGGAGGAGGAGGAGGAGAAGGAGAAGGAAGAGGAGAAGAAGAAGAAAAGAAGAAGGACAAGAAGGAGCAAAAGGAGGAGAAGAAGGAGAAGGAGCTTCTCTCCTCCTCCTTCTTCTTCTCCTTCTTCTTCCTCCTTCTCCTTCTCCTTGTTCTTATCTTCTTCTTCTTCTCTTCTTCTTCTTCTTCCTTCTTTTCATTTTTCCTCTTTCATCTCCTCTTGTCCCCTTTCTTTGGGCTAAATTAGCTAATTATGCCTTTTTGTAGCTAATTATGTCATTTCGAGGATAATTAGCTAAGTAAAGGTCATGTTTTATTAAATAGACCATTTTGGAGCTAAGTAAGCTAATTATGTCATTTAGGTGGAAGCCTAGCTAACTATAGGTCATTTCGGAGCTAACTTGGGTAAAATAGGTCATTCCGGAGCAAGCTATGCTTATTAAGCCATTTTGGATCTAGCTAAGCTAATTATAGGCCATTTAATACCTAAGTTAGGGGGAATAGGTCATCTTGGAGCTACATAAGCTTATTATGTCATTTAGGAGAGAACTTAGCTAACTATAGGTCATTTTTTATTAAATAGGTCATTTTGGAGCTAACTAAGCTAATTATGTCATTTAGTTGGAAGCCTAGCTAACTATAGGTCGTTTCGGAGCTCACTTGGGTTAAATATGTCATTTAGGAGCTAACTATGCTTATTAAGCCATATTGGAGCTAAATTGGCTAATTATATCATTTAGGTGGAAGCCAAGCTAAGTATATAATATTCATGAGCTAACCAAGGTTCTTATGCCATTTTGAGCTTATTATTTCATTTTTAGCTAAATTGGTCATTTTAATGAGCTAACCAAGGTTCTTATGATGTTTTCACCGAACAAAGCTAATTATGTCATTTTGTAGGATAATTAGCCAATTTAGTCTTTGTTGGATGAGTCTAAGCTATGTAGGAGAAGATAAAGAGAAGAAGCAAGAAGAGAAGAAGAAGTAAAAGAAGAAGGAGGAGGAGGAGGAGAAGGAGAAGGAAGAGGAGAAGAAGAAGAAAATAAGAAGGAGAAGGAGAAGGAGAAGGAGGAAGAAGAAGGAGAAGAAGGAGAAGGAGGAGCTCCTTCTCCTTCTTCTCCTCCTTCTTCTCCTTCTTCTTGTCCTTCTTCTTCTCTTCTTCTTCCTCTCTTCTTCTTCTTCTTCCTTCTTTTCATTTTTCCTCTTTCTTCTCCTCTTGTCCCCTTCTTCGGGCTAAATTAGCTAAGAATGCCTTTTTGGAGCTAATTATGTCATTTCGAGGATAATTAACCAAGTATAGGTCATGTTTTATTAAATAGACCATTTTGGAGCTAACTAAGCTAATCATGTCATTTAGTTGGAAGCCTAGCTAACTATAGCTCATTTCGGAGCTAACTTGGGTAAAATGTGTCATTCCGGAGCAAACTATGCTTATTAAGGCCTTTTGGATCTACCTAAGCTAATTATAGGCCATTTAATACCTACATTAGGGGGAATAGGTCATCTTGGAGCTAAATTAGCCTTATTATGTCATTTAGGAGAGAACTTAGCTAACTATAGGTCATTTTTTATTAAATAGGTCATTTTGGAGCTAACTAAGCTAATTATGTTATTTAGGTGGAAGCCTAGCTAACTATATGTCGTTTCGGAGCTAACTTGGGTTAAATATGTCATTTTGGAGGATAATTAGCTAAGTATATGTCATTTTGGAGCTAATTATGTCATTTCGAGGATAATTAGCTAAGTATATGTCATTTTTATTAAATAGACCATTTTGGAGCTAAGTAAGCTAATTATGTCATTTAGGTGGAAGCCTAGCTAACTATAGGTCATTTAGGTGGGCGCACAAGAAATAAATATATAATTCATCATCTATATTCATACGCTAATCTAGTTTGTCAGTTTTATTACGTCCATGCAACCTACACGCTAATAGGTAAAGATAGGTCCTATTCCCACCGAGTATGTGTAGATTGGGTTCGTTTTCCCATGCTCTGCTCCAGATGCAAAGCAGAATTTCGGCAGCACCTCGCCGCTGTTTCTTGATACACGTCTCGGCAATAAGCAGAGAGGATGTGTACCCGGAGAACAACAGGGAGGCACTGACGAAATTCTGCATCAGATCCAGAGCACAGCATAAGGGAAAACGAACCCAATCTACACATACTCGGGCTATCCATGGATAATGTTTGACAATTCGAAAGGATGGCAGTTATAAATATGCAAAGAAATGCATATTTATAGATGTCGCCCTTTCGAACGGGAGACGCATACTGGTCACGCATACTCATGATTGAAGAAACCTATAGCTAGCAAGTTCCATCGGCACGAAGACCGGGACAGAGCAAATTAAGGGGGTAGGAGGAGAAGTCATTTGTGCTCACCAACAAACGCAGGGGCGGAGCTCGTCCAACGCACGTGGAGGCCATCGAACAACTGCACATTGAAATTCACACGATCAACACAAATATGATGTTTTTATAATTAACATAATCAGAAAATATATGACCTAACTCATAATTTACAAAACTATGACCCCGTGCGCCTCTAGAATATATGGGCTAATTATGCCATTTTGGACTTATTATGTCATTTTGGAGCTAAATGGGCTAATTATGCCATTTTGGACTTATTATGTCTTCTTCTCTTCTTCTCTTCTCGTCTTCTCTTCTCTTCTTCTTCTTCTTCTTCTTCTTCTTCTTCTTCTTCCTTCTTTTCCTTTTTCCTCTTCTTATTCTTCTTCTTCTTCTTCTTCCTTCTTTTCCTTTTTCCTCTTCTTTCTTCTTCTCCTCCGTCCTCTTACTTCTTCTTCTTTTTCTTCTTCTTCTTCTTCTTCTTCTTCTTCTTCTTCTTCTTCTTCTTCTTCTTCTTCTTCTTCTTCTTCTTCTTCTTTCTCCTCCTCCTCCTCCTCCTCCTCCTCGTCTTCTTCTTCTTCTTCTTCTTCTTCTTCTTCTTCTTTTCCTTCATCTTTTCCTTCTTCTTCTTCTAATTCTTTTCTTCTTCTCCTTTTTTCTTTTTCATTTTCCCTTCTTTTTTTCTTCTTTTTTCTTCTAACCTAACTAACTAACCTAATTGACCTAATAAACTAACCTAATGAAAAATAAAACTAACCTAATTATAAACTAACCAAATTAACCGAAACAAAAAACATAAAAACTGGAAAAAAGGGGCGACCGACGGTGGTACTCACCGGCGGGGGCGGTGGGGCGGTAGTGGCACCGGGGGGCGGTAGGGGCATTGGGGGCGCCTGGCATGGCAGGGGCGCCGGCTTGGTGGATGAGGGGCAGGGGTGGGGTGGGGTGGGTGGGGTGGGGGAGTGGTGGAGGGAGGAGTGCCGGCGAGGGGTGGAGTGGGGTGGGGTGGGGGAGCGGCATAGGGAGGAGAGGGCGGGTGAGGTGTGGAGTGGGGGGCGGCATAGGGAGGAGAGGGCCGGCGAGGGGTGGGGTGGGGGTGGGCTCCGGCGGTGCGGCGGCCGTGTTGGGGTGGGCCGGGGCAGGGTGGGGGCCGGAGCGGCTCCGATGGTGCGACGGCGGTGCTGGGGTGGGGTGACGGCGCTGGAGAGAGAGCGGTGTGGTTGAGGTGGAGAGAGGGGAGAGATAGTGGGAGAGAGAGTGGGGGAGTGGGTGGGGATGACGAATGTTAGGGGTCCATCCCCTTTGCCGTCTGCAGCGGACGACAAAGGTAGTTAGGCAGACGGCGAAGGGGTGGGGTGGGGACGTTATCCTCAAATCTTTGCCGTCTGCCTTCACTACCTTTGCCGTCGGTTGACAAACGGCAAAGAGGTGGTGTGGGGTGGGGTGGTCTCCGGCAGTTAGCCTCAGATCTTTGTCGTGTGCCTCGAGCTTCTCTGCCGTCGGTTGGCACACGACAAAGAGGTGGCTGATGGCAAATAGGTTTTTTGCCATCAGCCATATCTTTACCGTGTGTTTTCTCAAAGCTGACGGCATAGAGGTTCTTTGCCGTCTGCTGGCTGATGGCAAAGATGTGGGAGACGACAAATAACTGAATTCCAGTACTGACTCTAACATAATGATCATTGTTCTTGCTAGTCATCTCATTGAGCAAATCATTTTGTGCCTTAAGTACATGTTCTACTTGAGTAGTTACCATGGAAGCATGTTTACTAGTAAGCCTAAGGTCATTGACAGTTCTACTCATATAATCACCCAAACGATCAAGCATGTATGCATTATGCTTCAATTGTCTACTGACACGTCTACGTCGTATCTACTTTTCAAACTCTTTTGCCCTTGTTTTGGACTCTAATTTGCATGATTTGAATGGAACTAACCCGGACTAACGCTGTTTTCAGCAGAATTGCCATGGTGTTGTTTTTGCGCAGAAATAAAAGTTCTGGGAATGACCTAGAAATTTACGAGGATTTTTGTGTGGAATATATAAAAAATACTGGCGCAAGAATCAACCGGAGGGGTGGAGCGAGGAGCCCACAAGCCCACTAGGCGCGGGCCCCCGTGGCCGCGCCTAGCAGGCTTGTGGGGCCCTCGAAGCTCCACCGCCTCCAACTCCAGCTCTATTTAGTCCCTTTCGTCTGGAAAAAAAATCAAGGAGGAGAGTTTATCGCGTTTTACGATACGGAGGCGCCGCCACCACCTGTTCTTCCTCTGGAGGGCAGATCTGGAGTCCGTTCTAGGCTCCGGAGAGGCGAGATCGTCGCCATCATCATCACCAACCTTCCTTCATCGACAATTCCATGATGCTCTTCACCGTTCGTGAGTAATCTCATCGTAGGATTGCTGGATGGTGATGGGTTTGATGAGATCTATCATGTAATCAAGTTAGTTTTGACGGGGATTGGTCCCTAGTATCCACTATGTTCTGAGATTGCTGTTGCTACTACTTTGCCATGCTTAATGCTTGTCAATAGGAGCCGAGTGCCATGATTTTATATCTGAACCTATTATGTTCTCGTCAATATATGTGTGTTCTTGATCCTATCTTGCAAGTTGTAGTCACCTACTATGTGTTATGACCCGGCAACCCCGGAGTGACAATAGCCGAAACCACTCTCGGAGATGACCATAGTATGAGGAGTTCATGTATTCACTAAGTGCTAATACTTTGTTCCAGTTCTCTATTAAAAGGAGAACCTTAATATCCCGTAGTTTCCATTAGGACCCCGCTGCCATGGGATGGATGGACAATAGATGTCATGCAAGTTCTTTTCCCTAAGCACGTATGACTAGATACAGAATACATGCCTACATTACATTGACGAACTGGAGCTAGTTACATATCTCTCCATGTTATAGTTGTTGCATGATGAATATCATCCAGCATAATCATCCATCACCGATCCAATGCCTACGAGTTTTTCCTACTGGTCGTTGCTACTATTACTTTGTCGCTACTGTTGTCACTTCTACTACTGTTACTTTGTTGCTACTGCTGTCACTGCTGCTACTGGTTACTGTTGTTATCACACTACTCTGCTACTGATACTTTGCTGCAGATACTTAGTCTTTCAGGTGTGGTTGAATTGACAACTCAACTTCTAATACTTGAGAATATTCTTTGGCTTCCCCTTGTGTTGAATCAACAAATTTGGGTTGAATATTCTACCCTCAAAAACTGTTGCGATCCCCTATACTTGTGGGTTATCAAGACTATTTTCTGGCGCTGTTGTCGGGGAGGCCTAGCTCTATTGTCTGAGTCACTTGGGATTTACGTCTGTTGATCACTATGAGGAATCCGAGAGATCCAAAAACTAAAGTATTTCCCTCGACTACGAGGACACGTAAGGAACTGCCATCTAGCTCTGCACTTGATTCACCTTTAGTTATGAGTAAGTTTGCGACACCACCTCCTGCTAGAAATTTTGATAAGTCGCATGTACTTGATGATGCTACTTCTGCTGTCCATGATGCTTGTGATGATGCTTTGCTTGATACTGCTTTGCCACTAGGTGCATTCCTTGATGCACAAATTGCTAGAGTTGCTACTAGATGTGATGATACTTCCAAACTGCTGAGATTATTGAAGTAGAACCTGCTATTTCACCTGTTAGAACTAGCTCTCCCAGATATGAATTGCCTGATATGCCCGAGGGTTATGTTATGGATGGAGAGATAGCTGAGGACTTTCTTGCTTGTAAGGATAGCTATAATGTTGAGAAATTACTGCACAAGTGGAAAGAAAAATATTTGAACGCTAGGATGAAATACGACCCGAAGTTTGCTACTTCGCCTATCTTTGTGACCGATAAGGATTATGAATTCTCTCTCGACCCTGAGTTAATCACTCTGGTCGAATCTGATCCTTTTCACGGTTATGAGTCCGAAACGGTTGTAGCACATCTTACCAAACTGCACGATATAGCCACCCTATTCACAAGTGAGGAAAAGATCCGCCACTACTATATCCTCAAGCTGTTTCCTTTCTCGCTAAAGGATGATGCTAAGACTTGGTTCACTTCTCTTGCTCCTCGTTGTGTGAGTAGCCCCCAGGACATGGTCTACTACTTCTGTGAAAAATATTTCCCTGCCCATAAGAAGCAAGCTGCCTTGCAGGAAATATACAACTTTGCGCAAGTTGAAGAAGAGAGTCTCCCACAAGATTGGGGGAGGCTCGTCCAGCTATTGAATGCTTTGCCTGATCACCCTCTTGAAAAGAATGAAATACTTGATATCTTCTATAATGGACTAACCGATGCTTCTAAGTACCACCTAGATAGTTGTGCCGGTTGTGTTTTTAGGGAACGAACTGTGGAACAAGCTGAGATTCTATTGAACAATATCTTGTGCAATGAGAACGCTTGGACTATTCCCGAACCACCTCCGAAGCCAACTCCTAAGAAAAGAGGTATTCTATTCCTTAGTCCTGAAGATATGCAAGAAGCTAAGAAATCTATGAAAGAGAAAGGCATTAAATCTGAAGATGTCAAAAATCTACCACCTATCGAAAAGATCCATGGTCTTGATGACCCGACACAGGTAGTAGAGGTAAATTCTCTTCGTAGATTCAATGAGAGTGACATTCCTTTTGATAAACCTGCTAGCTTATGCCTGGATGAATTCGATAACTTTGTTGCCAAACAACAAAGTTTCAATGATTATGTTAGCAGTCAATTGGAACAGAATGCTCGAATGCTTAGTCATTTAAGTGCTTGTTTGGACAGAAACGTCAATGATCTTAAGCTGTTGAGTAAACATGCCTCTATGGTTACTACTCAGGTAGAACAAGTACTTGAGGCTCAAAATGACTTGCTCAATGAGTTGAATGACAATTCTATCAGAGTCGTCACTAGAGGCAGTAGAATGACCCAGGAACCTTTGTATCCTGAGGGTCATCCTAAGAGAATTGAACAAGATTCTCAAGGAGTTATCAATGATGCACCTAGTCATCCTAGGAAGAAGAAGAAAGATGATAGGAACTTTTATGCTAGCAACCCCGTTGCTGTTACACCTGAGAGTCCAAACGATGTTTGTGTTTCTGATGCTGAAACACAATCTGGTGATGAACATGAGCCTAATGATAATATCGATAGTGATGTTCATGTTGATGCTCAACCTAGCAATGATAAGGATGTGGAGATTGAACCAGCTGATCTTGATAACCCACAACCTAAGAATAGGAGATACGATAAGAACGATTTCACTACTAGGAAGCATGGTAAAGAAAGGGAACCATGGGTTCAGAAACCCATGCCCTTTCCTCCCAAACCATCCAAGAAAAAGGATGATGAGGATTTTGAGCGATTTGTTGAAATGATTAGACCTGTCTTTCTGCAAATGCGTTTGACATATATGCTCAAAATGTCTCCGTATGCTAAGTACATGAAGGATATTGTGACTAATAAGAGGAGGATACCTGAGGATTAGATTTCCACCTTGCTCGCTAATTATACCTTCAAGGGTGGAACTCCTAAGAAACTAGGTGATCCCGGAGTGCCCACTATACCTTGCTCCATTAAAGGAAACTACGTTAGAACTGCTTTATGCGACCTTGGAGCCGGTGTTAGTGTTATGCCTCTCTCTCTTTATCGTAGACTTGAACTGGATAAGTTGACACCCACTGAAATCTCTCTGCAAATGGCCGACAAATCAACTCCTTTCCCTATCGGCATTTGCGAGGATGTGCCTATTGTGGTTGCTAACATCACTATCTTAACAGACTTTGTTATTCTGGATATTCCCGAGGATGATGCCATGGCGGTCATCCTTGGAAGACCCTTTTTAAACACCGCAGGGGCTGTTATTGATTGCAACAAAGGCAATGTCACTTTCCATGTCAATGGTAATGAGCATACGGTGCACTTTCCGAAGAAACAATATCGAGTACATTGCATCAATGCTATTGAAAAAACTCCATCGATTCTTATTGGGAGCTTTGAATGCCCTATACCTACTGTCAAGATGAAGTATGATTTGCATGTTGGGGATATGCACATCCCCATTGAGGTAACCTAGTGACTATTCAAAAATTCTCCGTTCTTTTTTATGTGATTCGAAAAAGTTTGTCAAGGAGACTTGATCAACCTCATTGACGGATTTCTTTCGATAACCATGAGACGGATGAATCGAGGGGTCACAACCCTTTGTTCCAAGCTTTCACCTTCGGTTGCTTAGAAGAAAAATGATAGACTTAGCTTTAGTGTCTCCTGTTTTCTGTTTTTTGCGTCCTGTAGAAAAGTGTCCCGAAAATAAAAGTTCTTCGAATGCCGTGAAAATCAAGTATGGTTTTTTCTGGAATTTTTGAAAAATTCTGAGACGGAGAGCTAGTCAGGGGATGCACGAGTGGGCCACAAGCCTTGGAGGCACGGGCACCCCCGTGGACACGCCTACCAGGCTTGTGGGGCCCACGTGTCCCCCCTCCACTTATTCTAGCTCCCATCTCCTTCTCCTACCTCCAGAAAAAATCATTTCGCAGCTCAAACCTGTGTTCTTGCTCTTCTTGCTGCGATTTTCGATGTCCTTGTGCAAAGCCCCATTCACCAAACTGTTTTGGGCAAATTGCTCCTTGGTATGTGACTCCTCCATTGGTCCAATTAATTATTGCTCTAGTGCCTTATACGTCGCGTATTTTGCTGCCTTGGTGACCCTGTTCTTGAACTTTGCATGCTAATTTTAGCTGGTCCCAAGTAGTTTTGATGCGTGATATGGCCTCTAGGCACTTGTCGGAGTAGTTGCTATGAGTTTCGTTGAGCCTTGTTCAATTTTCCTTAGAGTCACTAAAATTTCAGAAATTTTTAGAGAAAGAAAAAGGAAAAGATGAGGAGGTTCTTAAGAGGCTCTTCAAGCCGTGACCCCAAGGATGATGAAAATGAGAAGAAGAAACCCAAGTATCCGGTCCCCTGAGTTGCAGAAGTTCGAGTGTGCGAGTGGCCAATCGATGTGTTCTTACGCGCCGCTGGACTTTATGAAGACTTTAACTACTTGGTGGAGAACGCAGGCCTTACCGCATTCGTTGAAGATAAGTGTCCACAATACCTCATCCTCACTAATATTTTCGTGCAAAGCTTTAATTTCTATCCAAGGAAGAGTCCTCCTATGGTTGAGTTCAAATTATATGATATCCCCCAGCGCATGTCACTTCAGGATTTTTGCAATGTTTGCAAATTACCTTATGTTGGGGATATTCATGAAGCTCGTCCACGGGACTTGGAGGCTTTCATAGATACTGTTGCTGTAGGAGAGGAGAGAGGAGTGTCTTGCGCTAGAGCTGCTAGCATACATTTCCCCGTGCTTTGGTACTTCTCATTATTCATGGGAAAATGTTTGATTGGCCGTGGGAAAGCTGGGGCCCTTAGCTCCCCAGACCTTGCGGTTTTGCGCGAAGCCCTTTATAATGATAAAACTTATAGCTTGGGCGCTATAGTAGCTCAACGGTTGAACACAAACCATTCTAAAGGAATTGTTTATGGAGGTATCTATGCTACCCGTCTTGCTAGACATTTTCAGATATCTATTAGACTGCACGAGGAAAAAGAGATTCTTCTTCCTGAGAGATATCTAGATTATGATAGCATGGTTCGCCATGACTTTCGTGATAAAGATATAAATAAGAGGATGATTTATAACCTGGTATTTAGTCAGGGTACTCGTGAGACTATTACTTTGCATGCTCCTTCTTTGTTCAATCTTCATCTAGGCAGGTACATTATTATGCCCTCGGACATCTACGCATATTGGGGCATAGCACCACCACAGGCGCCCGTGCCCGAGCTACCAGTCGAGTACCAGACGCCAGTTTATCAGTGGGAGCCAGAGGAGCTCACACACCATTGGCACCCTTAGTACACTCCGGAGTACCCCGGAGATGGTTATTTCCCTCCTTGGGAGTAGACCAACTTAGGCCAAAAGCCTAAGTTTGGGGGAGTACGTGTTTCTCACCGACTTTATATTCTTGCTTACACTTTCACTTTGATAGTCGGTGTTCACACTTTGCCACTCTATCATCCATGCTAGTTTATTTATTTTTCTCATTTTCTTCCCGTGTGTTTGTATAGTTTGAGCAAACCCAAAAAGATTTCTCATTCTTCTTTTGCTTGTTGGGAGCTTTCCCGTGTAAATAGTTTTCTTTTTCTTTGGGTCAAGTTAGAAGACCATGGTTACAATGTTTAGTGGCTCTCGCATGCATATTTGTTTATCTGTCAAAGAGCCATATTACTCTGTCTTCTCCTTTGTGTTTGCTTGCAGATTCCAGCTTAGTCCAATGCACGAGCACTCTTATTATTGTTCACATCATTCGGTCGTGCAAGTGAAAGGCAATAATGACGATATATGATGAAGTGACTGAGCCTAGAAAAACTGGTATGAACTCGATCTATTTTGTTTTGTAAATATGAGTAGCTCATCGTTCCTAATTCAGCTTTGTTGTGAGATAAACATGTTTGCAATGACAACTTAGAGATCATAGTTTCTGATGCCATGCTTAATTAGCTAGAAGCTTATAATGGTTTGCCTTGGATGCCAACATGAATTTTGAGATGATTATGATGTAGTATGATAGGATGGTATCCTCCTTTGAATGATTCAAGTGGCTTGACTTGGCGCATGTTTACGCATGTAGTTGAAACATAATCAACATAGCCTCTATGATATTCATGTTCATGGTGATTTATGTCCTACTCATGCTTGCACTCAATGTTGGTTAATCTCAATGCATTTTGATGACTGCTGTCGCTCTCTAGTTGGTCGCTTCCCCGTCTTTTGCTAGCCTTCACTTCTACTAAGAGGGAATACTGCTTGTGCATCCACTTCCATAAACCCAAAGTTGTTCCATATGAGTCCACCATACCTACCTATATGCGGTATCTACCTGCAGTTCCAAGTAAATTTGCATGTGCCACTCTGTAAACCTTCAAGAAATAATCTGTTTTGCATGCGTGAACCGCTCATGCGGTGACAAGGGGCGATCAGTATCCTCCATGCTAGGCGTGTTATCCTCGATACGTGTTTATTCACTATCACTCACGAGAAAGGGTCCGGTAATTGGAATGCCGAGTTCCATGCTCAAATCGAAAAGATAATTACAAACAAAACTCCCCCTGGATTGTTGTTGGTATGGACGACACCTGACTATTCGGCTAGCCGTGGAGTGTGATTGATTGGTGGTGGGGGAGTTAAAACTTTACTTTTCTATTTGGGAACCGCATATAGTATGTGTAGCATGGAAGATGGTGAAAACTCTTGGTCATTGCGTTGACAATGAAAGCATGCCACTCAAAATTATTTATCTCTGTTTTAAAAGCTTGAGCTCTGGCACCTCTGCAAATCAATGCTTCCCTCTACGAAGGGCCTATCAATGCTTCCCTCTGTTGAGTCATCCTCTTCCTATAAAAGCACCAATTAGAGAGAACCTCTGTCATTTCTCTGCTTTGCTTTTAATTGTTATTGTGTATGACTTTGACTGGATCTTCTTTGCCATGAATTAGAATGTTCAGTCAGCCCTTGGTTTTGAAGGTGCTCTGCATTTATGTTTTGCAGTCTCACAAAGAGCTAGCGAGATACCATCTGTTCATATTGCTTCATGATTGTGTTGATTGAAGTGTTGACGTTTGAAACTCATTATTATTGCTCGCTAGTTGATTATGCCATTGATATGAGTTCCTCTTGAGACCTAAATGTCATTGCTTATGTGGTTAGCTTGTGATCTTGCTGAAAATCTGAATATGAGTTAGACATAATTGCAACAACAAGATCAAACAGAGTTCGTAAAAGTTTTTCTTTTGTCTCTTTCAGTTTGTCAACTGAATTGCTTGAGGACAAGCAAGGTTTTAAGCTTGGGGGAGTTGATACGTCTCCGTCGTATCTACTTTTCCAAACTCTTTGGCCCTTGTTTAGGACTCTAATTTGCATGATTTGAATGGAACTAACCCGGACCAACGCTGTTTTCAGCAGAATTGCCATGGTGTTGTTTTTGCGCAGAAATAAAAGTTCTCGGAATGACCTGGAAATTTATGAGGATTTTTTGTGGAATATATAAAAAATACTGGCGCAAGAATCAACCGGAGGGGTGGAGCGAGGAGCCCACAATCCCACCAGGTGCGGCCTCCCTCGCCACGCCTAGCAGGCTTGTGGGGCCCTCGGAGCTCCACCGCCTCCAACTCCATCTCTATTTAGTCCCTTTCGTTCGAAAAAAATCAAGGAGGAGAGTTCATCGCATTTTACGATACGAAGGTGCCGCCACCACCTGTTCTTCCTCTGGAGGGCAAATCTGGAGTCCGTTCTGGGCTCCGGAGAGGCGAGATCGTCGCCATCGTCATCACCAACCTTCCTTCATCGACAATTCCATGATGCTCTTCACCGTTCGTGAGTAATCTCATCGTAGGCTTGCTGGACGGTGATGGGTTGGATGAGATCTATCATGTAATCGAGTTAGTTTTGACTGGGATTGATCCCTAGTATCCACTATGTTCTGAGATTGATGTTGCTACTACTTTGCCATGCTTAATGCTTGTCACTAGGGCCCGAGTACTATGATTTCAGATCTGAACCTATTATGTTCTCGTCAATATATGTGTGTTCTTGATCCTATCTTACAAGTTGTAGTCACCTACTATGTGTTATGACCCGGCAACCCCGGAGTGACAATAGCCGGAACCACTCCCGGAGATGACCATAGTATGAGTAGTTCATGTATTCACTAAGTGATAATGCTTTGTTCCGGTTCTCTATTAAAAGGAGAACCTTAATATCCCGTAGTTTCCATTAGGACCCTGCTGCCACGGGAGGGATGGACAATAGATGTCATGCAAGTTCTTTTCCCTAAGCACGTATGACTATATACGGAATACATGCCTACATTACATTGACGAACTGGAGCTAGTTACATATCTCTCCGTGTTATAACTTTTGCATGATGAATATCATTCGGCATAATGATCCATCACCGATCCAATGCCTACGAGTTTTTCCTACTAGTCCTTGCTACTATTACTTTGTCGCTACTGCTGTCACTGCTGCTACTGTTACTCTATTGCTACTGCTGTCACTGCTACTGGTTACTTTTCCTACTGTTGCTATCACACTACTCTGCTACTGATACTTTGCTGCAGATACTAAGTCTTTCAGGTGTGATTGAATTGACAACTCAACTACTAATACTTGAGAATATTCTTTGGCTTCCCCTTGTATCGAATTAACAAATTTGGGTTGAATACTCTACCCTCGAAAACTCCTTGCGATCCCCTATACTTGTGGGTTATCATCTACTAACATAAGCATTGAAATTTTGTTGTTTAACAACAAAGTTATCAAATTCATCCAAGCATTGGCTGGCAGACTTATTATAAGGAATATCACCTTCATCAAATCTACAAAGAGAATTTACCTCTACTACCTGTGTCGGGTTATCAAGACCATGTATTTCTTCAATAAATGGTAGATTCTTAACATCTTCAGCTTTAATACCTTTTTCTTTCATAGATTTCTTTGCCTCTTGCATATCTTCAGGACTGAGGAATAGAATACCTCTTTTCTTCGGAGTTGGTTTTGGAGGTGGTCCGGGAATAGTCCAATCATTATCATTGCTCAATATATTATTCAATAGTAGTTCAACTTCTTCAACATTTCGTTCCCTGATAACACAACGAGCGCAACTATCTAGGTGGTCCCTAGAAGCATCGGTTTGTCCATTATAAAATATATCAAGTATTTCATTTTTCTTGAGAGGGTGATCAGGCAAAGCATTAAGTAACTGGAGAAGCCTCCCCAAGCTTGTGGGAGACTCTCTTCTTGAATTTGCACAAAGTTAAATATTTCTTGCAAGGCAGCTTTTTCTTATGGGTAGGAAAATATTTTTCAGAGAAGTAGTAAATCATATCCTGGTGACTACACACACAACCAGGAGCAAGAGAATTAAACCATATCTTAGCATCACCCTTTAATGAGAACGGAAACAACTTAAGAATATAGTAATAACGAGTCTTTTCCTGATGAGTAAATAGGGTGGCTATATCATTCAATTTGGTAAGGTGTGCCAGAACAGTTTCAGATTCATAACCATGAAAAGGATCAGATTCTACAAAAGTAATTAACTAAGGATGGACAGAGAATTCATAATCCTTATCAGTAATACAGATAGGTGAAGTAGCAAACTTGGTATCATATTGCATTCTAGCATTCAAAGATTTTTCCTTCCACTTGCATAGCAATTTCTTAAGGTAATCTCTATCCTTACAAGAAAGAAAGTCCCTAGCTACTTCTCCTTCCATAACATAACCCACATGTATATTAGGCAATTCATATCTAGGAGAGCTAGGTCTAGCAGGTGAATCATAGTGTTCAGTTTCATCAGATTCAACAATATTATCAGTTTCAGCATTCACTCTAGCAATTTGTTCATCAAGAAATTCACCAAGTGGCACAGCAGTATCAAGAAAAGTATCATCATAAGCATCATGCATAGCAGAAGTAGCATCATCAATTACTTGCGACATACCAGATTAAGTAGCACGTGGTGGTGTCGCAAATTTACTCATAAGAGACGGTGAATCAAGTGCAGAGCTAGATGGTAGGTCCTTACCCTCCCTAGTAGTTGAGGGGTAGATCTTGGTTTTAGCGTCTTTAAGATTCTTCATAGTGATCAATAGATATAAATTCCAAGTGACTCAAAGAATAAATCTATGCTCCCCGACAACGGCGCCAGAAAAAGGTCTTGATAACCCACAAGTATAGAGGATCGCAATAGTTTTCAAGGGTAGAGTATCCAACCCAAATTTATTGATTCGACACAAGGGGAGCCAAAGAATATTTTCGAGTATTAGCAACTGAGTTGTCAATTCAACCACACCTAAAAGACTTAATATCTGCAACAAAGTATTTAGTAGCAAAGTAGTATGGAACTAACGGTAACGGTGGCAAACGTGACAGTAGCAGTTTCGTAGTGATTGTAACAATAACAACGGAAAAGTAACTTACCAAAGACCAATATGTGGAAAGCTCGCAGGCAATGGATCAGTGATGGATAATTATGTCGGATGGCATTCATCATGCAACACTCATAACATAGGGTGATAAAAAACTAGCTCCAATTCATCAATGTAATGTAGGCATGTATTCCATATATAGTCATACGTGCCTATGGAAAAGAACTTGCATGACATCTTTTGTTCTACCCTCCCGTGGCAGCGGGGTCCTAATGGGAACTAAGGGATACTAAGGCCTCTTTTTAATTGAGAACCGGACCAAAGCATTAGCACTTAGTGAATACATGAACTCCTCAAATTACGGTAATCACCCGAAAGAATCCCAGTTATTGTCACCCTGGGGGATGCGGATCATAACTCATAATAGGTGTGTGCAACTTGCAAGATAGGATCAAGAACACATATATATATTCATGAAAACATAATAGGTTCATATCTGAAATCAGGGCACTAGTGTTGGAAATATGCCCTAGAGGCAATAATAAAGTGGTTATTATTATATTTCCTAGTTCATGATAATTTTCTATTATTAATGCTATAATTGTATTGGTCGGAAACCGTAATATATGTGTGAATACATAGACAACAATGTGTCCCGAGTGAGCCTCTAGTTGGCTAGCTCGTTGATCAATAGATGGTAATGGTTTCCTGATTATGGACATTGCATGTCATTGATAAAGGGATCACATCATTAGGAGAATGATGTGATGGACAAGACCCAATCCTAAGCATAGCACTAGATCGTATTGTTCGTCGGCTAAATCTTTTGGAATGTCAAGTATCATTTTCTTAGACCATGAGATTGTGAAAATCCTGGATACCGTAGGAGTACTTTGGGTGTATCAAACGTCACAACGTAACTGGGTGATTATAAAGGTGCACTATAGGTATCTCCGAAAGTGTCTGTTAGGTTGGTATGAATCGAGACTGGGATTTGTCACTCTGTGTGACGGAGAGGTATCTCTGGGCCCACTCGGTAATGCATCATCATAGTGAGCTCAATGTGACTAAGGAGTTATCCACAGGGTGATGTATTACGGAACGAGTAAAGAGAATGAACAAGGTATAGGGATACCGACGATCGAATCGCGGGCAAGTATCATACTGGTAGACAAAGGGAATTGCATACGGGGTTGATTGAATCCCCGACATCGTGGTTCATCCGATGAGATCATCGTGGAACATGTGGGAGCCAACATGGATATCCAGACCCCGCTGTTGGTTATTGATCGGAGAGGTGTCTCGGTCATGTGTGCATGTTTCCCAAACCCGTAGGGTCTACACACTTAAGGTTCGATGATGCTAGAGTTGTTATGGGAATACTATACGTGGTTATGAAAGGTTGTTCGGAGTCCCGGATGAGATCCCAAATGTCACGAGGAGCTCCGGAATGTCCTGGAGGTAAAGATTCATATATAGGAAGTTGAGATTTGATCGCCGGAAATGTTTCGGGAATCGTCGGTATTGTACCGGGACCACCGGAAGGGTTCCGGGGGTCCACCAGGAAGGGCCACCAGCCCTGAAGGGCTACATGGGCCAAAAGTGGATGGGAACCAGCCCCTAGGTGGGCTGGTGCGCCACCACCAAGGGCTTAAGGCGCACAAGGGGGCTAAGGGGCGTAACCCTAGGCGTGGGAGGCTGCCTTGGGCACCACCCCTCCTCCATCTTGGTCGTCGCACCTCCTAGGGTTTCCCTTGGGGTGGCTGCCCCCCTCTCTCCCTCCCTCCTATATATAGAGAGGGATTTGGGAGGGCTACACACACAATTACACCTCTCCAAGGCGCAATGTTACCTCTCCCTCTTCTCCTCCTCCGCGGTGCTTGGCGAAGCCCTGTCGGAGAACTGCATAGCTCCACCGTCACCATGCCGTCGTGCTACCGGGGCTCTCCCTCAACTCCTCCTCTCTCCTTGCTGGATCAAGGTGAAGGAGACGTCACCGGGCTGCGTGTGTGTTGAACGCGTTGGCACCATTGTTCGGCGCTAAGATCAGAATCTTCCGCGATGTGAATCGTTACGAGTACGACTCCATCAACCGCGTTCATAGCAACGCTTCCGCTTGGCGAAATGCAAAGGTATGAAGATACTCTACTCCATTGCTCGTTGCTGGTTTCTCATAGATAGATCCTTGTGTGACGTAGGATTTTTTTGAATTACTACTACGTTCCCCAACAGTGGCATCCGAGCCAGGTTCTATGCGTAGATTCTATGCACGAGTAGAACACAAAAGTTGTGGGTGATGATTTTATCAATTGCTTGCCGTTACTAGTCTTATCTTGATTTGGCGGCATCATGGGATGAAGCGGCCTGAACCAACTTTACACGTGAGACTGGTTCCACCGACCGACATGCACTTGTTGCATAAGGTGGCGAGTGGGTGTTTGTCTCTCCCACTTTAATTGGATCGGATTCGATGAAATGGTCCTTATGAAGGGTAAATAGCATTGACATATCAACGTTGTGGCTGTCACGTAGGTAAGAAACGTTCTTGCTAGAAACCCAAATCAACCACGTAAAACTTGCAACAACAATTAGAGGACGTCTAACTTGTTTTTGCAGGGTATGCTATGTGATGTGATATGGCCAAAAGGATGTGATGTTACATATGTGATGTATGTGATTGATCATGTTCTTGTAATAGGATTCACGACTTGCATGTCAATGAGTATGACAACCGACAGGATCCATAAGAGTTGTCTTTATTTATTGTATGAGATGCAACGTCATGTGATTACTTTACTTTATTGCTAACCGTTAGCCATAGTAGTAGAAGTAATAGTTGGCGAGACGACTTCACGGAGACACAATGATGGTGTTGGGGGGATAACCCCGGGGTAGGCTCAACGAGCCTGCTCCTTTATCTCCAGCCCAGAAGGAATGACCCAAAACGATTCTACAAGGTCCAAGTCTCCTGGCCGGCTAGGCAACACCTACCGGGTGGGGGGGCGAGACGGCCAACTCTCTGGCCGGCTAGGCAGCACATGCCGGCTAGAGGCTAGACGACTTCCTCTTCCTGGACGCCTAGGCCAAGCCAGCCGGTTAGGGACGAGGCGGCCGTGCCCAGGCCGGCTAGTCAAGCAAGCTAGCCGGCTGGGGATCTCAAGTCACATCAAACCGTAGGTCATAACGAGACCCTACGATTAAAGGTGGCTAAGCGTCAGCAAAGGTACTTGATTAGAGTGCATGGCGGGTACCAGCGTCGGCAGCCACGCCGCTGACCTCCCCCAGCTCTGATCCATCTCCCAACACAGTGTCGGCCAGTCAAACTCCCACTCCATTACTGCACTCGGCGTGGGAACAGTGGAGGCGGCCGTACCGTCTGCCCATGACGAATCTCGCTGGACGATGCCGAGCGTACCACATGTGTCCTGCGTCAACCTTACGCGAGAGCCTCATTGGCTAGCCGACGAGTCCCACAACCAGACGGGACCTCGCTACCGGCAGGCCCCTCAAGAGACAAGACAAGACTCCCGCGGGCCCTCTGGCCAGCCGGCGAGGCTGGCAGCCGGGTCCCACTCTTGTACCCTTTATCCATATTGTAGGCCGGTGGGTTTGTCTATAAAAACCCCCGCCCCCCTCCATGCAGAGGGTCGGTCAACTGAACACGCACACACACACACCAACCACATAGGAGAGGCAGAGACGAACCGGCTGCTCCTTCTTCCTCCTCCGCAATACAGCTCCAGGAGCGACTGGTAATCCCGTCCATACACATCATACACTCCGGCAGGACTAGGGGTATTATCTCTACGAAGAGCCCTGAACCTGGGTACATCGTGCGTTCCATGCTTGTACCAACCTCGCCCCCAGCGCCCTCCGGTGTCACTTCGGTTCCTACCATCTTTAGCCTACCCATGGCTTATGTTGTGAGTATTTACTGACATTTGGCGCCCACCATGGGGCCGACCGCGGCATCGGCTGGCTTTACGCGCTGGGCAGGGCCCCGCACTTACACCACCGTATGCATCGCGTCCAGACCAATCTGCATGCCCGTGAAGCCTGCCTTCGCTGAGGCAACATTGATGAAGATCGACATCCTTGTCCGCCATGCGGATTCGGACGAGGAGTCCGATGACGAGGCGCCTCCCAGCGTCGTCATCGCTGCTATGGAGAACCTCAGCGTTCTCTTTAGCGACCTGCGCCTCAACGATGGTCCTCGCTACTTCGGCGAGGACTTCGATGTCGAGACGTTATGCGCCAGCTTCAGTAGGCTCTCTATCGCTGAGATGCGTACACACGACGTGTACTCCAACAACATACTCGTCTTCGACGGCCCTCCGCTGTCTGTGGGGTTGTTCACCCCGTACCATGTCACCACCGTCTCCAACGTCATGGAGGTGATGGTCATCGGTGCTGGCACCAGCACGGCTCATGGCAAGGTGTCAGCAGACGCTGGTGAGCCTGCTGCTGTCACCGCTCACACTCTTCAGGATGTGCATACCGGCCTGAAGACGCCCATCGCCGCCTCCACAAACCCTAACGACGTGCATGCCTCGCTGGAGGAGGCTCGCACACAGATCTTGGAGGAGGGCATCGCCGTTGCTTCGGCTAAACGCCGGATAGAGGCCATGCAGCGCGAGTATAACTCTGCATATGGCCTCACTCCGGTCTCCGAGGCCCCTAGCCAGCATGGCTCGGTCCGCGGTCGCGGCCGGGTCATCCCCGAGATTCTAGGCGGCAGGTAGCCCATCTACGAGACTCCTGCGGCCAACTTACGGGCCACCCAGGCGGCCATGGCAGAAATGCCAAGCTTAGAAGGCGAGGAGCGCGCCTTCTAGGAGAAGCGGGTCAAGAATCTCCTTGACGTCGCTAACGAGCAGTAGACACGACTTGACCCAATCAGAGTCTCCGGGACCCAACCCCGGAGCGCGCCGCAACCCCAGCGATCATCAACACGCCGAAGGATCTTCCTCGCATCGCACTTCCGGCCGGAAGGGCGAGGGCAGCCACGACAGGCGCTCCCAGCGCGAGAGGGAGCATACCTCGAGCCGGCGTCGCGGAGACGACGAGAGCGACTCGGTGTATGAGCTTCCTCATCCGGGGAGGACCCATGCCACCGGTTCGCAAGGTGCCCTTCCGATCGCAGCTCGGATCGGCGCTCGCATTCCCCAGGGCGACCATGACGCCCGAAGGCGTCTCAACGCCCTGGCTTAGTCATCTCTTCTAGAGGAGGACGGCCCCATCGGTCCGGCCTGCTTCGGCCCCCGGATCCGAGGGGCGCCGTTTCCCCAAGGCTTCACCCTGCCTCGGGATACTCCCAAGTATAATGGCGCCGCCAAGCCAGAGGACTGGTTGATCGATTACACCACCGCCATTGGCATTGCCAGGGGCAACAAGTGCGTAGCAGTCCGCTATGTGCCACTCATGTTGGCCGGCTCGGCTCGGACATGGCTTAACATCCTTCCAGCCGGCAGCGTCAACTCATGGGTCGACTTCGAGGAGGCGTTTGTCCGCAACTTCACTGGCACCTACAAGCGTCCTGACCGGCCTCGCGAGCTGGCCATGTGCGTCCAGAGGCCTGACGAACCCCTTCGCGGCTACGTCACACGCTAGACGGAGCTTCGCAACTCCTGCGAGGGAGTGCATGAGGTACATGCCATCCAGTACTTCATCGACGGTTGCCGAGACGACACTCTCCTCAAGCACAAGCTCATGTGCTCCGAGCCCACCTCTCTGGCGGTGCTCATGGCCAAGGCGAACAAGTACGCCACGGCCGATTCCGCGATGCGAGTCAAGGTGACCACCTTGGACAAGGCTGTCCCCACACCGGCTACTGCTAAGCCGGCTGGAGACAATCGAGGCGGCCAGAACAACAACAAGCGCAAGGCAAATCAGCTAGATTCGCGCTCCAACAATAAGTTGGTAGCCAACATGGAGGGTGAGGCGCCGGCTGCTCAGGCCGGCTCCCAGCGAAGGCGGCCCAACAAGGGCGGCTGGCAGCCCAAGCAGACCTTCGAGCAGATGCTCGACGCCCCCTGCAAAATGCATTCTAGGGCACAACCCTCTACCCACACCCTTCAACAGTGCAGCTTTGCTAGAGGATTGTCGCAAGGGGAGGGCCTGCCAGCTGCCCCAGGTGCACAGGCCGCGCATCAAACTCCGGCTCCCGGTCCCGCTCCGGCTCCACCACCGCCGCTTCACGACGACGGCCGTCTCCACGACGACTACCCCCATCAAGACGGAGAATTCGTCGTCTTCACCAGTGAAGGCGACGACAAGCATAGCCTGCGCTAGCGACGGCGCGAGGTGAATGCCACGCCCCCCGGTTCCCCAATACATGCACTGGTCTGAAAAGCCCATCACATGAAGCTGGGTCGACCATCCTGCGGTGATGCCCAACCCAGGCTCATACGCGCTCGTCCTCGACCCTACCTTCGCCTCCAAGAAGCTCACCTGCCGGTTCTCCCGGGGGTTGGTCGATGACGGCAGCAACATCAACATCCTCTACCTCGACACCCTCCACAAGATCGGGCTCAAGAAGACAGACGTCTTGCCGACTAGCACGGTCTTCCACGGCATCGTGCCGGGGCAGTCCTGCTCGCCTATCGGCAAAATCTAGCTGGACGTCATCTTCGGTGACAAGGCTCGCTTCCGCCGCGAGTCCATATGATTCGAGGTGGTGGATCTCAGCACCCGATATCACGCGCTACTAGGCAGACCGGCTCTGGCCAAGTTCATGGCTATCCCCCACTACGCCTACCTGAAGATGAAGATGCCGAGTCCAAAGGGCATCATCACCATTGCTGGCGACTACAAGAAGTCGCTCGAGTGTGCACAGGACAGCAGCCGCCTGGCCGTCACCATGGTGATTGTTGAGGAGAGGAGACAGATTGACCGGCTCGTGGCTCAGGCTACCGAGCAGCTGGTGATCCCTTCTCCTCCATCCCATTCGGCCGGCGAAGGCTCCTTCAAGCCGGCTAAAGAAACCAAGCAGGTGCCACTCAACCGTGCAAACCCCAACCAGTGCGTCACCATCGGGGCTGGCCTCAGCCCCAAATAGGAAGGCGAGCTCGTCGACTTCCTCCGTGAGAATCGGGACATCTTTGCATGGTCCCCCAAAGACATGCTGGGTGTTCCGAGGAAGTACGCCGAGCACAAACTTCATGTGCGACCGGATGCGAAGCCGTTAAAACAACCTTTGCGCCGCTTCGCCGAGGGGAAGCGACGCACAATTGGAGAAGATATTACCCGACTCCTTGCAGCCGGCTTCATCATGGAGGTTTTCCACCCGAACTGGTTAGCCAATCCAGTCCTGGTGCTGAAGAAAAACAACACATGGCGAATGTGTATCGACTACACAAGCCTGAATAAGGCATGCCCGAAAGACCCTTTCGCATTTGCTTGGATAGATCAAGTGATTGACTCCACTGCCGGCTGCGAAATGCTGTCATTTCTGGATGCTTATTCAGGCTACCATCAAATCAAGCTGGATCCAGCCGATCGCCTGAAGACCTCCTTCATCACGCCCTTCGGGGCCTACTGCTACACCATCATGACGTTCGGTTTGAAGAACGCTGGTGCGACATTCCAACACTGCATGCAGCAGTGCCTACTGCCACAGATTGGCAGAAACATCCACATCTATGTGGATGACATCATCGTCAAGACCAAGCAGCACTTCAGCCTCCTCGACGACCCACGGGAGACGTTCGCCAACCTGCACGAGTACAAGATCCGGCTCAACCCGGAGAAGTGCGTCATTGGGGTTCTAGGCGGCAAGATCTTGGGGTTCTTCATGTCCGCTCGTGGCATCGAGGCTAACCCCGAGAAGATTGGCACCATCGAGCGGATGGTGAAGCCGGCTGGAATCCTAGACGTCGAGAAGTTCGCCGGCTGCCTGGCGTCCCTTAGCCGGTTCGTCAGCCGGCTCGGCAAGAAGGCCCTTCCACTCTACCAGCTCATGAAGAAGATGACAAAGTTCGAGTGGAACGACCAGGCGGACGAAGCCTTCCGCGACCTCAAGCGGGTCATCTCGAGCCTGCCAATCTTGGCAGCACCGGCTGAAAGGGAACCCATACTCATATACATTGCAGCGACCACTCGCGTGGTTAGTGTAGTGCTGGTAGTTGAACGCAAGGAGGAGGACAAGGTACTGTTAGTGCAACGCCCTATCTACTACCTGAGCGAGGTCTTGTCTGCCTCCAAGCAAAACTACCCCCACTACCAAAAAATGTGTTATGGCATTTACCTTGCCGCAAAGAAGTTGAAGCAATACTTACAAGAGCATGCCATCACTGTGGTGAGCACTGCTCCACTTTCATAAATCATAGGCAACCGTGACGCGACTGGAAGGATCGCCAAGTGGTCCATCACCATGGAGGACCACGATATCCGCTACGAGCCTCGCACTGCCATCAAATATCAGGTGGTGGCCGACTTCCTAGTCGACTGGGCTGAAACCCAATTTGAGCCACCACCTCCAGACTCCACTCATTGGCGGATGCACTTCGACGGCTCGAAGATGCGAACTGGTCTGGGAGCCGGCATCGTCTTGACATCTCCGAAAGGAGACCAGCTCAAGTATGCTCTCCAGATCCACTTTGCCACCTCCAACAACATCGCCGAGTACGAAGCGCTCGCTCACAGCCTCCGGCTCGCCAAGGAGATTGGCATCCGACGGCTCCTGTGCTTCGGCGATTCAGACCTCGTGGAGCAACAAGTTTCTAGCGAATGGGACGCTAGGGACGCCAACATGGCAAGCTACCGCTTCCTCATCCAGCAGCTCAGCGACCCTTTCGAGGTTTGCGAGTTCCACCACGTTCCCAGGGCGGACAACGAGGCGGCCGATACATTGGCTAAGATTGGCTCCATGAGACAGGCCATCCCAGCCGGCGTCTCCCTCGAGCAGTTGCACAAGCCGTCTATCAAGCCGCCTCCAGAGTCGGCATCAATTTTCATGCCGGCTGATTACTCGGTGCAAGCGACATCGGCTACGCCAGCTGCGCCGGCTACAACTCATGTGCCGGCTGCACCGGCTCTGCCGACTCTAATTGCGGCACCGACTACAACCACTTCGCCGGCTACGACTACTTTGCCGGCTACAACAACAAATTCCGCTCCGCCAAGTCTCGAATCCTGTTGTCTCGACACCCAGTGGGTGGACGTCATGGAGGTAGATGGCGAGCCGGCTGCCACGACGACATCAGAGACACAGTGTCTTCAGCCCGCGACTGCTTCATCAAGCGGGGGGGCTGCAGAAGCCCCCGACAATCAGGTCGAGACGGAGCCAACCCTTGTGTCGGCTCCGTCATTGGCTTAATCCATCCTGGTCTTCCTCCTTCACGTCGAACTTCCTCAAGAGGAGGCGGAGGCGAGGCAGATCCAGCGCAGATCTGCAGCCTATGCCATCATCAATCCCGATCTGGTTCGGCATAGCGTGACTGACGTGTTCCAGCGATGCGTCGAATCAGAAAAGGGACAAGAGATCCTCAGAGACATTCACTAGGGGGAGTGCGGGCATCATGCCGCCTCTAGAACCCCGGTGGCCAAGGCATTCCGCCATGGATTCTACTAGCCCACGACCCTCGAAGAGGTCGTGGACATGGTCAACAAATGCGAGGGCTGCCAACGCTTTGGCGCGCATAGCCACGTGCCGCCTTCGACCCTCAAAACCATCCCCTTGTCATGGCCTTTCGCCGTCTGGGGTTTGGACATGGTGGGGCCTTTTGAGACGGATCGCGGTGGCATGATTCACCTCTTGGTGGCCATCGACAAATTTACCAAGTGGATCGAGGCTAGGCCCATCAAGAAGATTGATGTCCCCACGGCTGTCAAGTTCATCACGGACATCTCTGTCCGATACGGCGCCCCCAGAGCATCATCACCGACAACGACACTAACTTCGCTAAGGGCGCTTTGGCGCTCTACTGCTCCAAGGTAGGCATCCGGCTCAACTTGGCGTTAGTGGCACATCCCCAGTCCAATGGCCAAGTGGAGAGGGCCAACGGCCTAATCCTGGCCGACATCAAGCCAAGACTGGTGGCACCGCTGGTCAGGTCAGCCGGCTGCTGGATCAAAGAGTTACCGGCAGTACTGTGGAGTCTCCACACCATGCCCAACCGGTCAACCGGCTTCACCCCGTTCTTTCTGGTATACGGGTCCGAGGCTATCATCCCTACGGATATTGAGTTCGACTCGCCTCGGGTCACCCTATACACAGAAACGGAGGCGAAGGAGGCAAGAGAAGATGGCGTTGATCTCCTCGAGGAGGCACGGGACCTAGCCTTGAGCCGTACGGCAATCTATCAACACAAGCTGAGGTACTACCACAGCAAGAAGATGAAGCCTCTCTCTTTCACAGAGGGAGACTTGGTGCTCAGAAGAGTCCAGCGCACAGCCGACCAGCACAAGCTCTCATCCCCATGGGAGGGACCCTTCATCATCAGTAAGGCATTGCACAACAATGCATACTACTTGATCGATGCCCAGAAGCCAAGGAAGCGCAAGAGGGACGACTCTGGCCAGGAGACAGAACGTCCATGGAACGCGGCGTTTCTTCGCCCGTTCTATTGCTAGAAGGCAAGTATCAAACATGGAAAGAGCATGCACATATGTATCTTTCTCCCTCTTCAAGGATTTCTAATTAATGCAATGAAAAGAGCATGCACATATGCCTCTTTGTAGATTCATATCTAGAGTTTTCACTCACTCTGTGAGTCCCTTGACCGGCTCTAATAAGCTCGAGGGCTCGCTAGTCGCCCGGACGACTTCCTTATGTTGTAGAAAAGCACATAGTGTACGCCGAATCGATCCCTGATCACCTTGTAACAGCTACAGACCGGCTCCCGGCTGTCCGGCTAGCGAGGGGACGCCAGGTAAGGCCAGATACATGAAAAGTTTGACTACAAAAAGGTTGTCGGCTCGGGTTGGTCTGATCTTTTTACGATCCCATTCTAGCCGGCCTCTGCTGGTTTATGTCTGAGTCTTTAAGTCTTGATGGCTTCGAAAATCTAAGTCATATATTCCCAAAGACAGAAACCTCGACCCAGTCACAGACCGGCTCCCGTGTGTCGGGCTGGCGGGGTGGAAGCTACGGGGAGTAGAGGGGTTGGAGAAAAAGAAGTCAAGCAGGAATCAAAAGATGAAGATATAAAACAGTACGCATGACATTACGAATATAATGCAGAATTCATACATTCAAAAGCATTGGCCCACGACCGAAGTTCATTACACACCTCCCAGTGGTGGAACTGTTGGACTGACAAAGTATTGCAGACAACGAAAAGAAAAACATGATCGGCTAAGGGGCGGCGGCCTCGTCTGTTACCCCGACTGCTGCTCCCGGAGTGGTGGCTTCACCATCGCCGGCTGCTCCGGAGGCGGTGGCGCCGTCTCCTCCGTGAGGGCTTTCGGCTCCATCCTCGGCGGAGTCGGCATATGCCTCGCCGCTGGAGGCGGCGTCTTCCACCTCACGGGCCGCCTCATCGGAGCTGCCATCGGCATCATAGGGTTGAAGGCCGTGCAGATCCTCAAGGATCACGTTGTCGTCTTCACCTCGCTCCAAGTTGAGCTCATCCTAGGCGGCGTACAAGGCGATGTCGCTGGCCCTCACGCGCAACTGCTTCTCCATGGCCTGCAGCTCCCCCTTCGAGCCGTCGCGCTGAGCGACGAGCTTGCCCAAGTCCAAGTTTTGGTACCAGGACTTGGCCAAGCGCAGGGCCATGTAGGCTCCAGCACGCGCGGTCGAAGTACGCCAGGCGTCAAGGCGATCATCGCCAGCCGCAAGCTAGCGGGAGAGCCGGCTCATCGAGGCCGGCTCAACGGCCTCAGGCCATAGAGCCTTCACCATCGACGAGCCTGCGACTTGGAGCCGCGCCATGGAATCGCCCAGGGCACGCAGGCGGGCTCTAAGGCCCACCCCGATCTCCTCCACGCTCCAGCCAGAGGCGACGTCTACCTCCTGCCCGGCTACGCGACGCTCCTCGCGGCTCACGTTGACGGCCGCCTCGGCTGCGTCCCGTGTCTCAGGGAAGAGACCTGAGATAGGGGAAGGGGTGCAAAGAAGAGTAAGAAGAGGAGGTGGAAAAGAAGAAAATTCAAGACAAAACAAATAGGACTCACGGTCGAAGTGTCCGTCAGTCTCGTGAGCACTCTCCAGGGCCTCGAGCTCCCGCACCTTGCACGCTTGGGTGATGCGGGCGACTTCTTCCTGGAGGGCCGCGGTTGTGTCCAGCGCCTTGGCCAGCTGCGCCTGCCTCCGGATCAGGGCTTCCTCCTTCTCCTTCAGGGCAGCGTCCTTGAGCTTCATCTCCTAGAGATGAACCGTCTCAAGACGCTCCATGTCGGCAGCATGGGAGCTGTCCTTCTCCTGCAAGGAGGCGCGCAGCTACTCCTGCTCAGCCTGATAGGCTGCCTCGAGCTCCTTCTTCTCAGTTTGAAGAAGAGTCAGCTGCTCCTGGAGCCGGCCGTCTGCCTCGCGCAAGGCGTCCCGCTCCACGACGACCTTGCCTAGCCGGGCCTGAAGTTCGGCGACCTGGCGACCACCTGGTTCTGAGCCTGCAGCGTGTTATATGCTTGCACCTGGGCATCATAAAGATCCTACAAGCAAATAAGAAGCAAAACTAAGATTCGGCCTGGTTAATTCATAACCAGCTTGATTCTCGGGGGCTACACCCAGTGGGTGCGCTAGCGCGCCCCCATTAAAAAGCAAAGCAAGAGATAAGCTCGAAGAGATTCAGCCCGGCCAATGCTTGGCCGGCCCAATTCTCGGGGGCTACTGTTGGAAATATGCCCTAGATGTTGGGGATATTACCTGTTGATAACACGCCCTAGTTGGGTTGGGTCACCAAATCAGGCGATTTACCTGAGCGTGGTTTGGGCCTTGGCGTAGCAAGACCGAAGGTTGTATGGCGGTTTATAATTTCCGGAAGGTCTCCAAGCTTTAGAAGATGGCGACTTAGAGATCGTAGAGGTCACGATTTGTAGGAAGGGAAGTACCTTTGTAAACCCTAGGGGTTCGACCTGTATATAAAGGCGAGTCCCAGGGAAGAAGAGGGCAGGTTAGAAATCATCGAGTGCTAGGTTTGGCGAGTTACGCCCTCCTTGTAATCGAAACTACATCAATACAACTCAAAGCAGTACGTAGGCCTTTACCTCCTCACGAGGGGCTGAACCTGGATAAATCACCGTGTCTCTCCTGTTCAACCCCTTTGAGTCGCCACCAAGGTGCGATGGCTCTAGTACTAAGTCCTTTCACGAGGACATCTCCCGTGACAAAACCACGACAGTTGGCGCCCACCGTGGGGCCTACGCACGGTGGAGTTGAGTTCTCAAAGGGAGCCCTACCAGGGTTTGGGAGTTATGCGACGGGGCTCATGACCCGGAGCTGCCGCGGGAAGACCTACATCGACAACCAGCAATGGGGGCCCGAAGCGGATTCGATCGAATCTGGTTACAGGGCCCCCTTCGGCAAGATCAACATCTTCATCGGCATGATCGGATCATCCGTGCATGAGCCGGACATCTCCACCAACATCGTCGAGCCGGCCAGGTACGTCCGCCCAGTAGTGACGCCGAATCTGACTCGCCCGGTCCTTGTTGGGTTCACGCAGGGATCGGAGGAGCCAGAACGCTCGGCGACCCACGAAACTACACCAGTCAACTTTGATGACGAATCATCCATGGGCGATTCAGACTCAATCCGGTCTCTACATGGGGATTGTCTTGGGGGCTTGTCGCTGGCCATGGACCCCGAAGTCCTTGACCGAACCCGCCGCCAGATCGCCATTTATATGGCGGGGGCGACTCAACCCTCGCAAAACTCCACAAGAGGCGATGGAACCGGCGAGACGTCTAGAAGCCCGACCGCTGTCCTGGTGGAATTAGCGGCGGAGATCACAAGGCTGATGGCGACTCCCCTCACACCAGATAACCAGGAGGAGATAAACGCGGAGGTGGCGAAACTCAGAGAGGCAGTGGAAAAGGCTCATCGGGATGCTGAGGTGGAGTCCGCCAGGATCGAGACTCGACAAGCTCAAATTGCGGCCGAAAGGATGCGCTTAAATACTGACAACTGGCAGCTCGAAAGACACCAGCGCACATCCGACGCCGTCCATCAACGGAGACACCAAGGTCGCTTCCCCCATGATCTCAACCCGACCCGCCTGTTCGACACTCCACGAAGCCCTGGGGTGGGAGCCGCCCCAGGGGGAGGACTGGGTCAACCGCCTAACCCGCCGGTTCAGACGGCTGAGGATCGCATTCCCCGATTTCGGACGCCTCAAGGCCACTTTTCCAACCCAGTGGACAACGTCCTTGCTGCAACTCGCCATCTGGAATCTCTTCCGATTCACGGCAACACTCCTGCCGAGATAGAAGCAAGGAACGCCATTGAGATGTTGAAGACGGCGGTGGTTCAAAACGCCCAGTTCTCGCATAGCCTAGATAGGCTGCATTCCACTCCCCAGGCGAGTTACACCAGAAGTCGGCCAGAGGACCAGCCCGCCGTGAACAACGGGCCGCGACCCGTCCCTCAGGACCACCCGCCTGATCATCAGAACCCGCCGGGCCGGGATCTCCCGAACATCCAAGTCGCCCCGACCCCTCTCGTCGGGAGCGGTGGGCGAGTGGGGGTGCCATGCTTGGCCCCCGCCCTTCGTAATGAAAGGATGCCCAAAGATTTTAAGGGACCAAGAAAGGTGCCTAACTACACCCCGGACCTTGAGCCGGCATCGTGGGTCGAGAGTTATGAAATCGCCATGGACATGCTCGACGTAAACGAGGCAGTTTGCGCCAGATACTTCACGATGATGCTCGAGGGGTCAGCATGTACTTGGTTGAAAAACTTACCTCCCAACTCCATCCAGACCTGGGCCGAGTTGAAAGAGCGATTCATCAAAAACTTCCGAGGAACTTGCAAACGTCCGATGACGATCGTCGATCTGCAACACTGTGTTTAGCGCCCTGATGAGTCGGCCCACCATTGGTCACGGCGGGTTGCGGAAATTATCCATTTGTCAGATGGTATTACGGCGGCTCAGGCTGTGTTGATCCTCGAGCAGAATTGCCATTACGAACCCTTGGTGCAAAAATTGGGGCGACTCAAGCGAAAGGTCCAAGACATGGGAGAGCTGATGGACACCCTCACTAGGTACGCTGAAGCAGATGACACCAAAGATCCGGGTGAGGACGGTAAGGCTAATTCGCCCTAGAAGGGCGAGTCATCCAAAAATCATACCCGGTTCCAGGGACGTAACCGCCACAATCAAGGAGCCAATGGCAAGCGAATACCGCAAGAGGAGCCCTCGGATTTAGTCGCCAATACCAACGCCAACAGTGGCAACCAACGCCAGAAGAAAAACAGGGGCTTTAGCGGGAAGAGGCCGCGTAACTATGAAGAGCTGCTCAAAGGCCCTTGCCCGCAGCATGCCACGACAGACGGTCCGGCGACTCACTCCTGGGAGAACTGCTTCGTGATGCGGGAGTTTCGGGTGGAGGCGATCAAGAAAAGCCAAAGCGATGACCCGGACCAATGCCAGGAGCAGTTTGCCGCACCCAACCAACGACAGAACCCCTTCGGCGGTTTTCCCGAACAGGGGCCTCAGGGAGGCCCGCAGCCAAGCAGCGGCCAGTATCCGGTGCACCATCAGCGGTGGTATAACCCGCCAGGAGCCTTTCAGCAGCTGCCCCACAGGGGGATCCGCAGGGTCAGGATGACAACGGAGGTTTCCGCAGCAATCCCAAACAGTTAAGCAATGGGCAGTATCACGTTTTCACCACCAATGCTTGCAGATGTGATAAGAAGGTGAGTCACCGGGCGTACAGTGTGTCTGAGCCGGCACTTCCCAGGTACCTCCACTGGTCTGAACAGACCATATCGTGGAGTAGGGAGGATCACCCGCCAAGAGTTGACAATCCTGGCGATTTAGCGTTGGTCGTGGCTCTCCAAGTTGGGGGCTACACCCTGTCCAAAGTGCTAATGGATGGTGGCAGCAACATTAATATCTTATATTTTGACACTTTCCAAAAGATGAACCTATTGGAAAAGGACCTGATGCCTTCAACCACGGTTTTCCACGGAATCGTCCCGGGCAAGTCGGCCTACCCCATAGGCCGAGTCAGACTCACTGTGGCGTTTGGAACGGTGCAGAATTACAGGTCCGAGTCGCTGATATTCGAGGTGGTCAAATTGAAAAGCCCCTACCATGCATTATTTGGGCGGCCGGCTTACGCCCGCTTCATGGCTCGCCCGTGCTATGTTTACCTTATGCTCAAGATGCCCGGTCCCAAGGGACCCATCACGGTCGATGGGGATAGAAGGATTGCAAAGGAATGTGAAGAAGGGGGCGCGGCTTATGCGGAAGTCGCCTACGTTGCAGAGGAGCTCAAACACCATCGGGCCAATGTTGACCCAACGAACATGTCACCCCTAAAGAAGCCAACGACAGATGCTGAGTCGCCCCTCAAGTTCAAACCAACGGATGACACTAAAACAATCGATTTCGTTCCCGGCGATTCATCCAAGCAGTTCACCATCGGGACGGGTGTGGATCCCAAATAGGAAAGTGCGCTCATCGAATTCATCCATGATAATCGGGACATCTTCGCATGGAAACCTTCTGACATGCCTGGTGTGCCGAGAGAATTCGCTGAGCACCATCTTAATGTTGACCCAAAGGCAAAACCCATCCAACAGTATCTTCGCAGGTTTAACGAGGAGCGACGCAAGGCGATCAGGGAAGAAGTCGCCCGTCTCTTAGCCGCCGGATTCATCATGGAAGTTTTCCACCCTAAATGGTTGGCTAACCCGGTATTGGTACTCAAGAAGAACGGTACCTTCCGTATGTGCATTGATTACACGGACCTCAACATAGCTTGTCTGAAAGATCCCTTCGCTCTTCCCCGCATCGACCAGATCATTGACTCGGTGGCGGGATGCGAACGATTGTGCTTTTTGGACGCCTACTCAGGATATCACCATATCAAGATGGCCGTGGAGGATCAAGAGAAAACAGCTTTTATAACCCCCTTTGGGGCTTTTTGCTATGTGTCCATGCGTTTTGGACTCAAGAGTGCGGGGGCGACTTATCAGCGCTGCATCCAGAATTGCCTTCACAGCCAAATCGGTCGCAACGTCCACGCCTATGTCGACGATATTGTGATCAAAACCCGCCAGGGGGAGACGCTACCGGAGGATCTCAAGGAGACTTTCGATAATTTGCGGGTATATCAGATGAAGCTGAATCCCACCAAGTGTGTTTTTGGTGTTCCTGCAGGGAAATTGTTGGGCTTCCTGGTGTCGGAGCGTGGCATCGAAGCTAACCCGGACAAAATCAAAGCAGTTACATCCCTTGGAAAGCCGGCAAACGTTAATCAAGTTCAACGACTGGCGGGTCACATTGCGGCTCTAAATCGCTTTGTAAGTCGCCTGGGTGAAAAGGCGATTCCTCATTATCAGTTACTAAAGAAATCTGACCGGTTTGTTTGGACAAACGAGGCAGACGAGGCGCTCGAAGCCTTGAAACGGCAATTGGTTAACCCGCTGGTCTTGGCCACCCCGACTGAAAAAGTACCCATGCTTCTATATATTGCGGCAAATTCCAAAGCAGCAAGTGTGGCAGTGGTTGTTGAAAGAAAAGAGGAAGGAAAGGAGTACCCAGTGCAACACCTAGTGTATTTTATCAGCGAGGTGCTAACCCTTTCCAAGCAACGGTACCCACACTGGCAGAAGTTAGTGTATGGGGTGTTTATGGCGAGTCGGAAACTTAAGCATTATTTCCAAGAACACCCTATCACAATGGTTAGCTCTGCCCCCCTTGGGGACATCATCCAGAATCGGGAGGCAACAGGGCGGATTTCCAAGTGGGCGATTGAACTTGGGCCGCATCACGTGCAATACACCCCCCGCACAGCCATCAAGTCTCAGGCTTTATTTGATTTCGTCAATGACTGGACGGAGTTGCAGGCTCCGGCAGACAGGCCTGATCTTACTTACTGGACTATTTATTTTGATGGATCTAGACAGCTGGAAGGCTCGGGGGCGGGTGTGGTATTGGTATCCCCTCAAGGAGATAAATTTTGTTATGTTCTCTGACTCATGTTTCCATGCACTAATAATGCTGCAGAATACGAAGCTTTGCTTCACGGCTTGCAACTCGCAAAGGAGATGAATCTAACGCGAGTCAGGTGTTTTGGCGACTCTGATTTGGTGGCGCAGCAAGTCTCGGGTACCTGGGATTCTCGGGACCCCATGATGGCGGCTTACAGAAGAGCTGTGTCAGATGTGGCGGGTCATTTTCATGGTTATCAGGTGGACCACATTGATCGGCGCCTCAACGAGGCGGCCGACGCCCTCTCACAACTTGGTTCCCAGCGAAAGCCAGTTCCTCCCAATATTTTTTTGGATATTTTGCATAAACCATCCGTGATTTTACCATCGAAGGAGGAGTTGGCAATACCAGATCCTGAGTCTCAGCTCGTGGCGGCTCTCCACGTCACGCCGGATTGGGTTCTTCCCTATCTGGCTTATCTCGCCCGGGGCGAGTTACCAACAGATGAAGTTTCGGCCCGTCAAATCGGTCGGCGCAGCAAGTCCATGGTGATCATCAATGGTGAGTTATATAAACGGAGCGCCTCTAGAGTCTTTCAACGATGCATTTCCTCCGAAGAAGGATGCATAATCTTAAATGACATTCATTGCGGAGACTGTGGGCATCATGCCGGGCCACGCTCTCTGGTGTCAAAAGCTTTCCGTCATGGTTTGTTTTGGCTGACGGCTCATGCAGATGCAGAGGATATAGTTCGTCGGTGCGAGGGATGCCAGCTTTATGGACGACAATCTCATGTGCCGGCTCAAGAATTAAGAATGATTCCAATCACTTGGCCTTTTGCGGTCTGGGGGTTAGACATGGTCGGCCCCTTTAAAACGTCATCCAACAAGAAAACCGATTTGCTGGTGGCGGTTGATAAATTCACCAAGTGGGTTGAGGCGGAACCTATTGGAAATTGCGATGCGGAGACAACGGTCAAGTTCTTGAAGAAGCTGATTTTCCGGTTTGGGTATCCACATAGTATCATCACTGATAATGGTACTAACCTGTCCCAAGGGGCGATGCAGGAGTTTTGCCGTCGAGAGGATATCCGGCTTGATGTTTCTGCGGTTGCTCACCCACAATCTAATGGGCAGGCGGAACGGGCGAATCAGGAGGTCTTACGAGGAATTAAGCCCCGACTCATGGTTCCCCTGGAGAAAACCCCAGGATGTTGGGTTGAAGAATTGCCTTCAGTACTGTGGAGTATCCGGACCACCCCGAACCGGTCCACGGGTTTTACCCCTTTCTTTTTGGTCTACGGAGCAGAAGCCGTTCTTCCTACTGACATAAGGCATGATTCTCTTAGAGTCGTTGCATATGTGGAGCAAGACAATGAGCTGGCGCGTCAAGATTCCTTGGACGCCCTAGAGGAGGCACATGACCTGGCTGTGGCCCGTTCGGCCATCTATCAGCAGGATCTACGGCCTTATCACAACCGCCGGGTTAAAAGCCGGACCTTTCAGGAAGGCGACTTAGTTCTTCGGTTGATACAAGATCGTGCTAGCATGCATAAGTTGTCGCCACCATGGGAAGGACCGTTCGTCGTCAGCAAGAATCTTCGCAACGGCTCTTATTATCTGGTGGATCTTCGGCCTAACCGGCCAACCACGGAGGCTGAGTCAACTCGCCCCTGGAATATTGCCCACTTGCGGCCTTATTACACTTGAGCTCTTAAGCTCTGCATTTTGTAAGTTTTTCAGTTTCATTATGAAGTAATAAAATTAAAATGCTTCCCGACTTGGGGGATTCTTCATTGAGATCAATCTTGTCATCCTGTTGCGACCTTATGAGCCGACAAAATTATCATCTTAGGGTGCTTGCTTGAGCTTTCTGACTCGCCCCATCCTGTCGCGACCTTATGAGCCGACGAAATCACCGTAGGGTGCGTGCTTGAGCTTTCTGACTCGCCCCATCCTGTCGCGACCTTATGAGCCGACGAAACCATCATCTTATGGTGCGTGCTTGAGCTTTCTGACTCGCCCCATCCTGTCGCGACCTTATGAGCCGACGAAATCACCTTAGGGTGCGTGCTTGAGCTTTCTGACTCGCCCCATCCTGTCGCGACCTTATGAGCCAACGAATTCATCTTAGGGTGGCGCTTGAGTTTTCTGACTCGCCCCATCCTGTCGCGACCTTATGAGCCGATGAAACCATCATCTTAGGGTGCGTGCTTGAGCTTTCTGACTCGCCCCATCCTGTCGCGACCTTATGAGCCGACGAAATCACCTTAGGGTGCGTTCTTGAGTTTTCTGACTCGCCCCATACTGTCGCGACCTTATGAGCCGACGAAATCACCTTAGGGTGTGTGCTTGAGCTTTCTGACTCGCCCCATCCTGTCGCGACCTTATGAGCCGACGAAATCATCTTAGGGTGGCGCTTGAGCTTTTTGACTCGCCCCATCCTGTCGCGACCTTATGAGCCGACGAAATCATCATCTTAGGGTGGCGCTTGAGCTTTCTGACTCGCCCCATCCTGTCGCGACCTTATGAGCCGACGAAACCATCATTTAGGGTGTGTGCTTGAGCTTTCTGACTCGGTCCATCCTGTCGCGACCTTATGAGCCGACGAAATTGCTATTTTTTATTCTCTTTCATGGCATTGCCACAAGGTTTTTCAAACCTTTTTTCCTGATTCATCTTGAAAATATTTGTTATCATTTATTTGGTTTCACATATGTTTTTTCAAGCTTAAAACAGGTTGATGATCAAAATCATTTCATCCATGGCGGGTTAAGCATTATAAAAGAGTTTCAAACGGCAGATCCAATATTTCAAATCGCCTTAAGGGCGACATAAAGATTGTTGTCGAAAGTATCACAAAAGCAGTGCCGATTCCTAAAAAAGGACCTATTACATGGCTCTTAGGCCAAATCAATGAAGTTTATTCTGCTGGCACCCTTGGATCGTTTTGCTGCGAGCTTTGGCCGACCTCAATTTGCAAGTCGCCCAGTACCCAGTTACACTTGGCTAGAGCCGCGAAGTCATCTTCATCGGTCAGGATTGATGCAAGATCTGCGTCCAAGTCAAAAGGGTTCTTGGGTCGCCGTGGAGTTAAGCTGGTCGTCACAAAGGTTGGCGGGTTGACCTTCTTGTTCTTGCTGTCATAAGCAGCCTGATACTTTGATAAGTCCAGACTTGCAGCAAGTTGAGTCGCCGCCATCCGGGAGTCCTTGACGACACGCTGATAGTCCTCTTCGACGAATTCTGACCCGTCATCTTTGAGTTGAGGAAAGCCCGCCGCTACTTCTTCCGGGTTGATCTCTGGAGCATACGCCAAGCAGCAACTTAAGGTAGTCAGCACTCCCTTCCGGGCGGCTGACCGAGTCAACTCGCCAATCTGGGGAGGAAGCATGGATAGGCAGCCAAGCATCTTCTTTATGGAAGTTATAGGCTCCTTGGCGCCCATCACTGCTTTAACAGTTAGTACACTACCGGTATACAGCTGCTCTGTCAGCGTGTAAATTGCCTTCAACATCAGCACGCAATCATTCTGAAGGTTGGCGGCTCTCGGACCTGTGCAAGGGGTAATGATAATCAGCGACTCAGGATAAGAGTTATTGGTTTAAAAAAGATCAAAGGTTTGAGTATTTTACCAAAGACGGCTTGCGCCATGTTTGAGATATGACGCTTTAAGCCGGACAGTTCTTGTTGCACAGTAGCCAGCTTGGCTTGAGCTTTCTCTGCTCATTTTGTCGCAGCATCTTGGTCTGCTTGAGCCCTTTTTAAATTGGCTTTAGTTTCTCCATCTCAGCCAAGACCAGTTGATACTTTTCCTCCGATTTGGTTCGGGCATCTTGCTGATCAGATAAGTTTTTCTTCAAGTCGCCAAGTGCTGATTCAGTCTGAATAAGAGTTTCCTGTGGAAATACATGATAAAGGGCAAGTCTTAGAACTATTGCAAGCAATATCCCTCACACTTGGGGGCTAATGTATAATTTTTTCACACAAAATTATACAATATCAAGACCCGACTCATCTTTTGACTGATGACCCGACCCTTGGGGGTTACTGGTCGAAAGTTTTTCTAAGTTATCAAGACCTGACTCATCTTTTTACTGATGACCCGGCCCTTGGGGGTTACTGGTCGAAAGTTTTTCTAAGTTAACAAGACCCGGCTCATCTTTTTACCGATGACCCGGCCCTTGGGGGTTACTGGTCGAAAGTTTTTCTAAGTTATCAAGACCCGGCTCATCTTTTTACTGATGACCCGGCCCTTGGGGGTTAATGGGAATAATACAATATATAACAAAGCTTACCTCATGTTTATTTTTTAGCATCCGGAGCAGGCTTTTCACCATCTCATAACTCTCCTCGAGGCGACTTGCAAAACCAGAGCAGAGTTCTTTGAATTCCAGATGTTCATATTCGGAAAGCTTAGCCTTGGAGAGTCCAGACTCAGGAATGGTTTGAGAGGATGATGGCACATGCTTTGACAAAACTGTTGTGGCCGGTTTAGAGAAGCTGGTACCAGTGGTAATCACAACATCCGGGTCTTCTGCTGTTGTCAATGGACTTGGCGGCTTAGGGGCATCCATTGTTTCCTTGGGCGAGCCAGGAAAATGCATTTGATCCTCAGGCTCGTCTTGATCCGGGTTATCTTAGGTCGGTCGGCGCTGACTCTTTGATAGGCTCTAAAATTATGATAGGAGTTGACCTGCTGGTCTTCCTCTTCTTCGCATGTGCCCTAAAAAGACGGGAGAGACGCATTAAAGGACTGAAAATTTATCACTCTCAGACTCAAAGTAAAATTATCAAAGGACTTACCCAGGAACTCGAATCATTGGCGGAAGTTTCGACATTACTGAGTCGCCAGATGTAGGAGGAGAATTCTGCAAAAATTATACGTCAAAGATATTGGCGGGTTACAGATGTGATCCAAAGAAACATGAGGAAGTGTTGTTCATGGGTACCTCATTTGTTTTCCTCTTGTTCTTTGCTGGTAAGCCGGACACCAGATCACCGGAATGACTTCGGGTCTTCCGATTTGAAGTATGTTGTGCTTTCTTCAATAGAAAATTGGGGTCCAAACAAGCATTTGGATGTGAGAAGGGAACTTTCCCACAAATTCGCCTGGCCGGCTTAGGTGGAGAAGGAGATGAATCGGAGGAAACAGAAATTACCTCTACAGAATCCTCCTGGCTTTCGTTGTCTTCATTCTATTCAAGAGAGGCAGAGACGTAAGTACAAAGTTAACAGTAGTGGATGGCGAGTGAAAAGAGGATAGGTTTTTACCTCTAAAGGTGCGTCGCCGACTTGAGATTCATCGGCTTCGGATGGCTCGGCCACAGCAGCTTTGCCCTTGCCCTTGGTTTTCTTTGGGGGCGGCTTAGCCTGTTTCATGGCTGGCCTTTTGGGTTTCTTGGACCAAAATTTATCACCTTTCTAGAATGGCATATGTTATAAAAGTCCACAATTCGAATGAAACATAAGAAATAGAGACAAAGGGCAGGTTAAAATTGTTTACCTTGGGCGCCGGATTAATTTTGCAGAAGGGTTTGAGGCCGATTTGACCGCATTTTCCCGCAGGCTCGCCGGTCAGCTTCTTGATGATGGTGACAGTATCCTTTTACGTTAAAGCCGTATGTAAATAACATTGAGGATGATCTAAGGTGCCATCAATCTCGCACATTAGCCCGTCCCGGCGACTCAAAGGAAGGATGCGCCATTCGACCCAGCAGCGGATCAAGTCGACCCCAGTAAGGCCGTTGTTTGTCAAAGATCTTAACTCGGACAATACTGGGATAAAATCTGATTCATCCTCTTCGGTGAGCTTGTTCGGAAGCTTGAAATTCATTGGAAGGCGGTCTTTCCTATAGCCCAGAAGCTTGTTTTCTCCTGCAGGCGAGGTCACTTGACAGTAGAACCAAGACTCGCCCCAGCCTTTGGGATGGCTTGGCATGGCGAGTGAGGGAAACGGGATATCCCTGCGGCGCTGAACATTTACACCGCCAAGTTCCAGGCTGGGACCATTGTGAAATTCCGTTTGGCGATTTAAGTGGAAAAAGTACCAGAATAAGGGAACTGAGGGTTCCATCCGCAGATAAGCCTCACAGAACACTTGGAACTGGCATAGGTTACTTATCGAATTAGGTCCCAGATCCTGGAGGCGGACGTTCATGAAGGCCATGGCGTCTCTAAGGAACTTTGATCCGGGCGGTTTAAAACCTCGCTCAAGGTGTTCGACGAAAACGACTATCTCCCCTTCTTTGGGGTCGGGGAGATCCTCTCCGAACCCGGTATGCCAGCCGATAACATTCTAAGTGTCCAAGTTGCCCGTTTTCACATAATCTGCTAGTATGGTGTCGTCGACTTTGGTAGGGAGCCAGTCACTTTTGAAGATGGTGCCCATGCTACAAAGGAGTAAAGTACGGGTGAATTTACACGTCTTGAACATCTACCGTAAGGGGTGAAATAAGTTCATTTGACTCGCCAAGTAATTTGTTCACGGACTAAGGGAAAATCTTGACCCGTCATATAAAGATCCGGGTCGGGTTGCTATGGCGACTTACGAAGTTTGGCTACTCACAAGAGTTATGTCTTAAAGCGTCGGAGACATTTGTTCAAAACGGTGAAGTGTGAAGACTACAAACAGCTTTTACGCAATGAGCAGGTAAACTATGGATCTACTGGACAGTCGAAAAAACATGAGAAAAATGACTGGACGCAGCAATTTACTACCAGGATAAGGTGATATCATTCGTTTGACGAAATATTGTTCTAAACACGCAAATCAAGGGCAGATAAATGAAGGTATTAAAAACATTGGCTATCTCGTCGTCATTAGCATTAATCAGTCAAGGGCAAGTAACATATATTTACGAAGGCATCATGAACATGGCGATGTTGAAACTTTGAACAGGGATGGGGATCTGTTCTTAAATGAGCGGTGACCTAACCTGATGATTTCGGTCGGAAGTGGACGACGGCGACGGAGGCTGTTGGAGGAGCACGAAAGTCTTGGTCGAGCGCAGAGATCTTCGGCGGCGACGAAGTGCTTGGCAACAGTGAGGTGGTCGACGCGACGAGATGGTCGATGGCGGCGAGCAGCTCGGCCGCGGTACGGAGTTTGACGGCGGCAAATATCTGTGGGCGGCGCCGAAGCTTTCGGGCGACGATAGGAATTGCGGTCGGCGGCGGAGCCCTCAGAAGGCAGTAAGGTTTCCTCGCTGTGATAATGGGGAGGAGATTGACGAGACTGGTAGGTGGGAAGCGCCAGTCCTGTCCCCCACCTATTTAACAGGGCATGCGCTGGAATCGAGGCGCCGTGAGCGGGAACCGCCGGAGGATAAAAAGATTCGCTATAAAGGCGCTCCGAAAATTTTGGGATAACGATACCAAAGGATCCGTCAGGATTATGTCAGTCTTCCCGGAATTCAAGGGATAAGAAGATGCCGACGAGAAATGGTTTGGCGATTTAAAGATTTTCAGCGGCAGATGGCGAGTTAAAGTTTCTGACGTATGGAGAAGGATGAAGAATGAATCGCCTTTAGCTGAGCAAAAATACTGGCATGAAGAGAGTTCAAGTCAATCTCGGGCCTAATGTTGGGGATATTACCTGTTGATAACCCGCCATAGTTGGGCCGGGTCACCAAATCAGGCGATTCACGTGAGCGTGGTTTGGGCCTTGGCCTAGCAAGACCGAAGGTTGTATGGTGGTTTATAATTTCTGGAAGGTCTCCAAGCTTTAGAAGATGGCGACTTAGAGACCGTAGAGGTCACGATTTGTAGGAAGGGAAGTAGCCTTGTAAACCCTAGGGGTTCGACCTGTATATAAAGGCGACTCCCAGGGAAGAAGAGGGCATGTTAGAAATCATCGAGTGCTAGGTTTGGCGAGTTACACCCTCCTTGTAATCGAAACTACATCAATACAACTCAAAGCAGGACGTAGGCCTTTACCTCCTCACGAGGGGCCGAACCTGGATAAATCGCCGTGTCTCTCCTATTCAACCCCTTTGAGTCGCCACCAAGGTGCGATGGCTCCAGTACTAAGTCCTTTCACGAGGACATCTGCCATGACAAAACCACAACACTAGAGGCAATAATAAATTAGTTATTATTATATTTCCTTGTTCATAATAATCGTTTATTATCCATGCTAGAATTGTATTGATTGGAAACTCAAATACATGTGTGGATACATAGACAACACACTGTCCCTAGTAAGCCTCTAGTTGACTAGCTCATTGATCAAATATGGTCAAGGTTTCCTAACCATAGACAAGTGTTGTCACTTGATAACGGGATCACATCATTAGGAGAATCATGTGATGGACAAGACCCAAACTATGAACGTAGCATATTGATCGTGTCGTTTTATTGCTATTGTTTTCTGCGTGTCAAGTATTTGTTCCTATGACCATGACATCATATAACTCACTGGCACCGGAGGAATACCTTGTGTGCATCAAACGTCGCAATGTAACTCGGTGACTATAAAGGTGCTCTACAGGTATCTCCGAAGGTGTCTATTGAGTTAGTATGGATCAAGACTAGGATTTGTTACTCCGTGTGACGGAGAGGTATCTCGGGGCCCACTCGGTAATACAACATCACACACAAGCCTTGGAAGCAATGTGACTAAGTGTAAGTCATGGGATCTTGTATTACAGAACGAGTAAAGAGACTTGCTGGTAACGAGATTGAAATAGGTATGCGGATACCAACGATCAAATCTCGGGCAAGTAACATACCGAAGGACAAAGGGAATGACATACGGGATTATATGAATCCTTGACACTGAGGTTCAACCGATAAGATCTTCGTAGAATATGTAGGATCCAATATGGGCATCCAGGTCCCGCTATTGGATATTGACCGAGGAGTGTCTCGGGTCATGTTTACATAGTTCCCGAACCCGCAGGGTCTGCACATTTAAGGTTCGGTGACGTTTCGGTATGGTTGAGTTATAGGTTTTGGTAACTGAAAGTTGTTCGGAGTCCCAAATGAGATCCAGGACGTCACAAGGAGCTCCAAAATTGTCCGGAGGTAAAGATTGATATACAGGAAGTCCTGTTTTGATCATCGGAAAAGTTTCGGGCTCATCAGTAGTGTGCCGGGAATGCCGGGAGGGGTGCCGGGGACCATCGGGAGGGGTGTCACGCCCCAAGGGGTCTCAAGGGCTATGGGAAGACATAAACCAGCCCCTAGTGGGCTGGAATAAGTTCCTACTAAGGCCTATAAGATTTGAGAAGGAAAAAACACAAGGTGGAAAGAGTTTCCAAGTGGGAAGGTGGAATCCTACTCCAAGTAGGATTGGAGTAGGACTCCTCCACCTCCAATTTCGGCCAAACCTTGAGGGTTTGAGTCTGCCTCCTCCCCTCCCTCCCTCCTATATATACTAGAGGTATTGAGGATTTTTGAGACACAACTTTTCCACGTGCTGCTCGACACTATACCACGCAGTTTTTCCTCTAGATCGTATTTCTGCAGAGCTTAGACGAAGCCATGCCGGAGTAGATCATCACCACCACCGGCGCGCCGTCACGCTGCCGGAGAACTCTTCTTCATCTCCGCCCCTCTTGCTGGATCAAGAAGGTGGAGATCACCATCGAGATGTACGTGTGCTAACGCGGAGGTGTCGTCCGTTCGGCACTAGATTGGGAAGGATCGTGACAAAGTTCGCGGGACGGATCGTGATGAAGTTCGCGGGATGGATCGTGATGAAGTTCGCGGGATGGATCGTGATGACGTTCGCGGGAAGGATCGTGATGAAGTTCGTGGGACGGATCGTGATGAGATAGTACGACTACGGCGATTTGAATCGCGGAAACGTTCCATTACATCAACCGTGTTATAGACGCTTCCGCTTAGCGATCTACAAGGGTATGTGGATCTAATCTCCTCTCGTAGATGAACATCACCATGATAGGTCTTCGTGTGCGTAGGAATTTTTTGTTTCCCATGCAACGTTCCCCAACAGTGGCATCATGAGCTAGGTTCATGCGTAGATGTTACCTCGAGTAGAACACAAAGTGTTTTGTGGACGGTGATGTTCGATTTTCTGCCCTCCTTAGTCTTTTCTCGATTCAGCGGTATTGTTGGATTGAAGCGTCCCGGACCGACATTATTCGATGCTTACGAAAGACTGGTTTCATCGATTGACATGCAACTTTGTTGCATAAAGATGACTGGCGGGTGTCGGTTTCTTCAACTTTAGTTGAATTGGTTTTGACCGAGGCGGTCCTTGGAGAGGTTAAATAGCAATTTGCACATCTCCGTTGTGGTTTTTGCGTAAGTAAGATCCGATCTACTAGATACCCATAGCAGCCACGTAAAACATGCAACAACAATTAGAGGACGTCTAACTTGTTTTTGCAGGGTATGCTTGTGATATGATATGGCTAATGACGTGATGTGATATATTGGATGTATGAGATGACCATGTTGTAATAGTTAATATCGACTTGCACGTCGACGGTACGACAACCGGCAGGAGCCATAGGGTTGTCTTTAAAATAACGTTTGTGTTTGCAGATGCGTTTACTATATTGCTAGGAGATAGCTTTAGTAGTAATAGCATAAGTAGCACGACAACCCCGATGGCAACACATTGATGGAGATCATGGTGTGGCGCCGGTGAAAAGAAGATCGTGCCGTTGCTTTGGTGATGGAGATCAAGAAGCACATGATGATGGCCATATCATGTCACTTATGAATTGCATGTGATGTTAATCCTTTTATGCACCTTATTTTTCTTAGAACGACGGTAGCATTATGAGGTGATCTCTCACTAAAATTTCAAGAAGAAATTGTGTTCTCCCCGACTATGCAACGTTGCTACAGTTCGTCGTTTCGAGACACCACGTGATGATCGGGTGTGATTGACTCAACGTGCACATACAACGGGTGCAAAACAGTTGCACACGCAGAACACTCAGGTTAAACTTGACGAGCCTAGCATGTCTAGACATGGCCTCGGAACACAAAAGACTGAAAGGTCGAGCATGAATCGTATAGTTGATATGATTAGCATAGAGATGCTTACCACTGAAACTATTCTCGACTCACGTGATGATCGGACTTGAGATAGTGGATTTGGATCATGTACCACTCAAATGACTAGAGAGATGTACTTTTTGAGTAGGAGTTCTTAAGTAATATGATTAATTGAACTAATTATCATGAACATAGTCTAATGGTCTTTGCGAATTACGATGTAGCTAGCGCTATAGCTCTACTGTTTTTATATGTTCCTAGAGAAAACTTAGTTGAAAGTTGATAGTAGCAACTTTGCAGACTGAGTCCGTAAAACTAAGGATTGTCCTCATTGCTGCGCAGAAGGCTTATGTCCTTAATGCACCACTCGGTGTGCTGCACCTCGAGCGTCGTCTGTGGATGTTCCGAACATCTGACATACACGTTTTTGATGACTACATGATAGTTCAGTGCGCAATACTTAATGGCTTAGAAGCAAGGCGCCGAAGACGTTTTGAAAACGTCGCGGAACATAAGAGATGTTCTAAGAGATGAAATTGAGATTTCATGCTCGTGCCCTTGTTGAGAGGTATAAGACCTCCGACAAGATTCTTTGCCTACAAAGTAAAGGAGAAAAGTCAAATCGTTGAGCATGTTCTCAGATTGTCTGAGTACAACAATCGCTTGAATCAAGTGGGAGTTAATCTTCCAGATAAGATAGTGATGGTTCTCCAAAGTCACTGCCACTAAGCTGCTAGAGCTTCGTGATGAACTATAAAATATAAAGGATAGATATGATGATCCTTGAGCGATTCGCAATGTTTGACACTACGAAATTAGAAATCAAGAAGAAGCATCAATTGTTGATGGTTGGTAAAATCACTAGATTCAAGTAGGGCAAGGGCTAGAAGGGATACTTCATGGAACGACAAACCAGTTGCTGCTTTAATGAAGAAACCCAAGATTGAACCCAAACCAGAGACTAAGTGCTTCTGTTATGAGGGGAACGGTCACTGAGGCGGAGCTACCCTAGATACTTGGTAGATAAGAAGGCTGGCAAAGTCGAGAGAAGTATATTTGACATACATGATGTTGATGTGTGCTTTACCGGTACTCCTAGTAGCACGAGGGTATTGGATACCGGTTCGGTTGCAAGTGATTAGTAGGTCGATATGAAAGCTACGGTATAAACGGAGACGAGCTAAAGGCGAGGTGACGATATGTGTTGGAAGTGTTTCCAAGGTTGATGTGCTCAAACATCGCATGCTCCCTCTATCATCAGGATTGGTGGTAAAACCTAAATAATTGTTATTTGGTGTTTGCATTGAGCATGAACATGATTGGATCGTGTTTATTGCGATACAATTATTCATTTAAATAGAATAATAGTTATTCTATTTGCTTGAATAATTACCCTCAATGGTTTATTGAATCTCGATAGTAATGTTACACATGTTCATAATATTGGTGCCAAAAGATACAAAGTAATAATGGTAGTACCACTTAGTTGTGGCACTACCACTTGAGTCATGTTGGTGTAAAATGCATGAAGAAGCTCCATGCTGATGGATCTTTGTAATGACTCACTTTTGAAATGTTTGAGACATGCAAACCATATACGCGTTGGCATAAATGCATGAAGAAGCTCCATAGAGATGGATCGTTTGGACTCACCTGGTTTTGAATCGTTTGAGACTTGCAAATCATGCCACATGAAACAACAGAGTAACTTGTTGGGAGTAATACATTTTTTATGTGTGCAGTCCAATGAGTGCTAAGGCACGCAGTGGATATCATTATGTTCTTACTTCACTGAAGATTTGAGTAGATACGGGAGTATTTACTTGATGAATCACAAGTTTGAAATATTGAAAAGTTCAATGCTATTTCAGAGTGAAGATCATCGTGACAAGAGGATAAACTGTCTACGATATGATCATAGAGATGAATATCTAAGTTGCGAGTTTTGGTACACAGTTAAAGACAATGTGGAAATTGTTTCGCGATTCATGCCACCTTGAACACCATAGTGTGATGGTGTGTCCGAACGTCATAGCTACGCCCTATTTTGATATGGTGCATACTATGATGTCTCTTATCGAATTACCACTATCGTTTATGGGTTATGCATTAGAGACAACCGCATTCACTTTAAATAGGGCACCGCATATTTTCATTGAGATGACACATTATAGACTATGGTTTAGAGAAACCTAAGCTGTCGTTTCTTGAAAGTTTGGGCTGCGTTGCTAATGTGAAAAGGTTTCAGTCTGATAAGCTCGAACCCAAAGCGGATAAATGCATCTTCATAGGATATCCAAAATAGTTGGATACATCTCCTATCTCAGATTCGGAAGCAAAGTGTTTGTTTCTAGAAACGGATCCTTTCACGAGGAAAGGTTTCTCTCGAAAGAATTGAGTGGGAGAGTGGTGGAACTTGATGAGGTTATTGAACCGTCACTTCAACCAGTGTGTAGCAGGGCGCAGGAAGTTGTTCCTGTGGCGCCTACACCGATTGAAGTGGAAGCTGATGATAATGATCATTAGAGCTTCAGATCAAGTTACTACAAACCTCGTAGGTCGACAAAGGTCGCGTACTACTACAGAGTGGTACGGTAACCCTGTCTTGGAGGTCATGTTGTTGAGCAACAATAAACCTACGAGTTATGAAGAAGTAATGGTGGGCCCGGATTCTGACAAATGGCTGGAGGCCATGAAATCCGAGAGAGGATTCATGTATAAAACAAAGTGTAGACTTTGGAAGAACTACTTGATGGTAGTAAGACTATTAAGTAAATATGGATCTTTAAAAGGAAGACACACGATGATGGTAATAAGTCACTATTAAGAAAAGCTCGACTTGTGGCAAAGATGTTTTCGACAAGATCAAAGAGTTGACTATGATGTGACTTTCTCACTCGTAGCGATGCTAAAAGTCTGTTGGAATTATGTTAGTATTTGCTGCATTATTTGTGAAATATTGCACATCGGATCACAAAACATTGTTTCCTCGACGGTTTCCTTGAGGAAAGATTGTATGTGATACAATCAGAAGATTTTGTCCATCCTAAGGATACTAACAAGTATGCAAGCTCCGGCGATCCTTTTAGGGACTGGTACAAGCGTCTCGGAGTTGGAATATACGCTTTGATGAGATGATCAAAGGTTTTGGGTTTGTACAAGGTTTCTGAGAAACTTGTATTTCCAAAGAAGTGAGTGGGAGCACTATAGTTTTTCTGATAAAGTATATGTGGTTGACATATTGTTGATCAGAAGTAACGTAGAATTACTGTAAAGCATAAAGGTTGTTTGAAAGGGTTTTTTCAAAGGAAGATCTGGATAGAGCTACTTAAAACATTAAGCATCAAGATCTATGGAGATAGATCAAAATGCTGAAACAGAAGTTTCAAATGAAATGCATACCTTGACAAGTTTTTGAAGGAGTTCAAAATAGATCAGCAAAGAAGGAGTTCTTGGCTGTATTGTAAGGTGTGAATATGAGTAAGATTCAAAAGCCCGACCACGTCAGAAGAAAGAGAAAGGACAAAGGTTGTCCCCTATGCCTTAGCTGTAGACTCTATAGTATGCCATGCTATGTACCGCACCTGATATGTGCCTTGCCACAAGTTTGTTAAGAGGTACAGAGAGTGATCCAGGATTGAATCACTTAACAGCGGTCAAAGTTATCCTTAGTAACTAATGGACTAAGGAATTTTTCTCGATTATGGAGGTGGTTAAAGAGTTCGTCGTAAAGGGTTATGTCGATGCAAGCTTTGACACTAATACGAATAACTATGAGTAGTGAAACAGATCCGTATAGTAGAGTAGATATTTGGAGTATTTCCGAATAGCATGTAGTAGCAACATCTATAAGATGACATAAAGATTTGTAAAGAACACACAAATATGAAAGTTTCAGAACCGTTGACTAAAACCTCTCTCACGAGCAAGACGTGATCAGACCCCAGAACTATATGGGTGTTGGATTCGTTGAAATCACATGGTGATGTGAACTAGATTATTGACTCTAGTGCAAGTGGGAGACTGTTGGAAATATGCACCAAAGGCAATAATAAATTAGTTATTATTATATTTCCTTGTTCATAATAATCGTTTATTATCCATTTTGAACTCCTACAAAAACTTGTCAAGGCATGCATTTCATTTGAAAGTTCTCTTTAGTATTTCGATCTATCTCCATAGATCTTGATGCTCAATGTTCAAGTAGCTCTATCTAGGTCTTCCTTTGAAAAACCCCTTTCAAACAACCTTTATGCTTTACAGAAATTCTACACTACTTCCGATCACCAATATGTCAACCACATATACTTTATTAGAAATATTATAGTGCTCCCACTCACTTCTTTGGAAATACAAGTTTCTCATAAACCTTGTACAAACCCAAAACCTTTGATCATCTCATCAAAGCGTATATTCCAACTCCGAGATGCTTGCACCAGTCCATAAAAGGATTGCTGGAGCTTGCATACTTGTTAGTATACTTAGGATTGACAAAACCTTCTGACTGTATCACATACAATCTTTACTCAAGGAAACCGTTGAGGAAACAATGTTTTGACTTCCGATGTGCAATATTTCACAAATAGTGCAGCAACTACTAACATAATTTTAGCAGACTTTTAGCATCGCTACGAGTGAGAAAGTCACATCATAGTCAACTCTTTGATCTTGTCGAAAACATCTTTGTGACAAGTCGAGCTTTTCTTAATAGTGACTTATCACCATCATCGTGTGTCTTCCTTTTAAAGATCCATCTTTACTTAATAGTCTTACTACCATCAAGTAGTTCTTCCAAAGTCCACACTTTGTTTAATACATGGATCCTCTCTCGGATTTCATGGCCTCCAGCCATTTGTCAGAATCCAGGCCCACCATTGCTTCTCCATAACTCATAGGTTCATTGTTGTTCAACAACATGACCTCCAAGACAGGGTTACCGTACCACTCTGTAGTAGTACGCGACCTTTGGGGACCTACGAGGTTTGTAGTAACTTGATCTGAAGCTCTAATGATCACCATGATCAGTTTCCACTTCAATTGGTGTAGGCGCCACAGGAACATCTTCCTGCGCCCTGCTACACACTGGTTGAAGTGATGGTTCACTAACCTCATCAAGTTCCACCATCCTCCCACTCAATTCTTTCGAGAGAAACCTTTCCTCGAGAAAGGACCCGTTTCTAGAAACAAACACTTTGCTTCAGGATCTGAGATAGGAGATGTATCCAATTTTTTTGGATATCCTATGAAGATGCATTTATCCGCTTTGGGTTCGAGCTTATTAGACTGAAACTTTTTCACATAAGTGTCACAACCCCAAACTTTCAAGAAACGACAGCTCAGGTTTCTCCAAACCATAGTCTATACTGTGTCATCTCAACAGAAATACGTGGTGCCGTATTTAAAGTGAATGCGGTTGTCTCTAATGCATAACCCATAAACAATAGTGGCAATTTGATAAGAGACGTCATAGTATGCAACATATCAAAATAGGGCGTGGCTATGACGTTCGGACACACCATCACACTATGGTGTTCTAGGTGGCATGTATTGCGAAACAATTTCCACATTGTCTTAACTATGTACCAAAACCCGCAACTCGGATATTCATCTCTACAATCATATCGTAGACAGTTTATCCTCTTGTCACGACGATCTTCACTCTGAAATAGCTTTCAACTTTTCAATATTTCAGACTTGTGATTCATCAAGTAAATACTCATGTATCTACTTAAATCGTCAGTGAAGTAAGAACATAATGATATCCACTGCGTGCCTCAGCACTCATTGGACTGCACACATCAAAAATGTATTACTCCCAACAAGTTACTCTCTTGTTTCATGTGGCATGATTTGCATGTCTCAAGTGATTCAAAATCAAGTGAGTCCAAACGATCCATCTCCATGGAGGTTCTTCATGCATTTATACCAACATGACTCAAGTGGCAGTGCCACAACTAAGTGGTACTATCATTATTACTTTGTATCTTTTGGCACCAATATTATGAACATGTGTAACACTACAATCGAGATTCAATAAACCATTGGGGGTAATCATTCAAGCAAATAGAATAACTATTATTCTATTTAAATGAATAATCGAATTGCAATAAACACGATCAAATCATGTTCATGCTCAACGCAAACAGCAAATAACAATTATTTAGGTTTACCACCAATCCTGACGATAGAGGGAGCGTGCGATGTTTGATCACATCAACCTTGGAAACAGTTCCAACATGTATCATCACCTCGCCTTTAGCTAATCTCCGTTTATACCGTAGCTTTCATTTCGAGTTACTAATCACTTAGCAACCGAACCAGTATCCAATACCCTCGTGCTACTAGGAGTACCAGTAAAGTACACATCAATATCATGTATATCAAATATACTTCTGTCGACTTTGCCAACCTTCTTATCTACCAAGTATTTAGGGTAGCTCCGCCTCAGTGACCGTTCCCCTCATAATAGAAGCACTTAGTCTCGGGTTTGGGTTCAATCTTGGGTTTCTTCATTGGAGCAGTAACTGATTTGCCGTTTCATGAAGTATCCATTCTAGCCCTTGCCCTACTTGAATCTAGTGATTTTACCAACCATCAATAATTGACGCTCCTTCTTGATTTCTACTTTCGTAGTGTCAAACATTGTGAATCGCTCAAGGATCATCATATCTATCCTTGGTATGTTTATAGTTCATCACGAAGCTCTAGCAGCTGGGTGGCAGTGACTTTGGAGAACCATCACTATCTCATCTGGAAGATTAACTCCAACTTGATTCAAGCGATTGTTGTACTCAGACAATCTGAGAACATGCTCAACAATTTGAGTTTTTCTCCTCTACTTTGTAGAGAAAGAATCTTGTCGGAGGTCTCACACCTCTCAACAAGGGCACGAGCATGAAATCTCAATTTCAACTCCTAGAACATCTCTTGTGTTCCCGATGTTTCAAAACATCTTCGGTGCCTTGCTTCTAAACAATTAAGTATTACGCATTGAACTATCATGTAGTCATCAAAAATGTGTATGTCAGATGTTCGCAACATCTACAGACGATGCTCGAGGTGCAGCACACCGAGTGGTGCATTAAGGACATAAGCCTTCTGCGCAGCAATGAGGACAATCCTGAGTTTTACGGACTCAGTCCGCAAAGTTGCTACTATCAACTTTCAACTAAATTTTCTCTAGGAACATATAAAACAGTAGAGCTATAGTGCAAGCTACATCATAATTCGCAAAGATCATTAGACTATGTTCATGATAATTAGTTCAATTAATCATATTACTTGAGTGGTTCATGATAAAAAGTACATCTCTCTAGTCATTTGAGTGGTACATGATCCAAATCCACTAACTCAAGTCCGATCATCACGTGAGTTGAGAATAGTTTCAGTGGTAAGCATCTCTATGCTAATCATATCAATTATATGATTCATGCTCGACCTTTTGGTCTCATGTGTTCCGAGGCCATGTCTGCACATGCTAGGCTCGTCAAGCTTTACCCGAGTGTTCTGCGCGTGCAACTGTTTTGCACCCGTTGTATGTGAACGTTGAGTCTATCACACCCGATCATCACGTGGTGTCTCGAAACGATGAACTGTCGCAACGGTGCACAGTCGGGGAGAACACAATTTCGTCTTGAAATTTTAGTGAGAGATCACCTCATAATGCTACCGTCATTCTAAGCAAAATAAGGTGCATAAAAGGATTAACATCACATGCAATTCATAAGTGACATGATATGGCCATCATCATGTGCTTCTTGATCTCCATCACCAAAGCACCGACACGATCTTCTTGTCACCGACGCCACACCATGATCTCCATCATCATGATCTCCACCAACGTGTCGCCATCATGGTTGTCGTGCTACTTATGCTATTACTACGAAAGCTACGTCCTAGCAATATAGTAAATGCATCTCCAAACACAAACGTTAGTTTAGAGACAACCCTATGGCTCCTGCCGATTGCCGTACCATCGACGTGCAAGTCGATATTAACTACTACAACATGATCATCTCATACATCCAATATATCACATCACGTCATTGGCCATATCATCTCCCAAGCATACCCTGCAAAAACAAGTTACACGTCCTCTAATTTGTTGTTGCATGTTTTACGTGGCTGCTATGGGTATCTAGTATGATCACATCTTACTTACGCAAAAACCACAACGGAGATGTGCAAATTGCTATTTAACCTCTCCAAGGACCGCCTCGGTCAAAACCAATTCAACTAAAGTTGAAGAAACCGACACCCTCTAGTCATCTTTATGCAACGAGGTTGCATGTCAATCGATGAAACCAGTCTTTCGTAAGCGTACGAATAATGTCGGTCCGGGCCGCTTCAATCCAACAATACCGCTGAATCAAGAAAAGACTAAGGAGGGCAGCAAATCGAACATCACCGTCCACAAAACCCTTTGTGTTCTACTCGAGATAACATCTACGCATGAACCTAGCTCATGATGCCACTGTTGGGGAACGTTGCATGGGAAACAAAAAAAAATCCTACGCACACGAAGACCTATCATGGCGATGTTCATCTACGAGAGGAGATTAGATCCACATACCCTTGTAGGCCGCTAAGCGGAAGCGTATATAACGCGGTTGATGTAGTGGAACATTTCCGCGATTCAGATCGCCATAGTCGTAGTATCTCATCACGACCCGTCCCGCGAACTTCATCATGATCCATCCCGCGAACTTCATCATGACCTGTCCTGCAAACTTCATCACGATCCGTCCCGCGAACTTCATCACGATCCTTCCCGATCTAGTGCCGAACGGACGACACCTCCGCGTTCAGCACACGTATAGCTCGATGACGATCTCCACCTTCTTGATCCATCAAGAGGGGACAGAGAGGTAGAAGAGTTCTCCGGCAGCGTGACGACACATCGGTGGTGGTGATGATCTACTCTGGCACGGCTTCGCCTAAGCTCCGCAGAAATACGATCTAGAGGAAAAACTGCGTGGTATAGGGTCGAGCAACATGTGGCAAAGTTGTGTCTCAAAAACCCTCAATACCTCTTGTATATATAGGAGGGAGGGAGGGGAGGAGGCAGCCTCAAACCCTCAAGGGTTGGCCGAAATTGGAGGTGGAGGAGTCCTACTCCAATCCTACTTGGAGTAGGATTACACCTTCCCACTTGGAAACTCTTTCCACCTTGTGTTTTTTTCCTTCTCAAACCTTATGGGCCTTAGTGGGCACTTATTCCAGCCCACTAGGGGCTGGTTTATCGCTTCCCATAGCCCATGGGACCCCTTGGGGCGTGACATCCCTCCCGAAGGTCCCCGGCACTCCTCCCGGCACTCCCGGTACACTACCAGTGAGCCCAAAAAATTTTCGGTGACCAAAACAAGACTTCCTATATATTAATATTTACGTCTGGACCATTCCGGAGCTCCTAGTGACGTCCTGGATCTCATACGGGACTCCGAACAACTTTCAGTTACCAACACCTATAACTCAACTATACCGAAACATCACCGAACCTTAAGTGTGCAGACCCTGCGGGTTCGAGAACTATGCAGACATGACCTGAGACACTCTCCGATCAATATCCAATAGCGGGACCTGGATGCCCATATTGGATCCTACATATTCTCCGAAGATCCTATCGGTTGGACCTCAACGTCAAGGATTCATATAATCCCGTATGTCATTCCCTTTGTCCTTCGGTATGTTACTTGCCCGAGATTTGATCGTCGGTATCCGCATACCTATTTCAATCTCGTTACCGGCAAGTATCTTTACTCGTTCCGTAATACAAGATCCCGTGACTCACACTTAGTCACATTGCTTGCAAGGCTTGTGTGTGATGTTGTATTACTGAGTGGGCCCCGAGATACCTCTCCGTCACACGGAGTGAAAAATCCCAGTCTTGATCCATACTAACTCAACGGACACCTTTGGAGATACCTGTAGAGCACCTTTATAGTCACCCAGTTACATTGCGACGTTTGATACACACAAGGTATGCCTCCGGTGCCAGTGAGTTATATGATCTCATGGTCATAGGAATAAATACTTGACACCCAGAAAACAATAGCAATAAATTGACACGATCAATATGATACATATATAATTTGGGTCTTGTCCATCACATGATTCTCCTAATGATGTGATCCCATTATCAAGTGACAACACTTGCCTATGGCCAGGAAACCTTGACCATCTTTTATCAACGAACTAGTCAACTAGAGGCTCACTAGGGACAACGTGTTGTCTATGTATCCACACATGTATTTGAGTTTCTAATCAATACAATTCTAGCATGGATAATAAACGATTATTATGAACAAGGAAATGTAATAATAACTAATTTATTATTGCCTCTAGGGCATATTTCCAACACATTTCTCATATTATATGTGAATGACATATTGTTGATGGGAAATGATATAGATCTTTTGGAAATCATAAAGGCCTAATGGAATAAGAGTTTTTCAATGAAGGACCTTGGAGAAGCTACTTACATATTAGGCATCAAGATCTATAGAGGTAGATCGAGACGCCTCATTGGTCTTTCACAAAGCACATACCTTGACAAGATATTGAAGAAGTTCAATGGATAAGGCTGAGAAGGGGTTCTTGTCTGTATTACAAGGTGTGAGGTTGAGCACGGCTCAACACCCGACCACGACACAAGATAGAGAAAAGATGAGTACCATCCCCTATGCTTCATCCATAGGCTCTATTATCTATGCCATGCTATGTAACAGACCTAATGTGAACCTTGCCATAAGTTTGGTAGGGAGGTACCAAAGTGATCCAGGAGTGGATCACTGGACAACGGTCAAGAATATCCTAAAGTACCTGAAAAGGACTAAACATATGTTTCTCATTTATGGAGGTGCCGAAGAGCTCATCATAAAGGGTTACGTCGATGCTAGCTTCGACACAGATCCGGATGACTCCAAGTCACAAACCGTATACATGTATATTTTGAATGGTGGCGCAGTCAGCTGCTGCAGTTGCAAGCAAAGCGTCATGGTGGCATCTACATGTGAAGCAGAGTACATAGCTGCTTTAGAAGTAGCACATGAAGGAGTCTGGATGAAGGAGTTCATCACAGACCTAAGAGTGATTCCCAGTGCGTCAGGCCCGATGACTCTCTTTTGTGACAACACTGGTGCTATTGCCATTGCCAAGGAGCCCAGCTTTCACAAGAAGACCAAGCACATCAAGCGCCGCTTCAACTCCATTCATGGATACATCCAGGATGGAGATATAGATATTTGTAAAGTACATATGGATTTGAATGTCGCAGATCCGTTGACTAAACCTTTTCCACGAGCAAAACATGATCAACACCAAAACTCTATGGGTGTTCGATTCATCACAATGTAACTAGATTATTGACTCTAGTGCAAGTGGGAGACTGTTGGAAATATGCCCTAGAGGCAATAATAAAGTGGTTATTATTATATTTCCTAGTTTATGATAATTGTCTATTATTCATCCTATAATTGTATTGACTAGAAACCGTAATACATGTGTGAATACATAGACAACAATGTGTCCCTAGTGAGCCTCTAGTTGGCTAGCTCGTTGATCAATAGATGGTCATGGTTTCCTGATCATGGACATTGGATGTCACGGGATCACGTCTTCAGGAGAATGATGTGATGGACAAGACCCAATCCTAAGCATGGCACTAGATCGTATTGTTCGTCTGCTAAAGCTTTTCTAATGTCAAGTATCATTTCCTTAGACCATGAGATTGTGCAACTCCCAGATACCGTAGAAGTACTTTGGGTGTATCAAACGTCACAACGTAATTAGGTGATTATAAAGGTGCACCATAGGTATCTCTGAAAGTGTATGTTGGGTTGGTACGAACCGAGACTGGGATCTGTCACTGTGTGTGACAGAGAGGTACCTCTGGGCCCACTCGGTAATGCATCATCATAATGAGCTCAATGTGACTAAGAAGTTAGCCACGAGATGATGTATTATGGAATGAGTAAAGAGACTTACCTGTAACGAGATTGAACAAGGTATATGTATACCGACGATCGATTCTCAGGCAAGTATCATACCAGTAGACAAACGAAATTGCATACTGGATTGATTGAATCCCCGACATCGTGGTTCATCCGATGAGATCATCATGGAACATGTGGGAGCCAACATGGATATCCACACCCGTTTGTTGGTTATTGATCGGAGAGGTGTCTCGGTCATGTCAGCATGTTTCCCGAACCCGTAGGGTCTACACACTTAAGGTTCGACGATGCTAGAGTTGTTATGGGAATAGTATACATGGTTACCGAAGGTTGTTCGGAGTCCCGAATGAGATCCCAGATGTCACGAAGAGCTCCGAAATGGTCCAGAGGTAAATATTCATATATAGGAAGTGGATATTTGATCGCCGAAAATGTTTCGAGGATCGTCGACATTGTACCAGGACCACTGGGAGGGGGTCCACCGGGAAGGGCCACCATCCCCGAAGGGCTACATGGGCCAAAAGTGGATGGGAACCAGCCCCTAGGTGGGCTGGTGCGCCACCACCAAGGGCCCAAGGCGCACAAGGGGGCTAAGGGGCCAAACCCTAGGCGTGGGAGGCTGCCTTGGGCGCCAAGCCCACCCTAGGGCGCCGCCCCTCCTCCATCTTGGCCGCCGCACCTCCTAGGGTTTCCCTAGGGGTGGCCGGCCCCCTCTCTCCCTCCCTACTATATATAGGGAGGGATTTGGGAGGGATGCAAACACAATTACACCTCTCTAAGGTGCATCCCTACCTCTCCCTCTTCTCCTCCTCCGTGATGCTTGGCGAAGCCCTGTCGGAGAACTGCATAGCTCCACCGTCACCACTCCGTCGTGCTACCGGAGCTCCCCCTCAACTCCTCCTCTCTCTTTGCTGGATCAAGGTGAAGGAGACATCACCGGGCTGCACGTATGTTGAACGCGGAGGCGCCGTTGTCCGACGCTAAGATCGGAATCTTCTGCGATCTAAATCGTTATGAGTACGACTCCATCAACCGCGTTCATAGCAACGCTTCCGCTTAGCGATCTTCAAAGGTACTAAGATGCTCTACCCCATTCTCGTTGCTGGTTTATCCTAGATAGATCCTTGTGTGACGTATGCATTTTTTTGAATTACTACTACGTACCCCAACAACTAGGGCCCTAGTGACAAGCATTAAGCATATGAAAGTCATAGCAACCTTAGAACATAATGGATACTAGGGATCAAACCCTAAAAAAACTAACTTGATTACATGATAGATCTCATCCAACCCATCACCATCCAGCAAGCGTACGATTGAATTACTCATGGACGATAGAGATCATCATGAAATTGGTGATGAAGGATGGTTGGTGATGACAACGACGTCAATTTCCCCTCTCCGGAGCCCAAATCAGACTCCAGATCTGCCCTCCCGAGGAAGAAGAGGAGGTGGCGGTGGCTCTATATCGTAAAACGCGATGAACTCTTCTCTCCGATTTTCTCTCTCCGCGGATAGGAATATATAGAAGTGTAAACGAGGTTGGTGGAGTCTCAGGGGCCCCACAAGACATGGGGAGCGGCCTAGGGGGGGCGCCGTGCAGGCTTGTGGCCTGGGGGTGGACCCTCTCCGATAGATTCTTTTGCCAGTATTTTTTATTAAATCCAAAGACGTTCTCCATAAATTATTAGGTCAATCCGAGAACTTTTATTTCTGCACAAAAATAACACCAAGGCAATTCTGCTAAAAACAGCGTCAGTCCGGGTTAGTTCCATTCAAATCATGCAAATTAGAGACCAAAACAAGGGCAAAAGAGTTTGGAAAAGGTGATACGTTGGAGACGTATCACCTCTCATTGCCAGGAATTGTTTCTAAAAAATATTAAATAGATAGAAAAGCATATTATTAGTGGGGTTTTAACATTGGAAAACACTTCCATTAGCCACCGGGCTCAGATATACGAGTGGCTACCAAGTTTGATGCAAAAACCAGCATAAACTCTCTCCTAACTAGCGAAGGTTTAGGCGTACCACCCATGCTTCACTAGAGCATGAGCTACGGTGTTACAACAAAATTTACAATGCATGAAATCGTAGCTTTCCAAGGCCAATGCACACAAACTTCTAGCCTCTCTAAGTATGACACCAATGGCTGCTAGATCCGCACCCCCCTTCTTAAGAGCATGGACAAGTGTATGGTAATCTCATTCTAGCATCAATCGATGGATACCAATGACACATGACCCTTCAATAGCTGCTAGACATGCCAGTGATTTAGCATGGAGCGTACTCTTCACATGTTTTAGCTTACCAGCGTCAGTCGCAATTGGCCCCCATATCATTTCTCGCCATAGGATCCATCACTACTCTGCTCGTAAAATGTCACGCCAAAATTTATTTTGACATAGTTTTCCTACGGTCACGTCCATGACTGATCTAGCTCATGCACCAAGATGTTTGTTTCAGTCGCACTTTTAAAGTCCTGAATATGATTATGAATAATGTAATGTAACTCCTCGGTAGTTTTATCGTGCTCACATGTGTTTATCTTGTTGCAAGCTATCCACGAGTCCCATAATAAAATGCATACATCATTCTTCTCATGTGGGCTAAGAAAGAAAATTGACACATCTCGAGTAGACACGTGTGTTAGCAGTTGTAGTTTCACTGCTTCTATCTCCACTGCTCTCCAATGATGCTTCGTAAGCTTACACTTTAAGAAAACACAAAGTTCTTCTAGCAACTTGATGGACCGAAACTTTGTCCATCGTGACCTCAGTCACTAGTACATGTTGATGAACTATCATTTGCGTGACGCCACATATCTCGCAAAATAATACCCACTTGTAAGAAAATTTAATCAAAAACACCCTTAGTATCATAGTGCTAAGATACATGATCTTCCATTTCACTCCTAAGCGGGATAGCAAGGATTTCCTTAGCATCTTCCGGACAAACAGATCACAAACAGACTCAACATCCAAGTGATCAATTGTTGGATTAGTTAGATCTGCTACTCTATCCAATATCACTTGACATCTACCAAATGTCGAACTTCTTGTACCCCCTCTTGGTATCCATGGTCTCTTCATACATGTATGGATATGCTGCCCCCAACACGTCAAATCACGCCCTCTTAAGATCAAGGCCCCTCAGTATACTTACCCACATATAAGACATCTCGTATTGCGCACAACCTTGAAATTGAGTAATTTGGGAAATACGTCGCTTTTAGAATAGCAAAACAAAGAGATTTCGGCAATTGTAACAAGTGCCAACTATGTCTTGCTGGCATAGCTAGGTTGAAAATATGTAAATCCCTAAATCGCATGCCTCCCTCGCGCTTGACCTTGGTCATTTTGCTCCGAACTGATCCAGTGGCATTTATTTTCTTCCTCATGTTGTCTACACCAATATGTGCATATTAATTTGCTAATTTCCTTACACAGTGACTTGTTCAAATCAAAACATGACATGGCATACATAGGGATGGCTTGGGCTACCGCCTCGATCAATATCTCCTTGCCATCCTTAGATAAGAGTGTCTCCTTCCATCCCTAGATACTTTTCAATGCACACTCCTTTAAGTACCCAAATTCACATTTTCAAACTGACCAATGTGCATGGGAATACAAAGGTATAGCTGGTTATGTGACTCATGTGCAACCCTAAGAGTCGCTAGAATTGTATTTTTCCTGACCCAAGGCTGCCCCAGATGCAGGCATATGTCCATGAAGTCAAAAAGATGGAACACCACTTCAACGGATTGGAGATGAAGCACATCCCACATGCTCAAAACTACATATTGTTGGATGAGCTATCCAAATGGGCAGCCCAAAAGGCATGTGTTGCCCGAGACATCTTTGTCCAAAAGCACACCCATGCTTTTGTCACTCCAAGTCTCCAACAGAACGCAAAGCCAACAACTGGAAGCCTTCTCAAGCAAGGAAATCAAGGTATTCCCAGGGAGCTCCCCTCGAGTGATCCTGAGAATACCGTCATGTCAAACATGAAGTACTAGCGGTCGAGCCGCGAGCCCCGACTTGGGTCGTGAACCTCGTTTGTTATCTTCAAGAAGGTGAACTTCCGGATAACCCCAAAGAAGTAGACAAAGTAGCCCGCTGATACGTCTCCAACATATCTATAATTTTTGATCGTTCCATGCTAATATATTATCAACTTGGGATGTTTTATATGCATTTATATGCTATTTTATATCATTTTTGGGACTAAACTATTAACTCAGTGCCCAGTGCCAGTTTCTGTTTTTTCCGTGTTTTTGACCTTTTTCAGATAAGAATATTAAACGGAGTCCAAACGGAATAAAACCTTCGGGATGATTTTTTTCCATAACAGAAGGGATCCAGAAGAATTGAGAACCAAGGCAGAGGGCCATGGAGGAGGCCACGAGCCCCTAGGCGCGCCCCAAGGGGGGGGGGGGCTAGCAGGCTCGTGGGCCCCCCGTGCCTCCTTTGCCCTACCTCTTTTGCCTATAAATTCCCTAAAATCCCCAAACCAACAGAGAGAGCCACAGAAATACTTTTCCGCCGCCGCAAGCTTCTGTTTCCGTGAGATCCCATCTGGGGACCGTTCTGGTGCCCTGCCGGAGGGGGATTCAGACATGGAGGGCTTCTTCATCAACATCATTGCCTCTCCGATGATGCGTGAGTAGTTCACACCAGACCTTCGGGTCCATAGCTAGTAGCTAGATGGCTTATTCTCTCTCTTGGACCTTCAATACAAAGTTCTCCATGATCTTCATGGAGATCTATCCGATGTAACTTTCTTTTGCAGTGTGTTTGTCGAGATCCGGTGAATTGTAGATTTATGATCAGATTATCTATGAATATTATTTGAGTCTCCTTTGATTTCTTATATGCATGATTTCGTATCCTTGCAATTCTCTTCGAGTTATGGGTTTCGTTTGGTCAACTTGATCTATAATTCTTGCAATGGGAGAAGTGCTTGGTTTTGGGTTCATACCGTGCAGTGTCCTCACCTAGTGATAGAAGGGGTAGCGAGGCACGCATCATGTTGTTGCCATCAAGGGTAAAAAGATGGGGTTTATATCATATTGCATGAATTTATCCCTCTACATCATGTCATCTTGCTTAAGGCGTTACTCTGTTTGTTATGAACTTAATACACTAGATGCATGCTGGATAGCGGTCGATGTGTGGAGTAATAGTAGTAGATGTAGAAAGTATCGGTCTACTTGTCTCGGACGTGATGCCTATATGTATGATCAGTGCCTTAGATATCATCATGACTTTGCGCGATTCTACCAATTGCTCGACAGTAATTCGTTCACCCACCGTAATACTTGCTATCATGAGAGAAGCCTCTAGTGAACAATATGGCCCCCGGGTAGCAGGAAGTAGCAGGAAGAATTTCTGGCGCCGTTGCCGGGGAGTATTCAAGTGAAGCATATCTACCAAGTACCTATCACAAACTAATCTCTTGCATTTACATTATTTGCCATTTGCCTCCCGTTTTCCTCTTCCCCACTTCTAAAACAAAATTTACAAAAATATTTTCCTTTATTTATTTTGCCTTTTTCGTTTGCCCCTTTCGTTTGCTTGCTTTCGGTTTTCTCGTGTGTGCTATCTTATTTATCCTCATGGCCCAACCAAATGATTATGATGCTTACTAAAAGTTGGAAGATGAGTGGGAATCGACTATAAAAATTAAGATTAAAAATTATGAATGCCATGCTTTGTGTGATTTGGATGCTAGTGTTTCCACAATTCCAAAATCTTTATGTGATGTTCTAGGTTTCAATGAGATTGATGAGTGCTCTCTTAATTTGCATCTTGCGGATTCTACTATTAAGAAACCTATGGGAAGGATCAATGATGTTATTATTATTGCAAATAGGAACTATGTGCCCGTAGATTTCATTGTGCTTGATATTGATTGCAATCCGACATGTCCCATTATTCTTGGTAGACCTTTCCTTAGGACTATTGGTGCTGTTATTGATATGAAGGAAGGGAATATTAAATTTGAATTTCCATTAAAGAAGGGCCTGGAACACTTTCCTAGAAATAAAATAAAATTGCCTTATGAATCCATTATGAAAGCTACTTATGGTTTGAGCACTAAAGATGACAATAGTTGAATCTATTGCCTTATGCCTAGCTAAGGGCGTTAAACAATAGCGCTTGTTGGGAGATGCTTGTGTTTTTTATGTTTTAATTAGTGTTTGTGCCAAGTGGAACCTTTATGATTAGTTTTGGTGATAGTTGTTTAATCATGCTGAAAAAAGACATAAACTTTGTGCTCATGAAATTATTTTTAATTCCTATCCAGAAAGAGCTTTTGAGTTGATTATTTTTGCTTCTGATTGATATGCAAATTTCCCTAATTTTCATAATTGTTTCATAATTTTTGGGATAGGAGAGGTATACAAAATATACAGATTGCTACAGACTGTTCTCTTTTTGACAGATTCTGTTTTTGTTGTGTTGATTGCTTATTTTGATGAAACTATGGTTAGTATCACGGGGTACGAGCCATGGAGAAGCGAGAATACAGTAATATAACATCAATCTAAATGGAAATTAAGTTTACTACAGTACCTAAAAAGTTGGTGGTTTGTTTTCTTATCCTAATGATATCACGAGTTTCTGTTTAAGTTTTGTGTTGTGAAGTTTTCAAGTTTTGGGTGATGTTCTTATGGACAATGGAATAAATAGTGGAAAGAGCCTAAGCTTGGGGATGCCCAAGTCATCCCAAGGCAAATTCAAGGACACCAAAAAGCCTGAGCTTGGGGGTGCCCCGGGAAGGCATCCCCTCTTTCGTCTTCAATCTATCAGTAACGTTACCTGGAGCTATATTTTTATTTACCACATGTTATGTGTTTTGCTTGGAGCGCCGTGTATTATAGGAGTCTTTGCTTTTTGTTTTATCACAATCATCCTTGCTGCACACCTTTTGAGAGGGACATGCAGTCATCGTGAATTTGTTAGAATACTCAATGAGCTTCACTTATATCTTTTGAGTTAGGCAATTTAGCTCGCACGTGCTTCACTTATATCTTTTGAGCTAGATAATTTTGCTCCCATGAGCTTCACTTATATCTTTTGAGCTAGATAATTTTTGTAGAAATAAAAACTCTCGATCTTCATTAATATCATTTTGAGAGCGCTCTCTCTAAGTAACTTGGTAATTGGCGTGTGTTATGAAATTAGTCCTAAATATGATAGGCACCCAAAGAGGATATAATAAAAACTTTCATATTCAAGTGCATTGATTAGTAAGAGAAGTCTGATTCCTCACAATTAGTTTTGAGATATGGATATGGTATGTCACACCCTGTTTTCACCCCATGTTTTCTGTGTTGCAAAAATCAGAGCTTGTTAAAACTTTTTCAAATAATGTGGTGAGTGCAATGTCAGCCCTTGTTTGAGTGTATGCTTGCTTGTTTGATGACTCAAACCCATGAAAAACTTATTATTTTGCTCTCATCAAAAACCCTTTTTCCTTTACATCAAGATCACCTTCAACATGTTGGGATACACTACTAGCTCATGAAGCCAAGTGGCACTTACAACCAAAGTTGGTGATCTGATCCTAATATCATTTTCATTCATTAAAAACATTATTTGGTGATTTAAAATATTATTTTCCTAATTTATATATGTGTCTATTTCTAAGGCCAGTAATGATATTTCCACAAGGAAAATTACTTTCCTGCCTTAGAAAATTCTGAGTAAATTCATGGAAGCTCAGAAGGACATATATTTTCCATACATAAGATTTTCAACCCTATTTTATATTAATATTATTTGAGTAAAACCCTGAAAACCATTTATGTCTGTTTTAGCCTTTTGAGATGTTTCCAAAGGAAATTATCTCAGTAAATTCCCATAAAATTGCAGGAGCCCTCCCAAACCATATTAGGTGCTCACTTAAAATCTCACCTTGATCCAAGGTGGGGAAGTGCACTTAAAGAGCCCAAAACCCTCTCTGTCCAGAGTAGAGTTGGAACAACTCTACATTGCAAAGTTTCTCCAATGGAGCTGAAACTTTGCAGAGGTGTTTAACACCCCAAATGAGGACTCCACACCAAAAATGGGATTTGTGAGACTCTGTTTGGCCACACTTCCTTTGTAAAGGACAGTACTGGTCACTTTGAGACATTTTCAAGTTTATAAAGCCAAACTTGTTCAATGGAGCTCAGAATTGGTGGAACCCCATTTTTTACCCCAAGACCAAACCTGTTAAGTTTCATTTACAATGGTGGAGTGGAAGCACCCCAAGTCACTTTCGAACACCTACTGACAGGAAGGTAAAAACCTTCCTAGCCACTGTTTTACCCAATGTCAAGGCCCCAAACTTGGTGGGTTAGAGCACCAGAACACCCTGAACACCTAGTCAACCAGCCCCTCCCCAACTCCAAGCACAAGTGACAAGAACTCCAATATGAGCTGCAGGACAGTACTGGCAACACTAGTGTTCCTTGCTCCCTTGACCAGCTCAAGCTCCCACTAAACCACAACGGCTAGGCACACTCCTAGCAACACTCAGGACATGGAGGACACGTCCCAAGTGCCCCATAGCGAGCCAGCATGCTGTGGCATGCCAAAACTGCGCTCTAGGCGCGTTGCAGAGAGCCACCCTCAAGGGGCCGACGCTCCGGCCGGTCCCAGCCTCCCCAGTTATGTCCAAGCGCTCCCCCGACAACCATTCAGTGCAAAGCTACCCCAGGGACCCTCTCCCCCTCGCGCAAGAGCTCAGGCGACGCGTGCCCGTGCGCGCCCGACGCGGCCGAGCATGCACGGTCGCTGCAGCTCGTCCCCACTCGCTTTCCCTCTGCGGCCATTGCACCAGGAGGGCCTAAACCACGTCCCGAACCCGTGGTTTGACGGCCAGCACCTCACTGTACTTGCACGCGTGCCACGGTGAGTCACCGGCGTGCCCGAGTTGGGTCACCGTTGTTGGCCTATAAATAGACCCCCCCGGCACTCCAGCACCCTCCAAGAAGCTTCAGCACAACCAGTAGACACTCCCTAGCCGCCCAATCGAGCTCGCAGAGCCCCCGTGCTCGAGATCGACCGAGGCCCCTCCGCCTCGGAGCTCCGGTCGATCTCCGGCTACACGTTGGCTCCTGCGCTGCCCGACCTCTCATTACACTCCCCTCGACAAGAGGAACGTTTCCCCTTACTCTCCCGAGGGAATCCATACCCCTAGCCCCTAGTTCATCACGAACCCGAAACCCTTCCTCCACGAGCACCTCCTCGCCGGCAACCCAGACCACCTCCGGTGACGTCCCGACCACGAGCAGGTTGGCGGAGGCACGAGGAACCCGTTCCCGTTCCTAGCTAGGCCTGAGGACAACGGCAGCCTCGCCGGCGTCCATCTCCACCTCTCTGGCCGGAGGTAGGAGAAGGACCCGACAGGTGGAGCCCACATGTCGGTGTCCTGGGGCAGCCAGCGCGTGCAGCCGTTGACGCTGACCCCAGGGGCCCGCAGGTCAGGTTTGAACCTGGCCCGCGCGCGCCTGGTGGCTAGGCCTGGTGGCTAGGCCGGCTGGATCTGTTTCCCCTGGCCTTTTTCTTTTGTTTTAATCCAGCAAACTAAATAATTTTTATAAAAAGATTTAACCAGTAGAAAATATAATTCTTCCACCAGTATTTTTCTAAAAATGAGTAGTATTTGATTCTGTAATAGTTGACATTTATGAAAAACACAAACTATTTTGGTATAATAAAATGATATTAAAAAGCACTAGTTTGCTTCTGTTTGCTTTTAAATAAATATGCTTAGCTAATAAAACAATAGGAAACATTTTTAAAAATAATATCCTGAATTTATTCAAGCCTTGCAACATTTTAAAAAGCACTTTGTGATCTGTTTTAGTGAGAGCTAGTATTTATTTATTCCTTTCTCGACGGTAGAGTTACCGAGTGACGGAGGATCCGGAGTGGAAGACCTCGAAGACCCCGGATACCTAGCTGACCAAGGCAAGCAACCCTTTTGCCATGACTTAAGCATATGAAATAATGCATGCTAGTATAGCAAGTATTTTCCCGTTGCATGTGATCACGATGCCGGTTCATCATTGACGTGATGGTACCGAAGGCTTCTTCGAAGCACTTGCATTTATAGTAGTGATATTCACATGGCTCCTCGGAGCACAAACATGATGAGCTGACCCTACCACCTACGAGGATCATGCTACTGTCATGTTAACTAGTAAAGTAGAATCACTGCATTGAGCTTGATCCTACCCCGTGAGGGTCAGGATATTATCATGTTGACAAGTAATGATAGAGCATATTATCATGAGCATGATGATGAGTTAAATAAAGAGTTTATGAAAACCCCGTCGAGTGCCACTAATGCCCGAGGGTGATGATGAGTTGGTGATCACTTTTGGTGAAGTGATGCACCAGTGATTTTGGTGTGAGTATGGTTTCGGAAATGGATTAGATTTATGATGTGTCGACCGTCCCAACCTTACCAGTACGACCACGATACCCCTTTATGGGACGGGGCTTTGTTGATTACTCTGGTCGGTTCTAGCAAAGAGCCACATTACTAGTGGCGGGAGTGATCGGTGTCACTCTCGTGATGGGGTCGTGCCTGGTAGGACGACTATGCCATTATTATGAGTTCCAGGCACACCGTTGGTCCCTGCATGGTTGATACAGTCCAGAGTCGGTGCTCGTAAGACGTACAACATGTGGGCTGGGTACCAATCGAGTGGATCTCTTTGTCTAGTATCTTCAGGGGAAAGATGATGATCAGGTATTTACCTCGGGTATATGTGATATACCGCGAGTCGTGGATGACACGGAAGTTTCCCGTTTCTCGTGGGTCCAACGTACTACCTCTGTAGAGTGTAAACTATTCGAATAGCCGTGTCCACGGTCAAGGACAGTTGGGTGCTGCTGCTTAAACTACGTCCTGAGTTTACGCATAAACCAAGTGTGTGTGCGTGGTGTTAAAAAGGTGTTGTTATACTCATGATGATCACAATAATATGATAAATTTCGGTGACTTGACATATAGGGTAAACCCGGATGGTTTAGCCCTCATTAATATCTTGAGGATATGACAAGTCCGATGACTTGGCATATAGGGTGAACCCGGTGTGTTCAACCCTTGACAGATATGTCAATATCTGTAACCTGTTATTCACAAGTAGTACTTTAACTTGTTGCACATACTTGATCATACCACCACATCGCATTCCACTCGAGATATCTGTTACTGTTATTCATTACCATATATATGTCATGGGCTGTTTGCGAGTACATTCAAAGTACTCATTGGCTTGCCACTGGTTATGTTATTGACCAGACATGGAAGGACCGGAGTTTGGCGATGAGTAAGCCGTCGGAGACGGACCTGCGATCTAGGACGCTTCCGAGTCAGAATGCCTGTCGGTGTAGGCTTGATGGCATGGGCACCGCTTAGCCCTTACGAGTTTCCGCTACTCGATGTATCCGTTTTATTTGACTTTAGGCCTTGCTCTTGAACCCGACCTTCTGGTCATTTGATGTAATAATTTGGTACTTGGACGTAAGACTCTATTATTCAGTATCTGTGTTCAGTGAACATTGATCCTTGGGGTCACTGGGCACGGCGAACTCGACTTGCTAGTCGGGGTCCCCACAGAACTGGTATCAGAGCCATCTTGACTATAGGAAGCCTTAGATAGCATGGACGTTAACCAAGAACGTTAGGACGCCAGCCTTGCACAAGACTCTTGCACATACAACCTCCTGACTTCTCTCCTATGCCTTGTAGATGGCTGCTGTACCTGAGACGCTTCTGGAGACCGGTTTTCCACTACTTTTGGTGGATTGTCTCGAGAAGTGCCACGTACGACGCACGCCCATCTTCCTCTACCACGAGCACTGGGTCAATGCCGACACCAAGGAATATCATGTGGACGTGATAGTGAAGGCTAATGACTCCCCGTCTAGTTGGTTCTTTGAAGGACCACAGATGGGAGAGCTGATGTTGGCAGTGGAGACGGCTGCACGAGAGGCGCTCGTGCAACTCCGCAGCATCCTCCCTGAGATGGCTAATGAGCCTGTCACTCGTCATCTACCTTTCATTAAGGAAGGAGTGGATGGGAGCTGGACACTCACCCCAGCCACGGAGGTTTCAGACCTACTTCAGTCTCTCGTCAGACACCCTGACACACTTCCTGGTTAAAGAATCAGTCAAGCTTCGCCAGGAGCTGCACCTAGTCAAACGCCTGCTCCACACTGAGAAGATGCAGAACCGCAAAGTAAAGAAGGCAGGCGCACCTGAAGGGAGGGCAGCTGTTGCCACTAGGGGTGGTGTGTTGCCCATCCAGGCAGTCCCTCTTCGGAGTCGCCGCCTGACAGCGGAAGAGTACACTGAGATCTTCACCGCCTTGCCCAAGAGACGCCGAGACGTGCGGATTCTTTCTTCCACTCCTGTAAAGGAAGAGGATGTTTATGAAGATGAGGATCCTGTTGAGTCCGCCTTTGAGACCGAGCAGTCCGCCGCGTAGGTTTTAGCGTAGGCAATTCGGAGTACCCGAGTATAGGGTATCCTTGTATCCGTTTTAATTTGCGTATGTGTGCTTGATGTAAGTTACCTATTGCCTTGGGCAGCCTGTAAGTGACTACGTCACCTAGTTGTCATGAATGCAATTTCCAGTTTGTCAAAAACTTTGGTTTTAAAAACTTGGCACATGCACGTATTGGACCCCCTCTTACTACGAGCAAATCCTTGTACTCCCGAGCAAGGTGGCATTTTGACCTGTCTGTTTCTATGACAGGATGGTGAACGCAAGCCGCAACAGCACCTTCGGCAACCCCGGCGCCGGCTCCTCAGGGACGCCGCAGGGAACCGAAGGAGAAGCTCACGCTGGAGGTCACCACGAGCAGCCTAGAGACCTTCCGCCACCACCTCCTCCTGAGAACTTGACGATGGCTCAGTTCCTTCAAGCTCTTCGAGAGGAGCGTCAAGCCAGCAATGCCGCTATCCAGCAGCTGACCCAAGTCCTGGTGGACAACCCACCGCGGAATGAGTATGGCGGTGGTCGCTCTACTCTTTCTGAGTTCATGCGGACTACGCCCCCCATATTCACGGAGTCGACTGAACCCCTGGACGCTGATGACTGGATTCGCACCATTGAAGACCTCCTTGCGCTGGTCAAGTGCACCGATGATCATGAGAAGGTCCTTTATGCTTCTCACTGTCTCGGAGGCACCGCCAGGGCATGGTGGGATGGATTCCAGATCATGCGGGCAGGGCAAGTCATCACGTGGGAGATGTTCAAGGAAGGATTTCGCGCGGCTCACATTCTGCCTGGACTAATGACCATTAAGAAGCGAGAATTCCGAGCCTTGAGGCAGGGCAGTGGAACTGTTAAGGAGTACCTGCAGAAGTTTAATCTCTTGTCAAGGTACGCACCTGAAGATGTTAACACTGAGGCCGCTAAGGTGGAAGACTTCATGGAAGGGTTACAGCAGTCCCTGCAATACCAGCTGGTGGTTTGCGACTGCCAGACTTTCAGCGAGTTGGTTAACAAAGCGCTTCTGCTGGAAGACAAGCGTCGTGCAATGGACGACACCCGCCAGCGCAAGCTGATAGGCAGTGGAGGACCCGGTAACGCAAGACCAAGACCGTGGCAGTCAGCACCTGCAAGACCCAACTTTCAGCAGCAACAGTACAAGTACCCGGTGTTCCGCCAGAATTATCAGCCTCAGCAGCAAGTCAAGCCAGTAGTCAAACCGCCGAACAACGGTGGAGTCAAGACCAACCCTCCGGGGCAAGTCACCTGCTTTGGGTGTGGTCAGACTAGGCACTATTCCAGGCAGTGCCCCAACAAGAAGCCCGACGCGCCGCGTCCCAATGCACCCAACCCCGGTCAAGGTGCACTAGGGAGGAACCAGGCCCCCCGCAACCAACAGTTCAATGGTAGGGGCCGGATCAATCACATCACTGCAGAAGAAGCACAGGAAGACCCGGACTGCATTCTGGGTACGTTCCTCGTCAACTCAACTCCAGCAACAGTGTTGTTTGATTGTGGTGCCTCGCATTCTTTTGTTACTCAAGGGTTTGCGGAAAAATGCGGTTTAAAACCCACTTTACTCCGCGGGCAGATGGCAATCCAAACCCGGGAGCAGTATTAAGGACCAACCTAGGGTGTAGAAGGGTTGAGATAGTTATCAATGGGACGAGTTTCTTGGCAGACCTCATTGTGCTTAAATCACAAGGTGTGGAAGTAACCCTCGGTATGGATTGGTTGGCCAAGCACCAGAGTCTTTTGGACCGTGCCAACAGAACCATCACCATGATAAGCAACCAAGGGGTCAAGGTCAAGTTCGTCTCCGAGCCAGTATTGGCTCACGCACCTCGAGTCAACAGTCTCTCCGAGGTAGAGCTTGATCGAGTGCCTATAGTCTGTGAATACCCGGGCGTCTTTCCTGACGAGCTACCCGGAATGCCTCCTGACCGAGACATTGAGTTCATCATTGAGCTTATGCTCGGATCGAGGCCTATTTATAAAAAGCCTTACAGGATGGGTTCCGAGCAGTTGGCAGAGCTGAAGAAGCAGCTGGATGAGCAACTCAGGAAAGGGTTCATTCGTCCGAGTGCGTCACCTTGGGGATCACCTGTTCTGTTTGTTTCAAAGAAGGATGGTACCATTCGACTCTGTGTCGACTACCGTTCCCTTAATGAAGTCACAATTAAGAACAAGTACCCGCTCCCCAAGATCGAAGACCTGTTTGACCAGTTAAACGGGGCCAGGGTATTTTCCAAGATCGATCTCCGATCGGGATACTACCAGTTGAAGATCCGACCAGAAGATATACCGAAGACTGCATTCATGACCCGGTACGGTCTATATGAATGTACGGTCATGCCCTTCGGTTTGACAAATGCCCCAGCCTACTTCATGTACCTCATGAACAAGGTCTTCATGGAATATTTGGACAAGTTTGTCGTCGTGTTCATTGATGACATACTAATCTTTTCCAAGTCCGAAGAAGAGCATGATCAACACCTGAGGCTAGTTCTGGGAAAGCTTCGAGAGCACCAACTTTATGCCAAATTCAGCAAGTGTCAGTTCTGGCTGAACGAATTTGGATTTCTGGGTCATACCCTGATGGCACGCGATTTAGCCGTGGATCAGTCCAAGATTTCTATAGTGACCAACTGTGAATCACCCAAGGACGTGAAGGATGTCAGGAGTTTCCTCGGGCTCGCGGGATACTACCGCAAGTTTGTCGAGGGATTCTCCAGCATCGCTCGACCTATGACTCAGCTCTTGAAGAAAGGCCGGAAGTTCGAGTGGACACCGGCGTGTGAAGCAAGCTTCCAGGAGTTGAAGAAGAGGCTAACTACCGCCCCGGTATTGGCTACTCAGGACATCAACAAGGAATTCGTGATATATTGTGATGCCTCGGGAACCGGGCTCGCTGGAGTCCTCATGCAAGATGGCAGGGTCGTGGCGTACTTGTCACGGCAACTGCGACCACATGAGGAGAACTACGCCACCCATGATCTCGAGCTAGCAGCTGTAGTGCATGCTCTGAAGACGTGGCGACATTACCTTCTGGGAAAGCGATCCGAGATATATACAGACCACAAAATTCTGAAGTATATCTTCACCCAGAGGGAGCTGAATATGAGACAACGGAGATGGCTTGAGTTAATCAAGGATTACGACCTCAGCATTCAGTACCATCCCGGCAAGGCGAACGTGGTAGCCGATGCCCTGAGCCGGAAGGCAGGCTCCTTGAACGCCACGCTCAAGGAAAGGTTACCCGCCTTGTATGAAGAGATGGAGGGCCTAGGACTTGAGATAGTCGAACCAGGGTACCTGGCCAACCTAGAAGTCAAGCCTACTCTGGCAGACGACATCAAGGAAGCCCAGAAGGGGCACAAGAGTATCGAAGGCCTCAAGAGGAAGGTGCGAGAAGGCAAAGCCCCAGGATTCTCGATTGATGAGCAAGGAGTATTATGGTACGGGAAGCGCTTATGCGTACCCAACAAGGCCAAACTTAAGGACTTGATCTTGCAAGAGGCACATGACACACTACTCTATCCATCCAGGTGGTACCAAGATGTACCAAGACATCCGAGAACGATTCTGGTGGCATGGCATGAAGAGGGAAATTGGCTCCTATGTCGCTAAATGCGATGTATGTCAGCGAGTCAAGGCTGAACACCAGCGACCCGCTGGATTGCTACAACCTCTTCAAGTGCCAGAATAGAAGTGGGATATAGTCGGCATGGACTTCATCACCGGGTTGCCCCGGTCGAATAAGGGTCATAACTTAATTTGGGTCATAGTTGATCATTTGACCAAGGTGGCCCATTTCATCCCCGTTAACACCACTTACGATGGCAGCCAGCTGGCCAGTCTCTACATTCACCGAGTGGTGAGTCTCCATGGAGTTCCCAAAGAGATTGTGTCCGACCGCGGCACGCAGTTCACCTCAAGATTCTGGAAGAAGTTTCAAGAAGCTCTCGGAACCAAACTCTCCTTCAGTACGGCTTTCCACGCGCAGACGGGCGGACAGACCGAGAGGGTAAACTAGATACTTGAGGACATGCTCCGCGCTTGTGTTTTGGCCCATGGTGCCAAGTGGGAAGACTGCCTACCATTTGCTGAGTTCTCTTACAACAACAACTACCAGTCCAGTCTTCAAATGGCCCCATTCGAAGCATTATATGGGCGGAAATGCCGCACCCCGCTCGATTGGTCCGAAACCGGTGAAGGGTAGTTTTCGGACCAGAAGCACTGCAGGAAGCATGGGACAAGGTTCAGCTTGTCCGAGAGAACTTGGAGGCAGCTAAGTCAAGGCAGAAGAGCTATGCGAACCCTCGCCGCAGAAACGTGGAGTTTGTTCCCGGAGACCAAGTGTACTTGCGAGTCACGCCTCTCAAGGGGACCAAGCGTTTCCACGTCAAGGGGAAGCTAGCTCCAAGGTTCATTGGACCCTTCAAGATCACGGCAAGGCGCGGGGAAGTAGCTTATCAGTTAGAGCTACCTCCTGAACTTTCAGGTGTGCACAACGTGTTCCACGTGTCACAGCTCAGCAAGTGTTTGCAAGTGCCGAACCGTCCCGATCTTTACAAGGACATTGATCATCAAGCTATTGACCTTCAACCGGACCTTACCTACCGCGAGAGACCGATCCGCATTTTGGACGAAGCAGAGCGTTGCACCAGAAGCCGCAGCATCAAGTTTTTCAAGGTTCAGTGCAGCAACCATACCGCAGCGGAAGCCACATGGGAACGTGAAGACTATCTCCGATCAGAATTTCCCGAGCTGTTTAACGCTTAGCTTAGGAATCTCGGACACGAGATTCTTGTAAGGGGGATAGGTCTGTCACACCCTGTTTTTCACCCCAAGTTTTCTGTGTTGCAAAAATCAGAGCTTGTTAAAACTTTTTCAAATAATGTTGTGAGTGCAATGTCAGCCCTTGTTTGAGTGTATGCTTGCTTGTTTGATGACTCAAACCCATGAAAAACTTATTATTTTGCTCTCATCAAAAACCCTTTTTCCTTTACATGAAGATCACCTTCATCATGTTGGGATACACTACTAGCTCATGAAGCCAAGTGGCACTTACAACCAAAGTTGGTGATATGATCCTAATATCATTTTCATTCATTAAAAACATTATTTGGTGATTTAAAATATTATTTTCCTAATTTATATATGTGTCTATTTCTAAGGCCAGTAATGATATTTCCATAAGGAAGATTACTTTCCAGCCTTAGAAAATTCTGAGTAAATTCATGGAAGCTCAGAAGGACATATATTTTCCATACATAAGATTTTCAACCCTATTTTATATTAATATTATTTGAGTAAAACCCTGAAAACCATTTCTGTCTGTTTTAGCTTTTTGAGATGTTTCCAAAGGAAATTATCTCAGTAAATTCCCATAAAATTGCAGGAGCCCTCCCAAACCATATTAGGTGCTCACTTAAAATCTCACCTTGATCCAAGGTGGGGAAGTGCCCTTAAAGAGCCAAAACCCTCTCTGTCCAGAGTAGAGTTGGAACAACTCTACATTGCAAAGTTTCTCCAATGGAGCTGAAACTTTGCAGAGGTGTTTAACACCCCAAATGAGGACTCCACACCAAAAATGGGATTTGTGAGACTCTGTTTGGCCACACTTCCTTTGTAAAGGATAGTACTGGTCACTTTGCGACATTTTCAAGTTTGCAAAGCCAAACTTGTTCAATGGAGCTCAGAATTGGTGGAACCCCATGTTTTTACCCCAAGACCAAACCTGTTAAGTTTCATTTATAGTGGTGGAGTGGAAGCACCCCAAGTCACTGTCGAACACCTACTGACAGGAAGGTAAAAACCTTCCTAGCCACTGTTTTACCCAATGTCAAGGCCCCAAACTTGGTGGGTTAGAGCACCAGAACATCTTGAACACCAAGTCAACCAGCCCCTCCCCAACTCCAAGCACAAGTGACAAGAACTCCAATTTGAGCTGCAGGACAGTACTAGCAACACTAGTGTTCCTTGCTCCCTTGACCAGCTCAAGCTCCCATTAAACCACAACGACTAGGCACACTCCCAGCAAGACTCAGGACATGGAGGACACGTCCCAAGTGCCCCAGAGCGAGCCAGCATGCCGTGGCATGCCAAAACTGCGCTCTGGGCGCGTTGCAGAGAGCCACCCGCAAGGGGCCGACGCTCCGGCCGGTTCCAGCCTCCCCAGTTATGTCCAAGCGCTCCCCCGACAACCATTCAGTGCAAAGCTACCCTAGGGACCCTCTCCCCCTCGCGCAAGAGCTCAGGCGACGCGTGCCCGTGCGCGCCCGACGCGGCCGAGCATGCACGGTCTTTGCAGCTCGTCCCCACTCGCTTTCCCTCTGCGGCCGTTGCACCAGGAGGCCCTAAACCACGTCCCGAACCCGTGGTTTCGCGGCCAGCACCTCACTGTGCTTGCACGCGTGCCACGGTGAGTCACCGGCGTGCCCGAGTCGGGTCACCGTCGTTGGCATATAAATAGAGCCCCCTCGGCACTCCAGTACCCTCCAAGCAGCTTCAGCACAACCAGTAGACACTCCCTAGCCGCCCAATCGAGCTCGCAGAGCCCCGGTGCTCGAGATCGACCGAGGCCCCTCCGCCTCGGAGCTCCGGTCGATCTCCGGCTACACGTCGGCTCCTGCGCTGCCCGACCTCTCATTACACTCCCCTCGACACCAGGAACGTTTCCCCTAACTGTCCCGAGCGAATCCATACCCCTAGCCCCTAGTTCATCACGAACCCGAAACCCTTCCGCCACGAGCACCTCGTCGCTGGCAACCCAGACCACCTCCGGTGACGTCCCGGCCACGAGCAGGTAGGTGGAGGCACGAGGAACCCGTTCCCGTTCCTAGCTAGGCCTCAGGACAACGGCAGCCTCGCCGGCGTCCATCTCCACCTCTCTGTCCGGAGGTAGGAGAAGGACGCGACAGGTGGAGCCCACCTGTCGGTGTCCTGGGGCAGCCAGCGCGCGCAGCCATTGACGATGACCCCATGGGCCCGCAGGTCAGGTTTGATCCTGGCCCGTGCGCGCCTGGTGGCCAGGCCTGCTGGCTGGGCCGGCTGGATCTGTTTCCCCTGGCCTTTTTCTTTTGTTTTAATCCAGCAAACTAAATGATTTTTATAAAAAGATTTAGCCAGTAGAAAAATATAATTCTTCCACCAGTATTTTTCTAAAAATGAGTAGTATTTGATTCTGTAATAGTTGACATTTATCAAAAACAGAAACTATTTTGGTATAATAAAATGATATTAAAAAGCACTTGTTTGCTTCTGTTTGCTTTTAAATAAATATGCTTAGCTAATAAAACAATAGGAAACATTTTTCAAAATAATATCCTGAATTTATTCAAGCCTTGCAACATTTTTAAAAGCACTTTGTGATCTGTTTTAGTGAGAGCTAGTATTTATTTATTCCTTTCTCGACGGTAGAGTTACCGAGTGACGGAGGATCCGGAGCGGAAGACCTCGAAGACCCCGGATACCTAGCTGACCAAGGCAAGCAGCCCTTTTGCCATGACTTAAGCATATGAAATAATGCATGCTAGTATAGCAAGTATTTTCCCGTTGCATGTGATCACGATGCCGGTTCATCATTGACGTGATGGTACCGAAGGCTTCTTCGAAGCACTTGCATTTATAGTAGTGATATTCACATGGCTCCTCAGAGCACAAACATGATGAGCTGACCCTACCACCTATGAGGATCATGCTACTGTCATGTTAACTAGTAAAGTAGAATCACTGCATTGAGCTTGATCCTACCCCGTGAGGGTCAGGATATTATCATGTTGACAAGTAATGATAGAGCATATTATCATGAGCATGATGATGAGTTAAATAAAGAGTTTATGAAAACCCCGTCGGGTGCCACTAATGCCCGAGGGTGATGATGAGTTGGTGATCACTTTTGGTGAAGTGATGCACCGGTGATTTTGGTGTGAGTATGGTTTCGGAAATGGATTAGATTTATGATGTGTCGACCGTCCCAACCTTACCAGTACGACCACGATACCCCTTTATGGGACGGGGCTTTGTTGATTACTCTGGTCGGTGCTAGGAAAGAGCCACATTATTAGTGGCAGGAGTGATCGGTGTCACTCTCGTGATGGGGTCGTGCCAGGTAGGACGACTATGCCATTGTTATGAGTTCCACGCACACCGTTGGTCCCTGCATGGTTGATACAATCTAGAGTCGGTGCTCGTAAGACGTACAACATGTGGGCTGGGTACCAATCGAGTGGATCTCTTTGTCTAGTATCGTCAGGGGAAAGATGATGATCGGGTACTTACCTCGGGTATATGTGATATACCGTGAGTCGTGGATGACACGGAAGTTTCCCGTTTCTCGTGGGTCCAGCGTACTACCTCTGCAGAGTGTAAACTATTCGAATAGCCGTGTCCACGATCAAGGACAGTTGGGTGGTGCTGCTTAAACTACGTCCCGAGTTTACGCATGAACCAAGTGTGTGTGCGTGGTGTTAAAAAGGTGTTGTTATAATCATGATGATCACAATAATATGATCAAGTTCGGTGACTTGACATATAGGGTAAACCCGGATGGTTTAGCCCTTATTAATATCTTGAGGATATGACAAGTCCGATGACTTGGCATATAGGGTGAACCCGGTGTGTTCAACCCTTGACAGATATGTCAATATCTGTAACCTGTTATTCACAAGTAGTACTTTAACTTGTTGCACATACTTGATCATAACACCACATCGCATTCCACTCGAGATATCTGTTACTGTTATTCATTACCATATATATGTCATGGGCTGTTTGCGAGTACATTCAAAGTACTCATTGGCTTGCCACTGGTTATGTTATTGACCAGACATGGAAGGACCGGAGTTTGGCGATGAGTACGCCGTCGGAGACGGACCTGCGATCTAGGACGCTTCCGAGTCAGAATGCGTGTCGGTGTAGGCTTGATGGCATGGGCACCGCTTAGCCCTTACGAGTTTCCGCTACTCGATGTATCCGTTTTATTTGGCTTTAGGCCTTGCTCTTGAACCCGACCTTCTGGTCATTTGATGTAATAATTTGGTACTTGGATGTAAGACTCTATTATTCAGTATCTGTGTTCAGTGAACATTGATCCTTGGGGTCACTGGGCACGGCGAACTCGACTTGCTAGTCACGGTCCCCACATGGTAATATTAGAGTTATGATAGTAGGGTGTTGTGAATCTTGAAATACTTGTGTTAAGGTTAGTGATTCCCGTAGCATGCACGTATGGTGAACCACTATGTTAGGAATTCGGAGCATAATTGATTTATTGATTGTCATCCTTTGTGTGGCGCTCGGGATCGTGCGATGGTTAACTCCTACCAACCCTTCCCCTAGGACTAAGCGTTTAGCACTTTGTTTCGATTACTAGTAAAACCTTTGCAATAAGTATATGAGTTCTTCATGACTAATGTGAGTCCATGGTATAGATGCACTCTCACCCTTCCACCATTGCTAGCCTCTCTAGTGCCGCACAACTTTCGCCGGTGCAAAAAACCACCATATACCTTCCTCAAAACAGCCACCATACCTACCTATTATGGCATTTTCATAGCCATTCCGAGATATATTGCCATGCAACTTCCACCGTTCTGTCTCATGACATGTGCCATCACTTTCATATTGCCATTGCATGATCGTAAGATAGCTACCGAGATGTTTCAACGTCAGACGCTAAGCTAGATCGTTGCACATCCTGGTACACTATCGGAGGCATTTCATATAGAGTCATTATTGTTCTAAGTATCGAGTTGTAAGTAAATAAAAGTGTGATGATCATCATTATTAGAGCATTGTCCCATGCGAGGAAATGATAAAAGAGGCCAGCGAAGCCCAAATAAAAAAAAGAGGCCAAAGATGCCCACCCAAAAAAGGGAAAAAATGAAATGAAAAAAAGGAGGCCAAAGAGCCCAAACAAAAAAATGAGAGAAAAAGAGAGAAGGGACAATGATACTATCTTTTTCCACACTTGTGCTTCAAAATAGCACCATGTTCTTCATGATAGAGAGTCTCTTGTTTTGTCACTTTCATATACTAGTGGGAATTTTCATTATATAACTTGGCTTGTATATTCCAATGATGGGCTTCCTCAAAATTGCCCTAGGTCTTCGTGAGCAAGCAAGTTGGGTGCACACCCACTAGTTTTTATTGTTGAGCTTTCATACACTTATAGCTCTAGTGCATCCATTGCATGGCAATCCCTACTCATTCACATTGATATCTATTGATGGGCATCTCCATAACCCATTGATACGCCGAGTTGATGTGACCATCTCCTCCTTTTTGCCTCACAACCTCCACCACACTCTATTCCACCTATAGTGCTATATCCATGGCTCACGCTCATGTATTGCGTGAGAGTTGAAAAAGTTTGAGAAAGTAAGAGTGCGAAAACAATTACTTGTCCAATACTGGGGTTGTGCATGATTTAAATTCGTTGTGTGGGGATGATGGAGCATAGCCAGACTATATGATTTTGTAGGGATAACTTTCTTTGGCCTTGTTATTTCAAAAGTTCATGATTACTTTGCTAGTATGCTTGAAGTATTATTGTTTTCATGTCAATATTAAACTATTGTTTTGAATCTTATGGATCTGAACATTCATGCCACAATAAAGAAGTTACAAAGAACATATATGTTAGGTAGCATTCCACATCAAAAATTCGGTCTTGATCACTTCCCTAGTCGAGGACGAGCAGGAGTTAAGCTTGGGGATGCTTGATACGTCTCCAACGTATCTATATCCGGTGAATTGTAGATTTATGATCAGATTATCTATGAATATTATTTGAGTCTCCTTTGATTTCTTATATGCATGATTTCGTATCCTTGCAATTCTCTTGGAGTTATGGGTTTCGTTTGGTCAACTTGATCTATAATTCTTGCAATGGGAGAAGTGCTTCGTTTTGGGTTCATACCGTGCAGTGTCCTCACCTAGTGATAGAAGGGGTAGCGAGACATGCATCATGTTGTTGCCATCAAGGGTAAAAAGATGGGGTTTATATCATATTGCATGAATTTATCCCTCCACATCATGTCATCTTGCTTAAGGCGTTACTCTTTTTGTTATGAACTTAATACACTAGATGAATGCTGGATAGCGGTCGATGTGTGGAGTAATAGTAGTAGATGCAGAAAGTATCGGTCTACTTGTCTCGGACGTGATGCCTATATGTATGATCATTGCCTTAGATATCGTCATGACTTTGCGCGATTCTTTCAATTGCTCGACAGTAATTCGTTCACCCACCGTAATACTCGCTATCATGAGAGAAGCCTCTAGTGAACACTATGGCCCCGGGGTCTATTTTACACATTCTATATTCAGATCTACATACAAAAATACGAAAAATACCTTGCTGCCCTTTTATTTATTTATTTATATTTACCTATTATCACTATCAGATCTCACCTTGCAAGTAATCGTAAAGGGATTGACAACCCCTTTATCGCGTTGGGTGCAAGTTTGTTTGTTCTTGCGCATGTGCCTTGGTGCCTTATCTTGATACTCCTAGTGGATTGATAGCTTGGTTCTCAAACTAAGGGAAATACGTATCTCTACTTTGCTGCATCACCCTTTCCTCTTCAAGGAAAAACCAACGCAAGCTCAAGAAGTAGCACCCGCCAAGCCAAGATGTACATCTGGATAGACGTGGACCTTTGTCAAAGATGGGCAAACGGGGTGAAGCTTTGTTGCATATCCTACGAAGGAGGAAAACTACTAGTAGACATTTATGAAGGGATGTGCAACACCCACATCGGGTCCCACGTACTGGCGGGCAAGGCATTCCGAGAATGATTCTATTGGGCCACTGTCCTAAGTGATGCCATCGACTTGGTGAAAGTTGTGAAGCTTACTGATCTGAAATCTCTAGCATTAGCTAGACAAATGCTTATGACAACAAACCTTCTCCTGCAACGGCACCAGAAGAATGCTGATAGCACTCCCCAGTAATGAAACTGGAAGAATGTTGTTGACGGCCCACCAGCGCGTGGGTTCGCAGCAGTTTTGAGGGTGGAGTATTCGACCCAAATTTGTTGATCGCCTATAGGAGGTGAGAGAATACTCTCGAGTATTAGCAGCTGAATTTGTCAGATTCAACCACACCTGAAAGATTAGTATCTGCAAGCACAGTAGTAACAACAAAGTAATATGATAACAACGGTGTCATAAACGATCTGTTGATGACACACTATTCCTAACAATTGTATCAATGGCGCCTCCGTTGCCGCGTTGACGGAAGTTGTCAGTTCCAGTCAACGGCCGGTGAACCAACAGTGTAGCAGGTAGCAGTAGTGTAACGAGCAATAGCAGTGGCAAGGAACAACAATAGTGACAGCAGTAGCAAGTAGCAACAGTAGCAAGCGACAGTAGTAGAAACAGTAGAAAAAGAGCAATACAAGTAACAACAGTAGCAACAATAGTAGCAGCAGCAGAGCAGAACAAGACAAGTAACAACAACAGTAGGACAAACTCGTAGGCAATGGGTCGGTGATTTGTTTGGATGATATTCATCATGCAACAGCTATAACATGGATAGATATGTGGCTAGCTCCCGTTCGTCAATGTGATGTAGGCATGCATTCCGTGTGTCGTCATACATGCTTAGGGAAAAGAACTTGCATGACATCTATTGTCCATCCCTCCCGTGGTAGCGGGGTCCAAAAGGAAACTACGGGATATTAAGGTTCTCCTTTTAATAAAGAACCGGACCAACGCATTAGCACTTGGTGAACACATGAACTCCTCAAACTATGGTCATCACCGGGAGTGGTTCCGGTTATTGTCACTCCGGGGTTGCCGGATCATAACACAAAGTAGGTAACTACAACTTGCAAGATCGGATCTAAAACACACATATATTGGTGACAACATAATAATTTCAGATCTAAAATCATGGCACTCAGGCCCTAGTGACAAGCATTAAGCATGGCAAAGTAGTAGCAACATCAATCTCAGAATATAGTGGATACTAGGGATCAATCCCCATCAAAACTAACTCGATTACATGATAGATCTCATCCTACTCATCACCGCCCAGCAAGCCGATGAATAGATTACTCACGAACGACGAAGAGCTTCGTGGAATTGGAGAGGGAAGAAGGTTGATGATGACGATGGCGATGATTTCCCCTCTCTGGAGCCCAAGACGGACTCCAGATCTGTCCTCCAGATGAAGAGCAGTGGTGGCGGCACCTCCGTATCGAAAACGCGACGAAAACTTCTCTTTTTATTTTTTCTAGGACGAAAGGCAACTTATAGAGCTGGAGTTTGGGGCGGCAGGGCTGTGTGGGCCCCACAAGCCTACCCACCGGCACCAGGGGGTGGTGGTGGAGCAGGGGCTTGTGGCCCACTGGCCCACCCCCTGAGGTGGAACTTGGCGCAGATATTTTTGATATTTTCCAAAACTGCTCCCCGTAAATTTTCAGGACGTTTGGAGAACTTTGATTTCTGCACAAAAATAACACCAAGGTAATTCTGGTGTAAACAGCGTCAGTCCAGGTTAGTTCCATTCAAATCATGCAAATTAGAGTCCAAAACAAGGGCAAAAGAGTTTGGTAAAGTAGATACGATGGAGACGTATCAACTCCCCCAAGCTTAAAACCTTGCTTGGCCTCAAGCAACTCAGTTGACAAACTGAGAGAGAAAGAAAACTTTGACAAACTCTGTTTGATCTTGTTGTTGCAACTATGTCTAACTCATAACCAGAATTTCAGCAAGATCACAAGTTAACCACATAAGCAAATGACACAAAGGTCTCATTGTAAACTAATATCAATGGCATAATTAGCTAACGAGAAAATAATAATGAGTTTCAAATACCAGCACTTCAATCAAAACAAGCATGAAGCAATATGAATAGGTGGTATCTCGCTAGCTCTTTCTGAGACCGCAAAACATAAATGCAGAGCACTTTCAAAGATCAAGGGCTGACTAAACATTGTAATTCATAGCAAGGAAGATCCAGTCATAGTCATACTCAATATCAATCAAAAGCAAAGCATAAAATGACAGAGGTGCTCTCTAATTAGTGCTTATATAAGAGGAGGATGACTCGACAGGAAAATAAATAGACAGGCCCTTTGCAGAGGGAAGCATTGATTTGCAGAGGTGCCAGAGCTCAAGCTTTGAAAACATAGATAATAATTTTGGGTGGCATGCTTTCATTGTCAACACAATGACCAAGAGTTCTCAATATCTTCCATGCTACTCATGCTATAGGCGGTTCCCAAATAGAAAAGTGAAGTTTTAACTCCCCCACCACCAATCAATCACACTCCACGGCTAGCCGAATCCTCGGGTACCATATTTACTAACATCAATCCGGGGGGAGTCTTGTTTTACAGTTATGTTTTTGATTTAAGTGTGGAACTGGGCATCCCAAATACTGGCCCCTTTCTCGTGAATGACTGTGAATAAACACATGTCGAGGATAACACTCCTAGCATGGAAGATACCAATAGCCCTATGTCACCACATGAGCAGTTCGGGCATGCAAAATAGATTATTTCTTAAAGGTTTAGAGAATGACACATGCAAATTTACTTGGAACGGCAGGTAGATACCGCAAATAGGTAGGTATGGTGGACTCTCATGGAAAAACTTTTGGGTTCATGGAAGTGGATGCACAAGCAGTATTCCCGCTTAGTACAAGTGAAGGCTAGCAAAAGACTGGGAAGCGACCAACTAGAGAGCGACAACAGTCATCAAGATGCAATGAGTTTGACTAACATTGAATGCAAGCATGAACATGATATAAATCAGCATGAATACGAACATCATAGAGGCTATATTGATTTTGTTTCAACTACATGCATGAACATGCGCCAAGTCAAGCCACTTGAAACATTGAAAGGAGAATACCGTCCTATCATACTACATCATAGTCATCTCAAAATCTATGTTGGCAATCAAGACAAACCATTATAAGCTCTCAGCTAAATAAGCATGGCATCACAAAGTATGATCTCTAAGTTGTCATTGCAAACATGGTTCTCTCACAACAAAGCTAAATCTGGGCCGACAAGCTAGTCATATTTACAAAAACAAAATAGATAGAGTTCATACCAGCTTTTCAGTCTCAGTCTCAGTCTCAGTCACTGCATTGGACTAAGCTGAATCTGCAGGCAAACACAAAGGAGAAGACAAAATAATATGGCTCTTTGAAAGCTAAACAGGCAAGCATGTAAGAACCACTAAACATTGTAACGAATATCTTCTACCTTGACCAAAAGAAAAAGAAAACTATTTACACGGGAAAACTCCCAACAAGAAAAAGAAGAAAGAACAATCTTTTTGGGTTTTCTCAAAAGGACACAAAACAAGAAAACAAGAAAACAAAAAGAAACTAGCATGGATAATACAGTGGCAAAGTGAAAGCATAAGCATGAATGTAAAGTCAGTGAGAACACATACTCCCCCAAGCTTAGGCTTTTGGCCTAGCTTGGTCTACTCACATGGATGATCCTGGCGAAACCCAAAGTCATAATGGGTGTTATACGGGAGTGCTACAACCACTGCCTGAATAGCTTCCTCACGAAGTCGAGCAGCAGTCGCCTCCCTCTCATACTCATCTGCCTCTCCTATGGTTATGTAGTATCTTCGTTTTACCTGAAAGTCAAAGAAAGCAGGAGCAAGAAGGGTAATATGGAAAACACGCTGCCGGTTAAATATCAAGCGGTGTAGGAGGGATCCTTGATCTCTCTCAAGGAACTGGTAGCGTGTTAGAGTGACACGATCAAGGTAGGCTGTACGGAGAGGAGGGTCTTCTGGACGGATGGATACTCCCAGAAAATTTGCTAAGCGTGTAGCATAAACTCCACCAAAGAAATCCCCCTCACTGGCATTTTTATTCAGCCTCCTTGCTATTATAGCTCCCATATTGAAGCTCCTGTCACCTATTACTGCGCTCTTAAGGATACTAAGGTCGGAAGCACATAGGTGACAATGTGCACCCTTGCCGTTAATGCACCTACCTATGAAGAGGGCAAGGTAGTGCAAGGCAGGGAAATGGATGCTTCCTATGGTGGCTTGCATGATATCTCTGGTTTCTCCCACAGTTATACTGGAGACAAAGTCTCTGACCGAAGACTTAGGAGGATCATTAACACTTTCCCAATCGGGTATCTTGCAAATCCTATTGAAATCCTCGAGATCCACGGTATAGGATTTATCGTAGAGATCAAACAATATGGATGATTCACGGCCAGCTAAAAATTTAAATCTACGCACGAAAGAGGAAGTGAGCATAGCATACTGTTCACATTTATCTGAGAGGAATTCTTCTAACCCGGCATTGCGGACAAGTGCATCAAATTCATCCTTGAAGCCTGCTTCGATCATGAACTCATCGGAAGGCCATTCACATGGTTGCACCGGTGCGTCCCTTAGTTGAAAAGGTTTGGGCTCCCGAAAGGAGAGATGAGGACCCTTCTTACTTGAGGAACCACCATGAAACTTCCTCCTGAACATAATTTCCTTATGCTGAAATTTTTGAAGTTCAAGAGAAAAGTGAATAAAGACCCACCACACCTTGTAGCAACTACTCCTACTAGTGCCTAGAGACTGTATCACGCGCTAAAACTACTTGGGACCGGCTAAAATCAACATTTCTAGCTCGAGAACAGGGTCACCAAGGTAGCAAGAATACGCGAAGGATAAAGCACTAGAGAAAAAACTAATTGGACCAATGGAGGAGTCACTTACCATGGAGCAATTTCCCCAAAATGGTTCGGAGAATGGTGCTTTGAGCAAGGAGATCGAAAATCAGAGCCAAATGAGCAAGAACACGGGTTTGAATGCGAAACAATTTTTTCTGGAGGTGGAAGAAGAGGCTGAGAGCTGGAATGAGTGGAGGGGGTGCCTGTGGGCCCCACAAGCTTGCACCACACCACCAGGGGGGTAGGTGGCGGTGGCAGGGCTTGTGACCCACTGGTCAGGCCCCTAGGCCAGCTCTCAGGCCCAGAAATTTTCAAAAATTCTAGAAAAAATCATACTAAATTTTCAGGACCATCAGAGAACTTTTATTTTCGAGGTATTTTTCTCCGGGACGCTAAAACAGAAAACAGGAAAAACTAAACTAATTCTATCATTTTTTTCTAAGAAAAAGAAAAGGAAAACTCAAAACAGAGGTATGTGACTCTTTGATTCATCCGTTTCATGGTCATCGAAAGAAATCCGTCAATGGAATTGATCAAGTCCTTATGACAAAACCTTCTCGAATCGCAAGAGAGAACGGAGAATTTTCGAATAGCCACTAAGTCACCTCAATGGGGATATGTATCTCCCCAACAAGCAAATCATACTTCATCTTGACACGAGGAATAGGGCATTCAAAGCTCCCAATGAGAATCGACGAAGTCTTTTCGATAGCATTGATGCAATGTACTGGATATCGTTTCTTCGGAAAGTGCACTGTGTGCTCATTACCATTGAAATGGAAAGTGACATTGCCTTTGTTGCAATCTATAACAGCCCCTCAGTGTTTAAAAAGGGTCTTCCGAGGATGATAGCCATGGCATCGTCCTCGGGAATATCCAAGATAACAAAGTCTGTTAAGATAGTGGTATTAGCAGCCACAACAGGCACATCCTCGCAAATGCCGATAGGGAAAGCAGTTGATTTGTTGGCCATTTGCAGAGAAATTTCAGTGGGTGTCAACTTATCCAACTCAAGTCTACGATAAAGAGAGAGCGGCATAACACTAACACCGGCCCCAAGGTCACATAAGGCAGTTCTTACGTAGTTTCCTTTAATAGAGCAAGGTATAGTGGGCACTCCGGGATCACCAAGTTTCTTAGGAGTTCCACCTTTGAAAGTATAATTGGCAAGCATGGTGGAGATCTCAAGATCTGGTATCTTCCATTTATTAGTCACGATATCTTTCATGTACTTGGCATACAGAGACATCTTGAGCATATCAGTTGACCGCATCTGCAGAAAGACAGGTCTTATCATCTCAACGAAGCGCTCAAAATCCTCATCATCCTTTTTCTTGGATGGCTTAGGAGGGAAGGGCATAGGTCTCTGAACCCATGGCTCCCTTTCTTTACCATGCTTCCTAGAAGTGAAGTCATTCTTGTCGTATCTCTTAGGTTGTGGATTATCAGGATTAACCTTAGGTTCAATCTCCACATCCTCATCATGGCTAGGTTGAGCATTATTATGAACATCACTGTCCATATTGTCACCAGGTTCATGTTCATCACCAGATTGTGTTTCCGCATCAGACGCAGAAATATCATTAGGTTCTTCAGGTGTGACAGTATTTGGTGAACTGGCGTGCAGGTTTCTATCATCCTTCTTCTCCTTAGGATGACTTGGTGTATCAGCATTGATTCCTTGAGAATCTTGATCAATTCTCTTAGGATGACCTTCAGGATACAAAGGTTCCTGAGTCATTTTGCCTCCTCTAGTAATGACTCTGACAGAGTTGTCATTTAATTCATTGAGTAGGTCATTCTGAGCTTTAAGTACTTGTTCTACCTGAGTAGTAATCATAGAGGCATGTTTACTCAGAAGCTTCAGAGCAATGACATTTCTGTCTACACAAGCACTTAAATGGCTAAGCATACGAGTACTTTGTTCCAAATGTCTGCTAACATAATCATTGAAACTCTGTTGTTTGGCAACAAAGTTGTCAAATTCATCAAAGCATAGGCTAGCAGGTTTATCAAAAGGAATATCACTCTCGTCAAACCTACGCAGAGAATTCACTTCCACTACCTGTATTGGGTTATCGAGACTGTGGATCTCTTCGATATGTGGTAGATTTTTGACATCTTCAGATCTAATGCCTTTCTCTTGCATAGATTTCTTGGCTTCTTGCATATCTTCGGGACTGAGGAATAGAATACCTCTTTTCTTAGGAGTTGGCTTAGGAGGTGGTTCGGGAATAGTCCAAGCATTATCGTTGATCAAGAGGTTATTCAGTAGGGTCTCATCTTGTTCTACAGTTCGTTCCCTAAAAACACAACCGGCACAACTATCTAGGTGGTCTCTAGAGGCATCGGTAAGTCCGTTATAGAGGATATCAAGTATCTTGTTCTTCTTAAGAGGGTGATCAGGCAAAGCATTCTGTAGCTGGACGAGCGTCCCCAAGCTTGCGGAAGACTCTCTTCTTGGAGTTGAGCAAAGTTGTATATTTCCTGCAAGGTAGCTTGCTTCTTATGGGCAGTGAAATATTTCTCACAGAAGTAATAGACCATCTCCTGGGGACTACGCACACATCCAGGAGCAAGAGAGGTGAACGAGGCTTTAGCATCATCCTTTAGAGAGAAAGGAAACAACTTAAGGATATAGTAGTGGCGGATCTTCTCCTCATTAGTGAAAAGGTTGGCTATTTCGGATAGTTTGGCAAGATGGGCTATGACCGTCTCAGACTCATAACCGTGAAAAGGATCAGATTCGACTAGAGAGATTATCTCAGGGCCGACAGAGAATTCATAATCCTTATCGGTGACAAAGATAGGCGAAGTGGCAAACTTCGGGTCATTTTTCATCCTAGCTTCCCGAGATTTTTCCTTCCACTTGAGAAGTAATTTCTCAGCGTCATAGGAATCCTTACACGCAAGAAAATCCTCAGCTATCTCTCCCTCCATAACGTAACCCTCAGGTATATGAGGCAATTCATATCTAGGAGAGCTAGATCTAGCAGGAGCAAAAGCAAGTTCTATCTCAATAGTATCGACAGTTTCAGAAGCATCACGAGCATTGGTAGTAACTCTAGCAATATGAGCATCAAGGAACACTCCTAGTGGAACATCAGGCAAAGTAGCATCTCTAGCAGTATCAAGCATAGCATCATGAGGCAAAATAGCATCTCTAGCATCATCAGGCAAAGCAGTATCAAGCATAGCATCTCTAGCAATAGTATCACAAGCATCATCAAGCACATGCGACATATCAAGATTTCTAGCAGGAGGTGGTGTTGCAAACTTACTCATAACTGAAGGTGAATCAAGTGCAGAGCTAGATGGCAATTCCTTACCTCCCCTCATAGTTGAGGGAAAGACTTTGGTCTACGGATCCTTCAGATTCTTCCTAGTGATCAGCAGATATAAATCCCAAGTAACTCAGAGAATATAGAAATACCTCCCCGGCAACGACGCCAGAAAAATGCTGATCTGCAATCTCTAGCGTTAGCTAGACGAATGCTTATGACAACAAACCTTCTCTTGCAACGGCACCAGAAGAATGCGATAGCACTCCCCAGTAATGAAACTGGAAGAATGTTGTTGACGGCCCACCAGCGCGTGGGTTCGCAGCAGTTTTTGAGGGTGGAGTATTCGACCCAAATTTGTTGATCGCCTATAGGAGGTGAGAGAATACTCTCGAGTATTAGCAGCTGAATTTGTCAGATTCAACCACACCTGAAAGATTAGTATCTGCAAGCACAGTAGTAACATCAAATTAACATGATAACAACGGTGTCAGAAACGATCTGTTGATGGCAGACTATTCCTAACGACTCTATCAATGGCACCTCCGTTGCCGCATTGACGGAAGTTGTCAGTTCCCGTCAACGGCCGGTGAACCAACAGTGTAGCAGGTAGCAGCAGTGTAACGAGCAATAGCAGTGGCAAGGAACAGCAATAGTGACAGCAGTAGCAAGTAGCAACAGTAGCAAGCGACAGTAGTAGCAACAGTAGCAGCAGAGCAAGACAAGTAACAACAGTAGCAACAGTAGTAGCAGCAACAAAGAAGAACAAGACAAGTAACAACAGCAGTAGGACAAACTCGTAGGCAATGGGTCGGTGATTTGTTTGGATGATATTCATCATGCAACAGCTATAACACGGAGAGATATGTGGCTAGTTCCCATTCGTCAATGTGATGTAGGCATGCATTCCATGTGTCGTCATACGTGCTTAGGGAAAAGAACTTGCATGACATCTATTGTCCATCCCTCCTGAGGCCGCGGGGTCCAAAAGGAAACTACGGGATATTAAGGTTCTCCTTTTAATAAAGAACCGTACCAATGCATTAACACTTGGTGAACATATGAACTTCTCAAACTATGGTCATCACCGGGAGTGGTTCCGGTTATTGTCACTCCGGGGTTGTCGGATCATAACACATAGTAGGTAACTACAACTTGCAAGATCGGATCTAAAACACACATATATTGGTGACAACATAATAATTTCATATCTGAAATCATGGCACTCGGGCCCTAGTGACAAGCATTAAGCATGGCAAAGTAGTAGCAACATCAATCTCAGAACATAGTGGATACTAGGGATCAATCCCCATCAAAACTAACTCGATTACATGATAGATCTGATCCTACTCATCACTGCCCAGCGAGCCTACGAATAGATTACTGACGAACGACGAAGAGCTTCATGGAATTGGAGAGGGAAGAAGGTTGATGATGACGATGGCGACGATTTCCCCTCTCCGGAGCCCAAGACGGACTCCAGATCTGCCCTCCAGATGAAGAAGAGGTGGTGGCGGCGCCTCCGTATCGAAAACGCGACGAAAACTTCTCTTTTTATTTTTTCTGGGACGAAAGGCAACTTATGGAGCTGGAGTTGGGGGCGGCAGGGCTGTCTGGGCCCCACAAGCTTGCCCACCACCACCAGGGGGGTGGCGGAGCAGGGGCTTGTGGCCCACTGGCCCACCCCGTGAGGTGGAACTTGGCACAGATATTTTTTATATTTTCCAAAACTGCTCCCCGTAAATTTTCAGGACGTTTGGAGAACTTTGATTTCTGCACAAAAATAACACCAAGGCAATTGTGCTGAAAACAACTTCAGTCCAGGTTAGTTCCATTCAAATCATGCAAATTAGAGTCCAAAACAAGGGTAAAAGAGTTTGGAAAAGTAGATACGATGGAGACGTATCACTTACCAATTCCACTCGAAAAGCATTCATCAACCAACATAGGCACTCCAAACCACCCCCCTATAATGGCCCTTCGCTGTCTAGGGGCTCGATATCCTTGGGCCTTTTCCCCGAGCCACTTGGGGCTTCAAGTACTTGTACGTCGCCATCGACAAGTCCACAAATGTCCATGGGTGGAACTATTCAAAAGGTCAGTACTCAATGTGCAATGAAGTTTTTAAGGAAACTGATCTGTCGTTTTGGTGTGCGCAACTGTATCATCGCTGACAATGGCACCTACTTCACAAGTGATGTGTTTATGGCCTACTATGAACAACTTGGCATTTATATCTACTACACATCCGTGTCTCGCTCGAGAAACAATGGTCAAGCAGATTGGGCCAACGTTGAAGTGGTGCATGATCTCCATACCAAAACTTTTGATGGACTGAAGGAGTGCGATAGACGCTATAGTGATGAGTACTCCTCGTTCTTTGGTCGCTCTGAATGATGCCAAGCCGAGCTATAATAGAAAGCCCCTTCACTCTTGTTATTGGGGATGAAGCAGTACTCCCCATGAAACTCACTTACGGCTCTCCTTGGGTCTAAACTTATGACAAAGTTGGACAAGAGCAAAAAATACATATCAATTTCAACTTTCTTGAGGAAGCCCGTACCCGGGTTGTTGCTCACGGCGCACGCTATCAATAAGGACTATACCGCTATCACGGCCGCCATGTTTGTTGTAGGAGCTTTGAGGAAGGTGACCTTGTTCTTTGTCAGATTCAGTCTCGGAAGAGAACAAACAAGCTGTCACCAAATTTGGAAGGCCCTTTAAGGTAGTTCAGGTAAGTAGGCTAGGCTCTGTATGACTATAAACTGAAGCCGGTATCCATGTACGAAACTCGTGGAACATCGAGAACCTCCAAAAGTACCATCTTCCGCAAGTTCTAATCTTGAAAGTGCAAGTGATTTAAGATTCGCTATATTAACATGTGTAAATACGAGGCGCCCTTTGTTAGTATTTTATATATGCATGATTATGATAGCTTCATATTTCTCTCTGATCTATCTATTTGGTTTAGCCAACTAGATTGGTTTATCTTCAACGCGAGTGGTGCGTTGTAATGGGTTCAATCTTGCGGTGCTCAATCCCAGTGATAGAAAGGGACATGACATGTATTTGTATTGCTTCCATTAAGGGTAAAATGATGTAGTTTATTCATATTATTTGGATTTACTTTGTCTAACCATGTCATCTTGCTTAAAGTGTTACTCTGTTTTACTTAATACTCTAGATGCATGCTCGATAGCGGTCGATGAGTGGAGTAATAATAGTAGACGCGGGGAGGAGTTTATCTACTTGCTTACGGACGTGATGCCTATATGTGTGATCAATGCTATGAATAAATAGTGCTTGACTATACGCTTTTCTACCAATTGCCCAACAATAATCTGTTTACCCACCGTATGCTTTCTATGAGAGAAAAGCCTCTAGCGAAAACTATGGCCCCCAGATTTTCACAAATCTAATTCCAAAAACATTAAAAATATTTCTGTTATTTATATTCTGTAATTTTATTTTGTATTCATATTATCTATCTATCACTACTTATCGGTTGCTAGTAATGAGTTTAAGGGGATTAACAACCCTCTTGCCCGCGTTGGGTGCAAGTGTGTGCTCTTTTGTGTGTAGGCACCGAAGACAGGTGTTTGTGTGGTCCTCCTATTGGTTCGATAACCTTGATTCTCAATGAGAGAAATACTTATCTCTACTGTGCTGCATCTCCACTCCTCTCGGGGGGAAATCCCAACGCAGTTTACAAGTACCAAGCACCGCAAGATTGAACTCATCACAAGAAACCACTCCCACTGAAGATAAATCAATCTAGTTGGCCAAACCAAATCGATAGATCGGAGAGAAATACAAAGCTATCATAATCATGCATATAAGAATTCAGAGATGACTCAAATACTTTTCATGAATAATGTGAACATGAACCCACAATTCATCGGATCCCAACAAACACACAACAAAGAGGATTACATAAGATAGATCACCATGGGAACCGCAGTGATCTTTGTACTGAAGAACCATAGAGAGAGATAGCCATGTAGGTATTAACTATGAACCCGTAGGTCCATGGTAGACTATTCACACATCACCATGGGAGCATCAAGGTTGATGTAGAGGCCCTCCATGATCGAACCCCCACTACTACACGATGGTTCAAAGAAGACACATCAATTAGAGACCCTTCGACCAAATTGTGTGTGATGCACGAATCACAAACGGTATAGTTCAAGGTCTATTGCCAATAACGTGAACTGTGTGTGATGGTGGATCCACCAAATACAATCGAGAAAACAATTGCATGTGTGATACATGGCATACAGTTGGTCCAGACAATCTGCCTACGATGAGCCAGAATTACACAAACGCTTAACCAGATAAATGTGTGTGTGATGTACAACACATAGTTCATCCAGATGAACTATTTGTGATGAGACAAAATAAAACAATCAATTCAGTGTATGAAGTTGTATGTGATACCTGACAAACATGTCGCTCAAGCGAACTGTTTGCAATGATCAAAAGTAGCACAAACGATTCGACGTAACAAGATGTGTGTGATAACCCACAAACAAGTCAGTAGTTGGAATTGTGTGGGAACACCGACAAAAAAGACAGATGATTCATGGTAATAAGCTCTGTGTGTTGTAGGCAAACACTTGCTCGCAACCAATTGTTTGTGATTGTTGAAATCATCACCGATGCGTTCCTTTGTTTAATCGTAAGTGATGTGATTTGCTTTGCCTACATACCATCTATGCTTTCTCTACAGAACAACAACATGATTTCATAACCTAAATAAACATCCAATTACATTACTGACTATATATAACATTTTCACACCTCAATTAACAAGTACATGCATACTAAACTAGTAGTAACGATCATCAAATCATTTATACTTCTTGTGACGAGGGGTGCCGGTCGGTGCAGAACGGAGGTACTTCCTCATGTCAACGACCCACCTGCACATCTCGTAGCTTACGTATACGTCCTTAGCCGCGTACTTGACGTGATCTTCATCCAGTCTTCGGACCCAGGCGCGGTGCCAAGCAACCTTCTTCTTGTAGACATACTTTATGCCTCTGTAGTAGGGGTCAATGATGGCCATGGCGAGGTCAACCATGGAGTCCTTATGCTTCTCCTCGCCGCCCAAGATCTTGTATTGGCATTGGATGTACACAAGATTCCGTCTGGTCAAGCTTGTGGTCTTGAGCACCAGTTCATCGTTGGTGGTGTCCACCATGCCGAATATGTAGTTGGGGTTGTTCACAAAACCTGGCAAAATGCTCGCAAGGCCTTGTGGCCACGCAATAGTGGTAGACGAGGATGTAATGGCCCACACAGAGGCGGGTGATGACTGATACTTGTGATCTATGTTGGGTTTTCCATGAAGAGGAATGGGTTATCGCAACGCAATGTGGGTAAGTATTTCCCTCAGTTATGAAACCAAGGTTTATCAAACCAATAGAAATATCAACCACAACCATCTTCAGCGCCTGCACACAAAAGAACAAACAACTTGCACCCAACGCGGGTATCAATCCTCTTGTCTTGTTATTTGCAAACAAGTGAAGTGTGTAGATAGTGGCAGCAAGGTAATGAAGGTTTTATCAATATGTTGTGAATAAATCCGAGGGCCATAGCTTTACCTAATGGCATCTCTCATGGAATATATCATACAATGGGTAAACAAATTACTGTTGAGCAATTGATCGAAAAGCGGATAGTTATGCGATATTCACGGCAATAATCATGTGTATATAGGCATAACGTCCATAAAAGAATAGGACGACTCCTGCCTGCACCTATTACGATCACTTCACTTCAAGAGCGCTTCTATACTTGCCTCTCTACGTATTAATCTCATGATCAACGAAGTAACGGATGGAGTAAGATGACATGATGTAGACAAAGTAAACTCAAGCAATATGAATAAAACCCGTCGTTTTATCCTATTACTATTAGGCCGACTCATGCATGCACCTATTACAATTACTCTACTCACCGACCACTATCCAGCATGCATCTAGAGTATTAAGTAAAACAGTGTAATGCATGGAGAACAATGACATGATGTAGACAAAGTAAACTCAAGCAATTTGAATAAACCCCATTGTTTTATCTTTAGTAGCAGCAATACAAACATGCGTATTGGCCCCTTCTGTCACTGGGATATAGAAATTTTCCAGGTTGAACCTACCACAATGCACCTTTGTCACCGAAGAAATATCGATTTGGTTGGCCAAACTATTTGAATAGATGAGAGAGAATTATGAATCTATCATAATCATGCACATAAGAATCATATAAGTATTCAGAGGAGACTCATATATTTATCATGAATTATCTTAACTTAAACCCACAATTCATCAGATCCCAACAAACGTACCGCACAAAAGGAATTACATCATATGGATCAAAGCAAAGATGCGATGATCATTGTATTGAAGATCAAAGAGAGAGAGTTTGCCATCTAGGTACTGAATGGGCTCATAGGTGTGTGGTGACCTACTCACACATCATCATGAGGGCAGAAAGATTGATGAAGAGGCCCTTCATGATTGACTCCCCTGTGGCAGGGCGCCGGAACGGAGCTCTAGTTGGCCTCCCGTTGGAACAGAGACCTCCAGCGGTGTAAAAACTGTTCCGGGACTCCCTCCGGTGTTTTTAGGATAGATGAGAATTTACAAGCCAAAGAACGGAGTCGGGAGGGCCACGATGGAGTCACAAGCCATCACGACGCCCCCAGCCCGCGCCCTGTTAGCTTGTGGGCCCCTCACGAGGCCTACAACCTTCTTCCGATGCTCGTTGGTCTTCTTTTGGTCCAGAAAAAATCACCAAAAAGTTTTAGGACAATTGGACTTTGTTTGGCATGGAAAATCTAAGTGAAAAACATGCAGAAAATAGCAGCTCGCACTAGGCATTAGGTCAATAGGTTGGTGCTCAAAAATAATATAAATTGGTAAATAAATACCCCAAAAGTATTCTAGAATGATAATATATCAGCATGGAACAATCAAAAATTGTAGATATGTTGGAGATGTATCAATGACAACCTTGTAATCATGGCCGGCATGACCGTCGGTGTACTCGAGGTTGAAGTCGACTACTTTGTACTTGTCATTGGCAAGTAAGTGCTCTGTGGTGTGGATGGAGTTCTCCACCCAGACAGGGACGTTGGTGTACACCACCGATAGGTCCTTGAATCTTATTTGGGTGTCCACGTAGGCATGAATGGTGAATTGCTGCTCATCATCGGCGACCGCTGGGAGCGCCACCATTGGAGCCAAGCAGGATATCCTCTCTGTATTTGGAGTCGTGGGTGGGCTTCTTGCATTGTTGGGAAAGGTTGAAGAGAGACAAGAGGTTAAATGAGCTGTGGAGTAAATGGGGTTGGACGGGCTGTAATTAGCACGTCTTGTCACCGTGTTCTCAGTGGAGGATTGATACGCAAGCTTGAGCAGTGCGCGAACACGCGGTTCATTTGACCACGTGGTGGATCGAAGTACCACCAACATATTGTGGGTGAGCCTGTTCCCGCGGAACTACGCAGGTTCCCGTATGCAAGCACACACAGCTTCCCCGCTCGGCTCGGTTAGGCACGCGTCGGCTAGAAGAAGCTCCCATTATTATGGGTGTTAAATGGCAAACGGCTAGCAAAATGAAGTGTGTGCAAATGACTTAAAGCAACACACATGTTTAACACTAAGAAGCGGGTGTGATGATGTGATTGATCGTTGCCAGTTCCCTAATATAGTTCGTTTGCGATGAGATCGGGAGGGGAAACACAAGCCAAAATGGTCATTAAATCATGTTAATTACCTGTTAAGGTGCAGATAGCAATCGTTCATTGCATATTAAAGTCAAAATGGTACTATCAAAATATGACTCTCATACGATGCTAGTTCACTGATTGTATCAAATGGCAGAAATATGACAAGGCTTAGATATTATGATTACAAGGTTCAAACTTATATTGGAAATGCAATTCAGCTTATGCAGAATCTTTGTCATGCAGCTGTAGACGCCCGCACTAATCAGCTGGAAATGAACATATGAAAGGTCCAAACTAATATTTACAACTAGTCTCGGTAGTCCACTATTTATGCAAAGGGATCAACCACTCACAAGTCATGTAGGGGCATGACACGCCGACTTCCTATTATTCTATAACTTGAACTTCGAAAATGCGTCTCGGCTTCTGTAGAGACTTTTCTATTCTGCTCAAGATGCCGACGCTGATCAACAAACCATTCATTTATGTGCACTATATGTACGCCCAACCTCATTACCTTTAGCACACTTGCTTTCACAACAAAGAACATGGCAAACTTAATCTCCAATAAGGTCCCTTAGTAGGAGTTCAAAGTAATTTCAGAGAGATGGAAATCAAGGCATTCAATGGGAATGCCATAATATTGTGTCACATTATCCACTGCTTGGCCTAATCGGATCTGCAAAGGAGAAGAGACCGTGTTTGTGTCTAGATGAAGTTTTGAACACTACGAGTCTCTTTGGTTTACATGATCTAAAATAAACGAATAGAGTGGCATGTCATCTTCAATCCAACATGATTAACATGGTGTTTGATTATGCTCTATGACAATATATGATTCTTTAGAATGGGTTGTAGTGGATGGGAACTTGGCAATGAAAACTAGTAGAAATGAATCCAAAGGATAAATACCTACGGAATGTAATCATATGAATCAAACAACCACTATAGAAAAAACTTATATGTACTGAAATCCTCCAAAAAAATCCTTTAGAAATCATAGTGCATTTTCATAGCACACAACTAAAGCATGTTGATAATGTCAGAAGAATTAGCGGTAGACCGAATCTGGCATGGGAGGAGTCCGTAAAAGAGAGATTTGAAGGACTGGAGTATCACTAGAGAACTAGCCATGGACAGGGGTGCGTGGAAGCTTGACACCCATGTGCTAGAACCATGAGTTGGTCGCGAGATCTTATGGGTTTAACCTCTAGCCTACGCCAACTTGTTTGGGACTAAAAGGCTTTGTTGTTGTTGTAGAAATTGTAGTACATTTGTCATTGTAAACTAGGAAAAGGTTACCAAAAAGTTTAAATCTGTTGTGGTTGACATTAAACAGGATTGTAGCCTCACCTCTATATATAGCTTCACCACACACAGAAAGCATTTTAGGAATATAGTAACTTGATCCTAGTCGGGGCCGGTAGATTCTAGTGCCAAGACCTTCAGTGTGCGCAACGAAGGGGTCAAGCTTGACGGAATTATTTTCTGGATGATAGACAAACATACATGTTCAAAATTAGAAAAAAATAAAAAAGGAAAAGAACAAGAAGAATGGTGTGACTGAAAGATTATATATCCAATAACAAGTTCGGAGAGAATTTGATAGATGAGTAGCCCAACCCTGTCGATTTCGGTGGATAAATGACACTTCTTTTTGTTGTACCTTGTTAATCAACTATAATTAATCTATCAAGTAAAGGCGCATCCTCAGTGACCATATCATGATACACCTTAACTAATATCCTCTTGCAACACCGACAACACACATAAATTGTTCGGATATTGGTGGAGGAGATGTTGAGGCTAGTCAACCCCTTGACAACATCAAGATGAAGGCACTCGAGCGCAGTACTACCATGGAGAAGGCGTTGCATGTCCTCATTGGAGATGTAGAAAACAAAGAACATCATCTGCTTCAGTCGAGCGAGAACATCAGTGGGTGCGTCATTAATATGGGGGAAAACGCAGTTCCATAAACACGCGCGGTGTAGCATGGGATGTGGAGTGCGCACCTTGGCAGTGAGGTCATATGCCCATAATTAAACCTCACCTCCTCAAGCTAATCTAGGGCGGGGGATATGAACCACTCATCATGCTTGCCTTGGATCTTGCCATTGGAGCAGAACTTGCGATTTTAATGCCTCTGATTGGGCCATGGTGCATGCCAAGGATCTTGGACAATATGTCAATGTGTTTGCGATAGTTATAGGTGAGCTTCTAGTCGTTGATGAAGTTGAGGGGGAGGTGCGCCATAGGGGGCACCACCGTCGGGATAGGATGGTTGTGTGCGCACCAATTTTTATTGGGAGGATGGAGATGATGACTATCAACATATCGTCAGGGAGGCTCCTGATGATGTCTAGGACCACCGAAGCCTCTTGCGGTTCTGGCCCGACCCGCCTCCGCTTGTTGGTAGCCTCATCCTCCACCTCTACGGGTGGCTACAAAAGCAACTATGGAGTCTCCTTAACGAGGGTGCTTTCTGATGAGTGGAGGAGTGAGAGGACAAGGATTATTTAGTTAGAACAAGGCAGAAGAATAGTGTATTGTTAATTAGAAGTTACTAGGTAGGAACAAACTTGACAAAGTTAGGAAATGAAATCACAATTGGTTGCTTAAATACTACACAATTACTTTAATGTTGCTACTAAAACCAACATGTAGATACTCGAAAGGATACTTACTTCGAACAAAGTCTGGACGGATGATGTCGTCACGGAAGATAACATCTATTGGTATGTCCAGGCTTCTTTAGGTGCAGTATAGTTTCAGTGTCGTCTTTCAGTACATAAAACTTAGAAATGTATCCCCAACAGCCTGCGTGAAAATAGGAGTGATCATCTCGTATACGAACAACGATTGGAAATGCATGGTTAGTTGCTAATACGATATCCCTTGAGTCTTTAGTTATGTGAAGGCCAAGATTTTGCACTACACATTTTGTTGCAAAGCAAGGGATGTACTAGAGGAAATTATTAGATTGTTAAAGAACATGGTTGCATAATTTTGTGAGAGTAATTGGAAGAACAATACATCATTGGAAATCAAAGGACAAAAACATATAACTAAATAGAAAATGTAACCATGATGTCATGCAAATATGAGAGTAGTCGAAAGAATAATACAACATTATTTTGTGTAATATAAAAGATGAAGAAAAATCCCTTTGACGTCGATGGTGCACGCTGCATCTTTTATCCAAATGTAGCAATATATAGTTTATGTTCATAAAAGGAGGCCATGCTAACCATAGTACGGTGAGATTGAACATACCATGCACTTCGTGAAGCCATCTGGTATGCTGAGATGGAACTTCTCGCCTGTGTGCCCGAGACCGCATAAGCCTGATGTGCCCTTGCACTACGCACTCTACGAATAAAAAACTCAAATCAGCTAGCAAAAAAAGGAATTTATGATGTTTTCCGGACTAGTGATTAACAAGGATAGACGGACTAAGGTAAGAGACAAACAAATATTTAAATAAATTATTTACCAGGTTCTCCATATGAGAGAAACCCCCAATACCGCATAATTCCCAATCGTGCGGAGGGGTCGACGATGACTATATCGAGAAAATCCATGTAAATAGCTGGCAACAAGCGGTAGTACCGTAAGGCGGTGGGTTTTGGCGACAGCCGGTGATGACCCATAAGTATAGGGGATCAATCATAGTACTTTCGATAAGTAAGGGTGTCAAACCCAACGAGGAGCAGAAGGAAATGACAAGCAGTTTTCAGCAAGGTATTCTCTACAAGTGTTGTAAGTAACAATGATAGATAGATTTGTAACAAGATAATTCGTGACAAGTGACGAGTAACAATTGTAGCAAAGGTGCAGCAAGGTAGCCCAATCCTTTTTGTAGCGAAGGACATGCCTGAAATTACTCTTATATTAAGCAAGCGCTCCCGAGGACACATGGGAATTTCTGTCTAGTCATGTTCATCATCTTGAGTTGATTTTTGCTCGCTACTTTGATAATTTGATATGTGTGTGGAGTGGTGCTAAGGTGTTATTCTTACTTGAACGAACAACCAACTTATGATTATCCTCTCTCGCAAGCATCTGCAACTATGAAAGAAGAATTAAGATAAATCTAACCATAACATTAAACGTGTGGATCCGAATTAGTCCCTCGGGAAGCAAAGCATAAATCGGGGTTTAAGCTTTTGCAGTCTCGCAACCCATCATTTACTTGTTACTCCACAATGACTTCCCTTAGGCCCATAACATGGTGAAGTGTCATGTAGTTGACGTTCACATGACACCACTAAGAGAAGTAACAACATACATCTCATCAAAATATCAAACGAATATTAACTTTACATAATTAATTGTAACAAGACTTCTCCCATGTCCTAAGGAACAATAGTAACTACTTGCACCACATCAACATATTCAAGATCGGAGGTATAATAATAATGATTAAGTATCTTAACATAATTTCTTCCACCAAGTAATCCAACAAGCATCAACTACAAGATGTAATAAACACAACTAGTAACCCAGAAGTACCAATTTGAGCTTTTGAGACAAAGATTGAATACAAGAGATGGACTAGGGTTGGATATGAGATGGTGCTTGTGAAGATGTTGATGAAGATTGGTCCTCCCACTAAGGAGGAGGTGTTGGTGATGATGTTTGCTTTGATTTCCTCCTCCCAGAGGGGAATTCCCCGGGTAGAATCTCTTTGTCGAAGAGCAAAAGGGCCTGTGTCTAGGTTTTCGCCTCAATATGGTGGCGCTTCATCCTAAAATGTTGCTTAGCATTTTTTCTAGGGTAAAACACACCATATAGGATAAGAGGGGCGTCGAGAGGCCTGTAGGGCCCCCATAATCCATCAGGGCACGTCTAGGAGGGTGCATGCACCATCTTGGCTTGTGGCCAGCACGTGTCCCCCATCTGGTATATCTTTGGCACAATAATTCTTAAATATTCCATAAAAATTCTTCGTGAAGTTTCAGGTCATTTGGAGTCTCGTGAATTTTCTTCCATTTTCTTGGTTTCTCAGTCTAGAATTCCAGTTTCCCGATTTTCCCTATTTGTGATGTACCTTGCATCTTGAGAGAGAAAGGGCATAATAATTGTATGATAATAGGGAATAATAATCATGATGAAAAATGGATGTATCAGCCGACGACGGCGACATGTGTCGAGCTAAGTGGTTGCCATGGCGATAGGCGATGACATGCAGAGTTGGGGAGGAGTGCGGGTGCGACTCGGGAAGGGGGTTAGGGTTCTATGAGACGAGGATGATGGTGAGGGTTTTTTCGGCGAGAATAATAATGCGCTTCAGAGGCGACGGCTTAGTAGACATAGACGTGTACAATAAGTGCCACTCCAATGTGAGGGGACTGTCGCAATCCTGTAAATTCTATAGTTGCAAACATGTGATCCACGGGAATGCGTTCTGGACAATTAGGACAGATGTGTCGTGGCACAATGTTAGTCATTGCAGACAATTTCAATCCATGAAAATAACCAAGTGTGTAAATCGGTTCCAAATTTCCTTTTTTTTTGTGTGAGACCTGAATTTTTAACCGCATTCAACAAGTTTCAAGGTAAGTCTAGCATTTTTTATCGTAATGCATGGTGTAAAAAAATGCCAACACTCACACGTAGTTGTGCGTGTTGTGGGCAAACAGTTGCTAGTGGTAAATTGTGTGGGAAGTCTAAGACAAGCATAAATATTCCATCAACCAAACTCATTGCAGCTCAAGACTGCAATTACATTGCTCTACGTACTACTCCATGTATTCCTAAATATAAGGTGTATTATTTTTTTCAAAAAGTCAAACTTCTCTAACTTTGACCAAGTTTAGAGACAAAAATACGAGTATCTAGAATACAAAATCATTATCACTGGATTCACTATGAAATATATTTTAATATTTCATATATTTAGTATTGTAAATATTTATATATTTTGTTGTAAAGTTGGTCAAACATTGATAATGTTTGACTTTTAAAATAAATTAATACACCTTATATTTAGGAACGAAGGGAGTAGTTCATAAAACAAAGGCTCACCAACATCTAGATCAACACATAATAAACATACTCAAGTAGAGATATAAGACACACAAACTAGATATCTAGGGTAGTGTTGGACATCACGACATGTATTGTAACACCCTGGATTTTGCCCATTTCTTTTTTCCTTTGATTTTGATATGGTTTTGCTTTTCTGTGGTTTGATAGTCTTGGAACCCAAAGGGATCACCCTTGATTCCTCTCCCCTAGTGGCTTGCCAACCTCCAAACCATCCCAAGACCTTGTCATTTCCATCCTGAGCCAATCCCAATATTCTTTTCCTTGGGAATATTCCTTTTTTCCTATTAAAGGAATAACCCCGTTACTCTGGGTTGTGAAGCAACCCACATTTCTATCATTCCAAAAGTTCCCAAATAATTCTCATAAATCTCTTGGGTCATATATTCCTTAGATATCACAAAATCCTTCCTTGCCATATTCAAAAATATTTCTCAAACATTCCTTTTCTGGTTCTACCCTATCTGTCAAGTTGTGAAGCAAGTACCCTTTATATTTGCTTCCTTGATCTCAAAATTTGTGGGAACTATTTCCTATCCATATCATTGCCTCGTGCAAAAATTCAACTTCATTTGACTATTAACTAATTGTTGGCAAACTTCCAAATTTTCTGACCCAGAGGAAGCTTTGTGAAGCAAGTGCTAGCTAGGAGTATTCCAATGAGTTAAAACTTTGCAATCATCTCAATATTCTCAAATAATGCATCACCACCAAATTTGAGCATCACTCCTTCAACCATGTGACCATAGCATCAAATCTTTGTCTCTCGTCATTATTTTGGATTATGAAGCAACTATATTTTATGTTGCTCCATAATTTCTGAAATTTTACCACGACATTCTCCTATCTATAAAACATCTCTCAACCAAATTTGAGCTCATTTCATTTAGCCAATTATTCCTAGTAATTTTCCTAAGATTTTGTCCAGCACGGTGCTGTGTGAAGCAAGTATCACTTTGGTTCATCCAGATGACATGAAATTTGTACAACATCTTCACAATCCTAAATAATTCATCTCCTCCAAGTTTCAGCTCCATCCAAGCCATTATGTGAGTGCCACATCAAAATCCTTGTTCTAGACCAAATTAGTCAGTTGCAAAGCAACCCTATTAAATATTGGTCCTGTGCCCCTCAAAATTCGCAGGATTGTAGTCCTTCCTACCCTAAACCTCCCAGACATGATGCTTTGCCCTTATCTCTTCTCTGTTGATCATAGTAATAGGGCTAAGTCTGCTGCAGGAAACTTCCAGTGAATCCTCCCATCAACTCTTGGTGTCTTTTGGTGATCTATCAACTCAGTTGGACCCCTCCTTGGAAGGACCATCTGCTGGACAAGGTGTGCCAGCCTCTCTTGTCTTCTCAGAGCCAGTGCACGCGGTGACCACACCTTTGGCATGCCAAACGTGTGCTCTGTGCAGTGGAGCCCTCGGCCCCATCGGTTTCTTCTCTCCCTCAAGCTCTAGTCATGTCGAACAGTTCCCCCTCGTCGTCCCCTTCCTCCTGGACCCCTTCCCCCCTCCGATTCCTGCCTTGCCGCACCGCGACAAGCCTCACCCTGTTCTGCCAATGCCCCTCGTCGTCGTTTTCTTCCCCGAGCTCTCTCGAGCTTGCTTGAGCTGTCCCCTCCCCTCCTCGAAGCTTCCCGAGGCCGCAAGCTGCCATCCACGTAGTCGTGGAGCAGTAGTGTGTGGCTAAGGCTGCCACGGCGGCCGAGGTCATCTGCTCGCCATCGGGCGCCTATATATATGCCGCCCCGGAGCCCCTCGAGATGAGACGCAACCTCCTCTCCCTCCCAGACCCCTTCTCAGCCTCCTGCCCGAGTCCCGGAGCCTCTCCTGCCCCTTCATTGCCGCCATGGTCGCCGTCGAGCTTCCTTCCACCATGCCTGAACTGTTTTCGGTGATTCCTTCCGCGAGCTTCTCGCACTTCTTCCCGGTGGATCTCTCATCCCAGGCAAGCCACAACTCTCATTTGCCTAATCGCATTGCAATATCATAGTTTAATTAACTATTTTAATCACAAGTATATCTATAGTCTGGAATTTGAGTATGCACTGTTTGAATAGATGACTATCATAGTGAGTACGGGATTGTTAACGACTAGTGTCTTACACACTAGTCGATGCCATGATGTTAATATTACTGTCTATGATTATTCGGTGTTTCATCCGGCAGTTTGTAGATAAGAACCAATAGCAGTAGTTGAGCTTATTGGTCAGTGTATTACTGTGATATCAGAGTGTTAGCTATGTCAGAAATATTACTCGGGGATAAGCTACTTAGTTGGTTGATCGAGAGTCACCTGTACGGGCTTATCCATGCAGCGATATTTGCCGATATGGGACGGCCTTGACTTGGTCTGGTCGCGTGCTCTTTAATCGGTACCACCAAAGAGGGAAGGTTATGCGCATGCGCTACCTTGGTTCGGTAGGCGGCGATAACATTGTGAGCCGAGTTGAGTTGTTTGGGCCCGTCCCCATTTAGGATAGTTTAGTTTGGCCACGACGATGGCAGGTGTCATGAGGACACAGGGGCCACCCACGGCAGGACTCCGGGGGAGGATGATTGTTGGTGGTACGATGGGAGAGTCACGGGTCAGGCAAGTTTCGTTGGAGCAACACTGGTCCACCGGAATGGGATCACGAGGTCAGTGCTCCATGATGTGGGTAAAGTGTGCAACCTCTGGAGAGTGTCAAATATATTCAAATAGCCGTGTCCACGGTATTGGACAGCCCGTCCAGACCTCAGTAGGTGGTCAACCGTAACTATGATAGTAATGATGGAAGAACTCGTCTGAGTATAGTAACAGTTGGGCATCATGCTGGTAACAAGTCTTGGTATCTGTCTTGAGGATATTCGCTGAAGGTTCTGAGTAAGATCACAAGAGTTGGTATCACCAGAGTGCGGTGAGAGTAGCCTGATATAGTTATTTGCAACTACCCCTTAGTGATAACAAACCTTTATCTAATCTTGATTGCTATGATGTTGTCTTGCCTTAATGCTAATGTTTGTTGTGAGCTTGCGAGTACATTCAAAGTACTCACCTCGCGTGTCATGCCAGTTTGCAGGTCATGTCATGATTGCTTGCTTGTCAAGGATTCCGAGTTGCGAGCTAGGATGTGCGTTCTAGCCAGAGTCCCTATGGAGTGGAGGTCATCACATCCGTCGTTGTTCCGCTGCTAGCATGGAATTTGCCATAGGCAGGTGTAGTATCGCCAAGGCGATGTAATCCATGTACCCTTGTAATCTTTTCCATAGTAATAAATAGCTGATTTGTTCTATGCCAACGATGTTGTATTCCAGAGACTTATCCCTGGGCTGGAATACGGGGCATTCCGGTTTCCTCTGAGCCGGCGTGCCACAAGAGTTGGTATCAGAGAAGGTCCGGCTGTAGGACGCCCTAGACCGCGCGAGCGTTAGTAACCGGTAGTATAGGATCCAGTTGGTTTGCTGCACATGTTTGTTGCATTTGATTGTGCATAGCATGCATATGGACTAGATATTTTATTATTAATGATGGATCTGGTGAGTGTAGGTGGCATCGGTTTTGATTCACCACATGTGCTCTCCAGCTTGCATATTTGTTCCTTGGTGTGGTGTCATCTTCGCCCTAGTGGAGTGATGCCAAGGTACCTGGTTGTGTCGATTCCTTGTCGGATTGATGCACCGGTACCACACCAACTCATTCTCTTCAGCCGCCCTATTGTCTTGGTGATAGATATGCTTCTATCCCGGATCTTGCCCATCCCTCTAGCCGCGTTGGCAACCCTTAGTGACCTTGCTTATTAGAAAAGGGCAATGCCCGCAAGTCTTTCTTTTCATCGCCATCCTTCCTTGCCATCGATCCTTTGGACGAGTACAGTTCTCTTCCTTACGCTTGATGATGACGTGGTCGAGACCCCTGTGTTTCGACCCATGATCACCAAGTTCGTCCTTGCCAGCGTGTCCGCCCCGACGGAACCGGTGTAAGGCCATGTTTGGTGTAGCTTTGTTTACACGAACTTCCTTCCACACATTGATTCATTTTCGTGCACACCACCACAACATGTTAGATCGTAGTACCGGAGTTCTTGCGAGATTTTTGTGCTTAAGTAGGAATGCTTATTATTGCTGTGAATAGCTGTAGAATATGTCATTATCGGTGTGTGATCTTGCTGCTTTGGGTGTTCGTCGTTTGCTTCTTTCTTTGGGCCCTTTGTGTTACCTTATTTTCCCCTTATGGAAGTTGCTCATCGGCACTAGACTCAAAGAATCAGTGAAGAGACAGTCATTTGGAAGCTCAATTCAGCAATATAGAATTTTGAGCAGACGACATTATATCGGGAATATCGAGCCTGAATATAAATGATATCCTGACTAGATGAGTTGTCAACATTAAGTATACATCAGTGCAACCTTCGCCGCAACAATCATCGAATCAGCAAGAAGGCAAGGATGAGTACATTTTGAGTCAAAGGTATGATTCATATACGCGGTTGAGGGTGTTATGAATACAATTTGAAACTTGCTATACTACGGAAGGAAGTCAGAATGTGCTATGAACTTAGTGTTCAACAAGAAGGATAGTCGAATACTGTTGCATACAACAAGTAACCAACAACAGGAACGTTAAGGATACATATATGCATTTAGCTTGCATATGGCAAAATAAAGCTTCACGTATAAGCAACCTAGTCTTTCTTCGCGAGCTACTAGGAAAGCTTACGATGCAAGGCACCTGTGACTTCCTCAATACGACACACGTATACTTGTCCATGCAAGACACCCATGTTTTTCCAGTGAGTCAACACAACAAGTTTCCGGCATAACGTATCAAGTCTTACACATCAAGTCTTTAAGGGGAAAAGCATTTGCGATATGGTACCCAATCTTCTTCAGAATCTACCCTGATAGAAATATCGAGCATAAGCTACCCGGTCTTCGTTGACATGATACTCTTGATGACCTACAACACAAGCTAAGTAACCTTTGTTGGGAAGGCATCACATTCTCGCTGGTACAAGTCATTCCACTGACAGTTAGCAGCATATGACCATGCATTCCAAGGATCAGATCCCCAACAGTTGGTGTGAAGGCATAAAGTCAGTCGGGACACAAGCCTGCTTCAGGAATCAAGCACTCACCTGTTGGAATTATGCCCTAGATGCAATGATAAATAAGTTGTTATTATAATTCATGTATCAAGATAATCGTTTATTATCCATGCTATAATTGTATTAAATGAAGACTTAGATACATGTGTGGATACATAGACAAAACACTGTCCCTAGGAAGCATCTAGTTGGCTAGCCAGTTGATCAAGGATAGTCAAGGTCTTCTGACTATGTACAAGGTGTTGTTGCTTGATAAATGGATCACATCAATGAGTGAATCATGTGATGGACTAAACCCAAACTAATGAACGTAGCATGTCAATCGTGTCATTTTGTTGCTACTGTTTTCTGCGTGTCAAGTATTTATTCCTATGACCATGAGATCATATAACTCACTGGCACCGGAGGAATGCCTTGTGTGTATCAAACGTCACAACGTAACTGGGTGACTATAAAGATGCTCTACAGGTATCTCCGAAGGTGTCCGTTGAGTTAGTATGGATCAAGACTGGGATTTGTCACTCCCTGTGACGGAGAGGTATCTTGGGGCCCACTCGGTAATACAACATCACACACAAGCCTTGCAAGCAATGTGACTTAGTGTAAGTCACGGGAGCTTGTATTACGGAACGAGTAAAGAGACTTGCCGGTAAACGAGATTGAAATAGGTATGCGGATACTGACGATCGAATCTCGGGCAAGTAACATACCGAAGGACAAAGGGAATGACATACGGGATTATATGAATCCTTGGCACTGAGGTTCAATCGATAAGATCTTCGTAGAATATGTAGGATCCAATATGGGCATCCAGGTCCCGCTATTGGATATTGACCGAGGAGTCCCTCGGGTCATGTCTACATAGTTCTCAAACCCGCAGGGTCTGCACACTTAAGGTTCGGCGATGCTTTATGCGTATTTGAGTTATATGGTTGGTCACTGAATGTTGTTCAGAGTCCCGGATGAGATCACGGACGTCACGAGGGTTTCCGAAATGGTCCGAAAACGAAGATTGATATATAGGTTTGTCTCATTTCATTACCGGAAAGTTTTCACGCATTACCGGGAATGTACCGGGAGTGACGAATGGGTTCCGGATGTTCACCGGGGGGGGGGGGGCAGACCACCCGGGGGAAGCCCATAGTCCTTAGGGGTGTCACACTAGCCCTTAGTGGGCTGGTGGGATAGCCCAAGAGGCCTTATGCGCAGGAGAAGAAAAAATCAAAGGAAAAAAAGGGAAGTGGGAAGGAAGGGAAGGACTCCACCTTCCAATCCTAGTTGGACTAGGATTGGAGGAGGACTCCTCCTCCCCCCTTCGGCCGACCCCTTGAGGCTACCTTGAGCATCAAGGCAGGTCCCTCCCCCTCCCTCCTATATATACTGAGGTATTAGGGCTGATTTGAGACAACTTTGCCACGGCAACCCGACCACATACCTCCACGGTTTTTCCTCTAGATCATCTTTCTACGGAGCTCGGCGGAGCCCTGCTGGGATAGATCATCACCAACCTCCAGAGCGCCGTCACGCTACTGGAGAACTCATCTACCTCCCTGTCTCTCTTGCTGGATGAAGAAGGCCGAGATCATCGTCGAGTTATACGTGTGCTGAACGCGGAGGTGTCGTCCGTTCGACACTAGATCAGAGTGGATCGTGGGACGGATCGCGGGACGGTTCGTGGGGAGGATCGAGGGATGTGAGGACGTTCCACTACATCAACCGCGTTTCTTAACGCTTCTGTTGTGCGATCTACAAGGGTACGTAGATCGGAAATCCCCTCTCGTAGATGGACATCACCATGATAGGTATTGCGTGTGCGTAGGAAATTTTTTGTTTCCTGTACCACGTTCCCCAACAGTGGCATCATGAGCTAGGTTCATGCGTAGATGTCATCTCGAGTAGAAGACAAAAGTTTTTGTGGGCGGTGATGTGCGATTTGCTGCCCTCCTTAGTCTTTTCTTGATTCCGCGGTATTCTTGGATCGAAGCGGCTCGGACCGACATTACTCATACGCTTACGAGAGACTGGTTTCATCGCTACGAGCAACCTCGTTGCTCAAAGATGACTGGCGAGTGTCGGTTTCTCCAACTTTAGTTGAATCGGATTTGACCGAGGAGGTCCTTGGATGAGGTTAAATAGCAATTCATACATCTCCGTTGTGGTGTTTGCGTAAGTAAGATGCAATCCTGCTAGATATCCATGGTCACCACGTAAAACATGCAACAACAATTAGAGGACGTCTAACTTGTTTTTGCAGGGTATGCTTGTGATGTGATATGGCCGACGATGTGATGTGATATATTGGATGTATGAGATGATCATGTTGTAATAGTTAATATTGACTTGCACGTCGATGCTACGGCAACCGGCAGGAGCCATAGGGTTGTCTTTAAACTAACATTTGTGTTTGCAGATGCGTTTACTATATTGCTAGGACGTAGCTTTAGTAGTAATAGCATAGCATACACGACAACCTCGATGGCGGCACGATGATGGATATCATGATGATGGGGATCATGGTGTGGTGCCGGTGACAAGAAGATCATATCGGTGCTTTGGTGATGAAGATGAAGGAGCACTTGATGATGGCCATATCATGTCACTTATGAATTGCATGTGATGTTAATCCTTTATGCACCTTGTTTTGCTTAGAACGACGGTAGCATTATAAGGTGATCTCTCACTAAAATTTCAAGACAAAATTGTGTTCTCCCCGACTGTGCACCGTTGCTACAGTTCGTCGTTTCGAGACACCACGTGATGATCGGGTGTGATAGACTCAACGTTCACATACAACAGGTGCAAAACAGTTGCACACGCGGAACACTCGGGTTAAGCTTGATGAGACTAGCATGTGCAGACATGGCCTCGGAACACATGAGACCGAAAGTTCGGTCATGAATCATATAGTTGATATGATTAGCATAGAGATGCTTACCACTAAAACTATCCTCAACTCACGTGATGATCGGACTTGAGCTAGTGGAATTGGATCATGAACCACTCAAATGACTCGAGAGATGTACTTTTTGAGTGGGAGTTTAGCAAGTAATTTGATTAGTTGAACTCTAATTATCTTGAACATAGTCTAAGTCCACTTTGAAAATATTTGTGTTGTAGATCAATGGCTCACGCGACAGTCACCCCGAATTTTAATACGTTCCTAGAGAAAGCTAAGTTGAAAGATGATGGAAGCAACTTTGTAGACTGGGCTCGTAATCTTAAGTTGCTCCTGCAAGCTGGGAAGAAGGATTATGTCCTTAATGCTGCGCTAGGAGATGAACCACCCGCCGCGGCTGACCAAGATGTTAAGAACGCTTGGTTAACACGCAAGGAGGACTACTCAGTAGTTCAATGTGCAGTCTTGTATGGCTTAGAGCCGGGACTTCAACGTCGCTTTGAGCGTCATGGAGCATATGAGATGTTCCAGGAGTTGAAGTTTATCTTTCAGAAGAACGTCCGGATCGGGAGGTATGCGACCTTTGATAAATTCTATGCTTGCAAGATGGAGGAGAATTTGTATGTCAGTGAACATGTGCTCAAAATCTCTGCGTACTCAAACCGTCTAGCTGAGCTGGGGATTGAACTCCCGCAAGAGGCTATCACTGACAGAATTCTTCAATCACTGCCACCAAGCTATAAGGGCTTTGTGTTGAACTATAACATGCAAGGGATGAACAAGTCACCCGGCGAGTTATTCGCGATGCTGAAAGTCACAGAGTCAGAACACCGTAAAGAGCATCAAGTGTTGATAGTGAATAAGACCACTAGTTTCAAGAGAAACGGCAAAGGAAAGAAGGGTAATTCAAAGAAGAGCGGCAAGCCCGTTGCCAATCCGACGAAGAAACCCAAGGCTGGACCTAAGCCTGAAACAAAGTGCTATTATTGCAAGGGTATGGGTCAGTGGAAGCGCAACTGCCCCAAGTATCTGGCTGATAAGAAGGCGGCCAAAGAAAAATCAGGTATATTCGATATACATGTTATTGATGTGTACTTAACCAGCTCTCGTAGTAGTGCCTGGGTATTCGATACCGGTTCTGTTGCTCATATTTGCAACTCAAAACAGGAACTGCGGAATAAGCGAAGGCTGGCGAAGGATGAAGTGACGATGCGCGTGGGAAATGGTTCCAAGGTTGATGCAATCGCCGTCGGCACAGTTTCACTTCAGTTACCATCAGGATTAGTTATGAACTTAAATAAATGTTATTTAGTGTCTTCGTTAAGCATGAACATTATATCTGGATCTTGTTTATTGCAAGACGGTTACTCATTTAAGTCAGAGAATAATGGTTGTTCTATTTCTATGAGTAATATCTTTTATGGTCATGCACCCAATATGAGAGGATTGTTCATATTGAACCTTGATAGTGATAATACACATATACATAACAATGAGACCAAAAGAGTTAGAGTTAACAATGATAGCGCCATGTTTTTATGGCACTCGCGCTTAGGTCATATTGGTGTAAAGCGCATGAAGAAACTCCATACCGATGGACTTTTGGAGTCACTTGACTTTGATTCACTTGACACGTGCGAACCATGCCTCATGGGCAAGATGACTAAAACTTCGTTCTCCGGAACAATGGAGCGTGCAATTGACTTGTTGGAAATCATACATACCGATGTGTGTGGTCCGATGAGTGTGGAGGCACGCGGCGGATATCGTTATTTTCTCACCTTCACTGACGATTTGACTAGATATGGTTATGTCTACTTGATGAAGCACAAGTCTGAAACATTTGAAAAGTTCAAACAATTTTAGAGTGAAGTTGAAAATCATCGTAACAAGAAGATCAAGTTCCTACGGTCTAATCATGGGGGTGAATATCTGAGTTTCGAGTTTGGTGCTCACTTAAGACAATGTGGAATTGTTTCACAGTTGACACCGCGTGGAACACCACAACGTAATGGTGTGTCCAAACGTCGTAATCGTACTTTATTAGAGATGGTGCGATCTATGATGTCTCTTACCGATTTGCCGTTATCGTTTTGGGGTTATGCCTTAGAAACAGCTGCATTCACTTTAAATAGGGCACCATCAAAATCCGTTGAGACGACACCATATCAGCTGTGATATGGCAAAAGACCAAAGTTGTCATTTCTTAAAGTTTGGGGATGTGATGCTTATATCAAAAAGCTTCAGCCTGAAAAGCTGGAACCCAAAGCGGAAAAGTGCCTCTTCATAGGTTACCCAAAAGAGACAGTTGGGTATACCATCTATCTCAAATCCGAGGGCAAAGTGTTTGTTGCTAAGAACGGAGCTTTTCTTGAGAAGGAGTTTCTCTCGAGAGAATTGAGTGGGAGGAAGATAGAACTTGATGAGGTTCTCGAACCTGTCATCCCTCTGGATGGAGGCGCAGGGCAAGGGGAAACCCCTGTCGTTGCGACGCTAGTTGAGGAGGAAGTTAATGATGATGATCATGAAACTCCGGATCAAGTTCCTATCGGACCTCGCAGGTCGAAAAGACCGCGTACTACTCCAGAGTGGTACGGTAATCCCGTCTTATCAATTATGTTGTTGGACAACAATGAGCCTGCGAATTATGAAGAAGCAATGGTGGGCCCAGATTCCAACAAATGGCTGGAGGCCATGAAGTCCGAGATAGGATCTATGTATGAAAACAAAGTGTGGAATTTGGAAGTACTACCTGAAGGCCGCAAGGCTATTCAGAACAAATGGATCTTTAAGAAGAAGACGGACGCTGATGGTAATGTGACCGTTTATAAAGCTCGACTTGTGGCAAAGGTTTTTTCACAAGTTCAAGGAATTGACTACGATGAGACATTCTCACCCGTAGCGATGCTTAAATCCGTCCGTATCATGTTAGCGATAGCTGCATTTTTCGATTATGAAATCTAGCAGATGGATGTCAAAACAGCGTTCCTTAACGGTTTCCTTAAGGAAGAGTTGTATATGATGCAACCCGAAGGTTTTGTCGATCCTAAAAATGCTAACAAAGTGTGCAAGCTCCAGCGATCCATTTATGGACTGGTGCAAGCATCTCGGAATTGGAATAAACGCTTTGATGAGGTGATCAAAGAATTTGGGTTTATACAGGTGGTTGGAGAATCCTGTATTTACAAGAAAGTGAGTGGGAGCTCTGTGGCGTTCCTAATACTATATGTGGATGACATATTACTGATTGGAAACGGCGTGGAGTTTTTGGAGAGCATAAAGTATTACTTGAATAAAAGTTTCTTTATGAAGGACCTAGGAGAAGTTGCTTACATTCTAGGCATAAAGATCTATAGGGGTAGATCAAAACGCCTGATAGGACTTTCACAAAGCACGTACCTTGATAAAGTTTTGAAGAGGTTCGAAATGGAACAGTCCAAGAAGGGGTTCTTGCCAGTTTTACAAGGTACGAGATTGAGTAAGACTCAGTGCCCAGCAACTGATAAAGATAGAGAGCATATGAGTTTCGTCCCCTATGCTTCAGCCATAGGTTCTATCATGTATGCAATGTTGTGCACTAGACCGGACGTTAGCCTGGCCATAAGTATGGCAGGCAGGTTCCAGAGTAATCTAGGAGTGGATCACTGGACGGCGGTCAAGAATATCCTGAAGTACGTGAAAAGGACTAAGGAGATGTTTCTCGTATATGGAGGTGACAAAGAGCTCGTCGTAAAAGGTTATGTCGATGCAAGCTTTCACACAGATCCGGACAACTCTAAGTTGCAGACCGGATACGTATTTATTCTTAATGGGGGTGCGGTAAGCTGGTGCAGTTCCAAGCAAAGCATCGTAGCTGATTCTACATGTGAAGCGGAGTACATGGCTGCCTCGGAGGCAGCTAAGGAGGGTGTCTGGATGAATCAGTTCATGATGGATCTTGGAGTGGTGCCGAGCGCACTGAATCCAATAACCCTGTTTTGTGGCAACATGGGTGCCATTGCCTTAGCAAAGGAACCACGGTTTCACAAGAATACCAGACACATCAAACGACGCTTCAACCTCATCCGCGACTACGTCGAGGACGAGGACATGAATATCTGCAAAGTGCACACGGATCTGAATGTGGCAGACCCAACTGTATGAGTGTTAGATATATTACAATGTAATTCGCATGGCGATGTGAGGACTAGATTATTGACTCTAGTGCAAGTGGGAGACAGTTGGAATTATGCCCTAGAGGCAATGGTAAATAAGTTATTATTACAATTCATGTATCAATATAATCGTTTATTACCCATGCTATAATTGTATTAAATGAAGACTTAGATACATGTGTGGATACATAGACAAAACACTGTCCCTAGCAAGCATCTAGTTGGATAGCCAGTTGATCAAGGATAGTCAAGGTCTTCTTACTATGTACAAGGTGTTGTTGCTTGATAAAATGGATCACATCATTAAGTGAATCATGTGATGGACTAGACCCAAACTAATGAACGTAGCATGTCGATCGTGTCATTTTGTTGCTACTGTTTTCTGCGTGTCAAGTATTTATTCCTATGACCATGAGATCATATAACTCACTGGCACCGGAGGAATACCTTGTGTGTATCAAACGTCACAACGTAACTAGGTGAATATAAAGATGCTCTACAGGTATCTCCAAAGGTGTCCGTTGAGTTAGTATGGATCAATACTGGGATTTGTCACTCCGTGTGACGGCGAGGTATCTCGGGGCCCACTCGGTAATACAACATCACACACAAGCCTTGCAAGCAATGTGACTTACTGTAAGTCACGGGATCTTGTATTACGGAACGAGTAAAGAAACTTGCCGGTAAATGAGATTCAAATAGGTATGCGGATACTGACGATCGAATCTCGGGCAAGTAACATACCGAAGGACAAAGGGAATGACGTACGGGATTATATGAATCCTTGGCACTGAGGTTCAATCGATAAGATCTTCATACAATATGTAGGATCCAATATGGGCATCCAGGTCCCGCTATTGGATATTGACCGAGGAGTCCCTCGGGTCATGTCTACATAGTTCTTGAACCCGCAGGGTCTGCACACTTCAGGTTCGGCGATGTTTTATGCGTATTTGACTTATATGGTTGGTTACTGAATGTTGTTCGGAGTCCCGGATGAGATCACAGACGTCACGAGGGTTTCCAGAATGGTCCGGAAATGAAGATTAATATATAGGTTTGTCTCATTTGATTAACGGAAAGTTTTCGGGCATTACCGGGAATGTACCGGGAGTGACGAATGGGTTCCGGATGTTTAGCGGGGGGGGGGGGGGGCAGCCCACCCGAGGGAAGCCCATAGGCCTTAGGGGTGCCACACCAGCCCTTAATGGGCTGGTGGGACAGCCCAAGAGGCTCCATGCGCAGGAGAAGAAAAAATCAAAGGAAAAAAAAGGGAAGTGGGAAGGAAGGGAAGGACTCCACCTTCCAATCCTAGTTGGACTAGGATTGGAGGAGGACTCCTCCTCCCCCCTTTCGTCCGACCCCTTGAGGATCCCTTGAGCCTCAAGGCAGGTCCCTCCCCCTCCCTCCTATATATACTGAGGTATTAGGGCTGATTTGAGACAACTTTGCCACGGTTTTTCCTCTAGATCGTATTTCTGCGGAGCTCGGGCGGAGCCCTGCTGGGATAGATCATCACCAACCTCCGGAGCGCTATCATGCTGCTGGACAAATCATCTACCTCTCCGTCTCTCTTGCTGGATCAGGAAGGCCGAGATCATCATCCAGCTGTACGTGTGCTGAACGCGGAGGTACCGTCCGTTTGGCACTAGATCGGAGCGGATCGTCGGACGGATCGCGGGACGGTTCGTGGGACGGTTCCCGGGGCGGATCGAGGGACGTGGGGACGTTCCACTACATCAACCGCATTTCTTAACGCTTCTGCTGTGCGATCTACAAGGGTACGTAGATCGGAAATCCCCTCTCGTAGATGGACATCACCATGATAGGTATTGCGTGTGCGTAGGTAAATTTTTGTTTCCTGTACCACGTTCCCCAACATCAGCCACATGGACTCAATAGATATGGTGGACATGCTACTAAGACCATATATGTCAATTATACAATGATGCCAGCCGATGAGAATTAGACTATTGCATGAGCAATATAATAATAAGAAGAACGTCAGTTATACACTTCAGTGAGATGACCAACAATCTTTGGATAAGTTGTATGGGACACGGATGAACCCTTGCCCCTCTTTCTTCGGTAACGGCACCACGCGTGTGTTCTGAGCTATTTTCGGCCGTCCGGGGTGGATGCCGACTTTTCCTTCTATTGTCAGCAACTGGCCAGTGTTCTGAGCTGCTTTTCGGCCATCTCGGGCAGCTGTTGAATTTCTTTTTGTAGTAGTGACCCTATGCTCTGAGCTGTTTCTCGACCGTCTTAGGGAACTGCTACTTTCTTTTTATCGACACTGTCTCATGCTCTGAGCTTCTTTTCAGCCGTCTTGAGTCGGGGTTGTGTTACTCCAGTAATGTCCCATATCTGCGTTGTAAAGACCGTTCTCGTGGCTACTCGTTTATTTGCTGGTTTTATCCAAGGGTTCAGACGGTCGTCACCTTACAACTACAACTTGTTAAGTAATATGCCTATTGGAATATGGTACCTGGCAGCACCCATGATAAAGAACACGTCATACCAAGCTCTTTCAACTAAGGATCCATGCAAAGAGAATCATAATGAAAGAGCAAGATTGCCCATACAGGTATGATAATGGTTGCAAGATCAACATGGTGCATATACTCAAGACAGCCTGGATCGATACAAATCACCGTGAGTACACACCCATGGGGTCTATTCCATTTGCAAGGACCCTGTATCGAGTCAACTCGCTCAGCCCAACCAGATATGCTCAAAATCGTCGAAAGGGAATAGTCGAAGCTGTGAATACGACTCAGCAGTTCGATTGCAACAACAGTGTCAACGCATTACGCGGCCTACTATTAATTTAAAAGTGTCGACACACGAAACAACTAGAATGTTGGACAACAACCTTGGAGCATGTATGTGAATCAGTCAAAGGATAGCCTACCGTAAGCAAGATCTTTCTGCAGAACCTCCGTCAGTCAAGCTAGTATGCATAAACGGATGGAAGTTAGAGTAACATATGAGGATCCAGTGAAACAAACCCCCTCGGAGCCAGACAGTTAGTCAGTTAAGATTTACTGGAAGCATTATACCAAGGCAAAAAGGAAACCCGAGTTGGAAACGATCTCCTCAAGTGGGGACATTCATGTTTGACCCCTGAGCAACCAAATCTCGAGGACGATATTTCATGAAGTGGGTAGGTTTGAAACACCCTGGATTTTGCCCATTTCTTTTTTTCCTTTGATTTTGATCTGGTTTTGCTTTTTTGTGGCTTGATAGTCTTGGAACACAAAGGGATCACCCTTTATTCCTCTCCCTAGTGGCTTGCCAACCTCCAAACCATCCCAAGACCTTGTCATTTCCATCCCGAGCCAATCCCAATATTCTTTTCCTTGGGAATATTCCTTTTTCCTATTAAAGGAATAACCATGTTACTCTGGGTTGTGAAGCAACCCACATTTCTATCATTCCAAAAATTCCCAAATAATTCTCATAAATCTCTTGGGTCATATCTTCCTTAGATATGACAAAATCCTTCCTTGCCATATTCAAAAATATTTTTCAAATATTCCGTTTCTGATTCTGCCCTATCTGTCAAGTTGTGAAGCAAGTACCCTTTATAATTGCTTGCTTGATCTCAAAATTTGTGGGAACTCTTTCCTGTCCATATCATTGCCTCATGCCAAAATTCAACTTCATTTGACTATTAACTAATTCTTGTCAAAACTTCCAAAGTTTCTGACCCAGAGGAAGCTTTGTAAATCAAGTGCTAGCTAGGAGTGATCAAATGAATTGAAACTTTGCCATCATGTCAATATTCTCAAATCATGCCTCTCCACCAAAGTTGAGCATCACTCCTTCAACCATGTGATCATAGCATCAAATCTTTGTCTCTCGTCATTATTTTAGATTATGAAGAAACTATATTTTATGTTGCTCCATAATTTCTGACATTTTACCAGGACATTCTCCTATCTATAAAACATATCTCAATCAAATTTGAGCTCATTTCATTTAGCCAATTATTCCTAGTAATATTCCTAAGATTTTGTCCAGCAGGATGTTGTGTGAAGGAAGTATCACTTTGGTTCATCAAGATGATATGAAATTTATACAACATCTTCATAATCCTAAATAATTAATCTCCTCCAAGTTTCAGTTCCATCCAAGCGAGTATGTCAGTGCCATATCAAAATGCTTGTTCTGGACCAGATTAGTCAGTTGCAAAGCAATCCTATTAAATATTGGTCGTGTGCCCCTCAAACTTCACAAGATTGTAGTCCTTCCTACCCTAAACCTCCCAGACATGATGCTTGACCCTTATCTCTTCTTTGTTGATCATAGTAATAGGGCCAAGTCTGCTATAGGAAACTTCGAGTGAATCCTCCCATGAACTCTTGGTGTCTTTGGTGATCTATCAACTCAGTTGGACCCGTCCTTGGAAGGACTATCTGCTAGACAAGGTGTGCCAGCCTATCTTGTCTTCTCACAGGCAATGCACGCGGTGACCACGCATTTGGCATGCCAAACACGTGTTCTACGCAGTGGAGCCCTCAGCCCCGTCGGTTTCTTCTCTCACTTGAGCTTTACTCATGTCCAACAGTTCCCCCTCATCGTCCCCTTCCTCCTGGACCCCTCTCGCCCTCCGATTTCTGCCTTGCCGCACCGCGATAAGCCTCGCCCTGTTCTGCCAGTGCCTGTCGTTGTTGTTTTCTTCCCCGAGCTCTCTCGAGCTCGCTTGAGCTATCCCCTCCCCTCCTCGAAGGTTCCCGAGGCCACAAGCTGCCAGCCACGTCGACGTGGGGGCACCAGTGTGTGGCTAAAGCCGCCACGGCAGCCGAGCTCATTCGCTCGCTGTTGGGCGCCTATATACATGCCGCCCCGGAGCCCCTCAAGCTGACAGGAAGCCTCCTCTCCCTCCCAGACCCCTTCCCAGCTTCCTGCCCGAGCCCCGGAGCCTCTCCTGCCCCTCCATTGCTGCCATGGCCGCTGTCGAGCCCCTTCTAAATTGGCGCGGCCCCGAGCTCCTCGCTCCTCTCTATCTTCACTAGTGGGGTTACACGGTCACGGTGAAGCCGTTTCCCATCTTCATTTGCTCTCCCATTCACCGGAGAGCTCAGGTTGTCGTTGCCCGAGCCGCCGTTCGTCGTGGATCACGTCGTCGCCGTTCTGCAACCCTTCGGTGCACATACTATGGGGGGACGGGTGCGGCTCGGTCCCACGAGCTCACTGGTGGCCGGAGCCACCGGGGGTCGTCACCGGCGTCGAGCCGTCGTGTGCCATCGCGAGGAAGAAGAAGGTGGAGCGGAGGACAGAGAAGAGGGACCCTTTAGGTGGGCCCCGACCCCACATGTCGGTTAGAAAGGGACTGCCAGCAAGGATAAGTGGAGGCGCCAGCCGCGAAATACGTTTCCCCCCTCTAGGAAACGTATTCCTTCAAAGGCGCGAGCAGCTGTGCTCTCAGCGACCCGGTTGTAGATATTTTTATTGCAGATTAGTCCTTGGCAGAAAAACTCTCATATCTTTTTGTTCGGGACTCTGATTCCGGTGATACAAAGCCCACGTCTTCGTCTCGTCGAGCCCGACACGATGGTACCATTTCCATTGTGTGATCACACAGTGGAAATGACCATGTTTCCCTTGCCCGTAAACAGCTCCTCCGAGAGAGAACTATTTCCGGTGATTCCTTCCGCGAGCTTCTCGCACTTCTTCCCGATAGATCCCTCATCCGAGGCAAGCCACAACTCTCATTTGCCTAATTGCATTGCAATATCATAGTTTAATTAACTATTTTAATCACAAGTATATCTATAGTCTGGAATTTGAGTATGCACTGTTTGAATATATGACTATCATAGTGAGTACGATGCCATGATGTTGAGATTACTGTCTATGATTACTCGGTGTTTCATCCAACAGTTAGTAGATAATAACCAATAGCAGTAGTTGAGCATATCGGTCAGTGGATTACTCTGATATCGGGGTGTGAGCTATGGCAGAAATATTATTCGGGGATAAGCTACTTAGTTGGTTGATCGAGAGTCACCTGTCCGGGCTTATCTGTGCAGCCACATTTGTCGATATGGGACAGCCTTGACTTGGTCTGATCACGTGCTCTTTTATCGGTACCACCAAAGAGGGAAGGTTATGCGTGCGCTACCTTGGGCCGGTAGGCGGTGATAACCTTGTGAGCCCAGTTGAGTTGTTTGGGCCCGTCCCCGTTTGGGACAGTTTAGTTTCGCCACGATGGTGGCAGGTGTCATGAGGACACAGGGGCCACCCGGGGCAGGACTCCCGGGGAGGATGATTGTCGGTGCTACAATGGGAGAGTCACGGGTCAGGCAAGTTTCGTTGGAGCAACACTGGTCCACCTGAATGGGATCACGAGGTCAGTGCTCCAGGATGTGGGTAAAGTGTGCAACCTATGTAGAGTGTCAAATCTATTCGAATAGCCGTGTACACAGTATTGGACAGCCCGTCCAGACCTTAGTAGGTGGTCAACCGTAACTATGATAGTAATGATGGACGAACTTGTCTAAGTATAGTAATAGTTGGGCGTCATGTTGGTAACAAGTCTTGGTATTCATCTTGAGGATATTCGTTGAAGGTTCTGAGTAAGATCACAAGAGTTGGTATCACCAGAGTATGGTGAGAGTAGCCTGATATAATCATTTGCAACTACCCCTTAGTGATAACAAACCATTATCTAATCCTGATTGCTATGATGTTGTCTTGCCTTAACGCTAATGTTTGTTGTGAGCTTGCGAGTACATTCAAAGTACTCACCTGGCATGTCATGCCAGTTTGGAGGTCATCTCATGATTGCTTTCTTGTCAAGGATTCCGAGTTGCGAGCTAGGATGCGCGTTCCAGCCAGAGTCCATGCGGAGTGGAGTTCATCACATCCGTCGTTGTTCCGCTGCTAGCATAGAATTTACTGTAGGCAGGTGTAGTATCGCCAAGGCGATGTAATCCATGTACCCTTGTAATCTTTTCCGTAGTAATAAAGAGCTGATTTGTTCTATGAAAACGGTGTCGTATTCCAGAGACTTGTCCCTGGGCTGGAATACGGGGCGTTCTGATTTCCTCTGAGCCGGGGTGCCACATCTATATATAACTCAATCCTGATCGTACCCACCAACAACGTAAACTTTCTCCATGTACTCCATGTACGCGATATGCGCAATCCTCCGAGAATACTTCTGCGTGAAGGAGCTAACGACTCGTCCTCTAACATGTGCTAGGACACTTGCAAACGCGGAGTTAGGACTTTGGGCGCAAAACGGGCATCTGAAGCCCCCATTTCTGTTCCTGATACGGCGATTATGTTTTCCCGCATAGAGCTCCCCAAGATTTTGTTTCGTGTACCTCTTGTGGTCATCTTTATCATTGCCAACGTCGTTAGATAGCACTTATACATCTGATAAAAAATCATGGTGTTGATGAATGAAATATATAAAATGATATCACAAACAACTTAGTGCAACAAAATTATTAACTAATGACTATAATGCACGAGCTGATTCTTGTCAAACAAACTAGGAACTATCAAGTAAGTACTACTCCCTATATCACTGAAGTAATGATTTAAATGCTCTTATACAATGTTTATTTACACACGGGGTACATGTATAATCATCTATGTGGACAGATTATTAGCAAACTGATCATTTGTACAGATCATCCGTTAAATCACTCTAACCTTAGATAGAATATTAGCATAATCATTTGTACATATGTCACTTATCCATGTCAATTATCATTTACCTAAAAAACAATCAATACATACACTGCATAGATCTATCGAATCTTACTCTGATTACATGGATTGAAATAACATGAACCCCAAGCTCTCCATTCCAAAAAGGCGGAAACAGAACTAATCACAGACACCCTATGATGTAGTTACCAAAATAGGGGCTCTAACCGGTTCTCCGTCATCGTTGGAGTTGTCGCTGATAGAATCGTCCGATTTTTCGTCGCTGGAGTGGTCATCAAAGAGGTTGTAGTAGTCGCTGTGCAACACTGCCTCTTGTTGGGGAGGCATGATGGGGCTTACGATGTCATGGTCGCACTTGTGTCCGTGCGAGACCTCATTGGCGGGGAGAGCAACCTCATCACCCAGCATCAAGATATGCTTTGGTGCTTAACCGATCGTGGCTTTGAACCCTGCATCACCACTCCCTCCGTTGGTGCGCTTGGTTGCCATATGATACATTCCGAGAGCGTTTACGACTAGGAACGACAACGAGGATGCATGTGGTGTGTGGAGAGTGGGGAGTGTGGTCGTCTGTCATAACCAGCGGCACTAGTGTGATTAATATAGAGTGGTTGAGAGCTAGGCGGAGGTGGTTAAACAGCTCGCCTCCGAGTGAGCCTACATAAGGATCTTCTCGCATGCCTCCCATTATTTCACACACCTGCTCGCATGTTCCCGATGAGCCTGTGCAGAGGACTGGTCACACACGTCCTGTCAATTTACACACCTGCTCGCACATCTCCTGGTGAGCCAGCGCAACGGCCTGCTCGCACGCGTCCCGTCAATTTACACACCCGCTTGCACACCTCCCGATCAGCCTGTGCAGCGGACTGCTCACATGCATCCCGTCAACTCAAGTCTGCTCGCACGACACCCGGGGCTTGTGGTGGTACGTAATATATTGTTGGGGCTAATGCACGCGATTTGAATACTTTAATCGTTTGTGATGGTAACTTGACAGCTGTGTGTACCAACCTTTAATAAGCTCCCGTTTGTAAGAAAATTATATCAACAACTTGTCTCCAATTTGGCCAAAAATTATCACAATATATGTATATATATATGTATGTATGTATATAAATATATGTATGTATGTATCATGAAACAGAATGTCAAGTTTCATGATTTTCAGCTGAGTTTTGGATTACTTCAATAAAAATGAATGTTTTTTTATGTTTGAGGCCGAGCTGTGTAAAAACCAAGATTTTTAATGTTTTCCACGATGCCAAGATGTTTGAGATTTCTTACCATTTATTGCATGAGGACTAAACATGAACCCGAGGGCACATACGATTTCCCAATGAATTACTGGACACTCAATTAATGTATATTTTTCCGAATGATATGTGAAATTTTTATAATTTTAACATGGACTCATATGTCCCGTGTTTACTGCATAAAAATGGTTTGACGTGTGTGAAAGTGGTGTTTTAGGTGGTGGTTGCGCGCGGGGGGGGGGGGGCTCATTCCGGCACACTTCATTGTGAGGCAGTTGCCACACAAAATTAACAAAGTTGTGCATTGAATATTTAAAACAAGAAACAACACTAACGCCATACATGTGTTTTGGATACATGCACACGGTGGTGGTGGTCCCTCGGATAATCCCTCACACGTTATTAGAGACACACCCATTCGTGGGCCCATGTGGTCTATCACTTGAACCACACCGAGAGGGGTTTGACCAAGGTGGTTTCATTTTGATCCATGTTGCAGTAGATCATGGTGAGATTCCACACCAAAGTTTGACGTGTCGTACTCATGAGTACCTCTTACCACTCAAAGTTGAGGGGGAGGGGTGGGGGTGGGGGTGGGAGGATACGTATTGCACGCAGTTTACTTTAGTCTTGGACTTTCCAATTTGTGAAGCACGCACCGCGTCAAAGTTGTGTAGTGGGAATTTTGACATCAAAAGACACACCCATACATACGCTTGGGTCACATATAAATTATGGTGGTTCTTAGTGGCTCTCTCACATGGTAATCGGTGATGTGTCAACCTATGGGTCCCATATGTGGTCACCTATTATGGTTTTGACCAATGTAGATCCTTCTCAGTATGCGTTACAGTATGCCATGGTTAGACATCAAGACAAATGTTTTTTTGAGCTCATTCATACCCATGAACCCATCCCACCATCTCCAAATGGGGGTGGCATACATATACTGTACGCGTTGTGATCGATCCTTCGTAAGTGGACTTACAGTTTGTGAGGCAAGTGAGATTAAACGAACACTTAATTACATATATACATACGTCCGGGCCTCATGCAGTCATTTTTTGTCAAACACTCTCTCATGTGGTTATCGGCGTCACACCGTCCCATCCATGCCCACATGGTCCGTCACTTTGACGAGCGGTAGTAGAGATGTTAATTTGACCAAGGTGGATTCTTCTTGTTGCTATGTGTTATGGTACACAGTTGACATGCATTGAGATTTCTAACCAAAATTCAAATGCATCGTACACACTGAATCCCTCCCACCGTCTCGAAGTGTCGGCATGGGGGCATACTATGGTTCATTAACCTCCGTACGGGGACAATCTGGTCCAGGAGACACATGTGTGCTTGGCATTTGAAAACATCACACAACACTTTCCTACATATGTTCCTAGGTCCACATGCACGCACTGACATTGTCTTTGGACACTCCCTCGTGTGGTTATGGACGATATGCCAATTTGTGGACCCACGTGGTCTGTCACTTAAGACAACACATACTACACGTTAATTTGACCAAGGTGGACATAATATTCTCGTTATTTGTTATGATACAGTTCATGGTGAGATTCCAGACCCAAGTTTGAGCGCATAAATGTATATGTGCGTATATACATAGATGAATCATCGAACCTCTCACTAAACCGGCGCATACTACACGTTGTTTACCTCTCTACTTTTACTTTCTAGTTTGCGAGGATGTGCGTGTGCATGTGTGATACGTCCATTTTGCATCATGCTTTTATGTTGTTATTTATCGCTTTATGGGCTGTTATTACACTTCATGGTACAATACTTATGCCTTTTCTCTCTTATTTTACAAGGTTTACATGAAAATGGAGAATGCCGGCAGCTGGAATTCTGGCCTGAAAAAGGAGTAAGTTTGAGATACCTATTCTGCGCAACTCCAAAAGCCGTGAAAATCAACGAGGAATTATTTTGGAATTTATAAAAAATACTAGGCGGAAGAAGTACCACAGGGGAGCCACCAGGAGGCCACAAGCCTCCTAGGTGCGGCCAGGGGGTAGGCCGCGCCTAGGGGGTTGTGGGCTCCCTGTTGGCCCTCTGGCTCCCATCTTTTGCTATAAGGAGGGTTTCGTTCCATAAAAAATCAAGAGGAGGCTTTCAGGAGGAATCGCCGCCGCCACGACGTGGAACTTGAGCAGAACCAATCTAGACCACCTAAAGGGCCGTCCTGCAGGGGAAACTTCCCTCCCGGAGGGGGAAATCGTCGCCATCGTCATCTCCAACACTCCTCTCATAGGAGGGGACTCATCACCATCAACATCTTCATCAGCACCATCTCATCTCCAAACCCTAGTTCATCTCTTGTAACCAATCTCCGTCTCGCGACTCCGATTGGTACTTCTAAGGTTGCTAGTAGTGTTAATTACTCTTTGTAGTTGATGCTAGTTGGATTACTCGGTGGAAGATTATATGTTCACATCCTTGATGCTATTCAATACCTCTCTGGTCATGAACATAATTATGGTTCGTGAGTAGTCACTCTTGTTCCTGAGGACATGGGATAAGTCTTGCTATAAGTAGTCATGTGAATTTGGTATTCGTTCGATATTTTGATGTGTTGTATGTTGTCTCTCCTCTAGTGGTGTTATGTGAACGTCGACTACATGACACTTTACCATTATTTGGGCCTAGAGGAAGGCATTGGGAAGTAGTAAGTTGATGATGGGTTGCTAGAGTGACAGAAGCTTAAACCCTAGTTTATGCGTTGCTTCGTAAGGGGCTGATTTGGATCCACTAGTTTAATGCTATGGTTAGACTTTGTCTTAATTCTTCTTTCATAGTTGTATATGCTTGCGAGAGAGGTTAATCATAAGTGGGGTGTTTTCCAAGTGAGGGCAGCACCAAAGCACCAGTCCACCCACATATCAAACTATCAAAGTAGCGAACGCGAATCATATGCACAAGAAAACTAGCTTGACAGAAATTCCCATGTGTCCTCGGGAGCGCTTTACCTCCTGTAAGAGTTTGTCCAGGCTTGTCCCTTGGTACAAAAGGGATTGGGCCATCTTGATGCACCTTTGTTACTATTGTTACTTGCTACTTGCTACGAATCATCTTATCACACAAATATCTGTCACCGATAATTTCAATGCTTGCAGAGAATACCTTGTTGAAAACCACTTGTCAGATCCTTCTGCCCCTTGTTGGGTTTGACCCTCTTACTTATCGAAAGGACTAGGATAGACCCCCTACACTTGTGGGTCATCTAGACTCTTTTCTGGCGCCGTTGCCGGGGAGTGAAGCGCCTTTAGTAAGTGGAATTTGGTAAGGAAACATTTATATAGTTTGCTGAAATTTATTGTCACTTGTCACTATGGAAACTAATCCTTTGAGGAGCTTGTTCGGGGTATCTTCACCTCGAACGTAAGAACAAGGAGTTGCTCCTCAACTTGCTGCACCTACTGAAAATATTTGTTATGAATTTCCTTCGGGTATGCTAGAGAAACTGTTGGCTAATCCTTTTACAGGAGATGGAACATCGCATCCCGACTTGCATCTAATCTATGTAGATGAAGTTTGTGGTTTATTTAAGCCTGCATGTTTGCCCGAGGATGAGGTCAAGAAGAAGGTCTTTCCCTTATCTTTGAGGGATAAATCATTGAGATGGTATAGGCTATGTGATGATACTGGATCATGGAACTACAATCGATTGAAATTGGAATTTCATCAGAAGTTTTATCCTATGCATTTGGTACATCCTGATCGGAATTATATCTATAATTTTTGGCCTCGTGATAGAGTAGTATCGCTCAAGCTTGGGGGAGTCTTAAATCAATGTTACATTCATGCCCCAACCATGAGCTCTCGAGAGAAATTATCATTCAGAACTTTGATGCTCGGCTTTCTCATGATAATCGCACCATGCTTGACACTTCTTGTACCGGTTCTTTTATGAAGAGAGATATTGACTTCAAATGGAATTTATTGGAAAGAATTAAACGCAACTCTGAAGATTGGGAGTTTGATGAAGGTAAGGAGTCAGGTATGAATCTCAAGTTTGATTGCGTTAAATCCTTTGTCGAAACAAATACTTTTTGTGATTTTAGCGCTAAATATGGACTTGACTCTAAGATAGTAGCTTTATTGTGTGAATCATTTGCTGCTCATATCAATCTCCCTAAAGAGAAGTGGTTTAAATATCAGCCTCCCTTAGAAGTCAATGTAGTTAGACCCAACCCAGTTGAAGAGAAAGTCATTGCTTATAATGATCCTATTGTTCCCGGTGCTTACATTGAGAAACCACCTTTCCCTGTTAGGATAAAGGATCATTCTAAAGCTTCAACTGTGATACGTAGGGGCTACATTAGAACACCTACACCCCCTGAGCAAATTAGAGTTCAATCTAGCATTGCTATTATCAAAGATCTTCTGTTCGACAATGTTGAGAGCCATGATATTCACTTCTGTGAAGATGCTGCTATAATTGCTAAACCTCATGCTAGAGACAAACATAGGCCCGTTGTTAGCGCGCCTGTTGTGTGACAGCCCGATGCCGACGTTCGAGAAGATTCCCCTTTTCTTTCCGTTTCCGTCGTGTGGTTATTTTTATTGGTCGCAACCTTATTTTAAAAGTGTGTTGAAAACTTTCTCTGTTTGGGTTGAGATTTGACGAGCGGTCTTATTTTAATATTGCTAGGCCGCCTATCAAGTTTCATCGCAATCGGAGTCCGTCTGGTACCCGAACGGTCGACCGTAGCGGCACTGTATTCGGTCTACCGTCGGATAGTTATCGGTGTTTCAAATCGCGTTGCCGCGCCGCCCGTTTGTCCTCTCGTCTCCGGTAAACTACCCTACGCGGCCACTTAACTGTTCCCGCGTTCGGAATTATCCGAATCCGACCGCACGGTTGGATCCGGAATGGAATTTCGCTAAACCTAGCCCCCCATTTGTCTATAAATAGTCCCTCCTCCTAATTTAGACATCCCTCTTCTTCCACCTCAGGATTCATGCCCCCGAAACCCTAGCCCCCCCCAATCTCTCTCTCTCTCTCCTCTCCCTCCCTCCTCAGCGCAGCCGCCGGGCTCGCGAGCCCTCAGCCGTCCCGCTCGGGCCAGATCTGGGCCGAGCAGCACTAGCCGCCGCTGGCTCCCGAGCTCCCTCCTCCCGAGGCAGCAGCCTCGCTGCCGAGCTCCTCCCGAGCCCCCGCCGGAGCCCGCGCATCCACCTGCCGGCCGCCGCCTGCCCTTCGTCGCCGGCCACTGCCACGGAGCCGCCGCCGCCTTGGCTCCCTCCCTGCAACCCTGCCGCCGGCATCCCGGCCTCGAGCAACTCCAACCGTGCCGCGCCATGTGCCGTCGTCGTTCCCCCCATCTGTGCCCAGATCCGGTCGGCCCCCGGGTTCCTCGGCCTCCCCGTCGGTCCCGCCGTCCCTCGGCTTACAGCCGTCCCGTGCCATCGTCCCACCGCCGCTGCTGGCATCGTCCTGGTTGGGAGGACGAGGGGACGAGGAGCACGACGCTCCAGCTCGCCTCGCCTCAGCCAAGCCGAGGCCCCGACCGGCCCAGCTCCTCCTCCCCAAGGCCCACCTCCAGCCGGGCCAAGGCCCCAAGGTGAGACCCTTTCCCATGCCCTCTTTTCCCTCGCCCGCGTGCATTTTTATTATCTTGCGCCCACTGTAAGGCCCGTTAATTATTTAGGTGATTTTCGGAATTAGATAAATTCCAAAAAATAAGTGTACATTCTTTTGCCCGTAACTTTTTAACCGTAAATCGGATCGCGACGTGTAGCATATGAATTTTGTGTAGTTTTGCGCGTAGATTGCGTTTGTGCAACTTGCATATTTGTTTGGTGTTGTTAGACGTGTTGAATGCATAGTTTTGCGTGCTGTTTCAATAGGATTCGTTCCGTAGTTATTTTTCGCGCGTGTCCGGTTTGCTCGAATGCCGTAGTAGAAATGTTCATGTTTTGGAAACCCCTTTGCCATGTATTTTAGAGTAGTCATTGGTATTTTTGTGTGTAGGGATTTGCCGCTAGATTATTTTCCGTGTTTAGGACATTATCTCGCATTTACGTGTGGCGATATTTTTGTGTTGCAACCCCCACATGTTATATATGTTTTCGGGGTAGAAAAATCCTATTCTGTGTAATTAGTTTTAGCTTTTGAGCAAGTCAGTTCGCGTGATATTTTGCCATGTTGCCTTCTTGTCTTTTTCGTAGGATTTATTCCGTGCTTGATATGAGGTAGTTATCAACTAGAGATTTGCCCTTTGATGTTTAGTCTAGCCCCTGGTATTTTTGGTTGCAATAGAAATCCATGTTTTGGTGTGGTTTGCTTGCTCTCAAGTTGCTAGGAAATAGTGCTGATTTGGAGATGCTAAAATATTTCTAAGTCTGGAATCTGTTATATTTTGTTGCTGTCTTTGCATGAGTGTATCTTGTGATGTGTAGCTCTTTTGAGGTTGGTGCAATGGAGTTAGTTGAAGACTTTGGGATTCTCTAGCATGCTATGAATTTTCCTGCCATTTGGAGTCCTGTAGCTTATGGTTTTGCTACTGTCAATATGCCTTCAGATCGAAAACTGCACTTTCATGAAGTGTTATTTTCACTAAGTCTGAAAATGTGTGTGAGAAGCCATTTTGTGACTTCTTTTCCTAGTGATCCATGTGCCCATGCTAGTTGTTGTTGGTTGTATGTTGTAGTGCTCCTTTCCCTCTTTCGTCTCATGCCTTGTTGGAGCCATTTGGATTTGTGTAGCTCGTAGATGTGGGGTGTAGAAAATGCTATGTGGCTGATTTTGGCAGATTGTTGTGATTTCTTGTTTTGCTCGTAGTTGTTGAACCGTAGCTCCGCTTTGATCGTGTCCTATATGGAACTTGCTTAGAATCTCGTGTAGTTTCATTTTATCTTGCTGGTTGTATGTTTTGAAGTGCTTATGACTATCGTTGCACGCATATTGCATTCATGCCATCATAACTTGCGGTGTGCGTATCTTTTGATCCGTAGCTTCGTTGGAGATGTTCTCTATGTGTAAATTGCTTGTAACGTCGCGTAGAATCACGTGAACCTATTTGTTTTTTTGTTTAACAACTAATTAAATGTGTTAGTTCAGATCTGGACAGAATTGTAAATTAACATGTGAGGTCGTCTCGGAGGTGCTATATGTCATTTCCGACCTCATTTAAAATGCCTAGATAGGTAGATTAATTGCGCTTCACCTCTTGCCATGTTTAACCACATTTAATATTGCCGTGTATCTAATCGGGATAGAACTAAATAATTATACGTCGAGTTTCGTCAATAAGCAACTCGTTGTATATTGAACTTCATTTAATGTGTAGGTTTGATTGTGTGATTTGTCATGCCGTGACTTGCATGTATTGAGCTTCTCATGCATCATATGTGTTGTGCATCATGTGGTGAATATCGTGTGTTGATTCTTGTTTCCTGTTTCCCCCGTCTCGATAGAGTTCCGCAAGCGTGTCAGATTGTGAGGACTCGTTCGACTACATCGGTTCGTCTCCTTCACGGAGTCATTCTTCGTCCAAGCGGGATCTCAGGCAAGATGACCATTTCCCCAGATACCATTACTATCATTGCCATGCTAGTTTTATCACTTCTACCGATTATGTATCGTTGCCTACCACAGGTTAAATATCAGCCTCTCAACAATGCCATGAAAACCTTCAACCTGTTCAACCTAGCAAACCACTCATTGGCTATGTTACTGCTTGCTTAACCCTGTGTTAGCGTTGCTAGTTGCAGGTGCATTGCTTCCATGTGAAAACATGGGATTCTTGTTATATCACCATATTAATTCTATTTAATTTAATGCACCTATATACTTGGTAAAAGGTGGAAGGCTCGGCCTTTCTAGCCTAGTGTTTTGTTCCACCTTTGCCCCCTTAGTTTCGGCTACCTATGTTATGTTCCATAATTGAGCGCTCCTAACACGATCGGGGTTGTTATGGGGACCCCCTTGATAATTCGTTTTAGATTAAAGCTGGTCTGGCAAGGCCCAACATTGGTTCTACATTTGCCCAACATAATAATTTTGATAACACTGAAATGCATAGGGAGTTAGCGCTACCCGAGGAGTAATTCTACATAATACAGGGGGGCCAGTGCTGATGGTGTTGGTCCCAAATGGTCTGCCTGCGGGGCCACCGCGAGGAAACTCGAGGTTTGGCACTCGTAGCTAGTTCCATCCATCGTGTCCTGAGAACGAGATACGCGGCTCCTATCGGGATCGTCGACACGCCGGGCGGCCTTGCTGGATTAGTTTTACCTTTGACGAGATATCTTGTGCATCGGGATTCCGGTGATGCTTTGGGTAATCTCAGAGTTGAGGTTTTCCACTAAGGAGTTCGACGAGATCGCGAGTTTCGTGATCGAGGATTTCTATGCGGCTTGTGGTAATTTGTGATGGATTAGCTGGAGCACCCCTGCAGGGTTAAATCCTTCGGAAAGCCATGCCCGCAGTTATGTGGCAACGTGGAAACTTTGTTCAACACTGGTTCTAGATAACTTCAAGTTAACTTAATTAAAACATGCCAACCGTGTGCGTAACCGTGACTGTCACTTTCGTGAGTTCCTTCTCCGATCGAGGACACGGTGGGGTTATGTCTGACGTAAGTAGGTGTTCAAGATCATTCATTTGATCATCAGTAGTCACGTCCGCTATGCGTAGATGTTCCCCCTCTTATTTCTTGTACTCGTAAGTTTAGCCATCAAATACATGCTTAGCCGCTGCTGCCACCTCACCACTTAACCTTACCTCACCCAATTAAGCTTTGCTAGTCTTGATACCTTTGGAAATGAGATTGCTGAGTCCCTTGTGGCTCACAGATTACTACAGCTCCAGTTGTAGGTTCATGTAAAGGTTACTTGACGCGAGTGCGTTGATTGTTCATTTGGAGTTGCTTCTTCTTCTTCTCCATCATCGATCTAGGATGGGTTCCAGGCCAGTAGCCTGGGATAGCAAGGATGGACGTCGTTCTTCTTTTATCGTTTGTTTTCGTCCGTAGTGGGACCCTGCTCTTCTTCATGATGATTATGTATTGTACTGATGTGACTCTAATGTAGCTTGTGGCGAGTGTAAGCCAATTCTATATATATATATATCTTTTTTTCCAGAACATGTACTTCTAACGATATCCATTCTTGCGACACGACGAGATGCAATTCTATCCCTGACGAGGCCCCCCTGCCAAATTAAGGATAGGGTCGCATCTTGGGCGTGACATGTTGTTTATGTTAAGATAGGAGATCATTGTTATCATGGTTTATGTGACGTGGGTGCTAGTGTTAGTGCAATAACTCAATCTTTATATGATGAAATTAAAGACGAGATTGCAACTGTCGAGATGGAACCTATTGATGTCACTATTCAGCTTGCCAATAGAGATACTATCTGCCCTTTGGGAATTGTTAGAGATGTTGAAGTCTGGTTTGGTAAAAAAAGTATCCTGCTGATTTTCCCATTCTTGCTACCACACAAGATACCTTTTGCCCCATCCTATTTTGCAGACCTTTCCTCAATACTGTCAATGCTCATATTGACTGTGAGAAGCAAACTTTCACTGTTGGCTTTGAAGGTGTGTCACATGAGTTCAATTTCTCCAAGTTTGGTAGACAACCTCATGAAAAAGAATTGTCTAGTAAGGATGAAATTATTGCCCTAGCTTCTATTGCAGTGCCTCCTACTGATCCTTTAGAGCAATACTTGCTTGAGCATGAAAATGATATGCATATGGGTGAAAGGAATGAGATAGATAGAGTTATCTTTGAACAACATCCTATCCTTAAGAATAATTTACCTGATGAACTGCTTGGAGATCCACCCCCACCAAAGGGTGATCCTGTGTTTGAGCTTAAGGAGTTACCTGATACTCTTAAGTATGCTTATCTTGATGAAAAAGAGATATATCCTGTTATAATTAGTGCTAGCCTTTCAGAGCATGAAGAAAATAAGTTATTAAAAACTTTGAGGAAGCACCGTGCTGCTATTGGATATACTCTTGACGATCTTAAGGGCATTAGTCCCACTCTATGCCAGCACAAGTTTAAAACCGATCCTGGTTCCAAACTAGTTGCCGATCATCAACGGAGATTAAATCCTAAGATGAAAGATGTAGTAAGAAAAGAAATACTAAAGCTCCTGGAAGCAGGTATTATCTATCGTGTTGCTCATAGTGATTGGTTGAGTCCAGTGCATTGCGTCCCTAAGAAGGGAGGTATTACCATTCTCCCTAATGATAAAGATGAATTGATCCCACACATGATTATTACTGGCTATAGGATGGTGATTGATTTTAGGAAATTGAATAAAGCCACTAGGAAAGATCATTATCCTTTGCCTTTTATCGACCAAATTCTAGAAAGACTGTCTAAACACACACACTTCTGCTTTCTAGATGGTTATTCTGGTTTCTCCCAAATACCTGTTGCACAATCTGATCAGGAGAAAACCACTTTCACCTGCCCTTTCGGTACTTTTGCTTACAGACGTATGCCTTTTGGTTTATGTAATGCACCTCTACCTTTCAAATATGTATGATGGCTATATTCTCTGAATTTTGTGAAAAGATTGTTGAGGTTTTCATGGATGACTTATCCATTTACGGGTGTTCTTTTGATGATTGCCTCAGCAGCCTTGATCGAGTTTTGCAGAGATGTAAAGATACCAATCTTGTCTTGAATTGGGAGAAGTGCCACTTTATGGTTAATGAAGGCATCGTCTTAGGACATAAAATTTCTGAAAGAGGTATTGAAGTCGATAGGGCTAAAGTTGATGCGATCGAGAAAATGCCATGCCCCACAGATATCAAAGATATAAGAAGTTTCCTTGGTCATGTTGGTTTCTATAGAAGGTTCATTAAGGACTTTTCTAAGATTTCTAGTCCTCTTACCAATCTCTTGCAAAAGGATATTCCTTTTGTTTTTGGCGATGATTGTGAGGAAGCCTTTTAAATACTTAAGAAGGCCTTGATAACTACACCTATTGTTCAACCACCTGATTGGAATCTACCTTTTGAAATCATGTGTGATGCTAGTGATTATGTTGTTGGTGCTGTTCTAGGACAAAGAGTTGATAAGAAGTTGAATGTTATTCATTATGCTAGTAAAACTCTAGACAGTGCCCAAAGAAACTATGCTACTACTGAAAAGGAATTTTTAGCACTCGTGTGTGCATGTGAAAAGTCCAGATCTTACATTGTTGATTCCAAAGTTACTATTCACACTGATCATGCTACTATTAAGTACCTCATGGAAAAGAAAGATGCTAAACCTAGACTTATCAGATGGGTTCTCTTGCTACAAGAATTTGATTTGCATGTTGTTGATAGGAAGGGTGCCGAGAACCCCGTAGCAGATAACTTGTCTAGGTTGGAGAATGTTCTTGATGACCCACAACCTATTGATGATAGATTTCTTGATGAGCAATTGAATGTCATCAATGCTTCACGTAGTACACCTTGGTATGCTGATTATGCAAATTATATCGTTGCCAAGTATATACCACCTAGTTTCACATACCAGCAAAAGACGAAATTCTTCTTTGATTTGAGACATTACTTCTCGGATGATCCTCACCTTTATAAGGAAGGAGTAGATGGTGTTATTAGACATTGTGTACCTAAGCATGAATAGGGACAGATCCTACAGAAGTGTCAATCCGAGGCTTACAGAGGACACCATGCGGGAGATACAACTGCACACAAGGTATTGCAATCAGGTTCTATTGGCCTACTCTCTTCAAGGATTCCCGTAAGTTTGTCTTGTCTTGCGATGGTGTCAAAGAATAGGTAATATCAGTAAACGTCGGGAGATGCCTATGAATTATTCACTTGTCATTGAACCATTTGATGTTTGGGGTTTTGATTACATGGGACCTTTTCCAAAATCCAACGGGTATACTCATATCCTACTTGTTGTCGATTACGTTACTAAGTGGGTAGAAGCTATCCCAACTAGTAGTGCTGATCACAACACCTCTATGAGGATGCTTAAAGAAGTTATTTTCCCTAGATTTGGAGTCCCTAGATATCTAATGACAAATGGTGGTTCACATTTCATTCATGGTGCTTTCCGTAAAACGCTTGTTAAGTATGATGTCAACCATAGAGTTGCATCTCCCTATCATCCTTAGTCCAGTGGTCAAGTAGAGCTAAGTAATAGAGGGATTAAACTAATTCTGCAAAAGACTATTAGTAGGTCTAGAAAGAATTGGTCTAAGAAGCTTGATGGTGCACTGTGGGCTTATAGAACTGCTTATAAGAATCCCATGGGCATGTCTCCGTACAAAATGGTTTACGATAAAGCATGTCATTTACCTCTTGAGCTAGAGCATAAGGCTTATTGGGCAATCAAAGAGCTCAACCTTGATTTTAAACTTGCTGGTGCGAAGAGGTTATTTGATATTAGCTCACTTGATGAATGGAGAACTCGGGCATATGAAAATGCCAGGTTTTTAAAGAAAAAGTTAAGAGGCGGCATGATAAAAGGATACAAAAATGTGAGTTCAATGTAGGTGATTATGTCTTGCTATACAATTCTCGTTTAAGATTTTTTGCAGGCATGCTTCTCTCTAAATGGGAAGGTCATTACATTGTTGAGGACGTATATCGTTTCGGTGCCATCAAGATCAACAACACGGAAGGTAATTTTCCGAGAGTGGTAAATGGGCAAAGAATCAAGCATTATATCTCAGGTACTCCCATAAATGTTGAAAGCAATGTTATTAATACCAGAACTCCGGAGGAGTACATAAGAGATATTTATCAGCCTATTTCAGACTCCGAAAACAAAGAGGTATGTGATTCGGTAAGTAAACCGACTCCAAAACTTTTCCAGTAGGAATTTGTCTCCGTTTTGGAATTTTTAGAAAAACAGAAAAAATTAAAGTAGTCCGGAAAGCGCACGAGGAGGCGACAAGCCTGCTAGGTGCGGCCTACCCCCCTGGCCGCGCCTAGGGGATTTGTGGGCACCTCGTGTGCCTCCCGTACTCTGTTTTCTTGCAGAGTACTCCTTCTGGTCGGGAAAAATTCATTATATATTCTCCCGAAAGGTCTGACCCTCGTATCACGCAATGATCCTCTGTTTTCGTTTCAAGCCTGTTTCTGCGCAGATTTAGAGCAAGATGTCTTCTCAAGATTCAGAGGGGGAGAGCTATGTGGTCGATTACCTTGCTAACCTTAAGGTCTATGGGGACATGGATCATTATGGTTGGACCACTGATGAGGAAGAAGATTATGATTCCAAGGGTAAGGAAGGAACAAGTTCTGATGAAGAGGAGTCTCCTTTACCCCAATCTGGAAGCACACATGTGGAGTTCAAGAAGTCAAGCCTCCCTGACTCAAGGAAGAAGCTTAAGATTTTGTTTACCCCTTCTCGTATTTTGCAGGAGAGTAAGCAAGAATTATGCCACAGGGTGTTGAGGCTTGAAGAGGAACTTAATGATCTGAAGGAGCAGAATTTTGTGCTCAAGAGAAAATTAAACAAGTTCAAGAACTCTACAACAACTCCACCACCATCACCTTCAAAGGAAGACAACTAAGCACGGGTATGGGCAATCCCCTTGGCTTGTGCCAATCTTGGGGGATTTGCCCCGGTATCGTATCACCATCACATCTTTTGCCTTTACCTTTTCTTAGTTCGATCCTTTTTGGTTTTATCTTTCTCTAGTAGAATAAAGTTCTTAGTGTTCTAGGCTTGAGTTTTTCTTTCTCTCACCCCCAATGTATTCGAGTTCATGAGTCAGATAATAAAGAGTGTTTTAGTTAAGGGCCTTGCTTCATGCCATGATCTAAATAAAAGAATGATGAAAGAACAAAAGCATGAAAGATCATGTAATGATCTTACGGGAAGTGATGGCCTCACATATAAAAAGAATGTTGATTGAAACTTGTTGTGGATGGACAAAAGTAGACCTTGGTTATTGTTGCAATTAATAGGAAGTAATAAATAAAGAGAGGTTCACATATAAATATATCATCTTGGGCACCGTCTATAATTGTGAACACTCATTGAACTATTACATGCTTAGAAGTAGATGTTGGACAAGGAAGGCAACATAATGAATTATGTTTGCTTGGTTCCGAACAATGTTATATGACTAGAGATCCCTTAGCATGTGACGATTGCTTCCACCTCATATCAGCCAAAACTTCCGCACTAAGTAGAGATACTACTTGGGCATCCATAAACCTTCAACCCAGTTTTGCCATGAGAGTCCACCATACCTACCTATGGATTGAATAAGATCCCTCAAGTAAGTTGTCATCGGTGCAAGCAATAAAAAATGTGCTCCCTAAATATGTATGATCTATTAGTGTGTGGAAATAAGCTTTGTAAGAACCTGTGATGAGGAAGACATAAAAGCGACAGACTGCATAATAAAGTTCTTTATCACAGGAGGCAATATAAAGTGACGTTCCTTTGCACTAAGAGGTCACACATCCAAATCTCAAAAGCGCATGACAGCCTCTGCTTCCCTCTTCTAAGTGCCTATCTTGTACCTTTACTTTTTGTCCTTAAAAGTGTCATGGTGATCGACACCAATTCCTTATTTCGGCTTTATCTTGGCTAACGTCATATGCTAGGGAAATATCTATATTCATATGTCAGCTTGGAAGTAAGTATTCATGAATTATTATTGTTGACATTACCCTTGAGGTAAGTAGTTGGGAGGCGAAACTATAAGCCCCTATATTTCTCTGTGTCCAACTGAAACTTTGATCTCATGAGTACCACGTGAGTTTTAGCAATTGTAGAAGATGAAAGGATGATTGAGTATGTGGATTTGCTTTACAAGCTCTTATTTGACTCTTTTCGATGTTATGATAAATTGCAATTGCTTCAATGACTAAAGGCTATTGGTTGTTAATTCTCAATAAGGTTCTTGATCCATACTTTACTTTGTGAAGGAATTATCACTTTAGCATAAGAGATTATATGATGATATTACAGTTCTGATTATGATCATGATGCCTCCATGTCCGTATCTTGTTTTGTCGACACCTCTATCTCTAAACATGTGGGCATATCTATTGATCTCGGTTTCTGCTTGAGGACAAGCGAAGTCTAAGCTTGGGGGAGTTGATACACCCATTTTGCATCATGCTTTTATGTTGTTATTTATCGCTTTATGGGCTGTTATTACACTTCACGGTACAATACTTATGCCTTTTCTCTCTTATTTTACAAGGTTTACATGAAGAGGGAGAATGCCGACAGCTGGAATTCTGGCCTGAAAAAGGAGAAAGTTTGAGATACCTATTCTGCGCAACTCCAAAAGCCGTGAAAATCAACAAGGAATTATTTTGGAATTTATAAAAAAATACTGGGCGAAAGAAGTACCAGAGGGGAGCCACCAGGAGGCCACAAGCCTGCTAGGCGCAGCCTACCCCCTGGCCGCGCCTAGGGCGCTTGTGGGCTCCCTATTGGCCCTCTGGCTCCCATCGTTTGCTATAAGGAGGGTTTCGTTCCAGAAAAAAATCAAGAGGAGGCTTTCGGGAGGAATCGTCGCCGCCACGAGGCGAAACTTGAGCAGAACCAATCTAGAGCTCCAGCAGGGCCGTCCTGCCGGGGAAACTTCCCTCCCGGGGGGGGGGGGGGAAATCGTCGCCATCGTCATCACCAACACTCCTCTCATCGGAGGGGACTCATCACCATCAACATCTTCATCAGCACCATCTCATCTCCAAACCCTAGTTCATGTCTTGTAACCAATCTCCGTCTCGCGACTCCGATTGGTACTTGTAAGGTTGCTAGTAGTGTTAGTTACTATTTGTAGTTGATGCTAGTTGGATTACTCGGTGGAGGATTATATGTTCGCATCCTTGATGCTATTCAATACCTCTATGGTCATGAACCTAATTATGCTTTGTGAGTAGTCACTTTTGTTCCTGAGGACATGGGATAAGTCTTGCTATAAGTAGTCATGTGAATTTAGTATTCGTTCGATATTTTGATGTGTTGTATGTTGTCTCTCCTCTAGTGGTGTTATGTGAACGTAGACTACATGACAGTTTACCATTATTTGGGCCTAGAGGAAGGCATTGTGAAGTACTAAGTAGATGATGGGTTGCTAGAGTGACAGAAGCTTAAACCCTAGTTTATGCGTTGCTTCGTAAGGGGCTGATTTGGATCCACTAGTTTAATTCTATGGTTAGACTTTGTCTTAATTCTTCTTTCATAGTTGCGGATGCTTGCGAGAGGGGTTAATCATAAGTGGGATGTTTGTCCAAGTAAGGGCAGAACCCAAGCACCGGTCCACCCACATATCAAACTATCAAACTAACGAACGCGAATCATATGAACATGATGAAAACTAGCTTGACAGAAATTCCCATGTGTACTCGGGAGCGCTTTACCTCGTGTAAGAGTTTGTCCAGGCTTGTCCCTTGCTGCAAAAGGGATTGGGCCATCTTGCTGCACCTTTGTTACTATTGTTACTTGCTACTTTCTATGAATCATCTTATCACACAACTATCTGTTACCGATAATTTCAGTTCTTGCAGAGAATACCTTGCTGAAAACCACTTGTCAGATCCTTCTGCTCCTCGTTGGGTTCGACACTCTTACTTATCGAAAGGACTACGATAGATCCCCTACACTTGTGGGTCATCAATGTGTCACATCAATGTTGTGTATATTTGTTATTTAAACATGCCACACCACTTTCATACATAAACCCTCTAGATAGCTTGAAGTGGATATGATGTGTTGTTATGGACGACACACACCATCCATGTGCCCACATGGCATATCACTTTAGTTGTCATCAAGAGGATATTGTACTATACATCACATATATACGCCCTCTCGACCGATGGATCCAAGTCGATGGGGGAAGGGGTGGGTGGGTAATTTGACCAAGCTAGCTAGGTATTAATTTGTCTTTGTTAGGATATAGGCATATAGGTCATGCTGATGATATGCTCTCTTGGCGCCTCGAAGCATGCGTGTGCATGAGGTGGGGGTGGGGAGGGGGAGGGGCAACACAATACTACATATACATGAAACCTTCATGAGGTGAGCTAGTTGCGAGAGGCATGTGCCACATCAAAAATTTATGCATGCATGGTACTGAAATATCACACCACCACCTTAGTTGGGACACACACACGTGGTCGCGATTGATACTTGTGATCTGCGTTGGGTTTTTCCCCGAAGAGGAGAGGATGATGCATCATGGTATAGATAAGTATTTCCCTCAGTGAGAAACAAGGTTATCTAACCAATAGGAGAACCGTGCAATTTCCCGTCTTCAGGGACTACACACAAAAGAGCACACACTTGCACCCAACGCACGCAAGAGGGTTGTTAATCCCCTTGAACTGATTACTTGCAAGTAGTAAGTAGTGATAGATAGATAGATGAAATATATTAAATATAAAAAGTAAATACAAATAATAAAAGGCAGCAAGGTATTTTGTATTTTGTAAATATATTTTTGAATAGAACCGGGGTCCATAGTTTTCGCTAGAGGCTTCTCTCTCGTAGAAAGCATACGATGGGTAAACAAATTACTGTCGGGCAATTAACAGAAAATCGCATAGTTATGAAATATTTATTCATGGCAATGATCATTACGTATAGGCATCACAACCGCAAGCAAGTAGACCGACAGCTGCATGCATCTACTACTACCACCCCACCCATTGATCGATATCCAACATGCATCTAGAGTATTTAGTAAAACAAAGCAATGCTTGGAGAATAATGACATGATGTAGACAAAGAAAATCCAATTATTATAAATCAACCCCATCGTTTTATCCTTAGTGGCAGAAATACAAACACGTGTCTTGCCCCCTACTTTATCATTGGGATGTAAAGCACCGCAAGATTGAACCCACTACAACACACCCCACTCACTAAAGATAGATAAATCTGGTCGGTCAAACGAAATCAATAGATCAGAGAGAATTACGAAGCTATCACAATCATGCATATACGAATTTAGAGATGACTCAAATATCTTTCATGAATAATCTAAACATAAACCCACAATTCATCGCATCCCAACAAACTCACCGCACAAAGTGATTTCATAAGATAGCTCACCACAAGAATCGCGGTGATCATGTCAATGAAGAACATATATAGAGAGAGAGATAGCCATATAGGTACTTGATGGGGTTATATTCCTAGGGTAGGGTCATAGGCCTGCCCAATGGGTCCTACCCAAGGACTACCCTTCATAAGGGATAAGGCCCTTAGTCAGTTCCGACTGAATTAAGGACTTCCCATCATCCAGTCGGTGACGATTCCTACATCATCCAGTCGGAGATGAGCATTCGGAGCGTATCAAACTTACCGACTGGATTCCACTCTGTACATCGTAACCCCCCTGGAGGGCAACGGTCATACGTTTCCATGTACCTTTATTAGCATTTAAGACATACGTTACCTGTAACGTAGGCATTTATTCGCCACTACTCCACCCCTGTGCACCGAACCGTTGTGAAGGGCAGCGCACTCTATATAAGCCGCCCTTTCCCACTGGACCAGGGGTTAGCAATTCACTGTAATCCATATTCCACTCGACAACAAGCTCCCAAGAGCACTGAGACGTAGGGCTTTTACCTCCACCGTAGAGGGGCCTGAACTCATACAACCTCGCCGTAGCTAAGGCTCTGCCCATCCTTTCGTACCCTACACATCTACTGTCAGACTTATACCCACGACAGTTGGCGCCCACCGTGGGGCAGGCGTCTAAGCGACTTCCGACCAGTTTGCGACTACATATTTTCGTCATGTCGTCCGGTGGTGATTTGAGCATGTGTCGCGAGATCCTCTTTGGCGCTCTCTCCTTCATCGTCGACAATTCGGCATGGCTTTAGGATGCCCCTCTTGACGTCGAGGCGCTCCCTAGTCGCGGGGCTACGCACTTCCGTGTCGGCGCCCGCGGCATCCTTCTTCTCCAGGAGTCGGCGCCGGTGTCGACCTTCGCCCCTGACGCGCGCCACAACAAGCGGTCTCGCCGTCCGCGGCTCCAGCGTTGGGTGCAACACGCCCAGGCGCGCCAGAGCGCGTCTTCACAAGTGGCGGTCCTCGAGTCGGTTGTAGTTGCGCCGCCGTCCCAGTGCTCGGACTCAGTTCCGACTGAGTTTCCTTCCGAGTACGTGGGTCGCGGGCCTGCAGCCGAAGTGCACATGGCCAACTCCCATGAAAGCCCCCGCCAAACCGGCCCGAACGAGCATGAGGTCGGCGAAACCTCCGACGCTCGCCGTCAGCCCCGCCGTTCTGCCAGTCGACGCACTCGTCAGAGCAACGTGGAGGTGTTCCGCACACCCGTCCTCAACCTGGCTGCCGCCGCCAAGATAGCAGATTCCCTCCAGCCGACTGATTCAGAGGCTGGCAGAGGGATCGAACAGATCCGTGCCCTGCTGCACACGGCACAGCAGCAAAATTCGGCGGTCTCCCAGTCGCACAACAGGATCCACAGTAGTTCTGTTCGCGCGAACACACATCGGTCAGTTCACAGCCCCGGTTCTCATCAGCGACACAAGGGAGGCAGCCGTTCCATGAATCCCGAAGATCGTCGTCGTTCACGCACCCCTCCGCGGGGTGGGCCCTACGGGCCCCGACATCATGATGATCGGCGTTCGGTCCGTGACACTTATGATCCAAGGCCCGACGCGAGGGGGCATATCGCCTAGAGGAGGGTCGATAGGGGTCGGGCCCACCGCGATGGCCACGACGTGAACCGTCCGAGTGGAAGCAGGACCATCGTCTCTGGTCCCGAGTGTTTCAGTTGAGCCATCCGTTTGGCTGACATCCCTCCCAACTTCCGATTGGCGATGGGGATCAACAAGTTTACAGGAGAATCCAAGCCAGAAACGTGGCTGGACGACTACCGAGTGGCAGTCCAGATCGGAGGAGGGGACGACCACATCACCATGAAACACCTCCCTCTGATGCTCGACGGCTCGGCACGAGCGTGGCTGAACCAGTTGGCTCCCTCAAGCATCTACAACTAGGCAGATCTGGCCCGAGTCTTCATCAAGACCTTCGAAGGGACGTGCAAACGCCCTGCTGGTCTCGTGGAGCTCCACCACTGTGTCCAGAAGCAGAATGACCCCCTGCGCGATTTCATTCAGTGTTGGACGACCCTCTACCACACGGTGGAGAACGTCACAGAGCACCAAGCAGTCTGCGCCTTCAAGGCAGGCGTGCGGTACAGAGATTTGTACCTGAAGTTCGGTCGAACAGGCGACATCTCCATGAGTAAGATGATGGAGATAGCGGAACGCTATGCAAATGGCGAAGAAGAGGACCGCATTCGTAGCGGCAAGCACAAAACAGTCGCCGATGGAGATGGGAACAGCACTCGGAAGCAGAAAAAAAAAAGCTCCGTCCACTCCGCAGGCAGAGGCCGCAGCTGTTACCAATGCCAAGTTCAAGGGCAAGGGGAAGGCTCAGTTCACCCCCAAGAAGAAGCAATTCGGAAACCCCATCCTGGACCAGCCATGTCCAATTCACACGAAGATGGATGAAGAGGGCAACGCCATATATCCGAAGCATACCACTCGGCAATGTCGCCTCCTGATTGAGGGGTTCGGCGAAGGGCAACCGAGTGAAAAGGGCAATGAACAGGATGAGGAAGACAAGGAGGATCCGTTCCCCCAAGTCCATGCAACACTGATGATTTTTGCTTACGTTGAGAGCAAGAGTCGACTGAAGCTGGTGAACAGAGAGGTGAACATGGCCACGCTGACCAACCCCACATTCCTCAAATGGTCTCAGAGTGCGATCACCTATGACCAGTCGGATCATCCAGCACACGTACCCACCCCAGGGAGGCAGGCTCTGGTCATCGACCCGATGGTGGAAGGAGTCCGACTGCGCAAAGTCCTCATGGACGGCGCCAGCGGCTTGAACATCATGTACGTTGACACTCTCAAGGGGATGGGCATTCCGATGTCTAAACTTAGCGAGAGCAGCATGCAGTTCCATGGAGTCGTCCCCGGACGAAAGGCCAAGTCACTCGGCCAAATCACGTTGGACGTCGTTTTAGGCTCCGCCAAGAACTTCCGCAAGGAAAAGCTGACGTTCAAGGTGGTAGACTTCCAGAGTGCTTACCACGCAATTCTGGGCCGCCCGACGTATGCGCGTTTCATGGCCCGTCCATGTTACGTGTACCTGAAGCTGAAGATACCAGGCCCAAAAGGTGTGATCACTATCACCGGCAATCGGCAGCGGGCCGAGGAGTGTCTGCAGCAGGGATCGAGGATTGCCGATCAGCAGATGGCTGTCCTCGAGCTTGACGAGTACAAGAAAACAGTCGACCCCGCTGACTTGATGCGTTCGAAGAAGCCAGCTTCGGAGTCCGCATTCCAGTCAGCGGGAGAGACGAAGAAGGTCAGCATCCACCCGACGGACGACACCGCTGCCCCGACGAACATCTCCACCACCCTCGATCCTAAATAGGAAGCCGACCTCATCCAATTCCTCCATGAGAACTAGGACATTTTTGCATGGAAGCCTGCTGACATGCCAGGTGTACCCAGGGAGTTGGCTGAGCACCGACTGCATGTGGATCCTGCGGCTCGGCCTGTCCGAGAACGCGTGCGTCAGTCCGCCGCGCACAAGAGGAAGGCAATCGGAGAAGAGGTGGCTAAGCTTTTGGCAACCAACTTCATTCGCGAGGTACACCACTCCGAGTGGCTCGCCAATGTCGTCATGGTGCCCAAGAAGGACAAGTCTCTCTGAATGTGCATCGACTTCAAGCATCTCAATAAGGTCTGCCCGAAAGACCATTTCCTGCTCCCCCGCATCGATCAAATTGTTGACTCGACTGCGGGCTGCGAGCGTTTGTCATTCCTTGATGCCTACTCGGGCTATCATCAGATCCGTCTGTATGGCCCCGATGAATTAAAAACAGCCTTCATCACCCCATTCGGGTGCTTCTGCTACATCACTATGCCATTTGGTTTGAAGAATGCAGGAGCAACCTTTATGCGCATGATCCAAAAATGCCTCCTCGACCATATCGGTCGGAATGTGGTGGCGTATATGGATGATATCGTAGTCAAGTCACGCAAAGGTTCTGACCTGCTGACTGACTTGGCAAAAACATTCGCCAACCTTCGTAGGTACGATATCAAGCTCAACCCAGCCAAGTGTTCATTCGGTGTTCCCAGCGGAAAGTTACTCGGTTTCTTCGTTTCCAAACGAGGGATCGATGTCAACCCCGAAAAGATCGGGACCATTGTCCGCATGGAGCGGCCGGTCAGAATACACGATGTTCAAAGGCTCATGGGTTGCCTAGCGGCTTTGAGCAGGTTTATAAGTCGACTCGGCGAGAAGGCACTTCCTCTGTACCGATCATGAAGAAATCAGATACTTTCGAGTGGACAGACGAAGCCCAAATCGCATTCGACGACCTCAAAGTCCTACTTTCCACCCAGCCGGTTCTTACTGCTCCGCTCAGTAAAGAACCACTTCTTCTGTACATCGCGGCTACAAATCAAATCGTCAGCACTGTTCTCACAGTCGAGCGAGAAGAAGAAGGCAAAGCATACAAGGTTCAGCGGCCAGTGTTTTATGTATCCGAAGTCCTGACTCCTTCCAAGCAAAGGTATCCCCATTATCAAAAACTTATCTACGGGATTTACATGACTGCGAAGAAGGTGGCTCATTATTTTCAATACCACTCGGTGTTCGTCGTTTCTGATGCTCCGTTGTCGGAAATCCTACACAATCGGGACGCATCGGGCCGAGTGGCGAAGTGGGAAATGGAGATGTTATACTCTGACATCAAGTTTGAGGCTAAGAAAGCTATAAAGTCTCAAGCTCTGGCTGACTTCATAGCAGAATGGGTAGAACAACAGCAACCGACCCACATCTACTCGGCTCATTGGACAATGTTCTTCGATGGGTCCAAGATGTTGAATGGCTCCGGCACTAGCGTTGTGATCATATCACCAAAAGGTGACAAACTCAAGTATGTGTTGCAGATACACTTTGATTCCTCCAACAATGAGGCAGAGTATGAGGCTCTCCTTTATGGATTGCGCATGGCCATCGCACTCGGCGTCCGTCGCCTGATGGTCTATGGCGATTCAGATTTGGTGGTTAATCAAGTGATGAAGGAGTGGGACGTCAGGAACCCCACCATGACCACATACTGCAATGCAGTGAGGAAGCTCGAGAAAAAGTTTGAAGGTCTGGAACTCCACCATGTTCCGCGACTGAAAAACCAAGCAGCTGATGAGTTGGCAAAACTCGGATCCACTCGGAGACCAGTCCCGAGTGACGTCTGAATCGAGCACCTCCACCTTCCCTCAGTTAAAGAAGATCCTTTCACAGAGGAACCAGTACAACCAAAGAGCTCGACAGATCCGACTAAAGTCGAAGTCCCTGCTGTGGTTGATTTGGTCATGGAAATTCTTGCTATCATCCCCGATTGGACTGTGCCGTTTATTGCATACATCCTGAGGCAAGAATTACCAGAAGACGAAGTCCAAGCCAGACAGATCGTCCGCAGGTCAAAGTCATTCACTGTCATTGATGGCCAGTTGTACAAAGAAGGTGTTTCAGGCGTCCTTCAACGATGCATCTCCCCTGAGGAGGGACAGTTAATCCTGGAAGAAATTCACTCGAGAACCTGCGGTCATCACGCCTCCTCAACGGCAATCATCGCCAAAGCATTCAGAGCTGACTTCTTCTGGCTGCAGGCGAATGAAATGGCGAAGGATATGGCCGACCGATGCGAAGGCTGTCAGTTCTACTCTAAAAAGTCCCACAAGCCAACATCTGCGTTGAAGACAATCCCTCTTGTTTGGCCATTTGCAGTATGGGGATTAGATACAGTCAGTCCGTTCAGGACAGGCCAAGGGGGATTCACACATCTGTTGGTGGCAGTCGACAAGTTCACAAAGTGGATTGAAGCCAAGCCCATCAAGAAACTCGATGCCCTTACGGCCATCAAGTTTGTCAGGGACATCATCTCCAGATTCGGGGTACCTCACAGCATAATCACTGACAATGGAACAAACTTTGACTCGGACAGATTCAAAGGTTTCTGTATAGGCCAAGGTATCCGAGTGGATTTTGCATCTGTGGCACATCCCCAAACAAACGGGCAAGCAGAGCAGGCGAATGGACTTATTCTGCAAGGTTTGAAGCCTCGACTCCTGCGAGAAGTGGGACATGCCACCGGCGCATGGGTCACCGAGTTGCCTTCGGTGCTTTGGGGTCTCCGCACAACCCCAAATAGATCTACAGGGCGATCCCCGTTCTTCCTCGTTTACGGAGCAGAGGCAGTCCTTCCGAGTGACTTACTTCACAACGCTCGACGAGTTGAACTCTTCTCCGAAGCTGAAGCAGAGCAAGCAATGCAAGACGGAGTGGATCTTCTAGAGGAGGAGCGCGAGATGGCACTGACTTTCTCAACCATTTATCAACAAGATCTGCGGCATTTTCACGCGCGACACGTCAGGAGTCGTACTTTCCAAGCAGGCGACTTGGTGCTCCGAGTGGATCAGCAGAGACCTCCCAAGTTGGCTCCCGCCTGGGAGGGACCCTTCATCATCTCCAAGGTGCTGAACAACGGAGCATATCGACTCTACAACCTTGACAGGGAAACGGACGAGCCGCGAGCATGGAACGGAGATCTCCTGAAGCGCTTCTACACGTGACCGTCGACTGAAGCAATGTAAATAACAAGTATCGTTGAAGTATTACAAAGCAGATTGAGTTTTTTGCAGATTCAAAATCCTTCCGCGTTCGCAGACCCCGGTCTTAAAAAAAACTTAGCTGCGAACCAGAATCGCCTATATATAAACTTTCTTCGAGTGTGCACTAAACGTCGCACTCGGGGACTTAGCTGCGATCCAGAATCGCCTAAGTATAAACTTTCTCCGAGTGTGCACTAAACGTCGCACTCGGGGACTTAGCTGCGATCCAGAATCGCCTAAGTACAAACTTTCTCCGAGTGTGCACTAAACGCCGCACTCAGGGACTTAGCTGCGAACCAGAATCGCCTAAGTATAAACTTTCTCCGAGTGTGCACTCAACGTCGCACTCGGGGACTTAGCTGCGATCCAGAATCGCCTAAGTATAAACTTTCTCCGAGTGTGCACTAAACGTCGCACTTGGGGACTTAGCTGCGATCCAGAATCGCCTAAGTACAAACTTTCTTCGAGTGTGCACTAAACGTCGCACTCGGGGACTTAGCTGCGATCCAGAATCGCCTAAGTACAAACTTTCTCCGAGTGTGCACTAAACTTCGCATTCGAGGACTTAGCTGCGATCCAGAATCGCCTAAGTACTAAATTTCTCCGAGTGTGCATTAAACGTTGCACTCGGGGACTTAGCTGCGATCAAGAATCGCCGAAGTACAAATTTTCTCCGAGTAAGCACTAAACGTCGCACTCGGGGACTTAGCTGCGATCAAGAATCGCCTAAGTACAAACTTTCTCCGAGTGTGCACTAAACATCGCACTCGGGGACTTAGCTGCGATCAGGAATCGACTAAGTACAAACTTTCTCCGAGTGTGCACTAAACGTCGCACTCGGGGATTTAGCTGCGATCAAGAATCGCCTAAGTACAAATTTTCTCCGAGGGTGCACTAAAAGTCGCACTCGGGGACTTAGCTGCGATCAAGAATCGCCTAAGTACAAATTTTCTCCGAGGGTGCACTAAAAGTCGCACTCGGGGACTTAGCTGCAATCAAGAGTCGCCTAAGTACAAACTTTCTCCGACTATGCACTAAACGTCGCACTCGGGGACTTGTCTGCGATCAAGAATCGCCTAAGTACACAATTGCCTTCGAGTGTATCCTACAGATCCACTCGGAGATTCAGCAGACCCTCAATGAGGCTCATGCAGATGTCAAGACAACTGACAATTACATAAGTAGTAGAACCTCATTGCGGCTCATGTAGATGTCAACACAACTGACAATTACATGAGTAACAACTCGCTCCGAGTACGACCTTACAGTCGCACTCCAAGACTTAGCCGCGATCACGAATCGCCTAATTACACAATTGCCTTCGAGTGTATCTTACAGATCCACTCGGAGACTCAGCAGACCCTCAGTGAGGCTCATGCAGATGTCAAGACAACTGACAATTACATGCTCCGCATGTTTGCCATTGGCTTCACCAAGAAACGCCAAACAAAAACCACGTGCCAAAATCGTGTCAACAACTCTTTGGCAAAGGAAGAGCAAAAGATTCGATTCAAATTCAAAGTTCGTCTAAAGATAGTTGGCTCGGTGTAGATCAAGCTTATCCACACCGAACCACGAATGTGACGGCCAATAGGAGTGGCCAAAGTTTCATACAACCAACACTCGGCATACCGAGGTAAAAGCTTTCTCAAGCATCGTCATGACTGGCACTGGGACTGGCAGGCTCCACGAAAGTGTCGAGGTCGATCCCGTCTGCGATGCGAGTGGCGCTCTCAAGGAAGGTCTCCATGAAATCTTCGAATCGAAGCTTTTTGGTGTTGGCGACTTGCAACGCCTTCAACTTCTCTTCGCGAGCCTCCTTGTAGTGCACTCGGACCAGCGACAGCGCCACGTCCGCACCACAGCGAGCCGCGGACTTCTTCCACGCCTGCACTCGGTTCGGGACCTCCTCCAGCCAAGTCATCAACCCTTCCATCTCTTGCCGCGACTCGTCTTCGGGCCACAACTCTTTGTCGATTCGGCCGACGACCTCTCTCGGTCGACCGATGAAAGGTCCCACTTTGCCCAGGCGAATGTGCGCTCGGAGCATGTCTCGATTGGCGTCCTCGCCGAGTGGAACGTTCGGAAGAACCGACCGCTCAACGTCAGCTGCTTCAGCCTCAGTGTCCATGCAAAAATCTGCAAAGACAAGACGAGCAAAAAGTAAGCGCAGAATGAAATACACAGTCAAGAGGCACTCGGAAAAACAGAACTTACCACCGAGAAGTGCAATCATCTTCCTTGCCCAGTAACTGACGTACTTCTCCTGTGCTATGCACCGCCTGTTCATCACTCGCATCTGTCCCATCAGCTCGGTTCTTTATTTCCCCATTTTCTCCATTTCGGCCACCAATGCCTTGTTTGCCTCACGAGATCCTCCAAGGACTTCTCTCGTTCAGCGAGAACACCCTTCATACCAGCCAAGGAAAGCATTGCTGCATCCAGTTCCGCAGCAAACTGAATCTTTTCAGCCTTCAGAGTGTCGTACGATGATCCCATCTCACAAGTCTTCTGCAAGTCAGCGCCAAGAGATGATCAGACAAATTCAACAAGTACAACAATAAAAACTCGAAGTTCTTCAGACCCCTACCGACGCAAGCAGTCGACAGCGGTCTCGGGGACTACACCCAGTGGGCTCACTAAGAGTGACCCCACTGGAATGAAGCTCAAACAGGTCCGCCCTATTGAGATACATAACAAAAACAAGCCTACGAGGCTACTACTACCCGACCTGAGTAAAAATTACTCTCAGGGACTAATCCACTAGGTCCACTCAGAGTGCCCCCATCGGTAACATTCGATCAGATTAGGTTTAATCTGATCAACTTACAGAAAATGTATATAAAGACAACTGCCGGTGCAAGAACTCGACAGAAGTCTCGGGGACTACACCCACTGGGTTCACTAAGAGTGAACCCACTGCAAAATAATCATACTGCATCCGAGTATATTGCTTAAACACCCACTGGGTTACAAGAGGAAAGTAATTACTTGCTAGCCCACTTACTCGGATATCTTCCCGGAGTCCCAAGCTTCGCTTGTACACAGATGCGATGGAGTCGTACGCTCTCTTGGCATCACCCGCCATCAACTCCACCTGCACCATGGCCCCCTTAGCAGCTCCCACCTGATCTTCTGGGAGGCGTTGGATGTCGTACTGGATAGTCGATGGACCTGGTACCACAAGAGACTCCTTGGGCATCCCAAGTCCTGCTCCAGTCGGCTCAGCAGCGATGAGCGCCGTTTCAGTCGACGGCATCGTCTCGGCTGGCGGCGCGTCCATGGCGGGAGTAGTAACAGATGGAACAGCCTCAAGGACAGGCACCGCAGCTTGCTCGGACCTCTTCTGGTCGTCCTCCTCCACGAGAATCACCTCTGAAGGAAACCCGACTAAACGACGTGAGACCACAGAAAAAAGGCAAGACCAAAGACAGAATTTGTGAAACAATAATGTAAGCTCTCGGAGTCGCCACGACGTACCTTGCTGGGATGTGACGACGTTGTCCGTATCCATGGGATCGTCCCCCTGGCGTGGCAGAGAAGTGGCAGAGGTGGCAGCTCTGTCGAGTAAAATTCACTCGACCAATAAGCATGAGTCCAATCAAATACTGGAAGAAGATAGAAGAATACACTTACGCTGAGGCGACAGGAACGGTGATCCTCATCTGCGGCAAAGCCTTTCGAGGCTTGGATCCACTCGGTCTGGCCACCTTAGAGGGCTGGCCCGCGGGCTCAGCAGCAGAGTCCCTGGTCCTCTTTGTGCTCCGAGCACTCAGAACCACGGGAGAAGCTGGCGAGGCACTCGGAACCACAGGAGGAGCTGGCGGGGCACTTGAGGCCGCTGGAGGAGCCGACGGAGCCATGGGTTCATGGAGGCGTTTAGTTCGAGGCTCTGGTGGTGGGGGTGGCGAGCTTTGTTCCTCATCTTCCCCCCTTCTTCTCCGGACTCCTCCTCCGTCTCTCCACTGTCGGAGACGTACTCGACGCTCTCCACGCTGCCCTCCTGGCTACCTTCATCTTCCTCAGCCGGATTCCCGTTCGAGACAGCAGAAAACCATTTGGTCCACGCCTGCACGAGATACAGTCGACAACATCAGACGTCAGACAGTGATACATCAAAAAGCAATAAATCTAAGACAATTATGTGCACTCTACAAGTTATACTCACCTCATTCGGAGGAGGGTTGTCCGCACGGAAGGGCTTCACTCGCCGGGCTCCTCTGGGGTTATCACAGGCGCATGTGATGTTGAGGACCCATGACGCCACAAGCTCCCCGGTCACGCACTCGGGGTAAGTCCGAGTGGAGTCCTCAGGCCCCGTATAGTGCCACATGGCGTGGTGTCGAGCTTGCAAAGGCTGGATACGCCGACCCAGAAAAATCTCCAGCAAATCTATGCCAGTGACCCCCTTTCGGACGATCTCTACTAGCGCATCAACCAGAGGCTGGATCTGGATCTTCTCCATCTTCGTGAGCGCAAGCTGCCTAGGCGGAGCCGGTCGGTCTAAGCTAAAAGGTGGCAGACCAGTTGCGGCATTCGGGCAAGCAACGTCCTGGCAATAAAACCAAGTCGACTGCCAGTTCCTAACAGATTCGGACAACTGAAGAGAGGGATAGCTACTTTTGTTTTTCTTTTGGAAGCCTAAGCCTCCACAGAGCTGGAGGAGGTGAGTTTTGTCATCCGACTGGCTAAGTCTTTTGATGGTTTGAGATCTAGCAGAGAAGATGTGTTTAAAGAGCCCCCAATGGGGAGGACAGTCGATAAAACACTCGCACAACACGACGAAGGCAGAGAGATGAGCTATTGCGTTGGGAGGAAAATGGTGGAGCTGCGCCCCGAAGTGGTTCATTATACCTCTGAAGAATGGATGAGGAGGCAGAGAGAAGCCTCGGTGCATGTGACTAGGCAGCAAGACGCGCTCCCCCTCCTGGGGCGCCGGCTCCGTCTCTCCCTCCGTCGGCAACCTCCACGTATTGTGCTCGATCATTCCATGCTCCACCAGCTCCAGCATGTCCTCCTCCGTCACCGTGGAGGGGAGGAAATCCCCCTGGATCCAACCCGCCGGCAGTGCTCGCTGTCGCCGCTGAGCAGGAGCCGCCGCCTTCTTCTTGTTCCGCGCCTCGAGCTTGCTCGTCTGCCCCTTCGTCATGGCGGAGGCTGTAGATCCGCGGAGGAAGAAGGGAAGGAAGGAGCTCGGGATGCGCAGGAGGTCACGAGAGAAGCGGGGCAAGTGCGAGATGTCAGCCAAGTGCAACGAAAAACCCTCGCTGTAGAGGTTTAAATAAGGTTCCGACTGGGTCACTAGCAAGTGGCCCCGAAATCTTATCCCCCGACCGGTCGCTGCGATATTAGTGGAGGAGATGAAGGTGCGGAAATCGAGGTGGCAGATACTACTCGATTACGATGTCGTCATCCCTGCCGAGCGCGCGGCAACCGAAATTTGAGGATCCCAGAAAATCTGCCGCTGTCAGTTGACTGGTCACGTCAAAAGATTCCACGGAAGCACTCGGTCCCTGACGGTTCGTTTCACAAATACATCCACTCGGATCACTGGTCAAGAGGATAAATTGGATCGAGGCAAACAACGCCAAAGTCGCATCCATACCACTCGGATCCGTGCTCCAAGCGTCGCTTCGTCGTTCCAACCCCAATCCATTCGGGGACTAATGATGGGGTTATAGTCCTAGGGTAGGGTCATAGGCCTGCCCAATGGGTCCTACCCAAGGACTACCCTTCATAAGGGATAAGGCCCTTAGTCAGTTCCGACTGAATTAAGGACTTCCCATCATCCAGTCGGTGACGATTCCTACATCATCCAGTCGGAGATGAGCATTCGGAGCGTATCAAACTTACCGACTGGATTCCACTCTGTACATCGTAACCCCCCTAGAGGGCAACGGTCATACGTTTCCATGTACCTTTATTAGCATTTAAGACATACGTTACCTGTAACGTAGGCATTTATTCGCCACTACTCCACCCCTGTGCACCGAACCGTTGTGAAGGGCAGCGCACTCTATATAAGCCGCCCTTCCCCACTGGAGCAGGGGTTAGCAATTCACTGTAATCCATATTCCACTCGACAACAAGCTCCCAAGAGCACTGAGACGTAGGGCTTTTACCTCCACCGTAGAGGGGCCTGAACTCATACAACCTCGCCGTAGCTAAGGCTCTGCCCATCCTTCCATACCCTACACATCTACTGTCAGACTTATACCCACGACAGTACTAACTACGGACCCGTAGGTCTATGCTGAACTACTCACACATCACCATGGGACAACAAATTTAATGTAGCGGCACTTCGTGATTGATCTCTCCTCCAAAACCTCACCAGAACAGGGCTCCAGATGATCACACGATGGAACAGAGACTTGCAGTTGTGGGGAAAGTCTTTCAGGAGGCTCCCTAGGGTTTTTGGTGTAATAGGGAATTTATAGGACACAGAGGGGCACTAGATGCTAAGGGGGTGGCCCCAAGCCATCAAGGCGGCCACCCCCTTGGGCGCATCCTGTTGGCTTGGCAGCACCCCGTGGGGCCTCCGACCTCCTTCCAAAGCTTCGAGGTCCTTATTTGTCCACAAAAAAATATCAAAAAGTTTTGAGGTATTTGGACTTTGTTTGGTACAATATTCATGAAAAGGAAAAAACATGTAGAAAACATCAACTCACACTTGGCGTTGGGTAAATAGGTTAGCGCTTAAAAATAATATAAAACAACAAGTAAATGCCTAAAAAGCATCCTAGAACGATAATATAATAGCATGGAATAAGCAAAAATTATAGATACGTTGGAGACGTATCAGCGGCCTCACCCATCTCGTGAAGTTTTTGAGACGCGTCCGTCCATGGGCCCGCACAGTCTACCCTTAGAACTAAAACATGGGTGGGTGGGGGTGTATTTCTATTGGTTTTGTGTTATGGTTGGGTGAGATTGCAGTCCTAGTATAAGTGCATACGTTCATATATTGTAGCTACCATACCCTCCCACCAACTCGAAGTGGGGGCGCATAAGCCATAAGTACCATGCGCTCTACGACGCATTGTGTGTCACATGAAAGTTGTGCAATCCGTATTTGAATAACAAACCTTTCCACAAATACATTTGGTCCACAAGCATGTGCGTTTGTGCTATGACCCTAGATATATCGCATTTATTTTCCAACATTGTTACATAAATGGGAGAAGAGTCTTTTTTAAACTTCAATATAAGACCAGTCGGATGAGACAACTATGTGCGATTGTGTAGCCTGTAGACACGATTCCCGCATGCTAACTGTGTGCCACGCTTGTGATTATCACGTAACTACAGTTAACCTTTGGACCAAACCACCTAGAGAAATCTTAAAAATAGCTACCCGCCTTGACCAACTTAAAAATGAACGGTTGCACGGTTTTTTCTCTTTGAATTGGACACAGGTATTATGTTTGGGCCATTTGCGATGTTAGTTCCTCCGGTGCCACTTCAAAGTGTTTGCAAAATATTTAGTTCTCCTAGCTTTTCACTCCCTCCAAGTAAAATTTACAATAGCCGAGGCATTTCCTCAAACACCACCTAGGCTCCTCCTACCCCCACCCCCACACAACTCCTCCCTCACTCGAACCCTAGCTACCTCACCGCCGCCCTTGCCCCGCTTCTACAGTCAACCTCTCCTGCTCTCACCGTGCAGGTTACCAACCCATCTTTGTAACCTCGCCATCCTAAATTTCTTAGATGGCGACTACTAAACACCCCCTTCCTCACAGACCCCCACCCCCACCGCAGACTGTTGTAGCCTAATCCAGCTACTCTTCGAGGGGAGCTCGAGGAGCTAATGGCCAAAAAGAGGTATATCACGGCCTGGCCACTGGATGATGGCGTGGTGGTCGCACGGAAGCTGACTACGATGATGAGGTGACCGCCGAAACCGCTGATGAAGATAACTACGGTGACGAGGTGGCCGTCGAGGCCGCCGAGGAAGCTGACTACGATGATGAGGTGGCCTCCAAGGCCGCCAGGTAATCTAACAATGTTGAGATTGCAAGACAACGGGTTCCCATATGGATGCATATCAACGCAGCCGTCTATGACATCGAGCTTGTTGATAGTGGCGGCTTCACGTGGGCTGTGTCACAGGTTAAGTGGCCATCCCCCAACCCCGTGGGTTCAACCCCCGCCGACCTCATACATGGCCCAACCGTTGATCTCCTCTACTCTCCTGTCAAGAATTTGGCTTCCTTCATCGCCATCGAGCCCCTTTTGTCATTTCTGGAGGACACATTCTATGGTGGTTGCTTTGCATCGTCAGCTGCCATGTCAGACCTCATCGACGATGCCTACACCGGCAAGGGACCCTATCTGTCTCTTCCAAGGGGAAAGATCCCATCCATGATATCAGGGAGGGCCCCCTGTAGTCGTGCTCTTCCAAGGGGAAGAAGCCCATCTGCAACAACAGGGAGCACACCCAAAACTAGTGCTCTTCTAATGGGAAGGAACCCATCTCTGACAGGTGAGGAAAGCCATGTCATGTTTAATTATTTCACTCATGATAAATGTATGGACTGTGCAATTGAATTTCATCAATACCTATTTCAAAAGCGATATATGGTTCCTTTAAACCTGGTGTAGTTAGCACATGCATTGTTTATTTCAGGTCTTTCACATGTGATTTTCAGTTATACAATTTGATGTTTAAGCACCAACTATGTTCTATGCAATTTCAAAAATACACTATGAATGCCTATTTTTGGTTTCTATTAAGCCTGTTGTAGTGAGCATATGCCTTGTTTAACTATTTTTTCCTTGCTCGGTTGTTTGTAGTAGGCATATGTCCAGATTCAATTGCTATATAGTATGCCTTGTTTATTTCAGTATTCACATTGTGAAGTTCTATATGTGCAAGTACATACTTTCCAGTTCAATTTCATCACACCAGTTTCAACGACCATATGTGATTCCTATTAAGCCTAGTGTTGTGGTTTTATCACGAGAGATGTCCTAGAGATAGGACTAAGTCGAGGAGCCATCACAACCAGGTGGTTGCTTGGATGGGCTTGATCGGGAACGAGAGACAAAGGTTTACCGAGGTTTGGCCTCTGCGGTGGAGGTAAAAGCCTATGTCCCGCTTTTTTGTGTTATTGATGATGATCTCGATTACAAGGGTGCGGAATCGCTAACCTAGTTCTCGAGGATTTCTTACTTTCCCTTTCTCTATCATGGGCTCCCATTTATATATAGGTCGAGACCCTGAGATTACAATAGAGTCTGGGTCGTACCACAACCCGCCTCCTAATCTAAATCCTACTCATCTTTATCTCTGATGTATAGAAAATACCTTGCACTTCCTTATATTAGCTCGTCTGCCAAGCATTGTCCTACGAGCCAGCCTTTTTGGATGAGCCGCCTCCTCGGCTTTGGTCCTCTCGGCTTTCATGGCTCATGCTACGACTACACCACTGGAGCCGCCGCCTTGATAGCCGGGTCATCTTACCGGTGGGTCATCTTGTGGGGAATACCCCCAACATTAGCCCCCAGTTTAGCTTGGGTTTACTCATGTTATTCTTCATCTTCAACAATGAAAGGAAAACCTTAACCGTGGAATTTAAACTTGAGCTTTGTCCTTAAGCCGACATTTCTCTTCTCTTTGCTGCTTGAACCTTTGATGAGGTCAATACTAGCTAGGTTGTTTCTACCTTCTCTAAGACTTAGTCTTTTTCTCATAGGCACCACCATGACATCATCTCGTTGTCTCCTAACTTTGGAATGCCATCATGGCGAATCTTATAAACAAACCATCAATTCTGGTTTGGCGTGGAAATACAAGCATCTTCATAGCCACGATTTGCCATAACATCCCATTTTCACCGTGTCGTTTCGGGTTTCCCCTTATAAATAGTCTAGCCACCCCTCTTCACCTTTTTTACATCGTCTTCTTCCTTTCGCCTCTAGTGACGTTCTCGAGCCCGCTGATACGTCCACTTTGCATCATGAATTATTATTGATATGTTTGTTATTCTTGTCCATTATTCCCCGTTATCATACAATTCTTATGTCCATTCTCTCTGAATATGCAAGGTACACCACAAAGAGGGAACCAAAATTCTGGACCGGGAAACCGAGAAAAAGGCAGAAAAATCAACGTGCTACAAATGAGCTAAAATTTCATGAAGAATTTTCTGGAATATTTCAAAATTATTGGGCCAAAAATATATCAGAGAGGGGACACCTGTTGGACCCAAGGCAACAGGGCGCGACCACCCCCTAGCCACACCCTGATGCCTTGTGGGCCCTATGCTAGTGCTCTCACGTCTCTCTTCTCCTATATGGTGTGTTTTGACCTAGGAAAAACCATCAGCAACCTTTCGAGATGAATCACCGCTTTCTCGAGGCGGAAACCTAGGGAAAGGCACTTTTGCTCTCCAGTAGAGAGATTATGCCAAGGAAACTTCCCTCCTGGAGGGGGATAATCGAAGCCATCGTCATCACCAATGCTTCCTATGTGGGAGGACCAATCTACATCAATATCTTCACCAGCACCATCTCATCTCTTGTATCCAATCTTTGTCTCAAAACCTCAGATTGATATGTGTGGGGTAATAGTTGTGTTGATTACATCTTGTAGTCGATGATTGTTGGACTACTTTGTGGAAGATATTATGTTCAGATCCTTAACTATTATTATTACACCTATGATCTTGAACATGTCGATGAGGTGTGAGTAGTAACTATTGTTCCTGAGGACACGGGAGAAGTCTTGTTATAAGTAATCATTTAAAGTTGGTATGCGTTTGATATTTTGATGATAGGTATGTTGTTACTTCTCATAGTGGTGTCATGTGAACATCCACTACATGACACTTTACCATGTTATGGGCCTAATGGAAGTCATTCTGCAGTAACAAGTATATGATGGGTTGTGTGAGTGACAAATATTGAACCTGAGTTTATGCGTTGCTTCATGAGAGGCTGATTTGGATCCGCACATTTAATGTTATGGTTGGATTTATTTTAATTCTTCTTTCATAGTTGCGGATGCTTGCGAGATAGGGTAATCATAAGTTGGTTGTTTGTTCAAGTAAGAACAACACCTTAACACCGATCCACCCACATATCAAACTATTCAAGTAGTGAACGGATGAACATTATTAGACAGAAATTCCAATGTGTCCTCGGGGGCGCTTGCTTTATATAAGAATAATTTCACGCCTGTCCTTTGCTACAAAAAGTATTGGGCTACCTTGTTGCACCTTTAATACTATTGTTACTTGTCACTTGTTACGAATTATCTTGCTACAAAACTATCTATCACGGTTACTTACAACACTTGCTCATAATATCTTGCTGAAAACCGCTTATCATTTCCTTTTGCTACTCGTTGGGTTTGATACTCTTACTTATCGAAAGGACTATGATTGATCACATATACTTGTTGGTCATCAAGAATCTTTTCTGGCGCCATTGCCGGGGAATTAAGTGCTTTTGTATGTGGAAATTGGCAAGGAAACATTTTCGGTACCTGTTGAAATTTACTGTTGCTTCTCACTCTGAGCGGTCACCCTTTGAGTGGCTTGTTTGGGGCATCTTCGCCCAGAACGGAAGTTGAGGAAGTAGTTACTATACCTATTGAACCTACTTAAAATATTTATTATGAGATTCCTTCGGGTATCATAGAGAAACTGTTGGCTAATCCTTATAACGGTTCAACTCATCCCAATTACAATTTGGTATATGTCGATGAGATTTGTTGATTGTTTAAGCTTCCAGATCTACTCGAAGACAAAGTTAAGACAAAAAATACCCTTTATCTTTGGAGCTAAAAGCATTAATGTGGTTCATGCTATTGGATGATATTGGATCATGGGACTGGAATTGCTTGAAGCTGAAATTTCATGAGAAGTTCTATCATATGCATCTAATTTATCATGATCGGAATTTTAATTATAATTGCTCGCCTCGTGAAGTAGAAAGTACAACTCAAGCTTGGGGGAGGCTTAAATCTGTGATGCACACTTGCCCCAACCATGATCTCTCTAGAGAATTAATTATACACAAAATTTATGCTCGTCGTCCTCATGACGATCAAGCATTACCCGATTATTGTGCTACTCGTTCTTATACGAAGGAGACTATTGAATTCATATGATTGTTTGGAAAATATTGAACGCAACTCTGAATATTGGGAATTCAATGAAGGTAAAGAGTGAGGTATAAAGATGTAACACCCCCAAAAATTGGGTTATCGATTTTTGTGTTGTTATTCCTTCCTAGCTTTTCTCTCTGTCGGGACCCCGATCCTAAACCATAGGAATCCAGCCTGTAACACATCGCATCCCTTTGCGGTCTCAAGCACGGTTAACTGCACGGCTTCCACCTTACCTTAGTCGGGAACGTTTGCGTCTTTTGACTCACGTATGCAATTGTGTCGCTAGCATTCTAGTGTCAAAGAACCCAGGTCGACATAACTAGTCATAAACTCAAGTGGCTCAACTATACAGAGACAGACATACATAACCCAGCAAAGCAGGTGTCGGTCATCAGCGAGTGTAGACGAGTCATAGCAAGCTACAAGGACTCCATACACCGCGTGACATTTCCCCGTAGGGACAGACACAACAACTAAGAAGGATACATGCTGGTCAACCAATGTGTCCGGAGCAGTAGCGAACTACCAAGGCTCGGTGGAAACACAAAGGGGCATGACATACTTGATATGCATAGATACAACAATGGCATCACAACATAACCATACAACATCACAACATTTATTTAGAAGTCTCGGAAGAGTCTTACATAATAATTTCATACAGGTAGGGGTCACACGACCCGACACTCAAGTCATACAAGAAAAGTCATACAAACCAAGCGAAAGCATTAAAGTTGTCTGAGTACACACAGTTGAAAGGAAAAGGCATAAAGCCTGACTATCTACAGATCCCTTCTAAAAGGGGTCAGGTCATACCTGGGACACCAGCTACTCGTCATCATCGAGGTCTAGGTAGAACCCACCTGTTGGCTCGTGGGTATCTTTTGCAACATTTATTAAACAAACATGAGTAAAAAGGTACTCAGCAAAACTTTAGAACAGATCTATCTACTCATGCACATGTATCAATAAAGGGGGTTGTGGGGTTTCATGCAGCAATCCAGCTTTGACTCCTGGCTAGACTAAACTACAATTTTAAATAGTTTTAAACAGCTTTGATAAGTCGTACGCGAGTCCACTACCACCACAACAATGCACCATCATGGATTCCTTTCCGTCTCCCTACGGAAATGCCATACATGATACTCACACTTATCTTGATACTTCTATGAGTAGCCATTAAAGTTATCTATGAACAACATATGTCTCCAAGTAGTCCATATCCGCGGATGCGGCTATTCGAATAGATCATAACCCTGCTGGGGTGTTTTCTTCACACACGCTCTCGCCACTTATCGCCATGTGCATGCCATGCACCTCGGCAACCTTCAAGTGGAAGCCCAACGAGGGAGTCGGCCACGACCGTTAACCATGCTAATACCTAGTCCAGGTTTATCACCTATTTGAGAGTGAACCTGCACGGCAGTCCAGCCGAAGTTTCCGCTACGACCCCAAACGATGTGCGCGGGGTTCCCAAGCCCACCATGCGGGTGCCACTTGGTACACCGTGCCACTGCCTACCGCATCACAACCAACCTCTAAGGTCAGCACCATGCACGGTCTCCAGCATGACTATAAACACCAGAAACTACTTGCAACTCCTGGACCGAGTACTAGGTGATTAATAAGCCGAGAGGGGTCGCATTACCGGAACCCGATGTGTGGTAGTATCTAGACTTGGATTACATACACGGAACTCAGTTCCTAAGGACGGTTCCAATGAAACAACCTGCCATGTACTCCTACATAGCCTTTCATCGGTACCTTTACCAAATCAGGTTCCACACTTATTCTTTGTCACTAGAACACATTCATCCATTCATGTTCATCACCCCGATGAAACACACTTGGCACAACTCTAGGCATAGCAAGCATAGCAGAATAAGACACATCATGGCTCAAGCAACTACTAGGCATGCTACGTTGCAAGGTTTGGCTATTTACTGTGACAATGACAGGTCATGCAAAGGAATAGGTTCAGCTACCGAAGTAAAGCATTTGAAATATTTGGTCCTAATGCAATAAGTGGGAGCAGGAGTGGAGCATGGGATTATATCGGGATGATCAAAAGGGTGCTTGCCTTGGTGCTCAGCAGAAGGATTAAATCCGTCAGTCGGATATTCGAACGTATCCGGAAGGGCGGAGCCTACTGAAATAGAAGCGACAATCAATATCATTCATATTCAACAATATGATGCATGATCATAGCATGAAATGAAACGTAGCATGAGCTAGTGTGGCTATGAAACCTTTGGTTTGATGCTGATTTGAATTCAAGTTCAAATATTACTTAAAGTAGGACATTTATTAAATTCCTTTAATTGATTTGACCTGATGCTGTTTCATATCTTCGTTTGTCATGCATGAAAATAGCAGCATTGTGTTCATTGAATTTTTCTGATCATTTTACATATATTATTTGTCAGATTTGGAGTTGTATTTAATTTTTTATGAATTTTCAAAGTTTCAGCATTTTCTGGAATTAATTTAATCACAGAAATAGAATTATTGCGCTAGGCTCACGACATCAGGGTCAACAGGGGCTGGTCAGGTCAAACCTGACCAGTAGGGCCCACTAGTCAGTGGCTAATCCTACGTTGACCAGAGGTTAAGTGGGGTTTGACCCACCCTGGGGCCCTTGTCAGTGGCTCTAGGGGGTGGATTAGGCTCTAATGAGCTGTCCACGTCGGCCCCCACCCGAGCTTCGCCGGAGTTGCTCTAAAACTTGCTATGGGGCTCGGATTTGAGTGTCGATAGCACTGGGAGGAAGCCTAGGCTCGGCCTCATCTAAGAGGGGCGGCGAGAGGAGCTAGGGGTGGCCGGAGTGCACCGGCGACAAGCCATGGCGGCGGCTGGAGATCGGGTTCGACGGCCACGGGGCTAGAGAGTAGGGAGAGAGGGGGAAATGGGGGAAAACACTCCGGAGCTCACGATGATGACGATGAGGGGCTCAGGCTGCTAGGGGAGGCGCTGAATCCAGTGAATCGATGACGACTTGTCGGCGGACGAAGGTGGAAGACGACGGCTTTGAGGGTGATGCAGGGCTCAGGGGATCGTTTCCTTCGGCGTGGACGACGAGTTCGACCAGGCGGAGATGATGGTGTGCTCGGGAATGCTTGCGGTGGCTGGAGGCGACGGCTAGCTCGAGCTCGAGCTCGGCTACAATGGCGGCCGAGAGGAGGGGGAGCAGGAGAGCAAATGGGGAGGGGGAAGCGCCTGGAATGGGCTCAGGAGGGTTATCCCTTTGTGGCCAGCGCAACGGGGCGGCCAGGTAGGCACCCAGGTGTGTGGCCGCGCCGGAGGAAGCGGCGGCCACCTCCTGCTGGCGACTGGCGAGGGGAAGACGACGGGGAGAAGCTGGGCTGGGCCAAGGTGAGCGACAGGTAAGACTTTTTCCATTTTCTTTCCTTTTCTAATTTCTATTAAATCACTTCTCACATTTTTTGATTTTATTTTGGCTCCAAACTATTTCTGTAAATAGTGAAAATAGTTGTGGGTGGTATGTGAATTATTTCCATGCCCACATAAATATTTCAACATTTTATGATATTCTGAAATATTTAAAAACACATATTTGGGTGAGTTCAGTGGCTTTTGTGATTTAAATAAATGTCAAATGTATTTAAAAATAAATCCACCCGTGAAAAATTGTTTCCCATATTTATCAAAAATGGTGGGCTTTTATGAAGGCCATTTTGCATTCATTGATTTATCACAAGATTTGAATTGAGTTGAATATAGAAGTGCTAGGGTTTTTCTTTGATTTCTATTTTCGTTTTTAATGCAAGAATAAAACATGAGAAAAATATTGCTAATCATCAAAAGGAAGCTAGGGATGTGACAACTCACCCCAACTCAAAATAATCTCGTCCCGAGATTTGGAAGTCATCGGGAAGAGCGCGGGATACTCAAGTCGGAGACGGTCCTCTCTTTCCTATGTTGCTTCTTTTCAGAATGATTTGACAATTGAACTTTAAGAAACTTGAGGTTTCGACATCGAGTGGTACGCTCAGCTTGATCAAGAATACGAACAGGGTATTCTCGGTATGAAAGGTTATCCTGGAGATCAAGCGTTTCGTGGTCCACTTCACGGATAGGATCCCAGAAGCAACGCCTGAGTTGGGAGACGTGGAAAACATCATGAACCTTGGAAAGATGCGGAGGAAGTTCCAATTGGTAGGCAACTTCTCCTCGTTTGGCAAGAATGCGAAAAGGACCAATGTAACGAGGAGCCAATTTGCCTTTGATACCGAAGCGTTGGGTACCCCTCAACTTCAAAGGTCACAGCCTTATGATGACGATCATATTGGCTCTTTTGACGAGATTGAGCTGTTTTCAACTTTTCACGAATAATGCGAACTTTCTCTTCTGCTTCGTGGATCATATTCGGGCCAAAGATTTGCCTCTCTCCGGTTTCTGACCAATTAAGAGGTGTTTGACATCTTCTTCCATAGAGAACTTCAAAAGGGGCTTTGCCCAAGCTTGATTGATAACTATTGTTATCAGAAAATTCGGCAAATGGAAGACACTTCTCCCAATTTATACCGAATGATATAACACAAGCTCGAAGCATAGCCTCTAGGATTTGATTGACTCTTTCTACTTGACCAGTTGATTGCGGATGGAAAGTAGTGCTAAAAGATAGGTGAGTCCCCATGGCATTCTGGAAGCTTTCCCAGAAACGAGAAGGAAAAATACTTCCACGATCTGAATTAATCTCCCATGGAACACCGTGAAGAGACACTATTCGGGAGATATACAACTCTGTAGCTGTTATACTCTCACGAACTGGAAGAAAATGAGTTACCTTGGAAAGACGATCAATGACCACAAAGATAGCATTATTCCCTTTCTTGGTCCTGGGAAATCTAGTGATGAAATCCATACTCACTTTATCCCATTTCCATTTAGGAATAGTTAAAGGTTGAAGGGTGCCAGTAGGCCTTTGATGTTCTGCTTTAACTCGACGACAAACGTCGCAGTTAGCAACGAACTCAACAATTTCTCTCTTCATCCTAGTCCACCAGAACCTCTGGCGTAGGTCCTGATACATCTTAGTACTACTAGGATGAATCATGAGAGGAGAATCATGAGCCTCCTTAAGGATCCACTGCCGCAGATGTTGTTTCTTGGAAACAACCAAACGGTTCTCAAAGAAAACAACACCTCGATCATCAACAGAGAAGCAGTTGGCATTTCCCCCCTTTATATTCTTCTTAGTCCGGGAAATTCGAGTGTCATGCTTCTGGGCGTCTATGATTTGATCCACTAAGGTAGGTTTCGCCACCAGGTTGGAAAGAAATCCTTGAGGAACAATGTGGAGGTTTAACTTCCGAAATTCCTCACAGAGACGTGGTTGACCTCGTTGTAACATCAGATTGTTACAATAAGACTTACGACTTAGTGCATCAGCCATGACATTGGCTTTCCCCAGGGTGTAAGTTATCCCTAAGTCGTAATCTGTGATCAACTCGACCCACCGTCTTTGCCTGAGATTCAAATCCGGCTGCGTGAAGATATATTTCAGACTTTGGTGATCAATGAAGATTTCGCAACGATTACCAAGAAGGTAATGTCGCCAGGTTTTTACTGCATGAACTAGAGCTGCAAGCTCAAGATCATGTGTGGGATAATTATCCTCATGTGGACGCAACTATCGAGATGCGTATGCAGTCACATGACGATCCTGCATGAGAATTCAACCTAATCCTTGTCGCGAGGCGTCGCAATAGATAACAAAGTCCTTAGAAAAATCTGGTGGTAGCAACACAGGTGTGAAAGTCAGGCGTCTTTTTAGTTCGTGAAAACTATGCTCACACTGTGGTGTCCACTCGAACTTTTTATCTTTCTTGAGGAGTTCAGTTAGAGGCTTTGCAACCTTGGAGAAGTTCTTGACAAAGTGGCAACAATAGCTTGCTAGACCAAGAAAACTCCTAACTTGCTTAACCGATTCAGGTTGAGTCCAATCAAGGACAGCTTGAACTTTCTCGGGATTGACAGCAATACCCTTACCAGAGATTACGTGGCCTAGATAGGTCACTTCTGGAAACCAAAATTCACATTTTGAAAACTTGGCATAAAGGCGATGCTCTCGAAGTTTCATCAATACCAGCCTTAGATGCTCGGCATGTTCTTGTTCGTTCTTTGAGTAGATGAGAATATCATCGAGGTATACCACGACGGATTTATCCAAATACTCCATGAAGATTGAATTGATCAAGCGAGAGAAGGTGGCTGGGGCATTGGTTAAACCAAAGGACATGACGGTGTACTCGTATTGGCCATAACGAGTAACAAAGGCCGTTTTTGGAATGTCCCCGTTCTTGATCTTGATTTGATGGTAACCCAACCTCCAATCCATTTTGGAGAAGACTGAGGATCCAGCGAGCTAATCATACAGATCGTTGAGCCTGGGGAGCGGATACTTCTTGTTTATGGTGACTAGATTAACTGGTCGATAATCTACAACCATCCGATCTGTTCCATCTTTCTTCCTGACGAAGAGGACGAGACAAGCCGAAGGAGAAGAGCTAGGTCGAATGAAACCTTTATTCAAGGCCTCATCTAGTTGCTTCTTAAGTTCGTCTATCTCTAAGAGTGCCATCTTATAGGGCCTTCTGGCTATTGGGACAGTTCCTGGAACAAGATCTATCACAAACTCTACATCCCGGTCAGGTGGAATTCCTGGCAGTTCTTCTGGAAAAACATCCGAAAAGTCACGGACTACCGGAATGTCTTCAAGTTCTGGAAGAGAACTAGCATTGAGGAAATAGAGTTGACATTTGGCAACTCGAGTTGAGACATTAACTATCTCACCCGAGGGATGTGTAAGTTGAACATTCCTAGAATGGGTATCTATCTTGGCGTAATGAGATGACATCCAGTCCATACCCAAGATGACATTGATATGTGAGGATTTAAGGGCAATCAATGATGCAAGAAAAACTAGCCTGTCTACTAGGATTTCATTGTCATAACTTATCCTAGAATTCTGCCATTTACTACCAGGGGTTTGGACAACTAATGGGATTGGCATATCACAAAAGGACATGTTATGAAACTGCGCATAACTTTTCGGAAATGAAGGAATGAGATGACCCAGTGTCAAAACGAACAGACGATGGGTGATGATTGACAAGGAGCATACCCAAAATGACGTCGGTGTCCTCTACAGCTTCTTCTGCTGAAACATAATTCACGCGGCCATGCGCAGGAGTTGGCTTCACATAATATGCTTTGCCCGACTTGCCTTGCCCAACAGACTTCCCAGGTTGCTTGACAGCGATATTCTGAGGACATTCTCGTGAATAGTGTCGTGGTTCTCCACACTTGTAACAGATCACCTGATTGGCACGTGGTGCAGCATTGGAAGCTGGACCACCATAGGTCTTGGCTGGGGGGTTGGTCTGGTTTGCTTGAGGCGCCACATAGGATGGCCTGGGGGTATATCTTGGCGGCAGAGAACTATTCGGGACCCACACCCGGCGCTTCGGAAATGCTGAACCGGATGAGGAGCCAGAATCGCGAGAGTGCTTCTTCGTGGCTTCATAGTCAGTATGACCAGTCTCGACACTGATCGCCTTGTTGACAAGAGCTTGGAAACTTGTACATTCATGAAGGCGCAGGTCACGACGAAGTTCGGGGCTCAGACCCTTGCGGAATCTTGCTTGCTTCTTGGTGTCAGTTGACACATCTTCAGTTGCGTAGCGAGCGAGGTTTCCAAACTCGCGGCTATAAGCATCCACGGACAACTTTCCTTGAGTGAAGGCACATAATTCCTCTCTCTTATGGTCCATCAGGCCCTCTGGAATGTGGTGCAAACGGAAGGCTACACTGAAATTTGCCCATGTGACTGCTGGTCCAGCACGACGCATAGCTTCAAAATTCTCCCACCATAGATTGGCGGGACCTTCCAGAAAGTATGCAGCGAAGGTCACCTTGTCAGCCTCAGAAACATTGGCAGAGCGTATCTTGCACGATATACTACACAACCAGTCATCAACGTCGAGAGGATCAACCGAGTGATGGAACTTCAGGGGATTTAGCTTCACAAAGTCATTGAGGGAGACTGCGTCATTTCGTGGCTAACGAGCCGTATTTTGCTCAATGCGTTCTAGCAGACGGTTGGTCTCTCTCTTGTTTCTTTCTGCCTCCAGCATAACCTCTGCCACAGAAGGCGGGTGGGACAGTTCCTCCTGTGCTGCCTGACTACCTTCTCCCTGCTCATGGCTAGGGGCACGGTTGTGCCTGGTAAACACCATCCTGGCAAACAAACTCACAGCTTAGACTGGATCAACATCAATACTAACTATGGATTAAGAATGCACTGAACAACATGGAATGCGGAAATGAACATCCGAACAACATGGTAACAAGCAAACTGCTATATATACACCATGGTTCATACACACCATAACATAGTTCAGTACAACCTCAAACAGAAGAGCAAACTACTGAAAAGATGATACTGCTCATCACAGGCTTTCCAAGCTTCCTATACATTACTTATCTATGCCTCCGGAACTCATCTCACAACATAGTCATATTCCACAAGACACACAGGACTGTGGAAATATAACCACTGCAATACTACTATCCTACTCACGGGCTCAAGCATCCCCATAAAACATCGCATACAGATTGCCTCCATGGCCTGGGAGCTGAACCTACGGATTAGGAAATACTCTAGCTAGAGACCCCTGGGAACCGTAAGGACACGGTTGTGGCCTTGGTCCCCTGATTGGTGGCAGTAGAGGTCCCCAAAGAGGGGTGACACCTCCTATAGCAGGCGAGTCAACATGAGGTGGAAGATGAGTCCTAACTGGGTTCAACATCTCCATATCTCTATAGCCTGTCTGAACTACAGGTGCCAGCTGCGTCAGAGCCATCCATAGACGGGCACGAGTAGCATAAAGCTCCATACGAAGGGCACGAGCATCTCGGTCTCTATTCTCTAACATCTAAGTGGTGATCTAGAGCAGAGGATCCTCCAAGGAAGAATCAAAGTAAACTCCACTGAGATATCCTTCTTCTCCTGGCTGAGAAGCGGGAACATAACACAACACTGCATTCTGCAGCAGTGCATGTCTGGCTCTCATGATGGTCAACATTGAATAGGCGGCATCTTCTACTGCCATGTCAACGGCAACCCCCAATCCATAACACCAATGGATTGGCTCCTTGGCTCCAGGGTAATCTGGGAATACCCTAACAGTACACAGGTACTAACTCTGGTTGAAATCCCGGTAGTGCTCCTCCACTGTATACTCTGGGTACCAGTGGTAACCGGCTACTGACATCATCCTGACCAGCATGGCCGTGTGACCCGGTACATCAATGCACCTAGTCAGACGGACCACCTGACGAAAAGGACGGGCAGGTATCTGAACTAGAGAATAATGCAAAAGGCATTAGAGCTCAGGAGATAAAATTGGGCAGCATAGGTTGTAAATGCTCAAAAACAATTTTGAGACAACCCACAAAAGACAGGATAGCATAACCACTCAACTATCAAGTTCAATTCCATGGTCATCAAATACTTATGTTCTTTTCTTTGGAACAAAATAAAACTCGGATTAACTCTCGAACCGCTTTCCTACAATCTACTGTTTAGTAACACGTGATCCTGAGAGATAGATAAGAAACCTAGTTATTAATCCCTGTAGAAAAGACGAGGATGACCAGAATAGAATGACTTGAGAACAGAAGCAAGAGCCTTATGTTCCCTTCCACAAACAATTCCCTTATATAAAACTAAAGCATTTCTAGACTCAACTTCGACCAGTTTGGCTTGGTAATCCTACAGTCAGTCAGGCTCTGATACGAACGCTGTCGGGATCCCGATCATAAGCCATAGGAATCCAGCCTGTAACACATCGCATCCCTTTGTCGTCTCACGCACGGTTAACCCCACGGTTGCCACCTTACCTTAGCCGGGACCGTTTGCGCCTTTTGACTCACGTATGCAATTGTGTCACTAGCATTCCAATGTCAAAGAACCCGAGTCAACATAACTAGTCATAAACTCAAGTGGCTCAACTGTACATCAACACACATACATAACCCAGCAAAGCAGGTGTCGATCATCAGTGAGTGTAGACAAGTCGTAGCAAGCTACAAGGACTCCATACACAGCGTGAAATTTCCCCGTAGGGACAGACACATCAACTAAGAAGGATACATGTCGGTCAACCAATGTGTCCGAAGCAGTAGCGAACTACCAAGGCTCGGTGGCAACACAAAGGGGAATTTCTCTGTATAGACAGCTACTAAGGCATGCTACTAGGTGTTGAATCCCATACATATCACAGTGCGTCACACGAACGCATGACATACTTGATATGCATAGATACAACAATGGCATCACAACATAACCATACAACATCACAACATTTATTTAGAAGACTCGGAAGAGTCCTACATAATAAGTTCATACAAGTAGGGGTCACACGACCCGACACTCAATTCATACAAGCAAAGTCATACAAACCAAGCGAAAGCATTAAAGCTGTCTGAGTACAGACAGTTGAAACGAAAAGGCATAAAGCCCGACTATCTACAGATCCCTTTTGAAAGGGGCCAGGTCGTAGCTAGGACACGAGCTACTCGTCATCATCGAGGTCTAGGTAGAACCCACCTGTTGGCTCGTGGGTATCTTTTGCAACATTTATTAAACAAACATGAGTACAAAGGTACTCAGCAAGACTTTAGAACAGATCTATATACTCATGCACATGTATCAATAAAGGGGTTGTGGGGTTTCATGCAGCAATCCAGATTTGACTCTTGGCTAGACTAAACTACAATTTTAAATAGTTTTAAACAACTTTGATAAGTCGTAAGCGAGTCCACTACCACCACAACAATACACTATCATGGATTCCTTTGTCTCCCTACGGAAATGACATACATGATACTCACACTTATCTTGATACTTTTATGAGTAGCCATTAAAGTTATCTATGAACAACATATGTCTCCAAGTAGTCCATATTCGTGCACGCGGCTATTCGAATAGATCATAACCCTGCAGGGGTGTGCTTCTTCACACATGCTCTCACCACTTATTGCCATGTGCATGTCATGCACCTCGGCAACCTTCAAGCGAAAGCCCAGCGAGGGAGTCAGCCATGACCGTTAACCACGCTAATACCTAGTCCAGGTTTATCGCCTATTTGAGAGTGAACCCGCACGGAAGTCCGGCCGAAGTTTCCGCTATGGCCCCAAACGATGTGCACAGGGATCCCAAGCCCACCATCTAGGTGCCACTTGGTACACCGTGCCACTGCCTACCGCATCACAGCCCACCTCTAAGCTAAGCACCATCCATGGTCTCCAGCATGACTATAAACACCGGAAACTACTTGCAACTCCTGGACCGAGTACTAGCGATTAATAAGCCGAGAGGGGTCGAGTTACCGGAACCCGATGTGTGGTATTATCTAGACTTGGATTACATACATGGAACACGGTTCCTAATGACGGTTCCAATGAAACAACCCGCCATGTACTCCTACAGAGCCTTCCATCGGTACCTTTAAAAATAAGGTTCCACACTTATTCTTTGTCACTAGGACACATTCATCCATTCCTGTTCATCACGCCGATGAAACAGACCTGACACAACTCTAGGGATAGGAAGCATAGGAGAATAAGACACATCATGGCTCAAGCAACTACCAGGTATGCTAGGTTGCAAGGTTTGGCTATTTACTGCGACAATGACAGGTCATGCAAAGGAATAGGTTCAGCTAACGAAGTAAAGCATTTGAAATATTTTTTCCTAATGCAATAAGTGGGAGCAGGAGTGGAACATGGGATTATATCGGGACGATCAAAAGGGTGCTTGCCTTGTTGCTCAGCAGAAGGATTAAATCCGTTAGTCGGATATTCGAACCTATCCGAAAGGGCAGAACCTACCGAAATAATAGCGACAATCAATATCATTCATGTGCAACAATATGATGCATGATCATAGCTTGAAATGAAATGTAGCATGAGCTAGTGTGGCTATCAAACCTTCAGTTTGATGCTGATTTGAATTCAACTTCAAATATTACTTAAAGTAGGACATTTATTAAATTCATTTAATTGATTTTACCTGATGCAGTTTCATAACTTTGTTTGTCATGCATGCAAATAGCACCATTGTGTTCATTGATTTTTTTATCATTTTACATATATTATTTGTCAGATTTGGAGTTATATTTAATTTTCTATGAATTTTCAAAGTTTCAGCATTTTTTGGAATTAATTGAATCACACAAATAGAATTATTGCGCTAGGCTGATGTCATCAGGATCAACAGGGGCTGGTCCGGTCAAACCTGACCAGTAGGGCCCACTTGTTAGTGGCTCAGGGGCTAATCCCGCGCTGACCAGAGGTTAAGTGGGGTTTGACACACCCTGGGGCCCACAGCCAGTGGCTCCAGGGGGTGGATTAGGCTCTAATGAGGTGTCCACGTCGGCCCCCACCGGAGCTTCACCGGGGCTGACCAAACCCGCGGCGGATCCTCGTCGGATTTGCCCTAAAACTTGCTACGGGGCTCAGATTTGAGTGACGAGAGCACTGGGAGGAAGCCCAGGCTCGGCCTCATCTAACACAGGCAACAAGAGGAGCTAGGGGTGGCCGGAGAGCACCGGCGACGAGCCATGGCGGCGGACGGAGATCGAGTTCGATGGCCACGGGGCTAGAGAGCAGGGGAGAGAGGGAAAAATGGGGGAACACTCCGGAGCTCATGGTGATGACGATGAGGGGCTCAGGCTGCTCGGGGAGGCGCTGAATCCGGTGACTCGACGACGACTTGCCGGCAGCCGATGGTGGAAGACGACGGCGTTGAGGGTGATGCAAGGCTCGGGGGCTCGTTTCCTTTGGCGTGGACGACGAGATCAACGAGGCGGAGACGATGGCGTGCTCGGCAAGGCTTGAAGTGGCCGGAGGCGACGGCTAGCTCGAGCTCAAGTTCGGCTCCAATGGCGGCCGAGAGGAGGAGGAGCAGGAGAGAGAATGGGGAGGGGGAAGCGCCTGGAATGGGCTCAGGAGGGTTATCCCTTCGCGGCCAGCGCGACGGAGCGGCCAGGCACGCACCCAGATGCGTGGCCGCGCCGGAGGAAGCGGCGGCCACCTCCTACTGCCGACTGGCGAGGGGAAGACGACACGGAGAAGTTGGGTTGGGCCAAGGTGAGCGATAGGTAAGACTTTTTCCATTTTCTTTCCTTTTCTGATTTCTCTTAAATCATTTCTGACATTTGTTTGTTTTTATTTTGGCTCCAAACTATTTCCATAAATAGTGAAAATAGTTGTGGGTGGTATTTGAATTATTTCCAAGCCCACATAAATATTTCAACATTTTATGATATTCTGAAATATTTAAAAACACATATTTGCGTGAGTTTAGTGGCTTTTGTGATTTAAATAGAATGCCAAATGTATTTTTTTAAATCCACCCCTGAAATATTGTTTCCAATATTTATCAAAAAGGGTGGGATTTTATGAAGACCATTTTGGGTTCATTCATTTATCACAAGATTTGAATTGAGTTGAATACAGAAGTGCTAGGGTTTTTATTTGATTTCTATTTTCATTTTTAATGCAAGAATAAAACATGAGCACAATATTGCTAATCATCAAAAGGAATCTAGGGATGTGACACTCTCCGAGATTGTTCCTCTGGAATTTGGCAAATGACCAGGTGAATCTAGTCCATCCTCAACCTCTCAGTGCTTTTCCATGTCCTTGTGCTAGATTGCCATTATTGAGTAAACCCTGAACCTCTTTGAAATCCTAGCTCCGAAATATTGGAACTGGGAATCCTGCCTTTGTGTTTACAAAGGAGCCATCATTTCCCTTGGTGTGATAATCCTCCAAATATTCCCAGAGATCATTCTTCCCTCATAGACCCTAGATGTGCAAAAATATTACCAAGTCATATGCAATATTTATCCTCTAGAATTAATTCCTGTTTCTGCCTTTCTAAGGAATTAAATCCAAGAAAATATCTATCCATCTCCCAAGGTCATGAAAACTTGTGGAGATATTCTTTGTGATCATGTTAAGCTCTCAAAAAATATTGGACATCACTAAGTAGGGAAAAATGCCTTTTTCCTATTTAAAGCCAATATTGCATTTTCGGGACCGTACAAAGGAACTACCATTTTGGTAGCTAGGAAAAATTACAAATAATTTGTGGAGCTTCTCATATCACTATGGTCATCATTTCCACCAAAATATCAAGTTCCCCAATCCAAAAATTGAGCACAATATCCCTTTGCAGATTCTGTCCAGATTTTTTGTTTGCAAAGGAAGTGCTTGATTCCTAGTTTACCTTGAGCTGAAATTTTGCAAAGTGGTTCATTATGAAAAAGCATCCTTGTCCACCAAAATTTAGCCCATTCCCTTTAGCCAATCTTCCTCAGCAAATTAATTAAGATTTTGTCCAGATTGGAGCACTTTGAAGGAAGTACCATTTATATTTATGCAAATGGTATGAAACTTTTACAGTGACTTCATATGCCTAAATCATGCCTAAATCAGAATGCCAAATTAGAAAGGAAGTACCCCTAGACTTATTTGTTTGTGCTGAATTTTGGCGAGGATAGTGACCTTAGTGAGTGGTCAACCTCATCCAAAAAATCATGACAAGAGGTGCACTGTGGTGGTCACACCACAGCACGAACACCTTGTTGTTGGAAACTATTTGGCTTTGGTTTGGTCACCTCATTGCTCCCTAGTGCTGTCCAGATGCATAGGTCAACTCAGAGCAGTGTGTGGATAAGCTTAGACATGATTTGAGAGCTTGTGGGGCATGGCAATGTCGTGGCACTGTGGTGACCACGTGCAGAGCGTGCCAAAACCGAGCTCCGTGTGTTTGAGGTGACGGGAGCTTGATTCCAGTGGGTTCTAGCTCGTCCAGCAGTGTCGGCAAGATCCCCACTACACTCCCGCATCCTCTAGAGCCCTCTTCCCCTTGTTCCCTTGCTCATGGAGGTGACTAGCGACAGAATCTCTCCATGGATTCTCGAAGCTTCTCCCGACATCGCGAGAGCCCCTCCCCGCAGCTATATTAGGGTGTGCCCGAGCCTCTGACGTTCTTGAGGAACCTCCCAAGCCCCTCCCCCAAGTGCTCTAGAGTTCCCCACTGCTCTGTGGCCAAAGGCCGCCGCCGTTCCCCTCAGCCTCCGCACCGCGACATTCTCTCCGGTCGTCCCCGGCTCTGTTCGAGCCCACCAACGGATGCGTCGTGACCCAAGGACCCCATACCCACCTTCGCCTGCTCCGGGAAGCCCTCCGGTCGCGGGAATCTCGCCGGAGCTGAACCGTAGACGTTGCGGGATGCTGCGCCGGAGCCCCCCTGGCGAACGCCCGCGCCGGCGCCCTCTCTCTGCCTCGGAGGCACGAGCGAGAGGTTGATGACGGCCAGGTGGGAGGAGAGAGAAAGAGAGGATGGGGTGGATCCCAGGCGTAAGAGAGAGAGAGGAGAGACACGGCGGTCCCATCCGTCAGCCGGCTAGAAGTCAAACCCCCGAGCCCGCGCATTTTTAAGTGAGGCGTAAACACTAAAGTACGCTTTCAGTTTACCGAAAGCGTATTTCTAGAAATGCGTCTTCTATTTTAAACCCTGCCGGCCGAACTGCCTAATTTGTGGAAGTTCACTAGTTTAGACCGAAAATGGATAACTTTTTATTTATTTTCTACCTAAACAACAAATGGCCATAACTTTGCGCTCGTAGCTCCAATTGAGGTAAAACCAACGCCCACGTCTTCGTCTCGTCGAGCCCGTTTTGATAGTATCATTTTCATAATATGTTTTCATAGTAGAAATGACTGTTTTTCCCTTGCCCTCCGATTGAGCCCTCCGAGAGGGAAACCTCTCCGGCAAATCTTCCCGGTGTTTTATTGCGCTTCTTCCTATTGAGGAGAGTTCATCGATCCTCGGGCAAGCTAACCTCCTACCATGAGCTCCGGACTTGTGTGATAACTTTGCTTGCACTCTGTGTGTTTATCTGTATCACCTATTAGTCTGCATTTGCATATAACTGTGATGACATTAGTAATAGTTACTAGTATTACTTTCATCTAATTTATGCCCTCAAACTTTGCTTTGTGATGCTCTTGCATATTTAATTTATAATGCTTATGCACGAGTTTATAGTAATGTGTTGTATGTGACTCTGACGAACCCTTGCTCGCATTTTATTCAATGATGGCACCATGCCTCAATCTGAGCTGCTTCCGGTCGTCCGGGGTGGATGCCAACTTCATATTTCTCTTGTGAGCAGCTAGCTCGTGTTCTGAGCTGCTTTTCGGCATCACGGGCAACTGTTGAATTTCTTTCCGTGGCAGTGACCCTATGCCGTGAGCTGTTCTTCGGTCGTCTTAGGGAACTGCTACATTATTCTTATCAACACCGTCTCATGCTCTGAGCTGATTTCCAGCCGTCTTGAGTCGGGGTTGAGTTATTTCGGTAATGTCCCGGATCTGTGTTGTAAAGACCATTCTGGTGGCTACCGATTTATTTGCCGATTTTATGCGAGGGATCCGAAGGTCTAACTTATTGCTGGAATATGTAAAGTAATAGTTTTCCATTTACATTATACTATTGAGATTACTGTCTATGATTACTTTGTGTTTCATCCGATAGTTTATGAATATGGATTAATAGTAGTGGCTTGAGCTTATTAATTATCGAATTTCTATGACATCGTAGCGTCATCTATGACAGATAATATTCGGGATAAGATACCTAGTTGGTTGATCAGAGTCACCTGTCCGGGCTCATCAGTGCAACTACATTTGCTGATATGGGGCGGCCTTGACTTGGGTTTATCGCGTGCTCTTTCACCGGTACCTCCAAAGAGGGAGGGTTATGCACACGTGCTACCCTGATCAGTTAGGCAGTGATAACCTTGTGAGCCAAATGAGTTGTTTGTGCTAGCGTCCTCGGATGGGACAATTTAGTTTGGCCACCACGGTGGCAGGTGTCATGAGGACACAAGGCCACCCAGGGCAGGACTACGGGGGAGCATGAATGCCGGTGGTACGATGAAAGAGTCATGGGTCAGACAAGTTTCGTTGGAGCAATGCTGGTCCACCCGAACGGGATCACGAGGTCAATGCTCCATAGTGTGGGTAAAGTGTGCAACCTCTGCAGAGTGTCAAATCTATTTGAATAGACGCGTCCACGTTGTTGGACAGCCCGACCAGACATCCGTATATGGTCAACCATATCAGCGTTAGTAATGATGGTAGAACTCGTCTCGTGTGAACATCAGAGGATGTTGATAACATGATGTGTTGGCCAAGAGAAGACTATATGATGAATGGTCAGATGACCATGCGATGGGATTTGGATCCGTTCCGATTAGATTACGAGTATGTCGAGGGTTGTGGGACAACCCAGAAGAGAGTAAGTTGATATTCGGTGACAGAGTTGGTTAAGAACTTGTTGTGATCTTTGCCATGCTAGTGAGGTAGATTACATGTTTAGTCCATGTCATGTTATGCTTGATACATATTTTTCCTGATAATTCCATGCCATGCTTAGAATAGCTATTATATGATTATTATGCTTGCTTTGTTATCTGCTATTTGGATGCTATGTATTTGGTTGTCTTGCGAGTACATTCAAAGTACTCACCTGGCCTTGCACGTGGCCAGTTGCAGGAGAAGATTCGTCGTGCTAGATCGTAGCCCAGCCAGTCCTGCGAGTTATGGAGCCCAGCCAGGGACGTCGTTGCCACTATATCAAGACCTCTGCTGCCATTTAGTTAGCTTTGGAGTTGTGTAATATTGTTGTAAGCAACAGTATTGTAATACTCCATTATATTAATAAAGCCATTTTTGCCTGGAATTTCTATATCATGTCTTTGGTGTGCGTCCAGTCTTATCCTCGGGACGGATGTGCGTCGGCCCTCTATCGGGGTGCCACAAGATGTGGTATCAGAGCTAGGTTGGTTGTAGGTTACCCTAGCACCCAGACCACCTTAGGTTCAACCAGTAGTGAGCCACATAGATTTGACCCGTCTCTCGCATCCGACATGGCCACTATTGACCAATAGATGGCGCAGTCTTAATCGACGTATCTCTACCCAGTTGTCCGCCCACCCAGCCACTCTAGATTGGACCATGAGCCTACCCAGTTGTCGGTCGTGCCAGTGTATCTTCTACCCGGCACGAGAATGATCTACGCCATCCTGGTGCGTTCCAACCTGACTGCCTATTTAAACCCTTCCCACTTGTGAGCCGTAGCTCTCCCCACCCAGTAAGCTAGAGCCCTGCGAGAGAACCCAGACCAGTATCCCCAAATCAGCAGACATGGCCAGTTCCTCCAAGACACCCACTTTCCACAGCCAAACCCTAGCCAATGGTTATTCTGGCTTTCCGCCCATCCTTTCGAGTATGCTCTCACAAGCCCTTGGCCTTAGTAAGCCCCCAGTGTATTTGTTGTTCTAGTCGGAACCCGTTCCCCATCTTTGCCGGTTCTATGCAAAGGTGCATATCCACCCAGGTCTAGCACCGGATGGGAAGCCCATGAATATTCGTGGCAAACCCATGCCCACTCCTGTGTTGGCTGTCCAGATAGCCGCTGCGGAAGCCATCACCCGTCTTCGGTTGCAGTTTCCGCACGTGGCGGAGATGCAGGAGTTTCGCTATTGTCCTGGTGCATCAGATGCAGGCTGCAATTTCTCCGGCACAATCGAAAATGCATACCCAGCAATAGCTCGTCTGATCCAGTTTGCTACTGCCCATGGATTTTTGCTCCCCGGCATTCTTAGAGAGTTCAAAGCCGCGGACCATGACACCACGCGGGTTGTTACGGAAGCATACCGTGCGGCCCGTCAAGTTGCGCCCCAGTCAACCCAATCCCTGTTGCCAAGCTCAGTGCCACCTTCGCAGCTAGTACTGCCCTCGCAACCCGTGGACCCATATCAGACTGGGAACATCCACTGGAACTCCATTCTAGGAGCTATCAGGCGACTTCGTCGTCGGAATGTGTGCCGTCAAGTTTCCCTTGCAGCTCCAAGAGTTGAGCCCCAACCCATAGAAGTGCCCGAAGACCCAGACAATAGTTGGCTCAGCCTTCCTCCCCCAGGAGAGCCCCAGCAAGAGTAGGCCCATTTGTGGCTTCAGCAGTGAGCGAAGCTAGGAGATGTTGTAAGGAGGTGTGTTGCGAAGACTACTCCTTCGCCCGAGTCTTGGATTAGGACTATGTAATTGGAGTGAGTTGTTGTTAGCCGCCCAGTAGGGCCGCGTGTTGTTGTATTGCTTGCATTGCGTGTGCCTGTGTGCTATTGTGATGTCATGTATGCTTATTTGCCCTGTGTGCTTAGTTCATCTGTCACCATGTTAAGCAGAAATGTTTAACAGAGGTGGCATTGGATTTCTTAACAAGATTCTAGTCAGTAGAACACTTACACCTAATAACAACGGACTCACCCAGAGTCCCTAATAAAATGCGAGCTGGTATAGGTGTACGTACGCCAGGAGTACATACACCCACTAGCATTAAAATACCTTAATGTGATCTGCTTGATATGTTTCACTTGCCTGCATTGTATTCTGCATCTGCTTGCATAATAGTTTGAATAGATTGCCTGTGTATCGTGTGAGCAATGTCTGCATACTAGTTGCAATCTGGGAGAAATTCTGAGAGATTTTATTTCAGCATAGACCATTACAACCCTTCCACACCAAGAGCAATACCGAGATTTTTCCCAGCACCCACTATTTGTGGATGTTGTTCAGCTAGGAGCAACCAGGAGCGTGGTCTCCACACTAATAGAGCTCCGTTGACTAAACCACACTAACCCCAGACCCAGCAGCGCCTTTGTCACCATCTGGTGTGATGTTGACAGGTCGCCCTTGTCGCCCTGCCAGCGCTTATTTCGCCAGCCTGAGATGGCGTAGTTGACCCTCAGCTATCCCTCTAGCTATGGCATCGCGATGATCATCAAGGATCATCGCGCACAGTAGTAGCGAGCCGCCGACCAGCACCGCCAGTAGACCAACCAAGAGGATCATGAGCAACTCCGACCCCACGCCCGCCATTAGCGCCTTGCCTCTCGCTCCTGCAACCAGAAAGAGAAGGAGAAGAGAAGGAAGAAGTGAGGTAGGATGCAAGGTAGAAGAGAAAGGAACCGCGGTCGCTTTTATAGCCCCGGTCCAGCGTACGGTGAGCGAGGTTGAGGAGGCCGCGCGCTGCTCGATCACCGGCGTCCAGGAGGGAATCCCAGAGTAGTGCCGACCGGTGTTGGCCCGCGATGGTAGTGCTCTTTGCATCGGCCTCGTGCACGCCATGCACTACCGTCGTAGGGTGCTTTACGCCCTAGGAGCTAGGCGTCCGCACTGCCTAGCCGCACTCCGAGCGGCACAGGAGCGAGAGAGATTGAGAGTCGTTGGCTGGAGAAAGAAGAAGAAGAAGGCTGCCAGTGGGCCCTGGTCCCACTTTCCAGCGAAGGAGCCAATGTTCATCGTGGTGCCCCAAGCATTTTCGGAAAAAGAAAATTCTGCTTTTTCTAAAAATGATAGGGCCACCCAGTGACCCCCGCCTGTAGAGTAGATCCCGCGACAATTATGTCTCGCTCTGGGTGTACCAGTTTTTGTGCTCTTAACTCGGTTGTTTTCAACCACACGGTTAAGATGCAAGCCCAGAAGTTTTCATAGGAGGGGTAGTAATAGTTTTTGTGCTAAGCTAACCCTCGGAATATCGAGGACGAGATTCTTCTAAGGGGGGAAGGTTTGTAACACCCCAAAAATCGGGTTATTGATTTTTGTGCTGTTATTCTTCCTAGCTTTTCTCTCCCAGATTGTTCCTCTGGAATTTGGCAAATGACCAGGTGAATCCAGTCCATCCTCAACCTCTGAGTGCATTTCCATGTCCTTGTGCCAGCTTGCCATTGTTGAGTAAACCCTGAACCTCTTTGAAATCCTAGCTCCGAAATATTGGAACTGGGAATCCTACCTTTGTGTTTACAAAGGAGGCATCATTTCCCTTGCTCTGATAATCCTCCAAATATTCCCAGAGATCATTCTTCCCTCATAGACCCTAGATGTGCTAAATTATTGCCAAGTCATATGCAATATTTCTCCTCTAGAATTAATTCCTGTTTCTACCTTCCCGAGGAATTGAATCCAAGAAAATATATAACCATCTCCCAAGGTCATGAAAACTTGTGGAGATATTCTTTGTGATCATATGAAGCTCTCATAAAATATTGGACATCACTAAGTAGGGAAAAATGCCTTTTTCCTATTTAAAGCCAATATTGCATTTTGGGGCCTTTCCAAAGGAACTACCATTTTGGTAGCTAGGAAAAGTCCCAAATAATTTGTGGAGCTTCTCATATCCATGTATTCATCATTTCCACCAAAATATCAAGTTCCCCAATCCAAAAATTGAGCACAATGTCCCTTTGCAGATTATGTCCAGATTTTCTGTTTGCAAAGGAAGTGCTTGATTCCTTGTTTCCCTTGAGTTGAAATTTTGCAGAGTAGTTCATTATGAAAAATAATCCTTGTCCACCAAAATTTAGCCCATTCCCTTTTGCCAACCTTCCTCGGCAAATTATTTAAGATTTTGTCCAGATTGGAGCACTGTGAAGGAAGTACCATTTATATTTATGCAAATGGTATGAAACTTTTACAGTGACCTTATATGCCTAAATCAAGAGTCTCCTCCAAGTTTGAGCCATTTCCATCTAGCCAATCAACCCGAGCGTCATCTTCTTCATTTCTGGTCAGAATGCCAAATTACAAAGGAAGTACCCCCTGGACTTATTTCTTTGTGCTGGATTTTGGCCAGGATTTTGGCCAGGATAGTGGCCTTAGTGGATTTTGGCCAGTTCATTGTGGTGGTCACACCACAACACAAACACCTTGTTGTTGGAAACTATTTGGCTTTGGTTTGGTCACCTCATTGCTCCCCAGTGTTGTCCAGATGCATAGGTCAACTCAGAGCAGTGTGTGGATAAGCTTAGACTTGATTTGAGAGCTTGTGGGGCATGGCAATGTCGTGGAACCGTGGTGACCACGTGCAGAGCGTGCCAAAACCGAGCTCTGTGCGTTTGAGGTGACGGGAGCTTGATTCCAGTGGGTTCTAGCTCGTCTAGGAGTGCCGGCAAGCTCCCCACTGCACTCCCGCATCCTCTAGAGCCCTCTTCCCCTTGTTCCCTTACTCCTGGAGCTTCTCCCGACATCGCGAGAGCCCCTCCCCGCAGCTATATTAGGGGGTGCCCGAGCCTCTAACGTTCTCGAGGAACCTCCCAAGCCCCTCCCCAAGTGCTCTAGAGCTCCTTATTGCTCCCTGGCCGAAGGCCGCCGCCATTCCCCTCGGCCTTCGTGCTGTGACCCTCACTCCGGACGTCCCCCGCTCTGTTCGAGCCCACCAACGGATGCACCGTCACCCAAGGACCCCATCCCCACCTTCGCCTGCTCCGGGAAACCCTCCGGTCACCGGAATCTCGCCGGAGCCGAGTCGTAGCCGACGCGGGATGCTACGCCACCAAGGCCTCCCAAGTGGCCGTGTACCCCGCGAATGGATGCGCCACTCGCCGGCGGGCCCTCCGGTGGCCTCCGTCTGGTCAGGGGTGGCCGGAGCCGCCCTGGCGAACGTCGGCGCCCTCTCTCTGCCTCGCAGGCACAAGCGAGAGGTAGAGCACGGCCAGGTGGGAAGAGAGAGAAAGAGAGGATGGGTGGACCCCAAGCGTAAGAGAGAGATAGGAGATAGGAGAGACAGGGCGGTCCCACCCGTCAGCCGGTTAGAAGTCAAACCCTCAGGCCCGCGCGTTTTTAAAGTGAAGGCATAAACTGTAAAGTACGCTTTCGGTTTACCGAAAGCGTATTTCTTGAAATGCGTCTTCGATTTTAAACCCCGCTGGCCGAACAGCCTAAGTTGTGGACGTTCACTGGTTTAGACCAAAAATGGATAAGTTTTTATTTATTTTCTGCCTAAACAATGAACGGACATAACTTTGCGCTCGTAGCTCCGATTGAGATAAAACGAGCTCTCACGTCTTCGTCTCATCGAGCCCGTTTCGATAGTATCATTTTCATAATATGTTTGCACAGTAGAAATGACTGTTTTTCCCTTGCCCTCCAATTGAGCCCTCAGAGAGGGAAACCTCTCCGGCAAATCTTCCCGGTGTTTTATTGCGCTTCTTCCCGAAGAGTTCATCGACCCTCACGCAAGCCAACCTCCTACTATGAGATCCGGACTTGCGTGATAACTTTGCTTGCACTCTGTGCGTTTATCTATATCACCTGTTAGTCTGCATTTGCATATAACTGTGATGACATTAGTAATAGTTATTAGTATTACTTTTCATCTAATTTATGCCCTCAAACTTTGCTCTGTGTTGCTCTTGCATTTAATTTATAATGCTTATCCTAGAGTGTATAGTAATGTGTTGTACGTGACTCCGACGAACCCTAGCTCGCATTTTCTTCAATGATGGCACCATGCCTGAGTCTGAGCTGCTTCTGACCGTCCGGGGTGGATGCCAACTTTATATTTCTCTTGTCAGCAGGTAGCTCGTGTTCTGAGCTGCTTTTTGACCGTCACGGGCAACTGCTGAATTTCTTTCCGTGGTAGTGACCCTATGCTCTAAGTTGGTCTTCGGTCGTCTTAGGGAGCTGCTACATTCTTCTTATCAACACCGTCTCATGCTCTGAGCTGCTTTCCAGCCGTCTTGAGTCGGGGTTGAGTTATTCTGGTAATGTCCCAGATCTGTGTTGTAATGACCTTTCTGGTGGCTACCGATTTATTTGCCGATTTTATGCGAGGGTTCCGAAGGTCTAACTTCTAGCTAGAATCTGTAAAGTAATAGTTTTCCATTTACATTATACTGTTGAGATTACTGTTTATGATTACTTTGTGTTTCATCCGACAGTTTATGAATATGGATTAACAGTAGTGGCTTGAGTTTATTAATTATCGGATTGCTATGAGATCGTAGTGTCATCTATGACAGATAATATTCAGGATAAGATACCTAGTTGGTTGATCAGAGTCACCTGTCCGGGCTCATCAGTGCAACCACATTTGCCGATATGGGACGGCCTTGACTTGCGTTTATCACGTGCTCTTTCACCGGTACCTCCAAAGAGGGAGGGTTATGCACGCGTGCTACCCTGATCAGGTAGGCGGTGATAACCCTGTGAGCCAGTTGAGTTGTTTGTGTCGGCGTACCCGGATGGGACAGTTTAGTTTGGCCACGATAGTGGCAGGTGTCATGAGGATACAGGGCCACCCAGGGGAGGACTCCGGGGGAGGATGAATGCCGGTGGTACGATGAAAGAGTCACGGGTCAGACAAGTTTCGTTGGAGCAATGCTGGTCCACCCGAATGGGATCACGAGCTTAGTGCTCCATAGTGTGGGTAAAGTGTGCAACCTCGGCAGAGTGTCAAATCTATTCGAATAGCCGCGTCCACTGTATTGGACAGCCCGGCCAGACCTGAGTAGACGGTCAACCATATCAGTGTTAGTAATGATGGTAGAACTCATCTCGTGTGAACATCAGAGGATGTTGATAACATGATGTGTTGGCCAAGAGAAGACTATATGATAAATGGTCAGATGACCATGCAATGGGATTTGGATCCGTTCCGATTAGATTACGAGTATGTCGGGGGTTACGGGACAACCCATAAGAGAGTAAGTTAATATTCGGTGACAGTAAGTTGGTTAAGCACTTGTTGTGATCTTTGCCATGCTAGTGAGGTAGATTACATGTTTAGTCCATGTCATGCTATGCTTGATACATATTTTTCCTGTTAATTCCATGTCATGCTTAGAATAGCTATTATATGATTATTATGCTTGCTTTGTTATCTGCTGTTTGGATGCTATGTATTTGGTTGTCTTGCGAGTACATTCAAAGTACTCACCTGGCCTTGCACGTGGCCAGGTGCAGGAGAAGATTCGCCGTGCTAGATCGTGGCCTAGCCAGTCCTGCGAGTTATGGAGCCAAGCCAGGGACGTCGTTGCCGCTGTATCAAGACCTCTGCTGCCATTTAGTTAGCTTTGGAGTTGTGTAATACTCCATTATATTAATAAAGCCATTTTTGCATGGAATTTCTGTATGATGTCTTTGGCGTACGTCTAGTCTTATCCTAGGGTCGGATGTGCGTCGGCCCTATACCGGGGTGCCACAAAAGCTTAATGTTTATTGCGCCAAATCTTTTATGGAAACTGCTTCTTTCCATGAATTTAGAAATAAATATGGTCTTGACTCTAAGATGGCAGCGACTATTTGTGAATCTTTTGCTGCCTATGTTGATCTTCCCAAGGAGAAGTGGTTTAAATATCATCCTCCCATTGAGAAATTACCTGAGGAACCTATTAAAATTAAGAAGGAAGAAATAATTGTTAACCATGTTGATCCAAATTTTCCTACTAGTTACATTGAGTAACCTACTTTCCTTGATAGGATTTGGGAACATGCTAAGGCTGCAACCATGGTTAATAGAATTATGTTAGGACACCTAAACCTTGTGAACAAATAAATGTTGGGCCTAATGTTGCTATAGTTAAAGATCTCCTAGTTTATTATATTGATGGGCGTGTTATTTACCTTTATGATGAAGCTGCTATGATTGCAAAACTTGTTAGAAGCAAGCGAGATGAACTCGATAAAAATAAACCAGTGGTAGGCATGCCTGTCATATTAGTTAAAATTGGAGATCATTGCTATCATGGCATGTGTGATATTGGTGATAGTGTTAGTGCTATACCCTTTACATTATATCAAGAAATCATGCATGATATAGCACCCTCTGATATTGAAGATATCGATGTCACCATTAAACTTGCAAACCATGATACTATTTCACCACTTGGGATTGTTAGAGATGTTGAAGTCTTGTGCGGAAAAGTCAAGTACCCCACTAATTTGTTAGTACTTGGTTCAGAACAAGATAACTTTTGTCCCATCATATTTGGTAGACCTTTGTTGAATATTGTTAATGCTGAAATTAATTATGCTACTGAGAAGGTCAAAGTGAGCATTGGTGATATGTCTCATGAGTTTAATTTCTCCAAGTTTAGTAAACAGCCACATTAAAAAGAATTGCCTAATAAGGATGAAATAATTGGTCTTGATTCTATTGTCGTGCCTCCTAGAGATCCACTAGAACAATATTTGGTAGACCATGAGAATGATATGCATTTGAGTGAAAGGAATGAAATATATAAGATATTCTTTGATCAACAACCTATCCTTAAGCATAACCTATCAGTTGAGATTTTAGGTGATCCTCCTCCACCCAAGGGAGATCCCGTGTTTGACGTTAAGACAGTACATGATACTTTGAAGTATGTTTAACTTGATGCAAAGAAGATATATCCTCTTATTATTAGTGCTAACCTTTGAGAGCATGAAGAAAAGAGATTACTCAAAACTTTAAGGAAGCACAAGGCTTATATTGGTTATACTCTTGATGATATTAAGGGCATAAGCTCCACTCTCTGTCAGCACAAGATTAGTATGAAACCGGATGCTAAACTAGTCGTTGATCATCAACACGGTCTCAACCCGAAGATGAATGAGGGGGTAAGAACTGAAATACTAAAATTTCTGGAGCCATTTAAAAATTATCCTATTGCTTATAGTAAATGGGTATTGTGTTCCTAAGAAAGGTGGTATAACTATTGTTCCTAATGATAAAAATGAACTTATTCCACAAAGGATGGTAATTGATTTCAGGAAATTTAATAAAGCTATTAGAAAAATATCATTACCCCTTGCCTTTTATTGGTCAAATATTAGAAAATTTATCTAAGAACACACACTTTTGCCTCCTTGATGGATATTTTGGATTCTCTCAAATATCCGTGTCAAAAGAGGACCAAGAGAAAAACTACCTTTACTTGCCCTTTTGGAACTTATGATTATATGCATATGCCTTTTGGTCTATGCAATGCACCTCCTACCTTTCAAAGATGTAGGACCACTATTTTCTCTGACTTCTGTGAAAATATTGTTGAGGTTTTCATGGATGATTTTTTCGTTTATAGGACTTATTTTGATAATTGCTTGAGCAACCTTGATTGAGTTTTGCATAGATATGAAGAAACTAATCTTGTCTTCAATTGGGAGAAGTGCCACTTTATGGTGAATGAAGGTATGGTACTTGGGTATAAAATTTCTGAACGAGGTATTGAGGTAGATAAGGCCAAAGTTTATGCAATAGAAAAATGCCTTGCCCTAAAGATATCAAAGGTATAAGAACTTTACTCGATCATGCTGGTTTCTATAGGCATTTTATTAAATATTTCTCAAAGATTTCTAGGCCATTCACTAATATTCTTCAAAAATATGTTCCTTTTGTTTTTTATGATGATTTTGTAGAAGCCTTTGAAATGCTTAAGAAAGCCTTAATTTCTACACGTACTCTACAAGCACCTCATTAGAACTTTCCCTTTAAATTCATGTGTGATGTTAGTGATTATGTTGTTGCTGCGGTTCTAGGGCAAAGAGTTGACAACAAATTGAGTGTTATTCATTTTTCTAGTAAGACCTGATACGTCTCCAACGTATCTATAATTTTTGATGGTTCCATGCTATTATCTTGTCAACTTTGGATGTTTTATATGCATGAATATGCTATTTTATATCTTTTTTGGGACTAACCTATTAACTCAGTGCCAAGTGCCAGTTTCTGTTTTTTCCGTGTTTTTGACCTTTTTCAGAGAATAATATCAAATGGAGTCCAAATGGAATAAAACTTTCGCGATGATTTTTTTGGACCAAAAGAGACTCCCAAAGCTTTGGAAGAAGGCCAGAAGAGCCATGAGGGAGTCACAAGCCCAGGAGGCCCCCTAGGCCGGGCCTAGCAGGCTTGTGACCTCCTCGTGGGCCTAACTGACGTAATTCCACCGCCATAAATTCCTATAAATACAGAAACCCCAAAAATAAACCTAGATAGGGAGTTCCGCCACCGCAAGCCTGTGTAGCCACCAAAAACCAATCGGGAGCCCGTTCTGGCACCCTGCCGGAGGGGGAATCCATCTCCGGTGGCCATCTTCATCATCCCGGCGATCTCCATGACGAGGAGGGAGTAGTTCTCCCTCGGGGCTAAGGGTATGTACCAGTAGCTATGTGTTTGATCTCTCTCTCTCGTGTTCTTGAGATGTCATGATCTCAATATACCGCGGGCTTTGCTACTATAGTTGGATCCTATGATGTTCTTCCCCCTCTCCCTTCTTGTAATGAATTGAGTTTTCCCTTTGGAGTTATCTCATCGGATTGAGTCTTTAAGAACACTTGATGTATGTCTTGCATGTGTCTATCTTTGGTGACAATGGGATATTCATGTGAGTACTTGATGTATGTTTTGGTGACCAACTTGCGGGTTTCGTGACATCTCGAACCTATGCATATGGGTTGGCACAAGTTTTGACTCTCCGGTAGAAAATTTGGGGCACTCTTTGAAGTTCTATGTGTTGGTTGAATAGATGATTCTGAGATTATGTGATGCATATCGTATAATCATGCCCACGGATACTTGAGGTGACAATGGAGTATCTAGGTGACATTAGGGTCTTGGTTGATATGTGTCTTAAGGTGTTATTCTAGTACGAACTCTATGATGGATTGAACGGAAAGAATAGCTTCATGTTATTTTATTACGGATTCTTGAATAGATCGATCAGAAAGAATAACTTCGTGGTGGTTTCGTACCCGACAATAATCTCTTCATTTGTTCTCCGCTATTAGATACTTTGGAGTGACTCTTTGTTGCACGTTGAGGGAGAATTATATGATCCAATTATGTTATCATTGTGGAGAGAACTTCACTAGTGAAAGTATGAACCCTAGGCCTTGTTTCCACGCATTGCAATACCGTTCGTGCTCACTTTTACTTTTAGTTACCTTGATGTTTTTGTAATTTCAGATTACAAAAACCTATATCTACCATCCATATTGCACTTGTATCACCATCTCTTCGCCGAACTAGTGCACCTACACAATTTACCATTGTATTGGGTGTGTTGGGGACACAAGAGACTCTTTGTTATTTGGTTGCAGGGCTGCTTGAGAGAGACCATCTTCATCCTACGCCTCCCGCGTATTGATAAACCTTAGGTCACCCACTTGAGGTAAAATTGCTACTGTCCTACAAACCTCTGCATTTGGAGGCCCAACAACGTCTACAAGGAGAAAGTTGCGTAGTAGACATCAATCTCTTTTCTGGCGCCGTTGCTGGGGAGGTTAACGCTTGAAGGTATATCTTTAGATCTTGCAATAGAATCTTTTAGTTTCTTGTTTTATCACTAGTTTAGTCTATAAAAGAAAACTACAAAAAATGGAATTAAGGCTGCCTCATATGCTTCATCTTTTCAACTTCTTTCGTGAAAATGATGGGAAGGAAAATTGTGCTCAAGTGCTAGAAGAAGAATTACATAGAATTCTTGGCATAAAATATGTGAATGATGAGCATGATTCCAATGTTGTTAGTATGAATACTTTGAATACCCATGATGCTAATGATATGCAAAGCCACAAGCTTGGGGATGCTATGTTTGATGAAGATGATCTTTCTCGTTCCCCCACTTTGAATGATCAAATTTATTATGATGAAAGCATGCCCCCTATTTATGATGATTATTGTGATGATAATTATGCTATAATAAAGAAAGATGATAAAACTTGTCACAATTATGAGTACCCTTTTACTGAACATTACTCTTTTAATGTGGAAACAATTCGTAGTGTTCAAGTCTTTTACGATACTCCCACTACTATTGATGAGAATAAATTTTCATATGTGGAGAGTAGTAAAATTTCTATGCTTGTAGATCATGAAAATAATGCTTTAGGTGCTGTTTATATTGTTGAATTCATTCATGATGCTACTGAAAATTATTATGAGATAGGATCATATGCTTCTACATATTGCAATAACATCAAGTTTCCTCTCTATGTGATGAAATCTTTGAAGTCATGCTTGTTTTTCCTTCCTATGCTAGTTGATTCTTGCTCCAATAAATTATTTCTTCACAAAATCCCTATCCATAGGAAGTGGGTTAGACTTAAATGTGCTAGTCATATGCTCCATGATGCTTCCATTATGTTTCAATCCTTATCTTTTATGTGAGCATCATTGAAATCATCATGCCTAGCTTGAAAGGCATTAAAGAAAAGTGCTTGTTGGGAGACAACCCAATATGTATACTTACTATTTCTGTGTGTTCACATGATTAAGCTACTGTATTAATCATGTTTTATTTCCTTAGTTTCAATAAAGTGCCAAGTAAAGCCTTTATGATTAGTTTGGGTGACACTTGTTTGATCATGCTGAAAAAGACAGAAACTTTGCGCTCGCGAAAGCATTTCTAATTTATATCCAGAAAGTTCTTTTAGGTTGATTCTTTTTGCTTCAGATTTATATACAAATTGTCTTAATTTTGATAATTGTTTCAGAATTTTTGGAGGTGCATAAGTATTGTTAGCATTCAGATCATTACAGACTGTTTTGTTTTTGACAGATTCTGTTTTCAATGCATAGTTTGCTTGTTTCGGTGTTTCCATATATTATATTGAGTAATATAAATTGTGGAAATAATAAAATACAGTAGGCATTGTGTGAAAATAATTATGAGTCTTGTTTTGACAGTACCCAAGTGATTCATTTGCTCGTTATCATACTAACCCATCTCACGAAGTTTCGTTAAGTTTTGTGTTGTGAAGTTTTCAAGTTTTGGGTAGAGTTTCGATGGACTATGGAACAAGGAGTAGCAAGAGACTAAGCTTGGGGATGCCCAAGTCACCCCAAATCCATATTCAAGGACACCAAAGAGCCCAAGCTTGGGGATGCCCCATGAAGACATCCCCTCTTTCGTCTTCAATCCATCGGTAACTTTACTTGGGGCTATATTTTTATTCACCACATGATATGTGTTTTGCTTGGAGCGTCATTTTATTTTGTTTTAATAAGGTACTTAGGATCTGAAATTCTTAGATGGGAGAGTCTTCACATAGCCAAATAATTATTCAACTACTCATTGAGATTCACTTATATCTTTTGGAGTAGTTTGCCTTTTGCTCTAGTACTTCACTTATATCTTTTTAGAGCACGGCGGTGTCATATTTTGTAGAAATAAAAACTCTAGATCTTCACTTATATCTTTTTGAGAGTGCTTTCTCTAAGTAACTTGGTAATTGGCATGTGCCATGAAATTAGTCCTAAATATGATAGGCATCCAAAGAGGATATAATAAAAACTTCCATATTCAAGTGCATTGATCAGTAAGAGAAGTTTGATTCCTCACAATTAGTTTGAGATATGGATATGGTAATATTAGAGTCATGTTAGTAGGGTGTTGTGAATCTAGAAATACTTGTGTTGAGGTTATCTATTCCCGTAGCATGCACGTATGGTGAACCGCTATGTTAGGAACTCAGAGCATAATTGATTTATTAATTGTCATCTTTTGTGTGGCGGTCGGGATCGCGCGATGGTTAACACCTACCAACCCTTCCCCTAGGAGTATACGTTTAGCACTTTCTTTCGATTACTAATAAAACTTTCGCAATAAATATATGAGTTCTTCATGACTAATGTGAGTCCATGGTATAGATGCACTTTTACCTTCCACCATTGCTAGCCTCTCTAGTACCGCGCAACTTTCGCCGGTGCACAAACCAACCATATACCTTCCTCAAAACAACCACCATACCTACCTATTATGGCATTTTCATTGCCATTCCGAGATATATTGCCATGCAACTCCCACCGTTCTGTCTCATGACATGTGTCGTCACTTTCATATTTCCATTGCATGATCGTAAGATAGCTAGCGATATGTTTCAACGTCAGACGCTAAGCTAGATCGTTGCACATCCCAGTACACTGCCGGAGGCATTTCATATAGAGTCATCATTGTTCTAAGTATTGAGTTGTAAGTAAATAAAAGTGTGATGATCATCATTATTAGAGCATTGTCCCATGTGAGGAAATAAAAAAATGAAAAAAAGTGAGGCCAAAGAGCCCAAACAACAACAAAAAAATGAGAGAAAAAGAGAGAAGGGACAATGCTACTATCCTTTACCACACTTGTGCTTCAAAGTAGGACCATGATCTTCATGATAGAGAGTCTCTTGTCTTGTCACTTCCATATACTAGTGGGAATTTTCATTTTATAACTTGGCTTGTATATTCAAATGATGGGCTTCCTCAAAATTGCCCTAGGTCTTCGTGAGCAAGCAAGTTGAATGCAGACCCACTAGTTTTCTTTTTTGAGCTTCCATACACTTTTAGCTCTAGTGCATCCGTTGCATGGCAATCCCTAATCACTCACATTGATATCTATTGATGGGCATATCCATAGCCCATTAATACGCCGAGTCAATGTGACCATCTCCTCCTTTTTGCCTCACAACCTCCACCACACTCTATTCCACCTATAGTGATATATCCATGGCTCACGGTCATGTATTGCGTGAGAGTTGAAAAGGTTTGAGAAAGTAAGAGTTCAAAAACAATTACTTGGCCAATACCAGGGTTGTGCATGATTTAAATTCGTTGTGTGGGGATGATGGAGCATAGCCAGACTATATGATTTTGTAGGGATAACTTTCTTTGGCCTTGTTATTTCACAAGTTCAGGATTACTTTGCTAGTATGCTTGAAGTATTATCGTTTTCATGTCAATAGTAAACTATTGTTTTGAATCTTACGGTTCTGAACATTCATGTCACAAGAAATAAGTTACAAAGAACAAATATGTTAGGTAGAATTCCACATCAAAAATTCGGTCTTTATCACTTCCCTACTGGAGGACGAGCAGGAGTTAAGCTTGGGGATGCTTGATACGTCTCCAACGTATCTATAATTTTTGATGGTTCCATGCTATTATCTTGTCAACTTTGGATGTTTTATATGCATGAATATGCTATTTTGTATCTTTTTTGGGACTAACCTATTAACTCAGTGCCAAGTGCATGTTTCTGTTTTTCCGTGTTTTTGACCTTTTTCAGAGAAGAATATCAAACGGAGTCCAAATGGAATAAAACTTTCGCGATGATTTTTTTGGACCAAAAGAGAGTCCTGAAGCTTTGGAAGAAGGCCAGAAGAGCCAAGAGGGAGTCACAAGCCCAGCAGGCCCGCCCCCGCCCCCCTAGGCCAAGCCAAGAGTTTTCACTCTCCGGTAGAAACTTTGGGGCACTCTTTGAAGTTCTATGTGTTGGTTGAATAGATGATTCTGAGATTGTGTGATGCATATCGTATAATCATGCCCACGGATACTTGAGGTGACAATGGAGTATCTAGGTGACATTAGGGTCTTGGTTGATGTGTGTCTTAAGGTGTTATTCTAGTACGAACTCTATGATGGATTGAACGGAAAGAATAGCTTCGTGTTATTTTACTACAGACTCTTGAATAGATCGATTAGAAAGAATAACTTTCTGGTGGTTTCGTACCCGACAATAATCTCTTTGTTTGTACTCCGCTATTAGTTACTTTGGAGTGACTCTTGGTTGCATGTTGAGGGATAGTTATATGATCCAATTATGTTATCATTGTTGAGAGAACTTCACTAGTGAAAGTATGAACCCTAGGCCTTGTTTCCACGCATTGCAATACCGTTTGTGCTCACTTTTACTTTTAGTTACCTTGCTGTTTTTGTAATTTCAGATTACAAAAACCTATATCTACCATCCATATTGCACTTGTATCACCATCTCTTTGCCAAACTAGTGCACCTATACAATTTACCATTGTATTGGGTGTCACGCCCAAGATGCGACCCTATCCTCAATTTGGCACGAAGGCCTCGTCAGGGATAGAAGCGCATCTTGTCGTGTCGCGAGAATGGATATCGTTACAAGTACATGTACTGAAAGGAAGATATATATATATATATATATATATAATTGGCTTACACTCACCACAAGCTACATCAGAGTCACATCAGTACATTACATAATCATCAAGAGTAAGAGCAGGGTCCGTCTACGGACGAAAACAAACGAGAAAAGAAGAACGACGTCCATCCTTGCTATCCTAGGCTGCCGGCCTGGAACCCATCCTAGATCGATGAAGGGGGAGAAGAAGAAGCAACTCCAAATGAACAAACAACACGCTCGCGTCGAGTAACATTTACCTGTACCTACAACTGGGGTTGTAGTAATCTGTGAGCCATAGGGGGACTCAGCAATCTCATTTCCAAAGGTATCAAGACTAGCAAAGCTTAATGGGTGAGGCATGGTTAATTGGTGAGGTTGCAGCAGCGGCTAAGCATATATTTGGTGGCTAAACTTACGAGTACAAGAAAAAAGAGGGGGAATATCTACGCATAGCGTACGTGAACTACTGATGATCAAATGAATGATCTTGAACACCTACCTATGTCAGACATAACCCCACCGTGTCCTCGATCGGAGAAAGAACTCACGAAAGAGACAGTCATGGTTACGCACACAGTTGGCATATTTTAATTAAGTTAACTTCAAGTTATCTAGAACCAGTGTTAAACAAAGTTTCCATGTTGCCACATAACCGCGGGCACGGCTTTCCGAAAGATTTAACCCTGCAGGGGTGCTCCAACTAGTCCATCACAAATTACCACAAGCCGCATAGAAATCCTCAATCACGAAGCTCGCGATCTTGTCGGATTCCGTAGTGGAAAACCTCAACTCTGAGATTACCCAAAGCATCAACGGAATCCCGATGCACAAGATATCTCGTCAAAGGTAAAACTAATCCAGCAAGGCCGCCCGGCGTGTCGACGATCCCGATAGGAGCCGCGTATCTCGTTCTCGGGACACGACGGATAAGCGACGCGTACGAGTGCCAAACCTCGAGTTTCCTCGCGGTGGCCCTGCACAGTGCTCTGTTTTGGACCAGCACCATCAGCGCTGGCCCTACCTGTATTATGTAGAATTACTCCTCGGGTAGCGCTAACTCCCTATGCATTTGAAATTATCAGAATTATTATGTTGGGAAAATGTAGTACCAATGTTGGGCCTTGCCAGACCAGCTTTAATCTAAAACGAATTATCAAGGGGGTCCCCATAACAACCCCGATCGTGTTAGGAGCGCTCAATTATGGAACATAACACCGATAGCCGAAACTAAGGGGGCAAAGGTGGAACAAAACACCAGGCTAGAAAGGCCGAGCCTTCCACCTTTTACCAAGTATATAGGTGCATTAAATTAAATAGCATTAATATGGTGATATAACAAGGAACCCATGTAATCACATGGAAGCTAATGCACCTGCAACTAGCAACGCTACACAGGTTAAGCAAGCGGTAACATAGCCAATCAGTGGTTTGCTAGGTCGAACAGGTTGAAAGTTTTCATGGCATTGTTGAGAGGCTGACATTTAACATGTGGTAGGCAACGAGACATAAACGGTAAAACTAGCTTGGCAATGATAGTAATGGTATCTGGGGAAATGCTCATCTTGCCTGAGATCTCGATTGGAAGAAGAATGACTCCGTGAAGCAGACGAACCGATGTAGTCGAACGGGTCCTCACAATCCGACACGCTTGCGGAACTCTATCGAGACGAAGCAAACCGGAAACACAAATCAAAACATGATGCACAACACAAATGATGCATGAGCACCTGAATACATGCAAGTCACGGCATGACAATCCACGACAAACAAACACTACACATTAAGTGAAGTTCAATATGCAACGAGTTGCATATTGACGAAACTCCACGCTTAATTATTTAGTTCTATCCCGATTAGATACACGGCAATATTAAATGTTGTCAAACATGGAAACAGGTGAAGCGTAATTAAACTACCTATCTAGGCATTTTAAATGAGGTCCGAAATGACATATAGCACCTCCGAGACGACCTCACATGTTAATTTACAAATCTGTCCAGATCTGAACTAACGCATTTAATTAGTTGTTAAACAGCAAAACAAGTAGGTTCACGTGATTCTACGCGTCGAGACAAGCAATTTACACATAGAGAACATCTCCAACGGAGCTACGGATCAAAAGTTACGAGCACCACAAGATATGATGGCATGAATGCAATATGTGTGCCACGGCAGTCAAGAGCACTTCAAAACATACAAACAGCAAGAGAAAATGAAACTACACGAGATTCTAAGCAAGTTTCATGTAGGACACGATCAAAACGGAGCTACGATTCAAAAACTACGAGCAAAACAAGAAAACACTACAATCTGTCAAAATCAGCCACATAGCATTTTCTACACCCCACAACTACGAGCTACACAACTCCGATAAGCTCAAGCAAGGCATGACACGAAAGAGGGCAAGAAGCACTACTACAAACAACTAACAACAACTAGCATGGCAGCAAGGAACACTAGGAAAAGAAGTCATAAAATGGCTTCCCACACACTATTTCAGACTTAGTGAAAATAGCAGTTTTGAAGCTGCGGTTTTTTGATCTGAAGGCATATTGACAGCAGCAAAACCTATAGCTACAGGGCTCCAAATGGCATGAAAATTCACAGCATGCTATAGAAACACAAGGGCTACAACTAACTCTATTGGACCAAGCTCAAAAGAGCTACAGATCAAAAGATACAAGCAAGACAAGACGGCAACAAAATATAACAGATCTCAGACTTAGAAATATTTCAGCTCCTCCAAATCAGCACTATTTCTAGCAACTTGAGAGCAAGCAAACCACACCTAAACATGCATTTCTATTGCAACTAAAAATCCCACGGGCTAGACTAAACATCAAAGATCAACTTCCTAGTTGACAACTTAATCAAACGAAGCACGGAATAAATCCTACGAAATAAACAAGAGGGCAACATGGCTAAATATCGTGCGAACTAATTTTCTCAAAAGCTAAAACTAATTGCACAGAAAAATCCCATGCATTTTTTCTACCACGAAAACATATAAAACATGTGGGGTTGCACAACAAAATAATGCCACGCGAAAAATGCGAGATAAAAACCTATTCACGGGAAAATAAACTACCGCAATACCCTACACGCAAAAAATACAAATGACTGCTCTAAAATACATGGAAAATAGGTCCTTAGAGCATGAACATTTTATCTAAGGCATTCGGGCACACCGGACACGCGCGAAAAATAAATACGGGACGCAAACATATTAGGACAGCATGTTAATCTATGCATACGGCACGCTAAACGTCGTCAAACAAATATGCAAGTTGCACCAACGTATTCTACGCGCAAAACTACGCGGAATCCATATGCTACATGTCGTGATCCGATTTACGGATTAAAAGATACGGGCATTCTAATATTTAGCTAAATCCTGAAATTATCTAAACCGAAAAATAAATCCTATACTAGCTACAGGGCCGAAACTGAGGCGTCAAATAAATAAGGGGCGCATATGCGTAATATAAAGGGGCTCGGGGATCTCACCTCGGTTGGGCCTCTTGGCCGGCTCGAACTGAGCCTGGGGTCGGTCGGCGGAGCAGCTGCTTGGGCCAGCTGCGGGAGGATGCCCAGCTGGGGCGAGAGGTGCTGGCCGGGAGGTGGGCCTCGCTTGGCCAGGCCGGCCCACGGGGGCGAGAGGGCGGGAACTGCTGCCTGGAGCGCATCGTTCCCCTCGTGTCGCTCCAGGGCAGAGGTGAGGCGGCAGCTGCAGGCCATGTCGGCAGCGGGCGCCGGCGGGGACGGAGGCAGGCGATGGCGGGGACGGAGGCACGCGACGGCGGGGACGACCGGATCTGGCGGCGGCGGCTCCCTGCAGTGGCCGGCGACGAGGCTGCTGCCGGCGGTGTGGGGGCCCGGCGACGACGGCTCCTGCCGGCGATGTTGCTCCGGCGAGCCACAGCGGGGGCCGGCGACACCGAGGCGCCCGGAGGGAGGAGGCGCGGCGCGGCTGCGGAACCGAGGAGGCGGCGAGGCGCTCGGGAGGAGGAGGCTCTGGCACGGGAGGCGTTGCTCGGTGCCACGCACGGGAGCACGGGAGCGCGGGCAGCGGCGGCGGTGGTTCGGGCCCGGCGGGCCTTGGATGGGCTTGGCGGGCCCACGGTGGTTGTGGCTGGTGGGAGGAGAGAGAGTGAGGGGGCTAGGGTTTCGGGGGTAGGTGGCGCGGATCCCGAGGTGGAAGGGCGCTGTCTAAAAATGCACACGGAGACTATATATAGACAAATGGGGGGCTAGGTTTAGCGAAATTTCGACCCGGATCCAACCGTGCGGTCGAATTCGGATGATTCCGCACGCGGGAACGGTTACGAGGCCGTGTAGGAGGTATCCGGAGACAAGAGGGAGATCGGGCGGCGCGGCAACGATTTTTAAAACACCGATAACCGTCTGACGGTAGACCGAATACGGTGCCGCTACGGTCGACCGTTCGGGTACCAAACGAACTCCGATCGCGACGAAATTCGACAGGAAGCCTAGCTATAACTAATTACGACCGCATGCTAAGTTTCACCCCGATCAGAGAAAGTTTTCAACACACTTTTAAAAACAGGAATTTGACGATGCAGCGGGCGCGTGTGTGTGTGGTCGGGCTCAGAACGGACAACGACGAGAACGAGCAACTAACAACGGATGCAAGTTTTGAAAACTAGCGGCAACAGAGATGACGATGCAATGTTGATGATGCGCATGATGATGCGACAAAAGAAAAATAGACACACGACGAAAACGGAAAGAAAAGGGGAATCTTCTGGAACGTCGGTCTCGGGCTGTCACATTGGGTGTGTTGGGGACACAAGAGACTCTTTGTTATTTGGTTCCAAGGTTGCTTGAGAGAGACCATCTTCATCCTACGCCTCGTGCGGATTGATAAACCTTAGGTCACCCACTTGAGGGAAAATTGCTACTGTCCTACAAACCTCTGTACTTGGAGGCCCAACAATATCTACAAGGTGAAGGTTGCGTAGTAGGCATCAAGCTCTTTTCTCGCGCCGTTGTCGGGGAGGTTAGCGCTTGAAGGTATATCTTTATATCTTGCAATCGAATCTTTTAGTTTCTTGTTTTATAACTAGTTTAATCTATAAAAGAAAACTACAAAAAATGGAATTAAGGTTGCCTCATATGTTTCATCTTTTCAATGTCTTTCATGAAAATGATGGGAAGGAAAATTGTGCTCAAGTGCTAGAAGAAGAATTACATAGAATGCTTGGCATAAAATATGTGAATGATGAGCATGATTGCAATGTTGTTAGTATGAATACTTTGAATACCCATGATGCTAGTGATATGCAAAGCCACAAGCTTGGGGATGCTATGTTTGATGAAGATGATCTTTTTAGTTCAACCACTTTGAATGATCAAAGTTATTATGATGAAAGCATGCCCCCTATTTATGATGATTATTGTGATGATACTTATGCTATAATAAATAAAGATGATAAAACTTGTCACAATTATGAGCACCCTTTTAATGAACGTTACTCTTTTAATGTGGAAACAATTCGTAGTGTTCAAGTCTTTTACGATACTCCCACTACTATTGATGAGAATAAATTTCCTTATGTGGTGAGTAGTAAAATTTATATTCTTGTAGATCATGAAAAGAATGCTTTAGGTGCAGGTTATATTGTTGAATTCATTCATGATGCTACTGAAAATTATTATGAGAGAGGGTCATATGCTTCTACATATTGCAATAACATCAAGTTTCCTCTCTATGTGTTGAAATCTTTGAAATCATGCTTGTTTTTCCTTCCTATGCTAGTTGATTCTTGCTCCAATAAATTTTTTGTTCACAAAATCCCTACACATAGGAAGTGGATTAGACTTAAATATACTATTGATATGCTCCATGATCCTTCCATTATGTTTCAATCATTATCTTTTATGTGAGCATCATTGAAATCATCATGCCTAGCTTTAAAGGCATTAAAGAAAAGTGCTTGTTGGGAGAGAACCCAATATGTATCCTTACTGTTTTTGTGTGTTCAAATGATTAAGATACAGTATTAATCATGTTTTATTGCCTTAGTTTCAATAAAGTGCCAAGTAAAGCCTTTATGATTAGTTTGGGTGACAGTTGTTTGATCATAATGAAAAAGACAGAAACTTTGCGCTCGCGAAATCATTTATAATTTCTATCCAGAGAGTGCTTTTAGGTTGATTCTTTTTGCTGCTGATTGATATACAAATTTTATTAGTTATCATAATTGTTTCAGAATTGTTGGAGTTGCAGAAGTATGGTTAGCATTCAGATCATTACATACCGTTCTGTTTTTGACAGATTCTGTTTTCAATGCATAGTTTGCTTGTTTTTGTGTTTCCATAGATTATATTGAGTAATATGAATTGTGGAAATAATAAGATACAGTATGCATTATGTGAAAATAATCATGAGTCTTGTTTTTACAGTACCCAAGTGATTAATTTTCTCTTTATCATACTAACCCATCTCACGAAGTTCCGTTAAGTTTTGTGTTGTGAAGTTTTCAAGTTTTGGTTAGAATTTCGATGGACTATGGAACAAGGACTGGCCAGAGCCTAAGCTTGGGGATGCCCAAGGTACCCCAAATCCATATTCAAGGACACCAAAGAGCCCAAGTTGGGGATGCCCCGGGAAGGCATCCCCTCTTTCGTCTTCAATCCATCGGTAACTTTACTTGGGGCTATATTTTTATTCACCACATGATATGTGTTTTGCTTGGAGCATCATTTTATTTTGTTTGAATAAGGTACTTAGGATCTGAAATTCTTAGATGGGAGAGTATTCACATAGCCAAATAATTATTCAACTACTCATTGAGCTTCACTTATATCTTTTGGAGTAGTTTGCCTTTGCTCTAGTACTTCACTTATATCTTTTTAGAGCACGGCGGTGTCATATTTTGTAGAAATAAAAACTCTCGAAGTTCACTTATATCTTTTTGAGAGTGCTTTCTCTAAGTAACTTGGTAATTGGTGTGTGCTATGAAATTAGACCTAAATATTATAGGCATCCAAAGAGGATATAATAAAAACTTCCATATTCAAGTGCATTGATTAGTAAAAGAAGTTTGATTCCTCACAATTAGTTTGAGATATGGATATGGTAATATTAGAGTCATGTTAGTAGGGTGTTGTGAATCTAGAAATACTTGTGTTGAGGTTAGTTATTCCCGTAGCATGCACGTATGGTGAACCACTATGTTAGGAAGTCGGAGCATAATTGATTTATTGATTGTCATCCTTTGTGTGGCGGTCGGGATCGCGCGATGGTTAACACCTACCAACCCTTCCCCTAGGAGTATGCGTTTAGCACTTTGTTTCGATTACTAATAAAAACTTTCGCAATAAGTATATGAGTTCTTCATGACTAATGTGAGTCCATGGTATAGATGCACTTTTAACATCCACCATTGCTAGCCTCTCTAGTACCGCGCAACTTTCGTCGGTGCACAAACCCACCATATACCTTCCTCAAAACAGCCACCATACCTACCTATTATGGCATTTTCATAGCCATTCGAGATATATTGCCATGCAACTCCCACCGTTCTTTCTCATGACATGTGTCGTCACTTTCATATTTCCATTGCATGATCGTAAGATAGCTAGTGAGATGTTTCAACGTCATACGCTAAGCTAGATTGTTGCACATCCCGGTACACTGCCGGAGGCATTTCATATAGAGTCATCATTGTTCTAAGTATTGAGTTGTAAGTAAATAAAAGCGTGATGATTATCATTATTAGAGCATTGTCCCATGTGAGGAAATAAAAAAAATGAAAAAAAATAGGACAAAGAGCCCAAACAACAACAAAAAACGAGAGAAAAAGAGAGAAGGGACAATGCTACTATCCTTTACCACACTTGTGCTTCAAAGTAGCACTGTGATCTTCATGATAGAGAATCTCTTGTTTTGTCACTTCCATATACTAGTGGGAATTTTCATTTTAGAACTTGGCTTGTATATTCCAATGACGGGCTTCCTCAAAATTGCCCTAGGTCTTCGTGAGCAAGCAAGTTGAGTGCACACCCACTAGTTTTCTTTTTTGAGCTTACATACACTTTTAGCTCTAGTGCATCCATTGCATAGCAATCCCTACTCATTCACATTGATATCTATTGATGGGCATCTCCATAGCCCATTAATACGCCGAGTCAATGTCACCATCTCCTCCTTTTTGCCTCACAACCTCCACCACACTCTATTCCACCTATAGTGCTATATCCATGGCTCACGCTCATGTATTGCATGAGAGTTGAAAAAGTTTGAGAAAGTAAGAGTGCAAAAACAGTTACTTGGCCAATACTGGGGTTGTGCATGATTTAAATTCGTTGTGTGGGGGTGATGGAGCATAGCCAGACTATATGATTTTGTAGGGATAACTTTCTTTGGCCTTGTTATTTCAAAAGTTCATGACTACTTTGCTAGTATGCTTGAAGTATTATTGTTTTCATGTCAATAGTAAACTATTGTTTCGAATCTTACGGATCTGAACATTCATTCCACAAGAAAGAAGTTACAAAGAACAAATATGTTAGGTAGCATTCCACATCAAAAATTCGGTCTTTATCACTTCCCTACTCGAGGACGAGCAGGAGTTAAGCTTGGGGATGCTTGATACGTCTCCAACGTATCTATAATTTTTGATGGTTCCATGCTATTATCTTGTCAACTTTGGATGTTTTATATGCATGAATATGCTATTTTATATCTTTTTCGGGACTAACCTATTAACTCAGTGCCAAGTGCCAGTTTCTGTTTTTTTCGTGTTTTTGACCTTTTTCAAAGAAGAATATCAAACGGAGTCCAAATGGAATAAAACTTTCGCGATGATTTTTTTGGACAAAAAGAGACTCCCGAAGCTTTGGAAGAAGGCTAGAAGAGCCACGAGGGAGTCTGCTACCTCTTGAGCTTGCGTTGGTTTTTCCCTTGAAGAGGAAAGGGTGATGTAGCAGAATAGCAGTAAGTATTTCCCTCAGTTTGAGAACCAAGGTATCAATCCAGTAGGAGTATCAAGGCAAGTCTCCAAAGTACCTGCGCAAAAACAGCAAACTTGCACCCGACGCTACAAAAGGGGTTGTCAATCCCTTCACGATTGATTGACGTGAGATCTGAAGGCGGAAAGTGCAACAAAGTAAAAGTGTAGGGCTGAAAATATGATGTGAAGTAGACCTGGGGCCCATAGTGTTCAGTAGAGTCTTCTCTCAAGATAGCAAATATTACGGTGGGTGAACGAATTACTGTCGAGCAATTGATAGAACCGCGCAAAGTCATGACGATATCTAAGGCAATGGTCATACATATAGGCATCACGTCCGAGACAAGTAGACCGATACTTTCTGCATATAGTACTATTACTCCACACATCGACCGCTATCCAGCATGCATCTAGTGTATTGAGTTCATAACAAACAGACTAACGCCTTAAGCAAGATGACATGATGTAGAGGGATGAATTAATTCAATAGATATAAACCCCATCTATTTACCCTTGATGGCAACAACACGATGCGTGCCTTGCTACCCCTTCTGTCACTGGGTGAGGTCACCGCACGGTATGAACCCATAACCAAGCACTTCTCCCATTGCAAGAACTGTAGATCAAGTTGGCCAAACGAAACCCACAACTCGAAGAGAATTACAACTTTACAAGGATATGAAATCATGCATATAAGAGATCGGAAGAAACTCAAATAAGATTCATAGATAATCTGATCATAAATCCACCATTCATCGGATCTCGACAAACACACCTCAAAAGAGGATTACATCGGATAGATCTCCATGAAGATCATGGAGAACTTTGTATTGAAGATCCAAGAGAAAGAAGAAGCCATATATCTACTAGCTATGGACCCGAAGGTCTATGGTGAACTACTCACGCATCATCGGAGAGGCAATGGTGTTGATGAAGAAGCCCTCCGTGTCTGGATCCCCCCTCCGACACGGCACCAGAACGTGCCCCAGATGGGATCTTGCGGAGACAGAAGCTTGCGGCGGCAGAAAAGTATTTTCGTGGCTCTCTCCCATGGTTTCAGATTTTTCAAGGATTCATAGGCGGAAGAAGTAGGGCAAAGGAGCCATGGGGATCACAAGAAATAAGTTACAAAGAACAAATATGTTAGGTAGCATTCCACATCAAATATTCGGTCTTTATCACTTCCATACTCGAGGACGAGCACGAGTTAAGCTTGGGGATGCTTGATACATCTCCAACGTATCTATAATTTTTGATGGTTACATGCTATTATATTGTCAACTTTGGATGTTTTATATGCATGAACATGCTATTTTGTATCTTTTTGGGACTAACCTATTAACTCAGTGCCAACTGCCAGTTTCTGTTTTTCCGTGTTTTTTACCTTTTTCATAGAAGAATATCAAACGGAGTCCAAATGGAATAAAACATTCGCGATGATTTTTTTTGGACCAAAAGAGACTCCCGAAGCTTTGGAAGAAGGCCAGAAGAGCCATGAGGGAGTCACAAGCCCAGCAGGCCCGGCCCCGCCCCCTAGGTCGGGCCTAGCAGGCTTGTGACCTCCTCGTGGGCCTAACCGACGTAATTCCACCGCCATAAATTCCTATAAATACAGAAACCCCCAAAAAGAAACCTAGATCGGGAGTTCTGCCGCCGCAAGCCTCTGTAGCCACCAAAAACCAATCGGGAGCCCATTCCGACACCCTGCCGAAGGGGAATCCATCTCCGGTGGCCATCTTCATCATCCCGGCGATCTCCATGACGAGGAGGGAGTAGTTCTCCCTCGGGGCTGAGGGTATGTACCAGTAGCTATGTGTTTGATCTCTCTCTCGTGTTCTTGAGATGTCATGATCTCGATATACCGCAGGCTTTGCTACTATAGTTGGATCCTATGATGTTCTTCCCCCTCTCCCTTCTTGTAATGAATTGAGTTTTCCCTTTGGAGTTATCTTATCAGATTGAGTCTTTAAGAACACTTGATGTATGTCTTGCACGTATCTATCTTTGGTGATAATGGGATATTCATGTGAGTACTTGATGTATGTTTTGGTGACCAACTTGCGGGTTTTGTGACATCGCGAACCTATGCATATGGGTTGGCACACGTTTTGACTCTCCGGTAGAAACTTTGGGGCACTCTTTGAAGTTCTATGTGTTGGTTGAATAGATGATTCTGAGATTGTGTGATGCATATCGTATAATCATGCCCATGGATACTTGAGGTGACAATGGAGTATCTAGGTGACATTAGGGTCTTGGTTGATGTGTGTCTTAAGGTGTTATTCTAGTACGAACTCTATGATGGATTGAACGGAAAGAATGGCTTCGTGTTATTTTACTACGGACTCTGGAATAGATCGATCAGAAATAATAACTTTGTGGTGGTTTCGTACCCGACAATAATCTCTTCGTTTGTTCTCCTCTATTAGTTACTTTGGAGTGACTCTTTGTTGCACGTTGAGGGATAGTTATATGATCCAATTATGTTATCATTGTTGAGAGAACTTCACTAGTGAAAGTATGAACCCTAGGCCTTGTTTCCACGCATTGCAATACCGTTCGTGCTCACTTTTACTTTTAGTTACCTTGCTGTTTTTGTAATTTCAGATTACAAAAACCTATATCTACCATCCATATTGCACTTGTATCACCATCTCTTCGCCGAACTAGTGCACCTATACAATTTACCATTGTATTGGGTGTGTTGGGGACACAAGAGACTCTTTGTTATTTGGTTGCGGTGTTGCTTGAGAGAGACCATCTTCATCCTACGCCTCCCGCGGATTGATAAACCTTAGGTCACCCACTTGAGGGGAAATTGCTACTGTCCTACAAACCACTGCACTTGGAGGCCCAACAACGTCTACAAGGAGAAGGTTGCGTAGTAGACATCAAGACCCTAGATTCTGCTCAAAGAAGTTATGCTACTACTGAAAATGAAATTTTTAGTTGTTGTGTTTGCATGTGATAAGTTTAGACCTTACATCGTTGATTCTAAAGTAATTGTTCACACTAATCATGTTGCTATTAAATACCTTATGGGAAATAAAGATGCTAACCTAGACTTATCAGGTGTGTGCTTTTACTCCAAGAATTTCATTTGCATATTGTTGATAGGAAGGGAGTTGAAAACTTCGTAGCAGATACCTTGTCTAGGATGGAAAATGTTATTGATGACCCACTCCTATTGATGATATTTTTCCTGATGAGCAACTTGCTTTTATAAATACTTCACATAGTACTCCATGGTATGCGGATTATCCTAATTACATGTTGCGAAATATATTCCGCCTAGCTTCACCTATGAGCAAAATAAAAAATTCTTCCATGATTTATGACATTACTTTTGGGATGACCCACATCTTTATAAAGAAGGATTAGATGGTGTTATTAGACGTTGTATACCCAAGCATGAACAAAAACACATCCTAAGGAAGTGTCATTCCGCGGCCTACGGAGGACACCATGCTGGTGATAGAACTGCACAGAAGGTATTACAATCCGTTTTTATTGGCCTACTCTTTTTAAAGATGCTCGTAAGTATGTCCTTTCATGTGATGAATGTCAAAGAGTTGGTAAAATTGGTAAATGTTAAGAAATGCCTATGAATTATTCACTTGCTATTAAACCATTTGATGTGTGGGGCTTTGATTTTATGGGACCTTTTCCTTCCTCTAATGGGTATACTCATAATTTAGTTGTTGTTGATTACGTTACTAAGTGGCTAGAATCTAGTCCAACTAGTAGTGCTGATCATAACACTTGTATTAAAATGCTTAAATACACCATTTTCCCGAGGTTTGGAGTCCCTAGATATTTAATGACTGATGGTGGTTCTCATTTTATTCATGATGCTTTTCGTAAACTCCTAGCTAAATATGATGTTAACCATATAATTGCATCACCTTATCATCCGTAGTCTAGTGGCCAAGTTGAATTGAGCAACCGAGACATAAAACTAATATTGCAAAAGACTGTCAATAGGTCTAGAGAGAATTGGTCTAAGAAACTTTATGATGTTTTATGGGCTTATATAATTTCTTATAAAAATCCCATGGGGATGTCTCCTTATAAAATGGTTTATGGAAAAGCTTGTCATTTACCTCCTGAGTTAGAACATAAAGCTTATTGGGAAATTAAAGAACTTAACTATGACTTTAAACTTGCCGGTGAAAAGAGGTTATTTGATATTAGCTCACTAGATGAATGGAGGGCACAAGCCTGTGAAAATGCCAATTTATTAAAGCAAGGGTTAAAAGATGGCATGATAAGAGAATCCAAAAAACGAGAATTCAATGTAGGAGATCTAGTGCTTTTGCACAATTCTTGTTTCAGATTCTTTGGAGGTGAACTCCTCTCCAAATGTGAAGGCCCATATGTTGTCGAGGAGGTCTATCTCCCCGGCGCTATAAAGATCAATAACTTCAAAGGAAAAAATCCGAGAGTGGTAAATGGGGAAAGAATTAAGCATTACATCTCAAATACTCTCATTAATGTTGAAACTAACATTATCCAAGTGATAACACCGGAGGAGCACATAAGAGAGACCTTCTCGAATGCTCCAGAAACCTGAAAAAGAGTACGTATGTGGAACGTTAAAAAAACTGACTCCAAAAATTCCAAAAAATATGTTTTGTTGGTTTTGGTATTTTAGAAAAAATCCAAAAATAAAAAGGAGTCAGGAGGACCCACGAGGAAGGGGAAGGCATCACGACGTGGCCACGCTTGTGGTCTTTCCCTAATGCCTTACGGGGTCCTCGTGTGCCCCCAACTCTGTTTTCTTACCAAGCACATATTCTTATCTGAAAAAACATCATTATATATACTCCTGAGTGTTTTGACCACCGCATCACGAGATTTTCTTCTGTTCTTGATTCGAGCTGTTTTTCACACAAATCTAGAACGCCATGACAACGCCAAGCTCCTCCAAGGACAAGTTCTTCGAGAAGGTCATCAACCCGTACCTCCCAGAGGTGATGAAACACCCTAGGGCCATTGAGATGCATGAGGGGTGCTTCACCTCCGTGACGTCCAAGGACCAAAGAAGGAGGAAAGCGAGAAGGTCAGGCTTGCTGCGGTGGAGTAGGAGATCTTCAAGTGCCAAGGTATGGTTGAATGTGGTTTGAGTGCTAATCAATATGATCACTGACTTCATCCAGGACAACAAGATGGACACCAAGAACATGGGAGAGGCCCCCTTCAAGCTTCAAGAGCGGATCGAAAACCTCCAAGCTCAAATCTTTGACCTCCAAAGCCAAAACTGTGAGTATGAATTGAGGATTAAGAGGATGAGCATCGCTGCTGATTTCAGGGTCCCGGAGACACGATTTTCTTTCTATGATGGTGAGCCAATGCCTTGGTGGGTGGAATACCAACCAGTCGCATAATCACCATCGTCACTCGGGAGGGACGCGTGAGTACATGGGTATGGGCAGCACCCTTAGCCCGTTCCAAGCATGGGGGAGGTTTCCCTATATCGTATCGCCATCACTTCCACCATTACCATCTATCTTAGTTCGATCCTTAGTTGTTTCGTGATTTAGAGAAATAAATTTCCAATTTACTTTGCTTATAATTTTTGCTTCAAGATCCATCTATCCTTGTAACTGATGGTGAGAGTTATATAATAAAGATTAGTTGACTTTTTGTGTTTTACTTGTGTGCACCCATCATCATAGCATGACAATAAAAAAGAAATAGAATGATCATATGCTTATCTCATGATAAGTAATGACTTCACACAAAAAAGGGTATAAGTGATAAAAGTTGTTGATAGTAAACAAACATAGTATTAGTCACTCATGCGATCTAAGAAAGATTATGATAGAGGAGAGAAGACTCGCATATAAATACACTATCTTGGACATCTTTTATGATTGTGAGCCCTCACCAAATATTATATAATGATCAAGTGTTGATGTTGGACATGGAAGACAACATAATGATTATGGTAGTTTACATTCACATAGAAATTATATGGTCATGGATCCTTTAACATGTGGTGCTTTCTTTAGATCCTTTCTAGCCCAGAAGTTCCGCACTAAGTAGAGATACTACTTGTGCATCCATAACCCTGAAAACCAGTCTCTTGCCATGAGAGTCCACCATACCTACCTTTGGATTCCGTAAGATCGTTCAAGTAAGTTGTCCTAGGTGCATCAAGCAGTAAAAATTGCTCCTAAAACATGTATGATCTTTTATTTTAAGGGAAAATAAGCTTTGTACGATCTTGTGATGGTAAAGAAATAAAAGCGACGGACTACATAATAAAGTTTGCTATCACAAGGGGCAATATAAAGTGACGTTCCTTTGCATTAAGAGTTTGCACATCCAAAAACTTAAAAGTGCATGACAACCTCCGCTTCCCTCTGCGAAGGGCCTATCTTTTATCTTCAGGGGTTCATTCCTGTGTGTGAGTCAATAAAGTTTATTCCTCTTCCTACCTATTAACTATGTAGTGGAAATCGCCATGTGTTAAGGAAATATTAGGACTTATATATCCAAGTGGATGTAGATGATCATAATTTATTATTGTTGACATTATCCTTGAGGTAAATAAGTTGGGTGGCAAATCATTTAAGTCCATACTTCCTATATGTCCTATGGAAACATGAGATCCAAAAATATGTCTTGAGCATGAGCAATCATAGAAGATTAAATGATAGCTGATTATGTGAACTTGCCAAAAAGAAAGATCTTCCATAGACTCTCCTCTGAAATATGATTAATTATGATTGTCCCAATGACTAAGAACATAATTTGTTGATTGTCAATAAAATTTACGCTTCTTACTCCAATAGTTGTGAATGAATTGTGACTTGTTTATGATGAAATATATGATAAAATATTTTTTGCTATGAAAATATTCATGATGCTCTCATGTTCGTATTTTGTTTTTATCTACACCTATCTCTCAAATCATGTGGTCATTATTTTCGAGTTCGGCTTTCGCTTGAGGACAAGCGGGGTCTAAGCTTGGGGGAGTTGATACGTCCATTTTGAATCATGATTAATATTGATATTTGTGTTATTCTTGTCCATTGTTCCCGGTTATTATACAATTCATATGTCCTTTCTCTCTGAATATGCAAGGTACATCACTAAGAGGGAAATATCTAGAAACTGGAATTCTGGACCGGAAAACCGAGGAAAAGGAAGAAAAATCAGCATGCTCCAAATGACCTGAAATTTCATGGAAAATTGTTCTGGAATATTTAAGAATTATTGGGCCAAAAATATAATAGAGGGGGCCACCTCTTGGCCCCAAGGCAACAGGGCGCGACCACCCCCCTAAATGTGCCCTCATGCCTTCTGGGCCCCCTGTTGGCCCTCTGACGCCCCTCTTCTCCTATATTGTGTGTTTTGACCTAGAAAAATCATAAGCAACCTTTCGGGACAAAGAGTCACCATCTCAAGGTGGAAACCTGGGTAGAAGCCATTTTTTCTTCGACACAGAGATTTTGTCGAGGAAACTTCCCTCATGGAGGGGAAATTGAAGCAATTATCATCACCAAAGCTTCCTCCTTCGTGGGAGGACTAATATTCATCAACATGTTCACCAGCACCGTCTCATCTCCAACCTTAGTTAATCTCTTATATTCAATCTTTGTCTCGAAACCTCAAATTGGTACCTCTGGGTTACTAGTTGTCTTGATTACATCTTATAGTTGATACTTGTTGGATTACTTGGTGGAAGATATTATGTTTAGATTGTTTATTATTATTATTGCACCTCTGATCTTGAACATATTGATGGGGTGTGAATATTAACTATTTTTCCCGAGGACGTGTGATAAGTCTTGTTATAAGTAATCAGATAAAGTGGGTATTCGTTCGATATTTTGATGATATGTATGTTGTTACTTCTCTTAATGGTGTCATGTGAACATCGACTACATGACACTTCACCATGTTATGAGCCTAAGGGAAGTCATTGTGGAGTAATAATTAGATGATGGGTTGCAAGAGTGACCGAAGCTTAAACCCGAGTTTATGTGTTGCTTCATGAGGGGCTGATTTGGATCCACATGTTTAATGCTATGGTTAGATTTATCTTAGTTCTTCTTTCATAGTTGCGGATGCTTGCGAGAGAGGGTAATCATAAGTTGGTTGTTTGTTCAAGTAAGAACAACACCTTAGCACCGATCCACCCACATATCAAAGTAGCGAACACGAATGAACTCAACATGATGAACATGACTAGATAGAAATTCCCATGTGTCCCCGGGAGCGCTTGCTTTATGTAAGAATACTTTAAGACATGTCCGTTGCTACAAAAAGGATTGGGCTACCTTGTTACACATTTGCTACTATTTTTACTTGTCACTTGTTACAAATTATCTTGGTACAAAACTATCTATCACTTTTACATACAACACTTGCAGAGAATACCTTGCTAAAAACCGCTTATCATTTCCTTCTGCTCCTTGTTGGGTTTGACACTCTTACTTATCAAAAGGACTATGATTTATCCCCTATACTTGTGGGTCATCACGCACTGGTGTTCCCAATCCACGAGCAAGCTTGTCCCTGCACCGTCGTCACCGGAGTTCGTGCGAACCTGCGATCTTCCTCCAAAACGCGGTCGCCTCCAACTCTCCACCACTCAATATCTTGTAAGTTTCGCTACTACCATTAGGGTTCAAAAAACGCCCATCGTAGATTATCAGGGTTTCTTCAGAGTTCATGATAATGGTAGTTGTAGATCCAATAACTTCGTGTCCCTTAAGAAAATGCGGTTTCGATCTGATCTCCGGTGCATTCTTGTGATATAATAGTTCAAAAGTACTTTACCCATGAGATCTTGCAAATAGCTTGCTTTCGATAGTTGTGTTTCTCTAGTGATATTTTATATTTCTTTTTCCACATTTACTAGATCCGTTCATTCTTTCATCTCGGTAGAATGTAGTACATGCCCATGAGAAAATTTCGTAAGTCCTTTTAGCCCTTATGTCCATCTTTAGCCGTCTTAGTGACATATGTCAGCTTGTTTTACCAAAACAACACATCGAAATAAGTTTTGGCTTGTTTGCCGGCTTACCATGTTGCTCGTGCTTCGTTTGTTTATTTTGGTGAGTTATACTCTTTCACATGGATCAACCATATGTTGGCTCATTATTTTCTCCTTCCCCTTTGTAGTTGACCCGTGATGGCTCCTAAGACTCGCAAAGTGTGTGGTTGGGTTAGTTCTCGAGAATCTCTACTTAATTTACAAAACCTTGTCACTCAAGGTTTTTTCCGACTCAAGTTGAAATCGGTTGGCGAGCACCCGAGGAAGAGTCCTCTCCTCGACCCGGCCAAGGAGAAGTTGTTGCTTTCACAAACCACTTTCGTAGAGGTTCCCCTCGGGTCAAAGTTTTCCAAAGATCTTCTAATTTTTTTTCAACCTTTGGCCACATTATATTGAACCAAACTCAATGACCGACACCTACCAATTCAAAGTCCTATGTGAGGTGTATCTTCGAATCGAGGCAACTGTCACCATTTTTAGGGAGTTCTTATATATCAACCATCGGATCAAAGTGAAAAACGACCCCAATGTAGAACTTGGTGGAATATCCATCCACAAAAGGAAAAATAGCCCTTTCCCTGAGTCAAAATTGGCGAGTCATCCCAAGGGCTGCAATAAGACTTGGTTTTACTCAAAAACACTGCCCCTAAAGACCAAAATCCTTTACCGGGTTATAGATTGGACCACTTGATGCCGCAACTGAATTTCCGGGTTGGCCAACTAATGAGGAAAGGAAACAATCGGCACCCGTACTTTTGAGACTGAAAGCCTTGACAGCTCACGGTCTCACCAGAATTGACTTGATCCGGTGCTGGATAAGCTGGAGAATTCACTCGCTTAGTTTAAGGGGTGATTTGATGGTCAACTATACTAGCGAGCCGATAGATGTTCAATGCTTTAGTGAGGACAATTTATATGAAAATGACATCAATATAGCCACCAAGAAGTTTTTTGGTTACTCAAACGAGAAGTGCAACATGACTGGGTTGGCTCCATTTTGCTTGACCAGCCTGGTTCCTCTAGTAAGTATATTTTAACTTGTTCATTTTGTTTTCTTTGTTATGATCTTCTCATTTATGATGCTAATTGTTGGCTTGTATGATATTTGTAGGCCAACTATGATTGGTGGAAAGCTAGAGCCAAGACTAATGTTCCCCCTCAGTCTAAGCAGGCTAATGACCAGGCTGGAGAAGCCGCCATGGGAGAAGAATCTATGGTAGAGCATGACTTGCTTGGTCACCTCTTTATTGAACTTACACACACTCCTTCTTCCGAGCGTAACATTGATGCTAGCGGAGCCGACAATGTTGAGGTAATTTGGATCACCTCTGACTCACCAAAACCATATATCCCAAAGAGGATGTGGCAAGCCGCCAGGAAAGTTAAGTTTTTGAACCTAGATGCTTGCTTAGATCCAAAATGTATTTTGAAGAAAAATCAGCACGCTCGGCAATCGAAACGCAAGACCTGGAATAGTTCTGGGGAGTTATCTACTAGCTTATCTCTTGAGATGGCCACCCACAAGCAGTGACTCGAGGTGCCTCATAGTCCAACTCTTTCTCCCCACGAGCCGGCCTTTTTAAGCAACCACTTAGACCTTGTGACTCAAATTATCAAGAACCACCGCCCTCTTCAGGCGACTTAACGGTGACGCAACTGCCTGCTTTCAACATTAATCGTGTGTATGTGTTTTATCAAGCTGGTTTTATTTCTTTCGCCATCACTTGTCATTCCTTTAACCCAATATTTGCTTCCATGATTGCAGAGCCAAGGCTTTTGCGAGGAAAAAGATTGGTGAATCATCTTCTGTCACTAAGGACTCCAATGTTCAAGATTTGCCAATAGTTGAGTCGGTGATCCTGGCTACACCTACTAGTGAGCATGGTCTAGATCTGGGGTCTGAGCTGGTTCATGAGGAGGATATGGTTCACGCTGTAGAGTCGGTCATAATGGACATACTAGGTCAAGAACACATTGTGGTAAATGACCCCGTTTCAAATGTTGACTTGCCAAGTCCTCCTCGCCCTTCAAGTTCTGCCTTCAAGGTGGGTAGCACCACCCCATCAGCTGCCATGGAGGATACATAAATAACCATTGTAGGAGAAGATTTTAGGGCTACTGAAACTCCAATGTTTTGGCCAAGGTTGTGACCAAAGATGAGCCGAAAACTTTGGAAAAAGGGAAGGCCAAACTACAGATTCCAGATGTTGCCAACCTTGACGTTGATGGCCTGCATCAACAATATCTGACCTAGCTGCGTGAGAACTGGGATGCTGAGATGAGTTTAGTCGACACCCTAAAGCGAAAATATGAGGTAGAAGGCTTATCCTTTTCCTCTTTATCGTATGCACTCATGTAGCCCCCAAGGGCTAGCTCATTGTGATAAGTAATGACATGGGTCTTGTTATATTTGTGGAAAAAAACCATAGCCCTCAAAGGGATGGCTCATATCTTTGATATGGCCAAGTCTTTTTGTATTTTTCAAGAACCAATCGTAGGCCCCAAGGACTGGGTCTTTATGATAATAACGAGACGGTGCTTTGTCTGAAATTTTGTAAGATAAAAGCTCACTCTATCCCCCAAGGGTCGGCTTATCTCTTTGGGATAGCTGGGTCTTTTTGCATGAAAACATTTGTCATTTCAGAATTGCAAAATGGGATCAGTAGCCCGCAAGGACCGGCTTATCTATTTTTGATATAGCCGAGTCTTGCTATAATTTTGAAAATAAGTGACTTGCATTAGCCCCCAAGTGTCATGTAGAGTGCCTGCAACTGCATGGGACTTTCAAGAATAGATAATTTTTTGTGTTTTGTAGCCTCCAAGGGCCGGGTCATCTGCTTGTGGCGGCTTGAGGCTTGTATACTTGTTCTCATGTCTTGGATATTACAGGACTTGTTGAATGAGGCCCAGTCTCTTGTGGCCGGATTACAAAAGAAACTTAAGCACGAGAATAAAGCTTAAGACTGATGTCGAACTTTTGGCGACTCATATTCAAGACTCTTCGAGTCAATCAAATGACCACTTGGAGAAGACTAAAGCCAAATTAGATGAAGAAAAGGTTGTCTTATGCCAACGCGCTAAGGCGGCTGAAGCGCAACTTGGTGCAACGAAAGAAGTATTTCTAAGTCTTCAATGCCAGATTACCATATGACTCGGGCCATCCTCATTACCAACATCATAATCAGCTTCTGCATCTATATTATCAGCCGAATCTTTTGTGATGTATTTTTCTTGTTTGCACGGAGTAAAAGTGGCAATCTTGTAAAGGAGCTTGTCGGTGCCAAAACCGATTGATCTCGAGTAGGAGGTCCAAACTATATATCTTGGATGGATGGGTAACAAGGGACGAAGGGGACGATGTTTTACCCAGGTTTGGGCCCTCTTAATGGATGTAAACCCTACGTCCTTCTCTTGTTGTATTGATGAAGTAGTACAGAGTACAGAGTTGATCTATATCGAGATCATATGTCATGGTCTAAAACCCTAATTTTAATGAGCGTAAGTCTCCCATGAACTACAACCCCTAGTTCATATAGATACTAGGGGCACTAGGGTTTACACAATGATGGTTACATCAAGAAAAGGAATACACGGATTAGCATGTTGTCTTGGATTGCACGCCAAGTCTTCAGAAGAGTCCACTTGGATCTTAGTGTCTTCAACGACGGTTGAACGTCCCGGGAATTCGACCCACAAGAACAGATAAATGGCCTGAAGCCCCCCTTAATCCTGGACTCCCTTAGTAGCCCCGAATTAGCTTCCAATGTTGTAGTCTAGGCTCACCACCTTCATGCTCTTGCAATCTTCGGCTTGCGGGGCAACTTCTACCTTATGTTCGGTTGACCCCAGTCCATATTGTTCTTCATCCACGATCGACGAAACGTTGTTAGCCCCACAAAAATGAATATTTCCTCCCACAGGGCTAACCACCTCTTCGATTCCTGTGCTCCAATGAAAAATAGGCGGTTCCTTCCCAAGAGAACAAGATAAATTACATACAATATAATCTGTGTGTACCCCTAGCAACGCTCCCCATCCCTTCCAAACGTCGAGAACAACACTACAGAGACAAAGACATGGCGAGTGCTCCACGCTAATCCTCGCACCCTCATGGCACTTTCCCAGGTGATTGGGCCAGCTTTTCAGTCTCATGCCTTCGTCTGCACGAGCTTGAGATGCATGGGTATTTGCCCGATTCAGATCTGACACCCTCCCGTCCTAGGCTAACCTCTCTCAATGGCGAGGCTTTTGCGGAAAAAAATCCCCACGCCCAACACAACGGAGAGAGTATGCTTCATCATGTTCCTCTTACGAGATCTGGGCTTCCCTATTCACCCCTTTTTACCGGGTTTATTGGAGTTCTATGGGATCCAACTTCATCACCTTACCCCCGGATCCATCCTACACATCTCGGGGTTCGTCGCTCTATGTGAGATGTTCGTGGATTGCGAGGCCCATTTTGATGTGTGGAGGAAATTTTTGTGCCTTGTCTGTCGGTGTTCTGGAAATGGGGGTACCCACACCTGCGTGCGTGTGGCCCAGGGCAGGCTCACCTCATCGAAACAAACCGACGGGCCCGGCACCGTTCAAGGCAAGGCCCTCGTGAGGGGCCAAGCCTCACGAGGACGAGTAGTGTCAAGACCCACAGTGGGCCTCCTCACGACCCGTCCGGAGCAGCGAATATTCCGAGGCAAGGCCGGGCCTCACGAGTTAAGGGTGATGCCAGGGAAGGGCAGACAAACAGCAAATGGCAGAACGGAACAGTTTCCCCTTTAGTGCAAAGGGGGCGGGAGCATACCGGGGTTCCAAAGGCATCTTCCAAAGGTTTCCCTTCTGGTGCAAGGAAGCCGCGGCTGCCCGCCAATAGGGAAAACGTTATCCTCGGGTCAGTCCCTGCAGCGCGGGCAGTTACTTTGCAGGCGAAGACCACCTTTGGGCAGGGAAGCATGTTCCCTTGTTTCCCTTCAAAATTGGCCGCTATGGGATCCCTTCCCGCCGAAGCTATGAGGGAAGAGGACCCGGGCCTCCGCTATAAATAGAAAGGGTAGAACGCTTGGTAGGGGATTGGCTCATTCTGACCCTAGAGCAACACACCAAGCCACTTAGTCTCCGGAGGCTCGAGAGCATTGTACTAGTTCATCCACCAACCTCCGCGAGAGGCAATCCACCAAAAACAGAAGTAGGGTTTTACACTTTGCGGCAGCCCGAACCAGGGTAAACTGTTGTGTTTTGTGTTACCCTCACCATCAAGCGAGTCCTTCATCGTTTCCATCAAGTAGCGAGCTAGGCGAAACTAAGTAGGGAGAGATCCTCGTACACGACCATGTGTTCGAATCCTTAGTGTTTTGCGGAGCCCGAATTCCTACATTTGGCGCGCCAAGTAGGGGGCGTCTCGAGGTTTCCTCCAAGCTCCGTATTCACCAAGCTCCGCCGCTCCGATGGTTGATGCTCGCTGGGCTCACGCAGAGCGCCGTGCCACCCTTGTTGCCCAGACGGTGCTCGTCGGTGCCCCGACGTGCGCCGGTCGCCGTCACCCGTGGTGAACGCTGCCACCGGCCCAAAGTTCAAGAGCAACAAGGTTCCTCTAAGCCGGCGACCGAGCAGGCCGATGGCCGCACCGCCACTCCGTCACTCGCCCGACCTTCATGGTCGGTATCACGCGCCCGACCAGAGATGCCCCATGGCAAGCGTGCGCTTGCCATGGCCACCGAGCTGCTCCGCTACCAATCTGCTCCTGACTGCCACGACAACTAGCTCCAGCGCATCGAGGATCTCGTTGCCGCCGTCGGTGACTCTGCGGTGCTCTCCTGCTCGCTCCGACCCCTAGCGTCCCTGGCAAACGATGAGGAGCAAGACGCGCCACCCCCACCTCCGCGGCGCGGCGCGGACCCCGAGCCCAGACAAAAACTGCGACCCTGCGACCGGCCTCGCGAACCCAGGGCAGGACCTGGAGATGAAGTAAGCTGCCAGGTAGTTCCCCGGCCCCGCGCCGATGTGCGCGTGCCCCCGGCGCTGCAAATTCCGCATCGTGAGTGCGCTCCGCTTGAAGCAGACCCTATGGAGCAACAAGACCCGACGTCTCCCGCGCGCACAGTACCCGTCGGACTGGTGGGGTGCCTCGCCATCGCCCCCGAGCTCTACCCCGCTGCATGGCCCTGCAAGTTCAAGCCCGACATGCCTCCGCGCTACGATGGCACCCAAGACCCGACTGAGTTCCTGCAACTTTACACGCTGAGCATCAGGGCGGCGGGAGGAGGCGACAAGGGCATGGCGTGTTGGTTCCCCATGGCTCTCAAGGGCGACGCACTCTCCTGGCTCCTCAACCTCCCGAAGGCGTCCATCACCTCCTGGGATGACCTGCGCGAGCACTTCATCGCCAAGTTCCAAGGCACCCGTGACCGTGCTCCTACAGTGAACGACCTGCGGTGCGTGAAGCAGCAGGAGGGAGAGACCGTGCACAAGTTCATACATCACTTCACGGTCATGCGCCTCAAGATCCCCAAGGCACCGGATGAAGCCATCATCTCGGCTTCCTCCGACGGAGTCACCGACCTCAAGATGAAGGAAGAGCTCCATGAACGATGAAATGAGCACTGCACTGGAGATGTTCAACTTATCAAGCAAATGCGCCATTGTTGAAGAAGGGCGCCAATCACTCCTCGAGCCCCAAGCAGCGGACACAGAAGAGAAGCAGGCCAAGGCCAAGGAGGTGAAACGCAAGGCTCCGGTGGTGCTCACCGTCGAGCCCGAGGTGAAGCATGTCCGAGGGGGAGAGCGCCCGTCCGGAGGAGGGCCAACGTGCATCTTCCATGGACCAGCGGCCATGATACCTCGAGTGTCAAGAACTCCGCCTGGTCCTTGTGGAAGACTTCAGCGGGCGCCCTAGACGGTTCGACAAGGGCCCCGCGCGCGGAGGAGGCCGCTGGGATGACCGTGAGCCGCGTTAGGGGTGGCGTGAATAGCCTCAGGAGGACCCCTCGTGTGGCCAGTCTCAGCAGGACCATTGGCACAATAACCCTCAGGAGGGGCAGCGACGCGGTCATCCTCGTGAGGCTCACCCTCGTGAGGCCGGGCTGCCCCCGTTGCCTCCACCACCTAGGAGGAGGGATGAGGATAGGCAGGACGATGGGCTTGGGGGCTTCCAGAAGGTCAGGGCAGTGGCCTCCATCCTGGGCGGTGCCCAGACCCCAGCCTCCAACTGCGCCTTCAAGCAGTTTGCCCGGGAGGTGAATGCCGCCCTCCCGAGGCCTGAAGAAATGCGCCCCTCAACTGGTCCCAGACCACCATCGCCTTCGACCCAAGCGACCAGCTCAGGTGCTCGTTCATGGCTGGCAAACTCCCAATGATGTGCACCCCGACCATGAGAGTCCGCTTCTTCCTCTCAACAACTCCATTTTGTTGAGGTGTGTACGTCACCGAGAACTCATGTGCGATATCTTCTTTGTCAAGAAAAGTATCCACATTAGTGTTCTTGAACTCCGTTCTGTTATCGCTCCCAACTTTCTTGATCTTCACTTCAAACTGATTTTGAGCTATCCGAGCTAATTTCTTTAAGATCTTTCGTACCTGCGTCTTATCATCAAGAAAAAATACCCATGTAAATCTGGAAAATCATCAACAATAACTAAACCATAAGAATTCTCACCGAGGCTCTTGTAAGCATTGGGACCAAAAAGATCCGTATGAAGTAGCTCGAGTGGCCTTCTTGTAGTCGTGATGTTCTTCACGGGATGACTTCCACCAACTTGCTTTCCTACTTGATAAGCACTGCAAAGTCTATCTTTGTCAAAGATAACATCTCTAACACCAAGAATATGATCACCTTTGATAAGCCTGTCAAGGTTATGCATACCTGCATGTTCTAACCTTCTATGCCACAACCAAACTTTAGAAGATTTTGCAATAAGAAATGTACAGGGTTTGGATTTTTTAGTGAAATCGACAATGTATAGATCACTTCTATGGATACGAGTAAAGACCATGTTATGATTGTCACTACGAAAGACTTGTCAATCAACTTTTGTAAATAACACATTGAAACCAAAGTCTACTAATCTAGATACGAAAAGCAGACTATAGCCAAGGGATTCAACAAGCATGGCATTTTGAATGAAACTATCATGAGATATGGTCACCTTACCAAGACCAAGTAATATACCCTTGGAGTTGTCTCCAATGTCACATACTTTGAGGTCCACGGTTTGGGGTGATCTCATGGAACATGTCTTTATCTACGGTCATCTTATCGGTGCATCCATTGTCGAGAACCCACTCCTTTCCACCGGACATGTAGTCTCTAAGGTTCGTCATAAGACTAAGGTTCCTCAAATTTTTATCATACTCGATGTCAAACTTTTCATATTCATCATAGTAGCCATGCTCCACATTGTCGTCGTCGGACGAAATATCCTCATCATAAGAAACAAGAATTTCATCAGAATTTTGACTATGACAATGTTCATATTTATGCATGCGAATGGCTTCAACAATGACATTGTTAATGGTATTGACATCTTCTTTAGCACACATGAGGTCATGAAGCTCAAAAGGCATTTATCAAAATTAGGATCAGTTGGCTTCATTTTTTGAAAGGCAATGCATTTATGGAAAATGATCTCAAATTTTTTTAAGTGAATAGTCAGGATATCTTTTCTCTAAGTCTTTCCACAAAGTGTGATCACACTCAAAATTTTGTAATTGATTAAGCACATTTCTTGGCAGTGCTCTAATGATTAGATTTACAATTTTAAGATTACCAAACATATCAAGTTCTTCATCATGAGAAGGGTGCAAAGGATCAATGGGAGGATCGTAGGGATATTTAAGATACTTGCGCAAATGGAATTTATCAAATATATCAAGCATTTCATATGTCATTATCTAAAATATTCCTCATCAAGAATAGGCACTCTACAACTAATATTCCCCAAACTAGGCATATTCATCTTCCTCCAATGGTGTTTAAACAAAGGTTTTGGAGACCTTGCTCTGGTACCAATTGTGAGATCGGTAGAACAGGTGTCTAGAGGGGGTGAATAGACTACTTGCAAAAATTAAAATCCTAGCCTTTTCCCAAATTAATGGTTGGCAAATTTTAGCGATTCTAACAAATCTACTGCACCCTACACATGCTAGTCAACAAATATGGCAGAGGAAAGTAAAGACTTTGCACATGTAGTACGTAGTAGAGTTTAGGAAGATCAAACATGAAGAAGTTGACACGACGATTTTTGGCATGGTTCCGATAGGTGGCGCAATCCTACGTCCATGTTAGTGGAGACTTCAGCCCATGGAAGGTAACGACCGCGAGAGTCCATGGAGGGCTCCACCCACAACGGGTCCACGAAGAAGCGGCCTTGTCCATTCCACCATGGCTTCCACCCACACAGGACTAGCCTCACTCATGGTAGATCTTCACAAGTAGGCGATCTCCTTACCCTTACAAACATCTTGGTTAAACTCAACAACATGAAGTAGGAGGCTCCCATGCGACACCTAACCAATCTAGGAGGCACCACCCTTCAAAAGGTAATAGATGTGGTAGAATCATGAACTCCTTGCTCTTGTGCTTCTAAAGATAGTCTCCTAAACACTCAATTACCCTCTCTCAGATTTGGCAGGGGTAGGAGAGATTGATCTTGTGGAAAGAAACTTGGGGAGGCTAGAAATCAAGGTTCAAATTGTAGGATTGGAATCTCTTGATCTCAACACATGAGTAGGTGGCTCTCTCTTAGAAAAATGGATCTGGCAAGTGTAAGTGTGTTCTGAGTGCTTCCTCTACGAGTGAGAGGTAGGTGGAGGGGTATATATAAGCATCTCCCAAAATCCTACCGTTACAACATTATTGGCCAACTGGGTGACAACGAAATGTTAATCTCGATGGTACCGAGTGCACTAGATGTGGCAACTTTGAATTCTCGGAGAAACCGATATATGAATCTTGGTGGTACCGATACGATGACCTAGACTGGGTTTCCAAACTCGGTGAGACCGACTTCAAACTCGGAATTTCCAAAACTTGAAATTAGCTTAACCAAAAGTTGGTCACCAATCTCGGTGGCACCGATAGGAATGTTGGTTGTACCGAGATGGTGGGTTTGGCATAGGATCTGTCTAAGTGTAAAATCGGTATAGGCGAGTAGGAAAAGTTGGTGGCACCGATTTTGCATGTTTGGCTTGGGATGGATATATTTTGTGGGAGAATGACTGCGTATATTTTTGGTGGCTATCTCTAAGCACTTGAGCAACCAATTCATCATAATACCTCACCCTATTTTAATAGTATTGGCTTCCCTATGGACTCAAAGTGATTTCCAACAAATATAAAATATAGAGTCTTCTTGCTTGAAGCTTGAGCCAATCCTATTCCTTCCTTCATCAAGGGGCTTCTCCTCACAGTCCTATAGCCAAAGCTCTTTGTGGACTATACTTTAAATATACTAGGTAAAAGTGTTAGTCCAAGGGACAATGTATGTTGTCATGAATTATCAAAACCACCAAGGGAGCATATTTGCTTTCACACATAAAGCAATTCCTTCACATGGAATGTGGTTCTTGGCTGCCTTCCAGGAGCCAAAGGTTTCATTAGTACTTGCATCAGATGATTTGGGAGTTCAGTTTCGTCATAGACGCATATGGCTCCATCTGGGGGAATTGGAACTCAGACTCCACGAAGTAATTCGATGGAAGGGGCTTTGTAGTGAGTGTTTTGACTCATCCAGTCTAGAACCCAAGTGTTGACATCTGAGACATCTCCTGAGATGTGCAATGTAGAGTAGAATTGAAGAATGGTTTTTTCATTCCAGTCACATATGTGCATGCAGAATGGCAGTAATCCAGCGTCATGAAGAACACGAAGAAATGGAGTAAAGCAAGGAATATTCTCCATGTCTGCATGACGAATTTTCCGGTGCGGAAAAACCTTGTCCTTGTAGAAAAGTACAGTGCCATAGTAGTTCATCTGAGTGAGTGTCCAGAATCTGTTGTGCCTTATCCTTGGAGAGTCATAAGGATTTGCACTAATGAAGTAGTGATGTTCCTTAAAGAATTTTGCGTTGTCAAACTTTGGCCTTTTTGTTCCAATGTAAGGGTGAAGACTCTCTGATTGAAGATTTGGCTTGAATCGGCCTACAAGTCTTCGAAGATCTTGAATTTGAGGAATTTCAGCCACGACCACTGCCGATTAAGGATTATCAACATGAGGTTCAGAGGCAGTGTCTTCATTCTGAGGAACATGTTCTTCAACTGCACTCTTCTCAATGTGAGAAATATGCTTCGCAGATTCATCAATTTCAGGTGTAGCAGTTTCCTTAGTAGTTGTTTGATTGGCAGTGTCTTCAGCTGATGCAGTTGATTCCGTCTCCAGGATGGACTTCATCAGAGTGCTCTATTCGTCAGACCTTGTATGAATTTCAGTTGCAGCACGAGACTGAGGGACTTGAGGAATTGGAGTGGTCAATGGTGATTTGGGATGAGCCTCTTCCCATTAGTCATCATTGATCACACGTGGCGTGCTACAAATGTCCACATCTTCATCTTTTTCTTCATCTCCCACATGTGTGTTCTGCTATGGCTGAGGAGACGAGGCTTGAGGAATTGAAGGATTTGGATCTGCTTCAATTTAGTCATCAATTGGTGTGCAAGCAGCACAGTGAGTGTCTTCCATTTCTTCATCCCCTTCTTGGATGGCGTGCTCGACACCAAATGGCACAATTACATAGGAGGGTGCTGCGTTGATAGGGGTGGCATCAATTGGAGCAGTTGAGGAATTTGTCAAAGTCCTCAAGTGTTTTGCTTGTGAGGAATCTCATCTTGCTGAAGCCTTTCTTTTCTTTGTTGCTTCCTTTTCAGCAGCCTTTGTTTTCTTCACTTTTGATGCAGAAGAGAGCTTCACTTTCTTCACTTTTGAAGATTTTGGAGTAGGAGCAGTTTCCTCAGGCACGACTGTTGCAATCGTCGTGGCAGTAACACATTCTTCAGGGGCATCCATTTCTTCAATTGCCCTGGCAGGTTTGTCAGTTGGAGGAATTTCATGATCAAAGTCGTCACGCAGCTCAACTATGTAATTCACCTGAGGAATTTGAGGTTGCTTTTTGGCTGCAACCTGCTTGTTGTGTTCAGTGATGACTTTATTAACAATGTTGACGAATCTGACTTTTGCGCCCTTCTAGTCCGCATTAAAGTGATTGTATTCTTCACCGAGCTTCTTGATCTCAGTTTGAGCGGTGAGAAGCTGATCTAGGGTCATAGTCAGAATGTTGTTCTTCAGAAATCTCTCTTTCTGAGTCTGGGCCTTTCTTGCTTGCTTGGCCTTCTGCACCTTCCATTTTTCCTCATTGATGAAGGCTGTCAACATGTGACTTGGTCCAGGTGGAAGCTTCAAGTCGTCAATAAGTGTTTGAGGATTGTCATACCAGATATCTATAAAGTCTAGTATCACCATTGGATCCATCATGAGGGGAATGGTAGTGCCTTTGGCCTATGCGACCCTTTCTTGCTTGTTTCTGATGATTGCTTCAAGTACATCATCATCAGCTTCATCTTCTAATGCAGAAGGAACATTGAGGACTTTGCTAGGGTTGGGCCTTCTACCTCGCCCATCGGTCATTCTCTTCTTCATGTTAGCACTTGAGGAAGTATGTGCAGAGCATGAAGCAGATGGTCCGGAGGGAATTGAAGTCCCTATTGGATTCTGACTAGTCATCAACTTCAACGGTGGTGAAGACTGTGTGGCAGCAGTTGAGGACTTTGCTGCCACCTTAGGAGCTGACTAGGAATTTGTTGTGAGGGGTTTGTGGGTGAGGACTTTGGCTTGGTAGTTGACTTCTTCAAAATAGCTTGCTTTGGAGCAGTCTCAGTACCAGAAGCCTCAACAGCGGAGGAGGAGGCAGCAGCTGCTGCAGAAGCAGATTCCTCATTGAATCTCTTCACAGCCTCGTGTGCAATTTTGTGCGGTTTGGCCTGTTACTTTGCGTATTCTTCATGGTAGTCGTGAATGGTTGCAAGACTTGTTAGATTAGCAAATTTTTGATTGCCCAAAGGAGGCCTTTTGCATGCAGGCTTCAGGGCAAATTTCCTCATATATTTAGGAGTCACAGACATGTACTCCCGTCGTTCTTTGGCCCATCTTCTCTCAATTTTCTGCAAGCGCATTTTGCACTTTTCTTTTGTTTCCTTTCCATAAACTACTTCATCAGGGGTGCAATATTCATCATAGATATCATCAGGAATCTCAAAAGCACTGTTGGTATCGTCCTTCTTTCCACCCTTCTATTTCTGCTCATCATCCATTTTCTTCACTTGAGGAATATGAACTTTTGAGGACTCTCATGAGGTATGCAAATTTTCTTCAAGAAATGTTGCAAATGAGTTAAGTTGATGAGAACCTAGAGATTCGTCAACAAACATTTTGTACCTCTGAACAGAGTATAGATGCGAAGAATTTGAAGAGGTCGTGTGCATTCTGAAAAGATTTTCAAAAATGACTCAAGTTGATGAAATTGACCAATACTGTTTTTGAGGAATTTCGCTAAGTGTCCTTTTCTTGGGTCCCAAAGTTTTGTAGATCCGAAAATTCACACAATTGAGGAGTCTCTTTAGGAATTGTGTAACTTCGTGAAATTCATCAAGTGTTCTTAGACATGGAAGAGTTCATCTCATGAATTTGCTGAGGAATAACATTTTTGGAAGATTTTATGGAAACAGAAAGCTCTATAGGGGTAGTAAAATTAGATTTTAATTACCGTGGATGAAGAACACAAAGAACACGACGAACTGTAGACAATGAAAAGAGAAGCTCGTCTGTTCAGATCTTCAGCGTCCTAACTCGGCGGGTGAAGCCAGCTACAACGATGGTGGAGGAAGGAGATCTGCGAACAGCGTGAGTACGGCGATGATGAGGTTGAGGCAGTGAAACTTTTCCTCATCGGTGGCGATGATTTCCAGTAGCGGTGCTAGGTCTAGCTTCGAGCGGTGAGTAGTCGAAACGGGAGGAAGAAGTGACCGAGGGGTGAGAATGGGGTATTTATAGCCCAGGTGAAAACGGTCCGGCTTGAAATTTTCGGACTAGAATACCCCTGGCCCTTCCACTCCGCTCGGCAGGAGGCACTCACGTATTAAGTAGTGGAGTTAGGAGAGATCGTCGAGATCATGCTTATCCAATTGTGGGTAGTGGGACCGGTTCGAGTGGTAACGGCTAGAAATTTTTTGAAATAAATTTTGAGGACTTTCTTCGCAAATTCTTCAGCTGCCAAGGATTCAATGAAGACTTTGAATGAATTTCAAATATAACACATATGAATAATTTGAGAGTTGACTGGGTTGAGCTTAGCATAGAGAGGAATGGGTCCGGTCACATTCACTTAGCAGGAAAAAAAACTCAGCATGAAGACTTAGCTATAAGTGAATGTTCTTGAGGACTTTGAAATATCATAAATTAGTATATAGTCAATGAAGAAAACATTTTGAAAAGTTTTAAGAAATTGAATTTGCAATGTTGAGGATTTTAAAAATCTGAAGACTTTGAAGATTTGAAGAATTTGCAAAAAATCTCAACTTTGAAGAATTTCAACTTGGGTTGGTGGCGTGACCCACCGTATAAGAATGATGATTTCACGCACCGCCTACAATTGTCGTAGGGTCCTGAGAATCAAATTCTTCATTAATTTCTTCACCCTTAGAGTGTTATTCTTCATTGACTGAAGAAAAACGTTACTTCCTGTGTTGCACATCTAAGTCATCAATTTTGCATAAGTGTTAGGATGTTTGTCCTTTTCACACAACATTCGAAGATTCTAAGATATTTAGATCATACCGCAACTTGAAAAATCTCTTTTCATGCAAGAACTTAGTGAAGATATCCGCTAGTTGGCCTTCAGTCTTCACTTGGTCGATGACGATGTTGCCCTTGAGTACATGACCACGAAGAAAATGATGAGGAATCTGGAAGTGCTTGGTCTTCGAGTGTTGTACGGGGTTATATGCAATCTTGATTGCACTCTCATTGTCGCACTAGAGTGACACATTATTCATGTTGATGACGTAGTCCTTAAGGGTTTGCTTCATCCATAGCAGTTGAGCAGAGCAAGAACCATCAGCAATGTACTCAGCTTCAACAGTGGAAAGAGACACGCAGTTCTGCTTCTTTGAGGACCAACAGACTAAGGATCATCCGAGGAAATGGCATATGCCTGATGTTGACTTGCGATCCACACGGTCACCAGCATAGTCAGAGTCATATATCTAACGAGGTGAAGATTTGAGCCCTTGGGGTACCGTAATCCAACCGTTGGTGTGTGAGCTAGATATCGAAGAATATGTTTTCACAGCCTTATGGCGTGATTCCTTCGGTGTTGCTTGGAAGCGGTCACACATGCAAACACTAAGCATAATGTCTGGCCTACATGCACATAGGTACAATAAAGAGCCAATCATAGATCGATATACATGTTGACCGAAATGTTTACCATTTTCGTCAGTGCAGAGGTGGCCGTTGGTAGGCATGGGAATTTTGACGTCTCTCCGTTCATGCATGCCGAATTTATTCAGTACATACTTGAGGTATTTATATTGACAAATGAAGATGTCATTGCATTATTGACAAATTTGGAGCCCTAAGAAGAATTTCACCTCCCCCATCATGGACATTTGATATTCTTCACCCATCATGTAGGCAAATTCATCACAGTAATGTTTGTTAGTACAACCAAAGATGATATCGTCCACATATATTTGGCACACAAATAGTTCATTATCATAGGATTTTGTGAAAAGAGTAGGATCGAGTGAACCGGCTTTGAAGCCTTTCTTCACTAGGAATTCCTTCAATGTTTCATACCATGCCCGAGGGGCTTGCTTGAGGCCATAAAGAGCTTTGTTGAGTCTGAAGACTTTGTCAGGATGCTCCGGGTCTTCAAAACTTGGGGGTTGAGCAACATATACTTCTTCCTCAAGCTTACCATTGAGGAATGTAGTTTTCACATCCATTTGATGCAATGTGATATTGTGATGGTTAGCATAAGCAAGCAATATACGAATAGCTTCAAGTCTAGCAACGGGTGCAGAAGTTTCATCAAAGTCAATTCCTTCAACCCATGTGTATCCTTTGGCTACAAGTTCTGCCTTGTTCCTCACTACCTGATCATCTTCATCTTGCTTGTTTAGGTAGATCCACTTGGTACCGATGACATTGTGCTTGCGAGGATCATGCCGCTTGACGAGTTCCCACCAGGGTCAGGCCCACAAGTGTACAGATTGTGCAGCCCGCACAGGGCACATAAAAGTTTGGGGCCCCCAAATTACATATATGCCTATGTATATTTCTTCCTAGGCTGGGTCATGCTAAACGTTGGGCCGCGCTAACTCGTCCGCGACTCCGCGTGAGTCAAGCCTCGCGGGCTGCCTGCTCGATGCCTCGATGGAAATTGAACGGAATTGATTGCATCCCGAGCAAATTGGTGTCGGCACACACGCAGCCGCCGTCGTGCGCCTCTCCATCTTTCGATATGAGGACTTGCTGCGAGACCCGCCGAGGATGTCACGGACCTGGCGCGGTTCATCAAGTTGTTTCTCCTTCGGAGGAGGGTTATGGCGCTGCCCACGAATCTGTACATCTTGGCACACCTTATGCCCTGGAACCAACACGATGTGCCATTTGGATCCCCCTCCTCCTGGTATGTTATCTTGACACTGATTCCACATTGTTGATGACCTACGAGGACCATTGATTCAGTCTTGTTAATGTCCGTAATTCATTGTATTTTCTGTCAAAATTTCATCGTCTTGATAGTTGCTATGCAAATTTCAGTGTATGTCAGTATTGTTGTCCCAATTTTACTTTTTTGTTGTACAAAAGTTCAGTGTTGATGTTGTCCAATTGTTTATATGTTGTCCAAATTTCAGCGTACTTGCCCTGATAATTTACTACCATTTATCAAGTGGTTTACTGGCTTTTATCAAGTGTACCAGACTACCACATATGACTTTAACCCTCTTTTCTCTTCTATCTTCCTGGGCACCTACGAGCAGGTCCTGTTGCTTAACTTAAGATTACTACCAATACTGATAATCAAGTGGAACAAAAGGTATCGTGTATTTATTATTTCTACTGAAGCACTACTATATATTGTTTGGAATATTAAAATTTGGTGTGCTCTATTTCTAGATCATTCCGTCCATTTTTCTTTGTAGCTTAGCCATTGAAAGACAGGCCCCATTTTAGAGTTTTCGCACAAGGCCCGGGTTTTGCCGGCCCGACCCTGTTTCCCACACATTGTTCAGCTTGAACTGATGAAGTTCTTCTTGCATAGCTTGAATCCACTCAAGTTCCATGAAGGCTTCATCAACTTTTGAGGGTTGTGTGATAGACACAAAGGAAGAATGCCCACAAAAGTTAATCAAATGTGAAGCTTTTGAGCGTGTGAGGGGACCTGGCGCATTGATGTCATCGAGGATTTTGTCGATTTCCACTTCATTTACGACCCTCGGATTCGGAGCAATTTCCTAAGGTGCACCAGCCCGAATTTCTTTGTTGTTTGGGATGACTTCTTCAACAGGGGGTTGTTCCTGAGTAGGAATGATATCTTCAATAGCCTTGATCTTAATAGCTTCATCAGAGGGGCATTTCATCTAGCACAGGAGGCACGTGCTCTCTTTGCGATCCATTAGTTTCATCGAACCACGCATCTACAGTTTCAACAACCTTGTTGTGGTAGTTGCTGAAGACTATGTAGGTGTGTGAGTCCTTTCTGTAACCAAGCATAAAACCCTCATGTGCTTTCGGTGCAAACTTTGAACTGTGATGAGGATCTCTAATCCAACATCTTGCACCAAAGACTTTGAAGTAACTTACATTGGTTTTATTGTCAAGGAGGAGTTCGTATGAACTTTCCTTGAGGAATTTGTGAAGATATACCTTGTTGATGATGTGGCAAGCAGTATTGATTGTCAGGCCATAAGCGACGAGGAGTCAGATATTCTTCAAGCATAGTCCGTGCCATATCAACCAGAGTCATGTTCTTGCGCTCCATGATGCCATTCTATTGAGGAGTATAAGGATCAGACAATTTATGAGTAATACCAAGTTCATCAAGATAGTCGTCAAGACCGGTGTTCTTGAATTCTGTCCCATTATCACTCCTGATGTGCTTGATCTTCACGCCGAAATTCATCGAGGCCCTTGAGGAGAATCGTATGAAGACTTCCAGCACTTTAGTTTTGTAAAGTATAATGTGCACCCATGTATAACGAGAATAGTCGTCAGCGATGACAAAGCCATATAGAGATATTGCATTGGTTAGAGTTGCATAATGAGTAGCTCCAAAGAGACCCATCTGAAGCAATTCGAAAGGACGAGTGGTGGTTATGGTAGTCTTCGAGGGGTGCTTGGATCTGGTCATCTTTCCAAACTCACAAGCCCCGCAGAGATGGTCCTTGAGGAATTTGACACTTTTGATGCCAATGACATGCTTCTTCTTCGCCAGTGTGTGCAAATTTCTCATGCCTGCATGACCAAGTCGTCAATGCCATAGCCATCCCCCTCAGGCTTTTGCAAGTAGACATGTGGCCGTCTGTGGAGCTGTAGAGAAATCAACAATGTACAAGTCTCCTCTCCTAAAGTCTTCAAAGACTTTGGATTTGTCAGATTCCATGATGACTATGCATCAATATTTGCCAAACATGATAATCATATCAAGATAACAAAGCATTGAGACTAACATGAGGTTAAACCCAAGGGACTCGACAAGCATGACTTTTTCCATGTGTCAGTCCTTAGAAATAGACACCTTACCAAGTCCCAATACCTTGCATTTACCTTTGTTTGCGTCGGTGATATGCTTCAGTGGTGATGGATCATGTGGGATATTCATCAGTAAACCCTTGTCACCAGTCATGTGACTTTTACACCCACTATCAAGAACCCACTCTCTCGTTTTGGGTTTGTCATCCTGCAGATGAATTAGTACTGCTTACCGCCTCATATGCTTCAAAGTGAAGAATATGATATCAAATTCACCAGACTTGAATTTCATCACATAAAGTAGAATAAAGACATAGTGAGGACGTGTGAAATGATAAACATTTCATCATGATTAGCTTGCATCCTTTCAAGCATTTTCCTCAGGTCTCGAGCAAATTCTTCAAATGATGACTTTCATCTCGAGACCTCACCTGCAGAAGGGATTAGTTCGATTTCTTCACCACCCACATCTGGAGGGGTGGCAAAGAATTCATTATCCCGCGAGCACCATAAGAGAATTGAGGCATTGAAGCTAATCTTCTTCTTTTCACGGGAGGGGGTTAGAGTACTCAAAAGAATAAGAAGAGAAATTCTTCGAGGACTTATGAATATAGTGATTTGAGGAATAGTGCACATATTAATATCCCTTGTAGTTTCCTTGCATATCAGAAGCATTAGTGCGAGTACGAGCAGAGTTTTGTCCATATGAGGTATTTGATCCTCATGAAGACTTTGGTCCACTTGAGGAATTTGATCTGGAGTTCTTATTCTTTAGCGGCGATGTCATGAGGACATTCACGTGAAGACTTTCCAAGCTGCTTTTGGGAACCCATATTTTCCTCAAGGGTGGTCCATTCCTGTAGTGATTTACAAAATATCTAGAGAATACTTCATCATTCTGATTTTTGAATAGTTTATAGTTTGAGTCAAATGACTCATCAAAGGAATATGAAGTTTCACATGCAAAGCCTGAAAGAGTAGATGGATCAACACGAGGTCCTTTCGCAGCAACCCATGAGGTTTTGGGATACTGCTCGGGTTTCCAGTATGACCCATCAACATTCAATTCCTCTCAATTGCAATACCCTCTTTCCTAGGGTTTCTGTTCAAAACCTGCTTTTTGAGCACATTGCAAAGGGTTTGATGCCCTTTCAGGCTTTTGTAAATGCCGGTCACATACAATTCCTTCGACCCTGCATTTTCGGTAGTGACATTTGTGGTTTCCTCAAGTGAGGAATTTGTAACCACATATATAGTTGAACAATTTGTAGCAATAGAAGTATTTGAAGTTTCAGGTGAAGAATTAGCAGATTCGCGTTCGATGCATTTCAAGCATGGTGGAATAAATTCTTCCTGAGCGGTACTGATCTGTTGAGCCAGCAAGGAATCATTTTCAATTCGAAGATCATCATGAGACGCCCTTAACTTCTCAAGATCTTGCTTTCTTTGAAGAAATTCATAAAAAAAGCTTCTCATGATCGGCCAAGAGGATGACATGACAATCCTCAAGACTATCAAACCTAGAGTGAAGCCTTTTGACATCATCATTTAAGATTTGAGTCCGATCCATTTCCTCATGCAATAGGTCATCGCTTTTCTCTAACAGTTTCTGAATCTTTTCAATAGCATTTTGTTGCTTAGTGGTAATATTAACAAGCTTGTAGTAACTGGGTTTTTGAAAGTCATCAGGTTCACAATCACTGGAGTCAAAGAGGAAGTGTGGCTGGGTGCGTGAGAACCTTTTGCCATGAAGAAATAGGTGGGAGCAAAGTCATCATAGTCATCAGTGTTGTTGACGTTATCATTTTCTTCGAGGTTGAAGATGGACTTGTTGACGGACGTGGTAACAAGGGCTAGGCTTGCCACACCACACTCTGACTCCTCTTCACAACCTTCCTCTTCATCACATTCTTCAGTTTCTTCCTCAGAATCCATTTCTTTGCCAATAGGAGCCCGAGCCTTTTTGAAGTTGTTCTTCTTGTGTGATGAGGACTTTGAGGATGAGAACTTTGAAGATTTCTTATTTTTCTTCGAGTCACCAAAAGTGTCATCCTTGTACTTCTACTTCATTGGTTCCTTCACCCAGCGAGGACAATGAGCAATATAGTGACCAGATTTCTTGCATTTATGGTATGTCCTCTTCTTGTAGTCCTTAGATGAAGATCTGGTTTCCTCATATCTATTTTTGAAGACTTTCCGAACTGGCCTCGTCTTGAGAATTTTTGGAATTTCCTCATGAACATAGCAAGTTCTTGACCAAGTTCTTTAGTGTCACCAAGGCTACAATCAGATTCTTCTTCTTCAGATGAGGAAATAACCTTTGCCTTCAGTGCACGAGGTCTTCCATAGCTTGTTCCATAAAGGTCTCATTTCTCAGCTTGTTGGAATTCATGAGTATTGAGTCTCTCAAGAATGTTAGCAGGATCTAGTGCCTCGTAGTCTCTTCGTTCTTGAATCATCAGAACCAATGTATCAAATGAAGAATCAAGAGATCTCAACAGTTTCTTCACTACCTCATGGTCAGTGATGTCTCTGGCTCCAAGAGCCTTTAGTTCATTGGAGATGTCGGTGAGGCGATCGAATGCTTCTTGGCATCTTTCATTATCAAGCCTCTTGAAGCGGTTGAAGAGATTGCGAAGAACATTAACATGAGAGTCACGTTGAGTACATACTCCTTCATTGACCTTGGACAGCCTTTCTGAGATTTGCTTTGCAGAGCCCAAAGCACTCACTCTGCCATACTGACCTTTGCTCAGATGGCCACAAATGATATTCTTCGCTTAAGAGTTGAATTGCTTGAATCTCTTCACATCAGCAGCATTGACAGTTTCAAACACGGTGGGAACATCTATTTCCACAATATAGTAGAGATCGTTGTCAATTGCTTCAAGGTGCATGCACATCTTGTTCTTCTAGTAATGGAAGGCCTTTCCTTCAAAGGTAGGACAACCCACAGTGACCTTGATCATACTTGCGGTCGACGTAACTAAAACTCCAGGTGGTTAAACCAAAATCACACGGAACAAGGGAGTACCTTGCTCAGATACCAATTGAAAGTGCGTTATATCGACTAGAGGGAGGTGAACAGGCAATTTTTATAAATTCATCAGTGAGGAAAGTCCTTAGTCACGAGCCGAGTGCAACGAACTTAGTACTCAAACAGATGTGCAAAACAGCGAAAGCATAGTCGTTAGAGTGAAATGAAACGTTCGGATTGCACAAGTAGTGTGATCAGGACATGCAGGTGAAGAATATGTTAAGTGGAGAATTTGGGGTGAGGAATTTGAGAAAGTTTTCAGTCAAATTCTTCAAATAGTAAAGATCAAGTCGTCAACATACAATTGAGGAAATGAAAGGGTTGAGGAATTAGAACCACATGCTCGATGGAGACAATGATTTGATGCCCAGTTCCAACTATTGTGACAGTCGTACGTCTGGTTTGGAACGGCTTGGTATTTAAACCAGAGGACACACAGTCCCAGGACACTAAGTCCTTAACGTATTATCCTTGATCTAAGGACATAAAGTCCTTGCCCAACACTCGTGGTAAGTCTTCATGGCAGACTTTCAAACCCTCACAAACTTGCTCACTCGGCGATCCACAATTCAGTGTTGGATGCTCTAGACCATGAGCCTAACCGTCTGGAGGATGCACAATCCTCAAAGGTAACAAGCATCGGTTCCACACAGGAACAATCTCTTCAGTGATGCTCAATCACTTTGGGTTTTGGGTTTTGGTTTGGGTGTTTGGCGTTATTCCTCACTGATGAATTTCTCTCAATGTCTTCGAGGAATTGGTTGTTCTCAAATGATAAGTGTTAGTTTCTCTCGTGGAGCAGCCAACCAACTAGTGGTTATGGGGGGAGGCTATTTATAGCCGTGGAGCAATCCTGACATGAATTGACATAAATGCCCCAATGGTATGAATGTTAGGTGGATAAGATTGGGGACAGCTGGCGCACAACACAGCCACCCTCGGAACATTTCAACTATGGAAGTCTTCATGTCACTCATGCTCCTCACTGGTAGGTAATTCGCACTGGTGAACACCTAACTCCTCGGTTAGAGCAAATTCCTCACAAACCAGAAGATCATCGTCTCTGGCACTGAAGAATTTGACTAAGTTGTTCAAGATTTCCAAAGGTTTCATCTAAAGGGTTTGTATGTGTTGGCTTTGAGATGAGCATCACTTGGAAACTTTCCCTTAGTTTTACCTCGACCCCCTTTAATAGTACGGTGGTCCTATGACACATAATACAGAAAATGAAACTATGAAAAAGAAAGTCTTCACGCTCCAAAGTCGTTGCCTCAATTTCTTCACGGTCACACCAATTTCCGCACTTTCAAAGTCTTCAGAGGAAATACCAAAGTCTTTAACCGAAGACATACATTTTTAGGGGTCGATATTCTTCAAATAACTCAAACTCCTCGGCGACTTATAGAGTTTGTGTACACTCACAAACATACCAGTCTCTTAACCTATAGGTCTTCAATACACCAAAATCACTAAGGGGCACTAGATGCACTTACAATAATGACTAATAGATATCCCAAGTGAACTCAATGAATAGAGCTATGCTCCCCGACAACGGTGCCAAAAAAAGGTCTTGATAACCCACAAGTATAGGGGGTCACGACAATCTTCGAGGGTAGCATTTCACCAAACTTGTTGATTTGACACAAGGGGATCCAAGGAATATTTATGAGCCTTGGAAGTTGAGTTGTCAATTCAACCACACTTGGAATAAAATATCTCTACAATAAAGTGTTTAGTAGCACAATAGTTTGATAGTTTCAGTAACAGTAGAAATAGTAACAAACAATGACAATAGCAGCTTGTGATGATTGTAACAACATTAATAGTAACTTAGCAAAGATCAATATGAGAAAAAAGCATAGGCATTGGACAAACGATTGATATTTATGTTTGATGACATTCATCATATATCAGTCACAAGCTAGAGTGATGCACAATATCTCCAATTCATCAATGTAATGTAGGCATGTATTCCGTATATAGTCATACATGCCTATAATAAGAACTTGCATGACATATTTTGTCCTAACCTCCCATGGCAGCAGGGTCCAAATTGAAACTAAGGGATATTAAGACCTCCTCTTAATAGAGAACTGAAACAGATAATCAACACACAATGGATACATGTACTCCTCATACTACGATCATCATCGGAGAGGATCCCAACTATTATAACTTTGGGGCTTACAGATCATAACACATAATAGGTGCATATAACTTGCAAGATAGGATCTAAAACACTCTCACGTTCATGGAACCATGATAGGTTCAGATATGAAATCATGGCACTCGGGCGCTACTGACAAGCATTAAGCATATTAAAGTCATACCAATATTAATCTCAGAACATAGTGGATACTAGAGTTCAAGCCCTAACAAATTGACTCGATTACATGACAAATCTCATCCAACACCATCACCGTCCATCAAGCCTACGAAGGAATTACTCACTCTCGATGGTGAGTACATGGAATTGTTGATGGAGAAGGGTAGATGTAGATGGAGAAGGGTAGATGATGATGATACGTCCCAAACGGACTCCAGATCAGCCCTCCCAATGAAGACAGTAGGTGGCGGCGGCTCCGTCTCGTAAAACATGATGAAAGTTTCTCTTTGTTTTTTTCTATAGAATATGATACTTTTGGACTTGGAGTTAGGGAAAACAGAGGCTTGTTGGACCCACGAGCTCGCATGGCGCACCCTCGGGGAGCACCCCATGAACTTGTGGCTCCGTGGTTGCCCCCTCGAGTAGTTCTCTTCGCCAATATTTTTTATATATTCTGGAAGCATTCTCTCTAATTTTCAGCGAGTCTGAGAACTTTTATTTCTGGAGAAAACAACACCAAGGTAGTACTGATGAAAACATCATTAGTCCGGGTTAGTTTCATTCAAATCATGCAAATTAGAGTCCCAAACAAGAGCAAGCATGTTTGCAAAAGCACATACGTTTGGGACGTATCAGGGGGTGATGCCTGGAAGATTGTGAGGGTCTCCTTTGACCTAGTCAGAGCCCTAGTGGCCGACTGGCAGACCTCGACCTTACCGAACGATCAGAAGCACCGAGAAGAAGGGTCTTGTCGAAAGATCCCATGTTATATAAATCACGATCAAAGAAAAAAAGACCTCCGAGCCGAGCACGACCTCAAAATCAGAAGTCAGCGTGGAGGATGGAACTCGCATGCCAAGCTGAAGACTTAAAAGTTGTGAAGACAGTCCTAGAAAGATGCTCGGTGGCCTCGGCTTGAAGACCAGTTCATGGGCTATTATTGGAGTCATGGATTATGGGGTGCTTGCCACGTCAGCCCACTATCTATGGGCCAAGACGGGTACCCACTTAAGATGGGCCAATGAGCCATGTTGGCTCATTTGCCGTGTGTAATCAAGATGAACATCTCTTGGAGACTTAGTGCACACTTCAAGTGTATTCGAAGGATCAACATAATCATAATCGACCATTTGTAAACCCTAGGAACCCCCGTCGTCTATATAAGTCGTGGTGTTAGGTATGTAGAGACACATTCACAAGGTTTAGAGATTAGAATAACTTTATACGATCTTGAGGTAGATCAATCTGTACTTTGTACCTCATCACAATCAATACATCAGAAGCATGACATGGGGTTTTACCTCCTCAAGAGGGCCCAAAATTGGGTAAAACATCGTGTTCCTATTTCTCTTATTACCATCTAGCTCAGATCACCAAGCTTGATACCCCCTACCTGAGATCTGCCGGTTTTAGCACCGACATTGGGGTCGTGGTGCGCGTGACGTGGGGAGGTTGGGATGACCTTGATGGGTGGGGCTCGCATGGTACACAGATAAGAAAGAGATGACTCGAGCGTGCGTTGTTGGGCTCGCTGGCTCGGATGGCTTGCTGGGCCGACTAGTGCTAGCCTTTTTCTTTTTATTTATTTTCTACTTTGTTTTCTTTTTATGTTTCTTTATGAACTCTCTTCTGTTTTAAATTTGATTTTTCTTCCAACTTCAAACTTGCTCTAAATTTTTCTTACAATCTTCATATTTTTTAAACATTTTATTTGGGCCTTTTGGGCAAATATTTTTTGTAGTTTAATTTTAGGCCTTTTTAAAATATATTTCTTGAGTATATTTTTTCATAATTATGTTTTTGTTGAATTCCCCCTAGTTTGATCCCTCTCACCAATTTGAAAGTTTCTTCTGAATATTTGTTTTGTCAGATACTTATGGGATTCAGTTTAATTTCTTGTTTACCCCTTTATGGTTTTCCTTCTTTCCTTTCAATATTCCATGGTTTCAACTACTAGTTTAGGGCATTTGACTCTCATAAGTGAACACACAAGGTCATCAAGCAAACAATCCTACGCAATCTAGATAAAAAGCAAACAAGCATAGGTTTTTCCGAAAAAATAATTTCCGGTGAAACTTCAAACATTCCTAATTTGGAGAAAATTTGTGATGTGACACAACTCTATCACCAATACAATGTTAAGAAGGGATAAATGGACCCCATGAAGGAGGCTATAAGAATCCAAATGATCTCACGCTGCTCTAGTGATGTATCCATCACATCATAAATAATTTTGGGACCCTGATAAGTGCCACACCTATGGCACGGACACATGACAATTCCAAACTTTTTTATGGCAAGTTTAGTGACATGGGGATGATAACTTTATTTTTTGGTGGCAAGTTTCAGTCTTTTGGGGTTTGTTTCTCTTTTCAGATGTCAATTTTAGTTGTAAAAAATGTCAGCTATAGTGCTTTGTGTCACATGTGTGACGCTTATTATTTGGGTAACTTTAAAACATGTTAATTGCATTTATCATAATTTACAATAATATTAAATATAGAAAACATAACTAACGTTGAAGTCAACTTAATTATGGTTAACCTTGAAATAATGCTATTATCAAACCGGACACGCGAACCAATCTGTGGTTGAATGGTTAGAAGGACAATGGTACCCTGCCCACCAGTGTTCAATTCCCAGAGTTGACATCGGTGCTCGAATTTTCCTACGATAACTTTTTCATTCTCAAGATGATGTGTCGGCTTGATTTCTCGAAGGTGCTTGTTGGGGAACGTTGCATCGAAAACAAAAATATTCCTACGCGCACACAAGATCTATCCATGGTGATGACCATCTACGAGAGGGGAGAGTGCATTTACATACCCTTGTAGATTGCTAAGCGGAAGTGTATATAACGCGGTTGATGTAGTCATACGTCTTCGTGATCCAATCATGATCCATCCCGCGATCTCATCACGATCCGTCCCGCAATCTCATCACGATTCTTCCCGATCTAGTGCCGAACAGAAGGCACCTCCGCGTTCAGCACACGTACAGCTCGATGACGATCTCTGCTTTCTTGATCCAGCAAGAGGGGTGGAGAGGTAGCACAATTCTCCGGAATCAAGACGGCGTGGCGGTGATGGTGGCAGAGTTACTCCAGCACGGCTTCACCGTACCGTACCAAACTAGCTATGGGGTGTCAGGAAGTGGTGGAGGGAGAGAGAGTTGCGCCCTGGCTTGAGGTGCCAAAAGCTTACCTCACCTCCACTATATATAGGTGGGAGGGAGGGTGCCGCCCTAGGGACAAGGCCCTAGGGTTCGTTCGGCGCAAGAAAGGAGGAGGAGTCCTCCTCCAATACGATTTGGAAGGAGGACTCCCTTCCCCAATTCGGTTTGTCCCACCTTTCCTTTCCTTTCTCCTCTTGGCCGAATAGGCCTCCTTGGGAGGGACACCAGCCCACTAGGGGATGGTGTGCCACCCTTGGGCCTCTTTGGTTCTCTCCCGGGTGGAAGTACCCTCCCAGTGGAACTCCGGATCCCATTTGTCACTCCCGGTACTTTACCGGTAATACCCGAAAATCTTCTGGAAGCCAAATGGATACTTCGTGTATATCAATATTCGTCTCCGGACCATTCTGGAAACCCTCGTGATGTCCAGGATCTCATATGGGACTCCGAATAACATTCGGTTACCAACATCAATAGTTCAACTATACTGAAACGTCACCAAACCTTAAGTGTGCAGACCCCGCGGGTTCGAGAAATATGTAGACATGACGTGAGACACTCTCCAATCAATAACCAATAGCGGGACCTCGATGCCCATATTGGCTCCTACATATTCTATGAAGATCTTTATCGGTTGACCCTATATGTCAAGGATTCAGTTAATCCCGTATGATGTTCCCTTTGTCCTTCAGTATGTTACTTGCCTGAGATTCGATTGTCGGTATCTCTATACCTAGTTCAATCTCGTTACCGGCAAGTCTATTTACTCGTTCCGTAATATAAAATCCCATGACTAACTCCTTAGTCACATTGCTTGCAAGGCTTGTTGTGATGTTGTATTACCGAGCGGGCCCTGAGATACCTCTCCGTCACACGGAGTGACTGATGACGAGATGATGTATATACTTCTCGCATCCCGTTGGTTATCCCAAGTGGAAGGTTGAGATGTAGTCAGCACCAAGTTTTCCATTACATGGAGACTCTAAGGTTTATCGAACCAGAAGGACTCCTAGGATCAACAAGTAGGTGTCTCATGTCCTGGTCAGCAGAAGACGTGCACCTGTGCACACAACAAATAACTTTGCTCCCAACGAGTACATAGAGGTTGTCAATCTCTACGACCTTATAGTTTGCAAAGGATCAAAACACAAGCGGGAAAAGTGATAGTGATAGTAACGGAAAAGTAAATGAAAGCGGTAAATGATGGAGGTGTAAACAATGATGGTGATATGGACCGGAGTCACATGATGTTCACTAGTGATGTCTCTCTCCCAAAATACGTTAAACAACTATGCTTGGGTAAACAAATCACAGTTGGGCAATTGACAAAATTATGAACGCACCGCAATGCTAATTATGCTACTTGATAGTTGGAGGTTCAATAGTAATGGGCAGTACGCCAAGACAAGTAGACTGTTTATTCATCAACATCTACTTACTAATCATCCACCTTGAGATATCTATCCAGAACATATGTCCGATATTAAGTTGCGAGCCCCACCCAAAGTGTAAACTCAAAGCAACGGACAACTGCAATAACGAACTATGTGTAAGGTAAACAATCCTTGCAACCATGGTCACAAGCACCGTTGTTTTCTCCCTGGTGGCAACAACACATCCCCTAGTCTCATGTTTCTGTCACTCAAGCTAGACATCGGGCCGCATGAACCCACAATCATGCAGAACGCTCCCTCTTGGAGTTACAATCTACTACTCGGCCAAAGCAATAAATAGCAATGGAGAACATGCATGAATCACTAAGGAACATAATATAAAAGGATAATCAAATATATAACTCATAACAATCTGAACATAATCTCATAATCCATCGGATCCCAAAAAACTTAGCATAGCAATAGCAAGAGAATATCATAGATGCCTTGATCATGTAGGGCAGCTCACAAGGACTAACCATTGAAGCACAAGATTCGAGAGAAGACATCACATAGCTACTGGTCTTGGACTCATGGTCCAAGGAGGACTACAGACGGCACGTCCGGGAATCGTCCATGGCGGTGAAGAAGCTCCCGGCTGTCAATCCTTCCTCCGGCAGGGTGCCGGGAAGAGGTCTCCTAACGCTTCCGATCTCGGAAGCACTGCGGTGGCGGAACGATGGAGAAATTCGCGATTTCGGAAGTTGTGGAAGGGTTTCCTCTCGGAGGACTAAATATAGGACAAAGGAGGGCACCGGAGGAGGTGGGGCCCACCCAGACGGCCTCCTGGTGTGGGTTAGGGCATGGCCGTGCGAGCACGTCGCGTGGGCAGCCCCTGGCCCCCTCTGGCCCATTTTCGGTGATCCGGAAGCTTCTGTTTCGCTGATTTTTTATATATGTTTCCTGGAATTTTTCGGGCTTCAGAAAATTGGGTAAAAGCCCGTGCAAAATAGACACCAACAGACAAAAACTAGCGTTGGCTGCATTGAGTTAGTAGGTTAGTCCAAATATGAGCAAAATGATATAAAAGTGTAGCATAACATATAACATTGTCACCCAAAAGATCATGGAACAAGCAGAAATTATAGATACGTTCGGGACGTATCAACATCCCCAAGCTTAATTTCTGCTCGTCCTCGAGTAGATAAATGATAACACAATAATGTCTGTGGTGGCATGCTAACACACATATAAGAACTTCAAAGAAAGCAAGTGAGATATGCAATTCAAGTCAAGACAATAACAAGCAAGAGTCTATATCTAGTATTGAAATTAGCAAAGTAAGAACATAAAGGTGCAAGAGCTCTTGCTGTCCATGACTCGAATGTCTCCAAATGGTGTTTGCGTGCAAGAAGTGGGAGATGGGTTGAGATCATAAAATATTTTTTAATTGAGAACTCAATCTACTAAAATTTCACACTTGGTCTCCTTCGGAATCTTATTTTTACTCATCCCCCGACCACTAGTCAAGCACAAAGTCAAAATGATCCTCTCCCTTTCGACTTTGAGCACTCATGCAATGGATGAGTGTAAGTAAGATATGTTGGCACTTAGGATGGAAAATAGAATAGTGATGGGGAAGGAAGAGAAAAAGGTGTGATAGGCTCACATAAATGAGGACAACCATAGGCGAGAGAAAGCTAAATGATAGATATGATGTGAGGAGTAGGGATTGCCATGTAACGGATGCACATATGAGCTAAGGTAAGCTCTCCAACGGAACTAGTGGGGGTGCATCCAACTTGTTTTCTCATGAAGACCTAGAGCTCATTTGAGGAGGCTCGTCATTGGAATATACAAACCAAGTTCTATAGTGTATGGGTCCCCACATAGTTATGCATGAATGATAATATCTATGTCGTACCTATATATCAATGGAGTACGAGTGTGGATCTTTCAAAAGGAATAGTAGTGTTGCCCCCTTCTCTCTTTTTTTTATTTTTTTCTTGTAGCCTATTTGGCTCTTTCTATTTATCTCTCATTTGTCCTCTTTGGGGTCTTTTGTTTGTCCTCTTTGGGATCTTTTCCTCACTTAAGGGCAACACTCTATGTTTTACATGAATAACAAGAAGATCATCACATTTTATAAGAAGTACTCAACATAAAGACAAGTGGAAACTATCATGATGTATGCAAATGTATGCCTCTGCCAGTGTAGCAGGATATGCAATGATACTAGCGCATCATGTAGCAATAATATGGGCAAGGCCCAACTATCATGCGGATCTACGATCAAGCAAAAGCATGTGTGACATGAAGATCAAGTCATGAGATGGTGGTTATTGCATGGCAATGTATCTCGGAAAGGCTATGGAAATGCCTTAATAGGTACGTATGGTGGCTGTTTTGAGGAAAGATATAATGAGGATTATGTATGACAGAGTGTATCATGTCATGGGTTTGGATGTACTGGCGGAGTTTGCACCAACTCTCAATGTGAGATAGGGCAATGCACGGTACCGAAGAGGCTAGCAAAATATGGATGGTGGAAGTGCCAACAATCAAATACTCACAATAGTCCGAAGAACTCATACACTTATTATCAGTAACTCTCTATCTAGTTAGGAAATTCACAAATAGACAAGTACCCCGAGGAGGAGTGTTTGGGGGTTTGGTTATCCTTGTGCATCCTCGACTCATGGTAACGTGAGGGTACTCTATATATTCCAACCCCTCCAGAGGTTAGCGATCAATTTAGTAGCTAGAGAACTCAACTAATTTTTAGTTTTTAAAAAACACACGTATTTCCCAAAATACGACACCTATCACTAATAGGCTCAAGCTCTTGGCACCAATAGTCCAAACATTACTCAAAACAACACCTCAAAACTATTGCAGGTTACTACTATACTTAAATAGCAATCTCAATTACCTACTCATGTAAGACACATAACTCAGTGCAACGAGCCAACTCTCTAAACAATATAAGCATGATAACTCAAGAGAATTCCAAAAGCAACCTAAATAAAAGCTCTTAAAAAGATAAGCATGAAAACTAAGAGCTAAGCATGACAGTAGCTACGAAAAGATGAAGAACACACAAAAAAGATAAGCATGAAAACCTATGTTGTGTTCTAGAGTGGAATGGAGCGTGTTTCTCTCCCAAACAAGGTAGGCTAGGTTCCGACTTGTTATGAACATCAAGCAAAACTAAAACAAACTAAAAGGTAAAGAGCGAGACGCTCTAAGCATAGCACATAACATATGAAGTGAGAAAATTATAGCATGGAGATGGACGAACTGATGATTGTTGATAGAGAAGGGGATGTACAGGGCATCCCCAAGCTTAGACGCTTGAGTCTCCTTGAATATTTCTTGGGGTGCATGGGGGCATCCCCAAGCTTGAGCGCTTGACACTCCTCTATCTTCTTTCATCATCTCCCATCGCATACTTGAAAACTCCCTTCATGCAAAACTCATCATAAGCTGATTAGAGTGGTTATTACCCTTAATAAAATAATTCATTACGTGCTGGAAAAATAAAGATTTTCATGAAAAGCTACTGCTTCTCATGATTGCCAAAAGGTTTTTGCAAATAAAAAGTAATGTTAAGATTTTCAAAACAATGAAAACGCAAAACATGGCAGAATCTGTGAAAAACACAACAACAGATAGTAAATAATTTATGTGGGGCACTTCTGTAACTCAAATCAAAAAACTTAGAACAAATGCCAGAAAGGCAATTATATAGACCATGCTGTAAAAACACTTTAGATGAAAAATATGATCTGGTGATTTTTGGCGAATTGTTTCGTCAAGCAGACAGAATCTGTTTCTGGACAGATATCACAACTTTTGAACTTTCTTGCAATCGGAGGCTATAACTTGGCACAAAGCTTAAAAATAAAGATACAATGATGTTGCTACAGTAGTAACAAGCATCAAGACCACTAAAACAGAAAGTAAAAACAAATTGGGTTGCCTCCCAACAAGTGCTTTCTTTTATGCCTTTGAGGTAGGCATAATGCAAGAAGGAGGATCAAGATTCTCCGAGGTCATCGGAATTATAAAAACCTTCAAACGGATCCTCAACAAGTTCATCCTTATTTTTCCTAGGGAACGGGTACGTACCTTTTGCTTTCCCACGTAAGCGTATGTGTCCTTTATCTATATCAATGAAGCCTCTCATGGCTCGGAGGAAGTCCCTTCCAAGCACTATGTTTCCTTGGCTTGGATTCATGATGAAGAAATCAACCATTGCATTCCTTCTAGAGAATGTAACTTGGACTTCTTTTACCTTTCCCTGGATTTTAGTAATATTCCCATTAGCATGTTCATGATACGATGAAAAATTGTCCATGTCTAACCAGAGGGAATCATAAACAACTTTTGGCATCGTAGAAACTATGGATCCAATATCACAATAAGCAAGGAAGTCTTGGTTGGAGATGCTAATTCTAACAAAAGGCTCCCAGTCATCATCTATTTTCAAAATTATTTCCTTATCAACCATGGGTTTCTCTCTTTCTCTTAAGTCTAGATCATCTATTCTTCTTTCAATGATAGCAAGTTTATCTATAATAGTGTCAAACCCATGATCATAAACAAAGTAATTGGGTAGACCATGTATAATATCAAGAGCTCTAGCCTCATCCCACTCTAAAAAATCGCCTTCAGCTTTAATATCAAGAGAGTGTTGACACCACCTAAATAGACCATGATAAAAATTTCTAAGCACAATTTTGATAGGCATCCAAGGCATAATTCTTTTATGTGCTTCAGAATTTCTATCCCAAGCTTTATTCACATCTTCTCGAACCCTTTGATGGAAATCTAGGACCTCATATTCCCTCAAAGCACCACATCCTAACATGCTTAACAACTAAAAGCAAAGTAACTAATTTTTTTGTTGTTTTTGGTATAAGATTCTAAATCAAAAACTAAAAAGCAAACTAACAAGACTAAAAAGCAAAGGTACAGGATAGCGTGCAACTCCCCTATCTTGAAGACTGGAGTCCCTGGCAATGGCGCCAGAAAACTTTGCTTGATGACGATATGATGTATATACTTCTCGCACCCCGTTGGTTACCCCAAGTGGAAGGTTGAGATGTAGTCAACAGCAAGTTTTCCCTTACACAGAGACTATAAGGTTTATCGAACCAGAAGGACTCATAGGATCAACAAGTAGGTGTATCCTGTCCTGGTCAGCAGAAGACGTGGACCTGCACACACAACAAATAACTTTGCTCCCAACGAGTACAGAGAGGTTATCAATCTCCCCGCCTTGTAGTCTGCAAAGGATCGAAACACAAGTGGGAAAAGTGATAGTGATAGCAACGGAAAAGTAAATGAAAGCGGTAAATTATGGAGGTGTAAACAATAATGGTGATATGGACCAGAGTCACATGATGTTCACTAGTGATGTCTCTCTCCCAAAAGACGATAAACAACTATGCTTGGGGTAAACAAATCACAGTTGGGCAATTGACAGAATAATGAACGCATGATACGTCCCAAACGTATCTATAATTTCTGCTTGTTCCACGATCTTTTGGGTGACATTGTTATATGTTTTGCTACACTTTTATATCATTTTGCACATATTTGGACTAACCTACTAACTCAGTGCACCCAGTGTCAGTTTCTGTCTGCTGATGTCTATTTGCACGGGATTTTACCCAATTTTCCGAAGCCCAAAAAATTCCAGAAAAATATATAAAAAATAAGCGAAACAGAAGCTCCCGGATCACCAGAGTTGGGTCAGAGGGGGGCCAGGGGCCTCCCAGGCAACCTGCTGGCACGGACAGGCCCTAGGCCGCGCCACGAGGCCGCCTGGGTGGGTCCCACCTCCTTCATTGCCCTTCTTTGTCCTATATTTAGAGTCCCGAGATGAAACCCTTCCACAACTTCCGGGATCGCAAATTTCTCCATCGTTCCGCGGCCACAGCACTTCCGAGATCGTGAGTGTCAAGAGACCTCTTCCCGGCACCCTGTCGGAGGGAGAATTGACATCCGGGAGCTTCTCCACCGCCATGGACACTTCCCGAACATGTCGTGAATAGTCCTCCTTGGACCATGAGTCCATGACCATTAGCTATGTGATGTCTTCTCTCCATTCTTGTGCTTCAATGGTTAGTCCTTGTGAGCTGCCCTACATGATCAAGGCATCTATGTAACTCTCTTTCTATTGCTATGCTCGGTTTGTTGGGATCCGATGGATTATGAGATTATGTTCAGATTGTTATGAGTTATATATTTGATTATCCTTTTATATTATGTTCCTTAGTGATTCATGCAAGTTCTCTGTTGCTATTTATTGCTTTGGCCGAGTAGTAGATTGTAACTCCAAGAGGGAGCGTTATGCATGATTGTGGGTTCATGCCCCTCGATGTCTAGCTTGAGTGACAGAAACATGAGACTAGGGGATGTGCTTGTTGCCACCAGGGAGAAAACAATGATGCTTGTGACCACGGTTGCAAGGATTGTTTACCTTATGCATAATTCGTTAATGCAGTTGTCCGTTGCTTTGAGTTTACACTTTGGCTGGGCTCGCAACTTAATACCGGAGAGATGTTCTGGATAGATATCTCAAGGTGGATGATTAGCAAGTAGATGCTGATGAATAAACGGTCTACTTGTCTTGGCGTACTGCCCATTACTATTGAACCTGTAACTATCAAGTAGCATAATTAGCATTGCGGTGCGTTCATAATTATGTCAATTGCCCAACTGTGATTTGTTTACCCAAGCATAGTTGTTTATCGTCTTTTGGGAGAGAGACATCACTAGTGAACATCATGTGACTCCGGTCCATATCACCATCATTGTTTACACCTCCATCATTTACCGCTTTTATTTACTTTTCTGTTGCAATCACTATTACCTTCCCGCTTGTGTGTTTTGATCCTTTGCAAACTACAAGGCCGGAGAGATTGACAACCCCTCTGTACTCGTTGGGAGCAAAGTTATTTGTTGTGTGTGCAGGTCCACGTCTTCTGCTAGCGCCAGGGTGGGAGACACCTACTTGTTGATCCTAGGAGTCCTCCTGGTTCGATAAACCTTACAGTTCCCGTGTGAGGGAAAACTTGTTGTTGACTACATCTCAACCTTCCATATGGGGTAACCAACGGGGTGCGAGAAGTATATACATCATCTCATCATCAAGAAAAGTTTTCTGGCGCCGTTGCTAGGGACTCCAGTCTTCTAGATAGGGGAGTTGCACGCTATCCTTTACCTTTGATTTTTAGTCTTGTTAGTTTGCTTTCTAGTTTTTGCTTTAGAGTCTTATACCAAAAACCACAAGAAAATAGTTACTTGCTTTTAGCTATCAAGCAAGTTAAGGTTTGATGCTTGGAAGGAATCTGAGGTCCTAGATTTCCATCAAAGGAATGGAGAAAATATGAAGGAAGCATGGGATAGAATTTCTGAAGCACACAAAAGAATTATGCCTTTGATACCTATCAAAATTGTGCTTAGAAATTTTTATCATGGTTTCTTTATATGGTGCAAACACGCTCTTGATATTATAGCCAAAGGAGATTTCTTAGAGTGTGATGAGGGAAAGGTAAACGATGTCTAGGTTACATTCTCTAAAAGGAATGCAACGGTTAATTTCTTCATCATGGAGCCCAACAAAGGGAATATAGTGCTTGGAAGGGACTTCCTCCGAGCCATGAGAGGCTTCATTGATATAGGTAAAGGACACATACGCTTCTGTGGGAAGGCGAAAGGTATGTACCCGTTCCCTAGGAAAAAGAAGGATGAACTTGTTGAGGATCCGTTTGAAGGTATTTATAATTCCGATGACCTCAGAGAATCTTGATCCTCCTTCTTGCATTATACCTAGCTCAAAGGCATAAAAGAAAGCGCTTGTTGGGAGGCAACCCACTTTGTTTTTACTTTCGGTTTTAGTGGTCTTGATGCTTGTTACTACAGTAGCAACATCATTGTATCTTTATCTTTAAGCTTTGTGCCAAGTTATAGCCTCCGATTGCAAAAAAGTTCAAAAATTGTGACATGTTATCCAGAAACAGATTTTGTCTGTTTGACAAAAAAATTCGCCAAAAAATCACCATATCATCTTTTTGATCTGAATTTGTTTGACAGCATGCTCTACATAATTGCCTTTCTGGCATCTGTTCTGAGTTTTTGATTTGAGTTGCAGAAGTGCCCCGAATAAATTTTTACTACCTGTTGTTCTGTTTTTCACAGATTCTGCCATTTTTGCATTTTCGTTGTTTTGCAAATCCTAAGCTTACTTTTTATTTACAAAAACCTTTTGGCAATCATGAGAAGCAGTATATTTTCATGAAAATCTTTTTTTCCAGTAGGTAATGAATTATTTTATTAAGGGTACTAACCACTCTAATCAGCTTATGATGAGTTTCGTATGAAGGGAGTTTTCAAGTATGCGATGGGAGATGATGAAAGAAGATACATGAGTGTCAAGCACTCAAGCTTGGGGATGCCCCCATTAACCCCAATAAATATTCAAGGAAACTCAAGCGTCTAAACTTGGGGATGCCCCTGTGCAGCCCCTTCTCTATCAACAATCATCAGTTTGTCCATCTCCATGCTATATTTTTATCACTTCATATGTTATGTGCTATGCTTGGAGTGTCCCGCTATTTACTTTTTAGTTTGTTTTAGTTTTGCTTGTTGTTCATAACAAGTCGGAACCTAGCCTACCTTGTTTGGGAGAGAGACACGCTCCATTCCACTCTAGAACACAACATAGGTTTTCATGCTTATCTTTTTTGTGTGTTCTTCATCTTTTTGTAGCTACTGTCATGTTTAGCTTTTAGTTTGCATGCTTATATTTTTAAGAGCTTTTATATAGGTTGCTTTTGGAACTCTCTTAAGTTATCATGATTATCTTGTTTAGAGAGTTGGCTTGTTGCACTGAGTTGTGTGTCTTGCATGAGTAGGTAACTGAGGTTGCTATTTAAGTATAGTAGTAACTTGAAATAGTTTTGATGTATTGATTTGAGTAATGTTTGGACTATTGGTGCCAAGAGCTTGAGCCTATTAGTGATAGGTGTCGTATTTTGGGAATTCCGTATATTTTTCAAAAACTAAAATTAATTGAGAACTCTAGCTACTAAATTGATCGCTAACCTCTGGAGGGGTTGGAATATATAGAGTACCCTCACGTTACCATGAGTCGAGGATGCGCAAGGATAACCAAACCCCTAAACACTCCTCCTCGGGGTACTTGTCTCTTTGTGAATTTCTGAACTAGATAGAGAGTTACCGATAATAAGTGTATGAGTTCTTCAGACTAATGTGAGTATTCGATTGTTGGCACTTCCACCATCCATATTTTGCTAGCCTCTTCAGTACCGTGCATTGCCCTTTCTCACATTGAGAGTTGCTGCAAACTCCGCCGGTGCATCCAAACCCATGACATGATACGCTCTGTCATACATAAGCCTCATTATATCTTTGCTCAAAATAGCCACCATACCTACCATTAAGGCATTTCCAAGCCTTTCTGAGATACATTACCATGCAACATCCACCATCTCATGACTTGATCTTCATGCCATACATGCTTTTGCTTTATCGTAGAGCCGCATGATAGTTGGGCCTTGCTCCAATTATTGCTACATGACGCGCTAGTATCATTGCATATCGTGCTACACTTGCAGAGGCATACATTTGCATACATCATGATAGTTTTCACTTGTCTTTATGTTGAGTACTTCTTATAAGGTGTGATGATTTTTCTTTTTATTCATGTAAAACATAGAGTGTTTCCCTTAAGTGAGGAAAAGATCCCAAAGAGGACAAACAAAAGATCCCAAAGAGGACAAATGAGAGATAAAAAGAAAGAGCTAAAGAGGCCACACACACACAAAAAAAGAGAGAATGGGGCAACACTACTATTCCTTTTGAAAGATCCACACTCGTACTCCATTGATATATAGGTACGACATAGATATTATCATTCATGCATAACTATGTGGGGACCCATACACTATAGAACTTGGTTTGTATATTCCAATGACGAGCCTCCTCAAATGAGCTCTAGGTCTTCATGAGAAAACAAGTTGGATGCACCCCCACTAGTTCCGTTGGAGAGCTTACCTTAGCTCATATGTGCATCCGTTACATGGCAATCCCTACTCCTCACATCATATCTATCATTTAGCTTTCTCTCGCCTATGGTTGTCCTCATTGATGTGAGCCTATCACACCTTTTTCTCTTCCTTCCCCATCACTATTCTATTTTCCATCCTAAGTGCCAACATATCTTACTTACACTCATCCATTGCATGAGTGCTCAAAGTCGAAAGGGAGAGGATCATTTTGACTTTGTGCTTGATTAGTGGTCGGGGGATGAGTAAAAATAAGATTCCGAAGGAGACCAAGTGTGAATTTTTAGTAGATTGAGTTCTCAATTAAAAAATATTTTATGATCTCAACCCATCTCCCACTTCTTGCACGCAAACACCATTTGGAGACATTCGAGTCACGGACAGCGAGAGCTCTTGCACCTTTATGTTCTTACCTTGCTTGTTATTGTCTTGACTCGAATTGCATATCTCACTTGCTTTGCTTTGAAGTTCTTATATGTGTGTTAGCATGTTACCACAGAAATTATTATGTTATCATTTATCTACCCGAGGACGAGCAGAAATTAAGCTTGGGGATGTTGATACGTCCCAAACATATCTATTATTTATGATTGTTCCATGATCTTTTGGGTGACATTGTTATATGTTTTGCTACACTTTTATATCATTTTACACAGATTTGGACTAACCTACTAACTTAGTGCACCCAGTGCCAGTTTCTGTTTGCTGATGTCTATTTTGCTCGGGCTTTTTTCCAATTTTCCGAAGCCCGAAAAATTCCAGAAAAAATATATAAAAAACCAGCAAAACATAAGCTTCCGGATCACCGAAGTTAGGCCAGAGGGGGCCTGGAGCCTCCCAGGCGACCTGCTGGCGCGGCCAGGCCCTAGGCTGCGCCAGGAGGCCGTCTGGGTGGGTCCCACCTCCTCTGTTGCCCTCCTTTGTCCTATATTTAGAGTCCCGAGAGGAAACTCTTCCACAACTTCCGGAATCGCAAATGTTTCCATCGTTCCGCCGCCGCAGCGCTTCCGAGATTGGGAGCGTCAGGAGACCTCTTCCCGGGACCCTGCCGGAGGGAGGAATGACCTCCGGGAGTTTATCCACCACCATGGACGCTTCCCGGACATCCGTGAGTAGTCCTCCTTGGACCATGAGTCCATGACCAGTAGCTATGTGATGTCTTCTCTCCAATCTTGTGCTTCAATGGTTAGTCCTTGTGAGTCGCCCTACATGATCAAGGCATCTATGTAATTCTCTTGCTATTGCTATGCTTGGTTTGTTGGGATCCGATGGATTATGAGATTATGTTCAGATTGTTATGAGTTATATATTTGACTATCCTTTTATATTATGTTCCTTAGTGATTCATGCAAGTTCTCCATTGCTATTTATTGCTTTGGCCGAGTAGTAGATTGTAACTCCATGAGGGAGCGTTATGCATGATTGTGGGTGCATGCCCCTCGATGTCTAGCTTGAGTGACGGAAACATGAGACTAGGGGATGTGCTTGTTGCCACCGGGGAGAAAACAACGGTGCTTGTGACCACGGTTGCAAGGATTGTTTACCTTATGCATAGTTCGTTAATGCAGTTGTCCATTGCTTTGAGTTTACACTTTGGGTGGGGCTCGCAACTTAATACCGGAGATGTGTTCTGGATAGATATCTCAAGGTGGATGATTAGTAAGTAGATGCTGATGACTAAATGATCTACTTGTCTTGGTGTACTGCCCATTACTATTGAACCTCTAACTATCAAGTAGCATAATTAGCATTGCGGTGTAGAAGATCCCCGAGGTCAATCCTTCCTCCGACACGGTGCTAGGAAGAGGTCTCCTAACGCTCCCGATCTCGGAAGCGCTGCGGCGGCGAAACGATGGAGATATTCGTGATTCTGGAAGTTGTGGAAGGGTTTCCTCTCGGAGGACTAAATATAGGCCAAAGGAGGGCACCGAAGGAGGTGGGGCCCACCGAGGCGGCCTCCTGGCTCGACCTAGGGCCTGGCCGCGCCAGTAGGTCGCCTGGGCAGCCGTTGGTCCCCCTCTGGCCCATCTTCAATGATCCGGAAGCTTCTGTTTCGCTGATTTTTTATTTATTTTTTCCTTAATTTTTTCGTGCTTCGGAAAATTGGGTAAAAGCCCCTGCAAAATGGACACCGGCGGACAAAAACTAGAACTGGGTGCACTGATTTAGTAGGTTAGTCCAAATATGTGTAAAATGATATAAAAGTGTAGCAAAACATATAACATTGTCACCCAAAAGATCATGGAAGAAGCATAAATTATAGATACGTTTAGGACATATCAGTGACAAATCCCAGTCTTGATTCACGCCAACCTTTATAGCGACGCAGTTACGTTGTGACTTTTGATACAACAAGTTATTCTTCCGGTGTTCGGGAGTTGCATGATCCCATGGTCATAGGAACAGATACATTGACATGTAGAAAACAATACCAATAAACTGACACGATCATATGCTACGTTCATAGTTTGGGTCTCGTCCATCACATAATTCTCCTAATGATATGATCCTGTTATCAAGTGACACACTTGTTTATGGCCATGAAACCTTTACCATCTTTGATCAACGAGCTAGCCAACTAGAGGCTCACTAGGGACAATGTGTTGTCTATGTATCCACACATGTACTTGAGTTTCCAATCAATACAATTCTAGCATGGATAATGAACGATTATCATGAACAAGGAAATATAATAATAACCAATTTATTATTGCCTCTATGGCATATTTCCAACTGTCTCCCACTTGCACTAGATTCAATAATCTAGTTCACATCACTATGTGATTGCAATGAATCTATAACCCATACAGTTATGTGGCTCGATCATGTCTTGCTTGTAAGAGAGGTTTTTAGTCAACGAGTCCGAAACATTCAGATCCGTGTGTACTTCACAAATCTCTATGTCATACTGTAGATCCTTCTACCACGCTTCACTTGGAACAATATCAAACGACTGCTCCACTATACAAATCCGGTTTACTACTCAGAGTCATCCGGATTAGTGTCAAAACTTGCAACGAAGTAACCCTTTACGGTGAGCTATTTTATAACCTTCATAATCGAGAAAATTCCTTAGTCCACTAGTTACTAAGGATAACTTTTGACCGTTGTCCAGTAATCCATTCTTGGATCACTTTTGTATCCCTTGATAGATTCATGGCAAGGCACACATCATGTGTTGTACACAACATAGCATACTATAGAGCCTATGGCCAATGCACAGGGGACGACCTTCGTCCTTTCTCTTTCTTCTCCCGTGGTCGGACTTTGAGTCTTACTCAAATTTCACACCTTCACAACACAACCAAGAACTCCTTCTTTGACTGATCTATTTTGAACTCCTTTAAAAATCTTGCCAAGGTATGTATTCATTGAAAGTTTTATCAAGCATCTTGATCTATATCTATAGATCTTGGTGCTCAATGTTCAAGTAGCTCAATCCAGGTTTTCCTTTGAAAAACTCCTTTCAAACAACCCTTTATGCTTTCCAGAAATCCTAAATTATTTCCGATCAACAATATGTCAACCACATATACTCATTAGAAATTCTATAGTGCTCCCACTCACTTTCTTGGAAATACAAGTTTCTCATAAACTTTGTATAAACCCAAAAGCTTTGATCATCTCATCAAAGTGTATATTCCAACTCCGATATGCTTGCTCCAGTCCATAGAAGGATCGCTGGAGCTTGCATACTTGTTAGCATCCTTATGGTTGACAAAACCTTCTAGTTGTATCACATACAACCTTTCCTCAAGTAAACCGTCGAGGAAACAATGTTTCGACATCCTATCTCCAAGATTACATAAAAATAATGCAGAAATTGCAAACATAATTCCAACAAACTTTTAACATCGCTATGAGTGAGAAAGTCTCATCATAGTCAACTCTTTGAATTTGTCGAAAACACCTTTGCGACAAGTCAAGCTTTCTTAATGGTGACACTTACCATCATCGTCCATCTTCCTTTTAAAGATCCATTTGTACCTAATAGCCTTACGACCATCAAGTAGTTCTTCCAAAGTCTATACTTTGTTTTCATACATGGATCCATCCTCGGATTTCATGGCGTCCAACCATTCGTCGGAATCCAGGCTCACCATTGCTTCTCCATAGCTCGTAGGTTCGTTGTTGTCCAGCAACATGACCTCCAAGACAGGATTATCGTACCACCGTGGAGCAGTACATTTCCTTGTCGACCTACGAGGTTTGGTAGTAACTTGATCTGAAGCTTCATGATCACCATCATCAGCTTTCCACCTCAACTAGTGTAGGCGCCACGAGAACATCTTCCTGCGCCTGCTACTCATTGGTTGAAGTGACGGTTCAATAACCTCATCAAGTTTCCACTATCCTCCCACTCAATTCTTTCAAGAGAAACTTTTTTTCGAGAAAGGACATGTTTCTAAAAACAAGCACTTTGCTTTCAGATCTGAGATAGGAGGTATACCCAACTGTTTTGGGTATCCTATGAAGATGCCTTTATCCGCTTTGGGTTCGAGCTTATCAAGCTGGAACTTTTTCACATAAGCGTCGCAACCACAAAATTTTAAGAAACAATAGCTTAGGTTTCTCCAAACCATAGTTCACACGGTGTCATCTCAATGGAATTACGTGGTGCCCTATTAAAGTGAATGTGGTTGTCTCTAATGCCTATCCCAAAACGATAATGGTAATTCGATAAGAGACATCATAGTATGCACCATATCCAATAGGGCGCGACTATGACGTTCGGACACACCATCACACTATGGTGTTCCAGGTGGCATGAGCTATGAAACAATTTTCACATTGTCTTAAATATATACCAAACTCGCAAATCAGATATATATTTACCTCCACGATCACATCGTAGACATATGATCCTCTTGTCACGAGGATCTTCAACTTCACTCTGAAATTGCTTGAACTTCTCAATATTTCAGACTTGTGATTCATCAAGCAAATACACCTGTATCTACTAAAATCATCAGTGAAGTAATAACATAACGATATCCATTGCGTGCCTCAATACTCATTGGACCACATACATCAAAATGTATCATTTCCAACAAGTCACTTGCTCGTTCCATCTTATTGGAAAATGAGGCCTTTAGTCATCTTGCCCATGTGGCATGATTTGCATGTCTCAAGTGATTCAAAATCAAGTGGGTCCAAACGATCCATCTGCATGGAGTTTCTTCATGCATTTACACCAATAGGCATGGTCGCATGTCTCAAACGATTCAAAAATGAGTGAGTCCAAAGATCCATCAACATGAAGCTTCTTCATGCGTTTGATACCAATATGACTTAAGTGGCAGTGCCACAAGTAAGTGGTACTATCATTACTACTTTTTATCTTTTGGCATCAATGTTATGAACATGTGTATCACTACGGTCGAGATTCAATAAACCATTCATGTTAGGTGCATGACCATTGAAGGTTTTACTCAAGTAAATAGGGTAACCATTATTCTCTTTAAATGAATAACCGTAGTGCAATTAACATGATCCAATCATGTTCATGCTCAACGCAAACACCAAGCAACATTTAGGTTCAACACTAATCTCGAAAGTAGAGGGAGTGTGCGATGGTGATCACATCAACCTTGGAAACACTTCCAACATACATTGTCACCTCGCCTTTAGCTAGTCTCCATTTATTTCGCAGCTTTTATTTCGAGTTACTAACACTTAGCAACCGAACCAGTATCTAATACCCCGGTGCTACTAGGATTACTAGTAAAGTACACATCAATATAATGTATATCCAATATACTTTTGTTGATCTTGCCAGCCTTCTCATCTGCCAAGTAACTAGGGTAGTTCTGCTTCAGTAACCGTTCCCCTCATATTAGAAGCACTTATTCTCGGGTTTGGGTTCAACCTTGGGTTTCTTCACTAGAGCAGCAACTGGTTTTCCATTCGTGGAATATCCTTTCTTGCCCTTGCCCTTCTCGAAACTAGTGGTTTTACTAACCATCAACAATTGATGCTCCTACTTAATTTGTACTTTCACGATGTCAAACATCGCGAATAACTCATGGATCATCTTGTGCATCCCTGATATGCTATAGTTCATCACGAAGCTCCAGTAGCTTGGTAGAAGTAACTTTTGAGAACTATGTCAATCACTATCTTATCTGGAAGATCAACTCCCACTCGATTCAAGCAATTGTAGTACCCAGACAATCTGAGCACATGCTCAATGATTGAGCTTTTCTCCGTTACTTCACAACCAAAGAATCTTGTCAGGGGTCTCATACCTCTCAACACGGGCACTAATCTAAAATCCTAATTTCAGCTCTTGGAACATCTCATATGTTCCGTGACGTTCAAAACGTCTTGGGCACCTCAATTCTAAGCTGCTAAGCATTACTTACTGAACTATCACATAGTCATCAATAACGTGTATGTCGGATGTTCACAACATCCATAGACGACGCTGGGGGAACAGCACATCGAGCAGTGCACTAAGGACATAAGCATTCTGTGTAGAAATGAGGACAATCCTGAGTTTATGGACTGAGTCCATATAATTACTACTATAATCCTCCAACTAAGTTTTCTCTAGGAACATATCAAAAATAGTGGAGCTACAATGTAAGCTACAACATAATTTGCAAAGACATATTGACTATGTTCATGATAATAAGTTCAATTAATCATATTACTTAAGAACTCACACTCAAATTGACATCCCTCTAGTCATTCGAGTGATACATTATCCAAATTCACAAACTCAAGTGCGATCATCACATGAGTTAAGTTGGCTTCAATGGTGAACATCTCTATGTTAATCATATCTACTATAGGACTCATGTTCGACCTTTCGGTCTCTTGTGTTCCAACGCCATGTATGTACATGCTAGGCTCGTCAAGTTTAACCCGAGTGTTCCGTGTGTGCAACTGTTTTGCACACGTTGTATGTGAACGTAGAGTCTATCACACCCGATCATCACGTGGTGTCTCGAAACGATGAACTGTTGCAATGGTGCACACTGAGGAAGAACACAATTTTATCTTAAAATTTAAGTGAGTGATCACCTTATAATGCTACCGTCGTCCTAAGAAAAATAAGGTGCATAAAAGGATTGAAATCACATGCAAATCATAAGTGACATGATATGGCCATGAACTTGTGCTTCTTGATCTCCATCACCAAAGCACCGGCATGATCTCCATCGTCACCGGCGCCACACCATGATCTCCATCGTCATGATCTCCATCAGTGTGCTGCTAATAACCCACAAGTATAGGGGGTCGCAACAGTTTTCGAGGGTAGAGTGTTCAACCCAAATTTGTTGATTCGGCACAAGGGGAAGCCAAAGAATATTCTCAAGTATTAGCAGTTGAGTTGTCAATTCAACCACACCTGAAAGACTTAGTATGTGCAGAAAAGTATCAGTAGCAAGGTAGTGTGATAGCAAGAGTAGCAACAGTAACCAGTAGCAACAAAGTGACAACATTAGCAGCAGTGACAGCAGTAGCGGCAAAGTAACAGTAGCAGCAGTGACAGCAGTAGCGGCAAAGTAACGTAGCAAGGACCAGTAGGAAAAACTCGTAGGCATTGGATCGGTGATGGATGATTATGCCGGATGTTATTCATCATGCAATAGTTATAACACAAAGAGATATGTAACTAGCTCCAGTTCGTCAATGTAATGTAGGCATGTATTCCGTATATAGTCATACGTGCTTAGGGAAAAGAACTTGCATGACATCTATTGTCCATCCCTCCTGTGGCAGCGGGGTCCTAATGGAAGCTACGGGATATTAAGGTTCTCCTTTTAATAAAGAACCGGACCAACGCATTAACACTTAGTGAATACATGAACTCCTCATACTATGGTCATCTTCGGGAGTGGTTCCGGCTATTGTCACTCCGGGGTTGCCGGGTCATAACACATAGTAGGTGACTACAACTTACAAGTTAGGATCAAGAACACACATATATTGGCGACAACATAATAGGTTCATATCTGAAATCATGGCACTCGGGCCCTAGTGACAAGCATTAAGCATGGCAAAGTAGTAGCAACATCAATCTCAGAACATAGTGGATACTAGGGATCAATCCCCGTCAAAGCTAACTCGATTACATGATAGATCTCATCCAAGTCATCACCGTCCAGCATGCCTACGATGAGATTACTCACGAGCAGTGAAGAGCATCATGGAATTGGCGATGAAGGAAGGTTGGTGCTGACGATGGCGACGATCTCCCCTCTCCAGAGCCCGGAACGGACTCCAGATCTGCCCTCTAGAGGAAGAATAGGAGGTGGCGGCGCCTCCGTATCGTAAAACGCGATGAACTCTTCTCCTTGATTTTTTTTGGACGAAAGGGACTAAATAGAGCTGGAATTGGAGGCGGTGGAGCAACGTGGGCCCCACAAGCCTGCGAGGCACAGCCAGGTGGGCCCGCGCCTGGTGGGCTTGTGGACTCCACGCTCCATTTCTTCGGTTGATTCTTGTGCCAGTATTTTTTATATATTCCACACAAAAAACCCGTAAATTTCCAGGTCATTCCGAGAACTTTTATTTCTGCGCAAAAACAACACCGTGGCAATTCTGCTGAAAACAGCGTTAGTCCGGGTTAGTTCCATTCAAATCATGCAAATTAGAGTCCAAAACAAGGGTAAAAGAGTTTGGAAAAGTAGATACGACGGAGACGTATCAACTCCCCCAAGCTTAAAGCCTTGCTTGTCCTCAAGCAATTCATCTCACAAACTGAAAGAGACAAAAGAAAAACTTTTACGAACTCTGTTTGATCTTGTTGTTGCAACTATGTCTAACTCATATCCAGAATTTCAGCAAGATCACAAGCTAACCACATAAGCAAATGACATCTAGGTCTCACGGTAAACTCATATCAACGGCATAATCAACTAGCGAGCAATAATAATGAGTTTCAAATGTCAACACTTCAATCAAAACAATCATGAAGCAGTGTGAACAGATGGTATCTCGCTAGCTCTTTCTGAGACCGCAAAACATAAATGCAGAGCACCTTCCAAGACCAAGGGCTGACTAAACATTGTAATTCATGGCAAAGAACTTTCAGTCACAGTCATACTCAATATCAGTCAAAAGCAAAGCATAAAAATGACGGAGGTGCTCTCTAATTGGTGCTTTTATAAGAAGAGGATGACTCAATAGAAACATAAATAGACAGGCCCTTCGCAGAGGGAAGCATTGATTTGCAGAGGTGCCAGAGCTCAAGCTTTTAAAACAGAGATAATAATTTTGGGTGGCATGCTTTCATTGTCAACGCAATGACCAAGAGTTTTCATCATCTTCCATGCCACACATACTATAGGCGGTTCCCAAATAGAAAAGTAAAGTTTTGATTCCCCACCACCGATCGATCACACTCCACGACTAGCCGAATACTCGGGTGTCGTCCATACCAACAACAATCTACGGGGAGTTTTGTTTGCAATTATATTTTTAATTTGAGCATGGAACTGGTCATTCCAATTACCGTCCCCTTTCTCGTGAGTGATAGTGAATAAACACATATCGAGGATAACACGCCTGGCATGGAAGATATTGATAGCCCCGTGTCACAACATGAGCGGTTCGGGCATGCAAAACAGATTATTTGTTGAAGGTTTAGAGAGTGGCACATGCAAATTTACTTGGAACGGCGGGTAGATACCGCATATAGGTAGGTATGGTGGACTCATATGGAACAACTTTGGGTTTATGGAAGTGGATGCACAAGCAGTATTCCCGCTTAGTACAAGTGAAGGCTAGCAAAAGACTAGGAAGCGACCAACTAGAGAGCAACAACAATTATCAATATGCATTGAGATTAACCAACATTGAGTGCAAGCATGAGTAGGACATAAATCACCGTGAACATGAATATCATAGAGGCTATGTTGATTTTGTTTCAACTACATGCGTGAACATGTGCCAAGTCAAGCCACTTGAATCATTGAAAGGAGGTTACCATCCTATCATACTACATCATAATCATCTCAAAATTCATGTTGGCAGCCAAGGCAAACCATTATAAGCTCCTAGCTAATTAAGCATGGCATGAGAAACTATGATCTCTAAGTTGTTATTGCAAACATGTTTCTCTCACAACTAAGCTGAATTAGGAACGATGAGCTAGTCATATTTACAAAAACAAAATAGATCGAGTTCATACCAGCTTTTCCAGGCTCATTCACTTCATCATATATCGTCATTATTGCCTTTCACTTGCACGACCGAATGATGTGAACAATAATAAGAGTGCTCGTGCATTGGACTAAGCTGGAATCTGCAAGCAAACACAAAGGAGAAGACAAAGTAATATGGCTCTTTGACAGATAAACAGATATGCATGCGAGAGCCACTAAACATTGTAACCATGGTCTTCTACCTTGACCTAAAGAAAAAGAAAAGTATTTACACGGGAAAGCTCCCAACAAGAAAAAGAAGAACGAGAAATCTTTTTGGGTTTTCTCAAACTAGACAAACACACCAGAAGAAAGCGGGCAAAAGAAATAAACTAGCATGGATGATACAGAGGCAAGGTGTGAACACTGACTAACAAAGTGAAAGTGTGAACAAGAATATAAAGTCGGTGAGAAACACATACTCCCCCAAGCTTAGGCTTTTGGCCTAAGTCGGTCTACTCCCAAGGAGGGAAATAACCAGCTCCGGGGTACTCCGGAGTGTACTGAGGGTGCCACTGCTGTGTGAGCTCCTCTGGCTCCCACTGATAAACTGGCGTCTGGTACTCGACTGGTAGCTCGGGCACGTGCGCCTGTGGTTGGGCTATGCCCCAATATGCATAGATGTCCGAGGGCATAATAATGTACCTGCCTAGATGAAGATTGAACAAAGAAGGAGCAGGCAAAGTAATAGTCTCACGAGTACCCTCACTAAATACCAGGTTATAAATCATCCTTCTATTTATATCTCTATCAAGAAAGTCATGGCGAACCATGCTATCATAGTCTAGATATCTCTCAGGGAGAAGAATCTCTTCTTCCTCGTCCAGTCTAATAGGTATCTCAAAATGTCTAGCAAGACGAGTAGCATAGATACCTCCATAAACTACGCCTTTAGAACGGTTCGTGTTCAACCGTTGAGCTACTATAGCGCCCAAGCTATAAGTTTTATCATTATAAAGGGCTTCGCGCAAAACCGCAAGATCTCGGGAGCTAAGGGCCCCAGCTTTCCCACGGCCAATCAAACATTTTCCCACGAATAATGAGAAGTACCGAAGCACGGGAAAATGTATGCTAGCAGCTCTAGCGCAAGACACTCCTCTCTCCTCTCCTACAACAATAGTATCTATGAAAGCCTCCAAGTCCCGTGGACGAGGTTCATGAATATCCCCAACATAAGGTAATTTGCAAACATTGCAAAAATCCTGAAATGGCATGCGCTGGGGGATATCATATAACTTGAACTCAACCATAGGAGGATTCTTCCTCGGATAGAAATTAAAGCTTTGCACGAAAATATTAGTGAGGAGGAGGTATTGCAGACACTTATCTTCAACGAAGGCGGTAAGGCCTGCGTTCTCGACCAAGCAGTAAAAGTCCTCATAAAGTTCGGCGGCGCGTAAGAACACATCGCTTGGCCACTCGCATGCTCGAACTTCTGCAACTCGGGGGACCGGATACTTGGGTTTCTTCTTCTCATGTTCATCATCCTTGGGGTCACGGCTTGAAGAGCCTCTTAAGAACCTCCTCATCTTTTCCTTTTTCTATCTCTGAAAATTTATGAAATTTTTAGTGACTCTAAGGAAAAGTGAACAAGGCTCAACGAAACTCATAGCAACTACTCCAATAAGTGCCTAGAGGCCATATCACGCATCAAAACTACTTGGGACCAGCTAAAATTAGCATGCAAAGCTCAAGAACAGGGTAACCAAGGCAACAAAAATACGCGACGAATAAGGCACTAGAGTAAAAACTAATTGGACCAATGGAGGAGTCACATACCAAGGAGCAATTTCCCCAAAACAGTTTGGTGAATGGGGCTTTGCACAAGGAGATCGAAAATCGCAGCAAGAAGAGCAAGAACACGGGTTTGAGCTGCGAAATGATTTTTTCTGGAGGTAGGAGAAGCAGATGGGAGCTAGAATGAGTGGAGGGGGTGCATGTGGGCCCCACAAGCCTAGTAGGCGCGGCCGGGGCGGTGCCCGCGCCTCCAGGACTTGTGGCCCACTGGTGCAGCCCCTTGACTAGCTCTCCGTCTCAGAATTTTTCGAAAATTCCAGAAAAAATCATACTTGATTTTCACGGCATTCGGAGAACTTTTATTTTTGGGGTACTTTTCTACGGGACGCTAAAAGCTGAAAACAAGGAAAACTAAACAAAATCTATCATTTTTCTTCTAAGCAACCAAAGGTGAAAACTTGGAACAGTGGTTTGTGACTCCTCGATTCATCCATCTCATGGTCATCGAAAGAAATCCGTCAATGAGGTTGATCAAGTCTCCTTCACAAACTTTTTCGAATCGCAAAAGGAAATGGAGAAATTTCGAATAGCCACTAGGTTACCTCAATAGGGATGTACATATCCCCAACAAGAAAATCATAGTTCATCTTAACAGTAGGTATAGGGTATTCAAAGCTCCCAATAAGAATCGATGAAGTTTTTTCAATAGCATTGATGCAATGTACTCGATATTGTTTCTTTGGGAAGTGCACCGTATGCTCATTACCGTTAACATGGAAAGTGACATTGCCTTTGTTGCAATCTATAACAGCCCCTGCAGTGTTTAAAAAGGGTCTTCCAAGGATGACCACCATGGCATCATCCTCGGGAATATCCAGACTAACAAAGTCTATTAAGATAGTAACGTTAGCAACCACAACAGGCACATCCTCGCAAATGCCGATAGAGAAAGCAGTTGATTTGTCGGCCATTTGCAAGGAGATTTTAGTGGGTGTCAACTTATCCAATTCAAGTCTACGATAAAGAGAGAGAGGCATAACACTAACACCGGCTCCAAGATCGCATAAAGCAGTTCTAACGTAGTTGCCTTTAATGGAGCAAGGTATAGTGGGCACTCCGGGATCACCTAGTTTCTTAGGAGTTCCACCCTTGAAGGTGTAATTGGCAAGCATGGTGCAAATCTCAACCTCACGTATTGATTCGTCTCCAACGTATCTATAATTTTTGATGGTTTCATGCTATTATCTTGTCAAACTTTGGATGTTTTGCATGCCTTTTATATATTTTTTGGGACTAACTTATTAACTCAATGCCAAGTGCCAGTTCCTGTCTTTTCCATGTTTTTGACCCCTTTCAAAGGAGAATTTGAAACAGAGTCCAAACGGAATAAAGTCCCCGAAAAGATTTTTTTTCCGTAACAAAAGAAGATCGGGAGACTTGAGAGCCAAGGCAGGGGGTCCCAGGGGCCCCACAAGCCGCCTCACCGTGGCGAGGGGGAAGGCTGCGGCCACCAGCTTGTGGGCCCCCTGGACCTCCTCTGCCCTAGGTTTTGCGCCTATATATTCCCATAAATTCCATAAAAAATCAGGAGATCATTGAAAGTACTTTTCCGCCGCCGCAAGCTTCTGTCTCCGCAAGATCCCATCTGGGGCACGTTCTGGTGCCCTGCCGGAGGGGATTCAGACACGAAGGGCTTCTTCATCAACACCATGATATCTCCGATGATGCGTGAGTAGTTCACCATAGACCTACGGGTCCATAGCTAGTAACTAGATGGCTTCTTCTCTCACTTGGATCTTCAACACAAAGTTCTCCATGATCTTCATGGATATCTATCCGATGTAATCTTCTTTTGCGGTGTGTTTGTCGAGATTCGATGAATTGTGGATTTATGATCAGATTATCTATGAATCTTATTTGAGTTTCTTCTGATCTCTCTTATGCATGATTTCATATCCTTGTAATTCTCTTCGAGTTGTGGGTTTTGTTTGGCCAACTAGGTCTATGATTCTTGCAATGGGAGAAGTGCTTGGTTTTGGGTTCATACCGTGTGGTGACCTCATCCAGTGACAGAAGGGGTAGTGAGGCACACATCGTGTTGTTGCCATCAAGGGTAAAAAGATGGGGTTTTCATCATTGGTTTGAGATTATCCCTCTACATCATGTCATCTTGCTTAAGGCGTTACTCTGTTCGTCATGAACTCAATACACTAGATGCATGTTGGATAGTGGTCGATGTGTGGAGTAACAGTAGTAGATGCAGAAAGTATCGGTCTACTTGTCTCGGACGTGATGCCTATATGTATGATCATTGCCTTAGATATCGTCATGACTTTGCGCGGTTCAATCAATTGCTCGACAGTAATTTGTTCACCCACCGTGATATTTGCTATTATGAGAGAAGCCTCTAACGAACCCTATGGCCCCCGGGTCTACTCCACACCATATTTTCAGCCTTACACTTTTTACTTCGTTGCACTTTCCGCCTTCATATCTCACTTTGCAAACAATCTTGAAGGGATTGACAACCCCTTTTAAAGCGTTGGGTGCAAGCTCTTTTGTGTTTGCGCAGGTACTCTGGACTTGACGAGATTCTCCTACTGGATTGATACCTTGGTTCTCAAACTGAGGGAAATACTTACTGCTCCTGTGTTGCATCACCCTTTCCCCTTCAAGGGAAAAACCAACGCAAGCTCAAGAGACGACTGAAGGATCTCTGGCACCACTGCCGGGGAAGGACTTTTGTTGTCGTAGCAGAAGGATTTCTGGCGCCGTTGCCGGGGAAGGACTTTTGTTGCCGTAGCAGAAGGATTTATGGCGCCGTTGTCGGGGAGGATCAAGTCAAGAACTCATCCAAGTAAGTTTCGCAAGCTCATCTCTTGCATTTACTTTGTTTGCCAGTTGCCTCTCATTTTCCTCTCCCCCACTTCACAATTTGCCTTTTTCGTTTGCCTTTTCGTTCGCCCTTTTTCTCGCTTGCCCTTTGTTCGCTTGTGTGCTTCCTTGCTTGCCGGAGTCACCATGAATGAAAACACCAAACTTTGTGACATCTCGAATACTAATAATAATGATTTTATTAGTACTCTGATTGCTCCCGCCACTAGTGCGGAGTCATACAAAATCAATGCCGCTTTGCTGAATCTTGTTATGAAAGAGCAATTCTCCGGCCTTCCTAGTGAAGATGTCGCATCCCATCTCAATACCTTCATTGAGCTTTGCGATATGCAAAAGAATAAAGATGTGGATAATGACGTGATTAAATTGAAGCTTTTTCCTTTCTCATTGCGAGATCGCGCAAAAACTTGGTTTTCTTCTTTGCCCAAAAATAGTATCGATTCTTGGGATAAGTGAAAAGATGCTTATATATCCAAGTATTTTCCGCCGGCTAAGATCATCTCTCTCCGTAATGATATCATGAATTTCAAGCAACTTGATCATGAACATGTTGCACAATCTTGGGAGAGAATGAAATTGATGATTAGAAATTGTCCCGCTCATGGCTTGAGTCTTTGGATGATTATTCAAATCTTTTACGCTGGCTTGAATTTCGCTTCTAGAAATATCTTGGACTCCGCCTCAGGTGGAACGTTCATGGAAATCACGTTAGGGTAAGCCACAAAGCTCCAAGACAACATAATGACAAATTACTCCCAGTGGCACACTGAAAGGTCACCTACTAATAAGAAGGTACACGCTATAGAAGAAATTAACTCGTTGAGTGCTAAGATGGACGAGTTAATGAATTTGGTTGTAGTAGAAGTGCTCCTTTAGATCCTATTGATATGCCCTTGTCTTCCTTGATTGAGAGTAGCAACGCTAGCTTGGACGTTAACTTTGTTGGTAGGAATAATTTTGGCATCAACAATGCTTTTAGAGGAAACTATGTTCCTAGGCCTTTTCCTAGTAACTCCTCTAATAACTTTGGCAACTCCTACAACAATACGCATGGAAATTATAATAGATTACCCTCTGATATAGAGAGTAATATCAAAGAGTTCATCAACTCACAAAAGATTTTCAATGCATCCATAGAGAAAAAACTACTCAAAATTGACGATTTGGCTAAGAGCGTTGATAGAATGTCTAGTGATGTTGATGCTTTGAAAGTTAGATGTGCTCCTCCTAAGATCAACATGGATGAAACTTTGAAAGCTATGCGTGTTTCCATGATTGAGAGCAAAGAAAGAACCGCCCAAATTCGTGGTAAACATTAATGGCTTAAAAAGGCGTGTTCTCGTGGTAAGAATCACGAAGATCTTAAAGCGCTTGGTGTGACTCCCATTGAATCTTTGTTTTCTTGTGTCAAACCTAATGATTATGGGCCTTGATATGAATCCACTTTGGTTGAAAAGTGCTCCAATGATTCGGAGTCCATCTATCTTGATGCTAAAAGCATTGAAAGTGGAGTAGAAGATGTTAAAACTTTGAGTAGTAATGAAATTACTACCGTGGATTTCAAGGAATTCAATTATGATAGTTGCTCCTTGATTGAATGCATTTCCTTGATGCAATCCATGTTAAACTCTCCACACGCTTATAGCCAAAACAAGGCCTTTACCGATCATATCGTCGAAGCTATGATAAAATCTCTTGAAGAGAAACTTGAATTGGAAGTCTCTATCCCTATAAAGCTAGAACCTACCATCAAATTCAAAATCAAAAACTATGAATGCAATGCTTTGTGTGATTTGGGTGCTAGTGTTTCTGCGATTCCAAAGTCTTTATGTGATATTCTGGGTTTTAATGAGATTGAAGAGTGTTCTCTTAATTTGCATCTTGCGGATTCTACTGTCAAGAAACCCATGGGAAGGATCAATGATGTTCTCATTATTGCAAATAGGAACTATGTACCCGTGGATTTCATTGTGCTTGACATTGATTGCAATCCTACATGCCCTATTATTCTTGGTAGACCTTTCCTAAGGACTATCGGTGCTATCATCGATATGAAGGACGGGAATATTAGATTTCAATTTCCTTTAAGGAAAGGCATGTAACACTTTCCTAGAAATAAAATAAGATTGCCTTATGAATCCATGATGAGGGCCACTTATGGTTTGAGCACCAAAGACGACGATACGTGATTCTATCGCTTTTATGCCTACCTAAGGGCGTTAAACAATAACGCTTGTTGGGAGGCAACCCAATGAATTTATCTTTTTCTTTCTGTTTTGTTGTGTCCACACCATCACAATTCTGTTCTGATTGTGTTTTTGTGTTTCTTTTTGTGTTTGAGCCAAGCAAAACCTTTATGACTAGTCTTGGTGATGGTTGTTTGATCCTGCTGGAAAAAGACAGAAACTTTTAGCTCACGAGATGATTTTTCATTTTTATTCAGAAAGAGATTTTGAGTTGATTCTTTTTGCTGCTGGTTAACATGCCTTTTGCCCAGGCATCCGTAATATTTCATATTTTTTTAGGTACCAGAAGTACACGAAGTATACAGATTGCTACAGACTGGTCTATTTTTGACAGATTCTGTTTTTGTTGAGTTGGTTGCTTGTTTTGATGAAACTATGGTTAGTATCGGGGGGTACTAGCCATGGAAAAGTGAGAATACAGTAGCCCAACACCAATATAGATGGAATTCAAGTTTTCTATAGTACCAAAATAAGTGGTAGTTTGTTTTCTTGTGCTAATGTTATCACGAGTTTCTGTTGAAGTTTTCTGTTGTGAAGTTTTCAAGTTTTGGGTGATGTTCTCATGGACAAAGAGATAAGGACTGGAAAGAGCTCAAGCTCGGGGATGCCCAAGGCATCCCAAGCCAAATTCAAGGACACCAAAAAGCCTAAGCTTGGGGCATCCCCTCTTTCGTCTTCAATCCATTGGTAACATTACTTGGAGCTATATTTTAATTCACCACATGATATGTGTTTTGCTTGGAGCGTCTTGTATCTTAGGAGTCTTTTCTTTTTGTTGTGTCACAATCATCCTTGTTGCACACCTTTTTGAGAGAGAGAGACATGCACTCATTGTGATTTTGCTAGAATGCTCATAGTGCTTCACTTATATCTTTTGAGCTAGATACTTTCGCTCTATGTGCTTCACTTATATCTTTTAGAGCACGGCGGTGCGTGACTTGGTAGTTGGCTTATGCTATGAAAGTAGTCCCAAAGGTGATAGGTACCCAAAGAGGATGCAAAAACCTCCATCTTCATGTGCATTGAGTAGAAAGAGAAGTCTTGATTCCTCTCAATTAGTTTTGAGACGTGGATTTGGTAATATTAAGAGCTATGTTAGTAGGGTGTTGTGAATCTAGAAATACTTGTGTTAAAGTTAGTGATTCCCGCAGCATGTGTTGGAAATATGCCCTAGAGGCAATAATAAATTAGTTATTATTATATTTCTTTGTTCATGATAATCGTTTATTATCCATGCTATAATTGTATTGATTGGAAACACAGTGCATGTGTGGATACATAGACAAAACACTGTCCCTAGTAAGCCTCTAGTTGACTAGCTCGTTGATCAAAGATGGTCAAGGTTTCCTGACCATAGGCAAGTGTTGTCACTTGATAACGGGATCACATCATTAGGAGAATCATGTGATGGACTAGACCCAAACTAATAGACGTAGCATGTTGATCGTGTCATTTTGTTGCTACTGTTTTCTGCGTGTCAAGTATTTGTTCCTATGACCATGAGATCATATAACTCACTGACATCGGAGGAATGCTTTGTGTGTATCAAACGTCGCAACGTAACTGGGTGACTATAAAGATGCTCTACAGGTATCTCCGAAGGTGTTCGTTGAGTTAGTATGGATCGAGACTGGGATTTGTCACTCCGTATGACGGAGAGGTATCTCGGGGCCCACTCGTAATACAACATCACACACAAGCCTTGCAAGCAATGTGACTTAGTGTAAGTTGCGGGATCTTGTATTACGGAACGAGTAAAGAGACTTGCCGGTAAACGAGATTGAAATAGGTATGCGGATACTGACGATCGAATCTCGGGCAAGTAACATACCGAAGGACAAAGGGAATGACATACGGGATTATATGAATCCTTGGCACTGAGGTTCAAACGATCAGATCTTCGTAGAATATGTAGGATCCAATATGGGCATCCAGGTCCCGCTATTGGATATTGACCGAGGAGTCACTCGGGTCATGTCTACATAGTTCTCGAACCCGCACGGTCTGCACACTTAAGGTTCGACGTTGTTTTATGCGTATTTGAGTTATATGGTTGGTTACCGAATGTTGTTCGGAGTCCCGGATGAGATCATGGACGTCACGAGGGTTTCCGGGATGGTCCGGAAACGAAGATTGATATATAGGATGACCTCATTTGATTACCGGAAGGTTTTCGGAGTTACCGGGGAATGACGAATGGGTTCTGGGTGTTCACCAGGAGGGGGCAAGCCACCCCGGAGAAGCCCATAGGCCTTGGGGATGGTGCACCAGCCCTTAGTGGGCTTGTGGGACAGCCCAAGAAGGTCCTATGCGCCACAGGAAGAAAATCAAAGAGAAAAAGAAAAAAAAGGGGGAGGTGGGAAAAAGGGGAAGGACTCCTCCTTCCAAACCTAGTTGGATTCGGTTTGGAAGGGGAGGACTCCCCCCCTTGGATCGGCCGACCCCCTTGGGGCTCCTTGAGCCCCAAGGCAAGGCCCCCCCTCTCGCACCTATATATACGAAGGTTTTAGGGCTGATTTGAGACAACTTTGGCCACGGCAGCCCGACCACATACCTCCACGGTTTTTCCTCTAGATCGCGTTTCTGCGGAGCTCGGGCGGAGCCCTGCTGAGATTAGATCACCACCAACCTCCGGAGCACCGTCACACTGCCGGAGAACTCATCTACCTCTCCGTCTCTCTTGCTGGATCAAGAAGGCCGAGATCATCGTCGAGCTGTACGTGTGCTGAACGCGGAGGTGCCGTCCATTCGGCACTAGATCGGAGCGGATCGTGGGACGGATCGCGGGACGGTTCGCGGGGCGGATCGAGGGACGTGAGGACGTTCCACTACATCAACCGCGTTTATTAACGCTTCTGCTATACGATCTACAAGGGTACGTAGATCGGAAATCCCCTCTCGTAGATGGACATCACCATGATAGGTCTTCGTGTGCGTAGGAATTTTTTTGTTTCCCATGCGACGTTCCCCAACAGTGGCATCATGACCTAGGTTCATGCGTAGATGTAATCTCGAGTAGAACACAAAAGTTTTTGTGGGCGGTGATGTGCGTTTTGCTGCCCTCCTTAGTCTTTTCTTGATTCCGCGGTATTGTTGGATCGAAGCGGCTCGGACCGACATTACTCGTACGCTTACGAGAGACTGGTTTCATCGCTACGAGTAACTCCGTTGCTCAAAGATGACCGGCGAGTGTCGGTTTCTCCAACTTCAGTTGAATCGGATTTGACCGAGGAGGTCCTTGGATGAGGTTAAATAGCAATTCATATATCTCCGTTGTGGTGTTTGCGTAAGTAAGATGCGATCCTACTAGATACCCATGGTCACCACGTAAAACATGCAACAACAATTAGAGGACGTCTAACTTGTTTTTGCAGGGTATGCTTGTGATGTGATATGGCCAACGATGTGATGTGATATATTGGATGTATGAGATGATCATGTTGTAATAGATAATATCGACTTGCACGTTGATGGTACGGCAACCGGCAGGAGCCATAGGGTTGTCTTTAAACTAACATTTGTGCTTGCAGATGCGTTTACTATATTGCTAGGACGTAGCTTTAGTAGTAATAGCATGAGTAGCACGACAACCCCGATGGCGACACGTTGATGGAGATCATGGTGTGACGCCGGTGACAAGAAGATCGTGCCGGTGCTTTGGTGATGGAGATCAAGAAGCACATGACGATGGCCATATCATGTCACTTATGAATTGCATGTGATGTTAAATCCTTTATGCACCTTATCTTGCTTAGAACGACGGTAGCATTATGAGGTGATCTCTCACTAAAATTTCAAGACGAAATTGTGTTCTCCCCGACTGTGCACTGTTGCGACAGTTCTTCGTTTCGAGACACCACGTGATGATCGGGTGTGATAGACTCAACGTTCACATACAACGGGTGCAAAACAGTTGCACACGCGGAACACTCGGGTTAGCCTAGCATGTGCAGACATGGCCTCGGAACACATGAGACCGAAAGGTCGAGCATGAATTGTATAGTTGATATGATTAGCATAGAGATGCTTACCGCTGAAACTATTCTCGAATCCCGTGATGATCGGACTTGAGATAGTGGATTTGGATCATGTACCACTCAAATGACTAGAGAGATGTACTTTTTGAGTGGGAATTCTTAAGTAATATGATTAATTCAACTAATTGTCATGAACATAGTCTAATGGTCTTTGCGAATTACGATGTAGCTTGCGCTATAACTCTACTGTTTTTATATGTTCCTAGAGAAAATTTAGTTGAAAGTTGATAGTAGCAAACTTTGCAGAGGATTGTCCTCGTTGCTGCGCAGAAGGCTTATGTCCTTAATGCACCACTCGGTGTGCTGCACCTCGAGCGTCGTCTGTGGATGCTGTGAACATCCGACATACACGTTTCTGATGACTACACGATAGTTCAGTGCAAAATACTTAATGGCTTAGAAGCAAGGCGCCGAAGACGTTTTGAAACATCACGGAACATAAGTGATGTTCTAAAGAGATGAAATTGTGATTTCATGCTTGTGCCCTTGTTAATAGGTACGAGACCTCCGACAAGATTCTTTGTCCACAAAGTAAAGGAGAAAAGCTCAATCGTTGAGCGTGTGCTCAGATTGTCTGAGTACGACAATCGCTTGAATCAAGTGGGAGTTAATCTTCCATATCAGATAGTGATGGTTCTCCACATTCATTGCCACCAAGCTGTGAGAGCTTCGTGATGAACTATAATATATCAAGGATAGATACAATCGATTCGCGATGTTTGACACTGCGAAAGTAGAAATCAAGAAGGAGCATCAATAGTTGATGGTTTGTAAAACCACTAAGTTTCAAGAAAGGCAAGGGCTAGAAGGGATACTTCGTGAAACGGCAAAACAGTTGCTGCACTAATGAAGAGACCCAAGATTAAACCCAAACCCGAGACTTAGTGCTTCTATAATGAGGGGAACATTCACTGAGGCGGAGCAACTCTAGATACTTGGTAGATAAGAAGGTTGGCAAAAGTCGAAAGAAGTATATTTGATATACATGATGTTGATGTGTACTTTACTAGTAATCCTAGTAGCACGAGGGTATTGGATACCGGTTCGGTTGCTAAGTGATTAGTAACACGAAGTGAAAGCTACGGCATAAACGGAGACTAGCTAAAGGCGAGGTGACGATACGTGTTGGAAGTGTTTCCAAGGTTGATATGATAAAACGTCGCACACTCCCTCTACCATCAGGATTGGTGTTAAACCTAAATAATTGTTATTTGATGCTTGCGTTAAGCATGAACATGATTGGATCGTGTTTATTGCAATACGATTATTCATTTAAAGAGAATAATGGTTACTCTATTTGCTTGAATAATCACCTTCAATGGTTTATTGAATCTCGATTGTAGTGTTACACATGTTCATGATATTGGTGCCAAAAGATACGAGGTAATGATGATAGTACCACTTACTTGTGGCACTGCCGCTTGAGTCATGTTGGTATAAATTGCATGAAGAGGCTCCATGCTGATGGATCTTTATACTCACTTGCTTTTGAATCACTAGTGACATGCAAATCATACCACATGAGCAAAGCCTTGTTTTCATTGAGATGAAACAAGATAGTAACTTGTTGGAAGTGATACATTTTGATGTATGCAGTCCAATGGGTGCCGAGGCACGCAGTGGATATCATTATGTTCTTACTTCAATGACGATTTGAGTAGATACAAGAGTATTTACTTAATGAATCACAAGTCTGAAATATTGAAAAGTTCAATTCTGTTTCAGAGTGAAGTTCGTCGTAACAAGAAGATAAACGATCTACGATATGATCATAGAAATGAATATCTGAGTTACGAGTTTTGGTACGCAGTTAAGACAATGTGGAAATTGTTTCGCAGTTCATGCCACCTGGAACATCATAGTGTGATGATGTGTCTGAACGTCATAGCCACACACTATTTGGTATGGTGCATGCTATGATGTCTCTTATCAAATTACCACTATCGTTTATGGATTATGCATTAGAGACAACCGCATTCACTTTAAATAGGGCACCGCGTATTTCCGTTGAGATGACATAGTAGAGACTGAGGTTTAGAGAAATATAAACTGTCGTTTCTTGAAAGTTTGGGGCTTCGACACTTATGTGAAAAAGTTTCAGTCTGATAAGCTCGAACCCAAAGCGGATAAATGCATCTTCATAGGATATCCAAAACAGTTGGGTACATCTCCTATCTCAGATCCGAAAGCAAAGTGTTTGTTTCTAGAAACGGATCCTTTCTCGAGGAAAGGTTTCTCTCGAAAGAATTGAGTGGGAGGGTGGTAGAACTTGATGAGGTTATTGAACCATCACTTCAACCAGTGTGTAGTAGGGCGGAGGAAGTTGTTCCTGTGGCGCCTACACCAATTGAAGTGAAAGCTGCTGATGGTGATCATCGAACATCGGATCAAGTTACTACAAACCTCGTAGGTTGACAAGGTCGCGTACTACTGCAGAGTGGTACGGTAACCCTGTCTTGGAGGTCATGTTGTTGAGCAACAGTGAACCTACGAGTTATGAAGAAAGCAATGGTGGGCCCGGATTCCGAAAAATGGCTAGAAGCCATGAAATCCGAGAGAGGATCCATGTATGAAAACAAAGTGTAGACTTTGGAAGAACTACTTGATGGTCATAGGACTGTTGAGTAAAGATGGATCTTTAAAAGGAAGACAGACGATGATGGTGATAAGTCACTATTAAGAAAAGCTCGACTTGTCGCAAAGATGTTTCCGACAAGATCAAATAGTTGACTATGATGAGACTTTCTCACTCATAGCGATGCTAAAAGTCTGTTAGAATTATGTTAGTAGTTGCTGCATTATTTATGAAATATTTCACATAGGATGTCAAAACATTGTTTCCTCGACGGTTTCCTTGAGCAAACATTGTATGTGATACAACCAGGAGGTTTTGTCGATCCTAAAGATACTAGCAAGTATGCAAGCTCCAGCGATCCTTCAATGGACTGGTGCAAGCATCTCGGAGTTGGAATATACACTTTGATGAGATGATCAAAGATTTTGGGTTTGTACAAGGTTTATGAGAAACTTGTATTTCCAAAGAAGTGAGTGGGAGCACTATAGAATTTCTGATAAGTATATGTGGTTGACATATTGTGGATCAGAAGTAATGTAGAATTTCTGTAAAGCATACAAGGTTGTTTGAAAGGAGTTTTCAAAGGAGTACCTGGATTGCGCTACCTGAACATTGAGCATCAAAGATCTATGGAGATAGATCGAAAGCGCTTAATGGAAGTTTCAACAAGATGCATGCCTTGACAAGTTTTTGAAGGAGTTCAAAATAGATCAGCAAAGAAGGAGTTCTTGGTTGCGTTGTGAGGTGTGAATTTGAGTAAGACTCGAAACCTGACCCTGGCAGAATAAAGAGAATAGACGAATGTCGTCTTCTATGCCTTGGCCCTAGAATCTGAAGTATGCCATGCTAGGTACCGCACCTGATGAGTGCCTTAACTCAAAGTCTGTTGAGAGGTACATAAAGTGATCCAGAATTGAATCACTAGCAGCGGTCAAAATTTATCCTTAGTAATTGATGGACTAAGGAATTATTCTCGATTATGGAGGTGGTTAAAGAGTTCGTCGTAAAGGGTTACGTCGATGCAAGCTTTGACACTAATCCGAATAACTATGAGTAGTGAAACGGATTCGTATAGTAGAGTAGATATTTGGAGTATTTCCGAATAGCACGTAGTAGCAGCCTCTATAAGATGACATAAAGATTTGTAAAGAACGCACGGATCTGAAAGTTCCAGAACCGTTGACTAAAACCTCTCTCACGAGCAAGACGTGATCAGACCCCATAACTATATGGGTGTTGGATTCGTTGGAATCACATGGTGATGTGAACTAGATTATTGACTCTAGTGCAAGTGGGAGACTGTTGGAAATATGCCCTAGAGGCAATAATAAATTAGTTATTATTATATTTCTTTGTTCATGATAATCGTTTATTATCCATGCTATAATTGTATTGATTGGAAACACAGTGCCTGTGTGGATACATAGACAAAACACTGTCCCTAGTAAGCCTCTAGTTGACTAGCTCGTTGATTAAAGATGGTCAAGGTTTCCTGACCATAGGCAAGTGTTGTCACTTGATAACGGGATCACATCATTAGGAGAATCATGTGATGGACTAGACCCAAACTAATAGACGTAGCATGTTCATCGTGTCATTTTGTTGCTACTGTTTTCTGCGTGTCAAGTATTTGTTCCTATGACCATGAGATCATATAACTGACTGACATCGAAGGAATGCTTTATGTGTATCAAACGTCGCAATGTAACTGGGTGACTATAAAGATGCTCTACGGGTATCGCCGAAGGTGTTCGTTGAGTTAGTATGGATCAAGACTGGGATTTGTCACTCCGTATGACGGAGAGGTATCTCGGGGCCCACTCGGTAATACAACATCACACACAAGCCTTGCAAGCAATGTGACTTAGTGTAAGTTGCCGGATCTTGTATTACGGAACGAGTAAAGAAACTTGCCGGTAAACGAGATTGAAATAGGTATGCGGATACTGACGATCGAATCTCGGGGAAGTAACATACCAAAGGACAAAGGGAATGACATACGGGATTATATGAATCCTTGGCACTGAGGTTCAAACGATAAGATCTTCGTAGAATATGTAGGATCCAATATGGGCATCCAGGTCCTACTATTGGATATTGACCGAGGAGTCACTCGGGTCATGTCTACATAGTTCTCGAACCCGCAGGGTCTGCACACTTAAGGTTCGACATTGTTTTATGCGTATTTGAGTTATATGGTTGGTTACCGAATGTTGTTCGGAGTCCCGGATGAGATCATGGACGTCACGAGGGTTTCCGGAATGGTCCGAAAACGAAGATTGATATATAGGATGACCTCATTTGATTACCAGAAGGTTTTCGGAGTTACCGGGAATGTACCGGGAATGACGAATGGGTTCCGGGTGTTCACCGGGAGGGGGCAACCCACCCCGGAGAAGCCCATAGGCCTTGGGGGTGGCGCACCAGCCCTTAGTGGGCTTGTGGGACAGCCCAAGAAGGTCCTATGCGCCATAGGAAGAAAATCAAAGAGAAAAAGAAAAAAAAAGGGGGAGGTGGGAAAAAGGGGAAGGACTCCTCCTTCCAAACCTAGTTGGATTCGGTTTGGAAGGGGAGGACTCCCCCCCTTGGCTCGGCCGACCCCCTTGGGGCTCCTTGAGCCCCAAGGCAAGGCCCCCCCTCTCCCACCTATATATACGAAGGTTTTAGGGCTGATTTGAGACAACTTTTGCCACGGCAGCCCGACCACATACCTCCACGGTTTTTCCTCTAGATCGCGTTTCTACGGAGCTCGGGCGGAGCCCTGCTGAGATTAGATCACCACCAACCTCCGGAGCGCCGTCATGCTGCCGGAGAACTCATCTACCTCTCCGTCTCTCTTGCTGGATCAAGAAGGCCGAGATCATCGTCGAGTTGTACGTGTGCTGAACGCGGAGGTGTCGTCCGTTCGGCACTAGATCGGAGCGGATCGTGGGACGGATCGCGGGACGGTTCGTGGGACGGTTCGCGGGGCGGATCGAGGGACGTGAGGACATTCCACTACATCAACCGCGTTTATTAACGCTTCTGCTGTACGATCTACAAGGGTACGTAGATCGGAAATCCCCTCTCGTAGATGGACATCACCATGATAGGTCTTCGTGCGCGTAGGAAATTTTTTGTTTCCCATCCGACGTTCCCCAACAGCATGCATGTATGGTGAACCGCTATGTTAGGAAGTCGGAGCATAATTGATCTATTGATTGTCATCCTTTGTGTTGAGGTCGGATCGCGCGATGGTAAACACCTACCAACCCTTCTCCTAGGAGTATGTGTTTAGCACTTTGTTTCGATTACTAATAAAAACTTTCGCAACAAGTATGTGAGTTCTTCATGACTAATGTGAGTCCATGGTATAGATGCACTTTCACCTTCGACCATTGCTAGCCTCTCTAGTGTCGCGCAACTCTCGCTGGTACACAAACCCACCATATGCCTTCCTCAAAACAGCCACCATACCTACCTACTATGGCATTTTCATTGCCATTCCAAGATATATTGCCATGCAACTCCCACCGTTCCGCCTCATGACTTGTGCCGTCACTCTCATATTTCCATTACATGATCGTAAGATAGCTAGCGAGATGTTCCAACGTCATACGCCAAGCTAGATCATTGCACATCCCGGTACACCGCCGGAGGCATTTCTTATAGAGTCATCATCATTTTGAGCTTTGAGATGTGAGTAAATAAAAGTGTGATGATCATCATTACTAGAGCATTGTCCCATGTGAGGAAATAAAAAAATAAAAAATAAAAAAAGAGGCCAAAGAGCCCAAAAAAAAGAAAAAATAAAAAAGAGAGGCCAAGAGCCCAAATAAAAAAAAGAAAAAGAGAGAAGGGACAATGCTACTATCTTTTACCACACTTGTGCTTCATAATAGCACCATGTTCTTCATGATTGAGAGCTTCTTGCTTTGTCACCACCATATGCTAGTGGGAATATTCATTATATAACTTGGCTTGTATATTCCAATGATGGGCTTCCTCAAAATTGCCCTAGGTCTTCGTGAGCAAGCAAGTTGGATGGACACCCACTAGTTTTCCTTTTGAGCTTTCACATACTTATAGCTCTAGTGCATCTCTTGTATGGCAATCCCTACTCATTCGCATTGATATCTATTAATGGGCATCTACATATCCTTTTGATACGCCAAGTTAATGTGACCATCTCCTCCTTTTTGTCTCACAACCACCACCACACTCTATTCCACCTATAGTGCTAAATCCATGGCTAAAGCTCCATGTATTGCGTGATAGTTATAAAAAGTTTGAGAAAGTAAGAGTGTGAAAACAATTACTTGGCCAATACCGGGGTTGTGTATGATTTACATTAGTTGTGTGAGGATGATGGAGCATAGCGAGACTATATGATTTTGTAGGGATAACTTTCCTTGGCCTTGTTATTTTGAAAGTTCATGATTACCTTGCTAGTTTGCTTGAAGTATTATTGTTTTCATGTCAATAGCAAACTATTGTTTCAAATCTTACGGATCTGAACAGTCATGTCACATGAAAGAAGTTGCAAAGGACAACTATGCTAGGTAGCATTCCACATCAAAAATCCATTCTTCATCACTTCCCTACTCGAGGACGAGCAGGAGTTAAGCTTGGGGATGCTTGATACGTCTCCAACGTATCTATAATTTTTGATGGTTTCATGCTATTATCTTGTCAAACTTTGGATGTTTTGCATGCCTTTTGTATATTTTTTGGAAATAACTTATTAACTCAGTGCCAAGTGCCAGTTCTTGTTTTTTCCATGTTTTTGACCCCTTTCAGAGGAGATTTTGAAACGGAGTCCAAACGGAATAAAATCCCCGAAAAGATTTTTTCCGTAATGGAAGAAGATCAGGAGACTTGAGAGCCAAGGCAAGGGGCCCAGGGGCCCCACAAGCCCCCACCCCGCGGCCAGGGGGGAGCCTGCGGCCCTCAGGATTTTGGGGCCCCTGGACCTCCTTTGCCCTAGGGTTTGCGCCTATATATCCCCAAAAATTCCACAAAAAATCAGGAGATCATCGAAAGTACTTTTCCGCAGCAAGAAGAGCAAGAACACGGGTTTGAGCTGCGGAACGATTTTTTCTGGAGGTAGGAGAAGCAGATGGGAGCTAGAATGAGTGGAGGGGGTGCACGTGGGCCTCACAAGCCTGGTAGGCGCGGCCAGGGGGGTGCCCGCGCCTCCAGGATTTGTGAACCACTGGTGCAGCCCCCTGACTAGCTCTCCGTCTCAGAATTTTTCAAAAATTCCAGAAAAAATCATACTTGATTTTCACAGTATTCGGAGAACTTTTATTTTTAGGGTACTTTTCTACGCGACGCTAAAAGCTGAAAACAGGGGAAACTAAACAAAATCTATCATTTTTCTTCTAAGCAACCGAAGGTGAAAGCTTGGAACAGAGGTTTGTGACTCCTCGATTCATCCATCTCATGGTCATCGAAAGAAATCCGTCAATGAGGTTGATCAAGTCTCCTTCACAAACTTTTTCGAATCGCAAAAGGAAACGGAGAATTTTCGAATAGCCACTAGGTTACCTCAATGAGGATGTGCATATCCCCAACAAGCAAATCATACTTCATCTTAATAGTAGGTATAGGGCATTCAAATCTCCCAATAAGAATCGACGAAGTTTTTTAATAGAATTGATGCAATTTACTCGATATTGTTTCTTCGGAAAGTGCACCGTATGCTCACTGTTAACATGGAAAGTTACATTGCCTTTGTTGCAATCTATAACAACCCCTGCAGTGTTTAAAAAAGGTCTTCCAAGGATGACCGCCATCGCATCATCCTCGGGAATATCCGGAATAACAAAGTCTGTTAAGATAGTAACGTTAGTAACCACAACAGGCACATCCTCGCAAATGCCGATAGGGAAAGAAGTTGATTTGTCGGCCATTTGCAAGGAGATTTCAGTGGGTGTCAACTTATCCAATTCAAGTCTACGATAAAGAGAGAGAGGCATAACACTAACACCGGCTCCAAGATCGCATAAAGCAGTTCTAACGTAGTTGCCTTTAATTGAGCAAGGTATAGTGGGAACTCCGGGATCACCTAGTTTCTTAGGAGTTCCACCCTTGAAGGTGTAATTGGCAAGCATGGTGGAAATCTCAACCTCAGATATTGATACGTCTCCAAGGTATCTATAATTTTTTATGGTTTCATGCTATTATCTTGTCAAACTTTGGTTGTTTTGCATGCCTTTTATATATTTTTTGGGACTAACTTATTAACTCAGTGCCAAGTGCCAGTTCCTGTTTTTTCCATGTTTTTGACCCCTTTCAGAGGAGAATTTGAAACGGAGTCCAAACGGAATAAAATCCCCGAAAAGATTTTTGCCATAATAGAAGAAGATCGGGAGACTTGAGAACCAAGGCATGGGGTCCCCATGGGCCCCACAAGACCCCTCATCGCGGCCACGGGGGAGGCCGCGACCACCAGGCTTGTGGGACCCCTGGACCTCCTCTGCCCTAGGTTTTGCACCTATATATTCCCATAAATTCCATAAAAAATCAGGAGATCATCGAAAGTACTTTTCCGCCGCCGCAAGCTTCTGTCTCCGCAAGATCCCATCTAGCGCACGTTCTGGTGCCCTGCCGAAGGGGGGATTCAGACACGGAGGGCTTCTTCATCAACACCATGACCTCTCCGATGATGCGTGAGTAGTTCACCATAAACCTACGGGTCCATAGCTAGTAACTAGATGGCTTCTTCTCTCTCTTGGATCTTCAATACAAAGTTCTCCATGATCTTCATGGAGATCTATCCGATGTAATCTTCTTTTGCGGTGTGTTTGTCGAGATCCGATGAATTGTGGATTTATGACCAGATTATCTATGAATCTTATTTGAGTTTCTTCTGATCTCTCTTATGCATGATTTCATATCCTTGTAATTCTCTTCGAGTTGTGGGTTTTGTTTGGCCAACTAGATCTATGATTCTTGCAATGGGAGAAGTGCTTGGTTTTGGGTTCATACCATGTGGTGACCTCACCCAATGACAGACGGGATAGCGAGGTACGCAACATGTTGTTGCCATCAAGGGTAAAAAGATGGGGTTTTCATCATTGGTTTGAGATTATCCCTCTACATCATGTCATCTTGCTTAAGGCGTTACTCTGTTCGTCATGAACTCAATACACTAGATGCATGCTGGATATCGGTCGATGTGTGGAGTAATAGTAGTAGATGCAGAAAGTATCGGTCTACTTGTCTCGGACGTGATGCCTATATGTATGATCATTGCCTTAGATATCGTCATGACTTTGCACGGTTCTATCAATTGCTCGACAATAATTTGTTCACCCACCGTGATATTTGCTATTATGAGAGAAGCCTCTAGTGAACCCTATGGCCCCAGGGTCTACTCCACACCATATTTTCAGCCTTACACTTTTTTACTTCGTTGCACTTTCCGCCTTCAGATCTCACTTTGCAAACAATCTTGAAGGGATTGACAACCCCTTTTTAAAGCGTTGGGTGCAAGCTCGTTTGTGTTTGCGCAGGTACTCTGGACTTGACGAGATTCTCCTACCGGATTGATACTTTGGTTCTCAAACTGAGGGAAATACTTACTACTCCTGTGCTGCATCACCCTTTCCTCTTCAAGGGAAAAACCAACGCAAGCTCAAGAGATGATAGAAGGATCTCTGGCACCACTGTCGGGGAAGGACTTTTGTTGCCGTACCAGGTATCCTCCTCTTATTAGTCACAATATCCTTCATGTACTTAGCATACGGAGACATTTTGAGCATATCTGTCAAATGCATTTGCAGAAAGACAGGTCTAATCATTTCAACAAATCGCTCAAAATCCTCATCATCCTTTTTCTTGGATGGTTTGGGGGGAAAGGGCATGGGTTTGTGAACCCATGGTTCACTTTCTTTACCATGCTTCCTAGCAATGAAGTCATTCTTATCGTATCTCCTATTCTTAGGGTGTGGGTTATCAAGATCAACAGGATCAATCTCCACATCCTTATCGTTGCTAGGTTGAGCATCATCATGAGCATCACTATCGATATTGTCATTAGGCTCATGTTCATCACGAGATTGTGTTTCGGCATCAGAAACAGAGACGTCGTTTGGATTCTCAGGTGTAACAGCAACAGGGTTGCTAGCATGCAAGTTCCTATCATCTTTCTTTTTCTTCCTAGGATGACTAGGTGCATCAGTGCTAACTCCTTGAGAATCTTGTTCAGTTCTCTTAGGATGACCCTCAGGATACAAAGGTTCCTGGGTCATTCTACCTCCTCTAGTGACGACTCTAACATAATTGTCATTCAACTCATTGAGCAAGTCATTTTGAGCCTTAAGTACTTGTTCTACCTGAGTGGTGACCATAGAGGCATGTTTACTCAAAAGCTTAAGGTCATTGACATTTCTATCCACACAAGCACTTAAATGACTAAGCATGCGAGCATTTTGTTCCAATTGTCTGCTAACATAATCATTGAAACTCTGTTGTTTGGCAACAAAGTTATCAAATTCATCCAGGCATAAGCTAGCAGGTTTATCAGAATGAATATCACTCTCATTGAATCTACGAAGAGAATTTACTTATACTACATGTATCGGGTTATCAAGACCATAGGTCTCTTCGATAGGTGGTAGATTTTTGACATCTTCATATTTAATGCCTTTCTCTTTCATAGATTTCTTAGCTTCTTGCATATCTTCAGGACTGAGGAAAAGTATACCTCTTTTCTTAGGAGTTGGCTTAAGAGGTGGTTCGGGAATAGTCCAAGCATTCTCATTGCACAAGATATTATTCAATAGGATCTCAACTTGTTCTATAGTTCGTTCCCTAAAAACACAACCGACACAACTATCTAGCTGGTCTCTAGAAGCATCGGTAAGTCCGTCATAGAAGATATCAAGTATTTCATTCTTTTCAAGAGGGTGATCAGGCAAAGCATTCAGTAGCTCAACAAGCCTCCTCCAAGCTTGTGGGAGACTCTCTTCTTCAACTTGCGCAAAGTTGTATATTTCCTGCAAGGCAGCTTGCTTCTTATGGGCAGAGAAATATTTTTCAGAGAAGTAGTAGATCATATCCTGGGGGCTATGCACACAACCAGGAGCAAGAGAAGTGAACCAAGTCTTAGCATCAGCCTTTAGCGAGAAAGGAAACAACTTAAGGATATAGTAGTGGCGGAGCTTTTCCTCACTTGTGAATAGGGTGGCTATATCATGCAGTTTGGTAAGATGTGCTACAACCGTTTCAGACTCATAACCGTGAAAAGGATCAGATTCGACCAGAGTGATTAACTCAGGGTCGACAGACAATTCATAATCCTTATCGGTCACAAAGATAGGCGAAGTAGCAAACTCCGGGTCGTATTTCATCCCAACGTTCAAAGATTTTTCTTTCCACTTGCGCAGTAATTTCTCAACATCATAGCTATCCTTACAAGCAAGAAAGTCCTCGGCTATCTCTTCCTCCATAACATAACCATCATGCATATCAGGCAATTCATATCTAGGAGAGCTAGTTCGAACATGCAAAATAGCAGGTTCTACTTCAATAATCTCAGCAGTTTCAGAAGTATCATCACATCTAGCAGCAACTCTAGCAATTTGTGCATCAAGGAATGCACCTAGTGGCAAAGCAGTATCAAGCATAGCATCATCACAAGCATCATGGACAACAGAAGTAGCATCATCAAGCACAGGCGACACATCAAAATTTCTAGCAGGAGGTGGTGTCGCAAACTTACTCGTAACTGAAGGTGAATTAAGTGCACAGCTAGATGGCAATTCCTTACCTGTCCTCGTAGTTGAGGGCAAGACTTTAGTTCTTGGATCTTTCGGACTCCTCATAGTGATCAGGAGACGTAAATCCCAAGTGACTCAAAGGATATAGCTAGGCTTCCCCGACAACGGCGCCAGAAAAAGGTCTTGATAACCCACAAGTATAGGGGATCGCAACAGTTTTTGAGGGTAGAGTATTCAACCCAAATTTGTTGATTCGACAAAAGGGGAAGCCAAATAATATTCTCAAGTATTAGCAGTTGAGTTGTCAATTCAACCACACCTGAAAGACTTAGTATGTGCAGAAAAGTATCAGTAGCAAGGTAGTGTGATAGCAACAGTAGCAACAGTAACCAGTAGCAGCAAAGTGACATCAGTAGCAGCAGAGTAGCAGTAGCAGCAGTGACAGCAGCAGCAGCAAAGTAAGAGTAGCAACAGTGACAGTAGTAGCGGCAAAGTAACGTAGCAAGGACCAGTAGGAAAAACTCGTAGGCATTGGATCGGTGATGGATGATTATGTCGGATGTTATTCATCATGCAACATTTATAACACGGAGAGATATGTAACTAGCTCCAGTTCGTCAATGTAATGTAGGCATGTATAACATATATAGTCATACGTGCTTAGGGAAAAGAACTTGCATGACATCTATTGTCCATCCCTCCCGTGGCAGCGGGGTCCTAATGGAAACTACGAGATATTAAGGTTCCTTTTAATAAAGAACCGGACCAACGCATTAACACTTAGTGAATACATGAACTCCTCATACTATGGTCATCTCCGGGAGTGGTTCCGGCTATTGTCACTCCGGGGTTGCCTGGTCATAACACATAGTAGGTGACTACAACTTGCAAGATAGGATCAAGAACACACATATATTGGCGACAACATAATAGGTTCAGATCTGAAATTATGGCACTCAGGCCCTAGTGACAAGCATTAAGCATGGCAAAGTAGTAGCAACATGAATCTCAGAACATAATGGATACTAGGGATCAATTCCCGTCAAAACTAACTCGACTACATGATAGATCTCATCCGACTCATCACCGTCCAGCAAGCCTACGATGAGATTACTCACGAACGGTGAAGAGCATCATGGAATTGGCGATGAAGGAAGGTTGGTGATGACGATGGCGACAATCTCCCCTCTCCGGAGCCCAGAACGAACTCCAGATCTGTCTTCTAGAGGAAGAACAGGAGGTGGCGGCGCCTCCATATCGTAAAACGCAATGAACTCTTCTCCTTGATTTTTTCCCGGACGAAAGGGACTAAATAGAGGTGGAATTGGAGGCGGTGGAGCAACGTGGGCCCCACAAGCCTGCCAGGCGTGGCCAGGGGGCCCGCGCCTGGTGGGCTTGTGGGCTCCACGCTCCACTTCTTTGGTTGATTCTTGCGCCAGTATTTTTATATATTCCACAAAAAATCCCCGTAAATTTCCAGGTCATTCCGAGAACTTTTATTTTCGCGCAAAAACAACACCATGACAATTCTGCTGAAAACATCGTTAGTCCGGGTTAGTTCCATTCAAATCATGCAAATTAGAGTCCAAAATAAGGGCAAAAGAGTTTGGAAGAGTAGATACAACGAAGATGTATCAGCTGCCATTGAGGTTGTCGCGCCACCTATGTTGTTACTACTAAAGCTACTGAACTAGCAATAAAGTAAAGCATCGCGAGGCACAAAAAAATTAATGACAACCCTATTGCTCCAGCCGGTTGTCGTAGCATCGACGTGCAAGTCGATATTTAACTATTACAACATGATCATCTCATACATCAAATATATCATATCATGTCTTTTGCCATATCATATCACAACATACCCTACAAAAACAAGTTAGACATCCTCTAATTTATTATTGCATGTTTTACGTGGCTGCTATGGGTATCTAGCATGATCACATCTTAATTACGCAAAACCACAACGGTGATATGCAAGTTGCTATTTAACCTTGTCCAAGGATCAAATCCGATTCAACTAAAGTTGGAGAAACACACACCCGCCAGTCATCTTTATGCAACAAGTTGCATGTCAGTCGATGAAACCGGTCTCTCGTATACGTACGAGTAATGTTGGTCCGGACCGCTTCATTCAACAATACTGCCGAATCAAGAAAAGACTAAGGAGGGCAGCAAATTGAACATCAACGCCCACAAACTCCTTTGTGTTCTACTCGATATATCATCTATGCATAGACCAAGCTCTGATACCACTGTTGGGGAACGTTGCATGGGAAACAAAAAAATTCCTACACGCACACAAGATCTATCCATGGCGATGACCATCTACAAAAGAGGAGAGTGCATATACATACCCTTGTAGATTGCTAAGCAGAAGCGTATATAACACGGATAATGTAGTCGTACGTGTTTGCGATACAATCACGATCCGTCCTGCGATCTCATCACGATCCGTCCCACGATCTCACCACGATCCTTCCCGACCTAGTGCCGAACATACGACACCTCCATGTTTAGCACACGTACAGCTCGATGACGATCTCCGCCTTCTTGATCCAGCAAGAGGGGCACAAAGGTAGTTGAATTCTCCGGTAGCACGACGGCGTGGCGGTGATGGTAGTGGAGCTACTCCAACAAGGCTTCATCGTACCGTACCGAACTAGCTATGGAGTGTCACGAAGTGGTGGAGGGAGAGAGGGCCACGCCTTGGCTTCAGGTGCCGAAAGCTTCTCTCACCTCCACTATATATAGGTGGGAGGGAGGGGTGGTGCCCTAGGGACAAGGCCCCAGGGTTCAGCCGGTGCAAGAGAGGAGAAGGAGTCCTCCTCCAATACGATTTGGAAGGAGGACCCCCTTCCCCAATTCGGTTTGGCCCACCTCTCCTTTCCTTTCTCCTCTTGGCCGAATAGGCCTCCTTGGGCTGGCCACTAGCCCACTAGGGCTAGTGTGCCATCCTTGGGCCTCTTTGGTTCTCTCCCGGGTGGGTGTCCCCTTCCATTGGAACTCCGAAACCCATTCATCACTCCGAGTACTTTACCTGTAATGACCGCAAATCTTTCGGAAGCCAAGTGGATACTTCCTATATATCAATTTTCGTCTCCGAACCATTACAAAAACCCTTGTGACGTCCGGGATATCATCCGGGACTTCGAACACGGTTACCAACATCAATAATTCAACTATACCGAAACGTCACCGAACCTTAAGTGTGCAGACCCTGCGGGTTCGAGAACTATGTAGACATGACCTGAGACACTCTCCGATCAATAACCAATAGCGGGACCTCGATGCCCATATTGGCTCCTACATATTCTACGAAGATCTTTACTGGTTGAACCTCTATGTCAATGATTCAGTTAATCTCGTATGTTGTTCCCTTTGCCTTTCGGTATGTTACTTGCCCGAGATTCGATCGTCGGTATCTCTATACCTAGTTCAATCTCGTTACCCGCTACTGCGACAACAGACCTTCCCTGGTAACGGCGCCAGGAATCCTGCTGCTGCGGCTACGCCTATAGGGACTTCCTTGGCAAATATGCAAAGGATTTCCCCGTGGCCTTGGAGCCTTGCATTTGTGTTCCCTTGAAGAGGAAAGGGTGATGTAGCACAGCGGTGGTAAGTATTTCCCTCATTTTTGAGAACCAAGGTATCAATCCAGTAGGAGGAGAGTTCACAAGTACCTGCACAAACACAAAGAGCTTGCACCCAACGCTATGAAGGGGTTGTCAATCCCTTATAGATTGTTTGCAAAGTGAGAAGTGAAAGCAAAGAGTAACAAAGCAAAGTAAACATGAAAGTGGAAACGATAGTTGTGAATAGACCCGGGGGCCGTAGTGTTCACTAGTGGCTTCTCTCATGAAAGCAAGTAGACGGTGGGTGAACGAATTACTGTCGAGCAATTGATAGAACCGCGCAAAGTCGTGACGTTATCCAAGGCAATGATTATATCTATAAGCATCACGTCCAAAACAAGTAGACCGATACTTTCTGCATCTACTACTATTACTCCACACGTCGACCGCTATCCAGCATGCATCTAGTGTATTAAGTCCAAAAGAACAGAGTAACGCCTTAAGCAAGATGACATGATGTAGATGGACAATCTCATATCTACGATAAAAGTCCATCTTGTTACCCTTGATGGCAACAACACAATGCGTGCCTTGCTGCCCCTTCTGTCACTGGGAAAGGTCACCACACGGTATGAACCCAAAACCAAGGACTTCTCCCATTGCAAGAATCATAGATCTAGTTGGCCAAACAAAACCCAAGACTCAGAGAGACTTACAAGGATATCAAATCATGCATATAAGAAATCAGCAAAGACTCAAATATAATTCATAGATAATCTGATCACAAATCCATAATTCATCGGATCTTGACAAACACACCGCCAAAGAGGATTACATCGTATAGATCTCCCATGAAGATCATGGAGAACTTTGTATTGAAGATCCAAGAGAGTGAAGAAGTCATCTAGCTACTAACTACGGACACGTGGGTTTGAAGTGGACTACTCACGAGTCATTGGAGAGGCGCTGATGTTGATGTAGGAGCCCCCCTGTAACGACCAAGATGCGGTCCTTTCCGATCTGGGGATCGAGGCCCCCGAATAGGAAAGAAGCGCATCTAAGTGTTTTGCAAGCAAGTAAACATAGCACATAATAATAAATAAAGTAGACAATCTGGGATTCAACTGTCTTCTTATTAATAATACAGAGTACAACGCAGATACAATCAATGTAGTTCCGGTACGGACTACAAAACAAGGAAAATGCTATGCTACCCGCTGCAGGCCCACGATCACGACCACGGCTCAGACCTCTGGATAGTTCACGTAAAGGCGTTCTGTCTCCTCGTCGTACTGCCACGCCAGCTGGGTGCCGTCGGGATCATCTGCCTCTGGGGTACCTGTACCTGCTGGGAGTTTCGGAGGAATCCGTGAGTCACAGGGACTCAGCAATCTAAGACCTTGGTGCCAGAACTAGTCATGTTATTGGGTAAGGAAGGGGTGAAGTGTTTCGGGCTGCTGCATCCTAAGGTTGAATTAGTGGCTAGCTTACGCAAAAGAAGAAGTGACAGTGTTCTATACTAACGGTCGTGAATACTTGATCAGAAAGTGATCCTGAACACCTACCTACGGCATTCATAACCCCGCCGTGTTCCCGATCGAGGAGAGATCTCCGAAGGGACAGTCACGGTTACGCACACAGTTGGCATATTTTATTTGTTTAATTTTAAGTTTTCTAATACCGGATGTTAACAAAATATTCCAAGTTGCCACATAACCGCGGGCACGGCTTTCCGAAAGATTAAACCCTGCAGGGGTGCTCCAACTAGTCCATCACAAACGAACACAGGCCGCAAAGTCATCCTCTATCACGAATCTCGTGATCTCGTCGGATTCTTTAGAGGAAAACCTCAACTCTGGGGTAAACCAAAGTCTCACCGGGATTCCTATACGCAAGATATACCGCTAAGGCAAGACAAGGCTAGCAGGACCTCTCGTCATGTCGACGACCCTGATAAGAGCCGCGTATCTCAGTCTCAGGACACGACAGATGAGCTAGACGTCGGGATGGCTAAACCTCTGGGTGACCAGTGGGGCCCCGGACATCGCTCAGGTGGGACCAACACTCATGGGGAGCACTGGCCCGGGTTGTTGATTAAATTCCTCGGGGTAGCTATTCCCTATGCAAATTATTATGTGATTAGCAGATAGTACCAAAGTTGGGTCCTGCCGGACAAGCCTTAGCTCTACGCGATTTATCAAGGGGGTCCCCATAACAACCCCGAACGTGTTAGGAGCGATCATTATGGAATCAAACACCGGTAACCGGTAACTAAGGCGGCAATAACGGAACAAGACACCCGGCAAAAGGCTAGGCCTCCCGTCATTTACCAAATATATAGATACATTAATTAAATAACAGAAATTAATATAATGATATCAAGCTCATGGCAACTCATGAGTTATAAACACCTGCAACTAACAATGCTAACATTAGTAGCTGAGCAAGCCTACCTAGCCATGCAACTTTGCTAGGAAAGAGTAAGGTGTTTGGGCTCATGGCATATGAAGAGGCAATATATTTTCAGTGGTAGGCAGCGAGCAACATGACGTGGAATCGAAACTAACATAACAAGTCTAGATATGGGATCAAGGTCATGTCATCTTGCCTGTGATATCCTCAGCTTGGAATGGTTCTGGATCGTCCTGCACGTACTCTCCTGACTCCACGTATTCGGTCTCCGCTCCCGGTGCTTCCCAACACAAGAATAACAGCCAATGAACAGCAGCACCACAAAATGCAACAATCACATGATGCATGAGATGGAAGTTGAGCATGCACCACCATTTCTAACACTAGCACAGGCAAGATAAACTACAACAAGTTCCTGACAGAACTTTGCACTAAACTATTTGGACATGCATGGGAATGATATGAACAGATGCATCTCGTGAAAACGGTGCAAAACCATGTAAGGAACTTTGCAAACGGAGCTACGGATCAACGGGAATCAACGAAACACGGTATGAAGCCCTACGTGAAAGATTCATCACCACTCACACATTTGGCACCAATCTGGTGTTCCCAGGTTGCCAAGACATATATTAACTCAACATGAATGAAATGTAGCAAGGTAGAACACCCCAACAACAATTGAACACAAACTTTGAACAAAATGGCAAAACTACGCAATCTGCCAGTTTCTGCATCTTAGCTGTTTGTGAGCAACATGCAACATAGCTACAGGTCTTCAAATGTGACAAATAATATATGTGGCTGTTGACAACCAAGAACACTACAATCTCCAGCAAGAATCACAGCAAAAGGAATTAAACTCTAGAAGATACAAGGCCACAAACTTTCCCAAAACCATCAGTTCTCAGGGACTTAGTGAAAATTCCTGCACCTGAGTTTCTGTTTCTGTTCTGAAGCCTTTTGACAGCAACCAAAACACAAGCTACTGGACTCCAAATGACTTGAAAATTGACAGGAAGCTTCACAAACCTACCAGGTTCACAACACTAGCACTGAACTAAGTCCAGTTCTCAACATAATGACCAGCACAACCTTATCTACAGGGGAAGAAAATGTTTTCAGCATTCCAGACTTAGTGAAATTTTCAGAGTTCAAAAATCTGGAATTTTCCAACCACATGCCCACTTTGTCTAGGCATAGTTTGCACACACAAGTTCCCAAGAGGTGTTTGACACCACTATGGTATTGAGCACAAACCCCTACAACTAACACACCAAGATCCATGCCTTTGGGCTCCATCTATATCATGGAAACAAAGCCCAAACTTTCAACAAAATAAAAATGCAAATCCATAAGGTATTCTTCTAAGATGACCATACATAGGAGGGTTTCATGTGCACAATGAAAAAGTGACATGGGGGTTTGAACCCCATGTTTGTGTCATACACATCAACAACACCAACACACATGAGCCAACCCCACACACACAATATGCCCTCTCTCATATTAAACATGAGGAGGTGCACCACTTGTAAAGGTGGGGAGGTCCACACCACCCACATATCTAGCATGACACAAATCTAGTCCTACTAGAACTAGTTAGAGCATACAATAGCTACACTCCCTAAATGAATCCGACACCACCACACACTACTACTCATGAGCACATCAATGCTCTTCATGCCTTGCCATGGGTGAGGCTCTCACACACATATCTATACTAGAGCTACCACAAGCTAATGCACACACATCACAATCTACTAGCCCCACATGGTGCAAGAGCCCACTCCAAGCACAAGGGAAACACACTCACATGCACATCTCTCACAAGCACAACCACACACACTACATCACCTAGCACATCTATAACAGCAAGGAAAAAAACATAATTCCATGGCCACCTTTGGTAGGCACAAGATCAGCAATAGTAAGAAGGGGGTTTTAAAAAAAATGTAGCAGAAGGAAAAAAAAACAACAGGGACAAAACACAATAGCAAGAGGGGTCAGGATTTGAACCCTGAACCTCTTGATGCTCTCTACTGCACCCATCCACTCTGCTATGCCCCTGGGGCTCGACAGAGAAGGACCCAAACAGAGGTTAAACTCTGTTGTGCTGCCCTACTGCAAATCAGAAAGGAAAACAGGCAAGATAAAAAAGGGGGGTGCAACGCCTGGGATTCGAACCCTGCATCTGACGATAACACAGACACCATCTACCACTGCGCTGCTGTTACTGATGTTAACATGAGAAGGGAAAAAGGGCAAGGTAATCTACCAGCAACATAAATCGAAACAAAAATATCAAAAGGGCGCCGAGGGGGGACTCGAACCCTGGACCTCTCATCAGGCGCAAGCATATGACAGAGAGATACTACCATCAGGCTACGATGTCATTACTGACAGAGGGGGGATACTCACGAAGGTAAAGCTACAGAAACCGACTCCTGTCTACAGCGAGAATAAACAGCGACAGAGAACTGCCAGCTACGCGCTTGCCGGCGTTGCTAAGCTGCGCTGCCGGCAACGAGGGGGGTCCTCTTACCACGGGGCTGCTGCCGAGAGGGGGGAGGAAGCCCTCCTCCTACTACCACGAGACTACCTATGAACTGCACTAGCAGGATCCCAAGAAAGCTTCGGCTTTGGTTCCCATGGCAGCAACTCCCGTCAGAGAAGGAGGCGCTCGTCCTCCTGACGAAGCGGACCCTCGCGCTGGGTGGAGGCGCTGCTCCTGCTACCTCTCCCTACCAGCAGCAAGGCCCACCACATCACTACGCCACCCTCGCCCGCTAACTATGCGACGAACAACAGCAGAGAAGGACCGACGCTCCTAGTGCAGACCATGACCGAACCGCGGAGGAGGAGGCAAGGGCGGAGAACCTCACCTTGGGGAGAAGAGGGGGCGCCGTACGGGGAGGAGGAGCGCCGGAGAGGAAGAAGACGGGCCGACGAAGTCGTTCCGCCGAAGACCGAAGAAGAGGACGTAGTTCGCTCGGTTCGCCCCGTTGACGAGGACGAGCTCGACGGGAGGGTCGCTCCCCGGGGCTCCTAACGCCGGGAATGGGACGCGGGGAGCCGCCCCGAGCCCCCGGACATGGCGGCCGGGCCGCCCGACGACGCCCGCGGAAGACACCCGCGACTCTCTCCCTCTGCACCCTCTGCTTTCTTACCTGACAGAGAAGAAGGAAGAGAGATGGGAACGAGATGGGTTTGGGAGAGGTGGCGGCGGCGGCTGAGGGGAGGAGAGGAACCCTAGGCTTCGGGCACGGACGCCAACGCATCTTATAGGGGGCCCTCGACGTGCTGCTCACGGCGCAGTCAGCTCTCTCTCTCTCACACATGCTGATGGAAAGCAGACAGACAGGGGAGGAGGAGGACGCCGTGAAGAAAGAATGGAGAGGAGAGGCCGCGCGTGGGCTCTCTCTGGAGGGAGCAGATGGGCCAGGAGGGAGGAAAGAGGCCCAAGCTGCCCAGGAGGAAGGGAAAAAAAATATTGGGGAGGGGATCCCTATTTAGTATATAAACACACTCAAGAAAATAACCCACAAAATAATCTACTGGGGCAAAAATCAAAAGGAAAATCCTGCTGACCTTAAGGAATTTTTGCCCAATAGGGAAAAATAGGAATGCAATATTTGGAGACGTTTGAAATTAATGCAAAACAGGAATTTAAGCTACTGTTTTGAATTAATTTGCACCACTAAAATCAAAGAGCAAACCAGAAAAATTGCACCCCCTCATAAACACATTTTTATCTAACCATGGGACATTTTAGAATCATATTTGGGAAGAAGGAGTTTGACATGGGAAAAAAATAAAATAGGAGGGAAAAGGAGTTTAAAAGCAAGAGCTTAAAAAGACTAGCACACCCTCTTGCATCACACACACCATTGTCACATGCATCACAAGGTAGTGCAAAACCACCACTTAATCCTAGCAAGAACACATGCACTCACAACACCACAACACTACTCCTATTAAACTCAAATGCACCATGATCATGGCATGCAACCATAAGTATGGCAAGGAATGATATGTAATTCATGCATGCAAGGGAAGTAAGCACTAGGGAACACACATGAATTCATGGCACAAAATGATATCATCAAGATCTCTGACAAGGTGGCCCCACATGGAAGGTTACAAGAAGGGAAAGTTCTACACTTGGGGCATTACAAACTCTCCCACACTACAAAGAAGATCTCGACCCCGAGATCTAAGACTGAAAGAATTCGGGAAATTCGGAACGGAGGTGATCCTCGCGTTCCCACGTAGCCTCTTTATCGGAATGGTGTGACCACTGCACTTTGAGAAACTTGACAGACTTGTTACGGGTCTTGCGCTCAGTCGCCTCGAGAACCGCAACTGGATGCTCACGATAAGAGAGGTCAGGCTGGAGATCGATATCCTGAAGATGCACGGTGCGCTCGGGGTTCTTGAAACACCTCCGAAGCTGAGAAACATGGAACACATCATGGACATTTGCAAAGGTTGACGGAAGCTCGAGCTGGTACGCGAGGTCACCCCTCTTGCCAACCACTCTGAACGGACCAACGAAACGAGGCGCGAGCTTGCCCTTGATGCCAAAACGCTGCATACCCTTCATAGGCGACACCTTGAGGTAGACAAAATCATCAAGCTCATACGACATGTCACGGTGCTTGCTATCGTAATAGCTCTTCTGCCGGGACTGCGCTGCTCTGAGGTTGTCGCGAATGATCCGACACATCTCCTCAGCTTCTTCTATCATATCATTGCCAAGGATCTGACGCTCGCCTGTCTGGGACCAGTTGAGCGGAGTACGGCACTTCCTGCCATAGAGAATCTCAAACGGAGCCTTGCCAGAGCTAGCTTGATAACTGTTGTTATACGAGAACTCCGCGAAAGGCAGACAATCCTCCCACTTCATGCCAAACGAGATAACGCAGGCCCTCAGCATGTCCTCAAGAACTTGATTCACTCTCTCCACTTGACCACTAGTCTGAGGATGGAACGCTGTGCTAAAGCGGATCTTCGTGCCCATAGCAGACTGAAAAGAGTCCCAGAACTTGGAAGTGAAGATACTCCCACGATCTGATGAGATCATCATGGGTACACCGTGTAACGAGACAATCCTCGAGGTGTACAACTCTGCCAGCTGAGCTGCTGAAATGGACTCCTTGACTGGAAGGAAATGCGCCACTTTACTCAATTTGTCGATGACGACGAAGATAGCGTCATTGCCCTTCTTGGACTTCGGAAACCCTGTAACGAAGTCCATCTCAATGTGATCGAACTTCCACTCGGGAATCGGCAAAGGCTGCAAGAGGCCCGCTGGTCTTTGATGTTCTGCTTTCACCCTTCGACATACATCACATTCATTGACGAACTGTGCAATTTCTCGCTTCATACGGGTCCACCAGAACGACTGCTTCAAGTCATGGTACATCTTAGAACTTCCCGGATGAATAGAAAGCAGAGAATTATGAGCTTCTTCCATGATCACCTTCCTGAGATCACCTTTCGGGACGACAAGGCGGTCCTCGAAAAACAAAGTGTCCCTGGCATCCACAGTGAAACACTTATACTTGGGAAGACTCTTTCCCACACCAATCTTGACCTTCTTCACCATAGTATCAAGTAGCTGAGCTGCTCTGACCTGATCTTCCAAGGTAGGAGAGATCTGAAGGTTCGCAAGAAAACCCTGAGGAACCAGCTGAAGATTGAGCTTCCTGAAAGACTCAGAAAGACCCGGTTGGAGAGGTTGCAGAATCAGACTGTTGCAATATGCCTTCCTGCTCAATGCATCTGCCACAACATTTGCCTTACCTGGCGTGTACTCAACACTCGGATTAAAATCCTGGAGCATTTCCACCCAACGTGTTTGCCGAAGATTCAAGTTAGGCTGAGTGAAGATACCTCTCCGTCACACGGAGTGACAAATCCCAGTCTTGATTCACGCCAACCCAAAAGACACCTTCGAAGATACCTGTAGAGCACCTTTATAGTGATCCAGTTACGTGTGACATTTGATACACACAAGGTATTCCTTCGGTGTCCGAGAGTTGCATGATGTCATGGTCATAGGAACACATACATTGACATCCAGAAAACAGTAGCAATAAACTGACACGATCATATGCTACGTTCATAGTTTGAGTCTTGTCCATCACATCATTCTCCTAGTGATGTGATCCTGTTATCAAGTGACAACACTTGTCTATGGCCAGGAAACCCTGACCATCTTTGATCAACGAGCTAGTCAACTAGAGTCTCACTAGGGACGGTGTGTTGTCTATGTATCCACACATGTATTTGAGTTTCGAATAAATACAATTTTATCATGGATAATAAACGATTATCATGAACAAGAAAATGTAATAATAACCAATTTATTATTGCCTCTAGGGTATATTTCCAACATATAGGGATAGGGTGTGCGTGTTCGTTCATATGATTGAGTATATGCGTGTTTTTATGAACACATGCGTGTGTACTATATAAAAAAATACAGACATAATTACTACTGTACTTAAAACAAGGGGAATGATACGATTCAACCGACGGATATCACGCTTACATCCACCGTCTTGATTGCACGCCACGCGTCCCACGTGATGTGGTGGACCTGGCTCCCATGCTCTCTCCCTTGTGCAAGAGGACCTTGCTGCAGTAAAAATTGTAACATGGCCTCTGTTACAAAAATAATCAAATTATAGCAAGGCCTGTGTTGCACAAAAAACTGTAACGAAACATCTATTGTAGAACAAAAATGCAACATGACCTCTGCTGGATTTTTTTTTTGTAACATGACCTATGTTACAATTTTTTTTCCATGTTTTACAAAAAGTTATGCAACATGACCCATATTTCAAAAAATTTACCGCAATACGAGCTTTATTGCAATGGTAGAGATGACGTTTGGACATTCATTTCACCCGATTTGATGACTCGCGAGGCGTCGATCTTTTCAGATCTTTTAAAAGACCCCCGACTAACGTGTAGGACGGTCCTTAAAAACAAAGACTTGTTTTTATTTTTTAGGGCTGCTACACGTCGACCGACGATTTTTTTTAAAAGATCAACCGCCGCAAGAGTCATTGGATATGACACATGTCTAGTGGGTGGACGTACTTTTGCTACTTTGCAACATATATCTTGTTGTAAAAATATTTATAACATAAATTTGTGTTGTGGAATTTTTGTGCAACAAGAGTTATGTTGCAGATTTTTTTTTGCAACAAAGGTCTTGTTATAGTTTTTTTTGCAACATAGATCTTGTTGCGGATATTTTTGCAGCATTGTTGTACATTTGTTTTTTGCAACATCAGTGGTGTTGCGGAAGTGGACAGAGAGCTTCGGCATGCACGTTCGAGCGGCCATGACAACTGGTGACGAGCAGACACATGGAGACGGGGAGAGGTGACCTCATCGGCGTGCTTATTGACGATGTTGTTCGTGTGCTGTTTCTCACCTCGTCTGCGTGCTGTGGCGAGCAACGATGGGGGCGATTGGGACAACCCATGAAGGCATCAACTTGATTGGAAGCTCGGAAAAGCATGAGAAAATCCAGATTCAAATTTCACAATACATCACTTGTACGATGAGAGGATTACGACAATTGCTCACTCGCGAAGTAATATGTTACCCACGAGCCATCATTAAAATCTGATCCGACGTGACGATTAGAATCATTGTTTTTTTTTCTTTGCCTGTTCGTGTTTTGCCTTCGCCAAATCAGGACTGTTGATGTATCTTGCATCTTATCAAACGGCTGTTTCGAGGTCATGGCCGATTGGCCGTGGTAGTGTAACCGAGCGAGCGGGCGCAGAGGGCACGAATGCCTTCCGGTCCGGGGTAGCAAACCCGCCGCATGTCTCTCCGCCTCCTTCTCCCACCTCGCGGCAGCCTACTCCTCCTTTCCCCTCTCCGCCGCCGCCACACGTCAAGGCCTCTGCACTTTCGAACAACTGCCGCCGGCGTCCCACATAGAGCCTCTAGTTTCTTCAGTATCCCTATCCGCGCCTTCACCGGTGTGTCGGGCATGGCGGCGGGGACGCACCAGCGGAGCGTGGAGGTTAGGGAGAGCGTGGAGCTGACAGAGGAGGAGGAGCGGATCTTCGCTAGGCTGCTGGACGTCGTCCGCCACTTCGGGCTCGGCACCCAGCTCCGCGTCGCCGGGGGATGGGTCCGGGACAAGGTGAGCTTAATTGAAAAGCTTGATGAGTTTAATTTGTAGGTTTATGGCGTGGTTTCTTGTCGCTCGCATGATATGTTTGGAAATCTTTAATATTCATGTCGCATTGCTTTCCTGCGTATGAGAATTTGTCTGGGAAGAGATTGTTGAATGATGTAGATTAGGGCGTCTCTAGCCAATTTCCCTTTTTTAGGGAATTAAAATTTTGGTCAATTAACCCATCCCAAAACTTAATCCCCTTCCCCGTTACACACATTTTTTTTTGTTAATTCATCCAAACATTTGCGCAAACAATCCAGATTAATGCACTACATTTCAATAGAAACATGAAACAATTCTTACACACCACATCATGATTATATTACGAGCATAAATAAACTTCATCTGATCCAACAAACAATTAAAACATTACCATAACTTGTGCCAAAAGGAACCGAATGAACAAATGCATCCCAAAAAGCCACCAAACACGTGGTGTATTAAAAGTCTTCATAGCTCATAAGGGGCTCATGCACTTGCACCAGCACCGCCGGCGCCACCATTGTCGCCGCCTCCAACATTGCTGCTACCACCACCAAATGACTTAGCCAAGATGTCCCCACGAGATTGCTCCCAGTATTTTCTCGCCCTCTCGCCCATCTTGCTTGGATCCGTGAACATTATAGCACGCTCCTGGCCCACCCTCTTGTTCTTTTTTCCCTTGGCCTCCAATGCAAGCCTGTGCTCCTCAATTTGAATCCTTTCCCCCTCCGCTCGAGCCTTTCTTTCGGTCGCCGCCTTTGCCTTCCACCCCCTCCTCCATCATCTTTATCTCATAGAAACAAGTGGATGGACTCATAGCCCAGTGGCCAGAGCGCAGTGGCGCCTCACAGCAGGTGCGGGTTCGAACCTTGGTTTGGACGTGTGTCTCACACTTTCCTCTCCCTACTGGTCTAGTTTTTTTTATCTCGTAGAAACAACTTATCTTCTCCTCCTTCCTTTCGGCCACCAATGCCCTCTTCACCTTTACCATCGCAATGAGCTCTTGTATGCTCCAACACCTCCATTCTTCTTTGTGGTATTTGCATTTTTTTGTCCATCCAAACGACCATTAGGGGTGGATGGCTTCCCTTGAGGCCGGCGTTTCAGAGCTTGCGGCTTGGAATGGGCTGCCCCCGGTGGATCTTTCCATACCGGGGATTGCCGACATAGGGGTTGGGCAGGAAGGGGGTGGTCGAGTGGGAAGACTGCGGTTGCTCCCTATTTTTCTTGAGACTTGCCCATCCAAGAGCAAATATGAGCTAGTGGGACGAAAATTTGGGGGTGGGGTGAAGCTAATTATGGGCAATTAAAATAGGATAGCTAACTGTTTCCTCGTAAAGAGTAGAGAAGTGCAGAATTTCCTCAGCGACATGTTCATTTTGGATTTTTATATTGGGTGGTGCTATTTGAATATTGCATTTTGTATTAAATAATTGCACGATGCTTGCTATGAGCTGACTAGAAATCATTGGAGATTCTGGAGGACTAGGATCATACCATGAACTTCCATCTCTTTGCAAGAAGGAAAGAATTAACACTGCTTATATTTTATGGAATGATGGTTTGGTATTGTTGGGACTTAACTGTTGCTTTGACATATTCTTGGCAGCTATTGGGGAAAGACTCTGCTGATATTGATATTGCACTTGATAATATGACGGGCCAAAATTTCTGTGAGAGAGTAAATGAGTACTCAAAATTCATGGGTGAAGAGCAGAAAGGAATCGGAGTTATCCAGTGGTATGAAATTTTCATTACTCTAACTCTGACACTCCTAATATAATTTCAGGAGCTTTTTGTTGGCTGATATCCATTGTTACTAGGTAGTTTGATTTTGTATTCCCGTGTTGTGTTCTGATTGCCTCCCTCGTGCTTGGGTGACTCTGGCACTCATGATAATTCTTTTTCGAACCGGGTTACTTCTCTGGCCCTCGAGAGAATTAGTTGTGGCAGGGCTGCATGTGCACTCACCTATGTGTGCTTATAGCATGGGCTGGGGCGTATGTGTGTGTTTGGGGCTGGGGGTGGCGGGTGGGTGGGTGCATTTTCTTTATGCTTTTATACAATATTTTTTTGAGGTCAATTGCGTATGCATGGGAACAAAGGAAATCGTCGCAGTTCAATGCAAATAGAGTACTATGTATATGTTCCTTGCATTTTATCATGTAGTTGCGACCATTTATACCTTCTTTTTTGGCAGCAACCCTGATCAATCCAAGCACTTGGAAACTGCAAGAATGCTTATATATGACATATGGATTGACTTTGTCAACTTGAGGTCCGAAAAGTACGCTGAAAACAGTCGTATTCCTACTGTGGTATGCACATGCATTTAACATTACTTCTTGTACTCATTTTGTTGAGCTTATGCACAAACATTATCTCTTTGCATGTATTTATCTTTTTCAAAGTCTTTTACTTTGCAGTGTGTATTTTCGACGTGGCAAACTACTAAAATATATGTTGATTCACTTGTAATTTGATACACTTATTTTTGGTGGCTCAGTATTTGCAACTTCTTTGTTTCGTATTCATCTCTTTACTCTTGATAATCTGTCGCGTGGCGCAATCAATTTACAGCTATCCCATGCTTTATAATGTGCAGGAGATTGGAACAGCCAAAGAAGATGCACTCCGCAGGGACCTAACAATCAATAGGTAATGCCATGTGATTTCTTTTCAAAATGAGTATGGTATTCTGTAATGTCATGCTTCCATTGGTACAATGTTGATTTCAAGGTTTAACTTATTTCCTATTTAGTTTTTCTAAAATCCAAACTTCGACAGCTTATTCTTCAATATCAACACTAAATTAGTGGAAGATTTAACTGGAAGAGGTGAGTTTCTTTGCTATTACTAGTTCCTAAACCGATGTCATCATTTTATAAATTTTCGCTGTTATGTACTCATGGTGACCATTTTATAAACTCGTGGTGATCCCATACTACGTGAAGGTCTTGAAGATCTGAAGAAGGGCCTCATCGATACACCTTTACCTGCCAAGTCAACTTTTCTGGATGACCCCCTCAGGGTTCTTAGAGCTATTCGGTTTGGTATGTCCTGTGATCAATCTCAAATAGTTCGGTTGATCTTTTCTAATTTTATTATGATATTATGAGTACTAGTACTTTCTATACTTTTATGATTTTAGAGGTGTTCATGATAAGTTTGACTTGCTAATAAGTTTTAGCATCTTAACTTCAAGACATTTCAACTTACGTAATCTTAGCTGAAAACATTATAAAGTGTTACTCTCTTTGATAAGTTGAAATCTTTTTTCGAGAAAATGCAAAAGCCTTTTGCGTTTCATTGCATTGGAAAGAGGGGGAAAACATCCTCCTAAGAGGCTAGTACAACGGTGTTACAAATGGATCAATGAACGTCCCAGGAGGATGGTAGGGTGACCCTAAGACCTTTGGCCCCTGCCTTAGCCCAACTCCTGGACTCATCCTTGATCGCATCAGCGAGCTCAACTAGCGATGGGGTTACATGGTAAAAAACACACGCGTTCCTATGCTTCCAGATCATCCAAGGCACAAGGAGTGCTACCGAGGCCAGCGCTTTGCGGAGCGGGGGTGGCGTGGCATTGCGAGCCCGCAGCCACCAGTCCTGGAGCGTGGCGTCCTGGTCAGGCACCGGAGTCGGGAGGCGTAGCCAGGACATGATCCCGTGCCAGGTCTGCTTCGCGAATGGGCAAGTGAGTAGCAGGTGCTGTATCGTCTCCGGTTCTTGGTCGCAGAGGAGGCACCGAGGGTGGTGTGTGAGGCCATGGCGGGCAAGGCGCTCAACAGTCCAGCAACGGTCCTAATTGGCGAGCCAATGGAAGAACTTGACCTTCGACGGGGCCCAACCCTTCCAAATCAGCTTCCACGAACGGCAAGTGATGGATCCGTGGAAGGTGGCTTGGTAACAAGACCTGGCTGTGTAGTTGCCGCTGGCTGTCCACTTCCATGATAGCTTGTCCGGCTATGAGGAGAGGGTGGTGCGGGACACCAGCAACCATATTTGGAGGTACTGCCCAATCTCCTGTAGGCCAAGGGTGCCGTGGATATCCCGCGCCCAAGCATTGCCGTCAATGCCCTCCGCCACCGTCCGAGATTTCCTGCGATTTTTGGGGATGCACATGTACAGCGAGGGCGCGTGCTCACGGATGGATAGGCCGAGGAGCCAACGGTCCTCCCAGAAAAGTGTCGTCGTTCCGTCCCCGAGCTGCATGGTGGTAGAGGTGTCGAAAAGGCCGTGCTCCTCGGGGGTGAACTGCAGGTCCAGACCATGCCAGGCACGGCTAGTGTCCGTCCGCGACAACCATAACCATCTGAGCCTAAGAGCGAGCCTTGTGCGCTCGAGGTCGCGGACTCCCAGGCCGCCGTACTCAATCGACCGGCATACCCGGCGCCAGTTCACGTGACAGTGCCCTCCGTGGGCGGCCTTGCGCCTGGCCCAGAGGAACCCACGCTGAATCTTCTCGAGCTGCTTCAGGGTTTTCTTCGGAGGGGCGAGGGCGAGCATTTGGTGGATGGGGATGGCGTTGAGCACAGACTTGACGAGCGCCAGCCGCCCGGCCTTGTTCATGAGCCACGCCTTCCATGATGGGAGGCGGCCGGCCACCTTGTCAACTAGTGGTTGCATCTGGGCCGCGGAGGGGCGGCGCGTGGAGAGGGGGATGCCCAGATATGTGATGGGCAGGTCCGCCGTCTGGCAGCCAAGAATCTCTAGCGAGTCGACAGTCGACTCATCTCCATGCAATCCCGTAGCAGAGCTCTTGGCGTAGTTCACGTGCAGGCCAGAGGCGGAACCGAAGACCCCTAAGATGCCCTTCACAGCAAGGACCTCGTCGGTCGAGGCGTGACAGAACAACATCACGTCATCGGCGTATAGCGAGATAGCCGGGATATCACGTCGAGGGTGGAGGCTCCGGAGAATGCCGGTCTGGAGCGCCCGTTGCATGAGGCGGCTGAGCGTGTCGACGGCCAGGACGAATAGCTGCGGAGATGTCGAGTCGCCTTGGCTCAACCCACGGCGGTGCCAGATCGGGGGTCCAGGCACTCCATTGAGCAGGACTCGGGTGCTGGCCGATGAGAGGAGGATGGCCAGCCACTCCCGGAACCTCACTCCGAACCCATATTGGCGCAAGATCTCGAAGAGGAAGAGCCAGGATATGGAGTCGAAGGCCCGGGTGAGGTCGAGCTTGAGCATGATCCTTGGTGCACCCAGTTGGTGCAGTAGCTTGAGGGATTGCCGGACTAGGATGAAGTTGTCGTGGAGAGTGCGTCTGGCGATGAATGCATTCTGGTAGCGGCTCACCAGGCCGTCGAGCATCGGGGCCAAGCGCAAGGAGAGGACCTTCGCGAAGAGCTTAGCCACAATATGTATCAGGCAGATCGGCCGATAGTCGCTAAGCCTGTGGGCATCGGCGCACTTTGGCAGTAAGGTAAGCAGCGCTTGGTTGAGCTTGTGGAATCTGCGCCCCCTCAGCGCATAGAGCAACTCAAAGACCTCAACTATGTCCTGCTTAATGGTGCTCCAGCATGCACGCAAGAACTCCGCGGTGAAGCCGTCCGGCCCCGGCGCCTTGTGCGCGGGCATGCGCCTCACAGCCTCCCAAATCTCCTCAGGGATGAACGGCACCTCGAGGCTCGTCAGGTCAGCGGGCGTAATGAGGTGCTCGAGGTCCAATGTGTGGGCACGGTCGAGCGCTGTGCCTAGCAGCCCGTCAAAGTGAGCAAAGGCCGCCTGGGCCATCTCCTCATGCTCGCTGAGCATCTGCCCATCGACAAGCAGGCTGTACACTCTGTTCTTCTGCCGACGATATGTGCATTGCCTGTGGAAGAAGCTCGTGTTCGCGTCGCCGTCCGAGAAGGAAGATAGGCGAGCACGCTGCCGGGCGATCATACGCTCAAGCGAGGCCAAGCCAAGATAGGACATCTTGATCTGCTTGCGCAGCCAGTCTTCCGGGGGGGTGAGCATGCGAATCTCCATCGCCTGGTCAAAGCGTAGGATTAACTCGCGGGAGATGGCGAGCTTGTCCCTGATGTTGCCCGTGGACTTGGCGCTCCAGCTCGTGAGAGCGCGGCCCGTGGCCTGCAGGCGCCTGACCAGCCGCCTGAAAGGGTCTGGGTCGGACACCAAGCCCCAGGCCGCGGCTACCGTGTCGTGGAAGCTGTCGAGACGCATCCAGAACTCCTCGAAGTGGAAGCGTTTGTGAGCCGAGGGCATGGGCGAGCAGTCCAGAAGCAGAGGACAATGATCAGATACGACGGATGCCAGGCAACGGAGGTGGCACTCGCCATGGCTGTCCTCCCAGTCTGCGCCTCTGCGGTGCAGGGCACCCGGTCAAGGCGCACGAGCGTAGGAGGGGATTGCTCATTGGACCACGTGAAGCGACGCCCATTGAGATAAACCTCCTTCAGAGCTAGGTCGTTGATGACGCGGCGGAACCTACCCATCATGCGATGGTTCACATTGCCCGAGCTTTTGTCCGAGGCACGACATATCAAGTTGAAGTCCCCGCACAACATCCACAGGCCTGGGCTGGTGGCGCGAATGTCGCGCAACTCCTGCAGGAACAACAACTTGTCCTGGTCACTTTGGGGTCCGTAGACCGTGGTGAGCCACCAGGGGTTGCCATTGGGCGCGCGCACCTTCGCAGTCACCGCGTGCTGCGTGAACAGGAGGTCAGAAAGCGTGACAGCCCTGGTTTTCCAGGCGAGGAGGATGCCACCACGCGTGCCATCGGCCGGGAGGTATGTGGACCCATCAAATTCGGACCCCAGCATTTCCAGCACAACAGACGACGAGATCAAAGCCATCTTAGTTTCTTGGAGACATACAATGGACGCGCGGGTGGTACAGAGAGGCGATCGAATAGCGCAGCGCCTAGCGCGCGAGTTAAGGCCTCTAACATTCCACACAACAGTTTGCAAGCCGTGATCCATGAGCAAGGGGTCGACGGGTGACGAGCGGCGCCGCTAACTCGCGCAGGTGGCAACATCGTTGGGCACAGCAGTCAAGCATGCCGGGATCTCCCTGTCGACAAGGGACGCAATAGCCTGCAGGACCGACAGTTGGAGCGGCGTGGCGAACAGGTCGTCGTAGGTCTTCATCTCGGCGGCGGAGATGGGCTGGTTGATGCCGACGATGCCGAGGGTGCGCAAAATCTACACTTGGGCTCGCCTCCCGGCCCTTGGCGGTGTTGCAGCAGCCGTGTGTGTGGCAGCGGATCGTCCCCGCCGGGGACTGAAGTTCAGAGGGGGCCGCGATCTCTTCCCAGGGGATGGCAGGGTGGCATTTAGTTGCTTCGTGGCTGCTTACAGGAACTGTCCCAGCGTCCAGGAGGGGGGGCCTGTGGCTGGCTGGCTGCGCGGCCGTCGCAAGGTGATCGGGGGCGAGGCAAATCTGTTCGATGCAGGCACGCGCGACGCGGCATCAGGGGCGCCATCAGGATCGCTACGTGCGGGCCGCTGCAGAATGGTGATCGGTGATGGGCCGGGGCGGCAAGTGTCCTCGCCATTCGCTGCTGGAGGGAGCCCAATGGTGGGGGGCTCAGGCGAGGCTGGCTCGGGGGAGGCCTGCTCGACAGGGGGCGTCCCTGTAGCGGGCTGACTCGTGGGCAGGGGCCCAATAGCCAAATCCGGCGCGGCGGCAACGGTTTCCTGGTTTCCCGCGCGTGCCAAAGCGGTGCCCGCGGTGGTCCGCGGCGTCTGATCCAAGACGCCAGGCGGGTCCCGCGCCGCAGGGGTGATCGTGGCGCAACTTTGGCCCGACCAAGCGGCAGGCGTGACTGGCGTGGTGGGGTCGTCTGGCTGGGAATCAGGGACTTGGCTGGTGAACGCGAGCTCAGCCGACGCAGAGGTGGCCCCGATCGCATCCACTTCCGGCATGAGGGGGGCGCGGGGGCGTGCGGTCCCGAGCACATCCGCCTCGGTGGTGGTGGGGGCGCGCGGATTTGAAACGGCAGGGGGTATTTGGGCGTTGCCAGCCAACCGCGGCTCGCCAGCTGTCGCCGAAGCAGGAGCCGCCCTGACGCTGTCCGAGGGTTGCGCAGGTAGGTGCGCGTGGGCCCCCGACGAAGCTCCCTTTTGCAGGCTGATGACGCGGTCCCTCGTGCCTTTGTTGACGCGCTGACGGAGGCCTGTGGGCCCCTGCGGCCTGGGCCAGGCCAGCATGCCTAGCCTAGCAGGACGAGAGCCTTTCGGCGGCGCCGCCGCAACAGGCCAGGAAGCCGTCGTGGTAGTACCATCAGCACGGCCGGGGCGGCGCACACGCCAGGCCGGCGCGTCGATGGCCATGCCATCCGCGCGGCCGGCCGGAGCCTCGTCGGCGCGCCTGCGCTTGCGACCGCGTCGGCGCGCGCGTCCTGGGGTGGGCCTTGGCCATGGCCCTGGCCGCGCCTCCTGCCCTCGCCCGCGTCGTCCCCGTCAGGTCCTCCGGCCGCCTGAGGATCGTCTGGCGCGGCCTGATCCGCTCCGCCATGGTGAGCTCGATCGTGATGGGGTAGGGCAGAGTCCTGATGGCGGGAGCTTTCGAGGGCACGCGAGCAGGAAGCTGCTCGACGAGAGCCAGCACCACAACACGCCGGATGTCAGCGGGATCGTGTGCGTGGCCGGAGAGGCGGAAGACGGCGAGGTCGTCGCGCGAACGCGTGCGGGGGTGCAGCCGTTCAATCCAGCAACTCGATCCCAGGACGTGCTCGGCCGTGGAGAGATGCCACGCGTGGGCGGGGATGCCGCGGAGCTCCAGCTCCACGCGGTACCCGAGGTCGTCGGCGTTGGCATGTGCCAGCTTGCACCATGGCCGCAGAGAGAGGGCAAAACGGGGCGAGCAGAGGATGTGCTCGCCGTTGAGCCAGCGCATGGTGGCCAAGGAGAAGAACGAATTGGTCATGAGGTCTGATTTCGTAAGTTGAAATCTTACCCATGTGTTCATCAGTAATCAATTCGTAGCCACTTACTTGCTTGTGCAAATGCCTGCTATGACGTATAAATATAATTAAAGGGTGTGATAGTGACTTGGATTGGTTTTTTCTTTTCTTTGTGTATGCTAATATTCATCTCTGGCAGCTGCTAGATTCAGCTTTACATTAGCTGTAGATTTGAAAGAAGCTGCTTCTGATGAAAAGGTGAAGTCTGAACTTGGAAGCAAGATTAGCAGAGAACGAATTGGTCATGAGGTCTGATTTCTACACTAATTGTCAACCGATGTTTCCTTTTGCTTCTTCCTGTTTTTTTGTATAAGTAACGAAATTTTGCCATTGTGTATTGAGTGACACCAAGCAAATCCCTAGGTCACTAATATTGTAGTTTGCATATTGTGCAGGTAGACCTCATGATGTCAGACAAACACCCTGTCAATGCAATGCGTTATATCCGTGACTTGGGATTGTTTTATGTTGTTTTTGCTTTTCCTGAGAAACTAGGGCCTCCAGTTTTTGACAAACATGATTGGTATGTATCTGTTCTAATATGCTATTGTGTATGTTTGGACTACATGCAATATGCAGGTACCTAACTATATGTCAGTTACACTTCAGATTTTTTGACCTGGAGACTTCTACTCCCTCCGTCCGAAAATACTTGTCATAAGGAGGAATGTATCTAAATGTATTTTAGTTCTAGATACATTCATTTTTATACATTTGTGCGACAAATAATTTCGGACGGAGGGAGTACAAATTAGTATGCACTTGTCTATTTGTTTCCAATAGCTCGTATATTCTGTTGGTTCAGGCTTTGTGTTTCACATCTTGAAGCAGCATGGAATCTTGCACATTCTATTGGCCGTTCTGTGTTCAGTGGTGGTTCTGATTCCAAGTCACAGGTCTGCGAGTTTTCATCATATATCTTGTTAAATAACACCCCTAAAATCATATTTCTTGCATGATATGTTATTTTTAGCCGTTTCCTGTGTTGACGTTGAAATGCATATGGCCGAAAGTAAAACTCAAGTAACCTCGAAATAATTTATAACAAACCAACACTATCCTGATTCTTCTCTGTAACAGTAATGGATTCTTACGGCATCTATAGAGTGTTTTTGAACCTGATGGAGCCATGACAGCTGGGAGTACAAAATATTGCTCTTCATCATTCAAATCTCTCTCTATAGATCCATTGCAGTATTATAGTGAATTTAGTATAGTACTGTAATTCAGAAAATCTATGATAGAAGTTATGTGCAATGGCTACCAAGACATACTTGATTTTTGTGGATGTTATTGTTAGAGTATATATATAGTCATGTAACCTTTCGTACTTATCCCATTGTATAAGGGGTTCCTAGCATATATTCCACAATTGTACATGTATATATACCGGCCTATATGGCCTTGTTAAGCTTTATGCACTAGCCAGTGCAACCAAAAGTCCGAACTGATGGAAAGGGCTAGTGCAATCCACATATACTGTAACACCCCCTCTCATATACTGTAACACCCCCTCTCACGTGTGACAAGTCAACACGTGCAACCGGAAGAGAGCGACGATGCGCGAAACTCACGTATGACTTAAGAGGTCTCTACGTGGACACAAAGGGGGGCTACCAGCAATTTTTTAAATAAATTGCGAAAGCCAGGACTTGAACTAAGACCTTAGCTCTGATACCATGTTAAGCTTCATGCACTAGCCAACGCAACCAAAAGTCCGAACTGATGGAAATGGCTAGTGCAATCCACATATACTGTAACAGGCCTCATGGGAATACAAGTTGCATATTCCTATCATGGTATCAGAGCCCTAGGGTTTTTTTCGCACGCGCAACTCGTGCTTTTTCCGATCCAGTTCTTGTGCCGGCCGCGTCGTGCTTTTTCTCTCTCTTGCCGATGCTCGCGCCTGCAGCTTCTGCCCGTGTCCCTGTCTACACAGGGCTCGTGCTCTGCCCCGTTCCACGCCTCCTCGTCGTTGGATCTCCGCCACCCCGCGCCCTCGCCGGTCCTCCGCCGCGCCGGTCTAACGCTGCCCCCGCGCCCTCGCCACGGTCCTCCGCGGCAGCCGCTGTCCTCGTCGGAACTCGCTGCTGCTGCAACTCCCCGCCAATCTCGTCGGATCTCGCTGCTGCTGCAGCTCTCCACTGCCCGCACCGGTTCCTGCCGCTGAACTTTGCTGCAGCGCTCCTGGTAGATTCCTGTGCGGTTCTGGTTTGCGGCCCGATCCTCACGCGTGAGCACTGCTGCCTGGTTGCCTGTTGGCCAAAAAAATGTCTTCCTCATCGGGCTACGTTGTAGTTTCTTGCTGTCAGTTGATTTTTGATGGTACCAACTACATCGAGTTTGCTGGGTTCATGCGCATTCACATGCGTGGGCTTCGTCTTTGGGGCGTTCTTTCTGGTGAGGTTCTCAGTCCACCGTGCCCAGTTTCTCCTGTGGCTCCCACTCTGCCGATGCCACTAGTTCTTGCCGTGGATGCTAATCAGGCTACGAAGGATGCCGCTAAGCTTGCTGATGAGGCTGCCATTCGTGCTTATGATGAGCAGTTTTTGGCTTATGAGGAGGCTCTTTCTACCTATCACGAGGCCTTGTCTGCTTATACTCAATGGCTTGATGATGATGCCCGAGCTGCCGCTGTTCTTACTGCCAGTGTTCTGCCTCAGTCTGCCCTTGAGTTTTTGGGCCTCCCTACTGTCTTTGAGATGTGGACCCGTCTCCGTGAGCGTTATCAGCCCTTTGGTGATGCCTTATACTTGTTCGTGGTTCGTCAGGAGCATGCTCTTCAGCAGGGTGACTCCACTATTGATGATTTCTATGCACAGAGTTCTGCTATCTGGCGTCAGCTTGATTCTCTGCACACCGATGGTTGTCGTACCTGCTAGTGTTGTCAGGCTGTTAGGGCTGATTTGGAGTTTCATCGTGTCTACGAGTTTTTATCTCGACTTTGCAAGGAGTTTGAGCCTCGACGTGCTCAGTTGTTTGCTCGTGGTTGTATCTCTCTCATGGAGGCGCTTTCTGAGATTCGTGCTGAGGAGACTCGCCTACGTGGCGCTGGGTTACTTGAGGTTCCCTCTGTGCTTGCTGCTCGAGTTCCTGCTATACCGCCTGCTGCACCGGCTCCTTCCTGCTCCAGTGCTCCACCGCTCTTGCCTACTCCTACAGGAGGTCAGGGTCGCTCTCGTCCTCATTGTGGCTTCTGCAATATGGATGGGCATGTTGAGTCTCAGTGCTTCCAGAAGAAGCGACACATGCGTAAGGCACGATCCTCATCTTCAGGGAACTCTCCTTCGACATCGTCTGCCACAGCCTTGACTGAGCAAGATATTCTGAGGCTTAAGCGTCTACTTGCTGCTTCAGGTTCTTCTTCGACGGGTACTGCAGGTTCTGTGACTGATGCTTCCCGCACTGAGAAACCACCACAGTCAGGTACATCCTCGTGGGTTCTGGACTCCAGAGCTTCTTTTCATATGTCTTCTCATTCTTCCAATTTGTCCTCTCTTAGACCACTTGATTTTCGTGTTCATGTATTCACTGCTGATGGTACTCCTCTTTTTGTTGCTAGTCGAGGCAATCTTACCACACCCTCTTATTTCCAAGATGTTGCGTGTTCTTGCCGAGCAAGGGATTGTCTCTCAGTTCTCTTGTCCTGGTGCTCATGCTCAGAATGGTGTGGCTGAGCGTAAGCATCGTCACCTTCTTGAGACAACTCGTGCATTGATGATCGCCGCCTCTCCCCCGCCTCATTTTTGGGCTGAGGCTGTCTTCACCTCCACCTATCTCATCAATCTTCAGCCATCCGCTGCTCTACAGGGTGGTCTTCCTTTCGAGCGTCTTTTCGATCGTTCTCCTGATTATTTGACGCTTCGTTTGTTTGGTTGTGTTTGCTATGTTCTTCTTGCCCCTCGCGAACGCATCAAACTGACCGCTCAGTTTGTTGAGTGTGTTTTCTTAGGCTATAGTGATGAACATAAGGGCTATCATTGTTGGGATCCTATCGGTTGTCGGATGCGTATTTCTTGGGATGTGACTTTTGATGAGTCTCGTCCCTTCTACCCGCGTCCATCTTCCTCAACCTTTTTAGTGGAGGATATCTCTTTCCTCACTTTTCTTGACATACCTATCAACCCCGTCGAGCCTTTGTCTATCCGTCCTGCTCACTCTGCTTCTCCACCTCTTGCTGATTCGCTACCACCATCTCCCACGGTTTCCTCCCCTCGCATGTCACCGGATTCTGCACCTTCCTCCCCGGTGACTTCTTCGTCTCCACCCCCTACTTCTATCTCGACTATTCCTCCTCGTATTCTTCCATCTCTTCCTCAGCATTATACCCGTCATTCACGTAATATGGATGTGTCCATTGATGTGTCGTCCTCCTCTCAGCCTACCTATGGCTCGCGTCCGCTTTCGTCTGTTGATCACCTTGTTTTTTCAACCGCTGGTGCTGCTGTTCTTGAGTCGACTTCTTATCATGAGGCTATTGTTTACCCCGAACGGCAGTTTGCGATGACAGAGGAGATTGCTGCTCTTGAATGCACCGGTATATGGGATCTTGTTTCTCGCCCTCCATGTGCCCGTCCTATCACTTGTAAGTGGGTCTACAAGGTTAAGACTCGCTTCGATGGTTCTCTTGATCGTTACAAAGCTCGTTTTGTGGCTCGTGGTTTTCAGCAGGAGCATGGTCGTGATTACGATGAGACTTTTGTTCCCGTGACCCATATGACCACTATTCGTACACTTCTTGTTGTGGCCTCTTCACGCCACAGGTCTGTCTCTCAGCTTGATGTTAAGAATGCCTTTCTTAATGGTGAGCTGCGTGAGGAGGTATATATGCAGCCACCACCTGGATATTCTGTTCCTGATGGCATGGTATGTCATCTTCGCCGCTCTCTCTGTGGCCTTGAGCAAGCCTTTCGTGTCTGGTTTGAGCGTTTTGCCTTTGTGGTGACTGCCACTGGTTTTTCAGCGAGTGCTCATGATCCAACATTGTTTGTCCATCTTTCACCTCGTGGTCGTACTTTTCTTTTGTATGTCGATGACATGATCATCATTGGCGATGACCCCGGGTATATTGCCTTTGTAAAGGCCCGTCTTAGCGAGCAATTTCTTATGTCCGATCTTTGACCTCTTTGCTACTTTCTTGGGATTGAAGTCTCTTCTACCTTTGATGGTTTTTTTATATCTCAGGAAAAGTATATTCAGGATCTTCTTGCTCGTGCTGCTCTTACTGATGAGCGCATTGTTGAGACTCCCATGGAGTTCAATGTTCACCTTCGTGATACTGATGGTGACCCCTTGCCTGATCCGACGTGTTACCGTCATCTTGTTGGGAGTCTTGTCTATCTAGCTGTCACTCGTCCGGATATCTCTTATCCGGTTCATATTCTGAGTCACTTTGTCTCCGCTCCCACTTTGGTTCACTATAGTCACCTTCTTCGTGTTCTACGATATCTTCGGGGCACGATCTCTCACCGCCTATTCTTTCCTCGCTCTAGTTCTTTACAGCTTCAGGCTTATTCGGATGCTACGTGGGCTAGTGATCCCTCAGATCGTCGTTCACTTTCTGCTTATTGTGTTTTTCTTGGTGGTTCTCTCATTTGCTTGGAAGACGAAGAAACAGACTGTAGTTTCTCGTTCGAGTGCAGAGGCTGAGTTGCAAGCTATGGCTCTTTTGACGGCTGAGGTGACTTGGTTACGGTGGTTACTTTAGGATTTTGGTGTTTCTGTCACTACATCTACTATACTATTATCTGACAATACAGGTGCTATTAGCATTGCGTGGGATCGTGTGAAGCATGAGCTCACCAAGCATATTGGTGTTGATGCTTTCTATGTGCGTGCTGGTGTGCAGGATCAGGTCATTGCTCTTCAGTATGTGCCTTCCGAGTTATAGTTGGCGCATTTTTTGACGAAGGCCCAGACTAGAGCACAGCATGGCTTCTACCTCTCCAAACTCAGTGTTGTTCATTCACCATGAGTTTGAGAGGGGTTGTTAGAGTATATATCTAGTCATGTAACCTTTCGTACTTATCCCATTGTATAAGGGGTTCCCTGCATATATTCCACACCTGTATATGTATATATACCGGCCTATGGCCTCATGGGAATACAAGTTGCATATTTCTATCAGTTATTTTGTTTTCCCAACTCTTAAGATTTGCTATGATGTTTAGGATGAACAGCAACGGCTTTGTCTGTACAGCGCGCTATTTACTCCAGTTCGAAATATGTTCTACATGGACAAAAAATCAAAGAAGGTAACATAACTCAGGCATCCTCCAGATTTGTTTAAATCCATACATTTAACTATTTAAGGAGGCAAACTGTGTATACGCTTGATGTTCTTTGGTTGACTAAGTTATCAACTTTTCTGCAATGCTGTAAGTGAACAAACTCATAACTAGACTGATCTGAGAGGGCTGGCTTGGGGCATCATGAGCATATTCCGTTTTTCCTACACTAAACATAGGAATAAGATTATCTAACTCAGTGCATTATCTTTCTTCACTAATTCAAGCATTATGTACATAAGCAGCCAAAATTTTCTGTTGTAGTCTACCTGCGGACATTCTTCAATGCTCTGCAAGTGTCTACCTGGGTATGCTTGCTTGTTTCATAGAAATAGATAGTGTCAACCTGGGTACGCTTGCTTGTTTCGTAAAAATAGATAGTGTCTACCTGGGTACACTTGCTTGTTTCATAGAAATAGATATTTTTCTGGATAGGTTAAGCTTCATTTGAAGCCGAACATTAGGTGCTAATCTTTGTCTATTGGTCTACCTTAACTTTTGGTTAGACGGTGGGTTCTTTGCAAGGTATAAAACGGTTTATGTTATTTACAAAGAAACTTTTGGAGGTGGGTAAATTTGTTAACTCCCTCCGATTCATATTACTTGGAGGTGGATCGGAGGGAGTAACAAACTAAACAGCTTGATAATCATCACATCACATTCATTTGCCTCTATTGTTTTATGGAAGTACTCAACAGGCCTGTTGTGTCATCTGCAGGTTCCAGTTGTTAGCTATATTATTCGGGATTCTCTAAAGCTGAAAGCTAGTGATGCTGACACGGTACAGTTTATTGAGCAGTCCTAATCTCGAAAGTATTTGTTTATGCTTGTATGTGCTGTGTAATTTAATTAAAAAAATAACTTCTCATTGTCTGTGTGTTGAAAGATTGTGAACATACATGTTGCGAGTGAAAAGTTTGCTGAATTAATTCTTCTCCTGGAGTCAAATGAGAATCTGGAAACTTTGAAAGAGAAGCTGGATGATGAATATCTAGAGATACCAACAGACTTAGTGAAACGTGTTTTTGCAGGTTAGTGCTGGCCATCATTATTTTTAAATTTGGAATGTCCTTCATATTGGTCAGTTCCTTAAAAGTTTGAAGCTTCTGATGGTCTTAATATGGGCATTCTAGGTACACGATATCTTTTGATTTAACTTGTTAGGGCACTTGCTGGTTGTGGATCAATTGTATCGATTTGTTTGCAGTATTCTTATTTCCTTGTGTTATTGGATAAAATTTCTGACATTTCCGAGCATTTCAGGAATTATACTTCGTGAAATAAAGGGTTTTTGGCGTCTGGCACTGTTTATCTCAACTCTTGTCTATCCAGAAGTTGGCAATGCCAGTGATTCCCCGGGCGAGCAGGATGAACTAGATAAAAGGAAAGAGAGATACAACAGTGTGGAGCGATCAATAACTGACCTTGGTAAAGAACTTACCTAATGACTACTGCATGCCTCTTTTTAGTTTCTTATCATGATCCTGATAGTTGATGTGATCCTCTCATAACTACCTCCTGATTTATACCTTGTTGTTCTACTTGACCAGATCTTGATGGCGTATGGAAAATGAAGCCGTTGCTTGATGGAAAGGCCATTATGGGGATCATGCAGGTCAAGTCCGGAGGTCCCTTGATTGGAAAATGGGTATGTACGAACCCCCTGTAACCATTCCAGTTCCTGTGCATTCTTAGTTAACACAAAGATGTACATTTCTCCCAGCAACAACGGCTAGTGAAGTGGCAGCTTGCGCATCCTGAGGGAACTATGGAGGAATGCATGGAGTGGATGAAGCAGTCGGAACAGCAGTCAAAACGCCAGAAAATAGAATGCAGGAGTTGAGGATCATTGATTGACATTTTGAGCTTAGGCAGTCCTCACAACTCGGTGATAGGTCACGAACTTCACATGGTCTCTGTTCGTGGTAGTATTACCTTTTCATGATTATTAGCAGGAACTTTGACCTTGATTGCTTTGCCACCATGGTTGCTTTCCTGTTTCCCGTTCCGTTGGAGATGGATGGGACGTTACCCTCTGACATCTACTCCCTCCGTGTTAGAATAAGTCAAACTTTGTACTAGCTCTAGTATGAAATTATACTAAGCTTAAGAGACATATTTTAGGACAGGGAGTAGTAAATTAGATTTTCTTCACCTGAGTCCATTTGAAACTTCTACTGAAATTATGTTTTATCCAACCAGAAAAGTTCTGATTTTTTCCTTTGAAAAGGCAATGCGAGAACTTTATGATGTACTTCTTCCATTTCTAAATATAAGTCTTTTTAAAAAATTTACTACGAAATACATACGAAGCAAAATAAATGAATCTATAATTTAAAATACGTTATGTAATTTGTAATGGAATCTCTTAAAAACACATATTTAAAAACACATATTTAGGAATTGAGGGAGTAGTGGTTATCTTGTATACCTAAATAGTTGATGAAACAAGTGTCATATATATCTAATGGCATCTTCAACAGCCTTTGTATATTTGCATTCACTTGTTATTTTACAAATCTTGATTAAAAAACCTTCTCCAACAGTTTTTTAATAAGTGGTCTCTTATCATTTTTTTACAAAGCTTGCTATATTTGCATCTATACTTTGCATATTTGCCAAACCAAAGGACACTTTGTACATTTTTAGCAAGCCTCTTAAAGACTCATTTTGTTCCAATGACAAGTGGGTCTGTGTGCGCGCGTGTGTGTTTGTATACGTGTATGCTCTATGCGTACGTGTGTGTGTACATGTGTATGTACGTGTGTGCTGCATGTGTATGTGTGTGTGCTACATGTGTACGTGTATGTGTGTTGCATGTGTATAAGTGTATGTGTGTGTGTGCATGGGTACGTGGATGCGAGTATACATATACATGCACATATGCTACTGTGTAATGTGTCTATGATAAACTGTTTCCACATTTATGTGTACGTGTGTGTGTGCTGCATGTGCGTAAGTGTATGTGTGTGTGCATGGTACGTGGATGCGAGTTGTGCAAGTATACATATACATGTACATATGCTACTGTCAATGTGTCTATGACAAACTGTCCCCACATGTCATTGTGTGTTTTATGCAAATATAGCAATTCAATATACAAAGACTATCAAAGAAAAAACATGTTGGCTTATAAACCTTCTATTTTCTCATGCTATAACAAGTTTTTTAACAATCCAATATACAAAAGCTGTTGGAGATGTTCTAAATAGTTAGATCCCGCCAACTCTAATTCTTTTAATATGTACTCATTATATCATCACATGCTTGAAAAGATGCCCACATTCGCATGTATCATGCATTTGGTGCACACTATTTGTATTCAATAAATATTCTACAGTTATACAACAACCAATTACAATAACTTTACTTCCTCTGTTCCAAAATAAGTGTTGGTTAATTCCTCAAAACTTCAACTCTCGTCGACGCTGGAATCTTGGGGCCGATTTACACTTGTTCCTACAATCGGTTGTGCGTGTGCAAATATGAAGGCGATTGTGCTTGCGCGGTAGTGCATAAGATAGCCGATGCGTGTACACGTTAGTGTGTGAGGTGTTGTCATGCTCGGTTGTACGACGACCGTTGTGCTTATGCGAGTATGCATGTGTGTTGTGTGTGCTCCTGCATGTGCGTGGTGCTTGTGCTCTTGTGATGCTCTTGTGCCGCTAATCATGGGAAACGTTGTAGATTTTTGCCATACAGATCACTATGAAGATGCATACAATGTTTAGAACGTATCGTTATCAACTTCGAGTTGCAGTGGAAGAATAGTTGGTATTGATCGAATGATCCCTCAAACCGAAGACCGAAAACACAACCCCTCTACGAATTGCATGGGTAAGGGTTTCACGACCCGACAACGCTTCACCATCCAGAGCTTTGCGGCACCGAAGAAATAGAGGAGGTAGAAGAGAACCTCACAACGCTTCTCTATTATGAGGACTCGAGAAAACTAGAACTATATCAAGTCTACATCAATAACTAGAACAAGAGAAATAGGGGACCAAAGGGACTTGCTTGTCCAAGAGGGGGTGCCCCCTCACATATTTATAGATGGAGGGGAGGCGAGGCACCAACTTGGGGAGGGTTCCTCACCTTGGTGCGCGAGCCAAGGGAGAGGAGTCCCTCTCCAACTAAAATCCACCCCAACCTTGTCCTACAAGCTAAAGGGTCGCCTCAACCTTATTCGAGCAATGGCGCTCGTAAATAAATCCTATGGAGTTCCCAGTAATTACCGGAGCCCTCGCATATTTATATTAGGTCCCCGAAAATATTTTCCGCCTATATAGCATTACCCGGTAATCTCCGAAACCGTTCCGGTAACCCGAAACACTTCCAGTTCCTCTTGAAACTATTTCTTTTATTCTCATAAAATTTCGGTAATATTTTCTCATATTCCCAACTCCTATAGAACTCAAGATATCACAATCCCTTAAGCGTGCGACCATACAGGTTCAGTGGAATATTGACATGAACGAAAACACTTTCGTTCAATGATCAATAGCAAAATCATGGGCATCCATATTGACCACTATACTCACACGAATGATATTGGGGTGAACCTTTTGATTATCATACATTATTCCTTTTGCTTCGCTATATCCAAACCAAGTCTAAGGGGGGATCCAAGACTGAAAGTGAGTGCTTCTACTGCATGGGAACTAGACGTTGGAAGCAACTACAAGAAGTACCCGCAGATAAGAAGTCTAGAAACACCGGGAAAGGTATACCTGTTATACATGTTAATTTCATTGACACTTTATTTGCTAGCGAAAATTCTAAGTAGTGAGTATTTGATACTGGATCGGTTGTTCACATTTGCAACTCAGCAGAGGGACTTCTGAGAGTGCGCAAGCTCACAAAGAATGAGGTCGTGATGCGTGTTGGGAATGGTGCTCGGGTGGCCACGCAAGCCATCGACATCATGCCTCTACATTTCCCTTCATGATTTATCTTAGAACTAAGTAATTGATTATTTGTTCCAACATTGTGTAAGAACAATATCTCTGGATCATGTCTTATACACCATGGGTATTCCTGCAAGAGTGAGAACAATGGTTCTTCACTTTATTATAAGGATATGTTTTATGGATTTGGACCCATTGTTGGGGGCCTTTTCATTATGAATCTTGAATGTGAAAATGATGTCTTTAACATTGAAACTAAACACCTTAAGAAGGGTGAAATCACTACTACTTCCATGTGGCACAACCGTCTTGGTCACATCAGAATGAAACACATGCACAAACTTCATAAAGATGAAATTTTACCATCTTTTTATTTTGAATATTTGACACATGTGAAGCTTGTCTAATGAGGAAAATGACCAAGACGTCATTCACATGTCATCCTGAACTGACGTGTTAATTATTGGAAATAATACATATTGATGTATGTGGTCGAATGAGCACATTTGTACGCAGTGAGTATTTTTATTCTATGACGTTTACTAATGACTTAAGTAGGTATGGATATATTTACTTGATGAAGCATAGGCCATAAACCTTTGAAAAGTTCAAAGAATTTCAGAATGAGGTAGAAAATCATCGTAACAGAAAAGATTAGGTTCCTGCAATCAGATCGTGGAGGCGAATATCTTAGTCACGACTTTAGCCAACATGTAAGTGACCGTGGAATCGTTTCACAGCTTACGCCTCCCGGAAATCCACAGAGAAATAGAGTACCCGAGCAACGTAACCAAACCCTGTTAGATATGGTAAGGTCAATAATGTCTCCCAAAGAACTGCCGATATCTTTTTGGGGTCACGCACTAGACACTGTCGCTCATACACTAAACAAGGCACCGTCAAAGTCTGTTAGGACGACACCACATGAGATGTGGAATGGGAAGAAACCCAATTTGTCACATCTTAAAATTTGGGGTTGTGAGGCTTATGTAGAAGGTTTAGAACCTACAAAACTTGACCCCAAATCAGACAAATGTTACTTCATAGCTTATCAAAAAGAAACTATTGGGTATTCTTTCTACCACCGGTCCGATAACAAAGTGTTTGTTGCAAAGAATAGACACGTTCTTGAGAAAGAATTTCTCACTAGAGAAGTGAGTGGGAGACAGCCGAACTTGATGAGATTATTGAATCTTCAACAAATGTTGATAGGGATGATGAACCAGAAGTAATTATGCAAATTATCCCTACAACCGAGCCAGAAGTTGATGCAGCCCATGCGAAAACTTCAGACAAGTTTGTGGATGAACAACGTAAGTCAGGTAGGGCTATCCAGCCACCTCAATGGTATCATAACAAAATCTTCATTCTTGAGGATTATGAACCTGCACATTACAAGGAAGTGATGGCACGGTCCAACTCAAGGGAATGGGATATAGCCATGAAATCCGAATAGAGTCCATGCACAAAAACCAAGTTTGGGACTTGGTAGAACTTCCAAAGGGCGTTAAGCCTGTTGGTTGTAAATGAATTTTCAAAAGAAAGACATATGTGAATGGTAACATTACTGTCCAGAAAGCTAGACTTTTCGCAAAAGGATTCACACAAGTACAAGGAGTTGACTACAACGAGACTTTCTCTCCTGTAGTAATTGCTGCTTATTTTGATTAGAAAATATGGCAAATGGATGTCAAAATGACTTTCCTAAATGGAAACATCAAATAGGATGTACACATGATACATTGTCGGTCCTAGGGATCCTCGCGAAAGGATTCCCGCAAGTTGAAGGAGTTGACTACAACATGACTTTCTTGCGTGTAGCTATGCTTAGGTCTTTACGGATACTACTAGCAGTTGTTGCTTATTTTGATTACAAAATATGGCATATGGATATCAAAAGGACTTTCCTAAATGTAAACCTCAAAGAGGATGTATACATGATACAACCTGAAGGTTTTTAGATCCCAGGGATGCTAAAAAGGCATGCAAGCTTCAAAAGGCCGTTTATGGTCTAAAGCAGACATCAAGGATCTGGAATATCCATTTCAGTGAAGTGGCCAAAGAGTTTGTCTTCATCAGGAATGTCGAAGGATCTTGTGTTTACAAGAAATTTAGTGGGAGCACAAACACATTTCCAATCTTATATGTGGATGCCATATTATTGATTGACAATGACGTGAACTTTCTTATTGAAATAAAATAGTCATTGAATAATTTTTTCCAATGAAAGACTTGGGTGAAGCAACATATATATTGGGAATAAATATCTATATAGATAGATCAAGACGCATGCTAGCGCTTAGCCAAAGCACGTACATCGACAAAATATTAAAAAGGTTTAATATGGAGAATGCCAAGTAAGGCATGCTTCCAATGTCACCTCGCACAAAGCCCGTCATGAATTAGTGTCCTCAAACACTTGATCAGCGAGTTCATATGAATTATGTTCCATATGCTTAGGTAATTGGTTCCATCATATATGTCCTGATATGTATAAGACCAGATGTTTCCATACGCTAAGTGTTAGCAGCAGGTACCAAAGTGATCCAGGATTGGAGCACTGTGCCGCAGTCAAAAATATTCTCAAGTACGTGATATGTATCCAACGTATCTATTTTTCCAAACACTTTTGCTCTGGTTTTGGACTCTAATTTGCATGATTTGAATTGAACTAATCCGAACTGACGCTGTTTTCACCAAAACAACCTTGGTGTTATTTTTGTGCAGAAATAAAAGTTCTCAGAATTGGACGAAACCTTTTGTGAATTATTTCTATTGGATCGATAGAAGAGGCGTCTAGAGGGGGGGGGGTTGAATAGTCTACTTGCATAAATTAAAATTCTAGCCTTTTCGCAATTTTAATGGTCGGTAGATTTTAGCAATTCTAACAAGTCTACTGCACCTTACATATGCTAGTCAACAAATATGGCAGCAGAAAGTAAATACATTGCACATGTAAGTAAGGAGTAGAGTTCAGGAAGATCAAACACAAAGATGACACGACGATTTTGGCGTGGTTCCGATAAGTGGTGCTATCGTACGTCCATGTTAGTGGAGACTTCAAACCATGGAGGGTAACAACTGCGAGAGTCCACAGAGGGCTCCACCCAGAAGGGGTTCACGAAGAAGCGGCCTTGTCTATTCCATCATGGATTACATCCACACAAGACTAACCTCACTCACGGTAGATCTTCACGAAGTAGACGATCTCCTTGCCCGTACAGACTTCTTGGTTCAACTCCACAACACGAAGTAGGAGGCTCCCAAGCAACACCTAACCAACCTAGGAGGCACCACGATACGTCCATTTTGCATCATGTTTTTTTACTCTTACTTATAGTGTTTTTATGGATTTTGCCACTTGGTGGAGTAATTGTAATGCATTTTCTCTCATAATATGGAAGGTTTACATTAAGAGGGAGAATTCCGGTATATGGAATTATCGACCAAGAAAATCTACGTCAGAGATACCTATTTTGCACATCTACGAAGATTTATTTTAGAATAAATAAAAAATACTGGAGCGAAGAAGTACTAGAGGGGGGCTACTAGGCGCCCACTAGACACTAGGGCGCGCCAGGGCCCCCACGCATGACCTGATGTCCAGTGGGCCCCCTGGCCCACCTCTGTCGATCATCTTCTGTTATAAATTCCCTTTTACCCTGAAAAAAAATCACAGGAGGACTTTCGGGATGAAGCGCCGCCGTCTCGAGGCGGAACCTGGCAGGAGCACTTTTCCCCTCCGGCACAGCGATTCCGCCGGAGGAACCTCCCTCCCAGAGGGGGAAATCGAGGCCATCGTCATCACCAATAACCCTCTCATCATGGGAAGTCCAATCTTCATGAACATATTCATTAGCACCATCTCCTCTCAAAACCCTAGTTCATCTCTTGTGCTCAATCTTGTACCGGAACCTTGGATTGGTACCTCGGGTGCGACTAGTAGTGTTGATTACATCTTGTAGCTGTTGCTTTATGGTTTATTTGGTGGAAGATCATATGTTGAGATACAATATGCTATTTAATACCTTTGTGATCATGAACATGTTTATCACTTGTGAGTAGTCTATTTTGTTCTTGAGGCCACGAGAGAAATCATGTTGCAAGTACTCATGTGAAGTTGATATTCATTCGATATTTTGATGATATGAATGTTGTGATTCCCTTAGTGGTGTTATGTGAACGTCGACTACATACGACTTCATCATCTTTGGGCCTGAGTGAATGCATTGTGGAGTAGTAATTAGAGGGTGGGTTTCGAGAGTGACAACAACTTAAACCCAGTCTAGGCACTACTCCCTAAGGGGCTGATTTGGATCCCTATGTTTAATGCTATGGTTAGATTTTTTTCTTAATACTTTTCTCGTAGTTGTGGATGCTTGTAGAAGGGTTAATCATAAGTGGGAGGCTTGTTCAAGTAAGAGCAGCACCCAAGCATCGGTTCACCTACATATCAAATTATGAAAATAGCGAACGCAAATTAACTCAACATGACGAAAGGATTGGGCTACCTTGCTGCACCTATTGTTACTATTGCCACTTTTCACTTGTTACAATTATCTTGCTATCAAACAACTTGCTACCACTATTTCAGTGCTTGTAGAAATTACCTTGCTCAAAAACGCTTGTCATTTCCTTCCACTACTCGTTGGGTTCGACACTCTTACTTATCGGAAGGACTACGATTGATCCCCTATACTTGTGGGTCATCAAGACTCTTTTCTGGCGCTGTTGCCAGGGAGTGAAGCGCCTTTGCTAAGATGAAATTGGTAAGGGAAAGTTTATATTACATGTTGAAATTTACCGTTACTTGTCACTATGGAAAGTAATCCTTTGAGGGGCTTGTTTGGGGTATCTTCACCTCGATCGGAAACACCAAGAGTTGTCCCTCAACCTCCTGAACCTACTGAAAATGTTTACTATGAAATGCCTTCAGGTATGGTAGAGAAACTACTAGCTAATACTTATGCACGAGATGGAACAAAACATCCCGGTATGCACCTAATATATGTGGATGAAGTTTGTGGATTATTTAAGCTTGCAGGTCTATCCGAAGAAGAAGTCAAGAAGAAGGTTTTCCCTTTATCTTTGGGGGGAAAAGCATTGACATGGTATAGGCTATGTGATGATACATTATCTTGGATTTGGAATCGATTGCAATTGGAGTTTCACTAATTTTTTTATCCTATGCATCTCGTTCGTCGTGATCAAAATTTTATCTATAATTTTTGGCCTCGTGAAGGAGAAAGTACCGCTCTAGCTTGGGAGAGGCTAAAGTCAATGTTATATTCATGCCCCAATCATGATCTCCCGAGAGAAATTATTATTCAGAATTTTTATGCTCCGCTTTTTCGTAATGATCAAACCATGCTCGATACTTCTTGTTTTGGTTTTTTTATGAAGAAGACTATTGAATTCAGGTGGGATCTTTTGGAAAGAATTAAACGCAACTCTGAAGATTGGGAACTCGACGAAGGTAAAGAGTGAGGTATAAAACTTAAGTTTGATTGTGTTAAATCTTTTAAGAATACCGATGCTTTCAATGATTTTAGCACTAAGTATGGACTTGACTCTGAGATAGTAGCCTCATTCTGTGAAACCTTTGCTGCTCATGTTGATCTCCCTAAAGAGAAATGGATTAAATATCATCCACCTATTAAAGAAAAAATTGAATAACTAATTAAATTTGAGTCCGAGACTATCATTTACAATGTCGACCCAGTTGTGCCTACTACTTATATTGAGAAACCACCTTTCCCTGTTAGGATAAAGGAACATGCTAAAGCTTCAACTGTGGTTAAAAAAAGTTATGTTAGAACAACCAACCCACTAAGCAAATCTAGGTAGAACCTAGAACTGCTATGGTTAAAGATATCTTGGTAGACAATATTGATGCGCATGTTAACTATTTCTATAATGAAGCTCCTAGAATTTTCAAACCTCATACTAAAGATAAGAATAGACTTGTCGTTGGCATGCCCATCGTTTCAGTCAAAATAGGAGATCATTGCTAGCATGGTTTATGTGATATGGGTGCTAGTATTATTGCTATCCCTTTCACCTTATATCAAGAAATTATGCATGAGATAGCACCCGCTGAAATAGAAGACATAGATGTTACTATTAAACTTGCAAATAGAGACACCATCACACCACTTGGGATTGTTAGATTTGTTGAAGTCTTGTGTGGAAAGTTAAAATACCCTACTGATTTTCTAGTACTTGGCTCACCGCAAGATAATTTTTGTCCCATAATATTTGGTAGACCCTTCTTGAACACTGTCAATGCTCAAATAGATTGCAAAAAGGAAACAGTCAGTGTTAATTTTGGTGGTATGTATCATGAGTTTCATTTCTCCAAGTTTAGTAAGAAACCCCATGACAAAGAATTTTCTAGTAAAGATGAATTAATTGGTCTTGCTTCTATTGCTTCCTCCTACAGATCCTTTAGAACAATATTTGCTAGACCATGAAAATGATATGCATATGCATGAAAGAAATGAACTACATAACATGTTCTTTGAGAAAAAACCTATCCTTAAACATAACTTGCCTATTGAAACTCTAGGAGGTCCTCCTCCACCCAAGCGTGATCCCATGTTTGAACTAAAGAAATTACCTGACACTTTGAAATATGCTTATCTTGATGAAAAGAAGATATATCCTGTTATTACCAGTGCTAACCTTACAGAGCATGAAGACGAAAGATTGTTAAAGACTTTAAGGAAGCATCGAGATGCTATTGGGTATACTCTTGATGATCTTAAGGGCATTAGTCCCACTCTTTGTCAGCACAAGATTAATATGGAACCTGATGCTAAACTCGTTGTTGATCACTAACGAAGACTAAATCCCAAAATGAAAGAAGTGGTAAGAAATGAAATATTAAAGCTTCTGGAAGCAGTTATAATTTATCCCATAGATGATAGTAGATGGGTAAGCCCCATTCATTGTGTTCCTAAGAAAGGAGGTATTACTGTTGTTCCTAATGATAAAAATGAACTCATTCCACAAAGAATTGGGACTGGCTATAGAATGGTAATTTATTTTATAAAATTAAAAAAATATACTAGAAAAGATCATTATCCTTTACCTTTCATAGACCAAATGCTAGAAAGATTATCGAAGCACACACATTTTTGCTTTCTAGATGGTGTTTCTGGTTTCTCTCAAATATGTGTGTCACAACCTGATCAAGAGAAAACCACCTTTACTTGTCCTTTTCGAACCTATGCTTATAGACATATGCCTTTTGGATTATGCAATGCACCTCCTACCTTTCAAAGATGTATGACTGCTACATTCTCTGATTTTTGTGAAAAGATTGTTGAGGTCTTGATGGATGATTTGTTCCATTTACGGAACTTCTTTTGATGATTGCTTAAGCAACCTTGATCGAGTTTTGCAGAGATGTGAGCAAACTAACCTTGTCTTGAATTGGGAGAAGTGCCACTTTATGGTGAATGAAGGTATTGTCTTGGGTCATAAAATTTCCGAACGAGGTATTGAGGTGGATAAGGCTAAAGTTGATGCAATTGAGAAGATGTCGTGTCCTAAAGATATTAAAGGTATCCGTAGTTTCCTTGGTCATGTTGGTTTCTATAATAGGTTTATTAAAGACTTCTCAAAAACTTGTAGGCCTCTTACTAATTTATTACGAAAGGTAGTTCCTTTCGTTTTTTATGATGATTGTGTAGAAGCATTTGAAACATTTAAGAAAGCCTTAACTTCTGCAACTATTGTTCAACCACCTGATTGGAACTTGCCTTTTGAATTATGTGTGATGCTAGTGACTATGCTATTGATGTTGTTCTAGGAAAAAGAGTTGGTAAGAAATTAAATGTTATTCATTATGCTAGTAAAACTCGAGACAGTGCCTACAGAAATTATGCTACCACTAAAAAAGAATTCTTAGCAGTTGTATTTGCTTGTGATAAATTTAGATCTTACATTGTTAACTCCAAAGTAATTGTTCACACTGATCAAGATGCTATAAAATATCTTATGGAAAATAAAGATGCTAAGCCTAGACTTATTAGGTGGGTTGTTTTAATACAAGAATTTGACTATATATCATTGATAGGAAAGGAGCTGAGAACCCCGTATCAGATAACTTGTCTAGGTTAGAAAATGTTCTTGATGACCCACTTCCTATTGATGATAGCTTTCCTGATTAACAACTAGTTGAGTTCAATGTTTCTCCTAACGCACCGTGGTTTGCTGATTATGCTAATTACATTGTTGATAAATATGTACCACCTAGTTTCACCTATCAACAAAAGAAAAAAGATCTTCTTTGATTTAAGACAATACTTTTGGGATGACACACATCTTTATAAAGTGGGAGTGGATGGTATTATTAGACATTGTATACCTGAGCATGAATAGGAACAAATCCTTCGAAATAGTCACTTTGAGGCTTATGGAGGGCACCATGCGGGAGATAGAACTACACACAAGGTATTACAGTCTGGATTTTATTGGCCTACTCTTTTCGAAGATGCTCGTAAGTTTGTCCTCTCTTTTGATGAATGTCAAAGAATTGGTAATATAAGTAGACGTCATGAAATGCCTATGAATTCTTCACTTGTTATTGAGACATTTGATGTTTGGGGATTTCATTATATGGGGCCTTTTCCTCCCTCTAATGGGTATACACATATTTTGGTTGCTATTGATTATGTCACTAAATGGGTAAAAGCTATTCCAACCAATAGTGATGATCATAACATCTTTATTAAAATGCTTAAGGAAGTTATTTTCCCATGTTTTGGAGTCCCTAGATACTTAATGACTGATGGTGGTTCACATTTTATTCATGGTGCTTTTCATAAGTTGCTTGCAAGTTATGATGTTAACCATAGAATTGCATCTCCATATCATCCTCAGTCTAGTGGTCAAGTAGAATTAAACAATAGGGAAATAAAACTAATATTGCAATAGACTTTCAATAGGCCCCAAAAGAATTGGTCTAATAAATTAGGTGATGCATTGTGGGCCTATAGAATATCATATAAAAATTCTATGTGTATGTCTCCTTACAAAATGGTTTATGGGAAAGCATGTCATTTACCTCTTAAGTTAGAACATAAAGCTTATTGGGCAATTAAAGAACTCAACTATGATTTCAAACTTGCTGGTGAAAATAGGTGATTTGATATTAGCTCATTAGATGAATGGAGAACCCAAGTGTTAGGGCATAGTTTATGCCTAAGTAATTTTGGTGATTGATGACAGTACCGCAAAGGACTAACCGTGTGTGTTAAGATTTCAGATAACACACGTCAACGGCACAAGACGACTCGCCCCCTCTTTCATGGAACAGAAGCACGGTGTACTCTACGATTCTCTTTATTTGAGTCATAGGAAAGCCGCACTATTAAGAGGGGAACCGTAGTGGAAAGATTTGGGTGGAATCAATTTTGCACGCACACACTTCATCTCCTTTCCCCCTTGCCGACAACTTTGGAGTGGCTCCCGCCTTTGTGTGTTTCTCTTCTTTGCAAATGGTCCCTCAGCGATAGTACCGCTGTGCCTAGCGGTAGTACCGCTAGCCCTAGCGGTAGTACCGCTGGAGTGCTAGCGGTAGTACCGCCGCAGCCAGCGGTAGTACCGCTAGCTGGCGGTAGTACCGCCCCTGGTCAGCGGTAGTACCGTTCCAGGAGCTTAGTACCGCCTTCCTAGCGGCTGTACTTGGACGGACCTTTTTGCGAAGACTTTCTTGGCGGTGGTTGGCCCGGTGAAGCTTCGTGGTCTTGTTGGGAGCCTCCAAGCTTTGTGTGGAGTTTGCCCCAACCTTGTTTGTAAAGGTTCGGTCGCCGCCTTCAAGGGCACCTATAGTGGAATCACGGTACCTTGCATTGTGTGAGGGCGTGAGGAGAATACGGTGGCCTTAGTGGCTTATTGGGGAGCATTGTGCCTCCACACCGCTCCAACGGAGACGTACTTCCTGTCAAAGGGAAGGAACTTCGGTAACACATCCTCGTCTTCATTGGTTCCACTTGTGGTTATCTCTAACCTTTACTTTGTGAATGCTTATGTTGTTGTCTATCTCTTACTTGTCTTAGTAGCTCTTGTTGTTAGCTTCATTACGGTTCACCCCGTTGTTGTTATATTTGTGAACCCGTATGTTGTTTACCCTAACTTGCTAAGATTATTTAAAAAGTGGTCGTTGCCTATTCACGCCCCTCTAGTCAACCATATCGATCCTTTCAATTGGTATCAGAGCCACGTCTCTTTATTAAGGGTTTCACCACCCGAAGAGTATGGAAGGCGAAGAGGGAATTACCCATGGGCAACCCGAGGCCATGGACTTGACTTCGGTCACAAGGGACGACTTGAATACGGCTATGGCCGCCCTCAAGACGTCCTTGACGAACGAAGTCAAGACCATGCTTAAAGAGTTAATTGAGGGATTTAAAATTCCACCCTAACCAGCGTTCGTGGTTAAACCCACCATCACCGATTCGGAGGCCAATTCCTCTAAGGAAGCGGCTGAAGGTATGCGAACTTCCTCATCTCACGAAAAGGATGGGACTGGAACCTATGCCTCAGTTCCACCTCCCATGGTCTATGGAGGATCCGTTCCCACACCGCGCCTTAACCCTGTTGGTCCTCCTCCTAAGCTTGTGAAAGGTGACTTTGCTAACTGGGTATTTTCTATTAAGTCTCATTTGAATCACAACTCAACAAATTTGTGGAGAATCATCGAGCAAGGATATTATCCCCATGATCCAAGCAACCTCACTCCAAGAGAAGATGCAGACAATCAATACAATCACTCCGCTTTGTTTATTCTCCAGTCCGCAGTGCCACCTCAAGATCTTCCTCACTTGCGTCCCCTCACTTTGGCCAAGGATTGTTGGGAGCATATTATGGTGTTGTACAAGGGAAGCTCAAGCATTCAACGATCCAACTATGAAGTGATACTTGATAAGGCCGATGAGTTTGTGATGAAGGAAGACGAGGACCCTCGTGATCTCTATCGGAGGGTGACTACTATTGCTGTGGCACTCAAGGATCATGGGAGCAAGGACGTGGATGATACATGGGTCAAGCGCAAGTTTCTCAAAGCCATCATGCCTTTCAATAAAGCCATGTCATCTGTCATTCGTGAGCGACCAGACTTCCACTCCTTGTCTTCCAGTGAGGTGTTGGATGAATTTATTGCAATGTCAATTATGAATGAAACAGCTGACAATGCACTGGCTCGTGTTCGCTCAAAGAGAACTTCACCCAATCTTGCGTTAAAAGCAAAAGCAATGTTTGAATAAGAAGAAGAGGATGAGGAAGAGGAGAGCTGCCCTGAAGACACAAAGTATGCCTATCATGAGCACATGGCTCTTGCGTCAAGGCAATTCTGGGGCAACAAGAGGAACTCAAGACCCACCTTCACCAAGAACAACTCGAATGGGTTCAAACCCAAGCAACGAGTGAGGACATGTTATAACTGTGGTAATGTGAGCCACTTCGTGGCCGAATGTCCCTATGAGAAAAGGGAAGACAACGGGGGCAAGCTCATTCGCAAAGACAAAACCAAGTCATTTCCAATCAAGAACAACTTTGTGAAGAAACCCCACCCAAAAGGGATGGTGGCCCTTGAAGAGTACCCTTCCGATGATGATGATGATGATGATAGAGTGGCAAAGCAACTGTTGCTATTGCCACTACCTCTCCCCAGAAGGTGTCTCTCTTCAACGCCCCCAACGAGAACCACATCACCAAGTGCCTCACGGCAAAAGGTATCAAGCAGGTAACCCCCATCATTAAGACCAACATCGCTACTGCTCCTTCATTGTTAAACTGTGTCGATGATAGTGATGTTGGGGAACTTAATGAGCATGATCTTGACAAGTTTCTGTGCACTATTAAGGGAGAATCCAAAAAGCACTTTGTTTCTCTCTTGGAACAACTGGGTGAGGCCAATGACCTCATTGAGTCTCATGAGGAGACCATCTCCGAGCTTCAGGGACACAGTCGTGACTATGCTGATGAAATTGCTGAATTATCTATTGCTCTAGAAAAGGAGCGCACTCTTCGTTTGGCTCTTGAGGAGTCATACAACGATGACTGCGCTAAAATGCAAAAGAAACTAGATCATGATACTGTTCTTACTCGTATGCTTAAGTCTGAGAAGTATGCTCTTGGGGTTGGCCATGACAGACTCAAAGTGGAGTTTGACACACTTTACAAGGCCCACAAGGTCTTGAAAGGTGTTCATTTCTCTCTGAAAGAGTCTCATGATCAACTCCAAGCAAAGCTTACCAAGGAGATCTCTACTTGTCCTCCCTTTGTGTTAATTGATAATGCTTGTGCAACTAATCCCTGTTGTGAGCATGTACATCTTGTGGAGGAAAATGCCAAGTTAAAGGAGAAACTTGAGAAGGGCCTTGTGGCATGCATACAAGGTGAGAAGAGCCCGAACGACCTCTTGAGCACTCAAAAGGGTGTTGTAGGAAAGGAGGGACTTGGACTTACCTCCAAGTCAAAAGGTAAAAGGAGGAACAGGAACAAACGATCTCCTACCCTCATGGACATATTTGTCAAAGAGGGTGAGGGGACTCAGGAGGTGAACAGGAACAAGGTGGATGATGGAAACATCAAGAAGGGCAAAACAATTCCTACTAACACAACCGACAAACTCAATTCTTCTTATGTCTTATGTCGTGCTAGTGATGGGCATGTTTATGCCAGATTTGTTGGTTCCTACTATGAGTACATTGAATGGGCTATCTGGGTTCCTAAGACCCTTGTCTCTAACATGAAAGGACCCACTAAAAAATGGGTACCTAAAACCAAGCCTTGATCTATTGCAGGAGTTTGCTTCCGGTGGGGTGTCATGGTTGCTCGATAGTGGAGCAACAAATCATATGACCGGAAGCAAGGACTTAGTGGTGGATGTGCATCCTTCTCCATCTATGCCCACCCATGTCCAATTCGCCGATGCATCCTCGTCAAAGGTATTGGGATTTGGTAAGGTGGTCGTCTCTCAAGAGTTATCTATTGAGAAGGTTATGCTTGTTGAGTCTCTTGCCTACAATTTACTTTCGGTTTCTCAACTTGCAATTATGGGTTTTTTCCACATTCTTTAATCTTGATACTGTGGGTCCTCCTGTGGAGCAAGACTCTTAAAGTAGCCTATGTTGGATATGTCGAAAATGGTCTTTATGTGGTGAACTTCTCAAAGCGACCCACTAAGACCGCGACGTGTTTAATGGCTAAAGTTGATGTGGGCTGGCTTTGGCATTGCCGATTAGCTCATGCCAATATGAGATCTTTGCAAAGTCTTCTTACAGGGGACCATATTTTTGGACTCAAATGTGAGTTTTGCTAAAGATCGTGCTTGCAGTGCCTGCATTGAAGGAAAGATTCATGAAACTGCTCATCGTTCAACGACTCTCATCTACACTAAGAGGCCATTGGAGCTCCTCCATATGGATCTTTTTGGCCCTCCATCATTGGATAGTCTTGGAGGCAGAAAGTACTGCTTGGTGATTGTTGACGACTACTCAAGATACACCTGGGTATATTTCTTCAAAAGGAAGAGTGAAACTCAACAAACTGTCATAAACTTTGCTAATGAAGCTCAGCGTCAACATGAAGCAAAGATCTTGATGATTAGAAGTGACAACGGCACCGAGTTCAAGAACTACACCTTGGATGAGTTTCTAGGTGATGAGGGAATAAAACATCAATATTCAGCACCATATACCCCTCAACAAAACGGCGTGGCAGAAAGGAAGAACCGGACCTTGATAGACGCTGCAAGAACAATGATGGCGGAATTCAAATCTCCATATAACTTTTGGGCAGAGGCCATCAACACAGCATGTCATGCGTCCAATCGGCTCTATATCCGCAAAGGCCTGAACAAGACTCCATATGAGATTCTAACTGGAAACAAACCCAATCTCAAGTACTTCCGGGTATTCGGTTGTAAGTGTTTCATTCTCAAGAAAGGTGCACATTTAGCTAAATTTGATTCTAGAGCACATGAGGGCATCTTTGTTGGTTATGCTACAAACTCTCATGCTTACCGTGTCCTTAACAAGTCCTCCGGACTCATTGAGGAGACATGTAACGTGGAGTTTGATGAAAATAATGGCTCCCAAGTGGAGCAAAGTGGTCTTTGTGATGTAGGTGATGAAATTCCTCCCCAAGCCATAAGAAGAATGGGGATTGGTCAAATACTCCCCATTGAGGAATCCCTTGTGGCCGAAGGAGAAGGACAATGCTCTACTCAAATGGAGCCATCACCCCCACAAGCCCCACACGCTTCCGATGAACAAAGAGAAGACTCTCAACAAAATGAACAAGCTCAAGGTCAAGATAACTGAGGATAAATGAACAAGCTCAATTCCATGATATTCAAGCACTTACCCAAGGTTCTGAACCTGCACATGGTCAAGATCAAGTGCAACCACAAGATCCAGACCAAGTAGAAGCACAAGATCAAGATCAAGAGCAACCACAAGTACAAGGACAAACACGTGAACCTGCTCAAGTCGAAAGTCAAGATGATCAGGATACTGTCTCACAATTCCCTTCTGCAGCACCAACAGCCGGTGCCAAGGGAGGCTCAAATGCAAGGGCAAGCAAAGTAAACAGGTCGATGCTCCCTAGTTATCCAATGAAGAACTCTTGGAGCGTCGAGCAACCAAGATTGCGAACAAGCTAAGAGTCAAGTCACATCTTATGAAGAATGTACTTGGCAGTTTAAAAAGGGGAGTATCCACCCGTCAACAGATTTGGAATTATTGTGAGCATCACGCGTTTGTTTCGTATTGTGAACCTCAATAGGTACAGGAAGCGCTCGATGATGAGGATTAGCTTATGGCCATGCATGAAGAACTTAACAACTTTGAGCGTAACCAAGTCTGGGATTTAGTGCCAAGGCCAACGGAGGAACATAATGTCATCGGGACCAAATGGATATTCAAGAACAAGCAAGATGCCAATGGGATTGTGATTCGAAACAAGGCAAGATTGGTGGCTCAAGGCTACTCCCAAGTCGAGGGTATCGACTACGGTGAAACCTTTGCCCCTGTTGCTCGTCTAGAATCTATTCGCATGTTGCTTGCATTTGCTTCTCATCATAACTTCAAATTACAACAAATGGATGTGAAAAGTGCCTTTCTTAATGGTCCTTTAAATGAGTTGGTCTATGTCAAACAACCCCCGGGATTCGAACATCCCAAGCTCCCCAATCATGTGTACAAACTTAATAAGGCACTCTATGGCCTTAAACAAGCCCCACGTGCGTGGTATGAGTATCTTACTGAGTTGTTACAAGATCGTGGGTTTGAAATTGGGAAGATAGATCCCACTCTTTTTACTAAGAGGGTTAAAGGGGATTTGTTCATATGCCAACTATATGTTGATGATATTATCTTTGGCTCTCCTAACATTTCTTTCAATGAAGAATTTGCTGCACTAATGACTGAGAAATTTGAGATGTCCATGATGGGAGAGTTGAAGTTCTTCCTCGGCTTCGAGATTAAACAAGGCCTAGAAGGGACCTTCATCAAACAAGCCAAGTACACTCAAGACATGCTCAAACGGTTCGAGCTTGAAGATGTCAAGCCGGTCAAGTTCCCCATGCCAACAAGATGCAAGCTTGACAGTGATCCCAATGGTAAAGCAGTGGATCAAAAGGTATATCGCTCCATGATTGGATCCCTCCTTTACCTTTGTGCATCTAGACCAGATATTATGTTGAGTGTAGGGATATGTGCACGGTTTCAATCCGCACCAAAAGAAAGTCATTACATGGCTGTTAAGCGAATCTTTCGATATTTGGCTCATACCCCAAACTTTGGCCTATGGTATCCCAAAGGAGCAAACTTCAACCTAGTAGGCTATTCTGACTCAGATTGGGCAGGAGATTGTGTGGAGAGGAAGTCAACTTCTGGAGGATGCCAATTTCTTGGTCGCTCACTGGTAAGTTGGTCTTCAAAGAAGCAGAATTGTGTCTCTCTATCATCCACCGAAGCTGAGTACGTGGCAGCTGCAAGTTGTTGTGCAAAAATGCTATGGATGAGGCAAACTTTAAAGGATTACGGTGTCACTTGTGACAAAGTGCCTCTTCTATGTGACAATCAAAGTGTTATCAAGATTTCCCTCAACCCAGTGCAACATAGCAAGACCAAGCATATTGATATTCGCCATCACTTCATTCGTGAACATATCAAGCTAGGTGATATTGAGGTTCACTTCATCCACACTGAAGAGCAACTTGCAGATATTTTCACTAAGCCCCTAGATGAAGCAAGGTTCCGGGAGTTAAGGCATGAGCTAAATATCATTGATTCAAGTAATGTGGATTGAAGCTAGGCACGTTGCACCTTACTATGCATTCTATCTTGTTCTAGATGTAGGCATGGACATAGGGGGAGTGTTGTTCTCTCAATGAACTCTTCCTACCCCCATTATGCATAAATCGATCTAGTCTTTCACTTTAACCATTGCCAAATGGCACTTATGCTTCAAAGACGAGCGTTGGTTATGAACCCAAGGATAATTCTTCGCGGTGTCATACCTTTGTCTCAAACATAGGTGGCCTCGGCCACCGCCCCCATCTTTCTCTCATATGAAAGAAAGGATACAAAATGACAAGTTAGTATATCTTGCTGGTGCTATCTTCTTATTTTCACTAACTTGTCATTTGCCCACGTTCTTCTCATCTCCTAGGTCCCGTTGTGACATTTGCAGCGGTACTACCGCCAGGGGTAGCGGTACTACCGCCAGGACCCCGGTACTACCGCTAGGGATAGCGGTACTACCGCCAGGACCCCAGTCTACCACGACCTAACTAGGACATTTTTAGGGCTGTCTCAAGGGGGAGAGGTACTACCGCCAGGGGGAGCGGTACTACCGCCAGGACCCCAACGGTACTACCGCTGCCGCCAGCGGTACTACCGCCAGGACCACAGCGGTACTACCGCTGGCCCATACCCCTTGGGCTATATAAAGGAGGGGGAGCCCATTTTTTCCTGCCTCTTTCTTCTTCCTCGTGGCTCCTCCCTCCCCAACCCCGAACTCCCCCTACTTGGATCTCTATCCGTGGAGCCCCTTCTCGTTGAGTTGGAGGGTTTGCTCCACTTCTCCTTCCTCCTCCAAGTGCCATGGACCCCGGTAAAGCTCCTCTCTTTCTTCTCTTGGTTGATGTTTTCTTGTTCTAGGGTTAGGAGCATTGGTGATTTGGATCCATGTCTATGGTATTGTGCTTTGTTCTTGGATGCCATGAAGGAGATATTCGAGGGGAGTGTAGGTCCTATGATTCTTTGCCTTTATATTGTCATGCCCTAGGATTTTCATGTTTTAGATCAAGCACTTCTTCTACTTTTGGATTAGATTTAAAACTTGCATCCTCTTGACTAGGCATGTCCTTATTTAGATGGTACTTGTGATCCTCATGTGGTTAGGGCTGTGGTGGAGTTTTTAGTGATTATACACAGTCCCATGGCCCTCGGAAATCCCATGTAGCCGTCTCTATGGGTCCTTTTCATATTCAGATCTGAAAGTCAAACCCTAGCGGTACTACCGCCAGAGGTAGCGGTACTACCGCTAGGACCCCAGTGGTACTACCGCCAGGGGTAGCGGTACTACCGCCAGGACCCCAGCGGTACTACCGCCAGGAGGATATTCTGTCTCTTCTTTTCATTTGCTTGGCAATGTGTGTTTACTTTTATGCCTCTTCTTGCTCATTGCCTTGACTCCTTCTGTCGCTCTTTTTCGGTGTGTGTTTTGTGTCACAGGTGGTGCTCGCCGCTCGAACCCCCCACGGGACACACAATCAAAGAATTATCGCAATCCAGAGGCTCCAGAGGGCTCCGCCACTTCAGGTCTGCAACCCAAAAAGAAGTCCTTCAAGAAGGCCGCTCACACGAACAAGGGGGTCAACGTTCGCACTATGCCCCCTAAGGATTTTCTGTGGTTCCGCACCCAAAATCACTATCTCCAAGAGAAGGCTGTGATCAGGAATGTCGAGCATGTTTGGGCAACGGATCACTACAGGATCTATCGTGACATCATCAAGCATTTCAAGAAGAGTTTTGTTCCAGTTCAGTGGATTGACTTGGCTCACCTTCAGCGGAACCTGGATTACTTTGGTGACGTTCTCTCTCTGATTGACAAGCTAGGCATTAAGGAGATCATCTCCTTCAAGAAAGACTTTGATCCAGATGTTGTTGCCCAGTTCTATGTCACAGTTCACTTCTAGCCTGATGACGAGCGCTCCCTGGTTTGGATGACTGGGACTCAGAAGATGACAGGTTCCTGGCGTGAATTCATGGCATTTCTCAAGATTGATTTTCAGGGAGCTGACACTCCACTTGGGTCGCGTCCTCATGCTGCAGCTTCCACTGATAGGGCCCCCGCCAAGGACAGGTTGCAGCAACTCTATGTGAAGAAAGGTGTGCTCCCCAGGCATCTGGATATCATGCATCGGATCTTCCGCAACACCCTCTTTCCTCGCATTGGCAACTTCGACGAGGTACACGACTCTCTGGCTGAGATGCTTCTGCTTTGTGAGGAGGCTATGACTAAGGAGTCTTCCCCTCTAGATATTTCTGATGTGATGTTCACTGAGCTCTGGAACTGCATCATGATGCGCAAGGTTCCCTCTACGGGCCCTACTTGTTTTCCTATATTTGTCAGAAGTGGCAAGACACCTATCCGCTTGAGGAGTTCCACCTTCAGGCTGATTACTTTGTGCACGATCCTATCAAGCTCCGCATCAAGGACAAATGGGCCAACCCATCAACTTCATCTCAGCACATGGACACTGACACAGAGACTGCTGCTGACAGAGGAACCGCTTCTCAGTTCCGCTCTTCTGCCATGCCATCTTGGGCCGTGAAACTGTAGGATAAAATGAAGACTCTCTTCTGTATGCAGGCTAAGGGACAGTATCAGACTCACGTGGCCCAGAAGGAGAACCGTCAGAGGCACAAGCGTGTCTTGAGGACACTTGATGTTGACATCTCCATCGGATCAGAGGACGACATCACTCCAGAGTCTGCTTGGATGCGGGCTCAAGGTTACCAGTGGTCTGATGCAGAGGAGGAGGAGGACAATGAGGAGGAGCAGGACAATCCGGATACTACGGACGAGTCTGGGGATGATGAGGATGAGGAGTGACCACCTGTGTCGTTAGGTGTACCCCTTTTTGGTGTCTTGTGCCAAAGGGGGAGAGAGTCTAGGAGCTGGATTTGATTTGAGAGTTGAACTTTGCTTAGCTTTGCTTATCTTTCGTGTTTGCTTTGAACTTGGTTTGCTTCTATTTTGCTATCTTTGCTTTGTGTGACGTGAGACATGAACTAGTGTGAGATTTATTTCCATCATATGCTGTGAGTCATATGCTCCTTATTTTCATTATCTCTATCTTTTTGTTCACATGTTATTCACTGTGCAAATCCGGTATTGTCATCAATCCACCAAAAAGGGGGAGATTGTTAGGGCATATTTTATGCCTAAGTAATTTTGGTGATTGATGACAGTACCGCAAAGGACTAACCGTGTGTGTTAAGATTTCAGATAACACACATCAACGGCACAAGACGACTCGCCCCCTCTTTCATGGAACAGAAGCACGGTGTACTCTACGATTCTCTTTATTTGAGTCATAGGAAAGCCGTACTATTAAGAGGGGAACCATAGTGGAAAGGTTTGGGTGGAATCAATTTTGCACGCGCACACTTCATCTCCTTTCCCCCTTGCCGGCAACTTTGGAGTGGCTCCCGCCTTTGTGTGTTTCTCTTCTTTGCAAATGGTCCCTCAGCGGTAGTACCGCTGTGCCTAGCGGTAGTACCGCTAGCCCTAGCGGTAGTACCGCTGGAGTGCTAGCGGTAGTGCCCCTGGTCAGCGGTAGTACGGCTAGCTGGCGGTAGTACCGCCCCTGGTCAGCGGTAGTACCGCTCGAGGAGCTTAGTACCGCCTTCCTAGCGGTTGTACTTGGATGGACCTTTTTGCGAAGACTTTCTTGGCGGTGGTTGGCCCGGTAGTGCTTATGCACTACCATGGGCCCAACGGTAGTACCGCTGCATCCAGCGGTAGTACCGCCAGGCACGAGCTGTGAGTGGGAAAACGGTTGGATTCCCCCCCCCACTATATAAGGGGTTCTTGTAGCTGTGGAACCTTATCTCTTACCCTCCCAAGCTCCATTGTTGCTCCCTAAGCTCAAAAGTGCCCGATCTCTCTCCCTAGCCAATCAAACTTGTTGATTCTTTAGGGATTGGTTGAGAAGGCCTAGATCTACACTTCCACCAAGAGAAAAGTTGATTCCCACACAAATCCCTTGCGGATCTTGTTACTCTTGGGTGTTTGAGCATCCTAGACGGTTGAGATCACCTCGAAGCCACATTCCATTGTGGTGAAGCTTCGTGGTCTTGTTGGAAGCCTCCAAGCTTTGTGTGGAGTTTGCCCCAACCTTGTTTGTAAAGGTTCGGTCGCCGCCTTCAAGGGCACCTATAGTGGAATCACGGTACCTTGCATTGTGTGAGGGCGTGAGGAGAATACGGTGGCCTTAGTGGCTTATTGGGGAGCATTGTGCCTCCACACCGCTCCAACGGAGACGTACTTCCTGTCAAAGGGAAGGAACTTCGGTAACACATCCTCGTCTTCATTGGTTCCACTTGTGGTTATATCTAACCTTTACTTTGTGAATGCTTATGTTGTTGTCTATCTCTTACTTGTCTTAGTAGCTCTTGTTGTTAGCTTCATTACGGTTCACCCCATTGTTGTTATATTTGTGAACCCGTATGTTGTTTACCCTAACTTGCTAAGATTATTTAAAAAGTGGTCGTTGCCTATTCACCCCCCCTCTAGTCAACCATATCGATCCGTTCATCAAGCCTATAAAAATGTCAAACTATTCAAAGAAAAAGTTAAAAGATGGCATGACAAAAGAATCCAAAAGCGAGAATTTAAAGTTGATGAATATGTTCTATTATACAATTCTCGTCTTAGATTTTTTGCGGGAAAACTTCTCTCCAAATGGGACGGACCATATATCATCGAAGAAGTTTATCGGTCTGGAGCTATTAAGATCAACAACCCCGATGGCACTAACCCGAAGGTGTCCAATGGACAAAGAATAAAGCATTATGTCTCAGGTACACCAATTAATGTTGAAAAAAATATTATCCAAACCATGACACCGGAGGAGCACATTAAGGAGACCTTCCAAAACACTACAGAACCCTTAAAAGGAATGGGTATGTGATATAGTAAGTAAACGGGCTGTGAAAAATCTGCAAAAATATTTTCTCGTAGTTTTGGAATATTAGAAAAAAAATAGGAAATTGAGAAACACACGGGAAGGCAACCGAGTGCACACTAGGCACCAGGGCGCGCCAGGCCCCCCTCGCGCGTCCTGATGCCTAGTGGGACCCTCACACACCTTCCTGGCTTCATTTTCTTATGGGACACATATTTCCTTGTGTAAAAATTCTCTGTCTATATCTCCCTATGATTTGACCCCCGTACCATGTAGAAATCCTCTGTTCTTGTTTCGTGTTGTTTTGTAGTCACAACTATCAAGCCGGGCATCATGTCTTCTCCTTCCTCCAACCACGTATAAGAATATGATTGGCTGATGAAGATGCAACTGAAGGAGGAGGAACCAGTAGGAGCTACCAATGATAACAAGGGCAAGGAAGTCAAGGGGGATCAAGCTCCGTAAGAAGGGAATGCCATGCCACCAAAAGAAGAGGAAGAAGAAGATTACCTCCAACTCTACTATGAGCATTTCACCCCTATTTAAATTGAAGCCTTTAGAGCCTTCGAAACGGTTCATGTTCAGAATAAATATCTTAATCATGAAAATATTTTGTTAGAGGACCAAGTCATCAATCTTCGCAATGTTATTTAACATCTAGAGAACCTCCTGAGGTTACACTATGATGCTACCTCATCATCTACATCACCACCTCCATTTTTATCACCAAAGAAGGATGCATGAGTACACGGGTATGGTCACTCCTTTTGGCTTGTGCCAAGCTTGGGGGAGGTGCCCCGGTCTCGTATCACCATCACTCTTACTTATCTTTATCCATCTTAGTTAGATCTTTATCTATGTTGAAACTTAATCAAATAAAAGTTTAGTTCGATCATTTCCTTCCGAGTGCTAGTTTTGTTATCTATCTATCCATGTAATCATGTGCGAGTTATATAATTAAGTTTAGTTTGAGTTTTGCTTCTTTACTTTCTTGCTGCAATCAAAATAAAGGAAAATAATGAAAACGATCATATGCCAATCTTATAGTAAGTAATGACATCACATAAGGAAAAGTATAAGTGGTAAAATTTGTTGAAGGTTGACAAACATAGCATTGGTCGGTGATGCAACAAATGAAAGAATTAATAAGGGAAGAGAATATTTACATGCAAATACACTATCCTTGACATGTTTTATGATTGTGAGCCCCCATTAATTATAATATGCCAAAACTATTAACATTGGACAAGGAAGACAACATAATGATTTATGCTTGTTCACATTCACATAGAAGTTACATTGTTATAGATCCTCTAACATGTGGTGCTTGCACAATACCTTTGCTAGACAAAACTCCGCATTAAGTATAGATACTACTTGTGCATCCAAACCTTAAACCCAAATCCATGTTTCAAGAGTCCACCTTACCTACTTATGGATTGAGTAAGATCCTTCAAGTAAGTTGTCATCGGTGCACAAAGCAATACAAATTGCTTCTAAACATGTTTGATCATTTAGTGTAAGGGAAATTAAGCATTGTACAAACTTGTTACGGTAATAATAAAAGTGAAGGACTGCATAATAAAGGTCGCCAACACAAGGGGCAATATAACATAACATTCCTTTGCACTAAGAGATTTGACAAACAACCAAAAAGCGCATGATAACCTCTACTTCCCTATGTGAAGGGCCTATCTTTTACCTTTATGTATTTACTTTTGTGCAAGAGTCAAAGTATTTTATTCTACTCCATTTATCTTCACTTTGGCAAGCATCATGTGGTGGGGAAAGATCTAAACATATATATCTAGTTGAATGTGGGTGATCATGAGTTATTATTGTTGACATCAACCTTGAGGTGAATTCGTTGGAAGGCACCAGCATAAGCCCCTATATTTCTATGTGTACGGTGGAAACCTTTTGCTCATATATATGCGGTGAGTGTTAGCAATCATAGAAGACTGAATGACGGTTGAGTATGTAGACTTGCTTAAAAGCTCCGATATGTGACCCTTCTTGAAAGTATGATGAATTGTGTTGAAAATTTGACTAAAAACATAGTTTGTTAGTTTTCAATAAAGTTTATGCTTCATACTTCAATGTTGTGATGAATTGCTACTTGTTTATAAGAAGCCTTCATGATAAAAGTTATATGATAAAAATGTTGTGATGAAGTATTTTATAAAGTTTTATTTGTTGTTATAATAATGAGCATGATGCTGCTATGTCCGTATTTTGTTTTTATCGACACCTCTCTCTCAAACCATGTGGTCATGATTTTTGTTATCGACTTTCCCTTGAGGACAAGTGAGGTATAAGCTTGGGGGAGTTGATACGTCCATTTTGCATCATGTTTTGTTACTGTTATGTATAGTGTTTTTATGCATGTTTCCTCTTGGTGGAGTAATTTGAATGCCTTTTCTCTCATAATATGCAAGGTTTACATCAAGAGGGCGAATGCGTGCAGATGGAATTCTGGTCATGAAAAAGCTACACCAGAGATACCTATTCAACACGTCTCCAATTGGGCTGAAACGTCACGGAGATTTATTTTGGAATGAATAAACAATACTGGAGCGAAGAAGTATCAGAGGGGGATACCAGGTGCACAATAGGCACCAGGGCACGCCAGGCCCCCTTGGGTGGCCTCATGTCTAGTGGGTCCCATGGCCCACCTCTGCGATCATCTTCTCGTATAAATTCCCTTTTACCCTAAAAAAATCAGAGGAGCCTTTCAGGAAGAAGCGCCACGGTCTCGTGGTGGAACCTGGGAAAGAGCACTTTTGCCCTCCGACGGAGCGATTCCGCTGGAGGAACTTCCCTTCCGGAGGGGGAAATCGAGGCCATCGTCATCACCAACAACCCTATTAGCTTGCGGAGGCCAAACTTCATCAACATCTTGTAGTTGATGCTTTATAGTTTATTTGGTGGAATATCATATGTTCAGATCCAATATGCTATTTAATACCTCTTTGATCATGAACATGTTTATCACTTGTAAGTAGTCAATTTTGTTTTTGAAGCCACAAGATAAATCATGTTGCAAGTAGTCATGTGAAGTTGACATTCGTTCGATATTTTGATGATATGAGTGTTGTGATTCCCTTAGTGGTGTTATGTGAACGTCGACTACATAACACTTCAACATCTTTGGGCTTCAGGGAATGTATTGTGTAGTAATTAGAGGGTGGGTTGTGGGAGTGATAGAAACTTAAACACAAGTTTATGCACTACTCCGTAAGGGGCTGATTTGGATCCCTATGTGTAACGCAATGGTTAGAATTTATTCTTAATATTTTTCTTGTAGTTGCGGATGCTTGCGGGAGGATAATCATAAGTGGGAGGCTAATTCAAGTAACAACAGCACCCAAGCACCGGTCCACCCACATATCAAATTATCAAAATACCGAACGCGAATTAACCCAAGATGATGAAAGTGACTAGCTGAAATTCTTGTGTGACCTCAAGAACGCTTTGCTTATTATAAGAATCTGTTCCGGCCTGTCCTTTGCCACAAATACATTGGGCTACCTTTCTCCACCTATTGTTACTATTTCCACTTGTCACTTGTTACAATTATCTTGCTATCAAACAACTTGTTACCACTATTTCAGTGCTTGCAGAAATTACCTTGCTGAAAACCGCTTGTCATATCCTTCCACTCCTCGTTGTGTTCGACACTCTTACTTATGGAAATGACTATGATTGATCCCCTATACTTGTGGGTCATCACACGTCCCTCAAAAAGGTAATAGATGCGGTAGAACGATGAACTCCTTGCTCTTGTGCTTCAAAAGATAGTCTCCTCAACCCTCAATCACTCTCTCATAGATTTGGCATGGGTAGGAAAGATTAATTTTGTGGAAAGAAACTTGGGGGAGGCTAGAGATCAAGTTTCAAATGGTTGGATTGGAATCTCTTGATCTTAGCACATGAGTAGGTGGCTCTCTCTCAGAAAAATGGATCTGGCAAGTGTGTGTGTGTTCTGAGTGCTTCCTATGCGAATGAGAGGAGGTGGAGGGGTATATATAGGCATCCCCCAAAATCCAACCGTTAGAACATTATTCCCCAACTCGCTGACACCGAAATGAATCTCGGTGGTACCAAGTTGCACTAAATATGGCAATTTTTAAATTCTCGGTGAGACCGATATATGAATCTCGGTGTTACTGATACGATGACCTAGAGCAGTTTCCAAATCTCGGTGAAACTGATTCCTATCTCAGAAATTCCGATTCTTGGCATTTTCTCAACACAAAGTTGCTAACATGATTTTGGTGGCACCGATGTGAAACTTGGTGGTACCAAGAGATTACCGTTTGGCAAAGGACGTGTCACTTGAAAAATTGGTAGGGTTGAGTGGGAAAGTTGGTGGCATCGATTTTGATTGTTTGGCTTGGAGCAGAGTTATTTGTGGGAGAATGAGTGAATATTTTTGGACTTGAGCAACCAATTCATCATAATGGCTCACTCCCCTTTTCATAGTGTTGGATTTCCTATGGACTGAAAAGTGATTTCTCACAAATGTAGAATGTAGAGTCATCTTGCTTGAAGCTTGAGCCAATCCTATTCCTTTCCTTGCATCAAGGGATTCTCCTCACGATCCTTTGGCCAATACTTTGTGTGGACTATACCTAAAATGTACTAGGTAAAAGTGTTAGTCCAAGAGGCAATGTATGTTGTCATGAACTATCAAAACCACCAAGGGAGTATATGTGCTTTCAATTTCTGGAAAAAATAAGGATTTTTGAGTGAATAATCACCACACGGGGCTTCCTGTGGGCCACAAGGCAATAGGGTGAGGCCACCCCCTGGCCGCACCCTGATGCCTTGTGGGGCCCATATGGCTCTCCCGATCCTAATTCCAGTTCTATAAATTTTGGTTCTCGAAAAAAATAGGAGAAGATTTCATCGTGTTTTACGAGACAGAACCGCTGCCACCTCCCATTCTTCCTCGGAAGGGTTGATCTGGAGTACGTTTGGGGCTCCAGAGAGGGGGATTCGTCGCCGTCGTCATCAGCAACCCTGCTCCATCAACAATTCCATGATGCTCACCATCGGGTGTTAGTAATTCCTTAGTAGTCCTGCTGGATGGTGATGAGGTTTGGATGAGATTGATCATGTAACCTAATTAAGTTTGATAAGGCTTGATCCCTAGTATCCACTATGTTCTGAGATTGATGTTGCTATGACTTTACTATGCTTAATGCTTGTTACTAGGGCCCAAGTGTCATGATTTTAGATCTGAACCTATTATTTTTCATGAATATAAGAGTAATTTGGATCCTATCTTGCAAGTTGTAGTTACCTATTACGTGTCTTGGTCCGCATACTCCAAGGTGACAATAATCAGGATTCTTTCCGGTGATCAGTGTAGTTGGAGGAGTTCATTTATTCACTATGTGTTAATGCTTTGTTCCAGTTCTCTATTAAAAGGAGGCCTTAATATCCCTAAGTTTATAATAGGACCCCACTGCCATGGGAGGATAGGACAAAAGATGTCTTGCAAGTTCTTATCGCAAGCACGTATTACTATATACAGAATACATGCCTACATTATATTGATGAACTGGACCTAGTTGTGTGTCACTCTAGTGTGTAAATCTTACATGATTGATGTCATCCATATCTTTCTATCATTGATCCATGTGCATACACTTTACAATTACTGAATCTTTCTATGTTACTACTACTGCTGTTGCTGTCACATCTGCTACTCAATTGCTACTGTTACTGCTATTACTAAAACTGCTGCTATCACTATCACTGCTACCACTATTATTTGTCATGCTACTAAATCTTTTGCTGCAGAGAGATATCCCATGTGCGGTTGAATTTACAACTCAACTGTCAAGGCCTCCAAATTTTCTTTGTCTCCCCTTGTGTCGAATCAATAAATTAGGGTGAAATACTACCCTGAAGACTGTCGTGATCCCCTATACTTGTGGGTTATCAAGACCTTTTTCTCGCGCCGTTGCTGGGGAGCATAGCTATATTTATTGTGTGAAATTGACGATATCCAATTGATACTATGAAGAATTTGAAAGATACTCTAACTAAGATCATCCCCTCTTGCATGAGAGGAGGTAAGGAACTGCAATCTAGCTGTGCTTTTGATTCACGTGCTGTTTTGAGTCAACTTGTTACACCACCGCATCTTGCTTGTCCTCATATGTCACATGAACTTGATGATGTTACCTCTGAAACTAATGATGATACTACTGCTATATTTGATGAAACTGAAACTGTGCCACTGAATGAATTACTTTATGCTCATCTTGCTAAAGCTAGAGAACTTGAAAATGCTGAAACTGATGAAGATTTTGAATCACCTACTACGCCTTGCTCTCCCAATAGTTATGAATTTCCTTATGTACCTAAAGGTTATGTTATGGATGGGGAAGTAGCTAGGGACTTTTTTTCTTGTGAGGATAGGAATGACTTTAAGAAACTACTATGGAAACTAAAAGAAAAATCTATGATGGAGAAAATGAAACATGATCCTAAATTTGCTACTTCTCCTATATTTGTCACTGATAAGGACTATGAATTCTCCCTGAACTAATTCCTATAGTTGAGTCCAATCCTTTCCATGATTATGAAAATGAAACCATTGTTGAACATCTCATGAAGGTGAATGATATTGCTACTTTGTTTACCAATGATGAAAAGATACACTACCATTATATCCTTAAGCTTTTTTTCCTTTCTCGCTAAAAGGCAAGGCCATGGAATGGTTCCTTTCTCTGGCTCCTGGTTGTATGCATAGTCCCCACGACATGCTTCATTACTTTTCTGAAAAATATTTTCCTGCTCATATGAAACAAGCTACCTTACAGTAAGGGACATTTATATTTCCCCCTAACTTTGGCCCGACCCCATCTTTAACCCTAAAATATCAGTGCTCAACTTTGCCCCTCTTCCGTTAGATGGCGTTATGGTAATACCCTTCCATGCCGTTTCCGTCCAGTCAAAGGGGTTTGACCGTTAAATCATGGACGGAAAAACTATGTCCAGAAAACGTCTCGATAAAGGTCAAACCCCTTTGACCGGACGAAAACGACACAGAAGGGTATAGGGGTTTTCGTCTAAAAAATAGACTTTGTTATGATAAAAATGACACAGAAGGGTATAGGGGTTTACCCCTAAAAAAATAGTGCTCAACTTTGCCCCTCGTCCGTTAGATGGCGTTATAGATCTTGATAATCCACCTTCTCAGAATAATGTTATGATAAAAGAGACTTTGTTGCTAGAAAGCATGGAAAAGAAGGAGATCCATGGGTTCAGAAACCCATGCCCTTCCGTGTAAGCCTTCTAAAGGTAAGGACGAGGAAGAATTTGAGCACTTTGCTGAAATGATTGGACCTGTCTTTCTGCGCACTCGCTTGACTGATATATTGAAAATGCCTCCGTATGCTAAGTATATGAAGGATATTATTACCAACAAAATAAAAATACCTGAAACTGAAATTGCTACTATGATTGCTAATTATTCTTTTGATGGTGGAGTCCCTAAGAAGTTGGGAGATCCTGGCATACCCAAACCTCGCTCTATTAAAATAAACTATGTTAAAACTACTCTATGTGATTTAGGAGCCGGTATTAGTGAGATGCCTTTCTCTCTTTATAAAAGACTAGATCTGAATAAGCTTACACCCACTGAGATATCTTTGTAATTGGCTCATAAATCCACTGGTTTACCTATTTGAATTTGTGAGGATGTTCCTGTTGTGGTTGCAAATGTTACTATCTTAACAGACTTTGTCTTTCTTGATATGCGTGAGGACGACAATTTGTTGATCATCCTTGGTAGCCTGTTTTGAAATACTGCATGGGCTGTTATTGATTGCAACAAAAGCAAAGTTACTTTTCATGTCAATGGCAAGCAACATACCGTGCATTTTCTCAAGAAGCAAATTTTGTTTAATAATATTAATGCCATTGAGCCTTGTGCCACAATTATCATTGGAGATTTTCAAATCCCTCTTTCTACTGCCAAGAAGAAATATTACAATCTTATTGTTGGGGATATGCAAATCCCATTGAGGTAACCTAGTGATATATGAAAATTCTTCAGTTTCATGCCAATCGGAAATGGTCATTAATAAGACTTGATCAATCTTATTAATGGATCCTTTTTGAAAGATATGTGATTGATGAATTGAGTATTCACAACTCTTTGTATCACAAGTTTATTGTGTGTTATCTTAGCTATAGAAAAATAAAATGTCATGATCATCCTGTTTTCTGAGTTTTCCGTGCAATCGAAAAATGACACAAAAATAAAAAGCCTCAGAATCCCACAAAATTTAAACATGATTTTTTCTGAAATATTTAAGAAATTTTGGCATAAAAATTGTAGTAGCAAGGTGCACCTCTAGGCCATAGGGTAACAGGCGCGACCACCCCCTCGCCGTGCCCTCATGCCTTGTGGGTTCCACAGGGCCCCACTGCCTTATCCCTTTTGCCCAGTTCATTACCTAGGTCCAGAATTTTTTCAAGCTCCATCTCTCTCGAGTTCTTCCTTCCGAAACTGAAATTTTCGATCTCTTTGCTCAGAACTCCGTTTTCGAAACTGTTTTGAGGAATTGCTCCTTGGTATGTGATTCTCCCGTTCATCCAATTAGTTTTTTTCTGCTTTAGTGGTTTATATTTTGCATATTTTGCTACACTTGGTGCTACTGAAAATGGGCTTGCATGTTTGATTCTTTGAGTTCCAAGTAGTAGTAATTCTTGATATGACTTCTAGGCATCCATATGAGTAGTTGCTATCAATCTTGCAAGATTTTACTAACATAATTTTATGGTCTAAAAATTCCAGAAATTTGTGAGTATGAAAATGAACTTTTTCACGAGGACTTCCTCAAGGAGGTGTTCTTTGGGTGAATCATCGTGCGACAAGCTTAGGTGGAACCTAAAGTCAGTTTGACAGTCACGTCGGATGCTAAATCGCGTCGTTGGCCATGCGATGAGTTGATGAGAGGTGTAGGTATTAAGGAGGAATTCAATGGGTATATTTACAATACCGACATTATCGACTTCCTTACATATAAGCGTGTCCAACACTATTATCTTACTCGTACATTCACACATGGATTTAGATATCATCCTCATTCTTCTAGAGTGTCATTTAATCTCTACGATAAGTCTTTCAGTCTGCCTTTAGAAGAATTTTGCGTGGCATGCAAACTTCCCTATTGTGGCTCTCTACGAAAACCGGAAAAATCTGATTATAATTTGTTCCTTTGCGTTGGAGAAGATAGAGGGGTGACACAAGCTAGAATAAAAAGTATTCAATTTCCCTCTATTCACTACTTTTTAGTGTTTAATGGAAAACGTGTAGTTGGCAAGCAGGATTGCAGTGAATCGTGCGCCCCCGATCTAAACTTTATTCACACTACGGTGACTGACGGAAGGCTTTATAACCTTGGCGCTGTCGTGGCTCAAAGATTGCATTCTAACGCAGGTAGTGGCAACCTATATGGTGGTATTTATGCTGCCCGTGTAGTCGCAAGTCTAAACATTTCACCCCAACCTAATGTCCCTATACTACCAGAGAGATATTTAGACTTTGAAGCCATACACCATCATGAGTTCATTGTGTATAATGTGAGAGGTTATAAATATAACTTAATATTTAATAAATATAATCCTGTCCCTGTTACTTTTCCTGCACCTGCTCTCTTTGATTTTTAGAATAAACAAAGATACCATGTTCTTGAGAGCGAGGCACACGAGCACAACACTGTAGTAGAGGAAACTCGTTTAGTAGAGGAGGCGACACAGAACGTCTCCACGAGCTACCACTTAGACTACTATCCACACCAATGATGGTGATCACAATGCTAGGCAAATGCCTAAGCATGGGGAAGTACGTATTCCTTACCAACATTACATTCATGTTTACACACTTCATATAAATTGTCGGTGTTCATCCCTTTTCATTGTATATCCATGTTAGTTTTATTTTTTCACTTTCTACTTGTGTGTTTGAAAAACTTTAGAAAATTCAAAAAATATATCTCGCTTCTGTTCGGGTTTTGTTTCCCATTTAATTAGTTGTAATATTAAAAATAAAACCCCAAAAGATTTCTTTTACTTGTTGGGAGCTTTCCCGTGTAAATACTTTTCTGGTCTTTGTTTTTCCTTGGTTTGTTTTCTTTTTTCGTGAAAAATCATAAACCCCAAAAATATTTCAGTGTGTTTCTCTGAATTTCTTTTGTTTTCTTTAAGTCGACAAAATAAGAAGACCACGACGAAAAGGTTGAGTGGCTCTCATATGCTCTACTATTCATCTAACGAAGAGCCAATATTACCATGTCTTCTCCTTTGTTTAAAACTGCCCTGCAAATTCCAGCTTAGTCCACAACAACCTTGCACTTCTATTATTATCACATCATTCAATCATGCAAGTGAAAGGCAATAATGACGATATTTGATGAAGTGATCGTGGCCAAGGAAACAGGTATGAACTCTTCTTATTTTTCGTTTTTGTAAATATGTTGGCTCGTTCGATCTTGATTGACTATATCATGATGAAGATGTTTATGATGAAAATTAAAGATTATAGTTTTACATGCCATGATTAAATGGCTAGGAGTTGATAATGATTTATATTGTGTTTCAACATGGTTTAAAATAGTTATGATGTGGTATGGTAGTATGGTATTTCCTTCTCACTAGTTCGAGCGGCTTGACTTGGCCCATGTGCAAACATGTAGTTGATTCAAAACCAATGAAACCTTCATGATGTTTAAATCCAGAGTGCTCATACCCTACTCTTTCTAATATCCAATGTTAATTATTAACAATGCATGTTCATGACCATTGTTGCTCTCTAGATGGTCGCTTTCCATTCTATTGCTAGCCTTCACCTGTACTAAGCGGGAATACTGCTTGTGCATCCAAAATCCTAAACCCAGTTATTCCACATGAGTCCACCATAACTACCTATACGCAGTATTACCCTGCCATTCCAAGTAAATTTGCACGTGCCACCTCAAAATATTCAAATAAACATATGTTTTGTGCTCTCGTGCCCCTCATGGAGAAACGGGGCAATTGATATCTTCCATGTTAAGTAAGTTATTCTCAAGACGAGTGTTTATTCACCATCATTGCATGCGAGAGGTTGGTAAAAAGGATGCCTAGTTGTGCAATATAAAAATTAAATTAAAAAAAACTCCTCGGGAAAGTTGATATGTTGGAGGGCTCCCGTGAATTCGGCTTGCCATGGTTGTGAATGGATGGTGGATAGGAGTAAACTTTACAATTCTGTTTGGGAACCACCAATAATGAGTTTAGCATGGAATATACTGAAAACCTGTGTCGTAACATTGATAGTAAAGAACACCACTCAAAAACTATATTTTCAATCCTACTTTAAAACTTGAGCTCTGGCACCTGTGCAAAATGTTTCCCTCTCCGAAGGCCTATCTATTTACTTTTATTTTCAGTCATTATTTTCTTACTAAAAGCACCACACCGGAGAGCACTATTGTCATTCTTATGCATCGAGTCTAGTTAATGTTTGATGTGAGCATGAACTGGATCTTTTCTACTCCGAATTATAATGTTTAGTGATGACCCACAAGTATAGGGGGTCACTCATAGTCCTTTTGATAAGTAAGAGTGTCGAACCCAACGAGGAGCGTAAGGAAATGACAAGCGGTTTCCAGCAAGGTAATTTCTGCAAGCATTAAAATAGCGGTAACAAGTTGTTTGATAGAAAGCTAATTGTAACAAGTGACAAGTAGCAATAGTAACAATAGGTGCATCAAGGTATCCCAATCCTTTTGTACTAAAGGACAAGCCAAAACAGATTCTTATAATAGTAAAAGTGTTCTTGAGGGAACACGAGAATTTCATCTAGTCACTTTCGTCATGTTGGGTTAATTCGCCGTTCGGTATTTTGATAATTTGATATGTGGGTGGACCGGTGTTTGGTTGTTGTTCTTACTTGAACAAACCTTCTACTTATGGTTAACCCCCCCGCAGGCATCCGCAACTATAAGAAAATAATTAAGAATAAATTTTAACCATAGCATTAAACATAGGGATCCAAATCGGCCCCTTACGAACTAGTGCATAGACTAGGATTTAAGTTTGTGTCACTCTCGCAACCCACCTTCTAATTACTACTCCACAATGAATTCCCTTAGGACCAAAATATGGTGAAGTGCTATGTAGTCAACATTCACATAACACAACTAAGGGAATCACAACATTCATATCATGAAGATATCAAACGAATATCAACTTCACATGACTACTTGCAACATGATTTCTCCCGTGGCCTGAATAACAAAAGTAACTACTCACAAGTGATAAACATGTTCATGATCACACAGGTATTAAATAGCAGAATGCATCTGAACATATGTTCTTCCACCAAATAAACCATAAAGCATCAACTACAAGATGTAATCAACACTACTAGTCACACCCCATGTACCAATCCGAGGTTCCGCTACAAGATTGAGTGCAAGAGATGAACTAGGGATTTCAGAGGACTTGGTGCCGATGAAGATGTTGATGAAGGTTGGACTCCCAAGATGAGAGGGTTGTTGGTGAGGGCGATGGCCTTGATTTGCCCCTCCGAAGGGAAGTTCCTCGGGTGGAATCGCTCTGCCGGAGGGAAAAAGTGCTCATGCCGAGGTTCCACGTCAAGATAGCGAAGCTTCCTCCCAAAGTCCTCTCCTTATTTTTTAGGGTGAAGGAGAATTTATACGAGAAGATGAGCGCCCGAGGTGGGCCAGGTGGTTGACTAGACACCAGGACGCCAAGGGTGCATGGCACGCCCTCGTGTCTAGTGGCCGCCTGGTGGCCCCCCTCCGATACTTCTTCGCTCCATTATTTTTTATTTTTTATAAATAAATCTCTGTAATTTTCAGCCCAATTGGAGATGTGGAGAATAGATATCTCTGACGTAGCTTTTTCAGGTCCACAATTCCATCTGGCAATATTCTCCCACTTGATGTAAACCTTGCATATGATGAGACAAAAGGCATTAGAATTACTCCACCAAGTGAAAAAAATGCATAAAAACACTATAAATAACAGTAACAGAACATGATGCAAAATGGACGTATCAACTCCCCCGAGCTTAGACCTCTCTTGTCCTCAAGCGAAAGCCGCTAACAAAAATCAAGACCACATGCTTTGAGAGAGAGAGGTGTCGATAAAAAGAAAATACAGACATAGGAGCATCATGCTCATTATTGTAACAGTAAATAAAACTTTATAAAATACTTCAACACACCATTTCCATCATATAACTTTCATCATAAAGGCTTCTTGTAAATAAGTAGCAATTCATCCCAATATTGAAGTATGAAGCATAAACTCTATTGAAACCTAACAAACTATGTTCTCAGTCAACTTTGCAACATAATTGTTCATATTTTAACGAAGGGTCACATGTCAGAGCTTTTAAGAAAGTCTTCATACTCAACAATCATTTAGTCTTCTATGATTTCTAACACTCACCGCATTCATATGAGCAAAAGGTTTCAACTAGACACATAGAAAGATAGGGGCTTATAGTGTTGCCTCCCAATGTATTCACCTCAAGGGTGATGTCGACAATAATAACTCATGACCACCCACATTAAGTTGGATACATATGTTTATATCTTTGCCCACCACATGATGCTTGACAAAGAGAAGATAAAGGAAGTAGAGGAAAATACTTTGACTATTACACAAAAGTAAATACATAAAGGTAAAAGATAGGCCCTTCGCGTAGGGAAGCAGAGGTTTTCATGCACTTTTTGGTTGTATGCTAAATCTCTTAGTACAAAGGAACGTCACATTATATTTCCCCTTATGATGGCAACCTTTATTATGCAGTCCGTCTCTTTTATTATCGCCATCACAAGTTTGTACAATGCTTAATTTCCCTTACTCTAAATTATCAAACATGTTTAGAAGCAATTTTTATTGCTTTGTGCACTGATGACAACTTACTTGAAGGATCTTACTCAATCCATAGGTAGGTACGGTGGACACTTGAAACATGGATTTGGGTTTAAGGTTTTGGATGCACAAGTAGTATCTCTACTTAGTGCGGAGTTTTGGCTAGCAAAGGTATTGGGAAAGCACCACATGTTAGAGGATCTATAACAATATAACTTCTATGTGAATGTGAACAAGCATAAATCATTACGTTGTCTTCCTTGTCGAATGTGAACAATTTTGGCATATTATAAATAATGAGGGCTCACAATCATAAAATATGTCAAGGATAGTGTATTTGCATGTAAATCTTTTCTTCCCTTATTAAATCTTTCATGTGTTGCATCACCGACCAATGCTATGTTTGTCAACCTTCAACAAATTTTACCACTTATACTTTCCCTATGTGACGTCACTACTTACTATATGATTGGCATGTGATCTTTTTCATTATTTTACTTTATTTTGATTGCAGCAAGATAATAGAGAAGCAAAACTCAAAACTAAACTTTATTATATAACTCCCACTCGATTATGTAGATAGATATATAGATCATGAAACTAGCACTGAAAAGAAAAAGATTGAACTAATCTATTATTTGGCTAAATTTCAAAATAGCTACAGATCAAACTAGGATGAATAAAGATAAATAAGAGTGATGGTGATGCGATATCGGGGCGCCTCCCCCAAACTTGGCACATGCCAAGGGGAGTGCCCATACCCGTGTACTCAAGTCTCCTTCTTTGGTGGTGAAGATGGAGGTGGTGGGGCAGAGGATGAGGTACCGTTGAACTTGTCCTCGGGCTTCCATGTCATTGGATCATCATTATAAGAAGATATACGAGTCTCTAGAGTTCTACAACTGGCAGCTAAACTCATACCTTCAAACTTTTGTTCATACTCAAAGATTTGGTTTTGAAGATCGAAGACTTGGACTTGCAGAATATTGATTTGATCATTGAGGGTGAAGACGATATCCTCCAAGGTCGTGCCATCCACCTTTAGATCACGAGTGAATTCCATGATCATGGTGTGGTTAGCACTGAGACCACGCTCCACCATGCCTTGGCACCTGAAGATCTCCTACTCCACTAACTCAAGCCTAGTTTCCATGATTCCCATCTTCTTTGACCCTTGAACATCGAGGATGTGAAGCACCTCATCACGCATCTCAATGGTTTGAGGGTGCTTCATCACCTCCGGTAAATAAGGGTTGATGACCTTCTGGAATAACTTGTCCTTGGAGGAGCTTGATGAGGCCATGATAATATAGATTTGTCAGAAAAACTGCATGAAACAAGAATAGAGATTTTCTTCGTGCTACTGGGGTCAAATCATCGGGATATATATAGAGAGAACTTTTATATAAGGAAATACGTGTTCCATAAGAAAATGGAGCAACGAAGGTGCGCGAGGGGCCCACTAGACATCAGGCCACGCCAGGGGGGCCTGGCATCCCCAAATGTCTAGTGGACACTCAGGTTGCCTTCCGGCGTGTTTCTCAGTTTCCTAATTTTTCTAAAATTCCAAAACTGCTAGAAAATATATTTGTGAATTGTTTTGAGCCCGTTTACTTACTGTATCACATACCTCTTCCTTCTAAGGGTTCTCGAGTGTTCTAGAAGGTCTCCCTAATGTGCTCCTTTGGTGTCATGGTTTGGATAATATTTGTTTTAGCATTAATTGGTGTACCATAAATATAGTGCTTTACTCTTTGTCCATTGACCACCTTTGGATTAGTGTCTTCAGGATTATTAATCTTAATGGCTCCAGACCGATAAACTTCTTCGATGTTATATGGTCCTTCCATTTGGAGAGAAGTTTTCCTGCAAAAAAATCTTAGACGAGAATTGTACAATAGAACATATTCACTAACTTTGAATTCTTGCTTTTGGATTCTTTTATCATGTCATCTTTTAACTTTTTCTGTGAATAGTTTGGCATCTTCATATGCTTGGGTTATCCATTCATCTAATGAGCTAATATCAAATAACCTCTTTTCACCAGCAAGTTTGAAATCATAGTTGAGTTCTTTAATTGCCTAGTAACCTTTATGTTCTAACTCAAGAGGTAAATGACCTGCTTTCCTATAAACCATTTTGTAAGGAGACATACCCATAGGATTCGTAAAAGCCGTTCTGTAGGCCCACAATGCATCACCTAATTTCTTAGACCAATTTTTCGGGACCTATTGACAGTCTTCTACAATATTAGTTTTAGTTCTCTACTGGTTAATTCTACTTGACCACTAGGCTGAGGATGATAGGGGGACACAATTATATGGTGAACATCATATCTAGCAAGCAACTTGTGAAAAGTACCATGAATAAAATGTGAACCACCATTAGTCATTAAATATCTAGGAACTCCAAAACATGGGAAAATAACATCCTTAAGCATTTTAATACACATGTTATGATCAACACTATTGGTTGGAATAGATTCTACCCATTTAGTGACATAATCGACAACAACAAAAATATGTGTATACCCATTAGAGGAAGGAAAAGGTCCCATGTCATCAAATCCCCAAACATCAAATGGTTCAATAACAAGTGAATAATTCATAGGCATTTCCTAACGTCTACTAATATTACCAATTCTTTAACATTCATCACAAGAGAGGACAAACTTACGAGCATCTTTGAAAAAAGTAGTCGATGACCCACAAGTATAGGATATCTATCGTAGTCCTTTCGATACATAAGAGTGTCGAACCCCACGAGGAGCAGAAGGAAATGACAAGCGATTTTCAGTAAGGTATTATCTGCAAGCATTTAAATTATCGGTAACAAATAGTTTTGTGATAAGGTAATTCGTAACGGGTAGCAAGTAACAAATTTAACAAGGGTGCAGCAAGGTGGCCCAATCTTTTTTGTAGAAAAGGACAATCCTGGACAAACTCTTATATAAACCAAAGCGCTCCCGAGGACACATGTGAATTTCTGTCAAGCTACTTTTCATCATGCTCATATGATCTGCGTTCGTTACTTTGATAGTTTGGTATGTGGGTGGACCGGTGCTTGGGTGCTGACCTTACTTGGATAAACATCCCACTTATGATTAAACTCTCTCACAAGAATCCACAAATACGAAAGAAGAGTTAAGATAAATCTAACCATAGCATGAAACATATGGATCCAAATCAGCCCCTTACGAAGCAACGCATAAACTAGGGTTTAAGCTTCCATCACTCTAGCAACCCATCATCTACTTATTACTTCCCAATGCCTTCCCCTAGGCCCAAATAATGGAGAAGTGTCATGTAGTCGATGTTCACATGACACCACTAGAGGAGAGACAACATACATCTCATCAAAATAGCGAACGAATACCAAATTCACATGATTACTTATAGCAAGACTTATCCCATGTCCACATGAACAAACATAATTAGTCACAAAGCATATTCATGTTCATAATCAGAGAAGTATTAATAATCATTAAGGCTCTGAACATATGATCTTCCACCAAGTAAACCAACTAGCATCAACTACATGGAGTAATCAACACTACTAGCAACCCCGTGGTACCAATCTGAGGTTTGAGACAAAGATCGGATACAAGAGATGAACTAAGGTTTGGAGAGGAGATGGTGCTGATGAAGATGCTGATGGATATTGACCCCCTCTCGATGAGAGTATCGTTGGTGATGACGATGGCTTCGATTTCCCCCTCCGGAAGGGAAGTTTCCCCGACAGAATAGCTCCGCCCGAGCTTTAGATTGGTTCTACCAAAGTTCCGTCTCGAGACGGCGGCGCTTCGCCCCGAAAGTTCTGATATGATTTTTTCCAGGTCAAAACCCTTCATATAGTAGAAGATGGGCACCGGAGGCCTGCCAGCGGGCCCACAAGCCTACGGGGCGTGCCCCTGGCTTGTGGCCACCTGGTGGGTCCCCTGATGTATTTCTTTCGCCCAATATTTTTGATATATTCCAAAATAATTCTCCATAAGTTTTCAAGACTTTTGGAGTTGTGCAGAATAGGCTCTCAGATTTGCTCCTTTTCGTGTCCAGAATTCCAGCTGTCGGCATTCTCCCTCTTTATGTAAACCTTGTAAAATAAGAGAGAAAAGACATAAGTATAGTACCATAATGTGTATTAACAACCCATAATGCAATAAATACCAATATAAAAGCATGATGCAAAATGGACGTATCAACTCCCCCATGCTTAGACCTCGCTTGTCCTCAAGCGAAAGCCGAGATCGATAAATATGCCCACATGTTTAGAGATAGCGGTGTCGATAAAATAAAATACGGACATGAAGGCATCATGGTTATCTTTAGAACAACAACACATATTGTCATAGAATATCTTATGCTAGAGTAACAATTCATTCACAAGGTAAAATATGAATCAAGAACTCTATTGAGAAAAAACAAACTATGATTCCAGTCATTGAAGCAATTCCAATTTATCGCAACGTAGTTGTCGGTGCACTAGAGAATGGGGTCCCTTGTGCCCCAGACTTGCGCACGGACGTCGACGACGCCCCCGACAACAATGTACGGGGAAGACCACGGAGAGGCAATCCAAGGCCACACCCTTCCCCTCTCCAAGTAGGGCGTGGGATGCAAGGGCTTGAGACTCAAGGCCCCGGCAGGCCCTCCTTGCCGGGATGACCCCCAAGGCCCCCAACAGGCACACTCCCGGCAAGCTTCTCTTGCTGGGAAGACTCGAGGCTCCCGGCAAGCCCTCCTTGCCGGGAAAGTATCCAAGACTCCGGCGAGCCTTCCTTGCCGGGAAGTTGACCAAGTCACCCGAAGGAGCCTCCAGGCCAGCAAGCTCATGTCGCTCGCCAGGTGTCCCCGCAAGTTTCTACCATAATCCGACCGCTCCAGCACATCTCCTGTGTGCCAGCACAGAGCCTAGGTGTGGATTCACCTGGGTACGTGTCGCTACCCCCTTGCGGCCGGTCAGGGGCCAAACAAGGCATTTACTGCCCCTAACACCACCGAAGAAGTAAAGCAGCGAACACTGTTCATTGTGCATCCCTTGAGCGCACTCTTGGTGACCCCTTTGCCTATAAAAGGAGGCCCAAAGCTCATTCATAGGGGGTTGGACCTTTTGGGGATCAGAGACTCCCTAATCACCATCTAAGTTACTGTAGCAAAATCAACCTACAGTAAACACACAATACAAACTAAGCAGGAGTAGGGTTTTACACGCCAAGCGACCCGAACCTGGGTAAAAAGGACCTTGTCGGTGTTGATCGTTAGTTCTGCTCTCGACGCCATACCTCCCTCTGTTGGGAACGTTGCATGGGAAACAAAAACTTTCCTACGCACAAGAAGACCTATCATGGTGATTTCCATCTACGAGAGGAGATTTGGATCTACGTACCCTTGTAGATTGCACAGCAGGAAGCGTTAAGAAACGCGGTTGATGTAGTGGAACGTCTTCTTGTCCCTCGAACCATCCCACGAACCGTCCTGCGATCCGTCCCACGATCCGTTCCGATCTAGTGCTGAACGGACGGCACCTCCGCGTTCCGCACACGTACAACTCGACGATGATCTCGGCCTTCTTGATCCAGCAAGCAAGAGAGAGAAGTAGATGAGTTCTCTAGCAATGTGACGGTGCTCCGGTGGTGGTGATGATCTACTCCTGCAGGGCTCCGCCCGAGCTCCGCAGAAATCTGATCTAGAGGTAGAACTATGTGGTCTAGGGTTGAGTTGCACGTGGATAAAAGTTGTCTCAAATCATCCCTAAAACACAACTATATATAGGAGGGAGGGGAAGGGGCTTGCCTTGAGGGACAAGCCCTCAAGGGGTGCGCCGGTGCTAGGGAGGAGGAGGACTCCTCCTCCAATTCGGTTTGGGGAAGGAGGATTCCTCCTCTTCCTTACCACCTCCCTCTTTTTCTTTTTATTTTTCTTTTCTTTTGGAATTTCTTTATGTGGCGCCATGGGCCCCTTGGGCTGGTTCCACCAGCCCACTAGGGACTTGTGGCGCCACCCTAGTGCCTTGGGATCACTCCCGGGTGGGTGGGCCCCTCCCGGTGAACTCCCGGAACCCATTCGTCACTCCCGGTACACTGCCGGAATTGCCCGGAACTTTCTGGTGACCAAATCAAACCATCCTATATATCAATCTTTGTTTTCGGACCATTTCGGAAACCCCCGTGACGTCTGTGATCTCATTCGGGACTCCGAACAACATTCGGTAACCACACATATAACTCAACTATACTAAAACATCATCGAACCTTAAGTGTGGAGACCCCGCGGGTTCGAGAACTATGTAGACATGCCCGGAGGTACTCCTCGGTCAATATCCAATAGCGGGACTTGGATGCCCATATTGGATCCTACATATTCTCCAAATATCTTATCGGTTGAACCTCAGTGTCAAGGATTCATATAATCCCGTATGTCATTCCCTTTGTCCTTCGGTATGTTACTTGCCCGAGATTCGATCGTTGGTATCCGCATACCTATTTCAATCTTGTTACCGGCAAGTCTCTTTACTGGTTCTGTAATACAAGATCCCGTGACTTACACTTAGTCACATTGCTTGTAAGGCTTGTGTGTGATGTTGTATTACCGAGTGGGCCCCGAGATACCTCTCCATCACACGGAGTGACAAATCCCAGTCTTGATCCATACTAACTCAACGGACACCTTCGGAGATACATGTAGAACACCTTTATAGTTACCGAGTTACGTTGTGACGTTTGATGCACACAAGGTATTCCTCCGGTGCCAGTTAGTTATATGATCTCATGGTCATAGGAACAAATACTTGACACGCAGAAAACAATAGCAATAAAATGACACGATCAATATGGTACGTTCATAGTTTGGGTCTAGTCCAGCACATGATTCTCCTAATGATGTGATCCAGTTATCAAGTGACAACACTTGCACATAGCCAGAAAACCTTGACTATCATTGATGAACTAGCTAGCCAACTAGAGGCTTGCTAGGGACATTGTTTTGTCTATGTATCCACACATGTATCTATGTTTTCATTCAATACAATTATAGCATGGATAATAAACGATTATCTTTAAACAGGAAATATAATAATAACTATTTATCATTGCCTCTAGGGCATATTTCCAACACCCTCTCCCCGCCAAACGATCAAGGGACTCCTCAAGCTTCCCGTAGGTGTTGGTTTTCCCCGACATCTTTGGCGCGCCAGGTAGGGGGAGGAGGCGATGATTGAGAGCTTCTTCGCGGATCTAAGAAACTTCCGCATGAGATCTTGGGAAGTGGAACACACCACTACGAACCCTCGAAGCAGGGTGCAACGATGGTTGCTCTACTTCGCCACGACCTCTTGACGCCTCCGCAAGCGCCTCGCTGTGCGAACGTGGGCTAGGGAGGGCGGAGACCTCGAGCCGGCAAGCACCAGGCAGATGTACCACTCCAGGACATTGCGCTGCTGTAGAGGGTGTGTGTGGGGGCTCCGACGAGGCCTCCGACGAATACTCCGGACGACGCACCTCCACAGAGAGGTGCATAACCGTTGAGAATGCGCCTATGGGCCCCGGAACCCTGGCGCGCCCTCCAGCCGAACACTTTCCACCCGGAAGCGTCACGTCTTCGCCAAAGGTACGCTCGGGGGCTCCGCCAGCACGACCAGGCAAAATAGGAAAAGGAATTATACTCCGGCAACCCCCTCCTATACGACAGTCGAGAAACTGTCGGCAAATACCTTGCCGGAGGGGAAGTGGCCGGAAGAGTATAATCTCCTGCTTGCCGGGATCCGAAGCCCCGGCAAAAGACCCAAGCGTCGCAGGGAGAAGTACCATGACACGACAGATAAGTGATAAATATTTCAGATTGAGATTTCAGAGTAGATAGGTTGTTCCCTTTGTGGAAGATCCCGCACCTTGTTTGAGAAACCTGTGCGTAGATGGAACCTTGTGAGGATCAGTGCGCCTTAGTTCTGTTTCGAACTAGTTCAACGACCTGAACGGCCACAAAGCGCCTTCTCACTATTTTGAACCGGTTCAATAGTCTAAGTGGCTACATGGCACCTTATTTCGCCTCGAGCCGCGCTGGACGATCTAATGGTTGCACCGAGTGCGGCAAGGGGCCTTGCCGGTAAGACCCCTCAAGCGAATAGCTAAGGATCCGTTCCTCAAAGCACTAGCGACAGGACCAGTCACGCCGGCAAGCTTCCAGAAGACGCAAAAGGCATATCATACTAGGAGAAGGATCAGACACAAGGGGAACAACATTTTATTCATTTGTTTGAAACAAACTTAGGCATATTACATGAATGATTTTTGCTACTATAACCTATTGCACTGTCTTTTGGCGAGGGACATGCTTGCCGGACAAAAGTTCAAGAAGACAAAAAGCGGCATGACCTGCGGTGCGACCAGTGCTAGCCCATCCTGGACCAGCATTTTGCAACTGAGAACGGGACCCGAAGGGACGATGGGAACAAAGACCAGGCGATCCCGCGGTATGCGGTAGCGTCGGTTCTTCCGGCTCATCAGTCCAGGCCAGGGAGGAGGAGGACCTCAGAATGACGGTGGTGGTTCGACCGACGGACAGTCCGAGGTCAGTTCCTCGTACCTGTAACACCCAAGATTTGAGCTTCAATTTTTTTTCAAAGGAACCTCCTTTTTTCCTTTGGAATCTTGACCCCAAACTTTGGCAGTTTATAGTCCTTAGTATCCTCAACCTATTCTAGCAAAAACTTTGTGAAATCAAGTTTGAAAATTTCAAATTTGGTTTGTCTGAAGTTTGACCCCAGAAACTAATTTTTGATTCAAACCTGCCTTAAACTCCACCAAAAATTCTGAAATTTTTTGTAGCCTATTTTCTTCCAATGAGAGTGCTCCCCTTCATCAAATTCATTTTCTAGCTAAGGTTTTATTTCTGTCGAGAACCTCACGTGCACCTGTCTGAATTTTTTTAGACCAAACTTCACACAGGCGCAACCTTCCCCCCTCGTCGTCAATCTTGCTAGTAGCAGCGAGTTTGCCGTTGCTCCTGTGCCTCGACCCTATCCTCTGTGCCGCCGGAGGGTTGGCCTCTTCCTCACATTGGTTGCTCACCGACAGAGCCGACCAAAGCCCTGGCAGCGGCTCTGCAGCAGCCGCAGCAGCTCCATGCTTCGCTCCTGCGCCGCCCGGCACCGCCCATCGCTCTCGCAGCCTACTCGCGACCACCTGCTCTTGTTCATCCCTGCAAAGCTCGTCGCAATGCCCTTGCAACCCCAGAGCACCATTCCTGCCACCGCAGAGCTCCGTGTTGACCGCATCGTCGCCACGTTTTCCTCGTGCATGACCAAGCCTCCTCGGGTCAAAAATGAGTTCCTCTCAGTGATTATATTCGTCCAGTACCACCTAATCGCCTGCCCAAGCGCCTGCTTTGCCGAAATTCCTCGTCGGAGTAAGGGACAAAGACCCTCCCACGACGTTTATTTATAGAGCCCTTCTTGAGCGCTTCTGAGCTCACCCTCCTCTCTCCCGCGCTCCATCTTCCCCTCCAAGAAGCAGCTGATCCAGGAAGAGGCCCTCGAGGGACCTTCTTCCCCAGCTCCGGCCGCCCATATCCGCTTCAGGATCCGGCTGCTCCCGTGCTGTGTAAGTCGAGGTAGGATCCCCTGAGACCTTCGGTCGCATCCAGGAGCTCCTCCCCTGCTTACCCCGTGCTCGATTTCATCGCAGAGGCCCTCGGTTGTCGATTCCGTCGTGTCATCGGAGTTGCTCGTGATGGAGATCTATCGTCGCCGTCATGAGCCATCCCCCGCCATCCAATCGGCCTCCATCCGTCAGGCCAGTCGATGGTAAGTGCACCCGCACCCCTAGCTCACTCTCCCCCATCCTATCATCGCCAACAATCACCGGAAGCCTCTGGCGCCGGTGAGGAGTTCAAACCTGACAGGTGGGCCTCCCCTGTCAGTCTCTCTCCCCCTCTCCGAAACGTTTTCGTCGAAGGCGTATTCGGCCGAAGCCGTTTTCCTTTCCAGGAAACGCACCCCCTCGGGCGCTTTGGAATCTTTCCAGTCTAGCCCCTGTTTCCTTTGAAACTAATTACAGAACAGTCCCTATTTTTGTTTTGGCTATAACTTTTATTCTACAACTCCTTTTGCAGTGATTGTTTTTGTAAAATGATCCTGATAAGTTCTAGTTTATGTTAACATTTTTATAAAAATATTTCTATACCAGTAGCTAGGCAGTGTATCTTATGTCGTTGTTTGTATTATACCGTAGATTCCGACATCGAGATACCGGACGCCAACTGCACCGAGCTTGATCCCGACTACGTGGAACCAGACAAGCATGTTTGTTACTTTTGGTGTGCTATTTGCTATCATGCTCATATTTATATTTCCAACACCTTCATATTTCATACTTGTTATACATCATCAACAGTGATATAATATGATGAAGGCAAGTGTTTGTTATGAAAGGTTGTGGAATAGCCTACTCATGCGAAACGTGATAGGTTATGGCCTTGTCTTGGCTTGAGCACATTGGTGCTGGTATAAACTTGGTAAACTCTAGTATCGACCTAGATCGAGTCTTGTCCGTGTCATACTTCTTACCGTGCTACCACAGTTCCCTGGATAATGGGTTCGGTATAGTCAGTTGTAGACCTATTATCAGTCACACACCATTAGAGGGACCGGTATGAAGGTATCCATGGCCCTGGACTAAATCTAGTCATCCGGTCAGGGGGCATGGGTGTTTCCGGTCTGGGAACGGAAGGGAGGGCACTCCTCGTAAGCACGCAGTATAAATATTGTTGATCCCATGCTAGTCGAGGTTGGAGCCTCCCCGTCTTATGGTTTTCCTTGGCAGCGTAGTCCGGGTGAATCCGGGCTTCGCGGAGGTAAAGTGGGTGTGTGATGATTCTGAGTGTCCACTTCTAAAATGTCGTACGCGGAATTAGTCATATTGACTATTGAAAACCGTGGACTATGGGTAAAGAGTACACCCTATGCAGAGTCAAAACTATTGAGTAGCCGTGTCCCCGGTCAAGGACATTGTTTGACGAGTCATGTGTCGGTCCTAGAGTCAGTGTTTGGAGTATACGTGTTAAGATTAATAATTGGATGTGGTGAACCATATGATGATGCGGACAGTGTCATATCGTGTATTATTACTCTGGACTAACCCTTATGATTCTCTTTGTTGGATATCCTTGGGACGGTTCTACCTCCTGGATATTCAATATTTTATATAAGCCCTTTATGTGGTGTCGCTGAGATGCCCAACTGTGGCATTGTTTTGTTATTTATTATAATCCCTTTATGTGGTGTCGCTGAGACGCCCGATTGTGCCATTGTTTTGTTATTCATTATAAGCCCTTTATGTGGTGTCGGTGAGACGTCCGACTGCGACATTGTTTTGTTACTCATTTTAAGCCCTTTATGTGGTGTCGTTGAGACGCCCGACTGCAGCATTGTTTTGTTATTCATTATAATCCCTTTATGTGGTGTCGCTGAGACGCCCGACTGCGACATGTCATGTTATTTACTTTTTGCCCTGTATGTGGTGTTGCTCAGACGCTCGACAGTGGTATTTATTTTTCTGCATGGATATCTCGGGAGGACTACCGCCTGATTTATCCACTAAACTATTTACTTTCAGTACGTATATTTTTGCATATAACTTGACTATAACCATGCATCATAAAATGAACTGCATGCATCTCATCTTTTGTGCAAACTGTTTGCGAGTACTTCCCGAAGTACTCACTCGCTTGTTGTTGTGGCCAGATATGGATGAAGGAGACGTTATGGATGAGGAGTTAGATAGCGAGTCCGATGTCTAGAGGAGTCCCAGTCAGTCTTGCGATCTTGGAGTCCGTCGCTGTTTTATTCCACCGCTTCTGCCACCTCGAATAAATCGTTGAGGTTCACTCTGAGGCTTAGCGTGTAGTAGTACTCGTCATGTGACATTACTCTGATGTGACGTGCCCCTTTATTTTTCTCGCGAGCAGTAGAGTCATCCTAAGACCACTGTGACATTTCCATCTATCCTAAGACTTGGATGTGTTGTAATAATTTGTAGAGCGACCCTCGCTCTACTTGTAATATATTGAGTACTACTGGTTTCCTCCATCAAGTTGAGTCCGTTAGTGGGAAATATTTTCTTCACTTTGGACATGAATGGCTGATTTCCAATTAAATCCTTTATTTGGAAACCAGTCGTGACAAACCTGGTACCAGAGCTAGGCTGACTGTAGGAAACCCCTAGGTACGATCGCTGACCAGATTAGTTAGTTTATTGCTTGCTTGTGTTAGCAATTTTCTGTTAGTCAACATATATTTATGTTTTGACTATATGATTTTTTTTGTTTTGTAGATGGATGGCAATGGTTGCCCATCGCAGGTGTTTGCCAATGAGCCAACGGGATTTTCGCGGCTGCTTTCAGTCATCGTGAAGATCGCGATTGGACAAACAGTCCGCACCGAGTACACGTTTTACCGCCACAAGATCAGCGACTCCCTGACTATGCATCAGGCATCGGTGCATTTTATTGGTGCAGAACCAGAGTATCGTCGCCTTCGTTTCGTTGGTAGAGCCATGCCTACGGAGAGGCAGGCTATTCAGATGGCAGCCAGGGAGGCGATTGCTCGTCTCCGGGACACTCTTCCAGCAATGAAGACTCGTCCTTATTATTATCTGCCATGCCACGTGCCGTACATCAGCCACTATGCCTTTGCATGCCCCAGAGGAGAGGAAGATGACACTCTTGGGATGGTCGTGCAGTATGTCCGAGCCTTGGAGTCAGCTTTTGATGGTTTAGTGGATGACTTGGTGGCTGTTCGCATGGAGCACCTTACTCGTCCTCACCACAGGACTGAGCTCCTTCGTCCAGCACCGCCTAGGTCATGCCCGTCTTCTTCTACCTCATGCACTCCACCAGCAGAGCTCCGCCACCAGCTGCCTACCACTAAGGAATTTAACCAAGTTATTGCTTCTGCCCCCATTAGAGCTGTTGTGCCTGTCAATCACGCGCACGCCTCACCGTGTCGTGCAGTTCGCTTAGAGCCAATTGTCACGCCCACGATGCGACCCTATCCTCAATTTGGCACGAGGGCCTCGTCAGGGATAGAAGCGCATCTCTTCGTACCGCAAGAATGGATATCGTTACAAGTACATGTACTGAAAAGAAGATATATACATATATATATATATAGAATCGGCTTACACTCGCCACAAGCTACATCAGAGCCACATCAGTACAATACATAGTCATCATGAATAAGAGCAGGGTCCGACTACGAACGAAAACAAACGAGAAAAGAAGAACGACGTCCATCCTTGCTATCCCAGGTTGCCGGCTTGGAACCCATCCTAGATCGGTGAAGAAGAAGAAGAAGAAGCAATTCCAAATGAACAATCAACGCGCTCGCGTCAAGTAACCTTTACCTGTACCTGCAACTGGTGTGGTAGTATCTGTGAGACATAGGGGACTCAACAATCTCATTTCCAAAGGTATCAAGACTAGCAAAGCTTAATAGGTGAGGTAAGGTTAAGTGGTGAGGTTGCAGCAGCGGCTAAGCATATATTTGGTGGCTAAACTTACGAGTACAAGAATAAAGAGGGGGAAGATCTACACATAGCGGACGTGACTACTGATGATCATATGCATGATCCTGAACACCTACCTACGTCAGACATAACCCCACCGTGTCCTCGATCGGAGAAGAACTCACGAGAGAGACAGTCAAGGTTACGCACACAGTTGGCAAGTTTTAATTAAATTAACTTCAAGTTATCTAGAACTAGTGTTAAACAAAGTTTCCACGTTGCCACATAACCGCGGGTACGGCTTTCCGAAAAGATTTAACCCTGGAGGGGTGCTCCAACTTGTCCATCACAAATTTCCACAAGCCGCATAGAAATCCTCGATCACGACACTCGCGATCTCGTCGGATTCCTTAGTGGAAAACCTCAACTCCGAGATTACCCAAAGCATCACCGGAATCCCAATGCACAAGATATTTCGTCAAAGGTAAAACTAATCCAGCAAGGCCACCTGACTTGTCGACAATCCCGATAGGAGGCACGTATCTCGTTCTCAGGACACGACGGATGGGTCACACCAGGAGAAACCAAACCTCGGGTTGCCCCGCGGTGGCCCCATAGTCTGCCAGTGTGGACCAACACTCATGAGGAGCTCTGGCCCGGGGGTTGATTAAATCATCCTCGGGGTCCGGAAAGTCCCTATGCAATTTTATTAGGTGTTTAGGGAAATATAGTACCAAACTTGGGCCTTGCCAGACCAGCTTTAATCTAAAAGGAATTATCAAGGGGGTCCCCATAACAACCCCGATCGTGTTAGGAGCGCTCAATTATGGAACATAACACCGGTAAACGAAACTAAGGGGGCAAAGGTGGAACAAAACACCAGGCTAGAAAGGCCGAGCCTTCCACCTTTCACCAAGTATATAGGTGCATTAAATTAAATAGCATTTAATAGGGTGATATAACAAGGAACCCATGTTTTCACATGGAAGCAATTGCACCTGCAACTAGCAATGCTAACACATGGTTAAGCAAGCAGTATCATAGCCAATCAGTGGTGTGCTAGGTGGTGAATAGGTTGAAGGTTTTCATGGCATTTGTTCAGAGGCTGATATTTAACATGTGGTAGGCAACGAGACATAAACGATATAAATGGTAAAACTAGAATGGCAATGATAGTAATGATATCTGGGGAAATGGTTATCTTGCCTGAGATCCCGCTTGGAAGAAGAACGACTCCGTGAAGCAAACGAACCGATGTAGTCGAACGGGTCCTCACTTCCGACACACTCACGGAACTCTATCGAGACGGAGGAAACCGGAAACAAGCATCATCACACGATATTCACCACACGATGCACAACACATATGATGCATGAACAGCTGAATACATGCAAGTCACGACATGACAATTCATGACGAACAATCACTACACATTAAATGAAGTTCAATATGCAACGAGTTGCATATTGACGAAACTCCACATACGAGTTACCTAGTTCTATCCCGATTAGGTACACGGCAATATTAAATGTTGTTAACATGGCAAGAGGTGAACCTAACTAGGCATTTTAAATGAGGTCGGAAATGACATATAGCACCTCCGAGACGACCTCACATGTTAATTTACAATTCTGTCCAGATCTGAACTAACACGTTTAATTAGTTGTTAAACAGAAAAATAAATAGGTTCAAGTGATTCTACGCATCGTTACAAGCAATTTACACATAGAGAACATCTCCAACGGAGCAACGGTTCAAAAGATACAAGCACCGCAAGATATGAAGGCATGAATGCAATATGTGTGCAACGACGGTCACGAGCACTTCAAAACATACAACCAGCAAGATAAAATGAAACTACACGAGATTCTAAGCAAGTTTCTTGTAGGACACGGTAAAAACGGAGCTACGGATCAAAAACTATGGGCTAAACAAGAAATCACTACAATCTGCCAAAATCAGCCACATAGCATTTTCTACACCCCAGAACTACGAGCTACACAACTCCGATACACTCAACCAAGGCATGACACGATAAAGGGAAAGAAGCACTACAACAAACAACTAACAACAACTAGCATGGTAGCATGGATTACTAGGAAAAGAAGTCACAAAATGGCTTCTCACAGATAGTTTTAGACTTAGCGAAAATAGCAGTTTATGAAGCTGCAGTTTTTGATCTGAAGGCATATTGACAGCAGCAAAACCATAAGCTACATGACTCCAAATGGCATGAAAATTCACAGCATGCTAGAGAATCCCAAAGACTACAACTAACTCCATTGCATCAACCTCAAAAGAGCTACAGATCAAAAGATCGAAGCAAGACAAGACATCAACAAAATGTAACAGATTCCAGACTTAGAAATATTTCAGCATCCCTAAAACAACACTATTTTCTAGCAAGTAAAGAACAAGCAAACCACACCTAAACATGGATTTCTATTGCCACCAAAATTACCAGGGGCTAGACTAATCATCCAAGGGCAAAACTCTAGTTGACAACTCCTTCAAACGAAGCACGGAATAAATCCTATGAAATAGACAAGAGGGCAACATGACAAAATATCGCGCGAACTAACTTGCTCAAAAGCTAAAACTAATTGCACAGAAAAATCCTATGGATTTTTCTACCCAGAAAACATATAAAACATGTGGGGTTGCACAACAATAATTTCACCACACGTAAATGCGAGATAGTATCCTAAACACGGAAAATAAACTAGCGGCTAAACCCTACATGCAAAAATACCAATGATTACTCTAAAATACATGGCAAAGGGGTTCCTAAAACATGAACATTTCTACTACGACATTCGAGCAATCCGGACACGCACGAGAAAATAAATACGGGACGAATCCTATTGGGACAACACGTAAAACTAAGCATTCTGCACGTCAAACTACGTCAAACAAATATGCAAGTTGTAAAATCATATTCTATGCGCAAAACTACACAAAAACCATATGCTACACATCGCGATCCGACTTATGGAATAAAAGTTACGGGCATTCTAATATATCTATATTTCGTGAAATCTATCTAATTCAAAAACTCCAAATAAACCTGTTGGGGCGAACCCATCTACGGGCCTAAACAGAGGCAACGCAATTTAGCATAATTCGCCACGGCGGGGGATACTCACCTTGGCCATGGGCCAAGTCGGCGGGGTGCTTGGGCCTGTGGAGCGCTGCGGGAGGAAGCCGGCTGCGGGGCTAGTGGGCCGAGGGGAGCTCGGGAGCCCAGGAGCGGTACGCGGGGGCGCTGGCACCTCGTCGTCCTCCCGTCACCTCCTGGGAGCGAGGCCTCGAGGCCATGGCAGCGGGAGTTGACAGCGAGCGGCTCCGGCCAGGGAGGCGAGCAGGCAGGGGAAGGCGGATCCGCGACGGGGATCACCAGATCTGTCCATTCCTGGTGGCAACCGGAGCTCTTGCGACCGGAATGGCGAAGACAGATCGCTGGATCCATGGCGGGGACCTGGTCTCTGGTGCGAGACGGGGGCGCAGCTCCTGGCAGCGAACGGCACGCCACGAGAGGCGCTGGCCGGTGAGGCTAGCCGACGGCAGGTCCGGTGGTCGTCGCGGGGTGGCAGTCCCCCGGCGAGGAACCGGCGGCCACTGGGCGCAGGGGCTCTGGATCGGGGCTCCTCCACGATCTGGAGCTCGGGCAGAGGCGGCTCGCGCGACGGGGACGAACCGGGCTCGGGCGGGCCTGCCGTGGGCTCGCGGGCCCGGCGGTTGCGCAGAGGAGGGAGGGAGGAGAGAGAGTGTGGGTTAGGGTTTCGACGCGGATCCCGAGGTAGGGGAGGAGAGGGGCTGTTAAAATTAACCTCGGGGTCCTATTTATAGACAAATGGGGGCTAGGTTTAGCGAAATTCCGCCCCGGTTTCAACCGCGGGGTCGGATTCGAATAGTTCCGAACGCGGGATGGACTAAGTGGCCGTGTAGAGTAGTTATCTGGAGACGAGAGGGAAAACGGGCGGCACGGCAACGATTTTTAAAACACCGGCAACCGTCCGACGATAGACCGAATACGGTGCCGCTACGGTCGACCGTTCGGGTACCAGACGGACTCCGATTGCGACGAAACTTGACAGGCGGCCTAGCTATATTAAAATAAGACCGCACATCAAATTCCAACCCAATCAGATAAAGTTTTACACACACTTTTGAAAACAAGAATTATACGATGCCGCGGACGCGTGCGAGAGTGGTCGGGCTCAGAACGGACAACGACGAGAACAGGCAACTAACAACGGATGCAAGTTTTGAAAACTGGCGGCAACGGAGATGTCGATGCAATGCAGATGATGCGCATGATGCGATGATGATGCCACAAAATAAAATAGACACACGACGAAAACAGAATAGAAGGGGAATCTTCTGGAACATCGACATCGGCTGTCACAACTCTCCTACACTAGAAGAGGATCTCGCCCCGAGATCCAAGAATGAAAGGGGGAGAGGATGAGAAAGAACAAGAGGTAAAAACTTAGTTGCTTCTTTGACAAACGAGTGAAACCAACGATCCTTTAAGGTTGCAAAGAGATGAGGAATGATATGAGAAACAAGCAAGAATTCACGGAAAATTTCGGCAGCACTTCGGTAGGAAAAGGGGACAAAAAATTCGAAAAGATGGGAGAATTAGAGAAGGTTCATAACAAACAACTAAATAGAACAAGGGAACACCACAATATTCACAGAACAAGATGATAGACCCAAAAGAGGAACATCACAATGCCTCCGGAACAAGGGAATAAAACTAGATCATTGGGAACAAAGAAAGAATAAGAGAATGACAACTATCATCACAAGAATCTTGAAGAACACCTGAGAATGGATTGAAACCTTGATGAACCATTATGAAGGACCTCCGTATACAAATGAACGATGCAAAGATATGAAGGTAGAAAAGAATAAGATTATGACCTTACCAAGATTTAGATGAAGCCTCACAAAGCGATACTTAAAGAACTTGGAACTTCGGAAAAGAAAGATAAGTACTTGAGAAAATAATTTATATCATGAACCACTCCGGAAGAAGAATTGAAATCACTAAGAACAAGAATAAGAATTATGTTATGCTTATCCTTCATCAAGTTTAACTGATGACAAGCAACGGATTTAGCATACAACTTATTATTCTAGAAATGATTGAGGAGATATAAGAGCACAAACTAGAAGAAATGTTGCAAGAAACACCGGTGAGAATTGAAATGAATGAGGCAACCATGAATGAATGGAGATACATGAGAATGAAGAGATCATGAGCCACCTGAGAGAAAACTTGAACAAGGCACCGGATTAACTGAGAGACAAACGAAGAGACAACAATTGAGAAGAATTGAGAACGAAAGCTGAAAGCTGAGAACAAAGAATCTTGTGCAATGATGGCCTTCGGAGGATCGAGAATGAAAAACATCTCAGAATTGCACCGGATAGCAAGAAATGGATTACTCATGATCGGGACAATTCAAGATGATGACACAAGCTGCAATGATGAATCTGCAAGAGAATGAACAAACATTTGAGAGAAACACCCCTTCGAATTTCCAAGCTGAAAATGATGACGAGAAACAACACCAAGGATAACTGAGATACTCCGGAATAAAGAAGAAAGAAAGGTTGAGCCAAAGACGAGAAAGAATTCAAATTGATCTAGAAGAAGGGATATGACTGATGGAAATCATTCTTATGTCATATTTGAAAAGAATTAGAGATCTCCGGAAAAGATTACAAGAGCCAGATAAGATCCTGGGAAAGAACATGTGGGTTATGGTCCCACTCAAAGAAACCACCATTGAAACAATTGCTAACAAAGAAAGATAATGCACCGGTGCAATGAAAACTTGATGAGGTTAAGCACCTCAAAATAATGAAAGATCTGAAAACAAGAAACTCCGAGATATCTTCAACACTCCGGATAGAAAAGAGATGAATGAATAACAAGATAGGCTGAAAAGAATCTCCAACATGGGAAAGAACTACAAGGATGAATAGGATATAATGAACACGGACAACTAAATTGAATTCACCGGAAAAGATAACAAGAGTGAATAAGATGAACATGAAGCTCCTGAGAATCTTCACAATGAATCATCGGATGAGACACGGAAGAAAAGATAGCGGAAGCACAATGAAAAGAAAACTCCTGGATGAAAATTGAATCACTGAGGAAAAGGGTGGGAGGGCGGAAAAAACAAAGACAACCTGGAACAGATGAGACAAACTCCGGTAAGAATAGAGAGAATGATCTGCAAAATTGGAGATGATAGAATCCGCTGAAGAGAAGCACACCGGTTGGATAAAATTGATATGACAACTTCAGTTGACAAGAATTGATAAGACAATTGATTAAGAAAAAGGATTAGCACTCTCATAAGAATATGAGAACACTGCTTAGAAAAGATCTGAAATTACCACTTGACATCGAATCAACTTGAATTACCATATTCAGCAAAACAAAGGATGCGGCTTACAAAACAAGCCAGAACAAACTCATGAGAGAGATTTCCGTTCGATATTTTCGTGGACAGGATCGCACGGGCTCGATCCTTACAGTGGCCATGATGTGCAAGGCAGTGCACACGACATATGAAGCATCCCCGAGTCGTAGCAAGCTACAAGGACTCTTTAAGACACAACGAGAACCGCTGTAAACCGACCGTCAACAAACGAATCCACTAGATGTCGAACCCCAACCTAACATCATGCATTTGTTGGAAGATTGTCCTATAAGTAACTACTTGAATTCCCACCTAAGAATTCCCGAAATTTCTGGTCATGCAATCTGGTACACGGATACAAGGAGTAATATATCACACAACTCCTATACTAACCCGTCCAATGTATCACATCCGTCAACACAAAACCAGAATCTCGGACCTTCATCTACTACAGATCCTCGTGATCACAACGATACAAAGTATGGCAGTACTCCCGAACAATCTGCACCAGTACTGGGGACATCGGGGTTATCTCGCCACTACTAGTATTGAAGCAATTACGAACATCCTTCGTTCTGAGATACTCAGAAATTTGAATGATAACGATGTGCTCGAAAATCCCCTGGATCTCAACTCCCCAGAAGAAATCAAGTCAGACAGGAGGCAACAAGACAAAACTCCGTCACATCGGCATCATATAGATTCCCAAAATATCCGCGTGATCCTAATTTTTTTGAGTGAGAAGAGGAGTAGAATTAAAATATTACGTCAATATTCCTCACGAGAGCATAGAAGAGGAGAAAAAAGAATCCTACTCTCCGATATATAACTAGACTCAAAGCAGTTTTTCACTAGACTCGACTCGGCCAAGTTCGATCAATCAAGGGGGCTCCTAGGTCGGTACTACTCTGATACCAACTTGTCACGCCCACGATGCGACCCTATCCTCAATTTGGCACGAGGGCCTCGTCAGGGATAGAAGCGCATCTCGTCGTGCCGCAAGAATGGATATCGTTACAAGTACATGTACTGAAAAGAAGATATATATATATATATATATAGAATTGGCTTACACTCGCCACAAGCTACATCAGAGTCACATCAGTACAATACATAGTCATCATGAATAAGAGCAGGGTCCGACTACGAACGAAAACAAACGAGAAAAGAAGAACGACGTCCATCCTTGCTATCCCAGGCTGCCGGCCTGGAACCCATCCTAGATCGATGATGAAGAAGAAGAAGAAGCAACTCCAAATGAACAATCAACATGCTCATGTCAAGTAACCTTTACCTGTACCTGCAGCTGGTGTTGTAGTAATCTATGAGCCATAGGGGACTCAACAATCTCATTTCCAAAGGTATCAAGACTAGCAAAGTTTAATAGGTGAGGTAAGGTTACGTGGTGAGGTTGCAGCAGCGGCTAAGCATATATTTGGTGGCTAAACTTACGAGTACCAGAATAAAGAGGGGGAAGATCTACACATAGCGGACATGACTACTGATGATCAAATGAATGATCCTGAACGCCTACCTACGTCAGACATAACCCCACCGTGTCCTCGATCGGAGAAGGAACTCATGAGAGAGACAGTCACGGTTACGCACATAGTTGGCAAGTTTTAATTAAGTTAACTTCAAGTTATCTAGAACTAGTGTTAAACAAAGTTTCCACGTTGCCACATAACCGCGGGCACGTCTTTCCGAAAAGATTTAACCCTGCAGGGGTGCTCCAACTAGTCCATCACAAATTTCCACAAGTCGCATAGAAATCCTCGATCATGACATTCGCGATCTCGTCAGATTCCTTAGTGAAAAACTTCAACTCTGAGATTACCCAAAGCATCACCGGAATCCTGATGCACAAGATATTTCATCAAAGGTAAAACTAATCCAGCAAGGCCACCCACGTGTCGACGATCCCGATAGGAGCCGCGTATCTCGTTCTCAGGACACGACAGATGGGTCACACTAGGAGAAACCAAACCTCAGGTTTCCCCGTGGTGGCCCCGTAGTCTGCCAGTGTGGACCAACACTCATGAGGAGCACTGGCCCGGGGGTTGATTAAATTATTCTCGGGGTCCGGAAAGTCCCTATGCAATTTTATTAGGTGTTTAGGCAAATGTAGTACCAAAGTTGGGCCTTGCCAGACCAGCTTTAATCTAGAACGAATTATCAAGGGGGTCCCCATAACAACCCCGATCGTGTTAGGAGCGCTCAATTATGGAACATGACATCGATAACCGAAACTAAGGGGGCAAAGGTGGAACAAAACACCAGGCTAGAAAGGCCGAGCCTTCCACCTTTTACCAAGTATATAGGTGCATTAAATTAAATAGCATTTAATAGGGTGATATAACAAGGAATCCATGTTTTCACATGGAAGAAACTGCACCTGCAACTAGCAACACTAACACATGGTTAAGCAAGCAGTATCATAGCTAATCAGTGGTTTGCCAGGTGGTGAACAGATTGAAGGTTTTCATGGCATTGTTGAGAGGATGATATTTAACATGTGGTAGGCAACGATACATAAATGATAGAAACGGTAAAACTAGCATGGCAATGATAGTAATGGTATCTGGGTAAATGGTCATCTTGCCTGAGATCCCGCTTGGAAGAAGAACGACTCCGTGAAGCAGACGAACCGATGTCGTCGAACGGGTCCTCACTTCCGACATGATTGCGGAACTCTATCGAGACGGAGGAAACCGGAAACAAGCATCATCACACGATATTCACCACACGATGCGCAACACATATGATGCATGAACAACTGAATACATGCAAGTCACGACGAACAATCACTACACATTAAATGAAGTTCAATATGCAACGAGTTGCATATTGATGAAACTCCACATACAAGTTACTTAGTTCTATCCCGATTAGGTACACATCAATATTAAATGTTGTTAACATGGCAAGAGGTGAAGCATAATTAAACTACCTAACTAGGCATTTTAAATGAGGTCGGAAATGACATATAGCACCTCCGAGACGACCTCACATGTTAATTTACAATTCTGTCCAGATCTGAACTAACACGTTTAATTAGTTGTTAAACAGCAAAACAAATAGGTTCACGTGATTCTACACGTCGTTACAAGCAATTTACACATAGAGAACATCTCCAACGGAGCTACGGTTCAAAAGATACAAACACCGCAAGATATGAAGGCATGAATGCAATATGTGTGCAACGACGGTCACGTGCACTTCAAAACATACAACCAGCAAGATAAAATGAAACTACACGAGATTCTAAGAAAGTTTCATGTAGGACACGATCAAAACGGAGCTACGGATCAGAAACTACGGGATAAACAAGAAATCACTACAATGTGCCAATATCAGCCACATAGCTTTTTCTACACCCCACAATTATGAGCTACACAACTCCGATAAACTCAGCCAAGGCATGACACGATAGAGGGCAAGAAGCACTACAACAAACAACTAACAACAACTAGCATGGGAGCATGGATCACTAGGACAAGAAGTCAGAAAATGGCTTCTCACACACAGTTTCAGACTTAGCGAAAATAGCAGTTTATGAAGCTGCAGTTTTTGATCTGAAGCATGCTAGAGAATCCCAAAGACTACAACTAACTCCATTGCATCAACCTCAAAAGAGCTATAGATCAAAAGATCGAAGCAAAACAAGACAACAACAAAATATAACAGATTCCAGACTTAGAAATATTTCAGCATCCCTAAAACAACACTATTTCCTAGCAAGTAAAGAACAAGCAAACCAAAGCTAAACATGGATTTCTATTGCCACCAAAATTACCAGGGGCTAGACTAATCATCCAATGGCAAAACTCTTGTTGACAACTCCTTCAAACGAAGCACGGAATAAATCCTACAAAATAGACAAGAGGGCAACATGACAAAATATCGCGCGAACTAACTTGCTCAAAAGCTAAAACTAATTGCACAGAAAAATCCTATGGATTTTTCTACCCCGAAAACACATAAAACATGTGGGGTTGCACAACAATAATTTCACCACACGTAAATGCGAGATAATATCCTAAACACGGGAAATAAACTAGCGGCTAAACCCTACATGCAAAAATACCAACGACTACTCTAAAATACATGGCAAAGGGGTTACTAAAACATGAACATTTCTACTACGACATTCGAGCAATCCAGACACGCACGAGAAAGTAAATACGGGATGAATCCTATTGGGACAACACGTAAGACTAAGCATTCGACACGTCAAACTACATCAAACAAATATGCAAGTTGTAAAATCGTATTCTACGCGCAAAACTACACAAAAACCATATGTTACACGTCACGATCCGACTTACGGAATAGAAGTTACGGGCATTGTAATATATCTATATGTCCTGAAATCTATCTAATTCGAAAACTCCAAATAAACCTATTGGGCCGAACCCATCTACGGGCCTAAACAGAGGCATCACAATTTAGCATAATTTGCCACGGCGGGGGATACTCACGTTGGCCATGGGCCAGGTCGGCGGGGTGCTTGGGCCTCTGGAGCACTGCGGGAGGAGGCCGGCTGCGGGGCTAGTGGGCCGAGGGGAGCTCGGGGGCCCAAGAGTGGGACGCGGGGGCGCTGGCACCTCGTCGTCCTCCCGTCACCTCCTGGGAGCGAGGCCTCGAGGCCATGGCGGCGGGAGTGGACGGCGAGCGGCTCCGACCAGGGAGGAGAGCAGGCGGGGGAAGGCGGATCCGCGGCAGGGATCACCGGATTTGTCCATTCCTCGTGGCGGCCGGAGCTCTTGCGACCGGAATGGCGAAGACAGATCGCCGGATCCATGGCGGGGACCTGGTCTGTGGTGCGAGACGGGGGTGCAGCTCCTGGCAGCGAACGACACGCCACGGGAGGCGCTGGCCGACGAGGCTAGCCGACGGCGGGTCCGGTGGCCGTCCCCCGGCGAGGAACCGGCGTCGATGGGGCGCAAGGGTTCTGGATCAGGGCTCCTCCCCGATCTGGAGCTCGGGCAGAGGCGGCTAGCGCGACGGGGACGAACCGGGCTCAAGCGGGCCTGCCGTGGGCTCGCGGGCCCGACGGTTGCGCAGAGGAGGGAGGGAGGAGAGAGAGAGAGAGTGGGTTAGGGTTTCTGCCTGGATCCCGAGGTAGGGGAGGAGCTGTTAAAATTAACATGGGGGTCCTATTTATAGACAAAGGGGGGCTAGGTTTAGCGAAATTCCGCCCCGGTTTGAACCGCGGGGTCGGATTCGAATAGTTCCGAACGCGGGACGGACTAAGTGGCCGTGTAGAGTAGTTATCCAGAGACGAGAGGGAAAACGGGCGACGCGACAACGATTTTTAAAACACCGGCAACCGTCCGATGATAGACCGAATACGGTGCCGCTACGGTCGATCGTTCGGGTACCAGACGGACTCCGATTGCGACGAAACTTGACAGGCGGCCTAGCTATATGAAAATAAGACCGCACGTCAAATTCCAACCCAATCAGAGAAAGTTTTACACACACTTTTGAAAACAAGGATTATACGATGCCGCGGACGCGTGCGAGAGTGGTCGGGCTCAGAACGGACAACCACGAGAACCGGCAACTAACAACGGAAACAAGTTTTGAAAACTGGCGGCAACGGAAATGCCGATGCAATGCAGATGATGCGCATGATGCGTTGATGATGCGATAAAAGAAAATAGACACACGACGAAAACGGAATAGAAGTGGAATCTTCTGGAACGTCGGCATCGGGCTGTCACACCAATAGAGGAGAAAGTGAACTCCCCACCTCCTCATCTGGGACTTACTCTGATTCAGCCGATCCAGGTTCCTTCCGACTCCGCCTAGAGATGGTGAAGCAGATTGCTAGTCCACTTGTATGATATGTATGATATGGATGATGTTGTGCTCGTAGATCGAAGGGAAGTAGTGTGTTGCGTCATCTAGGACAGGAGAAGTGCACTAGCTTAAATAACAAGTGAGGCATACTAGAGTACGACCTGAGTGATATGTATAATTATGATCGATGTATGATGTACCGCGGTCCTTCTCCAAGCATGACAATTATGTTATGAAAAATCTTGCAGTGTTTCCTTGGAAAATGTTTCTAAATTCCTTTCGTTCGAGCTTTATTTTCTTATTGGTTTTTACAACATTAACCCAGCTTTGAGAAAATGAGTCGACCCTGGACACGCTCCATGCCAAGGGACATGGGAGAAAACCAATCCACTAAGACAGGGAACAAATTCACTTAGGGCCAGTCTAGCCAACATGAAAGCAACCCATCACTCTCAGAAGTCTGTCGTTTATATGAGCAGAGCCAACAGCAGCATCATGAAATGATGAATCAACGACGACTCCCACCTCCCGCACTGGCGACTCCATGGCGATCTGGACTTCTAGCCGGCATGCTCCTCCATCACTCGGTGCATCATCTCCAATGCACCTCCACGATTACGTACGTGATTTTTCATGGCTTGCATGGGTGGCTCCACGTTGGATCTGGATTTCTCTCCTGGTGCAACTTTTGCGGATAAAGTTTTCTGCGAGTATGGCTTCTCTGTACATCCGATGCATCGTCGTCGACGTTTCATCATGGTGGTATCTTTTGGTCGTCATACTTTTCGCCTCACTGAGGATTCAGTAGCTGCGGCATTGGAGTCTGCCATTGGGGGTTCCGCCATTGATCTTATGGTGACGAAGATGACGGACTCGGTTTTCTCCTTCTTGGTTTCTTGCAAACAAGTTGGTTTTCATATCTTGGATTTACGTTCTTACAAGTGCTCCAGTTTTAAATGTTTCTTTCATTTATGGGGTAATGGTGGCCCGAATTGGAATCAGGAATTTTCTCTATGGAAGAAACAATGCGATGCTGAATGGGTTTTGGTCAGCCCCTCTAAGCGACGAGCTAGACTAGGTCTGATGGCAATGCATTCCAGGCCAGGAAAATCATGTTTAAAATCTGGCTCATCTACACGTAAGAAGCTCTCTTTTGCAACCCTCCAACAATATGAGGTTTGCAAGGGTTACCGATGTCCTATCATGCAGGATGAACTGTGGACTTTACAAACTGCTGGTTATTCTGTTCCACTGCAGGAGCGTGTCATCATTCGAGCACCACCACCGGTTGAACTCTGGTGGACGACGTCGACACCTGATATTACTTTTGGCACAGTTTGTCAGCCGACGTCATCTCCCGGGTTGCACGGCAAGGAAACAAATATCTCCGTGATTGATGGGATTTCTCCCTCTCATTGCGCTGATTGGGTGCCCCCCACCCTCAAGCAGGATTTCAAAATCTTTGGATTTCTCAGGGATGGATAATTTTTCCTTCGAGCCTGATTCTGCTAAACCTAATGGGCCATCGGTGAGATCTCCTATGATGGGTCCAGAAATTCCTTCCTCGCAAGAAGCCCACCAGCAGTTTGACGAGCTGATCAACGACTTGGTTCAGGAGATATTTTCCTGCACGATCTGCTCTGAACGTGGGCATCTAGCCCCCAACTGCATGTCGTTGATATGCTCCTCCTGCGGCTATGTGGGCCATTCCAAATCTAACTGTGCTTATTTTATGCGTGATAATTGTCTTACTTGGAAACGTAAGAGCCCCACCACCTCCCGTGTCGCCGATTTCCCGGGAACCTCTGTTCTTGGGGAAGCCGCACCGCCTGCCGAACAATTCCTGCCTGTCCTATCGCACTCATCGCCTCCCATGACTCCATCAGAGACACCGCCATTGATGCCTCCTCCACCTGCAACTCTCCTGACATGGCCAACTTCGAGCTCGACCCTGAGCGCTTTGTGTCTCCGGGCCATAACATCATCGACGGAGGCCCTGACTGCCTCCCGCGGACATTCATCACACCGGCAAACCCCATTGCTCGCAGACATGAACAGTACATCATCGCCTAAGTCATGCCTGCCCCCTGCTGATCAAGTTGCTCAGGTACGACAGGAGGTTGTTGATCTTCTCCACAACCTCGGCTTTCATGTCTGCTCTGCTCAACCATGGATAGAGGAGGTAGGTTTATTTGAGATTAGGGATGTTGGAGAGAGCTTTGCTCCTGCTCGGATGGTTCCCCAAGCTATGGGGGACGACCCTTTTGTCAGATGCATGCGACACAATGAGGGAGTAGGATTTAGAGGGGCTGCCGGTTTTCGTCACGGCTGTTTGATGTTTTTAGGCGTTCCTCTGGATTACCGCAATACTAATGATCTCCGGGCTGCGGTTAATACTTTTGGGGAATTTCATCATTGGGTCAGTGATGACCCATATCTTCTCTGTTCCATCGTCTTTGCATTGTTCCCAGATGATAATATGGTGCCCCCCAGTGTCACTTTTTTGGAATATGCTGCTTGGGGTGGGGCGAGGGTTTCTTGGTCTGCACCTCTGTTCATCTTGGGTGCTGGTTTTGCTGAGCAAATGCCCAATGATGAGGATCCTATACCCCTTGATGGCAATCCCCATCCAGTGCCAGGACAGGTGGAGCAGAACAACATGTTATTCGCTCTTCCGCCATACCCAGCGCTGGGCTGGAATGTTGTGCCACCACCACCACCATACCCAATGCCTGAGCCGCCGTCTCAACACGATGATGGCGGTTGGGGTTGGCCCCCTAAAGCTCGTGTGGAGGAACCTGCTGCTCCAGAACAAGACCAGGAGTCCATGGTTGTTGATCAACCAACTTCTTCTGACTCTGTTCAGGAGGTTGTGGTGGTTGATCCTCAAGCGGCTAATGATGAAGCTGATGCAGAAGATGATGCTGCAGGAGAGGAGGCGGCTGATGATGATGCTGTGGCCGCTCCTGCCGCTCCTAATGGGGGCAATGCTGTTGCGGAGGAGGCTGTCGGAGACATGGCCCCTCAGGAGCAGGATGCTGAGGCGGAAGCTGAGGATTTCAATCCTCTGGCGATTGTTCCTTACCAGCAGCCCCTGTTCTGATCTGATCAGCTGATGATCGGAGCAGTTCGGGTGGCCTATGGACCTCCGCTACCGCCGGCCGTCTCTTGGACACGCTCCTTTCAAGCGCTAATAGGGGTTTTCACCTTCAAGGATGTTCATCGTCACCTCACCATGCCTGCGGCCATGCCAATTGTGCTTCCCAAACGCTCCTGGTCATTGGCTTTTGATAAAGATAGCACCGAACCTCGCATCGTCTACCACGAGAACAACCCTGTTCCGGCTCCTGAGGTAACGGCTTCATCTAACAGCTCTGCTCCATCAGGTGAATTGTTCTCCTTTGTGACTCCGACTACACCGAAGCGGGGGCCGCGCAAGAAGGCCACACCCATTGTGGACTCCTAGGTACGTCACTATACAAAGGGGGTCAATCAAGAGGGATGGTTTCAAGCCGGTGCTGCAGGATCTTTCGATGCATGTGCCCAAGAAGAGGAAGCCGAGAGAAAAACCCCTGGACACCCCGGAGGTTCAGGCAGTGCCTTCTTCATCTCACGAGGAGGCTCTCCCACCTGTGACGCCTATGCGTGTGATTCAGGCGGTGGGACACAGCCTTGGCATTGCACCAGAGAAGCTGTGAGAGAATCGTCTTATGGAGGATCCTGATGTTCCCAAGCCTACACCTTCTGATGATTAAACTACGTCTCATGTATCTATGTTCTTATTGCTGTCCGGTTTATTTTGCTACCGCTGGATGTGTTTCACGGCCGTCAGAACTTTGGATGTGTGGGTTATTATGTAACTCAGCTTTTACTTCTTTACATACTTGCTATGGATAGTCGATCTACGAGCAGCTGGCGTGTTCTTTGCTGGAATGTGCGTGGTGTAAATTCCAATTCACGACAAAGAGCGGTTAGAAACAAAATTGATGAAAGCATGGCTACGGTTGTTTGTCTTCAAGAACCAAAATGCAACATATTGACTTTCAACTTGTTAGGAGGTTTTGCCCCAAAAGATTTTATCAATTTGCTTACATCCCCTCGCATGGCGCCTCTGGTGGATTGATTACCCTTTGGAACTCATCAGTTTTAACTGGCACTCTGGTTGAAATGCAGAATTTTGGCTTAATTGTGTCATTCACCTCCAATCACACATGTAAGGCCTGGACTCTGGTAAATGTATATGGCCCTTGTCAAGGAGAAGCTCGATACCAATTTGTCAGTTGGTTATACCATCTTAATATTCGTGCGAATGATGATTTGATGCTGCTTGGAGATTTCAGTTTTATTCGATCCCCTTCCAATAGAAATCTCCCTGGTGCTGATGTGAATGACATGTTCATTTTTAATGAGATCATTGGCCACCCGGGTCTTCTGGAATTGCCCCTCAAAGGTAGGTCTTTCACTTGGTCCAACATGCAAGTTTCACCCCTCCTGGAGCAACTGGATTGGTTCTTCACTTCTGCTAATTGGATATCTTCCTATCCGCTAACTCAAGTCCTGCCTTTAGCAAAGTCTGCATCTGATCATGTTCCCTGTATGGTGACAGTCAACACCTCCATCCCTAAATGTAACCTTTTCAGGTTTGGGAATTATTGGGTTGAGATGGATGGTTTTCTGGAATGTGTACAACAGTCTTGGCAGACCCCTTCCAGGAAAGGTCACATCTCTGCCATCATCATGGATAAGTTTAAACACGTGAGGCAGACCCTGAAGAGATGGCAGACTGGTCTTTCCAAACTAAAAACACTTATTAATAAGTGCAATCAGGTGGTGCTATGTCTGGATGACCTTGAGGAGCTCAGACCACTTTTTAGACCTGAAGCTAATTTCAGGCTGATTGTCAGACTTCATCTAGATCATCTGCTGCATTTGCAATTCTTGTACTGGAAAAAGAGAGCTACCATCAGGTTCATCAAGGTGGGAGAGGAAAATACTATTTTTTTTCATGCCATGGCTATTGAAAGATACAGAAGAAACTCCATATCATCTCTTCGGTTGGAGGATGGCTCTGTTATCACTGATCATGAGCAGATTGCTGGATTCTTTTGGTCTTCCTTCAAAAACAGAATGGGTTCTTATCAAGGAATCAACTTGACATTTGATCTACAGTATCTCATTCCAAGAGTGGATGGGCTTGATGTTTTAACACTGCCTTTCACCAATGAAGAAATGGATAGGAGTGTCAAAGAAATGCCCATTGATAAGGTACCTGGTCCAGATGGTTTCAGTGGTCTTTTTTTCAAGAAATGCTGGCATATCATCCGTTCTGATTTCTATCAATTTGCAGCTGACTTTCATGCAGGGATTGCCAAATTGGAAAATATGAACTCCTCCTATATCACTTTGATACCCAAAAAGAGATCCCCTGAACAAGTTGGTGATTTCAGACATATCTCCCTGACAGGTATGGGTCTTAAATTCCTCTCCAAGATGATTGCAAACAGGCTGGAGTTGCATATCATGAAATGTATCCATACAAATTAGTATGGTTTCATCAAGTCCAGAACCATACAAGATTGTGTTGGATGGACCTTGAAATATTTGTATCAATGTCACCAATCCAAACAACCAATTGTCATCCTCAAGCTTGATTTTGAAAAGGCTTTTGACTCTGTGGAACATGAATTTATATTTCAGATCCTCAAGCACAAAGGTTTCAATGATAAGTGAATTTTATGGACACAGCGGCTGCACAGTTCTGGTTCCTCCTCTGTCCTTCTCAATGGAGTCCCTGGTAAAAAATTATGTGCAAAAAAGGGGTCAGGCAAGGAGATCCCATGTCCCCTCTCCTTTTTGCCTTTGCTGCTGATTTTCTCCAAACATTGGTCAATCAGTTGTTGCATGATGGCCTCATCCAGGTGCCAATACCCTGCCATGACAAAGACTTTCCAATTGTTCAATATGCAGATGACACACTCATCATTTTGCCTGTTGTTGAGTCTCAGCTACTAGAGTTCAAAAAGATGCTCCTGCTTTTTTCCCAATCCACACGTCTTCAAGTAAACTATCACAAGTGTGCTTTGCTGCCCATTAACATTGATCAGGCACAGCTTCAGACACTTGCTGACTCTATTGGTTGTAAGGTTGGATCTTTACCTTTCACCTATCTTGGTTTGCCTGTTGGGACAACAAGACCAGGAATTATTGATCTAATGCCCTTGGTTGACAATATGGAAAGGGGACTTTATGCTAGCTCCTCCTTCCTGGCTCAGGGGGGGGGGGAGATTACAATACCTAAATTCTGCCTTGTCCTCTGTTCCCATATTTTTCCTCTGCAGTTTGGATATACCACCAGGGATTCTTAAACAGTTGGAAAGGATACAGAGACAGTGTTTGTGGAGGAAAAATGGACAAGACCATGCCCCTTCCCTTGCTGCTTGGAATTTAGTATGCAGAAAAAAAATGAAGGGGGGTTTCGGCATCATGAATCTGTCTATCTAGAATGAAGCCCTCTTGCTTAAACATGCAGATAAGTTCTTAAACAAGGTTGATGTACCCTGGGTGCACTTAATCTGGAACACATATTATCATACCACAGTTCCTCAGGGAACCACACTCTGTGGCTCCTTTTGGTGGAAGGATATCAGCAAAAAACTGGATAACTACAGAGCTGTCACATATGTACAACCCAACAGGGGAGACACTTTTCTCTTTTGGTCAGACTCCTGGGCAGTAGGAGATTTTACAATGCCTCTAGCTATTAGGTTCCAAATATTGTTCTCCTTTATCATTGACACTTTCTGCACTGCTGAGGAAGTGTTCAAGGCTCATCAAGCTGGCACTTTGATCAATATGTTTCACCTGCCTCTATCTGATAGGGCCCATCAAGAGTTGGATTCAGTCACCTCTTTAATTCAGAATCTTGATAATGATCCGACCTGCAAAGATATCTGGGTGTGGAATAGTGATGGTAAATTTGATACTGCCAAAAAAATATTATGTTCATGTGCACCTGCCCATTATTCCCAACCCACTTCTTGGATGGATATGGAAAAGTTGTTGCACAATGAAAATCAAGATGCTTGCCTGGATGCTCATTATGGACAGGCTCAACACACAAGACATGCTGGAAAGAAGGCACTGGAAGGTGTGTGAGTCAAATCTGTGTATTCTTTGTCATGCTATAATCAAAGAAGATAGAGATCATCTCTTCTCTAACTGCCTCTTCAGCAGCAGGGTTTGGACTTATCTCCAGATCTCATGGCGGGGTAATTCTATGTGGACCACTTCACTGTCAGCCAGAAAGGAGTTTCATCATCCTTTTTTCACTGAAGTTGTGTTTACTGCCTGCTGGAATATTTGAACAGTTCGGAATGCCAGGATATTCAACCATGAGAGACCATGCTTCAGTAAATGGAAATATGGTTTCATTCATGATATATCCCTTTTAGCTCACATGATTAAGGCTAGTTTTAGGGATGATTTACTTAAGTGGATAGCTTTCTTACCTCCTTGAGGTTTGTACCCTTCTCATCCCCTCCTCATTTGTACATCCCAACCCCTCTCATGTACATATAATCTATTAATGGAATAAAATAAAAGTTGTGGGGTGTTTCCCTACAGTAGCTTGTCAAAAAAATGAACATGGGAAATCAACGTGGTCCTCATCCACAACACTCCCAACTGGTTGAGCTAAAAAAGACACGTCCGCCAACATTTTCACATAGAGACAAACCAATGGAAGCATACGATTGGCTACGGGACTTTGAGAGAAAGATGACAATTTCACAATGTTCAGATCATGAGAAAGTATCGTACGCTCCCCACTATTTAACTGGAGCCGCAACTTCGTGGTGGGAAAACATCCTCCGCGTACATCCAGATGAGAACAATATCACTTGGGCTGAATTTAAAGAAAGTTTCCGTGGAGCGCACATACCCAACAGTGTTATGAAAATAAAGAAGAAATAATTTGAAGGCCTGAAGCAACGGAGTTCCAGCGTGATGGAGTACCTGGATCAGTATAATCAACTGTCCCGATACGCAAGTGAAGACTACAAGACTGAGGAAAGGATGGAGAAGTTCCTGGATGGACTTGCTCTAGCATTAAAGTGCCAACTGGTTGTCCACACGTTTCCAGATTTTAAGACACTAGTTGACAAAGCCATTATGCTAGAAGCTGAACGTCGCAGCCTGGATGACATCCGCAAACGCCATCGTAATAACTCTACCCCAGTACACAACACCAGGCACAAGACAGAGGACTCAAAGACTCAAGCCCCGTGTACCTCAGCACCAACCACTAGATTCAACAACAACTCTTACGTGAGGAACAAAGATTTTACTCCCCGTACTAGCATCACTTCTTTTGCATGTGGAGAAAGAGGACACTACGCTCGACAATGCCCAAAGGCCGGAAATGGTGCAGCCAAGACCAACACTTCCAACTTTGACTCAGTACCAAAGCGCAACAACTTCAACCCCAATAACAATCACCAGAAGGGTCACGTGAATCTTGTCGCCAAGGAAGATGCCATGAATGCACCAGATATTGTACTCGGTAAGTTTCCTGTCAACAAAATTCCTGCCATGGTTTTTTTTATTCTGGAGCTTCCCACTCGTTCATTTCGAAAAGATTTGTTTCGAAACACAACTTTTCAACCCTCCCCTTGGAAAAATCAATGACTATCAAGTCCCCGGGAGTACAACAGACTACTCAGGAATATTGCAAGAATGTTACCGTTGAAGTCAAAGAATTGGTGTTTTGGGCAAATCTTATTGTTATCGAAAGTAACACAATGGATATTATCTTGGGTATGGACTGGTTAAACACCAACAAGGGATTCAATGATTGCTTTAATCGGACGGTCACCCTCACTCATCACCAAGGTAAAAAGGTAACTATCGCAGCCCTACGAAGGGGAAAGTAAAGCAAGGCAAGGTTAAACCAAACAGAAGCCAGTAAATTGAAAGATGTTGCAGTAGTATGTGAATTTCCAGATGTATTTCCTGATGAACTACCAGGTATGCCACCAGACAGAGAGATATAATTTGTCATCGAGCTTGAACCCGGTAAAAACCCAATATATAAGTAGCCGTACCGCATGGCACCAACTGAGTTAGTCGAGCTCAAGAAACAGATTAAGGAACTATTGGACAAAGGATACATCAGACCCAATTCTTCACCTTGGGGATCACGAGTACTTTTTTCTAAGAAGAGAGATGGAACGCTAAGGCTATACATTGATTATCGAGCACTCAATTTGGCCACTATAAAAAACAAGTACCCATTACCAAGAATAAACGATTTGTTCGATCAATTAGCTCATGCTAAAGTATTTTCAAAGATTGACTTGAGGTCTGGATATCATCAACTCAAGATCCACCCAAAAGACATTCCAAAGACATCCTTTACCTCAAGATACGGACTGTACAAGTTTACAGTAATGCTTTTCAGACTAACCAACGCACCAGCTTACTTCGTACATCTGATGAACAAAGTATTCATGAAGTATATGGATAAGTTTGTCGTAGTCTTCATCGACGACATACTTGTCTACTCAGAAAATCCCGAAGAACATGCGGAACACCTAAGAATTGTATTGGGAGAACTCCGCAAGCATCAACTATACGCGAAATTTAGCAAGTGCGAATTTTGGCTTAAGCAGGTCGGATTTTTGGGACACGTGATGACGCAAGAAGGCATAGCCGTGGATCCAGAAAAGGTCAAGGCAGTAAGCGAATGGCCGCAGCCAGCTAATGTGACAGACATCCGGAGTTTCCTTGGATTAGCAGGATATTATCGGAGGTTCATTGAAAACTTTTCTACTATTGCGCGACCTACGACCCAGTTACTTAAGAAAGAAAGGAAATTTGAATGGACCGAAGCTTGTGAGAAATGTTTCCAAGAACTGAAGAAGAGATTGACTACAACCCGAGTACTAATTGTGCCTGACTTAAACAAGCATTTTGAAATATACTGTAATGCCTCCAGAAAAGGCCTCGGATGCATACTCATGCAAGAAAGGAAAGTGGTTGCTTATGCTTCACGACAACTCAGACGTCACGAAGAGAACTATCCTACTCACGATTTGGAATTGGCCACTGTGATTCATGTTCTCAAGGAATGGAGGCATTTTCTTCTTGGAAATCGTTGTGAAATATATACGGACCATAAGAGCCTCAAGTATATTTTCACACAGCCGGATCTCAACCTACGACAATGAAGATGGTTGGAATTAATTAAGGATTATGACGTGGGCATCCAGTACCACCCGGGTAAGGCTAAGTAGTAGCAGACGCTCTCAGTCGGAACCCCGCCTCAGGCAAGAAGCCCATGCCAAAGATGAGACCTGATCTTGAAAAAGAGTTAGCTCTGTTAATCCCGCTCCTCATTCTAGAAGGTACAGTGGCACAACTTGAACTGCAACCCACCTTGGACAGGAATATCAAGGAAGCTCAGAAAGGTCACCCCAGCATTGAGGGCATAAAGAAAAAGATGGACCTCGGGAAGGCCCCCCCGAGTTTATTATTTATTAGCAAGGAACTCTGTGGTATAGAGATCGACTATGCGTACCCAACCAAGAGAACCTCAAAACTCAAATCATGGAGGAAGCCCACAACGTGCCCTATTCTATTCACGCCGAAGGCACAAAAATGTTCAAGGACCTCCAGACCGAATATTGGTGGCACGAAATGAAGAGAGATATTGCCTCTTTCATCGCTCGTTGTGACTCGTGCCAACGAATCAAGGTAGAACATCAGAAGCCAGCAGGGCTATTACAACCTATGAAGGTACCCGAATGGAAGTGGGATGAGGTAGGAACGGATTTTATTGTTGGACTACCCCGGTCCCGACATAGGCATGATGCTATATGGGTGATTACTGATAGACTCACCAAAGTGGCTCACTTCATACCAGTCAAGACCACATACTCCACCCAGAAGCTAGCAATACTATATCTTGCCCGCATTGTGTGTCTTCATGGAGTACCCAAGACTATCGTATCTGATAGATGTACCCAATTTACCTCGAGATTTTGGGATTATCTGCAACAAGCCTTGGGAACACAGCTAGTATTCAACACGGCGTATCACCCTCAGACGGGAGGACTAACTAAGCGTATAAGCCAGATCCTCGAAGACATGCTTAGAGCTTGTGTACTCACATATGGGAACAGTTGGGAAGACAACTTGCCCTACGCCAAGTTTTCTTACAACAACAGTTATCAAGCAAGTCTGGATATGTCACCTTTTGAAGCCTTATACGAAAGACGATGTCGTACCCCTCTAAATTGGTCAGAGACCGGAGATAGCCGCATCTTCGGACCATAGTTTCTCCAAGAGGCCGAGGACAAGGTGAAAGTCATAAGAGAGAAACTCAAGACAGCTCAAAGCCGTCAGAAAAGCTACTATGATAAAAACACTGGGATGTCGGCTTCGACCCCAATGATTATGTATACCTTAAGGTATCTCCCATGAGAGTACTGCAGAGATTCAAAGTCAAAGGCAAACTTGCACCTTGCTTCATCGGACCATTCCACATTATTGCTCGTAAAGGACAAGTTGCCTATCAACTGGACCTACCAACAAAATTGTCACACGTACATGATGTGTTCCACATATCTCAGCTAAGGAAGTGTGTGAGGAACCCCGAGCAACAAGTAGCTCATGATAACATAGAAGTGCAACCGGATCTATCCTATTAGGAACACCCCGTAAGGATATTAGAGGAATCAGAAAGAAGGACTCGACAGAAGGTCACCAAGATATTCACAGTAGAGTGGAGTAACCACTAAGAGGATGAAGCCACATGGGAAAGAGAGGATTACCTACGGAAGGAGCAACCACAACTTCTTGAGGAATAGCTTAAATCTCGGGGACGATATTTTTCTTAAGGGGGTAGGTGTTGTAACACCCAAGATTTTTCAACTTTTATTTTCAGGTTTTCCTTGGATTTTTTAAATTTTTTTTTACTTGACAAGAACTTGAAAGTTTTCTTGGTAATCTCCATGAGAGAAATCTTTTTGAGCTTCTTCTCCACCAAACAAATTTAGAAATATTCTCATGGCCTTTCTCATAAATGAAATGGGTAAAAGAATATTTCTTTTATTCTTAAACTAGATTCCTTTTATTTATTTTTTGGATTTCTTCATAGGCTTATTTATTAATTCTTCAAAAAGAATTAATCAACATTCTGTTTTTAATTATTTTTACTCCTCTCCTCATCCCCGAGCTTATTTTTTTGAAAGTTTTCCAAAGATTTAGAAGGGTTGGATCACCCCAATTATTTTTATTGCTAAAATGGGAAATTCTGTAATTAGTACGAGCTTTTTTTTTTCAAAGGAACCTCCTTTTTTCCTTTGGAATCTTGACCCCAAACTTTGGCAGTTTGTAGTCCTTAGTATCCTCAACCTATTCCAGCAAAAACTTTGGGACATCAAGTTTGAAAATTTCAAATTTGGTTTGACTGAAGTTTGACCCCAGAAACTCATTTTTGATTCAAACCTGCCTTAAACTCCACGAAAAATTGTGAAAAGTTTTGCAGCCTACTTTCTTCCAATGTGAGTGCTCCCCTCAAAATTTCAGCATCAAATTCATTTTCTAGCTAAGGTTTTCTTTCTGTCGAGCACCTCACCTACACCTGTCTGAAACTGTCTGAATTTATTTCAAACCAAACTTCACACATGCGCAACCTTCCCCCCCTCGTTGTCAATCTCGCCAGTAGTAGCGAGTTTGCCATCGCTCCTGTGCCTCGATCCTATCCTCTGTGCCGCCGGAGGCTTGGCCTCTTCCTCGCGATGGTAGCTCACCGACAGAGCCAACCAAAGCACTGGAAGCGGCTCTGCAACAGCCGCAGTAGCTCCATGCTTCGCTCCGGTGCCGCCCGGCACCGCCCATCGCTCTGGCAGCCTCCTCGCAACCACCTGCTCTGGTTCAGCCCCGCAAAGCTCGTCGCAATGCACCTGTAACTCGAGAGCACCATTCCTGCAGCCGCAGAGCTCCGTGTTGACTGCATCGTCGCCACATTCTTCTTGTGCATGACCAAGCCTCCTCGGGTCAAAAATGAGTTCCTCTTAGTGATTAGGTTCGTCTAGTACCACCTAATCGCCTGCCCAAGCGCGTGCTTCGCCGGAATTTCTCGTTGGAGTAATGGTCGAAGCCCCTCCCGCGGCGCCTATTTATAGAGCCCTTCCCCAGCGGTTCTGAGCTCACCCTCCTCTCTCCCGCGCTCCATCTTCCCCTCCAGGAAGCAGCCGATCCAAGAAGAGGCCCTCGAGGGACCTTTTTCCCCAGCTCCGGCCGCCCAGATTCGCTTCGGGATCCAGACGCTCCCGTGCTTTGTAAGTCGACGTAGGATCCCGTGAGACCTTCGGTCGCATCCAGGAGCTCCTCCCCTGCTTACCCCGTGCTCGATTTCATCGCAGAGGCCCTCGGTTGTCCATTTCGTCGTGTCACTGGAGTTGTTGCCGTCGGAGATCTGCTGCCGCCGTCGTGAGCCATCCCCCGCCATCCAATCGGCCTCCATCCGTCATGCGAGTCGACGATAAGTGCACCCGCACCCCTAGCTCGCTCTCTCCCCCCCCTATCGTCGCCAATGATTACCAGCAGCCTCTGGCGCCGGTGAGGAGTTCAAACCCGACAGGTGGGCCTTCCCTATCAGTCTCTCTCCCCCTCTCCAGAATGTTTTTGTCGAAGGACTTTCGGCCGAAGCCGTTTTCCTTTCTGGGAAACGCACCCCCTCGGGAGCTTTGGAATCTTTCCAGTCTAGCCCCTGTTTCCTTTGAAACTAATTACAGAACAGTCCCTAGTTTTGTTTTGGCTATTACTTTTACTCTGTAACTCCTTTTGCAGTGATTCTTTTTGCAAAATGATCCTGATAAGGTCTAGTTGATTTTAAGATTTTTCTAAAAATATTTATGTACCAGTAGCTAGGCAGTGTAGCTTATGTCGTTGTTTGTATTATACCGTAGACTCCGACACCGAGATACCGGACGCCAACTGCACCGAGCTTGATCCCGACTACGTGGAACCAGGCAAGCATGATTGTTACTTTTGGTGTGCTGTTTGATATCATGCTCATTTTTATATTTCCAAAACCTTGCATATTTCATACTTGTTATACATAATCAACAGTGATATAATATGATGAAGGCAAGTGATGGTTATGGAAGGTTATGGAATAGCCTAGTCACGCGGAACGTGATAGGTTACGGCCTTGTCTTGGCTTGAGCACATTGGTGCTGGTATAAATTTGGTAAACTCCAGTATCGACCTAGATCGAGTCTTGTCTGTGTCATACTTCTTACCGAGCTACCATAGTTCCCTGGATAATGGGTTCGGTATAGTCAGTTGTAGACCTATTATCAGTCACACACCATTTGAGGGACCGGTTTGAAGGTATCCATGAACCTGGACTAAATCCAGTCATCCGGTCAGGGGGCATGGTGTTTCCGGTCTGGGACCGGAAGGGAGGGCACTCCCCGTAAGCGCGCGGTATAAATATTGTTGATCCCATGCTAGTCGAGGACGGAGCCTCCCTGTCTTATGGTTTTACCTTGACACCGTAGTCTGGATGAATTCGGGCTTCGCGGAGGTAAAGTGGGTGTGTGATGATTCTGAGTGTCCACTTCTAAAATACCGTACGCGGAATTAGTCATATTGACTATTGAAAACCGTGGACTATGGGTAAAGAGTACACCCTCTGCAGAGTCAAAACTATTCGAGTAGCAGTGTCCCCGGTCAAGGACGTTGTGTGACGAGTCAAGTGTCGGTCCTAGAGTCGGTCTTTGGAGTATACGTGTTAAGACTAATAATTGGATGTGGTGAACCATATGATAATGCGGGACATTATCATATCGTGTATTATTACTCTGGACTAACCCTTATGATTCTCTTTGTTGGATATCCTTGGGACGGTTCTACCTCCTGGATATTCAATATTTTATATAAGCCCTTTATGTGGTGTCGCTGAGACGCCCGACCGTGGCATTGTTTTGTTATTTATTATAAGCCCTTTATGTGGTGTTGCTGAGACGCCGGATCGTGGCATTGTTTTGTTATTCATTATAAGCCCTTTACGTGGTGTCACTGAGACGCCCGACTGCGGCATTGTTCTGTTATTCATTTTAAGCCCTTTATCTGGTGTCGCTGAGACGCCCGACTGCGTCATTGTTTTGTTATTCATTATAAGCCCTTCATGTGGTGTCGCTGAGACGCCCGACTGCGGCATGTTATGTTATTTACTTTTTGCCCTGTATGTGGTGTTGCTCAGACGCCCGACAGTGGTATTTATTTTTCTGCATGGATATCTCGGGAGGACTACCGCCTGATTTATCCACTAACATATTTACTTTTAGTATGTATATTTTTGCATATAAGTGACTATAACCATGCATAATAAAATGAACTGCATGCATCTCATCTTTTGTGCAAACTGTTTGCGAGTACTTCCCAGAATACTCACTAGCTTGTTGTTGTGGCCAGCTATGGATGAAGGAGACCTCTTGGATGAGGAGTTCGATAGAGAGTCCGATGTCTAGAGGAGTCCCAGTCAGTCTTGCGATCTTGGAGTCCGTCGCTGTTTTATTCCACCGCTTCCGCCACCTCGAATAAATCGTTGAGCTTCACTCTGAGGCTTAGCGCGTAGTAGTACTCATCATGTCACATTACTCTGATGTGATGTGCCCCTTTATTTTTCTCGCGAGCAGTAGAGTCACCCTAAGACCACTGTAACATTTCCATCTATCCTAAGACTTGGATGTGTTGTAATAATTTGTAGAGCCACCCTCGCTCTACTTGTAATATATTGAGTACTACTGGTTTTCTGCATCAAGTTGAGTCCGTCAGTGGGAAATATTTTTTTCACTCTCGACACGTGTGGGGACCCCGACTAGCAAGTCGAGTTCGCCGTGCCTAGTGACCCAAAGGATCAATGTTCACTGAACACAGATACTGAATAATAGAGTCTTACATCCAAGTACCAAATTATTACATCAAATGACCAGAAGGTCGGGTTCAAGAGCAAGGCCTAAAGCCAAATAAAGGGATACATCGAGTAGCGGAAACTCGTAAGGGCTAAGCGGTGCCCATGCCATCAAGCCTACACCGACAGGCATTCTGACTCGGAAGCGTCCTAGATCGCAGGTCCGTCTCCGACGGCGTACTCATCGCCAAACTCCGGTCCTTCCATGTCTGGTCAATAACATAACCAGTGGCAAGCCAATGAGTACTTTGAATGTACTCGCAAACAGCCCATGATGTAAATGGTAATGAATAACATTGACAGTTATCTTGAGTGGAATGCGATGAGGTGGTATGATCATGTATATGCATTAGGTTAAAGAATTACTTGTGAATAATAGGTTACAGATATTGAAATATCCGTAAAGGGTTGAACACACCGGGTTCACCCTGTATGCCAAGTCATCAGACTTGTCATAATCTCAAGGTATTAATGAGGGCTAAACCATCCGGGTTTACCCTATATGTCAAGTCACCGAACTTGATCATATCATTGTGATCTATCATGATTATAATGACACCTTTTAACACCACACACACACACACACTTTTTCTCACACTTGGTTATGCGGAAAGGCTGGACGTAGTTTAAGCAGCAGCACCCAACTGTCCTTGACCGTGGACACGGCTATTCGAATAGTTTACACTCTGTAGAGGTAGTACGCTGGACCCACGAGAAACGGAATACTTCCGTGTCATCCACGACTCGCGGTATATCACATATACCCGAGGTAAGTATCCGATCATCATCTTTCCCCTGACGATACTAGACAAAGAGGTCCACTCGATTGGTACCCAGCCCACATGTTGTACGTCTTACGAGCACCGACTCTGGACCGTATGAACCATGCAGGGACCAACGGTGTGCCTGGAACTCATAATAATGGCATAGTCGTCCTACCTGGCACGACCCCATCACGAGAGTGACACCGATCACTCCCGCCACTAGTAATGTGGCTCTTTGCTAGTACCGACCAGAGTAATCAACAAAGCCCCGTCCCATAAAGGGGTATCGTGGTCGTACTGGGTAAGGTTGGGAAGGTCGACACATCATAAATCTAATCCATTTCCGAAACCATACTCACACCAAAATCACCGGTGCATCACTTCACCAAAAGTGATCACCAACTCATCATCACCCTCGGGCATTAGTGGGACCCGACGGGGTTTTCATAAACTCTTTATTTAACTCAACATCATGTTCATGATAAAATGCTCTATTATTACTTGTCAACATGATAATGTCATGATAAAATCATGACCCTCACGGGGTCAAGCTCAATGCAGTGATTCTACTCTACTAGCCAACATGACAGTAGCATAATCCTCGTAGATGGTAGGATCAAGCTCATCATGTTTGTGCTCCGAGGAGCCATGTGAATATCACTACTATAAATGCAAGTGCTTCAAAGAAGCCTTCGGTACCATCACATCGGTGATGAACTGGCATCGTGATCACATGCAACGGAAAATACTTGCTATTCTAGCATGCATCATTTTATTTACTTAAGTCATGGCAAAAGGTCTGCTTGCCTTGGTCAGCTAGGTATCCGGGGTCTTTGAGGTCTTCTGCTCCGGATCCTCCGTCACTCGGTAACTCTACCGTCGAGAAAGGAATAAATAAATACTAGCTTTTACTAAAACAGTTCACAAAGTGCTTTTAAAAGATGTTGCAAGGCTTGAATAAATTCAGGTTATTATTTTGAAAAATGTTCCCTACTGTTTCATTAGCTAAGCATACTTATTTAAAGGCAAACAGAAGCAAACAAGTGCTTTTTAATATCATTTTATTATACCAAAATAGTTTATGTTATTGATAAATGTCAACTATTACAGAATCAAATACTACTCATTTTTAGAAAAATACTGGTGGAAGAATTATATTTTTCTACTGGCTAAATCTTTTTAACAAAATCATTTAGTTTGCTGGATTAAAACAAAAGAAAAAGGCCAGGGAAACAGATCCAGCCGGCCCAGCCAGCAGGCCTGGAAACCAGGCGCGCGCGGGCCAGGTTCAAACCTGACTTGCGGGCCCGTGGGGTCAGCGTCAGCGGCTGCGCGCGCTGGCTGCCCGAGGACACCGACAGGTGGGCTCCACCTGTCGGGTCCTTCTCCTACCTCTGGCCAGAGAGGTGGAGATGGACGCCGGCGAGGCTGCCGTTGTCCTCAGGCCTAGCTAGGAACGGGAACGGGTTCCTCGTGCCTCCGCCTACCTGCTTGTGGTCGGGACGTCACCGGAGATGGTCTGGGTCGCCGACGATGAGGTGCTCGCGGCGGAAGGGTTTCGGGTTCGTGTTGAACTAGGGGCTAGAGGTATGGATTTACTCGGGAGAGTTAGGGGAAACATTCCTGGTGTCTAGGGGAGTGTAGTGAGAGGTCGGGCAACGCAGGAGCCGACGTGTAGCCGGAGATCGACAGGAGCTCCGAGGCGGAGGGGCCTCGGTCGATCTCGAGCATCGGGGCTCTGCAAGCTCGATTGGGTGGCTAGGGAGTGTCTACTGGTTGTGTTGAAGCTGCTTGGAGGGTGCTGGAGTGCCGGGGGGGGGGGGTCTATTTATAGGCCAACGATGGTGATCCGACTCGGGCACGCAGGTGACTCACCGTGGCACGCGTGCAAGCACAGTGAGGTGCTGGCCGCGAAACCACGGGTTCGAGACGTGGTTTAGGGCCTCCTGATGCAACGGCCGCAGAGGGAAAGCGAGTGGGGGCGAGCTGCAACGACCGTGCATGGTCGGCCGCGTCGGGCACGCACGGGCACGCGTCGCCTGAGCTCTTGCGCGAGCGGGAGAGGGTCCCTGTGGTAGCTTTGCACTGAGGGGCTGTCGGGGGAGTGCTTGGACACGATTGGGGAGGCTGGGACCGGCCGGAGCGTCGGCCCCTTGCAGGTGGCGCTCTGCAGCGCGCCCAGAGCGCAGTTTTGGCATGCCACGGCATGCTGGCTCGCTCTGGGGCACTTGGGACGTGTCCTCCATGTCCTGAGTGTTGCTGGGAGTGTGCCTAGCTGCTCGGGTTTAGTGGGAGCTTGAGCTGGTCAAGGGAGCAAGGAACACTAGTGTAGCCAGTACTGTCCTGCAGCTTAGATTGGAGTTCTTGTCACTTGTGCTTGGAATTGGGGAGGGGCTGGTTGACTGGGTGTTCAGGGTGTTCTGGTGCTCTAACCCACCAAGTTTGGGCCCTTGACATTGGGTAAACAGTGGCTAGGAAGGTTTTTACCTTCCTATCAGTAGGTGTTCGACAGTGACTTGGGGTGCTTCCACTCCACCACTGTAAATGAAACTTAACAGGTTTGGTCTTGGGGTAAAAATATGGGGTTCCACCAAATATGAGCTCCATTGAACAAGTTTGGCTTTGCAAACTTGAAAATGTCTCAAAGTGACCAGTACTGTCCCTTACAAAGGAAGTGTGGTCAAACAGAGTCTCACAAATCCCATTTTTGGTGTGGAGTCCTCATTTGGGGTGTTAAACACCTGTGCAAAGTTTCAGCTCCATTGGAGAAACTTTGCAATGTAGAGTTGTTCCAACTCTACTCTAGACAGAGAGGGTTTTGGGCTCTCTAAGGGCACTTACCCACCTTGGATCAAGGTGAGATTTTAGGTGAGCACCTAATATGGTTTGGGAGGGCTCCTGTAATTTTATGGGAATTTACTGAGATACTTTCCTTTGGAAACATCTCAAAAAGCTAAAACAGATAGAAATGGTTTTCAGGGTTTTACTCAAATAATATTAATATAAAATAGGGTTGAAAATCTTATGTATGGAAAATATATGTCCTTCTGAGCTTCCATGAATTTACTCAGAATTTTCTAAGGCAGGAAAGTAATTTTCCTTGTGGAATTATCATTACTGGCCTTAGAAATAGACATAGATATAAAATAGGAAAATAATATTTTAAATCACCAAATAATGTTTTTAATGAATGAAAATGATATTAGGATCAGATCACCAACTTTAGTTGGAAGTGCCACTTGGCTTCATGAGCTAGTAGTGTATCCCAACATGATGAAGGTGATCTTGTTGTAAGGGAAAAAGGGTTTTTGATGAGAGAAAAATAATAAGTTTTTCATGGGTTTGAGTCATCACACAAGCAAGCATACACTCAAACAAGGGTTGACATTGCACTCACAACATTATTTGAAAAAGTTTTAACAAGCTCTGATTTTTGCAACACAGAAAACTTGGGATGAAAAACAGGGTGTGACAACACGAATGGCTGATTTCCAATTAAATCATTTATTTGGAAACCGGCCGTGACAGTACCCAGGCTTAGCCTACAGAGGGTCTGACCCGTACTCGCCGTCACTACCATCCGACCCATCCTCGTCGCTCTCGCGCGAGGAGGGGCTGTCAGTCCCGCTCGAGTTCTCTTCGCAGCAGCCGAGGCGCGCACCTGAGCTCCCGTAAATCTTGAGAGGGAGAAGGTTGTGTGCCATCAACTTGAAGCGAAGAACGTGCCCATCCTAGAGGTTATGGGCACGAGCGAAGCTCTTCCACCAACGACCAAGGAACAGAAGCCGATGTCCCGGCAGCTCCACGACCATCGGGACCGCGTCGTTGCCGCAGCCGTGCACCTGAAGCCGCAACATCGGGGGATTCTCTTCGCTGATCACCTTGACGAAGGAAGTGGGGAGTTGAAGCCGGGTCCGGATGCGATCTTGCAGCCTGACAAGAAACTCCAACGGAGTCCTTTCAACATGAGTCACCGCGGGAAAAAGCCCAGGAGAAGACGGAGATGCTGGAGTAGCACTCTGCCTCCCCCGGCCACGGCCTCCGCAGCTCCTTGTCCCTCCGCCACCACGGGCGCTCGTGCCGGCCTTCGCTGCTGCACACCGTGAAGCCATGGCATGATCCGAGTGGGATCCCCGTTGCCGCCCTGGCGGCGGATGGTGGCCTCCCTCATCCCCTTGCCATGGTTAGGGGCGAGTGCCACCTGAAGCTAGAAAAGATTCTATAGATCCAAGGCTAAGAGTGGTGATGTTCCAGGAGCAAATGGATGAGAAAAACCCCCTCGCAAACTCCCTAATTTATATGTCAAGGAGCAAGGGGACAACACCCCTCACTCCAGAAACCGCCACCCCATCCGCCCAGTCGCCCATGATCACGGGCGAACAGGGAACCGCCCCGCTGCACCAATGCATGCGGGGGCGGGTCCTGCCACGACTGCGGCCATTATGGCCACGAACGCCACTTGCCCAAACTTTACTGCGCACGCTTCACGCATGGCAGTAACACGTCGGGAGGTGGGGAGGCTACTATACACACACTTATCCACCTCGCGCGCTTGATGCACAACATGGGGAAGTGCCTCCTGCAACGGCTCCAAGACTCCAGAGTTCCCTGCTAGGGAAGCCCGTGCACTACTTTGGGCCTCGCTCAGCAACCCCCCGCGCATGTGCGTGGCCCAGGCCCGGGGGCTCCTGCCGGTGCACTAGAGACTAGGGTCCCTTGTGCCCCAGACTTGCGCACGAGCATCGACGATGCCCCGGCAACAGTGTACCGGGAAGACAACAGAGAGGCAATCCAAGGGCACGCCCTTGCCCTCTCCAAGTGGGGCGTGGGATGCAAGGGCTCCAGACGAAAGGCCCCGGCAGGCCCTCCTTGCCGGGATGACCCCCAAGGCCCCCGACAGGCATGCTCCGCCGGGAAGAATACCCGAAGATCAGCAAGACCTCGGCAAGCTTCCCTTGCTACGAAGAATCGAGGCCCCCGGCAAGCCCTCCTTGGCGGGAAAGTATCCAAGCCTCCGACAAGCCTTCCTTGCCGGGAAGGTGACCAAGTCACCCGAAGGAGGCTTCAGGCTAGCAAGCTCCTGTCGCTCGCCAGGTGTCCCCGCAAGTTTCTACCGTAATCCGACCGCTCTAGCACATCTCCCGTGTGCCAGCGCAGAGCCCAGGTGTCGATTCACCTGGGTACGTGTCGCTACCCCTTGCGGCAGGTCAGGGGCCAAACAAGGCATTTACTTCCCCTGACACCACCGAAGAAGTAAAGCGGTGAACACTGTTCACTGTGCACCCCTTGAGCTTACTGTTGGTGACCCCTTTTCCTATAAAAGGAGGCCCAAAGCTCATTCATAGGGGGTTGGACCTTTTGGGGGCCAGAGACTCCCTAATCACCATCTAAGTTACTGTAGCAAAATCAACCTACAGTAAACCCACAATACAAACTAAACAGGAGTAGAGTTTTACGCGCCAAGCGGCCCGAGCCTGGGTAAAAAGGACCTTGCCGGTGTTGATCGTTAGTTCCTGTCTCGACGCCATACCCCCCTCTCCCCGCCAAATGATCAAGGGACTCCTCGAGCTTACCATAGGTGTTGGTTTTCCCTGACAGTAGGAAAGATTCAATATAAGAGCCTGTAAAGAAAATCCACATACTCAATCATCTTATGGTCTTTCATAATTGCTAACACTCACGAAGTACCTATGAGGTGAAAGTTTCAATCGGACACAGAGAAAGATAGGGGCTTATAGTTTTGCCTCCCAACTATATACCTCAAGGGTAATGTCAACAATAATAACTCATGAGCACCCACATCCGAGTGGATATATTTGTCTAGATCATTCCCCAACACATGACGCTTGCCAAAAGATAAAGGTGAAATAAAGGAAATGGTGAAGATCACCACGACTCTTACATAAAGGTAAGTTCTAGAAAGTAAAGGTAACATATAGGCCCTTCGCAGAGGGAAGTAGAGGTTGTCATGCGCTTTTATAGTTGGGTGCACAATCCCTTAATTCAAAAGAACGTCACTTTATATTGCCCCTTGTGATGAACAACTTTATTATGCAGTCTATCGCTTTTATTTCTTCCATATCACAAGTTCGTATAAAGTTTATTTTCCTCACACTAATAGATCACACATATTTAGAGAGCGATTTTTATTGCTTGCACCGATGACAACGTACTTGAAGGATCATACGCAATCCATAGGTAGGTATGGTGGACTCTCAAGGCAAAACTGGGTTAAAGGTGTTTGGATGCATAAGTAGTATATGTACAGTAGGGTACCCATTATCCGCATACCCAGCGGGTATTTACGCATTGGGGTGAGGGTATGAGAAAATATCTTTACCCATGGGTAAACAAAAGGGAGAAAGTATGCACCTGTTGGGTATTGCGGGTGCGGGCATGGTACATCAAAACCCATACCGGCGTACCCACATACCCGATATATATGACACGTGGGTGTGTGAATGAAGGTAATTCTGAAAAAAGTTCCAAATAAATCTATTAATCCACGGAGACGCGGTCACGCGCCGCCTTGAGCCTCCTCGTATCACTGGTAGTCGTAATTAACGATGGAGGCTGGACTTATCGACTCCCATGCCTTCGTTTCCTCTCTCGTCTCCCGGTCTCCTCAATCACCGCCCTGCGTCGCGCCTTCCTTTTTTTCCTACCATCTCATCTTCTCCTCACCTCTCCATCTCCTCAATCTCCACCTCACAAGTCACGACCTCACCTCACCGCCCTGCCGATCCGACCAACGGTTGTGGCCGCCATGGATTTTAGCAGAGGCGAGCTCTGCGTGGGTGATGCCCTACTGGAGTAGGAGGAGATGGAACACGACGATCTCGTTGCACCGCAGCTGAGGTCCGAACGTGAGCAGGAGAAGGAGAACGCCTGCAAGCAGGAGGAGAGTGGTTCTCAGGCGGCATCATCACATCCATCAAGCGGGCACTTACGGTTTACCAACAGATCTTTGTGTAATTTAAATATTTAAACTGTTGTCACGTTCTCATGTTCTCCAATTTATTTTTTGAACTAGGATTTGACACTTTGACTTAGAAGAACTTGGAGACTTGCGTTGGTTTGCTTGCTGGAGATGTGGAGAATTGAATCAATTTATTAATGTGTGATAAACTTAGTTATATTCTTATATTCCCTGTCATATGAACCTTTATTTTAATCATTAAATTGCGGACTTCTGAAGTTGATTCTGGCATGCCATGTGATTGTTTTGCACATGTATTAGCCGAAGTTAGAAATATATATATATATATATATATATATATATGTTATGCTTCTATGCACCTTATGCTGGGCTGCATCGTGTGCATTAATGTTATTTTTGAATTACATAGTGTTGTTATTTTCATATACATCATAGTATATCATGTTGAGTTTTTTTGGTGGGTTTACCGTGGGTTTTTAATACCCACATGGGTGCGGGTATGGTATAAAATTTGTACCCAGACGCGGGTGCGGGTGTGGGTGTGGTTAAAATTTGAGGACATGGGTGCGGGTTTGGTTGAGCTCTACCCGCACCCAATGGGTGCCGGTGCCACCGGGAAGAAAGCGACACATGTTGAAGGATCTATAAATAAGCAAGCATAACTCATCATGTTGTCTTCCTTGTCCAATATCAACTTCTTAACATATAATATTTTAACGAGTGCTCACAATCATAAAAGATGTCCAAGATAATATATTTATATGTGAACATATCTTTCTTTATTACTTCCTTTTAATTGCAGCAATGACTATTAGCTTTGTTTGTCAACTCACAACAAATTTGGATCAACATACGTTTTATATGTGAAGTCATCACTCCCCATAAGATCATCATATATACTCTTTTGCTTTTATTCTATACTTCTTTGTATTTCCATTTCTCAAGATCATAGCAAGCAAGCAAAGCCCTCAACTCAAAACTAATCTTTATTATATAACTCTTGGACTTGCTTACATAGGGGGAACATAAAGCAAAACTAAAAACTAGATCACACTAAAACTTTATTCTACTAGATCAAGGTATTACCAAAAAGATCGAACAGAGAAAAACGAAGAAAGTAAAAGATGTGATGGTGATACGATAGCGGGGCAACTCCCCAAGCTTGGCACAAGCCAAGGGAAATGCCCTATACCCATGTGTTTAGTTGTCTTTCTTCGGAGGTGGTGGTTTTATATTCTTGGCGATGATGCCCCTCAGAATTCGATTCTCCTCCTCAAGCTTATTATTTCACTGTCTGAGATCCATTATTTCCTTGCAAAGTTTTCCAGTGACGGTTACAACTCCCATAACCCATGGATGTTCCATTGCTGCTGGGGAAAAAGAAACACTCTTTTTCATATTTTCCTAAGTAAGAAATTTAGCATTGGGAGGGATAACCAAATTTGGAATTGCTGAGCTCTGAAGTTCTTCCAACATGGCTCTAGGTTGTAGACGAGAGTTAACTTCCTAGTCATCCTCCATAGCATCTATCCTTTTCAAGTCAGCCTCCATCTCTTCCTCTGTGGCCTGCCCGAAGTGGTTGGCTTTGCTGAATGCTCTGGCCCCCGGTGTCAGGTGAAAGGCACGGCTCTCCCCGACCGACTCTTGCAAAGACATCTTGCTCTAAATTTGTTGCTGAAACAACTCAAGACGAAAGCATGAGGTATTGTCGTGATACGAAGGTCAAAACTTTTGGGAGATTATATAATGATTTTTGGCCGACCCTAAGGAGTATTCCATAAGAAAACGGAGTCCGAAGGGTACATGGGGTGGCCACAAGCCTGCAGGGCGCGCCTAGGGGGGTAGGGAGCGCCCCCTGGCTTGTCGCCTCCTCGTGCACTTTTCGGGCTGCTTTGAATTTTCCTAATTTTTTAAATATTCAAAACTCATAAAAACTTCCATTGGAAAAGTTTTGGAGTCGGTTTGCTTACCGTAACACATACCTATTAATTTTCGGAGTCTGAAACATTCTTATATGCCTCCCTAATGTACTCTTCCGGAGTTATGGTATTGACAACATTGGTTTCAACATTTATGGGAGTACCTGAGATATAATGTTTGATTCTTTGCCCATTTACCTCCTTCGGATTTGTGCCTTCGGCGTTGTTAATCTTGATGGCACCAGAACGATATACTTCCTCGATAATGTAAGGCCCTTCCCATTTAGATAGAAGTTTTCCTGCAAAAAATCTTAAACGAGAGTTGTATAGCAAGACATCATCACCTACATTGAATTCACGCTTTTGTATCCTTCTATCATGCCATCTCTTAACCTTTTCTTTAAACAACTTAGCATTCTCATATGCTTGGGTTCTTCATTCATCAAGCGAGCTAATGTCAAATAACCTCTTCTCACCAGCAAGTTTGAAATCATAGGTAAGCTCTTTAATTGCCCAATTAGCTTTATGTTCTAGCTCTAGAAGTAAGTGACATGCTTTACCATAAACCATTTTCTAAGGAGACATACCCATGGGGTTTTTGTAAGTGATTCTATAAGTCCATAATGCATCCTCAAGTTTCTTAGACCAATTCTTTCTAGATCTATTAACGGTCTTTTGCAAGATCAGTTTAATTTCTCTATTGCTCAATTCTACTAGACCACTAGTCTGAGGATGATAAGGAGATGCAATTCTTTGATTAACATCACACCTAGCAAGCAATTTACGGAAAGCACCATGAATAAAGTGTGAACCACCATTAGTCATTAAATATCTAGGGACTCCAAATCTAGGGAGAATAATTTCTTTCAACATTTTAATAGAAGTGTTATGATCAACACTGCTAGTTGGAATAGTTTCTACCCACTTAGTAACATAATCAACAACAACTAGAATATGAGTATACCCATTGGACTTGGGAAAGGGTCCCATAAAATCAAAACCCAAACATCAAATGGTTGAATAACAAGAGAGTAATTCGTAGTGACTTCCTCACGTCTACTAATATTACCAATTCTTTGAATTTCATCACAAGACAAGACAAACTTACGAGCATCCTTGAAGAGAGTAGGCCAATAAAAACTAGATTGTAATACCTTGTGTGCAGTTCTATCTCCAGCGTGGTGTCCTCCGTAGGCCTCGAAGTGACACTTGCATGGGATCTATCCCTGTTCATGCTCAGGTAGACAACGTCTAATAATACCATCTACTCCTTCTTTATAAAGGTGTGGATCGTCCGAAAAGTAATGTCTTCAATCATAGAAGAACTTTTTCTTTTGTTGGTATGTGAAACTAGGAGGTATAAATTTAGCAACAATGTAGTTAGCATAATCAGCATACCAAGGAGCATTGTCCGAAGCATTTATGACAGCTAATTGTTCATCATGAAAGTTATCATCAATAGGTAGTGGGTCATCAAGAACATTCTCTAGTCTAGACAAGTTATCTGCTACGGGGTTATCATCACCCTTTCTATCAATAATATGCAGATCAAATTCTTGTAGCAGAAGAAACCATCTAATAATTCTAGGTTTAGCATCTTTCTTTTCCATAAGGTATTTAATAGGAGCGTGATCAGTGTGAACAGTTACTTTGGAATCAACAATATAAGGTCTAAACTTATCACAAGCAAACACAACTGCTAAAAATTCCTTTTCAGTGGTAGCGTAGTTTCTTTGAGCACTGTCTAGAGTTTTACTAGCGTATTGGATGCCATTTAATTTCTTATCAACTCTTTTCCCTAGAACAACACCAACAACATAATAACTGACATCACACATAATTTCAAAGGGTAGGTTCCAATTAGGTGGGTGAACTACAAGTCCAGTGATCAAGGCTCTCTTAAGAATTTCAAATGCTTCTACACAATCATCATAAAAAATGAATGGAACATCCTTTTGCAAAAGATTAGTGAGAGGCTTAGAAATCTTAAAGAAACCTTTAACAAACTTCCTATAGAAACCATCATGACTAAGGAAACTTATTATACCTTTGATATCTATTGGACACGATATTTTTTCAATAGCATCAACTTTTGCTTTATCAATTTCAATACCTCTTTCGGAAATTTTGTGTCCCAAGACAATACCTTCATTAACCATAAAGTGACACTTCTCCCAATTCAAGACAACATTAGTTTCTTCAGATCTCTACAAAACTCGATCAAGGTTGCTCAAGCAATCATCAAAATAAGTTTCGTAAACGGAAAAATCATCCATGAAAACCTCAACAATCTTTTCAGAAAAGTCAGAGAATATAGCCATCATACATCTTTGAAAGGTAGAAGGTGCATTGCATAAACCAAAAGGCATACGTCTATAAGCAAAGGTACCGAAAGGGCAAGCAAAAGTGGTCTTCTCTTGATCCTCTTTCGACACAGGTATTTGAGAGAAACCAGAATAACCGTCTAGAAAGCAAAAATGTGTATGTTTGGATAGTCTTTCTAGCATTTTATCAATAAAAGGTAGCGGGTAATGATCTTTCCTAGTAGCTTTCTTTAATTTCCTAAAATCAATTACCATTCTATATCCCGTAACAACTGTTTGCGGGATCAATTCATTTTTATCATTAGGAACAATGGTAATACCTCCCTTTTTAGGGACACAATGAACGGGACTAACTCATCTACTATTAGCAATAGGATAAATTATAGCCGCCTCTAGAAGCTTTAGTATTTCATTTCTTACCACTTCCTTCATTTTAGGATTTAGCCGTCGTTGGTGATCAACAACTGGTTTAGCATCAGGCTCCATATTGATTTTGTGCTGACATAGAGTGGGATTAATGCCCTTATGATCATCAAGAGTATATCCAATAGCGGCACGATGCTTCCTCAAAGTTTTCAATAATCTATTTTCTTCATGCTCTGAAAGGTTATCACTAATAATAACGTGACATATCTCCTTTTCATCAAGTAAGCATACTTTAGAGTATCAGGTAATTGTTTAAGATCAAACACGGGATCACCCTTGGGTGGAGGAGGATCCCCAAGTATTTCAACACCCAGGTTGTGTTTCAAAATAGGCTGCTGATCGAAGAAAATCTTATATATTTCATTCCTTTCATTCATATGCATATCATTTTCATGGTCTAGCAAATATTGTTCTAAGGGATCAGTAGGAGGCACAACGATAGAAGCGAGACCAATAATTTCATCTTTACTAGGAAATTATTTGTCATGGGTTTGTCTACGAAATTTAGAGAAATTGAACTCATGAGACACATCCCTAAAACTTACAGTAACTGTTTCTTTCTCACAATCAATCTTACCACTAACAATATTCAAGAAGGGTGTACCGAATATAATGGGACAAAAATCATCTTGTGGGGAACTAAGAACACGAAAATCAATAGGATACTTTATTTGCCCACACAAGACTTCAACATCTCGAACAATCCCAATTGGTGCAATAGTATCTCTATTAGCAAGCTTAATGGTAACATCAATTTCTTCTAATTCAGCTGGTGCAATATCATTCATAATTTCTTGGTATAAGGTAAAGGGAATTGCACTCACACTAGCACCCACATCATATAAGCCATGATAACAATGATCTCCTATTTTAACAAAAACGTTAGGCACACCAACAATAGGTCTATGTTTACTTTTAGTATCACGTCTAACAATTCTAGCAGCCTCATCACAGAAATGAATGACATGCCCATAAATATTATCAACCAAGATATCTTTAACCATAGCAATATTAGGTTCAAATTTAATTTGCTCAGGAGGTATAGGTGTTCTAGTATAACTCTTATGAACCATAGTTGAAGCTTTAGCATGTTCCTTTATTCTAATAGGAAAGGGTGGTTTCTCAATATAAGCAGTAGGAATAACAGGATCAACATTATAAATAATAGTTCCTTCTTCAACTTTAATAGGTTCAACTACTTTAAATTCAATGGGAGGATGATATTTAAACCACTTCTCCTTGGGGAGATCAACATGAGTAGCAAAAGATTCACAGAATGAAGCTACTACCTCAGAGTCAAGTCCATCTTTAGTGCTAAAATCACGAAAAGCAACGGTGTCTATAAAGGATTTAACACAATCAAACTTAAGGCTTATACCTGACTCATTACCTTCTCCGAGTTCCCAATCTTCAGAGTTGCGTTTAATTCTTTCAAATAAGTCACATTTGAGCTCAATATCTTTCTTCATAAAGGAACCGACACAAGAAGTATCGAGCATGGATTGATCATTACGAGAGAGTCGAGCATAAAAATTCTGAATAATAATTTCTCTCGGGAGCTCATGATTGGGGCATGAATATAACATTGACTTAAGCCTCCGCCAAGCTTGAGCGATGCATTCTCCTTTACGAGGCCAAAAATTATAAATATAATTCCGATCACGATGAACCAGATGCATAGGATAAAACTTCCGATGAAATTCTAATTTCAATCGGTTGTAGTTCCATGATCCAATATCATCACATAGCCTATACCATGTCAACGCCTTTTTCTTCAAAGATAAAGGAAAGTCCTTCTTCTTGAAATCATCCTCGGGCAGACCCGCAAGCTTAAATAATTCACAAACTTCATCCACATAGATTAGATGCAAATCATGATGTAGTGTTCCATCTCCGGCATAAGGAATTTCATAATAAATATTTTCAGTAGCTGCAGCAGGTTGAGGAGCATCTCTTTGTTCTTCCAGTCGGGTTGAAGATACCCCGAACAAGCCCCTCAAAGGATTATTTTCCATAGTGACAAGTGATAGTAAATTTCAGCACAATATATAATTTTTTCCTTACCAAGTTCCACTCACCAAAGGCGCTTCACTCCCTGGCAACGGTGCCAAAAAATAGTCTTGATGATGCACAAGTATAGGGGATCTATCGTAGTCCTTTCGATAAGTAAGAGTGTCAAATCCAACGAGGAGCAGAAGGAAATGACAAGCGGTTTTCAGTAAGGTATTCTCTGCAAGCACTGAAATTATCGGTAACACATAGTTTTGTGATAAAGTAATTTGTAACGGGTAGCAAGTAACAAATGTTACAAAGGTGCAGCAAGGTGGCCCAATCCTTTTTGTAGCAAAGGACAAGCATTGACAAACTCTTATATAAAGAAAAGAGCTCTCGAGGACACATGTGAATTTCTGTCAAGCTAGTTTTTGTCATGCTCATGTGATTCGCGTTTGTTACTTCGATAATTTGGTATGTGGGTGGAATGGTGCTTGGGTGCTGCTCTTACTTGGAGAAACATCCCACTTATGATTAACCTCTCTCGCAAGCATCCGCAACTATGAAATAAGAATTAAGATAAATCTAACCATATCATGAAACATACGGATCCAAATCAGCCCCTTAGGAAGCAACGCATAAACTAGGGTTTAAGCTTCTGTCACTATAGCAACCCATCATCTAGTTATTACTTCCCAATGCTTTCCCCTAGGCCCAAATAATGGTGAAGTGTCATGTAGTCGACGTTCACATGGCATCACTAGAGGAGAGACAACATACATCTCATCAAAATATCGAACGAACACCAAATTCACATGATTACTTATAGCAAGACTTGTCCCATGTCCTCAGGAACAACGTAATTACTCACAAAGAATATTCATGTTCATAATCAGAGCAGTATTAATAATCATTAATGATCTGAACATATGATCTTCCACCAAGTAAACCAACTAGCATCAACCACAAGGAGTAATCAACACTACTAGCTTTTATATTGATATTTATTGGACGACTGATACGCCCATTTTGCATCATGTGGTTGATGGATTTGGATCCATATGTCCTAAGTAATAATGTGTATTAACAACCCATAATTCAATAAATATCGATATAAAAGCATGATGCAAAATGGACGTATCAGTAGTCCAATAAAACCGAGACTGTAATACCTTGTGTGCGGTTCTATCTCCCACATGGTGTCCTCCATAAGCCTCGGAGTGACACTTATACAACGTCTAATAATACCATCTACTCCCTCTTTATGAAACTAGGTGGTATGTATTTAGCAACAATGTAATTAGCATAATCAGCAAACCACAATGTGTTATGAGAAACATTAACCACAACTAGTTCTTCGTGAGGAAAGTTATCATCAATAGGAAGTGGGTCATCAAGAACACTTTCTAACCTAGAAAAGTTATCAACTACGGGGTTCTTAGCTCCTTTCCTATAAATGTTATGCAAATCAAATTCTTGTAGAAAGATAACCCACCTAATAAGTATAGCCTTAGCATCTTTATTTTCCATAAGATATTTAATAGCAACATGATCAATGTGAACAATTACTTTAGAATCAACAATGTAAGATTTGAATTTATCACAAGGAAATACAACTGCTAAGAATTCTTTTTCAGTGGTAACATAATTTCTATGGGCACTGTTTAGAGTTTTACTAGCATAATAAATAACATTTAATTTCTTATCAGCTCTTTGTCCTAGAACAACACCCACACCATAATCACTAGCATCACACATAATTTCAAAAGGCAAGTTCCAATCAGGTGGTTGAACAATAGATGTAGAAGTTAAGACTTTCTTAAGTGTTTCAAAGGCTTCCACACATTCATCATAAAAAACGAAAGGATCATACTTTTGTAATAGATTAGTAAGAGGCATAGAAATTTTAGATAAGTCTTTAATAAAGCGCTATTCCGTCCTCCCGCATCCCCGCTGCTAAGATGTTTTTTTGCCCGAATGTGCCTTCAGCAGGGCCTTCGGCTGGCGCAACGGTGCTGCTGGGCCAGCCCACCCACTATGCTATGCTCTGTGCGCCGACTAACCATTGGGTGAAGCCCCTTCTCCTTCCACTTCTATTTTTTGTAAATCTTGTAAACTCTATAGTTAATTCATATTAGCTCTAGATCCATTGATTCAAATTCTTACAGGTTCCTAAAATCCTTGCCTATCCAGATCTGTGCATTGCACAGTTTCCAAAAATATTTTCTGTAATATTACTATTCAAATGCAAATGTGAGTATTTGAAACTCCACCCTTGTAAATTCTTGCAGCCTCTAAATCAACTACAAATGGAGTGATTCTAATTTCCAGAGGTCTATAAAATCATGCCCTAATTTTCTATCCTTGGTGAACATTTTTATCAGCTATATTTTTGTTGCATCAAGTAAATAGCATCTTCTTGCTATTTGTTCCATATTAGAAAGTCCATAGGAAATTCATACCAATTCCAAATCCAGTGAAACCACTTCCTAAATATTTCTAAATTCATGCCCAATTAAATGAGTGCCCACACTCATTTTTAGCAGAATATTTTCTATATACTTCTTGTGGGGCTAGTGGTGCCTCCACTTCCTTCATTTAAAATCTCTCGTAATCCAAATCTACTAGGACAATCTTTAGGTATTCTTCTTATGACCAGAGGTATCCAAGAAAAATAAAACTCCTATTTATAGAGCACTTTTGTGCCTGCTTGCTGTGTGGCTCATTGTGGTTGTTTCCGACGGTAGTTGGCAAAATAGAATGAGCACTCGGAGTCGGACTAGAAGACCTCGAAGACCCAGGAGACCTATCTGAGCAAGGCAAGCAGCCCTTTAACCATTTCTGAGAAAATATTTATACATGCCATGTTGAATACTTTATTTCAATGCATATGATCGTGCTTAATCCATACACCCTCGGTATGGTGTTACCGATGACTTCTCGGAGCACTTGCATTTGAGTATGAGGGTCACGTTGATAAGAAGTTGACAAGTAGATAGTAGTGCTACACATAGGATGAGCATATGGATGGTGATGGTAACATAGAGGTAATAACAAAGGTTTTTCGAAAACCCCGTCGCGTGCCATTATGTTGGGGAATGTAGTAGTAGTTCAAAATTTTCCTATGTCATCCAAGGATCTATCTATGATAAACCAACAACGAGCAATGGGGTAGAGCATCTTCATACCTTTGAAGATCGCTAAGCGGAAGCCTTGCTACGAACGCGGTTGATGGAGTCGCAGTCATAGCAATTCAGATCGCGAAGGATTCCGATCTAAGCACCGAACAACGGCGCCTCCACGTTCAACACACGTGCAGCCCGGTGATGTCTCCTACGCCTTGATATAGCAAGGAGAGAGGAGAGGTTGAGGGAGAGCTCCGGCAGCACGACGGCGTGGTGACGGTGGAGCTGCGTGGTACTCCCATAGGGCTTCGCCAAGCGCTACGGAGGACGAGGAGTAGGAGAGGTAGGGCAGCGCCGAGGGAGGATCAACTTGTGTGTCCAGCAGCCCCAAACCCTCACATATATATAGGGGGGAGGAGGAGGGTCCGCCACCCCTAGGATTTCCCTAGGTGCTGCGGCTGCAACCCTAGACGGGAGGGGCGACGACCCAAGGGGAGGAGGAGGCGACGCCCTAGGGTGGCTTGCCACCCAAGGCAGCCATCATGCCTAGGGTTAGCCCCCCCTTGCCCTCTTGTGCGCCTTGGGCCTTGGTGGGAGGCTCACGAGCCCATCTAGGGGCTAGTTCCCTTCCACTTTTGGCCCACGTGGCCCTTCCCGGTGGACCGCCGAAACCCTTCTGGTGGTCCCGATACAATACCGGTGATTGCCGAAATATTTATGGCGATCAAATCTCCACTTGCTATATATGAATCTTTACCTCCGGACCATTCCGGAGCTCCTCGTGACGTCCGGGATCTCATCCGGTACTCTGAACAACCTTTGGTAACCATGCACTATTGCCTTTTACAACTCTAGCGTCATCGAACCTTAAGTGTGTAGACCCTACGGGTTCGGGAACCATGCAGACATGACCGAGACACCTCTCCGGTCAATAACCAACAACGGGATCTAGATACCCATGTTGGCTCCCACATGTTCCACGATGATCTCATCGGATGAACCACGATGTCGGGTGCAATTCCATTTTTCTACTGGTATGATACATGCCCGAGATTCGATCGTCGGTATCCCTATACCTTGTTCAATCTCGTTACCGACAAATCTCTTTACTCGTTCCATAACACATTATCCCGTGGCTAACTCCTTTAGTCACATTGAGATCTGTATGATGATGCATTACCGAGTGGGCCCTCAGATACCTCTCCGTCACACGGAGTGAAAAATCCCAATCTCGATTCGAACCAACCCAACAGACACTTTCGGAGATACCTGTAGTGCGCCTTTATAATCACCCAGTTACGTTGTGACGTTTGATACACCCAAAGCACTCCTACGGTTCCCGGGAGTTGCACAATCTCATGGTCTAAGGAAATGATACTTGACATTAGAAAATCTTTACTAGATGAACTACACGATCTTGTGCTATGCTTAGGATTGGGTCTTGTCCATCACATCATTCTCCTAATGATGGGATCCTGTTATCAATGAGATCCAATGTCCATGATCAGGAAACCATGACCACCTATTGATCAACGAGCTAGCCAACTAGAGGATCACTATGGACACATTGTGATCTATGTATTCACACATGTATTACGGTTTCCGGTTAATACAATTATAGCATGAATAATAGACAGTTATCATGAACTAGGAAATATAATAATAGACATGGTTTGCATGTGTTAAATGATTTAAAATCAAGAGACTCCAAAAGTCTATCTATATGGAGTTTCTTCATGCGTTTGACACTCATATGACCAAGGGGGCAGTGCCACAAGTATGTGTAACATCACATTCGAGATTCAATAAGAATAAACCATTGACCAGTGGGGCATGACCATAAAACATACCACTCATTTAAATAAAACATCCATTATTCTCAGATTCAAATGAGTAGCCATCTTGCATCAAGCGAGATCCTTACACAATTATTAAGGTTTAAAACTAATCCCGAAGGTAGATGTAGAGGTAGCGTGCCGACGGCGATCACATCGACGTTGGAACCATTCCTGATGCGCATCGTCACCTCATCCTTTGCGAGCGTCCGCTCATTCCGCAGTTCCTGTTTTGAGTGGCAACTGTGAGCAACATCACCGGTAACAAATACCCAGGAGCTACTACGAGCGCTGGTAAGGTACACATCAATAACATGTATATCATATATACCTTTGATGTTGCCGGTCTTCTTATCCGCTAAGTACTTGGGACAGTTCCGCTTCCAGTGACCGATTCCCTTGCAATAACATCACTGAGTGTCACGCTTGAGTCCTTTCTTTGGCTTTTTCCCGGGAACTGGTTTACCGGCGCTGCAACTGCTTTGCCATCCTTCTTGAAGTTCTTTTTACCCTTGCCTTTCTTGAAACTGGTGGTCTTATTCACCATCAACACTTGATGTTCTTTCTTGATTTCCACCTCCACTGATTTCAACATTGAATATAACTCGGGAATGGTCTTCACCATCCCTTGCATGTTGAAGTTCATCACAAAGCCCTTATAGCTAGGTGGAAGCAACTGGAGGATTCTCTCAATGATCGCGTCATACGGAAGTTCAACTCCCGGCTGAGACAAGCGGTTGTGCAACCTAGACATTCTGAGTATGTGCTCATTGACAGACCCATTCTCCTCCATCTTACAAGTGCAGAACTTCAAAAACTAGTTTCATCTCTTGAAACATCTCATATGCTCCATGTTTCTCAAAAAACCTTTGGAGCCCCGGTTCTAAACTGTAAAGCATGCCGCACTGAACCAGAGAGTAGTCATCACTCCGCGACTGCGAGACATTCTGAATATCTTGGGATGCCACGGGAATGGGAGGATCACCTAGCGGTGCATCAAGGACATATCCCTTCTTGGAATCAGTGAGGATGAGCTTTAAATTACCAGCCCAGTCCACATAGTTGCTTCCATCGTCTTTCAGCTTGGTTTTCTCTAGGAACACGTTGAAGTTCAATGGGACATTTGCGTGGGCCATTGGATCTACAATATTTGTAAAGACAATTTTAGACTAAGTTCATGATAATTAAGTTCATCTAATCAAATTATTTAATGAACTCCTACTTGGATAGACATCCCTCTAGTCATCCAAGTGATACATGATCCCCGTCGACTAGCCCGTGTCCGATCATCACGTGAGACGGACTAGTCATCAACGGTGAGCATCTCCATGCTGATCGTATCATCCATACAACTCATATTCGACCTTTCTGTCTCTCGTATTCCGAGGCCATGTCTGTACATGCTAGGCTCGTCGAGTCAACCTAAGTGTTTTGCGTGTGTAAATCTGGCTTACACCCGCTGTATTCGAACGTTAGAATCTATCACACCCGATCATCACGTGGTGCTTCGAGACAACGATCCTTCGCAACGGTGCACACATAGGGGAATACTTATCTCGAAATTTTAATGACGAATCATCTTGTTGCTACCGTCGTTCTAAGCAATAAGATGAAAAACCTGATAAACATCACATGCAATCATATAGTGACATGATATGGACAATATCATCTCTCTCTTTTGATCTCTATCTTCGGGGCACAACATGATCATCATTGTCACTGACATGACACCATGATCTCTATCAATGTGTCTTTGCGAAGTCGTCTCGCCAACTATAACTTCTACTACTATAGCTAACGGTTAGCAATAAAGTAAAGTAATCACATGGCATTGCATCTCATACAATAAATTAAGACAACTCCAATGGATCCTGCCGGTTGTCATACTCATCGACATGCAAGTCGTGAATCCTATTACAAGAACATGATCAATCTCATACATCACATATGTAACATCACATCCTTTTGGCCATATCACATCACATAGCATACCCCGCAAAAATAAGTTAGACGTCCTCTAATTGTTGTTGCAAGTTTTACGTGTCTGATTTGGGTTTCTAGCAAGAACGCTTCTTACCTACGTGGCAACCACAACGTTGATATGCCAATGCTAGTTACCCTTCATAAGGACCCTCTTCATCGAATCCGATCCGACTAAAGTGGGAGAGACAGACACCCGCTAGCCACCTTATGCAACAAGTGCATGTAAGGCGGTGGAACCAGTCTCACGTAAGCGTACGTGTAAAGTCCGCCCGGGCCGCTTCATCTCACAATACCGCCAAAAAAAGATTGGACTAGTAACGACAAACAATTGACAAAATCACCGCCCACAAGTTTTGTGTTCTACTCATGCATAGAATCTACGCATAGAACCTGGCTCGGATGCCACTGTTGGGGAAACGTAGTACTAATTCAAAATTTTCCTACATCATCCAAGTATCTATCTAGGAGAAACCAGCAACGAGCAATGGGGTAGATCATCTTCATACCTTTGAAGATCGCTAAGGAGAAGCGTTACTACGAACGTGGTTGATGGATTCGTACTCGTAGTGATTCAGATCGCAGAAGATTCTGATCTAAGCACCGAACAACAGCGCCTCCGTGTTCAACACATGTGCACCCTGGTGATGTCTCCTACGCCTTGATCCAGTAGGGAGAGAGGAGAGGTTGAGGGAGAGCTCCGGCAGCACGACGGCGTGGTGACGGTGGAGCTGTGTGGTACTCCGACAGGGCTTCTCCAAGCGCTATGGAGGACGAGGAGGAGGAGAGGTAGGGTTGCACCGAGGGAGGATCAACTTGTGTGTCTAGCAGCCCCAAGCCCTCACATATATATAGGGGGAGGAGTAGGAGGGTGCGCCACCCCTAGGGTTTCCCTAGGTGGTGCGGCTGCAGCCCTATATGGGAGGGGCGGTGTCCCAAGAGGAGAAGGAGGTGGTGCCCTAGGGTGGCTTGCCACCCAAGGCAGCCCCCACGCCTAGGGTTAGACCTCCCTTGCCCTCTTGTGCACCTTGGGCCTTGGTGGGAGGCGCACCAGCCCATCTACGGACTGGTTCTCTTTAATCTTTGGCCCACGTGGCCCTTCGGGGCTGGTGGCCCTTCCCGGTGTACCCCCAAAACCCTTCCGGCGGTCCCGGTACAATACTGGTGATTCCCGAAACATTTCCGGTGATCAAATCTCCACTTCCTATGTATGAATCTTTACCTACGGCCATTCTAGAGCTCCTCGTGACGTCCGGGATCTCATCCGTGACTCCGAACAACCTTGTTAACCACACACTATTCCCTTCTACAAATCTAGCGTCATCGAACCTTAAGTGTGTAGACCATACAGGTTCAGGAACCATGCAAACATGACCGAGACACCTCTCTGGTCAATAACCAACAACAGGATCTGGATACCCATGTTGGCTCCCACTTGTTCCACGATGATCTCGTCGGATGAACCACGATGTCGGGGATTCAATCAATCCCGTATGCAATTCCCTTTTTCTACCAGTATGATACTTGCCCGAGATTCGATCGTCGGTATCCCTATACCTTGTTCAATATCGTTACCGACAAGTCTCTTTACTCGTTCCGTAACACATCATCCTGTGGCTAACTCCTTTAGTCACATTGAGCTCGGTATGATGATGCATTATCAAGTGGGTCCAGAGATACCTCTCCGTCACACGGAGTGACAAATCCTAGTGTCGATTCGTACCAACCCAACAGACACTTTTGGAGATACCAGTAGTGCACCTCTATAATCACCCAGTTACGTTGTGACATTTGATACACCCAAACCACTCCTACGGTGTCCGGGAGTTGCACAATCTCATGGTCTAAGAAATGATACTTGACATTAGAAAAGCTTTAGCAGACGAACTACACGATCTTGTGCTATGCTTAGGATTAGGTCTTGTCCATCACATCATTGTCCTAATGATGTGATCTCGTTATCAATGACATCCAATGTCCATGATCAGGAAACCATGACCATCTATTGATCAACGAGCTAGTCAACTAGAGGCTCACTAGGGACACCTTTTGATCTATATATTCACACATGTATTACGGTTTCTGGTTAATACAATTATAGCATGAATAATAGACAATTATCATGAAGTAGGAAATATAATAATAACCACTTTATTATTGCCTCTAGGGCATACTAGTCGTCTGCCCGTTCTACTGCACGGGCTAGTTATTTTAGAAAATTCATACAATACTTGAAGCCACTGTTAGAATTTTCAAGCTGGTAGTTTTAATAGAGCCGTCTCCACCAATTTTATTTTCCTTTTCTAACCTTCATTCTTAAGTGGTTACATTTTTGCCTTCATATATCAGTACACCAACTAAAAGTAAAAAACATGAATCCCAATTGACCATGTGTAAATATGATTAAATTATAAGCTAAATGTGTGAAAGACACTATAGTTAAATTAGTAAGTAAACATTATTGCAATTGTGGTGCATTTCCTCCCTCCCTTTCTCAATTCCCCTCCCACCGTGTCTTTCCAATCACCCATTGATAACTATTCAAATATTCTTCTCTGTTGAGATCTTTTGGAACATAATGTATAACATGTCAATCATGTTATTCCTCGAGTTCCTGTGAGGCCTTAACATTTATCAATGCCAATTATTCTGATGTCTCTTAGACCAGAACATAAAGTGTAATGTGAGTTAATTGCCAACTGTATAATGAAGTTTCATATTACTCAAACATATAAAAAGGACCGGTAAACATGATATGTTAGTTGGGTCGTGCAACAAATTGGACAATGATTGCAAATATGTGATTGTGATATTTAACTATAGTTTAGCATTTAAATGATTGTCGAAGGTAGCTGCCCTATGATTGAAAAGAAACATATACCTAAGTATAGACCAAGATATATTACAGCACGTTGAAGATACCTAAATTTGTAGGCCACCCAGTAAACAAACGGAGTTGACAGACCCTAAAAATACCGAGTTAACAGGAATAAAATATATAGACACAAAATTCAAGCGGTAAAAATTACAAACTAAATACATGCCTCGCTTATTAGAACAAAAATAATTCTAGCATAGAAGGAAAGAAGAGAAACATAAAAATATTGTGCAATGAAAAATCATGATGCACACTTTACACCTGGTTATCTTAGACCTGCTTTATAATTAATTATTATCCTAAATATTTTATCCTCTTGCTGCCAAATATCAAAATTAAAACCAACCTTCTATGATATCATTAATTAAAAACATCTACCTGAACCAAAAATTGAAGAAGAATGGCCAAGTTATAAACGTCATACAATATTTTTATGAAATACGACTATATAGTCCGCATCCGTTACAATTTACCTCATGTTAGCTATTAGGTGCCATCCTATATAATGTGGATAGATAAGTAAAATTAGGAAGGAAGTGGTCGTACTAAACCATTGTTTGCAACCTTATGAAAGTACATGTGACAATCGATCTAATGCAAGCCAAAGTAGCACGAACAACAAAGCGCATACCCTGCAGTACATAATCGATGTGATATCATCCATCTTGTAGTTTGTGGTTTCGGCCTGGGGTATGTACCAGGCTGGAAACACTTACGACAAAAAAGAAGACGACACTTTGGGGGATAGTTCTTTGAGCCCTAGGTACGCGAACAACAACCACTCGACCTTCTGACTGTAATCTACACATATGCATTCTTATTCCACATATAGTAGTGCCATTGTTGTGTTCGTTGCCTGGTACACACATATAAATTTCCTTTTAAAGTTCATATAAATGGATACAAATATTTAAAATAAAAATAAGATCAGTAGAACTGAGAGCTAAAAAATTACTGTGTAGTGACAAACTTCTTTTGGATGGACTGAACTCAGGAACTCTAACATATGGGAAACAGAAGCTTCAGAGATAACTTTAAGATTAGTTAGCAGGTTATTGCTAGTTATGAACTCAAATCTATGCACCATGGCTCACCTACTACAACTACAAAATTATTTATTGATTTTATTATAATTGACTGAAAGTTGTTCATAGCCAACATGAGAGAACAACTGAACATATACTGATAGCCTAATAGGTTTCTATAACCCATCAAATGACTATTCTACATGGAACGGGAACTGGATCACATAATTAAGAATATGTAGGAAAATAAAGAAAATATTTGTCTATTTTCCTCTACTCGCACATTTCTATAAGCATTAGACAGGTATGCAAAACATGGGCAACAGACATGTGCCAGATTGCCTAGTGCATCTGGACCATTTTCTGTTGAAGTTATAATATAAGTGGAAGAAGTCAGCATTCAAGTATTGGACCTAACATGAACTACTTGGAGACAAATTATATGCGTAAAAATTACCTGAATCATATAATTCAAGGATACAGATCAAGCTATTTTCTTGTTGAGTGGGAGTAAGTGTGACCGGCGACAAAACCGAATGGTATCAAGGTGTTGAACAACCTTGCCGCCAGTGGACAACTCACTGGAGTTTTTTGCTCAGCAGCATCACCAATGGTGGCAGCTACCCGATCAACTTCAAACGGCTGTTCGTGCGCCTCCTCTATTGCATCTACCACCATGAAATAGAGTCGTTAACTGAAGACGTTGGAGTGCTGGACTGATGTGTGGTCAGACCTTGGAAGGTAGGGAGATTCGATGGATAAAAAGCTACAAAAATAATTGTGTGCTTCCACTTCAGAAGACGCAGACCACCCTGCCCTCATTCCCTAGAGTACATGATTTAGTAATGAATTGTAATAATAGATGGACATCTACAATAGGTTCTATTATTAATTGAACGGGCTGTAGAACAGATCACTTATTCAAAGATAGTGGAGCATTGTTAGGATAGGAAGGAGTGACCAGCGTCGAACTGTAGGTAAACTACGGCGCATCAATCTTTCATCTGACTTGTTTAAAAGCCTTTGATGCACGTCCTTTTACACTTCATTGTACACCATGGTTGCAGTTTGATCGGGACATAGCTGCCGAGGGGATTGAAAGGAACTTTTCCTCAACTAAGATGAGTTGCTGCATAGATGGAGTAGTGGAGATTGTAGAGGTTGTGTGGGAAGTGGATTGGGAAGAGGCTAGTTGGATTGGACGGAAGGAGCAGGAGGAGCAGCGCTAGGTTTCTTGAGTCGTGGGGTAGAACCGACCTAGGAAGGACACTTGATCGGGAGATGCATTCTCTTTTTTTTTTCTCTAAAGATGCCTTAACGTGGGAAAGCTGCCAAGGAATCTTCAGGCACTGCATCCGACGGTTGAAAATGATCAATTGGAAGATCATACGGTCATTTTTATTAGTTTTTGAGGATTAATGTGGAGCCTCGTATGATGCATCCAATTAGTAAATATAAGATTTCCAATGCCCGAGGGTGATGGTGTTGAGCTGGATGACCACTTGAGAAAGAAGTGGTGTATGAGGAAAGGTTTTTTTGTGAGTGGTTTCAGAAATGAGATTAGATTTAAGATTTTCTGACCATCCCAACCTTACATGTGTGACCATGATACCCTTTTATGGGACGAGGCTTTGTTGATTACTCTGGTCGTGCTAGCAAAGAGCCTGCATTACTAGTGGCGGGAGTGATATGGTCACTCTCATGACGGGGTCGTGTTAGGTAGGGCGACTATGTCATTTTTACGTGTTGCGGGCACACCGTTGGTCCCTGCATGGATGATACGGTCTAGAGTTGGTGCTCGTAAGACGTACATCATGTGGGCTGGGTACCAATCGAGTGGACTCTTTGCCTAGTATCATCAGGGGAAAGGCAATGATCGGGTACTTACCTCGGGTATGTCATATACCGCAAGTCGTGGATGACACGGAAGTTACCAGGATCTCGTGGGTACAACGTACAACCTCTACAAAGTGTAAAACTATTCGAATAGCCGTGTTAACGGTCAAGGAATGTTGGGTAATTCCGCTTAAACCACGTCCAGTCATTTCCGCATAAACCAAGTGTGCGTGTGTATAAAGGTGTTACATGAGAAAGTTAATACCTGGGGTCAAGCCTGGTGACTTGACATGGAGGGTGAACCTGAGGTGTTCAGCCCTCGGAAGATATGTTGATATCTGTAACCGGCGCTTAAGGTTACCATTTACCTTGTGATGCATGATCATACAAACACTTGACCATGTTGCTACACTTAATGAAAAACCTGCTTTCCGCAAAGGCTGCATACTTGTGATATATCATGTTTCATTATTGCCTTGTTCCACATCATGGGTTGAGAGTACTCATTGGCTTGCCATTGGTTATTTCATTGACCAGGTAAGAGAGGACATGAGATGCTGAAGAGTACCATGGTGACGTTCCTGCGAGCTAGGATGCTTCCCAGTCAGAATGCGTGTAGGTTAAGGCTGGTGGCATGGCTTCACGCTTTTGACCAATATTTACGCTATTGGTCAAGTTTGCTATGTTGGCCTCTAAGGCGATATCTATGTAAGACTTGATCTCAAGGTCGTTATTTGTATCAGACGGTATGTATGGATGTAAGACTCTTGTTATTCAGTTTCTGTGTGTTCGGTGAGCATTGATCTTTGGGATCACTGAGCACGTTCGTTTGGTGATCTCGACTCGTAAGTCGGGGTCCCCACATGCAGCTTGCTATGGTTGGGCGGCTACGGAAATGAAGGGGGGGGGTCGGGTGCTCTCATTGATGGAATGGATTGGGAGGGATTCCGAGGTAGGAGGGGACAGGCGGCGACGACGGCGGTGGATGGGACGGATATCCTAGCTTCTAGGGTTTGGACTAATTTGGTTATGGGTTGGTCTATAATAGGAAATTGCGATTAAGTTTGGATCCTTCAATTTAAATCTCACGATCCAGAAAACTAGGTTAGGGAGCCCAAATAAAAACCGATGATGGTCTGTGGTATTATGGGGTTCATCCGGACCCAACGGTCACGACCGTATGTTTCGGGTTCCGGGCGGTTTCCCAGTGCCCCCAAGGGGTTTGTGCATTGTGTAGAGGGGCTAGACATAGTAGAGAGGGAAGCCACATGCATCCTGGCAATAGTGTTTTAAAATATCAAAACGTCCGACCAATAAATCGACTATAGTGCCGCTATAGGTTTAATGGTTCGAGTATCAAACGGCCTACGAATGTGACGAAATTTGGCAGGCGGTCTACCTACATTATATCACGACCACACGCCAACTTTCAATCCATTCCGAGAATGTTTTATACACACTTTTGAAAACAAGATTTTAACGATGTCGTGGGCGCCTGCGCATGTGGTCGGTCTCAAAATGGTCAACAACAAAACGGAGAGAACTGACAACTAAGAAGGGATGCAACTTTTGAAAAATGACGACAATGGAGTGCCAATGCAATGTGGATGATGCTGATGCAATGATGAATGCAACAACCAAATAAATCACACAACGATAACGAAATCAAAAGGGAATCTTCTGGAGCATCATTTCTGGGCTGTTACAGTTTCATCCACCAGTTATTGCTCCCTGGCCAATGGAGAGCTACTTGAGGTACAATGCAACAATGTGGAGCTATGGGGAAAAGTTGGAGGCAAGGAGAATCTTTTTGGATCCACTTGGCTTGTCCACAAGCTTGTGGATGAAGGTGTTTGATGCTGTCCTAGGGCATCCAGGGGTGTCCAATGGCCGTGATATTTACCAGGGGTAAATGGTAAGACCAAATGGTCCTCATCGATTTTTTTAGATTATATGATGAAAGTTGACAATGTAAACTTGATCAACTCTAGAAATGGGCCAAAAATGTTTTGCTTAGATCCATCCATGAAATTTTATTCTCCCTAATGCACCACTTTGTGTGGTGGCATTATTTGGTGATTAGAGCATGCAAAAAAAATTGGGATTGTTCGGGCTCTGGGACTGGGGGTACCTAGACCCGTCTGCCAGCGGCCCAGGGCAGGACATGTGTTGTGGGCCCGCAAGAGCTCCCCACCAAGGCCCAGGAATCCAACCCTCACGAGGCCCCCTCCTCGCGAGGTGCTAACCTTCAAAGGTTGCCAGGGAATGGTGGAGTCCCCCTCGAGGCCGTTCCCCCTGAGGCCTGTATCAAGCAACCGACTCCCCGAGGGCAAACTTACCGAGGGCGGCCTATCGGGGTCGCGCGGTCCTACATCCTCATGTGGGTGACGTGAGCCGTGCAGGATGGCGCCAAGGTTGGTGCCAGCACGCACGAACAGAGAAGCTTTCCCGTTTTTTGTGAAGGGACCCGTGACAGCCCACTAGTTCCCAAAGCAACCCCAAGGGTTTCCCAATCGGTGCAAGAGGTCCAAGACTGGGGGCTCGGCAGGACGAAGCTCACCCCGAGCCCACCAACGCGTCATGGCGAAGGGCTTTTGCACGCGAAGAGCACCTTTGTCAGGCTGGCTGCAGTTCCGTCCCCTTTCAAAATGGCCGTTGTGGCAACCCTTCTCGCCAAGAGTATTTTCGAAGGGAAGAGGACCAAGGCCAATATAAAAGGGAGGCCTGACCTCCGTAGCGAGGATCCATCGTATCCACTAGGGAAAGAACCCGCCTTTGTACTCGTCTTCCACCCCAAGAAATTCACACAAGGAGGAGTAGGGTTTTACACCGCAAGGTGGCCTGGACCTGGGTGAACTGCTCGTGTGTTCTTATTCGCCTTCCTTAGCTTGAGCAATCAGAGAGTCGCAGTGAAGTTGAGAGGTAGAACAGGGTAGGAGAGCTAGTGCAACCCAGAGTTCAAGCCTTTCTTGGTCTGCAAAGCCCTGATTCCAACATTTGGCGCGCTAGGTAGGGGTGCGCATCCGTTCTTCAGCTCCATATTTGCCTCGAGCTTCACCGACCCCATGGTTGATGCTCACAGTGTGCGCGCTGAGCGCAAATAAACATGGGCCATCATGACCGCACCTACGGGCCCGAGCACCCGCCGTCACTCTGTCGGGGTCGAGGTTGCGACCACTGACCCCGCTGCCCGTAAGCAACAAGCTTCCTCCGCACAACCCTCAATGCAATGGGAAGGCCGCACCACCACGACTTCCTCCTCCCACACCCGTCTTGAATGGGTGAACTAGCAAGCGGCGCTGCTCATGGCGCGCAAGCTGCTTCGCTACCGCATGGCAACACCGACTAGGACACATGGCTGGGCCGCACCACCGAGCTCGTCACCGCCGCTAAAGAGGCCTAGGCGCCCTCTCGCTCGCTCCGCCCCCTCCGTCCCACGATTGAGGTGAGGCTCATGGAGCGCCGCTGCCTCCTCCGCCACGCGACGTCCAGGCCAAGCCCACGCGCGACGCGTGCCCGGGGAAGCCGCCTCAAGAACAATCACCGCATGCTCAAGAAGAAGGAGATAGCTGCCACATCGTCTGTCGTGAGGCTCTGCTCGATGCATGCACGGTCCTCGAGCAGCAGCGTTAGCGCCTGGACCAGGTTGTCCAGGATGTCGAAATAGCCAGGCGCTAGAACTGGGCCGTCCTCACACACGGCAGCCTGTCAAGCACCGTGGGTGGTTTGGCCGGCCAAGTTCAAGCGTGAGCTCCCCTCGCACTATGATGGCTCCCTCGATCCCATGGAGTTCCAGCAGCTCTACACCTTGAGCATCGAATCGGCAGGCTGCAACGACAAGGTCATGGCGAACTAGCTTCTGATGGCCCTCATGGACGGCGCACGATCCTCGCTCCTGAACCTACGTGAGGGCTGGGTCTCTTCATAGAGCGACCTTTACGAGTTGTTCATAGCCAACTTCAAGGGCACGCACGACCGTCCGCTCTTCGTCATCGACTTGGCCCGCATGGAGCAGCGCCCTGGGGAGACCCTCCGCAAGTACATCCAGCGGTTCAGCCACGTGTGCAACAAGATCCCGCTCGCCATGGATGAGGCAGTCATCATGGCATTCACCAAAGGTGTCAAGGACCTCAAGATGTGCGAAAAATTCGCTATCAATGACACCCTGAGCACGGCCATGGAGTTGTTCAACCTGACTGACAAGTGTGCCAAGGCCGAGGAGGGACGCCTATTCGCCCATGAAAACCCTGACAACACACCCGACGTGGCCGAGCCAAGGTCAAGGAGGTCAAGCACAAAGGACCCGCCCGTTGTGCATCTACCACGAGGTGTACACCCACAACAACGAAGACTGCCAAGAGCTCAAGGTCCTCCGAGACAAGCGGGTTGGCCGATGCCGCGAGCACAATGACCACGGTGTTGGTCGCGGTGGCGGAAGGTGGGACAGCCGCGATGGCAACCATCATCGGGGCTGGTATGAGCAGCCTCGTGATAATGGTTGGCACGACCAGCCTCATGAGGCGTGCCCTATGGACAACACGGTGCTCCCTCTGCTACCGCTGCCTTCGAGGAGGCACGATGACAACCAACGCGACGAGGTGCTCGGGGCCTACTGATACGTCCCAAACGTATCTATAATTTCTGCTTGTTCCATGATCTTTTGGGTGACATTGTTATATGTTTTGCTACACTTTTATATCATTTTACACATATTTGGACTAAGCTACTAACTCAGTGCACCGAGTGCCAGTTTCTGTCTGTTGATGTCTATTTTGCAGGGGCTTTTACCCAATTTTACGAAGCCCAAAAAATTCCAGAAAATATATAAAAAATCAGCAAAACAGAAGCTTACGAATCACCGAAGATGTGCGAGAGGGGGCCATGGGACACCCAGGCGGCCTGCTGGCGCGGCCAGGCCCTAGGCCGCGCCAGGAGGTCGCCTGGGTGGGTTCCACCTCCTCCGGTGCCCTCCTTTGGCCTATATTTAGAGTCCCGAGAGGAAACCCTCGCAAACTTTTTGGAATCGCGAATTTCTCCATCGTTCCTCCGCCGCAGCGCTTCCGAGATCGGGAGCATCAGGAGACCTCTTCCCGGCACCCTGCCGGAGGGAGGATTGACCTCCGGGAGCTTCTCCACCACCATGGAGGCTTCCCTAACGTGTCGTGAGTAGTCCTCCTTGGACCATGAGTCCATGACCAGTAGCTATGTGATGTCTTCTCTCCAATCTCGTGCTTCAATGGTTAGTCCTTGTGAGCTGCCCTACATGATCAAGGCATCTATGTAAATTCTCTTGCTATTGCTATGCTCGGTTTGTTGGGATCCAATGGATTATGAGATTATGTTCAGATTGTTATGAGTTATATATTTGATTACTTATTATAAAGTGTGATGATTTTTTTGTGGCCGTACATGATAGTTTTCACTTGTCTTTATGTTGACTACTTCTTATAAAGTGTGCTGATTTTTCTTTTTATTCATGTAAAACATAGAGTGGTGCCTTTAAGTTAGGAAAAGATCCCAAAGAGTACAAAACAAAAGATCCCAAAGAGGACAAATGAGAGATAAAAAGAAAGAGCCAAAGAGGCCACAAAAAAATAAAAAAAGAGAAAAAAAGAAATAAAAATAAATGAAAAAAGAGAAGGGGGCAACACTACTATTCCTTTTGAAATATCCACACTCGTACTCCATTGCTATATCGGTACTACATAGATATTATAATTCATGTATAAGTATGTGGGGACCCTTACACTATAGAACTTGGTTTGCAGATTCTAATGACGAGCCTCCTCAAATGAGCTCTAGGTCTTCATGAGCAAACAAGTTGGATGCACCCCCACTAGTTCCATTGGAGAGCTTGCCTTAGCTCATATGTGCATCCGTTACATGGCAATCCCTACACCTCACATCATATCTATCATTTGGCTTTCTCTCGCCTATCGTTGTCCTCATTGATGTAAGCCTTTCACACCTTTTTGTCTTCCTTCCCCATCATTATTCTATTTGCCATCCTAAGTGCCAACATATCTTGCTTACGCTCATCCATTGCATGAGTGCTCAAAGTCGAAAGGGAGAGGATCATTTTGACTTGTGCCTGACTAGTGGTCTGGGGATGACTCAAAATAAGATTCCGAAGGAGAATAAGTGTGAGGTTTAGTATATTGAGTTCTCAACTAAAAAAATATTTTATGATCTCAACCGATCTCCCACTTCTTGCATGCAAACACCATATGGAGACTTTCGAGTCACGGACACCGAGAGCTCTTGCACCTTTATGTTCTTACTTTGCTAAACTCAACACTAGATATAGGCTCTTGTTTGTTATTATCTTGACTTGAATTGCATATCTCACTTGCTTTACTTTGAAGTTCTTATATGTGTGTTCGCATGTCACCACATAAATTATTGTGTTATCATTTATCTACTCGAGGACGAGCAGGAATTAAGCTTGGGGATGTTGATACGTCCCAAATGTACCTATAATTTCTGCTTGTTCCATGATCTTTTTGGGTGATATTGTTATATGTTTTTCTACACTTTTATATCATTTTACACATATTTGGACTAACCTACTAACTCAGTGCACCCAGTGCCAAAATCTGTCTGCTGATGTCTATTTTGCACGGGCTTTTACCCAATTTTCTGAAGCCCAAAAAATTCCAGAAAAAATATATAAAAAATCAGCGAAACAGAAGCTTCCGGATCACCGAAGATGGGCCATAGGGGGGGCCAGGGGCCTCCCAGGTGGCCTGCTAGCACGGCCAGGCCCTAGGCCGCACCAGGAAGTCGCCTTGGTGGGTCCCACCTCCTCCAATGCCCTCCTTTGGCCTATATTTAGAGTCCCAAGAGGAAACCCTTGTAGACTTTCTGGAATCGCGAATTTCTCCATCGTTCCGTCGCCGCAGCGCTTCCGAGATCGGGAGCGTTAGGAGACCTCTTCTGCCTCCGCAGCGCTTCCAAGCTTCTCCACCGCCATGGACGCTTCCCGAACATGGCATGAGTAGTCCTCCTTGGACCATGAGTCCATGACCAATAGCTATGTGATGTCTTCTCTCCAATCTCGTGCTTCAATGGTTAGTCCTTTTGAGCTGCCCTACATGATCAAGGCATCTATGTAATTCTCTTGCTATTGCTATGCTCGATTTGTTGGGATCCGATGGATTATGAGATTATGTTCAGATTGTTATGAGTTATATATTTGATTATCCTTTTATATTATGTTCCTTAGTGATTCATGCATGTTCTCCGTTGCTATTTATTGCTTTGGCCGAGTAGTAGATTGTAACTCCAAGAGGGAGTGTTATGCATGATTGTGGGTTCATGCCCCTCGATGTCTAGCTTGAGTGACAGTAACATGAGACTAGGGGATGTGCTTGTTGCCACCAGGGAGAAAACAACGATGCTTGTAACCATTGTCGCAAGGATTGTTTACCTTACGCATAGTTCGTTAATGCAGTTGTCCGTTGCTTTGAGTTTACACTTTGGGTGGGGCTCGCAACTTAATACCGGAGAGATGTTCTGGATACATATCTCAAGGTGGATGCTTAGTAAGTAGATGCTGATGAATAAACGGTCTACTTGTCTTGGCGTACTGCCCATTACTATTGAACCTCTAACTATCAAGTAGCATAATTAGCATTGCGGTGCGATCATAATTCTGTCAATTGCCCAACTGTGATTTTTTTACCCAAGCATAGTTGTTTATCGTCTTTTGGGAGAGAGACTTCACTAGTGAACATCATGTGATTCCGGTCCATATCATCATCATTGTTTACATCTCCATCATTTACCGCTTTCATTTACTTTTTCATTGCAATCACTATTACTTTCCCGCTTGTGTTTTGATCCTTTGCAAACTACAAGGCCGGAGAGATTGACAACCTCTCTGTACTCGTTGGGAATAAAGTAATTTGTTGTGTGTGCAGTTCCATGTGTTCTGCTAGTGCCAGGGTGGAAGACACCTACTTGTTGAGCCTAGGAGTCCTCTTGGTTTGATAAACCTTACAGTCTCCGTGTAAGGGAAATCTGCTGCTGACTACATATCCACCTTCCACTTGGGGTAACCATAGAGGGGTGAGAAGTATATATGCCAACTCGTCATCACCTACGAGGAGCCTCGTGCGGTGGTTTGCATTCTCGATGGAGCCCATACTCCCTCATTGAACCACCAGTTCAAGAAGCTCCCTCGCGAGGTGAACATCGTCCTCACAAGGCTGGGGGCTGCGAAGCCCCTCAAGTGGTCCCACTATGCCATGACCTTTGATAACAGGGACAACCTCAAGTCTAAAGCCATTGCGGGCACGCTCCTCATGATGTGCACTCCCATGATCAGCAATGTCGCGGTCACCAAGACTCCCATTGATGGAGATGCCGTACGACCGACTGATGTTGACTAGGCCGTCCTGGGGGTGACCGATGGCTCCACCACTCTTTTGGGGCAGGTCTGCATTCTGGTCACCTTCAGCACGCGTGGCAACAATCACAATAAGTTCATTGACTTTGACGTGGTGCACATTGGCCTCCTGTACAACGCCATCTTGGGCTACCCAGCGCTGGCCAAGTTCATGGCGGCAACCCATCATGGTTACAACATCCTCAAGATGCTGGGTTGCAGTGGCATTATCACTGTCACCTACGACGAAAAGGATGTAGTCTACTCCCTCGAGCGCGCCTATGGGGCCGTTGCAGTAGAGCGCTCTGACGATGCTCGGGGTGATGTGCCTCGCGAGGTCGTACCCCCGAGGAAGAAGCAGTCCCTGCCCGCCTCTGGCTCCGCCAAGGCGAATGGTCCGGTGGCCGAGGCAAGAGCCGCAAGCCTCATGCGTGCTACGAGTGCTCTCCCCATTCCGACATAGGAAGGCATGCCCGGCACCTCCCTCGGGTCGGGCTCAGGGGCTTCCACATGGAAGGCATCTGACTTGGCCGCTACATCCAGAGAGGTGCTCGGGCACCACCTGGAGGCATGCCTCAACGCGCGCCCTCGCGAGCAAGGGGTACGATGTCGGGCGTTGGGGGCACATGAGTTCATCGCCCATGAGATCAACAAGCCACGGGAGGCACGGGCCATGCGCGGCGAGCGTCGCCCGGAGCGCTTCATCGGGAGGAGCATGGCTCCCAGGAGGACCTGAGAGGTGTGCTTGTGCGTCGATGTTGTGGGCCTCAATGGGTCACCTCTCGAAGCTCCTTCTGGCCTTCTCGCATGGGGCTTGGCTAAAGCGCCGCCGCCGACTGTGTTCACATGACCTTCGGCCTGGAGAACGCCCGTGCTACCTTCCAAAGTTTGGAACGGCTCGCACTACTGCCTCGCATGGAGCCCGGACCTTGCGAGCCCCCACGAATGTGGGAGGCAGCCGACCCCTGAGGGACCAGCCTTCACGATGTGCTTCGTCAAGCAACCTGGAGCTCCCACGACAATGCGATCGTCAGGTGAAGTTTTGTTTTGTTCTATATCAGGGGCACACTTCACGCTGTGTTATCTTAGACACGAGGGCCCACCCTCGTGGAATTCTCGCTTTTTGGTTGTGTGGTAAACCTTGTTATTTCCCTTCAAAGCATATATTGTTCGCTTGGAATGCATCACTGCTGGTTTGGCGTTTTTTTGCCCCGGGCACCATGCAATGGGTGATAGTCGTCTAATAATTCCATGAAGGAACTTGGCACGACATCTATGCTCGGGTTCGTCCCTGCAACATCGCTAAATCCGAGTGACTGAGCTCTGTCTGAAGGGCTTACCCCCCGTATATGTCACCTCCTCGGGTCCTCGGTGCCAAACATGTTCGTGCAGTGGACTCATGACGTCACCCGACGCATATCGCCCCCATGTCACATATTCCATAAGCGCGCTGATGCGCAAAGAATGAGGCGCAACCCACCTAAAAACTAAGACTAGGAGCTCCTGAGCCTTGTGCCCGCGGTATCCGACATCTGTGTAATTGCCGCCCGTGACACTCTCACGCAATAATGAGTTTGGGGTTGTACACGCCTCGGAGCCTCCTAAGTGGAATCCCATGACGATGCGCGTTGTGGCCTCGGTGGAGGGATCCCGCCCATGCCCAAGTGGAAGTCCCCATGCTCCACGGTGGTGGAATTACTATGGAACGACGACTATCCCACACCCAAGTGGAAGCCCCATGCATCGCACTAGAGAGGATCGTCAGAGCTCCACACTCGCCAGCTCTCCCTTGTACCTCGCACGGGCGTGGGCTAGGACACAGTGCGTGTGCTTGGGTTAGTCCCTGCACTGCTGAAAAATCCAAGAGATCAAGCTCTATCTTGCAGGCTTACCCCCGTGCACGTCACCTCCCGGGGACCTTGGTGTCTAGTTTCCCCGCTTGACACCCAAGTGTAAACAGGCAGGCACATGGTGCTCTAACCAATTCGTCCGTATGAGAGCTAAATGCGCATCAAGGGGGGTTCTTGAGCATTGCGTCTCAGGAACCTTCACTAGTCCTATAGCCTCTCATCCCATGCCGTTCTAGTGGCGGTTGAGATACGTGCTTGGCTGGGCGTTGCCAACATGGAGTACAAAGGCTTTCGTCAAGGAATGCGAGCTGCTTGCGCGTCAAGGGGGGATCTTGAGCATCGCGTCTCACGAACCTTCACTAGTCATGTAGCCACTCACCCCCTGGCGTTCTAGTGGCGGTTGATATATTTGCAAGGCTGGCCCCTGCCGATGCAGAGCGCAAAGGCTCCCAACGGTGAGTACTAAGGCCCTCGAGGGAGCTGCTTGTGCATCAAGGGGGGATCTTGAGCATCCCATATCATGAACCTCCACTAGTCTTGTAGCCTCTCCCCCTGGTGTTCTAGTGGCAGTTGGGATACGCGCACAGCTGGGCCCCGCCGACGCAGAGCGCAAAGGCTCCCAACTATGAACACGAAGGACCTCAAGCGAGTCGGTTCGCGTTAAGGAGGGATCTTCAACATCACGTCTCAGGAACCTTCACTAGTCCTATATCCACTCACCTCTTGGTGTTCCAGTGGCGGTTGAGATACACGCAGGCTGGGCCCTGCCGATGCAAAGCACAAAGGCAAGCAAGAGGAAAACTAAGCATGGAAAAAGAAATTATAGATCATAGACAGTTATTGCAGAATTCAAATTGTTCCATATGATAAAGACGTCGTCTGACGCCTCCTCGAGGCAAGATGAATCTATTTTAGAACAAGGATAGGGGGCACCTCGCCGGTCTCGTCACCATCGCCACAGAAGAAGTTCCCGAGCAACGTGTTCACATGGCCCTCCATGGTGGTCGCCAAGTCGCTACAAGATTCCTCAGGCATGGGGCCCATCACCTCCTCGAACTCGAAGTGGGGATCGCGAAGGAGGAGATGGCTGAAGATGCGGGTCCTCCGAGATGCCGTCCACCTTCTTGGTTGCGCCCTCGGGCACCTTCACAAGATCGGAGGAAAACTCGGCATAGCTGGCGTCCTGAGGTATGAAGGGAGATTCGAGCTCTAGCCTCCAGATAGAGCTCAAGGCCTGGTAGGCCCTGATCTCCATAGAGGAGAGCGCGACATGGTCTGCTGTCGCCTTCACATCGGCAGCGGCCTAGATCTCCTCCTCCCGGGCGACCAGCTTGGCGTTGGCCTCAGAGACTTGCATGGCATGTGTGTCGTGGGTCCAGGTCACCTCGCGTTGTAGCATCTCTAGCTGGTTACGCTCTGCAGCCTGTTCAGCCGGCACCATCGCTAGCTCGGAGTCAAGGTCTGCAAGCTTCGCCTCGCGGGCCTTGATGGCCTCCTGAAGTGCTTTCAAGCTGGCCTCCTTCTCAGCAAGAGCGCTCGCACGGGCAGCCTTCACCTCGGCGACATCCTACTAGCCCTCTGCGCGAACAGCCTCAGCCTTGCCTTGGGCCTCCTTGGCGGAGGCCTTAAGTTGGCGCCACCTTGGAGACAACCTCGCGCACTCTGCAGCCAAGCGCACCTCAGCATCCCTGAAATCCACGTCGCGGTGGGCGAGCATGTCCCGGGTGTTGTTCAGGGCCCCACACCTGAGCAACGTGTTGTGTCGCACCAGGGCAAGGGCCTCCCGAGGGCCCGCCATCCCGACGTCGCCCGCTGCCGTAACCAAAGCGGCCGTGACGCCCTCCGTTTGAGGCACATGGGGCTCTGGGTTCTCCTCCACATCTGGAATCTGCGGCGTACTTGGGGAGGCCGTCGCATCGACCTCCAGCGCCCCGGGGGTTGCTGCGACCTCGATAGTTGGCGTCGGGGGCTAGACCGCCATGACCGTGGATGTGGCGCTGGCGGCTGGGCTGTCGCGACCTTGACGTGCGCACTCCCTTGCCACACAGAGGGGACTCTTGGAGCTGCAGTGGTGCCCGTGCGTCCGAGCACAACGCCCGGTTGGCGGAAGCCGCCTCCGCTCGCATTGAGACCCCAACCAAGGAATGCGGGCGACTTCAATACTTGTGTCACCTTTGCACCAATGACGGCCTTCTTCTTCTTATCCTCGCTGCCACCAGGGTACCTGCATTGAAGAAGGTCTCGCCTGAGTAAATCAATCGCGGGTGAACAACATGAGGATTGGCTAAGGTACTTACTCGTCCTCGGCGGCCCACTTCGTCTTCTTCTCGACGGCGGGCAACGTGCCCTTGCCACCTTCACGCGTCACCATGCCGCCACCAGAGGGGCGCTCGACGCGGTCCCCGGCAAGCTCGCCCAGGCTTCCCTCGTCCCTGGGGGCCTGGAGGGTCCCTCGGAGAGGTACATTTGTCGCCAGGTGAGGCGCTGCAGTTTCGTCAGAGGCTCCCATCGCCGGCGCGTCGGCTGCCATGGGTCCCGATCCCACGCCTTCTCCTGAGGCCACGGGCCCAGGGGAATCACCTGGCGCCGCTCGTCCGCAACAATGTCGTCCCTGAGCCTGTGCAAGGATGGATGGAGGTTGGGCGATGGGATCCGGTTGACGTCGTCCTCCCCTTCCATCACCTCCGAGTCCTGGTCACTACCGTCCTTGCCCGAGGACGACATCGTGATGGGGAAGCCCTTGTGCGACCTGACGAGCCCCCACTCATCAAAGACGGGCATCTCCGCAACCAGTCCCTCCATGTCGCCGCACGCATACAACAACGGCATGCCCTGTGGGACATCCTCAGGGTTGGAGCCAAGCAAAGCCCCCAAGGCTCCATCCAGCTTGCTGTGCATCACGACGCTCACACGTAGGCGCATCGGGTCCCTCCCGCTAGTGTACTCCCACAAGGGACGCGAATGCGCCTGAAGCGGCACGATGCGATGCCCTAGGAACTCCTTGATGATCATCGCCCCCATTAGGCGGGCCTCCGCAAGAGAGGCGATTTTCTCCAAGATAGGGTCCACCCTATGTTCGGTGAGCTTCATGTGGCTCCACCTAGAGGTTTGCTCACGCGTACCGGAGGGGGTCACCAGGAGCGGGCTCTCCCAACGGGTGGCCATGAAGCCCTAGTGGTGCCGGTAGCCTTCCATCTTCTTCCCGGCCTTCAGGTGGGTGCCCGTGCCCGCGACATCAACAAAGGGGACGCATGTGTAGCACTGGCCCGGTGCGGTGAACCGCAAGCTGAAGAAGTGGCAAAAGAGCGCCATCGATGGCCTCACACCCATGAAGGTCTCAAAGTAAAAGGTGAAGATATCAAGGAGGAGGATGGAGTTGGGATGAAGGTGCAAAGCTTGGATATGATAATGGGAAGGAATGGCGTACAAGAAATCAAAGAATGGAGGGACCAGCCCGAAGTAAATGCTATGAAGGAAGAAGGGGTAGGCGGTCTTCACCAGGCTTCTCGGTGCTACCGAGACCGGCTAGATGTCGGTCGCTCCCCCTCATTCGTATTGCCGGCCAATAGCGGGAGTACCGGGCCCGGGCCCAAGTCCTCCTCCTCGAAGATGCGGGAGGGCGTGAGAGAAAGCTCGGTGGCGACAAAGCTCTGGCAAAGGCCACAGTCTTTCCCTTCTTCCCGGCAGGCGCCATCCGTGAACCGGAGCCACGGGAGGAGTGAGGAGGTTACTCGCTCGGAGATTGGATCTGACGCGTTCTTGCACGGAGGAAGAAGGTGCAGAAAGGTGGGTGTGTCGTGAAGGTGAGTAATGATGGCTCCACCCCGCGTGCCCACTTTATGTCAGCCAGGGTGGATGCCAAAGCATCGTGGAAAGCCAAGGCACCCCGCGCCTCGTCGCGCGACATGTGTTCGGCGTGGCCCGCAGGCGGTGAGAGCTCGTACCGCCTCCCCATCCAATTGCCAGGTCATACACGTCGTAGGCTTGGGGACTACTGTCGGGGCTCTCGAACTAGGGGTACCCAGGCTCGCCTGCGTGTGGCCCAGGGCATGACGCGATTTTTGGGCCCGGGATAAATACCTGCCAAGGCCTAGAACTCCGACCCTCACGAGTCCCCCTCCTCGCGAGGTGCTGAACTTCGAAGGTTGCCACGGACCTACGGAGTCCCCCTCGATGTTGTTCCCCCTGAGGCCTGCATCAAGAAGCTGCCTCCGGATGCCACCCCCGTGGGGCAGACTTACCAATGGAGGCCTACTGGGGTAGCGCAGTCCTACCTCCTCACGTGGGTAACATGAACCACGCAGGATGGCGCCTTGGTCGGTGCCAGCAGGCACGGACAGATAAGCTTTTCCCTTTGGTGTAAAGGGAGCCGAGACAGCCCGCGGGTTCCCAAAGCATTCCCCAAAGGTTTCCCAATAGGTGCAAGAGGTCCAAGGCTGGGGGCACGACAAGACAAAGGTCACCCTCGATCCCACCAACATGTCATGGCGAAGGGCTGTTGTAGGCGAGGACTACCTTTGTCACGGACGGCTGCAGCCATGTCCCCTTTGAAAATGGCCGTTGTGGCAACGCTTCCCGTCCAGAGTGTTTTCGTGGGAAGAGAACCAAGGCGAATATAAAAGGTAGGCCCGGACTCTGTAGCAAGGATCCGTCGTCTGCAGTAGGGCAAGAACCCGCCTTAGTACTCGTCTTCCACCCCAAGAAATTTAGGCAAGCAGGAGTAGGGTTTTACACTGCAAGGTGGCCTGAACCTGGGTAAACTGCTTGTGTGTTCTTGTTCGCATTCCTTTGCTTGAGCTTTCTGAGAGTTGAAGTGAAGTTGAGAGGTAGAAAAGGGTAGGAGAGCAAGCGCACCCAGAGTTTGAGCCTTTGTGTGGTCTGCAGAGCCGTAATTCCTACAGGGTAATTGGAGAAACTTGATAATGCAAAATTTCCCAATTCTAGAAATCAGGAAAGATGGGTTTGAGGGGATTTGGACAAGTGGATCTATTCTCCTTGATGTACCACTTGGTGTGGATGCATTATTAGAGGATTAGAACATGTCCACAAAGTTTGAGATTAATTGGAGACACATGGCAATGTAAAATTGCTCAAGTTTGGATGTGGAAAGAAAGGGTTTTGGAATATTTTGGTTAATCAAATCAACTTGGATTGAGATGAAATGTGGGAATATCATCACATATATCATGTGTGACTTTCTAGAATTTCCTTGAATTATTTGAGAATATTTCCTATATAAATATTTCAAATACTTGAAATGAACACAAAGGGTTTTGGAGTGTTGTGTCCGTTGAGTTTCCCTAGGTTTTCTCAAATATTTTAGAAGCATGAAAATAATTTTCTCTGATGACAGAACATTCCTAGCCTCAGAAAAAGGTATTTCAATAAAAAGGAAAATAATTTCTAAAATAATATTTTTGTGGTTCTTGGAAGTCTTTTTGATAATAGGATACAAATAAAATATTTGGGGCAAAACATTTCTCTTAATTTGAGGAATTGTAGTACAAACCTCAATTCAGGGGCTTTCGAAAGCTTAAATCAAATAAATGCTCTTTGATGAAAAGAATATATTGTAAAATCAGTTTTAAGTCCTATGCACATGGTATGATCATTGGGAAAATAATTGGAGCAAGGAGATGAGTCTTAAAAGAAGGAGGATTTTTTGTGAATTAAACAATATCAAGCAAGCAAGCAAACAACACTCGAATCAAGCATCACAAGCACACACAAAAGTTTTTGTTGGCCCTAATTTTTGAGATTTGTTAATGTCGGGACCCCGATCCTAGGCCATAAGAATCCAGCGTGTAACACATCAAATCACTTTGCGGTCTCACGCACGGTTAACCCCACGGCCGCCACCTTACCATGGCCGGGACCATTTGTGTCTTTTGACTCACGTATGCGATTGTGTCGATAGCATTCCAACGACGAAGAACCTGGGTCGACATTACTAGTAATAAACCCAAGTGGCACATCCATACAGAGACATGCATACATAACCCAGCAAAGCAGGTGTCGGTCATCAGCGTGTGTGGACGAGTCGTATCAAGCTACAAGGACTCCATTACGCCGTGTAACATTAAGTCATCACTGCACGTAGACGAGTCATAGCAAGCTACATGGACTCCATTACACAGCGAGACATTTCCCCGTAGGGACAGACACAATAGCTAATAAGGATACATGCCGGTCAACCTATGTGTCCGGAGCAGTAGCAAGCTACCAAGGCTCAGTAGAATCACAAAGGGGCATTTCTCTGTAAAGAGTACTACTAGAGGCATACAACTAGGTGTCGAACCCCATACATATCGCAGTACATCACACGTGCGCATGACATACCCAATATGCATACATACAACAATGGCATCACTACATAACCATACAACATCACAACATTTATTTAGAAGACTCGAAAGAGCCTTGCATAATAAGTTCATACAGGTAGGGGTCACATGACCCGACACTCAAGTCATACAAACAAATTCATACAAGCCATGCAGAAGCATTAAAGCTGTCTGAGTACAGACAGATGAAAGCAAAAGGCATAAAGCGTGACTATCTACATATTCCTTTTTAAAGGGGCCAGGTCGTAGCTGGGACACCTGCTACTCATCATCATCGACGTCTAGGTAGAACCCACCTGATGGCTCGTGGGTGTCTTCTCCAACATTTATTAAGCAAACATGAGTACGAAGGTACTCAGCAAGACTTTAAATCAGATCTATCTATTCATGCACAAGTATCAACAAAGGGGGTTGTGGGGTTTCATCACATCTTTGACTCTTGGCTAGCCTATACTACAACTATAATTATTTTTAAACAAACTTTGATAAGTCGTACACGAGTCCACTACCACCACAACAATACACCATCATGGATTCTTTCCCGTCTCCCTACGGAAATGCCATACATGATACTCACACTTATCTTGATACTTTTATGAGTACCCAAACGATCAACAAAAGGCCTCAAACGATGTGCGCAGGGTTCCCAAGCCCACCATCCGGGTGCCACTTGGTACACCGTGCCACTGCCTACCGGGTCAGAGCCAACCTTTGAGATCAACACTATGCACGACCTCCAACATATGCTATAAACACCAGAATCTACTTGCAACTCCTTGACCGAGTACTAGGCAATTAGTAAGCCGAGAGGGTCAATTAAGTATCCCAATGTGTGGTAGTAGCTAGTCTTGGATTACACACAACGAACTCAGTTCCTAAGAGCGGTTCCAATGAGACAACCCGCCATGTACTCCTACATAGCCTCTCATGGGCACCTTTAGCAAATTAGTTTCAACACTTATCTTTTAGTCATCAGAACACATTCATTCAATACTGTTCATCGCCCAGATGAAACATACTTGACACAACTCTAAGCATAGCAAGCATAACAGGATAAAGCACATCATGGCTCAAGCAACTACTAAGTATGCTAGGTTGCAAGGTTTAGCTATTTACTGTGACAATGATAGGTCATGCAAAGGAATGGGTTCAGCTACCGACGTAAAAAACATTTGAAACATTTTGTCCTAATGCAATAAGTGAGAGCAGGAGGAGAACATGGGATTTATCGGGATGATAAAAAATGGTGCTTGCCTTGTGGATCAGCGGAAGGATGCACTCCTTTAGTCAGATACTCCTGAGTATCCTGTGGAGAAAAGCCTACCTAAACAAACAATCACAATCAATACACAGCAAGTGTAGCAATATGATGCATGATCATGTCATGACAATAATATGGTGGATGGGCTAATTCATCTATAATAGTTTGGTTTGAAGCTGGTTTAAAACATATTCAAATGCCACTTCAAATAGTTATTTCCATATACTCCTTCTAATTAATTTGACCTGATGCTTAGCATAACTTGTTCTATCATGCATGAAATTAGCACCACTGGATTCTTTGGATTTTTCTTATCAGTTTTCATATATAAATTATTTTAATCTGAGTTACAGATTAGTTTTTTATGACTTTTTGAAGTTTTGAACTAAATCTGGAATTGTTTTAAATCCAGAATTGTAATTACTGCATCATCATGACATCAGCAGGTCAAAGTGGTCGTTGCTGGTCAAACCTGACCAGTGGGACCCACTGGTCAGTGTCTCTCGTTAAGAATCAATAAATATTTAAGTTAATTAGTTAATTAACAGACCTAGACCCACATATTAGTGTGTGTTTAGAATTTAAATAATTAATTGTTTTTATTTAACTTAAACTAATTATTCAGGGGCTGGCCCCACTTGTCATAGACTCACGGGGTTCGGACCCACTGGCGGCGAGGTCGAACTCGCCGGTGGTGAGCGTGCGATTGTTGCAGAGACTGCGGAGGGCATCAGAATCCCTTCTCTGGCGACCAAATGGACGACGGAGTGGCTCATTCGAACGACCACTAGCCCGCGAGCACAATGGAGCATGCCCCAGGGGCTGGGGTGGTCGAAATCGACGCCGGCGACGAGCTCGGCGGCTGCTAGAGCTCGGGCCTCATCAGGATCATCGATCCAAGGCTCAAAACGCGTGGGACTTGGCTCCTAGAGCATCTACACGACGAGCCGGTGCTGTTGGTGGCCTCAGAAGGACCAACCGATCACCGGAGCCTCACCGGCGACGAGCTCCTGTGACGGATCTCGTCAGGCTCTGGTGGAATCGAGGGCTACGACTCGGAATCGAGGGGAGCAGGGGCGTTGAAAGCGGGCTCGCGGATGGCCTGGAGACGGAGAATGACGGCGACGATCGTCGGCGACCCGAGGAGGAAGATGATGACGTGACGGCGATTCCAGGGCTCTTGGGGGGCTTCTCTTTGCTCGTACAGCAGCAAGACGACACGGCGGAGCTTTTGTGCGGCTCAGAAGCGAGGATGGATGGCTGGAGCGGCCTGGCGACGGTGAGCTCAAGCTCCAGCCATGGTGGCATAGAGAGGAAGAGGAGAGAGGAGGCGAATGGCGAGATGGGGAGCGCGGGAATGGCTCCCGGGGGTGCTTATCCCATGTGCCAGCACAACGGGGTGGCCACGCAGGCACGCAGCTGCTTGCTGCCGTCAGAAGAGGCGGCGGCCACCTCCTGCTTGCCCACTGGCAAGGAGGAAGATGACAGGGAAGGAGGAGTGGGCTGGGCATGGGCGAGAGATAGGGTTTCCCACTTTTCTTCCTTTATTCTTTGTGTTTTGCAATTCCAGCATTTGTTTTATTTATTCTTGGCTCTAAATACTTCCTCAAATATGGAATATATTTGTGGGGGTTTAGATGGAATATTTCCAAACTCCACAAAATGATTCAACATTTTATAATAACCTGGATAGTTATAGATATATATATTTTGGCTATTTTCAGTGATTTTCAAGAATTGTTTGAAATGCCAAAACAGTTTGAAAAATATTAACCACCCCTTAAATATTGTTTGCAATATTTATCAAAAGGGATGGGCTTTTATGAAGGCCATTTTGGGTTCATTGAAAAATTACATCATATGGATTGGTTTGGTTAGGGTGAGGTGCTAGGGTTTATTCCATCCCTATTTCATTTTTAATGCAAAATAAAACATGAAGCACAATCTTGCTAAACAATGAGTAGTAATTCTAGGGATGTGACAGTTAACTTAGTCAGGAGAGTGAAAACACAGGTTGTGACACCTGTCCTAGCCTTCAATGCATAGCCAAGATTCCGAAGCTTTTGCTGGAAGGCACGTGGCAACCAGTGGTCCTGCAGAGAAGTCTATCGTGTATAGATCACCTCTTTGAAAACCTTCGAAGACTTTCGTTTTGTCAGAGGCCATTAGTACAATGCATTGGAATTTTCCAAATACGACAAACTTGTCAAGATCACAAAGCATTGAGAGAGAGATTAACTTGTAGCCAAGGGATTCGACAAGCATTACATTTTCCATGTGCCAATCCCTTGTGATGGCAACTCTACCTAGTCCGAGTATTTTGTTGCTGATTTTGTCGACAAATACGATGTGATCTTTGGTTGGAGGTCGAAGAGTTGACTCCATCAATAGGCTTCGATCACTAGTCATGTGACAAGTGCATACACTATCCGTAATCCATTCAGTTGGCTTGGATTTATCTTCCTGCATTTAGAATTAGTCTTGTTCACCAAGGCATGCAACAACATCATGAATTGATGAAGATATTCTAGTGGAAGTAATAGTGATACTGGACAATATAAATGCTAACACTATTTCCATTACTTTTCTTGCGTCCACACAAGAAGTTTTCGGGTGTCTAGAGATAGTATTTGAGATAAGCTTCATCCCTTCTAGAGATCCGATGCTGCATGAAGATGTTAGTTCTGCTTAACCACACACATCTTAAGGGGTGGCTTAGAAGCAATGAGACATAAAGAAGTATCAGAGAATTTAGGCAATGTCTCCCTAGTAGCACATTTCACAGGAGGGTTAGAATAGTCAAATGAATATGCAAAAAAGTTCTTAGTTGGGTGAAAATAACGGTTCATGTCGTTGTGCATGAGTCTTTTGAGTTCTTCCTTGGGAAGTGTAGTTCTTAGTGTGATCATATGAAGATCTTTTTCTTCTCGAAGACTTTGATTGGGGGAATGTCTTTTTCTTGAGAGATGTCATGATGAAATTCACAACAAGCTTCTCAAGAAGACATTTTGGAACCCATATCCTCTTCATGGGTGAATCGTTACTGTAGTTAGTGTTGGGGAACGTTGCATGGGAAAAATATCCTATGAACACCTAAGAGATATCTATGGAGATGCATAGCTACGAGAGGAGGAGTGTGTCTATATACCCTTGTGGATCACGAAGCAGAAGCGTTAATAAACGAGATTGATGTAGTCATGCATCTTTGCGATCCAATCACGACCTGTCCCGATCTAGCGCCAAACGGACGCACCTCCATGTTCAACACATGTAAAACTTGATGCCATCTCCATCTCCTCGATCTAGTGAGCGAGGGTGGAGTAGCAGATGCGTTCTCCGGCAGCATGACAACATGGTGTGGGTGGTGGTGGTGCAATGTCATCACGACTTCACTAAGCGCTACCACGGACGCGAACAGGGGAGAAAACAATCTAGAGAGAGAGGGACGGGTGCGCCAAAGGCTTGGTGTGTTGATGCCCTCCCTCTGCTCTCACATATATAGGGGGATGGGTGGATGTGGCCGGCCCTAGGGCTGCATCTAAGAGGAGGGGCAGCGGCCTCGGAAGTGGCTTTCCACCCAAATTAGATTGGCACCGCCCATAGGGTTGGCCCTCCACCAGCCCTAGCCGCATGGGCGTATGTGGAGAGGGGCGCCCAACCCACCAAGGGCTTGTGCACACCATTCTCAGTGTTGGAGATATGCCCTAGAGGCAATCATGTATGATGATATTTCCTATGTGTTTCTGAATAAAGATAGTCCTTTAACATTGTCAATGCCAAGTAAGTGAGTTGTTTGTGAGACTATGCATTGTATGATGACTGTGCTAACTGGTCCCTAATCAAAAGGGTTGTGTCGAAGCGCAGCCATTCAGATTAGCATAAGAAACGACATATTATTTGATACGTCCTTTTTGCATCATGTTTTGCTACTATTATATATAGTGTTCTTACGCATTATACTGATACATCTCCAACATATCTATAATTTTTTATTGATCCATGTTGTTATGTTATCATTCTTTCAATTTTTATAATCATTTTATTGCAACTTTATATCATTTTTGGGACTAACCTATTCACATAATGCATAGTGCTAGTTGTTGTTTTTTGCTATTTTTCCTTCACAGAAAATAAATATCAGATGAGGTCCAACTGCCAAGAAACTTTATGAAGATTTTTTTGGACCAGAAGGAAACTTGGGAACCAAGAATGAGCAGCAGATGAGGCCCAGGGGCCCCACTAGACATCAGGGCGTGCTAGAGGCCCCTGGCATGACCTCGTGTCTAGTGGGCCCCTCGGGAACCTTCTCCACCGCCTCTGAGCTCTATAAATACGCCAATATTCAGTAAACCCTGGAGGAGTCGATGAAAAATCATTTCAGCCACCGCAAGTTCCAGAGCCACGAAATACAATCTAGAGCCCGTTCTAGAGAGGAACACGATCACAGAGGGGTTCACCATTCTCATTGGTGCTCCTCCAATGATGCGTGAGTAGATCATATCAGCCCTGCGGGTCCGTAGGCAGTAGCTAGATGCCTTTCTCTCTCATTTTGTTTCTCAATACAATGGTCTCTTGGAGATCCACATGATGTAACTCTTTCTTTTGCGGTGTGTTTGTTGGTATCCAATGAATTGTGAGTTTATGACCAGATCTATGAAAACATATTCATGTTTTATTATTATAACCTCATATTTCTTCTCCTATATTTGGTTTTTGTGTGGCCAACTTGATCTTTTGTCTTGCAATTGTAAGAGGTGCTTTGTGATGGGTTCAATCTTGCGGTGCTCAATCTCAGCGATAGAAAGAGACATGACACACATCTATTGTTGCTATCAAGGAAAAATGATGGGGTCTATTGATACATGAATAGATCTTGTCTACATCATGTCATCATTCTTAAGGCATTACTCCGTTTGTCCATGAACTCAACACACTAGATGCATGCTGGATAGCGGTCGATGTGTGGAGTAACAGAAGTAGATGCAGTCAGAAGTCGGTCTACTTGACTTGGACCTAATGCCTATATACATGATCATTGTCTTGAATATCTTCATAATTATTTTCTCTTCTATCAATTGCCTAACAGTAATCTGTCTACCCACTGTTTGCTATTTTCTCGAGAGAAGCAACTAGTGAAACTTACAACCCGGAGTCTACTTCACATCATCTATTTGAAATCTCTACTTTGCTATTTGTTTTTCTACTTTATTTTCTCTTTTTTTAAGATCTATATTATCAAAAAACACAAAAATACCTTGCTACGTTCTATTTTCTATCATTATTATTTGCATCTATCAATCTAACCTTACTTTACCCAGGAGGGATTGACAGCCCCTCTACGCGTTGGGTTGCGAGGATTTGCTATTTGTGTGCAGGTGTTTCTTACATAGTCTTGTGGATCTTCCTACTGGATTGATACCTTGGTTTTCAACTCACGGAAATACATGTTGTCGCTCTCCTAGATCACTCTTTAAGCTTGGATGGAAACCAACATAGCTGCAAAGACCGTCAAGATTTCTCGGGCCGCTGACGGGAAGATCAAGCCAAGTTCTATTAGTTTACAACACACAAATCTCATCTCCTTTCAATTACAATATTTGCCATTCGCCTCTCATTTTCCTCTCCCCTACTTCAACAAAATTTGCCTTTTTAATTTCCATCTTTCCTTTGTCATTTTATTGTTTGGTCTCTTGTTTGCTTGTGTTTTTGTTGGTTATAATCATGAATGACTTTGGTATGGCACACACAGATGATGGCAGGACTCCTAAAATTGGAAGTCCTCATAATGTAGATGCTAAAACCTTTGTTTTGGGACAAGGGAATGTTATGGGAAAAGAAGTAATCCAATAATTCTTTGATTGGGTTGGAACTTTGCTTGTGATAATACTCATATACTTAAGAGAACCAAAACGTATGCGGAAGCTATGTGAGCATTAGTTCTAAAACTTGAGAATAGATTTATCCGTACTCATGCTACTTTGCAAAGATTTTTTATGAACTACCTGTTATAAAGGATCCTAAGGCTAATAATATAGCCACCCTTGTTCTTATGGATGAATTTGATCATATAGTATAGGAAGCTTGGGAGTTTTTTTTTATGGTATGAATCATGAAAAGCTGGTAGTAAATGAAATCCTCTATAATAGTGATTATGTTTTTAGGCGTTTGCTTGGTGATAATCAAATCTTTGATGATAATCTTAAAAAGGAAATTCCTGTTTTAGATATGATCCAACAAGTTTTCAACAATGTTAATGAACAATATTCTTGGATTATTGCCAGTAATCAAATGGGATACGTAGATGGGCAACTTGATAATGCAAAAATATCTATCGATAATGTGTTTCAAGTTATTTATGAGAAATCTGATGGTAAGAATGCATCCATGTAAACTAAGGATGATATTACTTAAAACTGTGCTATATGCCTAGCTAGGGGCGTGAAATGATAATGCTTGTTGGGATGCAACCCAATGAATAAAATTTATTTTCTCTTTTGGTTTATGTTCTTGAATGTTGGCAAAATTATGCTACTGTTATAATTGTATTTTTTGTATTTTATTTAGTGTTTGTGCCAAGTAAAGCCTTTGGGGTCATGTGGGGAGTTAGTTGCTTTAATCCTGTTGTAAACAGAAACTTTTGCGTCTAGTAGAAAAAAATCCAAAAAATCATAGAAACATCAAAAGTGTGTGAATTACGGACACAAGATTGATATAAAAATTCCCTACGTTGTCCTAGTTGTTCCGAATTTTTGGAGTTACAGAAGTATAAGTAAATTTCAAATCTCTACTCACTATTCTGTTTTTGATAGATTCTGTTTTCTTTGCGTTATGTGCCTAGTTTAATGATTCTATGGTTTATATCGTGGGGCATAAGCCATGGTAAAGTTAGAATACAGTAGTATAATGCAAAAAAAAATTGGAATAGGTTTTCAACAGTACCTATAGTAAAGTTAGGTTTTCTTATACTAAAAGATCTCACAAAAATTTTGTTGACTTTGTATGATTGAAGTTTTCAAGTATTGAGAGAGATTAAGATGGATAATGGAATAGGGTGTGATAAAATCCTAATCATGGGGATGCCCCATGGCACCCAAGGCAATATCTAAGGAGTACCAAGTAGATAAGCTTGGGGATGCCCCGAAAAGCATCCCCTCTTTCTTCTAAAAACCATCGGCAATTTTACTTGGAGCTATATTTTTATTCGTCACATATCATGAGTTTTGTTGGAGCATCATGTATCATTTGTGTCTTTGCTTTATTTGTTGGTTAATTGTCATAATAAACATTGCTAGACACACCCAAATGAGAGAGCCAAATTATGCTGTGATTAATTAGAATCACTCTTTATGCTTCACTTAAAAAATTGAGCCATGGAATTGCTCAAGTACTTCACTTATATCTTTTTGACCATGGTGGTGCTTTTATTTTGAAGAACTTTTGTCTCATCCTTCACCTAGATTATTTTGAGAGTTGCTGAAATTTTGAAGAAATCCTATCTTGCTTCACTTATATAATTTTGAGAGTTGAAAATCTTAAAGAAACTTATGCTCTCGTGCTTCACTTATACTTGTTTGAGATCTTGTTATTTGCATTTGCAATTTGATTTAAATGAAAATTAGTTCCAAAGTGATGAATGAACAGGAAAGATATAAAAAAAACTTTCATGCAGACCATTGGATATTAAACTTGTTTTGTTGCAATAGTTTTGCGATATGAAGATATTAATATGTGAGTTACGTTGTTGAGTAATTATGCTCTAGTAAGAATATTGGTGTTAAGGTTTGTGATTCCCTATGCACGCACATGAAGTCAATAGTTATGCTATGAAATTACGTCCTACTTGTGTTGCATTATTCGGTGTTCGGTATGTTTGATGTTCACCTATGATGATTTTTGTTCCTTGGTTGGGTGCTTCTCAATCTATTTGCTAGCTTTCACTTGTACTAAGCGGGAATACTACTTGTGCTTCCAAATCCTAAACCCAAAGTTGTGCCAATGAGTCCACCATACCTACCTATATGCGGTATTTCAATGCCGTTCCAAATAAATTTGCAAGTGCTAACTCTAATTTTCAAAATAAAATTCAGTTTTGTGTGCCCATACCGCTCATGAAGCAGCGATGGGTGGCCGGTATCTTCCATGTTAAATAGGTTATTCTCAAGATGAGTATTTATCCACTTATCATTGCATGAGAGTATGGTTGTACTAAGGATGCCGAGTCCCTAAAAGAAAAAAATATTTTTTTGTCAAATAATTAATTCCTTGGAAAGTGTTGGTATGGACGGCACCCGTGGATACGGTTAGCCGTGGAATGTGAAAGAATGGTGGAAAAGGAATAAACTTTATTTTCAGTTTGGGAACAACTTGTAATTTGTTTAGCATGGAGGATATTGGAAACTCTTAGTCGTTCTCGTTGACAGGAAAAGCATGCCACCCTAAAAAAATTATCTTTAAGTTTTTCACTTTGATCTCTTTCATTTTAGGACCCCGATCCTAAGTCATAAGAATCCAGCGTGTAACACAACACATCACTTTGCAGCCTCACGCACGGTGAACTCCACGACAGCCACCTTACCTGGGCCGGGACCATTTGCGTCTTTTGGCTCACGTATGTGTATATGTCGCCAACATTCCAATGACAGAGAACCCGTGTTGACATGACTAGTTATAAACCCAAGTGGCATATCCGTACAGGGACAAGCATACATAACCCAACAAAGGAGGTGTCGGTCAACAACGTGTGTAGATGAGTCGTAGCAAGCTACATGGACTCCATTACACCACATCACATTTCCCCGAAGGGACAGACACAACAACAAAGAAGGATACATGTCGGTCAATCAATGTGTCCGGAGGAGTAGCAAGCTACCAAGGCTCGGTGGAAGCACAAAGAGGCATTTCCCTGTAAAGAGTACTACTAAAGGCACACAACTACGTGTCGAATACCACACATACCAATGCATTTCAAACATACACACAATATGCACGATATGTGTAGATACAACATGGCATCACAACATAACACTATGACTCAAGCATTTATTAAAGACTCATAAGAGTCAACATAGTATGACATTACAAATAGCGGTCACATGACCCTACACTCAAGTCATACAAGCATCAAGCGGAAGCATAACATGTACGGGTATAGACATATACTAAAAGTGGCTGGAAGAGCCTGAAAAGCTACAACGACTCTAACAAAGGAGCCAGACCTCTGTCTGGGATTCCCAAGCTATTCCGGTCAACGTCGATCACATCATGTAGAACCAACAATGGGACTAAAGTCTTCTCTGAAAAAACATAAATAAAGCAACCGTGAGTACAAAGGTACTCGGCAAGACTTACATCAGAACCATCTACATATGCATCAGTATCAATGAAGGGGTTGTGGGGTTTATTTGCAGCAAGCCAGCCTTGACTCTTGGCTAACCTATACTACGACTAATAGTTCTTCCTTTGAGGTGGGATAGCGCACACGAGTCGAGTTATTCACCAATCAATACACCACTATTTATTCACTCTCGTCTCCCTACGAGAAAGCCATCCATAGCACTCACACTTATCTTGCATATTTTAGAGTATCCATTCCAAGTTGTCTATGTACCACGTAATGTTTCCAAGTAGTCCATATCCGAGGACGCGGCTATTCGAACAGATTAATTCACCCTCGAGGGGTATACTTCTTCACACATGCTCTCTCCACTTATGACCATATGAACGTCATGCATCTTGGCAACCTTCAAGCGGAAGCACTGGCGTGGGTGTCAGCCACGACCGTTAACCATACAAGACCCTAGTCCAGGCTTATCGCCTATTTCAGACTGAATTCGCAAGGAAGTCCGGCCGAAGTTTCCTCTACGTCCCCAAACGATGTGTACACGGTTCCCAAGCCCACCTCCATGGATGGTATTATGCTTGGTACACCGGGCCACTGTGTATCTATCGCACTGAAGCCTACCACATCGGGCAGAGCTAAACACGACCGCCAACACTTGCCCTACAAACACCAGAAACTAGTTGCAACTCTTGGACAGATATCTATGTGATTAATAAGCCGAGAGAGTCTATTAAGGATCCCAATGTGTCGTAGTATCTTGTCTTAGATAACATACACATAACTCAGTTCTTAAGGACAGTCCCAATGAGACAACCCACCATGTACTCCTACATGGCCTTTCATCGCTACCTTTACCAAATCAGATTCACACCTTTACTCTCACACTATAGGACATGAACACAACCATTCCGATTCATCGTCCAGATGGATCAGAACCGACACAACTCTAAGCATAGCAGGCATAGTAAGCAAGCATGGATAAGTAGCACATCAAGGCTCAAGCTGTTGCTACTAATGCTAAGTGGTTTCAACTATTTACTATGGCAAAATCAGGACAGGAATGGGTTCAACTACCAAGAACAAATAATAGTTGAATTGATGTTGTCCTAATGCAGTAAAATAGAGCAGGAGCGAGAGGATAGGATTGTATCGGAATGCTCAAGGGGGCTTTGCTTGCCTGACTGTTCTGAAGATAGCAATGAGTCTTCATCAATGTGAACGATCACATCGTCGGAACCATCATCTACCGAGGGGGAACAACACCCGCAAACAAGAAAGAACAATATTTAGTTCACAGAAATGCAACACTATGATGCAAGATCATGACATGGTGAGATGCTAATGATTGAGCTAATGCATCTAGAACAAGGATTACATGAAGTTAGTTTGAACCAAAGGTTCAAATTCAAACTCCATATATGATTATTTAAATGGCATTTATTTGACTTTTCGAAAACAGAAGACAAAATTTCTTCTAACATGCATGAAAATGCCATAAACTGATTCCTTGCATTTTTCCGATAAGTTTTCATATATTATTTATTTAATTTGGAGTTATATTTTAATTTCTATGATTTCTAAAAGTTTAGGATATTTTCTTGATTTACTTTTATATGAGAAAATCATTTATTGCGTCATGGTGATGTCATCAAGTCAAACGTGCCTCGGCCAAGTCAAACTGACTAGTGGGGGCCACTGGTCAGTGACCCACGGGTTAATCCCGCGCTGACCAGCCCCTAATGGGGATTGACCCAGCCCCCAGGGCCCACTGTCATCGACTAATGGGGTGGGGATTTGGTCCTAATGACGTCCACGTCGACCCCCACCGGAGGGTGTTCGCCGGCGACCATAGTCACGGCGGAGGGCTCGCCGGAGATGGCCTAAATGGTGCTACAGAGCACGGTTTCGAGCGTGGTTTGCGGCTACGCGAAGTTGGCGAAGTGGCCGATCTAGTAGAGGCAACAAGTGGAGCTAGGGCGGCCGAAGAAGGCACCGGTGACGAGGCTCGTGGCGGTCGGAACTCGGCCTGGACTGGGGTGAGGCTAGGGCACGGTAAAGTGAGGCGAAAGAGAGAGGAAATGAGCATGAGCTCACGGTGAATCCATTTTAGGCAACAGAGAGGTTGGGGTCGTCCTGTAGCCGGCGAATCGACGCGAAGAATCTTTGCTGGCCGGGGTTGGAAACGACGGTGGCGAGGATGATTCAGGGGGCTTCGGCTCGATTCCTTCGGCGGGGAAGACGAGCTCGTCGATGCGGAGGAGATAGGTTGTTCGGGGAGGTTTAGCAGGGGCCGGAGGGCATCGCGCGAGCTCGAGCCTGAGCTTGTTAATGGAGGCAGTAGAAAAAGGAGAGAGGTGAGGGGGAAATGGAGAGAGGAGGAGAGGACAGAGGGGGCCGAGAGCGGTTCCAGCGGAGCGGGGATAAGGGATAGGGGCGATGAGGCACGCACGCAGCTGCCAGCGTGGCGCCCAGCAAGCCCGCCGTGGCCTCCTTCTCCTCTGCCTACTCGCACAGGAAGAAGACGACAGGGGGGACTCGGTGGTGGGCTAGGCCACCACTGGACCGGGTAAGCCCAGGTAGGTTTCCTCTCTTTTATTTTTATTTTCTATTTTGTTTTCTTTTCTGAAGTTTGTTGGGATTTGAAAATAATTCAAAGCATTTTATAAAATCCTAAAAAATTGTTATGTGACATAAATGGATATATTAAGTGCCACATAAATGTTTCAGAATTAATGAAACTATAATTTATATATAGCAAATATAATTCCACTTAAAATAACTATTTGATTGATTCAAAAGTCCAAAATATAATGTTCTAGTGTTTCCAAATATTGGTTGGCAAATTTACCTCATTCCAATATTTTCACAAAATAGTTTACAACATTTTCTTGGATCATTTTAAAACAATTTTTATATTGCCTTTTTGACAAAAAATGAGTCCCGAGGCTTGATCACTTCCCCATTTCAAATTCAAAAGAATGTAAATATGCATGCATGAATGATTGGCAAGCAAAGTAAAACTAGGGTTGTGACAACTCACCGCCACTAAACAAGAATCTCGTCTCGAGATTCAAGCGTAGGGTAGGAATAAATATGTGACACTAGCTATCACAATCTTCACGATCCAATTGCCCTTCTCGGACATGTTGATTCATTGCATCATGTTGATCTTGACATCTTTGTCTTTGAGTTCTTTGTATAACATGATGACAAAAGAACAGGAAGACTCTACAAGTTTCAATCTCCTTGAAGATCGAGCAACTCATGATCAACTCATAGAATGAGACGTAGGAACGTCCCTTGAGCTGAGACACAAAACACATAATAGGAATGAGGAAATGAGGCATATGACAGAGGTTCAATTGGTAGGCAACAATTCCATGCTTAAAATAGATGGGGACGAGGTTTCAAAGTAGCGAGGAGTTAAATTGCCCTTCATACCATAATGGGACACCTTAGAAAGGTGACTCATAGAGTTATTCCCTTAAGTGGCAAAAAGAATTACTTTTGATATAGAGATCATTGAAACTCTTCATACCAGCCTAAGGTAATCGTCAAATGATCGTTTGAAAGAACCTGGAAGAATGGCATACTCTGTTTGGAAAGAAACTAGAGTTATAGAACAACTCAGCAAACAGAAGGCACATTCCAATTGATACCGAGGCTATAACCCAGTGTCTGAGCGTGCTTTGAAGAACTTGAGCTTTTCCATATTCATCAAAGTTTTACCAATATCCATGCCAAGATCTTGGTGACACGTTATACTACCATGATGAATAATGATAGAGAATGCAGATGCAAAGGAGTACATCACTTGCTCAGATTTCACCTTAGCGATGCCAAGGAAACGAAATCTGGATAATCGACCGAGAGAAAGTTAGCACTCCGCTTCTAATGTTCTTCTTGATGTAATAGAACAACTCAACTTCTTGGTATCTAGAACATTAAGTAAAGGTCGGACTTCGGGGCTCAAGGGGGGTCCATGAGGAACAATTTCCAAAATAAGTCATACAAGGTTCTCACGGGGAGATGGCTAAGGTTGCTGTTGCAAGATATTATAATATTAAGTCTTCTAGTTAGGTGCATTAGCCACAATATCACTTTACCGGGTTACAGAGAGACCAATATTATAATCCTTGGAAAATGTTACAACCATCATATCTGCCTGAGATTCAGATCTGGTTGGTAATAGGATGTTTCAAACTCAGCATGTCTGAAAGAGAAGGTTTGCAACACAAATCGACGAGATAACGTTGCGAAATTCTCACGAAAATGAACTACGGAAGACAACTCCAAAACATGAGCTGGATTGCAAGATCCATGTGAACACACTGTCCAAGACAATGATGACCACATGAAAAGTCTTACAACAAAACACTACCTAGTTCTGGGTGGGAACCATCATTGCGGATAACGAAGCCATGCGCAAGTCCATCTAGGCCCTTCGGGAATAACACTTAACTTATTTTCCTTGAACAAATCAATCAGTGGCTTGGGGTTCTAGGAGATACAAATGGAACGGAGGTAGCTAATCTCTCAGACCATAGAATACTTCGCACGTGCATGATTGACTTGGGATGATTCCGGAGAAAACAAAATAACTTTTCTCAAATTCATGGCGGCAACTTGCATCAAATGCACACGAATTAGAGGAAGTCAGTTCTTACACCTAACACAAACTTCATGTACGAGACATAAAGGTAATGCCTACAAAAGTTTACAACACTAGCTTAATGTCCAACATAAATCATGGAATAAATGAAAATGTTGCCGATGGACTCAACAACAATCCTTTGAGATATCGATATAAATGGATTTCCAGAACTATGTGAGCAAGATGATAGCATTGGTCAGATCAAAGAATATAATGGTGTATGCTCAAGGAAATCAACGAGTAAGACATCGTTATGAAAATCTTTGGTTCTAAGTTTGATTTGAAAATAGCCCATACTCAAATAAAAAATTGGACAAGATAATATTTACAACAATTGATCACACGAATCAAGCGATGAAATATCATCTTACTTCAACACTCACACACACACTACAAAGATATCCCTTTGAAATGAACTAAGTTAGGCAAAGCTTTTATCTTTCAACTCTCCAAGTTGTTATTTAGCTTAACCAACTAGTTTCAAGGGTATCCAACACGGATTCTTGGAGAAAGGTTGGTTTATAGGAAAACCAACTTGATCACGAGCTCCGTCATAACAGTTAGGAAACAACCTGGTAATACTTCCGAGAAGATATCCGGAAAATCACGAACCACCGATATGCTATTAAGCTCAGGAACAATCTTGCTTTTCAGGGCAAGATGATATGATCAAAGAGTGAAGGATTGACATAATCTTAACCCATTGATCGAAAAGTGCACCATGAACATGGACTAGGTAGCACAGTCAATCTTAGGATGACGATTCAATCACCATCACCATAAGAGTGAAATATTTGTCCCTTAACTACAAAGTAATGGCATTGATTGCACACATCATGGTTCACTTGTTGATATTCCGGTTACAACCAACACGGAAACCGAGGGATGAATAATGTTGTCGAGAGGTATTACTACATCAAGAGTTCGTAAGAGATGGTGCAATTCTCACGGCATTCTTGAAAAAAAGGAGGTAATACTCCAAGATAGAACAGAACAATAGCCGGATTGACATTTTGATCTGCGGAATACAACTACTTTGACCCAATCCAAGGAATGGATGAGGAACTGGAGTTTGCTTCTCCCAGTCATTCTAAAATAGAATGGCTCGATAGATCACAAGAATAATAGGCATCGATAACACGAATGCATAATTACTCTTGACTATCCACTGATAGATAAAGGTCAAAAGTCAATTGAAGTGGAAAACTCAAGAGTACATGATTTTTCTGAGTTGTAGATGCATAGATTAGCATGTCGAACGAGTTCAACATAATTCTTCCAGATAACCCATGCAGAAGGGCGGAGTTGGCAGAGTCACAATATGGAGTAGAGAACTCATCATAAGCACTCTTGTTGTGATCTTTAGTTCACGAAGAACTTCTGCCAGAGATGGTCCATGGTGTTGGAAGAATGATATACCATGAACCTTGGAAAGTACAACAAGGTTACAAATCATTCTAAAGGAACTAGCAACACTATCCACAGAAGTGAGCAGAATGATCCTTGGGTTCAAGAACCTAGAAATAGAATATCTACTAGCTAAGTAACATCACGGGATGTTATCAAAAATGATTGCCAGAATTATCACAGTGGGAACCAAAACACATCTAGACTATTGGGTGGTTTTTGGAGGTAACATGGTTTCCTAATACTTCAACAATACGTCGAGGTAATAAAGTACCTCAACATAATAATTGGTGTGCTTTGTCTGGCCAAAAATACATAGGGTATAGGAGGAAGGAATTTTCAATTGCATCTGAGTATTTAGAAACCTTGGAAAACTCAGATAGCATAACAGCTGCACAGGCATGAAATATGAGGCAACCTGCATGAAAACTAACAACATATCAATGAATTCTTATGGAGATATCGATCCAAGAAGACAACAACTTTCCTATAAGTCTCCAGCATAGTAACTCATCATCCTAATAGATAGATGAGAAAGCCTAACGCTTAAACCCCGTAGAATAAGGAAGAGGGTGACTTAGAATAAGAATGACACAAGGAAAGGAGTAAAAAGAGCCTTACGTTCCCTTCCACATACAATTCCCTTATATAACTAAAGAGTTGCTAGACACAACATCGACCAGTTTGGCTTGGTTATCCTACAGGCAGTCAAGCTCTGATACCAAAGGTGTTGAGACCCAGATCCTAAGTCATAAGAATCCTGCCTGTAACACAACACATCACTTTGCGGCCTCACGCACGGTTAAGTCCACGGAAACCACCTTACCTGGGCCGGGACCATTTGCGTCTTTTTGCTCACGTATGTGTATATGTCGCCAACATTCGAACGATAGAGAACGCGGGTCGACATGACTAGTTATAAACTCAAGTGGCACATCCATACAGGGACATGCATACATAACCCAACAAAGTAGGTGTCGGTCAACAGCGTGTGTAGATGAGTCGTAGCAAGCTATAGGGAATCCACTTCACCGCATGACATTTCCCCGAAGGGACAAACACAACAAGAAAGAACGATACATGCCGGTCAATCAATGTATCCGGAGCAGTAGCAAGCTACAAAGGCTCGGTGGAAGCACAAAGAGTCATTTCCCTGTAAAGAGTACTACTAAAGGCACACAACTAGGTGTCGAATCCCACACATACCAATGCATTTCAAACATACACACAATATGCACGATATGTGTAGATACAACATGGCATCACAACATAACTCTATGACTCAAGCATTTATTAAAGACTCATAAAAGTCAACATAGTATGATATTACAAACATGAGTCACATGACCCTACACTCAAGTCATACAAGCATCAAGCAGAAGCATAACATTTCTCGGTACAGACATCTACTAAAAGTGCCTAGAAGAGCCTGAAAAGCTACAACGACCCTACCAAAGGAGCCACACCTCTGTCTGGGATTCCCAAGCTATTCTGGTCAACGTCGATCACATCGTGTAGAACCAATAATGAGACTGAAGTCTTCTCTGCAAAAACATAAATAAAGCAACCGTGAATACAAAGGTACTCGGCAAGACTTACATTAGAACCATCTACATATGCATCAGTATCAATGAAGGTATTGTGGGTTTTTTTGCAGCAAGCCAGCTTTGACTCTTGGCTAACCTGTACTACGACTAAAAGTTCTTTCTTTCAGGTGGGATAGGACACACGAGTCCACATATTCACCAACCAAAACACCACTATGGATTCACTCTCGTCTCGCTACGAGAAATCCATCCATAGCACTCACACTTATCTTGCATATTTTAGAGTATCCATTCCAAGTTGTCTATGTACCACCTAATGTTTCCAAGTAGTCCATATCCAAGGACGCGGCTATTAGAAAAAATTAACTCACCCTGCAGGGGTATACTTCTTCACAAACGGTCTCACCACTTATGACCATATGCATGTCATGCATCTCGGCAACCTTCAGGCGGAAGCACTAGCGTGAGTGTCGACCACGACCGTTAACCACACAAGACCCTAGTCTAGGTTTATCGCCTATTTGAGACTGAATCCACAAGGAAGTCCGGCCGAAGTTTCCTCTATGGCCCCAAACGATGTGTATAGGGTTCCCAAGCCCACCTCGACGGATGGTACGACGCTTGGTACACCGGGCCACTGTGTATCTACCGCACTGAAGCCTACCCTGTCGGGCAGAGCTAAACACGACCGCCAACACTTTTCCTACAAACACCAGAAACTAGTTGCAACTCCTGGACAGAGATCTAGGTGATTAATAAGCCAAGAGAGTCAATTAAGGATCCCAATGTGTGGTAGTATCTTGTCTTGGATAACATACACAGAACTCAGTTCTTAAGGATGGTTCCAATGGGACAACCCATCATGTACTCCTACATGGCCTCTCATCACTACCTTAACCAAATCGGATTCACACCTTTACTCTCACACTGTCGGACATGAACACAACCATTCAGATTCATCGTCCAGATGGATCAGACCCGACACAACTCTAAGCATAGCAGGCACAGTAAGCAAGCATGGATAAGTAGCACATCAAGGCTCAAGCAGTTGCTACTCATGCTAAGTGCTTTCAACTATTTACTATGGCGAAATCAGGACAGGAATGGGTTCAACTACCGAGAACAAATAATAGTTGAATTGATGTTGTCCTAATGCAGTAAAATAGAGCCGGAGCGAGAGGATATGATTGTATCAGAATGCAAAAGGGGGCTTTGTTTGCCTGATAGTTCTGAAGATAGCAATGAGTATTCATCAATGTCAACGATAACATCGTCGGAACCATCGTCTAGCGAGGGGGAACAACACCGGCAAACAAGAAAGGAAAATATTTACTTCACGGAAATGCAACACTATGATGCATGATCATGACATGGTGAGATGCTAATGATTGAGCTAATGCATCTAGCATATGGATTAAATGAAGTTAGTTTGAACCAAAGGTTCAAATTCAAACTCCATATATGATTATTTAAATGGCATTTATTTGATTTGTCCAAAACAGAGGACACAATTTCTTCTAACATGCATGAAAATGCCATAAACTGATTCCTTGCATTTTTCTGATAATTTTGCATATATTATTTATTTAATTTGGAGTTATTTTCTGGATTTACTTTTATATCAGAAAATCATTTATTGCATCATGGTGATGTCATCAAGTCAAACGTGCCTCGGCTAGGTCAAACTGACCAATCGGGCCCCTAATGGGGTTTGACCCATCCCCAGGGCCCAGTGTCATCGACTAATGGGGTGGGGATGTGGTCCTAATGACGTCCACGTCAACCCCCACCGGAGGGTTGTTGCCGACGACCATAGCCGCGGTGGAGGGCTCGTCGGAGACCAGCCCCTAATGGGGTTTGACCCACCCCCACGACCCACTGTCATCGACTAATGGGTGGGGATTTGGTCCTAATGACGTCCACGTCGACCCCCACCGGAGGGGGTCGCTGGCGGCCATAGCCGTGGCGGAGGGCTCGCCGGAGATGGCCTAAATGGCGCTACAAAGCACGGTTTCGAGCGTTGTTTGCTGCTACACGAAGTTGGTGAAGTGGCCAATCTAGCACAGGCAACGGGAGGAGCTAGGGCGGCCGGAGAAGGCACCGGCGACGAGGCGCATGACGGCCGGAACTCGGTCTCGACGGGGGCGAGGCTAGGGCGCGGTAAAAAGAGGGGAAATGAGCAGGAGCTCATGGCGAATCCATTTTAGGCAACATAGAGGTTGGGGTCGTCCTCTAGCCGGCGAATCAACGCGAAGAATCTCTGGTGGCCGGAGTTGGGAACGGCGGTGGCGACGATGATTCAGGGGGCTTCGACTTGATTCCTTCGGTGGGGAAGACGGGCTGGTCGATGCGGAGGAGATAGGTTGTTTGGGGAGGGCTAGCACGGGCCGGAGGGCACGGCGGCGAGCTCGAGCCCGAGCTAGTTAATGGCGGCATGAGAAAAAGGAGAGAGGTGAGGGGGAAATTCAGAGAGGAGGAGAGGACAGAGGGGGTCGAGAGCGGTTCCAGCGGCGCGGGGATAAGGGAGAGGGGCAATGAGGCATGCATGCAGCTGCCGGCGTGGCGCACAGCGAGCCCGCTGTGGCCTCCTTCTCCTCTGCCTACTGGCAGAGGAAGAAGACAACATGGGGGACTCGGTGATGGGTTGGGCCACCATTGGACCGGGTAAGTGTCACAGCGCCAGACCTAGAATTGTTTGTCTTTGCATCTCATGCATGCATTCCTATTTTTTTTTCTTTTGGAAATGAAATGAGAAGTGATCAAGCCTCAACATTTAAACTTTTGTCAAACAAGCAACATAAATATTGCTTCAAATTGATTCAAGAAAATGTCCCTGATTTTCTAATAAAATATTGAGTTGAGAAAAATTAAAATAAGTATTTTTGAAAACAAAGAAACATTTTATCTTGGCTTGTTGAATCAATCAAACAATTATTTTAATTATAATTATATTTTCTAAATATAATATTTAGTTTCATATACTCTGAAAATATTTATGTGGCATTGGACAATTATGTTATGTCACATAAATATGTCATTAGGATTTTATAAAATGTTTGATTTTATTTTCAATTCAAACACAAATGTCAAAAAAACAAATAAAAGCAGAAAAAGAAAAGAAGAAGAAGGAGATTACCTGGCTTACCTGTCGCTTGGCCCAGCCCACCTCTCGCCAGAGCAGGCAGGCAGCTCGGTGTCGAGCATGCATGCGCCTCGGCCACCTCCTCCCGCGCCCCCGAGCTTATCTCCTCGCCTATAGACACCCCTAGACCCCTCGAGCTCATCCCCCTCTCTGGTCTCTTCCCTCCCCATCTCTATGCTTCTCTCTTCCCCGGATCCCAGCGAGGCCGTTGTCGCCGTCCGTCGCAGTCATAGCCTCCGGCCTCCCCTCACCTCTCCAAGAAGCTCAGAAGGATGGTGTCGTGGTTTTGTCACGGCAGATGTCCTCGTGAAAGGACTTAGTACGGGAACCATCGCACCTTGGTGGCGACTCAAAGGGGTTAAACGGGAGGAACACGGCGGGTTACCCAGGTTCGGCCCCTCGAGAGGAGGTAATAGCCTACGTCCTGCTTTGTGTGTATTGATGTGGATTCGATTACAAGGGAGGCGTAACTTGCCTAACCTAGCACTCGATGATTTTCTAAGCTCCCTCCTTCTTCCGACTCGCCTTTATATATAGGTCGAGGCTTTAGGGTTTACAAGAGTCCCTTCCTCCTTACAAATCGTGACCACCGCGGTCTCTAAGTCGCCGTCTTGCAAAACCCAAAGACCTTCCATAAATCATAACCGTCCCGCGGCCTTGAACCGCCCAGGCTGAGGCCCAAATAGCCCAAAGGATGAATCGCCTTAGTAACCCGGCCCATATTGGGCGGGTCACTTAATAAGCAATATCCCCAACATTAGGCCCCAAATTGACTTGAATTTTCATGCCAATGCTTCCGCTTTAGTTGAAGGTGATTCACTCCTTCGTTTTCCTCCATACGTCACAAATTTTAACTCGCCATCCGGTACCGGAAAAATCTTTGACCCGTCGGCACCTTCCTTATCCCTCGATCTTCGGGAAATTTAACATAATCCCAACGGATCTTTTAGTGCATCAATATCCCAAAATTTTTGGACGTCATCATGGCGAATCTTTTATTCCCCAACGGTTCCCGCTCACAGCGCCTCGATTCCAGCGCCCGTCCTGATAAATAGGCGGAAGGGACAGGGCTGGCGCTGGCCACCTACCAGTCTCGTCAGTCCCCCCCCATTATCGCAGCAAAAGACCGCATCGCTTCCCGAGGGCTCCGAACCGCAACTTCCGCCCCCGTTCGAGGAGCATTAGTGCCGGCAACCTCGTTGCTCGCCCCGAGCTCCGCCGCCGCCGAAGGCCTCTTCGTTCGTCGGGACCCCCGTGCTTCTCCAGCGATCTCCGTCACCGCCGGTCTTCTTTGATCGAGAGCATCAGGTTAGGCCCTCATTCCCCCTCTTAGGCGTAGGTTTATTCCTTGCTTGTATTTCCGCCATTGCCGTAGCTTTGAAGCTTTCCGCTCGTAGTCATTCATTTCCCTCGAATCGATTAGTCCGAGCGCCGCTAGGGTAGCCAGTGCCTTGAATAATTTTAACCATTCGCTGTACTTGCAAATTTCTGAATACAATGTCTTCTCCAAACGAGGGGCGTCACCTGATAATACATTGTTCATGCTCAGCCATATTCGTAGGTTTTATATCTGTTCGGTAGATCCATTCCTCATTCACTGTTTGTAAAAAACTGTTTGTAACCTTCATCCCCCCCTTAGTGCTTCGGAACGAATAGATTTTACCATCCACAGTAATGTAGCCTTTGGAAATAGCCCTGCTTCCATAAGTCGCCATATCAACCCAACCCGACATCTTAGTCTGGCGGGTTAACATGAACTGATCCCGATTCACATAGTAGATGTTCAAGACATGTAATACCATACTTCTACCTATTTGTAGCATGGGTGCCGTTTTCAAGAGCGATTGGCTTCCTACCAAAGTTGATGATGCTGTCTTGGCTAATTACGTGAAAGCGGGCTGTTTGGATCCTCAAGATGTCATTGGATGGCGCACCGGGTTGGGAGAAGATCTCCCCAACCCAAAAGAAGGGGAAATAGTAGTCTTTGTGGAACACTTGGAACAGGGTTTTAAGCCGCCCGGATCCAAATTTCTTAGGGACGCTTTGACCTTCATGAACGTCCGACTCCAGGATTTGGGACCCAATTCCATAAGCAACTTGAGCCAGTTCCAAGTCCTTTGCGAAGCTTATCTGCGGATCGAGCCTTCCGTTCCTCTATTCCGGCACTTTTTCCATCTGAATCGCCAGACGGAATTCCACAACGGCCCCAGTTTGGAACTCGGCGGTGTCAACGTCCAGCGCCGTAGGGATAGTCCGTTTCCTTCACTCACCATGCCTAGCCATCCCAAGGGCTGGGGTGAATCTTGGTTTTATTGTCAAGAAACGTCCCCTGCTGGTGAGAACAAGCTTCTGGGCTCCAGGACAACCCGCCTTCCGGTTAACTTCAAGCTCCCCGACAAGCTCACCGAGGAAGAAGAGTCGGAGTTCATCCCAATATTGTCTGAACTGAGATCCCTGACGAACAATGGTCTTACCAGGGTTGACCTGATCCGCTGCTGGGTCGAATGGCGGATTCTTCCTCTGAGCCGCCGAGATGGTCTAATGTGTGAATTTGACGGCACTCTGGATCATCCCCAATGCTACTTTCACACAGCATTAACAGAGGAAGACATTGTTGCCATCATCAAAAAGCTGACCGGCGAGCCCGTAGGAAAGTGCGGCCAAATCAGCCTTAAGCCCTTCTACAAGATTAACCCGGCGCCCAAGGTAACCAAAGCTGACCCGCCCTTGATTTTTATTCCTTCTGTTTTATTGCCATCATGACTTCATACCATATATCTTTCCAGAAAGGCGACAAGTTCTGGTCCAGGAGACCTAAAAAGCAAGCCATGAAGACTGCTAAACCGCCCTCTAAGAAAAACAAGGGCAAAGGTAAATCTGCTGCGGCTGAGCCATCTGAAGTCGACGAATCTCAAGTCGGCGACACACTTTCAGAGGTACCAATCCGTCCTCTTTTCACTCGCCACCTATTACTTTTGACCTTTTATTTATATCTCTCACTCTTCTTGTAATAGAATGAAGATAACGAAAGCCAAGAAGACTCTGTTGAGGTAATTTCTGTTTCCTCCGATTCATCTCCTTCTCCACCTAAGCCGGCCCGACGAATATGTGGGAAAGTCCCCTTCTCACATCCAAATGCCCATTTGGACCCGAATTTCTTACTGAAGAAAACACAGCACGCCTCAAACCGGAAGACACAAAGTCACTCTGGCGATCTGATATCTGGCTTGCCAGCAACAAACAAAAGAAAACCAAGCGAGGTACCCCTTTTTTTTTATATGAGCAACCATTGTTCGTGCTGCTTTGGATTACATCTGCGATCTGCCTGTATTATTGATGTATAATTCCTGCAGAATTCTCCCCCACTTCCGGCGACTCAGTGATGTCAACACTTCCACCAATGATTCGAGTTCCGGGGTAAGTCTTTTGCCTTGACCTTTGAGAATAACGATCTTTTCAATTCCTTAACACGCTTATCTCCTTTTGTTAGGGCACAAGCCAAAAAAAGGAAAACCAGTGGATCCATCCCTGATGCAACTTCCGAACTTCCAAGGAAATCAACTCCGACTCAAGAGGATCCGGGTCAAGCTGAGCCGACAATTCATGTGGATCTCCCTGAGTCGCCGAAAGGAACAGCGGATGCCCCTAAATCGCCGAACGTATTGACGACAGCGGATGACCCAGATGCTGTAGTCATTACTGGTTCTGGCTTTTCTAAGCCGGCGGCGACAATTCTGTCCAAACACGTAGCATCCTCCTCTCAGGCAATCCCCGAGTCTGGGCTCTCCAAGGCGAAGCTTTCCGACTATGCAAATCTGGAGTTTAAAGAACTCTGCTCTGGCTTCGCAAGTCGCGTGGAAGCGAGCTATGAGATGGAGAAAAATCTGCTAAAGATGTTAAACAACAAACATGAGGTAAACTTTATACTCTATACTATTCCCAGTAACCCCCAAGGGCCGGGTCATCAGTAAAACAAAATGAGCCGGGTCTTGATTTCTGTATAATTTTCCTTGAGAAATTATACATTAGCCCCCAAGTGTCAGGGGTATTGCCTTGCAATAATTCTGAGACTTGTCTTTATTTTAAACTTTCAATAGGAAAACCTTGCTCAGACCGAACTGGCGCTGGGCGATTTAAGGAAAAACTTGGCTGAACAACAAGACGCCCGAACTCAGTCAGAAGATAAATATAAATTGGCTCTGGTTGAACTGGAAAAACTTAAAGCCGAGTTAGAAAAAACTCAAGCTGACCAAAACGCGGCTTTGAAGAGAGCAGAAAAAGCTGAAGCGAAGCTGGCGACTGTTCAACAGGAGTTGACCGGTTTAAAACGTCATATCTCTAACATGACGCAAGCCATCTTTGGTAAGTCTTACCTAAATCTCCAACCTTGTCCCCTCCTTTAGGCCAAACTACTGATGTTAAGTTACTGGTTATCAAATTCCAGGTCCAAGAGTTGCCAACCTGCAAGAAGACTGCGTGTTGATGCTGAAGGCGATTTATACGCTGACAGAGCAACTGTACACAGGCAGTGTGTTGACCGTCAAAGCTGCAATGGGTGCAAAGGAGCCCATTACTTCCATCAAGAAGGTACTTGGGTGTCTGTCCACGCTTCCTCCCTAGATTAGCGAGTTAACTCGGTCAACCGCCCGGAAAGGCGTCCTGACGGCCCTGAGTCGCTGTTTAGCGTATGCCCCGGAGATCAACTTGGAAGAAGTAGCCGCTGGCTTCCCTCAGCTTAAAGATGATGGATCGGAGTTCGTTGAAGAGGATTACCAGAGAGTTGTCAAAGATTCTCGGTTGGTGCAACTCGACTCGTCGCGAGTCTTGATTTAACGAAGTATCAGGCGGCTTATGACAGTATGAATAAGAAAGTCAGCCCGCCAACCTTTGTGGTGACCAACCTAATTCCTCGGCGACCCAAGAATCCTTTCGACTGGGAAGCAGATTTGGCCTCAATTTTGACCGATGAAGACGACTTTGCTGCTTTGGCCAGATGCAATTGGGTGTTGGGCGATTTACAAATCGAAGTTGGTCAGAGCTCATGCCAGGACTTAGCGAAGTAGACTTTCCTGAATTTGGCCCGCGAGCCATGTAATAGTCAGTACTATTTTTGGATGACATCTTCTTCAAGAAAAACCCTTATATCGCCTTTTGAGGCGATTTGAAATATTTGATCCGCCTTTATAAGAATCTCCTACAATGCTTAATCCGCCAAGGATGAAACAAATCTTAACACCCTCCTGTTTTAAACTTTGAGCACATCATCTGCGGAAACAAATGAACTACGAATAGTTTCAAGAAATATGCAGAAAGGACAAAAACCTTCAAGATTAAATAAGAGTAATTTCGTCAGCTCATACGGTCACGACAGGGGGAGGCGAGTCAGAAAGCTCGTGCACCCACCCTAAATGTAGGTTTCGTCGGCTCATACGGTCGCGACAGGGGGAGGCGAGTCAGAAAGCTCGTGCACCCACCCTAAATGCAGGTTTCGTCGGCTCATACGGTCGCGACAAGGGGAGGCGAGTCAGAAAGCTCATGCACCCACCCTAAATGCAGGTTTCGTCGGCTCATACGGTCGTGACAGGGGGAGGCGAGTCAGAAAGCTCGTGCACCCACCCTAAATGCAAGTTTCGTCGGCTCATACGGTCGCAACAGGGGGAGGCGAGTCAGAAAGCTCGTGCACCCACCCTAAATGCAGGTTTTGTCGGCTCATACAGTCGCGACAGGGGGAGGCGAGTCAGAAAGCTCATGCACCCACCCTAAATGCAAGTTTCGTCGGCTCATACGGTCGCGACAGGGGGAGGCGAGTCAGAAAGCTCGTGCACCCACCCTAAATGCAGGTTTCGTCGGCTCATACGATCGCGACAGGGGGAGGCGAGTCAGAAAGCTCGTGCACCCACCCTAAATGCAAGTTTCGTCGGCTCATACGGTCGCGACAGGGGGAGGCGAGTCAGAAAGCTCGTGCACCCACCCTAAATGCAGGTTTCGTCGGCTCATACGGTCGCGACAGGGGGAGGCGAGTCAGAAAGCTCGTGCACCCACCCTAAATGCAGGTTTCGTCAGCTCATACGGTCGCGACAGGGGGAGGCGAGTCAGAAAGCTCATGCACCCACCCTAAATGCAAGTTTCGTCGGCTCATACGGTCGCGACAGGGGGAGGCGAGTCAGAAAGCTCGTGCACCCACCCTAAATGCAGGTTCTGTCGGCTCATAAGGTCGCAACAGGATGACACAAATCACATTCTTTTTTAAAGAAAAAGCCCCCAAGTCGGAGAATATTTTATTACTTCATAATGAAACTGAAAAACTTACAAAGCATGGAGCTTCTAAGAGCTCAAGTGTAGTAAGGTCGCAAATGAGCAATATTCCAGGGGCGAGTTGACTCAGCCTCTGTAGTCGGTCGGTCAGGCCGAAGATCCATCAAATAGTAAGAGCCATTGCAGAGGTTCTTGCTGACGACGAAAGGCCCTTCCCAAGGGGGCGAGAGCTTATGCATGCCTGCCCGATCCTGTATCAGACGAAGTACCAAGTCGCCCTCCTGAAAGGTCCGGCTCTTAACCCGGCGACTATGATAACGCCGCAGATCTTCCTGATAGATAGCCGAACGAGCCGCCGCTAGGTCACGCACCTCTTCCAAGGCATCCAAGGAATCCTGACGCGCCAACTCATTATTTTGCTCCACATATGCGGCGACTCTAAGAGAATCATGTCTTATGTGAGTAAGAAGGACAACTTCTGCTCCATAGACCAAAAAGAAAGGGGTGAACCCCGTGGATCGATTCGGGGTGGTCCGGATGCTCCACAATACCGAAGGTAGTTCCTCAACCCAACACCCTGGAGTTCTTTCCAGGGGAACCATCAGCCGAGGTTTAATCCCTCGCAAGACTTCTTGATTCGCCCGTTTGCCTGCCCGTTGGACTACGGGTGAGCAACTGCAGAAACATCAAGCCGGATATGCTCTCGACGACAAAAATCCAGCATCGCTCCTTGGGACAAGTTAGTACCATTGTCCGTGATAATACTGTGCGGATATCCAAAACGGAAAATTAGCTTTTTCAGAAATTTGATCGCGGTTTCCGCATGGCAAGCTCCAATAGGTTCCGCTTCAACCCATTTAGGGAACTTATCAACCGCCACCAATAAGTGAGTTTTCTTGTTAGAAGACATTTTAAAGGGATCGACCATGTCCAGCCCCCAGACCGCGAAAGGCCAAGTAATGGGAATCATCCTCAATTCTTGAGCCGGCACATGAGCCTGTCTCCCATATCGTTGGCACCCCTCACACCGCCGTACTATATCTTCTGCATCTGCATGAGCCGTCAACCAGAAGAAACCATGTCGAAAAGCTTTTGATACCAAAGAACGTGACCCGGCGTTATGCCCGCAGTCTCCAGAATGGATGTCATTTAGGATTACGCATCCTTCCTCGGAAGAAACGCACCGCTGAAAGACCCCTGAAGCACTTCGTTTATATAACTCGCCATTAATGATGACCAGGGATTTGCTACGTCGAACGATCTGGCGAGCCAAAACTTCGTCGGTGGGTAACTCGCCACGAGCGAGATAAGCCAGATAAGGAAGAGCCCAATCTGGAGTGGCATGGAGAGCCGCCACAAGCTGAGACTCGGGATCTGGTATCGCCAATTCCTCCTCCGTGGGTATAGTCACAGACGGTTTATGCAAGATATCCAAAGAAACATTAGGGGGGACCGGCTTTCTCTGTGAGCCGAGTCGCGAGAGGGCATCAGCTGCTTCGTTGAGTCGCCGATCAATATGATCAACCTGGTACCCATGAAAATAACCCGCCACGTCAGATACAGCTCACCTGTAAGCCGCCATCATAGGATCCCGAGAGTCCCAGGTACCCGAAACCTGTTGCGCCACCAAATCTGAATCCCCAAAGCATCTGACTCGGGTTAGGTTCATCTCTTTTGCTAGTCGCAAACCGTGAAGCAGAGCTTCATATTCCGCCGCATTATTTGTGCAGAGAAACATGAGCCGGAGAACGTAGCAGAACTTATCTCCTTGAGGGGATACCAACACCACACCAGCCCCTGAGCCCTCCAACTGCCTGGATCCATCAAAGTAAATAGTCCAATAGGTAAGGTCAGGCCGATCTTCCGGAGCCTGAAGTTCTGTCCAATCGTTAACGAAATCAACTAGTGCCTGGGACTTGATGGCCGTGCGGGGGGTATATTGAATGTGATGAGACCCAAGCTCTATTGCCCATTTGGCGATTCGCCCTGTTGCCTCCCGATTTTGGATGACGTCACCGAGGGGGGCGGAACTGACCACAGTGATCGGGTGCTCCTGGAAATAATGTTTAAGCTTTCGACTTGCCATGAACACCCCATAGACCAGTTTCTGCCAATGTGGGTATCGCTCTTTGGAAAGAGTTAACACCTCACAAATAAAGTATACCGGGAGTTGCATCGGGTATTCCTTTCCTTCCTCCTTTCTTTCGACGACCACAGCCACGCTGACCGCTTTGGAATTCGCGGCGATATACAGGAGCATATGCTCCTTTTCAGTTGGGGCTGCCAGGACCGGCGGGTTAACCAATTGATGGTTCAAGGCCTGAAGCGCCACGTCTGCCTCCTCTGTCCATACGAATCGGTCGGATTTTCTCAACAATTGATAAAGAGGAATCGCCTTTTCCCCGAGGCGGCTCACGAAACGACTTAGAGCCGCAATGCGACCCGCCAATCGCTGGACTTGATTAACATTCGTCGGCTTGCCGAGGGAAGTAACCGCTTCAATTTTGTCCGGGTTAGCCTCGATGCCGCGCTCTGATACCAAGAAACCCAGTAGTTTTCCCGCAGGTACGCCAAAAACGCACTTGGTAGGATTTAGCTTCATCTGATATACCCGTAAATTATCAAAGGTTTCCTTAAGGTCTTCCAGAAGTGTCTCCTCCCGGCGGGTCTTGATCACAATGTCGTCAACATAAGCATGGACGTTGCGGCCAATTTGGTTATGAAGACAATTCTGGATGCAGCGTTGATAAGTCGCCCCTGCGCTCTTGAGCCCGAACGGCATGGACACATAGCAAAAGGCCCCGAAGGGGGTTATGAAAGCCATCTTCTCCTGATCTTCCACGGCCATTTTGATCTGATGATAACCTGAATAGGCGTCCAAAAAGCACAATCGTTTGCATCCCGCCACCTAGTCAATGATTTGGTCGATGCGGGGAAGAGCGAAAGGATCCTTGGGACAAGCTCTGTTGAGGTCCGTATAGTCAATACACATACGGAAAGTGCCATTCTTCTTGAGTACTAACACCGGGTTAGCCAACCATTTGGGGTGAAAGACTTCCACGATGAACCCGGCGGCTAAAAGACGGGCGACTTCCTCTCCAATCGCCTTCCGTCGCTCCTCGTTAAACCTGCGAAGGTATTGTTGGACAGGTTTGCATTTTGGGTCAATATTAAGATGGTGCTCAGCGAATTCTCTCGGTACACCCGACATATCAGAGGGCTTCCATGCGAAGATGTCTCGATTCTCACGGATGAATTCGCTGAGCGCGCTTTCCTATTTGGGATCCAGACGCATCCCAATGGTGAACAGCTTGGATGAGTCGCCAGGAACGAAATCGATTGTCTTAGTATCATTCATCGGTTTGAATTTCAGGAGCGACTCAGAATCTGTAGTCGGCTTCTTAAGTGGTGACATGTCTGCCGGGTCAACATTGGCCTGATGGTATTTGAGCTCTTCCGCCGCACAGGCGACCTCCGCATAAGCCGCGTCCCCTTCCTCGCACTCCTTTGCGATTCTTCTATCTCCATCGATCGTGATGGGTCCTTTGGGACCCGGCATTTTTAGTTTGAGATAGACGTAGCACGGGCGGGCCATGAAGTGGGCGTAAGCCGGTCGTCCGAACAGCGCGTGGTATGGGCTTTTCAGTTTGACCACCTCGAAGATTAGGGACTCCGACCTGTAATTCTGCGCAGTTCCAAATGCTACCGAGAGCCTGACCCGGCCAATGGGATAAGCCGACTTGCCCGGGACAATGCCATGGAAAACCATGGTTGAAGGCATCAAGTCTTTTTCCGATAGATTCATCCTCCGAAAGGTGTCGAAGTATAGGATATTAATGCTGCTTCCACCATCCATTAATACCTTTGACAAGGTGTAACCCCCCACTTGGGGAGCCACGACTAATGCCAGGTCGCCCGGGTTATCTATTCTTGGCGGGTGATCCTCTCTACTCCACGTTATGGTCTGCTCGGACCAATGGAGATACCTGGGAATCGCCGGCTCAGTTACGCTGTACGCCCGGTGATTCACCTTTTTATCATGCCTGCAAGCATTAGTGGTGAAAACGTGGTACTGCCCATTACTTAGCTATTTGGGATTGTTGCGGAAGCCCCCGTTGTCATCCTGGTCCTGTGGAGCCCCCTGTGGCGGTGGCTGCTGGAAAACTCCCGGAGGGTTGTACCGCCGCTGGTGGTGCACCGGGTACTGGCGGCCCCCTGGTTGCGGGCCTCCCTGAGTCTCCTGTTCGGGAAATACGCCGAAGGGGTTGTGCCTTTGGTTGGGCGCGGCGAGTTGGTCCTGGCGACGGTTCGGATCTTCGCTTTGGCTCTTCTTGATTGCCTCGGCCCGAAATTCTCGCATCACGAAACAGTTCTCCCAAGAGTGGCCCGCCGGGCCGTCGGCCGTGGCGTGGAGCGGGCAAGGGCCTTTGAGTAGCTCTTCGTAATTACGCGGCCTTTTCCCACTGAGACCTCGATTCTTCTTTTTGCCGTCATTGGCATTGGTGTTGGCAACCAAATCCGTGGGCTCCTCCTGTGGCCTACGCTTGCCATTGGTCCCCTGGTTGTGACGGTTACGGCCTTGGAAACGGGTGTGGTTTTTGGTCGAATCGCCCTTCTTGGGCGAGTTACCCTTACCATCCTCGCCGGGATCCTTGGTATCATCGGCCTCGGCGTACCTAGTGAGGGTGTCCATCAGTTCGCCCATATCCTGAACTTTCCGTTTGAGTCGCCCCAATTTCTGGACCAGCGGTTCATAGTGGCAGTTGTGCTCGAGGATAAGCACGGCTTGCGCTGCTGTGATGCCATATGACCAATGGTGCGCCGACTCATCCGGGCGTTGTACGCAGTGTTGTAAGTCGACGATCGTCATCGGCCGTTTACAGGTTCCCAGGAAGTTTTTGATGAAACGCTCTTTCAGCTCGGCCCAAGACTAGATAGAATTGGGGGGGTAAGTTTTTTAACCAAGTGCGCGCCGATCCCTCGAGCATCATGGTGAAGTATCTGGTGCAAACATCCTCGTTTACGTCGAGCATGTCCATGGCGATCTCATAGCCCTCGATCCATGATGTTGGTTCGAGATCTGGTGTGTAATTAGGCACCTTTCTTGGTCCTTTGAAATCCTTGGGCATTCTTTCGTTCCAAATGGCTAGGGACAAGCAGGGCACCCCAACTCGCCCTCCGGTCCCCGCGAGGGGAGTCTGGGCCTCTTGGATGTTGGGGGGATCTCTGCCCGGCGGGTTCCGTTCGGGCGGGTTGTCCTGCGGGAAGTGTCGCGGGGCACTGTTTAGGGCTGGCTGATCCTCCGGCCTACTCCTGGTGTAGCTCGCCTGAGGGGTGGAGTGCAATCTCTCAGGGATGTGCGAGAACTGCGCGTTTTGAACCACCGCCGTTTTCAACATCTCGATGGCGTTCCTTGCCTCAATCTCAGCTGGGGTGTTGCCGTGGACCGGAAGAGACTCCAGATGGCGAGTTGCGGCAAGCACGTTATCCATCGGGTTGGAGAAGTGGCCTCGAGGGGTACGGAAACGAGGAATTTGACCCTCAGTCGGCTGAATCGGTGGGTTAGGCGGGCGGCCCGGTCCTCCTGCTGGGGCGTCTCCCATCCCGGCTGTTTGGGGAGTGTCGAACAGGCGAGTCGGGTTGAGGTCATGGGGCAGGCGACCCTGGTGTCTCCGCTGATGGACGGCCTCGGACGCGCGCTGCTGTCTTTCGAGCCGCCAGTTGTCGGTGTTCAATCGCATCCTTTCGGCCGTGATTTGGGCTTGTCGAGTCTCAATCCTGGCGGACTCCATCTCAGCATCCTGATGGGCCTTCGCCATCGCCTCTCTTAGCTTTGCCAGCTCTGCGTTTATCTCCCCTTGGTTCTCTGGCGTGAGCGGAGTTGACATTAGCCTCGTGATTTCCGCTGCCAAGTCCACCAGGACCGCAGACGCACTTCTGGACGTTCCGCCGGTCCCATCACCTCCGGTGGGGTTCAGTGCGGGTTGGGTTGCCCCGGCCATGTAGATGGCGATCTGGCGGCGGGTTCGATCAAGGATTTCCGGATCCATGGCCAGCGACAAGCCTCCGAGACCGTCTCCATGGAGGGACTGGATGGAATCTGAATCGCCCATGGATGACTCATCGTCGGAGTTGACCGGGGTGACCTCCTGATCCGCCACGTGTTCCGGCTCCTCCGACCCCTGCGTGAATCCCACAAAGACCGGGCGAGTCAGATGCTGTGTTATGACTGGGCGGACATACCTGGCCGGCTCGACGATGTCGGTGGAGATGTGCTCAGGAATGGATGATCCGATCATGCCGATGAAGATGTTGATCTTGCCGAAGGGGACCCTGTAGCCTGATTCGAGAGAATTCGCTTCAGGTCCCCATCGTTGGTTGTCGATGTAGGTTATCCCGCGGCGGCTCCGAGTCCTGAGCGCCGTCGCATAGCTCCCAAACCCTAGTAAGGCTCCCTTTGAGAACTCAACTCCACCGTGCGTAGGCCCCACGGTGGGCGCCAACTGTCGTGGTTTTGTCACGGCAGATGTCCTCGTGAAAGGACTTAGTACGGGAACCATCGCACCTTGGTGGCGACTCAAAGGGGTTAAACGGGAGGAACACGGCGGGTTACCCAGGTTCGGCCCCTCGAGAGGAGGTAATAGCCTACGTCCTGCTTTGTGTGTATTGATGTGGATCCGATTACAAGGGAGGCGTAACTTTCCTAACCTAGCACTCAATGATTTTCTAACCTCCCTCCTTCTTCCGACTCGCCTTTATATATAGGTCGAGGCTTTAGGGTTTACGAGAGTCCCTTCCTCCTTACAAATCGTGACCACCGCGGTCTCTAAGTCGCCGTCTTGCAAAACCCAAAGACCTTCCATAAATCATAACCGTCCCACGGCCTTGAACCGCCCAGGCTGAGGCCCAAATAGCTCAAAGGATGAATCGCCTTAGTAACCCGGCCCATATTGGGCGGGTCACTTAATAAGCAATATGCCCAACAGATGGCCTCGTCGCCCTGCTCCTCCTTGCCAAAGGAATCGAGCACGAAGGCCTCGAAGAATTGCTACACTCGTCGTCTCCACCTCCGGCCGCCGAAGGCCGCCGGCCCCGATTCACGACGTCCAGAGCGGCCCCGAGCCCATCGAGCTTCCCATGAGCCTTCCCGTGAGCTTCTCCGTCGTTTCCCCCATTTTCCCGTTCCATTCCACGCCCCTAGCGCAGCCCCACGATGGCCGACTCCGGCCACCGCGCGAGCTCGTCGCCGGCCTTATTCCGGCCACCCCTTGGCCTGTGGGCGGGTCGGAGTGGATGCGGCGTGTTGCCAGCTCCCCGTAGAGCCTAGTCGCGCGTCGAACCGCTACCCGAACAGCGTTCCGACAAACTTCTGCCGTCGGATGGGTCACCACCGGTGAAGCTCCGGCGTGCCGACGTGGCCAACCTATTAGCCTAACTAACCCCCCCCCCCTAGAGCCACTGCCAGAGGGCCCCATGCCTGGTCAAACCCCAATTAGGGGCTGGTCAGAGCGGGGTTAGCCCCTGGGTCACTGACCAGTGGGCCCCACTGGTCAGGGTTTGACCTGGACCGGTTGGTTGACTTGCTGACGCAGGGATGACATCAGCCTGACGCAGTAATAGCTTTTTCTGATTTTAATTAATTCCAGAATAATAGGAAAACTTGTAAAAATCATAGAAATTAAAATATAACTCGGATGGAAATAATTTATATATGAAAAAGGATCAGAAAAATCCAAAGAATCTGATTATGGCATTTTCATGAATGTTTGAAAAAGTTAACATCACCAAATAGGCAAAATGGTGAATATGATAAATTTCATAATTAGTTTGGAGATGGAATTGATACTTATTTGAATTCCACTTCAATTGATATGACCAAACATTGGTCAATGCAAATCAGTAGCTCAAAATACTAACCCCATGCATGTTCGAACAATTTGTTATGAGCATCAGGTCGAATCAATTATAAGGGTACTTGTAAAGATACCCGGCTTGAAGTGATGTTTGGATCCTAATTCAAACCAACTTCAACTTAAGAAATGATAGCCACATTAGCCCTGCCACCTTTCATTTCATGTCTTGAGCATGCATCATAGTGTTGCATTTCCATGAAGTAATTGTTGTTCTTTCTTGTTTGCGGGTGTTGTTCCCTCTCGGTAAACGATGTTTCCGACGATGTGATCGTTGACATTGATGAAGACTCATTGCTATCTTCAGACGTGTCAGGCAAGCAACCCCGCCTTGAGCATATTGATATAAACCCACTCTCTCACTTCCGCTCTCTTTTACTGCATTAGGACAAACATGATTCAACTGTACATGTTATCAGTAGTTGAACCCATTCCCCTACATGACCTGATTTTGTCACAGTAAATAGTTGAAACCACTTAGCATGAATAGCAACTGCTTGAGCCTTGTTGTGCTTACTCATCCATGCTTGTTTACAATGCCTGCTATGCTTAGAGTCGTGTCGGGTCTGATCCATCTGGATGATGAATCGGAATGGTTGTGATCATGTTCTACAGTGTGAGAGTAAAGGTGTGAATCTGATTTGGTAAAGGTAGCGATGAGAGGCCATGTAGGACTACATGGCGGGTTGTCTCATTGGGACCGTCCTTAAGAACTGAGTTGTGTGTGTGTTATCCAAGACAAGATACTACCACACATTGGGATACTTAATTGACCCTCTCGTCTTATTAATCGCCTAGATCTCTGTCCAGGAGTTGCAATTAGTTTCTGGTGTTTGTAGGAAAAGTGTTGGCGGCCGTGTTTAGCTCTGCCCGACGGGGTAGGCTTCACTACGGTAGATACACAGTGGCACGGTGTACCAAGTGGCACCCGGATGGTGGGCTTGGGAACCCTGCGCGCATTGTTTGGGGCCGTAGAGGAAACCTCGGCCGTACCTCCCTGCGGGTTCAGTCCCAAATAGGCGATAAACCTGGACTAGGGTCTTGTGTGGTTAACGGTCGTGGCCGACACCCACGCCAGGGCTTCCGCTTGAAGGTTGCCGAGATGCATGACGTGCATATGGTGCTAAGTGGTGGGAGCATGTGTGAAGAAGTAGACCCCTGCAGGGTGATTTAATCTGTTCGAATAGCCGCGTCCTCGTTATGGACTACTTGGAAACATTACGTGGTACATAGACAATTTAAATGGATACTCTAAAACATGCAAGATAAGTGTGAGTGCTATGGAAGGCCTTCTCGTAGGGAGACGAGAGTGGATCCATAGTGGTGTATTGAATTGGTGAATATGTGGACTCGTGTGCGTTATCCCACCTCAAAGAAAGAACTTGTAGTCGTAGTACAGGTTTGCCAAGAGTCAAAGCTGGCTTGCTGCAATCAAACTCCACAGTCCTTTCATTGAAACATGATGCATATGTAGATAGTTCTGATGTAAGACTTGCTGAATACCTTTGTACTCACGGTTGCTTTATTTATGTTTTTGCAGAGAAGACTTAGACTCATTAAAAGGTTCTATGCGATGTGTTCGATGTTGACCGGAATAGCTTGGTAATCCCAGACAGAGGTCTGGCTGCTTTGGTAGGGTCGTAGTAGCTTTTCAGGCTCTTCCAGCCACTTTTAGTAGATGTCTGTACCCAGACATGATTTGCTTCCGCTTGTTGTTTGTATGACTTGAGTGTCGGGTCACGAGACCCCTGTTTGTAATATCACACTATGTTGATTCTTATGAGTCTTTAATAAATGCTTGAGTCATAGAGTTATGTTTGAAATGCATTATGTGTGCGGGATTCGACACCTAGTTGTTTGCCTTTAGTAGTACTCTTTACAGGGAAATGCCTCTTTGTGATTCCATCGAGCCTTGGTAGTTTGCTACTGCTCGGAACACATTGATTGACCGGCATGTATCCTTCTTTGCTGTTGTGTCTGTCCCCTCGGGGAAATGTCACGCGGTGTAATGGAGTCCTTGTAGCTTGCTACAACTCGTCTACACACGCTGATGACCGACACCTGCCTTGCTGGGTTATGTATGCCTGTCCCTGTACGGATGTACCGCTTGGGTTTATAACTAGTCATGTCGACCCGGGTTCCTTGTCGTGTGAACGCTAGCAACATATTCATATACGTGAGCCAAAAGACGCAAACGGTCCCGCCCAAGGTAAGGTGGCAGCCGTGGAGTTTACCGTGCGTGAGGCCACAAAGTGATGTGATGTGTTACAGGCTGGTTCTTATGATTTAGGATCGGGGTCCCGACAGTAAGCCCAGGTAGGTTTCCTCTCTTTTCTTTTAATTTTCTATTTTTTTCTTTTCTGACATTTGTTGGGATTTGAAAATAATTCAAATCATTTTATAAAATCTTGAAAAATTGTTATGTGACATAAATGGATATATTAAGTGCCACATAAAAGTTTCAGAATTAATGCAACTAATTTTATATATAGAAAATATAATTCCACTTAAAATAACTGTTTGATCGATTCAAAAGTCCAAAATATAATGTTGCTGTGTTTTCAAATATTGGTTGGCAAATTTACCTCATTCCAATATTTTCACAAAATATTTTAGAGCATTTTCTTGGATCATTTTAAAGGAATTTTTTTATTGCCTTTTTGACAAAAAATGATTCCTGAGGCTTGATCACTTCCCGATTTCGAATTCAAAAGAATTTAAATATGCATGCATGAATATTTGGCAAGCAAAGTAAAACTAGGGTTGTGACATAGCACCTCTACAAATCCCTGCTTCCATCTACGAAGGGCCTATCTATTCACTTTATGCAAAATTTTATTTTGAATTTGAGTCTCCATCTTCTCTTATAAAGCACCAACTAAGGAACACCATTATCACACTTGAGCATTTGATGTAGTTAATATTTGAGCGTGTTGCATGAATGGATCAATGATAGAGCATGATGGGCTAGGGGTAACGTTCTTTAGAGTTGATATTTTGAAAGACTTGGTTGCTTGTTGATATGCTTGAATATTGAAAGCTTGATGTCAAATTATAGACTATTGCTTTGCATCATCTACGAGTCCATGCTGAAAGAAAAAAATAGTATGATGAACATGTGAGGCGGCATTCCACAACAAAAATTCTATTTTTATCATTTACCTACTCGAGGACGAGTAGGAATGAAGCTTGGTGATGCTGATACGTCTCCAACGTATCTTAAAATTTTGACATTTCCATGTTGTTATCTTATCATTCTTGGATGTTTTATACTCATTTTATAGCAACTTTATATCATATTTTGGGACTAACCTATTGATATAGTGCCTAGTGCCAGTTGCTATTTTTTTTCCTTTTTTTCCTCCACGGAAAATCAATAGCGGATGAGGTCCAATTGCTAGGAAACTTCACGGAGAATTTTTTGGACCAGAAGGAAACTTGGAAACCAAGAATGAGCAGCACACAAGGCCGAGGGGGCCACTAGACATCAGGGTACGCCAGAGGCCCCTGGCATGACTTGGTGTCTAGTGGGGACCTCGGGAACCTTATCCACCGCCTTTGTGCTCTATAAATACCCAATATTCAGAAAACCCTAGAGGAGTCGACGAAAAATCATTTCGGCCGCCGCAAGTTCCAGAGCCACAAAATCCAATCTAGAGCTCGTTCTGGAGAGGAAAGCCATCACACAGGGGTTCACAATCCTCATTGGTGCTCCTGGGATGATGCGTGAGTAGTTCATATCACACCTACAAATTCGTAGGTACTAGCTAGATGACTTTATCTCTCGTTTTGTTTCTCAATTCAATGGTCTCTTGGAGATCCATATGATGCAACCCTTTCTTTTGCGGTGTGTTTGTTGGGATCAGATGAATTGTGAGCTTATGATCGGATCTATGAAAACGTATTCATGTTTGATTATTATAGCCTTGTATTTCTTCTCCGATATATAGTTTTTGTTTGGATAACTTGATCTTTTATCTTGCATTGAGAAGAGGTGCTTTGTGATGGGTTCGATCTTGCGGTGCTCAATCTCTTTGACATAAAGAGACATGACACGCATGTATCATGGCTATCGAGGATAAAATGATGGGGTCAATTCCTACATGAATAGATGTTGTCTACATCATGTCATCGTTCTTAAGGCATTACTCCGTTTATCCATGAACTCAATACACTAGATGCATGCTCGATATTGGTTCATGTGTAGTGTAATAGAAGTAGATGCACGCAGAAGTCGGTCTACTTGACTTGGACGTGGTGCCTATATATATGATCTTTGTCTTGAATATCCTCATAATTATTTGCTCTTCTATCAATTGCCCATCAGTAATTTGTCAACTCAACGTTTGCTCTTTTCTCGAGAGAAGCCACTAGTGAAACCTACGGCTCCCGGGTCTACTCCACATCATCTATTTGCAATCTCTACTTTGCTATTTGTTTTCCTACTTTATTTGCTCTTTTTTTCTAGATCTATATTATTAAAAACCCCAAAAGACCTTGGTGTATTCTATTTCCTATCACTCTTATTTGTATCTATTAATCTATCATTACTTGAATCACGAGGGATTGACAACCCCTCTACGCGTTGGGTTGCAAGGATTTGCTATTTGTGTGCACGTGCTGCTTACATAGTCTTGTGGATCTTCCTACTCGATTGATACCTTTGTTTCTTAATTGATGGAAATACTTGTCGTTGCGGTGCTACATGACCCTTTAAGCTTGGAGGGAAACCAACACACATGCGAAGACCATCATATGCCACTTTATGGAGTAATTCTAATGCCTTTTCTCTCATAATATGCAAGGTTCGCACCAAGTGGGAGAATACCAACAGATGGAATTCAGGACCTGAAAAAGCTACGTCAAAGATACTTATTCTGCACATCTCCAAATGGGATGAAACTTCACGAGGATTTTTTATGGAATAAAAAATAAATATTGGAATAAAGAATTACTAGAGGGGGCTGCCAGGTGGCCACGAAGTACCAGAGCGCGCTAGTCCCCCCTGGCGCGGCCTGGTGGGTAGTGGGCTAGCCAACCCACTTAGGGCGACCATCTTCTTGTATATATTCTCTTTTGACCTAGAAAAAATAAGGAGAGGAATTTTGGGACGGAGCGTCGCCATCTCGAGGTGGAACTTGGGTAGGAGCACTTTTGCCCTCCGATGGAGCGATTCCGTCGGAGGAACTTCCCTCCCGGAGGGGGAAATCGAGGCCATCATCTTCACCAACAACCCTCTCATTTTGGGGAGGTGAATCTTTAGCAACATCTTCAACAACACCATCTCCTCTCGAAACCCTATTTCATCTCTTGTGCTCTATCTTGTACCAGATACTCAGATTGGTACCTCGGGGTGATTAGAAATGTTGATTACATCTTATAGTTGATGTTGGAACACACAATATGCTACGGTAGCGGCAAATCAAAATTTCTACCGCGCACCCAAGAACATGTTGCTGGAAATAGATCACGGGAACAGGTTTACCACTAGACGCGCAGCCACTGTAGCGGAAGGAGAGTTGGTGACATGTGTAGTCGATCAACCGATTCATTCCCCTCTCCTGTAGCGATCTCCCACAAGCAGCGATCTCCCATGAACAACTCCTCGCAGATCCCTCAAACGGTTCTTCCAAGCACCAAAAATGTGATGCCTCCAAGGTATCCACACGTACGGGGGCAACATCAGGTGGCAGACTGGTAGGTCCGAGCGCACGACATGGAAGTGTGGGGAGTGGTGGTGGCTGTCAAGGAATCAAAAGGATCAACCCTAAAAAGTGTGCCCACTCGCCTTTATATAGACCTTCGAGGTGGGCTCAACTATTGAGGCCCACGACGAGTCTAGTCCCATTTTCCATTCGGACCCAATCAGAATGGCCGCAATCCCTTAAGTGTGCGACCCTATAGGTTCACGTACACATGTACATGACTAGAGTCGATAGTCGATAGCAGCTCCGAGCAGAACATGCCAACTCCCGTCTGTGCGCAAAGTCATTAGACGAACCTCGACAACGTTTCATATACAACATTCCTTTTGCGTCATGATATTGGTTGTCAAGCTCAAGGCGAATACCTGTCATTCCTTTTGCGCTCTTTTTGGCTATAGAAAAGACAAACTATGACTCTTCACAGTCCATTTCAAATATGGTGTCTTATCTATAGACTTTGATGGTACCATGTTTAGCGTGAAAGCTATGGTTTCTACAGCGTATCCCCAAAATGACAAGGGTAAATCCGACTGACTCATCATCGATCAGACCATGTCTAACAAAGTCCGATTTTTCCGTTCGGACACACCATTTTTGTGTGGTGTACCTGGAGGAGTGAGTTGTGGAACTATTCCATGGCTTTTCAAATGATCACCAAACTCTTGGCTCATATACTCACCGCCACGATCAGAACATAGAAGCTTGATTGTCTTGCCAAGTTGGCTTTCCATTTCGTTCTCAAACTCCTTGAAATTTTCAAAAGTTTTGGACTTGTGCCTCATCAAGTAGACATAGCCATATCTACTAAAGTCGTTGGTAGAAGTCATGAAGTATTGGAAACCACATGTAGTTGTCGTACTCATTGGTCCACACACATCACTATGTATAAGTTCCAATAGCTCAGACACCCTCTCACAACTCTTTGCAAAAGGACTTTTGTGATCTTGCCGAGTAGGCAGGACTTGCATGTCTAAAATGATTCAAAATCAAATGATTTTAGAATTCCATCATCATGGAGCTTCTTCATGTGCTTTTAACTAATCTGTCATAATCAACAATGCCAGATGTAAGTCGAATTTATCTCGTTAGGCTTATGCCTATTGACATTTATGTTATAGACTGATTCACCTTGAAGGTCTAATATAAATAACCCGTTCGCAACAGGTGAAAAGCCATAATACATTTTATTCAAGTAAATAGAACAAACATTGTCCTTAATACTGAATTCATAACCTTGCCTCATCAAACATGAGGCCAAAATAATGTTTCGACTTAATGGAGGAACATAATAACAATTATCAAGTTCCATTACAAATCCTAAAGGTAAATTAAGTTGCATGGTGCTGATGGCTAATGGAGCAACTCTTGCTTTATTCCCAATGTGTATGTCAACTTCTCCTCTTGCAATATTCCTAGTCTTTCTTAGCCCTTGCATCGAGTTGCATATCTGAACAACCGATCCGGTATCATATACCCAAGAGTTACTAGAAATATCAGCAAGAAAAATGTCTATAACATATACAAAAAGTGTACTTGAAGAAGAAGTCATACTTCCAGTCTTCTTGCCTATCTAGGCAAGCCACTTGCTGCAATTTCTCTTCTCGTGACCCGTTTCCTTGAAGTGAAAGCAAACGGTCCCCGTGTTTGGTCCGGACTTGGGTGCAACAGCGATAGTAGGAGTTTCCTCCTTGCCCTTTACCTTAGCCTTTTTCTTGGACCAATTCTTCTTGAACTTTGTCGTGTTCTGAACCATCAACACTTGATGTGTGCCTTTCTTGATATCCTGGTCTGCCACTTTTAGCATCCCATGCAATTCAGTGAGTTTCTTCTCCATGTCATGCATATGGTAGTTCGAGATTTACGGCCCGTAGCTAGATGGAAGAGAACCTAGAATTGTATCTGTGGACAACTCGTCCCCAAGTGGGAACCTAACCGATCCAGAGCTTGCATGTATCCGATCATCTTAATCACATGCAGGCTGCTACCTCTTGAGCTTGTGTTGGTTTTTCCCTTGAAGAGGAAAGGGTGATGCAACACAGTAGCAGTAAGTATTTCCCTCAGTTTGAGAACCAAGGTATCAATGCAGTAGGAGTATCAAGGCAACTCTCCAAAGTACGTGTGCAAAAACAAACAATCTTGCACCCAACGCTATAAAGGGGTTGTCAATCCCTTCATGATTGATTGCAAGGTGAGATCTGAAGGCGGAAAGTGGAACAAAGTGAAAGTGTAGAGCTGAAAATATGAAGTGAAGTAGACCCGGGGGCCATAGTGTTCACTAGAAGCTTCTCTCATGATAGCAAGTATTACGGTGGGTGAACGAATTACTGTCGAGCAATTGATAGAACCGCGCAAAGTCACGATGATATCTAAGGCAATGATCATACATATAGGCATCACGTCCCAGACAAGTAGACCGATACTGTGTGCATCTACTACTATTACTCCACACATCGACCGCTATCCAACATGCATCTAGTGTATTAAGTTCATAACAAATAGAGTAACGCCTTAAGCAAGATGACATGATGTAGAGGGATAAATTAATGCAATAGATATAAACCCCATCTTTTTACCCTTGATGGCAACAACACGATGTGTGCCTTGCTACCCCTTCTGTCACTGGGTGAGGACACCACATGTTATGAACCCCAAACCAAGCACTACTCCCATTGCAAGAATTATAGATCAAGTTGGCCAAACGAAACCCACAACTCGAAGAGAATTACAAGGATACGAAATCATGCATATAAGAGATCAGAGGAAACTCAAATAAAATTCATAGATAATCTGATCATAAATCCACAATTCATCGGATCTCGACAAACACACCGCAAAAGAAGATTACATCGGATAGATCTCCATGAAGATCCAAGAGAGAGAGAGAGAAGAAGCCATCTAGCTACTAGCTATGGACCCCGAAGGTCTATGGTGAACTACTCACGCATCGTCGGAGAGGCAATGGTGTTGATGAAGAAGCCCTCCGTGTCCGAATCCTCCCCTCCGACAGGGCACCAGAATGTGCCCCTGATGGGATCTTGTGGAGACAGAAGCTTGCGGCGGCGGAAAAGTATTTTCGTGGCTCTCTCCCTTGGTTTCAGATTTTTAGGGAATTTATAGGCGGAAGAAGTAGGGCAGGGGAGCCACAGGGGGCCCACAAGTCTGCTAGGCCTACTCTAGGCCGGGCCTGGGTGGCTTGTGACCTCCTCTGAGGTCCCCTGCCTTGGTTCTCAAGTTTCCTGCGTGTCTTCTGTTATTGGAAAAATCATTCCACAGGTTTTATTCCGTTTGGACTCCATTTAATATTCTCCTGTGAAAAAGGTCAGAAACACGGAAAAACAGGAACTGGCACTTGGCACTGAGTTAATAGGTTAGTCCCAAAAAAGATATAAAAAGAGCATATTCATGCATACAAAACATCCAAAGTTGACAAGATAATAGCATGGGACCATAAAAAATTATAGATACGTTGGAGACGTATCAAGCATCCCCAAGCTTAACTCCTGGTCGTCCTCGAGTAGGGAAGTGATAAAGACTGAATTTTTGATGTGGAATGCTACCTAACATATTTGTCCTTTGTAACTTATTTCTTGTGGCATGAATGTTCAGATCCGTAAGATTGAAAGCAACAATTTACTATTGACATGAAAACAATAATACTTCAAGCATACTAGCAAAGTGATCATGAACTTTTGAAATAACAAGGCCAAAGAAAGTTATCCCTACAAAATCATATAGTCTGGCTATGCTCCATCATCCCCACACAACGAATTGAAATCATGCACAACCCCGGTATTGGCCAAGTAATTGTTTTCGCACTCTTACTTTCTCAAACTTTTTCAACTCTCACGCAATACATGAGCATGAGCCATGGATATAGCACTATAGGTGGAATAGAGTGTCTTGGAGGTTGTGAGGAAAAAAGGAGGAGATGGTCACATTGACTTGGCGTATTAATGGGCTATGGAGATGCCCGACAATAGATATCAATGTGAATGAGTAGGGATTACCATGAATCGGATGCACGAGAGCTATAAGTGTGTGAAAGCTCAAAAGGAGAACTAGTGGGTGTGCACCCAACTTGCTTGCTCACGAAGACCTAGGGCAATTTTGAGGAAGCACATCATTGGAACATACAAGCCAAGTTATATAATGAAGATTCCCACTGGTATATGGAAGTGTCAAAACAAGAGCCTCTCTATCATGAAGAACATGGTGCTATTTTGAACCACAAGTGTGGAAAAAGATAGTAGCATTGTCCCTTCTCTCTTTTTCTCTTTTTTTTGTTTGGGCACTTTGGCCTCTTTTCACATTTTTTTGGTGGGCATCTTTGGCCTCTTTTTTTCCTCACATGGGACAATGCTCTAATAATGATGATCATCACACTTTTATTTACTCACAACTCAACACTTAGAGCAATGATGACTCTATAGGAAATGCCTCCGGTAGTGTACCGGGATGTGCAATGATCTAGCTTAGCGTATGACATTGGAACATCTCGCTAGTTATCTTACGATCATGTAATGGCAATATGAAAGTGACGACACAAGTCATGAGACGAAACGGTGGTATTTGCATGGCAATATATCTCGGAATGGCTATGAAAATGCCATAATAGGTAGGTATGGTGGCTGTTTTGAGGAAGGTATGTGGTGGGTTTGTGCACCGGCAAAAGTTGCGCGGCACTAGAGAGGCTAGCAATGGTGGAAGGTGAAAGTGCATCTATACCATGGACTCACATTAGTCATGAAGAACTCATATACTTTTTGCGGAAGTTTTATTAGTAATCGAAACAAAGTGCTAAACGCATACTCCTAGGGTAAGGGTTGGTAGGTGTTAACCATCACGCGATCCCGATCGCAACACAAAGGATGACAGTCAATAAATCAATTATGCTCCGACTTCCTAACATAGCGGTTCACCATACGTGCATGCTATGGGAGTCACTAACTTCAACACAAGTATTTCTAGATTCACAACACCCTACTAACATAACTCTAATATCACCAAATCCATGTCTCAAAACTTAATTGTTAGGAATCAAACTTCTCTTACTAATCAATGCACTTGAATATGGAAGTTTTTATTATATCCTCTTTGGATGCCTATCATCTTTAGGGCTACTTTCATAGCACACGCCAATTACCAAATTAACTAGAGAGAGCACTCTCAAAAACATATAAGTGAGGATCAAGAGTTTTATTTCTCCAAAATTTGACACCGCCGTGCTCTAAAAAGATCTAAGTGAAGCACTAGAGCAAAGTTGCCTAACTCAAAAGATATAAGTGAAGCTCAATGAGTATTCTAGCAAATTCACGATGATTGCATGTCTCTCTCAAAAAGGTGTGCAGCAAGGATTATTGTGACACAACAAAAAGAAAAGACTCCTATAATACACGACACTCCAAGCAAAACACATATCATGTGGTGAATAAAAATATAGCTCCAAGTAACGTTACCGATGGATTGAAGACGAAAGAGGGGATGCCTTCCCGGGGCATCCCCAAGCTTAGGCTTTTTGGTGTCCTTGAATTTGGCTTGGGATGCCTTGGGTATCCCCAAGCTTGAGCTTGGCTTCCGATACTATCCATAGTTTCACCAAAATAAGCAATCAACACAACAACAAAAAATCTGTAAAAAACAGACCAGTCTGTAGCAATCTGTATACTTCGTATACTTATGGTATCTCAAAATTCTGTAAAATTATGAAAATTGGCATATCAACCATAAGCAAAAAGAATCAACTCAAAAGCTTTTTCTGGATAGGAAATAAAAATAATTTCGTGAGCACAAAGTTTCTGTGTTTTTCAGCACGATCAAACAACCATCACCAAAACTGATCATAAAGGTTTTACTTGGCACAAACACAAAAAGAAACACAAAGAACACAATCATAACAGAATTATGATGGTGTGGACACAACAAAACAGAAAGCAAAAAAGCAAAGATAAATTCATTGGGTTGCCTCCCAACAAGCGCTATTGTTTAACGTCCTTAGCTAGGCATCAGGCGATGGACTCAAGTATCGTCGTCTTTGGTGCTCAAACCATAAGTAGCCCTCATCATGGATTCATAAGGCAATCTTATTTTCTTTCTAGAAAAATGTTCCATGCTCTTATTTAATGGAAATTGAAATCTAATATTCCCTTCCTTCATATCGATTACAACACCAATAGTCCTTAGGAAAGGTCTACCAAGAATGATGGGACATGTCGGATTGCAATCGATATCAAGCACAATGAAATCTATGGGTACATAGTTCCTATTAGCAATAATAAGAACATCATTGATCCTTCCCATAGGTTTCTTAACAGTAGAATCCGCAAGATGCAAATTAAGAGAGCAGTCATCAATCTCATTGAAGCCTAGAACATCACATAAAGACTTCGAAATAGCGGGAACACTAGCACCCAAATCACACAAAGCATTGCATTCATAGTTTTTAATCTTGATTTCGATAGTAGTTTCCCACTCATCCTGAAGTTTTCTAGGAATAGAAACTTCCAACTCAAGTTTCTCTTCAAGAGATTTCATCATAGCATCGACGATATGATCGGTAAAGGCCTTATTTTGGCTATAAGCGTGTGGAGAGTTTAGCATGAATTGCATCAAGGAAATACATTCAATCAAAGAGCAACAATCATAATTGAATTCCTTGAAATCCTAAGTAGTAATTTCATTACTACTCAAAGTTTTGATATCCTCTACTCCACTTTCAATGCTTTTAGCATCAAGACAAATAGACTCTGAATCATTGGGGCGTTTCTCAACCAAAGTGGATTTATATCCAGCCCCATCATCATTAGGTTTGACATTAGAAAACAAGGATTCAATGGGAGTCACCCCAAGCACTTTGAGATCTTCATGATTCTCGTCACATATTTCAGGTTTAGCAGCCATTTTGTCGACTAAGGTAGCCTGTTTATCAGAAATCTGGCCTACCAACTATTCAAGACGAGAAAACTGAGAATTTAACGCAAGGAATTATTTGGCCATATCATCAACTTATTTATTCATAAAAGCCATAAAAGAATTTTTCTCCCTTAGTTCTCTACGAAAGTAACTATTATAATCAAAATGTGTAGACATGAAGCCTTTAACACTAGTTTGAATCTCTTCCAGCCTTTTATAGTAAGCATCGTAATCCTTTGGTTGGGCCATACAAGTCTTAGCAGGCAGACAAGCGCACAAGCGAACAAAAAGCAAGCGAAAGAAAAGGGCGAATGAAAAAGGCAAATATTTTTGTAATTTTCGTTTTTCAGAAGTGGGGGAGAGGAAAACGAGAGGCGAAAGGAAAAAAAAGTAAATGCAAGAGATGAGTTTGCGACAGTTATTTGGATAAGCTTCACTTAGAATAGTCCCCGGTGCCAGAAATTGACACGTTGGAGGAAGACTATTCTTGACTTGATACTCCCCGACAATGGCGCCAGAAATTCTTCTTGCTACCTCTTGAGCTTGCGTTGGTTTTTCCCTTGAAGAGGAAAGGGTGATGCAACACAGTAGCAGTAAGTATTTCCCTCAGTTTGAGAACCAAGGTATCAATCCAGTAGGAGTATCAAGGCAAGTCTCCAAAGTACGTGCACAAAAAACAAACAATCTTGCACCCAACACTATAAAGGGGTTGTCAATCCCTTCATGATTGATTGCCAAGTGAGATCTGAAGGCGGAAAGTGCATGTAGCGACCCGACTCAAAACGAGTCAAGCCTTTGTGTATCTGTGCCATCCCTGGATCAGTATGCTGGCACACACAGTACATCAATGTATATATCAAAGTGCAATCACATGTAAATAGCGTAAAACTGATATATACCTTCAATATCTCAGCGGAAGCAGCCAAGGGAGTGGAGTCCCAATAAACACCAACGGCAAGTTGAGTGCGTACTGTAACCCTGAATCGTACTCTTACTCGTCGAAGAAAATATCTGCAACATAAGACGTTGCAGCCGTGTAGGTCAGCATATTGAATATGCCGGCAAGTCACATATGAGAGGGGGTAAAATGTCATCTATACTATATGCATATATGGCAGGTGGGGTTGTAAGTTTTAGCATAAAGAAAATTTTCTCCTACAACAAGAGGGGCTAAAAGCAAAATATTACTACGCTGTTGGTTGTTAATGAGATGGTTCCGCCAACCAGTTCTCATACCCAGGTTATCAATATTTCCCACATCAATATTATTATTTGTGTTGAGAATTCCAGATAACTTCATTTCCTTTGGCTCAAGTTGTCCATGACCATGGACACGGCTAATCGATTAGGTTTGAGTACTCTGCAGAGTTTTGCACACGTTCCCCACAAGATTTGACCGCCTCTGTGTATGTCCTCGCACTTCAGGGTGTTTTAAGACCGGATGATCAAAACATGGTCTTTCAACGGGTCCCTCTGAATCCCTGTCGGTGCCTATCCAATCCTACCGTTCTTCTACATCTGCTAGGACCGCCTGTCTAGAGTCGCCGCGTTGTCCAACCAAGCTAGAGCCCATAATGACTTGTGGCTGTGCAGGTAAGCCTTGGGTCTTGAAAATATCCGTCCATCTCTTTGAGCCTGGGTGAAGCTTTCTGCAAGATGTCATGGCCGTCTCCAGCATCCCGGGTCATCCACTGGTTTCTCCAGGGAGCCGATCAACCGTCCTTCACCCAGAGTTGCATTGCATCATGAGGTCTTGAAAAGTCTTGACTTAACCGGTCTTGGTTATTAAATTATTCTCGCATCACTCGTGGTAAACTCTCAACCAGAATCCCGTCTACTCAAGCATAGCAATATGAAATTTGTCGTCCCGGACAAAGTAACGGGGTTGTTGGGTGCCTACCACATGATACTACAATATGTAACCATAATTTCCAAGTACCTAGTCAGCATGCAAATTGGGCATAGAATGGTAGAACTACGATGCATAAAACATAGGTGATACATGATCAAATGACTTGCCTGGCGATGTTCACGAAGAAGAATTTCGTTCTTGAGGAATAACTTGATAGACTACTCGTCACTCTCCGATGAAATCTATATAACAACCATATCATTCACATAAGCACTCATACTAGCAATCATTCTAGCAATCAAAACAAAAGAGAGAGTGAATAAGAATCCGGAGGAAACTTCAAATAAGACGAGGGAGTCTTCTACTACATCGAACACTAAATAGCTTTTGTCTAAAAAAATAAAATACTTAAATAACTGGGAACCAAGATATAAATTTAACTAGGATAAAATAAAGTATTTTTCACAAAACTATTTGAAAGTATTTCCAAACGGGATTTGTAACAGTGGAGAAACCAATTGCAAGTTATTAGAGAACTAGAATTGATTTCATGATAACATATAAAAATAAAATCAAAACTTGTTGCAAACCTACTGTTAACTAACAGAAACAAAACATAATATTTCTGAAATATAAAAGAAAAATAATTTAAAAACAACTAAAGAAAGAAATATAGTCATAATCCTAAAAGAGGTGAAACAGAAATTGTTTCACAAGAAACCATGAGCTACTGTACTCAAACAATTCTGAAATTTTTACCACTGATACATAAGATCACTAGCGATCAGTAGCAAAAAGAATTAAATTAAAAGCTATTTTAAAACTCCTGCAATAAGCAAAACAAGGTGTAAACTAAATCTGATCTAATTCGAATTTTAAAATTTCCAACATAGACAAATTATATGTTTTTGAAAACCACAAAACAATTGTGATCTACTGAAAAAAGAATCAACCTCATTGGATCTCTAGATCAAAAGTTATGATCAAAACAATATTGGAACTTTCTCTGTTCTGGACTTTAAACAGAAAAAAGAATTTGATTCTAACGGGCAGGGGGTACACGTGGCGGCCCCTGATTGGTTGCGGGTTCGTTTGCTGCGGGGAATCTAACAAATGGCGGAAGCTTAATGAATTCCTCTCAGCTAATAATAAGTGTGGTAAAAACCGACTCGGTTTATAACTGAAAACCGAAAGGGTATGCGCATTCTAATCTATACCGTTTACTCAAGATCTAAAGATGGAGAGAGAATCAGGGAGCTCACAGTGGGGATTGGAGCTCCGGCGAGAAGTCCGGCGAGGCTGAGACGAAGTGGCGATGGGGAGGCAGCTCCGGTGGTCTCCGACGACGGCTGAGAGGTCGGGGAGGTGGCGGCGGGGCTCCTGCGTCCTCTGGCGGCGACGGCTAGGCGAGGGGAGACTCTGGGCGGCGGGTATTTATAGGGGAGAGGGGGGGCCGAGGAGGGAAGGAGATCAGGGTTCGGATCGGTGCTCCGGCGAGGTTGTCGGGCCAGAGAAAGGAAAGAAGGGAGAGAAGAAGGAAGGAGGAAGAAGAAGGGGGGGTGCGGGTGGGGCGGAGCTGCGGGTGGGGCCGGCGCGGGCGGGGCCTAGGGGTCAGTGTGTGAGGGTAGGGGCGGCGTGGGTGGGGGCAGGGAAAATCCCGGGCCAGCGGGATTGGTGGGCTGGCTAATATGCGCTCGGGGTGGGTTTCCCTTTTAAAAAAAAACCTTTCCCGTTTTTAGATTTTTAATAAAACAGAAACTAAAACGAATAAAAAGGAAACAAAATAAAATAATTAATATAGGGTATTATATACCAAAATTTTCAGAAAAAAAATCTCTACACGTTTAACATTTTTCCAAGGCCAAAATAAAAACTTTTAAAAAATGTTTTTTTAGAAAAACCCTAAAAGCTTTATTTTCTTTTTTTTTTGAAATTATTTTCTCCTCAAGGTTTGTGTTTTCCTTGGCTCAAAATATATCAAAAGTGCCCCTCTTCATTTTGGAGGGTCATATTCCTCCTCTCGTTCTTGCTTGCAAGAAATTATTTTTCGGGGTATTTCTCGGGGAAGAAAAATAAAGAAGCAAGGGCAAATATTTGAAAGAATTCAAATGCAAAACTCCGTTCAAATTCTTTATAGTTGAAGAAGTCATGTCATCTTCTCTCATTGCTTTTGAATTTGAATTTACCGGAGAAGGGGAAAGTCATTTTATTCCCTCTCATTCACAAGTTTTGAAAAGTTTCAAATTTCACTCAAGCTTCAATCACTCAAGAAACAAACAAACAATTCTAATAATTATTTTAACATTCCTAAATTTGGGATGTTACAAACCTACCACACTTAGAATGAATCTTGTCCTCGAGATTCAGAAGGGCTAGAAAGAAAAGGTTAGGGTTTGGGGGTCTTCTAACAAATCCAAGCTCCTGCAAAGTGGGATTCTACCACACTTAAAATAAAGATTACTGGTCCCTCAAAATGTTTTAACGATCCTCTGGGTTTTTTGGCAACTGACTTCTCACAGTCTTCATACTAAATCCTTTGGTGATGCTCTCCCGTCATATTCATAACATTTCCATCAAAACGAGGGTCCTTCTGTTGATATAAGCTTCTTCCTTTACTGGGTCTTCTTAACTGACACTCTCGCGGTCAATTCTAAATAACCTACCGATGATTCTCATGGTGGTCTACCATTTGTGGTTATCCTGCAGAGAGAGAGGTCTTGTCTTCATCCTCACTGTAAAATTTCCTACGCGGGACAACAAGTGCCATGTACATGGGCTTTCATTATACCATTCTAAGGCTTAAACAAAAGCTTCAAAGAGCATCGTCTCTCACTATGGGTAAGTCTCTCAGATTTGCCATTCCGAATAGCAAGAGAATGATAATAGTAAGTTGTCATGGTGGCCAAACCATGTCGGACTGAAATCATTACCTTGTATAAGGTTTAGTGAATCTCGTATTCTAACACTTGGGCCTCCTCACAAGCGTTGCAGAGTTTCTCTTGTCCACGAACGAAGTTCGGATAAACCATTGGTTCTGCAAGCTGAACAAAACATCTATCGTTTCTTCACCACTCTCGGGTTTTCGTATGCTCCTAAGAAAATGTTTGGTGATACTAGTTTCCTTCTCCAAAAAGATATTACTTGATCCTTATTAGTCCCGGGGTGTGTGGGTTTTCAGGCATACTTGGAATTACTCCGCCTTTAAATTCCCTACTGTTTCATTCCATCCTATTCTTGGGGTAACCATCATATAAATAATCCTCAGACTTATTTTTGGTACACACTCCACTCTGTGGGATACTTTCCATTGGTGTGTTTACCATGAAAAGGTATTGGTTCATCCATAAATCATATTCGTTTCATAATCAATCTTTTATTACATCCTTAATTTCTGCTCAAAAACTCCAATTCAGAGGTACTTTATTACAAATGCTGCCATCCACATTGTTCGGTATGGTCGAGCATTTCTGTCAACTTTATTCATCTGTCTCTCTTGAAGATATTTTAGTCCCATTGGAACTTTCCAATGTGCTCCTTGAAATCATCCATCTTTTGCTTCATCATGGTGGCCATGAGCTTCATCTCCGCACGTACCTCACTCTGGTATTCCTGGGTATGACGGAGCCTTGCTTCAAGTATTTCTCCAATCTGATGTATGGCTTCCATGGAAGCTTCACGAACAACATTAAAGAAAGTTGCTCGTGGTACACGTGAAATGAAAAAGTATTGCCCCATAGTCTTTGGACAAACTCCTTTCACATGGTGGAGGTGTACTTCCACGTACCAAAGTTCTACTCCACTTTCCATGAATGGGTAGCCTTTGTAGACTGCATCTCCTTCAAGACGAATGTGCTTCATCATGTCCTTCAGGATTTTTGGGTAATCATGCTCGCTGGTCAGGGTCATGATCGTTTCGGGGCCCTTGAGGAATGACTCGTAGAGGGTTGTCATCTGCAGGTGTCAGAGAATAGGTACTCAGAGGAATGTATATGTCTCCTTGGTAGTCATGGTACATTCCTACTCAGTGGATCCTGTGGGTTTACCGATTACTACCACACTTAAAATGAATTATACTCATGCCTGCATAGACCATATTTTCTCATATCCTCATAATTGTTCAGAGATCTTTGTTCGAAGAGAAACAACACATACATTTTCAACATAGGCAATCATGAGACAATAAATTCCATTTATTCACGATGTTATTACAATCTCAGGGACTTCTGTTACAAAAATTTCACTCCATGATCTCATGGAAAACAAGAGTTCTTCAGATTACACTAATTACCGCGGTCAAAACTTAGCTAATCCATTTTAGCTTTCTTCCTTTGTGGACAATCATTAGCAAAATGTCCTGCTTCCTTGCAACGAAAGCAAATGAGTTCTGACAAGTCTCGAGGCGTCTTAGTGTTTGCTTTTGCTCCTTGGGTTCCGGCTTCCTTCCTGAGCACATGTATTTGTGGTGGACAAATTCCATACACTTGTAACATCTGACATGACTCAGGTCTATATCTGCAGAGATTTGGCCCATCCGAGGGTACTTTTTCTTCTTTCTGGACTCCTTTATTTTGGCGAGTTCTTCTATTTCAAGTGGATCAAACTCCACTTTTTCCGTCGGGAAGTTTCCCACATACTCTTGGCTTCCCTTCGTGCAATCATGTGAATAATGTCCTTCTTCTCCACATGAGTAGCATGCATTGGAGAAAAATCTGGTCAGACCTTGTCCATCAGGGTCTTCAATATTTGCGTTCATCCCCGGTTCTTCTAGAATCTTCTTCTTGAGGGTTTCCTTCACTGCATCTTTCTGTTGCTTGACAACTTGTTGCACCTTGGGGTAAATGTGACACTGAGCTGGGTAGTGGGTGGTTCCTTCACAAAGGAAACAAGTCCCCTGACTACTTGGGCACTCCTCAGTTGGGTGATTTTCTTCACAATGAGTGCATCCATCCTTGTGTTCTTCCTGGGTGTGTCCTATTTCTCCACAGATCTTGCATGCACAAGTCTTCTCCTTCGGATTATCATAGCACTTCTGAATAAGACGGGATCTTAACAAAGTCTTCTTGAATTCATCCCAGGTTTTTGCTCCACTAAATCCTTGTTTGGCATGGTGCATTTTCCACCAGATAGCAGCACTTTGGGTAAAGTACTGAAGAGCGTGTTCCACTTCATACTTCCTTGAGATCAAGTTGCTCCCGAAGTGGTTCTCCATGTTCTGAATCCATATCTCAGCTTCTAGCTGGGTCATTGGTGCAGAGACTACAAGTCCAGCTTCATACTCCATCTGGTAGGGTTAAGGTTTTGGGGATGAGACGGGTAAGAGAGAGGGAGATACACACAATACAAACAATATTTTTGAGAATAGGTTTTAGTTGTGGCCGTCGGAAAACACACACCAATGACGGCTCACAAATCATCGTAACTAACGTGGGTATATAATTGGGGTTTGGACTTCTAATAAACATTGGAACGTTTCGGGGTCTTCGGGTCTTGAGAGTCTTCAATTGGTGTAGCTTCAACTGCATGATGAAATCCTGTTTACTTTGAAGTGGGAGTCGGTTGATTCTTCATGAGGTCAAAGGGTAAGGGTATTGTATAACTATTGGAGGTGAGAGAGAACATTTGATGAAGTCAGAAGAGATGAGAGGTAAAGAATGTTCTTGGAAATAAAATTTTAGAGAGATCCTTTTGTAAGAGATTTCCAGTATCTAGGGTCACGTCCTACATTCAACATGTGCTCTGATGCCATTTCTGTAGCGACCCGACTCAAAACGAGTCAAGCCTCTGTGTATGTGTGCCATCCCTGGATCAGTATGCTGGCACACACAATACATCAATGTATATATCAAAGTGCACTCACATGTAAATAGCGTAAAACTGATATATACCTTAAATATCTCAGCGGAAGCAGTCAAGGGAGTGGAGTCCCAATAAACACCAATGGCAAGTTGAGTGCGGACCGTAACCCTGAATCGTACTCTTACTCGTCGAAGAAAATATCTGCAACATAAGAAGTTGCAGCCGTGTAGGTCAGCATATTGAATATGCCGGCAAGTCACATATGAGAAGGGGTAAAATGTCATCTATACTATATGCATATATGGCAGGTGGGGTTGTAAGTTTAAGCATAAAGAAAATTTTCTCCTACAACAAGAGGGGCTAAAAGCAAAATATTACTATGCTATTGGTTGTTAATGAGATGGTTCCGCCAACGAGTTCTCATACCCAGGTTATCAATATTTCCCACATCAATATTATTATTTGTGTTGAGAATTTCAGATAACTTCATTTCCTTTGGCTCAAATTGTCCATGACCGTGGACACGGCTAATCGATTAGGTTTGAGTACTCTGCAGAGTTTTGCACACGTCCCCCACAAGATTTGATCGCCTCCGTGTATGTCCTCGCACTTCAGGGTATTTGAAGACCGGATGATCAAAACATGGTCTTTCAACGGGTCCCTCTTGAAAATATCCGTCCGTCTCTTTGAGCCTGGGTGAAGCTTTCCGCAAGATGTCATGGCCGTCTCCAGCATCCCGCGTCATCCACTGGTTTCTCCAGGGAGCCGATCAACCGTCCTTCACCCAGAGTTGCATTGCATCACGAGGTCTTGAAAAGTCTTGACTTAACCGGTCTTGGTTATTAAATTATTCTCGCATCACTCGTGGTAAACTCTCAACCAGAATCCCGTCTACTCAAGCATAGCAATATGAAATTTGTCGTCCCGGACAAAGTAACGGGGTTGTTGGGTGCCTACCACATGATACTACAATATGTAACCATAATTTCCAAGCACCTAGTCAGCATGCAAATTGCGCATAGAATGGTAGAACTACGATGCATAAAACATAGGTGATACATGATCAAATGACTTGCCTGGCGATGTTCACGAAGAAGAATTTCCTTCTCGAGGAATAACTTGATAGACTACTCGTCACTCTCCGATGAAGTCTATATAACAACCATATCATTCACGTAAGCACTCATACTAGCAATCGTTCTAGCAATCAAAACAAAAGAGAGAGTGAATAAGAATCCGAAGGAAACTTCAAATAAGACGAGGGAGTCTTCTACTACATTAAACACTAAATAGTTTTTGTCCAAAAAATAAAATACTTAAATAACTTGGAACCAAGGTATAAATTTAACTAGGATAAAATAAAGTATTTTTCACAAAACTATTTGAAAGTATTTCCAAACGGGATTTGTAACACTGGAGAAACCAATTGCAAGTTATTAGAGAACTAGAATTGATTTCATGATAACATATAAAAATAAAATCAAAACTTGTTGCTAACCTACTGTTAACTAAGAGAAACAAAACATAATATTTCTGAAATATAAAAGAAAAATAATTTTAAAACAACTAAAGAAACAAATATAGTCATAATCCTAAAAGAGGTGAAATAGAAATTGTTTCACAAGAAACAATGAGCTAAAATACTCAAACAATTCTGAAATTTTTACCACTGATACATAAGATCACTAGTGATCAGTAGCAAAACGAATTAAATTACAAGCTATTTTAAAACTCCTGGAATAAGCAAAACAAGGTTTAAACTAAATCTGATCTAATTCAAATTTGAAAATTTCACACATAGACAAATTACATGTTTTAAAAACCACAGAAAAATTGTGATCTACTGGAAAAATAATAAACCTCATTGGATCTCTAGATCAAACGTTATGATCAAAACAATATTGGACCTTTCTCTGTTTTGGAATTTAAACAAAAAAAGAATTTGATTCTAACGGGCAGGGGGTACATGTGGCGGCCCCTGATTGGTTTCGGGTTCGTTTTCTACGGGGAATCTAACAAACGGCCGAAGCTTAATGAATTCCTCTCGGCTAATAATAAGTGAGGTAAAAACCGGCTCGGTTATTAACTGAAAACCGAAAGGGTATGCGCATTCTAATCTATACCGTTTACTCAAGATCTAATGATGGAGAGAGAATCAGGGAGCTCACAGTGGGGATTGGAGCTCCGGTGAGAAGTCCGGCGAGGCCGAGACGAAGTGGCGATGGCGAGGCGTCTCCGGTGGTCTCCGGCGACGGCTGAGACGTCGGGGAGGTTGCGGCGGGGCTCTTGCGTCCTCTGGCGGCGACGGGAGACTCGGGGCGGCGGGTATTTATAGGGGAGAGGGGGGGCCGAGGAGGGAAGAGATCGGGGTTAGGATCGGTGCTCCGGTGAGGTTGTCGGGCCAGAGAAAGGAAAGAAGGGAGAGAAGAAGGAAGGAGGAAGAAGAAAGGGGGGCGCGGGTGGGGCGGAGCTGCGTGTGGGGCCGGCGCGGGCGGGGCCCGGGGGTTAGTGGGTGAGGGTAGGGGCGGCGTGGGTGTGGTTGGGCGCAGGGAAAATCCCGGGCCAGCGGGATTGGTGGGCCGGCTAAGATGCGCTCGGGCTGGGTTTCCCTTAAAAAAAACCTTTCCCGTTTTTAGATTTTTAATAAAACAGAAACTAAAACGAATAAAAAGGAAACAAAATAAAATAATTAATATAGGGTATTATATACCAAAATTTTTAGAAAAAAAATCTCCACACATTTAACATTTTTCCAAGACCAAAATAAAAACTTTTAAAAAATGTTTTTTTAGAAAAACCATAAAAGCTTTATTTTCTTTTTTTTTGAAATTATTTTCTCCACAAGGTTTGTGTTTTCCTTGGCTCAAAATATATCAAAAGTGCCCCTCGTCATTTTGGAGGGTCATATTCCTCCTCTCTTTCTTGCTTGCAAGAAATTATTTTTCAGGGTATTTCTCGGGGGAGAAAAATAAAGAAGCAAGGGCAAATATTTGAAAGAATTCAAATGCAAAACTCCGTTCAAATTCTTTATAGTTGAAGAAGTCATGTCATCTTCTCACATTGCTTTTCAATTTGAATTTACCGGAGAAGGGGAAAGTCATTTTATTCCCTCTCATTCAAAAGTTTTGAAAAGTTTCAAATTTCACTCGAGCTTCAATCACTCAAGCAAACAAATAAACAATTCTAATAATTATTTTAACATTCGAAAATTTGGGATGTTACAGTGCAACAAAGTGAAAGTGTAGAGCTGAAAATATGAAGTGAAGTAGACCCGGGGGCCATAGTGTTCACTAGAGGCTTCTCTCATGATAGCAAGTATTACGGTGGGTGAACGAATTACCGTCGAGCAATTGATAGAACCGCGCAAAGTCATGATGCTATCTAAGGCAATGATCATACATATAGGCATCACGTCCGAGACAAGTAGGCCGATACAGTTTGCATCTACTACTATTACTCCACACATCGACCGCTATCCAGCATACATCTAGTGTATTAAGTTCATAACAAACGGAGTAACGCCTTAATCAAGATGACATGATGTAGAGGGATAAATTCATGCAATAGATATAAACCCCATCTTTTTACACTTGATGGCAACAACACGATGCGTACCTCGCTACCCCTTCTGTCACTGGGTGAGGACACCGCATGATATGAACCCAAAACCAAGCACTTCTCCCATTACAAGAATTATAGATCAAGTTGGCCAAACGAAACCCACAACTCAAAGAGAATTACAAGGATACGAAATCATGCATATAAGAGATCAGAGGAAACTCAAATAACATTCATAGATAATCTGATCATAAATCCACAATTCATCGGATCTCGACAAACACACTGCAAAAGAAGATTACATCGGATAGATCTCCATGAAGATCGCGGAGAACTTTGTATTGAAGATCCAAGAGAGAAGAAGAAGCCATTTAGCTACTAGCTATGGACCGAAGGTCTATGGTGAACTACTCACGCATCATCGGAGAGGCAATGGTGTTGATGAAGAAGCCCTCCGTGTCCGAATCCCCCCCTCCGGCAGGGCACCAGAACATGCCCCGATGGGATCTTGCGGAGACAGAAGCTTGCGGCGGCGGAAAAGTATTTTCGTGGCTATCTCCCGTGGTTTCAGATTTTTAGGGAATTTATAGGCGGAATAAGTAGGGCAGGGAGCCATAGGGGGCCCACAAGCCTGCTTGGCCCGCCCCCTAGGTCGGGCCTGGGTGGCTTGTGACCTCCTCCGAGGTCCCCTCCTTGGTTCTCAAGTTTCCAGCGTGTCTTCTGTTATGGAAAAAATCATTCCGCAGGTTTTATTCCGTTTGGACTCCGTTTGATAATCTCCCCTGAAAAAGGTCAAAAACAAGGAAAAAACAGGAAATAGCACTTGGCACTGAGTTAATAGATTAGTCCCAAAAAAAATATAAAAATAGCATATTCATGCATACAAAACATACAAAGTTGACAAGATAACAGCATGGAACCATCAAAAATTATGGATACGTTGGAGACGTATCACGGGATCAGTGGAATACCCACTTTCAGCTTACAATCCATCAAGGATCGCCAGACCATGAACCTTTCGTTCCTTGCTTGCATGTAAAACATGCTCTTGAGGTTCTCGATCATATCGAAAGCCTCAATGTTTTCGAAATGCTCGTGCAGATCGGGCTCCATATTATCCAGCATGAGACAACTGATCATGTTTGACTCATCAACTAGTTTATGGTGGGCATTCCTGGCTGTGGCATTAGCATGCTTGGCAGGTTCCTTTGGAAGGGGATCCTCTAGAACATGTTCCTTTTTATCATGTCTGATAACAATTCTCATATTTCTATACCAGGTGGTAAAGTTTGTTCCATTCAATTTATCCTTTTCCAGGATTGATTTCAACAAAAAACTAGGCTGAGCATGTGGTGCCATTGATCTAGAACAGAAATATGCAACAACACGAATACATGTATTCATGAAGAGTAATTTTAATTGAACATTTTAATAAGATCATTAGTCCCACTAAAATCAACATCCCTCCATTGATTCTTAGCAATTCAAGATCCAAGATCCACATGTCAACTAGTGAGCTTTTGCATCATTTCTAGAAGACTATATCACTCGGTAATCAACACTTGCTAATCGTAACTCTATACGACTCTTGTTTGTTGGGGACATCTCATGCCACGTCAACTCTGATGCCTCGAGGCCCAAAACTATTTTGATAGCCACGACAAGTTAACCAATGCTTCGCTCCTAAGTGTCCAACACAAATGCACCATGTTAAGGAGAACTAGCAGCGCCCTAATTTCATAGGCCCGCCACGAAAAATACTTAACATGTGATGGTGCAACAATCAAGGAGGCAATTTTAATTAACATTCTTTGAGGGATCACCCTACTTAAAACATCTATCATGCAAAAGAAGGGTGCATACAAGTGATAAACTTTCACATGCAGTTTATATATGTGTGATCTGGTATAGCCGCTTTGATTAACACATGGTGATCTCCATCTCCATGTGCGTTGCATGCCCATGGCGATCTCCATCTCCATGCATGGTTGCCCTTGTGGTGATCTCCATCTCCACACCACGATGTCAACCGCCAAGTGTTACATAACATACAATGCTATTACAAACTAACAGCTATGAGAGTAAATTACATCACAAGGCATCTCATGTTGACACACAGGTCATTAATACAATAATAGTACAACCATATGGCTTCAGCCGGTTGCCGCACTCATGACACGCAGGTCATGATATAATTATTTACAACCAATATTCATGGGCTATACCAAATCATAAGCATTCCAAGCAAAAACAAGTCAGACGATCTACCGTTGAGACTAAAACCATTTGAAACTCTTTTTTCCAAGAGGATTTTCACCTCGAAAAGTTCACGGAAGATGGAAAAGCTGTCAAACGTAAAATGCACCTTTTCGTTCTCTTAAGTTTGACAGGTCGTGGAACGAAATCAGAGTTCGTGTGTAGAAGGTATGCCCGTTTTACTATGACCGCTCCAGCACATTTCAGCAATGCGGAAATCACATTTCGACTATGTCGATCTTTGCTCCGGTTCGACCAATATCATCGATCTTCGCGTGCTGCGTCTAGATTTACGTTCTACTATATACCCAATGGTGGAAGCCGATCAGTAGGGGTAATTCATGTCATGACCTCTGCATCACGATTACAGAAGCTAGATCACGAAACCAACCTTCAATACTGACCTGCACGACCGATCTCATCGACCCGCACCTGAACCGATCTACATATCTCGTATGCAAATCATTAAATCCATCACCACATATCTGTGACAGCCCGAGATTGATGCTCTAGAAGATTCCCCTTTTGTTCTGTTGCCGTTGTATGACTTATTTGCTAGTTGCATTCATCATTGCATCATTCGCATCATCAGCATTGCTACGACACTCCGTTGCCGCCAGTTTTCAAACATGCATTCATTATTAGTTGCCGGTTCTCTCCGTTCTTTCCGTTGACCATTTTGACTCCGTCCACACACGCCCGTGCCCGTGGCATCGTTAATTTTTTTAAATTGTGTATGAAATATCCTCGGATTGAGTTGATACTTGGCTTACGGTCTTAATATGGTGTAGGTGGACCGCCTGCCAATTTTCGTCGCAATCGGAGTCCGTATGATACCCGAACGGTCGACCATAGCGGCACCGTCTTGGGTTTATCGTCGGACGTTTTTGGGTTTTAAAATATCGTTGCCGGGTCGCCTGTTTCCCCTTTCACCTCCGCCAAGCCACTCTCCACAGCCCACCTAGCCCGCCCCGTGAGCGAGACTGTTCGATTCTGATCGCACGGTTGAAACCGGGGTGAAAAACTGCAAACCCTAGCCCTGTTTTTCCTATATATATATCCCCATAGTGGGAAAACCCTAATCCCTACCTCGGGATCCGTGCCACCCCACCAACCACAGCCTCCCCCTCCCACCTCTCTCTCCTCAGCCATCGCGGGCCCGCCCGAGCCCATCACAGACCCTCCCGGACCCAGATAGCCCGCCGCCCCGTGCAGCCCGAGCTCTCGAGCCAGCAACCCCGATTCAACTCCTCCCTCAGCAAAGCCAGAAGTCCACCGTCCTCGACCCGCCGGCCCTCGCACATCCATGCCGGAGCTCCAACCGCCAGGAGCCACCGCCCTGCGTCGCCGCATCCAAGCAACACCTCCCGAGCTGCTGCTGCCGCCCGCAGCCACCGGCTTCCCGCAGGCATGTCGCGCCGCCGCCTCACGCCGTGCGCCACCGCCTTGCGCCCAACGCCGATCGCCTCCCCTCGCCGCCATCCGGATCCCGCCGCACGGAGCAGCCGTCGCCATGGATCGCCATTGCCTCTTCCTCCATCGCGCCTCGGCCTCCTCCCGGGATCTGGATCACGGATCCAGATCCTGCGCCGCCAGTGTAACCGAGCCGCTCGCCCCGCTAGCGCCCTCGATGGGCCGCGTGCAGAGGCCCAGCTCAATCTTGAGTCAGTCTCCTCCTAGGCCACGATGTCGTCGGCCCAGCGTGCCCCTCGGCCTAGTCGGAGTCTCCTCTTCATATCCGGGCCAGGCCCGAGGTGAGCCCCATGCCGCCTCTATTTTGTCCCTAGGCGTTGCATATGATCTTGCGCATGCACCGATTTGGCCCGTTTAGATTTTTAGGTTTTGCGAATTATATTTCAGAAAAGGCTAGATTTTCAAATGTTTGTATCTTTTATTTCGTGCGTCGGTTTCCCACAAGCTATGTATGCAACTTGACTAGATTTTCACGTAGAATATTATTTTACAACTTGGATGCATATTTGAAGTGGTTTGACCAGCCGTTTGCATAGATTTGCGTGTTGTCCTAATAGGTTAATATTCTATAGATATGTTTGTGCGCATACGGTTTGTTCAAATTCCATAAATAAAATATTCATGATGTTCGTGACCCTTTGCCATGTATTTTATAGTAGTTGCTTGCATTTTTTGCATGTAGGAGTTGTCAATAGTTTGCTATGTCGTCTTTAGGATATAGTCTCGCATATATGTGTGGCGTTAGTTTAATTTTTGAACCCCACATATTATATATGCTTACGGGGTAGAAAAATTCATATAATTTAACTGTGCATTTAGTTTTTCCTTCCGAGTAACTTAGTATGCATGATATTTTGCCATGTTGCCTTTTTGTTTATTTTGTGTGATTTATTACCTGCATGATATGAGTTAGTTTTGAACTAGAGATATGCTCTTGGATATGTAGGCTAGTCCCTGATATTTTTGGTTGCTATAGAAATTCATGTTTAGGTGTTGTTTGCTTGTTGCCAACATGCTAGAAAATAGTGCTGATTTGGAGATGCTGAAATATTTCTAAGTTTGAGATCTGTTATATTTTGTTGCTGTCTTGCCATGAGATTTGCTAGTGATCTACAACTCCTTTAGGGTTGGTGCAATGGAGTTATTTGTAGTACTTAATATTTTCTAGCATTCTACAAATTTTCATGCCATTCGGTATCCCGTAGCATATTGCTTTACTGCTGTCAATATGCCTTCTTGCCGAAAACTGCACTGTTGAAAACTGTTATTTTCTCTAAGTCTGAAACTGTGTGTGAGATGCCATTTTGTGAGTTCTTCTCCTAGTGTTCCATGCTTCCATGCTAGTTGTATTTAGTAGGGTGTTTTTGTGCATCTTGACCACTACTGCCTCATGTCTTGTTTGAGCATTTTAGAATTAAGTAGCTTGTTGTTATAGGGTCTAGAAAATGTCATGTTGCTGTTTTGGGCAGATTGTAACTATGTCTTGTTTTGCTTGTAGTTGTTGAAACCGTCGCTCCGTTTTGAACTTGTCATATATGAAACTTGCTTAGAATCTCGTGTAGGCTCTTATTATCCCACTGCTTGTATGTTTTGGAGTGCTTGTGACTGTCATCTACATGCATATTTCATTCATGGCATCATATCTTGCGGTGATCATATCTTTTGAACCGTAGCTCCGTTGGAGATGTTCCATATATGTAAATGGACTAGAACGACGTGTAATTTCATGTGAACCAATTTATTTTCTGTTTAACAAATATTAAAATGTGTTAGTTCAGATCTGAACAGAATTATAAATTGACGTATGAGGTCAGTTCCGAGATGCTATAAGTCGTTTCCGACCTTATTTAAAATGCCTAGATAGGTAGCTTAATTACGCTTCACCTCTTGCCATGTTTAACCAACATTTAACATTGTCGTGCACCTAATCGGGATACAACTAAATAATTCGGATGTGGAGTTTCGTCAATATGCAACTCGTTGCATATTGAACTTCACTTAATGGGTAATGTTTGATTGTGTGAATTGCCATGTCATACCGTACATAATTGATACTGTTCATGCATCATATGTGTTGTGCATCGTGTGGTGAATATCGTGTGTTGATTCTTGTTTCCGGTTTGCTTCGTCTTGATAGAGTTCCGCAAGCGTGTCGGAAAGTGAGGATCCGTTTGACTACGTCGGTTCGTCTGCTTCACGGAGTCATTCTTCTTCCAAGCGGGATCTCTGGCAAGATGATCATTTCCCTAGATACCATTACTATCATTGCCATGCTAGTTGTTTCGTTTCTATCGCTATGTCTCATTGCCTACCACCTTTTAAATTCAGCCTCTCAACATTGCCATGAAACCTTCAACCTGTTCACAACCTAGCAAACCACTGATTGGCTATGTTACCTCTTGCTTAATCATGTGTTAGATTTGCTAGTTGCAGGTGCAGTTTCTTCCATGTGATCACATGGGTTCCTTGTTATATCACCATGTTAATTGCTAAGTAATTTAGTGGACCTATATACTTGGTAAAAGGTGGAAGACTCGACCATTCTAGCCTGGTCTTTTGTTCCATCTTTGCCCTCTTAGTTTCGGCTACCGATGTTATATTCCATAATTGAGCGCTCCTAACACGATCGGGGTTGTTATGGGGACCACCTTGATAATTCGATTTAGATTAAGGCTGGTCTGGCAAGGCCCAACTTTGGTACTACATTTGCGTAATAACTAACGAACCACATAGGGAGTAATTAACCCGAGGAAACTTAATCAACCCCACGGGCCAGTGCTCCTCATGAGTGTGGGTCCACCCTAGAGCACTGTGCGGGGCCGATCCAGGGCAACTTGGGTATTTTCTATTAGGCCACCGTACGCGTCGCTTATCCGCCGTGTCCTGAGAACGATATACGCGGCTCCTATCGGGATCGTCGACACGTCGGGTGGCCATGCTGGATTAGTTTTACCTTTGACGAAATATCTTGTGCATCGGGATTCCGGGGATACTTTGGGTAATCTCGGAGTTGAGGTTTTCCACTAAGGAATCCGACAAAGTCACGAGTTTCGTGATCGAGGCTTTCTATGCGGCTTGTGGTAATTTGTGATGGACCAGTTGGAGAACCCCTGTAGGGTTAAATCTTTCGGAAAGTCGTGCCCGCAGTTTTGTGGCAACATGGAAACTTTGTTTAACATCTGGTTCTAGATAACTTGAACTAAGCTTAATTAAAAATATGCCAACTGAGTGCGTAACCATGACTGTCTATTTCGTGATCTCCTTCTCCGACCGAGGACACGGTGGGGTTATGTTTGACGTAGGTAGGTGTTCAGGATCATTCATTTGATCATCAGTAGTTCGCGTCCGCTATGCATAGATCTTCCCCCCTCTTATTCTGTACTCGTAAGTTAGCCACCTCACATAAATGCTTAGTCGCTTGCTGCAGCCTCACCACTTAACCATACCTCTCCCATTAAGCTCTATTAGTCTTGATACCTTTGGAAATGAGATTGCTGAGTCCCCTGTGGCTCATAGATGACTACAACACCAGTTGCAAGTACATGTAAAGGGTTATTAGACGCGAGCGCGTTGATTGTTCATTTGGAGTTTCTTCTTCTTCATCATCGATCTAGGATGGGTTCCAGGCCGACATTCTGGGATAGCAAGGGTGGACGTCGTTCTTATATCGTTTGTTTTTGTCCTAGTCGGACCCTTCTCTTCTACATGATGTTTGTGTAATGTACTGATGTGACTCTGATGTAGCGTGTGGCGAGTGTAAGCCAATTCCGTATATCTATTCTTTTCAGTACATGTACTTGTAACGATATCCATTATTGCGAAACGACAAGATGTGCTCCTATCCCTGTCGTGGCCCTCATGCCAAAATAAGGATAGGGTCGCATGTTGGGCGTGAAAAGTTGGTATCCGAGCAGTATCGACCTAGGAGCCCCCTTGATTGATCGAACTTGGCCGAGTCGAGTCTAGTGAAAAACTGCTTTGAGTCTAGTTATATATCGGAGAGTAGGATTCTTTTTTCTTCTCTTCTATGCTCTGGTGAGGAATATTAAAGTAATAATTTTAATTATACTCCTCTTCCCACTCAATATTTTTTAGGATCACGCGGATATTTTTGGAATCTATATGATGTCGATGTGATGGAGTTCTGTGTTGGCGCCTCGTGTCTGAGTTGTGTTTCTTCGGGGAGTTGAGCTCCACGGGATTCTTGAGCACATCGTTATCATTCAGATTTCTTAGTATCTCAGGACGGAGGATACTCGAAATTGTTTCAATACTAGTTGTGGAGAGAGGACTTTGGCTTCCCCAGTAATGGTGCAGATAGATCTAGATGTATCGCCATACTTAGTATCATTGTGGTTACGAGTGTCTGAGATAGATGAGGTTCTGAGATTCTGGTTATGTGTTGACGGATGTGATACATTGGACGGGTTAGATGCTAGGAGTTGAGTAAAAAATTCTCCTTGTATCCGTGGACCCGATTGCATGACCAGAAATTTCGGGAGTTCTTAGGTGGGAATTCAAGTAGTTATCTATAGGACAATCTTCCAACAGATGCATGATGTGAGGTTGGGGTTCAACATCTAGTGGATTCGTTTGTTCACGGTCGTCCTACAGCGGTTCTCGTTGTGTCATAAAGAGTCCTTGTAGCTTGCTACGACTCGGGGACGCTTTGTATGTCGTGTACATTGCCTTGTACATGATGGCTAGTGTAGGATCGAGCCCCTGCGATCCTATCCACGAAAATATCGAACGAAATCTCTGTCATGAGTTGCTCTGGCTTGTCTCGTAATCCTCATCCTTTTTTTGTTGGAATATGGTAATTCGAGTTGCTTCGATGTCAAATGGTGATTTCATTTCTTTTCTAAGAGGCGTTCTCATATTTTTACACGAATGCTGATTCTTTTGCTCAATCAAGTTGTCTTTTCAATTATTTTCAAACAGAGTCGTCATGTTAATTCTTTTTCATCCGGTGTGCTTCTCTTCAAGTCAATTCTACCCTTTTCAAGAATTGCAAGATCAATCTCTCATTGCGTCCGGAGTTCGTCTCATTCGTCCCTGGTTGTCTTTGTTTTCTCCGCCCTCCAGCCCTTTTCTTCAGTGATTAGATTATCATCCTAGTGCCTTCCTTTTCAGTGTTGCTTCCGCTATCTTCTCTTTCGTGTGGTATCTGATAATTCATTGTGAAGATTCTCAGGAGCTTCGTGTTCATCTTTATTCATTCTTGTCATCTTTTCTGGTGAATTAAATTCAGTTATCCATGTCATCATATCTTTTTCATCTTTCAAATATTTTCCTATGTTGGAAATTCTTATTAGCCTATCTTGTTATTCATTCCTCTCATTTCTATCCAAAGTGTCGAAGATATCTCAGAAGTTTCTTGTTTTCAATCCTTTCAATTATTTCGAGGGTCTCACCTCATCAAGTTTTCTTTATACCGGTGCAATATCTCGCTTTCAAGCAATCTTTTCATCGACGTTTTGTTTGAGTGGGTCCATAACCCACAGGTTTTTCCCAGGATGTTATCTGGCTCTTCTAATCTTTCTCGAAGATCTCTAATCTGTTTCAATTATGACGTAGTATGAATTTCATTAGTCATATTCCTTCTCCAAGTTTACTTCAAAATTTAATTCTCATCATTGGCTCAACCTTTCATTCTTCAGTATTTGAGAGTGTCTCAGTAATTCTTGGTGGTGTTCTCCTCATCTTGTTCAGCTTGGAAGACTGAAGGAGTGTTTCTCAAATCTTGATCCATTCTCTTGAAGATTCATCATTTCAGCTTTGTGGCATCATCTTGAATTGTTCCCAATCATGAGTATTCCTCAAATCTATCCAGTGCGTTTCTGAGTTGTTTGCATTCTTGATCCTCCGAAGGCCATCATTTCAAAAGATTTCTTCATTCTCAGCTTTCAGCTTCCGTTCTCAAATTCTTTTCAATTGTTGTCTCTTCGTTCATCTCTCAATTATTCTGGTGCTGTCGTGGTTATGTCACAGCAGATGTCCTCGTGAAAGGACTTAATGAAGGAGCTATCGCACCTTGGTGGCGACTCAAAGGGGGTGAGCGGAAGCGAGACTCAGATTTACCCAGGTTCGGCCCCTCGTGTGGAGGTAAAAGCCTACATCCTGCTTTGTGTATATTGATTATGGATTCGATTACAAGGAGGGCGTAACTCGCCTGACCTAGCTCTCGATGATTTATAACTTGATCTATCTGCACCAGAGACTCGCCTTTATATACAGGTCGAGGCCCTAGGGTTTACAAAAGTCCTAGCCACGTTACAAATCGTGGGCTTCCTTATCTCTAAGTCGACGTGTACCTCAAGCTAAGGAAAACTCCTTGGCGGCTCATCTTCTTTGTCATCCTTGAATCGCCATCTGGCTCATGGGCCGTGGCGGCCTTCTTACAAGACATCCCAACATGCCCCAGACCCAAACCAAGGCTTATGTTGGTCATGTATGTATGCGTCGCCACCTTCCTCACCCGACCCATTAGGGCGGGTCATACCGCACGTAATATCCCCAACACTAGGCCCTAGATTGACTTGAATTTATTCATGCCAATGAACTTCCATGCTCACTCTGGGCGACTCGTACTACTTCCATCCTTTAATAAATGACAAGCAGCCATCTCTCATAAATTTTCTGAGCCGCCAGATCATTTATTGATGACATCATCCTTTCCTCCATTCCTGGGATCCGATGACATCACCCCCAACGGATCTTTTTCGTCTTCATTTTGTTATCCTGAAAATTTAGGCGCCATCATTGCCGGTTTTCAACTTGTCGCCTTCATTCTCGCGCCTCCCGTTTCGTTTATTTCCCTAGGCCTTTAAATAACTGCAGGGGGAGTGGGGGCGCCGTCACCTACCCCCACTTCATCTCCTCGACTGCTTCGTCTTTCTCACGCCCGCGCTTCGGCCTCCTCGCTGTTCCCGAAGCTCCGTCACTGGCCACCGCCGTCTGGGCGTCCCTAGGCTAGTCAAAGGCGTAGTCTCCGTCGCGGATCCTCCGCAACCATCTCCTGGCATCGTCCTCCTTTTTCGGGTAAACATCCTTCCTTCATTAGGGTTAGACCTCGAATGCCCATGTTCTTCTAGGTCAGCCGCGGAATGCGATGAACACTTCTTCCTCTATCTTGAATCCGTCAAATATGTTTATTGTAGATTCTTTATAGTAATAAATAATGGTAGTTTCACCGCATCGCCTAACCATTTAGTGTTTACTTCATGGATCCATATGTCATCCCTGTCGCGTTCTTGCTTTCATCGCTTCCGTAATTTCGACATGCATTATTTCTTTAATTTGATCCACCCGTAGATCCATAAATTATCGCTCGTCTTTAGAAACATGTTTTATCCTTGTTCCGGGAGTATCCCTAAGGAAAAAACCCTTTTAGAATTGCTACTCACCTTCCTCCACCATGGCGAGTTAGAATATCCCCATAGACACACCTTTGATTACGGAGTTGGCGAGTCATAATATCCCTGTAGATGTACTGTAGATCACCCAACTGGCGAGTTGCCACTTACATGGTTTCTAATAAACCGTCTTGTTCCTTCCCTTTGTAGTCATGGGCAATATCTCGAAATGCAATTGGTTACCAACCAAAATCAACGACGCCTATCTTGATAAATATGTTGAAGCGGGTTATCTTGACCCTAAAGAAATCATTGGCTGGCGGACCGGCCAAGGCAAGCCGACTCCCCACCCTGCCAAGGGGGGGGGGGGTAGTCGTTTTTTATCACCTTGAACGAGGCTTCCTCAATCTTCATCCTCAAGACTTGGGGCCAAACTCCATCAGCAACCTCTGCCAATTCCAGGTGTTTTGTGAGGCTTATCTGCAGATAGAAACCACAGTGCTACTGTTTAGGAATTTCTTCTATCTGAACCGCTAGACCGAATTCTCCAGCGGGCCTTGCTTGGAACTTGGGGGGGTTAACATCCAACGACGTCGCGAATGCGGGTTCCCACCTGTCATTCTGCCCAACCATCCCAAAGGCTGGGGAGAGTCTTGGTTCTATTGCCGTGACACATCTCCTCCCGACGAGAACCCACTTCCGGGTTTTAGAGAAGAATGCCTGCCCATGGATTTCAAGCTGCCAGAAAAACTGACTGAAGAAGAAGAATCAACCTTTATCCCTGCTTTCTCCCAGCTATGGTCTTTGACCAACAATGGGCTTACTGGGATTGACCTAATCCGTTGTTGGGTGGAGTGGAGGATTTTGCCTTTGAGTCGCCGGAACAGTTTGATGTGTGAGTATGATGGTAGCTTGAACCACCCCCAATGTTTCTTCCATACAAGACTTACTAAAGAAGACACTGTTGAAATGATCAAGAAGTTAACTAGCGAGCCCTTAGAGAACTGCCCCAAGATTGGGCTCATGCCTTTCTACCTCTCCAACCCGGCTCCAGCGGTAACAATCTAAGTCACCTGCTTTTAATCTTTCAATACGTTTACCCATGTTCCGGATCTGAACTGTCATTATATCAATCAGAAAGGATCAACATTTTGGTCTCGAAGGCCCAAGGTGACTATCCAGAAAACAACCAAGCCGCCTACTAAGAAGAAAAAGAAGAGCAAGGGCAAAGCCGCCGCCAAGGAGTCATCTATCGTTGGCGAGTCTCGAGCCGACGAAGAACAATCAGAGGTAAAAACTTACCTTTTGTTTGTTATCACTATGTTCTAACTTATGCTTATGCCCCGTTACCTTTATTCGTACGATGATGACTATGAGAGCCCAGATGACACCGTCGAGGTAATTTCTATTTCTTCTGAATCAACTTCTTCTTCTCCTAAGCCAGCGAGGCGGATGTGTGGAAAGGTTCCCATGTCTCACCCAAATGCTCATTTGGACCATGATTTCCTTTTGAAGAAGGCGAGGTATACCCCCAAACAAAGTATCCGAAGCCATTCCGGCGACTTAGTTTTTGGGTCACCCGAAAACACAACTGGTCGAAAATGGCAAAGTGAGGTATACTCCTGTTAACACCTTTCCCTTCTTGTGAAAAATGTTGCTCGAAGTTCGTTCACTCCATGAACTCTTGTCCATTAGGTTTCTCCTCCTTCATCCGACGACTCAGCAATGTCGGCTCTCCCCCCAATGATTCGTGTATAGGGGTAAGTTCTTTACTAACCATTTTCCTTCCCAATACTGATACCTGTCCTAACTTTGGTGTCTTTTCATCTCAGAGCACAAGCACAGAAAAGGAAAACTGGTGACTTGTCCTCTGGTCGTAAAGCAGCTGAGGTGTTTGGTATGAGCACCTCTGTCCTAGAACTTGATGAAGACACAGCGGCGACTCATGATGACCCCGTGGGTGATTTTCCTGATGTCCGGAATGATCCTTCAAGCCCTCTGAAGGAGGCAACTGAAAATGTTAACCCGCCAAGCTCTTCCAAGACGGCTGAAGACCCAGATATTGTAGTTGTTACTGGTACTGGTTACTCTAAGCCTGCAACTGCGGTGTTAAGAAAACATGCACCCAAAGAGACCCACTCTTCTGCAGAACAAGACCTTAGCAAACAGAAGGTTCCCAATTATGAAAAACTTGAATTTGAGCAACTCTATTCTGGTTTTGTAAGTCGCTTGGAAACAAGCTATGAAATGGAAAAGAGCTTGGCCAATATGATGCGGATCAAACATGATGCATGCCCTTTGTAATTTGTATTTCTAGCCATCAGCCTTCCAGAAGACTAGTTTTCTTCGATGAATTGTATTTTTTGCGTCATCTGTGAGAACCATATCTGCTTGTAGCCCCCAAGGGTCGGTTCATCTTTTGAAATATGAGCCAGGTCTTGAATTTAGTAAAGAACTTCAACCTGTAGCCCCCAAGGGCTGGATCATATTTTGAAAGATGAGTCGGGTCTTGAACTTAGTAAAAACTTCAACCTGTAGCCCCCAAGGGTCGGGTCATGTTTTGAAAGATGATCCGGGTCTTGAATTTAGTAAAAAAAACTTCAACCTGTAGCCCCCAAGGGTCGGGTCATCTTTTGAAATATGAGTCGGGTCTTGAATTTAGTAAAAAAACTTCAACCTGTAGCCCGCAAGGGCCGGGTCATCTTTTGAAAGATGAGTCGGGTCTTGAATTTAGTAAAGAACTTCAACCTGTAGCCCCCAAGGGCCGGTTCATCTTTTGAAAGATGAGCCGGGTCTTGAATTTAGTAAAAAAAAACTTCAATCTGTAGCCCCAAGGGTCGGGTCATCTTTTGAAAGATGAGTCGGGTCTTGAATTTTGCATGACTGGAAAAGAATCATACATTAGCCCCCAAGTGTCAGGGATGTTGCTTGCAATAGTTCTGAAACTCGCTTCCCCAAAATTGATTTGCGGGAATCCTTGACTCGGGCCGACTCAACCTTAGATGATTTGAAGAAAAACTTAGCCGAACAGCAGGATGCTCGGGCTAAATCTGAAGAGAAATATCTGTTGGCCCTTGCTGACATGGAGAAAATGAAGGATCATCATCAAAAATTTGAGAAGAAAGCCCATGCTGATCAAGCCGCCATCATGAAGCGGGCGGAACAAGCCGAGGAGAAGCTAGAAGCTGCTCTGCAATAACTCTCCGGCTTGAAAAATCATATCTCCAACATGACCGAAGCTATCTTCGGTAAGGATCAATTCCCTTCATCTGACAAGATCCGCAAAACATTTTGCAAATACTAACTGTCACATGTTGTCCTTTGTAGGTCCGTGAGCCGCGAATCTCCAAAATGACTGCATTCTGAAGCTAAAGGCGATTTACACTTTTACAGAGTAGTTGTATACGGGAGGCATGGTGACGATGAAGGCAGTGATGGGCAACAAGGAGCCAATAAAATCCATCAAGCATATGCTGGGTTGCCTGTCGACATTTCCACCTCAAGTAGAAGAACTGAAAAGATCAGCCGTCTGCAAGGGAGCACTGACCACCCTAAGCCAGTATCTAGCCTATGCTCCCGAACTTAAGCCGAAGGAAGTAGCTGCTGGTTTTCTAGAATTGAAAGATGATGAGTCGGAGTTCACCGAAGAGGATTACCACCGGTGTGTGAAAGAGTCTCGCTCCGCCGCGACTCAGCTAGTGGCTAGCCTAGACTTGAACAAATACCAGGCGGCATATGATGACAGCAATAAAAAGGTGACTCCTCCTTCGTATGAAGTTACCAGCCTCACTCCACGACGGCGTAAGAATCCCTTCGATTTTGATACTGATCTATCTGTCATCCTGAGTGATGAAGATGAGTTTGTCTCCTTGACCAAGTGCAATTGGAAACTGGACGACTTACAAACCAAAATGGAGAAAGCTCTAAGCAAGGTGACCCAGAGGCGGCTTGAACTTATTCAGCATCAAATCGGTTCTTCGAAAATATTTTGATCTTTTTCTGATCGGGAAATGACGCCTCGTATGGCCGAGTGAGCCATGTAATAGTCTTTAGGTTTCAGGGAAACAGTCTCACAACCATACCTTATGCTTGACAGTTCTGAGGTGTCGCTCTTTTGTGAATCATGAATCGCCCTTTCCAAACCTATGTCATAGTTTGACAAAAAAATTCTTCAACCTGTTTACCAGGGAAAACATCATAAGCTGACTCAATGAGTCGCAGCAGGTAATAAGCCGGCCAGATGGGTCGCGGCAGGCAATAAGCCAAGAGCGGGCTTAGTGAGTCGTGGCAGGATAGAAGCCGGCCCAGTGGGACGCATCGAGTGATAAACAAGGAGCCGGCTCAGTGAGTCGCGGCAATTCATAAAAATGTTTTACGAAACCTTGAGGCAGTGCCACGAAGATAGTCATAAAATTTGTCTGCTCGATGAGTTGCGATAGGATAGGACGAGTTTGCAAAACTCTAGTGCTACCCCAAGAAGGCTTTTGCACAGCCCAAGTTATTTAGACCGGCTGATCATGCGCGAGTCAGGCTTCAGTGAAGCAGGTTTAGTGAACCAATGGTTTGTCTATTTTCCATGTGTTGGCTCTTGCCGGTATCTTTCATGTTTTAACAAAGGCAAGTTCAGGGTCCAAAAAGCGGATTGACTCGCCAAGAGTACATGTGTCCATAGGGCGATTTGTCCAACACGTAGTCCAGTATAACCATTTGTAATGCGGTAATTCTTCGCTAGCCAAGAGGGTATTCAGGCTGAACATAGTGAGTGGAAGCCCCCAAGTGACCTATGATTAGGGAAAAACCATACATAGGATTGCAGAAGCGTATCCTCTCTTATTGCAAAACGACTTGGAGCTAGTATCCCCCAAGTAAGCCGACTTAGTTCTCAAAATCATATAAGGCGCCCATGTTTGAACCGTGCAACGTGGCAACTTTTGTCCTCTTTGGCTTACTAGTATCCAGTTTTGAAATAAGTGCAGGATGGCGACTTATGCTCTTTGATACTGATAGCGTCCATGCTTGGACGGCTTATGGAACAATCAAGACTCATGCTTTCAAGAAGCTAAAACGGCAAAGGACTCCAAAGTTCGTGGGTGCCGGCTTTATTGCTTTATAAATAAAAGATTACAAATTTGAGATGGTAAAAATAAATAAGGAGCCCATGGCTCTAAGTGTAGTAAGGGCGGAAGTGGGCGATGTTCCGTGGGCGAGTTGTCTCAACCTCTATCGTTGGCCTATCAGGGCGAAGATCCACCAAGTAGTATGAACCGTTCCGGAGATTTTTGCTGATGAAAAACGGTCCTTCCCATGAAGGTGACAACTTATGCATACTAGTGTGGTCTTGAATAAACCGGAGCACTAAGTCGCCCTCTTGAAAAGTCTGGCTCTTGACGCGGCGGCTGTGATAGTGTCGCAAGTCTTGTTGATAGATCGCTGATCGTGACACAGCCAAGTCTCGCTCCTCCTCCAAAGCATCCAACGAGTCTTGACGTGCTAACTCATTGTCCTGTTCCACATAAGCAGCGACTCGTGGTGAATCGTTCCTGATGTCACTTGGCAATACTGCCTCTGCCCCGTAGTCCAGGGAAAAGGGAGTAAAACCCAAAGAGCGATTTTGGGTGGTTCTGATGCTCCATAAAACTTAGGGCAATTCTTCAACCCAACACCCCGGGGTACGTTCCAGAGGTACCATAAGCCGGGGCTTGATTCCTCGCAATATTTCTTGATTCGCCCTCTGTGCGTGTCCATTAGACTAGGGGCGTGCGACTGCAGAAACGTCAAGCCGGATATGCTCCCTTCCGCAAAACTCTTGCATTGCGCCCTTTGATAGATTAGTACCATTATCAGTAATAATACTATGAGGATATCCGAAGCGGAAGATCAACTTTTTCAGGAATTTGACAGCTGTGTGTGCATCATAGCTACTAACCGGCTCTGCTTCAACCCACTTGGTAAACTTGTCAACTGCCACCAATAGGTGAGTCTTTTTGTTGGACGACATTTTGAAAGGACCAACCATGTCCAGCCCCCAGACCGCAAACAGCCATGTGATTGGAATCATCCGTAATTCCTGAGCCATCACGTGCATCTAACGCCCAAATTTTTCGCAACCATCACATCGGGGAACTATATCTTCAACATTTGCATGAGCCGTCAGCCAATAAAACCCATGCCTAAAAGCTTTAGAAATCAGGGAGCGTGACCCGGCATGATGACCGCAGTCGCCTGCATGAATTTCATTGAGAATCATACATCCTTTCTCGGAGGAGACACACCTTTGAAATACTCCTGAAGTGCTTCGGTTATGCAACTCGCCGTTATGTATGACCATGGACTTGCATCGCCGGACGATTTGGCGGGCCAACAACTCATCAGTGGGTAACTCACCTCGTGTGAGATACGCCTTGTAGGGAACTGCCCAATCCGGGGTAGCACGGAGAGCCGCCACAAGTTGAGACTCGGGATCTGGCACCGCCAAATCTTCCTCTAAAGGCAACCTTACCGATGGGTTATGTAACACATCCAAAAAAGACATTGGGGGGAACCGGCTTACGTTGTGAACCGAGACGTGAAAGGGCATCTGCCGCTTCATTAAGTCGCCGATCGATGTGATCCACCTGATAACCATGAAAATGACCCGCCACGTCCGACACAACTCGCCTGTAAACCGCCATCAAGGGATCTGTGGAATCCCAAGTGCCAGAAACCTGCTGTGCCACTAGATCTGAGTCGCCCAAACATCTGACTCGGGTGAAATTCATCTCCTTCACGAGTCGCAACCCGTGGAGCAGAGCTTCATATTCTGCTAGATTGTTGGTACATGGAAACATGAGTCGGAGGACATAGCAGAATTTGTCACCTTGAGGCGAAGTCAACACCACGCCAGCCCCCGAGCCTTCCAACTGCCTAGACCCGTCAAAATGGATGGTCCAGTATGTGTGATCAGGCTTGTCTTATGGAATCTGCAACTCGGTCCAGTCATTGATGAAATCCACTAGTGCTTGAGACTTAATGGTCGTACGAGGGGTATATCGCACATGCTGAGGTCCTAACTCGATGGCCCACTTAGCAATCCGTCCAGTCGCTTCTCGATTCTGTATAATATCACCGAGTGGGCAGAACTGACAACCGTGATGGGATGCTCTTGAAAGTAGTGTTTCAGCTTCCGGCTCGCCATAAACACCCCAAAGACCAGCTTCTGCCAATGCTGGTAGCGTTGTTTGGAGAGGGTCAGGACTTCACTGATAAAATATACTGGTCATTGAACCTGATATTCCATTCCTTCTTCTTTTCGCTCGACAACCACTGCCACGCTCACTGCTTTAGAATTGGTCGTGATGTACAAGAGCATAGGCTCCTTGTCAGTCAGAGCAGCCAAGATGGGCGGCTTAGCGAGTTGTTGCTTCAGGGCTTCGAAGGCTTCGTTGGCCTCATCCGTCCAAACAAAACGATCAATTTTCTTGAGCAACTGATAAAGAGGGATGGCTTTCTCCCCAAGGCGACTTATGAAATGACTTAGAGCCGCGATGCGCCCCGCCATGCGCTGAACCTGATTGATGTTGGCCGGCTTGCCTATTGAAGTGATCGCTTAGATTTTATCTGGGTTAGCTTCAATGCCTCGCTCTGACACCAGAAAACCCAATAACTTTCTAGCGGGAACACCAAAAACAGACTTGGTAGGGTTAAGTCTCATCTGGTATACGCGTAAATTGTCAAAGGTCTCCCTGAGGTCCTCCAAAATTGATTCCTTCTTCTGGGATCTGACTACGATATCGTCAACGTAGGCGTGAACATTACGTCCGATCTGGCCATGCAAGCAATTCTGGATGCAACGTTGATAAGTCGCCACCAATCTCTTGAGACCGAACGGCATGGACACATAATAGAAGGCTCCAAAGGGGGTTATGAAGGAAGTTTTCTCCTGGTCCACCACAGCCATCTTGATCTGGTGGTATCCTGAGTAAGCATCCAAAAAACACAAACGCTCGCAACCCGCCGTTGAGGCAATGATTTGATCAATGTGGGGAAGGGCGAAGGGATCCTTTGGACAGGCTCTGTTGAGGTCGGTGTAGTCGATGCACATGGGGAAGGTGCCATTCTTTTTTAGCACCAGGACCGGGTTAGCCAACCATTCAGGATGGAAACCCTCAATGATGAACCCAGCGGCCAAAAGTCGGGCGACTTCCTCTCCAATTGCCTTACACCGTTCTTCGTTAAACTGGCGAAGATACTGCCGAACCGACTTTACTTTGGGGTCAATATTAAGATGATGCTCAGCGAATTCTCTCGGTACACCCGGCATGTCTTAAGGTTTCCATGCGAAGATGTCCCAATTCTCACGGATGAATTCGATGAGCGCGCTTTCCTATTTGGGATCCAGACACGTCCCAATGGTGAACTGCTTGGTTTTGTCGCCTGGCGTGAAGTCTATCACCTTTGTGTCATCCGTGGGTTTAGACTTGAGGGGAGGCTCCGAGTCGATTGTTGGTCTCTTGAGAGGCGTCATATCTGCCGGGTCAACATTGACTTGGTGAAACTTGAGCTCCTCGGCCGCGCAAGCCATCTCGGCATAAGCCGCGTATCCTTCCTCGCATTCTTGGGCTATTTTCCTGTCCCCATTGATTGTGATAGTCCCCTTAGGACCAGGAATTTTGAGCTTGAGATAAACATAACATGGGCGAGCGTTGAATCGAGCGTAAGCCGGAATTCCAAACAATGCGTGGTAAGGGCTCTTGATTTTGACCACCTCAAACATGAGAGACTCGCTCCTGTAATTAGACTCTGTGCCACAAGCCACGTTAAGTTCGATCCGCCCAATAAGGTACGTCGACTTACCCAGAACAATACCGTGGAAAACGTGGAAGATGGCATCAAGTCTTTCTCTGAGAAGTTCATCCTTCGAAAGGTATCGAAATATAAGATGTTTATGCTGCTGCCACCATCCATAAGGACTTTGGAAAGGGTGTATCCTCCGACTTGGGGAGCCACGACCAAAGCCAAGTCGGCAGGGTTATCAACTCGGGGCGGGTGATCTTCCCTACTCCAGGTGATGGGCTGCTCAGACCAATTGAGGTACCTAGGGAGCGCTGGCTCAACCACGCTAAAAGTTCTATGTTTCACCTTTTGGTCCCATTTGCAAGTGCTGGTTGTGAACACGTGATACTGCCCACTCTTCTACTGCTTAGGATTATTTTGAAAGCCGCCATTGTCATCCTGCCGCTGGGGATCTCCTTGCGGGGGTGGTTGCTGAAACACGCCCTGCGGGTTGTACCACTGTTGATTGTGGACCTGGTACTTTCTAGCATTAGACTATGACCTGCCCTGCAGGCCCGGGTTAGGGAATCCACCGAACGGGATTCAGTGTGACCGGGGCATGCCGAACCGTCCTTGTCGCCCGCCTTGGTTACCTCCTTGACCTTTCTTGAGCGCCTCGGCTCAGAACTCCCGCATCACGTAGCAATCCTCCCAAGAGTGGGTAGACGGTCCTTCGGCCATGGCGTGCTATGGGCAGGGGCCTTTGAGCATCTCGTGATAGTTGCGCGGCTTCTTCCCGCTGAAGCCCCATTTCTTCTAGCGTTGGTTCCCGTTGCCGGCATTTCTATTGGCGACAAAGTCTGTGGCACCTTCTTGTTGTCTCCTTTTACTTTGCCCGGCGTAGTTGTGGTTGCCCCGCCCCTGGAACTGGGAGTGACCTTTTGATGACTCGCCTCTCCTGGCGGTGCTAACCTTGTCATCATCTTCCCCGGGATCCTTAGTGTAGTCTGACTCGGCATACCTGGTCAGGGTGTCCATCAACTCGCCCATGTCCTGCACCTTATGCTTGAGTCGCCCAAGCTTCAACACCAAAGGCTCGTAATGACAATTTTTCTCTAGAATTAGCACTGCATGAGCCGCTGAGATGCCATCTGATGAATGAATGACCTCTGCAACCCGCCGCATCCAATGATGGGCCGACTCGTCCAGCCGTTGGACGCAGTGCTATAGGTCAACGATGGTCATCGGGTGTTTGCAAGTTCGTCAAAAATTCTTGTTAAAACGTTCCTTCAACTCTACCCAAGTGTTGATGGAGTTGGCCGGTAGGTTTTTCAACCATGTACGCACCGTGCCTTCGAGCATCATGGTAAAATACTTGGCGCAGACCGCCTCATTCACATCGAGCATATCCATTGCAAGCTCGTAACTCTTGATCCATGACCCTGGCTCGAGATCTGGTGTGTAATTGGGTACCTTTCTCGGTCCTTTGAAATCTTTTGGCATATGCTCGTTGCAGAGAGCGGGCATTAGACAGGGCACCCCAACATGCCTGTCGCCTGTATCGATCGACGCGGGTGGGGACTCGGCGTAAGCCGGGTAGCCATGACCTGCCGCAGCCGCCGTCTCCATCAGGCGGGCGGCTGGCGCCGCATCCACAAGGTCTTGGGTTCGTGTGTCGTGCATCCCGGGCGGGTTGGTCTATGACAGATGCCGTTGTTCGCTGGTCAACGCAGGCAGATCATCAAGGCGACTTCTGGTGTGACTTTCCTGGGGCGTGGAGTGTAGCCGGTCACGGCTATGTGAATATTGCGCATGCTGGACCACCGTTGTTTTCAGCATCTCAATGGCGTTTCTCGCCTCCACTTCGGCTAGGGAGTTTCCGTAAATTGGGAGAGACTCCAAGTGGCGGGTTGGCGCCAGCACGTTATCCATGGGATTCGAGAAGTGACCCCTTGGTGTCTGGAAGCGGGGCGCGCGGGCCTCCGTTGGCTGAGGTGGTGGCGGGTTAGGCGACGGGTGAGCCGGACCATCCCCTGGAGCGGCCTGCCAAGGCCGATCGGGTCCTATCCCGGGGGTATGCGGGTTGTCGAAGAGGCGAGTAGGATTTAGATCGGCCGGGAGGAGACCATGATGTCTGCTCTGGTGGATGGCATCGGAAGCACGCTCTTGTTGCTCAAGCCACCAGCCTTCGGTGTTCAACCGTTCTGTCTCCGCGGTGATCTGGGTCTGCTGCGTCGCCATCCTAGCGGCTTCTCCTTCCACGTCCTGCTCAGTCTTGGCCATCTCCTCCCGTAGCTTCGCCAGTTCAGGATTGATTGTTTCCTGATTCTCTCCAGTTACCACGATCGCCATGAGTTTGGCAGTTTCTGCCGCCAAGTCCGCCATGGCCTGAGCCGGAGCTTTCGATGACCCGCCAGCCTCATTGTTGCCCGCCGGGTTTGGCTAAGGCGGTGCCGCCCCCGCCATGTAGATGATAACTTGTCGATGGGGTTCCGCAAAGTCCTCAGAGTTTGCCGCCCGTGGCAACCCTCCGAGCTGTCCCTCGTAGAGAGGGTGAATTGAATCTGTGTCGCCCATAGATGACTCGTCGTCCGAGTTAACGGGGGTGATCTCCTGGACCACCGGCTCGTCCTGTAGGCTGGCTCCCTGCATAAAGCCGACGAAAATGTGGCGTCCCCTATCCTGATGTGTGATGGGGTGGGCGTACCGGGCCGGCTCGACAATGTCGGTGAAGGTGTCCGGCTCAGGTAAGGACGCCCCAAACATGCTGATGAAGACGTGGATCTTGTCGAAGGGGACCCTGTAACCATATTCGACCGAATCGGCTTTAGGCCCCCATTGCGAGTTGTTGATGTAGTATTTTCCACAATGGTTTTTCGTCATGATGCCGACCGCATAGCTTCCTGACCTTGGAAGGGCTCTCTTTCAGAACTCAACTCCACCGTGCGCTAGCCCCACGGTGGGCGCCAACTGTCGTGGTTTTGTCACGGCAGATGTACTCATGAAAGGACTTAATGAAGGAGCCATCGCACCTTGGTGGCGACTCAAAGGGGGTGAGCAGAAGCGAGACTCAGATTTACCCAGGTTCGGCCCCTCGTGTGGAGGTAAAAGCCTATGTCCTGCTTTGTGTATATTGATGGTGGATTCGATTACAAGGAGGGCGGAACTCGCCTGACCTAGCTCTCTGTGATTTCTAACTTGATCTATCTGCCCATAGACTCGCCTTTCTATACAGGTCGAGGCCCTAGGGTTTACAAAAGTCCTAGCCACGTTACAAATCGTGGCCTTCCTTGTCTCTAAGTCGCCGTGTACCTCAACCAAAGGAAAACTCCTTGGCAGCTCATCTTCTTTGTCATCCTTGAACCGCCATCTGGCTCATGGGCCGTGGCGGCCTTCTTACAAAACATCCCAACACGCCCCAGGCCAAAACCAAGGCTTATGTTGGTCATGTATGTATGAGTCGCCACCTTCCTGACCCAGCCCATTAGGGCGGGTCATACCGCAGGTAATATGCCCAACAGTTGCCTTGTTTAGTTTTGTATTAGGCGGCTGAAGATCTCTTCGTTCTCAAGGTGTTCTTCAAGATTCTTGTTGCAGTAGTTCTCATTTTCTTCTTCGTTCTTTCTTGCCAAGAGCTAGTTTCTATTCTTTATAACGGAGGCTTTGTGATGTTGCTCTCTTCAATCTATGATTTTGTCTTTTCAAGATCATTTTGTTCCCTTGTTCAATTTAGTTAGATTGTTGTGAATCTTCTCAAGATCTTTCCATTGTATCGAATTTTGTCCTTTTTCCTACCGAAGTGTTGCCGAAATTTTGTGTGAATTCTTGAGGTTTCTCATATCATTCTTCATCTCTTTGCAACCTTCAAGGATCGTTGATTTCACTCATTTTTCAAAGAAGCAATTAAAGTTTTACCTCTTGTTCTTTCTCTTCCGCTTCCCCTTTCATTCTTGGGTCTCGGGTCGAGATCCTCTTGTAGCATAGGAGAGTTGTGACAGCCCTAGACCGGCGCTCCAGAAGATCCCTTTTGTTCTGTTGCCGTTGTGTGATTTAGTTTCTAGTTGCATTCATCATCGCATCATTCACATCATCAGCATTGGATTGGCACTCCGTTGCCGCCAGTTTTCAAACATGCATTTGTTATTAGTTGCCGGTTCTCTCCGTTCTTTCCGTTGACCGTTTTGAGTCCGTCCACACACGCATGCGCCCGCGGCATCATTAAAATATTTGTTTTTCAAATTGTGTATGAAATATCCTCGGATTGAGTTGAAACTTGGTGTGCGGTCTTAATATGGTGTAGGAGCACCGCGTGCCAATTGCCGGGTCGCCTATTTCCCCTCTCACCTCCGATGAACCACTCTACACAGCCCACCTAGCCCGCCCCTCGAGCGAGACAGTTGGATTCCGATCGCACGGTTGAAACCGGGGCGGAAAACTGCAAACCCTAGCCCCTTTTTCCTATATAGTGAGCAAACCCTAATCCCTACCTCGAGATCCGCGCTGCCCCACCAACCACAACCTGCACCTCCCACCGCAATCTCCTCAGCCACCACCAGCCCACCCGAGCCCATCGCAGGCCCTCCCGGTCCCGGATCGCCCGCCGCCCCGCGCAGCCCGAGCTCTTGAGGCAGCAACCCCAATTTAGCTCCTCCCCGAGCATAGCCGGAGCTGCACCGTCCTCGACCTACCGGTCCTCGATCTACCATCAGTTCCTTTTGCCTCATGCTATTGGTTGTCAAGCTCAAGGCGAGTACCCGCCACCCTTGTGGTAGCTTGAAATGTCTTCCCGAAACCGTGATGCAGATTCCCGAACTAGGTTAACACTTAACCCATGTCGCATGGCCATGCTTTCTGAATCTGATCAATCAATAGGGCCTAGGGAATATCTCTCCTTACGGAGGGGAAAATCCCATCTTGGTCAACCATGTCTCTCGGCATGTCTCATGACTGACCCGAAAGCTACCTCTATAACTATCCAGTTACGGAGTAGCGTTTGGTAGAACCTAAGTGAGTCGATCCTCATCCCGAGAACATGAGAGGACCTCAGGTCTAGGACATGTCATATACATTGTACTTGAGACTAACAGATGATAATAGCTTGGTGTGTCTCAAAGTGGGCATGTTTGTCTCGGTGATCTCAATCCCTGAGTCCATACTATCAGTTTAGCATCTCCATGCACATGACTTGTGACACAGAGTGCTCAACTGAATCGTATACTTGTAAAGGATATGTGTCCCCATAACCTTAACAACTAGGGATTATTAGAACAATCATCATACAATATATAGTCTCACAAATAGGTCACATACTTATTGATACATATGACTGATGATATTCAAGGAAAATACAAAACAATCATGAATACATAGGAAATGAAATCATCACATGATTGCCTCTAGGGCATATCTCCAACAGTTGATAATTTATGCTTTATTTGGTGGAAGATCATATGTTCAGATACAATATGATATTTAATACCTCTCGATCATGAGAATGTTTATCACTTGTGATTAGTTACTTCTGTTCTTGAGTCCAAGGGAGAAGTCATGTTGCAAGTAGTCATGTGAGGTTGATATTCGTTCGATATTTTGATGATATGAATGTTGTGATTCCCTTAGTGGTGCTATGTGAACGTCGACTACATAACACTTCACAATCTTTGGGCCTAAGGGAATGCATTGTGGAGTAGTTATTAGATGATGGGTTGCGATACTGGAAGAAACTTAAACCCTAGTTTATGTGCTATTCCGTAAGGGACTGATTTGGATATCTATGTTTAATGCTATGGTTAGAATTTATTATTAATACTTTTCTTGTAGTTGCGGATGCTTGCGGGAGGGTTAATCATAAGTGAGAGGCTTGTTCAAGTAAGAACAGCACCCAAGCACCGATCCACCCACATATCAAATTATCAAAGTACCGAACACGAATCAACCCGACATGACAAAAGTGACTAGATGAAATTACCGTGTGACCTAAAGAATGCTTTGCCTACTAATAGGAATCGTTCCGGCCTGTCCTTTGCCACAAAGGGATTGGCTACCTTTCTGCACCTATTGGTACTATTACTACTCACTACTTGTTACAATTATCTATCAATCAAACAACTTGGTACCACCATTTTAGTGCTTGCTGAAAACCATTTGTCATTACCAGTCTGCTCCTTGTTGGTTTCAAGACTCTCTATAATCGAAAGGATTACGATTGATCCCCTATACTTGTGGGTCATCAACACTCTTTTCTTGCAATTTTGCCGGGGAGTGAAGCGCCTTTGGTAAGAGGAATTTGGTAAGGGGAAATTTATATTACGTGCTGAAATTTACTATCACTTGTCACTATGGAAAGTAATCCTTTGAGGGGTATGTTCGGGGTATCTTCTCCTCGACCGGAAACCCCAAGAGTTATCCCTCAAACTACTAAACCTACTGAAAATATTTATTATGAAATTCCTTTAGGTATGATAGAGAAACTGCTAGCTAATCCTTATGCAGGAGATTGAACAAAACATCCCCATATGCACCTAATCTATGTGGATGAAGTTTGTGGACTATTTAAGCTTGCAGGTTTATCCGGAGATGAAGTCAATAAGAAGGTTTTCCTTGATATTTAGGGGGGAAACATTGACATGGTATAGGATATATGATGATATAAGATCTTGGAACCGGAATCGATTGCAATTGGAGTTTCACCAAAACTTTATCATATGCATCTTGTTCATCGCGATCGAAATTTTATCTACAATTTTTGTTCTCGTGAATGAGAAAGTATCTCTCTAGATTGGGGGAGGCTTAAGTTAATGTTATATGCATGCCCTAATCATAAGCTTCTGAGGGAAATTATTATTCCAATTTTTTATGCTTGGCTTTGTCGTAATGATCAAACCATGCTCGATACTTCTTGTTCTGGTTCTTTTATGAAGAAGAATATTGAGTTCAGGTGCAATCTTTTGGAAAGAATTAAATGAAACTTAAACGAAACTTTAAAGATTGGGAACTCAGTGAAGGTAAAGAGACAGGCATAAAATTGAGTTTGATTGTGTTAAATCCTTTATGAGTACCAATGCTTTCAATGATTTTTGCACTAAATATGGACTTGACTCTGAGATAGTATCCTCATTTTGTGAAACCATTGCTACTCATCTTGATCTCCCAAAATAGAAATTGTTTAAGTGTCATCCACCTATTAAAGAAAAAGTTTAAGAGCCAATTAAAGTTGAGGAGGAAACTATCATTTACAATGTTGACCAAGTTGTGCTTACTGCTTATATTGAGAAACCACCTTTACGTTAAGATAAAGGAACATGCTAAAGCTTCAACCATGGTTAACAAAAGGTACGTTAGACCAACCAAACCCTCTGAGCAAATCAAGGTAGAACCTAGTATTGCTATGGTTAAAGATATCTTGGTTGGCAATATTGATGAGCATGTTATTTATTTGTGTGATGAAGCTGCTAGAATTAGCAAACCTGATACTAAATATAAAAATAGACCCGTTGTTGGCATGCCTCTCGTCTCAGTCAAAAAATGAGATCATTGTTATAATGGTTTATCTGATATGGGTGCAAATGTTAGTGTTATTCCTTTTACCTTATAATAAGAAATTATGCATGAGATAACACCCGCTGAAATAGAAGAGATATATGTTACTATTAAACTTGCTAATAGAGACATCATCACACCACTTGGGATTATTAGAGATGTTGAAGTCTTGTGTGGAAAAGTAAAATACCCTACTGATTTTCTAGTACTTATCTCACCACAAGATGATTTTTGTCCCATAATATTTCGTAGAGCCGTCTTGAAAACTGTCAATGCTCAAACAGATTGCAAGAAAGAAACTGTTAGTGTTAATTTTGGTGGTATGTCTCATGAGTTTAATTTCTCCAAGTTCAGTAGGCAACCCCATAATAAAGAATTTTCTAGTAAACATGAAGTAATTGGTCTTGCTCCTATTTCCATTCCTCCTACTGATCCATTAGAACAATATTTGCTAGACCATGAAAATGATATGCATATGCGTGAATGAAATGAAATAGTTAAATGTTCTTTGAGAAAAAGCCTATCCTTAAACACAACTTGCCTGTTGAAACTCTAGTAGGTCCTCCTCCACCCAAGGGTGATCCTGTGTTTGAATTCAAGCAATTACCTGACACTTTGAAATATGCTTATCTTGTTGAAAAGAAGATATATCTTGTTATTATCAGTGCTAACCTTACAAAGCATGAAGCAGAACGATTTTTAAAAACTTTGACGAATCATCGAGCTGCTATTAGGTATACTCTTGATGATCTTAAGGGCATTTGTCCCACTCTCTCTCAGCACAAGATTAATATGGACCCAGATGCTAAACCCGTTATTGATCACCAAGGAAGAGTGAATCCCAAAATGAAAGAAGTGGTAAGAAATGAAATATTAAAGCTTCTGCAAGCAGGTATAATTTATCCCATAGCTAATAGTAGATGGGTACATCCCGTTCATTGTGTTCCTAAGAAAGGAGGTATTACTTTTGTTCCTAATGATAAAAATGAACTCATTCCACAACGAAATGTGACTAGCTATAGAATGGTAATTGATTTTAGAAAATTAAACGAAGCTACTAGAGAAGATCATTATCCTTTACCTTTCATAGACCGAATGCTAGAAAGATTATCGAAGCACACACATTTTTCCTTTCTAGATGTTTATTCAGGTTTTTCTCAAATACCAGTGTCACAACCTAATCAAGAGAAAACCACCTTGACTTGCCCTTTTGGAACCTATGCTTATAGACGTATGAATTTTGGATTTTGTAATGCTCGTGCTACCTGTCAAAGATGTATGATTGCTATATTCTCTGACTTTTATGAAAACATTGTTGATGTTTTCATGGATAATTTATTCGTTTATGGAACTTCTTTTGATGATTTTTGAGCAACATTGGTCGAGTTTTGCAAAGCTGCGAGCAAACTAACCTTGACTTGAATTGGGAGAAGTGCCACTTTATGGTAAATGAAGGTATTGTCTTGGGTCATAAAAGCATTGGATGAGGTATTGAGATGGATAAGGCTAAAGTGGATACAATTGAGAAGATTCCATGTCCTAGAGATATTAAGTGGATACAATTGAGAATATTCCATGTCCTAAAGATATTCCGTAGTTTCCTTGGTCATGTTGGTTTCTATAGGAGGTTTATTAAAGACTTATCCAAAATTTCCAGACCTCTTACCAATTTATTACAAAAGGATGTTCCTTTAATTTTTGATGATAATTGTGGAGAAGCCTTTGAAACACTTAAGCAAGCCTTAACTTCTGCACCTATTGTTCAACCACCTGAGTGGAACTTGCCTTTTGAAATTATGTGTGATGCTAGTGATTATGCTATTAGTGTTGTCCTACAACAAAGAGTTGACAAGAAATTAAATGTTACCCATTATGCTAGTAAAACTATAGACCGTGCCCAAAGAAATTCTGCTACCACTAAAAAAGAATTCTTAGGAGTTGTATTTGCTTGTGATAAATTCAGATCTTACATTGTTGATTCTAAAGTAATTGTTCACACTGATCATGCTACTATTAAATATCTTATGGAAAATAAAGATGCTAAGCCTAGACTTGTTAGGTGAGTTGTTTTCCTACAAGAATTTGATTTTCATATAATAGATAGAAAAGGAGCCGAGAACCCTATAGCTGATAACTTTTCTAGGTTAGAAAATGTTCTTGATGACCCACTACTTATTGATGATAGCTTGTGTGATGGACAAGTGGATGTGGTCAAAACACACCAGAGTTTACCTATTATGCTAATTACATTGTTGCTAAATACATACCACTAAGTTTCACCTATGAGCAAGAGAAGAAAAATCTTCTTTGATTTAAGACATTACTTTTGGGATGACCCACATCTTTATAAAGAGGGAGAAGATGGTATTATTGGACATTGTATACCTGAGCATGAACATGAACAAATCCTTTGAAATTATCACTCTGAGGCTTATGGAGGACACCATGCGAGAGATAGAATTGCACACAAGGTATTACAATCTGGATTTTATTGGCCTACTCTTATCAAAGATGCTTGTAAGTTTGTCCTCTCTTGTGATGACTGCCAAAGAATTGGTAATATTTGTAGACATCAAGAAATGCCTATGAATTATTCACTTGTTATTGAACCATTTGATGCTTAGGGATTTGATTATATGGCACCTTTTCCTTCCTCTAATGGGTATACACATATTTTGGTTATTGTTGATTATGTCACTAAGTCGGTTGTAGCTATTCTAACTAGTAGTGTTGATCAAAACACCTGTATTAAAATGCTTAAGGAAGTTATTTTCCCATGTTTTGGAGTACCTAGATACTTAATGACTCATGGTGGTTCACATTTTATTCATGGTGCTTTTAGTAAGTTGCTTGCTAGATATGATGTTAACCATAGAATTGCATCTCCCTATCATCCTCAATCTAGTTGTCAAGTAGAAGTAACAAATAGAGAAATAAAATTAATATTGGAAAAGACTGTCAATAGGTTCTGAAAGAATTTGTCTAAGAAATTAGATGATCCATTGTGGGCCTACATAAAAGCTTATAAAAATCCTATGGGTATGTCTCCTTATAGAATGGTTTATGGAAATGGATGTCATTTACCTCTTCAGTTAGATCATAAAGCTTATTGGGCAATTAAAGAACTCAACTATGATTTCAGACTTGCTGGTGAAAAGAGGTTATTTGATATTAGCTCATTAGATGAATGGAGAATCCAAGCTTATAAAAATGCTAAACCATTCATATAAAAAGTTAAAACATGGCATGCAAAAGAATCCAAAAGCGAGAATTCAAAGTTGGTCAATATATTCTATTATACAATTCTCATCGAAGAAGTTTATCGTTCTGGAGCTATTAAGATCAATAATCTCGGAGGCGCTAACCTGAAGTTGGTCAATGGAGAAAGAATAAAACACTATATTTCAGGTATAACTATTAATGTTGAAACAAATATTATTCAAACCATGACATCGAAGGAACACATAAAGGAGACCTTCTAGAACATTGTAGAACCCTTAAAAGGAAGAGGTATGTGATACGGTAATTAAACGGACTCTGAATAATCAGCAAAAATATTATGTGTTAGTTTAGGAATATTAGAAAAACTAAGAATTGATAGACACATGGGAAGGCTACCCATGTGTCCACTAGGCACCATGGCGCGCGACCCCCCCTGACATGGCGTGGTGGGTAGTCGGCCCCTCGGGCACATTTCTCGCTCTCTTTTTTTGTAGGAAAAGTATTTCCGGGTATAAATTTTCTTTATATATATCTCCTGATGATTTGACCCTAGTACCATGGAAAAATCTTCTATTCTTGTTTTGTAATATTTTTCCTGGCAGATCGAAAATTATGCCATCTCAAGATTCAGAGGGAGAGAGCTATGTCACCGATTACATCACAAACTCCCAGGTCTACGGAGAGGTGGATCACTATGGCTGGACTACAGAGGAGGAGGAAGACGGAGATATGAAGGAAGCAAAGGAGGATAGCTCCGAGGAAGAGGAAGATCCATAACCTCAACCCGGGGATATGCACGTGGAATTCAAGAAGTCAAGCCTCCCTAAAACGTACAAACCTAAGGTCCAATTTATCAATTTGCCTTTTCTGAAGGAGAGCAACGTGGCACTTTGTGAAAATATATTAAAGCTAGAGTTGGAGAATGAGGGTTTAAGGGAGGAAAAATTCACCACCACCACCTCCATCTTCATCACCAAAGAAGGAGACTTGAGTACACGGGTATGGGCACTCCCCTTGTCTTGTGCCGAGAGGTGCCCTGATATCGTATCATCATCACTCTTATTATATCTATCCTTCTTAGTTCGATATTTAGTTATTTTGTGATTTAGTCAAATAAATTTTAGTTCGATCCATCTTCTTGACTGCTATATCTATGTATGTAATCGAGTGAGAGTTATATAATAAAGTTTAGTTTGAGATTTCTTGCTGAAATCAAAATAAAGGAAAATAATGAAAAAGATCATATCATAATCTTATAGTAAGTAGTGACATCAGATAAGTAAATGTATAAGTGGTAAAATTTGTTAAAGATTGGCAAACATAGCATTGGTCGGTGATGCAACACATGAAAGAATTAATACGGGAAGAGAATATTTACATTAAAATACACTATCCTTGACATTGTTGACGTTAGACAAGGAAGATGTCGGTGCACTAGTAATGGGGTACCTAGTGCCCCTGACCTTTGCATAGGCGTTGAGAGCATAACCCCTCAAGAGCAACCACCAACCTAAGAGAAGAGTCAGAACTAGATGCCGACAAGATCTACACAAACAGCCCAAGATGTGCCATGAAATCCCGGCACCCGCCAGCGGCGAAGGCACATGCATCTTCTCAAAGACCCAGAAAGGCGCCTCCCCGGCAAGTGCGGGCCAACCTGCCACTGCCCCACCTCATCGCTACACTAGTCACTTGTCAATGAGGTGTCAAGCTCGCAGATGGTAAGTGGCTCTCACTAAATATGCGGCCACGCGTCAGAAGATAGATTACAGCCTATTGACACCCGTCGAGAGGCGTGTCATGACCCCAAGCCGCGGCCAGCTCATAGGTGGCAGGAGCCTGCCGGGAATGTACCCCCGCTCGCCACATAAGTCCGCATTTATGGCGCTTTGTCTTAAGTGCCAGAGTTAGGTATGATAGCAATGTTAGCTATCTGATCATGACTATTTGCCACTATGGGCGCCCCTTGAGCTATAAAAGAAGGCCCGGGGAAACCTAGCAAAGGATTCGGACACTTGGAGATTCTACACTATGTAGTTCCGGATCCCAAGGGGATTAGAACCAAGTGTACTTGTATGTACGTGATAGTTCTCCGCGGCAACCCTTGCCGGGGCAGAACTCCGTGCGAACTTCATCTTCCTCAATCAATCCACCAAAGCAGGAGTAGGGTTTTATGGTTCACAGAGGCCCGAACCTGGGTAAAACACCCGAGTCTCACCATCGTGTTGCGTTGTAGTTTCTGCTCTTTGTGCCACACGACCTCCCCGCCAAATCAAAAAGGGATCCAAGGTCCCATAGGTGATTGAGTGCACATCTGCACCGACATCTTTGGTGCGCCAGGTAGGGGGGTTCGTTCACGCAAACGTGAGATTGCGAGTGGCATGTTGATCTTCGTCGATGTTTCCTTTTCACCATGGATCCCAAGAAGAAGACTCGCGTAGACGCTCATCCTTCTACTTCGAAGGCGACGACACTTTCTGCACTGGACACTGCTGGCGCCACAACGGCATTAGGTGACGTAGGCACCGTAGGTGATGCGGCCGGCACAGGAGGCATCGCCGTCGTGTTCCCCACGGTCGAAGCCGGAATGGGGGTGCTAGAGGCGAGCAGCAGCGACGCCCTAGCGAGCTTGGCCCTCGTGTAGAGGGCGAAAGGGAGACCCAGGCCCCACGCATCCGTTGCATCAATGACCGCGCTCGCAAGAGCGGTGCCCAATCCGAGGCGAACCACGATCCACCAACTTTGCATGTCACACGCACGACTGTTGGGCGCATGCCTCGTCCAGAAAAAGATGGAGTGTTGAGCGGAGCCACATATCATGAGTCCAGCCTCCCCCACGTCAAGCCACCACGGCGACCGGCGCACAGCGACAAGGGCGCGACAAGGATGCCCCTGGTTCCACCAGAAGTTGAGCAACGTCGCGGTCCGCCTCTCTGCCCATGCGGGACACAGCCGCAGAGGCAATGGCGCGGGCTTAGCTGCTTTTGAACTTTCCACCGACGGCTCACAAGATGGATGAGTGGAGAGACAACATCCAAAGTATGATTGGCTTCATCGACGCCAGCAAATCATAGCAAGGAGGACTGTCCCGTCACCCACGGACGGCGATGGCGACCCCAAACAGATGGTCATGTTGAGGGGCCATACCAAAGGTGCAGTCCCTTCCTCGACAGGAAGCTCAAGGGCATCTGCAACAAGCTCCGCGCAATGACGGGCCCTACGAGGCATCCATGGCCTTGACCGGCCCGCGCGATCAACGAGACCAACGGCTTGTCCTGGAAGACCGGCAGAAGGAGGACGCGCGTCCGCCATCGAACAACGTCGGGAAGCACACCGCCAGTGCGACAAGCGCAATGGCGTAAACGCTCGCGACCCCGTGCCTAGTGCTGGCAGAAACCTACCTTACGAGATCGGCTCTCCCGTCTTCACTCACGAGCTATGACACGTACACTTGCCGTGAAGCCGAGTTTTCAAGCCCGAACTTACGAAAATATACGATGGAAAACTCAACGCGACAGAGTTCTTGGGCATCTACACAATAGCCATCCGGGCCGAGAGATGAAGGGATGAGAAGGTGCTCGCAACCTATTTACCTTTGGCACTCAAGCCATATGTGAGATCGTGGCTGATGCACCCGCCGGAGAATTCCATCGTGTCATGGGATGACCTATGCAACGAGTTTGTTGGCGCCTTCACGGGTGGCCACCATGAGCCAGGACAGCCCAAGGACTTGCAGGTCCTCCCGCAGAAGGAGTGGGAAACCCTGCGGTAATACATCCAAAGATTGAGCAGAGTGCACCGCAAGTTTCCCGAGATACACCCCGCAGCCGTGATTGATGTGTTCAATTCGAACATGCGCAACATGAGGATGCGGGCCAAGATGAATGTCAAACTCCCCAGGACCGTCAACAAAATGTACATGTTGGTGGATAAGTATGCACGAGCTGAAGAAGGAAGGTGACTCCCCAGAGAGGAGGCTGGTGTCGGAGTCAACTTCAATGACGATGATCATACCCCCGGAACAAAGGCGAGGAACCCGAAGCGCAACAATAAGCGCAAGGCCAAGGCAGTGTTGGCCGTCGAAAGTTCTGGTGACCTGTGTGTCGGCAAGAAGGGATAAGACGAGACCTCCGACAAGGGAGCTCCCTCGTGCGCTCATTGTTGGGAGGTTGCAACGCCAAAGAAAACCGAAAAGTCTGACATGCCATACTGCAAGATCCATTGCAGCAACGACCATGATCTCCAAGAATGCCGCCAAGTCAAACAGCTTGTTTGGAAGAAAAAGGCATAATACGAAAAGCATGGGAAGGAGAAGGGCCAAGATAGTGCTGCCAAGAAGGACCAGGTGGTAGAGTAGGCCGCCCTGGCAAGGCCCCCGCAGCAAAAGGGAAAGCCTGACAGAGGCCATGAGAAGAGAATGAAAGATGACGGGAGTGACGATGAAGACGATGGAGAGGAGTCCAGCGATAGAGAATTCCAGAAGGCCACAGATGGCATGTGCATTGATGGGGGTGCTTCCTTGCACTCCTCTCGCCGCCAGCTCGAACAGTGACCGTGCGAAGTTAACACCATGGAGCCTGTGGTAGAGTCTCAAAGGCCACTTGAATGGTCCCTCACACCGATCATCTTTGACGGGGAGGATTACCATGATTGCGTTACCGTGGTCGGGTGTCTGTCGCTGTTCCTTTCTCCAACAGTCCACAACCTCAAGGTCAGTAAGATGTTAGTTGACGGCGGGGCTGGGATGAACCTGATTTCTCCCGAGGTGGTCAAGAGGTTGCAGATCTTTGATAGTGAGCTCAAGCCTATGGGTCCATTCCAAGGGATTTACCCTGGCAGAGGCTAGCCAAAGTGAAAGATAACCTTGCCGCTTAAATTTAGTGGAGGGCTCAACTACTAGACTGAGAAGGTCGTGTTTGATGTGGTCGAGCTCTCCCTTCTATACAATGGAATTCTTGGTCGCCCAGCCTTAGCAAAATTCATGGCATCATCCCATTATGCTTACAATGTTCTGAAGATGCCACATCCCATGGGAGTAATCTCCACCCCGTCCAACAAGAAGGACGCAGTCATTTGTGTAAATCAGATGTATTGTGACATGGTAGCAGCTAAAGACGTGGAAGGACCCACTCTAGCCAGGAGCGAGAGGAGGGAGAAGAAGTCTAGCAGGAACACTGGCAAGGACTCCGGGAAACGCGCCTCCGCGGAGTGTGTTGTGTCGGTTGATGACCTTCCAGAGAGTTCCACTAGCAATAAGTCTAAGGTCTCCTATCCTGTGATGAAGAAGGTCCCGACAAGGGAGTATGGCTCTGATGTTACATTTACCATGAGTGCCACCCTTAGTGACAAATAGGAAAGTGTACTTGTTGCCTTTCTGTGGGCGAATGTCGATGTGTTTGCCTGGCAACCTTCCGACATCCCCGGTGTTCCTAGAGAGGTAATTGAGCACCACCTTCTTGTCCACCCCCACACCAGACTCATCAAGCAGAAGGTTAGAAAACATGCCTTGGGGAGACAACATTTTATCGCTGAAGAGATCAAGAAGCTAGAAGCAGTTAATTTGGTCCAAGGAGTACTGCATCCAATGTGGTAGCTAACCCGATAGTGGTACCAATGCTAATGGGAAATGGGGGATTTGCATTGATTTCATAGACTTCAAGAAAGCATGCCCGAAGAACCCATTTCCCTTGCCGCACATTGATGAGATAGTTGATGCCACTTCCGGGTGCGATCGGCTTTCCTTCCTGGACGCATATTTCGGATACCACCAGATATTCATAGCCAAGGATGAGGAAAAAAACGCGTTCGTAACTCCATGCGGCATGTACTACTTCATACAAATGCCCTTCGGGTTAAAGAGCGCTAGTTATACCTTTGCCAGGGCCATGCAAATTGGATTTGGACCCCAGCTGCATAGAAATGCGGAATCATACATGGATGACATAGTGGTCAAGATCAGAGACGAAGCTACCCTCATGCAAGAACTAGAAGATACCTTTGTGAACATTCGCAAGATGAACCTAAAGATCAACCCTGAGAAGTGTGTGTTTGGTGTCCCGGCAAGCTACTTGGGTTCTTTGTGTCTCAGCAAGGATTGAATCCAATCCCGACATGATCAAAGCTATCGAGCAGATACAAGCACCCAAGACAGTCAAGGACGTGAGACATCTAACCGGATGCGTTGCCGTGTTGACCAGATTCATCTCCAAATCTGCTGAACGGGCCTTGGCATTCTTCAAAATCCTAAAGAAGGCTGGTGCGATGAAGTGGACCCCGGAAGTAGATGTGGCGCTGCAAGATCTGAAAACATATCTCTCTTCCACTCCCACCTTGGTCGCTCGCAAGCCCCAAGAGCCGTTGGTGATATACCTGGCGGCAATGAATCAAGTGGTTAGCGCGGCCTTGGTGGCGCAGCGGGAGATAAATGAGGATGTAGTCGGCACGACAGATGTTGCCGGGGATGGAGCCAAAGTATCCGAGCAACGCCCAACACAGACTCAGAAGAAACCCCACAGGCTAGCAAGGAGAACTCCCTGGAGTTGGGAAGGAAGAAGATGGTGCAGCGGCCAATGTACTTTGTCAGCTCCCTATTGCAGGGGGCTAGATCAAGGTACTCTCGAGTACAAAAGCTGATCTTCGGCCTCATAATGGCATCGAGGAAGCTGCACCACTACTTCCAAGCCCATGAGATCACGGTTGTCACCCGTTTCCCATTACAGCGCATTCTGAGGAACACAGAAGCCACATCCAGGATAGTCGAGGGGGCGCTGGAGCTGTCAAGTTTTGGATTGAAGTACGACAGCACTACCACCATCCAGAGCAGAGCACTGGCTGAGTTCATTGCCGAATGGACACCCACACCAGACGAAGAAGTCCTAGAAACCATTCTCCCCGGTAGGGAAGCGCCCAAGGAATGGGTCATGTATTTTGACGGTGCCTTCTCACTCCATGGTGCCGGGGCAGGTGTGATCCTTATCGCCCCCACCGGAGAGCACCTCAAGTACGCGGTCCAAATGCATTTTCCCCGGGAAGAATCTACCAACAACACCGCCGAATATGAAGGGCTCTTTGCGGGACTCAGAATCACGGTGGAATTGGGGATCAAGAAGTTGATCATCAGAGGAGACTCTCAGCTCATGGTGAAGAAGGTCAATAAATATTATCAGTGTTCGTTGATGGAGGCTTACGTAGAGGAAGTGAGGAAGTTGGAAGAATGCTTTGACAGGTTGTAGGCAGAACATTTGCCACGCGCAGAAAAGAGCATTGCCGATCACGTGTCAAAGTGTGCCGCGCAGAAGCTTCCAGTAGAACCAGGGAGTTTTATCCTTCACCTCACTCAACCATCCGTATCCCCTTCGATGATGCCCAGAAAGAGAAGAAAATTGAACTCCGGCTAACATTTCCCAGCTAAGCTTCCTGAAGCCCCCGATAGAGAAGTTACCGGAGGCGGTATCGTTTCACCCGGTGATCCGCTCCCTCCCATGGAACCCCAGGTTCTCGTGGTAGAGGCAAGTGCTCCCATGAACGAGGAGATGCCTTTAGTCCTTGTCGTCGAGCCACATGCTCCGACTTGGGCGCAACACATCATACAATTCCTTCAGACAAGAAAACACCCTGTAGAACAACAAGAGGGTGAAAGAGTATCCTGCCGGTCTAGTATATACCAGTTTGTCGACGACACTTTATACAGAAGGAGACCCAACGGTATGAAATTCAGGTGCATCTCCCGGGAAGAAGGACTAAAGTTGTTGGCAGAGATTCACGAAGGCATGTGTGGATGGCACATAAGATCAAGGGCCCTTGCCAGGAAAGCTTTTTGCCAGGGTTTCGATTGGCCCACAGCCCTCCAAGATGCAACTAAGCTAGTCACCAAGTGTGAAGCCTGCCAGTTCCATTCCAAGAACATCAATCATCAAGTGCAAGCCATCCAGACGATCCCTTTATTCTAGCCATTCTCTGTGAGGGGGCTCGATATCTCGGGCCCCTTCCCCCGCGCTGTCGGGGTGAAAGGACGTGGATGTCGCCTAGAGGGGGGGGGGGTGAATAGACGCTTTAAAATAATTACGGTTTAGGCCTGAACAAATGCGGAATAAAACTACCGTTTAATTTATCAAGCACAAAACCTAAAACAACTAGGCTCACCTATGTGCACCAACGCCTTATGCTAAGCAAGATAAACAACTAAGTGATAGCAAGATAAATGACAACAAACAATATGGCTATCACAAAGTAAAGTGCATAAGTAAAGGGTTCGGGTAAGAGATAACCGAGGCAAGCGGAGACGATGGTGTATCCCGAAGTTCACACCCTTCCGGACGCTAATCTCCGTTGGAGTGGTGTGGAGGCACAATGCTCCCCAAGATGCCACTAAGGCCACCGTAATCTCCTCACACCCTCGCACAATGCAAGATGTCGTGATTCCACTAAGGGACCCTTGAGGGCGGTCACAGAACCCGTACAAATGGCAACCCTTGGGGGTGGTCACCAGTACCCGTACAAATCGCTCCGGGCAATTTCCACAACCTAATTGGAGACCCCGACGCTTGCCCAGAGCTTTACACCACAATGATTGAGCTCCGAGACACCACCAAGCTTCTAGGACGCGAAAGCATCCACGAAGAACAATCTCTAGGGTGCTAAGTATCAAAGGGTAATAAGCTTCTCCACTTCTCGCTTCCACGTATCACAGTGGAGAACTCAAACCGATGCAACTAATGCAATGTCAAGAACACAAGAGCAGGTCAAGTCCGTCACACTCAAATCCCTCCACAACAACAAAAGCTATGGAGAAATATGAGAGGAAGAAAAAGGAGCTCACAAAGAACTCCAAGATCTAGATCCAAGGGGTTCCCCTCACATAGAGGAGAAAGTGACTGGTGGAGATGTGGATCTAGATCTCCTCTATCTTTTCCTTCAAGAACTAGCAAGAATGATTGGAGGGATTGAGAGTTAGCAAGCTCTAAGAAGGTCAACAATGGGGGAAGAACACGAGCTCAACGGATCAGAAAACACCAAGGGGGAAGAAGGACCCCTTTATATAGTGGGGGAAAGAATCAGACTGTTACCCCCACTTACAGCCCGAGCATAGAGGTACTACCACTGCGCCGAGCGGCATTACCGCTCACGGAGGAGCAGTACTACTGCTGGCCCTCGCGGTACTACCGCTAGCCCTGGCGGTAGTACCGCTAGAGAAAGTCTTCGCAAAAAATCCGACAGAGATCAACCGCTCAGAGAGAGGTACTACCGTCCCAAAGCGGTACTACCTCCCATCCGGAGCGGTACTACCGCTGCTCCTGGCGGTACTACCCCTAGAACTGGATCGGTACTACCGCTCGCCACTGAAACAACCATAACTTTCGCATACGAGCTCTGAATCGAGCAAACCCAAGCTTGTTGGATTCAGGAGGACAAGAGCTATCCAAACAATGAATGAAAATATTAAGAACATGTAGTTATGAAAATGCCAATGATATAGAGATGTGAGACCTCTATGAATGAAGAACCGGCAAAAAATCCAACATCGAAAACATCATAGAAGATGCATATGGACTCCGTTTTTGATGAACTTGAGCTTGTCATGAAGATGACCATAGGATCTAAGACTCACAAAGAGAAACACCAAACAAGAACCAAGAATTATGATGCAAGTATGCAAATGGTTTGAGCTCTCAACGAACGATATGATCAAGCTACTCACTTAAGAGCCCCCCTTGAGAGTACGGCCATCTATCCTAAAACAGAAAACCTATCAAGGGCAAACCTATACCTTGCACCTCGTCCTCTTGAGATAGATCACGATGATCTTGGATTCCTCAAGATGGACCACCTTTCTTTCTTGCGTTGGCTTGATGAACACTAGTTGATTGCTCCCCCAAACACACTATGGGTTAGCCTCTCTTCAGCATATCTTCACAAGTCCATTGCCACCATCCTCCACCACTTGACATCATACTTCATGGGTTGTATGACATCTTCCTCTTGACGCTAGCCCATGGAAACACACCTAACCCTACATAGAACTCTCACGAAGACCATGGGTTAGTACACAAATACGTAATGGACAATGCTTACCATACCATGGGATCACTTGATCCCTCTCGGTACATCTTGTACGCTTTGTGTGTTGATCATCTTGATTTACTATTTGTCTGACCATCTTGATCAACCTTTTGTCTCTATGACCATTCTTTGGATAATACCTTGAATACCACCTTGGTCTTCATATAAACTCCTTGAACCCAACAGATGAACTTCAAGAAGTGCCAATGGACAAATCCTATAAATATAACTTAAGGCAACCATTAGTCCATAGGAATTGTCATCAATTACCAAAACCACATGAGGATCACTTGATGTTACCTTGGTAGTAATAGCCTCATGAGCTAATTTTAGCACATTATGGGACGCTAGAAGATCATCATGAGAGCTTGTGATCATTACATGAATTTCTTCCAATTTCCCATAATTGCTAGGTAGCAACTCAAGTTGAGCCCTTAGCTCAAGATTCTCCTTTAAAATGGATGCTTCACAAGAAGTAGAGTTAGTCGCACAAGCATCATCATTAGCAATAAGAGGAGAAGGAAACTTGGAAAGATCTTTAGCATACGAAGCTTCAAGTTGAGCGTGGGACTCGGTGAGTTCGATGCGCGAACTCTTAATAGCCCTTGAGCCATTTTCAAGGTCATCATAGTCCTCAAGCAGTTTAGCATGTGCAACTTCAAGCTTGTCATTTTTAGTTCAAAATCATTATCCACCTCGAGAGCTCTGTCATGGGATTCCTTTAATCTAGATAATTCTAGAGCAAAGGTTTCCTTGAGAGATTCCTCGATGGTTTGTTCATTTTCAAGAGCTTGAGATAGCTCCGCAATCTCATTAGCGTAATCATGCTCATGACCTTCCATTGTCTCAATGGTGGCCTCATGCTCCTCAAGATGAGCTTCCAACTCCTCAATCTATTTCTTGCCCTTAGTGGCAATAGACATGATTTCCAAGAAGTTGGAACAAGCAAGTTTATTATTATAAAGAGATTTAAAAATCATTTCACCCTTAATTTTTAAGGATGCAATATTATCACTCTCTTCATCATTATCCTCATCCCCATTATCATCAACATCATCATCAGGAGATATATTGGGATTCAAAGTAGGAGATACCTTTGAAGCCTTAGCCATAAGGCAAAAGTGAGTGACAATAGATGATGATGTAGGATCCCTTGAAGCATCATTCAAGGCCACATCTTGTTCCATGGAGTGATGAATTTCCTCTACATTGTTAGCACAACAACTCGTGGAAATATATACATTTTTATCATGGCAACAAGATATATGAAGCATATCATCATGAGATTTAGTCAAGCAGATTTTACATGATATGCAAGGACTATCAACACAAGCATGTAAAACATTTAGAGTGCTCAAAGTGTTAACGCCCAAAGATGAAGCATTGTAATAATATAGTGATGAAGGGTCATCAACAATAAACCCACTATCATCATTGCAATGATCACCACTACTCACCATATCATTACCTTGTGGCAATCCACATGTAGGTGAAGTAGATGAAGTTGAGAAGACGACACGACCGGATGTGGAGGGAGAACAATCATTCCCAAAAATCTTGGACGTACCATATTTATCTTGAAGCTTTGTCCACAACTCATGAGCATCCCGGAATGGCATGAGTTGAAATATACCTACATTGCTCAAAGCATCAAAAAGCACATTAGTAGCTTGAGCATTGAGATAAGAGTTTTTCTCATCCTCTAAAGATATATTTTGAGAATCCTTTGGAGGAGAAAAACCCATATCTACAATTCGCTCCAAGTTTGGGTCCATGACTCAAAAGTGATTAAGCATGCGAATTACCCAAACATCAAAATTGGTGCCATCAAAACTAAGAGTGTTAGAGAATCCTAAACCCCTAGTCAACATCCTTAATTTCTAGGTGGTTAAACCTAATAAAGAGAGACCTAGCTCTGATACCAATTGAAAGGTCATGGATGTCGCCTAGAGGGGGGGTGAATAGGCGCTTTAAAATAATTATGGTTTAGGCTTGAACAAATGCGGAATAAGACTAACATTTAATTTGTCAAGCACAAAACCTAAAACAACTGGGCTCACCTATGTGCACCAACTCCTTATGCTAAGCAAGATAAACAACTAAGTGATAGCAAGATATATGACAATAAACAATATGGCTATCACAAAGTAAAGTGCATAAGTAAAGGGTTCGGGTAAGAGATAACCGAGGCACGCGGAGACGATGATGTATTCCGAAGTTCACACCCTTGCGGATGCTAATCTCAGTTGGAGTGGTGTGGAGGCACAATGCTCCCCAAGATGCCACTAAGGCCACCGTAATCTCCTCACGCCCTCGCACAATGCAAGATGTCATGATTCCACTGAGGGACCCTTGAGGGCGGTGACCGAACCCGTACAAATGGCAACCCTTGGGGGCGGTCACCGGTACCCGTACAAATCGCTCGGGCAATCTATACAACCTAATTGGAGTCCCCGACGCTTGCCCAGAGCTTTACACCACAATGATTGAGCTCCGCGACACCACCAAGCTTCTAGGACGCCAAAGAATCCACGAAGAACAATCTCTAGGGTGCTAAGTACCAAAGGGTAATAAGCTTCTCAACTTTCACTTCCATGTATCACCGTGGAGAACTCGAACCGATGCAACTAATGCAATGGCAAGAACACACAAAGTGGCCAAGTCCCTCACACTCAAATCCCTCCACAACAACAAAAGCTAAGGAGAAATATGAGAGGAAGAACAAGGAGCTCACAAAGAACTCCAAGATCTAGATCCAAGGGGTTCCCCTCACATAGAGGAGAAAGTGATTGGTGGAGATGTGGATCTAGATCTCCTCTCTCTTTTCCCTCAAGAACTAGCAAGAATTATTGGAGGTATTGAGAGTTAGCAAGCTCTAAGAAGGTCAACAATGGGGGAAGAACACGAGCTCAATGGATCAGAAAACACCAAGGGGGAAGAAGGACACCTTTATATAGTGGGGGAAAGAATCAGACCGTTACCCCCACTTACAGCGCGAGCACAGCGGTACTACCGCTGCCCCTCAGTGATTCTACCGCTCAGGGAGGAGCAGTACTACCGCTAGCCCTAGCGGTACTACCGCTAGCCCTGGCGGTACTACCACTAGAGAAAGTCTTTGCAAAAATTCCGACGGAGAACAACCGCTAAGAGAGAGGTACTGTCGTCCCGAAGCGGTACTACCACCCACCCAGAGCAGTACTACCGCTGCCCCTGGCGGTACTACCGCTTGCCACTGAAACAACCATAACTTTCGCATACGAGCTCTGAATAGAGCAAACCCAAGCTTGTTGGATTCAGGACGACAAGATCTATCCAAACAGAGAATGAAAATCTTAAGAACATGCAGTTATGAAAATGCCAATGATATAGAGATGTGAGACCTCTATGAATGAAGAACCGACAAAAACTCCAACATAGAAAACATCATAAAAGATGCATATGGACTCCGTTTTCGATGAACTTGAGCTTGTCATGAAGATGACCATAAGCTCTAAAATTCACAAAGAGAAACACCAAACAAGAACCAAGAAGTATGATGCAAGGATGCAAATGGTTTGAGATTTCAACGAACGATACGATCAAGTTACTCACTTGAGAGCCCCCTTTGACAGTACAACAATCTATCATAAAACAAAAAACCTATGAAGGTCAAACCTATACCTTGCACCTCATCCTCTTGAGCTAGATGACGATGATCTTGGCTTCCTCAAGATGGACCACCTTTCTTGATTGCATTGGCTTGAGGAAGACTAGTTGATTGCTCCCCCATACACACTATGGGTGAGCCGCTCTTCAACATATCTTCCCAAGTCCATTGCCACCATCCTCCACCACTTGACGTCATCCTCCATGGGTTGTATGAGATCTTCCTCTTAACGCAAGCCCATGGAAACACACCTAGCCCCATATAGAACTCTCACGAAGACCATGGGTTAGTACACAAATCTGTAATGGACAATGCTTACCATACCATGGGATCACTTGATCCCTCTCGGTACATCTTGTACGCTCTGTGTGTTGATCATCTTTTTTTACTCTTTCTCTGACGATCTTGATCAACATTATGTCTCTATGACCATTCGTTGGATAATACCTTGAATACCACCTTGGTCTTCATATAAACTCCTTGAACCCAACAGATGGACTTCAAGAAGTGCCTATGGACAAATCCTTAAATATAACTTAAGGCAACCATTAGTTCATAGGAATTGTCATCAATTACCAAAACCACATATGGATAAATATGCTCTAACACGGCGGTTTCGAGTTCTTGTATGTAGCAATCAAAAAGTTCACGAAATATCCTGAGGTGGAGCTAGTGAGGAAGGTGACCAGCAGTCTGCTATCAAGTTCATGAAGGGACTGGTGTGACGCTTTGGATTACCCAACATGGTAATCACTGACAAGGACACCCAGTTCACAATGCGCATATTCATGTAGTACGTCCAAATCCTTGGAAGCAAGGTCTCCTTCGCCTCTGTTGCACACGCAAGGGGCAACGGGCAAGTCGAGAGGATGAATGCTGAAGTATTGCGGGGACTCATGACAAGAACTTTCAATAGACTGCGAAGATGCAGCAAGCGATCGATTAATGAGCTACCGGTGGTTCTTTGGTCCCTCAGAACGACACCGAATCGAGCTCCTGGCCACACCTTTGTCCCTAGTATATGGGGCAGAAGTAGTTATCCCCATGGAACTCATATAAGGGTCACAACGAGTGCTTGCTGATACGTCCCAAACGTATCCATAATTTCTGCTTGTTCCATGATCTTTTGGGTTACATTGTTATATGTTTTGCTACACTTTTATATCATTTTACACATATTTTGACTAACCTACTAACTCAGTGCACCCAGTGCCAGTTTCTATCTGCTGATGCCTATTTTGCAGGGGCTTTTACCCAATTTTATGAAGCCCGAAAAATTTCAGAAAAAAATATAAAAAATCAGCAAACAAAAGCTTCCGGATCACCGAAGATGGGCCAGAGGGTGGCTAGGGGCCTCCCAGGAGGCCTGCTGGTGCAGCCAGGTCCTAGGCCGCGCCAAGAGGTCACCTGGGTGGGTCCCACCTCCTTCGGTGCCCTCCTTTAGCCTATATTTAGAGTCCCGAGAGGAAACCCTTGCAGATTTTCTGGAATCACGAATTTCACCATCGTTTCGCCGCCTCATCGCTTTCGAGATTGGGAGCGTCGGGAGACCTCTTCGCGGCACCCTGCCGGAGGGAGGATTGATCTCCAGGTGCTTCTCCACCGCCATGGACGCTTCCCGGGCATGCCGTGAGTAGACCTCCTACGACCATGAGTCCATGACTAGTAGCTATGTGATGTCTTCTCTCCAATCTTGTGCTTCAATGGTTAGTCCTTGTGAGCTGTCCTACATGATCAAGGCATCTATGTAATTCTCTTGCTATTTCTATGCTCGGTTTGTTGGGATCCGAAGGATTATGAGATTATGTTCAGATTTTTATGAGTTATATATTAGATTATCCTTTTATATTATGTTCCTTAGTGATTCATGCATGTTCTCCATTGCTATTTATTGTTTTGGCCAAGTAGTAGATTGTAACTCCAATAGGGAGTGTTATGCATGATTGTGGGTTCATGCCCCTCGATGTCTAGCTTGAGTGACAGAAACATGAGACTAGGGGATGTGCTTGTTGCCACCAGAGAGAAAACAACGGTGCTTGTGACCATGGTTGTAAGGATTGTTTACCTTACGCATAGTTCGTTAATGCAGTTGTCCGTTGCATTGAGTTAACACTTTGGGTGGGGATCGCAACTTTATACCGGAGAGATATCGCAAGGTGGATGATTAGTAAGTAGATGTTGATGAGTAAATGGTCTACTTTTCTTGGTTACTGCCCATTACTATTGAACCTCTAACTATCAAGTAGCATAATTAGCATTGCGGTGCGATCATAATTCCGTCAATTTCCCAACTATGATTTATTTACCCAAGCATAGTTGTTTATCGTCTTTTGGGAGAGAGACATCACTAGTGAACATTATGTGACTCCGGTCCATATCACCATCATTGTTTACACCTCCATCATTTACGGCTTTCATTTACTTTTCCGTTGCAATAACTATTACTTTCCCGCTTGTGTTTTGATCCTTTGCAAACTACAAGGCCGAATGGATTGACAACCTCTCTGTACTCGTTGGGAGCAAAGTTATTTGTTGTGTGTGCAGGTCCATGTCTTCTTCTAGCGCCAGGGTGGAAGACACCTACTTGTTGAGCCTAGGAGTCCTCTTGGTTCGATAAACCTTACAGTCTACACGTAAGGGAAATCTGTTGCTAACTACCTCTTCACCTTCCACTTGGGGTAACCAACGAGGGGCGAGAAGTATATCCATCAACTCATCATTAAGCAAATTTCTGGCGCCGTTGCCGGGGACTTTAGTCTTCAAGATAGGGGAGTTGCACGCTATCCTTTACCTTTGCTCTTTAGTCTTGTTAGTTTGCTTTTTAGTTTTTACTTTAGAGTCTTATACCAAAAACCACAAAAAAATAGTTGCTTTGTTCTTGCTTGTTGCTGCTGCTATGGGTTCCACTAAGAACACTAAGTTTTGTGATTCCACTAATTAGGCTTATGGAAAACTGCACTCTTAGTTCGCTGCTTGGGGAAGGACGCTTTACCACAACCGTGGTAGATAAGTCTCCTCCAACTACTGAATGTATCCCATTCAAAATACCACTTGGGATAATTGAAATAATTAGGAATGATTGTTATGCAGGAGAAGGAACAGTCAATCCTAGTATTCATTTGTTGAAACTTATAGAACTTTGTGAGTTGTTTAAGATTTCACGTTCGACAAGAGATGGAGTCATGAGGAAATTATTTGCCTTGTCACTAAAAGGAAAAGCATTGCAATGGTATAGGCTACTAGATGATTCTCATCTATGGGATTGGGAAGAGATCCAATATCTCTTTTACTCCAAGTTTTATCCTCTTCATGAAGTCCATGTGGATCATCATAACAATGCTTTATGTCATACTATATTGTTGAGTTTATTCATGATCCCACTAAAAATTATTATGAGAAGGGAACATATACTTATAGATATTTCAATAATATCAAGTTCACTCTCTTTATGTTGAAGGATTTGAAGCTGCACTTGTTTTGCCTTCCTATGCTTATTGCTTTGTGCTCCAATGAATTATTCTATTGCAATATTCCTATTCATAGGAAGCATGTTAGACTTAAATGTGTTTGATATTTTCTTCTTGATGTTCTCTTTTGTTCTACAACTCTTATTCCTACGAGAGCATCATTAAAATCTTAAGCCTATCTTTATAGCTATGAAGAAGGAGCTCTAGGGAGACAACCCTTGTTATCTTTACTTTGAGTTTTTACTTTCTGTTTTAGTGGTCTTGATGCTTGTTACTACTGTAGCAACATCATTGTATCTTTATTTTTAAGCTTTGTGCCAAATTATAGCCTTTGATTGCAAGAAAGTTCAAAAGTTGTGACATGCTGTCGATAAACAGATTCTGTCTACTTGACGGAAAAAATCGCCAAAAATCACCAGATCATCCTTTTGATCTGAATTGTTTTGACATCATGATATATATAATTGCCTTTCTAGCATATGTTCTGAGTTTGTTGATTTGAGTTGCAGAAGTGCCCCGAATAAATTATTTACTACCTCTTGTTCAGTTTTTCATAGATTCTGCCATGTTTTGCGTTTTCATTGTTTTGCAAATCCTAAGCTTACTTTTTTATTTGCAAAAACCTTTTGGAAATCATGAGAAGTAGTAGATTTTATTAAGGGAACTAACCACTCTAATCAGCTTATGATGAGTTTCGTATGAAGGGAGCTTTCAAGTATGCGATGGGAGATGATGAATGAAGATACATGAGTGTCAAGCGCTCAAGCTTGGGGATGCCCCCATGCACCCCAAGAGATATTCAAAGGAGACTCGAGCGTCTAAGCTTGGGGATGCCCCGATGCATCCCCTTCTCTATCAACAATCATTAGTTCGTCCATCTCCATTCTATATTTTTATCACTTCATATGATATGTACTATGCTTGGGGCGTCTCGCTATTTAATTATTAGTTTGTTTTTGTTTTTCTTGCTGTTCATAACAAGTCAGAACCTATCCTACCTTGTTTGGGAGAGAGACACGCTCCATTCCACTCTAGAACACAACATAGGTTTTCATGCTTATCTTTTCTGTGTGCTCTCCATCTTTTCGTAGGTACTCTCATGCTTAGCTCTTAGTTTTCATGCTTATCTTTTTAAGAGCTATTATTTAGGTTGCTTCTGGAACTCGCTTGAGTTATCATGCTTATCTTGTTTAGAGAGTTGGCTTGTTGCATTGAGTTGTGTCGGTAATTGAGGTTGCTATTTTTGATGTCTTGATTTGAGTAATGTTTTGATGTCTTGATTTGAGTAATGTTTGGACTATTGGTGCCAAGATCTTGAGCCTATTAGTTATAGGTGTCGTATTTTGGGAAATCCGTGTGTTTTTCAAAAACTATAATTAGTTGAGAACTCTAGCTATTAAATTGATCGATAACCTCTGGAGGGGTTGGAATATATACAGTACCCTCACGTTGCCATGAGTCGAGGATGCGCACCAAACCCCCAAACACTCCTCAGGGTACGTGTCTCTTTGTGAATTTCCTAACTAGACAGAGAGTTACCGATAATAAGTGTATGAGTTCTTCGAACTAATGTGAGTATTCGATTGTTGGCACTTCCACCATCCATATTTTGCTAGCCTCTTCGGTACCTTGCATTGCGCTTTCTCACACTGAGAGTTGGTGCAAACTCCGCCGGTGCATCCACACCCATGACATGATACACTCTTTCATACATAAGCCTCATTATATCTTTCCTCAAAACAGCCACCATGCCTACCTATTAAGGCATTTCCATAGCCTTTCCGAGATACATTGTCATGCAACATCCACCATCTCATGACTTGATCTTCATGTCATACATGATTTTGCTTAATCGTAGAGCCACGTGATAGTTGGGCCTTGCCCAAATTATTGCTACATGACGGGCTAGTATTATTGCATATCCTGCTACACTGGCAGAGGCATACATTTGCATACATCATGATAGTTTTCACTTGTCTTTATGTTGACTACTTGTTATAAATGTTCGAGAACGATGCATGGGAAACAAAAAAAATCCTACGCACAGGCAGTACCTATCCATGGTGATGATCATTTACGAGAGGGGACACTGAATCTACATACCCTTGTACATCGCTAAGAGGAAGCGTATATAACGCAGTTGACGTAGTGGAACATCTTCGCGATCCAAATCGCAGCCCATCCCGCGATCTCATCACTATCCGTCCCGCGATCTCATCACGATCCTTCCCGGTCTAGTGCCGAACGGAAGGCACCTCCGCGTTCCGCACACGTACAACTCGATGGTGATCTCCACCTTATTGATCCATCAAGAGGGGGAGGAGAGGTAGATGAGTTCTCCAGCACGGCGGCATGGTGGTGGTGGTGGTGATCTATTCTTGTAGGGCTTCGCCTAAGCACCGCAAAAATCCGATCTAGAGGAAGAACTACGAAGTAGAGGTTTAGGGTTGCACGTGGCAAAGTTGTGTCTCAAAAGACCTAAACCTCTAGTATATATAGGAGGAGAGAGGGATGAGGGTTGGCCTCCAAGGGAAGCCCCTAGGGCTTCGGCCGAACCAAGGAGGAAGATTCCACCTCCCTTGTGGGAGGTCAAATCCTATTAGGACACCTTCCTAATTGGAAACTCTTTCCACCTTTTGATCTTTTTGCCTTGTTCCTTTATTCCAACCGCATGAAATTTTAGGGGAGGCTTTGGCCAGCCCACCAACGGCTGGTCTACCTCCTCTTACAGCCCATGGACCCTTTTGGGTCGTCACACCCCTCCACGTGGTCTCCGGTACCCTCCCGGCACTCCCGGTACACTACCGATGAGCCCGAAACTTTTCCGGTGACCAATACACGACTTCCTATATATCAATCTTCTTTTCCGGACCATTCCAGAAACCCTTGTGACGTCCAAGATCTCATCCGGGATTCCGAACAACCTTCGGTCACCAAGACATATAACTCAACTATACCGAAACGTCACCGAACCTTAAGTGTGCAGACCCTGCGGGTTCGAGAACTATGCACACATGACCTAAGAAACTCTCCGGTAAATAACCAACAACAGGACCTGGATGTCCGTATGGGCTCCTACATATTCTACGAAGAACTCTATCGGTTGAACCTCTATGTCAAGGATTCATATAATCCCGTATACTATTCCCTTTGTCCTTTCGCATGTTACTTGCCCGAGATTCGATCGTCGGTATCTCCAAACCTAGTTCAATCCCGTTACCATCAAGTCTCTTTACTCATTTTGTAATACAAGATCCTGTGACTAAGTCCTTGGTCACATTGCTTGCAAGGCTTGTTGTGATGTTGTATTACCGAGTGGGCCCCGAGATACCTCCCCGTCACACGGAGTGACAAATCCCAGTCTTGATCCATGCCAACCCAACACACACCTTTGGAGATACCTGTACAGCACCTTTATAGTCACCCAGTTACGTTGCGACGTTTGATACACACATGGTATTCCTCCGGTGTCCGGGAGTTGCATGATCTTATGGTCATAGGAACAGATACATTGACATGCAGAAAAACAGTAGCAATAGACTGACACGATCATATGCTACGTTTATAGTTTGGGTCTTGTCCATCACATCATTCTCCCAATGATGTGATCCCGTTATCAAGTGACAACACTTGTCTATGGCCAGGAAACCTTGACCATCTTTGATCAATGAGCTAGTCAACTAGAGGCTCACTAGGGATAGTGTGTTGTCTATGTATCCACACATGTATTTGAGTTTCCAATCAATACAATTCTAGCATGGATAATAAACGATTATTATGAACAAGGAAATATAATAATAACCAATTTATTATTGCCTCTAGGGCATATTTCCAAAAGTCTCCCACTTGCACTAGAGTCAATAATCTAGTTCACATCACTATGTGATTGCAATGAACCTAACACCCATACAGTTATGGGGTTTGATCATATCTTGCTTGTGATAGAGGTTTTTAGTCAATGGGTCTGGACCTTTCAGATCCGTGTGTGCATTACAAATCTCTATTTCATCCTATAGATGCTGCTACCATGCACCATTTGGAACTATTCCAAATGACTGCTCCACTATAAGAATCCGGTTTACTACTCATAGTTATTCGGATTAGTGTCAAAGCTTGCATCGCGTAACTCTTTACGATGAAATCCTTAATCACCTCCATAATAGAGAAAAATTCCTTAATACACTAGTTACTAAGGATAACTTTGACCGTTGTTTAGTGATTTAATCCCAAAACACTCTTTCGTACCCCTTGACAAATTCATGGCAAGACACACAACAGGTGCGGTACACAGCATAGCATAGCATAGGGGACGACCTTCGTCCTTTCTCCTTTTTCTGCCGTGGTCAGGCTTTGAGTCATACTCAAATTTACACCTTACAATACAGCAAAGAACTCCTTCTTCGCTGATCTATTTTGAACTCTTTCAAAAACTTGTCAAGGCATGTATTTCATTGAAAGTTTTTATGAAGCGTCTTGATCTATCTCTATAGATCTTGATGCTCAATCTTCAAGTAGCTCAATCCAGGTCTTCCTTCGAAAAGTTTGTTTCAAACAACCCTTTATGCTTTCTAGAAATTCTACATTACTTCCGATCAACAATATGTCAACCACATATACTCATCAGAAATTCTATAGTGCTCCCACTCACTTCTTTGGAAATACAAGTTTCTCATAAACCTTGTATAAACCCAAAAGCTTTTATCATCTCAACAAAGCATATATTCCAACTTCGAGATGCTTGCACCAATCCATAGAAGGATCGATGGAGCTTGCATACTTGTTAGCATCCTTGGGATCGACAAAACCTTCTCGTTGTATCACATACAAACTTTCCTCAAGGAAACTATCGAGGAAACAATGTTTTGACATCCTATGTGCTATATTTCATAAATAATGCAGCAACTGCTAACATAATTCCAACATACTTTCAGCATCGCTATGAGTGAGAAAGTCTCAAAATAGTCAACTAGTTGAACTTATCGAAAACATCTTCGCGAAAAGGCAAGCTTTTTCTTAATGGTGACTTCTCACCATTATCGCCTGTCTTCCTTTTAAAGATCCATCTGTACTTAATAGTCTTACGACCATCAAGTAGTTCTTCCAAAGTCTAAACTTTGTTTTCGTACATGGATCCTCTCTCGGATTTCACGGCCTCCAGCCATTTGCCGGAATCCGAGCCCACCATTGCTTCTCCATAGCTCGTAGGTTCATTGTTGTACAACAACATGACCTCCAAGATAGGCTTACCGTACCACTCTATAGCAGTACGTGACCTTGTCGACCTACGAGGTTTGTAGTAGCTTGATCTGAAGCTTAATGATCACTATCATCAGTTTCCACTTCAATTGGCGTAGGCGCCACAGGAACAACTTCTTGCGCCCTGCTACACACTGGTTGAAGTGATGGTTCAATAACCTCATCAAGTTCCACCACCCTCCCACTCAATTCTTTCGAGAGAAACTTTTCCTCGAGAAAGGACCCGTTTCTAGAAACAAACACTTTGCTTCCGGATCTGAGATAGGAGGTATACCCAACTGTTTTGGGTGTCCTATGAAGATGCATTTATACGCTTTGGGTTCGAGCTTATCATGCTGAAACTTTTCCACATAAGCATTGCAGCCCCAAACTTTTAAGAAACGACAGCTTAGATTTCTCCAAACCATAGTTCATACGATGTCATCTCAACGGAAATACATGGTGCCCTATTTAAAGTGAATGCGGTTGTCTCTAATGCATAACTCATAAACGATAGTGGTAATTCGACAAGAGACATCATAGTATGCACCATATCAAATAGGGCGTGGTTATGACGTTCACACACACCATCACACTATGGTGTTCTAGGTGGCATGAGATGTGAAACAATTTTCACATTTGTCTTAAGTGTGTACCAAACTCGCAACTCAGATATTCATCTCTATGATCATACCGTAGACATGTTACCCTCTTGTCACAACGATCTTCAACTTCACTCTTAAACTACTTGAAACTTTCAATAATTCAGACGTGTGTTTCATCAAGCCAATACACTAGTATCTACACAACTCATCCGTGAAGTAAGAACATAACGATATCCACTGCGTGGCTCAGCACTTATTGGACTGCATACATCCAAATGTATTTCTTCCAAAAAGTTACTTTCTAGTTCCATCTCACTGGAAAACGAGGCCTTCAATCATCTTGCCAATGTGGTATGATTTGCATGTCTCAAGTGATTCAAAATCAAGTGAGTCCAAACGATCTATCTGCATGGAGTTTCTTCATGCGTTTTATACCAACATGACTCAAGCAACAATGCCACAAGTAAGTGGTACTATCATTACTACTTTGTATCTTTTGGCATCAATATTATGAACATGTGTAGCACTACGATCGAGATTCAATAAACCATTGAAGGTATTTATTCAAGCAAATAGAATAACCATTATTCTCTTCAAATGAATAATCGTATTGCAATAAACACGATCTAATCATGTTCATGCTCAATGGAAACACCAAATAACAATTATTTAGGTTTAACACCAATCCCGATGGTAGAGGGAGCGTGCGATGTTTGATCACATCAACCTTAGAATTACTTCCAACACACATCGTCACCTCACCCTTGCTACTATCCATTTAATTCGTAGCTATAATTTCGAGTCACTAACACTTAGCAACTGAACTAGTATCTAATACCCTCGTGCTACTAGGAGTACTAGTAAGGTACCCATCAATATCAGGTATATCCCATATACTTTTGTCAACATTGCGAGCCTTCTCATCTACCAAGTATCTAGGGTAGCTCCTCTTTAGTGATTGTTCTCCTCATTACATAAGCACTTAGTCTCGGGCTTGGGTTCAACTTTGGGTCTCTTCACTAGAGCAACAAGTAGTTTGTCGTTCCATGAACTATCCCTTCTTGCCCTTGCCCTTCTTGAAACTAGTGGTTTTGCTAACTATCAACAACTGATTCTCCTATTTGATTTCTACTTTTGCGATGTCAAATGTCGTGAATAGCTTATGGATCATCATATCTATCCTTGATATGTTATAGTTCATCATGAAGCTCTAGTAGCTTCGTGGTAGTGACTTTGGAGAACCATCACTATCTCATCTGGAAGATAAACTCCCACTCAATTCAAGCGATTGTAGCACTCACACAATCTGAGCACATGCTCAACGATTGAGCTTTTCTCCTTTACTTTGTAGACAAATAATCTTGTCGGAGGTCTCATACCCCTCAACAAGGGCATGGGCATGAAATCCTAATTTCATCTCTTAGAACATCTCATATGTTCCATGATGTTCAAAACATCTTCGGTGCCTTAATTCAAAGTCGTTTAAACATTATGCACTGAACTATCATGTAGTCATCAAAGAACGTGTATGTCAGATGTTCGCAACATCCACAGACAACGCTCGAGTTTCAGCACATCGATCGGTGCATTGAGGACATAAGCCTTCTGTGAACCAATGAGGACAATCCTCGGTTTACGAACCCAGTCCGCATAATTGCTACTATCAACTTTCAACTAAATTTTCTCTAGGAACATATCTAAAACAGTATAGCTACAGCGCAAGCTACAACATAATTTGCAAAGACCTTTTTGACTATGTTCATGATAATTAGTTCAATTAATCATATTACTTAAGAACTCCCACTCAAATAGACATCCCTCTAGTCATTCGAGTGGCGCATGATACAAATCCACTAATTCAAGTCTGATCATCACGTGAGTTGAGTTTAGCTTCAATGGTGAACATCTCCATGTTGATCATATAAACTATATGATTCATGCTTGACATTTTGGCCTCTTGTGTTCCGAGGCCATGTCTGTACATGCTAGGCTCGTCAAGTTTAACCCGAGTGTTCCGCGTGTGCAACTGTTTTGCACCCATTGTATGTGAACGTTGATTCTGTCACACCCGATCATCACGTGGTGTCTCGAAACGACGAATTGTTGCAACGGTGCACAGTCGGGGAGAACACAATTTTATCTTGAAATTTTAGTGAGGGATCACCTTATAATGCTACCGTCATTCTAAACAAAATAAGGTGCATAAAAGGATTAACATCACATGCAAATCATAAGTGACATGATATGACCATATCTTGTGCTTCTTGATCTCCATCACCAAAGCACCGACATGATCTTCATCGTCACCGGTGCCACACCATGATCTCCATCATCATGATATACATCATTGTGCCGCCATCGAGGTTGTCGTTCTATCTATGCTATTACTACTAAAGCTACTACCTAGCAATATAGTAAACGCATCTGCAAGCACAAACGTTAGTTTAAAGACAACCCTATGGCTCCTGCCGGTTGCCGTAGCATCGACGTGCAAGTTGATATTTAAATATTACAACATGATCATCTCATACATCCAATATATCATATCATGTCATTGGCCATATCACATCACATGCATACCCAGCAAATACAAGTTAGACGTACTCTAATTTGTTGTTGCATGTTTTACGTAGATGCTATGGGTATCTAGTATGATCGCATCTTACTTATGCAAAGCCAGAAAGGTGACATGCAATTTGCTATTTAACCTTCTCCAAGGACCGCCTCGGTCAAATCCGATTCAACTAAAGTTGAAGAAACAGGCACCCGGTCTCTCGTAAGCGTACGAGTAAGGTTCGTCCGGGTCGCTTCAATCCAACAATACCTCCGAATCGAGAAAAGACTAAGGAGGGCAGCAAAAAGAACATCAACGCCCACAAACTCTTTTGTGTTCTACTCGAGATATTATCTACGCATGAACCTAGCTCATGATGCCACTGTTGGACAACGATGCATGGGAAACAAAATATTTCCTACGCACACGCAATACCTATCCATGGTGATGATCATCTACGAGAGGGGGAGTGAACCTACATACCCTTATAGAACATTAAGCGGAAGCATCTATAACGCGGTTGACGTAGTGGAACATCTTCGCGATCCAAATCGCATCCCGTCCCGCGATCTCATCACGATCCGTCCCGCGATCTCATCACGATCCTTCCCGATCTAGTGCCGAACGGACGGCACCTCCGCGTTCAACACACGTACAACTCGATGACGATCTCCACCTTCTTGAACCAGCAAGAGGGGTGGAGAGGTAGATGAGATCTCCAGCACGGCGGCGTGGTAGTGATTGTGGTGATCTACTCCTGGAGGGCTTCGCCTAACAAAACAGAAATCGAATCTGGCGGAAGAACTACGAAGTAGAGGTGTAGGGTTGCATGTGGCAAAGTTGTGTCTAAAAAAGCCCTAAACCTCTAGTATATATGGGAGGAGAGAGGGAGGAGGCTTTGCCTCCAAGGGATGCTCCTAGGGCTTCGGCCGAACCAAGGAGGAGGATTCCACCTCCCTTGTGGGAGGTGGAATCCTATTGGGACACCTTCCTAATTGGAAACTATTTCCACCTTTTGATCTTTTGCCTTGTTTCTTTATTCCAGCCGCATGGGCCTTTAGGGGAGGCTTTGGCTAGCCCACCAAGGGCTGGTCTACCTCCTCTTATAGCCCATGAACCGTTTTGGGTCGTCACACCCCTCCAGGTGGTTTCCGGTACCCTCCCGGCACTCCCGGTACACTACCAGTGAGCCCGAAACTTTTCCGGTGACCAAAACAGGACTTCCTATATATCAATCTTCGTTTCTAGACCATTCTGGAAACCCTTGTGATGTCCATGATCTCATCCAGGAATCCGAACAACCTTTGGTCGACAACACATAAAACTCAACTATACTGAAACGTCACCGAACCTTAAGTGTGCAGACCCTGCGGGTTTGAGAACTATGAAGACATGACCTGAGACACTCTCTGGTAAATAACCAACAGTGGGACGTGATGTCCATATTGGCTCCTCCATATTATACGAAGATCTCTATCGGTTGAACCTCTATGTCAAGGATTCATATAATCCCGTATACTATTCCCTTTGTCCTTCAGTATGTTACTTGCCCGAGATTCGATCGTCGGTATCTCCATACCTAGTTCAATCTCGTTACCGGCAAGTCTCTTTACTCGTTCTGTAATACAATATCCTGTGACTAAGTCCTTAGTCGCATTTCTTTCATGGCTTGTTGTGATGTTGTATTACCGAGTGGGCCCCGAGATACCTTCCCGTCACACGGAGTGACAAATCCCAGTCTTGATCCATACCAACCCAACAGACACCTTTGGAGATACCTGTAGAGCACCTTTATAGTCACCCAGTTACATTGCGACGTTTGATACACACAAGGTATTCCTCCGGTGTCCAGGAGTTGCATGATCTCATGGTCATAGGAACAGATACATTGACATGCAGAAAAACAGTAGCTATAAACGGACACGATCATATGCTACGTTTATAGTTTGGGTCTTGTCCATCAAATCATTCTCCCAATGATTTGATCCCGTTATCAAGTGACAACACTTGTCTATGGCCAGGAAACCTTGACCATATTTGATCAACGAGCTAGTCAACTAGAGGCTCACTATGGACAGTGTGTTGTCTATGTATCCACACATGTATTTGAGTTTCCAATCAATACAATTCTAGCATGGATAATAAAAGATTATTATGAACAAGGAAATATAATAATAACCAATTTATTATTGCCTCTAGGGCATATATCCAACAATAAAGTGTGATGATTTTTCTTTTATTCATGTAAAACGTAGAGTGTTGCCCTTAAGTGAGGAAAAGACCCTACAGAGGACAAAACAAAAGATCCCAAAGAGGACAAATGAGAGATAAAACGAAAGAGCAAAAGAGGCCACAAAAATAGTAAAAGAAAAAAGAAGAAAAAGAAATAAAAAGAGAGAAGGGGACAACACTACTATTCCTTTGGAAAGATCCACACTCGTACTCCTTCGCTATATTGGTACTACAGAGAGATCAGCATTCATGCATAACTATGTGGGGACCCTTACACTATAGAACTTGGTTTGCATATTCTAATGATGAGCCTCGACAAATGAGCTCTTTTTCTTCATGAGAAAACAAGTTGGATGCACCCCCACTAGTTCCATTGGAGAGCTTACCTTAGCTCATATGTGCATCCGTTACATGGCAATCCACTCCTCACATCATATCTACCATTTGGCTTTCTCTCGCCTATGGTTGTCCTTATTGATGTGAGCCTTTCACAACATTTTGTCTTCCTTCCCCATCATTATTCTATTTCCCATCCTAAGTGCCAACATATCTTGCTTACGCTCATCCATTGCATGAGTGCTCAAAGTCGAAAGGGAGAGGATCATTTTGACTTGTGCGTGACTAGTGGTCTGGGGATGAGTCAAAATAAGATTCCAAAGGAGACTAAGTGTGAGGTTTAGTAGATTGACTTCTCAATAAAAAACTATTTGATGATCTCAACCTGTCTCCCACTTCTTGCACACAAACACTATTTGGAGACATTCGACTCACGGACAGCGAGAGCTCTTGCACCTTTATGTTCTTACTTTGCTAAACTCAGTACTAGATATAGACTCTTGCTTGTTATTGTATTGACTTGAGTTGCATATATTACTTGCTTTACTTTGAAGTTCTTATATGTGTGTTAGCATGTCACCACAGAAATTATTGTGTTTTCATTTATCTACTCGAGGACGACCAAAAATTAAGCTTGGGGATGTCTTGCCTATGATGAAGTGGAGCAACAACAGTTCCGACATGATGATGCCACACTCCTCGAGGAAGATCGTCTCTGGGCTGCTACGCGTGCTCCACGCTACCAGTAGGCGTTGCGCTGCTACATTAGCCTCATGGTCCATGCTTGGAGCTTTGACGAAGGCAACCTTGTCCGTAGGCGCGTTCAGTCTGCGAAGGGTTCCAACAAGTTGACGCCAAAATGGGAAGGCCCTTACCGGGTAGTACAAGTCAGTAGACCTGGCGCAGTCCGTCTGGAGACCGAAGATGGCATCATTTTGCTTAACTCACGGAATATTGAGCATCTTCGTAAGTTCTAGCCTTAAGGCGCGGTTGCCGGGCGTAGTCACAGGCAACCACCTTTTGTACAAGCTGTGTCGAAGTTGCATGTAACCCTTTGTGGAAAGCCAGACGCAGACCCTATGCATAAATAAAACTAGGCATTGCATCATATCATCATTTGCATATGCAACACACATTACCCATTTACTTGTGTTATGATGTCACTACTGCCCTAATTTACCAGTTATTGAGAATGCTTGATGGACTTGTGATCCTTGTTATCACGTCTCCCCTCTCTTCGAGAGGACGGGGCATCTCCTTTGCTCTGACTGTTTGACCTCTAGGTGAACAAGAGGCAGCGGGAAGGCAAGGACGGCGAACCATCGCACCTGCAAAAGGGGCCTCCCCTCAGGAGATAAGTTTAACTACTTTATCCTAATCTAGATTCTGTTCTCTTCCTTGAGAGAATCCTTGCCACTCCCTTTTCTATCATCTACACTAGACATATGTGCATAGGTGGGTCCCTTACCGGGACGAACCGTCCTTCGTCCCTTGTCGCTTATTAGCCTTGGGCCGTACCGTGCCAATATCGACAAGGGGCCTTGCCGGGGGACGATGCTCGCCTGCTGTCAGGGGGCTCTCTACCCCTTTGACACTTGCATCCCGCACCAACCCAGCAAGGTACCCTACGTGGCGAGAACATACGACACGATGTGAATAGAAGGATGGAAGGACATTACTCGAGAAAGATGGATGGCGGTCATTTTATTCATTCTTTAGTAAAAAATGGATAAAATAGATTACCTTTCCACTAGTAAAAATTTAGCAAGGTCTACAACCTTTTGCTTTATAAAAATATAAGTGCCCTGTAATGCCTTTCTTGTCGCTCTCCTCTCACGGATGGGATGAAGGAGAAAAAGAGGGCAGCTGGAGGCCCAAACAGAAGCCCAGCCTGACCCCACCAGGACCAGATGGGCGAGGCTCGGCGTACCCACTGGTGATGAAGATGAAGCTGAAGTCCACAAGCCTGTCGGGACCCAGCTGCAAAATGAGGCAACGTCCGGGCCAAGGAGCCCCGGCAAGACCACCTTGTCCGGAGGGGGAGGGGCGTGAACTGACGGTGATGGTGCAACCAGCTGTCAATCGGAGTCTGAACCATCGTACTCCAACTTGACAGCTGCGAGCTCACTATCGCCGTCCTCGCCGGTGTTGTCCTCCTCGCCGCTGTCGCTCAAGGAGGAGCTTTCGGTGTCGCTCGAGCTTTCTTCGGAGCACCCAAGATGAGCTCACGAGTGCTCGTAGATCTTCCTGGTGAGCATATCGGCCTCCACCAGCATGAAGTGGACATCCCCGCCATGAAGTTATGGGCACGTGCGAAGGTCTTCCACCTGCGCCTCAAGAATATGCCATTATGCGTTGGATATTCAGTGTTAGCATACATGGTGCCATTACAACAACCATGCACACGGAGCCACACTCCTTGTGGTTTGTCAACCTCCATCACCCTAGCGAAAGGGCGAGGGAGGCATAGACGACCGCGGGGAGGGCCGCGTAGCTTGACGATGAACTCCAACGTCGTCCCTTCGGTGTGTCCCGGCGACGGTGGTGCCGGCGTCACGGAAGGAGGATCGAGCATAACAATCCTCAAGCTTCGACCACGAGCTCCTCGGCGACCGTGGGACCTTCCAACGCCCCCACCTCAATCACTGGTGTCGCCCTCCATCACCACGACTGAAGCGATTGCATGATCTAAAATGGAAGCACTTGTTGCCCCCACAAAGGATGGGGGACACCCACGCTTCCCCGCCATGTCCAAGAACCGAAGCCACCTCAAAGGACGAGGAGAGAAGAGCAAACCGGGCAACCCTAGGTTGGAGAAGAGGAGAAGAATGGATGAGCATCGTCTACCACACCCCTCCCGCTTTTATAGGGAAGGCACGGGGGGGGGGGGGGGCTGGCTCTCCTACACTCCAAGGGTCGCCGCCCATCTCCACCTATGTTGTTGCATGCCATCACGGGCGAACAGGTAACCGCCCCATCAATCCAATCCACGACGATGTGGCTTCTGCCATGACCAGGCCTTTAAGCCACACGCCCCCAATGCGAGGTTCGCGCAATGAATGCGGTGGCGGAAACGGCCTGAAGTGGTGGGACCGTGTAAAATAGTGGGTCCGTGGTTACCTCTTTGCGGATTTCACGCCCATGCATGAACTTTGGGCCTGACCCAATAGCGCTAGGTGAACACGTATGGGCCAGGCCCAGGGGCTCCTGTCAGTGCACTAGTAATGGGGTACCTAGTGCCCCTGACCTTTTCACAAGCATTGAGAGCATAATCCCTCAAGAGCAACCACCAACCCAAGCGAAGAGCGAGAACTAGATGCCAGGAAGATCTACACAAACAGCCCAAGATGTGCCATGAACCACCGGCACCCGCTAGGGGCGAAGGCACAAGCATCTTTGCCAAGACCCGGCAAGGGGCCTCCCCGCCAAGTGCGAGTCAACGTGCCGCTGCTCCACCTGATCGCTATACGAGTCACTTGTCGATGTGGTGTCGAACTCCCAGATGGCTAGGTGGCTCTCGCTAAATACGTGGCTTCATGCCAGAAGACATATTACAGCTTGTTGACACCCGCCCAGAGGCGTGTCAGGACCCCAAGCCACAACCAGCTCATAGGTGGCAGGAGTGTGCCGGGAACGCACCCCCGCTTGCCAACTAAGGCCGCATTTATGGCGCTTTGTCTTAAGTGCCATAGTTAGGTATGATAGCACTGTTAGCTATCTGATCATGACTGTTTGCCACTGTGGAAGCCCCTTGAGCTATAAAAGGAGGCCCAAGGCAACCTAGCAAAGGATTCGGGCACTTGGATATTCTACACTAGGTAGTTTTGGATCCCCACGGGATTTGACCCAATTGTACTTGTATGTATGTGATAGCTCTCCGCGTCAACCCTTGCCGGGGAAGAACTTCATGCGAACTTCAACTTCCTCATTCAATCCACCAAAGCAGGTAGTGGCCAGAACCTAGGTAGAATACCCGAGTCTCACCATCGTGACGCCTTGTAGTTTCTGCTCTTTGTGGCGCACGACCTCCCCGCCGAACCGCCAAGGGGCCCAAGGTCCCATAGGTGATTGAGTGCACATCTGCACCGACAGAAGACAATGTAATGATTTATGCTTGTTCAAATTCACATAGAAGTTATATTGTTATATATCCTCTAACATGTGGTGCTTGCCCAATATCTTTGCTAGCCAAAACTGTGCAGTAAGTAGAGATACTACTTGTGCATCCAAAACCTTAATTCCAAATCCATGTTTTAAGAGTCCACCATACCTACCTATGGATTGAGTAGATCCTTCAAGTAAGTTGTCATCGGTGGAAAAGGCAATAAAAATTGCTTCTAAACGTTTTCCATCATGTAGTGTAAGGGAAATTAAGAGTTATGCGAACTTGTGATGGAAATAATAAAAGTGATAAACCGCATAATAAAGGCTGCCATCATAAGGGGAAATATAATGTAACGTTCCTTTGCATTAAGGGATTTGGCATACAACCAAAAAGCATGTGAAAACCTCTGCTTCCCTCTGCGAAGGGCCTATCTTTTACTTTTATGTATTCACTTTTATGCAAGAGTCAAAGTATTCCTCTCTACTCCTTTTTATTTTCTCTTTTACAAGCATCATGTGGTGGGGAAATATCTAGACATATATATCCAGTTGAATTTGGGTGGTCATGAGTTATTATTGTTGACATCAACCTTGAGGTGAATACTTTGGGAGGCGACACTTTAAGACCCTATCTTTCTATGTGTCTGGTTGAAACCTTTTGCTCATATGAATGCGGTGAATGTTAGCAATCATGGACGACTAAATGATGGTTGAGTATGTGGACTTTCTTAAAAGCTCCAATATGTGACCCTTCCCGAAATGTGATGAATAGTGTTCCAAGGTTTATTGAAAACATAGTTTGTTAGTTTTCAATAGAGTTTATGCTTCATACCTATATGCTATGATTAATTGTTACTTATTTATAAGAAGTTTTTATGATGAAAGTATATGATGAAAATGTTGTGATGAAGTATTTTATAAAGTTCCATTTTTGTTATAATAATGGGCATGATGTTGCTATGTTCGCATTTTGTTTTGTCGACACCTCTCTCTTAAAGCATGTGGTCATGATTTTCGTTTTCGACTTTCGCTTCAGGACAAGCGACGTCTAAGCTTGGGGGCGTTGATACGTCCATTTTGCATCATATTTTTCTACTATTATTTATAGTGTTTTTATGCATTATACCAATTTATGGAGTAATTCTAATGCCTTTTTTCTCATAATATGCAAGGTTCACACCAAGAGGGAGAATGCCGACAGATGGAATTATGGACGTGAAAAAGCTACATCACAGATATCTATTCCGCACATCTCCAAATGGGCTGTAACTTCACGAGTATTTTTCATGGAATAAATAAGAAATATTGGAGGAAAGAAGTACCATAGGAGGGCTGCCAGGTGGTCACTAAACACCATGGCGCATCAGCCCCCCTAGCGCGGCCTGGTGGGTAGTGGTCCACCCAACCCACTTCTCGCGCCCATCTTCTGGTATATATTCTTTTTTACCTAGAAAAAACAAGGAGAGGACTTTCGGGACGGAGCATCACCGTCTCGAGGCGGAACTTGGGCATGAGCACTTTTGCCCTCCGACAGAGCAATTCCGCTCGAGGAACTTCCCTCCCGAGGGGGAAATTGAGGCCATCGTCATCACCAACAACCCTTTCAACTTGGGGAGGCCAATCTTCAACAACACCATCTCCTCTCAAAACCCTAGTTCATATCTTGTGCTCAATCTTCTACCGGAATCTCAGATTGGTAGCTGGGGGTGACTAGAAGTGTTGGTTACATCTTGTAGTTGATGTCTTATGGTTTATTTGGTGGAAGATCATATGTTCAGATCCAATATACAATTTAATACCTCTATGATCATGAGCATGTTTATCACTTGTGAGTAGTTACTTTTGTTCTTGAGGCCACGGGAGAAGTCATGTCGCAAGTAGACATGTGATGTTGATATTCGTTCGATGTTTTGATGATATGAATGTTGTGATTCCCTTAGTGGTTGAAAGGATCGATATGGTTGACTAGAAGGGGGAGGGTGAATAGGCAACTACCAATTTTATCTTGTCTTAACAAATTAACGTTAGCAACAAAAGGTTCTCTATATGAGTGACTAGGGGAGAAACCTATATGATGCTAACTACAAGGATAATAAGAGCAAGCAAACAATACACCACAACAACAATAAGTACAAAGTAAAGGTAAGAGATAACCGCAAGGGGAACCGGTGGAGAAGAGGATGTGTTACCGAAGTTCCTTCCCTTTGACAGGAAGTACATCTCCGTTGGAGCAGTGTGGAGGCACAGTACTCCCCATGAAGCCACTAGGGCCACCGAATTCTCCTCACGCCCTCACACAATGCGAGGTGCCGTGATTCCACTATTATGGACCTTGAAGGCGGCGACCGGACCTTTACAAGCAAGGTTGGGGCTATCTCCACACAAAGATTGGAGGCTAACAACTAAACCACGAAGCTTCACCACAATGGCATGTGGCTCCGAGGTGACCTCAACCGTCTAGGGTGCTCACACCCAAGAGTAACAAGATCCGCAAGGGATTAGTGGGGGGAATCAAATATCTCTTGGTGGAAGTGTAGATCAAGGCCCTCTCAAGCAATCCCTAGAAAATCAACAAGTTTGATTGGCAAGGGAGAGAGATCAGGTGAAAGTAAGCTTGTGGAGCAACAATGGAGCTTGGAGAGGTTAAAGGTAAGCTCTTCGAAAAAGAAGATACCTTTATATAGTGGGGGGCTTATATCCAACCGTTACCCACCCACTACATCAATAGTCAAGCGGTACTACCGCTGCTATGAGCAGTACTACCGCTCCTAAGAGCGATACTACCGCTCTGCAGGTCACCAACCACGGTAGTAATAAATTACTACCGTGCCTACTACCGCGGGGGGAAAAGTATGCGAAAAAGTCCGTTGGAGCGGTAGTAAAAATTTACTACCGCACTAAGGGCGGTAGTACCGTTCTTGTAGCGGTAGTAAAAATTACTACCGCTGTGCCAGCGGTACTACCGCTAGCCCTTTTGCATAGACATGAAAGATGGGTATGTAAATCTATTGTGGCTAAAGAAAGGGTGGTGCACTAAGTGTGTACGTGATGATTCCACCCAAACCTTGCCGACGCGGACCCCTCTTAATAGTATGTTTTTTCGTACGACTCAAAACCACCAAAGAGAAATGTAGAAAGAAACCGTCTTCGAGAGATTACGAGGGGCATCGAATCGTCTTGTGCCTAGATATGAATTATCTCAATGCTCAATGCACATGATTAGTCCGCACATGCATTGTCATCAATCACTAAAACCACTTAGGGAGAAATATGCCCTAACAATCTCCCCCTTTTTGGTGGATTGATGAGAATACAAGATTTGCACATAAAGGATATAGAGAAAGCATATGCAAAACCCAAAATCTACAAACTAGAGACAAGCTCCCCCCTGGGTGTGTGCATACCAACACACAACAAAGGAAAACGCACGCCCCCTAGATTCATAGACTAAGCAATCCTTGCTACATAAAGGAGTGGACATTAATATATGGAAGCAAGGCATAACATGTGAGCATGAAGATAAAGGCACAAGATAATAAGACTCACAAGCTATTAATAAACTGGATAATAATGAGACAGAGGATAGGGAAGATATGGCATATGTCTCACACCATATGATAAAGTCTGACGTCTTGTAGTTTTACCCATAAAGCAAAGACAAGCAGCGAAAGCAACTAATGTTCAACAAGCCAAACAACCATGCAAATGAGATAAAAAGAAAATCCTACACACTCTCCCCTTTGGCATTAGGACACCAAAAAGGCAGGGAGGACACCTACGACATAGGTGGTAGCTCGAACTGGAGAGAATATAGACATCAGTCTTCGGTCTCCTCCTAAACATACACCTCATCTGAATCATCGTTGGTCTCCTCCTCAGAGCCCTGGTCAGGCGCAGCCCACTGCAGCTGGTGCTTCTACATCTACTCAGCCTCTGGGGTGATCTCTCGCTCAGATCCACTAGATATGTGCAAGTCAAGCTTCCTCATGATCATCTTGTCACACTAACGACTCTCCTTCTGAGCGACATGTGTCCTGTACTATCCCTTAGCCTGCATGCAGAACAAGGTCGTCATCTTGTCGGTGAGCTTTTTGGCCCATGACGGCTCAGGAAAGGAAGGCATATGTGACTCTGGAACAACGTCATCCTCAACAGCAGCCACATCCTCATTAGAATCCCTAGGGGTAGGAGGTGAAGTGGAGGTGTTTGCCCATTTGTCATTCTGGCACAGTTTGATGGGCTCATGTCGAATACAATTAGCAGGAAGCTCAACAGCTGGAAATGCCTTGGCCCAAGTCATCTTGATGAAGTAAAACAGATACAGACCATAGATTGGGAGCTTACGGTGGAAGGCAGCAGAGTACAACTCGTTCCACGTAACATGAGAGACATCAAGTGGTCTAGAGGGGCGAGTCTGCCCCTTTTGACACATGATAAGCATATCTACTAGGTAGGAGTGGACCTGGTCCTTGTTGCCAACTCTAGGAAATAGGGTGTTGCAAAAAATGCGGTGCATCACATCCAGAAAAGGCTTCATAACATAGGAGACCTCACCAGCTGGGGTGTGCTTCACAATATAGAATGGTAGCAATTTATCCTTGGCAATAGCAGTAGGGTTGGCATGTGGGCGCAACCCAATTGGGTGGTGAAGCCCCTCATCCTCGACATGCATAAGATCCATGAAGTCCTTCCACTTAGTAGACAACACTTCCCCATTTGTTAGCCAGGTCATGGTGTGATCATCATCAGTGTGAAAGTGAACAGTAGGGAAGAAGTGTGCCACCAACTCATAATCAAAATCTTGCTGAAAAGTGATGAGATCGTCAATCTGCACTTGGTCCACTATTAATAGAGCCTCACCAAAGTATGCAATGTATTTCTTCATATGGTTGATATCAATCCATTGCACAGGAACATACATTTTTATTTTTGATGACGTCTTCAAAAATCAGAAACTGGTATTTATTCCAGAACATTTCACCTTCACGGAACTATTCCCTATTGCTGGTGTAGGGGTTGACCTTGCAGCGCAGCTGAAACTCTCGAGGTGGCATGGTATTCCAGTCAACCGTGTTCCTCGGCTTATGAGCAGTCTTCTTGAAATTGCGCTTGGGTTCTTTAGAACCTTCGAGAACATCTGATGAGCGGGGACGCTTAGAGCTGGCATCTTGAGGTGGATTAGAGCTCCTGGAACCACCATCTATGATACGCAAAAATCAAACACAACACAAAGGACACAAGACATCAAGGCAAATATCAAGAATCAACGGGAAAAGCCCAAAAAAGGAGAGGGTACATTGTGTGTGCAAAACGAAGGGCGGTAGTACCGCCGCTGGAGCAGTAGTAAAATTTTACTACCGTTCTGGGAGCGGTTGTACTGCTCTGGGAGTGGTAGTAAAAATTTACTACCGCCCTGGCAGCGGTAGTACCGCACAGGAGGCAGAGTTCCAGATCTGACAGTTCCATGATACCATAAAACTATATTCCTTCGAAACAAAGCGTCAGAACTGGAACTGCTAGGCATCCCTACACACAAGACATCCTACTGCAATAAGAATATACTACCCAAGAACTCCCCAATCCCTCTAGGAAGAGGATAGGGTGCCATGAAGAGAAGAACATACACATGTCCCGAACCCTAGATTCAACAAAAACTAAGCAAAAACAAAGAGAAAGAGGGGCAGTACCGAGGTACGTGGCATGTGGGAGAGGATCCCACCAATCGGAATCACACAAGGGTGGTCGGAGATGGAGATCAGGCGAGTCCCTTGGGCAGCACTTTGAGAGAGGAGAGGGAAAAGGAGGCGGAACTCGGGACGAATGGATAAGGGGGAAAAACTACCTCCCCTTCCCTTTAAATACCGCCGAGGTCGTGGCGGCATGATAGTACCGATGTCATTGCTGTAGTACCGCTTGGCCAGCGGTAGTATCGCTCGCCCAGCGGTAGTAAAAATTTACTACCGTGCTGGGGGCAGTAGTACCGCTTGGTCAGCTGTAGTAAAATTTTACTACCGTGCTGGGGGCGGTAGTACCATGCTTCTTTTGACAAACTGCCTTGAAAAATAGCTCTACTCCCCTCGACAATATAAAGGACTTGAACAATGTGAGTGGTCAAGAAAAGAGAACATGAAAACCCAAACAAGGATAAGAAGCAACACCGACTCTCCCGATGGAGAGATGGCGGTGGCCGAAGCCACCAATGTTTGAGACAAATGGTATGACACCACAAAGAATTATCCTTCGTTTCATGACCAAAACTCGTCTTTGAAGCACAAGTGCCATCAACAATGGCTAATGTGAAAGATTTGATCAATTTATGCATAATAGGGGTAGGAGAAGTTCCTTGAGAGAACAACACTCCCCCTATGTCCATGCCTACATCTAGAGCCAAATGTATTGATGAGTGAGGTGTGGTGTGGTGTGCCTGGTTTCAACCTAGATTACATGAATCAATGATATTTAGCTAATGCCTTAACTCACGAAACCTTCCTTCATCCAGAGGTTTGGTGAAAGTATCTGCAAGTTGCTCTTGAGTGTTGATGAATAGGATCTCAATATCTCCTTTCTTGATATGATCTCAGATGAAATGATGACGTATATCAATATGCTTGGTCTTGCTATGTTGCACAGGATTAAGGGATATCTTAATAGCACTCTCATTATCACACAGAAGAGGCATTTGTCACAAGTGACACTGTAATCCTTTAAAGTTTGTCTCACCCATATTATTTGAGCACAACAACTTGCAGCACCTACATACTCAGCTTCGGTGGAAGAAAGTGACACAAAATTTTGCTTCTTCGAAGACCAACTTACCAAGGAACGACCACGGAATTGGCATCCTCCAGAGGTTGACTTCCTTCCAACACAGTCTCCAGCCAAATATGAGTGAGAATAACCTAGTAAATTGAAACTTGCTACTTTGGAGTACCATAAGCCAAAGTTTGGGGTATGAGCCAAATATCGAAAGATTCGTTTGACTGCCGCATAGTGGCTTTCCTTTGGTGCGGATTGAAACCATGCACAAATTCCCACACTCAGCATGATATCGGGTCTAGAAGCTCAAATGTAAAGAAAAAGATCCAATCATGGAGCGATATACCTTTTGATCCACGACTTTACTTTTGGGATCACTGTCGAGCTTGCATTTGGTTGTCATGGGAAATTTGACTGGCTTGACGTCCTCGAGCTCGAACCTCTTGAGCATGTCTTGAGTGTACTTGGGTTATTTGATGAATCTTCCTTCTCTTCCTTGTTAGATTTCAAACCCGAGAAAGAACTTCAAGTCTCCCACCATCGTCATCTCAAACTTCTCGGTAGTTACAACAACAAATTATTCATTGAAAGATTTGTTAGGAGAACCAAGTATAATATCATCAACATATAGTTGGCATATGAACAACTCCCCTTTGACCTTCTTGGTAAAAATAGTGGGAACAATTTTCCCAATCTCAAAGCCACGGTCTTGCAACAATTCAGTAAGGTACTTATACCACGCACGTGGGGGCTTGTTTAAGACCATAGAGTGCCTTCCTAAGTTTGTATACATGAGTGGGGAACTTGGGATCCTCGAATCCGGGGTTTGTTTGAGATATACCAACTCATTTAAAGGACCATTTAGAAAAGCACTCTTCACATCCATTTGTTGCAATTTAAAATCATGATGAGAAGCAAAAGCAAGTAACATGCAAATATATTCAAGACGAGCGACAGGAGCAAAGGTTTCACCGTAGTTGATACCCTCGACTTGGGAGTAGCCTTGCGCCACCAGTCTTGCCTTGTTTCGAACGACCATACCATTTGCATCATGCTTGTTCTTGAAAATCCATTTGGTTCCAATGAAATTATGTTCCTTCGTTGGTCTTGGCACTAATTCCCAAACTTGATTGCGCTTGAAGTTGTTAAGTTCATCATGCATAGCTTCAAGCTACTCTTCATCATCAAGCGCATCATCTACCATTTCGGGTTCAACACACGAAACAAACGCGTGATGCATACAAAATTTTGATAATTGTTGATGAGTGTTTACCCCTTTATTGAATCTACCAAGCACATTCTTGAAGATGTGTTGTAGAACTTGGAGTTTGTTGGCTATCTTGGCAGCACGACACTTCATAATTTCCCTACTTGATAATGTAGGGGTTTCTTCTTGAACGCTTTGAGCACCGTCTTGAGCTTGCTCACTAGATTGCCCTTTATCTTGTGGTTGCACAAGATCTTGAGCCATCTCTGAATCTGGAGCATGATCTTGGACATCATTTGGTGTGACATCATCTGCATGAGGTTGATCTTGTCCTTGATCAGGTTCATCGGGTTGAGGGTCTTCACTTTGTTCTTCGGAAGCGTGTTGGTCTAGCGTGGGTGATGGCTCCACTTGAGTAGAGCATTTTCCTTCTCCTTCGGCAACAAGGGGTTCCTCAATGGAGAGTATTTGACCAATCCCCATTCTTCTTATGCCTTGAGGAGGAATTTCATCACCTACACCACAAAGACCACTTTGCTCCACTTGGGAGCCATTATTCTCATTAAACTCCACGTTACACGTCTCCTCAATGAGTCTGGTGGACTTGTTGAGAACACGGTAAGCATGAGAGTTTGTAGCATAACCAACAAATATGCCCTCTTGAGCTCTAGCTTCAAATTTAGACAAACAAACACTTCTCTTGAGTATGAAACACTTACAACCGAACACCCGGAAGTACTTGAGGTTGGGCTTGTTCCCGATAAGAATCTCATACGGAGTCTTGTTCAAGCCTTTGTGGACTTTTAGAGTAGATGACAGTTGTGGGAGTGAGCTGTTTCATGAAGCTTTCCTTCAATACAAGCAGTACAAGCACGGTCTCTGGCAAAGCTCACATTTGTTAGTCCATGAACATGGTCCCCTTTTAGGAGACTTTGAAAAGATCTCATATTTACATGGGCTAGTCGGCAATGCCATAACCAACCCACATCAACCTTATCCATTAGACAATCCGTGGTCTTAGTAGGTTGCTTCAAAAAGTTTACTACATAGAGACCATTCTCGACATATCCAACAAAAGCTACTTTAAGAGTCTTGCTCCACAAAAGGGCCACAATATCAAGATTAAAGAATGTGGCAAATCCCATAATTGCAAGCTGACGAACGGAAAGAAAATTGTATGCAAGGGACCCAACAAGCATGACCTTCTCTGTAGATAAATCTTGAGAGATGACCACCTTACTAAATCCCATTACCTTAGATGTTTTGGCATCAGCGAATCGGACATGGGCGGGCATAGATGGAATTGGATGCACATCCACCACCAAGTCTTTGCTCACGGTCATATGATTTGTTGCTCCACTATCGAGCAACCATGAAACTCCACCGGAAGCAAACTCCTGGACGACATCAATGCTTTGATTTAGGTACCCATTTTTGAATTGGTCCTTTGATGTTAGAAACAAGGGTCTTAGGAACCCAAATAGCCCACTCAATGTACTCATAATAAGAACCAACAAATTTGGCATAAACATGCCCATCACTAGCACGACATAAAACATAAGAGGGGTTGAAATCGTCGGCAGTGTTGGCAGGAGTGGTTTTGCCCTTCTTGACATTGTCACCCCCTTCCTTGTTCTTCATCTTCTTATGAGTACTCTCACCCTCTTTGACAAAAATGTATTTAAGACAGGAAGATGGCTTGGTCTTGTTTTTCCTTATCTTCTTAGACTTGGTTGCAAACCCAAGTCCTTTCTTTCCTGCAACTTCCTTTTGATTACTCAAAAGATCATTTAGATTTTTCTCTCCTTGGATGCACGTAACGAGGCCCTTCTCAAGCTGTTCTTTCAACTTAGCATTCTCCTCCACAAGATTCACATGCTCACAACAAGGGTTAGTAGCACAAGCATTATCAATTAAAACAAACGGAGGACAAGTAGAAATCTCCTTGGTTAGTTTTACTTGGAGTTGATCATGAAACTCCTTAATGGAGGAGTGGGCACTTTTCAAGACCTTGTGGGCCTTGTCAAGTACATCAAAATTTCCTTGAGACTATCATGGCTAACCCCAAGTGCAACCTTCTCAGATTTAAGCACACGAGTGAGAACAATAACATGATCAAGATCCTTTCATAATTTAGCATGATCAACGTTGTGTGACTCCTCAAGAGCCAAACGAAGACCTCGCTCTTCTTCTAAAGCAATGGATAGTTCTGCTATCTCATCGACGTAATCATGACTATGTTCTTGCATCTTGGAGATAGTACCTTCATGAGTCTCAATGAGATCATTGGCTTCACAAAGTTGTTCCAAAAGAGCAACAAAGTGTCTTTTGGTTTTACCCTTGATCTTACACAAGAATTTACCAAATTCATTTTCATCAAGTTCTACTACCTCACTATTATCAACACAGTCTAATAATGAAGGAGATGTACTGAGAGTGGTCTTGGTGCTAGGGGTTACCTTATTGATACCTTTGGCCATGAGGCACTTGGCGATACGGTTCTCGTTGGGTGCGCCGAAGAGAGACACATTGGGGGAGGAAGTGGCAATGGCGATGGTGGTCATTGCCATCCCCTCACGACTTGTATCGTCTTCATCATCATAGGAGGTGTACTCTTCGTGGGCCACCAAGCCCCTTGGATGAGTCTTCTTGGTGAAGGTGTTCTTGTTAGGGAAGGACTTGGGCCTATCCTTGCGAATGAGCTTGCCCCTGTTGTCCTCCCTCTTCTCATAGGGACAATCTGATACAAAAGTGACTCACATTGCCGCAGTTTTAGCATGTCCATACTCGTTGTTTGTTCTTGGACACACTTGAGTTGTCCTTGGAGACGTTGGGTCTTGAGTTTCTTTTGTTTCCCCAAAACTGCCTTGAAGCAAGAGCCATGTGCTCGTGATAAGCGTATTTTGTGTCTTCGGGGCAGCCATATTCTTCCTCTTCTTCTTCATCAACAATGGCCTTGGTCTTTAAGGCAAGGTTGGGTGATGCTGTTTTTGACCGAACACGAGCAAGTGCATTGTTGGCGGTCTTGTTCATAATATCCATAGCAATGAACTCATCCAACACTTCGCGTGAGGGCAAGGAGTGAAAATCTGGTCTTTGCCGAATGACAGAGGACATGGCTTTGTTGAAAGGCATGATGGCCTTGAGAAACTTGTGCTTGATCCATATGTCATCCGTATCTTTGCTCCCATGATCTTGGAGAGCAAACAAAGAGGGCAGTTACCCTCCTATAGAGATACGGGGGTCCTCATATTCTAGCATCAGAAACTCATCGGCCTGATGAAGGACCACTTCAAAGTTTGACCATTGAATGCTTGAGCTTCCCTTGTATAGAACCATGATGTGCTCCCAACACTCTTTTGCACGAGTGAAGGGCCGCAGGTGAGGAAGATCTTCTTGTGGAACTGTGGATTGAAGGATTAACAATGTGGAATGATTGTATTGGTTGTCCGCCTCTTCTCTTGGAGTAAGCTTCCTTGCATCATGAGGATAATAACCTTGCTCGATGATTCTCCAAAGATTTGTTGAGCTGTGATTCAAATGAGACTTGACAGAAAAAAACCCAATTAGCGAAATCACCTTTAACAAGCTTTGGAGGAGGTCCTAGGTTATTAATATGCGGGGTAGGAACTGGTCCTCCATAGACCGGGGGAGGGGGAAGTGAGGCAAAAGTCCCCGTACCATTCTTGTCATGAGGGGAGGAGGTTTGATTACCTTTAATTGATTCCTTATCGGAATTGGCCTCGGACACCGATGAGGTGGGTTTAACCACAAGCAACAGCTCGGGAGAATTTCCCATCCCCTCAAATAATTCTTTAAGTATGTATTTGACTTCGGTAGTCACATACGTCTTGTGTGAAGCCATGGCCTCATTCAAGTCGTCCCGTGTGACCGAAACCACTTCCATGACCTCCGACCCTTCGGGACGAGCCTCACCATCGTCAACCATACTCTTCAGGTGGTAAAACCCTTAATAAAGAGACGTAGCTCTAATACCGATTGAAAGGCTCGATATGGTTGACTAGAGGGGGTGAATAGGCAACTACCAGTTTTTAGCTTGTCTTAACAAATTAATGTTAGCAACAAAAGGTTCTCTATATGAGCGACTAGGTGAGCAACCTATATGATGCTAACTACAAGGATAATAAGAGCAAGCAAAGAATACACCACAACAACAATAAGTACAAAGTAAAGGTAAGAGATAACCGCAAGTGGAACCGGTGGAGACGAGGATGTGTTACCGAAGTTCCTTCCCTTTGACAGGATGTACGTCTCCATTGGAGTGGTGTGGAGGCACGATGCTCCCCAAGAAGCCACTAGGGCCATCGTATTCTCCTCACACCCTCACACAATGCGAGGTGCCGTGATTCCACTATTGGCGCCCTTGAAGGCGGCGACCGGACCTTTACAAACAAAGTTGGGGCTATCTCCACACAAAGCTTGGAGGCTCCCAACTAACCAACAAAGCGTCACCACAATGGCATGTGGCTCCGAGGTGACCTCAACCATCTAGGGTGCTCAAACACCCAAGAGTAAGAAGATCCGCAAGGGATTAGTGGGGGAACAAAATATGTCTTGGTGGAAGTGTAGATCAAGGCCCTCTCAAGCAATCCCTAGAAAATGTACAAGTTTGATTTGCTAGGGATAGAGATCAGGCGAAACTAAGCTTGTGGCGCAACAATGGAGCTTGGAGAGGTTAAAGGTAAGATCCTCGGAGCAGAAGATACCTTTATATAGTTTGGGCTTAGATCCAACCGTTACCCACCCACGAGAGCAATAGTCAAGCGATACTATCGCTCTGGGAGCGGTACTACCGCTGCTATGAGCGGTACTACCGCTCTGCAACTCACCAACCATGGTAGTAATAAATTACTACCGTGCCTACTACCGTGGGGGGAAAATTATGCGAAAAAGTCCGTCGGAGCGGTAGTAGAAAATTACTACCGCAATAAGGGCGGTAGTACCGCTCTTGGATTACTACCGCTGACACGAGCGGTACTACCGCTGGCCCTTTTGCATAGACATGAAAGATAGGTATGGAGCTCCATTGTGGCTAAATAAAAGGTGGTGCACTAAGGGCATGTTTGGTTTCTCTGCTCGCACGTGCATCGCACGAGGCATGCAAAATGTGGTGCGTTTGGTGTCATGTGCGACCTCCTCAGCATGGCCCAAGTAATGCAAAATCGGGTCTCTCAGCCAGGCTGAGAGGAATGCAGGAATCGAGCGTTCATGCAATGCAGCCTCGTGCTTGCACCCACGCTTTCACTTAAAATGAAACGGTACATGAGAATAGCCCTAATGTTTCCAGTATTACTTCAAAACTGCCACCACAACTCTCTTTCCTTTCCTCACAGATTGGATCGAGGACACAAATTAATCACCGCCGCCGCCACTGTATGGAGCTCCTTCTTATGTCGCCGGCCAGAGCTTCTACGCCTGCAACTGGTTAGAGCTCCTTGGTCCATCTAATCCTGCCATCCTAGCTAGCTCTTTCACCACCTGTTCGAGGTATAGCATCCGACGCGGCCCTGCTGCTGAACGTCCATGCTCCTCTGCTCGCCGGTGTCTGGATGTGTGTGCTTGCTGGAACTGCATCGGAGGGGTGGCACATCTGTACTAGCTCGGCCCAACCGTCCGTGGTTGCAACGACCCTATGGGGCCATGGTGGTACACTAGCTCACAATTTTCTCATACAAACTTCCAAACACCATCTCACATGGGCCTGTCCAACAACATGCACACAACAAAACATACATCTCTACCCATTTTTGCATCAGGTTAGCCAGGCTAGACTCGCCCAGGATGGTGGATACCATGCAACGTGAGGCCATGCATCAAACCAAACACGCCCTAAGTGTGTACGCGATGATTCCACCCAAACCTTTCCGACGCGGACCCCCTCTTAATAGTACGGTTTTCCTACGACTCAAAACCACCAATGAGAAATGTAGAAAGCAACCGTCTTCAAGAGATTCCGAGGGGCATCGAATCGTCTCTTGTGCCTAGATATGAATTATGTGAAATGCTCAATGCACATAATTAGTCCGCATAGGCATTGTCATCAATTAGTAAAACCACTTAGGGAGAAATATGCCCTAACAGTGGTGTTATGTGAACGTAGACTACATAACACTTCACTATATTTGGGCCTAAGGGAATGCATTGTGTAGTACTTATTAGATGATGGGTAGCAAGAGTGACAAAAACTTTAACCCTAGTTTATGCGCTATTCCATAAGGGGCTGATTTAGATCCCTATGTTTAATGCTATGTTTATAATTTATTCTTAATGCTTTTCTCGTAGTTGTGGATGCTTGTGGGAGGGTTAATCATAAGTGGGAGCCTTTTTCAAGTAAGAACAACACCCAAACACCAATCCACCCAGATATAAAATTATCAAAATGCCGAACACGAATCAACCCGACATGACGAAAGTGACTGAATGAAATTCATGTGTGCCCTCAAGAACGCTTTGCCTATTATAAGAAATTGTTCCGTCCTGTTCATTGCCACAAAAGGATTGCGATACATTGCTGCACCTATTGTTACTATTACTACTCGTTAATTTTTACAATTATCTTGCAATCAAACAACTTATTACCGTAATTTCGGTGTTTGCAGAAATTACCTTGCTGAAAACCGCTTGTCATTTCCTTCTGCTTCTTGTAGGGTTTGGAACTCTTACTTATCGAAAGGACTACAACTGATCCCCTATACTTGTGGGTCATCATGGTTCAGTCTCACTAACCATGTACCATTGGATGCTAACCGGATAATATGGACTCAGAAGTCGGATTTGATGTAGTCGGACCTGAGTCGAGATAAGGTCTGAGTTGCACAAACCCAACAATGAGACGCAGCGATAGGTCATCTGTGAGTCTCTAGTACAACATATGTTCTATGTCTTAAGACCTAAGCTGGTGCATGTACTTGGGATGGTGAAAGACTTAATTTGGGCCGACCAAATGCTACTCCGTGACTGGGTAGTTACAATGGTAGGTTTCAGGCTTGTCCAGACCCATGATGCGAGACATGGTCGAGCGATATGGGATTTGCCCCTCCCATCAGGAGGGATATACTCTCGGCCCCTCGGGTGATCTGACCTAGATAAGCATGGCCATGCGATAAGGATTATGAGATAATTCGAATGCTGGTCAGATTCATCGCACGAGAAAGAGGTCATGTTGCAACAAGGATGACCATGTCACGTTGTGTACGACAACATATATCATGTGGAAAAGGAAACATAAGTATGAAGTATAGGTTCGGCTAACTAGCCTCATAGAACACTTGGAGTCAGCACGCTTTGCTAGAGGCCGCTACCGACTAGCCGAGTTGGATGCGATCTGACTCACGACCAATTGAATAAGAACCTAAGGGGACATGCGCTTAAGGGAATGAACACATGAGCTTTATGGTCCATGCAAGGCCCAAGAGTTGAGCCCGCGCCGGATGCCTATATATAGTGGAGGTGTGGCACACTTAATCAGTTGATTTCTTTGGCACCATCATTGGGGCTTCGCATGTGTTGCAACTCGCCACCTCCACTCTACACCATCGACTGTGTGATCCAGACCTAGCAGTTCGCCGCACAGTGTTCCTCCTGCACTCGCAGATACCGTTAGATGAGGTGCACTTGTGCCGCTCTAGAGAACCTGTACATCGGATACAACAACCAGCTATTCGAGGGAGAGGATCTGGCAACCGGCTGTTTGAGGGAGATCCGACGAGGAGGAGACGGACCACGCGGGCATGCTACCCCAACTCTACTTCCGCTGCACGCCATTTCGGGTCTAGTGGTAACGATGTGTGATCCATCTCCGTAGCATGTTCTTGGATGTTCTACGCGTAGGAAAATTTTCATTTTGCATGCGATGCACCTACAGTAGAACCCAACACTCAGCCCACGCGGTCCCTCCGTCGTAGGTGGGGCCCTTCTGGTGGACCCCGGAACCCTTGTGACACTCACGGTACTTTGCCGGTGATGCCCGAGTTCTTTCTGGTGACCAAAACGGAACTGCATATATATATCATACTTTACCTCTGGACCATTCTGAAGCTCCTCGTCATGTCCAGGATCTCATCCGAGACTTCGAACAACATTCGCTTACCAATATATATAACTCAATAATACTATATCATCGTCGAACGTTAAGTGTGAAGTCCCCACGAGTTCGAGAACTATGCAGACGTTACCAAGACACCTCTACGGTCAATAACAAATAGCGGGACCTAGATGCCCATATTGGTTCCTACATATTCCACGAATATCTTTATCGGTCGAACCACAATGGCAAGGATTCCATCAATCTTGTATGTTACTTGTCCGAGAATCGGTCATTGGTATCTCCATACCTAGTTCAAGCTCGTTACCGGCAAGTCTCCTTACTCAATTTGTAATACAAGATCCCGTGAATAACTCCTTAGTCACATTGCTTGCAAGCTTCTAGTGATGTTTTATTACTTAGAGAGCCAGAGATACCTCTTTGTCAAATGGAGTGACAAATCCCAGTCTCGACGCATGTCAACCCAACAAACACCCTCGGAGATACATGTAGAGCATATTTATTATCACCCAGTTACAAAGTGATGTTTGATACACACAAGGCATTCCTCCGATGTGAGGGAGTTGCATGATCTCATTATCTTAGGAACACGTAATTGACATGTAGAAAGTAGTAGCAATAAACTTAATGATACGATCAAATGATATGCCTACGGTTGGGATTTGTCCATCACATCATTCTCCTAATGATGTGATAGTGTTATCAAACAACAGCTCATGTCTATGGTTAGGAAACCTTAAGCATCTTTGATCAATGAGATAGTCTAGTAGATGCTCACTAAGGACACGGTGTTGTCTATGTATCAACACATGTATGTGATTTTCCAATCAATAAAATTATAGCATGGATACCAAACGATTATCATGAACAAGGAAATATGATAATAACCACTTTATTTTTGCCTCTAGGGCATATTTAGAATAGTCTCCCACTGGCACTAGAGTCAATAATCTAGCATTACATGGTAATGAATCTAACACCCATAGAGTTCTCATGTTGATCATGTTTTGCTCATGAGAGAGGTTTAGTAAATGGATTTCCAATATTCAGATACGTATGTACTTTGCAAATGTTTATGTCCTCCTCTTTGATATAATCATGGATGGAATTCAAGTGGTGCTTTATGTTTCTAGTCCTTTTGGGAAACCTGGGTTCCTTGGCTAGAGCAATGGCACTAGTGTTGTCACAAAAGAGGGTCACTGGATCCAGCACACTTGGCACAACTCCAAGATCCGTTATGAATTTCTTCATCCACACACCTTCCTTCGATGCTTCCAAAGAAGCTATATACTCCATTTCACATGTAGAATATGCTAGCATGATTTACTCGGAACTACACCACCTGACTGTTCCACCATTCAGAATAAATATGTATCCAGTTTGACACTTAAAGAAATACGGATATGTGTCAAAGCTAGCGTCAATGTAACCCTTTACAACGAGCTCTTGATGAACTCCATAAATGAGAAACATCGACTTATTCTTCTTGACGTACTTAAGGATAATTTTGACCGATCTCCATAGTTCTGAACATGGATCACTTTGAAACCTTCCGGCCATACTTATGGCGAGGCTGATATGTGTTCTTGTGCACAACATTGCGTACATGAGAGAACTTATGGCTGACGCATAGGGGATGACACTAATCTTTTCTCTATCCTATGTAGTTGCTGGCATTGAGTCTTACTCAACTTCACACCTTGTAGAACAGGCAAGAACCCTTTCTTGGAATTATTCATTTTGAACTTTTTCAAAACCTTATCAAGGTATGTGCTTTGTGAAAGTCCTATTAAGCGCTTAATCTATCTCTATAGATCTTGATGCCTAATATGTAAGTATCTTCTCTGATGTCTTTCATTGAAAAACTTTTTTTCAAATAAATCTTCACACTTTCCAAAAGGTCTATATTGTTTCCAATCAACAATACGTCATCCACATATAATATTAGAAACACTATAGAGCTCCCACTCACTTTCTTGTAAATACAAGCTTCTCCATAAACTTGTATGAACCGGAATTCTTTGATCACCTCATCAAAACAAAGATTCCAACTCCGAGATGCTTGGACTAGTCCATAAATGGATCGCTGGAGCTTGCATACTTTGTGAGATTTTTCAGGATCCACAAAACCTTATGGTTGCATCATATACAACTCTTCCTTAAGGAAACCATTAAGGAGCGTTGTCTTGACATCCATCTGCCAGATTTCATAATCGAAGAATGCAACTATTGCTAACATAAATCTTGACGGACTTAAGCATCACTACGGGTGAGAAAGTCCCATTGCAGTTACCTCCTTGAACTTGTAAAACCATTTTGCAACAAGTCATGCTTTATAGACGGTGGCATTACCGTCTACATCTGTCTTTTTCTTAAAAATCCATTTGTTCCGAATAGCCTTACGACCATCAGGTTAATTCCACCAAAGTACACACTTTGTTTTCATACATTGATCCTATCTTGGATTTCATGGCCTCTAGACATTTGTCGGAATTCGGGCCCACCATCACTTCTCCATACCTCGCAAGTTCACTGTTCTCCAACAACATGACCTCTAAAACAAGATTACCGTACCACTTAGGGGTGGAACATGTCCTTGTCGACCTGAGGTTTGGTAGTGAAATTATGTGAAGATTCATGATCATCATAATTAGCTTCCTCTTCAATTAGTGTAGGCATCACATAAAGACCTTTATGTGTCGTGCTAATCTCTAATTGAAGTGATGGTTCAATGACCTCATCAAGTTATACCTTCCTCCCACTCAGTTCTTCTGAGGGAAACTCATTCTATAGAAAGGGTCCATTCTTGGCAACAAAGACTTTGCATTCGGATCTGAGATAGAAGGTATACCCAATTGTTTCCTTAGGGTATCCTATGAATACACACTTCTCTACTTTGGATTCGAGCTTATTAGGTTGAAGACTTCTGACATAAGCGTCACAACCCCAAAGTTTAGGAAAAGACAATATAGGCTTCTTGCCAAACCATAATTCATACAGTGTCATCTCAACAGGTTTAGATGGTGCCTTATTTAAAGTGAATGCAGCTATCTCTAATGCACAACCACAAAATGATAGTGGATCGATAACAGTCGTCATAGAACACACCATATCCATAAAGGTACAATTATGATGTTCGAACACACCATTACTATGTGGTGTTCCAGGCGACGTGAGCGGTGAAACAATTCCACACAGTCTTAAATGTATACCAAACTCATAACTCGGATATTCTCATCCACGATCAAATCGTAGAAACTTTACCTTCTTATTACGATTATTCTCAACTTCACTCTAAAATGGCTTCAACTTTTCAAACGTTTCATACTTGTGCTTCATTAAGTAAATATATCGATATCTACTCAAATCATTAGTGAAGGTAAGAAAATAACGATATGCACCATGCGCTTCAACACTCATTGGACCGTACAGATCAATATGTATGATTTCCAACAAGTCACTTGCCCGTTTTGTTGTTCCTGAAAACGGGGTTATTTATCATGTTGCCCATGAGGCATGGTTCGCATGTATCAACCGATTCAAAATCAAGTAATTCCAAAAGTCCAGCAGCATGGATCTTCTTCATGCGTTTTAGACATAAGCGTCGGTGCCACAAGAAAGTGGTACTATTATTATTAACTTTGCATCTTTTGGCATCAATTGTATGAACAAGTATATCACTACTATCGAGATTCAACAAGAATAAACCATTCACATTGGGTGCATGACCATAAAAGATGTCTCCCATATAAACAAAACAACCATTATTCTCTGATTTAAATGAGTGACCGTTCACAATAAACAAGATCCAAATATAATATTCATGCTGAACGCAGGCACCAAATAAGAACTATTCAGGTTTAAAACTAAGCCCAATGGTAATCGAAGAGTGAGCGTGCCGACCGCGATCACATCAACCTTGGACCATTTCTAATGTGCATCATTAATAACCCACAAGTATAGGGGGGTCGCATGTAGCCCTTTGTGATAAATAAGAGTGTCGAACTCAATGAGGAGCAAAAGGTAGAACAAATATTCCCTCAAGTTCTATCGACCACCGATACAACTCTACGCACACTTAACGATTGTTGTACCTAAAACAAGATTAAAACTAGAAGTACTTAGTAGGTGTAATAGATAGGTTTGCAAGATAATAAAAAACAAGTAAATAAAAGTTAGGTGTTGTTTTGCAAGAAAATAAAGAGCGTGGAAATAAAAGTTGGGGGTTGTTTAGTAGAAAGATTTTTGTGTAAAGCAAGGAAAAGATTTTACATAGGCAATTGAATATAACATGATAGATACATATCATGTGCAATGAGGGAGAGGCATACGCTAACACACTTTCCGTACTTCGATCATATGCACTTATGATTGGACCTCTAGCAAGCATCCAGATTTACTAGAAATTTTTAAGGTAAACCCAACCATAGCATTAAACATCAAGTCCTCTTTACTCCCATACGCGCACAACTCCCTTACTCGGGTGTAAGTTTCTTTCACGCTCACCACCAACCACAAGAGAATCATGAACATATTGCAAACCCTCCAATGTGTATCCTTCATATGTGTGCCTCGCGGAAGGCACCTTAGCACGGCACCATATCAATACACAACTCATATCAATAGCATCAAATCACAATTAACCCGTAGGAAAAAACGGATCTAATCAAAGATCATAGGATAGCCACATATCATTGGCTAATAGTATGTACTATTGAGAACCATGTTTAAGTAGAGAGTTACAACGGGAAAATAGGTGTTACACCGCTGCATAGAGGGGAGAGAGTTGGTGTTGACGGCAACAAGATTGTTGATGTAGATCGTTGTCATGCTCCTTACGCCGATGGAACTCCGATGACACCGGGAGAGAGGGGGAGAGACAGCCCCTCCTTCTTATTCTTCCTTGTCCTACCCCTAGATGGGAGGAGAGTTCCCCCTCTGGTCCATGGCCTCCATGGAGGTGCAGGGGCAGCAGCCCCTCCGATATTGGATCTCCCTCTCTGTTCTCTTTTGTTTCATGTTCCTGTTTTCTAGCCCTTCACCATTTCTTAAAAAGCCGGAGATCCGTAACTCCGGACGGGCTGAAATTTCTACACAATTGTTTCCATAAATTATCTTTCTTGCACCTGAAGAAGAGCCCCATCCAACTTATGGTGTGGCCACTAGAAGGCAGGGCTCGCTAGGGGGTATGGGTCGTGCCCTCGTCGGTAGTAGAGGTTGCGGGCATTCGTTTACATTGATTCAAACTCCCAAAAATCACATATATTCCAAAATAATTCTCCATCAATTTTTATCGTGTTTGGACTTTCTTTGTTATGGATGTTCTGCGAAATAAAAACAATCTAACAAATAGAAACTGCCACTTGGCACTAGATCAATATGTTTGTCCAATAAATCGTACAAAATGTTGCCAAAAATATTTTAAAGTTGTATAATATTGGCATGGAACAATAAAAAATTATAGATACGACGGAGACGTATCAACTGTCACCCTGTCCTTTGCAAGCCTCCATTTGTTCTGTAGTTCCTGTTTTGAGTTACAAATATGAGCAACCGGACCAGTATCAAATACCTAGGAACTACTACGAGAGCTAGTAAGGTACACATCAATAACATGTATGTCAAATATACCTTTGTTAACGTTGCCAGCCTTCTTACCAGCCAAATATTTGGGGCAATTCCACTTCCAGCGGCCAGTTCCCTTGCAATAGAAGCACTCAGTCTCACGTTTGGGTCCATCCTTGGAATTCTTCATGACAACGGCAATTGGTTTGTATTTCTTCTTGAAGTTTCCCTTCTTTCCCTTGCCTTTCTTGAAACTAGTGGTCTTATTCACCATTAAAACTTGATGCTCCTTTTTGATTTATATTTTCGTGACTCTTAGCATTGCGAATAGCTTGGAGATGGACTAGTTCATCCCTTGCATATTATAGTTCATCACGAAGCCTTTTAAGCTAGGTGGCAGTGACTGGAGAACTCTGTCACTCTCCGTCTTACGTGGAAGCTACTCTCCCAACTGATTCAAGCGGTTGTTGTACCCAGAAATTTCGAGTATGTGCTCACTGAGAGAAATATTCTCCTCCATCTTGTAAGACAAAAATTTATTGGAGGTCTCATACCTCTCGATCCGGGCTTTTGCTTGAAATAAAAAATTGAACTCCTAGAACATCCCATAAGCTCCATGGTGTTCAAAACTCTTTTGAAGTCCCAATTCTAAGCCGTACAACATGGCACACTAAACTATCAAGTAGTCATCAACGCACGCCTGCCGGACGTTCATAACATCTGCACACGACAATGGAGGAGGTGGTTCCTCAAGTGGTGCATCAAGGACATAAGCCTTTTTCGAAGCCATGATGATAATCCTCAGATTACGGACCCAGTCCGCATTGTTACTTCCATCATCTTTTAGCTTAGCTTTCTCTAGGAAAACATTGTAATTTAGGGGAGCTATTACGCGAGCCATTGATCTACAACATTGTTTCCAAAGATATTTAGACTATGTTCATGATAATGAGTTCAATTAATCATATTACTAAATAACTCCCACTCAAATCAACATCCCTAAGGTTGTCTAAGTGTGACATTATCCAAATCCACCAACTCAAGCCCGATCATCACGTGAGATGAGGTGATTTCAATGGTGAACATCTACATGTTGATCATATCTACTATATGACTGAAGTTCGACCTTTCGGTATCCTCTTTTCCGAGGACATGTATGTACATGCTAGGCTCATCAAGTCTAACCCAGCTATTCTACATGTGTAAAACTGGCTTACACCCGTTATATGCGAACGAAGAGTCTATCCCACCCAATCATCACCAAGTGCTTTGAAATGATGAACTTTCTCAACGACACATACTGATACGTCCATTTTGCATCATGTTTTCACGTTGATATTTATCGCTTCTTGGGCTGTTATTTCACTTCACGGTACAATTCGTATGCCTTTTCTCTCTTATTTCGCAAGGTTTACATGAAGAGGGAGAATGCCGGCAACTGGAATTCTGGCCTGAAAGTGGAGCAAAGTTGAGATACCTATTCTGCGCAACTCCAAACGCCGTAAAAATCAACGAGGATTTTTTTCCAGATTTATCAAAAATACTGGGCCGAAGAAGTGCTAGAGGGGCGCCAGGGGGTGGCCATAAGCCTGCACGGTGCGGCCACCCCCCAGGCTGCGCCATGGGGGCTTGTGGGCACCCTGCTTGCCCACTTGCCCCCCTCTTTTGCTATATGAGGGGTTTCGTCCAGGAAGAAATCAGGAAGGAGATTTTTCGTGGATTCGCCGCCGCCACGAGGCGGAACTTGAGCAGAACCAATCTAGAGCTCCGGCAGGACGATCCTGCCGGGGAAACTTCCCTCCCTGAGGGGAAAATCGTCACCATCGTCATCACCAACACTCCTCTCATCGGAGTGGACTCGTCACCATCAACATCTTCATCAGCACCATCTCATCTCCAAACCCTAGTTCATCTCTTGTAACCAATCTCCGTCTCACGACTCCGATCGGTACTTGTAAGGTTGCTAGTAGTGTTGATTACTCTTTGTAGTTGATGCTAGTTGGATTGTTTGGTGGAAGAGTTTATGTTCAGATGCTTGATGCTACTCATTACCTCTCAGGTCATGAATATGATTATGCTTTATGAGTAGTTACTTTTGTTCCTAAGGACATGGGATAAGTCATGCTAATAGTAGTCATGTGAATTTGGTATTCGTCCGGTAATTTGATGTGTTGTATGTTGTTTTTCCTCTAGTGGTGTCATGTGAACGTCGACTACATAACACTTCACCATTATTTGGGCCTAGAGGAAGGCATTGGGAAGTAGTAAGTAGATGATGGGTTGCTAGAGTGAGAGAAGCTTAAACCCTAGTTTATGCGTTGCTTCGTAAGGGGCTGATTTGGATCCACTAGTTCAATGATATGGTTAGACTTTGTCTTAATTCTTCTTTCGTAGTTGCGGATGCTTGCGAGAGGGGTTAATCACAAGTGGGATTCTTGTCCAAGTAAGAGGGCTTTGATAACTGCACCTATTGTTCAACCACCTGATTGGAACTTGCCTTTTGAGATCATGTGTGATGCTAGTGATTATGCTGTTGGTGCTGTTCTAGGGCAAAGAGTCGATAAGAAGTTGAATGTTATTCACTACGCTAGTAAAACTCTAGACAGTGCCCAGAGAAACTATGCTACTACGAAGAAGGAATTATTAGCAGTCGTGTTTGCATGTGAAATGTTCAGGTCTTACATAGTTGATCCCAAAGTCACTATTCACACTGATCATGCTACTATTAAGTACCTCATGGAGAAGAAGGACGCTAAACCTAGACTTATCAGATGGGTTCTCTTGCTACAAGAATTTGATATGCACGTTGTCGATAGAAAGGGTGTTGATAACCCAGTAGAAGATAACTTGTCTAGGTTGGAGAACGTTCTTGATGACCCACAATCTATTGATGATAGCTTTCCCAATGAGCAATTGAATGTCATCAATGCTTCACGTAGTGCACCGTGGTATGCTGATTATGCAAACTATATCGTTGCTAAATATATACCACCTAGTTTCACGTACCAGCAAAAGAACAAATTCTTCTTTGACTTCAGACATTACTTCTGGGATGATCCTCACCTTTATAAGGAAGGAGTAGATGGTGTTATTAGACGTTGTGTACGTCAACATGAACAGGGAAAGATCCTACAGAAGTGTCACTCCGAGGCCTACAGAGTACACCATGCGGGAGATAGAACTGCACACAAGGTATAGCAATCAGGTTTCTATTGGCCCACTCTCTTCAAGGATGCCCGTAAGTTTGTCTTGTCTTGTGACTAATGTCAAAGAATAGGTAATATTAGCAAACGTCAGGAAATGCCTATGAACAATTCACTTGTCATTGAACCATTTGATGTCTGGGGCTTTGATTATATGGGACCTTTTCCCAAATCCAACGGGTATACTCATATCCTAGTTGCTGTTGATTACGTCACTAAGTGGGTAGAAGCTATCCCCACTAGTAGTGCTGATCACAACACCTCTATCAGGATGTTGAAAGAAGTTATCTTCCCTAGATTTGGAGTCCCTAGATATCTAATGACCGACGGTGGTTCACACTTCATTCATGGTGCTTTCTTTAAAACGCTTGCTAAGTACGATGTCAACCATAGAATTGTGTCTCCCTACCATCCTCAGTCCAGTGGTCAAGTAGAGCTAAGAAACAGAGAGATTAAACTAATTCTGCAAAAGACTATCAACTGGTCTAGGACGAATCGGTCTAAGAAGCTCGATGATGCACTGTGGGTTTATAGAGCTGCCTATAAGAATCCCATGGGCATGTCTTCGTACAAAATGGTGTACGGTAAAGCATGTCATTTACCTCTTGAGCTAGAGCATAAAGCTTATTGGGCAATCAAAGAGCTCAACTTGATTTCAAACTTGCCGGTGAGAAGAGGTTATTTGACATTAGCTCGCTTGATGACTGTAGAACTCATGCATATGAGAATGCTAAGTTGTTCAAAGAGAAGGTTAAGAGGTGGCATGATAAGAGGATACAAAAGCGTGAGTTCAATGTAGGTGATTATGTCTTGCTATATAATTCTCGTTTAAGATTCCTTGCAGGCAAGCTTCTCTCTAAATGGGAAGGTCCCTATGTTGTTGAGGAAGTATATCGTTCTGGTGCTATCAAGATCAACAACACGGAAGGTAATTGTCCGAGAGTTGTAAATGGGCAGAGAATCAAGCATTATATCTCAGGTACTCCCATAAATGTTGAAAGCAATATTATCAATACCATAACTCCAGAAGAATACCTAAGGGACATTTATCAGCCTGTTTCAGACTCCTAAAACGAAGAGGTATGTGATTCGGTAATAAAACAGAGTCCAAAACTTTTCTAGTAGGAAATTTTCTCCGTTTTGGAATATTTGAAAAAATACGAAAACTGAAAGTGCGCGAGGAGGCGACAAGCGTGCACGGCGCGGGCCCACCCCCTGGCTGCGCCGTGAGGGCTTGTGGCCACCTCTTGCGCCTCCCGGACTCTGTTTTCTTGCAGGGTACTCCTTCTGGTCTCGAAAAAATCATTATATATACTCCCGTTTGGTGTGACCTCTGCATCACGCAGATTTCCTCTGTTTTTTGTTTCGAGCCTGTTTTCTACCGTAGATCTAGGTCAAGATGTCTTCTCAGGAATCTGTGGGGGAGAACAATGTCCCTCGGGTCTATGGAGAAGTACATGCTAATCTAAAAAGGATGGAGGTCATGGAGGCTAAGGAAGGGCTACCTAAAGAAACCAAGGGCAAAGCTAAGGAGAAGAATCAGGCATGGGATGAAGTGCAATCTATGTTCAACAAGGAAGAAGTTGAAGAAGTGGATTTCCTCCAACCCTACGTCCACCTACTGTCTCCATCCTTGATTGAACTCTTGAGGTTTTGTGAAACAACTCGTGCCCGCAATACTTGTCTCACTCGTGAAGTTGTTTTGCTAGAAAAACATATCGCAGATCTCCATGGTATAAATCAAAGATTAATGGCCCTCTTGGAGTCAAAGATTGCAACAACTCCACCACCATCACTACCAAAGGAAGACAACTGAGCATTGGTATGGGCAATCCCCTTGGCTTGTGCCAAGCTTGGGGGAGTTGCCTCGGTATCGTATCACCATCACATCTTTTGCCTTTACCTTTGTTTTAGTTTTCCTTTTTCAGTTTTCTCTTTCTCTAGTAGATTAAATGTCTTAGTGTTTTAATCTTGAGTTTTGCTTTGTGTCACCCCCGATGTATTCGAGCTCGTGAGCCATATAATAAAGAGTGTCTTAGTTGAAGAGCTTTGGCTCTTGCCATGATCAAAAGAGTAAGAATAGAACAAAAGCATGAAAGATCATGTAATGATCTTATGGGAAGTGATGGCTTCACATATAAAAAGAATGTGGATTGAAACTTGGTGAGGGTAGGCAAAGTAGACTTTGGTCATTTGTTGCAATTAATAGGAAGTGATAAAGAAGGAGAGGTTCACATATAAATATATCATCTCTGACACCATCTATGATTGTGAAGACTCACTAAGCTATTGCATGCCTAGAAGTAGATATTGGACAAGGAAGACAACATAATGAATTGTGTTTGCTTGGTTCCGAACAATGTTATATGATTACAGATCCCTTAGCATGTGACGATTGCTTCCACGTCACATTAGCCAAACCTCCCGCACCAAGTAGAGATACTACTTGTGCATCCATAAACCACCAACCCAGTTTTGCCATGTGAGTCCACCATACCTACCTATGGATTGAATAAGATCCCTCAAGTAAGTTGTCATCGGTGCAAGCAATAAAAATTGCTCTCTAATATGTATGATCTATTAGTGTGTGGAAAATAAACTTTGTACGAACCTGTGATGAGGAAGACATAAAAGCGACAGACTGCATAATAAAGTTCTTTATCACAGGGGGCAATATAAAGTGACGTTCCTCCGCACTAAGAGGACATGCATCAAAACCTCAAAAGTGCATGACAACCTCTGCTTCCCTCTGCGAAGGGCCTATCTTGTACCTTTACTTTTTGCCCTTGAAAGAGTCATGGTGATCTTCAACAATTCCTTATTTCGCCTTCATCTTCGCTAACGTCATATGCTTGGGAATGATCTATACTCATATGTTAACTTGGAAGTAAGTATTCATGAATTATTATTGTTGACATTACCCTTGAGGTAAGCAGTTGGGAGGCAAAACTATAAGCCCTTATCTTTCTCTGTGTCCAGCTGAAACTTTGATCTCATGAGTACCAAGTGAGTTGAAGCAATTGTAGAGAACGAAAGAATGATTGAGTATGTGGATTTTCTTTACAAGCTCTTATTTGACTCTTTCTAATGTTGTGATAAATCGCAATTGCTTCCACGACTAAAGGGTATCGGTTGTTACTTCTCGGTAAGGTTCTTGATCCATGCTTTACTTTGTGAAGGAATTATCACTTTAGCATGAGAGATTATATGTTGGTATTGTTGTTTTGATCATGATCATGATGCATGCATGTTCGTATCTTGTTTCGTCGACACCTCTCTCCCTAAACATGTTGACATATTTATTGAGCTAGGCTTTTGCTTGAGGACAAGCGAGGTCTAAGATTGGGGGAGTTGATACGTCCATTTTGCATCATGTTTTCAAGTTGATATTTATCGCTTCTTGGGGCTATTATTTCACTTCACGGTACAATTCTTATGCCTTTTCTCTCTTATTTTTCAAGGTTTACATGAAGAGGGAGAATGTCAGCAACTGGAATTCTAGCCTGAAAGTGGAGCAAAGTTGAGATACCTATTCTGCGCAACTCCAAACGCCGTAAAAATCAACGAGGATTTTTTTCTAGATTTATCAAAAATACCGGGACGAAGAAGTGCCAGAGGGGCGCTAGGGGGTGACCAGAAGCCTGCACGGCGCGGCCACCCCCCCAGGTCGCGCCATGGGGGCCTGTGGGCACCCTGCTGGTCCACTTGCCCCCCTCTTTTGCTATATGAGGGGTTTCGTCCAGGAAGAAATCAGGAAGGAGATTTTTCATGGATTCGCCGCCGCCACGAGGCAGAACTTGAGCAGAACCAATCTAGAGCTCCGGCAGGACGATCCTGCCGGGGAAACTTCCCTCCCTGAGGGGAAAATCGTCACCATCGTCATCACCAACACTCCTCTCATCGGAGTGGACTCGTCATCATCAACATCTTCATCAGCACCATCTCATCTCCAAACCCTAGTTCATCTCTTGTAACCAATCTCCGTCTCACGACTCCGATCGGTACTTGTAAGGTTGCTAGTAGTGTTGATTACTCTTTGTAGTTGATGCTAGTTGGATTGTTTGGTGGAAGAGTTTATGTTCAGATCCTTGATGCTACTCATTACCTCTCTGGTCATGAATATGATTATGCTTTGTGAGTAGTTACTTTTGTTCTTGAGGACATGGGATAAGTCATGCTAATAGTAGTCATGTGAATTTGGTATTCGTTCGGTAATTTGATGTGTTGTATGTTGTTTTTCCTCTAGTGGTGTTATGTGAATGTCGACTACATAACGCGTCACCATTATTTGGGCCTAGAGGAAGGCATTGGGAAGTAGTAAGTAGATGATGGGTTGCTAGAGTGACAGAAGCTTAAACCCTAGTTTATGCGTTGCTTCATAAGGGGCTGATTGGGATCCACTAGTTTAATGCTATGGTTAGACTTTGTCTTAATTCTTCTTTCGTAGTTGCGGATGCTTGCGAGAGGGGTTAATCATAAGTGGGATGCTTGTCCAAGAAAGGGCAGTACCCAAGCGCCGGTCCACCCACATATCAAACGATCAAAGTAACGAACGCGAATCATATGAACATGATGAAAACTAGCATGACAGATTCCCGTGTGTCCTCGGGAGCGTTTTCCCTCCTATAAGACTTTGTCCAGGCTTGTCCCTTGCTACAAAAGGGATAGGGGCACTTTTCTGCATCGTTTCTACTTTTGTTACTTGTTGCTTGCTACGAATCATCTCAACACACAATTACTTGTTACCGACAATTTCAGTGCCTGTAGATTTTGCCTTACTGAAAACCACTTGTCAGATCCTTCTGCTCCTTGTTGGGTTCGACACTCTTACTTATCGAAAGGACTACGATTGATCCCTATACTTGTGGGTCATCACATACTTGTGGAGAACACAATTTTATCTTGAAATTTTTGTGAGGAATCATCTTAAAATTCTACCATCATCCTAAGAAAAATAAGATGCATAAAAGATAAACATCACATGCAAATCATATGAGTGACAAGATATGGTCATCATCATGTTGTGATTTTGATCTCCATCTCCAAAGCAGTGGCATGATCCCCATCGTCACCGGCATGACACCATGATCTCCGTCATCTTGTCGCCATGTGGTTGTCACGCCAACTATTGCTAACTCAAAGCAATAAAGTAAAGAAAATGGCACAAATAAATTAAAGATAACCATATTCCTCTGGCCGATTGTCGTACTCATCGACATGAAAGTCATGATAAGTATAAAAAACATGATCATCTCATACATCACATATATCAAATCACGTCTTTGGCCATGTCATATCGCCTCATGCCCTGTAAAAACAAGTTAAATGTCCTCTATTTTGCTGTTGCAAGTTTTACATGGCTGCTATTGGGAACTAGCAAGAATCAAGTTGCTATTTAACCTTCTACAAGACCGCCTTTGTGAAATCCGATTCAATTAAAGTGGGAGAGACACACACCCGCCAGCCACTTTTATGCAACGAAGTTACATATAAGTTGGTGGAACCCATCTCTTGTGCGAGGACAAGTAAGATTGGTCCAAGTCTCTTCATCCCACAATACAGACGAATCAAAATAATACTAAGGAAGTAGGTAATATGAACATCAACACCCACAAACACTTTGTGTTCTACTCGTGCATATCATCTACGTATAGACCTAGCTCACGATCCCACTGTTGGGGAACATTGCATCGGGAAAAATTCCTACAAACACCCAAGATCAATCTATGGAGATGCATAGCTACGAGAGAAAGAGTGTATCTACATACCCTTGTAGATTTGTAAGTGGAAGCATTAAGAAACGCGGTTGATGTAGTCATACGTCTTCGTGATCCAATCACAATCCGTCCCGATCTAGCGCCGAACGGATGACACATTCGCGTTCAACACATGTACAGCTCGATGAAGCCTCCGCCTCCTCAATCTAGCAAGAGAGAGTGAATTAGTAGATGAGTTCTCCAGTAGCACGATGGTGTGGTGACGATAGTGGGGGTGCAATCTTAGCACGCTTCGCCAAGCTCTGTCACAAACACGAACAAAGGAGAAAACAATCTAGAGACAGCGAGGGATGCACCAAAGGCTTGGTGTGTTGCTGCCCTCCCTCTCCTCCCATATATATAGGGGGAGGAGTGGAGGTGTCCAGCCCTAGGGCTGCCTCTAAGAGGAGGGGTGGTGGCCTAGGAGGTGGCTTGCCACCCAAGTTAGGGTGGCGTTACCCGTAGGATTGGCCCTCCACCAGCCCTAGCCATATGGGCCTAGGTGGGGAGGGGCGCCCAGCGCACCAGGGGCTGATGTGCACCCTTATCACACCATGTGGTCCGTCCATGGTAGGTGGGCCCCTTCCGGTGGACCCCGGACCCCTTCTAACACTCCTGATGCTCTATCGATGATGCCCGAATTCTTTCCGATGACCAAAATGGAACCATGTATATATCATCCTTTATGTCCAGACCATTCTGAAGCTCCTCATCAGGTCCAAGATCTCATTTTGGACTCCGAATAACATTCGGTTACCAACATATATAACTCAATAATAATGTATCATCATTGAACGTTAAGTATGTAGACCGCATTGGTTTGAGAACTATATAGACATGACCAAGACACCTCTACGGTCAATAACCAATAGCGGGCCATAGATTCCCACATTGGTTCCTACATATGCCACAAAGATCTTTATCGGTCAAACAACGATGCCAAGGATTCAATCAATCACGTATGTCGTTCCGTTTGTCCAGCGGTATGTTACTTGCGCGAGATTCGATCGTTGGTATCTCCATTCCGAGTTCAATATCGTTATGGACAAGTCCCTTTACTTGTTTTGTAATACAAGATCCCAGGATTAATTCCTTAGTCACATTTCTTGCAAGCTTCTTATGATGTTGTATTACCAAGAGGGCCCAGAGATACCTCTACATCATACGGAATGACAAATCCCAGTCTCGATACATGATAACCCAACACACACACTCGGAGATACCTGTAGAGCATCTTTATGATCACCCAGTTATGAAGCAATGTTTGATACACACAAGGCATTCATCCGGTGTTAGGGAGTTGCATGATCTCATGGACTTAGGAACATATACTTGACATGTAGAAAGAAGTAGCAATAAACTTAATGATACTATCAAATGCTATGCTTACAGTTGGGTCTTGTCCATCACATCTTTCTCCTAATGACGTGGTCCCATTATTAAATGACAACTGATGTCTACGGTTAGGAAGCCTTAACCATCTTTGATCAACGAGATAGTCTAGTTGAGGCTCAATATGGACACGGTGTTGTCTATGTATCCACACATGTACCTGAGTTTCCAATCAATACAATTATAACATGGCTAATAAACGATTATCATGAACAATTAAATATGATAATAACTACTTTATTATTTCCTCTAGGGCATACCTCCAACAGTTAGTGCGAGTGAACCTAACAAACACTTCACCATTTTGACATTTGAACAAGTTATAGTTGGAGTCAGAAGATTCATAAATTATGATAGGATTAGCACAGTTAAAGCTAGATAGTGTGGATGGAACAATTGAGGGGCCCTTTGGACGAATCCATGTGGTTTTGGGGTAATTCTCACGCTTCCAATAAGATCGAACAACATTGATTTTTCTTTCGAAATGAACACCCTCTTTCTTAGGCTTTTTGTTCAAGATTGTCTTCTTGAGGACATCGCGCAAGATCGGATGTCCCTTCAGACTTTTGTACATGCCTATTTCATAGAATGTCTTCAACTTGTCATTGTCATCAGCGATAGCAATGATTTCCTCAAATGAGGGGTTAGATACCACAGTTACAGTCGAAGATATTGCATTTTTAGAAGCATTTGAACATTGTGCAATTGAATCATTAGCTTCACAAGCAAGGCATTTTAAGTATGGAGCATCAAATTCATCTTGAGTGGTACTGATCTACTCAGCTGAGAGTGAGTCATTTTCCTTGCAAAGATCCTCACAATCCTCTTTCAACTTCTCAAGATCTTGTTTTCTTTGAACATATTCGTAAGAAAGCTTCTCATCATCACTTGAGAGAGTATCATGACAATTTTGGAGATCCTCAAACCTTGAAAGAAGATCACGCATGTCTTCTGGCATAGTTTCGTTCATACTGATCTCATCACGCAACAGGTCATCGCTTTTCCCCACACATTTTTTCATCTTCTCCATAGCATTTTGTTGCTTAGTATAAATTTTGAAAAGTTTGGAATAGCTAGGTCTCAAGTAATCATCAGATTCAGCTTCGCTATTAAAGTCATGGCATGAAGATTTTGAGCATACCTTGGAGCCTTTTGCCATGAATTAGTAGGCTAGAGCATAGTCGTCGTCACTGGCTTTAGTGTTGATGAGGATGCCATTTTCTTCGGTGTCGAAGATAGATGAAGCAACGAATGAAGAAGCCATATCCAAACCATCAACTTCAGAATAAGAACCCCCCCTTTGATTCCTCTTCAACTTCAGACTCAGATTCAGCGTCTGAATCCATCTCCTTGCCAATCAAAGCATGAGCTTTGCTAGAGGATCTCTTCTTATACGAAGAAGACTTGGATTAAGACTTGTGATGATTTTTTTCTTGTCATCAGAATCATAGTCATTTCTCTTCTTCTTTGATTCCTTCTCTCATCAAGGACAATCAACGATGAAGTGGCCTACTTTCTTGCACTTGTGACAAGATTCTGATACGTCCATTTTGCATCATGTTCTTCTACTGTTATTTATAGTGTTTTTATGCATTATATCACACTATGGAGTAATTCTAATGCCTTTTCTCTCATAATATGCAAGGTTTACACCAAGAGGGAGAATGTCGGCAGATGGAATTCTAGACCTGAAAAAGATATGTCACAGATACCTATTCTACACATCTCCCAATGGGCTGAAACTCCACACAGAATTTTGATGGAATAAATAGAAAATACTGGAAGAAGTACTAGAGCGGCTGCCAGGTGGCCACTAGGCACCAGGGCATGCCAGTTGTAGTCTACTACACAACTTGTTCATGCAAACTCGTGTTGGACCTCCAAGCACAGAGTTTTGTAGGAAAATAGCAAATTTCCCTCAAGTGGATGGCCTAAGGTTTATCAATCTGTGGGAGGCATAGGATGAAGATGGTCACTCTCAAACAACCCTGCAACCAAATAATAAAAAAGTCTCTTGTGTTCCCAAAACACCAAATACAGTGGTAAATTGTATAGGTGCACTAGTTCGGCGAAGAGATGGTGACACAAGCGTAGTAATGATTGTAGATATTGATTTTTATAATCTGAATAAATAAAAACAGAAAGGTAGCAAGTAGTAAAAGTGAGCATAAACAATATTGCAATGCTTGAAAATGAGGCCTATGGTCCGTACTTTTGCTAGTGCAATCTCTCAACAATGCTAATATAATTGGATCACATAACAATCCCTCAACATGCGATGACAAGTCACTCCAAAGTTCCAATCTAGCGGACAACATAAGAAGAAATTGTTTGTATGGTACGAAACCACCTCAAAGTTATTCTTTCCGATCAATCTTTCCAAGAGTTCATACTAGGATAACAAGTTATCCTTTCTGATCGATCTATTCAAGAGTTCGTACTAAAATAACACCATAAAAATTCAAATTCATAATACTCAATCCAACACAAAGAACTTCAAGGAGCACACTGTCGTTGTAAAAACCGGCAGATCTCGGATAGGGGGTCCCAAACTGTGGACCTTGGATCGATTGGTTACAGGAGACAAATGGGACAGTGTTTTACACAGGTTCGGGCCCTCTTGAGGAGGTAAACCCTACGTCCTCCTCGATTATATTGATGGAGTATGAGGATTACAGAGTTGATCTATCTGGAGATCGTATGAGATAAACCCTAGATGAATCAACATGTCCATGAGGATGAAAACCTACTAGTTTATATAGACACCGGGGGTCCCTAGGGTTACATACAACTAACCTCGGCCATGGGTAAACTTGCTAATCTAGCCTACCCATCTTGGATGACAAGCCAACTTTTAGAGCTTTCCTACTTGGTCACGATATCGCCGTGCAATCCGGTCGTCAACAATGCGACCCATTAGGTTGGCCCATAAACAACAGTCCAACCACCTGAGGACCCCTTAATCCCGTACTCCCTCAGTAGCCCCCAAACTAGCATCTAATCCCGATCTAAATGGTCTTAAGCAGCTCTAGAGTAATCATCTTGAGAGGCGAGTTCCCCTCATGTTCGACTATTTTCAAAGTTAATGCTCTGGTGATATCATGCCTTTAAAACATGCACTGGTTAATCAGCAGGCCAGAAGGCCTGAGTATGAACAGTCCCTTAACTGAAAACCTTTCTGACGAAAGGTAGCAACAACCAGTTATGAAAAAAAACCCGATTTGTGGTTCGAGACCGCTTTCTCACACACACATCTTGTCAATCGTGGAGATCGTGCCCTGCATTTGAGGGTATATGGATAATGGTCTGGGTAACCCCACCCGCGTTCATCTACGCAGTCGTTTCGGGAAGTGGCTGGGCCTATGACATAGTAAACAGGAACCCTTAGCCCAACGCTCCCCATAAAAGGGGAAAAGATCCATAGAGTATCCACATGCATTCCAGACTCGACCTTCTCCCATCCTAGGTTCCAAGAGCCCAGATCCGCTTCACCTTCCGTCCGTTCCCCTCTGTCCTCCCCTAATCCCAGCCATGGCCGGATGAGGTTCCCATGACAAGTGGGAGCTCTCGTGCATATCTGAGAAGGACATCTAGGAGCTGAAGGAGGCCGTCTATCTCTCACCGGATATCACTCACCGTGCGCCAGAGGAAGGTCAGGTGGTGCCAAGACCAAGGCCGAGTGAAAGAATCGTGTTTTTCCCCACTTCATATGGGTACTTGGTTTCCCACTCCACCCCTTTGTCAGGGGTCTAATGTTGTATTACGGTTTATATTTTCATGATCTTCCCCCAAACTCCTTCATGCACATTTCTTATTTTATCCTTGTGTGCGAGGCCTTCCTGCAGGATCACCCGGACTTAGGTTTATATATCAAGACCTTCATTATGAAGCCAGAATCAGTCAGCGGGAAACATGCTGACTGCGACGGAGCTGTGATCAGCAAGCTTCCCCGAGTTGAATGGTAGAGGGCACCTTCATCGACACCATCAAAGCAAGGCAGAAGGAATGGTTCTACATCACCAAGACTCGGGAGGTGGGATGGCTGGCTCTCATCGAGTTTAGATCTGGACCCCTGATAGGCTAACCTCGTGGGTGAAAATGGGCCTCGATTGGGGGTTGTCCAAGGAGATGGACGCACTACAGAAGCGTGTCAAGCAGATGATGAAGAAGAATGTTGAGCTAACCAACGTAGTTCAAGTTATGTTGTGTCGCCGCATCCTTGCGTGCCAGCGTAGGGACACTCCGATGTGGTCCTACAAGCTCAGTGATCCTGGCGTGGTGAAACAGTTCTTCCACATCACCCTTGAGAAGTTGTGGAACGTGTTATTCAAACCTCAACAAGAGTGGCCAGCTGAGGAAGAAGACATCAGCTTGGATGCCGCTAACCCCCCTTTGGAGGTATGATCAAGCCTCCTGTTATTAAAGCATTTTTACTTTATCAAAGTTCTTATCCTGTTCCCCCACTATCTCTACAGGGCTGGCTGGAAAAAGCCAAGTAAATAGATAGCCCATCCCCCTCGCCCGAGGAACCTAGGTCACATTTGCTTACCGCGATGCTGGTGGTGGTGCCGTACACGGCGCCGGATAGAAAGTACAAGAAGGATGAGGAGACCCGCGGGGGTATCCATTGAAGGGGTCCTCGAGATAGTACGTCCAGGGAGACCCATGCTCCCTCCTTCTTTGATTAGGAGGAGGAAGACGATGGAGGGGAACAAGACTCCCTCCAAACAAGGAAGAGGTCGGCGCTAGAGGACGAAGGAGGACTTGCCTCCCCAGGCCCCGAAGAAACCTTGCAGAGGCAAGATAGTCATGTTCGACGACAGCCTAGATTATGAGGAGGACTCCGAGACCTTTGAGAGGATTCCCCGAAGGACCCCAAGGGTCAAGCCCCGGCCCAAAGGTATGGAATCCGACTTGTATTTAACGATTTACATCGAGTTTTCCTTGTTAATCATATATGCTTTTTTTACCAACACAACCCTGCCCGAGACCTCCCGATGGATCATGTTTCGGGGGTTTCACTACCATGTGAACTATCCGAGAGCGGAAATGCATATCGCACTACTCTTCCTCCATCGGATGAGGCTGCAGAGGAGATGTCCATCCATGCCCCTCTGAGCATGGGGGACGAGGTGGTGATGGCCGAAGTAAACTCTTCGTCCGCCAAAGATCGGGAGGTTCCGACCAAGGTTTGTGCCTCGGTCACCGAAGACCAGGATGTCCCAGCCGAGGTTCATGCCTTGGTCACAGGGACCCAGGAAGTTGATCCCCTCTTAATGAGGGGAGGAGGGGACTTGGGCTTGTCCGGACTTAGTCCGGATATAGCTCCAAGCATTTCTCCTCCTCCGGCGTCTTCACCGTTGCCTTCTACGCCACCTGTGTCAAGATAGACCATCGCCGAATGGCCCACAAGGATGGCAGTGGCCCTATCCAACGCGTCCATCGGTGATGAACATCGCATCCTTATGGGTGCAGTTCTGGAAAACATTCAGTCCGTTGATAGCGGACTAAAGGGAGCCTTCGATAGCTTGTTCACAGGCTTAAAGGTAAAACGATTAGTGTTTATTTTTATTTATAAGGTTTTCATATGCCTTATATGTATAATAGCTCCCCGAGCCATGGGTGAGTTGAAAAACTTGCCCGTGGCTCGAGATAATGCACCAACTTTGAGCAAATTCGGTCCAGGGGACAATTATAGCTCAGCAGGGTACTTTGGCCAAATGACCAAATCCTCTTGACCCAGTCCTGTTGACATGGATGCTTATAAAACCCTTGTCTGACTATTGTAGGCGTCGTCCTCGGCTGTGGCTACCAATGCCCTAGAATTAGCCGAGCTGAACGGGAAACTCCACGTTTTCAATGAAGAGCTTAGTCGACTGAATAGTTGGCTAGACGAGAAGCAATGTAAGCAAACACACGCCATTAATACTTTTATAGTAATTGAATAGTTTGGTACTATCTGGCAATTATACATGACATCGTGATTCCGATTATGTCAACAACCATGGTGCTGGAGTTGGAGAAACTCCGGGCCAAATTGGAGAAGGCCAAGCAGGAGGTTGCCACTCAAAAGATGGTGGCGGAGAAAACCGCCACCGGGCTGAACTTGCTGAAGGTCGAAAGCAGCGGGCACAAGGCTAGAGTGGCCAAAGTGCAGCAGGAGCTATAGGATGCGATTGCTAAACATGAGGCCTTAGAACAAAAGTTCGAGGAACATGCATCCGAGCTCTCCAAGTTGTTTTCCACGCTTGAATCGGAGCGGGTGGAGAGGCGCTTCTTTGAGGAAGAAGTGCGCCAGGTCAAGAAGATTGCGGATGGTAAGCCATACTTACTCAAAGTGTCTTTGGTGGAAACAAATTTGAATTTCTTTACGGCTATGGCATTCCCCAAGCGCCTTTATGGACCTCCCGCAGAGTGCGGCACGAAAGGTCAAGCACTACGTTGTCCATGATGGGGACACCGAGGAGAGACTTTTTTGGGGAAAGTTTGAAGCTCCCAAAGCCAACCCCTTATTTTCAATCAAATGACGTAGCTTATGGAACTGCACGGGATGGCGGAGCTGGTCATGAAGGACCTCTGCGTCCAGTTGTGGCCTACTGAGCCTCTGCCGGGTAGTTACTTCGGCTTAGGTCAGAAATTGTACGACGTTGCGCCTCGTTTCGAAGTCCTAAAGTGCTCCATGTGCATGGAGGGAGCTTGGATGGCCTTTGTGAGGATAATTATGCACTGGCCAGGAGTGAAGCCCTGAACAATGGCAACTGCGCCTTCGCCTCCTAGGAAAGAGCATAGGCAACCACAACTCTATTTGTTTTTCGCGATGGAGGGAGCTCGAGTGATCGAAACCCAATGCCCCTAATATGTAAGTTATGACTAGGGATGTTGTATCGTGCCTAGGAACAATCTTTTACTATGAAACTTGTCCGATGTAATGCACTTTGCAGTATTTTTTGTTCCTGTTTTGGCTATTTAATCTGAAAGTTTCCAGCCATCGGCTTCAAGCCCCATGTAGATGCTACAAAGGGTGTTTCGACATACGCATTGTGACTCTTAGCCGATGTAACGGTGCCCGAGGGCGGTAGTGCATCAAGGAAACGGGGCAATTGGGCTATTCAGCTTTAGTGCTTTCACTTAGCCAAAGGAGCTTGAATGCAAGGGCTAGCCCCCAGTTTTGTGTGGTAGTCGGATGAACCGAATTTTTCGAATTGTTATCACCAGGTTTGCAAAAGGTACAAAACTCTTCATATAACACGGAATCAAACCTCTATTGGTCTTTAGTTTTTAACTCAGATTGTAGACCGATTCTCGCTTATTATGACAGTCAGTTTTCGGCCTTCTCCACTGAGGTATTTTTGGCCAGGACAGCTGGGAATACAATCGCACTGGTTCCCCCTTTACCCCTTTAGCCGAACTAGCAGAACATAAGGGGGTAAGAACAGGAGCAGGGCAACCCAACTATTGACCCAAGACATAATTCGGAACTGATGCATACAAAGCAATATTCAAGAAACCAAACACTCGAAAAAAGTAGTGACGAGATGATACTCGGGGCAATTTTAATACAAGCCCCCGGACTATTGGACGATCGCACTCGATACTTGTTAAACAAATCTACCCTTCGGCGCCGATGAGCGAAGATGCATACAAAAATAAAAAATGATGTGAAATCGTATGTGAATAATATTTATTATAATTCATGAGGCCACGACAATTGTTACAGGGAACTAGTGTTCGAGTCATCTTATTTCAAGGCGACCTTTTCTCCATGGCTTATCATGGGTCACAGGACGTTAGCCCTGCTTCTAGTTGCGCGGTTTCTCCTATGCTTCTCAGGGAGGAGGGGTAGTGTCCTCTAAAGGTTGCTTTATTGTTAGCAGGCGGACCTTGAGTAGGGGGTCTTGAGAAGCTGTCGTGCTATAGGTGAGCTTGGCACTCGAGAGAGTCTTAACGACATCTCGTTTTTGTTTGCAAAGACATGCGATCCATAGTTCAGCCGAGCCGAGCATATGGTCCTTGCTTGTGGTTCCCCACAGCTGCCTATGGTATTTTGAGAACGAATTTCTGTCTAAAATGGACATACCTAATGGGTGACCGGGATGTGCTATTGGGGGCGTATCACTATTTGTTTTGGCCCGGAGACTCCTCTTGGGTTTCCAATTGAGATCACGTTCGCTTGCCCGCTTGTCATGCCTCGATGACCAGCTTTGTCGGCGATGCTAGGTCGACACCTATGGGGATCAACGTGATACCCTTTTGATCGTAGGGCGGGCAAAGACAACGTCAAGAGAAGATCTAACAATAAACACCCGGCAAGCCTTTTTTACCCAGGTTCGGGCCACTTACGCGTAAAACCCTACGTCCTGCTCTTCTGAACGTATTAAGCATTCTTCGTTGTTTGTTACAGTGATGGTAACAGTCTTCTTAGCCAATCTCCAAAAGGTCTAACCCCTTGTGAATGAGCTAAGGGCCTCCTTTTATAGGCAAAGGGGTCACCTACAGTGCTCGATGGTAGGTTCACGAGATGTTACAGTGAACCTAGAGTGGCGCTTATCCATCTACCACTGTCAGGTACATTAAATGCAGGTTTTGTCCTTGTCAGCTAAGTGTTGGTGAAGACATGTGTCCAGGTGTTTCGACACCTGGACGCCCCGCTGGCGCATGCGGAATGCGCTGGAACTCAGGGGGTGGTGGCACTATGGCAAGGGCGGTCGCCCTCTAGTGCCTTGCCACGTCATCCCAACAAGGGTTCTTGCCGGGGCCTTGGTGCTTTGTCCCGGAAAGGGAGCTTGCTGGGGGCTTCGGTTGTCTTCCCGATGAGGGATGTCTTGCTGGGGTCTTGTGCTTGGTGTGTTCATCTCGTCCATCAAACGGACGGGGCCTTGGATATCTTGGGGGTGCGTATTGTCTGGACTCTACTATGCCCTGCTGTCAGGGGCTCTTTGCGCCTGTAGCGACCCGACTATAACGAGTCAAGCCTCTGTGTATCTATGCCATCCCTGGATCAGTATGCTGGCACACATAGTACATCAATGTATATATCAAAGTGCAATCACATGTAAATAGCGTAAAACTGATTTATACCTTAAATATCTCAGCGGAAGCAGTCAAGGGAGTGGAGTCCCAATAAACACCAACGGCAAGTTGAGTGTAGACCGTAACCCTGAATCGTACTCTTACTCGTCGAAGAAAATATCTGCAACATAAGACGTTGCAGCCGTGTAGGTCAGCATATTGAATATGCCGACAAGTCATCAAAGAGAGGGGTAAAAATAATAATCAACTATCTCCACATGCATTTTTGGCAGGTGGGGCTATAAGTTTTGCATAAAGCCAATTTTCTCCTATAACAAGAGGGCTGGAAGCAAAATATTACTACATTGTTTGTTGTTAACGAGATGGTTCCGCCAACCAATCCTCGTACCCATGTTGTCAATAATACCCACATCAATATTATTATTTGTGTTGAGAATTTCAGATAACTTCAGTTCCTTTGGCTCAAGTTTTCCATGACCGTGGACACGGCTAATCGATTTAGTTTGAGTACTCTTCAGAGTTTTGCACACGTTCCCCACAAGATTTGATCGCCTCCGTGTATGTCCTCGCACTTCAGGGTGTTTGAAGACCGGATGATCAAAAACATGGTCTTTCAACGGGTCCCTCTGAATCCCTGTCGGTGCCCATCCATTCCTACCGTTCTTCTACATCTGCTAGCACCGCCTGTCCAGAGTCGCCGCGTTGTCCAAGCAAGCCAGAGCCCATAATGACTTGTGGCTGTGCAGGTAAGCCTTGGGTCTTGAAAATATCCGTCCGACTCTTTGAGCATGGGTGAAGCTTTCCGCAGGATGTCATGGCCTCTCCAGCATCCCGGGTCATCCACTCGGTTCTCCAGGGAGCCGATCAACCGTCCTTCACCCAGAGTTGCATTGCGTCCGAGGTCTTGAAAATCTTGTCTTAACCGGTCTTGATTATTTAATCAACCTTGCATCACTCGTGTTATGCACTCAATCAAAATCCTGTCTACTCAAGCATAGCAATATGAAATTTGTCGTCCCAGGGCCAAGTATCGGGGTTGTTGTGTGCCTACCACATGATACTACAACCTTTACTAAAATTTCCAAGTACCTAAGCAGCATGCAATTGGGCATAGGATGGTAGAACTACGATGCATAAAGCATAGGTGATAGTATGATCAAAATGACTTGCCTGGTATTACTTGATGAAGATAGTCGCTCTCAAAATCCTGATAATTCTACTCGCCACACTCCGAGCAATCTATCGTAAATGAATAGCATTCAATAAACATTCGTGCCAAAAAGGAAGAACCAAGAGAACATAAGAACAAAGCATGTCTTGGTGCAAAATAACAACGTACTAAGGTTTAATAAAAAGGTCCTAAGTGTGTTGTAAAGTGAAGGTGCATGAATGAGATCAAAAGAGGTAATGGACGATGAACTATTGCTATATAAGCTCGACTTGCATACACTATGGGATATGATAAAAAACATTGGGAGAACAAAATGAATGTTGTTTGACAAATAGTATAAGGCATAAGAATTTATTTGTAGAAAGAATTTCTTGAAATGGAGCACTACAACGCAAGTTATAGAGAATTGAGGTATGAATTGAATTTGCATTCAAAAGGTCAAGAGAAGTTGAACTGAAGTACGATGGTTACGTATAAAAATATATGACATGAGTGTTTAGGGGTAAAAGGAATCAATTGAAAAGGTGGTACGATTTGCAAGATAAGATCAAATGAATGTTCGAATACAAATTTGAATCGCTCAAATTTTTAAGGTTCAAAGGTCGAAACTATTGATGCTACTGGATATAGGAGATCAATATGAGCGTGCAGAAAAAAGAATTACTAGATTTGAACTAGCGGATCAAAAGATACAAATACGTCGATATAACATTGAATCGACTTAGAACGATGTGAACAGTTTTGGGCATTAATAGATAAATCTGATTTGATCAAAATTATAATTTGAAAAGTTAAAATTAATGATACACACAGGAAGATTACTTTGATACGAATCCGACGCAATTGAATTCATCTAAAACGGAGCTACGGATAAAAAGATATGATCAAAAGAAGTTTGAATATGAATATGAACAAATTTCAAAATTTGAAAATTTCGAAAAGTTGATATGACAGGTTCACAGGATAGGTGGGATCAAGACGAAACTCTAGGCGTTGGTTTCATCTAATTCGGATAAACGAGTAAAAAGTTATGGCTATTTGAAAAATCAGGGCCAAGCTGTTTTACGGAATAAAAGTGCTACGTCTAAAAGAATTCTAGTACTAATGTGGAAATACGAAGACTAATTAATATATCTAATTACTCTACCGTATACTAGTGTAGGAATACTAGTCTAGAAATAATAAACTACGGGAGTATAAAAAAATACGAAGAGAAATACTTTTAGAATGCAGAGTAAGAATTAATTCCAATGAGGAGACGACGTCGAGAAATCCCGCCGAACAGAAGAAAAAAATATTTTTATTTAATATATCTAGTTAAACCAAAAGATTGATTTAACCCGAAATAGATGATTTTTTGGATGCTCCTATGGATCTATATTTATAGGTGAAAGGGAGGTATAATGGTCCATAGATAGGCAATGTGGGACTAAACATATACGTAAAGAGGAGAAAATAGAAAAAAAAGAGAAGAAGGGCCACATGGGCAAAAAAAACTTTGGCCAGCCGCATGAGCAGTTACGGCCAGCCGTGGCATTTTTTTTTTTTTGTGAGCGAACAGTTTTTTTTTTGAAACAAAGAAGAAAAAACGTATAAATGAAAAAGAGAGAACATTTTATATAGGCATATTATATATCAAAATTTTCAGAATAAAATTTTCTAAAACATGAACATATTTTCAAAACCAAAAAAATACTTTTTTGAAAAATTATTTTTTTGCAATAACTTTAAAATGAAAAGGAATTTGAATTTCAAATAAATTGCAAATACTTAAAATTTGAATCAAGACATTGTCTCTGATTTTGGAGTGTCATTTTCCTCCTCTCGTTTGATTTTTTTTTAGTCAAAGGGTTTTGAAAATATTCAAACTCAAAATTGAAAAGGGATTCAAAATAGAAAATTTTGGGAAAGTCATTTTATTCCCTTTCATTTTTTTGAGAAGTTTCAAATTCCACTCAAGTTTCAATCACTCAAACAAACAAACAAACAAACAATCTAATAATTATATTAACATTCCAAAATTTATAATTTTGGGATGTTACAAACTACCACACTTAAAATGAATCTCGTCCTCGAGATTCGAAGAGGCTAGAAAGAAAAGGTTATGGTTTGGGGGGTCTTCTAACAAATATAGTCTCCTGCAAAGTGGGGTGCTACCACACTTAAAATGAGAGTTACTGGTCGCTAACGTTTTTAACAATCCTCTGGGGTCTTGGCATCTCGCTCGTCACATTCTTCATGGTAACTTCTTTGGTGAAGTTCTTCCATTATATTCATAATGTTTCCATCAAAATCGAGGGTTCTTCTGTTGACATAAGATTCTTCCGTCACTGGGTCTTCTTAACTGACAAGTCTCGTGACCATTCTAAATAACCTATCGATGATTCTCATGGTGGTCTACCATTTGTGGTTATCCTGCAGAGAGAAGCGTCTTGGCTTCACCCTCACCGTAAAATGTCCGACGCGTGACAACGATTGCCATGTACATGGGGCTTTCATCATATCATTCTAAGGCTTAAACAAAAGCTTCAAAGAACGTCGTCTCTCACTATGGGTAAGTCTCTCAGATTTACCATTCCGAATAGCAAGAGAATGATAATAATAAGTCGTCATGGTGGCCAAGCCATGTCGCACTGAAATCATTACCTTGTATAAGGCTTAGTGAATCTTGTATTCTAACACTTGGGCATCCTCAGAAGCATTGCATAATATCTCTTGTCCACAAACGAAGTTCGGATAATCCATTGGTTCTGCAAGCTCAACAAAACATCTATCGTATCTGCACAACTCTCGGGTTTTCGTACGCTCCTAAGAAAACGTTTGTTGATACAAGTTTCCTTCTCCAAAAAGATAGTACTTGATCCTTGTTAGTTCCGGGGTCTGTGGGTTTCAGGCATACTTGGGGTAAATGTGACATGCCGCTGGGTAGTGGGTGGTTCCTTCACACAAGAAACAAGTCACCTGACTAGTTGGGCATTCCTCCGCTGGGTGATTTTCTTCACAATGAGTGCATCCATCCTTGTGTTCCTCCTGGGTGTGTTCTATTTCTCCACAGATCTTGCATGCACAATTCTTCTTCTTCGGATTATCATAGCACTTCTGAATAAGACGGGATCTTAACAGAGTCTTCTTGAATTCGTCCCAGGTTTCTGCTCCACTAAATCCTTGTATGGCATGATGCATTTTCCACCAGATTGCAGCACTTTGTGTAAAGTACTGAAGAGTGTGTTCCACTTCATACTTCCTTGAGATCAAGTTGCTCCCAAAGTGCTTCTCCATGTTCTAAATCCATATTTCAGCCTCCAGTTGGGTCATTGGTCCAGAGACTACAAGTCCAGCTTCATACTCCATCTGGTAGGGTTGAGGTTTTGGGGATGAGACGGGTGAGAGAGGGAGGGAGATACACACAATACAAACAATATTTTTGAGAATAGGTTTTATTTGTGGCTATCGAAAAACACACACCAATGACGGCTCACAAATCATCGTATCTAACGTGGGTATATAACAGGGGTTTGGACTTCTAATGGTCATATAAACATTCGAACGCTTCAGGGTCTTCGAATTCTTCGGGTCTTGAGAGTCTTCAATTGGCGCAACTTCAATTCTTCAAATGCATGATGAAATCCTCTTTACTTTGAAGTAGAACTCCGTTGATTCTCCATGAGGTCAAAGGGGTAAGGGTATTGTCTAACTATTGGAGGTGAGAGAGAATGTTTAATGAAATCAGAAGAGATGAGAAGTAAAATGTGTTCTTGAAAATTAGATTTTTTTGAGAGATCCCATCCTAAGAAGTTTCTAGTTTCTAGGGTCACGTCCTACAGTCAACATGTGCTCTGATACCACTTCTGTAGCGACCCGACTAAAAACGAGTCAAGCCTCTGTGGATCTATGCCATCCTTGGATCAGTATGCTGGCACACACAGTACATCAATGTATATATCAAAGTGCAATCACATGTAAATAGCGTAAAACTGATTTATACCTTAAATATCTCAGCGGAAGCAGTCAAGGGAGTGGAGTCCCAATAAACACCAACGGCTAGTTGAGTGTAGACCGTAACCCTGAATCGTACTCTTACTCGTCGAAGAAAATATCTGCAACATAAGACGTTGCAGCCGTGTAGGTCAGCATATTGAATATGCCGACAAGTCATCAAAGAGAGGGGTAAAAATAATAATCAACTATCTCCACATGCATTTTTGGCAGGTGGGGCTATAAGTTTTGCATAAAGCCAATTTTCTCCTATAACAAGAGGGCTGGAAGCAAAATATTACTACATTGTTTGTTGTTAACGAGATGGTTCCGCCAACCAATCCTCGTACCCATGTTGTCAATAATACCCACATCAATATTATTATTTGTGTTGAGAATTTCAGATAACTTCAGTTCCTTTGGCTCAAGTTTTCCATGACCGTGGACACGGCTAATCGATTTAGTTTGAGTACTCTTCAGAGTTTTGCACACGTTCCCCACAAGATTTGATCGCCTCCGTGTATGTCCTCGCACTTCAGGGTGTTTGAAGACCGGATGATCAAAAACATGGTCTTTCAACGGGTCCCTCTGAATCCCTGTCGGTGCCCATCCATTCCTACCGTTCTTCTACATCTGCTAGCACCGCCTGTCCAGAGTCGCCGCGTTGTCCAAGCAAGCCAGAGCCCATAATGACTTGTGGCTGTGCAGGTAAGCCTTGGGTCTTGAAAATATCCGTCCGACTCTTTGAGCATGGGTGAAGCTTTCCGCAGGATGTCATGGCCTCTCCAGCATCCCGGGTCATCCACTCGGTTCTCCAGGGAGCCGATCAACCGTCCTTCACCCAGAGTTGCATTGCGTCCGAGGTCTTGAAAATCTTGTCTTAACCGGTCTTGATTATTTAATCAACCTTGCATCACTCGTGTTATGCACTCAATCAAAATCCTGTCTACTCAAGCATAGCAATATGAAATTTGTCGTCCCAGGGCCAAGTATCGGGGTTGTTGTGTGCCTACCACATGATACTACAACCTTTACTAAAATTTCCAAGTACCTAAGCAGCATGCAATTGGGCATAGGATGGTAGAACTACGATGCATAAAGCATAGGTGATAGTATGATCAAAATGACTTGCCTGGTATTACTTGATGAAGATAGTCGCTCTCAAAATCCTGATAATTCTACTCGCCACACTCCGAGCAATCTATCGTAAATGAATAGCATTCAATAAACATTCGTGCCAAAAAGGAAGAACCAAGAGAACATAAGAACAAAGCATGTCTTGGTGCAAAATAACAACGTACTAAGGTTTAATAAAAAGGTCCTAAGTGTGTTGTAAAGTGAAGGTGCATGAATGAGATCAAAAGAGGTAATGGACGATGAACTATTGCTATATAAGCTCGACTTGCATACACTATGGGAGATGATAAAAAACATTGGGAGAACAAAATGAATGTTGTTTGACAAATAGTATAAGGCATAAGAATTTATTTGTAGAAAGAATTTCTTGAAATGGAGCACTACAACGCAAGTTATAGAGAATTGAGGTATGAATTGAATTTGCATTCAAAAGGTCAAGAGAAGTTGAACTGAAGTACGATGGTTACGTATAAAAATATATGACATGAGTGTTTAGGGGTAAAAGGAATCAATTGAAAAGGTGGTACGATTTGCAAGATAAGATCAAATGAATGTTCGAATACAAATTTGAATCGCTCAAATTTCTAAGGTTCAAAGGTCGAAACTAGTGATGCTACTAGATATAGGAGATCAATATGAGCGTGTAGAAAAAAGAATTACTAGATTTGAACTAGCGGATCAAAAGATACAAATATGTCAATATAACATTGAGTCGGCTTAGAACGATGTGAACACTTTTGGGCACTAATAGATAAATCTGATTTGATCAAAATTATAATTTGAAAAGTTAAAACTAATGATACAAACAGGAAGATTACTTTGATACGAATCCGACGCAATTGGATTCATCTAAAACGGAGCTACGGATAAAAAGATATGATCAAAAGAAGTTTGAATAGGAATATGAACAAATTTCAAAATTTGAAAATTTCGAAAAGTTGATATGATAGGTTCAGAGGATAGGTGGGATCAAGACGAAACTCTAGGCGTTGGTTTCATCTAATTCGGATAAACGAGTAAAAAGTTATGGCTATTTGAAAAATCAGAGCCAAGTTGTTTTACGGAATAAAGGTGCTACGTCTAAAAGAATTCTAGTACTAATGTGGAAATACGAAGACTAATTAATATATCTAATTACTCTACCGTATACTAGTGTAGGAATACTAGTCTAGAAATAATAAACTACGGGAGTATAAAAAAATACGAAGAGAAATACCTTTAGAATGTAGAGTAAGAATTAATTCCAATGAGGACACGAATTCGAGAAATCCCGCCGAAGAGAAGAAAAAAATATTTTTATTTATTATATCTAGTTAAACCAAAAGATTGATTTAACTCGAAATAGATGATTTTTTGGATGCTCCTATGAATCTATATTTATAGGTGGAAGGGAGGTCTAATGGTCCATAGATAGGCAATGTGTGACTAAACATATACGTAAAGAGGAGAAAATAGAAAAAAGAGCGAAGAAGGGCCGCATGGGCAAAAAAAAACTTTGGCCAGCCGCATGAGCAGTTACGGCCAGCCGTGGCCTTTGTTTTTTTTTGCGAGCGAACAATTTTTTTTAAAACAAATAAGAAAAAACGTATAAATGAAAAACAGAGAACATTTTATGTAGACATATTGTATATCAAAATTTTCAGAATAAAATTTTCTAAAACATGAACATATTTTCAAAACCAAAAAAAATACTTTTTTAAAAAATTATTTTTTTGCAATAACTTTAAATTGAAAAGGAATTTGAATTTCAAATAAAGTGCAAATACTTAAAATTTGAATCAATACATTGTCTGTGATTTTGGAGTGTCATTTTCCTCCTCTCGTTTGATTTTTTTTAATCAAAGGGTTTTGAAAATATTCAAACTCAAAATTGAAAAGGGATTCAAAATAGAAAATTTTGGGAAAGTCATTTTATTCCCTCTCATTTTTTTGAGAAGTTTCAAATTCCACTCAAGTTTCAATCACTCAAACAAACAAACAATCAATCTAATAATTATATTAACATTCCAAAATTTATAATTTTGGGATGTTACAGCGCCCGTGCACAAGTCTGGGGCACTGAAGACCCCAGTCTTTAGTGCACCGACAAGAGCCCCTGGGCCTGGGCCACACATGTCCGCGGAGCGTTGTTGGGCCAGGCCCAGAGAGGTGCACGAGCCATTGTGGCTGGATCTGCTCGCGGTTGCCTTTCTCAACTCCACGCATTGATTGTGCAGTGTGGGGAGTCATGCGTGCAATGATCGAGGCGGCCCCGGGCGTGGGGGAACCATTGGTGGAGCATGCAAAATCCCCATAAGAAGGGGAAATACGAGCTCTCCTAGCCCACTATTCCTGGTCCTTTTCTAATCTCAAACGCCGCCGCCGCCACCTTCTCCTAAAGCTTTTCCACGCCTCCCCATCCTCCATGCAGTTCCCCTTCGGGCGACAACGTCCATCTTCCGCCGTTGCCATGGCGCCGAAGACCTCCGGGGAACATGGTGCTACTTCGGAGAAGGAGTTGGTGAGGCTGCGGAAGAAGCACGCCTTCTTCCCCAAAGGTCTGGATATGGGCACCTTGAGGAGCCGCTACCAGATCATGTGGGCTGCCGAGATGAAGGCGCATTCGGCCACCGAGGTGCTCCCTGGGACGGGAAACGGAGGGCCGGACCAGTTCCCCTTCTTCGCCGACTATTTCCTCTGCGGGCTTTGCCCGCCATTCTCAGAGTTCTTTCTTGACCTCATGCACACGAATGTCTTCCGCCTCCTCGACTTTACGCCGAACGCAGTGACGTGCATGTCCATATTTGTGCACCTCTGCGAGAACTTCGTTGGGATCACCCCCAAGACAGCTCTCTTCCGCCACTACTTCGCTCCTCGCATCCAGGGTGGGGAGGCCGTTTTGGGCTCCATCGCCTGGGTCCCGAGGATTGGGACCACGGAGACATACCTGGGAGGTACCCTTCACCAGAAGTGGGACGATTAGCAGGGGAAGTGGTGCTGGATTCGTCAGGAGGGATATCCGCCCAACTGCGAGCCCAGGACCTCCAGAATCGCGTCCCGGGGAGAGGGCTGGAGCGATTTGTCCCCTGACGACGATAAGCTGTCCATCGCCACCACCAGGATCATGTGCCTCAGGTCCGCGGGGTTGACGATGGAGATGGTGGCTGCTGACTTCCTCCAGAGGTGCATCGCCCCCCTCCAACACAAGGGAGGGAGGCCGGCTTCGGACTTCACGAATGCGGCGGATGTCATGCGGTTGTGTCCAGGAGTGGACAACAATATGACGGCCATGGAATCGGGTACTTCTGCCACAAGCTCTTCAGTTCTGAGCTGAAGATCCTGCAGCCGCAGGGGGTCCTCCCGCTGTGCAACAGCTCGGCCCTGAGCAGCCTCACGGCGATGATGCCTGTTTGCGATGCCCATGGCGTGGTCGCGACCTGGCTGGAGCCCGCGGCAGAGGTGGTCTGGTCCGTCTTCGACGGGTTGTGGGAGGCCCCCATCCGGGAAGAAAAAGGCCTCGTCCGCGACACCACCGCCGCAAAGGAGGCACATCGCCCGCCGGATGGAGGAGCATACACTTACCCTTGGGGCTGGGCGCGCGGGCTCCCAAGGCAGGGGAGTGACTGGCGGAGAGGCTCCACCACAACGACTGGATTCGCCAACCACGTGGGATGGATGACCCCCCTGACCAGGCCGGCCGCTTCCAGCTTCTTGATTTCTTCGACAATGAATTCTTGTCGCTCCAGGGCCTGTTTCCTCACCTTCTTCTTGACCGGCCGCGCGTGTGCACAGGCGGCAAGGTGGTGCTCAATCACCTCCCTGGGAACGCCGAGAATATCTGACGGTTGCCAGGCAAACACATCAAGATTTTCCCGCAGGAAGGCGATGAGCGCGCTTTCCTATTTGTTGTCGAGGGTGGAACTGATGGTGAAAGTTCCGCCCGAGCCGTCTTCCTTAGCTGGCACTTTTTTGGTCTCAGGCGGAGCGGCCCTAGACCTTTTGCCTCGTGTGCTGGAGCTTTCAGGTACGTCCCAGCCTGTAGCACAACACTCTAATGAGGTGCGCTTGCCAGGGTCGACGCAGGAAGCTCCCTCGTCTTCTTTTTTATTTCTTTGGGTCCCCACCGAGGGCGACGCGGAAGGGAACTTGGCGACGGGTTCCGCCACGGTCTCTCGGTAGAGGTGGTCCGTGCATCGGAGCGCGTCCTTCTTGTCGGCGTGGACGGTGATGACGTCGACCGGGCCAGGCATATTCAGGGCACCGTAGGCGTAGTGCGAGGCTGCCATGAACTTGGCCAATGCGGGGCGACCCAGGATCCCATTGTACGTGAACGGGTTATCGGCGACATCGAAGACGACCTTCTCCGTCCAGTAGTTCTGGCCGCTGCCGAAAGTCACCGGCAACGTGATCTTCCCCTTGGGCTTGATCTTCCCGGGTGTCCTAAAGGTCTTCATCGGGGATCTGCAGCTTTTGGATTACATCGGGGGAAATGAGATTGAAGCCAGCCCCTCCGTCTACCAACATTTTCGTCACTCTGAGGTTGCGGATTGTCGGTGATACTAACAACGGCAAGCACCCGACCGTGGTAACACGGTATGGGTGGTCCTCAGAGTCAAAAATGATCGGTGTGTGCGACCATCTCACGGGCTTGCGAGCGCCGATGGAGGGCTCTGCCGCAATCACTTCACGCGCCCACTTCTTGAGCTGGCAATGGGAATAATGCAGCGAGGCACCTCCTTCAAGGCACATCATGTCCGTTGCCTTCTGGCATTCGTGGTCGCTGGAGTCGTCGCTGGAGTCGTCGTCGGGGCAGTCTTCATCATCCTCCTCCTCTATCTTCTCTCGTGGTTGCGCGGGCTTTGCTTTCTTGCCCTTGAACTTGTCGGGACGGTTCCCTTGGGCGCCCTTCTTAACGCCTGACCCTTATCCACCTTGCTGGGCCTTCTCTTTGTGGAGCCTTTGGTATTCGGCTTGCTGCCTCTCGGCAAGCTGTTTGACTTGCCGACAGTGTTGGAGGTCGTGGCCTTTGGTGCGATGGATCTTGGAGTACTGGGTGCTGGAGCCATCTAGTTTCTCGGCAGCCGCCAAGGCCTGGAAGGAGCCGCACCCAGCGGCATCCTTGCCGGGGCCTCGGCTTTCGCCTTCTTGGCGGAGTCGGCATCGCCACTCGCCTTGACGTCAAAAACGGTTTTACCGTTAGCTTCTTGCTATGCCGCTTTCCCCTCTTGGGGGGGACGTCGACGTCTTAGTCTTTCGAGTCGGCTTCAACGCCGGCATTCTCACCGGGGAGCCTCCTTCCTTCTTCTGCACGTGCGCACCTATCCGCCAGAGCATAGAGCTCGGCGACATCGCAGCCTTTGTTCATCACCAACTCTTCGCGCACCTTCCGATTGCGCATGTTCTGGTGGAATGCGCTGATGACGGCAGCTGGGTGGACGTCCAGGATGTTGTGTTGGATGCAGCTGAACCTCTGGATGTACTTGCGCACAGGTTCACCCTCCTTCTGGGGGATGCTGTGCAAGTCGCTTTCCTGACCAGGAGCTCGGTGGCCGCCAGTAAAGGAGCCAACAAAGTCCATGCACAATTCCTTCCAGGAGGAAATGGAGTTTTTGGGGAGGTGCATCAACCATGACCTAACGTTCGGCTTGAGCACCAACGGGAAGTAATTGGCCAGTATCTTCTCATCTCCTCCCCCGGCAGCATGCACCGTGATGGTGTAGATGCTGAGGAACTCCGATGGATGGGTCCTGCCATCGTACTTCTTCAGGATCTCCGGTTTGAAAGTACGGGAGCTGGGCCACTGGACGCGCCGTAATTCGCGGGTAAACGCTGGACAGCCCACCTTGTAAGGTAGGTCGCCATGATACTCCGAAACCGGTGCGCTAGCACTGGTCCCAGCGCGCATATCTCATTGACGGCGTGTCTTGCGCCACCGCTCGATGATGGTGTGGGCATCTTCCTCGCGCCACTCGCGGAGTATGTCCCGCTGGTCGCGGCGGTGGCGGGGGTCTGAAGACCCGGTCGAGTCATCAGAGACGAAGAGCCATTCCCGCCGCCTTGGAGGAGAGTGCGCGGTAGCGGTGGGAGCCCATGTCTTCTCGGCATGGTCTCGAGCGTGTTTGCTGGAGGGTCGTTTCGACATCCCCGCCTGCCACGGCTGGTCTCCATCGGCGAGTGCGAGGAGGCTCTGTATGATGGCCCTCCACTCCCTTTGCTTGTCCGCAGGTGGAGGGAAATCGGGGAGCAGCTAAGCCCGCTTGAGTGCTTCTGCCGGTGTGGGCGGCGGCGAGATGTGCGAAGACCTCAGGGGGCTCTCACTTTTAACCGTGTTAGAAGGAGCTCTCTGTTGGCCACGCGGTGGCTCGCCAGCCCACTCCATAGCAGAGCGGGTTAGCCTGCTCGGTGTACCTAGAGAACGGGGTCCAGGGGTCCAACTAGGTGAGGGCGGATCGCCGCCTCCTGGGCGATCTGTCCTGTGTGGCTTGAGAAGACCGCGATGTGTGGGCTCGCGTGGGCGCCTTGAAAGGCGCCGGCACGTCTTTGGATGTGGTCGTGTTGTCGGTTGGTCACGCAGCCGTGTCCTTCGACGTACGAGGGGGAGGATGATCGCCGTGGCCGTGGGCGACTCCACTCGCCTGGGTTTGCTCTCCAGAATGTTGCGGAAGCTCGGGGCCTCCGCCTTCCTGTCCTGCGCCCGTGCCTTCTCCTGCCCCAGCGGGGGCTGGAGGACTAGGTACGGGGGCGTTGGTCGCCGTAGCACCCCTCCTCTTAGGGGCCATGGCGATGAAGAAGAGGTGGTGCGCTGATGGCTAGGTCAGGTTAATGCAATCTCCCGCCCCCCACGTGGCGAGCCAAAGATGTTGGCGATGCTAGGTTGACACTATGGGCATCAACGTGATACCCTTGTGATCGTAGGGCGGGGAAAGACAGCGTCAAGAGCAGATCTAACGATCAACACCCGGCAAGCCCTTTTATCCAGGTTCGGGCCGCTTACGCTTGAAACCCTACGTCCTGCTTGTTTGACCGTATTAAGCGTTCTTCATTGTTCATTACAGTGATGATAACCGTCTTCTTGGCCAATCTCCAAAAGGTCTAACCCCTTGTGAATGAGTAAAGGACCTCCTTTTATAGGCAAAGGGGTCACCTGCAGTGCTCGATGGTAGGTTCACGAGATGTTACAGTGAACCTAGAGCGGCTCTTATCCATCTACCGCTGTCAGGTGCATTAAATGCACGTTTTGTCCTTGTTAGCTAAGTGCTGGCGAATACATGTGTCCAGGTCTTTCAACACCTGGACGCCCTGCTGGCACATGCGAAATGCGCTGGAACTCGGGGGGTGGCACTATGGCATGGGCGGTCGCCCTCTAGTGCCTTGCCACGTCACCCCGGCAAGGGTCCTTGCCGCAGCCTTGGTGCTTCGTCTCGGCAAGTGAGCTTGCTGGGGGCTTTGGATGTCTTCCCGGCGAGGGATGTCTTGTTGGGGTCCTATGCTTGGTGCGTTTATCACATCCATCAAACAGACGTGGCCTTGGATGTCTTACTGGCAAGGCATGCTTATCGGGGCCTTGGATATCTTGGGGATGCGTCTTGTCTGGACTCTGCCACGCCCTGCCGTCAGGGGCTCTTCGCGCCCGTGCACAAGTCTAGGGCACTAGAGACCCCAGTCTTTAGTGCACCGACAAGCCTGATGCGTGATGTTTTGGCGTTGTATTGGCATTAAGCTGCCAAGGCCGTTGTGTGTTCCTCGGCCCGGAGATCTCTCTCTATATTGTCTTTGACAGCGATAACACCTCTGGGTCCGAGCATCTTGAGCTTTAGGTAAGCGTAATGAGCCACATCATTGAAGTGGGCGAATGTTGTGCGACCGAGTAGGGCGTGGTACCCCCCGCGGACAGGGACGATGTTAAAGATTAAGTCGTCGTTGTGGAATTTGTCGGGCGAGCCAAACACAACCTCCAGTGTTACCGTGCCCGAACAACAGGCTTCAACAGCTGGGATCACTCCTTTAAAGGTAGCGTTGCTGGGTTTGATTCTTGATGGGTCCATGCCCATCTTTTTCACTGTGTCTGAGTAAATCAGATTAAGGCTACTTCCTCCATCCATAAGGACTCTAGTGAGGTGACACCCATCAATGACGGGGTCTAGGACAAGGGCGGTCGACCCTCCGTGACGGATACTGCTCGGGTGGTCACTATGATCGAAGGTAATCGGGCAAGCCCACCATGGGTTACACTTCGGGGCTATTGGCTCTATGGTGTAGACCTCCCGAAGGGCTCGCTTCCTTTCCTTCTTTGGTATGTGAGTGACATATATCTTGTTCACAGATTTTACTTCTGGGGGGAACTGTTTCTGGCCCACAGTGTTTGGACCACGAGGCTCCTCTTCGTCCTCGCTTCGGTGGCCCTTGCCTTGTTCTTCAACTGCTAGTTTACCGGCCTTCTTAAACACCCAACAGTTGCGATTGGTGTGGGTGGCGGGCTTGTCTTGGGTGACATAGATTTGGCAGGTCGCTCCATAATTTTATCTAATGGAGTCGGTCCATCCATGTTTCCTTTGAAGGGCTTTTTCGACTATTTGTATTTCGCGGAAGCCGGCATTAATGGCCGCCCAATTTAAAAGAATTCTAGCCAAGATGATGGATCCAGGCAGCTTCTTAGACCCCTTATTTTGATTATTTGTAAAGGTTATATTATCTTTAGGGTTCATTTATATATTAGAGGTATAATCTTTGGGATTAGAATGAGAATTTTTGACAGAGATCGTTTCTATAGTTTAACAGACAATTAGATCCATATTGACTTAGCTTGAAGCATGGCTTGTTGTTTCGAGTCTCGATGCTACTCTTGGGAACATTATTGATACATCGACTTTCAAGCATCTCGTAGTTTAGTTGTATATGAGAAGTGTTGATTCCTTTTTTAGAATAAATTAGGACTTGAGGGTTCTTGGGATGGGTTCTATGTTGCTGCCTATTCATCTCCTATTTATAAGGAGATATGTAAAGCCAGTCATTCTATTAAAGGGAACTTCCAGTGGCAGTTTTTAAATGGTAATTCGGTGGAATTGTTATAAGACCCTTGGCTCGATGGGAGTGCATTGAATAGAAGGCCTATCCCTATGATCTATCTAGAGAATGAAAAAGAACTAATGCCACTTCTAGGAAACACATAGACTGTACGCTCACATACCACTCTACCACTTCAATTCAATGACGGACTTCACTGATACCGATACCAAACCTAGCTTTAGAGATCGAACTTCCATTTCTTCCTTCCATTCATCTGTTCAAGTAGTCTCTGCCCCTATTCAGCCTGAAAGGCTTCTAACTTCCACGAATCCTTACTTATTCAGGGCAAGATTCGGAACTTAGGAAGCAAGATGAGAGAGACGTTCCTCGTCTTCAACTTTCTTCTAGGAAAGCCTTTCACCGACCGAGCAGCTAAGCAGGATCAGAATCACACTCTAGATCATACCTTTCATGAGGGAAAAGGACAAGCAACCACTGCTACACCAAGATCTCCATCTCTTGCTCCGTCAATTAATCTTTCCTTATAGTGTCATCGGTGTTACCATTACGGTGACGATGCTTGCTTTTTTCACCTTGGCTTGTCGTTCCCATCTCGAACCTCACAGGTACCAGGATTGTAGGCGTTATGGCTGCGCCGAGCTAGTCAATTGTCCTCACCCGCGCAAAAGAGGGTCATGAGGGAAGTGAGAGTGGACGTTGTTCTCGGTATGTCCTGGCCAAGCTGGCGAGCCAGTCATTCGTCCCAGATGTTATGCCCGAATGAGGCTATTGCTTCGGCATCCGGACAATCCACTATATAGTTCTTTTTGGTGAGGAACCTACTCTATAATATTGTGGCCGATTTGCCCACCGTTTGGACGATGTTGCTGAGGTCGGATAAGTCCGGGGGTCGGACGTAGGTTCCGTGAAAATTGTACAAGATGGCTTCTTCGATCTCTTCCCAACTTCTCATAGAATCTTTGGTTAGGTTGTTGAGCCAGTGTTGTGCTGGCCCTTTTAGCTTTAGGGGCAGGTACTTGATGGCATGGAGGTTGTCTCCCCTGGCCATATGGATGTGGAGGAGGAAATCTTCTATACACACGGCAAGATCCATGGTGTCAACATATTGCTCAATATTCACGGGTTTAAACCCTTCCGGGACTTGGTGCTGCATTACCTCATCTGGGAAGCATAGTGTGTGAGCGGCGCCTCTGACACGGGCTATAAGTGCCGAATATCGGTTGTTGGTCGTGCCCGGTATGATTTACGATCTCTGTTGATGTATGTACGCCAAGGTTTGTCTCCATCCCAATGAGTGGGAGAGTGCCTTCTGGATCTGTAGATGGATGTGTTGCGACCTGTTCTATTGTCTAAGTCGTGACGTAGGTCATATTTTCCCCTAGGTTGTACATGTTCCTTTCCCTTCCCTCGGGGACGCTCGGGTCTATATTCGGCCTCTCCGGCCATTTTGTCCCGCCCTCGAGGTGGATGATCAGGCTCGTCATACTATGTGTGCCTCGGGGACACGGGTTCTAGGGTCTCATCATGAAACTGGGGCAGTAGGCGCCGGCGTGGGTAGCTTTTATTTTGAGCCGACCACTCTATGCCATATCCCTCTTCGGCTGCCAATACTTTTGTCCATCTATTTTTGATGGTTTCTTCTTCGGTTTGAAGCCGCTGCTGCTTTGCCCGGAGGCTGCGGGCGATAGCTATAAGCTGTTGCCTGAATCGTTCTTGACCCTCAGGGTCTTCGGGAACGGTGAAGTCCTTAGCATCCAAGTTGTCCTCCACGTCGTCAGGAGGGAGGCAGTTGTCATCGTCTGAGTCGTCGGGGTCGTCGGGATCTGACTGGCCCTTGGGTTTGTTCGGATCCTCCGGTGGTTGCTCGAGAGCTCCGAGGTTGCCGGTGTCCTTCTGGGTCGTGTTCTCCTTGGTGTTGTGTATGGCCCCTCTTTCCTTGTTTGCCTTGGATTGTTTGCGCTTCCTTCGACCCTTTGATGGCTTGTCCCTGGACTTATCGCCATTTTGTGCAACGGGGGTGTGGTCGGCATTGTCGTTAGGCGTTTCCACCATGTAGACATCGTAGATGGAGGTGGATGTCAATCTCCGGTGTTTGCAGGGGCGGGATCATCGGTCACATAATCCATGTCTTCGACCTCCTCGGAGGTGTAATCCAGCACGTCAGTTAAGTCTTCGACGGTGGCTACCAAGTGGGTGGTGGTAGGTTGTAAAAGTCCTCGTAATCCACCTCTCGACCGTTCGGAGTATAGCTTGAGTCTGGTCCATCCATGATTTGCAGCGATTGGATCTCGGCGAGCGCCTCGATTAACATCGAGAGGCTGTCCATGCCGATCTCGTGATGGTTTTTGGAGATGACCTACGCAGCTTCCGCGAGGGAAGTGAGTTCGGCCATGGTTGTCTGTTGTTGTTCGGGTGTAGAGGTTGAGTCCGGGCCCGAAGACAACTCTCCGAAGAGGGATACAAGGTCATGGCCGGACAAGAGACCCGAAGTAAAGGATTCGGGATTTTGGAGCTCATCAGGCGAAACCGTGACCTTAGCAGGGAGAAGATTTCCCCGGGAGTGCGTGGAGAAGTCAAGGTTCCTGAACCCTATCTCCTGATCGGGGACGAGACATCCGACCTGTCCAAGGCACCCGGTCGGGTCGGTGAGCAGTGTGAAGCTGCCGAACGTAAGAACCTGCGCGGGGACAAAGATGTCCCTGTTGTTGATTCGACCGCTTATGATTAAGCGGGCCATCAATCCTTCTGGCGATCCCACAACGTAACTCTCAATGATAGCACCAATTTCAGTGTCGGTGTCAAAACCGACAGATCTTGGGTAGGGGGTCCCGAACTGTGGACCTTGGATCGATGGGTTGCAGAAGACAAAGGGGACAGTGTTTTACCCAGTTTCGGGCCACCTTGAGGAGGTAAAAACCTACGTCCTACTCGATTGTATTGATGGAGTATGACGAATACAAAGTTGATCTACATCAAGACACGTGGGGTCCCTAGGGTTACATATAACCGACCTCACCCACGGGTAAACATGCCAATCTGGACTACACAACTTGGATGACACGCCAGCTTTTAGAGCTTTCCTACTTGTTCACGAGATGGTCACGGAGTCCCATCTGCAATAATGTAGCCCATTACGTCAGCCCATAAACAACAGTCCAACCACCTGAGGACCCCTTAATCCCGTACACCCGCACACACCAAGATTTCTAACGGAGAACATAGTATGAAAACGTGCAATCAATCCCTATGCCTGGATTACCCCATTATCACCTCGGGAATCCGCGAGTTGATGCGACAACATATATCCCGTGAATCACTTGAATACCCCAATATCACTATGGTATCCGCATGCAAGACATATATTATGTGCTCTCAAACCTGAATGTTCAATCCAACATAACGAGATCTTAAAGTGAAAGATTCAATTCATCACCATAATAGCATGGGACAAACACCATATTATCCAACTATATTAACAAAGCCCGTGATATATCAAGATCATGACATCTCAAGAACACGAGAGAGAGAGAGAGAGAGAGAAATAAATCATATAAAATGCAGCAAAACATATAAAAGTATTGTAAACATAGGCAAACTTGGCATGAATACCACATAAATCATCGAAACGTTGGAGACGTATCAGCATCCCCAAGCTTAACTCCTACTCGTCCTCGAGTAGGTAAATGATAAATGAAAAAATTTATGAAGTGCGAATGCTAGCATAGTGCATAAGTTTGATCAATGATAATTTCAATCACTTTTCCTAGCATCATAACACAACTCTCTCTTATAAAACTCATCATGATAAAGTAGCAATTGAAAACAGAATTTTTGATGTGGAATGATACCTATCATATTCATCATATTCTTTTCTTTATAGCATGGACTTATGGACTTGTAGATGATTCAAAGAAATATTCTATAATTTTTCTTGAAAGCTTTAATACTCAAGCATATCAACAAGCAACCAAGTCTTTCAAAATATCAATGCTAAAGAACGCTATCCCTAGTCCATCATGCTCATTCATTAATCAATTCATGCAACACACCCAAATAATAGCTACATCAATGCTCAAGTATGATAATAGTGTTCCTTAGTTGGTGCTTTATAAGAGAATATGGAGACTCAAGTTCAAAATAAAAATTGCATAAAGTAAATAGATAGGCCCTTCGCACAGGGAAGCAGGGATTTGTAGAGGTGCCATAGCTCAAAGTGAAAAACTTAGGGATAATTTTTTTAAGGTGGCATTCTTTTAGAGTCAACGAGAACGACTAAGAGTGTCCAATATCCTCCATGCTAAAAATTTAATAGGCGGTTCCCGAACTAAAAATAAAATTTATTCCTTTTTCCACCATTCTGTCACATTCCACGGCTAGACACATCCCCTGTACCGTCCATACCAACACTTTCCAAGGAATTTAGTATTGGGATAATTAGATTTATGCCCCTAATTGTGTACGACTCGATTGTTTTACCCCTAATTACCAAAAGTCACCAGTTTTGTCCAAGTCACTTTGCTCCTCTTATGGTTTTCCCCTTTGACCGTTTTACCATCTCTTTGAAAACTTCATAACTAATTCAAACTAAATCAGAAAAATGCAAATAAGATACCAAAATGTTTGGAAAAACATCACCTATATGTCATTGTCATTTTCATTCATGACAAAGGTGTTGGAAAGTGCCTATTCGAGTTTTAGCTCTTATGATACCATCATGAATAGTAAAATACAAAAAATCAAAAAATTCTAAAAAATATTTGGTGGCAAAGAATGACAAATGTTTTAAGTGCTTGCCAAGTTTCATGAGGGACGACATTCGTGGAAGTCATGGCAAAAAAAACAATCTATTTTGGAGTGTTGGTTGTTTCCGAATGTCATTCGCCGATGAAACTTGGAAAGCACTTAAAGCATTTTTCATTCTTTGCCACCAATTTTTTTTAGAATTTTTTCATTTTTTTATATTTTAATATTCATGGTGCTATCATAAGAGCTAAAACTCGGATGGGCACTTTAAAACACCTTTGTCATGAATGCAAATGATATTGACATATAGGTGATGTTTTTCCGAACATTTTGGTATCTTATTTGCATTTTTCTTATTTAGTATGAATTAGTTATGAAGTTTTCAAACTGGCAGTCAAACAGTCAAAGGGCAAAAGCATAAGAGGAGCAAAGTGACTTGGACAGTACCGGTGAGTTTTGGAAATTAGGGGTAAAACAGCCGAGTGGGACACAACTAGGGGCATAAATCTAATTATCCCTTTATTATTTGACAACATAAAATAAATTTTCTTTGTATTTTGCTATTGGGCATCCCTAGTACCGCCATACTCGCGTGCAATGACAACTGAATAAACACTCATCTTAAGCATAACCTATTTACCATGGAAGATACCGACCACCCCTCGCTGCTTCATGAGTGGTATGGGCACACAAAACATAAAATTATTTTGAACATTAGAGTTGGCACTTGCAAATTTACTTGGAACGGAACTGAAGTACCACATATAGGTTGGTATGGTGGACTCATTTGGCACAAATTTGGGTTTAGGATTTGGATGCACAAGAAGCATTACCGCTTAGTACAAGTGTAGCCTAGCAAATGGATTGAGAAGCGCTCAACCAAGGAACAAAGACCATCATAAGCGAACAATAAACATAACTACCATCGAGTAATGCAACACAAGTAGGATGTAATTTCGTACCATAATTATTGACTTCATGTGCATGCATAGCGAATCACAAGCCTTAACACCAATATGCTTACTAAAGTGTAATTACTCATCAACATAACCCACATATCACTATATTCATATCGCAAAACTTTTGCAAGGAATCAAACTTATCATATCAAATGATCTTCATAAAAAAAATTATTGTATATCCCCTGGATATCTATCACTTCGGGACCAATTTCATTTAAATCAAATTGCCATTGCTAATAACAATCTATCAAACAAATATAAGTGAGGAACGAGAGCACAAGTTTCTTTAGAATTTGCAACTCTCAAAATAATATAAGTGAAGCAAGAGAGGATTTCTTCAAAGTTTCTACAAAATCTCAAAATAATCTAAGTGAAGCATGAGATCATATTCCTTCAAAATAACAACACTGCTATGCTCAAAAAGATATAAGTGAAGTACTAGAGCAATTCACTCAAACTACTCTCAAAAGATATAAGTGAAGATCAAGGAGTATTGAAACAATTAAGTAGCTACGTGAGGACTCTATCTCAATAAATATTTTAAGATATGATAATTTTATTCAAACATCAAATTAAACAAAAAATCATTCCAAGAATAGCACATATCATGTGGACAAATAAAAATTTAGGTTCAACATACTGTAACCGATAGTTTTCGATAAAGAGAGGTGGGATGCATAGCATCCCCAAGCTTAGATGCTTGAGAATTCTTAAAAATATTTAGATGAGGTGCCTTGGGAATCCACAATCTTGATATTTTGTGTCTCCTTAATTCCTCCGATATCATGGTTTCACCTAAGCCTCAAAAACTTCATCCACACAAAACATGAAAAGAACTCGTGAGATAGGTTAGTACACATAAAAGTAAATCAACTCAATATGTATTGACAAGACAAGCTGAATATGTCGGGACCCCGATCCTGAGTCATAAGAACCTAGCCTGTAACACATCACATCACTTTGCGGCCTCACGCATGGTGAACTCCACGTCTGCCACCTTACCTTGGCCGGGACCGTTTGCGTCTTTGGGATCACGTATATGAATATGTTGCTAGCGTTCAAACGATAAAGAACCCGGGTCGACATGACTAGTTATAAACCCAAGCGGTACATCTGTACAGGGACATGCATACATAACCCAGCAAAGCAGGTGTCGATCAACAGCGTGTGTAGACGAGTCGTAGCAGGCTACAAGGACTGCATTACACCGCATGACATTTCCCCGAGGGGACAGACCCAGCATCAAAGAAGGATACACGCCGGTCAATCAATGTGTCTAGAGCAGTAGCAAGCTACCAAGGCTCAATAGAAGCACAGAGAGGCATTTCCCTGTAAAGAGTACTACTAAAGGCACACAACTAGGTGTCGAATCCCACACATATAATGCATTCCATAAAATACACACAATATGCACGATATGTGTAGATACAACATGGCATCACAACATAACTCTATGACTCAAGCTTTTATTAAGGACTCATAAGAATCACATAGTATGATATTACAAACAGGGGTCTCGTGACCCGTCACTCAAGTCATACAAACAACAAGCGGAAGCACAACATGTCTGGGTACAGACATCTACTAAAAGTGTCTGGAAGAGCCTGAAAAGCTACAACGACCCTACCAAAGGAACTAGACCTCTGTTTGGGATTCCCAAGCTATTCCGGTCAACATCGAACACATCGCGTAGAACCTTTTAATGAGTCTACATCTTCTCTGCAAAAACATAAATAAAGCAACCGTGAGTACAAAGGTACTCAGCAAGACTTACATCAGAACTATATACATATGCATCATGCTCCAATGAAAGGGCTGTGGGGTTTGATTGCAGCAAGCCATCTTTCACTCTCGGCTAACCTGTACTACGACTACAAGTTCTTTCTTTGAGGTGGGATAGCGCACACGAGTCCACATATTCACCAATTCAATACACCACTATGGATCCACTCTCGTCTCCCTACGAGAAAGCCTTCCATAGCACTCACACTTATCTTGCATGTTTTAGAGTATCCATTTAAATTGTCTATGTAGCACGTAATGCTTCCAAGTAGTCCATATTCGAGGACGCGGCTATTCGAACAGATTGATTCACCCTGCAGGGGTATACTTCTTCACACATGCTCTCACCACTTAGCACCATATGCACGTCATGCATCTCGCCAACCTTCAAGCGGAAGCACTCGCGTGGGTGTCGGCCACGACTGTTAACCACACAAGACCCTAGTCCAGGTTTATCGCCTATTTGAGACTGAACCCGCAAGGAAGTCCGGCTGAGGTTTCCTCTACGCCCCCAAACGATGTGCGCAGGGTTACCAAGCCCACCATCCAGGTGCCACTTGGTACACCGTGCCACTGTGTATCTGCCGCAGAGAAGCCTACCCCGTCGGGCAGAGCTAAACACGGCCGCCAACACTTTTCCTACAAACACCAGAAACTAGTTGCAACTCCTGGACAGAGATCTAGGCGATCAATAAGCCAAGAGGGTGAATTAAGTATCCCAATGTGTGGTAGTATCTTGTCTTGGATAACATACACAGAGCTCAGTTCTTAAGGACGGTCCAATGAGACAACCCACCATGTACTCCTACATGGCCTCTCATCGCTACCTTTACCAAGTCGGATGCACACTTTTACTCTCACACCGTAGGACATGAACACAACCATTTCGATTCATCATCCAGATGGATCAGACCTGACACGACTCTAAGCATAGTAGGCATTTTAAGCAAGCATGCATGAGTAAGCACAACAAGGCTCAAGCAGTTGCTACTCATGCTAAGTGGTTTCAACTATTTACTATGACAAAATCAGGTCATGCAGAGGAATGGGTTCAACTACCGATAACATGTACAGTTGAATCGTGTTTGTCCTAATGCAGTAAAAGAGAGCAGGAGCGAGAGAGTGGGTTTATATCAATTTGCTGAAGGGGGGTTGCTTGCCTGACACGTCTGAAGATAGCATTGAGTCTTCATCAATGTCAACAATCACTTCGTCGGAAACATCGTCTACCGAGAGGGAACAACACCGGCAAACAAGAAAGAACAATATTTACTTCACAGAAATGCAACACTATGATGCATGATCAAGAAATGGAGATGAAATGTGACAGGGCCTATATAGCTACCATTTCTTAGGTTGAAGCTGGATTTGAATCAGGATTCAAACATCACTTCAACAAGGTATTTTCCGGATACCCTTTTAATTGATTCGACCTGATGCTCACGTATAACTTGTTTTTAACATGCATGAAGATGGCAATTTGAGGTACTGGTTTTGCTAGCTCAATGTTTGATCATAGTAATTGAAGTGGAATTCAAATATGTATCAAATTCCAACTCCAAACTAATTATTAAATTTATCCTATTCACCATTTGGCCTATTTGGTGATGTTAACTTTTTCAAACATGCATGAAAATGCCATAATCAGATTCTTTGGATTTTTATGATCATTTTTCATATATAAATTATTTTCATTGGACTTACAGATTATTTTCTATGATTTTTAGAAGTTTTAGGCATTTTCTAGAATTATATTAAAACAGAATTAGTATTTACTTCATCAGCACTACGTCATCATGGTCAAATGTGCCTCGACTGGTCAAACTGACCGGTGGGGCCCACTGGTCAGCGTCACCAGGGCTAATCCCGCGCTGACCAGCCCCTAAGTGGGTTTCACCCACTCCTGGGGCCCACCGTCAGTGGCTATGGCGATGTTAGTGAGTTAATTAGGTTGGCCACGTCACAGGCTGCTGGAGCCTGGCCGGCGGCGACCACGGGCGTGGCGGAGGCTCGCCGGGGATGCCCTAACCGAGGCTACAGGGCACCAAATCGGGCGCGGTTTGCGGCTACGTGAAGTTGGCGAAGCAGCCGATGTTCCAGAGGTAAGCAGGGGGGCTGGAGGTGGCCGGAGAGGCGCCGGCGATGAGCCGAGGCGGCTGCCGGAGCTCGGCTTCGACGGGGATCAGGCAAGGGCGCGAGAGAGCGAGGGGAAGAAGAGGGGAAATGATCCGGAGCTCACTGCGATTCCATTTTTGGCAATGGGAAGGTCGGAGAGGCCCGGTGGCAGCGGATCGACGGCGGCGGATCTCGGCGACCGGAGGTTGAAGAAGACGATGGCATCGGCGATACACGGGCTTCGGCTCGAATCCTTTGATGGCGAGGGGCTGCTCGAGGAGGCGGAGCCAGGGAGAAGCTCAGCGAGGCGAGAGGTGGACGGAGGCCAGGGTGGCGAGCTCGAGCTTTAGCTCGGCAATGGCGGCAGGGGAGGAGAGCAGAGCAGAGGAGAGAGGTAGAAATGGAGAGGAGGAGGAGGAGATCGGGACGACTCTGGGGTCTCATCCTCGTCGTATTCATACGCGGATAGGGATGGAGGAGGCGCCTCCAGCGTGAAGCAGGAGGTGGAGGCCACGGTGCATGCCACGCCTCTCCTTCTGACGAGAGGAAGACGACGACTGGCACTTGGGCCAGATGGGCTCCAAGTGCTGGGCCAGGGTGTGGGCAACAGGTAAACAGGTTTGCTCTCTCTCTTTTCCTTCTCTGTTTTATTTCTTATTCTGTTTTGTTTTATATTACTGACATTTTTTTATTTCATATTTGGCTTCAGGCATAAGTAAAATTATTGTAATGGTTTTTAGGGTTTTGTTTGGAATATTTCCAACCCCATATAAAGTTTTCAACATTTTATAAAACTAGTAAGTATTTGAAATCAATTAATTAATTGATTTCAGTGGCTTTTGAGTTTAAAATAAAATGCCAAAAGTATTTGTAAAAAGAAATCCACCCCTGAATTGTGTTTTCCAAAATTTATCAAAAATGATGGACTTTTATGAAGGCCATTTTGGGTTCTTTGATTTTTCACAAGTTTGAATTGTTTTTTATTATAGAGTTGTTGGAGTTTTGCTTTGATTTCACTTCTTTCTTGAGTTCAATTCATTTACTTAGAATGCAAAGAAAGAAAACATGAGCTCAAACTTGCTAGGCTCTACTAGAGATTTCAGGGATGCGACAAAATAATAATTTTCAAACATTAGGTATTGTATAATATCATTTCCACAATTTATATCTAACAATATAATCCATAGAAACTATATGGTAAGTAGATGGCGAAACTATGACAGCAATTTGTCCAAACAGAACAGTTTGTAGCAATCTATATAAAAAGTTTACTTTTGTATCTCGAAAATTCTGAATATTTAGGACAAGATAATAATTTGAATGATATTACTTTGTAAAAAATTCATGAACTTTCCAGGTTCGAGTAAAATATGATAATTCAAATACTACAACAAAAGTTTCTGTTTTTTTCTAGCACACATCACACATGCAATTCAAGCATTCAAAAGGAAATTCTTGGAATTTTGTATTGAAAAACAAGATTATGAATTACATATAACAGAGGACAACAAATTGAAATGATGCTCCAAGCAAAACACATATCATGTGATGAATAAAAATATAGCTCCAAGTAAGATATACCGGTAATGTTGGAGATGAAAGAGGGGATGCCTTCCGGTGCATCCCCAAGCTTAGACGCTTGAGTATTCCTTGGATATTACCTTGGGGGTGCCTTTGGAATCCCCAATCTTAGGTCATTTCTGCTCCTCATTCTCCTCATATTGGTATCTGACACGAAACTTGAAAACTTCAATCACACAAAACTTAACAGAACTTCGTGAGATGGGTTAGTATTATAAATATAGATCATTCACTTAGGTAGTGTCAAGACAGAATTCATAATTATTATCACATAATACCTATTGTATTCTATCATTTCCATAATTTATATCACTCAATATAAGTTATAGAAACACTAAAACAAGCAAACTATGCATGAAAAATAGAATCTGTAAAAACAAAACAGTGTGTGAAGATCTACATGCAATACACACTTCCCTGCCTCTAAATATTCTGACAAATACGGAAAACGCATATAAGTGCATACCAAAACTGTCTAAAAATTGCAGAAATGTTTGAAGCTCCACAAAAATCAGAGAAATTATGTATTGGACGTAAAAGTTTATGTTTTTGCACGGAATAAAACAAAAAAATATCCACAGTATCCCAAATGCTTTACTTGACACTTTATGGAAATACAAGCTATAAAACATGATTAATATAGTAGCTTAATCATGTCAACACTCAAAAACTGAAATGGTAAATATTGGGTTGTCTCCTAACAAGCGCTTTTCTTTAATAGCTTTGTGCTAGACCTGATGATTTCAATGATGCTCGTATAGGAATAATAGTTGAAACATGCAAGAGATCATCACGAATCACATGGCAAGCACATTTAAGTCTTACCCACTTCCTATGCATAGGGATTTTGCAAGAAAATAATTTATTGTAGCAAGAATCAACTAGCATAGGAAAGCCAAACAAGCATGACTTTGAAACTTTGAACACATAGGGAGGAAACTTGATATTATTGTAATTCCTACAAGCATATGTTCCTCCCTCATAATAATTTTCAGTAGCATTATGAAGGAATTCCACAATATAACTATCACATACAACATTATTTTCATGGTGCACAAGCATAGATTTTTTATTACTACCCACACAAGCAAAATTCATATCATTCATAGTAGTGGGAGCAAACTCAACAAAATAGCTATCATGTGATACTTGATTGATATAATCCAAATGAAAATTAAAATCATGATGACAAGTTTCAAGGTTATTATTACTCTTTATAGCATACATGTCATCACCATAATCATCATAGATACTCCCTCCGTTACAGTTTAAAAGGCATGCACGTGTACCTAGGTCATCAATTTGACTTATATAAAATATATTGTTTAACATAAAAATTATATCATTAGAAAATAGAACATCTAAAGTTTATAATTATATATTTGTTGTAATATATGCCTCCCATTAAGTTGGTCAAATTGATGACCTAGGTACATGTGTCGAACTTGTAAACTAAGACGGAGGGAGTAGCAACTTTGTTGTCATAGTCAATTGAAACCTCTACCAAAATTGTGGACTCGTCACTAAATAAAGTTGTGACCTCTCCAAATCCACTTTTATCATTATGAAAAGATTCAACACCCTCCAAAATAGTGGGATCATTAGTACCTCGAGTTGCACACTTCCAACCCCACTTTCATCAATATAATCATGAGGTGGACATTTCCGTTGTTAAGGCTTTTGAAGCAAGTTAGCAGGTTGCGAAGCAAATCTACACGCGAGTCTCTCTGTGATGAGACACCTTCATTGACTTTAGACAACCTTTCCCAGATTTGCTTCGCGATCTCAAGATCAGTCACACGGGCGTACTATCCTCTAGTCTGATGGCTATAGATGATGTTATTGGTGTTTGAGTCCAGTGGAGCAAATCTCTTCACACCAACAGCACTGACACCTTCGCCAACCTTGGGAACTCAAACCATGATGACATACCAAAGGCTGTTGTCAATGGCTTCGAGATGGATGTGCATCCTGTTATTGAAGTATGGGTAATCAATGCCATCCAAGACAGGGCACGCAGCGGTGGAACCTGAACTCGGTATAGGCTATGTGATGATACATGATCTTGGAACTGGAATCAATTGCAATTGGAGTTGCACTAAAAAAATTATCATATGCATCTTGTTCATCGTGATCGGAATTTTATCTATATTTTTGGCCTCGTGAAGGAGAAAGTATCGCTCTAGCTTGGGGAGGCTTAAGTCAATGTTATATGCATGCCCCAATCATGAGCTCCTGAGGAAATTATTATTCAGGATTTTTGTGCACAACTTTCTCGTAATGATCAAACCATGCTCGATACTTCTTTTTCTGGTTCTTTTATGAAGAAGACTATTGAATTCAGGTGGGATCTTTTGCAAAGAATTAAACACAACTCTGAAGATTGGGAACTCGGCGAAGGTAAATAATCACGTATAAAACTTGAGTTTGATTGTGTCGAATCTTTTATGAACACTGATGCTTTCAATAATTTTAGCAATAAATATGGACTTGACTCTCAGATAGTAACCTCAGTTTGTGAAACCTCTACTGCTCATGTTGACCTACCTAAAGAGAAATGATTTAAGCATCATCCACCTATTAAAGAAAAAGTTGAAGAACCAATTAGAGTTGAGGATGAAACTATCATTTACAATGTTGACCGAGTTCTGTCTACAACTTATATTGAGAAACCACCTTTTCGTGTTAGGATAAAGGAACATGCTAAATCATCAACCGTGGTTAACAAAAGTTATGTTAGAACAACCAGAACCTTTGATAAAATCAAGGTAGAACCTAGTATTGCTATGGTTAACAATCTCTTGTTCGATAATATTGATATGCATGTTAGTTATTTAAGTGTGGAAGCTGCTACAATTGCCAAACCTGGTACTAGAGATAAAAATAAACCCATTGTTTGCATGCCTATCGCCTCAGTCAAAATAGGAGATAATTGTTATCACGGTTTATGTGATATTGGTGCTATTGTTAGTGTTGTTCCTTTTACCTTATATCAAGAAATTATGCATGAGATAGCACTCGCTGAAATAAAAGACATGGATGTTAATATTGAACTTGCTAATAGAGACACAATCACACCACTTGGGATTGTTAGAGATGTTGAAGTCTTATGCTGAAAAGTAAAATACCCTACTGATTTCCTCGTTCTTGGATCACCACAAGATTATTTTTGTCCCATAATATTTGGTAGACCCTTCTTGAACACTATCGATGCTGAAATAGATTGAAATAAAGGAAACTGCCAGTGTTAATTTTGGTGGTATGTCTCATGAGTTTAATTTCTCCAAGTTGAGTAAGGAACCCCATGATAAAGATTTGCCTAGTAAATATGAAATAAGTGGTCTTGATTCTATTGCCATTCCTCCTATTGATCAATTAGAACAACATTTTCTTGACCATGGAAATGATATGCATATGTGTGAAAGAAATGAAATAGATAAAATGTTCTTTGAACAACAGCCTATCCTTAAACACAACTTGCCTATGGATACTCTAGGAGGTCCTCCTCCACCCAGGGGTGATCATGTGTTTGAATTAAAACAATTACTTGACACTTTGAAATATGCTTCTCATGATGAAAAGAAGATATATAATGTTATTATCAATGCTAACCTTACAGAGCATGAAGAAAAAAGATTGTTAAAAACTTCAAGGAAGCACCGAGCTGCTATTGGGTATACTCCTGATGATTTTAAGGGCATTAGTCCCACTCTCTATCAGCACAAGATTAATATGGAACTTGATGCCAGACCCGTTGTTGATCACCGATGTAGATGAATCCCAAAATGAAAGAAGTGGCAAGAAATGAAATATCAAAGCTTCTGGAAGCACGTATAATTTATCCCATAGCTGATAGTAGATGGGTAAGTCCTGCTAATTGTGTTCCTAAGAAAGGAGGTATTAGTGTTGTTCCTAATGATAAAAATGAACTCATTCCACAAAGAATTTTGACTCGATATAGAATGGTAACAGATTTTAGAAAAATAAACAAAGCTACTAGAAAAGATCATTATCCTTTACCCTTCATAGATCAAATGCTAGAAATATTATCTAAGCACACACATTTTTTGCTTTCTACATGGTTATCTGTTTTTTCTCAAATACCTGTGTCACAACCTGATCAAGAGAAAACCACCTTTACTTGTCCTTTTGGAACCTATGCTTATAAGCATATGCCTTTTGGACTATGCAATGCACCTACTACCTTTCAAAGATGTATGATTTCTATATTCTCTTATTTTTGTGAAAGGACTGTTGAGGTTTTCATGGATGATTTTTTTCATTTATGGAACTTCTTTTGATGATTTCTTAAGCAACCTTGATCGAGTTTTGCAGAGATGTGAGAAAATTAACCTAGTCTTGAATTGGGAGAAGTGCCACTTTATGGTAAATGAAGGTATTGTCTTGGGTCATAAAATTTTTGAATGAGGTATTGAGGTGGATGAGGCTAAAGTTGATGCCATTGAGAATATGTCGTGACCTAAAGAGATTAAAGGTATCCGTAGTTTCCTTGGTCATGCTGGTTTCTATAGGAGGTTTATTAAATACTTCTCTAAAATTTCTAGACCTCTTACTAATTAATTATAGAAGGATATTCCTTTCTTTTTTGATGATGATTTTGTAGAAGCCTTTGAAACACTTAAGAAAGTCTTAACTTCTGCACCTATTGGTCAACCACCTGATTGGAACTTGCCTTTTAAAATTATGTGTGATGCTAGTGATTATGTTGTTGGTGTTACCTAGGACAAAGATTTGATAAGAAATCAAATGTTCTCCACTATGCTAGTAAAACACTAGACAGTACCCTTAGAAATTATGCTACCACTGGAAAATAATTCTTAGTAGTTGTATTTTCTTGTGTTAAATTTGGATCTTACATTGTTGATTCTGAAGTAATTGTTCACACTGATCATGGTGCTATTAAATCTTATGGAAAAGAAAGATGGTAAACCTAGACTTATTACGTGGGTTCTTTTGCTACAAGAATTTATTTGCATATCATTGATAGGAAAGGAGCTGAGAACCTCGTAGCTGATAGTTTTCTAGTTAAGAAAATGTTCATGATGACCCACTACCTATTGATGATAACTTCCTTGATGAACAACTAGTTGTGGTCAATGTTTCACATAACACACTGTGGTTTGCTGATTATGCTGATTACATTGTTGCTAAATACATACCACCTAGTTTTACCTATCAGCAAAAGAAAAAATTCATCTTTGAATTAAGACATTACTTTTGGGATGACCAACATCTTTATAAAGAGTCAATACATGGTATTATTAGAGGTTGTGTACCTCAGCATGAACATGAACAAATCCTTCGGAAGTGTCACTCTGAGGCTTATGTAGGATACCATGTGGGAGATAGAACTGCACACAAGGTATTACATACTCGATTTTATTGGCCTACTCTTTCAAAGATGCTCGTAAGTTTGTCCTCTCTTGTGATGAATGTCAAAGAATTGGTAATATTGGTAGACATCCAGAAATGCCTACGAATTATTCACTTGTTATTAAACCATTTCATATTTGGGGATTTGATTATATGGAAACTTTTCCTTCCTCAAGGGGTATACACATATTTTGGTTGATGTTGATTGATACGTCTCCAACGTATCTATAATTTTTTATTGTTCCATGCTATTTTATTATCTGTTTTGGATGTTTTATATGCATTTATATGTTATTTTATATTTATTTTGGGACTAACCTATTAATCTAGAGCCTAGTGCCAGTTTCTGTTTTTTCCACGTTTTTGAGTATTGCAGATAAGGAATATTAAACGGAGTCCAAAAGGAATGAAATATCCAGAAAGGTTTTTCTTGGACCAGAAGACACCCATTAGACTTGGAGTAGGAGCAGGGCATCTGCCTCGAGGCCACAAGCCTGCAGGGTGTGCCCTGGGGGGGTGGCCGCGCCCCCTGGCTTGTGGGCCCCCTGCAGGTCTCCTAACCCTATTCTTTGGCCTATAAATTCCCAATTATTCCCATGTCGCCAAAAACAGCCACGAAAATACTTCTAAGTCGTCGGGAGCCTCTGTTCTCGTAATATTCAATCTGGTAGCTTTTCCGGTAATCTGCCACAGAGGGAATTGATCATGGAGGGCATCTACATCAACTCCATGGCCCCACCTATGATGTGTGAGTAGTTCACCACAAGCCTACGGGTCCATAGCTAGTAGCTAAATGGCTTCTTCTCTCTCTTTGATCTTCAATACCATGTTCTTCCTGATCTTCATGGAGATCTATCCGATGTAATACTCTTTTGCGGTGTGTTTGTCAAGATCCGATGAATTGTGAGTTTATGTTCAGATTATCTATGAATATTATTTGAGTCTCTTATGAATTCTTATATGCATGATTTCATATCTTTGCAAGTCTCTTCGAATTATTGTTTTGGGTTGGCCAACTAGATTGGTAATTCTTGCAATTGTAGAAGTGCTTAGTTTTTGGTTCAATCTTGCGGCGTCCTCACGTGGTGACATAGTACGGGTAGCAAGGCACGTATTGTCTTGTTTCCATCGAGGATAAAAAGACGGAGTTTTCATCATATTACTTGAGTTTATCTCTCTACATCATGTCACCTTACTTAATGCGTTACTCTGTTCTTCATGAACTTAATTCTCTAGATGTAGGTATGAGTCGGTCGATGTGTGGAGTAATAGTAGTAGATGCAGAATCGTTACGGTCTACTTGACACGGACGTGATGCCTATATGAATAATCATTTCCCTAAATATCTTCATAATTATTCGCTTTTCTATCAATTGCTCGACAGTAATTTGTTCACCCACTAATTATTTTCCTTTATGAGAGAAGCCTCTAGTGAAACTTATTGCCCCCGGGTCTATTTTCCATATCATATTTTCAGATCTATAAACCAAAAATACCAAAAATACTTTGCTGCAATTTATTTACTTTGTTTCCTAAATCTTTTATATCTATCTCTATCAGGTCTCATCCTTGCAAATAACTCTGAAGGGATTGACAACCCATTTATAGCGTTGGGTGCAAGTGTTTGATTGTTTGTGTAGGTACTACTATTGGGGCCTTGCTTGTTCCTCCTACTAGATTGATACATTGGTTCTCAACAAACTAAGGAAAATACTTATCTAGTTCGCTGCATCACCCTTTCCTCTTCAAGAGAAAACCAACGCAAGCTCAAGAGGTAGCAAGAAGGAATTCTCGCGCCGTTGCCAGGGAGGATACATAGCAAGATCACGCCTACCAAGTACCCATCACAAACTCATCTCTTGCATTTACTTTCTTTGCCATTTTCCTCTCATTTTCCTCTCCCCCACTCCTAAAACGATTTTCCGAAAATACCAAAAAGATTTTCCTTTTTATTCACCCATTTTCCGTTCGCCTTTTTGTTTGCTTGCTTGTGTGCTAGATTGTTTGCTTTGTCACGATGGCTCAAGAGAATACCAAGTTATTATTACTCCGATTGCTCCCGCCACTAGTGTGGAATCTTGTGAAATTAATGCCGCTTTGCTCAATCTTGTTATGAAAGAATAATTTTCTGGCCTTCCTAGTGATTATGTCGCATCCCATCTAAATACTTTTGTTGAGTTGTGTGATATGCAAAAGAACAAAGATGTGGATAATGAAATTGTTAAATTAAAGCTATTTCCTTTCTCACTATGAGATCGTGCCAAAACTTGGTTTTCATCTTTACCTAAAAATAGTATTGATTCATGGAATAAGTGTAAAGATGCTTTTATTTCCAAGTACTTTCCCGCCGCCAAGATTATCACCCTTAGGAACAATATAATGAATTCTAAGCAACTTGATCATGAGCATGTTGCACAATCTTGGGATAGGATAAAACTATTGATTAGGAATTGCCTCACGCATGGTTTGAGTTTATGGATGATTATACAAAAAAATTATGCACGATTGAATTTTCCTTCTAAAAATCATTTAGATTCCGACGCGGGTGTGTCGGGAAAATGACACCTATGGGAACCTCCAAGGATACCTTGATCGTTCGGCGGGGAGAAGGGTGGCGCCAAGAGCAGAGCTAGCGATCAGCACCGGGAAAGGTTTTACCCAGGTTCGAGCCGTTTAGTGCGTAAAACCCTACTCCTGCTTTGTTTGTTGTATTAGGTGCTTACTGTAGGATTACTTGCTACAATGACTCCCTATTGGCCAATGCACAAAGTGTCCCATCTTAGAACTGACCCTTGGGTCTCCTTTTATAGGCAAAGGGGTCACCAACAGTGCTCAACAGAGGGTTCTCGATCTGCATAGTGAACAGGGTTCACCGATATCTATCTACGTGGTGTCAGGGGTAGTAAATGCCTCGCCGGTCTCCTGACCCGCATCAGGATGGAATCGACATGTACCCATGTGTTTTGACACCTGGGTGTTGTGCTGGCGCATGAGGGATGCGCTGGCGCTATGGTAGTCGGTGGCACAGTGGCAGGAGGGAACACGTGGCGGTGAATTGGGCTTACCGGGCTGGTGCCCTTGCCAGTGACCTAGTCTACCTTCCGGGCAAGGACATCTTGTCAGGGCCTTGTCTATCTTCCCGGCAAGGAGGGCTTGCGGGGGCCTTGAATGCTTTCCCAGCAAGGAACCCTCGTTGGGGGCGTCGGACGTCTTCTCGAGAAGAAGGGCTTGCCGGGGCCTTGAATGCTTTCCCAGCAAGGAACCCTCGTTGGGGCGTCGGACGTCTTCTCGAGAAGAAGGGCTTGCCGGGGCCTTGAATGCCTTCCCGACAAGTGGGGCTTGTGGGGGCCTTGGAGCTTGGGGTTATTCCTCACACCCTTGGAGGGGTGTGGACTTGGTGAATTTGGAGGTTAGTCTTCCTGCCATCCTTCGTCGTGCCTTGCTGTCAAAGGGGTTCCTGGCGCCCGTGCACAAGTTGGGGCACAGGAGACCCCAGTCTTCAGTGCATCGACAGGAGCCCCCGGGCCTGGGCCGTACACGCGCGCGAGGCCTCGTTGGGCTAGGCCCAAAGTGGTGCAAGGGCCTCCGTGACAGGGTATCTTGCGGTTTGGAGCCATTGGTAGCGGTCTTTCCCCATGTCGCGCATTGAACGCACGAAGTGGAGAGGCATGCACACAGTGGCCGTCCCACCTTCCGAAACGCTTCTGCGACGTGCGAGGCATGTGCAGTAATGGTTGGGAAAGTGGCGATTGTGGCCTTAAAAGTCGCAGCGGTGGCAGGGCCCGCCCATGCATGCATTTGTGCAGTAGGGTGGCTCCCTGTTCTCCCGTGATCATGGGCGATTGGGCAAGAGGGGCGGCGGTTTCTGGAGTGAGGAGGGCTAGACCCCACGCCTCGCCCTATAAATTAGGGTGTTTGCGAGGGAGTTTTGCTCATCCACCCAACTCCTGAAACGCACAACACCCCCAACCCCTTATGTAGTATCTTCCTTAGCTTCAGGTGCCGCTCACCCCTAATCATGTTTAGGGGACGAGGGCGGCCACCATCAGCCGCTAGAGCGGTGAGAGGATCCTGTTCGGATCATGCCACAACTTCAAGGGCCGCAACTGCGGAGGGTGGCCCGAGCACCCGAGGTGGCCGAGTGGCAAGGCGCCATGGTCCCGCGGAGGCCGTGGCGAGGGAAGTCGGGATGCTACTCCAGCACCCCCGCCTTCTCCGACGCTTGTTCCCGAGGGGACTCATGTTGAAAGGACTCCGTTAGAGTTCCTTCTCAAACTGCAAGGCCGCATCAGGACCTGGCTTCAACTCCCCATCGCCTTCGCCAAGGCGATGAGCGAAGAGAACCTCCCAATGTTGTGGCTCCAGGTGCATGGTTGCGGCAACGGCGCCGTACCGGTGGTCGTGGAGCAACCGAGGCCTCGGCTCCTGTTCGTTGGCCGTGGGTGCAAGAGCTTCGCTCGTGCCCATAATCTTTGGGATGGGCACGTTCTTCACTTCAAAATGATGGCGGACAACCTGCTCTCCGTCAAGATATACGGGAGCTCAGGTGTGCGCCTCAACTTCTGCGAAGAGAGCTCGAGCGGGACTGAAAGCCCTTTCTCGTACGAGGCGACGAGGAAGGGACAAACAGGAGCAACATCGGATACGGGTCAGATCCTCGGCAGGCTAAGCCTGGGTACAAGGACCTGACCTCGGACTGACCGCCGGCTGGACCATCACCGTCAGTCCGCGGCTCTACTCCTCCCTAATTGGGACCGACGTGCCGGAAGAATCAACGCTGCCGCATATTGCTGGCAGCACCTAGTTCTTAGCTCCGCCGTCCCTTCTGGCCCCGTTCTCCTCCGCGCAGTGTTGGTCCAGGAGGAGCCAGCCTGGGGTGCGCCGGGGGCCTTGCCGCTTTTTGTCTTCTTGAACTTCTATCCGACAAGCATTGTCCCTCGCCAAAGACAGTATCATAGGTTAGAGTAGTAAAAATCATCCATGTAATATGTATGAGCTTGCCTCAAACAAATGAATGAAATATTGTTTCCTTTTTGTCTGATCCTTCTTTTTGTATGATACACTCCTTGCGCTTTGCGGAAGCTCGCCGGCTTGTCTGGTCCTGCTGCTAGTGATCAGAGAAACGGGTCCTTAGCGGTTCGTCGGAGGGGTCGTTACTGGGAAGACTCCTTTCCGCACTCAGTGCAATCATTAAATTGTCGAGCGCGGCTCGAGGCAAAATAAGGTGCTGCGTAGCCGCTTGGTTTGTTGAACAAGTTCAAAACAGTGTGAAGGCGCTCTGTCGCTGTTCAGGTCGTTGAACGCGTTTGAAACAGAACCAAGGTGCACTAATCCTAGCAAGGTTCCTTCTGCGCGCAGGTTTCTCGAACAAAGATTGGGATTTCTAGAAAGCAAACAACCTATCTACTCAAAAAAATTATCTAGAGTTTTCGTCACTTATCTGTTGTGTTGCGGCACTTCTTCTCGCGACGTCTGAACCTTTTCCTGGGGCCTCAGATCCCGGGCAAGCAGGATGTTACACCCCCCGGCAACCTCCTCGCCGGCAAGATTCTTGCTGATAGTCTTTGACCATCGCGTGGGAAAGGGGCTTGCTGGGGTGTAACTCCTTTTTCTCTTTTGGGCAGGCTATGCTAGCGGAGCCCGCAAGCACATCTTTGGTGGCGACGCGACACTTCCAGGGGAGAAAACGTTTTCGCTGGAGTGCGTGCTGGGGCTTCGGGACCTGTTGGCGCATCCTCGACGGTATGCATCACTCCGCAGAGGTGCGTCCGCTGGAGTATGCGCCGGAGGCCTCGCCGAAGCACCCAGGCACACCCTCGACAGCAACGCACTATCCTGGAGCGGCACATCAGCCTGGTGGCGTCAAACTCGGGGTCTCCGCTTCCTTGGCCTAGGCTTGCGCAGCAGCGCGCGTGCGCAGAAGCTAGGAGACCATGGCAAAGTGGGGCAACCACCACTATCTCATTCTTCGGGGAATTGCGGCGGTGTTCTCAACTCCTAAAAATCTGGGGCAGAGCTTGCTCAGATTAGCTCACATGCCCTCACCCCCTACCTGGCGCGCCAAAGATGTCGGAAAAATGGTGTCGACCGTGGGAACTTCCAAGGATCCCTTGATCGTTCAGCAGGGAGAAGGGTGCCGCCAAGAGCAAAGCTAGCAATCAGCAACAGGAACGTTTTTACCCATGTTTGGGCTGCTTAGTGCGTAAAACCCTACTCCTTCTTTGTTTGTTGTATTAGGTGCTTACTGTAAGATTACTTGCTACAGTGACTGCCTGTTGGCCAATGCCCGAAATGTCCCCTCCTTTTATAGGCAAAGGGGTCACCAACAGTGCTCAACAAAGGGTTCTCGATCTGCACAGTGAACAGGGTTCACCGCTATCTATCTACCGTGGTGTCAGGGGCAGTAAATGCCTCACGAGTCTCCTGACCCGCATCAGGATGGTATCAACACGTACCCAGGTGTTTTGACACCTGGGTGTTGTGCTGGCGCATGAGGGATGCGCTGCCACTATGGTAGTCAGTGGTACAGTGGCAGGAGGGAACACCTGCGACGAATGGGGCTTGTCGGGTTGGTGCCCTCGCTAGTGACCTAGTCTACCTTCCAAACAAGGAAAGCTTGTCGGGGCCTTGTCTATCTTCCCGACAAGGAGGGCTTGCCGGTTCCTTGAATGCTTTCCCATCAAGGAACGTTTGCTGGCGTGTCGGACGTCTTCCCGGCAAGAAGGGCTTGCGGGGGCCTTGAATGTCTTCCCTGCAAGAGGGGCTTGCCGGGGCCTTGGAGCATGGGCTTATTCCTCACACCCTTGGAGGGGTGTGGCCATGGTGAATTTGGAGGTTAGTCTTCCTGCCATCCTTCGTCGTGCCTTGCTATCAAAGGGGTTGTCGGCGCCCGTGCACAAGTGTGGGGCACAGGAGATCCCAGTCTTCAGTGCACCGACAAGGTGGTACCTTTATGGAAATCATATTAGGATAAGCTACTAAACTCCTAGATAATATTATGGAATATTACTCTCAATGGCATACTAAAAGATCTCCTACTAGTAAAAAAGTGCACACTATTGAAGAAATAAACACTTTGAGTGGAAAGATGGATGAATTAATGAAATTGTTTGCTAGTAAGAATGCTCCTATTGATCCCAATGATATGCATTTGTCTTCTTTGATTGTAAATTATAATGAATCTTTGGATGTGAATTTTATTGGTAGGAACAATTTTGGCAATAACGCATATAGAGGTCATTTCAATCCTAGGCTATTTCCTAGTAATTCCTCAAATAATTATGGTAATTCCTACAAAACTTCTTATGGAAATTATAATAAGATGCCCTATAATCTTGAGAATATTATTAAAGAATTCATTAGCTCTCAAAAAGGTTTCAATGCTTGTAACATCCCAAAATTATAAATTTTGGAATGTTAATATAATAATTAGATTGATTGTTTGTTTGTTTGAGTGATTGAAACTTGAGTGGAATTTGAAACTTCTCAAAAAAATGAGAGGGAATAAAATGACTTTCCCAAAATTTTCTATTTTGTATCCCTTTTCAATTTTGAGTTTGAATATTTTCAAAACCCTTTGATTAAAAAAAATCAAACGAGAGAAGGAAAATGACACTCCAAAATCAGAGACAATGTCTTGATTCAAATATTAAGTATTTGCAATTTATTTGAAATTCAAATTCCTTTTCATTTTAAAGTTATTGCAAAAAAAATATTTTTTTGGTTTTGAAAATATGTTCATGTTTTAGAAAATTTTATTCTGAAAATTTTGATATATAATATGTCTATATAAAATGTTCTCTCCTTTCCATTTATACGTTTTTCTTCTTTGTTTTTTAAAAAAAATTGTTCGTTCGCAAAAAAAAAAAAACAAAAAAAAACAAAGGGCACGGCTCCTCTTGCGGCCGGCCGAACCATTACTTGGCCATGAGAGGCTTTGTTTCTTTTCTCTCCACGTTACGTATATGTTTAGTCCCACATTGCCTATCTATGGACCTTTAGACATCCCTTTCCCTTATAAATATAGACCCATAAGAGCATTCAAAAAAAAATCATCTATTTCGGGTTAAATCAATATTTTGGTTTGACTAGGTTTATTAAATAAAAATATTCTTTTCTCTTCGGCGGGATTTCTCGAAGTCGTCTCCTCATTGGAATTAATTCTTACTCTCCATTCTAAAGGTATTTCTCTTCGTATTTTTTTATACTCCCGCAGTTTATTATTTCTACACTAGTATTCCTACACTAGTATACGATAGAGTAATTAGATATATTATTTAGTCTTCGTATTTACACATTAGTACTAGAATTCCATTAGACATAGCCCTTTTCTTTCGTAAAACAGCTTGGCCCTGATTTTTCAAATAGCCATAACTTTTTACTCGTTTATCCGAATTAGATGAAACCAACGCCTAGAGTTTCGTCTTGATCCCACCTATCCGATGAACCTATCATATTAACTTTTTTGAAATATTCAAATTTCGAAATTTGTTCATATTCATATTCAAACTTCTTTTGATCATATCTTTTTATCCGTAGCTCCGTTTTAGATGAATTCAATTGCGTCGGATTCGTATCAAAGTAATCTTTCCGTTTGTATCATTAGTTTTAACTTTTCAACTTATAATTTTGATCAAATCAGATTTATCTATTAGTGCCTAAAAGTGTTCACATTGTTTTAAGCCGATTCAATGTTATATTGACGTATTTGTATCTTTTGATCCGCTAGTTCAAATCTAGTAACTCTTTTTTCTACACGCTCATATTGATCTCCTATATCTAGTAGCATCATTAGTTTCGACCTTTGAACCTTACAAATTTGAGTGATTCAAATTTGTATTCGAACATTCATTTGATCTTAGCTTGCAAATCGTACCACCTTTTCAATTGATTCCTTTTACCCCTAAACACTCATGTCATATATATTTGTACGTAACCATCGTACTTCAGTTCAGCTTCTCTTGACCTTTTGAATGCAGATTCAATTCATACTTCAATTCACTATAACTTGCGTTGTAGTGCTCCATTTCAAGAAATTCTTTCTACAAATAAATTCTTATGTCTTATACTATTTGTCAAACAACATTCATGTTGTTCTCCCAATATTTTTGATCATCTCCCATAGTGTATGCAAGTCGAGCTTATATACCAATAGTTCATCGTCCATTACCTCTTTTGATCTCATTCATGCACCTTCACTTTACAACACACTTAGGACCTTTTTATTAAACCTTAGTACGTTGTTATTTTGCACCAAGACATGCTTTGTTCTTATGTTCTCTTGGTTCTTCCTTTTTGGCATGAATGTTTATTGAATGCTATTCATTTACGATAGATTGCTCGGAGTGTGGCGAGTAGAATTATCAGGATTTTGAGAGCGACTATCTTCATCAAGTAATACCAGGCAAGTCACTTTGATCATACTATCACCTATGTTTTATGCATCGTAGTTCTACCATCCTATGCCCAATTGCATGCTGAGTAGGTATTTGGAAATTTTAGTATAGTTTGTAGTGTCATGTGGTAGGCACCTAACAACCCCGATACTTAGCCCCGGGACGACAAATTTCATATTGCTATGCTTGAGTAGACGGGATTTCGGTTGAGTGCATAACACGAGTGATGCGAGGTTGATTAAATAATCAAGACCGGTTAAGACAAGATTTTCAAGACCTCGGACGCAATGCAACTCTGGGTGAAGGACGGTTGATCGGCTCCCTGGAGAACCCAGTGGATGACCCGGGATGCTTGACAGGCCATGACATCCTGTGGAAAGCTTCACCCAGGCTCAAAGAGACGGACGGATATTTTCAAGACCCAGGGCTTACATGCACAGCCACAAGTCATTATGGGCTCTGGCTTGGTTGGACAACGCGGCGACTCTGGACAGGCGGTGCTAGCAGATGTAGACGAACAGTAGGAATGGATGGGCACCGACAGGGATTCAGAGGGACCCGTTGAAAGACCATGTTTTGATCATCCGGTCTTCAAACACCCTGAAGTGCGAGGACATACACGGAGGCGATCAATTCTTGTGGGGAACGTGTGCAAAACTCTGCAGAGTACTCAAACCTAATCGATTAGCCGTGTCCACGGTCATGGACAACTTGAGCCAAAGGAACTGAAGTTATCTGGATTTCTCAACACCATTATATATATATATATTTGATGAGGGTAATTATTGACAACTCGGGTATGAGAACTGGTTGGCGGAACCATCTCATTAACAACCAACTACGTAGAAATATTTTGCTTTTAGCCCCTCTTGTTGTAGGAGAAAACTTGCTTTTCGCCAAAAACTTATAGCCCCACCTGCCATATATGCATGTAGAATAGATGATTATTATTTTACCCCCCCCCTCTCTTATGTGACTTGCCGGCATATTCAATATGCTGACCTACACGGCTGCAACGTCTCATGTTGCAGATATTTTTCTTCGACGAGTAAGAGTAAGATTCAGGGTTACGGTCTACACTCAACTTGCCGTTGGTGTTTATTGGGACTCCACTCCCTTGACCGCTTCCGCTGAGATATTTAAGGTATATATCAGTTTTACGCTATTTACATGTCATTGCACTTTGATATATACATTGATGTACTGTGTGTGCCAGCATACTGATCCAGGGATGGCACAGAAACACAGAGGCTTGACTCGTTTTGAGTCGGGTCGCTACAATGCTATTACTAAAGAAAAATTGCTTATGATTGATGATTTGGCTAGGAACATTGATATAATTTCTCTTAAGATTGATTTTTTGAAAATTAGATCTATTCCACTCAAGCATGATATTAATGAGCCTTTAAAAGCTATGAGAATTTCTATTGATGAGTGTAAGGAAAGAACCGCTAGAATACGTGCTAAGCGTGAATGGCTTGAAAAAAGTTTTTTCTCATGATAATATTGATGAAGATCTTAAAGTGATTGGTGTGGCACCTATTGAATCTTTGTTTTCTAGTATAAATCTTGAAAAAGATGGGACTGGAGATGAGTCAACTTTTGTTAAAAGGCGTCCCAGTGATTCATTGTTTATAGATCTTAATGATAAGATTGATAAAAGTGGGATGGAAGAGGTCAAAACTTTAAATAGCAATGAGCCCACTCTTTTGAATTCCGGGGATTTTAATTATGATAGTTTCTCTTTGATTGATTGTGTTTCCTTGTTGCAATCCATGTTGAATTCTCCACATGCTTATAGTCAAAATAAAGTTTTTACTAAACATATTGTGGATGCCATGATGAGATCTTTTGAAGAAAAACTTGAGTTGGAAGTTTCTATACCTAGAAAGCTTTATGATGAGTGGGAACCCACTATTAAGATTAAAATTTAAGATTATGAGTGCCATGCTTTGGGTGATTTGGGTGCTAGCGTTTCCATGATTCCAAAAACTTTATGTGATGTGCTAGGATTCCGTGAATTTGATGATTGCTCTTTAAATTTGCATCTAGCGGATTCTACAATTAAGGAACGTGTGGGAAGGATTAATGTTCTTATTGTTGCAAATAGGAATTTTCTTCCCGAAGATTTCATTGTTCTTGATATAGATTGCAATCCTACATGTCGTATTATTCTTGGTAGACCTTTCCTTAGAACGATTGGTGAAATTATTGATATGAAAGAAGGTAATATTAGATTCCAATTCCCATTAAGGAAAGGCATGGATAACTATCGGTGAATACTCACAACATAAGCCATGGGTAGGCTAAAGAAGGTAGGAACAGAAGTGGCAACACAGGGCGCTGGGGGCGAGGTTGGTACAAGCATGGGATGCACGTTGTACCCAAGTTCAGGGCTCTCCGTACAGATAATACCCCTAGTCCTGTCTGAGTGTATGATATGTATGGATGGGATTACAAGGTTGCTCTTGGAGCTGTATGGCGAAGGAGGAAGAAGGAGCAGTCGGCTCGTCTCTGCCTCTCCTATGTGGTTGGTGTGTGTGTGTGTGATCAGTTGACCCACCCTCTGCATGGAGGGGGCTGGGGGTTTTCTAGACGAACCCACCGGCCTACAATATGGATAAAGGGTACAATAGTGGGACCCGGCTGGCAGCCTCGCCGGTTGGCCAGGGGGGCCACGGGGGTCTTGTCTTGTCACTTGAGGGGCCCGCCGGCTGCGAGGTCCCGTCTGGCCCTCGGACCCGCCGGCTAGCCAATGAGGCTCTCGCGTAAGGTTGACGCAGGACACGTATGGTACGCTCGGTGTCGTCCAGCGAGATTCGTCATGGGCAGACCGTACGGCCGCCTCCACTGTTCCCACGCCGAGTGTAGTAATGGAGTGGGATTTTGACGGCCGACACTATGTTGGGTGATGGATCAGAACCGGGGGAGGTCAGTGGCGTGGCCATCGACGCTGGTACCCACCGTGCACTCCGATCCAGTACCTTTGCTGACGCGTAGCCACCTTTAATCGTAGGGTCTCGTCATGACCTACGATCTGATTTGACTTGAGATCCTAGGCCGGCTAGCCTGCTTAACTAGCCATCTTGGGCACGGCCGCCTCAACCCTAGCCGGCTGGCTGGGCCTAGGCGGCCCGGAAGAGGTAGCCGTCTTGTTTCTAGCTGGCACGTGTTGCCTGGCCGGCCAGAGAGTTGGTCGTCAAGTCCCCTAGCCGGCCAGAGGACTTGGGCCTTGTAGAATTGTTCTTGGTCATCCCTTTTGGGCCGGAGATAAAGGAGGAGGCTCGCTGAACCTACCCCAGGGTTATCCCCCCCACAGTAGTCCCCGAAGCTGGAGAGGCCCACCGCCTGTTTGCGGGTGGTGTCTCTGGCTTGATTTTTGTCGTTGTATTCCTGCCGCCACCTATGGGAGGGGTTGCTGGCTCGGAAGCCGGCAGGCTTCGAAGCGACGCCTCGGCTTTGACGTAGGCTGCGCAAATCGCGCCACGTGCCAGGCCCGGCCAGATGTGAGGATGGTTTATACTATTGACGGGATCGGGCCTGGGCCCTTGGTCCCGCCACGGCGCCCCCTCGGCCGCCGTGTGGAGGATCCTCTGCGGATTTACTCCCCGACGGTTGGGTTTCGGAAAACGCTACCGCCCGTAATACACTGGATTAGTGGGGCTCCGCGCGCATTGGATCCCCTACCCATGATCTTTCGTGGGGATTAAATGGGATGCGGTGGTACCGAGGAGGCCATTTGCCCCCTTGACGAAATCCTATGGACAAACATTGCTGCATTCAAAGTGCTTGTTCATGTCGCAGATCCAATCCTCAGCATCAAGCGGCTGGTCACACGACGTGAAGGTCTTCGGCTGATTTGACAGAACTGACTCAGATTAGCAAACTGATTGCCCCCATGATGGAAGTTTCCTTGCTATTGATTAGTCCTCTCTTGCAAAAACTGTATCAGCATCTGAGTGTTTGCATTTGTACCAGCCATCACCGCTTTCCAAGCCTCTGCAGGAGGAGGCGGCGGCGGAGGAGGATTCTCTAGAGGAGGAGGTGGTGGCGGCATGTCAGCACCCTCACGACCTGGATTCTGACGAGTTGGTGGAGCCATCCTGAAGACGGACAACACATTAGCCCACTGAATAAATTGAAGGTATAGCTGAATCAAAAAGGCAGGAATATCTGAACAGGAATATTAGCAATTGCACTCGAACAAAATAGTAAGAATGCTTTCTCAAAGTGACTGTCGACAGAATTCTGATTAAGCCCACTTGCAAACAAGTATGAGCTAGAACTGCTCGGAACAAACGTATGATCGAGAGTTCATCCGATATCTTCATGGATAAGATCGCACGGGCTCAAATTTACAGTTGCCATCCTGTGCAAGGTAGTGCACACGACTTACAAAGTATTCGCGAGTCGTAGCAAGCTACAAGGACTCTTTAAGACACAACGAGAATCGCTGTAAGACGACCGTGAACAAACATACCCACTGAATGTCGAATCCCAACGTCACATCATGCATCTATAGGAAGATTGTCCTATGAGTCACTACTTGATATCCCACCTATGAATTCCCAAAATATATGGTCATGCAATCTGGTACACGGATACAAGGAGTAATATTCACACAACTCCTATACTAACCCGTCCAATGTATCACATCCGTCAACACATAACCAGAATCTCGGACCTTCATCTACTACAGACCCTCATGATCACAATGATACGAAGTATGGCCATACTCCCGAACAATCTGCAGCAGCACTCGAGACACCGGGGTTATCTCGCCACTACTAGTATTGAAGCAATTACGAACATCCTTCGTTCTGAGATACTCAGAAATTTGAATGATTGCGATGTGCACAAGAATCCCTTGGAGCTCAACTCCCCGGAAGAAATCAAGGCAGACAGGAGGCACCAAGACAGAACTCCGTCACATCGATATCATATAGATTTCAAAATACCCGCGTGATCCTAAAAAAAATTTGAGCGAGAAGAGGAGTAGAATTAAGATTCCTAAGACGATAACCTCACCAGAGCAAGGAAGAGGAGAAAAAAGAAACCTACTCTCCGATATAACTAAGAGTCAAAACATTTTACTAGACTCGACTCGGCCAAGTACGATCACACAAAGGCTCCTGTGGTCGTAAGGCTCTGATTACCAGCTTGTAACGACTAAGATGCGGTCCTTTCCGATTTAGGGAACGAGGCCCCAAAATGGAAAGAAGAGCATCTAAACGTTTCGCAAGCAAAATAAACATAACACATACATAATATAAGAATGACAAATAGGGAATCGTTTGCCATCTCCATAGATAATATCAGAGTTTACATCACACATTTATTCACACAAGGTACTTCCGCTACGGACTACATAACATGAGAAAAGGCTAGCTATCTCGCATGCTTGCCCACGATCACGACCACGCCTCAGTCTTCTGAATAGTTCACGTACATGCGGTCGTTCTCCTCATCGTACTGCCACGCTAGCTGCGTGCCATCTGGATCACCTATGTCGGTCTTACTTGTACCTATTGGGGTGTTGAAGTCATCAGTGAGCCACGGGGACTCAGCAATCTATGACCTCGGTACCGAAACTAGTCAAGTTATTAAGTGAGGAAGGTTCAGTGTTTAGGTTGCAGCATCCTAAGCATTTATGGTGGCTAACTTACATAGAACAAGTTATATATGTGGTGGTCTACGCTAGCGGTCGAAGACTAGGTGATCACTAAGTGATCCTAAACACCTACTTACGTCAAACATAACCCCACCGTGTTCCCGATCGAAGAGGAGTCTCCGAAGGGGACAGTCACGGTTGCGCACACGGTTGGCAGTTTTATTAGAATTAGTTCAAGTTATCTAGAACCGGATGTTAACAAATATTCCAGGTTGCCACATAACCACGGGCACGACTTTTCGAAAGATCACGGGCCACATATCTCCAACTAGTCCATCACAAACGGTCACGGGCCGCAAAGTAATCCTCTATCACGAATCTCGTGATCTCGTCGGATTACTTAGAGGAAAATCTCAACTCTGGGGAGAACTAAAGCTTCACCGGCATTCCTATACGCAAGATATATCGCTAAGGTAAGACAAGACTAGAAGGACCTCCCGTCGTCTCGACGACCCCGATAAGAGCCGCGTATCTCAGTCTCATGACACGACGGATGAGCACAGCGTACAGTGGCCTGATAGACATCTCCCGAGTTGCACCGGGTTGGCCCTGCACACGTCTCTAGTTTGGACCAACACTCATGAGGAGGACTGGCCCGGGTTGTTGATTAATTCCTCGGGGTAGCTATTCCCTATGCAGATTATTATTAAGTGATTAGGAGATCAAAACCAATGTTCGGTCCTGCCGGACAAGTCTTAACACTACACGATTTATCAAGGGGGTCCCCGTAACAACCCCGAACGTGTTAGGAGCGATCGGTTATGGAATCAAACACCGGTAGCCGGAAACTATGGCGGCAATAACGGAACAAAACTCCCGGAAAGAGGCTAGGCCTTCCGTCATTTACCAAGTATATAGGTGCATTAATTAAATAACAAATTTAAACATAATGATATCAAAACTTATGTTATCACATGAGACAATTGCACCTGCAACTAGCAACGCTAACATTAGAAGCTGAGCAAGCCTACTTAGCCATTCAATATTTACTAGGAGGGGAAGGTGTTTGGGTTTCATGGAAATATCAGGAGGCAATTATTTCAGTGCTAGGCAGCGATCATATGACGACGGAAACGTGAATCTAGGTACAACAAGACTAGAGATGGTATCAAGGTCACGTCATCTTGCCTGTGATGTGTTCAGCTTGGAACTGCTCTTGTTCGTCCTGCACGTACTCCCCTGAATCCACGTACTCGCTCTCTAATCCCGGTGCTACCCAACATAAAAATAGCATCCAATGAACAACAACACAACATGATGCAACATACACATGATGCATGAGATGAGAATGTGCATGCATCTCTATTCTAGTCACTTGCATGAGCATAAGAAGAAAAGACAAACTTATGTACAGAAATTCACTCTAAGCTATCTTGACATGCATGAAGATGACATGAACATGTACATCACGAGAAAATGATGCACAAACATATAAAGAACGCTACGAACGGAGCTACAGATCAACCGGAAACTACAAAACAAGAAATGGAGTCCTACAGATCAAATCCACCACAATCACACTACAATGGTATACTTTTGGTATTCCCAGGTTGCCACATGACCAAAAAAACAAGTGTAGGTGGGGTGGTGCAAAGAAACTCACCATACCACAAACTATGCACTCACAAGCACCAAAACCACAAAACTATGCATTCTGTTCTAAACAACAACATAGCAGTTTGAGAGCAACATGCAAAGCACCTACATCCACCCAAATGTGACAAGCAATATATGTGGCAAAAGCTATTCGAAATCTCTACAAGCATGAGCAAAAAGATAATACAAAGGAGTTACACACAGAAAGATCTACAGCTGCTAACTTGGATAAAAATATCAGTTTTCACAGACTTGGTGAAAATCTCAGATTCTCACAAGATGTTTATGCTCTGAAGCATTTTGACAGCACCCAAGACAATATCTACAGGAAGTGAAATGGAATGAAAATTGACAGAGAGCTAGACAAACACAAAAGCTACAACTCTCTAGTTGATTGCAAGGGCTAAATCCAAACACATGAACTTTTGCAACCACAACTACAAGGGAAGAAAATAACAGGAGTTTCTCAGACTTAGTGAAAATCACAGATTTTCACAAAACTGACAATTTTAGCAACATGCCTACTTTGACAAAGCACAACTTCCACATATAAACTCCTAAGCATAAAACAAAACCACCATGATGTAGAGGGGTTCACCCTCTACTGCCACATCAAGGAATCACTCTCTTAGGCTCATCACATCACATGTCGCCAAGCTCTGAACTTAGTTCAAAACAGAAAAATGACATTTCCAGAAAGTGTCCAAAAGGGAAATCTGATTCCACCAATGTATTCCTGGGATGATTCTACCCCAAAAACATATATAATACCTAGGTACTTGCATAGAACACATAGGCACAAAGTAGAAAGGAAAAAACTACAAGGGATCACATGGATGCAAATAGTGCCATATCACATGTGTTTCTCACAAGTTCATCACCTACACATGCACTTGCACACACTCACAACTCTAATGGTGACATGAGTGTTTAGACCTGATGTATATGTGCATTAGCACATCACCACACACATACTCATGCTTGACCTCCTTCACACATGCACATCCACACACAAGTATGTGTGTGGGTGGGGGGAACCCACACACACACACACACTCACTCACTTGCACAAACTAGTGCATATGCTCAACACCCATGGACATGAGTAACACACACACATACATGTTTGCACACAAGTGCTCACCAAGGCAAAACCATACCTTGGGCATGTGGTGTCACACACACACACAAGCAAACACCATATGTAAGTTGCACCACACACACTCACATACACATGGTTCACTAACACTCTACACACACATACTAACTAAAACCAAGGTAAAACCTAATGGTTTAGGCCCTAGGCAACAAAATAGAGATGCCTAAGGAACACATCTAACAACCAAAGCAAAACAACAAAATAAAATAACAAGAAAAAATAAAAGGGGGCTTGGGGGTCGAACCCTCAACCCACTGCACCAACACACAGCAACAAACCACTGGACTAACTGCCCTAGCTCGACAGAACAGAGGGAGGAAGCAAGATATGCATTCCCCCTGCGCTATTGTGCCACAAGAAATAAAATAGCAAAAGGGGGGTGGCGCTGCGGGACTCGAAACCACGACCTGCCTAAGGTAAAACACACTGCTACCGTTGTGCTGCGCTATCGAAGGTTAACTGAGAGGGGGACTCTGCTCTTTTGAGCAACCCCCTCTGGATCTAACACAACCCGACGGTGGCCAGAACAGGGGAGGATCACCGCCGGCGATACACGTTAAATTGAGCAACGACTCGTTGCTGGAAGGGAGAAGGACCTCCCACGGTTCCATTTCTACACTAAGCTCGACAAGAGGAGCCCTACATCTACTACTCCACGACACGCGGCGGCGCCGGCGACAGAGAGATCCACGGAGGCGATGATATGGCCATACACGCGAGGTCTAGCTACCGGGGAAGGGGGAGGAGTGTACCCGCACACCTATTGGTCGATGAGGACACGCCTGACGGAGAGGAAGCAGGGGACGTCGTGGAAGAAGGGAAGCAGGGGTGGTCGTCGTAGCGGACGAAGGCCGTCGTCGAAGTAGGGGAAGCATGGGCGATCGTCGACGGTTAGCTGCGGGAACGGACCCCCTTGAGGTCCCGCGTGCTCCTGGGCTACTCGGAGAAGACGGAGATGCACGGCAACGACGGCGACGAGCACCTCATGGATCGGCCATGGCGGAGGAGGAACTCGGCCCGCCTACTGGCGATCTGGGGAGAGGGAGGAGGAAGAGGAAGGAGGTGGTAGCTCTGCGAGGGAATCCTAGCCCACTGCTCGGATGCCAAGGGTTATATAGAGGGCGAGGAAGGCCACTTCGATGTCCGTGAGCACGGCGTCGCCTCTGTCTTCTCGCTCTCTCTAACGAAACTGACGGAAAGGCAAGAGGAGGGAGACAGCGTCTACAGGAGAGGGAAGGAGTGGGCTGTGCGCGAGGAGGGGGGGTTACTGGGCCAACGAGGAGGAGGAGGCCCGCTTGGAGGCGCCAGGTAAGGAAAAGAAAAATCCACTGGGGTTTTTCTATTTAAAAGAGAACAGAGATAAATAAAATCACACAACCAACACTGTTGACTCTAAAATAAAACAAAAATGCCCCTAGTCATAAGGGAATTATGCCCTATTTAAATAAATTAAAAGGGAATTTTTGGAGCACTTAAATATTTACAAAACAGAATTAATTAAACTGTTTTGTGAATATTTACCCCTCTCAAACATAGATTCAAAACATTTTAAACCTAGCATCACATCCACCACAACTCACTCTAAAATATAAACATTTTTGAATAAGGGATAGGGCAAGTAAAACTTGAGCTTTGAGAAATAGAGAAGGGGGGTTTTAAAACCTAGTTGCAAACTAACATAGTTGCACCCCACTTTCAAATGCACCACTCATCACATCAAATATCGTCACATATCACCACCACATTCATGGAACCACAATAATAACAAACATAAGAAGGCATGAATGGAATGAATGCATGAATGCAAAGGGGAGACAAGTAACATCACATGAAATATCACATGCATATATCTCACATGGCAATGACATGATGGACCCACATACCAGAAGGTTCCAAATATGGAAAGTTACACTCTGGGGCATTACAAACTCTCCCACACTACAAAAAGATCTCATCCCGAGATCTAGGACTGAAAGAACTGTGGGAATTCAGAACAGGTGATCCTCGTGTTCCCAAGTAGCCTCTTTATCAGAATGATGTGACCACTGCACCTTGAGAAATTTGATTGACTTGTTGCGGGTCTTGCGCTTAGTCGCCTCGAGAACCACAAATGGATGCTCACGATAGGATAGGTCGGGTTGAAGGTCGATGTCTTGAAGATCAACTGTGTGCTCGGGAGTCTTGAAGCATCTCCGGAGCTGAGAGACATGGAACACGTCATGCATATTTGCAAAGTTTGAAGGTAGCTCACGCTGATACCAAGGTCGCCTCTCTTGCCAACAACTCTGAAAGGACCAACGAAACAAGGTGCAAGCTTGCCTTTGATGCCAAAACGATGTGTGTCCTTCATAGGAGACACCTTGAGATAGACGAAGTGATCGAGCTCATAAGACATGTCACGATGCTTGTTATCATAATAGCACTTCTGACGGGACTGCACTGCTCTGAGATTATCCCAAATGACCCGAAACATCTCTTCAGCTTCTTCTATCAAGTCATTCCCAAAAATCTCACGCTCTCCGGTCTCGGACCAGTTGAGCGGGGCACCACACTTCCTGCCATAGAGAATCTCAAACGGAGCTTTGCCTGAACTAGCTTGATAACTGTTGTTATACGAGAACTCAACAAAAGGCAGGTAGTCTTCCCACTTCATGCCAAAAGAGATAACACTCGTTCTCAGCATATCCTCAAGGACCTGATTGACTCTCTCCACTTGCCCACTAGTCTGAGGATGAAAAGTTGTGATGAATCGTATCTTCGTACCCATCGCAGACTGAAAATGGTCCCAGAACATGGAACTGAAGATACTTCCGTGATCTGAAGAAATCAACATAGGCACGCCGTGCAAAGACACTATCCTGGAAGTGTACAACTCTGCAAGCTGAGCTGTCGAGATGGATTCCTTGACTGGAAGAAAATGAGCCACTTTACTCAACTTGTTGATGACGAGGAAGATGGCATCGTTACCCTTCTTGGACTTCGGAAACCCAGTGAAGAAATCCATCTCAATATGGTCGAACTTCCACTCGGGAATGGGCAATGGATGCAAAAGACCTGCTGGACGTTGATGCTCTGCTTTCACCCTTTGACATACATCACATTCATTTACGAACTGAGCAATCTCATGCTTCATGCGAGTCCACCAGAAGGTCTGTTTCAAGTCCTCATACATCTTGGAACTTCCTGGATGTATTGAGAGCAGAGAGTTATGAGCTTCTTCCATGATTACCTTTCTGAGATCACCTTTCGGAACGACAAGACGATCCTCAAAGAATAACGTGTCTCTGGCATCAACACTGAAGCACTTATATTTGGGCACTCCCTTTGCCAAGCCAATCTTAACTTTCTTCACCATTGCATCAAGAAGTTGTGCTGCTCGGACCTGATCTTCCAAGGTAGGAGAGATCTGAAGATTTGCAAGAAATCCCTGAGGTACTAACTAAAGGTTGAGCTTTCTGAAAGATTCACAAAGGTCGGTCTGGAGAGGCTTCAGAATGAGACTGTTGCAGTAAGCCTTCCTGCTCAAAGCATCTGCCATGACATTAGCTTTGCCTGGAGTGTACTCAACGCTCGGATTAAAATCTTGGAGCATTTCCACCCAAAGAGTTTGCCGAAGATTCAGGTTAGGCCGGGTGAAGATGTACTTGAGACTCTTGTGATCGCTGAACACTTCCACCTTTCGTTCCAACAAGAGGTGTCTCCAAGTCATTAGAGCATGTACCACTACCGCCAGCTCAAGATCATGCACATGATAATTCTTCTCACTTGGCTTCAACTGCCTCGAGGTATAAGATACCACTTTCTTCTCTTGCACCAGAACTGCACCAAGACCTTGAAGAGAGGCGTCGCAGTACACTTGGTAAGGTTTGGAGTCATCAGGAGGAACCAAGACTGGAGTAGAGGTGAGCTTCTCTTTGAGTGTGTCGAAGGCCAACTGACACTATGGAGACCAGACATACTTCACACCCTTCTGAAGAAGACTTGAGAGAGGCTTAGCAATCTTGGATAAGTTCTCAACGAACCTTCTACAATAGCTTGCAAGCCCGAGAAAGCTTCGAAGCTGCTTCACATTTTGTGGAGGCTCCCACTCAACAATGGCCTGCACCTTCGACGGATCAACTTTGATGCCCTCGGCAGAGGTGATGTGCCCAAGATAGACAACTTCTTTCAACCAGAACTCACATTTGGAAAACTTGGCCTAGAATTTACGCTCTCTCAATTTATCAAGCACCAGCCCGAGTTGTTCTTCATGCTCTTCCTCAGTTTGCGAAAAGACCAGAATATCATCGAGATACAACAAGACGAACTCATTCTTGAACGGAGAGAATATGTAGTTCATCATTCGGCAAAATGTCGGTGGAGCATTTGCCAGACCAAAAGACATGACCGTATACTCATACGATCCAAAACTTTTCCTGAAAGCAGTCTTTGGAATATCCTCTTCGCGAATGCGAATTTGATGATAGCCCATCCCGAGATCGAGCTTGGAGAAGACCTTAGCCCCTTTCAACTGCTCGAACAACTCATTTATGTTCGGAAGTGGATACTTGTTTCTGATTGTCTTCTTGTTCAATCGACGGTAATTGACACACAATCGGTCTGTGCCATCCTTCTTGTTGACAAACAGCACTCCACAGCCCCAAGGAGACGAGCTTGGTCTGATCAGACCCAAACGCTCCTGCTCATCGAGTTGCCTCTTAAGTTCCTTCACCTCTTCTGGACCTAATTTGTGCGGCCGTTTGCACACAGGCTCAGTACCTGGTTCAAGCTCAATAACGAATTCAACTTCTCGGTGCGGAGGCATTCCTGGCAGTTCTTCTGGAAACACATCTTCATATTCGCAGACCACTGGGACTTCCGAAATTAGATTAATCTCACCCTTCTCATTTAAGGAAAATAGACGGATTGTGTTATCGCGCGCCGCGAAGATAATCACGTCCTCCGAAGAGTGAGTAAGATTCACTTCTTTAGCTTCACAATCAATCGATGCCTTGTTCATGGTCAACCAGTCCATACCAAGGATCAAATCAATGTCGGAATTGCCCAAGACAATAGGAGATGCCAGGAAAGCATATTTACCCATCTTGACAATAACATCCGGAACAAAACAATTGGAATTCATCAATTTCCCACGAGAAACTACTGAGACCGGCTTAAGCAAATCTTTAGAAACAAACTCATGATTTGCAAAGAATGGACGGGACATGAAGAAATGTGATGCACCAGAATCAAATAAAACTTTAGCAGGAATATCATTAATGAGGAGGTTACCCATAATCACATCTGACGAGTTTTCTGCCTCAGCCGCATTCACCATATTGACTCGAGCAGACCTGGGGTTGATTTTCACTATAGCATTGCTTGGAGGTTTGCCTAGAGGAGGAGGCGGAAGACGGAGCTGAGAAGTGCACTTGTTGGTATTGTGATCCTTCTGCCCACACTTGTGACAAGTAACATCTGCCGGCTGACGGTACTGTGTCTGTGGAGGCCCTTGCTTCTGCTGCTGAAACCAGTGCTGGAAAGCTGGGTTGGTGGGTGGGAAGAACCATGTCCACCTGAATGCTTGAACTGCTGCGTGTGCCGAGGAGGAGGAGGAGACACCCAATACTTCTGTTGATTCCGAACCACCTGAGTTGAGGAACACGAGCTAGAATCTCTGAAGCGCTACTTTGAATTCTCCACCCTGAGCAAAGCTGCCTCAGCCCTGAGAGCCAAGTTGTAGAACTTATCGAACTCCTCAGGATCGTGCAAAGCGAGAGCTAGCTACAAATCTTCTTTCAAACCACCTCTGAACTGGTAAATCTTGCTCTTCTGATCAGGAATGTCCTGCAAGGCGTATCGGGCTAGCTCATGGAACTCGACGTTGTACTTGTACACAGAGTTACCACCTTGCTTCAAGCGCCTGAACTTCTCACGCATCTCCTCCACAAAGCTAGACGGGATGTAGTGGGACTTGAAGTCTGTGCAGAACTCATCCCAAGTGATCACTCTGGCACCCCTAGAATCCTTCAACTGCTCCCACCAGATCGATGCTTGCCCCTTGAGCTAGAAGGTTGCAAACTTGATGAAATCCTCTGGACGAACATTGCTGCATTCAAAGTGCTTGTTCATGTTGCGGATCCAATCATCAGCATCAAACGGCTGGTCTCACTACGTGAAGGTCTTCGACTGATTTGACAGGAACTGACTCAGATTAGCAAACTGATTGCCCCCATGATGGAAGTTGCCTTGCTACTGATTAGTCCTCTCTTGCAACAACTGTATCAGCATCTGAGTGTTTGCATTTGTAGCATCCATCACCGCTTGCCAAGCCTCTGCAGGAGGAGGCGGCGGCGGAGGATTCTCTGGAGGAAGAGGTGGTGGCGGCATGTCAGCACCCTCACGACCTGGATTCTGACGAGTTGGTGGAGCCATCCTGAAGACGGACAACACATTAGCCCACAGAATAAATTGAAGGTATAGCTGAATCAAAAAGGTAGGAATATCTGAACAGGAATGTTAGCAATTGCACTCGAACAAAATAGTAAGAATGCTTCCTCAAAGTGACCGTCGACAAAATTCTGATTAAGACCACTTGCAGACAAGTATGAGCTAGGACTGCTCGGAACAAACGTATGATCGAGATTTCATCCGATATCTTCGTGGATAAGATCGCACGGGCTCGAATTTACAGTAGCCATCCTGTGCAAGGTAGTGCACACGACATACGAAGTATCCCCGAGTCGTAGCAAGCTACAAGGACTCTTTAAGACACAACGAGAACCGTTGTAAGACGACCGTAAACAAACATACCCACTGAATGTCGAATCCCAACCTCACATCATGCATCTATAGGAAGATTGTCCTATAAGTCACTACTTGATATCTTGTCAGATATTCCCGAAATATCTGGTCATGCAATATGGTACACGGATACCAGGAGTAATATTCACAAAACTCCTGTACTAACCCGTCCAATGTATCACATCCGTCAAAACATAACCAGATTATTGGACCTTCATCTACTACAGACCCTCGTGATCACAATGATACAAACTATGGCAGTACTCCCGAACAATCTGCACCAGTACCGGGGACATCAGGGTTATCTCTCCACTACTAGTATTGAAGCAATTACGAACATCCTTCGTTCTGAGATACTCAGAAATCTGAATGATGGCGATGTGCACAAGAATCCCCTCGAGCTCAACTCCTCGGAAGAAATCAAGGCAGACAGGAGGCACCAAGACAGAACTCCGTCACATCGATATCATATAGATTTTAAAATACCCGCGTGATCCTAAACAAAATTTGAGCGAAAGAGGAGTAGAATTAAGATTCCTAAGACGAGAACCTCACTAGATCAAGGAAGAGGAGAAAAAGATACCTACTCTCGGATATAACTAAGACTCAAAACATTTTACTAGACTCGACTCGGCCAAGTACGATCACACAAAGGCTCCTATGGTCGTAAGGCTCTGATTACCAACTTGTAATGACTAAGATGCGATCCTTTCCGATTTAGGGAATGAGGCCCCAAAATTGAAAGAAGCGCATCTAAGTGTTTCTCAGCAAGATAAACATAGCACATACATAATATAAGAATGACAAATAGGGAATAGTTTGCCATCTCCATAGATAATATCAGAGTTTACATCACACATTTATTCAGACAAGGTAGTTCCGCTACGGACTACATAACATGAGAAAAGGCTATGCTATCCCGCATGCTTGCCCACGATCACAACAACGCCTCAGTCTTCTTGATAATTCACGTACAGGCGGTCGTTCTCCTCATCTTAGTGCCACACGAGCAGCGTGCCATCTGGATCACCTGTGTCGGGCGTACCTGTACCTGTTGGGGTGTTGAAGTAATCCGTGAGCCACGGGGACTCAGCAATCTATGACCTCGGTACCGAAACTAGTCAAGTTATTAGGTTAGGAAGGTTCAGTGTTTAGGTTGCAGCATCCTAAGCATTTATGGTGGATAACTTACGTAGAACAAGTTATATATGTGGTGGTCTACGGTAGCGGTCTAAGGCTTGGTGATCACTAAGTGATCCTAAACACCTACTTACGTCAAACATAACCCCACCGTGTTCCCGATCAAAGAGGGGTCTCCGAAGGGGACAGACACGGTTACGCACACGGTTGGTAGTTTTATTAGAATTAGTTCAAGTTATCTAGAACCGAATGTTAACAAATATTCCAAGTTGCCACATAACCGCGGGCACGGCTTTCTGAAAGATTAAACCCTATAGGGGTGCTCCAACTAGTACATCACAAACAGTCACGGGCCGCAAAGTAATCCTCTACCACGAATCTCATGATCTTGTCGGATTCGGTAGAGGAAAACCTCAACTCCGGGGAGAACCAAAGCCTCACTGGGATTCCTATACGTGAGATATATCGCTAAGGTAAGACAAGACTAGCAGGACCTCCCTTTGTGTCGAGGACCCCGATAAGAGCCGTGTATCTCAGTCTCAAGACACGACGGATGAGCACAGCGTACAGTGGCCTGCTAGACATCTCCCGAGTTGCCCCGGGTTGGCCCCGCACACGACTCTAGTTTGGACCAACACTCATGAGGAGCACTGGCCCGGGTTGTTGATTAATTCCTCGGGGTAGCTATTCCCTATGCAGATTATTATTAAGTGATAAGCAGATTAAAACCAATGTTGGGTCCTGCCGGACAAGTTTTAACACTACACGATTTATCAAGGGGGTCCCCATAACAACCCCGAACGTGTTAGGAGCGATCAGTTATGGAATCAAACACGTGTAGCCGGAAACTATGGCGCCAATAACGGAACAAAACACCTGGCAAGAGGCTAGGCCTTCCGTCATTTACCAAGTATATAGGTGCATTAATTAAATAACAGATTTAAACATAATATATCAAAGCTCACCTTATCACATGAGACAATTGCACCTGCAACTAGCAACGCTAACATTAGAAGCTGAGCAAGCCTACTTAGCCATTCAATATTTGCTAGGAGGGGAAGGTGTTTGGGTTTCATGGTAATATCAGGAGGCAAATATTTCAGTGGTAGGCTGCGAGCATATGACGAAGGAAACGTGAATCTAGGCAGAACAAGACTAGAGATGGTATCAAGGTCACGTCATCTTGCGTGTGATGTCTTCAGCTTGGAACTGCTCTAGTTCGTCCTGCACGTACTCCCCTGAATCCACGTACTCGCTCTTCGATCCCGGTGCTACCCAACATAAAAATAGCATCCAATGAACAACAGCACAACATGATGCAACATACACATGATGCATGAGATGAGAATAAACATGCATCTCTATTCTAGTCACTTGCATATGCATGAGAAGAAAAGACAAACTTCTGTACAGAACTTCACTCTGAGCTATCCTGACATGCATGAAGATGACATGAACATGTGCATCACGAGAAAACGATGCACGAACATATAAAGAACGTTACGACCGGAGCTACGGATCCACCCGAAACTACGAAACAAGAAATGGAGTCCTACGGATCAAATCCACCACAATCACACTCCAATGGCATACTTTTGGTATTCCCAGGTTGCCACATGACCAAACAAACAAGTGTAGCTGGGGTGGTGCAAAGAAACTCACCACACCACCAACTATGCACTCACAAGCACCAAAACCTCAAAACTATGCATTCTGTTCTAAACAGCAACATAGCAGTTTGAGAGAAACATGCAAAGCACCAACAACCACCCAAATGTGCCAAGCAAGATATGTGTCAAAAGCTATTCAAAAGCTCTACAAGCATGAGCAAAAAGATACTACAAAGGAGTTACACACAGAAAGATCTACAGCTGCTAACTTGGACAAAAATATCAGTTTTGAGGGACTTTGTGAAAATCTCAGATTCTCATGAGTTGTTTATGCTCTGAAGCATTTTGACAGCACCCAAAAGAATATCTACAGGAAGTTAAATGGAATGAAAATTTACAGAGAGCTAGACAAACACAAAATCTACAACTCTCTAGTTGATTGCAAGGGCTGAATCCCAACACATGAACTTTTGCAACCACAACTACAAGGGAAGAAAATAACAGCAATTTCTCAGATTTAGTGAAAATCACAGATTTTCACTAAACTGACAATTTCAGTCAGATGCCTACTTTGACAAAGCACAACTTGCACATATAAACTCCTAAGCATAAAACAAAACCACCATGCTATACAGGGGTTCACCCTCTACTGCCACATCAAGGCCTCTTAGGCTCATCACATCACATGGCACCAAGCTCTAAACTTAGTTCAAAATAGAAAAATGACATTTCCAGAAAGTGTCCAAAAGGGAAATCTGATTCCACCAATGTATTCTTGGGATGATTCTACCCCAAAAACATATATAATACCTAGGTACTTGCATAGAACACATAGGCACAAAGTAGAAAGGAAAAACTACAAGGGATCACATGGATGCAAATAGTGCCATCCCACATGTGTTTCTCACAAGTTCATCACCTACACATGCACTTGCACACACTCACAACTCCAATGGTGACATGAGGGTTTAGACCTCATGCATATGTGCATTAGCACATCACCATACACATACTCATGCTTGACCACCTTCACACATGCACATCCACACACACACTCACTCACTTGCACAAACTTGTGCATATGCTCACCACCCATGGACATGAGTAACACACACACATACATGTTTGCACACAAGTGCTCACCAAGGCAAAACCATGCCTTGGGCATGTGGTGTCACACACACACACACAAGCAAACACCATATGTAAGTTGCACCACACACACTCACATACACATGGTTCACTAACACTCTACACAGACATACTAACTAAATCCAAGGTAAAACCTACTGGTTTAGACCCTTGGCAACAAAATAGAGATGCCCAAGCAACACATCTAACAACCAAAGCAAAACAGAAAAAAAATAACAAGAAAAAATAAAAGGGGGCTTGAGGGTCGAACCCTCAACCCACTTCACCAACACACAGCAACAAACCACTGGGCTAACTTCTCTGGCTCGATAGAACGGAGGGAGGAAGCAAGATATGCATTCCCCTACGCTACTGTGCCACAAGAAATAAAATAGCAAAAGGGGGGTGGCGCTGCGGGACTCGAACCCATGACCTGCCTAAGGTAAAACACACTGCTACCGCTGCGCTGCACTATCGAAGGTTAACAGAGAGGGTGACTCTGCTCTTTTGAGCAACCCCCTCTAGATCTATCACAACCCGATGGTGCCCGAAACACGAGAGGCTCACCGCCGCCGATACGCGTCAAATTGAGCAACGGCTCGTTGTTGGAAGGGAGAAGGACCTCCCACGGTTCCACTTCTAAACTAAGTTCGACGAGAGGAGCCCTACATCTACTGCTCCACGACACGCGGCGGCGCCGGTGACAGAGAGATGGACGGCGGCGATGATACGACCCTACACGCAAGATCTAGCTATCGGGAAAGGGGGAGGAGTGCACCCGCTCACCTACTGGTCGAGGAGGACACACCTAACGGAGAGGAAGCAGGGGACGTCGTGGAAGAAGGGGAAGCAGGGGTGGTCGTCGAAGCGGAAGAAGGCCGTCGTCGAAGTAGGGGAAGCAGGGGCGATCGTCGACGGCTAGCTGCGGGAACGGCCCCCCTTGAGGTCCCGCGTGCTCCTGGGCTGCTCGAAGAGGATGGAGATGCACGTTAACGACGGCGACGAGCTCCTCATGGCTCGGCCATGGCGGAGGAGGAACTCGGCCCGCCTACTAGCAATCTGGGGAGAGGGAGGAGGAAGAGGAAGGAGGTGGCGGCACTGCGAGGGAACCCTAGCCCACTGCCCGGACGCCAAGGGTTATATAGAGGGCGAGGAAGGCCACCTCAACGTCCATGAGCACGGCGTCGCCTCTATCTTCTCGCTCTCTCTGACGAAACTGACGGAAAGGCGAGAGGAGGGAGACAGCGTCTACACGAGAGGGAAGGACTGGGCTGCGCGCGAGGAGGGGGGTTACTGGGCCGACGAGGAGGAGGAGTCCCGCTCGGAGGCGCCAGGTAAGGAAAAGAAAAACCCACTCTGGTTTTTCTATTTAAAACAAAACAGAGATAAATAAAATCACACATCCAACACTGTTGATAAGGCAATCATGACCTATTTAAATAAAATGAAAAGGGAATTTTTGGAGCACTTAAATATTTGCAAAACAGAATTAATTAAATTGTTTGGTAAATATTTACCCCTCTCAAACATATATTCAAAACATTTTAAACCTAGCATCACATCCACCACAACTCACTCTAAAATATAAACATTTTTAAATCAGGGATAGGGCAAGTAAAACTTGAGCTTTGAGAAATAGAGAAGGGGGTTTTAAAACCTAGTTGCAAACTAACATAGTTGCACCCCACTTTCAAATGCACCACTCATCACATCACATATCATCACATATCACCACCACATTCATGTACCCACAATAACAACAAACATAAGAAGGCATGAATGGAATGAATGCATGAATGCAAAGTGGAGACAAGTAACATCACATGAAATATCACATGCATATATCTCACATGGCAATGACATGATGGACCCACATACAAGAAGGTTCCAAATATGGCAAGTTACACTCTGGGGCATTACAGTTGTCCTGTGTGAGGGCTTTCTAGGGATCAAGCCTCGCCTCGACCTCTGGCAAAGCTTGTTCTTCTTCAAGCAGCAGTCGAGGAAGATGGACAAGGCCGAGCTGGAAAAGCTCGACGGGCCTCGCCTGATGACACTATGCGGAGCCGCACTGGTGCACCATCGCTTGAAGTCCGGCTTCCCCCAGATGCCACTGCAAGAGTCAATCAAGCAGTGGTAGAGAGGCTTCTTCTATGTGAAGAACACCAACCCCACACACGACACCCTCAACATGCCCCCGTTCAACGTCTTTCCTCGGACGAAGCTGTACTGGGGGGCGAAGTATCCGAAGCGGATTCCCAAGGTGACGCAGATCGGCGCCTACCTCGATAGCCTGAAGGACTGTGGCCTCCTTGGCCGTGACCTCCTTACCACCATGGTCACCCACAGGATCCTGCCTCTGCAAAGGCGGCCCCATCTGGTCTGCAGGATGAGTGGCCGGTAAGATCCCTGTCGGACCTGCACCAAGAGCTTCACGGCCAGCGCGGTGGCGCGAGGGGTGAACCAGATTTTCACCGACCGTATGGACGACAATGGGAACTGGGTGTGGGGGTTGGCCCCTTATAGCAGGTCCCGTCCGCCTCCGATGGTAAGCATTCTCATTGCGTCTGATCTTGTTGTTTTTCTTGTGGTCGGTCATCTTTTTGAGCTAGCCGCCGACTCCATCAAGCAGATGTTCGAGAAGCTGTTGGCACTCAACCCGCCTGCGCCCGACGTGGTGACGTCTGATGCCTCGCAGATCGAGGACGAGGGCATGATTGAGTCTCGCTTTGCCGCCTCCGAAGGTTCGAAGGATGCGCTGGAGTCGGAGAGTACGGAGCCATCTGGTGAACATCTAAAGCCCTCCATTGTTGATTGGACGGATGATGATGATACTTCATCCTCCCTATCTGATGGAGCCTTCGAGGAAGACTCCGACGGGGTGGAGGAGGTCACCAGCCCGCCGCTGACGCGCGGACGGCGCCATGAGGCCGAGGCGGCCGGTCTTGGCGAGGCGGCCCGAAACAAGGGCAAGGGTGCCACAGCTTCCAGGCCGGCTCCCAAGCGAGCCGCGACGGGTCCTCCAGCTGGAGCACGAGCAGGCGGCGCTAAGAAGCGTCGTGCTGGTGGCGGTAGGAGGCAGGTTCCCATCGTCGCGGGGTAAGGGTTCCCTTTCATTCTTTTTATTTTTTCTTGCATGAAGACTTGTTCCTCAAAGTGTTACTTGGCAGGTCGACGGAGGACGTAGAGGAGGACACCGCCTCCGCCGCCGAGCGAGCCGGCTGGGCAGCGGCTGACGCTGCCCGAAAGGAACTCGAGGAGCAATCCGCCCACCGCTGGGATGCGGCCGCGGAGAATATGGCCGAGGGCCAGTCTCGGCCCAGCTGGGCCGAGAAGGCGGCGGAGAAGCGTACAAAGGCTAGACATGACCCCTCCATGCGTGCTCGCGTGGAGGAGCGAGCTAGCGAGGCGGCCCCGAGGACCGAGGCGTCCAAGCCATCTGAGTCGGACGCCTCTGCACCGGTCGATCTCGAGGAGATCCCTGAGTCACCGGAGGCCGAGGTGGCGGCCAACGCGCCGGAACTAAACCTGGACACGCCAGAGGTGAACATGGATGCGCCGAACGCGTCCCATTCACCTCCTGCTGCGGAGACAGCGCCGGCTGGGTCGTCGGTGGAGCTGGCCGCCATACCGACGCCTGGAGACGGCACCATCGTCGTCTCCAACCGTGGCCCGGCTGCTCCAGGAGCCGGCCCCAAGAGCTGGGAGCCGGCCTATGAAGGCTTGGCGAGCGGCCAATCTTGAGCGCCAGAAGCTACACGCAGGCACCCTGCTACAAGGTGTCCCGGAGATGTTATCGCTATTGCCAGCAGCCGATACAAGGTGGTGTAGGCGGCCCGCGTGGCGGGCGGCAATCTGGAGTGCTTGAGGACCGCACCATGGTAAGTGCCTCGTCTTTGATTTTTTTTCTTCTTCTTCTTGAATCAGTGGGGGGCGCCAGCGCACCCATTCGGTGTAGCCCCCGAGAATCGGGCCAGCCAAGCATTGGCCGGGCCAAATCTCCTCGAGCTCATCTCTTCCTTTAGTTTTTTAGTGGGGGCGCGCCAGCGCACCCACTGGGTGTAGCCCCCGAGAATCGGGCTGGTTATGAATTAACCAGGCCGAATCTTACTTTTGCTTCTTCATTGCTGGTAGGATCTTTATGATGCCCAGGTGCAAGCATACAACATGCTGCGGGCTCAGAACCAGGCGGCTGATTGCCAGGTCACCGAACTTCAGGCCCCGCTGGGCGAGGTTGCCGTGGAGCGGAACACCCTACGCGAGGCAGACGACCTGCTCCAGCAGCAGCTGACTCTTCTCCAAGCAGAGAAGAAGGAGCTCGAGGCAGCCCGCCAGGCTGAGCAGGGGCAGTTGTGCGCCTCCCTGCAGGAGAAGGACGCCTCCTCTTATTACTCTTCTTTACGCCCCGTTCCCTATCTTAGGTCTCTTCCCTGAGACACAAGACGCAATCGAGACGGCCGTCGACGTGAACCGCGATGAGCGTCGCATGGCCGGGCAGGAGGTAGATGATGCTCCAGCTGGAGCGTGGAGGAGATCGGGGTGGACGTCAGAGCCCGCATGCGTGGCCTGGGCGAGTCCATGGCTCGGCTCCAGGTTGCAGGCTTGTCGATGGTGAAGGCTCTGTGGCCTAATGGCGTGGAGCCGGCATCGATGAGTCGGTCTCCCGCTGGCTTGCGGCTGGCGATGACCGCCTTGACGCCTGGCGTGCTTCGGCCGCGCGTGCTGGAGCCTACATGGCCCTGCGCTTGGCCAAGTCCTGATACCGAAACCTGGACTTGGGCAAGCTCGTCGCTCAGCGCGACGGCTCGGAGGGGGAGCTGCGCGTGAGGGCCAGCGACATCGCCTCATACGCTGCCTGGGACAAGCTCAACTTGGAGCGGGGTGAAGGCGGCAATGTGATCCATGAGGATCTACATGGCCTTCAGGCCAATGACGCTGATAGCTGCTCCGTCGAGGCGGCCCGTGAGGTGGAAAACACCGCCTCCAGTGACGAAGCATACGCCGACTCCGCCATGGACAGAGCCGAAAGCCCTCGCAGAGGACGCGGCGCCACCGCCTCGGGAGCAGCCGGCAATGGTGAAGCCACCACTTCAGGAGCAGCGGTCGGAGAAACAGACGAGGCCGCCGCCCCTTAGCCGATCATGTTTTTCTTTTTTGTTGTCTGCAATATTTTATCAGTCCAACAATTCCACCTAGTGGGGGTGTAATGAACTTCGGCCGTGGGCCAATGCTTTTGAACGTATGGAGTCTGCATTATATTTGTAATGCCATGCGTGCTGTTTTATACCTTCATCTCTTGATTCCTGTTTGCCTTCTTTTTGTCGAACCCCTCTACTCCCCTAGCTTCCACCCCGCCAGCCCGACAGCCGGGAGCCGGTCTGTGGTTGGGTCGAGGTTTTTGACTTTGGGAATATAGGACTTAGATTTTTCTAAGCCATCAAGACTTAAATATTCAGACATTAACCAACAGAGTTCGGCTAGAATGAGATCGTAGAAGATCAAGCCAAGCCGAGCCGGCAACCTTTTTGTAGTCAAACTTTTCATGCATTCGGCCTTACCTGGCGTCGCCTCGCTAGCCGGACAGCCGGGAGCCGGTCTGTAGCTGTTACGAGGTGACCAGGGATCGCTCCGGCGTACACTATGTGTTTTTCTACAACATAAGGAAGTCGTTCGGGCCGCTAGCGAGACCCCAAGCTTATTAGAGCCGGCAAGGGACTCACAGAGTGAGAACTCTAGATATGAATCTAAAAAGAAGCATATGTGCATGATCTTTTCATTGCATTCATTAGAAATCCCTAAAGAGGGAGAAAGATACATATGTGCATGCTCTTTCCATGTTTGATACTTTCCTTCTAGCAATAGAACGGGCGAAGCAACGCCGCGTTCCATGGACGTTCTGTCTCCTGGCCGGAGTCATCCCTCTTGCGCTCCCTTGGCTTCTAGGCATCGATCAAGTAGTATGCGTTGTTGCGCAATGCCCTACTGATGATGAAGGGTCCATCCCATGGGGATGAGAGCTTGTGTTGGCCGGTGGTGCGCTGGATTCTTCTGACCACCAAGTCTCCCTCTCTGAAATAGAGAGGCTTGATCTTCTTGCTGTGGTAGTACCTTAGCTTCTGTTGGTAGATTGCCGTCCAGCTCAAGGCTAAGTCCCTTACTTCCTCGAGGAGATCAACACCGTCTTCTCTTTCCTCCTTCGCCTCCTCTTCTATGTACAGGGTGACCCGAGGCGAGTCGAACTCGATATCCGTAGGGATGATAGCCTCGGACCCGTATACCAGAAAGAATGGGGTGAAGCTGGTTGACCGGTTGGGCGTGGTGCCGAGACTCCACAGTACAGCCGGCAACTCTTCGATCCAGCAGCCGGCTGACCTGACAAGTGGTGCCATCAGTCTTGGCTTGATGCCGGCCAGGATTAGGCCGTTGGCCCTCTCCTCCTGGCCATTGGACTGGGGATGTGCCACTGACGCCAAGTCGAGCCGGATGCCTACCTTGGAACAGCAGAGCGCCAGAGCGCCCTTGGCCAAGTTAGTGTCGTTGTCGGTGATGATGTTGTGGGGGACGCCGTATCGGACAGAGATGTCCGTGATGAACTTGACGGTCGTGGGGCCATCAAGCTTCTTGATGGACATAGACTCGATCCACTTGGTAAATTTGTCGATGGCCACCAAGAGGTGAGTCATGCCACCGCGAGCCGTCTTGAAAGGACCCACCATGTCCAGTCCCCAGACGGCGAAAGGCCATGACAAGGGGATGGTTTTGAGGGCCGAAGCCGGCATGTGGCTCTGCGCGCCAAAGCGTTGGCAGCCCTCACATTTGTTGACCATGTCCACGGCCTCCTCGAAGGCCGTGGGCTAGTAGAATCCGTGGCGGAATGCCTTGGACACAAGGGTTATAGAGGCGGCATGATGCATGTATTCCCCTTGGTGAATGTCTTTGAGGATCTCTTGTCCCTTTTCTGATTCGACGCAGCGCTAGAACACGCCAAACCAGCTCGCGATTGATGATGGTGTAGGCTGCAGATCTGCGCTGGATCTGCCTCTCCTCCGCCTCCTCTTGAGGAAGTTCACCTCGGGGTTCGCCTCGATGCCACGAGCGGACATGAAGAACCCCAAGAGCTTGCCGCCTGGGACCCCAAAGACGCATTTCTACCCGATTGAGCCGGATCTTGTACTCGCGCAGGTTGGCGAACGTCTCCCGCGGGTCGTTGAGGAGGCTCGAGTGCTGCTTGGTCTTGACGACAATGTCATCCACATAGACGTGGATGTTTCTGCCGATCTGTGGCATTAGGCACTGCTGCATGCAGCGTTGGAATGTCGCACCAGCGTTCTTCAGACCGAACGTCATGGTGGTGTAGAAGTAGGCCCCAAAGGGCGTGATGAAGGAGGTCTTCAGGCGATCTGCTGGATCCAGCTTGATTTGATGGTAGCCTGTATGAGCATCCAGAAATGTCAGCATTTCGTAGCCTGCAGTGGAGTCGATCACTTGATCTATCCAAGGCAACGCAAAAGGGTATTTCGGACAGGCCTTATTCAGGCTTGTGTAGTCGATACACATTCGCCATGTGTTGTTTTTCTTCAGCACCAGGACGGGATTAGCTAACCAGTCCGGCTGGAAAACCTCCGTGATGAAGCCGGCTGCAAGGAGCCGGTTAATCTCTTCTCCGATGGTACGCCGCTTCCCCTCAGTGAAGCGGCACAAAGGTTGTTTTACCGGCTTTGCATCCGGTCGCACATGAAGTTTGTGCTCGGCGTACTTCCTCGGAACACCCGGCATGTCTTTGGGGGAAATGCAAAGATGTCCCGATTCTCACGGAGGAATTCGACAAGCTCGCCTTCCTATTTGGGGCTGAGGCCAGCCCTGATGGTGACACATTGCTTGGGGTTTGCAGGGTCGAGTGGCACCTACTTGGTTTCTTTAGCCGGCTTGAAGGAGCCTTCGCCGGCCGACTGGGATGGAGGAGAAGGGATTGCCGGCTGCTCGGTAGCCTGAGCCACGAGCCGGTCAATCTGTCTCCCCTCCTCAGCAATGACCAGGGCGTCGGCCAGGCGGCTGTTGTCATGTGCACACTGGAGCGACTTCTTGTAGTCGCCAGCAATGCTGATGATGCCCTTTGGACCCGGCATCTTCATCTTCAGGTAGGCGTAGTGGGGGATAGCCGTGAACTTGCCCAGAGCCGGTCTTCCTAGCAGCGCGTGATAGGGGCTGCTGAGGTCCACTACCTCGAACCATATGGACTCGCTGCGGAAGTGAGCCTTGTCGCCGAAGAGGACGTCCAGCTGGATTTTGCCGATAGTGGAAGACAGTGCTGGTCGGCAGGACGTCCGTCTCCTTGAGGCCGAGCTTGAGGAGAATGCCGAGGTAGAGGATATTGATGCTGCTGCTGCCGTCGACCAACACTCGGGAGAAGCGGCAGGTGAGCCTCTCGGAGGCGAAGGTGGGGTGGAGGACGAGCGCATATGAACCCGGGTTGGGCATCACCGCAGGATGGTCAACCCGACTTCATGTGATGGTCTTTTCAGACCAATGCATGTATAGGGGAAACGAGGGGGAAGTGGCATTCACCTCACGCCGTCGCTGGCCCAGGCTATGCTTGTCGTCGCCTTCACTGGTGAAGACGACAAACGCTCCGTCTTGATGGGGGTAGTCGTCATGGAGGCGGCCGTCATCGTGAGGCGGCGGCGGTGGAGCCGGAGCTTGAGGCGCAACCTATGCACCCGGGGCAGCCGGCAAACCCTCCCTATGCGACAACCGTCGTGCAAAGCTGCATTGTCGAAGGGTGTGGGTAGAAGGCTGTGCCCGAGAATGAATTTTGAAGGGTGCGTCAAGCATCTGCTCGAAAGTCTGCCTGGGCAAGCAGTTGTTCTTGTTGGGCCGCTTTCGTTGGGAGCCGGCTTGAGAAGCCAACGCCTCACCCTCCACATTGACTACCAACTTGTTGTTGGAGCACGAATCTAGATGATCCGCCTTGCGCTTGTTGTTGTTCTGGCCGCCTCGATTATCTCCAGCCGTCTTAGGAGTGGCTGGCGTGGGGACAACCTTGTCCGAGGCAGTCACCTTGACCCGCATCGCGGAGTTGGCCGTGGCGTACTTGTCCGCCTTGGCCATGAGCACCGCCAGAGAGGTGGGCTCGCAGCACATGAGCTTGTGCTTGAGGAGAGTGCCATCTCGGCAACCGTCGATGAAGTACTCGATGGCGTGTACCTCATGCACTCCCTCGCAGGAGTTGCGAAGTTCTGTCCAACGAGTGAGATAGTCACGAAGGGGTTTGTCGGGGCTCTGGACGCAGAAGGCCAGCTCGCGAGGCCGGCCAGGGCGCTTGTAGGTTCCAGTGAAGTTGTGGATGAACGCCTCCTCGAAGTCCACCGATGAGTTGACGCTGCCGGCTGGAAGGTTGTTAAGCCAAGTCCGAGCCGAGCCGGCCAACATGAGTGGCACGTAGTGGACTGCTACGCGTTTGTTGCCCCTCGCAATGCCAACGGCGATGGTGTAGTCGATCAGCCAGTCCTCTGGCTTGGCGTTGCCGTTGTACTTGGGAGTATCCCGAGGCAAGGTGAAGCCTGGGTGAAATGGCTCCCCTCGGATCCGGGGGCCGAAGCAGGCCGGACCAATGGGGTCGTCTTCCTCCAGAAGAGCTGACTGGGCAACGGCGTTGAGACGCCTGCGGGCATCCTGATCGCCCGGGGGAACGCGAGCGCCGATCCGAGCCGCGATCGAAAGGGCACCTTGCGAACCGGTGGCATGGGTCCTCCCCTGATGAGGAACCTCATACACCAAGTCGCTCTCGTCATCTCCACCACGCCGCCTCGAAGTATGCTCGGTGTGGCGCTGGGAGCGCCTGTCGTGGCTTCCCTCGCCCTTCCGGCCAGAAGTGTGATGCGAGGAAGATCCCTCAGCGTGCTAATGACCGCTTGGGTAGCGGCGTGCTCCGGGTTGGGTCCCGGAGACTCTGATTGGGCTTGACCGGGGTCAAGCCGTGTCTGCTGCTTGTTGGCAGCGTCAAGGAGATCCTTGACCCGCTTCTCCTGGAAGGCACGCTCCTCGCCCTCCAAACTCGGATTTCTGCCATGGTCGCCTGGGCCGCCCGCAAGTTGGCTGCAAGAGTCTCGTAGATGGGTTGCTTCCCGCTTAGAATCTCGGCGATGACCCGGCCGCGGCCGCGGACCGAGCCAAGCCGGCTAGGGGCCTCGGTAAACGGAGTGAGGCCGTATACGGAGTAATATTCGCGTTGCCTGGCCTCCATCTGGCGTTTCGCCGAGGCGATGGTGATGCCCTCCTCCAAGATCTACCTACGAGCCTCCTCTAGCGAAGCTCGCGCGTCGCTAGGGTTTGTGGAGGTGGCGATGGGCGTCTTCTGGCTGGTAAGCACAGCCTGAAGAGTGTCAGCGATGACAGCAGCAGGAACAGCAGGGTCTGCTGACGCTTTGCCCTGAGTCGTGCTGGTGCCGGTGCTGATGACCATCACCTCCACAACGTTGGAGACGGTGGCAACATGGTATGGGGTGAAGAAACCCACAGACGGTGGAGGGTCGTCAAAGACGAGTACGTTGCTGGGGTTTACGTCGTGCGTAGGCGTCTTAGCGATAGATAGCTTACTGAAGCTGGCGCATAACGCCTCGACATCGAAGTCCTCGCCAAAGTAGCGAGGACCATCGTTGAGGCGCGGGTCGCTAAAGAGAACGCTGAGGTTCTCCATAGTAGCGACGACGACACTGGGAGGCGCCTCGTCATCGGACTCCTCATCCAAATCCGCATGGCGGACAGGGACGTCGATCATCATCGGTGTTACCTCATCGAAGGCGGGCTCCACGGGCATGCAGATCGGTCCGGATGCGATGCATCCGGTGGTGTAGGTGCGGGGCCCCGCCGAGCACGTAAAACGAGCCGATGCCGTGAATGGCCCCATGGTGGGCGCCAAATGTCGATGAATACTCACAACATAAGCCATGGGTAGGCTAAAGAAGCTAGGAACCGAAGTGGCAACGGAGGGCGCTGGGGGCAAGGTTGGTACAAGCATGGGATGCAACATGTACCCAGGTTCAGGGCTCTCCGTAGAGATAATACCACTAGTCATGCCACAGTGTATGATATGTATGGATGGGATAACAAGGTTGCTCCTCCAGCTGTGTGGTGGAGAAGGAAGAAGGAACAGCTGGCTCGTCTCTGCATCTCCTTTGTGGTTGGTGTGTGTGTCTGTGTGATCAGTTGACCCACCCTCTGCATGGCGGGGGGCCGGGGGGTTTTATAGACGAACCCACCGGCTGCGAGGTCCCGTCTGGCCGTGGGACCCATTGGCTAGCCAATGAGGCTCTCGCGTAAGGTTGACGCAGGACACGTATGGTACGTTCGGCGTCGTCTAGCGAGATTCATCATGGGCAGACGGTACGGCCACCTGCACTGTTCCCACGCCGAGTGTAGTAATGGAGTGGGAGTTTGATGGCCGACACTTTGGTGCGTGATGGATCAGAGCCGGGGGAGGTCAGCGGCGTGGCCGCCGACGTTGGTACCCGCCGTACACTCCGATCCAGTACCTTTGCTGATGCGTAGGCACCTTTAATCGTAGGGTCTCATCATGACCTACGATCTGATATGACTTGAGATCCCCGGCCGGCTAGCCTCCTTGACTAGATCGCTTGGGCTCGGCCGCCTCAACCCTAGCTAGTTGGTTCGGCCTAGGCGGCCAGGAAGAGGTAGCCATCTTGTTTCTAGCCGGCAGGTGTTGCCTGGCCGGCCAAAGAGTTGGTCGTCAAGTCCCCTAGCCGTTAGGTGTCGCCTAGCCGGACACAAGACTTGGGCCTTGTAGAATTGTTCATGGTCATCCCTTTTGGGCCGGAGATAAAGGAGCAGGCTCGTTGAGCCTACCCCGGGGTTATCCCCCCGACAATAACTTCCCTAGAAATAAAATAAGATCACCTTATGAATATATTATGATATCTACTTATGGATTGCATACCAAAGATGACAATACCTAGATTTATTGCATTATGCCTAGCTAGGGGCGTTAAACAATAGAGCTTGTTGAGCGGCAACCCAATTTTATTTGTTTTTATTTTGTTTTTTGCTTCTATTTTTTAGTGCTACACTTAATTCTGTAATAATTGTGTTTTCGTGTTTCAATTAGTGTTTAAGCCTAAGATGTTTGGGATGGTCTACGGTGTTTGCAAGTTGATTTTGCTGAAAACAGAAACTTTTGGTCTCAGTCCAGAAATTTCATAAATTCACTGGAACATCCTTTTGATCTGAAATTTTACACAAGATTGGTTTACAAATTTCCCTAATCGTCCTAATATTTCAGAATTTGTGGAGTTACAGAAGTGTTCGAAGTAAACAGATTGCTACACACTATTTTGTTTTTGACAGATTCTGTTTTCTGTATATTGTTTGCTTATTTTGATCAATCTATGGGTTGTATCGGGGGTTATGAACCGTGGAGAAGTTTGAATATAGTAAATATTACATCAATATAAATAAAGAATGAGTACACAACAGTACCTAAAGTGGTGATTTATTTTCCTTATACTAACGGATCTCATGAGTTTTTTGTTGAGTTTTGTGTTGTGAAGTTTTCAAGTTTTGGGTAAAGATTTGATGGACTATGGAATAAGGAGTGGCAAGAGCATAATCTTGTGGATGCCCAAGTAACCCCAAGTCATATTCAAGGATACCAAAGAGCCTAATCTTGGGTATGCCCCGGAAAGCATCCCCTCTTTTGTCTTCAATCCATCGGTAATTTTAGTTGAGGCTATATTTTTATTCACCACTTGATATGTGTTTTGCTTGAAGCATCTTGTATGATATGAGTCTTTACTTTTTAGTTTGCCACAATCATCCTTGATGCACACATCTTTTGAGAGAGATACACGCTAAAACGTGACTTTATTAGAATACTCTTTGTGCATCACTTATTTCTTTTGAGCTAGGCAATGTTGCTCTAGTACTTCGCTTATATCTTTTAGAGGACGACGGTGTTGTGTTTTATAGAAATTATTAAACTCAGTAGCTCACTTATATTATTTTGAGAGTTCTTTAAACGACATGGTATTTGTTTTAGGTTATGAATTTAGTCCTTATATAATAGGCATCCAAGGGGGATACAATAAAAACTTTCATATTAAGTGCATTGAATATGATGAGAAGTTTGATTCCCTGCATATAGTTTTGAGATATGAAGATGGCAATATGAGAGTCATGCTAGTAAGTAATTATGAATTAGAAAAAATACTTGTGTTAAGCTTGTGCTTCCCGTAGCATGCACTACTGGAAAAACATAATTTGCCGACAGCTTTAAGCTTTGCCGTTAGCAATTTCACGGGGCTGACGGCAAAGAGACTTTGCCCTCAGCCAAAATAGATGCTCACGGCATAGGAGGGGCTGACGGCAAAGAAAATCTATGCCGTCCGCTTTATCTAAGCCGGTAGCCAGCTGACGGCAAAGGACAAAAAAGTTGTCGACATAGGAAGGCTGACGGCATAGGGGGCTAACCCGTTCGCCGCCTCGACTAGTGCTTAACGGGGGCCGTCTTTGCCGACAGCCAGTTGAGGGCAAAGACTAACGGCTGTCTTTGCCGACAGCTGGCTGAGGGCAAAGACTAACGCCTTATCCCCCCGTGCCACGACCTCTTCTCTCTCTCTCACGTACCTCTCCCACCCTGCTCTCCCGACCCGCCCTGCGCTGCCCCGCGCACGCCCCGCTCCCGCCCTGCCATGCGCCGCCCCGCGGCCGCCCCGCCCTGCGCCGCCCCGCACTGCCCTGCACCACCCCGCGCCGCCCCGCCCCGCCGCCGCCCCGCGCCAGCCGTCGGTGGACTCGCCGGTGAGCTCCTGCTCCCCCTTTTTTTTGTTTTTTTTAGTTTATTTTTTCTATGTTAGGGCCTCTTAGATCCTATGAAACGTTTCAAATGGAAGCCTTAGTTATCATTAGTTAGTATTAGCTTTAGTTAGATTTTTAGTTAGATTTAGTTAGCAATACATGTTAGTACATGTAAGTATTAGTATTAGTTAGCATTAGTTAGTATTAGCTTTACTTAGATTTTTAGTTAGATTTAGTTAGCAATACATGTTAGTACATGTAAGTATTAGTATTAGTTAGCATTAGTTAGTATTAGCTTTAGTTAGATTTTTAGTTAGATTTAGTTAGCAATACATGTTAGTACATGTAAGTATTAGTATTAGTTAGCATTAGTTAGTATTAGCTTTAGTTAGATTTTTAGTTAGATTTAGTTAGCAATACATGTTAGTACATGTAAGTATTAGTATTAGTTAGCATTAGTTAGTATTAGCTTTAGTTAGTATTAGTTAGCATTAGTTAGTAGTAGTTAGCATTAGTTAGTATTAGTTAGCATTAGTTAGTATTACTTAGCATTAGTTAGTATTAGTTAGTAAGTGCAATAGAAAGAAAATAATAAGAAGAAAAGAAATAGAAGAAGAGAAGAGTAACAAAACTTGAATAATAAATTATTAATAATAGATGTTAGTATTAGTTAGCTTCATTACCGCGAGTGTGTATTTGTGTTTATTGAGTGCATTTAAATGTGCAGTAGCTTCTCCACGAGGGATTGGTTTTCGACGACCTCCCCTGCATTCGAAAGTGAGCACATTTGTTAACTCCTCCTCCACCCCCTTTATTTTGCTCTGTTCCGGCCATCGTGCTGATGACACTATCGAGCTAGGTATTTTTAGTATTAAAATGCAAAGGTGTTGCGTAAACAATATGCGTCTCCCGTTCGAAAGGGTTCCTGTCATAAATATGCATGTATTTGCATATTTATAACGGTGATTCTTTCGAATTGTCCAACGTTATCCATGGACAGCTCGGGTATGTGTAGATTGGGTCGTTTCTCACGCTTTGCTCCGGATCCCATGCGGAGTTTCGACAGCTCCTCCTTGTTGTTCTCCGAGGACACATCCTTTCGGTTAGTTGCCGAGACGTGTATCAGGAGAACAGCGGGGAGGTGCTGCCGAAATTTTGCGTTGGGTCGGGACCAGAGCAGTGGGAAATGACCCAATCTACACATACTCGGGTGGGATTAGGACCCATCTTTACCTAGTAGCTAGTAGGTGTGCATGCCGTGCATCCCAATGTATTAACCATGATTAAAAAATGGCCATAATTAATTTAACATACTTGATGAATTGATAATTTATATTGTTTTATATGTGGATACTATATAGCTAGCTTGCCAGAATGACTGATCGTGAATGGATGCACACCGGTCACTATAGTCAGAGAGATATGACCGATGAATGGTTGAGAAAAACCTATGAATTCGTGGAAACGGCGTTTTCTAAAGGCCAGCCAAAAACATGGTGCCCCTGCACTAAGTGCAAGAATTATTCGCGACAGACAAAGGATGTAATGGGTAAACACCTGCAGATGCGTGGTTTTACTCCCGGCTATACCTTGTGGACATTTCATGGTGAGTCGGCCCAATGTAACAGAGACGAGGTGTTGCGTCGGCGCACCGATGATCATGGTACAGGGATTGAAGACATGGTGAATGACTTTGATGATGCTCGGAACAAGGACGAAGAGATGGAGGAATCCGCGAAAGCCTTCTATGCCATGTTGGAGTCTTCAAAACGTCCTCTTCACGAGCACACTAAGATTTCTCAGCTAGATGCCATCGCACAAGTAATGGCTCTGAAAGCCCAGTTCAACATTGGAAGAGATCTGTTTGACTCAGTGATGACCCTATTTGGGCGCTTTCTACCAGAAGGTCATATTATGCCTTCAAACCTATATGAGTCAGACAAAATCCTTAGTGCACTCAAGATGCCGTATGAGCAGATACATGCTTGTGAGAAGGGATGTGCCTTATTTAGGAAAGAGTATGCGGACGAAACATATTGTCCATTTTGCAAGTCCTCCAGATATGTTGAGGTAGAAAATAGTGAAGGTGAGAAGAAGCAGAGCAAAATCCCCGTGAGTGTCCTACGGTATCTGCCGATCCTACCAAGACTTCAACGACTTTACATGCTCGAAGAAACAGCAAAACAGATGACATGGCACAAACATGGAATTAGGAAAGAATTAGATGAACACGGAGTTCCGATGTTGGTACACCCTTCAGATGGTGACGCATGGAAGGCATTCGATAGTATACATAAGGAAAAAGCTAAAGAACCAAGGAATTGTCGAATCGCCATCAGCCTCGATGGGTTCAATCCTTTTGGTATGACGGCTACCCAATATAGTTGTTGGCCTGTATTTGTCATTCCCCTCAATCTTCCACCATCATCCATTATGCAAAGAAAGCACATATTTCTGACGTTGATAGTTCCAGGGCCAAAATACCCGGGGAAGAATATGAGTGTGTACATGCAACCGCTGATGGATGACTTGAAAGAAGCTTGGGTGAATGGGGTCAACACATACGACGCAGCTAAGAAAGAGAACTTTCAAATGTATGTTTGGTACCAATACTCGTTGCATGATCTGCCAGCATTTGCGCTTTTCGTTGCCTGGTGTGTGCATGGAAGGTTCCCATGCCCACAATGCAAGGCAGCTCTTAAGTTTCATTGGTTGCCGGCGGGTGGGAAGTATTCCTGCTTTGACTTGCATAGACAGTTCTTCCTATGGACCATCCTTTCAGAAAAGACAAGAAGAATTTCATGAAAGGTAAAGTAGTCAAACACTCTGCACCACCTGCATTGACGGGGGCACAAATTAATGAACAGTTAAAATCTATGGAGCCTTATCCAAACCGTCCATGCTATTTCTTGGGTTATAATGAGGAACACGCCTAGATCCACAAGCCATGCATCTGGGATCTCCCCTACTTCGAAGACCTCTTACTTCCACACAACATTGACATGATGCACACTGAAAAGAATATCGCCGAGGCCCTTCTTGGCACATTTTTCGGCACTGATAAGGGCAAAGTTAATACAAAGGCTAGAGTTGACCAGGAGACTCTGTGTGATAGGCCATCACTAAACATGCGAGAACCGAAAGGAAGAAAAAATTTGGTCCAAACCACCTGCCTGGTACAATCTAGAGAAGGGAGCAATAAGGGAAATCCTCTTGTGGGTGCACAAAAAGTTGATGTTCCCCAATGGGTATGCTGCGAATCTAGCGAGGGGAGCGAGCATTGAAAAAATGAAAATTTTTGGGCTCAAGAGTCATGATTGGCACATATGGCTTGAGCGGATAATGCCGGTGATGTTGCGTGGATATATCCCCGAGGCTGAATGGCTAGTATTGGCCGAGTTGAGCTATTTCTTCCGTGTTCTTTGTGCTAAAGAGTTGTCGCGTGCCTTGATAGATGACATGGAAGAGTTGGCGCCTGAGTTGCTCTGCAAGTTAGAGAAGATTTTTCCACCGGGCTTCTTTAATCCGATGCAACACATGATTTTGCATCTCCCAACCGAGGCAAGATTGGGTGGCCCTGTGCAAAATCGTTGGTGCTACGCAACTGAAAGAATGCAGAAGACACTTCGAGGAAAATGTAAAAATAAACGTAGAATTGAAGCATCGATGGCCGAGGCGTTCATTACCGAGGAGGCGGCATACTTCGTAACAGCACACTATGATGCTACTATGCACAGCTTGCATAATCCAAAGCCTCGGTACAATCTGGGCGACCCCAAACGACGTGAATCCAATCTCAGCCTTTTCAAAGGGAAGCTCGCACCTTCTGGTGTGGGAAAACCAAAGTTGCTTTGCGTCGAGGAGTGGCGCACAATAACGATGTATATATTAAACAATTTAACAGAAGTTCGGCCATACATCGAGTAAGTGCTTTGTACATTGTTTCGCAACTTTTAACAAGTTTTGTGTCTAACAACTATTATTAATTGATACAGTCGATACGTCGAACAATTCTCGAATGGTGTTGCAATCGAAAAAGAATCCATTCTCGAGTATGAACTTCTTGAAAAGACAGGAGGCGGCTATCCCGGTTTCATCTCTTGGTTCAGAAAAACGGTACCTCCCTTATATATAATAAGTGATTTCCTTTGTTGCTATTACTCATGAGTAACACACCAAACTCTATCTTTTCTTAACTTCTAGGCTAATTCAGATGAGCAAGTCGACGATGAATTGAGACAAATAGCTAATGGTTTTGACTTTAAGGTATGTACATTTCAGAAGTACGACATCAACGGATATCGCTTTCGTACTGCTAGCAAAGAGCTTTCAATGCCCGGTCGAAAAACAAACAATTCCCGTGTCTCTGCTATGGGGGAGGGAGGTGTCGAGTATTATGGAAGACTTGAAGAAGTCTACGAACTTCATTATTATGGTGTAAATCCTCCAAACGTTGTTGTGTTCAAATGTCATTGGTTCGATCCTACTAAGACAAGACAGACTCATGAACATCTTGGGATTGTCGAAATTCGACAAGACAGGCAGTTAAGCGGTGCCGATGTCTATATTGTGGCTCAACAGGCCACCCAAGTTTTCTATCTGCCATACTGTCGTCAAAGTGTTAAGAACCTAGAAGGTTGGTATGTCGTGTTCGATGTGCCGCCACATCTTAGACCACCTCCCCCAAATGAAGACGATTATGAACCTCAAATTGACCCAATAACATATGATGGAGAATTTTTCGAAGAATCACGTGGTGTCAGACGTCGTACCCGAAACTGCTCTACGTCCAACCTGAACACGGAGGAACAAGACTCACGTGATGATGAGGAAGAAGTGGAAGTAGAAGAAGTTACCAATGCCGATAAGCTATCAATGCTTGATTGGTTACAAAAAGGCCTTCCACATGATGTCCCTGAACCCGATGACGATATCAGTCATGACGACACGTGTGATACTGATGATGATTTTTCTTCAATTGACCATAGAGAAGAGACAGATGATCCAGACTATTAGTACTTTGTATGCATCCAAACATTGTTGTTTAATTATTCAATTATTAGTTGAATTATTCATGTATTTATTATTGTTCATTTAATTATTGTCCTTGAATTTGTACTAATTATTTAACTATTTATCGTTACAGGTGGTGAGACATAGCAGGCGGGGATAAGTTGAGGATATCACCTGGGCAGCTACGGAGAACTTTGTTGTAGAGCTTTGCCGAGGAGCCCCGTGGGAGAGGCGTAGGAAAGAAGAGAGGCAGAGGACGTGGTCGTGGGAAAGGGAGGCTGCATGATAGGAGCCAGTCGCCACCACCCTCGGCTACTTTTGTCTCAGCCACTTCACCCTTGCAGACGAGGGTGTCACCGGTGCGGGATCCTACCGTCCAGGAGCACATACCGATGCAGGGGGCTGAGGCAGAGGCTGAGGCGGAGGGTGCTGAGGCCGAGGCTGAGGCGGAGGGGGCTGAGGCGGAGGGTGATGAGGCGGAGGGTGATGAGGCGGAGGCTGAGGCGGAGGGGGCTGAGGCAGAGGTTGAGGGGGCTGCCAGCAAGTCGGTCTACCAACGTGGTATGACACGAGTTCCAAACCGATTGGACTTGCAGCACAAGCCGTTAATTAAGCCAGATGGCGAGAAGTAAGTTGATATATATTGTGTACCTTATATCATTATATTTCACCAAGTAGCTAATGTCTTTGCCTTATCATTATGTAGGGGGTAGGATTACCCGCAGAATACCCGGAATCCAAACTTCCTCCTTGGTGCTTTACTTAGGGAGCACTTCCCCGGGATAGTGCAATTGCCCGGTGAGGGTATGGTTCCCGAGCCAGGACTCAAGTGGGAGCACTACCAAGCCGCTCTGCTCCCGGAAAACACACATGTCAACGGTGTTGTTTGCGTGAGCGTGGCCGACAAGGTGTTGGCTGATTTTTGGGTAACTATTATTTTACCCAATAAAAAGTATAAAATGTTATATATTGTTATTTCTTTCCAAATCATTTCACTATTCATGTGTGCATCTATTTGGCATAATTGCAGAGTTACTTTAGGGTCGAGGAGGGGACGGAGGAGGCGGCCAAGAAGAACCTCGTGAAAGAGTGCAAGAGTTTATTGAATAACATGAGGCACGAGCTGCGTGTTCAGGTTGTTCGAGATTGGTACGCCAAGCAAGGGGAGCCGAAGACAAAGACTGAATGTCGAAAGATTTTCCTTGATAAGACCGAGTACATGGAGGTATGTACATTCCAAAGATCAATTCTTAGGGCTAGTTAGGTCTATTTAGTTACAAAACTTAGTTTCATTCTTCATTAACTTACATTCATAGGTGCCCCTGAGATGGTTGGCCGATAAGATGGATTGTTGGGAGATGATAGCGGACAGGTGGTGCACAGAGGCTTGGTCGAGCACCCACACTATGGCCAAGGACCGTCGTGCCCAATTGGTTGGTGTGCCACACAACCAAGGCAATGCCAACATCAAGCAATACGCCAAAAAATGGGTATGTGTGCCTTGTTTTGTTTCATCAATAATTTGTTCGTTCATGATTTTTGTTGTACAAATTCTTTGTCTTTTCGTGTAGGCCAAACACAATAACCAGCCCGAGCCTGAGGGATACGCCGTGTTTAGCATGGCCCATAAGGGCTTGTACAAGACGGCGAAGGCATATTCTGAGGGGGACGGGCCGTCGGCGTACACAAGCCTGTCCGCCTACAACAAGATGACGTCTTATTCTGAGGTGGTCAAACAGCTGCGCGGGCCTGACTTTGACCTGAGCCAGAATCCTATCGTTCCAGAGGCATTAATGATCTCTGGTGGCGGTAAGAGTCATGGCACGCTGGCCATGTGTGATGGCTTCGTCCCTATCACTGAGACTCTATCTCAGATCAAGTCGAGGAAAACGAGCTCCGCTCCTGCAATACGGCAACGCGCGAGGCCAGTTGATCTTGCCATCGAGGTTAGTTTTCTTCATTATTTCTTTCGTTCTTTTGTCCCTGGATGGATGATGAAAATTCCTTTTGAGGAGTGGTTGCAGGCCGCACTTATTAAGGAGAGGGAGGCCACCAGGCTCTTGTTGGAGGAGAGGGACCGGAATACGCAGAGGTTTCTAGACGAGGGGAGGGCACGCAATAATGCCCATGCGAAGGCCATGCACGACTTCGTTGCGGTAAGTCAGTTGTGTGAGAAGCAAGGCTATGTGTGTGACGCAACAAGGCTATTTCTTTGACTCCTCGAAAACTAATTTGCAGGCTATGTGTGAGACGCAACAAGGCTATTTCTTTGACTCCTCGAAAACTAATTTGCAGGCTATGTGTGAGAAGCAAGGTTTGCCGCCCCCTCCGCCGATGCCTTCTCCGGTGGGAACGGTGAGTTCCCTTTCAATGACCAACCTTACACGGTCTTATACCATTGTTTGTCGCCGTGCTAACCACATATTTTAACTCTTGCCTTGTTGCAGCATCATTCAAGAGTTGAATCCCACGATCCCTTTACTTCTCCTGGTGAGAGCCCTAGCAACCCAGCGACCAACGGAGATGCAGCTTCTCCTTCGTTTCTTGGCATTCGGTAAGTTATTCCTCTCCTTCTTATTCTTCTTATTGTTTAGATCAACTTAGATTATGCCAGGCTTTAGTTAGCTTAGTAAATTCTAGTTGATATTAGCCCTGGTTTAGTTAGCTTAGTAAATTCTAGTTGATATTAGAGCTCAAAAATGACATAATTAGTTTAGAAAGTTTTAAAAGAAACCAGAAGAGAAGAACAAACAAGAGATGAAGAAATAAGAGAAGAAGAAAGAGGAGAAAAAGATAACTTCTCTTCTTTATTTTTCTCTATCTTCTTCTTCTTCTTCTTCCACTTCTTCTTGTTCTTCTTCTTCTTCTTCTTCTTCCACTTCCTCTTCTAATTGCTTAGCTTAATTTAGATAACTTCTTTCTTATTGTATTCTTCTTCTAAATTCTTTCTCATTATGCAGATTTTGATAAAGCAGCATGGCATATGGATGGATGCTCAAGACTTTGTAATGCACTTGTCTAGTCCTAGATGAACTTTGTAATGCAACTTTATTTGTGGATGCACTTGTGATGCTTTGTAATACTTTGAGATCTTGTTTGCACTTTAATGACATATATTCGTGTTGTTTGCACTTGTGTTGTGCTGTTTTCACTTTGTGATGCACTTGTGGTGCTGTTTAGGGGCAGATTCAATATATATATGTTGTTGTTTGTATCTATGTTTTGCAAATGCAGGGAATTAACAGAAAACAAATATGAAAAAAAGCACAGAGGGTCTTTGCCTACAGCTTACTGACGGCAAAGGCTTTGCCGTCGGTGGACTGACGGCAGCCTGTGTATTCTCGCAACTCTGGGAATACGAAATTTTCGGCTTTGCCGTCAGCTGGGCTCCAGCTGTCGGCAAAGAGGCGGCCAAGGGGACCCAGGGGTTTCGGCTTTGCCGTCAGCTCTGCTACGGCTCTGGGCAAAGAGGGGAGGCTTTGCCGTCAGCTTTTCTACGGCTGTGGGCAAAGCCTGCCGTTAACCTTCTAACAGAGCTCGGCCTGCGCCGTTGCCACCACTGCTCTTTGCCGTCAGCCCGTGCCAGAAAGCTGATGGCAAAGTCTTTGTCGTCGGTCGAACTCCGGCTGTCGGGAAAGAAGGTGATTGCCGATAAAATCTTGGCCGGTACCTTTGCCGACAGCACATTGACGGCAAAGCCTTTGCCATGAGTTAAACTGTTCTTTGCCGTCAGCTCTGGCTATCGGCAAACCAGTAGATTCCAGTAGTGATGCACGTATGGTGAACCGTTATGTGATGAAGTAGGAGCATGATTTGTTTAATGATTGTCAACCTTTGTGTGGAGGTCGGGATCGCACGAGAGTTAACTCCTACCAACCCTTCCCCTAGGAACATGCGTCTAATACTTTACTTCAATGACTAATAGGCTTTTGCAATAAGTATGTGAGTTCTTTATGTTGAGTTCATGGATTATACACACTCTCACCCTTCCACCTTTGCTAGCCTCTCTAGTACGGCACAACTTTCGTTGATACATTAAACCCGCCTTCCTCATAACATCCACCATATATTTTCCTCAAAACATCCACCATATCTACCTATTATGGCCTTGTCATAGCGATTCCGAGATATATTTCCATGCAACACTATCGTCCCGTTTTCATGACACGCGCCATCACTTTCATATTGCTTATAGATTCATACTTTGTTCTAGATATCGAGTTGTAATCTTTTGAATTGTAAGTAAATAAAGGTGTGATAATTTGCATTATAAGAGCATTTTCCCTTGTGAGAAAAGGATGATGGAAGTTATGATTCCCTCACAAGTTGGGATGAGTCTCCGGACTTTACAAAAAAATAAAAGAGGCCAAAGAAGCCCACCAAAAAAAAGAGTCAAGGAAAAAATTAGATAAAGAGAGAAGCGACAATGCTACTCTCTCTTTCCACACATGTGCTTCAAGATAGCACCATGTTCTTCATAGAGAGTCTCCTATTTTGTCACTTTCATATAAATCGTGGAATTACATCTTTTGCACAACCACTTAGTTTTCTTTTTTGAGCTTTCATACACTTATAGCTCTAGTTCATTTGTTACATGGCAATCCCTAGTCACTCACACTAATATCTATTGATGAGCATCTCCATAGCCCGTTGATATGCCTAGTTGATGTGAGACTATCTTCCCCTTTTTTTTGCAACATCCACCACACTCTACTCCACCTATAGTGATATATCCATGGCTCACGCTCATGTATTGCGTGGGAGTTGAAAAGGTTTGAGAACATAAAAAGTGTGAAACAATTGCTTGATTTTCATGGGGTTGTGCATGATTTAGATACTTTGTGTGGTGAAGATGGAGCATAGCGAGACCATATGATTTTGTAGGGATAACTTTCTAAGACCATGTTATTTTGAAAGGAAGCAATTGCCTTATTGGCATGCTTGAAGTATTATTGTTTTTATGTCCATATTAGACTTTTGTTTTGAGTCTTATGGATCTGAATATTCATGCCACAATAGAGAATATTACATTTATAAATATGTTAGGTAGCATTCCACATAAAAAATTCTGTTTTTATCATTTACCTACTGAAGGACGAGCGGGAATTAAGCTTGCGGATGCTTGATACGTCTCCAACGTATCTATATTTTTTGCTTGTTCTATGCTATTATATTATCTGTTTTGGATGTTTTATGTGCATTTATATGTTTTTTATATTATTTTTGGGACTAACCTATTAATCAAGAGCCTAGTGCCAGTTTCTGGTTTTTCCATGTTTTTGAGTATTGCATATAAGGAATATTAAACGGAGTCCAAACGGAACAAAATATCTGAAAAGGTTTTTCTTGGACCAGAAGACACCCATTACAGTTGGGGGGCAGGGCATCTGCCGGGAGGCCACAAGCCTGTAGGGCGCACCCTCGGGGTGGTCGCGCCCCTGGCTTGTGGGCACCCTGCAGGTCTCCTAACCCTATTATTTGGCTTATAAATTCCCAAATATTCCCGTATCGCCAACAATTGCCACAAATACTTTTACGCCGCTCGGAGCCTCTGTTCCCGTGAGATCCAATCTGGGAGCCTTATTTTGTAATCTGTCGGAGAGGGAATTGATCATGGAGGGCATCTATATCAACTCCATTGCCCCTCCGATGATGTGTGAGTAGTTCATCACAGACCTACGGGGCCATAGCTAGTCGCTAGGTGGCTTCTTCTCTCTCTCTCTTTGATCTTCAATACCATGTTCTTCATGATCTTCTTGTAGATCTATCTGATGTAATACTCTTTTGCGGTGTGTTTGTCGAGATCCGATGAATTGTGAGTTTATGTTCAGATTATCTATGAATATTTTTTGAGTCTCTTTTGAATTCTTATATGCATGATTTCATATCTTTGCAAGTCTCTTCAAATTATTGGTTTGGTTTGGCCAACTAGATCGGTAATTCCTGCAATGGGAGAAGTGCTTAGTTTTGGGTTCAATCTTGCGGTGTCCTCACCCAGTGACATAGCAGGGGTAGCAAGGCACGTATTGTATTGCTTCCATCAAGGATAAAAAGATTGGGTTTTCATCATATTGCTTGAGTTTATCCCTCTACATCATGACATTTTACTTAATGTGTTACTCTGTTCTTCATGAACTTAATACTCTAGATGCAGGCAGGAGTCGGTCGATGTGTGGAGTAATAGTAGTAGATGCAGAATCGTTTAGGTCCACTTGACACGGACGTGATGCCTATATGCATAATCATTGCCTTAGATATCTTCATAATTATTCGCTTTTCTATCAATTGCTCGATAGTAATTTGTTCACCCACTATATTATTTTCCTTTATGAGAGAAGCCTCTAGTGAAACCTACGGTCCTCGGGTCTACTTTCCATATTATATTTTCAGATCTATAAACTAAAAATACCAAAAATACTTTGCTGCAATTTGTTTACTTATGTTTCCGCAATCTTTTATATCTATATCTATCAGATTTCGTCCTTGGAAATAACTCTGAGGGGATTGACAACCCCTTTATAGCGTTGGGTGGAAGTGTTTGATTGTTTGTGTAGGTACTACTATTGGGGCCTTGCTTGTTCCTCCTACTGGATTGATACCTTGGTTCTCAATAAATTGAGGGATATACTTATCTACTTCACTGCATCACCCTTTCCTCTTCAAGGAAAAAACCAACGGTAGCATTGATTATGTCACTAAGTGGGTAGAAGCTATTTCAACCAGTAGTGTTGATCATAAAACCTCTATTAAAATGCTTAAGGAAGTTATTTTCCCAAGTTTTGGAGTCCCTATATACTTAATGACTGATGGTGGTTCATAGTTTATTCATGGTGCTTTTTGTAAGTTGCTTGCTAGATATGATGTTAACCATAAAATTGCATCTCCCTATCATCCTCAATCTGGTGGTCAAGTAGAATTAACCAATGGAGAACGAAAATTAGTTTTCCCAAAGACTCTCAATAAGTCCCGAAACAATTGGTCTAATAAACTAGATGATGCATTGTGGGTCTATAGAACAACTTATAAAAATCCTATGGGTATGTCTCCTTATAAAATGGTTTATGGAAAAGAATGTCAATTAACTCTTGAGTTAGAACATAAAGGTTATTGGTCAATTAAATAACTCAATTATGATTTCAAACTTGTTGATGAACAGAGGTTATTTGATATTACCTCATTAGATGAATGGAGAACCCAAGCTTAGGAAAATGCCAAACTATTCAAAGAGAAGGTTAAAAGATGGCATGAAAAAAGAATCCAAAAGCGAGAATTCGAAGTTGGTGAATATGCTGTATTGTGCATTTCTCGTCTTAGATTTTTTGCAGGAAAACTTCTTTCCTAATGGGAAGGACCATATATCGTCAAAAAGATTATCGGTATGGAGATATTAAGAGCAATAATCCAAAAGGCACAAACCCGAAGGTGGTCAATGGACAAGGAATAAAGCACTATATTTCAGGTACACCTATTAATGTTGAAACAATTATTATTCAAACCATGGCACCGGAGGAATACATAAAGGAGACCTTCCAAAACACTCCAAAACCCTTAAAAGGAAGAGGTATATGATACGATAAGTAAACGGACTCCGAAAAATCCGAAAAAATATTTTCTGTTAGTTTTGGAATATTACAAAAATTAGGAAATTGATAAACACACAAGAAGGCAACCCAGGTGCCCACTAGGCACTAGAGCGCGCCGGCCCAACCTGGCGCGCCCTGGTGTGTAGTGGGCCCCTTGGGCGCCTTCGTGGATCCGTTTGCTTGTAGGGCAAGTATTTCTCTGTATATAAAAATTCTGTATATATCTCTCTCCATGATTTGACCCTAGTACCACGGAGAAATCCTCTGCTCTTGTTTCGTCCCATTTTTCTAGGCGGATCCAAAAATGTGTCGTCTCAAGATTTGGAGGGAGAGAGCTATGTCGACGATTACGTCAGAGACCCTAAGGTCTACGGAGTGGTGGATCACCACGGTTCGACTACGTAGGAGAAGGAAGATGAGGATATGAAGGAAGCAAAGGAGGATAGCTCCGAGCAAGAGGAAGATCCACTGCCTCAACCCGGAGATATGCACGTGAAATTCAAGAAGTCAAGCATCCCTAACAAGTACAAACCTAAGGTCCAATTTATCCCTTCCCGTTTCCTCCACGAGATCAAAGCGGCATTACGTGAGAAGATATTAAAGCTGGAGTTGGGGAATGGGGACCCAGGGGAGGATAATTTTAGCCTCACACACAAGTTGGAGAAGAAAAATGCACCACCATCGCCTTCATCTTCCTCACCAAAGAAGGACACTTGAGTACACGCGTATGGGCACTCCCCTTGGCTTGTGCCAAGCTTGGGGGAGGTGCCCCGGTATTGTATCACCATTACTCTTATTATGTTTATCCATCTTAGTTCTACATTTAGTTATTTTGAGATTTAGTCAAATAAAAGTTTAGTTCGATACATCTTTTTGAGTGCTAGTTTCATGGTTTATCTATCTATGTAACCGAGTGAGAGTTATATAATAAAGTTTAGTTTGGGTTTTTTCTTCTTTACTTTCTTGCTGCAATCAAAATAAAGGAAAATAATGAAAAAGGTCATATGTCAATCTTATAGTAAGTAGTGACACCATATAAGGAAAATTATAAGTGGTAAAATTTGTTGAAGGTTGACAAGCATAACATTGGCCGGTGATGCAACACATGAAAGAATTAATAAGGCAAGAGAAGTTTTACATGCAAATACACTATCCTTGACATCTTTTATGACTATGAGTCCCCATTAATTATAGCATGCCAAAACTGTTGATGTTGGACAAGGAAGACAACGTAATGATTTATGTTTGTTCACATTCATATAGATGGTATATTGTTATAGATCCTCTAACATGTGGTGCTTGCCCAATATATTTGCTAGCGAAAATTCCGCACTAAGTAGAGATACTACTTGTTCATCCAAAACCTTACACCAAATCCATGTTTTAAGAGTCCACCATTCCTACCTAGGGATTGAGTAAGATCCTTCAAGTAAGTTGTCATCGGTGCACAAGGCAATACAGATTTCTTCTAAATGTGTTCAATCATTTAGTGCAAGGGAAATTATGTGTGACGCCCTCGATTTAATCGTACGCTAAACATACACGCAAATGCATACGACCAAACCCAAGGACTCACGGGAAGATATCACAACACAACTCTAGACACAAATAAAATAACATCAGCTTCGTATTACAAGCCAGGGGCCTCGAGGGCTAGAATACGAAAGCTCGATAAACACACGAGTCAGCGGAAGCAACAAATATCTGAGTACAGACATAAAACAACATGGGGTGCCTTAGAGAAGGCTAGCACAAAAGATACAACGATCGAACGAGGCGAGGCCTCCTGCCTGGGAACCTCCTAACTACTCCTGATCATCAGCGGCCTCCACGTAGTAGTAGGCACCGTCGGGGTAGCAGTCGTCGGTGGCGGGGACCTCCATCTCCTGGGCTCCATCATCTGGTCGCAGCAAACGGATCAAGGGGACAAGGGGGAGTAAAGCAGCGGTGAGTACTCATCCAAAGTACTCGCAAGTCTTACATCAGAACTATTCTAATTATGCATCAGTATCAAAGAAGGGGGTTTATATGTGGACTGACTGCAGCAATGCGAGAATAGAGAGAGAAGGCCTAGTCCTATCAAAGACTAGCATCTTCAGGGTCTTGCAGCAATAGACGAGAGTAGAACAGGGGTAAAACATAAATAGTCATATTGTTGCAGCAATATTAAAGTGAGGTCACGCCTAAAGATCCTCCCTCGACTCCGTGCGAGGAAGCAATCCCGAGGCAAACTAATTCCAGTTAAGTAACAATTGTAGTTGTAAAAGATCAGGGCACAACTCCAAGTCGTCCTGTAACCGTGGACACGGCTATCCGAATAGTTAATTTTCATCCCTGCAGGGGTAAACCACATGTCCCGTCACGCTCGATAACACTCTGGCCGGACATACTTTTCTGGGTCCTGACCGGCCTCGGAATATCGACACGTCGCAGCCCCACCTAAGACTAATCAGAGAGGCCAGCCCGCCGGTCTAAATCCTAAGCACAAAGGGTTCGTGGGCCCAGTTCCCCTTCACGCTCCTGCACGTGGCGTGGGCGGCCGACGTCAGTCCTAGCATCCCTTAATCACAAGCGCAATGCATCTCGGGACCACTCGGGCGCGCGCCGCTACATTGCTGGCATCTGAAAAGCTTTGGCTGATACCGCGACGCCGAGTACCCATAATTCTTCCCGCGTAGCCGGTTAGTGCGAAAAGGTCTCCGACCAACCCAGATCAAATACCCAAATCCATTAGCATTTTAATTAGGCCAACAACACAGTCTCACGGGAATCCACCCGTCTTACAACTAATCACACATGATCCCAGTAACATGGTCGAGTAACTGTGTGGTTGTAACATCGGGGGAATCCGAGGTAGCACCCTCGTTGGATTCCGAACGAAGTACCCGTCAAGGTGGGCTTAGAGGAATCACCCTCGAGGGTCCCACACTTGAGGGGTGGCACGACAGAGGCATCATCGGGAATGGTGAAAGAGGAATCACTCTCGATAACCACGACCGACTAGCTATACTACAGAGATATCATCAGGAGTACTTAGCGAGGTGTCACCCTCGGTACCCGATAGTATCTCTGTAGCGTCGTACAACGAAGGGGGGGGTGAATGTGCTGTGTCGGGTCTGGCTCGTCGATCATAGATCGAGATTTGAAAACAAGCGGGGCAACTGAACTACGGTGTCAAAGGGAATGACTGCTCCACCTATACTAAGCATATTAAAGGTACAGGACTGAAAGTAGCAGTTCATCAAAAACAGGCTATGCATCATATATAGGAGCTAACTACAACAGTAGCAAAAATACTAATGCAAGCAGTAGGAAGAAAGACAAAGGCGATATAGGAATGATCATGGGGAATTTGCTTCCCTTGCTGCTCTGCGGCAAAGGACTGATCGGCAGGGTCGTAGATGTACCCGGCAGCAGCGTCAGTCTCGGGGTCTACCGGTAAGAAGAGGGGGAAGAAACAATAAATAATAGCACCGATGCAACACAAAGCATGGCATGGCAAGATGCAGGCTAGACATGAGCTAACGCAGCAACATCCGTCATAGACGGTTCGGAAGACTATCTGACGATATTTTCCGGGTCTCGGGCTACTACCGGTTATACTGGAAACGATGGAAAAGTTCCATGTTTGCTATGCTAGGGACGCGTGACACACGAATGGACCGTGTATCCGGGTTCGTCTCGATCTGCTGATCAACTTTCATGTTGAAAATATTTTGGTCTGACTTACGGATTATTTAATATTAGTTTTCAAAGTTTTATTAATTATTTAGGAATTAAAAACAGATTTAGCTATTTTAATAAAATTCCAATATGACATCATCACGATGTCATGCTGACATCAACATTTGACTGGTCAACTGACCAGCGGGTCCCAAACGTCATAGGCACAAGTTTTTATTAACATTAATTATTAATTAATCAGATTAATTTAGTGGGGGACCCACGTGTCATACTCTAATTATTCTAATTAATTAATTTAACTCATATATCTATTTATTTATTTATTTAATAAAAACATTATTTTTATTTTTATTTTAACTATCGCGTGGGGCCTCCCTGTCATAGACAGCGGGTGCATTGGCCCCACCGGTAAGTGACCCTAGGCCAAAAACACATTTTTAATCGCAAATACATAACCATACAAATGTCGTATTCCTCCAATATCTATATACGCAATACATACATAAATACGGGTATCAAATACATACATACATACATACATACATACGGAATACAACATCTGTTTTTTTTTATTTTCTTTTAACTCTCAACACTCATCTGTGTCTGTGTTAACAGACAAAGAACAACTCTGTGCTACAACTCAACATAGAAGAACATAAGCTTCAATCCCTCCTACCGGAGTCTACCGTCGATGGATCGGGGCCTCGTTTGCCGGAACGGAACCGGGACGGCGAGGAGAACGACATGGTGGGAGGAGCTCGAGGAGGGGCTCACCGACGTTGACGGGAGGGGCCGGTGAAGCCGGAGTTCGCGGGAAGCGGAGGTGACGGGGAGGAGAAGGACGAGGCGGTGACGGTGACGGCGCTGTTCCCGCGAGGAAGAGGCGTAGGGGAGGCCCGGTGGGGGAGGGGCTCGCCGGCGTGGTGAAGGGGCCGAGGGGGCCGGTCTCCCTGCCCGGTCCCTCCTGGACCGAGCGGGAGGAAGGGGGGGCGCGACGGGGGGAGGCCCCTGGCCTGGGTCGGCCGGCCAGGGAGGATCCCGGGAGGGCCTCGGCCGCCGGAGGTGTTGGACGGGTCCTCGGTGAGGAGAGGCAGGGGGCCGCCGACGGGGAGTGAGGGGTGGAGAGGAGGGCCGGTGGAGGGAGGCCGTGGGGGGCTGCTCGCCGGCGGGGGGGGGGGGAGGCGCGCCGGCAAGGGAGGCGTGGATCTGAGAGGGGGGGCGACGGGAGGGGAGATGTGTCGGTGGGGTGGGGGAGAGGACCGAGAGAGGGGGCTCGTGGGGAGGGAGCACCTCGAGGGGAGTTGGTGGCGCTGTCGGTGGGGGGGTGGGGCCCCCCACGAGGGGGAGGCTGGCGGCGCCCAGGAGGGGAGGGAGTAGCGAGGAGAGGCTCCCTCGCCAGGGGGGGCGCTAGGGTTTTGGCCGGTTGGGCCTCTTGGCCCAGCCAGGCCAGGGGGGTGGGGGGGTTTTCTTCTTTTTTTTTGTTGCTTTGTTTTGTTTTATTTTGTTTTCTTTTTCCTTTTTTATTATTTCTTTCTTTCCTTTTTTTTCATTATTATTTTTAATACTTTCCTTTTTATATATATTCTTTTAATATTTGTAATGAACTCATAAGGTACTTTTCTTTTGCTTTCAAATTTTGGATCCGGACAGACTCGAATCAACGCGGGTCTGAGATGGGAATTCGATGACGTGGCATCATTAGCGGTTGATCACTGTAGCTTAATTACAATAATTACTGTTGCAAAAGTCGAGGATGTCACAATTCTCCCCTACTAACAAGAATTCTCGTCCCGAGAATTAAGAGGTAGAGGGAAAGAGCCCGGGGTATTCATCACGAAGATGATCCTCGCGTTCCCAAGTGGCTTCATCTTCAGAGTGATTTGACCACTGCACCTTAAGGAACTTAGTGACCTTGCGATGAGTCTTACGTTCATCTTGGTCGAGAATGCGGACCGGATGCTCTTCGTAAGAGAGGTCTTGTTGTAGTTCAAGCATATCGTGATCCACTGCTCGAATAGGGTCCTTGAAGCAGCGACGGAGCTGAGAAACATGGAAGACATCGTGAACCTGAGAAAGGTTCGCCGGCAGTTCCAATTGATAAGCCACTCTTCAACGCCTTTCGAGAACAGTGAAAGGACCAATATAACGAGGAGGTAACTTGCCCTTGATTCCGAAACGGTGTGCACCTCTCATTGGTGTGACACGAAGATAAGCCTTTTCGCCAGGTTGATAGACCATATCTTGATTATGACGGTCATACTGACTCTTGTGACGAGACTGAGCTGCCTTCAGATTCTCATGAATAATGCGGACTTGATCTTCGGCATGTTGAATAATATCCGGACCGAAGAGTGATCGTTCCCCAGTTTCTGACCAATTCAGAGGAGTTCGACACCTTCGCCCATACAATACTTCGAAAGGGGCCATCTTCAGACTAGCTTGATAGCTATTGTTGTAAGAGAACTCGGCATACGGGAGAGATTCCTCCCATTTCTTACCGAAAGAAATGACACAAGCTCGAAGCATGTCCTCGAGAATTTGGTTGACTCGTTCAACTTGTCCCTGGGATTGAGGATGAAATGCAGTGCTGAAGGACAAATGAGTCCCCATAGCCTTGTGAAAACTTTCCCAGAATTTTGAAGTGAACAAGCTGCCACGGTCCAAACTGATTACCAACGGAATACCTGAAGTGAGACAACTCTTGACATATAAAGATCTGCCAGCTGACTAGCATTAATTGTTTCTTTGACGGCCAGGAAATGTGCAACTTTGGACAGTCGATCAATAACAACAAGAATAGCATCATTACCTTTCTGAGATCTGGGAAAACCAGTGACAAAGTCCATTTCAACATGGTCCCATTTCCACTCGGGAATAGATATAGGTTGCAGAGTTCCAGCAGGCTTTTGGTGTTCTGCTTTGATAGGCCGGCATATATCACATTCTGCCACATAGCGTGCAATGTCCTGTTTCATATTGGGCCACCAGAATCTTTGCCGGATGTCCTGGTACATCTTGGTACTACCCGGATGAATAGACAATGGTGTGTCATGAGCTTCTTCCATCACCTTCCCAGTAATCCTGAGATTTTCCTTCTTATTTGGTACGAATAGGCGACCCTTGAAATACAAGGCGCCACCTTCATCAACAGTGAAAAAGGAGGGTTTACCCTTCGCAATATAGCTCTTAATCCTGTCGACATCATCGTCAAAGTCTTGCAGATTCTTTATGGAGCTCAGAAGATCTGGTTCAACCACTAGGTTACTGAGGGAACCCTGATTAACAACGCGAAGGTTCATCTTTTGACAATATTCAGGAGGGGGAACAAGGTAACCCTGAGGAACAATGTGGAGGTTCAGCTTACGGAATTCCTCTTGCAGACGATCGTGAACCTGATGAACCTGGAGGTGGTTGCAGTATGACTTGCGACTTAAGGCATCAGCCATTACATTAGCCTTGCCAGGGGTATATGATATACTACAGTCAAAATCTGCTATATGCTCCATCCATCTTTGTTGACGCAGGTTCAGCTCCGGTTGAGTGAACAAGTACTTCAGACTTTGATGGTCGGTGTAGATTTCACAGCGATTACCGACAAGGTATTGTCGCCATTCCTTCAATGCATGAATGACTGCGGCAAGCTCGAGATCATGAACTGGGTAGTTCTCTTCATGAGCACGCGGTTGACGTGAAGCATAAGCGATGACCTTGCGATCCTGCATTAGGACACAACCTATTCCTTGACGAGAAGCATCACAGTATATGACGAAATCCCTTTTCGTATCTGGAGGAGCAAGTACTGGAGCGGACGTCAGTTTGTCCTTGAGTGCCTGGAAACTTTCCTGGCATTTATCATTCCATTCATACTTAACACCTTTGTGAAGCAGGTTGGTTAAGGGCTTCGCAATCTTGGAGAAGTTCTGACGAATCGACGGCAATAGCTGGCGAGTCCGAGAAAACTTCTGACTTGCTTGACATTCTTCGGGAGAGTCCAGTCAAGAATAGCTTGAATTCGTTCGGGGTTGACCGCAATACCATCCTTGGAAATCACATGACCAAGGTAAGTCACTTCATCTAGCCAGAACTCACATTTGGAATACTTCGCATAGAGTTTATGCTCCCGAAGCTTATCCAGTACAAGACGAAGATGCTCAGCATGCTCTTCTTTGTTCTTCGAAAATACCAGAATATCATCCAGATATACCACGACAAATTTGTCGAGGTAGTCCATGAATATATAATTCATCAGTCGAGAGAAGGTTGCCGGTGCATTGGTTAAGCCGAAGGACATGACGGTGTACTCGCATGATCCATATCGAGTAACAAAGGCGGTCTTTGGAATATCCTCCTTGCGAACACGGATCTCGTGGTATCCCAATCTCAAGTCGAGCTTAGAGAAAACGGTGGAACCAGCAAGTTGATCATACAAATCATTTATCCGAGGGAGAGGATATTTGTTTTGAATAGTGGCCTGGTTGATAGGACGATAGTCTTGGACCAATCGATTTGTCCCATCCTTCTTCTTAACAAAGAGAGAAGGTGCTCCCCAAGGAGAGGAACTCGGACGGATGAAACCCAGACGGAGCGAGTTGTCAATTTCTTGCTTAAGTTCAAGGAGTTCATGTGGCGGCATTTTATAAGGACGCTTGGCAATAGGAGTGGTACCGGGTACCAAGTCAATGACAAACTCAACAGCTCGAGCACGGGGAATCCCCGGAAGTTCTTCTGGAAAGACATCTTCAAATTCTCGGACCACTCGTATGTTTTCAATCCCTTCCAGAGGCGACGCATTTAATGCATTCAAAGCATACAGTCGTGCCTCAGCATTACGGACGAGATGCGCATGGTAGCTTATTACTTCATTTGAACGGTGTAGGAGGTGGACGGTTTTGGTGGCACAAACGATCGATGCCGTATGAGCTTTCAACCAGTCCATCCCCAATATGAGATCAATGTGAGATGAATTTAGTAGGATGGGGTTGCCAAGGAATTCTAATCCTTGAATTTCAACTGAAACATGGGGGCAAACCATAGAGGTTCGGCATTCGCCCCCAGGGGTGTTTACGACTATCGAGATGTTCATCTCTTCGCTCCTAATGTCATGCATGTATGCAAAATTTTCCGACATAAAGGAATGCGATGCTCCTGTATCAAACAATACAGAAGCAGGTACTGAGTTAACGAGAAGTGTACCCATCACGGTAGCAGGCTGGTCTTGAGCTTGACCCATATCAATGTTGCTGGCCTGACCACGAACATAAGCAGGCTTAGTGTTGAAGTTGCGGTTCCGGTTGTTGCCACTGCCAGTTGCGGGAAGTGCCAGCAGATTCGGATTCTGCCTGCAGTCTCTAGCACGGTGACCTGGACGGCGACACTTGAAGCACAGCCCGTCCTCAGGACGGGAAGGAGGAACTCGAGGTGGTGGGGCTGGAAGCCTCGGCTGCCTAGGTGGTGGAGGAGGCAGGCGAGGTGCAGCATAGGACGGCCTCGGAGTAGGAGCAGGTGCATGGTACATGTTGTTGGGAATCCAGATCTTCCGCTTCTGTGCAGATGAGCCCGAAGATGAGCCCATGTCACTGTTGCGCTTGCTGCTATCTTTGTATTCCTGCAGACCAGGGTGGCGAAGTCAGCATAGTCCTGAACAAGGAGTGTCAGCTTGATATCAGGGTGGAGGCCTTCACGGAACTTCTCCTACCTGCGTGCATCAGTCGCAATGTCTTCTTCAGCATAGCGAGATAATTCCAGAAATTCCCGCTGATAAGCATCCACAGTCTTATTGCCCTGGACCAAGTTGCGGAACTCACGCTTCTTCCGGTCCATAATTCCCTGGGGAATGTATCAAGCACGGAAAGTAGCCTTGAACTCTGCCCAAGTGATGATAGTTCCATCGGGCTGAGAGCGCCTGTGGCTGTCCCACCATTGAGCAGCGGGACCCTTCAGAAAGTAGGCGGCAAAGTTGACATAGCTCGCAAGGGGCACATTGGCAGACTCCAGTTCATAAGAAATGTCAAGGAGCCAGTCATCAGAATCTAGAGGCTGAGTTGAGCTGCGGTAGATCGCAGGGTTGAGACGGCAGAAGTCTTGCAGTGTCACGCCTTGCGGTTGGTTCATGTTCGGCCTTTGGAACTGATCCATGAGCCCTTGCATAAACTGGCGGTTCAGCTCAAACTGTTGGATCATCCCCGCCATATACTCAGGAGGCGGGGGTGGTGCATCGTTGGCAGGGCCACGCGGGCGGCCACCTGGTCTAACCATCCTGTTAAATATTTAGCAGGGGTAGTTTAGCTTAAAGTAATTGAAAGGCATCGCACGCATTCATGAAGTAATCAAGCATAATGATAGGGAAATGCGATAGATACTCCATAGTAGTTGAGTTCGACATACAGACCCATACATAAGTTCGATTACAGACTAACGATTACAAATTCGAAATTTGGCGATAGCCCGGACGCATTTAACGATACCCTGGACTCACTAGGCGGCGCGCGGGCACGCGGTGGAAGAGTACCACAACGAGATGTAGCGATAAGGCTACATCAACGTCGAAGAGGACGATCGAATCCTGGTAGCTGGCGGTGATAGAAGGTAGGGACAGGACCCTGTGTCCCGTTGCGACTCTGGTGAGGGTACCGCATCCATTCGAGCAGCTGAGGTCCAAGTGCAGGGGTTCTACCCCCAACATCAGTCCACTCGAGAGCTGATGGTAGCTCTGTCCTGCTCGGCTCGTGGATGCGCATAGGTGGAACCCTCGGACAGTGTGATGGTTGCAGCTCTGTCAACGCGTCGTAAAGACGAGCGCGCGTAGCATACAGCTCCACAGTCAGAGCTCGGAAAGCACGATCCATTGCCTCAGTGTACTGCACCAGAACCCGCGCGTCGTAGCGACGCGTCACGTAGGGGGCGCAGACAGCGACGTAGGAACGGTCGCTGCGCTCCTGAACGTCAGAAGCGTAGGCAGTGAGATCAGACCCAGTCTCATCCCCAGCAGGAGCATGCGGGATGTATCTGAAAGGGCTCTCCTCCAGGTGAGGGTACGCTCCACGGAGACGGGTGATGGCGATGTAGGCCGCATCATAGACGGCCATCTCGACCGACACTCCAATACCACAGAACACGTGGCGCTCGAGGGTCTCGCCGCCCCTCTGGTCGAAGATGCGAACCTCAGCCTGGTACTGGTACTGGTTATACTCGCGGAAATCCTCGAACACAGTGTACTCGGGGTACCAGCGATATCCCAGCCTGGTCAGGAGATCGACCAAAATGGCCGGGAACCCTGTCGTCTCAGTGGCCTGTGTCAGGCGCACGTGCTGTCTTGCGGGACGCATCTGAAAATAAGATTGACGGATGTCAACGACAGTGTGTGTAATACATATTCAGGAGAAAAAGAGTAGATAGTCTAGCGCTCCGGATCGTTGTGATTCAAGAACCTAATGTTAGAGTTAGTAAAATCTTTGACCCGAAAGAGAAGAGAAAGTAGAGCCCAGAGTATAGAAAAGGAGTAAAAGATACTAATACCACCCAATTGAGATGTGGGCTCACAACCCACAGGTCCCAGGATCGAAACCTGGCTCTGATACCAACTTGTGATGCCCTCGATTTAATCGTACGCTAAACATACACGCAAATGCGTACGACCAAACCCAAGGACTCACGGGAAGATATCACAACACAACTCTAGACACAAATAAAATAGCATCAGCTTCATATTACAAGCCAGGGGCCTCGAGGGCTAGAATACGAGTCAGCGGAAGCAACAAATATCTGAGTACAGACATAAAACAACATGGCGTGCCTTAGAGAAGGCTAGCACAAAAGATACAACGATCGAACGAGGCGAGGCCTCCTTCCTGGGAACCTCCTAACTACTCCTGATCATCAGCGGCCTCCACGTAGTAGTAGGCATCGTCGGGGTAGCAGTCGTCAGCGGCGGGGACCTCCATCTCCTTGGCTCCATCATCTGGTCGCAGCAAACGGATCAAGGGCACAAGGGGGGAGCAAAGCAGCGGTGAGTACTCATCCAAAGTACTCGCAAGTCTTACATCAGAACTATTCTAATTATGCATCAGTATCAAAGAAGGGGGTTTATATGTGGACTGACTGCAGCAATGCGAGAATAGAGAGAGAAGGCCTAGTCCTATCGAAGACTAGCATCTTCAGGGTGTTGCAGCAATAGACGAGAGTAGAACAGGGGTAAAACATAAATAGTCATATTGTTGCAGCAATATTAAAGTGAGGTCACGCCTAAAGATCCTCCCTCGACTCCCTGCGAGGAAGCAATCCCGAGGCAAACTAATTCCAGTTAAGTAACAATTGCAGTTGTAAAAGATCGGGGCACAACTCCAGGTCGTCCTGTAACCGTGGACACGGCTATCCGAATAGTTAATTTTCATCCCTGCAGGGGTGCACCACATGTCCCGTCACGCTCGATAACACTCTGGCCGGACATACTTTTCGGCGTCCTGCCCGGCCTCGGAATATCGACACGTCGCAGCCCCACCTAAGACTAATCAGAGAGGCCAGCCCGCCGGTCTAAATCCTAAGCACAAAGGGTTCGTGGGCCCAATTCCCCTTCACGCTCCTGCACGTGGCGTGGGCGGCCGACGTCAGTCCTAGCATCCCTTAATCACAAGCGCGATGCATCTCGGGATCACTCGGGCACGCGCCGCTACATTGCTGGCATCTGAAAAGCTTTGGCTGATACCGCGACGCCGAGTACCCATTATTCTTCCCGCGTAGCCGGTTAGTGCGAAAAGGTCTCCGACCAACCCAGATCAAATACCCAAATCCATTAGCATTTTAATTAGGCCAACAACACAGTCTCACAGGAATCCACCCGTCTTACAACTAATCACCCATGATCCCGGTAACATGGTCGAGTAACTGTGTGGTTGTAACATCGGGGGAATGTGATGTGTCGGGTCTGGCTCGTCGATCATAGATCGAGATTTGAAAACAAGCGGGGCAACTGAACTACGGGGTCAGAGGGGATGACTGCTCCACCTATACTAAGCATATTAAAGGTACAGGACTGAAAGTAGCAGTTCATCAAAAACAGGCTATGCATCAGATATAGGAGCTAACTACAACAATAGCAAAAATACTAATGCAAGCAGTAGGAAGAAAGACATAGGCGATATAGGAATGATCATGGGGAATTTGCTTGCCTTGCTGCTCTGCGGGAAAGGACTGATCGGCAGGGTCGTAGATGTACCCGGCAGCAGCGTTAGTCTCGGGGTCTACCGGTAAGAAGAGGGGGAAGAAACAATAAATAATAGCACCGATGCAACACAAAGCATGACATGGCAAGATGCAGGCTAGACATGAGCTAACGCAGCAACATCCGTCATAGACGGTTCGGAAGAATGTCTAACGATATTTTCCGGGTCTCGGGCTACTACCGGTTATACTGGAAACGATGGAAAAGTTCCATGTTTGCTATGCTAGGGACGCGTGACAGACGAATGGACCGTGTATCCGGGTTCGTCTTGATCTGCTGATCAACTTTCATGTTGAAAATATTTTGGTCTGACTTACGGATTATTTAATATTAATTTTCAAAGTGTTATTAATTATTTAGGAATTAAAAACAGATTTAGCTATTTTAATAAAATTCCAATATGACATCATCACGATGTCATGCTGACATCAACATTTGACTGGTCAACTGACCAGCGGGTCCCGAACGTCATAGGCACAAGTTTTTATTAAGATTAATTATTAATTAATCAGATTAATTTAGTGGGGGACCCACGTGTCATACTCTAATTATTCTAATTAATTAATTTAACTAATATATCTATTTATTTATTTATTTAATAAAAACATTATTTTTATTTTTATTTTAACTATCGCGTGGGGCCTCCCTGTCATAGACAGCGGGTGCATTGGCCCCACCGGTAAGTGACCCTAGGCCAAAAACACATTTTTAATCGCAAATACATAACCATACAAATGTAGTATTCCTCCAATATCTATATACGCAGTACATACATAAATACGGGTATCAAATACATACATACATACATACATACGGAATACAACATTTGTTTTTTTTATTTTCTTTTAACTCTCAACACTCATCTCTCTCTTTGTTAACAGACAGAGAACAACTCTGTCCTCCAACTCAACATAGAAGAACATAAGCTTCAATCCCTCCTACCGGAGTCTACCGTCGACGGATCGGGGCCTCGTTTGCCGGAACAGAACCGGGACGGCGAGGAGAACGACATGGTGGGAGGAGCCCGAGGAGGGGCTCACCGACGTTGACGGGAGGGGCCGGTGAAGCCGGAGTTCGCGGGAAGTGGAGGTGACGGGGAGGAGGAGGACGAGGCGGGGACGGTGACGGCGCTGTTCCGGCGAGGAAGAGAGGTAGGGGAGGCCCGGTGGGGGAGGGGCTCGCCGGCGTGGTGAAGGGGCCGAGGGGGCCGGTCTCCCAGCCCGGTCCCTCCTGGACCGAGCGGGAGGAAGGGGGAGCGCGACGGGGGGGGGAGGCCCCTGGCCTGGGTCGGCCGGCCAGGGAGGATCCCGGGAGGTCCTCGTCCGCCGGATGTGTTGGACGGGTCCTCGGTGAGGAGAGGCAGGGGGCCGCCGGTGGGGAGTGAGGGGAGGAGAGGAGGGCCGGTGGAGGGAGGCCGTGGGGGGGCTGCTCGCCGGCGGGGGGGGAGGCGCGCCGGCCAGGGAGGGGTGGATCTGAGAGGGGGGGGCAACGGGAGGGGAGATGTGTCGGTGGGGTGGGGGAGAGGACCGAGAGAGGGGGCTCGTGGGGAGGGAGCCCCTCGAGGGGAGTTGGTGGCGCTGTCGGTGGGGGGTTGGGGCCCCCACGAGGGGGAGGCTGACGACGCCCAGGAGGGGAGGGAGTAGCGAGGAGAGGCTCCCTCGCTGGGGGGGGGTGCTAGGGTTCTGGCCGGTTGGGCCTCTTGGACCAGCCAGGCCAGGGGGGTGGGGGGGTTTCTTTTTTTTTGTTGTTGCTTTGTTTTATTTTATTTTGTTTTCTTTTTCCTTTTTTTATTATTTCTTTCTTTCCTTTTTTTCATTATTATTTTTAATAATTTCCTGTTTATATATATTCTTTTAATATTTGTAATGAACTCATAAGGTACTTTTCTTTTGCTTTCAAATTTTGGATCCGGACAGACTCGAATCAACGCGGGTCTGAGATGGGAATTCGATGACGTGGCATCATTAGCGGTTGATCACTGTAGCTTAATTACAATAATTACTGTTGCAAAAGTCGAGGATGTCACATTATGCGTTGTACGAACTTGTGATGGCGATAATAAAAGTGATAAACCACATAATGAAGGTTGCTCTCATAAGGGGAAATATAATTTAATGTTCCTTTGCACTATGGGATTTGGCATACAACCAAAAAGCACATGACAACCTCTGCTTCCCTCTGCGAAGGGCCTATCTTTTACTTTTTTGTATTTACTTTTATGCAAGAGGCAAACTATTATTCTCTACTCCTTTTTATTTTTCTCTTTTGCATCATGTGGTGGGGAAGATCTAGACATATATATCCACTTGAATGTGGGTGGTCATGAGTTATTATTGGTTACATCACCCTTGAGGTGAATACGTTGGGAGGCGACACTTTAAGCCCCTATGTTCCTATGTGTCCGGTTGAAACCTTTTGATCATATGTATGTGGTGAGTGTTAGCAATCATAGAAGACAAAATGATGGTTGAGTATGTATACTTGCTTAAAAGCTCCGATATGTGACCCTTCCTGAAAATGTGTGAATTGTGTTACAAAGTTGACTGAAAACATAGTTTGTTAGTTTTCAATAGAGTTTATGCTTCATACTTCGACGTTGTGATGAATTGTTACTTGTTTATGCTAAGTTTTTATCATATAAGTTATATGATGAAAATGTTGTGATGAAGTATTTTATAAAATTCATTTGTTGTTACAGTAATGAGGATGATAATACTCTGTCCATATTGTGTTTTTTATCGACACCTCTCTCTAAAAGCATGTGCTTATGATTTTCGTTATCGGCTTTCGCTTTAGGACAAGCGAGTTCTAAGCTTGGGGGAGTTGATACGTCCATTTTGCATCATGTTTTTCTACTGTTATTTATAGTTTTTTATGCATTATACCACTCTATGGAGTAATTCTAATGCCTTTTCTCTCATAATATGCAAGGTTTACACCAAGAGGGAGAATGCCGCCAGATGGAATTCTGGACCTAAAAAAAATGTCATATATACCTATTTTGCACAAACCCAAATGGGTTGAAACACCATCGAGAATTTTTATGGAATAAATACAAAATACTAGAAGAAAGAAGTACCAGAGGGGGATGCCATGTGGCCACTAGTCAACAAGGTGCGCCAGCCCCCCCCCCCCCCCCTGACGTGCTCTGGTGTGTAGTGGGACACCCAGCTCACTTCGGGCGACCATCTTCTGGTATGTATTCACGTTTGACATGGAAAAATAAGGAGAGGACTTTCGTGACGGAGCGCCACCATCTCGAGGCAGAACTTAGGTAGGAACACTTTTTTCCTCCTGTGGAGCGATACCGCCGGTGGAGCTTCCCTCCCAGACGAGGAAATCAAGGCCATCGTCATCACCAACAACCCTCTCATCTTGGGGACGCCAATATCCATCAACATCTTCAATAGCACCATCTCCTCTCAAAACCCTAGTTCATCTCTTATGCTTAATCTTGTACCGGAACCTGAGATTGGTACCAGGGGCTGACTAGTAGTGTTGATTACATCTTGTAGTGAATGCTTTGTGGTTTATTTGGTGGAAGATCATATGTTCAGATCAAATATGCTATTTAATACCACTCTGGTCATGAGCATGTTCATGAGTTGTGAGTAGTTACTTTTGTTCTTGAGGCCACGGGAGAAGTCATGTTGCAAGTAGTCATGTGAAGTTGATATTCGTGCGATATTTTGATGGTATGAATGTTGTGATTCCCTAAGTGGTGTTATATGAATATCGACTACATAACACTTCACCATCTTTGGGCCTAAGGGAATGCATTGTGGAGTAGTTATTAGATGATGGCTTGCGAGAGTGACAGAAACTTAAACCCCAGTTTATGCGCTATTCTGTAAGGGGCTGATTTGGATCGCTATTTTGATGTTATGGTTAGAATTTATTCTTAATACTTTTCTTATAGTTCCGGATGCTTGTGGGAGGTTTAATCATAAGTGGGACGCTTGTTCAAGTAAGAACAACACCCAAGCACCAATCCACCCACCTATCCAATTATCAAAGTACCAAACGTGAATTAACCCAACATGACGAAAGTGACTCGATGAAATTCCCGTGTGCCCTCAAGAACGCTTTGCCTATTATAAGAAATCATTCCGGCCTGTCCTTCGCCACAAAAAGATTGGGCTACCTTGCTGAACTTATTGTTACTATTGCTACTCGTTACTTATTAAAACTCTCTTGCTATCAAACAACTTGTTACCACTATTTTTGTGCTTGCAGAAATTGCCTTGGTGAAAACCGCTTGTCATTTCCTTCTGCTCCTCGTTGGGTTCGACACTCTTACTTATTGAAAGGACTACCATTGATCCCCTATACTTGTGGTTAATCAAATTGCCTCTTGTCATCACGTGAAGACATTCCACCAGATTTCTTGGAGTCACGCCTTGAAGACTTTCCAAAGCGTTATGACTTGGCAAACTTCTCGAACTTTCCCACAAGTAGAGCGAGTTCTTTGCCAATGTCTTTGGCACCATCAAAAATGAATTAAAAATCGGCTTCGGATGAAGACATAGCCTTTGCCTTCAGGGCACGAGACCGACCATAGAGGGAACCATAGGTTTCCGATTTCTCAGCTTGCTAGGACTCATGAGTGTTCAGCCGCAAGGTGTTCTTGGATTATGACGCAAAGAATTTCAAAGGAACTCACAAGAGATCTCAATAGCATCTTCACAACTTCATGTTTGGTGATATCAGTGGTGCCTAAATCATTCAACTCATTTGAAATATGAGTGAGACAATCAAACGTGAGCTGGACATTTTCATTTTTAAGCCTTTTGAAGCGATTGAACAGGTTGTGGAGCACATCTACACGTGAGTCTCTCTGTGATGAGACACCTTCATTGACTTTAGACAGCCTTTCCTAGATTTTCTTCGCGATCTCAAGAGCACTCACACGGACGTATTGTCCTCTATTCAGGTGATCACAAATGATTTTCTTGGTGGTTGAGTCCAGTTGAGAAAATCTCTTCACATCAGCAGAAGTGACACCTTCGCCAACCTTGGGGACTCCATCCATGACGACATACAAGAAGCCATTGTCAATGGCTTCGAGATGCATGTGCATCTTGTTCTTCCATTATGGGTAATCAGTGCCATCGAAGACAGGGTATGTAGCAGAGACCTTGATTATACATGATGTCGACGTGGCTAAAACTCCAGGTGGTTAAACCGAAACACATACCAAGGGAGTACCATGCTCTCATACCAATTGAAAGTGCTAGTTATCGACTAGAGGGGGGTGAATAAGCATTTTTTATGAAAATATTCGAAATAACAAATGTATTCCATGTATGCGGAAGGGAAAATAGGATCAAGTAGGGATAGCAATCAAGGATCTAAGCATAGCATGAATACTATGACGACATTCACACAGGTAGAGCATAGTCATCCTGCACACTAAGATGTATCAAAGATAAACTTAGGTAGTATGAAGATAAATGACAGTTAGGAATGTCTTCGAATTGATATGTTCAAACTATGGCTTCACAGTTCAGTATAGTAAGTAATAACCCACGAGTGTAGGGGGTCATTTGTAGCCTTTTTCAATAAGTAAGTGTGTCGAACCCAACGAGGAGATAAAGGTAGAATTAAGTTTCACTCAAGTTCTATAGACCACCAATACAACTCCACGCATGCTAACGCTTACTTTACCTAGAACAAGTACGAAACTATTTTGCAGGAAGGAAAATAGAAGTGCTTAGTAGGTGTAAAAGATAGTTTTGCAAGAAAATAAAGAGTAAGTAAATAAAAGTTAGAGGTTGTTTAGTAGAAACTTTTGTGTAACAAAAGAGAAAGATTTTCCATAGGCAATTGAATATAACATGATAGAAACTTATCATATGGAATGAGGAAGAGGCATATGCTAACACACTTTTTGTACTTGGATCATATGCACCTATGATTGGACCTCTAGTAGGCATCCGCAACTACTAGAAATCAATAAGGTAAACCCAACCATATTATTAAATATCAATTACTCTTTACTCCCATATGCAGACAACTCCCTCACTCGGGTGTAAGATTCTGTCACTCTAGCCACCCACTATAAGGGAATCATGAACATATTGCAAACCCTCCAGCGTTAATCCTTCACGTGTGGGCCTCACGGAAGGCACCTTAGCACAACACCATATCAACACACAACTCATATCAATAACATCATATCACAATTAACCCGTAGGACAAAATAATTCTACTCAAACATCATAGGATAGCCACACATTATTGGATAACAATATATCACATTAAGCACCATATTCAACTAGAAATTACAGCGGGGAAGACAGGTTTTACACAGCTGCATAGAAGAGGAGATAGTTGGTGGTGACGGGGGCCAAGTTGTTGGTGTAGATCGTTGTCACGATGGTTACCTCGACAGTGCTCCACCGCCACCGGGAGAGAGCCCACCTCTTTCTTCTTCTTCCTTGGCCTCATCCGTAGGTGGGAGGAGGATTTCTCCTCTAGTCCATAACCGCCATGGCTCCCGAAGGGCAGCAGCCCCTCCGAGATTGGATCTCTCTCTCTGTGTGTTTCTCTCTTGTTTTTGCGATTTGTTTTCTGCCCCTTTGCCGTTTCTTAAATATCCAGAGATCTATTACTCCGATCGGGCTGAAATTTTGAGGGGATTTTTATCGGAAAATTATTTTTCTGTAGGCCAAAGAAGAGCTCCAACCTACTTAAGCGGTTGGCACAATCCATCAGGGCACGATCCCCCCCCCCGGATCGCGCCCTGTTGGCTTGTGCCTCCCTCGAGCATCGTCTTGCGTTGATTCTGACTCCCCAAATTCACATATATTACAAAAAAACTCTGCAATTTTTTATCACTATTGCACTTCGTTTCATATGGAATTTGTGCAAAACAAAAAACACACAAAAACTGGCACTCGGCACTGGGTCAATAGGTTAGTGCTCAAAAATAATATAAATTGGTAAATAATTACTCAAAAAGAATCCTATAATGATAATATAATTGCATGGAATAATAAAAATTATAGATACGTTAGCGACGTATGAAGAATCCATAAGCTTAATTCCTGCTCGTCCTCGAGTAGGTAAATGATAAAAACAGAATTTTTGATGTGACATGCTAGACAATATGTAATCATGTGAATGTATGCTCACTGAGAAATGATGAATTAACAAACATTTACATAGTAATACTTATAAGCACAAGCAACAAAATCATCAATCTTTTGAAGTATACGATCCTCAAAGAATGTTTACCCCCATTCATCTTACTATATTAGCAAGGCATGACTCCATCTTCACTAGATTAATACAAATGTCAAGCACCACGGTGTCCAAGTGGGGTAATTGGATTATATATTTCAATATGCGTCAACTTTTTATTCTAAACGCAATAAATGAGCGTGAACCACGGACATAGCATACTGGTGGAATAGAATGCGGTGGTAGGTTTCAAAGGGGTAAAAGTGGAGAAGAAAGTCTCGCATCAACTCGGCGTATCAACGGGGTATGGAGATGCCCATCAATAGATATCAATGCGAAGGGTAGGGATTTCCATGCAACAGATGCACTAGAGCTATAAATGTATGAAAGCTCGACACAAGCTAACTGGGTGTGCATCCAACTTCCTTGCTCATGAAGACTTTGGGTATTTGAGGACATATGTCATTGGAATATACAAGACAAGTTCTAAGATGAAAAAATCCCACTAGCATATGGAAGTGGCAAAGCAAGAGATTTTCTATATGAAGAACATGGTGCCACTTTGAGGCACAAGTGTGGTAAAGGATAGTGGCAAAGTACCTACTCTCTTTTTCTCTTATTTATTTGTTTCTTTTATTTTTCATGGTGCGATTTTTTTTTCTCACCCATATGTTTACGGTAGGATCATCTGGCCTCCCCCATTTTTATTTCCTCACTGGGACAATGCTCTAATAATGATGTTCATCACACTTTTATTTACTTACAACTTGATATGAAAAACTGATAGGAAGATATGACTCTTATGAATGCCTCTCGTAGTGTACCGGGATGTACAATGATCTAGCGTAGAAAAAGATATCAAAAAATGGACAAGCCATGTAAATATCATGCTAGCTATCTTACGATCATGCAAAGCAATATGACAATGGAAGTACAAGTCATATGAAGTGATGGTGGAAGTTGCATGGAAATATATCTCCGAATGGCTATGGAAATAGCATGATAGGTAAGTATGGTGGCTGTTTAGAGGAAGATATAATGAGGATTAGGTGCAACAAAGTGTATCATGGCATGGGGTTTGAATGCACCGGCGGAAGTTCCACCAATCCTCGAGGTGAGAATGGGCAATGCATAGTACCGAAGAGGCTAAAAAATATGAGGAGGTGAGATTTGATACGTCCATTTTGCATCATGCTTTTATATTGATATTTATTGCATTATTGGCTGTTAATACACATTATGGTACAATACTTATGCATTTTCTCTCTTATTTTACAAGGTTTACATGAAGAGGGAGAATGCCGGCAGCTGGAATTCTGGACCAGAAAAGGAGCAAATATGAGAGACCTATTCTGCACAACTCCAAAATTCCTGAAAACTTACAGATAATTATTTTGGAATATATAAAATATATTGGTAGAAAGAAATACATCAGGGGACCCATCAGGTGGCCACAAGCCAGGGGGTGTGCCCTACCCCCCTAGGCGCGCCCTGCACGCTTGTGGGTCCCCTGGCAGACCTCCGGTGCCCATCTTGTGCTATATGGAGGGTTTTCACCTGGGAAAAATATATCAGAACTTTTGGGGCAAAGCGCCACCGTCTCGAGGCGAAACTTGGGCAAAACCAATCTAGGGCTGCGGCGGAGCTGTTCTGTTAAGGAAACTTCCCTTCCGGAGGGGAAACCGAAGCCATCGTCATCACCAACGATCCTCTCATCGAGAGGGGATCAATATCCATCAACATCTTCATGAGCACCATCTCCTCTCCAAACTTAGTTCATCTCTTGTATCCGATCTTTGTCTCAAAACCTTAGATTGGTACATGTGGGTTGCTAGTAGTGTTCATTACAACATGTAGTTGATGCTAGTTGGTTTACTTGGTGGAAGATGATATGTTCAGATCTATAATGATCATTTATACTCCTATGATTATGAACATGAATATGCTTTGTGAGTAATTACGTTTGTTCCTGAGGACATGGGATAAGTGTTGTTATAAGTAATCATGTGAATTTGGTATTCATTCGATATTTTGATGAGATGTATGTTGTCTCTCCCCTGGTGGTGTTATGTGAGCATCGACTACATGACACTTCACCATTATTTGGGCCTAGGGGAAGGCGTTGGTAAGTAATAAGTAGATGATGGGTTGCTAGAGTGACAGATGCTTAAACCCTAGTTTATGTGTTGCTTCGTAAGGGGCTGATTTGGATCCATATGTTTCATGCTATGGTTAGATTTATCTTAATTCTTCTTTCGTAGTTGTGGATGCTTGCATGAGATGTTAATCATAAGTGGGAGGTTCGTCGAAGTAAGGGAAGCACCCAAGCACTGGTCCACCCACATATAAAATTATCAAAGTAACGAACGCGAATCATATAAGCATGATGAAAACTAGCTTGATCGAAATTCCCATGTGTCCTCGACATTGTTGAGGAAATCGTTAACTGGTACCTGCTCGGTTGGCTGGCGAGTAGGGGATTAATGAGCTAATCGGTCAGTTATTCGGCCATTTAATCAAGTAACCGAGCGGGTTTTTGGTTTATCAGCGACTCGGTGACCCTATGAGTAGGGATTAATCGGCAAGTTAACTGGTTAATCGGATGAATTCTTGAACACTGGTCCTCGGGGGTGCTTTGCTTTATATAAGAGTTTGTACAGGCTTGTCCTTTGCTACAAAAATGATTAGGCCACCTTGCTGCACCTTTTTACATATTTACTTGCTACCCTATACAAATTACCTTACCACAAAACTATATGTTACTGATAATTTCAGTGCTTGTAGAGAATACCTTACTGAAAACCGCTTGTCATTTCCTTCTGCTCCTCGTTGGGTTCGACACTCTTACTTATCGAAAGGACTACGATAGATATCCTATACTTGTGGGTCATCAAGACTCTTTTCTGGCGTCGTTGCTGGGGAGTGAAGCGCCTTTGGTGAATGAAACTTGGTAAGGAAAAATTTATATAGTGTGCTCAAATTTACTGTCACTTGTCACTATGGAAAATGATCATTTAAGGGGCTTGTTTGGGGTATCTTCACCCTGACCGGAAGCACAAAGAGATGCTCCTCAACGTACTGCACGTACTGAAAATATTTATTGTGAAATTCCATCGGGTATGATAGAAAAACTACAAGTTAATCCTTATGCAGGAGATGGAACACGACATCTTGATTTGCATCTAATCTATGTAGATGAAGTTTGTGGATTATTTAAGCTTGCAGGTTTACCCAAAGATGAAGTCAAGAAGAAGATCTTTCCTTTATCTTTGAAGCAGAAGGCATTGACGTGGTATAGGCTATGTGATGATATTGGATCATGGAACTACAACCGATTGAAATTGGAATTTCATCAGAAGTTTTATCCTATGCATCTGGTTCATCGTGATCGGAATTATATTTATATTTTTTGGCCTCACGAAGCAGAAAGAATTGCTCAAACATGGGGGAGACTTAAGTCAATGTTGTATTCATGCCCATTCATGAGCTCCCGAGAGAAATTATTATTCAGAATTTTTATACTCGGTTCTCTCATAATGATCAATCCATGCTCGATACTTCTTGTGCTAGTTACTTTATTAAGAAAGATATTGAATTCAAATAGGACTTATTGGAAAGAATTAAACACAACTATGAAGATTGGGAACTCGAGAATGTAATGAGTTAGGTATAATCCTTAAGTTTGATTGTGTTAAATCCTTTTATATACACCGATGTTTTTCGTGATTTTAGCACTAAATATGGACTTGACTCTGAGATAGTAGCTTCTTTCTGTGAATCTTTTGCTGCTTATGTTGATCTCCCCAAGGAGAAGTGGTTTAAATATCATCCTCCCATTGATGTTAAAGTAGCTGAACCTATTAAAGTTGAAGAAGAAACTATTATTTATAATATTGATCCTGTTATTCCTACTACTTATATTGAGAAACCACCCTTTCGTGTTAGAATAAAGGAACATGGTAATGCTTCAACTGAGGTTTGTAACAGATGTGCTAGTACACCTATGCCTCGTGAACAAATTAAAGTTGAACCTAGTATTGCCATGGTTAGAGATCTATTAGTTGATAATATTGATGGGCATGTTATTCATTTCTGTGATGAAGCTCCTAGAATTGCTATTCCTCATACTAAAGGTAAACATAGACCTATTATTGGCGTTCCTGTTGTTTCTGTTAAAATAGGAAATCATTATTATCATGGATTATGTGATGTGGGTGCTAGTGTGAGTGCAATTCCCTTTACCTTACACCAAGAAATTATGAATGATATTGCACCACTGAATTAGAAGAAATTGATGTTACCATTAAGCTTGCCAATAGAGATACTATTGCCCCAATTAGGATTGTTAGAGATCTTGAAGTCTTGTGTGGGAAAATAAAGTATCCTACTGATTTCCTTGTTATTGGTTCCCCACAAGATGATTTTTGTCCCATTATATTTGGTAGACACGTCTTGAATACTGCTAATGCAAAGATTGATTGTGAAAAATAAACCGTTATTGTAAGTTTTGGGGTTGTGTCTCATGAGTTCAATTTCTCTAAATTTCATAGAAAAACCATAACAAAGAATTTCCTAGTAATGATGAAATTATTGTTCTCGCTTCTATCGTTGTGCCTCCTACTGATACCTTAGAATAATATTTGCTAGACCATGAAAATGATATGCATATGAATGAAAGGAATGAAATATATAAGATTTTATTTGATCAGCAACCTAATTTGAAATCGACCTGCCTGTTGAGATACTCGAGGATCCTCTTCCACCCAAGGGTGATCCCGTGTTTGAGCTTAAATAATTACTTGATACTCTGAAGAATGCTTATCTTGATGAAATGACGATATATCCTGTTATTATTCGTGCTAACCTTTGAGAGCATGAAGAAAAGAGATTACTGAAAACTTTGAGGAAGCACCATACTGCTATTGGATATACTATTGATGATCTTAAGGGCATTAGTCCCACACTATGTCAGCAAAATAACATGGAGCATGATGCTAGACCAGTTATTGATCACCAACGACGGTTAAATCCTAAAATGAAGGAAGTGAGCCTGATGCTAAACCAGTTGTTGATCCCCAACGACGGTTTAATCCTAAAATGAAAGAAGTGGTAAGAAATGAAATACTAAAGCTTCTGGAGGCAGGTGTAATTTATCCTATTGCTGATAGTAAATGGGTTAGTCCCGTTCATTGTGTCCCTAAAAAGGAAGGTATTACAGTGGTTCCTAATGATAAAATTGAATTGATCGTGCAAATAATTTCTACAGGATATAGAATGGTAATTGATTTTAGGAAATTAAATAAAGCTACCAGGAAATATCATTACCATCTACCTTTTATTGATCAAATGCTAGAAAGACTATCCAAACATACACATTTTTGCTTTCTAGATGGTTATTTTGGTTTCTCTCAAATACCTGTGTCAAAAGAGGATCAAGAGAAGACCACTTTTACTTGCCCTTTCTGTACTTTTGCTTATAGATGTATGCCTTTTGATTTATGCAATGCACCTGCTACCTTTCAAAGATGTATGATGGATATGTTCTCTGACTTTTGTGAAAAGATTGTTGAGGTTTTCATGGATGATATTTCTGTTTGCGGAACTTATTTTGATGATTGCTTGAGCAACCTTGATCGAGTTTTGTAGAGATGTGAAGAAACTAATATTGTCTTGAATTGGGAGAAGTGCCACTTTATGGTTAATGAAGGCATTTTCTTCGGACACAAAATCTCCGAAAGAGGTATTGAAGTTGATAAAGCTAAAGTTGATGCTATTGAAAAAATGTCGTGTCCAACAGATATCAAAGGTATAAGAAGTTTACTTGGTCATGCTGGTTTCTATAGGAGGCTTACAAAAAGACTTCTCTAATATTTCTAGGCCTCTCACTAAAATTTTGCACAAAGATGTTTCATTCGTTTTTTATGATGATTGTGTAGAAGCATTTGAAATTCTTAAGAGATCCTTGATCACTGCACCTATTGTTCAACCACCTGATTGGAACCTACACTTTGAAATCACGTGTGATGCTAGTGATTATGTTGTTGGTGTTCTTCGAGGAAAAAGAGTTGATAAGAAATTAAATGTTATCCATTATGCTAGTAAAACTCTAGACAGTGCTCAAAGAAACTACACTACCACTGAAAAGGAATTTTTAGCATTTGTGTTTGCTTGTGATAAGTTCAAACCTTATATTGTTGATTCCAAAGTAATTGTTCACACTTATCACGCTGCTATTAAATACCATATGGAAAAGAAGATGCTAAACCTAGACTTATTAGATGGTTTCTTCTGCTACAAGAATTTGATTTGCATATTATTGATAGAAAGGGTGTTGATAACACCGTAACAGATAACTTATCTAGATTAGAGAATGTTCTTGATGACCCACTACCTATTGATGATAGCTTTCCTCATGAACAATTAGCTGTCATAAATGATTCGCGTAGTGCTCCTTGGTATTCTAATTATGCTAACTACATTGTTTCTATATTTATACCACCTAGTTTCACATACAAACAAAAGAAAACGTTTTTTTATGATTTAAGACATTACTTTTGGGATCTTCCACACCTTTATAAAGAAGGAGTAGATGGTATTATTAGACGTTGTGTACCTGAGCATGAACAGGAACAGATCCTACACAAGTGTCACTCCGAGGCCTATGAAGGACACCACCTTGGAGATAGAACTTACACAAGGTATTACAATCTGGTTTTTATTGGCATACTCTCTTCAAGGATGCTCGTAAGTTTGTCTTGTCTTGTTATGAATGTCAAAGAATTAGTAATATTAGTAGACGTCGGGAAATGCCTATGAATTACTCTCTTATTATTGAACCATTTGATATTTGGGGTTTTTATTATATGGGACCTTTTCCAAAGTCCAACGGGTATACTCATATTCTAAATGATGTTGATTATGTTACTAAGTTGGTAGAAGCTATTCCAACTAGTAGTGCTGATCATGGCACTTCTATTAAATTGCCGAAAGAAGATATTTTCCCTAGATTTGGAGTCCCTAGATATTTAACGACTAATGGTGGTTCACACTTTATTCATGGTGCTTTCCATAAATTGCTCGCTAAGTATGAAGTTAATCATAGAATTGCATCTCCTTATCATCCTCAGTCTAGTGGTCAAGTAGAATTGAGCAATAGAGAAATTAAATTGATCTTGCAAAAGACCGTTAATAGATCTAGAAAGAATTGGTCTAAGAAACATGATGATGCATTATGGGCTTATAGAACCGCTTAAAAAAACCCTATGGGTATGTCTCCGTATAAAATGGTATATGGTAAAGCATGTGACTTACCTTTAGAGCTAGAACATAAAGCTTATTGGGAAATTAAAGAGCTTAACTTTGATTTCAAACTTGCTGGTGAGAAGAGGTTATTTGACATTAGATCACTTGATGAATGGAGAACCCAAGCCTATGAGAATGCCAAGTTTTTTAAAGAAAAGGTTTAGATATGGCATGATCAAAAGGATACAAAAGCGTGAATTCAATGTAGGTGATCATGTATTGCTATACAACTCTCGTTTAAAAACATTTGCCGGAAAGCTTCTCTCTAAATGGGAAGGGCCTTACATTATCGAGGAAGTATATCGTTCCGGTGCCATCAAGATCAACAATGCCGAAGGCACAAATCCGAAGGTGGTAAATGGACAAAGAATCAAACATTATATCTGAGTTACTCCCATAAACACTGAAACCAATATTATCAATACCATAACTCCGCAGGAGTACATTAGGGAGACCTATGAGAACATTTCAGACTCCGAAAAGGAATAGGTATGTGTAATAGTAAACAAATCGACTCCAAAAAAAATTCCAATGGCAATTTTTATCAGTTTTCGAATATTAAAAAAATAGGAAATTTAAAGCAGGCCAAAACGTGCATGAGGAGGCGACAAGCTAGGGGGTGCACCCTACCCCCCTCGGCGCACCCCTGTGGCTTGTGGCCACCCCGTGTATCCTCCGGACTCCGTTTTCTTGTGGTATACTCTTTCGGGTCGGTAAAAATTCATTATATAATCTCCCGAAGGTTTCTACCTTCGTATCACGACAATATCTCCTGTTTTCGTTTTGAGTTGTTTCTGCAGCAGATTTAGATCAACATGACGTATTCAAGTGCTTCGAAGGAGAAGTTCTTCGAGAATGTCATCAACCCCTACCTTGCAGAGGTGCTGCAACACCCTCAAACCATTGAGATGCATGAGGGGGTGTTGCACATTTGTGATGTTGAGGGGCCAAAGAAGACCGTAAGCGTGGATACAAGGCTCGAAACAATGGAACCATAAGTCTTCAAGTGCCAAGGGATGGTAGAATGAGGACTCAATGCCAATCACATGATGATCGTGGAGTTTACCCATAAGAACAATCTAGACGCCAAGGACATCGGGGAGCACGTCTTCAAGCTTTACAAGAAAATCGAGCATCTCCAAGCCCAGATCTATGACCTACAAAACCAAAACTATGAGTATGAATACTTATTTAAGAGAATGAGTTTGGCTGCAGATTTGAGGATCCCGGAGACTTGTTCATCTTTTTACGATGCTGAGCCCATGCCTTTGAAGATGGAGCACAAGCCTCCAACCTCACCAACAACTCCAACATCACCACCTCCAAAGAAATACAACTAAACATATGGGTATGGGCCCTTCGCTTGGCTTGTGCCAAGCTTGAGGGAGGTGCCCCTGTATCGTATCACCATCACACCTTTTACTTTCTTCGTTTTTCTTCATTCGATCATTTTGGTTATATTTTGAACTAGTAGAATAAAGTTTTAGTGTGATCTAGTTTTGAGTTTTTCTTATGTTCCCCCTATGTAAGCAAGTTCGAGAGTTATATAATAAAGAGTAGTCTGGAGTTGAGGGCTTTGCTTGCTTGCTATGGTCTTGAGGAAAAGAAATAGAAAGAAGTATATAATAAAAGCAAAGAGTATATACAATGATCTTATGGGGAGTTATGACTTCACATATAAAAAGTATGTCCATTGGAATTTGTTGTGAGTTGACAAACAAAGCTATTGGTCACTTCTGCAATTAAAAGGAAGTAATAAAGAAAGAGAGGTTCACATATGAATATATTATCTTAGACATCTTTTATGATTGTGAGCACTCATTAAAATATTATACGTTAAGAAGTTGATGTTGGACAAGGAAGACAACATAATGAGTTATGTTTGCTTATTTCCGAACAGAAGTTAGATGGTTATAGATCCTTCAACATGTGTCGCTTGCTTCCACCACATATTAGCCAAAAACTTCCGCACCAAGTAGAGATACTACTTGTGCAACCAAACACCTTTAGCCCAGTTTTTCCTTGAGAGTCCACCATACGTACCTATGGATTGAGTAAGATCCTTGAAGTAAGTTTTCATCGGTGCAAGCAATAAAAATTGCTCCCTAAATATGTGTGATATATTAGTGTGAGGAAAATAAACTTCATACGAACTTGTGATACGGAAGAAATAAAAGCGTCCGACTGCATAATAAATTTATTTATCACAATGAACAATATAAAGTGACGCTCTTTTGCATTAAGGGATTGTGCATCCAACTATAAAAGCGCATGACAACCTCCGTTTCCCTCTGCGAAGGGCCTATCTATTACGTTTACTATCTAGTACTTACCTTTATGCAAGAGTCGTGGTGATCTTCATCATTTCCCTTATTTCGCCTTTATCTTTTGGCAAGCGTCATGTGTTGCGGAATGATCTAGACACATATATCCACTCGGATGTGGGTGATCATGAGTTATTATTGTTGACATTACCCTTGAGGTAAATAGTTGGGAGGCTTGTGAATGAATTGAAGCTTTGACATCATAGCTACAGCGTGAAAGACTATAAGATGATTGAGTATGTGGATTTTCTTTACAAGCTCTTATATTGACTCTTTCCTATGTTATGATAAATTGGAATTGCTTCAATGACTAAGATCATGGTTTTTTAGTTCTCAATAGAGTTCTTGATTCATATTTTACCTTGTGAATGAATTGTTACTCTAGCATAAGAAATTATATGTCAATATGTGTTCCTATTCTAAAGATAACGATGATGCCTTCGTATCCGTATTTTATTTTATCGACACCTCTATCTCTAAACATGTGGGCATATTTATCGATTTCAGCTTTTGCTTGAGGACAAGCAAGGTCTAAGCTTTGGGGAGTTAATACATCCATTTTGCATCGTGCTTTCATATCAGTATTCATTGAATTATGGGCTTTTAATACACATTATGGTACAATACTTCTGCCTTTTCTCTCTCATTTTACAAGGTTTACATGAAGATGGAGAATGCCGGCAGCTGGAATTCTGGACCAGAAAAGGAGCAAATCTGTGAGACCTATTTTGCACAACTCCAGAAGTCCTGAAAACTTACAGAGAATTATTTTGGAATATATTAAAAATATTGGGAGAAAGAAATACATCGGGGAACCCACTAGGTGGCCACAAGCCAGGGGGCGCTCCCAACCCCCTGGCGCGCCTTGCAGGCTTGTGGCCCCCCTAGCAGGCCTCCGATGCCCATCTTCCGCTATATGGAGGGTTTTGACCTGAAAAAAAATATCAGAACTTTCGGGGTGAAGCGCCGTCGTCTCGGGGCAGAACTTGGGCAGAACCAATCTAGGGCTCCGGTGGAGCTGTTCTGCCGAGGAAACGTCCCTCCCGGAGGAGGAAATCGAAGCCATCGTTATCACTAACGATCCTCTTATCGAGAGGGTGTCAATATACATCAACATCTTCATCAGCACCATCTCCCCTCCAAACCCATGTTCATCACTTGTATCCGATCTTTGTCTCAAAACCTCAGATTGGTACCTGTGGGTTGCTAGTAGTGTTGATTACTCCTTGTAGTTGATGCTAGTTGGTTTACTTGGTGGAATATCATATGTTCATATCCTTAATGATCATTTATACTCCTCTGATTATGAACATGAATATGCTTTGTGAGTAATTATTTTTGTTCCTGAGGACATGGGATAAGTCTTGTTATAAGTAATCATGTGAATTTGGTATTTGTTCGATATTTTGATGAGATGTATGTTGTCTCTCCCCTAGTGGTATTATGTGAACGTCGACTACATATCACTTCACCATTATTTGGGCCTAGGGGAAAGCATTGGAAAGTAATAAGTAGGTGATAGGTTTCTTAGAGTGACAGAAGCTTAAACCCTAGTTTATGCGTTGCTTCGTAAGGCACTGATTTGGACCCATATGTTTCATGCTATAGTTAGATTTATCTTAATTCTTCTTTCGTAGTTGTGGATGCTTGCGAGAGAGGTTAATCATAAGTGGGAGGTTTGTCCAAGTCAGGGAAGCACCCAAGCACCGGTCCACCCACATATCAAATTATCAAAGTAAAGAACGTGAATCATATGAGCATGATGAAAACTAGCTTGACAGAAATTCCCATGTGTCCTTGGGAGCGCTTTGCTTTATATAAGAGTTTGTCCAGGCTTGTCCTTTGCTACAAAAAGTATTGGGCCACCTTGCTGCACCATTGTTACATTTGTTACTTGCTACCCGTTACGAAATACCTTATCACAAAACTATCTGTTACCGATAATTTAAGTGCTTCCAGAGAATACCTTACTGAAAACCGCTTGTCATTTCCTTCTACTCCTCATTGGGTTTGACACTCTTACTTATCAAAAGGACTACGATAGATCCCCTATACTTGTGGGTCATCAAGATTGCATATGTCCATGGTGCCACATTAGTCATAAAAAAACTCATTAATTATTGCAAAGTTATATTAGTTTTATCACAAATCAAAGTACTATTCACATGCCCGAGGGAGAGGGTTTGGAGGAATTAACCATTGTGTGACTCCCACTCAAAACAACACTAGGATTTCAACGAGGAATATAAATGCTCACACATCATCACCTTGCACTTTTAATTTTTAGACGAACAAGAAGTTTAACACCTCTTAATACCAACACTTCTACGAATCAACAATGATGCACTCACACCCTTTCACATTACCACATCAATATCATTAAGCCATAATTTCTCTTTAATGTGCAACATGAAGCTTTTGAATATCACTCCTTGAGTACCTTTTATTTTTGTATTAGTCTTATAACCCATGCAAATTACCGTCACTATTTATTAACTCTCAAACAAATATCTCTAAAGAACAAGAGCTTAATTCTTTCTACAAAATACCATGCTATAATGAGTATGGGTGAAGTAAAAGAGCATTCGACAAATAATGGTTTTCTATATGTAGAGAAACACGCATCCAACTTCAAATTATATAAGTGAAGAACAAGGAGTATTTTATAAATCAACTCAAAAAAAGTGAAGTGCAAATAACATTCTATAAATCAACAATGGACATTCCCAAACCATCATGGTGCATTGCTAAAAGGGAAATAAAAGTCACATGATGCTCCAAGAATTTATGCATATCATGTGAACAAAACAAAAACAAAAACATACCCATAGTTATTGAAGAATAAAATGGGATGCCTTCCGTGGCATCCCCAAGGTTAGACACTTGATTCTCCTTGAATATTTACTTGGAGTGCCTTGGGAATCCCCAAGCTTGAACCCTTGTCTCTCCTTATTCTTTTCATAATGATACCTCCTCGATCTTCGAACACTTCATCCACACAAAACATAACAGAACTTTCATTAGGGAAGTTAGTTCATATAACATCAAATCTCATCATGTCCTTCCATAACATTATGGCATAATTATAATCTAACATTACCCACTATATGCTATAACAATTCTATGGCTCCCAAGTCAATGGGGCTCAACAAGAATTCAAAACCTAAGCAGGCAAAGCAAGTATAACTGCAATCTGTGAAAAACACGACAGTTTGTAAAGATGCGGATGAAACGTATACTTATGTAACTCAGAAAATTCTAAGAAAATGGGACGTGGTAAAAAAATTGAATAAAACTAATGTGTTAAAATTTCAGTTCTTTTATGTTCGACTAAAATATGAAAATCGAACACTACACCCAAAGTTTCTATTTTTACACAACACATACCAAACAAGAAATTTAAACATCCTAAAGTTAATTCTCGGCACATTATTTTTATAACAAAATGAATTTGTACAAGGGGGTAATCATTTTTGTTGAGAAGTTTGTGTAATCAAGATTCACAAAGTTTCTATGGGCATGAACAAAGTTCAAGGCTAGCCCCCACTTCAACAGTGTTCATTCTAATCACTTTCACTTTTCTTTTTGACAAAGTTTTAGGTTCCCAATTTATTTTTCGTTTTTAATTATTTTAAAATTACACAATAGAAATAAATGACTCTCTAAAACTTCTAGGTTGTCTCCCTAGCAACACTTTCTTTAGAGCCATTAAGCTAGGCATATAGTGGTCAAGTAATTGATCCACCTGGATCCCAATGTATATCAAAGCCAATTTTAATTAACAATGATTTGTAATTAAGTAGTGAGCACAAAGTGATATATGTCTTGTGACAATTAAGTCTAACTCTCTTCCCATGCAGTGGCATGTCATCAAAAGAACAATTCATTCACACAAAATAAAGGCCAATATATAGCATAAGTAGTTTCTCGCAATTTTATCCTATTGGAAACATAGAGAGGTGAAGATTTGGTTAATCTCTCATAATAATTGCAAGTAGGAGAAGAAAGCACATGCATATTTTATTCATCAAAAGCAGCATGTGTAGTGGCGAAATGCAAACCATCAATATAATCCTTAATAAGTGCAAACTTCTCCGATATGGCGTAGTTGGAACAATTCAAATATATAATAGGACTATCATGTGTTGGTGAAATAGCAACAATTTCATGCTTAACATAAGGAACTATATCAAGTTCATTTCCATAAGCATAATTCATAATGGTATCATGTCCACAAGCATAGCAATCATCAAGTTCATCAAAAAAGGATATTTCAAATGAATCCAAGGGATCATAGCAATCATAATAGCATTCATCCTTCAGTATGTGCGAAGAAAAATTAAACAATGTATGAGTTGAAGAGTTACTCCCATTAGAAGGTGGGCACGGGTAGCTAATCCGCTCTTCCTCTTTTTGTTCTTCACTCTCATCCCCATCTTTTTCATCTAATGAGCTCACAATTACAATCATTTCTTCATGCATAGATTCCTGCGAAATATTATTCTCTTCCAAGGTAGCGGTCATTCTTTCAATAAAATTTTTAACATAAGCATTGGAACCATAGTTTTCATAGCAATATTTAAGTGCAGCGAAAATTTCAGATTTGTAAAGAGTAGCGTCATACTTTTCAATCAAAGTAGCAATTTCGTAAGCATCCTTAAAAGAAACAAGTTATTCAAATTATTCAACATCATAATAACAATAGGCCTCCTTGGCATAAGAAGATAATATTTCATTATCATTAAACACACATTGGTTAGGAAGGTGTTTTTTAGTTTCTTCGAAACAACAAGTAAAATCATATATTTCATATAAATCCTAAGCAGAGCAACACAAAGTATTAATTTGATGCCACAATAGTTTCCCTTTTTGAGATAAGCGATGTCGCGTATAGTAGGGATGCTCAGTTAATGGTTTTCCCTCAACTAAGCTAGTTTGGTTTTCAACACAAGAACAAAGGGATCAAAGATGATCCAAGTAATAAGCTTCAATAGAAGGATACATTTTGGGTGGTTCCTCAACCACTGGGTTAGCAAGTACATCTAATTTCTTGGTATTTTGCATTTCCTACCCATAACGAAAGATAGAAAACAACTTAGAACATAAAATAAAAATTACTTAGTGATAAAGCAAACAAGCACACACGAGAATATCAACCACTACGCTATTGCTCCTCGGCAACGGCGCCAGAAAAAGGTCTTGATAACCCATAGGTGTAGGGGATCGTTTGTAGCCTTTTTTGATGAGTAAGAGTGTCGAACCCAACGAGGAGCTAAAGGTATAATTAATACTCTCAAGTTCTATCGACCGCCGATACTATTGGAAATATGCCCTAGAGGCAATAATAAATTGGTTATTATTATATTTCCTTGCTCATGATAATCGTTTATTATCCGTGCTAAAATTGTATTGATTGGAAACTCAAATACATGTGTGGATACATAGAAAACACCCTGTACCTAGTAAGCCTCTAAGGACTAGCTCGTTGATCAAAGATGGTCATGGTTTCCTCGCCATAGACATGAGTTGTCATTTGATAACGAGATCACATCATTAGGCGAATGATGTGATGGACAACACCCAAACTATGAATTTAGCATATGATCGTGTCCGTTTATTGCTACTATTTTCTGCATGTTTTGTATGTGTTTCTATGACCATGACATCATGCAACTCCAAGGCACCGGAGGAATGCCTTGTGTGTATCAAACGTCACAACGTAACTGGGTGACTATAAAGGTGATTAGAGGTATCCCCAAAGGTGTTTGTTGGGTTGGCGTGAACCGAGAATGGGATTTCTTACTCCGTATGACGAAGAGGTATCTCTAGGGCCCACATGGTAATGCAACATCACAATAAGCCTTTCAAGCAATGTGACTAAGGAGTTAGTCACATGATCTTGTATTACGGAACGAGTAAAGAGAGTTGCTAGTAACGAGATTGAACCAGGTATGGAGACACCGACGATCGAATCTCGGGCAAGTAACATACCGATGGAGAAAGGGAACAACATACGGGATTAACTGAATCCTTGACATAGAGGTTCAATAGATAAAGATCTTCGTAGAATATGTAGGATCCAATATGGGCATCCAGGAACCGCTATTGGTTATTGACCGGAGAATGTCTCACGTCATGTCTACATAGTTCTGGAACTCGCAGAGTCTGCACACTTCAGGTTCGGTGATGTTTCGGTACTATTGAGTTATGTATGTTGCTAACCGAAATTTGTTCGGAGTCCCGTATGAGATAATGGACGTCATGAGGAGCTCCGGAATGGTCTGGAGGTGAATATTGATATAAAGGAAGTGGGTTTTGAACACCGGAAAAAACGGGTATTTCCAGCAGAGTAAATGCAAGTGCATCTAGTGGCCTTAGTGATTTTGGTGGTTTGAAGACTTATAGGTTAAGTAACTAATGTGTGTATAAGTGTACAGATGCTCTATAAGTCGCTGAGGAGTTTGAGTTATACGACGAATATCGACCCCTAAAAATATATGTCTCTGGCTGAAGAAATTGGCCTAAGCTTGAAGACTTTGATCGCGAAGAAATTGTGATGAAATTGATATTCCTCATGAACATATTGAAGATGAGAACTTCGGTGCGTCCTGAAGAAAATCAATCTGAAGACTTTGAAGCGTGAAGATTTACTCTTTCTGTTTCACTTTCTTTACTCTGGAGTCATAGGAACACTGTACTGTTAAAGGGGGTCGAAGTAATACTATGGAATGAATTTCCTTATGATCCTCAACCCAATCCTAAACCTACAAAAGCCTCAAGTGAGGAATATGAGAGACATGAGGACTTTCACAGTTGAAAGTTCTGACAATTGCCGCGACACGCGCCACCTCATTGATCTTATCCACCCAACGGTCGCAATAGTTAAGGACATTTATGTCAAATCATGTTCGGATGATCCCAGGCTATAAATAGTCGCCCCCCACAACCACTAGCTGGTTGGCGGCTCCGAGAGAAACTAACACTTGTCATATAGAGCAACCCAAATTCCTGAGAGTCTTCGAGGGTAAATCATCAAGTGAGGAAATACCCCAAACACCAAACCACAAACCAAAACCAAAAACCAAGTGATTGAGAATCACTAAAGAATTTGTTCCTGTGTGGAACTGAAGCCTTTTACCTTTGAGGATTGTGCATCCTTCACACGGTTAGGCGTCATGGTCTAGAGCATCTAGCAGTCAATTGTGGATCGCCGGGTGACCGAGTTTGTGAGGGTTTGGAAGTCTTCCCTGAAGACTTACCACGAGTGTTGGGCGAGGACTGTGTGTCCTTAGGTCAAGGAGAATACGGTAGGGACTGTGTGTCCCGGGACTGTGTGTCCTTTGGTTTCAATACCAAGCCGCTCCAAACCAGACGTACGACTGTCATAACAGTTGGAACTGGGTCATTAACAATTGTCTTCATCGTGATACGGGTTCTATTTCTTCAACTCTTTCATTTCCTCAGAATTGTATGTTGAAGACTTTCATTTGAACTGTTTGAAGAATTTGTCTGAAGACTTTCTGTGAATTTCCTCAATCTCAAATTCTATAATCTAGTAAATCTTCACCTGCATTCTGTCTACCTGCGTACTGCAAACCGATTCTCATAATCTTCACCAAGTAATCTGTTGTTGTAATCTTTGCACCTCTGATCCTGCGCTATTTCCGCTGCACGTAATTCATCAGTGAGGAACTGCCTCAAAAGGAATTTCCTCAGAGATGAAATTCTAAAAATCGCCTATTCACCCCCCCGTCTAGTTGATATAACGCACTTTCAATTGGTATTAGAGCAAGGTACTCCCTTGTTCTATGTGATTTTGGTTTAACCACCTCGAGTTTTAGTTATGTCAACTGCAGGTATGATCAAGGTTACTGCAGGATGCCCTACCTTCGAAGGAAAGGACTTTCCCTACTGGAACACCAAGATGCAGATGCAGCTTCAGGCTATTAACAATGATCTCAGGTACATTGTGGAACATGGCATTCCCTCCATTGCTGCTATTGTCTTTGCTGCTGATGTGAATAAATTCAAGCAACTTGATTCTCAAGCGAAGAATACCATTTGTGGCCATCTGAGCAAAGGTAAGTATGGAAGAATGAGTGCTTTGGACACAACTAAGCTTACCTGGGATAGGCTGTCCAAAGTCAATGAAGGAATTTCAACTCAGCGTGACACTCATGTCAATGTTCTTCTTAATCGCTTCAAGAGGCTTGACAATGAAAGCTGCCAAGATACCTTTGATCGAATCAGTGACATCTCAAATGAACTGCAAGCATTGGGATCTCGAGACATCACTGACCATGAGGTCGTGAAGAAACTGCTAAGATCTCTGGATCCATCATTTGACACACTGGTTTTGATATTCAAGAAAGAGGAGACTATAAGATGCTTGATCCTGCTGATATAATCGAAAGACTCAATACTCATGAATTCCAACAGGAAGAAAAGAGAGATCTGTATGGACCAAGCTACTCAAGATCTCGTGCACTGAAGGCCAAAGAAATTTACTCATCTGAAGAAGAAGACTCATATAGCAGCACTGGTGACCCTGAAGAACTTGGACAGGAGCTTGCAATGCTCGTGAGGAAATTCCAGAAGTTTACAAGGCGTGGCCAGTTTCGTAAATCTTCAAGAAGAGATATGAGGAAATCAAAATATTCATCTACGGACTACAAGAAAAGAACCTGCCACAAATACAAGAAATCAGGTCACTATATTGCTGATTGTCATCGCTCGGTGAAGGAATCAAAGAAGAAGAAATACAAGGATGAAAGTTCTGATGACTCGAAGGAAAAGAAGAAATCTTCAAAATCCTCATCCTCAAAGTCCTCATCGCACAAAAAGACTAGTTTCAAAAAGGCTCGGGCACTCATTGGCAAGGAAATGGATTCTGAGGAATAATATGAGGAATGTGATGAAGAGGAAGGTTCTGAAGAAGACTCAGAGTCTGGTGTGGCGAGTCTTGCACTGGCTACCACATTCGTCCGCAAGTCAATCCTCAACATTGAAGAAAATGACAACGCTATCTACACTGATGACTATGTTGATGACTTCACTCCAACCTGTTGCTTGATGGCAAAAGGTTCAATGGTAAAAAATGACACTTCCTCCTCTGACTCAAGTGACTTTGAACCTGATGATTATAAAAAACCCAGTTACAGTAAACATGCAACCATTGCAACTACACAACAAAGTGCCATTGAGAAGCTTCAAAACCTGCTAGACAGAAGCGAAGACCTGTTGAATGATGAAATGGATCATACTCAAATCCTCACTGAAGATGTGAAAAGTCTTCAGTCTTGATTTGATAGTCTTCAAGATCGTTATGGCACACTCTTGGCTGATCATGATAAACTTTCCTAGGAATTTCTTCAAAGGAAACTTGATCTTGAGAAGTTGAAGACGTCTCATGACGATCTTCGAATGGAAAATGATTCATTGCTTTCTCAATAGATCAATGCCGCTCACGTTGAATTGACACCACCATGTCTCAAATGCATCGAGCATGAAACTACCAATTCTTCACCAGAATCATCAAATGCTTCTATTGCTACAAATTCTTCAACTGATCTTGTCGTATCAAATTCCTCACTTGAAGAAACCGCAAATGTTACTGACGAAAATGCAGGGCTGAAGGAATTGTATGTGAAAGGCATGTACGAAAGTCTCAAAGGTCATCAAACCCTTTGCGATGTGCTCAAAAAGAAGATTTTGAACACGAACCCGAGGAAAGAAGGGATTGCTTTTAAGAGGAAACTGAATGCTGATGGATCATAGTGGAAACCTAAGCAGTATCCCAAAACCTAATGGGTTGCTGCTAAAGGACCTCCTGTTGATCCATCCAATCTAACAGGCTTTGCATGTGAATTATCCTATTCCTTAGATGAGTCATTTGACTCCAACTATAACTTGTTCAAAAATCAATCTGGTAAAGTATTTCCTCGATATGTTGGAACTAACTACAGGAATGGACCACCCCTGAGGTAAATCTGGGTCCCCAAAAGTTGCTTGGAAAATCTTCAGGTGAATGTCCTCATGACACCACTTGTGAAGAACCTCAACCCTAGATCAAATTCCTCAGGTGAACCAAAGTCTTCAAGACGATCAAAATCCTCAACTGGTAAAAAATATGCTCGTACTCGTGCTAATGCTTCTAATATACAGGGAAATTACCAGGGATAAGAATATGAGCATTATACCTCAAATAATTGTGTTCATAAATCCTCAAAGAACTTCTCTGCCTATTCATTTGAGTACTCTAACCCCCCTACTGTGAAGAGAAGTGCATTAGCTTCAATGCCCCCTTTCACATATGGTGCTCGCAGGATGATGAACTCTTTGCCACCCCTTCAGATGTGGGTGGTGAAGAATTTGAACTAATCACTTATGCAAGTGATCGAGTGTAAGTACAGTGGGGTTTTACGCCCAAACTGTGGGTTGTCGTGTTCTCCACAGGGACTAGGCAAATCAGCGACTATGCTCAGCTAAATCTAGGTAACAAAATATTTGGAATAATTGCGGGGAAATAAACCTAAATTTATCTAAGATAGTTCCGGAAATTTTTTGACCAAGAAAGTGCATCATTTTTGGGAGAAGAAAGAGCAGCAGCAGGTACGTGGGAGAGGGAGCAGCAAGGGAGGTGGTTGAGGAGAAGGAGCAAGGAGCAGATCACGTAGTAGGAGAATCAGATTCAACAGCAGATCAAGGTAAGGGAAGAAAATGGCAACGGCGGCATGGGGGTTTGGGATTAGTGATAGAGGTGTGTGGCGGTGGTGGTTAGGTGGCGGCGCTGGTGTGGCGCGTAGGAGATGGATGCTGGTGGCGAGCAGGAGATGGATGCTAGTGGCACGCCACCATGCCAGCCTGGCCGTGGTGGCTGCCGGTGGTAGAGAAGGAGGATGGGGGAGAGGGAAGAAGAAGATGGAGGTCCACACCCGAAGGGGATCGAAGGCTTCTCCAGGGATTTTGACCCCTGATGGTTGATTTCCTCCTTTGCAATTTGGCCCCTCTACTTTTCTTCTTTGTGCACAAGTTGATCCTCCGCTTCTTTAGTTTGACCCCTCGGTCTCTTCTTTCCTTCACGCTTCCAAACCTTGAAGTTTATAGTGCCTTAGCGCACTTTTCTGCAAAATAAACAAGTGACAAGTAAATGATCTTTTATATGATTTTCATTCAAATATGTCATATTTCATAGCAAGAATGGAGGAATATATCACAACATATGCTATATTTGAGTGCCAAATTATATATGTGAAATGTGCTTATCAGCAGGTCAGGTCTCTAGATGAAAATCATCATCTCAAGAATTTGCTGGAGACCTGAGGAAAATGCTTGATTGGACGCAAGCTAAAATTGATGAAATGATAACATTTCACACATCCTCAAATTTACTGTTTATGATGAAATTCCTATCTAATGAAATTGATATCATATTCTTCAAGTCTGAAGCATATGAGATGGTAAGTTGTACTAATTCATCTGCAGGATGACAATTCCAAGACTACTGAGTGGGTTCTTGATAGTGGTTGCACAAACCACATGACTGGTGATAAAAGCTTGCTCATGAATATGCCACTGACTACATCACCACCGAAACAAATCACTTATGCTGACAACGGTAAAAGCAAGGCATTGGGACTTGGCAAAGTGGTTATTTCCAAGGACACGCACATGGACAAAGTGATGCTTGTTGAATCCCTTGGGTTTAACCTCATGTCAGTCTCAATGCTTTGTGATCTTGATATAGTTGTTATATTTGGAAAATATAGAAGTGTAGTCATCATGGAATCTGACAGATCCAAAGTCTTCGAAGGCTTTAGGAGAGGAGATTTGTACATTGTTGGTTTTTCCACAGGTCCTCAACCAGCCACATGCTTACTAGCAAAAACCTCAGAATGTTGGCTATGGCATAGAAGACTTGGTCATGCAGGCATGAGGAATTTGCACACGCTGGCGAAGAAGAAGCATGTCATTGGCATCGAATCTGTCAAATTCCTCAAGGACCACCTTTGCGGTGCTTGTGAGTCTGGAAAAATGACCAGATCCAAACACCCCTCGAAGACTATCTTGACTACTACTCGTCCGTTTGAATTGCTTCACATGGATCTGTTTGGACCTACTCATTATGTTACTCTAACAAATGCAGCATCCTTATATGTCTTTGTCATCGTTGATCACTATTCTCGATATACTTGGGTACATATCATTCTGTATAAAACTGAAGTGCGGGAAGTCTTCAAACGATTTTCCTCAAGGGCCTCGACAAACTTTGGCGTCAAGATCAAACACATCAGGAGTGACAATGGGACAGAATTCAAAAACACTGGTCTTGATGATTATCTTGATGAACTTGGTATTACTCATGAATTATCTGCTCCTTATACTCCTCAACAGAATGGCATTGTTTAACGCAAGAACAGGACTCTGGTTGAAATGGCACGGACTATGCTTAAAAAATATCAAACTCCTCGTCGCTTCTGGCCTGAAGCAATCAACACTGCTTGCCACATCATCAACAGGGTATATCTTCACAAATTCCTCAAGAAAACCTCGTATGAACTCCTCACTGATAAGAAACCCAGTGTAAGTTATTTCAAAGTCTTCGGTGCAAAATGCTGGATTAGAGATCCTCACCATAGCTCAAAATTTGCACCTAAAGCACATGAGTGTTTTATGCTTGGTTACGGAAAGGACACACACACCTACAGAGTCTTCAACACCTATCACAACACGGTTGTTGAAACTGTAGATGTGCGGTTCGATGAAACTAATGGCTCACAAAGAGAGCAATTGCCTCCTGTGCCACACAAATTATATCCTAAGGAAGCTATCAAGTTCAAAGCTACTGAGGACATCGTTCCTACTGAGGAAATTGCTGAAGAAATCGTCCCCAACACTGATGAAATTCAAGAAGGTGCACCTGAGGAAATCGCTCCAGATCAAATTCCTTAGCCCAGACAAAATCCTTAACCAGCTCATCCAAGGATTGCAAATGAAGTAGAACTTGGAAAATCCTCGATGACATCAACGCGCCAGGTCCTCTCACTCTCTCAAAAGCTTCACATTTAGTTAACTTTTGTGGGCATTCCTCCTTTGTGTCTATCACAGAACCCTCAAAAGTTGCTGAAGCCTTCATGGAACCTGAATGGATTCAAGCCATGCAAGATGGACTTCTTAAATTCAAGCTAAATGACGTGTGGGAACTCGTCAAACGACCAGATCCTCACAAGCACAATGTCATCGGCACCAAGTGGATTGTCCAAAACAAGCAAGATGAGGATGGTCAAGTGGTGAGGAATAAGGCACGACTTCTAGCCCAAGGCTACACACAGGTTGAAGGAATTGAATTCGATAAAACTTTTGCACCTATTGCTAGACTTGAAGCTATTCGAATACTACTTGCTTATGCTAATCATCATAACATTACTCTATATCAAATGGATGTGAAAAGTGCATTCCTCAATGGTAAGCTTGAAGAAGAAGTATATGTTGCTCAGCCCCCAGGTTTTGAGGATCTGAAGCATCCAGAAGAAGTATATGGCCTCAAGCAAGCCCCTCGAGCGTGGTATGATACATTGAAGGAATTCCTCATGAAGAAAGGCTTCAAACCTGGTTCACTTGATCCAACTCTTTTCACAAAATCCTATGATAATGAACTTTTTGTGTGACAAATATATGTCGACGACATCATCGTTGGTTGTACTAACAAACGTTACGGTGATGAATTTGCTTACATGATGAGTGAAGAATATAAAATGTCTATGATGGGGGAGCTGAAATTCTTCTTAGGTCTTCAAATTCGTTAACAACGCAATGTCATCTTCATATCTCACCAGAAATACCTCAAGGACGTTCTAAGTAAATTCGACATGCATGAATGAAAAGGCGTCAAGACTCCCATGCCTACCAACGGACACCTCTGCATTGAAGAAAATGGTAAAGATTTCGATGAGCGGGTATATCTTTTGATGAATGGCTCCTTATTGTATCTATGTGCATATAGGCCTGATATAACGCTTAGTGTTTGTATGTGTGCTCATTTTTAAGCAAAACCGAAGGAATCACAGCATAAGGCTGTGAAGCACATTCTTCGATACTTAGCTCACACACCAACACTAGGATTATGGTACCCAAGGGATCAAATCTTCATCTCGTTGGATATTTTGGTTCTGATTATGCTGGTGACCGTGTGGATCGCAAGTCAACATCACGCACATGCCATTTCCTCGAAAGATCATTAGTCTGCTGGTCCTCAAAGAAGCAGAACTGTGTTTCTCTCTCACTTCCGAAGCTGAGTACATTGCTACGGGATCCTGCTGTGTTCAACTTCTATGGATTAAGCAAACCCTCAGAGACTACGACATCCACATGAAGAATGTGCCTCTCTACTGCGACAATGAGAGTGCAATAAAGATCGGCCACAACCCAGTACAACACTCGAAGACTAAGCACATCCAGATTCGTCATCATTTTCTTTGGGACCATGTCCTCAAGGGAAATATCATCATTGATCATGTGAAGACTCACAATCAGCTAAGAGATATTTTCACTATGCCCTTGGATGAGTGAAGGTTTTATAAGTTGCGGTGTGAGCTAAATATCTTAGAATCTTCAAATGTTTTGTGAAAACATGCACACATCCTAACACTCATGCAAAATTGATGACACAGATGTGCAACACACGAAGAATCGATTTTCTTGAATCAATGAAGAATATCACTCTTAGTGTGAGGAAGTTAATGAAGAATTTGGTTCTCACGGCCCTACGACAATTGTACGCGGCGCCTGAAATCATCATTGTTATATGGTGGGTCACGCCACCAGCCAACTTTGAAATTCTTCAAGATGTTTTTCTTGAAAGTTGAAATTCATCAATCTCACACTTTGTCACAAAATCCTCAAGTTTTTCAAAATCTTCAAATTCTTCAAAACGTTTGATGATTCTCATTTGCATAGATGTATGTATATATACTGAGATTTCAAAGTCCTCAACAGCATTCACTTATAGCTCAGTCTTCAATTTGATATTTGATAACCCTCAAGTATAGGGCATCACAACAGTTTTCGAGGGTAGAGTATTCAACCCAAATTTATTGATTCGACTCAAGGGGAAGCAAAAGAATATTCCCAAGTATTAGCAGTTGAGTTGTCAATTCAACCACACCTGAAAGATTTAGTGTCTGCAACAAAGTATCAGTAGCAAGGTGGTATGATAGCAGCAGTAGCAACAGTAACCAGTAGCAACAAAGTAACAGCAGTAGCAACAAAGTAACGGCAGCAGCAGTGACAACAGTAGCAGCAAAGTAACGAAGCAAGGACCGGTAGTAAAAGACTCGTAGGCATTGGATCGGTGATGGATGATTATGCCGGATGTGATTCATCATGTAACAGCTATAACACAGAGAGATAAGTAGCTAGCTCCCGTTCGTCAATCTAATGTAGGCATGTATTCCGTATGTAGTCATACGTGCTTAGGGAAAAGAACTTGCATGAATCTATTTTCCATCCCTGCCGTGGCAGCGGGGTCCTAATGGAAACTAAGGGATATTAAGGTTCTCCTTTTAATAAAGAAACGGACCAACGCATTAAGACTTGGTGAATACATGAACTCCTCATACTATGGTCATCTCCGGGAGTGGTTCCGGCTATTTTCACTCCGGGGTTGTCGGGTCATAACACATAGTAGGTGACTACAACTTAAAAGATAGGATCTAAAACACACATATATTGGCGACAACATAATAGGTTCAGATTTAAAATCATGGCACTTGGGCCCTAGTGACAAGCATTAAGCATGGCAAAGTAGTGGCAACATCAATCTCAGAACATAGTGGATACTAGGGATCAATCCCCGTCAAAACTAACTCGATTACAGGATAGATCTCATCCAACTCATCACCGTCCAGCAAGCCTACGATGAGATTATTCATGAACGGTGAAGAGCATCATGGAATTGGCGATGGAGGAAGGTTGATGATGACGATGGCGACAATTTCCCCTCTCCGGAGCCCAGAACGGACTCCAGATTTGCCCTCCAGATGAAGAATAGGAGGTGGCGGCGCCTCCGTATCGTAAAACGCAATGAATCCTTCTCCCTGAATTTTTTCTGGGCGAAACAGAATATATAGAGATGAGATTGGAGGCGGTGGAGCTCTGTGGGCCCCACAAGCCCTCACGGCGCGGCGAGGGGGGTGGCCGCGCCCCCTGGGCTTGTGGCCCACTGGTTCACCTCCTCCGGTGGATCTTTGCGCAGGTATTTTTCATTAATTCTAGAAAAATTCAACGTAAATTTTCAGGTCATTCCGAGAACTTTTATTTCTGCACAAAAACAACACCATGGCAATTCTGCTGAAAACAGCGTTAGTCCGGGTTAGTTCCATTCAAATCATGCAAATTAGAGTCCAAAACAAGGGCAAAAGAGTTCAGAAAAGTAGATACGATGGAGACGTATCAACTCCCCCAAGCTTAAAGCCATGCTTGTCCTCAAGCAATTCAGTTGACAAACTGAAAGAGACAAAAGAAAACCTTTGATGAACTTTGTTTGATCTTGTTGTTGCAACTATGTCTAACTCATAACCAGAATTTCAGCAAGATCACAAGCTAACCACATAGGCAAATGACATCTAGGTCTCACGGTAAACTCATATCAATGGCATAATCAACTAGCGAGCAAATAATAATAAGCCTCAAATGTCAACACTTCAATCAAAACAACATGAAGCAGTACGAACAAAAGGTATCTCGCTAGCTCTTTCTGAGACCGCAAAACATAAATGCAGAGCACCTTCAAAGACCAAGGGCTCACTAAACATTGTAATTCATTGCAAAGAAGATCCAGTCACAGTCATACTCAACAGAGTTAAAAGCAAAGCATGAAAACGACACAGGTTCTCTCTAATTGGTGCTTTTGTAAGAGGAGGATGACTCAACAAGAACATAAATAGACATGCCCTTCGCAGAGGGAAGCATTGATTTGCATAGGTGCCAAAGCTCAAGATTTTAAAACAGAGATAGTAATTTTGGGTGGCATGCTCTGATTGTCAACGCAATGACTAAGAGTTCTCAACATCTTCCATTCTACACACGCTATAGGCGGTTCCCAAACAGAAAAGTAAAGCTTTGACTCCCCCACCACCAATCAATCACACTCCACGGCTAGCCGAATCCTCGGGTACCGTCCATACCAACATCAATCCTGGGGGAGTTTTGTTTGCAATTATCTTTTCGATTTGAGCATGGAACTGGGCATTCCAATTGCCAGCCCCTTTCTTGTGAATGATAGCGAATAAACACATATCGAAGATAACACGCCTAGCATGGACCATACTGATAGCCCCCTGTCACCACATGAGCGGTTCGGGCATGCAAAACAGATTATTTCTTGAAGATTTAGAGAGTGGCACATGCAAATTTACTTGGAATGGCTGGTAGATACCGCATATAGGTAGGTATGGTGAACTCATATGGAACAACTTTGGGTTTATGGAAGTGGATGCACAAGTAGTATTCCCGCTTAGTACAAATGAAGGCTAGCAAAAGACTGGGAAGCGACCAACTAGAGAGCTACATCAGTCATCAAAATGCATTGAGATTAACTAACATTGAGTGCAAGCATGAGTAGGACATAAATCACCATGAACATGAATATCATAGAGGCTATGTTGATTTTGTTTCAACTACAAGCGTGAACATGTGCCAAGTCAATCCACAGTCATCTCTAAGTTGAATCATTCAAAGGACGATACCATCCTATCGTACTACAACACAGTCATCTCAAAATTCATATGGGCATCCAAGACAAACCATTATAAGCTCCTAGATAATTAAGCATGGCATAAGCAACTATGATCTCTAAGTTGTCATTGCAAACATGTTTCCCTCACAACAAAGCTGAATCAGGCAAGATGAGCTAGTCATATTTACAAAAACAAAATAGATCGAGTTCATACCAGCTTTTCCAAGCTCAGTCACTTCATCATATATCGTCATTATTGCCTTTCACTTGCACGACCGAACGATGTGAACGATAACAAGCGTGCTCGTGCATTGGACTAAAGCTGGAATCTGCATGCAAACACAAAGGAGAAGACAACGTAATATGGCTCTTTAAAAGCTAAACAGGTATACATGCGAGAGCCACTAAACATTGTAACCATGATCTTCTACCTTGACCCAAAGAAAAAGAAAACTATTTACACAGGAAAGCTCCCAACAAGCAAAAGAAGAAAAACAAAATATTTTGGTTTTTTTCAAACTAGACAGACACACGAAAAGAAAACTAGAAAAATAAAATAAACTAGCATGGATGATACAGTGGCAATGTGTGAACACCGACGAACAAAGTGAAAGCATACGCAAGAATGTAAAGTCGGTGAGAACACGTACTCCCCCAAGCTTAGGCTTTTGGCCTAACTTCGTCTACTCCCAAGGAGGGAAATAACCAGCTCCGGGATACTCCGGAGTGGACTGAGGATGCCACTGCTGTGTGAGCTCCTGTGGCTCCCACTGATAAACTGGTGTCTGGTACTCGGCTGGTGGCTCGGGCACGTGCACGTGTGGTTGGGCTAGGCCCCAATATGCGTAGATGTCCGAGGGCATAATAATGTACCTGTCTGCATGAAGATTGAACAAAGAAGGAGCAGGCATAGTAATAGTCTCACGAGTACCCTGACTAAATACCAGGTTATAAATCATCCTTCTATTAATATCTCTATCAAGAAAGTCATGGCGAACCATGCTATCGTAATCTAGATATATCTCGGGAAGAAGAATCTCTTCTTCCTCCTCCAGTCTAATAAGTATCTCAAAGTGTCTAGCAAGACGAGTAGCATAGATACCTCCATAGACAATTCCCTTAGAACGGTTCGTGTTCAACCGTTGAGCTACTATAGCGCCCAAGCTATAGGTTTTATCGTTATAAAGGGCTTGGCGCAAGACCGCAAGATCTGGGGAACTAAGTGACCCAGCTTTCCCACGGCCAATCAAACATTTTCCCACAAATAATGAGAAGTACCTAAGCACGGGGAAATGAATGCTAGCAGCTCTAGCACAAGACACTCCTCTCTCCTCGCCTACAGCAATTGTATCGATGAAAGCTTCCAAGTCCCGTGGACGAGGTTCATGAACATCCCCAACGTAAGGTAATTTGCAAACATTGCAAAAATCCTGGAGTGACATGCGCTGGGGGATATCATAAAGTTTGAACTCAACCATAGGAGGATTCTTCCTCGGATAGAAGTAAAAGCTTTGTACGAAGTATTAGTGAGGAGGAGGTATTGTGGACACTTATGTTCAACGAAGGCGGTAAGGCCTGCGTTTTCCACCAAGTGATAAAAGTCATCATAAATGACAGCGGCGCGTAAGAACACGTCACTTGGCCACTCACAAGCTCGAACTTCTGCGACTCGAGGGACCAGATACTTGGGCTTCTTCTCACTCCCATCATCCTTGGGGTCATGGCTTGTAGGAGCCTCTTAAGAACCTCCTCATCTTTCCCCTTTTCTATCTCTGAAAATTTCTGAACTTTTTATTGATTCTAAGGAAAAGTGAACAAGGCTCAACGAAACTCGTAGCAACTACTCCCACAAGTGCTTAGAGGCCATATTACACATCAAAACTACTTGGGACCAACTAAAATCATCACGCAAAGCTCAAGAACATGGTCACCAAGGCAGCAAAAATACGTGGAGTATAAGGCACTAGAGCAAAAAATAATTGGACCAATGGAGGAGTCACTTACCAAGGAGTAATTTCCCCAAAACAGTTCGGTGAATGGTGATTTGAGCAAAGAGATCAAAAATCCCAGCAAGAGGAGCAAGAACACGGGTTTGAGCTGCGAAACGATTTTTTCTGGAGGTAGGAGAACCAGATGAGAGCAAGAATGAGTGGAGGGGGTGCCTGTGGGCCCCACAAGCCTGTGTGGCGCGGCCAGGGGGGTGCCCGTGCTGCAAGGGCTTCTGTCCCACTGGTGCAGCCCCCAGACAAGCTCTTTGTCTCATAATTTTTCAAAAATTCCAGAAAAAATAATACTTGATTTTCAAGACGTTCGGAGAACTTTTATTTTCAGGGTACTTTTCCACCGGAGGCTAAAACAGAAAACAGGGAAAACTATCTAAATCTATCATCTTTCTTCTAAGCAACCGAAGGTGAAAACTTGGAACAGAGGTTTGTGACTCCTCAATTCATCCATCTCATGGTCATCGAAAGAAATCCGTCAGTGAGGTCGATCAAGCCTCCTCGACAAACCTTTTCGAATCGCAAAAGAGAACGTAGAATATTTGAATAGCCACTAGGTCACCTCAATGGGGATGTGTATGTCCCCAACAAGCAAATCATACTTCATCTTGACACGAGGTATAGGGCATTCAAAGCTCCCAATAAAAATCGATGAAGTTTTTTCAATAGCATTGATGCAATGTACTCGATATTGTTTCTTCAGAAAGTGCACCGTATGCTCATTACCGTTGACATGGAAAGTGATATTGCCTTTATTGCAATCTATAACAGCCCCTGCAGTGTTTAAAAAGGGTCTTCCGAGGATGATCGCCATGACATCGTCCTCGGGAATATCCAAGATAACGTAGTCTGTTAAGGTAGTGACGTTAGCAACCACAACAGGCACATCCTTGCAAATGCCGATAGGGAAAGCAGTTGATTTGTCGGCCATTTGCACAGAGATTTCAGTGGGTGTCAACTTCTCCAATTCAAGTCTACGATAAAGAGAGAGAGGCATAACACTAACACCGGCTCCAAGATCGCATAAGGCAGTTCTAACGTAGTTGCCTTTGATGGAGCAAGGTATAGTGGGCACACCGGGATCACCTAGTTTCTTAGGAGTTCCACCCTTGAAGGTATAATTAGCAAGCATGGTGGAAATCTCAACCTCAGGTATCCTCCTTTTATTAGTCACAATATCTTTCATGTACTTAGCATACGGAGACATTCTGAGCATATCTGTCAAACGCATTTGCAGAAAGACAGGTCTGGTCATTTCAACGAATCGCTCAAAATCCTCATCATCCTTTTTCTTGGATGGTTTGGGAGAAAAGGGCATGGGTTTCTGAACCCATGGTTCCCTTTCTTTACCATGCTTACAAGCAATAAATTCATTCTTATCGTATCTTCTATTCTTAGGCTGTGGGTTATCAAGATCAACAGGTTCAATCTCCACATCCTTATCATTGCTAGGTTGAGCATCGGCATGAACATCACTATTGATATCATCATTAGGCTCATGTTCATCACCAGATTGTGTTTCAGCGTCAGAAATAGAGGCATCGTTTGGACCCTCAGGTGTAGCAGCAACAGGGTTGCTAGCGTGCAAGTTCCTATCATCTTTCTTCTTATTTCTAGGATGACTAGGTGCATCAGTGCTAACTCCTTGAGAATCTTGTTCAATTCTCTTAGGATGACCCTCAGGATACAAAAGTTCCTCGGTCATTCTTGAAAGTGCATGCTATGCCCTGATCGACTTTTGGTGTTAATGACAACACATACATAAGAAACTAATCCTATTTGTTGAGTGTATCTTAGGATGGCAAGTAGTTTAGTAGATTGAGAATTTTGTGCCAAAGGTTGTTTGAGAAGATTGGGATTTATATTTCGAGAAGGCCCGGGATTAAGAAAAGATGATGTAGACTATTCTTTTGAGTTTACTCATATTGAGTATAGGGATCCCGCACTATTAAGAGGGGATCACAGGTTTTGCGACGAACTTGCTCATACCACATCTTCACTGTCATACCCAATACCACATATTCTCCACTCTGTTCTTATCTCAATAAAGGTCTATTGCCTCGGACATCCGGCTCCCTGAGGATGTCCGAGGGCCGGACGACCGGCAGGCTTCGGAAATCCGTAGCCCTTCACCAGAAGTTTGTGAGTCATATAACTCGGAAATCCGGCTCCCTCCGCACATCCGAGGGCCGAACGTCCGACCAGCCCCGGAAATCCGGTGCCCTGCACGAGTAGAAGTTGAGTTCTATAACTCGGAATTCCGGCTCCCTCCGGATGTCCGAGGGCCGGACGTCCGACCCCCTTCGGAAATCCGGAACCTACCACCAGAAGAAGTTGAGTCGAATAACTCGGATTTCCGGTCCTCTCCGGACGTCCGGTCGTTGTTCAACTCACATCATTTTCAGTCATATCTACAGGCCTCGGACGACCGACCCCTGTCCGACATCCGACCCCTCACGGACGCCCGGACTTCCGGCAACTGTCGGACGTCCGGACCCTGTGTGACTTAAAGTATCCCCAACGGCTATATTTCACTCCCCACTATATATACTCTTCTCCCACCTCATGAAAGGGTGTTCAACACAGCTAGAATAAACCCAAGAACACCTTTCCTCTCACTCACTCTTGACAACACCAAATCCTAGATCCCAAGAGCATTTGTGAGTCTCTTTGAGTGTTGTTCCAATCAAAAGATAGATTTTCTCCCTCTCCTCCTTCCCACCAAAGTGATTTGTGATTTGAGCAAGTTTTGAGCAATCCCCGTGATCTTGTTACTGTTGGAGGTTGGAGACTCCTAGGCGGTAGGAGTCTTCGGAGAGGAATCAAACCATTGTGATTTCCCCCGGAAAGTTTGTGAAGTTTTGGAAGCCACCTCAAGGCTTACCACTAGTGGTTGAGAAAGACTTCGTGGAGTTATCTCAAAGGGAGAATAGGGTGAGCCTTCGTGGCGTTGGTGTGCCTTCGTGGTAACATCCGCCCCTCTAACGGTGACGTAGCTTCCCTCCAAGGAAGTGAACATCGGGATACATCCTTGTCTCTCTTGGAGTTTCGGTTATTCCTAACCCTAACTCTCTACTTGTGTTAATCCTTAGCATACAGAGACATTTTGAGCATATCTGTCAAACGCATTTGTAGGAAGACAGGTCTAATAATTTCAACAAATCGCTCAAAATCCTCATCATCTTTTTTCTTGGATGGTTTGGGAGGAAAGGGCATGGGTTTCTGAACCCATGGTTCCCTTTCTTTACCATGCTTCCTAGCAGTGAAGTCATTCTTATCGTATCTCTTATCCTTAGGTTGTGGGTTATCAAGATCAACAGGTTCAATCTCCACATCCTTATCATTGCTAGGTTGAGCATCAACATGAACATCACTATTGACATCATCATTAGGCTCATGTTCATCACCGGATTGTGTCTTAGCATCAGAAACAGAGACATCGTTTGGACTCTCAGGTGTATCAGCAACAGGGTTGCTAGCGTGCAAGTTCCTATCATCTTTCTTCTTCTTTCTAGGATGACTAGGTGCATCAGTGCTAACTTCTTGAGAATCTTGTTCAATTCTCTTCGGATGACCCTCAGGATACAAAGGTTCCTGGGTCATTCTACCGCCTCTAGTAACGACTCTAAGGGAATTGTCATTCAACTCGTTGAGCAAGTCATTCTGATCTTGAAGTACTTGTTCTACTTGAGTAGTAACCATAGAGGCATGTTTACTCAGAAGCTTAAGATCATTGACGTTTCTGTCCACACAAGCACTTAAATGACTAAGCATACGAGCATTCTGTTCCAATTGTCTGATAAAATAATCATTGAAACTCTGTTGTTTGGCAACAAAGTTATCAAATTCATCCAGGCATAAGCTAGCCGGTTTATCAAAAGGAATATAACTCTCCTCAAACCTACGCAGAGAATTTACTTCAACTACCTGTATCGGGTTATCAAGACCATGGATCTCTTCGATAGGTGGTAGATTTTTGACATCTTCAGATTTAATGCCTTTCTCTCGCACAGATTTCTTGGCTTCTTGCATATCTTCAAGACTGCGGAATAGAATACCTCTTTTCTTCGGAGTTGGCTTAGGAGGTGGTTCGGGAATAGTCCAAGCATTCTCATTGCACAGGATGTTATTCAATAGAATCTCAGCTTGTTCTACAATTCGGTCCCTAAAAAATCAACCAACACAACTATCTAGGTAGTCTTTGGAAGCATCGGTAAGTCCATTATAGAAGATATCAAGTATTTCATTCTACTCAAGAGGGTGATCAGGCAAAGCATTCAATAGTTGGATGAGCCTCCCCCATGCTTGTGGGAAACTCTCTTCTTCAGCTTGAGCAAAGTTGTTTATTTCCTGCAAGGCAGCTTGCTTCTTATGGGCAGGGAAATATTTCTCAAAGAAGTAGTAGACCATACCCTGGTGACTACGCACACAACCAGGAGCAAGAGAAGTGAACCATGTCTTAGCATCATCCTTTAGCGAGAAAGGAAACAGCTTGAGGATATAGTAGTGGCGGATCTTTTCCTCACTAGTGAATAGGGTGGCTATATCGTGCAGTTTGGTAAGATGGGATACAACTGTTTTAGTCTCATAACCGTGAAAAGGATCAGATTTGACCAGAGTGATTAACTCAGGGTCGACAGAAAATTCATAATCCTTATCGTTCACAAAGATAGGCGAAGTAGCAAACTTCGGGTCGTATTTCATCCTAGCGTTAAGAGATTTTTCTTTCCACTTGAGCAGTAGTTTCTCAACATCATAGCTATCCTTACATGCAAGAAAATCCTCGGCTATCTCTCCCTCCATAACATAGCGCTCAGGCATAACAGGCAATTCAGGCATGGTAGCAGGTTCTACTTCAATAGTATCAGCAGTTTCAGAAGTATCATCACATCTAGCAGCAACTCTAGCAATTTGTGCATCAAGGAATGCACCTAGTGGCAAAGCAGTATCAGACATAGCATCATCAGGCAAAGTAGCATCAAGCATAGCATCATCAGGCAAAGCAGTATCAAGCATAGCATCATCATAAGCATCATGGACAGCAGAAGTAGCATCATCAAGCACATGCCACATTTCACGATTTCTAGGAGGAGGTGATGTTGCAAACTTAGTCATAACTGAAGGTGAATCAAGTGCAGAGCTAGATGGCAGTTCCTTACCTATCCTCGTAGTTGAGGGCAAGATTTCAGTTCTTGGATCTTTCGGATTCCTCATAGTGACCAGCAGACGCCAATCCCAAGTGACTCAGAGAATATAGATGTTCCTCCCCGGCAACGGCGCCAGAAAACTGTCTTGAGAACCCTCAAGTATAGGGGATTGCAACAGTTTTCGAGGGTAGAGTATTCAACCCAAATTTATTGATTCGACTCAAGGGGAAGCAAAAGAATATTCTCAAGTATTAGCAGTTGAGTTGTCAATTCAACCACACCTGAAAGATTTAGTGTCTACAGCAAAGTATCAGTAGCAAGGTGGTATGATAGCAGCAATAGCAACAGTAACCAGTAGTAGCAAAGTAACAGCAGTAGCAACAGAGTAACGCCAGTAGCAGTGACAGCAGTAGCAGCAAAGTAACGAAGCAAGGACCAGTAGTAAAAGAATCTTAGGCATTGGATCGGTGATGGATGATTATGCCGGATGTGATTCATCATGTAACAGCTATAACACGGAGAGATAAGTAGCTAGCTCCCGTTCGTCAATCTAATGTAGGCATGTATTCCGTATGTAGTCATACGTGCTTAGGGAAAAGAACTTGCATGACATCTATTGTCCATCCCTCCCGTGGCAGCGGAGTCCTAATGGAAACTACGGGATATTAAGGTTCTCCTTTTAATAAAGACCGGGACCAACGAATTAACACTTGGTGAATACATAAACTCCTCATACTATGGTCATCTCCGGGAGTGGTTCCGGCTATTGTCACTCTGAGGTGGCTGGGTCATAACACATAGTAGGTGACTACAACTTGCACGATAGGATCTAAAAGACACATATATTGGCGACAACATAATAGGTTCAGATCTGAAATCATGGCACTCAGACCCTAGTGACAAGCATTAAGCATGGAAAAGTAGTAGCAACATCAATCTCAGAACATAGTGGATACTAGGGATCAATCCCCATCAAAACTAACTCGATTACATGATAGATCTCATCCAACTCATCATCGTCCAGCAAGCCTACGATGAGATTACTCACGAACGGTGAAGAACATCATGGAATTTGCGATGGAGGAAGGTTGATGATGACGATGGCGACGATTTCCCTCTCCGGAGCCCAGAAAGGACTCCAGACCTGCCCCAGATGAAGAATAGGAGGTGGCGGCGCCCCCATATCGTAAAACGTGATGAATCCTTCTCCCTGCTATTTTCCGGGCGAAACGGAATATATAGAGCTAAGATTGGAGGCAGTGGAGCTCTATGGGGCCCACAAGCCCTCATGGCACGGCCACGGGGGTGGTCGCGCCCCCTGGGCTTGTGGCGCACTTGCTCACCTCGTCCGGTGGATCTTTGCGCACGTATTTTTCGTTAATTCCAGAAAAATTCTCCATAAACTTTCATGTCATTCCGAAAATTTTATTTTTGCACAAAAACAACACCATGGCAATTCTGGTGAAAACAGCGTTAGTCCGGGTTAGTTCCATTCAAATCATGCAAATTAGAGTCCAAAACAAGGGCAAAAGAGTTCGGAAAAGTAGATACAACGGAGACGTATCAATATTTCATCTAAGTGAATGTGATCGGACCCGACTCCCCTCTATGCTTAGCTCAACCCAGTCTATTCATTTCTTCATATGCGTTCTACTTGACACTTGTTCAAGATCCTCATTGTGTCCTTGTCAGCTGAGGACTTTGCAACAAAATCCTCAAAACGTCAAAATTCAATTTTTGTAACGTTACACAATAACTGGACCCACTTCCCACGATCGGATAACCGCGAACACCACTGCTTCAATCGTGGGCTCCACATGTCATGCGAGACGAATAGGCAAGGGCAGTTCAGTCCGAAAGTTTTGGCCGAACAGTTTTTCACCTGAGCTATAAATAGGCCCTTACCCCCTGAGTCAAAACTCTTCGTCCTCTCGTCTTCTCCGCTCGAGCTCAACCCTAACGCCACCGCTAGCAATCTCATCGTCAGTGAGGAAAAGCTTCACTGCCTCGCCCTCGTCATCGCCGAACTCACGCAGAAAGCAGAATCTCTCCGTCCGCCACCACCGTAGCTGATCTTTATCACCAAGTTAGGGCGTGGAAGATCTGAACCGAAGAGCTTCTCTCTTTTACTGCTCCTGTTCTTCATGTTCTTAGCTCAAGGTAATTAAAATCTCATTTTACTCCCTTTGTTGATCTATTATTTCACTTTAGACTCACGAAATTTGTTTTTCCTCAGAATGTTTGTCAACCACGCACACTCATTCCTCAAACACTTGATGAATTTCACTAAGCCACTCAAATTCTTCATGAGATTCCTCAATTGTGTAAATTCTCAAATCTGTACAACTCTGGAACCCAAGATCAGAATGCTTAGTCAAATTCCTCAACCCACTGGTCAAATTCCTCAACTACTAAAATTTCCAATTTCTTCAAATCTGAGAATGCATATGACCTCTCCAAATTCTTCGCACCTATAATATGTTCACACGTACAAAATGTCAGCTGATGAATCACTAGATTCTCATCAACTTAACTCATTTGCAGTATTTCTCCAAGAAACTTTGCCAGTGTCATCAGAATCTTCAAGAGTTCATATTCCTCAGCAAAAGCCTCAGTTGAAGAAAATGGAAGATGACAAGAAGCAGAAGGGAGGAAAGATATATATGCTGACTATTGCACTCCTGATGAGGAAATTCATGGCAAAGAAACCATGGCGAAGTGCAAGATAAGGTTTCAGAAAATCGAATGCAGGTGGGCTAAGGAGTGGAAGGAGTACATATATGTTACTCCTAAGTATGCGAAAAAATTCACCATCAAGCCACCTTGCAAGAGGCCTCCTCAGGGTGATCAACAGGCTGCTCATCCCTCAAGCTTTGAAACTATTGAGGATTACCCTGATGAGAAAGACAAATATTTGTCTAGGTTACACAAGAAGGCAGAAGCAGCAGTGAAGAAATTCAATGATGACTCTGCTGCTGCTCCCACTACCGCCACCTCTTCAGCTGATGAGGCCTCTACTACAGCTAATCCTCAGAAGAAGATTGTGTCGAAAAAACCAAATGCCTCAGTGCCAAAAGAGCAATTGCCTTAGGCGGCTGCACCGGTGACAAAATCTTAAACAGCACCACAGTCCTCATAGCCTCATTAGAAGCAACTCATTAAGCATCAGCCTGCTCAATCAAGTTCCCCAGTGCCGTCTGTCACGAGTTCTGCTAGGAAGTCCTCACCACCTCTATTGAAGACTAAAATGACTGCTGGAAGAGGCATCAGGCCTAGTCCTAGAAAATTCATCAACGTTCCTTCCGCAATAGAAGGAAGTGAGGAATTTGATGAGGAGACTCTTCAGGCTATCATCAGAAACAAGCAGGAACGAGTTGCTCAAGCCTCAGGCAACTCTATTCCTCTTGCCATGGACCCGAAGGTTCTGCTGGACTTCATCAACCTCTGGTATGAAGATCCAAATACTCCCATTGATGAACTGAAGCTTCCCCCTGGTGTAAACCACATGGTAGCAACTTTTCTCAGTGAGGCAAAATGCAAAGAACAGCAAGCTAAGCAAGCAAAGGCTGCTAAACTCAAGAAAGAGACATTCCTCAAGGAGAATCTCCTCAAGTTGACGCCTGAAGCTCTTGTATCTACTCAGGAAGAATTAAAAACCTTGACAGATAAGTACACTAGTCTATCTGATCGTCAAAGTGTCAAGGTGAATTTCATCAAGGCTGCAACAGCTGTAGTTGATAAATACAACAAGAAAGCTGCTCCTTGTATGCAGCAAAAGCCACCTCACTCTAGCTACACAGTTCAGTTGACAAAGGAAGATGAAACTGATGAACCTCCTGCTGAGGATATTCCTCAAGATACTCCAGCTGAAGAAACTTCTCCAGCTGAAGAAACAGCCCCAGCTGAGGACACTGCTCGAGCTGAGGAAACTGCCAGGACATAATCTGCAACAGCTCCTGATGAAACTATTCCTTCACCTCCACCCTCAAAGGTGAAGAATATGATTCCTTCTGCATCAGACGTGAAGAAGACCAAAGCTGTTGAGAAAGAAGCAAAGAAGTGAAAAGCTTCAATGACCTCGGAATCCTTAGAGGCCAAGCGCCAAAAGGTCATTCAGTCAGAGCCTTCAACTGCCCCAGTGGATGCTACTCCTCTGAATGTAGCTCCATCTTATTTGACCGTTCCCTTCGGAGTTGACTATGTCATTCCTGAAGATGATGAAGAAATGGAGGATGCAGAAGATGAAGAAATCATGGATGAGGAAATACTGATTGACGATATTCCTCAATCCACCATTCCTCAAAAGACCTCTGAAGAACATGTGGGTGATGACGAAACTGGGTGCAGCACTCGAGTGATTCATGATGACTTCTGGGAAGAAACTCATCGCTCATCGAGGTCCACTCAAATTGCTCCGACTCCTGCTGCAACAAAAATCCTCACAGGCTCTTATGGGTAGACCTTCCATGAGGAATCAGCTCAAGAATTAGTTGCATCAGCTGAAGACAATGCAACGACAAATGTTGCAAATTCCTCAAGCTGAGGAAAATCCTCAACCTGAAGAAAATGCTCAGAATGAAGAAAATGCTCCTGCCCCAAACACTGAAACTGCTATTGTTGTGGTAAACACAGAAACAACAAAGATAGTGGCTCCTCCTCAAGAATAGCAGCACAATCTTCAACCGCAGCAGAATCAGCCTTTTTCCAAAAGGCCAAAGTTTCAAAAGGAGGCATTCTATGAAGAAGGCATGTACTTTACTGGCGAAAATCTTAATGATAAGCTTCGCATCAGGCACAGGAAGTTTTGGGACAAGGAACCAACTCAACTACTATGCTTCAGTGCTCAGTGGGAGGAACAAGATATTTCAGCACAAACATATTCCTCACTGTGACATGGAGGAAATACTCTGCTTTACTCCAGTCCCCAACGTTCTTCATGAAGCTGGATTACTATCCCTCTGCACTAACATAGGTGACTGGAACAGTGACATAATTCTTCAGTTCTATGCCACTCTGCACATCTGAGGCGACCCAAAGGATGTCAACACTTGGGTTTTGGATTGGATGACTCAGCACACGCACTACAAAGCGCCTACCACTAAATTGCTTCGAGCTCTTCCAATCTCAATTCCCTCAGAGGATGTTGTGCTAATGTATGATGAACGTGAACTGCCCACTAGACTGATGGAAGTCCTCATGAATACTTTGGCCAAGGACCAACCACCACGGACTCGCTTTCTAGTACAAGACTTGAGGTATGAACCACGAACAGTCTACAGAATCCTAGCCAATGTCATTACTCCTTTTCAATGTCATCCATGGCATACCAATGATTTCTTCTTGAGGACTTTGGCTGATAATGCACTGTCGCCTTTTGAAATGAAGATTTATGCCCCGTGGATCATGAGATTTATCAAAAGCAGGCATCAACTACCAAGATGATTTTCCTTATCGCATCGGATATCTTCCGCCAATCAGAGTCATAAAGAAAACATTTGAGCTTGTTGAAGGCAAAGGCAAATATGTGATTGATGAAGGAAATCCACCCCTTGATGGCCAGTTTCGTCAAGCAGGGTCATATTCCTCATATGATTACACTGCTACCTAAGAACCTCCAAGCCCAACTGCCCCCAGAGAGATGAATAACAGAGAGCTACTCCTCAGTCTGCATCAGAAGGTCGATCGCAATCACAAATGGGTCAAACGTCAATTCAGTGCCATTGTGAAAACCCTCAACAAGACTCAGAACGCAGTGAAGAAAATTACTATTATCTTCATGAGGTGTTTGATCGAACCTGGGCCACCTTAGCTCATCTGAAGACTCAAGAGGAACTTGAGGAATTGGAGTTTACTCAAGACTTCGACTGGTCATGGCCTCCCAAGAAGAAATTCAAGCCAATTCCAGTTCCTGGCCTTGAGGACAGTTCTTTTTCTTCATTCCGCACTGCTGAGTCGGATGAAGAATTAGAAGACATTGCAACTGGTCCAAGGAAGAAGACTGTCGCCAAGAATCCTCACGCCTCTTCATCAGCCAAGAAGTGAATTTCTTCAAAGGGCGTTAGTCCTCAGTTTTGTCCCTTTTCGTCACTTGATGACAAAGGGGGAGAAATATGAGTTAGTCTTCAAGCGAGATCTATTTTGGGGCTTATAAACATTAATAAGTTACAAACTCTTGGTTCTTATGAAGTGTTTTATGTAATGAGTTGTAACTTAAGCCCGGTGGTGCTCTGACTCTTGTGAACGTTTTTCTTCGCATACTTATTCCTCAAAGTATATTAATGCAGGCATGCTGAAATTCGTCAGACACCATTTCTTATCATGCATTGTCCAATTCCTCATTTTATATGTCAAATGTATGCATGATTTACAAGATACACGGGGAGATCTCCATGATATAAATCATCAATGTGCATCTGCTCTGAAAAGGAAATTCCTCAAAATATGCACATCTTCAGGGGCAGTCTCTCAGTATCTTGATTTCAAATTCCTCAAACTCAGTATTTACATTTCATATTTTTGTCCCCGTTGAAAACTTAACCCAATTTTCATCAACCACCAAAAAGGGGGAGATAGTAAGTGCATCTAGTGCCCTTAGTGATTTTGGTGGTTTGAAGACTTATAGGTTAAGTAAATAATGTGTGTATAAGTGTACACAGGCTCTATAAGTCACTGAGGAGTTTGAGTTATACGATGAATATCGACCCCTAAAAATATATGTCTTTGGCTGAAGAAATTGGCCTAGGCTTGAAGACTTTGATCGCGAAGAAAATGCGATGAAATTGATATTCCTCATGAAGATATTGAAGATGAGGAATTCGGTGTGTCCTGAAGAAAATCAATCTGAAGACTTTGAAGCATGAAGATTTACTCTTTCTGTTTCACTTTCTTTACTCTCGAGTCATAGGAACACCGTACTATTAAAGGGGGTCGAAGTAATACTATGGAATGAATTTCCTCATGATGATCAACCCAAGCTTAAACCTACAAAAGCCTCAAGTGAGGAATATGATAGATATGAGGACTTTCATAGTTGAAAGTTCCGACCATTGCCGCGACACGCACCACCTCACTGATCTTATCCACTGTGGGGACCCCGACTTACTAGTCGAGATCGCCGTGCTCAGTCATGGTCAAAGGGTTGCTTGCCTTGGTCAGCTAAGTATCCGGGGTCTTCGAGATCTTCCGCTCCGATTCCCTCGTCACACGGGTTTTCTATCGCCGATAAAACAATAAATAAGAAATAGCTCGCACAGAAACAGACCTCAAAGTCATTTTAAAAAATATTCTTGATTACTGATAAATCTAAGGTATCATTTTGAAAATATTTGCCTTAATTTTCCTTGAAGGAATATTTTTGAAATCAACCAAACAGAAGCAAAACTATTTCAATTAAGTCCTTTTTATAAATGTAAAATAGAATAGTTGTTGGAAAATTCATCCAAACATATTATTAAATACTACACGTTTTTAGAAAAATAAGAGTGGAAGAATTATATTTTTACACTGGTTAAATGTTTTTATAAAAATCTTATAAACCAGGGTTTTAAAAATAAAAGAAAACTGGCTAAACTCCCGGCCTGGCTCGGCCCAGAGCTGGGCTCGCCCATGGCCAGCCGACAGCCTGCCCAGGCGCGCGCGCCGTCAGGTTTGAACCTGACATGCGGGGCCCTGCGGTCAGCGGCCGAGGTCAGCGCGGGGGAGGAGGCTGGGCCACCGACAGGTGGGGTATACCTGTCGGGGTCATCTCCTTCCTCTGGCTAGAGAGGACGAGGAGGACGCCGACGAGGTTGCCTACGCTCTCATGCCCCAACGAGCGTTGGAATGGGTTCGCCTTACTGTCGCCTACCTGCTGGTGGTTGGAACAACGACGGGGAGGCAGGGATTCGCCGGCGATGAGGAGGCCGTGGCGGAGGAGTTTCGGGAGGTGGTCGAGGGGGTGGCTAGAGACACGAAAATGCTCGGGCGAGTTGGCGGAAAGCTTCCTGGGATCAAGAGGGTTAGTTTGGTGGGTCGAGGGGCGCAGGAGCCGTCGTGTAGCCGGAGATCGACCAGAGCTCCGAGGCGGAGGGGCCTCGGTCGATCTCGAGCATTGCAGCTCTGTTGGGTTGCTGGGGTGGCTAGAGAGGTACTAGTGATCATGGTGAAGCTATCTGAGGGGTGCTGGAGCGAGGCAGAGGGCTATTTATAGGCCTGCGACGGTGAGCAGATTCGGGAGCGCCGGTGACTCACCATGGCGAACATGGGGGTGTAGAGAGAGGTTGGGGTCGAAACCACGGTCTGAGGACATGGTTTTGGACTACCCGAACCAGCTGCAGCAGAGGGAGAGAGAGGGAAGTCGACATTCGTGGCCACGCAACCTTGGCCGGTTCTGGTGCACACGGGCATGCGTCGCGCGAGCTCTAGCGTGGGAGAGGAGGGGCCCTGAGGCTTGCTCGACGCAGAAGGGTTGTAGGGGAAGAGGTTGGACATCTCGGGGGAGGTTGGAACTGGCCGAGGGCGTCACCCCCACCTCGGTGACTCCCTGTAGCGCGCCCAGAGCGCTGTTTTGGCATGCCACGACATGCTGGCGAGCTCTGAGGCACTTTTGACGTGTCTAGCATGTCCTGGCACTGACTGGGGGTGTAGCTAGCCGTTTGGTTCTTGTGGGAGCTTCGGCTGGTCAAGGGAGGCAAGAAATACTGGTGCTGTCACTCATGAACTGAGATCTAAATTGGGGTTTTTGGCCTTTCCACTTTGAACCAGTGAGGGGCCAGTTGACTGGGGTTGGACACAGGTGCTGGCCACTTAATCTATGAGTTTGAAGCAAAGGGGTTTGGTTTAGCTGTGGCTAAGGTGGCTTTTCCCTAACTGTCAGAAGGTGTTCCACAGTGGCTTAAGGGGGATCCACCCCACCACTGGTGCTGCAACTTAACAGGTTTGGGTTTGGTGGTAAACCATGGGGTTTCACCAATTTTGAGCTCCAAAGACCAAGTTTAGCTTTGTAAACTTGAAAACACTCCAATATGACCAGATATGTCCCTTCCAAAGGGAGTGTGGGCAAACTAAGTCCCACAAATCCCATTTTTGGTGTGGAACCATCATTTGAGGTATTAGGCACTCTTGCAAAGTTTTAGCATGATTGGACAAACTTTGCTATGTAGAGTTACTCTTACTTGATTCTAGACAAACAGGGTTTTTGGGTTATTTGGTTCCTTATTCACCTTTGATCAAGGTGAAACTTTATGTGGACACCAAACAGGGCTTAGGGATATCACTGGAATTTTCTACGAATTTATTGAGAATATTTCCTTTGGAAATATTTCAAAATGCCAAAACAGACAGAAATAGATCTCATAGTTTTATTCAATAAATATAATATAAAATGGGGTTTATAATCCTATGTATGGAAAATATATGTCCTTCTAATCATCTCCAAATTTAATCAGATTTTTCTAAGGCAGAAAAGTGTTTTTCCATGTTGGAATACCAATTCGGGCTTCAGAAATGGACATGTTATTTAATTAGGAAAATAATCACAAAAATAATTATTTTTGTGGTTTTGAAATAAAACGATAGGTTAAAATCAGATTACCAAATATAAGTGGAAGCACTACTTGCTATCAAGGACATGTGGTGCAACTTAAGGTAGGTTTTACCTTGATCAGAAATAAGCAAAGGTTTTTGGAAATCAGTATTATACCAAAAGAATTTAGGGTTTTATCTTCACATGATCAAGCACACAAGCAAACAATGTCAATCATGGCATTCACAACATTAGTTTTTGAAAAAGTTTTAACAAGCTCAGAATTTCACAATGCGGACAATGATAGCAAAAACAGGGTGTCACAGACCTATCCCCCTTACAAGAATCTCGTCCCCGAGATTCCTAAGCTAGGTGCTAAAAAGGTCTGGAAAATCAGATCGGAGATAGTCTTCACGCTCCCATGTAGCTTCGGCTTCGGTGTGGTTGCTCCATTGAACCTTGAAATACTTGATAGTGCGGATTCTGGTGCATCGCTCTGCTTCGTCCAAAATGCGGATTGGCCTCTCGCGGTTGGTGAGATCAGACTGAAGGTCAATGGCCTGCTGATCAATGCCCTTGTAAGGATCGGAACGACTTGGCGCTTGAAGACACTTCCGAAGTTGTGACACGTGGAAGACGTCGTGCACACCCGAAAGTTCCGGAGGTAACTCTAACTGATAAGAGACCTCTCCATGCCTTGTCGTGATCTTAAATGGCCCAATGAACCTTGGAGCGAGTTTCCCTATAATGTGGAAACGCTTGGTTCCCTTGATAGGTGTGACATGAGGTACACTAGGTCTTCGGGATTGAACTCCACATTTCTGCGGAGAGAGTCCGCATAACTCTTTTGTCGTGGCATGGCTGCTTTCAGATTTTCTTGGACTAGTTGCACCTTCTCTTCTGCCGTGTGCAAAACTTCTGGTCCGAAAATCAGCCCGTCTCCGGTTTCAGACCAGTTGAGCGGGGTGCGGCATTTTCGTCTGTACAGTACTTCGAACGGGACCATCTGGAGACTGGACGGGTAGCTGTTGTTGTATGAAAACTCAGCGAACGGCAGACAGTCTTCCCATTTGGCTCCGTGCGCTAGGACGCATGCGCGGAGCATATCTTCAAGTATCTGATTCACCCTTTCCGTTTGTCCTCCCGTTTGAGGGTGGAAGGCGGTGCTAAAAGAGAGTTTGGTACCGAGGGCCTGTTGTAGTTTCCTCCAAAACATTGAGGTGAACTGCGTGCCTCGATCAGATACAATCTCCTTGGGAACTCCATGAAGGCTTACTATACCCTCAATATAGAGACTGGCTAACTTGTTCCCATCATAAGTGGTGTTGACAGGGATGAAATGGGCCACTTTGGTCAAATGGTCGACAACAACCCATATCTAGTTATGGCCCTTGCTAGACCTTTGTAAGCCGGTAATAAAATCCATCCCTACCTTGTCCCACTTCCATTCCGGCACCTTGAGAGATTGTAGCAGCCCTGCGGGTCACTGATGCTCGGCCTTTACTTGCTGGCACACAACGCACTTGGCCACATATGTCGCGATTTCCCTCTTCATGCCGTGCCACCAGAATCTTCCTCGGAGATCTTGATACATCTTGGTACCACCAGGGTGAATGGAGTAGGTTGTATCATGTGCTTCCCGTAGGATTAAATCCTTGAGTTCATCCTTGTTGGGTACCCATAAACGTTTCCCAAACCACACCACTCCTTGATCATCCTCCAAGAATCCTCGGGCCTTGCCTTCTTGAATCTTCTTTGTGATACCTTCAATGCACTTGTGACCCTTCTGGGCCCCCTTAATGTCTTCTTCTAGTGTTGGTTTGACTTCGAGGTTATCTAGGAATCCAGATTCCACTAGTTCCAACCCGAAGTTCTCCAATTCTTCATATAAGGCGGGCTGCCTTTCCTTAAGCATGACATTTAAGGTGCTGGTCTTCCGGATCAAGGCATTAGCCACTACGTTAGCCTTACCGGGGTGATATTGAATGCTGAGGTCGTAGCCCTTGATTAACTCTAACCATCTCCGTTGCCTTATATTCAATTCCCTTTGGGTGAAGATATACTTTAGACTCTTGTGGTCAGTGTATATTTCACATCGCTTCCCCAGAAGGTAATGTCGCCATGTCTTCAGAGCATGCACTACTGCTGCCAACTCGAGATCATGGGTGGCATAGTTCTTGTCATGCGGGCGCAGTTGCCGTGACAAGTATGCCACGACTCTGCCAGCCTGCATTAGAACCCCACCTAGCCCGGTCCTTGAGGCATCGCAATATATCACGAATTCCTTGCTGATATCTGGAGTGGCCAATACCGGGGAGGTGGTTAGCCTCTTCTTCAACTCTTGGAAGCTTGCTTCACATTCCGGCGTCCATTCGAACTTCTTGCCTTTCTTCAAGAGCTGAATCATAGGTCACGCGATGCGGGAGAATCCTTCTACGAACTTGCGGTAATATCCCGCGAGTCCGAGGAAGCTCCTGACTTCCTTCCCGTCGATTGGTGATTCCCAGTTGGTTACCGTGGTAATCTTAGAGGGATCAACTGCCAATCCACTTGTTGTCATGGTATGACCCAGGAATCCAACTTCGTTCAGCCAAAACAGGCATTTGTTGAACTTGACATACAGTTGGTGCTCTCGAAGCTTCTCCAATGCTAACCTCAAGTGTTGCTCATGCTCTTCTTCAGACTTGGAAAAGATTAATATGTCATCAATGAATACAACGACAAACTTGTCCAGGTATTCCATGAAGACCTTATTCATGAGGTACATGAAGTAAGCTGGGGCATTAATCAATCCAAAAGACATGGCAGTGCATTCGTACAGACCGTACCGGGTCACAAATGCTGTCTTCGGTATGTCTTCGGGTGGAATCTCTAGTTGGTAATATCCAGATCGGAGGTCAATCTTGGAAAATACCTTTGCTCCATTTAGCTGGTCGAACAAGTCTTCGATCTTGGGGAGTGGGTACTTGTTCTTGATCGTTACCTCATTGAGAGAACGGTAATCGACGCAAAGTCTGATTGTCCCATCCTTCTTAGACACGAAGAGAACAGGTGATCCCCAAGGTGACGCACTCGGATGAATAAACCCTTTCCTGAGTTGCTCATCCAGTGGCTTCTTCAACTCCGCTAGCTCTTCAGATCCCATCCTGTAAGGCTTCTTATAGACAGGCCTTGATCCGGGCATGAGTTCGATGATGAACTCGATGTCTCGGTCAGGAGGCATACCTGGTAGCTCATCGGGAAAGACGTCTGGGTATTCACAGACTATTGGTACTCAGTCGAGTCCTTCCTCTGACAGGATGTTGACTCGTGGTACTCGAGTGAGTACTGGCTCAGAGACATACTTGACTTTGACCCCTTGGTCACTTGTCATGGTAATGGCCCTGTTGGCACAGTCCAAGATGCTTTGATGCTTGGCCAACCAGTCCATGCCGAGAATTACTTCTAGGCCTTGCGACTTAAGCACAATGATATCCGCTGAGAAGCTCGTCCCATTGATAACTATCCCGACCTTCCTACACCCTAGGGTGGTCCTCAAAACTGCTCCCGGGGTTTGAATTTCCATATGCCCACGAAGAAATGTAGGTTCTAGACCACACTTTTCCGCAAACTTTTGTGTAACAAAAGAATGCGAAGCACCACAATCAAACAATATTGTTGCTGGGGTAGAGTTGACGAGGAACGTACCCAGAATGTAGTCTGAGTCTTCCTGTGCCTCTTCTACGGAAATGTGATTAATCCGCCCCTTGATGTGATACTGCTGATTGCGGGGAGCCTGGTTCCTGCCTGGTGCTCCTTGGCCTGGACTTGGCGCATTGGGGCGCGGAGCATCAGGTTTCTTGTTGGGGCACTGCCTGGAATACTGCCCTGTTTGTCCACACCCGAAATAGGTAACTTGTGTTGGAAGGTTGGTCTTTCCCCAACCGTTGTTTTGCGGAGTGCTTGCTGGCTTGGCGTTGTCTTGCTGTTGAGGCTGGTAATTCTGGCGAAATGTCGGATGCTTGTATTGTTGCTGCTGATAGTTGGGTCTTGTCGGGGCTGACTGCCATGGTCGTGGTTTCGAACTAATCGATCCTCCACTACCCATTAGCTTGCGCTTACGGGTGTCGTCCATTGCACGGCGCTTGTCCTCCAACATAAGAGCCTTATTAACTAGGTCACTGAAGGTCCGGCTTTCACAAACAACTAGCTGATACTGGAGTGACTGCTGCAGTCCTTCCATAAAGCGTTCCACTTTGGCAGCCTCGATGCTGACATCTTCAGGTGCGTATCTTGATAGGATGTTGAACTTCTGCAAATACTCCTTGACAGATCCACTGCCTTGCCTTAACGCTCGGAATTCTTGCTTCTTAATGGTCATCATTTCCGGAGGAATGTGAGCAGGGCGGAATCCATCCTTGAACACGGCCGAAGTGATGACTTGCCCGGCTCGCATGATCTGAAATCCATCCCACTAGGCTCTGGCTGTGCCTCTGAGACAGTGAGTTGCATAGAGGACTTTCTCGTGGTCATCAGTGCACTTGACCAGCGCGAGAAGGTCTTCAATAGTGCAGATCCAGTCATCGGCATCCAAGGGTTCAGTCGTCTCCGTGAATATGGGTGGTGTAGTTCGCATAAACTCAGAGAGAGTTGAGCGACCGTTGCAATTCCCGTTCTGCAGTGGGTGGTTCACCAGGGGTTGAGTTAGCTGCCGGATAGCGGCATTGTTGGCTTGACGCTCCTCTCGAAGAGCTTGAAGGAACTGAGCCATGGTCAAGCTTTCAGGAGGAGGTGGTGCCGGTGGAACATCTCTTGCTGCGCATGGTGATCTCCAGCTTGAGCTTCCCCTCCGGTTCCCTGCTGTTGTCCTGAAGAGGCAGAGCCGGGCTGCCGAAGGTGCTGTTGAGAGTTGCATTCACCATCCTGTCAGGGGAGCAGACATGTCAATTTTGCCGAACTGGTTGTACTCGAAAGGGATGACATTCTAGTAAAGAGGGGGTCTGGTGTCGTGCTAGTGTGCAAGATTTATGGCAATGGTTTTGAAAATAACTACTGCATTAAATCTAAAACAAGTGATGTAGTCGCTCACAAGTTGCCTAAGGCAGAATGTGACTTGCATCCAACAGGTTTGCACAACATTCGGGGTCATAAAATCCTCATACAAGAACTCCTACGCTCGGTACATCCTATGCTGCTAAGCGATCGACTGTGCGGTCTCATAAGCCGGCTCTGTGGGATCTTCGTCTTCATCTTCCTCTCTATCTTCATCTTCATTAGTGCTTCCCTTCCTTGAGGGAGTAGGGGAAGGAAGCGGACCATCTCGACGTCTCTTGGTTGGCGAGGTAGCAAAGAGTTCGGTGTACTCTTCTGCAGTTAAGCGACGACTCTGAAGAGGAACGGCGTGAAGCGGGGGTATTCGTCCTCGAAGAGCAAAACCAGGTGATATTATGGGTGATCCTTCTTTCTTCACCTTGCGGTGCTTCATCTTCTCCATACGAAGTAGGTCCTTGACTTGGTGCAGCTCTTGGCGGATCCTAGTCGACTCCTTGATCAAAAGATGCATCAAGGTGTCTAAGGAGAGACTGAAGTAGGTCTGAAACCTCAATGGTGTCCCGTCCTCGGATGAGGGGCTGAGTGTCCAACTCCCGTCTACCTTATCTTTAACAAAAGGTACATGACGAGTAGCTGGCTCGTCAGCCATCTCAGGAAGGATGTCGCGGAGTCGCACGAGTGCCTCTCGTGCTGCAGTCTCCATGGACAACATCAGATCCTCCATCTGTGGCCCGTCAAAGAACCAGCTAGTTGGCGAGTCGTTAGCCTTCACTATCATGTCCACGTGATACTCCTTGGTGTCGGCGTTGACCCAGTGTTCGTGGCAGAAGAAGATGGGCGTGTGACGTACTTGACACTTCTCGAGGCTATCACTCCAAAGCAGTGTTCGTGGTACGGTGGCCATCTACAAGGTGTAGACGAGAGGGTTAGAAATATTTAGTGGGTGCGGTTCTCGGGTCAATCTTATGTGCACTAATCGTTTCGGCTATCGTCCATGCTACCTAAGGCTTGCTATAGTCAGGATGGCTCTGATACCAGCTCTGTGGGGACCCCGACTTACTAGTCGAGATCGTCGTGCTCAGTCATGGTCAAAGGGCTGCTTGCCTTGGTCAGCTAAGTATCCGGGGTCTTCGAGGTCTTCCGCTCCGATTCCCTCGTCACACGGGTTTTCTATCATCGATAAAACAATAAATAAGAAATATCTCACACAGAAACAGACCTCAAAGTCATTTTAAAAATGTTCTTTATTACTGATAAATCTAAGGTACCATTTTAAAAATAATTGCCTTAATTTTCCTTGAAGGAATATTTTTGAAATCAACCAAACTAAAGCAAAACTATTTCAATTAAGTGATTTTTATTAATGTAAAATAGAATAGTTTTGGAAAATTCATCCAAACATATTATTAAATACTACACATTTTTAGAAAAATAACACAGGAAGGATTATATTTTTACACTAGTTAAATGTTTTTATAAAATCTTAGAAACTAGGGTTTAAAAATAAAAGAAAAACCGGCTAAACTCCCGGCCTGGCTCGGGCCAGAGCTGGGCTGGCCCATGGCCAGCCGACAGCCTGCCCAGGCGCGCGCGCCGTCAGGTTTGAACCTGACACGCGGGGCCCTGCATTCAACGATCTAGGTCAGCGCGGGGGAGGAGGCTGGGCCACCGATAGGTGGGGTACACCTGTCGGGGTCGTCTCCTTCCTCTGGCCAGAGAGGAGGAGGAGGACGCCGGCGAGGTTGTCGACGCTCTCATGCCCCAACGAGCGTTCGAATGGGTTCGCCTTACTGTCGCCTACGTGCTGGTGGTTGGAACAACGACGAGGAGGCAGGGGTTCGCCGGCGATGAGGAGGCCGTGGCGGAGGAGTTTCGGGAGGTGGTCGAGGGGGTGGCTAGAGACACGGAAATGCTCAGGCGAGTTGGGGAAAAGCTTCCAGGGATCGAGAGGGTTAGTTTGGTGGGTCGAGGGGCGCAGGAGCCGTCGTTTAGCCGGAGATCGACCGGAGCTCCGAGGCGGAGGGGCCTCAGTCGATCTCGAGCACCGGGGATCTGCTGGGTTGCTGGGGTGGCTAGGGAGGTACTAGTGATCGTGGTGAAGCTATCTGAGGGGTGCTGGAGCGAGGGGGAGGGCTATTTATAGGCCTGCGACGGTGAGCAGATTCGGGAGCGCCTGTGACTCACCGTGGTGCGAATGAGGGTGCAGAGAGAGGCTGGGGTCGAAACACGGTCTCAGGACGTGGTTTCGGACTGCCCGAACCATCTGCAGCAGAGGGAGAGAGAGGGAAGTCGAGCATTCGTGGCCGCGCAACCTTGGCTGGTTCTGGTGCGCGCGGGCACGCGTCGCGCGAGCTCTAGCGCGGGAGAGGAGGGCCCTGAGGCTTGCTCGACGTAGAAGGGTTGTCGGGAAAGAGGTTGGACATCTCGGGGGAGGCTGGAACTGGCCGAGGGCGTCGCCTCCACCTCGGTGACTCCCTGTAGCGCGCTCAGAGCGCAGTTTTGGCATGCCACGGCATGTTGGCGTGCTCTGAGGAACTTTGGACGTGTCTAGCATGTCCTGGCACTGGCTGGGGGTGTAGCTAGCCGTTTGGTTCTTGTGGGAGCTTCGGCTGGTCAAGGGAGGCAAGAAATACAAGTGTTGTCAGTCATGAACTGAGATTTAAATTGGGGTTTTTGGCCTTTCCACTTTGAACCAGTGAGGGGCCAGTTGACTGGGGTTAGACACAGGTGCTGGCCACTTAATCTATGAGTTTGAAGCAAAGGGGTTTGGTTTAGCTGTGGCTAAGGTGGCTTTTCCCTAACTGTCAGAAGGTGTTCGACAGTGGCTTAAGGGGGTTGCACCCCACCATTGGTGCTGCAACTTAACAGGTTTGGGTTTGGTGGTAAACCATGGGGTTTCACCAATTTTGAGCTCCAAAGAACAAGTTTAGCTTTGTAAACTTGAAAACACTCCAATATGACCAGATCTGTCCCTTCCAAAGTGAGTGTGGGCAAACTAAGTCCCACAAATCCCATTTTTGGTATGGAACCCTCATTTGAGGTATTAGGCACTCCTGCAAAGTTTTAGCATCATTGGACAAACTTTGCTATGTAGAGTTGCTCTAACTTGATTCTGGACAAACAGGGTTTTTGGGTTATTTGGGGTCCTTATTCACCTTTGATCAAGATGAAACTTTATGTGGACACCAAACAGGGCTTAGGGATATCACTGGAATTTTCTAGGAATTTATTGAGAATATTTCCTTTGGAAATATTTCAAAATGCCAAAACAGACAGAAATATCTTTCATTGTTTTGTTCAATAAATATAATATAAAATGGGGTTTAAAATCCTATGTATGGAAAATATATGTCCTTCTCATCATATCCAAATTTAATCAGATTTTTCTAAGGCAGAAAAGTGTTTTTCCATGTTGGAATACCAATTCTGGCTTCACAAATGGACATGTTATTTAATTAGGAAAATAATCACAAAAATAATTGTTTTTGTGGTTTTGAAATAAAAAGATAGGTTAAAATCAGATTACCAAATATGAGTAGAAGCACTGCTTGCTATCAAGGACATGTAGTGCGACTTAAGATAGGTTTTACCTTGATCAGAAATAAGCAAAGGTTTTTGGAAATCAGTATTATACCAGAAGAGTTTAGGGTTTTATCTTCACATGATCAAGCATACAAGCATACAATGTCAATCATGGCATTCACAACATTAGTTTTTGAAAAAGTTTTAACAAGCTCAGAATTTCACAATGCAGACAAGTGATAGCAAAAACAGGGTGTGACATCCCCCCAACGGTCACAGTAGTTAAGGGCATTCATGTCAAATCATGTCGGGATGCTCCGAGGCTATAAATACCCCCCAACCACTAGCTGGTTGGTGTCTACGAGAGAAACTGACACTTGTCATTTAGAGCAACCCAAATTCCTCACGGTCTTCGAGAGTAAATTATCAAGTGAGGAAATACCCCAAACACCAAACCACAAACAAAAAATCAAGACATTGAGCATCAGCGAAGAATTTGTTCCTGTGTGGAACTGAAGCCTTTTAACTTTGAGGACTGTGCATCCTCCACACAGTTAGGCATCGTGGTCTAGAGCATCCAACACAATTGTGGATTGCTGGGTGACCGAGTTTGTGAGGGTTTGGAAGTGTGCCCTCAAGACTTACCACGAGTGTTGGGCGAGGACTATGTGTCCTTAGCTCAAGGAGAATACTGTAGGGACTGTGTGTCCTTTGGTTTCAATACCAAGCCGCTCCAAATGAGATGTACGACTGTCACATCAGTTGGAACTCGATCATCAACAACTGTCTTCATCTTGATACGGGTTCTATTTCTTCAACTCTTTCATTTCCTCAGAATTGTATATTGAAGACATTCATTTGTACTGTTTGACGAATTTGTGTGAAAACTTTCTCTGAATTTCCTCAACCTCAAATTCTTCAATCTAGTTAACCTTCACCTGCGTTCTGTGTACCTGCGTACTGTGCAAACCGATTCTCATAATCTTCACCAAGTAATCTGTTGTTCTAATCTTTGCACCTCTGATCCTACGCTATTTCCGCTGCACGTAATTCATGAGTGAGGAATTTCCTGAAAAAGAATTTCCTCAGAGATGAAATTCTAAAAATCGCCTATTCACCCCCCCCCCTCTAGTCGATATAACGCACTTTCAGTACCGGGAGTGACGAATGGGTTCTGGGGGTCAACCAAGTGGGCCCACTGACCCCAAAGGGTCTCATGGGCTGTGGGAGGACGTGAACCAGCCCCTAGTGGGCTTGCTGAATTCCCCACTAAAGCCCAATTCGGCTAGGAGGTGGGAAGGAAAGAAACCGAAGTGGGGAAAGGAGGAATCCTACTAGGAGTAGGATTAGAGGTGGACTCTTCCACCTCCTCCACCTCGGCCGAACCTATAAGGATGTTGTGGCTGCCTTCTCCCCTCCCTCCCTCCTATATATACTAGAGGATTTGAGGGCAGCCCTAATCCTAATAAGCCATGAGTTGCCCTCTTTCTCTCTACATTAGTTCCGCAGCACTTGGCGAAGCCCTGCTGGATTGTCGACCACCACCACCATGCCGTCGTGCTGGAGAACTCATCAACCTCTCCTCCCCTCTTGCTGGATCAAGAAGGTGGTGATCGTCATCGAGATGCATGTGTGCCGAACGTGGAGGTATTGTCCGTTCGGCACTAGATCGGGATGGATCTTGATGGGATCGTAGGATGGTTCATGATGAGATCGTGGGACGGACTGCGATTTGAATCGCGAAGATGTTCGACTACATCAACCGTGTTATATACGCTTCCACTTAGCGATCTACAAGGGTATGTGTATCGGATCTCCCCTCTCGTAGATGATCATCACCATGGATAGGTCTTGCGTGTGCGTAGGAAATTTTTTGTTTCCCATGCAACATTCCCCAACAGTGGCATCATGATCTAGGCCTATGCGTAGATGACATCTCGAGTAGAACACAAAGGAATTTGTGGGTGTTTATATTTAGATTGCTTCCCTCCTTAGTCTTTTCTTGATTCGGCGGCATTGTTGGATGAAGCGGCCCGGACCAACCTTACTCGTACGCTTATGAGAGAACGGTTCCATCGACTGACATGCAAGTTGTTGCATAAAGATGGCTGGCGGGTGTCTATTTCTCATACATTAGTTGAATCAGATTTGACAAAGGCGTTCCTTGGAGAAGTTTAAATAGCAACTTGTGTATCACCATTGTGGTTTTGTGTAGGTAAGAATCATTCTTCCTAGATACCCATAGCAGCCACGTAAAACATGCAACAACAAATTAGAGGATGCCTAACTTGTTTTTGCAGGGTATGTACGTGATGTGATATGGCAAACGACATGATGTGATATATTTCATGTATGATATGATCATGTTGTAATAGTTAAATATCGGCTTGCATGTTGATGCTACGGCAACCGACAGGAGACAAAGGGTTGTCTTTAATTATTTTGTGTTTGGTGGTGGTTTACTTTATCGCTAAGAGGTAGCAATAGTAGTACAAGCATAATTGGAGAGACAACCTCAATGGCAGCACGATGATGGAGATCATGATGATGGAGATCACGGTGTTGTGCCGGTAATGATGGAGATCATGCCGGTGCTTTTTTGATGGAGATCAAGAAGCACAAAAACATTGCCATATCATGTCACTTTTTATTTGCATGTGATGTTAATCCTTTTACAGTGCACCTTGTTTTGCTTAGGATGACGGTAGCACTATAAGGTGATCCCTCACTAAAATTTCATGATAAAACCGCGTTCTCCCCAAGTGTGCACCTTTGCGACAATTCGTCGTTTCGAGACATCACGTGATGATCGGGTGTGACAGACTCTACGTTCACATACAACGGGTGCAAGACAGTTTTGCGCATGCGGAACACTCGGGTCAAACTTGACAAGCCTAGCATGTACAGACATGGCCTCGGAACTCAAGGGACCGAATGATCGAACATGAGTCATATAATGGATATGATCAACATAGAGATGTTCACCATTAAAGCCAACTTAACTCACGTGATGATCGGACTTGAGTTGGTGAATTTGGATCATGTACCACTCGAATAACCATAGGGATGTCAATTTGAGTGGGAGTTCTTAAGTAATATGATTAATTGAACTCATTATCATGAACATAGTCAAAAAGTATTTGCAAATTATGTTGTAGCTTGCGCTGTAGCTCTACTGTTTTTGATATGTGCTACTTCTTGAGCTTGCGTTGGTTTTTACCTTGAAGGGGAAAGGGTGATGCAGCAAAGTAGATATAAGTATTTCCCTCAGTTTGAGAACCAAGGTATCAATCCAGTAGGAGTATCAAGATGAGGCACCAAGGCACCTGCGCAAAGACAAACAAACTTGCACCCAACGCGATAAAGGGGTTGGCAATCCATTTACGATTACTTGCAAAGTGAGATCTGATAGTGATAATAGGTAAATATAAATAAATAAATAAATAAAAGTGCAGCAAGGTATATTTGGTATTTTTGTATGTAGATGTGAATATATAATGTGTAAAATAGACCCGGGGGCCAGTGTTCACTAGAGGCTTCTCTCATGATAGCAAGTATTACGGTGGGTGAATGAATTACTGTCGAGCAATTGATAGAATCGTGCAAGGTCATGACGATATCTAAGGCAATGATCATACATATAGGCATCACGTCCGAGACAAGTAGACCGATACTTTCTGCATCTACTACTATTACTCCACACATCGACCCCTATCCAGCATGCATCTAGTGTATAAAGTTCATAACAAACAGAGTAACATCTTAAGCAGGATGACATGATGTAGAGGGATAAATTCATGCAATATGATATAAATCCCATCTTTTTACCCTTGATGGCAACAACATGATGCGTGCCTCGCTACCCCTTCTGTCACTAGGTGAGGATACCGCACCGTATGAACCCAAACCAAACACTTCACCCAATGCAAGAATTATAGATCAAGTTGGCCAAACAAAACCCATAACTCGAAGAGATTTACAAGGATACAAAATCACGAATATAAGAAATCAGAGGAGACTCAAATAATATTCATATATAATCTGATCATAAATCCATAATTCATCAGATCTCGACAAACACACCGCAAAAGAAAGTTACATCGGATAGATCTCCATGAAGATCACGGGGAATTTTGTATTGAAGATCCAAGAAAGAGAAGAAACCATCTAGCTACTAGCTATGGACCTGAAGGTCTGTGGTAAACTACTCACGCATCATCGGAGAGGGAATGGTGTTGATGAAGAAGCCCTCCGTGTCCGGATACCCCTCCGGCAGGGCACCAAAACAGTCCCCAAATGGGATCTCATGGAAACAGAAGCTTGCGGCGGCGGAAAAGTATTTTCGTGGCTCTCTCCGTTGGTTTGGAGATTTTAGGGAATTTATAGGCGAAGGAGGTAGGGCAAAGGAGGCACGGGGGGGGGGATGAGCCTGGTAGGCGCCCCCCTGGGACGCGCCTAGGGGGCTTGTGGCCTCCTCCGTGGCCCTATGTATTGGTTCTCAAGTCTTCTGGATCACTTTTGTTATGGAAAAAATCACCCCGAAGGTTTTATTCCGTTTGGACTCCGTTCAATATTCTTATGTGAAAAAGGTCAAAAAGACGAAAAGAAAATGGCACTCGGTACTGACTTAATAGGTTAGTCCCAAAAATGATATAAAATAGCATATAAAACATCCCAAGTTGATAATATAATAGCATGGAACAATCAAAAATTATAGATACGTTGGAGACGTATCAATATGTTCCTAGGGAAAATTAAGTTGAAAGATGATAGTAGAAATTATGCGGACTAGGTCCATAAACTGAGGATTGTCATCATTGATGCACAGAAGGCTTATGTACTTAATGCACCGCTCGGTGTGTTAAACCCCAAGCGTCGTCCGTAGATGTTGCGAACATCTGACAGACACATTTTTTATGACTACATGATAGGTCAGTGCATAATGCTTAAATGGCTTAGAATTGAGGCGCCGAAAACGTTTTGAACGTCAAAGGACATATGAGATATTCCAACAAATGAAATTTGGATTTCGGGCTCGTGTCTGTGTTGAGAGGTATAAGACCTCCGACAAGATTCTTTGTCTATAAAGTAAGGGAGAAAAGCTCAATCGTTGAGCATGTGCTCTTATTGTTTGGGTACTACAATCGCTTGAATTGAGTGGCAGTTAATCTTCCACATAATATAGTGATTGACATAGTTCTCAAAAGTCACTGCCACCAAGCTACAGAGCTTCGTGATGAACTATAACATATCAGGGATAGAGATGATGATCCTTGAGCTATTCGTGATGTTTGACACCATGAAGGTAGTAATCAAGTAGGAGCATCAAGTATTGATGGTTACTAAAACCACTAGTTTCGAGAAGGGAAAGGGTTAAAAGGGACACTCCTGAAATGGCAAACCAGTTGCCACTCTAGTAAAGAAACCCAAGGTTGAACCCAAACACGAGACTAAGTGCTTCTATTATGAGGGGAATGGTCACTCAAGCAGAACTACCCTAGTTACTTGGTAGATAAGAAGGTTGGCAAAGTTTAAAAAAGTATATTAGATATACATGATATTGATGTGTACTTTACTAGTACTCCTAGTAGCACCGAGGTATTAGATACCGGTTCGGTTGCTAAGTGTTAGTAACTCGAAATGAAAGCTACGAATAAACGGAGACTATCTAAAGGCGAGGTGATGATGTGTGTTGGAAGTGTTTCCAAGGTTGATGTCATCCCGATCGCACACTCACTCTACTTTCAAGATTAGTGTTGAACCTAAATGTTGTTTGGTGTTTGCGTTGCGCATGAACATGATTCGATTGTGTTTATTGGAATATGGTTATTCATTTAAAGAGAATAATGGTTATTCTGCTTACTTGAATAATACCTTCAATGGTCATGCACCTAATATGAATGGTTTATTTAATCTTGATCATAGTATTACACATGTTCATAATATTTGATGCCAAATGATACAAAGTAGTAATGATAGTACCACTTACTTGTGGCACTGCCGCTCGAGTCATATTGGTGTAAAACACATGAAGAAGCTCCATACTGATGTGTCTTTGGATTCACTCGTTTTTGAAAAATTTGAGACATGTTAACCATGCCTATTGGTATAAACGCATGAAGAAACTCCATGCAGATGGATTCTTTAAACTCACTTGATTTTGAATCACTTGAGACGTGCAAATCATGCTGTTGGAATTATGCCCTAGAGGCAATAATAAATATAGTTATTATTATAATTCCTGTATCAAGATAATCGTTTATTACCCATGCTATAATTGTATTGAATGAAGACTCATTTACATGTGTGGATACATAGACAAAACACCGTCCCTAGCAAGCCTCTAGTTGGCTAGCCAGTTGATCAAAGATAGTCAGTGTCTTCTGATTATGAACAAAGTGTTGTTGCTTGATAACTGGATCACGTCATTAGGAGAATCACGTGATGGACTAGACCCAAACTAATAGACGTAGCATGTTGATCGTGTCATTTATTGCTACTGTTTTTTGCGTGTCAAGTATTTATTCCTATGACCATGAGATCATATAACTCACTGACACCGGAGGAATGCTTTGTGTGTATCAAACGTCGCAACGTAACTGGGTGACTATAAAGATGCTCTACAGGTATCTCCGAAGGTGTTAGTTGAGTTAGTATGGATCAAGACTGGGATTTGTCACTCCGTGTGACGGGGAGGTATCTCGGGGCCCACTCGGTAATACAACATCACACACAAGCCTTGCAAGCAATGTGACTTAGTGAAAGTTGCGGGATCTTGTATTACGGAACGAGTAAAGAGACTTGCCGATGAACGAGATTGAAATAGGTATGCGGACACTGACGATCGAATCTCGGGCAAGTAACATACCGAAGGACAAAGGGAATGACATACGGGATTATATGAATCCTTGGCACTGAGGTTCAAACGATAAGATCTTCGTAGAATATGTAGGATCCAATATGGGCATCCAGGTCCTGCCATTGGATATTGACCGAGGAGTCTCTCGGGTCATGTCTACATAGTTCTCGAACCCGCAGGGTCTGCACACTTAAGGTTCGACGTTGTTTTATGCGTATTTGAGTTATATGGTTGGTTACCGAATGTTGTTCGGAGTCCCGGATGAGATCACGGACGTCACGAGGGTTTCCGGAATGGTCCAGAAATGAAGATTGATATATAGGATGACCTCATTTGATTACCGGAAGGTTTTCGGAGTTACCGGGAATGACGAATGGGTTCCGGGAGTTCACCGGGGGGGAACCCACCCCGGGGAAGCCCATAGGCCTTGAGGGTGGCACACCAGCCCTTAGTGGACTGGTGGGACAGCCCAAAAGGGCCCTATGCACCTAGGAAAGAAAATCAAAGAGAAAAGAAAAAAAAGGAGGTGGGAAGGGAAGGAAGGACTCCCACCCACCAAACCAAGTCCAACTCGGTTTGGGGGGGGGAGCCTTCCCCCTTGGACTCGGCCGACCCCCTTGGGGCTCCTTGAGCCCCAAGGCAAGGTCCCCTCCCTCCCACCTATATATACGGAGGTTTTAGGGCTGATTTGAGACGACTTTTCCACGGCAGCCCGACCACATACCTCCACGGTTTTTCCTCTAGATCGCGTTTCTGCGGAGCTCGGGCGGAGCCCTGCTGAGACAAGGTCATCACCAACCTCCGGAGCGCCGTCAGGCTGCCGGAGAACTCTTCTACCTCTCCATCTCTCTTGCTGGATCAAGAAGGCCGAGATCATCGTCGAGCTGTACGTGTGCTGAACGCAGAGGTGTCGTCCGTTCGGTACTAGATCGTGGGACTGATCGCGGGATTGTTCGCGGGGCGGATCGAGGGACGTGAGGACGTTCCACTACACCAACCGCGTTCACTAACGCTTCTGTTGTACGATCTACAAGGGTACATAGATCACTCATCCCCTCTCGTAGATGGACATCACCATGATAGGTCTTCGTGCGCGTAGGAAAATTTTTGTTTCCCTTGCGACTTTCCCCAACAGTGGCATCATGAGCTAGGTTCATGCGTAGATGTCTTCTCGAGTAGAACACAAAAGTTTTTGTGGGCGGTGATGTGCGTTTTTCTGCCCTCCTTAGTCTTTTCTTGATTCCGCGGTATTGTTGGATTGAAGCGGCTTGGACCGACATTACTCGTACGCTTACGAGAGACTGGTTTCATCGCTACGAGTAACCCCGTTGCTCAAAGATGACTGGCAAGTGTCGGTTTCTCCAACTTTAGTTGAATCGGATTTGGCCGAGGAGGTCCTTGGATGAGGTTAAATAGCAACTCATATATCTCCGTTGTGGTGTTTGCGTAAGTAAGATGCGATCCTACTAGATACCCATGGTCACCACGTAAAACATGCAACAACAAAATTAGAGGACGTCTAACTTGTTTTTGCAGGGTATGCTTGTGATGTGATATGGCCAACGATGTGATGTGATATATTGGATGTATGAGATGATCATGTTGTAATAGTAAATATCGACTTGCACGTCGATGGTACGGCAACCGGCAGGAGCCATAGGGTTGTCTTTCTACTAACGTTTGTGCTTGCAGATGCGTTTACTATTTTGCTAGGATGTAGCTTTAGTAGTAATAGCATGAGTAGCACGACAACCCCGATGGCAACACGTTGATGGAGATCATGGTGTGGTGCCGGTGACAAGAAGATCGTGTCGGTGCTTTGGTGATGGAGATCAAGAAGCACGTGATGATGGCCATATCATGTCACTTATGAATTGCATGTGATGTTAATCCTTTTATGCACCTTATTTTGCTTAGAACGACGGTAGCATTATGAGGTGATCTCTCACTAAAATTTCAAGACGAAATTGTGTTCTCTCCGACTGTGCACCGTTGCTACAGTTCGTCGTTTTGAGACACCACGTGATGATCGGGTGTGATAGACTCAACGTTCACATACAACGGGTGCAAAACAGTTGCGCACGCGGAACACTCGGGTTAAGCTTGACGAGCCTAGCATGTGCAGACATGGCCTCGGAACACATGAGACCGAAAGGTCGATCATGAATCATATAGATGATATGATTAGCATAGGGATGCTTACCACTGAAACTATACTCAACTCACGTGATGATCGGACTTGAGCTAGTATAAGTGGATCATGAACCACTCAAATGACTAGAGAGATGTACTTTTTGAGTGGGAGTTCAGCGAATAATTTGATTAAGTTAAACTCTAATTATCTTGAACATAGTCTAAGTCCACTTTGAATAAATTTGTGTTGTAGATCATGGCTCACGCTACAGTCATCCTGAATTTTAATACGATCCTAGAGAAAGCTAAGTTGAAAGATGATGGAAGCAACTTTGTAGACTGGGCTCGTAATCTTAAGCTAATCCTACAAGCTGGGAAGAAGGATTATGTCCTTAATGCTGCGCTAGGAGATGAACCACCCGCTACGGCTGATCAGGATGTTAAGAACGCTTGGTTAGCACGTAAGGAGGACTACTCAATAGTTCAATGTGCAGTCTTGTATGGCTTAGAACCAGGACTTCAACGTCGCTTTGAGCGTCATGGAGAATTTGAGATGTTCTAGGAGTTGAAGTTTATCTTTCAGAAGAACGCCCGGATCGAGAGGTATGAGACCTCCGATAAATTCTATGCTTGCAAGATGGAGGAAAACTCCTCTGTCAGTGAACATGTCCTCAAAATATCTGGGTACTCAAACCGTCTAGCTGAGCTGGGGATTGAACTCCCGCAAGAGGTTATCACTGACAGAATCCTTCAATCACTGCCGCCAAGCTATAAAGGCTTTGTGTTGAACTACAACATGCAAGGGATGAACAAGTCTCCCGGCGAGTTGTTTGCGATGCTGAAAGTCGCAGAGTCTAAACTCCGTAAAGAGCATCAACTGTTGATGGTGAATAAGACCACTAGTTTCAAGAGAAACGGCAAAGGCAAGAAGGGTAATTCGAAGAAGAGCGGCAAGCCTGTTGCCAATCCGACGAAGAAACCCAAAGCTGGACCTAAGCCTGAAACGGAGTGTTACTATTGCAAGGGTATGGGTCACTGGAAGCGCAATTGCCCCAAGTATCTGGCAGATAAGAAGGCGGCCAAAGAAAAATCAGGTATATTTGATATACATGTTATTGATGTGTACTTAACCGGCTCTCATAGTAGTGCCTGGGTATTCGATACCGGTTCTGTTGCTCATATTTGCAACTCGAAACAGGAACTGCGGAATAGACGAAGGCTGGCGAAAGATGAAGTGACGATGCGCGTAGGAAATGGTTCCAAGGTTGATGCAATCGCCGTCGGCACAGTTTCACTTCAGTTACCATCAGGATTAGTGATGAACTTAAATCATTGTTATTTAGTGCCTGCGTTGAGCATGAACATTATATCTGGATCTTGTTTATTGCGAGACGGTTACTCTTTTAAGTCAGAGAATAATGGTTGTTCTATTTCTATGAGTAACATCTTTTATGGTCATGCACCTAATGTGAGAGGATTGTTCATATTGAATCTTGATAGCGATACGCATATACATAACATTGAGACCAAAAGAGTTAAGTTAACAATGATAGCGCCATGTTTTTGTGGCACTGCCGCTTAAGTCATATTGGTGTAAAGCGCATGAAGAAACTCCATGCTGATGGACTTTTGGAGTCATTGACTTTGATTCACTTGACACGTGCGAACCATGCCTCATGGGCAAGATGACTAAGACTCCGTTCTCCGGAACAATGGAGCGTGCAAGTGACTTGTTGGAAATCATACATACCGATGTGTGTGGTCCGATGAGCGTGGAGGCACGCGGCGGATATCGTTATTTTCTCACCTTCACTGACGATTTCAGTAGATATGGTTATGTCTACTTGATGAAACACAAGTCTGAAACATTTGAAAAGTTCAAGCAATTTTAGAGTGAAGTGGAAAATCATCGTAACAACAAGATCAAGTTCCTATGGTCTGATCGTGGGGGTGAATATCTGAGTTTTGAGATTGGTACTCACTTAAGACAATGTGGAATTGTTTCACAGTTAACACCGCCTGGAACACCACAGCGTAATGGTGTGTCCGAACGTCGTAATCGTACTCTATTAGAGATGGTGCGATCTATGATGTCTCTTACTGATTTGTCGTTATCGTTTTGGGGTTATGCATTAGAAACAGCAGCATTCACTTTAAATAGGGCACCATCAAAATCCGTTGAGACGACACCATACGAACTGTGGTATGGCAAAAGGCCAAAGTTGTCGTTTCTTAAAGTTTGGGGATGTGATGCTTATGTCAAAAAGCTTCAGCCTGAAAAGCTGGAACCCAAAGCGGAAAAGTGCGTCTTCATAGGTTACCCAAAAGAGACAGTTGGGTACACCTTCTATCTCAAATCCGAGGGCAAAGTGTTTGTTGCTAAAAATGGAGCTTTTCTTGAGAAGGAGTTTCTCGAGAGAGAATTGAGTGGGAGGAAGATAGAACTTGACGAGGTTGTCAAACCTCTCATCCCTCTGGATGGTGGCGCAGGGCAAGGGGAAACCTCTGTCGTTGCGACGCCGGTTGAGGAGGAAGTTAATGATGATGATCATGAAACTCCAGTTCAAGTTTCTGTCGAACCACGCAGGTCGACGAGACCACGTGCTGCTCCAGAGAGGTACGGTAATCCCGTCTTATCAATCATGTTGTTAGACAACAATGAACCTGCAAATTATGAAGAAGCAATGGTGGGCCCATATTCCAACAAATGGCTAGAAGCCATGAAGTCCGAGATAGGATCCATGTATGAGAACAAAGTGTGGACTTTGGAGGTACTACCTGAGGGCCGCAAGGCTATTCAGAACAAATGGATCTTTAAGAGGAAGACGGACGCTGACGGCAAAGTGACCGTTTATAAAGCTAGACTTGTGGCAAAGGGTTTTTCACAAGTTCAAGGAGTTGACTACGATGAGACATTCTCACCCGTAGCGATGCTTAAGTCCGTCAGAATCATGTTAGCAATAGCTGCATTTTTTGATTATGAAATCTGGCAAATGGATGTCAAAACGGCGTTCCTTAACGGTTTCCTTAAGGAAGAGTTGTATATGATACAACCCGGAGGTTTTGTCGATCCTAAGATTGCTAACAAAGTGTGCAAGCTCCTGCGATCCTTTTATGGACTTGTGCTTTGATGAGGTGATCAAAGCATTTGGGTTTATACAAGTGGTTGGAGAATCTTGTATTTACAAGAAAGTGAGTGGGATCTCTGTGGCGTTTCTAATATTATATGTGGATGACATATTAGTGATTGGAAACAACGTGGAGTTTTTATAGAGCATAAAGGATTACTTGAATAAGAGTTTCTCTATGAAGGACCTAGGAGAAGCTGCTTACATTCTAGGCATTAAGATCTATAGGGATAGATCAAAACGCCTGATAGGACTTTCACAAAGCACATACCTTGATAAAGTTTTGAAGAAGTTCAAAATGGAACAGTCCAAGAAAGGGTTCTTGTCAGTTTTACAAGGTACGAGATTGAGTAAGACTCAGTGCCCAGCAACTGATGAAGATAGAGAGCATATGCGCTCCGTCCCCTATGCTTCAGCCATAGGTTCTATCATGTATGCAATGATGTGGACTAGACCGGATGTTAGCCTGGCCATAAGTATGGCAGGTAGATTCCAGAGTAATCCAGGAGTGGATCACTGGCCAGCGGTCAAGAATATCCTAAAGTACCTGAAAAGGACTAAGGAGATGTTTCTCGTGTATGGAGGTGACGAAGAGCTCGCCGTAAAAGGTTACGTCGATGCAAGCTTGGACACAGATCCAGACGACTCTAAGTCGCAAACCGGATACGTATTTATTCTTAACGGGGGTGCGGTAAGCTGGTGCAGTTCCAAGCAAAGCGTCGTAGCAGATTCTACATGTGAAGCGGAGTACATGGCTGCCTCGGAGGCGGCTAAGGAGGGTGTCTGGATGAAGCAGTTCATGACGGATCTTGGAGTGGTGCCAAGCGCACTGAATCCAATAACCTTGTTCTGTGACAACACGGGTGCCATTGCCTTAGCAAAGGAACCACGGTTTCACAAGAAGACCAGACACATCAAACGACGCTTCAACCTCATCCGCGACTACGTCGAGGGAGAGGACGTAAATATATGCAAAGTGCACACGGATCTGAATGTAGCAGACCCGCTGACTAAACCTCTTCCAGGGCCAAAGCATGATCAACACCAGAACTGTATGGGTGTTAGATTTATTACAATGTAATTCACATGATGATCTGAGGGCTAGATTATTGACTCTAGTGCAAGTGGGAGACTGTTGGAATTATGCCCTAGAGGCAATAATAAATATAGTTATTATTCTAATTCCTGTATCAAGATAATCGTTTATTATCCATGCTATAATTGTATTGAATGAAGACTCATTTACATGTGTGGATACATAGACAAAACACCGTCCCTAGAAAGCCTCTAGTTGGCTAGCCAGTTGATCAAAGATAGTCAGTATCTTCTGATTATGAACAAAGTGTTGTTGCTTGATAACTGGATCACGTCATTAGGAGAATCACGTGATGGACTAGACCCAAAATAATAGACGTAGCATGTTGATCGTGTCATTTTGTTGCTACTATTTTTTGCGTGTCAAGTATTTATTCCTATGACCATGAGATCATATAACTCACTAACACCGCAGGAATGCTTTGTGTGTATCAAACGTCGCAACGTAACTGGGTGACTATAAAGATGCTCTACAGGTATCTCCGAAGGTGTTAGTTGAGTTAGTATGGATCAAGACTGGGATTTGTCACTCCGTGTGACGGAGAGGTATCTCGGGGCCCACTCGGTAATAAAACATCACACACAAGCCTTGCAAGCAATGTGACTTAGTGAAAGTTGCGGGATCTTGTATTACGGAACGAGTAAAGAGACTTGCCGGTGAACGAGACTGAAATAGGTATGCAGATACTAACGATCGAATCTCGGGCAAGTAACATACCGAAGGACAAAGGGAATGACATACGGGATTATATGAATCCTTGGCACTGAGGTTCAAACGATAAGATCTTCGTAGAATATGTAGGATCCAATATGGGCATCCAGGTCCTGCTATTGGATATTGACCGAGGAGTCTCTCGGGTCATGTCTACATAGTTCTCGAACCCGCAGGGTCTGCACACTTAAGGTTCGACGTTGTTTTATGCGTATTTGAGTTATATGGTTGGTTACCGAATGTTGTTCGGAGTCCCGGATGAGATCACGGACGTCACGAGGGTTTCCGGAATGGTCCAGAAATGAAGATTGATATATAGGATGACCTCATTTGATTACCGGAAGGTTTTCGGAGTTACCGGGAATGACGAATGGGTTCCGGGAGTTCACCGGGGGGGAACCCACCCCGGGGAAGCCCATAGGCCTTGAGGGTGGCACACCAGCCCTTAGTGGACTGGTGGGACAGCCCAAAAGGGCCCTATGCGCCTAGGAAAGAAAATCAAAGAGAAAAGAAAAAAAAGGAGGTGGGAAGGGAAGGAAGGACTCCCACCCACCAAACCAAGTCCAACTCGGTTTGGGGGGGGGAGCCTTCCCCCTTGGACTCGGCCGACCCCCTTGGGGCTCCTTGAGCCCCAAGGCAAGGTCCCCTCCCTCCCACCTATATATACGGAGGTTTTAGGGCTGATTTGAGACGACTTTTCCACGGCAGCCCGACCACATACCTCCACGGTTTTTCCTCTAGATCGCGTTTCTGCGGAGCTCGGGCGGAGCCCTACTGAGACAAGGTCATCACCAACCTCCGGAGCGCCGTCACGCTGCCGGAGAACTCTTCTACCTCTCCGTCTCTCTTGGTGGATCAAGAAGGCCGAGATCATCGTCGAGCTGTACGTGTGCTGAACGCGGAGGTGCCGTCCGTTCGGTACTAGATCGTGGGACTGATCGCGGGATTGTTCGCGGGGCGGATCGAGGGACGTGAGGATGTTCCACTACATCAACCGCGTTCACTAACTCTTCTGCTGTACGATCTACAAGGGTACGTAAATCACTCATCCCCTCTCGTAGATGGACATCACCATGATAGGTCTTCTTGCGCGTAGGAAATTTTTTGTTTCCCTTGCGACGTTCCCCAACACATGCCGCATGGGCAGGATGACTAAATGCCTAATTTTCAGTGAGATGGAACGAGTAAGTGACTTGTTGAAAATAATACATTTTGATGTATGCAGTACAATCAATGCTGAGGCATGCAGTGGATATCATTACGTTATCACTTCACTGATGATTTAAGTAGATACATGTGTATTTGCTCGATGAATTACAAGTCAGAAATATTGAAAATTTCAAGGAATTTTCAGAGTGAAGTTGAAGATCGTCGTGACAAGAGGATACTATGTATACGATGTGATCGTGGAGGTAAATATATATCTGAGTTGCGAGTTTGGTAAACATTTAAGACATTGTGAAAATTGTTACACAACTCATGCCACGTGGAACACCATAGTGTGATGGTGTGCCCGAACGTCATAGTCGCGCCCTATCGGATATAGTGCATCTATGATGTCTCTTGTCGAATTACCACTATCATTTCTGGGTTCGGAATTAGACACAACCGCATTCACTTTAAATAGGGCACCACGTAATTCCATTCAGATGACACCGTACAAACTATGGTTTGGAGAATCCTAAGTTGTCGTTTCTTAATAGTTTGGGGTTGCGATGCTTTTGTGAGAACGTTTCAGCCTGATAAGCTTGAACCCAAAGAGGATAAATGCATATTCATAGGAAACCCAAAATAATTGGAAATACCTCCTACCTCAGATCCGAAAGCAAAGTGTTTGTTTCCAGAAAAGGGTCCTTTCTCTAGAAAAGGTTTCTCTCGAAAGAAATGAGTGGGAGGATGGTGGAAACTTGATGAGGTTATTGAACCATCACTTTAACCAATGAGTAGCAGGGCGCAGGAAATTGTTCCTGTGGCTTCTACACCAGTTGAATTGGAAGTTGATGATGTTGACATAAAATCTTCGGATCAAGTTACTACCAAACCTTGTAGGTTGACAAGGACATGAACTACTCCAGAGTGGTACGGTAATCATGTCTTGCAGGTCATGTTGCTGGACAACAATAAACCTACGTGCTATGGAGAAGCGATGATGGGCCCAGATTCTGATAAATGGTAGGAGATCATGAAATCCGAGAGAGGATCCATGTATGAAAACAAAGTGTGGACTTTGGAAGAACTACTTCATGGTCGTAAGACTATTAAGTATAGATGGATCTTTAAAAGGAAGACACACGATCATGGTGATTGTCACCATTTAAGAACGCTCGACTTGTTGCAAAGAGGTTTTGGACAAGTTCAAGGAGATGAATACGATGAGACTTTCTCACCCATAGCGATGCTAAAAGTTTGTTGGAATTATGTTAGCAGTTACTGCAATTTTGGAATTATGAAATATTGCATATGGATGTCAAAACATTGTTTCCTCGATGGTTTCCTAGAGGAAAGGTTGCATGTGATACAACCAGAAGGTTTTGTCGATCCTAAGGGTGCTAACAATTATGCAAGCTCCAGGGATCCTTCTAAGGACTGAAGTAAGCATCTTGGAGTTGGAATATGTGCTTTCATGAGATGATCAAAGCTTTTTGGTTTATACAAAGTTTGTGATAAACTTGTATTTCCAAAGAAGTGAGTGGGGGCACTATAGAATTTCCAATGCGTATATGTGCTTGACATATTGTTGATTGGAAATGATGTAGGATTTCTAGAAAGCATATAGGATTGTTTGAAAGGACTTTTTCAAAGGAAAACCTGAATTAAGCCTGTTTGAACATTGAGTATCAATATCTATGGAGATAGATCAAGACGCTTGATAAAACTTTCAATGAAAACATACCTTGACAAGATTCTGAAGGAGTTCAAAATGGATCAGTCAAAGAAGGAGTTCTTGATTGTATTGTAAGGAGTGCATTTGAGTAAGACTCAAAACTCGACCACGGCAGAAGAAAGAAAAAGGACGAAGGTCGTTCCTTATACCGTAGCGAGAGGTTCTATAGTATGCCATGTTGTGTACCACACGTAATGTGTGCTCTGCCATGAGTCAATCAAGGGGTACAAGAATGATCCAGGAATGGATCGCTCGACAGGGCCAAAAGTTATCCATAGTAACTAGTGGACTAAGGAATTTTTCTTGATTATGCAGGTGATAAAAGAGTTTTTCGTAAAGAGTTACGTCAATGAAAGCTTTGACACTAATCCGGATGACTTTGAGTAGTAAGCCGGATTCGTATAGTGGAGCAGTCGTTTGGTATTGTTCCAAGTGAAGCATGATAGAAGAATCTACAGTATGACACAAAGATTTGTAAAAGAGCAAACGGATCTGAATGTTTCACACCCGTTGACTAAAAACCTCTCTCACAAGCAAGACGTAGTCAAACCCCACAACTGTATGGGTGTTAGATACATTACAATCACATAGTGATGTGAACTAGATTATTGACTCTAGTGCAAGTGGGAGACTCTTGGAAATATGCCCTAGAGGCAATAATAAAATGGTTATTATTATATTTCCCTGTTCATGATAATTGTTTATTATCCATGCTAGAATTTTATTGACTAGAAACTCAAATACATGTGTAGATACTTAGAAAACACACTGTCCCTACTAAGCCACTAAGGACTAGCTCGTTGATCAAAGATGGTCAAGGTTTCCTGGCCATAGACATGAGTTTTCATTTGATAAAGGGATCACATCATTAGGAGAATGATGTGATGGACAACACTCAAACTATGAACATAGCATATGATCGTGTCAGTTTATTTCTACTGTTTTCTACATGTCAAGTATGTGTTGCTATGACCATGAGATCATGCAACCCCCGGGCATCGGAGGAATGCCTTGTGTGTATCAACGTCAAAACGTAACTGGGTGACTATAAAGGTGATCTACAGGTATCTCCAAAGGTGTTTGTTGGGTTGGCGTGAATCGAGAATGGGATTTGTCAATCCGTATGACGGAGAGGTATCTTTAGGGCTCACTAAGTAATGCGACATCACAATAAGCCTTGCAAGCAATGTGACTAAGGAGTTAGTCATGGTATCTTATATTACGGAACGAGTAAAGAGACATGCGAGTAACGAGATTGAGCTAGGTATGGAGATACCGATGATCAAATCTTGGGCAAGTAACATACTGATGGACAAAGGATAAAACATAGGGGATTAATTGAATCCTCGACTTAGAACTTCAACCGATAAATATCTTTGTAGAATATGTAGGAGACAATATGGGCATCCAAGTCCCGCTATGGGTTATTGACCGGAGAATGTCTCAGGTCATGTCTACATAGTTCTCGAACCCGCAGAGTCTGCACGCTTAAGGTTCGATGACGTTTCGGTCTTATTGAGTTATGTATGTTGGTAACAGAAAGTTGTTCAGAGTCCCGGATGAGATCACGGACGTCAGGAGGAGCTCTGAATGGTCCGGAGGTAAATATTGATATATTTAGGAAAGTGGGTTTTCAACTCCGGAAAAATTTTGAGCATTTCCGGCAGTGTGTCGGGAGTGGAGAATGGGTTTTGGGGGTCCACCAGGTGGGTCCACTGACCCCGAAGGGTCTCATGGGCTGTGGGAGGACGTAAACTAGCCCCTAGTGGGCTGGCCGAAGTCCCTACTAAAGCCCAATGCGGCTAGGAGGTGGGAAGGAAAGAAATCCAAGTGGGGAAGGGAGGAATCCTACTAGGAGTAGGATTGGAGGTGGACTCTTCCACCTCCTCCACTTTGGCTGAACCCATGAGGGTCTTGAAGCTGCCTCCTCCCCTCTCTCCCTCCTATATATACTAGAGGATTTGAGGGCAGCCCTAACCCTAATAAGCCACGATCTTCCCTCTTTCTATCTAGATTGTTTTCTTCTCTATATTAGTTCGTCAGCGCTTGGCGAAGCCCTGCTGGATTCTCCACCACCACCACCACCACGCCTTCGTGCTGGAGAACTCATCTACCTATATGCCCCTCTTGCTGGATCAAGAAGGCGGTGATCGTCATCGAGCTGCACGTGTGCTGAACATGGAGGTGTCGTCTATTCGGCACTAGATCGGGATGGATCGTGATGGGATCGCGAGACGGTTCATGATGTGATCGTAGGATGGACTGTGATTTGGATCGCGGAGATGTTTGACTACATCAACCGCGTTATATACGCTTCCTTTTAGCGATCTACAAGGTATGTGGATCCGAGCGCCCCTCTCGTAGACCATCATCACCATGGATAGATCTTGCGTGTGCGTAGGAATTTTTTTGTTTCCCATGCAACATTCCCCAACAAATACAACTCTGCGCACGCTAACACTTACCTTACCTAGAACAAGTCTGGAACTATTTTTTGCGAGAAGGAAACTAGAAGTACTTAGTGGTGTAATAGATAGTTTTGCAAGAAAATAAAGAGCAATTAAATAGAAGTTAGGGGTTATTTAGTAGAAAGCTTTTTGTGTAACGCAAGAGAAAGATTGTACATAGGCAATTGAATATAACATGATAGATACTTATCATATGCAATGATTGAGAGGAATACACTAACACTCTTTTCATACTTGGATCGTATGCACTTATGATTGGACCTCTAGCAAGAATCCGCAACTAGTAGAAATCATTAAGGTAAACCCAACCATAGCATTAATCATTAAATCCTCTTCACTCCCATACGCACACAACTCCCTTACTCGGGTGTAAGCTTTTGTCACTCTCGCCACGCACTATAAGTGAATCATGAACATATTACAAACCCTCTAGCTTTAATCCTTCATGTGTGCACCTCACGGAAGCCACCTTAGGACAACACCATATCAACACACGACTCATATCAATAACATCATATCACAACTAATTTGTAGGACAAAATAACTCTACTCAAACATCATAGGATAACCACACATCATTGGATAATAATATATAGCATTAAGCACCATGTTCAAGTAGACATTACATCACGGAAGAGAGGTTTTACACCGCTGCCTAGAGGAGGAGAGAGTTGGTGCTGGCGGCGGCAAAGTTTTTGGTGTAGATCATCGTCACGATGGTTGCCCAGGCGGTGCTCCGGTGCCACCAGGAGAGAGGGGAGAGAGCCCCCCCCTCCTTCTTCTTCTTACTTGGCCTCCTCCCTAGGTGGGAGGAGTGTTTATCCTCTAGTCCATGGCCGCCATGGCACCCGGAGGGCAGCAGCCCCTCTGGGATTTGATCTCTCTCTCTGTTTCTCTCATGTTTTTGCGACCTATTTTCTATCCCTTCACCATTTCTTAAATATCCGGAGATCCGTAACTCCAATCGGGCTAAAATCTTGAGGGGGGTTTTATCGGAAAATTATCTTTCTTGCCGCTAAAGCAGAGCCCCAACCCAATTAAGGGATGGGCACAAGCCATCATGGTGCAACCCCCTTGGCTGCACCATGTTGGCTTGTGCCTCCCTGGAGCATCGTCTTGCGTTGATTCCAGCTCCCAAAATTCATATATATTCCAAAAATCAATCCGTAAATTTTTATCGTGTTTGCACTTTGTTTGTTATGGATTTCTGTGACACAAAATACACACAAAAAACAGGAACTGGCACTGGGCATTGGGTCAATAGGTTAGTGCTCAAAAATAATATATATTGGTAAATAACTACTCAAAAAGTATCCTAGAATGATAATATAATAGCATGGAATAATCAAAAATTATAGATACGTTGGAGACGTATGAGTAAGAGAGTGAAAGATAGAACGAGTAGCTTGACGAAGACAAAGGATTTGTTGGACCAGTTCGAGTTGTTATGTCAACTGTACATTGGGTTGGGGAGGCTAAGAATGAACTCTCAAGACCACACCTTCACCTTCTTCCCCTTGAGACAAGTTCACTTAGACCATGCCTAATCAATGAGGTAAGTCTTCAGGAGAGACTTCTGAAACTCATACAAACTTGGTCACTCGACAATCCACAATGACTCCTGGATGCTCTAGAGCATGGTCACCCGGCAATCCACAATGACTCTTGGATGCATTAGACCATGACGCCTAATCGTCTGGAACATCACAGTCTACAAGTGTAATAAGTCTTTAGTTCTCTCGGAACAGAACAACTTCGGTGATCCTCAAACACTCCAGCTCTAGGTGTTTCGGTTTATCCTCGCAGGATGGTTCTCTCTCAATGTCTTTGAGGAGGATTGCTCCAAAATGACAACAACCGTATCTAACTCTCAGCAACCACCAACTTATGGTGGAGGGGTGGGCTACTTATAGCCAACAGGCAACCCAACATGATATGACCGAAATGACCCTGGGTCAATGGCCAACTGACACATGTTCCAATGGTCGGATTTCAAATACACACGCGGCAACATTACTTGGGCTACAAGAAATGCTGGCTCAACCAATTCTGGAAGAGATTTCCTCTCATTGCCTTCTCTCAAAGACATAGATATTTTGGGTTGGGCATCGCATCAGTGTCTGACTTCAATCACATTGACCCCACTTAACAGTATTGTGGTTCCTATGACTCGGGAAAGAAGAAACAAAACAACCAAAAGACTTCGTATTCTCGTTTCATTATCTTCAAGCGTTATCTTCGCGTACCACCAATGTACTCAACTACCATTGTTATCTTCAAACATTTCTAGGGGTCATCTTTGACGGTTAAACCGAATATCCAAGGACTTCTATCTGTGTAAACCTATGAACTATTACAAACACATTCGTCCTTCAACCACGTTTGTCTTCAATACTCCAAAACCAACAAAGGGTGGCACTAGGTGCACTTACACACCCTATTTACTAGAATTGATGAAAAAACAGAGTTGAAAATCATCTTAATCCACATTATCCATCTCTACCCAAACCCCTTTGCTAGCAATATTTCGGAAATTCGGTTATGTTCAATCATATGAAATGCCTTTTCTATAATATAATTTGAGTGGTACCATTTCTTTTCTGGATTGCTTGCAATCACGAATATATTCAAGTGTTGAGGCTACACAATCTTGAATTGATCTTGATTTGAGAAAACCATATTGTTCAATACTCACAAGCTTCGGAATCACTTTTGAAGTCTATTATCCAAGAGATTTGTAACAATGTTAATGGTGCAATTGAATAAATAGATGGGCATATAATCACTCGAAACCTAGGGACTATCTTCCTTTGGGACCAAACAAATGATATAGCTATTGATGGATTGAAGACTGATTCTTCCATTGTAGAAGTCCTTTATTAGTTTATAGAAGCTGGTTTGAATGATGTCCCCGCAAGATTGGATGAATTATCCATTAACCCATCGGAACTAGGGGCTTTGTGAGCTGGAAGCCCTTTGATCACCGCATCAATTTCCTCTCTTGTGAATGGCACTTCAAGTTGAGAAAAGTCAACGCCACTATGAAACATACTAGAGAGATGAAGGAAAATGATTATTGTCTCGCATGAGCCAAGTCTTGCCATAAAATACATCCAAAGGATGGCAGCTTTAGCCTAGTGATCTTGATGTGTTTGAGCTTTCTCATCTTGAACTTGAAAAAATTGGGTTTTCCTCAACTTGATGGTAGGATTTGCATGAAATAAGTTTGTATTGTCATCCCCAAACTTGACCCACCTAATAGTTGGTGTTTGCTTCTAGTAAATGTTTTGGAAAAACAAGAGATTCCTTTGATGATGCTTCACAATGTCTGTGTCATTCCATTCTCCAGTCGACATCTCTTTGATTTTTTTCCACAAGGGTGAAACAATAGTATAAGATTATTGTGATCTTAATGTCTTGGGATAAATTGGAGATCTTACAGGCCGAGAGTTCTAATCCATTCTCAATCTTTTAAAGTTATCAGTTATTCTTTTGGCACTATCATTATCAGGCACTTCTTGGCTCCAAATATTATCAACTATGTCTTTTAAAATAAGGGATTTGCAGCAAATAGTTTTCAAATCTAGATATCTAAATTAAAAGTGTTCAATGAATTGTAGCACCATTGTTGACACTTGATGCACTGTTTAACAATACATCTTGCTTATGGGTGATAAAATTTCAACCGATGAAAGGACCACTACTCAAAAACTTGACCATGGACTCTTTTTTTCTAAAGTTTATTGTATGGATTGCAAGAATTCGGGATTCTAAACTTTGTCATGGTAGATCACATGGTAAGTCCTATGACATTGATCCTATTATGTATTACAATAAGTACTAATTATATGCTTTAATTTGTATCTTCTATTTCATGGAAACGTACTAGAAGCAACAATATTGTCAAACAGACTCCATCTCTTCAAGAACAAGGTTGAAGGAGGTGTGGTATACACAATCGAGCGCATCGACATATTCCAAGCCACGAAGAAACATAGGACATGGGATCACACATTTCGGGAATCCCCGACACCAACCCTCAAACCGCCCGCATACGTCTCGATCGCATGGTCCGGACCAAGGAAGCCATCCAACGCGGGCCCATATCGGTCCGACGAGTGGTCCTTTCTCGTGCAAACCGAAGACAAAAGTGGGGATTTGAGGGCGCCCAGACCATTCCCAAGCCCGTGTCTGACCGCCCTTGGGCCGCCCAAAAACCAACAGCCTCTCATGTGCTTTCCATCAAACATCCGCTCCACTTGTCGCACCGCATCCATGACGTTCCAAACTGTGCAATGGCTGGCATTGATGTCGTGATTTGACCGAATGGAGGGTGGCACACTCGGTACGAGCACATGGACGTGCCCTCGTCTCCATCGTTTCGCCGCCGCCTCACCGTCAAGGAGGAGCTGGTACCCGTGATCAAGAAGGCACAAGCTCGCATCCTGGTCTACCATGGAAGAGGAGGTTACGACGGTGCCTCGGGCTCGAGGGCCGTCGTAACCGAGGGGGACCACGCGGAGAGCCACCAGCTGAGGTAAGACCGGTGCAATGTCACTTGATACGTCTTCAAGGTATCTATAATTTTTTAGTGTTTCATGCCATTATATTATCAACATTGTATGTTCTATATGTCATTTTATATTGTTTTTCGGGACTAACCTGTAAACTCAGTGCCGAGGTCTAGCTCGTGTTTTCTGCATGCTTTTGGTTTTCCAGGAAATCCATACCAAACGAAGTCCAAACGCAATGAAACTTATTTGAAAAAAAAATTCTAAACAAAAAGAGACCCTCGAAGCTTCGGGGTAGAACAAGACGGTGCACGAGGGAGCCACAAGGCAGGGGACATATCTAGGTGCCTTGTGGGCCCCTTATGCCTCCGATTGACCTAACTCCACCGCCATAAACTCTCATCTATTCAGAAACCCTGATAGGAGCACCCACCGCAGGTCTTTGTTCTTCCACGATCCCATGTGGAGGTCTTCTCCTGTACTTTTCCTGAGGGGGAATTCATCGAGTCCATCTTCATCGATCTTGTTGCCTCCATGATGATATGTGAGTGGTTCCCTGATACGTCTCAAACGTATCTATAATTTTTGATGGTTTCACGATGTTATCTTGTCAACTTTGGATGTTTTATATACCTTTTATATCTTTTTTGGGACTAACTTATTAATTCAGTGCCAGGTGCCAGTTCCTGTTTTTTCTATGTTTTTGACTCTTTTCAGATCTGATTTTGGAACGGAGTCCAAACGGAATAAAATCCCCGAAATAAATTTTTCCAGAACAGAAGAAGATCGGGGGACTTGAGGGCCAAGGCAGGAGGCCCACAGGGAGCCCACAATCCCTGTTGCCGCGGCCAGGGGGCTCGCGGAGACCAGGCTTATGGCCTCCCTCGCGCTCCCCTACCCTAGCTCTTTGGCCTATAAATTCCCTAAAATCCCAGAAAAATCAGGGCATCCACGAAAACACTTTTTCGCCGCCGCAAGCTTCCGTTTCCGCGAGATCTCATCTAGAGACCCTTCCCAGTGCCCTGTCGGAGGGGACTTTGGAGTTGGAGGGCTTCTACATCAACATCATCGCCTCTCCAATGACTCGTGAGTAGTCCACTTCAGACCTACGGGTCCGTAGTCAGTAGCTAGATGGCTTCTTCTCTCTCTTGGATCTTCAATACAAAGTTCTCCACGATCTTCATGGAGATCTATCCGATGTAATCCTCTTTGGCGGTGTGTTTGTCGAGATCCGATAAATTGTGGATTTGTGATCAGATTATCTATGATTTATATTTGAATCTTTGTTGATTTCTTATATGCATGATTTGATATCCTTGTAAGTCTCTCCGAGTCTTGGGTTTTGTTTGGCAAACTAGATCTACGATTCTTGCAATGGGAGAAGTGCTTGGTTTTGGGTTCATACCGTGCGGTGACCTTTCCCAGTGGCAGAAGCGGCAGCAAGGCACGCATCGTGTTGTTGCTATCAAGGGTAACAAGATGGTCTTTCATCATAGATTTGAGATTGTCCATCTACATCATGTCATCTTGCTTAAGGCGTTACTCTGTTCTTTTGAACTCAATACACTAGATGCATGCTGGATAGCGGTCGACGTGTGGAGTAATAGTAGTAGATGCAGAAAGTATCGGTCTACTTGTTTTGGACGTGATACCTATAGATATGATCATTGCCATAGATAACGTCATGACTTTGCGCGGTTCTATCAATTGCTCGACAGTAATTCGTTCACCCACCGTCTACTCGCTTTCATGAGAGAAGCCACTAGTGAACACTACGGCCCCCGGGTCTATTCACAACTATCATCTCCACTTTTACTTTTACTTTGCTTTGTTTCCTTTTTGCTTTCAGTTCTCACTTTGCAAACAATCTATAAGGGATTGACAACCCCTTCATAGCGTTGGGTGCAAGCTCTTTGTGTTTGTGCAGGTACTTGTGACTTGACGCGATCCTCCTACTGGATCGACACCTTAGTTCTCAAACTGAGGGAAATACTTACTGCCGCTGTGCTACATCACCCTTTCCTCTTCAAGGGAACAGCAGCGCAAGGCTCCAAGGCCGCAGGGAAATCCTTTGCATATTTGCCAAGGAAGTCCCTGTAGGCGTAGCCAGCGGTAGAAGGATTCCTGGCGCCATTGCCGGAGAAGGTCTTTTGTCGCAGTAGGAGAAGGATTTCTGGCGCCGTTGCCGGGGAGGAGAGAGCAAGTCAAGATCTATCCAAGTAGGTGTCACAAACTCATCTCTTGCATTTACCTTTTTTGCCAGTTGCCTCTCGTTTTCCTCTCCCCCACTACACATTTTCCGTTTTCATTTGCCTTTCTCCTTTGCCATTTTCATTTGCCTTTTTGCCTTTCTCCTTTGCCGTTTTCTTTTGCCTTTTGCCGTTTTCCTTTGCCAGTTTTCTTGCTTGCTTGTGTTCTTGTTGGTTTGTTGAAGTCATCATGGCTGAAAACACCAAACTTTGCGACTTCTCGAGTACTAATAATAATGATTTTATCAGTACTCCAATTGCTCCCGCCACTAGTGCGGAATCTTATGAAATCAAAGCTGCCTTGCTGAACCTTGTTATGAAAGAGCAATTCTCTAGCCTTCCTAGTGAAGATGGCGCATCCCATCTCAATACCTTCATTGAGCTTTGCGATATGCAAAATAAAAGAGATGTGGATAATGATGTTGTTAAGTTGAAGCTTTTTCCTTTCTCGTTGCGAGATTGCACAAAAACTTGGTTTTCTTCTTTGCCTAAAAATAGTATCGATTCTTGGGATAAGTGCAAAGATGCTTACATATCCATGTATTTTCCGCCGGCTAAGATTATCTCTCTCCGTAACAATATCATGAAATTCAAGCAACTTGATCATGAACACGTTGCACAATCTTGGGAGAGGATGAAGTTAATGATTAGAAATTGTCCCGCTCATGGCTTGAGTTTGTGGATGATTATACAAATCTTTTACGTTGGTTTGAATTTTGCTTCTCGCAATATCTTGGACTCCGCTTCAGGTGGAACGTTCATGGAAATCACGTTAGGGGACGCTACAAAACTCCTAGACAATATCATGAGCAACTACTCTCAGTGGCACACTGAAAGGTCACCTGCTAGCAAAAAGGTACACGATATAGAAGAAATTAACTCGCTTAGTGCTAAGATGGGCGAGTTGATGAATTTGGTTTCTAGTATAAGTGCTCCTTTAGATCCTAATGACATGCCACTATCTTCCATGATTGAGAGTAGCAACGCTAGTTTGGACGTTAATTTTGTTGGTAGGAACAATTTTGGCAACAACAATGCTTTTAGAGGAAACTATGTTCCTAGGGCTTTTCCTAGTAACTCCTCTAACAACTATGGCAATTCCAACAACAACACTTATGGAAATCATAACAAATTACCCTCTGATTTAGAGAGTAATATCAAAGAGTTCATCAACTCTCAAAAGATTTTCAATGCGTCCATAGAGGAAAAACTACTCAAAATAGACGATTTGGCTAAGAGCGTTGATAGGATGTCTTTTGATATTGATGCTTTGAAAGTTAGATGTGCTCCTCCCAAGGTTAACTTGGATGAAACTTTAAAAGCTATGCGTGTCTCCATGAATGAGAGCAAAGAAAGAACCGCCCAAATTCGCGCTAAGCATGAATGGTTCAAAAGGGTGCGTTCTAGTGATAAAAATCACGAAGATCTTAAAGTGCTTGGTGTGACTCCTCTTGAATCTTTGTTTTCGCGTGTCAAACCTATTGATGAAGGGGCTGGATATGAATCCACTTTGGTTGAAAAATGCCCCAATGATTCAGAGTCCACCTATCTTGATGATAAAGGTGTGGAGAGTGGAGTAGAAGAAATCAAAATATTGGGTAATAATGAAACTCCCACTTTGGATTTCAAGGAATTCAATTATGATAGTTGCTCCTTGTTTGAATGCATTTCCTTGATGCAATCCATTGCAAACTCTCCACATGCTTATAGCCAAAGCAAAGCCTTTATCGCTCATATCGTAGGTCCTATGATGAATTCTCTTCAAGAGAAACTCGAATTAGAAGTCTCTATACCTAGAAAACTTCATGATGAGTGGGAACCTACTATCAAAATCAAAATCAAAAACTATGAATGCAATGCTTTGTGTGATTTGGGTGCTAGTGTTTCCGCGATTCCAAAGTCTTTATGTGATATTCTTGGTTTTCATGAGATTGAAGAGTGTTCTCTTAATTTGCATCTTGCGGATTCTACTGTCAAGAAACCCATGGGTAGGATCAATGATATTCTTATTGTTGCAAATAAGAACTATGTACCCGTGGATTTCATTGTACTTGACATAGATTGCAATCCTTCATGTCCCATTATTCTTGGTTGACCTTTCCTAAGGACTATTGGTGCTATCATCGATATGAAGGAAGGGAATATTGGACTTCAATTTCCTCTAAAGAAGGGCATGGAGCATTTTCCTAGAAAGAAAATAAGATTGCCTTATGAATCTATGATGAGGGTTACTTATGGTTTGAGCACCAAAGATGACTATACGTGATTCCATCACCTTATGCCTAGCTAAGAGCGTTAAACAATAGCGCTTGTTGGGAGGCAACCCAACGAATCTATCCTTTTTATTTCTGTTTTGTGTTTTCCACACTTTCATAATTCTGTTATGATTGTGTTTTTGTGTTTCTTTTGCGTTTGTGCCAAGTAAAACCGTTATGATTAGTCTTGGGGATGATCGGTTGGTCATGCTGGAAAACACAGATACTTTCTGCTCACGAAAAGAATTTTCGTTTTTTTTCTGTAAGAGATTTTGAGTTGATTCTTTTTGTTGCTGATTGCTATGCAAATTCTTTAGACTATCGTAATTGTTCAGAATTTGTGAAGTACCAGAAGTATACGAAGTATACAGATTGCTACAGACTGGTCTGCTGTTAACAGATTCTGTTTTTGTTGAGTTGGTTGCTTATTTTAATGAAACTATGGATAGTATCAGGGGGTATTAGCCATGGAAGATTGAAAATACAGTAACCCAACATCAACATAAGTAGAATTTATGTTTGGTACAGTACCTAAGGAAGTGGTGATTTGCTTTCTTATACTAATGTTATCACAAGTTTATGTTTAAGTTTCGTGTTGTGAAGTTTTCAAGTTTTGGGTGAAGTTCTTATGGACAAAAAGATAAAGAGTGGCAAGAGCTCAGGCTTGGGGATGCCCAAGGCACCCCAATTTGATTCAAGGATGCCTAAAAATCCTAAGCTTGGGGATGCCCCGGGAAGGCATCCCCTATTTCGTCTTCAATCCATCGGTAATGTTACTTGGGGCTATATTTTTATTCACCACATGTTATGTGTTTTGCTTGGAGCGTCTTCTATCGTAGGAGTCTTTTTTTTGTGTCACAATCTTCCTTGCTGCACACCTAGAGAGAGAGACATGCACTCACCGTGATTTTCTCGAGCTTCACTTATATCCTTTGGTTAGACAATTCAGCTCACATGTGCTTCACTTACATCTTTTGAGCTAGTTGATTTTGCTCTATGTGCTTCACTTATATCTTTTAGAGCACATCGGCGCGTGGCTTGGTAGTTGATCTATTCTAGGAAAGTAGTCTCAAAAGCGTAGTTATCCAAAGGGATATGAAAACTTCCACCTTCATGTGCATTGAGTGGTTAGAGAAGTTTCATTCATCTCAATTAGTTTTGAGTTGTGGTTGTGGTAATATTGAAGTTATACTAGTAAGGTGTTGTGGATTTAGAAATACTTGTGTTGAAGTTAGTGATTCCCGTAGCATGCACGTATGGTGAACCGCTATGTGATGAAGTCTGAGCATGATTAGTCTATTGATTGTCATCCTTTGTGTGGCGGTCGGGATCGCGCGATGATTTATACCTACCAACCCTTCCCCTAGGAGTATGCGTTGAATGCTTTGTTTCGATTACTACTAAAACTTTTGCAACAAGTATATGAGTTCTTCATGACTAATGTTGAGTCCATGGTTTAGATGCACTTTCACCTTCCACCATCACTATCTTCTTTAGTGTCGTGCAACTTTCGCCGGTGCATAAAACCCACCATTAGCCTCCCTCAAAACAGCCACCATACCTACCTAATATGGCTTCTTCAAAGCTATTCCAAGATATATTGCCATGCAACTACCACCATGACATATGCCACCACTTCTACATTGCCATTGCATGATCATAAGATAGCTACCATGGTGTTTCCATTGATGTCTATGCCATGCTAGATCATTGTCACGGTACACTACCGAAGGCATCCCATATAGAGTCATCATTGCTCTAAGTTTTGAGTTGTAAGTGTGATGATCCTCATTGATGGAGCATTGTCCCATGTGAGGAAATAAAAGAGGCCAGTGAAGCCCATTTACAAAAAGAGGCCAAACATGCCCACCCAAAAAAAAGAGGCCAAAGAGCCCACAAAAAATGAGAGAAAAAGAGAGAAGTGACAATGCTACTATCTTTCCACACTTGTGCTTATTAAGAACCATGATCTTCATGATTGAGAGTCTCTCGTTTTGTCACCACCATAGCTAGTGGGAAATTTTCATTATATATCTTGGCTTGTATATTCCTATGATAGGCTTCCTCAAAATTGCCTTAGGTCTTCGTGAGCAAGCAAGATGGATGCACACCCACTAGTTTTATTTAAGAGCTTTCACATACTCTCAGCTCTAGTGCATCATGTGTATGGCAATCCCTATTCATTCACGTTGATATCTATTGATGAGCATCTCCACAACTCATTGATATGCCTAGTCAATGTGACCATCTTCTCCTTGTTTGTCTTGCAACCTCCACCACACTCCACTCCACTTATAGTGCTAAAACCATGGCTAACGCTCATGTATTGCGTGAGAGTTGAAAAAGTTTGAGAAAGTAAAGGTGTGAAAACAATTACTTGGCCAATACCGAGGTTGTGCATGATTTAAATTCGTTGTGCAAGGATGATAGAGCATAGCCAGACTATATGATTTTGTAGGGATAACTTTCTTTTGGCCGTGTTATTTTGAAAGTTCATGATTACCTTGCTAGTTTGCTTCAAGTGTTATTGTCTCCACATCAATAGCAAACTATTGTTTTGAATCTAATGGATCTGAACATTCACGTCACATAAGAGGAGTTACAAAGGACATCTATGCTAGGTAGCAGGAAAGCATCAAAAATTCATTCTTTATCACTTCCCTACTCGAGGACGAGCAGGAGTTAAGCTTGGGGATGCTTGATACGTCTCAAACGTATCTATAATTTTTGATGGTTTCACGCTGTCATCTTGTCAACTTTGGATGTTTTATATACCTTTTATATCTTTTTTGGGACTAAATTATTAATTCAGTGCCAAGTGCGAGTTCCTATTTTTCTGTGTTTTTGACTCTTTCCAGATCTGACTTTGGAACGGAGTCCAAACGGAATAAAATCCCAGAAATAAACTTTTCCAGAACATAAGAAGATCGGGGGACTTGAGGGCCAAGCCAGCAGGCCCACAGGGAACCCACAAGCCCTGTTGCCGCGGACAGGGGGGCCCGCGGCGACCAGGCTTGTGGCCTCCCTGGCACTCCCCTGCCCTAGCTCTTTGGCCTATAAATTCCCTAAAATCCCAGAAAAAACCAAGGCATCCACGAAAACACTTTTCTGCCGCCGCAAGCTTCCGTTTCCGCGAGATCTCATCTGGAGACCCTTCCCGGTGCCCTGCCGGAGGGGACTTTGGAGCTGGAGGGCTTCTACATCAACATCATCGCCTCTCCAATGAGTCATGAGTAGTCCACTTCAGACCTACGGGTCCGTAGTTAGTAGGTAGATGGCTTCTTCTCTCTCTTGGATCTTCAATACAAAGTTCTCCATGATCGTCATGGAGATCTATCCGATGTAATCCTCTTTGCCGGTTGTTTGTCGAGATCCGATGAATTATATTTGTGACCAGATTATCTATGATTTATATTTGAGTCTTTGCTGATTTCTTATATGCATGATTTGATATCCTTGTAAGTCTCTCTGAGTCTTGGGTTTTGTTTGGCCAACTAGATCTATGATTCTTGCAATGGGAGAAGTGCTTGGTTTTGGGTTCATACCGTGCGGTGACCTTTCCTAGTGACAGAAGGGGCAGCAAGGCACGCATCATGTTGTTGCCATCAAGGGTAACAAGATGGGCTTTCATCATAGATTTGAGATTGTCCATCTACATCACGTCATCTTGCTTAAGGCGTTACTATGTTCTTTTGAACTCAATACACTAGATGCATGCTGGATAGCGGTCAACGTGTGGAGTAATAGTAGTAGATGCAGAAAATATCGGTCTACTTGTTTTGGACGTGATGCCTACAGATATGATCATTGCCATACATAACGTCATGACTTTGCGTGGTTCTACCAATTGCTCGACAGTAATTCGTTCACCCACCGTCTACTCGCTTTCATGAGAGAAGCCACTAGTGAACACTACGGCCCCCGGGTCTATTCACAACTATCATCTCCACTTTTACTTTTACTTTGCTTTGTTTCCTTTTTGCTTTCAGTTCGCACTTTGCAAACAATCTATAAGGGATTGACAACCCCTTCATAGCTTTGGATGCAAGCTCTTTGTGTTTGTGCAGGTACTTGTGACTTGACGCGATCCTCCTACTGGATCGATACCTTGGTTCTCAAACTAAGGGAAATACTTACCGCCGCTGTGCTACATCACCCTTTCCTCTTCCAGGGAACACCAAGGCAAGGCTCCAAGGCCGCGGGGAAATCCTTTTAATATTTACCAAGGAAGTCCCTGTAGGCGTAGCCAACACCAAAAGGATTCCTGGCGCCATTGCCGGGGAAGTTCTTTTGTCAAAGTAGCATTCCCACATGACCTATGGGTCCATAGGAGTAGCTCTCTCTATCTATCTATCTATCTATTTATCTATCTCTTTCTATCTATCTATCTTTCTATCTATCTATCTTTATATCTCTCCTCCCTCCTTCCCTCTCCCTCTCTCTCTCTCATGATCTATAATACAATGACCTCTTCAGAGACCTATTCAATGTAAGTTTTGTAGTGTGTTCGTTGGGATCCAATGAATTATGGGTTTATGATCGGCTTATTTACTAAAAGTATTTGAGTCTTTTCTGAGATTTATCTATATGTGATTTTATAGCCATGTATGCTTTTCGATCTACGAGTTTTCTTTGGCCATGATTAATGAATAGATCTTCAGATGGACTAATGCCTAGTAGTAGGTTCAATCTTGCGATGTCCTTACACTGTGATAGGAGCACTTGCAAGGCACATATTTTTATTGTTGCTACTGAGAGTAAAATGGTGGGGTTCGACCATATTAATTGATATTACTTTGTCTATGTCACTATGCTTCAAGCATTACTCTATTTGCTTGATAGCGGTCAAGGAGTGGAGTAATACTAGTAGATGCAAAAAGATGCGGGTCTATATCACACAAATGTAATGCCTATATATTGATAATTCCATGAATAATTGTCATAACTATGTTTTATTCTATCAATTGCCCAACAGTAATTTATGTACTCACTATTGTTACGCTTATGAGAGAGGTACCTTTAGTGAATGATATGGCCCCCGGGTCCATTCACATAATACTTACTAAAATACTAAAAAACATTTGCTCCAATTTATTTATTTTTATCTTTTAGTTTTGTTTTACCTATCTACCACTATCATATTTAATCCTTGCAATTAACGAGTACAAGGGGATTGACAACCCTCTTGCTTCCGTTGGGTGCATGTATTTATTTTATGTGTATGCACGTATTGTTTACCATTGTGGTGTGGCCTCTCCTACTGGTTTTGATAAACCTTGATTCTTACGTGAGGGAAATACTATCGGGTACTATACTACATCATCCTTCCTCTTCCCGAAAATCCCAATGCCTATCACAAGTAGCATCAGTCATCGCTCCGCGTTGGCCAAGAGCGATGTGATGCAGTATTGGGTCCGCAATGACCCTGACCTCACCACTGTGTGGGCAATCGACCGCTTCGTGATGACCGTGGATACGGCTGCCACGCGGCGCCGCTATCGCCTTGATGGTGAGCTTCACAAGATCGGAAATGAGTGGTCGCTTAGCGACTGCTACTCCAATGTCGATGGTGGCAAGGCTGTTGTCAGGGCTCTGAAGGAGTCAGCAGTGGCCACGACGACACTCCGCACCGCACTGTAGGAGGCAGAGCGGCTCCTCTACGAGCGGCAGGTAGCCGCTGGACAAGGCCGTCGCAACCTTCCGACGTTGGTCCACCACTGGAGGGACCACGATGACGACAACGACACCGAATGTCACAGCGGTGCAACAGGGCAAGGTGACCACGTGTACAAGGTGATAGTCCGGTATATCATTTAGATTTTTTCCTAGTTATTTTGTTAAAGAGTTGAAATATCGACCTTTTTATGTAAATTATAACCCAACTTGAATGAATGCGCCATGTATGAACAAATTTCGGCCGTTAGTTCAAATTGTTGTTCAAATGTATCTAGGCAACGTTGGATGGCGGCCTCGGCATCTTGTCCGCGGAAACCATCAAAACGTAAAAAGGGACATTCGCGAGAGAGAAATAGTGACTACCGTTGGAGATGCCCTTAGGACCGGTTCTTAAATAAGTATCAACACCATTGTACTTTTCCATTTATCTCCTCATATATGCCACCATCTTTTGTAATTCACAAAATTATATCCACTATACTGTCTGAACCTACTTAGCAAAACAAGATAAACCATCAATAATAAACATGAGCAACAACATATTAGAGCATCTACAACAAGATCCGAGCACCTATATGCCCGCAGATCACGCCCGCACGTGCCTACAATCCTCAAATTACCCAAATACATGCAAATTCATGCACGACGATCACAAAACAACAATCCAATGATATAAAGCTAGTGTAGGGAAAAATAAAAATAGTTCTCATGGTCATTGATTTAGGGCTATCAATGTATAAACAAGACAAACTTGACACTAGATGAACAATCATCGGTTGATCAAATGCAATCTAGTGTTAAGTTGTCTAGTTCACACATCGAGAATCGATGGACCTAATACAATGAGAGAAGCTTACTCCCATCCACCGATGCGGCTATTTAAGTCGGTCGTCGCCCCCTTACCCGGTGAGATGGGACTTCAAAGCAGTAGTATTGGTGGACGATTTGGGTGGGTTCGGCTTGACAGAGCCTATGTGTTGAGTGTGCTTAGTTCAGGGTTTAGTCCAACCTTGCCGCACAAGGATAGACTTTATTGGCTCAAATAGTCGACTACTCCTAGAGCGGCAAGCTTTGGTCGTCAACATATCCTTCTGAAGGTTGTGGAGTGTCACTTTGAATCTTCTCTATTTGTAAACAAAGAATATTCATCATAATGGTCAATATCCCTTACAAAGCGAGCATTGATGGCCTTGCGTTTAAAAAGTTCGATCATTTTTGACATGTTCGTCCGAATCAGAAAGGGTACATTGATGACCATAAGTCTGATGGCGTCATCATTGGCACTAACATTCGGCGGCAAGGAGAGAGGGGACAAATACGGACGAATTCATGTGTGCCCTCCCTGTCAGCCTGATGTGGCGAGGGTGCCCGAGCATCCACATATCCATCGTAAAATTGGGCTGGATATGTGGGTTGTTGGTCAGTCTGGACGTTTGGGTCGACTATGAGACACCCGGTTGGGTGGCGTTTTTGCGTCCAAACACTGATCAAGCACCCGGTCCGGGTGTTAGGGGCAAGTATGGGTCCCATTGTACATACTCTGAGGCCACAACTTGGACAACAACGAGCAAAAGCACAAGCACGACATGGTTTCGTGCCTCCATCTCCGCAACCACCCTCCTAATAAAGCCCTAAACTACTGCAAACATTTTCTGGCCATGCAAGAGAGAAAAAATGCTTACGCCCCTAAATGCCCTTCTAGAAATTTGAAGGGTCTACGAAGCTCACATGGTTAGGTCTCTAGTGGAACTAGCCCATCGGTTTCAAGTCCTAGATTAGCATTGGTGCTCGTATTTTCTTAAATTTATTCTAGCCTTTTAGACGATGTTCAATCAATGAAAAGAGACGTTTCAATCAAAGGTGATGCACCCGTGATGACTTCGACAATCAAAAAATATTGTCTGCCTCACTATCCACGAGGTACCCATAGAAATAGGTGTGCTTACGTGTGTTCACAAGGATGAATGTATATGTGTGTATGACCATATGCAATTGTACTATGATAATAAAAAATGAATTTGAAGGGTCTACATGGAACGCGGGAATTTCCCACAAATGCAATGCATGTGAGAGCAACTCCAACAGGGTGACCCATTTCGTCTACCGCCGTCCATTTGGGTCCGTGCGAACAAAAAGTTGGCCCAACGCGCCGACCCAAACGGACGCGAGTCCGCTTTTTGTCTGCCTGCCGACCCATTCCCGACCCAATTTTGAGCCTGATTTGCGTCAGCGCGGACACACAATAGACGCGCGTGGCGCATGCCTACTTCCCTCCCTGGGCCGCAAGTCAGTGACAAAGTGGCCACCTTTTCCCCTCCATTTTCCGCCAAACTCTCCCTCTCCCTCCCGTGCCCGCTCCCACCGGCATGGAGGAAGACTTCAAGGCTGCCACCGCCATCGCCTCAATGGCCTCTTCCGTCGCTGCGGCCGAAGCCAGAGGCAAGGCCCGCGCCCCCCGGAAGGCCGTCGCGCCACCCAAGAAGAAGAAGAAGGAGTTGACGCCCAAGGATCGAGCCGTGGAGTCGGCAAAGAGGAAGGGTCGGAGTCACACGCAGGGTGCAAGGGGCAAGGCATCCCCCACCGCCGCCTTTGCCGCTGTCGCGCAGCAGGAAGACATCAATGCCCGGGTGAAGGCGGCAATGATGGAGGCCTTGTTGTACCTGGGGGTAAACCCTAGCCAGCACCGGCTTGTCAACGCCGTTGTTGCCGCTGCCGCGGCAAGCACGGGCTCATCAGCATATCGTCGGATGATGCTACGGGAGTCGTCGTGTGCGTCTTGCACGCACCAAATTACCGGCTTCCACGTCTACCCGCAAGGCAGCCGCTTCTCCGAGGAATGCTCGCCGGAGGTGAACATCGTGACCCCTTCCACGCCCGTTCGGGTGACCATCGACCTCAACACCGCGTCGGTGGCAGGCGGATCATCATCCGGAGGCATGAGGAAAAGTCAGCGCGAGATGCCAGCCGACATGCTCACCGGCGCCCGCAATCTGTTCGACGGAATGCCGGCGACCGTCAACAATGACAAGGCCAACCGTTTCCTCGAGAACATGATCTTCGAAGGTGTGCCGACGGCTGGTGCGTACGATCCCGATGAGACCCAAAGCCAGGACGGCCGAGCGCCATTCACGCAAGCCACCAATGATCAACATGACGCCTTCATGCAAGATCAGGTCGGCCTAGATGGCTTCCCGCTCGACCATGAGTTCCCGGAGGACTAAGACCTTGAGGAGGAGGGCGATGACATGGACATCGACGGGGAGACTTTGTTCATGGAGGAGCTGGCAAACCAAACTATTGTCGGGTCAAAGCCGAAGCGCAACAGCAAGCGGACGAAGGCATACACGCCAGCCGAGGACAAGCTCCTTTCTGAGTGTTGGAGGGACATTGGGCAAGACCCGAAGATCAGCGTCGAACAAAAGTGTTCACCTTATGGACTCCTGTTCATCGTGAGTTTCATTAGCACAAGAAGTTTCCCTCAAGCCAAATGAATAGCAAGAGTGGATGGGTGTCACTTTTAAAGCATTGGAGGGTGACTTAGTGATGACCCACAAGAGTAGGGGATCTATCGTAGTCCTTTCGATAAGTAAGACTGTCGAACCCAACGAGGAGCAGAAGGATCTGACAAGTGGTTTTCATAAAGGTATTCTCTGCAAGCACTGAAATTATCGGTAACAGATAGTTGTGTGATAAGATGATTCGTAGTAAGTAGCAAGTAACGATAGTAATAAAGGTGCAGCAAGATGGCCCAATCCCTTTTGTATCAAGGGACAAGCCTGGACAAACTCTTATAAGAGGTAAAGCGCTCCCAAGGACACATGGGAATTTCTGTCAAGCTAGTTTTCATCATGTTCATAAGATTCGCGTTCGCTACTTTGATAGCTTGATATGTGGATGGACCGGTGCTTGGGTGCTGCCCTTAATTGGACAAACATCCCACTTATGATTAACCCCTATTGCAAGCATCCACAACTATGAAAGAACAATTAAGACAAAGTCTAACCATAGCATCAACATACAACGCATCAAAATATCGAACGAATACCAAATTCAGATGACTACTTATAACAAGACTTATCCCATGTCCTCAGGAACAAAAGTGACTACTCACAAAGCATAATTATATTCATGACCAGAGAGGTATTGAATAGCATCAAGGATCTGAACATATAATCTTCCACCGAGTAATCACGCTTCCCGGACGTGTCTATCATAGTCCTCCTTGGACCATGAGTCCATAGCCAGTAGCTATGTGATGTCTTCTCTCCAATCTTGTGAGTTTCCCTACATGCTCAAGGCATCTATGTAATTCTCTTGCTATTGCTATGCTCGGTTTGTTAGGATCCGATGGATTATAAGATTATGTTCAGATTGTTATGAGTTATATATTTGATTATCCTTTTATATTATGTTCCTTAGTGATTGATGCATGTTCTCCATTGCTAGTTATTACTTTGGCCAAGTAGTAGATTGTAACTCCAAGAGGGAGCGTTATGCATGATTGTGGGTTCATGCCCCTCGATGTCTAGGTTGAGTGACAGAAACATGAGACTAGGGGGTGTGCTTGTTGCCACCAGGGAGAACGGTGCTTGTGACCACGGTTGCAAGGATTGCTTACCTTGCGCATAGTTCGTTAATGCAGTTGTCCGTTGCTTTGAGTTTACACTTTGGGTGGGGATCGCAACTTAATACCAGAGAGATGTTTTGGATAGATATCTCAAGGTGGATGATTAGTAAGTAGATGCTGATGAATAAACGTTCTACTTGTCTTGGCGTACTGCCCGTTACTATTGAACCTCTAGCTATCAAGTAGCATAATTAGCATTGCGGTGCGATTATAATTCTGTCAATTGCCCAACTATGATTTATTTACCCAAGCATAGTTGTTTATCGTCTTTTGGGAGAGAGACATCACTAGTGAACATCATGTGACTCTAGTCCATATCACCATCATTGTTTACACCTCCATCATTTACCGCTTTCATTTAGTTTTCAATTGCAATCAATATTACTTACCCGCTTGTGTTTTGATCCTTTGCAAACTAGAAGGCCGGAGAGATTGACAACCTCTCTATACTCGTTGGGAGCAAAGTTATTTGTTGTGTGTGCAGGTCCACGTCTTCTGCTAGCGCCAGGGTGGAAGACACCTACTTGTTGAGCCTAGGAGTTCTCTTGGTTCGATAAACCTTACAGTCTCCGTGTAAGGGAAATCTGCTGGTCACTACATCTCCACCTTCCACTTGGGGTAACCAACGAGGGGCGAGAAGTATATCCATCAACTCATCATCACACCCTCGGTACACGATAGTAGCTCTGCAGCGTCGTAACACTTAGGGGTTGTAAGTGTTGTGTCGGGTCTTGGCTCGTCGATCAGGGATCGAGACTCGACAATAAAGCGGAGCAACTGGACTAAGGGGTCAGAGGGGATGACTGCTCCACCTATACTAAGCAATTTAAAGTGAGGTACTTAAAGTAGTAGTTCATCAAAAACAGGCTATGCATCAGATATAGGAGCTAACTACAACAGTAGCAAAATTCTAATGCAAGCATGAGGGAGAAAGAAAAGGGCGATATAGGAATTATCAAGGGGAGTTTGCTTGCCTTGCTGCTCTGCGGCAAAGGGCTGGTCGTGAGGAGGGTAGATGTATCCGACAGCAGTGTCAGTCTCGGGGTCTACCGGTAAGAAGAGGGGGAAGAAACAATAAATAATAGCAACGATGCAACACTAAGCATGACATGACAATATGCAGGTCTAGGCATGAGCTAACGCAGTGCTATCCATCATAGACGGATCAGGAAAATATCAAATGATATTTCCCGGGTCTCTCGCTACTACTGGTCACACGTAAACGATGGAGAAGTTCCACATTTGCTATGCTAGGGACGTGTGACAAACGAACGAATAGTGTATCCGGGTTCGTCTCGTTCTGCTGATCAACTTCCATGTTCAAAATATTTGCATATGACTTATAGTTTATTTTATATTAATTTTTAAAGTTTCATTAATATTTTGACAATTAAAACAGATTTAGTTTAATTTAATATTTGTATTATGACATCATCATGATGTCATGCTCACATCAGCGATCAACGGGCAGGTTTGACTAGTCAAGTGACTAGTGACGCCCCTATGTCATACACACATTTTAAATCCAGTTTAATAAATAATTAACAAATTTAAATAGCAGGTGGGGACCACATGTCATTCACTGCTTAAAATAACTAATTAAGAGGATTAACACAGTGGTTAATTAATATAATTAACCTTAAATAAGTTAATTAACTAATTACTTATTCAATTAATTAAATTAATTACCTAATTAATTCATTTACTAACTATATTTTATTATTTTTATTTTTATGTTGTATATTTATTTATTTATTTATTTATTTTTGTTATATTTTTTCTTTTATCTCCAAACGTTTTTAGGGGGCAGTGGGCCCCCGTCGTCATTCTCAAGGGGGAGATTAGTGGTGGTGGGGGGGTTAATCCCCCGCTAATTTGGATCGGATCGGCCAACGAGGGGGCATGCAGCGGTACAAGGCCAGCCACACGGTTTCCCCAGTGGTCGTGGGGCGGCGGTGGGTGCAAGGGAGCGAGGCCCTCGGTGGTCAACGGCGGCAGGAGGGGGCTGGCCGCGGTGCGACGGCGATGCGAACGCAGCGGGGGTCGCGGGAAGCTTGCGTGTGTGTGCGCTCGTGCGAGGCCGGGGCGGCGCGGTGGCCGCGGCACGCCATGCTGGAGCACTGTCGGAGGGGGGAAAGGGAGGAGCGGCACCACCGGGGCCTCACCCACGGTTGTAGAAGGAGGCAGAAGCTTGGGAAAGGTCGGGGACGACGGATCCGGTGGGGTGGAGTTGTTGGGGAGGAGGAGGCCGGTCGGTGGTGCTCGTAGAGGTGGTCGGTCGGTCAGGTTGGAGGTCGGCCGGGTGGAAGGAGGAGCTCGGTCTGGCCTCCCGAGCCCCGAGTGGGAGGAGGCCAGTGAAGGGCTCGGTGGAAGGGGCCCGCCAGATTGGGGACTCATGGGGGAGCGAGGTGGGGGAGCTCGATGGGGATCTGGCGGTGAGGATTCAGTTGATCTAGGAACGAGGGGAGGGAGGCTCCCGTGGGCTGGGGGCTCGGTGGAATGAGGGGAGTGGGGGGTTCTTCGTGGGGTTGGTGGGAGAGAACGAGGGAGAGGGATCCCCTCGTGTGGTGGGTTAGTGGCGTGCTCGAGGGGGTGCGAGCGAGGGGGGCGAGGGAGGGCCTCGGTCCCTCGTGGGCACGGGTGGCGACGCAGGTGGGAGTGGGAGTGGGTTGTGGGGTGAGCTTAGGGTTTAGGTGGGAGGTTTGGTACCCCCGGGTAGGTGGTCCGGCTGGGGTAGAATTAGGTGGGATGGGCCGGCCCAGGTAGGGGGTGGGGGTCTTCTTTCTTACTTGTTTTCTTTTTGTTTTGTTTTCTCTTCATAATTAAACATCGTTCGTTTTAAAATAATTTGGGGCACTAAAACAATTCCAAAAAAGTTGGTTTCAATTTTATCAAATCTTAGGGAATATTTGCAACCCATCCAACATTTTTATTTTAGGCTTCGGAGAACTTTTAAAATCCACTTTTCACACGAATTAAATTTGCAACGGAATTGAACGGGGTTTGAACCAACGAGAGTTTAACAAGAGTAATCATGGTGACGTGGCAACATTAGCATGGGATCACTGTAGCTTAATTACATATATTACTGTAGCAAAAGATGAGGATATCACAACTACTCCCTCACCCCTTTTTCCGCTTCAATGGAGCTTTCTCTATCCTGCCTAACCAGACGTGCATTGTGCAAGCGGTAGTACTACCGCTTATCATCGGTAGTACCACCATGCGGGCGGTAGTACTACTCACTGCGTTAGTTTTTGTCCAGTGTCGATGCCTCTACCGCTCTCAAAAGTGCGTACACTTTTTATGGGCGAGTTTTTTGGTAGTACAGGGCGGTAGTACCGCCCGTTGCACGGTACTACCGCTTGCTACTTCGCCACAAGCGGTACTAGCGTAGCTGCCTTGGGTTTGGCCTACCCCACTTGCCTGAGCGGTAGTATCGCTCCACCTCGGTAGTACTATCGCTTATCATCGGTAGTACCGCTCCCACGTCAATGGAAATGCAATGGTAAGAAAACAAATTAGGTAGAAAAAGTAAATAAAATAGGGGCTTCTGTTGGATTGGCACGCCAATTTCATTTTTTTAACTAGCTGAGGAAGAATTTGCAAATTAATAAAACTGGGTGGACGGATTTTCCATCTCGAGGGAAAAAGGCTATCATATCCTACTAGACAAATCCCTAATTCACCTTTTGGGGCTTCCACTCTTACATAAAGCTCTTGCCTTGACAATTCAAAATTGGGTGCAGGTTTTTTACCAAAAGTTTATACTCAAAATCATTCCATTCAGAATTCTTTTCTTTCTTAAAGCGTCGGACTTCACTTCTCCCCAATAGAGCTTAGAAGTAAGAATTTTTTGGTTGGTTGTATCCTTAACCATTTCTTTTTGTTTTTGACACGAGGCAGGACAAGCTGTAGAAGGTATTACGAGACAGCGAGAAGCACAAGGTAAAAGACGACGTACTTTATTGCCTGGTCTAGCTTTTATGGAAGCTTTAACGAGCGGTAGTACCGCTCTGTTTCATGCACAAGGGGTGGGTAACGGGCAGAATCCCTTCCCCACTATATAAGGGGGTTCTTCTTCCCTCAGAACCTCACCTTTGCCCCCTAAGCTCCATTGTTGCTCCAAGCTCCATTTTAGCCCGATCTCTCTCCCTTGCCAACAAAACCTGTTGATTTTCTAGGGTTCGGTTGAGAGGGCCTTGACCTACACTTCCACCAAGAGAAATTTGATTCATCCCTTGCGGATCTTGTTACTCTTGGTGTTTGTGTTGGAATTATGCCCTAGAGGCAATAATAAATATAGTTATTATTATAATTCCTGTATCAAGATAATCGTTTATTATCCATGCTATAATTGTATTGAATGAAGACTCATTTACATGTGTGGATACATAGACAAAACACTGTCCCTAGCAAGCCTCTAGTTGGCTAGCTAGTTGATCAAAGATAGTCAGTGTCTTCTGATTATGAACAAGGTGTTGTTGCTTGATAACTGGATCACGTCATTAGGACAATCACGTGATGGACTAGACCCAAACTAATAGACGTAGCATGTTGATCGTGTCATTTTGTTTCTACTGTTTTTCTGCGTGTAAAGTATTTGTTCCTATGACCATGAGATCATATAACTCACTAACACCGGAGGAATACTTTGTGTGTATCAAACTTCGCAACGTAACAGGTGACTATAAAGATGCTCTACAGGTATCTCCGAAGGTGTTCGTTGAGTTAGTATGGATCAAGACTGGGATTTGTCACTCCGTGTGACGGAGAGGTATCTCGGGGCCCACTCGGTAATACAACATCACACACAAGCCTTGCAAGAAATGTGACTTAGTGTAAGTTGCGGGATCTTGTATTACGGAACGAGTAAAGAGACTTGCCGGTAAACGAGATTGAAATAGGTATGCGGATACTGACGATCGAATCTCGGGCAAGTGACATACCGAAGGACAAAGGGAATGACATACGGGATTATATGAATCCTTGGCACTGAGGTTCAAACGATAAGATCTTCGTAGAATATGTAGGATCCAATATGGGCATCCAGGTCCCGCTATTGGATATTGACCGAGGAGTCTCTCGGGTCATGTCTACATAGTTCTCGAACCCGCAGGGTCTGCACACTTAAGGTTCGACGTTGTTTTATGCGTATTTGAGTTATATGGTTGGTTACCGAATGTTGTTCGGAGTCCCGGATGAGATCACGGACGACACGAGGGTTTCCGGAATGGTCCGGAAACGAAGATTGATATATAGGATGACCTCATTTGATTACCGGAAGGTTTTCGGAGTTACCGGGAATGTACCGGGAATGACGAATGGGTTCCGGGAGTTCACCGGGGGGGCAACCCACCCCGGGGAAGCCCATAGGCCTTGGGGGTGGCACACCAGCCCTTAGTGGGCTGGTGGGATAGCCCAAGAAGGCCCTATGCGCCATAGGAAGAAAATCAAAGAGAAAAGAAAAAAAAGGAGGAGGTGGGAAAGGGAAGAAGGACTCCACCCACCAAACCAAGTTGGACTCGGTTTGGGGGGGAGACCTTCCCCCCTTGGCTCGGCCGACCCCCTTGGGGCTCCTTGAGCCCCAAGGCAAGGCTCCCCCTCTTCCCCCTATATATACGGAGGTTTTAGGGTTGATTTGAGACGACTTTTCCACGGCAGCCCGACCACATACCTCCACGGTTTTTCCTCTAGATCGCGTTTCTGCGGAGCTCGGGCGGAGCCCTGCTGAGACAAGATCATCACCAACATCCGGAGCGCCGTCACGCTGCCGGAGAACTCTTCTACCTCTCCGTCTCTCTTGCTGGATCAAGAAGGCCGAGATCATCGTCGAGCTGTACGTGTGCTGAACGCGGAGGTGACGTCCGTTCGGCACTAGATCGTGGGACTGATCGCGGGACGGTTCGTGGGGCGGATCGAGGGACGTGAGGACGTTCCACTACATCAACCGCATTCACTAACGCTTCTGCTGTACGGTCTACAAGGGTACGTAGATCACACATCCCCTCTTGTAGATGGACATCACCATGATAGGTCTTCGTGCGCGTAGGAAAATTTTTGTTTCCCATGTGACGTTCCCCAACAGTTTGAGCACCCTAGACGGTTGAGGTCACCTCGACGCCATATTCCATTGTGGTGAAGCTTCGTGGTCTCGTTGGGAGCCTCCAATTAAGTTGTGGATATTGCCCCAACCTTGTTTGTAAAGGTTCGGTGGTCGCCTTCAAGGGCACTACTTAGTGGAATCACGACACCTCGCATCGTGTGAGGGCATGAGAAGAATACGATGGCCCTAGTGGCATCTTGGGGAGCATTGTGCCTCCACACCGCTCTAAGGAGACACACTTCCCCTCAAAAGGAAGGAACTTCGGAAACACACCCTCGTCTTCATCGGTTCCACTTGTGGTTATTTCTTACCTTTACTTGTATTTACTTATTGCTTCTTATTGTTGTTGTTAGCGTCATATAGGTTGCTCTCTTAGTTGCATATCTAGACAACCTATTTGTCGCTAAAACTTATTTGGTTGAAGTAAAGTTTTAATTTTTATTAGTTGCCTATTCACCCCCCCCCCCCCTCTAGTCAACCATATTGATCCTTTCAGTTAGTATCAGAACCTCGTCTCTTTATTAAGGGTTTCACCACCCAAAGATTATGGTTGACGACGGGGAAGGGGGTTTTGAGGTGCCCGAGGGAGCTGTTGCAAACTCGGTCGCCCGAGAGGAATTAAATGAGATCATGTCCACATTTAAATCCTCAGCGACTATCAAAGTCAAAAGCATGCTTAAGTATTTCCTTGATATGTACAAACCTCCTTCCGATCCGTTGTTGATTGCTAATTCCTCAATGATGAATTCGCTGGGCCATTCCGAAAAGGAAATTGCTTGTAGTGAAAAGGATAAATCGCCTCAAGGAACAAGTGGAGCTAATGCCTTTCCCTATGTCCCTCCTCCCTTGGACTATGGCGGACCAGTCCACTCTCCGCATATTGTTAATCCAGGTCCTCCACCAAAGCTTGTTAAGAATGATTTTGCTAATTGGATTTTTCGTATCAAGTCTCATTTGAACCACACCACAAGACAACTTTGGTGAATTATTGAGCAAGGATACTACCCGCATGATCCAAGAAATATCACGCCAAGAGAAGAGGTCAACAATCAGCTCAACCACTCTGCGTTGTTCATTCTTCAAGCAGTTGTTTTTGTGGAAGACCTTCCTCACTTACATCCCTTCACTCGTGCCAAAGATTGTTGGGAGCACATCATCTCCATGTACAAGGGAAGCTCTATCGTTCAACGGTCCAACTATGAAGTGGTTCTTGATGAAGCCAATGAATTTGCTATGATCGAGGATGAGGACCCTCATGAACTATATCGAAGAGTCACAACTCTAGTTGTTGATCTTCAGGATCATGGAAGCAAAGATGTGGATGACACTTATATTAAGCACAAGTTTCTCAAAGGCATCATGCCTTTCAACAAGTCCATGTCCTCTGTCATTCATCAAAGGCCAGGCTTTCATTCCATGTCCTCAAGTAATGTGTTGGATGAGTTTATTGCCATGAACATTCCGAACAAGACCGCTGACAATGCTCTAGTCCGAGTTCAACGGTCAAGGAAAGACTCTCCCAACCTTGCTTTGAAGGCCAAGGCTGTTGTGGAGGAAGATGAGGAAGACGAAGAAAAATCTTGTCATGAAGACACCAAGTATGCTTACCACGAGCACATGGGTCTTGCATCAAGGAAGTTTTGGGGCGACAAGAATAACTCAAGGCCCAACTTCTCCAAGAACAACTCAAGCGGGTCTAAGGGAAAGCAACGCGTGAGAACTTGCTACAATTGTGGCGATGTGAGTCATTTTGTGGCAGATTGTCCCTATGAGCACAGGGAAGACAATGGTGGCAAGCTCATTCACAAAGACAAGACTAAGTCATTACCAAACAAGAACAATTTCCCCAAGAAAATGCCCCCTAAGGTGTTGGTGGCTCAAGAAGAGTGCCTCTCCGATGATGATGATGATGAAGATACAAGAAGTGAAGTTACGGGAATGGCCACGGTGGCCATTGCATCTTCTTGTCCAAGAAAGGTGTCTCTCTTCAAGGCCCCCAACGAGAACTGTGTTGCCAAGTGCCTGATGGCCAAGGCATCCGACAAGGTAACATCTTTCGCGCAAACTTCCAATATCAATGCTACCATTTCTGCTATCATGGTGAGCGGAGATGAAAAGGAATAGGTAGAGGAGGAGGAAAACTCCTTTGATAACTTCATGAGAAATCTCAAGGGTAAACCCAAGAGGCATGTTTTTACTCTCTTGGAACAACTCGGTGAGGCTAATGACCTTATTGAAAATCGGTAATACCATCTCTATGCTATAAGGTCATAGTCGCGACTATGCCGATGAGATTGCGGATCTTTCCATTGCTCTTGAAAAATAGCAAGACGCCGTTTGATTCTTGAGGAGTCACCTAACGATCACCTTGCTAAGTTAAAGAAAGGTCTTGATCATGCTCTTGTTCTCACCAGTGTGCTTCAATACGAAAAGAGTACACTTGGGCTTGATCATGTTAGACTCAAGAAAGAGCCGGCAACACTTTACAAGGCTCACAAGGCCTTGAAGAGTGCTCATGGTTCTTTGAAAGAGTCTCATGCTCAACTCGAGGTAAAACTCGCTAAGTAAATAGCCACTTTATCTCCTTTTGTTTTAGTTGATAATGTCCATGCTACTAACCCCTGTTGTGAGCATGCACATCTTGTGGAGGAGAACTCCAAATTAAAAGAACATCTCGAGAAAGGCCTTGTGACATGCATCCAAGGTGAAAAGTATCTTAATAACCTTCTGAGCAGTCAAAAGGAAGTGGTTGCAAAGGAAGGAGTTGGGTTTGCACCCAAATCCAAGAAGAAGAACAAGAACAAGAAGACCAAGCAACCTCCCCAACTTATATAAACCTTTGTTAAATCTGGGAAGGGTATTCATGGGAAGAAAAAGCACCAAACTCTGGGTGGTAATGCAATGAAGCACATTACCCCTCTACGCAACACAGCTGGCGACTTTAACACCTTTTATGTCTTGTACCGTGACGCTGATGGGAATTTTTTTACTAAGTTTGTTGATTCTTACGATGAGTGCATTGCATAGTCTATTTGGGTTCCTAAGACCCTTGTGACTAACATAAGAGGACCCATAAAAGAATGGGTACCTAAATCCACGCAATGATCCTATGCACGAGTTTCCTTCCGGTGGGGTGTCTTTGTTTCTTGACAGTGGAGCAACAAATCATATGACCGAAAGCAAAGACTTGGTGGTGGACGTTCATCCCGATCCATCCATTGCCACCCAAGTATCCTTTGATGATGATGCGATTTCAAAGGTATTGAGTCTCGGAAAGGTGGTAATTTCTTTGGAACTTACCATTGAAAAGGTTATGCTTGTTCAGACCCTCGCATATAACTTCTTTGGCATTGACACTGTGTCCCTTTTGTGGAGCAAGACTCTTAAAGTGGTCTTCGTTGGGCAAGTCGAGAACACTCTCTGTGTGATTAACTTTTTGGAGCGACCCACTAAGACCGTGACTTGCCTAATGGCTAAAGTTGATGAGGGGTGGCTTTGGCATCGTCGGCTAGCCCACGTCAATATGAGATCCTTGCAAAGTCTCCTCGAAGGGGATCACATTCTTGGATTAACAAATGTGAGTTTTGCCAAAGATCGTGCTTGCAGTGCCTGTATTGAAGGAAAGCTCCATGAGTCAGCTTATCGCTACATGACTACCATATACTTGAAGAGGATCTTGGAGCTCCTTCAGATGGATCTCTTTGGTCCTCCATCTTATGATAGCCTTGGGGGAAGAAAGTATTGCTTGGTGATTGTGGATGATTACTCAAGATATACTTGGGTGTACTTTTTCAAGAGAAAAGGTGAGACTCAACAAACTGTCATCGACATCGCCAATGAAGCTCAACGTCAACATGATGCAAAGATACTAATGATTAGAAGTGACAATGGCATCGAGTTCAAGAACTAAACCCTAAATGAATTTCTGAGTGATGAAGGGGTCAAGCATCAATACTCTCCTCCTTACACACCTCAACAAAATGGTGTGGTAGAAAGAAAGAACCGGACATTGATGGATGTGGCCAGAACAATGATGGCAGAGTTTAAATCTCCTTATAACTTTTGGGCCGAAGCCATCAACACTGCATGACATGCATCCAATCGGCTCTACCTTCGCAAAGGCTTGAACAAGACTCCATATGAAATTCTTACAGGCAACAAGCCCAACCTCAAGTACTTCCGGCTGTTTGGCTGTAAGTGTTTCATTCTTAATAAAGGTGCTCATTTGTCTAAATTTGAACCTAGATCTCAAGAGGGCATATTTGTTGGTTATGCTACAAACTCTCACGCTTACCATGTCCTCAACAAGTCCTCGGGACTCATTGAGGAGACGTGTAACATGGAGTTTGACAAGAATAATGGCTCCCAAGTGGAGCAAAGTGGTCTTTGCGATGTAGGTGATGAAATTTCTCCCCAAGCCATAAGAAGAATGGGTGTGGGATACTTCCTACCCATTGAGGAACCCCTTGTGGCTGAAGGAGAAGGACAATGTTCCACTCATGTGGAACCATCATCGACGCAAGACCCACACGCTTTCGAAGAACGCTCTGAAGGCCCTCATCCCCGTGCTCCAGATCAAGGCGAAGATCAACCTCGAGATGGTCCTCCACCAAATGATGTCCTTGATTCTACTCACTCTGCAGATGCTCGAGATCAAGAGGAAGCTCAAGATCAAGACCAAGCTCAAGATCAAGAGCAAGCCCTAGGAAAAAATCAAGCTCAAGATCAAGGGAAAACTCAAAAAGACAGTAAAAGTCTCAAACAGGCTTCTCAGTCCACCCCCTCAAGAGATTCAAATTCAAGAAAGACGCGCTGACAAAACTGCCAAAACACTCAAAAATCTTTCTCATGTGCTGGAAAATATCTACGGCGTCTTACAAAGAGGGGTAACCACACGTCTTCAATTATGAAACTTTAGTGCGCATCATGCGTTTGTTTCTTGCATTGAACCACTAAAGGTACAAGAGGCTCTCGAAGACATGGATTGGGTCAAAGCCATGCATGAAGAACTCAATAACTTTGAGCGCAACAAAGTGTGGTGTCTAGTGCCAAGGCCAAAGGAGAACCACAATGTCATTGGGACAAAGTGGATCTTTAAGAACAAGCAAGATGCGTACAATGTCGTCACTCAGAACAAGGCAAGATTGGTAGCACAAGACTACTCCCAAGTCGAGAGTATCGACTACGGTGAAACCTTTGCTCCTATCGCTCGCCTTGAATCTATTCGCATGCTGCTTGCTTTTGCTTCTCATCATATCTTCAAGTTATACCAAATGGATGTGAATAATGCATTTCTTAATGGTCCCCTTAAGGAGTTGGTTTATGTCAAGCAACCCTCCGGGTTCGAGGACCCCAAGTTCCATATTCATGTGTATGTTCTCGATAAGGCACTCTATGGCCTTAAACAATCCCCACGTGTGTGGTATGAACATGTTACCGAGATGTTACATGACCGTGGATCTGAAGTTGGGAAATTGACCCCACTCTTTTTACTAAGAAGGTCAAGGGGAACTTGTTCATATGCCATATATATGTAGATGATATTATATTTGGTTCTCCCAAAAAATCTTTTAATGAAGAATTTGCTGCACTCATGACCAAAAAGTTTGAGATGTCTATGATGGGAGAGTTAAAGTTTTTCCTTGGATTCAAAGTCAAGCAATGAATTCAAGGAACCTTCATCAATCAACCTAAATACACTCAAGACATGCTCAAAAGGTTCCAGATGGATGATCTTAAACATGCCAAGGCTAACACTCCCATGCCTCTCAGCTGCCATCTTGACCTTGATCCCAATGGTAAAGTTGTGGATCAAAAGGTATATCGCTCTTTGATCGGATCTCTGCTTTACCTTTGTGCATCTAGACCAGATATTATATTAAGTGTGGGAATTTGTGCATGATTTCAATCCGCACCTAAGGAAAGTCACTATGTGGCGGTCAAGCGAATCTTTCGATGCTTGGCTCATACCCCAAATTTTGGCTTATGGTATCCCAAAGGGGCTTCATTTGATCTCACGGGCTATTCGGATTCGGATTTGGCGGGAGATCGTGTGGATAGGAAGTCAAATTTCGGAGGTTGCCAATTTCTTGGACACTCTTTGGTAAGTTGGTCTTCCAAGAAACAAAATTATGTTTCTCTCTCGTCCACCGAGGCTGAATATGTAGCTACCGCAAGTTGTTGTGCTCAGTTTCTCTGGATGAGGCAAACTTTAAAGAATTATGGTGTCACTTGTGAAAAAGTGCCTCTTTACTGTGATAACATTAGTGCCATCTCTATATCCAATAACCCGGTTCAACATTGCAAGACAAAGCATATCAGTATTTGTCACCACTTCATCCGGGAGCATATCAAGCGTAGGGAGATTGATCTCATTTATCTCAACACTAACGAACAACTTGCAAATATCTTCACCAAGCAGTTGAATGAAGCAAGATTTCATGAGTTAAGGCATGAGCTAAATATCATTTATTTGAGCAATGTGGATTGACACTAGGCACACCCTACCACTTTCATCATAGTATCGTGTCTCTATGTAGGCATGGATTTAGGGGGAGAGTTGTTCTCTCAATGAACTCTCCCTCCCCCTATTATGCATAAAATGATTCTGCCGTTCACTTTAGTCATCTTCGATGACACTTGTGCTTCAACGACCAGTTATGATCTTCGGCCCATGATGACAAGGTGATGGATATACTTCTCGCCCCTTGTTGGTTACCCCAAGTGGAAGGTGGAGATGTAGTCAGCAGCAGATTTGCCTTACACGGAGACTGTAAGGTTTATCGAACCAAGAGGACTCCTAGGCTCAACAAGTAGGTGTCTTCCACCCTGGCGCTAGCAGAAGAGGTGGACCTGCACACACACAACAAATAACTTTGCTCCCAACGAGTACACAGAGGTTGTCAATCTCTCCGGCCTTGTAGTTTACAAAGGATCAAAACACAAGCGGGAAGGTAATAGTGATTATAACGGAAAAGTAAATGAAAGCGGTAAATTGTGGAGGTGTAAACAATGATGGTGATATGGACCAGAGTCACATGATATTCACTAGTGATGTCTCTCTCCCAAAAGTCGATAAACAACTATGCTTGGGTAAACAAATCACAGTTGGGCAATTGACAGAATTATGATTGCACCGTAATGCTAATTATGCTACTTGATAGTTAGAGGTTCAATAGTAATGGGCAGTACGCCAACAGAAGTAGACCTTTTATTCATCAGCATCTACTTGTTAACCATCCACCTTGAGATATCTATCCAGAACATCTCTCCGGTATTAAGTTGCGACCCCACCCAAAATGTAAACTCAAAGCAACAGACAACTGCATTAACGAACTATGCGTAAGGTAAACAATCCTTGCAACCTGGTCACGAGCACCGTTGTTTTCTCCCTGGTGGCACGAAGCACGTCCCCTAGTCTCATGTTTCTGTTAATCAAGCTAGACATCGAGGGGCATGAACCCACAATCATGCATAACGCTCCCTCTTGGAGTTACAATCTACTACTTGGCCAAAGCAATAAATAGCAACGGAGAACATGCATCAATCACTAAGGAACATAATATAAAAGGATAATCAAATATGTAACTCATAACAATCTGAATATAATCTCATAATCCAACGGATCCCAACAAACCGAGAATAGCAATAGCAAGAGAATTACATAGATGCCTTGATCATGTAGGGAAGCTCACAAGGACTAACCATTGAAGCACAAGATTGGAGAGAATACATCACATAGCTACTTGTCACGGACTCATGGTCCAAGGAGGACTACTCACGGAACGCCCGGTAAGCATCCATGGTGGTGGAAAATCTCCCGGTGGTCAATCCTCCCTCCGGCAGGGTGCCGAGAAGATGTCTCCTGACGCTCCCGATCTCGGAAGCGCTGCGGCGGAGGAACGATGGAGGAATTCGCGATTCCAGAAAGTCTGCGAGGGTTTCCTCTCGGGACTCGAAATATAGGCCAAAGAAGGGCACCGGAGGAGGTGGGACCCATCCAGGCGACCTCCTGGCACGGCCTAGGGCCTGGCTACGCCAGCAGGCCGCGTGGGAGGCCCATGGCCCCCTTTTGTCCTTCCTTCGGTGATCCGGAAGCTTCTGTTTTGCTGATTTTTATATATTTTTCTGCATTTTTTCGGGCTTCGGAAAATTGGGTAAAAGCCCCTTCAAAATAGACATCGGCACACAGAAACTGGCACTGGGTGCACTGAGTTAGTAGGTTAGTCCAAATATGTGTAAAATGATATAAAAGTGTAGCAAAACATATAACAATGTCACCCAAAAGATCATGGAACAAGCAGAAATTATAGATACGTTTGGGACGTATCAACATCCCCAAGCTTAATTTTTGCTCGACCTCGAGTAGATAAATGATAACACAATAATTTCTGTGGTGGCATGCTAACACACATATAAGAACTTCAAAGTAAATCAAGTGAGATATGCAATTCAAGTCAAGACAATAACAAGCAAGAGTCTATATCTAGTATTGAGTTTAGCAAAGTAAGAACATAAAGGTGCAAGAGCTCTCGTTGTCCATGACTCAAATGTCTCCAAATGGTGTTTGCGTGCAAGAAGTGGGAGATGAGTTGAGATCATAAAATATATTTTTAATTGAGAACTCAATCTACTAAACCTCACATTTAGTCTCCTTCGGAATCTTATTTTGACTCATCCCCAGACCACTAGTGAGACGCAAGTCAAAATGATACTCTCCCTTTCGACTTTGAGCACTCATGCAATGGATGAGCGTAAGCAAGATATGTTGGCACTTAGGATGGCAAATAGAATAATGATGTTGGGACCCCATCCTAAGCCATAAGAATCCACCTGACGAGAAGGACGGCCAGGCATCTGTAAATAGAGAGTAATGCAAAAGCATTAGAGCTCAGAATGCAAAATTGGGCAGCATAACGGCTATAAATGCTCAAAAACAAATTTTGAGACAACCCAAAATCGAATAGCGTAACCACTCAACTATCAAGTTCAACTCTCTGATCATCAAACTTACTTCCTTTTTCCTAGGAATGAAAGAAACCCAAATATCTCTTGACCCGTAGTCCTATAATCTACCGATCAGAAACACGAGCCTAGAAGAAGATGAGTAACCTAGTCCTTAATTCCCGCAGAAAAGACGAGGATGACCAGAATAGAATAACTTGAGAAGAGAACAAGAGTCTTACGTTCCCTTCGACAAACAATTACCTTATATATAACTAAAGCAATTCTAGACTCAACTTTGACCACTTTGGCTTAGTAGTCCTACAGTCAGTCAGGCTGTGATACCAACGCTGTCGGGACCCCGATCCTAAGCCATAGGAATCCAGCCTGTAACACGTCACATCCCTTTGTGGTCTGACGCACGGTTAACCCCACGGTTGCAGCCTAACCTTAGCTGGGACCGTTTGCGCCTTTTGACTCACGTATGCAATTGTGTCGCTAGCATTCCAATGTCAAAGAACCAGGATCGACAAGTCTAGTCATAAACCAAAGTGGCAGTACCGCACAAGGACAGGCATACATGACCCAACAAAGCAGGTGGCGGTCACCAGCGAGTATAGACGAGTCATAGCAAGCTCAAAGGACTCCATTACATCGCGTGACATTTCCCCAAAGGGGACAGACACAGCAGCTAAGAAGGACACATGCCGGTCAACCAATGTATCCGGAGCAGTAGCGAACTACCATGGCTCGTTGGATCACAAAGGGGCATTTCCCTGTAAGGAGTGCTACTAAAGTTCACGGCTAGGTAATCGAACCCCATACATATCAAGTACAACACACGTACGCATGGCATAGCGATATGTATAGATACATCGATGGCATCACAACATAACCATAAACATACAAGCTTTATTTAAGAGGATCGGAAGAGCCTCACACATAATATTACACAGTAAGGTCTCACGACCCATAATAGCAGTCATTCAGTTATAAGCCAGCGGAAGTGTTTAAAACTGTCTGAGTACACACAGGTGAAACTAGAGGGCACATGGCATGACTATACTACAGACCCAACCTAGGGCCGGATCGTAGCTGGGACACCAGCTACTCGTCATCGTCGACGTCTATGAAGAACCCTCCATTAGGGTCATTAGCAACCTCTGCAACATTTATTAAGCAAACATGAGTACGGAGGTACTCAGCAAGACTTTAGGATAACTAACTACTCATGCAATGTATCAATAAGGTATTGTGGGGTTTCATGCGGAAAGCGAGCATTTGACTTGTGGCTAGACAACTTGCATTTTTAAATAATTTTGACAACTTGATTTCTCGCACTCGAGTCCACTAACACCACAACAATACTCCATCGTGGAATCATTCCGTCTCCATACGGAAATGCCGTCCACGACACTCACGCTTATCTTGACAATTTTATGAGTAGCCATTTAAGTTATCTATGAACAACATATGTCTCCAAGTAGTCCATATCCGCGGATGTGTCTATTCGAATAGATCATAATCCTGCAGGGGTGTACTTCGTCACACACGCTCTCGCCACTTATCGCCATGTGCACGTCATGCACCTCGGCAACCTTCAAGCGGAAGCCCAGCGAGGGAGTCGGCCACGATAGTTAACCACACTAGTACCTAGTCCAGGTTTATCGCCTATCTGAGAGTAACCCGTACGGAAGTCCGGCCGAGGTTTCCGTCACGGCCCCAAACGATGTGCGCAGGGTTCCCAAGCCCACCATCTGGGTGCCACTTGGTACACCGTGCCACTGCCTACCGCATCACATCCCACCTCTCAGGTCAGCACCATGCACGGCCTCCAGCATGACTATAAACACCAGAAACTACTTGCAACTCCTGGACCGAGTACTAAGCGATTAATAAGTCGAGCGGGGTCATATTTCAGGGCCCAGCATGTGGTAGTATCTCGTCTTGGATTACATACACGGAACTCAGTTCCTAAGGACGGTTCCAATGAAACAACCCGCCATGTACTCCTACACAGCCTTTCACCGGTACCTTTACCAAATCAGGTTCAACACACAACCTTTGCTTACCGAACACATTCTCACAATTCTGTTCATCTCCCAGATGACAGACCATACACAACTCTAAGCATAGCATGCATAGCAGGATAAGGCACATCATGGCTCAAGCAACTACCAGGTATGCTAGGTTGCAAGGTTCAGCTATTTACTGTGACAAGGATATGTCATGCAAAGAAAGTGGGTTCAACTAACGTGGCAAAAGCATTTGAAGCATTTGATCCTAATGCAATAAGTAAGTGCAGGAGCAAGAACATGGGATTAACGGGATGATCAAAAATGGTTGCGTGCCTTGTTGCTCAAAGGAGTGACAATATCCGTCAGACGGATATTCGGTGGAATCCGGGGGAGCGGAGCCTACCAAAAGGAATGACAACAACCAATATCAAACATATGCAATCAAGATGATGCATGAGAATGCAAGATGGTAAACTATTATTGCTAACATGTATTAGGTTTGAAGTTGATTTGAATCAAATTCAAATACCACTTCAAACGAGGTATTCTCGGATACCATTTTTAATTGATTCGACCTTATGCTCAGATCAACTTGCTTTTAACATGCATGGGATGACATGTTAGGTTGCTGGTTTGTAATTAGGACAGTGTTTGATCATGTCATTTATAGTGAAATTTAAATATTTTCCAAATTCCATCTACAAAGTATTTATAAGAATTAACTTATTCCTTAATCTACACATTTGGGTTCTGTAACATTTTCAAACATGTTTGAAAATGACATATTCAGATTCCTTGAATTTTTCTGATACTTTTTCATATATAAATTATTTTCATTGGAGTTACAGATTAATTTCTATGAATTTTAGAACTTTTGGCATTTTTCTGGAATTCTTTTAAATCCAGAAATGCATTTACTGCATCAGCCATACGTCAGCATGACCTCAGCAGGTCAAAGGCGCCAGCCCAGGTCAAACCTGGCGGCTGTGCCCCACATGTAAGTGGCTCTGGGTTACTGACTTTGTTTCTGATTTAAATTTTACTAATTAAACGCGAGGGGCCTCATGTCAGTGCCCCATTAGGTTAGCTAGACACGGAGGTTAGCGCCAATGACGGCCATGTCATCCTGCCGGAGAGCTGCCGGCGATGATCACATCCGACGGCAGCACCTCGCCGGAATCGGCAAACGGCGACGGTTGGACGCGCGGAGACCACCAGGAGGTAGCTCGCGTTGGGCCGCATCCATTCCCGTAGGTTTGAGGGCGAGGGGGTCGCCGGAGACGACAGGAGCAGCGACGGAGCGGCGGCCCGTGCTCGGCAAGATGGGGTCGAGGCCAGGGATGCGAGGGGGAAGAATTGGGGGTGGCTACGGTTTCCCTGGGAGCTCCCTGAGCATGCTGATGTGCTCAGCAGCGACGCTCGGGGGGGGGGCGCTAGCCACGGGGCGCCATGGCCGGCGGCAGGAGCTCGGGCTCCATGGCGGGAGGGGGCTAGAGGAAGGGGGGCTCGACGGAAAGAGGGGGGAAAGGAAGAAGAGCTCACGGCGGATCCAGGGAGATAGGCGGCTGGCTCGAGGACGACCTGTGGCCGGCGGATCGACGTCGGCTTCCGGCGGCCTTCGGTGGTGTTGGCGTGGGGAGACAGACGAGAGACAGAGATCCGGGGAAAGGAATGAGGAGGAGGGTATTGGAACAGCTCTCCCGAGCTTATCCTAGCCACCAGGTCGGCGGGGAGGCCACGCAGGCAGGAGGCGTGGCGCCCCTGGCCATGCGCCGTGGCGAGCTTCTCCTCTGCCTTCTGGCACGAGGAAGAAGTCGCCTAAGCCCCTCGTGGGCTGGGCCAGGCGACAGGTAGTTTTTTTCTCTTTTTTCTGTTTTGTTTCTGTTTTGCTATTTCATTGATTTACTATTTATTTTAGCTCCCAAATAGTTTGTAAAAACTATTTTGAACACCCCAGAATATTTGTTGGAATATTTCCAACCATTCCTAAAGTTTTCAATATTTTTGAAAGCTTAAAGTTTCTGATTTCAAATTTAAAACTTGAAACCAGTAGCTTTTGCATTTATTTAAAATGATTAGAGTATAAAATAAATGGTTTCCTTTATTGCTTATTTGTTTCCAAGAATTAACAGAAAGATTGAACTTTTCTTGAGGCCATTTTGGGTTCATTGATTTTAACTAGTTTGGAATTTCCTTTAATTTGAGAAGTGGCTAGGGTTTGTTGAATTTTTCTTCACCACTTACTTTGTTCTTGTTGAAATTTTCCTAGATGCAATGCAAAGAAAACATGAGCACAAAGCTAACTTGATTAAGGTGTCAGGGATGTGACAACTCACCCCCACTCAAAAGAATCTCGTCCCGAGATTTAGAAGTCGTCGGAAATAACGCACGATACTCAAGTCGGAGACGATCCTCTCTTTCCCAAGTTGCCTCCTTTTCAGAATGATTTGACCATTGAACTTTAAGAAACTTAAGGTTTCGACGTCGAGTGGTACGCTCAGCTTGATCAAGAATACGCACGGGGTATTCTCGGTACGAAAGGTTATCTTGGAGATCAAGTGTTTCGTGGTCCACTTCACGGATAGGATCCGAAAAGCAACGCCTGAGTTGCGAGACGTGGAAGACATCATGAACCTTGGAAAGATGTGGAGGAAGTTCCAACTGGTAGGCAACTTCTCCTCGTTTGGCAAGAATGCGAAAAGGACCAATGTAACGAGGAGCCAACTTGCCCTTCATACCGAATCGATGGGTACCCTTCAAAGGTGTAACCCGAAGGTAAGCCTTCTCGTCAACTTCAAAGGTCACAGCCTTATGATGACGATCATATTGGCTCTTTTGACGAGACTGGGCTGTTTTCAACTTCTCATGAATAATGTGAACCTGCTCTTCTGCATCCTGGATCATATCCGGGCCAAAGAGTTGCCTCTCTCCGGTTTCTGACCAATTAAGAGGTGTTTGACATCTTCGTCCATAGAGAACTTCAAAAGGAGCTTTGCCCAAGCTTGATTGATAACTATTGTTATAAGTGAATTCAGTGAATGGAAGGCACTTCTCCCAATTCATACCGAACGATATAACACAAGCTCGGAGCATATCTTCCAGGATTTGATTCACTCTTTCTACTTGACCACTTGATTGAGGATGGAAAGCAGTGCTAAAAGATAAGTGAGTCCCCATGGCATTCTGAAAACTTTCCCAGAAGCGAGAAGTAAAGATACTCCCACGGTCCGAGTTAATCTCCAAGGGTACACCATGAAGAGACACTATTCGAGAGATATATAACTCTGCTAGCTGGCTAGCTGTTATACTCTCACGAACGGGAAGAAAATGAGCCACTTTGGAAAGACGGTCAATGACCACAAAGATAGCGTTATTTCTTTTGTTGGTCTTGGGAAATCCGGTAATGAAATCCATACTAACTTTATCCCATTTCCATTCAGGAATAGCTAGAGGTTGAAGGGTGCCAGCAGGCCTTTGATGTTCTGCCTTAACTCGACGACAAACGTCGCAGTTAGCAACGAACTCAGCAATTTCTCTCTTCATCCTAGTCCACCAGAACCTGTGGCGTAGATCCTGATACATCTTGGTACTACCGGGATGAATGGTGAGAGGAGAATCATGGGCCTCCTTAAGGATTAACTGCCTTAGATGTGGGTTCTTAGGAACCACTAGACGATTCTGGAAGAACACAACACCTTGATCGTTCATGGAAAATTCTTTAGCGTTTTCGCTGAAAATATTCTCCTTGATCCGTGATATACCCTTGTCACGCTTTTGGCCAGCTATAATTTGATCCTTAAGGGTAGGCTTCGCCACCAGGGTAGAAAGGAATCCTTGAGGAACAATATGAAGATTCAACTTCCGAAAATCCTCATAGAGATGTGGTTGAGCTTGTTGTAGCATCAAATTGTTACAATAAGATTTACGACTTAGTGCATCAGCCATAACATTGGCCTTCCCCGGGGAGTAAGTTATCCCTAAGTCGTAATCCGAGATCAACTCAACCCACCGTCTTTGCCTGAGATTCAAATCCGGCTGGGTGAAGATATATTTCAGACTTTGGTGATCAGTGAATATTTCGCAACGATTACCCAGAAGGTAATGTCGCCAGGTTTTTAGTGCATGGACCACAGCTGCAAGCTCAAGGTCATGTGTGGGATAATTATCCTCATGTGGACGCAACTGTCGAGATGCGTATGCGATCACATGACGATCTTGCATGAGAATGCAACCTAATCCTTGTCGCGAGGCGTCGCAATAGATAACAAAGTCCTTAGAAAATTCTGGTGGTAGCAACACAGGTGCGAAAGTCAGGCGTCTTTTCAGTTCCTGAAAACTATGCTCACACTGTGGTGTCCACTCTAACTTTTTATCCTTCTTGAGGAGTTCAGTTAAAGGCTTTGCAACCTTGGAGAAATTCTTGACAAAGCGGCGACAATAGCTCGCTAGACCAAGAAAACTCCTAACTTGCTTAACCGATTCAGGTTGAGTCCAATCAAGGACAGCTTGAACTCTCTCGGGATTGACAGCAATACCCTTACCAGAGATTACGTGACCTAGATAGGTCACTTCTGGTAACCAAAATTCACATTTTGAAAACTTGGCATAAAGGCGATGCTCTCGAAGTTTCATCAATACCAGCCTTAGATGCTCGGCATGTTCTTGTTCGTTCTTCGAGTAGATGAGAATATCATCGAGGTATACCACGACGAATTTATCCAAATACTCCATGAAGATTGAATTCATCAAACGGGAGAAGGTGGCTGGGGCATTGGTTAAACCGAAGGACATGACGGTGTACTCGTATTGGCCATAACGAGTAACAAAAGCCGTTTTTGGAATGTCCCCGTTCTTGATCTTGATTTGATGGTATCCCAACCTCAAATCCATTTTGGAGAAGACTGAGGACCCAGCGAGTTGATCGTACAGGTCGACGATCCTGGGGAGCGGATACTTGTTTTTTATGGTGACCAGATTAACTGGTCGGTAATCTACAACCATCCGATCCATTCCGTCTTTCTTCTAGACGAAGAGGACGGGGCAAGCCCAAGGAGAAGAGCTAGGACGAATGAACCCTTTATTCAAGGCCTCATCTAGTTGCTTCTTAAGTTCGGCTAGCTCCAGGGGTGCCATCTTATATGGTCTTCTGGCTATTGGGACAGTTCCCGGAACAAGATCTATCACAAACTCTACATCTCTCTCAGGTGGAATTCCTGGCAGTTCCTCTGGAAAAACATCCGGGAAGTCACGGACTACCGGAATGTCTTCAAGTTCCGGAAGAGGGTTGGCATTTAGGGAATAAAGTTGGCATTTGGCAACTCGAGTAGAGACATTTACTATCTCACCCGAGGGATGGGTAAGCTGGACATTTCTAGAATGAGTATCAATCTTGGCATAGTGAGCTGACATCCAGTCCATACCCAAGATGATATTAATATCCGAATATTTCAAGGCTATCAATGAGGCTAGAAAAACTAGCCTGTCTACTAGAATTTCATTGCCATAGGTTATCCTAGAGGTTTGCCATTTAGTACCAGGAGTTTGGACAACCAATGGAATTGGCATATCACAAAAAGACATGTTATGCAACTGTGCATAACTTTCTGAAATGAAGGAATGAGAAGACCCAGTGTCAAAGAGAACAGACGCTGGGTGATGATTGACAAGAAGCGTACCCAGTATGACGTCGGGATCCTGTGCAGCTTCTTCTGCTGAGACATAGTTCACACGGCCACGTGCAGGAGTTGGCTTCACATAGTCAGCTTTGCCCGACTTGCCTTGCCCGACGGACTTTCCGGGTTGCTTGGCACCCACATTTTGAGGACACTCATGGGAATAGTGCCCTGGTTCTCCACACTTGTAGCATATCACTTGGTTGGCACGTGGTGCAGCATTGCTAGCTGGACCACCATAGGTTTTTGCTGGAGGGTTGGGCTGATTCGTCTGAGGCGCCATGTAGGATGGCCTCGGAGTGTATCTTGGCGGCAGGGAACTGTTCGGAACCCACAGCCTGCATTTTGGGAACGCGGAACCAGAAGACGAGCCAAAGTCACGGGAGTGCTTCCTTGTGGCTTCAAAATCAGAATGACCAGTCTCGGCACTGATCGCCTTGTTGACCAGGGCTTGAAAGCTTGCACACTCGTGGAGGCACAGATCACGACGAAGCTCAGGGCTTAGACCCTTACGGAATCTTGCTTGCTTCTTGGCGTCAGTAGATACCTCCTCTGTTGCATAGCGGGCGAGGTTACCGAACTCGCGGCTATAGGCATCCACGGTCAACTTGCCTGAGTGAAGGCACAGAACTCCTCTCTCTTTCTGTCCATCAGGCCTTGTGGAATATGGTGCAGACGAAAAGCCGCACTGAAGTCTGCCCATGTGGCTGCTGGTTCAGCGAGACGCATAGCTTCAAAGTTCTCCCACCATAGATTGGCACGTCCTTCTAGGAAATACGCCGCAAAGGTCACCTTGTCGGCCTCAGAAACATTCGCAGAGCGAATCTTGCGTGCGATGCTGCACAGCCAGTCATCAGCGTCGAGGGGATCGACAGAATGATGAAACTTTGGAGGATTCAGCTTCACAAAGTCGTTGAGGGACACTGCAGCATTCCTAGGTTGACGAGCCGTATTCTGCTCAATACGCTCTAACAGCCGGTTGGTCTCCCTTTTGTTTCTCTCTGCCTCAAGCATAACTTCCGCCAGAGAGGGCGGGTCAGGCAGGTCTTCCTGCGACGCTTGACTACCCTCGCCTTGCTCATGAGCAGGGGCACGGTTCAACCTGGTGAACACCATCCTGACAAACAAACTCACAGCTTAGACCAATATCATATCAATACTAGCTATGGATTAAGAATGTACTGAACACACGGAATGCGGAAATGAATATCCGAAGAGCATGGTAACAAGCAACTGCTATATATACACCATGGTTCATACACACCCTTACATAGTTCAGTACAACCTTAACCGAAGAGCAAACTACTGAAATTATGAAACTACTCATCAGAGGCTTACAAGCTTCCTATACATTATTCATCTAGGCCTCCGGAATTCATTTCACATCACAGGCATACTTCACAAGTCACGCAGGACTGTGAACGTACGGCTACTACCATACTATCCTTCCGCTCACAGCTCAGGCATCCGCATAGAACATCTCATAGAGATTACCTCCATGACCTGGAAGCTCAACCTGCAGATCAGGAAACACTCTAGCCTGAGATCCCTGGGATCCATAAGGACACGGATGTGGCCTTGGTCCCCTGACTGGTGGTAAGAGGGGTCCCCGAAGAGGGGTGACTCCTCCAATAGCTGGCCAGTCAACGTGGGCCGGAAGATGGGTCCTAACAGAGTTCAGCATCTCCATATCTCCGTACCCTGTCTAGACTACCGGTGCCAGCTGCGTCAAAGTCGTCCACAGACGGGCACGGGTAGCATAAAGCTCCATGCGGAGAGCACGAGCATCCATGTCTCTGTTCTCTAGCATCTCAACAGTGGACTGCAGAAGTGGATCCTCCATAGAAGAATCAAAATAGACTCCGCTGAGGTATCCCTCTTCACCAGGCTGAGAGGCCGGAACATAGCAGAATTCTGAATTCTGCAGCAGTGCATGACTCGCCCTCATAATGGTCATCATTGAATAGGCAGCATCTTGTACTGCCATGTCAACAGTGACTCCCAACCCGTAGGACCAATGGATTGGCTCCTCAGCTCCAGGGTAGTCTGGAAATACCCTAACAGTGCAGATATACTGGCTCTGGTTGAAGTCTCGGTACTGTTCCTCCACTGTGTACTCGGGGTACCAGCGGTAACCGCACACCGACATCACCCTGACCAGCATGGCCGTATGACCCGACACATCAATGCACCTGGTCAGACGTACCACCTGACGAGAAGGACGGCCAGGCATCTGTAAATAGAGAATAATGCAAAAGCATTAGAGCTCCGAATGCAAAATTGGGCAGCATAACGGCTGTAAATGCTCAAAAACAAATTTTGAGACAACCCAAAATCGAATAGCGTAACCACTCAACTATCAAGTTCAACTCTCTGATCATCAAACTTACTTCCTTTTTCCTAGGAATGAAAGAAACCCAAATATCTCTTGACCCGTAGTCCTATAATCTACCGATCAGAAACACGAGCCTAGAAGAAGATGAGTAACCTAGTCCTTAATTCCCGCAGAAAAGACGAGGATGACCAGAATAGAATAACTTGAGAAGAGAACAAGAGTCTTACGTTCCCTTCCACAAACAATTCCCTTATATATAACTAAAGAAATTCTAGACTCAACTTCGACCAGTTTCGCTTAGTAGTCCTACAGTCAGTCAGGCTCTGATACCAACACTGTCGGGACCCCGATCCTAAGCCATAGGAATCCAGCCTGTAACACGTCGCATCCCTTTGCGGTCTCACGCACGGTTAACCCCACGGCTGCAGCCTTACCTTAGCTGGGACCGTTTGCGCCTTTTGACTCACGTATGCAATTGTGTCGCTAGCATTCCAATGTCAAAGAACCCGGATCGACAAGTCTAGTCATAAACCAAAGTGGCAGTACCGCACAAGGACAGGCATACATGACCAAACAAAGCAGGTGTCGGTCACCAACGAGTGTAGACGAGTCGTAGCAAGCTACAAGGACTCCATTACATCGTGTGACATTTCCCCAAAGGGGACAGACACAGCAGCTAAGAAGGACACATGCTGGTCAACCAATGTATCCGAAGCAGTAGCGAGCTACCATGGCTCGTTGGATCACAAAGGGGCATTTCCCTGTAAGGAGTGCTACTAAAGTTCACGGCTAGGTAATCGAACCCCATACATATCAAGTACAACACACGTACGCATGGCATACCGATATGTATAGATACATCGATGGCATCACAACATAACCATAAACATACAAGCTTTATTTAAGAGGATCGGAAGAGCCTCACACATAATATTACACAGTAAGGTCTCACGACCCATAATAGCAGTCATTCAGTTACAAGCCAGCAGAAGTGTTTAAAACTGTCTGAGTACAGACAGGTGAAACTAGAGGGCACATGGCCTGACTATACTACAGACCCAACCTAGGGCCGGATCGTAGCTGGGACACCAGCTACTCGTCGTCGTCGATGTCTATGAAGAACCCTCCATTAGGGTCATTAGCAACCTCTGCAACATTCATTAAGCAAACATGAGTACAGAGGTACTCAGCAAGACTTTAGGATAACTAACTACTCATGCAATGTATCAATAAGGTATTGTGGGGTTTCATGCGGAAAGCGAGCATTTGACTCGTGGCTAGACAACTTGCATTTTTAAATAATTTTGACAACTTGATTTCTCGCACTCGAGTCCACTAACACCACAACAATACTCCATCATGGAATCATTCCGTCTCCATACGGAAATGTCGTCCACGACACTCACGCTTATCTTGACAATTTTATGAGTAGCCATTTAAGTTATCTATGAACAACATATGTCTCCAAGTAGTCCATATCCGCGGACGCGGCTATTCGAATAGATCATAACCCTGCAGGGGTGTACTTCGTCACACACGCTCTCGCCACTTATCGCCATGTGCACGTCATGCACCTCGGCAACCTTCAAGCGGAAGCCTAGCGAGGGAGTCGGCCACGACCGTTAACCACACTAGTACCTAGTCCAGGTTTATCGCCTATCTGAGAGTAACCCGTATGGAAGTCCGGCCGAGGTTTCCGTCATGGCCCCAAACGATGTGCGCAGGGTTCCCAAGCCCACCATCCGGGTGCCACTTGGTACACCGTGCCACTGCCTACCGCATCACAGCCCACCTCTCAGGTCACCACCATGCACGGCCTCCAGCATGACTATAAACACCAGAAACTACTTGCAACTCCTGGACCGAGTACTAAGCGATTAATAAGTCGAGCGGGGTCATATTTCAGGGCCCAGCATGTGGTAGTATCTCGTCTTGGATTACATACACGGAACTCAGTTCCTAAGGACGGTTCCAATGAAACAACCCGCCATGTACTCCTACACAGCCTTTCACCGGTACCTTTACCAAATCGGGTTCAACACACAACCTTTGCTTACCGAACACATTCTCACAATTCTGTTCATCTCCCAGATGACAGACCATACACAACTCTAAGCATAGCATGCATAGCAGGATAAGGCACATCATGGCTCAAGCAACTACCAGGTATGCTAGGTTGCAAGGTTCAGCTATTTACTGTGACAAGGATAGGTCATGCAAAGAAAGTGGGTTCAACTAACGTGGCAAAAGCATTTGAAGCATTTGATCCTAATGCAATAAGTAAGTGCAGGAGCAACAACATGGGATTTATCGGGATGATCAAAAATGGTTGCTTGCCTTGTTGCTCAGAGGAGTGACAATATCCGTCAGACGGATATTCGGTGGAATCCGGGGGACCGAAGCCTACCGAAAGGAATGACAACAACCAATATCAAACATATGCCATCAAGATGATGCATGAGCATGGCATGAGAATGCAAGATGGTAAACTATTATAGCTAACATGTATTAGGTTTGAAGTTGATTTGAATCAAATTCAAATACCACTTCAAACGAGGTATTCTCGGATACCATTTTTAATTGATTCGACCTGATGCTCAGATCAACTTGCTTTTAACATGCATGGGATGACATGTTAGGTTGCTGGTTTGTAATTAGGACAGTGTTTGATCATGTCATTTATAGTGAAATTTAAATATTTTCCAAATTCCATCTACAAAGTATTTATAAGAATTAACTTATTCATTAATCTACATGTTTGGGTTCTTTACATTTTCAAACATGTTTGAAAATGACATATTCAGATTCCTTGAATTTTTCTGATACTTTTTCGTATATAAATTATTTCCATTGGAGTTACAGATTAATTTCTATGAATTGTAGAAGTTTTAGCATTTTTTTGGAATTCTTTTAAATCCACAAATGCATTTACTGCATCAGCCATACGTCAGCATGACCTCAGCAGGTCAAAGGCGCCAGCCCAGGTCAAACCTGGCGGCTGGGCCCCACATGTAAGTGGCTCTGGGTTACTGACTTTGTTTCTGATTTAAATTTTACTAATTAAACGCGTGGGGCCTCATGTCAGTGCCTCATTAGGTTAGCTAGACAGGGAGGTTAGCGCTAATGACGGCCACGTCATCCTGCCGGAGAGCTGCCGGCGACGACCACATCCGACGGCAGCACCTCGCCGGAATCGGCAAACGACGACGGTTGGACGCGCGGAGACCACCAGGAGGTAGCTCGCGTTGGCCCGCATCCGTTCCCGTAGGTTTGAGGGCGAGGGGGTCGCCGGAGACGACAGGAGCAGTGACGAAGCGGCGGCCCGTGCTCGGCAAGATGGGGTCGAGGCCAGGGATGCGAGGGGGAAGAATTGGGGGTGGCTACGGTTTCCTGGGAGCTCCCTGAGCATGCTGATGTGCTCAGCAGCGACGCTCGGGGGGGCGCTAGCCACGGGGCGCCATGGCCGGCGGCAGGAGCTCGGGCTCCATGGCGGGAGGGGGCTAGAGGAAGGGGGGCTCGACGGAAAGAGGGGGGAAAGGAAGAAGAGCTCACGGCGGATCCAGGGAGATAGGCGGCTGGCTCGAGGACGACCTGTGGCCGACGGATCGACGTCGGCTTCCGGCGGCCTTCGGTGGTGTTGGCGTGGGGAGACAGACGAGAGAGAGAGATCCAGGGAAAGGAATGAGGAGGAGGGGATTGGAACGGCTCTCCCGAGCTTATCCTAGCCACCAGGTCGGCGGGGAGGCCAGGCATGCAGGAGGCGTGTCGCCCCTGGCCATGCGCCGTGGCGAGCTTCTCCTCTACCTTCTGGCAGGAGGAAGAAGACGCCTAAGCCCCTCGTGGGCTGGGCGAGGCGACAGGTAGTTCTTTTCTCTTTTTTCTATTTTGTTTCTGTTTTGCTATTTCATTGATTTAATATTTATTTCAGCTCCCAAATAGTTTGTAAAAACTATTTTGAACACCCCAGAATAGTTGTTGGAATATTTCCAACCATTCCTAATGTTTTCAATATTTTTGAAAGCTTAAAGTTTCTGATTTCAAATTTAAAACTTGAAACCAGTAGCTTTTGCATTTATTTAAAATGATTAGAGTATAAAATAAATGGTTCCTTTATTGCTTATTTGTTTCCAAGAATTAACAGAAAGATTGAACTTTTCTTGAGGCCATTTTGGGTTCATTGATTTTAACTAGTTTGGAATTTCCTTTAATTTGAGAAGTGGCTAGGGTTTGTTGAATTTTTCTTCACCACTTACTTTGTTCTTGTTGAAATTTTCCTAGATGCAATTCAAAGAAAACATGAGCACAAAGCTAACTTGATTAAGGTGTCAGGGATGTGACAAATGATGGGGAAGGAAGACAAAAAGGTGTGAAAGGCTCACATCAATGAGGACAACCATAGGCGAGAGAAAGTCAAATGGTAGATATGATGTGGGGAGTAGGGATTGCCATGTAACGGATGCACATATGAGCTAAGGTAAGCTCTCCAATGTAACTAGTGGGGGTGCATCCAACTTGTTTGCTCATGAAGGCCTAGAGCTCATTTGAGGAGGCTCGTCATTGGAATATGCAGACCAAGTTCTATAGTGTAAGGGTCCCCACATAGTTATGCATGAATGATAATCTCTATGTAGTACCAATATAGCAATGGAGTACAAGTGTGGATCTTTCAAAAGGAATATTAGTGTTTCCCCCTTCTCTCTTTTTTCTTCATTTTTCTCTTTTTTTAATTTTTTTGGTCTCTTTGGCTCTTTCTTTTGTCTCTCATTTGTCCTCTTTGGGATCTTTTGTTTGTCCTCTTTGGGATCTTTTCCTCACTTAAGGGCAACACTCTATATTTTACATGAATAAAAAGAAAAATCATCACACTTTATAAGAAGTACTCAACATAAAGACAAGTGAAAACTATCATGATGTATGCAAATGTATGCCTCTGCCAGTGTAGCAGGATATGCAATGATACTAGCGCATCATGTAGCAATAATTTGGGCAAGGCCCAACTATCATGCAGCTCTATGATCAAGCAAAAGCATGTATGACATGAAGATAAAGTCATGAGATGGTGGATGTTGCATGGCAATGTATCTCGGAAAGGCTATGGAAATGCCTTAATAGGTAGGTATGGTGGCTGTTTTGAGGAAAGATATAATGAGGCTTATGTATGACAGAGCGTATCATGTCATGGGTTTGGATGCACCGGCGGAGTTTGCACCAACTCTCAGTGTGAGAAAGGGCGATGCAGGGTACCGAAGAGGCTAGCAAAATATGGATGGTGGAAGTGCCAACAATCGAATACTCACATTAGTTCGAAGAACTCATACACTTATTATTGGTAACTCCCTGTCTAGTTAGGAAATTCACAAAGAGACACGTACCCCGAGGAGGAGTGTTTGGGGGTTTGGTTATCCTTGCGCATCCTCGACTCATGGTAACGTGAGGGTACTCTATATATTGCAACCCCTCCAAAGGTTAGCGATTAATTTAATAGCTAGAGTCCTCAACTAATTTTAGTTTCTGAAAACCACACAGATTTCCCAAAATACGACACCTATAACTAATAGGCTCAAGATCTTGGCACCAATAGTCCAAACATTACTCAAATCAAGACCTCAAAACTGTTGCAAGTTACTACTATACTTAAATAGCAACCTCAATTACCTACTCATGCAAGGCACACAACTCAGTGCAACAAGCCAACTCTCTAAACAAGATAAGAATGATAACTCAAGAGAGTTCCAGAAACAACCTAAATAATAGCTCTTAAAAAGATAAGCATGAAAACTAAGAGCTAAGCATGACAGTAGCTACGAAAAGATGAAGAACACACAGAAAGGATAACCATGGAAACCTATGTTGTGTTCTAGAGTGGAATGGAGCGTGTGTCTGTGCCAAACAAGGTAGGCTAGGTTCTGACTTGTTATGAACAGCAAGAAAAACTAAAACAAACTAAAAAACAAAGAACGAGACGCTCCAAGCATAGCACATATCATATGAACTGATAAAAATATAGAATGGAGATGGACGAACTGATGATTGTTGATAGAGAAGGGGATACACGGGGGCATCCCCAAGCTTAGACGCTTGAGTCTCCTTTGAATATTTCCTGGGGTGCATGGGGCCATCCCCAAGCTTGAGCATTTGAAACTCATGTATCTTCTTTCATCATCTCTCCCATCGCATACTTGAAAACTCCCTTCATAAGAAACTCATCATAAGTTGATTAGAGTGGTTAGTTCCCTTAATAAAATAATTCATTACCTGCTGGAAATAAAGATTTTCATGAAAAGCTACTACTTCTTATGAATGCCAAAAGGTTTTTTGCAAATAAAAAGCAAGCTTAGGATTTGCAAAACAATGAAAACGCAAATGGCAGAATCTATGAAAAACAGAACAGTAGGTAGTAAATAATTTGTTCGGGGCACTTCTGCAACTCAAATGAAAAAACTCAGAACAGATGCCAGAAAGGCAATTATATAGAGCATGCTGTAAAAACAATTCAGATCAAAAATATGATCTGGTGATTCTTGGCGAATTTTTCCGTCAAGCAGACATAATCTGTTTCTGGAGAGCATGCCACAATTTTTGAACTAACTTGCACTCGGAGGCTCTAACTTGACACAAAGCTTAAAAATAAAGATACAATGATGTTCACTAGTGATGTCTCTCTCCCAAACAATGATGGTGATATGGACCGGAGTCACATGATGTTCACTAGTGATGTCACTCTCCCAAAAGACGATAAACAACTATGCTGGGTAAACAAATCACAGTTGGGAAATTGACAGAATTATGATCGCACCGCAATGCTAATTATGCTACTTGATAGTTAGAGGTTCAATAGTAACCGGCAGTACGCCAAGACTAGTAGACTGTTTATTCATCAGCATCTACTTACTAATCATCCACCTTGAGATATCTATCAAGAACATCTCTTCGGTATTAAGTTGCGAGCCCCACCCAAAGTGAAAACTCAAAGCAACGGACAACTGCATTAACGAACTATGCGTAAGGTAAACAATCCTTGAAACCGTGGTCACAAGCACCGTTGTTTTCTCCCTGGTGGCAACAAGCACATCCCCTAGTCTCATGTTTCTGTCACTCAAACTAGACATCGAGGGGCATGAACCCACAATCATGCATAATGCTCCCTCTTGGAGTTACAATCTACTACTTGGCCAAAGCAATAAATAGCAACGGAGAACATGCATGAATCACTAAGAACATAATATAAAAGGATAATCAAATGTATAACTCATAACAATCTGAACATAATCTCATAATCCATCGGATCCCAACAAACCGAGCATTGCAATAGCAAGAGACTTACATAGATGCCTTGATCATGTAGGGCAGCTCACAAGGACTAACCATTGAAGCACAAGATTGGAGAGAAGACATCACATAGCTACTAGTCATGGACTCATGGTCCAAGGCGAACTACTCAAGGCACGTCCGGGAAGCGTCCATGGCGGTGGAGAAGCTCCCGGAGGTCAATCCTCCCTCCGGCAGGGTGCCGGAAGAGGTCTCGTGACGCTCCCGATCTCGGAAATGCTGCGGCGGAGGAACGATGGAGAAATTCGTGATTCTAGAAAGTCTGTGAGGGTGTCCTCTCGGGACTCTAAATATAGTCCAAAGAAGGGCACCGGGGGAGGTGGGACCCACCCAAGCGACCTCCTGGCGCGGCCTTGGGGCAGGCCGCCTGGGAGGCCCCTGGCCCCCTCTGGCCCTCCTTCGGTGAACCGGAAGCTTCTGTTTCGTTGATTTTATATATATTTTGCTGGATTTTTTCGGGCTTCGGAAAATTGGGTAAAAGGTCGTACAAAATAGACATCCGCAGACAGAAACTGGCACTTCGTGCACTTAGTTAGTAGGCTAGTCCAAATATGTGTAAAATGATATAAAAGTGTACCAAAACGTATAACAATGTCACCCAAAAGATCATGGAACAAGCAGAAATTATAGATACTTTTGGGACGTATCAGCCCAAGGTTAAAATCTTCGCGGTGCCATACCTACCAACTCAAACATATGTGGCTTCGGCCACCGCCCACGTGGCATTTGTCTCACGGGAACTTCTCATGTTTGTCTCGTTCTCTCCAAGTTATTTTCTCTACGTTTCCTTTTATTTTGGACTAAACCTACCAAGTTGGCATGGCCACCTATATTTTTGCATCCAAAATTGCTTTCTCAAAAGTTTCTGGACGAATTTAGGGCCTTCTGGAGCGGTAGTACCGCTGCTCCCGAGGTACTACCGATGATAAGAGGTAGTACCGCCCGACGCAGCGGTACTACCACTTCGATTCTCCCACGGGGGGTTATGGGGTCGGGCAGGGGATGTTTTCTCTCCCCTTTACCATTCTTCCCCACTCCTCCTCGTGGGTGTCTCTCTCCAGGCGACCCCAAGGCTCTGGTGGCCATCCTGGATCTCCGTTTTCGGCCAACCATTCACGATTCCAACTGGAGGGATCGTTCTCCACCCTCTCCTCTTGCGATGGATATATGTATTGTCCCCGTTCTTCTCCTCCTCTTGGTCTCTTTTTCAGATCTAGGTCTTGGACAATATGTGATGTATCTAGGTCTTTTTGGTTCCGATTTGCGGCATGTGAGGGGAGTGGTTGATAGCTGCAGTTCCGAGATGTTGATCTTTTAGCAATTTTGTGGACAAGGCACCCCCGGTAGTATCGGATGTAACCTGTGGGGGTTTCCATCCCACGGTTTCAGTCCTAAGCGATACTACTGCTCATTAGCGGTAGTACCGCCCTGGACTGGTCTTTTCCCTCTTTTTCTACTTGATCATCGTTTTTTCTCGACTTTCGTTATGTTCTCATCGGTGCTCTCTCGTGCTTTCGTCTAGATGTGTTTTTGATCTCAGGAGGTGGCAGCTCGGCTGCTCAGGAACGAAGGGCGAATTCCAAGTGTGGCAGCACAAAGAGGTATCGTTGTGTTGAGGATGACAACTCCAGCCAACCACCGGAGGATGTTCCTGTTGTGCAAGTCCGTCAGTCCGCGTCCCAATCCAAAGAGGAGTGCCCTGCTGTCAGGCCACCGAAGTCCCAATCCATGGCTCGTCTGTCCGCTAAGGAATTTTGGATGTCCCGCAAGCTGGACCCCTATGTGGATCCTTAGGAGCCTTCAATGCTCAACCGTCCCTTTTGGACCCGGAAGCAACTGTCCATCTACAATGACGTTATGAAGACGAGGGAGAACATGTATGTTCCTCATGTCAAGTCTATTGATATTGATCATATGTAGCGCAATGAAAGGTATTTCAGGACTGCTCTCTCCCTGTGTGAGAAGTTGGGCATCTTTATATTATGCAGTTCAACAAAGACTTTGATCCTGAGCTGATTGCGGTGTTCTTTGCCACGGTTCACGTGGGTACGGATGAGGACCGAACTCTTAAATGGATGACCAATGGTAGGCTGCTTTCTGCTCCCTGGAAATCATTCATGGATCTTCTCCACATTGCGGACGAAGGTCTTGAGACCCCTCAGGGGTTCCGCCCTCATCATGAGTATGTTGCTACCCACAAGCAAGCCATGTACAAGTATAGCACTAAGAAGATCTCCTCTACTAGAGGCAAGTCCACTTGTGTGCTGGAGCCCTTCTTAGATATCATGCACCGCATCTTTCGCGTCGCTTTGTTTCCTTGGTGGGCAATCTTGATATGGTCCACTCCTATCTGGTTGACATGCTTCTATTCTGTGGGCAGCACAAGTTCAAGAGCTAGGTTGGATATCTCTCACGTTATGTGGTCTGAACTCGCTCTGTGGTGTGTGAGCGTAAGTGCCCCATCTATGGCCCCTTGTTGATGCATCTGATTGAGCAGACTTGGGCAGTCTCCTTTCCTAGTCAGTTGTTCGAAGCTGGGGACTTCGTTATTCATAAGGTTGTGCAGCTCAGGCAGAAGGACAAGTGGGCTACTCACCGTATCCCTGAAGAAGATGTGTGTAGTGACATGGATGAAGATTCTGCTGATACGAGGTTGGTGAGGACTTTGTGGCTGACGAGGACACTAATGTCCCTGCGGATCATGCTGCGCACACCACTGGAGAACCTTCTTGGGCCCAGAAGCTCAAGGAGAAAATGAAGAAGCTCTTCATATGCAGGCTAAGGGTCACTACCGGGCTCATGCAGCCAAAAAGGTGGCTATCAGTCGTCACAAGGCTCTTGGGATGAAGGTTGGCTTGACTATTGAGAGTGGTTCTCGGGATTTGCTCACTGATGAGGACACCTGGATTGCTCGCCACTGCCCATGGGATTGTGATGCTAAGTTACCTGGCTCTCCTTCTCCCTCTAGCACCGTTCAGCACAGCTCTGAGTCTGTTGAACCCTGATGCGTCCTCTCTACCCTTTTTCGCGTCTTGCTGCCAAAGGGGGAGAATGGTGGAATTTGCGTATCCCACGTGTTCTTTCATTGCTCCTCTTTTCATTCGTGGTCTCGTTTATCTTTTGCTTTTCTTTGAAGACTGAGTTGTGTGGTGTGGAACTTGTTGGTTTGCGTTTTTAATGTGTGTGAGACTCGTGTGAGACTATGTCATATGGTGTGAGACATATGCTACCTTAGCTTTATCTTATGTCTTTAATTTCGTGAGATGCTTAAATTATGCCCTTATGATCTTGCTCACTTCACTTCTTGCGGTTATATTCTCTCAGTTGTCACTTATTTGCAAGTAGTGCATGTCTATAAAATATAGGGGGTATTGATCCTAGTGTGTGCACTTTGCATTCCAAAAGCATACTTAAATAGTGCACATACCTAGGGGGATCCTCCCTATATTCTGTAGAATGTGGGGTTGCATTCTATCTCAAGTTTATCCTCTATGCAAATCCCGTGTTGTCATCAATCCACCAAAAAGGGGGAGATTGTAAGGGCATATTTCTACCCCTGTAATTTTGGTGATTGATGACGACACTTTTGCAGACTAATCATGTGCAATAAGTCTTTCAGGTATTTCCTAGGTTTGCACAAAGACGATTCTTGCCCCTCGGTGTGTTGATGAGAAGATGGTTTTCACTCTTACGCTTCGTTGTCGGTGGACTTGGGTCATAGGAAAAGTCTGGATGGAATCATCACGTACACTACTCCCTCACCCCTTTTTCCTCTTCGATGGAGCTTTCTCTATCCTGCCTAACATGTCGTCCATTGTGCAAGCGGTAGTATTGCTCACCAGAGCGGTACTACCGCTTATCATCGGTAGTAGCGCCCTGCGGGCGATAGTACCGCTCAGTGTGGTAGTTTTTGTCCAGTGCCGCTGCCTGTACCGCTCTCAAAAGTGCGTACACTTTTTATGGGCGAGTTTTGCGGTAGTGCAGGGCGGTAGTACCGCCTGTTGCACGGTACTACCGCTTGCTACTACGGCCACCAGCGGTACTAGCGTAGCTGCCTCGGGTTTGGCCTGCCCCTCTTGCCTGAGCGGTAGTACCACTCCACCTAGGCAGTACTACAGCTTATCATCGATAGTACCGCTCCCAGGAGCGGTAGTACCGCTCTGTTTCGTGCACTTGGGGGTGGGTAACGGGCAGAATCCCTTCCCCACTATATAAGGGGGTTCTTCTTCCCTGAGAACCTCACCTTTGCCCCCTAAGCTCCATTGTTGCTCCAAGCTCCATTTTAGCCCGATCTCTCTCCCTAGCCAACAAAACTTGTTGATTTTCTAGGGTTCGGTTGAGAGGGCCTTGATCTACACTTTCACCAAGAGAAATTCGATTCATCCCTTGCGGATCTTGTTACTCTTGGGTGTTTGAGCACCCTAGACGGTTGAGGTCACATCGACGCCATATTCCATTGTGTTGAAGCTCCGTGGTCTCGTTGGGAGCCTCCAATTAAGTTGTGGAGATTGCCCCAACCTTGTTTGTAAAGGTTCGGTCGCCGCCTTCAAGGGCACCACTTAGTGGAATCACGGCACCTCACGTCGTGTGAGGGTGTGAGGAGAATACGGTGGCCCTAGTGGCATCTTGGGGAGCATTGTGCCTCCACACCGCTCTAACGAAGACGTACTTCCCCTCAAAGGGAAGGAACTTCCGAAACACATCCTCGTCTTCACCGGTTCCACTTGTGGTTATTTCTTACCTTTACTTGTATTTACTTATTGCTTCTTATTGTTGTTGTTAGCGTCATATAGGTTGCTCTCTTAGTTGCATATCTAGACAACCTCTTGGCGTGTAGGGGGAAAGAAGTTGTGCAGGACCATGGTGACGACCAGAAGGCCCGGCCGCGGGGGAAGACCTACTCGAAGAAGGAGGACAGGCGGGACGCGACGTCGATCGCCTTGCTTGAACAGGTGGAGGGCATGATAAGCAAGAAGGACTTGAGGGAGGAGAAGCACCGGCAAGAAAAGGAAGAGCAAATGCACGCCTTCACGGAAATCCAAAGGAGGAGGCTCGAGATGGACGCGGAGAAGCAAACCAAGATGCTTGAGTTGGACGAGGCGAAGCAAGCCAAGATGCTCAAGATCGAGGCCACCAATGCCAGGACCAAGGCAAAAGAAGTGGCCCTCGCAAGCTTGAAGACGAGCGCGGAGATCATGAAGGTTGATCTGAACACCGTGTCGTCGAGAAAGAGGCTATAGTTCGAGAAGATGCGGGCCGAAATGCTCAAGTTCGACCAGTTGTGATTTGCGACGAAGATCACGAAACCTATTTTATATGCCGTCAAGTGTACTGGCATGACCACTGGCCGCTATGGCGTGGTCGAATATCCACCCCTTTTGGCATGCTGGCATGTATGCCGGTCGTTGACAAGTGTGCCAGCATAAATTGTGTGGTGGTTTATGTAGGCTGACAATGTATGCCGACCGCTGGCATGTTGCCGGCATGAATTCTTGAACGTTGGCATGCTGGCCTAGTTTATGTAATGTGCAGACATAAAATGAGGTCGCCCGGGACACACGACCGACCCAAAAAGAATCTTGAACGTTGGCATGCTGGCCTAGTTTATGTAATGTGCAGACATAAAATGAGGTCGCCCGGGACACACGACCGACCCAAAAAGAAAAGCGGGCAGACACGGAGCGGGCATTAATTCTTGAACGTTGGCATGCTGGCCTAGTTTATGTAATGTGCAGACATAAAATGAGGTCGCCCGGGACACACGACCGACCCAAAAAGAAAAGCGGGCAAACACGGAGCGGGCATGAATTCTTGAACGTTGGCATGCTGGCCTAGTTTATGTAATGTGCAGACATAAAATGAGGTCGCCCAGGACACACGACCGACCCAAAAAGAAAAGCGGGCAGACACGGAGCGGGCGACCGACCCAGACGGATAAAAAGCGGACAAAACCGCTGTGTGTTTGGGTCGGTCGGTTGGAGTTGCTCTAATATAATCCACTTAGGAATTCTAGTCTCACGTGTTTTAATTCTATTTAGAAAGTGACTAGCAGCAGCAGATGGCTACAAATGCTGTTAACATCTTCTACTACAAATGAGAGGAAATATCGTAAGAGCATGTAGTACAAAAGTAGGATCATTGCCCCTTGTAGAAGAGGGGGAGACACAAGCACACAAAAATACTACCTGGAATAAAATTGTGCTAACGCAACTACAACACGTGAAAACAATGGTGAAAATAAAAAACAAGAATTAAAGTTGCAGCACAAATGAAGATGATCAACTGTACAAATAAAAGTCGTTTCTTCCTCTTGGACCCTCCGGAATCGGGACCCACTACCAATCATCGCACCCATCTAAACATGACAATCATTCATCACGGATCAATCCATCCAACAAAGAAAATAAAATAAACAGACAAAAAAATACCACCAAAAATAACAAGGCCTAAGGACTAGCAAGAAGTGTTGTTCTTGCATTGGCTTGCTTCAGTTCAGTTGCTTTCCTAGCTCCCATCGTCCATCTCTCCAATCTTCTTTCGTGAGCAGTGAGCAGTGAGCAGTCCAATGATGGCCTCAGCCAGCCAATCCAAGGTTTCGATTCTAGCCCTATGGGAAGCAGTGACCCACTAGCACGATTGCGATATGATCATGGTGGATTCAGAGTTTTTTATCATGCGAGCTTACTGTGAGCTGTTGTTGCCATGCCCTTCCTCTTCTCCGCCGCTGTCGTCGTCGTCGTCGCCGTCCTCTTCTTCGCCTTCGTTGCCACCGCCGCTGCCGTCACGCTGCTGCTCCATTTCCTGTTGCTGGTGTTCCTGCTGCTGCTCCGTACCTCCTCCGCCCCCACCGCTGCGGTCGTAAGCATTGAGCCCAGCAAGCATGCCGATGTTGGTGTCGGGCATGCCGCTCATCGCGCCCACGCTGCTGGGGTAGTTCACCCTTGTTGACATGAACTGCAGCGGCGCCTGCACGGTGCTGCTCCCCCCGCCGCCGCCGCCGAAAGACCACATAGGCTGCTCGGTCGGCCGAGCCGCGGCAGCCTGGCTCGCCGACACAGGCAGCATCCAAAACGCGCCTCCAGGCGCCGCGCTATTCGGCGCCACGGCCCACATTGCGGCGGGCGGCGCCGCCTGCTGCTCGCGCGCCTTGGGCGCGTTAGGATCTTGCCGCTCGTCGTCCTCCTTGAACAGGTCCTCTCGGTACCGCTTCCTCATGAATGAGCCGGGACTATTTGCGTCCTGGGGCGGCTCCTGCGGCGGCGGGAGCAGGTGGTGGTAACCCAGCATGGTGGACATATCGTGCTGCGGGTGGTGGTGGGGGTGGGGGTGGAGCGCGAGGGCGGGGAATGGCGCGGGGCGGCTGGTGCCGGATGCCGCGCGACTGATGTTGAGGGAGGAGAAGTTGGCCGGGATGGTGCCGGTGCCGGTGGCGGCGAGGATGGCTGGCTCCGCCTGCTGCAGCAGCCACTCGATGGTCTCGCCGTCGGACTTGTGGCCGAGCTCCCGCGTGAGCTGGAACACCCTAGCCGCGCACAGAGCCGGCATCCGTATCCTCCTTCCGCGGCCATCCACCTTGGTGTGCCGGTCCTTGGATGGCCGCTTGGCCAGCGTGCCGGCCGACGGAGTCACTGGCGCGACCGCCTTCTTCTCAGCCGAGGACGCCGGGGCCTGGTCGGTGACGACGGGGGTTATGGCGAGCGACCCAATGAACTGCTGTGGCTGGGGCTGCTGTTGCACGTTGTTGGGCTCCGCTGGGCCAGCGTAGTAGAATGGGTGGTGCGGATGGTGGTCACCCCCGCCGCCACGGCTTCCGCTCGTGCCGCCGGCGCTTCCCCCGCCGCTGTTGCTGCTCGACGGCGCTCCGCCCCCGCCCCCGCTTCCACCCCCGCCGCTGCCGCCGCCATGGTCCATGCGCTTCCCCAAGAACCCTCCCTCCCTTCCTCCCGGGAAGGAAGAAATGAAAAAGGAAGGCGGCTCCTTTGGCCTGCCCGGTGGTCCGCGCGCACGCGCTCGGGTAGTCACCGGAGTTAGGGTTGAAGAGGGAGAGGAGCACGTGCCGGGCACGCACGGTGGGGCGGGGTGGTGGCCGGGTGGGGTTGGGAGGAGGCACAGGGGAGCGGGGGCGGAGGAGGGGAGAGAAGGATGGAGACAGACAGACAGACAGGGAAGGGGTGGGGGTGGGGGGAGAGGGGTGGGGTGGGGTTTCCCCTTGGGTATTGTTTAGGGCCCTTTTCTATGATTCTATAAAACCCTAGAGAAGATATTGGGGACTCATGTCTCCTTTCCTTTTCCACATTCCCATTTTTTTTCTGGGGGGGGGGAGTTTCCACTTTTGTTGCCCCATAGTTTGATTATTTGTTTGCATTTATTCGTAAATGGTAGATGCCTGATTATTTTCCATGAATGAGAAAATTACAGACATAGCAGATACAAAATAGAAACATTCCTTTCGACAACGTAAGCTTTGTACATGTTCGACAAAGATAGTAAAAGAAAATAAGACTACGTCGAAGTCATCCTCCGTCGATAATTGTCGTGCCCTAAATAAAAAGTATGTTCCACTGCATATAGCCAAATAAAATGTGCTTATTTGAGAATGGCAGTCAAACACGCGGATAATGTGCGGCCGTTCAAATTCATCAATACTTTGCTTATTTAAGAATGGTAGTCAAACATGCGGATAATATGCGGCCGTTCAAATTCATCGATACTTTACCTATTTAGTTCTCGACACCGTACTACAATGTCCTGAAATTTAGGGCCTGCTTGGTTTTGTATGAATGTTTTTACATAGAAATAGGAAAGCACGTGATTGAAGTATGCACAAATAAATCCTTAGGAAAATTCAATTCTACGAACAAATGATCACCATAGAAGAAAAATAATCCTGGTGATTCGAATCATTCAAAAATCCTCTGAATTGAAGGAAGATCAAAATATGGTCATAAACCTGTACTCCGTGGTGGTACGTTGGGATTTGTGAGAGCAGGGTGATGGTGGTGCCACCTTTTCCCTCCCTTTTTTCGTTTGCTCCTTTGTACAGTACTAGTCTTTTCTAATGATTTGGATTTGGAGGGAAAGTTGGTCCAAAGTGGACGGGGAGAGGGCGTGGGGCCTCGCTGGGAGTGACGGACGGATGGATGTACACAAAGAGCGAGCGGCCTCCACTGCCTTTTCCTCTTTGCGCCAAGCGCAGCAAAATGCCTCGGAAAGTCCCACGCACATGTGCACCCAAAATTTCGAAATCTTCTTTTACCGTGTTTCTTTTGGGGCCAAAGACCTCACCTACGTGTAACTTTGACGAATTTAAGCACGTACAACTCCTGATGTGTTCGTGTGCATCTTGCGTAGGAGGCTATTCGTATGAAATTCGAGGGAAAAGTTGGTGGAATATGGAACGCAGCAACCGAACAACCATTAATTTCTGGCGTGCTTTTCACATGGGGCTGGACTGGATGCATCGGTGGAGTGGTGTGTTTTCTGGTGTGAAACAAGGGGGGATGTGGAGCCATGGGAGACACTGCAGGTGGAGGGTGTCAGAGTGGGGAGCATCAATGCTGCTCGGACAGCTCATCCCAACACCACCAGCGCCTCACTCTCTCTCTCTCCCTCCACAAATTAGCTGTCAAAAACAATCCCCCCAACCCAATCCAAGTGAGCGTACCTAAACTATGCCGTGATAGAAAAGCAGATCGCAAAGAATGTCTTTTATCTGCTCACAACATGGCAAAATTTAAAAAGCATGGAGAATAAACATATGTTGAAAAATCAAATGATGCGGCGAGTAAACAAGCAGGGCGCAAGGGTGGGTGGGTGGGTGGGTGGAAAAGGCGTCTCCTGCAAGTCAACTCAAGCCTGGCCCACACTCTCATTGCATTATTAAAGAATAATACTGTATATACTAATAAACAAACTAGAGCCTTGCAATTCCATATTGGGTCCAAAAAGAAGGGAAACCTCAGCGTTTCATGGTGTCAGCTTGGTGCCTCTGCCATGATTGAAATAAGATGAAGATGGTTAGACAAAAGAAAGAAAAAAGGTGATCGTCCACCCACACCCTTACACCCCTTCGTGGATTATGATGCAACGGCGTCATACAAGGCATGCACTATATACGCGGTGAGACCATCTTCAGAATGTGTATATATTTGAATGTCTATATGTTGATATAGACAATAGTTCATAAAAATTCTCTCATATATGCATTCAATTTTATATCAGGATGTTCATATACACAATGTTTATATTCTCCATGCTATATTTTAATATATCTTGTAACTGCCAATTCAACTACCATTTTAATAATAATTCAAACGATGTATAATTGCAGTGTCCTTAACTGGATTTATATATCTCTAAATAAGTAGCACTACCAACATCTCTAATCACAACATCTCGTCATAAACCATTATCTCCTTTCATTTGCACACAAATGACAAGTATGATATGATAGAGGCATTCAGTAGCAGCAAAAAATTTAGTACTCCAATGTAACAAAATTATCTCTCTCACTTTTATATATCAGCAGTGTGATAGGTATATTTAATGTGCATGTATTTGGTAATTTAAAATTTGTAATCCGTCTTCTATCTTATTTTTAGGAGAGACATTTTGTCATCAGAGTCTTGTATTCAATATATACTCGTCCGTCCTCGAGGCTCAGTAATACATTCATCATATTCCGCATCAATCCATGTTTTCCTTTTAACATGGTATGAGCCTAACCGGTCCAAACCATGGCCGCCACCGCGGCTTCGGCTCCACACCGATCCTAGGGTGGTCGGCCTTCATGACAGCCGACGGGGGCTTCGTCGCCTTTACCTAGGGTTCGTCCGCGGTCGTGTTGTCAGCTGCCTTTTCCTGAGCCCTTGCTTCGGATTTTCTCCTCTCTCGTTGGTCACTTTGATCGATGTTTTATTTTGTTTTTTTCATCTAAGATCGGTTTGCATCGTCCGTCGCCATCGTCGACCATCACGCCTCAAGTACGATATCAGCGTGACCCGGCCTTTACATTTGCTCTCTCACCAGCCGGGAGTACGAAATAGATAGCAATTTACATCTAGCATAATCTGTTGAACAATCTCATTTTACTTATACACAAGAAACAACAAAAGGTTGTGTAAACGCTTAAACCAATAAGCCGATCCTTCATCTATTTCGTCACATGTATTACCTTCATCCTTAAAAGCATGTCTTAAATTATTCTAGATATGAATGTATGTAGACACGTTTTAGTGTTAGATACATACGTAGTTAGACAAATCTAAGACAACCTTTTTGGTATGGAGGGGTAGTATTTTTCATGCACACAGAAACACATGCAGAATTAATATTAATAGACAGCAAGCAACCAATGTAGGAATCCATTATGCAAATCCAAGTGAGTGAACAAAAAACATCCATGTACCGAAAGCAAGTGATGCCAAGTAGAAGCATGCTCGCATGAATTGAGGGAGTGGTATTTTTCATGCACACAGAAAGACATGTAGAATTAGTGTAAATAGATAGCTAGCAACCAATGTAGGAATCCGTTATGGAAATCTAAGTGAGTGAACAAAAAGCATTCATGTACCGAAAACAAGTGATACCAAGAAGAAGCATTCTCGCATGAACCTCAATTCATGCAAAGACCACCGAATTAGGTTATGGACTTTAATTTTTCTAAAGCATCTAACATGACTGCTCTGAAATCTTCTTAATTACGTTACAGTCTACAGTGATCAAATTAGTGTTAAGTTGTACACACTGTAACGTTCTAACGTTGTGTTGTAGTCTCTCCTACTTTGTAGGATCTGAAGTGTTTGTGGCCTGCGTGCCACACTTGTAGGAGCACCTGAGGATATATATTGTTGTACTTGGTAATTGATTGAACCAAGGAAGGAAATATTCAATCCAACTTGGTATCAGCTTCCAGGCTCATTCATGGCCACACCCGACTCTTCTCCCTCCGCCTCCACCGCCACGAGCTCCGCCACTTCATCGGGCTCCTTTTCCTCCCCGACGACGCCTGCTGCGTTCTCGAACTCCTCCTCCTCCGTTGCATCTTCTCCGCCGTTCGTCTTGGGCAACACCTCCTCCCTTCCCGGCGGCTTCACCGCCCCCTCGGGCTCCCAGTTCGCCCCTCTCTTCTCCTTCGGTGCCCTCGTTCTTCCTAATGTCCCTACCCCTACGCCGCGTCTCCCGATCTACAGCGACCACATCACCAATCACATTAAGTTCCTCCTCAACACCGCAGATCACAACTACCACAAATTGAAGACCTTCTTCCTCATGGTTCTTACCTCATTGAGCATCCACCCCCTCCCAATGCAACCGCTGCCTATCTCGAGTTGTACGCTCACGTTGTCCTGTGGATCTACGCCACCCTCTTCGATACGATGTGTGATCACGTCGGCGGCGCCACCACCACCTTCGCTCTCTGGCACAAGATCAAGGACTTCTTCCTTGCCAATCGCGCCGCTCGTTACATGATTCTCAACCGCCAGTATCGCAACCTCAAGCAAGGTGATCTTTCCATCTCTGAATACGCGCGCCGCATGAAACTCCTCACCGATGGCTTGGCTGACATCGATCACGTCGTCACTGAGGTGGATCTCACCACCCAGTTTCTCCATGGCCTCGACAAGCGCCTTGATACCATCCGTGTCGTCCTCGGTGATCAGGGCCTCCCCTTCGACACTGTCCTCTCCAGGGTCACCCTCGCCGAGGAGTCCCAAGAGCAGCGCGCGACCGAGGAGAGCGCATCGGCCTTTGCTGTGACTGGTGGTGGCAGCTCCACCACGGGCGGTCGCGCCGCCAACGATCGGGCCAACGACAGCAACGACGGTGACCTCGGTAGCCGCGGCGCTCCTCATCCACCACCCCTGCCCCCTGGTCGCGGTCGTGGTGACCGCGGTGGCCGTGGCCGTGGCCGCGGCCGTGGCGACAACTCCGGGCGCCACCCGCCCCCTCCTGTAGCGCCTTTCACCGGCTACTTCGCCCCTACGGTATGGCACTGCCGCACCCATGCCCCGGCTGGGTCCCTCCCAATGTTGCTGGCGTGCTTGGACCGCGCCCCGGGTCCCATGGGCAGGCCTACCCCGTGCTCCAGTCGCCCCCAGCTCCATTTTATCCACCTCCACCACCGTCTTTGGAGCACGCCGCCATGCTCAACGCTGCCTACAGCAGCGGCGGCTTCCTTCCCCAGCCTGCGCCCGAGTGGTACGTCGACAGCGGTGCATCCTCTCACGTGACATTCAATCCAGGTAACATTACCAAGTCTAGTTATTCTTTAAAGCATGCTCCTTCTAGCATACTTGTCGGCAATGGGCACCACCTACCTGTCACCGCCTCCGGCCCCACCACCCTCCGCCCTTACGATTTTCGCCTCACTGATATGCTAGTTTCCCCTACTGTCGTCACTAGTCTCATTTCCGTTCATCGTTTTACTAGACACAACTCTTGTTCAATTGAGTTTTACCCTTGTGGTTTTCTTGTGAAGGATCTTCGCACTCGGAGGGTTCTCATGATCTCCGTTAGCCATGGCAATCTCTACCCTTCTTCGGCAATAAACGAGCTTCACCGTCCGCCTTCACCATCTCCACGGCGGATCTGTGGCATCGCCGGCCCGGACATCCCGGAGCGCACTCCTTGTCTACCTTAGCCAAAGATTTTCTTAGCCCATGTAATAAGGCAGCTCACTCCCATTGTAGTGCCTGCCAATTAGGCCGCCAGCCGTGCCTTCCACTCTCATCCTCATTTAGCAAAACTTTTGCACCGTTTGATTTAATACATTGTGACTTGTGGACATCTCCACTTGTAAGCTTTTCTGGCTACCAGTACTATCTTATTGTGCTCGGTGATTTTACTCACTACTCGTGGTCCTTCCCCATGCGCAACAAATCCGACATATCTACCATATTACAATGCTTTTTCACCTTTGTCCACACCCAATACAATGTCGTAATCAAAGCCATGCAATGTGATAATGGTGGTGAATTCATTAACGCGTCTCTTCGCGCCTTCTTCTCCTCCAATGGCATCACCTACCGCTTCTCCTGCCCGCACACTTCTCCTCAAAACGGAAGAACGGAACGCCTCATCCATACCACCAATGATATCGTGCGCATTGTTCTCCTCCAGGCCAACCTCACTCCACCGTTCTGGGTCGAGGCTCTCCACACGTCCACTTACCTCCTCAACCGGCGACCATCTCGTGACATCGCAGACAACACACCATATTATCTACTCCACGGCGTCCATCCATCCTATGATCACATGCGTGTCTTCGGCTGCCTATGTTTCCCCAACACCTCCGCTGCGATGGAGCACAAACTCTCCCCTCGTTCCTCTAAGTTCATTTTCTTAGGCTATCCTCTCGAGCACAAGGGTTACCGATGCTACGACTTGCAAACCCGGCGCGTGATCGTCTCTCGACATGTCATCTTCGACGAACACATCTTTCCCTACACCCCGCTCACACCACTGCCACAGCCTACCCCAGCCACACCGGATCCGCCCCGATCTGCCCCGTATCTCTCGGATCACCCGCCCGCGTCGCCTCTGTACTGGCCCCACCACCCACAATCGCTTGCACCCTCTCCCTCCCCTGAATGCAACCAATCCTCGCCCGGCCCCACCCCTCCTACCCCCGCGCACTACCCAGCCCGGATCCCGTGGCGAATCCGCCTCGCCCGCCGCGCCTAACTCCCCGCCCACTCCTCGCTCGCGATCCACCTCGCCTTCCGCGCCCGTCGGCTCCCCGGATCCCACGCCTGACTCATCCGGGTTTTCGTGGGAATAAACCTGACAGTAGAGGTGTAGGGTATGAATGGAGAGGGCAGAGTCGTAGCTACGGCAAGATTGTACGCAAGATGTATGAGTTCAGGCCCCTCTCTTGGACGTAACAGCCCTACGTCTCAGGTGCTTAGGAGCTCTTGCAGGGTGGTTTTGTGTAATGTAGGGGTGCGAACCCTTGTGCCAGAGGGGAGGGGTGGCTTATATAGAGTGCGCCACCTCTCATCAATACCTCAACATCTAAGGGCTCGATTAATATGAGTTAAAGATATACGTTACTTATAACGTTAGTGGGTAATAAATGCTACTAAAGACCATTGGTGGAACGTGTGTACGTTGGCCGTCGTGTGCGACTTGTAATCTTCAGTACAGACTGGAATCCTTCCGAGTGCATTTGGGTTGTCGAGTGGATGTAAATTTAATCTGAGTGTCTTCGTACTGAGTGACTTTTAGGTATCATTTTCATCCAGTCGGAGTCTTCTGTCTGGCCCTTGGCCTAATAATGAGGTGCCCTTGGGTAGGACATTTAGGTAAGTAATGTGACCCTACCCTAGGTACGTATCTCCATCATTAGCCCCCGAATGGGTCGGGGTTCGAGTGAGGAAGGGGTCGACGTGAGTTCTTGTCGAGTCGTTCTGATCTTGGTCCTTTTCGTGAGATTGACAAAAATTCGGGTCGACTGAAATCTTCATCATTTGCCTTGATCGATTCTGTTCTGAAGTTCGCGCGAGTGGTTTCAGATGCTTGGGCTTACTCCGAGTGACTACTCGGATCTTTTGATATGACTGATCACTGCGACAGGTCCGGATCTTCCGGGATTCGAAATTTCGGTTTCCGCACGTTTCGCGGTGATGATGCAACTGTCAGGCAAGTTGAGCAACGACGCCTCGATTATTGCGCCGTCATCATCGCCACGCGTCACGTCTCCACTGATAGCGGGATACATTGAGATCTGGAGGTCCCACCAGTCGTTGACTCAGTCGGTTGCTTATATAAATGCAACTGTGGCTAGGGTTACGGTTGCGCCTTGATCTTTTCTTGCACTTCTTCCTCCTTAGCCTCGCTAGCCTTGCTCAATCTTCTCCTCGCCGCCACAACCATGACGAAATGCAAGACCTCCAAGCTCGAGCGCGCCAATAAGGGCGGCAAGGCGAAAAAAGCCGGTCGGACCGCATTGCCGCCAGGGTGGATACAGGGGGATTTTCTCCCTTTCAATGTGACGAGGGAAGATGTTTTGGATCTCGTGGAACACTGGATGGTGGCGTAGAAATCATGGAGACTGCCAGAGGGGGAACTTGAACCAGCACCTCGCGAGGGGGAACGGGTCCTCCTCACCACTCATGTCGAGCGAGGTTTTTCTCTTCCTCCACATCCTTTCTCTCGTGGTTTCCTCTTCTATTTCGGAATTCAACTCCATCATCTCCCTCCCAACACTGTCGCATACCTCTCTGCATTCATCAGCTTGTGTGAGTGCTTCTTGGACTGCCCTCCTCATTGGGGTTTGTTCAAGAAAATATTTACTGCTCGGTCTTAGACAGTGAAGAAAGCGAATCCTGGGGACACCCGGACCAACGTTATCCAGTTGTGCGGTGGCCTGGGAATTCAGAAGAGGAATAGGAGTACTTATCCTCCGATGACTCTCCCTGAATCGTTAGGAAGTGGCAGGCGTCATGGTTCTACTGCAATGATATTGCCTCCCCAAACATGTCGACTGGCCTTCCCCCCTTTACCTTAGATCGTCCGACTGCCCCTAGGATATTGACCATATTCGAGGATGAAAAGGTAGAAGTGAAGATGATGGCGGGTGAAGTGATCAACTTGGTCAGAAACGGGCTGACTGGTTTGGATCTGTTGGAGACGTTTCTTAATCGCCGCATCCAACCTCTACAGGCAAGGAACCATGCCATGTGGCATTACACTGGTTCTGAAGACTCCACTCGGTCGCACCCAGAGGAAATCGATGAGGAGACAGTAAGCCAGTGGATAAGAAGCATCATTGGTCCTTGCGACAACCCCGTGGGATCTAGACGAGTCACACCCTATTCTGCTGAGAAAAAACCGCGGAAGCTGGTATGTTGCATCTTTCCGATTGTATTTATGCATTCGTCGAGTGACTTTGTATTCATCCGACTGACTCTGTTACCTTTGAGCTTTGCAGGAATGGACCAACCTGCACTCTCCTGTGCCCAACGGAGATCAGTTCGACCTTCGAGGAGAAAGTGAAGGTGGGAGTGTTGATATTGAATATGTAGATGACAGCGAAGAGAGCGAAGACGCTTCAGAAGACAGTGAGGAACAAGAACAATCTCCTCCACGCCGAGAACCACGAACCAAGTAACGCGATGACCCATCAGTTGCACCAAGTAAAACAGTCGCCTCTAGCAGCAGAAGCATGAAGTAGGACCGAGCTGTCGCGCCTGACTCCGTGGAGAAGGCCGCAAAACAGTCGAAGCCTGATGTGCCGAAACTCCGGAAGGCTTTACCGCGAATGAGAATCGTCGTACCGATTGCCTCAGTGTATGTGTTTTTCTTTTTTGTCTTGCCATGGTGTCTTTTCAAACTTCTATTAACTGAGTGCAATTTGTCAGTCCGTGCTGCTACCTCGATGTCGACTCCTGTCGAGACGAGAGATGACCGCATGGACCTGGACGCAGTGGATCAGCCTAAGCCTCAACCAGGTATGATCAACCTTAGCTTCACTCCATTTCACATATTAGATCATGGCTGATTTGACCATCACCATTTTAGCTTCGGGTGTCATTTTCTTGGATGACAATCTAGAGCCTCAACATACCGCTATGGAACACACTCCTGCTGAGCCATTTACAACTGCATTGGGGATGCCTGTGACGCATGTTTCGACCGCTCCTCCAGTTGGTTCAGGTGCTATGGCGACAGCCCTTCCGACTGGATCAACTGTGGTGAGGACTGTGCATAGTGCTCCTCTAGTAACCCAAGCTACCCCTGTCGTGATGCCCACTTCTTCATCAGTTGCATGCTCTATGCATCGCGTCCCAGAGGACCAGACTGGCGCTGCCAAAGAGGCAATGATCCAGGCCAATCTGATGATGCAACGCACAAAGGAGGTTTTCGAGGCCAGCAAACTGGCGTATGACGCCAGCTTGACACTTGAAGCAAACATCTGAGTAAGTTGCACTGTAAGTTATTTTCTGATTGAGTCTTGTTTGTCAATCTGATTGGAATGTTGTCGATCTTGTCGATCTTGTTTTATTACTTTACACCCACTGGGGGTTTGCCATGTAGTAGGTAGTCTTTACTCCAGTGGGGGCATGCTTAGTGAACCCACTGGGTGTAGTCCCCGAGACTGCTGTTGAATGCTTGCATCATCAGGAGTTTGAAGTTGAGATGTATACTCTATTTGTCACTCGGTCAGGTCAGACCTGGTCGAGTGTTTTTGTCTTCCAGTGGGGGCACTCTCAGTGCACCCACTGGGTGTAGTCCCCGAGACCGTTATCGAGTGCTCGCTTCGGCAATGGTCTTATTGAGAATTAGTAAACACATGACTCGGGCAAACAGGTCTGGCCGATTAATTTTGTATCCAGTGGGGGCACGCTAAGTGCACCCACTGGGTGTAGTCCCCGAGACTAGTGTCGATCGTTTACGAAGGACAATACTCTGATGAACTTGGGTGGGTGCGGCGGGCCACTAAGTGTCGAATAACTTGTATTTCTCCACTCGGAAGTAGAAAAATAATAATGTCGAATGACTTGTATTTTTTCACTCGGAAGTAGAAAAATAATATTGTCGAATGGCTTGTATTTTTTCACTTGAAAGTAGAAAAATAATTATGCCAATTCTAACTTATTTTTTCCCTCGGATGTTTTTCAGAAGGCGTGCGAGATTGGGTCGCAGTACACTCAAATGGAATCTGAGAAGAACCAACTAAAGCTGGAATGTGATGCAATGAAAAAGGTGATGGAAGACAAGGATCTAGTCCTTGCCAAGCTGAAGGAGAAGTCTGAAGCTGATGAACTGAAGCTCGCGGACTTTGACAAGTTGATGGCAGAAAATGAAAAGATGAGGAAAGAAAGAGATGAATGGGCGAAGAAGCTTAACTCCATGGCAAAAAGGGGAAATGCCCTAGAAATTTTTGTAAAATATTTCCTGTCGAAGATGCTGGCGTCTCTCGTTGGTATGTTCCCTCTGCCGAGTGAGTCCTTACATTTTTCGTCGATTGACATGCAGCTTATGCTCCGTTTCTCTTCTTCCACAGAATTATGTCCTGACTTCGACAAAGAGACCTTCGAGGTGGAGCCATACTTGGACCCCATCAAGTTTCCTGTTCCTGATGATTTGGCAGTAAGCATGTATCGCCTCAATTGCCGCCTCGTGAAAGTTCAAGAATACTTCACTCGAATGCGAGCTGCTGTAGGAGGAATCGACAAAGAGCTATGGCCTGAAGATACGTTCCTCATCGATCTGGAAGCTGTGATGGAGCGCTTGGGTCGGGTCCCGGAGAGAGTCCAAGCATGGAAGAAATCTGCTTCTCGGTGTGGAGCTGATGTCACTCTTTCTCTCGTTAGGGTCCACTGCAAGGAGGCGAGGGAGGAGAAACTGAAGATGCTCCAAGTAGCCAATACCAAGAAGCTCCATGGAGACTTTTATCAGTGCCGCAACTCGCATCGCTGATGGAATCGGTCTCAATACCTTTGTCGAGCCAGCAAGTCCCGGAGGTCCTTGAAGAGAAAAGCTGTTGTTATTCCAAAAAACATTAATTTTGCCTCGGTATGCCGAGTGGTCGATATATCGCTTAAACTTCGTTTGGGTGTTGATCCCGAGTACTTTATGGCTGCACGAATAAGCTTGATCCGTGCTGAGCTCTTTTGAATCTATCTGCGATTGATATTTGCAAGATTTGCTTGGTTTCTTTCGAGTGAATAGATTGCTATTCATTTGGAACAATGTTTTTTACTTAGGTGAATTATGTTCAGCTAAGCCCCCGAGTGTAAGAATTGCTCTTCACTCGGAGTACGTTTCGTACTTAGGCGAAGACTGGTTCGCAGCTATGCGTCAGAGTGGATAGTTTTTATCCACTCGGAAGAGTTTGTTAACTTAGGCGAATCTTGTTCGCAGCTAAGCCCTCGAGTGTGAGGATAGCTCTCCACTCGGAGTATGTTTCATACTTAAGCGAAGACTGGTTCGCAGTGAAGCGTCCGAGTGGATAGTTTTTATCCACCCGGGAGAGTTTATTAACTTAGGCGAATCTTGTTCGCAGCTAAGCCCCGAGTGTGAGGATCGCTCTCCACTCGGAGGACGTTTCATACTTAGGCGAAGACTGGTTCGCAGCTAAGCGTCCGAGTGGATAGTTTTTATCCACTCGGAAGAGTTTGTTAACTTAGGCGAATCTTGTTCGCAGCTAAGCCCCCGACTGTGAGGATCGCTCTCCACTCGGAGTACGTTTCATACTTAGGCGAAGACTGGTTCACACTTAACAGTCCGAGTGGATAGTTTTTATCCACTCGAAAGAGTTTGTTAACTTGGGTGAATCTTGTTCGCAGCTAAGCCCCCGAGTGTGATGATCGCTCTCCACTCGGAGTACGTTTCATACTTAGGCGAAGACTAGTTCGCAGCTAAGCGTCCGAGTGGATAGTTTTTATCCACTCGGAAGAGTTTGTTAACTTAGGTGAATCTTGTTCGCAGCTAAGCCCCCGAGTGTGAGGATCGCTCTCCACTCGGAGTACGTTTCATACTTAGGCGAAGACTGGTTCGCAGCTAAGCGTCCGAGTGGATAGTTTTTATCCACTCGGAAGAGTTTGTTAACTTAGGTGAATCTTGTTTGCAGCTAAGCCCCCGAGTGTGAGGATCGCTCTCCACTCGGAGTACGTTTCATACTTAGGCAAAGACTGGTTCGCAGCTAAACGTCCGAGTGGATAGTTTTTATCCATTCGGAAGAGTTTGTTAACTTAGGAGAATCTTGTTCGCAGCTAAGCCCCCGAGTGTGAGGATCGCTCTCCACTCGCAGTACGTTTCATACTTAGGCGAAGACTGGTTCGCAGCTAAGCGTCCGAGTGGATAGTTTTTATCCACTCGGAAGAGTTTGTTAACTTAGGCAAATCTTGTTCGCATTAAGCCCCCGAGTGTGAGGATCGCTGTCCACTCGGAGTATATTTTTTGGGCGCGTAGCCACTCGACCAGAATCGACTAAAACTGAGGAAGTTATGACGTGGACAAGCAACTTTATTCACCAAACTTTGTCTGTTACATCGAATAGACCAATAATCAAGCATAAAAACGCTTCAGTAAATCTGCATTCCATGCACGCGGTCGTCTGTCCTCTTCTGAAGATTGTAGAGTCGGTAAGCTCCATTGTTTAACACCTTTGTAATGATGAAGGGTCCTTCCCAAGCAGGAGCTAACTTATGAGGCCGTTGCTGATCCACTCGGAGCACCAGATCACCTTCATGGAATGCCCGACTCCTTACATGCCTTGAATGAAAACGCCGCAAGTCCTTTTGATAAATCGTGGATTGAACCAGCGCCATCTCGCGTTCCTCCTCCAGAAGATCTACTCCATCTTGACGTCCTTTTTCGGCTTCAGCTTCTGAATAAAAATCCACTCAGGGGGAACCGTGAATTAAGTCACTCGGTAGAACAGCTTCGACTCCATAGACCAAGAAGAAAGGAGTTCGCCCTGTCGACCGGTTTGGTGTTGTCCTCAAACCCCAGAGAACAGAGGGTAGCTCGGTCACCCAAGCGCTAGCGGCATACTCAAGGTCTCGCATGAGTCGAGGCTTTAATCCTTGTAAGATTAGACCATTTGCTCGGTCTGCTTGACCGTTGGTTTGCGGATGAGCAACGGATGCATAATCCACTCGGATCCCTTGGTTAGTGCAGAAACGTCTGAACTCGTCCGAGTCGAAGTTTGACCCATTGTCTGTGATGATGCTATGCGGGACTCCATACCGGAATGTAATTCCCTTCACAAACTTGATGGCAGTGCGGGCATCCAGCTTCTTGATCGGCTTGGCTTCAATCCATTTGGTGAACTTGTCGACTGCGACGAGCAAGTGTGTGAAACCACTCTGACTTGTCCGGAAAGGTCCCACCATGTCCAAACCCAGACAACAAACGGCCAAATGAGAGGAATCGTCTTTAGGGCTGATGCAGTTTTGTGAGACAAGTTGGAGTAGAACTGACAGCCTTCACAACGGTCGACGTGGTCTTTGTCCATTTCATTAGCGCGAGGTCAGAAGAATCCACATCGGTATGCTTTGGCAACAATGGTCTGAGAGGACGCATGATGACCTCAGGTCCCCGAGTGGATTTCTTCCAGAATCAGTTGACCCTCCTCAAGGGAGACACATCGTTGAGCTACGCCGGTCACACTTTCTCTGTAAAGTTGATCACCCATTACTGTGAAGGCCTTTGACCTACGGACAATCTGTCGGGCTTCATCTTCGTCTTCTGGCAACTCTCGCCTTAAAATGTATGCAATATATGGTACTGTTCAGTCGGGAGTAATCACCAAAACTTTCATGATAAGGTCAATGACTGCTGGAACATCAACTTCAGTCGGATCAGAAGTACTTGTTGGCTGTGGAGGCTCTTCAGTGAAGGGATCCTCTTGCACAGACGGAGTGTGCAACTGTTCCAAACATACATTGTTGGGTATAGGTTTCCGAGTAGATGAGATCTTAGCCAATTCATCAGCTGCCTGGTTGTTCAATCGGGGTACATGATGGAGTTCTAAGCCTTCAAACTTATTCTCCAGCTTCCTCATTGCATTACAATAACCTGTGATGGCAGGGTTCCGGACGTTCCACTCCTTCATCACGTGATTGACCACTAAGTCTGAGTCGCCGTAGACCATCAGGTGCCGGACGCGAGTGAGATGGCCATACGCAAACCGTAAAGGAGAGCTTCATACTCAGCTTCATTGTTGGATGAATGAGAGTGGATCTGAAGGACATAATTAAGCTTGTCGCCTTTTGGAGACACGAGTACCACACCAGCACCGGACCCATTTAACATTTTGGATCCATCAAAGAACATAGTCCAATGCGCCGAGTGAATCTGTGTAGGTTGTTGTTGTTCCACCCACTCGGCCATAAAATCAGACAAGACCTGAAATTTGATGGCTTTCTTTGCTTCAAACTTGATATCCAAATACAACAACTCCATAGCCCATTTGGCCACTCGGCCCGTTGCATCCCGATTGTGAAGGATCTTGATAGGGGAGCATCACTGACGACCGCTATGGAGTGATCTTGAAAGTAATGTGCCACTTTCTTTGTTGTCAAATATATTCCATAAAGAAGCTTCTGATAATGGGGATACCTTTGCTTCGAAGGAGTCAACACTTCCGAAATATCATAGACTGGACGTTGAACCTTGTAGGCTTTGCCTTCTTCTTCTCTCTCGACTGTCAGGACTGTACTGACGACTTGATTGGTGGCTGCGATGTATAGGTGAAAAGGATCGAGATGGACCTAGAGGGGGGGGGTGAATAGGTACAGTTCCAGATTTTTCATAGTTACTTAGCAATTTTAGGCAAAGGTGCGGAATATGAGCGTGAGCCTAATAATTGCAATGACAAGGAGTAAGCTATTTAGAGTAAAGTAAGGCAACCGATAAACAATAATCAAATGCAAGTACGTAATAAGGATTAACACAAGTAGAGAGTTAGGGTTAGGGATAACCGAAACTCCAAGAGAGACGAGGATGTATCCCGGCGTTCACTTCCTTGGAGGGAAGCTACGTCACCGTTAGAGGGGCGGATGTTACCACGAAGGCACACCAACGCCACGAAGGCTCACCCTATTCTCCCTTTGAGACAACTCCACGAAGGCGTTTCTCAACCACTAGTGGTAAGCCTTGAGGTGGCTTCCACACCTTCACAAATTTTCCGGGGGTAATCACAATGGTTTGATTCCTCTCCGAATACTCCTACCGCCTAGGAGTCTCCAACCTCCAAGAGTAACAAGATCACGGGGATTGCTCAAAACTTGCTCAAATCACAAATCACTTTGGTGGAGAGGAGGAGAAGGAGACGATCTATCTTTTGATTGGAACAACACTCAAAGGGGCTCACAAATGCTCTTGGGATCTAAGATTGGGTGTAGGCAAGAGTGAGTGAGGAGAAAGGTGTTCTTGTAAGTGTTCTAGCTGTGTTGAACACCCTCTCACGAAGTGGGAGGGGGTATATATAGTGGGGAGAGTAAAACATCCATTGGGGGTCACTTAAGTCTGACAATGGTTGGACATCCGGAAGTTCTCGGATATCCGGACGTCCACAAGGAGTCGGTCGTCCGAGGGATGGATATATAACTGGAACCACCGTGTAGTTGAACAGGGACCGGACGTCCGGAGGAAGCCGGAAGTCCGAGTTATTCGACTCAAATATCTCTGGTGCAAGGTTCCGGATTTCCGAAGGAGGTCGGACGTCTGGCCCTCGGACGACAGGAGGAGGCCGAAATTCCAAGTTATTTGACTCAACTTTCTTTGGTGCAAGGTTCCGGATTTCCGAAGGAGGTCGCACGTCCGGCCCTCGGACGACAGGAGGAGGCCGGAAGTCCGAGTTATTTGACTCAACTTTCTCTGGTATATGGTTCCGGATTTCCGAAGGAGGTCGGACGTCCGGCCCTCGGACGTCCGGAGGAAGCCGGATGTCTGAGGCATTGGTTCTGTTTTGAGATAAAAGTAAAACAGTGGAGATGTGGTATGAGCGGAAAAGTAGGGATGTAGTATGAGCAAGTTCATCGCAAAACCTGTGATCCCCTCTTAATAGTGCGGGATCCCTATACTCAAGAATAGTAAATTTAAAGGATAGGCTACATCATCTTTTCTCAATCCCGAGCCTTCTTGACATATAAGTCCCGATCTTCTCAGACCACCTTGGCACATAATTCTCAATCTACTAAAAGTACTTGCCATCCTGAGATACACTCAACAAATAAGATTAGTTTCCTATGTATGTGTTGTCATTAACACCAAAACTCGATTAAGGGCATGACTGCACTTTCAATCTCCCCCTTTTTGGTAGTTGATGACAACATATACATAGCTCTCAAAAGATTTAACATACATTTTAGCTTTGGAGAGGTTTAGTACGGAGCTCCCCCTTAGTATGTGCATGGTAAAATATCGGAGCTCCCCTTTAATGTGTGTATCGAAAATATCATGTGACTTAGTAAACATAATAGATCATCATATGAAGTAATGGAGCAAAACATAATAGCATACGATGATATCATAGCAATCCATAGCAATCATGACATTCATAGGTAGCCATACATAGTGCATCACAGTCGTTTATCCATTACATTACACAAACATGCAAATTGAGACTAAATCTCCAAAGACTAAAACTAGGATACATTACTCCCCCTTTGGCACCAAGTACCAAAAAGGGAGGCACCAACAGCATCAACCATGCTCAGAGATCATCAGTAGCATCATCATCATCATCCTCATCGTCAGGCAAGCCACTGCCACCAGCCTCGACAAGAAAATCAGCCCACTCAGGACCAGATGGGAAGCCAAAGTCAGAAGGAGGAGCAGCAGGGAGGGCCTCATCATCACTCACATCAAGAGCGCCCGAGTCTCTCAGATGAGCCTTGAGGGCATTCTTGGAGGAGACGAGGCGAGAAACCACATCATGAGTTTGACCGCACTGGAAAGAGAAGGCCTTCATCATAGCCGAATGTGCCTTGCCAATGAATTTGGCAAAGCGACCGAGAGGAGCTGAGCTGGATGAAGGGGGTGCTGATAGGGCAACAGTGCGGCGAGTGGAGGTGGTGGATGGGGTTTTCTTGGGAGCATAGTTATCCGCCATGTGAGCGGGAATGACCCACTTGTGATGCGTGTGAGTGGGAGCAACAGTGAATTCAGCAACATGGTGAATAAAAGCCTGGATGAAGGTGGCATGAGGGAAGGCTCGCTTCTATTCAAGACTAGTGAGGTGAATCTCATTCCATAGAAAGTGAGGCACATTAATCTTGCGCTTGGGGGACTCATGTAAATGTGACATGATGTCAATACAGTAGCCACTGCAGGATCCCCTATCACCCATCTTGGGATAGATGGTGCGGGTAAGACACTGAAAAATGATAAAGTAGGGAGAGCGCCAGATGGATACTTGGTTAAGATACTTCATCCGTTAGTCTGCATCAAGTTCACGAAGTGGTTTGAGGAGAAGCCCACACGCCTCAATGGGCTTATGTGCATGGTTAGGATCATTCTTATGGATTTTGAAGCCGGAGTCGGGGAAACCGAGTGCGGCAACAAACTCATCATAAGAGGCTGTGAACTGAACATCAGAAGTCATCCAGCTAACAGTGTTGTTTGAGCCAAAGAAACATGTGGCATAAAATTGAAGAATAGCAGCACCGTTAAAATCGCACCGAAAAGCAAAGGGGGCAGCGAGCCCCGATGACTCAATGAGCTCAATGGCACCCGGGTATTTCGCCGGGTGCGTGCGAATATGCTCAAGATCAATATAGTGATGGACAGAGAGACCCTTAGGAACAATGACAGTAGTAAAGATGTCCTCTTGGATGTTTGTGCGGAAACGTGAGTCCATAGAGTCACGTACAACAGAAAATTGGTCAACATCGCGGCGGAATGTGAAGTAGGAAGACTTAGGAACCGTGGTGAAGTCCTTGACTTCACGACCTAAAGTAGGAGGAGGTTCAAGAGAGATGCAACGAGCTTCACCTTCGGGCTGTTCAGGAGGAGGCGGTGGCATGTATGAGGGCCTGCGAGTCCCAGGCTTCGGCATAGTCTTCCGAACAGCGGGTTGTTCAGCACGTTCCTCGGCTGCAAGCTCATCCTCGAAGTAAGATCCATCAGATGAGGAGTGGAGCTGTTGAGGAGGACGCCGGGCGACCCGTTTGAAGGGACGGCGTGGTCCATCGGAGTCATCCGACCCCGTGCCAGGAGGGACACGAGCGGATGAGCCAGCAGAGTTCTTCCGGGCAGTGTGCTTAATCTTGGGCATGATGTAACAAGGCCTACACGATTGGAAACCCAGTGGGGAACAGTCTTGGTCAAACCTCATGAACGAACACATGAATCTTGTGAGAAAGGGGAACCAATCATGGATGAGACCGAGAGGATACCTGCAGATCGAGAGAGGAGAGGAAAGGGAGGACGGATCCCGTGGAGGAGATCAGCCAGATCGCGGGGCAGGGTCCCCGGTGGCGGCGCGGTCGAGCTCCTATGGTGCTGGCGGCGGCGATTGTGGTGGCGGCTGGGAGAAAAGGTGGCGCGTGGGGGCTAGGGCAATGCCCAGCCCACGTCCCTCTATTTATAGAGCTCCCGATGTGTCAAACGTCCGACGGGCGTCGGACGTCCGGAGCGTGTTTAGCCGTCGGACGACCGACATCTGCCGGACGTCCGGAGTGTGTTTACCCATCAGACGTCTGAGGCTCGTAGGACGACCGAGAGAGAGAGGTAAGCAGAGGCAAATTCTGGGATTTGGATGATGAGGTGATTTGACATGGTTGATCACAAGGGACAGCCAACACAGTTGCCTACAAGAATTATATATACTACTTGGGGAAAGTAGTTGATTTATGCATATTGTAGGGTGAAAACACAAAATTATGACGTGAGTCCTAGTGACTCCCCCTAAATGCATGCCGACATCAAGACAAGAACATAATGTGAGTGTGTGCATGTGTACAGGATTTCAAGTTATGTTATCAAGCTCCAAGATACCAAGTTCACGCCTAAGTTGACAGAATCTTTCTACGCTAAGTGGCTTGGTGAAAATGTCAGCGAGCTGCATGTCGGTACCGACATGGGCAATATCAATGTCACCCTTTTGCACATGGTCTCTCAAGAAATGATACCTAATATCAATATGTTTTGTGCGAGGGTGATCAATGGGGTTCTCGGAGATCTTTATGGCACTTTCATTATCACAGAGAAGAGGCACGTGTCGATACGTGATGCCATAATCCTTTAGGGTTTGCCTCATCCATAGCATTTGGGTTGCACAGCTTGTGGCTGCAATATATTCGGCCTCGGCCGTGGAGAGAGAAACACAATTCTGCTTTTTCGAGGACCAACTTACCAAGGAGCGTCCAAGAAACTGACATGCACCGGAAGTGGATTTCCGTCCCACTTTGTCACCGGCCCAATCCGCATCGGAGTACCCAATAAGATCAAACTTTGCATCCTTAGGGTACCATAGGCCTAACCTTGGGGTGTGAACAAGGTATCTAAGAATATGCTTAACCGCCGTATGATGGCTTTCCCTAGGGGAAGCTTGAAATCTAGCACATATGCCTACACTTAACATGATGTCCGGTCTAGATGCGCAAAGATAAAGTAACGAACCAATCATAGAGCGGTGAATAGATGGGTCAAAAGGAATACCGTTGGTGTCTTCATTTAGAACGACATCTGTGGCCATGGGTGTCTTCATTGGTTTAGCATTTGTCATATCAAATTTTTCAAGAATGTCCTTGAGGTACTTAGTTTGATGGATAGGCCAATAGAATGTGAATGGATGTGAAAAGTGCTTTTCTTAACGGTCCTCTACAAGAAGTAAAACCATTGAAAGCAGCATAGGCTAATAGAATGCGAATGGATTCAAGACGAGCAACAGGGGCGAAAGTCCCACCAAAGTCCAAACCTTCAACTTGGGAGTACCCCTGTGCTACTAACCTTGCCTTGTTGCGGAGGACAGTCCCATTCTCATATTCCTTGTTCTTGAAGATCCATTTAGTTCCAATGACATTGTGTTCCTCAGTTGGTCGTTCTACCAATGACCATACTTCGTTGCGTGTAAAACTGTTTAACTCTTCTTGCATAGCAAGGAGCCAGTCATTGTCACATAATGCATCCTAAACCCTGTGTGGCACAGTACTAGAGACAAATGAAAAGTGAGCACAAAAGTTTGTTAATTGTTTACGAGTCACTCTACCTTCCAACACGCCGGTGAGGATTTGATCAATATCAACACGACCGGCCACACGTGGCATGATGGAGGTCAGGGTTTCATGAGGTTCGACTTCGTTTCCATCATCAACGTCCTCAACATATGGATCATTAACGTGCGGTGGAAGATATTCCTCTTTGCGTTGCACCTGTTGAGGTTCATCATCAACCATATCCATACTTTGGTCTAGCTCTTGAAGATCAACTTGTTCTTGAGTGTGATCAGGGTGAGAGACATGTTCTCCCACTTGATCCTCAACAACTGGCATGATATGTGTGCTAGTATCTTGTGGAGGTACGGGCAGTGAATTGTCTTGAGGATGAGAAATACTCTCATCATCTTCATCATCATCATGGGGTCTTTGTTCCATGGGAAGAAGTGCACCTACACCCATGTTCAAGATATCTTGCGAGGAATGTTCTTCACCTGCATCACTTAGATCAACTTGCTCCCCATGGAGCGGTTAAATTCATCCAACGTCACGTCACAGGTTTCTATAACACATCCAGTGGATTTGTTGTAGACTCTGTAGGCGTGAGAGTTTGATCCATAGCCAATAAAAATCCCTTCAGTTGTTTTGGATTGAAATTTTCCTAACCGTTCCCGTTTGTTGAGGATGAAACACTTGCATCCAAATACACGAAAGTACTTAACATTGGGCTTGTTCCCGGTTAGGAGCTCATATGGAGTCTTCTCCAATATCGATCGAAGGAAGAGCCGGTTTGATGCATGACATGCTGTGTTGACAGCCTCAGCCCAAAAACTATGTGGTGACTTGTATTCCTCTAACATGGACCTTGCCATTTCCACAAGTGTCCGGTTCTTCCTCTCTGCTACACCATTTTGCTGAGGGGTGTAAGGTGCAGAGTACTGATGTTCAATTCCCTCATCACTAAGAAATTCTTCTAGGGTGTAATTCTTGAACTTGGAGCCATTATCACTTCTTATTGCCTTGATGTCCTTGTCAAACTTCCGCTGGACTTGTTTGGCAAAATCAATGAAGGTGATCTTCGTCTCGTCCTTGGACTTGAGAAAGAATACCCATGTGTATCTTGAGTAATCATCAACAATGACTATGCCATACTTTTTCCCACCAAGACTTGCCCATGAAGGAGGCCCAAACAGATCCACATGAAGGGGCTCTACCGGCCTTGAAGTGGATTCAGTATTCTTGGGTGGGTGTTTTGATTGATGTTGCTTCCCAGCTATGCATGCACTGCACACACGATCTTTCTTAAAAGATACATTGGTTAGTCCAAGGATGTGATTGCCGTTTAAGAGATTTTGAAGATTTCTCATGCCGACAGCCATCCCATGTCAGCCTTGGCCATCAGACAAGTTGTATGGAAGGTGCTCTCTTTCGAGAAATCAACCGTGTAAAGGTTGCCATCCAACTCTCCAACAAAGGCCACTTCGAGAGTGTCTCTCTTAAAGACTTTCACATCCTTTAGTCCGAATAGTGTGTCATAACCAACGGAAGCCAATTGGCGAACTGAAAGTAAATGATATTGAAGAGATTGTACAAGCATGACATTTGCAAGAGACATGTCATTAGTGATTGCCACCTTGTCCAACCCAATTACCTACCCTTTCGACCCTCCACCGAATACAATGCTCATGTATGGTCGAATGTCTTGCATGAAGTCATAGAGCAAGTTACTATCTCCGGTCATATGATTGGTGCATCCACTGTCGATCACCCATTTGACTCCTCCGGAGAAAACAGCCTGTAACGAATTAAGACTTGGTTTGAGGTGCCCATTTCGTCATGGGGCCTCTCACATTAGTTAGAAGAGTCTTAGGGACCCAAATAGCATAAAACCGATATGCATTACGGGGACCAACGAATTTAGCATAAACCTCTCCTTCCTTTGATTTGCGAAGTACATAGGATGGAGGCATGAATCAGTTGTCTTGTTGAGAGTGGGCAACCCCCTAGTGGCCGACCCACTCACAACCTTACCTTTCTCCTTGTGTCCCTCTCGTACAAATATTTCTTTAAGCGGGGTGGTGCACTTGAGAGGAGATACACTTTTCTTGGCGGTGCTTGGATTGAACCCAAGCCCTTCCTTGGCAAAGACTTCATTGTGTTGACTTAAGATCTCATTGAGAGTCTTTTGTCCTTGTGCACATGTCATGAGACCTCTATCTAGCTGTGCCTTTAGCGAACAGTTTTCCTCAATGATTGATGACAGTTCACTACTAGAGTTAGCAGTGCAGGTATCAACATTAATAATAGGTGAGGAGTAAGCCTTAGCTAGAGTGTCAAGATAACTAACCTTGAGTGTCGGTGAATACTCACAACATATGCCATAGGTAGGCTAAAGTCGGTGAGAACCGAAGGGACAAAGGTGGGCGCTGGGAATGAGGTTGGTACACGCATGGGACGCACGATGTACCCAGGTTCAGGGCTCTCCGTAGAGATAACACCCCTAATCCTGCTTGTGTGTTTGATGTATGGGAATAGAGTACAATGTTGCTCCTGGAGCTGTTGGGAGGAGGAAGAGGGGAGCAGCCGGCTTGTCTCTACCTCGCTCTCTGTGGGTTGGTGAGTGTGTAGTGTTGAATGATTGGCAAGTGATCGGGCCTCCTGCATGGGGGGCGGCCGGGGGGTTTTATAGACGAACCCGCCGGCCTACAATATGGATAAAGGGTACAAGTGTGGGACCCGCCTGGCTGCTTCGCCGGCTGGCCAGGGGCCCACAAGGGTCTTGTCTTGTCGATGAGGGCCCCGCCGGCTGCATGGTCTCGTTTACCTATGGGACCCGCCGACTGGCCAATGGGGCTCCCGCGTAAGGTTGACGCTGAGCACGCGCTGTACGTCAAGCGTCGCCCCACGAGATTCTTCATGGGCAGGCAGTACGACCGCCTCCACTGTTCCCCACGCCGAGAGCAGTAATGGAGTGGGAGTGTGACGGTCCAACATCAGGCTAGGTGATGGATCAGAGCCGGGGTAGGTCAGCAGCGTGGCCGCCGACGCTCGTACCTGTCGGGCGCCCTGATCCAGTACCTTTGCTGACGTGTAGCTACCTTTAATCGTGAGGTCCTTTCCTGACCTACGATCTGATGTGACTGGTGATCCTCGGTCGGCTAGCCTGGTCGGCTAGCCGGCTCGCGGGTGGCCACCTCCTCCCCAGTCCGGCTGGCGAGACCAGGCCGGCTCTGAAGGGGAGGCCGCCTCCATTCTAGCCGGCCAGAAAGGTGGCCGCCTCATTGTCCAGCCTGTAGGCAAGGCCTAGCCGGCCAGAAGACTTGGGCCTTGGGAATCTCCATACCTTCATGCCCATTGGGCCGGAAATGAAGGAGCAGGCTCGATGAGCCTACCCCGGGGTTATCCCCCCGACAGTAGTCCCCGAAGCTGGCGAGGCCCGTCGCCTGCGGGCGAGCGGCCTCACCGGCTTGTTGTCTTGTCTTGATATTTCGGCTGTTGTCTGTGATGAAGGACGCCGACTTCGGAGCCGGGCAGCTTCGAAGCGACGCTTCGGTCCAGTCGTAACTGGCCCGGAGAGCGCCACGTGCCAGGCCCCGCCTGGCGTAATGATGGCAATTACTGCTTGTCGGGACCAGGCCTGGGCCCTGGGTCCCGCCACGACGCCCCCTCGGCCTCCGCGCGGGAGATCTTCTGCGGATTTACTCCGCGGCGGTTGGGCTTAGGGGAGCGTTACCGCCCGTAATAGGTGGAATTAATGGGGCCCGGTGCAAACCGGATCCCCTCCCCACGACGCTTCGTGGGGTTTAAATGGGACGTGAGGGTTTCGAGGAGGCCATTCGCCCCCTCTTCTCGCCCCGCTCCGTGCCTTCTTCCTCCTTGTGCCCTGAGAAGAAGAGCTCGCGCCCTTCATCTTCTTCTTCTTCGCTGCCGAGACTTCCTCCGCCCGCTTCGAGCTCTCGCCACGCGCAGCCATGGCCGGAGGATCTTCTTCGAAGAGGTCGTCGGCGCAGCAGGCGTCCTCGCAGGGGGCCTGGCTGGGCAGCGATGTCGACGCGGGGCTCATCGACGCGCTCCGTCATCATCGGTTGCTTCCCCCGGCCTCCCAAGTGTCGGTGCGCCTTCCTGGCTCCGAGGCCTCTCGCGCACCTGTCACGGGAGAGGTGGTGGTCTTTGCCGAGCATTTCTATCGGGGTTTCGGGCTCCCAGCCAGCTCTTTCTTCGCCGAGTGGCTCCAGTTCTTCGGCCTACAACCGCATCATCTGGCGCCGAACGCCATACTGCATCTGGCCGCCTTCGTGGTCCTGTGCGAGGGCTTCATGGGGATTGAGCCTCGCGTCGATCTGTGGTGCAACTTGTTCTTCTTCAAGCAGCAATCCATCGCCATGGAGAAATCCGAGGTGGAGAAGCTCCAGGGGCCGCGCCCCATGACGCCGTGCGGGGCCGCGTTGGTGCATCATCGCCCGAAGTCCGGCTTCCCCCAGATGCCTTTGCAAGACTCCATCAAGCATTGGCAAAAGGGTTTCTTCTATGTGACGAGCACCGACCCGGCCCAGGATACCCTCCACATGCCCCCGTTCGCCATCGCCCCTCCGACGCGGCAGAACTGGGACGCGAAGATCCCCAAGCCGCATCCTGAGGTGGCGCTCATTCGCGCCCACCTCGATATCTTGAGGGAGAGCGGCCTCCTCGGCCGCGACCTTCTCGCCGCTATGGTGGTTCGCCGGATTCTGCCTCTGCAGAGGCGGCTGCATCTGGTCTGCCAGATGAGCGGCCGGCTTGATCCGTGCCGGCTGTCCATCAAGAGGCTCACCTCGGGCGCTGTGGCACGGAGGGTGAACCTGATCTCCACCGCCCGTATGGATGAGGGCGGGGAATGGACGTGGGGGATGGCCCCGTTCAACCGGGCTCATCCGCCTCCCATGGTAGCCTTTCTCCCTTCTTTTCTGTCGTTTTGTTTTGAAGCCGGTGGCGTTTGCTGAGCCAGGTTGAATTCCTTTTTTGTAGATGTTCCAGACCCTGCGGGGGTCCCTTCCTCAGCCTGCTCCCGACGTGGAGGCGTCCGGCGCCTCCAAGATGGAGGATGAGGATGCGATGGAGCCCCGGTCGGACTCCTCCGCCGGCATGGGAGATCCCCTGGAGTCGGAAGGGACCGAGCCGTCTGGTGAGTACCCGCGGCATGCCCTAGCAGACTGGACGGACGACGATGAGGAAGCCTCATTATGCTCTAATGCAGCCTTCGAAGGAGACTCCAACGAGGTGGAGGAGGTCACCGGCCCACTACCGTTGCGCGGCCGGCGTCAAGGCGGCGGAGCGATCGCTGCTGACGAGGTAGCCGGGAGGAAGGGCAAGGGTGCCAAAGCATCCCGGTTGACCTCTAAGCGACCGGCGCTGGGTCCTCCCGTCGGGCAGCGGGCAGACGGCGCCAAAAGGCGTCGTGGCGGTGGCCGGAAGCAGGTCCCGGTAGTTGTCGGGTATGGTTTCCTCCTTTTCTCTCTTCCGTATTTTGAGATGAACTTTGTTCCTGAGAAGCTTGGCTCGACAGGGAGGCGGAGGATGCAGATGAAGACACCGCCTTCGCGGCCGAGCGGGCCGGGTGGGCAGCGGCTGATGCTGCCAACAGGGAGCTGGATAATGGAGTCCAAGCGCCGGTGGGACACGGCTGCGGGGAAGGTCGCCGTGGATCAGCCTTGCCCCAGCCGGGTCGAGAGGTCGACGGAGAAGCATGTAAACGCTAGACAGGACCCCTCCGCACACGCCCGTGTGGAGGAGCCAGCTACCGAGGCCGCCTCCAGGCCAACCCCGAGGACCTAAGGGACCCAGCCGTCTGAGTCGGCAGCCCCGGAGCGGGTGGACCTGGAGACGATCCCGGTTTCTCCCCGAGCCGAAGCAACTCCTGACGCGCCGGTGCTGGATCTGGCCGCGCCGGACGTGGCCCCTGATGCCCCAGGGGCGACCATGGATGCGCCGGACGCGGCTCATCCGCCTCCTGTGGAGGAAGTGGCGCCGCCTGGGGCGGCGCCCGAGCCGGCCGTCGAGCCGGCACCAGGAGCCGGCGCCATCGTCGTCCCCCAGCAGGGCCCTGTCGCGCCAAGGGGGCAGGGGGCCGGCCTGGGAGCCGGCCCAGAAGTCATGCCGGGCGGCGAACGCGGCCCGCCTGAAAATGCCCGCGACACCGTTCTTTCCGGCGTGCCGGAGCTGGTGACGCTGTTTGACAACGGCCGGACGAAGGTGGAGCAGGCAGCCCGCGTGGTACGCGGCGATATGGAGCGCCTGGAAGCCCGCACCCAGGTTGGCCTTGCTTGTTTTGGTTTTTCTTTGCTTTTTCTCTTCTCTTGACGCCAGTGGGGGCGCAACAGCGCACCCACTCGGTGTAGCCCCCGAGAATTGGGCGGGTTGATTGCCAACCGGTCCGAATCTCTTGGAGGCCTTTTTCTTCTGCATATTTTTCTTCAGTGGGGGCACGCAAGCGCACCCACTGGGTATAGCCCCCGAGAATCGGGCTGGTTATGCTTTTAACCAGGTCGAATCTTAATCCTGTTCCCTTTCTCTCCCCTTTGGCAGGCGTTATACGATGCTCAGGTACAGGCGTACAACGAGCTTCGGGATGAGCACCTGGGGGCTGATAGCCGGATCACCGAGCTTGAAGTCCGGCTGGGTGAGGCTGCCGCGGAGCATGATGCCCTTCGCGAAGCCGGCGGCCAGCTCCAAGAGCTGCTGGACCTTCTTCAGGCGGAGAAGAAGGAGCTCGAGGCGGCCGGCCGGGTTGAGCTGGAGCGGCTGCAGGCCATGTTGCAGGACAAGGAGGCCTCCTACTCTGCTGACATGGACCGCCTCGCGTCGCTCCATCCTAAGGAGGCGAACCTCAAGGACGCCGCCTTGAGGGCGAAGGATGAAGCCCTTAACCAGAAACAAGCGTAGCTGGGTAAGGCGCTGGAGTTCGCCGCGACCCTCCAGGAGGAAATCGCCCGCCTAACTCATGCGAGTGAGGTGCGGGAGCGCGAGGTCCTCGAGGTCTTTCACGAGACCGACGACGCTTTCCAGCATAGGTTTTTTGGCCGTCTCCTCCTCTTGCTGTGTTCTTACGTCCCGGCTATCTTTACCCCAGATCTCTTCTCCGAGACCCAGGCCGCAGCCGACACCGCCGTTGAGGTGTGCCGCGAGGAGCGCCGCGCGGCCTGGCAGGAGGTAGATACTACCTCCGGCTGGAGCGTCGAGGAGATCGGCGTGGGACTTCGGGCCCGCCTGCACGTCCTGAGCGAGTCTGTGACTCAGCTCCAGGTTGTAGGTTCGTCGATGGTGGCGGCCCTGTGGCTGAAGGGCATGGTGCCGGCGACCATGAGGCAGCTTGCCCGCTGGCTTGCAGCGGGTGGAGAGCGCCTGGACGTCTGGCGAGCCTCCGCCGCGCGGTCTGGGGCTTATATGGCCCTGCGCTTGGCCAAGTCATGGTATCGTAACCTGAACTTGGGCAAGCTGGCTGCCCAGTGCGACGGCTCGGAGGCGGAGCTGCAAGGCATGGAGGAGGAGCTCCGGGTGAGAGCTAGCGCCGTCGCCGAGTATGCCGCCTGGGACGACTTTGTCTTGGAGCGGGGCGAGAACGGCGGTGTGATCGCTGAGGATCTGCACGACCTTCAGCCCTACGACATCGATGGCAGCGCCGAGGAGGCGGCCTGGCTGCGGAATCTGCTCCCGCCTCCAGCAGTGGGGCGTATGCCGACTCCGGGATCAGTGGAGCCGGGGGCCGCAACAAGGGAGACGGCGCATCTACCTTGGGAGGAGCCGGAGGCGGCGATGCTACCACATCAAGAGCGGCAGCCGAGACGACCCCTGAGGCTGCTGTCCCTTAACTGGCGTCCCTTTGTGTTTTTTGTTCTACCCCCGGAGGGATGTAACGAACATGGGCCGTGGGCCAATGCTTTTTATGAATGTATATATTCAGCATTATATTCGTCACCAAGCGTGTTGTCTTATAACCCTGTCTTTTGATTCCTGGTTGACTTCTCTTATCCGAAGCCATCAAGACGTAAAGAACAAGACATAAGCCAATCAGAGGCCGGCTAGAATGAACCAACTCGAGCCAGTCGTCACTAGTATAGCCGGACTGTGCATGTATTCGACCTGACCCGGCGTCACACCGCGAACCGAGCGACCGGAGCCTGCCCGCAGGTTCAAGCGATGGACCGGGATTCAGCCGGTACACTATGTGCCCGACTACAAGGATTGACCGTCCGAGCGGCAGGCGAGCCCCCGATCTTGTTTGAAGCTAGCAAGGGGCCGCGCGGTGTAGCCTCCGGGCTTCAGCAAGCCAGCAAGAGGTGGTACGCGGTGTAGCCCGTACACGGAGTGAAAACTCTTTTAGCAAGAGAAAGCATGGAGCCTGCTTTTTTGTGCGTAGCCTCCGAGCTTAAGCAAGCCAGCAAGAGGTGTACGCGGTGTAGCCCGTACACTGAGTGAAAACTCTTTTAGTAAGAGAAAGCATGGAGCCTGCTTTTTTCGCCATATTAGTTGTTCCCGGCAGTCAGAGGCCGTCTTGAGTCTTGAATGGGATCGTATATATGATCGAGCCGGCCCGAGCCGGTCATCCCAAGTATAGCCGGACTGTGCATGTATTCGACCTGACCCGACGTCACATCGTGAACCGAGCGACCGGAGCCAGCCGCAGGTTCAAGCAATGGACCGGGATTCAGCCGGTACACTATATGCCCGACTACAAGGATTTGACCGTCCGAGCGGACGGCGTGCCCCCGAGCTTGTTTAAGGCCAGCAAGGGGCTGCGCTGCGTAGCCTCCGAGCTTAAGCAAGCCGGATAGAGGTGGTACGCTGTGTAGCCCGTACACATGAGTGAGAACTCTTGATAGAAAGAAACATGGAGCATGTCCTTTTTATTTCCTTCTTTGGTTCCCGAAGTGGGAGGAAGATACATGTGTATGCTCTTCCCTTCGCTTGTCTTCTGCCTTGTAGCAATAGAATGGGCGAAGCAACGCCGCGTTCCATGGGCGCTCCGTTTCCTGGCCGGAGTCGCCCCTCTTGCGCTTCCTTGGCTTCTGGGCGTCAATTAGGTAGTAAGCCTTGTTGTGTAACGCCCTACCGATGATGAAGGGTCCCTCCCAGGGGGGTGAGAGCTTGTGCTGGCCGGCAGTGCGCTGGATTCTTCTAAGGACCAAGTCTCCCTCCCTGAAAGAGAGTGGCTTGATCCTTTTGCTGTGGTACTATCTCAGCTTCTGTTGGTAGATGGCCGTCCGGCTCAAAGCCAAGTCCCTTGCTTCCTCGAGGAGATCCACACCGTCTTCTCTGGCCTCTTTCGCCTCCGTTTCTGTGTATAGGGTGACCCGAGGCGAGTCGAATTCGACATCCGTGGGAATGATGGCCTCAGACCCGTATACCAGAAAGAATGGAGTGAAGCCGGTCGACCAGTTGGGCGTGGTGCGGAGGCTCCATAGTACAGCCGGCAGTTCTTCGATCCAGCAGCCGGCTGACCTGACCAGTGGTGCCACTAGCCTTGGCTTGATGCCGGCTAGGATCAGGCCGTTGGCCCTCTCCGCTTGGCCGTTTGACTGGGGGTGTGCCACTGAGGCCAGGTCGAGCCGGATGCCTACCTTGGAACAGTAGAGCGTCAAGGCGCCCTTGGCGAAGTTGGTGCCGTTGTCGATGATGATGCTGTGGGGAACGCCATATCGGACAGAGATGTTTGTGATAAACCTGACAACCGTGGGGCCGTCAAGCTTCTTGATAGGCCTGGCTTCGATCCACTTGGTGAACTTGTCGACGGCTACCAGAAGATGCGTCATTCCTCCACGAGCCATCTTGAAGGGCCCAACCATGTCCAGTCCCCAGACGGCGAATGGCCATAACAAGGGAATGGTTTTCAGTGCTGAAGGCGGCATATGGCTTTGTGCACTCAAGCGTTGGCAGCCTTCACACTTGTCCACCAGATCCACAGCCTCCTCGAGGGCCGTGGGCCAGTAGAATCCATGGCGGAATGCTTTGGCCAACAGGGTTCTGGTTGCGGCGTGATGCCCGCACTCCCCCTGGTGACTGTCTCTGAGGATCTCCTGCCCTTTTTCTGATCCGACGCAGCGTTGGAACACGCCGGTCGTGCTGTGTCGCACCAGTTCGTGATTGATGATGGCGTAGGCGGCGGACCAGGGCTGGGTCCGCCTCGCCTCCGCCTCGTTCTGAGGAAGTTCGCCGCGAAGAAGGAAAGCCAGAATGGCCTGAACCCATGATGGAGCCGACACAAGGGTCGCCCCCGCTTCGTCTTGACTGTTGGGGCTTCTGCAACCCCCGAGCTTGATGGCGTCTCTGGTGCTATTGCTGCAGCCGGCTCCTCGTCTATCTCCATGACGTCCACCCACTGGGAGGATTCGAGCCCGGGCCGAGCCGGGGTTGTCGTTGTTGGAGTCGGGTGGACCAATGGAGCCGGATTAGGATCCGAGGCGGGCGTAGTTGGTGGAGCCGATGGCGCTTGTACCGTTGATTCAGTCGGTGCCATATTTGGAGCTGGTGCCGCTAGTGCAGCCGGCGTGGGGTCCGTAGCAGGCATAACTGGCAGAGCCGGCGGCGCTTGTATCATAGAGTCGGCTGGTACGAAGATTGATGCCGACTCCGGAGAGGGCTTGATAGACGGCTTGTGGAGTTGCTCGAGGTAGACGCCGGCTGGGATGGCCTGCCTTGTGGAGCCGATCTTTGCCAGCGTATCTGCCGCCTCATTCTCCGCCCTGGGAACGTGGTGGAACTCACAACCCTCGAAGGGGCCGCTGAGCTGCTGGATGAGGAAGCGATAGCTTGCCATGTTGGCGTGCCTCGCGTCCCATTCACCAGAGACCTGCTGCACCACCAGGACCGAATCGCCGAAGCATATGAGCCGCCGGATGCCAATCTCCTTGGCAAGCCGGAGGCCGTGGGCCAGTGCTTCGTATTCGGCGACGTTGTTGGAGGCGGCGAAGTGGATCTGGAGAGCGTACTTGAGTTGGTATCCTTTCGGAGACGTCAAGATGATGCCGGCTCCCAGCCCCGTACGCATCTTCGAGCCGTCGAAGTGCATCCGCCAATGCATGGAGTCTCGAGGCGGTGGCTCGAACTGGGTCTCGGCCCAGTCGACTAAGAAATCGGCCACCACCTGTGATTTGATGGTGGTGCGAGGCTCGTACCGAATGTCGTGGTCCGCTATGGTGATGGACCACTTGGCAATTCTGCCCGTGGCATCACGGTTGCCCATGATATCTGATAGCGGAGCAGTGCTCACCACAGTGATGGCATGCTCTTGGAAGTATTGTTTTAATTTCTTAGCAGCAAGGTAAACACCATAACACATTTTCTGATAATGAGGGTAGTTTTGCTTAGAGGCGGACAAGACCTCACTAAGGTAGTAGACAGGGCGCTGCAATGGCAGGGCCTTGCCCTCCTCTTTGCGTTGAACTACCAACACTACGCTGACCACTCGAGTGGTCGCCGCGATGTATATGAGTATGGGTTCCTTTTCAGACGGCTCGAGATTACCCGCTTGAGGTCGCAGAAGGCTTCTTCCGCCTGGTCGTTCCACTCGAACTTCGTCTTCTTCTTCATGAGCTGGTAGAGTGGAAGAGCCTTCTCGCCAAGCCGGCTGACGAACCAGCTGAGGGACGCCAAGCAGCCGGCGAACTTCTAGACGTCGAGGATCCGAGCCGACCGCACCATCCGCTCGATGGTGTTGATCTTCTCAGGGTTCGCTTCGATGCCGCGGGCGGATACGAAGAACCCCAAGAGTTTGCCGCCTGGGACCCCGAAGACAAAATTCTCCGGGTTGAGCCGGATCTTGTATTCGCGCAGATTGGCGAATGTCTCTCGTAGGTCGCCGAGGCGGCTGAAGTGCTGCTTCGTCTTGACGATGATGTCATCCACATAGACGTGGATGTTTCTGCCGGTCTGTGGCAGTAGGCACTGCTGCATGCAGCGTTGGAATGTCGCACATGCGTTCTTCAGACCGAACGTCATGGTGGTGTAGCAGTAGGCCCCGAAGGGCGTGATGAAGGAGGTCTTCAGGCGATCGACTGGATCCAGCTTGATTTGATGGTATCCTGAATAAGCATCCAGAAATGACAGCAGTTCGCAACCTGCAGTGGAGTCGATCACTTGATCTATCCTAGGCAACGCGAAGGGGTCTTTCGGACAGGCCTTATTCAGGTTAGTGTAGTCGATGCACATTCGCCATGTGTTGTTCTTCTTCAGCACCAGGACTGGGTTCGCCAGCCAGTCCGGGTGGAAAACCTCCATGATGAAGCTGGCTGCAAGGAGCCGGGTAATCTCTTCTCCGATTGTGTGCCGCTTCCCCTCGGCGAAGCGGCAGAAAGGTTGTTTCACCGGCTTTGCATCCGGTCGCACGTGAAGTTGTGCTTGGCGTACTTCCTCGGGACACCCGACATGTCCTTGGGGGACCATGCAAAGATGTCCCGATTCTCATGGAGGAAGTCGACGAGCTCGCCTTCCTATTTGGGGCTGAGGCCAGCCCCGATGGTGATGCACTGCTTCGGGTTGGCAGGGTCGACTGGGACCCGCTTGGTCTCTTTAGCCGGCTTGAAAGAGCCCTCGCCGGCCGATTGGGACGGAGGAGAAAGAATCGCCGGCTGCTCGGTAGCCTGGGCCACGAGCCGGTCGATCTGCCACTTCTCCTCGGCAATCACCAAGGCGTCGGTGAGGCGGCTGCTATCTTGGGTGCACTCGAGCGACTTCTTGTAGTCGCCAACAACAGTGATGATGCCCTTGGGACCCGACATTTTCATCTTCAGGTAGGCGTAATGCGGAATAGCCATGAACTTGGCCAGAGCCGGTCTCCCCAGCAGCGCGTGGTACGGGCTACTAAGGTGCACCACCTCGAACCATATGGACTCACGGCGGAAGTGGGCCTTGTCGCCGAAGAGGACGTCCAGCTAGATCTTGCCGATGGGCGAGCACGACTGCCCAGGCACGATGCCGTGGAAGACAGTGCTGGTTTGCAGGACATCCGTCTCCTTGAGCCCGAGCTTGCGGAGAGTGTCGAGGTAGAGGATGTTGATGCTGCTGCCGCCATCGACCAGCACCCGAGAGAATCGGCAGGTGAGCCTCTTGGAGGCGAAGGTGGGGTCGAGGATGAGTGCGTATGACCCCGGATTGGGCATTACCGCAGGGTGGTCCACCCGGCTCCATGTAATTGGTTTGTCGGACCAATGCATGTACTAGGGAACCGGGGGGACAGTGGCATTTACCTCGCGCCGCCTTTGGCGCAGGATGTGCTTGTCGTCACCTTCACTGGTGAAGACGACGAACGCTCTGTCTTGATGCGGGTAGTCGTCAGGGTGTGGGCCGTCGTCGCGAGGCGGCGGCGGCGGAAGCGGAGCGTGATGGGGAGCCGGTGCACGGGGCGCCGCCTGCACACCCGGGGGAGCCGGCATCCCCTCCCCTTGCGACAACCGACGTGCGATGCTGCACTGTCGAAGGGTATGGGTAGACGGCGTCGCCCCCGAATGTATCTTGCAGGGGGCGTCGAGAAGCTGTTTGAGAGTCTGCTTGGGCAGCCAGTTGGGGTTGCCCTGATTGCGACGCTTTCGTGGAGGGCCGGCTTGGGAAGCCGACGCCTCGCCCTCCACGTTGGCCACTAGCTTGCTGTTGGCCATCTGATCCACCTTGCGCTTGTAGTTGTTCTGACCGCCTCGGTTGTCCCCAGCCGGCTTGGGAGTAGCCGGAGCAGGTACAACCTTGTCTGAGGCGGTCACCTTGAGGCGCATCGCGGAGTCGGCCGTGGCGTACTTGTCCGCCTTGGCCATGAGCACCGCCAAGGAGGTGGGCTCGGCGCACATGAGCTTGTGCTTAAGGAGGGTGCCGTCTCGGCATCCGTCGATGAAGTACTTTATGGCTTGTACCTCATGCACCCCCTCATAGGAGTTGCGGAGCTCAGTTCACTGGGTGACGTAGTCGTGGAGGGGTTCGTCGGCCTTCTGGACGCACATGGCCAGCTCGCGAGGCCGATCAGGGCGCTTGTAAGTGCCGGTGAAGTTGCGGACGAACGCCTCCTCGAAGCCCACCCAGGAGTTGACGCTGCCGGCCGGGAGGCTGTTAAGCCACGTCCGGGCCGAGCCGGCCAGCATGAGTGGCACTTAGCAAACCGCTACGCGCTTGTTGCCCCTGGCGATGCCCACGGCCGTGGTGTAGTCGATCAGCCAGTCTTCTGGCTTGGCCGTGCAGTTATATTTCGGCGTATCCCGAGGCAAGGTGAAGCCTCGGGGGAACGACTCCCCTCGGATCCCGGGGCAGAAGCAAGCCGGACCGACGGGTCCGTCTTCCTCTAGGAGGGCCGAATGAGCCAGGGCGATGATACGCCGACGGGCGTCCCGCTCGTCCTGGGAGGCGGGAGCGCCAGCCCCGGTGGCTAGAGGGGAGGCTCCTCGGGAGCCGGATGCGTGAGTTCTTCATGGGGGAAGATCCCCGTACTCCGAGTCGCCCTCGTCGCCTCCGCGACGTAGGCCTGAAGTGTGCTCGCTCTGGTGCTGTGAGCGCCGGCCTTGGCTTCCCTTGCCCCTCCAGCGGGAAGGGCGATGCGAGGAAGATCCTTCGGCGTGGTGCTGGCCGCTAGGGTTGCGGCGAGCCCCCGAGTTCGGCCCCGGGGACTCTGAATGAGCCTGGCCGGGGTCGAACCGAGCGTGCTGCTGGTTAGCGGCGTCAAGGAGATCCTTGACGCGCTTCTCCTGGAAGGCACACTCCTCGCCTTCCAGGCTGGCCATCTCCTCCATGGCCGCCTGCGCCGCCCTCATGTTGGCCGCAGGAGTCTCGTAGGTGGGAAGGTCCCTGCCTAGGACCACGGCGACGAACCGTCCGCGGCTGTGGACCGATCCAAGCCGGTTGGGGGCCTCGGAAATCGGAGTAAGACCGTATGCGGAGTTATACTCACGATGTGTAGCCTCCAACCGACGGTTTGCCGAGGCCACGGCGATGCCCTCCTCCAAGATACGCTTGCGAGCCTCCTCCAGCGAGGCTCGAGCATCTGCAGGGTCGACGGAAGCGGCGACCGGTGTCTTCAGGCCGACGATGGCGTCCCGAAGAGTGTCGGCGGCGGCCGCAGCGGGCTCACCAGCTCCCGCGGGGGCCTTGCCGGGAGTCGTGCTGGTGCCGGCGCCGATAACCATCACCTCCACGGCGTTGGAGATGGCAGCGACGTGGTACGGGGTGAAGAACCCCATCGACGGTGGAGGGTCGTCGAAGATGAGGATGTTACTGGGGTAAACGTCGTGAGCAGGCGTCTCAGCGATAGAGAGCCTGCTGAAGCTGGCGCAGAGCGCCTCACCGTCGTAGTCCTCGCCAAAGTAGCACGGGCCGTCGTTCAGGCAAAGATCGCTGAAGAGAACGCTAAGGTTCTCCATAGCAGCGACGACGACGTTAGGGAGCGCCTCGTCATCGGAATCTTCGTCCGAATTCGCATGGCGGACGGGGACGTCGATCATCATGGGCGTCGCCTCGTCGAAAGCGAGCTCCACGGGCATGTGAACTGATCCGGACGCGATGCATCCGGTGGTGTAGGTGCGGGGCCCCGCCCAGCGCGTGAAGCGAGCCGATGCCGCGATCGGCCCCATGGTGGGCGCCAAATGTCGGTGAATACTCACAACATATGCCATAGGTAGGCTAAAGTCGGTGAGAACCGAAGGGACAAAGGTGGGCGCTGGGAACGAGGTTGGTACACGCATGGGACGCACGATGTACCCAGGTTCAGGGCTCTCCGTAGAGATAACACCCCTAATCCTGCTTGTGTGTTTGATGTATGGGAACAGAGTACAATGTCGCTCCTGGAGCTGTGTTGGGAGGAGGAAGAGGGGAGCAGCCGGCTCGTCTCTACCTCGCTCTCTGTGGGTTGGTGAGTGTGTAGTGTTGAATGACTGGCAAGTGATCGGGCCTCCTGCATGGGGGGCGGCCGGGGGGTTTTATAGACGAACCCGTCGGCCTACAATATGGATAAAGGGTACAAGTGTGGGACCCGGCTGGCTGCTTCGCCGGCTGACCAGGAGCCCACAAGGGTCTTCTCTTGTCGATGAGGGGCCCGCCGGCTGCATGGTCTCGTTTACCTGTGGGACCCGCCGGCTGGCCAATGGGGCTCCCTCGTAAGGTTGACGTTGAGCACACGCTGTACGTCAAGCGTCGCCCCGCGAGATTCTTCATGGGAAGGTAGTACGGCCGCCTCCACTGTTCCCCACGCCGAGTGCAGTAATGGAGTGGGAGTGTGACGGTCCGACATCAGGCTATGTGATGGATCAGAGCCGGGGTAGGTCAGTGGCGTGGCCGCCGACGCTCGTACCTGCCGGGCGCCCCGATCCAGTACCTTTGCTGACGTGTAGCTACCTTTAATCATGAGGTCCTTTCCTGACCTACGATCTGATGTGACTGGTGATCCTCGGCCGGCTAGCCGGCTCGCGGGTGGCCGCCTCCTCCCCAGTCCGGCTGGCGAGACCAGGCCGGCTCTGAAGGGGAGGCCGCCTCCATTCTAGCCAGCAGGGGATGCCTGGCCGGCGATGCAAAGGTGGCCGCCTCATTGTCTAGCCGGTAGGCGAGGCCTAGCCGGCCAGAAGACTTGGGACTTTGGAATCTCCATATCTTCATGCCCATTGGGCCGGAAATGAAGGAGGAGGCTCGATGAGCCTACCCCGGGGTTATCCCGCCAACATTGAGTGCCTCAAAGCTCTTTGTAAGAACAGTGAGTTTCTCTTCCTTGTCCTTGAGAGACAAGGATAGGCGCTCACAGTCCTTAGAAAGAGAAGCATGAGAATTCACAAGTCGGTTTTTATCATTTAATAACTCTTTGCACACAGATACAACCTTTTTCAAGGAGGCAAGATCGTTAGTATGTTTATCAAGGTTTTCACCAACTTCTGAGCATAATGCATCATTTTGTGCTTCCTCATACAGGACTTTCTGCTCAAGGATTTCATTTCTTTCCTTCTCCTCAGTGATGAGGGTTTCGAGTTCCTTGATGGTATTGGTGTGCTTACTCACCATTTCCATAAGTATGCGAAACATAGTGAGTTTCTTTCCTTTAGGAGAGCACATAAATTTGTTTATTTTGGCAAACATAGGATGATCTAAGTCATTGTCCTCATAGTGATCTTCAGCATCAAGGTACTCATCAGATGAGGTAGAAGCTAGACTGAAAGAGTTTAACCGTGGAGTTACCTTAACCTTATCATGGGAGTTTTGGTCTACCTCATCTTCTATGACAGTCTTTGCCATCAAACACTTGTGGGCGTTGACCTTGTAGTCTTTCATATAGTTGTAGTGAACAACATCACCACTTTTGTTGACTAGCCTCAAGGTGTTTTGTGTATCCTGAGCTACTCCGGCAACCCCACCAACGTCTTCTGGATCTGATTCTTCTTGTGCAACCATTGCTCTTCCATCTATTCTCTTGAGCTTGGAGTTCATAGGGTTTGACAATTTCTTCTTTACAAAGGTCTTCGGAAACCTTGGTTTATCTTCCCTCTTCTCATAAGGGCAGTCATTGGAGAAGTGGTTGGTTTCCTCACAGTTATAGCATTTCCTTACTTTCTTCTTTGGGAATCTTCCCTTGAATTTTCCTGCACTGAACTTCTTTACAAAGAGAGCAATGTCCTCATAAGATGGGCTTTCATCAGAGTCAACATCATCACCATCTTCACAGTCATCATCACCCTCTTCTTCTTCACTTTCTTCTTCGTCACATTCATGCTTGGCTTTCAAAGCAAGATTGATCTTTGATGTTGAAGTGCCATGCATGTCAAGGTGCTTTGTTGCATTTGCCTTTGACTCTTCAAATAATTGGAAAGTGGATATGATGTCATATGGAGAAATTTATTTGAACCCATGGTGCTGCCTCATGTCCCATACCATTTGATGGTGGTACGGAGCAAGAGCATGAAGTAACTTGTCCACGAGAAATCAATTGGTCAGGTTGAAACCATCTTGCGTCTTGTCACAGTCACATGACTCAATGTTTGCGGCAAGTGTCATGAGCCGTTCTAGCAGTTTCTTGGGAGATTCACCCTTTTCCATACAGAAATTCTGCAATTGCCCCTTGGCAATTTCATATTGAGCAAGCCGAAGAGTGGAGGTACCGGTCTTGGTCCTTATAATGCTATCCCATAGTTCCTTGGCGCTTGTGATGTGAATGTAAGGTCTCCGTTGCTCGTCATTCATTCCTTTTCTTATGCACAAGATCGCAGTGTCATTGAGATGCTTGTCATAAGTTTCTCTGGGAGTGAGGCACCTTGGATCTACAGGATTGTAGCCATGCTCGAGGATGTCCAACATCTCATCATTGGCGTACCTAAGATGATCCTGCATACCAACTCTCCACAAAGCAAAATCGGAATTGTCATCAAGCAAAGGAGGTTTTCCTCCAGGATTGTACTTAGGTTTCTCAACTTGAGATCTAGCATAAAGCCATGGAACACTGGTTTGGTTATTGCCTGGAGGTTGTTGGCCAAATGAAGAACCGTGCACATTTTGCCCTGAGGCCCTCGGGGACGTGGCTGTCCTCGTGGTTAATGATGCCGGTCTTATTTGGACCAAGGCCTCAAGAGAAGCATCATGCTCCTCTTTTTGCTTGGCAAGGGCCCATTCCAGGTCCTCAGAGGTGAAGGACCTGACTTCCGTGGAAGTCACGTCCCTCTCCACTGGAGCTACAGTAATGGGAGTCCCGTCCATCTCGCTCTAGGGTGGTTAAGCCACAAGAATAGAGCACGAGGCTCTGATACCAATTGAAAAGGATCGAGATGGACCTAGAGGGGGGGTGAATAGGTACAATTCCAAATTTTAATAGTTACTTAGCAATTTTAGGCAAAGGTGCGGAATATGAGCGTGAGCCTAATAATTGCAATGACAAGGAGTAAGCTATTTAGAGTAAAGTAAGGCAACCGGTAAACAATAATCAAATGCAAGTACGTAATAAGGATTAACACAAGTAGAGAGTTAGGGTTAGGGATAACCGAAACTCCAAGAGAGACGAGGATGTATCCCAGTGTTCACTTCCTTGGAGGGAAGCTATGTCACCTTTAGAGGGGCGGATGTTACCACGAAGGCACACCAACGACACGAAGGCTCACCCTATTCTCTCTTTGAGACAACTCCACGAAGGCGTTTCTCAACCACTAGTGGTAAGCCTTGAGGTGGCTTCCAAACCTTCACAAACTTTCCGGGGGTAAGAACAATGGTTTGATTCCTCTCCGAGGACTCCTACCACCTAGGAGTCTCCAACCTCCAAGAGTAACAAGATCACGAGGATTGCTCAAAACTTGCTCAAATCACAAATCACTTTGGTGGAGAGGAGGAGAAGGAGACGATCTATCTTTTGACTGGAACAACACTCAAAGGGGCTCACAAATGCTCTTGGGGATCTAAGATTGGGTGTAGGCAAGAGTGAGTGAGGAGAAAGGTGTTCTTGTAAGTGTTCTAGCTGTGTTGAACACCCTCTCACGAAGTGGGAGGGGGGTATATATAGTGGGGAGAGTAAAACAGCCGTTGGGGTCATCTAAGTCTGACAGTGGTCGGACATCCGACAGTTCTCGGATGTCCGGACGTCCACAAGGAGTCGGACGTCCGACAAGGGTCGGTCGTCCGAGGGATGAATATATATCTGGAACCACTGTGTCGTTGAACAGGGACCGGATGTCCGGAGGAAGCCGGAAGTCCGAGTTATTCGACTCAAATATCTCTGGTGCAAGGTTCCGGATTTTCGAAGGAGGTCAGACGTCCGAGTTATTTGACTCCACTTTCTCTGGTGCAAGGTTCCGGATTTCCAAAGGAGGTCGGACGTCCGGCCCTCGGACGACAGGAGGAGGCCGGAAGTCCGAGTTATTTGACTCAACTTTCTGTGGCATAGGGTTCCGAATTTCCGAAGGAGGTCGGACGTCCGGCCCTCGGACGTCCGGATGAAGCCGGATGTACGAGGCATTGGTTCTGTTTTGAGATAAAAGTAAAACAGTGGAGATGTGGTATGATCGGAAAAGTAGAGATGTAGTATGAGCAAGTTCATCGCAAAACCTGTGATCCCCTCTTAATAGTGCGGGATCCCTATATTCAAGAATAGTAAATTTAAAGCATAGGCTACATCATCTTTTCTCAATCCCGAGCCTTCTTGACATATAAGTCCCGATCTTCTCAGACCACCTTGGCACATAATTCTCAATCTACTAAAAGTACTTGCCATCCTGAGATACACTCAACAAATAAGATTAGTTTCCTATGTATGTGTTGTCATTAACACCAAAACTCGATTAAGGGCATGACTGCACTTTCAATAGGAGCAGTGGTTCTTTGTTGTGCGGAGCAACAAGCACCAGCTGGGTGGAAAGCAAAGCTTTGAGCTCTACAAACGCTGCTTCTGCTTCATCATTCCACTCGAATACATCCGACTTCTTCATCAATCGGTACAAAGGCAGTGCCTTCTCACCAGACGAGATATAAACCGACTCAATGCTGCCAGACATCCTGTAAGTTTCTGCACATCATGCACTCACACAGGGCTCTGCATTCTGACGATGGCGCCAAACTTCTCAGGGTTAACGTCAATTCCTCGTTCGGAAACGAGAAAACATAGTAACTTATCCCCAGGAACGCCAAAAGTGCACTTAGCTGGATTAATCTTGGTGTCATATTTTCTCAAATTGGCAAATGTTTCTGCCAAGTCAGTCAACAGGTCGGAACCTTTGCGCAACTTAACAACAATGTCATCCATGTACGCTTCAATATTTCGACCAATCTGGTTGAGCAGACACTTCTCGATCATGTGCATTAAGGTTGCACCAGCATTCTTCAGACCAAAAGGCATAGTGATGTAGCAGTAACACCCGAAAGGGGTGATGAAGGTTGTTTTTATTTCATCTGGACCAAACAGACGGATCTGATGGTAACCAGAGTAAGCATCCAAAAAAGACAAACGCTCGCATCCCGCATTTGAATCGACAATCTGATCAATGCGGGGGAGCGGAAAGTGGTCCTTTAGACAGACCTTATTAACATTTTTGAAGTCGATACACATGCGAAGTGAATTATCCTTCTTGGGAACCATGGCAACATTCGACAGCCACTCGGAGTGGTAAATTGATACGTCCATTTTGCATCATGCTTTCATGTTGATATTTATTGCTTTTTGGGCTGTTATATTACTTGTGGTACCATATTTATGCCTTTTCTCTCTTATTTTGCAAGGTTTATTTGAAGAGGGAGAATTCAGACGCCTGACTTCCGCACCTGTGTTGCTACCACCAGATTTTTCTAAGGACTTTGTTATCTATTGCGACGCCTCGCGATAAGGATTAGGTTGCATTCTCATGCAAGATCGTCATGTGATCGCATACGCATCTCGACAGTTGCGTCCACATGAGGATAATTATCCCATACATGACCTTGAGCTTGCAGCTGTGGTCCATGCACTAAAAACCTGGCGACATTACCTTCTGGGTAATCGTTGCGAAATATTCACTGATCACCAAAGTCTGAAATATATCTTGACCCAGCCGGATTTGAATCTCAGGCAAAGACGGTGGGTTGAGTTGATCTCGGATTACGACTTAGGGATAACTTACACCCCGGGGAAGGCCAATGTTATGGCTGATGCACTAAGTCGTAAATCTTATTGTAACAATTTGATGCTACAACAACGTCAACCACATCTCTATGAGGACTTTCGGAAGTTGAATCTTCATATTGTTCCTCAATGATTCCTTTCTACCCTGGTGGCGAAGCCTACCCTTAAGGATCAAATTATAGCTGGCCAGAAGCGTGACAAGGGTATATCACGGATCAAGGAGAATATTATTAGCGGAAACGCTAAAGAATTTTCCATGAATGATCAAGGTGTTGTGTTCTTCCAGAATCGTCTAGTGGTTCCTAAGAACCTACATCTAAGGCAGCTAATTCTTAAGGAGGCCCATGATTCTCCTCTCACCATTCATCCCGGTAGTACTAAGATGTATCAGGACCTACGCCAGAGGTTCTAGTGGACTAGGATGAAGAGAGAAATTGCTGAGTTCGTTGCTAACTGTGACGTTTGTCGTTGAGTTAAGGCAGAACATCAAAGGCCTGCTGGCACCCTTCAAACTTTAGCTATTCCTGAATGGAAATGGGATAAAGTTAGTATGGATTTCATTACCGGATTTCCCAAGACCAAGAAAGGAAATAATGCTATCTTTGTGGTCATTGACCGTCTTTCCAAAGTAGCTCATTTTCTTCCAGTTCGTGAGAGTATAAGAGCTAGCCAGCTAGCAGAATTATATATCTCTCGAATAGTGTCTCTTCATGGTGTTCCCCTGGAGATTAACTTAGACCGTGGGAGTATCTTTACTTCTCGATTCTGGGAAAGTTTTCAGAATGCTATGGGAACTCACTTATCTTTTAGCACTGCTTTCCATCCTCAATCAAGTGGTCAAGTAGAAAGAGTAAATCAAATCCTAGAGGATATGCTCCGAGCTTGCGTTATATCATTCGGTATGAATTGGGAGAAGTGCCTTCCATTCGCCGAATTTGCTTATAACAATAGTTATCAATCAAGCTTGGGCAAAGCCCCTTTTGAAGTTCTCTATGGACGAAGATGTCGAACACCTCTTAATTGGTCAGAAACCGGAGAGAGGCAACTCTTTGGCACCGATATGATCCAGGATGCAGAAGAGCAGGTTCGCATTATTCGTGAAAAGTTGAAAACAGCCCAGTCTCGTCAAAAGATCCATTATGATCGTCATCATAAGGCTGTGACCTTTGAAGTTGACGAGAAGGCTTACCTTCGGGTTACACCTTTGAAGGGTACCCATCGATTCGGTATCAAGGGCAAGTTGGCTCCTCGTTACATTGGTCCTTTTCGCATTCTTGCCAAACGAGGAGAAGTTTCCTACCAGTTGGAACTTCCTCCGCATCTTTCCAAGGTTCATGATGTCTTCCACGTCTCACAACTCAGGCGTTGCTTTTGGGATCCTATCCGTGAAGTGGACCACGAAACGCTTGATCTCCAAGATAACCTTTCTTATCGAGAATACCCTGTTCGTATTCTCGACCAAGCTGAGCGTACTACTAGACGTCAGAACATTAAGTTTCTTAAAGTTCAATGGTCAAATCATTTTGAGAAAGAGGAAACATGGGAAAGAGAGGATCGTCTTCGACAAGAGTATCCCGCGCTATTCCCTACGACTTCTAAATCTCGGGACGAGATTCTTTTGAGTGGGGGTGAGTTGTCACATCCGTGGAACCCTAACCAAGGTTTAGCATTCTGCTCATATTTTCTTTGCATTGCATCCAAGAAAATTGCAACAAGAACAAAGTAAGTGGTGAGGGGAAACTCAAAAATCCTAGCCACTTCTCAAATTCAAAGGAATTATAAACTTATTCAAATCAATGAACCCAAGATGGCCTAAAGAAAAGTTCAACTTTTCTGATAACTCTTGAAAACAAATAAGCAATGAAGGAAACCATTTCCTTAATACTTTTGGCATTTTAAATAAATGCAAAAGACTACTGGTTTCAAGTTTTAAATTTGAATTCAAAGATATATAGCTTTTCAAATATGCTGAAAACTTTATGGGTGATTGGAAATATTCCAACTAAACACCCCAGCATTTTTCAAACTATTTATAGTTTTATTGTGAAGCCAAAATAAATGGAAAACAATGTCAGTAAATAAAACAGAAACAAAATAGAAGAAAAGAGAAAAGAAAGGCTTACCTTTTATCTGTCGCCGGCCCAGCCCAAGAGGGGCTCCCCGGTCATCTTCCTCCTCCTGCCAGTAGGCACAGGGGAAGATGAGCACGACGGCCATCCCCGGCCACCTCCTGCCTGCCTGCTCGCCGCTGGAGGCCTCCAGGAGCGCCAGCGGGACGCCCCTCAGCCTTCTTCTCCTCCTCCCCTCGGCCTTATCTCCTCCTCTCTCCCTCTCGTTCCCCTCCCCCTCTCGGATCTCTCTCTCCTCGAAGCTCCGGTCGCCGCCGATTCGTCGCCTCCCGGACCTCCCCGACCCTGCCGTCCGCCTCAGAAGAACCGCCGTGAGCTCCTCTTCCCATTCCCCCTCTTCCCGATGCCATTTCCCTCCTCTAACCCCGTTAGCGCCGGAGCCCGAAGGTCCTCGTCGCCGGCCATGTCGTTGCCGTCGTTGTGGTACCCCGTTCGCGAGACCGAGCTCAGAAATGAGCTCATGGAGCTCTGTAGACGCCGTAGAGCCCCTCTCCCAGCTCGCTAGTGTCCCGAACCACCACTCCCGACGATGCCCGAGCCGCAGCCGCCGCTGACCTCGTTGCCGGCGTGGATTCCGGTGACCACTTGGTCCAGCTCCTTCCCCTTTGGATGCGGTGCTTCGCTAGCTAGCCGTAGAACTATACCACGCCCAAAACCGATGCCTGTAGCGCCGTTTAGCTCAACTCCGACGAGTCCTCCGCCGCGCCCGTGGTCGCCGCCGGCCATATTCCGGTGGGGGCTGACGTGGTCAGCTAATTAACCCACTAAACAGCCCCCCTAGCCACTGACAGTGGGCCCCAGGGTGGGTCAAACCCCAGTTAGGGGCTGGTCAACTCGGGGATTAGCCCCTGGTCACTGACCAGTGGACCCCACTGGTCAGGTTTGACCTGGCCCAGCCCCTGTTGACCAGAGACGTCACTGTGATGCAATAAAGGATTTTCTAATATAAAAATAATTCCAGAACTGTCTAAAATTTCTAAAAATCATAGAAAATAATTTGTAAGTCCAATGAAAATAATTTATATATGAAAAAGTATTAGAAAAATTCAAGGAATCTGAATATGTCATTTTCAAACATGTTTGAAAACGTTACTGAACCCAAACATATAGATTAATGAATAAGTTAACTCTTATAAATACTTTGGATATGGAATTTGGAAATTATTTAAATTCCACTTCAAATGATATGATCAAACATTGTCCAAGTCACAAACCAGCAACCTAACATGTCATTTCCATGCATGATTAAAAGCAAGTTGATCTGAGCATCAGGCTGAATCAATTAAAATGGTATTCGAGAATACCTCATTTGAAGTGATATATGAATTTGATTCAAATCAACTTCAAACCTAATAAATGTTAGCCATAAAAGTATACCACTTTGCATCCTCATGCCATGCTCATGCATCATCCTGTTGCATATGATTGTTATTGATTGATGTCATTTCTTTCGGTAGGCTCCGCTCCTCCGGATTCCACCGACTATCCGACCGACGGATATTGTCCCTCCTCTGAGCAACAAGGCAAGCAACCATTTTGATCATCCCGATAAACCCCATGTTCTCGCTCCTGCACTTACTTATTGCATTAAGATCAAATGCTTCAAATGCTTTTGCCACGTTAGTTGAACCCACTTCCTTTGCATGACCTATCCTTGTCACAGTAAATAGCTGAACCTTGCAACCTAGCATACCTGGTAGTTGCTTGAGCCATGATGTGCCTTATCCTGCTATGCATGCTATGCTTAGAGTTGTGTATGGTCTGTCATCTGGGAGACGAACAGAATTGTGAGAATGTGTTCAGTAAGTAAAGGTTGTGTGTTGAACTTGATTTGGTAAAGGTACCGGTGAAGGGCTGTCTAGGAGTACATGGAGGGTTGTTTCATTGGAACCGTCCTTAGGAACTGAGTTCCGTGTATGTAATCCAAGACGAGATACTACCACATCTGGGCCCTGAAATATGACCCCGCTCGACTTATTAATCGCTTAGTACTCGGTCCAGGAGTTGCAAGTAGTTTCTGGTGTTTATAGTCATGCCGGAGGCCGTGCATAGCGCTGACCTGCGAGGTGGGCTGTGATGCGGTAGGCAGTGGCACGGTGTACCAAGTGGCACCCGGATGGTGGGCTTGGGAACCCTGCGCACATCGTTTGGGGTCGTGGCGGAAACCTCGGCCGGACTTCCGTGCGGGTTACCCTCAGATAGGCGATAGACCTGGACTAGGTACTAGTGTGGTTAACGGTCGTGGCCGACTCCCTCGCTAGGCTTCCGCTTGAAGGTTGCCGAGGTGCATGACGTGCACATGATGATAAGTGGCGAGAGCGTGTGTGACGAAGTACACCCCTGCAGGGTTATGATCTATTCGAATAGCCGCGTCCGCGGATATGGACTACTTGGAGACATATGTTGTTCATAGATAACTTCAATGTCTACTCATAAAATTGTCAAGATAAGCGTGAGTGTCGTGGACGGCATGTCCGTACGGAGACGGAATGATTCCACGATGGAGTATTGTTGTGGTGTTAGTGGACTCGTGTGCGAGAAATCAAGTTGTCAAAAATTGTTTTAAAATGTAAGTTGTCTAGCCACGAGTCAAATGCTGGCTTTCCGCATGAAACCCCACAATTCCTTATTGATACATTGCTTGAGTAGATAGTTATCCTAAAGTCTTGCTGAGTACCTCCGTACTCATGTTTGCTTAATAATTGTTGCAGAGATTGTTAATGACCCTAACGGAGGGTTCTTCCTAGACATCGACGACGACGAGTAGCTGGTGTCCCAGCTACGATCTGGACCTAGGTTGGGTCTGTAGTATAGTCAGGCCATGTGCCTTCTAGTTTCACCTGTCTGTACTCAGACAGTTTTAAACACTTCCGTTGGCTTGTAACTGAATGACTGCTATGATGGGTCGTGAGACCTTTCTGTGTAATATTATGTGTGTGGCTCTTCCGAGCCTTTTAAATAAAGCTTTATGTTTATGGTTATGTTGTGATGCCATCGATGTATCTATACATATCGGTATGCCATGCGTACGTGTGTCTTACTTGATATGTATGGGGTTCGATTACCTAGCCGTAAACTTTAGTAGCACTCCTTACAAGGAAATGCCCCTTTGTGATCAATCGAGCCATGGTAGTTCGCTACTGCTCCGGACACATTGGTTGACCGGCGTGTGTCCTTCTTAGCTGCTGTGTTTATCCCCTCTGGGGAAATGTCACGCGATGTAATGGAGTCCTTGTAGCTTGCTACGACTCGTCTACATTCGCTGGTGACCGACACCTGCTTTGCTGGGTCATGTATGCCTGTCCCTGTGCGGAACTGCCACTTTGGTTTATGACTAGACATGTCTATCCGGGTTCTTTGTCATTGGATTGCTAGCGACACAATTGCATACTTGAGTCAAAAGGCGCAAACGTTCCCGGCTAATGTAAGGCTGCAGCCGTGGGGTTAACCGTGCGTGAGACCGCAAAGGGATGCGATGTGTTACAGGCTGGATTCCTATGGCTTAGGATCGGGGTCCCGACAACGAACGCGAATCATATGAACATGATGAAACTAGCATGACAGAAATTCCCGTGTGTCCTCGGGAGCGTTTTTCCTCCTATAAGACTTTGTTCAGGCTTGTCCCTTGCTACAAAAGTGATTGGGCCACTTGCTGCACCATTGCTACTACTTGTTACTTGTTACTTTTTGCTCGCTACATTTCACCTCACTACACCATCACTTGTTACCGCTACTTTCAGTGCCTACAGTTATTACCTTGCTGAAATCCGCTTATCAGAGCCTTCTGCTCCTCGTTGGGTTCGACACTCTTACTTATCGAAAGGACTACGATTGATCCCCTATACTTGTGGGTCATCAAGACTCTTTCTGGCGCCGTTGCCGGGGAGTGAAGCGCCTTTGGTAAGTGGAAATTGGTAAGGAAACATTTTTATACTGTGCTGAAATTTATTGTCACTTGTCACTATGGAAACTGTTCCTTTGAGGAGTTTGTTCGGGGTATCTTCACCACTAACGGAAGCACGAGGAGTTGCTCCTCAACCTGAGGTACCTACTGAAAATATTTTTATGAAATTCCTTTGGGTATGCTTGAGAAACTGCTGGCTAATCCGTTCACAGGAGATGGATCTTCACATCCAGACTTGCATCTAATCTATGTAGATGAAGTTTGTGGTTTATTAAGCTTGCTGGTTTGCCCGAGGATTAGGTAAAGAAGAAAGTCTTTCCTTTATCTTTGAAGGATAAGGCGTTGACATGGTATAGGCTATGTGATAATACTGGATCATGGGGCTACAATCGGTTGAAACTGGAATTTCATCAAAAGTTCTATCCTATGCATTTAGTACATCGTGATCGGAACTTTATTTATAATTTTTGGCCTCGTGACAGGGAAAGCATAGCTCAAGCTTGGGGGAGGCTTAAATCAATTCTATATTCATGCCCCAATCATGAGCTCTCGAGAGAAATCATCACTCAAAATTTTTATGCTCGGCTTTCTCATGAAGATGGTACCATGCTTGACACTTCTTGTGCCCGTTCTTTTATGAAGAAGGATATTGATCACAAGTGGAATTTATTGGAGAGAATCAAACGCAACTCTGAAGATTGGGAGCTGGAGGAAGGTAAGGAGTCAGGTATGAATTTCCAGTTTGATTGTGTTAGATCTTTTGTTGAGACAAACACTTCTAGAGATTTTAGCGCTAAGTATGGACTTGACTCTGAGATAGTAGCTTCTCTATGTGAATCTTTTGCTATCATCCTCCTATAGAAAGCAACATAGCTAAAGCCAATCTAGTTGAGGAGAAAGTCATTGCTTTTAGTGATCCTGTTGTTCCTTGTGCTTACACTGAGAAACCACCATACCCTGCTCGGATAAAGGATTATTCTAAAGCTCCAACTGTGATACATAGGGGTTACATTAGATCACTTGCACCCCTTGAGGAGATTAGAGTTGAACCTAGTGTTGCTATTATCAAAGAACTCTTAGCCGAAGACATAGACGGGCATGTTATCAAATTCTGTGAGGACTCGCTAGAATTGCTAAACCTCACGCGAAAGACAAACACGGACCTGTAGTTGGCCTGCCCGTTGTTTCTGTTAAGATAGGAGATCACTGTTACCATGGTTTATGTGATATGGGAGCTAGTGTTAGTGCAATACCCCGTTCTCTATATGATGAAATCAAAGATGAGATTGCACCTGCTGAGTTAGAACCCATTGATGTCACTATTACGCTAGCTAATAGAGACATTATCTGCCCTCTGGGAATTGTGAGAGACGTAGAAGTCCTGTGTGGTAAGACGAAGTATCCTACTGATTTCCTCGTCCTTGGTACTGCACAAGATAGCTTTTGTCCCATCATATTCGGTAGACCCTTTCTCAACATTGTCAATGCTCACATTGATTGCATTAAGCAGACTGTCACAGTAAGTTTCGAGGGTGTGTCTCATGAATTTAACTTCTCCAAGTTTGGAAGACAAACCCATGAAAGAGAGTCGTCTGGTAGAGATGAAATAATTGCTCTTGCCTCTATTGCCGTACCTCCTACGGATCATTTAGAGCAATATCTGCTTGAGCATGAAAATGATATGCATATGGAGGATAGAGATGAGATAGATAAAAGTGTCTTAGAACAATATCCTATTCTCAAGAATAATCTGCATGTTGAACTGCTTGGGGATCCTCCCCCACCAAAGGGTGATCCTGTGTTCGAGCTTAAACAGTTGCCGGATACTCTTAAGTATGCATATCTTGATGAGAAGGAGATATATCCTGTCATTATTAGTGCTCTCCTCTCAAAGCGCGAAGAGAAGAAGTTACTAAAAACTCTGAGGAAGCACCGCGCTGCTATTGGATATACTCTTGATGATCTTAAGGGTATTAATCCTACTCTATGTCAGCACAAGATTAAAACCGATCCTGACTTTAAACCAGTTGCTGATCATCAAAGGAGATTAAATCCTAAGATGAAAGAGGTCATTAGAAAAGAAATATTAAAGCTTCTGGAAGCAGGAATCATTTATCCTGTTGCTCATAGTGATTGGGTAAGTCCAGTACATTGCGTACCTAAGAAGGGAGGTATCACTGTCGTTCCTAATGTTAAGGGTGAACTAATCCCACAAAGGATTATTACCGGCTATAGAATGGTGATAGACTTCCGGAAACTGAACAAGGCAACCAAGAAAGATCATTATCCTTTGCCGTTTACCGACCAAATGCTAGAAAGGCTATCAAAGCACACACACTTCTGCTTTCTAAACGATTATTCAGGTTTCTCGCAGATACCTGTTGCACAATCTGATCAAGAGAAAACCACTTTCACCTGCCCTTTCGGTACCTTTGCCTATAGACATATGTCTTTTGGCTTATGTAATGCACCTGGCACCTTCCAAAGATGTATGATGGCTATATTCTTTGACTTTTATGAAAAGATCGTCGAGGTTTTCATGGATGACTTCTCCGGTTACGGGTCTTCCTTTGATGGTTGCCTCAGCAACCTTGATTGAGTCTTACAGAGATGCGAAGAAACCAACCTCGTCTTGAATTGGGAGAAGTGCCACTTTATGGTTAAGGCTAAGGATGATGTAATTGAGAAAATGCCTTTCCCCACAGATATCAGAGGTATACGAAGTTTCCTAGGTCATGCTGGTTTCTATAGAAGGTTCATTAAAGACTTCTCTAAGATTTCTAGGCCTCTTACCAACCTCTTGCAGAAGGATGTTCCTTTTGTTTTTGATGAGGATTGTGAGGAAGCTTTTGAAATACTTAAGAAGGCATTGATAACCGCACCTATTTCTCAACCACCTGACTGGAACTTGCCCTTTGAAATCATGTGCGACGCTAGTGATTATGCTGTTTGTGCTATTCTAGGACAAAGAGTTGACAAGAAGTTGAATGTCATTCACTACGCTAGTAAAACTCTAGACAGTGCCCAAAGAAACTATGCCACTACGGAGAAGGAATTTTTAGCAGTCGTGTTTGCATGTGAAAAGTTCAGATCTTACATAGTTGACTCCAAAGTCACTATTCACTCTGATCATGCTGCTATTAAGTACCTCATGGAGAAGAAGGACGCTAAGCCTAGGCTGATCAGATGGGCTCTCCTGCTACATGAATTTGATTTGCACGTCGTTGACCGAAAGGGTGCTGATAACCCTGTAGCAGATAACTTGTCTAGGCTAGAGAATTTCCTTGATGACCCACTACCTATTGATGACAGCTTTCCTGATGAGCAATTAAATGTCATCCGCACTTCACTTAGTGCACCGTGGTATGCCGATTATGCAAACTATATCGTGGCCAAATACATACCACCCAGTTTCACCTATCAGCAAAAGAAGAAATTCTTCTTTGATTTGAGACACTACTTTTGGGATGATCCTCACCTTTATAAGGAAGGAGTAGATGGTGTTATTAGACGTTGTGTGCCTGAACATGAACAGGGACAGATCCTGCAGAAGTGTCATTCCGAAGGCTACGGAGGACACCATGCTCGAGATAGAACTGCCCATAAGGTATTGCAATTAGGTTTCTATTGGCCCACCCTCTTCAAAGATGCCCGTAAGTTTGTCTTGTCTTGTGACGAATGCCAAAGGATTGGGAACATCAGTAAGCGTCAAGAGATGCCTATGAACTATTCACTTGTCATTGAACAATTTGATGTCTGGGGCTTTGATTATATGGGACCCTTCCTGAGTTCCAATGGGTACACTCACATCTTAGTTGTTGTGGATTACGTTACTAAGTGGGTAGAAGCTGTCCCCACTAAAAATGCTCATCACCACACCTCTATTAAGATGCTTAAAGAAGTCATATTCCCAAGATTTGGAGTCCCTAGATACTTGATAACTGATGGCGGTTCACACTTCATTCATGGTGTTTTCCGCAAGATGCTAGCTAAGTATGATGTCAACCATAGAGTTGCATCTCCTTATCATCCTCAGTCTAGTGGTCAAGTGGAGTTGAGTAATAGGGAGATCAAGTTGATCCTACAAAAGACCGTCAATAGATCTCGAAAGAACTGGTCTAGCAAACTTGACGATGCACTATGGGCTTATAGGACTGCTTATAAGAATCCCATGGGCATGTCACCGTATAAAATGGTTTACGGTAAGGCCTGTAATTTACCTCCTGAGCTGGAACACAAAGCTTAATGGGCAATCAAAGAGCTCAACTTTGATTTCAAACTTGCCGGTGAGAAGCGGTTGTTTGATATCAGCTCGTTAGATGAATGGAGAGCCCAGGCATATGAGAATGCCAAGTTGTTCAAGGAAAAGGTTAAGAGATGGCACGACAAACGAATACAGAAAAGAGAGTTCAATGTAGGTGATTATGTCTTGCTATACAATTCTCGTTTGAGATTCTTTGCAGGCAAGCTTCTCTCTAAACGGGAAGGTCCCTATGTTGTCGAGGAAGTATATCGTTCCGGTGCCATCAAAATCAATAACACGGAAGGAAATTTTCCTAGAGTGGTAAATGGGCAAAGAATCAAGCATTACATCTCTGGTACTCCCATAAATGTTGAGACCAATATCATCAATGTCATAACTCCACAGGAGTACATAAGGGATGTTTATCAGCCTGTTTCAGACCTTGAAAACGAAGATGTATCTGTTTCGGTAAGAAATTGGACTCCAATACTTTTCCAATAGGAAATTTCTTCCGTTTTGGAATTTTTGGAAAATTAGAAAAATAAAAAGCAGTCCGGAGAGCGAACGAGGCGGCCACATGCCCTGCCACCGCCCCTACCCCCTGGTGGCGGAGGGCAAGCTTGTGGGCACCTCGTGTGCCTCCCGGACTCTGTTTTCTTGCGGAGGACTCCTTCTGGCCCAGAAAAATCAATATACAGTCGCCTGAAGGTTTTGATCTCCGTAGCGCGTAGTTTTCCTCTGTTTTTGTTTCGAGCTTGTCGTCTGCCTCAGATTTAGAGCAAAGATGTCTCAGGAATCTGTTGGGGAGAATGATCTTCACCAAGTTCATGAGGAAGTAGATGCTGATCTGAAAAGAGTAGAACTCACAGAAGCCAGGGACCAAGCTAAGGAGAAAACCCAAGATAGGGAGGAAGTTCAACCTATGTTCAACATTGAAGACGTTGAAGGAGTAGATTTTCTCCAACCCTTCCTCCACGTGGTGTGTCCATCCTTGATTGAACTCTTGAGGTTTTGCGAAACAACTCGTGCTCCCAATATTTCTCTTTCTCGTGAAGTTGTTTTGCTGGAAAACCATGTCACAGATCTCAAAGGTATGAATCGAAGATTGATAGCTCTTTTGGAATCAAAGGCGACAACAACACCACCATCACCACCAAAGGAAGGCAACTAAGCATTGGTATGGGCAATCCGCTTGGCTTCTGCCAAGCTTGGGGGAGTTGCCCTGGTATCGTATCACCTTTATATCTTTTGCTTTTACCTTTGTTTTAGTTCTTTCCTTTTCAGTTTTTATTTCTTCTTTTAGAGGAATAAGTCTTTAGTTTTTAGTTTGAGTCTTTTGGTTTTGTGTCTCCCCCTATGTATTCGAGCTTACGAGCTATATAATAAAGAGTGTCTCGGTTAAGGGCTTTGCTTTGTGCCATGATCAAAGAGTATGAAAAGAATGATGGCATGAAAGATCATGAGACGATCTTATGGAAAGTGATAACTTCACTTATGACACGTATGATGATTGGAACTTGTTGAGAATAAATCAACATAGACCTCAGTCATTGTTGCAATTAATAAGAAGTAATAAAGAAAGAGAGGTTCACATATAAATATATCATCTTAGGCACTTTTTACAATTGTGAGCAGTCACCAAACTATTACATGCTTAGGAGTAGATGTTGGACAAGGAAGACAACATAATGAATTGTGTTTGCTTGGTTCCAAACAATGTTATATGATTAGAGATCCCTTAGTGTGTGACGATTGCTTCCACCTCATATTAGCCAAAACTCCCACACCAAGTAGAGATACTACTTGTGCATCCATAAACGTCCAACCCAGTTTTTCCATGAGAGTCCACCATACCTACCTATGGATTGAATAAGATCCTTCAAGTAAGTTGTCATCGGTGCAAGCAATAAAAATTGCTCTCTAATATGTATGATCTATTAGTGTGTGGAAAATAAGCTTTGTACGAACCTGTGATGAGGAAGACATAAAAACGACAAACTGCATAATAAAGTTCTTTATCACAGAAGGCAATATAAAGTGACGTTCCTCCGTACTAAGAGGACACGCATCCAAACCTCAAAAGCGCATGACAACCTCTGCTTCCCTCTGTGAAGGGCCTATCTTGTACCTTTACTTTTTACCCTTGTAAGAGTCATGGTGATCTTCACCAATTCCCTTTTTGCCTTTGTCTTGGCTACCGTCACATGCTTGGGAAAGATCTATATTCATATATCAACTTGGAGTTGAGTACTCATGCTTTATTGTTGTTGACTTTATCCTTGAGGTAAACCGTTGGGAGGCAAAACTATAAGCCCTTATCTTCCTCTGTGTCTAGCTGAAACTTTGACACCATGAGTACCACGTGAGTTGTAATAATTGTGGAAAACAAAAGAGATGATTGAGTATGTGGGTTTGCCTTACAAGCTCTTATTTGACTCTTTCTGATGTTGTGATAGATTGCAATTGCTTCAATGACTATGGACTATTGTTGGTTACTTCTCGGTAAGGTTTTTGCTTCATGCTTTGCTTTGTGAAGGAATTGTTACTTTCCCATAAGAATCTTTATAATGTATTGCTGTTCTATGTGTGATCATGATGCCCTCATGTCCGTATTATGTTTTATCGACACCTTCGTCCCCAAACATGTGGACATGTTTATGGGACTTGGTTTTCGCTTGGGGACAAGCGAGGTCTAAGCTTGGGGGAGTTGATACGCCCATTTTTCATCATGCTTTCATGTTGATATTTATTGCTTTTTGGGCTGTTATATTACTTGTGGTACCATATTTATGCCTTCTCTCTCTTATTTTGCAACGTTTATTTGAAGAGGGAGAATTCAGGCAGCTGGAATTCTGGACTGGAAAAGGAGCAAATCCTAGTCCACTATTCTGCACATCTCCAAATGTCCTGAAAAGTTACGTGGATTTTTTTGGGATTATATAAAAAATACTGGGCGAAAGAACTACCGGAGGGGGGCTGCCAGGGCACCACAAGCCTTGACACCGCCACCCCCTGGTGGCGGAGTGGGGGCTTGTGGGCTCCCTGACGGCCCACTAGCCCCCCTCTTTTGCTATATGAAGCGTCCTGGTCCAGAAAAAAAAAATCAAGAGGGAGCTTTTTCGTGGTTTCGCCGCCGCCACGTGGCGGAACTTGAGCAGATCCAATCTAGAGCTTCGGCAGGACGATCCTGTCGGGGAAACTTCCCTCCCGGAGGGGGAAATCGTCGGCATCGTCATCACCGACACTCCTCTCGTCGGAGGGGAGGCATCTTCATCAACATCTTCATCAACACCATCTCCTCTCCAATTCATAGTTCATATCTTGTAACCAATCTTCGTCTCGCAACTCCGATTGGTACTTGTAAGGTTGCTAGTAGTGTTGATTACTCTTTGTAGTTGATGCTAGTTGGATTACTTGGTGGAAGAGTTTATGTTTAGACCCTTGATGCTATTCATTACACCTCTGATCATGATTATGATTATGTTTTGTGAGTAGTTACTTTTGTTCCTGAGGACATGGGATAAGTCATGCGAATTTGATATTCGTTCGGTATTTTGATATGATGTATGTTGTCTTTTCCTCTAGTGGTGTTATGTGAACGTTGACTACATAACACTTCACCATATTTGGGCCGAGAGGAAGGCATTGGGAAGTAGTAAGTAGATGATGGGTTGCTGGAGTGACAGAAGCTTAAACCCCAGTCTATGCGTTGTTTCGTGAGGGGCTGATTTGGATCCACTAGTTTAATGCTATGGTTAGACTTTGTCTTAATTCTTCTTTTGTAGTTGAGGATGCTTGCGAGAGAGGTTAACCATAAGTGTGATGCTTGTCCAAGTAAGGGCAGTACCCAAGCGCCGGTCCACCCACATATCAAACTATCAAAGTAACGAACGCGAATCATATGAACATGATGAAACTAGCATGACAGAAATTCCCGTGTGTCCTCGGGAGCGTTTTTCCTCCTATAAGACTTTGTTCAGGCTTGTCCCTTGCTACAAAAGGGATTGGGCCACTTGCTACACCGTTGCTACTACTTGTTACTTGTTACTTTTTGCTCGCTACGTTTCACCTCACTACACCATCACTTGTTACCGCTACTTTCAGTGCCTGCAGTTATTACCTTGCTGAAATCCGCTTATCAGAGCCTTCTGCTCCTCGTTGGGTTCGACACTCTTACTTATCGAAAGGACTACGATTGATCCCCTATACTTGTGGGTCATCATAAATCTCCTGAATGAATTTGGCTTCCAAGAGCTTCGCAACCTCCTTGCCGATTGCCTTCCTCTTCTCTGACGCAGATCGTCGCAGACACTCTTTGACTGGCTTCGCCTTCGGATCCACTCGCAAATGGTGCTCAGCCAACTCCCTGGGTACACCCGGCATGTCAGCAGGCTTCCATGCAAAGATGTCCCAGTTCTCACGGAGGAACTAGATCAGCTCGGCTTCCTATTTGATGTCGAGTGTCATTGATATGTTGGTTGGAGCTGCGTTCGGACCAGTCGGATGAACGTTCACTGGCTTGACCTCCCCTGCCGACTGAAAAGCGGACAAAGAAACTGGCTTCTTAGAGCACATTAGGTCAGCGGGGTTGGTGGTCCTCCGATACTCTTCCAATTCTACCACGGCCATCTGCTGATCTGCAATCTTTGACCCTTGCTGCAAACACTCTTCGGCTCTCTTCCGATTGACGGAAATAGTGATAACCCCTTTAGGGGCTGGCATCTTCATCTTCAGGTACACATAACATGGTCGGGCCATGAAACGTGCATAAGCAGGACGACCCAGAATAGCATGACATGCACTCTGGAAGTCCACCACCTCAAATGTTAGCTTCTCTTTACGAAAATTACGGTCTAAGCCGAAAACAACATCCAGTCCAATCTGGCCGAGTGACTTGGCCTTCTTCCCTGGGATTACTCCATGAAAGGACATGGAACTCTCGCTGAGTCGGGACATTGGAATGCCCATCCCCTTGAGAGTTTATGCATATAAGATATTGATACGTCTCCAACGTATCTATAATTTTTGATGGTTTCATGCTATTATCTTGTCAAACTTTGGATGTTTTGCATGCCTTTTATATATTTTTTGGGACTAACTTATTAACTCAGTGCCAAGTGCCAGTTCCTGTTTTTTTCCATGTTTTTGACCCCTTTCAGAGGAGATTTTGAAACGGAGTCCAAGCGGAAGAAAATCCCCGAAAATATTTTTCCTGGAACAGAAGAAGATCGGGGAGCTTGCGAGCCAAGACAGGGGAGCCCCAGGGGCCCCACAAGCCCCCACCTCGAGGCCAGGGGGGAGGCCGCGCCATCCAGGCTTGTGGGCCCCCTGAGCGCCCCCTCACCCAGGGGTTGCGCCTATATATTCCCTAAAACTCCCAAAAAAATCAGGAAATCATCGAAAGTACTTTTCCGCCGCCGCAAGCTTCTGTCTCCGCAAGATCCCATCCGGGGCACGTTCTGGTGCCCTGCCGGAGGGGGGATTCGGACACGGAGGGCTTCTTCATCAACATCATGACCTCTCCGATGATGCGTGAGTAGTTCACCATAGACCTATGAGTCCATAGCTAGTAACTAGATGACTTCTTCTCTCTCTTGGATCTTCAATACAAAGTTCTCCATGATCTTCATGGAGATCTATCCGATGTAATCTTCTTTTGCGGTGTGTTTGTCGAGATCCGATGAATTATGGATTTATGATCATATTATCAATGAATGTTATTTGAGTTTCTTCTGATCTCTCTTATGCATGATTTCATATCCTTGTAATTCTCTTCGAGTTGTGGGTTTTGTCTGGCCAACTAGATCTATGATTCTTGCAATGGGAGAAGTGCTTGGTTTTGGGTTCATACCGTGCGGTGACCTCACCCAGTGACAGAAGGGGTAGCGAGGCACACATCGTGTTGTTGCTATCAAGGGTAAAAAGATGGGGTTTCCATCATTGGTTTGAGATTATCCCTCTACATCATGTCATCTTGCTTAAGGCGTTACTCTATTCGTCATGAACTTAATACACTAGATGCATGCTGGATAGCGGTCGATGTGTGGAGTAATAGTAGGAGATGCAGAAAGTATCGATCTACTTGTCTCGGACGTGATGCCTATATGTATGATCATTGCCTTAGATATCGTCATGACTTTGCGCGGTTCTATCAATTGCTCGACAGTAATTTGTTCACCCACCGTGATATTTGCTATTATGAGAGAAGCCTCTAGTGAACACTATGGCCCCAGGGTCTACTCCACACCATATTTTCAACCTTACACTTGTTACTTCGTTGCACTTTCCGTCGTCAGATCTCACTTTGCAAACAATCTTGCAGAGATTGACAACCCCTTTGAAGCGTTGGGTGCAAGCTTGTTTGTGTTTGCGCACGTACTCTGGACTTGACGAGGCCCTCCTTTTGGATCGATACCTTGGTTCTCAAACTGAGGGAAATACTTATTGCTCCTGTGCTGCATCACCCTTTCCTTTTCAAGGGAAAAACCGACGCAAACCAGAGAAGTAACAAGAAGAATTCCTAAGTTGCCTCTCGTTTTCCTCTCCCCCACTTCACCAATTTGCCTTTTTCGTTCGCCTTTTCGTTCGCCCTTTTTCTCGCCTGCTCTTTGTTTGCTTGTGTGCTTGCTTGCGTGCTGAAGTCACCATGAACGAAAACACGAAACTTTGTGACTTCTCGAATACTAATAATAATGATTTTATTAGTACTCCGATTGCTCCCGCCACTAGTGCGGAGTCATACGAAATCAATGCCGCTTTGCTGAATCTTGTTATGAAAGAGCAATTCTCTGGCCTTCCTAGTGAAGATGCCGCATCCCATCTCAATACCTTCATTGAGCTTTGCGATATGCAAAAGAAAAAAGATGTGGATAATGACGTGATTAAATTGAAGCTTTTTTCCTTTCTCGTTGCGAGATCGCGCAAAAACTTGGTTTTCTTCTGTGCCCAAAAATAGTATCGATTCTTGGGATAAGTGCAAAGATGCTTATATATCCAAGTATTTTCCGCCGGCTAAGATCATCTCTCTCCGTAATGATATAATGAATTCAAGCAAATTGATCATGAACATGTTGCACAATCTTGGGAGAGAATGAAATTAATGATTAGAAATTGTCCCGCTCATGGCTTGAGCCTTCGCATGATTATTCAACTCTTTTACGCTGGCTTGAGTTTCGCTTCTAGAAATATCTTGGACTCTTTCTCAGGTGGAATGTTCATGGAAATCACGTTAGGGGAAGCCACAAAGCTCTTAGACAACATCATGAAAAACTACTCTCAGTGGCACACTGAAAGGTCACCTACTAGTAAAAAAGGTACACGCTATAGAAGAAATTAACTCGTTAAGTGCTAAGATGGATGAGTTAATGAATTTGGTTGCTAGTAGAAGTGCTCCTTTGGATCCTAATGATATGCCTTTGTCTTTTTTGATTGAGAGTAGCAACGCTAGCTTGGACGTTAATTTTGTTGGTAGGAATAACTTTGGCAACAACAATGCTTTTAGAGGAAACTATGTTCCTAGGCCTTTTCCTAGTAACTCCTCTAATAACTTTGGCAACTCCTACAACAATACTCATGGAAATTACAATAGATTGCCCTCTGATCTAGAGAGTAATATCAAAGAGTTCATCAACTCTCAAAAGATTGTCAATGCGCCCATAGAGGAAAACTACTCAAAATTGACGATTTGGCTAAGAGCGTTGATAAAATTTCTTGTGATGTTGATGCTTTGAAAGTTAGATGTGCTCCTCCCAAAATCAACATGGATGAAACTTTCAAAGCTATGCGTGTTTCCATGATTGAGAGCCAAGAAAGAACCGCCCAAATTGGTGCTAGACATTAATGGCTTAAAAAGGCGTGTTCTTGTGATGAGAATCACGAAGATCTTAAAGTGCTTGGTGTGACTCCCATTGAATCTTTGTTTTCTTGTGTCAATCCTAATGATTATGAGGCTGGATATGAACCCACTTTGGTTGAAAAGTGCCCCAATGATTCGGAGTCCATCTATCTTGATGCTAAAAGCATTAAAAGTGGAGTAGAAGACGTGAAAACTTTGAGTAGTAATGAAATTACTACAGTGAATTTCAAGGAATTCAATTGTGATAGTTGCTCCTTGATTGAATGCATTTCTTTGATGCAACCCATGTTAAACTCTACACACGCTTATAGCCAAAACAAAGCCTTTACCGATCATATCGTCGAAGCTATGATAAAATCTCTTGAAGAGAAACTTGAATTGGAAGTCTCTATCCCTAGAAAGCTTCATGATGAGTGGGAACTACCATCAAAATCAAAATCAAAAACTATGAGTGCAATGCTTTGTGTGATTTGGGTGCTAGTGTTTCTGCAATTCCAAAGTCTTTATGTGATGTTCTGGGTTTTAATGAGATTGAAGAGTGTTCTCTTAATTTGGATCTTGCTGATTCTACTGTCAAGAAACCCATGGGAAGGATCAATGATGTTCTTATTATTGCAAATAGGAACTATGTACCCGTGGATTTCATTATGCTTCACATTGATTGCAATCCTACATGCCCCATTATTCTTGGTAGACCTTTCCTAAGGACTATCGGTGCTATCATCGATATGAAGGAAGGGAATATTAGATTTTAATTTCAATTAAGGAAGGACATGGAACACTTTCCTAGAAAGAAAATAAGATTGCCTTATGAATCCATGATGAGGGCCACTTATGGTTTGAGCACCAAAGACGACGATACGTGATTCTATCGCTTCTATGCCTAGATAAGGGCGTTAAACAATAGCGCTCGTTGGGAGGCAACCCAATTAATTTATCTTTTACTTTCTGTTTTGTTGCGTCCACACTTTCATAATTCTGCTGTGATTGTGTTTTTTGTGTTTCTTTTTGTGTTTGAGCCAAGCAAAGCCTTTATGACTAGTCTTGGTAATGGTTGTTTGATCCTGTTGGAAAAAGACAGAAACTTTTCGCTCACGAGATGATTTTTCATTTTTATTCAGAAAGAGCTTTTGAGTTGATTCTTTTTGCTGCTGATTGATATGCTTTTTTCCCAGGCCGTCGTAATGTTTCAGATTTTTTGAGGTACTAGAAGTATACGAAGTATACAGATTTCTACAGACCGGTCTGTTTTTGATAGATTCTGTTCTTGTTGAGTTGGTTGCTTGTTTTGATGAAACTATGGTTAGTATCGGGGGTACTAGCCATGGAAAAGTGAGAATAAAGTAGCCCATCATCAATATAGATAGAATTCAAGTTTGCTACAGTACCAAAAGAAGTGGTAGTTTGTTTTCTTGTACTAATGTTATCACAAGTTTCTGTTTAAGTTTTGTGTTGTGAAGTTTTCAAGTTTTGGGTGATGTTCTCATGGACAAAGAGATAAGGAGTGGAAAGAGCTCAAGCTTGGGGATGCCCAGGGCATCCCAAGCCAAATTCAAGGACACCAAAAAGCCTAAGCTTGGGGATGCCTTCCCGGGGCATCCCCTCTTTCGTCTTTAATCCATCAGTAACATTACTTGGAGCTATATTTTTATTCACCACATGATATGTGTTTTTGCTTGGAGCGTCTTGTATCGTAGGAGTCTTTTCCTTTTGTTGTGTCACAATCATCCTTGCTGCACACCTTTTTGAGAGAGAGAGACATGCACTCATCGTGATTTTGCTAGAATGCTCATAGTACTTCACTTATATCTTTTGAGCTAGATACTTTTGCTCTTGTGCTTCACTTATATCTTTAGAGCACGGCGGTGCGTGACTTTATAGTTGGCTTATGCTATGAAAGAAGTCCCAAATGTGATAGATACCCAAAGAGGATGCAAAAACCTCCATCTTCATGTGCATTGAATAGAAAGAGAAGTTTTGATTCCTCTCAAATAGTTTTGAGACATGGATTTGGTAATATTAAAATCTATGTTAGTAGGGTGTGGTGAATCTAGAAATACTTGTGTTGAAGTTAGTCATTCCCGTAGTATGCACGTATGGTGAACCGCTATGTTAGGAAGTCGGAGCATAATTGATCTATTGATTGTCATCCTTTGTGTTGAGGTAGGGATCGCACGATGGTTTACACCTACCAACCCTTCCCCTCAGGGTATGTGTTTAGCACTTTGTTTTGATTACTAATAAAAACTTTCGCAACAAGTATGTGAGTTCTTCATGACTAATGTGAGTCCATGGTATATATGCACTTTCACCTTCCACCATTGCTAGCCTCTCTAGTGCCGCGCAATTCTCGCCGGTGCACAAACCCACCAAATTCTTTTCTCAAAACAGCCACCATATCTACCTACTATGACATTTTCATAGCCATTCCGAGATATATATTGCCATGCAACTCCCACCGTTCCGTCTCATGACTTATGCCGTCACTCTCATATTGCCATTGCATGATCGTAAGATAGCTAGCGAGATGTTTCAACGTCATACGCCATGCTAGATCGTTGCACATCCCGGTACACTGCCGGAGGCATTTCCTATGGAGTCATCATCATTGTGAGTTTTAAGCTGTGAGTAAATAAAAGTGTGATGATCATCATTATTAGAGCATTGTCCCATGTGAGGAAATAAAAAAAGGCCAAAGAGCCCAAAAAAGGAAAAGAAAAAGAGAGAGGCCTAAGTGCCCAAATGAAAAAAAGAAAAAGAGAGAAAGGACAATGCTACTATCTTTTTCCACACTTGTGCTTCATGAGAGCACCATGTTCTTCATGATTGAGAGCTTCTTGCTTTATCACTACCATATGCTAGTGGGAATCTTCATTATATGACTTGGCTTGTATATTCCAATGATGGGCTTCCTTAAAATTTCCCTAGGTCTTCGTGAGCAAGCAAGTTGGATGCACACCCACTAGTTTTCCTTTTGAGCTTTCACATACTTATAGCTCAAGTGCATCTCTTGTATGGCAATCCCTACTCATTCACATTGATATCTATTAATGGGCATCTCCATAGCCTTTTGATACGCCGAGTCAATGTGACCATCTCCTCCTTTTTGTCTCACAACCACCACCACACTCTATTCCACCTATAGTGCTATATCCATGGCTCGCGCTCATGTATTGCGTGATAGTTATAAAAAGTTTGAGAAAGTAAGAGTGTGAAAACAATTACTTGGCCAATACCGGGCTTGTGCATGATTTACATTAGTTGTGTGAGGAAGATGGAGCATAGCCAGACTATATGATTTTGTAGGGATAACTTTCATTGGCCTTGTTATTTTGAAAGTTCATTATTACTTTGCAAGTTTGCTTGAAGTATTACTGTTTTCATGTCAATAGCAAACTATTGTTTTGAATCTTACGGATCTGAACAATCATGTCATGTGAAAGAAGTTGCAAAGGACAACTATGCTAGGTAGTATTCCACATCAAAAATTCATTCTTTATCACTTCCCTACTCGAGGACGACCATGAGTTAAGCTTGGGGATGCTTGATACGTCTCCAACGTATCTATAATTTTTTATGGTTTCATGCTATTATCTTGTCAAATTTTGGATGTTTTGCATGTCTTTTATATATTTTTTGGGACTAACTTATTAACTCAGTGCCAAGTGCCAATTCCTGTTTTTTCCATGTTTTTGACCCCTTTCAGAGGAGATTTTGAAACGGAGTCCAAGTGGAAGAAAATCCCCGAAAATATTTTTCCTGGAACAGAAGAAGATCGGGGAGCTTGCGAGCCAAGATAGGGGAGCCCCAGGGGCCCCACAAGCCCCCACCTCGAGGCCAGGGGGGAGGCCGCGCCATCCAGGCTTGTGGGCCCCCTGAGCGCCCCCTGACCCAGGGGTTGCGCCTATATATTCCCTAAAACTCCCAAAAAAATCAGGAGATCATCGAAAGTAATTTTCCGCCGCCGCAAGCTTCTGTCTCCGCAAGATCCCATCCGGGGCACGTTCTGGTGCCCTGCCGGAGGGGGGATTCGGACATGGAGGGCTTCTTCATCAACACCATGACCTCTACGATGATGCGTGAGTAGTTCACCATAGACCTATGGGTCCATAGCTAGTAACTAGATGGCTTCTTTTCTCTCTTGGATCTTCAATACAAAGTTCTCCATGATCTTCATGGAGATCTATCCGATGTAATCTTATTTTGCGGTGTGTTTGTCGAGATCCGATGAATTGTTGATTTATGATCAGATTATCTATGAATCTTATTTGAGTATCTTCTGATCTCTCTTATGCATGATTTCATATCCTTGTAATTCTCTTCGAGTTGTGGGTTTTGTCTGGCCAACTAGATCTATGATTCTTGCAATGGGAGAAGTGCTTGGTTTTGGGTTCATACTGTGCGGTGACCTCACCCAGTGACAGAAGGGGTAGCGAGGCACACATCGTGTTGTTGCTATCAAGGGTAAAAAGATGGGGTTTTCATCATTGGTTTGAGATTATCCCTATACATCATGTCATCTTGCTTAAGGCGTTACTTTGTTCGTCATGAACTCAATACACTAGATGCATGCTGGATAGCGGTCGATGTGTGGAGTAATAGTAGTAGATGCTGAAAGTATGGGTCTACTTGTCTCGGACATGATGCCTATATGTATGATCATTGCCTTAGATATCGTCATGACTTTGCGCGGTTCTATCAATTGCTCCACAATAATTTGTTCACCCACCGTGATATTTGCTACTATGAGAGAAGGCTCTAGTGAACACTATGGCCCCCAGGGTCTACTCCACGCCATATTTTCAGCCTTAAACTTTTTTACTTCGTTGCACTTTCCGCCGTCAGATCTCAGTTTGCAAACAATCTTGAAGGGATTGACAACCCCTTTGAAGCGTTGGGTGCAAGCTTGTTTGTGTTTGCGCACGTACTCTGGACTTGACGAGGCCCTCCTTGTGGATCGATACCTTGGTTCTCAAACTGAGGGAAATACTTACTGCTCCTGTGCTGCATCACCCTTTACTCTTTAAGGGAAAACCCGACGCAAACCAGAGAAGTAACAAGAAGAATTCCTAAGCGCCAGGGAAGGACTTTTGTTGCCGCAGCAGATATAGAGCCCACTTCCTCCATCCATCAACACTTTGCGGAGCCGAACACCTTCGACAACTGGGTCGACTACCAGAGCCTGACGACCTAGAGTCGGAACAACAGCTGGATGGTCCGACTGATCAAACATGATGGGTGTCTACGACCATTTTAGGTACGCTGGGGTGGTTGCTATTGCCATGTTTACCTCCTTGTTAATGACTTTCAAACGACTTTTGCTCTCTACGTCAGCAAAAATCATCAGGGTTGCATTGACCTTGGGGAAATCCTCGTTGTCCTCATTATCTTCTTCTTCTTCAAGCTCTTTTCCACTCGACTGACCCTTGAACTCTTGGACCAACAATCGACACTGCCGAGTGGAATGCTTTGGCAATATCAGGTTGCCTTCATCATCTTTCTTCATGTGAAAAACATACGGCTGATACAAAACATCTGACTGCATCTTGGATTTCTTTGGAGGGAATGGTGCTTTGGCCTTTCCCTTAAATTTTCCTGCCGCCAGAGCGGCCGCTTCTGCTGGGGTTGCAGTTTCAACCTTCCGCTTTTGTTTCCAATTGGAATTAGCATCAGTGTTGTCGACTTCTTTACCCTTGCTGCTACGGAGGCGGTCATCTTCTCCGTTTGCATAACTGGTGGCTATCTCCATCATTTTACTCATTGACATGTCGCCTGAGCGACCAAACTTCAAATACAGCTCTTGATACCTGACGCCTGCCTTGAAGGCGCAGACTGCTTGGTGCTCAGTAACGTTCTCCATCGTGTGGTGAAGGGTGGTCCAGCGCTGAATGTAATCGCGCAAGGACTCACTCGGCTTTCGTACGCAGTGTTGTAGCTTGGAAAGACCAGCATGACGCTTACACGTGCCCTTGAAGGTCTTGATTAACACTCGGGCCAGATCTTCCCAACAATATATACTTGAGGGAGCCAATTGATTCAACCATGCACGGGCCGAGCCATCCAGCATCAGGGGCAAATGCTTCATTGCAACATTGTCGTTATCGCCGCCAATCTGTACTGCAACTCAGTAATCATCTAACCAGGTCTCGAGCTTGGACTCGTCTCTGAACTTACTGACTCCAGTCGCCAACCTGAAGTTAGGAGGGATATCAGCAGAGCGGATTGCTCTACTGAAACACTCGAGACCAGAGAATGCGGTTCCACTTCCACTCGGTTGATCTCCGTAAAGACCTTCCCGGTAGGCTCTGCCTTTGTCAATCCTTCTCTGTGCAAGCACATCTCTTGCATCAAATCCGGGGTTCTTCTCATCACCGAACAGGCGCCGGTTATCATAGTGCCGGGGCACATACGAGCCGCTCCTCGGAGGAGAATGCACTCGACGGCGGTCATCACGGTGATGACGAGGGGGAAGTTGGTTCCGACCCTGGTCTCTGTGCTGATACTCTTGGTAACCTCCGTCTCTGTGACGCTGGTGTGAACCTGGACTGTATACTGACTGGACTATCGCCACCCTTAGCGAATTGCTATGCAATCTATTGATCGACTGCAAAACAGCCGAATTCTGTTGTTGTGCTGCTTGAAGCAAAGCGTGAATCTGTTCTAAACCTATGCCTGCCTCTGAATCTGAAGGCTGGATTGAATCTGCTATTTCGGTTGTGGCCGCGACATTAAGTACTGGAGTACGATATACCTTAGTATTGGCGTGATGGTCGCGTGAGAAGAGTTGTCGATGACGCCGACTGGAACTTTGATGACGACGTCGACCGCGTCCAGGCGACGGTTCGCCGGCCTCGTGCTCACTGCGACCGAACCCGGGTGGGCTCTCCGCGGATCCCGCCATGAAGACCTCTGTTGCTGGGTTGCAGCTCTCGCACTCAAAAGGAACGTCAGACTGGACTGACGCCGTGTGGATTGGGCTCTAAAGAGGTATAGCAGGCTTGATGGCTGCAACCTGAGGGGTCGACGGAGACAACGCCTGACGAGCCACCGCGTGCTTCACCCACCGCTGGAGTTGAGAGCGACCGGATCGCTTGCGGTGACGTACAGCGGAGTGAAGAGCCGATAACGGGGTTGACGGTTGCAGAAGGGGAACGCCGAAGGAGTTTGGATGGAAGTGCGTCTCGACGTCGAGTGGCGCTTCTGGGAGCAATGCCGAGTCGTCGGCGACGAAGATGAGGGCGCCGAAATGGATCTCACTGCCTATGAACGAACTGTCGTCGGAAGACATGACGAAGAGTGAAAAATGCAAACTTGCTGGGAGTCGCTTAGACGCCTGGCCCAAGGTGGGTGCCAATTGTCGTGGGAATAAACCTGACAGAAGAGGTGTAGGGTACGAATGGAGAGGGCAGAGTCCTAGCTACCGCAAGATTGTACGCAAGATGTATGAGTTCAGGACCCTCTCTTGGAGGTAACAGCCCTACGTCTCAGGTGCTCAGGAGCTCTTGCAGGGTGGTTTTGTGTGATACAGGGGGTGTGAACCCTTGTGCCAGAGTGGAGGGGTGGCTTATATAGAGTGCGACACCTCTCATCAATACCTCAGCATCTAAGGGCTCGATTAATATGAGTTAAAGATATACGTTACTGATAACGTAAGTTGGTAATAAATGCTACTAAATACCATTGGTGGAACGTGTGTCCGTTGGCCGTCGTGTGTGACTTCTAATCTTCAGTACAGACTGGAATCCTTCCGAGTGCATTTGGGTTGTCGAGTGGATGTAAATTTAATCCGAGTGTCTTCGTACCGAGTGACTTTTAGGTATCATCTTCATCCAGTCGGAGTCTTCTGTCTGACCCTTGGCCTAATAATGAGGTGCCCTTGGGTAGGACATTTAGGTCAGGCCTCTGACCCTACCCTAGGTACATATCCCCATCACGCGTCTCCCTTACGGGGCCCGCCACATCCACCTCGAACACTGAGGTATGCACCACCACTACCCCCTCGCCACGTCATCCCCGCCATGCAATACCAGCCTAGCCCCCACGTAACTCTGACACGATGCAATCTCGGGCCAAACGTGGTTTCCGCATGTCCCGACGCCTCTTCCTCGTTGTTCCTCCACCACACCTCTCTCACCCATCCGTGTCACTTACAAATCCGCCCTCAAGGATCCCAATTGGTGCCATGCTATGCAAGAGGAATATAATGCTTTAATCAACAACTCTACTTGGTCTTTGGTTCCTAACCCTGCATGTGTCAACATTGTCACGGGGAAATGGATCTATCGCCACAAGTTCCATGCGGATGGCTCCCTAGGACGCTACAAAGCAAGATGGGTTGTTCATGGCTTCACACAACAGGAAGGTGTTGACTACGATGAAACTTTCAGTCCGGTCGTCAAACCATCCACCATTCGCATGGTGCTCTCCCTTGCCACGTCTCACTCATGGCCCATCCACCAAATAGACGTCAAAAATGCCTTTCTTCATGAAGATCTTAAGGAGACTGTGTACTATTCCTAATCGGCCGGTTTTGTTGATTCCTCGCATCCGGACCATGTGTGTCTCCTTCGCAAGTCACTCTACGGCCTGAAACAAGCCCCACACACTTGGTTTCTACGGTTCAAGTCCTTCCTCTTGTCCCTTGGCTTTCGTGCCTCCAAGAGTGACTCTTCATTGTTCATCCTTCATCACGGCCACTCCATCGCTTACCTCCTCGTGTATGTCGATGATATCATACTCACGGCCAACAACCATCACACCCTTCACGCTATCATTGCCTCCCTCAAGCGGGAATTCTCAATGTCGGACCTTGGTGAGCTCCACCATTTTCTCGGCGTCAATGTCACACCTAACCAGTCCGGTCTCTTCCTCAGCCAACAACAGTACAGTCTTGAGATCCTTGACCGTGCCGACATGCTCAACTGCAAACCAGTGTCCACACTCATCGATACCACCTCCAAGCTTTCTTCCGCTGAGGGTCGTCTCCTGTCTAACCCCACTTACTACTGGAGTTTAGCAGGAGCCCTCCAATACCTCGCCCTCACCCGCCCTGACATCGCCTACGCAGTCCAACATGTTTGCTTATTCATGCATGCACCCCATGACTCCCATATGCGGCTCATCAAGCGCATCCTTCGCTATCTGCAAGGCACATCTCACTATGGGATTCAACTCTACAAATCTTCTTCCCTGGATCTCATAGCCTACACCGATGCTGATTGGGCGGGTTGTCCGGACACCCGCAAGTCCACCTTGGGGTTCTGCGTCTTTCTTGGCGCCAACATCGTCTCTTGGTCCTCCAAGCGCCAACCGACGGTGTCCCGTTCTAGTGCCGAAGCAGAGTACAGGGGCGTTGCCAACTGCGTTACTGAATCTTGCTGGCTTTGTCAGCTCTTGCATGAACTTCGCTGTCCACCTGCTCGAGCTACGGTGGTGTATTGTGACAATGTCAGCGCATCCTACCTCGCCTCCAACCCTGTCCAGCATCAGCGCACGAAGCACATAGAGATCGATCTCCATTTTACGCGTGATCGGGTGGCTCTCGGCGAGGCACGGGTGCTCCATGTCCGTTCCAGTTCGCAGTTTGCAGACCTCTTCACAAAAGGTCTCCCCTCTCAGGTGTTCCATGAATTTCGGGACAGCCTAAACGTCCTTCCAAATGGAGTTCTGGCTGAGGGGGGTGTTAAGTTGTACACATTGTAACGTTGTAACGTTGTGTTGTAGTCTCTCCTACATTGTAGGATCTGGAGTGCTCGTGGCCTGCGTGCCACACTTGTAGGAGCACCTGAGGATATATATTGTTGTACTCGGTAACTGATTGAATCAAGGAAGGAAATATTCAATCCAACTATTAGGCTTCTTGATTTAATTATTAGATTGAAATGAGTTAGCTGCTCTCTTTCAGCGACAAAGTATAAAATGAAATTTTGCTAAAGGTATTTGTGGCAAGCAAGCTACTATATCTGTGTTAGATATTTAGGATAATTCCAAAATCTGAAACTGAAGAGGTTTAAATTGAAAATCTCCTATCACTAAATTCTAAATTCCATCGAAATATTTAGTTACTTATCTAAGTACTAATTGATATTATTCACTTATTACCTTGTTCTCTTCTGGGGAAAACAGGTTGTTGCAAAATTAGAACAAACACTGTAGGTTGTAAAAGGCAAAACTTACATTGCCTTCATATGCTTTACCCGAAAGAACTTCAGGCCCTATGTATGCTGAAATTCCATGAACTGTTGATTTAGTTTGAAATGCGACAAAGCCGACTCAAAACCATATATGCTAATTCGAACCATAAGGAGAGCAAAAGGTCAATTCTAGCAAGACTGGAACCGTAACAGTAACAATTCGCACAAGTGAGTAAATAAAGTCGCAAATTTTCACTGAGATTGGACTCCCATCTAGGAGGGCGATTTCTAGTTTAAAACCATGGTGATAGATTTCCTGCATTTGTAGCATCAGTTCGTGGGAAATTGAGTTCTGCATGTAATCCATGTGATGATTTCAAAAAGCAAAGCATACCATGGCAGTAGCTGACCCTTGAAGGTACTTGCTGAAAGAAGTACATTGCCGATTGACGCGCACAGCAAATGAGTAACATGATTACATGTACTGTTTGCATATCTGGTTCAGAATACAGTAACATCATTAGCAATACTTGATGATGTAATTTGTCGACATCATGCATCATCGTCGTCTTTAAAACAGTACTGCATCAAATTGGCAGCAGGAGATTATCTCTCAACTCTCATCAATGGACCCGCTCCGAAAAATGTAGAAAACTTTGCCATGATTCATGTTGATTGACAGTCCTTTCAAATCACAATTTCCGTATACGTATCCCTAAAGAAAATGAATGTATGATGTGTGAAATGATTGCACATTATGATTCTTTGCCTGATGTTAGAAAAAAAATCTATGTTTTGTTTTGTAATACGATAGCCGATCAAATATGATGTAGTCACAAGCTCAATATCCTCCTTGTGAGTTGCAGAGGGGAAAATTAGCAGCAGCATCATGCAGCAACCAGAAGTAACGACATCACGTTGTAGGAGGGTGTTTACCTTGTCCGCGGTCGCGGGCGAGTTGAGCGTTCCGCGGGGCATGAGCACATCCGTCACAGGCACATGCTCTATTTGGAATTAGCAGCAAGAGGCGCCATGCTCACCTGTGTGAGGAGATGTGGAGGATAAAGACGGGTCCGCCGCCGCCCACCATCCGAGGGAACCAACCGTGGTCGAGGACGACAGATGGCTGTCATTCAGCCGCCTTGGGCTCGCCTCCTCGTGCATCGTTGTGGTAGCCATCGTCCAGCCGACTCAGGATCTCAGCGTGCTCGTGGCGCGACAGCCTCCGTCGACAGCTTGGACCGGAGGTCGGATGCCGAGCCCCCAGCACCCTGCCGCGCCGCAGTCTCCCCCTCATCCTCTGCAACTCCCAAAACTGACGATGCCCAGCCGCCATCAAGCTCGTACTCCCGAGTCGTCGCGCTTGACTACTCTCTCAATCTACAGCCCGACGTCTTTAGGCTGGTTGTAACGGGTAGTATCATATACTAGTATCATGCATATGATACTAGTCCATGATACCATCTCCGTAATGCATAATATCATATGTTAGTATTATAGAATAGTTTATTTATTGCCATGCAAGATACTCCCTCCGTACCTAAATATAAGTCTTTTAAGATATTTCATTAGGTGTCTATATACGGAGCAAAATGAATGAATCTATACTCTAAAATATGTCTATATACATCCGTATGTAGTCCATTAGTGAAACCTCTAGAAAGACTTATATTTAGGAACGAAGGGAGTAGTAGATAGTAACACATCATTTAATATGATATGGTATCATGATATAATACTCAACCCTCTCTTTCTTCATTTAATTTTATGCAACTTTATCAAAATTGCTTAGTTGACATGCATGATACTACCTATGATACTCCCATTACGGCCATATTTGGATCTAACGAGGTGAAATTAAATGAAGAAAATGATAATTGAGTATCATATGATATTAAATGTTATACTTCCTCCATCACAGCGTATCTTCAAAACAATAATTTTTCATAATTAAAAGAAAATAAGGCGCATGTCATTAATTAGCCTATTAATTGAGGTGTTTTGGAAACCGTCTCCAGCAATGCATACGAGGAAGTCGCTTGTTTAGTGGACGGGGTTACTAATGTGTCAGTTTTCCGATTAATTAGGCGCTTCTACAGCTCGTCGGCTCGGTTTTTCCTACCAATAAAAAAACATTTAGGTCCGAGAGCCCTGTAAGATACGCTCAATATAGTGTGATGGAGGAAGTATTACTATGCATGATAATAAATAAAATGATCTATGATATTAATATGATATTTCGTCCGTTCGAAAATATTTATCATAAAGATGGATATATTTCGATGTATTTTAATTCTAGATACATCCATTCTTATTTATTTGTACGACAAGTAATTTCGAATGAAGGAAGTACTATGCATTAGAAAGTTACTAGTATCATACACTAATATCATATAGATGATACTAATTTATAATACCATCCATTATAACCAGCCTAAGCTGAACCGCTTTGTTGCTGTTAGTTCTAGACGAATCACGAATCCTTGTTCTGTTCGAATTTTATTTTAGGGAGATGCTCGAGTTGTAAATTAAACAGAGGAGGAAACTATGATATAAATCTCAACCATCAATTTTTATGATTAGCATATAAGATCAAGAGATATAAAAGATGACTAACCGAGAACCATGAAAGACTCCTTTTTCTAATATTATGTAATAATTAAGTACAATTAAAATAGAATTTTTAATATGACATGTTATCCAACATGCAATCTCTTTTAGATATGATCTTTGAAAAATATTAAAAAATAACATCAACATAATAATATTCATAACCATAAACAATACAATCATTACTTTTTAAAATATATGATCCTTAAAGAATATTACTCCCTACTCATTTTCTCATATTAGTGTGGCATGCCTCCGTCTTTATCGCATAAATACAAATCATGAGCACCACGGTGTCAACTCACACAATTGGATCGTACTTCTAACGCGTTTTGGCATTTTCAACTTCACTCAATACATGAGCGTGAACCATGAATGTAGAATATGAATGGAATAGAATATACTGGTAGAGATCAAAAGGAGTTAAAGTGGAAAGAAAGTCTCTCATCAACTAGGTGGATCAACGGGTTATGGAGATGCCCATCAATTGATATGAATGCGAGGAATAGGGATTGTTATGCAACGGATGCACTAGAGCTATAAGTGTATGAAAACTCAACAAAAGCTAAGTGGGTGTGCAACCAACTTGCTTCCTCATGAAGACCTCAGGCATTTGAGGAAGCGCATCAGGTAATATGGAGATAAAAAATAGAAGAACATCTTCAAGCTATCAATTTTGAGTGATCCAGATATCATATTCTTGGTGGATTATATTAATGATTCGACTCGGCTGCAAATTCGAGAGGAATAACGAGATAACACGTATTGGACGATACATTTTGATCGATCTAGGCAATTGGAAGGCCCGAGGGCTAGAGTTATTCTATCTTCCGTGAGAGGTGACAAATTTTGTTACATTTTACACCTCATGTGCCCTTATACTAACAATGCATCTGAGTATGTGGCTCTTCTCCATGGGTTCCGCATGGTTAAGGAAATGAACTTAAGTCGAGTTAGGTGTTTGGGAGACTCAAATTTGGTGGCTCAACAAGTATCAGAGACTTGGGATTCAAAGGAACCTCTCATGGCGGCTTATAGGCGTGCAGTCAGTGTCATCGCGGGTCATTTTCAGGGTTACGAGGTTGATCATATTGATCATCGGCTCAATGAGGCAGCAGATGCTTTGTCAAGTCTAGTCTCTCAGCGTAAACCGGTTCCTGCTAATGTGTTCCTTGATGTACTTCATAACCCCTCAGTCAAGTTGCCATCAGAGGGAGATATATCTATTCCTGACCCGAAGGCATAGTTCGTGACAACCCTTCCTTCTATTCCTGATTGGACTATTCCCTACCTGGCTTATTTGAGTCGTGGCGAGCTCCGAGATGAGGAAATCATCGCCCGACAGATTACCAGGCGTTGCAAATCTATGACTATTGTGAGTGGCGAGTTACACCGACAAAGTATTACAGGTGTGTTTCACCGTTGTGTTTCCCCTACAGAAGGCCATGGGATTTTCAATGAAATCCACGCCGATGACTGTGGTCATCATGCCGGCTCAAGATCACGGGTGGCCAAGGCTTTTCGATGAGGTTTTTATTGGCTTACCGCCCATGCTGATGCCGAAGACATTGTACGGATGTGCGATGATTGTACAAAATTTCCACAACACGCTCATGTGTCGGCTTAAGAATTGAAGATGATTCCAATCACTTGGCCGTTTTGCAGTATGGGGCTGGATATAGTCGGTCCATTCAAGCTGTCTTCAGATAATAAGACCCACCTACAGCTGTCAAAACCAGGAGATCTCGGGTAGGGGATCCTGAGCTGTGGACCTTGAATCGATGGGTTACAGGGGACGAAGGAGACAGTGTTTACCCAGGTTCGGGCCCTCTTGAGGAGGTAAAACCCTACGTCCTACTTGATTATATTAATGTGGATGGGAATTACAGAGTTGATCTACCTCGGGATCATATGAGCTAAAACCCAAGATGAGTAAACCTGCCTATACGGATGAAACCCTCTAGTTTAAAACTCACCTCCAGCCGGGGACAAATGCGCTGATCTAGCCTACTTAACTTGTATGACACACCAGTCTTTAGAGCTTTTCTTCCTAAACATGAGGTCGTCATGCAATCTGGTCTTCAACAACACGACCCATTAGGTCGGCCTCTAAGAGATGGGCCGACCGTCCGAGGACCCGTAGTCCCGGACTCCCTTACCACCTCTTGGTGACGGTTGATAAGTTCACCAAGTGGATTGAAGCATGGCCAATGAGTAATTGTGATGCTAAGACAACGGTGAAATTTTTGAAAAAGCTGTATTTTCATTTTGGGTATCCACATAGCATCATCACGGATAAGGGAACCAACTTACCCAAATGAGCAATGAAATAGTTTTGCCAACGAGAGCATATCCGTCTTGACTTAGCCTCGGTCACATCCATAGTCTAATGGACAAGTCGAACGAGCTAAGCGGGAGATACTACGTGGAATTAAACCCCGACTTATGGTTCCTCTCGAACGAACCCATGTCTGTTGGGTCGAGGAACTCCCCGCGATACTTTAGCACATAGAGACTACTCCTAGTAGATCCACAAGTTACAAACCGTTCTTTCTGGTTTATGGAGCAGAAGCCATTTTTCCCAGTGACACCATACATAATTCCCCAAAAGTCACCGCTTATGTCAAAGCTGATAATGAAAAAGCCCGCCAGGACTCCATGGATGCATTGAAGGAGGAACGCAATCTTGCAACATGACGATCAGCAATCTACCAAGAAGATCTACATCACTATCATAGTCGTAGAGTTCGGAGCCGTACTTTCCAGGAAGGCGACTTAGTGTTCCGTTTGATTCAAGACCAAACAGGCGTGCATAAGCTTTCACTACAATGGGAAGGACCTTTTGTAATTAGTAAGAACCTCAACAACAATCATGTTACTTGATTGACATACGTGAGCACAAGAAGTCACACGCCTCTAAAGAGGAGACCAACATGCCCTCGAATATTGCTCATCTTCGGTCTTATTATACTTAGAGCCACTAGCTCCAACTCATTATGCATACCTATGTATTCAATACAATAAAGCCGATACCCCCGAAACTCAGGGTCTTTGTCGTTTCATCTCAAAAAGTTGTGCATGAGTCTTTATTATTTCATCACATGTCACTTGGGGGCTCCTGGCTTAATGAGTTAGCTATTAATATCCCTCTTAGCCTGGCTAAATGCCACTATCAAACTTGGTTAAACCTGCCTATTTGCAAGATGCTACTCAAAAAGGTGACCGGATGAACTCTTTATAAGTAAATTCATATGGACCCTGAACTTATCTAGGTTAAAACACTAGCTTAAGTCACGTGATAGTTGGCTTACAAAGAGGAAGGATAAAACCATGGGCTATTATGCTAGCTCCACTGAAGCGAGACTTGAGCCTCGAAAGCTAGTCTCAATAACAAGCCTCAAAAGTTCGCTTATAAATTATGCGATTCAGTTTCAAATTATATATGTTTTCTATCCTAATTTGTAGGTATAGTTGTCTCCTTATTTTCATCAGGTCAACATTAGACATCCGAGTTATTTGGACAGCTCAGAGTTCACACGAGAAGATTATGCCAACTGTGTGAGGGAAAGCCGCATATTGGCAACTCAACTTGCGGACAAGCTGGACCTGTCGAAATATCAACCCGGCTATACCAAGGACAACAAGCGCATCAACCCAATGGAATACAAGACTTTCGAGCTTATCCCTCCTCAGCGTAAGTAAGACTTTGCCCCTGATGTCTACCCATCCATTATCATCCATAAAGACTCAATTTACCTTGCTCTGTCAACCATTCAGTGGACGCCAAGAGACCCCAGACAGAGCAGGATGAGCATAATCAAAGCGACCCGAAAGATCACAGGAGGGACATCAATTGAAAAGAGTGATGAGCTGGCATGCAATAGCAGTCATATTCTCCTTGGAAAGAAAAAATCTGAATATTGTTTGGCCCGTCTTTGGGCTTGTAATAGGAGTAGTTGAAATATTGAGCCAACTATTGTGCCATCAAGCACTTGATACCGATGAAGTGTTGCCCTATGACAGGAACGAGCCGACTATTGCAGCTGTTTTTAATATGCCTATCTTTACTTTTTCTCTTCTCCCAACAAGCCGGCAGTTGGCATCTTGCCATAAGCCGGGTAAGATGAGGTGAAACTAATATTATCAAAGGGGACTTGATAATTGTATCAAGTAGAATAACTGGTCATCGTGTGAACGAGTATGCCATCATTTTGAGAGGCTAAAAATAACTCGGATGTCTAATGTTGACCCGATGAAAATAAGGAGAAAACTATACCTGCAAATTAGGATAGAAAACATATATAATTTGAAACTGAATCGCATAATTTATAAGCGAACCTTTTGAGGCTAGTTATTGAGACTAGCTTTCGAGGCTCAAGTCTTGCTTCAATGGAGTTGGCATAATAGCCCATGGTTTTATCCTTCCTCTTTGTAAGCCAACTATCACGTGACTTAAGCTAGTGTTTTAACCTAGATATAATTTGGACAGCTCAGAGTTCACACGAGAAGATTATGCCAACTGTGTGAGGGAAAGCCGCATATTGGCGACTCAACTTGCGGACAAGTTGGACCTGTCGAAATATTAACGCGGCTATACCAAGGACAACAAGCGCATCAACATTAGACTCCTTCAGCCCCACGTTGTCAGACTACTGCCACTTCAACAGGGCTACTCCCTCCTCCGCGCGCACGATGGAGGTCCAGCTAGGAGCTGTGACCAGCCGTGTGAGCCAGCTCGAGCTCGTCGAGGCAAGCGGTAGCAAGGAGCCTTGCCTCTTCCGCGAGTGCAGGCCTCCTCCGCTGGCCGCGCCACCCACCAGACGGTCTGTGCCGCCGCCGAAGAGCAGAGTGCAGGCTACTCCGACCAGGCACAGCGGCGGCAGGCAGCAAACACGTCCACCGTCCCGGTTGCGCAGCGTGCCTCCCTCCGTCTCGTGAAGGAGCTAGGTCTGCTAGGACCGAAGGAGAAGATGACTGAGGAAGTAGCAAAGGCCCTCATTCGACGCTTCGATGAGCCTCTCTCGGACAGCGACATCGCGGTCATCGCCAAGATCACCCGCCTCGACGGGGAAGCCCTCACAGCCATGGCTCGCATGGCCGGCCCCGACGTAGTGGCCGAGAAGGCCGTAGTCTAGTTATGATAAGAGTAAACATCGTATTTATCCGGTGGCGACCGGCGGGCAGCCGGTTAGAACTAGGTTTCTTTCCTTTGTGTAAGGTTAGCGAGGCCGTATCCTATCGCCGTCGTAGCTTGGGGCCTATTGGTGAGCGACGGCGATCCCTGGTTATGTTGGAGGTGTTTGTTCTGGGCCCAAGGCCAAAGAAATATAGTCACCGGAGATTTGTTAGTTTCCCCCATGAGTGACAAGCTACCACCGATCATGTGTTGGAACATTAGAGGTCTAAACCAACCAGCAAAGAGGGCATCAGTGTGTGAGATGGCAAAATCATTGCGAGCAGCAATTTTGTGCCTACAGGAGACGAAGATAGACGCATGGACACCACAACTAGTGCAGGAGATAGGAGGAACCCAACTCACAGAATGCATCGCACTACCGGCGATCGGCATGAGCGGCGGGGCGGCAATCCTATGGAATAGAGAGCTCGCTACAATAGTTTCGCATGCGGTAGGAATTTTTGCAATCACTGCCAAGGTCACCCTGCTAGGACAGAGCCAACCTTTCTGGCTATCCTCGGTCTATGGACCAGCGGACGACGCCAGGAAGGAGGCGTTCCTCCGCGAGCTATCTTTCTCTACGCCACCGCCTGCAGAGCCGTGGCTGATAAACGACGATTTCAACCTATTTTACGAGGCTAGGGACAAAAATAACCTAAACCTCAACAGGAGGCTCATGGGCAGGTTCAGGCAGGCCATCGACACTGCCGGGTTGAAGGAAATTAGATGTACAAACCGCCGCTACACGTGGAGCAACGAGCGACAAAACCCGACGCTAGTTAGCATCGACAAGTTCTTCTGCAACCTTCAATGGGAATGCCAATTCCCCTCGGTGTCACTGCACGCGGCATCCACGGCCACCTCCAACCACTGCCCGCTAGTACTCACTGACACATCAGCAACTACACGCCCTGCCATGTTCAAATTTGAAAATTTCGGGCCTAGGTTCCCGCAGTTCCACGACACGGTTGAACGGGCTTGGAATAGACCAATGCAGTCTACCTGCGCTTTCCGTCGTCTCCTCACCAAAATGACGCGAACTGCACGGGACCTGAAGATTTGGAGCAAATCCTTTTTCAGCGATACAAAATTACAATTCCACCTGGCGGCAGAATTAGCTCTTAGGTTTGATGTAGCGCAAGAGAGCAGGCGTCTCTCAGACGCAGAGTTTGATCTTCGAAAACTCCTCAAGCTACGTATGCTCGGCCTCACTGCGGTCGAGCGTGCACGACGGCGACAGGCATCTAGACTTACATGGCTTAGGATGGGCGACGCGGGAACAAAATTCTTCCACATCAAGATGAGAGCAAGGAGGCGAAAAAACTTCATCCACACTTTAAAGGCTGACGACGGCATAGCTACGACACACCAACACAAAGAAGAAGTCATCTATAGGCATTTCAACGAAGGGTTAGGGAAAACAGCTACCCGCACCATCACAATAGACTCGGCTTCTTTAGATCTACCATCAGTTCATGGTAGAGGTTTGGACAACCCTTTCACAGAAGGGGAAGTATGGGACGCAGTCAAGGCATCACCTTCGGAGAAGGCACTGGGACCGAATGGTTTCACGGGGACTTTCTTCAAAACGAGCTAGGCTCTAATTAAGGAGGACGTGATGCAGGCTTTTCACAGCTTCTATCACCTGACTAGAGGAGACTTCTCCAAGATTAACTCCGCCACGATAGTACTGCTGCCAAAAAAGGAAGGAGCCTCCAAGGTGCAGGACTACAGACCTATAAGTCTAATTCATTCGATCTCCAAGCTTATAGCTAAGGTTCTATCCAGAAGACTAGCTACGGTCATCGACAGCATAATCTCGCCAGCACAGTCAGCTTTCTTGTGTGCCAAGTCAACGCAAGACAGCTTCCTCTACGTACAAAATGCCGTTAGATCTCTACACCGAAAGAAGACCCCCGCGCTACTGCTGAAGCTAGATATCGCAAGAGCTTTCGACAACGTCTCTTGGGAATACCTATTAGAACTACTGCACCATCTAGGGTTTCCAGCAAGATGGCGAGATTGGATAGCACTACTCCTTAGCTTTGCATCGTCTATGGTAACGCTAAATGGCTCCACGGGCAGACCTATCTGGCACAAAAGGGGCCTGCGACAGGGAGACCCGCTGTCCCCACTCCTTTTCATCCTAGCCATCGACACCATGCACAAGCTCCTGTGTAGGGCCACTGAGATGAACATGTTCCAGCCACTGCCGGACAGAGACATCTCGCTACGGCTTAGCCTTTATGCGGATGATGCCGTCATCTTCGCAAACCCCATACAGGAAGAAATTGAAGTGATTATGGGCATTCTAGGAGACTTCGGAAATGCCACGGGTCTGCACATCAACCCTGCCAAGTCTACTCTCTCGGCAATACGCTGTGAAGGCATAGACCTCGACGCTGTGCTCGCAGCCTTCGGAGGGGAGAGGATAGGCTTCCCAATAAAATACCTAGGACTACCACTCACCCTTAACAGGATTCGTTTGGTACACATTCAATTCATCCTAGATAGGATTAGAGCTAAGCTAGCAGGATGGAAAGGGAAGCTAATGAACATCGCAGGGAGACGGGTCCTGGTTCGCAGCGTACTCACCGCGCTGCCAACTTTCGCCCTAGCCGTCCTGAGAGCACCCAAAAAATTCCTCGACGAGATTGACAAGGTTAGGCGCCGCTTCCTATGGGCACATGAAGAAGATACCAATGGAGGGAAATGCAAAGTTAGTTGGGCAATAGTATGCTCCCCAATGGAGAGCGGTGGCCTAGGGGTGCTGGATCTGCATCGCTTCTCCAGAGCGCTCCGACTGAGATGGCTATGGCTGTCATGGACAAGTCCGCAAAGGCCATGGAGCGGCATGCAGCTGCCATGCGATGACGATGACCGAGCACTTTTCAACACCTCCACGTCAGTCACCCTGGGGGATGGAACAACGGCCTCCTTCTGGAAATGCCCCTGGACGGGTGCAGGGGCGCTAAAGACAGCATACCCGACGCTGTTCAGGAACTCACGTAGGAAAAATAGGTCTGTGAAAGAGGCACTACAAGGCAATACATGGATAGCCGACCTTGCGCACGGAGATACAACGCATCTTTGGGTGGACGTCCTCCGTCTGCATAGATGGATCCAGGAAGCGGACATCCAGCTGATAGAGCAATCAAGTGACCAAATCAAATGGAGACATGAAGCCTTTGGGACTTACACTGCCAACTCAGCATACAAAGCTCAATTCCTAGGACGGACAGTGTCGGAAATCAGCAACTTTACATGGAAAACTTGGGCACCGCAAAGGCTCAAGATATTCATATGGCTGCTGACAAAAAATAGGCTCTGGTGCAACGACAGATTGCAGAGAAGGGGCTGGCAAAACAGCTATTTCTGCCAGCTATGCCTCAGAAATCTAGAATCAGCAAATCATCTTTTCTGGGAATGCAACGTCGAAACAACAGTATGGGTGGAGGCGGCATCTCGCACAGGATGCGCCTCACTCAGCCCAACAATTTGGGCTCACAAAAAAACAACCAGAGAGATCATCTCCAAGATGATATGCAAGGCAAGACCAGAGTACAAAAAAGGAACCAGAACAATGATCGTGCTGATTCTGTCAGAAATCTGGAAAGAAAGAAACGAGTGCACTTTCAGAAACAAAACAGCAAGAGCAGCAAACATATTCACCTCCATCACAACAACTCTTGAGTTTTGGAGGCAAGCAGGAGCAGTTTTTCTAGAGCACCCGTTTGGGGAAATTATGTGAGGAGTCCGGCGCCTGTGCCAGGCTCCCTTTTTTCACCCTCTTTTTAGGAGGTTTTCTCCTGTTATGTCTTTTTTGATCTATTGATCAACCCCACCTTTTGTATTCCCGCCTTGCTATCTGCTATCTAAATATATGCCAGCCATCAGCTGGATCTTTCAAAAAAAAATTATATTTAGGATACCCCCTCCATTTGAGACGACTCTAACTCAGGCAAATACGCCCGCACATGAAAGTGCTGCGTTGGCCCAACACGAGCCACCGATCTTTTCAGCTCCTGAATCCGTCGAGGAAGTGTTGACATGTCTCTGAGAAAGCTTTTGATGTGGTTAGGAGTCTTCTTGGTGTTTGTAACAACCTTTACAGTATAAACACATCTTGTGAACATCTGTTCCAGGTATGTGAATATGGCCTTTAATTTCATTATAGGATGTTGCACAAAATTGCCACTTTTCGTGCCTTTGAACAAGAACGGTACATCAAAAGAGTCGGGTGATAATTTAAACCCGGAAAATGACTATGATATAATCACTTACCAAAGATGGCTTGAGTCATCTGGGTAATATGACATTGTAGAGTTGCCAATTCTTCCTTTGTTGAACCAAGTTGCTCTTTGACTATCTCGGCACGGCGTTGTAAGATGAATTTTTCTTCGTCAAAGCTGGTCCTAGTATTCTCCAATATATCAAAAAATTGGCTCAAGGATTTTTGAAGGTTAGCCGCCAAATCTTCTGCTCTCCTCTTGAGTTCTTTCTCTTGTTTGAGACTCTGTTGCAAGCCAACCACAGATGATTCAGATTCATCCAACATTTCCTACAATCATACAAGACAAAAAACAAGTTTAAATTCCTGAGCCACCACAGACAGACGACCCGGTATTTGAGGGCTACACTTCTTAGAAATTGTATTATCTTCACGTCCCATGCAGTTGCAAGCACTTCACATGGCACTTGGGGGCTAATGCAAGACATTTCCATTTCTTTATGAAACGACCCGATTATCTCAAAGAGATGAGCCGCCCCTTGGGGGCTACAGGTTGAAATCTATCAAATTGATTTTAAGCGCCTTAAAGCAGCGGCTCGTTATTTCCATAATGGCCCGATCCTTGGGGGCTACCGATTGAAGTTTATCATATTGATTTTAGGCTTCTTGAAGCACCGTATCCTTATTTTCATAATGACCCGGTCCTTGGGGGCTACCGTCATTTCTCGAAAGTTCACAAGCCATTATTTCAAGGCCCAACTCACTACTACTATTACTGAGCTGGCCCTTGGCGGAAACACGAGTATACATAACAAATGGATAGAAGTCAGGACTACATACCTCATACTTCTTCTTGAGCGTACTTATCAAGCTTTCTTCAGTATCTCGGCTCTCAGACAATCGGGTTAGGAATTCTTGGTGAAGGTCATTAACACAAAGTTTGTCCAACCTTGGAAGCTCTAGCTTGGCTTTGCCTTTGGAAGTAATGGCTATCTCATTCTTGGCGACAATCTTAGTGAGAGGAGTTGAAGCTATTGGTGTTTTTTGAGCTTCTTTGACAATGTCCATCTCTACATCATCCATTTCCTGTGATGAGGCAATGTCATTAACCTCCTGCACAGGACTAGAGGCGTGTGCAGGGCTTGGAGGGTCAGTGTTGGGCGAGTCATCAACATGAGTTTGTTCTTCAAGAGTTTCTTCCATAATAGCCAACTCATTGGCATGAACCGACTCGCCTTCATGCCAAGGCTCGTTCCCAGGGTTTTGGTCATTTGGCCCAAAAGGATCAATTTCTAGGTCGACCTCTGGCAGGTCTTGAGCCTTAGACCGTGCACTAGCAGAAGATGACTCGCCATCCCTTTTTGTCACAAAGGCTTTGGCCCTGCAAATCATAAACGTAAAATATCTGGTTAAAGAAACAATTGTAGCAATACAAGTGTAAGGATGACTCCACGGTACTTACCCACTTTTGATCGGAAAAGCCGGAAGCTAGGTTGTGGTTGAATCTCTAACAGAAGGTGGTGATTCGTGATAACCATAGTTAGAAGGATTGGGTGGTTGTTTAAAAAGACCGGCTCCAGGACGAGATGAGGTTGGACTATGAGGCACCTCGACATGCTGCTTGCGGGCGGCTGGCTCTAGGGGTAAGCCGGAAGATAACTCTCCGGAGCTGTTATGAGTTTTGTGCTTTGACATACCGACTTGTTGAGTTTTCTTCAAAAGAAATTCCGGATCTAAATGAGCATTTGGATGCGAGAACTTAACTTTTCGAATGGCTCGTTTCGTTCTCTTGGCGAGATATATTTATGACGAGTTGGATGAAATTGAAAATACCTCAACGTTGCCGGCTTGGCTGGTCTCGGTATTATCATGTGAAGAAGGAACGTCAGCGAGTTCAAAAAGGAGGCAGCCAAGTGAGTCGAGTTCTACCTCAGATTCTTCTCCAACAATTGTTTCGCGTGCCGGCTCACCCGCTCGACCAACTAGGGTGGGGGGAGTTGGAGTTCTGGCTGTGGCTTTCCACCAATTATTGCCCGCCTGTAGGCACAAGTAAGCCAAAGATTAAGTATGATAAATAAGACATGTATAAAGGAAATTTTGAACACATCTAAGGATGCTTACTAGAGGAACTGGATTGGTCAAATAAAATGGATCCATCCCGGTTACGCTGCATTTCTCCTAGGGTCACTAAAAAACTTATTGGTAGTTTTGGTGACCTCATCTTCACAGAAGTCAACTTGACTTGAACATGTGTTAACTCGGGTGTATAGTTGCACATCAAGTCATCCCTCAAGCTAAGGGGCTGGATTCGCCAGCTTATACAACATCGGGTTAGATCAATCCCGGTGAGGCCATGAGCTCTCAAAGATCTTAACCTTAGACAAAGAGGCGCCAATTGCTTTCTTTCTCCATTAGATGGCCAACCCGGAAAGGTGACAACGGAGCTGATTCATTCCAAACTATAGCCCGATAGAGGGTTTTCTCCTCGAGGAGCAGTATTCTTACAATAGAACCAAGTCTTGGCCCAACATTTGGAATGACTCGCGAGTCTAGCTTTGGGAAAATTAGTATTTTTCCTTTTCTGTATTGAGATCCCCCCAAGATCTATGTTGGGCCCATCTTTGCACTCCATAATGTAGAAAAAATCGCGAAAGAGGGTGACAGTTGGCTCGATTTGAAGATATACCTCACATAGAACTTGGAACGGTCAAAGATTTACCATGGAGTTGGGACCTATATCTTGCGTTATAGGATTGAAAAAGTTGAGCAGATCTGTGAAAAACTTTGACCTAGGTGGCCGGAAACCTCTATGCAAATGATCTAAAAAACAAAAACTTCCCCGTCTTGAGGTTTGAGGGAACGTTCTTCCTGAGGAGCCCTCCAACTAATTCTGCCTGAGCTGACACAAGGCCCTGGCTCACCACATTATCCAAAGTGAGCATAGGTTCCTGGGACCTAAGCGAACCGATGGTTTTGCTGGTCTTTGGGGTCATCAATTTTTCTTGTGATTCAACTACAAGGTTGAACGAGTCATCATCACTAAATGAGCCGGCAAAATGATAAGTTGACAAGTAAAGGAATGACCCGACATTCACAGGAACCGACTAAAGAGTAAGCCAGAGATCTGGAAGGACTTAGCAGTTTTTCATATACACAAACAAGTTTTATCTCGGAACAGAAGAGAGGATGGACCTAACAAATACTGAAAAAGGGGAAAAACACTAAAAGACCAGCGGAAGTAACAAAAGTGAAGCGTTTGCATAATCTCATGGGTAAACTATTTTAGATCTATTACACTATAAAAACACAGCGGAGTTTAAATCCAACCTATAACTACTAAAAGACATGGAGTTACTAGATCTCTGACTACTGTTAGATGAAACTCGATGAAGAGCGATGAACTATGAAGAACATTGAAACCCTAATGGGGAAATGGGACTTACGAGATTCAAAACAATGGAGATGTAGAGATGCTACGTTCCCTAAGGCAGCCGTGGACGATGCGGACGAGCTCCGGTGATGACGGTGGCGCAATTCATCGTCTTTGAGAAATTCGGACACCGATGAGTTCGGGCAACGTCTCAGAGGCGAGAGGAAGAAGAAATGTAAAATATAAAAAGGGAGGCCGAGTGGTCAATTTATAAGGAAGGAAAACCGAAGCGATGCAGTGGAAACACGAACCGTTGTAGTAATTTGTGGCTACTAAGACACCTTGATTCCCGTGCCTGACATCTACTTAAAAAGATTTGCCATGATGACATGTGGATGTTAGAGGTCAGCAAGATGAGTCCATGGTGCTAATAGTCAAAAAGAAGCTAAGTCCTAAAAAGCGATAGATGACTCGACCATAGTTTGACCCGGGCATGATTTGAGACGACAAGTGAAGGAAACGAAAAATTGTCGGCTTACAAATTTGAATTGCGGTCATTTATGTTTTTTGCTTCCTTTTAGGATGGATCTTAACATGGATAAATCCAGGTTAACCTTGGGGCTAATATTGGGGATATACCCCACGGTATGACCCGACCAGGATATGACTAGTACGTCCATTTTGCATCATGAATTATTATTGATATCTGTGTTAATATTGTCCATTATCCCTTATTATCATACAATTCTTATGTTCTTTCTCTCTGAATATGCAAGGTACATCACTGAGAGGAAACCATCTGGAAACTGGAATTCTAGACCGGGAAACTAAGAAAAAGTCAGAAAAATCAACTTGCTCCAAATGACGTGAAACTTTATGAAGATTTTTTCTGAAATATTTAAGAATGTCTAGGTCAAAAATATACCAGAGAGGGGCCACCTGCTGTCCACAAGCCAACAGGGAGCACCTAGGCCGCGCCTTGATGGCTTGTGGGGCCCCTACTTACTTATCGAAAGGACTACAATTGATTCACTATACTTGTGGGACATCAAGAATTTTTTCTGGCACCATTACCGGGGAGTGAAGCGCCTCTCGTAAGTGGGAATTGCTAAGGAAATATTTTCTTTACGTGCTGAAATTTACCGATGCTTGTCACTATGAACGGTCACCCTTTGAGTGGTTTGTTCGAGGCATCTTCGCCTCAAACTGAAGATGAGGAGGTTTTTCCTCAACCTACTGAACCTACTGAAAATATTTATTATGAAATTCCTTCGGGTATGCTTGAAAAACTGTTATCTAATCCACATGAAGGTATGACTCATCGTGATTACCATTTGATATTAGTCGATGACATTTGTGGATTGTTTAAGCTTTCAGGTCTACCCGGAGACAAAGTTAAGAAGAAAGTTTTCCCTTTATCTTTGGAGGGAAAAGCATTAATGTGGTACATGCTATTGGATGATATTGGATCATGGGACTGGAATCGCTTGAAGCTGGAATTTCATCAGAAGTTTTATCCTATGCATCTAATCCATCATGATCGGAATTTTATTTATAATTGCTGGCCTTGTGAAAGAGAAAGTATCGCTCAAGCTTGGGGAAGGCTTAAATCTATGATGTACACTTGCCCCAACCATGAGCTCCCAAGAAAATTGATTATACAAGTTTTTTATGCTGATCGAACGTACTTGGTTCTTGTGTTGTTGGTTCTTATATGAAGGAGACTATTGAATTCAGATGGGATCTGTTGGAAAAGATTAAACGAAACTTTGAAGATTGGGAACTCGATGAAGGTAAAGAGTCATGTATAAAGCTTTATTTTGGTTGCGTTAATTCTTTCATGGAATCTTCCTCCTTTTCATGAGTTTAGCAATAAATATGGCCTTGACTATGAGATAGTAGCTACTTTATGTGAATCTTTTGCTACCTATGTTTATCTTCCCAAGGAGAAGTGGTTTAAATATCATTTTCCCTTTGAAAAATTACCCGAGAAACCTATTAAAATTAAGAAGGAAGAATTAATTGTTAACCATGTTGATCCAATTGTTCCTACTGCTTACATTGAGAAACCTCCTTTTCATGTTAGGATTAGAGAACATGCTAAGGCTACAACAGTGGTTAATAAGAGTCATGTTAGGACACATACACCTTCTGAACAAATAAATGTTGAGTCTAATGTTGCTATAGTTAAGTATCTCCTACTTTATTATATTGATGGGCAGGTTATTTATCTGTGTGATAAAGCTGCTAGAATTGCAAAACCTGTTATAAACAAACGAGATAAACTTGATAGAAGTAAACCGATGGTAGAAACGCCTCTTATCTCACTTAAAATTGGAGATCATTGCTATCATGGCGTGTGTGATATTGGTGCTAGTATTAGTGCTATACCTTTTACATTATATCAAGAAATTATGCATGATACAAAACCCTCTAAAATTGAAGATATTGATGTCACTATTAAACTTGCAAACCGTGATACTTGATACGTCGCCAACGTATCTAATTTTTTTGATTGTTCCATGTTATTATATTGTCTGTTTTGGATGTTTTATATGCATTTATATGCTATTTTATATTATTTTTGGTACTAACCTATTAATCTAGAACCTAGTGCCAGTTTCTGTTTTTTTCCATGTTTTTGAATATTGCAGATAAGGAATATTAAACGGAGTCCAAACGGAATAAAATCTCCGGAAATATTTTTTTTCTTGGATCAGAAGACACGCAACAAACTTGGAGTAGGGGGCAAGGCACTTGCCGGGAGTCCACAAGTCTGCAGGGCGTGCCCTGGGGGGGGGGGGGGGTGGCTGCGCCCCTATCTTGTGGGCCTCGTGCAGGTCTCTTAACCCTAATTCATGGCCTATAAAATCCCCAATATTCCAGTATCGCCAAAAATAACCACGAAAATACTTTTACGCCACCGGGAGCCTGTGTTCCCGAGAGATCCAATCTGGGAGCGTTTTACGGTAATCTACCAGAGAGGGAATTGATCACATAGGGCATCTACATCAACTCCATTGCCCCTCCGATGATGTGTGAGTAGTTCACCGTAGACCTACGGGTCCATAGCTAGTAGCTAGATGGCTTCTTCTCTCTCTTTGCTCTTCAATACCATGTTCTTCATTATCTTCATGGAGATCTATCCGATATAATACTCTTTTGCGGTGTGTTTGTCGAGATCCGATGAATTGTGAGTAGTTCACCACAGACCCGATTATCCATGAATATTATTAGAGTCTCTTCTGAATTCTTATATGCATGATATCATATCTTTGCAAGTATCTTCGAATTGTTTGTTTGGTTTGGCCAACTTAGATTGGTAATTCTTGCAATGGGAGAAGTGCTTAGTTTTGGGTTCAATCTTGCGGTGTCCTCACCTAGTAACAGTAGGGGTAGCGAGGCACGTATTGTATTGTTGCCATCAAGGGTAAAAAGATGGGGTGTTCATCATATTGCTTGAGTTTATCCCTATACATCATGTCATCTTACTTAATGCGTTACTCTATTCTTCATGAACTTAATACTCTAGACGCAGGCACGAGTCAGCTGATGTGTGGAGTAATAGTAGTAGATGCAGAATCGTTTCGATCTACTTGATATGGACGTGATGCCTATATGCATAATCATTGCTTTGGATATCTCCATAATTATTTTCTTTTCTATCAATTGCTCGACAGTAATTTGTTCACCCACCGTATTATTTTCCTTTATGAGAGAAGCCTCTAGTGAAACCTATGACCCCGGGGTCTATTTTCCTTATCATATTTTCAGATCTATAAACCAAATACAGCAAAAGTACCTTGCTGCAATTTATTTACTTTAGTTTTACTTTCAGATCTATCAATATTTTATACCTATCTCTATCAGATCTCGTCCTTGCAAATAACACTGGAGGGATTGACAACCCCTTTATAGCGTTGGGTGCAAGTGTTGGATTATTTGTGTAGGTACTACTATTGGAGCCTCGCTTGGTCCTCCTACTGGATTGATACCTTGGTTTTCAATAAGATGAGGGAAATACTTATCTACTTTGTTGCATCACCTTTTCCTCTTCAAGGGAAAACCAACACAAGGTCAAGAGGTAGCAAGAAGGATTTCTGGCGCCATTGCCAAGGAGGATACATAGGAAGATCACCAAGTACCCATCACAAACTCATCTCTTACATTTACTTTATTTTCCATTTGCCTCTCGTTTTCCGCTCCCCCACTTCCAAAAGTTGTTCAGGAAATACCAAAAAGATTTGCCTTTTTATTCGCCCATTTTCCGTTCGTCTTTTTGTTTGCTTGCTTGTGTGCTAGATTGCTTGCTTTGTCACGATGGCTCAAGAGAATACCAGTTTATGTGATTTTTCCACTACTAATAATAATGATTTTATTAGTACTCCGATTGCTCCCGCCACTAGTGCGGAATCTTGTGAAATTAATGCCGCTTTGCTCTATCTTGTTATGAAAGAACAATTTTCTGGCCTTCTTAGTGAAGATGCGCATCCCATCTAAATACTTTCATTGAGTTGCGTGATATGCAAAAGAAGAAAGATGTGGATAATGAAATTGTTAAATTAAAGCTATTTCCTTTCTCATTACGAGATTGTGCCAAAACTTGGTTTTCATCTTTATCTAAAAATAGTATTGATTCATGGAATAAGTGTAAAGATGCTTTTATTTCCAAGTATTTTCCGCCCGCTAAGATTATGTCCCTTAGGAAAGATATAATGAATTTTAAGCAACTTGATCATGAGCATGTTGCACAATCTTGGGAGAGGATTAAATTAATGATTAGGAATTGCCCCGCGCATGGTTTGAGCTTATGGATGATTATACAATTTTTTTATGCAGGATTGAATTTTCCTTCTAGAAATCTTTTAGATTCAGTCGCGGGTGGTACTTTTATGCAAATCACATTAGGATAAGCTATTAAACTCCTAGATAATATTATGGTAAATTACTCTCAATGGCATACCGAAAGATCTCCTACTAGTAAAATAGTGTGTGCTATGGAAGAAATAAATACTTTGAGTGGAAAGATGGATGAATTAATGAAATTGTTTGCTAGTCAGAGTGCTCCTATTGATCCCAATGATATGCCTTTGTCTTCTTTGATTGGAAATAATAATGAATCTATGGATACGAATTTTGTTGGTAGGAACAATTTTGGTAATAACGCGTATAGAGGTGATTTCAATCCTAGGCCGTTCCCTAGTAATTCCTCTAATAATTATGGTAATTCCTACAAAAATTCTTATGGAAATTATAATAAGATGCCCTCTGATCTTGATAATAATATTAAAGAATTCATTAGCTCTCAAAAAGGTTTCAATGCTATGATTGAAGAAAAAATGCTCAAGATTGATGATTTGGCTAGGAACGTTGATAGAATTTCTCTTGAGATTGATTCTTTGAAAATTAGATCTATTCCACCCAAGAATTATATTAATTATTCCTTAAAATCTATGAGAATTTCTATTGAGGAGTGTAAGGAAAGAACCGCTAGAATACGTGCTAAGCGTGAATGGCTTGAAAAGGTGTTTTCTCGTGATGATATTGATGAAGATCTAAAAGTGATTGTTGTGTCACCTATTGAATCTTTGTTTTCTAGCATAATTATTGAAAAATATGGGACTGTAGATGAGTCAACTTTAGCTAAGAGGCGTCCCAATGATTCGGAGTTCATAGATCTTAGTGATAAGATTGATAAAAGTGGGATGGAAGAGGTCAAAACTTTAAATAGCAATGAGCCCACTCTTTCATATTTCAAGGATTTTAATTATGATAGTTGCTCTTTAATTTATTCTGTTTCCTTGTTTCAATCCATGTTAAATTCCCCACATGCTTATAGTCAAAATAAAGCTTTTACTAAACATATTGTGGATGCCATGATGAAATCTTTTGAAGAGAAACTTCAATTGGAGGTATCTATACCTAGAAAACTTTATGATGAGTGGGAACCTACCATTAAAATTAAAATTAAATATTATGAGTGCCATGCTTTGTGTGATTTGGGTGCTAGCGTTTTCACAATTCCAAAAAGTTTATGTGATGTGTTAGGATTCCATGAATTTGATGATTGTTCCTTAAATTTGCATCTAGCGGATTCCACAATTAAGAAACCTCCGGGAAGGATTAATGATGCTCTGATTGTTGCTAATAGGAATTGTGTGCCCGTATATTTCATTATACTTGATATAGAATGCAATCCTACATGTCCTATCATTCTTGGTAGACCCTTCCTTAGAACAATCGGTGCAATTATTGTTATGACGGAAGGTAATATTGATTCCAGTTCCCATTAAGGAAAGACATGGAGAACTTTACTAGAAATAAAATAATATTACCTTATTAATCTATTATGAGAGCTACATATGGATTTCATACCAAAGATGATAATACTTAGATCTATCGCATTATGCCTAGCTAGGGGCGTTAAACAATAGCTCTTGTTGGGAGGCAACCCGATTTTATTTGTTTTGCTTTTGTTTTTGTTTCTGTTTTTGTATGCTGCACATATTATTACCTCTATAATAATTGTGTTTTCTTGTTTTAATTATTGTTTGAGCCAAGCAAGACCTTTGGGATGGTCTATGGTGCTTGCAAGTTGATTTTGCTGAAAAACAGGAACTTCTGCTCTCGGTCCAAGAATTTTATAAACTCACTAGAACGTGATTTTGATCTGAAATTTAAAAAAAATATTGGTATACAAAATTCCCAGACTATCCTAAGTTTTCAGAATTGTTGGATTTACAAAAGTATTTGAAGTAAACAGATTGCTACAGACTGTTCTGTGTTTGACAGATTCTGTTTTCTTTGTGTCATTTGCTTATTTTGATGAATCTATGGGTTGTATCGGGGGGGGGGGGGGTATGAACCATGGAGAAGTTAGAATATAATAAATATTACATCAATATAAATAAAGAATGATTTCACAATAATACTTAAGTGGTGATTTATTTTTCTTATACTAACGGATCTCATGAGTTTTCTGTTGAGTTTTGTGTTGTGAAGTTTTCAAGTTTTGGGTAAAGATTTGAGGGACTATGGAATAAGGAGTGGCAAGAGCCTAAGCTTGGGGATTACCAAGGCACCCCAAGCCATATTAAAGGATACAAAATAGCCTAAGCTTGGGGATGCCCCGGAAGGCATCCCGTCTTTCGTCTTCAATCCATCGGTAAATTTTCTTGAGGCTATATTGTTATTCACCACATGATATGTGTTTTGCTTGGAACGTATTGTCTGATATGAGTCTTTACTTTTTAGTTTTCCACAATCATCCTTGCTGCACACATCTTTTGAGATAGATACACACTGAATCGTAAATTTATTAGAATACTCTTTATACTTCACTTATATCTTTTGAGCTAGGCAATGTTGCTTTAGTACTTCACTTATATCTTTTAGAGCACGGCGGTGTTATGTTTTATAGAAATTATTACACTGTCGTACTTCACTTATATTATTTTGAGATTTCTTTAAACAACATGGTAGTTGGTTTAGGTTATGAATTTAGTCCTGATATAATAGGCATCCAAGAGGGATATAATAAAAACTTTCATATTAAGTGCATTAAATATGATGAGAAGTTTTATTCCTTGCATATAGTTTTGAGATGTGAAGATGGTGATATACAAGTCATGCTAGTAAGTAATTGTGAATTAGAAAAAAAATACTTGTGTTACAGCTTGTGATTCCCGTAACATGCACATATGGTGAACCGTTATGTGATGAAGTCAGAGCATGACTTTTTTAATGATTGTTAACCTTTTTGTGGAGGTCGGGATTGCGCTATGGTTAACTCCTACCAACCCTTCCCCTAGGAGCATCCGCCTAATACTTTGCTTCGATAACTAATAGGATTTTGCAATTAGTATGTGAGTTCTTTATGACTAATGTTCAGTTCATGGATTATACGCACTCTCACCCTTCCACCTTTGCTAGCCTCTCTAGTACCGTGCAACTTTCACCGGTAGATTAAACCCACCTTCCCCAAAACAGCCACCATATATCTTCCTCAAAACAACTACCATACCTACCTATTATGACATTTACATAGCCATTCTGAGATATATTGCCATGCAACACCACCGTCCCGTTTTTTATGACACGCACCATCACTCCCATATTGCTTGTCATACTTTGTTCTAGCTATCGAGTTGTAATTTTTTGAGTTGTAAGTAAATAAAAGTGTGATGATTTTGCATTATTAGAGCATTGTCCCATGTGAGAAAAAGGATGATGGAAGCTATGATTCCCTCACAAGTTGGGATAAGTCTCTAGACTTTACAAAAAATAAAAGACGCCAGCGAAGCCCATAAAACATATAAAATAAAAGAGGCCATAGAAGCCCATTCAAAAAAAAGAAAAAAAGAAGAAAAGAAAAAATGAGAGAAAGAGAAAAGGGACAATGCTACTATCTTTTTTCACACTTGTTCTTCAAAGTAGCACCATGTTCTTCATGGAGAGTCTCCTATGTTGCCACTTTCATATAACTAGTGGTAAACATCTTTTGCACAACCACTTAGTTTTCTTTTTGAGCTTGCGTACACTTATAGCTCTAGTGCATTTGTTGCATGACAATCCCTACTCACTCACGTTAATATCTATTGATGGGCATCTCCATAGCCCGTTTATATGCCTAGTTGATGTGAGACTATCTTCTTCCTTTCCTTTTGCAACCTCCACCACATTCCATTCCACCTATAATTCTATATCCATGGACCACGCTCATGTATTGCGCGAGAGTTGAAAATGTTTGAGAACATAAAAGGTGTGAAACATTTGCTTGATTTTCACCGGGGTTGTGCATGATTTAGATACTTTGTGTGGTGAAAATGGAGCATAGCCAGACCATATGATTTTGTAGGTACAACTTTCTAAGACCATGCTATTTTGAAAGGAAGCAATTACTTTATTAGTATGCTTGAAGTATTATTGTTTTTATATCAATACAGACTTTTGTTTTGAGTCTTATGGATCTATTCATGCCACATTAGAGAATATTACATGGATAAATATGTTAGGTAGCATTCCATATTAAAAATTCTGTTTTTATCATTTACGTACTCGAGGACGAGCAGGTATTAAGCTTGGGGATGCTTGATACGTCTCGAACGTATCTATAATTTTTGATTGTTCCATGCTATTATATTATATGTTTTGGACGTTCTATATGCATTTATATGCAGTTTTATATTATTTTTGGGACTTACCTATTAATATAGAGCCTAGTGCGACTTTCTATTTTTTCCACATTTTTGAATATTGCACATAAGGAATATTAAACGGAGTCCAAACGGAATAAAATCTCCGAAAAGATTTTTCTTGGAACAGAAGACACGCAACAGACTTGGAGTAGTGGGCAAGGCAGCTGTCGGGAGGCCACAAGCCTGCAGGGCGTGCCCTAGGGGGGTGTTAGAGCTTATTTCTACATATGTGGTTTTGGTAATTGATGACAATTCCTATGGACTAATGGCTGCCTTAAGTTATATTTATAGGATTTATCCATAGGCACTTCTTGAAGTCCATTTGTTTGGTCCAAGGAGTTTATATGATGACCAAGATGGTATTCAAGGTATTATCCAAAGAATGGTCATAGAGACACAAGGTTGATCAAGATCGTCAGACAAAGAGTAAATCAAGATGATCAACACACAAAGAGTACAAGATGTACCGAGAGGGATAAAGTGATCCCATGGTATGGTAAGCATTGTCCATTACGTGTTTTGTGTACTAACCCATGGTCTTCGTGAGAGTTCTATGTGGGGGTTAGGTGTGTTTCCATGGGCTTGCGTCAAAAGGAAGATCTCATACAACCCATGAAGGATGACATCATGTGGTGATCGTCATCAAGATTGCGGTGTGCAAGTTCAAGTGGATTAGCACGAATATATCATGCTTGAAGCTTGCCGTCCATTGTGGTGGCAATGGACTTGTGAAGATATGCTGAAGATTGGCTCACCCATAGTGAGTATGGGGGGTAATCAACTAGTCGTCATCAAGCCAACGCAATCAAGAAAGATGCTCCATCTTGAGGATGACAACATCATCATCATCTAGCTCAAGAGGACGAGGTGCAAGGTATAGGTTTTCCCTTGATAGGTTTTCTGTTTTAGGATAGATTGCCATATTGTCAAGGGGGCTATCAAGTGAGTACCTTGATCGTACCGGTCATTGAGAGCTCAAACCATTTGCATCCTTGCATCATACTTCTTGGTTCTTGTTTGGTGTTTCTCTTTGTGAGTTTTAGAGCTTACGGTCATCTTCATGACAAGCTCGAGTTCATCGAAAACGGAGTCCATATGTATCTTCTATGATGTTTTTTATGTTGGGAGTTTTTACGGGTCTTATTCGAAGAAGGCTTCTCACCATTCTCTTTTTGGCTTTTTATCACTTGCTTCTTATTGATATTTCTATCAAGATTATGTTATCCCATGTCGTTAGCTTTCGAACAAAGTTGGTTTCGTGGAATTCGGAGTCCGTATGCGAAAGTTAGAGCAGTTTCAGTATCCAGTTGTAGTACCACTCCTGGTGCCAGCGGTAGAACCGCCCCCGGAGCTGTAGTACCGCCCCGGAGCGGTAGTCATTTCTAAATACCGCTCCCTAGCAGTAGTACCACTCCGGGTGGCCGGTAGTACCGTTTCGGGACGGTAGTACCTCTCTCTGAGCAGTTGTTTTTGTCGGAGTTTTTGCGAAGACTTTCTCTAGAGGTAGTACCGCCAGGGCTAGAGGTAGTACCGCCAGGGTTAGAGGTAGTACCGCCAAGGCTAGCGGTAGTACCGCCAGGGGCTAGCGGTAGTACCGTTGTGCTCGGGCTGTAAGTGGGGGTAACGGTCTGATTTCTTCCCCCGCTATATAAAGGGGATCTTCTTCCCCCTTGGACTAATCTATCTATTGAGCTCGTGTTCTTCCCCCATTGTTGACCTTCTTAGAGCTTGCTAACTCTCATTCCCTCCAATGATTCTTGCTAGTTCTTGAGGGAAAAGAGAGAGAGGAGATCTAGATCCACATCTCCACCAATCACTTTCTCCTTTATGTGAGGTGAACCCCTTGGATCTCGATCTTGGAGTTCTTTGTGATCTCCTTATTCTTCCTCTCATACTTCTCCCTAGCTTTTGTTGTTGTGGAGGGATTGGAGTGTGAGGGACTTGACCACTTTGTGTGTTCTTGCCATTGCATGAGTTACATCGGTTTGAGTTCTCCACGGTGATACGTGGAAGTGAAGTTTGAGAAGCCATATTACGTTTTGGTACTTAGTACCCTAGAGATTGTTCTTCGTGGATGCTTTGGCGTCCTAGAAGCTTGGTGGTGTCTTGGAGCTCAATAATTGTGGTGTAAAGCTCCGGTCAAGTGTCGGGGTCTCCAATTAGGTTGTGGAGATTTCCCCGAGCAATTTGTACGGGTACCGGTGACCGCCCCCAAGGTTTGGCATTTGTACGGGTTCGGTGACCGCCCTCAAGGGTCCCTTAGTGGAATCATGGCATCTTGCATTGTGCGAGGGCGTGAGGAGATTACGGTGGCCTTAGTGGCATCTTGGGGAGCATTGTGCCTCCACACTGCTCCAACGGAGATTAGCATCTGCAAGGGTGTGAACTTCAGGATACATTATCGTCTCCGCGTGCCTCGGTTATCTCTTACCCGAACCCTTTACTTATGCACTTTACTTTGTGATAGCTATATTGTTTCTTTTCGTATATCTTGCTATCACTTAGGTGTTAATCTTGCTTAGCATAAGTTGTTGGTGCACATAGGTGAGCCTAGTTGTTTTAGGTTTTGTGCTTAACATATTAAACGTTAGTTTTATTCCGCATTTGTTCAAGCCTAAACCATAATTATTTTGAAGCGCCTATTTACCCGCCCTCTAGGCGACATCCACGTCCTTTCAGGGTGGCCGTGCCCCCTGGCTTGTGGCCCCCCTGCAGATCTCCTAACCTAATTCATGGCCTATAAAATCCCAAATATTCCAGTATCCCCAAAAAGAACCACGAAAATGCTTTTACGACGCCGGGAGCCTCTATTCTCGAGAGTTCCAATCTAGGAGCCTTTTCCGGTAATCTGCCAGAGAGGGAAGTGATCACAAAGGGCATCTAAATCAACTCCATTGCCACTGCGATGATGTGTGAGTAGTTCACCACAGACTTACGGGTCCATAACTAGTAGCTAGATGGCTTCTTCTCTCTCTTTGCTCTTCAATACCATGTTCTTCATGATCTTCATGGAGATCTATCCGATGTAATACTCTTTTGCGGTGTGTTTGTCGAGATCCGATGAATAGTGAGTTTATGTTTAGATTATCCGATGAATTGTAGATATGGGTTTTTCTCCTCCAAAGTATTCTCAAAATATATCTTTAGAGGATGAGAAAAACTCTTATCTCGATGCTCAAGCTTGTAATGTGCTTATTGATGCTTTGAGCAATGTAGTGATATTTTAACTCATGCCATTCCGGGATGCTCATGAGTTGTGGACAAAGCTTCAAGATAAATATGGTACGTCCAAGATTTGTGGGAATGATTGTTCTCCCTCCACCTCCGGTAGTGTGCTCTTCTCAACTTCATCTACTTCACCTACATGTGGATTGCCACAAGGTAATGATATGGTGAGTAGTGGTGATCATTGCCATGATGATAGTGGGTTTATTGTTGATGATCCTTCTTCACTATATTATTACAATGGTTCAAATTTGGGCATTAACACTTCGAGCACTCTAAATGTTTTACATGCTTGTGTTGATAGTCCTTGCATATCATGTAAAAACTGCTTGACTAAATCTCGTGATGATATGCTTCCTATATCTTGTTGCCATGATAAAAATGTATATATTTCCTTGAGTTGTTGTGCTAACAATGTAGAAGAAATTCATCACTCCATGGAACCATATGTGGCCTTGAATGATGCTTCAAGGTATCCTACATCATCATCTATTGTTACTCACTTTTGCCTTATGGCTAAGTCTTCAAAGGTATCTCCTACTTTGAATCCCAATGTATCTCATGATGATGATGTAGATGATAATGAGGATGAGAATAATGATGAAGAGAGTGATATTATTGCATCCTTAAAAATTAAGGGTGAAATGATTTTTAAATATCTTTAGAAGAATAAAATTGCTTCTTCCAACTTCTTGGAAATCATGCCTATTGCCACCGAGGGCAAGAAATACATTGAGGAGTTGGAAGCTCATCTCGAGGAGCATGAGGCCACCATTGAGACAATGGAAGGTCATGAGCATGATTACACCAACGAGATCGCGGAGCTATCTCAAGCTTGAAAGGATCGATATGGTTGGCTAGAGGGGGGGGGGTGAATAGACAACGACCACTTTTTAAATAATCTTAACAAGTTAAGGTAAACACTATACGGGTTCACAAATAATATGACAAAGAGGTGACCCTTATAGAAGCTAACAACAAGAGCTATTAAGACAAGTAAGATATAGTCACAAGCAAAAGAAAATACAAAGTAAAGGTTAGAGATAACCACAAGTGGAACCGATGGAGACGAGGATGTGTTACCGAAGTTCCTTCCCTTTGACAGGAAGTACGTCTCCGTTGGAGCGGTGTGGAGGCACAATGCTCCCCAAAAAGCCACTAAGGCCACCGTATTCTCCTCACGCCCTCGCACGATGCAAGGTACCGTGATTCCACTATAGGTGCCCTTGAAGGCGGCGACCGAACCATTACAAACAAGGTTGGAGCAACTCCACACAAAGCTTGGAGGCTCCCAACTAAACCACGAAGCTTCACCACAATGGAATATGGCTTCGAGGTGACCTCAACCGTCTAGGATGCTCAAACACCCAAGAGTAACAAGATCCGCAAGGGATTGGTGGGGGAATCAACTTTTCTCTTGGTGGAAGTGTGGATCTAGGCCTTCTCACCCAATCCCTAAAGAATCAACAGGTTTGATTGGCTAGGGAGAGAGATCGGGCACTTTAGAGCTTGTGGAGCAACAATGGAGCTTAGAGAGGTAAGAGATAGGGTTCCTCAGCTAGAGGAACCCTTTATATAGTGGGGGAAAAATCAGACCGTTTTCCCACTCTCTGCCCGAGAACCAGCGGTACTACCGTTGAGCCTGAGTGGTACTACCGCTGGCTGCAGCGGTACTACCGCTGCCTGGCGGTACTACCGCTGGCTGCAGCGGTACTACCGCCGGGCCTCCAGCGGTACTACCGCTGACACCAGCGGTACTACCGCCGAGCCTCCAGCGGTACTACCGCTGACACCAGCGGTACTACCGCCGGCCCCTTGGTAGTGCACGAGCACTACTACCGCCGGGAAAGTCTTAGCAAAAGGGTCCGTCCACAAACTACCGCTAGGCAGGTGGAACAAAACACCTGGAGCGGTACTACCGCTGACCAGGGGCGGTACTACGCTGGCCGGCGGTACTACCGCTGGGTATAGCGGTACTACCACTAGCAGTCCAGTGGTACTACCGTTGGGGCCAGCGGTACTACCGCTGGGGACCATTTTGCAAAAAAAAAACTCAAGACAAAATAGGCGAGGGCCGCTCCATACAAGGAAGGGGAGAATGTGAAGAGTGCGTGTGTAAAGATAGATTCGACCCAAACCTTTCCACTACGGATCCCCTCTTAATAGTACGGCTTTCCTATGACTCAAATAAAGAGAATCGTAGAGAGCGCTGTGCTTCCGTTCCAGAAGAGAGGAGACATGTCGTCTTGTGCCGTTGACGAGTGTTACCTGAAACCTTGACACACACGATTAGTCCTGTACGGTACTGTCATCAATCACCAAAATTACTTAGGCATAAACTATGCCTCAACAAAGCTCTTGAAAATGAAGAAACCACCAAGGAATCTCTTGAGGAAACCTTTGCTATAGAATTATCTAGATTAAAGGAATCCCATGGTAGAGCTCTCGAGGTGGCTAATGATTTTAGAACTAAAAACGATAAGCTTGAAGTTGCACAAGCTAAACTCGTTGAGGATTATGAGCACCTAAAAAATGGCTCAAGGGCTATTAAGAGTTCGCTCATCGAACTCACCAAGTCTCATGCTCAACTTGAAGCTTCATATGCTAAAGAGCTTTCCAAGTTGCCTTCTCCTCTTATTGTTAATAATGATGCTTGTGCTACTAACTCTACTTCTTGTGAAGCATCCATTTTAAAGGATAATGTTAAGCTAAGGGCTCAACTTGAGTTGCTATCTAGCAATTATGGGAAATTGGAAGAAAGTTATGTAATGCTCACAAGCTCTCATGATGATCTTGCAATATCCCATAATGTGCTAAAATTAGCTCATGAGGCTATTACTACCAAGGTAACATCAAGTGAGCCTCATGTGAACATAAGCACTACTTCTAGTCAAAAAGCTATATTGCCATGTTCTAGTCCTCGTAATTCATCTACTTATAATGTTGGTACATCTTGTGATGAATTACTTTCCATGCCTTGTTGCTCTAAAAATGAAGCTTATACTTCCTCTAGTACTTGTGTTGATACTAACCATGTAGAGGAAATCAAAGAGCTCAAGGACCAAGTCACTTCCTTGAAGAAAGACTTGGAAAAGAGTCATGAAGGAATGTCCACACTCAACAATGTCTTGTGTGGGCAAAAATCCCCAAATGACAAAGATGGACTTGGATTCAACTCCAACAAGAAGAATAAGTCCAAAACCTTCAAGAAGAAGGGCCAAGAACAAGTCAAGAATTCGGCCAAGATTATTTGCTTCAAGTGCAAAATTGAAGGGCACCATGTTAGATCTTGCCCATTAAAGAAGAAGCCCCAAAGTCACAAGCAATAAGGGAAGTTGCCACAAGTTCAATCACATACTCAACTATAAGTTTAAGAAAGGCCCCTTCCCAAGAAGACCCAAGCCAACACTCATCATGTTGAGAAATCACTAGGGAAGAAATTAAAGGGTAGATGTTGCTACTTATGTCATGAGAAGGGTCACTTCGCTTCTTCTTGCACGAGAGGTAATTTATCCAACCCAATCATTATGGATGATATATATTCTCTTGGGAAGGATAAGGTTGGCAATGTGTTTGCCAAGTTTGTTGGTACTCAAAGTGGTGTCAAGAAAAGTACCATTTGGGTTGCCAAGCCTATTGTGACTAACCTCTTAGGACCCAACGTGGTTGGGGACCAACAAGCTCAAACTTGATCAATAGGTGAATGTGGAGGACATTAGAGACTTGGATACATAATGAAGAATTAAGGGGTCTTCATCATTCATATTATCTCAAGCCAAGTCATTTGGATTATCGAGTTTCTATCTTATATCCAATGTGCCTCCTTATGGTAACTTGTACTTAAATTGTTTACATTGTTAGTTGCTTGCCCCTTTGCATGTTGTGGTTTTGTACCTTGCATGTGTTTGTATATGTTGTGCTTCCAACTTGCTTATCTTGAGTAATTGAGTATGTGTATGTTGGTTTGCATATCATGTACATGTGAGTCTTGTATTGAGCCTTATTGCATCTTGTTTGTATCTTTGTTGGCTCTTGTGAGAGATTAATGGATTATCCCATTGTGGGGGAGTGACGTGCTTTGCACACCTCACAATCCTATAAATGTGTATACATGGGGAATACCACTTAGTATTGATATTTCAACATTATCTAGTTTCTATGTGGTATGTCTTACTCATGAGAAATTCAAATTCTATATGGTCCATTAATTATCTCTTGTTGGTTTTAATTTTCCACTTGTTAATATTGTTGGGTTATCACATTATGGGGGACTAATATCCTATGTGCATATTACAAGCCTAGAAAATGTGTACATTTGAGGTATTGCCACTTAGTGTTGATATGTAAATTATCTTGTTCCTAGGTGGCATGCTAGCTCTACAACTGTCATTTGCTTGCGTTTTATGGGTAAATATGATGTTGGATATATTTGCGATCTACGAGTGAGTATTATTTCCAAAATACTTCTTGTCCTTGACAATTGGTATTCCCATCATGTGGTAGGAATTGCGAATCGTCTTTACATTGGATTTTGTGTTTCGTTTGTCTTCCTTGCCTCTTGTGGATCTATTTTAACATGTCTAGTGTTTTTATAGATATAGAGAAAGTGATGATACCATCTTGTGCATTTTGTATTTAAATGAAAATTCTATATAATGCACATCTCTTGGGGGAGCTATCCTATTTTCTTTAGAAGACTCTCTTTACTCGCCCATCATAAAATCTTTTGATCCCCATCAAGTGTGTGTTGATGGGAGGCAAGTTTTGCTCTTTATGATGCTTTGTGACATCATGAAAAATTGTCGAGGGTTTGGTTTGTTCGAACCTAGCTCTCTTTTGGAAACTAGATACCTCGTGTTTGTTTTCCTTCAATTGGTATCTTGTTTCCTTATATTTGGCATGTGTCAATGGATATCTCATTCCTTGAGGTATCTTTTAATTGATATCCTTCAAGTGATGGTTTTTCGTTTGGTATCTTATTATCACTTGATACCTTGTCTTTTGGTGTATTATCAACTTTGTGTTGAGTTGATTCTTGAAAGCCTTGAGCATGCATATTTACTATATATAGCTTCTTTTCCTTGCTTTCTTTCTTTGACCCAATATATAGGGGAAACTCCACCTTGTCATAAATTGGCTAAAGTGTGCATGAAATTCTAATTCATATCTATGTGCACATATGTATGTGGAGTTTGTCCTATGTATTGTTGGTTTTCTAACTCTTTGGTCCCAATGAGCTTGGGCACCATTTTGTTTGTTTTGTTGTTCCACGAACAATTGGAGATGCGTTCGATGCTCGGCTCACCTATAAGGTAGGTGTTGAGACCATGTGATTATTGGAGCCAAGTTAGGATGATCAACGAACAACTATCTACTACATAAATCCAATGTTGTCTCGGTAACAAGTATCTACTTCATGCATTCATTTTTTGCAAAGGACCATATCTGTCTTTTCTTTTCCAGGTTCCATCATGGCATGAATCTCTTGATTCGTTCTTGTAGTACTTTTTTCCTTTCTCAAAGCATTCAAACGATGATGTCTTATTGCTAGTTGGGATGTCTTTGATGTTCGTATGTTGGAAGTTCATATTGTACAATAAGTAAGTATTAGGCCATGTGCTATGCTTCCAAGCAAAGATCTTATTGATATATTTATGACTTCCTTTTGGATATCTTGTTTGTTCCTTCTTGTAACCATTTCGTGTGTACATCCTTCTTTGTGGATATATATCATCATGATTGTCTTCTACTTAGAATCTTTTACACATGAGAGAAGTTACATATCTAATTGATATCCTCTTTTCTTTCACGTCCACCGTTGCATATCCTTTTTCAGTTTTGGTGGCTTCGTGAAAGGATTTGTCTTGAATGCGTATCTTATTTTCCTACATCTTGATGCACTCTTTGGCCGTGAAGATTATTTTTCCTCATGCTTGTCTTGATGAGGGTTTTGCCATTTCGATTGGTATCCCTCCTCTTGACAAGGTTCTTATTTCCTATCTTCACCATGCATTGTAACAAGCGTTTGTTCTTATTTTGTTTATTAGTAAGCTTGTGAACCCATTTTCTAGTATCTGTGTGTGGGAATGATATGTCTTGCACTTTGTTTCTCATTCCATCAAGACTATGTTGATGAGTAATGCTCATCCTTATCTTAGTCTTCTCAAGTGCTTTGCGATGACTTACACACATTATTTTGGTTGAGCCTATTATTAAGTTTCTTCTTTTACATGTTGCTCAACCATTTGTTTTGTGCAAGTGGTATGGTTATTGTCTCATCTATCTTCTTGCACTCGTTGTGTGTTTTTATTAATTTTGGGGGAGCAAGATCCTATTTTGTGGACTTGTATCAAATACAAAAATCTCTTATTAGTGCACAAATCATGGGGAGCTTCTCTAGTTTTGATAAAACACTCCGTTGCCTTTATCATAATATCTTTTATTCATGTGGTTCGAAGGACCATATGATTGTTTGTTCCATCTGGTATCTTTTGATTACTTGCCTCTATTTGTGTATGTCCTTGTGGCATACGATCCTTTTATTTGCAATCTTTGGGTCCTCGATATAGTTCGTTTTCCTCCAACTTCTTATCATTGTATATGTGTATTTCTCTGCACTCATTTGTTGAGAAGTACACACTTTTTGGAGGACCACCTACTATATTGGCTATCTAAACTTTTTGTCCATTTTGGCAATCGATGCCAATGGGGGAGAAGTTTAGAGAGTTTAGTTTGGTTATGCTTAGAGGGTTTTTCTTTTATTGGATAAGCATTTACATCTTATACGCATGCATTATTGCTTTGCATGTGTGTGCTTGGTTATGCTTATTTTCTTATATAAACTCTCTTTAAGTGGTTGTCATCAATTACCAAAATGGGGAAGATTCTTAGAGCATATTTCTCCATATGTGGTTTTGGTAATTGATGACAATTCCTATGGACTAATGGTTGCCTTAAGTTATATTTATAGGATTTGTCCATAGGCACTTCTTGAAGTCCATCTGTTGGGTCCAACGAGTTTAAATGATGACCAAGATGGTATTCAAGGTATTATCCAAAGAATGGTCATAGAGACACAAGGTTGATCAAGATCGTCAGACAAAGAGTAAATCAAGATGATCAACATACAAAGCATACAAGATGTACCGAGAGGGATCAAGTGATCCCATGGTATGGTAATCATTGTCCATTACATGTTTTGTGTACTAACCCATTGTAACGACCAAGATGCGGTCCTTTCCGATCTGGGGGGTCGAGGCCCCCGAATAGGAAAGAAGCGCATCTAAGCGTTTCGCAAGCAAGTAACATAGCACAAATAATAATAAAAATAGACAATTCGGGATTCAACTGTCTTCTTATTAATAACTCAGAGTACATCACAGATACAATCAAGGTAGTTCCGCTACGGACTACAAAACATGGAAAATGCTATGCTACCCTGTTGCAGGCCCACGATCACGACCACGCCTCAGTCCTCTGGATAGTTCACATAGAGGCGGTCTGTCTCCTCGTCGTACTGCCACGCCAGCTGAGTGCCGTCGGGATCATCTGCCTCTGGGGTACCTGTACCTGCTGGGAGTTTCAGAGGAATCCGTGAGCCACGGGGACTCAGCAATCTAAGACCTTGGTGCCAGAACTAGTCATGTTATTAGGTAGGGCAGGGTGAAGTGTATAAGGCTGCAGCATCCTAAGCTGGATTAAGTGGCTAACTTACGCAAAGTAATAGTGAAGGTGGTCTACACTAGCGGTCGGGTTTACTTGATCACTAAGTGATCCTGATCACCTACCTACGGCATTCATAACCCCACCGTGTTCCCGATCGAAGAGTGATCTTCGAAGGGACAATCACGGTTACGCACACAGTTGGCAATTTTTATTAGATTATGTTTAAGTTCTCTAATACCGGATGTTAACAAAATATTCCAACTTGCCACATAACCGCGGGCACGGCTTTCCGAAAGATTAAACCCTGCAGGGGTGCTCCAACTAGTCCATCATAAACGAACACAGGTCGCAAAGGCATCCTCTATCACGAATCTCGTGATCTCGTCGGATTCCTTAGAGGAAAACCTCAACTCTGGGGAGAACCAAAGCTTCACTGGGATTCCTATACGCAAGATATACCGCTAAGGTAAGAGAAGACTACCAGGACCTCCCGACGTGTCGATGACCCTGATAAGAGCCGCGTATCTCAGTCTCAGGACACGCCGGATAAGCGAAGTGTACGGTGGCTAGAGAAATCTCCCGAGTTGCCCCGGGATGGCCCCGCACGGTGCTCTAGTTTGGACCAACACTCATGAGGAGCACTGGCCCGGGTTGTCGATTAAGTCCTCGGGGTAGCTATTCCCTATGCAGTTTATTATTAAGTGATTAGCAAATGAACACCAAAGTTGGGTCCTGCCGGACAAGTCTTAGCACTACGCGATTTATCAAGGGGGTCCCCATAACAACCCCGAATGTGTTAGGAGCGATTATTATGGAATCAAACACCGGTAACCGGTAACTAAGGCGGCAATAACGGAACAAAGCACCCGGCAAAAGGCTAGGCCTCCCGTCGTTTACCAAGTATATAGGTCCATTAATTAAATAACAGAATTTAAGATAATGATATCGAGCTCATGTTATCACATGAGTGAAATAACCTGCAACTAGCAACGCTAACATTAGAAGCTGAGCAAGCCTACTTAACCATACAAGTTTTGCTAGGGAGGAGAACAGTGTTTGGGCTCATGGCATATCAAGAGGCAATTTAATTCAGTGGTAGGCAGCGAGCAATATGACATGGAAACGAAACTAGCATAACAAGTCTAGAGATGGAAGCAAGGTCAAATCATCTTGCCTGTGATATCCTCAGCTTGGAATGGTTCTGGTTCGTCCTTCACGTACTCTCCTGACTCCACGTATTCGTTCTCCGATCCCGGTGCTACCCAACATGATAATAACAGCCAATGAACAGCAGCACCACAAGATGCAACAATCACATGACGCATGAGATGAAAATTGAGCAAGCACCACTATTTCTATCACTAGCACAAGCAAAATAAACTACTGCAAGTTTCTGGACAGAACTGTACACTAAGCTATTTTGACATGCATGAGGATGGCATGAACAGATGCGGCTCGTGAAAACGATGCGAACCCATATAAAGAACATTGCAAACGGAGCTACGGATCAACGGGAATCAACGAAACAAGATATGAAGCTCTACGTGGAAGAATCAACACCACACCCACAATTGGCACAAATCTGGTATTCCCAGGTTGCCAAGACATATAACAACCCAACATGAATGGATTGGAGCAAGGAAGAACACCACAACATCAACTAAGCACACACATTGATCAAAATGACTATACTACATAATCTGCCACAATCTGCATCTTAGCTCTTTGGGAGCTACATGCAACATAGCTACAGGCCTCCAAACATGACAAATAATATATGTGGCTGTTTCCAACCAAGAACACTACAAGCACCAGCGAGAATCACAACAAAAGGAATTAAGCTCTAGAAGATACAAGGCCACAAACTTTCCCAAAACCATCAGATCTCAGGGACTTAGTGAAAATTCCTGCACCTGAGTTTCTGTGTTCGTTCTGAAGCTTTTTGACAGCAATCAAAACACAACCTACTGGACTCCAAATGATTTGCAATTTTACAGGGAGCTTCAAAAACATATCAGGTCCAAAATCCTAGCACTGATCTAAGGCTAGTTCTCAACACAATGACCAACACATCCTCATCTATAAGAGAAGAAAATGTTCCCAGAATCCCAGACTTAGTGAAATTCCAGATTTCACTAAACTGGAATTTTCAGCCACATGCCCACTTTGTCTAGGAATAGTTTGCACACACATAACACCAAGTGATAAATGACACCACTATGGTGTAGAGAAAAACCCCTACTACTATCACACAAAAACTCATGCCCTTGGGCTCCACCTATTCCATGGAATCAAAGATCAAACTTGCAACAAATCTGAATATGTCAACTCCATAAAGTTTCCCAATGGCAAAAGTAACTTCACCACTGGATTCCTTGGGAGTTTCTACCCTAATATCATATATAAAATGTGGGCACCTACTTGGGACAAGTGACCACAAGTTAAGGGGGAGAGAACTACTCCAAATCACGCCTATGGAATGGGCATCATTTCATGCAGTTCCTACTAAGACATCAACTACAAAGGTTGAGCTCATGTGCACAATGACAAAGTGACATGGGGGTTTGAACCCCATGTTTGTGTCATGCACGTCAACTTCATAACCACTACTACCAAGCTATCCACACAAACAACATACCATGCCCTCTCACATACGGTCATGTGAAGGTGCAAAGCTTGCTTGCAAAGGTGGAATGCTTCTCACACACACATCTACTCCACATCATCCACAAGCACATCATGCTCTAGATCAACACACATACCTACACATGCTAAACTTAGCTTGCACCACATGGCAAACATACACACATAATAACCCCCCATAAGATGCACTTACACATGATACTCTAGTGCATCACACACAACAAAATGCTATGCTTGCAAGCTCAAGATTATCCTAGCTTATGCACCTACACGCACTAGCAAAACAAAAGGATAACAACACATATCATGTAACCCATACACACACATTCCATTCATACAAGTGTGTGCACAACACACACACACATTTCATCCTCCTGCCAATAATTCTATAGCAGACAAAAGGAACATAAACTGCCCCTTTAATACCTATTGGATTAGGCACAAAGGGTAGATTCAACATAAAGGGAAAACAGAAAAAAGAAAGAAAGAAGAAAAATAAAAATAAAATAACAACAGGGCTGCTGGGATCGAACTCAGCACCTCGTGGTACTACCACACACATGCTACCACTCCCCTACTGTCATCGTTTTGACAGAGGAAGGGACACATAACAGGTTAAACCTCCTGCTGCGCTACTGATGTTCTGCCCAAATAAAAGGGGGGGGGGTGCGCCGAGGGGAATCGAACCCTGCAGCTCTCGAGAACAACCACGATACTCCAACCACTGCGCTACGAATAGAAGTCTGGCACAGGGGAGGGCTTAACCGAGATAGGTTAGCATCTCAACTGAAATTACCCTGCACCTGCGCGTGCACTGATGCTCGCCGGCGACACGGACGCTGGGTGCACTTCTCTGCTGCTGCTGCTGCTGCTGCACGACAGGGAGGCCGGCGCCTGCTGCTGCTGCATGCCTTCTACACTGTCTGCACCTCTACTTCCACTACTACCGAGCACCCAACATCACGTACATCTACCAACTCCTGCACCACAACACACACACCAACACACAGCAGCGAAGCACCTGCACCTCTCTGCTGACAGAGATCATGGCGACATGGGAACGATGTGGTGCTGGTCTACCACGGCTCTACGTCGGCGAGGGGTCCGAACAGCCTCGGTGCTGCTGCTACGAAGGGAGAGGGAGCATCCCTCTGCGCAACACACCCACAATTTCATCTACACGTGCTGCACCATGCCCTGCTACCGAGCTACGAACAGAGAACACGAGCACTACCAGGTTCAGCCGATCTACGGAGGGGAAGGAAGGAGGAGGAGTTGATCCTCACCTTGGAGAGGAAGAAGGAGGCCGATCTGCAGGAGGAGGCCGGCCGGAGAGGAAGAAGAAGCCGAAGTAGTTCCTCCTGATCTGCAGAACCGAAGAAGAGGAGGTAGGCTACCGGGTTAGCGGTGAAGACGAGCTTGTGCTCGTCGGTGTGGTCGCTCCCCGACCCTACCGACGACGGGAATGGAACGCGGGGTCGAACCCCGAGCTCCTGGACATGGCGGACTCGCCGGACGGCGACGTACGCGGGGTAGACGCGGCGAGCTTCTCCCTCTCTCTCTCTACTGCTAGCCTACAGATCTTACCAGGGAAGAAAAGAAGAGATGGAGATGGGGATGGGGAGAGGTGGCGGCGGCGGCTGAGGGGAAGAGAAACCCTAGGAGAGGGGAGGGACGGACGCCCAGGTTAAATAGGGGGTCCCCTCGACGTTGGTGTACACGGCGGTAACTCTCTCTCTCTCTCTCTCTCAGCTACTGACGGAAAGCGAGGGAAGGAGGGAGACGGCGTTAGGGAGGGAAGGAGGCCGCGGGATGGGCTGCTGTTGCGAGGGAGACGAGGAGCTAGGCCTCTCTGAGTGGGAGGAAGCCCACCAGAGCAACAAATAGAGAAAACAACCCCTGGTACTATTATCTATTTAGAATATTTACAGAGAAAGGAAAAGGCCCACAAGACTAACTACTGAATATTAAATCAAAACAAAAATGCCCCTAGACCTGAAAATACATAAGCTATTTAAATAAAATGCAAAAGGAATTTGTGGGGCAATTAAATAAATACAAAACAACACTTATAATAACTGTTTTGTGATTTATTGCACCTTTAGAACACCTAACAAACACCAAATCTTGCACAACATAATACCCACAATATTCAGTAAACAGAGGACATTTTAAAACCAGGTAAAGAGCAAGTGAAATTTTTAGCTTGGGAATAAAAGAGAGAAAAGGTTTGAAACTAACAAGGGGGTTTGAAAATAATGCCAAACACCACACTCCACTACTTCACACCACATCATCACATGTGCATCAACACATGAAATCACAAGATCACATAATCACACCTTGCAAGAGCACATGCAATCATAACATGACATAGAATCATAAGGTATGGCAAGGATGGTATGGCATGGATGCATGCATGCAAAACAAGAATACAAGGTGACACATGGAATCATACATGCATAGATAGCTCTCATGACAATGTCAAGGTGGTCCCACATGGAAGGTTACAAAAAGGGAAAGCTTTACACTTGGGGCACTACACCCATGGTCTTCGTGGGAGTTCTATGTGGGGGTTAGGTGTGTTTCCATGGGCTTGCGTCAAAAGGAAGATCTCATACAACCCATGAACTATGACATCAAGTGATGATCGTCATCAAGATTGCAGTGTGCAAGTTCAAGTGGATCAACACGAATATATCATGCTTGAAGCTTGCCGTCCATTGTGGTGGCAATGGACTTGTGAAGATATGCTGAAGAGTGGCTCACCCATAGTGAGTATGGGGGGCAATCAACTAGTCTTCATCAAGCCAACACAATCAAGAAAGGTGGTCCATCTTGAGCAAGCCAAGATCATCATCATCTAGCTCAAGAGGGCGAGGTGCAAGGTATAGGTTTGCCCTTGATAGGTTTTCTGTTTTAAGATAGATTGTCGTATTGTCAAGGGGGGCTCTCAAGTGAGTAGCTTGATCATACCGTTCATTGAGAGCTCAAACCATTTGCATCCTTGCATCATACTTCTTGGTTCTTGTTTGGTGTTTCTCTTTGTGAGTTTTAGAGCTTACGGTCATCTTCATGACAAGCTCGAGTTCATCGAAAACGGAGTCCATATGTATCTTCTATGATGTTTTCGATGTTGGGAGTTTTTACCGGTCTTATTCGAAGAAGGCTTCTCACCATTCTCTTATGGTCCTTTTCTCACTTGGTTCTTATTGATATTTCTATCAAGATTGTGTTAGCCCATGTAGTTAGCTTTCCAACTAACTTGGTTTCGTTGAATTCGGAGTCCGTATGCGAAAGTTAGAGCAGTTTAAGTATCTAGCGGTAGTACCGCTCCTGGTGCTAGCGGTAGTACCGCTCTTGTAGCGGTAGTACCGCCCTCGGAGCTGTAGTACCGCCCCGAGAGCAGTAGTAATTTCTTACTACCGCTCCCTAGCGGTAGTACCGCTCTAGGAGCGGTAGTACCGCTTCGGGACGGTAGTACCTCTCTGTGAGTAGTTGTTCTTCATCGGACTTTTTGCAAAGACTTTCTCTAGAGGTAGTACCTCCAGGGCTAGCGGTAGTACCGCCAGGGGCTAGCGGTAGTACCGCTGTGCTCGGGCTGTAAGTGGGGGTAACGGTCTGATTTCTCCCCCCCACTATATAAAGGGGGTCTTCTTCCCCCTTGGAGTAATCTATCCATTAAGCTCGTGTTCTTCCCCCATTGTTGACCTTCTTAGAGTTTGCTAACTCTCAATCCCTCCAATGATTCTTGCTAATTCTTGAGGGAAAAGAGAGAGGAGATCTAGATCCACATCTCCATCAATCACTTTCTTCTCTATGAGAGGGGAACCCCTTGGATCTAGATCTTGGAGTTCTTTGTGAGCTCCTTGTTCTTCCTCTCATATTTATTCAAAGCTTTTGTTGTTGTGGAGGGATTGGAGTGTGAGGGACTTGACCACTTTGTGTGTTCTTGTCATTGCATGAGTTGCATCGGTTTGAGTTCTCCACGGTGATACGTGGAAGTGAAGTTTGAGAAGCCATATTACGTTTTGGTACTTAGTACCCTAGAGATTGTTCTTCGTGGATGCTTTGGCGTCCTAGAAGCTTGGTGGTGTCTTGGAGCTCAATCATTGTGGTGTAAAGCTGCGGGCAAGCATCGGGGTCTCTAATTAGGTTGTGGAGATTGCCCCGAGAAATTTGTAGGGGTACGTGTGACCGCCCCCAAGGTTTTCCATTTGTACGGGTTCGGTGACCGCCCTCAAGGGTCCCTTAGTGGAATCACGACATCTTGGATTGTGCGAGGGCGTGAGGAGATTACGGTGGCCTTACTGGCATCTTGGGGAGCATTGTGCCTCTGCACAGCTCCAACGGAGATTAGCATCCGCAAGGGTGTGAACTTCGGGATACATCATCGTCTCCGCGTGCCTCGGTTATCTCTTACCCGAACCCTTTACTTATGCACTTTACTTTGTGATAACCATATTGTTTCTTGTCATATATCTTGACATCACTTAGGTGTTCATCTTGCTTAGCATAAGTTGTTGGTGCACATAGGTGAGCCTAGTTGTTTTAGATTTTGTGCTTGACATTTTAAACGTTAGTTTTATTCCGCATTTGTTCAAGCCTAAACCGTAATTATTTTAAAGCGCCTATTCACCCCCTCTAGGCGACATCAACGTCCTTTCAGGGTGGCCGTGCCCCTGGCTTGTGGCCCCCTGCAGATCTCCTAACCTAATTCATGGCCTATAAAATCCCAAATATTCCAGTATCCCCAAAAAGAACCACGAAAATGCTTTTACGACGCCGGGAGCCTCTATTCTGGAGAGTTTCAATCTAGGAGCCTTTTCCGGTAATCTGCCAGAGAGGGAACTGATCACGGAGGGCATCTAAATCAACTCCATTGCCACTCCGATGATGTGTGAGTAGTTCACCACAGACTTACGAGTCCATAACTAGTAGCTAGATGGCTTCTTCTCTCTCTTTGCTCTTCAATACCATGTTCTTCATGATCTTCATGGAGATCTATCCGATGTAATACTCTTTTGCGGTGTGTTTGTCGAGATCCGATGAATAATGAGTTTATGTTTAGATTATCCATGACTATTATTTGAGTCTCTTGTGATTTCTTATATGCATGATTTAATATCTTTGCAATTCTCTTCGAATTATTTGTTTGGTTTCACCAACTAGATTGGTAATTCTTGCAATGGGAGAAGTGCTTTTGTTTTGGGTTCAAACTTGTGGTGTCCTCACCCAGTGATAGTAGGGGTAGCGAGGCACGTATTGTATTGTTTCCATCAAGGGTAAAAAGATGGGGTTTCATCATATTGCTTGAGTTTATCCCTCTACATCATGCCACCTTACTTAATGCGTTACTATGTTCTTCATGAACTTAATACTCTAGATGCAAGGAGGAGTCGGTTGATGTGTGTAGTAATAGTAGTAGATGCAGAATCGCTTCAATCTACTTGATACGGACGTGATGCCTATATGCATAATCATTGCCTTGGATATCTTCATAATTATTTGCTTTTCTATAAATTGCTTGACAGTAATTTGTTCACCCACCGTATTATTTTCCTTTATGAGAGAAGCCTCTAGTGAAACATATGGCCCCCGGGTATACTTTCCTTATCATATTTTCAGATCTATAAACCAAAAATACTTTGCTTCAATTATTTACTTTAGTTTTACTTTCAGATATATCAATATTTTATACCTATCTCTATCATATCTCATCCTTGCAAATAATTCTGAAGGGATTGACAACCCCTTTATAGCGTTGGGTGCAAGTGTTTGATTATTTATGTTGGTACTATTATTGGAGTCTGGCTTGTTCCTCCTACTGGATTGATACCTTGGTTCTCAATAAACCGAGGGAAATACTTATCTACTTCGCTGCATCACCCTTTCCTCTTCTAGGGAAAACCAATGCAAGCTCCAGAGGTAGCAATACTATTTCACCACTTGGGAATGCTATAGATGTTGAAGTCTTGTGCGGAAAAGTCAAGTACCCCATGGATTTCCTAGTACGTGGTTCGGAACAAGATAACTTTTGTCCCATCATATTTGATAGACCTTTCTTGAATACGTTTAATGCTGAAATTAATTGTGCTACTAAGAAGATCAAAGCGAGCTTTGGTGATATTTCTCACGAATTTAATTTCTCCAAGTTTAGCAAACAGCCACATGAAAAAGAATTTCCTAATAAGGATGAAATAATCCGTCTTGCTTCTATTGTTGTACCTCCTACCGATCCACGATAGCAATACTTGCTAGACCATGAGAATGATATGCATTTGAATGCAAGGAATGAAATAGATAGGATACTCCTTGATCAACAGCATATCCTTAAGCACAACTTACCAGTTGAAATTTTAGGTGATCGTCCTCCACCCAAGGGAGATCCTGTATTTGAGCTTAAGGCTTTACCTGATACTTTGAAATATGCTTATCTTGATGACAAGAAGATATATCTTGTTATTACTAGTGCTAACCTTTTAGAGCATGAAGAAAATAGATTACTCAAAACTTTAAAGAAGCACAGGGCTGCTACTGGATATACTCTTGATGATCTTAAGGGCATAAGCTCCACTCTCTGTCAGCACAAGATTAAGATGGATCCGGATGCTAAATAGTCGTTGATCATCAACACCGTCTCAACCCTAAGATGAAAGAGGTGGTAAGAACTGAAATACTAAAACTTCTGGAAGCTGGTATAATTTATCCTATTGCTGATAGCAGATGGGTAAGTCCTATTCATTGTGTTCCTCAGAAAGGTGGTGTAATTGTTGTTCCTAATGATAAAAATGAACTTATTCCATAAAGGATAGTAACTCGTTATATGATGGTAATTGATTTTAGGAAATTGAATAAATTTACTAGAAAAAGATCATTACCCCTTGCCTTTTATTGATCAAATGTTAGAAAGATCATCTAAGACACGCAATTTTTATTTCTTGATGGGTATTCTGGGTTATCTCAAATACTTGTGCGAGAAGAGGATCAAGAGAAAACTACCTTTACTTGCCCTTTTGGAACTCATGCTTATAGGCGTATGCCTTTTTGGTCTATGCAATGCACATGCTACCTTTCAAAGATGTATGCCAACTATATTCTTTGACTTTTATGAAAAGATTGTTGAGGTTTTCATGGATGATTTTCCGTTTACATGACTTACTTTGATGATTACTTGAGCAACCTTGATCGAGTTTTGCAGAGATGTGAAGAAACTAATCTCATCTTAAATTGAGAGAAGTGCCACTTTATGGTGAATGAAGGTATAGTGCTTGGGCATAAAATCTCTGAACGAGGTATTGAGGTGGATGAGGCCAAAGTTGATGCAATGGAGAAAATGCCTTGCCCAAAAGATAGCAAAGTAATAAGAAGCTCCCTTGGTCATGCTGGTTTCTATAGGCGTTTCATTAAAGATTTCTAGGCCAATAACTAATCTTCTCCAAAATTATTTTCCTTTTGTTTTTTTTGATGGTTTTGTAGAAGCCTTTGAAATACTTAAGTAAGCCTTAATTTCTGCACCTATTGTCCAACCACCTGATTTGAACCTACCATTTAAAACTATGTGTGATGCTAGTGATTATGTTGTTGGTGCTGTTCTAGGGTAAAGAGTAGACACGAAATTGAATGTTATGTATTATGCTAGTAAGACACTAGACATTGCTCAAATAAATTATGGTACTAGTGAAAATGAATCTTTAGCAGTTGTTTTCGCATGTGATAAGTATAGACCTTATATTGTTGATTCCAAAGTAACTATTCACACTGATCATGCTGCTATTAAATACCTTATGGAAAAGAAAGATGCTAAACCTAGACTCATTAGATGGTGCTATTGCTACAAGAATTTGATGTGCATATCATTGGTAGGAAGGGAGCTGACAACCCTATAGCAGATAAATTGTCTAGGGTGGAAAATATTGTTGATGCCCCACTACCTATTGATGATAATTTTCCTAACGAGCAACTTGCTATTATAAACACTTCACGTAGTACTCCTTGGTATGCGGATTATGCTAGTTACATTGTTGCTAAATATATTCCGCCTAGCTTCACCTATCAAGAAAAGAAAATAAAATTCTTCTATGATTTACGACATTACTTTTGGGATGACCCACATCTTTATAAATAAGTAGTAAATGGTGTTATTAGATGTTGTGTACCTGAGCATGAACATGAACAAATCCTAAGGAAGTGTCATTCCGAGGCCTACCATGGACACATGCGGGTGATAGAAGTACGCACAAGGTATTACAATCTAGTTTATATTGGCCTACTCTTTTTGAAGATGCTCGTAAATATGTCCTTTCTTGTGATGAATTCCAAGGAGTTGGTAATACTGGTAAATGACACGTCTCCGTCGTATCTATAACTTTTGATTGTTTCATGCCAATATTCTACAACTTTCATATACTTTTGGCCACTTTTTATACTTTTTAGGGACCAACATATTGATCCAGTGCCGAGTGCCAGTTCCTGTTTGTTGCATGTTTTTGTTTCATAGAAAATCCGTATCAAACGAAGTCCAAACAGGATAAAAACTTACAGATATTGTTTTGGAATATTTGTGAATTTTGGGAAGTGGAATCAATAGAAGGCGGTTCCCGAGGGGGCCACAACCCATAGGGGCGCAACCTGGTGGGTAGGTCGCGCCGGGAAGGCTCGTGGCCACCCCGTAAGGTGGTTGGTACCCTTTTTTTGTAGCAAGAAAGCTAATTTCCAGATGTTAAAATTTCAGTCCAATCGAAGTTACGGATCTGTGGGAATATAAGAAACGGTGAAAGGCCAGAATCAGAAAAACGCAGAAACAGAAATAAACAGAGAGAGAGAGATCCAATCTCGGAGGGGCTCTCACCCCTCCGCCGCCATGGAGGCCAAGGACCAGAGGGGAAACCCTCCTCCCATCTATGGGGAGGATAAGGAAGAAGAAGAAGGAGGGGGCTCTCTCCCCCTCTCTCCCGGTGGCACTCGAACGCCGCCGGGGCCATCATCATGACGACGATCTACACCGACAACTTCGCCGCCATCATCACCAACTCCCCGCCCCTCTATGCAGCGTTTCAACACCTCTTCTCACTGATGTAATGTCTACTTAAACATGGTGCTCAATGCTATATATTATTTCCCAATGATGTATGGCTATCCTATGATGTTTGACTAGATCCATTTTGTCCTATGGGTTGATTGATGATCAAAAAATTCCGATGATGTATGGCTATCCTTGACATAGAGGTTCAACCGATAAAGATCTTCGTAGAATATGTAGGAGCCAATATGGGCATCCAGGTCCCGCTATTGGTTATTACCCGGAGAATGTCTCAGGTCATGTCTACATAGTTCTCGAACCCGCAGGGTCTGCACACTTAAGGTTCAGTGACGTTTCAATATTATTGAGTTATGTGTGTAGGTAACCGAAAGTTGTTCGGAGTCCCAATGAGACCCCAGACGTCACGAGGAGCTCCCAAATGGTCCGTAGGTAAAGATTGGTATATAGGAAGTCCTATTTTTGTCACCGGAAAAGTTTCAGGTACTTCAGTAGTGTACCGGGAGTGACGCGAGGGTACCGGGGACCATCGGGAGGGGTGTCACGCCCCGAGGGGCCTCATGGGCTGTGGGAGGAGACAAACCAGCCCTAGTGGGCTGGCCTAATCCCCCACTAAGGCCCATGAGGTTTGGGAAGGAAAAAACACAAAGGTGGAAGAGGAGGAAATTGTTTCCAAGTGGAGAGGAGGAATCCTAGTCCTAGTAGGATTGGAGTAGGACTCCTCCACCTCCAATTTCGGCCAAACCTTGAGGGTTTGAGGTTGCCTCCTCCCCTCCCTCACTTCTATATATACTAGAGGAATTAGAGGAAGCCCTAACCCTAACTGCCACGTGCTCCCTCTACTTCAGCTAGATCGTTTTCTCCTCTAGTCTAGTTCGGCGGTGCATAGGTGAAGCCCTGCCAGAATAGTTCCACCACCACCACCACCACACCGTCGTGCTGGAGAACTCATCTACCTCTCCGCCCCTCTTTCTGGATCAAGAAGGCGGTGATCGTCATGGAGCTGTACGTGTGCTAAACGCGGAGGTGCCGTCCGTTCTGCACTAGATTGGGATGGATCGTGATGGGTTGACAGGACGGATCATGATGAGATCACAGGACGAGCTGCGATTTGGATCGCAAAGACGTTCCACTACATCAACCGCGGTATATACACTTCCGCTTAGTGATCTACAAGGGTATATAGATACACTCTCCCCTCTCATAGATGGTCATCACCATGGATAGATCTTGTGTGCACGTAGGAAATTTTTTGTTTCCCATGCGACGTTCCCCAACAGTGTTATCAGAGCTAGGCCTATGCGTACATGACATATTGAGTAGAACACAAAGTAGTTTGTGGGCGTTGATGTTCAGATTGCTGCCCTCCTTAGTTTTTTCTTGATTCGGAGGTATTGTTGAATTGAAGCGACCCGGACCAACATTACTCGTACGCTTACGAGAGACCGGTTTCATCGACTAACTTGCAACTTGTTGCATAAAGATGACTGGCGGGTGTCTGTTTCTTCAACTTTAGTTGAATCGGATTTGACTGAGGCGGTCACTAGAGAAGGTTAAATAGCAACTTGCATATCACCGTTGTGGCTTTGCATAAGAAAGATGCGATCATACTAGATACCCATAACAGCCACGTGAAATTTGCAACAACAAATTAGAGGACGTCCAACTTGTTTTTGTAGGGTATGCATGTGATGTGATATGGCCAAAAGACATGATATGATATATTGGATGTATGAGATGATCATGTTGTAATAGTTAAATATCGACTTGCACGTCGATGCTATGGCAACCGTCAGGAGCCATAGGGTTGTCTTGGTGATGCTTTGCTTTATCGCTAGTAGTTGCTTTAGTAGTAACAACATAGGAAGCGCGACAACCTCGATGGCAGCACAATGATGAAGATCATAATGATGGAGATCATGGTGTGGCACCGATGACGATGGAGATCATGCCGGTGCTTTGGTGATGGATATCAAGAAGCACAAGTTCATGGCCATATCATGTCCCTTACGATTTGCATGTGATATTAATCCTTTTATGCACTTTATTTTGGTTAGGATGACGGTAGCATTATAAGGTGAACCCTCACTAAAATTTCGAGATAAAATTGTGTTCTCCCCGACTATGCACCGTTGCGACAGTTCGTCGTTTCGAGACACCACGTGATGATCGGGTGTGATAGACTCAACGTTCATATACAACGGGTGCAAAACAGTTGCACACGCGGAACACTCGGGTTAAACTTGACGAGCCTAGCATGTACATACATGGCCTCGAAACACAAGAGACCAAAAGGTCGAGCATGAATCATATAGTTGATATGATCAACATGGATATGTTCACCATTGAAACTAAATTCAACTCACGTGATGATCGTACTTGAGTTAGTGAATTTGGATCATGCGACACTCAAATGACTAGAGGGATGTCAATTTGAGTGGGAGTTTACTAGTAATATAATTAACTAAACTCAATTATCATGAACATAGTCAAAAGTGTCTTTACAATTTATGTTGTAGCTTGCGCTGTAGCTCTACTATTTTTGATATCTTCCTAGAGAAAACATAGTTGAAAGATGATAATAGCAATTATGCGGACCGGGTCCGTAAATTGAGGATTGTCCTCATTGCTGCACAGAAGGCTTAAGTCGTTAATGCACCACTCGGTGTGCTGAACCCCGAGCGTCGTTTGTGGATGTTGCGAACATCTAACATACACGTTTTTGATGACTACGTGATAGTTCAGTGCGTAGTGTTTAACGGCTTAGAATTGAGGCACCGAAGACGTTTTGAATGTCACGGGACATATGAGATGTTCCAAGAGATGAAATTGGGATTTCAGGCTCGTGCCCATGTTGGGAGGTATGAGACCTCCGACAAGATTCTTTGCCTGCAAAGTAAGGGAGAAAAGCTCAAATATTGAGCATGTGATCAGATTGTGTGGGTGCAACAATTGCTTGAATCGAGTGGGGCTTGATCTTCTAGATAAGATAATGATTGACATAGTTCTCCAAAGTCACTGCCACCAAGCTACTGGAGCTTCGTGATGAACTATAGCATATCAGGGATGCGCAAGATAATCCCTGAATTATTCACGATGTTTGACACCGCGAAAGTAGAAATCAAGTAGGAGCATCAATTGTTGATGGTTAGTGAAACCACTAGTTTCGAGAAGGGCAAGGGCAAGAAGGGATACTTCATGAAAGGAAAACCAGTTGCCGCTCTAGTGGAGAAAGCCAAGGTGGAAACCAAACCCAAGACTAGGTGCTTCTAATATGAGGGGAACGACCACTGAAGCAGCACTACCCTTGATACTTGGTAGATTAGAAGGTTGACAAAGTCGACAAAACTATATTGGATATACATGATATTGATGTGTACCTAGGTAGTACTCCTAGTAGCACAAGGGTATTAGATACCGGTTCAGTTCTAAGTGTTAGTAACTCGAAATTATAGCTACAGAATAAACAGATACTAGCAAGGGTGAGGTGACGATGTGTGTTCGAAGTAATTCCAAGGTTGATATGATCAAACATCGCACGCTCCCTCTACCATCGGGATTAGTGTTGAACCTAAATAATTGTTATTTGGTGTTTGCATTGAGCATATACATAATTAGATTGTGTTTATTGCAATACGGTTATTCATTTAAATATAATAATGGTTACTCTATTTACCTGAATAATACCTTTAATGGTCATGCACCTAAAATGAATGGTTTATTGAATCTCGGTCGTAGTGATACACATGTTCATAATATTGTTGCCAAAAGATACAAAGTAGTAATGATATTAACACTTACTTGTGGCACTGTCGCTTGAGTCATATTGGTGTAAAACACATGAAGAAGCTCCATACTGATGGATCTTTGTACTCACTCATTTTTGAATTGTTTGAGACATGCAAACTATGCCTATTGGTGTAAACGCATGAAGAAACTCCATGCAGATGGATTGTTTAGACTCACTTGATTATGAATCACCTGAGACATGCAAATCATGCCACATGGGCAAGATGATTGGAGACCTCGTTTTCAATGAGATGGAACAAGAAATTAACTTGTTGGAAGTAGTACATTCTGATGTATGGAGTCCAATGAGTGCCGAGGCACGCAGTGGATATCGTTATGTTCTTCACTGATGATTTAAGTAGATACAGGTGTATTTCCTTGATGAATCACATGGTCTGAAATATTGAAAAGTTCAAGCAAGTTCATAGTGAAGTTAAAAATCGTCATGACAACAGGATAATATGTCTACGATGTGATCGTGGAGGTAAATATATATCTGAGTTGCGAGTTCGGTAAACATTTAAAGACAATGTGGAAATTGTTTTCACAACTCATGCTCCCTGGAACACCATAGTGTGATGGTGTGTCCGAACGTCATAGCCGCGCCCTATTGGATACGGTGCATACTATGATGTCTCTTATCGAATTATCACTATCGTTTTTGGGTTAGGCATTAGAGACAACCACATTCACTTTAAATAGGGCACCACGTAATTCCATTGAGATGACACCATATGAACTATGGTTTGGAGAAACCTAAGCTTTCATTTCTTAAAGTTTGGGGCTGTGATGCTTATGTGAAAAAGTTTCAGCCTGATAAGCTGAAACCCAAAGCGGATAAATGCATATTCATAGGACATCCAAAACAGTTGGGTATACCTCCTATCTCAGATCCAAAAGCAAAGTGTTTGTTTCAGGAAACGGGTCCTTTCTCGAGAAATAGTTTCTCTCAAAAGAATTGAGTGGGAGGATGGTGGAACTTGATGAGGTTATTGAACTAACACTTCAACCACAGAGTGGAAGGGCACATGAAGATATTCGTGTGGCCTCTACACCAGTTGAAGTGGAAGCCAAAGATGGTGATCATGAAGCTTCAGATCAAGTTACTACCAAACCTCGTAGGTCGACAAGGATACACACTGCTCCAGAGTGGTACGGTAATCCTGTCTTGGAAGTCATGTTGCTGGACAACAATGAACCTACGAGCTATGGAGAAGGGATGGTGGGACCGGATTCTGACAAATGGCAGGAGACCATGAAATCCAAGAGATGATCCATGTATGAAAACAAAGTGTGGATTTGGGAGAATTACTTGATGGTCATAAGACTATTGAGTACACATGGATCTTTGAAAGGAAGACAGACGATGATGGTGAATGTCACCATTTAAGAAAGCTTGACTTGTTGCAAAGAGGTTTTCGACAAGTTCAAGGAATTGACTATGAAGAGACTTCCTCACTCGTAGCGATGCTAAATGTTTGTTGGAATTATGTTAGCAATTGCTGCATTTTTCAATTATGAACTCTTGCACATGGATGTCAAAACATTGTTTCCTTGACAGTTTCTTTGAGGAACCAGAAGGTTTTGTCGATTATAAGGATGCTAACAAGTATGCAAGATCCAACGATCCTTCTATGGACTAGATCAAGCATCTCGGAGTTGGAATATACACTTTGATGAGACGATCAAAGCTTTTGGATTTATACAAAGTTTATGAGAAACTTGTATTTCCAAGTAAATGAGTGCGAGCACTATAGAATTTCTGATTAATATATGTAGTTGATAAATATATGTAGTAATTCTGGAAAAGCGTAAAGGGTTGTTTGAAAGGAGGTTTTGAAATAAAAAAACTGAATTAAGCCTATCTGAAACGTTGAGCATCAAGATCTATGGAGATAGATCAAAACGCTTGATAAAAAGTTTTCAATGAAATGCATGCCTTGACAAGTTTTTGAAGGAGTTCAAAATATATTGGCAAAGAAGGAGTTCTTAGCTGTGTTATAAGGTGTGAATATTGAGTAAGACTCAAAGCCTGACCACGACAGAAGAAATGGAAAGGACGAAGGTTGTCCCCTATGCATTAGTTGTAGGCTCTAAAGTATGACATGCTATGTACTGCACCTGATGTGTGCCTTGCCATGAGTCACTCAAGGGGTACAAGAGTGATCCAAAGATGGATCACTAGACAACGGTCAAATTTATCCTTAGTAACTAGTGGACTAAGGAATTTTTCTCGATTATGGAGGTGATAAAAGAGTTCGTCGTAAAGGGTTACGTTGATGCAAGCTTTGACACTAATCCGGATAACTTTGAGTAGTAAACCGGATTCATATAATAGAGCAATCGTTTGGAATTGTTCCAAATGGTGCATGGTAGTAGCACCTACATGATGACATACAGATTCGTGAAGCACACTCGGATCTGAAAAGTCCAGATCCGTTGACTAAAACCTCTCTCACAAGTAATACATGATAAAACCCTAGAACTGTATGGGTGTTAGATTCATTACAATCACATAGTGATTTGAACTAGATTATTGACTCTAGTGCAAGTGGGAGACTGTTGGAAATATGCCCTAGAGGCAATAATAAATTGGTTATTATTATATTTCCTTGTTCATGATAATCGTTTATAGAGGCAATAATATATTGGTTATTATTATATTTCCTTGTTCATGATAATCGTTTATATGCTGGAATTGGATTGAATGGAAACTCAGATACATGTGTGGATACATAGACAACATATTGTCCCTAGTGAGCCTCTAGTAGACTAGCTCGTTGATCGAAGATGGTCAAGGTTTCCTGGCCGTAGACAAGTGTTGTCACTTGATAACGGGAGCACATCATTAGGAGAATGATGTGATGGACAAGACCTAAACTATAAAGGTAGCATATGATCATGTGTATTTCTTGCTATAGTTTTCTGCATGCCAATGTATCTGTTCCTATGACCATGAGATCATGCAACTCCCGGACACCGGAGGAATACCTTGTGTGTATCAAACATCGCAATGTTACTTGGTGACTAGAAAGGTGCACTACAGGTATCTCAGAAGGTGTTTGTTGGGTTGGCATGGATCAAGACATGGATTTGTCACTCCATGTGACGGAGAGGTATCTCGGGGCCCACTCGGTAATGCAACATCACAATAATCCTTGCTAGAAATGTGATTAAGGAGTTAGTCACGGGATCTTGTATTACAGAGTGAGTAAAGAGACTTGCTAGTAACGAGATTGAACTAGGTATAGAGATACTGACGGTCGAATCTCGGGCAAGTAACATACCGAAGGACAAAGTGTCGGATTTCGGGCTCCGCAAAAACCCTAAGGATTCGAACACAAGGGCATGTACGAGGATCTCCCCTGCCTTCGCCTAGCTCGCTACTTGATGGAAACGACAAAGGACTCACTCGATGGTGAGGGAAACACATAACACAATAGTTACCCAGGTTCGGGTCGTCGCGAAGCGTAAAACCCTACTCCTGCTTTTGGTGGATTGCCTCTCGCGGAGGTTGGTGGATGAACTAGTACAGTGCTCTTGAGCCTCCGGAGGCTATATGGCTTGGTGTGTTGTTCTATGGTCAGAACGAACCCCTCCGTCCCACTACGAAGTATCCTACCCTATCTATCTATAGTGGAGTCCCGGGTCCTCTTCCCTCATAGCTTTGACGGGAAGGGATCCCACAATGGCCAATTCTGAAGGGGAACAAGTGAACATGCTCCCCTGCCCAAAGGTGGTCTTCGCCTGCAAAGTAACTGCCCGCGCTGTAGGGATGGGCCCGAGGATGATGTTTTCCCTACTGGCGGGCGGTGATGGCTTCATTGCACCAGAAGGGACACCTTTGGAAGATGCCTTTGGAAACCCGGTACGCTCCTGCCCCCTTTGCACTAAAGGGGAAACTGCTCCATCCTACCATCTGCTGCTTGCCTGTCATTTTCTGGTGTCACCCTTGACTTCTGAGGCCCGTCCTTGCTTTAGAATATCCGCCGCTTCGGAGGGGTCCTGAGGAAGCCCCGTGCATTTCTTGACGCTGCTCCTCCTCGTGAGGCTTGGCCCCTCACGAGGGCCCTGCCTTGAATGGTGCCGGGACCGTTGGTTCATTTTGATGAGGTGAGCCTGCCCTCGTCCACAGGCATGCAGGTGTGGGTACCCCCATTCCCAGAACGCCAACAGTAGGCCCCGGGCCCACGGCGTGCTTGGCTTGGCTTCTGGGCGGAGCCTCGGGGGGCATCCTGTGGCGCCGCGGGCCCCCAAATGCGTGTGCGCTACGCCGGCGCACGTCACGCGGCTGGCGTCGGGTCCTCCTTGTCTTCTGTCTCTGCCCAAGTTATTAGGTGCCCTGCTTATTGCACTGGTGCCTTATTTCTTTCCTTCTTCCCCACTCGGTCTTCCTCCTTGGTCTCTGACTCCAACCGGCGTCTCCCAGATCCAGCGTCGCGTCGTTCCCCTGCAGGTCCAGCGATGGCGCCTGCCGGCAAGCAGAAGCCAGAGGCGCAAGGTCCGACCCCTGCTTACCCTCTCCTGGAGTGTGCCCTTTCCAAGGACGTGGATCTCATCCCCGTGCTTCCATGGACCGCAGCCGAGTCTAATGAGCACGGTCGAACCCTGATCTGGCCTGTCGCCGTAGAGGAGCTGCCCGCGTCTGAGGCAATATACCCCTTCTTCCTCCATAATATCTACGCTGGGTTAGTGCCGCCTTTCTCTCGGTTCTTCACCGCCGTCTTGGACCACTATGGGATTCGAGCCCTTCATCTCCAGCCTAACTCCATCTTGCTTCTATCCGTCTTTGCTTTCTACCACGAGGCTTTCTTTGGCGTGCAGCCTTCGATTGCCCTCCTCCACCATTTCTTCATCTTGCGCCTGCACGACGGCGCTCATTTGTCGGCGTGTTTCTCTTTCGTGGTGGCCCAGAGTGGCAATGTGATCTTGAAGGCCGGGAAGAAGGTGGAGAACTTCACGCGCCGCTAGGTTCTTATGAGCCTCAAGGATGGCAGCCCTCGGCTGGAGGAGCCGAAGGAGTTGCCGGAGAAGACTTCCGCATGGAGCTCAGCAAATCTCTCTGACCCTCGGGCTGCGCCTGTGGTGGAGCGCTTTTCCCGCAACATCAGCTCCAAGAGGCTGACCAGGGGAATGATAGTGAAGGAGTTCCTGACGCAGCACCTGGCGCCTCTCGAGGCACACTCCAGGACCCTGTGGGAGTACCGGGCTGGTGACGACGAGCTCTGGCTCCGGTCCCGGGACGTCCCCAGTGAGGACCTGAGTAGGGCCGTGGCGATCTTGCTGGGCGGCGCCCCTGGTGACCTTCTTGAGGCGTTGGGTCCATTTTGCCGTCGCGACGACCGGGCCGACCTGGTCGTTGTGATGCGTGTCTTTAACGAGCGGGGGCTCCTCCCGGCTGAGGGCTCCGGTCTGGTGGAGGTGTCTTCTGGCGACACCTCGGTTGAAGGGGACTCAGAGAAAACCGTCGATGACCGCCCGACAAGCGTGCCTCTCCTGTCGCAATCCGTCCTTCTACGCGAGCTTGAGGATGATGATGCCATCGGTGTTACCTCCGCTGGTACCTCCTCGCGCCTAGCCAGGGCCTCCACGGGCCCGTGTCAACCCCACGCGCCATGTGGTCCGCGTGCATGCTTGTTTCCCGGAAGTTTGGGCTGAGCCGTCCCTGGCACACACCCCTATGTCGGCGAGAGGTCCAAGGCGCCGAGCTCGCCCCCCTCCGCAAGGGGCACTGTCACGTCTGCTGTCGCCGGGGTGGAGAGGAGGAAGAGATGGCGCGACATCGAAGAGTAAGTTACTTGCTTGGGCACACCTTCCGCGTCTATTGTCCGCGCTTGGCTGCCCCCCTTTTACTTGACGTCTAGGGGTGTTGTCTCACCGGGGCGAAAAGGAAGAAGATGGCCGTCAAGCCGAAGGCGACTCCCGACGCCCCGCCTACTCTCGTCAGTGCATCGTTGCCTGCAGGTGGGGAAGAGGAGGCTTGTGGGACGATCTCCCTGGACTTGGTCGTCCAGCCCCCGAGCCCCTGAAGCATCCTGAAGTGACCGTGGGGATGCCGCTGCCTGGGGGGCAGGCCCACGAGGGCCCTCAGGCTCTTGTGGCGTCAATGCTCGTGATCACTGAGCAGTCTTCGGGCCCCCCGTTCTTCACAGTGCTGCCCCTCTAGTGGCACCACCCGCGCCTGCGTTGGAGGTTCTTCATGAGGAGGTCCAGAAGAGCTCGGTGTTCACCCAAGGTGTCTTGAATGCGGCCTTCACCGCCTTGAGCAACGTCGTAGTCAAGATGTGGAAGGCCGAGGCCACCCGTGCCGCATGTGAGAAGGCGCTGAAGGAAGCCAAGGCGGTTGTTGAACGCTGTGAAGAGGTGGAAGCCCGCCTAAACGTCCTCCAAGGAGAACAAGCCATGCTGGCCGAGCATCATCGCGTGCAGGTTGGGGGGGGGGACTTAAGGCCCGCGAGACCAAGCTCTCCGCCCGGGAGGGAGAGCTATTTTAACGCCCAAGATGCGATCCTGTCCTTATTTCGGCGCGAGGGCCTCCACAGGGATAGAAGCGCATCTCGTCGTTTTGCAAGAATGGATATCGTTACAAGTACATGTACCGAAGAGAAGATTATATGGAATTGGCTTACACTCGCCACAAGCTACATCAGAGTCACATTAGTACAATACATAAATATCACGGAGAAGATCAGGGTCTGACTACGGACGAAAACAAATGAGAAAAGAATGACGTCCATCCTTGCTATCCAAGGCTACCGGCCTGGAACCCATCCTAGATCGATGAAGAAGAAGAAGAAGAAACTCCAAATGAACAATCATCGCGCTCACGTCTTAATCACCTTACATGTACCTCCAACTGGCATTGTAGTAATTTGTGAGCCATAGGGGACTCAGCAATCTCATTTCCAAAGGTATCAAGACTAGCAAATCTTAATGGGTGACGTATGGTTAAGTGGTGAGGCTGCAACACGCGACTAAGCATTTATTTAGTGGCTAACTTACGAGTACAAGAATAAAGAGGGGGATGATCTACGCATAGTGGACGTGGTATGTTGATAATCAAATGAATGATCCTGTACACCTACCTACGTCAGGCATAAACCCACCGTGTCCTCGATCGGAGAAGGAGCTCACGAAAGAGAGACTCACCGTTACGCACTCAGTTGGCATATTTTAATTAAGCTTACTTCGAGTTATCTAGATCCGGATGTTAAACAAAGTTACCAGGTTGCCACATAACTACGGGCACGGCTTTCTGAAAGATTTATCCATGCAGGGGTGCTCCAACTAGTCCATCACAAATTACCACAAGCCGCATAGAAATCCTCGATCACGAAACTCGTGATCTCGTCGGACTCCTTAGTGTAAAACCTCAACTATGAGATTACCCAAAGCATCACCGAAATCTCAATGCACAAGATATTTCGTCAAAGGTAAAACTAATCCAGCAAGGCCACCCGATGTGTCGACGAACCTGATAGGAGCCACGTATCTCGTTCTCAGGACACAACCGTCTATGCATAGTGGATGATAGACAAATGCTCGAGTTGCCCCAATGTGGCACCGCCGAATGCTAGGTGGGTGGACCAACACTCATGAGGAGCACTGGCCCGGGGGTTGATTAATTATCCACGGGTGTCGGTGGGTCCCTATGCTATTTATTAGTTATTAGGCAAATATAGTACCAAAGTTGGGCCTTGCCAGACCAATTTTAATCTAAGACGAATTATCAAGGGGTCCCCATAACAACCCCGATCGTGTTAGGAGCGCTCAATTATGGAATATAACACCGGTAGCCGAAACTAAGGGGGCAAAGGTGGAACACAACACCAGGCTAGAAAGGCCGAGCCTTACACCTTTTACCAAGTATATAGGTGCATTAAATTAAATAGCATTAATAGGGTGATATAACAAGGAACCCATGTTATCACATGGAAGCAACTGCACCTCCAACTAGCAACGCTAACACATGGTTAAGCAAGCGGTAACATAGCCAATCAGTGGTTTGCTAGGTTGTGATGAGGTTGAAGGTTTTCATGGCAATGTTCAGAGGCTGACATTTAACAGGTGGTAGGCAACGAGACATAGCGAAAGAATCGAGATAGCTAGCATGGCAATGATAGTAATGATATCTGGGGAAATGATCATCTTGCCTGAGACCCCGCTTGGAAGAAGAACGACTCTGTTAAGCAGACGAACCAATGTAGTCGTACGGATCCTCACTTTCCGACACGCTTGTGGAATTCTATCGGAACGAAGCAAACCGGAAATAATAATCAACACACAATATACACCACACGATGCACAACACATATGATGCAAGAACAATATCAATTATGCAGGGTATGGCATGGCAATCACAACAATCAAACACCACACATTAAGTGAAGTCCAATATGCAACAAGTTGCATATTGACGAAACTCCACATACCAATTATTTAGTTCTATCCCGATTAGGTACACGGAAATATGAAATGTTGGTTAAACATGGCAAGAGGTGAAGCGTAATTAAGCTACCTATCTAGGCATTTTAAATGAGGTCGGAAATGACTTATAACATCTCCGAACTGACCTCATACGTTAATTTATAATTCTGTCCAGATCTGAACTAACAAGTTTTAATATTTGTTAAACAGCAAAAAATAAATAGGTTCACATGAAACTACACGTCGTTCTAGTCCATTTACATATATGGAACATCTCCAACGGAGCTACGGTTCAAAAGATACGAACACCGCAAGATATGATGGCATGAATGCAATATGTATGCAATGACAGTCACAAGCATCCCAAAACATGCAAACAACAAGATAATATGAACCTACACGAGACTCTAAACAAGTTTCATATAGGAAACGATCGAAACGGAGCAACGGTTCAACAAATACAAGCTACACAAGAAATAGCTACAATCTGCCCAAAACAACAACATGGCATTTTCTACACCCCAAAAACAACAAGCTACATAAATCTAAAATGCTCAAACAAGGCATGAGACAGTAGTAGTCAAGATGCACTTCAACCCCTACTAATAACATCTAGCATAGCAGCATGGATCACTAGGAAAAGAACTCACAAAATGGCATCTCACACACAGTTCAAGACTTAGTGAAAATAACACTGTTGACAGTGCAGTTTTTGATCTGAATGCAGATTGACAGCATCAAAACTATATGCTACAGGGCACCGAATGGCATGAAAATTTATAGCATGCTAGAGAATCTTAAGGACTACAAATAACTCCATTGCACCAACCCCAAAGGAGCTGTAGATAACTACCAAAACTCATGACAAGACAACAACAAAAGATAACAGATCTCAGACTTAGAAATATTTCAGCATCTCCAAATCAGCATTATTTCCTAGCATGTTGACAACAAGGAAACAATACCTAAACATGGATTTCTATTGCAACCAAAATTACCAGGGGTTAGCATACATATCCAAGGGCATATCTCTAGTTCACAACTCATGCATATCACGCACGGAATAAATCCCACAAAATAAACAAGAGGGCAACATGGCAAAATATCATGCGCACTAACTTACTCAAAAGACAAAACTAAATGCACGGTTAAATTCTATGGATTTTTCTACCCCGAAAACATATATAATATATGGGGTTGCAAAAATAAATCTAACGCCACACGTATATGCGAGAATAGGCCTAAATGTGACATATCAAACTAATGATACCACCTACATGCAAAAATGCAAGAAACTACTCTAAAATACATGGCAAAGGGTCACGAACATCATGAACATTTTATCTACGGGATTGGAACAATCCGGACGCGCACAAAATAACTGCTGGACAATTAACCTATCTGGACGGCACACAATCTAGGCAAACGGTGGGCTAAACGGCTTCAAACATGCATGCAAGTTGAAAATAATTAATCTACACGAAAATCTACACGTTTTACATATATAACTTGTTGCAATCCGACACACGGTTTGAAATCTACGGGCATTTGAAAATCTGCTATATTTCTGAAAAGAATAAATTCGCTGGACCTTAAAAGAAAACCTAATCGGGCTGGATTGCTATAGGCCTAAACAACGGTGGGCACGGGATTTAACTAAAGGATGCTGGGTCGGGAGATAGCGGCGGCGCGCTCACCTTGCGGGCCTGGCCCGGTCAGTGGAGAGGCTGGGCCGGGGCAAGCCAGCTGGACCTCGGCTTGGTGGGGAGGCCGACTGGCTATGGGGCGCCGACCCACGCGAGAAAGCGGCAGGCTCGTTGCCTCGTCCTCCCGATCCCGTTTGGGACCGAGGACACAGGGCGACGACGACGGCTCCTGGCGGCGGGCGGCTGCACGGGGAACGAGGGGACGTGGCGGATCTGGCCAGGAACGGATGGATCCGGCCCAGATCCGCCAGATCCGAGGACGGGGCGATGGACGGCGGCTGAGAGGCCCTCGACAACGGCGAGACCTGCAGAATGAACCGGGGTACAGAGATGAGGGAGAGAGATGGGAGAGGAAGAGCAGAACGGGAGGAGGACATGGTCGACGTGGTCCTGCCGCCGGCGGTGGCATCTCCGGCAAGGTCTGGGGCAGCGTGGCAGCGGCCCCCGATGGGAGGAGCTTGGGGCTCTCTCTCGATCTAGATTGGATCGAGGAGGAGCGGCCTCTCCTAGCGTCTGCGGGGTGGCGGGGCAATCCGGGCCCGGGCAGGCCGGATCTGGTCCTCATGGGCCCGACGGCTGAGAGGGAGGAGGCAGGCTCAGGTGGCGGTTGGCTAGGGTTTGGCACGAGATTCGAGAAGGAGAGGGAGAGAGGGCTAGATTAGGCAGGTGGGGGCTGTTTATATAGGGAAAGAGGGGTTAGGGTTAGCATAATTTTGCCCCAGTTTCAACCGTACGATCAGGATCGAGCGGTCTTGCACGCGGGAACGGTCTAGCTGGCTTTGTAGAGTAGGCTAGCTGGAGATGAGAGGGAAATGAGCACCCGACAACGAGTTTTAAAACAGCGAAAAACGTGTGACCATAAACCGAAACGGTGCCGCTACGACCGACCGTTCGGGTGCCAGACGGATTCCGAATGCGACGAAAATTGGTAGGCGGCCTACCTACATTAAACTAAGACCGCACGCTAAGTATCATCCCAATCCAAGAATATTTTATACACACTTTTAAAAACACGGTTTTGACGATGCCGCGGGCGTGTGCGAGTGTGGTCGGGCTCAGAATGGTGAATGACAAAAACGGAGAGAATCGACAACTAATATCGGATGCAAGTTTGAAAACTGGAAGCAACGGGATGCCAATGCAATGCAGATGATGTGCATGATGCGATGATGAAGCGACAAATAAAAATAATCACACGCCAATAACGGAATAAAAGGTGAATCTTCTGGAGCCTCGGTCTCGGGCTGTCACAGCCGTCCTAGGAGGCGAGTGGCCTGAGCACGAAGCAGGCGCGCTTGGAAGAGCGGGAGAAGGAGGCCGCCTCGAGGAAGTCCCTCCTTAACGCCTAGGAGAAAGCTCTTGCCGCGGCCGAGGAGAGGAAAACTGTGGAGCTGGCCTACTTCCCTGACGTTGAGCTCAGGCTTCGCATGGCGCTCTGCTGCCTCTGTCGGGACGAGTTCGATGAGCCTCGAGCCACCCAGGAGGACGGCTTCGCCGCGCTCGCGAAGGGGCTCGTCGCAGCGCTGGAGGTTGCCGTCGTGCAGGTGGACAAGATCTTGGACAGCGAGTGCCGCAACCTCTTCTTCACGGCTGCGACTCGCGTCTTCAGCCACCTTAAGCTCCGTGAGTCGGGATTCGATCTCAGCTCAGTGATCCTGCCGGTCGCGGACCACGTCGCGGAGGCGGTGAAGGGCCCCGTGGAGGCGTTGGTGAGGAGGTTTGCCCACGTTGCAGCTCCTTCGCCTCTAGGTGCCGCTGAAGCTGACGATGGGGAAGACGATGCCTCTGACGTCAACAACCAGCTCCCCGCGGAGGGGGCGACCGTTGGCGGCTCGTCCTGACTTCTTATCTCTGTTATTTTCATGCAATATGCCTCGTGGAGGCGTTAAACTTATTTGTGTTTTTATGAACTTGGTCATGGTTTGTAATAACTGAATGGTTGAATGTTTTCCTCGCCTTGTTCCTGTCATGTTTGCTTTGTTACTCTACGTCGGCAGGGCCCGCCCCGCGCGTACCTTCCCGCATTGAACCGGCCAAAAACCAAGGACGGCCCAAACGGGGAAGGGGCTATAAGCGCAGTTAGGCTCCTGAGTCGCGATGCTTAGGAGCCCTGCTACGGCTACAAAACACCTTCCCCGACAATGGCGCCAGGAATCCTTCTGCTGCTGGCTACGCCTATAGGGATTTCCTTGGCAAATATGCAAAGGATTCCCCCGAGGCCTTGGAGCCTTGTGTTGGTGTTCCCTTGAAGAGGAAGGGTGATGTAGCACAGTGGCGGTAAGTATTTCCGTCAGTTTGAGAACCAAGGTATCGATCCAGTAGGAGGATCGCGTCAAGTCACAAGTACCTGCACAAACACAATGAGCTTGCACCCAACGCTATGAAGGGTTGTCAATCCCATATAGATTGTTTGGAAAGTGAGAACTAAAAGCAAAAGGTAAACAAAGCAAAGTAAAAGTAAAAGTGGAGACGATAGCTGTGAATAGACCCCGAGGCCGTAGTGTTCACTAGTGGCTTCTCTCATGAAAGCAAGTAGACGGAGGGCGAACGAATTACTGTCGAGCAATTGATAGAACCGTGCAAAGTCATGATGTTATCTATGGAAATGATCATCATATAGGCATCACATCCAAAACAAGTAGACCGATACTTTGTGCATCTACTACTATTACTCCACACATCGACCGCTATCCAGCATGCATCTAGTGTATTGTGTTCATAAGAACAGAGTAACGCCTTAAGCAAGATGACATGATGTAGATGGACAATCTCAAATCTATGATGAAAGCCCATCTTGTTACCCTTGATGGCAACAACACGATGCGTGCCTTGCAGCCCCTTCTGTTACTGGGAAAGGTCACCGCACGGTATGAACCGAAAACCAAGCACTTCTCCCATTCCAAGAATCATTGATCTAGTTGGCCAAACAAAACCCAAGACTCGGAGAGACTTACAAGGATATAAAATCATGCATATAAGAAATCAGCAAAGACTCAAGTATAATTCATAGATAATCTGATTACAAATCCACAATTCATCGGATCTCGACAAACACACCGCCAAAGAGGATTACATCTGATAGATCTCCATGAAGATCATGGAGAACTTTGTATTGAAGATCCAAGAGAGAGAAGAAGCCATCTAGCTACTAACTACGAACCTGTAGGTCTGAAGTGGACTACTCACGAGTCATTGGAGAGGCGATGATGTTGATGTAGACGCCCTCCAGCTCCAAAGCCCCCTCCGACAGCGCACCGGGAAGGGTCTCCAGATGAGATCTCGCGGAAACGGAAGCTTGCGGCGGCGGAAAAGTGGTTTCGTGGACGCCCTGATTTTTTCTGGGATTCTAGGGAATTTATAGGCCAAAGAGCTAGGACAGGGGAGCGCCAGGGAGGCCACAAGTCTGGACGCTGCGGGCCCCCTGGCTGCGGCAACAGGGCTTGTGGGCTCCCTGTGGGTCTCCTGCCTTGGCCCTCAAGTCCCCCGACCTTCTTCCATTCTGGAAAAATTCATTTCGGGGATTTTATTCCGTTTGGACTTCGTTCCAAAATCAGATCTGAAAAGAGTCAAAAACACACAAAAAACAAGAACAGGCACTTGGCTCTAAATTAATAAGTTAGTCCCAAAAAAGATATAAAAGGTATATAAAACATCCAAAGTTGACAAGATAACAACATGAAACCATAAAAAATTATAGATACGTTTGAGACGTATCAAGCATCCCCAAGCTTAACTCATGGTCGTCCTCGAGTAGGGAAGTGATAAAGAATGAATTTTTAATGCTTTCATGCTACCTAGCATAGATGTCCTTTGTAACTCCTCTTATGTGACGTGAATGTTCAGATCCATTAGATTCAAAACAATAGTTTTCTATTGACGTGGAGACAATAATACTTCAAGCAAACTAGCAAGGTAATCATGAACTTTCAAAATAACAAGGCCAAAAGAAAGTTATCCCTGCAAAATCATGTAGTCTGACTATGCTCTATCATCCTTGAACAACGAATTTAAATCATGCACAACCCCGACATTGGCCAAGTAATTGTTTTCACACCTTTACTTTCTCAAACTTTTTCAACTCTCACGCAATAGATGAGCGCTAGCCATGGTCTTAGCACTATAAGTGGAATGGAGTGTGGTGGAGGTTGCAAGGCAAACAAGGAGAAGATGGTCACATTGACTAGGCATATCAATGAGCTGTGGAGATGCTCATCAATAGATATCAACGTGAATGAGTAGGGATTGCCATACAAATGATGCACTAGTGCTAAGAGTATGTGAAAGCTCTTAAAGAAAACTAGTGGGTGTGCATCCAACTTGCTTGCTCAGGAAGACCTAAGGCAATTTTGCGGAAGCCTATCATTGGAATATACAAGCCAAGTTATATAATGAAAATTTCCCACTAGCTATATGGTGGTGACAAAACGGGAGACTCTCAATCATGAAGATCATGGTACTTAATAAGCACAAGTGTGGAAAGATAGTAGCATTGTCCCTTCTCTCTTTTTCTCTCTTTTTTTTGGTGGGCTCTTTGGCCTCAATTTTTTTTGGTGGGCATCTTTGGCCTCTTTTTGTAAATGGGCTTCGCTGGCCTCTTTTATTTCCTCACATGGTACAATGCTCCATCAATGATGATCATCACACTTACAACTCAAAACTTAGAGCAATGATGACTCTATATGGAATGCCTTTGGTAGTGTACCGTGACAATGATCTAGCATGGCATAGACATCAATGGAAACATCATGCTAGCTATCTTATGATCATGCAATGGTAATGTAGAAGTGGTGGCACATGTCATGGTGGTAGTTGCATGGCAATATATCTCGGAATGGCTTTTAAAAAGCCATAGTCGGTAGGTATGGTGGCTGTTTTGAGGGAGGCTAATGGTGGGTTTTATGCACCGGCGAAAGTTGCACGGCACTAAAGAAGATAGTGATGGTAGAAGGTGAAAGTGCATCTAAACCATGGACTCAACATTAGTCATGAAGAACTCATATACTTGTTGCAAAAGTTTTAGTTGTAATCGAAACAAAGAATTCAACGCATACTCCTAGGGGAAGGGTTGGTAGGTATAAACCATCGCGTGATCCCGACCCCACACAAAGGATGACAATCAATAGACTAATCATGCTCAGACTTCATCACATAGCAGTTCACCATACGTGCATGCTACGGGAATCACTAACTTCAACACAAGTACTTCTAGATCCACAACACCTTACTAGTATAACTTCAATCTTACCACAACCAGAACTCAAAACTAATTGAGATGAATCAAACTTCTCTAACTACTCAATGCACATGAAGGTGGAAGTTTTCATATCACTTTGGATAACTACCCCTTTTGAGACTACTTTCCTAGCATAGATCAACTACCACGCCACGCGCTTCCGTGCTCTAAAAGATATAAGTGAAGCACCTAGAGGAAAAATCAACTAGCTCTAAAGATATAAGTGAAACACATGTGAGCTGAATTGTCTAACCAAAGGATACAAGTGAAGCTCGACAAAATCACTGTGAGTGCATGTCTATCTCTCTAGGTGTGCAGCAAGGAAATTGTGACACAACAAAAATAAAAGACTCCTACAATACAAGACGCTCCAAGCAAAACACATAACATGCGGTGAATAAAAATATAGCCCCAAGTAACGTTACCGATGGATTGAAGACGAAAGAGGGGATGCCTTCCCAGGGCATCACCAAGCTTAGGCTTTTTCGGCATCCTTGAATAAACTTGGGGTGCCTTGGGAATCCCCAAGCTTGAGCTCTTGCCACTCTTTATCTCGTTGTCCATAAGAACTTCACCCAAAACTTGAAAACTTCACAGCACGAAACTTAAACAGAAACTCGTGATATCATTAGTATAAGAAAGCAAATCACCACTTCCTTAGGTACTTTAGAAAACTTAAATTATACTTATGTTGATGTTGGGTTACTGTATTTTCAATCTTCCATGGCTAATACCCCCCGCTACTATCCATAGTTTCATCAAAATAATCAACCAACTCAACAAAAATAGAATATGTTAACAGCAGACCAGTCTGTAGCAATATGTATACTTCGTATACCTCTGTACTTCAAAAAGTATGAACAATTACGACAGTCTGAAGAATTTGTGTAGCAATCAGCAGCAAAAAGAATCAACTCAAAAACTCTCACAGAAAAAAAATAAAAATTATTTTTGTGAGCAAAAAGTTTCTGTCTTTTCCAGTATGACCAAACGATCATCCCCAAGACTAAACATAACGGTTTTACTTGGCACAAACGCAAAAGAAACACAAAAAACACAATCATAACAGAATTATGAAAGTGTGGAAAACACAAAACAGAAATAAAAAGGATAGATTCGTTGGGTTGCCTACCAACAAGCGCTATTGTTTAACGCCCTTAGCTAGGCATCGATAAATCAATGATGCTCGCACAAAAGGCAAGAACTGAAAATCAATGAGAGCATCATAAAGCATGTGAAAATCACATCTAAGTCTAACATACTTCCTATGCATAGGCATTTTATAGGAAAACAGATTGTCAAGACAACCAATAGTTGCCATATGCAAGGAAGAAGAAAGAGACAATAACAATCTCCACATAACGAGAGGTGATTTAGTGATATGAAAGTTTCTACCACCAAATTTTCCTTTCTCATAATAATTACATGTGGGATCATATTAGAATTCAACAATGTAACTATCACATAGGATATTATTTTCATGATCCACATGCATGCAAAGTTGACGCTCTTCAAAAATAGTGGGATTATCATCAACTAAAGTCATGACTTCTCCAAACCCACTTTCAATAATATTGCAAATATCATCTTCATCATGAGGCTTATACAAATTTTCAAGATCATAAGAAAAATCATTGCCCCACTCATGATCATTGTAACAAGTAGTGGACATAGCAAAACTAGCATCCCCAAGCTTAGGGTTTTGCATATTTTTAGCATGATTGTCACTAATAGAATTTATAGTGAAGCCAATGCAATCATGCTTTTCATCCAAGGAGCCCTCGTGAATCACTTCATATATTTCTTCCTCACAATTTTCAGATTCACGCATCTCAAGCAAAACTCCATAAAGATAGTCAAGTGCACTCAACTCACTAGCAATTGGATCAACATAATTTGATCTCTTAAAGATATTATCAAGTGGATGAGGATCCATATCACTAGATTTTCAGCAAGCGAGGATGCAAGCATATTGAAGGCACATGGCACACAAGCGAACAGAAAGCAAACGAGAGAAAAGGGCGAACGAAAAAGGCAAACTAAAAAGGCAAATTGGTGAAGTGGGGGAGAGGAAAATGAGAGGCAACTGGCAAAAAGGTAAATGCAAGAGATGAGTTTGTGACACTTACTTGGATAGATCTTGACTTGATCTCTCCCAAGCAACGGCGTCAGAAATCAGCGTGTTGACGGGAGATTATTCTTGTCTTGATACTCCTTGGCAAGCGATCCTCCCCGGCAACGGCGCGAGAAATCCTTCTGCTACGGCTACAAAACACCTTCCCGAGCAACGACGCCAGAAATCCTTTTGCTACAGCTACAAAAGACCTTCCCCAGCAATGGCGCTAGTAATCCTTCTACTGCTGGCTACGCCTATAGGGATTTTCTTGGCAAATATGCAAAGGATTCCCCCGAGGCCTTGGAGCCTTGCGTTGGTGTTCCCTTGAAGAGGAAAGGGTGGTGTAGCAAGTGGCGGTAAGTATTTCCCTCAGTTTGAGAACCAAGGTATCAATCCAGTAGGAGGATCGCGTCAAGTCACAAGTACCTGCAAAACACAAAGAGATTGCACCCAACGCTATGAAGGGGTTGTAAATCCTTTATAGATTGTTTGCAAAGTGAGAACTAAAAGCAAAAAGTAAACAAAGCGAAGTAAAAGTAAAAGTGGAGACGATAGTTGTGAATAGACCCGGGGGCCGTAGTGTTCACTAGTGGCTTCTCTCATGAAAGCAAGTAGACGGAGGGTGAACGAATTACTGTCGAGCAATTGATAGAACCGCGCAAAGTCATGACGTTATCTATGGCAATGATCATCATATAGGCATCACGTCCAAAACAAGTAGACCGATACTTTCTGCATCTACTACTATTACTCCACACGTCGACCGCTATCCAGCTTGCATCTAGTGTATTGAGTTCATAAGAACAGAGTAACGCCTTAAGCAAGATGACATGATCTAGATGGACAATCTCAAATCTATGATGAAAGCCCATCTTGTTACCCTTGATGGCAACAACACGATGCGTGCCTTGCTGCCCCTTCTGTCACTGGGAAAGGTCACCGCACGGTATGAACCCAAAACCAAGCACTTCTCCCATTGCAAGAATGATGGATCTAGTTGGCTAAACAAAACCCAAGACTCGGAGAGACTTACAAGGATATCAAATCATGCATATAAGAAATCAGCAAAGACTCAAATATAATTCATAGATAATCTGATCACAAATCCATAATTCATCGGATCTCGACAAACACACCGCCAAAGAGGATTACATCGGATAGATCTCCATGAAGATCATGGAGAACTTCGTATTGAAGATCCAAGAGAGAGAAGAAGCCATCTAGCTACTAAGTATGGACCCGTAGGTCTGAAGTGGACTACTCACGAGTCATTGGGGAGGCGATGATGTTGATGTAGAACACCTCCAGCTCCAAAGTCCCCTCCAGCAGGGCACCGGGAAGGGTCTCCAGATGAGATCTCGTGGAAACGGAAGCTTGCGGCGGCGGAAAAATGGTTTCGTGGCGGTCCTGATTTTTTCTGGGATTTTAGGGAATTTATAGGCCAAAGAGCTAGGGCAGGGGAGCGCCACGGAGGCCACAAGCTTGGTCGCCCCCCCCCCCCCCCCGGCCGTGGAAACAGGGCTTGTGGGCTCCCTGTGGGCCTCCTGCCTTGGCCCTCAAGTCCACTGATCTTCTTCCGTTGTGGAAAAATTCATTTCGGGGATTTTATTCCGTTTGGACTCCGTTCCAAAATCAGATCTGAAAAGAGTCAAAAACACAGAAAAAACAAGAACTGGCACTTGGCACTGAATTAATAAGTTTGTCCCAAATAAGATATAAAAGGTATATAAAACATCCAAAGTTGACAAGATAACAGCATGAAACCATAAAAAATTATAGATACGTTTGAGACGTATCAAGCCCCCCTTGACGCGCGAGCTGCTCTCATGCGGAGAATGTGGCGAAGATTTTGAAACTTGGAATACCTTCAGCACTCCGCATCGGCAGGGCCCGCCCCGCGCGTACCTCCCCGTGATTGAACCGACCGGAAACCAAGGACGGCCCAAAGGGGGAAGGGGCTACGAGGGCAGTTAGGCCCCTGAGTCACGATGCTTACGGGCCCCCCTTGACGTGCGAGCGAATCCAATGCTCCTCCTAAGAAGCCGACAATTTAAGACTCTCAAACTCCTTCGGCACTCTGCGTCGGTAGGGCCCGCCCCGCGCATACCTCCCCGTGGTTGAACCGACGAGAAACCGAGGACGGCCCAAAAGGGAAAGGGGCTATGGGCGCAGTTCAGGCTCCTGAGTCACGATGCTCAGGAGTCCCCCTTGACGTACGAGTGACTCCAACGTTCTTCCTAGGGATCCGAAGTGGTTTGTAGAGCGCACTAGGCTCTGCGTCGGCAGCCCCCCGCACATACCTTCCCGCGATTGAACCGACGGGAAACCAAGGACGACCCAAAGGGGGAAGGGGCTAGGGGCACAGTTAGGCGTCTGAGTCGCGATGCTCAAGGGCCCCCCTTGACGTACGAGCGGCCCCGTACCTCATGTTGTGTGTCCCACACACACGGTGTGAGTGTAGTAGCGGGTGGATTGAGTTGGCTTCCTTGCCAGCTGAGGGCTTAGCCATTGGCGGGCTGGGTTGGTGCCGACTGCGTGCATAGTCATTGGCGGACTAAGTTGGTGCGAGCTGCGGGCGCAGTCATTGGCGGACTGTTTTGATTGCCGCCACCTTCTCCCTAGCGCGAAGCATAGGGCTGCCACTAGGCGTGGGATGGACCCCTCCGCGTCCTCGGGGGCCCCTGGGCGTATACAGCATCGGCTCATTATTACGTGAGAGTGTCACAGTGGGGGTGTATATGGGAGGTCGTGAGGATGCTTTGGCCTCGCAAGTGTCCCTATCCCCGAGTCATTGGTGGACTGATCTTCTCCTCAGCGCGGAGCATAGGGCTTCCACTAGGCGTGGGATGGACCCCTCCGCGTCCTCGTGGGGCCCTGGGCGTATACAACCTCGACTCGTTATTACGTGAGAGTGTCACGGTGGGGGTGTATATGGGAGGTCGTGAGGACGCTAAGGCCCCGCGAGTGTCCCTACCCCCGAGTCATTGGTGGACTGAGTTCATTTTGTTTGGGTCATTGGCAAACCCGACTGACTTCTTCTTATTTGGGAATGAGGTTGTTGGGGAACGTTGCATGGGAAACAAAAAAAATCTTACGCACAAGAAAGCCTTGACGTGCAAGTCAATATTAACTATTACAACATGATTATCCCATACATCCAATATATGACATCACGTCATTGGCCATATCATATCACAAGCATACCCTCCAAAAACAAGTTAGACGTCCTCTAATTTGTTGTTGCATGTCTTACGTGGCTGCTATGGGTATCTAGTATGATCGCATCTTACTTATGCAAAAACCACAACGGAGATGTGCAAATTGCTATTTAACCTCTCCAAGGACCGCCTCGGTCAAAACCAATTCAACTAAAGTTGAAGAAACATGCACCCGCCAGTCATCTTTATGCAACGAGGTTGCATGTCAATCGATGCAACCAGTATCTCGTAAGCGTATGAGTTATGTCGGTCCGGGCCGCCTCAATCTAACAATACCGCCGAATCGAGAAAAGACTAAGGAGGGCACCAAATCGAACATCACTGTCCACAAAACCTTTGGTGTTCTACTCGAGATAACATCTACGCATGAACCTAGCTCATGATGCCACTTTTGGGGAACGTTGCATGGGAATTTTTTTCCCTACGCACACGAAGACCTATCATGGTGATGTCCATCTATGAGTGGAGATTAGATCTAAGCACCCATGTAGATCGCACAACAGGAAGCATTAAGAAACGCGGTTGATGTAGTGGAATGTCTTCACGTCCCTCGAACCATCACACGAAGCGTCCCCGATCCATCCCACGATCCGTTTCGATCTAGCGTCGAACGGACGACACCTCCGCGTTCAACACACGTAAAGCTCGACGATGATCTCGGCCTTCTTGATCCAGCAAGCAAGACGGAGAAGTAGATGAGTTATCCGGAAGCGTAATGGTGCTTCGTGTTGGAAATATGCCCTAGAGGCAATAATAAAATGGTTATTATCATATTTCCTTGTTCATGATAATCGTCTATAGTTCATGCTACAATTGTATTAACAGGAAACAATAATACATGTGTGAATAAATAGATCACAATGTGTCCCTAGCAAGCCTCTAGTTGGCTAGCTCGTTGATCAATAGATGATCATGGTTTCCTGATCATGGACATTAGATGTCATTGATAACCGGATCACATCATTGGAATAATGATGTGATGGACAAGACCCATTCCTAAGCATAACACTAGATCGTATTGTTCGTATGCTAAAGCTTTTCTAATGTCAAGTGTCTTTTCCTTCGACCGTGAGATTGTGCAACTCCCGGATACCGTAGGAGTGCTTTCGGTGTATCAAACGTCACAACCTAACTGAGTGACTATAAAGGTGCACTACGTGTATCTCCAAAAGTGTTTGTTGAGTTGGCACGAATCGAGATCGGGATTTGTCACTCCGTGTGACGGAGAGGTATCTTTGGGCTCACTCGGTAGAACATCATCATAATGAGCTCAGTGTGACTAAGGAGTTAGTCACGGGATGATGTGCTACGGAACGAGTAAAGAGACTTACCGGTAAAAAGATTGAACAAGGTATAGGTATACCGACGATCAATCTCGGGCAAGTTCTATACCGACAGACAAAGGGAATTGTATACGGGATTGATTGAATCCTTGATATCGTGGTTCGTCCGATGAGATCATCGTGGAACATGTGGGAGCCACCATGGGTATCCAGATCCTGCTGATGGTTATTGGCCGGAGAGTGTCTCGGTCATGTCTGCATGATTCCCGAACTCGTAGGGTCTACACACTTAAGGTTCGATGACGCTAGGGTTATAGGGAATCGTTATACAAGGTTACTGAAGGATGTTCGGAGTCCTGGATAAGATCCTGGACGTCACGAGGAGCTCTGGAATGGTTCGGAGGTAAAGATTGATATATAGGATGGATGGGTTTGGACGCCGGAAATGTTTCGGGCACCACCGGCTAAGTACCGGACCACCGGAAGGGTTCCGGAGGCCCACCGGGAGGGGCCACAAACCCCTGAAGGATACATGGGCCAAGTGCGGGAGTGAACCAGCCCCTAGGTGGGCTGGTGCGCCCCCACACTCAGCCCAGACGCACCAGAGAGGGAGGGAGGGGAAACCCTAGGCGCTGGTGGGCCTAAGGCCCACCTATGGGTGCGCCACCCCTCTCCTCCCTGGCCGTCACCCCCTCTCCCATCTAGGGATGGCGCCCCCTCAAGGGGGAAACCCTAAAGGGGGCGCCACCCCTCCCTTACCCCTATATATAGTGGGGGTTTTGGCCTTTGGAGATACAATTTTCCATCTCTCTCTCGGGGCAGCCCTGCTCTTCTTCTTCCTCCTCTCCCACGGTGCTTGGCGAAGCCCTGCCGGGAGACCTCGTCTCTCCATCGATACTACGCCGTCGTGCTGCCGGAGATCTTCCCCAACCTCTCCCTCCTCCTTGGTGGATCAAGGTCTGGGAGACGTCACCGGTTTGCACGTGTGTTGAACGCGGAGGTGCCATGGTTCGGCACTAGATCGGAATCACACCGTGATGTGAATCACCGCCAGTACGACTCCATCACCCGCGTTCTAGCAACGCTTCCGCTTAGCGATCTTCAAAGGTATGAATATGCACTCACCCCTCTCTCGTTGCTGGTCTCTCCATAGGAAGATCTGAATATGGTGTAGTAAAATTCTGAATTTATGCTACGTTACCTATAAGTGGCATCCGAGCCAGGTTTTCTATGCGTAGATTCTATGCACGAGTAAAACACAAAAGCTTGTGGGTGCTGATTTGTCATTTGCTTGCCGCTACTAGTCTTATTCTTTTTCGGCAGTATTGTGAGATGAAGCGGCCCGGACCGACCTTACACGTACGCTTACGTGAGACAGGTTCCACCGGCAGACATGCACACCGTGCATAAAGGTGGCTAGCGGGTGTTTGTCTCTCCCACTCTAATCGGATTGGATTTGATGAAAAGGGTCCTTACGAAGGGTAAATAGCTTTGGCATATCATCGTTGTGGCTGTCACGTAGGTAAGAAGGCGTTCTTGCTAGAAACCCAAATCAGCCACGTAAAACTTGCAACAACAATTAGAGGACGTCTAACTTGTTTTTGCAGGGTTTGACATGTGATGTGATATGGCCTAAGTTGTGATGTTACATGTGTGATGTATGAGATGATCATGTTATTGTAATAGGATTCACGACTTGCATGTCGATGAGTATGACAACCGGCAGGAGCCATAGGAGTTGTCTTAATTTATTGTATGAGATGCAACGCCATGTGTTTACTACTTTTACTTCATTGCTAACGGTTAGCTATAGTAGTAGTGGTAGTAGTAGTTGGCGTAACGACTTCACGGAGACACGATGATGGAGATCATTGTGTCCCTCCGGTGACAATGATGATCATGCGATGCCTGAAGATGGAGATCGAAAGAGCAAAGATGATAATGGCCATATCATGTCACTACATGATTGCATGTGATGTTTATTATGTTTTTCATCTTATTGCTTAGAATGACGGTAGCATAATAAGATGATCCCTCATAAAATTTCGAGAATGTATTCCCCTAAGTGTGCACCGTTGCGAAGGATCGTTGTCTCGAAGCACCACGTGATGATCGGGTGTGATAGATTCTAACGTTCGCATATAACGGGTGTAAGCCAGATTTACACACGAGAAATACTTAGGTTGACTCGACGAGCTTAGCATGTACATACATGACCTCGAATACAAGAGACCGAAAGGTCGAACATGAGTCGTATGGTTGAATACGATTAGCATGAAGTTGCTCACCATGACGACTAGTCCGTCTCACGTGATGATCGGACACGGGTTAGTCAACATGGATCATGTATCACTTAGATAACTAGAGGGATGTCGATTTAAGTGGGAGTTCATACTTAATTTGATTAAATGAACTTAATTGTCATGAACTTAGTCTAAAAGTTGTGTTTACAAATATTGTAGTTCCAATGGCCAACGCACCTGTCAACCTCAATTTCAACGCATTCCTAGAGAAAAACAAGCTGAAAGATGATGGTAGCAACTATGCGGACTGGGTCCACAACTTGAAGCTCATCCTCGAAGCAGCTGAAAAGTCTTATGTCCTTAATGCGCCGCTAGGTGACCATCCTGCTCCTGCAGCGACCCAGGACATTCAGAACGTCTGGGAGATGCGGAGTGATGACTACTCTGTGGTTACGTGTGGCATGTTATACAGTTTGGAAATGGGGCTCCAAAGGCGTTTTGAGCAACACGGAGCATATGAGATGTTCCAGGAGCTAAAGCTAGTTTTTCAAGCTCATGCCCGTGTCGAGAGATATGAAGTCTCCGACAAGTTCTTTAGCTTTAAGATGGAGGAGAACAGTTCTGTTAGTGAGCATATACTTAGAATGTCTGGGTTACACGGTCGTCTGACTTCGCTTGGAGTTGAACTTCCGGATGACGTTGTAATTGACAGAATCCTCCAGTCTCTCCCACCAAGCTACAAAGGTTTTGTGCTGAACTACAACATGCAAGGGATGGAGTAGACCATTCCCGTGTTGTACTCGATGCTGAAGTCTGCAGAAGTAGAAATCAAGAAAGAGCATCAAGTGTTGATGGTCAATAAGACCACCAGTTTCAAGAAGGGCAAGGGTAAGAAGAACTTCAAGAAAGACGGCAAAGCCGTTGCCGCGCCTGGTAAGCCAGATACCGGGAAGAAGAAAAATAATAGACCCAAGCCTGAGACTGAGTGCTTCTATTGCAAGGGAAAAGGTCACTAGAAGCGGAACTGCCCCAAGTACTTAGCGGACAAGAAGGCCGACAACATTAAAGGTATATATGATATACATGTTATTGATGTGTACCTTACCAGCGCTCGTAGTAGCTCCTAGGTATTTGATACCGGTGTTGTTGCTCACAATTGCAACTCCAAGCAGGAAGTGCAGAATAAGCGGAGACTGGCCAAGGACGAGGTGACGATGCGCGTCGGGAACTGCTCCAAGGTCGATGTGATCGCCGTCGGCACGCTGCCTCTACATCTACCGCCGGGATTAGTTTTAAACCTTAATAATTGTTATTTGGTACCAGATTTAGCATGAATATTGTACCAGGGTCTTGCTTAATGCGAGACGGCTACTCATTTAAATTAAAGAATAATGGTTTTTCTATTTATATAAGTGATATGTTTTATGGTCATGCTCCGCTGGTGAATGGTTTATTCTTGATGAATCTCGATCGTGATGTTACACATATTCATAGTGTGAGTACCAAAAGATGTATAGTTGATAATGATAGTCCCACATACTTGTGGCACTGTCGCCTTGGTCATATCGGTGTTAAGCGCATGAAGAAGCTCCATACTGATGGACTATTAGAGTCTCTTGACTTTGAATCATTTGACACATGCGAACCGTGCCTCATATGCAAGATGACTAAGACTCCATTCTTGGGAATAATGGAGAGAGCGACCGACATATTGGAAATAATACATACTGATGTGTGTGGTCCAATGAACGTTGAAGCTCGTGGTGGCTACCGTTATGTTCTCACTCTCACCGATGATTCGAGTAGGTATGGGTATATCTACTTGATGAAGCACAAATCTGAGACGTTTGAAAAGTTCAAGCAATTTCAAAGTGAGGTTGAGAATCAACATTAATGAAAAATTAAGTGTCTACGATCTGATCGTGGAGGAGAATATTTGAGTCACGAGTTTGGCACACACCTAAGGAAGTGTGGAATTGTTTCACAACGGACGCCGCCTGGCACACCGCAACGCAACGGAGTGTCTCAACGTCGTAATCGCACTTTATTAGATATGGTACGATCTATGATGTCTGTTACCAACTCACCGCTATCATTTTGGGATACACATTAGAAACTACAACATTCACTTTAAATAGGGTACCATCTAAATCCGTTGAGACGACACCGTATGAACTCTTGTTTCGCAAGAAACCTAACCTGTCGTTTCTAAAAGTTTGGGGCTGCAATGCTTATGTGAAGAAACTTCAACCAGAGAAGCTCGAACCCAAAACGGAGAAATGCGTATTCATAGGATACCCTAAGGAAACTATTGGGTATACCTTCTATCTTAGATCTGAAGGTAAAACCTTTGTTGCCAAGAACGGATCCTTTCTAGAGAAAGAGTTTCTCTCGAAAGAAATAAGTGGGAGGAAAGTAGAACTTGATGAGGTAATTACACCCCCTCTCGAACCGAAGAGTAGCACAACACGGGAAATTGTTCCTATGGTGCCTACGCCAACTGAAGAGGAAGTTAATGATGATGATCATGAAACTTCGGATCAAGTTGCTACTAAACCGCGAAGGTCCACAAGGGTACGCTCCGCACCAGAGTGGTACGGCAACCCTATGATGGAAATCATGTTGTTAGACAACGGTGAACCTTCAAACTATGGAGAAGCAATGGCGGGCCCGGATTCCAACAAATGGCTTGAGGCTATGAAATCCGAGATAGGATCCATGTATGAGAACAAAGTATGGACTTTGGTGGACTTGCCCGATGTCGGCGAGTGATAACCCACAAGTGTAGGGGATCAAAACAGTTTTCGAGGGTAGAGTATTCGACCCAAATTTGTTGATTCGCCTCAAGAGGAAACGAAAGAATATTCTCAAGTATTAGCAGCTGAGTTTATCAGATTCAACCACACCTGAAAGATTAGTGTCTGCAAGCAAATGACCAGTAGCAAAGTAGTATGATAGCAACGGTGCCAGAAAGCTGCACGTGGACGGGGAACTATTGACGGCAGACTATTCCTAATTGTTGTATCAATGGCGCCAGTAAGCTGCACGTGGACGGGGAACTATTCTTCCCCGCCAACGGTGACAAAGAAGGATCTTGCAACAAGTAACATCGAATTAGCAAGGAACAATATATAGTAGGAGAAGCAGCAGAGTAACAACAGTAGCAATAGTAGTAGCAAAGTGGCCCAATCCCTTTTGTAGCAAGGGAGAAGCCTAGACAAAGTAATGTAGCAAGGACCAGTAGTAAAAGACTCGTAGGCAGTGGATCGGTGATGGATGAGTATGACGGATGTGATTCATCATATAACAGCTATAACACGGAGAGATATGTAACTAGCTCATGTTCGTCAATCTAATGTAGGCATGTATTTCGTATGTACTCATACGTGCTTAGGGAAAAGAACTTGCATGACATCTATTGTCCATCCCTCCCGTGGCAGCGGGGTCCTAATGGAAACTATGGGATATTGAGGTTCTCCTTTTAATAAAGAACCGGACCAACGCATTAACACGTGGTGAATACATTAAGTCCTCATACTATGGTCATCTCCGGGAGTGGTTCCGACTATTGTCACTCCGGGGTTGCCGGGTCATAACACATAGTAGGTGACTACAACTTGCAAGATAGGATCTAAAACACACATATATTGGCGACAACATAATAGGTTCAGATCTGAAATCATGGCACTCGGGCCCTAGTGACAAGCATTAAGCATGGCAAAGTAGTAGCAACATCAATCTAGAACATAGTGGATACTAGGGATCAATCCCCGTCAAAACTAACTCGATTACATGATAGATCTCATCCAACTCATCACCGTCCAGCAAGCCTATGATGAGATTACTCACGAACGGTGAAGAGCATCGTGGAATTATCGATAGAGGATGGTTGATGATGACGATGGCGACAATTTCCCTTCTCCGGAGCCCAAAACGGACTCCATATCTGCCCTCCAGATGAAGAACAGGGGGTGGCGGCGCCTCCGTATCATAAAACACGATGAATCCTTCTCTCTGATTTTTTTCCGGGCGAGACGGAAGATATAGAGCTGAGTTTGGGGGCGGTGGTGCCACGTGGGCCCCACAAGCCCTCACGGTGCGGCCTAGGGGGGTGGCCGCGGCCTGTGGGCTTGTGGCCCACTAGCATGCCCCCTCCGGTGGATCTTTGCCCAGGTATTTTTATTTTATTCCAGAAAAATTCTCCGTAAATTTTCAGGACATTCCGAGAACTTTTATTTTTGCACAAAAACAACACCATGGCAATTCTGCTGAAAACATCGTTAGTCCGGGTTAGTTCCGTTCAAATCATGGAAATTAGAGTCCAAAACAAGGACAAAAGAGTTCGGAAAAGTAGATACGACGGAGACGTATCAACTCCCCCAAGCTTAAAGCCTTGCTTGTCCTCAAGCAGTTCAGTTGAGAAACTGAAAGAGACAAAAGAAAAACTTTGATGAACTCTGTTTGATCTTTATGTTGCAACTATGTGTAACTCACAACCAGAATTTCAGCAAGATCAAAAGCAAACCACATAAGAAAATGACATCTAGGTCTCACGGTAAACTCACATCAATGGCATAATCAGCTAGCAAGCAAATAATAATAAGCCTCAAATGTCAACACTTCAATCAAAACAACATGAAGCAGTACGAACAGACGGTATCTCACTAGCTCTTTCTGAGACCGCAAAACATAAATGCAGAGCACCTTCAAAGACCAAGGGCTAACAAAACACTGTAATTCAAGGCAATGAGGATCCAGTCACAGTCATACTCAACACAGTTAAAAGCAAAGCATAAAAACGACAGAGGTGCTCTCTAATTGGTGCTTTTGTAAGAGGAGGATGACTCAACATAAACATAAATAGACAGGCCCTTCGCAGAGGGAAGCATTGATTTGTAGTGGTGCCAGAGCTCAAGCCTTGAAAACAGAGATAATAATTTTGGGTGGCATGCTTTCATTGTCAACACAATGAGTAAGAGTTCTCAACATCTTCCACGCTACAATGCTATAGGCGGTTCCCAAACAGAAAAGTAAAGTTTTGAATCCCCCACCACCAATCAATCACACTCCACGGCTAGCCGAATCCTCGGGTACCTTCCATACCAACATCAATCCTAGGGGAGTTTTGTTTGCAATTATCTTTTCGATTTGAGTATGGAACTGGGAATTCCAATTACCGGCCCCTTTCTCGTGAATGATAGTGAATAAACACATATCGAGGATAACACGGCTAGCATGGGAGATACCAATAGCCCCCTGTCACCACATGAGCGGTTCGGGCATGCAAAACAGATTATTTCTTGAAGGTTTAGAGAGTGGCACATGCAAATTTACTTGGAACGGCAGGTAGATACCGCACATAGGTAGGTATGGTGGACTCCTATGGAACAACTTTGGGTTTATGGGGGTGGATGCACAAGCAGTATTCCCGCTTAGTACAAGTGAAGGCTAGCAAAAGACTGGGAAGCGACCAACTAGAGAGCGACAACAGTCATCAAAATGCATTGAGATTAACTAACATTGAGTGGAAGCATGAGTAGGACATAAATCACCATGAACATGAACATCATAGAGGCAATGTTGATTTTGTTCCAACTACATGCGTGAACATGCACCAAGTCAAGCCACTTGAATCATTCAAAGGAGGATACCAGCCTATCATACTACATCATAGTCATCTCAACATTCATGTGGGCATCTAAGACAAACCATTATAAGCTCCTAGCTAAGTAAGCATGGCATAAGAAACTATGATCTCTAAGTTGTCATTGCAAACATGTTTCTCTCACAAAAAAGCTGAACTAGGAACAGTGAGCTAGCATATTTACAAAAACAAAATAGATCGAGTTCATACCAGCTTTTCGAGGCTCAGTCACTTCATCATATATCGTCATTATTGCCTTTCACTTGCACGACCAAACGATGTGAACAATAATAAGCGTGCTCGTGCATTGGACTAAAGGTGGAATCTGCAGGCAAACACAAACGAGAAGACAAAGTAATATGGCTCTTTGAAAGCTAAACATGTATGCATGCAAGAGCCATTAAACATTGTAACCAATATCTTCTACCTTGACCCAAAGAAAAAGAAAACTATCTACACGGGAAAGCTCCCAACAAGCAAAAGAAGAAAAGAAAATATTTTTGGTTTTTCTCAAACTAGACAGACACACGAAAAGAGAACGAGAAAAAGAAATAAACTAGCATGGATGATACAGTGGAAAAGTGTGAACACCGGCTAACAAAGTGAAAGCATAAGCAAGAATGTAAAGTCGGTGAGAACACGTACTCCCCCAAGCTTAGGGTTTTGGCCTAAGTTGGTCTACTCCCAAGGATGGTCCTAGCGAAACCCAAAATCATAATGGGGGTTATACGGGAGCGCTCCAGCCACTGCCTGAATAGCTGCCTCACGAAGACGAGCATCCTTTGCCTCCCTCTCATACTCCTCTGCCTCTCCTCTGGTTATGTAATATCTCCGTTTTACCTGAAAGTCAAAGAAGGTAGGAGCAGGAAGGATAATATGGAAAACACGCTACCGGTTAAATATCAGACGGTATAGGAGGGATTCATCATCCCTCTCAAGGAACTGGTAGCGTGTCAAAGCGACACGGTCAAGGAAGGGTGTATGGAGCGAGGGATCTCCTTCGCGGATGGGTACTCCAAGAAAATTTGCTATGCGAGTGGCATAGATGCCATGAAAGAAATCCCCTTCATTAGCATTCTTATTCAGCCTCCTTGCTATTATAGCTCCCATGTTGAAGCTTTTGTTACCTGTCACAGCGCTCTTAAGGATACTAAGGTCGGGTGCGCAGAGGTGGCAATGCTCAATCTTGCCATTAATGCATCTGCCTATGAAGAGGGCAAAGTAATGCAAGGGAGGAAAATGAATACTTCCCATGGTAGCTTGCGTAATGTCTCTAGTTTCTCCAACAGTAATACCAGAGCAAAAATCTCTAACCGAAGATTTAGGCGGATCATTGAGGCTACCCCAAATAGGTATTTTGCAAATTCTATTGAAATCCGCTAAATCCATGGTATACGATTTATCACACAGATCAAACAGTGCCGATGTTTCACGGCCAGCTGAAAATTTGAATCTACGAACAAAAGAGGGAGTGAGAGCAACATACTGTTCACATTTATCGGATATGAATTCTTCGAGTCCGACCTTGTGAACAAGTGCATCAAACTCATCTTTGAAACCTGCCTCAATCGTAAATTCATCAGAAGGCCATTCACATGGTTGTAACTGCACGTCCCTTGGTTGGTAAGGATGAGGCTCCCGAATCTCAAGTCGGGGACCTCTCTTGCTTGAGGAACCACCATGAAAGTTTCTCCTGAACATCTTCCTTTTTTGAAATTTTCAGTGACCCAAAGGAAGGGTGAACAAGGTTCAACTAAACTAGTAGCAACTACTCCCACAAGTGCCTAGAGGCCGTATTACGCATCAAAACTACTTGGGACCAGCTAAAATTAGCATGCAAAGCTCAAGAAAAGGGTCACCAAGGCAACAAAAATACGCGAAGTATAAGGCACTAGAGCAAAAACTAATTGGACCAATGGAGGAGTCACTTACCAAGGAGTAATTTCCCCAAAACAGTTCGGAGAATGGTGATTTGAGAAAAGAGATCGAAAATCCCAGCAAGAGGAGCAAGAACACGGGTTTGAGCCACGAAACAATTTTTTTCTGGAGGTAGGAGAACCAGATGAGAGCAACAATGAGTGGAGGGGGTGCCTGTGGGCCCCACAATCCTGGGTGGCGCGGCCAGGGGGGTGCCCGCGCCATCAGGGCTTGTGGCCCACTCGTACAGCCCCCAGACAAACTCTTGGTCTCAGAATTTGTCAAAAATTCCAGAAAAAATCATACTTGATTTTCAGGACGTTCGGAGAACTTTTATTTTCGGGGTACTTTTCTACCGGAAGCTAAAACAGAAAACAAGGAAAACTAAACTAAATCTATCATTTTCCTTCTAAGCAACCGAAGGTGAATGCTTGGAATAGTGGTTTGTGACTCCTCGATTCATCCATCTCATGGTCATCGAAAGAAATCCGTCAATGGGGTTGATCAAATCCCCTCGACAAAACTTCTCGAATCGCAAAAGAGAACAGAGAATTTTTGCATAGTCACTAGGTCACCTCAATCGGGATATGTATCTCCCCAACAAGCAAATCATACTTCATCTTGACATGAGGAATAGGGCATTCAAAGCTCCCAGTGAGAATCGATGAAGTCTTTTCAATAGCATTGATGCAATGTACTCGATATTGTTTCTTCGGAAAGTGCACCGTATGCTCATTACCGTTGACATGGAAAGTCACATTGCCTTTGTTTCAATCGATAACAGCCCCTGCGTTGTTTAAAAAGGGTCTTCCGAGGATGACAGCCATGGAATCATCCTCGGGAATATCCAAAATAACAAAGTCTGTTAAAATAGTGACATTAGCAACCACAACACGCACATGCTCGCAAATGCCGATAGGGAAAGCAGTTGATTTCTCGGCCATTTTCACAGAGATTTCAGTGGGTGTCAACTTATCCAGTTCAAGTCTACGATAAAGAGAGAGAGGCATAACACTAACACCGGCTCCAAGGTCGCATAAAGCAGTTCTAACGTAGTTGCCTTTAATGGAGCAAGGTATAGTGGGCACACTGGGATCACCTAGTTTCTTAGGAGTTCCACCCTTGAAGGTATAATTAGCAAGCATGGTGGAAATCTCAACCTCAGGTATCCTCCTCTTATTAGTCACAATATCTTTCATGTACTTAGCATACAGAGACATTTTGAGCATATCTGTCAAACGCATTTGCAGAAAGACATGTCTGATCATTTCAATGAAGCGCTCAAAATCCTCATCATCCTTTTTCTTGGATGGTTTGGGAAGAAAGGGCATAGGTTTTTGGACCCATGGTTCCCTTTCTTTACCATGCTTCCTAGCAGCAAAGTCATTCTTATCGTATCTTCTAGTCTTAGGCTGTGGGTAATCAAGATCAACAGGTTCAATCTCCACATCCTTATCATTGCTAGGATGAGCATCTTCATGAACATCACTATTGATATTATCATTAGGCTCATGTTCATCACCAGATTGTGTTTCAGCATCAGAGGCAGAGGCATCGTTTGGACTCTCAGGGGTAGCAGTAACATGGTTGCTAGCGTGCAAGTTCCTATCATCTTTCTTCTTCTTTCTAGGATGACTAGGTGCATCAGTGCTAACTCCTTGAGAATCTTGTTCAATTCTCTTCTAATGGCCCTCAGGATACAAAGGTTCCTGGGTCATTCTACCGCCTCTAGTAACGACTCTAACGGAATTGTCATTCAACTCATTGAGCAAGTCATTTTGAGCTTTAAGTACTTGTTCTACCTGAGTAGTAATCATAGAGGCATGTTTACTCAGAAGCTTAAGATCATTGACATTTCTGTCCACACAAGCACTTAAATGACTAAGCATACGAGCATTCTGTTCCAATTGTCTGCTAACATAATCATTCAAACTTTGTTGTTTGGCAACGAAGTTATCAAATTCATCCATGCATAAGCTAGCAGGTTTATCAAAAGGAATACCACTCTCATCAAACCTACGTAGAGAATTTACTTCTACTACCTGTATCGGGTTATCAAGACCATGGATCTCTTCGATAGGTGGTAAATTCTTGACATCTTCAGATTTAATGCCTTTCTCTCGCATAGATTTCTTTGCTTCTTGCATATCTTCAGGACTTAGGAATAGAATACCTCTTTTCTTCGGAGTTGTCTTAGGAGGTGGTTCGGGAATAGTCCAAGCATTCTCATTGCACAAGATGTTATTCAAAAGAATCTCAGCTTGTTCTATGGTTCGTTCCCTAAAAACACTATCGACACAACTATCTAGGTGGTCTTTAGAAGCATCGACAAGTCCATTATAGAAGATATCAAGTATTTCATTCTTCTCAAGAGGGTGATCAGGAAAAGCATCTAGTAGCTGGATGAGCCTCCCCCAAGCTTGTGGGAGACTCTCTTCTTCAGCTTGAGCAAAGTTGTATATTTCCTGCAAGGCGGCTTGCTTCTTATGGGTAGGGAAATATATCCTAGGGGCTACGCACACAACCAGGAGCAAGAGAAGTGAACCAGGTCTTAGCATCATCCTTTAGCGAGAAAGGAAACAGCTTGAGGATATAGTAGTGGCGGATCTTTTCCTCACTAGTGAATAGGGTGGCTATATCGTGCAGTTTGGTAAGATGGGCTACAACCGTTTCATACTCATAACCGTGAAAAGGATCAGATTCTACTAGAGTGATTAACTCAGGGTCGACAGAGAATTCATAATCCTTATCGGTCACAAAGATAGGCGAAGTTGCAAACTTCGGGTCGTATTTCATCCTAGCGTTCAGAGATTTTTCTTTCGACTTGCGTAGTAATTTCTCAACATCATGGCTATTCTTACACGCAAGAAAATCCTCAGCTATCTCTCCCTCCATAACATAGCGCATATCAGGCATAACATGCAATTCAGGCATAGTAGCAGGTTCTACTTCAATAGTATCAGCAGTTTCAGAAGTACCATCACATCTAGCAGCAGCTTTAGCAATTTGTGCATCCAGGGCACCTAGTGGAAAAGCAGTATCAAGCATAGCATCATCAGACATAGTACCAAGCATAGCATCATGTTTAGCAGATCTCTGGCAATGGCTAGACAAATGCTATTCTCTATTGCTCAACAATTAGAAATTGTCTTGCAATGACCCACCATCGCTTGGGATCGAGGCAGTTTTCGAGGGTAGAGTATTCAACCCAAATTTGTTGGTTCGCCGGACATGAAGTGAGAGTATACTCTCAAGTATTAGCACCTGAATGTGTCAGATTCAACCACACCTGAAATATTAGTATCTGCAAGCAAAGTATCAACAACAAAGTTGTATGATAACAACGGTGTCAGAAACGATCTGTTGACGACAGACTATTCCTAACGATTGTATCAATGGCGCCAGAAGTTGCCGGTTGACGGGAAATATTCTTTCCCTTCAATGACATGCGAACCAGTATTGTAGCAGGTAGCAGCAGTGTAACGAGTACCAGCAGTGGCAAGGAACAAAAGTAGTGACAGCAGTAGCAAGTAGCAACAGTAGCAAGTAACAGCACAACAAGCAAGTAACAGCAGCAGCAACAGTAGTAACAACAGCAGAGCAAGACAAGTAACAACAACAGTGGGACAAACTCGTAGGCAATGGGTCGGTGATTTGGTTGGATGATATTCATCATGCAACAGTTATAACACGGAGAGATATGTGGCTAGCTCCCGTTCGTCAATGTGATGTAGGCATGCATTTCGTGTGTCATCATACGTGCTTAGGGAAAAGAACTTGCATGACATCTATTGTCCATCACTCCCGTGGCAGCCGGTTCCAAAAGGAAACTACGCGATATTAAGGTTCTCCTTTTAATAAAGAACCGGACCAACGCATTTGAACTTGGTGAACACATGAACTCCTCAAACTATGGTCATCACCGGGAGTGGTTCCGGTTATTGTCACTCCGGGGTTGCCGGGTCATAACACATAGTAGGTAACTACAACTTGCAAGATCGGATTTAAAACACACATATATTGGTGACAACATAATAATTTCAGATCTGAAATCATGGCACTCGGGCCCTAGTCACAAGCATTAAGCATGGCAAAGTAGTAGCAACATCAATCTCTGAACAAAGTGGATACTAGGGATCAATTCCTGTCAAAACTAACTCGATTACATGATAGATCTCATCCTACTCATCACCGCCCAGCGAGCCTACGAATAGATTACTCACGAATGATGAAGAGCTTCATGGAATTGGAGAGGGAAGAAGGTTGATGATGACGATGGCGACGATTTCGCCTCCCCGGAGCCCAAAACGGACTCCAGATCTGCCCTCCACATGAAGAACAGGATGTGGCGGCGCCTTCGTATCGCAAACGCGACGAAATCTTCTCTCTTGATTTTTTCTGGGACGAAAGTGAATTTATAGAGCTGAGTTTGGGGGCAGCACATCCACGTGGCCCCCACAAGCTTGCTAGTCGCCACTAGGGGGAGGGGTGGCGTCTACAGGGCCTGTGGCCCACCAGCCCATCCCCTTTGGTGGATCTTTGCGCAAGTATTTTTCATATTTTCCAGAAATATTCTCCGTAAATTTTCAGGATGTTCCGAGAATTTCATTTCTGCACAAAAACAACACCAAGGCAATTCTGCTGAAAACAACGTCGGTCCAGGTTAGTTCCATTCAAATCATGCAAATTAGAGTCCAAAACAAGGGCAAAAGAGTTTGGAAAAGTAGATACGATGGAGACGTATCAACCTCCCAACCTTAAAACCTTGCTTGTCCTCAAGCAACTCAGTTGACAAACTGAAAGAGAAAGAAAAACTTTCACAAACTCTGTTGGATCTTGTTGTTGCAACTATGTCTAACTCATAACCAGAATTTCAGCAAGATCACAAGTTAACCACATAAGCAAGTGACACAAAGGTCTCACGGTAAACTAATATCAATGACATAATCAGCTAGCGAGTAAATAATAATGAGTTTCAGATACCAACAATTCAATCAAAACAAGCATGAAGCAATATGAATAGGTGGTATCTCGCTAGCTCTTTCTGAGACCGCAAAACATAAATGGAGAACACTTTCAAAGATCAAGGGCTGACTAAACATTGTAATTCATAGCAACGAAGATCCAGTCATAGTCATACTCAATATCAATCAAAAGCAAAGCATAAAAATGACAGAGGTGCTCTCTAATTGGTGCTTATATAAGAAGAGGATGACTCAACAGGAAAATAAATAGACAGGCCCTTCGCAGAGGGAAGCATTGATTTGCAGAGGTGCCAGAGCTCAAGGATTGAAAAAAGAGATAATAATTTTGGGTGGCATGCTTTCATTGTCGACGCAATGAGCAAGAGTTCTCAATATCTTCCATGCTACTCATGCTATAGGCGGTTCCCAAACAGAAAAGTAAAGTTTTAACTCCCCCACCACCAATCAATCACACTCCACGGCGAGCCGAATCCTCGGGTACCGTCCATACTAACATAAATCCGGGGGGAGTCTTGTTTTACAGTTATGTTTTCGATTTAAGCGTGGAACTGGGCATTCCAGTTACCCGTCCCTTTCTCGTGAATGACTGTGAATAAACACATGTCGAGGATAACACGCCTAACATGGAAGATACCAATAGCCCCCTGTCACCACATGAGCGGTTCGGGCATGGAAAACAGATTATTTCTTGAAGCTTTAGAGAATGGCACATGCAAATTTACTTGGAACGGCAGGTAGATACCGCAAATAGGTAGGTATGGTGGACTCTCATGGAAAAACTTTTGGGTTTATGGAAGTGGATGCACAAGTAGTATTCCGCTTAGTACAAGTGAAGGCTAGCAAAAGAATGGGAAGTGACCAACTAGAGAGCGACAACAGTCATCAAGATGCTATAAGTTTGACTAACATTGAATGAAAGCATGAACAAGATATAAATCACCATGAACATGAACATCGTAGAGGCTATGTTGATTTTGTTTCAACTACATGCATGAACATGCGCCAAGTCAAGCCAGTTGAATCATTCAAAGGACAATACCATCCTATCATACTACATCATAGTCATCTCAAAATCTATGTTGGCATTCAAGAGAAACCATTATAAGCTCTCAGCTAGTTAAGCATGGCATTAGAAACTATGATCTCTAAGTTGTCATTGCAAACATGGTTTTCTCACAACAAAGCTGAATCACGCATGACAAGCTAGTCATATTTACAAAAACAAAATAGATAGAGTTCATACCAGCTTTTCCAGTCTCAGTCACTTCATCATATATCATCATTATTGCCTTTCATTTGCACGATCGAACGATGTGAACAATAATAAGTGTGCTCGTGCAATGGACTAAGCTGAATCTGCAGGCAAACACAAAGGAGAATACAAAGTAATATGGCTCTTTGAAACCTAAACAAGTATGCATGCAAGAGCCACTAAACATTGTAACCAATATCTTCTACCTTGACCCAAAGAAAAAGAAAACTATTTACACGGGATAACTCCCAACAAGAAAAAGAAGAAAGGAAAATAGTTTTGGGTTTCCTCAAAAGGACACAAAACAACAAAACAAGAAAATGAAAATAAACTAGCATGGATAATACAGTGGCAAAGTGTAAACACCGACTAACAAAGTGAAAGCATAAGCATGAATGTAAGGTCTGTGAGAACACGTACTCCCCCAAGCTTAGGCTTTTGGCCTAGCTTGGTCTACTCCCAAGGATGGTCCTGGCGAAACCCAAAATCATAATGGGTGTTATACGGGAGTGCTGCAGCCACTGCCTGAATAGCTTCCTCACGAAGTCGAGCAGCCGTCGCCTCCCTCTCATACTCCTCTGCCTCTCCTATGGTTATGTAGTATCTTCGTTTTAGCTGAAAGTCAAAGAAAGCAGGAGCAGGAAGGTAATATGGAAAACACACTGCCGGTTAAATATCAAGCGGTATAGGAGGGATCCATGATCCCTCTCAAGGAACTGGTAGCGTGTTAGAGCGACACGATCAAGGTAGGTTGTACGGAGAGGGGGGTCTCCTAAACGGATGGATACTCCAAGAAAATTTGCTAAGCGTGTAGCATAAATTCCACCAAAGAAATCCCCCTCAATGACATTATTATTCAGCCTCCTTGCTATTATAGCTCCCATGTTGGAGTTCCTGTCACCTGTTACTGCGCTCTTAAGGATACTAAGGTCGGATGCACATAGGTGACAGTGTGCACCCTTGCCGTTAATGCACCTACCTATGAAGAGGGCAAAGTAGTGCAAGGCAGGGAAATGAATACTTCTTATGGTAGCTTGCGTGATATCTCTAGTTTCTCCAACAGTTATACTGGAGACGAAGTCTCTGACTGAAGACTTAGCAGGATCATTAATACTACCCCCATCTGGTATCTTGCAAATCCTATTGAAATAATCCAAATCCATGGTGTAGGATTTATCGTACAGATCAAATAGTATGGATGAGTCACGACCAACTGGAAATTTAAATCTACGCACGAAAGAGGCAGTGAGCATAGCATACTGTTCACATTTATCTAAGAGGAATTCTGCTAACCCGGCATTGCGGACAAGTGTATCAAACTCATCCTTGAAGCCTGCTTCCATCATGAATTCATCGGAAGGCCATTCACATGGTTGTACCGGTGCGTCCCTTAGTTGATAAGGTTCGGGCTCCCAAAAGGAAAGACGGGGACCCTTCTTACTTGAGGAACCACCATGAAACTTCCTCCTGAACATAATTTCCTTTTGCTGAAATTTTTTAAGTTCAAGAGAAAAGTGAATGAAGACCAACCACACCTTGTAGCAATTACTCCTACTAGTGCCTAGAGACCGTATCACGCGCTAAAACTACTTGGAACCAGCTAAAATCAACATGTCTAGCTCAAGAACAGGGTCACCAAGGTAGCAAGAATACGCGAAGGTTAAAGCACTAGAGAAAAAGCTAATTGGACCAATGGAGGAGTCACTTACCAAGGAGTAATTTCCTCAAAATGGTTCGGAGAATGGTGCTTTGAGCAAGGAGATCGAAAATCACAGCCAAATGAGCAAGAACACGGGTTTGAGCTGCGAAACAATTTTTTCTGGAGGAGGAAGAAGAGGATGGGAGCTAGAATGAGTGGAGGGGGTCCCTGTGGGCCCCACAAGCTTGCTAGCCGCCACCAGGGGGGCGGCGGCTGCAGGGCTTGTGGCCCACTGGTTTGCCCGCCAAGCCAGCTCTCAGGCACAGTATTTTTCAAATATTCCAGAAAAAACCATAATAGATTTTCAGAACCATCGGAGAACTTTTATTTTCGGGGTATTTTTCTCCGGACGCTTAAACAAAAAACAAGAAAGGATAAACTAAATCTATCATTTTTCTTCTAATCAACAGAAAGTGAAAGCTTAAAACAGAGGTATGTTACTCTTTGACTCATCCATTTCATGGTCATGGAAAGAAATCCATCAATGGGGTTGATCAAATCCTCATGACAAAACCTTCTCGAATCGCAAAAGAGAACGGAGAATTTTCGAATAGCCACTAAGTCACCTCAATGGGGATATGTATCTCCCCAACAAGAAAATCATACTTCATCTTGACACGAGGAATAGGGCATTCAAAGCTCCCAATAAGAATCGATGAAGTCTTTTCGATAGCATTGATGCAATGTACTTGATATCGTTTCTTCGGAAAGTGCACTGTATGCTCATTACCGTTGACATGGAAAGTGACATTGCCTTTGTTGCAATCTATAACAGCCCCTGCCGTGTTTAAAAAGGGTCTTCCGAGGATGATAGCCATGACATCATCCTTAGGAATATCCAAGATAATAAAGTCTGTTAAGATAGTGGTGTTAGCAACCACAACAGGCACATCCTCGCAAATGCCGATAGGTAAAGTAGTTGATTTGTCGGCCATTTGCACAGAAATTTCAGTGGGTGTCAACTTATCTAATTCAAATCTATGATAAAAAGAGAGCGGCGTAACACTAACACCGGCTCCAAAGTCACATAAGGGAGTTCTTACGTAGTTTCCTTTAATGGAGCAAGGTATAGTGGGCACTCCGGGATCACCAAGTTTCTTAGGAGTTCCACCTTTGAAAGTGTAATTGTCAAGCATGATGGAGATCTCAAGATCTCGTATCTTCCGTTTATTGGTCACAATATCTTTCATGTACTTGGCATACAGAGACATTTTGAGCATATCACTTAACCGCATCTGCAGAAAGATGGGTCTTATCATCTCAACGAAGCGCTCAAAATCCTCATCATCCTTTTTCTTCGATGGCTTAGGAGGAAAGGGCATTGGTCTCTGAACCCATGGCTCCCTTTCTTTACCATGCTTCCTAGCAGCGAAGTCATTCTTATCGTATCTCTTAGGTTGTGGGTTATCAGGATTAACCGTAGGTTCAATCTCCACATCCTCATCATTGCTAAGTTGAGCATTATTATGAACATCACTGTCCATATTGTCACCAGGTTCATGTTCATCACCAGATTATGTTTCTGCATCAGACGCAGAAATATCATTAGGTTCTTCAGGTGTGATAGTATTTGGTGAACTCGCATGTAGGTTTCTATCATCCTTCTTCTTCTCCTTAGGTTTCTATCATCGTTCTTCTTCTCCTTAGGATGACTGGGTGTATCAGCATTAATTCCTTGATAATCTTGATCAATTCTCTTAGGATGGCCTTCAGGATACAATGGTTCCTGAGTCATTTTGCCTCCTCTAGTAATGACTCTGACAGAGTTGTCATTTAATTCATTGAGCAAGTCATTCTGAGCTTTAAGTACTTGTTCTACCTGAGTAGTAATCATAGAGGCATGTTTACTCAGAAGCTTCAGGTCATTGACGTTTGTGTCTACACAAGCACTTAAATGGCTAAGCATACGAGCACTTTGTTGCAAATGTCTGCTAACATAATCATTGAAACTCTGTTGTTTGGCAACAAAGTTGTCAAATTCATCAAAGCATAGGCTAGTAGGTTTGTCAAAAGGAATATCACTCTCATCAAACCTACGCAGAGAATTCACTTCTACTACTTGTATCGGGTTATCGAGACCATGGATCTCTTCGATAGGAGGTAGATTGTTGACATCTTCAGATTTAATGCCTTTCTCTTGCGTAGATTTCTTGGCTTCTTGCATATCTTCGGGACTGAGGAATAGAATACCTTTTTTCTTAGGAGTTCGCTTAGGAGGTGGTTCGGGAATAGTCCAAGCATTATCGTTGATCAAGATGTTATTCAGAAGGGTCTCAGCTTGTTCGATTGTTCGTTCCCTAAAAACACAACCGGCACAACTATCTAGGTGGTCTCTAGAGGCATCGGTTAGTCCGTTATAGAAGATATCAAGTATCTCGTTCTTCTTAAGAGGGTGATCAGGCAAAGCATTTTGTAGGTAGATGAGGCTCCCCCAAGCTTGTGTGAGACTCTCTTCTTTGAGTTGAGCAAAGTTGTATATTTCCTGCAGGGCAGCTTGCTTCTTATGGACAGGGAAATATTTCTCACAGAAGTAATAGACCATATCCTGGGGACTACTCACACATCCAGGAGCAAGAGAGGTGAACCAGGCTTTAGCATCATCCTTTAGAGAGAAAGGAAACAACTTAAGGATATAGTAGTAGCGGATCTTCTCCTCAGTAGTGAAAAGGGTGGCTATATCGTGTAGTTTGGTAAGATGGGCTACGACCGTCTCAGACTCATAACTATGGAAAGGATCATATTCGACTAGAGAGATTATCTTAGGGTCGACAGAGAATTCATAATCCTTATCGATGATAAAGATAGGTGAAGTGGCAAACTTCGGGTCGTATTTCATCCTAGCTTTCATAGATTTTTCCTTCCACTTGAGAAGTAATTTCTCAGCGTCATAGGCATCCTTACACACAAGAAAATCCTCAGCTATCTCTCCCTCCGTAACGTAACCCTCAGGTATATCAGGCAATTCATATCTAGGAGAGCTAGATCTAGCAGGAGCAAAAGCAGGTTCTATCTCAATAGTATCGGCAGTTTCAGAAGCATCACGAGCATTGGCAGTAACTCTAGCAATATGAGCATCAAGGAACACCCCTAGTGGCACATCAGGCAAAGTAGTATCTATAGCAGTATTAAGCATAGCATCATCAGGCAAGGCAGTATTAGGCATAGCATATCTAGAAGTATCAAGCAAAGCAGTATCATGCATAGCATCTCTAGCATCATCAGGCATAGCATCTCTAGCAGTATCACGCATAGCATCTCTAGCAGTATCATGCATAGCATCTCTAGCAGTATCAGGCAATGCAGTATCAGGCATAGCAGCATCATAAACATCATCAAGCACACGCGACATATCAAGATTTCTAGCAGGAGGTGATGTCGCAAACTTACTCATAACTGAAGGTGAATCAAGTGCAGAGCTAGATGGCAATTCCTTACCTCCCCTCGTAGTTGAGGGCAAAACTCTGGTTTTTGGATCCTTCAGATTCTTCATAGTGATCACCAGATATAAATCCCAAGTGACTCAGAGAATATAGCAATCGCTTCCCTGGCAACAGCGCCAGAAAAATGTTGTTTAGCAGATCTCTGGCAATGGCTAGACAAATGCTATTCTCGATTGCTCAACAACTAGAAATTGTCTTGCAATGACCCACCAATGCGTGTGATCGAGGCAGTTTTTGAGGGTAGAGTATTCAACCCAAATTTGTTGGTTCGCCGGACAGGAAGTGAGAGGATACTCTCAAATATTAGCAGCTGAATGTGTCAGGCTCAACCACACCTGAAAGATTAGTATCTACAAGCAAAGTATCAACAACAAAGTAGTATGATAACAACGGTGTGAGAAACGATCTGTTGACGGCAGACTATTCCTAACGATTGTATCAATGGTGCTAGAAGTTGCCGGTAGACGGGAAATATTCTTTCTCGTCAACGACGTGCGAACCAGTATTGTAGCAGGTAGCAGCAGTGTAACGAGTAGCAGCAGTGGCAAGGAACAGAAACAGTGACAACAGTAGCAAGTAACAGCAGAGGAAGCAAGTAATAGCAGCAGCAACAGTAGCAACAGCAGCAGAGCAAGACAAGTAACAACAGCAGTGGGACAAACTCGTAGGCAATGGGTCGGTGATTTGTTTGGATTATATTCATCATGAAATAGTCATAACACGGAGAGATATGTTGCTAGCTCCCATTCGTCAATGTGATGTAGGCATGCATTCCGTGTGTCGTCATACGTGCTTAGGGAAAAGAACTTGCATGACATCTATTGTCCATCCCTCCCGTGGCAGCGGGGTCCAAAAGGAAACTACGGGATATTAAGGTTCTCCTTTTAATAAAGAACCGGACCAACGCATTAGCACTTGGTGAACACATGAACTCCTCAAACTATGGTCATCACCGGGAATGGTTTCGGTTATTGTCACTCCGGGGTTGCCGGGTCATAACACATAGTAGGTAACTACAACTTGCAAGATTGGATCTAAAACACACATATATTGGTGACAACATAATAATTTCAGATCTGAAATCATGGCACTCGGGCCCTAGTCACAAGCATTAAGCATGGGAAAGTAGTAGCAACATTAATCTCAGAACATTGTGGATACTAGGGATCAATCCCTGTCAAAACTAACTCGATTACATGATAGATCTCATCCTACTCATCACCGCCCAGCAAGCCTACGGATAGATTACTCACGAACGATGAAGAGCTTCATGGAATTGGAGAGGGAAGTAGGTTGATGATGACGATGACGATGATTTCCCCTCTCCGGAGCCCAAAACGGACTCCAGATCTGCCCTCCAGATGAAGAACTGGATGTGGCGGCGCCTCTGCAAATTAGAGTCCAAAACAAGGGAAAAGAGATTGGAAAAGTAGATACGATGGAGACGTATCACATCATCATAAGCATCATGGGCAGCAGAAGTAGCATCATCAAGCACAGGCGACATATCAAGATTTCTAGCAGGAGGCGAAGTTGCAAACTTACTCATAACTGAGGGTGAATCAAGTGCAAAGCTAGATGGCAGTTCCTTACCTCTCCTCATAGTGGAAGGCAAGATTTTAGTTCTTGGATCTTTCGGATTCCTCATAGTGATCAGCAGACAAAAATCCCAAGTGACTCAGAGAATATAGTTGTGCTTCCCCGGCAACGGCGCCAGAGAAAGGTCTTGATAACCCACAAGTGTAGGGGATCGCAACAGTTTTCGAGGGTAGAGTATTCGACCCAAATTTGTTGATTCGCCTCAAGGGGAAATGAAAGAATATTCTCAAGTATTAGCAGCTGAGTTTGTCAAATTCAACCACACCTGAAAGATTAGTGTCTGCAAGCAAAGTATCAGTAGCAAAGTAGTATGATAGCAACGGTGCCAGAAATGATCTGTTGACGGCAGACTATTCCTCACTATTGTATCAATGGCGCCAGTAAGTTGCACGTGGACGGGGAACTATTCTTCCCCGCCAACGGTGACGAAAAAGGATCTTGCAACAAGTAACAACGAAGTAGCAAGGAACAGCAGTAGCAGCAGCAGCAGAGTAACAATAGTAGCAACAGTAGTAGCAAAGTGGCCCAATCCCTTTTGTAGCAAGGGACAAACCTAGACAAAGTAACGTAGTAAGGACCAGTAGTAAAAGACTCGGAGGCAGCGGATCGGTGATGGATGAGTATGACGGATGTGATTCATCATGTAACAGCTATAACACAGAGAGATATGTAACTAGCTCCCGTTCGTCAATATAATATAGGCATGTATTCCGTATGTAGTCGTACGTGCTTAGGGAAAAGAACTTGCATGGCATCTATTGTACATCCCTCCCGTGGCAGCGGGGTCCTAATGGAAACTACGGGATATTAAGGTTCTCCTTTTAATAAAGAACCGGACCAACGCATTAACACGTGGTGAATACATGAACTCCTCATACTATGGTCATCTCCGTGAGTGGTTCCGGCTATTGTCACTCCGGGGTTGCCGGGTCATAACACATAGTAGGTGACTACAACTTGCAAGATAGGATGTAAAACACACATATATTGGCGACAACATAATAGGTTCATATCTGAAATCATGGCACTCTGGCCCTAGTGACAAGCATTAAGCATGGCAAAGTAGTAGCAACATCAATCTAGAACATAGTGGGTACTAGGGATCAATCCCCATCAGACTAACTCGATTACATGATAGATCTCATCCAACCCATCACCGTCGAGCAAGCCTATGATGAGATTACTCACGAACGGTGAAGATCTTTGATGTTTGCTTCGTATCCCTTGCAACGACGCCAGAAATAGTTGTGTCGACGGCACCAGGAATCCTTCAGCTATGGCTACGCCTTGAGGGACATCCTAGGCAAGTATGCAAAGGATTTCCCCCGTGGCCTTGGAGCCTTGCGTTGGTGTTCCCTCGAAGCGGAAAGGGTGATGTAGCACAGCGACGGTAAGTATTTCCCTCAGTTTGAGAATCAAGGTATCAATTAGGCGGAAGAGTATCTCAAGATCCTGCACAAACACAAAATCTTGCACCCAACGCTATGAAGGGGTTGTCAATCCCTTATAGATTGTTTGCCAAGTCAGAACTGAAAGCAACAAAGTAACAAAGCAAAGTAAAAGAGGAGATGTAAACGATGGATATGAATAGACCCGGGGGCCGTAGTGTTTACTAGTGGCTTCTCTCTTAAAAGCAAGTAGACAGTGGGTGACCAAATTACTGTCGAGCAATTGAGAGAACTGCGCAAAGTCGTGACGATATCTATTCAATGATTATTTCTATAGGCATCACGTCCGAAACAAGTAGACCGATACTTTCTGCATCTACTACTATTACTCCACACGTCGACCGCTATCTAGCATGCATCTAGTGTATTAAGTCCATAAGAACAGAGTAACGCCTTAAGCAAGATGACATGATGTAGAGGGATAATCTCAAACCAATGATAAAAACCCCATCTTTTTACCCTTGATGGCAAGTGCTTGATATGTGCCTTGTTGCCCCTACTGTCACTGGGAAAGGTCACCACATGGTAGAACCTAAAACCAAGCACTTCTCCCATTGCAAGAATCATAGATCTAGTTGGCCAAACAAAACCCAAGACTCGGAGAGACTTACAAGGATATCAAATCATGCATATAAGAAATCAGCAAAGACTCAAATATATATCATAGATAATCTGATCACAAATCCACAATTCATCGAATCTCGACAAACACACCGCCAAAGAAGATTACATTGGATAGATCTCCATGAATATCATGGAGAACTTTGTATTGAAGATCCAAGAGAGAGAAGAAGCCATCTAGCTACTAACTATCGCCCCGTAGGTGTGAAGTGAACTACTCACGAGTCATTGGAGGGGCGATGATGATGATGAAAAAGCCCTCCAACTCCAAAGTCCCCTCCGGCAGGGCGTCGGGAAGGGTCTCCAGATGAGATCTCGCGGAAACGAAATCTTGTGGCGGCGGAAAAGTATTTTCGAGGCTCCCCTGATTTTTTGCGGAATATTTGGGAATTTATAGGCCAAAGACCTACGTCAGGGGGCTGCCATGGAGGCTACAAACCTGCCCACCGCCGCCTCCCACTGGCGGCGGAGTGGGGGCTTGTGGGCTCCCTGGAGCCCACCTGGCTTGGCCCAAAAGCCCCCTGGTCTTCTTCCGTACGGGAAAAAATCATTTCGGGGTTTTTCTTCCGTTTGGACTCCGTTCCAAAATCAGATCTGAAAAAAGTCAAAAACACGGAAAAAACTGGAACTGGCACTTGGCACTGAATTAATAAGTTAGTCCCAAAAAGATATAAAAAGATACATAAAACAACCAAAGAAGACAAGATAACAACGTGAAACCATCAAAAATTATAGATACGTTTGAGGCGTATCAAGCATCCCCAAGCTTAACTCCTGCTCGTCCTTGAGTAGGGAAGTGATAAGAATGAATTTTTGATGCTTTCATGCTACCTAGCATAGGTGTCCTTTGTAATTCCTCTTATGTGATGTGAATGTTCAGATCCATTAGATTCAAAAGAATAGTTTGCTATTGACGTGGAAGCAATAATAATTCAAGCAAACTAGCAAAGTAATCATGAACTTTCAAAATAACAAGGCCAAAAGAAAGTTATCCCTACAAAAGCATATAGTCTGGCTATGCTCTATCATCATTGCACAATGAATTTAAATCATGCACAACCCCGGTATTGGTCAAGTAATTGTTTCACACCTTTACTTTCCCAAACATTTTCAACTCTCACGCAATAGATGAGCGTGAGCCATGGTTATAGAACTATAGATGGTGTGTAGTGGAGGTTGCAAGACAAAAAGGGAGAAGATAGTCACATTAACTAGGCATATCAATGAGCTGTGTAGATGCTCATCAATAGATATCAATGTGAATGAGTAGGGATTGCCATACAAATGATGCACTAGAGCTACGAGTATGTGAAAGCTCTTCAAGAAAACTAGTGGGTGTGCATCCAACTTGCTTGCTCACGAAGACCTATGGCAATTTTGAGGAAGCCTATCATTGGAATATACAAGTTATATAATGAAAATTTCCCACTAGCTATATGGTGGTGACAAAACGAGAGACTCTCAATCATGAAGATCATCGTGCTTAATATGCACAAGTGTGGAAGGAGTGGTAGCATTGTCCCTTCTCTCTTTTTCTCTTTTTTTATTTAGTGGGCTCTTTGGCCTCTTTTTTTGTGGGCTTCTTTGGCTTATTTTATTTCCTCACATGGGACAATGCTCCATTAATGATTATCATCACACTTTCAACTCAAAACTTAGAGTAACAATGACTCTATATGGAATGCCTTCGGTAGTGTACCGTGGCAATGATCTAGCATGACATAGACATCAATGGAAACATCATGCTAGCTATCTTACGATCGTGCAATGGCAAGTAGACATGGTGGCACATGTCATGGTGGCAGTTGCATGGCAATATATCTCGGAATGACTTTGAAAAAGCCATAGTAGGTAGGTATGGTGGCTGTTTTGAGGGAGGCTAGTGGTGGGTTTTGTGCACCGGCGAAAGTTGCACGACACTAAGAAGATTGTGATGGTGGAGGGTGAAAGTGCATCTAAACCATGGACTCAACATTAGTCATGAAGAACTCATATACTTGTTGCAAAAGTTCTAGTAGTAATCGAAACAAAGCATTCAACGCATACTCCTAGGGGAAGGGTTGGTAGGTATAAACCATCGTGCGATCCCGACCGCCACGCAAAGGATGACAATCAATATACTAATCATGCTCAGATTTCATCACATAGCGGTTCACCATACGTGCATGCTACGGGAATCACTAACTTCAACACAAGTATTTTTCTAGATCTACAACAGCTTACTAGCATGACTTCAATATTACCATAACCACAACTCAAAACTAATTGAGATGAATCAAACTTCTGTAACTATTCAATCCACATGAAGGTGGAAGTTTTTGTATCCCTTTGGATAAATTCCCCTTTTGAGACTACTTTCAAAGCATAGTTCAACTACCAAGCCACGAACTGCTGCGCTCTAAAAGATATAAGTGAAGCACACAGAGCAAATGTATCTAGCTCAAAAGATATAAGTGAATCACATGTGAGCTGAAATGTCTACCAAAAGATATAAGTGAAGCTCGACAAAATCACGGTGTGTGCATGTCTCTCTCTCTCTAGGTGTGTAGCAAGAATGATTGTGACACAACAAAAATAAAAGACTCCTACGATACAAGACTCTCCAAGCAAAAACACATAACATGTTGTGAATAAAAATATAGCCCCAAGTAACGTTACCGATGGATTGAAGACGAGAGAGGGGATGCCTTCCCGGGGAATCCCCAAGTTTAGGCTTTTACGACATCCTTGAATCTCTTGGGTGCCTTGGGAATCCCCAAGCTTGAGCTCTTGCCACTCTTTTATCTCTTTGTCCATAAGAACTTCTCCCAAAGCTTGAAAACTTCACGACACGAAACTTAAACAGAAACTCGTGATAACATTAGTACAAGAAAGAAAACCACTGCTTCCTTAGGTAATGTGGCAAACTTAAATTCTACTTGTGTTAATGTTGGGTTACTGTACTTTCAATCTTCCATGGCTAATACCCCCCTATACTATCCATAGTTTCATCAAAATAAGCAACCAACACAACAAAAACACAATCTGTTAACAGCAGACCAGTCTATAGCAATCTGTATGTTTCGTATACCTCTGTACTTCAAAAAGTATGAACAATTACGACAGTCTGAATAATTTGTGTAGCAATCAGTAGCAAAAAGAATCAACTCAAAAGCTCTTACAGAAAAAAAATGAAAATTCTTTTTGTGAGCAGAAAGTTTCTGTCTTTTCCAGCATGACCAAACGATCATCCCCAAGACTAATCATTACGGTTTTGCTTGGCACAAACGCAAAAAGAAACAAAAAAAATCATAACAGAATTATGAAAATGTGTAAAACACAAAACAGAATGAAAAAGGATAGTTTCGTTGGGTTGCCTCCCAACAAGCGCTTTTGTTTAACGCCCTTAGCTAGGCGAAAGTGATCACGTATAGTCATCTTTGGTGCTAAAACCATAGGTAGCCCTCATCATAGATTCATAAGGCAATCTTATTTTCTTCCTAGGGAAGTGCTCCATGCCCTTCTTTAAAGGAAATTGAAATCTAATATTCCCTTCCTACATATCGATGATAGCACCAATAGTCTTTAGGAAAGGTCTACCAAGAATGACATGAAGGATTGCAATCTATGTCAAGTACAATAAAATCCACGGGTACATAGTTCTTATTTGCAACAATAAGAACATCAACGATCCTCCCCATGGGTTTCTTGACAGTAGAATCCGCAAGATGCAAATTAAGAGAACACTCTTCAATCTCATGAAAACCAAGAATATCACATAAAGACTTTGGAATCGCGGAAACACTAGCACCCAAATCACACAAAGCATTGCACTCATAGTTTTTTTATCTTGATTTTGATAGTAGGTTCCCACTCATCATGAAGTTTTCTAGGTATAGAGACTTCTAGTTCGAGCTTCTCTTCAAGAGATTTCGGCATAGCATCTACGATATGCGCGATAAAGGCTTTGCTTTGGCTATAAGCATGTGGAGAGTTTGCAATGGATTGCATCAAAGAAATGCATTCAAACAAGGAGCAATTATCATAATTGAATTCCTTGAAGTCCAAAGTGGGAGTTTCATTACTACCGAAAATTTTGATTTCTTCTACTCCACTCTCCACACCTTTATCATCAAGATAGGTGGACTCCGAATCATTGGGGCGTTTTTCAACCAAAGTGGATTCATATCCAGCCCCTCCATAAGTAGGTTTGACATGCGAAAACAAAGATTCAAGAGGAGACACACCAAGCACTTTAAGATCTTCGTGATTTGCATCACTAGAACGCACCCTTTTAAACCATTCATGTCTAGCGCGAATTTGGGCGGTTCTTTCTTTGCTCTCAATCATGGAGATACGCATAGCTTTCAAAGTTTCATCCAAGTTGATCTTGGCAGGAGCGCATCTAACTTTCAAAGCATCAATATCACAAGACATCCTATCAACGCTCTTAGCCAAATCGTCTATTTTGAGTAGTTTTTCCTCTATGGACGCATTGAAAATCTTTTGAGAGTTGATGAACTCTTTGATATTACTCTCTAGATCAGAGGGTAATTTGTTGTGATTTCCATAAGGGTTGTCGTAGGAATTGCCATAATTATTAGAGGAGTTACTAGGAAAAGGCCTAGGAACATAGTTTCCTCTAAAAGCATTGTTGTTGCCAAAATTGTTCCTACCAACAAAATTTACGTCCAAACTAGCGTTGCTACTCTCAATCAAAGAAGATAGTGGTATGTCATTAGGATCTACGGTAGCGTTTCTACTAGCAACCAAAATCATCAACTCATCCATCTTAGCACTAAGCGAGTTAATCTCTTCTATAGCGTGCACCTTTTTGCTAGCAGGCGACCTTTCAGTGTGCCACTAAGAGTAGTTGGTCATGATATTGTCTTGGAGTTTTGTAGCGTCTCCTATCGTGATTTCCATGAGCGTTCCACCTGAGGCGGAGTCCAAGATAATCCGAGAAGTGAAATTCAAGCAAGCATAAAAGTTTTGTATAATCATCCACAAAATCAAGCCATGAGCGGGACAATTTCTAATCATAAGCTTCATCCTCTCCCAAGATTGTGCAAGGTGTTCATGATCAAGTTGCTTGAAATTCATGATATCGTTACGTAAGGAGATGATATTAGCCGGCGGAAAATACTTGGATATGTAAGCATCTTTGCATCTATCCCAAGAATCGATACTATTTTTAGGCAAAGAAGAAAACCAAGTTTTTGCGCGATCTCGCAATGAGAAAGGAAAAAGTTTCAACTTAATCACGTCATTATCCACACCTCTTTTATTTTGCATATCACAAAGCTCAATGAAGGTATTGAGATGGGATGCGACATCTTCACTAGGAAGGCCAGAGAATTGCTCTTTCATAACAAGATTCAACAAAGCTGAGTTGATTTCGTACGATTCCGCACTAGTGGCGGGAGCAATCGGAGTACTAATAAAATCATTATTATTAGTGCTCAAGAAGTCGCAAAGTTTGGTGTTTTCAGACATGATATCTTCAACAAACAAACAAGCACATAAGCAAGCAAGAACCGGCAAAGGAAAACGACAAGGGCAAAAGAAAACGGCGAAGGAGAAAGGCGAATGAAAACGACAAATGTGAAGTGGGGGAGAGGAAAACGAGAGGCAACTGGCAACAAAAGTAAATGCAAGAGAAGAGTTTGTGAGACCTACTTGGATAGATCTTGATTAACCTCCCCGGCAACGGCGCCAGAAATACTTCAAATGTTTGATGTGTATCCCTTGCAACGGCTCCATAAATAGTTGTGTCGACGGTACCAGGAATCCTTCAGCTACGGCTACACCTTAAGGGACTTCCTAGGAAAGTATGCAAAGGATTTCCCCCGTGGCCTTGGAGCCTTGCGTTGGTGTTCCCTCGAAGAGGAAAGGATGATATAGCACAGCGACGGTAAGTATTTCCCTCAGTTTGAGAACCAAGGTATCAATTAGGCGGAACAGTATCTCAAGATCCTGCACAAACACAAAAGCTTGCACCCAACGCTATGAAGGGGTTGTCAATCCCTTATAGATTGTTTGCCAAGTGAGAACTGAAAGCAACAAAGTAACAAAGCAAAGTAAAAGCGGAGATGTAAACGATTGATGTGAATAAACCCGAGGGCCGTAGTGTTTACTAGTGGCTTCTCTCATAAAAGCAAGTAGACGGTGGGTGAACAAACTACTGTTGAGCAATTGATAGAACTGCGCAAAGTCGTGACGATATCTATGCAATGATTATTTCTATAGGCATGACGTCTGAAACAAGTAGACCGATACTTTCTGCATCTACTACTATTACTCCACACGTCGACCGCTATCCAGCATACATCTAGTGTATTAAGTCCATAAGAACAGAGTAACGCCTTAAGCAAGATGACATGATGTAGAGGGATAATCTCAAACCAATGATAAAACCCCATCTTTTTACTCTTCACGGCAACTACATGATGTGTGCCTTGCTGCCGCTACTGTCACTGGGAAAGGTCACCACATGGTAGAACCCAAAACCAAGCACTTCTCCCATTGCAAGAATCATAGATCTAGTTGGCCAAACAAAACCCAAGACTCGGAGAGACTTACAAGGATATCAAATCATGCATATAAGAAATCAGCAAAGACTCAAATATATATCATAGATAATCTGATCACAAATCCACAATTCATCGGATCTCGACAAACACACCGCCAAAGAAGATTACATTGGATAGATCTCCATGAAGATCATGGAGAACTTTGTATTGAAGATCCAAGAGAGAGAAGAAGCCATCTAGCTACTAACTACCGACCCGTAGGTCTGAAGTGAACTACTCATGAGTCATTGGAGGGGCGATGATGATGATGAAGAAGCCCTCCAACTACAAAGTCCCCTCCGGCAGGGCACCCGGAAGGGTCTCCATATGAGATCTCGCGGAAACGGAAGCTTGCGGCGGCAAAAAAGTATTTTCGAGGCTCCCCTGATTTTTTGCGGAATATTTGGGAATTTATAGGCCAAAGACCTAGTTCAGGGGGCGGCCATGGAGGCCACAAGTCTGCCCACCGCCGCCTCCCCTCCTGGTGGTGGAGTGGGGGCTTGTGGGCTCCCTGGAGCCCACCTGGCTTGGCCCAAAAGCCCCCTGGTCTTCTTCCGTTCGGAAAAAAAATCATTTCAGGGTTTTTCTTCCGTTTGGACTCCGTTCCAAAATCAGATCTGAAAAGAGTCAAAAACACGAAAAAAACAGGAACTGGCACTTGGCACTGAATTAATAAGTTAGTCCCAAAAAGATATAAAAAGATACATAAAACAACCAAAGAAGACAAGATAACAGCGTGAAACCATAAAAATTATAGATACGTTTGAGACGTATCAAGCATCATGGAATTGTCGATGGAGGCAGGTTGATGATGACGATGGCGACAATATCCCTTCTCTGGAGCCCAAAACGGACTCCACATCTGCCCTCCAAATGAAGAATAGGGGGTGGCGGCGCCTCCGTATCATAAAACACGATGAATCCTTCTCTCTGATTTTTTCCCGGGCGAGACGGAAGATATAGAGCTTAGATTGGGGGTGGTGGTGCCACGTGGGCCTCACAAGCCCTCACGGCACGACCTAGGGGGGTGGCTGCCGCCTGTGGGCTTGTGGCCCACTCGCACGCCCCCTCCGGTGGATCTTTGCGCAGGTATTTTTATTTTATTCCAGAAAAATTCTCCGTCAATTTTCAGGACATTCCGAGAACTTCTATTTCTGCACAAAAACAACACCATGGCAATTCTACTGAAAACATCGTTAGTCCAGGTTAGTTCCATTCAAATCATGCAAATTAGAGTCCAAGGCAAGGGCAAAAGAGTTCAACAAAGTAGATACGACAGAGACGTATCAGCTAGCCATAGGAAATAAATGGATTTTCAAGAAGAAGAATAATGCAAACGGTAATGTGACCGTTTATAAAGCTTGACTTGTCGCAAAGGGTTTTCGACAAATTCAAGGAGTTGACTACGAAGAGACTTTCTCTCCCGTAGCAAAGCTGAAATCAGTTCGAATCATGTTAGCAATTGCCGCTTTTCATGATTATGAAATTTGGGTTTCATAATCATACCTTGACAAGATATTGAAGAAGCTCAATATGGGGTTCTTGCCAGTTTTGCAAGGTATGAGATTGAGTAAGACTCAGTCACCCACCACGGCAGCAGATAGAGAGAAGATGAGTACTGTCCACTACGCTTCAGCTGTAGGCTCTCTAATGTATGCCATGCTATGTACTAGACCTAATATAAACATTGCGATAAGTTTGGTAGGGAGGTACCAAAGTGATACCGGTGTGGAACATTGGACAGCGGTCAAGAACATCCTTAAGTACCTGAAGAGGACTAAGGAGATGTTTCTCGTTTATGGGGGTGACGAAGAGCTTGTCGTAAAGGTTTACGTCGATGCTAGCTTCACACAGATCCGGATGAATCTAAGTCACAGACCGGATACGTGTATGTTTTGAATGGCGGGGTAGTGAGCTGGTGCAGCAGCAAGCAAGAAGTCGTGGCAGCATCTACATGTGAAGCGGAATACATAGTTGCTTCACAAGCGGCTCATGAAGGAACTTGGATGAAGGAGCTCATCACCGACCTTGGAGTGGTCCCAAGCGCGTCGGGTCCGATGACTCTCTTTTGTGATAACACTGGGGCCATTGCCATAACCAAGGAGCCCAGGTTTCACCGAAAGACCAAGCACATCAAACGCCGCTACAATTGCATCCAGGACCATGTCCAGAGTGGAGTAATAGATATTTGTAAAGTGCACACGGATCTAAATATAGCAGACCCCTTGACTAAACCTGTTCCTCGAGCAAAACATGATCAACACCACAATGCTATGGGTGTTCGATACATCACAATGTAACTAGATTATTGACTCTAGTGCAAATGGGAGACTGTTGAAAATATGCCCTAGAGGCAATAATAAAATGGTTATTATCATATTTCCTTGTTCATGATAATCGTCTATTGTTCATGCTATAAATGTATTAACAGGAAACAGTAATACATGTGTGAATAAATAGACCACAATGTGTCCCTAGCAAGCCTCTAGTTGGCTAGCTCGTTGATCAATAGATGATCATGGTTTCCCGATCATGGACATTAGATGTCATTGATAACGGGATCACAACATTGGAAGAATGATGTGATGGACAAGACCCATTCCTAAGCATAGCACTAGATCGTATTGTTCGTATGCTAAAGCTTTTCTAATGTAAAGTGTCTTTTCCTTCGACCGTGAGATTGTGCAACTCTTGGATACCGTAGGAGTGCTTTGGGTGTATCCAATGTCACAACGTAAGTGGGTGACTATAAAGGTGCACTACGGGTATCTCCGAAAGTGTCTGTTGAGTTGGCACGAATCGAGATCGGGATTTGTCACTCCATGTGACGGAGAGGTATCTCTAGGCCCACTCGATAGAACATCATCATAATGACCTCAGTGTGACTAAGGAGTTAGTCACGGGATGATCTGCTACGGAACGAGTAAAGAGACTTACCGATAACGAGATTGAACTAGGTATAGGTATATTGACGATCGAATCTCGGGCAAGTTCTATACCGACACACAAAGGGAATTGTATACGGGATTGATTGAATCCTTGACATCATGGTTCGTATGATGAGATCATCGTGGAACATGTGGGAGCAACCATGGCTATCCAGATCCCGCTGCTGGTTATTGGCCAGAGAGTGTCTCGGTCATGTCTGCATGATTCCCGAACCCGTAGGGTCTACACACTTAAGGTTAGATGACGCTAGTGTTATAGGGAATTGTTATACAAGGTTACCGAAGGATGTTTGGAGTCCCAGATGAGATCCCGGACGTCACGACGAGCTCCAGAATGGTCCGGAGGTAAAGATTGATATATAGGATGGATGGGTTTGGACGCCGGAAATGTTTCGGGCACCACCGACAAAGTGTCGGACCACCGGAAGGGTTCCGGAGGCCCACCGGGAGGGGCCACAAGCCCCGGAAGGATACATGGGCCAAGTGCGGGAGGGAACCAGCCCCTAGGTGGGCTGGTGCGCCCCGCACACTCAGCCCAGGTGCACCAGAGAGGGAGGGAGGGGAAACCCTAGACGCTGGTGGGCTTAAGGCCCACCTAGGGGTGCGCCACCCCTCTACTCCCCGGCCGCCCCCTCTCCCATCTAGGGCTGCCGCCCCCCTCAAGGGGGAAACCCTTAAGGGGGCGCCACCCCTCCCTTCCCCTATATATAGTGGGGGTTTTGGCCTTTGGAGATATAGTTTTCCATCTCTCTCTCGGTGCAGCCCTGCTCTTCTTCTTCCTCCTCTCCCACGGTGCATGGCGAAGCCCTGCCGGGAGACCTCATCTCTCCATCGACACCACGCCGTCGTGCTACCGGAGATCTTCCCCAACCTCTCCCTCCTCCTTGCTAGATCAAGTTGCGGGAGACGTCACCGGGCTGCACGTGTGTTGAACGCAGAGGTGCCGTGGTTCGGCACTAGATCGGAATCACACCACAATCTGAATCGCCGTGAGTACGACTCCATCACCCGCGTTCGAGCAACGCTTCCGCTTAGCGATCTTCAAAGGTATGAAGATGCACTCACCCCTCTCTCGTTGCTGGTCTCTCCATAGGAAGATCTGAATATGGCGTAGGAAAATTTTGAATTTATGCTATGTTACCCATCACTCCGGTGGTAGTGATGATCTAGTCCTGCAGGGCTCTGCCGAAGTTCCGCAGAAATCCGATCTAGAAGTAAAACTATGTGGTATAGGCTAGAGTTGCACATGGCATAGTTGTGTCTCAAAAGGCCCTAAACCACCACTATATATAGGAGGGAGGGGGAGGGGCTAGCCATGAGGGACAAGTCCCTCAAGGTGCGCCAGCCACCAGTAGGAGGAGGACTCCTCCAATTCGGTTTGGGAAGGAGGAGTCCTCCTCTTCCTTCCCACCTCCGTCTTTCCTTTTTCTTTTTCTTTTCTTTTGGTATTTTCTTTATGTGGCACCATAGCCCTCTTGGGATGACTCCACCAGCCCACTAAGGACTTGTAGCGCCACCTTAGCACCTTGGGCTCACTCCCGAGTGGGTGGGCCCCTCCCGGTGAACACCCGGAACCCATTCGTCACTCCCGGTACACTACCGGAATTGCCCGAAACTTTCCGGTAACCAAATGAAACCATCCTATATATCAATCTTCGTTTTCGGACCATTTCGGAAACCCTCGTGATGCCCGTGATCTCATCCGGGACTCCGAACAACATTCAGTAACCGCACATATAACTCAACTATACTAAAGCATCATCGAACCTTAAGTGTGTAGACCCTGCGGGTTCGAGAACTATGTAGACACGACCCGAGGCACTCCTCGGTCAATATCCAATAGTGGGACCTGGATGCCCATACTGGATCCTACATATTCTCTGAAGATCTTATCGGTTGAACCTCAGTGTCAAGGATTCATATAATACCGTATGTTATTCCCTTTCTCCTTCGGTATGTTACTTGCCCGAGATTTGATCGTCGGTATCCGCATACCTATTTCAATCTCGTTACCGGCAAGTCTCTTTACTCCTTCCGTAATACAAGATCCCGTGACTTAGACTTAGTCACATTGCTTGCAAGGCTTGTGTGTGTTGTTGTATTACCGAGTGGGCCCCGAGATACCTCTCCGTCACACGGAGTGACAAATCCCAGTCTTGATCCATACTAACTCAACGGACACCTTCGGAGATACCTGTAGAGGACCTTTATAGTCACCTAGTTACGTTGCAATGTTTGATGCACACAAGGTATTCCTCCGGTGCCAGTGAGTTATATGATCTCATGGTCATAGGAACAAATACTTGACACTCAAAAAACAATAGCAATAAAACGACACGAGCAATATGCTACGTTCATAGTTTGGGTCTAGTCCATCACATGATTCTCCTAATGATGTGATCCAGTTATCAAGTGACAACACTTGCATATAGTCAGAAAACCTTGACTATCATTGATCAACTGGCTAGCCAACTAGAGACTTGCTAGGGACATTGTTTTGTCTATGTATCCACACATATATCTATGTTTTCATTCAATACAATTATAGCATGGATAATAAACGGTTATCTTTAAACAGGAAATATAATAATAACTATTTATCATTTCCTCTAGGGCATATTTCCAACAGTCTCCCACTTGCACTAGAGTCAATAATCTAGTCCTCACATCGCCATGCGATTTACATTGTAATAAATCTAACACCCATACAGTTCTGGTGTTGATCTTGTTTTGCCCGTGGAAGAGGTTTAGTCAGCGGGTCTACTACATTCAGATCCGTGTGCACTTTGCAAATATTCGCGTCCTCTCCTTCGACGTAGTCGCGGATGAGGTTGAAGCGTCGTTTGATGTGTCTGGTCTTCTTGTGAAACCTTGGTTCCTTTGCTAAGGCAATGGCACCAGTGTTGTCACAGAACAGAGTTATTGGATTTAGTGCGCTCGGCACAACTCCAAGATCCGTCATGAACTGCTTCATCCAAACACCCTCCTTCGCTGCCTCCTTGGGAGCCATGTACTCCGCTTCACATGTAGAATCTGCTACGAAGCTTTGCTAGGAACTGAACCAGCTTACCGCACCCCCATTAAGAATAAATATGTATCCGGTTTGTCACTTAGAGTCATCAGGATTGGTGTCAAAGCTTGCGTTGACGTAACCTTTTACAACGAGCTCTTCGTCACCTCCATAAACGAGAAATATTTCCTCAGTCCTTTTCAGGTACTTCAGAATATTCTTGACCGCCGTCCTGTGATCCACTACTGGTTTACTCTGAAACCTGCCTGCCATACTTATGGCCAAGCTGACGTCTGGTCTAGTGCACAACATTGCATATATGATAGAACCTATGGCTGAAGCATAGGGGACGAAACTCATTTGTTCTCTATCTTCCACAGTTGTTGGGCACAGAGTCTTACTCAATTTTATACCTTGTAACACTAGCAAGAACCCTTTCATGGACTGATCCATTTTGAACTTCTTCAAAACTTTATCAAGGTATGTGCTTTGTGAAAGTCCTATTAGGCGTATCGATCTATCCCTATAGATCTGAATGCCTAGAATGTAAGCAACTTCTCCTAGGTCCTTCATAGAGAAAATTTTATTCAAGTAATCCTTTACGCTCTCCAAAAACTCCACGTTCTTTCCAATCAACTATATGTCATCCACATATAATATTAGAAACGCCACATAGCTCCCACTCACTTTCTTGTAAATACAAGATTCTCCAACCACTTGTATAGACCCAAATACTTTGATCACCTCATCAAAGCGCTTATTCCAACTCCGAGATACTTGCACCAGTCCATAAATCGATCGCTGGTGCTTGCACACTTTGTTAGAATTCTTTGGATCGACAAAACCTTTGGGTTGCATGATATGCAACTCTTCCTTAAGAAAACCGTGAAGGAACGCCGTTTTGACATCCATCTGCCAGATTTCATAATCGAAAAATGCAGCTATTGCTATCATGATTAGGACGGACTTAAGCATCGCTACGGGTGAGAACGTCTGATCGTAGTCAACTCCTTGAACTTGTGAAAAACCCTTTGCCACAAGTCGAGCTTTATAAACAGTCACATTACCGTCTGCGTCCGTCTTCTTCTTAAAGATCCATTTGTTCCGAATAGCCTTGTGGCCTTCAGGTAGTACCTCCAAAGTCCACACTTTGTTCTCGTACATGGATCCTATCTCGGACTTCATGGCCTCCAGCTATTTGTTGGAATCCGGGCCCACCATTGCTTCTTCATAATTCGCAAATTCATTGTTGTCTAACAACATAATTGGTAAGACAGGATTACCGTACCACTCAGGAGCAGTACGTGATCTTGTCGACATGCGAGGTCCGATAGGAACTTGATCCGAAGTTTCATGATGATCATCATCAACTTCCTCCTCAACCGGTGTCGCAACTATAGGGGTTTCCCCTTGCCCCGCGCCACCATCTAGAGGGATTAGAGGTTCGACCACGTCATCAAGTTCTATCTTCCTCCCACTGAATTCTTTCGAGAGAAACTCCTTCTCAAGAAAAGCTCCGTTTTTAGCAACAAACACTTTGCCCTCGGATTTGAGATAGAAGGTGTACCCAACTGTCTCCTTTGGGTAACCTATGAAGACGCAATTTTTCGCTTTGGGTTCCAGCTTTTCAGGCTGAAGCTTTTTGACATGAGCATCACATCCCCAAACTTTAAGAAATGACAACTTAGGTGTTTTGCCATACCACAGTTGGTATGGTGTCATCTCAACGGATTTTGATGGTGCCCTATTTAAAGTGAATGCAGTTGTCGCTAATTGTAACGACCCGAACCTGATAAGGTTCGATGTCTCCGTGCTTACTGTGCTAGTCCCTGGATCAATAGCTAGCACACACAGTACAAGATGTAATATCAAGAATAAACCACATGTCATAATATTACATCGTAGATCCATAATTTAATATAGTACATAACTCGTCGCTCATGGCTACCATACACACAAAATACAGCGGAAAAGAAAATAAAATCTTCATGAATCCATCAACTCCACAGGCAAATGCTGAGTATAGACATCGTAACCCTACATCGTATCACTCACTCGTCGCATAAAATCTGCAACATGATAAGTTACAGCCACAAGGGTCAGTACGTTGAATGTACTGGCAAGTCACACAAGGAATTATATAACAGACCTACATGTATATGCATTGTATATCAAGAGAAAGGCTGATGGTTAGTTTGCAGAAAGCTGATTTTATCCTCATAGCTAACTACTAGTCAAGTTTTAGTTTTTTTGCTACAATAACTCACATATGGTTGAATTGGCATCTCCAACTCCAACCTATTACCATTATTAAGTTGCCCACTCAATTTTATTAAGGTGTATCATCTGTCAAGATCATCCAACAACTGTAATGGCCTAGCTGCTCAAAACTGTCCATAACCGGGGACACGGCTAATCATGATTAGTTTATACACTCTGCAGAGGTTTGCACACTGTACCCACTAGACCCAACCCGAAGATTGAGACGAAGTCTTTCAGAAGCAGTCACCTCCACCCAACGGCAAGCCGGTACACCTATTTATATCTACATCTGCTAGCTTTGCCCAGGCAAGGTTCCCACAACCTACTCAAATAAGCTAGAGCCCATATAGCTAGTGGTTGCGCACGGAAGCTACTAGTCACTAAGTCTGTCTGATCTTTTTGAACCTGGGCGGCATTCCACTTACATTCAGAGGGTAGAAACCATGATGTTCTTAAAACCACCCAGCAATACCATATCCGCCCAGAGGTGTATTATATCCTGAATTACTTCTCAATTTATTTTGTAGTAATCCTCACATAAACTCAATGAATACAGAAACCAATCCCCGTCTACATATCATAGCAAAATATATCTAACACGATCTTTAATGACGAGGGGATATAGCTCAATAGCATAGCATAATAATAATATTCCTATACATGCATAAATTTAATAGGGTGATATAATACTACATGCATAGAAAATAATAGGTGAAGGATGATCAACATGTAACTTGCCTTATACATTGTTGCTGTAGTCAGACGCACTCACAATCCTCGCAAAGCTAATATTTGCTCTCCCGACAATCTACACGATTCAAACAAAGTACCGATAAATAGGCAATCACTCAATAACAACAAATAGCAAGAAACCAATTTAAAATCCAAACAACATTAGAACATCAGGAGGTATTTATTGTTTTCAACCCAATAGGATCACAATGCAAAAAGAATCAACTAAATCGGATCAACGGTTTGAAAGATATGGCCTCCTGATGGTTGAATTCAAATTTGACTGAATTAAAATTTAAACAGTTCAAAAGAGTGAAATTTTGGTTATACTGGATTCTACTAGTCAATACGAGTATGTAGGAAAAAGAATCAATGAATTTGGGTGTATGGATCGAGAGATATGACAAAACGAAAATTGCACTACAATCTGTCAAAATAACGAGTTGTTGCTGCTGTCACTATGGAGTTGCCACGTGGCGAGATGCTGCTGTCTAGAGGGTGTTCGCTGCTTCGGCTAAACAACGGACATCCGAGCCTTAGCGCATACCGGTTCGAATATATATAACTATATAAAAAAACACAAGGCCGATCTAATTTCAGCCGTGGAAAGGGGATCAGACGGGGCTGGGTGACTCACCGGAGACGAAACAGAGAAGGGGCTGTCGGAGTTGGACAAGAAACGCACGAGAGGCTCGGGTCTTGGAGCATGTGGTTAGAGGGGAGGTCCTTGGGGGTCTGGGATGTAACCTCGGGATGTGGAGGACCACGGGGATCCTTTTCCCGCGACAAATTCGTCCTCGAGCAACGACAACGTGCGACTTGTGTTCGTCAGAGGCATGTTTGCCTTCGGTTACCCTTGATGCGGTCGATCTGGTGCTCCCCTGCGTGCGATAGATGGTGAGGGAAAGATAGGAGACCAAGGAAATTTGTACTGAGGGGATCAAAGAGACGGGGAACCCTTAGTGGTGACGAATTTAACCGGCGACGGGAACTTCAGGCGGCGGACTCCAGGGAGATCGAGCCGAAGCTCTGGGGCACAGGAGATTTATTTTTCACGAAAAATTGGACGAGGAGAAGATGGCGAACATTTATAGGAGGTTTTCGGTGCGTTGTAGATAGTGGATCGATTTAATCAATCGATTCTGGGTCGGTTTCGGTGTCCCAGATGAACACGATGCAAGGTAGGGGATGACAACATGGGCCAGAGTAGTCAGTGGCACAACGCTGAGAAAGAGAGGGAAAAACAAAGTGGAGGGGTGGGGTGCTCGCTGGGTTGTACTTGCACGGCAATGGGCCGCCATGTTCTGCTCGAGATGGTTGTTTGCTATGGAAAGGGCCTCTCGGCTATATAGGTTTGGAAAAATAGTTTTTTTTTCCGATTTCACTAAATATCAGGAAACGAAAATGGCCATATTAATTCCAATACATTTCCTGGAAATGCCAGAAAACTCAAGGAAAACATATGTACTAATATACGAAATAGTGAACATTTTTAAAGACCAAACATCTAATAAAATACACATAGCACTTGTGCAAAATTTATTTTGGGGCTTTGTAAATGTTCCACAAAATATGTTAAAACTTCACAGATAAAACCAAATAACAATTAATGAATCTGCAACAAATATATATTGGAGGAGTCATATTTCCTTCTCTCACAATATTTTTTTTGAGTTGGGTTTGTTTTATATAATATAGGAAATCCAAATGGAAAAATACCCAACTATTAACAAAAATAATAATTTTGGGGAAGTCATGTCATCCCCTCTCATATCCAATTTGAAACACTTTTGAATATTCTCAAAGTTCAATATAAGATCGAAGAGAATATTTGGGAAAGTCATTTTATCCCCTCTCATTTTTATATTCATTTTAACACCAAAAAGTTAAATTCCTATTCAAAATTTAGCTAAGATCAATCAACACACTCAAGTTTTAATTAATCCTATTTAAATAATTAACATTCCAAAATTTAGAATTTTGGGATGTTACACTAATGCATAACCCCAAAACGATAATGGCAAATCAGTAAGAGACTTCATAGATCGCACCATCTCTAACCAAGTATGATTTCGACGTTCGGACACACCATTACGATGTGGTGTTCCCGGCGGTGTCAACTCTGAAACAATTCCACATTGTCTTAAGTGAGCACCAAACTCGAAACTAGGATATTCACCCCACGATTAGACCGTAGGAACTTGATCTTCTTGTTACAATGATTTTCAACTTCACTCTGAAATTGCTTGAACTTCTCAAACATTTTAGATGTGTGCTTCATCAAGTAGACATAACCATATCTATTCAAATCGTGAGTGAAGGTGAGAAAATAACGATATCCGACGCGCGCCTCCACACTCATCGGACCGCACACATCGGTATGTATGATCTCCAACAAGTCACTTGCACACTCCATTGTTCCGGAGAACGGAGTCTTGGTCATCTTCCCATGAGGCATGGTTCGCACGTGTCAAGTGAATCAAAGTCACGTGAGTCCAAAAGTCCATCGAAATGGAGTTTCTTCATGCGCTTTACACCAATATGACCTAAGAGGTAGTGCCATAAAAACATGGCGCTATCATTGTTAACTCTAACTCTTTTGGTCTCAATGTTATGTATATGTGTATCATCGCTATCAAGATTCAATATGAACAATCCTTTCACATTGGGTGCATGACCATAAAAGATATTACTCATAGAAATAGAACAACCATTATTCTCTAACTTAAACGAGTATTCGTCTCGCAATAAACAAGATCCAGATATAATGTTCATGCTTAACGCGGGCACTAAATAACAATTATTTAAGTTCATAACTAATCCTGATGGTAACTGAAGTGAAACTGTGCCGACGACGATTGCATCAACCTTGGAACCATTTCCCACGCGCATCGTCACTTCATTCTTCGCCAGCCTTCGTTTATTCCGCTGTCCCTGTTTCGAGTTGCAAATATGAGCAACGGAACCGGTATCGAATACTTAGGCACTACTACGAGAGTTGGTTAAGTACACATCCATAATATGTATATCGAATAATACATGATTTTTCCTTGGCCGCCTTCTTATCAGCCAAATACTTGGGGCAGTTGCGCTTCCAGTGACCCAGTCCCTTGTAATAATAACACTCTGTTTTAGGCTTAGGTCCAGCCTTGGGTTTCTTCGTCGGATTGGCAACAGGCTTGCCGCTCTTCTTGGAGTTACCCTTCTTGCCTTTGTCGTTTCTCTTGAAACTAGTGGTCTTATTGACCATCAACACTTGATGCTCTTTTCGGAGTTCTGACTCTGCGACTTCCAGCATCGCGAATAACTCGCGGGGTGACTTGTTCATCCCTTGCATGTTATAGTTCAACCCAAATCTCTTGTAGCTTGGTGGGAGTGATTGAAGAATTCTATCAGTGATAGCCTCTTGCGGGAGTTCAATCCCGAGCTCAGCTAGACGGTTTGAGTACCCAGACATTTTGAGCACATGTTCACTCACATACGAATTCTCCTCCATCTTGCAAGCATAGAATTTATTGGAGGTCTCATACCTCTCGATCCGGGCGTTCTTCTGAAAGATAAACTTCAACTCCTGGAACATCTCATATGCTCCATGACGCTCAAAGCGACGTTGAAGTCCCGGCTCTAAGCCATAGAAGAGTGCACATTGAACCACTGAGTAGTCCTCCTTACGTGTTAACCAAGCGTTCTTAACATCTTGGTTAGCCGTAGCGGGTGGTTCATCTCCTAGTGCAGGATTAAGGACATAATCCTTCTTCCCAGCTTATAGGAGCAACTTAAGATTACGAGCCCAGTCTACAAAGTTGCTTCCATCATCTTTCAACTTAGCTTTCTCTAGGAACGTATTAAAATTCACGGTGACTGTCGCGTGAGCCATTGATCCACAACACAAATAATTCAAATTGGACTTAAACTATGTTCAAGATAATTAGAGTTTATCTAATCAAATTACTTGCTAAACTCCCACTCAAAAAGTACATCCCTCTAGTCATTTGAGTGGTACATGATCCAAATTCACTAACTCAAGTCCGATCATCACATTTGTTGAGAATAGTTTCAGTGGTAAGCATCTCTATGCTAATCATATCAACTATACGATTCATGCTCGACCTTTCGGTCTCACGTGTTCCGAGGCCATGTCTGCACATGCTAGGCTCATCAAGTTTAACCTGAGTGTTCCACGCATGCAACTGTTTTGCACCCGTTGTATGTGAACGTTGAGTATATCACACCCGATCATCACGTGGTGTCTCGAAATGACGAACTGTCACAACGGTGCATAGTCGGGGACAACACAATTTCGTCTTGAAATTTTAGTGAGAGATCACCTTATAATACTACCATCGTTCTAAGAAAAATAAGGTGCATAAAAGGATAAACATCACATGCAATTCATAGGTGACATGATATGGACATCATCTTGTGCTTCTGGATCTCCATCACTCAAGCACCGGCATGATCTTTTTGTCACCGGCGCCACACCATGATCTCCGTCATCATGATTACCATCAACGTGTCGCCATCGAGGTTGTCGTGCTACCTATGCTATTACAACTAAAGCTACGACCTAGCAATATAATAAACGCATCTGCAAACACAAACGCTAGTTTAAAGACAACCCTATGGCTCATGCCGGTTGCCGTAGCATCAACGTGCAAGTCAATATTAACTATTACAACATGATCATCTCATACATCCAATATATCACATCACATCATTGGCCATATCATATCGCAAGCATACCCAGCAAAAACAAGTTAGACGTCCTCTAATTTGTTGTTGCATGTTTTACGTGGATGCTATGGGTATCTAGTATGATCGCATCTTAATTACGCAAAAACCACAACGGAGATGTGCAAATTGCTATTTAACCTCTCCAAGGACCGCCTGAGTCAAAACCAATTCAACTAAAGTTGAAGAAACATGCACCCGCCAGACATCTTTATGCAACGAGGTTGCATGTCAATCGATGAAACCAGTCTCTCGTAAGCGTACGAGTTATGTCTGTCCGGGCCGCTTCAATCCAACAATATCGCTGAATTGGTAAAATACTAAGGAGAGCAGCAAACCGAACATCACCATCCACAAAACCTTTTGTGTTCTACTAGAGATAACATCTACACATGAACCTAGCTCATGATGCCACTATTGGGGAACGTTGCATGGGAAACAAAAAATTTCCTACGCACACGAAGACCTATCATGGTGATGTCCATCTACGAGTGGAGATTAGATCTACGTACCCTTGTAGGTCGCACAATGGGAAGCGTTAAGAAATGCGGTTGATGTAGTGGAACGTCTTGCGTCCCTCAAACCGTCCCGCGATCCGTCCCACGATCCGTTCCGATCTACCGCCAAACCGACGCCACCTCCGTGATCAGCACACGTACAGCTCGACGATGATCTCGACCTTCTTGATCCAGCAAGCAAGACGGAGAAGTAGATGAGTTCTCCGGCAGCATGACGACGCTCCAGTGGTGGTGATGATCTACTCCTGCAGGGCTCCGCCCGAGCTCCGCAGAAATCCGATCTAGATGTAAAACTATGTGGTATAAGCTAGAGTTGCACGTGCTAAAGTTGTGTCTCAAAAGGCCCTAAACCACCACTATATATAGGAGGGAGGGGGAGGGGATAGCCTTGAGGGACAAGTCCCTCAAGGTGCGCCGGCTGCCAGGAGGAGGAGGACTCCTCCTCCAATTCGGTTTGGGAAGGAGGAGTCCTCCTCTTCCTTCCGACCTCCCTCTTTCCTTTTTCATCTTCTTTTTCTTTTCTTTTGGTATTTTATTTATGTGGCGCCATAGCCCTCTTGGGATGACTCCAGCAGCCCACTAAGGACTTGTGGCGCTACCCTAGGACCTTGGGCTCACTCCCGGGTGGGTGGGCCCCTCCCGATGAACACCCGGAACCCATTCGTCACTCCCGATACACTGCCGGAATTACCCAAAACTTTCCGGTAACCAAATGAAACCGTCCTATATATCAATCTTCGTTTCCGGACCATTCCGGAAACCCTCGTGACGTCCGTGATCTCATACGAGACTCCGAACAACATTCGGTAACCACACATATAACTCAACTATACTAAAACATTATCAAACCTTAAGTGTGCAGACCCTGCGGGTTTGAGAACTATGTAGACATGACCCGAGGCACTCCTCGGTCAATATACAATGGCGGGACCTGGATGCCCATATTGGATCCTACATATTCTCCGAAGATCTTATCGGTTGAACCTCAGTGTCAAGGATTCATATAATCTCATATGTTATTCCCTTTATCCTTCGGTATGTTACTTGTCCGAGATTTGATCGTCGGTATGTGCATACCTATTTCAATCTCTTTACCAGCAAGTCTTTTATTCATTCCGTAATACAAGATCCCGTGATTTATACTTAGTCACATTGCTTGCAAGGCTTGTGTGTGATGTTGTATTACCGAGTGGGCCCCGAGTTACCTCTCTGTCACACAGAGCGACAAATCCCAGTCTTGATCCATACTAACTCAACGGACACCTTCGGAGATACCTGTAGAGCACCTTTATAGTCACCCAGTTACGTTGCGACGTTTGATGCACACAAGGTATTCCTCCGGTCCCAGTGAGTTATATGATCTCATGGTCATAGGAACAAATACTTGACATGCCGAAAACAATAGCAATAAAATGACACGATCAATATGCTACGTTCATAGTTTGGCTCTAGTCCATCACATGATTCTCCTAATGATGTGATCCAGTTATCAAGTGACAACACTTGCATATAGTCAGAAAACCTTGACTATCATTGATTAACTGGCTAGCCAACTAGAGGCTTGGTATGGACATTGTTTTGTCTATGTATCCACACATGTATCTATGTTTTCATTCAATACAATTATAGCATGGATAATAAACTATTATCTTTAAATAGGAAATATAATAATAACTATTTATCATTGCATCTAGGGCATTTTTCCAACAGAGGTTGTGTATCTGGTGCCTCCGTAGGCCTGCATGGACAAACTTCGACCGGAGCTCCCAAGCGGGGGGCCGACCGCCCACAAGACAAGCAAAGTGGAATGTTAGGGTTTGAAATGGTTGAGACTAAAGCAACCAAAAGATGCATAAATGAAAGTAGCAGCCAAGGGAGTGTCCTGAGCTCGGGGAGGCTGCATGGCTCTGGGGGAGCCCTCGGACCGGGTTAGCCAAAAAGTTACATGGCAACAGCCAACAAAAAAGCATCTCCTCCTCTTCCTCGCGGCGCCCCAGGAGGAGGGGTACGAGCATGGCCCGCTGGAGCCTCTGCTAGGTGGCAGCCGCATTCCTCAGCCCGAAGGGCATTAAGGCATTAGTGTCCGGGTATACCCACCGATAGTCACCCAGCGTAGGCCAGAAGGGGACGTAAGCCGCGACTATGTTGGTTGTGGGCGCGTTGATGCAGATGCGGGGCCGGTCAACAGTACCGACGATGGCGACTGCGATTGTTGGTTCTGGGCAGTCACCACGTCGCATGGCTTGGGTATCTCGAAGTTCTTGGGTTGCTCTGATGACGGACTCACGGGAGCTGGGTGGACGCGCTCTGGAGTGCACCCTCGGGATGTGCTCGAACGCCACCCCTGCCTCACTGGTCAGGCCAAGGACATCCCCGGTGGGAGCCCCCAGCCCTGACCCAAGGGGGCACGGAGCACGCCTTGCTATGCGATGGGGAGCATAGTCACATCCCCCGGCAGGGAGCCCGAAGCCCCCAGGTGCTTCGTTGGGAGGAGTTCCTTCTTCTTGCATGGGTCCTTGTGAGGCAGCTCGTCTTCTTTGTCGTTCGAGCGCTCCGCCACCGCCGCACGATAGGCGCGCTCCAGTGTACAGACGACATCCTTCTCGTCGCAGGGGATGGTGATGATGTCACCGCTCCCTGGCATCTTGAGGACATTGTATCCATGGTGGATCACTGCGATGAACTTGGTGAGTGCCGGTTATCCGAGGATCGCGTTGTATGGCAAGTGAATGTGTGCGACGTCGAAGACGATGATCTTACTGTGGTAGTTCTTGCGCGCGCCGAAGGTGACGGGCAGATGCACTTGCCCGATGGGCACGATGGACCCCGCCCCCCCATCACTCCTAAGAAGGGCTTGGTTGGCATTAGCTGTTTGTACGGCAACTGGAGTTTCTCGAAGGTCTCGACTGGGAGGACGTTGAGCTTCGCTCCACTGTTGATGAGGGTCTTGGTGACGAGGACGCTGCTTATGGTCAGGGTGCACATCATTGGGAGTTTGCCAGCCATGAACGAGCACCTCAGCTGGTCGCTTGGGTCGAAGGCGATGGTGGTCTGTGACCAGTTGAAGGGGCACATTGCTTTAGGCCTCGGGAGGGCGACATTCACCTCACGGATAAACTGCTTGAAGGCGCGGTTGGAGGCTGGGGTCTGGGCACCGCCGAGGATGGAGGCCACCGCCCCTAACCTCTTGGAAGCCCCCAACCCCATCGTCCTGCGTGTCTTCATCCCTCCTCCTGGGTGGCGGAGGCAACGGGGGCAGCCCAGCCTCACGAGGGCGAGCCTCACGAGGTTGACCGCGTCGTTGCCCCTCCTCTGGGTTATCTCGCCAACGGTCCTCTTGAGGCTGACCATGCTAGGGGTCCTCCTGAGGCTGTTTACGCCACACCTTACATGGCTCACAGTCATCCCAGCGGCTCCCACCGCGCCCTCCTACGCGTGCGGTGCCTCTGTCGAACCGTCACGGGAGCCTGCTTAAGTGTTCAGCATGGACCAGGCAGAGTTCTTGACACTTGTGGCATGGAAGATGCACGTTCCCCCCCTCCAGACGGGCACTCTCCCCCTCGAACATGCTTCGCCTCGGGCTCGGTGGCAAGCACCACCGGAGCCTTGCGTTTCACCTCATTGGCCTTGGCCTTCTTCTCCTGTGGGTCCGCTGCCTGGGGTCCGAGGAGTGACAAGCGCCCTTCTTCAGACTTGGCGCACTTTCTTGCTAAGTTGAACATCTCTAGTGCAGTGCTCATTTCATCGTTCATGGCGAGCTCCTCTTTCATCTTGAGGTCGGTGACTCCGTCGGAGAAAGCCGAGATAACGGCTTCGTCCGACGCCTTGGGGATCTTGAGGCGCTTGACCGTGAAGCGCTGTATGAACTTGTGCATGGTCTCTCCCTCGTGCTGCTTAACGCGCCGCAGGTCGTTCAGGGTAGGAGCACGGTCACGGGTGCCATGGAAGTTGGCGATGAAACGCTCGCGCAGGTCGTCCCAAGAGGAGATGGGACGCCTTCGGGAGGTTGCGGAGCCAGGAGAGTGCGCCGCCCTTGAGCGCCATGGGGAACCAACACGCCATGACCTTGTCGCCTCCTCTAGCCACCCAGATGCTCAGCGTGTAGAGTTGCAAGAACTCGGCCGGGTCTTGGGTGCCATCGTAGCGCGGTGGCAGGTCGGGCTTGAACTTGCAGGACCATGCAGCGGGGTAGAGCTCGGGGGCGATGGCGAGGCACCCCACCGGTCCGACGGGTACTGTGCGCGTGGGAGCCGCCGGGTCTTGTGGCTCCACCGGGTCTGCTTCGAGCAGGGCGTGCTCAGGACGTGGGGGTTGTAGAGCTGGGGGCGCGTGCGCGTCAACGCGGGGCCGAGGGACCATCTGACAGCTGGCTTCATCTCCTGGCCCCGCCATGGGCTCGCGAGGTTGACCGCGGGGACGCGGTTCCTATTTGGGCTCAGGGCGCACGTCCCGCCGCGATGTTGGGGGTGACACATCTTGTTATTTGTTGTTTGCTTGGGATGGTTGGGGTCGAAACGAACATGAGAGTGATGTGGAGTCGCCGGCGGCAGCGACAAGCTCCTCGATGCGGTGGAGGCAGTTGTCGTCGCGGTCAGGAGCGGGCCGGTAGCGGAGCAGCTCGGTGGCCATGGCGAGCGTGCACCGGCCGTGTGGCATCTCCGGTCGGGCATGCGAGGTCGCCTCGGAGCCCTGGACGAGCGACGGAGTGGCGGTGCGGCCGTCACGGTGCTCAGTAACCGGCTTGGAGGAACCTTGTTGCTCTTCAACTTCGCGGCCGGTGGCAGCGTTCACCACGGGTGATGGCGACCCGTGATATGTCCATTTTTCATCATGCTTTCATGTTGATATTTATCGCTTTATGGACTGTTATATTACTTTGCGGTACCATACTTATGCATTTTCTCCCTTATTTTGCAAGGTTTATTGGAAGAGGGAGAATACCGGCAGCTGGAATTCTGGACTGGAAAAGGAGCAAGTCTGAGTCCTCTATTCTGCGCAACTCCAAATGCCCTGAAAATCAAAGTGAAATTTTTTGGGAATATATAGAAAAAACTGGGTGAAAGAAGTGCCAGAGGGGAGTTGCTAGGGGCCCACAAGCCTGGAAGCCGCCACCTGCCCCCTGGCGGCGGCTACAGGGCTTGTGGGCGCCCTGGTGGCCCACTAGCCCCCCTCTTCTGCTATATGAAGGGTTTCGTCCGAAAAAAATCAGGGTGGAGCTTTTTCGTGGATTCTCCGCCGCCACGAGGCGGAATTGAGCAGAACCAATCTAGAGCTCCGGCAGGACGATCCTGTCGGGGAAACTTCCCTCCCGGAGGGGGAAATCATCACCATCGTCATCACCAACACTCCTCTCGTCGGAGGGGAGTCATCTCCATCAACATCTTCATCAACACCATCTCCTCTCCAAACCCTAGTTTATCTCTTGTAACCAATCTCCGTCTCGCGACTCCGATTGGTACTTGTAAGGTTGCTAGTAGTGTTGATTACTCTTTGTAGTTGATGCTAGTTGGATTACTTGGTGGAAGAGTTTATGTTCAGATCCTTGATGCTACTCATTACACCTCTGATCATGATTATGATTATGCTTTGTGAGTAGTTACTTTTGTTCGTGAATACATGGGATAAGTCATGCTAATAATAGTCATGTGAATTTGGTATTCGTTCGTGTATGTTATTTTTCCTCTAGTGGTGTTATGTGAACGTCGACTACATAACACTTCACCATATTTGGGCCTAGAGGAAGGCATTGGTGAGTAGTAAGTAGATGATGGGTTGCTAGAGTGACAGAAGCTTAAACCCCAGTCTATGCGTTGCTTCGTAAGGGGCTGATTTGGATCCACTAGTTTAATGCTATGGTTAGACATTGTCTTAATTCTTCTTTTGTAGTTGCGGATGCTTGCGAGAGGAGTTAATCATAAGTGGGATGCTTGTCCAAGTAAGGGCAGTACCCAAGCGCCGGTCCACCCACATATCAAACTATCAAAGTAACAAACGCGAATCATATGAACATGATGAAACTAGCATGACAGAAATTCCCGTGTGTCCTCGGGAGCGTTTTTCCTCCTATAAGACTTTTTTCAGGCTTGTCCCTTGCTACAAAAGGGATTGGGACACTTTGCTGCACCGTTGCTACTACTTGTTACTTGTTACTTTTCACCTGCTACGTTTCACCTCACTACACCATCACTTGTTACCGCTACTTTCAGTGCTTGCAGTTATTACTTCCTTAAAACCGTTTATCAGAGCCTTCTGCTCCTCGTTGGGTTTGACAATCTTACTTATCGAAAGGACTATGATTGATCCCCTATACTTGTGGGTCATCAAGAATCTTTTCTGGCGCCGTTGCCGGGGAGGGAAGCGCCTTTGGTAAGTGGAATTTGGTAAGGAAACATTTATATACTGTGTTGAAATTTATTGTCACTTGTCACTATGGAAACTGTTCCTTTGAGGAATTTGTTCAGGGTATCTTCACCACGAACGGAGGCACGAGGAGTTGCTCCTCAACCTGAGGTACCTACTGAAAATATCTTTTATGAAATTCCTACGGGTATGCTTGACAAACCGCTGGCTAATCCTTTTACAAGAGAGGGATCTTCACATCCAGACTTGCATCTAATCTATGTAGATGAAGTTTATGGTTTATTTAAGCTTGCAGGATTGCCCGAGGATGAGGTAAAGAAGAAAGTCTTTCCTTTATCTTTGAAGGATAAGGCGTTGACATGGTATAGGCTATGTGATGATACTGGATCATGCGACTACAATCGGTTGAAATTGCAATTTTGTCAACAGTTTTATCCTATGCATTTAGTGCATCGTGATCGGAATTATATTTATAACTTTTGGCATCGTGATAGGGAACTCATAGCTCAAGCTTGGGGGAGGCTTAAATCAATGCTATTTTCATGCCCCAATCATGAGCTCTCGAGAGAAATTATCACTCAAAACTTTTATGCTCGGCTTTCTCATGAAGATCGTACCATGCTTGACACTTCTTGTACTGGTTGTTTTATGAAGAAGGATATTGACCATAAGTGGAATTTATTGGAAAGAATCAAACATAACTCCGAAGATTGGGAGCTTGAAGAAGGTAAGGAGTGAGGTATGAATTTCCAGTTTGATTGTGTTAAATCTTTTGTTGAAACAAACACTTCTAGAGATTTTAGCACTAAGTATGGACTTGACTCTGAGATAGTAGCTTCTCTATGTGAATCTTTTGCTGCTCATGTTGATCTTCCCAAAGAGAAGTGGTTTAAGTATCATCCTCATGTAGAAGTCAACATAGTTAAATCCAATCTAGTTGAAGAGAAAGACATTGCCTTTAGTGATCCTATTGTTCCTTGTGCCTACCCTGAGAAAGCACCTTACCCTGCTAGGAAAAAGGATTACTCTCAAGCTCCAACTGTGATACGTAGGGGTTACATTAGACCACTTGCACCCTCTCAGGAAATTAGAGTTGAACCTAGTGTTGCTATTATCAAAGATCTCTTAGCCGAAGACATAGACGGGCATGTTATCAAATTCTGTGAGGACTCCGCTAGAATTGCTAAACCTCACGCGAAAGACACATACGGACCTGTAGTTGGCCTGCCCATTGTTTCTGTCAAGATAGGAGATCACTGTTATCATGGTTTATGTGATATGGGTGTTAGTGTTAGTGCAATACCCCGGTACCTATATGATGAAATCAAAGATGAGATTGCACTTGCTGAGTTAGAACCCATTGATGTCACTATTATGCTAGCTAATAGAGACACTATCTACCCTGTGGGAATTGTGCGAGATGTAGAAGTCCTGTGTGGTAAGACGAAGTATCCTACTGATTTCCTCGTCCTTGCTACTGCACAAGATAGCTTTTGTCCCATCATATTTGGTAGACCCTTTCTCAACACTATCAATGCTCATATTGTTTGCATTAAAAAGACTGTCACTGTTAGTTTCGAGGGTGTGTCTCATGAATTTAACTTCTCCAAGTTTGGGAGACAACCCCATGAAAAAGAGTCGTCTGGTAGCGATTAAATCATTGCTCTTGCCTCTATTGTCGTACCTCCTACGGATCCTTTAGAGCAATATCTGCTTGAGCATGAAAATGATATGCATATGGATGAAAGAGATGAGATAGATAAAATTGTTTTAGAACAATATCCTATCCTTAAGAATAATCTGCCTTTTGAACTGCTTGGGGGTCCTCCCCCGCCAAAGGGTGATCCTGTGTTCGAGCTAAAACAGTTACCAGATACACTTAAGTATGCCTATCTTGATGAGAAGGAGATATATCCTGTTATTACTAGTGCTCACCTCTCGAATCACGAAGAGAAGAAGTTATTAAAAACTTTGAGGAAGCACCGTGCGGCTATTGGATATACTCTTGATGATCTTAAGGGTATTAGTCCCACTCTATGTCAGCACAAGATTAAAACTGATCCTGATTCTAAACCAGTTGCTGATCATCAAAGGAGATTAAATCCTAGGATGAAAGAGGTCGTGAGAAAAGAAATATTAAAGCTTCTAGATGCAGGAATCAATTATCCTGTTGCTCATAGTGATTGGGTACGTCCAGTACATTGTGTACCTAAGAAGGGAGGTATCACCGTCGTTCCTAATGATAAGAATGAACTAATCCCACAAAGGATTATTACTGGCTATAGGATGGTGATAGACTTCCGGAAACTGAACAAGGCAACTAGGAAAGACAATTATCCTTTGCCGTTTATCGACCAAATGTTAGAAAGGCTATCTAAACACACACACTTCTGCTTTCTAGACAATTATTCAGGTTTCTCGCAAATACATGTTGCACAATCTGATCAGGAGAAAACCACTTTCACCTGCCCCTTCGGTACCTTTGCTTATAGACGTATGCCCTTTGGCTTATGCAATGCACCTGCCACCTTTCAAAGATGTATGATGGCTATATTCTCTGATTTTTGTGAAAAGATTGTTGAGGTTTTCATGGATGATTTCTCCGTTTACGGTTCTTCCTTTGACGATTGCCTCAGCAACCTTGATCGAGTCTTATAGAGATGCAAAGATACCAACCTCATCTTGAACTGGGAGATGTGCCACTTCATGGTTAATGAAGGCATCGTCTTAGGACACAAAATCTCTGAGAAAGGCATTGAAGTTGATAAGGCTAAGGTTGATGCAATTGAGAAAATGCCTTGCCCCACAGATATCAGAGGTATATGAAGTTTCCTAGGTCATGTTGGTTTCTATAGAAGGTTCATTAAAGACTTCTCTGAGATTTCTAGGCCTCTTACCAACCTCTTGCAGAAGGATGTTCCTTTTGTTTTTCATGAGGATTGTGAGGAAGCTTTTGAAATACTTAAGAAAGCCTTGATAACCGCACCTTGGGTTCAACCACCTGATTGGAACTTTCCCTTTGAAATCATGTGCGACGCTAGTGATTATGCTGTTGGTGCTGTTCTAGGACAAAGAGTTGACAAGAAGTCGAATGTCATTCACTACGCTAGTAAAACTCTAGACAGTGCCCAAAGAAACTATGCCACTACGGAGAAGGAATTTTTAGCAGTCGTGTTTGCATGTGAAAAGTTCAGATCTTATATAGTTGACTCCAAAGTCATTATTCATTCTGATCATGCTGCTATTAAGTACCTTATGGAGAAGAAGGACGCTAAGCCTAGGCTAATCAGATGGGTTCTCCTGCTACAGGAATTTGATTTGCATGTTGTTGACCAAAAGGGTGTTGATAACCCTGTAGCATATAACTTGTCCAGGCTAGAGAATGTCCTTGATGACCCATGACCTATTGATGACAGCTTTCCTGATGAGCAATTGAATGTCATCCGTTCTTCACATAGTGCATCGTGGTATGCTGATTACACATACTATATCGTTGCCAAATACATACCACCCAGTTTCACCTACCAGCAAAAGAAGAAATTCTTCTTTGATTTGAGACACTACTTTTGGGATGATCCTCACCTTTATAAGGAAGGAGTAGATGGTGTTATTAGACGTTGTGTGCCTGAACATGAACATGGACAGATCTTGCAGAAGTGTCATTCCGAAGCCTACGGAGGACACCATGCCGGAGATAGAACGGCTCATAAGGTATTGCAATTAGGTTTCTATTGGCCCACTCTCTTCAACGATGCACGTAAGTTTGTCTTGTCTTGTGACGAATGGCAAAGAATAGGGAACATCAGTAAATGTCAGGAAATGCCTATGAACTTATTCACTTGTCACTGAACCATTTGATGTCTGGGCCTTTGATTATATGGGACCCTTCCCGAGTTCCAATGGGTATACTCACATCTTAGTTGTTGTTGATTACGTCACTAAGTGGGTAGAAGCTATCCCCACTAGAAATGTTGATCACCACACCTCTATTAAGATGCTTAAAGAAGTCATTTTCCCAAGATTTGGAGTCCCTAGATATCTGAGGACTGATGGCGGTTCACACTTCATTCATGGTGTTTTCCGCAAGATGCTTGCTAAGTACGATGTCAACCATAGAGTTGCATATCCTTATCATCCTTAGTCTAGTGGTCAAGTGGAGCTGAGTAATAGGGAGATCAAATTGATCTTACAAAAGACCGTCAATAGATCTTGAAAGAATTGGTCTAGCAAACTTGACGATGCAGTATGGGCTTATAGGACTGCTTACAAGAATCCCATGGGCATGTCGCCCTATAAAATGGTTTACGGTAAGGCCTGTCATTTACCTGTTGAGCTGGAACACAAAGCTTATTGGGCAATCAAAGAGCTCAACTTCGATTTCAAACTTGCCGGTGAGAAGCGGTTGTTTGATATCAGCTCATTAGATGAATGGAGGGCCCAGGCATATGAGAATGCCAAGTTGTTCAAGGAAAAGGTTAAGAGATGGCACGATAAAAGAATACAAAAATGTGAGTTCAATGTAGGTGATTATGTCCTGCTATACAATTCTCGCTTAAGATTCTTCGCAGGCAAGCTTCTCTCTAAATGGGAAGGTCCTTACGTTGTCGAGGAAGTATATCGTTCCGGTGCCATCAAAATCAATAACACGGAAGGTAATTTTCCTAGAGTGGTAAATGTGCAAAGAATCAAGCATTATATCTTTGGTACTCCCATAAATGTTGAGACCAATATCATCAATATCATAACTCCAGAGGAGTACATAAGGGATGTTTATCAGCCTGTTTCAGACTCTAAAAACAAAGAGGTATGTGTTTCGGTAAGTAATTGGACTCCGAAACTTTCCAGTAGGAAATTTTCTCTGTTTTGGAATATATGGAAAAATAGAAAAATAAAGAGCAGTCCGGAGAGCGCACGAGGCGGCCACCAGCTTGGTAGCCGCCGCGTGCCCCCCTGGCCGCAGCTACAGGGCTTGTTGGCACCTCGTGTGCCTCCCGAACTCCGTTTTCTTTCGGAGCACCCCCTTCTGGTCCAGAAAAAATCATTATATATACGCCCGAGGGTTTTGATCTCCGTATCGCGCAGTTTTCCTCTGTTTTCGTTTCGAGCCTGTTTTTGTTGCAAATCTAGATCGTCATGACTTCCCCTAAAGCTCCTAAGGACAAGATCTTCGAGAAGGTCATCAATCCCTACCTCACGGAAGTGCTGAAACACCCTCAATCTATTGAGATGCATGAGGGGATGTTGCACATATGTGATGTTGAGGGGCCTAAGAAGACTGGAAGCGTGGAGACGGGGCTTGAAGCAATGGAGTAACAAGTCTTCAAGTGCCAAGGGATGGCGGAGCGTGGACTCAACGCCAACCACATGATGATCATGGAGTTCACCAACAAGCACAAGATGGATGCCATTGACATTGCGAAGCACCTCTCCAGGCTCTATCACAGGGTTGATCAACTCCACGGCCAGATATATGACCTGCAGAACCAAAACTATGAGTATGAGTATAGATTTAAATCAATAGAGTTGGCTGCAGATTTGAGGATTCCAGCGACTCGTTCATCCTGCCATGATGGAGCACCTATGCCTTGGCAGACGGATGATCAGACTGCTTCAACAACACCATCACCACCAAAGGAAAACAACTAAGCATTGGTATGGGCAATCCCCTTGGCTTATGCCAAGCTTGGGGGAGTTGCCCTGGTATCGTATCACCTTTATATCTTTTGCTTTTACCTTTGTTTTAGTTCTTTCCTTTTTAGTTTTATTTCTTCTCTTAGTGGAATAAGTCTTTAGTGTTTAGTTTGAGTCTTTTGCCTTGTGTCTCCCCCGGTGTATTCGAGCTTGCGACCTATATAATAAAGAGTATCTTAGTCAAGGGCTTTGTTTTGTGCTGTGATCAAATGTATTAAAAGAACGATAGCATGAAAGATCATGAGATGATCTTATGGAAAGTGATAGCTTCACATATAACAAGTATGATGATTGAAACTTGCTGAGAATAGACCAACATAGGCCCCATTCATTGTTGCAATTAATAAGAAGTAATAAGGAAAGAGAGATTCACATATAAATATATCATCTTAGACAATTTCTATAATTGTGAGCACTCACCAAACTATTACATGCTTAGAAGTAGATGTTGGACAAGGAAGACAACATAATGAATTGTGTTTGCTTGGTTCCAAACAATTTTATATGCCTAGAGATCCCTTAGCATGTGACGATTGCTTCCACCTCATATTAGCCAAAACTTACGTACTGAGTAGAAATACTACTTGTGCATCCATAAACCTTCGACCCAGTTTTGCCATGAGAGTCCACCATACCTACCTATGGATTGAATAAGATCCCTCAAGTAAGTTTTCATCGGTGCAAGCAATAAAAATTGTTCTCTAATATGTATGATCTATTAGTGTGTGGAAAATAAGCTTTGTACGAACCTGTGATGAGGAAGACATAAAAGTGACAGACTGCATAATAAAGTTCTTTATCACATGAAGCAATATAAAGTGACGTTCCTCCGCACTTAGAGGACATGCATCTAAACCTGAAAAGTGCATGACAACCTATGATTCCCTCTGCGAAGGGCCTATCTTGTACCTTTACTTTTTTCCCTTGAAAGATTCATGCTGATCTTCACCAATTCCTTATTTGCCTTTTTCTTGGCTACTGCCACAAGCTAGGGAAAGATCTATATTCATATATCAACTTCTAGATGAGTACTTATGCTTTATTATTGTTGACTTTACCCTTGAGGTAAATGGTTGGGAGGCAAAACTATAAGCCCCTATCTTTCTCTGTGTCCAGTTGAAACTTTGATACCATGAGTACCACGTGAGTTGTAACAATTGTGGAAAACAAAAGAGATGATTGAGTATGTGTGTTTGCTTTACAAGATCTTATTTGACTCTTTCTGATGTTATGATAAATTGCAATTGCTTCAATGACTATGGACTGTTGTTGGCTACTTCTTGGTAAGGTTTTTGTTTCATACTTTGCTTTGTGAAGGAATTGTTACTTTCCCATAAGAATATTTATGATATATTGTCGTTCTATGTGTGACAATGATGCCCTCGTGTCCGTATTATGTTTTATCGACAACTTCATCCCTAAACATGTGGACATGTTTATGGATCTTGCTTTTTTGCTTGAGGACAAGCGAGGTCTAAGCTTGGGGGAGTTGATACGTCCATTTTGCATCATGCTTTCATGTTCATATTTATCGCTTTATGGAATGTTATATTACTTTGTGGTACCATACCTATGCCTTTTCTCTCTTATTTTGCAAGGCTTATTTGAAGAGGGAGAATACCGGCAGTTGGAATTCTGGACTGGAAAAGGAGCAAGTCCGAGTCCTCTATTCTGCGCAACTCCAAATGCCCTGAAAATCAACGTGGATTTTTTTGGGAATATATAAAATATACGGGGCGAAATAAGTGCCACATGGGAGCTACCACGGGCCCACAAGCTTGGTAGCCGCCACCTGCCCCCCTTGGCGGCGGCTACACGGCTTGTGGGCGCCCTGGTGGCCCACTAGCCCCCCTCTTCTGCTATATGAAGGGTTTCGTCCGGAAAAAAAATCAGGGTGGAGCTTTTTCGTGGATACTCCGCCGCCACGAGGCGGAACTTGAGCAGAACCAATCTAGAGCTCCGGCAGGACAATCCTGCCGGGGAAACTTCCCTCCCGGAGGGGAAATCGTCTCCATCGTCATCACCAACACTCCTCTCGTCAGAGGGGAGTCATCTCCATCAACATCTTCATCATTACCCTCTCCTCTCCAAACCCTAGTTCATCTCTTCTAACCAATCTCCGTCTCGCGACTCCGATTGGTACTTGTAAGGTTGCTAGTAGTGTTTATTACTCTTTGTAGTTGATGCTAGTTGGTGGAAGAGTTTATGTTCATATCCTTGATGCTACTCATTACACCTCTGATCATGATTATGATTATGCTTTGTGAGTAGTTACTTTTGTTCCCGAGGACATGGGATAAGTCATCCTAATAATAGTCATGTGAATTTTGTATTCATTCGGTATTTTGATATGTTGTATGTTGTTTTTCCTCTAGTGGTGTTATGTGAACGTCGACTACATAACACTTCACCATATTTGGGCCTAGAGGAAGGCATTGGGGACTAGTAAGTAGATGATGGGTTGCTAGAGTGACAGAAGCTTAAACCCCAGTCTATGCGCTGCTTCGCAAGGGGCTGATCTGGATCCACTAGTTTAATGCTATGGTTAGATGTTGTCTTAATTATTCTTTTGTAGTTGCGGATGCTTGCGAGAGGGGTTAATCATAAGTGGGATGCTTGTCCAAGTAAGGGCGGTACCCAAGAGCCAGTCCACCCACATATCAAACTATCAAAGTAATGAATGCGAATCATATGAACATGATGAAACTAGCATGACAGAAATTCCCGTGTGTCCTCGGGAGCGTTTTTCCTCCTATAAGACTTTGTTCACGCTTGTCCCTTGCTACAAAAGGGATTGGGCCACTTTGCTGCACCATTGCTACTACTTGTTACTTGTTACTTTTCACCTTCTACATTTCACCTCACTACACCATCACTTGTTACCGCTACTTTCAGTGCTTGTAGTTATTACCTTGCTGAAAACCGTTTATCACAGCCTTCTACCCCTCGTTGGGTTCGACACTCTTGCTTATCGAAAGTACTATGATTAATCCCCTATACTTGTGGGCCATCAACCGGCGCGCGCCGGCGGCACCGACAGGCGCTGTCTGAGCCACACGGGTGGTGCGGTGCTCTGCGCGAGCCCGGTGAGCGTCAGGCATCGGAGCGTCGTAGCTTCGAGAACGCGGAGCTTGGAGAAAACCCTGACAGCCCCCTACCTAGCGCGCCAAATGTCGGATTTCGGGCTCCGCAAAAACCATAAGGATTCGAACACACGGGCGTGTACGAGGATCTCCCCTGCCTTCGCCTAGCTCGCTACTCGATGGAAATGACGAAGGACTCACTCGATGATGAGTGAAACACAGAACACAAAAGTTACCCAGGTTCGGGCCGCCACGAAGCGTAAAACCCTACTCCTGCTTTTGGTGGATTGCCTCTCGCGGAGGTTGGTGGATGAACTAGTATAGTCTCTTGAGCCTCGAGAGGCTATATGGCTTGGTGTGTTGTTCTAGGGTCAGAATGAACCCCTCCATCCCTTTACGAAGTATCCTATCCTATCTAATTATAGTGGAGGCCCGGGTCCTCTTCGCTCATAGCTTCGGCGAGAAGGGATCCCACAACGACAAATTTTGAAGGGGAATAGGGGAACATGCTCCCCTACCCAAAGGTGGTCTTCGCGTGCAAAGTAACTGCCCGCGCTGCAGGGACGGGACCGAGGATGATGATTGCCCTACTGGCGGGCGGCGACGGCTTCGTTGCACCAAAAGGGAAACGTTTGGAACCTTGGTACGCTCCCGCCCCCTTTGCACTAAAGGGGAAACTGCTTCGTCCTGCCATGTGGTGCTCGCCTGTCCTTCCCTCGCGTCACCCTTGACTCCTCAGGCCCGGCCTTGCCTCAGAATATCCGCCGCTCCGGAAGGGTCCTGAGGAGCCGCCCCTGCGAGTCTTGATGCTGCTCCTCCTCGTGAGGCTTGGCCCCACACGAGGGCCTTGCCTTAAATAGTGTCGGGCCCGTTGGTTCGTTTTGATGAGGTGAGCCTGCCCTGGGCCACAGGAAGGCAGGTCCGGGTACCCCCATTCCCGGAACACTGACACAAAGGGAACAACATATGGGATTAACTGAATCCTTGACATAGAGGTTCAACCGATAAAGATCTTTATAGAATATGTAGGAGCCAATATGGGCATCCAGTTCCTGCTATTGGTTATTGACCAGAGAATGTCTCAGGTCATGTCTACATAGTTCTCGAACCCGCAGGGTCTGCGCACTTAAGGTTCGGTGATGTTTCGGTATTATTGAGTTATGTGTGTTTGTAACAGAAAGTTGTTCAGAGTCCCGGATCAGATCCCGGATGTCACGAGGATCTCCGAAATGGTCTGGAGGTAAATATTGATATATAAGAAGTCCTATTTTGGTCACCGGAAAAGTTTCGAGTACTTCGGTAGTGTACCGGGAGTGCCGGGAGGGTACCGGGGACCATCCGGAGGGGTGTCATGCCCCGAGGGGCCTCATGGGCTGTGGGAGGAGACAAACCAGCCCCTAGTGGTCTGGAATATGCCCCCACTAAGGCCCATGAGGTTTGAGAAGGAAAAAGCCCAAAGGTAGAAGAGGAGGAAAGTGTTTCCAAGTGGAGAGGAACAATCCTACTCCTAGTAGGACTGGACTAGGACTCCTCCACCTCCAATTTCGTCTAAACCTTCAGGGTTTGAGGCTTCCTACTCCCCACCGTCCATCCTATATATACTAGAGTAATTAGAGGCGGCGCTAACCGTAATTGCCACATGCTCCCTCTACTTAATCTAGATCGTTTTCTCCTCTAGTCTAGTTCGGCGGTGCTTAGGCGAAGCCCTGTCGGAATAGTTCCACCACCATAACCACCACACCATCGTGCTACAGAACTCATCTATCTCTCTGCCCCTCTTGCTGGATCAGGAAGGTGGTGATCTTCATCGAGCTGTACGTGTGCGGAACACGGAGGTGCCGTCCGTTCGGCACTAGATCGGGATGGATCGTGATGGGTACGCAGGGCGGATCGTGATGAGATCACAAGACGGGATGCGATTTGGATTGTGAAGATGTTCCACTACATCAAACGCGTTATATAAGCTTCTGCTTAGTGATCTAAAAGGGTATGTAGATACACTCTCCCCTCTAGTAGATGGTCACCACCATGGATAGATCTTATGTGCGTGTAGTTTCATGTTTTTATTATTGGTATTGTCCTATGGTGCTCCCTGTGTCAGGCAAGCGTGAGGGATCCCCGTTGTAGGGTGTTGCAATGTGTTCATGATTTGCCTATGGTGGGTTTCTTGAGTGAGAGAAGCATAAACCCGAATAGATGGGTTGTTGCATATGGGAGTAAAGAGGACTTGATACCTTATAATGCTATTGTTGGGTTTTACCTTAATGATCTTTAGTAGTTGCGAATGCTTGCTAGAGTTCCAATCATAAGTGCATATGATCAAAGTAGAGAAAGTATGTTAGCTTACGACTCTCCCTCATATAAAATTGCAATAATGATTACCGGTCTAGTTATCGATTGCCTAGGGACATATAACCTTCTTGTGACGAAAAGATCTCTACTAAGACTAACTTAGTTGTTTCTTTATCTAAGCAGCCCCTTGTTTTTATTTCCATGTTCTTTATTTTCTTGCAAACCTATCCTATCACGCCTACAAAGTACTTCTAGTTTCATACTTGTTCTAGGTAAAGCGAACATTAAGCGTGCGTACAGTTGTATCGGTGGTCGATAGAACTTGAGGGAATATTTGTTCTACCTTTAGCTCGTCGTTGGGTTCGACACTTTTACTTATCGAGAAAGGCTACAATTGATCCCCCTATACTTGTGGGTTATCAAGACCTTTTTCTGGCGCCGTTGCCGGGGACCAATAACATGGGGTGAATATTCTCGTGTGTGCTTGTTAGATTTATCACTAAATAGATTTTATTTGCTTTTTAGCTTGTTTTCTATCTTTAGATATGCGTAGGATACCAAAAAAATAGATGTACTTTCTGCTCCAAAAGTTGTGGAACCACTAGTGGTCCGTACCACTCAAGAATATTACTTGGGTCATCTTCGATCCATTTGTGCTCGTGCTGAAACCCCAACTAGCTTAGTTGAGGGAAAATTATTAAATGAGCATGCTTATTATGTGCGAGACCACTTATCTCAAAAAGGGGAACTTTTATGGCATCATATTAATACTTTGCAATGTTATGCTTGGAATTTATGCGAAATTTATGATTCTACTTGTTGTTCCGAAGACCCTAAAAAACACCTTCCCTATCAATGTGAGTTTAAGGATAATGGAATCGTATCTTCTTATGCCAAGGGTGTTTATAATTATTATGATATTGAGATAATTGAAGAATTTGTTGCTTTTAAGGGTGCCTATAAAATTGCTTCTTTGATTGAAAAGTATGATGCTACTCTTTACAAATCTGAAAGTTTTGTCATACTTAAATGTTGCTATCAAAACTTTGCTTCTAATGCTTATGTTAAGCCATATATTGAGGACTCCTCCGCTGTCCAAGAGGAGACTAATATTTTGCAGGATTCTATGGAAGAAGAAATTGAAGACACTGTGAGCTCATTAGATGAAAAAGATGAGGAGGAGAGCGAAGAACGAAAGGAGGAAGAGCGGATTAGCTACCCGTGCTGACCTTCTAATGAGAGTAACTCTTAAACTCATACATGGTTTAATTTCCCTTCGTGGTTACCGAAGGATGAATGCTATGATAATTTCTATGATCCCTTCCATTCGTTTGAAATATCCCTTTTTGATGAACTTGATGCTTGCTATGCTTGTGGCCATGATGCCAATATGAATGATGCTTATGGAGATGAACTTGCTATAGTTCCTTATGTTAAACGTGAAATTGTTGCTATTGCACCCACACATGATAGTCCTATTATCTTTTTGAATTCTCCCAATTACACTATATTGGGGAAGTTTTCACTTATTAAGGATTATATAGATGTGATGACTTTTACTATTACACATGATGATTTTGATAGATATAATATGCTTATGCTTGCAGCTCCTACTTGCAATTATTACGAGAGAGGAACTACATTTCCGCCTCTCTATGTTTTCAGTATGATAAAGTTGAAAGAAATTGTTTATACTATGCATTGGCCTTAGCTTTGTGTGCATGAATTGTTCTTTGATGACATGCCGATGAATAGGAAGAGAGTTAGACTTTGTTGTTGTGTGATATATGTTACTTTGTGCTCACTACTAAATTGCAAATCATTGTTAATTAAAATTGCCTTTGTTATACCATGGGATCCGGGTGGTGCCATTACTTGAGCACTTTATGCCTAGCTTAATGGCTTTAAAGAAAGCGCTGCCAGGGAGACAATCGAGAAGTTTTAGAGAGTCATTTTATTCTCTTGTGTGCTTTCATATATTTAAAAAACAAACAAAAAAAAGAGGGTAACATAAAACTTTTTCAAAAAGAGAAGTGAAAGTAAGAAGGACGAGCACCGTTGAAGTGGGGGAGCTCCTTGAACTTTAATCAAGACCATCAAAACTTTGTGAATCTTAATTACAGAAACTTTTCAACAAAATTAATTATCCCTTGTATAAATCCATTGTATTATAAAAATAATGTGCCAAGATTTGCCTTTAGGATGATTAGATTGCTTATTTGGTGTGTGCAGTGCAAAAACAAAAACTTTGGTTGTAGTGCGTGAATTTAAATTTTTTTACTAGAATGTCAAAAGTTTATGAAATTATTACACAATACTTCTATGAAAAGTTTTTATTTCTTACTAATTTTTCAGAATTTTTAGAGTTAGAGAAGTATGGTTAACTTACAGATTACTACAGATTGTCCTGTTTTTGACAGATTCTGTTTTTTGATGCATTGTTTTGCTCATTTTGATGAAACTATCGATTGTATCGGTGGTATAAGCCATAGAAAAGTTATATTACAGCAGATACTATGCAGAAACAAAATATGAATTGGTTGTCAACAGTACTTAAAGTTGTATTTTGCTTCATTTTTACTAACGGATCTCACGAGGGTTTTGTTAAGTTTTGTGTGATTGAAGTTTTCAAGTTTTGTGCGAGATCAAGATGGATGAAGAAATAAGGAGTAGAAAGAGACTAAGCTTGGGAATCCCCGAGGCACCCCAAGGTAATATTCAAGGACTCCCAAGCAACTAAGCTTGGGGATGCCCCGGAAGGCACCACCTCTTTCTTCTAATAACCATCGGTAATTTTACTTGGAGCTATATTTTTATTCGTCACATGATATGCGTAAATCTTGGAGCGTCGCGTGATTTATTTATTTTTCTTTTAGTAGTGCACCATGCTGGTATGAGGAATTACTTGGTTGATTTATTGAAGGCTCTTTGCACCTCACTTATATCTTTTGAGTACGACTTTATACAATGCTTCATGTGTTTCACTTATATCACTTGAAGTTTGGATTGCTTGTTTCTCTACACATAGAAAACCTCCATTTGTAGAATGCTCTTTTGCTTCACTTATGTTTGTTATAGCGTGGGCATATATTTTGTAGAAATAATTAAACTCTCATGCTTCACTTATATCTATTTAGGGAGTTAACAGGAGTTGGTCATTCACATGGTTAGTCATAAAACCCTACAAAAAACTTGTAGATCACTAAATATGATATGTTTGATTCCTTGCAATAGTTTTATGATATAAAGATGGTGATATTAGAGTCATGCTAGTGAGTAATTGTGGATTGGTAGAAATATTTGTGTTAAAGTTTGTAATTCTCGTAGCATGCACGTATGGTGAACCGTTATGTGAAGAAGTTGGAGCATGATTTATTTATTGATTGTCATCCTTTATGTGGAGGTCGGGATCGCGTGATGGTTAATTCGTACCAACCCTTCCCCTAGGAGCATGCGTGTAGTACCCTTTTTCGATGACTAATAAATTTTTGCAATAAGTATGTGAGTTCTTGATGACCAATGTTGAGTCCATGGATTATACGCACTATCATCCTTCCACCATTGCTAGCCTCTCTAGTACCGCGCAACTTTCACCGGTGCAATACACTCACCATATATCCTTCCTAAAAACAGCCACCATACGTACCTATTATGGCATTTCAATAGCCATTCTGAGATATATTGCCATGCAACTTCCACCATTTAGTTTATTATGACAGGCACCACCATTGTCATATTGCTTTGCATCATCGTAAGATAGCTAGCATGACGTTTTCATGGCTTGTCCGTTTTTTATGTCATTGCTATGCTAGATCATTGCACATCCCGGTACACCACCCAAAGCATTCATATAGAGTCATATTTTGTTCTAGTATCGAGTTGTAATTCTTGAGTTGTAAGTAAATAGAAGTGTGATGGTCATCATTATTAGAGCATTGTCCCATGTGAGGAAAGGATGATGGAAGCTATGATTCCCTCACAAGTTGGGATGAGTCTCCGGACTTTATGAAAAATAAAAGAGGCCAAAGAAGCCCAAATAAAAAAAGGCCAAAGAAACCCGCCAAAAAACAAAAAAACAAAAAAATAAAAAAATAAAAAAGGGAGAAAAGAGAGAAGGGGCAATGCTACTATCCTTTTCCACACTTGTGCTTCACACTAACACCATGTTTTTCATATAGAGAGTCTCCTATGGTGTCACTTTCATATACTATTGGGAATTTTTCTTTATAGAACTTGGCTTGCATATTCAAGTGATGGGCTTGCTCAAATTGCCCTAGGTCTCCGTGATCAAGCAAGTTGGATGCACACCCACTTAGTTTCTTTTGAGCTTTCATACACTTATAGCTCTAGTGCATCCGTTGCATGGCAGTCCCTACTCCCTCACATTCATATCTGTTGATGGTCATCTCCATAGCCCGTTGATACGCCTAGTTGATGTGAGACTATCTTCTTCTTTTTTTCTTGTCCACAACCACCATATTCTATTCCACCTATAGTGTTATATCCATGGCTCACGCTCATGTATTGCATGAAAGTTGAAAATGTTTAAGAATGCTAAAGTATGAAACAATTGCTTGGATAAAACTGAGGTTGTGCATAATTTAATACTTTGTCTGATGAAGATGGAGCATAGCGAGACTATATGATTTTGTAGGGATAACTTTCTTTTAGCCATGATATTTTGAGAAGACATAATTGCTTTTTAGTATTCTTGAAGTATAATTGTCTTAATGTCAAATGATAGACTATTGCTTTGAATCACTCGTGTCTTAATATTCATGCCATGATTAGATTATATGATCAATATTATGCTAGGTAGCATTCCACATCAAAAATTATCTTTTTTATCATTTACCTACTAGAGGACGAGCAGGAATTAAGCTTAGGGATGCTGATACGTCTCTGTCGTATCTATAATATTTGATTGTTTCATGCCAATATTCTACAGCTTTCATATATTTTTGGCAAGTTTTTATACTATTTTTGGGACTAACATATTGATCAAGTGCCCAGTGTTAGTTCCTGTTTGTTGCATGTTTTTTGTTTCGCAGAAAATCCATATCAAACAAAGTCCAAATGGGTTAAAAACGTACGGAGATTTTTTTGGAATATTTGTGAATTTTGAGAAGTGGAATCAACATAAGGCGGTGCCCGAGGAGGCCACAAGCCATAGGGGCGTGGCGTGGGGGGTAGGTTGCGTCGGGCAGGCTTGTGGCCACCCCGTAAGGCGGTTGGTACCCTTCTTTCACTGCAAGAAAACTAATTTCCACATAAAAATCGTGTTACAATTTCATCCCACTCGGAGTTATGGATCTCCGGGACTATAAGAAACGGTGAAAGGCCAGAATCATAAAAATGCAGAAATAGAAAGAAACAGAGAGAGAGATCCAATCTCGGAGGGTCTCTTGCCCCTCCGCCGCCATGGAGGCCAAGTACCAGAGGGGAAACACTCCTCCGATCTAGGGGGAGGCCAAGGAACAAGAAGAAGGAGGGGGGATCTCTCCTGGCGGCACCAGAATGCCGTCGGGGCCATCATCGTGACGACGATCTACACCAACAACTTTGCTGCCATCATCACCAACTCTTTCCCCTCTATGCAGCGGTTCAACACCTCTTCTCACCGATGTAATCTCTACTTAAACATGGTTCTCAATGCTATATATTATTTCCCAATGATGTATGGCTATCCTATGATGTTTGAGTAGATCCGTTTTGTCCTATGGGTTGATTGATGATCACGATTGGTTTGAGTTGCTTGTTTTATTAATGGTGCTGTCCTATGGTGCTCTCCGTGTCGCGCAAGCGTGACGGATCCCCGCTGTAGGAAATGTGTTCATGATTTGCCTATAGTGGGTTGCTTGAGTGATAGAAGCATAAACCCGAGTAGGTATGTTGTTGCATATGAGAGTAAAGAGGACTTGATACCTTATAATGCTATCGTTGGGTTTTACCTTAATGATCTTTAGTAGTTGCGGATGCTTTCTAGAATTCCAATCATAAGTGCATATGATCCAAGTAGAGAAAGTATGTTATCTTATGCCTCTCCCTCATATAAAATTGCAATAATGATTACCGGTGTAGTTATCTATTGTCTAGGGACAAATAACCTTCTTGTGAAGAAAAGATCTCTACTAAGACTAACTTAGTTGTTTCTTTATCTAAGCAGCCCCTAGTTTTTATTTTCGTGTTCTTTATTTTCTTGCAAACCTATCCTATCATCCCTACAAAGTACTTCTAGTTTCATACTTTTTCAAGGTAAAGCGAACGTTAAGCGTGCGTAGAGTTGTATCGGTGGTCGATAGAACTTGAGGGAATATTTGTTCTACCTTTAGCTCCTCGTTAGGTTAGACACTCTTACTTATTGAGAAAGGCTACAATGATCCCCTATAATTGTGTCTTATCAGTAAATCTCAGGAAATACCTATGAACAATTCACTCGTTATTGAACCATTTGATGTGTGGTGTTTTGACTTTATGGGACCTTTTCCTTCCTCTAATGGGTATACTCATATTTTGGTTGCCGTTCATTACGTTACTAAGTGGGTACAAGATATTCCAACTAGTAGTGTTGATCGTAACACTTCTATTAATATTCTTAAGGACATTATCTTTTCGAGGTTTGGAGTTCCTAGATATTTAATGACTAATGGTGGTTCACATTTTATTCAAGGTGCTTTCCGTAAAATTTTAGCTAAATATAATGTTAACCATAGAATTGCATCACCTTATCATCCCCAGTCTAGTGGTCAAGTTAAATTGAGGAATCGTGAAATAAAATTAATCTTGTAGAAGACCGTCAATAGGACTAGAAAGAATTGGTCTAAGAAACTTGATGATGTTTCATGGGCTCATAGAACTTCTTATAAGAATCCCATGGGGATGTCCGCATACAAAATGGTCTATGAAAAAGCTTTTAATTTACCTCTTGAGTTAGAATATAAAAATTATTGGGCAATTAAAGAACTTCATTATTATTTTAAACTTCCCGGTGAAAAGAGGTTATTTGATATTAGCTCACTAGATGAATGGAGGACACAAGCTGTTGAAAATGCCAAGTTATTTAAAGAAAAGGTTAAAACATGGCATCACAAGAGAATTCAAAAACTGAGAATTCAATGTAGGAGACCCAGTGCTTTTGTACAATTCTCATTTTATATTTTTTGCAGGGAAAGTCCTATGCAAATGGGAAGGACCATATGTTGTCTAGGAGGTTTATCGCTATGGTGATATAAAAATTAATAACTTCGAAGGTAAAATCACGAGAGTGGTGAAAGGACAAAGAATCAAGCATTCTATTCCAGGTACACCCATTAATGAGGAAACTAATGTCATCCAAGTCATAATACCAGAGGAGCACATAAAGGAAGTCTTCGGGAAAACTCTAGAAACCTGAAAAAGAGGTAGGTACATGGTACGTTAAGTAAACCGACTCCAAAAATTCCAGGAAAACAATTTCTGTGGTTTTGGTATTTTAGGAAAATATAAAAATAAAAATGAGTCTAGGGGACCCACGAGGGAGTCACAAGCCAACAAGGTGTGACCCCCTAGGTCGCGCCTTAATGGCTTGTGGGGCCTCATGTGCGTCCTGGACTCCGAGTTCTTCCCGAGCACATATTCTGACCTAGAAAAAATCATTATATATACCCCCGTGTGTTTTGACCACCGCATCGCGAGTTTCTCCTCTATTCTTGTTTTGAGATATTTTTCTGGCAGACCTGAGAATATATCATCTCAAGATTCAGATGGACATACCTATATCTCTCACTATATTGCAGACCTAAAGATCTTTGGGGATATTATCCCTACCTTTGGTCCATGGATGAGGTGGAGGACAATGATAGGGACGAAACAAAGGATGCCAACTCAGATGAACATGAAGTTCCACTACCTTAGCCTGAAGATGTACATGTGGAATTCAAGAGGTTAAGACTCCCAAGCAGGGTAAATAAATCTAAGGACCAGTTTATCCCGTCACATTTTCTGCAGGAAAGAAAGATGAAATTATGCAAAAAGTTATTGAAGCTTGAGGAAGAAAATGATGGCTTGAGGGAGGAGAATTTTCTCCTCCGACGTAAGCTGGAGAAGAAGAATGCTACTAGATCACCACCACCATCACCTAAGGAGGACCATGGGCATGGGCACCATCCTTGGCTTGTCTCAAGCTTGGGGGAGGTATCCCAGTATCGTATCACCCTAACTTCCATCATTACTATCTATCTTAGTTCGATCCTTAGTTGTTTCATGATTTAGAGAAATAAATTTTAATTAGCTTTGCTTATAACTTTTGCTTTGAGTTCCATCTATCCTTGTAATCGAGTATGTGAGCTATATAATAAATATTAGTTGAGTTTTTGTGCTTTACTTGTGTGCACCCATCATCATAGGAGGCAATAAAAAGAAATATAAAGATCATATGCTCATTTCGTGAGAAGTAATGACTTCACACAAAAAGGGAATAGGGATAAAAGTTGTTGATAGTAAACAAGCATTGTATTAGTCATTCATGCAATCTAAGAATGATTATGATAGAGGAGAGGAGACTCACATATAGATACACTATCTTGGACATCTTTTATGATTATGAGCCTTCACCAAATATTATATAATGATCAAGTGTTGAGGTTGGACATGGAAGACAACATAATGATCATGGTAGTTTATATTCAAATAGAAGTTATATGGTCTTGGATCCTTTAACATGAGATGCTTGCTTTAGATACTTTGCTAGCCAAAAAATTCCACACAAAGTAGAGATACTACTTGTGCATCCATAACCCTGAAACCCAGTTTCCTGCCATGAGAGTCCACCATACCTCCCTATGGATTGGGTAAGATCCATCAAGTAAGTTGTCATCGGTCCATCAAGCAATAAAAATTGCTCCGAAATAAGTATGATCTTTTATGGCAAGGGAAAATAAGCTTTGATGACCTTGTGATGGCAAAGAAATAAAAGTGACAGAGTGCATAACAAAGTTTGCTACCATAAGGGGCAATATAAAGTGACGTTCCTTTGCATTAAGAGTTTGCACATCCAACAATTTAAAAGCGCATGACAACCTCTGCTTCCCTCTGTGAAGGGCCTATCTTTTATCTTCAAGAGTTCAATCGTGTGCTTGAGTCAATAAAGATTATTCATGTTCCTACCTATTAACTTTATAGTGGAAAGCATCATGTGTTGAGAAAAGATTCAGATTTATATATCCAAGTGGATGTAGATGATCATGATTTATTATTGTTGACATTATCCTTGAGGTAAATGAGTTGGGTGGAAAATCATTTAAGCCCCTATCTTCCTATGTGTCCTATGGAAACATGAGCTCCAAAAATACGTCTTTAGTGTGAGAAATCATAGCAGATTAAATGATAGTTGAATATGTGAACTTGCTAATAAGAAAGCTCTTACATAGACTCTCCTCTAAAATATGATGAATTATGATTGTCCCAATGACTGAGAACATAGTTTGTTGACTGTCAATAAGGTTTATGCTTCATACTCCAATAACTGTGAATGTATTGTTACTTGTTTATAAGAAGATATATGATAAAATAGTTGCTGCTATGCTAATATTCATGATGCTCTCATGTTCGTACTCTATTTTTAACGAAAACTCTCTCACAAATCTTGTGGTTATTGTTTTCGAGCTTGGCCTTCGCTTGAGGACAAGCATGGTCTATGCTAGGGGGAGCTAATACGTCCATTTTGCACCATGAATTAGTATTGATATTTGTGTTAATATTATCCATTATCCCTTATTATCATACAATTCTTATGTTCTCTCTGAATATGCAAGGTACATCACTGAGAGGGAACCACCTGGAAATTGGAATTCTGGAACGGGAAACCAAGAAAAAGGCAGAAAAATGAACTTGCTCCAAATGACCTGAAACTTTATGGAGATTTTTATGGAATATTTAAGAATTTCCTGGCCATATACCATAGAGGGCTACTTGGTGGCCACAAGCCAACATGGCGCGACCGACCAAGCCGCGCCCTAATGGCTTGTGGGGCCCCTACAGGTCTCCCGACACCTCTCTTCTCCTATATGATGTGTTTTACCCTAGAAAAAATCATAAGTTATCTTTCGGGACGAAGCACCACCGGCTCGAGGTGGAAACCTGGGGAGAGGCCCTTTTTCTCTTCGGAAGAGAGATTCTGCCGGGGAAACTTCCCTCCGGGAGGGGGAAATTAAAGCCGTCGTCATCACCAACGCTTCCTCCTTCATGGGTGGACCAATGTTCATCAAAACCTTCACCAGCACAATCTCATCTCCAACCCTAGTTCATCTCTTGTATTCAATCTCTATCTCAAAACCTCATATTGGTACATGTGGGTCACTAGTTGCGTTGATTACATCGTGTAGTTGATGCTTGTTGGATTACTTGGTGGAAGGTATTATGTTCAGACCCTTAATTATTATTATTACACCTGTGATATTGAACAAGTTGATGAGGTGTGAGTAGTAACTATTGTTCTCAAGGACATGGGAGAAGTCTTGTTATAAGTAATCTTATGAAGTTTGTATTCATTCGATATTTTGATGATATGTATGTTGTTACTTCTCTTAGTGGTGTCATGTGTGTCGATGCCAAAACCGGTTGATCTCGAGTAGGGGGTCCAAACTATGGATCGAGGGTTGATGGGTAACAAGAGATGAAGAAGACAATGTTCCTAGGTTCGGGCCCTCTTGATGGAGGTAAAACCCTACGTCCTGCTCTTGTTGTTATTGATGGAGTAGTACAGAGTACATTGTTGATATACTGCGAGATCGGATGTTGTGGTCTAAATCCTAATCATAATGAGATTAATCCCCCCTAGGAACCAGAGCCCCTGGCTTATATAGATACCAGTGGTACCGGGGTTACACAAGGTCGGTTACCATAGAGAAGGAATATGTTGATTACTATGTCGCCTTGGATTGTACGCCAAGTCTTCAGAAGAGTCCATCTGGAGTCCGATAATTCCATCGATAGTTGAACAACCCCGAGAGTTCGGCCCATGAGAATAGGTAGACGTCCCAAAGACCCCATAGTCCCGGACTCACTCAATAGCCCCCGAACTAGCCTCCAACGCCGTAGTTTAGGTTCACCACCTTCTCGTTTCTCCGGTTTTCGGCTTGCAAGGCGAGTTCCACATTATATTCGGTTGATCCTCTTTCGCATTGTTCCTTCATTTGCGACTGATGAAACATCGAAGGGCCCATAAAGAATAAATATTTTCTTTTTATGGAGTTAACCACCTCCTCGATTCCCCCATGCCAATGGAAATGACTGGTTCCTTCCCAATGGAAAGAAGTTACGCATCATATAACCTAATCGTGCCCCTCAACAATGTTGCCATCCCTTCCAACGCGTCTAGAAGAACACAAGGGAAACAAAGATATGGCGACTGCCCCAGGCTCCTCATTTTACCCTCATGGCTCTCTCCTAGGATATTGGGCCACTTGTTCAGCCTCATGCCTTCGTCTATGCAAGCTTGAGGTGCAAGTGTATTTTGCTGACTCAGATCTGGGACCTTCCTGCCCCGGACTGACCTCCCCAATGGCGAGGCCTTTGTAGAGAGATTTGCTACACCCAATACGTAGGAGACTTTATGCTTCATTCTCTTCCTCTTACGAGGCCTGGGAATCCCTATTCACCCCATTCCATGGGGCTTGTTGGAGTATTATGGGATCCAACTTCATCACCTTACCCCTAGATCCATTGTCCATGTCGTGAGGTTTGTCGCTCTTGACAAGATGTTCATGGGTTGCGAAGCCCATTTTGAATTGAGGAAGAATTTTTTTTGCCTCGTCCCCTGAACTGGGGGCAGGAGTATTTATGAAGTTGGAGGAGCCGAATTATGGTGCATAGCTAGGACTGGATATCCGGTAGGTACCCCGAGGGCAGCTCCGAAAGAGTAGACCTGAGAATGGTTCTACATTGAAGACGTGCCTTTGTTTGACCCCATCCAAAGGGGTCTTCCCAAATTCTCGACCGCTCCTCTTAAGAAGCGGTTCAACTGGCTTCCGAGAAGCTCGTATAAAGAAGATGGCCCGGAGGTGAGACACTTGGTTGCCAAGGTAAAGTTGTTGACACACTACCGGCTTACTATGATTGATGTAATGGCCAAGGCCATAAGGTAGTGTGTTGAACCTCTCCAACAAATGGGAAGGTCTGGTGGATCCAACGGCATTGGCTATCGTACTGGTCGATCTTTATAAAGGAGAAACAGAAGATTTTAGTAGTTAGAACACCAAGGAGGGCTACTTGAACCACAACGCCATCGAATGGGTTAGTATAATTGAATACCCCTAATTCGGATTCTTATAGAAACTCTGGTCTAACTAAATCCCTGAAATTTTGTTCAAACAGAAATGGAGGCGTGCGCTAGAAAAAATCAGCTCCCCTCCTCCTTAGCCGGAGAATTATGCCACGGACAACGACCTTGGATTCCATGATGACCCGGATACGTCGATCATCTTTGCAAATGGGTCCTTTAATGAGATAAGTATATATGACACCGAGGTCACCCTCATTGCCGACTATCCAAAGATACCTCCTTTGTTGAACAAGGAGAAAAAGAAGAAATCATCTTCCCTAAAAGGTTGCTCGACTGTCACAATGGCCCCTCCTGCTACAACGGGTCGTCGTTCCACGCGTCGGACACCTATTACTATAGGGTCCGCCGACCCTGCGCCGAATACTGACTGATTCTCTAAATGTGGAGCCTCTACTAGGACTGCTCCAACTGCTCCCCCTCCAAGAGGTATCAATTTTAAAATAAGCATTGTTTTTCCAATAAACGAGAAGTATTTACACCCATTGCTGCATTGGACAGGACCTGAACACAACCGGCCCCCTCGATGGCGGTGGGTAACACGGAAGTTCCTATTGTAGGTCAGTCCATCGAGGATTATGACGATGCTTTGGTTACCAACTCCGAAGTGGAGAGTGTAATGAACCATCGTCGGCAGAAAGAATCCTTGCACCATCCCAAATTTACCGAACACGAGTTTAATGCCTTGAATTCGGTTGATGTGCACCAGCAAGCCTCCCGAGAAGGACTTGAAGGAGTAGCCATCTATATGTCAATAAGCCTTAAAGTACGTATTCAATTTTTTTCATTGCGTACAAATTCCCAGCCACTAGCCCTCGTTCCTCGATTGGGCAACATGGGCGATCTGGGGGTCTAACCCTAACTGTCGACATGCTATTTAGGCTGCGAGGGACAAAAATAAGGAGTTGTCCTAGGAGATTGGGACGTATCAAACACAACTCGAGTCTGTTAAAGACGAATTAGAACAAGTGAAGAGTTTCACAAGACAAGCACATGGTAACAATTTCTGTTTTGAACTCATATGCATAGTTGTCCTATTGTCCTTTTTAAATGAAAGTATATTGTGTAGAAGCTGAATCTATATGTCAACTACAAAAAGATCTGGAAACAGCCAAGGAATCACAAAGATACGTCGAATCTTAGAATGAGGCCAGCTTCAACTCGTTATTCCGGAGTGTAAATGAGAATAAAAAGCTTAATGCGGAAAACACGGACATCTAAGCCAAATTGAGAGTTTAAAGACTCAACAGGGAAAAATCACCAAAGAATATGAAAGATTGAAAGGAGGAATATTCGGTAAGTAATATACCAAATTTTTTAAATATACGAATATGAGTTCTGATATTAATCGAAGATTCCATTCCTTCAGTATATCAGTCCTAAACTAGGCGTCCTGAGGAACAAGCCAATTCGTTTCGTGGTGACCTTCTACAGGAATTGTCCATAAGTTATGAGTGTGGTCGAAAAGCGATGAGGAGCATGCTAAAGTCATTATGGCCGGCCGGGAAGCCCCCGAAAAGTATGTCGGAACTGGCCGAGTGCTTTAAAGGAGCTCGAAGCCGATATGAATTGTGCAAGACATCGGCGTCCTAGGAAGGTGCTCGAGAGGCATGGGCTATGGTGAAGACGAGGTTTATGAAGGTCAATCTTGAAGAGCTGACACGAGTCGGGCTGATGGGACCCGATGGTCATGAGGTGCCTCTTCACCTAGTTTATGACCAACTAATGCCTGCCACACGCTTGTTGCAACAAGATTGCTGCCTCGATGCAATAATCGATAACTTAGATCAGCAGCCTCATGCGTGATTTGATGTAACCGAGTATATTTATTAATTTGTTCTCCATCCAATGTGTTAATACTATCTTAATCGACCATCAGGAAATGTTTTGTACTATGTAACATGTGAAATAGGTAAACAGTTCGGCGAACCAAGCAATCCGCCCATGTGGTGTTAACAGGTAGATAATTATCGAGGAGCAATTTTATATTACTTTTTACTTAGTAATAAACACCTTCCCAAGTAAATAGTTCCTTTATAGGTTCCTTTCTCGGGGTTTTGTGAGCATCCGTTGTGTACGAAGGTAGTGTATACTTGGGAAATTTAACCCTTGGTGTTAACCACCTAATTATTATTTTCTTCCTTTGAGAGACCAATTTGTCATTAATAAGTAATAACCCTAGCTTCCGGCTTCACCCGTCTGAGGTACGCATCTGGATTACCCGGACGTAACAATCCTAAGGTGCTCCCTTTATCCTCTAGTCGAACAATCGAGAACGTAGATGATAAACACAGGATCCAGGCAGCCAGCTTGGCAAAATTTTTGGTCAAATATAGTGTATATTGAGGTTTTAAGTAGAGGAAGGACAAATGCATTATAAAAATGATGCACAAACATATTATTATCGACTTTACAAAGCCCCCAGTTGTCTACAGAAATTACATATTTCACGGACATAGTTCGGTTAATCTGAACATGAACTAGGATACGTTAATCCCCTTGACAGAGAAAAAAGGATACAATAAAAATTGAAAAAATATAACAAGGAAATGAATAAGCGTAACTATATCAGCTTAGCTGTAGAAACGCCGAAGATGAGCCCCGTTCCATGGGTTTGTTTCAAGACGATTGTCCGACGCGTTGCACACACGATATGCCCCTCTGGTAAGTATGTCATCAATGATGAAGGGGCCCTCCTGTTTGAGTGCAAGTTTATTCTTTTTCTTCTCATAGAGGTGCAACACAAGCTTGCCCACATTGTTAGTCTTTGCGTGAACTTCCCTCCTCTGATTGCATCGAGTCTGCTATTGATGGAAGGTGGATCGTGACAGAGCTATGTCGTGCTCTTCTTTTAGTGCGTCCAAGTCATCCCGCGGATCTAAGTCAGCCTCTTTGTCCTTGTACATGCGCACTCTGGGTGTGTCGTGGATATTGTTAGAGGGGAGGACTGCTTCCAACCTGTACACCTTAAAGAACAGTGTGTAATCCGTGGACCAATTCCGAATTGTACGCAAGCACCACAACACGGAGTCGAGCTCCTCTACCCAATGGCAATTATATTCTTTGAGAGATCGGACAAGATGAAGTTTGATTCCGCTCATGATGAGACCGTTATCCCGTTCGACATGTCCATTTGTTTGTGGGTGGTAGACAGAGGCGTAGTCGAGCTTAATGCCCAAGTTCGTGCACCAGTCCTTAACCTCCCGGGTTGTAAAATTAGACCTATTATCCTTGATTATACTGTGGAGAACACCATTACGGTGAACCACATATAATATAAACTCGATGACCGGTCCGGACTTGGCAGAAGTTACTGGTTTAGCTTTGATCCACTTAGTGAATTTATCAAGTATGACCAGAAATTATTTCTTTTTCTTGGATCCTCCTTTTAGAGGTCGAACCATGTTTAGCCCCCAGACCGTGAACGACCAAGTAATTGGTATTGTCTGAAGAGTTGTTGCAGGCATGTGGCTCTGATTTGCGAAGAGTTGACATGCAACGCAATGCTGGACAAGTGAGTGAGCGCCCGTCGAGCTGTTGGTCAAAACAAGCCAGCTCAGAATACTTTCCCTACCAGAGCTCTAGCTACTGCGTGATCGTTGCCCATACATGCATGTATTTCAGGCAGGAGTTGTTTACCTTCTACTTCGGATATGTATCTATGGAGGACACCAGTAGTCCTTTTTCTGTATAGTCCCCCTTCGTGAGCTTTGTAAGACTTGAACTGTCGAATGATTCGTCTTGCTTCTGTTTGGTCATCGGGGAGTTCCTGGTGATGGAGATAAGCCAGAAAAGGTTCGGTCCATGGAGCGATTACAACCATAATCTCGTGAGCTAACAGTGTTTCCTCTAATGCAGATCTACCGATGATTTGATCATGTGGGTCAACTATAAAAGTAGTTTTCTCCTTTTTGTGGCTTCAATATCCTCATGCTCGTCCTGGCATACCACGGAAGCTTTAAATAGTCGTTCCAAGAAGGTATTCTTGGTGACAGTGTCATGCTAGGCACCCATGTGGACGGGGACATTGGCGGCCTGGTTATTGTCTCTAGAGAAATGGTGGAACTCCATGCCTTCGAGTCGAGCTGATATTTTGAGGACATCGTTCCTATAAGCTGCCATCTTCAGTTTTCGGCATCAAATTCGCCATTGTTGTGAGAGATAGCGAGGTTCGAGTCCCCTGGCACCTCCATCCTTTGTATGCCCATCGAAGTTGCCATCCTTCAGCCATGTACTAGAGCTTCGTATTCGGCCTCGTTATTAGAATCAGTATACATATTTTGTAACACGTACCAAATATTGTCGTTGGTGGGGGATGTAAGTGTGACACTAGCCCCAAGGCGAGAAAGCGTCTTGGAGCCCTCAAAGTACATCGTCCAATGGGAATATGTACTATACTCTTTAGGGAGGCCGGCTTCCATACATTCGGCTAGAACGTCAGCCAACACCCGAGATTTAATAGCTCGGCGTGGCTTGTACATGATTTAAAAGGGTAATAGTTCTATGTCCCATTTAGCTATGCGTCTGGTGGCATCCTTGTTGTTGATTATGTCATTCAAGGGCGCCTTAGATGCTACCATTACCGAACACTATTGAAAGTAGTGTTGGAGCTTGCGAGATGCCATGTAGACTATATAGGCTATCTTTTGGTAGTGGGCACGGGGTGAGGACTTCAGACACATAATAAACTGGTTTTTGTACCCGTAATTTGTGGTCTGCAGCCTCTTGTTCAACCACAAGTACTGCAATCACAACCTTATTTGTGGCCGATACATATAATAGCATTGGTCCCCATGTTCTGGGTGCCGTTAGTATTGGGTTGCTAGCGAGCAATGTTTTAATTTCTTCCACAGTTGTTGTTGCCTCTTCGGTCCATTAGAAAGTTTTGGTTCGCTTGAGCAGACGATGGAGCGGTAGTGCCTTTTCGCCGAGAAGGGAGATACAACGGCTTAACACCGCCACACAACCTGCTAGTTTCTAAACATGTTTGAGCTTCGTCGAGATCGCCAATTTGGATAGAGCTCAGATTTTTGGTGGACTGGTCCTTATTCCCCTATGGGAAACAATGAAACCGTGCAGTTTACCTGCAGGGACACTGAAGACACACTTCTCTGGGTTGAGTCGTATTTCATATTGTCGGAGATTGTTGAAGGTTTGTCAGAGGTTGTCCACTAGCTGGTTAACGTGTTTGGTCTTGATGACCACTCATCCACGTATGCCTCGACTGTCTTGCCAATATTTTTCTCTAGGCATGTTTGAATCATGCGTTGATACGTGGCGCCTGCATTTTTTAACTCAAAGGGTATTGTGTTAAAGCAGAATGACCCGTAGGGGGTGATGAAAGCGATTGCGACTTGATCAGATTCCTTCATCTTTATTTGTTGTTATCTAGAGTAAGAGTCGAGGAAACATAGTGAGTCGTGTCCCGCGGTGGCATCAATGATTTGGTCTATGCGAGGAAAAGAAATGGATCCATAGGGCATGCTTTTTTGAGGTCTTTTAAATCGATGCATAATCTCCAGGATTTGTCCTTTCTGGGACCATTACCAGATTTTCCAACCACTCGGGGTGTTTGATGTCCCCAATGAATCTGTCTTAGGGCAACTTTGCTAGTTCGATGCCCATGGCTTGACGCTTGGGTTCGAAGAAATGACATAGCATTTGTCTGATGGGTTTGTAGCCGTCTATTATGTTAAAGATGTGCTCGGCCGGTCTCCATGGGATTCCTGGCATGTCAGAAGGGTGCCAGCTGCCAGGCGAATATATCCTAATTTTCTCGCAAGAATGCACGTAATGCTTCATCGATCGCGGAGTCAAGTTGTGCTCCCATGGACGCTATTTTAGCGGGGTCCGTCGGGTGCAGTTGGAACTTGATTATTTCATTGGAAGGCTTGAAGGATGTGGACTTGGGTCTCTTGCTAATATTCACATCATCCCTATCGACTACCGATCTTAGTTCGTTGAGTTCTTCAACCACAAGGGCCTAGGAAAGTGCCTCGACGGCGAGCTCACAGTTTTATTTTCATCCCGCAGGGCCATAACCATATCGCTTATGAGGGTGATGACACCATTGGGTCTGGACATTTTGAGTTTCATATACCCATAATGGTGTACGAACTAGAATCTGGTGAAGGCCTCCTGTCCGGGAAGGGCGTGATAGCCACTTTTGAAGGGTACGATATGAAAGGTGAGCTCTTTGGACCTATAATTCTCATAGGTGCCGAATACTCCATCGAGGGAGACCCGGCGTGTGCATTGGGTTTCCCTTCCAGGGATGATTCTTCGAAAGGTTGTGTTGTTGCAGTCAATGCGGGACCTATCGAACTACATTTTATCCAAGGTATCCTCATAAATGAGGTTTAAGACAATGCCGCCATCCATTAGCACTTTAGACATTTTGAAACAATCTATACTGGGATTAAGGACTAATGCGGCGGGTGTTTGGTTAGAACATATTCCAGACTGGTCTTCCTCCGTAAACGTAATGGGTGTCTCGTTCATGGATGTGCCGTTGCCACCATGAATACTTGGTCGGTTTCTCGGAGAGCCCCTTTCCTTTGATTATTTAAGGAGAAAGTCTTGTAAATTGTGAGTATGTCAACACTGTTATGGGGAAGTTTGAGTGAACACCTTTGCGGTGGTTGGGCCTCGAGGATAGCCTCTCCACTTTTTGCTACCTTCCTGATGACCCAACATGATCGAAGCATGTGGGTTGAGACAGTGTGAGGCAATGGGAAATGTATGGGACATGGGTTGTCTAACAGCCTGTCTAGTATGGTTTGAGATCCATCAAGTGACTTGTTCTTTTATGAAGGCCCACATTTAACAAGTTGTTGTTGGAGTATGCGCTTCCTCCGAGATTCTGTGGGTTGCTCGGCGTGGATTGGTTCCACCTGCAGTTCCTGAGACTACCAGGTACTTTCCATGGCGCAGTGTTTATGTATCAAAGCCAAAAGCTCAATGAGGCTTTGGATGCGAAGACGTGCGAGGGCATTCAAGATTCCTTTCTCGTGGCAGTTAGTCTAGAATATGTTTATAATATCCTCGAAGTTGTAATCCGATATTCAGTTTATGTTTAGCAGGAATCTATCCCAGAAGTGTTGGACTGATTCTCCTCGCGCTTGCCAAACATGGTGTAGGTCCCGTATGCTAGGCCTTTCTGTGATACTCAGATGATTCCTAGGCTGGGAGGTGGGTGGGCAAAATTTTGGTGTTTTGAAAAAACACGTGCTCCTCGTAAAACTAATTGTATCCAATACCATTAGGGAGTTTAGAGCGTCGGGTTTGGAGCCTGTATGACCGGCCTAACATGACAGCTCGAGGCCCGAATTGAATTCGTGGCGTCACTTGATCATCGGAGAATCCAGGTTACCGGATATCGAGACGAAGATGGTTCTGAGTTCGGGTGGTTGGGAGGGCGAGCCCCTCGTTGGTTCTTCAATAATGGTGATCAGGTGAGTAATAGGGGGACATATATTTTCGTATTATCGGGTCTGGTCAGATTTGGTTGTAGACCGATGGTTGATCTTGGGATACTCCCATGGCTTGGACTCAGCCAAGCAGCTCATGTAATTCCTTAATATTCACGACGTCCGTAAGTCCGATGCCTACGGAATCAACCGGAGGTGTTGCCACCTTTGGAGTATTCGAAGCTGTGCCCGAACTGTGTTTACCTGCTGGTGATTCGCACAGTGCGTCTAGTTCAGGATTCGAGACCGGACCATGATAAGGAGCCGTGTCAAGGATGAGATCCAGCCCTTCTGATGATGGTGCATTGCGAGTGAGGGGTGTTGTCAAAATAAGGTCTCCCGAGGAATCGGCAATGAAATCTAAGTTCCTGAATCAAGTCTCTTGATTGGGAGCGATACTTCCGACCCGGTCTAAGTGACTGGTGGGATCGGCATGCAACACCATGAGGCCGAACGCGAAAATCTGCCGAGGGACAAAGATGTCCTGATTGCAGGTTTCGTCGTTAATAATGAGGCTAGCCATCGATCCTTCTTGCGATCCTACAATGGAGGTCTCAATGAAATCACCAACGTCGGTGTCAAAACCGGCTGATCTCGAGTAGGGGGTCCGAACTGTGGATCTAGGGTCGATGGGTAACAAGAGACGAAGAAGACGGTATTTTACCCAGTTTCGAGCCCTCTTCATGGACGTAAAACCCTATGTCCTGCTCTTGTTTTTATTGATGTAGTACAAAGTACATAGTTGATTTACTACGAAATCAGATGTTGTGGTCTAAACCCTAATTGTAATGAGCTTAATCCCCCCTATGAACTAGAGCCCGTGCCTTATATAGATACCAGGGTACCGGGGTTACACAAGGTCGGTTACAATAGAGAAGCAATATGTCGATTACTACGTCGCCTTGGATTGTATCACAAGTCTTCAGAAGAGTCCATCTGGAGTCTGATACTTCCATTGATAGTCGAACATGCTCGATAGTCCGGTCGATGAGAATAGGTAGACGACCCAAGGACCCCTAGTCCTGGACTCCCTCAATGTGAACGTCGAATACATGACACTGTGTTATGGGCCTAAGGGAAGTCACTGTGGAGTAACAAGTAGATGATGGGTTGCACGAGTGACACAAACTTAAACCCCAGTATATGCGTTACTTTATAAGGAGCTGATTTGGATCCACATGTTTCATGATATGGTCAGATTTATCTTAATTCTTATGTTGTAGTTGCGGATGCTTGCGAGAGGGGTTAATCATAAGTAGCTTGTTAGTTCAAGTAAGAACAACACCTTAGCACCGGTCCACCCACATATCATGTTATCAAAGTAGCGAATCAACTCAATATGATGAACGTGACTAGACAAAAATTCCCATGTGTCCTCGGAGCGCTTTCTTTATATAAGAGTACTTGCAGGCCCGTCCTTTGCTGTAAAAACGATTAGGATACCTTGCTGCAGCTTTGTTGCTATTGTTACTTGTCACTTGTTATGAATTATCTTGCTACAAAACAATCTACCACTATTACTTATAACAGTTGCAGAGAACACCTTGCTGAGAACTGCTTATCATTTCCTTCTTCTCCTCGATCGGTTCGACACTCTTACTTATCGAAAGGACTACGATTGATCCCCTATACTTGTGGGTCATTAGCGACCGGCTGTCAAGTGGCGGCTCATGCCCGAAATTATTATGTGGACCACGGAAGCCCTGAAGCTCAACGCCCAGGAGGCGGCTCATCATAGAAGACTGGCTCGTATACTAGTACTTGGCGGGCCGACTCCCGAAGGGAGTCCTAGGGAATCTCCCTTACTTGAGAAACAAGAGGAGTAGGAAATAGACTAGGTCATGGGTTGTATTACGACCCGGACTCTATTGTAATCTCAGGGCCTCTACCTATATACAAAGCGGAGACCCTGAGGTAGAGAGATCAAGTAAGAAATCCTCTAGAGCTAGGTTAGTGATTTTGCACCCTTGTAATCGAGATCATCATCATCAATAACACACAAGCATGACATAGGCTTTTGCCTCCATTGGAGGGGCCAAACCTAGGTAAAGCCTTTTCTCTCATTCCCGATCAACCCAATCCAAGCAACCACCTAGTTGTGATGGCTCCTAGACTTAGTCCTCTCACAAGTAAATCTGTCGTGAAAAAACCACGATAAAATATACAAGCCAAGTTCTATAATGAAAAATCCCCCATAGCATATGAAAATGACAACTCACGAAACTCTCTATATGAAGAACATGGTGCTCCCTTTAAGCACAAGTATGAAAAAAGAGATAGTAACACTGCTTCTTCTCACTTTTCTCTCATTTCTTTAATTTTATTTTCTTTTTTTCCTTTTTATTATTTTTTGTCCGAAGTCTCATCCTGACTTGTGGGGGAATCATATTCTTCATCATCCTTTCCTCACTCGGACAATGCTCTAATAATGACGATCGTCACACTTTTACTTACTTACAACTCGATATGGCACCTCAATGAAGACATACAAAATGACTTTATATGAATGCCTTGGGAAGTGTATCAAGATGTGCAATGACTAGGATAACACGTACATAATGATAAAAAGTGGCCTCGCCACAAATACTATGTCAGCTACTGCTACCTCTTGAGCTTGCGTTGGTTTTCCCTTGAGGAGGAAAGGGTGATGCAGCGAAGTAGATAAGTATTTCTCTCACTTTGTTGAGAACCAAGGTATCAATCGAGTAGGAGGAACAAGAAAGGCACCAATAGTAGTACCTACACAAACAATTAAGCACTTGCACCCAATGCTAAAAAGGGGTTGTCAATCCCTTCAGAGCTACTTGTAAGGATGAGATTCGATAGAGATAGATAAAAGATTGCTAGAAATAAAAGTAAAAAAAGTAATTAAATAGCAACAATATATTTTTGGTATTTTTAGTTTATATATTTTAAAGTATAATATGGAAAATAGACCCGTGAGCCATAGGTTTCACTAGAGGCTTATCTCATGAAGGAAAATAATACAGTGGGTGAAAAAATTACTGTCGAGCAATTGATAGAAAAGTGAATAATTATGAAGATATCCAACACAATGATTATGCATATAGGCATCACGTCCGTGTCAAGTAGACCAAAACGATTATGCATCTACTACTATTACTCCACACATCGACCGACTCCTGCGTGCATCTAGAGTATTAAGTTCATGAAGAACTGAGTAACACATTAGGTAAGATGACATGATGTAGAGGGATAAACTCAAGCAGTATGACGAAAACCCCATATTTTTATCCTTGATTGTAACAATGCAATATGTGCCTCACTACCCCTACTTTGTCACTGGGTGAGGACACCGCAAGATTGAACCCAAAACTAAGCACTTCTCCCATTGCAAGAATTACCAATCTAGTTGGCCAAACCAAACCAATCACTCGAAGAGACTTGCTAAGATATGAAATCATGCATATAATAATTGAGAGAAGATTCAAATAATATTCATATATAATCTAAACATAAAGCCACAATTCATCGGATCTAGACAAACACACGGCAAAAGGGTATTACATCGGATAGATCTCCATGTAGAACATGAAGAACATGGTATTGAAGAACAAGAGAGAGAAGAAGCCATCTAGCTACTAGCTATGGACCCGTAGCTGTGTGGTGAACTACTCACGCATCATCAGAGGGGCAATGGAGTTGATGTAGATGCCCTCCATGATCTATTCCCTCTCCAATAGATTACCAGAAAAGGCTCCCAGATTGAATTTCACGGGAACACAGTCTCCCGGAGTCGGAAAAGTATTTTTGTGTCTCTCGTCGGTAATGAGGGAATATTTGGGAATTTATAGGCCGAGGATTAGGGTTAGGAGAGCTGCAGGGGGGCCACAAGCCAGCCCCCCCCCCAGGGCACGCCCTGCGCTCTTATCGCCTCCCGGCAGGTCTCCTGCCCCCTTCTCCAAGTATGGCACGTATCTTCTGGTCCAAGAAAAACCTTTCTCGAGATTTTATTCCGTTTGGACTCCGTTTAATATTCCTTATCTGCAATACTCAAAAACATGGAAAAAACAGAAACTGGCACCAGGCTTAATAATTTAGACCAAAACAGATAATATTCCTTATCTAGATTAATAATTTAGACCAAAAATAATATAAATAACGTATTAATGCATATTAAAACATCCAAAACAGATAATATAATGGCATGAACACTAAAAAATTATAGATACATTGGAGACGTATCAAGCATCCCCAAGCTTAATTCCTGCTCGTCCTCGAAATGGTAAATGATAAAATTACTTCTCCATTGCAGGTTATCTACATATGTATCGGGATTCTTCGTTTATGGTCCTCTCTACAATGTGTGGAGAATCGACACCTGTCTACGGAGGTGTGTACATGATTGGAGGCTACGTCGAGGGATACTTTTACCCAACATGTATGGTAGCATGATCTTAGGATTGGTGCACCTCCGGTTTAGGCGTTATACGTACTTTACATGTTTTCTGTATTTCACCTTTTTATTTTTGTTGTTTTTTCGGAGGATCTTGTTTGGCTGTGTGCATCTTAGTATGCAGAGGCTGGATGTAATGCTTTCTTTTAAGTAATAAATCGCCCCTTTTAAAAAAAGATGTGGAATGCGATGTGGAAAGTGACAACTGACATGCGACCGTCCCCAAGCTCAGTTCTAGCACCCACCACAGCACCGAATCAACCATCGCCAACCCCTTCGTAGGAGACCACCACCAAGGAGTCGGCACCTGTCCCCAATGTCTCCTTCACCACCACCAAGGCCCAGGAGGTCCTCAAGCTCACCTCGACGTGAGCCTGCCTGCCTCGTGATGTTGCCCATCTCCTATTTGACGGAGTGCTTGGTCTAGGTCGCCGCCATTGCCAGGGTCGACGAGGTCCAAGACACTGTCACAAACATCCGCCTTGAACCCATATCGATTTCTTCCACCAGGAGGTCGATCAGCTCGAGCATGTGCCTTCCATCGGCACCAACACCACTTCAACCATTGAGGTCATTACCATGATGGCAACCATCGCTGACGTCGACCCCAAGGCAGGTGTATAGGAGCTGGATGCCTCACCACGTCCCTCTATCAACTTTTCCACCCCGGTAGCAAGCGAGGGGGACCATAATGACATCCTAATTGTCTCTAAGGCCAACTCCAGCGCATGACCCCATCCTGTCCGGGCGCGTCCGCTTGGGGTAAAACGGACATACCAGACGGCCGAGCGCGCGAGCGCAAACAGACTTTTGTTTGTTTTCTGTCCGCTTTTGACCCATCCCCGGCCCAAGTTTGGGCCGTCTTTGGGGTGAAACAAACAGCATGCAGACAGGCTGGACGCGCGTGCTTGTCCTCCCCTGGCTTGCCCGTCGGTGGCACATGCCTCCCTTTTTCTATCCCCGCCCCCACCCCCACCCAACGAGCCCTCCAGCCGCACCCTCCGCCACTCTTGTCCTTTGCCGCCGCCACTACCATTTGTCGTTGTGCAGCTCGGACGCGCGCTCGTCCCAAACCTTCACAGGCCCTGCTCCCTCGACGCCCCTGAGCTACCCAACCACGACCACCTGATTTGCGCCACCGTCAGTCGGATTTGGAGCAGATCCGGCCGGACATGGGGCTCGCCCGGCTGCGGGGAGGCAACGTCGTGCCATGGACTGGTTGGACACCAGGCTAGGACCTCCCGGGAAGGCCGCAATGCCGCATGCATGTACTGGCTCCTCCTCTAGCCGTTCGGATCTACACCGTCGGCGGTTCACGGGTAGATACAAGAACGGAGGGAGACCGGGGTCAGTGCTGGCCCAAAGGGTCATCGGCGCACTGTTGCCACTTATTAAGTGCGATCACTGCCCAAGGAAGGTCCAGCATTGCATGTCTAAAACGCAGGAACATCCCGGATGGGTGTTCATGAAGTGCTCAAATGATGGGGAGGTATGTGCTACTTTAGCATAGTTTGTGCTCTCGGATTTGACTACTTGTGCTAACTTGATTCGGTTGTTGTGTAGAATGGATGCGACTTTTGGTATTGGGAAGAAGAATACATTGATATTTTGATAGAACGTAAATTAGTAGATGTTTGTGAACTTTGAGTTACAATAGAGGTTAGAAATAAGAATAGTGCACTCTTTGCTACAATAGATACTAGAGATGAAAATATATGCGGGGAAGCAACGCCAACTTTTTTAGACACGAAGAAAATAGAAGCCCACAAGATCGAGCCTCCATAGATCAACAGCAAATGCATCGAGAAGGAACTAATCCAACTTAGGGGAGCAGTTATGGAAGTTGGATTTATTTTAAAATGTCTTCTTGTGGTTCTTGTTTTCTTTGGTCTTGTAATTCTAGTCAAAATTTGATGATGTACTACCATGTATCAAAAATCAATGATAAAAATAAAAATATGTGTGCTTGAAAAAATGTATGTGGACGGGATGCGGTCGAAATGCAGCCGTCCATTGGATGCACGACCACCGCATCCGAGAAAAGCCCCGGGCACGACCCTATTGCCCGCTCCAAACGGACAGAAACCAGACAAAACGGACGTCCGGATGAGATCGCGCGTTGTAGTTGCCCTAACAACATCACTACAAAGTGCTGACCACGTGCAAGGCAGAATACCCCGTTCCTACGAGTGTTCGGGTGAAGGATCTATTTGCCCTGAGTATAAATCCTGCGACCTATGCACCATCGAGCTTGGTTCACCATGATCATCCACAACACATGTGGCATCCATCGCTGATTGCACAAGCAGAATATGGCACCCACCTTCTGGAAAAGACCACAACCCGATGCTTGCCACCAGTACGAAAAGGAATCAAGCAGCAACCATGGTGGCCACCTTTGCGATTGTGGGTCAGACACATGGAGCACCAATTTAGACCAAAGCCGTGTCCGTCATTTGATTGCTTTGATACAGATGTGCAACCGAAGTACGCAAGGCCGCAACTGCAAGTTACGTATCTGATGCAACATTTTTCTGGTGTTGTGAATTCGTCGTGAGAATGCTTGAAGTATTTGCAAAATACGTAGCTGAAACTTCCATGACCAATGTTTTTAAGCAATTGTCGTGCAATACCAGTGTGGTCATAATTACCCAAGTGCAATTTACCTAGACCTGACGAAACCGAAGTATCGCACGCAACTCAGCCTCGGTACTCGAGCGAGAAACTGCAGTCTGTTTCTTGGTCTTCCAGGCAATGAGAGAGCCACCAAGAAAAACACAGTAAGCAGATAGCGAGCGGTGATCAGAGGGATCACTAGCCCACGTAGCATCAGAGTAGGCCTAGAGTAGTAGTGAGCTCGAGCGGGGAAAGAAAAGACGATGAGAGATCGTGCCACAAAGATATCATAGAACACGTAGGAGGTGACTATAGTGGATACAAGTGGGGGCTACAACAAACTGAGTGAGAATGTGGATAGAATTGGAGATGTGAGGACGCGTAAGAGAAAGATAGAGAGGGCTCCCAACGAGGTGACAATAGCGAGTGGGATTAGGAAGAGGCTCACCGTCAGAAGCAGGAAGCTGAACGTTCAGCTCCATAGGAGTCACAACAGTGCGCTCATCACCGAGAGCGGAGCGAGCAAGAAGATCATGAATATATTTTTCCTGGGAGATGAAGAAGCCATCAGGGGTCGAAGAAATCTCAATCCCAAGAAAATAGCAAAGGGAACCAAGAACAGACATGAGAAACTGGTCGCGAAGGCGGGCCTTAACAAAGGCAATGTAGTCAAAGTCATCACCGGTGATGATCATGTCATCAACATAGAGAAGGAGAAGAGTACGACCACGAGGAGACGTGTCAACGAACAACACGGGGTCATAATCACTGGGAGAGAAGCCCGCGGCGGTCACCACTGAGGCGAAACGCTCAAACCAGGCGTGAGTTCTAGACCATAGAGGGAGCGTCGAAGACGGCAAACCATACCATGATGAGCATAGTACCCCGGTGGTGGATGCATATAAACATCCTCACGCAACTCACCATTGATAAAAGCGTTCTGGAGGTCAAGTTGAGAGAAAGACCAATGGCGAACAGAGGACACAACAAGGAGAGTGTGGATAGTGGTCATGTGGGCTACATGAGCAAATGTCTCATCATAATCGCATCCTTGCTCCCGCTGAAAGCCAAGAGCAAAAAGGCGAGCTTTGTAGCGCTCAAGAGAACCATCGGAGCAAGTCTTAATCTTATAGACCCACTTGCTGGTGATGGGACGAACACCGAAAGGAAGGGAGACCAGATCCCAGGTGCCGTTGTGCTCAAGGCAGCAAGCTCCTCTACCATCGCAAGCTGCCATTCTGGCTGAGTCATGGCAGCCCCATAGGAAGTGGGCTTAGCCACAAGAGAGAGACCATAACGGTCAGGAGAATAGCGATCAGGTGGGGGGAGAGGCCAAGAACGAAGGTGATGAACTGGAGGAGTGATAACCCACAAGTATACAAGATCAATTGTAGCCTTTCTCATTAAGTAAGAGTATCAAACCCAACGAGGAGCTAAAGGTAGAATAAATATTTCCTCAAGTTCTATCGACCATCGATACAACTCTACGCACGCTTAACGTTCGCTTTACCTAGAACAACTATGAAACTCAAAGTACTTTGTAGGCGTGATAGGATATGCTTGCAAGAAAATAAAGAACACATATTTAAAAACTAGGGGCAGCTAAGATAAAGAAAAACTAAGTTGGTCTTAGTAGAGATCTTTTTGTCACAAGAATGTTATTTGTCCCTAGGCAATCGATAACTAGACTGGTAATCATTATTGCAATTTGAGGGAGAGGCATAAGATAACATACTTTCTCTACTTGGATCATATGCACTTATGATTGGAACTCTAGCAAGCATCCGCAACTACTAATTATCATTAAGGTAAAATCCAACCATAGCATTATAAGGTATCAAGTCCTCTTTAATCCCATATACAACAACCCACCTACTCGGGTTTATGCTTGTGTCACTCAAGGCACCCACCATAGGCAAACCATGAACACATTGCAACACCCTATAGCGGGGATCCCTCACGCTTGTGCGACATGGAGAGCACCAATAATAAAACATGAAAATCAAACCAATCATGATCATCAATCAACCCACAGGACAAAACAGATCTACTCAAACATCATAGGATAGCCATACATCACTGGGAAATAATATATTGCATTGAGCACCATGTTTAAGTAGATATTACAGCAATGAGAAGAGGTGTTGAACCACTGCATAGAGGGGCAGAGAGTTGGTGATGACGGCGGTGAAGTTGTTGGTGTAGATCGCCGTCACGATGATGGCCTCGACGGCGTTCCGGTGCCACCGGGAGAGAGGGGAGAGAGCCCCCATCATTCTTCTTCTTCCTTGGCCTCCCCCTAGATGGGAGGACGGTTTCCCCTCTGGTCCTTGGCCTCCACGACAGTGGAGGGGCGAGAGGCTCTCCGAGATTGGATCTCTCTCTATATTTATTTCTATTTCTACGTTTTTCTCCGTTCCAGATTCTGGCGTTTCACCGTTTCTGACATTCCCGGAGATCCATAACTCCGATTGGGCTGAAATTTTAACACGATTTTTATACGGATATTGGCTTTCCTGCTACAAAAGAAGGGCACCAACAATCTTATGGGGTGGCCACAAGACAGCCTGGCGGGCCCTACCCCCAAGGTTGCGCCCCTCTGGCTTGTGGGCCCCTCAGACACCGCCTTCTATTGATTCCACTTCCCAAATTTCACATATATTCCAAAGATAATCTCCATAAGTTTTTATCCCGTTTGGATTTAGTTTGATATTGATTTTTTGCGAAACAAAAAACATGCAACAAAAAAGAACTGGCACTGGACACTCGGTCAATATGTTAGTCCCAAAAATTGTATAAAAAGTTGCCAAAAGTATATGAAAGTTGTAGAATATTGGCATGGAACAATCAAAATTATAGCTAAGACGGAGACATATCAACATCCCCAAGCTTAATTCATGCTCGTCCTCGAGTAGGTAAATGATAAAAAAGATAATTTTTGATGTGGAATGCTACCTAGCATAATCTTGATCATATAATGTAATCATGGCATGAATATTAAGACAAGAGTGATTCAAAGCAATAGTCTATCATTTGAAATTAAGACAATATACTTCAATAATAAAGCAATCATGTCTTCTGAAAATATCATGGATAAAATAAAGTTATCCCTACAAAATCATATAGTCTGGCTATGCTCCATCTTCATCACACAAAGTATTAAATCATGCACAACCCCGGTTTTAGCCAAGCAATTGTTTCATACTTTAGTATTCTCAAACTTTTTCAACTTTCATGCAATACATGAGCGTGAGCCATGGGTACATCACTATAGGTGGAATAGAATTTGATGGACGTTGTGGAGAAGACAAAAAGAAAGAGATAGTCTCACATCAACTAGGCGTATTAACGACCTATGGAGATGCCCATCAATAGATATCAATGTGAGTGAGTAGGGATTGCCATGCAACGGATGCACTAGAGCTATAAGTGTATGAAAACTCAAAAAGAAACTAAGTGGGTGTGCATCCAACTTACTTGCTCGCGAAGTCCTAGGGCGATTTGAGGAAGCCCATCAATGGAATATAAAAGCCAAGTTCTATAATGAAAAGCTACCACTAGTATAAGAAAGTGACAATATAGGATACTCTCTATCATGAAGATCATGGTGCTACTTCGAAGCACAAGTGTGGAAAAAGGGATAGTGGCATTGCCCCTTCTTTCTTTTCTCTCATTTTTTTAATTTTTTTCTCCCTTTGTTTGGTGGGTTTCTTTGGCCTCTTTTTTTATATGGGCTTCTTTGGCCTCTTTTATTTTTCATAAAGTCCGAAGACTCATCCCAACTTGTGAGGTAATCATAGCTTCCATCATCCTTTCCTCAGATGGGACAATGCTCTAATAATGATGATCATCACACTTTTATTTACTTACAACTCAAGAATTACAACTCGATACTAGAACAAAATATGACTCTACCTGAATGCCTACGGCAGTGTACCTGGATGTGCAATGATCTAGCATAGGAATGACATCAAAAACATGAAAATATCATGCTAGCTATCTTACGATCTTGCAAAGCAATATGCAAGGATGGTGCGTGTCATAATAAACGAAATGGTGGAAGTTGCATGGAAATATATCTCAGAATGGCTATAGAAATGCCATAATAGGTAGGTATGGTGGCTGTTTTGAGGAAGCTGGGTTTAATGCACCGGCGAGAGTTGCGCAGTACTAGAGAGGCTAGCAAATGTGGAAGGGTGAGAGTGCGTATAATCCATGAACTCAACATTAATCATAAAGAACTCAAATACTTATTGCAAAATTTATTAGTCATCGAAACAAGGTACTACACGCATGCTCCTAGGGGAAGGGTTGGTAGGGATTAACCATCGCGCAATCCCGACCTCCACACAAAGGATGACAATCAATAAATAAATCATGCTCCGACTTCATCACATAACGGTTCACCATACGTCCATGCTACGGGAATCACAAACTTTAACACAAATATTTCTACCAGTCCACAATTACTCACTAGCATGACTCTAATATCACCATCTTTATATCGCAAAACTATTGCATGGAATCAAACATATCATATTGAGTGATCTACAAGTTTTATGTAGGATTTTATGACTAACCATGTGAATGACCAACTCCTGTTAAGTCTCTAAATATATATAAGTGAAGCATGAGAGTTTAATTCTTTTTACAAAATATATGCCCACTCTCTAAGAAATATAAGTGAAGCAAAAGAGCATTCTACAAATGGTGGTTTTCTATGTGTAGAGAAACAGGCAATCCAAACTTAAAATGGTATAAGTGAAGCACATGAAGCATTCTATAAAGCCATACTCAAAACATATAAGTGAGGTGCAAAGAGCCTTCTATAAATCAACCGAGGACTTTCTCATACCTGCATGGTGCATTTTTAGAATAAAAATAAAAAGCACACGACACTCCAAGATTTACACATATCATGTGACGAATAAAAATATAGCTCCAAGTGAAATTACCGATGGTTGTTAGAACAAAGAGGGGATGCCTTCCGGGGCATCCCCTAGCTTAGTTTCTTGGGAGTCCTTGAATATTACCTTGGGGTGCCACAAGCATCCCCAAGCTTAATCTATTTCCACTCCTTAGTCCTTCATCTATCATGATCTCGCCAAAAATTGAAAACTTCAATCACACAAAACTTAACAAAACCCTCGAGAGATCCGTGGAAAGCAAATTTTAATTAAAATGAGCATGGTCAATTACTTGTATGGATATGCATCATAAGCTAGATGGTAATCATGTTAACGGTCACAAATATCATCATATCTGCTGAGGGCTGAACACCAGAGGTTCACCCTATGCGCCAAGTCACCGGACTTGACAATATCATCTTTCTCAACCACACACACACCCACACACACACACACACACACTTGGTTTATGTGGAAACGACTGAACATAGTTTAAGCAGGATTACCCAACTGTCCTTGACCGTGGACACGGCTATTCAAATAGTCTTACACTCTGAAGAGGTTGTACTCTGTACCCACGAGATCCGGGAAACTTTCGTGTCATCGACGACTCGGGATATATAACATACCCAAGGTAAGTACCCGATCATTGCCTTTCCCCTACTGACACTAGACAAAGATTCTACTCGATTGGCACCCAACCCACATGATGTATGTCTTACGAGCACCAACTCAGGATCGTATCATCCATGCAGGGAGGAACGGTGTGCCCGGAAGATGTAAAAATGACATAGTCGTCCTACCTGGCACGACCCGTCACGAGAGTGACCATATCACTCCCAACACTAGTAATGCGGGCTCTTTGCTAGCACCGACCAAAGTAATCAACAAAGCCCCGTCCCATAAAGGGGCATCGTGGTTGCACATGTAAGGTTGGGACGGTCTACACATCATAAATCTAATCCCATTTCGGAAACCACTCACACAATACCTTTTCGGTACACCACTTCTTTCTCAAGTGGTCATCCAGCTCAACACCATCACCCTCGGGGCATTAGTGGCACCTGACGTGGTTTTCATAAAACCTTTGATATCAACTCTGTGTTACCATCACCATGCATATGCTCATCCTATGCATAGCACTACTATCTACTTGTCAACATTTATTAGCGTGACCCTCATAGGTGGTAAGGTCGTGCTTAATGCATGTGCTACGGAGGATCCATCGGTAACACCATACCGAGGTGTACCTATTAATCTTGACTATATCCATCGGAATAAAATAATAAACATGTCATGCATAAAACATTTTCTCAGACGTGGTCAAAGGGTTGCTTGCCTTGATCACCGAGGTATCCGGGGTCTTCGAGGTCTTCGGGTCCAAGTCCTTCGTCAAACGCGTGATCTATCTTATAATAATAATAATAATAAGCATACTCAAAAACAGAGCACAAACTCATTTTAAAAATGATAACCTATTCTGATAAATTCGATCTTTAGTTTTAAAAACGTTTGTTTCTGTTTTCGAAGTAAAAAGGTATTTTTAAAGTCTTATTAAGAAAAGATAAAAATACCCAAACTATATATTTAATTAAAGCTATGTAATAAATCTTTGTAAATTTTTGTACAACAACATTAATAAATCCTACATATTTTTAGAAGAATCATGATGGGAAAATAACTAAATTTGATCAAATGATTTAGCTTGTAGAAATAATCTAAAAATCGGTTTTAAAAGAAAAGAAAAAGGGGCTCAGCCCCTGGCGTGGCTCGGCCAGCAGCTGGGCCGGCCCAACTGGCTAACTGGCCAGTCAGCCAACGAGTCAGCACACGCGCGCGTGCCGTCAGGTATAAACCTGACGCGCGGGCCCCTACGGTCAGCGGCAAAGAGGGGAGAGAGGGGGAGAGACTGGCCACCGACAGGTGGGACACCCCTGTCGGGGTCGTCTTCCACCTCCAGACAAAGAGGAGGGGAGGCATGCCGACGGCGACTCCGACGTCCTCGTGACCAACTGAGCACAGAAACGAGCTCGTAACGTCTCCGCCCACCTGGTGGAGGTCGAGAGACCGATGGGGAGGGCCTGTGTCACTTGCAACAATGAGACCACGGCGGAGGAGCTTCGGGTTGTGGTGGAGGAGGGTGTTCCGAGTGGAGAGAAGCTTGGGGGAGTGGTGGAGAAGGTCTCTGAGCTCACTGGTCACTGGGAAGGTGAGAGGAGCTCAAGAGAAATCCTGTAGCCCGAGATCGACGGAGCTCCGACGCGGCGGCGCCTCGGTCGATCTCGAGCATCGGGGCTCTCCTTGATCAAATGGGGCTGCTAGGGGCTCGATTGGAGGTTGGGAGGTGAGGTGTGTGGTGCTAGAACGAGGGGGGCTATTTATAGGCTGGCGATGGGGCACCGAGTTGGGGAGCGTTGGTGGTTTTTGCCACGGCTGCAGGAGAGGGTGAGAGGGCTCGGGGCCGAAACCATGGTTTGCGGACGTGGTTTAGGACTTCCGCGGACGTAACAGGAGGAGGGGCGGTGGCTATGCAGGCGTGCTGCGGGGCCGCGTCCTCCTGACCAAGTCGGGCACGTGCGAGCATGTGTCACCTGCGTCAGTGGAGATGGGGAGAAGGGATCGTGAGGCTGCCCTGGGTCGGGTCTTTGTCGAGGGTGAGGAGAGACATCGTGGGGAGGTGAGAACTGGCCAGGGCTAGCCTCCCTAGCCTCGGGTGTGCTCTCTAGCGCGTCGAGAGCGCAACTTTGGGATGCCATGGCATGCTGGCATGCTCTCGGGTGCTTTAGCCTTGCGTGGTGTGTGTGTGGGGTGGGTTAGATGCCCTTCTGTTGCTAGGAACTGAGAACCAGTACTGGTCAAAGAGAGGTGCTTAAAGAGGTTCTGCCAGCATTGAACCAGTACCTAATTTGGGGTTTTGGCTTACTCACTTTGAACTAGGGAGGGGCCACTCGTCTTCAATTGAGGAGTGGTGTTGGCAGTCTGTGCTAGGAGTTTGGACTGAAGGGTGTGGGTGTAGAGAGTGCAAGATGCTATTTGACCAATGTGGATGAAGGTGTTTGATCTGTGTTTGAGACAATTAACCATTACCAATGAGGCTGAAAGTTAGCAGGATTGAGATTTAGGCAAGATTAGGATGCTCTACCAAATTTGAGCTCCATTCGACAAGTTTAGCAATGTAAACTTGGAAACACCCCCAAATGGATAGTTCTGCCTTATAAGAAGAAAATGTGAGCAAATTAATTCCCACAAATCCAATTCTTGGCAGGGTCTCCTCATTTGGGGTATTGAGCACTCGTGCAAAGTATTTGGCCATTTGGACAAACTTTGCTATGTAGAGTTGCATCGACAGGAAGGATTTTAGAATTATTTGGTGAACCAAACCACCTAGGAATGAGGTGAAACTTGGCGTGATCACCAAATATAGCTTGGGGAACATGATAGAATTTTCTGGGAATTTGTTTGGAATATTTCCTTTGGAAATATTTCAAAAGGTCAAAACAGACAAAATAGGTTTTTAAAGGTTTTCTCAAATATTTTGAACAGGAAAAGGTGTTGAAAATCTTATGTATGGAAAATATATGTCCTATGAGTATCTCCAAATTTTCTCATATTTTTCTAAGGTAGAAAATTAATTTTCCCCTCAGAAATATTATTTCTGGCCTGAAAAAAGGACATGCAAATAAAATAGAAACATATTTTATAAAATAATTATTTTATGAGTTTCGAGAGTTATAATAGTGCTAGAATCAGAATACAATCTTCGGGTGAAGGCACCCCCTTGAAATCTGGGACTTGTAGCGCAAACCCCAAAGCAAGGTTTGGAATGAACAAAAATGAGAAAAAGGATTTTTGTGGAAATATTATGTTATAAATTTTTTTTCTAGATCCACACACTCAAGAATACATACAAACAATTACAATCATGGCACTCATAGCATTTTCTTAAAAGAAAAATCCAATTTCGAAAAGACTACAGTTGAGGCAAGGTGAATCCAAGGTGTGACAGACCTATCACCCTTACAAGAATCTCGTCCCCAAGATTCCTATGCTAGATGCTAAGAAGGTACGGAACTTGGAATCTGAGATAGTCTTCATGCTCCCATGTTGCTTCTGCCTCGGTGTGGTTGCTCCACTGGACCTTGAAGAACTTGATGGTGCGGCTTCTGGTACAATGCTCGGCTTCTTCCAAGATGCGGGTCGATCTCTTGCGATAACTGAGGTCAGGTTGGAGATCAATGGATTGATGATCGATGTCCTCATAAAGATCTGGACGACTCGGCGATTGAAGGAACTTCCGAAGTTGTGCCACGTGGAAGACGTTGTGCACACCCAAAAGTTCTGGAGGTAGCTCCAACTGATAAGCAACTTCTCCACACTTTGTCGTGATCTTCAAAGGTCCAATGAATCTTGTAGCAAGTTTCCCCTTGACGTGGAAACGCTTAGTCCCCTTGAGAGGTGTGACAAAGAGGTACACCTGGTCTCCAGGGTTGAATTCCACTTCTCTGTGATGGGAATCTGTATAGCCCTTTTGTCGCGACTTGGCAAACTTTAAGTGCTCCCTGACAAGTTGCACCTTGTATTCAGCTTCACGGAGGACGTCTGGCCCGAAAACCAACCCTTCACCAATATTAGACCAGTTGAGCGGGGTGTGGCACTTACGTCTATATAGCACTTCAAATGGGGCCATCTAGAGACTGGACTGATAGTTGTTGTTGTATGAGAACTCAGCAAAAGGCACAAAGTCTTCCCATTTGGTTCCATGTGCCAAAACACAAGCACGGAGCATATCCTCCAGTATCTGATTTACTCGCTCTATCTGTCCGCCAATCTGCGGATGGAAGGCGATGCTGAAGGAGAGCTTAGTTCCCAGAGCTTCTTGGAACTTCTTCCAGAATCTTGAGGTGAATTACGTGCCTCGGTCGGACACAATCTCCTTGGGAACTCCGTGGAAGCTCACAACACACTCAATGTAGAGACTGGTCAGCTTGTCACTACGATAAGTGGTGCTGACAGGAATGAAGTGTGAGACCTTGGTGAGATGATCGACAATGACCTATATGGAGTCATGGCCTATGTTGGATCTGGGTAGACAAGTGATGAAGTCCATACCGACTACATCCCACTTCCATTCGGGCACCTGGAGAGGTTGTACCAGCCCAGCTGGTCGCTGGTACTCAACCTTGACCCATTGGCATACGTCGCACTTGGCGACATATGAAGATATTTCCCGCTCCATGCCATGCCACCGGAATCTTTTTTGAGGTCTTGATACATCTTGGTCCCACCAGGGTGGATTGAGTAGGGAGTGTCGTGGGCCTCTTGCAAGATTAAGTTCTTGAGTTCAGCCATGTTGGGTACGCATAAACGTTTCCCAAATCACACAACTCCTTGTTCATCCACTGAGAATCCTCTGGCCTTGCCTTCCTTGATCTTCTTCTTGACGCCTTCGATGCTCTCGTGTCCCTTCTGGGCCTCTTTAATGTCATCCGCGAGAGTGGGTTTGACTTTGATGTTAGCCAGGAATCCTTGTTCAACCAGCTCTAACCCGAAACTCTCCAGCTCGTCATACAGGGCGGGTAGCCTTTCCTTGATCATAGCATTCAAGGTGCAAGCCTTATGGCTCAAGGCATCGTCCACCACATTGGCCTTACTGGAGTGGTATTGAATGCGGAGGTCGTAGTCCTTAATCAATTCCTACCACCTTTGCTGCCTCATATTCAACTACTTCTGGGTAAAGATATACTTCAGATTCTTGTGGTCGGTGTATATTTCGCATCGCTTCCCCAGGAGATAATGCCACCACGTCTTCAAGGCATGAACCACTGCTACCAACTCGAGGTCATGAGTGGCATAGTTATCTTCGTGCGGGTGTAGTTGTCATGATAGATAAGCCATGACTCTCCGTCTTGCATCGGAACGCCACCGAGCCCGATTCTTGAGGCATCGCAGTATATCACAAACTCCTTGTTGATATCTGGAGTGGCCAGTACGGGGGCGGTGGTCAACCTATTCTTCATCTCCTAGAAGCTTTCTTCGCACTCCGGCGTCCATTCGAACTTCTTGCCCTTCTTCAAGAGTTGAGTCATTGGTCGGGCGATGCGGGAGAACCCTTGCACGAACTTGCAGTAGTATCCTGCGAGTCCGAGGAAGCTTCTAACTTCCTTCACGTCGATTGGCGACTCCCAGTTGGTTACCGTAGTAATCTTGGTGGAATCGACTGCCAATCCATCTGCCGTCATGGTATGGCCCAAGAATCCAACTTCATGCAACCAGAATTCACACTTGCTGAACTTGGCATAAAGTTGGTGCTCTCGAAGTTTTTCCAACACCAGCCTCAAGTGTTGCTCATGCTCTTCTTCAGATTTTGAGAAGATTAATATGTCATCGATGAAGACGACAACAAACTTGTCCAGGTACTCCATGAAGACTTTGTTCATAAGGTACATGAAGTATGCAGGGGCATTGGTCAACCCAAACGACATGACTGTGCACTCGTATAGACCGTACTGGGTCACGGATGCCGTATTAGGTATGTCCTCAGGCCGAATCTTCAGTTGGTAGTACCCCGATCTGAGATCGATCTTGGAGAACACCTTGGCACAATTTAACTGGTCGGATAGGTCTTCAATCTTTGGTAGGCATACTTATTCTTTATCGTGACTTCATTGAAGGAACAGTAATCGATGTAGAGCCTAATAGTACTATCCTTCTTTGACACAAATAGAACAGGTGGTCCCCAAGGTGAGGCACTTGGACGGATGAATCCCTTCCTGAGCTGCTCGGCCAACTGCTTCTTCAACTCTGCAAGCTCCTCGGATCCCATCCTATAGGGCTTCTTGTAGATAGGCCTTGACCCGGGCATGAGCTCAATGATGAACTCCATGTCTCGGTCAGGAGGCATCCCAGGCAGCTCATCGGGAAAGATGTCCGGGTATTCACATACCACTGGTACTCGGTCCAACTCTTTTTCCGAAAGGCAATTAACCTGAGGGACTTGAGTGGAGCTAGGCTCAGGGACGTATTTGACTTTGACCCCTTGGTCACTTGTCATGGTAATAGCCCTCTTGGTGCAGTCCAGTATGCTTTGATGCTTGGCCAACCAATCCATACCAAGGATCACGTCCAAGCCTTGCGACTTAAGAACGATGAGATCTGCTACGAACTCTATCCCATTAATGTTGATCCCAACTCCTCTACATCCTAGGTTGGTCCTTAGCACTACTCCCGGGGTCTATACTACCATTTGCCCATTAAGGAGGGTAGGATTCAAACCACACTTTGCAGCAAACTTTTGGGTGACATAAGTATGTGAAGCACCACAATCAAACAATACTGTTACAAGGGTGGAGTTGACAAGGAAGGTACCCAGAATGCAGTCAGGGTCCTCCTGGGCTTCCTCAGTGGAGATGTGATTCACGCGTCCCCTGTTGTGGTACTGCTGGTTGCGGGGATCCTGATTCCTCTTTGGTGCTCCATGGCCTTGTCCTTGATTTGGCGCATTGGGCGCGGTGTATCGGGCTTCTTTTTGGAGCATTACCTAGAGTAGTGTCCAGGCTAACCACATGCAAAGCAGGTGACCTGCCCTGCGATGTTGGGCTTGCCCCCACTGTTGTCGGGTGGATTGATTGACGGCTTGGGGTTGGCATGCTGCTGAGGATGATAGTTTGGGCGAAATGCAGGAGTCTTGTACTACTGTTGCTCATAGTTAGGTCTTGCCAGGGCGGATTGCCATGGACGATCCTTCTGGTTGCTAGAAACACCATTGCCCATCAGCTTACGCTTGCGAGTATCATCCATAGCACGATGCTTGTCTTCCAGCATGAGAGCCTTGTCTACCAGATCGCACAAGGTCCGGCAGTCACAAACAACAAGATGATATTTCAGCGAGTGCTGAAATCGTTCCATGAAGTGTTCCACCTTAGCGGCTTCAGTGCTGACATCTTTTGGCGCATACCTCAACAAGAGGTTGAACTTATGCATGTATTCCTTGACTGTGCCACCGCCTTGTTTCAGAGCACGAAACTCCCGCTTCTTGATAGTCATCATTCCAGGGGGAATGTGAGCAGCGCGGAACCCATCTTTGAAGACAACCCAAGTGATAGCCTACGCGCCTTGCATAATCTGGAACCCGTCCCACCAAGCCCTGGATGTGCCTCCGAGACAGTGAGTAGCATAAAGGACTTCCTCACGATCATCGGTGCACTTAACCAGCACAAGGAGGTCTTCAATGGTGCGGATACAGTCATCGGCATCCAGGGGCTCAGTTGTCTTAGTTAATATTGGGGGTGTAGTGAACTCAGACAGAGTGGAGCAACCATTGCCATTTCCGCCCCGTGGCAGGTTGTTCACTAGGGCCTGAGCTATCTTCTGGATGGAGGCGTTGTTGGCTTGGCATTCCTCTCGGAGAGTTTGGAGGATTTGAGCCATAACCATGTTCTCTGGAGGAGGTGGTGGCATGGGAATGTCGCCTTACTGCTGCTTCGGGTGATCTCCAGCTTGGGCGGACCCATTGGCTCATGGATGCTGGCTAGAATTGCTAGTGATGGGGTTGCTGAAGGTACTGGTGTGAGTAGCAATCATCATCCTGTTTGGAGCAGACATGTCAATACTCCGAAGTGGTCGATAGGAAAGCATAAAGGGATGACGTGCCTATATAAGGGGGCTTTGGTACAATGCAAGTGTGTGAAACAAGAAGGTTCGAAGAACCCTATGCATTAATTAAGATAGGTGATGTAGTCGCTTACAAATGGCCTTAGGAAAAAGCACTGCTTGCATCGAGACACAAACAGAAAGCACACACATTACAAGCATTCATGGTTTCATATGAACCATTACACGCACTCGACTTTACATGGGGACTCCTAACTTGTCCTAAGACATCCATCTAGGCGATAGATTGCTTGGTCTCATACACATGTTCTTCATGGTCTTCCTGTTCATCCTCGTCTATGCAAGTATTTTCTTCCTTCAGGGGTGTGGGGGAAGGAAGAGGTCCATCATGACGATGTTTCGTCGATGAAGCGGTGAGGATTTTGGTGTATTCTTTGGCGGTCAGGCAACGACTCTATATAGGAGTGGCCTTAATTGGTGGTATCCTCCTCACAAGGCAGAGGCAGATTTCCCTCTGGGTGCTCCTTCTTTCTTAACCTTGCGTGTCTTCATCTTCTCCAGGTGGAGTAGTTCCTTGACTTGATGAAGTTCTTGGCGGAGCATTCCAGACTCCTTGATTAGAAGGTGAGCTAGAGTGTCGGCAGAGAGGCTGAAGTAGGTCTGAAACCTGAGTGGCGTTCCTTCCTCCGGGGATGGATTGAGTGTTCATCTCCCGTCATGTCCGTCCTTAACAAAAGGCAGGTGACAAGTGGACGGATCGTTGTCCATCTCGGGAAGGAGGTCGCGGAGATGCACGATCGCCTCTCGTGTTGCTGTCTCCACTGCCAATACTAAAGTCTGCATCTGTGGTCCTTCCAAGAACCAACTAGCTGGGGAGTGGTTTGCCTTCACAATCACATCCACGTGATATTCCTTCGTGTCAGCATTGATCCAGTGCTCGTGGTAGAGGAAAAAGGGCGTGGGCGTACTTGACACGTCTCCAAGTTGTCTCCAAAGAGTAGGGGGTAGCCAGTTTCCAGAAGCGTCTCAGGCACGACGACCATCTACAAGGTTTTGAGGAGAGGGTTAGAAATTTGTGGGTGGTATGAAAAGGTAGTAGGGTGTAGAAAATCTCAAGTGTTAGGGCTGAGGGTGCTATGCGTCTCGACTATCGTCCATGCTACCTAAGGCTTCATACAGTCAGGATGGCTCTGATACCAGCTCTGTGGGTACCCTGACTTATGCGTCAAGATTGCCGAATGCACGTGTATAGTGATCCCAGAGATCAATGCTCACTGAACACACCGATACTGAATAACAAGAGTCTTACATCCGAAATTAACATCTGATATAATAAAGGGCCATCATCGTCAAGTCTTACATAGATAGGGCCTAGGAGGCCAATCACACCAACACAACTACTAGCGGAATACTTGGTAGAAAACGGGAACCCATGCCATCAGCCTTAATCAACAGATGTTCTAACTGGGAAGCGTCCTAGTTCACGTTTCCGTCTCCGATGATGAATTCTTCTCCATACTGTGGTTCCTCCATGTCTGGTCAATAAAATAACAAGTGGCAAGCCAATGAGTACATTGAATGTACTCGCAAACAACCTTGATATGGATAATGGAGTTTGTATGGAAATAAAGTAATATGCCGACTTTGCGGAAAGCAAATTTTAATTAAAATGAGCATGGTCAATTTATTGTATGGATATCCATCATAATCTAGATGGTAATCATGATAACGGTTACAGATATCATCATATATGCTGAGGGCTCAACACCATATGTTCACCCTATGTGCCAAGTCACCGGACATGACAATACCATATTTCTCAACCACACATACACACACACACACTTGGTTTATGCGGAAACGTCTGATGTAGTTTAAGCAAGATTACACAACTGTCCTTGACCGTGGACACCACTATTCGAATAGTTTTACACTCTACACAGGTTGTGCATTGTACCCACGAGATCTAGGAAACTTCCTTGTCATCCACGACTCGCGGTATATAAGATACCCGAGGTAAGTACCCGATCATTGCCTTTCCTCTAACGACACTAGACAAAGAGTCCACACGATTGGTACCCAGACCACATGATGTACATCTTACGAGCACAAACACTAGACCGTAGCATCCATGCAGGGAGCAAGGGTGTGTCCGGAACACATAAGAATGGCATAGTAGTCCTTCGTGACACAATTCCGTCACGAGAGTGACCATATCATTCCTACCACTAGTAATGTGGGCTCTTTTCTAGCACCGACCAAAGTAATCAACAAAGCCCCGTCCCATAAAGGGGTATCGGGGTCGCACATGTAAGGTTGGGACGGTTGACACATCATAAATCTAATCCCATTTTTGAAACCACTCACACAATACCTTTCCGGTACACCACTTTTTTATCAAGTGGTCATCTAGCTCAACACCATCACCCCCGGGCATTAGTGGCACCCGACAGGGTTTTCATAAAATCTTTGATATCGACTATGTGTTACCATCACCATGCATATGCTCATCCTATGCATGTCACTACTTTCTACTTGTCAACATTTATCAGCGTGACCCTCATAGGTGGTAAGGTCATGCTTAATGCAAGTGCTCCGGAGGAGCCATCGGTAACACATGTCGGGGTGTACCGATGAATCTTGACTATATGCATCAGAATAAAATAATCAACATGTCATTTATAAAACATTTTCTCGGACATGGTCAAAGGGCTGCCTGCCTTGATCAGCTAGGTATCTCGGGTGTTCGAGGTCTTCGGGTCCAAGTCCGTCGTCAAACGCTTGATCTATCATCATAATATTAACAATAATAATAAGAATCAAAGTAAAAAAATAGAGCACAAACTCATTTTAAAAATGTTAACCTATTGTAAGAAATTCTATCTTTAGTTTACAAAAATTTTGTTTATGTTTTTGAAGTAAAAAGGTATTTTTAAAGTTTTATTAACATAAGCTAAAAATACCAAGACTAGGTATTTAATTAAAGCTGTGTATAAAATTCTTTCTAAAAATTTGTACAACAACACTAATAAATCCTACATATTTTTAGAAGAACCATGACGGAAAAATATTTAAATTTGATCAAACAATTTATCCTGTAGAGAGAACCTAAAAATCAGTTTTCAAAGAAAAGAAAAAGGGGCTCAGCCCTTGGCCTGGCTTGGCGAGCAGCTGGGCCGGCTCAACTGGCCAACCGGCGAGTCAGCCAACCAGCCAGCCCAGGCACGCGCGCCGTCGATTTAAACCTGACGCGCGGGCCCCTGCGGTCAGCTACAAAGAGGGGAGAGAGGGGGACAGACTGGCCACCGACAGGTGGGACCCCCTTGTTGGGGTCATCTTCCACCTCCACAGAGAGAGGAGGGGAAGAACACCGACGGCAACTCCGACGTCCTCATGACCAACTGATCATAGAAATAAGATCGTGGCGTCTCCGCCTACGTGGTGGAGGTCGAGAAACCGACGGGGAGGGCTTCCGTCACAGGCGACAATGAGACCACGGCGGAGGAGCTTTGGGTTGTGGTGGAGGAGGTTGTTCCGAGCGGAGAGAAGCTTGGGGGAGTGGTGGAGAAGGTCTCTCAACTCACTGCGGTCACTAGGAAGGTGGGAGGAGCTCGAGAGAGAGCTTGTAACCCGAGATCGATGGAGCTCGGACGCGGCGGTGCCTCAGTCGATCTCAAGCACCGGGGCTCTCCTTGCTCAAATGGCGATGCTAGGGGCTCGATTGGAGGTTGGGAGGTGATTTGTGTGGTTCTAGAATGAGGGGTGGCTACTTATAGGATGGCGATGTGGCATCGAGCGGGGGAGCGCCGATGTTTTTGCCACGACCGCAGGAGAGGGAGAGAGGGCTCGGGGCCAAAAGAAAGGTTTGAGGATGTGGTTTAGGAGTTCCGCGGACGCAACGGGAGGAGCGGGGGTGGCTGTGCACGCTTGCTGTGGGGTCGTGTCCTCCTGACTGAATTGCGCGCGCGCGGGCACGCGTCGCCTGCGTTAATGGAGACGGAGGAAAAAGGGGCCTTGAGGCTGCCTTGAGTCCGGTCTTTGTCGGGGTGAGGATAGACATTGTGGGGAGGTGAGAATTGGCCGGGGCTGGCCTCCCTAGCCTCGGCTGTGCTCTGTAGCACGTCCAGAGTGCAGCTTCGGCATGCCACGGCATGCTGGCGTGCTCTGGTATGCTTTGGCCTTGTTTGGTGTGTCCGTGGGGTGTGTTAGATGCCCTTCAGTTGCTAGGAACCGAGAGAACCAGTGTTGGTCAAAGGGAGGTGCTTAAAGAGGTTCTGCCAGCATAGAACCATGAATTAAATTGGTTTTTTTGGCTTACTCACTTTGAACCAGGGAGGGGCCACTCGTGTGAAGTTGAGGAGTGGTGCTCGCAGTGTGTGCTAGGAGTTTGGAGTGAAGGGTGTGGGTGTAGAGAGGGCTAGATGTTGTTTGGCCAATCTGGCTGAAGGTGTTTGATCTGTGTTTGGGGCAACTAACCTTTACCAATGTGGCTGAAAGTTAACAGGATTGAGTTTTAGGCAAGATTAGGATGCTCTACCAAATTTGAGCTCCATTGGACAAGCTTGGCAATGTAAACTTGAAAACACCCCCAAATGGACAATTCTGCCTTATAAGAAGAAAATGTGAGCAAATTAATCCCCACAAATCCAATTTTTGGCAGGGTCTCCTCATTTGGGGTATTGAGCACTCCTACAAAGTTTTAGGCCATTTGGACAAACTTTGCTATGTAGAATTGCATCAATTTGATAATGGACAGGAAGGGTTTTAGGATTATTTGGTGAACCAAACCACCTAGGAATGAGGTGAAACTTGGCATGATCACCAAATCTAGCTTAGGGAATTATTTCAAAAGGTCAAAATAGACAGAATAGGTTTTTAAAGGTTTGCTCAAATATTTTGAACATTAATAGGGGTTGAAAATCTTATGTATGGAAAATATATGTCCTATGAGTATCCCCAAATTTTCTCTCATTTTTCTAAGGTAGAAAAAAAATTCTCCTGAGAAATATCATTTCTGGCCTCAAAAAAGGATATGGAAATAAAATAGAAAACTATTTTATAAAATAATTATTTTATGATTTTGGAGAGTTATAATAGTGCTAGAATCAGAATACAATCTTTGGGTGAAGGCACCCCCTTGAAATTAGGGACTTGTAGTGCAAACCCCAAAGCAAGGTTTTGAATTAACAAAATTGAGAAAAAGGATTTTTGTGGAAATATTATTTTATAAAAATAATTTTTAGATACACACACTCAAGCATACATACGAACAATGACAATCATAGCACTCATAGCATTTGCTTACAAATTTTTAATTAAATCCAATTTTGAAAAGACTACAGTTGAGGCAAGGTGAATGCACGGTGTGACACAAAACTTTCAGATTTCTCAAAGTAGCATCATACTTTTCAATCAGAGAAACAATTTCATAGGCACCATTGAAAGCAACAAATTCTTCAATTTTCTAAATATCATAGTATTTATAAACACCCTTGGCATAAGAAGATACGATTCCATTATCCTTAAACTCACATTGATAGGGAAGGTGTTTTTAGGGTCTGTAGAACAACGAGTAAAATCATAAATTTCACATAAATTCCAAGCATAGCATTGCAATGTATTAATATAATGCCATAAAAGTTTCCCTTTTTGAGATAAGCGGTGTCACACATAATAAGCATGTTCATTTAATGATTTGCCCTCAACTAAGCTAGTTGGGGTTTCATCACGAGCACAAATGGATCGAAGATGACCCAAGTAATATTCTTGGGTGGTACGGAACACTAGTGGTTCCTAAACTTTTGCAGCAGCAAGTACATCTATTTTTTTGTTATTTTTCGTTTCCTACCCATATCTAAAGGTAGAAAACAAGCTAAATAGCAAATAAAATCTACTTAGTGATAAAGCAAACAAGCACACACGAGAATATTCACCCCACGCTATTGCTCCCCGGCAACGGCGCCAGAAAAAGGTCATGATAACCCACAAGTATAGGGGATCAACTTTAGCCTTTCTCGATAAGTAGGAGTGTCAAAACCAATGAGGAGCTAAAGGTAGAAAAATATCCCCTCAAGTTGTATCGACCACCGATACAACTCTACGCACGCTTAACGTTTGCTTTACCTAGAACAAGTATGAAACTAGAAGTACTTTGTAGGCATAATAGGATAGGTTTGCACAAAAATAAAGAACACTTATATAAAAAGTAGGGGCAGCTAAGATAAAGAAACAACTAAATCTGTATTAGTAGAGATCTTTTTGTCACAAGAAGGTTATTTGTCCCTAGGCAATCGATAACTAGACTGGTAATCATTATTCCAATTTTATATAAGGGAGAGGCATAAGCTAATATACTTTCTCTATTTGGATCATATGCGCTTATGATTGGAACTCTAGCAAGCATCCGCAACTACTAAAGATCATTAAGGTAAAACCCAACCATAACATTATAAGGTATCAAGTCCTCTTTACTCCCATATGCGACAACCCACCTACTCGGGTTTATGCTTCTGTCACTCAAGCAACCAACCATAGGAAAATCATGAACACATTGCAACACACTACAACGGGTATCCCTCACGCTTGCGCGACATGGAGAGCATCATAGGACAACACCCATAATAAAACATGCAAGTCAAACCAATCATGATCATCAATCAACTAATAGGGCAAAATAGATCTACTCAAACATCATAGGATAGACATACATCATTGGGAAATAATATATAACACTGAGCACCATGTTTAAGTAGAGATTACAACGGTGAGAAGAGGTGTTGAACCGCTGCATAGAGGGGGAGACAGTTGGTGATGACGGCGGTGAAGTTGTTGGTGTAGATCGCCGTCACGATGATGGCCCCGACGGCGTTCCGGTGCCAACGGGAGGGTTTCCCATTTGGTCCTTGTCCTCCATGGCAGCGGAAGGGAGAGAGCCCCTCTGAGATAGGATCTCTCTCTTTCTTTCTTTATGTTTCTACTTTTTTCTGCGTTCCACATCGTGGCGTTTCACCGTATCTTTTATTCCTGGATATCCGTAACTCCGATTGGGATGAAATTTAACACGATTTTTATCCGTATATTAGCTTTCTTGGGCACCAACCGCCTTACGGGGTGGCCACAAGACAGCCTGCCGCACCCTACCCCCAGGTCGCGCCCCTCTGGCTTGTGGGCCCGTCGGGCACCGCCTTTTGTTGATTGCACTTTCCAAAATTCACATATATTCCAAAGAAAATCTCCGTAAGTTTTTATCCCGTTTGGACTTTGTTTTATATGGATTTTCTATGAAATAAATAACATGCAACAAACATGAACTCGCACTCGGAACTGGATCAATATGTTAGTCCCAAAAATAGTATAAAAAGTTGCCAAAAGTATATGAAAATTGTAGAATATTCGCATGAAACAATCAAAAATTTATAGGTACGACGGAGACATATCAGCGAGGCGTGAAGGGAGGCGCTCCGGAAGTGGAGAGCGTGTCACTAGGATCATCTCCACTATGAGGGCGACGAGTGTTGTGAAGAGGAAAAGGAGAGACAGATGATGAGCGTGTGGAGGAGGATGGAGTAGAAGGAGAGATGGAGGATGAGGGTGGGGAGAAGGACGAAGGGGAAGGTGGAGATGGTGGTGGATGAGGAAGCGGGAGATGTGCCGGAGGAAGGGGAGACTGCAGGCACATAGGAGGATGTATGGGGAAGAAGAAGAAAAGAAAGATCATCCATAGAAAAGCTCGAGGAGGAAGGGCGTGGGTAGTAAGAACGAGACTCATCGAAGGTCACATCACGTGAAATGCGCAACCGGCGACCAACAGGGTCCCAACAACGATAGCCGTTGTGCTCATCACTATAGCCAAGAAAACACACTCGACCGACTCAGAAGTCAGTTTGATGTGTTCTCGCAGGGCAAGAAGGGCATACCATACACACCCAAACATACAAAGAGATGAGTAGTCAGGAGAGCGACGAGTGAGACACTCCATAGGAATGCCACCTCGCAAGGCAGTCGGTGGCTTAATGTTGATGAGATAGGTGGATGAGGAGATGACCTCAGCCTAAAAATGAGGTGGAATAGAAGCGACGATCATCAGCGCACAAGCCGTCTCAAGTAGATGACGATGCTTGCATTCCGCAACGCCATTCTAGGCATGGGTATTGGGACAGGAGAGCTGGGCAATAGTACCCTCTTCCATGATAAAGGCACACAACATCTGGGAAATATACTCTCCAGTGGAGTCAACACGAAAAGCACGAACAGGTGTGGAAAATTGGGTGTGAACCTTGGCAGCAAATCATTTGTATATTGAGAGAACCTCGCTACGAGATTTCATAAAGTAATGCCAAGTGTAGCAAGAGAAATCATCAATAAATAGAACATAATAGCGATGACCACCTTTCAAATCGAAGGGAGCAGGACACCAAACATCAGAATGAACTAAGTGAAAAGGATGATGAGATACTTACTCACTGGTAGGTTAAGGTAATTGATTCTGTTTGCCAAGTCTACAACCATTACAATGTAAAGATACATCTCCAGAGACAGACACTAAGACACCCTGATGCACCAACGACGACAAGCGGGAACCACATAGGTGACCAAGTCGATGATGCCACTTCTAGAAGGTCGCATAAGAGGAGGCATCAAGAGCATCAGAACTGGGAGAAGTGGTGGCAGCGGAAGGAACATGAAGCTAGTCAACCTCCCAAAGACCCTCGGACTCACGGTGCCGAGGGCCAACACCAACCAGAGCCTTGGTGCGAAGATCCTAAATAGAGCAAGAGTCGGTATCAAGAATAACACGACAACCAGAATCAGTAAGTTGGGTAGCGGAGAAGAGGTTCATGGTAAGACGGGAACAGAAGAAACACTAGGAACAGAAAAAGATGGATTAGAAAGAGTCCCACGACTAGCAACAGGAAGGGGGGTGCCATCAGTAGTGAGAACATTAACACGTCAATCAAGAGGTTGAAGAGAAGACAACGTGGAAGAATCAGAAGACATATGAAACAAGCTCTAGAATCTAGAACCCACGAAGATGTACGTGACTGTGTAGGTGCCGATGGTGATGAAGCGGTGGGAGCAGTCACAGTGGCAGCGAAACCCGTCGATGAAGAGCCAGAGGAAGCCAGGAGATGCTTGAGCCGGATAATGTCCTAGTCAGTGAGTGACAGAGTCGAGGAAGATACATGACTCCCACTGGAGGAAGAAGGCTTCTGGTCTCGCTTTTTCTGGTGACAATCAAACTCTGGGTGACCTGGCCTGGAGCAGTAGCCACAGAATTTGTCACGACGCGACTGGCCCTTCTCAGCAGAAGGAGGGCGACCCATCCCCCTGTGGGTGTGGGCAGGAGCGGCGGTGAAGTGAGATGAGCAGATGGCACATGAGCTCGAACAGCCAACATAGAAGGAACGCGAGCAAACCACCAGAACAAAGGCGGGTCTCCTCAGCACGAAGTTCAGCAAGTACCTTTGTAATAGGAACACGGCCACGAGCAAGCAAGTGAGCACGTTGAGGATCAAACTCAGAACGGTGGCAAGCTAAGAACTCATGGACACGCTGGAACTCCAAGTCAGACCACATAGTCTCGCAACAACGGAAAGCTCCACAGACTGCTGTCCAAAGAGAGTCTAGCTGGCGCCTGGTGGCGGAACTCTGTGTGTAGAATTCATCAATATAAGAGTCACCTTGGTGAAGAGCATGCTTCTCACGCACCATAGATAAGTAGAGAGCATCACCAAAAGGCTGATATCGCTGACAGAGTTAGGACCACATTGCTGCAACAGTGCCGAGACCCATGAAGTCCGAGGCAAACTGAGGGAGAACACTTGCAGTGAGAACAACAGTAGCCCGAGCATCACCGTTGCACCACTGAGTGTAAGCAGACAGATCATCATAGTATGCAGCAAGAGCATATGAATAACCCGATACCTGTTGATCATAGGCATTGACTGCAGCATCATCGAGAGCATTGGCTGCATCCAGATCAGCCTGGGAAGCATTAGCAGCCAGAACAGGCGGCACCGGTAGGGTATGAGCCATGGGAGCAACAGGGCATGTCGGACAGGGGACTCACCGGAGAGAACACCCCCACAGCAGAAGACCACGCATGTGGATACACTTGAAGCCCACATACTCAACATAGTTGGTGACATCGAAGATCACTGAGCATCGAGGATAATCAACATAGCTCGAGGAAGACATGCTGATCTCTCTCTCTCTCTCTCTCTCTCTCTTTGGAAGTCAACACGCATAGAAGACCCAATCTGGATCGGGCAGTAGCTCGCCCGAGGATGGAGACCAGCAACCGATGTGCAATCGACCAGAGCAGGAGGCAACACTAACTGCTGGAGCTAGCAGGCTGCGGCTCCCGACCGGATCCCAAGCAAGGTCGGCTCAACAACCAGCAGGGTCACGCGCAAGGAAGGTGAGGAGGCGACACACGTGGGCCGGGTGGGAGGTGAGGCCTAGACAGACGAGATGAGAGTGGTGCTACTTCAGCTCGGAGATGGTGGTGATGGGGATGGAGATCAAGCTGGGGGGCGGACATGGGCGGAGCTCGGATGAAGAGGGCCGACCCGATGGCCAGGAGCATCAGCAGCCGTACGGGAGCAGTGGCGGCCGGACCGGCTGAGGACACGGGCGGGCAGGCTCACAGGAGGCAGCTGTCGGACGGGCCAGGGGCGGCGGCGGCCACACGTGTTGAGGACGACGATGGTCTGGCGGAGAGGAGGCAACAGCCGACTGGATCCCAAGCAAGGCCGGGCAAAACGGGTCCGGCGGTGGACGCTGGAGCAGCCGAACGGGATCAGGACGGTGTACTAGGTGGCCGGAGATGCTTGGGGCGAGCGAGGTGGCCGGAGTTAGCAAACGTGAAGGTGCAGCACGCGAGTTGCGGTCGTGGGGAGGAAGAACCTAAGCAACTGATACCATGTTAGGAATGGGCAACTAACATTCACAGGGGGCATGGGGGGCTACTTATACAAGTGGTAAAAGGCAAGAAAACCCCTTATACAATGGAGATATACAACAAAGGGACTATGCACATCTAACAGTTTGCATACTTCTTCTACATTTATAGATACTTAAGTGTAGCATTGGGTGATTCTTAGGATTGGTAATACTCAGTGCAAGTGGGTACACACTACCCTAGACTTATTTGACAAATGGTTAGTGATGGCTGGGAGTAGCCAGAATGGCAAGGTTATGTGCCAAACCTCCATGCAATATTTATGGAGAGAGAGTGTTCTTGGAACCATGAATAAGACATCTCCATATATTGTCACAAGTAACTTGTGCTCCAGGAGGTATCCAATTGACTTCTTATGCTCCTCTAAGTTCGTCAAGAAATCACGATAAAATTATTTGTCTAGAGAGCATCAGTGTCACTTATACTACTATTTTGCCTCATCAAGTTACGCCAATGTATTCTCCTCGCAGTGTTGATGTTTTTGGTGACCCCGTGAGTACTTCATCACTGTTGTTATGGCATTAATCTATCGCCAAGGGAGCTCATATTGTTAGCAACCTATCTCAATACCCCTTTGCATGTTTCTCCCTTGACAACTCACCTTTGGAGCTCAAGACTGATTGCTTATTGGCTGATCTGAGGATGAGATTATGTGCCATCGTTCCTTACATTACTCCAGCTATCGCCTATGGTGTACTTGATTTTCTGAACACATCACCAATTGTCGGGTTCTGTAGCAAGCATTATGCAATTGCCAATCCCATATATTTGCTTCATATTGGACTTTGGGTCGCTCATTTGCTTGGTAGTACTTCAGCTATTGGCCATCACCTTGAACAGTTATGGGATCCTAGAGGCCTTGCAAGCTATCTCTACAATACATGTGTATTGCCTTTCCCATTGTGTTATCTTTCTGAAGTATGGATTGTGTGTGTCCTTTCTATAGACATCTAGATGAGAATGGTGAAGGCAACGGCCAATGGTGAACTAAATCAATGTATGCTGATCTTTTTGTTGCTTAGAACATTGGAGCTTGGTTCGAGACTCAACAAGTTAATAGTGCTACTAGGGTTCTTGTCACCATTTTTTCCCAATCAGGGAAGTCCACGATGAGCAGAAAAATCTTTGTGTTAGGCGCACATGATGATCTAGGGAGCTTTGAAGTTGTCTAGGGAGGCTATTGGATTCGAGTTTCCAATCAAGAAAATTCTCAAGGAGGGAGGAGTTTCATCATTGACGTTGTTGTTCTCGTCTTCACGCAAGACGATGTTGACCACAAGCATTACTGTGGCTTCGACCATGACAACATCGACAACACCTACACCTTTGACGCCTTCTTCAATGGGTTCTCCATGGTGCAGGACTTCTATGCCTACCTCATTAAAATCTACCCCAACTTTGCCTACCACCATGATTGTGACCAAGTCAAAGAGGAACATCAAGTGCAATGGGATCCGGGTGGTTCTCGGTGACGTCGGCTTGGGGTCAAGCCGCGTTTCAAGGAGGTAGGGATGTTAGGAGACCTAGTATATGTGAGCTTGCCTCTCCTGCCAACACATGGGCTGGGCCCAGGTGTGGACCACCCGAGCGCCACTTGCTACAAATACGTGAGAAGGAGGAAACGAGGAGGGTATCCTAGAAGGATCGTGGCTTAGGCGGCGGTGGACTTTTTCTTCGTCGCTCCCTTTCTTCTCCTCTCCTTGATCCATCTTCTTCCTACTCTTGCAATCCAAACATCCATCCGAGCTTGTAATCCATGTGATTGAGTACACTACTAGTTGGTTGCTAACATCCCTAGCTTTTGCCAAATTTCCTTATGCCACTCTAGATTTTGACATTTTACTTTTGCCACTCTTAGATTTTGACAATTATCATTATGTCGCAGTTTAGAGTGGCAATTGTAAACATTACCAAAAGCTACGTCTGCCAAACGCAAAATAAAATTATTTTGTTTTTGCCACGGAATGGTAATTATGATAATTGTTAAAAGCTAGGAGTGGAAAAAGTGCAATTTGAAAATTTGGAGTGGCATGAGGAAAATTGGCAAAAACTAGAGTGGTAGAAACAAAATTTCCCTTTTGTATTTTATCAATCCTAGACGGACTTTGTTTTACTATTTCGGTAATTGGGTCCTTTTCTTTTAGTACTTTCAAAGAATTACCTACACTGGAACTCAACTTAGTCACCTTGCACCTTTTTATCCAAATTTTCAAATTGTTCTATAGCTGGCATTTTGTTTTCAATGATATCTAACCTTTTGCATAAGGTGTTCGAGAGTCAATGTCGTTTGATAATAGTAATAGGTGGTGCTCCCACTGAATTCCCCATAGAATTAAAGGTATCCAAAGGGTGACTACTCAAAAACATTCCTCCACTAATAGTATCAAGCACAAATCTATACCAAGTAGTAACACCCATATAGAAATTTCAAAGAATAACAATGGTGGATTGTTTATGAGTAGATATATTTCGGCCATCACAAGTCCTATACCAAGCATCTTTTCAACTCTCGCCACCACGTTATTTAAAATAAAAAATTTATTTCAAGGGTAGAAGCAACAAGCAAAGAACTAGCCATAATATCAAGCAAGATAGTAACGCAAATCTATTTGGTATTTTAATGAAAATATATAAAGTAGACTAATAAATAAAAAGACAAGGAAAATAAAACAAGCAAATTGATAAATGTTTGCGAAGGCAGCTAGGTTATTTTGCGAAGCCTCTCCGGCAACGGCGCCACAAATCCTTCTACTACTTGGCATGGGTGTTGGGTTTTCCCCGAAGAAGAGGGGATGAAGTAGTCTAAAAATAGATAGTATTTCCCTCAATTAAGAACCAAGGTTTATCAAACCAATGGGATACACCACACAAATAGTTTCAATAGTACGTGCACACACACAAAGCAAATGCTCGTATCCAATGAAGGCAAGAGGGTTCTCCATCCCCATGTTCCTGCAAATTGTGATGATTAAATCTGGCAATGATAGATAGATGATAAAATATAATAATGAGTAAATAGAAATATCAAGATAAATGTATTTTTGGTATTCAATAGGCGAAGTGGACCTGGAGGCCATAGAGTTTAGTAGATGCATCTCTCTCATAAACATAATACGGTGGGTAGAAATATTACTGTTTGGCAATTGATAGAAAAGCGCATAGTTTGCGATTGCGTTTCTTCATGGAATAATTCATATATAGGCATTACGCCCATGATAAGTAGGTTGTTAAACTTACTAACACCTACTACTACTACTACTACTACTACTCCACTTGTTGATTCCTATCTAGCATGCATCACAAGGTGTTAAATTCATAACAAACACAATAATGCTTCGAGCAAGATGACATAATGCAGACAATATAAGAAAAATTAATATGTTTAGATGTGGGGACCCCGACTTACGAGTCGAGATCGCCGAATGAACGTGCTAAGTGATCCCAAAGATCTATGCTCAATGAACACACATATACTGAATATTAAGAGTCCTACATCCATACATACCGTTTGATACAACAAATTACCATTGCAGTCAAGTCTTACAAATATAGGGCCTTGAGGGCCAACACACCAAACTGGACCAGTAGCGGAACATCGTCGAAAGCGTGAACCCATGCCATCAGCCTTAACCTACACGCATTCTGACTGGGAAGCGTCCTAGCTCGCAAGAACGTCACCGAGTTACTCTTCACCATGTCATGTTCTCTCATACATGGTTAATGAAATAACCAGTGGCAAGCGAATGAGTACTTTTGATTGTACTCGCAAACAGCCCATGATATGAACAATGCAAGTGAGGGATAACAATAACATGCTTCTTTGGTGGATATCTTCTTGGTGGTAAATAAACATGATCATAGGTGTGCATCATAAGTAAAATTTCTTTTGAAGAACAGGTTACAGATATCAATATATGTGTCACGGGCAGAACCATCCGGGTTCACCCTATATGCCAAGTCACCAAACTTGGTTATATCAAATCTTTCATGTTAACACCATATAACACATACGCACACACACTTGGTTTAAGCGGAAACGACTGGACGTAGTTTAAGCAGCACCACCCAACTGTCCTTAACCATGGACACGACTATTCGAATAGTTTTACACTCTGGAGAGGTAGTACGCTGGACCCACGAGATCCGGGAAACTTCCGTGTCATCCACGAGTCGTGGTATATAACATACCCGAGGTAAGTACCCGATCAATGCCTTTCTTTTGACGATACTATCCAAAGAGGTCCACTCGATTGGTACCCAGCCCACATGTTGTACGTCTTAGGAGCACCGACTCCGGACAGTATCAACCATGCGGGGACCAACGGTGTGCATGGACACGTAAAAATGGCATAGTCGCCCTACCTGGCCCGACCCCATCACGAGAGTGACCACACATCACTCCCGCCACTAGTAATGTGGCTCTTTGCTAGCACCGACGTGAGTAATCAACACATCCCCGTCCCATAAGGGGTAACGTGGTCGTACATGTAAGGTTGGGACGGTCGACACATCATAAATCTAATCCCATTTCCGAAACCATACTCACACAAATACCCGGTGCACCACTTCACAAAAGTGGCCACCTAACTCATCATCACCCTCGGGCATTAGTGGCACCCGATGGGGTTTTCATAGATCTTTGATTTATACCAACAACATGTTCATGCTAATATTATTCTAACTTTACTTGTCAACATGATACTAGCATGACCCTTATAGGTGGTAGGATCAAGCTCAATGCATGTGCTCCGGAGGAGCCATCGGTAACATCACTTCAATGATTTACCAACACTTATGATCATATGCAACGGAAATATTTGCTACACTAACATGCATCATAACATATGCTCAGACATGGTCAAAGGGCTGCTTGCCTTGCTCACATAAGTCCTCGGGGTCTTCGAGGTCTTCCGCTCTAACTCCGAGTACTCCGTCTACCCGTCAACTATCGTCGGAAACAACCACTTTAAGCTACACTGGAGGCAGAAATAAAAGTGCTACATAAATAGAAGTTATATTTTTCTTGGACCTCTTTGGTCATAAGAAAAATACATGAAGCTTGCCATATGAGATTTGGATCACTAGGGATTTCTCAATGTAGGAAAGGAGGAGTAGGGGATTCTTTATGAAGCCCACAAAAAATTTTATGATAAAAACGAGTGGACGCACTCATTTAACAGACAACAATTTTAGAAATATTTAGGAAGTTGTTTCACTGGATTTGGAGTTGAAATGATTATTCTATGGATTTTCTAATACTAGATAGATAACAATAGGAAGCTATTCATTTAATGCAACAGAATAAAGCCTGATAAAAATGTTGACCAAGGCTTCAAAAATAGATCATGATAATAGATGGCTCTCGAAATTGGAATCACTCCATTTGGAGTTGATTTGAATCCTACAGGATTTTTGAAAGGGGAGCTAGACGCATTCAAAACTACATTTGAATAATAATGAATAGAAAGGTTGCTTGGAAAAATGTGCAAGGCACATATTTGGACAGGCCTGAATTTTAGGAATTTACAGGAGTTTGAATCAAACAAATTGGAGTTAAAATGAATTTTATATGGATTTATGAATCTATCAGAAAAAGAAAAGAGATAAACAAATGGAACCACTTAAGGTTTATCCGACGCTCAGGGCACAGAATAGCCACTGGGCCGGCCAGACTGCGCGGGCTCTCAGATGCTGCTGGCGCACTTTAGGAATACGCCTTTCAAGCGGGGAGGCGACAAGATGGAGGTGCGCCTCCACTTACGGGGTTGGGCCCGACCCTGGCTGCCGCTCATGGGCGGGGCCTACCCGCCAGGTTCTTACCCTACCTCGCACGGTCAGAGGAAGACCAGGGGAGGCGAGCCAGTCGCGCCAGCGCTTGCCCCCGGCGGCACGAGCCACCTCCGCCGAAGCCGAGCGCACCGGCGAGCTCGTGCGGCCGCGCCGCGTCCGACCAGCCCCTACGCACCGGCGGGGAGAGCTGCAGCGGCACCGGCTGGGTGGCTGTGAGGGAGGCAGACGTCCCTCACGGCCTCGGGCGCGCGGCGCCTAGGGAGGAGATGGGGGTGCTGAGGGGGCTGACGCGATGGGGAGGACATGCCGGAGAGTCCACGGGGCGAGGGGAAGCACCGATAGCTCGCATCTTGCACGGTGGCCGGTGGCTGCTTCGTCCATTGCCGCATACGCATGGCACATGAGGAGAAATGGATGTGCTAGGGGTGCTCCAGGGAGAGAGGGAGAGGAGAAGGAGCATCAGAGGCTCGGGGAGAGAGGAGATAAAGGAGAGGGCGACGCGGTGGAGCTCGGGAGCTCTGTGGATGTTCTGAGCGCAGTGAGAGCACGCGTGCCAGAAGGGGTTTGGAGGCAAGATGGCGTCGAGGGGGGTTTGACTGGTCAAAGGGAATCCCGTGGCGTGCTGAGACAAGTTGTGGTCGCCTGAATCGAGCCGCATGAAGGAGACAAGGTGCAGAGCACCGTTTCTGCACTCCAGGGAGGTGGTCACCACCCCACTTGATGTCCTGGGCCACCCCTTGGCTAGGCCAGGGTGTCAAACATGCAAGGCATGCATGCCAACATGCATTGGTAGAGTTCGGACAGATATGGAGCTGGTTTGAATTGGTTTGGACTCTGATCAAGTTTGCAGCAGCAAACTTGGGGCTGGCATAAGTGGTTTTCAGAGGGGAGACTAGGGGTGAAACCATGTCTAGCATCATCTGGTATAGAAGGACTACACCACTGCAAAGTTTCAGCTCAAGCAAGGGAGAGCAGCTAGCACTTGCTGTACAAAGCTATATTTCAGCTAAAAATGAACTCGCAGATGTGCTGCTCATTTTCTCGACGTGAGCATGCCATATCTTGGATTGAAATGAAGCATTGACATAGTAGGGAGGCTCTGGAAAGAATTGGGGGCCTTATCTTAAGCAGAGGTGTGGCAAGAGGGGTAAAGAGGGTGATTCCAAGGGTAAAATGAGGAATAGTTACATAGAGCCTCTCTCCAATAATTGACCAGTGGCCATGGAAATGTTACTCGAGGTAAAATGTAACTATATGAAGCTGTGGTAGAAAGTTGAGCTCAAGAGTTAAAGTGGAAGGGGCCAAAGTAGTTCATAAAGTGAATGCACACAAGGTGTTTAATGAGTGATAGAGCAACCAGATGGACTTCAATGGATATGATACTTAACATGATCAAATAATAGATGAAAATAAGCTTGGACACCAAATTTGGGATTTGGTGGAGAAGGTTTCCAATGTAGACTTGGAAAACCCATGAAATGGGCAGAAATGGCTTTCTACTTACAAAACTATTCAAATCAATTCCCACAAATCCAATATTTGGTGAGGGGGGCATTATTTGAGCATTAAGGCATGCACAAATAGTTTGGGTTCAAATGGATAAACTTTATAACGTAAAGTTTCCCAAAGTCAGAAATCAATAGAGAGGGTTTTGAGGGGATTAGGACAAGTTCTTCTATTGTCCTTGATGCACCACTTGGTGTGGATGCATTTTTAGAGTATAAGAACATGTCCACCAAATTTGAGCACAATTGAAGACACTTGACAATGTAGAGTTGCTCAAATTTGGATCTGGCCAGATAGGGTTTTAGAATAATTATTGGAGTCAAATCAACTTGGATTGAGATCAAACTTGGCAAGATCATCAAACATATCATAGGTGACATGCTGGAATTTTACTGGAATTTGTTGAGAATATTTCTTATAGAAATATTCCAGAAGATTGAAATAGGCAGGAAGGGTTTTGCCCAATATTTTGAACATCACCGTGTGTTGAAACTCATAAATATGAAATATATATATCCACTGAGTTTCCTTAAATTTCTCAAATATTTTGGAAGTAATAAGAATAACTTTCCTTCAAAAGAGTCCATTTCTGGCCTCACGGGAAGGCTTTTAAATAAAATAGTAAAATAACATTTAAAATAATAATATACTGGTTTTGGGAAGTCATTTTGATAATGGGTTTTAAATAAAATAATTGGTGCAAAATAAATTCCCTAATTTGAGGACTTGTAGTACAAATCTCATCTCAGGGGTTTGAAAGTTTAATTCAAAGAAATGCTTTGTGTTGAAAATAATATTTGGTAAAAATAGTTGCTGGTCCTAAACACATGGCATGATCATTAGGCAGGAGCTTTGGGCGAAGGAGGTGAGTTTGCAGAATATCAAGAATTATTGAGAATCAGTACAAGCATTCACAATTTTTTTTAATTGGTCCTAATTTTTGAAATAAGTTAACTAGTGGGGAAACTAAACACACGGTGTTACATTAGATCACGTCATTTTATCCTTAGTAGCAGCAATACGATAATTGCCTTGCAACTCCTCCTACCACAAGATCGAATCCACTACTATGCACCACTCCCTCTGAAGATCTACTCATTTAATTGGCCAAACAAAACTCATACATAGAAAAGTATAGAGAGGTAACAAATTATACATAATAGATCAGAAGAGATGTAGTTACTTCCAATGGATAATTTGATCACAAATCCACTATTCATCAGATAACAACAAATGCACCACAATAATTACATAGAATAGGATTCCAAAGAGATAATTGTATTAAAGATCAAGAGAGAGAGAGAGAGAGAGAGAAAGAGAGCTATCGTTATGGACTCATAGGTCCCGTGGGGAACTACTCACACATCATCATTGAGGCACAAAGGTTGATGAAGATGGCATCCGTGATGGATTTCTCTTCCGACAAAACTCTGAAAAGGGATCCTAATGGGAACATGGAGGAACAAAGGTATCGTAGGTTTAGTGGAACCGAGTTGGTTTATGAAATCAATGTACGATGCATTGATTGCAAAAAAATCAAGGAGTTTTTTGCAAAACATTATGATGGGCTAAGAATATCACCTTCCTTTATTACTAGGTATAGATATAGTTATTTGATTTCTTTGACTCAACTTTTTCTTATTGTTATTGTTTTTGAAGACTTTGAGGGCTCAAATTGACTTCAAATCCTCTTAAACTGTTATGTGGATTATTAGTTCAACCCAAGTTCACATAAACTAGAAGGAAAAGATGGGTTTTGCTGCATCCTCTCTAGTACAAATGGAAACATCTTAGTTTTTGGATCTAGAGGTTTACTCATGTTACTTCAAATTCCAAGGGACATGAAACATTTCATATGCTTGTGACAACTATGACCAATCAGGTTTTAATGCAAAACATATTTCACTGCCTTAGGCCTCCACACATGAACATGTTGGAGAAACAAAGTTCGTTGTGGCAAGTTGAATGGAACACACGATAGAGAGATAAAAACTAAAGACCATGACAAATTTCCAATTTTTTTAGAGGAAATACATCCATTACTCTATATATACTCCTTACGGATAAATGCACATTTTCCTTGAATTAACTGCCTTGGATACAAAATTAATGAGTGTGAACCTCGGGATTATGTGTAAGTAAATAGTTTTGCAAGAAAATTTCAAATAAAATTCTTTGTTTGTATCTCCAACTGGAAACACTACAACTAAAGTATAGAACATGTGAGGATACAAAATGTGAGAAAAGCACCCCACTGTTCATATACAATACACCAGCAAGGACAAACTCCCAATCGATGTACTCTGTAATGACATGGAGTGACAATTAGGCACCACCATGCCACCGTCAACACAAGTCTGGAAATGCGACATGGGCATTGAAGAGCACCTTGCATGTGAAGAGAGCAATGAAGTGTGACTTAGTCAAATGGGACCTCATTCATAATATCATTAAAATTCAATCGTGTACAACAAGTTACTCCCTCCGCCATGTAATATAAGAGTGTTTTTAACACTAGTGGAGTGTCAAAAACGCTCTTATACTATGGGACGGAGGGAGTAGCTAACAAGAAAAATCATGTGTCAAGCAAAACTATGACAACACTAATTGTAGTGCATAGTCTTGGTCCAACAATTTGTAGCACATGGAAAAAAGGGGATGCTTCACTAAATGAAAGCAAATCATTCAGATGGCAAGATGTGACATGTGCTCACTACCATCATATAAAACAATAGTGAATGTAAGGACTCGCAGCATGGGAGATAACCACTGAAGTGGCATTAAGATACCATGTATGATATATATGGTTCATATGAACAATCTTTTAAGCCAAAATTTTCATAGACAAAATGAGCTATGACTCTGTAGTAAGATCACAAGATCAAGAACACAAAACATCTATATACAAAAAATAAATCTGAAAACCTTAGATATGTCATACAAAAAATAAACCATAACTCGGATCAACCTTTCACACTATATTAACAAGATGAGAATTTTTCCAACATTTCAAGAGTTAATAGCCAGAAGAAACACTAATAACCCACCAGTATAGGGGATCGCAAGAGTCTTCGAGTGTAGTATTTCACCCAAATTTAGTGATTCTAAACAAGGGAAGACAAAGAATATTTATTAGTTATAGCAGTTAAGTTATCAATTCAACCACATGTGGGATATCTTTCTGTAGTAAAATGTTTAGTAGCACAGTAGCAATAGTAACAAGAACAACAACAGTAGTAGTTTTTGATATGTGTTACAATAGCAGTAGTAGTAGTAACTTAGCAATGATCAATATGAGAAATGCATATGCATTGGATCAATGATGGATAAGTATGTTGGATGACATTGATAATGTAACATTTACAACCTAGAGCCACACAAAACTAGCTCCAGTTCTTTAATGTAATGTAGGCATGTATTCCTATATAGTCATACTTGCTTATACTAAGAACTTGCATGACATAATTTGTCCTACCCTCCCGTGGTAGCGAGATCCAAAGGGAAACTAAAGGATATTAAGGCCTCATTTTCATAGAGAACATGAAAGGATCCATATGGTTGACTAGAGGGTGGGGTGAATATACAACTAACAAAATTTCAAATTATCTTTAAAGAAATTAGGTTTATAAACAAATAGGTTGTCTAGATATGCAACTACGAGAACAACCTATATGATCCTAACAAAAACAATAATAAGCAAGAAGTAGATACAAGTAAAGGTAAGAGATAACCACAAGTGGAAACAATGAAGACGAGGATGTGTTTTTGAAGTTCCGTCCCTTTGAGGGGAAGTACGCCTCCGTTGGAGCGGTGTGGAGGCACAATGCTCCCCAAGATGCCACTAAGGCCACCGTATTCTCCTCACGCCCTCACACGATGCGAGGTGTCATGATTCCACTAAGAGATGCCCTTGAAGGCGGCAATCAAACCTTTACAAACAAGGTTGGGGCAATCTCCACAACTTCATTGGAGGCTCCCAACAAGACCACGAGGTTTCACCACAATGGAATATGGCTTCGAGGTGACCTCAACTGTCTAGGGTGCTCAAACACCCAAGAGTAACAAGATCCGCAAGGGATTGGTTGGGGGAATCAAATTTATCTTGGTGAAAGTGTAGATCAAGGTCCTCTTAACCAAACCCTAGAATATTAACAAGTTTTGTTGGCCAGCGAGAGACATCGGGCTAAAATGGAGATTAGAGAAACAATGGAGCTTAGAGGGTAAACGGTAGGGTTCTGAGGGAATAAGAACCCCTTTATATAGTGGGGGAGGGAATATGCCCGTTACCCACCCCCTGTGCATGAGCTAGAGCGGTAGTGTGACGCCCTCGGTTTAACCGTACGCTAAAAATACACGCAAATGCGTACTATCAAACCCAAGGACTCACGGGAAGATATCACAACAAAACTCTAGACATAAATAAAACAATACAAGCTTCATATTACAAGCCACGGGCCTCGAGGGCTAGAATACAGAAGCTCGATAAACACACGAGTCAGCGGAAGCAACAATATCTGAGTACATACATAAAACATGGGGTGCCTTAGAGAAGGCTAGCACAAAAGAAACACGATCGAACAAGGCGAGGCCTCCTGCCTGGGAACCTCCTAAACTACTCCTATCTTCAGCGGCCTCCATGAAGAAGACACCATCAGGATGGCAGACATCGGCAGGAAACTCCACTCCTGGGCTCCATCATCTGGTCGCAGCAACGGATCAAGGGGGCAAAGGGCGAGCAAAGAAACGGTGAGTACTCATCCAAAGTACTCGCAAGTCTTACATCAGAACTATTCTAAGTATGCATCAGTATCAAAGAAGGGGGTGGTTATATGTGGACTGACTGGAGCAATGCGAGAAATAGAGAGAGAAGGCCTAGTCCTAGCGAAGACTAGCATCTTCAGGGTGTTGGAGCAATAGACGAGAGTAGAATAGGCTAAACACAATTAATAGTCATATTGTTGCAACAATATTACCGTGAGGTCACACCAGAGATCCTCCCTCGACTCCCTGCAAGGAACCGATCCCGGGGCAACTAATTCTAGTTAAGTAACAATTGTAGTTGTATAAGATCAGGGCACAACTCCAAGTCGTCCTGTAACCGTGGCCACGGCTATCCGAATAGTTAATTTTCATCCCTACAGGGGTGCACCACATGTCCCGTCACGCTCAATAACACTCTGGCCGGACACACTTTTCTGGGTCATGCCCGGCCTCGGAATATCGACACGTCCCAGCCCCACCTAAGACTCAACAGAGAGCTCACCCCGCCCGTCTAAATCCTAAGCACAAAGGGTTCGTGGGCCCAGTTCCCCTTCGCGCTCCTGCACGATGCGTGGGCGGCCAACGTCAGTCCTAGCATCCTTTAATCACAAGCGTGATGCATCTCGGGACCACTCGGGCGCGCGCCGCTACCTTGCTGACATCTGAAAATCTTCGGCTGATACCGCAACGTCGAGTACCCATAATTCTTCCCACGTAGCCGGTTAGTGCGAAAAGGTCTCCAACCAACCCAGATCAAATACCCAAATCCATTATCATTTTAATTAGGCCATCAACACAATCTCACGGGAATCCACCCATCTAACAACTAATCACCAATGATCCCAGTAACCTGGTCGAGTAACTGTGTGGTTGTAACATTGGGGGAATCCGAGGTATCACCCTTGTTGGATTCCGAGCGATGTATATGTCAAGGTGGGCTTAGAGGAATCACCCTCGGGGGTCCCACACTTGAGGGGTTGCACGACAGAGGCATCGTCGGGAATGGTGAAAGAGGAATCACCATCGATAACCACGACCGACTAGCTATACTATAGAGATATCATCAGGAGTACTTAGCGAGGTGTCACCCTCGGTATCCGATAGTATCTTTGTAGCGTCGTACAACTAAGGGGGTGTTGGGTTGTGTCGGGTCTGGCTCGTCGATCAGGGATCGAGATTTGAAAACAAGCGGGTCAACTGGACTACGGGTCACAGGGCATGACTGCTCCACCTATACTTAGCAGATTTAAAGGTACAGTACTGAAAGTAGCAGTTCATCAAAACTAGGCTATGCATCAGATGTAGGAGCTATCTACAACAGTAGCAAAATACTAATGCAAGCAGTAGAGAGAAAGACATAGGCGATATCAGAATGATCAAGGGGGGTTTGCTTGCCTTGCTGCTCTGCGGCAAAGGACTGATTGGCAGGATCGTAGATGTACTCGGCAGTAGCGTCAGTCTCGGGGTCTACGGTAAGAAGAGAGGGAAGAAACAATAAATAATAGCAACGGTGCACCACAATGCATGACATGGCAAGATGCAGGCTATACATGAGCTAACGCAGCAGCATCCGTCATAGACGGATCGGAAGAATATTTGACAATATTTTCCGGGACTCTAGCTACTACTGGTCGGACGGAAAACGATGGAAATGTTTCACGTTTGCTATAGTAGGGACGCGTGACACACGAATGGACCGTGTGTCCGGGTTCGTCTCGTTCTGCTCATCAACTTTCATGTTGAAAATATTTTGATGTGACTTACAGATTAATTAATATTAATTTTTAAAGTTTTACTAATTATTTAGGAATTAAAAACAGATTTAATTAATTAAATTAAATGCTATTATGACATCAGCATGATGTCACGCTGACATCAACAGTTGACTGGTCAACTCGCGAGTGGGTCCCATGCGGCATAGACACAAGTTTTTAATTAAGATTAAAGAGTAATTAATCAAATTAATTTAGTGGGGGACCCACGTGTCATACTCTAATTATTCTAATTACCTATTTAATTAATTAACTAATTAATTAATATAACTAATTATTAATTTTCCCTTTTTTTATTATTATTACTATTATTATTTTTAGGGACATGGGCCCCGCGTGTCATTGGGACAACAAGCACACAAACACTACACGCACACACATACACAACACACATACTCACACATCCAGTAATATCTAGTATACTTACATACACAAGCATATTGACCTGCATATATACATATTTCATATACATATAGACATTATTGTTATTTTCTCTTTCTATCTAACTCAACTCTCTACACATCTCACATCTCTTTGCTTCACAGAAAACTCTCAACAGAGAGAGAGGAGGTTATCTCCACCTCCACCTACAGGGTCCTAATGACGTCGGAACGATAAACTAATTGCCGAAACGGAGCCGGGGCGGAAAAACGGAAGGAAGGGGTGGGAGGAGACCATAAAAGAGCTCACCGCGCTGTAGACGTAGCAGTGGCCCGATGTAGAGGTGACCGTCGGGGAAAGTCCGGTGAAGAGGCGGTGGATCCGATGGCGCCGGCGCGGATCCAGCACGGGGCCGGTACGGCGTCGGGGTGGAGAAGGGACGGCGGCTGGGGGCCCGCGCGACGTGGAGGCGGCGAAGATGCCGGCGTGTGGCTGCCGGAGGCAAGCGAGGGGAGGCCCTCCCCCCGGAGGCGCTCGATGGGAAGGAAGAGGGGCGCCGGCCGGCGGGGTGGAGGGGCCGCCGGACCTGGAGGCAGGGGGCGATGGGGGGCTCCGGTCGGCGCCGTTGTGGGGCATGGGAAAACGGCGGAGGAGGGCGGATCGGTCGCGTGGGGGGTTGTGCGATGGCCTCGGGCCGGTGCTTGGGCAAGGTGAGACGGCGTGCGAGGTTGGCGCGGCCGCTGGGAGTTGAGGGCGAGGGGCGGCGGTGGAGCAGGATCAGGGGAAGGGAGGAGGCGCAGAGGGGCGCTCGATGGAGGGGGTCAGGGGAGCGGTAGGTGGGGTGTCGGTGGGGATCGGGAGGAGGGGGGCCAGGCGCTGGAGTCTGCCGATCCAGGAGGCAGCGAGGGAGTGGGAAGGGGATCGAGCCCAGGGGGACTCGATCGTGGGGGGATGGGGTCGTGCGGGAGGGAGATCGTGGGGCGAGCGGGGTGGGGAGGGTGAGCGAGAGGTAGGGGGTTCTCGTGGGGTTAGGTGGGAGGGTTGTCAGTCGTGGTAGGTGGGGGGTCGCCCCTGGTGGCGGCGGTAGTCGCGAGGGGGAGTTGGGACGTGCATGGCGCTAGGGTTAGCAGTGCCCCAGGCTCGTTGTTGAGGTGGGCCAGCCTGCTGGGCTGGGGGAATTTTTTTAACAGTTTCTATTTTAAATAGATAGGGGTTCTAACTAATTCCAAAAATGCCCGTTTAAAATCTATAAATAATTAAGGACTATTTGGATCTTATCCGACATTTTTAATTTAACATTTGAAAACTTTTCTTGTTTTGATTTTATTTTAGAATTGAATTTGGATCAGTTTGAAACTACCCGAGACTACCAACAGTAATTCCGGTGATGTGACACCATTAACATAGATTTACTGTAGCTTAATTTTACCGGGGCGTCACAACTCTCCCCTACTAACAAGAATTCTTGTCCCGAGAATTAAGAGGTAGAAGGAAAGAGGTCGGGGTATCCATCACGAAGATGACCCTCGCATTCCCAAGTGACCTCATCTTCAGAATGATTTGACCATTTCACTTTGAGGAACTTGCTGACTTTGTGACGAGTCTTACATTCAGCTTGATCGAGAATGCGGACCGGATGCCCTTTATAAGAAAGGTCTTGTTGCAGCTCAAGCATACCATGGTTCACTGCTCGGATAGGATCCTTGAAGCTGCGGCGGAGCTGAGACACATGGAAGACATCGTCAACCTGAGAAAGGTTCACCGGCAGTTCAAATTGATAAGCTACCTTTCCACGCCTTTCGAGAACAGTGAAAGGACCAATATAGCGAGGAGCTAACTTGCCCTTGATTCCAAAATGATGTGCACCTCTCATTGGTGTGACACGAAGATAAGCCTTTTAGCCAGGTTGATAGACCATATCTTGATAATGACGGTCATACTGACTCTTTTGACGAGACTGAGCAGCCTTCAGATTCTCCAGAACAACGCGGATTTGATCTTCAACATGTTGGTTAAATATCTGGACCGAACAGTGATTGGTCCATTGAACGGTGGCTCGAGAATTTCATACAAAGCCAAGTCTAAGGGATACCTTGGAGTCAAAGATGTACAGGAGAGTCAAGTTTCAATCCTGTGGAACTTTGGGTTATGGGTCCACCATGTGGGCCAAGAATAGGCAGAGGGGTGACATATTATATGGTCTTGGTAGCAAGACAAGTTAGAGGATAACATGTTAGCTATGTTGGCAACAACGTCGGTACCAAGGGCGGGGGACGAATAGAACCATTTTCCTGCTTGTTGAAACGAGGCGGACCAATAGGCAAGGCTCTCGTCCACCGGCGGTTAACAGAATGTTATCCACAATAGTAACAGGGTCTTACTGACAGAGTTGTATACCGAGAATTTTACCTAAGCAGGGAATTAACACTGCTTAGATAAGTTATGCCACAAGAAAGGTCAAACAGACTAATGGGAAGGAAAATGTGCTACCACACAAGTGTTAAAGTATACCATCCCAAGGAAAAATAGGGTGTGGTATATGTGATAGGTCATCAAGTATATAACCATTTAGATAAAGTGGCAAGAAAAATCATGATGTTTACCCATACCATGCGGTCTGGATAATTGATCAGGAACAATTTAGCATTGCGCTTCCAATGTTCCTGTTGACATTTGAAGTACCACATCCGTGCTTCAGGGTAGCATCGACATGGTCATCACGTAAAGGGTGGACTTTGGGGTACACAAGGGGATCCACCAAAAACAACTTATAAAATAAATCATATAGTTTCCGCATGGAATATGGTGAATCCTACATATGTGAGAATTTATAACAATAGGTCCTTCGGCCCGGTGTGTTGGAAAGACAGTACCGTACCGGTTTACCTAAAGACCAAAGTAATAATTATTGGGAAATGTTCCAACCATTATATCTGCCCGAGATTCAGATCTGGTTGGTGTCGGGACACCTCAGACTCAAGATGCCTGAGAAGAAAAATGAAGATGCAAGATTCTCATGATATGAGCTACACAAGCAATTCTTAAATCATGAGTTCGACTGTAAGACATATGAACACAATGTCAAGACATTCGTGCCCACATAGAATTCTTACGTCAAAGTGCAACTGAGTGCTCATTTGGAAACCATCATCGAGAATAACAAGGCTCCATGTGTAAGTCTGGATTAGCTCTTATGAAGGAACTTCTTTTCCCTTGATCAAATCAGTCAGTGGCTTGGCGTGCTAAGAGAAGTTATATGGAGTGAAGATAAAAAATCTTCAAAACATATAACACTTCGCACATGCGTGAATGATTTGGTATTTCCCAAGAGAAAGTGAAACAAAACTTTCACATATTCATGGCGGAAAGAGTGCACGTGAACTTTAGGAAATACACTTCTTCTATCCAACATATTCTTCATGAGCTAGGCACAATGATAATGCTTTCAAGAGCTTCATCGTGGAACATGGAGAAGTTGAGGGTGTGGCTGATGGGATCAAGAAAAATACCTCAAGGTTTAGACATGGTTGAATTCCCAAAATTTATAATATCGAGGAGATAGCATTCGTAAAAACAAATGGTATAATGTCGTATGCTCGAGGGAACAACAACAATAAAACATTGGTCGAAGGGTGCACTCGGAAATACGGACGGAGTAGCATAACCAATGTTAAAAATGTTGAGTCAACACCCAACACACTAAGAATGAAACAATCAGTTGTTAACCTCAAGGCAATAGGGTTGTCAGAAGTATTGGAATCACACAACATAGTTCACTTGTCGGTACACCGGTTAGAAACAACACGGGACCAAGAAATGGATGGTGATGGCGAGAAGTATTACTATATCAAGAATTCTTAAGACATGTGGAATTCTCATGACATTCTTGACATAAAACATAGTAATACTCCAAGGTAGAAGACAACATAAGCTGGATCGCAAGGAACTTAAGGGACAACACAAAACATGAACAAGTTTGTGTTGGAGGGAAGGCAATAAGGTTGACGATGATTTCACAAATCATCGAGAGGTAAGGAGGATATTCCTCAACATGCATTCGATTGATAACCAACCAGAGCTCAGAATGCTGATGGTGATCACGAAACATTTGTCGAGAAGCTTCACAAAGATGTATTCGTTCAACATGGACATCAAGCAAGGGAATGATGAAGCAAGAGGTTGTTTGAATCACAGATAAGACTACTAGCTTAGAATTGAGATTACCTTTCAGGACAACCAACATGATGTGGAAAACTCGACGTGAGCTTAACGTATAGTTGGAAATGTGTTCCAGGGATGAAGGGTATAGATAGCATGGTCGAGCTCCAACATGACTATGATGATGTAGCTTAACAGCTTGGAATGACATGATCGAGTTCAAACTCGTAAGCAAAGAAGATTATTAAAAGTTGTTGAATCGCAATGCGTACTCGATCCAGTTATCGATGTAAGCGCATGTCCAACAACATCAAACACGAGGAAACTGGAATTAATGAAAATATCATAGTTGATGAGGAGCTCAAAAGAAGTTATATAGCACCGTGATATCCTCGGGATACGAGGGGTAATACTCGAAGGTAGATTAACATTAAGGCTTGGACCAACGTATTGATCTGAAGAAGACAAGTACTTTAAATCGCCTGATAATGAAATCAAGGTAGGACAACATGGTCGGAACCACGATTGCAAAGGACAAGATCACAGATACCAGATTAAACCACAAAATGAATGATTATTGATACGAGAAGTTTCTATGATAGGATCAACATCGTTTCCATGGGCATGAGCACAATGTTCAAGGTCGACTCCCACTTCATCAATGCATCACCTTCCATTTACTCCTCGGCTCTGATCAAGTTGTAGCTTTGAAAGAATATCCGGCAAAACACGAGAAGAGTAAGACTTATGAAAACTTTTCGAGTCATATTGATTTAGGAAGGCATAGGTTCAACCCGTCCGGGCATCTTAGGAATATATACCATAAACTCCAATAATAATTAACACATGCTTGAAGGGCATGGCTGACAAAGCGTAGGGTACAACTTATCAGAGGGAGAAGACACAATTAACCAATGGCATCATGTATCAAGGGAACAATATCACAAGAATTTTTTGAATGTAAAGGATGCCGTCGGATAATAATTCAGCAATGGGTCTGGCAGTCCACAAAAGACCTGATGCGAGTATCGGTACTCAATCAGAGGGGGCTAAAACGCAAGGCATCGGATTATAGAACATCAGAAAAATATCGATACTTAATTACCAAAGTCATTTATGATTTCCAGATTGGTGTATCAGATTCAGAGGCTCCGATGAAGAATGTATAAGATGATTAGAATTAGATGGGCAATCAATCAAAGTTTATTTGCCGAGAACCAGCTCCGTCTGGAAGGACGTCTGATCCGGTAAGATAATCTATGAGTCAGAACAGATGATTGTGTGAATTCACACCAAGGTAGAATCAATAACATCATAGGAAAATCACAAAGGATTTCAACGAATGCTGCTAGACATAATGGATTTAACCATAATGCAAGCAGGTGAGAAGGTCAAGAGCAATAGGCTACTGACGATTCCGGGAGATCGAATAATAGTTCGAAGAACTTCCGAAACCCATGACAACTCATGCTGGACGAATCCCCGATAAGATAATTGGCTGCATGTCATGAAACAAGAGGTGTTGGAAAGAAAATATGAATGACATTTGTATGTAGTCATCCGTAGTGGTTGATGAAGGAAGCGAAAATTGCAGAAGCAATGAGCACAACATCTGAAGAGAACATCGAAGAGTAACTGCAGTTCTTCTGACGGATAAAGCCATCGTCTGGAATACAGGGCTCTCCGGGAGGAAGTATTTATGAGAACCTAATGTTAGAGTTAGCAAAATCTTTATCCCGAAAGAGAAGAGAGAGAGTAGAACCCAGAGTATAGGAAAGGAGTAAAAGATGCTAATACCACCCAATTGAGATGTGGGCCCGTAAGTCACAACATCAGTGTTAGTAAGGTTTTCAAACACTAGACTCAACTTCGGCTAAGGAGTTGGAAAGGGGGCTACCTACAGGCAGTCGACTCTGATACCAACTTGTGACGCCCTCGGTTTAATCGTACGCTAATCATACACGCAAATACGTACGATCAAACCCAAGGACTCACGGGAAGATATCACAACACAACTCTAGACACAAATAAAACAATACAAGCTTCATATTACAAGCGAGGGGACTCTAGGGCTAGAATACAGAAGCTCAATAAACACACGAGTCAGCGAAAGCAACAATATCTGAGTACATACATAAAACATGGGGTGCCTTAGAGAAGCCTAGCACAAAAGAAACACGATCCGACGAGGTGAGGCCTCCTGCGTGGGAACCTCCTAAACTACTCCTATCTTCAATGGCCCCCATGAAGAAGACACCATCGGGATGGTAGACATCGGCAGGAAACTCCACTACTGGGCTCCATCATCTGGTAGCAGCAACGGATCAAGGGGGCAAAGGGGGAGCAAAGCAACGGTGAGTACTCATCCAAAGTACTCGTAAGTCTTACATCAGAACTATTCTAAGTATGCATCAATATCAGATAAGGGGGTGCTTATATGTGGACTGACTGCAGCAATGCGAGAAATAGAGAGAGAAGGCCTAGTCCTGGCGAAGACTAGCATCTTCAGGGTCTTGGAGAAATAGACGAGAGTAGAATAGGTTTAACACAATTAATAGTCATATTGTTGCAGCAATATTAACGTGAGGTCACGCCCAGAGATCCTCCCTCGACTCCGTGCAAGGAAGAGATTCCGGGGCAACTAATTCCAGTTAAGTAACAATTGTAGTTGTACAAGATCAGGGCACAACTCCAAGTCATCCTGTAACCGTGGACACGACTATCCGAATAGTTAATTTTCATCCCTGTAGGGGTGCACCACATGTGCCGTCACGCTCGATAACACTCTGGCCGGACACACTTTTCTGGGTCATGCCGGCCTCGGAATATCGACACGTCCCAGCCCCACCTAAGACTCAACAGAGAGGTCAGCCCACCTGTCTAACTCCTAAGCACAAAGGGTTCGTGGGCCTAGTTCCCCTTCGCGCTCCTGCATGATGCGTGGGCGGCCGACGTCAGTCCTACCATCCCTTAATCACAAGAAGGATGCATCTCGGGACCACTCACGCGCGCGCCGCTACCTTGCTGACATCTGAAAAGCTTGGGCTGATACCGCGACGCCGAGTACCCATAATTCTTCCCACGTAGCCAGTTAGTGCGAAAAGGTCTCCAACCAACTCAGATCAAATACCCAAATCCATTATCATTTTAATTAGGCCATCAACACAATCTCGCGGGAATCCACCCGTCTAACAACTAATCACCAATGATCCCACTAAACTGGTCGAGTAACTGGGTGGTTGTAACATCGGGGGGGAATCCGAGGTATCACCCTCGTTGGATTCCGAACGATGTATCCGTCAAGGTGGGCTTAGAGGAATCACCCTCGGGGGTTCCACACTTGAGGGGTTGCACGACAGAGGCATTGTCGGGAATGGTGAAAGAGGAATCACCCTCGATAACCCTGACTGACTAGCTATACTACAGAGATAGCATCAGGAGTACTTAGCGAGGTGTCACCCTCGGTATCCGATAGTATCTTTGTAGCGTCGTACAACTAAGGGGGGTGTATGTGTTGTGTCGGGTCTGGCTCGTCGATCAGGGATCGTGATTTGAAAACAAGCGGGGCAACTGGACTACGGAGTCAGAGGGGATGATTGCTCCACGTATACTAAGCAGATTTAAAGGTACAGTACTGAAAGTAGCAGCTCATCAAAAATAGGCTATGCATCAGATATAGGAGCTATCTACAACAATAGCAAAATACTAATGCAAGCAGTAGAGAGAAAGACATAGGCGATGTAGGAATGATCAAGGGGGTTTGCTTGCCTTGCTGCTCTGCGGCAAAGGACTGATCGGCAAGGTCGTAGATGTACCCGGCAGCAGCTTCACTCTCGGGGTCTACTGGTAAGAAGAGGGGGAAGAAACAATAAATAATAGCAACGGTGCAACATAATGCATGACATGGCAAGATGCAGGCTAGACATGAGCTAACGCAGTAACATCCGTCACAGACGGGTCGGAAGAATATGTGACTATATTTTATGGGTCTCTAGCTACTACCGGTCGGACGGAAAACGATGGAAAAGTTCCACGTTTGCTATGCTAGGGACGCGTGACAGAAGATTGGACCGTGTGTCCGGGTTCGTCTCGTTCTGCTCATCAACTTTCATGTTGAAAATATTTTGATCTGACTTACGGATTAATTAATATTAATTTTTAAAGTTTTATTAATTATTTAGGAATTAAAACAGATTTAATTAGTTAAATTAAATGCTATTATGACATCAGCATGATATCACGCTCACATCAATAGCTGACTGGTCAACTGACCACTAGTTCCCATGCGGCATAGACACAAGTTTTTAATTAAGATGAAATAGTAATTAATCAAATTAAGTTAGTGGGGGACGCACGTGTCATAGTCTAATTATTCTAATTACCTATTTAATTAATTAACTAATTAATTAATATAACTAATTATTCATTTTCTCTTTTTTTATTATTATTACTATTATTATTTTTAGGGACATGGGCCCCGCGTGTCATTGGGACAACAAGCACACAAACACTACACGCACACACATACACAACACACATACTCACACATCCAGTAATATCTAGTATACTTACATACACAACCATATTCACCTGCATACATACATATTTCATATACATATACACATTATTGTTTTTTTTCTCTTTCTATCTAACTCAACTCTCTACACATCTCACATCTCTCTGTTTCACAGAAAACTCTCAACAGAGAGAGAGGAGGTTATCTCCACCTCCACCTACAGGGTCCAAACGACGTCGGAACGAGAAACTAATTGTCGGAACGGAGACGGGGCAGAAAAATGGAAGAAAGGGGTGGGAGGAGCCCGTAAAAGGGCTCATCGCGCTGTAGACGTAGCAGTGGCCCGATGTAGAGGTGACCGTTGGGGAAGGTCTGGTGAAGAGGCGGTGGATCCGGTGGCATCGACGCAGATCCGGCAAGGGGCTGGTACGGTGTCGGGGTGGAGAAGGGACGACGGCTGGGGGCCCACGCGGCTTGGAGGCGGCGAAGATGCCGGCGTGTGGCCGCCGGAGGCCAGTGAGGGGAGGCCCTCCCCCCGGAGCCGCTCGATGGGAAGTATGAGGGGCGCCGGCCGGCGGGGTGGAGGGGCCGCCGGACCTGGAGGCAGGGGCGATGGGGGGCTCCGCTCGGCACTGTTGTGGGGCACGGGAAAATGGCAGAGGAGGTCGGATCGGGCGCGTGGAGGGTGGTGCGGTGGCCTCGGGCCGGTGCTTGGGCAAGGCGAGGCAGCGTACGAGGTTGGCGCGGCCGCTGAGAGTTGAGGGCGAGGGGCGGCGGCCGAGCGGGATCAGGGGAAGGGAGGAGGCATAGAGGGGCGCTCGAGGAAGGGGGTCAGGGGCGCGCGTGGGGTGTCGGTGGGGATTGGGAGGAGGGGGGGCAGGCGCTGGAGTCTGTCGATCCAGAAGGCAGCGAGGGAGTGGGAAGGGGATTGAGCCCAGGGGGACTCGGTCGTGGGGGGGGGGATGGGGTCGTGCAGGAGGGAGAAGGTGGGGCGAACGGGGTGGGGAGGGAGAGCGAGAGGCAGGGGGCTCTCGTGGGGTTAGGTGGGAGGGTTTTCGATCGTGGTAGGTTGGGGGTTGCCCCTGGTGGCGGCGGCAGTCGCCAGGGGGAGTTGGGACGTGCTTGGCGCTAGGGTTAGCAGCGCCCAAGGTGGTTCTTGAGGTGGGCCGGCCTGCTGGGCCGGTGGCCCAGTTAGGCCGGGGGGATTTTTCTTAACAATTTCTATTTTAAATAGATAGGGGTTCTAACTAATTCCAAAAATTCCCGTTTAAAATCTATAAATAATTAAGGACTATTTGGGACTTATTCGACATTTTTAATTTATCATTTGAAAACTTTTCTTGTTTTGATTTTATTTTATAATTGAATTTGGATCGGTTTGAAACTACGCGAGACTACCAACAGTAATTCCGGTGATGTGACACCATTAACATAGATTTACTGTAGCTTAATTTTACCGGGGTGTCACAGCTAGTACCGATGATAAGAGGTAGTTACACTCAGGGGAGTGGTACTACCGCTCTGCCAAAGGGAGGACGGTCCAGAACCGAGGCAGAGCACCTAGTACCGCCCTGAGCAGTAGTAACAAGCGGTAGTACTGCTCTGCGGGCTGTACTACTGCCCAATACTACCGGCTAGAGGCACCAGCAGAGCACTACCAGTGATAAGCAGTAGTACCGCTCCTGGCTTGGAATCTGCGAGGCAGGGCTAGGCTAGGTAGAAATCTCCATCGAAGCAGAAAGGGGTGAGGAAGAAAATTTACATGATGATTCCACCCAAACTTTTCCAAAGCGGATCCCCTCTTAATAGTATGGCTTTTCCTACCACCCAAGTCCACCAACAACGAAGCGTAAGAGCGAAAACCATCTTCACATCAAAACACCAAGGGGTAAGAATAGTCTTTGTGCAAACCAAGGAAATACCTGAAAGGCTTATTGCACTCTATTTATTTGCAAAAGTGTCGTCATCAGTCACCAAAATTACTAGGATATAAGTATGCCCTTACAATCTCCACCTTTTTGGTGGACTGATGACAACACAGGATTTGCAAAGAGAATAAAAATTGAGATAGGATGCAACTGCACAATCTACAAAATATAGACAGGCTCGCCCTAAGCCTGTGCACTATTTAAGTATGCTTTTGGAATGCATAGTGCACACACTAGGATCAACACTCCCCCTATATTTTATAGACAGACACTACTTATATATATGAAACAACTGAGAGTAATATAGCTTTAAGATGTGAAGTGAGCATGATCATAAGATCACAATTTAAGCATCTCACGAAATTAAAGACATATGATAAAGCTAAGGTATCATATGTCTCACACCGTATGACCTAGTCTCACATGAGTCTCCCACACATTAAAAACGCGAACCAACATAAGTTCCACACCGCACAACTTAGTCTACTAAGAAAAGCAAACGATGTCACGTGGCTGAGTTTACTCCAATTTTTAAAATAAAAATAGAGAGAGAACAACTTGGAGTGAAAATGGACATACATGAGAAGTTCACGTGATATAAGTGGCATGAGGAGGGGGCGGTGGCCGAAGCCACCTATGTTTGAGTTAGTAGGTATGGCACCGCAAAGATTTTAAACTTGGGCCCAAGACCAAAACTCGTCATTGCAGCACAAGTGTCATCAGAGATGACTAAAGTGAACGATCAGATCGTTTTATGCATAATAGGGGGAGGGAGAGTTCATTGAGAGAACAACACTCCCCCTAAATCCATGGCTACACCTAAACAAGATAAAATGATGAGAGTGGTGGGTGTGCCTTGTTTCAATCCACATTGCTCAAATCAATGATATTTAGCTCATGCCTTAACTCGTGAAATTTAGCTTCATTCAACGGCTTTGTGAAGATATTTGCAAGTTGTTCACTAGTGTTGAGGTAAATGAGGTCAATCTCCCCACGCTTGATATGCTCCCGGATGAAGTGGTGATGAATACTGATGTGCTTCGTCTTGCAATGTTGAACTCGGCTGTTGGATATTGACATGGCACTAATATTATCACAGTAAAGAGGCACTTTGTCACAAGTGACACCATAATCCTTTAAAATTTGCCTCATCCAGAGCAACTGAGCACAGCAACAGGTAACAACTACATATTCAGCCTCGATGGATGAGAGGGAAACATAATTTTATTACTTTGAAGACCAACTTATGAGAGAGCGACCAAGGAATTGGCAGCCTCCGGAAGTTGACTTCCTATCCACACGGTCCCCCGCCCAGTTCGTGTCTGAATATCCTATGAGATCAAATGTCGCACCTTTGGGGTACCATAAGCCAAAGTTTGTGGTATGAGCCGAATATCAAAAGATTTGCTTGACCGCCACATAGTGACATTCCTTAGGTGCGGATTGAAATCGTGCACCAATTTCTACACTCATTATACTATCCGGTCTAGATGCACAAAGGTAAAGGAGATAATCAATCATAGAGCGATATACCTTTTGATCCATAGCTTTACCATTGGGATGGAGGTCAAGATGGCAGTTGAGAGGCATGGAAGTGTTGGGCTTTGCTAGTTTGAGATCATTAATCTTGAATCTTTTGAGCATGTCTTGAGTGTATTTTGCTTGATTAATGAAGGTTCCTTGACTTTGTTGCTTGACTTCGAATCCAAGGAAAAACTTCAACTCTCCCATCATAGACATCTCAAACTTTTTAGTCACTAGTGCATCAAATTCTTGATTAAAAGCTTTGTTAGGAGAATCAAAGATAATATCATCAACATATAGTTGGCATATGAACAAGCTCCCCTTGATTTTCTTAGTAAAAAGAGTGGGGTCAATTTGCCCAACTTCAAATCCACGATCATGTAACATCTCGGTAAGGTATTCATACCATGCACGCATGGCTTGTTTAAGGCCATAGAGTGCCTCATCCAGAACATACACATGATTAGGGAACTTGGGATCCTCGAACCCTAGGGGTTGCTTGACATAAACCAACTCCTTAAGGGGACCATTAAGAAATGCACTCTTCACATCCACTGGGTATAACTTGAAGTTATGATGAGAAGCAAATGTGAGCAACATGCGGATAGAATCAAGGCAAGTGATGGGAGCAAAGGTTTCACCATAGTCGATACCCTCGACTTGGGAGTAGCCTTGTGCTACCAATCTTGCCTTATTTCGATTGACAACACCTATCACATCTTGCTTGTTCTAAAAGATCCACCTTGTCCCAATGACATTGTGGTTCTCCTTTGGTCTTGGAATCAATTGCCATACTTTGTTGTGCTCGAAGTTGTTGAGTTCTTCATGCATGGCTTCAACCCAATCCATGTCTTCGAGAGCCTCTTGTACCTTTAGTAGTTCAATGCAAGAAACAAACACATGATGGGCAGTAAAGTCTGATAATTTACGACGTGTGGTTACCCCTCTCTGTAAGCTCTCGTAGACACTCTCCAGTAGAAGATAATAATTTTTGAGCGTTTTGGAAGTCTTGGGAGCACATCTTTCTTGAATCTCCTCACGGGTAAGTTGAGGATCCTCTCTGAGACCTTTAACGCCTTTTTGAGTTTGCCCTTGATCTTGAGCTTGATTTTGTTCTTGCGCTTGCTCTAGATCTTGAACTTGGTCTTGATCTTGAGCTTTCTCTTGATTTTGAGCATCCTAAGAGGGGTGAGCTGGATCAAGGACATCATTTGGTGCAGGACCATCTTGAGGTCGACCTTCTCCTTGATTAGGATCACGGGGATGAGGGCCTTCAGAGCGTTCTTCGGAAGCGTGTGGGTCTTGCATCCATGATGGTTCCAGATGAATGGAAATTTGTCCTTCTCCTTCAGCCACAAGGGGTTCCTCAACATGCATGAAGTATCCCAAGCCCATTCTTCTTATGGCTTGGGGAGGAATTTCATCACCTACATCACAAAGACCACGTTGCTCCATTTGGGAGCCATTTTTCTGATCAAACTCCACGTTACACGTTTCCTCAATGAGTCCCGAGGATGTGTTGGGGACACGATAAGCGCGAGAGTTTGTAGCATAACCAAGAAATATGCCCTGTTAAGCTCTAGGTTCAAATTTAGACAATCGAGAACCTTTCTTAAGAATCAAACACTTACAGCCAAACACCCAGAAGTACTTGAGGTTAGGCTTGTTGTCGGTAAGAGTTTCATATGGAGCCTTGTTCAAGCCTTTGCAAAGGTAGAGCCGATTGGATGCATGACATGCGGTGTTGATGGCTTCGGCCCAAAAGTTATACGGAGATTTAAACTCCGCCATCATGGTTCTTGCCGCATCCATAAACGTCTGGTTCTTCCTTTCCTCCACACCATTTTTTTGAGGAGTGTAAGGTGCAGAGTATTGATACATGATTCCTTCATCACTCAGAAATTCATTTAGGGTGTAGTTCTTGAACTCGGTGCCATTGTCACTTCTGATCATCAATATTCTTGCATTATGTTGGCGTTGAGCTTCATTAGCAAAGTGGATGACGATTTGTTGAGTCTCATTCTTTCTCTTGAAAAAGTATACCCAGGTATATCTTGAGTAATCATCCACTATCATATCACCAAGCAATACTTTCTTCCCCCAAGACTATCATAGGATGGAGGACCAAAGAGATCCATGTGGAGGAGCTCCAAGGTCCTTTTTGTGTAGATGATAGTCGTGGGGCGGCGATCTGTCTCATCAATCTTTCCTTCAATACATGCACTGCAAGCACGATGTGTGGCAAAACTCACATTTGTTAGTCCGAGAATGAGATCCCCTTTGAGGATAATTTGCAAAGATCTCATATTGACATGGGCTAGCTAGCGATGCCAAAGCCATCCCACATCAACTTTAGCCATTAGGCAAGTCGCGGTCTTAGTGGGTCGCTTCAAAAAGTTAACCACATAGAGACCGTTCTCGACATGCCCAACAAAGTCTACTTTAAGAGTCTTGCTCCACAAAGGGCCATAGATTCAATGCCAAAGAAGGCATATAAGCCCATAAGTGCAAGTTAATGAACGGAAAGTAAATTGTATGTGAGGGTCTCAACAAGCATAACCTTTTCAACTGTAAGTTCCGGAGAAATTACCACCTTGTCGAGACCCAATACCTTAGAAATCACATCATCACCAAAGGAGACTTGGGTGGCAATGGATGGGTACGAATGAAGGTCGACCACCAAGTCCTTGCTTTTGGTCAGATGATTTGTTGCTCCACTATCCAACAACCATGACACCCCATCGGAAGCAAACTCCTGCATAAGATCAATGTTGTGATTTAGGTACCCATTATTTGGGTCCTCTCATGTTAGTAACAAGGGTCTTAGGAACCCAAATAGACCATTCAATGTACTCATCATAAGAACCAAAAAACTTAGCAAAAACATTCCCATCACTCGCACGACACAAAACATAAGAGGGGTTAAAGTCGTTAGCTGTGCTGGGTAGAGGGGTATTGCCTTTCATTGCATTACCACCCTTAGCTTTGTACTTTTTCTTCCCATGAATACCCTCCCCAGATTAACAAAGGTATCCATAAGCTGGGGAGGTTGCTTGGTCTTCTTCTTATTGTTCTTCTTGGACTTGAGTGTAAACCCAACTCCTTCCTTTGCAACCACTTCCTTTTGACTGCTCAAAAGGTCATTAAGATTCTTTTCACCTTGGATGCATGTCACAAGGCCTTTCTCAAGCTGCTCTTTTAATTAGGAGTTCTCCTCCACAAGATGTGCTCACGACAGGGGTTAGTAGCATGGACATTATGAATTAAAACAAATGAAGAGCAAGTGGCTATTTCCTTGGTGAGTTTTACTTGGAGTGGAGCATGAGACTCTTTTAAAGAGACATGAGCACTCTTCAAGGCCTTGTGAGCCTTGTCAAGTGTTGCAAGCTCTTTCTTGAGTCTAATTTGATCAATCACAAGTGCACTCTTTTCGGATTGAAGCACATGGGTAAGAACAAGAGCATGATCAAGATCTTTCTTTAACTTAGCAAGGTCATCGTTAGGTGACTCCTCAAAAGTCAAACAAAGTCCTTTCTCCTTTTCAAGAGCAATAGAAAGATCTGCAACCTCATCGGCATAGTCACGACTATGACTTTGTAATTTAGATATAGTTTCTTCATGAGATTCAATGAGGTCATTAGCCTATCCGAGTTGTTCCTAGAGATCAACAAAATGCTTTTTGGATTTACCCTTGAGTTTTCTCATGAATTTACCAAAGGAGTTTTCCTTCTCATCTCCTTCTTCCATTTCATCTCTGTTATCCATTGTAGCAGAAATGGTAGCTTTGATGTTAGTAGTTTGAGCGTTAGAGGTTGCCTTCTTGGATGCCTTGGCCATCAGGCACTTGGCAATGCGGTTCTCTTTGGGGGCCTTGAAGAGAGACACCTTGCTTGGAGAAGAGGATGCAATGGCCACCGTGGCCATTCCCATTGCTTCACTACTTGTCTCATCGTATCATCCTCATCAGAGAGGTATTCTTCTTGAGCCACCAACACCTTCTAGGGCGGCTTCTTGGGGAAGCTGTTCCTATTTGGGAAGGACTTGGTCTTGTCTTTGTGAATGAGCTTGCCACCATTGTCTTCCCTTTGCTCATAGGGACAATCTGCCACAAAGTGACTCACAGTCCCACAATTGTAGCAAGTTCTCACACGTTGCTTTTCCTTGGACCCATTTGAGTTGTTCTTGGAGAAGTTGGGCCTTGAGTTTTTCTTGTTGCCCCAAAACTGCCTTGATGCAAGAGACATATGCTCGTGGTAAGCATACTTGGTGTCTTCAGGACAAGTTTCTTCATCGTCTTCCTCATCTTCCTCCAAAGCTGCCTTGGCCTTCAAAGCAAGGTTGGGGAAGTCTTTTCTTGACTGTTAAACTCGGGCTAGAGAACTGTCAGCGGTCTTGTTCAAAATGTTCATGGCAATTCAACCTGGGCATTTGGGTACCCTAACCCTCTACCCGAACCGGAACCGAACCGAATTACCCAAATTGTCGGGTAATACGGGTATCGGGTTCGGGTTCGGTTCTCATTTTCTGACTATTCGATTTTTCGGTTAGGGTTCGGCTTCCACTTTGGAAAACCCGAAATACCCACACTATCTGAATTATTCATACTAGCCAAATTATTCATGATATTATTACACTTACATGTTACCCATACTAATTAAAATACCCATACTATCTAAAATACTCACACTATTCGAATTATTCAAACCAAATGCTGATGTGTGCTTCGAATATTTTGGATTTTCTGGGTACCCGAAGTACCCGAATTGAAATTTTGGGTAATTTGGGTTCGGTTCTATTTTTGGCAGAAAAAAATTTGATTCCCATTTTTTAAATCCCTAATTACCCATAACCCGAACTACCCGAACCGAAATAACCAAAATACCTGAACGCCCAGGCTGAATGGCAATAAACTCATCCAACACATCACTTGAGGAGAAGGAATGAAAGACCGGCCTTTGACCGATGACGAAGGACATGGACTTATTGAAAGGCATGATGGCCTTGAGAAACTTACACTTAATCCAAGTGCATCCACATCTTTGCTTTCATGATCCTGAAGAGCAACAACAAGAGTCGTACTCTTCGATATAGCTCACGAGGGTCCTCATCCTTGATCATAGCAAATTCATCGGCCTCATAAAGAACCAGTTCATAGTTGGACCGTTGAGTGCTAGAGCTTCCCCTGTACATGGGTTTTGTGCTCCAAACAATCTTTGGCACGAGTGAAGGGACCCAAGTGAGGAAGGTCTTCAACAGGCACTGTTTCTTGAAGAATGAACAAGGCAGATTGATTGAGCTGATTGTCAGCTTCTTCTCTTGGTGTGAGGTTTCTTGGATCATGCGGGTAGTAACCATGCTCAATGATTCTCCAAATTGTGTTGAGTTGTCGTTCAAATGAGACTTGATACAAAAACCCAGTTAGCAAAATCATTCTTAACAAGCTTTGGTGGGTGACCAAGATTAATAATATTTGGTGGGTGGACCCGGTCCTTCATAGACCATGGGAGGAGGAACAGAGGCAAAGGCATTGTCCCCACTCGTTCCTTTAGGTGTTTTATCCTTTTTACTACTAGAATTTTCCTTTCCGGAATCCCCCCCCCCCAGTATTTGAAGTTGTGGGATTGGCCACCACCAACGGGTCGGTAGGCGGTTTGTAAACATCAACGAAATCCTTAAGCATGTTCTTGACTTCGATAGCCACAGAGGATTATATGTGGACATGACCTCATTTCATTCCTCTCGGGTGACCGAGTTTGCAGCAGCTCCCTCGGGCACCTCCCCAACCCATTCCCCGCTGTAAATCATACTCTTTGGGTGGTGAAACCCTTAATAAAGAGACGAGCCTCTGATAGCAATTGAAAGGATCGATATGGTTGACCACAGGGGGATGAATAGGCAACTAACAAATTTTAGACTTTTCTTTAAACAAATTAGCTTTAGCAACAAATAGGTTATCTAGATATGCAACTATGAGAACAACCTATATGATACTAACAACGACAATAATAAGCAATAAGTAAATGCAAGTAAAGGTAAGGGATAACCACAAGTGGAACCGATGAAGACGAGGATGTGTTTACAAAGTTCCTTCCCTTTGAGGGGAAGTACGTGTGTGTTGGACCGGTGTGGAGGCACAATTCTCCCCAAGATGCCACTAAGGCCACCGTATTCTCCTCACGCCTTCACATGATACGAGGTGTCGTGATTCCACTAGGTGGTGCCCTTGAAGGCGGCAACCGAACCTTTATGAACAAGGTAGGCGCAATCTCCACAACTTAATTGGAGGCTCCCAACAAGACCAGAAGTTTCACCGCAATGGAAAATAGCTTAGAGGTGAGCTCAACCATCTAGGGTGCTCAAACACCCAAGAGTAACAAGATCCCCAAGGGATTGGTGGGGGAATCAAATTTCTCTTGGTGGAAGTGTAGATGAAGGCCCTCTCAACCAAACCCTAGAATATCAACATGTTTTGTTGGCTAGGGAGAGAGATCGGGCTAAATGGAGCTTAGGGGGTAAAAGGTAGGGTTCTCAGGGAAGGAGTGCTAGAAATATGGCCTAGAGGCAATAATAAATTGGTTATTATTATATTTCCTTGTTCATGATAACCGTTTATTATCCATGCTAAAATTGTATTGAATGGAAACTCGGATACATGTGTGGATACATAGACAATACACTGTCCCTAGTAAGCCTCTAAAGGACTAGCTCGTTGATCAAAGATGGTCAAGGTTTCCTAGCCATAGACATGAGATATCATTCGATAACGGGATCACATCATTAGGAGAATGATGTGATGGACAAGACCCAAACTATGAACGTAGCATATGATCGTGTCAGTTTATTGCTACTATTTTTTGCATGTTAATGTATTTGTTCCTATGATCATGATGTCATGCAACTCACGAACACTGGAGGAATAGCTTGTGTGTATCAAACTTCACAACATAACTGGGTGACTATAAACGTGCTCTACAGGTAACTCCGAAGGTGTTTGTTGGGTTGGTGTGAATCAAGAGTAGGATTTGTCACTCCGTGTGAGGGAGAAGTATCTCAGGGCCCACTCGGTAATACAACATCACAACAAGCCTTGCAAGCAATGTGACTAAGGAGGTAGTCACGGAGTCTTGTATTACGGAACGAGTAAAGAGACTTATTGGTAACGAGATTGAACTAGGTATGGAGATACCGACAATCCAATCTCGGGCAAGTAACATACTGAAGGACAAAGGGAACATCATACGAAATTAAGTGAATCCTTGACATAGAGGTTTAACCGATAAAGATCTTCGTAGAATATGTAGGAGCCAATAAGGGCATCCTGGTCCTGCTATTGGTTATTGACCGTAGAGTGTCTCAGGTCATGTCTACATAGTTCTCGAACCCGGAGGGGCTGCACACTTAAGGTTCAGTGACGTTTCAATATTATGGAGTTATGTATGTTGGTTACCGAAAGTTTTTCAGAGTCCCGGATGAGATCCAGGACATCACAAGGAGCTACGGAATGGTCCGGAGGTAAAGATTGATATCTAGTAAAGTTGCATTTGGCTTCCGGAAAGTTTTTGGGCATTACCAGTAAAGTACCGGGAGTGACAAATGGGTTGTGGGGTTTTACCCGGAGGGGCCACCCACCCGGGAGAGAACCTAATAGGCCTAAAGGTGGTGCACCAGCCCTTAGTGGGCTGGTGTGGCCAGCCCAAGAGGGCTTATTTCGGCCAAGTAGCAAATAAGGAAAAAAGTAAAAGGAAAAAGGAAAGGAGGAAACCAACTAGGAAGGGAGTGCTCCAGCAAACTGAATTGGAGGACTCTCCTCCCTTGTTGGCTCGGCCGAACCTCTCCTTGGAGGAGGAGGCAAGGAAGCCCTCCCTCCTCTTCCTCCTATATATAGTGGAGGTTTTTGGGCTAGCACACACCAGGAAAGCCACGTGTTGCCCTCTCCTCCATAGATCGTCTCCCTCGTCTAGATTAGTACGGCATAGCATGGCGAAGCCCTGCTGGATTAGTTCACCACCACCACAACCACCACGCCGTCGTGCTGGATAACTCATCCACCTCTCCGCTCCTCTTGCTGGATCAAGAAGGCAGAGATCGTCATCGAGCTGTACGTGTGCTGAACACGGAGGTGCCGTCCGTTCGACACTAGATCGGGAAGGACCGTGATGAGATCGCGGGACGGATCGTGATGAGATCGCGGGATGGATTGTGATAGGATCGTGGGACGGATTGTGATTGAATCACGAAGAAGTTCGACTACATCGACGACGTTATATAGGCTTCCGCTTAGCGATCTACAAGGGTATGTAGATGCACTCTCCCCTCTCATAGATGGTCATCACCATCGATAGGTCTTGCTTGTGTGTAGGAATTTTTTGTTTACCATGGAATGTTCCCCAACAAGAAGGACCCCTTTATATAGAGGGGGAGGGAATCTGCCCTTTACCCACCCCATGTGCATGAGCCAGAGTTGTACTACCGCTCCTGGGAGCGGTAGTACCAATGATGAGAGATGGTACTGCTCAGGGGAGCGGTACTGCCGCTCGCGCAAAGGGAGGCGAGGCCAAAACCGAGGCGGAGCACCTAGTACCGCCCTGAGCGGTAGTAACAATCACAAAACTCATCCACAAAAGTGTTTGCACTTTTGGAGAGCGGTACAGGCTAGAGGCACCAGCAGAGCACTACCACTCAGAGCGGTACTACCGCCGATCGGGCAGTACTACCAGCGATAAGCGGTAGTACCACTCCTGCAGCGGTACTACCGCTTGGATTCAACCACGTAGGGCTATGCAAGGTAAAAAGCTCCATCGAACCGGAAAAGGGGTGAGGAAGAAAGTGTATGTGATGATTCCACCCAGACTTTTCCAAAGCGAATCCCCTCTTAATTGTACGGCTTTACCTATGACCCAAGTCTAGCGACAACAAAGTGTAAGAGCGAAAACTGTTTCACATCCAAACACAAAGGGGCAACAATCCTCTTTGTGCAAACCGAGGAAATACCTGAAAGTCTTATTGCACATGATTAGTCCGCAAAAGTGTTGTCATCAATCACCAAAATTACTGGGGTAAAAATATGCCCTTACAGAACATGAACAAAGCATTAACACATGGTGAATACATGAACTCTGAAACTACGGTAATCCCCAAAGATGATCCCAACTATTGTCACTTTGGGGTCTACCGACCATAACACATAATAGGTGGATATGACTTGCAAGATAGGATCCAAAACAATCTCATATTCATAGAATCAAAATATGTTTAGATGTCAAATCATGGCACTCGGGCCCTAGTGACAAGCATTAAGCATAAAAAAGTCATAGGAACATCAATCTGAAAACAAAGTGGATATTAGGGATCAATCCCTATTAAATTAACACGATTACATGATAAATATCATATAAGCCCATCACTATCGAGCTAGCCTACGGAGGAATTACTTACTCCTGGTGGTGAGCATTATGGAATTCTTGATGGACAAGGTTGGTGATGACGACGACGATGATTCCCCCTCTCCGGAGTTCCAAACGGACTCCAGATGAGCCCTCCCAAGGAAGAACATGAGGTGGCAGCGGCTCTGTCTCGTAAAACATGATGAAAGTTGCTCTGTGATGTTTTCTCTGTGCGATAGTACATATGGATTTGGAGGTAGAGCAAACAGAGGCTCGAGGGGCTCATGAGGTCAAGGGGCTTGCCCTAGGGGGTGGGCGTGCCCACCAGGCTCGTGGAGTCCTGCAGGGTCTCCTCCAGTTGCTTATTTTGCCAATATTATATATATATATATATATATATATATATTCTGCAAAAAATCGTTGATTTTTAGCTCAACCCGTGAACTTTTATTTCTACACAAAAATAAACCATGGTAGTTCTGATGAAACTAATGTTAGTCTCGGTTAGTTTCATTCAAATCATGCAAATGAGAGTCCAAAACAAGAGCAAAAGTGTTTGTAAAAGTAGATACATTTGGGACATATCAACTCCCCAAGCTTAACTCATTTCTTTTCCTCAAGCAATTCAGTTGATAAACTGAAAGTGATAAAGAAAACTTTTACAAACTCTTTCGTTCTCGTTGTTGTATATATGCTTAACTAGTGTTTAAGTTTTCATCAAAGATTACAAACTAACCATGTCAATGATAACACTTAGGTATCATATTTACTCATGACAATAACATAACCAAATACCAAGAAATAATAATATATCTTGCATGCCAACAATTTGTGAGAATAATCATGATATAATATGATAACATGGTATCTCTCTAGCACTTTCTTAGACCGCAAAACATAAATGCATAGCACCTCTGAGGTTCAAGGAGTGACTAAAGATTGTAATTCAGTGTAGAAGAGATCGAGTCATGCTCACATCCAACATTAACTAGACTTAGTGCATAAAAATGACAATAACTCTCTCAAGACTAGTGCTTTAATGAGTAGATGATGAGTCAACGACGAAAATAAATAACATGAAAATAAATAATAGGCCCTTCACAGAGGGGAGTATTGATTTGTAGCGTACCCGAGATCATTGTTTAAAACAGAGGTGAAAGTATAATTTTGGGTGGTGTGCGTTCCGTGTCAGCGTCACAACAAAGGATTTCAGTATCTTCCATGCTAAACACATTATTAGCTGTTCCCAAGCGGAATTGTAAAGTTTAATCCCCTCCACTATACATACACAAGACATGGATAGCTGAATTCACGGTTACCCTCCAACAATCAACTTTCAAGGGGAGTTTTGTTTAATTTATTTTTGACCATCCAGGCTTGGCATCCTTTTTACCAGCCTCTCTCATGCAATCATAGGAGAATAAACGCCCATCTTGAGAATAAACCTCTTAGCATGGAAGCTACTAACCACTCTGTCGCTCCATGAGCAGTACAACCACACAAAAGGGATGTTTATTGGAAGTATTAGAGGCGGCACATGCAAATTTACTTGGAAAGACAGAGTAGTGCCGCATATAGGTATATATGGTGGAAGCGTCTGGAACAACTTGGCTTTAAGGATTTTGGATGCACTAGCAGTATTCCCGCTTAGTACAAGTGAAGGCTAGCAAATAGATTGAGAAGCGACAAACTAGAGAACAACAACGGTCATAGTCATGCATTTTGAAAAATTAATATTGAACATGAGCATGACTAGGATATAAACACTCTGAATATAAATATCATGAAGGTTGCATTGGTTTTGAATCAACTACATGTTTTGAACTTGTGCCATGTCAAGCTACTCAAATACTTAGAGGAGGATACCATACTAACTTACTACATCATAACCATTTTAATGCATGTTGACACACAAGATAAATCATAATCCAGTCCTAGCTATTTAAGCATGTCTAATTGTCATCACATACACGTTTACTCGTAATATGTTGAATCAACATCGACTAAGCTAAACATATTTACAAAAATGAAAAACAAGAAGTTTTGATACGACCTTCATTTACCGTGATTACTTCATCAAATAATCTTCATTATTGCCTTTGACTTGCATGACTGAATGATGCAAAAATAATAATAGTGCAAGTGTGTCATGGACTAAACTGGAATTAGAGAAAAAAAGTATTTAAAGAATAAGATAGAGTAATATTGGGTCATTGTTAGATCAATAATATTACATATGAGAACCACTAAACAATTCTAGAGCAGTCTTCTCCTTAAGACGACTCAAGAAAAGAAAGGAATTGCACAGAAACAGGTTGAAATGTTTTTGGGGTTTTTTTATTTTTTCTTGACCGAGCAAAATGCATAAAGGAAAAACAAGAACAAGAAAAAGTATTTACACGAAAAAGCTCCCAACAAGCAAAAGAAAAATAGGAAACCTTTTTGGGTTTTCTTTTTAATACTACAAACTACTCACTCCGTAAACTAATATAAGAGCATTTAGAACACTATTTTAGTAATCTAAACGCTCTTATATTAGTTTACAGAGGGAGTAGAAAGGAAAGAAAGAAAAACCCAAATGAAGCGGGAAATGTTTTTGGTTTTCAAAAGTTTGTCAAACACGAAAAAGAAAGCAAAAATAAAATAAACATGGATATAAAATGAAAAAATACGTACACTAACAACTAGAATGAATATGTGGTACATGAATGTAATGTCGATGAGAAATACATACTCCCTAAAGCTTAGGCTTTTGGCCTAACTTGGTCTATGGTCATGTCAAACCTGGATAAAACTCCTGGAGATAGTTTGAGTTATACTCCATTGCTACAACAAGCACCTGATTAGCTATCGCAGTACAGCGGGCAGTCTCCTCTGCTGCCTCGTACTCCTCAGCTTCCTCCCTAAGTATATAGTATTTTTGTTTCTGATGAAAGTTGAAGAAGGCAGGAGCAGGCAAAGTAATTTGAAAAAAATGCTTGTCAGAAATCAGCCTATACTGGAATGGTGTAACTCCTTTTTCAAGGAACATATGGCGCTCCATGGGTCTGCGAAGGTAAGCATCTAAACAAGTGGCATAGGTTGCACCATAAAGTTAAACATCAAGGGAGTTTTTATTTAAACGACGAGCTATGATAGCTCCCATGTTAAATTATCTATCCCTTAACACCACAGTCTTAAGAATGCTCAAATTAGGTGCCCACAAGGTACATAGGTCATGTTTACCATTAATGTATCTTCCTATGAATAGGGTAAAGTAATGCATTGCAGGAGAATGAATAGTACCAATTCTAGGGTAATACTTAAGAGAAATTCATTGCAGTTATTTTTATGAAGATCAAGGCAAGTCCCTCAAATAGTAATGTTACATGATTCACTAAATTCTTCAACATACATGCAGAATGAACTATTATACTAATCAAACATAACATCATGAGGTACGAGATGAGATACATACTTAAAGTTTTGCATGAAAGAATTAGTAACATCAAAGTACCATGGACAGTTATGTCAAAAGAAGTCTGTTAACTCTACATTTTGTATGCACATATAAAATTCGTCTTTAAAGCCCGTGCTGCTCATGAAGGGATCAAACGGCCATTCACACGGCTTAAAAATGTATGTCGTGGGGGTTCGAGGTTCGGCTCACCAATCACACACAACGGATAGCTCTTGCTCGAGGAATATCCAAGAAACATCTACCTAATCATTTCCTTTTTATGTGAATTTTTTGGAAATTTTTAGTCCCTCAAAATAAAAGTGAATGAAACTCCAAAATATTGATAGAAACTACTCCTACAAGTATATAGAGGCTACATCATGCATCAAAACTACTTTTAACCATACAAATTCTACATGCAAGCTCATAAACATGGTCATCAACCGGAGGAAAATTTGCAAAATATAAACACTAGAACACAAACTAATTGGAGCATTGGAGGAGTCACATACCAAGGAATGATCCCTTAAAACAGTTTCGAAAATAGAGTTCTGAGCAAGGAGATCAAAATTCACTTGAAAATGAGCAAGAGCACGAGCTAGGAGGCAATGCTGATTTTTTTCTGGAGGAAGGAGGTGGCCATGGGCATGCGCACTAAGTGAGTGGGTCCCTATGGAACCCACAAGCTTGACTGGCGCGCCCAGGGGGTGGGTGCGCCCTCTGAACTCGTGTCTAATAGGTGCACCCTGTGGGGTGAGTTTAGTGCGCAAAATTCTTACTTATTCTAGAAAAATCGTATTAAATTTTCATGGCATTTTATATTTTTTGGACATTTTTATTGCACAAAAAAAATCTAAAAACAGGATAATCATGGCATTCTACTTTATTAAAATTCAAATAATAGAGAACAAAACTATGGATACACTAGGTTGTGCTTACTAAATTTTTCGACCACATGCTCCTAAAAAAGGATCCATTAATAAGGTTGATCAAGTCTTATTTACAAACCAATTCCGACTGACATGAAACCAACGAACTTTCGTATAACACCAAGTTACCTCAAAAAGGATATGCATTTCCCCAACAATAAGAGTCTCATATTTGTTTTTGATAGTAGGAAGAGGAAATTTCAACCCTCCAATCGTAAATGTAAAAATTTGTTCAATGGAGTTGATATTATTTGTTAAAGCTTTTTTCTTTGGCAAGTGAACCATGTGTTGATTAACATTGACATGAAAAGTAACCTTGCTTATGTTGCAATCAATAACACCCCCTATTGTATTCCAAAAGGGTCTACCAAGGGTAATTGACATGTTGTTGTCCTCGGGCATACCAAGAATAACAAAGACGATTAAGATAGTAACATTTGCAGCCCCAACAGGAATGTCCTCACAAATTCCAATCGGCATAACACATGATTTATCAGCCATTTGCAAATATATTTAAATAGGTGTAAGCTTATGCAAATCAAATCTTTTATATAAATAGAAAGGCATAACACTAACACTCGCTCCTAAATCACAGAAAGTAGTTTTGCCATAACTTTCTTTAATGGAGCAAGGTATAGTAGGTATTCGAGGATCTCATAATTTCTTAGGTACTCTACCATCAAAAGAGTAATTAGCAAGCATGGTGCAAATATCAGTTTTAGGTATCTTTCTTTCATTTGTGGCAATATCTTTCATATACTTGACCTAAGGAGGCATTTTCCAAATATTTGTCAAGCGTGTTTGCAAAGAGATGGGTCTAAGCATTTCAAGAAAGCACTAAATGTCCTCATCCTTATTTTTAGAAGGATTACGAGGGAATGACATAGGTTTTTGAACCCATGGCTCTCTTTATTTACCATGTTTTGTAGCAATGAAATCATTCTTGTCACAACGTTTATCTTAAGAGGTGGGTTATCAAGATCAACAACAAGTTCCATTTCTACTTCATTGTTAGATTCTTTACTATTATCTGGTTGAGCATAAACATGAACATCACCATTATCCTTATCATTATCATTATCTCTAGGTGGGTGTTCATTACCATATTGTGTCTCAGCATTAGAAATGGAAACATCATTATCATACTCACGATGTTTATCGATAACAGGTTCATTGCAAGCATGCAAAGTCTTATCGTGTTTCCTTTTCTTTCTCTTCTTAGATGGAACATGTGCATCATTATTAATCCTTTGAGAATCTTGTTCAATTTCTTTAATAGGACTGTCACATCCCTAGCTTCCATTTGGTGTTTTGCAAGATTGTGCTCATGTTTTTATTCTTGCATTAAAAAGTGAAATAGGGAGTTGAAGAAAACCCTAGCACCTCTTTATTCAACTAAATTCCAATGAACTAAAAGTTCAATGAACCCAAACTGGCCTTCATGAAAGCCCACCCTTTTGATAAATATTGGAAATAATATTTCAGGGGTGGAACTTATTTTAAAAATACATTTGGGATTTTATTTAAACCACAAAAGCCACTGAAATTACCCAAATATGTGGTTTTAAATGTCTCAAGATATTATAAAATGTGGAAATATTTTATTGACTTGGAAATATTCCAAGTAGCACCCAAAATTATTTTCACTATTTATAGAAATAGTTTGGAGCCAAAAATAAAAGAAATAAATGTCAGAAAGGTTTAACAGAAAATAGAAATGAAAAAAAATGTGAAAAACCTTACCTCTCGCTCACCCTAGCCCAGGCCATCTCCGTGCCGCCTTCTTTAACCTCGTGCTCGTAGGCACGAGGGCGTGGCACCCGCACAGGAGGCACGACCACCTCCTGCTTCCACCTCCTGCTGGCCGCACCGACCCTATCTCTTCGAGATGAGAAGCACCGAGGCATCCTCTTCCCATTTCCCTCCTCCCCGGCCTCTCTGACGGCCTCCTCGAGCTCGTCCCCCTGCTCTGGATCTGACAACGGCCGCCGCCGTTGCCCGCGACTCCGGCCACCACAACGCCTCCCCGAGCACGCCGTCGACTCCACGCGAAGCACCGTGAGCCCGTGATGGTTTTCCCCCGCTCCCCTTGCCTTCTCGCACCCTGCAGCCACCGCCCGCCATGGCCGAGCTTCGGCAGCCGCCGTGGCCCATCTCCTGGGCTACTCCGGGGACCTAGCACCCCCTTGAGCCCCCTGCGCGATGCGGTCGAGCCTGGGCTTCGTCCCAGTGCCTCCAGCGCATCCAACCGAGGCTTGTAGCCCATTTTGGAGCAACTCCGGCGAGCCTCCACCACGCCCATGGTCGCCGCCGGCGAAACTCCGGTGGGGATGACGTGGCCACTCTAATCCGTCATTAATTAGTCGTTAGAGCCACTGACAGTGGGCCCTAGGAGTGGGTCAAACCCACATAGGGGCTGGTCAGCGCGGGGTTATCCCGTGTGACGCTGACCAGTGCCCCCCACTGGTCAGTTTGACCAGCCCAGGAGTTGTTGACCCTGATGACATCACCATGACGCAGTAAACATATTTCTGTGATTTAAATAATTCCAGAAAATGATAAAACTTTGGGAAATCATAGAAAATTAAATATAACTCCAAATTTGACAAATAATATATGTAAAATGATCAAAAAAATTCAACGAACACAATGGTGCTACTTTCATGCATGACAAACAAAGTTATAAAACAGCATCAGGTCAAATCAATTAAAAGAATTTGATAAATATCTTATTTCAAATAATATTGAATTTTGAATTCAAATCAGGATCATTCTATGGTGTTGTTATTCACATTAAACCATACTACATTTCATTTCATGCCTGATCATGCATCATATTGTTGCATTTGAATGATATCGATTGTCGCTATTATTTCGGTAGGTTGTGCCCCTCCGGATACGTTCGAATATGCGACTGACGGATTTAATCCTTCCACTGAGCAACAAGGCAAGCACCCTTTGATCATCCTGATATAATCCCATGTTCCTACTCCAGCTCTCACTTATTGCATTAGGACAAAATATTTCAAATGCTTTACCTCGGTAGCTGAACCTATTCCTTTGCATGACCTAACATTGTCACAGTTAATAGCCAAACCTTGCAACCTACCATACCTGGTAGTTGCTTGAGCCATGTTGTGTCTTATCCTGGTATGCTTGATATGCCTAGAGTTGTGTCAGGTCTGTTTCATCTGGGTGATGAACAGGAATGGATGAATGTGTTCTAGTGATAAAGAATAAGTGTGGAACCTGATTTGGTAAAGGAACCGATGAAAGGCTATGTAGGAGTACATGGCGGGTTGTTTCATTGGAACCGTCCATAGGAACTGAGTTCCGTGTATGAAATCCAGGACTAGATACTACCACACATTGGGTTCCGTGTGACAGCTCGAGAGCGACCCTCCAGAAGATTCCCCTTTTGTCTCGTTGTCGTCGTCCGATTTATTTAGTAGTTGCACTCATCATCACATCATTCACATCATCTGCATTGTATCGGTATTTCGTTGCCGCCAGTTTTCAAAACTGCATCCCTTATTAGTTGTCGGTTCTCTCCATTTTATCATTGACCGTTTGGGACCAACCACACACGCACGCGCCCGCGACATCGTTAAACTTTGTCGCCGGGTTGTCATTTTCCCTCTCATCCCCACCTAACCCCTCTGCACAGTACACCAACCCAATGCGCAACCTAGTCCGAAAACCTCCCGAAATCTGAACCGGGTGCTCGTGACCGTTGGGTCCAGATCAACCTGATTTTACTGTAAATTGTCATCGGTTTGTCCATTGGTCACCCTAACCTAATTATATTGGCCGTACGATCTAAATCGGAGGGCTCTAATTAGACCCCATTTAGTTCCGTTTACTATTTATATGTAATTTAGCCAAACCTACCCTAACCCACCAGATATATATAGACTACCTAGTTCAATTAGACCAAACCCAAGAAATGCTCCCCCTTGTCCCATCTGCGCGCCGCCACCCCTGTCCAGTCTCCACCAACCTCGAGATCTCCCCTCCCGATTCCCTTGTTTTCCTCTGCGAGCCAACCCAATCCCCTCGTTCCTTCTGCAGCCCTGGACGCATCCGGCTGCTCGAGGGAGCCCCGCCCGCGCGCCACAGGTGCGGCAATTCCCGCAGCCGCGCCTGAGCTCCTCTCTTTTCATTGCTCGCCTCGCCTCTTCCTCGTGCAACCCCTCCCAGACACATGAGCCGCCAAAGCAGGAGCCCAGGTGCTGCAGCAGTTGCAGCGCCCGCTCAACCTCTGCAGCTCGCCGGTGAGGCCCTCGTCATGTTCTCCTCTCTCTCCCCTTGTTCACCTCTATCCCCTCTCTTCCCTGCAGGTCTGCAGCACCATGGTGGCAAGGTCCTCAAGAACGCGTCAGATCCGACGGGAATGGAGCCACCCCTGCCGGATCCGACGAGAGCCACCGCTGCCCGAGCCTTCTCTGTCATTCCCTACCGGAAGCCATGCTCGAGACCCCTGCCATGGCCGCCGGCCTCTTCCCTTGCTGTGAGAATTCCCGTATCTGAAACTTGTGCATTAGTTTTCAGATCCGTTCGGTGTCATGTGTTGTTAAGGATGCTACTGCTTTGTTTCACAAACATGTTGCTAGCTGAGCTGGTAGTCGTTCCGCGATTTAGAAAAAGGGGACTCGGTTTCGAATCCCAGCTATGCCAATTTATTTTTATGCTTGTTTCTGTTGACCTGCACCATGGCGTAGTATTAATTCATCAAGACTAAAACACTGCATTATATCACAATCAGTGTGTAGCCGAGCTGGCTAGTGCATTTAGACTCCACCCAAGGGATCCTGGGTTCAAGTCCCACGTAGCTCACATTTTGCCATGCTTTTTGTTTCTCTTTTTTTTGCACTCACACACACACTTAGTTCCCTCGGCTGCTGCACTATGTTGCAATTCGGCCTATGTTTTTTTCCTCCTGCGATTTCATCTTTAACCTAGACATGCATGTTTGTATGAGATGTGATGTTGTCCGTTTTGTAGATGCCACGCTAGTTGCACGTTGTCCCTCTTTTGTCGTGCTCCGACACCTGGGAACCTGGTAACCGGGATCACCCCATCGTTCTTTGGCATGACAAGCACACACTCCCAATTCGTTACACCAGTATCTCATCGAGTTATTGGAACCGGAACGTGTCCTGGCTCTCATTTGCATGCACTTTGCATTCACGGCATAATATCAGGTGTTGCATGTATCTTTTGATCGCAGCTCCATTCTTACGTTCTTTGTGTAACCGACTAGAAGGTCGTGTAGGATCACATGGTTCACCTCTTGCCATGTTAACAACATTTTAATATTGTCGTGTACCTAAACGGGAGTGAACTAAGTAAATCAAATGTGGAGTTTCGTCAATATGCAACTCGTTGCATATTGAACTTCACTTAATGTGTAGCGTTTGATTGTTGTGAATTGACGTGCCATGTCTTGCACATATTCAACTAATCATGCATCATCTGTGGATTGCATCTTGTCGTGCATGTGCCGTGGTGAATATCTATGTTGATGCTTGTTTCCGGTTTGCTTCGTCTCGATAGAGTTCTGCAAGCATGTAGGAATGTGAGGACCCGTTCGACTACATCGGTTCGTCTTCTTCACGAAGTCGTTCTTCTTCCAAGCGGGATCTCACGCAAGATGACCATTTCCCCCAGATACCATTACTATCATTGCCATTCTAGTTTTACCATTTCTATCGTTATGTCTCGCTTCCTACCACCTGTTAAATATCAGCCTCCCAACATTCCCGTGAAAACCTTAAACCTGTTCACAACCTAGCAAACCATTGATTGTCTATGTTACTGCTTTCTTAACCATGTGTTAGCGTTGTTAGTTGCAGGTGCAGTTGATTTCATGTGATAACATGGGTTCCTTGTTATATCAACCTATTAAATATTATTTAATTTAATGCACCTATATACTCAGTAAAAGGTGGAAGGCTCGGCCTTTCTAGCCTGGTGTTTTGTTCCACCTTTGCCCCCTTAGTTTCGGCTACCGGTGTTATGTTCCATAATTGAGGGCTCCTAACATGATCGGGGTTGTTATGGGGACCCCCTTGATAATTCGTTTTAGATTAAGACTGGTCTGGCAAGGCCCAACATTGGTACTACATTTGCCTAATAACCTAATAAAATTGCATAGGGACTTTCCGTACCCCGAGGATAATTAATCAACCCCCGGGCCAGTGCTCCGCATGAGTGTTGGTCCAAACTTCCAGACTGCGGGGCCACCACGGGGCAACCCGAGGTTTGGTTTCTCCTAGTGTGACCCATCCGTCGTGTCGTGAGAACGAGATATGCGACTCCTATCGGGTTCGTCAACACGTCGGGCGTCCTTACTGTATTAGTTTGACCTTTGAAGAAATATCTTGTGCATCGGGATTCCGGTGTTGCTTTGGGTAATCTCAGAGTTGAGGTTTTCCACTAAGGAATCGGACGAGATCGCAAGTTTCGTGATCGAGGATATCTATGCGTCTTGTGGTAATTTGTGATGGACTAACTGGAGCACCGCTGGAGGGTTAAATCTTTCAGAAAGCCGTGCTCGCGGTTATGTGGCAACGTGGAAACTTTGTTTAACACTGGTTCTAGATAACTTGAAGTAAACTTAATAAAAACTTGCCAACTGAGTGCGTAACTGTGACTGTCTCTTTCGCAAGTTCCTTCTCCGACCGAGGACACGGTGGGGTTATGTTTGAGATAAGTCGGTGTTTAGGATCATTCATTTGATCATTAGTAGTTCACGTTCGCTATGCGTAGAGCACCCCCCCTCTTATTCTTGTACTCGTAAGTTAGCCACCTCACATATGCTTAGTCGCTGCTGCAACCTCACCACTTAACCATACCTCACCCATTAAGCTTTGCTAGTATTGATACCTTCGGAAATGAGATTGCTGAGTCCCCTGTGGCTCAAAGATTGCTACAACACCAGTTGCAGGTACAGGTAAAGGTTACTTGATGCGAGCGCATTGGTTGTTCATTTGGAGTTGCTTCATCTTCTTCTTCATCATCGATCTAGGATGGGTTCGGGGCCGGCAACCTGGGATAGCAAGGATGGACGTCATTTTCTTTTCTTGTTTGTTTTCGTCCGTAGTCAGAACCTGCTATACATCATGATTTTTATGTATTGTACTGATGTGACTCTGATGTAGCTTGTGGCGAGTGTATGCCAATTCCATATATCTCATCTTTTCAGTACATGTACTTGTAACGATATCCATTCTTGCGAAACGACGAGATGGGCTTCTATCCCTGACGAGGCCAACGTGCCAAATTAAGGATAGGGTCGCATCTTGGGCGTTACAAGTTGGTATCAGAGCAGTACCAACCTAGGATCCCCCTTGATTGATCGAACTTGGCCGAGTCGAGTCTAGTGAAAAACTACTTTGAGTCTAGTTATATATCGGAGAGTAGGATTCTTTTTTCTCCTCTTCTATGCTCTGGTGAGGAATCTTGACGTAATAATTTTAATTCTACTCATCTTCTCACTCAAATTATTTAGGATCACGTGGATAGTTTTGGAATCTATATGATGTCGATGTGACGGAGTTTTGTCTTGGTGCCTCCTATCTGACTTGATTTCTTCCGGGGAGTTGAGCTCCAGGGGATTCTCGAGCACATCGTTATCATTCAGATTTCTTAGTATCTCGGGACGGAGGATGTTCAAAATTGCTTCAATACTAGTAGTGGCGAGAGGAGTCCGGCTTCCCAGTACTGGTGCAGAGAGTTCCGGATGTATCGCCATATGTGGTATCGTTGTGATTACGAGTGTGTGAGATAGATGAAGTTCCGAGATTCTGGTTATGTGTTGACGGATGTGATACACTGGACGGGTTAGTATAGGAGTTGAGTGATATATTACTCCTTTATCCGTGGACCAGATTACATGACCAGAAATTTCGGGAGTTCTTAGGTGGGAATTCTAGTAGTTACTTATAGGACAATCTTCCAACAAATGCATGAGGTTAGGTTGGGGTTCGACATCTAGTGGATTCGTTTGTTCACGGTCGACTTACAGCGGTTCTCGTTGTGTCTTAAAGAGTCCTTGTAGCTTGCTACGACTCGAGGACGCTTCGTATGTCGTGTGCACTGCCTTGCACACGATGGGTACTGTAGGGATCGAGCCCGTGCGATCCTGTCCATGAAAATATCGGACGAAATCTCTCTCATGAGTTTGTTCTGGCTAACCTGTAAGCCTCATCCCTTGTTTTGTTGGAGTATGGTAATTCAAGTTGCTTCGATGTCAAGTGGTGATTTCAGATCTTTCCTAAGCAGTGTTCTCATATTCATGAGAGAGTGCAAATTCCTTGCTCAATCAAGTTGTCTTTTCAATTCTTATCAACCGGAGTTGTTATGTCAATTCTTTTCAACCTGTGTGCTTCTCTTCTAGTAAATCCTATTCTCTCCAAGTTTTGCAAGATCAATATGTCTTTTCTTCCGGAGTTCATCTCATCTGTTCCAAGTTGTCTTTGTTTTCCCGGCCCTCCCGCCCTTTTCTTCAGTGATTCAATTTTCATCCAAGTGTCTTCTTTTAATTGTTGCTTCCGCTATCTTTTCTTCCGTGTCCTATCCGGTGATTCATTGAGAAGATTCTCAGGAGTTTTGTGTTCGTCGTTTTTCATTCTTGTTCTCTTTTCCGGTGGATTCAATTCAAGCTGTCAGTGTTCATCATATCCTTTTTCATCCTCTAATGATTTTGTGTTGGAAATTCTTACCAGCCTATATTGTTATTCATTCCTGTCTTTTCTATCCGGAGTGTTGAAGATATCTCAGAAGTTTCTTGTTTTCAATTCTTTCAATTATTTCAAAGTGCTAACCTCATCAAGTTTTCATTTGTACTCGTGCAATATCTCCCTTTCTGAGTAATCTTTTCAATGGTGGTTTCTTTGAATGGGCCCATAACCCACAGGTTTTTTCCCATGATCTTATCTGGCTATTGTAATCCTTCCGGAGATCTTTAGTTCTTTTGAACTATGATGTAAGTATGAATTTCATCAGTCATATCCCTTCTTCAAGGTCAATTTGAATTTATTTTCGTCGTTGGCTCAACTATTCCTTGTTCTTATTCCGGAGTGCCTTAGTTATTCTTGTTGTTGTTTCTCGTCATCATTTTCAGCTTGGAAGACCGAAGGAGTGTTTCTCTCAAATCTAGGTCCATTCTCTTGAAGATTCATCATTTCATCTTGGTGTTATCATCTTGAATTGTTCCCAATCTTGAGTAATCCCATTCTTGCTATCCGATGCATTTCTGAGTTGTTTTCATTCTCGATCCTTGGAAGGCCATCATTTTAGAAGATTCTTTGTTCTCAGCTTTCAGCTTTCGCTCTCAAATTCTTCTCAATTGTTGTCTCTTCGTTTGTCTCTCAATTATTCTGGTGCCTTGTTCAAGTTTTTTCTCTTAGATGGCTCATGATCTCTTCATTCTCATGTATCTTCATTCATTCATGGTTGTCTCATTCGTTCCCATTATTATCGGTGTCTCCTTCAAGACTTCTACAAGTTGTTCTCATATTTCTTCTCAATCTTTTCAAGAATGATAAGTGTTATGATTTGCGTGTCGTCAATTTACCTTGATGAAGGATAAGCATAACATAAATCTCATTCTTGTTTCATAGTGATTTCAATTCTTCTTCCGGAGTGGCTCATGATATCAATTCTCTTCTCAAGGTGTTCTTCAAGATTCTTGTTGGAGGATCTCAAGTGCTCTTTCTCTTGCATTTCAAAGTGCAATTCTCCCTCCTTTATCCTTTGAGGTGGTATTATAACATTCTTGTTAGTGGAGTCTTGAAGAGATTTGTTTCAAGAATGAGATAATTAAACCCACCATTGTTTGATCATGAGATATTTTCAACCCATGATTTCTTCACTGAGCTATCTTGGTTAAGATTCACCTGGAGCTTTTCCTATGGATTGTTGCTACTATATTGATTATCGATGATCCAAGTTCTCAATGTATCCTCTTGTTGAAAGAAGTTTCCCTTCTCTTATTTCTCCCAATCAATCTTTGTTTCCGTTAGTGGTTGGTTGTCAACTCATTTTTAGAGATGGTTTTCATAAGTCCACTACAAGCTTGTTCTTTTCGTTGTTGATTTCCAACAAATCTGTTCAATTCTTCTTCTCACGAGGCTCTTCAATTCAATTATGGTAGTATTTGCCATTTTTCTCTCCGTTCTTTTCTTCCCAATGATCTAGTTCCTATTCTCTTGTTTCGGAGTTGTTGTGATGTTGCTCTCTTTTATCCATCATCTAGTTGTGTCAAGATCGTGTTCTTTCCTTTCCCATTCATTTAACTGGAGTGTTGCGTCTTATTTCATGTTCTTTCCCTTGCTTATCAATTTAGTTGTTTTGTTGTGAATCTTGTCAAGACCTTTCCATCTTATGAAATTTTTGTCATCAATTTCCTACCGAAGTGCTGCCAATATTTTCTGTGAATTCTTGCTTGTTCCTCATGTCATTCTTCACCTCTTTGCAACCTTCAAGGATCGTTGGTTTCACTAGTTTGTCAAAAAGCAACTAAGTTTTACCATGTGCATTCTCTTCCTCTTCCCTTTCATTCTGAGATCTCGGGTCGAGATCCTCTTGTAGTTTAGGAGAGTTGTGACAGCCCAAGACCGACGCTCCAGAAGATTCCCCTTTTGTCCCGTTGTCGTCGTCCAATTTATTTGGTAGTTGCACTCATCATCGCATCATTCGCATCATCTGCATTGCATCGGTATTCCGTTGCCGCCAGTTTTCAAAACTCCATCCGTTATTAGTTGCCGGTTCTCTCCGTTTTATCGTTGACCGTTTAAGACCAACCACACACACACGCGCCGGCGACATCGTTAAACTCTGTCGTCGGGTTGTCGTTTTCCCTCTCTTCCCCGTCTAGCCCCTCTGCACAATGCACCGACCCTACTCGCACCCTAATCCGAAAACCTGTCGAAACCCGAACCGGGTGCTCGTGGCCGTTAGGTCCAGATCAACTCGGTTTTAGTGCAAATCGTCATCGATTTGTCCATTGGTCACCCTAACGTAATTATATTGGCCATCCGATCTAAATCGGAGGGCTCTAATTGGACCCCATTTAGTTTTTTTTGCTATTTATATGTGATTTAGCCCAACCTACCCTAACCCACCAGATATATAGACTACCTAGTTCAATTAGACCAAATCCTAGAAATGCTCCCCCTTGTCCCATCTGCGCGCCGCCACCCGTGTCCAGTCTCCACCAACCTCGGGATCTTCCCTCCCGATCCCCTCATTTCCCACTGCGATCCAACCCAATCCCCTCGTTCCTTCTGCATCCCTGGACACATACGGCTGCTCGAGGGAGCCCCGCCCGCGCGCCACAGGTGCAGCAATTCCCACATTCGCGCCTGAGCTCCTCTCTATTCACTGCTCGTCTCGCCTCTTCCTCGGGCAGCCCCTCGCAGACACATGAGCCGCTGAAGCAGGAGCCCAGGTGCCGCAGCAGTTGCAATGCCCGCTCAACCTCTGCAACTTGGTGGTGAGGCCCTCCTCGCGTTCTCATCTCTCTCCCCTTGTTCACCTCTCTCCACTCTCTTCCCTGCAGGTCTGCAGCACCATGGAGGCAAGCTCCTCAAGAACGCGTCAGATCCCACGGGAACGGAGCCACCCCGGCCGGATCCGACGAGAGCCACCGCTGCCCGAGCCTTCTTTGTGATTCCCCGCCGGAATCCGTGCTCGAGACCCCTACCATGGTGGTCGGCCTCTTCCCCTGTTGTGAGAATTCCCGTATCTGAAACTTGTGCATTAGTTTTCAGATCCGTTCGGTGTCATGTGTTGTTAAGGATGCTACTGCTTTGTTTCACAAACATGTTGCTAGTCGAGCTAGTAGTCGTTCCGCGATTTAGTCAAAGGGGTCTGGGGTTCGAATCCCAGCTATGCCAATTTATTATTATGCTTGTTTCTGTTGACCTGCACCATGGCGTAGTATTACTTCATCTAGACTTGAACACTGCATTATATCACGAACAGTGTGTAGCCGAGCTGGCTAGTGCATTTAGACTCCACCCAAGGGATCCTGGGTTCAAGTCCCATGTAGCTCACATTTTGCCATGCTTTCTTTTTCTCTTTTTTTGCACTCACACACACACTTAGTTCCCTCGGCCGCTGCACTATGTTACAATTCGGCCTATGTTTTTTTCCTCCCGCGATTTCATATTTAACCTAGACATGCATGTTTGTATGAGATGTGATTTTGTCTATTTTGTAGATGCCACGCTAGTTGCACGTTGTCCCTCTTTTGTCGTGCTCCAACACCTGGGAACTCGGTAACCGGGATCACCCCGTCGTTCTTTGGCATGACAAGCACAGACTCCCAATTCGTTGCACCGGTATCTCATCGAGTTATTGGAACCCAAACGTGTCGTGACTGTCATTTGCATGCACTTTGCATTCGTGGCATAATACCATGTGTTCCATGTATCTTTTGACCATAGCTTCATTCTTACGTTCTTTGTGTAACTGACTAGAAGGTCGTGTAGGATCACATGCTTCACCTCTTGCCATGTTAACAACATTTTAATATTGTCGTGTACTTAAATGGGAGTGAACTAAGTAAATCAAATCTGGAGTTTCGTCAATATGCAACTCGTTGCATATTGAACTTCACTTAATGTGTAGCGTTTGATTGTTGTGAATTGACATGCCATGTCTTGCACATATTCATCTGATCATGCATCATATGTGGATTGCATCTTGTCATGCATGTGCTGTGGTGAATATATGTGTTGATGCTTGTTTCCAGTTTGCTTCGTCTCGATAGAGTTCCGCAAGCGTATCGGAATGTGAGGACCCGTTCGACTACATTGGTTCATCTGCTTCATGGAGTCGTTCTTCTTCCAAGCTGGATCTCGCGCAAGATGACCATTTCCCGAGATACCATTACTATCATTTCCATGCTAGTTTTACCATTTCTATCGTAATGTCTTGCTGCCTACCACCTGTTAAATATCAGCCTCCCAACATTGCCATGAAAACCTTCAACCTGTTCACAACCTAGCAAACCACTGATTGGCTATGTTACTGCTTGCTTAACCATGTGTTAGCGTTGCTAGTTAGAGGTGCAATTGATTCCATGTGATAACATGGGTTCCTTGTTATAACACCCTATTAAATGTTATTTAATTTAATGCACCTATATACTCGGTAAAAGGTGGAAGGCTCGACCTTTCTAGCCTGGTGTTTTGTTCCACCTTTGCCCCCTTAGTTTCGCCTACCGGTGGTATGTTCCATAATTGAGTGCTCCTAACACGATCGGGGTTGTTATGGGGACCCCCTTGATCATTCGTTTTAGATTAAGACTGGTCTGGAAAGGCCCAACTTTGGTACTACATTTGCCTAATAACCTAATAAAATTGCATAGGGACTTTCCGGACCCCGAGGATAATTAATCAACCCCCGGGCCAGTGCTCCGCATGAGTGTTGGTCCAAACGAGCAGACTACAGGGCCACCACGGGGCAACCCGAGGTTTGGTTTCTCCTAGTGTGACCCATCCGTCGTGTCCTGAGAATGAGATACGCTGCTCCTATCGGGTTCGTCGACATGTCGGGCGGCCTTGCTGGATTTGTTTTACCTTTGAGGAAATATCTTGTGCACTGGGATTCTGGTGATGCTTTGGGTAATCTCAGAGTTGTGGTTTTCCACTAAGGAATCCGACGAGATCGCGAGTTTCGTGATCGAGGATTTCTATGCGGCTTGTGGTAATTTGTGATGGACTAGTTGGAGCAGCCCTACAAGGTTAAATATTTCGGAAAGCCGTGCCCGCGGTTATGTGGCAACGTGGAAACTTTGTTTAACACTGGTTCTAGATAACTTGAAGTATACTTAATAAAAACTTGCCAACTGAGTGCGTAACCATGACTGTCTCTTTCGCAAGTTCCTTCTTCAATCGAGGACACGGTGGGGTTATGTTTGAGATAAGTCGGTGTTTAGGATCATTCATTTGATCATTAGTAGTTCACGTTCGCTATGCGTAGAGCACCCCCCCCCCTCTTATTCTTGTACTCGTAAGTTAGCCACCTCACATATGCTTAGTCCCTGCTGCAACCTCACCACTTAACCATACCTCAACCATTAAGCTTTGCTAGTCTTGATACCTTTGGAAATAAGATTGCTGAGTCCCCCGTGGCTCACAGATTGCTACAACACCAGTTGCAGGTACAAGTACATGTTACTTGACGCGAGCGCGTTGGTTGTTCATTTGGAGTTGCTTTTGCTTCTTCTTCTTCATCGATCTAGGATTGGTTCCAGGCCGGCAGCCTGGGATAGCAAGGATGGACGTCATTTTCTTTTCTTGTTTGTTTTCGTTCGTAGTTGGACCCTGCTCTTCATCATGATGTTTATGTATTGTACTGATGTGACTCTCATGTAGCTTGTGGCGGGTGTAAGCCAATTCCATATATCTCATCTTTCCAGTACATGTACTTCTAATGATATCCATTCTTGTGAAACGACGAGATGCGCTTCTATCCCTGACGAGGCCCACGTGCCAAATTAAGGATAGGGTCGCATCTTCGGCGTTACATTCCGGTAACTCGACCCCTCTCGGCTTATTAATCGCCTAGTACTCGGTCCAGGAGTTGCAAGTAGTTTCTGGTGTTTATAGTCATGTTGGAGGCCGTGCATGGTGCTGACTCTTAGAGGTGGTTGTGATGCGGTAGGCAGTGGCACGGTGTACCTAGTGGCACCCGGATGGTGGGCTTGGGAACCCTGCACACATCATTTGGGGCCGTAGCAGAAACCTCGGCCAGACTTCCGTGCGGATTCACTCTCAAATACGCGATAAACCTGGACTAGGTATTAGCATGGTTAACGGTCGTGGCCGACCCCCTCGCTGGGATTCCGCATGAAGGTTGCCGAGGTGCATGACGTGCACATGGCGATAAGTGGCGAGAGCGTGTGTGAAGAAGTACACCCCTGCAGGGTTATGATATATTCGAATAGCCGCGTCCGCGGATATGGACTACTTGGAGACATATATTGTTCATAGATAACTTTAATGGCTACTCATAAAAGTATCAAGATAAGTGTGAGTATCATGTATGGCATTTCCGTAGGGAGACGGAAAGGAATCCATGATAGTGTATTGTTGTGGTGGTAGTGGACTCGTGTACGACTTTTCAAAGTTGTTTAAAACTAACTAAAATTGTAGTATAGTCTAGCCAAGAGTCAAAGCTGGCTTGTTGCATGAAACCCCACTACCCCCTTTCTGATACACGTGCATGAGTAGATAGATCTGTCCAAAGTCTTGCTGAGTACCTTTGTACTCATGTTTGTTTAGTAAATGTTGCAGAAGATACCCACGAGCCAACAGGTGGGTTCTATCTAGACCTCGATGATGACGAGTAGCTGGTGTCCCAGCTACGACCTGGCCCCTTTCAGAAGGGATCTATAGATAGTCAGGCTTTATGCCTTTTCCTTTCAACTGTCTCTACTCAAACAGCTTTAATGCTTCCGCTTGGTTTGTATGACTTTGCTTGTATGACTTGAGTGTCGGGTCATGTGACCCCTACCTGTATGAACTTATTATGCAAGACTCTTTCGAGTCTTTTAAATAAATGTTGTGATGTTGTATGGTTATTTTGTGATGCCATTGTTAGACCTATGCATATCGAGTATGTCATGCGTACGTGTGATGTACTGTGATATGTATGGGATTCGACACCTAGTCGTATGCCCTTGGTAGTTCCCTATACAGAGAAATGCCCCTTTGTGCTTCCACTGAGCCTTGGTAGTTCGCTACGGCTCCTGACACATTGGTTGACCGGCATGTATCCTTCTTAGTTGTTGTGTCTGTCCCTACGGGGAAATGTCACGTGGTGTAATGGAGTTCTTGTAGCTTGTTACGACTCGTCTACACTCGCTGATGACAGACACCTGCTTTGTTGGGTTATGTATGCATGTCTCTATACAGTTGAGCCACTTGAGTTTATGACTAGTTATGTCGACCCGGGTTCTTTGACATTGGAATTCTAGCGACACAATTGCATACGTGAGTCAAAAGGAGCAAACGGTCCCGGCTAAGGTAAGGTGGCAGCCGTGGGGTTAACCGTGCGTGAGACCGCAAATGGATGCGATGTGTTACATGCTGGATTCCTATGGCTTAGGATCGGGGTCCCGACAATGACCTTCAGGAAAGAGAGGTTCCTGAGTCATTCAACCTCCTCTAATCATAGTCCTAACATCGTGATCATTTAATTTACTATTCATTTTGGCAAGCAAATCATTTTTTGATTTAGCAACTTGGTCTAATTGAGTATCACCATAGATGCATGTTGACCCAAACCTTTAAGATCATTAGAAATTCTGACCATCAAGTCACTCAAACAATCAATCATCATGGCATTTCTTATTAATTGATCTTTAACATACATATTAAAATGTTCTTTCTTAACAATGTAATTATCAAACTCATCCATGCATTGACTAGCAGTTTTATTAGAAGATATATCACCCTCATAAAATCTATGGAGATAACTTACCTCTATTGCCTATGTAGGGATATCGAGTCCATGTATTTCATCAATACGTGGTAAATTCTTGACATCTTCAGATTTAATACCTTTTTTCCTTCATGGATTTCTTAGCTTCTTGCATATGTTCTTGACAAGGAAATAGAATACATCTCTTCTTTTGAATTCGTTTAGGCGGTGGTTTAGGAAGTGTCCAATTATCGCCATTCTTCAAAATATTATTCAATAGTTCTTCATCCTGTCCAACAGGCCGTTCCATGACAACACAACCAGCACAACTATCTAGGTAGTTCCTAGAAGCATCGGTTAGTCAATTATAAAAGATATCAAGTATTTCATTTTTCTTTAGAGGATAATCAGGCAAAGCTGTACGTAATTGGAAAAGCTTCCCCCAACCTTGAAGGAGATTAATTGATTTACTTTGCACAAAATTAAATAATTCCTATAAAGTAGCTTGTTTCTTATGAGCAGAAAAATATTTTGCAGAAAAGTAATATATCATATCATGAGGACTACACACAACCAAGAGAAAGAGTTTGGAAATATTTATTAGTATCTCCCTTTAATGAGAAATAGAAAATTAAGTATATAGTAGTAGCAATTTTTTTCTCATGAGCAACTAGGGTGGAAATATCACTTAGTTTGGTAAGGTGTGCGACAACAGTTTCAGTTTCGTAACCATCAAAAGGATCAAATTCTACCAGAGTAATTGATTTAGAATCATTAGAGAATCCACAATCCTCATGAGTAACACATATAGGAGAAGTAGCAAACTTAGGATCATATTTCATTTTCTCCATCGTAGATTTTTCTTTTAACTTAATCCGTAGTTTCTTAAGACCATCTCTATCATTACAAGTAGGAAAGTCTCTAGATATCTCTCCATCCATAACATAACCATCGGGTATTTCACGCATATCTACTCTAGTGGGAGAGTTAGGCATAATAGGTGAATCATTGTTTTCATCAATTTCAAAACTTTCAATTTCTTTAGATCTATCAATATGAGCATAAAGAAATTGACTTATTATATCTATGCTTTTGCAAGGAGTCATGCAATCATTTGAGAAGTGTCCGGGTCTTCACAATTGTACCAATTTCAGACATGACCTGAAGAACGCTTCTCGTCATATCTTGAGTTGGAGATTCTTTCCATGCCTCTATTCTTTATAAGTTGTTAAATTTCATGAACATGAGGCCTATCTCTTCATTGGTAACAAGGTTGTCACTTGAAGTTGTGGTAGTTTCACTTGTGGCTTTGTAAGCACCGCTTGACATATTATGAATATCTTCTTTGTCCTTGAGTGACATCTCATGATCAAAAATCCTACCAATGGCTTCCGTGGGATTGAGGTGTTTATAGTTTGGCATCATTTCGATCAATTTTCACACGGTGCCATACTTTACATCCAAGGCTCTAAGGACTTTTTGGTGATGAATTTTCCGGTCATCTCTTCACTTCCTTCATCTTGTACTTGTAAAGTTGGCTTTCATCTCATTAGTGATGAGAGAAAGCCTAGAGTACATTTCCACAACTCCTTCACCATCCTTCATCTTGTACTTGTGAAGTTGGCTTTCTAGCACATCCAACTTAGATTCCTTGATGGATTCAGTTCCTTCGTGCATATCAACCAAAGTATCCCAAATTTCCTTAGCATTCTCGAGACAACTTATCTTGTTGAATTTTTAGGGGCATAGGCAGTTGAAGAGAATGTCACATGCTTGAGCGTTGTATTGCAACATATTCAATTCTTCCGCAGCCACTTCACTATATGGTTCCTTTTCATCTCCAAAGAATTCACCTTGCAATCCAACGCAAAGAACAACCCAAATGTCGGGGTAATGACCAAGAATATGCATTTTCATCTTATGCTTCCAACTAGCAAAGTTTGTACCATCAAAATATGGACCTCCATGGTGATAATTTCCCTCACTAGACGCCAAACTATCCTAGGTTGTGAAACCAATGCAATGGAGACCAAATCTCTGATACCGCTTGTAGGATCAAAAGTATGTCTAGAGGGCGGGGGCGGGGGGGTTGATTAGACTCCTTGAACAAATTAAAACTTAAACTTCTCCCAATTTTATCGGTTGGGTTTTAACGATTTTACTAAGTCAAGCACACCCTACACATGCAAGTCTCTGACTTTTGCAGCAGAAAGTAATGGCATTGCACGTGTAAGTAAATGATGGTTAGGAAGATCACACGCAATGAAGATACGGAGATTTTTGGCGTGGTTCCGGTAGGTATCTCTATTGTAAGTCCATGTTCATGGAGACTCCAACCCACGAAGGGTAACTGTTAGAGCATATTTCTCCATATGTGGTATTGGTAATTGATGAAAATCCCTATGGACTAATGGTTGCCTTGAGTTATATTCAAAGGATTTGTCCATAGGCACTTCTTGAACTCCATTTGTTGGTTTAAAGGATTTATATGATAACCAAGGTGGTATTCAAGGTTTTATCCAAATATTGGTCATAAAGACACAAGGTTGATCAAGACTAAGTCAAAGAGTTAATCAAGTTTATCAACACACAAAGCATACAAGATGTACCGAGAGGGATCAATTGATCCCATGGTAAGATAAGCATTGTCCATTATGCTTTGTGTACTAACCCATGGTATTCGTGAGAGTTCTATGTGGGGTTAGGTGTGTTTCCATGGGCTTGCATCAAGAGAAAGATATCATTATACCCACAGAAGATTGTGGTGTGCAAGTTCAAGTGGAGCATCAGAAGACATCATGCTTGAAGCTTGTCGTCCATTATGGTGGCAATGGACTTGTCAAGATGTGGTGAAGAGTGTCTCACCCATAGTGGAGTATGGGGGATCAATCTACTAGTCCTCATCGAGTTAGCGCAATCAAGAAAGGTGGTCCATCTTGAGGAGGACAACATCATCATCATCTAGCTCAAGTGGACTATGCGCAAGGCAAAGGTTTGTCCTTGATTGGTTTTCCATTTTTTCAGTCTCAGTGTGTTAGTTGGGAGACCGGGTTATGGGATATATTTCCATACTATCAAGGGGGCTCCCAAGTGAGTAGCTTGGTCGTATCGTTCGTTGAGATCTCAAACCATTGCATTCTTGGCATCATCATCTTTCTTGGTTCTTGGTTTCCTTTTCTCTATGTGGGTTCTTGAGCTTATGGTCATCTTCATGACAAGCTCGAGTTCATTGAAAACATAGTTCATGTGCATCTTCTATGATGTTTCCAATGTTGGAGATTTACCGGTTCTTCATTCATAGAGGTTAGGATAGTCCTTGTAGTGTGCTATCCAACAAGCTTGAGTTTGCTAAATTCGGAGCTCGTACGCGAAAGTTATGGCAGTTTTAGTGTTAGGGCAGGTTTTCTCTCTTAAGCAGAAGTACCGCTACGGTGGAAGCAGTAGTACCACTCGGGCGGTACTGCTGCCCTCCACTTCCGCTGCTACTTCTGCTTAGTTTTTCTCTCAGGTGCATTTTGAGCGGAAGTACCGCTACGGTGGAAGCGGTAGTACCGCTCGGGCGGTACAATCGCCATCCACTTCCGTTGCTACTAGCGCTTAGTTTCTGTGTCTTGTATCTCTTGTGGTAATACCGCTGGGTCAGACGGTAGTATCGCTCCTACTCTGCCGTTTGCACATTTTTCCTTGAAACTTCCGTTCCAGTAGAAGTACTACTTGCCTGAGCGGTACTACTGCTTGTGCACAGGCTGATTGCGTAACAGTTGGATTTCGAGGGACCTATTTAAGCGGGTCTTCTTCCCCAACGGTCTCCAACCTTTAATATTGTGTTCTTCCCCCATTGTTGACCTTCTTCGAGCTTGCTAACTCTCAATCCCTCCCATCATTCTTTCTATTTCTTGAGGGAAAAGAGAGAGGAGATCTAGATTCACGTTTCCACCAATCACGTTCTCCTCTTTGTGAGGGGAACCCCTTGGATTGAGATATTGGAGTTCTTCGTGTTCTTCTTCATTCTTCCTCTCATTTTCCTCCATAGCATTAGTTGTTGTGGTGGGATTTGGGAGAGAAGGACCTGGGCACTCCATGTGCCCTTGAGATTGCATTTGGTGCATAGGTTTGAGTTCTCCACGGTGATACGTGGAAGTGAAAGTTGAGAAGCTTATTACTCTTGTCGGTGCACTAAAGACTGGGGTCTCTAGTGCCCCAGACTTGTGCACGGGCGAAAAGAGCCCCTGACGGTAGGGCGCGGTAGAATCGAGACAAGGCGCACCCCCAAAGTATCCAAGGCCCCGGCAAGCCTGCTTTGTCGGGAAGACACCCAAGGCCACGGCCGTTTAATGGACGTAATGAACGCACCTAACACAAGGCCCTGGCGAGCCTACCTCGCCGGGAAGACAGCCGAAGCCCCCGGCAAGCTTCCTTGCCGGGACGAAGCTCTAAGGCCCCGGCAAGCACCCTTGCCGGGATGACGTGGCAAGACACTAGAGGGCGACCGCCCTTGCCACAGTGCCACCGCCCCCCGAGTTCCAACGCATTATGTATGCGCCAGCGGGGCGTCCAGGTGTCGAAACACCTGGACACAAGTCTTCACCAGCACTTGGATGACATGGACAAGACGTGCATTTAATGCACCTGACAGTGGTGGCTGGATAAGCGCCGCTCTAGGTTCACTGTAACATCTCGTGAACCTACCATCGAGCACTGTAGGTGACCCCTTTGCCTATAAAAGGAGGCCCTTAGCTCATTCACAAGGGGCGAGACCTTTCGGAGATTCGCCAATAAGATGGTTATCATCACTGTAAACGAACAACAAGAGAACACTTAATACGATCAAACGAGCAGGACGTAGGGTTTTACGCATAAGCAGCCCGAACTTGGCTAAAAAGGCTTGCCGGGCGTTGATCGTTAGGTCTGCTCTTGACGTTATTTTTCCCCGTGCTACGATCACAAGGGTATCATGTTGATCCCCATAGGTGTCGACCTAGCATCGCAGACATCTTTGGCGCGCCAGGTAGGGGGCGGGGAGAGACGCGTGGATCAGAGAGAGCTCAACACCGGCTCCATCAAAGCTTGGGCGTTGTGTCGCGTTCCCTCGGAAACGGGGTACCGCGGTGGGAGCCCTATTCTGCTACGGCTTCCCAAGGCCCGCGCGAGCGCGTTGCTACACCCGTGAGCGGGGAGGGAAGTGGAAGCTCCAAGAGCAGCATCGTCAGGCCCATGCGTCGCTCGGGGGCCAACGCGCAGCTGTCGAGGGCGTGCATGGGTGCTTCACACAGCCCCGGGCGCATACTCCAGCGGACGCACCTCCGCGGAGCGATGCATAGTCATTGAGCTTGCGCCACACTGTACCAAAGCCCCAGCATGCACTCCAGTGCGAATGTTGCGCCCCTGAGAGCGTCACGTCGTTGCCCAAAGACGCGCTCGGGGGCTCCGCAAGCACGGCCTAGCAAGAGAAAAACAAAGGGGTTGCACCCTGGTTGGCTCTTTCTCCAAGCGATGGTCACAAACCGTCGGCAAGAAGTCCTTTCCATAGAAGAGGCCGCCAGGAGTGGTAATTCCCTGCTTGCTGAGGGCTCCGACACCCTAGCAATAAATCCATGCGCCTCGCGACCACAATGCACACATATAAGTTTTTAAGTTTGAGATTCGGATTTGAAGTAGATAGTTCCTTTGCTTTTTCCCTTCGAAAGTTTCCAGTCTTTGTGTGAGGAGTTTGCGCGTACTAGGACCTTTCCAAAGTTCGGTGCACCTTGTCTCTTTTTCGGACTCGTTCAAACGACCTGAAAGGCCACACATCGCCTTCTAACAGTTGCGAACCTGAGCAACAGAGCAAGCGGCTACGTAGCACCCGATCTCGTCTCAAGCTGCGCTTGGCGATTTCCATGGTTGCACCGTATGCTGCAAGGAGCCTTGCCGGTAGTCGCCGGCAAGCTCCCAGATATGCAAGAACAAATCATACAAAGAACAGAATCGAAAAAGGGAAAAACAGTCATTTTCATTCAAATGAATAGATACATTTGGCTTCACTTACAAGGCGTGGTTGTTCTAACCTAAAGACCCTGTCTTTTGACGAGGATTAACCTACACGGAAGAATTGGAGTTCATGAAGACAAGGCACGGCAAGGCCCGCGGTACATCCACGCTGGCTCTCCCAGCGATGTATCGACGGAAGCAGGTTCGGCCTCGTCAAGCCGCGAGAAGGGGGCGACGGATCCGATTGAGATCCCCCCCTCTGAGGCGAGGGAGGGGTGTACCCGGGCCGCGTCAGTGCAGGAAGCACTCAGTCCCAGCCGGGGGAATCGCCATCCGATTCAATTCCCTCGGGCTTGGGACTAGGCCCGGCACCCTCACCGCCGTCGTCCCCCTCGTCACTGCCGCTCAAAGCGGAGCTCCCAATGCCGCTCGAGCGACCTTCGCAGTAGTCGAGAAGCACACGTGCCCCCCCCCCCCTAAAGCAACATGGAGGGCCTCCACAGGAGCAAGCCCCGGGAAGGCGGAGGCGTTGGAGTAGCGCTCTGCCTCCCCCGGCCTCGACCTCCGTGGCGACCTCGGCCCCTCGCCCTTCCTCCACCACGGGCGTTCAGGCCGCTTTCCGCCGCGGCACCCTGAGAAGTTGTCGCACGATCTGAACGGGGTCCCCTCGCCGCCCTCATGGCCGACGGTGGCTGACCTCGTCCCCTAACCATGGTTAGGGCCAAGCGCCACTAGCAGACAGAAGAAGATTCAAGAAGGCCAAGATCGAGGAGTTGGTTGATCCAAGGGGACTTGGGTGAGCAAAACCCCTCGCAAACCCCTCCCAATTTATAGGACGTGGCGCGGGGGCTAGCCTCCCTTACTCCAGAAGCCTCCACCCTCTACGACCAATCGCTCGAGCTCATGGGTGAACAGAGAACCGCCCTGATGCCCCAATGCATGCACGGGCGGTCCAAGCCACTACTGCGCTTTTCAAGGCCTCGACTGCGAGCTGTCCATCTATGACTGCGCATGCCACGTGCGTGGTAGAGGCATTTCAGGACATGGAGAGGCCACTCCGTGCACGACCTCCCACTTCGCGCATCCAATGTGCGGCGTGGGGAAAGGCAACCGCCAGCAGATGCAGCCGCGAAGGCCCGTACACCTCTTTGCGCCTGGCCCAACGACGCTCCGCGCGCGTGTGTGGCCCACGCCCGGGGGATCCTGTCGGTGCACTAAAGACTGGGGTCTCTAGTGCCCTAGACTTGTGCACGGGCGCAAAGATCCCCTGACGGTAGGGCGCGGCAGAATCTAGACAAGACACACCCCAAAGTATCCAAGGCCGCGGCAAGCATGCCTTGTCTGGAAGACACCCAAGCCCACATCCGTTTAATGGACGTGATGAACGCACCTAGCACAAGGCCCCGGCGAGCCTCCGTCGCCGGGAAGATAGTCGAAGCCCCCGACAAGCTTCCTTGCCGGGATGAAGCGCCAAGGCCCCGGCAAGCACCCTTGCCGAGATGACGTGTCAAGACACTAGAGGGCGACCGCCCTTGCCACAGTGCCACCCCCCCCCACCCCCGAGTTCCAGCTCATTCTACATGCGCCAGTGGGGCGTCCAGGTGTCGAAACACCTGGACACATGTCTTCACCAGCACTTAGCTGACATGGAAAAGACGTGCATTTAATGCACCTCACGGCAGTAAATGGATAAGCGCCACTCTAGGTTCACTGTAACATCTCGTGAACCTACCATCGAGCACTGTAGGTGACCCCTTTGCCTATAAAAGGAGGCCCTTAGCTCATTCACAAGGGGCGAGACCTTTTGGAGATTGGCCAAGACGACGGCTATCATCATTGTAAACGAATAACAAAAGAACGCTTAATACAATCAGACGAGCAGGACATAGGGTTTTACGCGTAAGCGGCCCGAATCTGGGTAAAAAGGTTTGCCGGGTGTTGATCGTTAGGTCTGCTCTTGACGTTGTTTTCCCCGCCCTACGATCACAAGGGTATCACGTTACTCCCCATAGGTGTCGACCTAGCATCGTCGACACTCTTGGGTGCTTAGTACCCTAGAGGTTGTTCTTCTTGGGTGCTTTGTCATCGTAGAAACTTGGTGGTGCCTCAGAACTCAATCATTGTGGTGCAAAGCTCCGAGAAAGCATCAGGGTCTCCAGTGAGGTTGTGGAGATTGCCCCGAGCATTTGAGGTCATCTCGGAGCCACAATTCATTCTGGTGAAGCTTCGTGGTGTTGTTGGGTGCCTCCAATTAAGTTGTGGAGATTGCCCCAACCTTGTTTGTATGGGTTCACTGACCATCCTCAAGGGTCCCTTAGTGGAATCACGACATCTTGCATTGTGCGAGGCTGTCGGGAGATTATGGTGGCCTTAGTGGCTTCTTGGGAGCATTGTGACTCCACACCGCTCCAATCGGAGATAAGAATCCGCAAGGGTGTGAACTTCGGGATACATCATCGTCTCTACGTGCCTCACTTATCTCTTACCCGAGACCTTTACTTATGCACTTTACTTTGTGATAGCCATATTGTTTCTTGTTATATATCTTGCAATCACTTAGTTGTTTATCTTGCTTAGCATAAGTTGTTGGTGCACATAGGTGAGCCTAGTTATTTTAGTTTTTGTGCTTGACATATTAAACGTTAGTTCCATTCTCGATTCGTTCAAGCCTAAACCATAACTATTTTAAAGCGCCTATGTCACAACCCTAGTTTAACCTTGCTTGCCATTGCATTTGATTTGTTCAAGCCTAAACCATAATTATTTAAATTCAATTGAAAGTGAACTCAGGGTTTACCAAGCCTTAGAGAATCTTTTTTCACAAAATCACCAAGATAAAAATTGCCTCAAATATCTCGAAGAAATTGTTCATGTTGTTGTGTGAAAATATTGGCAAGAGGCAAAACCTAAAACAATATTTTTGGAATCACAGCGACATTTTATTTTGGGCTTTTGAGTTAATCTAACAACTATTTTCCATGGACTTATATTTATTATATATAAAACATAAGTCCATTAATTCTGAAACATTTTGTGGTGCTATGGTTTAATCCATTGGACACACCTGCAAATTATTACAACTAGCAAAAAAAAAACCGTGCGTTGCAAGGGAAGAGAAAATAACACATGCTTTGAACGCAATATATTTTCACGTGGCATCACATTTGTGTTGTCGACGATGGCCTCAGTGCTCACACAACGAACACGTGTGTGAATGTACAATCACTCGGAATAACATGAGAAATATGTTTTTTCTCCCCACGAGATTTTTCAAAGGTGTGCATGTGTGGTTAACGATGTTTTCTTTCCTCTCAATTTGGTTTTAATTTAATGGATATTTATTGCAATTCGTATGGTCGCCGGAAAGAGAGGAGAAAAAAGGACCGTGCACTACAGATTAAGTTTGCACCAAAAATAATATTTAAGAAGTATTCAACAGCTAAAAGTAACATCCTATTTAGATTCTACACATTTTTTCAATCAAATTTCATATATAACATGTTAAAAACGGAGTTACGGTTTAAAAGATATGGATAATTTTGTTTTAGATAAAATATGGATTGATTAACTAAAAAGTCAGGGTTTTTTTGTTAAAACAAAAAATCGTTTCGGCTGACTTACATAGGGACGGCGGGTTGATTACTTAAAACATCTGGGATTATTATGAAAAATACAAAAAAAAAACGGTTCGGCTGTGACTAAAAGATGGACCGCGAGTTGATTATCTAAAATTGTGAGGACTTGTCTGCAAAATGACAAAAAAACGGTTCGTTCTGACTTAAAATTGGACAGCGGGTTAATTACCTAAAACTGCGAGGGCTTTTCTATAAAATAACCGACGACGGACGTCGCTATGCGCTTTATTATTAGGGAATATTTTATAAAATGTTTTGGTATATTTTTTAAACCAGGACAAATTAACTAAATTACAAAATAGAAACTTAAATAAATAAGAAAAGGGAGAAGATAAACTTACCTGTTCGGCCAACTTACGTGGCCTAGTAGCCGGCCCAGCCGACTAGCTTGTACGAGTTGTTGTCATCCTCTCACGAGGAGGACAGCGTCATGGCGCATGCGGGAGAAGCCCTTGCCACCTCCTTCTTGCCACTTCCCGAGCTCCTCGAGCTCATCCTCTCGCCACGGAGCCGTGCCCGAGTCCCTCGATCTCGCTCTGGCTCTCTCCCTGATTCTTTGCTCTCCCCCTCTTGTTCTAGTTCTCTGCCCCGAGTCCGCCTGAGAGTGCCGACGAGCACCACCGTGGCCACCGACCACCTGTGGCCTAGCTACTACGTCCCACAACCCCGATTTTGAGCATCGCAACCCCAAGCAGAAGGAATCGAGCCGGTGTGCAATACAACCTCACCGGGAGCATCGTCTTCATCACCAGTGAGCAAACATCGCCGGCGTCGATTCGTTACCGTCAGGGCCTCCCCGAGAAAGCCGAGCCATCCATCGAGTTCCTAGTGAGCTGTTCTTCCATTCCCCTCATTCCTCGCACCCGATTTTGAGCCGTCGCTCGCCTCCCCTTCATGACCGCAGCTCGCTGTCGCTGAGCTTCTTGTCACTATTGGTGTGGTCCTCTTCCTCCACCCACGCGTCCAAGCTTGAAATCGAGCTCGTGGAGCTCCGTAGAGGTTGTAGTGACCCTCACCCAGCTTGCACGTGCCCCACAACCCCACGCGTGACCGAGTCTGAGCCGCAGCCGCCGCTCACCTCATCGTTGGTGTTGATTTTGGCGACCATTTGGTCCAGCTCCTCCACCAATAGACACGACTCAGTCCCAGCTCTCCGTAGAGCCAAGCCACGCGTGAAACCGTTGTGTGTAGGCAAAATCCAATGAGCACCGTCATGTCTGGTGTCGCCAGCGTTGTGCCGTCGGTGGCTTTGACCATTTTGACAAGGGGTTTGAAACAGGTGGGCCCGAACCCTGATTAATTAATGATTTAGATACTAATTTAAATAATTAGTTAACTAAACCATAACACACTGACACTGGGCCCACACGCTTAATAAATTCATCTTAGTTTAATTAACCCCTTGTTTACCTCCGTGTCATTGAGAGGTGGGTCCCGGTTGTAAGTTTTGACCTCGACCGGCCCTGTTGACCGGCTGACGCAATGATGACATGGTGCTAATGCAGTAATGCATTTTTTGGAATTGTTTTAATCCAAAATAATTAGGAAATTCCATAAAAAGCTATAAACTTTGAAAGATCATAGAAATTCAACTATAACTCCAATGAAAATAAATTATATATGAAAAATTAGCAAAAATGCAAGGAATCTGTTTATGCCATGTTCATGCATGTTTAAGCAAGTTAACATCATCAACGAGGACAAACGATGATTAGGGAAAATTTGATAAATAGTTTGGAGTTGGAATTTGATGCCTATTTGAATTCCACTTCAATTAATATGACCAAGATTGTACTAGTTAAATTTAGTACCTTAACATGCCATATCATACATCATGTTTGTTGCATCACATTGAATGTGTTCCTTCTTCCTATTTGCCAGTATTATTCCTTCTCGATAGACGATGGTTCTGAAAGTGCGTTATATCGACTAGAGGGGGGGGGTGAATAGGCGATTTTTAGAATTTCATCGTTGAGGAAATTCCTTTTGAGGAAATTCCTCATTGATGAATAACGTGCAACGGAAACAACGCAGGATAAGAGGTGCAAAGATTACAAGAACAGTTTTCTTGATGAAGATTATGAAAACGGTTTGTACAGTATGCAGGCACAGAATAAGCAGGTGAAGATTAACTGGTATGAAGAATTTGAGGTTGAGGAAATTCAGAGAAAGTCTTCAGCAAATTCTTCAAACAAAGGCAATGAAAGTCTTCAACATACAATATTGAGAAATTGAAAGAGTTGAAGAAATAGAACCCGTATCACAATGAAGACAGTCGTTGATGACCGAGTTCCAACTGCTGTGACAGTCGTACGTCTCGTTTGGAGCGGCTTGGTATTGAAACCAAAGGACACACACTCCCGGGACACACAGTCCCTACCGTATTCTCCTTCAGCTAAGGACACAAAGTCCTCGCCCAACATTCGTGGTAAGTCTTCAGGGCAGACTTCCAAACCCTCACAAACTCGGTCACCCGACAATCCACAATTGACTGCTGGATTGCTCTAGACCATGACGCCTAACCGTCTGGAGGATGCACAGTCCTCAAAGGTAAAAGGCTTCAGTTCCACACAGGAACAAATTCCTCAGTGTTGCTCAATCACTTGGTTTTGGTTTGTGGTTTGGTGTTTGGGGTATTTCCTCATTTGATGATTTACTCTCGAAGACTCTGAGGAATTTGGGTTGCTCTAAATGACAAGTGTGAGTTTCTCGCGGAGCAGCCAACCAGCGGATGGTTATGGGGGGGCGGCTATTTATAGCCTGGAAGCATCCCGACATGATTTGACATTAATGCCCTTGAATATTATGACCGTTGGTGTGGATAAGATCGGCTAGGTGGCGTGAATCGCGACAACGGTCAGGACTCTCAACTGTGAGAGTCCTCATGTCTCTCATATTCCTCACTTTAGGATTTTGTAGGATTAGGCTTGGGGTGAGCATCATGAGGAAATTCATTCCGTAGTATTACCTCGACCCCCTTTAACAGTACGGTGTTCCTATGACTCAAGAGTGAAGAAAATGAAACAGAAAGAATAAATCTTCACGCTTCAAAGTCTTCGGACTGATTTTCTTCAGGACACACCGAATTCCTTATCTTCAATATCTTCATGAGGAATATCAATTTCATCGCAATTTCTTCGTGATCAAAATCTTCAACATAAGACCAATTTCTTCAGCCAAAGATATACATTTTTAGGGGTCGATATTCATCGTATAACTCAAACACCTGAGCGACTTATAGAGCATGTGTACACTTATAAACACATTAGTTACTTAACCTATAAGTCTTCAAACCACCAAAATCACTAAGGACACTAGATGCACTTACAATCTCCCCCTTTTTGGTGGTTGATGACAATTAGGTTAAGTTTTCAAGGGGGATAAAAATATGAAGTGTAAATGCTGAGTTTGAGGAATTTAAAATCAAGATAGTAAGAGACTCCCCATGAAGATGTGCATATTTTGAGGAAATTGCTTTTCACAACAGATGCACATTGATGATTTATATCATGGAGATCTCCCCGTGTATCTTTTAAATCATGCATACATTTGACATAGAAAATGAGGAATTTGAGAATGCATGATGAGAAATGGTATCTAACGAATTTCAGCATGCGTGCATTAATACTTTGAGGAATAAGCATGCGAAGAAAAACGTTCAAAACGTCAGAGTACCATCGGGCTTAAGTTACAACTCATTACATAAAACACTTCAGAAGAACCAAGAGTTTGTAACTTAATAAAGTTCATAAGCCCCAAAATAAATCCTGCGTGAAGACTAACTCAGATTTCTTCCCTTTGTCATCAAGCAACGAAAAGGGACAAAACAGATGACTAACGCCCCATGAAGCCTTTCACTTTTTTGCTGATGAAGAGGCATGAGGATTCTTGGCGACAGGCTTCTTCCTTGGACCAGTTGCAGTGTCTTCTGGTTCTTCATCAAATTCTGTGGTGCGGAATGAAGAAAAAAAACTGTCCTCAAGGTCAGGAACTGGAATTGGCTCGAATTTCTTCTTCGGAGGCCACGACCAGTCGAAGTCCTGAGTGAGCTCCAATTCCTCAAGTTCCTCCTGAGTCTTTAGATGAGTCAAGGTGGCCCAGGTACGATCAAACACCTCATGAAGATAATAGTGATTTTTCCTCACTGCATTCTGAGTCTCATTGAGGGTTTTCACAATGGCACTGAATTGACGTTTTAACCATTTGTGATTGCGATCGACCTTGTGATGAAGACTTAGGAGTAGCTCTCTGTTGTTCATCACTCTTGGGGCACTTGGGCTTGGTGGATCTTGAGTAGCAGTGTCATCATATGAAGAATATGATTCTGCATCGCGAAAGTGGCCATCAAGGGGCCGATTTCCTTCATTAATGACAGATTTTCCTTTGCCTTCAACAGGCTCAAATGACTTCTTGATGACTTTGATGGGTGGCAGATATCCTATGTGATTAGGAAAATCAGCATTGTAGTTGATGCGTGGCGTACTTCTGATGAATCTCATGATCCGCGGAGCATAAATCTTCATATCAAATGGCGACAACGCATTATCAGCCAAACTCCTCAGGAAGAAGTCATGAAGGTTTATTGGTATACCATGGATGATATTGAAGAGGATATCCTTCATGATGCCTATGAAATCTTCTTCATCATCATGGCCTTTGATAGGAGCGATGACATTGGCCAGGATTCTGTAGACCGTTCGTTGTTCATACTTCAAGTCTTGAACCAGAAAGCGAGTCCTGGGAGGTTGGTCCTTGGCCAAAGGCTTCGTGAGGACTTCCATCAGTCTGTTGGGCAGCTCACATTCATCATACATTAGCACCGCATTTTCTGAGGGAATTGAGACTAGGCGCTTTGTAGTGCGTGTGCTGAGTCATCCAATCCAACACCCAAGTGTTGACATCCTTCGGGTCTCCAGAGATATGCAAACTGGCGTAGAACTGAAGAATTATGTCACAGTTCCAGTCACCTATGTCAGTGTAGAGAGGCAGCAGTCCAGCTTCCTGAAGAACATTGAGGACTGGAGTGAAGCAAAGAATTTCTTCCATGTCAATGCGAGGAATATGCTTGTGCTAAAATATTTTGTTCCTCCCACAGAGCACAGATGCATAGTAGTTAAGCTGAGTCCTCGTCCAGAATTTCCGGTGCCTGATGTGAAGCTTACCATATGGATTTGCTCCTGTGAAGTACATCCGTTCTACATAGAATGCTTCCTTTTGAAACTTTGGCCTCCTCGAAAAAGGCTCATTTTGCTGTGGTTGAAGATTATGCTGCCGTTCTTGAGGAGGAGCTACTATCATTGTTGTTTCTGTGTTGACCACAACAATAACAATTTTGGTGTTAGGGGCAGGAGCATTTTCTTCGTTCTGACATTTTTCTTCAGGTTGAGGATTTTCCTCAGCTTGAGGAATTTGCTTGGTCAAGGAGGCAGTTATAGCATTGGTCGCTGCATTATCTTCAGCTGATGCAGCTGATCCTTGAGCAGATTCTTCATAGACAGTCTTCCCATCAAATCATGTGAGGATTTCTGTTGCAGCAGGAGTAGGAGGGATTTGGGTAGACCTTGGTGAGCGATGAGTCTCTTCCCAGAAGTCATCACGAAAAACTGGAGTGGTGCACTCAATATCATCAGAGGTCTTTTGAGGAATGGAGGGTTGAGGAATGTCATCAATTTGAATTTCCTCATCCATGATATCTTCAGCTTCAACATCTTCCATTTCCTCATCCTCTTGAGGAATGACATAGTCAATTCCAAAGGGAACCAGTGAGTAGGATGGAGCTACATTCAGAGGCGTAGCATCCACTGGGGCAGTTGAAGATTCTGTCTGAGTGACGATTGGGCGCTAGACCTCTGTGGATTCTAAGGTCATTAAAGCTTTTATTTTCTTTGCTTCTTTCTCAGCAGCTTTGGTGTTCTTCACGTCTGATGCAGACGAAATCATTTTCTTCACCTTTGCGGGTTGAGGTGAAGGAATTGTTTCTTCAGGAGCTGGTGCAGACACAGTCCTGGCAGTTTCCTCAGCTGAAGCATTTTCTTCAGCTCGAACATTTTCTTCAGCTGGAGCAGATTCATCAGCTGGAATATCTTGAGGAATTTCCTCAGCAGCAGGTTCATCAGCTTCATCTTCTTCTGTTAGCTGAACCAAAGATAGCTAGACTCAGGTAGCTTTTGCTGCACAGGAGGAGCAACTTTCTTGTTGTATTCATCAACTGCATTTGTTGCAAACTTGATGAAATTCACCTTGATACTTTGATGATCAAATAGGCTCGTGTACTTATCTGTCAAGGTTCTCAGTTCGGCCTGGGTTGAAACAAGAGCTTCACGCATCAGATTGAGGAGATTCTGCTTAAGGAATTTCTCCTTTTTCAGTTTAGCAACCTTTGCTTGCTTGGCTTGCTGTTCATTCCATTTTGCCTCATTGATGAATGTGAAAACCATGTGACTGAGACCAAGGGGAAGCTTCAAGTCATCAATGGGAGTGTTTGGATTTTCATACCAGACATTGATGAAATCCAGCAGAACCTTGGGGTCCATGGCAAGAGGAATAGAGCTGCCTGAGTCTTGTGCAACTCGTTCCGGCTTGTTTCTGATGATTGCTTGAAGAGTTTCATCATCGAATTCCTCACTTCCTTCTGATACACAAGGAATGTTGATGACTTTGCTTGGACTGGTCCTGATGCCTCTTCTAGCAGTCATTATAGCCTTCAAAAGTGTTGGCGAAGACTTTGTAGCAGAGCTCGTGGCAGATGGTACTGAGGAGCTAGAATGAGCAGGCTGATGCTTAACTACATGCTTTTGTTTGGGCTGTGAGGACTGTGGTGCTGTTGAAAGTATTGGCCCTGGTGCAGCCTTCTGAGGCAATTGCTCTTTTGGCACTGAGGCCTTTGGTTTCTTTGGCATAGTCTTCTTCTCAGGAATCGTTGTACCAGATGCTTCAACAGCTGAAGAGGTGGCGGCAGTGGCAGCAGCAGTAGAGTCCACATTGAATTTCTTCACTGCAGCTTCTGCTTTCCTCTAAAGCTTAGAGAGATGTTTGTCTTTCTCCTCAGGGTAATCCTCAATTGTTTCAACACTTGAGGGATGTGCAGCCTGTTGATTACCCAGAGGAGGCCTCTTGCATGGTGGCTTGAAGGCGAATTTCTTCACATACTTAGGAGTTACATAGCGATATTTCTTCCACTCCTTAGTCCACCTGCGTTTGATTTTCTGAAGCCTTATCTTACGCTTCGGCATGGTTTCTTTGCCATATATTTCCTCATCAGGTGTGAAGTAGTCAGCGTATGTTTCTTCAGGAATATCAAATGCAGTGTTCTGTTCAAGTTTCTTTCCTCCTTTTTGCTTTCTGTCATCTTCCATTTTCTTCAACTGAGGCTTTTGCTGAGGAATTTGCACTCTTGAAGATTCTGATGACACTGGTAAAGTTTCTTCGAGGAACGTTGCAAATGAGTTAAGTTGATGAGAACCTAGTGATTCATCAGTTGACATTTTTTACGTGTGAACAGAGTATGGGTGCGAAGAATTTGGAGAGGTCATATGCGTACTCAGATTTGAAGAAATTGAAGATTTTTAGAAGTTTAAGAATTTGACCAGTGGGTTGAGGAATTTGACTAAGCATTCTAATCTTGGGTTCTAGAGTTGTGCGGATTCGAGAATTTACACAATTGGGGAATCTTATGAAGAATTTGAGTGGCTTAGTGAAATTCATCAAGTGTTTGAGGAATGAGTGTGCGAGGCAGACAGACACTGAGGAAAAACATATTTCGCTAATCTAAAGTGAAATAGTAGATCAACAGAGGTAGTAAAATAAGATTTTAATTACCCTGAGCGGAGAACACGAAGAACGGAAGCAGTAAAAGTGAGAAGATCTTCGGTTCAGATCTTCTATGACCTAACTTGGCGGCAGAAGACAACTACAGCGGTGGCGGAGGAAGAGATTCTGCTTCCGGCGTGAGTTCGGCGACGGCGAGGGCGAGGCTATGAAGCTGTTCCTCACCGACGACGAGATTGCTAGCGGTGTCGCTAGGTTTGAGCTCGAGCGGAGAGGTGACGAGAGGACGAAGGGTTTTAAATGAGGGGGGAAGGACCTATTTATAGCTGAGATGAAAAAATGTTCGCGCGAATCTTTTGGACCGAACTCCCCTTGCCTATTCGTCTCCGCACGACACGTGGAGCGCACGATTGAAGTGGTGGAGATCGTGCTTATCTGATCGTGGGAAGTGGGTTCAGTTACTGTGTAACGACATAAAATTCATTTTTTAAGATTTGAGGATTTCGTTGGAAAATCCTGAGCTGACAAGGACATAGTGAGGATTTTGAACAAGTTTCAAGTAGAACGCATATGAAGAATTGAATAGACTGGGTTGAGTATAGCATAGAGGGGAGTCGGGTCTGATCACATTCACTTAGATGAAATATCAAATTGAAGACAGAGCTATAAGTGAATGTTGTTGAGGACTTTGAAATCTCAGTCCATATATATATATATATATATATATATATATACATACATACATATATATATATACATACATATATATATATATAGGCAAATGAAAATCATCAAACATTTTGAAGATTTTGGAAATCTTGAGGATTTTGTGACAAAGCGTCAGGTTGATGAATTTCAACTTTGAAGAAAAACAGATTGAAGGTTTTCAAAGTTGGGTAGTGGCGTGACCCACCGTATAAGAATGGTGATTTCAGGCGCTGCGTACACTTGTCGTAGGGCCCTGAGAACCAAATTCTTTATTAATTTCATCACACTAAGAGTGATATTCTTCATTGATTGAAGAAAATCAATTCTTCGTGTGTTGCACATCTAAGTCATCAATTTTGCATAAGTGTTAGGGTGTGTGCCTGTTTTCACAAAACATTTGAAGACTCTAAGATATTTAGCTCACACCTCAACTTGCAAAATCTTTTCTCATCCAAGGGCTTAGTGAAAATATCTGCTAGTTGATCGTCAATCTTCACATGGTCGATGATGATATTGCCCTTGACGACATGGTCCCGAAGAAAATGATGACGAATCTGGATGTGCTTAGTCTTCGAATGTTGTACTGGGTTGTATGCGTTCTTGATTGAACTCTCATTGTCGCAGTAGAGAGGCACATTCTTCATGTTGATGTTGTAGTCCTTGAGGGTTTGCTTCGTCCATAGCAATTGACCACAACATGATCCAGCAGCAATGTAGTCAACTTCAGAAGTGGAGAGAGAAACATAGTTCTGCTTCTTTGAGGACCAGCAGACTAATGATCTTCCGAGGAAATGACAAGTGCCAGATGTTGACTTGAGATCCACACGGTCACGAGCATAGTCAGAATCAGAATATCCCACAAGATGAAGATTTGATCCCTTGGGGTACCATAATCATAGTATTGGTGTGTGAGCTAAGAATCGAAGAATATGCTTCACACCCTTATGGTGTGATTCCTTCGGCTTTGCTTGAAAGCGAGCACACATGCAAACACTAAGCATTATATCTGGCCTAGATGCACATAGATACAATAAATAGCCAATCATCGAGCGATATACCTGCTAATCGAAATCTTTACCATTTTCGTCAGTGCAGAGGTGGCCGATGGTAGCCATGGGAGTCTTGGCGCCTTTGCATTCATCCATGTCGAATTTCTTCAGAACAACCTTGAGGTATTTCTCCTGTGATATGAAGATGCCATTGCGTTGTTGACGAATTTGAAGACTTAAAAATAATTTCAGCTCCCCCATCATAGACATCTGATATTTTTCACTCATCATGTAAGCAAATTCATCACTGTAGCGTTTGTCAGCACTACCAAATATAATGTCATCTGCATATATTTGACACACAAATAGTTCATTGTCATAGGATTTTGTGAAAAGAGTTGGATCGAGTGAACCAGGTTCGAAGCCTTTCTTCATGAGGAATTCCTTCAATGTATCATACCATGCCCAAGGGGCTTGCTTGAGGCCATAGAGTGCCTTTTTGATTCTGAAGACTTTGTCTAGATTTTTCGGATCCTCAAAACCTGGGGGTTGAGCAACATATACTTCTTCCTCAAGCTTACCATTGACGAATGCACTTTTCACATCCATTTGATATAAAGTAATGTTATGATGATTAGCATAAGCAAGTAGAATTCTATTAGCTTCAAATATAGCAACAGGTGCAAAAGTTTCATTGAAATCAATTCATTCAACATGTGTGTAGCCTTGGGCTACAAGTCGTGCCTTATTCCTCACCACTTGACCATCCTCATCTTGCTTGTTTTGAAAAATCCACTTGGTGCCGATGATATTGTGCTTGCGAGGATCTGGTCGTTTGACAAGTTCCCACACGTCATTTAGCTTGAATTGAAGAAGTTCATCTTGCATGGCTTGGATCCACTCAGGTTCCAAGAAAGCATTAGCACCCTTTGAGGGTTTTGTAATAGACACAAAAGAGGAATGCCCACAAAAGTTAACTAAGTGTGAAGCTTTTGAGCAAGTGAGAGGACCTGGCGTGTTGATGTCATCGAGGATTTTTGTCAAGTTCTACTTCATTTGCAATCCTTGGATGAGCTGGTTGATGATTTTGTCTGGGCTGAGGAATTTGATCTGGTGCAATTTCCTCAGGAGCACCTTCTTGAATTTCATCAGTGTTGGGGACTATTGCTTCAACAATTTCCTCAGTAGGAACAATGTCTTCAGTAGCTTTGTACTTGATTGCTTCTTGAGGAGATAATTTATCCGGGTCAGGAGGCAATTGCTCTCTTTGCGAGCCATTAGTTTCATCGAACCGCACATCTACACCTTCAACAACCTTGTTGTGAATGGTGTTGAAGACTCTATAGGTGTGTGAGTCCTTTCCGTAACCAAGCATAAAACCCTCATGTGCTTTAGGTGCAAATTATGAGCTATGGTGAGGATCTCTAATCCAGCATCTTGGAACGAAGACTTTGAAATAACTTAGATTGGGTTTCTTATCAGTGAGGAGTTCATATGAGGTTTTCTTGAGTAATTTGTGAAGATTTACCATGTTGATGATATGGCAAGTAGTGTTGATTGCTTCTGGCCAGAAACGTCGAGGAGTCTGATATTCTTCAAGCATAGTCCGTGCCATTTCAACCAGCGTCCACTTCTTTCTTTCAACGACGCCATTCTGTTGAGGAGTATAAGGAGAAGATAATTCATGAGTAATACCAAGTTCATCAAGATAATCATCAAGACTAGTGTTTTTCAATTCTGTCCCATTATCACTCCTGATCTGTTTGATCTTGACGCCGAAGTTCGTCGAGGCCTTTGAGGACAATTGTTTGAAGATTTCCTGCACTTCAGTTTTATACAGAATGATATGCACCCAGGTATGTCTAGAATAATGATCAACTATGACAAAGCCATATAAGGATGTTGCATTGGTTAGAGTAGCATAATGAGTAGGTCCAAATAGATCCATGTGAAGCAATTCAAATGGACGAGTAGTAGTCATGATGGTCTTCAAGGGGTGTTTGGATCTAGTCATTTTTCCAGACTCACAAGCACCGCAGAGGTGGTCCTTAAGGAATTTGACTGATTCGTTGCCAATGACATGCTTTTTCTTCGCCAGCGTGTGCAAGTTCCTCATGCCTGCATGACCAAGTCTTCGATGCCATAGCCAGACTTCTGAGGTTTTTGCTAGTAAGCATGTGGCTGGTTGAGGACCCGTGGAAAAATCAACAATGTACAAATCTCCTCTCCTAACACCTTCGAAGACTTTGGATCTGTCAGATTCCATGATGACTACACATCTATATTTTCCAAAGATAACAACCATATCAAGGTCACAAAGCATTGAGACTGACATGAGGTTAAACCCAAGGGATTCGACAAGCATCACTTTGTCCATGTGCCTGTCCTTGGAAATAGCCACTTTGCCAAGTCCCAATATCTTGCTTTTACCTTTGTCAGCATATGTGATTTTCTTCAGTGGTGATGGAGTGAGTGGCATATTCATCAGCAAGATTTTATCACCAGTCATGTTGTGTGAAGCCACTATCTAGAGCCCACTCAGTTCTCTTGGGTATGTCCTCCTGCAGATGAATTAGTGTAGCTTACCATCTCATATGCTTCAGACATGAAGAATATGATATCAATTTCATCGGACGGGAATTTCATCATAAACAGTAAATTTGAGGACATTTGAAGTGTTATCATTTCATCAATTTTAGCTTGTGTCCAAACAAGCATTTTCCTCAGGTCTCCAGCAAATTATTCAGATGATGATTTTCATCTGGAGACCTGACCTGCATAAGTGATTAGTTCAATTTCTTCACCACCCACATCTGAAGGGGTGGCAAAGAGTTCATCATCTTGCGAGCACCATATGAGAAAGGGGGCATTGAAGCTAATGCACTTCTCTTCATAGTAGGGGGTTAGAGTACTTAAATGAGTAGGCACACACGTTCTTTGAGGATTTATGAACATAATGATTTGAGGTATAATGCTCATATTCATATCCCTTGTAATTTCCTTGCATATCAGAAGCATTAGCACGAGTACGAGCATAGTTTTGACCAGTTGAGGATTTTGATCCTCCTGAAGACTTTGGTCCACCTGAGGAATTTGATCTGGGGTTCAGGTCCTTCACACGTGGTGTCATGAGGACCTTCACCTGAAGATTTTCCAAGCAACTTTTGGGGACCCATATTTTCCTCAGTGGTGGTTCATTCCTGTAGTTAGTTCCAACATATTGAGCAAATACTTCACCAGATTGATTTTTGAACAGCTTATAGTTGGAGTCAAATGACTCATCTGAGGAATAGGATAATTCACATGCAAATCATGTTAGATTGGATGGATCAACAGTAGGTCCTTTAGTACTGCTCATGTTTCCAGTATGATCCATCAGCATTCAGTTTCCTTTCAAAGGCAATTTCGGCTTTCCTCGGGTTCCTATTCAATATCTGCTTTTTGAGCACATCGCAAAGGGTTTGATGCCCTTTGAGACTTTTGTACATGCATGTCACATACAATTCCTTCAGCCCTGCATTTTCGTCAGTGACATTTGTGGTTTCCTCAAGTGAGGAATTTGATACCACACGAGCAGTTGAAGAATTTGTAGCAATAGAAGCATTTGATGATTCTGGTGAAGAATTGGCGGTTTCACGCTCGATGCATTTGAGACATGGTGGAGTGAACTCAACCTGAGTGGCACTGATTTTTTGAGCAAGTAATGAATCATTTTCCATTTGAAGATCATCATGAGACATTTTCAACTTATCAAGATCAAGTTTCCTTTGAAGAAATTCATAGGAAAGTTTCTCATGATCACCCAAGAGTGTGCCATAACGATCTTGAAGACTATCAAATCTGGACTGAAGACTTTTCACACCTTCAGTGAGTATTAGGGTATGATTCACTTCATCATTCAACAGGTCATCGCTTATGTCTAGCAGTTTTTGAAGCTTTTTAATGGCACTTTGTTGCTTAGTTGCAATGTTGTCAAGTTTACTGTAACTGGGTTTTTTATAATCATACCTTGAATCAGAGGAGGAAGTGTCATTCGATACCTTTGAACCTTTTTCCATGAAGAAATAGGTTGGAGCGAAGTCATCAGTGTCGTCATCAGTGTAGATGGTGTTGTCATTTTCTTCAAGGTTGAAGATTGACTTGCTGACGAATGTGGTAGATAGTGCAAGACTTGCCACACAAGACTCATGGTCTTCTTCTGAACCTTCCTCTTCATCACATTCCTCAAATTCTTCCTCAATATCCATTTCCTTGCCGATGAGTGCCCGAGCCTTTCTGAAACTAGTCTTCTTGTGCGATGAGGACTTTGGGGATGAGGATTTTGAAGATTTCTTCCTTTTCTTCGAGTCATCAGAACTTTCATCCTTGTATTTCTTCTTCTTTGATTCCTTCACCCGGCGAGGACAATCAGCAATACAGTGACCTGATTTCTTGCATTTGTGGCAGGTTCTTTTCTTGTAGTCCTCAGATGAAGATTCTGATTTCCTCATATCTCTTCTTGAAGATTTACCAAACTGGCCAAGCCTTGTAAACTTCTGGAATTTCCTCACGAGCATTGCAAGCTCCTGTCCAAGTTCTTCAGGATCACCAATGCTGCAATCTGAGTCTTCTTCTTCTGATGAGGAAATTGCTTTGTCCTTCAGCGCACGAGGTCTAGTGTAGCTTGGTCCATACAGATCTCTCTTTTCTTCGTGTTGGAATTCATGAGTATTGAGTCTTTTGAGTATATCAGCAGGATCAAGCATCTTATAGTTTGCTCTTTCTTGAATCATCAGTACCAGTGTATCAAATGATGAATCCAGAGATCTTAGCAGTTTCTTCACCACTTCATGGTCAGTGATGTCTCGAGCTCCTAGTGCTTGCAGTTCATTTGAGATGTCAGTGAGGCGATCAAAGGTATCTTGGCAGCTTTCATTGTCAAGCCTCTTGAAGTGATTGAAGAGATTGCAAAGAACATCAACACGAGAGTCCCGCTGAGGTGAAATTCCTCCAATAACTTTGGACAACCTATCCGAGATAAGCTTTGTTGTGCCCAAAGCACTCACTCTTCCATATTGACCTTTGCTTAGATGGCCACAGATTATATTCTTCGCTTGAGAATCAAGTTGCTTCAATTTCTTCACATCAGCGGCACAGATAGTAGAAGCGATGGAGGGAATGCCATGTTCAACAATGTACCATAGATCATTGTCAATAGCTTGAAGATGCATCTGCAACTTGGTCTTCCAGTAGGGAAAGTCCTTTCCTTCGAAGGTAGGACATCCTGCAGTAACTTTGATCATACCTGCAGTCGACATAACTAAAACTCTAGGTGGTTAAACCAAAATCACACAAAACAAGGGAGTAGCTTGCTGTGATACCAATTGAAAGTGCGTTATATCAACTAGAGTGGGGGTGAATAGGCAATTTTTAGAATTTCATCACTGAGGAAATTCCTTTTACGGAAATTTCTCACTGATGAATAACGTGCAGCGGAAACAGTGCATGATCAGAGGTGCAAAGATTACAACATCAGTTTTCTTGATGAAGATTATGAAATCGGTTTGCACAGTATGCACACACAGAATAAGCAGGTGAAGATTAACAGGTATGAAGAATTTGAGGTTGAGGAAATTCAGAGAAAGTCTTCGGCAAATTCTTCAAACAGAGACAATGAAAGTCTTCAACATACAATATTGAGGAATTGAAAGAGTTGAAGAAATAGAACCCGTATCACCATGAACACAGTTGTTCATGACCCAATTCCAACTGCTGTGACAGCCGTACGTCTGGTTTGGAGCGGCTTGGTATTGAAACCAAAGGAGACACAGTCCCAGGACACACAGTCCCTACCGTATTCTCCTTGAGCTAAGGACACACAGTCCTCGCCCAACATTCGTCGTAAGCCTTCAGGGCAGACTTCCAAACACTCACAAACTCGGTCACCCGACAATCCACAATTGACTGTTGGGTAGCTCTAGAACATGATGCCTAATCGTTTGGAGGATGCACAGTCCTCGAAGGTAAAAGGCTTCATTTCCACATAGGAAAAAATTCTTTAGTGATGCTCAATCACTTGGTCTTGGTTTGTGGTTTGGAGTTTGGGGTATTTCCTCACTTGATGATTTACTCTCGAAGACTCTGAGAAATTTGGGTTGCTCTAAATGACAAGTATCAGTTTCTCGCGGAGCAGCATACCAGCTGGTGGTTGTGGGGGCGGCGGAGCATCCCGACATGATTTGACATTAATGCCCTTGAATATTATGACCGTTGGTGTGGATAAGATCGGCTAGGTGGCGTGAATCGCGACAACGGTCAGGACTCTCAACTGTGAGAGTCCTCATGTCTCTCATATTCCTCACTTTAGGATTTTGTAGGATTAGGCTTGGGGTGAGCATCATGAGGAAATTCATTCCGTAGTATTACCTCGACCCCCTTTAACAGTACGGTGTTCCTATGACTCAAGAGTGAAGAAAATGAAACAGAAAGAATAAATCTTCACGCTTCAAAGTCTTCGGATTGATTTTCTTCAGGACACACCGAATTCCTCATCTTCAACATCTTCATGAGGAATATCAATTTCATCGCAGTTTCTTCGCGATCAAAATCTTCAACATAAGACTAATTTCTTCAGCCGAAGATATACATTTTTAGGGGTCGATATTCATAGTGTAACTCAAACTCATCAGCGACTTATAGAGCATGTGTACACTTATAAACACATTAGTTACTTAACCTATAAGTCATCAAACCACCAAAATCACTAAGGGCACTAGATGCACTTACAGTTCCGATGATGTGACCGTTGACATTGATTAAGAGCTTTACTATCTTCAAAACTGTCACGCAAGCAACCCCCCTTGAGCATTCCGATAAATCCCACTCTCTCGCTCCTGCTCTCTTTTAAGTGCATTAGGACAACAACGATTCAACTTTTACTTATTCTCGGTAGTTGAACCCATTCCTTTGCATGACCTGTCCTTGTCACAACAAATGGTTGAAACCACTTAGCATGAGTAGCAACTTCTTGAGCCTTGTTGTGCTTACTCATCCATGCTTGCTTGCTGTGCTTGCTATGCTTAGAGTTGTGTCGAGTGTGATCCATTTGGGCGATGAATTGGAATGATCATGTCCTAATGATGAGATTTAAGTGTCTTGACCTGTTTGGTCAAGATAGTGATGAGAGGCCATGTTGGAGAACATGGTGGGTTATATTGTGATACGGCTCATACGAACTGGGTTTCGTTCTTATCAGAGCCTACCTCGCTGTTACACGGACATGTGCGGGTGAGGTGCTCCGGCATGTGGCGCATGGCGTGTGTGGCCCATCATGGCACATGGCATGGCACATGTGCCGGACTGGACGCATATACGTGTTCCAGGAGGGAACGTTGTTGATGGGACGAGGACGACGGTTCCTCGGAGTTACACAGAATGAAACCGATTTGGTAAAAGTAGAGATGAGAGGCCATGTAGGAGTACATGGTGGGTTGTCTCATTGGGACCGTCCTTAAGAACTGAGTTGTGTGTATGTTATCCAAGACAAGATACTATGACACATTGGGAACTTTAATTGACTCTCTCGACTTATTAATTGCCTTGATCTGTGTCCAAGAGTTGCAACTAGTTTATGGTGTGTGTAGGATGTGCTGGCGGCCGTGCATAGCGCTAACCGGAGGGGTAGTCTATGGCGCGGTAAATGCACCAGTGGCCAGGTGTACCAAGTGTAGAATCATTCGTCGAGGTGGGCTTGGGAACCCTGTACACATCATTTGTGGCTGTAATGGAAACTTCAGTCGGACTTCATTGCGGGTTCAATCGCAAATAGGAGATAAACCTGGACTAGAGTCTTCTGTGGTTAGTTTGGTCGTGGCCGACGCCCACGCTAGTGCTTCCTCTTGAAGGTTGTGGAGATGCATGACGTGCATATGGTGATAAGTGGTGAGAGTGTGTGTGAAGAAGTATACCCCTGCAGGGTGTAATAATATGTCCTCGAATATGAAATACTTGAAAACTTATATGGCACATAGACAACTTGAAATGGATACTCTAAAATACTCAAGATAAGTATGAGTGATATTGATTTCCTTCTCGTATGGAGACGAGAGTGGATCCATAGTGTTGTATTGATTTGGTGAATATGTGGACTTGTGTGCACTATCCCACCTCAAATAAAGTACACGTAGTCGTAGTACAGGTTAGCCCAGAGTTAAAGCTAGCTTGCGGCAACTAAACTCCACAACCCCTTCATTGATACTGATGCTTATGTAGATAGTTCTGATATAAGTCTTGTTGAGTACCTTTGTACTCATGGTTTCTTAATTTATGTTTTTGTAGAGGAGACATTAGTCCCGCTATTGGTTCTATGCGATGTGTTCTATGTTGATCGAAATAGCTTGGGAATCCCACACAGAGGTCTAGCTCCTTTGGTAGGGTCATTGTAGATTTGCAAGCTCCTCCATCCACTTTTAGCAGATGTTTTTACTCACACATGTTGTGCTTTCGCTTGATGCTTGTATGACTTGAGTGTTGGGTCATGTGACCCCTATTTGTAATATCACATTATGTTGACTTGTATGAGTCCTTAATAAATGCTTGAGTCATGGAGTTGTGTTGTGGTGCCATGTTATATCTACACATGTCGTGCATATTGTGTGTATGCTTTGAAGTGCATTGTATGTGTGGGATTCGACACCTAGTTGTATGCCTTTAGTATCCTTCTTTACGGGGAGATGACTCTTTCTGTTCACTGAGCCTTGGTAGCTTGCTAATGCTCCGGACACATTGATTGACCGGCATGTATCCTACTTTGCTGATGTGTCTCTCCCCACGGGGAAATGTCACGTGGTGTAATGGAGTCCAGGTAGATTTCTATGACTCGTCTATACACGCTGATGACCGACACCTGCATTGTTGGGTTACGTATGCCTGTGCTATTGGAAATGTGCCCTAGAGGCAATAATAAAATGGTTATTATTATATTTACTTGTTCATGATAATTGTCTATTGTTCATGCCATAATTATACTAACCGGAAACCGTAATACATGTATGAACAAAGAGTCCACACCAAGTCCCTAGTGAGCCTCTAGTTGACTAGCTCGTTGATCAATAAATGGTCAAGGTTTCCTGACCATGGACATTGGATGTCGTTAATAACAGGATCACATCATTAGGAGAATGATGTGATGGACAAGACCCAATCCTAAGCATAGCACAAGATCGTGTAGTTCGTCTTCTAGAGCTTTTCTAATGTCAAGTATGATTTCCTTAGACCATGAGATTGTGAAACTCCCGGATACCGTAGGAATGCTTTGGGTGTATCAAATGTCACAATGTAACTCGGTGACTATAAAGGTGTACTACAAGTATCTCCGAAAGTGTGTGTTGGGTTGGTAAGAATCGAGACTGGGATTTATCACTCCGTGTGATGGAGAGGTATCTCTAGGCCCACTCGGTAATACATCACCATAATGATCTCAATGTGACTAAGGAGTAAGTCACGGGATCATGTGTTACGAAACGAGTAAAGAGACTTGTCGGTAACGAGATTGAACAAGGTATAGGGATACCGACGATCGAATCTTCGGCAAGTATCATACCGACAGACAAAGGGAATTGTATACGGGATTAATTGAATCCCCGACATCGTGGTTCATCCGATGAGATCATCGTGGAACATGTGGGAGCCAATATGGGTATCCAGATCCCTCTATTGGTTATTGGCCGGAGAGGCATCTCGGTCATGTCTGCATGGTTCCCGAACCCGTAGGGTCTACACACTTAAGGTTCAGTGACGCTAGAGTTGTAATGGGAATCACATATATGGTTACCAAAAGTTGTTCGGAGTCCCGGATGAGATCCCGGACGTCACGAGGAGTTCCGGAATAGTCCAGAGGTGAAGATTTATATATGGGAAATCTAGTTCCGGTCACTGGAAAGGTTTCGGGTTTTATTGGTATTGTACCGGGACCACCGAAAGGATTCCGGAGGTCCACCGGAAGGGGCCACCTGTCCCGGAGGACCACATTGGCGAAAAGAGGGAGGGAGCCAGCTCCCTGATGGGCTGGTGCGCACCACCAAAGGGCCCTAAGGCACCTAGGTCTGAAACCCTAGGGTGTGGGGCTGCCTCCCACCAACTTGGGAGGCAAGCCTCCCCCTGGGTCGCTGCCGCCCCTCCTTGGGTTTCCTAGGGTTGCTGGCACCCTCTCCCCTTCCCCCTATAAATAGAGCGGTGAGAGGGCTGCAGACACACCTAAACCCTCCCCTTGGCGCAGCCCTACCCCTCCTCTTCTCCTCCTCCGCACCGCTTGGCTAAGCCCTCCCAGAGAACCACAAGATCCACCACCACCACGTCGTCGTGCTTCCGGAGATCTCCCGCAACTTCTCCTCTCCCCTTGCTGGATCAAGAAGGAGGATACATCTCCGGGTTGTACGTGTGTTGACCGCGGAGGCACTATTCGTTCGGTGCTTGGATCAGATCTTCCGCGATTTGAATACCGAGTACGACTTCATCAACTGCGTTCATTGCAACGCTTCCGCTTAGCGATCTTCAATGGTACGAAGATGCTCTCCCTCTCTCTCGTGTCTAGCATCTCCTAGATTGATCTTGGTGACACGTAGGAAATTTTTGAATTATTACTACGTTCCCCAACAGTGGCATCATGATCTAGGTTTATGCGTAGATTATATGCACGAGTAGAACACAAGTAAGTTGTGGGCGATGATTTGGTCAATTTTCTTACCATTACCAGTCCTATCTTGATTCGGCGACATTGTGGGACGAAGTGGCCCGGACTGACTTTACACATACTCTTACGTGAGACTGGTTCACCACGTGACATGCACTTGTTGCATAAGGTGGCTAGCGGGTGTCTACCTCTCCCACTTTAGTCGGATCGGATTCGATGAAGAGGGTCCTTATGAAGGGTAAATAGCAATTGGCATATCACCTTTGTGGTTGTGACGTAGGTCAGAAACGCTCTTGCTAGAAACTCATAGCAGCCACGTAAAACTTGCAACAAAACTTAGAGGACGTCTAACTTGTTTTTGCACGGTATGCGATGTGATGTGATATGGCCAAAAGGATGTGATGAAATATATGTGATGTATGAGATTGATCATGTTCTTGTAATAGGATTCACGACTTGCATGTCGATGAGTATGACAACCGGTAGGATCCATAGGAGTTGTCTTAATTTATTATATGACTTGCATGTCAATCAAAACGCCATATGATTACTTTACTTTATTGCTAAATGTTAGCCATAGTAGTAGAAGTAATAGTTGGTGAGACAACTTCATGAAGATACGATGATGGAGATCATGATGATGAAGATCATGGTGTCGTGCCGGTGACAATGATGATGCCACTCCCCGAAGATGGAGATCAAAGCCGTAAGATGATATTGGCTATATCATGTCACTTTATGATTTTCATGTGATGTTTATCATGTTTTTTCCATCTTATTTTCTTAGAATGATGCTAGTGAATAACATGATCCCTCAATAAAATTTCAAGAAATGTGTTCCCCCTAAGTGTGCACCGTTGCGAAGGATCGTTGTTTCGAAGCACCATGTGATGATCGGGTGTGATAGATTCTAACATTCGCATACAACGGGTGTAAGCCAGATTTACACACGCGAAACACTTAGGTTGACTTGACGAGCCTAGAATGTATAGACATGGCCTCGAAACACGAGAGACCGATAGGTCGAACATGAGTTGTATGGTGTATACAATCAACATGTAGATGTTCACCATTGATGACTAGTCCGTCTCACGTGATGATCAGACACGACCTAGTTGATGTGGATCATGTATCACTTAGATGACTAGAGGGATGTCTATCTGAGTGGGAGTTCATTAAAAATTTGATTAGATGAATTTAATTATCATGAACTTAGTCTAAAATTGTCTTTACAATCTATATTGTAGATCCAATGGCCCACGCTAATGTTCCCCTCAACTTCAACGCGTTCCTATAGAAAATCAAGATGAAAGACAATGGAAGCAACTATACGGACTGGGTCCATAACTTGAGGCTCATCCTCATATCTTCCAAGAAAATATATGTCCTTGATGCACCGCTAGGTGACGCACCCGTTTTCCGAGTGGCTCACGACGTTATGAACATCTAGCAGTTGCGTAGTGATGATTACTACCTAATTCGGTGCGGCATGCTTTACAGTTTAGAACCGGGGCTCCAAAAGCGTTTTGAGAAACATGGAGCATATGAGATGTTCCAAGACCTGAAACTAGTTTTCTAAGCTCATGCCCGGGTCAAGAGATATGAAGTCTCCGACAAGTTCTTCAGTTGTAAGATGGAGGAAAATGGTTGTGTCAGCAAGCACATACTCAAAATGTCAGAGTTGCACAACCGCTTGTCTCAGCTCGGAGTTGATCTTCCGGATGACTCGGTTATTGGCAGAATCCTCCAGTCGCTTCCACCTAGCTAGAAGAGCTTTGCGATGAACTACAATATGTAAGGGATGGATAAGTCCATTCCAGAGTTATATTCGATGTTGAAATCAGCGGAGCTGGAAATCAAAAAGCAACATCAAGTGTTGATTGAGAATAAGATCACCAGTGAAAAGAAAGGCAAGGGTAAGAAAAACTTCAAGAAGGACCGCAAAGTAGTTGCCGCACCCGGTAAAGTAGTTGTCGGGAAGAAGCCCAAGAATGAACCCAAGCCTGAGACTTAGTGCTATTATTGCAAGGGAACTGGTCACTAGAAGCGGAACTGCCCCAAGTACTTAGCGGATAAGAATGCCGGCAATGTCAAAGGTATATATGATATACATGTTATTGATGTGTACCTTACCAGTGCTTGTAGTAGCTCATGAGTATTTGAAGACTGGCGAAGGACGAGGTGACGATGCGCGTCGGGAATGGTTCCAAGGTCGATGTAATCGCTCTCGGCACACTACCTCTACATCTACCTTCGGGATTAGTTTTAAACCTCAATAATTTTTATTTAGTACCAGCTTTGAGCATGAACATTGTATCCGGATCTCGTTTGATGCGAGATGGCAACTCATTTCATTCTGAGAATAATGGTTGTTCTATTTACATGAGAGATATGTTTTATGGTCATGCCCTGCTGGTCAATGGTTTATTCTTAATAAATCTCAAACGTGATGTTACACATATTCATAGTGTGAGTACCAAAAGGTGTAAGGTTGATAGTGATAGTCCCACATACTTGTGGCAATGCCGCCTTGGTCACATCGGTGTCAAACGCATGAAGAAACTCCATACAGATGGAATTTTGGAGTCTGTTGATTTTGAATCATTTGACACGTGCGAACCATGACTCATGGGCAAGATGACCAAGACTCAGTTCTCCGGAACAATGGAGCGAACAACCAACTTGTTGGAAATAATACATACCGATGTATGCGGTCCAATGAGCGTTGAGGCTCACGGTGGATATCGATATGTTCTCACCCTCACTCATGACTTAAGCAGATATGGGTATGTCTACTTAATGAAACACGAGTCTGAGACCTTTGAAAGGTTCAAAGAATTTCAGAGTGAGGCATAGAATCAACATGACACGAAAATAAAGTTCTTATGATCTGATCGTGGAGGAGAATATTTGAGCCACGAGTTTGGCACGCACTTAAGGAAATGTGGAATTGTTTCACAACTCATGCCGCCTGGCGCACCTCAACTTAACGGTGTGTCTGAACATTGTAATCACACTCTGTTCGATATGGTGCGATCAATGATGTCTCTTACTAATTTACCGCTGTCATTTTGGAGATATGCATTGGAGACTGCCACATTGACATTAAATAGGGCACCATCTAAATCCATTGAGACGACACCGTATGAATTATGGTTCGGTAAGAAACCTAAGCTGCCATTTCTGAAAGTTTGGCGATGCGATGCTTATGTCAATAAACTTCAACATGAAAAGCTCAAATCCAAGTCGGAAAGGTGCGTCTTCATAGGATACCCTAAGGAAACTATAGGGTATACCTTCTACCTCCGATCCGAAGGCAAGATCTTTGTAGCCAAGAATGGATCCTTTATGGAGAAAGAGTTTCTCTCGAAAGAGGTGAGTGGGAGGAAAGTAGAACTTGATGAAGTAATTGTACCCCCTCTCAGACAGGAGAGTAGCGCGGTGCAGGAAAATGTTTCTGTGGTGCCTGCACGGACTAGAAAGGAAGTTAATGATGATGATCATGAAACTTCGGATCAAGTTACTACTGAACTTTGTAGGTCCACAAAGAGACGTTCTGCACCAGAGTGGTACGACCGCCCTGTCTTGGCAATCATGTTGTTAGACAACAGTGAACCTTCGAACTATGAAGAAGCAATAGCGGGCCCGGATTCCAACAAATGGCTTGAAGCCATGAAATCCGAGATAAGATCCATGTATGAGAACAAAGTATGGACTTTGGTGGACTTGCCCGATGATCAGCAAGCCACAGAAAATAAATGGGTCTTTAAGAAGAAGACTGACGCGGATGGTAATGTGACCATCTATAAGGCTCAACTTGTCGCTAAGGGTTATCGACAAGTTCAAGGAGTTGACTATTATGAGACTTTCTCACCCGTAGCGATCCTGAAGTCCGTCCGAATCATGTTAGGACTTGTTGCATTTTATGATTATGAAATCTGGCAAATGGATGTCAAAACGGCATTCCTCAACGGCTTTCTTAAGGAAGAATTGTATATGACGCAACCAGAAGGTTTTGTCGATCCTAAAATTGCTGACAAGGTATTCAAGCTCCAATGCTCCATCTATGGGCTGATGCAAGCATCTCGGAATTGGAAAATTCTCTTTGACGAGGTGATCAAAGTGTTTGGATTTGTACAGACTTATGGAGAAGCCTGTATTTACAAGAAAATGAGTGGGAGCTCTGTAGCAATTCTCGTTTTATATGTGGATGACATATTGTTGATGGGAAATGATATAGAAATTTTGGAAAGCATAAAGGCCTACTTGAATAAGTGTTTTTCAATGAAGGACCTTGGAGAAGCTGCTTACATATTAGGCATCAAGATCTATAGAGATAGATCAAGATGCCTCATTGGTCTTTCACAAAGCACATACCTTGACAAGATATTGAAGAAGTTCAATATGGATAAGTCCAAGAAGGGGTTCTTGCCTGTATTGCAAGGTGTGAGATTCATCACAGCTCAATGCCCGACCACGGCAGAAGATAGAGAAAAGATAAGTATCATCCCCTATGCATCAGCCGTAGTCTCTATTATGTATGCCATGTTGTGTACCAGGCATGATGTTTACCTTGCCATAACTTCGGTAGGGAGATACCAAAGTGATCCCGGAGTGGATCACTCGACAGCGATCAAGAATATCATTAAGTACCTGAAAAGGACTAAAGATATGTTTCTCGTTTATGGAGGTACCAAAAAGCTCATCATAAAGGGTTACGTTGATGCTAGCTTCGACACAGATCGGGATGACTCCAAGTCACAAACTGGATACGTGTATATTTTGAATGGTGGGGCAGTCAGCTGGTGCAGTTGCAAGCAAAGCGTCGTGGCGGCATCTACATGTGAAGCGGAGTACATAGCTGCTTCGGAAGCAGTGCATGAAGGAGTCTGGATGAAGGAGTTTATCATCGAACTAGGAGTGATTCCCAGTGCGTCGGGCCCGATGACTTTCTTCTGTGACAACACTATAGCTATTGCCATAGCCAAGGAGCCTAGGTTTCACAAGAACACCAAGCACATCAAGCACCGCTTCAACACCATTCGGGGATACATTCAGGATCGTCACCTCATCCTTCGCCAGTCTCCACTTATTCCGCAGCTCCTGCTTTACATAACGAGTAAAGAGACTTGCCAGTAATGAGATTGAACAAGGTATAGGGATACCGATAAATGTATCTCGGGCAAGTATCATACCGATAGACAAAGGGAATTGTATACGGGATTAAGTGAATCCTCGACATCGTGGTTCATCCAATGAGATCATCGTGGAACATGTGGGAGCCAATATGTCTATCCAGACCCGCTATTGGTTATTGGTCGGAGAGGCGTCTCGGTCATGTCTGCATGGTTCCCGAACCCGTAGGGTGAACACACTTAAGGTTCGATGAGGCTAGAATTGTAATGGGAATTGTATATGTGGTTACCAAAAGTTGTTCGGAGTCCCGGATGAGATCCTGAATGTCACGAGGAGTTCCGGAATAGTCTGGAGGTGAAGATTTATATATGGGAAGTCCAGTATCGGTCACCGGAAAGGTTTCGGGTTTTATCGGTATTGTACCGGGACCATTGAAAGGGTTCCGGAGGTCCACCGGGAGGGGACACCTGTCTAGGAGGGCCACATGGGCCAAAAGAGGGAGGGAGACAGCTCCGTGATGGGCTGGTGCGCACCATCAAAGGAGCCCAAGGCGCCTAGGGCTGAAACCCTAGGGCGGGGGGCTGCCTCCCACCAACTTGGTAGGCAAGCCTCCCCCTTGGCAGCCACCGCCCCCTCCTAGGGTTTCCTAGGGTGGCGGGCACCCTCTCCCCTTCCCCCTATAAATAGAGGAGGGGTGAGAGGGATGGAGACACAACTAAACCATCCCCCTTGGCGCAGCCCTACCCCTCCTCTTCTCCTCCTCCGTGCCGCTTGGCGAAGCTCTTCCGGAGAACCACAAGCTCCACTGCCACCATGCCGTTTGATATGTCCCCAAACTCTTTTGCCCTTGTTTTGGTCTCTAATTTGCATGATTTGAATGGAACTAACCCGGACTGACGCTGTTTTCAGCAGAGTTGCCATGGTGTTGTTTTTGGGCAGAAATAGAAGTTCTCGGAATGACCTAGAAATCTACGAGGATTTTTTGTGGAATATATAAAAAATACTGGCGCAAGAATCAACTCGAGGGACAGAGCCAGGAGCTCACAATCCCACCAGCCCCCCCCCCCCCGGTCGGGCCTGGCAGGCTTGTGAGCCCCTCGGGGCTCCGCCACATCCAATTCCAGCTCTATATATCCTCCTTCGACCGGAACAAATCACAAGGAAGGGTTCATCGCGTTTTTCGATACGGAGGCGCCGCCACCACCTATTCTTCCTCTGGAGGGCAGATCTGGAGTCCGTTATGGGCTCCGGATAGGGGAGATCGTCGCCATCGTCATCACCAACCTTCCTTCATAACCAATTCCATGATGCTCTTCATCGTTCATGAGTAATCTCATCATAGGCTTGCTGTACGGTGATGGGTTGGATGAGATCTATCATGTAATCGTGTTAGTTTTGATGGGGATTGATCCCTATTATCCACTATGTTCTGAGATTGATGTTGCTACTACTTTGCCATGCTTAATGTTTTCACTAGGGCCCGAGTGCCATGATTTCATATCTGAACCTATTATGTTCTCATCAATATATGTGTGTTCTTGATCCTATCTTGCAAGTTGTAGTCACCTAATATGTGTTATGACCCGGCAACCCCGGAGTGAAAATAGCCGGAACCACTCCCGGAGATGACCATAGTATGAGTTCATGTATTCACTAAGTGCTAATGCGTTGTTCCGGTTCTCTATTAAAAGGAGAACCTTAATATCCCGTAGTTTCCATTAGAACTCCGCTGCCATGGGAGGGATGGACAATAGATGTCATGCAAGTTCTTTTCCCTAAGCACGTATGAGTATATACGGAATACATGCCTACATTACATTGACGAACTGGAGCTAGTTGCATATCTCCCCGTGTTATAACTGTTCCATGATGAATGTCATCCGACATAATTATCCATCACTGATCCAATGCCTACGAGTTTTTCCTACTAGTCCTTGCTACGTTACTTTGCCGCTACTGCTGTCACTTCTGCTACTGTTACTGCTACCGTTGTCACTGCTGCTACCGTTACTTTGCCGCTACTGCTGTCACTTCTGCTATTGTTACCGCTACTGTTGTCACTGCTGCTACTGTTACCGTTGCTACTGTTGCTATCACACTACTTTGCTACTGAAACTTTGTTGCAAATACTAAGTCTTTCAGGTGTGGCTGAATTGACAACTCAACTGCTAATACTCGAGAATATTCTTTGGCTTCCCCTTGTGTCGAATCAACAAATTTGGGTTGAATACTCTACCCTCGAAAACTGTTGCGATCCCCTATAGTTGTGGATTATCAAGACTATTTTCTGGCGCCGTTACCGGGGAGGGCTAGCACTATTCTCTGATTCACTTGGGATTTACGTCTGTTGATCACTATGAGGAATCCGAGAGATCCAAAAACTAAAGTCTTGCCCTCAGCTACGAGGACAGGTAAGGAACTGCCATCTAGCTCTGCACTTGATTCACCTTCAGTTATGAGTAAGTTTGCGACACCACCTCCTGCTAGAAATTCTGATATGTCGTTTGTGCTTGATGATGCTACTTCTGCTATCCATGATGCTTGTGATGATGCTTTACTTGATACTGCTTTGCCACTAGGTGCATTCCTTGAGGCACAAATTGCTAGAGTTGCTGCTGAATGTGATGATACTTCTGAAACTACTGAGATTATAGAAGTAGAACTTACTATTTCACCTGTTAGAACTAGCTCTCCTAGATATGAATTGCCTGATATACCTGAGGGTTATGTTATGGAGGGAGAGATAGCTCAGGACTTTCTTGCTTGTAAGGATAGCTATGATCTTGAGAAATTACTGTGCAAGTGGAAAGAAAAATCTCTGAACGCTAGGATGAAATACGATCCTAAGTTTGCTACTTCGCCTATCTTTGTGACTGATAAGGATTATGAATTCTCTATCGATCCTGAGTTAATCACTTTGGTCGAATCTGATCCTTTTCATGGTTACGAGTCTGAAACGGTTGTAGCACATCTTACTAAGCTGCACGATATAGCCACCCTATTCACGAGTGAGGAAAAGATCCGCCACTACTATATCCTTAAGTTGTTTCCTTTCTCCCTAAAGGATGATGCTAAGACTTGGTTCACTTCTCTTGCTCCTGGTTGTGTGCGTAGTCCCCAGGATATGATCTACTACTTCTCTGAGAAATATTTTCCTGCCCATAAGAAACAAGCTGCCTTGCAGGAAATATATAACTTTGTGCAAGTTGAAGAAGAGAGTCTCCCACAAGCTTGGGGAGGCTTGTCCAGTTACTGAATGCTTTGCCTGATCACCCTCTTGAGAAGAATGAAATACTTGATATCTTCTATAATGGACTAACCGATGCTTCTAGGGACCACTTAGATAGTTGTGCTGGTTGTGTTTTCAGGGAAGGAACTATGGAACAAGCTGAGATTCTATTGAATAATATCTTGTGCAATGAGAATGCTTGGACTATTCCCGAACCACCTCCGAAGACAACTCTTAAGAAAAGAGGTATCCTATTCCTTGGTCCTGAAGATATGCAAGAAGCTAAGAAATCTATGAAAGAGAAAGGCATTAAATCTGAAGATGTCAAAAATCTACCACCTATCGAAGAGATCCATGGCACTACAAGAATAGCCCCTATAAAGCAACACAAATTCTACAACGTTGTGACTATATGTTGTTAGTATCGCAATAGATACAGATATAAGCGTTGTAGCATATCCATATTTGAATCTCATCACCCTAGCATGGTACATATATTAAAACAGAGCATAGGAGAGAGAAACAGAACCCCCAATTCCCCTCATCTTGCCAAACCGCTGCCATATCCACCTCATCTCCCTTCTGTAACCCCATCACCGCCGGCCCTCCCCATCGCCTCCGACCATCCCCCTCGTCCCATCCCATCTCCTAGCTCTGGAGGTTTTCTAATCCGCCACGCCTCGCACCCACGCATCCCTCTCGCGTCCCATCTCTCGCTCTTCACGCGGCTCCTCCTTGCGTCACCTACGGCGGCTGAGTCTGGCGACATCTAGCGGATCCCAAACCGCCAGGAACATCCCGACGTCCCCTCGCACCGCGGCGCTTTCCATCCAGCTAGATCCGATGCTCGCAGCCACACAAACCCACCCCGCTACCCTCCCCCCTAGCTAGGGTTTCGGGCGTAGGCTCCGGCGCCGGTGGCCATGTGGTCTTCCCTCGTCCAGTGAGTGCATCCCCTCCCTTTGCTTCGTACTCCCTCTCCCCCCATTCTCTAACATATGCTCTTCTCTTCTCCTGTAGAGATGCAGGGAGGAATCGTTGGTGGATAGCCATGTTGCTACTCGGGACAAAGCAGCAATGGATCCTGCTCCTCCCTATCCACCTCTGGCTTCACGTGATTTGGTCCACTCCTCCTCTTTGCTCTAGTTTCTGGCATATATCCACCACATCTCTCCCTAGGCTGATTAAAGAATTAATGCCATGATGATTGTTGCAGCAGAATAGGAAGTCCAGCGACGACAGTTTAAATCGGATGGGGGCAACGAGGCTACCACGCAGTTGTACGATGACCTGGCAGGGAGATGATTAAACACACTCTACTCTGTTCCAGGTCTCGATTGTTACTCTTGCCCCCACTATGGAGAGTCGGCCTTTATCACCAGATTCCATATTTTGTTTCTGTAGCTAGCTAGAGCGTTGAGTTCTTTGTGAAAGCCAAATTTATTTTCTTGATATAAATTAGTTGATGAAGAAATTTGTTAGTTATATGTGTTTCTACGAGCACCATTGTTCGCCCCGTTATACTCCGTATGGAGTGGAGAAGAGTCATGAGGGGTGGTCTTCATGTCCTCTAGTGGCAATGCAAAATTCTGCTTTCGGGTTGTATTAGCTATGTCAATAACTGAAATACGAGCCACCTAGTTGACTATGATATTAATAGCTCAATTTGCATCCGAATTTCCATGTCAGCCCATGCTAGACAAAGTAATTAATTAGTTGATTTTTGGACATACATGCTTTCATAAATTTATGTCATTTCTTATGTATATCCACCAGAACTGCAGTTAACTTCCTGGTATATTTTATTTATCTTCTGAGTTTCAGGATTAAGATAAGCAACTATGATACTGAGAGATTACATAGTTTTCTATAATGTGATGCTTAGCATATCAGCTTCCCTGCTTTTACTAGGTAGGAAGACTACAATCCCACTTCCGATGCAAAAGTTATGCTAATAGCAAGGAGTAAATGATTTGTACAAGTTCATGTTTACGTCATAGGTTGGTAATGAGGTTTCAATATAAAATGGAACATTCTTGAATGTTCTTGTGGAATGTTCCTACAATCATTATTATGGGAGTAATATTCTAAACATTTGTTACTAACAACATATATATCATTCCTCTCAGTTTCATTATCTGGATTACAGAGCAGCCCCTTATGGAGAACATAATAAGGTAATTGAGCTACTTTCCACAATATCCTCAGTAATGGTGTGTGGTTCCGAAGCAGTCCTTTATTTTGTTCCAAAATTACTGTTTTCCACCCTTTTCATGTTCTGAACAATAAAAGATGCATGCCCAAGGCTTTCTAAATTATGTTAGATGTATGTCTCATGCAAATTGTACACACTCCAATTAAAGAATTATTGTGATTAGTCATGGTGAGTGCATATATACCGTGTTGTGTGAAAATTTTGTAGCTTCATAGAAACTGTATGCATGTCCCTCCATCGTTTCTTAACGTTTTGATATTTAGGTCCTTCTGGCTCTCTATACATATTGCATAAGTAGTGACTTTGTGTCGACTAATTTATTTTTACCCAAACACGAATTACCATGTGAACCAAGATGATGTGTTGAATAACTTCATTAGCCCCTTTACCACAACTGCTGTGTAACTAATATTTAAATTATGTTTACAAACACAAACTGAATGTATATTTGTACAATATTGTATTTTACTCGTATGCTTCGATCAGGATCTCATGTGGAAGTGGGAGAAGGGACGCCACCAATCTGTGCCGGTTTGTGTTGCTCCAACCGTTTCACTACATACCATAAAAATGCTTATCTTTGTTCCATTTGACATGTTCAACATTGGAAAACATGTATACATATGCAACGATTTCTGCCATACACTAAGACACCCATATTAGGCTCATATATTTGAAGTACGTAACATGAACCCCTCAAAGAAATGGTAAACTAATTCATATGGGTTCATAATCACCTTGAGGTAAGTTATGAATGTATTTCTATCTACTATGTATGCTAGTAATTTGTTATGTATAACAAATATTACATGGCCTTCTGCATTTGCACGTGACTAATAACCCGCCTCTATCATTACTTGCATCATGTCAATTCATTGGCTGTTAACAGTTCATTTTGGTATTTTCTTTATAGATTCAAAAAATATATGGATAATTATATGGGTGTTGTGGCAAGTATACTGCAATGATGACGATGATGTTCCAGTTCATGATGATGATGATGATGATGATGGTGGTGGTGGTGGTGGTGGATGCTTTCAGTTTTAGTTAAGTTGTAGGGATGCTGTTCCTGTTGGATGATGTTACTCAATTAAATTTTCGTTAAGTTGTAGGGATGTAAAGAAAACATTTATATTATGCATCTCATTGGGATGATGTTCCTTCAGTAATATCCACTATTGTAATCCAACAGTTTTATCCAATATATGATTTCTTCCTCTTGTGAGTATATTATCTTATTTTTTCTCATTGTGTGAAGCATATCCAATGCATAAATACAACATTATATGGATAATTAATTTAATTTATGGCAATATATAATAATAAATGATAATAATAATCACATTATATATGTACCCGCATCAAACCTTGCAAATTCTCTCTTAGCCAAATCAACGAGATTTGGATTCCTATACATTAAGCACCAACATATAATACTGTTGTAGAAGTCGATTGTATGTGTTGTACTCTTGCAACGGTACCTTTTACCAACAGTAAAATAAGCGTTGCATTATGTATTTGCAACACTGGATAAGGCAACGCATCTCAAACCGTTGGTAAAGAGGCTAGCAACGCATATATGGACGTTTAGATACGGTAAAAAGCATTGCTATAGGGAGCGTCATGTTGTAGTGTGGTCTTGATAACCCGACACAGGTAGTAGAGGTAAATTCTCTTCGTAGATTCAATGAGAGTGATATTCCTTTTGATAAACCTGCTAGCTTATGACTGGATGAATTTGATAACTTCGTTGCCAAACAACAAAGTTTCAATGATTATGTTAGCAGCCAATTGGAACAGAATGCTCGTATGCTTAGTCATTTAAGTGCTTGTGTGGACAGAAACGTCGATGATCTTAAGCTTTTGAGTAAACATGCCTCTGTGGTTACTACTCAAGTAGAACAAGTACTTGAGGCTCAAAATGACTTGCTCAATGAGTTGAATGACAATTCTATCAGAGTTATCATTAGAGGTGGTAGAATGACCCAGGAACCTTTGTATCCTGAGGGTCATTGCTACGGTAACAACAGTCCTTCCTTGGCGCTAGGAATTCTTCTTGCTACTTCTCTTGTTCGCGTCGGTTTTTCCCTTGAAGAGGAAAGGGTGATGCAGCACAGGAGCAGTAAGTATTTCCCTCAGTTTGAGAACCAAGGTATCAATCCAGAAGGAGGGTCTCGTCAAGTCCAGAGTACCTGCGCAAACACAAACAAGCTTGCACCCAACGCTTCGAAGGGGTTGTCAATCCCTTCAAGATTATTTGCAAAGTGAGATCTGAAGGCGGAAAGTGCAACGAAGTAAAGAGTGTAAGGCTGAAAATATGTTGTGGAGTAGACCCGGGGGCCATAGTGTTCACTAGAGGCTTCTCTCAAAATAGCAAGTAATACGGTGGGTGAACAAATTACTGTCGAGCAATTGATAGAACCGCGCAAAGTCATGACGATATCTAAGGCAATGATCATACATATAGGCATCACGTCCGAGACAAGTAGACTGATACTTTCTGCATCTACTACTATTACTCCACACATCGACCGCTATCCAGCATGCATCCAGTGTATTGAGTTCATGACGAACAGAGTAACGCCTTAAGCAAGATGACATGATGTAGAGGGATAATCTCAAACCAATGATGAAATCCCATCTTTTTACACTTGATGGCAACAACACGATGTGTGCCTCCTACCCCTTCTGTCACTGGGTGAGGTCACCGCACGGTATGAACCCAAAACCAAGCACTTCTCCCATTGCAAGAATCATAGATCTCGTTGGCCAGACAAAACCCACAACTCGAAGAGAATTACAAGGATATGAAATCATGCATAGGAGAGATCAGAAGAAACTCCAATAAGATTCATAGATAATCTGATCATAAATACACAATTCATTGGATCTCGACAAACACATCGTAAAAGAAGATTACATCGGATAGATCCCCATGAAGATCATGGAGAACTTTGTATTGAAGATCCAAGAGAGAGAAGAAGGCATCTAGTTACTAGCTATTGACCCGTAGGTCTATGGTGAACTACTCACGCATCATGGGAGAGGTCATGGTGTTCATGAAGAAGCCCTCCGTGTCCGAATCCCCCTCCGGCAGGGCACCAGAACGTGCCCCAGATGGGATCTTGCGGAGACAGAAGCTTGCGGCGGCGGAAAAGTACTTTCGATGATCTCCTGATTTTTTTGGGATTTTTAGGGAATATGTAGGCGCAACCCCTAGGTCAGAGGGCGCCCAGGGGGCCCACAAGCCTGTGGGCCGCGGGGTGGGGGCTTGTGGGGCCCCTGAGGCTCCCCTGCCTTGGCTCTCAATCTTCCCCATCTACTTCCGTTACAGAAAAAATCTTTTCGGGGATTTTCTTTCGTTTGGACTCTGTTTCAAAATCTTCTCTCAAAGGGGTCAAAAACATGGAAAAAACAGGAACTAGCACTTGGCATTGAGTTAATAAGTTAGTCCCAAAAATTTTATAAAAGGCATGCAAAATATCCAAAGTTTGACAAGATAATAACATGAAACCATAAAAAATTATAGATACGTTGGAGACGTATCAAGCATCCCCAAGCTTAACTCCTTCTCGTCCTCGAGTAGGGAAGTGATAAAGAATGAATTTTTGATGTGGAATGCTACCTAGCATAGTTGTCCTTTGCAAATTCTTTCACGTGACATGAATGTTCAGATCCTTAAGATTCAAAACAATAGTTTGCTATTGACATGAAAACGATAATACTTCAAGCAAACTAGCAAAGTAATCATGAACTTTCAAAATAACAAGGCCAATGAAAGTTATCCCTACAAAATCATTTAGTCTAGCTATGCTCCATCATGCTCACACAACTAATGTAAATCATGCACAACCCCGGTATTGGACAAGTAATTGTTTTTGCACTCTTACTTTCTCAACCTTTTTATAACTATCACGCAATACATGAGCGCGAGCCATGGATATAGCACTATAGGTGGAATAGAGTGTGGTGGTGGTTGTGAGACAAAAAGGAGGAGATGGTCACATTGACTCGGCGTATCAAAAGGCTACGGAGATGCCCATTAATAGATATCAATGTGAATGAGTAGGGATTGTCATACAAGAGATACACTAGAGCTATAAGTATGTGACAACTCAAAAGGAAAACTAATGGGTGTGCATCCAACTTGCTTGCTCACGAAGACCTAGGGCAATTTTGAGGAAGCCCGTCATTGGAATATACAAGCCAAGTTATATAATGAAGATTCCCACTAGCATATGGTTCTTAACAAATCAAGAAGCTCTCAATCATGAAGAACATGGTGCTATCATGAAGCACAAGTGTGGAAAGAGATAGTAACATTGTCCCTTCTCTCTTTTTCTCTCTTTTCCCTTTTTTCATTTGGGCTCTTAGGCCTCTTTTTTTCTTTTCTCTTTTCTCTTTTTTTTGTTTTTCGGCTCTTTGGCCTCTTTTTTCTTTCCTCCCATGGGTCAATGCTCTAATAATGATGATCATCACACTTTTATTTACTCACAGCTCAAAGATCACAATGATGATGACTCCATAGGAAATGCCTCCGGCAGTGTACCGGGATGTGCAACGATCTAGCATGGCGTATGATGTTAAAACATCTCGCTAGCTATCTTACGATCATGCAATGGCAATGAGAGTGACGACACAAGTCATGAGACGGAACGGTGGGAGTTGCATGGCAATATCTCTCGGAATGGCTATGAAAATTCCATAGTAGGTAGGTATGGTGGCTGTTTTGAAGAAGGAATTTGGTGGGTTCTTGCACCGGCGAGAATTGTGCGGCACAACAGAAGCTAGCAATGGTGGAAGGTGAAAGTGCATCTATACCATGGACTCACATTAGTCATGAAGAATTCACATACTTGTTGCGAAAGTTTTTATTAGTAATCAAAACAAAGTGCTAAACACATACTCCGAGGGGAAAGGTTTGTAGGTGTTAACCATCGCGCGATCCCGACCTCAACACAAAGGATGACAATCAATAGATCAATTATGCTCCGACTTCCTAACATAGCGGTTCACCATACGTGCATGCTACGGGAATCACTAACTTCAACACACGTATTTCTAGATTCACAACACCCTACTAACATAGCTCTTAATATTACCACGTCCACGTCTCAAAACTAATTGAGAGGAATCAAAACTTCTCTTTCTCCTCAATGCACATGAAAATGGAGGTTTTTGCATCCTCTTTGAGTACCTACCACATTTGGGACTACTTTCATAGCATAAGCCAACTACCAAATCATGCACCGCCGTGCTCTAAAAGATATAAGTGAAGCACAAGAGCAAAAGTATCTAGCTCAAAAGATATAAGTGAAGCACTATGAGCATTCTAGCAAAATCATGATGAGTGCATGTCTCTCTCTCTCAAAAAGGGGTGAAGCAAGGATGATTGTGACACAACAAAAGAAAAAGACTCCTACGATACAAGACGCTCCAAGCAAAACACATATCATGTGGTGAATAAAAATATAGCTCCAAGTAATGTTACCGATGGATTGAAGATGAAAGAGGGGATGCCTTCCCGGGGCATTCCCAAGCTTAGGCTTTTTGGTGTCCTTGAATTTGGATTGGGCTGCTTTGGGCATCCCGAAGCTTGAGCTCTTTCCACTCCTTATCTCTTTGTCCATGAGAACGTCACCCAAAACTTCAAAACTTCACAACACAAAACTTAAACAGAAACTTGTGATAACATTAGCATAAGAAAACAAACTACCACTTCTTTTGGTACTGTAGCAAACTTGAATTCCATCTATATTGGTGTTGGGCTACTGTATTCTCACTTTTCCATGGCTAGTACCCCCCCCCCCCCCCGATAGTAACCATAGTTTCATCAAAACAAGCAACCAACTCAACAAAAACAGAATCTGCCAAAAACAGACCAGTCCGTAGCAATCTGTATACTTCGTATACTTCTGGTACCTCACAAAATCTGAAATATTACGATGGCCTGGGAAAAAGGCATATCAACCAACAGCAGAAAGAATCAACTCAAAAGCTCTTTCTGAATAAAAATGAAAAATCATCTCATGAGCGAAACGTTTCTGTCTTTTTCCAGCAGGATCAAACAACCATTACCAAGACTAGTCATAAAGGTTTTGCTTGGCTCAAATACAAAAAATAAACACAAAAAACACAATCACAACAGAATTATGAAAGTGTGGACGCAACAAAACAGAAAGAAAAAGATAAATTCATTGGGTTGCCTCCCAACAAGCACTATTGTTTAACGCCCTTAGCTAGGCATAAAAGCGATAGAATCACGTATCGTCGTCTTTGGTGCTCAATCCATAAGTGGCCCTCATCATGTATTCATAAGGCAATCTTATTTTATTTCTAGGAAAGTGTTCCATGCCCTTCTTTAAAGGAAATTGAAATCTAATATTCCCTTCCTTCATATCAATGATAGCACCGATAGTCCTTAGGAAAGGTCTACCAAGAATAATAGGGCATGTAGGATTGCAATCAATGTCAACCACAATGAAATCCACGGGTACATAGTTCCTATTTGCAATAATAAGAACATCATTGATCCTTCCCACGGGTTTATTGACGGTAGAATCAGCAAGATGCAAGTTAAGAGAACACTCTTCAATCTCATTAAAACCCAGAACATCACATAAAGACTTTGGAATCGCGGAAACACTAGCACCCAAATCACATAAAGCATTGCATTCATAGTTTATGATTTTGATTTTGATGGTAGGTTCCCACTCATCATGAAGCTTCCTAGGGATAGAGACTTCCAATTCAAGTTTCTCTTCAAGAGATTTTATCATAGCTTCGACGATATAATCGGTAAAGGCCTTGTATTGGCTATCAGCGTGTGGAGAGTTTAACATGGATTGCATCAAAGAAATGCATTCAATCAAGGAGCAACTATCATAATTGAATTCCTTCAAATCCACGGTAGTAATTTCGGAACTACTCAAAGTTTTAACATCTTCTACTCCACTTTCAATGCTTTTAGCATCAAGATAGATGGACTCCGGATCATTGGGGCACTTTTCAACCAAAGTGGCTTCATATCCAGCCCCATAATCATTAGGTTTGACACAAGAAAACAAAGATTCAATGGGAGTCACACCAAGCACTTTAAGATCTTCGTGATTCTCATCACGAGAGCACGCCTTTTTAATACATTCATGTCTAGCACGAATTTGGGCGGTTCTTTCCTGGCTCTCAATCATGGAAACACGCATAACTTTCAAAGTTTCATCCATGTTGATTTTGGGAGGAGCAAATCTAACTTTCAAAGCATCAACATCACTAGAAATTCTATCAACGCTCTTAGCCAAATCGTCAATTTTGAGTAGTTTTTCCTCTATGGACGCATTGAAAATCTTTTGAGAGTTGATGAACTCTTTGATATTACTCTCTAGATCAGAGGGTAATTTATTGTAATTTCCATGAGTATTGTTGTAGGAGTTGCCAAAATTATTAGAGGGGGTTACTAGGAAAAAGCATAGGAACATAGTTTCCTCTAAAAGCACCGTTGTTGCCAAAGTTATTCCTACCAACAAAATTAACGTCCAAGCTAGCGTTGCTACTCTCAATCAAAGAAGACAAGGGCATATCATTAGGATCCAAAGGAGCACTTCTACTAGCAACCAAATTCATTAACTCATCCATCTTAGCACTCAACGAGTTAATTTCTTCTATAGCGTGTACCTTCTTACTACTAGGTGACCTTTTAGTGTGCCACTAAGACTAGTTTGTCAGGATGTTGTCTAGGAGCTTTGTGGCTTCCCCTAACGTGATTTCCATGAACGTTCCACCTCTGGCGGAGACCAAGATATTTCTAGAAGCGAAATTCAAACCAGCGTAAATGATTTTAATAATCATCCAAAGACTCAAGCATGAGCGGGGCAATTTCTAATCATCAATTTCATTCTCTCCCAAGATTGTGCAACATGTTAATTATCAAGTTGCTTGAAATTGATGATATCATTATGGAGAGAGATAATCTTAGCCGGCGGAAAATACTTGGATATGTAAGCATCTTTGCACTTATCCCAAGAATCGATACTATTTTTGGGCAAAGAAGAAAACCAAGTTTTTGCGCCATCTCTCAACTAGAAAGGAAAAAGATTCAATTTAATCACGTCATTATCCACATCTCTCTTCTTTTGCATATCGGAAAGCTCAATGAAGGTATTGAGATGGGATGCGGCATCTTCACTAGGAAGGCCGGAGAATTGCTCTTTCATAACAAGATTCAACAAAGCGGCATTGATTTCGTATGACTCCGCACTAGTGGCGGGAGCAATCGGAGTACTAATAAAATCATTATTATTAGTATTCGAGAAGTCACAAAATTTGGTGTTTTCATTCATGGTGACTTCTGCAAGCAAGCAAGCACACAAGCAAACAAAGAGCAGGGGAGAAAAAGGGCGAACGAAAAAAGGCGAACGAAAAAGGCAAACGAAAAAGGCAAATTGGTGAAGTGGTGAAGAGGAAAACGAGAGGCAACTCGCAAACAAAGTAAATGCAAGATATGAGTTTGCGACACCTACTTGGATGAGTTCTTGACTTGATCTTCCTCCCCGGCAACGGCGCCAGAAATTCTTGTGCTACGGTAACAAAAGTCCTTCCTTGGCGCTAGGAATTCTTCTTCCTACTTCTCTTGTTCACGTCGGTTTTTCCCTTGAAGAGGAAAGGGTGATGCAGCACAGGAGCAGTAAGTATTTACCTAAGTTTGAGAACCAAGGTATCAATTCAGAAGGAGGGTCTCGTCAAGTCCAGATTAACTGTGCAAACACAAACAAGCTTGCACCGAACGCTTCAAAGGGGTTGTCAATCCCTTCAAAATTGTTTGCAAAGTGAGATCTGAAGGCGGAAAGTGCAACGAAGTAAAGAGTGTAAGGCTGAAAATATGGTGTGGAGTAGACCCGGGGTCCATAGTGTTCACTAGAGGCTTCTCTCAAAATAGCAAGTAATACGGTGGGTGAACAAATTACTGTCGAGCAATTGATAGAACCGCACAAAGTCATGACGATATCTAAGGCAATGATCATACATATAGGCATCACGTCCGAGACAAGTAGACCGATACTTTCTGCATCTACTACTATTACTCCACACATTGACCGCTATCCAGCATGCATCTAGTGTATTGATTTCATGACGAACAAAGTAACGCCTTGAGCAAGATGACATGATGTAGAGGGATAATCTCAAACCAATGATGAAAACCCCATTTTTTTACCCTTCATGGAAACAGCACGATGCATGCCTCGCTACCCCTTCTGTCACTGGGTGAGGTCACCACATGGTATGAACCCAAAACTAAGCACTTATCCCATTGCAAGAATCATAGATCTAGTTGGCCAGACAAAACCCACAACTTGAAGAGAATTACAAGGATATGAAATCATGCATAAGAGAGATCAGAAGAAACTCAAATAAGATTCATAGATAATCTGATCATAAATCCACAATTCATCGGATCTCGACAAACACACCGTAAAAGAAGATTACATCGGATAGATCTCCATGAAGATCATGGAGAACTTTGTATTGAAGATCCAAGAGAGTGAAGAAGCCATCTATTTACTAGCTATGGACCCGTAGGTCTATTGTGAACTACTCACGCATCATTGGAGAGGTCATGGTGTTGATGAAGAAGCCCTCCGTGTCCGAATCCCCCCTCCGACAGGGCACCAGAACGTGCCCCAGATGGGATCTTGCGGAGACAGAAGCTTGCGACGGTGAAAAATTACTTTCGATGATATCCTGATTTTTTTGGAATTTTTACGGAATATATAGGCGCAACCCCTAGGTCAGAGGGCGCCGAGGGGGCCGACAAGCCTGTGGGCCGCGGGGTGGGGGCTTGTGGGGCCCCTGAGGCTCCCCTGCCTTGGCTCTCAAGCTTCCCGATCTTCTTCCGTTATGGAAAAAATCATTTCGGGGATTTTCTTCCGTTTGGACTCTGTTTCAAAATCTTCTCTGAAAGGGGTCAAAAACATGGAAAAAACAGGAACTAGCACTTGGCACTGAGTTAATAAGTTAGTCCCAAAAAATATATAAAAGGCATGCAAAACATCCAAAGTTTGACAAGATAATAGCATGAAACCATCAAAAATTATAGATACATTGGAGACGTATCAAGCATCCCCAAGCTTAACTCCTGCTCGTCCTCGAGTAGGGAAGTGATAAAGAATGAATTTTTGATGTGGAATGCTACCTAGCATAGTTGTCCTTTGCAACTTCTTTCACGTGACATGAATGTTCACATCCGTAAGATTCAAAACAATAGTTTGCTATTGACATGAAAACGATAATACTTCAAGCAAACTAGCAAAGTAATCATGAACTTTCAAAATAACAAGGCCCATGAAAGTTATCCCTACAAAATCATATAGTCTGGCTATGCTCCATCATCCTCCCACAACTAATGTAAATCATGCACAACCCCGGAATTGGCCAACTAATTGTTTTCACACTCTTACTTTCTCAAACTTTTTATAACTATCACGCAATACATGACCGCGAGCCATGGATATAGCACTATAGGTGGAATAGAGTGTGGTGGTGGTTGTGAGACAAAAAGGAGGAGATGGTCACATTGACTCGGCGTATCAAAAGGCCATGGAGATGCCCATTAATAGATATCAATGTGAATGAGTAGGGATTGCCATACAAGAGATGCACTAGAGCTATAAGTATGCGACAGCTCAAAAGGAAAACTAATGGGTGTGCATCCAACTTGTTTGCTCACGAAGACCTAGGAAAATTTTGAGGAAGCCCTTCATTGGAATATACAAGCCAAGTTATATAATGAAGATTCCCAATAGCATATGGTAGTGACAAAGCAAGAAGCTCTCAATCATGAAGAACATGGTGCTATCATGAAGCACAAGTGTGGAAAGAGATAGTAACATTGTCCCTTCTCTCTTTTTCTCTCTTTTCCCTTTTTTCATTTGGGCTCTTAGGCCTCTTTTTTTCTTTTCACTTTTCTATTTTTTTTTTGTTTTTCGGCTCTTTGATCTCTTTTTTTTATTTCCTCACATGGGTCAATGCTCTAATAATGATGATCATCACACTTTTATTTACTCACAGCTCAAAGATCACAATGATGATGACTCCATAGGAAATGCCTCCGGCAGTGTACCGGGATGTGCAACGATCTAGCATGGCGTATGACGTTAAAACATCTCTCTAGCTATCTTACGATCATGCAATGGCAATGAGAGTGACGACACAAGTCATGAGACGGAACGGTGGGAGTTGCATGGCAATATCTCTCGGAATGGCTATGAAAATGCCATAGTAGGTATGTATGGTGGCTGTTTTGAGGAAGGAATTTGGTGGGTTTGTGCACCGGCGAGAATTGCGCAGCACTAGAGAAGCTAGCAATGGTGGAAGGTGAAAGTGCATCTATACCATGGAGTCACATTAGTCATGAAGAATTCACATACTTGTTGCGAAATTTTTATTAGTAATCGAAACAAAGTGCTAAACGCATACTCCGAGGGGAAGGGTTGGTACGTGTTAACCATCACGCGATCCCGACCTCAACACAAAGGATGACAATCAATAGATCAATTATGCTCTGACTTCCTAACATAGCGGTTCACCATACGTGCATGCTACGGGAATCACTAACTTCAACACAAGTATTTCTAGATTCACAACACCCTACTAACATAGGTCTTAATATTACCACGTCCACGTCTCAAAACTAATTGAGAGGAATCAAAACCTCTCTTTCTACTCAATGCACATGAAAATGGAGGTTTTTGCATCCTCTTTGAGTACCTACCACATCTGGGACTACTTTCATAGCATAAGCCAACTACCAAATCACGCACCGCCGTGCTCTAAAACATATAAGTGAAGCACAAGAGCAAAAGTATCTAGCTCAAAAGATATAAGTGAAACACTATGAGCATTCTAGCAAAATCATGATGAGTGCATGTCTCTCTCTCTCAAAAAGGCGTGCAGCAAGGATGATTGTGACACAACAAAATAAAAAGACTCCTACGATACAAGACGCTCCAAGCAAAACACATATCATGTGGTGAATAAAAATATAGCTCCAAGTAATGTTACCGATGGATTGAAGACGAAAGAGGGGATGCCTTCCCGGGGCATCCCCAAGCTTAGGCTTTTTGGTGTCCTTGAATTTGGATTGGGATGCTTTGGGCATCCCCATGTTTGAGCTCTTTCCACTCCTCATCTCTTTGTCCATGAGAACGTCACCCAAAACTTGAAAACTTCACAACACAAAACTTAAACAGAAACTCGTGATAACATTAGCACAAGAAAACAAACTACCACTTCTTTTGGTACTGTAGCAAACTTGAATTCCATCTATATTGGTGTTGGGCTACAGTATTCTCACTTTTCCAGGGCTAGTACCCCCCCCCCCCCCCAATACTAACCATAGTTTCATCAAAACAAGCAACCAACTCAACAAAAACAGAATCTGTCAAAAACAGACCAGTCTGTAGCAATCTGTATACTACGTATACTTCTGGTACCTCACAAAATCTGAAATATTACGACGGCCTTGGCAAAATGCATATTAACCAGAAGAAAAAAGAATCAACTCAAAATCTCTTTCTGAATAGAAATGAAAAATCATCTCATGAGCGAAACGTTTCAGTCTTTTTCCAACACGATCAAACAACCATTACCAACACTAGTCATAAAGGTTTTGCTTGGCTCAAACACAAAAAGAAACACAAAAAACACAATCACAACAGAATTATGAAAGTGTGGACGCAACAAAACAGAAAGAAAAAGATAAATTCATTGGGTTGCCTCCCAACAAGCGCTATTGTTTAACGCCCTTAGCTAGGCATAAAAGCGATATAATCATGTATCGTCGTCTTTGGTGCTCAAACCATAAGTGGCCCTCATCATGGATTCATAAGGCAATCTTATTTTATTTCTAGGAAAATGTTCCATGCCCTTCCTTAAGGAAATTGAAATCTAATATTCCCTTCCTTCATATCGATGAGAGCACGGATAGTCCTTAGCAAAGGTCTACCAAGAATAATAGGGCATGTAGGATTGCAATAAATGTCAATCACAATGAAATCCACGGGTACATAGTTCCTATTTGCAATAATAAGAACATCATTGATCCTTCCTATGGGTTTCTTGACGGTAGAATCAGCAAGATGCAAATTAAGAGAACACTCTTCAATCTCATTAAAACCCAGAACATCACATAAAGACTTTGGAATCGCGAAAACACTAGCACCCAAGTCACACAAAGCATTGCATTCATAGTTTTTGATTTTGATTTTTATGGTAGGTTCCCACTCATCATGAAGACTTCGATGATATCATAATTGAATTCCTTGACTTCCTAGGGATAGAGACTTCCAATTCAAGTTTCTCTTCAAGATATTTTATCATAGCTTCGACGATATGATCGGTAAAGGCCTTGTTTTGGCTATAAGCGTGTGGAGAGTTTAACATGGATTGCATCAAAGAAATGCATTCAATCAAGGAGCAACTATCATAATTGAATTCCTTGAAATCCACGGTAGTAATTTCGGTACTACTCAAAGTTTTAACATCTTCTACTCCACTTTCAATGATATTAGCATCAATATAGATGGACTCCGAATCATTGGGGCACTTTTCAACCAAAGTGGATTCATATCCAGCCCCATAATTATTAGGTTTGACACAAGAAAACAAAGATTCAATGGGAGTCACACCAAGCACTTTAAGATCTTCGTGAATCTCATCACGAGAGCACGCCTTTTTAAGCCATTCATGTCTAGCACGAATTTGGGCGGTTCTTTCTTGGCTCTCAATCACGGAAACACGCATAGCTTTCAAAGTTTCATCCATGTTGATTTTGGGAGGAGCACATCTAACTTTCAAAGCATCAACATCACTAGGAATTCTATGAACGCTCTTAGCAAAATCGTCAGTTTTGAGTAGTTTTACCTCTATGGACGCATTGAAAATCTTTTGAGAGTTGATGAACTCTTTAATATTACTCTCTAGATCAGAGGGTAATTTATTGTAATTTCCATGAGTATTGTTGTAGGAGTTGCCAAAATTATTAGAGGAGTTACTAGGAAAAAGCCTAGGAACATAGTTTCCTCTAAAAGCATTGTTGTTGCCAAAGTTATTCCTACCAAAAAATTTAACGTCCAAGCTAGCGTTGCTACTATCAATCAAAGAAGACAAGGGCATATCATTAAGATCCAAAGGAGCACTTCTACTAGCAATGAAATTCATTAAGTCATCCATCTTAGCACTCAACGAGTTAATTCCTTCTATAGCGTGTACCTTCTTACTAGTAGGTGACCTTTAAGTGTGCCACTGAGACTAGTTTGTCATGATGTTGTCTAGGAGCTTTTTGGCTTCCCTTAACGTGATTTCCATGAATGTTCCACCTGAGGCGGAGTCCAAGATATTTCTAGAAGCGAAATTCAAGACAGCGTAAATGATTTGAATAATCATCCAAAGACTCAAGCCATGAGCGGGGCAATTTCTAATCATCAATTTCATTCTCTCCCAAGATTGTGCAACATGTTCATTATCAAGTTGCTTGAAATTCATGATATCATTGGGGAGAGAGATAATCTTAGCCGGCGGAAAATACTTGGATATGTAAGCATCTTTGCACTTATCCCAAGAATCGATACTATTTTTGGGCAAAGAATAAAACCAAGTTTTTGCGCCATCTCGCAACGAGAAAGGAAAAAGATTCAATTTAATCACGTCATTGTCCACATCTCTCTTCTTTTGCATATCGCAAATCTCAATGAAGGTATTGAGATGGGATGCGACATCTTCACTAGGAAGGCCAGAGAATTGCTCTTTCATAACAAGATTCAGCAAAGCGGCATTGATTTCGTATGACTCCGCACTAGTGGCAGGAGCAATCGGAGTACTAATAAAATCATTATTATTAGTATTCGAGAAGTCACAAAGTTTGGTGTTTTCATTCATGGTGACTTCAGCAAGGAAGCAAGCACACAAGCAAACTAAGAGCAGCGAGAAAAAGGTCGAATGAAAAAGGGCGAACGAAAAGGCAAACGAAAAAGGAAAATTAGTGAAGTGGGGGGAGGAAAACGAGAGGCAACTGGCAAACAAAGTAAATGCAAGATATGAGTTTGGGACACCTACTTGGATGAGTTCTTGACTTGATCATCCTCCCCGTTAACGGCACCAGAAATTCTTCTGCTACGGTAACAAAAGTCCTTCCTTGGCGCTAGGAATTCTTCTTCCTACTTTTCTTGTTCGCGTCGGTTTTTCCCTTGAATAGGAAAGGGTGATGCAGCACAGGAGCAGTAAGTATTTCCCTTAGTTTGAGAACCAAGGTATCAATCCAGAAGGAGGGTCTCGTCAAGTCCAGAGTACTTGCGCAAACACAAACAAGCTTGCACCCAACGCTTCAAAGGGGTTGTCAATCCCTTCAAGACTGATTGCAAAGTGAGATCTAAAGGCGGAAAGTGCAACGAAGTAAAAAGTGTAAGGCTGAAAATATGGTGTGGAGTAGACCCGGGGGGCATAGTGTTCACTAGAGGCTTCTCTCAAAATAGCAAGTAATACGGTGGGTGAACAAATTAATGTCGAGCAATTGATAGAACCGCTCAAAGTTATGACGATATCTAAGGCAATGATCATACATATAGGCATCACGTCTGAGACAAATAGACCGATACTTTCTGCATCTACTACTATTACTCCACACATCGACCGCTATCCAGCATGCATCTAGTGTATTGAGTTCATGACAAACAGAGTAACGCCTTAAGCAAGATGACATGATGTAGAGGGATAATCTCAAACCAATGATGAAAACCCCATCTTTTTACACTTGATGGCAACAACACGATGTGTGCCTCGCTACCCCTTTTAGGGAATATATAGGCGCAACCCCTAGGTCAGAGGGCGCCCAAGGGGCCCACAAGCCTGTGGGCCACGGCCTCCCCCCTGGCCGCGGGGTGGGGGCTTGTGGGGCCCCTGAGGCTCCCCTGCCTTGGCTCTCAAGCTTCCCGATCTTCGTCCGTTACGAAAAAACTCTTTTCGGGGATTTTCTTATGTTTGGACTCTGTTTCAAAATCTCCTCTGAAAGGGGTCAAAAACATGGAGAAAACAATAATTGGCACTTGGCACTGAGTTAATAAGTTAGTCCCAAAAAATATATAAAACGCATGCAAAACATCCAAAGTTCGACAAGATAATAGCATGAAACCATCAAAAAGTATACATACGTTGGAGACGTATCAGTCATCCTAAGAGAATTGAACAAGATTCTTAAGGAGTTAGCACCGAGGCACCTAATCATCCTAGAAAGAAAAAGCAAGATGATAGGAACTTGCATGCTAGCCAACCTGCTGCTGTTACACTTGAGAGTCCAAACGATATCTCTGTTTCTGATGCCGAAACACAATCTGGTGATGAACATGAGCCTAGTGATAATATCGATAGTGGTGTTCATGATGATGCTCAACCTAGCAATAATAAGGATGTGGAGATTGAACATGTTGATCTTGATAACCCACAGCCTAAGAATAGGAGATATGATAAGAACGACTTCATTGCTAGGAAGCATGGTAAGGAAAGAGAACCATGGGTTCAGAAACCCATGCCGTTTCCTCCCAAACCATCCAAGAAGAAGGATGATGAGGATTTTGAGCGCTTTGTTGAAATGATTAGACCTGTCTTTCTGCAAATGCGTCTGGCAGATATGCTCAAGATGTCTCTGTATGCTAAGTACATGAAAGATATTATAACCAACAAAAGGAAGATACCTGAGGTTGAGGTTTCCACCATGCTTGCCAACTACACCTTCAAGGGTGGAACACCTAAGAAACTAGGTGATCCCGGAGTGCCCACTATACCTTGCTCCATTAAAGGAAACTACGTTAGAACTGCTTTATGCGATCTTGGAGCTGGTGTTAGTGTTATGCCTCTCTCCCTTTATCATAGACTTGAATTGGATAAGTTGACACCCACTGAAATCTCCTTGCAAATGGACGACAAATCAACTGCTTTCCCTATCGGCATTTGCGAGGACGTGCCTGTTGTGGTTGCTAACGTTACTATCTTAATGGGCTTTGTTATTCTGGATATTCCCGAGGATGATGCCATGGCGGTCATCCTTGGAAGACCCTTTTTAAACACTGCAGGGGCTGTTATTACTTGCAACAAAGGCATTGTCAAGTTCCATGTTAACGGTAATGAGCACATGGTGCACTTTCCGAAGAAACAATATCGAGTACATTGCATCAATGCTATTGAAAAAACTTCATCGATTCTTATTGGGAGCTTTGAATGCCCTATACCTACTGTCAAGATGAAGTATGATTTACTTGTTGGGGATATGCACATCGCCATTGAGATAACCTAGTGACTATTCAAGAAAATCTCAGGTTCTATGCAATTCTAAAAAAGTTTGGCAAGGAGACTTGATCAACCTCATTGACGGATTTCTTTTGATGACCATGAGATGTCTGAATCTAGGAGACACAACCCTCTGTTCCGAAACTTTTACCTTCGGTTGCTTAGAAGAAAAATGATAAATTTAGTTAGTTTTTCCTGTTTTCTGCTTTCTCCGTCCCTTAGAAAAGTGTCCAGAAAATAAAAGTTCTTCAAATGCCCTGAAAATCAAGTATGATTTTTTCTGGAATTTTTGAAAAATTCTGAGACAGAGAGCTAGTCAGGGGGATGCGCTAGTGGGTCACAAGCCCACCAGGCCCGGCCACCCCCCTGGTCGGGCCTGGCAAGCTTCTGGGGCCCACGTGGCCCCCCTCCACTTATTCCAGCTCCCATCTCCTTCTACCTCCAAAAAAATTCATTCCACAGCTCAAACCCGTGTTCTTGCTCCTCTTGCTGCACTTTTCGATCTCCTTGTGCAAAGCCCCATTCACCAAACTGTTGTGGGGAAATTGTTCCTTGGTATGTGACTCCTCCATTGGTACAATTAGTTTTTTCTCTGCTGCTTTATTCATTGCGTATTTTTCTGCCTTGGTGACCCTGTTCTTGAGCTTTGCATGTTCATTTTAGTTGGTCCCAAGTAGTTTTGATGCCTGATATTGCCTCTAGGCACTTGAAGGAGTAATTGCTATGAGTTTCGTTGAGCCTCATTCACTTTTCTCTTGAGTCTCTAAAAATTTCAGAAAAAGGAAGATGTTCAGGAGAAACTATCATGGTGGTTCCTCAAGCAAAAGGGGTCCCCGTCTCTTGATTCGGGTGCCCGATTCTTATCAGCCGAGGAACGCACACGTACAACCATGTGAATGGCCTTCAGATGAATTCATGATTGATGCAGGTTTCAAAGACGAGTTTGATGCATTTGTTCACAACGCCGGGCTCGAAGAATTCATCTCCAACAAATGCGAACAGTATACTTTGCTCACTGCCTCTTTTGTTCGTAGATTCAAATTTTCAGTTGTACGTGACTCATCCATACTGTTTGATCTCTATGACAAATCGTATACAATGGATTTAGAGGATTTCAATAGAATTTGCAAGATACCTGATTGGTGTAGTCCCAATGATCCTCCTAAGTCTTCAGTTAGAGATTTCTTTTCGAGTATAACTGTTGGAGAAACTAGAGATATTACGCATGCTACCTTGGGGAGCATTCAATTCCCTGCATTACATTATTTGCCCTCTTCATAGGTAGATGCATTAACAGCAAGATTGATCATTGTCACCTCTGTGCACATGACCTTAGTATTCTTAAGAGCGCAATCACGGGTGATAGAAGTTTCAACATGGGAGCTATAATCGTGAGGAGGCTGAATAATAATGCTAATGAAGGGGATTTCTTTGGTGGGATCTATGCCACTCCCATAGCAAATTTTCTTGGAGTACCCCCGCTCCATACAGCTTAACTTGATCGCGCCGCTATGACACGCTATCAGTTCCTTGAGAGGGATAATGAATCCCTCCTATACCGGTTAATATTTAACCGACAGCGTGTTTTCCATATTACCCTTCCTGCAACTGCCTTCTTTGACTTTCAGGTAAAACGGAGATATTACATAACCAGAGGGGAGGGCAAAGGAGTATGAGAGGGAGGCGAAGGCTGCTCGCCTCCGTGAGGCAGACATTCAGGCGGTAGCTGCCGTGATCCCGTACAACCCCCAACATGATTTTGGATATTGCCCGGACTAGCCGTGGGAGTAGACCAACTTAGGCCAAAAGCCTAAGCTTGGGGGAGTACGTGTTTCTCACCGACTTTATATTCATGCTTACACTTTCTCCTTGTTAGTCGGTGTTCACACCTTGCCATTGTATCATCCGTGCTAGTTTATTTATTTTTCTCGCCTTCTTCTCGTGTGTTTGTTTAGACTGGGAAAAACAAAAAAAATAGTTGTAAGTTTGCTTTTCAGCTTGCTTAGTGGTATTTAAAAAGAAAACCCAAAAAGATTTTCCTTTCTTCTTTTGCTTGTTGGGAGCTTTCCCGTGTAAATAGTTTTCTTTTTCTTTGGGTCAAGGTAGAAGACCATGGTTACAATGTTTAGTGGATCTCACATGCATATCTGTTTATCTGTCAAAGAGCCATATTACTTTGTCTTCTCCTTTGTGTTTGCTTGCAGATTCCAGCATAGTCGAATGCACGAACACTCTTATTATTGTTCACATCATTCGTTCGTGCAAGTGAAAGGCAATAATGATGAAATATGATGAAGTGACTGAGCCTGGAAAAGCTGGTATGAACTCGATCTATTTTGTTTTTGTAAATATGACTAGCTCATCGTTCCTAATTCAGCTTAGTTGTGAGAGAAACATGTTTGCAATAACAACTTAGAGATCATAGTTTCTCATGCCATGCTTAATTAGCTAGGAGCTTATAATGGTTTGCCTTGGCTGCCAACATGAATTTTGAGATGATTATGATGTAGTATGATAGGATGGTATCCTCCTTTCAATGATTCAAGTGGCTTGACTTGGCACATGTTCACACATGTAGTTGAAACAAAATCAACATAGCCTCTATGATATTCATGTTCACGGTGATTTATGTCCTACTCATGCTTGCACTCAATGTTGGTTAATCTCAATGCATATTGATAACTGTTGTTGCTCTCTAGTTGGTCGCTTCCTAGTCTTTTGCTAGCCTTCACTTGTACTAAGCGGGAATACTGCTTGTGCATCCACTTCCATAAACCCAAAGTTGTTCCATATGAGTCCACCATACCTACCTATATGCGGTATCTACCTGCCGTTCCAAGTAAATTTGCATGTGCCACTCTCTAAACCTTCAACAAATAATCTGTTTTGCATGCCCGAACCGCTCATGTTGTGACACGGGGCTATCAATATCTTCCATGCCAGGCGTGTTATCCTCGATATGTGTTTATTCACTATCACTCACGAGAAAGGGGACGGTAATTGGAATGACCAGTTCCATGCTCAAATTAAAAAGATAATTGCAAACAAAACTCCCCGTAGATTGTTGTTGGTATGGACGACACCCGAGTATTCGGCTAGTCGTGAAGTGTGATCGATCGGTGGTGGGGAATCAAAACTTTACTTTTCTATTTGGGAACCGCCTATAGTATGTGTGGCATGGAAGATGATGAAAACTCTTGGTCATTGCGTTGACAATGAAAGCATGCCACCCAAAATTATTATCTCTGTTTTAAAAGCTTGAGCTCTGGCACCTCTGCAAATCAATGCTTCCCTCTGCGAAGGGCCTGTCTATTTATGTTTCTATTGAGTCATCCTCTTCTTATAAAAGCACCAATTAGAGAGCACCTCCGTCATTTTTATGCTTTGCTTTTGACTGATATTGAGTATGACTGTGACTGAAAGTTCTTTGCCATGAATTACAATGTTTAGTCAGCCCTTGGTCTTGGAAGGTGCTCTGCATTTATGTTTTGCGGTCTCAGAAAGAGCTAGCGAGATACCATCTGTTCACACTGCTTCCTGATTGTTTTGATTGAAGTGTTGACATTTGAAACTCATTATTATTGCTCGCTAGTTGATTATGCCGTTGATATGAGTTTACCGTGAGACCTAGATGTCATTTGCTTATGTGGTTAGCTTGTGATCTTGCTGAAATTCTGGATATGAGTTAGACATAGTTGCAACAACAAGATCAAACAGAGTTCGTCAAAGTTTTTCTTTTGTCTCTTTCAGTTTGTGAACTGAATTGCTTGAGGACAAGCAAGGCTTTAAGCTTGGGGGAGTTGATACGTCTCCGTCGTATCTACTTTTCCAAATTCTTTTACCCTTGTTTTGGACTCTAATTTGCATGATTTGAAAATTTGCATGATATGTTCACATTGTTCGGTCGTGCAAATGAAAGGCAATAATGACGATATTGTTGGGGAACGTCGCATGGGAAACAAAAAATTTCCTACGCGCACGAAGACCTATCATGGTGATGTCCATCTACAAGAGGGGATATTCGATCTACGTACCCTTGTAGATCGCACAGCACAAGCATTAGTGAAAGCGGTTGATGTAGTGGAACATCCTCACGTCACTCGATCCGCCCCGCGAACCGTCCCGCGATCAGTCCCACGATCTAGTGCCGAACGAACGGCACCTCCGCGTTCAGCACACGTACAGCTCGACGATGATCTCGGCCTTCTTGATCCAGCAAGAGATACAGAGAGGTAGATGAGTTCTCCAGCAGTGTGATGGCGCTCCGGAGGTTGGTGGTGATCTAATCTCAGCAGGGCTCCGCCCGAGCTCCGCAGAAACGCGATCTAGAGGTAAAACCGTGGAGATATGTGGTCGGGCTGCCGTGGCAAAAGTTGTCCCAAATTAGCCCTAAAACCTCCGTATATATAGGGGGAAGAGGGGGATCCTTGCCTTGGGGTCCAAGGACCCTCAAGGGGGTCGGCCGAGCCAAGGGGGGAGTCCTCCCCTTCCAAACCGAATCCAACTAGGTTTGGAAGGAGGAGTCCTTCCGCTTTTTCCCACCTCCTCTTTTTTTTCTCTTTGATTTTCTTCCTATGGCGCATAGGGCCTTCTTGGGCTGTCCCACAAGGCCACTAAGGGCTGGTGCGCCACCCCCAAGGCCTATGGGCTTCCCCGGGGTGGGTTGCCCCCCCCCCCCGGTGAACACCCGGAACCCATTCGTCATTCCCGGTACATTCCCGGTAACTCCGAAAACCTTCCGGTAATCAAATGAGGTCATCCTCTATATCAATCTTCGTTTCTGGACCATTCCGGAAACCCTCGTGACGTCCGTGATCTCATCTGGGACTCCGAACACCATTAGGTAACCAACCATATAACTCAAATACGCATAAAACAATGTCGAACCTTAAGTGTGCAGACCCTGCGGGTTCGAGAACTATGTAGACATGACCCGAGTGACTCCTTGGTCAATATCCAATAGCTGGACCTAGATGCCCATATTGGATCCCACATATTCTACGAAGATCTTATCGTTTGAACCTCAGTGCCAAGGATTCATATAATCCCGTATGTCATTCCCTTTGTCCTTCGGTATGTTACTTGCCCGAGATTCCATCGTCAGTATCCGCATAACTATTTCAATCTCGTTTACCGGCAAGTCTCTTTACTCGTTCCGTAATACAAGATCCCGCAACTTACACTAAGTCACATTGCTTGCAAGGCTTGTGTGTGATGTTGTATTACCGAGTGGGCCCCGAGATACCTCTCCGTCACACGGAGTGACAAATCCCAGTCTCGATCCATACTAACTCAACGAACACCTTCGGAGATACCTGTAGAGCATCTTTATAGTCACCCAGTTACGTTGTGACGTTTGATACACACAAAGCATTCCTCCGGTGTCAGTGAGTTATATGATCTCATGGTCATAGGAACAATTACTTGACACGCAGAAAACAGTAGCAACAAAATGACACGATCAATATGCTACGTCTATTAGTTTGGGTCTAGTCCATCACGTGATTCTCCTAATGACGTGATCGAGTTATCAAGCAACAACACCTTGTTTATAATCAGAAGACCCTGACTATCTTTGATCAACTGGCTAGCCAACTAGAGGCTTGCTAGGGACAGTGTTTTGTCTATGTATCCACACATGTATATAAGTCTTCATTCAATACAATTATAGCATGGATAATAAATGATTATCTTGATACAGGAATTATAATAATAACTATATTTATTATTGCCTCTAGGGCATAATTCCAACAGTCTCCCACTTGCACTAGAGTCAATAATCTAGCCCTCACATCATCATGCGAATTACATTGTAATAAATCTAACACCCATACAGTTCTGGTGTTGATCATGCTTTGCCCGTGGAAGAGGTTTAGTCAGCGGGCCTGCTACATTCAGATCCGTGTGCACTTTGCATATATTTACGTCCTCCCCTTCGACGTAGTCGCGGATGAGGTTGAAGCGTCGTTTGATGTGTCTGGACTTCTTGTGAAATCGTGGTTCCTTTGCTAGGGCAATGGCACCCGTGTTGTCACAGAACAAGGTTATTGGATTCAGTGTGCTTGGCACTACTCCAAGATCCGTCATGAACTGCTTCATCCAGACACCCTCCTTAGCCGCCTCCGAGGCAGCCATGTACTCCGCTTCACATGTAGAATCTGCTACGACGCTTTGCTTGGAACTGCACCAGCTTACCGCACCCCCATTAAGAATAAATACGTATCCGGTCTGCGACTTAGCGTCGTCCGGATCTGTGTCAAAGCTTGCATCGACGTAACCCTTTACGGCGAGCTCTTCGTCACCTCCATACACGAGAAACATCTCCTTAGTCCTTTTCATGTACTTCAGGATATTCTTGACTGCATCCAGTGATCCACTCCTCGATTACTCTGGAACCTGCCTGCCATACTTATGTCCAAGCTAACGTCCGGTCTAGTGCACAACATTGCATACATGATAGAACCTATGGCTGAAGCATAGGGGATGGTGCTCATATGCTCTCTATCCTCATCAGTTGCTGGGCACTGAGTCTTACTCAATCTTGTACCTTGTAAAACTGGCAAGAACCCTTTCTTGGACTGTTCCATTTTGAACCTCTTCAAAACTTTATCAAGGTATGTGCTTTGTGAAAGTCCTATCAGGCGTTTCGATCTATCCCTGTAGATCTTAATGCCTAGAATGTAAGCAGCTTCTCGTAGGTCCTTCATAGAGAAACTTTTATTCAAGTAATCCTTTATGCTCTCCAAAAACTCTACGTTGTTTCCAATCAGCAATATGTCATCCACATATAATATTAGAAACGCCACAGAGCTCCCACTCACTTTCTTGTAAATACAAGATTCTCCAACCACTTGTATAAACCCAAATGCTTTGATCACCTCATCAAAGCGTTTGTTCCAACTCCGAGATGCTTGCACCAGCCCATAAATGGATCGCTGGAGCTTGCACACCTTGTTAGCATTCTTAGGATCGACAAAACCTTCGGGTTGCATCATATACAACTCTTCCTTAAGGAAACCGTTAAGGAACGCCGTTTTGACATCCATCTGCCAGATTTCATAATCGAAAAATGCATCTATTGCTAACATGATTCTGACGGACTTAAGCATCGCTACGGGTGAGAATGTCTCATCGTAGTCAACTCCTTGAACTTGTGAAAAACCCTTTGCCACAAGTCGAGCTTTATAAACGGTCACATTGCCGTCAGCGTCCGTCTTCTTCTTAAAGATCCATTTGTTCTGAATAGCCTTGCGGCCCTCAGGTAGTACTTCCAAAGTCCATACTTTGTTCCCATACATGGATCCTATCTCGGACTTCATGGCCTCTAGCCATTTGTTGGAATCTGGGCCCACCATTGCTTCTTCATAATTTGCAGGTTCATTGTTGTCTAACAACATGATTGACATGACGGGATTACCGTACCACTCTGGAGCAGCACGTGGTCTCGTCGACCTGCATGGTTCGACAGGAACTTGAACAGGAGTTTCATGATCATCATCATTAACTTCCTCCTCAACCAGCGTTGCAATGACAGAGGTTTCCCCTTGCCCTGCGCCACCATCTAGAGATATGAGAGGTCCGACAACCTCATCAAGTTCTATCTTCCTCCCACTCAATTCTCTCGAGAGAAACTCCTTCTCGAGAAAAGCTCCGTTTTTAGCAACAAACATTTTTCCCTCGGATTTGAGATAGAAGGTGTACCCAACTGTCTCTTTTGGGTAACCTATGAAGATGCACTTTTCCGCTTTGGGTTCCAGCTTTTCAGGCTGAAGCTTTTTGACATAAGCATCACATGCCCAAACTTTAAGAAACGACAACTTTGGCCTTTTGCCATACCACAGTTCGTATGATGTCGTCTCAACGGATTTTGATGGTGCCCTATTTAAAGTGAATGCAGCTGTTTCTAATGCATAACCCCAAAACGATAACGACAAATCGGTAAGAGACATCATAGATCGCACCATCTCTAATAAAGTACGATTACGACGTTCGGACACACCATTACGCTGTGGTGTTCCAGGCGATGTCAACTGTGAAACAATTCCACATTGTCTTAAGTGAGCACCAAACTCGAAACTCAGATATTCACCCCCACGATCAGACTGTAGGAACTTGATCTTCTTGTTACGATGATTTTCAACTTCACTCTGAAATTGCTTGAACTTTTCAAATGTTTCAGACTTGTGCTTCATTAAGTAAACATAACCATATCTACTCAAATCGTCAATGAAGGTGAGAAAATAACGATATCCGCCGCGTGCCTCTACGCTCATCGGACCGCACACATCGGTATGTATGATTTCCAACAAGTCACTTGCACGCTCCATTGTTCCGGAGAACGGAGTTTTAGTCATCTTGCCCATGAGGCATGGTTCGCACGTGTCAAGTGAATCAAAGTCAAGTGACTCCAAAAGTCCATCGGCATGGAGTTTCTTCATGCGCTTTACACCAATATGACCTAAGGGCAGTGCCACAAAAATATGGCGCTATCATTGTTAACTCTAACTCTTTTGGTCTCAATGTTATGTATGTGTGTATCACTATCAAGATTCAATATGAACAATCCTCTCACATTGGGTGCATGACCATAAAAGATGCTACTCATAGAAATAGAACAACCATTATTCTCTGACTTAAAAGAGTAACCGTCTCGCAATAAACAAGATCCAGATATAATGTTCATGCTCAACGCAGGCACTAAATAACAATGATTCAAGTTCATAACTAATCCTGATGGAAACTGAAGTGAAACTGTGCCGACGGCGTTTGCATCAACCTTGGAACCATTTCCTACGCGCATCGTCACTTCATCTTTCGCCAGCCTTCATCTATTCCGCAGTTCCTGTTTCGAGTTGCAAATATGAGAAACAGAACCGGTATCGAATACCTAGGCACTACTACGAGAGCCGGTTAAGTACACATCAATAACATGTATATCAAATATACCTGATTTTTCTTTGGCCGCCTTCTTATCAGCCAGATACTTGGGACAGTTGCGCTTCCAGTGACCCATACCCTTGCAATAGTAACACTCCGTTTCAGGCTTAGGTCCAGCTTTGGGTTTCTTCGTCGGATTGGCAACAGTCTTGCCGCTCTTCTTTGAATTACCCTTCTTGCCGTTGCCGTTTCTCTTGAAACTAGTGGTCTTATTCACCATCAACACTTGATGCTCTTTACGGAATTCAGACTCTGCGACTTTCAGCATCGCAAACAACTCGCCGGGTGACTTGTTCATCCCTTGCATGTTGTAGTTCAACACAAAGCCTTTATAGCTTGGCGGCAGTGGTTGAAGGATTCTGTCAGTGATAGCCTCTTGCGGGAGTTCAATCCCTAGCTCAGCTAGACGGTTTGAGTACCCAGACATTTTGAGCACATGTTCACTGACAGACGAGTTCTCCTCCATCTTGCAAGCATAGAATTTATCGGAGGTCTCATACCTCTCGATCCGGGCGTTCTTCTGAAAGATGAACTTCAACTCCTGGAACATCTCAAATGCTCCATGACGCTCAAAGCGACGTTGAAGTCCCGGTTCTAAGCCATACAAGACTGCACATTGAACTACTGAGTAGTCCTCCTTACGTGTTAACCAAGCGTTCTTAACATCCTGGTCAACCGTAGCGGGTGGTTCATCTCCTAGCGCAGCATTAAGGACATAATCCTTCTTCCCAGCTTGTAAGATTAGCTTAAGATTACGAGCCCAGTCTACAAAGTTGCTTCCATCATCTTTCAACTTAGCTTTCTCTAGGAACGTATTAAAATTCAGGGTGACTGTCGTGTGAGCCATGATCTACAACACAAATATATTCAAAGTGGACTTAGACTATGTTCAAGATAATTAGAGTTTAACTTAATCAAATTACTCGCTAAACTCCCACTCAAAAAGTACATCTCTCTAGTCATTTGAGTGGTTCATGATCCACTTACACTAGCTCAAGTCCGACCATCACGTGAGTTGAGTATAGTTTCAGTGGTAAGCATCCCTATGCTAATCATATCATCTATATGATTCATGATCGACCTTTCGGTATCATGTGTTCCGAGGCCATGTCTGCACATGCTAGGCTCGTCAAGCTTAACCCGAGTGTTCCGCGTGTGCAACTGTTTTGCACCCGTTGTATGTGAACGTTGAGTCTATCACACCCGATCATCACGTGGTGTCTCGAAACGACGAACTGTAGCAACGGTGCACAGTCGGGGAGAACACAATTTCGTCTTGAAATTTTAGTGAGAGATCACCTCATAATTCTACCGTCGTTCTAAGAAAAATAAGGTGCATAAAAGGATTAACATCACATGCAATTCATAAGTGACATGATATGGCCATCATCACGTGCTCCTTGATCTCCATCACCAAAGCACCGGCACGATCTTCTTGTCACCGGCGCCACACCATGATCTCCAACAACGTGTCGCCATCGGGGTTGTCGTGCTACTCATGCTATTACTACTAAAGCTACATCCTAGCAAAATAGTAAACGCATCTGCAAGCACAAAAGTTAGTTTAAAGACAACCCTATGGCTCCTGCCGGTTGCCGTACCATCGACGTGCAAGTCGATATTATCTATTACAACATGATCATCTCATACATCCAATATATCACATCACATCGTTGGCCATATCATATCACAAGCATACCCTGCAAAAACAAGTCAGACGTCCTCTAATTTTGTTGTTGCATGTTTTACGTGGTGACCATGGGTATCTAGTAGGATCGCATCTTACTTACGCAAACACCACAACGGTGATATATGAATTTCTATTTAACCTTATACAAGGACCTCCTCGGTCAAATCTGATTCAACTAAAGTTGGAGAAACTGACACTTGCCAGTCATCTTTGAGCAACGGGGTTACTCATAGCGATGAAACCAGTCTCTCGTAAGCGTACGAGTAATGTCGGTCCAAGCCGCTTCAATCCAACAATACCGCGGAATCAAGAACCAACAATACCGCGGAATCAAACTTTTGTGTTCTACTCGAGAAGACATCTACACATGAACCTAGCTCATGATGCCACTGTTGGGGAACATCGCATGGGAAACAAAAATTTCCCTACGCGCACGAAGACCTATCATGGTGATGTACATCTACGAGAGGGGATATTCGATCTACGTACCCTTGTAGATCGCACAACAGAAGTGTTAGTGAACGCGGTTGATGTAGTGGAACGTCCTCACGTCCCTCGATCCGCCCCGCGAACCGTCCCGCGATCAGTCCCACGATCTAGTGCCGAACGGACGGCACCTCCGCGTTCAGCACACGTACAGCTCGACGATGATCTCGGTCTTCTTGATCTAGCAAGAGAGACGGAGAGGTAGATGAGTTCTCCGGCAGTGTGACGGTGCTCCGGAGGTTGGTGGTGATCTAATCTCAGCAGGGCTCCGCCCGAGCTCCGCAGAAACGCGATCTAGAGGTAAAACTGTGGAGATATGTGGTCGGGCTGCCGTGGCAAAAGTTGTCTCAAATCAGCCCTAAAACCTCCGTATATATAGGGGGAAGAGGGGGAGCCTTGCCTTGGGGTCCAAGGACCCTCAAGGGGGTCGACCGAGCCAAGGGGGGGAGTCCTCCCCTTCCAAACCGAATCCAACTAGGTTTGGAAGGAGGAGTCCTTCCCCTTTTTCCCACCTCCTCTTTTTTTTTCTTTTCTCTTTGATTTTCTTCCTATGGCGCATAGGGCCTTCTTGGGCTGTCCCACCAGCCCACTAAGGGCTGGTGCGCCACCCCCAAGGCCTATGGGCGTCCCCGGGGTGGGTTGCCCCCCCCCCCCCCCCGGTGAACACCCGGAGCCCATTCGTCATTCCTGGTACATTCCCGGTAACTCCGAAAACCTTCCGATAATCAAATGAGGTCATCCTATATATCAATCTTCGTTTCCGGACCATTCCGGAAACCCTCATGACGTCCGTCATCTCATCCGGGACTCCGAACAACATTCGGTAACCAACCATATAACTCAAATACACATAAAACAACGTCGAACCTTAAGTGTGCAGACCCTGCGGGTTCGAGAACTATGTAGACATGACCCGAGTGACTCCTCGGTCAATATCCAATAGCGGGACCTGGATGCCCATATTGGATCCCACATATTCTACGAAGATCTTATCGTTTGAACCTCAGTGCCAAGGATTCATATAATCCCGTATGTCATTCCCTTTTTCCTTCGGTATGTTACTTGCCCGAGATTCGATCGTCAGTATCGCATACCTATTTCAATCTCGTTTACCGGCAAGTCTCTTTACTCGTTCCGTAATACAAGATCCTGCAACTTACACTAAGTCACGTTGCTTGCAAGGCTTGTGTGTGATGTTGTATTACCGAGTGGGCCCCGAGATACCTCTCCGTCACACGGAGTGACAAATCCCAGCCTCGATCCATACTAACTCAACGAACACCTTCGGAGATACCTGTAGAGCATCTTTATAGTCACCCAGTTATGTTGCGACGTTTGATACACACAAAGCATTCCTCCGGTGTCAGTGAGTTATATGATCTCATGGTCATAGGAACAAATACTTTACACGCAGAAAACAGTAGCAACAAAATGACATGATCAATATGCTACGTCTATTAGTTTGGGTCTAGTCCATCACGTGATTCTCCTAATGACGTGATCCAGTTATCAAGCAACAACACCTTGTTTATAATCAGAAGACCCTGACTATCTTTGATCAACTGGCTAGCCAACTAGAGGCTTGCTAGGGACAGTGTTTTGTCTATATATCCACACATGTATATAAGTCTTCATTCAATACAATTATAGCATTGATAATAAATGATTATCTTGATAGAGGAATTATAATAAGAACTATATTTATTATTGCCTCTAGGGCATAATTCCAACAGATATATGATGAAGTGACTAAGCCTGGAAAAGCTGGTATGAACTCGATCTATTTTCTTTTTGTAAATATGACTAGCTCATCTTTCTTAATTCAGCTTTGTTATGAGAGAAACATGTTTGCAATGACAACTTAGAGATCATAGTTTTTGATGCCATGCTTAATTAGCCAGGAGCTTATAATGGTTTGTCAGGGATGCCAACATGAATTTCAGTATGATTATGATGTAGTATGATAGGATGGTATCCTCCTTTGAATGATTCAAGTGGCTTGACTTGGCACATGTTCACGCATGTAGTTGAAACAAAATCAACATAGCCTCTATGATATTCATGTTCATGGTGATTTATATCCTACTCATGCTTGCACTCAATGTTGGTTAATTTCAATGCATATTGATGAATCTTGTCGCTCTCTAGTTGGTTGCTTCCCAGTCTTTTGCTAGCCTTCACTTGTACTAAGAAGGAATACTGCTTGTGCATCCACTTCCATAAACCCAAAGTTGTTCCATATGAGTCCACCATACCTACCTATACGCGGTATCTACCTGTTGTTCCAAGTAAATTTGCATGTGCCACTCTCTAAATCTTCAAGCAAGAATCTGTTTTCTATGCCCGAACCGCTCATGTGGTGACAAGGGGCGATCAGTATCTTCCATGACAGGCGTGTTATCCTCGATACATTTTTATTCACTATCACTCATGAGAAAAGGGTCGGTAATTGGAATGCCCAGTTCCATGCTCAAATCGAAAAGATAATTGCAAACAAAACTCCCCCTGGATTGTTGTTGGTATGGACGGCACCCGAGGATTCGGCTAGCCGTGGAGTGTGATTGATCGCCGGTGGGGGAGTCAAAACTTTACTTTTCTGTTTGGGAACCGCCTATAGTATGTGTAGCATGGAAGATGGTGAAAACTCTTGGTCATCGCATTGAAAATGAAAGTATGCCACCCAAAATTATTTATCTCTGTCTTCAAAGCTTGAGCTCTGGCACCTCTACAAATCAATGCTTCCCTCTGCGAAGGGCCGATCTATTTATGTTTCTGTTGAGTCATCCTCTTCTTTCAAAAGGCACCAATTAGAGAGCACCTCTGTCATTTTCATGCTTTGCTTTTAATTGATATTGAGTATGAGTGTGACTGGATCTTCTTTGCCATGAATTACAATGTTCAGCCAAACCTTGGTCTTCGAAGGTGCTCTACATTTATGTTTTGCAGTCTCAGAAAGAGCTAGCGAGATACCATCTGTTCATATTGCTTCATGATTGTTTTGATTGAAGTGTTGACGTTTGAAACTTATTATTATTGCTGACTAGTTGATTATGCCATTGATATGAGTTCCTCTCGAGACCTAAATGTCATTGCTTATATGGTTAGCTTATGATCTTGTTGAAAATATGAATATGAGTTAGACATGATTACAACAACAAGATCAAACAGAGTTCGTAAAAGTTTTTCTTTTGTCTCTTTGAGTTTGTCAACTGAATTGCTTAAGGACTAGCAAGGCTTTAAGCTTGGGGGAGTTGATACGTCTCCATCGTATCTACTTTTCCAAACTCTTTTGCCCTTGTTTTGGTCTCTAATTTGCATGATTTGAATGAAACTAACCCGACCTAACGTTGTTTTCAGCAGAATTGCCATGGTGTGTTTTTGCGCAGAAATAAATGTTCTCGGAATGACCTGGAAATCTACGAGGATTTTTTGTGGAATATATAAAAAATACTGGCGCAAGAATCAACTCGAGGGACGGAGCGAGGAGCTCACAAGCCCACCAGCCCCCCCCCTGGCCAGGCCTGGCAGTCTTGAGAGCCCCTCGGGGCTCCGCCGCCTGCAATTCCAGCTCTATATATCCTCCTTCGACCGGAAAAAAATCAGAGAGAAGTGTTCATCGCGTTTTACGCTACGGAGGCGCCGCCACCACCTGTTCTTCCTCTGGAGGGAAGATCTGGAGTCTGTTCTAGGCTCCGGAGAGGGGAGATCATGGCCATCATCATCACCAATGTTCCTTCATCGCCAATTACATGATGCAATTCACCGTTCATGAGTAATCTCATCGTAGGCTTGCTGGACGGTGATGGGTTGGATGAGATCTATCATGTAATCGAGTTAGTTTTGATGGGGATTGATCCCTAGTATCCACTATGTTCTAAGATTGATGTTGCTACTACTTTCCCATGCTTAATGCTTGTCACTAGGGCCCGAGTGCCATGATTTCAGATCTGAACCTATTATGTTCTCATCAATATATGCGTGTTCTTGATCCTATCTTGCAAGTTGTAGTCACCTACTATGTGTTATGACCCAGCAAACCCGGTGTGACAATAGCCGGAACCACTCCCGGAGATGACCATAGTATGAGGAGTTCATGTATTCACTAAGTGCTAATGCTTTGTTCCAGGTCTCTATTAAAAGGAGAACATTAATATGTCGTAGTTTCCATTAGGACCCCGCTGCCACGGGAGGGATGGACAATAGATGTCATGCAAGTTCTCTATTAAAAACACGTATGACTATATACGGAATACATGCCTACATTACATTGACGAACTGGAGCTAGTTACATATCTCCCCGTGCTATAACTGTTGCATGATGAATGTCATCCGGCATAATTATCCATCACCGATCCAATGCCTACGAGTTTTTCCTACTGGTCCTTGCTACGTTACTTTGCTGCTACTGCTATCACTGCTGCTACTGTTACTGCTACTGCTGTCACTGCTGCTACCGTTACTTTGCCGCTACTGCTGTCACTGCTGCTATTTTTACCGCTACTGTTGTCACTGCTGCTACTGTTACCGTTGCTACTGTTGCTATCACACTACTTTGCTATTGAAACTTTGCTGTAGATACTAACTCTTTCAGGTGTGGTTGAATTGACAACTCAACTGCTAATATTCGATAATATTCTTTGGCTTCCCCTTGTGTCGAATAAACAAATTATGGTTGACTACTCTACCCTCGAAAACTGTTGCAATCCCCTATACTTGTGGGTTATCACCGTCGTGCTGCCGGAGCTCTCCCTCAACTTCTCCTCCCCCCTTTATGGATCAAGAAGGAGGAGACGTCCCCAGGATGTACGTGTGTTGAACGCGGAGGCACCGTTTGTTCGGTGCTTGGATAGGATCTTCCACGATTTGAATCGCTACGAGTACAACTCCATCAACCGCGTTCATTGCAACGCTTCCGTTAGCGATCTTCAACGACACGAAGATCCTCTCCCTCTCTATCATTGCTAGCATCTCCTAGATTGATCTGGGTGACACGTAGGAAAATTTTGAATTATTACTACGTTCCCCAACATGTCCATGTACGGTAGTGCCACTTGGGTCTATAACTACTCATGTCGACCCGAGTTCTTTAACATATGGATGATAGCGACATAATCATATACGTGAGCCAAAAGGCACAAATGGTCCAACCAAGCTAAGGTGGAAGCTGTTGTGTATTGTGTGTGAGGCTACGAAGCTATATGAGGTGTTACATACTAGATCTGTATGGCTTAGGATCATGGGCTTCAGAGCATTGGTATCATAGCTTGACTACCTGTAGGGTAACCAAGCCAAACTGGTCGATGTTGAGTCTAGCAACTCTTTAGTTATATAAGGGAATTGCTTGTGGAAGAGAACGTAAGGCTCTTTTTACTCCTTTCCTTATGTCATTTTTATTTTGAGTCATGCTCTTCTTTATTCTACGGGGGTTAAGAACTAGGCTTTCTCATCTATATATCACGATGACGGGTTACTATGATGTAGACTAATAGGAAAGTTGTTGTCTTCCTGGATCCGTGTCTCCATAAGAATTCAGTCTTATGTTGTCTGTTGTCTTACAGGTTGCCTCATATTTCATGTCCGTATAGCCCTTGTGTTGTCCGAGTTATCCAAGGTTTCTAAACAATTTGATGCAATTGCAAATTCCTTCCTTCTATTCCCGTTGTATTTTGGTCCAGACAAAGCGCACTAATTATTGTGTTGAGGTACTCTAATACCTCGACGTAATTGTTGTAGGTGTTATGAAGCCATGTTATCTCAGATAACCACCCAATAGTCTATTTGTGTTTTGTGTTCCCACTGTGATGATCCTGGCCCTCATTGTCAAAAAGCATTTTGTGATGTTATATAGTAGTAGGTATTCTATTTATGGGTTCTTGAACCCAAGGATCATTCTGCTCACTCTTGTTGATAGTGTTTGCTCGTGCCTTTACGACAGTAGTAACTTTGTTCTAGTCCTCGAGATCCGTGGTATATCATTCTTGCAATACAATGAACTATCATGGCAGAAGTTCTTCGTGAACTAAATGATCACAACAAGAGTGCTCGATGAATTCTCCATTCTAATTGTGACTCTGCCGATCTTTCCTTTCTACATGGGTTATCTGGAAGAATTATGTTGAACTTGTTTTACATGCTAATCTATGCATCGACAACTCAGAAAAATTATGTGCTCTTTGAGTTGTCCCTCCTCGGTTGTATTCTGACCTTCAGCTATCACTGGATAGTCAAGAGTATTGTGTGTCCGTATTCATTGATTCATATTATTCTTGTGTTCCTTCAAGTAATTTGATTTCACAATGTCTATGAGAAGCAAACTCGAGTGCCTCATCCATTTCTAGGATTGGGTCAAAGCAGTTGTATTCCGTAAATTGAAATGCCAATCTAGATTTTGCTTTGTTCTTTCTTGAAGTATTACCCTCTTCATGTCAAGATTGTCATGAGAATTGCACCCTTTCTTATGAACTCCTGATGCAGTGATACTCCTCGCCATCATTATTAATTTGTTGGTCTCCGTGTTGGTTGTAACCGAAATACCGACAAATGAACCATGATGTGTGAAATCAATACTCCTAGCAACCTTGTTGCTTGGAAGTTAATTGACAATAAATTCATTCTTAGTGTGTTGGTTGCTGAATCACCACTCTACAATTGATCGTGCGACCTAGTCCATATTTCCTGGTGCGCTCTTCCATCAATAAATAAGGATTGTGTCAAATCCTTGCTCTTTTGATACCCTCGTCTTGCCCTGAAAGCAAGATTGTTCTCAAGCTCAATAACATACAAGTGGTTCATGATTTTTAGGATATCTTCTCGGAAGTATTACCGGGTTGTTCCCTAACCGTTATGTCGAGTCGTGATCAAATTGGTTTTCCTATAAACCACCCCATCTCCAAGAATCTATGTGGGATACCCCTCAGCTAGTTGGTTAAGATAAACAACAACTTTGAGATTTCGAAGACAAAAGCTTTGCCTAACTTAGTTCATTTAAAAGGGATATTTTGTGTGTGTGTGTGTGCGTTGAATAAATATGATATTCTCATCGGTTGATCCGTCTGATCAATCGTTGCATATATTATCTTGTCCAATTTTTTATTTGAGTTTGGGCTATCATCAAAGCGAACACAGAACCAAAGGTTTTCATAATGGTGTCTTACTCATGGATTTCCTTGAGCATACACCATTATATTCTTTGATCTGACCAATGCTATTATCTTGCTCACATAGTGGTGGAAATCCATTTATATGGATATCTCCATGAATTGTTGTTGAGCCCATCGGCAACATTTTCATTTCTTCCATGATTCACGCTGGATATTAAGGTAGTGTTGCAAACTTTTGCTGGCATTATCTTTGTGTCTCGTACTTTTGTTGGATATTAAGGTAGTATAAGTTTGGAGTAAGAAGTTACTTACTCAAAATTCATGTGCAATTGGTGCAAGTTGCCGTTGTGACTTCAAGGAAATATATTTTGTTTCTTTTGGAATCATCCCAAGTCAGTCATGCATGTGTGAATGTATGCCATGGTCTGGCAGATTAATTACCTCCATTTCATATGTATTCCCTAGCACACCAAGCCACTGATTGAATTGTTCAAGGAAAAGAAGTTAAGTGCTAATCCATGGTAATGCACAAGACTTTGTTATTGTCACACCCTGAGTTCGTACCACTTTGTCACATTATGTTTTACAAGATTTGGGACCAGTTAAAACTTTTTGAGTGATTGTGATGACTGATTTGATTGCAACTTGCTTGTGTGCTTGATTGTGTTTTAATTCACCAAAACTATCTTCTCTCTAAAAAAAACTCCCCTCCTTGGCCCCAAACCCTTACACAATGGTCATGCCATGTGTATAGGACTAGGAACTATTCTTATAAAATATTATTTCAACAAAAAGACATTTATTTATTTTTAAAGCTTGAAAACCCCAGAATTGGGATTTTCACTACAAGTCCTTAATTTAGGGGGGATGTTTTACCCCAAAGGTTTTTCTTTGATTCTATTATTAAAATAACTTCCCAAAACCACAAAATGATTATTTTAAAAGTTATTTTCCTATTTTATGTAAACACCCTTTTCTGAGGCCAGAAATGGTATTTCATATGGGAAAATAATTTAGAGGAACTCAGGGGACATGTATGTATTGTCCATATATATGAGTTTCAACACATGGTCATGTTCCAAATATTGGGAAAAAACCCTCAAACCCCCTTCTGCCTATTCTAAGCTTTGAAATATTTCCAAAGGAAATATTCTCAATAAATCCCATGAAAATTCTAGCATGTCCCACATGTTATATGAGGTGACCTTGCAATGTTTCATCCCCATCCAAGTTGAATTGATTCACCTAAGAAACCCAAAACCCTTCATGTCCAGAACTAAGTTTGAACAACTCTACATTAGCAAGTTTGCCCTATTTTTCTCAAACTTTGCAGGAGTCATTCATCCCCCAAACAAGGGTGCCAAAGCAAGTTGTGCATTACTAGGAGTTGTTTTACTCACCTTGGTTCATAGAAATCTGATTCTGCCCATTTCTAGGGTTTTCCATGTCTGCATTGTCAACCTTGCTCAAATGAGCTAAAACTTGGTGAATCCTACTATGTTTGCCCATCATTTAATCATGTTATTACTCACTACATTTGGTGAGGTTTATCTTGCTAAAACTAGAATCAAACACCTTCTGGTGATTTAGTAAAACAACTACTTTCATCCCTTCTACTTTCTTCCTTCACTCCAAACTTTGATCACAAGTCTGTTGTTCAGCCCCACATCTGCAGCTGAGAGCCCCAACTCTAATTCAATGGGAGGAGGACAAAATCCTCAATTCGGTTTTGGGTTCACCCGTGGCAGAGACTGCCTCTCCCTTTCCCTTGACCTCCACTTCTCTCCTCGGCTCCAAAGTATCCAATGGGCATGTCGAAAGCCCCCAAAAACTAGTAGACACGATGGTGGCGTGCCAGAGCACGCCAGCATGCTATGGCATGCCAAAACTGTGCTCTAGACGCGCCATAGTGCATGCCCGCATCGAGGGAGGCCAATCCCGGCCAGGCCTCGCCCACAAACGATGTCTGGCTTTGACTTCCTCGACGGCCGGTGCCAGCGTTGCGTCGGCCCCCTCCTCTCCCCCTTTCTCCTTCCCCTGGCGACGTGTGTCCGCGCCAACCTGAAGCGGTCACGTCGCACTTGCCACCATGATGCGCCAGGAGCCTGCCCCGCTCCACCTCAATCCCTTTTCCAAACGTAAACCACGCCACGGAGGCCATGCCCATTCCCGAGCCTTCTATCCTCCTCTAGCCGTTCCCACGGCCTCGTGGGTGCACCACCTTTCGGTTGACCGAGCCCCGCCTATATAAAGGCGACCTCGGTCTCTCTCCTCCCCTCTGGAACCTTTCTCCCACCTGCAATCAACCTCCCAAACACTCCGCTTGAGCTCCCCAAACACCAAGGCTCGATATCGACCGAGGCGCCGCCGCGTCGGGGCTCCCTCGATCTCAAGACACAGGCCCGCTCCAGCCTCCATTTCTCCTCCATCTTGACCGCAGCGAGCCCCACCCTCATCTTCACCTCTTCTCCACTCCTTTCCCTATGTCGAACATCGACACCAATCACCTCCCGACACCCTCCACCGCGGCCTCCTCACCACCGGTGACTCCGGCCACCTGAGCCACTTCCTCAACCTCCATCCGAACGATGCGAGTGCGAGGAGTCCATTCCTGCGCTCACCTTCTCTCGCCATCAACGGAGCTGACGCCGGCGAGCTCCTCCCCCTTTTGTCCCGAGGTAGAATTCGACCCCGATAGGGGGACCCCGCCTGTCGGCCTCTACCTCGCTCTCTCTCTCCCTCTCTCAGTCGCTTACCACACGACCCCGCACGTCGTGTTCAAACCTGACGGCGCATGCGCCTGGGCTGGCTGGCTGGCTGGCTCGGCAGGACCAGTTGCTGGCTAAGTTTAGACCATGTTCTGTGACCCTTTTTTCTGGCATTTTCCAAATATTCCATAGGGAAAAATAATCCTCCAAATCCAATTAATTTTCCACCATAAATCTTGTAAAAATATGTAGTATTTAATAACACTACTTGTGTAATTTTTAGAAAAACTTTTACATAAAGTTTTATTTTAAAACCTAGTTTTAAGTATTTTTAGCCTTTGTTGAAATAGGTTTCAAAAACTTTTTCACTCCAAAACCAGAGACAAATATTTTTAGATGTGAATTTAGTATTTTACATAGTAGGGTAACATTTTAGGAGTGAGTTTTATGCTCTGTTTTTATTGTGATTCTTATTGTTGTTATTACTATCGTGATGATAGATCACGTGATTGAGGAAGGAGTTGGACCAAGGCAAGCAGCCCTTTGACTTTGAAGACCTCGGAGACTTTGCTGACCAAGGCAAGCAGCCCTTTGACCATGCCTAAGAAACTTTTATTTGCATGTCATATAGCATCTTACTTATGCATATATTCATGTTGGATCGGAGACCCTCTTGTTGGGTTGTCCCCGAGGAACACCTCGTTGAAACCTGCACTTGGGCATGACCCTACCACTTATGAGGGTTGTGCATGTGGGATCTAGTTAGTTGCTTGTAGTTGCTACGCAAAGAGGGATGGGAATATGCATAGTGATGATGAGGGGAGTGTTTACAAAGGCTTTTCAAAAACCCCGATGGGTGCCACTAATGCCCGAGGGTGATGGTGTTGAGATGGATGACCACTTGAGAAACAAGTGGTGTACCAAGAAAGGTTTTGTGTGTGTGGTTTCGGAAATGGGATTAGATTTAAGAATTGTTGGTCGTCCCAACCTTACATATGCGACCACGATACCCCTTATGGGATGGGGCTTTGTTGATTACTTTGGTTGATACTAGCAGAGAGCCCACATTACTAGTGGCAGGAGTGACACTGTATCTCTCAAGACGGGGTCGTGCGAGGTAGCGCGACCATGTTGCTTTTATAGGTTCCGGGCTGTAAGTGCATCTAGTGCCCCTTAGTGATTTTGGTGGTTTGAAGACTTATAGGTTAAGTATCTAATGTGTTTTTAAGTGTACACAGGATCTATAAGTCATTGAGAAGTTTGAGATATTTGAAGAATAGCGACCCCTAAAAATATATGTCTTCAGTCGAAGAAATTGGTCTGAAGCTGAAGAAATGAATCGCGAAGAATTTGCGATGAAATGGATATTCCTCATGAAGATATTGATATTGAGAAGATCGGTGGTTCCTGAAGAAAATCGTTCTGAAGAAATTGAAGCGTGAAGATTTTCGTTTTCTGTTTTACTTTCTTCGCATTTGATGAATAGGAACACCGTACTGTTAAAGGGGGTCAAAGTAACACTATGGAATAGATTTCCTCATGATGCTCAACCCAAGCCAAATCCTACCAAAAGCCTCAAGTGAGGAATATGAGTAACATGAGGACTCTCACAGTTGAGAGTCCCGACCGTTTCGATAAGCCACGCCAAGTCACTGATCTTATCCACTCCAACGGTCATATTATTTAAGGGCATTAATGTCAAATCATGTCGGGATGCTCCCAGGCTATAAATAGCCACCCCCCACAACCACTAGCTGGTTGGCTGCTCCGCTAGAAACTGACACTTGTCATAAGAGCAACCCAATTCCTCAGAGCTTTAGAGAGTAAATCATTAGTGAGGAAATACACCACCCACCGAAACCACAAACCAAATCTAGTGATTGAGCATCATTGAAGAAGTTGTTCCTGTGTGGGACTGAAGCCTTTTACCTTTGAGGACTGTGCATCCTCCAGACGGTTAGGCGTCATGGTCTAGAGCAATCCAGCAGTCAATTGTGGATCGCCGGGTGACCGAGTTTGTGAGGGTTTGGAAGTCTGCCCTGAAGACTTACCACGAGTGTTGGGCGTGGACTGTGTGTCCTTAGCTCAAGGAGAATACGGTAGGGACTGTGTGTCCCGGGACTGGGTGTCCTTTGGTTTAAATACCTAGCCGCTCCAAACCAGATGTACAACTGTCACAGCAGTTGGAACTGGGTCATCAACAACAGTCTTCACCAAGAATCGGGTTCTAATTCCTCAACTCTTTACATTCTCTGTATTATGTGTTGATGACTTTCACTGTGACTGTTTGAAGAATTTGCTGAAGACTCTCTCTGAATTTCCTCAACCCCAAATTCTTCACTTGAGTAAATCATCATCTGTATTCTGCGTGCCTGCTTGTTGCGCAATCTGTTTTCATAATCTTCACTCCGTAATACTGCTGTTGTGAACAATTGCACAACTGATCCTTAACTGTTTCCGCTGTAAGTTAGTCATCAGCGAGGAATTTCCTCAGTGATGAAATTCTAAAAATCTCCTATTCACCCCCCCTCTAGTCGATATAACGCACTTTCAATTGGTATCAGAGCAAGGTACTCCCTTGTTCTGTGTGATTTTGGTTTAACCACCTGGAGTTTTAGTTATGTCGACTGCAGGCATGTTCAAGGTGACTGCACCATGTCCCACCTACGAAGGGAAGAACTTCCCTTTCTGGAATAACAAAATGCAACTGCATCTGCAAGCAATTGACAATGATCTCTGGTATATTGTGGAAAATGGCGTTCCCCTCGTTTGTGCTAGTGTCACTGCAGCTGATGTGAAGAGATTTAAGCAACTCGATTCTCAAGCGAAGAACATAATCTGTGGCTATTTGAGCCCAGGTCAGTTTGGAAGAGTAAGTGCTTTGGGATCTGCAACACTGATCTGGGAGAGATTGTGCAAGGTAAATGAAGGAGTATCAACCCAGCGTGACTCTCGTGTTGATATTCTTCGCAATCTCTTCAATCGCTTCAAGAGACATGACAATGAATGCTGCCGAGACACCTTTGATCGCCTCACTGATATATCCAATGAACTGCAAGCACTGGGAGCTCGAGACATCACTGATCACGAAGTTGTGAAGAAACTGCTGAGATCCTTGGATTGCTCATTTGACACTCTAGTTCTGATGATTCAAGAAAGACCAGACTACAAGATGCTAGATCCGGCTGATATTCTTGAAAGGCTAAATACTCATGAATTCCAGCAGGAAGAAAAGAGAGATCTATATGGACCAAGCTATTCCAGACCACGAGCACTGAAGGCTAGAGCAATTTCCTCATCTGAAGAAGAAATGGATGACAACAGTTGTGACCCTGAAGAATTTGGACAGGAGCTTGCAATGCTTGTGAGGAAATTCCAGAGATTTACACGACGAGGACAGTTCGGTAAATCATCAAGAAGAGACATGAGGAAATCAGAATCTGCATCTGAGGACTACAAGAAACGGACCTGTCACAAGTGCAAGAAATCAGGCCATTACATTGCTGATTGTCCTCGCTGGGGAAAGGAATCAAAGAAAAAGAAATACAAGGACGACAGTTCTGATGACTCAAAGAAAAAGAAGAAATCTTGAAAATCCTCATCATCAAAGTCCTCTTCACACAAGAAGACTAGCTTCAGAAAGGCTCGGGCACTTATTGGCAAGGAAATGGATTCCGAGGCAGAATCAGAAGAATGTGATGATGAAGAAGGCTCTGGAGAAGATTCAGAATCCGGACAGGCTAGTCTTGCACTAGCAACCAATTTCGTCAGCAAGTCAATCTTCAATCTTGAAGAACATGAGTGCACCATCCATACTGATGACTATGCTGATGACTTCGCTCCAACCTATTGCTTCATGGCAAAAGGTTCAAAGGTATCACATAATGCCTCCACCTCTTATTCAAGTGACTGTGAACATGATGATTACAAAAAACCCAGTTACAGTAAACTTGCCATCATTGCCACTAAACAACAAACTGCTCTTGAAAAGCTTCAAAAACTGCTAGACAAAAGTGATGATCTGTTGAATGAAGAAATGAATCTTAATCAAATCCTCGCTGATGACATGAAAAATCTTCAGTCTAGATTTGACATTCTTCAGGATCTTTATGATACACTCCTCACTGATCATGAGAAGCTTTCCTACGAATTTCTTCAAAGGAAGCTTGATCTTGAGAAGCTGAGGATGTCTTATGATGATCTTCGTATGGAAAATGATTCATTACTAGCTCAACAGATCAGCGCTAGTCAAGTTGAATTTATTCCTCCATGTCTTAAATGCATTGATCGTGAAACTGCTAATTCTTCACCAGAATCTTCAAATGCTACCACTGCTACAGATTCTTCAACTGCACCTGTTGTGTCAATTTCCTCACTTGAGGAAAACACAAATGTCACTGATGAAAATGCAGGGTTGAAGGAATTGTACGTGACAGGCATGTACAAAAGCCTCAAAGGACATCAAATCCTTTATGATGTGCTCAAAAGAAGATCTTGAACAGGAACCCGAGGAAAGAAGGAATTGCCTTTGAGAGGAAATTGAATGCTGATGGATCTTATTGGAAACCTGAGCAGTATCCCAAAACCTCATGGGTTGCTGCTATTGGGCCTCCTTTTGATCCATCTAATCTAACTGGCTTCTCATGTGAATTATCCTATTCCTCGGATGAGTCATTTGATTCCAACTATAAACTGTTCAAAGATCAATCTGGTGAAGTATTTGCTCGATATGTTGGAACTAACTGCAAGAATGGCCCTCCTCTGAGGAAAATCTGGGTTCCCAAAAGCTGTCTTGAAAATCTTCAAGTGAATGTCCTCATGACATCACCTCTGAAGAATCTGAACCCCAGATCAAAATCCTCAGGAGGACCAAAGTCTTCAAGAGGATCAAAATCCTCAACTGGTCAAAACTATGCTCGTACCCATGCTTCTGCGTCTAACATGCAGGGAAACTACAATGAATATTATTATGAGCGGTACTCCTCAAATCATTATGTCCATAAATCCTCAAACCAGTTCTCTGCATACTCATATGAGTACTTTAACCCCCCTACTGTTAAGAGAAGTGCATTAGCTTCAATGCAACCTTTCTCATATGGTGCTCACAGGATGTTGAACGCTTTGCCACCCCTTCAGATGTGGGTGGTGAAGAAATCAAACTAATCACTTCTGCAGGCCAGGTCTCCAGATGAAAATCATCATCTGAAGAATTTGCTGGAGACCTGAGGAAATGCTTGATAGGACGCAAGCTAATGATTGATGAAATAGAAATATTTCACACGTCCTTACATTTCTGTTATGATGAAATTACTATACTGATGAAATTAGTATCATATTCTTCAAACTTGAAGCATATGAGATGGTAAGCTGTACTAATTCATCTGCAGGATGACAAACCCAAAAATACTGAGTGGGTTCTCGATAGTGGCTGCACACATCACATGACTGGTGATAAAAGCCTACTGATGAATATGCCACTAACTCCTTCACCTCTGAAGCAAATCACATATGCTGATAAAGGTAAAAGCAAGGTATTGGGACTTGGCAAAGTAGCTATTTCCAAGGATAGGCATATGGACAAAGTGATGCTTGTTGAATCCCTTGGTTTTAACCTCATGTCAGTCTCGATGCTTTGTGATCTTGATATGATTGTTATCTTTGGTAGATATAGATGTGTAGTCATCATGGAATTTGACAGATCCAAAGTCTTCGAAGGTGTAAGAAGAGGGGATTTGTACATTGTTGACTTCTCTACAGGTCCTCAACCAGCCACTTGCTTACTAGCAAAAATCTCAGAAGGATGGCTGTGGCACAGAAGACTAGGTCATGCAGGCATGAGGAATTTGCACACACTTGCTAGGAAGAAGCATATCATTGGCATCGAATCTGTCAAATTCCTCAAGGATCATCTCTGCGGTGCTTGTGAATCTGGGAAAATGACCAGATCCAAGCATCCCTCCAAAACCATCATGACCACTACCCGTCCATTTGAATTGCTTCATATGGATTTGTTTGGACCTACTCACTATGCAACACTAACCAATGCAGCATCTCTATATGGCTTTGTCATAGTTGATGATTATTCCAGATACACTTGGGTGCATATCATAGTGTATAAAACTGAAGTGCAGGAAATCTTCAAACGATTTTCTTCAAGGGCCTCGACGAACTTCGGCATCAAGATCAAACATATTAGGAGTGATAATGGAACCGAGTTCAAAAACACTGGTCTTGATGATTATCTTGATGAACTTGGTATTACTCACGAATTGTCTGCTCCTTATACTCCTCAGCAGAATGGTGTTGTCGAAAGAAAGAACATGACTCTGGTTGAAATGGCAAGAACTATGCTTGAAGAATATCAGACTCCTCGTCGCTTCTGGCCTGAAGCAATCAACACTGCATGCCATATCATCAACAGGGTATATCTTCACAAATTCCTCAAGAAAACCTCATATGAACTCCTCACTGAGAAGAAACCCAATGTAAGTTATTTCAAAGTCTTCGGTGCAAAATGCTGGATTAGAGATCCTCACCATAGCTCAAAATTTGCACCTAAGGCACATGAAGGTTTTATGCTCGGTTATGGAAAGGACTCGCACACCTACAAAGTCTTCAACAACTATCACAACAAAGTTGTTGAGACTGTAGATGTGCGGTTCGATGAAACTAATGGCTCGCAAAGAGAGCACTTGCCTTCTGATCCAGATAAACTGTCCCCTGAGGAAGCGATAAAGCTTAAGCCTACTGAAGACATAGTTCCCACTGAGGAAATTGAAGAAGAAATAATCCCTATCGCTGACAGAAACCAAGAAGATGCTCCTGAGGAAATTGCAACTACACCACTTCCTCAGCCCAGACAAAATCCTCAACCAGCTCATCCGAGGATTGCAAATGAAGTAGAACTTGACAAAATCCTCAACGACATCAACGCGCCAGGTCCTCTCACTCGCTCAAAAGCTTCACACTTAGTTAACTTTTGTAGGCATTTCTCTTTTGTATCTATCACAGAACCCTCAAAAGTAGCTGAGGCTTTTCTGGAACCGGAGTGGATCCAAGCCATGCAAGACGAACTTCTTCAATTCAAGCTGAATGACGTATGGGAGCTCGTCAAACGACCCGATCCTCGCAAGCATAACATCATCGGCACCAAGTGGATTTTCCGAAACAAGCAAGATGAGGACGGTCAAGTGGTGAGGAACAAGGCACGACTTGTAGCCCAAGGCTACACCCAGGTTGAAGGAATAGATTTCGATGAAACTTTTGCACCTGTTGCTAGACTTGAAGCTATTCGAATTCTACTTGCTTATGCTAATCATCATAACATCATCTTATATCAAATGGATGTGAAAAGTGCATTCCTCAATGGTAAGCTTGAGGAAGAAGTATATGTTGCTCAGCCCCCAGGTTTTGAGGATCCAAAGAATCCAGACAAAGTCTTCAGACTCAAAAAGGCTCTGTATGGCCTCAAGCAAGCCCCTCGGGCATGGCATGATACATTGAAGGAATTCCTCATGAAGAAAGGCTTCAAACCTGGTTCACTCGATCGAACTCTTTTCACAAAATCTTATGATAATGAACTGTTTGTATGTCAAATTTATGTTGATGATATCATATTTGGCTGTACTGACAAAAGATACAGTGATGAATTTGCCTATATGATGAGTGAAGAATATCAGATGTCTATGATGGGGGAGCTGAAATTCTTCTTAGGTCTTCAAATTCGTCAAGAAAACAATGGAATCTTCATATCACAGGAGAAATACCTCAAGGATGTTCTGAGGAAATTCGACATGCATGAATGCAAAGGTGCCAAGACTCCAATGCCTACCAACGGTCACCTCGGCACTGATGAAAATGGTAAAGATTTCGATCAGCAGGTATACCATTCCATGATTGGCTCTTTATTGTATCTATGTGCATCTAGGCCAGACATAATGCTTAGTGTTTGCATGTGTGCACGTTTTCAAGCAAAACCGAAGGAATCACACCATAAGGCTGTGAAACATATTCTTCGATACTTAACTCACACACCAACACTAGGATTATGGTATCCCAAGGGCTCCAATCTACATCTGGTAGGGTATTCCGATTCAGACTATGCTGGTGACCGTGTGGATCGCAAGTCAACATCTGGCACATGCCATTTCCTCGGAAGATCACTGGTTTGCTAGTCCTCAAACAAGCAGAACTGCGTCTCACTCTCCACTGCCGAAGCTGAGTACATTGCTGCTGGTTCTTGCTGTGCTCAATTACTATGGATGAAGCAAACCCTCAAGGACTACGGCATCAACATGAAGAATGTGCCTCTCTAGTGTGACAATGAGAGTGCTATCAAGATTGCCTACAACCCAGTACAGCACTCGAAGACCAAGCACATCCAGATTTGTCATCATTTTCTTCGGGACCATGTTCTCAAGGGCAATATCCTCCTCGACCATGTGAAGACTGATGATCAACTGGCTGATATCTTCACTAAGCCCTTGGATGAGAAAAGGTTTTGCAAGTTGCGGTGTGAGCTAAATATCTTAGAGTCTTCAAATGTTTTGTAAAAGCATGCACACATCCTAACACTTATGCAAAGTTGATGACTTAGATGTGCAACACATGATGAAACGATTTTCTTCAACAAATGAAGAAAATCACTCTGAATGTGAAGAAATTAACGAAGAAATTGATTCTCAGGGCCCTACGACAATTGTACGCGGCGTCTGTAATCAACATTCTTATATGGTGGGCAACGCCACCGCCCAATGTGAAATGCCTCAAGTTGATTTTCTTCAAATGATCAAATTCCTCACAATGCATTTTTCATCAAAACAACTGTTCTTAATTGTGATGATCTATTGCAAAATCTTCAAAAACACTTGATGACTTTCATTTGTCTAGGTAGACTGTGATTTCTAGTCCTCAACAGCATTCACTTATTGCTATTTCTTCAAGTTGATGTTTCTGCTAAGTGAATGTGATCGGACCCTTTTTCCCTCTATGCTATACTTATCCAGTCTATTCAATTCTTCATATGCGTTCTACTTGAAACTTTGTTCAAAATCCTCACTGCATCCTTGTCAGCTGATGATTTTGTAACGAAAATCCTCAAATCTTCGAAAAATTGTTTTCTTCAAAGGAACAGTAACGGAAACCCCACTTCCCATGATTGGATAGCCACGATCTCCACTATCTCCACCGCATCGTACGGGAGCTACACGTGTCCTGCGGAGACGTAGAGGCAAGGGCTATTCGGTCCGAAACTTTCGCGCCAAACAGTAACTTTCGGGCTATAAATATGTCCTTAACCCCCTCGGTATCATCTTCTTCGCCTCATCGCTCTCCTGCCACAGCACACCGAACCCTAGCGCCACCGCTGGTAGTCTTGTCGCCGGCAAGGAAGAGCTTCACTGCCTCAACCTTCTCGCCGCCAGGATCACGCCGGAGACGGAACATCTACGTCTGACGCCGCCGTAGACGTCCTCTACTGCCAAGTTAGGGTGCATTGGACACTTGACCGAAGAACCTCTCCAACACCACCTTTTTTGTGTTCTTCGCTCGCACCTTCCAGGGTAATTATATCCCATTTTTACAACAGATTAGATCTCAAATTTTATCTCTCCCCTGTGAAATCTGTTTTTCTTCAAGATACGATGCGCACATGATTCCTCCAACACTATCCATCACCACAATCATTGATGAACTAGCTAAGCATCTAAGATTTTCACGAGATTCCTCAATTGTGCGAATTTTCGGATCTGTACAACTCTGGAACCCAAGAACAGAATGCTTAAGCAAATTCCTCAACCACTGGTTATATTCCTCAAACTGTCAAACTTTTCCATTTTCTTCAAATCTGAGAACGCATATGACCTCTCCAAATTCCTCGCAACTGTACTCTGTTCACAGGTACACACATGTCAGCTGATGAATCTCTCGGTTCTCATCACATTAACTCATTTGCAGCGTTTCTGGAAGAAACTCTTCAAGGCTCATCAGAATCCTCAAGAGTTCAAAATCCTTAGATAATTCCTCGTCTAAAGAAAATGGAGGAAGAAAGGAAACACAGGGGAGGAAAGAAACTGGAGCAGAACACAGCTGTGGACATTCCTGATGACATATACCTGGACTACTGCACGCCTGATGATAAACCTGAGACTATGCCTAAAAGAAAGATTAGGCTGCAAAAAATTGAACGCAGATGGGCAAAGGAGTGGAAGGAGTACAGGTTTGTGACTCCAAAATATGCGAAGAAATTCGCCTGGCAGAAGGGCCCCACTTGAGGATCATCAAGTTGCTCATCCCTCAAGTCTCATGACACTTGATGACTACCCAGAGGAAAAAGAAAGACATCTGGCCAAGCTCAAGAAGCAAGCAGAAACAGCAGTGAAGAAATTTCATGAATCTTCAGCTGCTGCCTCTGGTGTTGCTCATTCCTCAGCAGCAGAAACCTCAGGCTCCGAGATTCCTCAACCAAAGTCTGTGCCAGCAAAGGCAAAAGCTTCAAAACCCCAAGAAAAGTTTGCACAGGTCTCTGTCACCAAACCCTCAGCTCCAAAACCCTCGGTTCCAAAACCGTCCACACCAAAACCATCAGCGCCAAAACCCTCAACACCAATCGCATCTACACCAAAGTCCTCAGCTCCACCTCCAAAGCTAGTACAGAAGAAAGTCGTAAAGACTACGACTGCCAGCTCCAGCTCCTCACTCCCAGCTGCAACTAGCTCGGAGACAAAGTCTTCAACACCCCATGTGAAGAATTTGGCTACTACTGAACCTGCACCTCTGCCCAGTCCAAGCAAAATCATCATAGTCCCGTCTACATCAGAGGGAAGTGAAGAATATGATGATGAAACTCTGGAAGCCATCATCAGGAACAAACAAGAAAGGGTAGCACAAGCATCAGGCAGTGCTATTCCTCTGGCGATGGACCCCAAGGTCCTCCTCGATTTCATCAATGTGTGGTATGAAGATCCAAACACACCCATTGATGATTTGAAACTTCCTCCTGGTGTCAGCCACATGGTGGCTACTTTCATAAACGAAGCCAAGTGGAAGGAACAGAAGGCCAAGCAGGCAAAGATTGCAAAGGCCAGAAAGGAGAAATTCCTCAGGCAGAATGTTCTCAAACTGACGCCTGAAGCATTGGTGTCCACCCAGGCAGAACTGCAAGTCTTGACTGACAAGTGTGAGAAACTGTCAGATCGAACAAGCATCAAAAGCAATTTCATCAAGCTAGCCACTAGTGTTGTTGATGACTACAACAGACGTCACCCCCCACCAGCACCAACTCCTCAGCCCCTGGTTGAACAGCCAAAAGATGCATCTCCTGTTGAGGAGGAAATTCCTCAAGCTGAGGAACCATACCAAGAGCGCCGTGCTGATGAGCCGGCCATTGAAGAAATCGTCACCAAGACCGCTCCTGATGAAACTGCAAACCCTACCAATCCAGCTGCTTCACCAAAGCAGGCTGATGACTATGTTCCAGCTGGTTCCTCACTGCCAGCTGAAGAATCTGTTAAGAATACACCTTCCCCAAAAACTTCAAAGGTGAAGAAGTTAATTCCGTCTGCATCAGACGCGAAAAAGACAAGGGCCGCTGAGAAGGAAGCGAAGAAGAGAAAAGCTTCCTCAGCAGAAGAAAAGATTGAGGCAAAACGCCTCAAGGAAATTGAAGAATCTGCCCCACTGGACCCGGTGCCTCTTAATGTTGCACCCTCATTTGAAATGGTCGTCGTTGGTGACCACACTACGAGGGCAGATGAGGAAATGAAGGATGCTGCCTCTGAGGAGCATACTGATGAGGAAATACAAATTGATGACAGTCCTCAACCTCATATTCCTCAGAAAGAGACTACTGAAGCCTCAGCTGCAGCAGCTGATGAATCTGCTTCTGCCACAAAGTCAGCTGATGAAAATCAAGCTGAAGAAAATGTCCAGTCTGAGCAGGCTCCTCCCACTGAACAAGCTGATCAAACTCCTCAAGCTGAGAAGGATGAAGAAATTCCTCAGCCTGATGCTCAGCTAGAACAAGAAATTCCTCATCCTGAGGAAACTGCTAAAGAAAATGTTCCCGCCCCTGACAATGAGTTCATTGTCCTCAACCCAGAATCTGCCATGGTTGTTTCCCCTCCCATTCCTCAGCACAATCTCAATCCAGTTCAGCGCCTGCCATTCTCGAAGAGGCCAAAGTTTTAGAAAGAAAATTTCTTTGAGGAACGCATGTATTTCATCGGGGAGAATCCTTATGACAAGCCTCAAATGCGGCATCTGAAGTTTTGGACAAGAACGCAGATGAACTACTATGCTTCTGTGCTCTGTGGCCGCAACAAGATATTCCAGCACAGGCACATTCCTCATGCTGACCTTGAAGAAATTCCCTGCATGGAACCAGTCCTGAGTGTACTACATGATGCAGGTTTGCTCCCTATGTGCTCCGACATATCAGATTGGAATAGTGAGCTAATTCTTCAGTTCTATTCAACTCTGCACATCTCGGGCAATGCTGATGACATCAACACTTGGGTGTTCGACTGGATGACCCAAAATACTCACTACAAGGCTCCAGCGTCTGAACTCCTCAGAGAACTGCCCGTACCAATTCCTTCAGAAGGGGCAGTGAAGCTTTATGGTGAGCGTGAGCTGCCAAATGGAATGATGGAAGTCCTCATGAAGCCTTTGGCTGCAGGAAAACCCTCAAGAACCACATTCCTCGTCCATGAGCTAAAGTACACACCACGGTCTGTCTACCGCATTCTCTGCAGTGTGCTAGCGCCAATCAAAGGCCATGATGATGACGAAGATGTCGTCGGCCTCATGAAGAACATCCTCTTCAACATCATTCACGGTATCCCCATGAATATCCATGATTTCTTCTTGAGGACTTTGGCTGACAATGCAATGTGCCCCTATGATCACAAAATCTATGCACCATGGATCATGAGATTCCTCAGGACAAGGACAGGTATCAACTTTCACGCAGATTTCCAGAACCATGTTGGTTATATGCCTCCTATCCGGGTCAACAAGAAGACTTTCGAGCCCATTGAGGGAAAAGGCAAGTCTGTGATTGATGAAGGAAGCAGGCCCCTAGATGGCCAGTTCAAAGAACCAGATGCATATTCCTCATGGGACGACACTGAGACTCGTCCGCCAAGCCCAGTTCCTCCTCGCGTGCTAACCACCAGAGAACTTCTTCTCAGTCTTCATCAGAAGGTGGATCACAACCACAAATGGGTCAAACGCCAGTTTGGTGCCATTGTGAAAACCCTCACTGAGACACAGAACAGTGTGAAGCTTAATCATCAATATCTGCATGAGGTTTTTGATCGCACCTGGGCTACCCTTGCACATCTAAAGACCCAGACTGAGCTTGAAGAATTGAACTTTGAGCAGGACTTTGACTGGTCGTGGCCTCCCAAGAAGAAGTTCAGGCCCATTCCAGTGCCAGATCTTGAAGACAGCTCCTTCTCGTCCTTCCGCACCGCCGAATCTGATGAGGAACAACTTGACACCGCGACAGGCCCAAGGAAGAAGACTACACCCAAGAAGCGCCAAGGATCTTCATCAACTGCCAAGCAATGAAGTCTTCACGCGCGTTAGTCCTCAGTTTGTCCCTTTTTGTCACTTGATGACAAAGGGGGAGAAACTTGAGAGTTAGTCTTCAAACGGGATTTATTTTTGGGGCTTATGAACTATATTTAAGTTACAAACTCTTGGCTCTTCTGAAGTTTTTATGTAATGAGTTGTAACTTAAGCCCGATGGTACTCTGACGCTTTTGAACGTTTTTCTTCGCATGCTTATTCCTCAAGTTTTAATGCACGCATGCTGGAATTCGTCAGATACCATTTGCCATCATGCATCTTCATATTCTTCATATGACATGTTATATGTATGCATGATTTACAAGATTCAGGGGGAGATCTCCATGATATAAATCATCAATGTGCATATGCTATAAAAGCAAAATCCTCAAGGTATGCACATCTTCAGGGGGAGTCTTTGTGAATCTTGTTTTCAAATTCCTCAAATGAGCATTTACACTTCATATTTTTGATCCCTGTTGAAGACTTAACCTAATTGTCATCAACCACCAAAAAGGGGGAGATTGTAAGTGCATCTAGTGCCCCTTAGTGATTTTGGTGGTTTGAAGACTTATAGGTTAAGTATCTAATGTGTTTTTAAGTGTACACAAGATCTATAAGTCATTGAGAAGTTTGAGATATTTGAAGAATATCGACCCCTAAAAATATATGTCTTCCGTTGAAGAAATTGGTCTGAAGCTGAAGAAATGAATCGCGAAGAATTTGCGATGAAATGGATATTCCTCATGAAGATATTGATATTGAGAAGATCGGTGGTTCCTGAAGAAAATCGTTCTGAAGAAATTGAAGCGTGAAGATTTTCGTTTTCTATTTTACTTTCTTCGCATTTGATGAATAGGAACACCGTACTGTTAAAGGGGGTCAAAGTAACACTATGGAATAGATTTCCTCATGATGCTCAACCCAAGCCAAATCCTACCAAAAGCCTCAAGTGAGGAATATGAGTAACATGAGGACTCTCACAGTTGAGAGTCCCGACCGTTTCGATAAGCCACGCCAAGTCACTGATCTTATCCACTCCAACGGTCATATTATTTAAGGGCATTAATGTCAAATCATGTCGGGATGCTCCCATGCTATAAATAGCCACCCCTCACAACCACTAGCTGGTTGGCTGCTCCGCTAGAAACTGACACTTGTCATAAGAGCAACCCAATTCCTCAGAGCTTTAGAGAGTAAATCATCAGTGAGGAAATACACCACCCACCGAAACCACAAACCAAATCTAGTGATTGAGCATCACTGAAGAAGTTGTTCCTGTGTGGGACTGAAGCCTTTTACCTTTGAGGACTGTGCATCCTCTAGACGGTTAGGCGTCATGGTCTAGAGCAATCCAGCAGTCAATTGTGGATCGCCGGGTGACCGAGTTTGTGAGGGTTTGGAAGTCTGCCCTGAAGACTTACCACGAGTGTTGGGCGTGGACTGTCTGTCCTTAGCTCAAGGAGAATACGGTAGGGACTGTGTGTCCCGGGACTGGGTGTCCTTTGGTTTAAATACCAAGCCGCTCCAAACCAGATGTACAACTGTCACAGCAGTTGGAACTGGGTCATCAACAACAGTCTTCACCAAGAATCGGGTTCTAATTCCTCAACTCTTTACATTCTCTGTATTATGTGTTGATGACTTTCACTGTGACTGTTTGAAGAATTTGCTGAAGACTCTCTCTGAATTTCCTCAACCCCAAATTCTTCACTTGAGTAAATCATCATCTGTATTCTGCGTGCCTGCTTGTTGCGCAATCTGTTTTCATAATCTTCACTCGGTAATACTGCTGTTGTGAACAATTGCACAACTGATCCTTAACTGTTTCCGCTGTAAGTTAGTCATCAGTGAGGAATTTCCTCAAAAGGAATTTCCTCAGTGATGAAATTCTAAAAATCTCCTATTCACCCCCCCCCCCTCTAGTCGATATAACGCACTTTCACGGGCACACTGTTGCGTGCCCTCATGGATGGTACAATCTAGAGCGGGGCTCGTATGATATACATCATGAGGGATGGCACCAACGAGTGGACTCTTTGTATAGTGTCGACATGGGAAAGGCATTGTTCCGGTGCTTACCTCGGGTATGTTATATGTCACAAGTCGTGGATGCCATGGGAGTTCCCCAAGTCTTGTGGGTACAACGCGCAACCTCTGCAGAGTGTAAAACTATTTGAATAGTCGTGTCCATGGTCAAGGGCGGTTGGGTGGTGCTGCTTAAACTACGTCCAATCGTTTTCGCATAAACCAAGCGTGTGTGTGAGAGAGAGAGTATGGGGAAAATGGTGCTCGAGCTAAGTCACGTGACTTGACATGATGGGTGGACATGGGATGTTCGACCCTCATTCAATATTGATATGTGTAACCTGTTCACTGGGTTGCCGCTATGCCTTGTGATGCATGTCGCCCAAGGATTTGATCATGTTGTTGCACTAGGGAAAACCCGCTTTCCACAAAAACAACATACTAATTTTATGTCATACTTCGTCATTGTCTTGTTCCACATCATGGGTTTCTTCTGAGTATATTCAAAGTACTCATTGGTTTGCCACTGGTTAATTAATTGGTGAGGCATGGAAAACCGGAGTTTGGAGAAGATTTCATTGGGGACGAACGTGCGATCTAGGATGCTTCCTAGTCAGAATGCCTCTAGGTTAAGGCAGATGGCTAATACATCTCCAACGTATCTATAATTTTTGATTGTTCCATGCTATTATATTATCTATTTTGGATGTTTTATATGCATAAATATGTTGTTTTATATTATTTTTGGGACTAACCTATTAATCTAGAGCCTAGTGGCAATTTCTAGTTTTTCCATGTTTTTGAGTATTGCTGATAAGGAATACTAAACGGAGTCCAAACAGAACAAAATCTCCAGAGAGATTTTTCTTGGACGAGAAGACACCCAGGAGACTTCGAGTATGCGGCAGGGTAACTGTCGGGAGGCCACAAGCCTGCAAGGTGCTCCCTGGGAGGTGGCTGCACCCCCTGGCTTGTGGGCCCCCTGCAGGTCTCCTATCCCTATTCTTTGGCCTATAAATTCCCGTATCTCCAAAAAGAGCCAAGAAAATACTTTTACGCCATCGGGAGCCTCTATTCCCGTGAGATCCAATCTTGGAGCCTTTTCCGGTAATCTGCCGGGGAGGGAATTGATCACGGAGGGCATCTACATCAACTCCATTGCCCCTCCGATGATGTGTGAGTAGTTTACCACAGAGCTACGGGTCCATAGCTAGTAGCTAGAGTGCTTCTTCTCTCTCTTTGATCTTCAATACCATGATCTTCATGGAGATCTATCCGATGTAAAAAATTGCGGTGTGTTTGTCGAGATCCGATGAATTGTGAGTTTATGTTTAGATTATATATGAATATTATTTGAGTCTCTTCTGAATTCTTATATGCATGATTTCATATCTTTGCAAGTCTCTTCTGATTATTTGTTTCGTTTGGCCAACTAGATTGGTAATTCTTGCAATGGGAGAAGTGCTTAGTTTTGGGTTCAATCTCGCGGTGACCTCACCCAATGACAAAGTAGGGGTAGCGAGGCACGTATTGTATTGTTGCCATCGAGGCTAAAAAGATGGGGCTTTCATCATATTGCTTGAGTTTATCCCTCTACATCATGTCATCTTACTTAATGCGTCACTCTGTTCTTCATGAACTTAATACTCTAGGTGCAGGCAGGAGTCGGTCGATGTGTGGAGTAATAGTAGTAGATGCAGAATCGTTTCGGTCTACTTGACACGGGTGTGATGCCTATATGCATAATCATTGCCTTAGACACCTTCATAATTATTTGCTTTTCCATCAATTGCTCGATAGTAATTTGTTTACCCACCGTATTATTGTCCTTTATGAGAGAAGCCTCTAGTGAAACCTATGGCCTCAGCTCTATTTTCCATATTATATTTTCAGATCTATAAACCAAAATACCAAAAATACTTTGCTGCAATTTACTCACTTTTGTTTCTACAATCTTTTATATCTATCTCTATCGGATCTCATCCTTCTAAATAGGAAGGGATTGACAACCCCTTAGTAGCGTTGGGTGCAAGTGTTTGATTGTTTGTGTAGGTACTACTATTGGGGCCTTGCTTGTTCCTCCTACTGGATTGATACCTTGGTTCTCAACAAACTGAGGGAAATACTTATCTACTTTGCTGCTTCACCCTTTCCTCTTACAGGGAAAACCAACACAAGCTCAAGAGGTAGCAAGAAGGATTTCTGGTGCCGTTTCCGGGGAGGATACATAGCAAGATCACACCTATCAAGTACCTATCAGAAACTAATCTCTTTCATTTACTTTATTTGTCATTTACCTCTCATTTTCCTCTCCTCCGCTTCTAAAACGATTTTAAGAAAATACCAAACGATTTGCCTTTTTATTCGCAATTTTTCGTTCGTCAGTTTGTTTGCTTCCTTCTGTGATTGATTGCTTTGTCACGATGGCTCGAGAGAATACCAAGTTATGTGACTTTTCCACTACTACTAATAATGATTTTATTAGTACTCTGATTGCTCCCACCACTAGTGTGGAATCTTGTCAAATTAATGCCGATTTGCTCAATCTTGTTATAAAAGAACAATTTTCTAGCCTTCCTAGTGAAGATGTCGCATCCCATCTAAATACTTACGTTGAGTTGTGTGATATGCAAAAAAAGAAAGATGTGGATAATGAAATTGTTAAATTAAAGTTATTTCCTTTCCCACTACGAGCTCGTGCCAAAACTTGGTTTTCATCTTTACCTAGAAATAGTATTGATTCATGGAATAAGTGTAAAGATGCTTTTATTTCCATGTAATTTCCGCCCGCTAAGATTATCTCCCTTAGGAACAATATAATGAATTTTAAGCAACTTGATCATGAGCATGTTAAACAATCTTGGGAGAGGATGAAACTAATGATTAGGAATTGCCCCGCACATGGTTTGAGTTTATGGATGATTATACGATTTTTTAAGCGGGATTGAATTTTCCTTCTAGAAAACTTTTAGATTCCATCGTGGGTGGTACTTTTGTGGAAATCACATTAGGAGAAACTACTAATCTCCTAGATAATATTATGTCAAATTACTCTCAATGGCATACCGAAAATTCTCCTACTAGTAAAAGAGTGCACGCTATTGAAGAAATAAATACATTGAGTGGAAAGATGGATGAATTAATGAAATTGTTTGCTAGTAAGAGTACTTCTATTGATCCCAATTATATGCATTTGTCTTATTTGATTGGAAATAATAATGAATCTATGGATGTCAATTTTGTTGGTAGGAACAATTTTGGCAATAACGCATATAGAGGTAATTTCAATCCTAGGCCGATTCCTAGTAATTCCTCTAACAATTATGATAGTTCCTGCAACAATTCTTATGGAAATTATAATAGTGTTCCCTCTGATCTTGATAATAATGTTAAAGAATTCATTAGCTCTCAAAAGATTTCAATGCTATGATTGAAGAAAAATTGCTCAAGATTGATGATTTGGCTAGGAACATTGATAGAATTTCTCTTGAGATTGATTATTTGAAAAGTATATCGATTCCACCAAGCATGATATTAATTAGTCTTTTAAAGCTATGAGAATTTCTATTGATGAGTGTAAGGAAAGAACCGCTAGAATGCATGTTAAGTGTGAATGGCTTGAAAAGGTGTTTTCTCGTGATAATAATGATGAAGATCTTAAAGTGATTGGTGTGACACCTATTGATTCTTTGTTTTCTAGTATAAATCTTGAAAAAAATGTGACTGGAGATGAGTCAACTTTAATCAAAAGGCGTCCAATGATTCAGAGTTTTTAGATCTTAATGATAAGATTGATAAAAATGGGATGGAAGACGTCAAAACTTTAAATAGCAATGATCCCACTCTTTCGGATTTCAAGGACTTTAATTATGATAGTTGCTCTTTGATTGATTGTGTTCCCTTGTTGCAATCCATTTTGAAATCTCCGCATGCTTGTAGTCAAAATAAAACTTTTACAAAACATATTGTGGATGCCATGATGAAATCTTTTGAAGAAAAACTTGAGTTGAAAGTTTCTATACCTAGAAAGCTTTATGATGAGTGGGAACCTACTATTAAAATGAAAACTGAATATTATGAGTGCCATGCTTTTTGTGATTTGGGTACTAGCATTTCCACGATTCCAAAAACTTTATTTGATGTGCTAGGATTCCATGAATTTGATGATTGCTCTTTAAATTTGCATCTACCGGATTCTACAATTCAAAAACCTGCGGGAAGGATTAATGATTTTCTTATTGTTGCAAATAGGAATTATGTGCCAGTAGATTTCATTGTTCTTGATATAGATTCCAATCCTACATGTCCTATTATTCTTGGTAGACCTTTCCTTAGAACGATTGGTGCAATTATTGATATGAAAGAAGGAAATAATAGATTCCAATTTCCATTAAGGAAAGGCATGGAGCACTTTCCTAGAAATAAAATAAGATTGCCTTATGAATCTATTATGAGAGATACCTATGGATTGCATACCAAAGATGATAATACCTAGATCTGTTGGATTATGCCTAGCTAGGGGCGTTAACAATAGCGTTTGTTGGGAGGAACACAATTTTATTTGTTTTGCTTCTGTTTTTGCTTCTGTTTTTTAGTGCTGCAAACAATATTACCTCTGTAATAAAAAAATCTTGTTTTAATTAGTGTTTGAGCCAGGTAAGACCTTTGGGATGGTCTACGGTGTTTGCAAATTGATTTTGTTGAAAAACAGAAACTTTCGCACTCAATCCAGGAATTTTATAAGTTCACTGGAACGTGATTTTGATATAATTTCTTACACAATATTGTTTTACAAATTTCTCAGATCTTCCTAATTTTTTGAATTTTTGGAGTTAGAGAAGTATTCGAAGTGAACAAATTTCTACAAATTGTTCTGTTTTTGACAGATTCTGTTTTCTTTCTGTTGTTTGCTTATTTTGATGAATCTATGGGTTGTATCGGGGGGTATGAACCATAGAGAAGTTGGAATACAGTAAATATTACATAAATATAAATAAATAATGAGTTCACAATAGTACCTAAGTGGTGATTTGTCTTTCTTATATACTAACGGATCTCATGAGTTTTCTGTTGAGTTTTGTGTTGTGAAGTTTCCAAGTTTTGGGTAAAGATTTGATGGACTACGGAATAAGGAGTGGCAAGAGCCTAAGCTTGGGGATTCCTAAGGCACCCCAAGCTATATTCAAGGATACCAAAAAGCCTAAGCTTGGGGATGCCCCGTAAGGCATCCCCTCTTTCGTCTTCAATCCATCGGTAAATTTACTCGAGGCTATATTTTTATTCATCACATGATATGTGTTTTGCTTGGAGTGTCTTGTATGATATGAGTCTCTACTTTTTAGTTTGTCACAATCATCCTTGATGCACACATATTTTGAGAGAGAGACACACTGAATCGTGAATTTATTAGAATACTCTTTATGCTTCACTTATATCTTTTGAGCTAGGCAATGTTGCTCTAGTACTTCACTTATATCTTTTAGAGCACGGCGGTGTTGTGTTTTATATAAATTATAAAACTCTCATGCCTCACTTATATTATTTTTAGAGTTCCTTAAACAACATGGTAATTGGTTTAGGTTATGAATTTATGATATAGCAGGCATCCAAGAGGGATGTAATAAAAGCTTTCATATTCAGTGCATTGAATATGATGAGAAGTTTGATTCCTTGCATATAGTTTTGCGATATGAAGATGGTAATATGAGAGTCATGCTAGTAAGTAATTGTCAATTAGAAGAAATACTTGTGTTAAAGCTTGTGATTCCCGTAGCATGCATGTATGGTGAACCGTTATGTGATGAAGTCGGAGCATGATTTGTTTAATGATTGTCAACATTTGTGTGGACGTCGGGATTGCGCGATGGTTAACTCCTACCAACCCTTTCCCTAGGAGCATGCGTCTAATATTTGCTTCGATAACTAATAGGCTTTTGCAATAAGTGTGTAAGTTCTTTATGACTAATGTTGAGTTCATGGATTATACGCACTCTCACCCTGCCACCTTTGCTAGCCTCTCTAGTACCGTGCAACTTATGCCGGTACATTAAACCCACCTTCCTCAAAAAAGCCACCATATATTTTCCTCAAAACATCCACCATATCTACCTATTATGGCATTTCCATAGCTATTCCGAGATATATTGCCATGCAACACCACCGTCTTGTTTTTATGACACGCACCATCACTTCTATGTTGCTTATAGAGCCATACTTTGTTCTAGATATCAAGTTGTAATCTTTTGATTTTTGTAAGTAAATAAACGTGTGATGATTTGCATTATTAGAGCATTGTCCCGTGTGAGAAAAGGATGATGGAAGCTATGATTTGCTCACAAGTTTGGATGAGTTTCTGGACTTTACAAAAAAAGAAAAGAGGCCAGCGAAGCCCATAAAAAAATAAAAAGAGGCCAAAGAAGCCCATCCAAAAAAAGGAAAAAAAGAGAAAAAAGAAAAAAATGAGAGAAAGAGAGAAGGGACAATGCTACTATCTTTTTCCACACTTGTGCTTCAAAGTAGCACCATGTTCTTCATAGAGAGTCTCCTGTTTTGTCACTTTCATATAACTAGTGGTATTACATCTTTTGCACAACCACTTAGTTTTATTTTTGAGCTTTCATACACTTATAGCTCTAGTGCATTTGTTGCATGGCAATCCCTACTCACTCACATTAATATCTATTGATGGGCATCTCCATAGCCCGTTGATATGCCTAGTTGATGTGAGACTATCGTTTTCCTTTCTTTTTGCAACCTTCACCACACTCTATTCCACCTATAGTGATATATCCATGGCTCACGCTCCTGTATTGCGTGAGAGTTGAAAAGGTTTGAGAACATAAAAAGTGTGGAACAATTGCTTGATTATCATCAGGGTTGTGCATGATTTAGATACATTGTGTGGTGAAGATGGAGCATAGCCAGACCATATGATTTTGCAGGGGTAACTTTCTAAGACCATGTTATTTTGAAAGGAAGCAATTACCTTATTAGTGTGCTTGAAGTATTATTGTTTCTTTGTCAATACTAGACTTTTGTTTTGAATCTTATGGATCTGAATATTCATGCCACAATAAAGAATATTACATGGATAAATATGTTAGGTAGCATTCCACATCAAAAAATCAGTTTTTTTATCTTTTACCTACTCGAGGATGAGCAAGAATTAAACTTGGGGATGCTTGATACGTCTGCAAAGTATCTATAATTTTTTATTATTCCATGCTATTATATTATCTGTTTTGGATGTTTTATATGCATTAATATGTGGTTTTATATTATTTTTGGGACTAACCTATTAATATAGAGCCTAGTGCCAATTTTTGTTTTTTCCACATTTTTGAGTATTGCAGATAAAGAATATTAAAAGGAGTCCAAACGGAACAAAATCTTCGGAAAGATTTTTCTTGGAACAGAAGACACCCACGAGACTTGGGGTAGGGGGCGGGGCAACTTCTGGGAGGCCACAACGCCTGCAGGAACCCTATTCTTTTGCCTATAAATTCCCAAATATTCATGTATCGCCAAAAAGAGCCACAAAATACTTTTACACCACCGGGAGCCTCTGTTCCCGTGAGATTCCATCTGGGAGCCTTTTTCGATAATCTATCGGAGAGGGAATTGATCACGGAGGGCATCTACATCAACTCCATTGCCCCTCCGATGATGTGTGAGTAGTTCACCACAGACCTACGGGTCCAGAGCTAGTATCTAGATGCTTCTTTTCTCTCTTTGATCTTCAATACCATGTTCTTCATGATCTTCATGGGGATCTATTTGATGTAATACTCTTTTGTGGTGTGTTTGTCCAGACCCGATAAATTGTGAGTTTATGTTCGGATGATCTATGAATAATATTTGAGTCTCTTCTAAATTCTTATATGCATGATTTCATATCTTTGAAAGTCTATTCGAATTATTGGTTAGGTTTGGCCAACTAGATTGGTAATTCTAGCAATGGGAGAAGTGCTTAGTTTTGGGTTCAATCTTGTGGTGTCCTACCTAGTGACAAAGTAGGGGTAGCAAGGCACGTATTGTAGTGTTGCCATCGAGGATAAAAAGATGGGTTTTTCATCATATTGCTTGAGTTTATCCCTCTACATCATCTCATCTTACTCAACGTGTTACTCTATTCTTCATGAACCTAATACTCTAGATACAGGCATGAGTCGGTCGATGTGTCGATGTAATAGTAGTAGATGCACAATTGTTTCGGTCTACTTGACACGGACGTGATGCCTATATGCATAATCATTGCCTTAGATATGTTCATAATTATTCGCTTTTCTATCAATTGCTCGACAGTAATTTGTTCACCCACCATATTATTTTCCTTTATGGGAGAAGCCTCTAGTGAAACCTATGGCCCCGGGGTCTATTTTCCATATATATATTCATATCTATAAACCAAAAATACTTTGCTGCAATTTATTTACTTTTGTTTCCGCAATCTTTTATATCTATCTCTAACAGATATCATCCTTGCAAATAACTCTGAAGGGATTGACAATCCCTTCATAGCGTTGGGTGCAAGTGTTTGATTGTTTGTGTAGGTACTATTCGGGCCTTGCTTGTTCCTCCTACTGGATTGATACCTTGGTTCTCAACAAACTGAGGGAAACACTGATCTACTTCACTGCATCACCCTTTCCTCTTCAAGGGAAAACCAACGCAAGCTCAAGAGGTAGCAATAGCATGGGTTCACGCTATCAACCAAGTCATCCGCATTCAGTTGTGTGTTGGTGTGTCGGCCTTGGAGGCTGTATTTATGTAATGACTTGGACCTAATGGCCCTATTTGTATCGGACGTTTTGTATGGATGTAAGACTCTTGTTATTCAGTATCTGTTTGTTCAGTGAGCATTGATCTCTAGGATCACCGTACATGTGCATTCGGCAATCTCGACTTACAGGTTGAGGTCCCCACAGAGCTGGTAGTAGAGCCATCGTGACTGTAGGAAGCCTTAGATAGCATGGACATCATATAAGACGAAACCCCTCTCTCAAAAGCTACACCTAGCCTTTACACTTAGGGTTTTATGCATCCCTCACCTCTTCCACTATACCATTCGAATCCCTTCAACTGATACCTCTCCCTAAACGTTGTAGACGGTCGTCGTACCCGAGATCCTCCTAGAATCCGACTTTCCCCTACTCCTCAAGGACAACCTCGAAAAGTGTCGGGTCCGTCGATCACCAGTTTTCCTCTACCACGAGCACTAGGTCAATACCACCACAAAGGATTACCATGTCGATGTGGTCGTGAAGGCAAATGACTCCCCGATTAGTTGGTTCTTTGAAGGACCATAGATGGAGACTGTGGTGCTAGCTGTCGAGACAGCGGCGCGGAAGGCGCCCATCCACCTTCGTGACCTCCTTCCTGAGATGGCCAACAAACCGGCTACCCTTCATTTACCTTTTGTTAAGGACGAGGTTGGCAGGAGTTGGACGTTGACCCCATCCCCGAAAGAAGGATCACCGCTCAGGTTCCAGACCTACTTCAGCCTCTCGCCGACAGTCTAGCTCACAACCTGATCAAGGAGTTAGTGAAGCTCCGCCAGGAATTTCACCACCTCTGCGAGCTACTCCATTAAGTGAAGACAAAGACATGCGGGATCAAAAAGGATGGATCCCCCCAGGGCCAACCTTCTGTCGCATACCAAGGAGGAATACCACCGCTTAAGGACACCCCCATTCAGAGTCATCGCATGAGTGCCAAGGAGTATCGCGGCCTCTTCACCGCTCCATCGACAAAGCATCATCGGGATGGACCTCCTCACTCCCCGACACCCTCGACAGGAGATGGTGCCTGTGTGGATAATGACCAGGAGGAAGACCCTGAGGAGCATGAGTACGAGACCGAGCACTCCACTACTTGAGTCCGAGAACTCCTCGGGTAGGACAAGCTATGAATCCCTCATGCGAAGTCGAGTCCGTGTAATGGTTCAGATGAAACCATGTGTGCTTATTGTTTGCTTTTTTGTTTGTATCTCGATGCAAGCCTCACTTTTGCCTTAGGCAGCATGTAAATGGCTACATCGCTTATCGTACTTAATGGTTATGTGTTGGATCTTTTGGTCTTTTTGTTTGACACACTTGCATCGTACCAACCCTCTCCCCTATTTAGGCACATTCCCATCTTGTGTTGTTTGTTTCGTCTATTCCAGTTGTTGACTTGGCTGGTCCAAACAGGATGGTGACTGCTAGTCGCGCCAGTACTTTTGACAACCCCAGCACTGGCAACCATAGCCATCAGCCAGGAGCCAGTGGGTCTGCTCAAGCTGGAGCTTACCAGGAGCAACCAAAAATCGACATTCCCCCACCACCACCTTCTCCGAAGAACCTCACCATGGATCAGTTTCTCCAAGCTCTCCGGTAGGAACGCCAAGCCAATAATGCCTCTATCCAGCAGATGGCTCAGGTCATTGCGAATAACCTGCAGCAGGGTTGGAACGGCAATGGTCGCTCCACTCTATCGGGATTCATTAGGACTTCGCCCCCAATCTTCACTGAGACAACCAAGCCTTTGGATGCCAATGATTGGATCCGCACCATCGAGGACCTCCTTGCACTGGTCAAATGCTATCAGGACCGTGAGAAGGTTCTTTATGCCTCACACTATCTCGGAGGTAACGCCAGAGCTTATTGGGACGGATTCAAGGTCATGCAAGGTGAGCATGTTATCACCTGGGATGAGTTTAAAGAAGGATTTCGTACTACCCACATTCCCTCTGGGATGATGGCTATCAAGAAGCAGGAGTTTCGTGCGTTGAAGCAAGGAAGTGGCTCAGTTAAGGAGTACCTGCAAAAGTTCAACCTCTTATCAAGGTACACACATGATGATGTCAGCACTGAGGCCGCCAAGACAGAACGCTTCGTGGAAGGGCTTCAACAATCGCTGCAATACCAACTTGTTGTCTATGACAGCCGAACCTTCTTCGATCTAGTGAACAAGTCCCTCATGCTTGAAGATAAGCGTCGTGCTATGGAAGACACACGCAAGCGCAAGCTGGTCAACATTGCTGGTTCCAGCAACCAGAAGACTCGCCTGTGGCAATCAGCCCCGACAAGGCCAAGCTATCAGCCTCAACACCCCAGGGCTCCTGCACCTCAATCCAGCTACCAGCCTTAGTTGTATGCCAACTCCAAGCCGGCATACAACCCTCCCACAACAACAATGGCAGAAAGACCAACAACTTCGGGAGGTCACTTGCTTTGGGTGTGGTCAACCTGGACACATCTCAAAGCAGTGCCCCAACAGGAAGCCCGATGCACCATTGTGACAGCCCCAATGCAATCCCCTCCCCCCTTGTAATATTTCCTTGTATGGCGACCTTGGCATGTTAATGAGATGTGGTGTGAACCCAACATTGTGTCATCATTTCATGTGCATCATGCATCATGCATAGCATCATATTCTTGACTTCTTTGTTTTGATCTTAGTTTTGTTGTGTCACCTTCGTGGTGTATGTGAGTGCATGTGTGAATGGGTTGATCTTGGCATGAGAGTGGGTGCAACAAGAGCCACTTCAAATTCCCTTGTGGCACCATGGCCATAAAACTCCCCCTCTTTTCCAATTGTTTTGTGGCTGTTTTAAAGTTTCAGTTTTGGCCCCATTAAAAATGTACCTCATCTTTTAAAAAATCTTCTATTAAATGTGGAGGAAGCCTTTGGTTTTATTTTTGTGTTTTTCCTTTTGGCTTTACTAGCAAAAGGGCCCGTGTGTTGCAACGGGAGAAAAAAATACCACATGCTTTTAATATTTTTATAATCATTTTGATTTATTAAAATAATAAGCTAACTAACTAATGTAGTCAGTCCTATCCTATTTTTTTGAGAAATCAACCTGTCCATTGTTAATTCCACCATGATGAGAAATTGAGCGGGACAAGCAAAGCAAAACATAGAGGCTACGTGAATTGATTAATGTACTGTTATTTTATTTCACTCATGGGGTTGAGAATGTGGGATCAGATGACAAACTGAAGGTGGTGTTCCATTCTCTGTCTCTACAACAATACAATCTTACATTCAATACATTCATTCATCAGCAAACAAATCTCCACAAAACAAAATTTCTTGGCGGTGCTTGGCACACGGTTGGAGGCATGGGGAGGGGATCTCACCAGATGATGAGTTCCTGCCGGAGGAGGGGATACGATGAGAGGAGCAAGGGTTAGGCGCCTCTATCTGGCCATAAGGAGTCGCCGTTGCCGCGCCATAACCTCGGAGTTCCCCATGTGAGCCATCGAGGCCCGCCTCCACCTGCAAGTACTTCGCTCCGCCGCGTTGCCGCCGTTCTGCATCGAGCAGACGCATCGTCCCAAGTCACTGTAGCTGTCGCGTTGATTTGATCCAGAAGCTGTGCTCTAGCGCCGAAACGGGGGCAGCAAGCGGGCAGTGGTACGGCCGTGGAGGCGGGTGGGTTGAGATCGACAACAGTCGTGGTTGACGTCGGCCGCGGCGGCGAGTGGTGTGGCAGCGGCCTGGGCACAGGACAGGGTGGACCAGGGTCGACGCGATGCTCTTGAGCGCCGCAACGGGGGCAGTGAGCGGGGAGAGGTACGGCCACAGAGGCGGGTGGGTTGAGATCGACAAGGGTGGCGGTTGAGGTCGGCCGCAGCGGCGAGTGGTGTGGCGGCGGCCTGGGCACAGGCCAGGGTGGCCCAGGGTCGACGGGAGGAGGCAATGCCTACGGGTATAATTTTTGCAGCGAATCGTTTTTTTTCTTTTGCGTTGCAGATAAAGGATGGAGCGCGGGTTGAATAACAAAAATTAAGGGGAATTTTTATAAAAATATCGCGGTGGGTTTTCTGACGGAAGCAATAGCCGCTTTATTATTAGGTATAGATTTTAAAACAGAGCCTATTCTAAATAAAAGGGTTTTTATTTGAACTCTTTAAATAATGCCAATTTATTTTTTATAAATTGGTGCATGATTTTACAAGCCCAACTATATTTTTATTTTCTCTTTTCTCTTTTTCTTTTAGGCTCTGCGTTTATTTCAAATCTGAGTTTTTTTTTCTCTTTTTACAAAGAGGCTTTCTGTCCTTAGAGAAAGAGAGGAGGCCCGGTAGATTAGTTTGGTCCAGCCCACCTCCGCGTCTCTTCTTCCTCCTCACAAGGTAACCCTGTTGGACCAGAGGAGAGCCGTCGATCCGCTTCCACCCTCCATCGAACGACCATGGCGCTAGCCCCAAGGCTATCTGCAACCCGTGCATGTCTAGGGTTGCGAGCCATTCCCTCCTCCGCCGCCGTATCCTTCTTCCCCCTCTTCTTCCCTCTCTCAAGTGAGACTCTGTAGTCTTCACAGAAGTTTAGAGAGAGCAGAGGATCGTCGCCGCCGTCTCCCTCATCGCCGGTAGCTCCCTCGTGGAGGCCAATATGGGGACGAGGTTGCCGGTGACATTCTCGTTCCATTCCCATCGCTAGGAGGGCGGATCCCCCTCCCTGGCGTTGCCTCCGCCATCGCCATTGCCGGAGCGAAAGTAGCTTCGCGTGAAACCGCCCCGAGCCTCTTCTTCTCTCCTGTGCGCGTGACCTCCTCCTCCGTCTTGGGTGAGCGCAACTCCTTCTCCATCTTCCCCTTCCTTCTGTAGCCGTCGCGCGTGTAGCCCCGCTCGCAGAGTGAAGCTCGTCGACGTTGCTCTGTTCGAGTAGAGCAACAGAATCTTCAGCTGCAGCAGTAGCAGCAGTTTCGTTCGAGCGTAGAGCAGCAGTAGTAGCATGCATGTAGTAGAGCAGCAGTAGCAGTACATAGCCTCCCCGTGTAGTGCTGTTTTGAACAGGCTAGTGTGCCCTGGTGAGCCGTGTCGTCGGCGGCACCTCTCTGTCAAACAGAGAGGGCACCTTCGTTAGACCTTGTCTCCGGAGACATCCCCCTCGGATCAAACACCTCCCCTCTAGCCCACTGGCAACCGAGGCAGCCGCACATCGCCACGGCCTAGGTTTGATCCCCATTGCCCCCACCTTTTTCTTTTCCTGTGTATTTTCCCTACGAGTGTTGTAGTAGCATATTAGCTTGTTTGATGTGTGTTGCCTAGCAGATGCACCGCAGTAGCGCAGTGGTGAGGCCGTGGCAGTGTGTAGAAGGAGGTGCAGGGTTCGAACCCCTCCCCTGCACCTTTGGTTGTGTGTGTGAGTATGTGTGTGTGTGCGCTCCAAGTGTGCCTGGCAGTGTGTGGGCGTGTGTGTGTGTGCACCGTGTGCATGGTTGTGTGAGTGTGTGTGTGGGGGGGGGGGGGTCAAGACCCACTTGCATACACACTCTAGGGACCTCATGCATATGACTAGTGGGTCCCCTGTTAATTGTGTAGTTTGTTTTAATGTTGTGAGATATTTTCCAAATATGGAATATCTCCAGAGCAGGAATATGCCAAATCTGGCATATGCAAGAATAGCTCATGTTCTTGACTATAGGTAGTTTGATCATGTGCTATTTTTCTTTTACTGTTTGTGGTATTTTTTTTGCATGCATATATAACAGTATGATATATTTATTTGGGGTAGAAAATCCCAAGGAATCCAATGGTGGTACTGGAATCTGGTTTTGAGCATTTCTGTAGAAAGTCACCTGATGGTGAGGTGGCACTTGATTATCTGTGTAGGGTGGCTTATGTGCACGATTAGAGGTTATGTATGCATGCATAATTTTGTGTGTTGCATCATCATTTTGCTGGTATTTATTTTCTGCTTGTTTATTTTGGGTAGTTAGTTGGGCCGTAAACGAATTTGAAGAGTCCGGTGAGTTCGTGCAAGAAGATCAGGACCAGTTCCACTCTAAAGAAATCACAAGCAAGATGATCGAGACCTTGACACCATTTCTAGCTTTGTTTTGCTTACCGATTCATTTCTATCGTTACATCTCCGCTGCCTACCACAAGATATATAGGCCATCAAACAATGCCATGAAACCTCAAACACGTCCCCTCCTAGCAAATATTGTTTGCCTAAGTTAGGCTTGCTCAACCACTAATTTTTAGCATTGCTAGTTGCAGGTGCCACCTGGTCCACGTGATAACATGGGCATTTGATATCATCATATTTATCTGCTATTTCATTAATGGACCTATATACGTGGTAAATAGCGGAAGGCCTAGCCTTTTGCCGAGTGATTTGTTCCGCTGTTGTCGTCTTAGTTTCGGCTACTGGTGTTTTATTCCATAACTGAGTGCTCCTAACACGTTCACGGTTGTTATGGGGACTCCCTTGATAAATCATTTAGTGTTAAGGCTTGTGTGGCAAGACCCAACTTTGGTGTTAATTTGCTAATAACTTAATAATAAAAAGCATAGGGAATAGCTACCCCGATGAATTTGATCAACCCCTCCCCACCCAGGCTAGTGCTCCCCATGAGTGTTGGTCCGAACCAGAGCACTGTGCGGGGACAACCCAAGGCAACTTGGGAGATCTCTATCAGACCATGTACACTAGCTTATCCGTCGTGTCCTGAGAACGAGATATGTGTCTCCTATCGGGTTCGTCGACACGTCGGGAGGTCTTTCTGGAGTTGTCTTACATTAACGATATATCTTGCGCATTGGGATTCCGGTGAGACTTTGGGCCTTCTCAGAGTTGAGGTTTTCCTCTAAGGAATCATACGAGACCGCGAGTTTTGTGGTTGAGGACTACTATGCGGCATGTGGTAATTTATGATGGACTAGTTGGAGCACCCGTGCAGGGTTTAATCTTTCGGAAAGCCGTGCTCACAATTATGTGGAAAACATGGATATTTTGTTAACATCCGGTTCTAGATAACTTGAAGTAACTTAAATAAAACTTGCCAACTGTGTGCGTAACCTTGAATGTTTCTTTCAGAGCTCCTTCTCTGTTCGAGAACAAGGTGGGGTTATGAATGACGTATGTAGGTGTTCAGGATCACTTAGTGATCATTCTAGTCTTCGACCGTCTTATGTAGACCACCATATTTTATTTCTGCTCTTTGTAAGTTAGCCACCATATATGCTTAGGATGCTGCAAACTCAACCACTTAACCCTACCTCACCCATTAAATTTGTTAGACTCGATACCAAGGTCAAGAGATTGTTGAGTCCTCGTGGCTCATAGTTTAATACAAACACCCACAGGTACAGGTACCCCAGATGCAGATGTTCTCGAGGATACCCAGCTGAGGTGGGAGTTCGATGAAGACAGTGGTAGCCTTTACGTGACGTATCCCAAGGATTAGAGGCGCATGGTCGTGATCGTGGGACTAGCAAGGTGGGATGGCATGATTTTGTCGTTTATCTTGTCTGTAGTTGCACCCTGTCTTATGTATGAATAATGAATCTTTGTGTGGATTGTAATCAAGAATGTGGCGAGTGTAAGCCGAATCTTATACTCATCTCTCTATTTATGTAATGGCAATGTTGTCTTGCTTGCGATATGCTTATATGCGACCCTTTCCCCTTTTGAGGCCTCACCCCCAAATAAGGAAAGTGTTGCATCTTAGTCGTTACAACCATGCCCCAATTTGCCAAATGAAGGACAAGGTCATGGAGCACCAATCAGGAACCAAGCTCCCCGCAACCTGCCCTACAAAGGTAAGGGTCGTGTGAATCACATCTCCACACAGGAAGCCCACGAGGACCCGAATTGCATACTGGGTACGTTCCTTGTGAACTCAACTCCAGCAATAGTACTATTTCATTGTGGTGCTTCACATTCTTTTGTCACCCAAAAGTTTGCGCTGAAGAGTGGCTTGAAGCCTACATTCCTGAATGGTCATATGTCGGTACAAACCCCGGTTGCAGTATTGATGACCAATCTAGGGTGTAGAGGAGTTGGGATCAACATCAATGGGCTAGACTTCGTAGCACATCTCAGTGTCCTTAAGTCGCAAGGCTTGGACGTGATCATTGGTATGGATTGGTTAGCCAAGCACCAAAGCATGTTGGACTGTGCCAAGAGGACAATTACTCTGACCAGTGCCCAAGGAGTCGAGGTCAAGTATGTTCCCAAACCCACCTCCGCTCAAGCCCCTCTTTCGAGAATTGAGTTGGAACAAGTGCCAATGGTATGTGAGTACCCGGTTGTCTTTCCTGATGAACTGTCTAGGATGCCTCCCGACCGAGACATCGAGTTCATTATTGAACTAATGCCCGGATCAACACCCATATATAAGAATTCCTATAGAATGGGATCTGAGGAACTGGCTGAGTTGAAGAAATAACTGGCCGAGAAGCTCAGGAAAGGATTTATTCGCCCTAGTGCCTCTCCTTGGGGATCATCTGTTCTATTTCTGTCCCACAAGGACAAAACTATCAGACTGTGTGTTGACTACCATTCCCTCAACGAAATCATGATAAAGAAGAAGTATCCACTCCCAAGATTGAAGACATGTTCGATCAGTTGAATGGGTACTAAAGTTTTCTCCAAGATCGACCTCACATTTGGGTACTACCAACTAAAGATCGGGACCGAGGATATTCCGAAGATGACATTTGTAACCAGATATGGGTTGTACGAGTGCACGGTCATGTCATTTGGGTTAACCAATGCCCCACCTTACTCCAGCCTCCATTTCTCCTCCATCGCGACCGCAGCGAGCCCCAGCCTCATCTCCACCTCTTCCCTGCTCCTTTCCCTTCCCTGAACATCGGCACCAACCACCTATCGATGCCCTCCGTTGCGGCCTCCTCATCACCAGCGATGAGAGATAGAGAGAGATGGAGGGAGGGAGGTGGAGATGGAGAGAGGGAGAGGGAGAGGGAGAGAGGGGGAGAGGGGAGAGAAGGAGAGAGAGGCAGGCAGGGAGGGAGGGAGAGAGATAGAGGGGAAGAGGAGGGGGAGATGGACAGAGAGGGAGAAGGAGACGGGGAGAGGTATAGGGGGAGGGAGGGAGGGACGGAGGGCTCCACCCACAAAGGGCCCATGAATAAGCAACCTTGACTATTCCATCATGGCTTACGTCCACCAATGAGTAGCCCGACTCGATGTAGATCTTTAGGCAGTAGGTGATATTCTTGCCCTTACAAACTTCTTGGTTTAACTCCATGAGATTTGGAGGATCCCAAGAGTCACCTAACCAATCTAGGAGACAACACTCTCCAAAAGGTATTAGATGGTGTATAGATGATGAACTCCTTGCTCTCATACTTCAAAAGATAGTCTCCTCAATACTGAGTCACTCTGTCATAGAGCGAGGGGGGAGGGAGAGAGGGAGAGGGAGAGGTGGAGAGAGAGAGGGAGAGGAGAGGTACAAATGGAGAGAGAGAGAAGGTGGAGAGAGAGATATGGAGAGAGGGAGAGGGAGAGGGAGGCAGGGAGGGCTCCACCCACGAAGGGTCCATGCAGAAGCGACCTTGTCTAATTCATCATGGCTTACGTCCACGAAGGACTAGCCTGACTCGAGGTAGATCTTTAGGAAGTAGGTGATCTCCTTGCCCTTACAAACTTATTGGTTTAACTCCAAAAGATTTGGAGGATCCCAAGCGACACCTATCCAATCTAAGAGACACCACTCTCCAAAAGGTAATAGATGGTGTATAGATGATGAACTCCTTGCTCTTATGCTTCAAAGTATAGTCTCCTCAATACTCAGTCACTCTCTCATAGAAGAAGAGAGGGAGGGAGGGTGGGAGGGAGAGAGATAGGGAGGGTGGGAGAGAGGGATGGAGGGACGGAGGGAGAGCTACATAGATAGAGATAGAGGTAGAGGGAGGGAGAGGGGGGAGGGAGGGAGGGATGTGGAGATGGAGAGAGGGAGAGGGACAGAGACATAGAGAGAGATGCAGTGAGAGGGGGGAGGGGAAGGGATGTGGATATGGAGAGAGAGAGGCGGAGAGGGAGAGGGAGAGGGAGAGGGGAATAGGGAGAGAGGGAGATGGACATGGGGAGAGGGAGAGAGAGAGGGAGATGGACGGGGCGGAGGGCTCCACCCATGAATGGTCCATGGAGAAGCAACCTTGTCTATTTCATCATGGGTTACGTCCACGAATGACCAGTCTAACTCGAGGTAGATCTTTAGGAAGTAGGTCATCTCCTTGCCATTATAAACTTTTTGTTGTAAATCAACAAGATTTGGAGGATCCAAAGCGACACCTAACCATCTAGGAGACACTACTCTCCGAAAGATAAACGAAAATGAACTCCTTGCTCTTATGCTTCAAAAGATAGTCTCCTCAATACTCAGTGACTCTCTCATAGAGAGAGATAGGGAGGGATATAGGGGGGAGAGGGAGGGAGAGTGGAAGAGAGAGGGAGAGGGAGAAGGAGAGTGTCACGGAGACAAGGAGGAATGAGAGGGAGAGGAAGGAGAGAGAGAGGGAGAGAGATGGAGAGGGAGAGAGAGAGTTGGAGACAGGGAGATGGATATGCACAGGGAGGGAGATGGATATGGAGATGGATATGGAGAGGGAGAGAGGGAGAGGGAGAGAGGGAGCGGGAGGGAGGGCTCCACCCACGAAGGGTCCATGAAGAAGCAACCTTGTTAATTCAATCATGGCTTACGTCCACGAATGACTAGCCTCAGTCGAGGTAGATCTTTAGGATGTAGGTGATCTCCTTGCCCGTACAAACTTCTTTGTTTAACTCCACAAGATTTGGAGGATCCCAAGTGACACCTAACAAATCTAGGAGACACCACTATCCCAAATGTAATAGTTGTTGTATAGATGATAAACTCCTTGCTCTTATGCTTCAGAAGATAGTCTCCTCAATATTAAGTGACTCTCTCATAAAGGGAGAGAGGGAGGGATGTAGGGAGGGATGGAGAGATGGAGAGAGAGAGGGAGAGAGGGAGAGAGGGAGAGAGAGAGGGAGAGAGATAGAGAAAGGGGGGAGGTGGATATGGAGAGAAGGAGAGCTAGAGGGAGGGAGAGAGAGGGAGGGAGGGAGAGATATGGAGGGAGGGAGGGAGAGGGAGAGAGAGGCAGAGAGCGGGGGGAGAGGGGGTAGGTTGAGAGAGGGAGATGGAGATGGGCAGAGGGAGATGGAGACGGAGGGAGGGTTCCATGCATTAATGGTCCGTGAAGAAGCAACCTTGTCTATTCCATCATGGCTTATGTCCACGAATGACTAGCCTGACTCACGGTAGATATTTAGAAAGTAGGTGATCTCCTTGCCCTTACAAACTTCTTGGTTTAACTCCACAAGATTTTGAGGATCCGAAGTGAAACTTAACCATTCTAGGAGACACCACTCTCCAAAAGGTAATACATGGTGTATAGATGATCAACTCCTTGCTTTTCTGCTTAAAAAAGAGCCTCCTCAATACTCAGTCACTCTCTCATAGAGGGAGCGAGGGAGATAGTAGAGAGAGAGATGGGGATGGAGAGAGGGAGAGGTAGAGGGAGGGAGTGAGGGAGTGCTCCACCCATGAAGGGTCCATGAAGAAGCAACCTTGTCTATTCCATCATGGCTTACTTCCCCAAATAACTAGCCTAACTCAAGGTAGATCTTTAGGAAGTAGGTGATCTCCTTGCCCTTACAAACTTCCTTGTGTAAGTCCACAAGATTTGGAGGATACCAAGCGACACCTAACCAATCTAGGGGACACCATTCTCCAATAGGTAATAGAAGATGAACTCCTTGCTCTTATGCTTCAAAAGATAGTCTCCTCAATACTAAGTTACTATCTCATAGAGGGAGAGAGGGATGCAGTGAGGTAGGGAGAGAGGGAGGGAGACAGGGAGAGAGGGAGGGAGAGAGACAAAGGCAGAGAGAGACAGACAGAGAGAGGGGGCAGAGGGAGAGGGAGGGTTCCACCCATGAAAGGTCCATGAAGAAGTAACTTTGTCTATTCCATCATGCCTTACATCCACGAATGACTAGTCTAACTCGTGGTAGATCTTTAGTAAGTAAGTGACCTCCTTGCTCTTACAAACTTCTTGGTTTAACTCCACAAGATTTGTAGGATCCCAAGCGACACCTAACCAATCTTGGAGACACCACTCTCCAAAATGTAATAGATGGTATATAGATAATGAATTCCTTGCTCTTATGCTTCAAACAATAGTCTCCTCAATACTAAGTCACTGTCTCATAGAGGGAGGGAGGGAGAGATGTAGGAAGAGAGGGAGGGGGAGAGGGAGGGAGAGAGGGGGGTTTGGAGAGAGGGAGATAGAGAGAGGTATATACATTGAGAGAGGGCGAGAGAGAGGAGGGAGAGGGAGGGAGAGGGAGGGAGGGAGGTAGAGATGGAGAGAGGGAGAGAGAGAGGGAGGGAGGGAGAGGGAGGGAGAGAGAGGGGAGGGGAGAGGGAGAGAGCAAGGGGAGAGAGGGAGAGAGAGTGTGTGTGTGAGAGGGAGAGGGAGAGATGAAGAGAGGGTGTGACAGCCCGATGCCGACGTTCCAGAAGCTTCCCCTTTTCTTTCCGTTTTCGTCGTGTGGGTATTTTCAGTTGTTGCATCATCATCACATTATGCGCATCATCTGCATTGCATCGGCATCTCCGTTGCCGCCGGTTTTCAAAACTTGCATTCGTTAGTAGTTGCCGGTTCTCGTCGTCGTCCGTTCTGAGTCCGACCGCACTCGCACGCGCCCGCGACACCGTCGAAACCCTGTTTTTAAAGTGCGTTTAAAACTTTCTCTGGTCGGGTTGGGATTTGACGTGCGGTCTTATTTTAATATAGTTGGGCCGCCTGTCGAATTTCGTCGCGATCGGAGACCGTCTGGTACCCGAACGGTCGACCGTAGCGGCACCGTCTTCGGTTATTCGTCGGACGTTTGTCGGTGTTTTAAAATTGGTTGCCGCGCCGCCCGTTCCCCTCTCGTCTCCGGATGTCTACACAACACGTCCACTTAGCACGCCCCGGGTTCGGAATTGTTTAATTCCGACCGCGCGGTTGAAACCGGGGCGAAAAACTGCTAAACCTAGCCCCCCATTTGTTATAAATAGACCCCCTCCTAAATGTTAGGCAGCTAACCCTAGCCACCTCGGGATCCGCGCCCTATCCTGAAACCCTAGCGCGGCCAAACCGCTCCTCTCTCCTCCCCCGCGCCGCCGGCCCGCCAGGCCCAGATCGGGCCCGGCCGAGCCCGTTCGGCGCGCCGCCGCCAACCGCCGCCTCCTGTGCACCCGTGCGCCCCGCGCCCCCTGCCCGCAGCCGAGCGCCGCCTCCCGCGTCAACTGTCGGCCGCCGCCATGACCCAACCCCGGCCGCTGCTCGCCGGAGAGCCGCCTCCTCGAGCTGCCTGGCCGGAGCCCTCGTCGGGAAGCCGCGCAGCAGATCCCGCAGCAGCCTCCTCGCCTGCTAGCCGTGTTGCCGCGGTCTCGACGCCGGCCGCCCGGAGCTCCCTCGCCGGATCCCGTCCCGGCGGCCTACCCGACGGTCCCGGCCTCCCCGCCGGCTCCCCGTGGATGCCTTCCGCCGCCAGCGCTCCCTTCCTCCCGCGCCAGATCCGTTCGGGAGCTGGGGCTGGCTCGCCCCGTTGACCCGCGCGTGGGCCCCGCCGGCCCAGCTCCCCTCAGGCGCCCCGGCCTGCCCCAAGCTTCGCCCGGCCCAGCGCCTCTCCAGGGGCGCCCCAGATCTGAGCCGGCCCACCTCCTCGCCCTCGGCCCAACAGGAGCAGCAGCTCCAACCTCCAGCGCCCGCGAGTGGGCCCCGCGGCCGGCCCAACTCGCCAGTCCCGTCGGCCCAAGTGGCCACGCTGGTGAGACCACTCCCTATCTCTATCCTCCACCATGGCGTCATATAGCTAATAGGCGCATGCCCCTCTGTTTAGGCTTGTTAATAAAGTCGGCCCAATAGTATTTTGGGTTTTATTACGAATTTAGTTTTTTTTTCAGGATATAGACGTATTTAAAAACGCGTGTATCTTTTCAACCGTTAGTCGGTTCGCAACGTTTTATATATGTAAAACGTGTAGTTTCTCGCGTAGAACCCGATTATAAGACTTGCATTTTTATTCGACGTCGTTTGGCGTGCCGTATGCATAGATTAACTTGCTGTCCCAATTTGGTAGTGTCCGGTATTTATTTTTCGCGCGTGCTCGGATAGCCCGGATGCCGTGGAATAAATGTCCATGTTTTAGGGACTATTTATCCGCGTATTTTAGATTGGTCTTTGATATTTTTGCGGGTAGGGATTTGCCGTTAGTTTATTTTCCCGTATATAGGTTTTATCTCGCACTAATGTGTAGCTTTATTTTGTGTTGCAAACCCCACGTATTTTATATGTTTCCGGGGTAGAAAAATCCCATGGATTTTTCTGTGCAATTAGTTTTAGCTTTCGAGTAAGTTAGTTCCCGAGATATTTTGCTAAGTTGTCCTTTGGTTTAATTCGTAGGATTTATTTCGTGCCTCGTTTGAATTAGTTGTCAACTAGTGATTTGATCTTGGATGTTTTGTTTAGCCGCTGGTATTTTTGGTTGCAATAGAAATGCATGTTTAGGTGTGTTTCGATAGCCCTCAAGTTGCTAGAAATAGTGCTGTTTTAGACGTGCTGAAATATTTCTAAGTCTGGAATCTGTTATATTTTGTTGCTGTCTTGTCTTGCTTTCATATTCAGATCTGTAGCTCTTTTGAGGTTGGTCCAATGGAGTTAGTTGTACCCCTTGTGTTTCTCTAGCATGCTGTTAAGTTTCATGCCATTTGGAGCCCTGTAGCTATAGGTTTTGCTGCTGTCAATATTGCTTCAGATCGAAAACTGCACTTTGAGGAGGTGTTATTTTCACTAAGTCTGAAATAGTGTGTGAGATGCGATTTTGTGACTTCTTTTCCTAGTGCTCCTTGCTGCCATGCTAGTTGTTGATAGTTGTTCGTAGAAGTGCTTCTTGTCCTCTTCCGTGCCATGCCTTGCTTGGGCATATCGGAGTTGTGTAGCCAAAGTTGTGGGGCGTAGAAATTGCTACGTGGCTGATTTTGGCAGATTGTAGTCATTTCTTGTTTTGCTCGTAGTTTTCGAACCGTAGCTCCGTTTTGATCGTGTCCTACATGGAACTTGCTTAGAATCTCGTGTAGTTTCATTTTCTCTTGCTGTTTGTATGTGTTTAAGTGCTCGTAACCGCCGTTGCACACATTTTTGCATTCATGCCATCATATCTTGCGATGCTTGTAACTTTTGATCCGTAGCTCCGTTGGAGATGTTCTTTATGTGTAGATTGCTTGCCATGACGCGTAGAATCACGTGAACCTATTTGTTTTGCTGTTTAACAACTAATTAAATGTGTTAATTCAGATCTGGACAGAATGGTAAATTAACATGTGAGGTCATTTCGGAGATGCTATATGTCATTTCCGACCTCATTTAAAATGCCTAGATAGGTAGTTTAATTTCCGCTTCACCTCTTGCATGTTTGACAACATTAATATTGCCGTGTAGATAACCGGGAGTGAACTAAATAATTAACGTGGAGTTCCGTCAATATGCAACTCGTGCATATTGAACTTCACTTAATGTGTAGTGTTTGATTGTGTGATTTGTCATGCCGTGACTTGCATGTTTTCAGCTGCTCATGCATCATTTGCGTTGTGCATCGTGTGGTGAATTTCGTGTGTTGATGCTTGTTTCCGGTTTCCCCGTCTCCATAGAGTTCCGCAAGCGTGTCGGATTGTGAGGACCCATTCGACTACGTTGGTTCGTCTGCTTCACGGAGTCATTCTTCTTTCAAGCGGGATCTCAGGCAAGATGATCATTTCCCCAGATACCATTACTATCATTGCCATGCTAGTTTACCGTTTCTATCGATTATGTCTCGTTGCCTACCACATGTTAAATATCAGCCTCTCAACAATGTCATGAATACCTTCAACCTGTTCGACCTAGCAAACCACTGATTGGCTATGTTACTGCTTGCCTAACCCTGTGTAGCATTGCTAGTTGCAGGTGCAGATGCTTCCATGCGAAAGCATGGGTTCCGTGTTATATCACCATATTTAAATGCTATTTAATTTAATGCACCTATATACCTGGTAAAAGGTGGAAGGCTCGGCCTTTTCTAGCCTGGTGTTTTGTTCCACCTTTGCCCCCCTTAGTTTCCGTCTACCGGTGTTATGTTCCATAAATGAGCGCTCCTAACACGATCGAGGTTGTTATGGGGACACCCTTGATAATTCGTTTTAGATTAAAGCTGATCTGGCAAGGCCCAACTTTGGTACTACATTTGCCTAAACACCTAATAAAATTGCATAGGGACTTTACGGACCCCGAGGATAATTTAATCAACCCCCCGAGCCAGTGCTCCTCATGAGTGTTGGTCCCACCTGAGCGATGTCCGGCGCCCCTCTGGTCACCCGGAGCTTTAGTGATCCCGACGTCTAGCTCATCCGCCGTGTCCTGAGAACGAGGTACGCGACTCCTATCGGGATCGTCGACACGTCGGGCGGCCTTGGTGGATTAGTTTTACCTTTGACGAGATATCTTGTGCATCGGGATTCCGGTGATGCTTTGGGTAATCTCAGAGTTGAGGTTTTCCATTAGGGAATCCGACGAGATCGCGAGCTTCGTGATTGAGGATTTCTATGCGGCTTGTGGTAATTTGTGATGGACTAGTTGGAGCACCCCCTGCAGGGTTAAATCTTTCGGAAAGTCGTGCCCATGGTTATGTGGCAACATGGATACTTTGTTTAACACTGGTTCTAGATAACTTGAAGTTAACTTAATTAAAACATGCCAACTGTGTGCGTAACCGTGACTGTCTCGTTCGTGAGTTCCTTCTCCGATCGAGGACACGGTGGGGTTATGTCTGGCGTAGGTAGGTGTTCAGGATCATTCATTTGATCATCAGTAGTTCACGTCCGTTATGCATAGATCTTCCCCCTCTGATTTCTGGTACTCGTAAGTTAGCCACATATATATGCTTAGCCGCTGCTGCAACCTCACCACTTACCCATGCCTCACCCATTAAGCTTTGCTAGTCTTGATACCTTTGGAAATGAGATTGTTAGGTCCCCTGTGGCTCAGAGATTACTACACCACCAGTTGCAGGTACAGGTAAAGGTTATTTGACGCGAGCGCGTTGATTGTTCATTTGGAGTTGCCTCTTCTTCTTCTTCTTCATCGATCTAGGATGGGTTCCAGGCCGGCAGCCTGGGATAGCAAGGATGGACGTCGTTCTTCTTTTGTCGTTTGTTTTCGTCCGTAGTCGGACCCTGCTCTTACTCTTGCTGATTATGTAATGTACTGATGTGACTCTGATGTAGTTTGTGGCGAGTGTAAGCCAATTCTATATATCTCTTCTTTTCAGTACATGTACTTGTAATGATATCCATTCTTGCGACACGACGAGATGCGCTTCTATCCCTGACGAGGCCCTCGTGCCAAATTGAGGATAGGGTCGCATCTTGGGCGTGACAGAGGGATAGTGAGAGGGAGGGAGGGAGGGCTCCACCCACCAAGCGTCCATGAATAAGCAACCTTGTTTATTTCATCATGGCTTGCGTACACAAAAGACTAGCCTGACTCGAGTTTGATCTTTAGGAAGTAGGTGATCTCCTTGCCCTTACAAATTTCTTGGTTTCACTTCACAATATTTGGAGGATCCCAAACAACACCTAACCAATCTAGTAGACACCACTCTCCAAAAGGTAACAGATGGTTTATAGATGATGAACTCCCTGCTCTTATGGTTAAAAATGTAGTCTCATCAATACTTAGTCACTCGCTCACAGTGGGGGTAGGGATGTTGGGAGGGAGATAGAGAGGGAGAGACGAAGGGAGAGAAGGAGAGGGAGAGACGGAGGGAGAGATAGGGAGGGAGAGGGAGGGAGAGGGGGGGGGAGAGAGCAGACGGGGAGGATAGGGGGCGAGGGAGAGAGAGGGAGATAGAGATGGGGAGTGGGAGATGGAGAGGGAGGCAGGGTTGCACCCATATATGGTCCACCAAGAAGCAACCTTGTTTAGTCCATCATGGCTTACGTCCACGAATGACTAACCTCACTCGCGGTAGATCTTTAGAAAGTAGGTGATCTCCTTGCCCTTACAAACTTCTTGGTATAACTCCACAAGATTTTGAGGATCCCAAGCGACACCTAACCAATCTAGGAGACACCACTCTCCAAAAGGTAATAGAATGTGTATAGATGATGAACTCCTTGTTCTTATGCTTCAAAAGATAGTCTCCTCAATACTCAAACACTCTCTCGAAGAAGGAAGGAGGGAGGGAGAGAGGGAGAGAGAGGAGAGAGGGAGAGAGAGAGATGGAGGCGGAGAGAGGGAGAGGGAGAGGGAGGGAGTGACTGATGGCTCCACCCAAGAAGGGTCCATGAACAAGCAACCTTGTCTATTCCATCATGGCTTACGTCCACATATGACTAGCCTAACTCGAGGTTGATCTTTAGGAAGTAGGTGATCTCCTTGCCCATACAAACTTCTTGGTGTAACTCCAAAGCTTTGGAGGATCCCAAGGGACACCTAACAAATCACCACTCTCCAAACGGTAATAGAAGATGAACTCCTTGCTCTTATGCTTCAAAAGATAATCACCTCAATACTCAATGACTCTCTCATAGAGGGAGAGAGGGAGGGAGAGAGGGAGAGAGATCGAGAGGGAGAGAGATCGAGAGAGAGAGACAGATAGAGAGAGAGAGAGAGGAGAGGGGAGAGGGAGAGAGAGGGAGATGGAGATGGGGAGAGGGAGATGGAGAGGGAGGGAGGGCTCCACCCATGAATGTTCCATAAAGAAGCAACCTTGTTTATTCCATCATGGCTTACGTCCACGAATGACTAGCCTCACTCACGGTAGATCTTTTGAAAGTAGGTGATCTCCTTGGCCTTACAAACTTCTTGATTTAACTCCACAAGATTTTGAGGATCCCAAACGACACCTAACCAATCTAGGAGACACCACTCTCTAAACGGTAATAGATGGTGTATAGATGATGAACTCCTTGCTCTTATGCTTCAAAACATAGTCTCCTCAATACTCAGTCACTCTCTCATAGAGGGAGGGAGGGAGGAGAGAGGAAGACATGGAGAGAGAGAGGAGAGAGAGATGGAGACGGGGAGAGGGAGGGAGTGACGGAGGGCTTCACCGATGAAGGGTCCATGAAGAAGCAACCTTGTTTATTCCATCATGGCTTACATCCACGAATAACTAGCATAACTCGAGGTAGATATTTAGGAAGTAGGTGATCTCCTTGCCCATACAAACTTCTTGGTGTAACTCCACAAGATTTGGAGGATCCAAAGGGACACCTAACCAATCTAGGAGACACCATTCTCCAAAAGGTAATAGAAGATGAACTCCTTGCTCTTATGCTTCAAAAGATAGTCTCCTCAATACTTAGTGATTCTCTCATAAAGGGAGAGAGGGAGGGATAGAGGGAGGGAGAGAGGGATAGAGAGAGGGAGCGATAGGGAGAGGGAGGGTGTGAGGGAGAGAGAGAGGGAGGGAGTGAGGGAGGGAGGGAGAGGGGGGGTAGGGAGCGAGGGAGAGAGAGTTTGAGAGGGATAGATGGAGATATGGAGGGAGGGAGGGCTCCACCCACGAAGGGTCCATGAAGAAGCAACCTTGTTTATTTCATCATGGCTTACGTGCACGAATGACTAGCCTGACTCGAGTTTGATATTTAGGAAGTAGGTGATCTCCTTGCCCTTACTCTTTGTTTAACTCCACAAGACTTGGAGGATCCCAAGCGACACCTAACCAATCTAGGAGACACCACTCTCAAAAAGGTAATAGATGGTGTATAGATGATGAACTCCTTGCTCTTATGCTTCAAAAGATAGTCTCATCAATACTTAGTCACTCTGTCATGGAGGTGGGAGGGAGGGATGGAGAGAGGGAGGGAGAGATGCAGGGAGAGAAGGAGAGGGAGAGAGGGAGGGAGGGATAGATAGGGAGGGAGAGAGAGGGAGAGAGAGGAGAGGGGGAGAGGGAGAGAGATAGAGAGAGAGGGAGAGAGGGAGAGGGAGAGAGGGAGAGAGATAGAGGGAGAGGGAGAGAGAGGGGGGGAGAGGGATATGGAGAGGTAGGGAGGGCTCCACCCATGAATGGTCCATGAAGAAGCAACCTTGTTTATTCCATCATGGCTTACGTCCACGAATGACTAGCTTGACTCGCGGTAGATCTTTAGAAAGTAGGTGATCTCCTTGCCCTTGCAAACTTCTTTGTTTAACTCCACAAGATTTTGAGGATCCCAAGCGACACCTAACGAATCTACGAGACACCACCATGCAAAATGTAATAGATTGTGTATAGATGATGAACTCCTTGCTCTTATGCTTCAAAAGATAGTCTCCTCAATACTCAGTCACTCTCTCATAGAGGGAAGCAGGGAGGGAGGGAGAGAGAGAGGGGAAATAGAGATGTAAATGGAATGTGGGAGAGGGAGAGGAAGGTAGTTAGGGAGGGATCCACCCATGAAGGGTCCATAAATAAGCAACATTGTCTATTCCATCATGGCTTACGTTCACGAATTACTAGCCTAACTCGAGACAGACCCTTAGGAAGTAGGTGATTTCCTTGCCCATAAAAACTTCTTGGTGTAACTCCACAAGATTTGGAGGATCCCAAGGGACATCTAACCGATCTAGGAGACACCACTCTCCAAAAGGTAATAGAAGATGAACTCCTTGCTCTTATGCTTCAAAAGATAGTCTCCTCAATACTCAGTGATTCTCTCATAGAGGGAGAGAGGGAGGGATAGAGGGAGAGAGGGAGAGAGAGGGGAGAGGGGGGAGAGGGAGAGAGAGGGAGATGGATATGGCAACAGGGAGATGGAGAGGGAGGGAGGGCTCTATCCATGAATTGTCCATAAAGAAGCAACCTTGTTTATTCCATCATGTCTTATGTCCACGAATGACTAGCGTGACTCGCGGTAGATCTTTTGAAAGTAGGTGATCTACTTTCCCTCGCAAACTTCTTGGTTTAATTCCACAAGATTTTGAGGTTCCCAACCGACACCTAACCAATATAGGTGACACCACTCTCCAAACGGTAATAGATGGTGTATAGATGATGAACTCCTTGCTCTTATGCTTCAAAAGATAGTATCCTCAAAACTCAGTCACTCTATCATAGAGGGAGGGAGGGAGCGAGGGAGAGAGGGATGGAGAGAGCTAGAGGGAGGGAGATGGAGATGGATATGGAGATGAAGATAGAGATGGAGGGAGAGGGATGGAGAGAGAGAGGGAGAGATCTAGAGGGAGGGAGATGGAGATGGATATGGAGAGATGGCGAGGGAGAGAGGGAGGGAGGGAGGTGGAGGGCTCCACCCATTAAGGGTCCATAAAGAAGCAACCTTGTTTATTCAATCATGGCTTACGTCCACGAATGACTACCCTGACTCGAGATAGATCATTAGGAAGTAGGTGATCTCCTTGCCCGCACAAACTTCTTAGTTTAACTCCACAAGATTTGTAGGATCCCAAGCGACACCTAACAAATCTAGGAGACACCAATATCCATAAGTTAATAGATGTTGTATAGATGATGAACTCCTTGCTCTTATGCTTCAAAAGATAGTCTCCTCGATACTAATTGACCCTCTCATAGAGGGAGAGAGGGAGGGAGGAAGGTAGGGAGGGATGGAGGGAGGGATGGAGAGAGGGAGAGAGTGAGATGGAGGGAGTGAGGGGGGGATCCACCCATGAAGGGTGTAACGACTAAGATGCGGTACTTTCCTTATTTGGGGCGAGGCCTCAAAAGGGGAAAGAGTCTCATCTAAACGTTTCGCAAGCAGGATAAACATTTCATTACATAATAGATGGAAGAGTAATAAGATTTGGTTTACCCTCGCCACAAGCTAAATTATAGAGTCACACAATCATACATTATTCAAATGGAAAGTAGGGTGTGACTACGGACAAGATAAACGACAAAAGATAATGCTATCCCGCCTTGCTAGGCCCACGATCACGACCAAGTGCCTCTAATCCTTGGGATACGTCACGTACACCCTGCCACTATCTTCGTCGAACTCCCACGTCAGCTAGGTATCCTCGGGAGCATCTGCATCTCGGGCACCTGCACCTGTGGGTGGTTGTACTAATCTATGAGCCACGAGGACTCAGCAATCTCATGACCTTGGTATCGAGTCTAACTAAGTTAATAGGTGAGGATGTGGTATGTGTTTGAGTTTGCAGCAACCTAAGCATTTATGGTGGCTAAGTTACGAAGCACAGAATAAGTTATGGTGGTCTATGTAAGACGTCCGTTAACTAAGAGTAATCACTAACTGATCCTGAACACCTACTTACGTCATTCATAACACCACCGTGTTCTCGTTCAGAGCAGGAACTCTGAAGGAAACAGTCACGGTTACGCACATAGATTACAGGTTTTAAATTAAGTTACTTTAAGTTATCTAGAACCAGATATTAACAAAAAAATCCATGGTTGCCACATAACTGTGGGCACGGCTTTCTGAAAGAATTAACCCGGCACGGGTGCTGCAACTAATCCATCACAAATTACCACATGCCACATAGAAATCCTCAATCACGAAACTCGCTATCTCGTAAGATTCCTTAGAGGAAAACCTCAACTCTGAGGGGACCCAAAGTCTCAATGGAATCCCAATGCGCAAGATATATCGCTAAGGTAAGACTAGTCCACCAAGACCTCCCGACGTGTCGACGAACCCGATAGGAGCGTATCTCGTTCGCAGGACACGACGGATGGGAAAGCCTACGGGGAAAACCAGTCCTCCAGTTTCCTCGCGGTGGCCCCGCAGTCTACCCGTTTTGGACCAACGCTCATGAGGAGCACTCGCCCGGGGGGGGTGATTAAATTCCTCGGGGTAGCTATTCCCTATGCCCTTTATTATTAAGTGGTTAGCAAATTAAGACCAAAGTTGGTTCTTGCCAGATAAGCCTTAACACTAAACGATTTACTAAGGGGTCCCCATAACAACCCCGAACGTGTTAGGAGCGCTCAGTTATGGAATAAAACACAGGTAGCTGAATCTAAGGCGGCAACAGCGGAACAAATTACCCAGCAAAAGGCTAGGCTTTCCTCTATTTAGGAAGTAAATAGGTGCATTAATTCAATAGTATTTAAATAGGATGATATCAATTGCCCATGTTATCACATGGACCAGCTTGCACCTGCAACTAGCAACGCTAATCATAAAGGTTGAGCAAGCCTAACTTAGCCAAACAATATTTGCTAGGAGGGGAGGTGTTTGAGGTTTCATGGCAATGTTTGATGGCCTCTATATCATGTGGTAGGCAGCGGAGATATATTGATGGAAACGAATCAACTAAGCATAACAAAGCTAGAAATGATGTAAAGGTCAAGATTATCTTGCGTGTGATATCTTCAGAGTGGAACTGTTCGTGATCTTCCTGCACGAACTCACCGGACTCCTCGAACTCGTTTCCAGACCCAGTAGCTACCCAAAAGAAACAATCATCCAATAAACACCAGCAAGAGATTATGCAACAATCAAAATGATGCATGCATGCACAAACTCTAAATATGCGCAGAAACAATCCTACTCCACACCACATCCCAACTCATCACAAAATGACATTTTTGCAGAACTGTTGAAATATAGAATTCAGTGCCACCATTGGATTACTAAGGACTTTGTACCGCAAATCCATATATCACATTGCTACATATGCATGCAGAAAAACACCACAACACGGAAAAGAAAAACTACACAGGATCAAATCTATTCATGTCAAGAACAAAGGATGCCCTAGAACCTGCCAGATTTGGTATAAACCAGATTAGGCAATTCCATTTCTAGACAATTCCAAAAATGGAATTATGACATCAACAGAAAAAATGAAAAAATATACTATAACCTAATCAGACAAGGGGGCCACTTCAGAGTGGAACTGTTCGTGATCTTCCTGCACGAACTCACCTGACTCCTTGAACTCGTTTCCAGACCCAGTAGCTACCCAAAAGAAACAATCATCCAATAAACACCAGCAAGAGATTATGCAACAATCAAAATGATGCATGCATGCACAAACTGTAAATATGCGCAGAAACAATCCTACTCCACACCACATCCCAACTCATCACAAAATGACACTTTTGCAGAACTGCTGAAATATAGAATTCAGTGCCACCATTGGATTACTAAGGACATTGTACCCCAAATCCATATATCACATTGCTACATATGCATGCAGAAAAACACCACAACACGGAAAAGAAAATCTACACAGGATCAAATCTATTCATGTCAAGAACAAGGGATGCCCTAGAACCTGCCAGATTTGGTATAAACCAGATTAGGCAATTCCATTTTTGGACAATTTCAAAAATGGAATTATCACATCAACAGAAAAAATGAAAAAATATACTATAACCTAATCGGACAGGGGGGCCACTTGTCATAGGTACCAGGGCCCCTAGTACATGACATGTGGGCCATTGTCAGTGGCACACACAACAATCAACACGAAATAAAAAGGGGTATGCATGCAGAAAAACACCACAACACGGAAAAGAAAAACTACACAGGATCAAATCTATTCATGTCAAGAACAAGGGATGCCCTAGAACCTGCCAGATTTGGTATAAACCAGATTAGGCAATTCCATTTCTGGACAATTCCAAAAATGGAATTATCACATCAACAGAAAAAATGAAAAAATATACTATGACCTAATCAGACAGGGGCCCACTTGTCATAGGTACCAGGGCCCCTAGTACATGACATGTGGGCCGTTGTCAGTGGCACACACAACAATCAACACGAAATAAAAAGGGGCATGCATGCAGAAAAACACCACAACACGGAAAAGAAAAACTACACAGGATCAAATCTATTCATGTCAAGAACAAGGGATGCCCTAGAACCTGCCAGATTTGGTATAAACCAGATTAGGCAATTCCATTTCTGGACAATTTCAAAAATGGAATTATCACATCAACAGAAAAAATAAAAAAATATACTATGACCTAATCAGACAGGGAGGCCACTTGTCATAGGTACCAGGGCTCCTAGTACATGACATGTGAGCCGTTGTCAGTGGCACACACAACAATCAACACGAAATAAAAAGGGTTTGTCATAGGTACCAGGGCCCCTAGTACATGTCATGGATCATGTGGGCCGTTGTCAGTGGCACACACAACAATCAACACGAAATAAATAGGGTGTCTGGCAGGGGTCGTACCCACCACCTCACCCACACACACACACAAAACACACACTACCAATCGACTACCGCAGGCTAGTTGCACAATAGAGGGGGGTAACGCGGATATGCATACACTGCAACTACCAACATAGGTAAATAATACCTAATAAAAAGGGTTTGTCATAGGTACCAGGGCCCCTAGTACATGACATGGATCATGTGGGCCGTTGTCAGTGGCACACACAACAATCAACACGAAATAAATAGGGTGTCTGGCAGGGGTCGTACCCACCACCTCACCCACACACACACACAAAACACACACTACCAATCGACTACCGCAGGCTAGTTGCACAATAGAGGGGGGTAACGCGGATATGCATACACTGCAACTACCAACATAGGTAAATAATACCTAATAAAAAAGGGGGGCGCCAGGGGACTCGAACACACGATCAAAATGGGCAGTCGTGGCTCTGTTGACACTACGATAGCGAGGTGTTGATGAACTAGCTGAGCCGCACCGTCCCATGAACCTGTCCTGCTCTCTAAACTACTACGCGAAAACTACCGAAACCAAAAAGGGCTGTTGGTATTGAACCCACTATCTCAGGGTCACACGCGCAACCTGCTGCCAGTCGCGCTACGATGCTGCTACTGGCAGAGGAGGGGCTTAGCTCCTTATGATCTATCTCAGGGCGGTGCCCTTCTTCCACCTCCAGATAGAGGAGGGAAAGTTGTCGGCGGCGAGTGGAGCGACGAAGGCGGCGGCTGCTGACTACCGGCGGGGCTGCAAGAACCCTAGGGGGTTCCGTTCCCGGGGCTTATACGCACAAAGGAGGCGTGGGAGCTCGAGCTCTCGTGCTCTGCTACTACTGTGTTGCTGCTGCTAACCGATGCACCAAAGGAAAGAAAACGACAACAGCGGTAGGCTACGCGACAGCGACGCGCTATGAGGGGAACTGCTAGAGCTACGGACGTGGCCTTGTCGTGGAGAGGGGGCGATGTCCAAGCACGCACACATGCATGCTGCAGCTGCGGCTACCTCATCCTATCGGTGCATCTCCGGCAGGGATCGAGCTCAGCTAGCAACGATGCGACTAACAGAGAGGGGAGTGGACGAGAGTGGGACTGCGGCTCACCTAGGGGCAGAGAAGACGATCCAGCGTAGGAGAGGAGGGTGGCTGACGAGCCGGAGTGGAAGAAGCTCGCCGGAGGGAGTGGAAGAACTGTCGTCGGGGACGTCGTGGAAGAAGCCCTCAGCGTCCTGTCTTCGCCAAAATGGGTCGCCCCTGGCGTCCGCATTCTCCGGGTCCATCTAGGGAAGAAAGGGGGCGACGATCAACGACGACGTCGAGCTTGCTTCGGTCCGATCATGGCGGTGGCGGCTCTGGGACTCGCCCCGACGGCGCAAAGGGGAGAGGAGGAGGAGAACTGGCGAGGCTAGGGTTAGAGGAGCTGCTGGTGCGGCTAAATAGCCTCGGGGCTCGTGCTGCCGGCCACCCGATCGAGGGAGGGAGGAATCGATGGTGGAGGCGCAGTCGTACAGGATCACGTTGAGAGGTGGAAGAGAAGGACACGTTGTGGACCTGGGCCGAAACTAAATCCACTGGGCCTGGTTCTCCCTCTCTCTCTCTGTCTCTCAGAAAAAGGGTTTTGCAAAAAAAACATAACAGGTTGTTAATAATAAATCACAGGGAAGAAAGGAAAAGTCTTAAATCGAAATAAAAATATTTGTGGTCTTCTAAAATGATGCCACAATTTATAAAAATAAATTAGGCAATTTTGGAAGAGTTCAAATAAAACCCTTTTATTTAAAAGGAATCCCTGTGTTTTAAATAAAACAAAAAGTAAAATAATTTCAAACACAAGTGTGTTGCACCCTAAAATAATAAGAAGGGTTTTTAGGAGGTAAGGAACATTTTATCATACCCAAAACAGAAACTTTAAATCTGCCACAAAATTAAAAGGAAGAGAGGGTTTAAGGTGCTATGGTGCAACAAGGGGTTTTGAGATGAAACTTCTTGCACCCACATCACACAACCATCACATGCCACTCTCACACATGCACTCCACTCAAATACCAAGGTGCAGCAAGCAACACAAGTGTAACGACCAAGATGTGACACTTTCCTCATTTGAGGACGAGGCCTCAAAAAGGGGAAAGGGTCACATCTAAGCATTTCGCAAGTAGGATAACATTGTCATTACATAAATAGAGAGATGAGTATAAGATTCGGCTTACACTCGCCATATGCTAAAGTACAATCCACACAAACATTCTTTATTCATACATAAAGCAGGGTCCGACTACGGACAAGATAAATCGCAAAATCATGCTATCCCATCTTGCTAGTCCCACGATCACGACCATGCGCCTCTAGTCCTCGGGATACGTCACATACAGCCTGCCACTGTCTTCGACGAACTCCCACCTCACAACGCACCACTGCGCTACTGCGCCAGATGTGGTCAGAGAGGGGGTCGAAGACGTGCTGTACTGAAGCCATGTCTCTGCTACACTACACACAACGAAAAAATAAAAAGCGGGCCAGGGGGATTTGAACCCACAACCCCCCCCTGGAGGGGCGCAGCGCTCACACCACTGCGTTAGGAGGAGATGTCTGAACCAGAAGGGGTTTAGCTCCCCTTATGCTAAGGCCTCAGGCTTTCTTCTACCTCAGGGCACGAACTTCAGAGGAGGAGAAGTTGACACCGGCGAGCGAGGAGGCAACGACGGCGGCGAGGAGCTACCGGCGGGGGTGCGGGAACCCTAGGGGAACCCATTCCGGGGCTAATCCGGGGGCTAGAGGGCCGAGGCCCCCGAGCTGCGCTGCCTCTCACATGGCGGGGACTTGCACTGCAAGCGCTCAGGCTGCTGCTGCATGCGCTGATGCTGCCGAACCTGCTGCCACTGCCCAACTGCTCCGCTAATTAAGTGCCGATGCACGGAGGTTGCTACTGTTGCTCGTTGCTACCACTACTGAACCTGCTTCTGCAGCCATGCGACACAGCCACTACCGACGGTGTGCCGGCGCAAGCGGGGCTGTAGAGGGAAGGGGAAGCGGAGGAGACGGTCGAGCTGCTCACCCAAGGGGAAGAGGACGAATGCCGCGAGGAACTAGATCGAGCTCGGCCTACTGCAGGGATTCAGCTCCGCATACTCGCTGGAGACGAGGTCGGGGTCGTCATTGTGATAGCCCTCCGGCCACCCTAGTAGCGGGAATGGAACGAGGGAGGCACCCTCGAGCCCCTGGACATCTTGGATGCCACGGGGAAGGCTGCCGACGACGAGGGGGCGGCTGCAACACGGCGAAGCTCTCTGAAGTCTCTCTCTCTCTCTGAACCTCTCTGCACTACTGAATCTCACCTGAAGCTCATCTTCTAGAGGGGGAAAGAAGGATGGAGAAGAGGATGGCGATGGTGGAGGGAAGAGCTCGCAACTCTAGGCCACACGGGCTCCTAAATAACCTCGGGGTCACGCTTGTAGCCACTGGATCGAGGGGGAAGGGATCGGCGGCTCTGGTCTGGTCGTACTAATGACAACAGCAGGAGGAAGAAGACGGTCGTGTTGCGGGCCTGCTCGCTATGGGAGATGGGCCACTAGAGAGGTAAGTTTGGACCAAGCCCTCACTCTGTGCTTAAAACCAAAAGGGAAAATAAAACAATCCTACTCTTTTTAATAAAACCAACCCCACCAAATAATTCCCACACAAATATAAAGGGGTTTTTAAATTAAAATAAAATACCTTGGCTAAGCAGGAAAATATAACCTATTTAAAGAAATAGGTCTAACTAATTATGGCCAAGGTAAAATGAATACTTTTATTAATCAACCTAAGCTGTTTTGCAAATAAAACAAAAGGGACAACATAAAATAAAAACCAGAGGGCTGCCCCATAAATAATAATATAATTTTTTAAAGAATATGAACATTTTTAATAGGCAAAAACAGAAACTTCTAACCTGCCCTAAGTTATATGAAAAGAGAGAGGGTTTTGGACATGGTGCAACTAAGGTTTTGAAGGGCTCTTGTTGCACCCACACCACACTCCACAAGAAAAATCACAAGACACATGCAATTACATACACCACCAAGGTGACACCACCACACCAAGATCAAACAAGGAAGACAAGAGAATTAAAAGCTATGCATGATGCATGATGCACATGAAATGATAACATCACAAAGTCTCTCATCCATTCACATTGCATCACAAGGTTGCCAAACATGGAGAGGATTTACAAAGGGGGAAGGAAAAGCATTGGGGTTATCACAACTCTCCCACATTACAAGAGGATCTCGACCCGAGATCTATGACTGGAAGAACTCCGGGTACTCGGAACGGAGGTGGTCCTCACACTCCCAAGTGGATTCTTTGTCTCAATGATGTGACCATTGCACTTTGAGGAACTTGATTGACTTATTGCGGGTCTTGCGCTCAGTCTCTTCAAGTATTGTTATCGGATGCTCATGGTAGAATAGGACGGGCTGGAAGTCGATATCCTAGAGATGACATGTGCGCTCGGGAGTCTTGAAGCATCTCCAGAGCTGAGAGACATGAAACACATCATGCACGTTGGAGAAGGTGGTTGGAAGCTCTAACTGATATGCAAGATCACCTGTCTTGCCAACAATTCTGAAAGGACCAACAAAGCGAGGAGCAAGCTTTCTTTTGATGCCGAAGCGCTGAGTGCCCTTCATGGGAGACACTTTCACATACACACAGTCATCGAGTTGAAAAGTCTTGTCATGATGCTTGCTATCGTAGTAACTGTTCTGATGGGACTGAGCTTCTTTGAGATTATCCCGAATGACAGGGCACATTTCTTCTGCTTCACCAATCATGTCATTCCCAAGAATCTGACGCTCACCAGTCTCTCACCAATTGAGCGGGGTACGACACTTCCTGCCATAGAGAATCTTGAATGGGGCCTTGCTTGAGCTTGCTTGAAAGCTGTTGTTGTATGAGAACTCGGAAAATGGTAGGCGATCTTCCCACTTCATGCCAAAAGAAATCACACAAGCTCTAAGCATATCTTCAAGGACCTCATTGACTACCTCAACTTTCCCACTTGTGTGAGGATGGAAAGTTGTACTCAAACGGATCTTAGTACCCATCACAATCTGAAAGGAATCCCAAAACTTGGAAGTAAAGATGCTTCCACGATCTAAAGAAATGAGCATAGGAACACCATGCAACGAGACTATCCTTGACGTATACAACTCTGACAAGTGAGTTGCCGAGATAGACTCTTTGACCGGTAGGAAATGAGCAACTTTGGTCAACTTGTCGATGACGTCGAAGATGGCATCGTTGCCTTTCTTGGACTTCGGAAACCCAGTGACAAAATCCATTTCCACATTATCAAATTTCCACTCGGGTATAGGCATGGGATGCAGAAGACCTGCTGGACTTTGATGCTCTGCCTTCACTCTGCGACACACATCACACTCGTTCACAAACTGAGCAATCTCATGTTTCATGCGAGTCCACTAGAAGGTCTGCTTGAGATCCTGATACATTTTGGACCTTCCTGGATGTACGGAGAGAAGGGAATTTTGGGCTTCATCCATGATAACTTTCCTCAGCTCTCCTTTCGGAACGACAAGGCAGTCCTCGGAGAACAAGGTATCTCTGTCATCAACATGGAAGCACTTATATTTCGGAATGCTCTTTGCCAAGCCAATCTTAACTTTCTTCACCATCACATCAAGAAGTTGAGATTGTCGGACTTGGTAATCCAAGCTAGGAGAAATCTGGAGATTAGCAAGAAATCCCTGAGGTACTATCTGAAGGTTGAGCTTCGTGAAAGATTTACAAAGATCAGGCTGGAGAGGCTTCAGAATGAGACTGTTGAAGTAAGCCTTTCTTCTCAAAGCATCTGCAATGACATTTGCTTTGCCTGGAGTGTAGTCAACGCTCGGATTATAATATTGGATCATTTCCACCCAACGAGTTTGCCAAAGATTGAGACTACGCTGGGTGAAGATGTATTTGAGACTCTCGTGATCGGTGTAGACCTCAACCTGTCTACCCAACAAGAGATGTCTCCAAGTCTGAGAGCATGTACCACTGCCACCAACTCAAGATCATGAGTGGGTTAATTCTTCTCACTTGGCTTCAACTGCCTCAAGGTATAAGCTACCACTTTCTTCTCTTGCATCAGAACTGCACCAAGACCTTCAAGAGAGGCATCACAAAACACTTGGTAAGGCTTGCAATCATCAGGAGGAGTCAAGATAGGAGTAGAAGTGAGCTTCTATTTGAGTGTGTCGAAGGCCAACTCACACTGTGGAGACCAGAAAAACTTCACACTCTTCTGAAGTAGGCTTGACAGCGGCTTAGCAATCTTGGAGAAGTTCTCAACGAACCTTCTGCAATAGCTTGCAAGCCCGAGAAAGCTTTGAAGCTACTTCACAATCTGAGGAGGTTTCCACTCAACACTGGCATGCATCTGTGACGGATCAACTTTAATGCCCTTGACAAAGATAATGTGCCCAAGGTACACAACTTCCTTCAACCAGAACTCACATTTGGAAAACTTGGCATAAAACTTATGCTCTCTTAGCTTATCAAGCACAAGCCGGAGATGTTCTTCATGCTCTTCCTCAGTTACATGAAAAGACCAGAATGTCATCAAGATACAACAAGTCAAATTCATTCTTGAATGGGTAGATGATATAATTCATCATCCTACAGAAGGTCGATGGAGCATTGGCGAGACCAAAAGATATCACGGTGTACTCATTAGAGCCAAAGCATGTCCTGAAAACGGTCTTGGGAATGTATTCTTCACAAAAGCGAATGTGATGATAGCCCATCCAGAGATCAAGCTTAGAGAAAATCTTGGCCCCTTTAAATTGCTCGAACAATTCATTGATGTTGGGAAGTGGATACTTGTTTCTGGTCGTCTTTTTATTCAATGGACGGTAATCGACACAGAGTCGGTCCGTTCCATCCTTCGTCTTGACAAAGAGAACTCCACAACCCCAAGGAGATGAGCTTGGTTTGATCAGACCCAGACGCTCTTGCTCATCAAGCTGCTTCTTCAACTCTTTCAGCTCTTCTGGACCCAGTTTATACGATCGCTTACATACTTGTTTAGTTCCCGGTTCAAGCTCAATTACAAACTCAACTGCCCGGTGCGGAGGCATTCCTGGCAGTTCATCCGGAAAGACATCTTCATACTCACAGAGTACTCGGACTTGAGAAATTGGAGAGATCTCACCCTTCTCATTCAAGGAAAACAGACGAATCGTGTCATCACGCGTAGCGAAGATAATCACGTCCTCCAAATTATGAGTCATCTTGACTTCTTTTGCTTGATAATCAAGAAATGCCTTGTTCATCGCGAGCCAATCCGTCCCAAGGATCAGATAAATATCAGAATTGCCAAGGACAATTGGAGAAGCCGCAAAGGAATAGTCGCCCATCTTGACACAAGCGTTAGGAACAAACACCCGAGAAGTCATTTGCATGCCCGGAGAAATGATTATCCAAGGCTTAGGAGTGCCCTCCGTCACAAGATCATGCTTAGCAACAAAAGGCCTTGAAATGAATGAATGCGATGCACCAAAATCAAATAAAACCTTTGCATGAATATCATTAACTAGGAGATTACCCATGATCACATCTGAGGAGTTTTCTGCTTCTGCTGCATTCACCACATTGACTCTCGCAAACTTGGGATTGAGCTTCACCATTGCATTGCCTCGAGGCTTGACTGGAGGAGGAGGCGGAAGACGCTGCTGAGTGGTGCACTTGTTAGAGTAGTGACCCTTCTTCCCGGACTTGTGACAAGTCACCTCTGACAGTGGGAGGAATTGCACTTGAGGATTCCCTTGCTTCTGCTGCTGAAACCTCTGCTGGAAACCTAGGTTGGGTGGGTGGTAAAACTACGACCACCTGACTGCTTGAACTGTTGAATCTGCCGAGGAAGAGGAGACACCCAATATTTCTGCTGCTTTTGAACCACCTAAGTTGAGGACTAGGAACTGGATTCTCTGAAGCGCTTCCTTGAATTCTCCACTTTGAGCAAAGTCGCTTCAGCCCTGAGAGCCAAGTTGTAGAATTGGTCGAACTCAGGAGGCTCGTGCAAGGCAAGGGCCAACTGCAAGTCTTCCTTCAGACCACCTCTGAATTGATAAATCTTGCTCTTTTGATCTGGGATGTCCTCTTTAGCATACCGACCCAGCTCTTGGAACTCGACATTGTACTTGTACACAGATGATCCTCCTTGCTTCAAGCGTCTGAACTTCTCACGCATCTCTTCCACGAAGCTAGATGGAATATAGCGAGCCCTCAAATCCCTGCAGAAATCATCCCAGCTGATCATTATGTCGCGTCTGGAATCCTTCAACTGTTGCCACCATTCTGCTGCCTGATCCTTGAGCTAAAAAGTTGCAAACTTGACAAAGTCCTCTGGTCGCACATTATTGCACTTGAAGTGCTTGTTCATGTCACGAATCCAGTCATCAGCATCAAATGGCTGGTCACAGGAAGTGAAGGACATCGGCTGGTTCGCCACGAATTGATTCAGAGTTGCAAACTAATGTCCACCATAGTTGAATTTGCCCTGCTGCTGATTGTTCCTCTCTTGCAACAACTGAAGTAACATCTAAGTGTTTGCATTGGTTGTAGCCATCACCGCTTGCCATGCCTCTCGAGGAGGGGGTGGTGGAGGATCAGCACTCTCACGACCCCGGATTCTGACGAGTTGGTGGAGCCATCCCGGAGACGGACAACATGTTAGACCAGAGATTAACATTCAAAGATTAAGCTGAATCAATGAGCAGAAATATCTGAACAAGAATACTTAGCAATTGCACTCGAACAATAATTAGTAAGAATGCTTCCTCAAAGTAACTGCCGACAACATATGATTCGAAGCCACTCAAAAACCAAGTATGAGCTAGGATTGCTTGGAACAAATGTATGATAGAGATTCCATCCGATATTTTCGTGGATATGATCGCACGGGCTCGATCCTACAGTAGCCATCATGTACAAGGTAGTGCACACGACATACGAAGCGTCCCCAAGTCATAGCAAGCTACAAGGACTCTTTAGGACACAATGAGAACCGCTATAATATGACCATGAACAAACGAATCCACTAAATGACGAATCCCAGCCTCACATCATGCATCTGCTGGAAGATTGTCCTATAAGTAACTACGTGAGTTCCCACCTAAGAACTCCCGAAATTTCTGGTCATGCAATCTGGTCCATGGATACAAGCATTAATATACCACTCAACTCCTAGCATCTAACCCGTCCAATGTATCACATTCGTCAACACATAAATAGAGATCTCGAAAACTCATCTATCTCAGATCCTCGTAAACACAACGATACTAAGTATGGAGATACATCCAGACCTATCTGCACCAGTACTGGGGAAGCCAGACTCCTCTCGCCACTACTATTATTGAAGAAATTTCGAACATCCTTCGTTCTGAGATACTAAGAAATCTGAATGATAACGATGTGCTCAAGAATTCCCTGGAGCTCAACTCCCTGGAATAAAATCAACACAGCAGAAGGCACCAAGACAGAACTCCGTCACATCGGTATTATATAGATTCCAAAAATATCCGCGTGATCCTAAAAAATTTTTTAGCGAGAAGAGGAGTAGAATTAAAATTTCCTAAGTCATGAACCTCACCAGAGCATAGAAGAGGAGAAAAAAGAAACCTACTCTCCGATAAAACTAATACTGAAAATAGTTTTGCTAGACTCGACTCGGCCAAGTTTGATCACACAAAGGCTCCTATGGTCGTAAGGCTCTGATATCAACTGGTAACGACCAAGATGCGACACTTTCCTCATTTGGGGACGAGGCCACAAAAAGGGGAAAGGGTCGCATCTAAGAATTTCGCAAGTAGGTTAACATTGTCATTACATAAATAGAGAGATGAGTATAAGATTCGTCTTACACTCGCCACATGCTAAATTACAATCCACACAAACATTCATTATTCATAAATAAAGCAGGGTCCGAGAACGGACAAGATAAACGGCAAAATCATGCTATCGCATCTTTCTAATCCCACGATCACGACCATGCGCTTCTAGTCCTCGGGATACGTCACATACAGCCTGCCACTGCCTCCGTCGAACTCCCACCTCAGCTGGTTATCATCGGGAGCTCCTGCATCTGGGGTACATGTACCTATGGGTGTTTGTAGTAAACTGTGAGCCACGAGGACTCAACAATCCATGACCTTGCTCTCGAGTCTAACCAAGTTAAATAGGTGAGGTAGGGTTCAGTATTTGAGTTTGCAGCATCCTGAGCATATATGGTGGCTAACTTATGAAGAATAGAAAAAACATGTGGTGGTCTATGTAAGACAATCTAAGACTAGAATGAACACTAAGTGATCCTGAACGCCTACTTACGTCATTCATAACCCCACCATGTTCTCGATCAGAGAAGGATCTCTGAAAGAAACATTCATGGTTACACACTCAGTTGGCAAGTTTTATTTGAATTACTTTAAGTAATCTAGAACCGGATGTTAACAAAATATCCATGATTGCCACATAACCACGGGCACGGCTTTCCAAAAGATTAAACCGTGCAAGGGTGCTCCAACTAGTCCATCACAAATTACCACAGGTTGTATAGTAATCCTCTACCATGAAATTCATGATCTCGTCGGATTCCTTAGTGGAAAACCTCAACTATGAGAAGCCCCAAAGTCTCACTTGAATCCCAATGCGCAAGATATATCGCTAAGGTAAGACAAGTCCGGCGTGTCGACGAACCCAATAGGAGCCGCGTATCTCGTTCTCAGGACACGACGGATGAGCAGTACGTAAAGTTCCAGATAGAAATCCCCCAAGTTGCCCCGGGTGGCCGCGCAAGTGGCTCTCGTTTGGACCAACACTCATGAGGAGTACTGGCCCGGGGGTTGATTAGATTCCTCGGGGTAGCTATTCCCTATGCTTTTTACTATTAAGTTATTAGCAAATTAACACCAAAGTTGGATCCTACGAGACAAGTCTTAACACTATACGATTTATCGAGGGGATCCCCGTAACAACCCTGAACGTGTTAGGAGCGCTCAGTTATGGAATAAAACATCGATAGGCGAAACTAAGGCGACAACAACGGAACAAATCACCCGGCAAAAGGCTAGCCCTTCCGTTATTTACTAAGTATATAGGTGCATTAATTAAATAGCAGTTAAATATGATGATATCAAATGCCCATGTTATCACATGGACCAGCTGGCACCTGCAACTAGCAACGCTAACAATTAGTGGTTGAGCAAGCCTAACTTAGCCAAACAATATTTGCTAGGAGGCGAGGTGTTTGAGGTTTCATGGCAATGTTTGATGACCTATATATCATGTGGTAGGCGGCGGAGATGTAACGATAGAAACGAATCACTAAGCATAACAAAGCTAGAAATGGTGTCAAGGTCATGATCATCTTGCCTGTGATTTCTTCAGAGTGGAACTGATCCTGATCTTCCTACAGGAACTCACCGGACTCTTCGAACTCATTTCCGGTCCCAGTAGGTACCCAAAAGAAACAAGCAGGAAATAAATACCAGCACGAAGATGATGCGTCAGAAATAATTATGAATGCATACACTTCCTCTAACCATGCACATAAACCACTCTACACAGATAAAACTAGGGCCACCTCACCACAAGGGGACTTTCTACAGAAATGCTCAAAACCATATTCTAGTAACACCATTGGATTACTTGGGATTTTCTACCGCAAATCCATATATCATACTGTCCATGTTGCATTCAGGAGAACACCACAAACAAGACAAGAAATTGCACATAGATTCCAACTCAACTATAAGTTGCCTAAAGTGGAAACTTTCCAAATCTGCCTAACTCTCCATTTGGATTTGGCTAAAGAGGAAAACACACAAAACAACATCAAAACAAAATAAAATGCATGGGGTCCAATGGTATTTGAGCCATGGCCCCTAGTGAGTGTATGCAAGTGGGCCATGCCCACATATACACCCACACACTCACTCACACTCACATGCACACACCCATGTGCACACTTGCACACATGGTGCACACACACCACACACACACCTCACATACAAACACATGTGCATGCGCACATTGCCCACCACACTAGGGCACACACACACTGATTCACACACACATGCACATGCTACCAATACACACACTTACACATACATATATGCACACCCAAAATAAAAGAAAAGAAAGGTGCAGGGGGATTCAAACCCTGCACCTCTGTCCACACGCACACCACACAATGCACCACTGCGCTACTGCGCCAAATCTGGTTAGAGAGGGGGTCGAAGACCTGCTGTATTGAAGCCATGTCTCTGCTACACTACACGCAACAAAAAAATAAAAAGGGGGCCAGGGGGATTCGAACCCACGCCCCCCCTGGTGGGGCGCGGCGCTCATAGCACTTCTCTAGGAGGAGATGTCTGAACCAGAAGGGGCTCAGCTCCCCTTATGCTAAGGCCTCGGGCCTTCTTCTACCTTAGGACACGAACTGCAGAGGAGGAGAAGTTGACACCGGCGAGTGAGGAGGCAACGACGCGTTGAGGCTGCTGTTGCACGCATTGATGTTGCCGAAGTTGTTGCTCGCTGCTACCACTACCGAAGTTGCTTTTGCAGCCATGCGACAGAGCCACTACCGACGATCTGTTCGCGCAAGCAGGTCTGCAGAGGGAAGGGGAAGCGAAGGAGAGGGTCGAGCTACTCACCCAAGGCGTGGAGACGAGGACAAACGACACGAGGAAGCAGATCGAGCTCAGCCTACTGCAGGGCTTCGGCTCCGCGTACTCGCCGGAGACGAGGTCTGAGCCGGTGCTGTGGTGGCCCTCGAGTCACCGTAGCGGCAGAATGGAACGAGGGAGGCACCCTCGAGCCCCTGTACATCTTGGATTCCACAGGGAAGGCTGCCGACGACGAGGGGGACAGCTACAATGCGACGAAGCTCTCTAATCTCTCTCTGAACCTTCTGCACTACTGAATCTCACCTGAAGCTCATCTTTCAGAGGGGGAAAGAAGGAGGGAGAAGAGGATGGCGGCGGTGGAGGGGAGAGCTCGCAACCCTAGGCCACTGGGCTCCTAAATAACCTCGGGGTCGCACTTGTATCCACTGGATCGAGGGGGAGAAGGTATCGACGACTCTGGTGTGGTCATACTGATGACGACAGTCGGAGGAAGAAGACGATCGTGCTGCGGGCCTGCTCGCTGAGGGACATGGGCCACTAGAGAGGTAAGTTTGGCCCAAGCCTCACTCTGTGCTTAAAACCAAATGGGAAAATAAAACAATCCTAGTATATTTAATAAAACCAGCCCCACCAAATAATTCCCACATAAATATAAAATGGTTTTTTAATTAAAATAAAATACCTTGGCTAAGCAGAAAAATATAACTTATTTAAAGAAATAGGTCTAACTAATTATGGCCAAGGTAAAATGAATACTTGCATTAATAAACCTAAGCTGTTTTGCAAATAAAACAAAAAGGAGAACATCAAATAAAAACCAGAGGGCTGCCCCATAAATAATAATAATTTTTTTAAAGAAGATGAACATTTTTAATAGGCCAAAACAGAAATTTCAAACCTGCCCTAAGTTATATGAAAAGAGAGAGGCTTTTGGACATGGTGCAACTAAGGTTTTGAAGGGCTCTTGTTGCACCCACACCACACTCCACAAGAACAATCACAAGACACATGCAATCACATACACCACCAAGGTGACACCACCACACCAAGATCAAACAAGGAAGACAAGAGAATTAAAAGCTACGCATGATGCATGATGCACATGAAATGACAACATCACAAAGTCTCTCATCCATTCACATTGCATCACAAGGTTGCCAAACATGGAAAGGACTTACAAAGGGGGAGGAAAAGCATTGGGGTTGTCACAACAAGACAAAACAAAATGAAATGATGTTATGCATGATGGCATGATGCAACATAAAATGATGACACTATCAACTCAAACCACTTGATCGTTATAACAATGTTGCCATACATGGGAAGAAATTACAAGAGGGGGAAGGGATGAATTGGGGTTGTCACAACTCTCCCACACTAGAAGAGGATCTCGACCCAAGATCTAGGACCACAAGAACTCTCGGAATTCTGAACGGAGGTGGTCCTCGCACTCCCAAGTGGCTTCTTTGTCTGAATGATGTGACCATTGCACTTTGAGGAAATTGATTGACTTATTGCGTGTATTGCGCTCAGTCTCTTCAAGAATTGCTATAGGATGCTCATGGTGGGATAGGTTGGGCTCGAGATCGTTATCTTGGAGATCAACTGTGCGCTCGGGAGTCTTGAAGCATATCCGAAGCTGAGAGATGTGGAACACATCATGCACGTTGGACAAGTTGGATGGAAGCTCTAACTGATATGCAAGATCACCTGTCTTGCCAACAATTTTAAAAGGATCCACAAAGCGAGGGGCAAGCTTTCCTTTGATGCCGAAGTGTCGAGTGCCCTTGATTGGAGACACTTTGAGATACACAAAATCATCGAGCTCAAAAGTCATGTCACGAGGCTTGCTATCGTAGTAACTCTTCTGACGGGACTGAGCTGCTTTGAGATTATCCTGAATGACACGACAAATTTCTTCTGCTTCAGCAATCATGTCATTCCCAAGAATCTGACACTCACTAGTCTCTGACCAATTGAGCGGGGTATGGCACTTCCTGCCATACAGAATCTCAAATGGAGACTTGCCTGAGCTTGCTTGAAAGTTGTTGTTGTTGTATGAGAACTCGGCAAACGATAGGCAATCTTCCCACTTCTTGCCAAAGGAAATCACACATGCTCTAAGCATATCTTCAAGCATCTGATTGACTCTCTAAACTTGACCAATTGTCTGAGGATGGAAAGATGTACTGAAACGGATCTTAGTTCCCATCGCAATCTGAAAGGAATCCCAGAACTTGGAATTAAAGATGCTTCCACGATCTGAAGAAATGATTATAGGAACACCGTGCAACGAGACTATCCTTGACATATACAACTATGCAAGCTGAGCTATCGAGATAGACTCTTTGACCGAGAGGAAATGAGCAATTTTGGTCAACTTGTCGATGACGACGAAGATGGCATCGTTGCTTCTCTTGGACTTCGGAACCCAGTGAGAAAATCCATTTCCACGTGATCGAATTTCCACTCGGGTATAGGCAAGGGATCAAGGAGGCCCACTTGACGTTGATGCTCCGCCTTCACTCTGCAACACACATCACACTCGTTCACAAACTGAGCAATTTCATGTTTCACGTGAGTCCACCAGAAGCTCTGCTTCAGATCTTGATACATTTTGGAGCTTCCTTGATGTATTGAGAGGAGGGAATTATGGGCTTCATCCATGATAACTTTCTCGAATTCTCCTTTCGGAATGACAAGGTTGTCCTCGAAGAACAAGGTATCTCTGTCATCAACACGGAAGCACTTATATTTCGGAATACTCTTTGCCAAGCCAATCTTCACTTTCTTCACCATAGTATCAAGAAGTTAAGATTGGCGGACTTGGTCTTCCAAGGTAGGAGAAATCTTGAGATTAGCAAGAAATCCTTGAGGTACTATCTGAAGGTTGAGTTTCCTGAAAGATTCACAAAGATCAGGCTGGATAGGCTTCAGAATGAGACTATTGCAGTAAGCCTTTCTGCTCAAAGCATCTGCAAACATTTGCTTTGTGTGGAGTGGAGCCAATGCTTGGATTATAAGCTTGGATCATTTCCACCCAACGAGTTTGCCGAAGATTGAGACTAGGCTGGGTGAAGATGTATTTGAGACTCTTGTGACCGGTGTAGACTTCAACATGTCTTCCCAAAAAGAGGTGTCTCCAAGTCATCAAAGCATGGACCACTGCCACCAACTCAAGATATCGAGTGGGGTAGTTATTCTCACTTGGCTTCAGCTGCCTCGAGGTATAAGCTACCACTTTCTTCTCTTGCATAAAAACTGCACCAGGACCTTGGAGAGAGGCATCACAGAACACTTGATTAGGCTTGGAATCATCATGAGGAGTCAAGACTGGAGTTGCAGTGAGCTTCTCTTTGAGTGTGTCGAAAGCCAACTGACACTCTGGAGACTAGACAAACTTCACACTCTTCTGAAGAAGGTTGGACAGAGGTTTAGCAATCTTGGTGAAGTTCTCAACGAACCTTCTGCAATAGGTTGCAAGCCTGAGAAAGCTTCGAAGTTGCTTCACATTCTGAGGCGGTTCCACTCAACAATGGCCCGCACCTTTGTAGGATCAAGTTTGATCCCCTCAATAGAGATGATGTATCCAAGGTACACAACTTCCTTCAACCAGAATTCACGTCTCGAAAACTTAGCATAGAACTTATGCTGTCTTAGCTTATCAAGAACAAGCCAGAGATGTTCTTCATGCTCCTCCTCGGTTTCAGAAAAGACCAGAATGACATCAACATACACCAGGACAAATTCATTCTTGAATGGGGAGAAGATATAATTCATCATCCGAGAGAAGGTCGGAGGAGCATTCGCGAGACCAAAAGACATCAATGTGTATTCATAACGCCAAAGCTTGTCCTAAAAGCAGTCTTGGGAATATCTTCTTCGCGAATGCGGATCTGATGATAGCCCATCCGGAGATCAAGCTTAGAGAAAATCTTGGCCCCTTTCAATTGCTCGAACAATTCATTGATGTTGGGAAGTGGGTACTTGTTTCTGTTTGTATTTTTATTCAATGGACGGTAATCGATAGAGAGTCGGTTCATGCCATCCTTATTCGTGACAAACTGAACACCACAATTCCAAGGAGATGAACTTGGTCGAATCAGACCCAGACATTCTTGCTCATCAAGCTGCTTCTTCAACTCTTTCTGCTCTTCCGGACCAAGTTTATACGGACGCTTGCAGACTAGTTCAGTTCCAGGATCGAGATCAATTACGAACTCAATTGGCCGGTGCGGAGGCATTCATGGAAGTTCTTCAGGAAACACATCTTCATACTCACAGACCACTGGACTTGAGAAATGGGAGAGATTTCACCCTTCTCATTGAGGGAAAACCGACGGATCGTGTCATCGCGAGCAACGAAGATAATCACGTCCTGTGAAGGATGAGTCAACTTGACTTCTTTGGCTTCACAATCAATATACTCCATGTTCATTGCCAGGCAATCCATGCCAAGGATCACATCAATATCCGACTGGACAAGGACAATTGGAGAAGCCAAAAAGGAATAGCTGCCCATCTTGACAGATACATCCGGAACCATCAAACGAGAACTCATATGTTTCCTAGGCGAAACAACTGCCATGCAGATTATGCTTGGATGCAAATGGATATGACATGAAACAATGCGATGCACCAAAATCAAACAAAACCTTTGCAGGAATATCATTAACTGAGAGATTACCCATGATCACATCTGAGGAGTTCTCTGCTTCAGTTGCATTCACCATGTTTACCCTTGCATACTTGGGGTTGAACTTCACCATTGCATTGCCTGGGGGCCTAACTGAAGGAGGAGGCGGACGATGTCGCTGAATGGTGCACTTGTTAGAGTAATGACCATTCTTACCACACTTGTGACAAGTCACCTCTGACAGCGGGCGGAATTGCACTTGAGGATTTCCTGCCTGCTGCTGCTGAAATCTCTGCTAGAAAGCTGGGTTCAGTGGGTGGGAAGAACCACGACCACCAGACTGCTTGAACTGTTGAGGCTGTCGAGGAGGAGGAGGAGATACCCAATATTTCAGTTGCTTCTGAACCACTTGAGTTGAGGAAGAGGAACTGGAGTTTCTGAAACGCTTCCTCGAGTTATAAACTTTGAGCAAGGCCGCCTTAGCCCTGAGAGCCAAATTGTAAAACTGGTCGAACTCAAGAGGATTATGCAAGGCAAGGGCCAGCTGCAAGTCTTCCTTCAGACCATCTCAGAACTAATAAATCTTGCTCTTCTCATATGGAATGTCATGTTTAGCATAACGAGCCAGCTCCTGGAACTCCACATTGTACTTATACACAGACGAACTTCCTTGCTTCAAGCGCGTGAATTTGTCATGCATCTCTTCCACAAAACTTGCCGAAATATAGTGAGCCCTGAAATCCCTGTAGAAATCATCCCAGCTGATCACTCTGTCGCCTCTGGAATCCTTCAATAGCTGCTACCATTCTGTTGTCTGCCCCTTGAGCTGAAATGTTGCAAACTTGAGAAAGTCCTCTCGTCGTACATTACTGCACTCGAAGTGCTTGTTCATGTCAAGAATCCAGTCCTCTGTGTCGAATGGTTGGTCACACGAGGTGAAGGACTTTGGTTGGTTTGTCAGGAATTGATTCAGAGTTGCAAACTGTTGTCCACCATTATTGAAATTACCCTGATGCCCTTGGTTCCTCTCTTGCAACAACTGAAGCAACATCTGAGTGTTTGCATTGGTTGCCGCCATCACAGCTTGCCATGCCTCAGGAGGAGGCGGTGGCGGAGGGGGTGGAGGGTCAGCACTCTCACGACCCAGATTCTGGCGAGTTGGTGGAGCCATCCTAGAGACGGACAACAACGTTAGACCAGAGATGGAAATTCAAAGATTAAGCTGATTCAATGGACAGAAATATCTGAACAAGAATTCTTAGCAAATGCACTCGAACTATAATTAGTAAAAAATGCTTCCTCAACATAACTTCCGACAAGATCTGATTGAAAAGCCACTTGTAAATGCTAAGTATGAGCTAGGATTGCTCGAAACAAATGTATATTCCCAACATACATCTGATGAAAGAATTCCTAAGTTACTAATGGAATTCCCACCTAAAAACTTCCGAAATTTCTGGTCATGCAATCTGGTCCGCGGATACAAGGAGAAATTCGTCAATCAACTCCTATACTAACCCATCCAGTGTATTACATCCGTCAACACATAACCAGAATCTCGGAACCTCATCTATCTCGAACCCTCATAATCACAACGATACTAAGTATGGTGCTACCCCCAAACTCTCTGCACCAGCACTGGGGATGTCGGGCTTATCGCACCATTACTAGTATTGAAGCAATTTCGAACATCCTCCGTCCTGAGATACTAAGAAATCTGAATGATAATGATGTGCTCAAGAATCCCCTAGACCTCAACTCCCCAGAATAAAATCAACACAGCAGGAGGCACCAAGACAGAACTCCGTCACATCGGTATCATATAGATTCCAAAATATCCGTGTGATCCTAGAAAAAATTTGAGCGAGAAGAGGAGTAGAATTAAAATTACCTAAGTCGTGAACCTCACCAGAGCATAGAAGAGGAGAAAAAGAAACCTACTCTCCGATATAACTAAGACTCAAAATAGTTTTTTACTAGACTCAACTCGGTCAAGTTCAATCAATCAAAGCCTCCTATTGTCGTAAGGCTTTGATTACCAACTTGTAACGACTAAGATGCGGCACTTTCCTTATTTGCGGGCAAGGACTCAAAAGGGGAAAGAGTCGCATCTAAACGTTTCACAAGCAGGATAAACATTGCATTACATAATAGATGGAAGAGTAATAAGATTTGGCTTACACTCGCCATAATCTCAATTATAGAGTCACACATTCATACATTATTCAAATGGAAAGCAGGGTCTGACTACGGACAAGATAAATGACAAAAGCTAATGCTATCCCGCCTTGCTAGGCCCACAATCATGAACAAGTGCATCTAATCCTCGAGATACGTCACGGACAACCTGGCGTTGTCCTCGTCGAACTCCCACTTCAGATGGGTATCCTCGGGAGCATCTGCATCTGGGGTACCTGTACCTGTGGATGGTTGTAGTAATCTGAGAGGTACGAGGAGTAAGAAATCTCATGACCTTGGTATCGAGTCTAACTAAGTTAATATGTGAGGATGTGGTCTGTGTTCGAGTTTGCAGCAACATAAGAATTTATGGTGGCTAACTTACGAAGCACGTAATAAGTTACCGGGGTCTACGTAAGACGTTTATTAACTAAGAGTAATCACCAAGTGATCATGAACACCTACTTACATCATTTATAACACCACTGTGTTCTCGATCAGAGAAGGAGCTCTGAAGGAAACAGTCACGGTTACGCACACAGTTGTCAAGTTTTAAATTAAGTTACTTTAAGTTATCTAGAACCGAATGTTAACAAAATATCCATGGTTTCCACATAACCGTGGGCATGACTTTCTGAAAGATTTAACCCTGCAGGGGTGCTCCAACTAATCCATCATATATTACCACAGGACGCATGGAAATCCTCGACCACGAAACTCGCGATATCGTCGGATTCCTTATTGGAAAACCTCAACTCTGAGGAGACCCAAAGTCTCATCGGAATCCCAATGCGCAAGACATATCGCTAAGGTAAGACAAGTCCAGCAAGACCTCCCAACGTGTCGACGAACGCAATAGGATCTGCGTATCGACGTGTCAACAAGTCCGGCAAGCCTTAACACTAAACGATTTACCAAGGGGGTCCCCATAACAACCCCGAACATGTTAGGAGCGCTCAGTTATGGAATAAAACACCAATAGTCGAATCTAAGACGCAACAACGAAACAAATCACCTGGAAAAAGGCTAGGCCTTCTGCTATTTATGAAGTATATATGTGCATTAATTAAATAGCATTTAAATAGGATGATATCAATTGCCCATGTTATCACATGGACCAGCTTGCACCTGCAACTAGCAACGCTAATCATAAATGTTGAGCAAGCCTAACTTAGCCAAACAATCTTTGTTAGGAGGGGAGGTGTTTGAGGTTTCATGGCAATGTTTGATGGCTTATATATCATGTGGTAGGCAGCGGAGATATAACGACGGAAATGAATCAACTAAGCATAACAAAGCTAGAAACAGTGTCAAGGTCATGATCATCTTCCGTGTGATATCTTCAGAGTGGAATTGTTCCTGATCTTCCTACATGAACTCACCGGACTCCTCGAACTCGTTTCCAGACCTAGTAGCTACCAAAAGAAACAATCATCCAATAAACACCAGCAAGAGATTATGCAACAATCAAAAGGGGCAGTCGTGGCTTTGTTGCCACTGCGGTAGCGAGGTGTTGCTGCACTACTAGAGCAGCATTGCAGGATGAACCTGCCCTGCTCAGTGAACTACTACACGAGCCAAACAATCTTTGTTAGGAGGGGAGGTGTTTGTGGTTTCATGGCAATGTTTGATGGCCTATATATCATGTGGTAGGCAGCGGAGATATAACGATGGAAACGAATCAACTAAGCATAACAAAGCTAGAAACAGTGTCAAGGTCATGATCATCTTCTGTGTGATATCTTCAGAGTGGAATTGTTCCTGATCTTCCTGCATGAACTCACCGTACTCCTCAAACTCGTTTCCAGACCTAGTAGCTACCCAAAAGAAACAATCATCCAATAAACACCAGCAAGAGATTATGCAACAATCAAAAGGGGCAGTCGTGGCTTTGTTGCCACTGCGGTAGCGAGGTGTTGCTGCACTACTAGAGCAGGTGTTGCTGCACTACTAGAGCAGGTGTTGCTGCACTACTACATGAAAAATAACGAAACCAAAAAGGGGGCGCCGGGTCTCGAACCCACGACCTCAGGGTCAGACCGCAACCTACTGCGAGTCGGGCTACGATGCGGCTACTGATAGAGGAGGGGCCTGGCTCCTTATAAGCTAGCCCAGGGCGATGCCCTTCTTCCACCTCCAGACATGAGGGGAAGTTGCCGGCGGCGAGTGGAGCGGCGAAAGCGGTGGCTGCGGACTACCGGCGGGGCTGCGGGAACCCTAGGGGGTTCCGTTCTCGGGGCTTATACGCGCGGAGGAGGCGACAGAGATCGAGTTGTGCTACTCTGCTACTACTGCATTGTTGCTGCTATGCGACGTAGCAAAGGAAAGTAAATGACGGTGACGGCACGCTACGCGACAGCGACCCGCTACGAGGGGAACTACTAGCGCTACAGACACGGACTCGTCGCAGAGAGGGGGAGTTGTCCAAGCACGCATGCACGCATGATGTAGCTTCGGCTAGCTCATCCTGCCGATGCATCTCCGGTAGGCGTCGAGCTCAACTAGAAAGTACGTGACTAATAGAGAGGGGGGCGGAGGAGAGCGGGGTTGCGGCTCACCTAGCAGCAAAGAAGACGATCCGGTGCAGTAGAGGAGGGAGTGGAAGAAGCTCGTCGGAGGGAGTGGAAGAAGCCATCGTCGGGGACGTCGTGGAAGAAGCCCTCGGCGTCCTGTCTTTGCGAAAATGGGTCGCCCCTGGCGTCCGCATCCTCCGGGTCCAGCTAGGGAAGAAGGGGGGCGACGATGAACGACGGCGTCGATCTTGCTTCAGGCCGATCATGGCGGCGGCGGCTCTGGGACTCGTCCTCACGATGCAAAGGGGAGAGAAGGAGGAGAACTGGCGAGGCTAGGGTTAGCGGAGCTGCTGGTGCGGCTAAATTGCCTCGGAGCTCACGCTGCTGGCCACCCGATCGAGGGAGGGAGGAATCAGCAGTGGAGGCGTAGTTGTACAAGCTCACGTCGAGGGGTGGAAGAGAGGGACGCGTTGTGGACCTGGTCCGAAACTGGATGGACTCGGCCTGGTTCTCCCTCTCTCTCAGAAAAAGGTATTCACCAAAAAATATTAGTGGTCTTCTAAAATCATGCCACAATTTATAAAATTAAATTGGGAAATATTGGAAGAGTTCAAATAAAACCCTTTTATTTAAAAGGAGGCCCTGTTTTTTTTCAATAAAACCAAAAGTAAAATAATTCCAAACACAAGGGTGTTGCACCCCAAAATAATAAGAAGGTTTTTCAGGAGGGAAGGAACATTTTATCTTACCCAAAATAGAAACTTGAAATCTTCCACAAAATTAAAAGGAAGAGAGATTTAAGGTGCTATGGTGCAACAAGGGATTTTGAGATGAAACTTCTTACACCCACATCACACAACCATCGCATGCCACTCTCACACATGCACTCCACTCAAACACCAAGGTGCAACAAGCAACACAAGACAAAACAAAATGAAATGATGTTATGCATGATGGCATGATGCAACATAAAATGATGACACCATCAACTCAAACCACTTGATCATTATAACAATGTTGCCATACAGGGGAAGAAGTAGGTGATATCCTTGCCCATACAAACTTCTTGGTGTAAATCCACAAGATTTGGAGAATCCCAAGGGACACCTAATCAATCTAGGATACACCACTCTCCAAAAGATAATAGAACATGAACTCAATCCTCAATACTCAGTGACTCTTTCATAGAGGGACAGAGGGAGGGATAGAGGAAAGTATAGAGGGAGGGAGAGAGAGAGAGGGAGAGGGAGAGTGTCATGGAGAGAGAGGGAGGGAGGAAGAGGGAGGGAGGGAGGGAGGGAGACGGAGAGAGAGAGGGAGAGGGAGAGAGGGAGAGAGGGAGAGAGAGAGAGGGGGGGCAGGAGATGGACATGGAGATGGAGAGAGGGAGAGGGAGTGAGGGAGAGGGAGGGAGGGAGGGGGGCTCCACCCACGAAGGGTCCATGAAGAAGCAACCTTGTTTATTCAGTCATGGCTTACGTCCACAAATGACTAGCCTGACTCGAGGTAGATCTTTAGGAAGTAGGTGATCCCCTTGACCGTACCAACTTCTTCGTTTTACTCCACAAGATTTGGAGGATCCCAAATGACACATAACAAATCTAGGAGACACCACTATCCAAAAGGTAATAGATGTTGCATAGATGATGAACTCCTTGCTCTTATGCTTCAAAAGATAGTCTCCCCAATCCTAAGTGACTCTCTCATAGAGGGGGAGAGGGAGGGAGAGAGGTAGGGAGCGAGGGATGGAGAGAGGGAGAGAGGAAGAGAGAGGGAGAGACGGAGAGAGCGGGAGATAGGGAGAGAGGGAGAGAGAGAGAGAGATGGAGATAGGGAAAGGGAGGGAGATGGAGATGGAGATGGAGAGAGGGAGAGAGAGAGAGGGAGAGGGAGGGAGGGAGGGGGAGGGCTCCACCCACGAAGAGTCCATGAAGAAGCAACCTTGTTTATGCAATCATTGCTTACGTCCACAAAGGACTAGCCTGACTCGAGGTAGATCTTTAGGAAGTAGGTCATCTCCTTGCCCGTCCAAACTTCTTGGTTTAACTACACAAGATTTGGAGGATCCCAAATGACACCAAACAAATCTAGGAGACACCACTATCCAAAAGGTAATAGATGTTGCATCGATGATGAACTCCTTGCTCTTATGCTTCAATAGATAGTCTCCTCAATACTAAGTGACTCTCTCATAGAGGGAGAAAGGGAGGGAGAGAGGTACGGAGGGAGGGAGAGAGTGAGAGAGAGAGGGAGGGAGGGTGGGAGAGAAGGAGGGAGAGAGGTAGAGAGGGAAAGAGAGAGGAAGAGAGAGGGAGAGAGGGAGTGAGAGAGAGGGATAGACAGAGAGAGACGGAGAGAGAAGGAGAGGTAGAGGGAGGGATCCACCCATGAAGGATCCATTAAAAAGCAACCTTGTTTATTCCATCAAGGCTTACGTCCAAGAATGACTACCCTGGCTCGAGGTAGATATTTAGGAAGTAGGTGATCTTCTTGTCCTTAAAAACTTCTTGGTTTAACTCCACGAGATTTGGAGGATCCCAAGCGACGCCTAACCAACCTAGGAGACACCACTCTCCAAAAGGTAATTGTCACGCCCAAGATGTGACCCTATCCTCAATTTGGCACGAAGGCCTCGTCGGGGATAGAAGCGCATCTCGTCGTGTCGCAAGAATGGATATCGTTACAAGTACATGTACTGAAAAGAAGAGATAAATACAGAGTTGGCTTACACTCGCCACAAGCTACATCTGAGTCACATCAGTACGTCACACAATCATCAAGAGTAAGAGCAGGGTCCGACTACGGACGAAAACAAACGAGAAAATAAGAACGACGTCCATCCTTGCTATCCCAGGCTGCTGGCCTGGAACCCATCCTAGATCGATGAAGAAGAAGAAGAAGAAGCAACTCCAAATGAACAATCGACGCGCTCGCGTCAAGTAACCTGTACCTGTACCTGCAACTGGTGTTGTAGTAATCTGTGAGCCACAAGGGACTCAGCAATCTCATTTCCAAAGGTATCAAGACTAGCATAGCTTAATGGGTGAGGCATGGTTAAGTGGTGAGGTTGCAGCAGCGGCTAAGCATATATTTGGTGGCTAACTTACGAGTACAATAAATAAGAGGGGGAAGATCTACGCATAACGGACGTGAACTACTGATGATCAAAAGAATGATCCTGAACACCTACCTACGTCAGACATAACCCCACCGTGTCCTCGATCGGAGAAGGAACTCACGAAAGAGACAGTCACGGTTACGCACACAGTTGGCATATTTTAATTAAGTTAGCTGCAAGTTATCTAGAACCAGTGTTAAACAAAGTTTCAACGTTGCCACATAACCGCGGGCACGGCTTTCCGAAAGATTTAACCCTGCAGGGGTGCTCCAACTAGTCCATCACAAATTACCACAAGCCGCATAGAAATCCTCAATCACGAAGCTCGCGATCTCGTCGGATTCCCTAGTGGAAAACCTCAACTCTGAGATTACCCAAAGCATCACCGGAATCCCGATGCACAAGATATCTCGTCAAAGGTAAAACTAATCCAGCAAGGCCGCCCGACGTGTCGACGATCCCGATAGGAGCCGCGTATCTCGTTCTCAGGACACGAGGGATAAGCGACGCGTACAAGTGCCAAACCTCGAGTTTCCTCGCGGTGGCCCCGCACAGTGCTCTGTTTTGGACCAACACTCATGAGGAGCACTGGCCCGGGGGTTGATTAAATTATCCTCGGGGTCCGGAAAGTCCCTATGCAAGTTTATTAGGTGATTAGGCAAATGTAGTACCAATGTTGGGCCTTGCCAGACCAGCTTTAATCTAAAACGAATTATCAAGGGGGTCATAACAACCCCGATCGTGTTAGGAGCGCTCACTTATGGAACATAACACCGGTAGCCGAAACTAAGGGGGCAAAGGTGGAACAAAACACCAGGCTAGAAAGGCCGAGCCTTCCACCTTTTACCAAGTATATAGGTGCATTAAATTAAATAGCATTTAATATGATGATATAACAAGGAATCCATGTTTATCACATGGAAGCATCTGCACCTGACACTAGCAATGCTAACAACATGGTTAAGCAAGCGGTAACATAGCCAAGCAGTGGTTTGCTAGGTTGAACAGGTTGAAGGTTTCATGGCATTGTTGAGAGGCTGATATTTAACATGTGGTAGGCAACGAGACATAACGACAGAAACGATAAAACTAGCATGGAAATGATAGTAATGGTATCTGGGGAAATGATCATCTTGCCTGAGATCCCGCTTGGAAGAAGAATGACTCCGTGAAGCAGACGAACCAACGTAGTCGAACGGGTCCTCACATCCGACATGCTTGCGGAACTCTATCGAGACGAAGCAAACCGGAAACAAAAATCAACACACGATATTCACCACACGATGCACAACACATATGATGCATGAGCAGCTGAATACATGCAAGACACGGCATGACAATTCACACAATCAACACTACATATTAAGTGAAGTTCAATATGCAAAGAGTTGCATATTGACGAAACTCCACATGTGAATTATTTAGTTCACTCCCGGTTATTTACACGGCAATATTAATTGTGATTAAACATGGCAAGAGGTGAAGCGCAATTAATCTACCTATCTAGGCATTTTAAATGAGGTCGGAAATGACATATAGCACCTCCGAGACGACCTCACATGTTAATTTACAATTCTGTCCAGATCTGAACTAACGCATTTAATTAGTTGTTAAACAGAAAAAAAATAGGTTCACGTGATTCTACGCGTCATTTCAAGCAACCTACACATAAAGAACATCTCCAACGGAGCTACGGATCAAAAGATACAAGCACCGCAAGATATGATGGCATGAATGCAATATGTGTGCAACGACGGCTACTAGCACCTCAAATCATACAACCAGCAAGAGAAAATGAAAATACACGAGATTCTAAGCAAGTTTCATGTAGGACACGATCAAAACGGAGCTACGGTTCGAAAACTACGAGCAAAACAAGAAATCACTACAAACTGCCAAAATCAGCCACATAGCATTTTCTACGCCCCGCAACTACGGGCTACACAACTCCGATAAGCTCAAGCAAGGCATGACACGAAAGAGGGCAAGAAGCACTTCTACAAACAACTAACAACGACTAGCATGGCATCATGGATCACTAGGGAAAGAAGACACAAAAAGGCATCTCACACACTATTTCAGACTTAGTGAAAATTCCACCTCATGAAAGTGCAGTTTTCGATCTGAAGCAATATTGACAGCAGCAAAACCTATAGCTACAGGACTCCAAATAGCATGAAACTTTACAACATGCTAGAGAAACACAAGGGGTACAACTAACTCCATTGGACCAACCTCAAAAGAGCTACAGATCCAAAGATAGAAGCAAAACAAAACAGCAACAAAATATAACAGATTTCAGACTTAGAACTATTTCAGCTCCTCCAAATCAGCACTATTTCTAGCAACTTGAGGGCTATCAAACCACACCTAAACATGCATTTCCATTGCAACTAAAAATACCAGGGGCTAAACAAAACATCCAAGATCAACTCCCTAGTTGACAACTCCGTCAAACGAAGCACGGAATAAATCCTACGAATTAAACAAAAGGGCATCACGGCAAAATATCTCGCGAACTAACTTCCTCAAAAACTAAAACTAATTCCACAGAAAAAACCAATGGATTTTTCTACCCCGGAAACATATAAAACATGTGGGGTTGCCCAACAATATAATGCCACACGAAAAATGCGAGAAAATAACCTATTTACGGGAAAATAAACAACCGGCAAACCCTACACGCAAAAAAAATACAAACAACTACTCTAAAATACATGGCAATAGGTCCCTAAAAACATGAGCATTTTATCTACGGAGTTTGAGCAATCCGGACACGCACGAAAAATAAATACGGAACAAGTCTCTAACGGGACAGCACGCAAAACTAGGCAAACAATGGGACAAACTAACTCAAACATGCATGCAAGTTATAAATTACGAATCTACGCGCAAAACTACACACTTTACATATATGACTCGCCTCGATCCGACATACGGATTAAAAACTACGGACGATTTAATATCTAGCATTTTTCGTGAAAATAATTAAATTCGCAGGAATCTAAAAAACAAACGGGCCGAATCGTGTGGGCGCAATATAACAACAATGCGCTCAAGGCGAGGGAATTGAGCTCGGGCTCACCTCGCTGGCGGGAGATGGGCCTCGTGGAGTGGCTGGTTGCGGTGGGCCGAGGCGGAGGCTGATGGAGCTGGGCCGGTGGTGTGGCGCTCTGGCCTGCTCGCGCTGGCACGCTGCGCTGCGGCCCACGCGGGACCACTAGAGGAGCGGCAGCGCGCGGTCAACGGGCGAGCGAGGAGGTGCCGCTCCGGCCTTGATCCGATCTGGACGACGCGGCGGCTAGCTCGTCTCCGGCGAAGACGGCGCCGCAAGTGGCCGGGGACGGGCGCGAGGAGGCGGATCCGGCGGGGCGCCTCAGATCCGGTGGCCGGCACGATGACGCGACGGCTGCTCCGGCTGGTTCCAAGGGCGGCGGCGGTCTACTCCGGCCGGATCTGTGGCTGCGAGGAGATCCGGCTCCGTCGGGGCGAGCTACTCGACGTGGTTCCGGCCGACGCGGCGGGAACGAGGGGACGGCGCGACGGCGACCATGGCCGGCGGCGACCGCACGTCTTGGCAGCCATGGGAGCTGCGGGAACTGCACGGCTCGGGGCAGGGGCGAGCAGACGACGGCGCGAGGGAGCTTCGGGCCCGAATCGGCTCCGGCGGGCCCAACGCGGGCTTCGCGGGCCCGACGGCTGGGGTGGAAGAGAGAGGAGAGAGGAGCTGCTAGGGTTTCGTGTTAGGGCGCGGATCCCAAGGAGAATTAGGGGGGGCGCCCAAATAGGTAGGGGAGGGGTGTTTATATAGGGAAAGGGGGCTAGGGTTATCCGAATCCGGCCCCGTTTTCGCCCAAGCGATCGGAATCGTACGCACTCGAATGCGGGGTCGGCTAGGTGACCATCTAGAGTAGGCTAGCCGGGGAAGAGAGGGAAATGGTGCAGCGCGGCAACGCAATTTTAAAACAACGAAAAGCGTCCGATGGTAGACCGAATACGGTGCCGCTACGGTCGACCGTTCGGGTACCAGACGGACTCCGATCGCGACGAAATTCGACACGCGGCCTCGATAGAACTAATTACGACCGCATGCCAAGTTTCACCTCGATCAGAGAAAGTTTTACACACACTTTAAAAACAGGGTTTCGAAGGTGCCGCGGGCGCGTGCGAGTGTGGTCGGGCTCAGGACGGACAACGAAGAGAACCGGCAACTAGCAACGGATGCAAGTTTGAAAAGTGGTGGCACGGAGACGCCGATGGAATGCAGATGATGCGAATGATGCGATGACGATGCGACAAATGAAAATACCCACACGACGAAAATGGAAAGAAAGGGGAATCTTCTGGAACGTCGGCATCGGGTTGTCACAGTAATAGATGGTGTATAGATGATGAACTCCTTGCTCTTATGATTCAAAATATTGTCTCCTAAATACTCAGCCACTCTCTCATATATGGAGGGAGGGAGAGAGGGAGGGAGAGAGGGAGAGAGGGAGGGAGAGAGGGAGGGAGAGAGGGAGGGAGAGAGGGAGAGAGAGAGAATGAGAGAGAGAGAGATGGAGAGAGATATGGAGAGAGAGGGGGGAGGGAGAGATAGGGGATGGAGATGGGAGAGGGAGAGGGGGGAGGGATGGCTCCACCCACGAAGGGTCCATGAATAAGCAACCTTGTATATTCCATCATGGCTTATGTCCACGAATGACTAGCCTGACTCGAGGTACATCTTTAGGAAGTAGGTGATCTCCTTGCCCTTACAAACTTCTTGGTTTAACTCCACAAGATTTGGAGGATCCCAAGAGAAACCTAAGCAATCTAGGAGTCACCACTCTCCAAAAGGTAATAGATGGTGTATAGACGATGAACTCATTTCTCTTATGCTTCAAAAGATAGTTTCCTCAATACTAAGTCACTCTCTCATAGAGGGAGGGAGGGCGAGTGAGAGAGAGGAGAGGGTCATATGGTAACTTTTCCAGAGGCTTGAGAGATGGACCGAATCTGATTTGCCTCCCGCCTCTGCTTGTACTGCTAGTCGCCGGAGAGAAGGAGGCGTCTCTCTTCCGCTTGAGAGAAGGAGGCGGACTGCTCTGACGCGCCGGACGAGCCAGAGCGGCGGCATTTGTCTTCCGACGTTGCCGACGAGGCGGGGGAGGAGGCATACTGCTGTGACGCGCCGGAGTAGGCGAAGGAGGAGGCGAAGTGCCCTCACAGGTCAGAGGAGCTGGAGAAGGAGGTGGAGTGTCCTGATCACTCGCCGGAGGAGGGGGAGGAGGCAGAGTGCCCTGACTCGTCAGAGGAGGAGGAGGAGGCGGAGGCGTCCAATTTGGAAGCTTGATGAACTCCTTTTGCCATAGACATGTACTCCCCACAGCACGAACCAGCTGAATCTCCCCTTCACCTGTAGGGTGGTCAAGCTCGAGCTGCTCAAATTCCTCCATTACTTGATCCACCATCACCACAGCATAGTGATGTCAACTGTTCTTCCCCTTTGCAACGGCACCAGAAGAATGCTGTTAGCACTCTCCGGCAATCGAAACTAGAAGAATGTTGTTGACGCCCACCAGCTCGTGGGATCGTAGCAGTTTTCGAGGGTAGAGTATTCGACCCAAATTTGTTTATTTGCACGACGGGAGGTGAGAGAATACTCTCAAGTATTAGCAGCTGAATTTATCAGATTCAACCACACATGGAAGATTAGTATCTGCAAGCAAAGTAGTAACAGCAAAGTAGCGAGTAACGGTAGTGGCAAGGAACAACGGTAATGACAGCGGTAGCAAGTAGCAACAGTAGTAAGCGACAGTAGTAGCAACAGTAGCAGCAAAGCAAGACAAGTAACAGCAGTAGCAACAGTAGTAGCAGCAGCAGAGCAAGACAAGTAATAGCAGTAGCAACAGTAGTAGCAGCAGCAGAGCAAGACAAGTAACAGCAGTAGCAACAGTAGTAGCAACAGCAGTAGGACAAACTCGTAGGCAATGGGTCGGTGATTTGTTTGGATTATATTCATCATGCAACAGCTATAACACGGAGAGATATGTGGCAAGCTCCCGTTCGTCAATGTGATGTAGGCATGCATTCCGTGTGTCGTCATACGTGCTTAGGGAAAAGAACTTGCATGACATCGATTGTCCCTCCCTCCCGTGGAAGCGGGGTCCAAAAGGAAACTACGGGATATTAAGGTTCTCCTTTTAATAAAGAACCGGACCAACGCATTAGCACTTGGCGAACATATGAACTCCTCAAACTATGGTCATCACCGAGAATGGTTCCGGTTATTGTCACTCCGGGGTTGCCGGGTCATAACACATAGTAGGTAACTACAACTTGCAAGATCGGATCTAAAACACACATATATTGGTGACAACATAATAATTTCAGATCTGAAATCATGGCACTCGGGCCCTAGTGACAAGCATTAAGCATGGCAAAGTAGTAGCAACATCAATCTCAGAACATAGTGGATACTAGGGATCAATCCCCATCAAAACTAACTCGATTACATGATAGATCTCATCCTACTCATCACCGCCCAGCGAACCTACGAATAGATTACTCACGAACGACGAAGAGCTTCATGGAATTGGAGAGGGAAGAAGGTTGATGATGACGATGGCGACGATTTCCCCTCTCCAGAGTCCAAGATGGACTCCAGATCTGCCCTCCAGATGAAGAACAGGTGGGGGCGGCGGCTCCGTATCGTAAACGCGACGAAAACTTCTCTTTTTATTTTTTCTGGGACGAAAGGGAACTTATAGAGCTGGAGTTGGGGGCGGCAGAGCCGTGTGGGCCCCACAAGCCTGCCCACCGCCACCAGGGGGTGGTGGCGGATCCAGGGCTTGTGGCCCACTGTCCCGCCCCCTCAGGTGGAACTTGGGGAAGATATTTTTTATATTTTCCAAAACTGCTCCCCGTAGATTTTCAGGACGTTTGGAGAACTTTGATTTCTGCACAAAAATAACACCAAGGCAATTCTGGTGAAAACAGCGTCAGTCCAGGTTAGTTCCATTCAAATCATGCAAATTAGAGTCCAAAACAAGGGCAAAAGAGTTTGGAAAAGTAGATACGATGGAGACGTATCAACTCCCCCAAGCTTAAAACCTTGCTTGTCCTCAAGCAACTCAGTTGACAAACTGAGAGAGAAAGAAAAACTTTGACAAACTCTGTTTGATCTTGTTGTTACAACTATGTCTAACTCATAACCATAATTTCAGCAAGATCACAAGTTAACCACATAAGCAAATGACACAAAGGTCTCATAGTAAGCTAATATCAATGGCATAATCAGCTAACTAGCAAATAATAATGAGTTTCAAATACCAACACTTCAATAAATACAAGCATGAAGCAATATGAATAGGTGGTATCTCACTAGCTCTTTCTGAGACCGCAAAACATAAATGCAGAGCACTTTCAAAGATCAAGGGCTAACTAAACATTGTAATTCATAGCAACGAAGATCCAGTCATAGTCATACTCAATATCAATCAAAAGCAAAGCATAAAAATGATAGAGGTGCTCTCTAATTGGTGCTTATATAAGAGGAGGATGACTCAACAGGAAAATAAATAGACAGGCCCTTCGCAGAGGGAAGCATTGATTTGCAGAGGTGCCACAGCTCAAGCTTTGAAAACAGAGATAATAATTTTGGGTGGCATGCTTTCATTGTCAACGCAATGACCAAAAGTTCTCAATATCTTCCATGCTACTCATGCTATAGGCGGTTCCCAAACAGAAAAGTAAAGTTTTAACTCCCCCACCACCAATCAATCACACTCCACGGCTAGCCGAGTCCTCGGGTACCATCCATACTAACATCAATCCGGGGGGAGTCTTGTTTTACAGTTATGTTTTCGATTTAAGCGTGGAACTGGGCATTCCAATTACCAGCCCCTTTCTCGTGAATGACAGTGAATAAACACATGTCGAGGATAACACTCCTAGCATGGAAGATACCAATAGCCCCATGTAACCACATGAGCGGTTCGGGCATGCAAAACAGATTATTTCTTGAAGGTTTAGAGAATGGCACATGCAAATTTACTTGGAACGGCAGGTAGATACCGCAAATAGGTAGGTATGGTGGACTCTCATGGAAAAACTTTTGGGTTTATGGAAGTGGATGCACAAGCAGTATTCCGCTTAGTACAAGTGAAGGCTAGCAAAAGACTGGGAAGCGACCAACTAGAGAGCGACAACAGTCATCAAGATGCAATGAGTTTGACTAACATTGAATGCAAGCATGAACATGATATAAATCACCATGAACATGAACATCATAGAGGCTATGTTGATTTTGTTTCAACTACATGCATGAACATGCGCCAAGTCAAGCCACTTGAAACATTCAAAGGAGAATACCATCCTATCATACTACATGATAGTCATCTCAAAATCTATGTTGGCATTCAAGACAAACCATTATAAGCTCTCAGCTAAATAAGCATGGCATCAGAAACTATGACCTCTAAGTTGGCATTGCAAACATGGTTCTCTCACAACAAAGCTAAATCTGGGTCGACAAGCTAGTCATATTTACAAAAACAAAATAGATAGAGTTCATACCAGCTTTTCAGTCTTAGTCACTTCATCATATATCATCATTGTTGCCTTTCATTTGCACGATCGAACGATGTGAACAGTAATAAGCGCATTGGACTAAGCTGAATCTGCACGCAAACACAAAGGAGAAGACAAAGTAATATGGCTCTTTGAAAGCTAAACAGGTAAGCATGCAAGAACCAATAAACATTGTAACCAATATCTTCTACCTTGACCCAAAGAAAAAGAAAACTATTTACACGGAAAACTCCCAACAAGCAAAAGAAGAAATAAAAATATTTTTGGGTTTTCTCAAAAGGACACAAAACAGGAAAACAAGAAAACGAAAATAAACTAGCATGGATAATACAGTGGAAAAAGTGTAAACACCGGCTAACAAAGTGAAAGCATAAGCATGAATGTAAAGTCGGTGAGAACACGTACTCCCCCAATCTTAGGCTTTTGGCCTAGCTTGGTCTACTCCCAAGGTGGGAAATCACCAGCTCTAGGATACTCCGGAGCAGACTGTGGATGCCACTGATGTGTGAGCTCCTGTGGCTCCCATTGATAAACTGGCGTCTGGTACTCGACTCGCGGCTCGGGCACGGGCGCCTGTGGTTGGGCCAAGCCCCAATATGCGAAGATGTCCCAGGGCATAATAGTGTACCTGCCTGCATGAAGATCGAACAAAGAAGGAGCAGGCAAAGTAATAGTCTCTCGAGTACCTTGACTAAATACGAGGTTATAAATCATCCGTCTACTAGCATCTCTATCCAGAAAATCATGGCGAACCATGCTGTCATAATCTAGATATTTCTCACGGAGAAGCATCTCTCCTTCCTCTCCCATTCTAATGGGTATCTCAAAGTGTCTGGCAAGACGGGTAGCATAGATACCTCATAGACGACACCTTTAGAACGGTTCAGATTCAACCGTTGAGATACTAGAGCACCCAAGCTATAAGTCTTATCGTTATGAAGGCCTTCGCGCAAAACCGCAAGGTCTGGAGAACTAAGTGATCCAGCCTCCCCACGGCCAATCAAACATTTTCCCACAAATAGTGAGAAGTACCGAAGCACAGGAAAATGTATGCTAGCAATTCTAGCGCGAGACACTCCTTTCTCCTCTCCAACAGCAATAGAACCAATGAAATCCTCCAAGTCTCATGGATGAGGGTAACAGATATCCCCAACATAAGGTAATTTGCATACATTGCAAAAATCCTGCAGCGTCATGCACTGGGGGACATCGTATATCATGAACTCAACCATGGGAGGATTCTTCCTCGGATAAAAGTTGAAGCTCTGAACGAAAATATTGGTGAGGAGGAGGTATTGTGAGCACTTATCTTCAACGAACGCAGTAAGACCTGCGTTCTCCACCAAGTAATAAAAGTCTTCATAAAGTCCGGTGGCGCCCAAAAATTCATCACTTAGCCACTCGCACACTCGAACTTCTGTGACTCAAGGGACTACGTACTTGGGTGGTTCTTCTCATCCTCCTTGGGGTTACGGCTTGAAGAGCCTCTCAAGAACCTCCTCATCTTTTCCTTTTTCTAGCTCTGAAAAAATCTGAAATTTTTAGAGACTTCGAAAGAAAAGCGAATAAAGATTAACCCAACTTGCAGCAACTACTCCTACTAGTGCCTAGAGACCGTATCACGCGCTAAAACTACTTGGAACCAGCTAAAATCAACATTTCTAGCTCAAGAACAGGGTCACCAAGGTAGCAAGAATACGCGAAGGATAAAGCACTAGAGCAAAAACTAATTGGACCAATGGAGGACTCACGTACCAAGGAGTAATTTCCCCAAAACAGTTCGGAGAATGGTGCCTTGAGCAAGGAGATCGAAAATCACAGCCAAATGAGAAAGAACACGGGTTTGAGCTGCGAAACAATTTTTCCTGGAGGTGGAAGAAGAGGCTGAGAGATGGAATGAGTGGATGGGGTGCCTATGGGCCCCACACGCTTGCACTCCGCCACCAGGGGGTAGGTGGCGGTGGCAGGGCTTGTGGCCCACTGGTCTGGCCCCCAGGCCAGCTCTCAGGCCCAGAAATTTTCAAAAATTCCAGAAAAAATCATACTAAATTTTCAGGACCATCGGAGAACTTTTATTTTCGAGGTATTTTTCTCCGGGACACTAAAACAGAAAAAGGAAAAACTAAACTAATTCTATCATTTTTCTTCTGAGCAATAGAAACGGAAAGCTCAAAACAGAGGTATGTGACTCCTTGATTCATCCGTTTCATGATCATCGAAAGAAATCCGTCAATGGGGTTGATCAAATCCTTATGACAAAACTTTCTTGAATCGCAAGAGAGAACGGAGAATTTTCAAATAGTCACTAATTCACCTCAATAGGGATATGTATCTCCCCAACAAGCAAATCATACTTCATCTTGACACGAGGAATAGGGCATTCAAAGCTCCCAATGAGAATTGATGAAGTCTTTTCGATAGTATTGATGCAATGTACTTGATATCGTTTCTTCGGAAAGTGCACGGTGTGCTCATTACCGTTGACATGGAAAGTGACATTGCCTTTGTTGCAATCTATAACAGCCCCTGCAGTGTTTAAAAAGGGTCTTCCGAGGATGACAGCCATGGCATCGTCCTCAGGAATATCCAAGATAACAAAGTCTGTTAAGATAGTGGTGTTAGCAACCACAACAAGCACATCCTCGCAAATGCCGATAGGGAAAGCAGTTGATTTGTCGGCCATTTGCACAGAAATTTCAGTGGGTGTCAACTTATCCAATTCAATTCTACGATAAAGAGAAAGCGGCATAACACTAACACCGACTCCAAGGTCACATAAGGCAGTTCTTACGTAGTTTCCTTTAATGGAGCAAGGTATAGTGGGCACTCCGGGATCACCAAGTTTCTTAGGAGTTCCACCTTTAAAAGTGTAATTGGCAAGCATGGTGGAGATCTCAAGATCTGGTATTTTCCGTTTATTAGTCACGATATCTTTCATGTACTTGGCATACAGAGACATCTTGAGCATATCAGTTAACCACATCTGCAGAAAGATGGGTCTTATCATCTCAACGAAGCGCTGAAAATCCTCATCATACTTTTTCTTGGATGGCTTAGGAGGGAAGGGCATAGGTCTCTGAACCCATGCTTCCCTTTCTTTACCATACTTCCTAGCAGTGAAGTCATTCTTATCGTATTTATTAGGTTGTGGGTTATCAGGATTAACGGACGGTTCAATCTCCACATCCTCATCATTGCTAGTTTGAGCATTATTATGAACATCGCTGTCCATATTATCACCAGGTTCATGTTCATCACCAGATTGTGTTTCTGCATCAGACGCAGAAATATCATTAGGTTCTTCAGGTGTGACAGTTTTTGGTGAACTGGCATGCAGGCTTCTATCATCCTTCTTCTTCTCCTTAGGATGACTAGGTGTATCATCATTGATTCCTTGAGAATCTTGATCAATTCTCCTAGGATGACCTTCAGGATACAAAGGTTCCTGAGTAATTTTTCCTCCTCTAGTAATGACTCTGACAGAGTTGTCATTTAATTCATTGAGCAGGTCATTATGAGCTTTAAGTACTTTTTTTTGACCGGCTACTGTAGGGAAACCCCCCCCCCACAGCCTTTTTTCTTTCATTCCCATATATAAGAGTAGTATGTACAAGAAGAATTTAGAATGTACAAAGGGGATGGGAAGCTAAGGTTACAAACCTCAAGGAGGCAAAAAGGAAACCCATTTAAGGAGATCATCCTAAAACTAGCCTTAATCCTATGAGCTAACAGGGAAATGTCATGGATGAAACCAGATCTCCATTTTCTGAACCTTGGCTGCTCCTGGTTAAAGACCTTGATATTTCTGACAGTCCAGATGTTCCAACATGCAGTGAAGACCACCTCAGCAAAAAAGGGGTTATGGAAGTCTCGCTTAGCAGCTACAGTAGCACTCCACATGGATGGACCCTGCCATGTGATCTGCAGGTAGGTCCAGACCCTCGTACTGAAAAGACAGTTGAAGAATAAGTGATCTCTGTCTTCTTTGACGCTGGCATGGCATAGAACAGAGAGATTGGAGTCTGAAACATTCCAGTGACGCCGTTCAAACATGTCTTGGGTGTTAAGCCTATCCATGATGAGCATCCAGGCAAACATCTTGATCTTCATGGTACAACAGCTCTTCCAGATCCAGTTAAGCAAGGGGTTTGGTGTAATACTGTTGTGAATATGAATATAGTATCTCTTGGCTGTGTAGGTCTTAGCATCCTTTCCCCATACCCATCTGTCAGAGGCCTGGGGGTCAATATCCAGGTCTTGAAGCAAGGATTGGACTGAAAGTAGCTCCTGGTAAGCTTGATCAGAGAGTGGCAAGGAGCTTTAAGTACTTGTTCTACCTGAGTAGTAATCATAGAGGCATGTTTACTCAGAAGCTTCAGATCATTGACATTTCTGTCTACACAAGCACTTAAATGGCTAAGCATACGAGTACTTTGTTCCAAATGTCTGCTAACATAATCATTGAAACTCTATTGTTTGGCAACAAAGTTGTCAAATTCATCAAAGCATAAGCTAGCAGGTTTGTCAAAAGGAATATCACTCTCATCAAACCTACGAAGAGAATTCACTTCTACTACCTGTATCGGGTTATCGAGACCATGGATCTCTTCGATAGGTGGTAGATTTTTGACATCTTCAGATCTAATGCCTTTCTCTTGCATAGATTTCTTGGTTTCTTTCATATCTTCGAGACTGAGTAATAGAATATCTCTTTTCTTAGGAGTTGGCTTAGGAGGTGGTTCGGGAATAGTCCAAGCATTATCATTGATCAAGTTATTCAGTAGGGTCTCAGCTTGTTCTACAGTTCGTTCCCTAAAAACACAACCGGCACAACTATCTAGGTGGTCTCTAGAGGCATCGGTAGGTCTGTTATAGAGGATATCAAGTATCTCGTTCTTCTTAAGAGGGTGATCAGGCAAAGCATTCTGTAGCTAGACGAGCCTCCTCCAAGCTTGTGGAAGACTCTCTTCTTGGACTTGAGCAAAGTTGTATATTTCTTGCAAGGCAGCTTGCTTCTTATGGGCAGGGAAATATTTCTCACAGAACTAGTAGACCATATCCTGGGGACTACTCACACATCCAGGAGCAAGAGAGGTGAACCAGGCTTTAGCGTCATCCTTTAGAGAGAAAGGAAACAGCTTAATAAGGATATAGTAGTGGCGGATCTTCTCCTCATTAGTGAAAAGGGTGGCTATATCGTGTAGTTTGGCAAGATGGGCTACGACCGTCTCAGACTCATAACCATTAAAAGGATCATATTTGACTAGAGAGATTATCTCAGGATCGACAGAGAATTCATAATCCTTATCGGTGATAAAGATAGGTGAAGTGGCAAACTTCGGGTCATATTTCATCTTAGCTTTCAGAGATTTTTCCTTCCACTTGAGAAGTAATTTCTCAGCGTCATAGGCATCCTTACACGTAAGAAAATCCTCAGCTATCTCTCCCTCCATAACGTAACCCTCAGGTATATCAGGCAATTCATATCTAGGAGTGCTAGATCTAGCAGGAGCAAAAGCAGGTTCTATCTCAATAGTATCGGCAGTTTCAGAAGCATCACGAGCATTGGCAGTAACTCTAGCAATATGAGCATCAAGGAACAAAAGTAGGTTCTATCTCAATAGTGGAACATCAGGCAAAGTAGCATCTCTAGCAGTATCAAGCATAGCATCATCAGGCATAGTATCTCTAGCAGTGTCAAGCATAGCATCTCTAGCAGTAGCATCATAAGCATCATCAAGCACAGGCGACATATCAAGATTTTTAGCAGGAGGTGATGTCGCAAACTTACTCATAACTGAAGGTGAATCAAGTACAGAGCTAGATGGCAATTCCTTACCCCCCCCCCCCTCGTAGTTGAGGGCAAGACTTTGGTTTTTGGATCCTTCAGATTCTTCATAGTGATCAGCAGATATAAATCCCAAGTGACTCAGAGAATATAGCAATACAACCCCGGCAACGGTGCCAGAAAAATGCTTGATGTCAACTGTTCTTCCCCTTTGCAACGACACCAGAAGAATGCTGTTAGCACTCTTCGGCAATCGAAACTAGAAGAATGTTGTTGACGACCACGAGCGCGTGGAATCGTAGCAGTTTTCGAGGGTAGAGTATTCGACCCAAATTTGTTGATTCGCACGACGGGAGGTGAGAGAATACTCTAAAGTATTAGCAACTGAATTTATCAGATTCAACCACACCTGAAAGATTAGTATCTGCAAGCAAAGTAGTAACAGCAACGTAGCGAGTAACGGCAATGGCAAGGAACAGCGATAGTGACAGGAGTAGCAAGTAGCAACAGTAGCAAGCGACAGTAGTAGCAATAGTAGCAGCAGAGCAAGACAAGTAACAGCAGTAGCAACAGTAGTAGCAGCAGCAGAGCAAGACAAGTAACAGTAGTAGCAGCAGCAGAGCAAGACAAGTAACATCAGTAGCAATAGTAGTAGCAGTAGCAGTAGGGCAAACTCGTAGGCAATGGGTTGGTGATTTGTTTGGATGATATTCATCATGCAACAGCTATAACATGGAGAGATATGTGGCTAGCTCCCGTTCGTCAATGTGATGTAGGCATGCATTCCGTGTGTCGTCATGCGTGCTTAGGGAAAAGAACTTGCATGACATCTATTGTCCATCCCTCCCGTGGCAGCGGGGTCCAAAAGGAAACTACGGGATATTAAGGTTCTCCTTTTAATAAAGAACCGGACCAACGCATTAGCACTTGGTGAACACATGAACTCATCAAACTATGGTCATCACCGGGAGTAGTTCCGGTTATTGTCACTCCGGGGTTGCCGGATCATAACACATAGTATGTAACTACAACTTGCAAGATCGGATCTAAAACACACATATATTGGTGACAACATAATAATTTCAGATCTGAAATCATGGCACTCGGGCCCTAGTGACAAGCATTAAGCATGGCAAAGTAGTAGCAACATCAATCTCAGAACATAGTGGATACTAGGGATCAATCCCCATCAAAACTAACTCGATTACATGATAGATCTCATCCTACTCATCACCTCCCAGCGAGCCTACGAATAGATTACTCACGAACGATGAAGAGCTTCATGGAATTGGAGAGGGAAGAAGGTTGATGATGGCGATGGCGACGATTTCCCCTCTCCGGAGCCCAAGACGGACTCCAGATCTGCCCTCCAGATGAAGAACAGGTGGTGGCGGCGGCTCCGTATCGTAAACGCGACGAAAACTTCTTTTTTTATTTTTTCTGGGACGAAAGGGAACTTATAGAGCTGGAGTTGGGGGCAGGAGAGTCATGTGGGCCCCACAAGCCTGCCCACCGCCACCAGGGGAGTGGTGGCGGAGCCAAGGTTTGTGGCCCACTGGCCCATCCCCTTAGGTGGAACTTGGCGCAGATATTTTTTATATTTTCCAAAACTGCTCCCCGTAGATTTTCAGGACGTTTGGAGAACTTTGATTTCTGCACAAAAATAACACCAAGGCAATTCTGCTGAAAACAGGGTCAGTCCAAGTTAGTTCCATTCAAATCATGCAAATTAGAGTCCAAAACAAGGGCAAAAGAGTTTGGAAAAGTAGATACGATGGAGACGTATCACATAGCCATGTGGAATCTGAAGGCAGCGAAAAGTTCCGTTGGGTTGAGGAGGTTCAACAGAGCCGACAACCGCCTTGAAAGTGAGGTTCCGACATTTCATCATAAGCTCGCAACGTTGAGCCTCCGTGATAGTATCTATGGGGTAGCTAGGAGCCTTGAAGTCATGCTGAACGGGCTCCGTGGAAGCCACGCTGCATCTCCGCTGAGATGGTGGGGTACGTTCTAGACTAGCTTCGTGCCGCTGAGATGGTTGACCGGCAGCTTGCTGGCTCTCAAGTTCCTCTAGCTTTTGTAGTCTTGCCTTGATCTATTGCATGTCGCTCAGCTCCGCTTTCCTCTTTCTCTCCCGGCTTCCGAAACCGCTTGCTTTAGGAAACCCAAACTTCCACGGAACGGACCCTGGTGTGCCTCGTGTTCGTCCAGGGTGCTCAGCATTCCCTAGGTCCTCAGTAATCTCGTTATTCTCTCTGTCTGGAATGAGCATCCCATCCTGCGTTGGGGCAATACACTTCTGAAGCTTGATCATGGATATTGCAAGTTGCTCGTCCGTCCAACAACACTTCCCTATTTCAGGGTCCAAAGTTCCCCCAACCCCGAAGAACCAAGTCCTTGAATGCTCTGTCCAGTTCAATGTCTGTGGATCGACCCCTTTAGCAATTAGGTTATTCTCAGCTTTGTCCCAGAACGGTCGGGCTTTGAGGTAGCCACCTGACCCCGTGTGATGGTGATACTGCTTCTTTGCGGCATTGTCCGTGTTTGTCTCTGACATTTTCTTACTCTTCTCCGATGACTTGTAGGCCACAAATGCGGGCTGGTGATCTCTTATCTTCTCAAATCGGCCCACGAATTCAGGAGTCTTCCCTTTGTCGACAAACATTGATTTCAAATCATTCTTCCACTTCCCGAATAGACGTGACATCTTCTTAAGAGCACACGCCTTGACAAGTGTCTCTATAACTCGCTTATTCGGATCTTCCTCTGGTGGTAGGGTGAAATTTGCCTTCACCGCGGTCCAAAGATCATCTTTCTGCCTATCGATGACATAATCACCTTCAGGGACATCGTCACCCTTAGGCTTTTTCCATTGCTTGACGCTGATCGGGATGTTGTCCCTCACAATAGGTCCGCACTAAGCAGAAAATGCGTCCTTGGTCGGCTTGGGTTCAATCGGTAGGCCATCGGCCGCGATTGCTATGATTGTGAACGTTTCATCCATCTGCAACCTTCTCTTCGGGCCTCGTCTCTTTACCGAAGTTTGGCTCGATCCGGAGGGCTATAAAAGAAGAAAGAAGACCTAATATATGTACATACCTTTGGGCTTAATTAATATATATACCTCGCCGGACTTTGCAACATCTCCCTCCTCTATTCGTTACTGGAGCCGTCATCATGGTCTCCTTCTTCCTCCGGCCTTCGGTCAACGGAGCCATCATGATCATGTCCTTCCTCCTCCATTGTTCGATCATCCGAACCGTTATCCTCTCCTTCCAGACCATCGGTGTCGTTGAGATACGACAAATAATCACCGAGCATTATCTCCCCCAACAATTGTTCTCTTTGATCCATATAATTTCTGCAAATATTCCAGCTCCTTGTATGAATAACCAAATTACACGAACTTCTATGTTTTAAACATGCACAAACTTTTTTATATTTCATTTCCAAATGTTGAATAGTTCAAAGATGTACGTTATCATATATAATGCAGTAGATCCCAAGAGGCAAAAATGTTTTCTTTCAGTTAGAACCAATAATCAACTTAATACATCTCGAATTTAATCTCGAATACATCTCTAGTATAACCTATATATGAACAAAATTTGTATGAACAGCAATATGCAGGGGCGGTGACGACGACAAGCAGAGCACGCAGAGGAGGAGCTCACTCGGGCCGACGGGCTCGGGGCGGCGACAACAACGGGCTAGGGGCGGCGACGACGACGGGCTCGAGGCGACGATGATGGGCTCGGGGGTGGCGGCGGCGACGTGCTTGGGGCATCGACGGCGGCGAGGAGGACTGGATCGGGGGTGGCGGGGACGGTGACGTGCTCGGGGCGTCGGCGGCGAGCTCGGGGACAGCGGCGACGACGAGGAGGACTGGATCGGGGGCGGCGACGACGAGGACTGGCTTGGGGGGCGGCGGCGAGCAATGGGAGAGTTTTGGGGAAAATTACGACAACTCCCGCCTATATGTGAAAACCTTCTGTCCTGGTTGGTGGCCCGAACCGGCACCAATACCACCCTTTCGTCCCGGTTGACTCAGCAAACCGGGACTAAAGGTCAATTTTCAACAGCCCAAATGGCGGGGAAGAAGTTACATGTACTCCCGGTTTGCGGAACCAACCGGGACAAAAGGGGGCCATTTTTCCCGGTTTCTGCCACCAACCGACACTAAAGTCTATCTCTGGTCCCGGTTTGTACCACAAACCGACACGAAAGGCATGTGCCTGGAACAGACGCGGTGCGGTTAGATGTTTAGTCCCACCTTACTAGTAGAGGGAGAAGTGTAGTGGTTTATAAGCGCTTGTGCGCACACAGTCTCGAGCTCCTCTCATATGCAGGCTTCCGGGCCTAAACTGTCACTAGTTGTTGGGCCTTGTGTGGGCCTGAATCCTGCCCCAACAATCTAGTTGGGTTTTTAGTCGTATTCAGGCCGTGGTGGCCCATTAGTTGACCTTTCTTTTTAAAGAATATAGTTTTTGTTCCTACTTATTTTTTTCTGTGATTCTTTATATTTTTTGTTTCGTTTGTTACTTTATTTATTTTATTTTGTTCCGACTTACTGTTTTTAGTGATTCTTTTTGCTTTTAGGTCACAAAAACTATTATCATGGTTTCATATGAAAACTCATTTGTTACAAAAGCACTACAAATGAACTCTGGATAGGTTGAAAGTTGCCATGGTATCATCATTTCTCCCACATAGCATGTGCTAAAAATTTGACAGGGTTGCGGCAAAAATTGGATGCACTTCGTGTACAAATCGGACAATCTCTTTCGAAGTATCACGGTTTCATACGAAAACTCATCTGTTACAAAAGGGATTTCATTTTTTTTGGAATATTTGAACTCCAGACTTTTTTGTTGGAAATATGCCCTAGAGGCAATAATAAAATGGTTATTATCATATTTCCTTGTTCATGATAATCGTCTATTTTTCATGCTATAATTGTATTAACAAGAAACAGTAATACATGTGTGAATAAACAGATCACAATGTGTCCCTAGCAAGCCTCTAGTTGGCTGGCTCGTTAGTCAATAGATCATCATGGTTTCCTGATCATGGGCATTAGATGTCATTGATAACGGGATCACATCATTGGGAGAATGATGTGATGGACAAGACCCAATCCTAAGCATAGCACTAGATCGTATTGTTCGGATGCTAAAGCTTTTCTAATGTCAAATGTCCTTTCCTTCGACCGTGAGATTGTGCAACTCCCGGATACCGTAGGAGTGCTTTGGGTGTATCAAACGTCACAACGTAACTGGGTGACTATAAAGGTGCACTACGGGTATCTCTGAAAGTGTTTGTTGGGTTGGTACGAATCGAGATCGGGATTTGTCACTCCGTGTGACGGAGAGGTATCTCTGGGCCCACTCGGTAGAACATCATCATGAGCTCAATGTGACGAAGGAGTTAGTCACACGATGACGTGCTACGGAATGAGTAAAGAGACTTACCGGTAACGAGATTGAACAAGGTATAGGTATACCGACGATCGAATCTCGGGATAGTTCTATACCGACAGACAAAGGGAATTGTATACGGGATTGATTGAATCCTTGACATCGTGGTTCATCCGATGAGATCATCATGGAGCAAGTAGGAGCCACCATGGGTATCCAGACCCCGCTGATGGTTATTGACCGGAGAGGTGTCTCGGTCATGTCTGCCTGTCTCCCGAACCCGTAGGGTCTACACACTTAAGGTTCGATGACACTAGGGTTATAGGGAATTGTTATACGAGGTTATAGAAAGTTGTTCGGAGTCACGGATGAGATCCCGGACGTCACGAGGAGCTCCTGAATGGTCCGGAGGTAAAGATTGATATATAGGACGGATGGTTTCGGACACCGGAAGTGTTTCGGGCATCACCGGTAACGTACCGGGACCACCGGAGGTGGCCCCGGGGGTCCACCGAAGGGGGGCAACGACCCCGGGAGGCTAGACAGGCCAAGTGGGGAAGGGAACCAGCCCCTAGGTGGGCTGGTGCGCCCCCCCCCCCCACTCAGCCCATGGCGCAGGAAGAGGGGAGAGGAGGGGGAACCCTAGCGCAGGTGGGCCTAAGGCCCACCAGAGGGATGCGCCAACCCTCCTCCCTGCCCTGGCCGCTGCCCCCTCTCCCATCTGGAGTTGCCGCACCCCTAGGGGGTGGGAACCCTAAGGGCTACGCCCCCTCCCTCTCCCCCTATATATAGTTGAGGATTCGGGGCTGTTTTGCACACGGTTTTCTCTCTCTCTCTCGGCGCAGCCCTGCCCTTCTCCCTCATCCTCTCTCCCGGTGCTTGGCGAAGCCCTGCCGGGAGACCTCGTCTCTCCATCGACACCACGTCGTCGTGCTGCTGGAGTTCTTCCCCAACCTCTCCCTCCTCCTTGCTAGATCAAGGTATGGGAGACGTCACCGGGCTACACGTGTGTTGAACGCGGATGTGCCGTAGTTCGGCACTAGATCGGAATCACACCGCGATGTGAATCGCCGCGAGTACGACTCCATCAACCGCGTTCTAGTAACGCTTCCGCTTAGCGATCTTCAAAGGTATGAAGATGCTCTCACCCCTCTCTCGTTGCTGGTCTCTCCATAGGAAGATCTGAATATGCGTAGGAAACTTTTTGAATTTATGCTACGTTACCCAACAGTGGCATCCGAGCCAGGTTTTCTATGCGTAGATTCCATGCACGAGTAGAACACAAAAGGTTGTGGGCGATGATTTGTCAATTGCTTGCCGCTACTAGTTTTATTCTTTTCCGGCGGTATTGTGGGATGAAGCGGCCCGGACCGACCTTACACGTACACTTACGTGAGACTGGTTCCACCGACAAACATGCACACCGTGCATAAAGGTGGCTAGCGGGTGTCTGTCTCTCCTACTCTAGTCAGATTGGATTTGATGAAAAGGGTCCTTATGAAGGGTAAATAGCTTTGGCATATCATCGTTGTGGCTGTCACGTAGGTAAGAAAGCGTTCTTGCTAGAAACCCAAATCAGCCATGTAAAACTTGCAACAACAATTAGAGGACGTCTAACTTGTTTTTTCAGGGTTTGACATGTGATGTGATATGGCCAAAGTTGTGATGTTGCATGTATGATGTATGAGATGATCATGTTATTGTAATAGGTTTCACGACTTGCATGTCATTGAGTATGATAACCGGCAGGAGCCATAGGAGTTGTCTTAATTTATTGTATGAGATGCAACGCCATGTGCTTACTACTTTTACTTCATTGCTAACGGTTAGCTTTAGTAGTGATAGTAGTAGTTGGCGTGACGACTTCACGGAGACACGATGATGGAGATCATGGTGTCACGCCGGTGACAATGATGATCATGCGATGCCTGAAGATGGAGATCGAAAGAGCAAAGATGATAATGGCCATATCAAGTCACTATATGATTGCATTGTGATGTTTATCATGTTTTTCATCTTATTGCTTAGAAAGACGGTAGCATAATAATATGATCCCTCTTAAAATTTCGAGAACGTATTCCCCTAAGTGTGCACCGTTGCGAAGGATCGTTGTCTCGAAGCACCACGTGATGATCGGGTGTGATAGATTCTAACGTTCGCATACAACGGGTGTAAGCCAGATTTACACACGCGAAACACTTAGGTTGACTCGACGAGCTTAGCATGTACATACATGACCTCGAATACAAGAGACCGAAAGGTCGAACATGAGTCGTATGGTTGAATACGATCAGCATGAAGTTGCTCACCATGGTGACTAGTCCGTCTCACGTGATGATCGGACACGGGTTATTCAACATGGATCATGTATCACTTAGATGACTAGAGGGATGTCGATTTAAGTGGGAGTTCATATTTAATTTGATTAAATGAACTTAATTGTCATGAACTTAGTCAAAAAGTTGTCTTTATAAATATTGTAGATGGCCAACGTCAACCTCAATTTCAACGCATTCCTAGAGAAAAACAAGCTGAAAGATGATGGTAGCAACTATGCAGACTGGGTTCGCAACTTGAAGCTCATCCTTGAAGCAGCTAAAAAGGCTTATGTCCTTGATGCGCTGCTAGGTGACCCTCCCGCTCCCGCAGCAGCCCAGGACATTCTGAACGTCTGGCAAACGCGGAGTGATGACTACTCTCTGGTTAGGTGTGGCATGTTATACAGTTTAGAAACGGGGCTCCAAAGGCGTTTTGAGCAACACGGTGCACATGAGATGTTCCAAGAGCTGAAGCTAGTTTTTCAAGCTCATGCCCGTGTCGAGAGATATGAAGTCTCCGACAAGTTCTTTAGCTGTAAGATGGAGGAGAACAGTTCTGTCAGTGAGCACATACTCAAAATGTCTGGGTTACACGGTCGTCTGACTTCACTTGGAGTCGAACTTCCGGATGATGCTATAATTGACAGAATCCTCCAGTCTCTCCCACCAAGCTACAAAGGCTTTGTGCTTAACTAAAGCATGCTAGGGATGGAGAAGACCATTCCCGAGTTGTACTCGATGCTCAAGTCTGCAGAAGTAGAAATCAAGAAAGAGCATCAAGTGTTGATGGTCAACAAGACCACTAGTTTCAAGAAGGGCAAGGGTAAGAAGAACTTCAAGAAAGACGGGAAAGTTGTTGTCGCGCCCGGTAAGCCAGATGCCGGGAAGAAGAAAAAGAATGGACCCAAGCTTGAGACTGAGTGCTTCTATTGCAAGGGAAAAGGTCACTGGAAGCGGAACTGCCCCAAATACTTAGCGGACAAGAAGGCCGGCAACGTTAAAGGTATATGTGATATACATGTTATTGATGTGTACCTTACCAGCGCTCGGAGTAGCTCCTGGGTATTTGATACCGGTGTTGTTGCTCACATTTGCAACTCAAAGCAGGAACTGCGGAATAAGCGGAGACTGGCAAAGGACGAGGTGACGATGCGTGTCGGGAATGGCCCCAAGGTCGATGTGATCGCCGTCGGCACATTACCTCTACATCTACCGTTGGGATTAGTTTTAAACCTTAATAATTGTTATTTAGTACCAGCTTTGAGCATGAACATTGTATCAGGGTCTTGCTTAATGCGAGACGGCTACTCATTTAAGTCAGAGAATAATGGTTGTTCTATTTATATGAGTGATATGTTTTATGTTCATGCTCCACTGGTGAATGGTTTATTCTTGATGAATCTCGATCGTGATTTTAAGCATATTCATAGTGTGAGTACCAAAAGATGTAAAGTTGATAATGATAGTCCCACTTACTTGTGGCACTGTCGCCTTGGTCATATCGGCGTTAAGCGCATGAAGAAGCTCCATGCTGATGGACTATTAGAGTCTCTTGATTTTGAATCATTTGACACATGTGAACCGTGCCTCATGGGCAAGATGACTAAGACTCCATTCTCAGGAATAATGGAGAGAGCAAACGACTTATTGGAAATAATACATACTAATGTGTGTGGTCCAATGAACGTTGAAGCTCGTGGTGGCTATCGCTATGTTCTCACTCTCACCGATGATTTGAGTAGGTATGGGTATATCTACTTGATGAAGCACAAATCTTAGACATTTGAAAAGTTCAAGGAATTACAGAGTGAGGTCGAGAATCAACGTGACAGAAAAATTAAGTGTCTACGATCTGATCGTGGAGGAGAATATTTGAGTCACGAGTTTGGCACACACCTAAGGAAGTGTGGAATCGTTTCACAACTGACGCCGCCTCGCACACCGCAACGCAACTGAGTGTCTGAACATCGTAATCGCACTTTATTAGATATGGTACGATCTATGATGTCTCTTACCGACTTACCGTTATCATTTTGGGGATACGCATTAGAAACTGCAGCATTCACTTTAAATAGGGCACCGTCTAAATCCGTTGAGACGACACCGTATGAACTATGGTTTGGCAAGAAACCTAAGTTGTCGTTTCTTATAGTTTGGGGCTGCGATGCTTATGTGAAGAAACTTCAACCAGAAAAGCTCGAGCCCAAAGCGGAGAAATGCGTATTCATAGGATACCCTAAGGAAACTATTGGGTATACCTTCTATCTTTGATCCGAAGGTAAAACCTTTGTTGCCAAGAATGGATCATTTCTAGAGAAAGAGTTTCTCTCGAAAGAAGTAAGTGGGAGGAAGGTAGAACTTGATGAGGCAATTACACCCCCCCTCTCGAACAGGATAGTAGCACAGCGCGGGAAGTTCCTCCTGTGGCGCCTACACCAACTGAAGAGGAAGTTAATGATAATGATCATGAAGCTTCGGATCAAGTTACTACTGAACCGCGAAGGTCCACGAGGGCACGCTCCGCACCAGAGTGGTACGGCAACCCTGTGACGGAAATCATGTTGTTAGACAATGGTGAACCTTCGAACTATGAAGAAGCGATGGCGGGCCCGGATTCCAACAAATGGCTTGAAGCTATGAAATCCGAGATAGGATCCATGTATGAGAACAAAGTATGGACTTTGGTGGACTTGCCCGATGACCGGAGAGCCATAGAAAATAAATGGATCTTCAAGAAGAAGACTGATGCAAATGGTAATGTAACCGTTTATAAAGCTCGACTTGTCGCAAAGGGTTTTCGACAAATTCAAGGAGTTGACTACGAAGAGACTTTCTCTCCCGTAGCGAAGCTGAAATCAGTCTGAATCATGTTAGCGATTGCCGCCTTTTATGATTATGAAATTTGGCAAATGGACGTCAAAACAGCGTTCCTTGACGGGAACCTTAAGGAAGAGTTGTATATGATGCAACCAGAAGGTTTTGTCGACCCTAAGGGTGCTAACAAAGTGTGCAAGCTCCAGCGCTCCATCTATGAGCTGGTGCAAGCATCTCGGAGTTGGAACATTCGCTTTAATGAGGTGATTAAAGCGTTTGGGTTCATAGAGGTTTACGGAGAAGCCTGTTTGTACAAGAAAGTGAGTGGGAGCTCTGTAGCTTTCCCCATACTGTATGTGGATGACATATTATTTATGGGGAACAATACAGAAATGTTGGAGAGCATAAAGGCCTATTTGAACAAGAGTTTTTCAATGAAGGACCTTGGAGAAGCTGCATACATACTAGGCATCAAGATCTATAGAGATAGATCGAGACGCCTCATAGGTCTTTCGCAAAGTACATACCTTGACAAGATATTGAAGAAGTTCAATATGGAAAACTCAAAGAAAGGGTTCTTGCCAGTTTTGCAAGGTATGAGATTGAGTAAGACTCAGTGGCCGACCACGGCAGCAGATAGAAAGAAGATAAGTTATGTCCCCTACGCTTCAGCCGTAGGCTCTCTTATGTATGCCATGTTGTGTACCAGACCTGATATAAACCTTGCCACAAGTTTGGTAGGGAGGTACCAAAGTGATCCCGGTATGGAACACTGGACAGCGGTCAAGAATATCCTTAAGTACCTGAAAAGGACTAAGGAAATGTTTCTCGTTTATGGAGGTGACGAAGAGCTCGTCGTAAAGGGTTACGTCGACGCTAGCTTCGACACAGATCTGGATGACTCTAAGTCACAGACCGGATACGTATATGTTTTGAATGATGGGGCAGTGAGCTGGTGCAGCAGGAAGCAAGAAGTCGTGGCAGCGTCTACATGTGAAGCGGAGTACATAGCTGCTTCAGAAGCGGCTCATGAAGGAATTTGGATGAAGGAACTCATCACCGACCTTGGAGTGGTTCCAACCGCGTCGGGTCCAATGACACTCTTTTGTGATAACACTGGGGCCATTGCCATTGCCAAGGAGCCCAGGTTTCACCGGAAGACGAAGCACATCAAACGCCGCTACAACTCCATCCAAGACCATGTCCAGAGTGGAGTAATAGATATTTGTAAAGTACACACGGATCTGAATATTGCAGACCCGTTGAATAAACCTCTTCCACGAGCAAAACATGATCAACACCATAATGTTATGGGTGTTCGATACATCACAATGTAACTAGATTATTGACTCTAGTGCAAGTGGGAGACTGTTGGAAATATGCCCTAGAGGCAATAATAAAATGGTTATTATCATATTTCCTTGTTCATGATAATCGTCTATTGTTCATGATGTAATAGTATTAACAGGAAACAGTAATACATGTGTGAATAAATATATCACAATGTGTCCCTAGCAAGCCTCTAGTTGGCTGGCTCATTAGTCAATAGATGATCATGGTTTCCTGACCATCGGCATTAGATGTCATGGATAACGGGATCACATCATTGGGAGAATGATGTGATGGACAAGACCCAATCCTAAGCATAGCACTAGATCGTATTGTTCGGATGCTAAAGCTTTTCTAATGTCAAATGTCCTTTCCTTCGACCGTGAGATTGTGCAACTCCCGGATACCGTAGGAGTGCTTTGGGTGTATCAAACGTCACAACGTAACTGGGTGACTATAAAGGTGCACTACGGGTATCTCTGAAAGTGTTTGTTGGGTTGGTACGAATCGAGATCGGGATTTGTCACTCCGTGTGACGGAGAGGTATCTCTGGGCCCACTCGGTAGAACATCATCATGAGCTCAATGTGACTAAGGAGTTAGTCACACGATGACGTGCTACGGAATGAGTAAAGAGACTTACCAGTAACGAGATTGAACAAGGTATAGGTATACCGACGATCGAATCTCGGGCAAGTTTTGTACCGACAGACAATGGGAATTGTATACGGGATTGATTGAATCCTTGACTTCGTGGTTCATCTGATGAGATCATCATGGAGCAAGTGGGAGCCACCATGGGTATCCAGACCCCGCTGATGGTTATTGACCGGAGAGGTGTCTCGGTCATGTCTGCCTGTCTCCCGAACCCGTAGGGTCTACACACTTAAGGTTTGATGACGCTAGGGTTATAGGGAATTGTTATACGAGGTTATCGAAAGTTGTACGGAGTCCTGGATGAGATCCCGGACATCACGAGGAGCTCCGGAATGGTCCGGAGGTAAAGATTGATATATAGGACGGATGGTTTCGGACACCGGAAGTGTTTCGGGCATCACCGGTAACGTACCGGGACCACCGGGACAACCGGAGGTGGCCCCGGGGGTCCACCGAAGGGGGGCAACGACCCCGGGAGGCTAGACAGGCCAAGTGGGGAAGGGAACCAGCCCCTAGGTGGGCTGGTGCGCCCCCCCCCCCACTCAGCCATGGCGCAGGAAGAGGGGAGAGGGGGGAACCCTAGCGCAGGTGGGCCTAAGCCCCACCAGAGGGATGCACCACCCCTCCTCCCTGCCCTGGCCGCCGCCCCCTCTCCCATCTGGGGCTGCCGCACCCCTTGGGGGTGGGAACCCTAAGGGCTCCGGCCCTCCCTCTCCCCCTATATATAGTTGAGGATTCGGGGTTGTTTTGCACACGGTTTTCTCTCTCTCTCGGCGCAGCCCTGCCCTTCTCCCTCCTCCTCTGTGCTGGTGCTTGGCGAAGCCCTGTCGGGAGACCTTGTCTCTCCATCGACACCATGCCGTCGTGCTGCTGGAGTTCTTCCCCAACCTCTCCCTCCTCCTTGCTGGATCAAGGTACGGGAGACGTCACCGGGCTGCACATGTGTTGAACGCGGAGGTGCCGTATTTCCGCACTAGATCGGAATCACACCGCGACCTGAATCGCCGCAAGTACGACTCCATCAACCGCGTTCTAGTAACGCTTCCGCTTAGCGATCTTCAAAGGTATGAAGATGCTCTCACCCCTCTCTTGTTGCTGGTCTCTCCATAGGAAAATCTGAATATGCGTAGGAATTTTTTTGAATTTATGCTACGTTACCCAACACTTTTGTGTGTTCAAAATGCACCATTTAATGCCACATTATTAATTTTCAACAATTTCTGACTTAATTTGGTATTTTTCATGCATTTATTGTTATTTTAGCTAAATGACCTAGAAATTGAAAATCGCTACAAATGAACTCTGGATAGGTTGAAAGTTGGCATGGTATCATCATTTCACCAACATAGCATGTGCTAAAAAGTTGAGAGGGTTGCGGCAAAAACTGGACGCACTTCGTGTACAAATCGGACAATCTCTTTCGAAGTATCAGCGTTTCATACGAAAACTCATCTATTACAAAGGGATTGTATTTTTGAACTTATTTGAACTCCAGACCTTTTGCGTGTTCAAAATGCACCATTCAAGGTCACATCATCAATTTTCAACTATTTGTGACTTCATTTGGTATTTTTCATGCATTTATTCATTTTTTAGCTAAATGACCCAGAAATTGAAAAACACTACAAATGAACTCTGAATAGGTTGAAAGTTGGCATGGTATCATCATTTCACCCACATAGCATGTGCTAAAAAGTTGAGAGGGTTGCGGCAAAAACTGGATGAACTTCGTATACAAATCAGACAATCTCTTTCGAAGTATCAGGGTTTCATATGAAAACTCATCTGTTACAAAAGGGATTTCATTTTTTGGAATTATTTGAACTCCAGACCTTTTGTGTGTTCAAAATGCACCAGTCAAGGCCACATCATCAATTTTCAACTATTTCTGACTTCATTTGGTATTTTTCATGCATTTATTATTTTTTGAGCTAAATGACCCACAAATTGAAAAGCACTACAAATGAACTTTGAATAGGTTGAAAGTTGGCATGGTATCATCATTTCACCCACATAGAATGTGCTAAAAAGTTGAGAGGGTTGCGGCAAAAATTGGACGCACTTCGTGTACAAATCGGACAATCTCTTTCGAAGTATCATGGTTTCATATGAAAACTCATCTGTTACAAAAGGGATTTCATTTTTTTAACTTATTTGAACTCTAGACCTTTTGTGTGTTCAAAATGCACCATTCAAGGCCACATCATCAATTTTCAACTATTTCTGACTTCATTTAGTATTTTTCATGCATTTACTGATTTTTCTAGCTAAATGACCCTTAAATTGAAAAGCACTACAAATGAACTATGAATAGGTTGAAAGTTGGCATGGTATCATCATTTCAACCACATAGCATGTGTTAAAAAGTTGAGAGGGTTGCGGCAAAAACTAGACGCACTTCGTGTACAAATCGGACAATCTCTTTCGAAGTATCAGGGTTTCATACGAAAACTCATCTGTTACAAAAGTGATTTCATTTTTTTAACTTATTTGAACTCCAGACCTTTTGTGTGTTCAAAATGCACCATTCAAGGCCACGTCATCAATTTTCAACTATTTCTGACTTCATTTGGTATTTTTCATGCATTTACAGATTTCTTTTGAGCTAATGACCCAAAAATTGAAAAGCACTACAAATGAACTCTGAATAGGTTGAAACTTGGCATGGTATCATCATACAAATTGAAAAGCAAAATTAAATTTCAAACTACAAATGAACGGTGTTTGCAATTTAATTTTGCTGAAAAAATGGAAACTTTCGACCTCAGTCCAGGAATTTTTTAAATTCACTCGAACGTGCTTTTGATCTCAATTTTTTACACAAGATTTATATAAAATTTACCCATATTGTCTTAATTCTTGGAGTTACATAAGTATTCGAATTATACAGATTACTTCCGACTATTCTGTTTTTGACAGATTCTGTTTTCTTTGTGTTGCTTGCTTATATCGATGTATCTATGGGTTGTATCGGGGGGTATGAACCATGGAGAAGTTTGAATACAGTAAATATTACACCAATATGAATAAAGAATTAGTTCACAAAATACCTAAAGTGGTTATGAATGGAGAAAGGGCTAAATAACCATTCAAATTTGGAAACTATATAATGGCACAAACAGAAACTAGATATATATAAATTGGTCCAAGCAGTACATAATAATACATGCAAGCAGTACATAATAATAGCTAGCATACATATATATACAAGTGTTCGCCGTTGTGAACACTACTCGTCTGAATCTATATCTGAATCAGAATGTCCCAAAGTTGGTGCTGCGAGGTGACGCTGGCCATAGTTCACGATACTAATCTTGCGGTAGAACTCGAATGCAACGTATGCATCTTTTGCTGTATACTGAACGTTGATAGGGTCAAGTGGGGTCTTCTCCCACTTCTTGTGCTGAGACTTCGGGACTGAAGTCTTCATATCATGGTACTCCTCGTCGATCAAGGCGACTGCCATATCAACCATGGAAGTCCTCTCATATTGAAGCTGGAATAGGCCTTGGAGATCAATGTGGCACTCAGCTGGTATCTCAATACCAAAGTTGCGCCTCATATTCGGCATGTCATTCGTTATGTCAACGCTAGTGAAACGTATGTCACTGCGAAGGAAGTCCATGAGTTCTAGACAATGCTTCTCACTACTGCAACATCAACAAATTAAAATGGAACAAATGTTGCATACTATTGCAACAAGGAAAAATGTTTCAATACAACTAAAGAGAAATTTATCATAACGATTCAAATGGAACATATTGCTATTCTATGCAATTTTCATATCCTATGAATTGATCTTTATAGGATTCCAATATTGTAACATATTGCTATCCGATGCAACTTGCATATCCTATGAATTGATCAAGAAACCCTCAATTAACTATCCAATGGAACATATAAAGAAACTGCATATTGCTATCCAATGGAACCTAGAGAGATCAGTATATGCAATTTTCATAACCTTTGGATCAAACAAAGCCTCAAAACTTACCAATGAAAAATTGTTTCACTACAACTAAAGAGAAATTAATCTTTATAGGATTCCAATATTGTAACATATTGTTATCCTATGCAATTTTCATATCCTATGAATTGATCAAGAAACCCTCAATTAACTATATATCCAATGGAACATATATAGAAACTGCATATTGCTATCCAGTGGAACCTAGGGAGATCAATATATGCAATTTTCATAACCTTGGATCAAAGAAAGCCTATGTTGTAATATATCCAATGGAACCTAGGGAAATCAATATATGCTATCCAATGGGACCTAGGGAGATCAATATATCCAATGTTGTAACACATATTGCTATCCTATGCAATTTTCATATCCTATGAATTGATTAAGAAACCCTTAATTAACTATCCAATGGAACGTATATAGAAACTCCATATTGCTATCAAATGGAACCTAGAGAAGATCAATACATGCAATTTTCGTAACCTTGGATCAAAGAAAGACTCAAAACTTACCTCGCCCATTGGACGATCAAGACATACTGTTTGAAACACAACTGGATGACGACAACACCTTGATGGTTGGCCGTGTACTCCAGATCAAGACCCAAGAACGCCTCATGCTCCGGTGCGGCGTCAACCCACTCCTAGAACCGTCTAAGAAAATTTGGCACCGTCGTGCTCTCGTTCGTGTACCCGACCCTGAGTTGGGTCGTTCCATGTGCGCGCACCACTCCAGTTTCTTATGTCATGGTAGAAGAAGAATGGAAGAAGAGAGGGGAAGAAGAGAGGAAGAAGAAGAACAAAGGAGAGCGCTAGAGGAGAAGAACAGAGAATTGCGATAGACTCTGCTTCGGTTGCAGTTTTCCTCGCTGGAAACGACGCGGGAGGGCGAACCATTTGGACCTTTAGTCCCGGGTTGGACGACAAACCGACACTAAAGGGGCGATTCGAAGGGCCGCCACCCCGGTTTGATCCACCAACCGGGACTAAAGGGGATACAAACGGTTGCCGGCCTATTAGTCTTGGTTCTTGACTGGAACCGAGACAAAAGGGGTGAGACGAACCGGGACCAATGACCCACGATGCCCGGCCGGCGCCCTTGCCTCACGAACCGGGACCATAGGTCCCGGTTCGTATGTGAACCGGGACTAATAGGATTTCAGGACCTGTACCAAATCCCTCTTTTCTACTAGTGCATTAAGTCGGGTTGTTAGTTGTTACAGCTTGGCCCCTCTCGTAAGGACATCGTCACAGATATTCCTAGGGTTAGATAAAAGGAAGGGTTATTCTAATAAATGACACTCTTCAAATTCTCAACTTAATTCTTTATATGAGTAATGAGGCCATTGAGCTTTCAAGAATTTGATGTTTTGAAGTTGACATTTAGCTTCATCGAGAATATGGCAGGATATTCTCGACAAAAACGATTTTCTTGTAGTTCAAGTGTATAATGGTCGACTTCACCAATAGGATTCTTGATGCATCACTTGAGTTGATATACGTGTATTCTACAAATATTCAGGGGTAGGTCCAATGGTTAACTACTTCTCCACATTTAGCAAGAATGTGAAAAGTACCGATGTAACATGGAGCCAATTTGCCCATGACACCAAATGTTAGTTACCCTTCATGGGTGTAATCCAAAGGTAAGTCTTTTCATCACGCTCAATGCTTTATTCCTTACAATGACGATCGTAATAACTTTTTTGACACGAATAGGTTGTTTACAACGTTCACGAGTAATGTGAACTTACTCGTGAACTTGCTTTTCTAGTTCTTGTATCATACCTGGTGAAAATACCTCGATGACGCCTAGAGGGGGGTGAATAGGCTATTTAAAAACTTCTTCGGATTTGGCTTGAACCTAATGCGGAAATAAACTAAGAGGGTACTTGTCAAGCACAAATCCTAAATGCACTAGGCACTGCAACGTGTATCAACAACACGATCTACCAAGATGGACACAATACAGTTACTAACAAGCACAAGTAAGTTACACAAACTTACTTGACCTATATCACTCAACAAGTAGGTGAACAACGCAAGATACTAGATCACACTATATCAACACAATATATCAAGGGCTGCAAGTATGAACGTGTGGATATAGAGGGTATGCTTGAATGATTAATCTTGTACAAGAAATAGCCAACACAATATAATGAGCACAACCAATATGCAATGTATGTATGCTCAAATAACACAATTAAACCACAAGTAAGGAGTTAGGGTTAAGGATAACCAGGGTCACTGAGACGAAGATGTATCCCGATGTTCACTTCCTTGGAGGGAAGCTAGTCACCGATAGAGAGGTGGATGTTACCACGAAGGCACACCAATGCCATGAAGGCTCACCCTATTCTCCCTTTGAGATAACACCACGAAGGCGTTTCTCAACCACTAGTGGTAAGCCTTTGAGGTGGCTTCCAAACCCTCACAAACTTTTCCGGGGGAAATCACACGAATTGATTCCTCTCCGAAGAACTCCTACCGCCTAGGAGTCTCCAACCTCCAAGAGTAACAAGATCACGGGGAATGCTCAAAACTTGCTCAAATCACAAATAGCTTGGATTGAGAGAAGGAGAGGGAGACGATCTATCTTTTGATTGGAACAACTCTCAAAGGGGCTCACAAATGCTCTTGGGATCTAAGATTTGGAATGAGCAAATGTGTGTGAGGTGGAAATGTGTTCTTATGAGGATAAGGCTGTGTTGGGCAACCCTCTCACGAAGTGGGAGGGGGTATTTATAGAGGGGAGAGAAAAAGAGTCGTTGGGGACACTTTAAGTCACACAGGATCCGGACGTCCGACAGTTGTCGAAAGTCCGGGCGTCCGCGAGGGGTCGGACGTCCGTCAGGGGTCAGTCGTCCGAGGCCTGTAGATACGACTGAAACTATTTTGAATTAAACAGCGACCGGACGTCCGACAAGGGTCGTTCGTCCGAGGCCCGAAGATACGACTGAACCTATGTTGAATTTATCAGCCACCGGACGTCCGGAGAGGACCGGAAATCCAAGTTATACAGCTCAACTTCTACTGGTGGTAGGTTCCGGATTTCCGACGGATGTCGGACCTCCGGTGCTCGGACGTCCGGAGGGAGCCGTATTTCCGAGATATAGAACTCAACTTCTACTGGTGCAGTCTTCCGGATTTCCGGGTCTTGGCCGGACATCCGGGCCTCGGAAGTCCGGAGGAAGCCGAAAGTCCGAGTTATATGGCTCTGATTTCTCTGGTATAGGATTCCGGATTTCCGAACTAGTCGGTCGTCCGGTCCTCGGACGTCCGGAGAAAGCCGGATGTCCGAGGCACTGGTTCTGTTTTTAGATAACAACAAAGCAGTGGAGATGTGGTCTGAGCAGAAAGTGATGATGTAGTTTGAGCAAGTTCATCGCAAAACCTGTGATCCCCTCTTAATAGTGCGGGATCCCTAAGGACTCAAGAATCATAAAAGAGTACTGATGATCCATACTTGAGTGTATACTTTTATTCGCTGATCATCACTCCGCACAACTAACGTCAAAGGAACTGATACCTTTGAGTTAGCCCTTTCACCTGAGCTTGATGTTGTTGTTCCTTCTTGGCTCAAGTTGAAAGCAATACATGATGAAGTCTTCAAGTAGCTTTCCCATACACAATGCGGAAAGCCTAGCTTATGTATTCATCTTCATTTGTCCACCATGTGAACATCCACAAGAATCAAGCATGTAGTGCTCAGGAATGCTTATCTTGATCTTGTCCTTGTTAGCACATGAGGTTGTCCTTATCAACATCCTTGTTAGCTTATGTTTCAATGATATATTCGTGCTGATCCACTTGAACTTGCACACCACAATCTTGATGACGATCACCACTTGACGTCATCCTTCATGGCTTGTATGAGATCTTCCTTTTGGCGCAAGCCCAATGAAAGCACACCTAACCCCCACACAGGAGTCTCACAAAGACCATGGGTTAGTACACAAACACGTAATGGACAATGCTTACCGTACCATGGGATCACTTGATCCCTCTCGGTACATCTTATACGCTTTGTGTGTTGATCATCTTGATTTACTCTTTGTCTGAGATCTTGATCAACCTAGTGTTTCTATGACCATTCTTTGGATAATACCTTGAATAACATCTTGGTCATCATATAAACTCCTTGAACCCAACAGATGGACTTCAAGAAGTGCCTATGGACAAATCCTATAAATATAACTTAAGGCAACCATTAGTCCATAGGAATTGTCATCAATTACCAAAACCACATATGGAGATATATGCTCTAACACCTGGTCCAAAGAATTACTTTTCACCTGTTTTTGATCAATTTAGAGGAGTTCGACATCTTCGTCTATAAAGGATTTCAAACTTGTCATGTCGAGAGTAGATTGAAAAAATTGTTGTTAGAAGAAATTCGGTGATGGCGTGTGAAATGCATTCTCCTTCTTAAAAAATAGAGCATCTTTTTTTCAAAAACTTTAGCCCATTTTCATAGGTCATAGTTTAAATAAAACTAGTGGCAGGGGCACGCCTCTTGGGCGTACATGGGCGTACTTATCTAGGTGTTATATTTGTGAACGTGCTTGTGTGAGTAAAAGAGGCAAGCAAGCGTATATAAGTCAGAACTGCTGAATAGAGAAGTGCTCCGAAAAGGTCATGAATGGTATATAAGTTACACATATACTGGATAGAATAGTGCACCGAAGAGAAGTAGATATAAATAGGCAAGAAAGTAAGACAATAGATTTATATTAATAGTTGGATCATGATCTTACATATTAGATGCAGAGCATAGGCATCGATTTCAATCGAAGCCTAATATTCTCCAAAGATTATCAATGTCCAAAAGAGAGACACGGTTCGTCGTACCATCACAACATGGAGATACAAAGTCTTAGAGATAAATTAAAAATAATAGTCAGACATGCATAGACTATTGAAGATGTTGACTCCATTGCATCTGCATACGATGGACGGTGAGAGAAAGTTTCCGCCCTTCCATGCGCTTGAAGTGGCAAGCACAGATGTCACCCTCACAGATGTTTGCGTGATGACGAAACCATGACCAGTTGGTCGTGATGCTCGCCCTCTTGTCGGTTCCAAGGATGAATCGGGCATCACAGCTCATGGTACCATTTTCATTCTTCAGCGGGAGATTGTCGCCATCTTCTTTAATGTATTTTTGTAGCTTGACCTTCGTGTATTCAACCTGAAAATATTGTAAAGAGAAAGCACTTAGTTAGTGCCAGGATCGCTTGTCAAACATTACATTTGCAAGTAACAAGTATAGAAGAAGTATGTGATATCTATGAAATGTAATATAAAATCAACACGCAAAAGACTTCTGCATGAATGATACTGAGTATGCCATGGTGTTGAGCATAAGAAGGTAAGATGTAAAGAGAACAAATGAAAGTTATATTTATCATGTATATACTGCTGACATGATCAAAGCAAGAGTAATGACGTTGACACACAACTCACATCTAATCGTTTTAGGTTACGGAGCATAAATCGGTATAAATCACCAGGCTTAGAGGGAAAGCAAGGATCATTACAAGTGAATGGACGGTGCAATGTACGAGTAATACATTATTGTAGGTACTTATTGTGACAAGAGTAAATTTATGAACGGTCCAACATATTTGTTCTGCGTGAGACAAAGAAGGTTTAAAAGGTATGGAAGGAGAAGTGTGCAGGATTGATAGGCCAGATCTGAAGTAAGGACAATGGTTCAAATAATAAGAGCATATGGAGGTATGATGCATATCAAATTTATTATTACAATTTTTACTCGTGTATGTTGGTCTATGTTGGTGTATGTGCTACAATAGAAAATGGGATTGTATAGAGTGTATTTATATATTTGTAGATCAGCATGGTAGTAAGCATTAATTTTATGAATAGGAAACAACTAATAGTGATATAGGCACAACCAGCTCGATTAGAAAAAAGAATGTATACCATGTATTGTTTGAGCAAATAGTTCACCGAAATTAGAGCTTCGTTTCCTGGTAATAAGCACATGCAACAAACTAAAACCACCCTCAAGGTTAAATTAGACTTAAGCAAGTAACTAAGATCCACATGTTGGTTCAAAGGAATTATTGAATGATACACTAGTGAAAGGATGTAGGTAACACATGCTGAACAAAGAAAGATTCTCGCGACGCATAAACACAAACATGTGGTGAGCACCAATCGACGAACACATAAATGTAGCCAAATTAAACAAAAGAAGCAATGGTATTACAACGGAATAAGGTGAGAAGAACAACACCTCAATGGCGGACAAAGACGAGTTTCGATGGAACGAAGACGATGACGACGCACAGGGTTAGCAATCAAGGATGATCCGCCGGCTCACTTTACCCATGATCTGCGAGACGGGAAACATATACGAGAATGAAGGAGAAGATGAAGGATCCGCGCACAGGAAGAATAGAGAGAAGGAGGTTAAAACTAATCACCTCTATGAGAAGAGGCGAGGAGGAGGAGCGAGAGTGGTGGAAGAACAACAGAGGGGGATGTCGTTTGCATATATAAAGGAGAAGATGTTAAGTATCACATTGACCAGAGGGTGGGCACGGTCTATGGCACCACACAAAAGACGCATCAGTGAGGATGTGATAAGGATCAATAGACCGTGTGCGTGCACCACCTGTTGCTGGTCCATGCTGTGAAGCAACCGCAAAGCCCACGCGACGGGGCACCCCAATACCATATGTGGACACTGACGACGCTGACAACATCAAACCAGACGACAGAAAAAACACAACATGCAACACTAAAAGAGGAGACTGGTAGTGTGGGGCCAACTCAAATAGGGACCACTTGTCATACGCAAAAACAAACAACACCTCACAGTCGTCTTGTTGTGAGCCTGCACGTCCAGCCATGCACTGTGATGGAGACCACCAAACAACCAATATTGATGCAGTTTGCGGCATTCCATCACCCACCTATACACACGCAGCTAGCCTCAGGAGCGAGGAGAGAGCCGCCTCCTCCTATTACGGCAAATCTCTATGGGTGCCCGGGCTATAACGGCAAACTATGTTAATGCACACTCCTCTAAGGCGATTGGCAAAATAGGGGGATGGAGCAGGCCTCCCTTCGGTTTTGTAAAGCTTAATGTTGACGCCTCTTTTGACCATGATCTACTTAAGGGTACGGTTGGGGCTATTCTCAGAGATGATAATGGAAGATTCATTGTTGGAGGGAACTGAAAGATTGATTGTTGTGTCGATGTATTAACAACAAAAGCTTTGGCCCTAAGGTTTGGTCTACTCCTTGCACAAAAGGCGGGTTGCAACCGTCTTGTCATTAACTCCAACAATATGGAGGTAAATGAAATTATGGATAATGGAGGACAGTGGGCGGGAGCAACGACGGCAATTTTTATGACTGCTATTTTATAGCTTGTGAGTTTTCTCTGGTTAGGTTTGAACATTGTAATAGAGAAACAAATAAGGTGGCTCATGAAATTGTTAGGGTAGCCAAATTTAGAAGAGCCTACGAGGGACATTGAACTTTTACTAATTGTACGATGTAACCATTATTTCAAATTAAAAAGTTTAAGTTTATTTCAAAAAAAAAAGAAGGAAAGAGCCGCCTCCCGGTGAAGAGCTGGACGCCCAGCCATGCAATCTCACCAGCCACCAACGCGTTGATGTAGTAATAGCCACTGGACGCACCGAGTAAAAAAGGCAGCCATGGCGCTATCATGCGCAGTAATAAGAGCTACTGTATCGCAGCTCATGGGCCTTTTCTTGTCTCCGTCTTGTCTCGCTCGAGGCCAACAGTGCTTCACAAGCTCAAATCAATGATGCTCTTCTTTTTCTAGTGTACTAAGGAGTACATGGTTGTTTCAGCTGTTAATTAGTGTCACCGCTCGTGTCAAAAATATTTAGTGTCTCTGGTAGTTTGTTTGGTTGTCTAGAGGTAAGGGGCGTGTAAACAAAATAGTGTCACGGGTAGTTTGCTTGGTTGTCTAGAGCTAAGGGGTGAGCCCATTCTTGGTGCTGCTCACATACGTACTTAAGCAGTTTCCGCTGGTGAGCTGAGTTCCATTAATTAACTGTCCGCGTGAAAAGGCAACCATGCAATCCACATCTTTTCAAAGAAGATTTTGTTTGGAGGGAAACTCCTTCAAATCTCTTTTCCTTTGAAGCATCTTCAACAGCCTTGTATATTTACACTCATTTGTTATTTTATAAATCTTGATCAAAAAATCTTCTCCAATAGCTTTTCTATAAGTGGTCCTCCATTTTTTTTATAAAGCTTATTATAGTTGTACCCACACTTTACATATTTGTCAAGCCAAAACTACTTTGTAAATTTTTAGCAAGCCTCCTAAAGCCTCACTTTGTATCAATGGTAGGTGGGTCCGTGTACTAGTGTGTGCTGCACGCGTGTTGTGTGTGTGCGCCCGTGCGTGTGTACGTGTACATGTTTCTTTTCTGTACGTGTACGCGTGTGTATGTATGTGTACCTGTGTGTGCTACATGTGTACGTGTGTACTGCACGTATTTTTTTTGTATATGTGTACGTGTGTACGTGTGTGTGTGATGCATGTGTACGTGTGCGTGCTACATGTGTGTAAGTGTGCACGTGTGTGCATGTGTAAGTGGACGTGAGTTGTGCTAGTATACATATACATGTACGTATGCTAATGTGCAATGTGTCTATGACAAACTGTCCCCACATGGCATTGTGTGTTTTGTACAAATATAGCAATTCAATATATAAAGCTACCAAAGCAAAAAAAAACATGTTGGCTTTATAAACCTTCTCCCTCCTCTTGCTATAACAAATTTTTAGCAATTCAATATACAAAGGTTGTTGGAGATGCTCTTAGCCAGTTCCATGACAATAACACTGCCACCATGTTGGAGGTAGACAAGGTTGGCTTGGAATGGATCTATGGCAGCAATTTCAACCAGGCAACGGTCGCGCTGATCTATATTTTTAATTATGTGATCTAGCGCCGAGGTGTAGGTCTCGTTAAGGATGGCAATGGGTCGGGTTTGGTGGGGGTGGAGTTGGTCCAAATTCAATCAATGACCCATCTTCCTACCTTCTGCCCATCCACCAAAGTATTCATGGGCAGAAGTTGTGTCCATGCCCAAACCCGTTGGATGCCCATATACCCATGGAGCTCCATGGGCATAAAATATCGACATGACACCTTCCCAAAGATGAAATTAACTCATCATCGTTCATTCCCAAATGACAACATAAGCTACAAGCATAAGTAGGCATCAAGTACATTATTCAAACATTGTCCACACATACAATGACAACTCAAATATTTAGGAAATATTTATAGATAAAGGTCCTTCATGACAATAAAGCTAGTCAATGAATCTTTTAATAAGAAATGTAAATTCTGCATAGTAATGGTATGTACATTGTTTCCAATTATAGCAAAGTAAATTCTATAAATGCAACCGAACACAGTTTATGTTACGTATATAAAATCTCTCATACTGTAGATCACAAGAAAGGAGAGCACTGAGTTGTAAAAACTGTAGCGATAACCATTCTCAGTGATGATGGTGCTCACGTCGACATCCCGTTGCTCGTCGGTGCACGACGACTTAACTGCTGGTTGCCGACCACACAGACTCCTCCGTGAGATGCTAACAGTCCCTCCCTTGCCCTTCGCATGGTTGACGACATTGCTGCTCTTGCCCCCTTCCATTGAAGGTTGACTCCTGTCAGACAAACAAAAAAGCAGCTTGCTCATGCTGAGATCGGTCGCCGATTGGGGAAGGAGAGAGGGAGTGGGACGGGGCATGCCGGTCGCCGAGGCTATTGCCGATGCTAGTTGTCGAGGGAGTGTGAGGGAGTGAGATTGGTCGCCTATTGGGGAAGGAGAGAGGGAGTGGGATGGGGCATGTGGGTTGCCGAGGCCATCGGCGATGCTGGTTGCCGAGGGAGTGGATTGGTCACGTACAGGGAATCACTGATCTTGGGTTTGTTGTCGTCTGCTAGTTGCCGATGTACTGGCCGCTAATGCTTGACATCGAGTCTGGTCGGTGTGTTCGGTCACCGATGTTGGCCGCTGGTCGCCAGTATGAGGTCGACAACCAAGGAGAGGTGGGGGCGACGATTGTGGCGCTCGGCCCGCTGCCGTCGCGATTGGTACTGGGGAGGGACCGAGGAAGGACTCGAGTCTCCTACGCCAGTCTCGGGATGATTGGGGATGTGGGTTGACGCAAGGCAACCAGATTAGGTTTAATAATTAGGTTGCGGGGATTAGGGAACATGGGCTGTGTTTTAACCTTTTCTCACCTCGAGCGACTTGGGTTGGACATTTTCTTAGCCCAGTGTCACTGTCATATGGCCTTATCTATTATACGAGTATCCACTAAATATCGCAGAAATCATAACCGTGCCTAATCCGCTATTCGCGGGTATCCAAATCCATCTATCCATGAACACAAATACGCTTCATACCCTTGCCCTATTGGATCGGGTATCCGCAGATATCCAAATCCATGGGCAAAATTGTCATCCCTACTCGTCATCCAGCGAAAACGAAACAGTTGTTAGAGTAAAATGAGATTGAATGAAAGTAATGGACAATCAGTCCTGATTTCTATTGATTCTCAAGTTTATATACATCTGGAAGAGGTGCGAACAAGAGGTGCTTGTTCGGAGGCATCCCTCCAGAACAGGTACCTGTTGGCAATAGAGAGATAGAATAGACATGACTTTTCGGGGTTGGACACCCTTTCCTAATTAATTTCTAACACTCCCCCTTGTACAACACCGTTCCTTGAATGATTCATTGTTGAAAGCTTGTTGCATATATAGATCTTCCATCTTGAGAAATCTTAGATAATCTTGAGAGTCTCCCCCAAAAACCCTGTGGGAAAAATATGAGGAGAATAGAGTAGATATGTTGCTAAAAACTCCTTTAAACCCAGTGGGGGAAAATAAGGAGAAAATGATGCAACATATGATGATTATTGTCTCTTGATAACTCATATGAGAAAAACCTTTGAAGAAGGAGAAAACTCATTGATAAGTTTAGAGAACAATTAATATGTCTTGAGTACTTCCTTTAAAAACCCTGGTAGGGAAAACAGAAAGTATGACATATGATCTTTGAGAAGATATTGCCTCACTAAAAACCATTATGAGAAACTTTGAGAGAAAACTCATAAGGGAAAAGAGTGCAATCGTACATGCCATTGAAAACTCCTTTAAAACCCAATGGGAAAAATACAAGGAGAAAATGATATAACATATAAAGACACTTGTGTTTATATTGTCTTGTTAAAAACCTTTTATGAGAAACCAATAGGGAAAACTCATCAAGGGAAAAAGAGTACAATATATGCAATCTGATGATTGTTAATAGGTTATAGTTTGGGACATTACTCCCCCTGAACTTTGCAAATATGAAGGATGTCTCATACCAATTCCATTGACATGAACATGAGATTGTGTATAATCTGTTGGATTATAACAGTAGTTTGTTTGCAAATTATTTCCTCACTTTTCTATAATCCGTGAGGCTAAGTAATTTCCGAGCAATGTGATTTATGATATTGCTCTTCATATAACCTATAGGTATTGAGTAACACGAGTGGAAGTATCTTGATAAATCAAGTTATGTGATTCTGATGAATCTCAACCACATGATTTTGAGTGTGGTTAACCATTCTACTAAGTTATGCATATTTTGCAATGCCTTTAGATAAAGCAATTATGTTAGAATGATAACTGGAAATAACCACTAAAATCCATTTATATGACTTCCATGTGAAGGCTATTCCAGCAAATTCAGTCATTGATATGGCATCGTTGGGATCAAATAAAGAGCCAATATCATTACATCATATCATGGTCATATCTTCTATTTCTTGATGGAAATATTCAAGGATTACTATAATCTTCAGATATAAGATGATATTACTTATATCAACCATATACCTTTTGTTGGGGGTTGCACTCTGAATAAAGATAGCAAATATAGTGTCAGGCCTGACGTAGTTTGCAAGTATATGAGTGCTTTGACATTAGTGATATATAGAACTTCAGGTCCTAGTATCACTTCATTATCACCCCTAGGTATGAATGGATTTGTACCTTATCAAAGGTAGTATGACCATACATGTCTTTTGTTGATATGATATATCCAAATTGAACTTCTCGTATATGTTTGGATATATGTAGACTGATATGTATTCTTGAGAGAATGCTCAAGTTGTAAACTTAAGCTAAATTTGGTTGAATCCAAATTATCCGTCTTGAGATGATTTTATGTATGTTTAGGTCTTGTAGAGACATTGATGATGAAATCATCATATACTGAGGTGATGTAAGGAAATAAAATTTTGGTATTCCTTTATTAACACATAAACAATCATCATCCTTTGAGTAATCCTGTGAAGAAGGAACTCGTCTAGTCGGTAGTACCATATGATTCACGACTATTTCTAGTCATAGAGTGACTTCTGAAATTTTACACAAATATGTTGCGATTTATTTTGGATTCGGAATTGTAAGCCCTTCAGGGACTTTAATATATATTTTCGAAACAAGTGACCCATATGAGTAGCATTTTCAAAGTAACGCATGGCTCACATTTCCAAATACAGTAAGTACATGTTAGGTGAGATTATTTATTGTAAGATGATTTACGACATCAGTCGTTGTATCCACCCGAGGTATTATTGCTACTATAACCTCACCTTCGGAATATGTGTCATGGCTATTCTCTTAATAGCTAAGTATGACCATATGTATTTCATCTCTCACCAACTTCACTTAGTTCTCAAACTACGTACATAATGGATGAATATTTATTCACCTTGAATATTTCCCTTAAGAGAAACATGTTGCCCCGAGCACATTTGGAATGATCACCCAATAATTTTTCAAGACCTCAAGTCTATCGCAACTTACAATTTTGGTAATTATAAAATCAACTTGAAGTTGAGATCTCATGATCTGACATTTTCATATGCAGATCGGGTTGAAAAGCCCTTGATGCACTTTACATCTTCTTATGATGGCATTACCATTTTCATGGTAAAGAAACATAATATTTCTCAAAATCATCATATTCACCCAACGGGTGCTATACCATTATTTCAAATATTTTCTAGTATTTATTAGCAAGTCACATTTCACAAAATAGAACCATGAGGAATTCAAAGTAAAGTGGAGGCTAAAGACAATCGATGTCATAATTACCTTTTAATTGGGAATTGATCATTTTCAAATGATCACAAAGACAACTCTCAAGTTTGTCAAATGTGTGGTTACATAAATATCGTACATATGATTACCAAACCCTCAAACATATGGTCAAACCACACCATGAGTTAATTAAAAGGCAAATAAGTTCATTGGGATATTTGAAAATTTGCAAACATACGACCAGAAACTATCCTGGTAAATGATGTTCTCAAATCTTCATCAGAAGGAGAACCAAAAATATAGTGCAATAAAAGATTGATCAATTCGTTTGCGCCTATGATATGTTTGCATAATTCATTTTTCAGTAATATGGGAGACCTCATGTAATATCTCGATTATTCCCAAAATATTGTTTGCTTATAGTTGTACTACTACATGTAGTATAATGTCCAACATTCTATTTCTTGGATATCATGTTTGAAATTTTTTGAATGTATGAATCAATTCATACTTAGTTTTGTTGCGTACAAAAAAAATTCTAAATCTTACAAAATATTTGGTTATAAGCCTTACAATCCTGGTTTGGGGTTGATTAGAAAATTATTGACAATTCTATTGGTCACAACTTAACAAGTTGCAAAATTTCCCAAATCATCAGATTTTATGTGCACCACATGTGCCATAAGGGAAATTAATTTAAGGAACTCTCACCTTACAATTCTAAATGAGCCAACTCATTCTTCCTTGAACACATTCAGAAGATATGTGCATTCTCAACCATTGTGTGGTATTTTATAGATACTTTATGGTACTCATGGAAACATTTATAAAATGATTTCTGGTGTGTCTCTTGTCACACAAACCATGAATGATATAACTAAATCAATTGCTCAAATTCTCAAAGTAAGAGCAAATTATCCTAAACAAGGGATAAATCCATTCGAATGGACAACTTTGTTGGAACTCATTTCACAAGAAATATCTGATTATATATAATACTTTATGTACATACCCAAAATGGTTTAGTTCAATATCTTATCAAAGATAGTGAAATTAATAATATGACCAAACTTATAGAATCATCATTTACTAGCCTCATGCTAGACAAATACGGCATTACACACCGTAAGTATGATATAAAATCATACCAACTGCATAGCATACTACTTTCCCCTTTTAGTAATTACGTGGAAATCAACAAAGTATTTCCTATCTGCGATAATTCGGTCACATACCGATATCACCACTCCAGCATACATCAATGGGCTCTCACAAAAAAAAATTAGGGATCTAAGTGAGGAATGACAATTTATCCGTCAATCAAAATTATCCATAGCCCGTATGCTGATTGCATCAGCAATAAGGACATTTCTGGCATTAGGGGGAGATAAGTACCACAAAGAATGCCAAGAAATAAATTAGAAATGTTATTCACATTCAGTCCTTATATCCACGTACTCAAAGAATCTGAACAAGAAGTTTAGAATCACATATTTGCAATACATTGCAAATCTGCCACATACATTTATTGATGACAAAGGTGTCACTCAATTGTATTGCTGCAGTAAAGTGTCAGAAAGAGTGGAGGTACCTGATAAAAACTCTCCTCCCGAAATGAGAGCAAGAGGGGGAGAAATCTTACCACACGAGATATAATCTCGCATATGCTTCCGTGGAAATAGAGGAAATCAAATCCTCAACCAGTAAATGTAATTCAACATCAAGTTGAAAGACACCTCACTGGATGCTCATCATCCAAAGCCCGACATAAATGTGCACAAATGTTTTCGTGTTGGGACATCGAAACACCTTGACTCCATTGTTGTAGGAAATCACAAGGAGTTAAAAGGAATAAATACATTTCCACAAATTTCATTGATTCCTCCAGAATCATATAACATAAGTCTACATTTGTCGACATATATTTCTTCTGAAAATTGCTAAAATCTTTTGGGCCCTGAACCAAAATCCATGGTAGAGTGCCTCTTGTACTCATATTGGTTCACATAAAAGGAAGCAAGTAATGAAGAATAGCACTCGCGAGTGGTATTTGCCACAGTAATACCTACTCCTCATATGTATCTTTCATATGGAATACTAAAAACTTCTCAGATGTCGTAAATCATCTTACAATAAATAATCTCACCTAACATGTACTTACTGTATTTGGAAATGTGAGCCATGCGTTACTTTGAAAATGCTAATGCATTTATTTAATTTACTTTTAGGAGTAAGTGTCATCTATAAATAAATGATTTGTTTGAGAACAATCATAGTCAAGGTGATCCTTGGTGAACCTGGGTGTATCCTTCAATATAACACATGTGATTAAATTATTGCTAATGTTTTGGACTTCATTCTTGAGAAAGTGTGTGACTTTAGGGTCACTGCCAAAACGTATAGACTTCCATGCTTAACATTGGTTAGCCACTATGAAAGTATAACCATGATGTGATGTGGTCCTTGCGAAAGTGTTGTGACACTAAGTCATTGCCATACATTATGGGATCCATCTTGATGGATGGACGATCCTATAATTAGAAATAGTGACATAGGCTAAACTATCATAATTTAACCAATGTAATAGAAGGTAATTACACGTATATGCAAATATTTTTGTAGTTTCCTATGACATATTCAAGCAAAGTGTGCAAGAAATATATTTACTATGAGAGTAAAATATTTTAGTGAACAACAACAATAAATGCTTCGGAGGAGCAAATTCTAGTACGGCTGATGCCATATAGCCATGTGTGTAGACCTCAATTTATATAGGATAACACTTTAAAGATAATCACCAATATGGTGTAGATCTCGCAGTAATAGAAAACATAGTCTGACTATTGTCAGTAGATGTTTATAATTCTATTACCTTATGTTATCTAGAGGTAGTCACATATTAATATTTGGAAGGGCACTTTGAAGGTAATCATCTTGTAAAACACAAGATGTAGACCTCATAGTAGTGATAATGGATAGTTTAGAAAATTTTGCAGTAGATGCCACCAAATACCTTGTGATTCTCAAATAAATGTGGATAGTCATATTGAGTATGACAGTTCATAATTATAGTTGTTCTTCTAAAACATAGGAAATGTTTGCGACAAAGACATATATAATGTCTTACACTCCGAAGGAATAAATTTACGCAAACCATTCTTTTGCATTAGTATTACTGTGGTAATACATATGGATGCAAACCTTAATAATTTAAATATTTATGTAATATATGAAAACCGGAGGGCTTCAAAGTGGAGTCAACATATTTCTGTAATTTCATTCGCAGAAAGTATAACGATTAATCTGCAAAGTATTCTAAGCCTGAGGGCTCAATGGGGATATGTAAGGGATTGTCTTTCTTTGTATGGATAAGAATCAAACTGATTCGTTTGGGTAGTCATCGGAGAGGATACTGCCTCGTTGCTGGCGCGAGGGCACCGCGATCAAGCATGAGCGAGAGGTCGGGTCGTTGTGTTGGACGATGTTCGCGTCTGAGAACACACCACCGGGACTCGTGTCTTATCTGTTGAAGATATATAATTGTTGTATTGAAAACCCAAAGTGCATTATGCCTGATGACTTGATTACACAATACAGTAATCTAGTGAAACACAAACTTTGATAGCCTAAAGGCTGGCCCAAAATTACAGAAAGTTATACGCGATTAGCATATATATGAGCCAAGGGGTATCCTACATGATGAAAACCTGAGGGGTGTATCAGTATTTTATGGACTTATATGTAATTCGAATGAATTTAGAAAACTAAGCTGCAAAATAGACAAAGGGATAAGATTCCCCGTCTCTTTTCCTGTACAGTTGCTAATGGAGATCGTGGATGTCTCCATTGAGGCATTGACCATTCCTTCCTACAACAACGGGCCGCCGGATGCAGTTTCCAGTTTCCACGTTGTGCCGAGGCCGAAGGCCATTGTTGCGTCGTGGTCTGCTTTGTCGGATGGCGCCGCCGCTGTCGTAGTTCGAGGCCGCGCCTCCACGCGCGCTCGTTGCGAGCAGCCAGACGGAGGCTACAGGCCGCAACAATAGTATTAGCGCGCTAGAGGGCGATTCCGGTCGCCGGCGTCCGCACTCGTGCTGCCCGCATTTGGCGGAGCAGTGGGCGAGCAGCGGGGCCATGCCGATTTCAGAGGCGACGCCCTCGCGTGCCTAAGGGTGGGGACGATTCGTGCGGCCATGCAACTTAAGGCGTCGTCCCCGGTGGGCTACACCGGGGCTCTACGTCGAGAGGCGGAGCAGCGTTATCTCCTACTTCTTGTCGCTGCGTCGCTGATGCGGGCGAGGGCACTACTCCGCCGCGGGTAGGGCGCGTCATCGGTCCTTTGATTTGTGACCTAATCGCTTGTTTAGAGTAGACAGGAAGGCCGCGTCTAGTATGCAATCTGCAAATCAATCTCCGTGCGGATCCATGCTTGCGGATGCATGCTCTTGCGGACTGTTTGGTTCCCCAACGCCGGGAGCAGCGGCTTGGCGGCCGAAGGAAGCCGCCCTTCTCGCCGAGATCGACGCAGTATCGCGCCGGGATCGAGTCACGGCGTACTCGCTAGACGTCCTGCGCCATGGGGTCGACGTCCTGGGTTGAGCGCCGCTGCCAGGGGGCTTCAGCGTGCCATGCACCGGAGGTTGATCCCTCCTTCTTGTGTGTGTCCATTCGATCAAAAGATTCGTGCAGATGCAATCATTAGATTGCTGATCTTAATCACAAGAAGACAAAAGTTAGCACTTCTTGGTGGAAATTCTGTATGGATGCATGGCCGTTCTTGCCGAGGACGTCCGAGCGGAGTCCATTAGCGATGAATTTTCATGATCTGTTCTCCATCGCTGAAGCAAGAACGTCGGTGTCGAGGCCTCGCGGGATGGGGTAGCAGCAAGACCGGCGAGAAGCCATGGGCATGGCTATGCATATTCGCCGTGGTCTTAGGCCGGATTGCTCTGTTGATAGAAACTATGTGCTGATAACGTGTTAGAGTAAAACGAGATTGAATGAAAGTAATGGACAATCAGTCCTGATTTCTATTGATTCTCAAGTTTATATACATCTGGAAGAGGTGCGAACAAGAGGTGCCTGTTCGGAGGCATCTCTTCAGAACAGGTGCGTGTTGGTAATAGAGAGATAGAATAGACATGACTTTTCGGGGTTGGACACCCTTTCCTAATTAATTTCTAACAACAGTTACGCTCGACCTGTCGTCTGTTTTGGACACTTGGACGTAGCTCAACTTCCCCTCGCTGCCCCCCATGCGCCGGTATTTGCTCAGCGTCGGGGAATCAGAGGCATGCAGCATGCTGCAGGTCGGCAGCTCGGCCAAGCGACGCTCCGGCCGGTCGCTAAAGGGGTCGACGGAGAGCGCGCCCCAGGCCACGTCCACCCACCACAGCCGGTCGCCGAACGCCAGCACCTCATGGTTGATGAGCATGCGCCGCCCAGGATCCACCTTGAACGCTCCGACCAGCGGCCGCTCGTCCCACCCCTCTCTCCAAGAGGAACCGGCGAACGACCCTGCGGCAATCCCCTCCCCCGCGACTGCTTTTGTTGAGCTCTGCGACCGCATACCTGTCAGGCGCTTCGTCGGAGCCTTGGGATTGGGTGAGCAGGCCGATGTTGACCCAAACCCTTGCCCTCTCTCTGTCCACCAGCTCACCCTCTCTTTGCTCCCTCTCTCTGGCACATACACACGAAGAAGAATGAGGAAGAACACGGTGGACACGGTGGTTTCCGACGCACATATGCCTACCACTCGAACGGCAATCCTCGAGCACGAACCCAAACACCACACAATTACAATGATCAGCTCGAGGCCTTTTATAGCTGGGCACGATCCGCACGATCCCTACCCAGTCGGTGCCTCGATCGGCCCGCTCCGCCTGCGGCCACCACGCGCACGGCTCGCGGCAAGCCCGCAACTGTCACGCCCACCTCGCGATCCCGTAAACACCTGGACCTAGTCCTACTCCCGCCCACCTCGCGATCCCGTAAACACCTGGACCTAGTCCTACTCCCGTCCGATGGATGCGCACACGCACGCACACACACACGCTATCTGGACATGCCCCAGATAATGGCCATACCCAAGTCGGACCGTCCAAACAATGGTCGGATTATGGCCAGACACTCACACGACGCGATCACAGACTGCACCGAACGTTCAGCGCGCGCGCGCGCGCACTGCACATGCCCGTCGTGGCTTATTTGCTAACAGGCGAAAGAGGTGCTCATCTTGGGACATCCATGCCGGGGACAGGAGGCGGACCAGCTGGGCGCTGAGGGGGTTGCAGACGAAGAGGTTGGCATCCGGTTCCATACCGTCGTGGGCCGCGGCGAGCTCATATAGCAACATGGGGGGGCGATGGCGGGCGTCAACGAAGTCGAGGAGGGCGGGTACGGAGAGATGGGAGACGCAGGCTGTTGTGTCGAGGTCGACGACTGTGCGCGCCCCCGACGACGCCCCTAACGCATCCAGCGCCGCCTGGCTGCTCACAATGGCCCAGGGAGTCACTATACCGGACCAGTAAAAATAGCCAGCCGCTGTAACAGTACCTCAGGGATGACGTTGCATGCGCGAGCGAGGTCCCAGGGTTCCGCTCTTGGGAGAGTGTAATGCCTAGTTTCTGCACACAAATAATTGATTTGCCATGTGCTGACAAGTAGTGAAGAAGCAGATACACAAGAAACCAATACATTTCTTCTATCTATCAGAACCTCCTTATAAGAAACGGTCATGTGACCCTATCATGTATTCATATTAACAAGATGAAGTGGATTTGTAAGTTTCCCCGCCTACAAACATGAACCTCTCCATAAAAAAAATGTTTCATCTCTTAACTACAGTCAACGAGACAAAAAAAAAGTTTAAGAACAGAATATATAAAAAGGTGGCCGGTATGGTATTAGAAGAATATCAGCTGTTGCCATTCCATAATATGACCACTTCATCTTCGTTGAATAATCCCATCACTCAGGCACACCATTTGTTGCAAGTCATCCAGTTCTCACCGAATCGAAGTATATGTAAGACAAAATGTTATCACCTAGTATAAACAAAAGAAAGGTTTACTAAGAACGTGCTAACAACATAAAGTGAATGTAGAGGATGTAAGTTTTTTTTTAAATAACAAGGCAAAAGATTTGCCTCATTCATTAATAAAGAAGGAGTTTATAGAGGATGTAAGTAGGGTACTAACCAGTCGTTCAAAATGAATCTGCACTTCTACCACCTCTCTTGCTGACTAGTTCGCAGAGTCGGCAAGGCAGTGTATCAAGGCTCATTTCACGTGTCCTGCCAAAGTTGCCCAGAACACCACATCGCCTCCATGCATGGTATTCTGCATACGCTACAGGATCATTCGCAAGCGCTTTTACATATGATGCCAGTTCCTTAAGAGAGCTGAATTTGGAGGCATCAATTGCAGAATATGGTGGAATGAAATCCCAGACATTGGGTGCACCGAAGTATATTGGCACTGACCCAGCCTCCAACGCGTAGAACAGCTTTTCTGTCACATAACTTTCTGTCTTGGTGTTCTCGATTGCAAGAACAAACTTGTAATGTGACATTGCACAGTGTAGGTGATCCCACCAGTGTGGTGGACCATTGCCATTGTTTGAGCAAATCGGATACATTGACAGTGCCATGTCAGGACCACCAACATTATTCAAACATTTTCCAAAGGAATGGTGCGGTACCAATGAGAGGAACTCTTCTGCAAGCTTGTCTCTGCGAGGAAGACACCTTGAAGATGACCAATAGATGAGTGCATCCTGATACAAGACAGGAAATCAGCAGTTCAGACAACTATACAAGATCATATTATAGCAGGATGGATAGCATCTTTGTGCAAAACCAATGCAGCAGTGTACGTGCAAACTTATATCTGACAGGTGGAGCACAAACTGCAGAGAACATTTGACATCATGTGCTGCTGTGTCCACTCATTTCCATATTATGAGTTGAGACCATTTTTGGTAGCATCCACTATGCTACTCTTTCGGCTTTTGCCAAGATCCCCAAAAGGAGAGAAACACCTCCAGCTAAGGTGTAACCATGTGAGACTGTAGATGCCTGTTAGTGTGAAATGTTCTACAGACAACTATACTTGATCATGTCAATCTTCTATGTTCTATTTGTACTGTTCCAACTGATGAAGAGCAGTGATTTAGTATAGGGAATCATAATGTTAAATGATACATCGTTGAGATACTAATGTCAAGTAAGCATGGTTGGACATACATAACGCATGGAAAGTTAAAAATCACTGCAAAGGGGATACATGTAAAAAAGTGCCTTAGACCATGATATTACTGTGTTGGGTAATATATACAGTGCAGAATTTGGACATACATTTGTCTTTTCTGTGGATACATGGTAACTCCGGCTAGTGTGGAAAGATTTTCCAGCATATGTTACTTGCAAATCATCATTAGCATGGTAACCTATAAAAATGTCCTCAAAACCAGTTGGTTTCCTACTAGCCTCCAGGTCCAGATAAACACGAAGAGGTAGACCTTTCATTCTCTGCAAAATATGTTAAGAATACTTAAAGTTGAAACTTAGAATAAAATACGAATTTCAGTCAAGAACAAAACAAAGTAAATAGTATGTATTGGTTAGTCAAAAGGACAGATGGTGTTTGATGCCACAAAGAGATTATTGCAGAATTGCAATTCTTATTACCACAAGCATGTGCCCCTTATGACCGAATTGAAACCACCAAGGTAACCAAGAGCGCTCTCGAAATATCATTGTGAGGTGAGCATTGACAGGCAACATTTCTAACATGCAGAAAAAAAACTAGCTCCATGCAGAAATGTTGATTCTCTGATCCATAGTTACAGCTCCCAACTAATACTCAAACGATTGCCTGTACAAATATGTATTAGTTCACAGAACTATCCTACACAAGCATTGAAATGTTGATTAATCTTGAGGATTTGCCCTTTAGCCTTTAGGAGATTTCTAGCCATCACCCTTGCACATACTTATTCATAAAAAGAACTTCATTGATTATCTAGTGACATGGCGCTAGGGTTGACAAAAACTTAAAATCATTCTGCTCTGAACAAGACAGGCTTTATCACTTCCTCAATTTCGGCCAATACCATCCTCTAAGAATTGCCACAAACCATGAATCCCTGCCCTTTCAAAAAGCAAAGTTGTAATCTCTGCCCAATTTGCACTAACAAGAAAACTAACCCATGTCCTTGAGAAGAGCCGAGACAATCAACACAACTCTCGACTCCCTAAGGAAGCAAACATTTGCACCTTGTCAATTTGGATGACAAGTAAGCGTAGGAGTTGAGCTACCTATATTCACCAATTCAGCTCAACTTACACGGCCAGCTCCGGACTCATGTAACAAAGAAATGCCACTTTACCTCGTTATCACAGCAAAGACGGAGCGAGCTGCAGTACCTGCTGCGGCGGCGTAGCGCCCTCGAAGAGCAGCGCATCGGGGCGGTCAACGACTGCGGCGGCCTTGCTCCACACGCAGCTCACTCCACAACGGCATGTGTACACGCCGTCCAGCGCGTCGGGGATCCACGTCCACCCCTTGACGAGTACCCCCACGTGCCGTGTCTTCATCTCCTCGCACCTCGCGCCTCCCCACCCCGCTCCGCCAGTGATGGAAACCATGGCAGAGGCCATCGTCGCGTTAGCGGCGCCGATCTTGGCGCGGATGCGGGGGCACCCGACGGCGGCGTCCCAAGCGCTGAAGGCGGCGAGGGTGGACGTAAAGGCCGACCGCTCGCGGGAGCCGACGGAGTCGAGCGCTGTATCGAAGCGGCGGTTCCCAGTGGCGCCGGCAGCTGGGATGGTAGGGGAGAGCGGGGTGGAGAGGGAGGAGGTTATAGAGGGGAGCTCGAAGTAGCCGGAGAGGAGGAGGAGCAGGAGGAGGGCGGAGGCGAGCATCGGGGCCACGTAATTGATGCGCTTCGGTACGAGCATCGGGGGAGCGGGCATCCGGAAACCTTCTCCGAAGCTCCGCTCGCCGGAGCGGGGAGAGATCTCGGAGGTGAAGCGGGTAGGAGAAGGAGTGTAGTAACGTTACTAGTGTAGGGGGATTTCCAGAAAACTATCGGGGATGTTTCTTCAGGCGGCTTGGTGGTAAGTATTTCTTTCGTTGCTGTAGCTTTCCAATTAGAACCTTGCAGTTTGAGTATTTCTCGTCACAAGGCGCAGTCGTTAGACTGACTGGGTCTCGCTGTCGCGGCTGGTGGCAGCCGGCCGTTGTTTACCATTTCTGCGAGGCTTCCAAGTTCCAACCATTAGAGCATGTTCAGCCGTTCGGCCGGCGTGAAATAGCATCATCTTGGAGTGTGCCGACGAAAAAATCAGCATAAAAGGCTTGGGTTTTCAGCCGCCTCCAAGGTCGTGGCTGAGACGTGGATTTCGGTCCATTTTCAACGTAAATAAGATCACTTTTTGACCTAAAATGAGATCAATTTTGACGACCCTACTTAGCGTTACACACGTAGGTTAAATGTAAATTTTGCTAACCGGCCCTTGCAGCGCTTCACCATGGGCCGGCCTATTTAGAGATTCCATCTGTGTTTTAGCCCGTGAACATTTTTCTAAATCGATGAACTTTTTGGAAAATCAATAAACTTTTTTATTGAAATTGATGAACTTTTTTGAAAATTGGTAAACATAATTTAAAATTCGTGAACTTTTTCAAAATCAGTGAACTGTTTTTAAAAAATGATGAATTTTAGAAATCGATGATTTTTTTTGAAAATCGTTGATTTATTTTTTGAATTCTATGAACTTTGCGAAAATACATAAACATATTTCAAAAATTGGTGAACTTTTTCTATAATCATTGAACTTTTTTCGTAAATCTGATTTTTTTTTTAAAAATCTATAAACTTGTTTTCGATTTGTAAGGACCAACACATTTTATATGGGCCGGCCCACGAGAAGGAGCGCTCGAGGCGCTGGTTTGTGCAACCGACGCTGAAGGCGTCGTATAGGACCTCCCTAAATTAAACAAATTTTTTATCTTTTAATCACATAATTCATCATAGAAATCAATACAAATCAAAAACAGTTTAACAAATCAATATGAATCAAAACAGTTCAACAAATAAAAACTCATAATTCATCACACATCAAGCTAGGCGTTGCTCTTGAGCCTCCATAGGTGCTCCATCAAATCGTCCTGAAGTTGTTAATGCACATGTAGGTTTCGGATCTTCTACACATGTTGAGAAAGGCAGTCTAGGTTGTCGGTAGGTGGTGATCAACTTGGGCAAAAGAAACCTGCGTGTAATATGGTTCAGTATCAAACACTAGCTCTTCTTGCTCGCTCTTAATGATCATGTTGTGCAACATGACAAAGAAAGTCATGATTCCTCACATTTGATCTTTCGACAAGGTCTGAGCGGGGTACCGGACAACAGCAAAACGAGTTTGAAGCACAACAAATGTCCGCTCGACATCCTTCCTGCAAGCTTTTTGATGCTTGGCAAAGTAGGAGTTCTTGCCTCCTGGTGTAGGGTTTGAGATAGTCTTCACAAATGTGGACCATCTCGGAGAGATGCCATCTGCTAGATAGTATCCCTTGTTGTAGTGGTGCCCATTGACCTCGTAGTTAACCAAAGGAGCATGACCTTGAACAAGTTTGGCAAAGGCATTCGAGCATTGCAGTACGTTGATGTCATTGTGAGTTCCTGGCATACAAAGAAGGAGTGCCAAATCCAGAGGTCATGAGTGGTCACTGCCTCAAGTACCACACTTCAACCTCCTTTGGCGCCTTTGTACATCCCGTGCCAAGAAAATGGACAGTTTTCCATTTCCAATGCATGCAGTCGATACTTCCAAGCATCCCAGAAAATCCTCTTGCTGCATTCTGTGCTAGGATCCGAGCAGTGTCTTCAGCATCGGGTGATCGCAAATATTGAGGTCCAAATACTACCACCACTACCCTCTAGAGCTTGTACAAACACTCAATGGTGGCGGACTCGGCCATGCGTCCATACACTACTAGGAAAAAGCTTATACACACAGAATTATGAGTAGCGTTTGTTAAAACAAAGCGCTACTGCTACCTAACACTAGCGTGGGACTAAGTAGCATGCTACTGCTACCCAAATAGCAGTAGCGCGTCCCTCATAAAACGCGCTGCTACTATGACTGTTCTAACCGTTGCTGCCACACTTGGTATAGTAGTAGCGCCCTTCTAGAAATCGCGCTACTACTAATAAAATAGTAGCAACGCATTTTAAGGCGACATTGCTGCAACTAACAAAAGGAAAAGAAAAGAAAAAAGGAAAGGAAAGAAAAAAATGAAAGCAATAGCAACAGCGCGTTTCGACAAAAGCGCTATAGCTACTTTAGCTATAGCGCGTTTTCACTAACAAGCGCTATAGCTAACTTATTTATATCAGCAGCGCGTTCTTTCAAAAAGCGCTATAGCTAAGTAGTTGTAGCGCTTGTTGGGTAAAAGCGCTACTACTAAGTTTGACTTGCCCCCGAGGGTGTGTCCCTCCTTCCCACAATTCCCCATTCTTCTCGCGTCTCCCCAACCTCTCCCTCGCCGTCCCTGCTCCCTTAACGCCCCTCCCTCCGTCGTCGTCATCGGAGCCGCCACTGGAGCCGCGTGCCATCGCCACCATCGAAACCGCGCGCCATCGCCGACACCGGAGCCACGCGCCCCTGGAGCCACCCTTGTCCGCTCCTCACCGCCCGTGCCTCCCTCGCCATCATCGGAGCCACCGTAGATGCCACCGGAGCCACCCTCCGCGCCATCGTCTCCCCTGAGCACCTCCCCGCAACCGTTCCCCCGAGCCACCCTCAACACCCTCCTCTTTGTAAGCCCCACCCCTCCTCTCTAGGTTAATTAACTTAGGTGAATTTTGTTATGAACCCTAGGAATTAGCTAGGTTAAGTAGGTTAACTAGGTAGGTTAAGTAACTACGTGAACTAGCTAGGTTAATTTGGTTAACTAACTAGGTTAACTAGCTAGGTGTTGCTAGTAGTATATATAGTGGTACTAGTAGATGTGAATTAGGTTAGGGCAGTAGTGGTACTAGTAGATGTTAATTAGATGTTTTTTAGTTAGGGAAGTAGGGTTTTACTAGGTTAATTAGGTGACGTTAAATGAATGACCTAAATGAACGAAATTAGTAGTTAAATGATTTTTAGGACAAATTTGTATATGCTTAAGTACTTAACTAAATATTATTTTTAGGACAAACTTGTATATGCTTAAGTAGTTAACTAAATATATTATAGGGTTGTATATATAGTTGCTTAAGTACTTGTATAGTTGTTCTGCACCCAATGTATGCTTAATTAGTTGTATAATTCCCAGGGTTCATCAATGGGTGCTTAAGTAGTTGTAGATGCTTAAGTAGCTAGCTAGGGTTCATCTAATTAATTAGTACTTCTAGATGCTTAAGTACTAGGGCAGTAGGGTTAGGGCAATAGGGCTTAACTAGATGTTAATTAGGGCAGTAGGGTTTAGTTTAGAGAGAAAATTTAGTATAAAACTATAAATTTCTATCAGTGCTGCAAGTCTACTGGGTTCTTAACTTCTATCAATTTTTTATTATGATAGAAATTTAGGACATAATTTGAATTGAGTTTTAGGGTTCATAATTTGAAATTTAGGACAGAAAATGAGTTCTAAGCTTAATAATTTATATTAGGACAGCAATTTAGGACATAAATATGTAAGGGTTCTAGGTTTCTAGGGTTCATCCATCTATATTTGGTTTTTGAATTGAGTTTGAGAGAGCATGAGATTTGTGTAGATTTTCTTGAAGTGTCAAACACTAGGAGATGCAAATTTAAAGTGGTCATGTTATATGCAAATTCTTCAATAGTGTTTGCTCATGTTTATCTACTGTTGCAGTTGTTCATGTACATGTTCTTAAGTGGTCCTGTTATATGCAACATTGAAGTTGTTTGATTGTGCCCAAGTGGCCTTTGGGTACTATGAACTTTGTTATTTATGCTTATGAGATGCTGCTTCTATTTTTGCCAAGTGTGTCTCTTTCTGTTGCTCAACTATATATGTTGCATATTATCGACTCATGTGATGATGCAGGTACATAGATCATCGATGGCGAAGAAGTGCTACGCAAGAAGTATACGACGAGTGGCCGGAGTGTCAGGCCCACGTGTACCGGTTTTCGAGCGACAGATAGAGAGGGTTAGATAGCAGAGTCGAAGCAAAAAGTAGTTAGTTTAGGTTCACGCTAGTGCGACAGAGGGATACGAGTCGGTGCCTCAACAAGTACTACATTATGTATGATGAGACATGCCATGGAACTTGTATAGCTATATCATGATTATGATGTGACGACATGATTTGTGTTGGATGATATAATGAGACTATTATGTGTATGATATGATGAGCATATTGCCAGTTTATGATATGATTAGAATATTGTATAAAATTTGTACAAAAACATCACAAATATGTAGCAAAAAAAGGATATGTGAAAATATAGTAGTAGCGCTCTTTAGCGCTGAACACGAAAACGCTACTGCTAAGGCACTTAGCAGTAGTGCTGGTACGGACAGCGCTACTGCTAAGTAGCTATAGCAGTAGCGCGGGCCGAAGCGCGCTACTGCTAAATGTTAGTTGTAGCGTCGTATCAGTAGCGCGGTGCCCCGTGCTACTGATAGCCCTTAGACCCGCGGTACTGCTAGGCTTTTTCGTGGTAGTGATAGTCTTCTGAAGTATCACCAGGAACTCCGTATGCAAACATCCTCATAGCTGTCATGCACTTCTGGAGTGAGGTGAATCCAAGTGTGCTGGTGCAATCCTTTTTGCACTTGAAGTAGTTGTCGAACTCATTGATGGAATTCACAATCGTGAGGAAGAGCTTCTCCCTCATCCAATAACGGCACAAAAATACTCTGTCGTCGTGCACAGGACCGTCGGTGTAGAGCAAGCAATAGCTTTCCAGTCAATGCATGTGCTTTGCCTTTAGCCGGCCCTGCACCGCGCCGCCTCGCCTCAGCTTTACATTGCTCACGGACACGCTGGCTAGAGCGGCGAGGACCATTAGGTGCTCTTCATCCTGGGTGTCGGCATCAGCTTCCTCCTTCATCAGTGCCGCGAACGCCTCCTCATCGTCAAAGTCCCTCACCAAGGCAAATTGCGGAACACCTGGCAGGCGTGGCAGACGCGCAGCCGCGTGCGTGGCCGAAGCGCCGAAAAAATCACGAAGAAGTAGGGGGGAGAAGCTGCGGCGAATCTACCCTTCGTCGCCGGAAGATGGCCTTTGTAGCGGCGGTAGGGAGATGGGCGGTGTCGGGATCGTCACGGCGACGAAAGACGTAGTGCGCGAGGGGCGGACCTGGAGGAGAAAACCTGTTTTGTTCGCGTGACGGGTTTTTTCCTTCCACCGGAGCTCCAAGCGTCCCCCGAGCTTGCTGGATTCGGCCTCGGATCCCTGGGCCTAAAAATGGTTCCAACCGGCGAAAATCGGTGTTCTGAGAACGTGACTCGGGTTTTCTTTCGCCGCCGATGCTAAAAACACGCCCTGAGGGGCCTGTTGGGGGCACGACTGGAGATGCTCTTATGCATGCATCGGATTGTTGTTCTTGACTTTGGCTTTCAGACAAGAAATGAACGCGTGTGAAAGTGCAGTCATGCCCTTAATCGAGTTTTGGTGTTAATGACAACACATACATAGGAAACTAATCTTATTTGTTGAGTGTATCTCAGGATGGCAAGTACTTTTAGTAGATTGAGAATTATGTGCCAAGGTGGTCTGAGAAGATCGGGACTTATATGTCAAGAAGGCTCGGGATTGAGAAAAGATGATGTAGCCTATCCTTTAAATTTACTATTCTTGAGTATAGGGATCCCGCACTATTAAGAGGGGATCACAGGTGTTGCGATGAACTTTCTCATACTACATCTCTACTTTTCTGCTCATACCACATCTCCACTACTATGCTCTTATCTCAAAACAGAACCAATGTCTCGGACATCCGGCCTCCTCCGGACGTCCGAGGGCCGGACGTCCGACCTCCTTTAGAAATCCGGAACCTAGCACCAGAGAAACTTGAGTCATATAACTCGGACTTCCGGCTCCCTCCGGACGTCCGACCAACTTCGGAAATTCGGAACTTTGCACCAGAGAAACTTGAGCCATATAACTCGGACTTCCGGATCCCTCCAGACGTCCGAGGGCCGGACGTCCGACCTCCTTCAGAAATCCGGAATATCGCACCAGAGAAGTTTGAGTCGAATAACTCGGACTTACGGCTTCCTCCGGACGTCCGGTCCCAGTTCAACTACACAGTGATTCCAGATATATATACATCTCTCGGATGACCGAACCCTGTTGGACGTCCGACACCTTGTGGGCGTCCGGACATCCGAGAAACTGCCGGATGTCCGACCAATGTCAGACTTAAGTGACCCCAACGGTTGTTTTACTCTCCCCACTCTAAATACCCCCTCCCACTTCGTGAGAGGGTGTTCAACACGGCTAGAACACTTACAAGAATACCTTTCTCATCACTCACTCTTGCCTACACCAAATCTTAGATCCCAAGAGCATTTGTGAGTCCCTTTGAGTGTTGTTCCAATCAAAAGATAGATCGTCTCCTTCTCCTCCTCTCCACCAAAGTGATTTGTGATTTGAGCAAGTTTTGAGCAATCCCCGTGATCTTGTTACTCTTGGAGGTTGGAGACTCCTAGGCGGTAGGAGTCTTCGGAGAGGAATCAAACCATTGTGATTACCCCCGGAAAGTTTATGAAGGTTTGGAAGCCACCTCAAGGCTTACCACTAGTGGTTGAGAAACGCCTTCGTGGTGTTATCTCAAAGGGAGAATAGGGTGAGCCTTCGTGGCGTTGGTGTGCCTTCGTGGTAACATCCGCCCCTCTAACGGTGATGTAGCTTCCCTCCAAGGAAGTGAACATCGGGATACATCCTCGTCTCTCTTAGAGTTTCGGTTATCCCTAACCCTAACTCTCTACTTGTGTTAATCCTTATTACGTACTTGCATTTGATTATTGTTTACCGGTTGCCTTACTTCACTCTAAATAGCTTACTCCTTGTCATTGCAATTATTAGGCTCACGCTCATATTCCGCACCTTTGCCTAAAATTGCTAAGTAATTATTAAAATTTAGAACTGTACCTATTCACCCCCCCTCTAGGTCCATCTCGATCCTTTTCAGCGTGTATATGTGCTCTCGCAAATTTTACTGTTACTCCCTCCGTTTAGCTACAAGTGACCTTGTTTTAGTTCACCTACTTGGGAAATGAGGTAATAGGAGTACTTCACGATCTTACAATGATAATACTCTACCTTCATGTTTTTTGCAAGTTGAACCAACCAGACATTTTATATTTAAAAACATATGATGTATTTTACTGCTTGCGAGACGTTAGATTGGATCACTCCAGCCATTTGATTTTGCAATTCGTTTTCTATGCCTCTCCTATGGCTTGGTGAATGTCGTAGATAGAAAATTAACTTGTTACACTTTCTCTGCCTCTCATCGGTGCACTCTTCTAGCTCTAGTGAGGCGTTCATCAACAACCCCATGTCGCCGTTCATCATGGCATTCGCGTTCAATAAGCATGTCGGTACCCTTCCTCTCCCCGATGGTGGTTGCAACATCGTGGGTGGCCGCTGAAACGTGTTGCGACATCCGTCATACGGACTAGTATAGGACCCCCCGCATTAGCAGTGTTCCAATATGCTAACTAGCAATGTCTTAATAGAGTGCTGCTAGTGCGACACTGCTAGTAACATGTTAGTACGAGCGTCCGAACCAAATGTTGCTACTATGTCCAGTGTTAGCAGCATTCAATCAACATTCCGCTTGAATGCTGCTAGTACTCCCCCTTCAACAATGTTTCGGGCCAAACATTGCAAATGATGTGCAAACTAATACCGTGTCCTGTGAACAATAGAACAGTGCTAATGTACAATAAAATTTTGTACCTAATTTTTACTTTGTCATATTGGGTTACAAATTGGTTGAATAGCAGGAAAATAAGGATCCAAATAATGAAGTTGCACATGCACATTAAACAATAATTAGAAGTATTCGTAAACATCAACTTTAACTAATAATTGTATTAAACACTTAGTAAAGTACTGGATTAACAACAACAACTCCAAACAATGTTTAAAAAACAAAGTACTTATTAAGTAAGTGCGCAACACGTTTGAGGAGTACTTGTACTACTCTCACAAGGAAGTGAGTTAATTGCATAAAACCATTACATTTCGGGCTACCTTTGCAGAAAACCACCTAGTCCCTAATCTGTTGCAAAATGCACCGCACATTTAGTATACCTTCTGCAAAAAGCATTGATTTCTCGTTCTGCAACTCTTGAGGGCGTTTTCGATAGGTGGGACCCAAAATTGGTGATGTGGCATAACGGCCTAGCGGATGGCGCTCGTAGGGCATTTCCGACAAACCGACACGGTCGGCTCGCAGTTTGAGTGTCCGACCGCACCAACCCTCTCTCTCGCCCGCTCTCTTTCTCCCTTCTTCGTGCTCCCAGTCATGGAGACGGCCGGCGGAGGGGTTGTTGATGCTAGGTGCGGCGCTGATGGAGATCCGCCGGAGTTATGTGGTAGCTCAAATCCATCTCAGCCGCATCTTCCTCCCCAACGCATGCGTTCCCCCTTCGACGGGAAGATCCGACGGGCAGCCAGAACTGGGCGTCCCCCTTCGACGGTGTGTGGTAAGTAATGCATACCTTCTCCTTTTCTTCCCTGATTGGGATTCTGGGATTAGGGTTCTAGGGATGGTGTTTTTGGGTTAGGGATGATGCTTTCTCTAAATATTAGTATATATATAACTGTGTGCTGAATATGTGTTAACCGAAACTTTATTGTGCTAACTTTTGTGTGAATATGTCTGAATATTTAGTAAACTAAAGTGTTAACTTTAGTGAATGTCGTTGTTTTCTCACAACACATGGCAGGGGGTGGCTAATCGAGGTGAGAGCAAGGCTGTCGTGGAAGATCCGGGGCGTAATGGGGTAGCAGTACGCGATGGTTTACCCAGGTTCGGGGCTCTCCGGAGAGATAATACTCCTACTCCTGCATGTGTGTATATGGGGTATATTTGTAGTATAAGGCTGCTCCTGGAGCTATATGGGAGAGGAGAGCCATGGGCTTCTTGCCTCATACGTGAAAGAGTGAGGGGATCCCATATGTGGTGGGCATATGGCCTCTTATATGGGCATGAGTGTGTGGGTGTGTGGCTTGGGATGTAAGATACATTGGGTAGCTTACATGCCAAGCTGCTTGATATGTAAGCTACAATGGGTAGCTTACATGCCAAGCTATATGTAGCTTGTGAGTTAGGCTATGCTTGTCCCGTGGGGCGCTTTATAAATCAACGTCGAGGGAACAAGTTACAGTGTAGGTGATACTGCATGACGTGTGTACAATACACCGCTACTCCTCAACGGTGCACCGCTAAGGGGTATGGCCGTCCCATCCGCGCGTGTCCAATGGGACATCGTAGCTGGCTCTGGGAAACCGACTGGCTGGAGCAGTCGGTTGCAGGTGCGAGTTGTAGCAACCGACTCGGGTGGGCGGACACACTGTCTGCTTCGTCGCCTTTGGGGTACCCAGGGGTCATCCCCCGAGAGTAGCCTCTGAGCCTTTGAGCGACTCGAAGAGTCGGGTGGAGGGTTTTGTAGTCATCGCTATTGTCGTAGAAGTTGTTGATGATGGTCGGTTGCGGCCCGCAGTCCGCATGGCTTGCTTCCAGTGGGGGGCCTACCTTGTGAGGGCGCGAGTCCGCCACCCGATGGGTGTGCGGCGCTGCCGGGCATAGACGTGGAGTCTGCCGGATGGCTGTTTCGAGCGAGGGCGCGCCAGCACACCCGCTGGGTGTAGCCTCGAGCCTCCGGGCGACTCAAAGAGTCGGGCGGAGGGTTTTTGCTGTTGCTAAAGCAGATGATAGCGTCGAAGATGTCGGGCGCGAAGACGGAGTCCGCCGACTGAGGGGTGCGGGGCCTGCTATCCCACAGACAACAGCGCGAGAAGTTGACACGTTGACAAAGGCTCGGCTTGCGTTGGTTCTTCCCTTGAAGAGAAAAGGGTGATGCAGCACAGGAGCAGTAAGTATTTCCCTGAGTTTGAGAACCAAGGTATCGATCCAGAAGGAGGGTCTCGTCAAGTCAAGAGTACGTGCGCAAACACAAACAAGCTTGCACCCAACGCTTCAAAGGGGTTGTCAATCCCTTCAAGTGTTGGAAATATGCCCTAGAGGCAATAATAATTAGTTATTATTATATTTCTTTGTTCATGATAATCGTTTATTATCCATTCTATAATTGTATTGATTGGAAACACAATACTTGTGTGGATACATAGACAAAACACTGTCCCTAGTAAGCCTCTAGTTGACTAGCTCGTTGATCAAAGATGGTCAAGGTTTCCTGGCCATAGGCAAGTGTTGTTACTTGATAACGGGATCACATCATTAGGAGAATCATGTGATGGACTAGACCCAAACTAATAGACGTAGCATGTTGATCGTGTCATTTTGTTGCTACTGTTTTCTGCGTGTCAAGTATTTGTTCCTATGACCATGAGATCATATAACTCACTAACACTGGAGGAATGCTTTGTGTGTATCAAACGTCGCAACGTGACTGGGTGACTATAAAGATGCTCTACAGGTATCTCCGAAGGTGTTCTTTGAGTTAGTATGGATCGAGACTGGGATTTGTCACTCCGTGTGATGGAGAGGTATCTCGGGGCCCACTCGGTAATACAACATCACACACAAGCCTTGCAAGCATTGTGACTTAGTGTAAGTTGCGGGATCTTGTATTATGGAACGAGTAAAGAGACTTGCCGGTAAACGAGATTGAGATAGGTATGCGGATACTGACGATCGAATCTCGGGCAAGTAACATACCAAAGGACAAAGGGAATGACATACGGGATTATATGAATCCTTGGCACTGAGGTTCAAACGATAAGACCTTCTTAGAATATGTAGGATCCAATATGGGCATCCAGGTCCCGCTATTGGATATTGACCGAGGAGTCACTCGGGTCATGTCTACATAGTTCTCGAACCCGCAGGGTCTGCACACTTAAGGTTCGACGTTGTTTTATGCGTATTTGAGTTATATGGTTGGTTACCGAATGTTGTTCGGAGTCCCGGATGAGATCACGGACGTCACGAGGGTTTCCGGAATGGTCCGGAAATGAAGATTGATATATAGGATGACCTCATTTGGTTACCGGAAGGTTTTCGTGCATTACCGGACAAGTTTCGGGCTCATCGGTAGTGTACTGGGAGTGCCGGGAGGGGTGCCGGGGACCATCAGGAGGGGTGTCACGCCCCAAGGGGTCTCATGGGCTATGTGAAAAGATAAACCAGCCCCTAGTGGGCTGGAATAACTTCCCACTAAGGCCCATAAGGTTTGAGAAAAAACAAAACACAAGGTGGAAAGAGTTTCCAAGTGGGAAGGTGGAATCCTACTCCAAGTAGGATTGGAGTAGGACTCCTCCACCTCCAATTTCGGCCAAACCTTTAGGTTTTGAGGCTGCCTCCTCACCTCCCTCCCTCCTATATATAGTGGGGTTTTAGGGCTGATTTGAGACAACTTTTGCCACGGCAGCCCGACCACATACCTCCACGGTTTTTCCTCTAGATCGCGTTTCTGCGGAGCTCGGGCGGAGCCCTGCTGAGATTAGATCACCACCAACCTGCGGAGCGCCGTCACGCTGCCGGAGAACTCATCTACCTCTCCGTCTCTCTTGCTGGATCAAGAAGGCCGAGATCATCGTCGAGCTGTACGTGTGCTGAACGCGGAGGTGCCGTCCGTTCGGCACTAGATCGGAGCGGATCGTGGGACGGATCGCGGGACGGTTCGTGGGACGGTTCGCGGGGCGGATTGAGGGACGTGAGGACGTTCCACTACATCAACCGCGTTTCTTAACGCTTCTGCTGTGCGATCTACAAGGGTACGTAGATCGGAAATCCCCTCTCGTAGATGGACATCACCATGATAGGTCGTCGTGCGCGTAGGAAATTTTTTGTTTCCCATGCGACGTTCCCCAACATCAAGATTGTTTGCAAAGTGAGATCTGAAGGTGGAAAGTGCAACGAAGTAAAAAGTGTAAGGCTGAAAATATGGTGTGGAGTAGACCCTGGGGGCCATAGTGTTCACTAGAGGCTTCTCTGAAAATAGCAAGTATCACGGTGGGTGAACAAATTACTGTCGAGCAATTGATAGAACCGCACAAAGTCATGACGATATCTAAGGCAATGATTATGCATATAGGCATCACGTCCGAAACAAGTAGACCGATACTTTCTGCATCTACTACTATTACTCCACACATCGATCGCTATCGAGCATGCATCTAGTGTATTGAGTTCATGACGAACAGAGTAACACTTTAAGCAAGATGACATGATGTAGAGGGATAATCTCAAACCAATGATGAAAACCCCATCTTTTTACCCTTGATGGCAACAATACGATGCGTGCCTCGCTACCCCTTCTGTCCCTGGGTGAGGTCACCGCATGGTATGAACCCAAAACCAAGCACTTCTCCCATTGCAAGAATCATAGATCTAGTTGGCCAGACAAAACCCACAACTCGAAGAGAATTACAAGGATATGAAATCATGCATAAGAGAGATCAAAAGAAACTCAAATAAGATTCATAGATAATATGATCATAAATCCACAATTCATTGGATCTCTACAAACACACCGCAAAAGAAGATTACATCGGATAGATCTCCATGAAGATCATGGAGAATTTTGTATTGAAGATCCAAGAGAGAGAAGAAGCCATCTAGTTACTAGCTATGGACCCGTAGGTTTATGGTGAACTACTCACGCATTATCGGAGAGGTGATGGTGTTGATGAAGAAGCCCTCCGTGTCCGAATCCCCCCTCTCGCAGGGCACCGGGATGTGCCCCAGATGGGATCTTGCGGAGACAGAAGCTTGCGGCGGAGAAAAAGTAATTGCGATCGTCTCTTGATTTTTTTTGGAATTTATGGGATTAAATAGGCGAAAGATCTAGGTCAGGGGACCTCCAGGGGGCCCACAAGCCTGGATGGCGCGGCCCCCCTGGCCGCGGGGTGGGGGCTTGTGGGGCCCCTGGAGCTCCTCTGGCTTGGCTCCCAAGTTCCCCGATCTTCTTCCGTTCCAAAAAAATCTTTTCGGGGTTTTTCTTCCGTTTGGACTCCGTTTCAAAATCTCCTCTGAAAGGGGTCAAAAATATGGAAAAAACAGGAACTGGCACTTGGCACTGAGTTAATAAGTTAGTCCCCAAAAATAAATAAAAGGCATGCAAAACATCCAAAGTTTGACAAGAAAATAGCATGAAACCATAAAAAATTATAGATACGTCGGAGACGTATCAAGCATCCCCAAGCTTAACTCCTGCTCGTCCTCAAGTAGGGAAGTGATAAAGAATGAATTTTTGATGTGGAATGCTACCTAGCATAGTTGTCCTTTGCAATTTCTTTCACGTGACATGAATGTTCAGATCCGTAAGATTCAAAACAATAGTTTGCTATTGACATGAAAACAATAATACTTCAATCAAACTAGCAAAGTAATCATGAACTTTCAAAATAACAAAGCCAAAGAAAGTTATCCCTACAAAATCATATAGTCTGGCTATGCTCCATCATCCTCACACAACTAATGTAAATCATGCACAACCCCAGAATTGGCCAAGTAATTGTTTTCGCACTCTTACTTTCTCAAACCTTTTATAACTATCACGCAATACATGAGCGCGAGCCATGGATATAACACTATAGGTGGAATAGAGTGTGGTGGTGGTTGTGAGACAAAAAGGAGGAGATGGTCACACTGACTCGGCATCTCAATAGGCTATGAAGATGCCCATTAATAGATATCAATGTGAATGAGTAGGGATTGCCATACAAGAGATGCACTAGAGCTATAAGTATGTGAAAGCTCAAGAGGAAAACTAGTGGGTGTGCATCCAACTTGCTTGCTCACGAAGACCTAGGGCAATTTTGAGGAAGCCCATCATTGGAATATACAAGCCAAGTTATATAATGAAGATTCCCACTAGCATATGGTAGTGACAAAGCAAGAAGCTCTCAATCATGAAGAACATGGTGCTAACATGAAGCACAATTGTGGAAAAAGATAGTAGCATTGTCCCTTCTCTCTTTTTCTCTCTTTTTTCATTTGGGCTCTTAGGCATCTTTTTTTTTTTTTTGCTTTTGGGCTCTTTGGCCTTTTTTTTTATTTCCTCACATGGGACAATGCTCTAATAATGATGATCATCACACTTTTATTTACTCACAGCTCAAAGATCACAATGATGATGACTCCATAGGAAATGCCTCCGGTAGTGTACTGGGATGTGCAACGATCTAGCATGGCGTATGACGTTGAAACATCTCACTAGCTACCTTACGATCATGCAATGGCAACATGAGAGTGACGACACAAGTCATGAGACGGAACGGTGGGAGTTGCATGGCAATATATCTCGGAATGTCTATGAAAATGCCATAGTAGGTAGGTATGGTGGCTGTTTTGAGGAAGGAATTTAATGGGTTTGTGCACCGGCGAGAATTGCGCGGCACTAGAGAGGCTAGCAATGGTGGATGGTGAAAGTGCATCTATACCATGGGCTCACATTAGTCATGAAGAACTCACATACTTATTGTGAAAGTTTTTATTAGTAATCGAAACAAAGTGCTAAACGCATACTCCGAGGGGAAGGGTTGGTAGGTGTAAACCATCGCGCGATCCCGACCTCAACACAAAGGATGACAATCAATAGATCAATTATGCTCCGACTTCCTAACATAGCGGTTCACCATACGTGCATGCTACGGGAATCACTAACTCCAACACAAGTATTTCTAGATTCACAACACCCTACTAACATAACTCTCAATATTACCGAATCCATGTCTCAGAACTAATTGAGAGGAATCGAAACTTCTCTTTCTAGTCAATGCACATGAAGATGGAGGTTTTTGCATCCTCTTTGAGTACCTAGCACATTTGGTACTACTTTCATAGCATAAGCCAACTACCAAATCACGCACCGCCGTGCTCTAATAGATATAAGTGAAGCACTAGAGCAAAAGTATCTAGCTCAAAAGATATAAGTGAAGCACTATGAGCATTCTAGAAAAATCACGATGAGTGCATGCCTCTCTCAAAAAGGTGTGCTGCCAGGATGATTGTGACACAACAAAAATAAAAGACTCCTAAGATACAAGACGCTCCAAGCAAAACACATATCATGTGGTGAATAAAAATATAGCTCCAGGTAATGTTACCGATGGATTGAAGACGAAAGAGGGGATGCCTTCCCGGGGCATCCCCAAGATTAGGCTTTTTGGTGTCCTTGAATATGGCTTGGGATGCCTTGGGCATCCCCAAGCTTGAGCTCTTTCCACTCCTTATCTCATCGTCCATGAGAACATCACCCAAAACTTGAAAACTTCACAACACAAAACTTAAACAGAAACTCGTGATAACATTAGCACAAGAAAACAAACTACCACTTCTTTTGGTACTATAGCAAACTTGAATTCTATCTTTATTGGTGTTGGGCTACTGTATTATCACTTTTCCATGGCTAGTAACCCCCGATACTAACCATAGTTTCATCAAAACAAGCAACCAACTCAACAAAAACAGAATCTGTCAAAAACAGACCCGTCTGTAGCAATATGTATACTTCGTATACTTCTCGTACCTCAAAAAATCCTAAAAATTAATACGGCCTGGGGAAAAAGCATATCAATCAGCAGAAAAAAGAATCAACTCAAAATCTCTTTCTGAATAAGAATGAAAAATCATCTCGTGAGCGAAACATTTCTGTCTTTTTCCAGCAGGATCAAACAACCATTACCAAGACTAGTCATAAAGGTTTTGCTTGGCTCAAACACAAAAAGAAACACAAAAAACACAATCACAACATAATTATGATGGTGTGGACGCAATAAAACAGAAAGAAAAAGATAAATTCATCGGGTTGCCTCCCAACAAGCGCTATTGTTTAACGCCCTTAGCTAGGCTTTGATAATTCAATGATGCTCACACAAAAGACAAGAATTGAAGCACAACGAGAGCATCATAAAGCATATGAAAATCACATCTACGTATAACATACTTCCTATGCATAGGCATTTTATAGGGAAACAAATTGTCAAGACAACCAATAGTTACCATATGCAAGGAAGAAGAAAGAGACAATAGCAATCTCAACATAACGAGAGGTAATTTGGTAACATGAAGTTTCTACCACAATATTTTCCTCTCTCATAGCAATTACATGTGGGATCATATTCTAATTCAACAATATAGCTATCACAAAGGATATTCTTTTCATGATCCACATGCATGCAAAGTTGACGCTCTTCAAAAATAGTGGGATTATCATGAACTAAAGTCATGACTTCTCCAATCCCACTTTCTATATTGTTGCAAATATCATTGCAACAAGTAGTGGACATGGCAAAACTAGCATCCCCAAGCTTAGTGTTTTGCATATTTTTAGCATGATTGTCATTAATATAATTTATAATGAAATCATTGCAATCATGCTTTTCATTCAAGGAGCCCTCATGAATCATTTCATAAATTTCTTCATCACGATGTTCAGATTCACGCATCCCAAGCAAAACTCCAAAGAGAAAGTCAAGTGCACTCAACTCACTAGCAATTGGTTCCACATAAGTGGATCTCTTAAAGAGATTAGCAAGTGGGTGAGGATCCATATCACTAGATTTTCAGCAAGTGAAGATGCAAGCATATTGAAGGCACATAGCACACAAGCAAAGGAAAGGCAAACGAAAAAGGCAAACGAAGAAAAGGGAAAATTGTGAAGTGGGGGAGAGGAAAACGAGAGGCAACTGGCAAACAAAGTAAATGCAAGAGATGAGTTTGCGACACGTACTTGGATGAGTTCTTGACTTGATCCTCCCCGGCAACGGCGCCAGAAATTCGTCTGCTATCCCACAGACAACATCGCGAGAAGTTGACATGTTGACAGAGGCTGGGCTTGCGTTGGTTCTTCCCTTGAAGAGGAAAGGGTGATACAGCACAGGAGCAGTAAGTATTTCCCTCAGTTTGAGAACCAAGGTATCGATCCAGAAGGAGGGTCTCGTCAAGTCCAGAGTACCTGCGCAAACACAAACAAGCTTGCACCCAACGCTTCAAAGGGGTTGTCAATCCCTTCAAGATTGTTTGCAAACTGAGATCTGAAGGCGGAAAGTGCAACGAAGTAAAAAGTGTAAGGCTGAAAATATGGTGTGGAGTAGACCCTGGGGGCCATAGTGTTCACTACAGGCTTCTCTCAAAATAGCAAGTATCATGGTGGGTGAACAAATTACCGTCGAGCAATTGATAGAACCGCGCAAAGTCGTGACGATATCTAAGGCAATGATTATGCATATAGGCATCATGTCCGAAACAAGTAGACCGATACTCTCTGCATCTACTACTATTACTCCACACATCGACCACTATCCAGCATGCATCTAGTGTATTGAGTTCATGACGAACAGAGTAACGCTTTAAGCAAGATGACATGATGTAGAGGGATAATCTCAAACCAATGATGAAAACCCCATCTTTTTACCCTTGATGGCAACAACACGATGCGTGCCTCGCTACCCCTTCTGTCACTGGGTGAGTTCACCGCACGGTATGAACCCAAAACCAAGCACTTCTCCCATTGCAAGAATCATAGATCTAGTTGGCCAGACAAAACCCACAACTCGAAGAGAATTACAATGTTATGAAATTATGCATAAGAGAGATCAGAAGAAACTCAAATAAGATTCATAGATAATCTGATCATAAATCCACAATTCATCGGATCTCGACAAACACACCGCAAAAGAAGATTACATCGGATAGATCTCCATGAAGATCATGGAGAACTTTGTAATGAAGATCCAAGAGAGAGAAGAAGCCATCTAGTTACTAGCTATGGACCCGTAGGGTCTATGGTGAACTACTCACGCATCATCAGAGAGGTGATGGTGTTGATGAAGAAGCCCTCCGTGTCCGAATCCCCCTCCGGCAGGGCACCAGGACTTGCCCGAGATGAGATCTTGCGGAGATAGAAGCTTGCGACGGCGGAAAAGTAATTGCGATCGTCTCTTGAATTTTTCTGGAATTTATGGATTATATAGAAGAAAGATCTAGGTCAGGGTACCTCCAGGGGGCCCACAAGACTGGATGGCGCGCCACCCTGGCCGCGGGGCGGGGGCTTGTGGGGCCCCTGGAGCTCCTCTGGCTTGGCTCCCAAGTTCCCCGATCTTCTTCGGTTCCAAGAAAAATATTTTCGGGGATTTTCTTCCGTTTGGACTCCCTTTCAAAATCTCCTCTGAAAGGGGTCAAAAACATGAAAAAACAAGAATTGGCACTTGGCACTGAGTTAATAAGTTAGTCCCCAAAAATAAATAAAAGGCATGCAAAACATCCAAAGTTTGACAAGATAATAGCATGAAACCATCAAAAATTATAGATACGTTGGAGACGTATCAGGGCCCTGCGAGACGCGAACACGGAGTCCGCCGGCCGACGGGTGCGAGGCGCTGCCGAGAATGGACGCTTGGTCCACCGGCTGCTCGGCGTGAGGCGCTACTGGGGACGGACGCGGAGTCCGTCGGCTGGTGCGTGCGAGGCGTTGTCGGGGGCGGACGCAGAGTCCACCGGTTGGTGCGCGTGAGGCGCTGCCGGGCGCAGACTTGGAGTCCGCCGGCTGGTGCATGCGAGGCGCTATCGGGGGAAGACATGGAGTCCATCGTCGAGTGCGCGAGAGTCACTCGCGGGCACGGACTTGGAGTCCGCCGACCGATGGGCGCGAGGCACTGCCGGATGCGGACGCGGATTCCACCGGCTGGTGTGCGCGAGGCGCTGCCGGTTGCGAACGCCTGGTCTGCCTGGTCCGCTGGCTGGTGTGCGCGAGGCGCTGCCGGGTGCGGACGCCTAGTCCGCCGGTTGGTGTGCGCGAGGCACTGCCGGGTGTGAACGCATGGTCCACCGGTTGGTGCGCACGAGGCGCTGCTAGGTGTGGATGCGTGGTCCGTCAGTTGTTGGGCGTGAGGCTCTGTCGGAAGCAGACGCATGGTCCACCGACTGATGGGCGCGAGGTGCGCCGAGCACGAACGCGGAGTCCGTCGGCTGGTGGGAGCGGGGCCCTACCGAGCGTGGATACGGAGTCCGGCGGCTGGCTGTTTCCAGCGGGGGCGCGCAAGCTCACCCGCTAGGTGTAGCCTCTGAGCCTCCGCGCGACTTGAAGAGTCGGGCGGACGGTCTTCGCTATTGTTGAAGCACGCGGTGGCGTCGAAGATGCCGGGCGCGAACGCGGAGTCCACCGAATGATTGGCGCGGGCCCCTGTCGGATGCGGATGCGGAGTCCGCCGGCTGATGGGCGCAAGGCGTTGCCGGGGGCAGACACAGAGACCGCCGGCTGATGGGCGCGAGGTGCTATGGGGGGCGGACGTGAAGTCTGTCGGCTGGTGCACGCGATGCGCTACCGGGGGCGGACGTGAAGTCCATCGGCTCGTGCGCGCGAGGTGTTGCCGGGGGCGGACACGGAGTCCGTCGGCTGGTGTGTGTGAGGCACTGCTGGGTGCGGACACGTGGTCCGCTGGTTGGTGCGAGTGAGGCACCGCCAGGGATGGACACGGGGTCAGCCGGCTGATTGGCGTGATGCACTGCCGGGCACGGACGCCGGCTCCACCTTCAACGTGGTCGCCCGATATCTCTGCCTCCCCGTGCATGCGTGCACCGCCTGGCTCCCGCTGCCCTCCCTTGCGGGCCAGCTCCCGCTGCTGCGCCACATCTAGTGAAGGCACAACCACAACCAGTCCAGGTCATGCACACACATGATATCATTGAACTAGAATTTCTACTTGACAATGGTGAGGAGAGGCATGAGTATTTCATGGATATTGACGAGGAGCAAGAGCAGATAGAGCAAAGGATGGAGGAGAATATGAATAAAGAGATTGAGAAGTTTAGGAGCAATAAGAAAAAAAGATAAATACAGAGCAGCTAAAAGGAAATTTCAAGAGTTGTTTGCTGAAGATTGTACTAACAGTGTGATTCTAGCAGATGAGAACATAATTGCTAGGCTAGAGGCAATGAAGATGCATAGAGATGGTCCACTAAACCACTTTGAAGGTGACACTAATCCTGAAGAGCTATATGAACCAGGTTATGAGGAGGGAGTTGTTGAAGCAGCAGAGCAGGAGGCAGCGGTGAATAGCAGCATAGGAGGAAGCAGTACATGAGGCAGTTAGAGAAAGGGGCCAACAACCAGATCTCTTGCAAGTTTAGGTCAAATTATAGAAGTGGACTCGTACCCTTCGTGTGATGAGGAGAGCAACCCAGGAGGGTTATGCTAGGAAGACAATGATGGGTCTCAGCCACCAGCTTTTAAGATTCCAGGTGGTAGGAAGAGTAGGGCCTAGAAGAAGAAACCAATGCTTTGGTATGATGAGAAGAGGGAGAACCCACAAGAGCAATTTGTGAAGAAAATATGTTTCCTAGATGTGAGCCAATTCAGGAGGGCACTTCTAACATTCCACATCTCACAAAACAGAAACTATTCCTTTCATAGGATTTGTTCTAATAGGGTTAGTGTAGTTTGCACTGGTGAAGAATGTCCTTTTTTCATTGCATCCTCTCACATTGCACACGAGAAGACATTTTGTAAAAAATGAACTTGTAGCGCAACTGTGCTGCAGTAGGAGTGAGCACCAAAGTAACTGCCAAGTGGTTGGCACATGAGTGTGAGCAACATTTGAGGGCAGGCATTAAGACACGAGTCCACTCCATAGTTGAGAATTTGAAGCACAAACATGGCATAGAAGTGTCCATTCACGTGGACTACAAAGCAGGTAAAGTAGCTAAGAGTGTGGTCCAAGGAGATCAAAAGGCACAGTACACAAGGATAAGGGATTACCTCCAAGTTGTATTGGATACCAATCCAGGAAGTAGATACATTGTTACAACAAAGCATTTGAAGGCACATCCTAGCAAGAATGCTAGATTCCATGGCTTGTTCATGTGCCTAAATGCTTGGAAAGAGGGTTTATTAAATTTCTACAAACATTTCATAGGTACTTATGTGCTAATTGCTAGTACTAAACTATTTATGTAAAGGTGCATTCCTCTCTTTCTAATGTGCTATGTGTTATTGTATGTGTTGATGGGTGTTTTATAAAGCTGACCATAGGACAACAAATCTTGGTTGTAACTAGAAGAGATGGTAATAACAACATTTTTCCAATTGCATTTGCAATTGTTGACAAAGAAGATACTTCAAGCTGGTCCTGGTTTTTAACACAACTCAAGTATGCCATTGGTGGTGAGTCTAGGGAGTATGGCTACTACACTATCATATCTGATAGACAAAAGGTAACACCAAAATCTTATGCTCTACAATGCAAATGCTTATTAGTGTCAAAAAGTGCATTGTTAATTAAAATTTAGTTGTTTGAAACATGGTCTTCTTAAATCCATAAATCAAATCTTTCCAAACTGCCCACAAAGATTCTGCCTTAGACATATTTATCAGAACTTTCAAACTGCTCACTTTAGAGGTGGAGAGTTAAAGAAATACATGGATCAGGCTAGCTATTCATATACTTAGCATGGATATGATGTAGCAATGGATGGCATGAAAAGGGAGTGTGAGGCAGCTTGGAAATGGCTTAGTAAGATTCCAAAATATACATGGGCTAGACATGCCATGGACAAAAATTGTAAAACTAACTTGGTTGTCAACAATATTAGTGAAGTATTTAACAATATGATACTTGATGTTAGAGGCAAGACAACTAAAACTATGGTTGATGGGATCAGAACTAAGTTGCTAGTTAAATTTAAGGACAATAGGTCAAAGACTGAGTCAGCCAAGTGGCAGATATGCCCAACATATGTTGAAAATCTAGAAGAAGCAAAACATCATGCTAGATATTGTCAACCTATCAAAGGTGGACCTGATCTATACCAACTTACAAGTGGAGAAAGTGCATATGTGGTATATTTGCAAGCACACACATGTGGTTGTAGGAAATGGGACATGATAGGGGTTCCTTGCAATCATTCAATTTCTGTAGTTAACAAGGCAAAATTAGATGCAAAAGATTTTGTCCATGATTTCTTCAAGAAACCCATGTACCAAGCAACCTACAGTGCAATAGTTTACCCTATGCATGGGCCTGATCTATGGCCAAAGACTGGTACCCCCGACATAGAGCCACTAGTTTTCAAAGAAAAGCCAGGAGAGAAACAAACTAAGAGGAGGAAGAGTAAGTTTGAGAAGCCAGCTCCCAAAGATACTTGTAGCAATTACATCCTCACTTGGCATAGGTACACTAGCTGCCACAAGACTCTTAAGCCAGCTTTGGCAATGAAAAGGGACCAACATGAGGTAACTTTGTCACTTCATCTAAAACAATTTATGCAAATTTCCTATATTGTAATTCCAGGAAAATAGAAGAGTTGATGCATCAAGGGCACCAACCAGAGCTACACCAGCAGTAGCAAGGACAACTCCATCAGCTCCTCCTGCACACAGGGACCAACTAGAGCTACAACAGCAACAAGCAAAGCTCCATCAGCTCCTCCTACACAAAGGGCACCAATTAGAGCTACAACAACAGCAAGCAAAGCTCCATCAGCTCGTCCTACACACAGGGCACCAACTAGAGCTACAGCAGCAGCAACAAGGAAAGCTCCATCAGTTACTCCTGCTCCAAGGGCACCAACAAGAGGTACAACAGCAACAAGGATAGCTCCATCAGCTCCTCCTGCTGCAAGGGCACCAACTAAAGCTCCATCATCTCCTCCTGCATCCAGGAAAGCTCCAAGGGCAGCTAATACTGCTTCATCTTCTATTGGGGCCGGTTCCTCTACTTCTCTTGGGCCAAGTACCTATATTACTGCTCCTGTTGCTGCTAGGAGAAACTTCTTGCCTCCAAGACCAGCAACGAATGGAAGAGTCTAAAAACCATCTTTTAAGATGGTTGAGTGGTTCAATTGTTCTAAGGGCAGCATGTAAGTTTATGGGGGCCTGGTGATGGTCAAAACATTAGTAAGTATGTTGCATATGTTGGCTATGTTGCCTATGTTGGCACAATAGTGTTTGGACCTCGTATGTTGCCTATGTTGGCCATGTAAGGCTTTGTTGTAAGTTACCTAAGTATGTTGTGTTGAAGAATATGATGCATGAGTGCTCGTTGTTATGATGATTCCTTCTCTATTGTTGATGATGATGGTTGTTATAATGATTGCTTCTCTATTATTGATGCTGATGGTTGTTATAATTCCTCATTCCTCGCACAACATTAATCACAAACATAACATAAATGAAATAACACATCAAAGTGACCATAATTGACACGACTTAGTACCTAAGACTAATAGTTCAAGGACATAATATAGTACTTAAGATGTCATCACACAACTTAGGTCACACCTTACAAGCCAGAGTTCAAGGACATAATATAAACTTAGTACTTAAGATTCATAGGGTACACATTGCAGTCCATATGGTACGTAAGCTAATGACCAACAAGGTCAGAACCTCTAATTATTATTCATCACAAATACCCCTTATCTCATCGAGCTTTCTCTTGTTGTTTTCACCAACTTTCCTCGTGTCTACAATGGAGCACCCAAGAGAATTATTATCACTCACCAACTTCTGATTATCTTTCATCAGCTGAGCCATGATGCAATCCAGGTTACTCTTCTCAATGCACAACTTCTCCTTCTCTTTCTTAAAGTTAGCAAAGCAAAACTTCAAAGTCCTATTATCATAGCTCATCTTCTCCTTCTCTTCAAGATGATTGAACTTCAAATTCCTAATGACATTGCCTTGAGAAACATGAATGAACTTCAACTGGTCAACGACAACCTTCAATTTAGTGATCTCATCATCCTTTGCAACCAGTTGTTCATTTAGATCTACTCCATTGCTCTTATCCACATGGATACTATTGTTATCCTCACCAATGTTGGTATGTGGTTGTGGAAGGTTATCCTGGAAATCCAATAGGTTGTTCACATCTTCAACAAGCTTCCCATAAGTCACCTGCAACTCATTTTTTTGTTGTGTCAGATTGTGGACAGTAGCTGAATGTTCCAGGCATGCAATCCTATTACAATGTTGGCTATCCTCATACATAAGCCAAAGTTTGTGAAGAGCATTCTGCAGATGCTCTGTCTAGTCCTCATCTAGCCATTCCACTACTCCACAATTACCATCTCCCTGGATTAAATATTCACATAAATATTTAGTTCTTTCCAAACTTAACAGTTAAATTAAAGATTCAGGTAAGAGTTAACTGAAACGTCCAGATAACACTTAAATATTCAGTTCAGTTAACAGTTAAATTAACTATTCAGTGCAATTCCTAGTTAAGGGTTAAACCAAAGGTATAGTTAACACAAATAACGAGAACATGTACACTAAGCAGTGCTTATGAACATTGAACAGTGCCTAGTTAACCCAAGAACAAATTGTAGATACTGGAAAGAAGAGCTACAACTGAAAAAACAACATAACTAATTTGCAAACTTACTTCAACGCCACAAGCAATGAACCTCCTCCGAGTGCTAATCCATTTGAATGCAACATATTTCTTCGCTAGTTTGCTATGCTCGCACATCACCTTATCATCATCACCAGAGTGGTTTGGGTCTGAAAGCACAATTGCTCCCTAAGGTGGTTTTCGTAATTAATCACAACATATGCATCATTGAACTAATGAGTTTTTCCAAGTATATTTCAGAAAAGTTCAAAAGAAGCTTTGGCTATAGGATTGAGTGGAGATGCCCCTTGATGAAGGAAGGAATAAAATTGTCTTAAGCTTATAGCAAGAAGACTCTTCATTTTACACTTTGTGAGAAATCACATTTGAGTCCATAGGAAAGCCAATACTATTAAAAGGGGATGAGGTATTATGATGAATTGATTTCTCAAGTGCTTAGAGTTAGCCACCAAAAATACTCAACCATTCTTCCATAAAATATATTTGTACCAAGCCAAATATCCAAAATCGGTGCCACCAACAATTTCTAGTCAGCCCTACCAATTTAAAACTTAGACATATCCTAGCTAAACCCTACCACTTCGGTGTAACCAAAACTGCATCGGTGCTACCGAGTTCATGTGACCAACTTTATGTTGCCTCGGTACACAAAATCAGAATTTCCGAGTTTGGGTATCGGTGTCACCGAGTTGTGTCATCTGACCATTAGTCACCTTTTTGGTGCCACCGAGTTGTGTATATCGGTTCCACAAGGATTCAAAGTTACTGCATTTTGAGCAAGTCGGTACCACCGAGTTTGTAACTTCAGTGTCACCGAGTTGGTCAATCATGGTGTAACAGTTGGATTTTGTGTGCTTCCTATATAGACCCCTCCACCTACCTCTCATTCGAAGAGGAAGCACTCAGAACACACACTTCATTGTGAGATTCATTTTTTTGAGAGAGAGCCACCTGCTCATGTGTTGAGATCAAGATATTCCATTCCTACCATTTGAACCTTGATTTCTAGCCTCCCCAAGTTTCTTTCCACAAGATCAATCTCTCCTACCCCTGCCAAATTAGAGAGAGAGTGATTGAGTGTTGAGGAGAATATCTTTAGAAGCACAAGAACAAGGAGTTCATCCTTCTACCACATCTATTACCTTTTGGAGGGTGGTGCCTCCTAGATTGGTTAGTTGTCGCTTGGGAGCCTCCTACTTCGAGTTGTGGAGTTGAACCAAAATGTTTGTAAGGGCAAGGAGATCACCTACTTCATGAAGATCTCTCGTGAGTGAGGCTAGTCCTATGTGGACGGAAGCTGTGGTGGAATAGACAAGGCCGCTTCTTTGTGGACCCCTTGTGGGTGGAGCCCTCCGTGGACTCTTGTAGCCGTTACCCTCCGTGGGTTGAAGTCTCCACTAACATGGACGTACCATAGCGCCGCTTATCGGAACCATGCCAAAAATCGCCGTGTCAACCTCATGCATTTGATCTCCCTACCCTTCCTTACTTTACACTTGCATGTTTTACTTTCCGGTGCTATATACACTTAGATGTGCATGTGTAAGGTGAACTTGACTAGTCATAATTGCTAAAACCGGCCCACACTAAAAATTGGGAAAAGGTAAGTTTTTATCTTATCAAGTAGTCTAATCACCCCCTCTAGACATACTTTCGAACCTACAGGGTCATCTATGGTAGCTAGGATCTGGTCCAAACTGAAAGAATGAGTTCAAATGGACTGAAAGTACCACAAACCCCTAATCCCAAATTCCGAGATCGAAACCCTAAATCTACGAGAGCCAAATGAATTGATCGACACAGGGGAGCTGGAGGAGGATTTGTACCGTGCCGCCAATGAAACGATGTATTGTCGCCATGCCACGACACCATAGCCGCCAGGTGGCGGCGAGTAGAGCAGCGAGGGTAGGAGTAGGAAGGAGCTCGCGGTTGCGAGAGAGAATAGAGAGTGCGGGGGTTGAGCTGGTTTGTCCGTCTGACGCAAGCCGACTGCATCTATTTGTCGGAAACGCCCTAACGGCACCGTCCGCCACGCCATTATGCCATGTCACCAATTTTGGGTCCCACCTATCGGAAACGCCCTCAAGAGGTGCAAAACAATTGAAAGGATCGATATGGTTGACTAGAGGGGGTGAATAGGCAACTAACAAATTTTAAAATTTTCTTTAAACAAATTAGGTTTAAAGGTTGTCTAGATATGCAACTACGTGCACAACCTATATGATGCTAACAACAACAATAATAAGCAAGAAGTAAGTACAAGTAAAGGTAAGAGATAACCACAAGTGGAATCGACGAAGATGAGGATGTGTTTCCGAAGTTCCTTCCCTGGAGGGGAAGTACGTCTACGTTGGAGAGGTGTGGAGGCACAATGCTCCCCAAGATGCCACTAAGGCCACCATATTCTCCTCTCGCCCTCACACGATGCGAGGTGCCGCGATTCCACTAAGTGGTGCCCTTGAAAGCGGCGAGCGAAGCTTTACAAACAAGGTTGGGGCAATCTCCACAACTTAATTGGAGGCTCCTAACAAGACCATGAAGCTTCACCACAATGGAATATGGCTTCGAGGTGAACTCAACTGTCTAGGGTGCTCAAACACCCAAGAGTAAAAAGATCAACAAGGGATTGGTGGCGGAATCAAATTTCTCTCGGTGGAAGTGTAGACCAAGGCCCTCTCAACCAAGCCCTAGAGTATCAACAAGTTTTGTTGGCTAAGGAGAGAGACCAGGCTAAAATGGAGCATGGAGCAACAATGGAACTTAGGGGGGGGGGGGGGGGAGGTACAGTCCCGAGGGAAGAAGAACCCCTTTATATAGTGGGGGAGGGAATCTCCCGTTACCCACCCCCTATGCACGAGCCAAAGCGGTACTACCGTTCCCATGAGTGGTAGTACCGATGCTATGAGGTAGTACCGCTCAGGGGAGCGGTACTACTGCTCAGGCAAAGGGAGGCCAGACGAGAACCAAGGAAGAGCACCAAGTATCGCCCTGAGCGGTAGTAACGAGCGGTAGTACCGCTCTGCGGGCGGTACTACCGCCCAGTACTACAACGATACAAAAAAGGTGAAAAGGTGTGATGGTGATACGATACCGGGGCACCTCCCCCAAGCTTGGCACAATCCAAGGGGAGTGCCCATACCCATGTGTTTAGTTTTCTTCCTTCGGAGGTGGTGACGTTTGAGTTGTTGGTGAGGTTGAAGGATGGTCCTCAGTCTTCTAAGGCATGGGCGCACCATGGTGAAGAGATGAACTAGTCTCAGGGATCCTCAAGCTTGCAGCCAAACTCATTTTCTTAAATATGTATTCATACTCAAAATTTTGGTTTTGCAGGTCATAGATCTAGGCTTGGAGGTGCTCGATTTTCTCGTAAATCTTGAAGATGTGATCCCAGAGGTCCTTGGCGTCTAGCTTGTGCTTATGGGTAAACTCCATGATCATTAGGTGATTAGCATTAATGTTGGAAATATGCCCAAGAGGCAATGATAAAATAGTTATTATTATATTTCTTGTTTCAAGACAAATTGTTCATTATCCATGCTATAATTGTATTGAATGAAAGCATAGATACATGTGTGGATATATAGACAAAACAATGTGCCTAGTAAGCCTCTAGTTTACTAGCTAGTTGATCAAGGATGGTTAAGGTTTTCTGACCATATGCAAGTGTTGTCACTTGATAACTGGATCACATCATTAGGAGAATGATGTGATGGACAAGACCCAAACTATGAACGTAGCATGTGATCGTGTCATTTTGTTGCTATTGTTTTCTGCGTGTCAAGTATTCATTCCTATGACCATGAGATCATGTAACTCACTGACACCGGAGGAATACCTTGTGTGTATCAAACCTCACAATGTTACTGGGTGACTATAAAGGTGCTCTACAGGTATCTCCGAAGGTGTCCGTTGAGTTAGCATGGATCAAGACTGGGATTTGTCACTCCGTGTGACGGAGAGGTATCTCGGGGCCCACTCAGTAATACAACATCACAAATAAGCCTTGCAAGCAATGTGACTCAAGTGTTAGTCACGGGATCTTGTATTACGGAATGAGTAAAGAGACTTGCCGGTAACGAGATTGAAATAGGTATAGGGATACCAACGATCAAATCTTGGGCAAGTAACATACCGAAGGACAAAGGGAATGTTATACGGGATTATATGAATCCTTGGCACATAGGTTTAACCGATAAGAACTTCGTAGAATATGTAGGATCCAATATGGACATCCAGGTCCCGCTATTGGATATTGACCGGGGAGTGTCTCAGGTCATGTCTGCATAGTTCTCGAACCCGTAGGGTCTGCACACTTAGGGTTCAGTGACGTTTAGGTATAGTTGAGTTATAGGTGTTGGTGACCGAAGGTTGTTCGGAGTCCCGGATGAGATCGCGGACGTCACGAGGGTTTCTGGAATGGTCCGGAAATGAAGATTGATATATAGGATGGTTTCATTTGGTCTCCCGAAAGATATCAGGCATTGCCGACAGTGTACCGGGAGTGACGAATGGGTTCTGGGTTTTCACCGGGAGGGGCCCACCCACCCGAGAGAGAGCCTAATAGTCTAAGGGTGGCGCACCATCCCTTAGTGGGCTGGTGAGGCCAACCCAAGTGGGCTATGTCAGCTAAGGAGAAAAAACCAAAGAGAAAGGAAAAAAGGGAGGTGGGAAGGAAGGAGGGAACTCCTCCTCCTCCAAACCGAATTGGAGTTGGAGTCCTCCTCCTCCCCTCTTGGCCGGCGCCCTTGGGGCTTCCTTGAGCCCCAAGGCAAGCCCCTCCCCTCGTCCTATATATACTAGAGGTTTTAGGGTTTTTGAGACACAACTTTGCCACGTGCAACTCAAACATCTACTTCACAGTTCTTCCTCTAGATCGGTTTTCTGCGGAGCTCGGGCGGAGACCTGCAGGAATAGATCATCACCATCACCAGCGCGCCATCACACTGTCGGAGAACTCATCTACTTCCCCGTCTTTCTTTGTGGATCAAGAAGGCGGAGATCGTCATCGAGCTGTACGTGTGCTGAACGCGGAGGTGCCGTCCGTTCGGGGCTAGATCGGAACGGATTGTGGGACGACGGTGATTTGAATAATGAAGCTGTACCACTAAATCAACCGCATTTCTTAACGCTTCCTGCTTAGCGATCTACAAGGGTATGTGGATCCGATCTCCCTCTCGTAGATGAACACCACCATGATAGGTCTTCGTGTGCGTAGGAATTTTTTTGTTTCCCATGCAACGTTTCCCCAACAGTGGCATCATGAGCTAGGTTCATGCGTATATTTAATCTCGAGTAGAACACAAAAGTTTTTGTGGGCGTTGATGTTCGATTTGCTTCCCTCCTTAGTCTTTTCTCGATTCGGCGGTATTGTTGGATTGAAGGGGCATGGACCAACATTAGTCGTACGCTTACGAGAGACCGGTTTCGTCGACCAAGATGCAACTCGTTGCATAAAGATGACTGGCGGGTGTCGGTTTCTTCAACTTTAGTTGAATTGGATTTGACCAAGACGGTCCTTGGAGAGAGGTTAAATAGCAATTTGCACATATCCGTTGTGGTTTTTGCGTAAGTAAGATGCGATCATGCTAGATACCCATAGCAGCCATGTAAAACATGCAACAACAAATTAGAGGACGTATAACTTGTTTTTGCAGGGTATGCTTGTGATGTGATATGACCAAATACATGATGTGATATATTGGATGTATGAGATGATCATGTTGTAGTACTTAATATCGACTTGCACGTCGGTGCTACGTCAATTGGAAGGAGTGATAGGGTTGTCTTTAAACTAACGTTTGTGTTTGCAAATGCGTTTACTATATTGCTAGGTTGTAGCTTTAGTAGTAATAGCATAGATAGCACGACAACCTCGATGGCGGCACGATGATGGAGATCATGATGACGAAGATCATGGTGTGGCGCCAGTGACGATGAAGATCACGTCGGTGCTTTGGTGATGGAGATTAAGAAGCACACGATCATGGCCATATCATGTCACTTATGAATTGCATGTGATGTTAATCCTTTTATGCACCTTATCTTGCTTAGAACGACGGTAGCATTATAAGGTGATCCCTCACTAAAATTTCAAGATAAAATTGTGTTCTCCCTGACTGTGCACCGTTGCGACAGTTCATCGTTTCGAAACACCACGTGATGATTGGGTGTGATAGACTCAACATTCACTTACAATGGGTGCAAAATAGTTGCACACGCGGAACACTCGGGTTAAACTTAACGAGCCTAGCATGTGCAGACATGGCCTCGGAACACAAGAGACCGAAAGGTCGAGCATGAATCATGTAGTTGATATTATTAGCATAGATATGTTTACCACTGAAACTACACTCAACAGACGTGATGATCGGACTTGAGTTAGTGAATTTGGATCATGCCACACTCAAGTAACTAGAGGGATGTCTATTTGAGTGGGAGTTTATTAGTAATTTTATTAGTTAAACTCTGATTGTCTTGAACATAGTCTAAGTCCACTTTGCAATATTTTATGTTGTAGATCAATGGCTCACGAAGTAGCAACCCTGAATTTCAATACGTTCCTAGAGAAAGCTAAGCTGAAAGATGATGGTAGCAACTTTGTAGACCGGGCTCATAATCTTAGGCTCATCCTACATGCTGGGAAAAAGAATTATGTCCTTGATGATGCGCTAGGAGATGAACCACCCTCTACGTCTGACCAAGATGTTTTGAACACTTGGCAATCACGTAAGTAGGACTACTCAGTAGTTCAATGTGCAGTCTTGTATGGCTTGGAACCGGGAATTCAACGATGCTTTGAACGTCATGGAGCATATGACATGTTCCAGGAGTTGAAGTTTATCTTTCAGAAGAACGCCCGGATCGAGAGGTATGAGACCTCCAATAAATTCTATGCTTGCAAAATGGAGGAGAATTCGTTTGTCAGTAAACATGTGCTCAAAATGTCTGGGCACTCAAACCGTCTACGTGAGCTGGGGATTCAACTCCCGCAAGAGGCTATCACTGACAGAATTCTCCAATCACTGCCACCTAGCTACAAGAGCTTTGTGTTGAACTATAACATGCAAGGGATGAACAAGTCACCCAACGAGTTATTCGCGATGCTGAAAGTCGCAGAGTCAGAACTGCGGAAAGAACATCAAGTGTTGATGGTCAATAAGACCACTGGTTTCAAGAGAAACGGCAAAGTCAAGAAGGGTAACTCCAAGAAGAGCGGCAAAACTGTTGCCAATCCGACGAAGAAACCCAAGGCTGGACCTAAGCCAGAAACAGAGTGTTATTATTGCAAGGGGATGGGTCAATAGAAGCGCAACTGCCCCAAGTATTTGGCTGATAAGAAGGCGGCCAACGCCAAACCAGGTATATGTGATATAGAATGTTATTGATGTGTATCTAACCAGCTCTCGTAGTAGTGACTGGGTATTTGATACTGGTTATGTTGCTCATATTTGCAACTCGAAGCAGGAACTGCGGAATAAACGAAGGCTGGTGAAGGATGAAGTGATGATGAGCATGAGAAATGGTTCCAAGGTTGATGCAATCACCGTCGGCACAGTCTCACTTCGGTTACCATCAAGATTAGTTATGAACTTGAATAATTGTTATTTAGTGCCTGCGTTAAGCATGAACATTATATCTGGATCTTGTTTATTGCGAGACGGTTACTCATTTAAGTCAGAGAATAATGGTTGTTCTATTTTTTTGAGTAATATCTTTTATGGTCATGCACCCAATGTGAGGGGTTTGTTCATATTGAATCTTGATTGTGATGACACACATATACATAACATTGAGACCAAAAGATGTAGAGTTAACAATGATAGCACCACCTTTTTGTGGCACTACTGCTTAAGTCATATTGGTGTAAAGCGCATGAAGAAACTCCATGCTGATGCGCTTTTGGAGTCACTTGATTTCAAATCACTATACACGTGCGAACCATGCCTCATGGGCAAGATGACTAAGACTCCATTCTCCGGAACAATGGAGCGTGCAAGTGACTTGTTGGAGATCGTACATACTGATGTGTGCGGACCAATGAGTGTGGAGGCACGCAGCGGATATCGTTATTTTCTCACCTTCACTGATGATTTGAGTAGGTATGGATATATCTACTTGATGAAGCACAAGTCTGAAACGTTTGAAAAGTTCAAACAATTTTAGAGTGAAGTTGAAAATCATCATAACAAGAAGATCAAGTTCCTATGATCTGATCGAGGGAGTGAATATCTGAGTTTCGAGTTTGGTGCTCACTTAAGACAATGTGGAATCGTTTCACAGTTGACACCGCCTGGAACACCACAGCGTAATGGTGTGTCCGAACGTCGTAATCGTACTTTGTTAGATATGGTGAGATCTATGATGTCTCTTACCGATTTACCATTATCATTTTGGGGTTATACATTAGACACAGCTGCATTCACTTTAAATAGGGCACCATCAAAATCCGTTGAGACGACACCATATGAGCTATGGCATGGCAAGAGGCCAAAGTTGTCGTTTCTTAAAGTTTGGGGATGCGATGCTTATGTCAAAAAGCTTCAACCTGAAAAGCTGGAACCCAAAGCGGAAAAGTGCATATTCATAGGTTACCCAAAAGAGACAGTTGGGTACACCTTCTATCTCAGATCCGAGGGCAAAGTGTTTGTTGCTAAGAACAGAGCTTTTCTTGAGAAGGAGGTTCTCTTGAAAGAATTGAGTGGGAGGAAGATAGAACTTGATGAGGTTGTAGAACCTCTATTCCCTCTAGATGGTGGAGCAGGGTAGAGGGAAACCACTGTTGAGGCAACACCGGTTGAGGAGGAAGCTAATGATGATGATCATGAAGCTTCTGATCAACTTACTATAGGACCTCGCACGTCGACAAGATCGCGTACTGCTCCTGGGTGGTACAGGAATCCTGTCTTATCTATAATGTTGCTAGACAACAATGAACCTGCGAATTATGAAGAAGCAATGGTGGGCCCGGATTCCAACAAATGGTTAGAGGCCATGAAGTCCGAGATAGGATCTATGTATGAAAACAAAGTGTGGACTTTGGAAGTATTACCTGAAGGTCGCAAGGCTATTCAGAACAAATGGATCTCTAAGAAGAAGACGGGCGCAGACGGTGATACATCTCCAACGTATCTATAACTTTTGTTGATTTCATGCTATTATCTTGTCAAACTTTGGATCTTTTGTATTCCTTTTATATCTTTTTTTGGGACTAACTTATTAACTCAGTGCCAAGTGGCAGTTCTTGTTTTTTCCGTGTTTTTGACCCTTTTCAGAGGAGGATTTTAAATGGAGTCCAAACGGAATAAAACTTCCGAAAAGATTATTTCCAAAACAGAAGACGATCGGGAGACTTGAGAACCAAGGCAGAGGGTCACCACGGACCCCACAAGCCCTCATGGCGCGGCCAGGGGGGCCCGTGCCTCCCAGGCTTGTGGGCTCCCTGGGCCTCCTCTGCCCTAGATCCTTCGCCTATATATTCCCTAAAATCCCAGAAAAAATCGAGAGAACCATGAAAATACTTTTCCGCCGCCGCAAGCTTCTGTCTCCGCAAGATCCCATCTGGGGCACGTTCTGGTGCCCTACCGGAGGGGGATTCGGATACGAAGGGCTTCTTCATCAACACCATGACCTCTCTGATGATGCATGAGTAGTTCACCATAGACCTATGGTTCCATAGCTAGTAGCTAGATGGCTTCTTCACTCTCTTGGATCTTCGATACAAAGTTCTCCATGATCTTCATGGAGATCTATCCGATGTAATCTTCTTTTGCGGTGTGTTTGTCGAGATCCGATGACTTGTGGATTTATGATCAGATTATCTATGAATCTTATTTGAGTTTCTTCTGATCTCTTATATGCATGATTTCATATCCTTGTAATTCTCTTCGAGTTGTGGGTTTTGTTTGGCCAACTTGATCTATGATTCTTGCAATGGGAGAAGTGCTTGGTTTTGGGTTCATACCGTGCGGTGACCTCACCCAGTGACAGAAGGGGTAGCGAGGCACGCATCGTGTTGTTGCCATCAAGGGTAAAAAGATGGGGTTCTCATCATTCGTTTGAGTTTATCCCTCTACATCATGTCATCTTGCTTAAGGCGTTACTCTGTTCGTCATGAACTCAATACACTAGATGCATGTTGGATAGCGGTCGATGTGTGGAGTAATAGTAGTAGATGCAGAAAGTATCGGTCTACTTGTCACGGACGTGATGCCTATATGTATGATCATTTCCTTAGATATCGTCATGACTTTGCGCGGTTCTATCAATTGCTCGACAGTAATTTGTTCACCCACCGTAATATTTGCTATTTTGAGAGAAGCCTCTAGTGAACACTATGGCCCCCGGGTCTACTTCACACCATATTTTCAACCTTACACTTTTACTTCGTTTCACTTTCCGCCTTCAGATCTCACTTTGCAATCAATCTTGAAGGGATTGACAACCCCTTTATAGCGTTGGGTGCAAGCTCTTTTGTGTTTGCGCAGGTACTCTGGACTTGACGAGATTCTCCTATTGGATTGATACCTTGGTTCTCAAACTGAGGGAAATACTTACTGCTCCTGTGCTGCATCACCCTTTCCTCTTCAAGGGAAAAAGCAACGCAAGCCAAGTCTCCGTCAATGTGCCAATTTCTGACGGTGTTGTTTGAGAAGTAGCACAAGGATTTCTGGCGCCGTTGCCGGGGAGGATCAAGCCAAGAACTCATCCAAGTAAGTGTCGCAAACTCATATCTTGCATTTACTTTTTTCCCTCTTGTTTTCCTCTCCTCCACTTCTGAAGAAACAGAAAATTACAAAAATATTTGCCTTTTTCGTTTGCCTTTTTCATTCGCCCTTTTCTCTCGCTTGCTTTCTGTTCGCTTGTGTGCTTGCTTGCTTGCTGAAGTCACCATGACTGAAAACACCAAACTTTGTGACTTCTCGAATACTAATAATAATGATTTTATTAGTACTCTGATTGCTCCCGCCACTAGTGCGGAATCATACGAAATCAATGCTGCTTTGCTGAATCTTGTTATGAAATAGCAATTCTCCGGCCTTCCTAGTGAAGATGCCGCATGCCATCTTAATACCTTCATTGAGATTTGCGATATGAAAAAGAAGAAAGATGTGGATAATGATGTGATTAAATTGAAGCTTTTTTCCTTTCTCGTTGCGAGATCGAGCAAAAACTTGGTTTTCGTCTTTGGCGAAAAATAGTATTGATTCTTGGAACAAGTGCAAAGATGCTTACATATCCAAGTATTTTCCGCCGGCTAAGATTATCTCTCTCCGTAATGATATCATGAATTTTAAGCAACTTGATCATGAACATGTTGCACAATCTTGGGAGAGAATGAAATTGATGATTAGAAATTGTCCTGCTCATGGCTTGAGTCTTTGGATGATTATACAAATCTTCTACTTTGGCTAGAATTTCGCTTCTAGAAATATCTTGGATTCCGCCTCAGGAGGAACGTTCATGGAAATCACGTTAGGAGAATCCATAAAACTCCTAGACAACACCATGACGAACTACTCTCAGTGGCACACTGAAAGGTCACCTACTAGTAAGAAGGTACACGCTATAGAAGAAATTAACTCGTTGAGTGCTAAGATGGATGAGTTAATGAATTTGGTTGCTAGTAGAAGTGCTCCTTTAGATCCTAATGACATGCCCTTGTCTTCCTTGATTGAGAGTAGCAACGCTAGCTTGGACGTTAATTTTGTTGGTAGGAATAATTTTGGCAACAACAATGCTTTTAGAGGAAACTATGTTCCTAGGCCTTTTCCTAGTAACCCCTCTAATAACTTTGGCAACTCCTACAACAATACTCATGGAAATTACAATAGATTATCCTCTGATCTAGAGAGTAATATCAAAGAGTTTATCAACTCACAAAAGATTTTCAATGCGTCCATAGAGGGAAAACTACTCAAAATTGACGATTTGGCTAGGAGCGTTGATAGAATGTCTAGTGATATTGATGCTTTGAAAGTTAGATGTGCTCCTCCCAAGATCAACATGGATGAAACTTTGAAAGCTATGTGTGTTTCCATGAGTGAGAGCAAAGAAAGAACCGCCCAAATTCATGCTAGTCATGAATGGCTTAAAAAGGCGTGTTCTCGTGATAAGAATCACGAAGATCTTAAAGTGCTTGGTGTGACTCCCATTGAATCTTTGTTTTCTTGTGTCAAATCTAATGATGATGGGGCTGTATATGAATCCACTTTGATTGAAAAACGCCCCATTGATTCGGAGTCCATTTATCTTGATGCTAAAAGCATTGAAAGTGGAGTAGAAGATATTAAAATCTGGAGTAGTAATGAAACTAGTACTTTTGATTTCAAGGAATTCAATTATGATAGTTGCTCCTTGATTGAATGCATTTCCTTGCAATCCATGCTAAACTCTCCACACACTTATAGCCAAAACAAGGCCTTTACCGATCATATCGTCGAAGCTATGATAAAATCTGTTGAAGAGAAACTTGAATTGGAAGTCTCTATCCCTAGAAAGCTTCATGATGAGTGGGAACCTACTATAAAAATCAAAATCAAAAACTATGAATGCAATGCCTTGTGTGATTTGGGTGCTAGTGTTTCTGCGATTCCAAAGTCTTTATGTGATGTTCTGGGTTTTAATGAGATTGAGGAGTGTTCTCTTAATTTGCATCTTGCGGATTCTACTGTCAAGAAACCCATGGGAAGGATCAATGATATTCTTATTATTGCAAATAGGAACTATGTACCCGTGGATTTCATTGTGCTTGACATTGATTGCAATCCTACATGCCCTATTATTCTTGGTAGACCTTTCCTAAGGACTATCGGTGCTATCATCGATATGAAGGAAGGGAATATTAGATTTCAATTTCCTTCAAAGAAGGGCATGGAACATTTTCCTAGAAATAAAATAAGATTGCCTTATGAATCCATGATGAGGGCAACTTATGGTTTGAGCACCAAAGACGACGATACATGATTCCATCACCTTATGCCTAGCTAAGGGCGTTAAACAATAGCGCTTGTTGGGAGGCAACCCAATGAATTTTTCTTTTTATTTCTGTTTTGTTGTGTCCACACCATCATAATTCTGTTATGATTGTGTCTTTTGTGTTTCTTTTTGTGTTTGAGCCAAGCAAAACCTTTATGACTAGTCTTGGTGATGGTTGTTTGATCCTACTGGAAAAAGACAGAAACTTTTCGCTCACGAGATTATTTTTCATTTTTGTTAAGAAAGAGCTTTTGAGTTGATTCTTTTTGCTTCTGGTTGATATGCCTTTTTCCCACACAGTCGTAAGTTTTCAGAATTCTTGAGGTACGAGAAGTATACGAAGTATACAGATTGCTACAGACTGATCTGTTTTTGACAGATTCTATTTTTGTTGAGTTGGTTGCTTGTTTTGATGAAACTATGGATAGTATCGGGGGTACTAGCCATGGAAAAGTGAGAATACAGTAATCTAAAACCAATATAAATAGAAATCAAGATTGCTACAGTACCTAAAGAGGTGGTAGTTTGTTTTCTTGTGCTAATGATATCACGAGTTTCTGTTTAAGTTCTGTGTTGTGAAGTTTTCAAGTTTTGGGTGATGTTCTCATGGACAAAGGGATAAAGAGTGGAAAGAGCTCAAGCTTGGGGATGCCCAAGGCATACCAAGCCAAATTCAAGGATACCAAAAACCCTAAGCTTGGGGATGCCCCGGGAAGGAATCCCCTCTTTCGTCTTCAATCCATCGGTAACATTACTTGGAGCTATATTTTTATTCACCACATGATATGTGTTTTGCTTGGAGTGTCTTGTATCGTAGGAGTCTTTTCTTTTTGTTGTGTCACAATCATCCTTGCTGCACCTTTTGAGAGAGACATGCACTCATCGTGAATTTGCTAGAATGCTCATCGTGCTTCACTTATATCTTTTGAGCTAGATAATTTTGCTCTATGTGCTTCACTTAGATCTTTTAGAGCACGGCGGTGCGTGACTGGGTAGTTGGTTTGTGCTATGAAAGTAGTCCCAAAGGTGATAGGTACCCAAAGAGGATACAAAAACCTCCATCTTCATGTGCATTGAGTAGAAAGAGAAGTTTTGATTCCTCTCAATTAGTTTTGAGACGTGGATTTGGTAATATTAAGAGTAATGTTAGTAGGGTGTTGTGAATCTAGAAATACTTGTGTTGAGGTTAGTGATTCCCGGAACATGCACGTATGGTGAACCGCTATGTTAGGAAGTCAGAGCATAATTGATCTTTTGATTGTCATCCTTTGTGTTGTGGTCGGGATCGCGCGATGGTTAACACCTACCAACCCTTCCCCTAGGAGTACGCGTTTAGCACTTTGTTTCAATTACTAATAAAAACTTTCGCAACAAGTATGTGAGTTCTTCATGATTAATGTGAGTCCATGGTATAGGTGCACTTTCACCTTCCACCATTGCTAGCCTCTCTAGTACCACGCAATTTTCGCCGCTGCACAAACCCACCATATGCCTTCCTCAAAAAAGCCACCATACCTACCTAATATGGCATTTTCATAGCCATTCCAAGATATATTGCCATGCAACTCCCACCGTTCCGTCTCATGACTTGTGTCGTCACTCTCATATTGCCATTGCATGATCGTAAGATAGCTAGCGAGATGTTTAACGTCATATGCCAAGCTAGATCGTTGCACATCCCGGTACACTGCCGGAAGCATTTCCTATAGAGTCATCATCGTTCTAAGCTTTGAGCTGTGAGTAAATAAAAGTGTGATGATCATCATTATTAGAGCATTGTCCCATGTGAGGAAATAAAAAAAGAGAGGCCAAAGATCCTAAATAAAAAAAGAGAAAAAGAGAGAAGGGACAATGCTACTATCTTTTTCCACACTTGTGCTTCATAATAGCACCATGTTTTTCATGACTGAGAGCCTCTCATTTCGTCACCACCATATGCTAGTGGGAATCTTTATTATATAACTTGGCTTGTATATTCCAGTGATGGGCTTCCTCAAATTTCCCTAGGTCTTCGTGAGAAAGCAAGTTGGATGCACACCCACTAGTTCTCCTTTTGAGCTTTCACATACTTATAGCTCTAGTGCATCCTTTGTATGGCAATCCCTACTCATTCACATTGATATCTATTAATGGGCATCTCCATAACCCTTTGATACGCCGAGTCAATGTGACCATTTCCTCCTTTTTGTCTCACAACCACCACCACACTCTATTCCACCTATAGTGCTATATCCATGGCTCACGCTCATGTATTGGGTGATAGTTGTAAAAAGTTTGAGAAAGTAAGAGTGCGAAAACAATTACTCGGCCAATACCGAGGTTGTGCATGATTTAAGTTAGTTGTGTGAGGATGATGGAGCATAGCCAGACTATATGATTTTCTAGGGATAACTTGCTTTGGCCTTGTTATTTCGAAAGTTCATGGTTACCTTGCTAGTTTGCTTGAAGTATTATTGTTTTCATGTAAATAGCAAACTATTGTTTTGAATCTGACGGATCTGAACATTCATGTCACTTGAAAGAAGTTACAAAGGACAACTATGCTAGGTAGCATTCCACGTCAAAAATTCAGTCTTTATCACTTCCCTACTCGAGGACGAGCAGGAGTTAAGCTTGGGGATGCTTGATACCTCTCCAACGTATCTATAATTTTTGATGGTTTCATGCTATTATCTTGTCAAACTTTGGATGTTTTGTATGCCTTTTATATCTTTTTCTGGGACTAGCTTATTAACTCAGTGCCAAGTGCAAGTTCCTGTTTTTTCCGTGTTTTTGACCCTTTTCAGAGGAGGATTTTTAAACGGAGTCCAAACGGAATAAAACTTCTGAAAATGTTTTTTCCGAAACAGAAGACGATCGGGAGACTTGAGAACCAAGGCAGAGGGTCACCACGGACCCCACAAGCCCTCATGGCGCAGCCAGGGGGGCCCGCGCCTCCCAGGCTTGTGGGTTCCCTGTGCCTCCTCTACCCTAGATCCTTCGCCTATATATTCCCTAAAATCCCAGAAAAAATCGAGAGAACCAGGAAAATACTTTTCCGCTGCCGCAAGCTTCTGTCTCCGCAAGATCCCATCTGGGGCACATTCTGGTGCCCTACCGGAGGGGGGATTCGGATATGGAGGGCTTCTTCATCAGCACCATGACCTCTCCGATGATGCGTGAGTAGTTCGCCATAGACCTACGGGTCCATAGCTAGTAGCTAGATGGCTTCTTCTCTCTCTTATATCTTCAATACAAAGTTCTCCATGATCTTCATGGAGATCTATCCGATGTAATCTTCTTTTGCGGTGTGTTTGTCGAGATCCGATGAATTGTGGATTTATGATCAGATTATCTATGAATCTTATTTGAGTTTCTTCTGATCTCTTATATGCACGATTTCATATCCTTGTAATTCTCTTCGAGTTGTGGGTTTTGTTTGGCCAACTTGATCTATGATTCTCGCAATGGGAGAAGTGCTTGGTTTTGGGGTCATATCGTGCGGTGACCTCACCCAGTGATAGAAGGGGTAGCGAGGCACGCATCGTGTTGTTGCCATCAAGGGAAAAAGATGGGGTTTTCATCATTGGTTTGAGTTTATCCCTCTACATCATGTCATCTTGCTTAAGGCGTTACTCTGTTCGTCATGAACTCAATACACTAGATGCATGTTGGATAGCGGTCGATGTGTGGAGTAATAGTAGTAGATGCAGAAAGTATCGGTCTACCTGTCTCGGACGTAATGCCTATATGTATGATCATTGCCTTAGATATCGTCATGACTTTGCGCGGTTCTATCAATTGTTCGACAGTAATTTGTTCACCCACCGTAATATTTGCTATTTTGAGAGAAGCCTCTAGTGAACACTATGGCCCCCGGGTCTACTTCACACCATATTTTCAGCCTTACACTTTTACTTCGTTGCACTTTCCGCCTTCAGATCTCACTTTGTAATCAATCTTGAAGGGATTGACAACCCCTTTATAGCGTTGGGTGCAAGCTCTTTTGTGTTTGCGCAGGTACTCTAGACTTGACGAGATTCTCCTACTCGATTGATACCTTGGTTCTCAAACTGAGGGAAATACTTAGTGCTCCTGTGCTGCATCACCCTTTCCTCTTCAAGGGAAAAACCAATGCAAGCCAAGTCTCCGTCAACGTGCCAATTTCTGGCGCTGTTGTTTGAGAAGTAGCAGACGGTAATGTGACCGTTTATAAAGCTCGACTTGTGGTAAAGGGTTTTTCACAAGTTCAAGGAGTTGACTACGATGAGACTTTCTCACCGGTAGCGATGCTTAAGTCTGTCCGAAGTAGCAGATGGATGTCAAAACGGCGTTCCTTAATGATGTTCTTAAAGAAGAGTTGTATATGATGCAACCCGAAGATTTTGTCGATCCAAAGAATTCTAACAAACTATGCAAGCTCCAGCGATCCATTTATGGATTGGTGCAAGCATCTCGGAGTTGGAATAAGCGCTTTGATGAGGTGATCAAAGCATTTGGGTTTATACAAGTTGTTGGAGAATCTTGTATTTACAAGGAAGTGAGTGGGAGCTTTGTAGCGTTTCTAATATTATATGTGGATGACATATTGCTGATTGGAAACAATGGGGAGTTTTTAGAGAGCGTAAAAGATTACTTGAACAAATGTTTTTCAATGAAAGACCTAGGAGAAGCTGCTTACATATTAGGCATTAAGATCTATAGGGATAGATCGAGGCTCCTAATAGGACTTTCACAAAGCACATACCTTGATAATGTTTTGAAGAAGTTCAAAATGGAGAAGTCGAAGAAGGGGTTCTTGCCAGTGTTACAAGGTATAAAGTTGAGTAAGACTCAGTGTCCAGTAACTGCGGAAGATAGAGAAAAGATGAGTACCACCCCCTATGCTTCAGCCATAGGGTCTATCATGTATGCAGTGTTGTGCACAAGATCGACATCAACCTGGCCATAAGTATGGCAGGCAGGTTTCAAAGTAATCCAGGAGTGGATCACTGGACGACGGTCAAGAATATTCTAAAGTACCTGAAAAGGACTAAGGAAATGTTTCTCGTTTATGGAGGTGACGAAGAGCTCGCCGTAAAGGGTTACGTCGATGCAAGCTTTGACACTGATCCGGATGACTCTATGTCCCAAACCGGATACGTATTTATTCTTAATGGGGGTGCGGTAAGCTGGTGCAGTTCCAAGCAAAGCGTCGTAGCAGATTCTACATGTGAAGCGGAGTACATGGCTGCCTCGGAGGCAGCTAAGGAGGGTGTCTGGATGAAGCAGTTCATGACGGATCTTGGAGTTGTGCCGAGCGCACTAAATCCAATAACTCTATTCTGTGACAACACTGGTGCCATTGCTTTAGCAAAGGAACCAAGTTTTTACAAGAAGACCAGCCACATCAAATGACACTTCAACCTCATCTACGACTAAGTTGAAGGAGAGGACGTAAATATTTGCAAAGTGCACACGGATCTGAATGTTGCAGATCCGCTGACTACACCTCTTCCACGAGCGATGTGCGACTAGATTATTGAATCTAGTGCAAGTGGGAGACTGTTGGAAATATGCCCTCGAGGTAATGATAAAATAGTTATTATTATATTTCCTGTTTCAAGATAATCGTTTATTATGCATGCTATAATTGTATTGAATGAACGCATAGATACATGTGTGGATATATAGACAAAACAATGTCCCTAGTAAGCCTCTAGTTGACTTGCCAGTTGATCAAGGATGGTTAAGGTTTTCTGACCATATGCAAGTGTTGTCACTTGATAACTGGATCACATCATTAGGAGAATGATGTTATGGACAAGACCCAAACTATGAACGTAGCATGTGATTGTGTCATTTTGTTGCTATTGTTTTCTACGTGTCAAGTATTCATTCCTATGACCATGAGACCATGTAACTCAGTGACACCGGAAGAATACCTTGTGTGTATCAAATGTCACAACGTTAATGGGTGACTATAAATGTGATCTACAGGTATCTCCGAAGGTGTCCGTTGAGTTAGCATGGATCAAGACTGGGATTTGTCACTCCATGTGACGGAGAGGTATCTCGGGGCCCACTCGGTAATACAACATCACAAATAAGCCTTGCAAGCAATGTGACTTAAGTGTTAGTCACGGGATCTTGTATTATGAAACGAGTAAAGAGACTTGCCTGTAATGAGATTGAAATAGGTATAGGGATACCAACGATCAAATCTCGGGCAAGTAACAAACAGAAGGACAAAGGGAATGTTATACGGGATTATATGAATCCTTGGCACAGAGGTTCAACCAATAAGATCTTCGTAGAATATGTAGGATCCAATATGGACATCCAGGTCCCGCTATTGGATATTGACCGGGGAGTGTCTTAGGTCATGTCTGCATAGTTCTCGAACCCGCATGGTCTGCACACTTAAGGTTCGGTGACGTTTCGGTATAGTTGAGTTAAAGGTGTTGGTGACCGAAGGTTGTTTGGAGTCCCGGATGAGATCACGGACGTCACGAGGGTTTCCGGAATGGTCCAGAAACAAAGATTGATATATAGGATGGTTTCATTTGGTCTTCGAAAAGATTTCGGGCATTACCGGCAATGTACCGGGAGTGGCGAATGGGTTCCGGGTATACACCGGGAGGGGCACACCCACCCGGGAGAGAGCCTAATAGTCCAAGGGTGGCACACCAGACCTTAGTTGGCTGGTGAGGCCAGCCCAAGTGGGCTATGTCGTCTAAGGAGAAAAAACCAAAGAGAAAGGAAAAAAAGGGAGGTGGGAAGGAAGGAGGGGACTCCTCCTCCTCCAAACCGAATTGGAGTTGGAGTCCTCCTCCTCCTCTCTCGGCCGGCGCCCTTTGGGCTCCCTTGAGCCCCAAGGCTAGCCCCTCCCCTCCTCCTATATATACTAGAGGTTTTAGGGTTTTTGAGACACAACTTTGCCACGTGCAACTCAAACCTCTACTTCGTAGTTCTTCCTCTAGATCGGTTTTCTGCGGAGCTCGGGCGGAGCCCTGCAGGAATAGATCATCACCATCACCGGTGCACCATCACGCTTCCGGAGAACTCATATACTTCCCCGTCTGTCTTGCTAGATCAAGAAGGCGGATATCGTCATCGAGCTGTACATGTGCTGAACGCGGAGGTGCCGTCCGTTTGGCGCTAGATCGGAACGGATTGTGGGACGACGGTGATTTGAATCACGAAGCTGTACCACTACATCAACTGCGTTTCTTAATGCTTCCCGCTTAGCGATCTACAAGGGTATGTGGATCCGATCTCCCTCTCGTAGATGAACATCACCATGATAGGTCTTCGTGTGCGTAGGATTTTTTCCCATGCAACGTTCCCAAACAATTAAGTCCTCGTTCCACCATCCCTTGGCACTTGAAGACTTGTTGCTCCACCGCTTCGAGCCTTGTCTCCATGCTTCCGGTCTTCTTTGGCCCCTTAACATCACGGATGTGCAGCACCCCCTCATGCATTTCAATGGTTTTAGGGTGTTGCAACACCTCCAAATGGTAGGGGTTGATGACCCTCTCAAAGAACTTGTCCTTCACAGAAAGACGTCATGTTGGTCTAAATCTATTACATAAACTCCTCAAAATGAAAACAGGTGGTATTGTCGAGATACCAAGGTCAAAACCTTTGGGATATTATATAATGAATTTTTGCCGACCCAAAGGAGTCTTCCACAAGAAAACGGAGTCCGGAGGGTGCACGGGGTGGCCACAAGCCTGCAGGGCGCGACCAGGGGGTAGGCCGCGCCCCTGGCTTGTTTCCTCCTCGTGCATGCTTTGGACTGCTTTAAATTTTCCTATTTTTTTTAAATATTCCAAAACTGGTAAAAAAATCCATTGAAAACGCTTTGGAATCAGTTTGCTTACCGTAGCACATACCTATTACTTTTCGGGGTCCGAGGCATTCTGATAGGTATCCCTCATGTACTCTTTCGGAGTTATGGTATTGATAATATTAGTTTCAGCATTTATGGGGGTAAGTGAGATATAATGTTTGATTGTTTGCCCATTTACCACCTTCGGATTCGTGCCTCCGGCATTGTTGATCTTGATGGCACCTGAACGATATACTTCCTCGATAATGTAAGGACTTTCCCATTTAGAGAGAAGTTTTCCTGCAAAAAATCTTAAGCGAGAGTTGTATAGCAAGACATAATCGCCTACATTGAATTCATGCTTTTGTATCCTTCTATCATGCCATCTCTTAATCTTTTCTTTAAACAACTTAGCATTCTCATAGGCCTGGGTTCTCCATTCATCAGGTGAGCTAATGTCAAATAACCTATTTTCAGCAGCAAGTTTGAAATCATAGTTAAGTTCTTTAATTGCTCAATAGGCTCTTTGTTCTAGCTCTAGAGGTAAGTGACATGCTTTACCATAAAACATTTTATACCGAGACATACACATATGGTTTTTGTAAGCGGTTCTATAACCCCATAATGCACTGTCAAGTTTCTTAGACCAATTCTTTCTAGATCTATTAACAGTCTTTTGCAATATCAATTTTATTTCTCAATTGCTCAATTCTACTTGCCCACTAGACTAAGGGTGATAAGAAGATGCAACTCTATGATTAACATCATAGCTAGCAAGCAATTTATGGAAAGCACTATGAATAAAGTGTGAACCACCATCAGTCATGAAATATCTAGGGACTCCAAATCTAGGGAAAATAACTTATTTCAGCATTTCAATAGAAGTGTTATGATTGGCACTACTAGTTGGAATAGCTTCTACCCACTTAGTAACATAATCAACATCAACTAGAATGTGAGTATACCCATTGGATTTTGGAAAAGGTCACATATAATCAAAACCCCAAACATCAAATAGTTCAATAACTAGAGAGTAATTCACTGGCATTTCCTGACGTCTACTAATATTACCAATTCTTTGACATTCATCACAAGACAAGACAAACTTACGAGCATCCTTGAAGAGAGTAGGCCAATAAAAACCAAATTGTAATACCTTGTGTGCAGTTCTATCTCCAGCGTGATGTCCTCCGTAGGCCTCGGAGTGACACTTGTATAGGATATGTCCCAGTTCATGCTTAGGTACACAACGTCTAATAATACCACCTACTCCTTCTTTAGAAAGATGTCGATCATCCCAAAATTAATGTGTTAAATCATAGAAGAACTTTTTCTTTTGTTGGTATGTAAAATTAGGCGGTATAAATTTAGCAACAATGTAGTTAGCATAATCAGCATACCAAGGAGCATTGCATGAAGCATTTATAACAGCTAATTGTTCATCACGAAAGCTATCATCAATAGGTAGTGGGTCATCAAGAACATTCTCTAATCTAGACAAGTTATCTGCTATCGGGTTATCAACGCCCTTTGTATGAATAATATGCAAATCAAATTCTTGTAGCAGAAGAACCCATCTAATAAGTCTAGGTTTAACATCTTTCTTTTCCATAAGGTACTTAATAGCAGCGTGATCAGTGTGAACATTTACTTTGGAATCAACAATATAAGGTCTAAAATTATCACAAGCAAACACAACTGCTCGAAATTCCTTTTCAGTGGTAGCGTAGTTTCTTTGAGCACTATTTAGAGTTTTACTAGCATAATGGATGACATTTAATTTCTTATCAACTCTTTGTCCTAGAACAACACCAACAACATAATCACTAGCATCACGCATAATTTCAAAGGGTAGGTTCCAATCAGGTGGTTGAACAACGGGTGCAGTTATCAAGGCTTTCTTAAGAATTACAAATGCTTCTACACAATCATCGTGGAAAACGAATGGAACATCTTTTTGCAAAAGATTAGTGAGAGGCTTAGAAATTTTAGAGAAGTCTTTAATAAATATCCTATAGAAACCAGCATGACCAAGGAAACTTCTTAGACCTTTAACATATGTTGGACACGACATCTTTTCAATAGCATCAACTTTAGCTTTGTCAACTTCAATACCTCTTTCAGAGATTTTGTGTCCCAAGACAATGCATTCATTAACCATAAAGTGGCACTTCTCCCAATTCAAGACAAGATTAGTTTCTTCACATCTCTACAAAACTCGATCAAGGTTGCTCAAGCAATCATCAAAAGTAGTTCCGTAAACGGAAAAATCATCCATGAAAACCTCAACAATCTTTTCACAAAAGTCAGAGAATATAGCCATCATACATCTTCGAAAGGTAGTAGGTGCATTGCATAAACTAAAATGCATAAGTCTATAAGCAAAGGTACTAAAATGGCAAGTAAAAGCGGTTTTATCTTGACCCTCTTTTGATATAGGTATTTGAGAGAAGCCAGAATAACCATCTAGAAAGCACAAATGTGTATGTTTGGATAGTCTTTCTAGCATTTGATCAATAAAAGGTAGCGGGTAATGATCTTTCCTAGTATCTTTATTTAATTTCCTAAAATCAGTTACCATTCTATATCATGTAACAATTCTTTGCGGGATCAATTCATCTTTATCATTAGGAACAACGGTAATACCCCCCTTCTTAGGGACACAATGAACAAGACTAACCCATCTACTATCAGCAATAATATAAATTATACCTGCCCCCAGAAGCTTTAGTATTTCATTTCTTACCACTTCCTTCATTTTAGGATTTAATCATTGTTGGTGATCAACAACTGGTTTAGCATAAGGCTCCATATTGATTTTGTGCTGACATAGAGTGGGACTAATGCCCTTAAGATCATCAAGAGTATATCCAATAGGAGCACGATGCTTCCTTAGAGTTTTCAATAATCTCTTTTCTTCATGCTCTGAAAGGTTAGCACTAATAATTACAGGGTATATCTCTTTTTCATCTAGATAAGCATACTTCAGAGTGTCAGGTAATTGTTTAAGCTCAAACACGGGATCACCCTTGGGTGGAGGAGGATCCCCGAGTATTTCAACAGGTAGGTTGTGTTTGAGAATAGGCTGCTGATCAAAGAAAATCTTATCTATTTCATTCCTTTCATTCATATGCATATCATTTTCATGATCCAGCAAATATTGTTCTAATGGATCAATAGGAGGCATAGCAATAAAAGCAAGACCAATAATTTCATCTTTACTAGGAAATTATTTGTCATGGGGTTGTCTACGAAATTTAGAGAAATTAAACTCATGATATGCATCCCCAAAACTTACAGTAACCGTTTCTTTTTCACAATCAATCCTATAATTAACAATATACAAGAAGGGTCTACCGAATATAATGGGACAAAAATCATCTCGTGTAGAACCAAGACCAAGAAAATAAGTAGGATACTTTATTTTCCCACACAAGACTTCAACATCTCTAACAATCCCAATTGGTGAAATGGTATCTCTATTAGCAAGCTTGATGGTAACATCAACTTCCTCTAATTCGGTTGGTGCAATATAATTCATAATTTCTTGGTATAAGGTAAAGGGAATTGCACTCACACTAGCACCCACATCACATAAGACATGATAACAGTGATCTCCTATTTTAACAGAAACAACAGGCACGCCAACAATAGGTCTATGTTTACCCTTAGTATCAGGCCTAGCAATTCTAGCGGCTTCATCACATAAGTGAATGACATGCCCATCAATATTATCAACCAAGAGATCTTTAACCATAGCGCTATTAGGTTCAACTTTAATTTGTTCAGGAGGTGTAGGTGTTCTAGTACAACTCTTACGAACCACAATTGAAGTTCTAGCATGTTCCTTTATCCTAACAGGAAGGGGTGGTTTCTCAATGTAAGTAGTAGGGATAACAGGATCAACATTATAAATAATAGTTTCTTCTTCAACTTTAATAGGTTCAGCTACTTTAAGTTCAATGGGAGGATGATATTTAAACCACTTATCCTTGGGGAGATCAACATGAGTAGCAAAAGATTCGCAGAATGAAGCTACTACCTCAGAGTCAAGTCCATATTTAGTGCTAAAATCACGAAAAGCATCGGTGTATATAAAGGATTTAACACAATCAAACTTAAGGCTTATACCAGACTCATTACCTTCATCGAGTTCCCAATCTTCAGAGTTGCATTTAATTCTTTCCAATAAGTCCCATTTGAATTCAGTATCTTTCTTCATAAAGGAACCAACACAAGTGTCGAGCATGGATTGATCATTACGAGAAAGCCGAGCATAAAAATTCCGAATAATAATTTCCCTCAGGAGCTCATGATTGGGGCATGAATATAACATTGACTTAAGCCTCCCCCAAGCTTGAGTGATTCTCTCTCCTTCACGAGGCCAAAAATTATAAATATAATTCCGATAATGATGAACCAGATGCATAGGATAAAACTTCTGATGAAATTCCAATTTCAATCGGTTGTAGTTCCATGATCCAATATCATCACATAGCCTATACCATGTCAACGCATTTTTCCTTCAAAGATTAGGAAAGACCTTCTTCTTGACATCATCCTCGGGCCGACCCGCAAGCTTAAATAATCCACAAACTTCATCCACATAGATTAGGTGCAAATCAGGATGTAGTGTTCCATCTCTTGCATAAGGATTAGCTAGCAGTTTTTCTATCATACCCGAAGTAATTTCATAATAAATATTTTCAGTAGGTGCAGCAAGTTGAGGAGCATCTTGTTGTGCTTCCGGTCAGGGTGAAGATACCCCGAACAAGCTCCTCAAAGGATTATTTTCCATAGTGACAATTGACAGTAAATTTCAGCACATCATATAAATTTTTCCTTACCAAGTTCCACTTACCAAAGGCGCTTCACTCCCCGACAATGGCGCCAGAAAAGAGTCTTGATGACCCACAAGTATAGAGGATCTATCGTAGTCCTTTCGATAAGTAAGAGTGTCGAACTCAACGAGGGTCAGTAGGAAATGACAAGTGTTTTTCAGTAAGGTATTCTTTGCAAGCACTGAAATTATCGGTGACATATAGTTTTTTGATAAGGTAATTTGTAATGGGTAACAAGTGACAATTGTAACTAAGATGTAGCAAGGTGGCCCAATACTTTTTGTAACAAAGGACAAGCCTAGACAAACTCTTATATAAGGAAAAGCGCTCCCGAGGACACATGTGAAGTAACAATTGATAATTTGATATGTGGGTGGACCGGTGCTTGGGTGATGCCCTTACTTGGACAAACCTCCCACTTATCATTAACCTCTCTCGCAAGCATCCGCAACTGAAATAGTAATTAAGATAAATCTAACCATATCATTAAACATATGGATCCAAATCAGCCCCTTACGAAGCAACGCATAAACTAGTGTTTAAGCTTCTGTCACTCTAGCAACCCATCATCTACTTATTACTTCCCAGTGCCTTCCTCTAGGCCCAAATAATGGTAATGTGTCATGTAGTCGACGTTCACATGACACCACTATAGGAGAGACAACATATAACTTATCAAAATATCAAACGAATACCAAATTCACATGATTACTTATAACAAAACTTATCGCATGTCCCAAGGAACAAACGTAACCACTCACAAGCATATTCATGTTCATAATCATAGGAGTATTAATAAGCATTAAGGATCTGAACATATGATCTTCCACCAAATAAACCAATTAGCATAAACTACAAGGAGTAATCAACACTACTAGCAACCCACATGTACCAATCTGAGGTTTTGAGACAAAGATCGGATACAAGAGATGAACTAGGGTTTGGAGAGGAGATGGTGATGATGAAGATGATGATGGAGATTCACCCCCTCTCAATGAGAGGATCGTTGGTGATGACGATGGCTTCGATTTCCCCCTCCGGGAGGGAAGTTTCCCTGACGGAATAGCTCCGTCGGAGCTCTAGATTGGTTATGTCGATGTTCCACCAAGAGACGGCGGCGTGACGTCCCGAAAGGTCTGATATGATTTTTCCAGGTCAAAACCCTTCATATAGAAGAAGATGGGCGCCGGAGGCCTGTCAGGGGGCCCACAAGCCTGTAGGGCGCGGTCATGGGGATAGGCCGCGCCCACTGGCATTTGGCCACCCGGTGGGTCCCCACCGGTACTTCTTTCACTCATTATTTTTTATAAATTCCAAAACTGCTGTGCGTAAATTTTCAGGACTTTTGGAGCTATGCAAAATAGGTCTCTCGGATTTGCTCCTTTTCCAGTCCAGAATTCCAGCTGCCGGCATTCTCCCTCTTCATGTGAATCTTGTAAAATAAGATAGAAAAGGCATAAGTATTGTACCATAATGTGTAATAACAACCCATAATGCAATAAATATTGATATAAAAGCATGATGCAAAATGGACGTATCATGGTTCAATGCAAGAAACAAACACATGATGGGCACTAAAGTTTGATAATTGATGATGTGTGGTTACGCCTCTCTGCAAGCTTCCGTAGACATTCTCCAACACATGAGAAAGATTTTTGAGCGTTTTGGTAGTCTTGGCAGCGCGTCTTTCTTGAATCTCCTCAGGGGTAAGCCGAGGAGCTTGTTTGAGACCTTTACTGCCTTTTTGAGTTTGCCCTTGATCTTGAGCTTGATTTTGTTCTTGCACTTGATCTTGATCTTGAACTTGGCCTTGATCTTGATCTTGATATTGATCTTGAGCATCCTCAGAGGGGTGAGATGGATCAAGGACATCGTTTGGTGCAGGACCATCTTGAGGTTGATCTACTTCTTGATCGGGATCACGAGGATGAGGGCCTTTAGAATGTACTTCAGAAGCATGTGGGTCTTGTGTCGGTGATGGTTCCATATGAGTGGAACATTGTCCTTCTCGTTCAGCCACAAGGGGTTCCTCAACGGGCACGAAGTCACCCACACCCATTCTTCTTATGGCTTAGGGTGCAATTTCATCACCTACATCACAAAGACCACTTTGTTCCACTTGGGAGCCATTATTCTCATCAAACTCCATGTTACATGTCTCCTCAATGAGTCTTGAGGACTCGTTGACGGCACGTTAAGCGTGAGTGTTGTAGCATAATGAAATCAAAATTACTCCCTAGGGTGGTTTCGATAATTGATCACAACATATGCATCATTGACTAATGTGATTTCCAAGTATATTTCAGAAAAGTTCAAAAGATGATATGGCTTAAGGTTTCTGTGGAGATACCCAGGATAATATTGGCTCAAGCTTCAAGCTAGAAGACTCTTCATTTTTTATTTGTGAGAAGTCACTTTTGAGTCCATAGGAAAGCCAATACTATTAAAAGGGGGTGAGGTAGTAAAATGAACTGATTGCTCAAATGCTAAAAGTTAGCCACCAAAACATTCACTCATTTTCCCACATATCCACTCTGTCAAGCTCCACATACACAAATTCAGTGTAACAAACATTGACACTTCGGACCCACCGAGTTTGAACCTCAGACAGAACCCTAGCCATTCCCACCAAATCGGTGCAACCGAAACTGCATCGGTGCTACCGAGTTCAGTGTGACCAACATTCTGTTGCCAAGATACACAAAATCAGAATTTCCGAGTTCGAGTATCGGTGCCACCGAGTTTGGTCATCTCACCGTTAGTCACCCTTTCGGTGCCACCGAGTTCTATATATCGGTCTCACTGAGATTCAAAAGTTCACACTTTTAGCAGTAGTCGGTACCACCGAGTTGTCCACTTCGGTGTCACCGAGTTTGCACTTTTGTGGGAGAAGCACTCAGAACACACACTTCATTTCCAGATCCATTTCCTGAGAGAGAACCACCTACTCATGTGTTGAGACCAAGATATTCCAATCCAATCATTTGAAACTTGATCTCTAGACTCCCCAAACCGCTTTCCACCAAATCAACCTCTCCTACCCATGCATATTCTGTTAGCGTGTGATTTATGTTGAGGAGACTATATTTAGAAGAACAAGAGCAAGGAGTTCATTGATCTACCACATCTATTACCTTTTGGAGGGTGGTGCCTCCTAGATTGGTTAGGTCTCACTTGGGAGCCTCCTACTATGTGTTGTGGAGTTGAAACAAGATGTTTGTAAGGGCAAGGAGATCACATACTTCATGAAGATCTACCGTGAGTGAGGCTAGACGTGTGTGGACGTAAGACGTGGTGAAATAGACAAGGCTGCTTCTTTATGGACCCCTTATGGGTGGAGCCCTGTGTGGACTCTCGCAGCCGTTACCCTATGTGGGTTGAAGTCTCCACTAACATGGTCGTACGATAGCGCCACCTATTGGAACCTCGCGAAAAATCGCCGTGTCAATTTCATGCGTTTGATCTCCCTACCTTAGTCCTCTACTTTACACTTGCATGTTTTACTTTCCGCTGCAATACTATTAGAACTGCATGTGTAGAGTGTACTTGACCTGTCATAACTGTCGTAGCTGCCTCTCAAGTAAAATTGGGAAAAGGCAAAAAATTATCTTGTCAAGTAGTCTAATCACCCCCCTCTAGACATACTTTCGATCCTACAAGTGGTATGAGAGCCTTGGTCTCCATTTCATTGGTTTAGCAACCTAGGAGAGTTTGACATCTAGTGAGGGAAATTCTCATTGTAAAGGTCCTCACTTCGATGGCACTAATTTTGCTAGTTGGAAGCATAAAATGAAAATGCACATACTTGGCTTTAATACTCATGTTTGGGCTGTTATTTGTGTTGGTGTGCAAGGTAACTTATTTGGAGAAGGGCATGAACCAGATCGTGATGCGAGAACTGATGAACTGAAGATGTTGCAACTTAATGCTCAAGCCCGCGATACCATCTTCAACTGGATTTGCCCCAAAGAATTCAACAAAATCAGCCGTCTTGAGAATGCAAAAGAAATTTGGGATACTTTGGTTGATATGCATGAAGGTACTGATTCTGTTAGAGAATCTAGGTTGGATGTGCTTCAAAGTCAGCTTGACAAGCTCAAGATGAAGGATGGTGACGGAGTCGCTGAGATGTACTCTAGGCTAGCTCTCATCACCAATGAGATTGCCGGCTTAGGAAGTGAAGAGATGACCGACAAATTCATCATCAAGAAGATACTTAGAGCTCTTGATGGAAAGTATGACACAATGTGCACACTGATCCAAATGATGCCAAATTACGAAGATCTCAAGCCAAATGAAGTCATTGGCAGGATTGTTGCTCATGAGATGTCACTCAAGGACAAAGATGAGCTGCACAACAAGTCAATCGGTGCTTATAAAGCTTCATGTGATGCACCCACTACTTCAAAAGACAATCTTGTCACTGATGAAGAGATAAGGCTCATGGTCACAAAATTCAACAAGTTCTACAAGAGTAGAGGCAAAGATAGAAGCTGAAGTTCAAGACATGATGAGAAGGGTTCGTCTAGTCATGACCGAAACTGCTACAAGTGTGGGAAGCCCAGACACTACTCAAATGAGTGCTCGACTCCCTACAAAAGAAGACAAGAGTCACCACGAAGACGAAGGTCAAGAGATGAGTCACCTTGTATAGAGAGAAGGAGTAGAGAAGATCACTATGAACGAAGACACTCACGGAGACGCAAGGAATCGGAGAGGAAGGACAAATACACCAAGATCAGTTCAAGAAGAAGACATCAAGCTCATGTTGGTGAATGGGTCTCTGGCTCCGAGTCTGATCACCACGCTGAGAGAAACTATCACTCCAACTCCGACTATAGTCAAGATGAAGGTGTTATCGGGATTGCGCTTGTTTCCACCAACTCCTATGACTTATTTGATTCACCAAATGAGGTAGTCGTAAATTGCTTCATGGCTAAAGGCCCCAAGGTATCACATCCTGAGTATGTTGATTTCAATAGTGATGAGGATGACTTGTTAGGAGAAGATGACTTGCTTCTACATAAAGCTAGTGAACACACTGAAAATGAACTTTCTATTTATCATGCTAGTCAAGAGAAATCAAATGATGATGATAAGACATAAATTGAATGACTAACGCAAGAATTAAAAAGTCTTAAGTTAGCCCATGAGACTACTCTAGAGGATCATAGAGAGCTTACAAGAACCCATGAGAAGCTATGCTTCGAGAAGCTCAACTTGGAGCAAGAGCATGAGTTTTTAAAAGCAATCAATGATGATCTTCGGAAGAAGAGTCCTTCTTATCTAGCCAAACAATTACTCTTGTCTAAATTTATTCCACAAGTTAAACCTAGGAACATTAGTAACAAAGGCAAGAAGGTTTCTTCATCTAGTAACAACAATGCTAAAGCTAAATCCAATAATATTGTTGCTAGTACCTCTATTGATTCCACTAACGATTCTCTTAGCCAAGTTACACTTGAGAAAGAAAATGATCTATTGAAAGGGATTATAGAGAGAGGTGCCTTCAAGGGTCTTGCTGGAAGTAAGAAATTTGAGGAAAATTTGCACAAGCAAGGAGGACATCGGAAGAAACAAGGTGTAGGCTACTTCAACGTCAACGGGGATGTTTGGGAAGAAGGTCCATATCCCACTCCAAAGTTTGTTCCCCAAGAGGAGAAGTCCACTCCTTCCGAAGGAACAAGCTCACAAGATGGCCTTCTACCACAAGACCACAAAGGCAAGGGAAAGCTTCAAGATGACATTGACCTATTTGAAGAAGAACCACAAGCCAATGTCAAGTGGATTCCCAAGGACACTACTAGCTCTACCTCAGCAAGTGCTACCACAACTCCAAGGATTCCCATCAATCTGGTGTGGATCCCCAAGAGGAAGAAATAGAAGTTCTTGAGGGGTGACTCTGCCAATGAAATTCACTCTTATTCATATTGGCAAGAACTATATGCAATCAACCTCAACCATATGCATTAGTTTGATGAGTCACACATTCCCTCAATGGTAAGCAAGGAACAAGGTAATTAATGCATGTCTGGACATTATCCCATGTGTGCTTCACTCCATGTCCATAGATATTCTTGCATACGTTCCTTTGGCTTTGGGACTAACCCATGTAGGTGAGAAGAGTATGAATACAACAAGGATTGCTCCCAACTCAAGATGATCTTCATCAACATTGAGCATCCACCACTACTTCACCTACTTGAAGTCTTCTACGACAAAACCCAAGGTTAGTTGATCCCTCTTAGTGGGGATATCATATCAAGGGGGAGCTTTACTCTAAGATTTGAGTGTAAGCATCTCCTAAGGATATGAACACCTTAATGCTTATGTAAACGTGGTAACCCCACTTGTGCTTAACGATGAGTATGACATATGATCAAGTATTCTTACTTGGCACCTATCTCAATATACTCATATATAGATGACTTTGTCATCGCCCAAGTGCTTGATAGCTGCTAGGATGTTTGTGCATGTTCACCATGTTTTATTCATCATTCTTATTGTGTGAGCATGTTGGTCTGCATGTGTTTGATCATTCGAGGACATCAAATTGTTGTTATTTGGCTTTTGATTTATCTTTTTCCAATTGGATGGACAAGAATGCCTAGGACCCTTCTCTAGCTATCTATGCTATCTCATCTCAAGTTCTATTCATGCTTCATCACAAAACTTGATCAAGCACTCGTCGATCCCTCTGTGTGAAGGTGCACTCGGAGTTCTGTATCGTCAAAGGCTGCCTTCCAAAGCCTCATTGAGAAACTCGATGTGACTAACTCCGCAAACTCGACGCCACCAATTTTTTCAAAGTTGATCAGGTTTTCAATCTGGGTACCACCGAAATCGCCAACTCGGTTACACCGAGTTTCCATGTCTGCTGACAATTGAGGAACTCGGTGACACCAATTTTGCCATCTTGGTGACACCGACAGCGCACGGGTATATATACCGGCGGACCGAATCTTTGACATTACTTGGTCAAAACGTTTCGTTCGCCAAAACCCTCGCTGCCCTCGAGACCCCACGTCATCTCCCTTAACTCCCCGAGCGCCGCCACCTCTGGGATTCGTCGTCGTCGATGCATTCTGCCCCGCCGTCATCGCCGTAGCCGAACCTCCACCAAGCTAGGCTACGGTTCGATCTCCCTTGCGTTCCCCATATGATTATTATGCATTGGGACAATTTTTCTTTGAGCCACCATGTGCAAACCCTTCCTTCCACCAGATAAATCTCGTAGAGTAGAATAAGTAGAAATTCTGGATCTGATTTGCCGCAACATGCAACTCGGTGAGACCGAGTTTGCAAAATTGGTTCCACTGATTTCTGTTTAGTGTTCCTGAGAGGAAACTCGGTGAGACCGAGTAGCTCTTTTCGGTGCCACTGAAAATGACCGCCAAATCTCTGTTAAGCGAGTAAGCCTTCGCGGTGACTCCGAAAATGCCAACTCGGTGCCACTGATTTACATCCTACAGAAGATCATACCCTGAGTTTCAAAACTTCAAATTTTCAGAAAAACATGTGAATTTTGTGATGCTCATACATTCTGTCTTTCCTATATCCACTTCACAGGTTTTGCTATTTGCTGCTGAGCGTGTCTGTCAGCATGTTAGGTTCAGATGACAGTCAGAATGACTTCAGAGAGCATAGTGTTGAGATGGACTCAGACACTAGTCGAGAGAAGACTGCTTCAGACCCTAGTTCTCCCAGTTCCCATCGCTTGCCCAAGACAGCCACCAGACAATGGAGGAAGATAGTTTCTGATGAGGAAGACTCAGACTTTTTGCGAGAAGAAACTTCAGCCCCTCCTAAGGCTCCTCCAAGGAAAGTTGTCAGGAAGATATATGCCAGTGCTTCTGATCTGAGAGCACCTGATTATGCCAAGAAGGGCAAAGCTATTGCCAAGGATGCACCTGCAAAGAAGGCTGGTGTGAAGAGGCTCAGGAAGAGAACTATCCATCTTGTTGGCAGAAAGACTTTTATGTTTGAAGACCCAGAAGAAGCTGAGAAAGAAGCTCGTGAGGAGATCCCAGTTCCTCCCAAGAAGAAGAAGCTGATGGATGATGCAATGAAGTCTGCTCCAAAGCCTGCTGCTAAAGCAAAGAAGGCTCTAGTTTCCAAGAAGACCACTAAAGATATACCCGCAGCTGCTAAGAGCAAAGGCCCTGCATCCAGTGTCCATGCTAGAGAAGAGGAAGAAGATGAGAATGCTCTAGTTCTCAAGAAACTTAGACCATACCTTCCACTCCATAATGATGCTCATCGTGTAACAGAAGACATGAAGAAGAGGAAGGATGCCAGATTAAGAAAGTGGAGAGGTGCTGATCTATATGTTGTCAGAAGACGAACTACTGTTGATCCAAGGTTTCACATCAAGGAACAACAAGATTTTTATGAGACTGTCTTGTATGACAAGAGTCCTGCTGTCAGTGATATGTGGTATGTCAACTGGGCATACATCAAGGAGAATGAAAATTTCTTTCCACATGTCCAAGAGAATTTCAGTCTTGTTGACATAGAAGACTTTGTTGGGAAAGAGATAACCCCATGGAATGACGAGATGATCATGCAATTCTATGCAATAGTTCATTTCTATGATGATTCTCTAGCCTGGATGACCGATGGACACAGGTACGACACTAGAATTGCTGAATGGGCTGCAATCATTGGTGTTCCCAAGTAGGAAGAAGGAGATGTACATGTGTATGCGGAAGCTAAGCAGAATCACAATTCCATGTCCAACATGTACAAGACCATTCCTCATGAGTACTTGGTCAGTCACAAGTTTGGATCAGTATATTTTCTGCGAGCTGGAATTCCCACAACAAACACTATACTGTGATACACTCTCATGCCGAAGTCAGGAGATGAGAAGATGATCAGAGGATATTCAATCAACCTGTTGCACCTACTTGATACCCATATCAGATTCCGTGTGATGGATTTGATAGTTGAGACTATCAGAAGGACTGGTGCGGATCAGAATAGATCCTGTGTATATGCACTCTATATTCAGATGCTCAGCAATGCCAAGCTAGGCAAGCATGCATATCTGCTTGATCGTCCCCATCTACCTCTGCAGCCCGAATTTGAAGACAATGAGGTTGTGATGGATGACAATGATCCCAACTCAGTTGCACCAAGAATGGCAGCAGAGGCAGCAGATGCTGAAGGTGCTAGAAATAGGCCACCTCCAGTTCCACAGCTCAGAACTCAAGCTGAGCAAATGGCATTTCTAGTGAGCACTGTCCAAGGCATGGAGAAGAACATTTAGGAGATTATGCTAAATCAGAAGAGCCTTGAGAGAGTTGTGGAGACAAATTTCCACACCATGGATTTGAAGGTAATTGAGTTAACCATCATTGTTAGACATCTTCAACATGAAGTTGACTCTATGGAGATTCCACCCTCACAGGATGAAGATGAAGATGATGATAATGACGAGGATCAGTATCCTCCTCCCACTACCACTAGGTTCAGCACCCAGCCTCGATCAGTTGCTGTTCCTTCTCCAGAGACAAGACAAACATCTTCAGCACAAGCTTCAACACCTTCTGCACCAACTCCAGCTCAATCTCCTTCAGTATCAACTCCTCTAGCTCCAGGGATGTTAGCAGAAGCCTTCACCAATGATGTCTTATCGACTCCATCATCAGTTGCCCAGAGAGATGAGTAGTTCTATACTTTTGAACTTTTTGGTAACTTGTTGCCAAAGGGGGAGAAATGTATAGATCATAGACTTCGTGTGAGAGAGAGCTTTTGACTTTATTTGCTCTCGTTTGGTTTTAAAAACTTTACTTTCTGGATCACTTTATCCTATCTTTGTGTGTGACCATACACTTTATCCCGTGTGATGCTACTATATCATCTTTTAGCTATTCTTGTGATGATCACTCACTTATCTTGTTGGTGTCATGTGCATTACTTTTACTTTTACGCACCACCAAGATGTATGTGACATGGAAGAGTAAACCATGATCCGAATCGATGGTGCATTTGCATTCAAACGCAAATTTTAAATAATGCACAAATTTAGGGGGAGCTCTTGCTTTTCACATACTTCTCAAAGCGTCGATGCTAATCATTGATTATGTCTCTTATTGAAGCTTTGATCTATATGTTGTCCTCAATTACCAAAAATAGGGAGGTTGAAAGCACAATTGCTCCCTAGGGTGGTTTTGATAATCGATCACAACATATGCATCATTGGACTAATGTGTTTTCCAAGTATATTTCATAAAGGTTCAAAAGATGCTATGGGTTAAGGTTTATGTGGAGATACCCCTGGATAAAAGAAAGGAATAATATTCGCTCAAGCTTCAAGCTAGAAGACTCTTCATTTTATATTTGTGAGAAATCACTTTTGAGTCCATAGCAAAGCCAATACTATTAAAAGGGGGTGAGGTAGTAAAATGAACTGATTGCTCAAATGCTCAAAGATAGCCACCAAAACACTCAACCATTATTCCCACATATCCACTCTGTCAAGTTCCACATACAGAAATTCTGTGTAACCAACATTGCCACTTTGGACCTACCGAGTTTGAACCTCAGACAGAACCCTAGCCATTCCCACAAAATCGGTGCAACCAAAACTGCATCGGTGCTACCGAGTTCAGTGTGACCAACATTTTGTTGCCAAGATACACAAAATCGGAATTTCCGAGTTTGAGTATCGGTGCCACCGAGTTTGGTCATCTGATCGTTAGTCACCTTTTCAGTGTCACCGAGTTCTATATATCAGTATCACCGATATTCAAAAGTTCAAACTTTTAGTACTAGTCGGTACCACCGAGTTGTCTACTTTGGTGTCACCGAGTTTGCACTTTTGTGTGTAACAGTTGGATTTTGGCTGCTGCCTATATATACCCCTTGACCCACCTCTCATTCGTGGGAGAAGCACTCAGAACACACACTTCATTTCTAGATCCATTTTCTGAGAGAGAACCACGTACTCATGTATCGAGACCAAGATTTTCCAATCCAATCATTTGAAACTTGATCTCTAGCCTCCCCAAAATGCTTTTCACCAAATCAACCTCTCCTACCCATGCATATTCTGTGAGAGAGTGATTTGTGTTGAGGTGACTATCTTTAGAAGCACAAGAGCAAGGAGTTCATTGATCTACCATATCTATTACCTTTTGGAGGGTGGTGCCAACTAGATTGGTTAGGTGTTGCTTGGGAGCCTCCTATTGTGTGTTGTGGAGTTGAACGAAGATGTTTGTAAGGGCAAGGAGATCACCTACTTCATGAAGATCTATCATGAGTGAGGCTAGTCCTGTGTGGACGGAAGCCGTGGTGGAACACACAAGACCGCTTCTTTGTGGACCCCTTATGGGTGGAGCCCTGTGTGGACTCTCGGAGCTGTTACCCTCCGTGGGTTGAAGTCTCCACTAACATGGACGTATGATAGCGCCACCTATCGAAACCATGCCAAAAATCACCGTGCCAACCTCATGCGTTTGATCTCCCTACCTTACTGTAACATCCCAAAATTATAAATTTTGGAATGTTAATATAATTATTAGATTCATTGTTTGTTTGTTTCAGTGATTGAAACTTGAGTGGAATTTGAAACTTTTTTTAAACTTTTGAATGAGAGGGAATAAAATGACTTTCCCATTTTCTTTTGAATTCAAATTCATCCATTTAAAATCAGTGAGAGAAGATAACATGACTTCTTCAACTATAAAGAATTTGAATGAATGTGGCATTTGATATTTTTTCCTTTGGTTTTGATTTGAACTTTATTTTTGGCACAAGATTTCAACCACAATTTTTTTTCTGGACAATATACTTGCCAAGCAAGAAAGAGAGGAGGTAACATGACACCCCCCCCCAAAAATAAAAGTCAGAAGAAAAATAGTGCCAAAAATTGTGAAGACAAAATTTGGATTTTATTGAATTTTAAAAAAATAATATTTTATAAAGTTTTTATTTTGTGAAAAATAAAATGTTCATGTTGAAGGAAATTTTATTCTAAATTTTTTGATATATAATATGCCTATATAAAATATTCTCTTATTTTCGTTTATATTTTTTTCGCTGTTTATTTTCAAAAATAAAAAAAAGACACTATTCTCCAGGAAACACTGTTCATCCAGGGAAGAAAAATGGGCTGGCCAAAATTTACTTAGCCCATGGGGAGCATTTGGTCCCTCCTTTTCTCCTCTTTTCGTCTATGTTTAGTCCCACATTGCCTACCTAATGACTTTTAGACCTTTTACACCTATAAATATAGACTCATAGGAGGATCCAAAAATCGTCTATTTCGGGTTAAATCAATCTTTTGGTTTGACTAGGTTTATTAAATAAAAAATTTCTCTTATCTTCGGCGGGATTTCTCGAAGTCGTCTCCTGTTTGGAATTATCTCTTCTCTTCATTCTAAAGGTATTTCTCTTCGTATTTTTTTATACTCCCATAGTTTATTATTTCTAGACTAGTATTCCTACACTAGTATACGGTAGAGTAATTAGATATATTAGTTAGTTTTCGTATTTGTACATTAGTACTAGAATTCTTTAAGACATAGCACTTTTCTTCCGTAAAACAGCTTGGCCCTGATTTTTCAAATAGCCATAACTTTTTACTCGTTTATCCGAATTAGATGAAACCAACGCCTAGAGTTTCGTCTTGATCCCACCTATCCGGTCAACCTATCGTATCAACTTTTTTGAAATTTTCATATTTCGAAATTTGTTCACACTCATATTCAAACTTCATTTGATCATATTTTTTTTATCCGTAACTCCGTTTTAGATGAATCCAATTGCATTGGATTCGTATCAATGTAATCTTTTTGTTTGTATCTATTAGTGTTATCTTTGCAACGTATAATTTCGATCATAGTCATTCCTCCACTAGTCCATAGTAGTGTTGCCACACCGCGTTCTAACTAGATTCAATGCCATATTGAATTACTTATATCTTTTGATCTGTTATTCGAAATCTAGTAATTCTTTTTTCTACATGTTCATATTGACCTCCCATTTTTAGTAGCTTCATTAGTTTGAACCTTTCAAATTTGAGCGATCCAAATTTGAATTCGAACCTTCGTTTGATCATACCTTGCAAATCGTAACACCTTTTCAATTGATTCCCTTTACCCCTAAATACTCATGTCATATATTTTTGTACATAACCATCGTACTTCAGTTTAACTTCTTTTGACCTTCTGAATGCAAATTCAATTCATATTTCAATTCGCTATAACTTGTGTTGTAGTGCTCCATTTCAAGAAATTCTTTCAATAAATAAATTCTTATGTCTTATACTATTTGTCAAACAACATTCATGTTGTTCTCCCAATATTTTTTCTCATCTCCCATAGTGTATGCAAGTCGAGCTTGTGTAGCGATAGTTGATCATCCTTTGACTCTTTTGAGTTGACCCCTTTCACCTTCCTTTTACAACACCATAAGGCCCTATCTTTTCTTATTAAATCTTGGTATGTCGTTATTTTGTACCAAGACATGTTTTGTACTTATGTTCTTTTGGTTCTTCCTCTTGTCATGAATGTTTATTGAATGCTATTCGTTTACGATAGATTGCTTGGAGTGTGGCGAGTAGAATTATCAGGATTATGAGAGCGACTATCTTCATCAAGTAATACCAGGCAAGTTCACATTGATCATATTTTTACTTATGGTTTTATTGCATTAGTTTCAACCTTCTTCACCCATTGCATGCAAGTAGGTACTTGGAAACTTTGGTTATTGAGTAGTATGTTATGATAGGAACCCCTAAACCCTTGTTACTTTGGCTGAGATGTTATTTTGCTATGCTCCTAGTAGACGGGGTTTGGTTGAGTGTTTATCATGAGTGTTGTGAGAAACTTAATAATCAAGACCTGATGACTCAAAGACTTGCAAGACCTCAGAACGAAATAGACCTCTGGGTGAAGGATGGTTTAGATGGGCTCCCTGGAGAAACCAGTGGACTACCCGGGATGCATGGAGAAGCGCCATGACATCTTGCGGAAAGCTTCACCCAGGCACAAAGAGATGGATGGATACTTCAAGACCCAAGGCTTACCTGCACAGCCACAAGTCATTACGGGCTCTGGCTTGGTTGGACAACGTGGCGACTCTGGACAGGCGGTGCTAGAAGATGTAGAAGAATGGTAGGATTGGATGGGCACCGACAGGGGATTAGAGGGACCCGTTGAAAGACCATGTTTTGATCATCCGGTCTTCAAACACCCTGAAGTGCGAGGACAGACTCGGAGGCGATCAAATCTTGTGGGGAACGTGTGCAAAACTCTGCAGAGTACTCAAACCTAATCGGTTAGCCGTGTCCACGGTCATGGACAACTTGAGTCAAAGGAACTGAAACTATCAGGAATTCTCAACACCATTGTATATAGTTGATGTGGGCAATAATGATAAATTGGGCATGAGAACTGGTTGGCGGAACCATCTCATTAACTACCAACAATGTAGTAATATTTTGCTTTTAGCCCCTCTCTTGCTGTAGGAGAAAACTTTGCTTTCCGCTAAAACTTACAACCCCACCTGCCATAAATGCATATAGTATAGATGATATTTTTACCCCTCTCTTTTGTGACTTGCCGACATATTCAATATGCTGACCTACACAGCTAAGACGTCTTATGTTGCAGATATTTTCTTCGATGAGTAAGAATACGATTCAGGGTTACGGTCTACACTCAACCTGCCGTTGGTGTTTATTGGGACTCCATTCCCTTTGATAGTTTCCGATGAGATTTTGAGGTATATATCAGTTTTACGTTATTTACATGTGATTGTACTTTGATATATACATTGATGTACTATGTGTGCCAGCATACTGATTCAGGGATGGCACAAATACACAGAGGCTTGACTCGTTTTGAGTGGGGTCGCTACAGAAATGGTATCAGAGCACATGTTGACTGTAGGACTTGACCCTAGAAATTGGAATTCCCTTAGGAAAGGATCTCTCAAATTTTTATTTCAAGAACATCCTTTACTTCTCATCTCTTCTGATTTCATCAAACGTTCTCTCTCACCTCAAATAGTTAGACAATGCCCTTTCCCCTTTGACCACATGAAGGATCAACCGACTCCCAATTCAAAGTAAAGAGGATATCACCATGCAATTGAAGAATTGAAGCTACACCAATTGAAGACTCTCAAGACCCGAAGAATTCGAAGACCCTGAAGCGTTCGAATATTTATATGACCATTAGAAGTCCAAACCCCTGTTATATACCCACATTAGTTACGATGATTTGTGAGCCGTCATTGGTGTGTGTTTTCCTACAGCCACAAATAAAACCTATTCTCAAAAATATTGTTTGTATTGTGTATTTCTCCCTCTCTCTCTTACCCATCTCATCCCCAAAACCTCAACCCTACCAGATGGAGTATGAAGCTGGACTTGTAATCTCTGGACCAATGACCCAGCTGGAGGCTGATATATGGATTCAGAACATGGAGAACCACTTCGGGAACAATTTGATTTCAAGGAAATAAGAAGTGGCACACGCTCTTCAGTACTTCACCCAAAGTGCTGCTATCTGGTGGAAAATGCACCATGCCATACAAGGATTTAGTGGAGCAAAAACTTGGGACGAATTCAAGAAGACTCTATTAAGATCTCGTCTCATTTAAAAGTGTTATGATAACCCGATGAACAAGCCTTGTGCATGCAAGATCTGTGGAGAAATAGGACACACCCAGGAAGAACACAAGGAAGGATGCCCTCATTGTGAAGAGAATCACCCAGCGGAGGAATGACCAACTAGTTAGGTGACTTATTTCTTGTGTGAAGGAACCACCCACTACCCAGCCCAGTGCTACCTTTAGGTGCAACAAGTTGTACAACAACAGAAAGAAGCAATGAAGGAAACACTCAAGAAGAAGATTCTAGAAGAACCTGTGATGAACGAAAATATTGAAGACCCTGATGGACAAGGCCTAACCGATTTTTCTCCAATGCCTGTTACTCATGTGGAGAAGAAGGACATTTCTCAACAGATTGCATGAAGGAAAGCCATGAATATCTGGGAAACTTCCCGACGGAAAAAGTAGAGTTTGATCCACTTGAAATAGAAGAACTGGCCAAAATGAAGGAGTCAGGAAAGAAGAGAAAATACAGCAGTGAGAGCCAAATCACTGCACATAAAGACCTGAGTCATATCAGATGTTTCAAGTGTAAGGAATTGGGCCACGACATCAATATGTGCCCAGGCAGGAAGCCGGAAACCCAAGGAGCAAAAACAAACACTAAGAAGCCTCGAGACTTGTCCGAACTCATTTGCTTTCGTTGCAAGGAAGTAGGACATTATGCTAGTAATTGTCCACATGGGAAGAAAGCTAAAATGGAGTAGTTAAGTTTTGACAATGACAATAAGTGTGACATGAAGCACTCTTGTTTTCATGAGATTATGGAGTTGAATTTTGTAACGGAAGTCTCTAAGATTGTAATAACTTCATGGATCAATAAAATTAATTGTGTCATGATTTCCTATGTTGAAACTGTATGCGTTGTTTCTCTCCGAACAAAGATCTCTGAACATTTATGAGGATATGAGAAAATACGGTCTATGCAGGCATGAGTATATTTCATTTGAAGTGTGGTAGTAATCGGTAAACCCACAGGACCCAGTGAGTAGGAATGTACCATGCATACCAAGAAGCCAAACCCACTGAATACAGTCGAAGGAAATGTTGGATCATATCAAACTATGGGGGTGACAACAGAAGAATAGTGTACCTTGGAATTGGAAATTTGAGGAGAGATTTAATATAAGGAACAAACACTTTTGTTGGTACACAGACCAATGGAAGGGAAAATGAGTTCAAGGAATACAACCGGTACCAAGGATGCATCTCAATATTTCATGAAGGTTGCCCCAAGAGCATGAAGGAATAAGCTATGATGCACCAGCAAACGTTTTCTTAGGAGCATGCGTAACACCGAGAGTTGTGAAGATACGATAGATGTTTTGTTCAGCTTGCAGAACCAATGGATTATCCAAACTTCGTTCGTGGACAAGAGAAATTCTGCAATGCTTGTGAGGATGCCCAAGTGTTAGAATGCGAGATTCGCTAAACCTTATACAGAGTAATGATTTGGGTGCGGAATGGATTGATCACCATGACGACTTACTCTTATCATTCTCTTGCTATTCGGAATGGTAAATCTGAGAGACTTACCCATAGTGAGAGACGACGCTCTTTGAAGCTTTTGTTTATGCCTTAGAATGGTATGATGAAAGCCCATGTACATGGCAATAGTTGTCACGTGTAGGAAATTTTATGGTGAGGATGAAGCCAAGACCCTTCTCTCTGCAGGATAACCACAAATGGTAGACCACCATGATAATTATAGATAGGTTATTTAGAATGGTCACGAGACTTGTCAGTTAAGAAGACCCAGTGACGGAAGAAGCTTATATCAACAGAAGAACCCTTGATTTTGATGGAAACATTAGGAGTATAATGGAAGAGCTTCACCAAAGTAGTTACCATGAAGAATGTGAGGAGTGAGATGCCAAGATCCCAGAGGATTGTAAATAATTTGAGGGACCGGTAACTCTCATTTTAAGTGTGGTAGCACCCCACTTTGTAGGAGATTGGATTTGTTAGAAGACCTCCAAAACCTAAACCTTTGCTTTCTAGCCTCTTCGAATCTCGAGGACGAGATTCATTTTAAGTGTGGTAGTTTGTAACATCCCAAAATTATAAATTTTGGAATGTTAATATAATTATTAGATTCATTGTTTGTTTGTTTGAGTGATTGAAACTTGAGTGGAATTTGAAACTTTTTTAAAACTTTTGAATGAGAGGGAATAAAATGACTTTCCCATTTTCTTTTGAATTCAAATTCATCCATTTAAAATCAGTGAGAGAAGATAACAGGACCTCTTCAACTATAAAGAATTTGAATGAATGTGGTGTTTGATTTTTTTCCTTTGGTTTTTGATTTGGATTTTATTTTTGGCACAAGATTTTAACCACAAGTTTTTTTCCTGACAATATACTTGCCATGCAAGAAAGAGAGGAGGTAACATGACACCCCCCAAAAAAAAGACAGAAGAAAAATAGTGCCAAAAATTTTAAATACAAATTTGGATTTTATTGAATTTTAAATAAATAATTTTTTATAAAGTTTTTATTTTGTGAAAAATAAAATGTTCATGTTGTAGGAAATTCTATTCTAAATTTTTTGATATATATTATGCCTATATAAAATATTCTCTTATTTTTGTTTATATTTTTTTCCGCTGTTTATTTTCAAAAATAAAAAAAAGACACTATTCACCAGGAAACATTGTTCATCCGGGGAAGAAAAATGGGCTGGCCGAACTTGCTTGTGGGCTGGCCGAAATTTACTTAGCCCATGGGCATTTGGTCCCTCCTTTTCTCCTCTTTTCGTCTATGTTTAGTCCCACATTCCCTACCTAATGACTTTTAGACCTTCTTTCCACCTATAAATATAGACCCATATGATCATCCAAAAATCATATATTTAGGGTTAAATCAATCTTTTGGTTTGACTAGGTTTATTAAATAAAAATATTCTCTTCTCTTCGGCGGGATTTCTCGAAGTCGTCTCATGTTTGCAATTATCTCTTCTCTGCATTCTAAAGGTATTTCTCTTCGTATTTTTTTATATTCCCGTAGTTTATTATTTCTAGACTAGTATTCCTACACTAGTATACAGTAGAGTAATTAGATATATTAATTAGTCTTTGTATTTATACATTAGTACTAGAATTCTTTTAGACATAGCACTTTTCTTCCGTAAAACAGCTTGGCCCTGATTTTTCAAATAGCCATAACTTTTTACTCGTTTATCCGAATTAGATGAAACCAACGCCTAGAGTTTCGTCTTGACCCCAGCTATCCGGTAAACCTATCGTATCGACTTTTTTGAAATTTTGAAATTTCGAAATTTGTTCACACATATATTCAAACTTCATTTGATCATATTTTTTTATCCGTAACTCCATTTTAGATGAATCCAATTGCATTGGATTCGTATCAAAGTAATCTTTTTGTTTGTTTCAATTTGTGTTATCTTTCCAACGTATAATTTCGATCATAGTCAGTACTCCACTAGTCCACAGTAGTTTTGCCACACTGCGTTCTAACTAGATTCAATGGCATATTGAATTACTTATATCTTTTGATCTGTTATTCAAAATCTAGTAATTCTTTTTTCTACATGTTCATATTGACCTCCCATTTTTAGTAGCTTCATTAGTTTGAACCTTTCAAATTTGAGCGATCCAACTTTGAATTCGAACCTTCATTTGATCATACCTTGCAAATCGTAACACATTTTTAGTTGATTTCCTTTACCCCTAAATACCCATGTCATATATTTTTGTACATAACCATCGTACTTCAGTTCAACTTCTTTTGACCTTCTGAATGCAAATTCAATCCATATTTCAATTCGCTATAACTTGTGTTGTAGTGCTCCATTTCAAGAAATTCTTTCTATAAATAAATTCTTATGTCTTATACTATTTGTCAAACAACATTCATGTTGTTCTCCCAATATTTTTTATCATCTCCCATAGTGTATGCAAGTCGAGCTTATATAGCGATAGTTGATCATCCTTTGACTCTTTTGAGTTGATCCCTTTCACCGTTCCTTTTACAACACCATAAGGCCCTATCTTTTCTTATTAAATCTTGGTATGTGGTTATTTTGTACCAAGACATGTTTTGTTCTTATGTTCTTTTGGTTCTTCCTCTCGGCATGAATGTTTATTGAATGCTATTCGTTTACGATAGATTGCTTGGAGTGTGGCGAGTAGAATTCTCAGGATTATGAGAGCGACTATTTTCATCAAGTAATACCAGGAAAGTTCACATTGATCATATTTTTACCTATGGTTTTATTGCATTAGTTTCAACCTTCTTCACCCATTGCATGCAAGTAGGTACTTGGAAACTTTGGTTATTGAGTAGTATGTTATGATAGGAACCCCTAAACCCTTGTTACTTTGGCCGGGACGTTATTTTGCTATGCTCCTAGTAGACGGGGTTTGGATGAGTGTTTATCATGAGTGTTGTGAGAAACTTAATCATCAAGACCTGATGACTCAAAGACTTGCAAGACCTCAGAATAAAATATACCTCTGGGTGAAGGATGGTTTAGATGGGCTTCCTAGAGAAACCATTGGACGACCCGGGATGCATGGAGAAGCGCCATGACATCTTGCGGAAAGCTTCACCCAGGCACGAAGAGATGGATGGATACTTCAAGACCCAAGGCTTACGTGCACAGCCACAAGTCATTATGGGCTCTGGCTTGGTTGGACAACGTGGCGACTCTGGACAGGCGGTGCTAGCATATGTAGAAGAATGGTAGGATTGCATGGGCACCGATAGGGGATCAGAGGGACCCGTTGAAAGGCCATGTTTTGATCATCCGGTCTTCAAACACCTTGAAGTGCGAGGACATACTCGGAGGCGATCAAATCTTGTGGGGAACGTGTGCAAAACTCTGCAGAGTACTCAAACCTAATCGATTAGCCGTGTCCATGGTCATGGACATCTTGAGCCAAAGGAACTGAAACTATCAGGAATTCTCAACATCATTGTATATAGTTGATGTGGGTAATAATGATAACTTGGGTATGACAACTAGTTGGCAGAACCATCTCCTTAACTACCAACAACGTAGTAATATTTTGCTTTTAGCCCCTCTCTTGTTGTAGGAGAAAACTTTGCTTTCCGCTAAAACTTATAGCCCCACCTGCCATAAATGCATATAGTATAGATGATATTTTTACCCCTCTCTTTTGTGACTTGCCGACATATTCAATATGCTGACCTACACGGCTGGAACGTCTTATGTTGCAGATATTTTCTTCGATGAGTAAGAGTACGATTCAGGGTTACGGTCTACACTCAACCTGCCGTTGGTGTTTATTGGGACTCCACTCCCTTTGATAGTTTCCACTGAGATTTTGATATATATATCAGTTTTACGTTATTTACATGTGATTGCACTTTGATATATACACTGATGTACCGTGTGTGCCAGCATACTGATCCAGGGATGGCACAGAGGCTTGACTAGTTTTGAGTCGGGTCGCTACACCTACTCCTCTACTTTACATTTGCATGTTTTACTTTCTGCTGCAATACTATTAGAACTGCATGTGTAGGGTGTACTTGACCTGTCATAACTGCCGTAGCTTCCTCTCAAGTAAAATTGGGAAAAGACAAAAAAATTATCTTGTGAAGTAGTCTAATCACCCCCTCTAGACACACTTTCGATCCTACACATAACCAACAAATATGCCCTCTTGAGCTCTAGGTTCAAATTTAGACAATCGAGCACCTTTGTTAAGAATGAAACACTTACAACCAAACACCCGGAAGTACTTGAGGTTGGGCTTGTTACCAGTAAGAATTTCATATGGAGTCTTGTTCAAGCATTTGCGAAGGTAGAGCCGATTGGATGCATGACGTGCGGTGTTGATGGCTTCGGACCAAATGTTATACGGATATTTAAACTCCGCCATCCTGGTTCTTGCCGCATCCATCAACGTCCAGTTCTTCCTTTCGGCCACACCATTTAGTTGAGGAGTGTAGGATGCAAAGTATTGATTCTTGATTCCTTCATCACTCAGAAGTTCATTTAGGGTGTAGTTCTTGAACTCGGTGCCATTGTCACTTCTAATCATCAATATCTTTGCATTATGTTGGCGTTGAGCTTCATTAGCAAAGTCGATGATGGTTTGTTGAGGCTCACTTTTTATCTTGAAAAAGTATACCCAAGTATATCTTGAGTAATCATCCACTATCACCAAGCAATACTTTCTTCCCCCAAGACTATCATAGGATGGAGGACCAAAGAGATCCATGTGGAGGAGCTCGAAGGTCCTTTTTGTGTAGATGATAGTCGTGGGGCGGTGAGCTGTCTCATGAATCTTTCCTTCAATACACGCACTACAAGCATGATCTCTGGCAAAACTCACATTTGTTAGTCTGAGAACGTGATCCCCTTTGAGGAGACTTTGCAAAGATCTCATATTGACATGGGCTAGCCGGCGATGCCAAAACCATCCCACATCAACTCTAGCCATTAGACAAGTCACGGTCTTAGTGGGTCGCACCAAAAAGTTAACCACGTAGAGACCGTTCTCGACATGCCCAACAAAGGGTACTTTAAGAGTCTTGCTCCACAAAAGGGCCACACATTCAATGCCAAAGAAAGTACTAAAGCCCATAAGTGCAAGTTGATGAACAAAAAGTAAACTGTATGCGAGGGTCTGAACAAGCACAGCCTTTTCAATGGTAAGCTCCGGAGAAATTACCACCTTGCCGAGACCCAATACCTTTGAAATCGCATCATCGCCAAATGAGACTTGGGTGGCAATGGATGGGTATGGTTGAACGTCCACCACCAAGTCCTTGCTTCCGGATATATGATTTGTTGCTCCTCTATCAAGCAACCATGACACCCCACCGGAAGTAAACTCCTACATAAGATCAATGCTTGGATTTAGGTTCCCATTCTTTAATGGGTCATCTTATGTTAGTAACAAGGGTCTTAGGAACCCAAATACACCATTCAATGTACTCATCATAAGAACCAGCAAACTTAGCGAAAAATACTCCATCACTGGCACGACACACAACATAAGAGGGGTTAAAGTCGCTGACTGTGTTGGGTAGAGGGGTTTTGCCCTTCATGGCATTACCACCCTTAGTTTGGTCCTTTTTCTTCTCACGAGTACCCTCCCAGATTTAACAAAGGTTTCCATAAGCTGGGGAGGTTGCTTGGTCTTCTTCTTCTTGTTCTTCTTGGACTTGAGTGCAAACCCAACTCCTTTCTTTGCAATCCCTTCAATTTAACTACTCAAAAGGTCATTAAGGTTCTTTTCACCTTGGTGGCATGTCACAAGGTTACTACCACACATAACTCATTAATACCAAATCGTCAGCAAACCTTAAGTGTGCAGACCCTGCGGGTTCGAAAACTATGCAGACATGACCGAGACACTCTTCGACCAATAACAAATAGCGGGACCTGGATATCCATATTGGCTCCTACATATCCTACGAAGATCTTTATCGGCTGAACCACAATGTCAAGGATTCAATCAATCCTGTGTACTATTCCCTTTGTCTATCGGCATGTTACTTGCCCGAGATTCGATCGTCGGTATCTCTATACCTAGTTCAATCTCGTTAGCGGCAAGTATCTTTACTCGTTCCGTAATACAATATCTCGTGACTAACTCCTTAGTCACATTTATTGCAAGGATTGTTGTGATGTTGCATTACCGAGTGGGCCCCGAGATACCTCTCCGTCACACGGAGTGAGAAATCCCAGTCTTGATCCATGCCAACCCAACACACACCTTCGGAGATACCTATAGAGCACCTTTATAGTCACCCAATTACGTTGTGACGTTTGATACACAAAAGGTATTCCTCTGGTGTCCGGGAGTTGCATGATATCATGGTCATAGGAAAATATACTTTGACATTTAATAAACAGTAGCAATAAACTGACATGATCATATTCTACGTTCATAGTTTGGGTCTTGTCCATCACATCATTATCCTAATGAGGTGATCCCATTATCAAATGACATCTCATGTCTATGGCCAGGAAACCTTGACCATCTTTGATCAACGAGCTAGTCCTTCAGAGGCTCAGTAGGGACAGTGTGTTGTCTATCTATCCACACATGTATTTGAGTTTCCAATCAATACAATTCTAGCATGGATAATAAACTATTAGCATGAACAAGGAAATATAATAATAACCAATTTATTATTGCCTCTAGGGCATATTTCCAACAGTCTCCCACTTGCACTAGAGTTAGTAATCTAGTTCACATCACTATGTGATTGTAATGAATCTAACACCCATACAGTTCTGCGGTTTGATCATGTCTTGCTTGTGAGAGAGGTTTTTAGTCAACGGGTCTCAAACATTCATATCCGTGTGTACTTTACAAATCTCTATGTCATAATGTTGATGCTTCTACCACACTTCACTTGGAACAATTCCAAGCAACTACTCCACTATACGAATCCGGTTTACTACTCAGAGTTATCTGGATTAGCGTCAAAGCTTGCATCAACGTAACCCTTTACGACGAACTCTTTTACCACCTCCATAATCGAGAAAATTTCTTAGTCCACTAGTTACTAAGGATAACTTTGACCGTTTTTAGTGATGCATTCCTGGATCACTCTTTGTACCCCTTGACAAACTCATGGCAAGGCACACATCAGGTGCGGTACGCACCATGGCATACTATAGAGCCTATGTCTAAGGCATAGAGGGTGACCTTCGTCCTTTCTCTTTCTTGTGCCGCGGTCGGGCTTTGAGTCTTACCCAAATTCACACCTAAATTTGCTTACATGATAAGTGAAGAATATTAGATGTCTATGATGGGGGAGCTGAAATTCTTCTTAGGTCTTCAAATTCGTCAACAACGCAATGGGATCTTCATATCACAGGAGAAATACCTCAAGGATATTCTGAGGAAATTCAACATGCATGAATGCAAAGGCGCCAAGACTCCCATGCCTACCAACGGCCTCCTCTGCACTGATGAAAATGGTAAAGAACTCGATCAACAGGTATATCGCTCCATGATTGGCTCTTTATTGTATTTGTGTGCATCTAGGCCACACATAATGCTTAGTGTTTGCATGTGTGCACGTTTTCAAGCAAAACCGAAGGAATCACACCATAAGGCTGTGAAGCATATTCTTCGATACTTAGCTCACACACCAACACTAGGATTATGGTATCCCAAGGGCTCAAATCTTCATCTTGTGGAATATTCTGATTCTGACTATGGTGGTGACCGTGTGGACCGCAAGTCAACTTCTGGCACATGTCAGTTCCTCGGAAGATCATTAGTCTGCTGGTCCTGAAAGAAGCAGAACCGTGTTTCTCTCTCTACTGCCGAAGCTGAGTACATTGCTGCTGGATCATGTTGTGCTCAATTGCTATGGATGAAGCAAACCCTCAAGGACCACGGCATCAACATGAAGAATGTGCCTCTCTACTGCGACAATGAGCGTGCAATCAAGATTGCATACAACCGAGTACAACACACGAATACTAAGCACATCCAGATTCGTCATCATTTTCTCCGGGACCATGTCCTCAAGGGCAATATCCTCATCGACCATGTGAAGACTGACGATCAACTACCAGATATCTTCACCAAGCCCTTGGATGAGAAAAGGTTTTGCAAGTTGCGGTGTGAGCTAAATATCTTAGAATCTTCAAATGTTTTGTAAAAACATGCACACATCCTAACACTTATGCAAAATTGATGACTTAGATGTGCAACACATGAAGAATCGATTTTCTTCAATCAATGAAGAATATCACTCTTAGTGTGAGGAAATTAATGAAGAAATTGGTTCTCAGGGCCCTACGATAATTGTTCGCGGCTCGTGAAATCATCATTCTTATACGGTGGGTCACGCCACCACCCAACTTTGAAATTCCTCAAGTTGAATTTCTTCAAAGTTGTTTTTCTTCAAGTTGTTGTTCTTCAAAGTTGATGTTCTTCAAACTTGTTTTTCTTCAAAGCTGAAATTCATCAACATGACACTTTGTCACAAAATTCTCAAGTTAATCAAAATCTTAAAAACACTTGATGATTTTCATTTTCCTATATATATATATATATATAGACTGTGATTTCAAAGTCCTCAACAACATTCACTTATAGCTATTTTTTCAACTTGATATTTCATCTAAGTGAATGTGATCGGACCCTACTCCCCTCTATGCTATACTCACCCAGTCTATTCAATTCTTCATATGCTTTCTACTTGAAACTTTGTTCAAAATCCTCACTGCGTCCTTGTCAGCTCATGATTTTGCAACAAAATCCTCAAATCCTCAAAAATGATTTTTATATTGTTACACAGTAACTGAACCCCACTTCCCACGATCAGATAAGCACGATCTCCACCGCTTTAAGCTGTAGCTACACGTCTCTTGCGGAGACGAAAGGGCAAGGGCAGTTTGGTCCAAAAGAATTGGCCGAACAGTTTTCACCTGAGCTATAAATACGTCCTTACCCCCTCCGATCAAAACTCTTCGTTCTCTCTCGACCTCCTCTCCGCTACAGCAAAGACATAGCGCCACCGCTAGAAGTTTCGTCGCCGGCGAGGAACAACTTCCCTGCCTCGACCTCTCCGTCGTCGAAATCACGTCGGAACCGAAACTTCTTCGTCCGCCGCTGCCGTAGCCGTCTTCTGTCGCCAAGTTAGGGCGCAGTGGACTAGCTCCGAAGAGCATCTCCTGCTACTTCTTCTATTCTTCGTGCTTGCTATATAGGGTAAATAAAATCTTATTTTTACTGTCCATCTCGATCTACTATTTTACCTTAGATTCGTGAAATTTGTTTGTCTTTAGTGTCTATCAGTCTCTATTCCTCAAACACTGCTTATTCCTCAAACACCTGATGAATTTCACTAAGCAACTTTCATGTGATTCCTCAATTGTGCAAATTTTCGAATCTGTACAACTCTGGAACCCAAGATCAGAGTGCTTAGACAAATTCCTCAACCCACTGGTCAAATTCCTCAACTTTATTTTTTTTCAATTTCTTCAAATATGAGAACGCATATGACCTCTCCAAATTCCTCGCACCTATACTCTGTTCACAGGTACAAAATGTCAGCTGATGAATCTCTAGGTTCTTATCAACTTAACTCATTTGCAGCGTTTCTTGAAGAAAATCTGCGAGTGTCATCAGAATCCTCAAGAGTTCAAATTCCTGAGCAAAAGCCTCACCTGAAGAAAATGGAAGATGACAGGAAGCAAAAGGGTGGCAAGAAACTGGAATAGAACACTGCAATCGATATCCCTGAGGATATATACCTGGCCTATTGCACTCCAGATGAGCAAGAACCAATGCCTAAGAGGAAAATCAGGCTCCAAAAGATAGAACGCGGGTGGGCTAAGGAGTGGAAGGAATACCGCTTCGTCACTCCTAAGTACGCGAAGAAATTAGCCCTTAAGCCACCTGGCAAGAGGCCTCATCTCGAGGATCATCAGGTTGCACATCCTTCAAGCCTCAAGACTATTGATGATTATCCTGAGGAAAAAGACAAACACTTGTCAAAGCTTTAGAAGAAAGCAGAAGTTGCGGTGAGGAAATTCAACGAAGAATCTGCTGCTGCCACTGCAGCCACCTCCTCTACTGCTGAAGCTTCAGGCACGGCTATTCCTCAAGTGAAGCCCGTGCCGCAGAAACCAAAAGCTTCAAAGCCTGAGGAGCAATTGCTTCAGAAGGCTGCGCCAGCGCCAAAACCCTCAACAGCCACACACGCATCAAAGCCTGCTCCCAAGCAGTTTGTCAAGCATCAACCAGCACACTCCACTTCCTCAGTGCCTTCTGCCACAAGTTCCGAGACAGAGTCTTCACCTACACCTCTGAAGACTAAAATGACTGCTGGAAGAGGCAACAAACCCAGCCCAAGCAAAGTCATCAAAGTCCCTTCTGCATCATAAGGAAGTGATGAATATGATGATGAAACACTTCAAGCCATCATCAGAAACAAACAGGAACGCATCGCACAAGCTTCATGCAGCGCCATTCCTCTTGCCATGGATCCCAAGGTCCTGTTGGACTTCATCAATGTCTGGTATGATGACCCTAACACACCCATTGATGACTTGAAGGTTAGCCCGGGTATCATCCATATGGTGGACACATTCATCAATGAGGCCAAGTGGAAGGAGACGCAAGCCAAACAAGCAAAGGCTGCAAAGCTGAAGAAGGAGAAATTCCTCAGACAGAATCTCCTCAACCTAACGCCTGATGCTCTTGTGTCGACCCAGGCAGAATGGAAGACTTCGACAGACAAGTATACAAAACTATCTAATCGTCAAAGTCTCAAGACCAATTTCATCAAGTTTGCCACCAATGCAGTTGATGAATACAACAAGAAGGCTGCACCTCCAGCAAAACCTCAGCATCCTGAGTAGTCTGAGCCCAACTATTCTGTTCAGCTCATAGAGGAAGATGAAGAAGAAGCAACCCCAGCTGAGGAAATATCTCAAGAAAGCCGTGCTGATGCACCGATTATTGAGGAAATAGCCAAGGACATTCCAGCTGATGAATCTGTGCCAGCTGATGAATCTGCTCCAGCTGAAGAAAGTACTTCAGTTGATGAAACTGCGAGGACTGATACTGCACCAGATCGTGAAGAGAAAATTTCTTCACCTAAGTCCTCAAAGGTGAAGAAAATGGTTCCGTCTGCATCAGACGTGAAGAAAACCAAGGCTGCCGAGAAAGAAGCAAAGAAGAGAAAAGCTTCTTTAACTCCAGAATCATCAGAGGCCAAACGTCAAAAGACTCTTGATGAAAATGCTCCATTGGATGTTGTGCCTCTGAACATAGCTCCATCATATACTATGTTCCCTTTCGGAATTGACTATGTCGTTCCTGAAGAATATGAGGAGATCCCTGTTGATGAGGAAATGAAGGACGCTGATTCTGACGAAACCATGGACGAGGAAATTCAAATTGATGACATTCCTCTGTCCTTCATTCCTCACAAGACGCCTGACGAACCTGCTCAAGGATCAGCTGCAGCAGCTGAAGAATTTGACTCCTCCTCCAATTACATTCCTCAAGCTGAGGAAAACCAAGAAGAACATCCTTAGCCCGAGGAAAATTCTAATCCTGAGCAAAACCCTCAACCTGAGGTTCAGGCTGAAGAAAATCCTCACCCTGAACAAAACCCTCAACCTGAGGCACAAGCTGATGAAATTCCTCAACCCGAGGAACATGTTGAAGAAAATGCTCCTGCACCTAATACAGAAACTGCCATTGTGGTTGTCAACACTGGGACTGCAATGATCATATCTCCTCAAGAGAAGCAGCAAAATCTCCAGCCAATGCAAAATCAACCTTTTTTAAAGAGGCCAAAGTTTCAAAAGGAGGCGTTCTATGAAGAACGCATGTATTTCATCAGAGACAATCCTTATGACAAGCTTCGCATCAGGCACATGAAGTTTTGGACAAGGACTCAGCTCAACTATTATGCATCTGTGCTCTGTGGAAGAAACAAAATATTTCAGCACAGGCATATTCCTCATGTTGAGTTGGAAGAAATTCCTTGCTTCGCCCTAGTCCTCAACGTTCTTCATGAAGCCGGACGGCTGCCACTTTGCACTGATATCTGTGATTGGAATAGCAACATAATTCTACAATTCTATGCAACTTTGCACATCTCTAGAGATCCAACATATATCAACAGTTGGGTGCTGGACAGGATGACATAACAAACACACCACAAGGCCCCTGCCAATGAGCTACTGCGAGTACTTCCGGTTTCAATTCCTTCAGATCATGCTGTGAAGATGTATGATGAACGGGAGTTGCCCAATAAGCTGATGGAAGTCCTCATGAAGCCTTTGGCCAAGAATAAACCACCGAGAATGACTTTTCTGGTTCAAGACTTGAAGTATGAACCCAGGACTGTCTACAGGATTCTGTGCAGTGTTATTGCTCCAATCAAGGGTCCTGATGATGAAGAACATGTTGTAGGCATCATGAAGAATATCCTCTCCAACATCATCCATAGCATCCCAATAAATCTTCACGACTTCTTCTTGAGGACTCTGACTGACAATGCTATGTCACCCTTCAACCTGAAGATTTACGCTCCATGGATCATGAGATTCATCAGACGCAGGTCAGGCGTCAACTATCATGCTAATTTCAACAATCACATTGGATATATGCCTCCGATCAGAGTCAACAAGAAGACTTTTGAGCCTGTTGAAAGAAAAGGCAAGTCTGTTATCGATGAAGGAATTCGACCCCTTGATGGGCAGTTTCGTGAACCAGATGCATATTCTTCATGGGATGATACTGAAACCCAAGAGCCTCCAAGTCCAGTTGCACCAAGGGTGATGACTAATAGATAACTACTCCTCAGTCTTCATCAGAAGGTCGATCGCATTCACAAATGGGTCAAACGTCAATTCAGCGCCATTGTGAAAACCTTCAATGAGACTCAGAATGCTGTGAAGAAAAATCACCACTATCTTCATGAGGTTTTTGATCGCACCTAGGCCACACGGTTGATCTGAAGACTCCAGAAGAACTTAATGAATTGGAGTTTACTCGGGACTTCGACTGGTCGTGGCCTCCCAAGAGGAAATTCAAGCCAATCCCAGTTCCAGATCTTGAGGACAACTCTTTTTCTTCATTTCGCACTGCAGAGTCTGATGAAGATCAAGCAGATACTGCCACCGACCCAAGGAAGAAGCCCGCCAAGAATCCTCATGCGTCTTCTTCATCAGCCAAGAAGTGAAAGTCTTCAAGGGGCGTTAGTCCTCAGTTTTGTCCCTTTTCATCACTTGATGACAAAAGGGGAGAAATATGAGAGTTAGTCTTCACGCGGGATATATTTTGGTGCTTATGAACTTTATTAAGTTACAAACTCTTGGTTCTTCTGAAGTGCTTTATGTAATGAGTTGTAACTTAAGCCCGATGGTACTCTGACGCTTTTGAACGTTTTTCTTCGCATGCTTATTCCTCAAAATATTAATGCACGCATGCTGAAATTCGTCCGATACCATTTGTCATCATGCACTCTCAAATTCTTCATATTATATGTCATATGTATGCATGATTTACAAGACTCAGGGGGAGATCTCCATGATATAAATCATCAATGTGCATTTGCTGTGAAAAGCAAAATCCTCAAGATATGCACATCTTCAGGGGGAGTCTCTGTGTATCTTGATTTCAAATTCCTCAAAATGAGTATTTACACTTCATATTTTTTATCCTCGTTGAAGACTTAAGCTAATTGTCATCAACCACCAAAAAGGGGGATATTGTAACTGCATCTAGTGCCCCCTAGTGATTTTGGTGGTTTGAAGACTTATAGGTTAAGTATCTAATGTGTTCGTGAGTGTACACATGATCCATAAGTCGCTGAGGAGTTTGAAATATTTGATGAATATCGACCCCTAAAAATGTATATCTTCGGTTGAAGAAATTGGTCTTCTACTGAAGACTTTGATTGCGAAGAAATTGTGATGAAATTGATTTTCCTCATGAAGATATTGAAGATGAGGAATTCAGTGTGTCCTGAAGAAAATCAATCCGAAGACTTTGAAGCGTGAAGATTTATTGTTTATGTTTCATTTTCTTCACTCTTGAGTCATAGGAACACTCTACTGTTAAAGGGGGTCGAGGTAACACTTCGGAATGAATTTCCTCATGATGCTCAACCCAAGCCTAATCCTACCAAAAGCCTCAAGTGAGGAATATGAGAGACATGATGACTCTCACAATTGAGGGTCCCGACCGTTTCCGCAATTCGTGCCACATCACCAATCTTATCCACTCCAACGATCATATTATTTAAGGGCATTAATGTCAAATCATGTTGGGATGCTCCCAGGCTATAAATAGCCGCCCCCACAACCATTAGCTGGTTGGCTACTCCGTTAGAAACTGACACTTGTCATAAGATCAACCCAAATTCCTCAGAGTCTTTGAGAGTAAATCATCAGTGAGGAAATACCCCAAACACCAAACCACAAACCAAAAACCAAGTGATTGAGCATCATTGAAGAATTTGTTCCTGTGTGGAACCGAAGCCTTTTACCTTTGAGGGCTGTGCATCCTCCAGACGGTTAGGCGTCATGGTCTAGAGCAATCCAGCAGTCAATTGTGGATCATCGCGTGACCAAGTTTGTGAGGGTTTGAAAGTCTGCCCTGAAGACTTACCACAAGTGTTGGGCGAGGACTGTGTGTCCTTAGCTCAAGGAGAATACGGTAGGGGCTGTGTGTCTCGGGATTGTGTGTCCTTTGGTTTCAATACCAAGCCGCTCTGAACCAGACATACAACTCTCACAGCAGTTGGAACTGGGTCATCAACCAATGTCTTCACTGTGATACGGGTTCTATTTCTTCAACTCTTCCAATTCCTCAATATTGTATATTAAAGATTTGCTGAAGACTTTCTCTGAAATTCCTCAACCTCAAATTCTTCACACAAGTTAATTCTCACCTGCTTTCTCTGTGCCTGCGTACTGTGCAAACTGTTTTTCATTCCTCATCTTGAAAACAGCTGTAGCGATACTTTGCACCCCTCATCCTTTGCTGTTTTTGCTGCAAGTTAGTCATCAGTGAGGAATTTCCTCAAAAGGAATTTCCTCAGTGATGAAATTTTAAAATCTCCTATTCACCCCCTCTAGTCGATATAACGCACTTTCAGCTTGGGCAATCACCTTCGCGCGCGAGTGGTCGTTCTATAGGTGGCCTTCGCGGCTCAAATGGTCATCGGAGGAGGAATCCCGACCCCCTCTAACGTCCCTGGTGACGGCGGCGGCTCAACGACGGTGAGCTGACCTAGTTTGACCACGGGGTTTGACCCCCTAGGTCACTAGCACGTGGGACAAGCCTCTGGCTAATTAGGATTTAAACTAAACAAAATAATTTATTTAATATAACTCTAAACACCCACTAACCAGTAGGCCTAGCCCTAAAAATAGGTTTCGAGTTTAAATATAATTTGTTTAGTGTTTGTGTCACTCACCAGTGGATCCCACTAGTCAGGTTTGACCTCGAGCGGTCAGTTTGACCTCTTGATGCAGTGCTAATGCAATAAAGATAATTCTAGTATTAAATAAATTCCAGAAATACTTAAAATCTTCTAAAATTTATAGAAAATAATATGGAACTCAGAATGAAATAATTTATATATGAAAATTTATCAGAAAAATTCAAGGAATCCATTGGTGCTATTTTCATTCATGATAGAACAAGCTATACCTGAGCATCAGGTTAAATCAATTGAAGGTAATTTGAAAATACCTAATTTGAAGTGGCATTTGAATCTTTGATTCAAACCAGCTTCAACCAATTCATTAATAGATGCATTAGCTCATCCAACATATTCCTTTCATGCCATGATCATGCATCATATTGTTGCACTTGTTGTGTATTGATCCTTATCCGTTTGTATCCGGTAGGCTCCGCTCCACACGATACTCAGGAGTATCCAACTCAAGGAGTGTATCCCTCCGTTGATCCACAAGGCAAGCACCTCTTTTGAGCATTCCGATAAAATCATGTGTTCTCTCTCCTGCTCTCATTTATTGCATTAGGACACATCGTGATAAATGCTTTTGCTTCGGTAGTTGAACTCATTCCTCTGCATGACCTCTCATTGTCACAGTAAATAGCTAAACTTTGCAACATAGCATACGTGGTAGATGCTTGAGCCATGATGTACTTTACCCTGATATGCTTGATATGCTTAGAGTTGTGTCAGGCTTGTTTCATCTGGGTGATGAACTGGATTGAATAAATGTGTTCTGGTGACAAAGGTTAAGTGTTGAACCTGATTTGGTAATGGTACCGATGAGAGATTATGTAGGAGTACATGGCGGGTTGTCTCATTGGAACCGTTCTTAGGAACCAAGTTCCGTGTATGTTATAAAAGACTAGCTACTACCACACGTTGGGATACTTAAATTGACCCTCTCGGCTTATTAACCGTCTAATACTCTGTCTAGGAGTTGCAAGTAGTTTCTGGTGTTCATAGTTATGCTGGAGGCCGTGCATAGTGCTGACCTTAGAGATGGGATGTGACAAGGTAGGCAGTCGCACGGTGTACCAAGTGGCACCCGGATGGTGCGCTTGGGAACCCTGCGCACATTGTTTGATGATGTAGCGGAAACTTCGGCCGGACTTCCGTGCGGGTTCAGTCTCAAGTAGGCGTGAAACCTAGGCTAGGTGTTAGCTTGGTTAACGGTCGTGGTCGACTCCCTCGCTCAACTTCCGCTTGAAGGTTTATGAGGTGCATTAAATGCACATGGAGATAAGTGGCGAGTACTTGTGCGAAGAAGTACACCCTGCAGGGTTACGATCTATTCGAATAGCCGCATCCGCGGATATGGAATACTTGGAAACATATGTTGTTCACAGATAAATTTAATGGCTACTCATAAAAGTATCAAGATAAGTGTGAGTATCATGAATGGCATTCTCGTAGGGAGATTAGAAAGGATCCACAATAGTGTATTGTTGTGGATATAGTGGACTCATGTACGACTTCTCAAAACTTGTTCAAAATTACTTGTAGTCCTAGTATAGATTAGCCAAGAGTCAAAGTTGGCTTGCTGCATGAAACCCCCACAACCCCCTTGTTGATACATGTGCATGAGTAGATAGATATGATTTAAAGTCTTGTTGAGTACTTCCGTACTCATGTTTAATTAATAACTGTTACAGAAGATACCCATGAATCATATGGTGGGTTCTACCTAGATGTCGATGATGACGAGTAGATGGTGTCCCAGCTATGACCTGGCCCCTTCGGAAGGGATCTGTAGATAGTCAGGCTTTATGCCTTTTCCTTTCATCTGTCTGTACTCAGACAACTTTAATGCTTCTGCATGGCTTGCATGACTTTGTGTGTATGATGTGTGTCGGGTCATGTGACCCCTACCTGTATGAACTTATTATGCAAGGCTCTTCTGAGCCTTCTAAATAAATGTTGTGATGTTGTATGGTTATGCTGTGATGCCATTGTTGTATCTATGCATATTGAGTATGTGATGCGTACGTGTGATATGGTGTGATATGTATGGGGTTCGACACCTAGTTGTGCGCCTTTAGTAGTAATCTTTATGGAGAAATGCTCCTTTGTGATTCCACTGAGCCCTGGTAGCTTGCTACTGCTCCGGAAACATTGGTTCACCGGCATGTATCCTTCTTTGTTGTTGTGTATGTCCCTTCGGGGAAATGTCTCGCGGTGTAATGGAGTCCTTGTAGCTTGCTATGACTCGTCTACACACCCGTATGACCGGCACCTGCTTTGCTGGGTTATCTATGTTGGAAATATGCCCTAGAGGCAATAATAGAAGTGTTATTATTATATTTCCTTGTTCATGATAATTGTATACTATTCATGCTATAATTGTATTAACCGGAAACCGTAATACATATGTGAATACATAGACCACAACATGTCCCTAGTGAGCCTCTAGTTGTCTAGCTCATTGATCAATAAATGGTCATGGTTTCCTGATCATGGACATTGGATGTCATTGATAACGGGATCACATCATTAGGAGAATGATGTGATGGATAAGACCCAATCCTAAGCTTAGCAAAAGATCGTGTAGTTCGTCTGCTGGAGCTTTTATGATGTCAAGTAGCATTTCCTTAGACTATGAGATTGTGCAATTCTCGGATGCCATAGGAGTGCTTTGGGTGTATCAAACTTCACAACGTAACTGGGTGATTATAAAGGTGCACTACAGGTATCTCCGAAAGTGTTTGTTGGGTTGGTATGAATCGAGACTCGGATTTGTCGCTCCGTATGACGGAGAGGTTCTCTGGGCCCACTCGGTAATGCATCATCCTAATGAGCTTAATGTCACTAAGGGGTTAGCCATGGGATGATGTGTTACGGAACAAGTAAAGAGACTTGCCAGTAACGAGACTGAACAAGGTATAGGGATACCGACGATCGAATCTCGGGCAAGTGTCATACCGGTAGACAAAGGGAATTGCATACAGGATTGAGTGAATCCTTGACATCGTGGTTCATGCGATGAGATCACCGTGGAACATGTGGGAGCCAACATGGATATCCAGATCCAGCTGTTGGTTATTGACCGGAGAGATGTCTCGATCATGTCTACATGTTTCCGGAACCCGTAGGGTCTACACACTTAAGGTTCGGTGACACTAGAATTGTTATTGGAATATTATATGTGGTTACCAGAGGTTGTTCGGAGTCCCGGATGAGATCCCGGACGTCACGACGAGTTCCGGAATGGTCCGGACGTAAAGATCTATATATAGGAAGTCCAGTTTCGGTCGGTGGTAAGGTTTTGGGGTTTATCGGTATTATACCGGGACCAATGAAAGGGTACCGCGGGTCCACCGAGAAGGTCCACCTGTCCCGGAGGGCTACATGGGCCGAGAGAAGAAGGTAACCAGCCCCTAGTGGGCTGGTGCGAGCAAGGGAGGTGGCCCAAGGCGCAAGGAGGCCAAACCCTAGGGCATTGTGGCTGCCTTGGGTGGCAAACCACCTCCTAGGGCGCCGCCCCTCCTCCTCCTAGGGCTGCCGCACCTCCTAGGGTTTCCCTAGGGGTGGTGCACCCCGTCTCCCTCCCTCCTATATATTGTGAAAGACTTGGGAGGGCTGCACACACCTGATTTGATCTCCCTCGGCGCAGTCCTACCTCTCCACCTATCCTCCTCCGCGGTGCTTGGCGAAGCCCTGCCGGAGAGCCACAAACTCCATCGCCGCCACGCCGTTGTGTTGTCGGAGTTCACCCTCAATTTCTCCTCCCTCCTTGCTGGATGAACAAGGAGGATACGTCCCCGGGCTGTAGGTGTGTTGAACACGGAGACACTGAACGTTTGGTGTTTGGATCGGATCGCCGCGAGTACGACTCCGTTAACCGTGTTCATAGTAACGCTTCCGCTTTGCGATCTTCAATGGTATGAAGATGCTCTACCTCACTCGTTGCTGGTTTCTCCTAGATGATCTTGGTGTGACGTATAATTTTTTTTGAATTATTACTACGATCACCAACAGTGGGATCAGAGCCTGGTTCTATGCCCATATTCTATGCACGAGTAGAACAGAAAAGTTGTGGGCGATGATTTTCCTAATTGCTTGCTGTTACTAGTCCAATATTTTTTCGGCGGTATTGTGGGATGAAGCGGCCCGGACGGAAGTTACACGTACTCTTACGTGAGATTGGTTCCACTGCCTGACATGCACTAGTTGCATAAGGTGGCTAGCGGTGTCTGTCTCTCCCACTTTAGTAGATTTGGATTCGATGAAAAGGGTCCTTATGAAGAGTAAATATCATTGACATATCAGCGTTGTGGCTATCACGTAGGTAAGAAGTGTTCTTGCTAGAAACCCAAATCAGCCACGTAAAACTTTCAACAACAATTAGAGGATGTCTAACTTGTTTTTGCAGGGTATGCGATGTGATGTGATATAGCCAAAAGGATGTGATGTTATATATGTGATGTATGAGATTGATCATATTCTTGTAATAGGATTCACGACTTGCATGTCGATGAGTATGACAACTGGGAGGAGCCATAGGAGTTGTCTTAATTTATTATATGAGATGCAACGCCATGTGATTACTTTACTTTATTGCTAACCGTTAGCCATAGTAGTAGAAGTAATAGTTGGCGAGACAACTTCACGAAGACACAATGATGGAGATCATGATGATGGAGATCATGGTGTCATGCCGGTGACAATGATGATCATGTCGTGCCCCAAAGATGGAGATCAAAGGAGCAAGATGATACTGGCCATATCATGTCACTATATGATTTGCGGGTGATGTTTATCATGTCTTAATATCTTATTTTCTTAGAATGACGGTAGTAAATAAGATGATCCCTCACTCAAAATTTCAAAAGATGTGTTCCCCCTAAGTGTGCACCATTGCGAAGTACGGAGTATCATTGTTTCGAAGCACCACATGATGATCGGGTGTCATAGATTCTAACATTTGCATACAACGGGTGTACGCCAGATTTACACACGCAAAACACTTAGGTTGACTTGACGAGCCTAACATGTACAGACATGGCCTCGGAACACAAGAGACCGAAAGGTCGAACATGAGTCGTATAGTAGATACGATCAACATGGAGATGTTAACCATTGATGACTAGTCCGTCTCACGTGATGATCGGACACGGCCTAGTCGATATGGATCATGTATCACTTAGATGACTAGAGGGATGTCTATCTGAGTGGGAGTTCATTAACTAATTTGATTAGATGAACTTAATTATCATGAACATAGTCAAAAGGTCTTTGTAAATTATGTTGTAGCTTGCTCTATAGCTCCACTGTTTTTGATATGTTCCTAGAGAAAACTTAGTTGAAAGATAATAGTAGCAACTATGCGGACTATGTCCGTTAACTGAGGATTGTCCTCATTGCTGCGCAGAAGGCTTACGTCCTTAATGCACCGCTCGGTGTGTTGAACCCCAAGCATCGTCTGTGGATGTTGCGAACATCTGACATACACGTTTTTGATAACTACATGATAGTTCGGTGCATAATGCTTAAATGACTTAGAATTGAGGCACTAAATACGTTTCGAACGTCATGGAACATATGAGATGTTCCAAGAGATGAAATTGGTATTTCATGCTCATGCCCACGTCTAGAGGTATGAGACCTCCGACAAGATTCTTTGTCTACAAAGCAAGGGAGAAAAGCTTAATTGTTAAGCATGTGCTCATATTGTCTGAGTGCTACAATCGCTTGAATCAAGTGGGAGTTGATCTTCGAGATGAGATAGTGATGGTTCTCCAAAGTCATTGCCACCAAGCTACTAGAGCTTCGTGATGAACTATAATATATCAGGGATGGACGTAATGATCCTTGCGCTATTCGCGAAGTTTGACACCGCGGAAGTAGAAATCAAAAGGGAGCATCAATAGTTGATGGTTAGTAAAACCACTAGTTTAAAGAAGGGCTGGGGCAAGAAGGATATTTCATGAAACAACAAACCAGTTGCTGCTCTAGTGAAGAGACCCAAGGTTGAACCCAAACCCGAGTGAAAGGACGTGGATGTCGCCTAGAGGGGGGGGGGGTGAATAGGCGCTTTAAAATAATTAAGGTTTAGGCTTGAACAAATGCGGAATAAAACTAACGTTTAATATGTCAAGCACAAAACCTACAAACAACTAGGCTCACCTATATGCACCAACAACTTATGCTAAGCAAGATAAACAACTAAGTGATAGCAAGATATATTACAATAAACAATATGTCTATCACAAAGTAAAGTGCATAACTAAAGGGTTCGGGTAAGAGATAACCGAGGCATAGGGAGACGATGATGTATCCCGAAGTTCACACCCTTGCGGATGCTAATCTCCGTTGGAGCGGTGTGGAGGCACAATGCTCCCCAAGATGCCACTAAGGCCACCGTAATCTCCTCACGCCCTCGCACAATGCAAGATGCCGTGATTCCACTAAGGGACCCTTGAGGGCGGTCACCGAACCCGTACAAATGGAAAACCTTGGGGGCGGTCACCGAACCCGTACACGTGGCAACCCTTGGGGCGGTTACCGGTACCCGTACAAATTGCTCGGGGCAATCTCCACAACCTAATTGGAGACCCCAACACTTGCCCGGAGCTTCACACCACAATGATTGAGCTCCGAGACACCACCAAGCTTCTAGGATGCCAAAGCATCCACGAAGAACAATATCTAGGGTACTAAGTACCAAAGGTGGTAAGCTTCTCAACTTCTCACTTCCACGTAATACCGTGGAGAACTCAAACCGGTGCAACTAATGCAATGGCAAGAACACACGAAGTGGTCAAGTCCCTCACACTCAAATCCCTCCACAACAACGAAAGCTATGGAGAAATATGAGAGGAAGAACAAGGAGCTCACAAAGAACTCCAAGATCTAGATCCAAGGGGTTCCCCTCACATAGAGGAGAAAGTCATTGGTGGAGATGTGGATCTAGATCTCCTCTCTCTTTTCCCTCAAGAACAAGCAAGAATCATTGGAGGGATTGAGAGTTAGCAAGCTCTAAGAATGTCAACAATGGAGGTAGAACAAGAGCTCAACCGATGGATAAGACCAAGGGGGAAGTAGACCCCCTTTATATAGTGGGGGAAGGAATCAGACCGTTACCCCCACTTACAGCCCGAGCCCAGCGGTACTACCGCTGACCCTCCGGTGGTACTACCGCGGGCTGCAGCGGTACTACCACTTACCCTCCAGCGGTACTACCGCTGGCTGCAGCGGTACTACCGCTGAGCCCATGGTAGCGCAAAGATACTACCGGGCCAACCAGCGCCAAGAAAGTCTTCGCAAAAATGTCCGACGCAGTACAACCACAAAGATGACGGTACTAAAAACTTGGAGCGGTACTACCGCTGGCCAGGGGCGGTACTACCGCTGGGACAGCGGTACTACCGCCAGCTCTAGCGGTACTACCGCTAGGGCGAGCGGTACTATCGCCAACTCTTGCGGTACTACCGCTAGCCACTGAAACAGCCAAAACTTTCGCATACGAGCTCCGAGTCGAGCAAACCCAAGCTTGTTGGATTCAGGACGACAAGAGCAATATTAAGACCATGCAGATATGAAAATGCCAATGGTATAGAGATGTGAGTCCTCTATGAATGAAGAACCGACAAAAACTCCAACATCGAAAACATCATAGTAGATGCATATGGACTCCATTTTCGATGAACTCGAGCTTGTCATGAAGATGACCATAAGCTCTAAAACTCACAAAGAGAAACACCAAAAAAGAACCAAGAAGTATGATGCAAGGATGCAAATGGTTTGAGCTCTCAACGAACGATGCGATCAAGCTACTCACTTGAGAGCCCCCCTTGATAGTACATCAATCTATCCTAAACAGAAAACCTATCAAGGGCAAAACTATACCTTGCACCTCGTCCTCTTGAGCTAGATGATGATGATCTTGGCTTCCTCAAGATGGACCACCTTTTTTGATTGCGTTGGCTTGATGAAGATTAGTTGATTGCTCCCCCATTCTCACTATGGGTGATCCACTCTTCAGCATACCTTCACAAGTCCATTGCCACCACAATGGACGACAAGCTTCAAGCATGATATCTTCGTGCTGATCCACTTGAACTTGCACACCGCAATCTTGATGACGATCAAAACTTGACGTCATACTTCATGGGTTGTATGAGATCTTCCCTTTGACGCAAGCCCATGGAAACACACCTAACCCCCACATAGAACTCTCATGAAGACCATGGGTTAGTATACAAACACGTAATGGACAATGCTTACCATACCATGGGATCACTTGATCCCTCTCGGTACATCTTGTACGCTTTGTGTGTTGATCATCTTGATTTACTCTTTGTCTGAGATCTTGATCAACCTTGTGTCTCTATGACCATTCTTTGGATAATTCCTTGAATACCATCTTGGTCATCATATAAACTCCTTGAATCCAATAGATGGACTTCAAGAAGTGCCTATGGACAAATCCTATAAATATAACTTAAGGCAACCATTAGTCCATAGGAATTGTCATTAATTACCAAAACCACATATGGAGGTATATGCTCTAACACCGAGACTAAGTGCTTCTGTAATAAGGGGAACAGTCACTAAAGAGGAACTATCCTAGATACTTGGTAGATGAGAAGGCTGGCAAAGTCGACAAAGGTATATTGGATATACATGATATTGATGTATACTTTACTAAGTACTCCTAGTAGCACGAGAGAATTATATACCGGTTGAGTTGCTAAGTGTTAGTAACTCGAAATAAAAGCTACGGAATAAACGGAGACTAGCTAAAGGCAAGATGACGATGTGTGTTGCAAGTGTTTCCAAGGTTGATGTGGTCAAACATCGCACGCTCCCTCTACCATCGAGATTAGTGTTAGACCTAAATAAATGTTATTTGGTGTTTGCATTGAGCATGGACATGATTGGATTATGTTTATCACAATACAATTACTCATTTAAAGAGAATGATGGTTACTTTGTTTATTTGAATAACACCTTCAATGGTCTTGCAACTAAAATGAATAGTTTATTGAATCTCAATCGTAGTGATACACATGTTCATAATATTGATGCCAAAAGATATAAAGTAGTAATGATAGTACCACCTACTTGTGGCACTGCCATTTGAGTCATATTGGTATAAAACGCATGAAGAAGCTCCATGCCGATGGATCTTTGGACTCACTCGTTTTTGAAAAGTTTCAGACATGCGAACCATGTCTATTGGTATAAACACTTGATTTTGAATCACTTGAGACATGCAAATTATACCATATGGGCAAGATGACCGAAGGCCTCGTTTTTGAATGAGATGGAACAAGAAAGTAACTTGTTGGAAGTAATACATTTTGATGTGTGCAGTCCAATGAGTCCCGAGGAACGCACTGGATATCATTATGTTCTTACTTCATAGATGATTTGAGTAGATACTAGTATATTTACTTGATGAAACACAAGTCTGAATTATTGAAAGGCTCAAGTAATTTCAGAGTGAAGTTGAAGATCGTCGTGACAAGAGGATAAAATGTCTACGATATGATCATAGAGATGAATATCTGAGTTGCGAGTTTGGTACACAATTAAGACATTGTGGAAATTGTTTCACAACTAATGCCACCTGGAACACCATAGTGTGATGGTGTGCCCGAACGTCATAGATGCGCCCTATTGGATGTGGTGCATACTGTGATGTCTCTTATCAAATTACCACTATAGTTTTTGGGTTAGGCATTAGAGACAACCACATTCACTTTAATTAAGGTACCACGTAATTCCGTTGAGATGACACCACATGAACCGTGGTTTGGAGAAACCTAAGCTGTCGTTTCTTAAAAGTTTGGGGCTGTGATGCTTATGTGAATTAGTTTCAGCCCGATAAGCTCGAACCCAAAGCGGGTAAATGCATCTTCATATGTGGGTACCCCGACTTACGAGTCGAGATCGCCGAATGAACGTGCTCAGTGATCCCAGAGATCAATGCTCACCGAACACACAGAAACTGAATAACAAGAGTCTTACGTCCATACATACCGTTTGATACAATAAATGACCATTGCTGTTAAGTCTTACATATATAGGGCCTTGAAGGTCAACACACCAAACTTTGACCAATAGCGAAAATATTGGTCGAAAGCGTGAATCCATGCCATCAACCTTAACCTACATGCATTCTGACTAGGAAGCGTCCTAGCTCGCAGGAATGTCACCAAGTTACTCTTCACCACATCTTGTTCTCTCATACCTGGTCAATGAAATAGCCAGTGGCTAGCCAATGAGTACTTTGAATGTACTCGCAAATAGCCCATGATATGGAAAATGCAGTTGGTACAGTAACAAGTAATATGTAGTATTGGTGGATACCAGCTAAACTGTAAATAAACATGATCATGGATGTGCAACATAAGCTAGATGGTATTTAGAAGAACAGGTTACGTATATCAATATATCTGTTAAGGGTTGAACACTCTGGGTTCACCCGATATGCGAAGTCACCAAACTTGGTCATATCAACTCTTTCTCAGATAACCCCATTAAACACACACACACACACACACTTGGTTTGTGTGGAAACGGTTGGACGTAGTTTAAGCAGGATTACCCAACAGTCTTGGACGCGGACACGAATATTCGAATAGTTTTACACTCTACAAAGGTTGTACGTTGTACCCACGAGATCCGAGAAAATTTTGTGTCATCCACGACTTGCGGTATATAACATACTCGAGGTAAGTACCCGATCAATGCCTTTCCCACATGATGTACGTATTACGAGAACATACTCTAGACAGTATCATCCATGCGGGGGACCAACGGTGTGCCCGGAACACGTAAAAATGGCATAGTCGTCCTACCTGGCACGACCCCGTCACGAGAGTGACCACACATCACGCCCTCCACTAGTAATGTGGCTCTTTGCTAGGACCGACCAAAGTAATCAACAAAGCCCAGTCCCATAAAGGGGTAACGTGGTCGCATGTGTAAGGTTGGGATGGTCGACACATCATAAATATATTCCCATTTACAAAACCACTCACACCAAAATACCCGGTGCTCCACTTCACCAAAAGTGGCCACGTATCTCATGATCACCCTCGGGCATTAGTGTCACCCGACGAGGTTTTCATAAAGCTTTGATTTATACCATCATCATGATCAAGCTACCATTATACTCAGCTCTACTTGTCAACATGGCATTAGCGTGACCCTCATAGGTGGTAGGATCAAGCTTAAAATGCAAGTGCTCCGGAGGAGCCATCGGTAACACCACTTCAATGATTTATCGATACTTATGATAATATGCAACGGGAATATTTGTTCTATTTGAGATGCAATATAACATATGCTCAGACATGGTCAAAGGACTACTTGCCTTGCTCACATAAGTCCTCGTGGTCTTCGAGTTCTTCCGCTCCAACTCCGAGTACTCCGTCTACTCCGTCAACTAACGTCGGAAACAACCAGTAAGCCATACAGCAAGCAGAAGCAAATGTGCTATAAAAATGGAAGTTTTATTTTTCTTGGACCTCTCTGGTCATAATAAAAATACCCGAAGCTTGCTATAGGGGGTTTGGATCATTAGAGAATTTTGAATGGACGAAGGGAGGAATAGGTGATCTTAAAGGAAGTCTACATAAAATATCATGATAAAATTAAGTGGAGGCACTCATTTAATAGAGAATAATTTTAGAAATATTTATGAATTGGTTTCACTGGATTTGGAGTTGAGGTGAATATTCTATAGATTTTCTAATATTGGATAAATACAAAAAGGGAGATATGTATTTATTGCAATAGAAATAAGCCATACAAAAATGTTGACCAAGGCTTCAAAAATATGGCATGATATAATAAATCTCTGGAAATTAGAACCACTCCATTTGGAGTTGATTTGAACCCTATAGGATTTTTGAAAGGTGGAGCTAAGTATATTCAAATTTGTATTTGAATAATAACATAACAGAAAAGTTTCTTTGAAAAACATGCAAAGCACATCTTTGGATAGGTCTTGATTTTAGGGACCTTAGAAATTTGAATCATCAGTTTTGGAGTTAGGATGAAATATTTAGGGATTTGTGAAGTTCCTCATAAAATAAAAAGAAAAGCTTGCACCAGAGGGTTGCAGCCGCCCTGGGCGCTGGATAGATCTTGGGCCGGCCCAGCTGCTCAGCCTCGCGGGCAGGTGATACGTCTCCAACGTAACTATAATTTTTGATGGTTTCATGCTATTATCTTGTCAAACTTTGGATGTTTTGTATGCCTTTTATATATTTTTTGGGACTAACTTATTAACTTAGTGCCAAGTGCCAGTTCCTGTTTTTTCCGGGTTTTTGACCCTTCTCAAAGGAGGATTTTAAACGGAGTCCAAACGGAACGAAACTTCCCAAAAGATTTTTTCTGAAACAGAAGAAGATCGGGGAGCGTGAGATCTAGGGCAGGAGACCACCAGGGACCCCAGAAGCCCCCTAGCCAAGGCCAGGGGGCCCCGCGCCTCCCAGGCTTGTGGGCTCCCTAGGCTACCTCTACCCTAGGTCTTTCGCTTATATATTCCCAAAAAATCCAGAAAAAATCAGGAGATCATCGAAAGTACTTTTCCGCCGCCGCAAGCTTCTGTCTCCGCAAGATCCCATTTGGGGCACGTTCTGGTGCCCTGCCGGAGAGGGGATTCGGATACGGAGGGCTTCTTCATCAACACCATGACCTCTCCGATGATGCATGAGTAGTTCACCGTAGACCTACGGGTCCATAGCTAGTAGCTAGATGGCTTCTTCTCTCTCTTGGATCTTCAATACAAAGTTCTCCATGATCTTCATGGAGATCTATTCGATGTAATATTCTTTTGCGGTGTGTTTGTCGAGATACGATGAATTGTGGATGTATGATCAGATTATCTATGAATCTTATTTGAGTTTCTTCTGATCTCTTTTATGCATGATTTCATATCCTTATAATTCTCTTCGAGTTGTGGGTTTTGTTTGTCCATCTTGATCTATGATTCTTGCAATGGGAGAAGTCCTTCGTTTTGGGTTCATACCGTGCGGTGACCTCACCCAGTGACAGAAGGGGTAGCGAGGCACGCATCGTGTTGTTGCCATCAAGGATAAAAAGATGGGGTTTTCATTATTGGTTTGAGATTATCCCTCTACATCATGTCATCTTGCTTAAGGCGTTACTCCGTTCGTCATTAACTCAATACACTAGATGCATGCTGGATAGCGGTTGATGTGTGGAGTAATATTAGTAGATGCACAAAGTATCGGTCTACTTGTCTCGGACGTGATGCCTATATGTATGATCATTGCCTTAGATATCGTCATGACTTTGCGCGGTTCTATCAACTGCTCGATAGTAATTTGTTCACTTAAATATTTGCTATTTTGAGAGAAGCCTCTAGTGAACACTATGGCCCCCCGAGTCTACTCCACACCATATTTTCAGCCTTACTCTTTTTACTTCGTTTCACTTTCTGCCTTCAGATCTCACTTTGCAATCCATCTTGAAGGGATTGACAACCCCTTTATAGTGTTGGGTGCAAGCTCGTTTGTGTTTGCGTAGGTACTCTAGACTTGACGAGATTCTCCTACTGGATTGATACCTTGGTTCTCAAACTGAGGGAAATAATTACTGCTCCTGTGCTGCATCACCCTTTCCTCTTCAAGGGAAAAACCGACGCAAGCAAGTCTCCGTCAACGTGTCAATTTGTGGCGCCGTTGTTTGAGAAGTAGCAAGAAGAATTTCTCGCGCCGTTGCCGGGGAGGATCAAGTCAAGAACTCATCCAAGTAAGTGTCACAAATTCATCTCTTGCATTTACTTTTTTTGCCTCTCGTTTTCCTCTCCCCCACTTCTGAAAAACAAAAATTTACAAAAAGATTTGCCCTTTTCTTTGTTTGCCTTTTTCATTTGCCTTTTTGTTCGCCCTTTTCTGCCGCTTGCTCCTTGTTAGCTTGTGTTCTTGCTTGCTTGCTGAAGTCACCATGACTGAAAACACCAAACTTTGTGACTTCTCGAATACTAATAATAATATTTTTATTAGTACTCCGATTGCTCCCGCCACTAGTGCGGAGTTATACGAAATCAACGCCGCTTTGCTGAATCTTGTTATGAAAGAGCAATTTTCCGGCCTTCCTAGTGAAGATGTCGCATCCCATCTTAATACCTTCATAGAGCTTTGCTATATGCAAAACAAGAAAGATGTGGATAATGATGTGATTAAATTGAAGCTTTTTCCTTTCTCGTTGCGAGATCGAGCAAAAACATGGTTTTCGTCTTTGCCCAAAAATAGTATCGATTCTTGGGATAAGTGCAAAGATGCTTACATATCCAGGTATTTTCCATCGGCTAAGATTATCTCTCTCCATAATGATATCATGAATTTTAAGCAACTTGATCATGAACATGTTGCACAATCTTGGGAGAGAATGAAATTGATGATTATAAATTGTCCCTCTCATGGCTTGAGTCTTTGGATGATTATACAAATCTTCTACGTTGGCTAAAATTTCGCTTCTAGAAATATCTTGGACTCCGCCTCAGGAGGAATGTTCATGGAAATCACGTTAGGAGAATCCACAAAACTCCTAGACAACATCATGACGAACTACTCTCAGTGGCACAGTGAAAGGTCACCTACTAGTAAGAAGGTACACGCTATAGAAGAAATTAACTCGTTGAGTGCTAAGATGGATGAGTTAATGAATTTGGTTGCTAGTAGAAGTGCTCCTTTAGATCTTAATGATATGCCCTTGTCTTCCTTAATTGAGAGTATCAACGCTAGCTTGGATGTTAATTTTGTTGGTAGGAATAATTTTGGCAATAACAATGCTTTTAGAGGAAACTATGTTCCTAGGCTTTTTCCTAGTAACCCCTCTAATAACTTTGGCAACTCCTACAACAATACTCATGGAAATTACAATAGATTACTGTAACGACTAAGATGCGGTCCTTTTCGATTTAGGGGACGAGGCCCCAAAATGGAAAGAAGCGCATCTAAGCGTTTCGCAAGCACGGTAACATAGCACATACATAATAATAGAATGACAATTAGGGATTCAACTGCCATCTCATAAATAATATCAGAGTTTACATCACACATTTATTCAAACAAGGTAGTTCCGCTGCAGACTACATAACATTAGAAAAGGCTATGCTACCCTGCATGCTCGCCCACAATCACGACCACGCCTCAGTCTTCTGGATAGTTCGCGTACAGGCAGTCGTTCTCCTCATCGTACTGCCACGCCAGCTGCGTGCCGTCGGGATCACCTGTGTCGGGCGTGCCTGTACATGTTGGGGTGTTGAAGTAATCTATGAGCCACGGGGACTCGACAATCTATGACATCTGTGCCAGAACTAGTCAAGTTATTAGGTAAGGAAGGTTCAGTGTTTAGGTTGCAACTTCCTGAGCTTTATGGTCGCTAGCTTACGTAGAACAAGTATTTGAAGGTGGTCTAAACTAGCGGACGAAGACTAGCTGATCAGTAAGTGATCCTAAACACCTACTTACGTCAAACATAACCCCACCGTGTTCCCGATCGAAGAGAGGTCTTCGAAGGGGACAATCATGGTTACGCACATAGTTGGCAATTTTATTAGATTAGGTTCAAGTTATCTATAACCGGATGTTAACAAATATTCAAAGTTGCCACATAACCGCGGGCACGGCTTTCCGAAAGATTAAACCCTGTAGGGTTGCTCCAACTAGTCCATCACAAACAGTCACGGCCGCAAAGTAATCCTCTATCACGAATCTCGTGATCTCGTCGGATTCCTTAGAGGAAAACCTCAACTCTGGGGAGAACCAAAGCTTCACCAGGATTCCTATACGCAAGATATATCACTAAGGTAAGACAAGACTAGCAGGACCTCCCATCGTGTCGACGACCCCGATAAGAGCCGTGTATCTCAGTGTCAGGACACGACGTATGAGCGATGGTTACCACGCCAAAACACCGAGTTGCCCCGGGGAGCGTAATAAGCTGCTCTGGGTTGGACCAACACTCATGAGGAGCATTGGCCCGGGTTGTTGATTAATTCCTCGGGGTAGCTATTCCCTATGCAGATTATTATTGGGTGATTAGCAAATTAATACCAATGTTGGGTCTTGCCAGACAAGTCTTAACACTACACGATTTATCAAGGGGGTCCCCATAACAACCCTGAACGTGTTAGGAGTGATCAGTTATGGAATCAAACACCGGTAGCCGGAAACTATGGCGGCAATAACGGAATGAAACACCTGGCAAAAGGCTAGGCCTTCCGCTATTTACCAAGTATATAGGTGCATTAATTAAAATAACAGATTTAACATAATAATATCAAACTCATGTTATCACATGGGACAATTGCACCTGCAACTAGCAACGCTAACATTAGTAGCTGAGCAAGCCTACTTAGCCATTCAATATTTGCTAGGAGGGGAAGGGGTTTAGGTTTCATGGCAATTTCAGGAGGCAATTATTTCAGTGGTAGGCAGCGAGCATATGGCGAAGGAAACGTGAATCTTGCATAACAAGTCTAGAGATGGAATCAAGGTCATATCATGTTGCCTGTGATGTCCTCAGCTTGGAATTGCTCTTGTTCGTCCTGCACGTACTCTCCCGGATCCACATACTCGTTCTCTGATCCTGGTGCTACCCAACATAAAAATAGCATCCAATGAACAACAGCACAACAAGATGCAACAAGCACATGATGCGTGAGACGAAAATGAACATGCATCTCTACTCTAGTCACTAGCACAAACATGAGAAGAAAATACAAGCTACTGGATATAACTGCACTCTAAGCTATCTTGACATGCATGAGGATGACATGAACAGATGCGTCATGTGAAAACGATGCAAAAACATATAAAGAACGTTACGAACGGAGCTACAGATCAACGGGAAACAACAAAACAAGAAATGGAGTCCTACGTATCAAATCCATCACAACACACTCCAATGAAATACTTCTGGTATTCCCAGGTTTCCAAATCACAAAAAAAACAAGTATGGATGGGGTGGTGCAAGGAATATCACCACACCATCAACCATGCACTCACAAGCATCAAAACATCAAAACTACACAATCTGCCATAAACAACATCATAGCAGTTTGAGAGCTACATGCAAAGCACCTACAACCACCCAAATATGCCAAATAAGATATGTGGCAGAAGCTATTCAAAAGCTCTACATGCACCAACAAAAATATAACACAAAGGAGTTTCACACAGAAAGTTCTACAGCTGCTAACTTGGACAAAAATAACAGTTTTCAGGGACTTAGTGAAAATTCCAGATTCTCACTAGCTGTTTATGCTCTGAAGCATTTTAACAGCACCCAAAACAATATCTATAGGAATCCAAATGGAATGAAAATTGACAGAGAGCTAGACAAACAAAAAAGATACAAATTTCCAATTTATAGCAAAGGCTTATTCCCAACACATGGACTTCTACAAGGACAACAACGGGAGAAGAAAATATAAGCAGATTCTCAAACTTAGTGAAAATCTCAGATTTTCACTAAACTGGAATTTCAGCCACATGCCTACTTTGACTAGGCACAACTTGCACATATGAACTACTAAGCATGAAACAAAACCAACATGCTATAGAGGGGGTCACCCTCTAATGCCACAACAAGGAATCAACCTCTTGGGCTCACCACATCTCATGGAACGAAGCACTAAACATTGAACAAAACAGAAATATGACATTCCCGGAAAGTGTTCCAAAGTGGAAAACTGATTCCACCAATGGATTCCTGGGATGATTCTACCCCAAAAACATATATAATACATAGGCACTTGCATAGAACAAATGGGCACAAACTTGAAAGGAAAATCTACATGGAATCACATAGAGGTGAATAGTGCATCATCACATGTGCTTCCACTAGCTCATCACCAACACATGCATATGCACACACTCACATATCCAATGGTGCACATGAGGGGTGGACCTCGTGCTCATGTGCCTTAGCACACCACCACACACACACATGCATCAAGCACAACATAATAACACCTACACATGCTATTTATCACATACACCTTAGCTTACACCACATCATCACTCCTACACCTACACATCCATGCTTGCACTCAAGTGAATGACAAGGCACACCATGCCTTGGGCATGTGTGTGTCACGCACACACACATCACATGAACAACTATACCACACACACACACATGAGCACCTACACACACACAAAGTAGGTGGGGGGAAACCCACACACACACACACATACACACACTTGCACATCACAAGCTTGCACATACACAAATGCACCACTGCCCTAGTGCATATACACATGCTATAGACTCACATACACCATATAGCTCCACCTACACTACCACACAAGCCTACACATGCACTCCTATCATGCTAGCAACAAATACTATGAACACTACTTGCTGTTGTGAGGAGAAATAAAATATACTTCACATGGTAACCAAGCAGCTGCAACAACTATACAAGCACACATATGCAAAACAGTAAAATAAAAGCAAAATAAATAAAAGGATCGGGAAGGGATTCGAACCCAAGACCCCCTCTTTCACCAACAAACATGCCACCACTCTGCTACTGTCCATATGCTCGACAGACCAGGGATGGCTAACAGGGTAAACTGTCTCTGCTGCTGCTTATGCTACTATGTGAAACAAAACACGAAAAAGGGGGGTTGGCGCCGTGGGGACTCGAACCCACACCTGCTGCATCTACACAACAACCTGCAACCACTACGCTACGATCAGAGACTTGACCTAACAGAGGTAACATACTAGGTAACACACACATACAACAAGATCATCATGCACTGCTCTGCACAGAGATGCCGGGATCAACTCCACCGGAGCATGTCCTTCTACTCTACTGCTGCTGCGCCGCGGGGAATCCTATCACTACTACTCATGCCTGATGGAAGCCCCTGAGCATCGGCACGAGCTCAGGCACACACGCACAACACATCACACAAACAACAACACGTGCACTTCGTGCTCATCTCTGAACAGAGAGGCACGGCCTCGATCTTCTACTTGCACACTACCGAGGGGAAAGGGAGGAGGATCTAGGATCACCGAGGGGAAGGAGGGAGAGGGCCGATCGGAGGAGGCAGCCTAAAGAAGAACCGGCCGATCTGAAGAAGATTGAAGATGTACTGTCGCAGAACCAAAGCAAGGATGGGGCCGCCGTGAACACGCCGGAGACGTGGTCCTGCTCGTCACTCTGGTCGCGCCCCGACCTCAACGACGACGGGAATGGAACGCGGGGTCCTGCCCCGAGCCCCCTGACATGGCTGCCGGCACCATAGGCGAGGGACGCACGGATGACGATGGCGGCGCTCTTCTGACTCTCTCTGCTACCCAAAACTACAAAGGGATTACGTGGGGAGGAAGAGAGATGGAGGGAGGTGTGGCGGCGCTAGATGGGGGAACGCGGAACCCTAGGCCAAGGGGGCACGCACGCTGAGGATAAATAGGGCCTCGACGTCTGTGAGCCTCACGGCGTTCTCGCTCTCTCACTGGAGTCTGACAGAAAGTGTGCGCGGGGGGGGGGGGGGGGGGGGAGAAACGCCGTTAGAGAAAGGAGAAAGAGCGCTTCGGCTGCCGCTAGGAAAAGAGAGGAGTGCTGGGCCTCGGGAGGGAGAAGAGAGGCCAAAGCTGGCGCCTGATAGGGGAAAAGAACCCCACTGGGGTTTCTTATTTAAAACCAACACAGGCAACAAGATTAAATGCACAGGCTAACCGTTGATGCAAAAAAATAAAGCAAAAAAATACCCTGGTCATAAGGAATTATGACCTATTTGAATAAAATATAAAAGGAATATTTGGAGCAACTAATTATTTACAAAACATAATATAATCCTCTGTTTTGTGAATATTTGCACCTCACAAACAAAGTTTCAAAACAGCAAATACATATCTTCACATCCACCACAAAACATACTAAATCATGGGCATTTTTGAAATAGGGATGGGGCAAGTGAATATTGACTTGAGATATATAAAGAGGAAGAAGGTTTTTTGAAACCCTAGTGCAAACCAACCTAGTGCTCCCTACTTCAAGCAACACCCACTTCATTACATATCATCATCACATCCACATCACATGTCATCACACCAACACATATGATCACAAGGCAACAAACACAAAAGGCAAGGAAGAAAGGAATGCATGCATGCAAAGGAAAAATGAAACAAGGCGACACATGAAATAACACATGCATTGAGCTCTCATATCAATGACAAGATGGACCCACATACAGAAGGTTCCAAATATGGCAAGTTACACTCCTCGGGCATTACAAACTCTCGCACACTACAAAAAGATCTCGCCCCGAGATCTAAGACTGAAGGAACTCCGGAAATTCAGAATGGAGGTGATCCTCGTGTTCCCAAGTAGCCTCTTTATCGGAATGGTGTGACCACTGCACTTTGAGAAATTTGACAGTCTTGTTGCGGTTCTTGCGCTTAGTCGCCTCGAGAACCGCAACTGTATGCTCACGATAGGATAGGTGAGGTTGAAGGTCGATGTCTTGAAGATGAACAGTGCGCTCGGGGGTCTTGAAGCACCTTCGGAGCTGAGAGACATGGAACACGTCATGCACATTTGCAAAGTTTGACGGGAGCTCAAGCTGGTACGCAATGTCGCCTCTCTTGCCAACAATTTTGAACGGACCCACGAAACGAGGTGCAAGCTTGCCTTTGATGCCAAAGCGTTGTGTATCCTTCATAGGCGACACCTTGAGATAGACGAGGTCATCAAGCTCATAAGACATGTCATGATGCTTGCTATCATAATAGCTCTTCTGACGGGACTGCGCTGCCCTGAGGTTATCCCGAATGACCCAACACATCTCTTCAGCTTCTTCTATCAAGTCATTCCCAAGAATCTGACGCTCGGCGGTCTCGGACCAGTTGAGCGGGGTACGACACTTCCTGCCATAGAGAATTTCAAACGGAGCTTTGCCTGAACTAGCTTGATAACTGTTGTTATACGAGAACTCAGCGAAAGGCAGGTAGTCTTCCCACTTCATGCCAAAAGAGATAACACAGGCTCTCAGCATATCCTCAAGAACCTGATTGAGTCGATCCATTTGACCACTAGTATGAGGATGAAAAGTTGTGCCGAAGCGTATCTTCGTGCCCATCATAGACTGAAAAGAGTCCCAGAACTTGGAAGTGAAGATACTTCCTCGATCCAAAGAGATCATCATAGGCACGCCGTGCAAAGACACTATCCTATAAGTGTACAGTTATGCAAGCTGAGCTGCCGAAATGGATTCCTTGACGGGAAGAAAATGAGCCACTTTACTCAACTTGTCGATGACGACGAAGATGGCATCATTACCCTTTTTGGACTTCGGAAACCCGGTGATGAAATCCATCTCAATGTGGTCAACTTCCACTCGGTAATGGGCATAGGATGCAAAAGTCGTGCTGGGCGTTGATGCTCTGCTTTCACCCTTCGACATACATCACATTCATTTACGAACTGAGCAATCTCACGCTTCATGCGAGTCCACCAGTAGGTCTGTTTCAAGTCCTGATACATCTTGGAGCTTCCAGGATGTATAGAGAGCAAGGAGTTATGAGGTTCTTCCATGATTACCTTTCTGAGATCACCTTTCAGAATGACAAGACGATCCTCAAAAAACAACGTGTCTCTGGCATCAACACTGAAGCACTTATATTTGGGAAGACCCTTTGCCACGCCAATCTTGACTTTCTTCACCATTGCATCAAGAAGTTGTGCTGCCCGGACCTGATCTTCCAAGGTAGGAGAGATCTGAACATTTGCAAGAAATCCCTGAGGTACTAACTGAAGCTTGAGCTTTCTGAAAGATTCACAAAGGTCAGGCTGGAGAGGCTTCAGAATGAGACTGTTGCAGTAAGCCTTCCTGCTCAAAGCATCTGCCACGACATTAGCTTTGCCTGGCGTGTACTCAACACTCGGATTAAAATCTTGGAGCATTTCCACCCAACGAGTTTGCCGGAGATTCAGGTTAGGCTAGGTGAAGATGTACTTGAGACTCTTGTTATCAAGTGAACACTTCAACCTTTCGTTCCAACAAGAGGTGTCTCCAAGTCATCAGAGCGTGTACCACTGCTGCGAGCTCAAGATCGTGCACATGATAATTCTTCTCCACTAGCTTCAACTACCTGGAGGTATAAGCAACCACTTTCTTCTCTTGCATTAGAACTGCACCAAGACCCTGAAGAGAGGCGTCGCAGAACACTTGGTAAGGTTTGGAATCATCCGGAGGAACCAAGACTGGAGTAGAGGTGAGCTTCTCTTGGAATCATCGGATCCTTGAGAAGATCGGGGAGCCTGAGATCCAGGGCAGGAGGCTACCATGGACCCCATAGGCCCCCTAGCCACGGCCAGGGGGGACCGCGCCTCCCAGGCTCGTGGGCTCCCTGGGCCACCTCTGCCATAGGTCTTTCGCCTATATATTCCCAAAAATTCCAGAAAAAATCAGGAGATCATCGAAAGTACTTTTCCGCTGCCGGAAGCTTCTGTCTCCGGAAGATCCCATCTGGGACACGTTCAGGTGCCCTGCCGGAGGGGGGATTCAGACGAAGGGCTTCTTCATCAACACCATGACCTCTCCGATGATGCGTGAGTAGTTCACCATAGACCTACGGGTCCATAGCTAGTAGCTAGATGTCTTCTTCTCTCTCTTGGATCTTCAATACAAAGTTCTCCATGATCTTCATGGAGATCTATCCGATGTAATCTTCTTTTGCGGTGTGTTTGTCGAGATCCGATGAATTGTAGATTTATGATCAGATTATCTATGAATCTTATTTGAGTTTCTTCTGATCTCTTTTATGCATGATTTCATATCCTTGTAATTCTCTTCGAGTTGTGGTTTTTGTTTGGCCAGCTTGATCTATGATTCTTGCAATGGGAGAAGTGCTTGGTTTTGGGTTGATACCATGCGGTGACCTCACCCAGTGACAGAAGGGGTAGCGAGGCACGCATCATGTTGTTGCCATCAAGGGTAAAAAGATGGGGTTTTCATCATTGGTTTTGTATTATCCCTCTACATCATGTCATCTTGCTTAAGGCGTTACTCTGTTTGTCATGAACTTAATACACTAGATGCATGCTGGATAGCGGTCGATGTGTGGAGTAATAGTAGTAGATGCAGAAAGTATCGGTCTACTTGTCTAGGACGTGATGCCTATATGTATGATCATTGCCTTAGGAATCGTCATGACTTTGCGCGGTTCTATCAATTGCTCGACAGTAATTTGTTCATCTACCGTAATATTTCTATTTTGAGAGAAGGCTCTAGTGAACACTATGGCCCTCAGGTCTACTCCACACCATATTTTCAGCCTTACTCTTTTTACTTCGCTACACTTTCTGCCTTCAAATGTCACTTTGCAATCAATCTTGAAGGGATTGACAACCCCTTTATAATGTTGGGTGCAAGCTCGTTTGTGTTTGCGCAAGTACTCTAGACTTGACAAGATTCTCCTACTGGATTGATACCTTGGTTCTCAAACTGAGGGAAATACTTATTGCTCCTCCGCTGCATCACCCTTTCCTCTTCATGGGAAAAACCGACGCAAGCAAGCCTCCGTCAAAGTCTCAATTTCAGGCGCTGTTGTTTGAGAAGTAGCAACAGGCCGACCATGTTGAAGGTGTATTCGTTAGAATACGCCTCCACGCGGGGAAGGCGGCATCAGGCCGAAGGCGTGGCCACTTATTGCCTGGGCCCAGCCAGGGGAGGATGACAAGGGGGCCTGCCTGCCACGGGTCTTCTTCCTCCTTCGTTTGGACAGAGAGGGAGCATGGGAGCTGGAGCCGGCCGACGCTGGTGCATCCTCCGGCGGCCGCAGCCACCCTTGGTGGTGCCCCGGCCACCAGCAGGCTCGGGGGAGCCGCCGCTCTGATCTAGGCTGCTCTTCCTCGCTGGGAGGCACCAGATTGAGTGCCCCCGCAGCTTACTGCAACTCCGGAACTGGTGGTCAGGGATCAAGCCCCTGGCCTCCAGAGGAGAAACAGAGGGAGGGGAGGGGCTCGCGCCGGTAGGAGGGACTCCAGGAGGCTAGATGCGAGAGGGGGAGTTCGCTAGCTCGGGCTCGAGCGGAGGCCACCGAGGGAGTTTCGGCCATGGCAGGGCAGGAGGAGGAGGGGAGCTTTGGAGAGAAGGGGAGGTGCTACAGGAGGCTTCCAGGGAGAGGGGAAGAGATGGAAGGGTAGCAAATAGCTTGGGGAGGCCTCAAATGGAGGGGGCGGCCGTAGAGAAGCTTGGGAGCTCTCTGGATGCTCCTGGTGCATGGATGCCACGCACCCCAGAGGGACCTTGGAAGCTAGCTGGTGGGTGGAAGCGCTTGGAATGGTCAAAAGGAAGGACTTTTACATACTGAGACAAGGAGTGGTTGCCTGATTCAAGCTGTGGGGCAAGGTTGAGGTGCAGAGCACTAGTTTTGCATGCGAGGGTGGTGGTCACCATGGCCACGTGTGCCTACAACAACAACTTGACCAGTCAAAGGTGTCTGGGATATGGGGCATGAAATCTGGAGGGTGAGTGAGGAGTTTGGTCTCTAGTGGAGTTGGTTTGAATGGTCTTTGACTGAGGTTAAGTTTGTAATAGCAAACTTAGAGCTAATGAAAGTGGGTCTCAAATGGGGAGTCTTGGGAAAAAAATTATGTTTGGCAGTGTTAGCTATGCAAGGACTACAACACTACCAAGTTTGAGCTCAAGCAAAGAAGGGTAGCTAGTACTTGCTGTACAAAGCTACAATTCAGCGAGAAATAAACTTGTACATGTGTTGCTAATTTTTCTGACATGATCATGCCATCTCTTGGTTTGAAATGATGCATTGACATAATAGAGGTACCCTGGAAGAATGTGGGGGCTCTGTCTTAAGTAGAGTTGGGGCAAGAGGATTAAAAATGATGATTCCAAGGGTAAAATGAGAAGTAGCTACAAGGGGTCTCGCTCCAATAATTGACCAGTGGCCATGGCAAAGCTTTTGGAGTAAAAAGGCAACTAGGAGAGGCTGAAGTAGGAATTTGAGATCAAGGGTAAAAGTGGAAGGGGTCAAAGAAGCCAATTTAGTGAGTGCACACAAGGTGTTTGATGAGTGTCAAGGCAACAAGATGGACTTCAATTGGTATGAAACTTAAGAGGATCAAATAATAGATGAAAATAAGCTTGAACACCAAATTTGGGATTTGGTTGAGAAGGTTTCCAATGTAGACTTGGAAAACCCATGAAATGGGCAGAAATGGCTTTCTACTTACAAAGCTATTCAAATCAATTCCCACAAATCCAATATTTGGTGTGGGGGCATTATTTGAGCATTAAGGCATGCCCAAAAATTTGGGGTCAATTGGAGAAACTTTATAATGTAAAGTTTCCCAAAGTCAGAAATCAACAAAGAGAGTTTTGAGGGGCTTGGGACAAGTTATTCTATTCTCCTTGATGCACCACTTGGTGTGGGTCCATTATTGGAGTATCTGAACATGTCTACCAAATCTGAGGACAATAGGAGACACTAGGCAATGTAGAGTTGCTCAAATTTGGATCGGGACAGATAGGGTTTTGAATAATTAGGGGAGTCAAATCAACTTGGGTTGAGATGAAACTTGGCAACATCATCAAACATATCATATGTGACATGCTAGAATTTTACAGGAATTTATTGAGAATATTTCTTATTGAAATATTCCAAAAGCTTGAAATAGGCACGAAGGGTTTTGAAGAGGTTTGCCCAATATTTTGAACATGACCATGTGTTGAAACTCATATATATGAAATATATATGTCCACTGAGTTTCCCTAAATTTTCTCAAATATTTTGAAAGCAATAAAAATAACTTTCCTTCATAAGAGAACATTTCTGGCCTCATAGGAAGGCATTTAAATAAAATAGTAAAATAACCTTTAAAATAATAATATTGTGGTTTTGGGAGGTCATTTTGATAATGGGTTTTAAATAAAATAATTGATGCAAAATAAATTCCCTAATTTGAGGACCTGTAGTACAAATCCCATTTGAGGGGTTTTGAAAGCTTAACTCAAAGAAATGCTTTTTGGTGAAAATATATTTGGTAAAAATAGTTTCTGGTCCTAAACACATGGCATGATCATTAGGCAGGAATTTGGGTCAAGGATTTGAGTCTCGAGAGTAACATGAATTATTGAGAATCAAACACAAGCATACCAGCAAGTAGGCAAACAACAATCACTTCACGCATCACAAGCATTCACAAAAAATAATTGGTCTAAACTTTTGAGATAACTTAATTAGTCAGGAAAGCTAAACACAGGGTGTTACACACCTTACCCCCTTAATAAAATCTCAACCCCACGATTTGTTAAGGTGATTACAAGGGCCTGCTCGTGCTATGCTGTTGAACACAACATTAGCAATTTATTCCAAACACGCGGTGTGGCGTGGTCACCACAAGAATGCCACTTATTGGTGCATCTACGGTTCACGAAGACGTTGGAGGAAGGAAAAAAATGGCAATTCCTCGTTGTGCTAATCGCACCCGGTGCTTGGCACCTACTTCGGCCGTCAGGTGGGCCCAGGGGCCGCTGTCAACCTCTTCTTCTTCCTCTGATTCTTCTTCCCTCGGTGAGTCCCAGGTGCTTCCTCCACTTGCAGTGCCTAGGGGCGTATGGTGTCCGGGGCCGCCCTGCTGTGGTGCGCGGTGAGCCAGCTGCCGGCGCAGCGAGCACTCACCTCGCGGGCTTGCATGTGTCGGCAGTACTCTCGGATTCCAAACGAGCACCAACGGTCGAGCGGCGAGCGGGGCTGGTGGCCTTGCCAGTGGCTCACCGAGCCTGGCTATAAATTGGCCAGGGAGTCCCTCTCGTTCTCTCACCCGGCCTCGTCCCTTGCTGCTGCTCTGGTCCTCATCCTCCTTCTTCTTATCCTTGTAGGTGCTCGAGGAGAGACTGCAATGGCGGACGAGACCCCGGGGTCGCTCATAATCCTCCTGTCCGGAGTGGTGGCGATGTTGGTCGGGGTCTCAACGTTGTACTGCGCGATTATCCACGATGATCATCATGATGCTTTTGCCCGAACGGCGGCTCTCCGCGGCGGCAGGGTTCATGAAGACTAGGCAACTACTCAGTGTACGTGTGATGCTAGTGTGTTAGCGGTGTTCCATGAAATAAATACGTATGCGGGTTTCTTCCCGTGATGGAACTGAGGTGTGCCATAGTGGCAAGCGGTTAAGTGTTAATGTGTGTGAGGTCGTGAACCTGGTTGTGGTCCACGTGGAGGTTGCTTCTGTTATGTCTGTCCTTGCTGGTCTTATAGTCTTGCACGTCGTAGTCGGCGTAGTTGACATAGGAGATGCAATAAAAAAATTTGTTTCTTCTTTGTTGTCGTGGCTCCTTGATCATGTCGATGCTCCACTATGCTTGCGGGAAATTGTCTTTGGTTGCTGGAGGGTTGCAGTGCCTCGCTCTCGAGAGGCGTTGCAGTTTGCGGAGTCTGTGGCTCATCCAAACAGGACTAAGGTGTTTATCCTCTTACTGGGTGAATAAGTATGTCATCGTGAGGACAACAACATATTCTCCCAAGCATCACATAAGCACAGTGCTCATGAGACACGTGAGGGGAATGGGAACTCGCTATGGGCGGTCATTGGTCGAGGGGTTCGTGGTCCAACATGACCTAGTCCTTCATACCCATGTTCGTCATAGATACGATGCGTAGTGGTTGGGCGGGGTACTGCCATATTCCAACGACTTAGAGTCGTTTTCTATGGTGGTAATCCGACCACCTTATGGCTGGGTGAAGCTTTAGGGCCTCAAGGAACTTAGGATGTGGGTGAACGATTATCATCTTATTTCTAAGCACATTCCTTAGATGCTAGTAGTCCGACCTCTAACTCTGGTCAATCACCCTATTCCATCAAGATACGATCTCACATAAGTCAACTCCAGACCATTCATGCTAGTCAAGTCCGGGGTTGAGGGAAGGACTAAACCCAAACACCATAAGTATCATACAACATACATTGCACACGTGTCCCTGTGCAGGAACCTCGGGGAAGCATACAAGCTGCTAAGCTTGAACTGGGATGCTACAAATCCAACTGTCCAGCTAGATCATTCAATAGACGGGGTACTGCATTTCTATATTAATGAAACACGTAGTATTCCAATCCGGGATCTTGTTTCCTTCCTACGAATCCGATCAAGTGGGCCATCAATCCGGTCGATCATCACTGGACCCATCACTCCTACAAATCCAATATTGATGGGTTCTACAAGATCACTTAGAGTCCTCATAATTCACATATTACTGCAAGGATTCCATCACAGTATATCCACCAATTTCCAATATCACGGCCAACTAATCTCCAAGGCCATGCTTATCCAGATTTTGTAAAGCATTTCTACAACTCCAATTATTTCTACTTGATTATCCACCGAGAAACATGGTATCATGATCGGGATCATCGGGCTAAATCCAATTCACTCCGAACCATGTGGTCCCTGTCATCATCGATACTCTATTAAGACTACCTATTTAAATCCAAACTCAAGTCTAATAAGAACTCTTACTCGATACTCCAAGTCATTTTGGTAAGAGCATCAAACCACGCCAACTACTTGTTAAAGTCATTTATACCACCAAGAATTATTTCTCGCGGTCATAATCGTCCTACTGAATCCAACTTACTCCAGGAATATGTAGGTTATGCTACTATATCAATTTGTCCACCAAATTCATATACCTTTATAAGCGTCTTATGATCCACCAAGATAGTCTAGTTATATCCTCAAGACAACTATTATCATCACCACCACCTTAGTCTAATACTCTTATATCCGAGAACGGTCCTTCTTATGGCATCGGGGTTATGGTGCTAGCTTAAGAATGAAGGATACTCGTTCACCGTGATCACTTGTTCCATAAAGAACCCAGTGCTAAGCGGGGTTTTATCGGGGCTCGACGGGTGTTCTGGCAAATCCGTGTATTAGACACGTAACTAGAAAATAGAGCCGAAAGGCTTGTGGAGGTTAGTCTGGTCTAGAGACGGTTTCCGATCTTGAGGGAAAATCATAACCCTTACAGGTTGCGTGTGGTTAAGCATGGTATAGTCAGTGTCTTCCGTGTCAGCTGTCCGTCAAAGTGGATCCCTGGTGCATCTTCTCTTGCTGGTCTTAAGTTGTCGAGAGGGGTGAGAAAGAGAGAGAGAGTAGCACAGAGGGGAGTGCCTAAGGGTGCTATTGTGCAAGTGCAATCAAACAAGTGTTGGAAGAGTCAACTCAACATCAAGATGAGGGAGGTGATATAACCGCATGCTTGTTGCCTAGAGCAAAAGTGCGACTTATATCAAAGCACAAACAACAAAAACAAGCAACACACAACATGGTTCCATCCGAACCATTTCTCGGACTCGACTTCGTGTAAGAGATTACGACTCATCCTACTTTAGGGGTTCTCGGACTCGACACTCGTGCTTGCTTCGTGTCCCGAAGAGGAGTCTACTAAGTCTTCTGGACTTCTCATGGTGTTGCCACATCTCTTGTTGTTGCTCGCCGAAACGACTTGGGTTGAGTTGAAAGAATTCTTGATGACTTCTCGTGTGGTGAGTTGCCGACGAAGGTGGTTCCTCATGGTTGTCGTTGACAGGATCTTCTGTTGTCTTTGTAATCTCGTCATTGTCTTCTTGCCTTCCAAGGCGTCGAGAGTTCCAAGTAGACAACTTTTATGCAATGACATCAGCAAGGCATGATAGAGCTCTGACCTGTCAGTCACTTGATCACAATATCGACACCTAGAGCGGGGATGAAGAGAACCGTTTTCCTACTCATTAAGGTGAGGCGGACCAAATGGCGAGGTTCTCATCCACCAGTGGTGGTCGACACAACCTTGATATTGACAGGGTCACTCTATTAGCGATGGAGATCATGGCCTTGCATATATTACGTCCTGATTATCGTAGGTGAAGGTGGCTTCACTCCAGAACAGTGTCGAGGGTGTCACCATCTTTTGGGTCTCGATGTCCATGTTCCTCATGGAGGTACTTTTGTTGGTGTCGTCTGGTCGTAGAGTTGTCATCTTTGTCCTTCAGCACAGGGGTGGTCGCTTGGAAAGATTGCTTCCTTCCAAGTTGCCCAAGAGGATCTTAAGTAATCCCGTGGTCACGCACAAGGGTGCTAGCGGCCATTTGCAGGTCTTGAAGAAACAGACGAGGAGTGCTAAGGCAAAAACCTTGCTTCCTTTGAATATTTAGGAGAGGTGAGAAAATACATGTTTTGCAAGTACTTTTGAAAGGTCGAAAAAGCAGTTTTACCATAACTAACATCTGTGCTAACTAAGGGCTTCCTACAGTTAGGATGGCTCTGATACCAACTCTATGGGTACCCCGACTTACGAGTCGAGATCGCCGAATGAACGTGCTCAGTGATCCTAGAGATCAATGCTCACGAATACACAAAAACTCAATAACAAGAGTCTTACATCCATACATACCATTTGATACAATAAATGACCATTGCCATAAAGTCTTACATATATAGGGCCTTGAGGGCCAACACACCAAACTTTGACCAACAATGGAAATATTGGTCGAAAGCGTGAGTCCATGCCATCAACCTTAACCTACGGGCATTCTAACTGGGACGCGTCCCAGCTCGCAGGAACGTCACCAAGTTACTCTTCACCACATCTTGTTCTTTCATACCTGGTCAATGAAATAACCAATGGCAAGCCAATGAGTACTTTGAATGTAATCGCAAACAACCCATGATATGGAAAATGCAGTTGGTACGGTAACAAGTAATATGCAGTATTGGTGGATACTAGCTTAACTGCAATTAAACATGATCATGGATGTGCAACATAAACTAGATGGTATTTAGAAGAACAGGTTACAGATATCAATATATCTATTAAGGGTTGAACACTCTGGGTTCACTTGATATGACAAGTCACCAAACTTGGTCATATCAACTCTTCCTCAGATAACCCCATTACACACACGCACACACACACACTCACACACACAGTTGGTTTGTGCAGAAACGATTGGACGTAGTTTAAGCAGGATTACTCAACTGTCCTTGACCGTGGACATGGCTATTCGAATAGTTTTACACTCTGCACAGGTTGTACGCTGTACCCACGAGATCCGGGAAACTTCCGTGTCATCCACGACTCGCGGTATATAACATACCAGAGGTAAGTACCCGATCAATGCCTTTCCCCTGACGATACTAGACAAAGAGGTCCACTCGATTAGTACCCATCCAACATGATGTACGTCTTACGAGCACCGACTCTAGACAGTATCATCCATGCGGGGACCAACGGTGTGCCCGAAACACGTAAAAATGACATAGTCGTCCTACCTGGCAAGACCCCGTCACGAGAGTGACCACACATCACTCCTGCCACTAGTAATGTGGCTCTTTGCTAGCACCGACCAAAGTAATCAACAAATCCCCATCCCATAAAGGAGTAACGCGGTCGCACATGTAAGGTTGGGATGGTCGACACATCATAAATATATTCCCATTTCCGAAACCACTCACACCAAAATACCTGGTGATCCACTTCACCAAAAGTGGCCACCTATCTCATCATCACCCTCGGGCATTAGTGGCACCCAACGGGGTTTTCGTAAACCTTTGATTTATACCATCATCATTCTCATGCTACCATTATACTTAGCTCTACTTGTCAACATGCTATTAGCGTGACCCTCATAGGTGGTAGGATCAAGCTTAAAATGCAAGTGCTTCGGAGGAGCCATCGGTAACATCACTTCAATGATTTGCCGATACTTATGATCATATGCAACGGGAATATTTTTTCTACTTGGTATGCTCAGACATGGTCAAACGGTTGCTTGCCTTGCTCACTTAAGTCATCGGGGTCTTCGAGGTCTTCCGCTCCAACTCCGAGTACTCCATCTACTCTGTCAATTAACGTCGAAAACAACCAGTAAGCCATACAGGAAGAAGAAGCAAATGTGCTATAAAAGGGAAGTTTTATTTTTCTTGGACCTCTCTGGTCATAAGAAAAATACTTGAAGCTTGCTATAGGAGGTTTGGATAATCAGGGAATTTTGAATGGACGAAGGGAGGAATATGTGATCTAAAAGGAAGTCTACAGAAAATAGCATGATAAAAATGAGTGGAGGCACGCACTTAATAGAGAATAATTTTAGAAATATTTAGGAAGTGGTTTCACTGGATTTGGAGTTGAGGTGAATATTCTATGGATTTTCTAATATTGGATAAATAGCAAAAGCGAGCTATTTATTTATTGCAACAGAAATAAGCCACACAAAAATGTTGACCAAGGCTTCAAAAATAGGGCATGACATAATAAATCTCTGGAAATTGGAACCACTCCATTTGGAGTTGATTTCAACCCTATAGGATTTTTGAAAGGTGGGGCTAAATATATTCAAATATGTATTTGAATAATAACATAACCGAAAAGTTGCTTGGAAAAATGTGCAAAGCACATCTTTGGATAGGTCTTGATTTTAGGGACCTGCAGAAATTTGAATCATCAATTTTGGTGTTAGGATGAAATATTTAGGGATTTGTGAAGTTCCTGATAAAATAAAAAAGAAAAGCTTGCACCAGAGGGATGCAGCCGCCCTGGGCGCTGGATAGATCTTGGGCCGGCCCAGCTGCTCAGCCTCGCGGGCAGGCTGGCCACGTTGAAGGCATATTCGTTAGAATACGCCTCCACGCGAGGAAGGAGACATCAGGCCGAAGGCGTGGCCACTTATTGCCTAGCGTCGGCCGGGGGAGGATGACAAGGGGGCCCGCCTGCCAGGGATCTTCTTCCTTCTTCGTTTGGACAGAGAGCGAGCACGGGAGCGGGATCCGGCCGACGCTGGTGCATCCTTTTGTGACCGCAACAACCCTTGGCAGTGCCCCGACCAACAGCAGGCTCGGGGGAGCCGCCGCTCCGATCTGGGCTGCTCTTCCTCGCTGGGAGGCACCTAATCGAGTGCCCCCACAGCTCCTGCAGTTCCGGCACCGATGGTCAGAGCTCAAGCCCCTGGCCACCAGAGGAGAAACAGAGGGAGGGGAGGGGATGGCGCCGGTAGGAAGGACTTAGGGAGGCTAGAGGCAAGAGGGGGAGTTGGCTAGCTTGGGCTCGAGCGGAGGCCACCGAGGGAGTTTCGACCATGGCAGGGCAGGTGGAGAAGGGGATCTTGGGAGCAAAGGGGAGGTGCTACAGGAGGCTTCCAGGGAGAGGGGAAGAGATGAAAGGGCAGCAATGGCTGAGGGGAGGCCTCAAATGGAGGGGGCGGTCGAAGAGAAGCTTGGGAGCTGATACGTCTCCAACGTATCTATAATTTCTGATTTTCCATGTTATTATATTATCAACTTGGGATGTCTTATATGCATTTATATGCCATTTTATATCATTTTTGGGACTAACCTATTAACTCAGTGCCTAGTGCCAGTTTCTGTTTTTTGCCGTGTTTTTGACATTTTTCAGAAAAGAATATTAAACGGAGTCCAAACGGAATAAAACCTGCGGAATGATTTTTTCCATAACAGAAGATACACACACGACTTGAGAACCAAGGCAGGAGGTATCGTGGGAGGTCACGAGCCCCCTAGGCGCGCCCTAGGGGAGGGGGCGCCTAGCACGCTCGTGGGCCCCCCGTGCCTCCTCTGCCCTACTTCTTTCGCCTATAAATTCCCAAAAATCCTGAAACCAGAAAAGGGAGCCACGAAAATACTTTTCCGCCACCGCAAGCTTCTGTCTCCGCGAGATCCCATCTGGGGACCGTTTTGGTGCCCTGCCGGAGGGGGATTCGGACACGGAGGGCTTCTTCATCAAACCTATTGCCTCTCCGATGATGCGTGAGTAGTTCACCACAGACCTTCGGGTCCATAGCTAGTAGCTAGATGGCTTCTTATCTCTCTTGGATCTTCAATACAAAGTTCTCCATGATCTTCATGGAGATCTATCCGATGTAACTTTCTTTTGCGGTGTGTTTGTCGAGATCCGATGAATTGTGGATTTATGATCATTTTATCTATGAATATTATTTGAGTCTCCTTTGATTTCTTATATGCATGATTTCGTATCCTTGTAATTCTCTTCGAGTTATGGGTTTCGTTTGGCCAACTTGATCTATAATTCTTGCAATGGGAGAAGTGCTTGGTTTTGGGTTCGTACCATGCGGTGTCGTCGCCTAGTGACAGAAGGGGTAGCGAGGCACACATCATGTTGTTGCCATCAAGGGTAAAAAGATGGGGTTTATATCCTATTGCATGAATTTATCCCTCTACATCATGTCATCTTGCTTAAGGCGTTACTCTGTTTGTTATGAACATAATACACTAGAAGCATGCTGGATAGCGGTCGATGTGTGGAGTAATAGTAGTAGATGCAGATAGTATCGGTCTACTTGTCTCAGACGTGATGCCTATATGTATGATCATTGCCTTAGATATCGTCATGACTTTGCGCGATTCTATCAGTTGCTCGACAGTAATTCGTCCACCCACCGTAATACTTGCTATCATGAGAGAAGCTTCTAGTGAACACTATGGCCCCCGGGTCTATTTTACACATTATATATTCAGATCTACATACAAAAATACCAAAAATACCTTGCTTCACTTTTATCTATTTACCTTTCATCACTATCATATCTCACCTTGCAAATAATCGTGAAGGGATTGACAACCCCTTTATCACGTTGGGTGCAAGTTTGTTTGTTTTTGCGCAGGTTCATTGGTGCCTCATCTTGATACTCCTACTGGATTGATACCTTGGTTCTCAAACTGAGGGAAATACTTATCTCTACTTTGTTGCATCACCCTTTCCTCTTCAAGGGAAAAACCAACGCAAGCTCAAGAAGTAGCAGGAGCTCTCTGGATGCTCCTGGTGGATGGATGCCACACACCCTAGAGGGGGCTTGGAAGGTAGATGGTGGGTGGAAGCCCTTGGAATGGTAAAAAGGAAGGGCCATGACATACTGAGGAAAGGAGTGGCTGCCTGATTCGAGCTGTGGGCAATGTTGACGTGCAGAGCACCAATTTTGCATGCCAGGGTGGTGGTCACCATGGTCACCTGTGCCTACACCAGCAGCTTGACCAGTCCAAGGTGTTTGGGATGTGGGGGCATGATATTTGGAGGGTGAGTGAGGAGTTTGGTCTCTAGTGGAGTTGGTTTGAATGGTCTTCGACTGAGGTTAAGTTTGTAACAACAAACTTAGAGCTAATGAAAGTGGGTCTCAAATGGGGAGTCTTGGGGAAAAATTATGTCTCGCAGTGTTAGCTATGCAAGGACTACAACACTTCCAAGTTTGAGCCCAAGCAATGAAGGGTAGATAGTACTTGTTGTACAAAGCTACAATTCAGCCAGAAATCAACTTGTTGATGTGCTTATCATTTTTCCTACATGAGCATGCCATCTCCTGGTTTGAAATGATGAATTGACATAATAGAGGTACCCTGGAAGCATGTGGGGGCTTTGGCTTAAGCAGAAGTGGAGCAAGAGGTGTAAAAATGATGATTCCAAGGGTAGAATGAGAAGTAGCTACAAGGGGTCTCTCTCCAATAATTGACCAGCGGCCATGGCAAAGCTACTAGAGTAAAAAGGTAACTAGGAGAGGCTGAGGTAGGAATTTGAGATCAAGGGTAAAAGCTGAAGGGGTCAAAGAAGCCAATTTAGTGAGTGCACACAAGGTGTTTGATGAGTGCCAGGGCAACAAGATGGACTTCAATTGATATGAAACTTAACAAGGTGAAATAAAAGATGAAAATAAGCTTGAACACCAATCTTTGTATTTGGTGGAGAAGGATTCCAATGTAGACTTGGAAAACCCATGAAATGGGCAGAAATGGCTTTCTGCTTACAAAGCTATTCAAATCAATTCCCACAAATCCAATATTTGGTGTGGGGGCATTATTTGAGCATTAAGGCATGCCCAAAAGGTTTGGGGTCAACTGAAGAAACTTTATAATGTAAAGTTTCCCAAAGTCATAAATCAACACACAAAGTTTTGACGGGATTGGGACAAGTTCTTCTATTCTCCTTGATGCACCACTTGGTGTGGATGCATTATTCGAGTATCTCAACATGTCTACCAAATTTGAGCACAATAGGAGACACTTGGCAATGTAGAGTTGCTCAAATTTGGATCTGGACAGATAGGGTTTAGTATAATTAGGAGAGTCAAATCAACTTGGGTTGACATGAAACTTGCCAAGATCATCAAACATATCATATGTGACATGCTAGAATTTTACAGCAATTTATTGATAGTATTTTTTACTAAAATATTCCAAAAGCTTGAAATAGGAAGGAAGGGTTTTGAAGAGGTTTGCCCAATATTTTGAACATGACCATGTGTTAAAACTCATATATATGAAATATATATGTCCACTGAGTTTCCCAAAAATTTCTCAAATATTTTGAAAGCAATAAAAATAACTTTCCTTCATAAGAGACCATTTCTGGCCTCATAGGAGCGCACTTAAATAAAATAGTAAAACAAACATTAAAATAATAATATTGAGGTTTTGGGAAGTCATTTTGATAATGGGTTTTAAATAAAATAATTGGTTCAAAATAAATTCCTTAATTTGAGGACTTGTAGTACAAATCCCATCTCACGGGTTTTGAAAGCATAACTCAAAGAAATGCTTTTTGGTGAAAATTATATTTGGTAAAAGTAGTTTCTGGTCCTAAACACATGGCATCATCATTAGGTAGGATTTTGGGTCAAGGATCTGAATCTGGAGAGTAACAAGAATTATTGAGAATCAAACACAAGCATACGAGCAAGCAAGCAAACAACTGTCACTTCAGCCATCACAAGCATTCACAAAAAAAACTAATTGGTCCAAATTTTTGAGATAATTTAATTAGTCGGGAAAGCTAAACACAGGGTGTGACATCATAGGACACACAAAACAGTTGGGTTTACCTCCTATCTCAGACCCCGAAGCAAAGTGTTTGTTTCTAGAAACGGATCCTTTCTCAAGGAAAAGTTTCTCTCAAAAGAATTGAGTGGGAGGATGGTGGAAACTTGATGAGGTGTAGCAACCAGTGTGTAGCAAGGCGTAGGAAGTTGTTCCTGTGGTGCCTACGCCAGTTGAAGCGGAAGCTGATGATTGTGATCATGAAGCTTCAGATCAAGTCACTACCAAACCTCATAGGTAGACAAGGACGCGTACTACTCCAGAGTGGTACGATAATCCTATCCTCGAGGTCATGTTGCTAGACAACAATGAACCTACGAGCTATGGAGAAGCGATGGTGGGACCGGATTCTCACAAATGGCTCGAAGCCATGAAATCCGAGAGAGGATCCATGTATGCAAACAAAGTGTAGACTTTCGAAGAACTACTTGATGTTCGTAAGACTGTTAACTACAGATGGATCTTTAAAAGGAAGACAGACGATGATGGTGAAAAGTCATGATTAAGAAAGCTCGACTTTTCGCAAAGATGTTTCCGACAAGTTCAAAGAGTTGACTACGATGAGACTTTCTCACTCGTAGCGATGCTAAAATTCTGTTGAAATTATGTTATCAGTTGCCGCATCATTTATGAAATCTTGTATATAGGATGTCAAAATATTGTTTCCTCGACGGTTTCCTTGAGGAAAGGTTGTATGTGATACAACCAGAAGGTTTTGTCAATCCCAAAGGATGTTAACACGTATGCAAAGCATCTCGGAGCATCTCGGAGCTGGAATATACGCTTTGATAAGGAGATCAAAGATTTTTGTTTTCATACAAAGTTTATGAGAAACTTGTATTTCCAAAGAAGTGAGTGGGAGCACTATAAAATTTCTAATGAGTTGATCGGAAATGATGTAGAATTTCTAGAAAACATATAGGGTTGTTTGGAAAGTGTTTTTCAAAGGAAAATATGTATTGAGCTACATGAACATTGAGCATCAAGATCTATAAAGATAGATCAAAACGCTTCATAGTACTTCCAATGAATACATACCGTGACAAGATTTTGAAGGAGTTCAAAATAGATTGGCATAGAAAGAGTTCTTGGTTGTGTTATAAGGTGTGAATATTGAGTAAGACTCAAAACTTGACCACGAAAGAAGAGAGAGAAAGGACGAAGGTCGTCCCCTATGCATTAGCCGTAGGCTCTATAGTATGTTATGATGTGTACCGCATCTGAAGTGTGCCTTACCATGAGTCAGTCAAGGGGTACAAGAGTGATCCAGGAATGGATCACTGGTCAACGGTCAAAGTTATCCTTAGTAACTATTGGACTAAGAAATTTTTTCTCGATTATGGAGGTGGTAATAGACTTCGTCGTAAAGGATTACGACGATGCAAGCTTTGTCACTAATCCAGATGACTCTAAGTAGTAAACCGGATTCGTATAGTGGAGCAGTTATTTGGAATGGTTCCAAATGGCGCGTGGTAGATGCATCTACAGTATGACATAGATATTTTTAAAGAACACACGGATCTGAAAGGTTCAGACCCGTTGACTAAGACCTCTCTCACAATCAAGACATGATCAAGCCCCATAATTGTATGGGTGTTCGATTCATTACAATCACATGGTGATGTGAACTAGATTATTGACTCTAGTGCAAGCGGGAGACTATTGAAAATATGCCCTAGAGGCAATAATAAATTGGTTACTATTATATTTCCTTGTACATGATAATTGTCAATTATTCATGCTATCATTTTATTAACCGGAAACCGTAATACATGTGTGAATACATAGACCACAACATGTCCCTTGTGAGCCTCTAGTTGCCTATCTCGTTGATCAATAGATGGTCATGATATCCTGATCATGGACATTGGATGTCATTGATAACGGGATCACATCATTAGGAGAATGATGAGATGGACAAGACCCAATCCTAAGCTTAGCACAAGATCGTGTAGTTCGTCTGCTGGAGCTTTTATAAGATTGTGCAACTCCCGATGTCGTAGGATTGTTTTGGATGTATCAAACGTCACAACGTAACTGGGTGATTATAAAGGTGCACTACAGGTATCTCCGAAAGTGTCTGTTGGGTTGGTACGAATCGAGACTGGGATTTGTCGCTCCGTGTGACGGAGAGGTACCTCTGGACCCACTTGGTAATGCAGCATCATAATGAGCTCAATGTGACTAAGGGGTTAGCCACGGGATGATGTGTTACAGATCGAGTAAAGAGACTTGCCGGTAACGAGATTGAACAAGGTATAGGGATACCGACGATCAAATCTCGGGCAAGTGTCATACCGGTAGACAAAGGGAATTGCATACGAGATTCAGTGAATCTTTGACATCGTGGTTCATCCAATGAGATCATCATGGAACATGTGGGAGCCAACATGGATATGCAGATCCCACTGTTGGTTATTGACCGGAGAGATGTCTCGATCATGTTTGTATGGTTCCCGTACCCGTAGGGTCTACACACTTAAGGTTCGGTGATGCTAGAGTTGTTATGGGAATAGTATATGTGGTTACCGAAGGTTGTTTGGAGTCTTGGATGAGATCCCGGACATCAGAGGAGTCGGAATGGTCCGGAGGTAAAGATCTATATATAAGAAGTCTAGCTTCGGTCACCGGTAACGTACCGGGACCACCGAAAGGTTACCGGGAAGGTCCACCTGTCCCGGAGGTCTACATGGGCTGAAAGAAGGTAACCAGCCCCTGGTGGGCTGGTGCGAGCAAGCGAGGAGGTCCAAGGCATAAGTGAGGAGGTCCAAGGTGCAAGGAGGCCAAACCCTAGGGCGTGGTGGCTGCCTTGGGTGGCAAACCACCCCCTAGGGCGCTGCCCTCCTCCTCCTAGTGTTGCCGCACCTCCTAGGGTTTCCCTAGGGGTGGCGCACCCCCTCTCCCTCCCTCCTATATATAGTGAAGGACTTGGGAGGGCTGCAAACCTCTGTTTGATCTCCCTCGGCGCAGCCCTACCTCTCCACCTCTCCTCCTCCGCGGTGCTTGGCGAAGCCCTGCCGTAGAGCCACAAACTCCATCGCCACCACGCCATCATGTTGTCGAATTTCTCCCTCAAATTCTCCTCCCTCCTTGCTAGATCAAGAAGGAGGAGACGTCCCCGGGCTGTAGGTGTGTTGAACGCGGATACACCGAACATTCTATGTTTGGATCGGATCGCCGCGAGTACGAATCCATCAACAGCGTTCATAGTAATGTGTGACGCCCTCGATTTAATCGTACGCTAATCATACACGCAAATGCGTACGATCAAACTCAAGGGTTCACGGGAAGATATCACAACACAACTCTAGACACAAATAAAACAATATCAGCTTCATATTACAAGCGAGGGGCCTTGAGGGCTAGAATATGAAAGCTCGATAAACACACGAGTCAGCGGAAGCAAGAATATCTGAGTACAGACATATGGGGTGCCTTAGAGAAGGCTAGCACAAAAGATACAACGATCGGACGAGGCGAGGCCTCCTGCCTAGGAACCTCCTAACTACTCCTCGTCATCAGCGACCTCCATGTAGTAGTAGGCATCGTCGGGGTAGCAGTCGTTGTCGGCGGGGACCTCCATCTACTGGGCTCCATCATCTGGCACAACACCGATCAAGGGGACAAAGGGGGAGCAAAGCAGCAGTGAGTACTCATCCAAAGTACTCGCAAGTCTTACATCAGAACTATTCTAAGTATGCATCAGTATCAAAGAAGGGGGATGGTTATATGTGGATTAACTGCAACAATGCGAGAATAGAGAGAGAAGGCCTAGTCCTATCAAAGACTAGCATCTTCAGGGTCTTGCAGCAATAGACGAGAGTAGAACAGGGGTAACACAAAAATAGTCATATTGTTGCAGCATTATTAAAGTGAGGTCACGCCCAGAGATCCTCCCTCGACTCCTTGCGAGGAAGCAATCCCGAGGCAACTAATTCCAGTTAAGTAACAATTGTAGTTGTATAAGATCAGGGCACAACTCCAAGTCGTCCTGTAACCGTGGACACGGCTATTCGAATAGTTAATTTTCATCCCTGCAGGGGTGCAAAACATGTCCCGTCACGCTCGATAACACTCTGGCCGGACACACTTTTCTGGGTCCTTCCTGGCCTCGAAATATCGACACATCGCAGACCCACCTAAGACTCAACAGAGAGGCTAGCCTACCAGTCTAAATCGTAAGCACAAAGTGTTCGTGGGCCCAGTTCCCCTTCGCGCTCCTGCACAATCCGCGGGCAGCCGACGTCAGTCCAAGCATCCCTTAATCACAAGCGCGATGCATCTCGGGACCACTCGAGCACGTGCCGCTAGGTTCTGACATCTGAAAAGCTTCGGTTGATACCGCGACGCCGAGTACCCATAATTCTTTCCGAGTAGCCGGTTAGTGCGAAAAGGTCTGGAACCAACCCAGATCAAATACCCAAATCAATTATTATTTTAATTAGGCCAACAAGACAATCTCGCGGGAATCCACCTGACTAACATCTAATCACCAATGATCCCAGTAACATGGTCGAGTAACTATGTGGTTGTAACATCGGGGGGAATCCGAGGTATCACCCTCGTTGGATTCCGAACGATGTACCCGTCAAGGTGGGCTTAGAGGAATCACCCTTGGGGGTCCCACACTTGAGGGGTTGCACGACAAAGGCATTGCCGGGAATGGTGAAAGAGGAATCACCCTCGATAACTACGACCGACTAGCTATACTACAGGGATATCATCAGGAGTACTTAGCGAGGTGTCACCCTCGTTACTCGATAGTATCTCTGTAGCGTCGTACAACTAAGGGGGGTGTATGTGTTGTGCCGGGTCTGGCTCTTCGATCAAAGATCGAGATTTGAAAACAAGCGGGGCAACTGGACTACGGGGTCAGAGGGGATGACTGCTCCACCTATACTAAGCAGATTAAAAGTACATGACTGAAAGTAGCAGTTCATAAAAAATAGGCTATGCATCAGATATAGGGGCTAACTACAACAGTAGCAAAATACTAATGCAAGCATTAGGAAGAAAAACATAGGCCATATAGGAATGATCAAGGGGGGTTTGCTTGCCTTGCTACTTTGCGGCAAAGGACTGGTCGGCAGGGTCGTAGATGGACCGGGCAGCAGCGTCAGTTTCGGGGTCTACCGGTAAGAAGAGGGTGAAGAAACAATAAATAATAGCAACGGTGCAACACGATGCATGACATGGCAAGATGTAGGCTAGACATGAGCTAACGCAACAACATCCGTCATAGACAGGTCGGAAGAATATCTGACGATATTTTCCGGGTCTCGGGCTACTACCGGTCAGACGGAAAACGATGGAAAAGTTCCATGTTTGCTATGCTAGGGACGCGTGACAAACGAATGGACCGTGTATCCGGGTTCATCTCGTTCTACTGATCAACTTTCATGTTGAAAATATTTTGATCTGACTTACGGATTATTTCATATTAATTTTTAAAGTTTTATTAATTATTTAGGAATTAAAAACAGATTTAATAAATTCAATTAAAAGCTATTATGACATCAGCATGATGTCACGCTGACATCAGTAGTTGACTGGTCAATTGACGAGTGGGTCCCGAGCGTCATAGACACAAGTTTTTAATTAAAATTAAATAGTAATTAATCAAATTAATTTAGTGGGGGACCCATGTGTCATACTCTAATTATTCAAATTAACTAATTAATTAATATATCTATTTATTTATTTAATAAAAACATATTTTTATTTTTATTTTTATATTTTCACTTTTCTCAAAAGCGCGCGTGGGGCCTCCGTGTCATAGACAGCGGGGTGAGTTGGCCCCACCGGTAAGTGGCTTAGGCCACATACACATTTTACCTAGAGACACATATTCATATAATTAACGTATTCCGCCATATACCGACATACATAAATACATGCATACGTGCATCTCATACATACAAAATACATACGCAATACATCATTTTATTTTTATTTCATTCTAAAACTTTCTCCTAACTCTCTCCCGCAACTCTGTGCTCAACTCTCTCATCTCAACAGAGAGAGAGGGGGGCCTATCTTCACCTACGCCTACACGAGCACCACGACACCGGAACGGAGTGCCGTTTGCCGGAATGGAATCGGGACGACGCGAGGAAGGAGACGGTGGGAGGAGCCCGAAAAGGGGCTCACCGATGTTGACGAGAGGGCCCGGTGAAGCCAGAGTTCTCGGGAGGCAGAGGAGACGGGGAGGAGGAGGACGAGGCGGTAACGGTGGTGGCGCGGTTCCGGTGAGGATGGTGCCGGCGAGGGTCGTCGGAGGGCCACGGCCGGCGGAGGTGAGGCAGGGCCGCTGGATTCAGCCCGGACGAGGGCCGGCGCCCGGATGGGGCCGCCGGGGGAGCTCCGGCCGGGACGGGGCTACAGAGGGGCGAGGTGGAGGGTCACCGACGTGGGGTGGGGCTTGGCCGGCATGGGGGCCGACGGGAGATGGGGTCTGGCGCGAGGGAGAGGGAGGGTGTGAGAGGGTGTCCGAGAGAGAGGCTCGGTCTGGTGGGGTTTGTGGGGGGCTGTTGGTGGGGCTTGGGTTGGTGGGGGTGTGTGAGACCGAGGGAGGGAGGGTCTCGTGGGGAGTGGGTGGGGTTAGCGGTAGGTGGGGATCGGGCCAGCGGTTGGTGGCCTCGCGGGGGGGGGGGGGGTGGCGGCGGCCACCGGGAAGGCTCGAAGGGGAGTGGGCGCTGCCGGCTAGGGTTGCGTGCCCTTTGGGGTTTTATACCCTAGGTGTGTGGGCCGAATGGGGTGGCCTGGCTGGGCCACTTTTGGCCGAGTTAGGCCAGGGGGTTTCGTTCTTTTATTTTATTTTATTATTTCTTTTTTATTTAATTTTATTTACTTTCTTTTACAATTTATTATATTTAAAGATCCTCTTTTAAATATATTCGGATTACCAATAATTCCAAAAGTGCCCAATTCGCATTTATAATTCGTTAGAGAATTTTATAACTCCCCGACATTTTTATTTCAACAACATAAAACCTTTCTCGTCTGACTTTAATTCTAAGTTTTCGAATTCTGATTTGGTTTCAACTAACACGAGATCATTGATATAATTAACGGTGACGTGGCATCATTAGAGCGGGATCACTGTCGCTTAATTACAAGCATCACTGTAGCAAAAGTCGAGGATATCACAATTCTCCCCTACTAACAAGAATTCTCGTCCCAAGAATTAAGACGTAGAAGGAAAAAGCTTGGGGTATTCATCACGAAGATGATCCTCGCGTTCCCAAGTGGCTTGAGCTTCAGAATGATTTGACCACTTCACTTCAAGGAACTTGGTGACTTTGCGACGAGTCTTACGTTCAGCTTGGTCGAGAATGCGGACCGGATGCTCTTTATAAGAGAGGTCTTGTTGTAGCTCAAGCATACCATGATCCACTGCTCGAATAGGATCCTTGAAGCAGCAACAGAGCTGAGAAACATGGAAGACATCGTGAACATGAGAAAGGTACGTCAACAGTTCCAATTGATAAGCCACTCTTCCAGCCTTTCGAGAACAGTGAAAGGACCAATATAGCGAGGATCTAACTTGCCTTGATCCCGAAACAGTGTGCACCTCTCATTGGTGTGACACGAAGATAAGCCTTTTCGCCAGGTTGATAGACCATATCTTGATGATGACGGTCATACTGACTCTTTTGATGAGACTGAGCAGCCTTCAGATTCTCATGAATAATGCGGACTTGATCTTCGGCATGTTGAATAATATCCGGACCGAAGAGTGATCGTTCCCCAGTTTCTGACCAATTCACAGGAGTTCGACACCTTCGTCCATACAATACTTTGAAAGGGGCCATCTTCAGACTAGATTGATAGATATTGTTGTAAGAGAACTCGGCATACGGGAGAGATTCCTCCCATTTCTTAATGAAAGAAATGACACAAGCTCGAAGCATGTCCTCGAAAATTTGGTTGACTCTTTCAACTTGTCCGTGGGATTGAGGATGAAATGCAGTGCTGAAGGACAGATGAGTCCCCATAGCCTTCTGAAAACTTTCCCAAAATTTTGAAGTGAACAAGCTGCCACGGTCCGAGCTGATTATATAAAGATCTGTCAGTTGACTAGCATTAATTGTTTCTTTGACGGCCAGGAAATGTGCAACTTTGTACAGTCGATCAATGACGACAAGAATAGCATCATTACCTTGCTGAGACTTGGGAAAACCAGTGACAAAGTCCATTTCAACATGGTCCCATTTCCACTCAGGAATAGAGATAGGTTGCAGAGTTCCAGCAGGCTTTTGATGTTCTGCTTTGATACGCCAGCATATATCACATTCTACCACATAGCGTGCAATGTCTTGTTTCATATTGGGCCACCAGAACCTTTGCCGGATGTCTTGGTACATCTTGGTACTACCTGGGTGAATAGACAATGGTATGTCGTGAGCTTATTTCATCACCTCTCCGATCATCCTGAGATTTTCCTTCTTATTTGGGACGAATAGGCGACCCTTGAAGTACAAGGCGCCATCTTTAGCAACAGTGAAAAATGAGGCTTTACCCTTCGCAATATAGCTCTTAATCCCGTCGACATCATCGTCAAAGCCTTGCAGCTTTTTGATGGTGCTCACAAGATCTGGTTCAGCAACTAGGTTATTGAGGGAACCCTGATTAACAACACGAAGGTTCATCTTTTGACACTCTTTAGGAGGGGGAACAAGGTAACCCTGAGGAACAATATGGAGGTTTAGCTTGCGGAATTCCTCTTGCAGACGATCGTGAACCTTATGAACCCGGAGGTGGTTGCAGTATGACTTGCGACTCAAGGCATCAACCATTACTTTAGCCTTGCCAGGGGTATATGATATACTACTGTCAAAATCTGCTATACGCTCCATCCATCTTTGTTGACGTAGATTCAGCTCAGGCTGAGTGAACAAGTACTTCAGACTTTGATGGTCGGTGTAGATTTCACAGTGATTACCGACAAGGTATTGTCACCATTCTTTCAGTGCATGAATAACTGCGGCAAGCTCGAGATCATGAACCGGGTAGTTCTCTTCATGAGCACGTAGTTGACGTGAAGCATAAGCAATCACCTTGCGATCCTGCATCAGGACACAACCTATTCCTTGACGAGAAGCTCACAGTATATGACGAAATCACTTTTTGTATCCGGAGGAGCAAGTACTGGAGCAGACGTCAGTTTGTCCTTGAGTGCCTGGAAACTTTCTTGACATTTATCAGTCCACTCATACTTAACACCTTTGTGAAGCAGGTTGGTTAAGGGCTTCGCAATCTTTGAGAAGTTCTCGATGAATCGACGACAACAGCTGGCGAGTCCGAGAAAACTTCTGACTTGCTTGGCATTCTTCGGGGGATTCCAGTCAAGAATAGCTTGAATTCGTTCGAGGTTGACTGCAATACCATCCTTGGAAATCACATGACCAAGGTAAGTCACTTCTTCTAGCCAGAATTCACATTTGGAATACTTCACGTAGAGTTTATGCTCCCGAAGCTTATCCAGTACAAGACGAAGATGTTCAGCATGTTCCTCTTTATTCTTCAAAAATACCAGAATATCATCCAGATATACCACGATGAATTTGTCGAGGTAGTCCATGAATATATAATTCATCAATCGAGAGAAGGTTGACGGTGCATTGGTTAAGCCGAAGGACATGACGGTGTACTCGTATGAACCATAACGAATAACAAAGGCGGTCTTTGGAATATCCTCTTTGCGAACACGGATCTGGTGGTATCCCAACCTTAAGTCGAGCTTAGAGAAGACAGTGGAACCAGCAAGTTGATCATACAAATCATTTATCCGAGGGAGAGGATATTTCTTTTGAATAGTGGCCTGATTGATAGGACGATAGTATTGAACCAAACGATTTGTCCCATCCTTCTTCTTAACAAAGAGAGAAGGTGCTCCCCAAGCAGAGGAACTCAGACGAATGAAACCCAGACGGAGCGAGTTGTCAATTTCTTGCTTAAGTTCAAGGAGTTCATGTGGTGGCATTTTATAAGGACGCTTAGCAATAGGAGTGGTACCGGGTACCAAGTCAATGACAAACTCGACAGCTCGAGCAGGGGGAATCCCAGGAAGTTCTTCTGGAAAGACATCTTGAAATTCTTGGACCACTAGAATGTTTTCAATCCCTTCAAGAGGCGACACATTTAATGCATTCAAGGCATATAGCCGCGCCTCAGCATTTCAGGCGAGATGAGCATGGTAGCTTACTAATTCATCAGAAGGGTGTAGGAGGTGGAAGGTCTTGGTGGCACAAACGATCGATGCCGTATGAGCTTTCAACCAGTCCATCCCCAATATGAGATCAATGTGAGATGAATTTAGTAGGATGGGGTTGCCAAGGAATTCTAATCCTTGAATTTCAACTGAAACATGGGGGCAAACCATAGAGGTTCGGCATTCGCCCCCAGGGGTGTTTACGACTATCGAGATGTTCATCTCTTCGCTCCTAATGTCATGCATGTATGCAAAATTTTCCGACATAAAGGAATGCGATGCTCCTGTATCAAACAATACAGAAGCAGGTACTGAGTTAATGAGAAGTGTACCCATCACGGTAGCAGGCTGGTCTTGAGCTTGACCCATATCAATGTTGTTGGCCCGACCACGAACATAAGCAGGCTTAGCGTTGAAGTTGCGGTTCTGGTTGTTGCCACCGCCAGTTGAGGGAAGTGTCAGCTAATTCGGATTCTTCCTGCAGTCGCTAGCACGGTGACCTGGACGGCCACACTTGAAGCAGAGCCCGTCCTCAGGACGGGAAGGAGGAACTCGAGGTGGTGGTGCTGCAAGCCTCGGCTGCCTAGGTGGTGGAGGAGGCAGGCGAGGTGCAGCATAGGACGGCCTCGGAGCAGGAACAGGTGCATGGTACATGTTGTTGGGAATCTAGATCTTCCGCTTCTGTGCAGATGAGCCCGAAGATGAGCCTATGTCACGGTTGTACTTGCTGCTATCCTTGTATTCCTGCAGACCAGTCTCAACCTGAATAACCTTGTTCACCAGGGTGGCGAAGTCAGCATAGTCCTGAACGACGAGTGTTAGCTTGATATCAGGGTGAAGGCCCTCACGGAACTTCTCCTGTGTGCGTGCATCAGTTGCAATGTCTTCTTCAGCATAGCGAGATAAGTCCAGAAATTCCCGCTGATAAGCATCCACAGTCTTGTTGCCTTGGACCAGGTTGTGGAACTCACGCTTCTTTCGGTCCATGATTCCCTGAGGAATGTAGCGAGCACGAAAAGCAGCCTTGAACACTGTCCAAGTGATGACAGTTCCATCGGGCTGAGAGCGCCTTTGGCTGTCCGACCATTGGGTAGCGGGTCCCTTCAGGAAGTAGGCGGCAAAGTTGGCATAGCTCGCCAGGGGCACATTGGCAGACTCCAGCTCGTAAGCAATGTCACGTAGCCATTCATCAGCATCAAGAGGCTGAGTTGAGGTGCGGTAGATCGCAGGGTTGAGGCGGCAGAAGTTTTGCGGTGTCATGCCTTGCTGTTGGTTCATATTCGGCCTTTGGAGCTGATCCATGAGCCCTTGCATAAACTGGCAGTTCAGCTCAAACTGTTGGATCATCCCCGCCATATACTCAGGAGGCGGGGGTGGTGCATCGTTGGCAGGGGCATGCGGGCGGCCAGCTGGTGTAACCATCCTGTTAAATATTTAAGAGGGGTAGTTTAGCTTAAAGTAATTGCAAAGGCATCACACGCATTCATGAAGTAATCAAGCATGATGAAAGGGAAATGTGATAGATACTTCATAGTAGTTGAGTTTGACATACAGACCCTTACATAAGTTCGTTTACACACCAACAATTACAAATTTGAAATTAGGCGATAGCCTGGACGGATTAGATGATACCCTGGACTCACTAGGCGGCACGCAGCCACGCGGTGGAAGAGTACCACAACGAGATATAGCGATAAGGCTACATCAATGTCGGAGAGGACGAAGGAATCCTGGTAGCTGGCGATGATAGAAGGTAGGAACATGACCCCGTGTCCCGTTGTGACTCTGGTGAGGGTACCGCATCCACTCGAGGAGCTGAGGTCCAAGTGCAGGGGTTCTACCCCCAACATCAGTCCACTCGAGACCTGATGGTAGCTCTGTCCTGCTCGGCTCGCGGATGTGCATAGGGGGAACCCTCGGGCAGTGTGACGGCTGCAGCTCTGTCAACGCGTCGAAAAGACGAGCGCGCGTAGCATACAACTCCACAGTCAGAGCTTGAAAAGCATGATCCAGTGCCTCAGTGTACTGCACCAGAACCCGCACGTCATAGCGACGCGTCACATAGGGGGCGCAGACAGTGACATAGGATTGGTCGCTGCGCTCCCGAACGTCAGCAGTGTAGGCAGTGAGATCAGACCCAGTCTCATCCCCAGCAGGAGCATGCGGGATGTATCTGAAAGGGCTCTCCTCCAGGTGAGGGTACGCTCCACGGAGACGGGTGATAGCGATGTAGGCTGCATCATGGACGTCCATCTCGACCAACACTCCAATACCACAGAAGACGTGGCGCTCGAGGGTGTCGCCGCCCATCTGGTCAAAGATGCGAACCTCAGCCTGGTACTGGTACTGGTTGTACTCGCGAAAGTCCTCGTACACAGTGTACTCGGGGTACCAGGGATATCCCAGCCTGGTCAGGAGGTCGACCAAAATGGCCGAGAACCGAGTCATCTCAGTGGCCTGTGTCAGGCGCACGTGCTGTCTTGCGGGGCGCACCTGAAAATAAGATTAACGGATGTCAAATGACAGTGTGTGTAACATATATTCAGGAGAAAAGAGTAGATAGTCCAGCGCTTCGGGTCGATGTGATTACGAGAACCTAATGTTAGAGTTAGTAAAATCTTTAACCCGAAAGAGAAGAGAGAGTAGAGCCCAGAGTATAGCAAAGTAGTAAAAGATACTAATACCACCCAATTGAGATATGGGCCCGTAAGCCACAACATCAGTGTTAGTAAAGTTTTTCAAACACTAGACTCAACTTCGGCCAAGGAGTTGGAAAGGGGGCTACCTACAGGCAGTTGGCTCTGTTACCAACTTGTGACGCCCTCGATTTAATCGTACGCTAATCATACACGCAAATGCGTACGATCAAACTCAAGGACTCACGGGAAGATATCAGAACACAAATCTAGACACAAATAAAAAAATATCAGCTTCATATTACAAGCCAGGGGCCTCGAGGGATAGAATATGAAAGCTCGATGAACACACGAGTCAGCGGAAGCAACAATATCTGAGTACAAACATAAAACATGGGGTGCCTTAGAGAAGGCTAGAACAAAAGATACAACGATCGGACGAGGCGAGGCCTCCTGCCTGGGAACCTCCTAACTACTCCTGGTCATCAGCGGCCTCCACGTAGTAGTAGGCACCGCCGGGGTAGCATTCGTCGTCGGCGAGGACCTCCATCTCATGGGCTCCATCATCTGGTCGGAGCACGGATCAAGGGGTCAAAGGGGGAGCAAAGCAGAGGTGAGTACTCATCCAAAGTACTCGCAAGTCTTACATCAGAACTATTCTAAGTATGCATCAGTATCAAAGAAGGGGGGTGGTTATATGTGGACTAACTGCAGCAATGCGAGAATAGAGAGAGAATGCCTAGTCCTATCGAAGACTACCATCTTCAGGGTCTTGCAGCAATAGACGAGAGTAGAACAGGGGTAACACAAAAATAGTCATATTGTTGCAGCATTTCTTAAGTGAGGTCACGCCCAGAGATCCTCCCTCGACTCCCTGCGAGGAAGCAATCCCAAGGCAACTAATTCCAGTTAAGTAATAATTGTAGTTGTATAAGATCAGGGCACAACTCCAAGTCGTCCTCTAACCGTGGACACGACTATTCGAATAGTTAATTTTAATCCCTGCATGGGTGCACCACATGTCCCGTCATGCTCGATAACAGTCTGGCCGAACACACTTTTCTGGGTCCTGCCCGACCTCGGAATATCGACACGTCGCAGCCCCACCTAAGACTCAACAGAGAGGCCAGCCCGCCGGTCTAAATCAAAAGGACACAGGGTTCGTGTGCCCAGTTGCCCTTCGCGCGCCTGCACGATGCGTGGGCGGCCGACGTCAGTCCTAGCATCCCTTAATCACAGGCGCGATGCATCTCGGGACCACTCGAGTGCGCGCCGCTACGTTGCTGACATCTGAAAAGCTTCGGCTGATACTGCGACGCCGAGTACCATAATTCTTCCCGCGTAGCCGGTTAGTGCGAAAAGGTCTCCAACCAACCCAGATCAAATACCCAAATCCATTATCATTTTAATTAGGCCAACAACACAATCTCGCGGGAATCCACCCGACTAGCATCTAATCACGAATGATCCCAGTAACATGGTCGAGTAACTGTGTGGTTGTAACATCGGGGGGAATCCGAGTTATCACCCTCGTTGGATTCCAAATGATGTACCCGTCAAGGTGGGCTGAGAGAAATCATCCGCGGGGTCCCACACTTGAGGGGTTGCACGGCAAAGGCATCGCCGGGAATGGTGAAAGGGGAATCACCTTCGATAACCACGATCGACTAGCTATACTACAGAGATATCATCAGGAGTACTTAGCAATGTGTCACAGTCGGTACTCGATAGTATCTCTATAGCGTCGGACAACTAAGGGGGGTGTATGTGTTGTGCCGGGTCTAGCTCGTCGATCAGAGATCGAGATTTGAAAACAAGCGGGGCAACTGGACTACGAGGTCAGAGGGGATGACTGCTCCACCTATACTAAGCAGATTAAAAGTACATGACTGAAAGTAGCAGTTCATCAAAAATAGGCTATGCATCAGATATAGGAGCTAACTACAACGGTAGTGAAATACTAATGCAAGCAGCAGGAAGAAAGACATATGCGATATAGGAATGATCAAGGGTGTTTGCTTGCCTTGCTGCTCTGCGGCAAAGGACTGATCGGCAGGGTCGTAGATGTACCCGGCAGCAGCATCAGTCTCGGGGTCTACCGGTAAGAAGAGGGGGAAGAAACAATAAATAATAGCAACGGTGCAACATGATGCATGACATGGCAAGATGCAGGCTAGACATGAGCTAACGCAGCAACATCCGTCATAGACGGGTCGGAAGAATATCTGACGATATTTTCCGGGTCTCGAGCTACTACCGTTCAGAGGGAAAACGATGGAAAAGTTCCATGTTTACTATGCTAGGGACGCGTGACAAATGAATGGACCGTGTATCCGGGTTCGTCTCGTTCTGCTGATCAACTTTCATGTTGAAAATATTTTCATCTGACTTACGGATTATATTATATTAATTTTTAATGTTTTATTAATTATTTAGGAATTAAAAACATATTTAATTAATTCAATTAAAAGCTATTATGACATCAGCATGATGTCACGCTGACATCAGCATGATGTCATGCTCACATCAGCAGTAGACTGGTCAACTGACCAGTGGGTCCCGAGCGTCATAGACACAAGTTTTTAATTAAGATTAAATAGTAATTAATCAAATTAATTTAGTGGGGGACCCATGTGTCATACTCTAATTATTCTAATTACCCAAATAACTAATTAATTAATTAATATATCTATTTATTTATTTAATGAAAACATATTTTTATTTTTATTTTTTCATTTTCACTTTTCTGAAAAGAGGGTGTGGGGCCTCCGTGTCATAGACAGCGGGGTGAGTTGGCCCCACCGGTAAGTGGCTTAGGCCACATACACATTTTACCTACTCACACATATTCATACAATTAACGTATTCCGCCATATACCGACATACATAAATACATACATATGTGCATCTCATACATACAAAATACAAATGCAATACATCATTTTATTTTTATTTCTATCTAAAACTCTCTGCTAACTCCCTCTCGCAACTCTCTCCTCAACTCTCTCATCTCAATAGAGAGAGAGAGGGGGCTATCTTCACCTACGCCTACACGAGCACCACGAGGCCGGAACGGAGTCCCGTTTCCGGAATGGAACCGGGACGGCGCGAGGAAGGAGACGGTGGGAGGAGCCCGAAAATGGGCTCACCGACGTTGACGAGAGGGCCCGGTGAAGCCGGAGTTCTCGGGAGGCGGAGGAGACGGCGAGGAGTAGGATAAGGTGATACATCCATTTCACATCATGCTTTCATGTTGATATTTATCGCTTTATGGACTCTTATTATACTTTGTGGAACCATACTTATGTCTTTTCTCTCTTATTTTGCAAGGTTTAGTTGAAGAGGGAGAATACCGGAAGCTGGAATTCTGGACTAGAAAAGGAGCAAGTCTGAGTCCTCTATTCTGCGCAACTCCAAATGCCCTTAAAATCAACGTGGATTTTTTCGGATTTTATAAAAAATACTGGGCGAAAGAAGTGTCACAGGGGAGCAACGAGGGGCCCACAAGCCTGGTTGCCGCGGCCTACCCCCTGGCCGCGGCAACAGAGCTTGTGGGCACCCTGGCGGCCCACTGATCCCCCCTCTTTTGCTATATGAAGGGTTTCGTCCAGAAAAAAATCAAGGTGGAGCTTTTTCGTGGTTTCTCTGCCACCACGAGGCGGAACTTGAGCAGATCCAATCTAGAGCTCTGGCAGGACGATCCCGCGGGGGAAACTTCCTCCCGGAGGGGGAAATCGTCGCCATCGTCATCACCAACACTCCTCTCGTCGGAGGGGAGGCATCTTCATCAACATCTTGTTGGGTAACGTCGCATGGGAAACAAAAAATTTCCTACGCGCACGAAGACCTATCATGGTGATGTCCATCTACGAGAGGGGATGTGTGATCTACGTACCCTTGTAGACCGTACAGCAGAAGCGTTAGTGAACGCGGTTGATGTAGTGGAACGTCCTCACGTCCCTCGATCCGCCCCGCGAACAATCCCGTGATCAGTCCCACGATCTAGTACCGAACGGACGGCACCTCCGCGTTCAGCACACATACAGCTCGACGATGATCTCGGCCTTCTTGATCCAGCAAGAGAGACGGAGAGGTAGAAGAGTTCTCCGGCAGCGTGACGACGCTCCGGAGGTTGGTGATGACCTTGTCTCAGCAGGGCTCCGCTCGAGCTCCGCAGAAACGCGATGTAGAGGAAAAACCGTGGAGGTATGTGGTCGGGCTGCCGTGGAAAAGTCGTCTCAAATCAGCCCTAAAACCTCCGTATATATAGGTGGGAGGGAGGGGACCTTGCCTTGGGACTCAAGGAGCCCCAAGGGGGTCGGCCGAGTCCAAGGGGGAAGGCTCCCCCCCAAACCGAGTTGGACTTGGTTTGGTGGGTGGGAGTCCTTCCTTCCCTTCCCACCTCCTCTTTTTTTTCTTTTCTCTTTGATTTTCTTTCCTAGGCGCATAGGGTCCTTTTGGGCTGTCCCACCAGCCCACTAAGGGCTGGTGTGCCACCCTCAAGGCCTATGGGCTTCCCCGGGGTGGGTTACCCCCCCCCCCCCGGTGAACTCTCGGAACCCATTCGTCATTCCCGGTACATTCCCGGTAACTCCGAAAACCTTCCGGTAATCAAATGAGGTCATCCTATATATCAATCTTCGTTTCCGGACCATTCCGGAAACCCTCGTGACGTCCGTGATCTCATCCGAGACTCCGAACAACATTCGGTAACCAACCATACAACTCAAATACGTATAAAACAACGTCGAACCTTAAGTGTGCAGACCCTGCGGGCTCGAGAACTATGTAGACATGACCCGAGAGACTCCTCGGTCAATATCCAATAGCGGGACCTGGATGCCCATATTGGATCCTACATATTCTACGAAGATCTTATCGTTTGAACCTCAGTGCCAAGGATTCATATAATCCCGTATGTCATTCCCTTTGTCCTTCGGTATGTTACTTGCCCGAGATACGATCGTTAGCATCCGCATACCTATTTCAATCTCGTTTACCGGCAAGTCTCTTTACTCGTTCCGTAATACAAGATCCCGCAACTTACACTAAGTTACATTGCTTGCAAGGCTTGTGTGTGATGTTGTATTACCGAGTGGGCCCCGAGATACCTCTCCGTCACACGGAGTGACAAATCCCAGTCTTGATCCATACTAACTCAACTAACACCTTCGGAGATACCTGTAGAGCATCTTTATAGTCACCCAGTTACGTTGCAACGTTTGATACACACAAAGCATTCCTCCGGTGTCAGTGAGTTATATGATCTCATGGTCATAGGAATAAATACTTGACACGCAGAAAAACAGTAGCAACAAAATGACACGATCAACATGCTACGTCTATTAGTTTGGGTCTAGTCCATCACGTGATTCTCCTAATGACGTGATCCAGTTATCAAGCAACAACACTTTGTTCATAATCAGAAGACACTGACTATCTTTGATCAACTGGCCAGCCAACTAGAGGCTTGCTAGGGACGGTGTTTTGTCTATGTATCCACACATGTAAATGAGTCTTCATTCAATACAATTATAGCATGGATAATAAACGATTATCTTGATACAAGAATTATAATAATAACTATATTCATTATTGCCTCTAGGGCATAATTCCAACACATCTTCACCAGCACCATCTCCTCTCCAATCCCTAGTTCATCTCTTGTAACCAATCTCCGTCTCGCGACTCCGATTGGTACTTGTAAGGTTGCTAGTAGTGTTGATTACTCTTTGTAGTTGATGCTAGTTGGATTACTTGGTGGAAGAGTTTATGTTCAGATCCTTGATGCTATTCATTACACCTCTGATCATGATTATGATTATGATTTGTGAGTAGTTACTTTTGTTCCTGAGGACATGGGATAAGTCATGCTAATAACAGTCATGTGAATTTGGTATTCGTTCGGTATTTTGATATGTTGTATGTTGTTTTTCCTCTAGTGGTGTTATGTGAACGTCGACTACATAACACTTCACCATATTTGGGCCTAGAGGAAGGCATTGGGGAGTAGTAAGTAGATGATGGGTTGCTGGAGTGACAGAAGCTTAAACCCCAGTCTATGCGTTGCTTCGTAAGGGGCTGATTTGGATCCACTAGTTTAATGATATGGTTAGACGTTGTCTTAATTCTTCTTTCGTAGTTGCGGATGCTTGCGAGAGGGGTTAATCATAAGTGGGATGCTTGTCCAAGTAAGGGCAGTACCCAAGCGCCGGTCCACCCACATATCGAACTATCAAAGTAACGAACGCGAATCATATGAACATGATGAAATTAGCATGACAGAAATTCTTGTGTGTCGTCGGGAGTGTTTATCCTCTTATAAGATTTTGCTCAGGTTTGTCCCTTGCTACAAAAGGGATTGGGCCACTTGCTGCACCGTTGCTACTACTTGTTACTTGTTACTTTTCGCTTGCTACATTTCACCTCACTATACCATCACTTGTTAACGCTACTTTCAGTGCTTGCAGTTATTACCTTGCTGAAAACCGTTTATCAGAGCCTTCTCCTCCTTGTTGGGTTCGACACTCTTACTTATCGAAAGGACTACGATTGATCCCCTATACTTGTGGGTCATCACGAGGCGGTGACGGTGGTGGCGCGCTTCCAGTGAGGATGGTGCTGGCGAGGGTCGCCGGAGGGCCACGGCTGACGAAGGTGAGGAAGGGCCACCAGATCCAGCCCGGAGGAGGGCCGGCACCTTGATGGGGCCGCCGGGGAGCTCCGGCCGGCGCGGGGCTACAGAGGGGTGAGGTGGAGGGTCGTCGGCGTGGGGTGGGGCTTGGCCGACGCGGGGGCCGACGGGAGATGGGGTCAGGGGTGAGGGAGAGGGAGGGTGTGAGAGGGTGACCGACAGAGAGGCTCGGTCTCGTGGGGTTGGTGGGGGGCTGTCGGTGGGGCTTGGGTTGGTGGGGGTGTGTGAGACCGAGGGAGGGAGGGTCTCGTGGGGAGTGGGTGGGGTTAGCGGTAGGTGGGGATCGGGCCAGGGGTTGGTGGCCTCGCGGGGGGTGGCGGCGGCCAGCGGGAAGGCTAGGAGGGGAGCGGGAGCTGCCGGCTAGGGTTGCCTGCCCTCTAGGGTTTTATACCCCACGGGGGTGGGCCGAATGGGGTGGCTTGGCTGGGCCACTTTTGACCCAGTTACGCCAGGGGGTTTCTTTCTTTTTTATTTTCTTTTTTATTATTATTTATTTTTATTATTTAATTTTATTTACTTTCTTTTAAAATTTATTATACTTAAAGATCCTCTTTTAAATATATTGGGATTACCAATAATTCCAAAAGTGCCCGATTGTCATTTATAATTCGTTAGAGAATTTTTATAACTCCCCGACGTTTTTATTTCAACAACATAAAACATTCCTCGTCTGACTTTAATTAAGTTTTCGAATTTTGATTCGGTTTCAACTAACACGAGATCATTGATATAATTAACGGTGACGTGTCATCACTAGCGCGGGATCACTGTCGCTTAATTACAATCATCACTCTAGCAAAGGTCGAGGATGTCACATAATGCTTCCGCTTTGTGATCTTCAACGGTATGAAGATGCTCTACCTCACTCGTAGCTAGTTTCTCCTAGATGATCTTGGTGTGATGTAGGAATTTTTTTGAGTTATTACTACGATCCCCAACAATGTATACCTGTCTCTGTACGGATGTACCACTTGGGTTTATAACTAGTTATGTCGACCCGGGTTCTTTGACATTGGAATGTTAGTGACACACTTGCATACGTGAGTCAAAAGACGCAAACAGTCCCGACCAAGGTAAGGTGGCAGCCGTGGGGTTAACCGTGCGTGAGACCGCAAAGTGATGCGATGTGTTAGAGGCTGGATTCCTATGGCTTAGGATCGGGGTCCCGACACTAGGACAATTACTAGTAACGGACGCCATTACTATTGTAGTTACAAGTATCGATGGTCCTAACTACACTTGATGTGCGATATTAAGTCCCTTGAACGTTGAATCTCCCACATCGTCCTTCGCCCAATCTGTCTGAGTGCCTACATTGGGACGGTTGGAGGTAAGATGTCCGAGTCACTTGGTGGATTCGAGTGGTTTCCTTGACGTACGCATCCAAATGTGCATGCAGTCCCCGAACCATTAATGACGGGGTAGGACCCTAGGCGGGCCATTTATGCCAGGCTCATGACCCTACCACTAGTAGGTGACCCCACCACTTATTGCTACTTTACCACATCACGCTTCCTCTTTGGGGAAAATCCCAACGCCATCACAAGTAGGAGAATATTTTTCGGCACCATTGCTGGGGAAATCATCAAAAAATAGAAGGTCCCTTCACACACATTACCATTTACTTGTTCTACTTTTTACTTGGTTCTACTTTTAGTTAAAAAATAAAAATACCAAACAATTATTGTGTGCTTGTTACTACGGATGGTCTTTCTAGCACCCTCTTCCCCGATTATGAAGTACTTTATTTTGGGCAGAAACATGGGGAGAGTCTAAAAGATTCTCGGTTCATGATTATGGAATCTTATGGTAGCTCAACTATAAAAAATGATACAAAGATCCTTCTTTGAAATTTTTATGTGGGGATCACTACACCTAGTAGATAGATTTTGTATCTCGTTGCTAAAGGGAATTTTGTAGAAAGAGATGCTAATGCTTCTTATGAAGTTATAGAAGGGATGGTAGGAGTCCCTACTACGCAAAAAGTATCATATTTTACCCAGGAAGGAATTCAAATCTTAGGAAAACTAGGGGAAATGCAAAAAATATGATCGAATTACAAAATCTCAATGAACCACTCAAACCCCTTAGTTCAAACCTCAATCACATGAATTCTCTTCTTACTCTTTGCAATGAAAGGCTTCACACTCTTGAAAAAAGGGTTACCTTGTTCACGTATCTCACTAGGCAGCGTAAATCACCTCCCCGCTTTGTGAAGAGTCCAACTAAGACAGCTAAGGTAGCTAAGTTGAATGATGACAAAACATGAAACTGTGCATTATGCCTAGCTAGGCGCATGGAATAATAGCGCTTGTCGGGAGGCAACCCAATATTTATCCTTTTTCATTATTTTATTTTATTGTGTCAACATGATTATTTCTACTATAATGATTATGTTTGAATCTTTTATTTTGAGTTTGTGCCAAGTAAACATGTCACGATGATGTGGATGATAGTTGAATTGATCTTGTGCAGAAACACAAACTTTACGACGAGTATTTGATTTACCATTTTTTATTGGAAAGAGATAAGTTGCTAAAAAACATAGTATTGAGGCACGAATTTGCTAAGTTTTTACTTATTTTCAGCAGTTTTGGAGTTACAGAAGTATGGTTTTAGTCAAAATCTTTACGTATTGTTCTATTTCAGACATATTTTTTTATTGCCTAGTGTGCTTATTTTCATGACGCTATGAATTATATTAGGGGTATAAGTCATGAAGAAGTTATACTAGAGTAGGTATTACGCAAGGGCAATTATAAATCTATTAATAACAGTACCTAAGGTGTATGATCACTCTATCTATTATACTAATGGAACTTGATAGAGGGAAAGGTGTCATGTGTTTCGATGAGTTGGTGATGATCATTTTTTATGGAGTAAACTTTCACGACCCGACTACGAATACGTGAGGATGTTGTGCCTTAGTAATCGCTAAATCAACTATGAGAGGTTATTGACCACGTCGGAGCACGATCAACCTGACCACGAAGTTCTATTTCCTCACGCAAACAGAGAACAAGTAAGAAATTGAAATTGCAATATGAATATTGCGTATATAAGGGGAAAGCTTTATTGATGAAAGTAGGGTTCCGTGACGTCTTGGTCTGGTCGTGGTAAACAAATGAAGGACACGAAGTTTTAGCTATGGCAGACTTCTAATCTCAAAAAAATCAAGTCTAAGTGGTGCCTCATGGGTTATATTTATAGGTAAAGGGGAGGGGATTTTGTCCACCCTTGGCAAGGTGGTACTAAAACACCTCGTGAGTCGTTTCCCCTACAATACGGACTCTATAACTAGCGTAGGAAGTTGTATTTCGAAATTACATGGTCCTGGCACAAAAATAAGGTGGTGCAACACCTATAATAATCTATGGACAAAATTTATGAAAGTGAATCTTGTATATTTCATGCATCACCTTGTATGCCATCAAGGAGGCTTCAAATTGCTAACATTTGCACTAGAAACATCGTTCTAGTTCCCTTTGTGCACGGCTTCATCTCCATGCTTGATCCCGCTCTAGTGTTCATCCCTCTTGTCCATGCTAAGCCCTTTATTAGTATTCAACACAAATGTATCCAATTTAGGCAGCATCATATTCTCATTAACATTATCATTGTTACCAAGAAACAAAAGTAACTCGTAATTTCGCTAGCGTGCGCGAGCTCTAGTAAGTGTTCTAGTTTATATAGCAATAGGGGTTGTGGGTGTAACAATGGTATTGATGTCCTCGTCATCCTCCCCTTCTTTAAATGAAGTTGTCCTCGACCAAAGTTCATATTCCTCTCCCAAATAAGGCTTCAAATCTACAATGTTAATAGTGGGACTAACCATAAAATATGCAAGCAACTCAAGTTTATATGCATTACGATTTATGTTCTCTAACAACCTAAAAGGACCATCAGCGCGTGGCATTAGCTTTGAGTTGCGCAACGCAGGAAACCTATCCTTACGCAAATGAAACCAAACAAGATCTCCAGGTGCAAGGACATCATGTTTTCTACCCTTATCTCCAGCAAGTTTCTATTTAGCATTTCTACGCTCAATATTTTCCTTAGTTAACTCATGCATTTTTGAGATCAATTCACCACGTTGTTTAGCATCAAAATTAGCCTTCTCCGAAGATAGAAGAGGAAACAAATCAATATGCGCATGAGATAGGAAACCATACACAATTTCAAAACGGCACATCTTAGTACTAGAATGTAGCAAACAATTATAAACAAATTCAATGTGGGGCAAGCATTCTTCCCACATTTTGTGGTTATTCTTCAAAACATCCCTAAGCATAGTAGACAATATTCTATTGACTATTTCAGTTTCTCCATCAGCTTGGGGGTGAGATGTAGTACCAAAAAGTAGTTTAGTCCCCAACTTAGCCCATAAACATCTCTAAATGTGGCTAAAAATTTAGTATCACAATGTGAAACAATAGTATTTGGCACACCATGCAAGTGAATAATTTCACGAAAGAACAAGTCTGCAACATTAGAAGCATCATCACTTTTATGACATGGTATAAAGTGTGCCATTTTCGAAAATCTATCCATAAATATGACATCCCTCCCCTTCTTTGTTTGAGGTAAACCAAAAACAAAGTCCATAGATATATCCTCCCATCGAACACTAGGTATAGGCAAAGGCAGATATAAACCATGAGGATTGGTTCATGACTTACCTTTTTGACATGTAGTGCGGCGAGTAACAAAACACTCAACATCATGTCTCATATTTGCCCATAAGACACGTGTAGCAAGTACGTACTCCGTATTCTTCACGTCAAAGTGTCCCATTAATCCTCCTCCACGCGCCTCCTACAACGGCAAAAGATGAACGGGGCTAGGTGTAATGTGCTACTTGGAAATTGCGTTGGGTTTTTCCTCGAAGAGGAGAGGATATGCAAAACACTAGATATAAGTATTTCCCTTGATGAGAACCAAGGTTATTGAACCAATAGTAGATCACACAAGTTCCCATCGTCGGCACATACACAAACATAACCAAACTCTTGCACCCAACGCGGGCAAGAGGGTCGTCAAGCCCCTTGGACTCGTTAATTGCAAGGATTAAATACTGATAATAGATAGATATATATAGAAAATAAAATAGCAAAATATGAATGGCACCAATATTTTTGAGGTTTTAGTAATAATATTTGTGTGACTCGGGGGGGCCATAGTTTTTGCTAGAGGCTTCTCTCTCGAAGATAACATACGGTGGGTAGACAAATTACTGTTGGGCAATTGATAGAAAAAGCATATTTATGAAATATTTATTCACGACAATGATCATGTATATAGGAATCATGTTCATAGGTAAGCAGACCGACTCATGCCTACATCTACTACTATTACTCCACCCACCGACTGTTATTCAGCATGCATCTAGAGTATTAAGTAAAAACAGAGTAATGCTTTCAGCAAGATGACATGATGTAGAAAAATTAAACTCAACTACTATGAATAAACCTCATTGTTTTATTGTTGATGGCAGCAATACAATATGTGTCATGTCCCCTTCTGTCACAAGGATTGAGCACCGCAAGATTAAACCCATCACAACGCACCACTCCCACTGAAGATAAATCAATCTAGTTGGCCAAGCCAAACCAATAGATCGCACAGAAATACGAAGCTATAAGAATCATGCATATAAGAATTCAGAGATGACTCAAATAGTTTTCATGAATAATCTTATCATAATCCCACAATTCATCGGATCCCAACAAACACACCACAGAGAAGATTACATCAAATATATCACCGCGGGAATAGCGTTGAACTTTGTATTGAAGAAAACAAAGAGAGAGAGAGATCTAGGTACCAGTTATGGACCCATAGGTCTGTGGTAGACTACTCACACATCACCATGGGAGCATCACGGTTTATGTAGAGGCCCTCAGTGATCGATCCCCCTAGTAGGGCACTAGAAGGGGGCCCAAGATGGGCACACAGCGGAACAAGGACTTGCGGTGGCGGAAAAAGTACTTTGCTTGGCTCTCTCTTGAATTCCCTATTGTAGAGTATTTATAGTGGGGGAGTTAGTTCAAATACATCCATAGGGTGGTCCCAAGGCAAGGGTTGTGCCTACCCCCTAGGTGTGCCCTCTTGCCTTGTCACCGCCTCATGCGGTCTCTAGACTCCCATCGAAGCTTCGAGGTCATATTTTTATCCATAAAAATCATCGAAAAGTTTCATGGGATTTGGACTTTGTTTGGTATTGGTTTCCCGAAAGGCCAAAAAATAGGAGAAAACAACAACTAGCACTTGGAGGCTAGTTCCCAAAAATGATGTAAAATAGCATATAAATACATATAAATTATTGTAGAATTATAATACAATAGCATGGAACAATCAAAAATTATAGATACGTTGGAGACGTATCAGCATCCCCAAGCTTAATTCATGCTTGTCCTCGAGTAGGTAAATGATAAAAATAGAATTTTTGATGCCCATGCTACCAACATGTAATCTCTTTTAGGTATGATCTTTGAAAAATGATGAACTAATAAAAATCAACATAGTAATATCCATAAACATAAATAACATAATCATTAACTTTCAAAATATACGATCCTTAAAGAACATTACTCCCCACTCATTTTATCATATTAGCATGGCATGACTCCGCTTTCACCACATAACTACAAATCATGAGCACCATGGTGTCAAGTCAAGCAATTGGATCGTACTTCTAACACGCTTCACCATTTTCAAGCTCACTCGATACATGAGCATGAACCATGGACATATCATATGGGTGGAATAGAGTATGGTGGTAGAGATCAAAAGGAGTCAAAGTGGAAAGGAAGTCTCGCATCCACTAGGCGTACCAACAAGCTATGGATATGCCCATCAATCGATATCAATGCGGGGAGTAGGGATTGCCATGCAATGGATGCACTAGAGCTATAAGTATGTGAAAGCTCAAGCTAACTGGGTGTGAATCCAACTTGCTTGCTCATGAAGACCTCGGGCATTCAAGGAAGCCTGTCATCGTAATATACAAGCCAAGTTCTATATTGAAAAATTCCCACCAGCATATGAAGATGACAACTCAGGAGACTTTCTATATGAAGAACATGGTGTGGAAAAAGAAGTAGTAGCACTGCCCCTTCTCTCTTTATTTCTCATTAATTTATCCTTTTTCTGTTTTTATTTTTATTTTTATTTTTTATTAATTTTTTAGTTTCCTCACTGAGGCGGTGCTCTAGTAATTATGAACATCACACTTTTATTTACTTACAACTTGATATAACAACTCAATGATGATATAAAAGAAATGACTCTATATGAATGCCTCTGGTACTGTACCAGGATGTGCAATGATCTAGCATAACATGTAAATAATGATGAACGGTGGCCTTTCATTGAATACTATATCAGCTATATGATCATGCAAAGCTATATGATGATGAACACACAAGTCATGTCACTAGTGCAGAAAAGTCTCGCCATGGAGTGGCAAAATTTGCCTTGCTAGCGTGGACACCTAATGCCACCAATATGGCGCCATTGTTATAATTTAATGGTGGCGTTGGAGACGACGCCAGTATTATTTTGAATACCTACGGTGTTGGACAGAGTTGCACGCCGGGACTGTCATATTTAGCTAATAAAAAATACGCGAGAATTCCCAAAACATACTATGAGCTTTACAAAAGATACTTCCATCTTCACAAAGTAAATGTTTCACTAATTCCCAAAAGAAACTACCAGCTTAATTCACAAATTAAAAATTTCAACAAATTCACAATAAAATAAAAGTACCAACTAATAAATTCTCATAATGTATCGACATGCCCCTCTCGACACTACCTAGTTTTGCGTCTAAGGACTAACTTAAGCTCACGAAGCGTATTCCTATTCAGCTTCCCCTCCATGATGTAATGGGCCTTCTCCGTCTTCAGTCGAATCCTCTCAAACTTCAGGACTTGTATTTCCTTCTTGATCTCACTTATCTCGAGATTCAAAAAATCAATCTGACCTTTGAGACTAAAAAACTTATTGTAGACAATAGCATTGTCATCAATAATATTATCCTTCTCCTTCTTCACGGATTCATTCAAATCCTCCAGGACCTTGATGGTACTCTAACATGACGCAATCAACTCGTGATTGAGCACGCCGATGTCACATGTCTACAGCACAACGGGTACTGGAGAAGGCGGACCTCGTACATATTCTTGGCAAGGGTTTCAAATCATCAACAATTAATTAATGGTTAGATATATGGAGATGTTTGCAATGCTCGTGCATGTTTTCTATAACCTTAATTACCTGGTTGGTGCTCACGTGGCCTTTATCTTTGTCATACCCCGGCCAGTGATCAGAGGACCCTATCGAGATGCTAGAGTCAGCCATGTTGTTTGGCTAAAGAATAAAGGCCCTCAGAGTGTTTAATGCATGAAAAGAACATGTATCTTATAAAATTAACAAGAAGCAGCAAACACATTAAATAGAAACATGAATGATTGTAATTCTTATCTTTTTGCTATATGAACTATCAGGTTTCCAAATGAGAAACTAATTATGAGTGTGCTCGTTGCATAAAAGGAGGATACATATCAATTGTGTAGATACCTAATTTTTCTATACCAATTTGAAAGCTTGATCGATAAATAATCATGAAAATAGAGAACAAAACACTAATCAATCATCTGGATGCATATGCTACCAAACACATATTCACTAGATCCCATGCCATACTCGTGCAATGTGTCGGGACCCCGATCCTAAGCCATAGGAATCGAGCATATAACACATCGCATCTCTTTGCGGTCTCATGCACGGTTAACCCCACGGCTGCAGCCTTACCTTAGCCGGGACCGTTTGTGCCTTTTGACTCGCATATGCATTTGTGTCGCTAGCAATACAATGACAAAGAACCCGGATCGACATGTCTAGTCATAAACCAAAGTGGCAGTTCTGCACAGGGACAGGCATACATGACCCAGCAAAGCAGGTGTCGGTCACCAGCGAATGTAGACGAGTCGTAGCAAGCTACAAGGACTCCATTACATCGCGTGACATATCCCCAAAGGGGACAGACACAGCTGCTAAGAAGGACACACGCCGGTCAACCAATGTGTCCGGAGCAGTAGCGAGCTACCATGGCTCGTTGGATCACAAAGGGGCATTTCCGTGTAAGGAATGCTACTAAAGTCTACGGCTAGGAAATCGAACCCCATACATATCAAGTATGACACACGTACGCATGGTATACCGATATGTATAGATACATCGATGGCATCACAACATAACTATAAACATACAAGCTTTATTTAAAAGGCTCGGAAGAGCCTCACACATAATATTACATAGTAGGGGTCTCACGACCCATCATAACAGTCATTCAAGTTACAAGCCAGCGGAAGTAGATAAACTGTCTGAGTACAGACAAATGAAACTAGAAGGCACGTGGTCTGACTATACTACAAACCCACCCTAGGGACAGATCGTAGCTGGGATACCAGCTACTCGTCGTCGTCGATGTCTAAGGAGAACCCTCCGTTAGGGTCATTAACAACCTCTACAACAAATATTAAGCAAACATGAGTACGGAGGTACTCAGCAAGACTTTAGGATAACTATCTACTCATGCAATGTATCAATAAGGAATTGTGGGGTTTCATGCGGGCTAGAGAACTTGCATTTTTAAATAATTTTTGACAACTTGATTTCTCGTACACGAGTCCACTAACACCACAACAATACTCCATCGTGGAATCATTCTGTCTCCATACGAGAATGCCATCCACGACACTCACACTTATCTTGACAATTTTATGAGTAGCCATTAAGGTTATCTATGAACAACATATGTCTCCAAGTAGTCCATATCCGCGGACGCGGCTATTCGAATAGATCATAACGCTGCAGGGGTGTACTTCTTCACACACGCTCTCGCCACTTATCGGCAACCTTCGAGCGGAAGCCCAGCGAGGGAGTCGGCCACGACCGTTAACCACGCTAATACCTAGTCCAGGTCTATCGCCTATCTGAGGGTAACCCGCACAGAAGTCCGGCCGAGGTTTCCGCCACGGACCCAAACGATGTGCGCAGGTTTCCCAAGCCCACCATCCGGGTGCCACTTGGTACACCGTGCCACTGCCTACCGCATCACAGCCCACCTCTAAGGTCAGCGCTATGCACGGCCTCCAGCATGACTATAAACACCAGAAACTACTTGCAACTCCTGGGCCGAGTACTAAGCAATTAATAAGTCGAGCGGGGTCATATTTTAGGGCCCAGCATGTGGTAGTATCTCGTCTTGGATTACATACACGGAACTCAGTTCCTAGGGACAGTTCCAATGAAACAACCCGCCATGTACTCCTACATAGCCTTTTTACCAAATCAGGTTCAACACACAACCTTTACTTACTGAACACATTCTCACAATTCTGTTCATCTCCCAGATGACAGACCATACAGAACTCTAAGCATAGCATGCATAGCAGGATAAGGCACATCATGTCTCAAGCATCTACCAGGTATGCTAGGTTGCAAGGTTCAGCTATTTACTGTGACAAAGACAGGTCATGCAAAGGAAGTGGGTTCAACTAATGTGGCAAAAGCAGTTGAGCATTTGATCCTAATGCAATAAGTAAGTGCAGGAGCGAGAACATGGGATTTATCGGGATGATCAAAATGGTTGCTTGCCTTGTTGCTCAGACGAGGGACAATATCCGTCAGTCGGATATTCAGTGGAATCCGGAGGAGCGGAGCCTACCGATAGAAATGACATCAATCAATAACAATCATATGCAACAAAATGATGCATGAGCATGGCATGAAGATGCATGGCGGTATGCTAATGTAGCTATCATTTATTAAGTTTGAAGTTGATTTGAATCAGATTCAAATATCACTTCAAACGGGGTATTCTCGAATACCATTTTAATTTATTCGACCTGATGCTCAGATCAACTTGTTTTTAACATGCATGCGAATGACATGTTAAGTTGCTGGTTGTGATTGAACAATCTCTGGTCATAGCATTTGAAGTGGAATTGAAATGATTTTCAAATTCCAACTCCAAAGCATTTATTGAAGTTAACGTATTCATTATTCTACATGTTTGGTCCAGTAACATTTTCAAACATGTTTGAAAATGACATATTCAGATTCCTTGGATTTTTCTGATACTTTTTCAGAAATAAATTATTTTCATTGGAGTTACAGATTAATTTCTATGATTTTTAGAAGTTTTGGGCATTTTCTGGAATTCTTTTAAAACAGAAATCCACTTATTGCGTGAGCATGGCATCAGCAGGTCCAACTGGCCGTTGAAAGTCAAACCTGACCAGTGGGACCCACTGGTCAGTGACTCTGGTCAGTTTTAGATTGGTTTTAAACTTAATTAGTTAATTAACAGCATTGGACCCACATGTGAGTGACTTATTAGTTTAATTGATTTTATTTTTATTAATCCAAAACATCCAGAGGCTCGCCCCACGCGTCACTGGCTCAAGCCAGCTGAGATCCACCGGCGACGAGGTCGTCCTCGCCGGCGGTGAGCCTCCGGCGACACCAGAGATGGCCGAGGGCATCGGAAACTCGTCTCCGACGACCAAACGCACGGCGGAGACCACACGGAGATCGGCCACTCGACGGCGCGCACGATGGGGCAAACCCAGGGGCTGGGGTGGCCGGAATCGACGCCGACGACGAGCTCGGCGGCGACCAAAGCTCGGCCATCGTCGAGGTCATCGGAAACAGGGTCAAATAGTGAGGGGTTGGGCTCCTAAAGCATCTACGCGATGGCCTGAAGCTTCTGGTGGCCTCAGATGGACCAACCGTTCACTGAAGAGCTACCGGCAACGAGCTGCAGCGGCGGTCCTCGTCGGGCTCCGGTGGAACTAGGCCTAGAGGAATCGAAGGGGAAAGCTTGGGGGAAAAGCTGCGCAAGCTCACGGGGAGTGCAGTGGTGGCGCTAGCATGCTTGGGGAGGCGCTGTAGACGACGAATCGATCGGAGCTCGTCGGCGGCCGAAGCTTGAAGATGACAGTGTCGTGGTCGTTGCAGGGCTCGGGGGACCTTCGGCATCTGCAGGAAGGACGAGCTCCTCGAGGCGGAGCGAGTGGGGCACTCGGGGGGAAGAACTAGTGGCCAGAGGCACGGGCAGCTCGAGCTCGACCTCCTGTCAATGGCGACAGAAGGGGAGGAAGGAACCGAGAGGAGAGGGGGGAATGGTGCGTGGGAATGGATAGGCCAGTGCTCGGGGAGGTTATCCCCGCGCGTGCCAGCACAAAGCGGCGGCCAGCCAGGCAGGGAGCTACGTGGAGGCACCGGGCGTCGCGGCGGCCACCTCCTGCTCCTACTGGCGAGGAGGAAGACGACAGGGGAGCTGGGCCTGGGCTGAGGTGAGCGACAGGTAAGCTCCTTTTCCCCTTTTTTCTGTTTTGTTTCTCTTTTGCTAACTATTTGATTTGCTAATTATTTCAGCTCCAAAATAGTTTACAAAAAATATTTTGAACACACCAGAATATTTGTTGGAATATATCCAACCATTCCTGAAGTTTTCAACATTTTTGAAAACTTAAAGTTTTTGAATTCAAATTTAAACTTGAATCCAGTAGCTTTTTGCATTTATAAAAATGCCAGATGTGTTATGAAAATAGTTTTCTTCACTGCTTATTTAGTTCCAAGAATTATCAGAAAAGTTGAACTTTTCTTGAGGCCATTTTGGGTTCATTGATTTGAACAAGTTTAGAATTTCTTTGAATTTGAGAAGTGGCTAGGGTTTTTGAGTTTTGCTACACCACTTGCTTTGATCTTGTTGCAATTTTCTTGGATGAAATGCAAAGAAGATATGAGCACAATGCTATACTTGATTAGGGTTCCAGGGATGTGACAACTCACCCCACTCAAAAGAATCTCGTCCCGAGATTTAGAAGTCGTTGGGAATAATGCGGGATACTAAAGTCAGAGACGATCCTCTCTTTCCCATGTTGCCTCCTTTTCAGAATGATTTGACCATTGAACTTTAACAAACTTGAGGTTTCGACGTTGAGTGGTACGCTCAGCTTGATCAAGAATACGCACAGGGTATTCTCGGTATGAAAGGTGATCTTGGAGATCAAGCGTTTCGTGGTACACTTCACGGATAGGATCCGAAAAGCAACGCCTGAGTTGCGAGACGTGGAAGACATCATGAACCTTGGAAAGATGCGGAGGAAGTTCCAACTGGTAGGCAACTTCTCCTTGTTTGGCAAGAATGTGAAAAGGACCAATGTAACGAGGAGCCAACTTGCCCTTGATACCGAATCGATGGGTACCCTTCAAAGGTGTAACCCGAAGGTAAGACTTCTCGTCAACTTCAAAGGTCACAGCCTTATGATGACGATCATATTGGCCCTTTTGACGAGACTGGGCTGTTTTCAACTTTTCACGAATAATGCGAACCTGCTCTTCTGCATCCTGGATCATATCCGGGCCAAAGAGTTGCCTCTCTCCGGTTTCTGACAAATTAAGAGGTGTTCGACATCTTCGTCCATAGAGAACTTCAAAAGGGGCTTTGCCCAAGCTTGATTGATAAATATTGTTATAAGAAAATTCGGCGAATGGAAGGCACTTCTCCCAATTCATACCGAACGATATCACACAAGCTCGGAGCATATCTTCTAGGATTTGATTCACTCTTTCTACTTGACCACTTGATTGAGGATGGAAAGCAGTGCTAAAAGATAAGTGAGTCCCCATAGCATTCTGAAAAACTTTCCCAGAAGCGAGAAGTAAAGATACTCCCACGGTGTGAGTTAATCTCCAGGGGAACACCATGAAGAGACACTATTCAAGAGATATATAACTTTGCTAGCTGGCTAGCTGTTATACTCTCACGAACTGGAAGAAAATGAGCTACTTTGGAGAGACGGTCAATGACCACAGAGATAGCATTATTTCCTTTCTTGGTCTTGGGAAATCCGGTAATGAAATCCATACTGACTTTATCCCATTTCCATTCAGGAATAGCTAAAGGTTGAAGGGTGCCAGCAGGCCTTTGATGTTCTGCCTTAACTCGACGACAAATGTCACAGTTGGCAACGAACTCGGCAATTTCTCTCTTCATCCTAGTCCACCGGAACCTTTGGCGTAGGTCCTGATACATCTTAGTACTACCGGGATGAATGGTGAGAGGAGAATCATGAGCCTCCTTAAGTATTAACTGCCTTGGATGTGGGTTCTTAGGAACCACTAGACGATTCTGGAAGAACACAATACCTTGATCATTCATGGAGAATTCATTAGCGTTTCCGCTAATAATATTCTCCTTGATTCATGATATCCCCTTATCACGCTTCTGGCTAGCTATAATTTGATCCCTAAGGGTAGGCTTCGCCACCAGGGTAGAAAGGAATCCTTGAGGAACAATATGAATATTTAACTTCCGAAATTCCTCATTGAGATGTGGTTGACCTCGTTGTAGCATCAAATTGTTACAATAAGATTTATGACTTAGTGCATCAGCCATAACATTGGCCTTCCCCAGGGGTGTAAGTTATCCCTAAGTCATAATCCGAGATCAACTCAACCCACGGTCTTTGCCTGAGATTCAAATCCGGCTGGGTGAAGATATATTTCAGACTTTGGTGATCAGTGAATATTTCACAACGATTACCCAGAAGGTAATGTCGCCAGGTTTTTAGTGCATGGACTACAGCTGGAAGCTCAAGATCATGTGTGGGATAATTATCCTCATGTGGACGCAACTGTCGAGATGCGTATGCAATCACATGACGATCTTGCATGAGGATGCAACCTAATCCTTGTCGCGAGGCGTCGCAATAGATAACAAAGTCCTTAGAAAAATATGGTGGTAGCAACACAGGTGCGGAAGTCAGGCGTCTTTTCAGTTCCTGGAAACTATGATCACACTGTGGTGTCCACTCAAACTTTTTATCCTTCTTGAGGAGTTTAGTTAGAGGCTTTGCAACCTTGGAAAAATTCTCGACAAAGCGGCGACAAAAGCTTGCTAGACCAAGAAAACTCCTAACTTGCTTAACCGATTCAGGTTGAGTCCAATCAAGGACGACTAGAACTCTCTCGGGATTGACAGCAATACCCTTACCAGAGATTACGTGACCTAGATAGGTCACTTCTGGTAACCAAAATTCACATTTTGAAAACTTGGCATAAAGGCGATGCTCTCGAAGTTTCATCAATACCAGCCTTAGATGCTCGGCATGTTCTTATTCGTTCTTCGAGTAGATGAGAATATCATCGAGGTATACCACGACGAATTTATCCAAATACTCCATGAAGATTGAATTCATTAAACAAGAGAAGGTGGCTGGGGCATTGGTTAAACCGAAGGACATGACGGTGTACTCTATTGGCCATAACGAGTAACAAAAGCTGTTTTTGGAATGTCCCCGTTCTTGATCTTGATTTGATGGTAACCCAACCTCAAATCCATTTTTGAGAAGACTGAGGATCCAGCAAGCTGATCATACAGGTCGTTGATCCTGGGGAGCGGATACTTGTTCTTTATGGTGACCAGATTAACTGGTCGGTAATCTACAACCATCCGATCCGTTCCGTCTTTCTTCTTGACGAAGAGGACGGGGCAAGCCCAGGGAGAAGAGCTAGGACGAATGAAACCTTTATTCAAGGCCTCATCTAGTTGCTTCTTAAGTTCGGCTAGCTCTAGGGGTGCCATCTTATATGGTCTTCTGGCTATTGGAACAGTTCCAGGAACAAGATCTATTACGAACTCTACATCTCTGTCAGGTGGAATTCCTAGTAGTTCCTCGGGAAAAACATCCGGGAAGTCACGGACTACCGGAATGTCTTCAAGTTCCGGAAGGGGGTTGGCATTGAGGGAATAGAGTTGGCATTTGGCAACTCGAGTAGAGACATTGACTATCTCACCCGAGGGATGGGTAAGCTGAACATTTCTAGAATGAGTATCAATCTTGGCATAGTGAGATGACATCCAGTCCATACCCAAGATGATATTAATATCCGAAGATTTCAAGGCTATCAATGAGGCTAGAAAAACTAGCTTGTCTACTAGAATTTCATTGTCATAGGTTATCCTAGAAGTTTGCCACTTACTACCAGGAGTTTGGACAACCAATGGAATTGGCATATCACAGAAAGACATGTTATGCAACTGTGCATAACTTTCTGAAATGAGGGAATGAGAAGACCCAGTGTCAAAAAGAACAGACGTTGGGTGATGATTAACAAGAAGCATACCCAAAATGACGTCGGGATCCTGTGCAGCTTCTTCTGCTGAGACATAGTTCACACGGCCACGTGCAGGAGTTGGCTTCACATAGTAAGCTTTGCCCGACGGACTTTCCGGGTTGCTTGGCATCCACATTCTGAGGACACTCACGGGAATAGAGCCCTGGTTCTCCACACTTGTAACATATCACTTGGTTGGCACGTGGTGCATCATTGCTAGCTGGACCACCATAGGTTTTTGCTGGAGGGTTGGTCTGATTCGTCCGAGGCGCCACGTAGGATGGCCTTGGAGTGTATCTTGGCGGCAGAGAACTGTTTGGAACCAACATCCTGCATTTTGGAAACGCGGAACCACATGACGAGCCAAAGTCACGGGAGTGATTCTTTGTGGCTTCGAAGTCGGTATGACCAGTCTCGGCAATGATCGCCTTGTTGACCAGGGCTTGGAAGCTTGAACACTCGTGGAGGCGCAAATCACGACGAAGCTCAGGGCTCAGACCCTAACGAAATCTTTCTTGCTTCTTGGCATCAGTAAACACCTCCTCTGTTGCATAGCGGGCGAGGTTACCGAACTCGCGGCTATAGGCATCCACGGTCAACTTTCCCTGGGTGAATGCACATAACTCCTCTCTCTTTCTGTCCATCAGGCCCTCTGGAATATGGTGCAGACGGAAGGCTGCACTAAAGTCTGCCCATGTGGCTGCTGGTTCAGCAGGACGTATAGCTTCAAAGTTCTCCCACCACAGATTGGCGGGTCCTTCCAGAAAATACGCCGCAAAGGTCACCTTGTCGGCCTCAGAAACATTCGCAGAGCGAATCTTACGTGAAATGCTGCACAGCCAATCATCAGCGTCGAGGGGATCGACGGAGTGATGGAACTTTGGAGGATTCAGCTTCACAAAGTCATTGAGGGACACTGCAGCATTCCTAGGATGACGAGCCGTATTCTGCTCAATACGCTCTAACAGTCGGTTGGTCTCCCTTTTGTTTCTCTCTGCCTCAAGCATAACTTCCGCCAGAGAGGGCGGGTGAGGCAGGTCTTCCTGTGACGCTTGACTACCCTCGCCTTGCTCATGAGCAGGGGCACGGTTCAACCTGGTGTACACCATCCTGACAAACAAACTCACAACTTAGACCAATATCATCATCAATGCTAGCTATGGATTAAGAATGCACTGAACACAAGGAATGCGGAAATGAATATCCGAACAACATGGTAACAAGCAGCTGCTATATATACACCATGGTTCATACACACCCTTACATAGTTCAGTACAACCTTAACCGAAGGGCAAACTACTGAAATTATGAAACTACTCATCAGAGGCTTACAAGCTTCCTATACATTATTTATCTAGGCCTCCGGAATTCATTCCACATCACAAGCTTACTTCACAAGTCACACAGGACTGTGAACGTACAGCTAATACCATACTATCCTTCCACTCACAGCTCAGGCATCCGCATAGAACATCTCATAAAGATTGCCTCCATGGCCTGGAAGCTCAACCTGCGGATCAGGAAATACTCTGGCCTGAGATCCCTGGGATCCACAAGGACACGGATGTGGCCTTGGTCCCCTGACTGGTGGTAGTAGGGGTCCCTGAAGAGGGGTGACTCCTCCTATAGCTGGCCAGTCAACATGGGCCAGAAGATGGGTTCTAACAGGGTTCAGCATCTCCATATCTCCATACCCTGTCTGGACTACCGGTGCCAGCTGCGTCAAAGCCGTCCACAGACGGGCACGTGTAGCATAAAGCTCCATGCGGAGAGCACGAGCATCCGTGTCTCTGTTCTCTAGCATCTCAGAAATGGACTGCAGTAGCAGATCCTCCATAGAGGAATCAAAATAGACCCCGCTGAGGTATCCCTCTTCACCTGGCTGAGAGGCAGGAACATAGCAGAACTCTGAATTCTGCAGCAGTGCATGTCTCGCCCTCATAATGGTCAGCGTTGAATAGGCAGCATGTTGTACTGCCATGTCAACGGTGACTCCCAATCCATAGGACCAATGGATTGGCTCCTCGGCTCCAGGGTAGTCTGGAAATACCCTAACACTGCAGATACACTGGCTCTGGTCGAAGTCTCGGTACTGTTCCTCCACTGTGTACTCTGGGTACCAGCGGTAACCGCACACCGACATCACCCTGACCAGCATGGCCGTATGACCCGGCACATCAATGCACCTGGTCAGACGAACCACCTGACGAGAAGGACGGCCAGACATCTGAAAATAGAGAGTAATGAAAAAGCATTAGAGCTCTGAATGCAAAAATTTGGCAGCATAACGGCTGTAAATGCTCAAAAACAATTTTGAGACAACCCAAAAATAGAATAGCGTAACCACTCAACTATCAAGTTAAATTCTCTGATCATCAAACTTACTTCCTTTTTCCTAGGGATAAAAGAAACCCAAAAATCTCTCATCCCGTAGTCCTGTAATCTACCGATCAGAAACACGAGCCTAGAAGAAGATGAGTAACCTAGTCCTTAATTCCCGCAGAAAAGACGAGGATGAACAGAATAGAATAACTTGAGAAGAGAACAAGAGTCTTACGTTCCCTTCCACAAACAATTCCCTTATATATAACTAAAGCAATTCTAGACTCAACTTCGACCAGTTTGGCTTAGTAGTCCAACAGTCAGTCAGGCTCTGATACCAACGCTGTCGGGACCCCGATCCTAAGCCATAGGAATCCAGCCTGTAACACATCGCATCTCTTTGCGGTCTCACGCACGGTTAACCCCACGGCTGCAACCTTACCTTAGCCGGGACCGTTTGTTCCTTTTGACTCGCGTATGCATTTGTGTCGCTAGTAATCCAATGACAAAGAACCCGGATCGACATGTCTAGTCATAAACCAAAGTGGTAGTTCCGCACAGGGACAGGCATACATGACCCAGGAAAGCAGGTGTCGGTCACCAGCGAATGTAGACGAGTCGTAGCAAGCTACAAGGAATCCATTACATCGTGTGACATTTCCCCAAAGGGGGCAGACACAACAGCTAAGAAGGACACACGCCGGTCAACCAATGTGTCTGGAGCAGTAGCGAGCTACCATGGCTCGTAGGATCACAAAGGGGCATTTCCCTGTAAGGCATGCTACTAAAGTCTACGGCTAGGTAATCGAACCCCATACATATAAAGTACGACACACGTACGAATGGTATACAGATATGTATAGATACATCGATGGCATCACAACATAACCATAAACATACAAGCTTTATTTAAAAGGCTCGGAAGAGCCTCACATATAATATTACACAGTAGGGGTCTCACGACCCATCATAACAGTCATTCAAGTTACAAGCCAGCGGAAGTAGATAAACTGTCTGAGTACACACAAATGAAACTAGAAGGCACATGGCCTGACTATACTACAAACCCACCCTAGGGCCATATCGTAGCTGGGATACCAGCTACTCGCCATCGTCGATGTCTAGGAAGAACCCTCCGTTAGGGTCATTAACAACCTCTGCAACAAATATTAAGCAAACATGACTACGGAGGTACTCAGCAAGACTTTAGGATAACTATCTACTCATGCAATGTATCAATAAGGAATTATGGGGTTTCATGCGGGAAGCCAGCATTTGACTCGTGGCTAGACAACTTGCATTTTTAAATAATTTTTGACAACTTGATTTCTCGCACACGAGTGCACTAACACCACAACAGTACTCCATCGTGGAATCATTCCGTCTCCATACGAGAATGTCGTCCACGACACTCACACTTATCTTGACAATTTTATGAGTAGCCATTAAGGTTATCTATGAACAGCATATGTCTCCAAGTAGTCCATATCCGCGGACGCGGCTATTCGAATAGATCATAACCCTGCAGGGGTGTACTTCTTCACACACGCTCTCGCCACTTATCGCCATGTGCACGTCATGCACCTCGGCAACCTTCAAGCGGAAGCCCAGCGAGGGAGTCGGCCACGACCGTTAACCACGCTAATACTTAGTCCAGGTCTATCGCCTATCTGAGGGTAACCCGCACGGAAGTCCGGGCGAGGTTTCCGCCACGGGCCCAAACGATGTGCGCAGGGTTCCCAAGCACACCATCCGGGTGCCACTTGGTACACCATGCGACTGCCTACCGCATCACAGCCCACCTCTCAGGTCAGCGCTATGCACGGCCTCTAGCATGACTATAAACACCAGAAACTACTTGCAACTCCTGGACCGAGTACTAAGCAATTAATAAGTCGAGCGGGGTCATAATTCAGGGCCCAACATGTGGTAGTATCTCGTCTTGGATTACATACACGGAACTCAGTTCCTAGGGACGGTTCCAATGAAACAACCCGCCATGAACTCCTACATAGCCTTTCACCGGTACCTTTACCAAATCAGGTTCAACACACAACCTTTACTTACTGAACACATTCTCACAATTCTGTTCATCTCCCAGATGACAGACCATACACAACTCTAAGCCTAGCATGCATAGCAGGATAAGGCACATCATGGCTCAAGCATCTACCAGGTATGCTAGGTTGCAAGGTTCAGTTATTTACTGTGACAAAGACAGGTCATGCAAAGGAAGTGCGTTCAACTAACGTGGCAAATGCAGTTGAGCATTTGATCCTAATGCAATAAGTAAGTGCAGGAGCGAGAACATGGGATTTATCGGGATGATCAAAATGGTTTCTTGCCTTGTTGCTCAGAGGAGGGACAATATCCGTCAGTCGGATATTTAGTGGAATCCGGAGGAGCGGATCCTACCGATAGAAATGACATCAATCAATAACAATCATATGCAAAAAAATGATGCATGAGCATGGCATGAAGATGCATGGTGGTATGCTAATGTATCTATCATTTATTAAGTTTGAAGTTGATTTGAATCAGATTCAAATATCACTTCAAACAGGGTATTCTCGAATACCATTTTAATTGATTCGACCTAAGGCCTAGATCAACTTGTTTTTAACATGCATGGGAATGACATGTTAAGTTGCTGGTTGTGATTGAACAATGTCTGGTCATAGCATTTGCAGTGGAATTCAAATGATTTTCAAGTTCCAACTCCAAAGCATTTATTAAAGTTAAATTATTCATTATTCTACATGTTTGGTCTAGTAACATTTTCAAACATGTTTGAAAATTACATATTCAGATTCCTTGGATTTTTCTGATACTTTTGCATATATAAATTATTTTCATTGGAGTTACAGATTAATTTCTATGATTTTTAGAAGTTTTGGGCATTTTCTCGAATTCTTTTGAAACAGAAAATCCACTTATTGCGTCAGCGTGGCATCAGCAGGTCCAACTGGCCGTTGAAAGTCAATCCTGACCATTGGGACCCACCGGTCAATGACTCTGGTCAGTTTTAGATTAGTTTTAAACTTAATTAGTTAATTAACAGAACTAGACCCACATGTTAGTGACTTATTAGTTTAATTGATTTTATTTTTATTAATCCAAAACATCGAGAGGCTGGCCCCACGCGTCAGTCGCTGAGGCGAGCTGAGATCCACCGGCGGCGAGGTCGTCCTCGCCGGCAGTGAGCCTCCGGCGACACCAGAGACAGCGGAGGGCATCGGAAACTCGTCTCTGATGACCAAACGCACGGCGGAGACCACAGGGAGATCGGCCACTCGACGGCGCGCACGACAGGGCAAACCCCAGGGGCTGGGGTGGCCGGAATCGACGTCGGCGACGAGCTTGGTGGCGACCAAAGCTTGGCCATTGTCGAGGTCATCGGAAACAGGGTCAAATCGCGGCGGGGCTGGGCTCCTAAAGCATCTACGCGACGGCCTGAAGCTTCTGGTGGCCTCAGATGGACCAACCGTTCACCGGACAGCTACCGACGACGAGCTACAGCGGCGGTCCTCGTCGGGGTCCGGTGGAACTAGGCCTAGAGGAAGAGATCGATGGGGAAAGCTCGGGGAAAAGCTGTGCCAGCTCACGGGGAGTGCAGTGGTGGCGCTAGCATGCTCGGGGAGGCGCTGTAGGCGATGAATCGATCGGAGCTCGCCGACGGCCGAAGCTTGAAGACGACGGTGCCGTGGGTGTTGCAGGGCTCTAGGGACCTTCGGCTTCTGCAAGAAGGACCAGCTCGTTGAGGCGGAGCGAATGGGGCACTCGGGGGGAAGAAATAGTGACCAGAGGCACGGGCAGCTCGAGCTCGAGCTCCTGTCAATGGCGGCAGAAGGGGAGGAAGGAACCGAGAGGAGGGGGGGAAATGGTGCGCGGGAATGGATAGGCCAGTGCTCGGGGAGGTTATCCCCGCACGTGCCAGCGCGAAGCGGCGGCCAGGCAGGCAGGGAGCTGCGTGGACGCGACGGGCGTCGCGGCGGCCACCTCCTGCTCCTACTGGCGAGGAGGAAGACGACATGGGAGCTGGGCTTGGGCTGAGGTGAGCGACACGTATGCTCCTTTTCCCCGTTTTTCCTGTTTTGTTTCTGTTTTGCTAACTATTTGATTTGCTATTTATTTCAGCTCCAAAATAGTTTACAAAAAATATTTGGAACACACCAGAATATTTGTTGGAATATATGCACCCATTCCTGAAGTTTTCAACATTTTTGAAAACATAAAGTTTTTGAATTCAAATTTAAACTTGAATCGAGTAGATTTTTGCATTCAAATAAAATGCCAAATGTGTTATGAAAATAGTTTTCTTCACTGGTTGTTTGCTTCCATGAATTATGAGAAAATTTGAACTTTTCTTGAGGCCATTTTGTGTTCATTGATTTGAACAAGTTTAGAATTTCTTTGAATTTGAGAAGTGGCTAGGGTTTTTGAGTTTTGCTACACCACTTGCTTTGATCTTGTTGCAATTTTCTTGGATGCAATGCAAAGAAGATATGAGCACAATGCTATACTTTATTAGGGTTCCAGGGATGTGACACAATGTAGCTACACAATGCATAGTCCACTATAACATGAACCAATCAATTAGATAAACAAGAACTAAGTTTCTACACATGTGCTTTAGCTTTACTAAATTTTTATAGGATAGTATTGTTATATGATTTTTTCATAAGAACACTATAGGATAGGATTCTTATAGGATTTTTTATGATGTAAACACTATAGGATAGAATTCTTATAGGAAGATTATAGGTTAGGATTTTTCATAGGAACATTAAGTTCCTACATAGGATTATCCTCCACATTTCAAAGCAAAATAAACATTAATTACCCTACATAGGATTTGAGATACATACCATCTCATTTTCTACAATTATCCTATTCCTATGATAATCCTATTATATGAACCAAAGGAGGCCTACATTTTAAAATGATTCCTGAAATATCTTTGACCTAACCCTAACCCTAATTAAGAAAAATGAGAGAGGGAGGGGCGATGGACTTACCGTGGAGGTGCTCTTCGACGAGGGGAGGTGTGCGGGCTTAGGCGGGTTGCGTCAAGAGGAGACACGAGGCGTCGGGCGGCGGCGGCGGTGGGTTGGGCATTGGCGGCGGTGATGGGTGATGGCGGCAGCAGGTGGGGTGGCAGTGGGAATCGAAAGGAGGATTGGGGATTGACAGGAAGACAAAAGGATAAGTTCTTTTTGTACTACATTTCGAGTTGTGTGCTCGCATGGCCCTTTTGTGCAATGCCACCACTAAGAGAAATCCTATGGTGTTCGAATTCATCCAACGCCAGCACTATAAGGAAATATTAGTGGTGGCATTGGTGAGAAATGGCGCGCCACAAACAAGAGTTGTGGCTAGCCATTTCTCCACTAGTGTGTTATGTAACGGTGGAAGTTGCATGGCAATATATATCGGAATGGTGATAAAGATGCTCACACATCATCATCATGCCATAACCAATATTTAGATGAGAAACAAGTAACACGCTTTAAATTCTGATATTTCTACTAACCAACAATCATGTACTCATGCCCATTAATATTACTACATCAATATCATTAACCCATAATTTCTCTTATATGGTGAGCTACATGAAGGTTTTGATTATACACTCCTTGAATACCTATCCTTTTTGGACTAGTCTTATAAACCATGAAAATTACCATTAATATTTATTAGACTTGAAAATAAATTTATGTGAAGCACGAGATTTCAATTATTTATATAAAATCTACATGCCACTCTGCTCTAAAAGGTATAAGTGAAGTACTAGCACAAATCCTTAGCTCAAAATATATAAGTGAAGCACATAAAGTATTCTAAAAATTCATGATGAACATGTGTCTCTCTCAAATAGGTGTGTCCAGAAAACAATGATTGCGGCAAACTAAAATCAAAGAAAACTGTAATACAAGACGATCCATGAAAAACACATTTCATGTGATGTATAAAATATAGCTCCGAGTGACATACTAAAAGCACATATGCTCCCTTGGTGGTTTTTGATAATTCTTGACCACATACATTGTCTCTTGGACTAACACTTTTACCTAGTATACTTCAGGTATAGTCCACAAAGATCCTCGGATATAGGATTGTGAGGAGAAGCCCCTTGATGCAAGGAAGGAATAGGATTGGCTCAATCTTCAATAAGAAGACTCTAAATTTTACATTTGTGAGAAATCACTTTGAGTCCATAGGAAAGCCAATACTATTAAAAGGGGTGAGGTATTATGATGAATTGGTGGCTCAAGTGCGTAGAGGTAGCCACTGATACGTCTCAAACGTATCTATAATTTTTGATAGTTTCATGCTGTTATCTTGTCAACTTTGGATGTTTTGTATACCTTTTATATCCTTTTTAAGACTAACTTATTAATTCAGTGCCAAGTGCCAGTTCCTGTTTTTTCTGTGTTTTTGACTCTTTTCAGATCTGATTTTGGAACGGAGTCCAAACGGAATAAAATCCCCGAAATCAATTTTTCCAGAACAAAAGAAGATCGGGGGACTTGAGGGCCAAGGCAGGAGGCCCACACGGGGCCCACAAGCCCTGTAGCCGCGGCCAGGGGGGGCCCTGCGGCTACCAGGCTTGTGGCCCCCCTAGAGCTCCCCTGCCCTAGCTCTTTGGCCTATATATTCCCTAAAACCCCAGAAAAAATGAAGGCGTCCACGAAACCACTTTTCCACCGCCGCAAGCTTCCGTTTCCGCGAGATCTCATCTGGAGACCCTTCCCGGTGCCCTGCCGGAGGGGACTTGGAGCTGGAGGGCTTCTACATCAACATCATTGCCTCTCTAATGACTCTTGAGTAGTCTACTTAAGACCTACGGGTCTGTAGTTAGTAGCTAGATGGCTTCTTCTCTCTCTTGGATCTTCAATACAAAATTCTCCATGATCTTCATGGAGATCTATCTGATGTAATCCTCTTTGGCCGTGTGTTTGTCGAGATCCGATGAATTGTGGATTTGTGATCAGCTTATCTATGAATTATATTTGAGTCTTTGCAGATTTCTTATTTGCATGATTTGATATCCTTGTCAGTCTCTCCAAGTCTTGTGTTTTGTTTGTCCAACTAGATCTATGATTCTTGCAATGGGAGAAGTGCTTGGTTTTGGGTTCATACCGTGCGGTGACCTTTCCCAGTGACAGAAGGGGCAGCAAGGCACGCACGTGTTGTTGCCATCAAGGGTAACAATATGGGCTTTCATCATAGATTTGAGATTTTCCATCTACATCATGTCATCTTGCTTAAGGCATTACTCTGTTCTTATGAACTCAATACACTAGATGCATGTTGGATAGCGGTCGACGTGTGGAGTAGTAGATGCAGAAAGTATCGGTCTACTTGTTTTGGACGTGATGCCTATATGTATTATCATTGCCATAGATAACGCCATGACTTTGCACGGTTCTATCAATTGCTCGATAGTAATTCGTTCACCCACCGTCTACTTGCTTTCCTGAGAGAACCACTAGTGAACACTACGGCCCCCGGGTCTACTCACAATTATCATCTCAGCTTTTACTTTTACTTTGCTTTGTTTACTTTTTTGCTTTCAGTTCTCACTTTGCAAACAATCTATAAGGGATTGACAACCCCTTCATAGCATTGGGTGCAAGCTCTTTGTGTTAGTGCAGGTACTTGTGACTTGACGCGATCCTCCTACTGGATTGATACCTCGGTTCTCAAACTGAGGGAAATACTTACCGCCGCTGTGCTATATCACCCTTTCCTCTTCAAGGGAACACCAACACAAGGCTCCAAGGCCGCAGGGGAATCCTTTGCATACTTGCCAAGGAAATCCCGATAGGCGTAGCCGGCAGCAGCCACCAAAAATACTCAGCCATTCTCCCACAAAATTTCTCTCTCCAAAGCCATATCAGCAAAATTGTTGCCACCAACTATTTCCACTCGGCCCTATCGATTTTACACTTGACATATCATATGCCAAATCATACCATCTCTGTACCACCAACATTACACTCAGTGCCACCAAGATTCAGTGACAAACTTTATGTTGAGAAGATTTCAAGAATCAAAATTTTCGAGTTTGAAATCGATCTCACCGAGATTTGGAAACTGGTCTAGGTCATCGTATTGATACCACCGAGATTCCTATATTAGTCTCACCAAGAATTCAAAAGTTGCCACATTTAGTGCAACTCGGTACCACCGAGATTCATTTCGGTCTCACTGGGTTGGGCAATAATGTTGTGACGGTTGTATTTTTGGGGATGCCTATATATACCCCTCAACCTACCTCACATTCGTAGAGGAAGCACTCATAACACACTTACACTTGCGAGATCCATTTTTCTGTGATAGAGCCACCTACTCATGTGTTGAGATCAAGAAATTCCAATCCAACCATTTGAAACTTGATCTGTAGCCTCCCCAAGTTTCTTTCCACAAGACTAATCTCTCCTACCCATGCCAAATCTGTGAGAGTGGTTGAGTGTTGAGGAGACTATCTTTTGAAGCACAAGAGCAAGGAGTTCATCGTTCTACCGCATCGATTACCTTTTGGAGGGTGGTGCCTCCTAAATTGATTAGGTGTCGCTTGGGAGCCTCCTACTTCATGTTGTGGAGTTGAACAAAGAAGTTTGTATGGGCAAGGAGATCGCCTACTTCATGAAGATCTACCATGAGTGAGGCTAGTCCTGTGTGGACGGAATCCGTGGTGGAATAGACATGACCTCTTCTTCGTGGACCCCTTGTGGTTGGAGCCCTCCGTGGACTCTCGAAGTCGTTACCCTCCGTGGGTTGAAGTCTCCACTAACATGGACGTACAATAGCACCCCCTATCGAAACCATGCCAAAAAACATCGTGTCAACTTCTTTGCATTTGATCTTCTTAACTCTACTCCTTACACATGTGCAAAATCTTTACTTTCCGTTGCGATATTTGTTGACTAGCATGTGTAGGGTGCACTAGAATTGTTAGAATCGCTAAAATCTGCCAACCAATAAATTGGGAAAAGGATAGGATTTTAATTATTGCAAGTAGTCTATTCACCCCCCCTCTATACACCTATTCTATGATCCTACAATTGATATCAGAGCAAGGTCTCCATAGCCTTGGTTTAATCACCATTGGAGGAAGATGGATGTGCCTAATTTGGAGAACATTAGTTCTAGAATGCCCATGCTTGATGGGGAATATTATATACATATTTGATTAATTCCATTTGCGCAAGTATGTTGAATATCCATATAAGCCTCCCATTGGTCTGGTACATCGTTGTCATGACGAAGAACTTGATATGCTTGGTAATCTTCAAACTGTAAATCTAATCATTAGAGGACTGCCAAGAAATGTGCTTAATCAATTGCAGAATTTTGAGTGTGCTCATACTTTGTGGAAAAACTTAGAGAAAAGATATCCCGACTATTCACTAAAAATTCTTGAGATCATTTTTCATAAATGCATTGACTCAAGCCGACTGATCCTAATTTTGATAAATGTCTATTTGAGCACCGTCTACTTGCTTTCACGAGAGAATCCACTAGTGAACACTACGGCCCCCGGGTCTACTCACAATTATCATCTCATCTTTTACTTTTACTTTGCTTTGTTTACTTTTTTGCTTTCAGTTCTCACTTTGCAAACAATCTATAAGGGATTGACAACCCCTTCATAGTGTTGGGTGCAAGCTCTTTGTGTTTGAGCAGGTACTTGTGACTTGACGCGATCCTCCTACTTGATTGATACCTTGGTTCTCAAACTGAGGGAAATACTTACCGACGCTGTGCTACATCACCCTTTCCTCTTCAAGGGAACACCAACGCAAGGCTCCAAGGCCGCGGGGGAATCCTTTGCATACTTGCCAAGGAAATCCCTATAGGCGTAGCCAGCAGCAGAAGGATTTCTAGCGCCGTTGCCGGGGAGAGCTCAAGTCAAGATCTATCCAAGTAAGTGTCACAAACTCATCTCTTGCATTTACCTTTTTTGCCAGTTGCCTCTCGTTTTCCTCTCCCCCACTTCACATTTGCCGTTTTCATTTGCCTTTCTCCTTTGCCGTTTTCATTTGCCTTTTTGCCGTTCTCCTTTGCCCGTTTCACTCGCTTACTTCCTTCTCGTTTGTGTGTGGGATAGTCCATCAACGGATAGACCCACCACTCCAAACGATACCCCTGAGAACGAAGTTCTCAATTTCAAGCAGAATGAGGAAGAAAATTTAAAGGACGCTTGGTACAAGATTTGCAATGCTCAAAGTAGATCTACTCGTAAGCAATCCACTACCGTTCTTCTTCGCAATTTTTATGTTGGAATCTCTCCTTGGAATAGGTATATTCTTGATACCATCATAGGCGGTAATTTTTTGGGGAACCATACTGTTGACTCCAATGGAGCTATCATGAATTTGGTAGGCTCACCCCCGCTCATGGTTAATGGAACTACCTTGACCTTGGAGCACGTGATGCAAAGGCTTGACGCCATTGAAAACAAAATTGCCACAATTGAACTTATTGAGGATTTGGATAGAAAGATCCACAATCAAATTACTCAGTACGGATCCAAAGTGGGAATGGTTTTGAAAAATTAAAGGAGAAGGAACCTATAGTTAATGATTCCTCTAGAATTGGCAAACTAGAAGATGTCATAACCAACTTGGGTTCCGCTTTTGCCACTGTGCAAAATACTTCAAATCTCACTCTCAAAAAAACCGTCAAGTCTGTTTTTGTTCCTAAAGCTAGTGGTGAGTCATCCAATAAAGATGAAGATCTTAAGATGATAAATGATCACACTACTTATGGTTTGAGCACCGAAGATGACTATACGTGATTCCATAACCTTATGCCTAGCTAAGGGCGTTAAACAATAGCGCTTGTTGTTAGGAAACCCAACGAATCTATCCTTTTTTTCTTTCTGTTTTGTGTTTTCCACACTTTCATAATTATGTTACGATTGTGTTTTTTGTGTTTCTTTTGCGTTTGTGCCAAGTAAACCCGTTATGATTAGTCTTGGGGATGATCGTTTGATCATGCTGGAAAAGACAGAAACTTTCTGCTCACGAAAAGAATTTTCATTTTTTTCTGTGAGAGCTTTTGAGTTGATTCTTTCTGCTTCTAATTGCTACGAAAATTCTTCATAATTTCATAATTTGTCAGAATTTGTGAAGTACCAGAAGTATACGAAGTATACAGATTGCTACAGACTTGTCTGATGTTAACAGATTCTATTTTTTGTTGAGTTGGTTGCTTATTTTGATGAAACTATGGATAGTATCGGGGGTATTAGCCATGGAAGATTGAAAATACAGTAACCCAACATCAACATAAGTAGAATTTAAGTTTGCTATAGTACCTAAGGAAGTGGTGATTTGTTTTCTTATACTAATGATATCATGAGTTTCTGTTGAAGTTTCGTGTTGTGAAGTTTTCAAGTTTTGGGTGAAGTTCTTATGGACAAAGAGATAAAGAGTTGCAAGAGCTCAAGATTGGGGATGCCCAAGGCACCCCAAGTTGATTCAAGGATGCCGAAAAATCCTAAGCTTGGGGATGCCCCGGGAAGGCATCCCCTCTTTCATCTTCAATGCATCGGTAACGTTACTTGGGGCTATATTTTTATTCACCACATGTTATGTGTTTTGCTTGGAGCGTCTTGTATCGTAGGAGTCTTTTATTTTTGTTGTGTCACAATCTTCCTTGTTGCACACCTAGAAAGAGAGACATGCACTCACCGTGATTTTGTCGAGCTTCACTTATATCCTTTGGTTAGACAATTCAGCTCACATGTGTTTCACTTAATTCTTTTGAGCTAGTTGATTTTGCTCTATGTGTTTCACTTCTATCTTTTAGATCGCGGAACTGCGTGGCGTGGTAGTTGATCTATGCTATGAAAGTAGTCTCAAAAGGGGTCATTATACAAAGGGATATGAAAACTTCCACCTTCATGTGCATTGAGTAGTTCGAGAAGTTTGATTCATCTCAATTAGTTTTGAGTTGTGGTAGTGGTAATATTGAAGTTATACTAGTAAGGTGTTGTGGATCTAGAAATACTTGTGTTGAAGTTAGTGATTCCCTTAGCATGCACGTATGGTGAACTGCTATGTGATGAAGTCTGAGCATGATTAGTTTATTGATTGTCATCCTTTGTGTAGCGATCGGGATCGCGCGATGGTTTATGCCTACCAACCCTTCCCCTAGGAGTATGCGTTGAATGCTTTGTTTCGATTACTACTAAAACTTTTGCAACAAGTATATGAGTTCTTCATGACTAATGTTGAGTCCATGGTTTATATGCACTTTCATCTTCCACCATCACTATCTTCTTTTGTGTCGTGCAACCTTCGCCGGTGCATAAACCCACCATATAGCCTCCCTCAAAACAGCCACCATACCTACCTACTGTGGCTTTTTTCAAAGCCATTCCGAGATATATTGCCATGCAACTACCACCATGACATGTGCCACAGCTTCTACATTCCCATTGCATGATCATAAGATAGCTAGCATGATGTTTCCATTGATGTCTATGCCATGCTAGATCATTGTCACGGTACACTACCAAAGCATTTCATATAGAGTCATCATTGCTCTAAGTTTTGAGTTGTATGTGTGATGATCATCATTGATGGACCATTGTCCCATGTGAGGAAATAAAAGAGGCCAACGAAGCCCATTTACAAAAAGAGGCCAAAGATGCCCACAAAAATAAAAAATAAAAAAATATATAAAAAAAGAGGCCAAAGAGCCCATCAAAAAATGAGAGAAAAAGAGAGAAGGAACAATGCTACTATCTTTCCACATTTGTGCTTATTAAGCACCGTGATCTTCATGATTGAGAGTCTCTCGTTTTGTCACCACCATATAGCTAGTGGGAAATTTTCATTATATAACTTGGCTCGTATATTCCAATGATGGGCTTCGTCAAAATTGTCTTAGGTCTTCGTGAGCAACCAAGTTGAATGCACTCCCACTAGTTTTCTTTAAGAGCTTTCACATACTCTTAGCTCTAGTGCATCATTTGTATGGCAATCCCTACTCATTCACATTGATATCTATTGATGAGCATCTCCATAACTCATTGATATGCCTAGTCAATGTGACCATCTTCTCCTTGGTTGCCTTGCAACCTCCACCACACTCAATTCCACTTATAGTGCTAAAACCATGGCTCACGCTCATGTATTGCATGAGAGTTGAAAAAGTTTGAGAAACTAAAGGTGTGAAAACAATTACTTGGCCAATACCGAGGTTTTGCATGATTTAAATTCGTTGTGCAAGGATGATAGAGCATAGCCAGACTATATGATTTTGTAGGGATAACTTTATTTAGGCCTTGTTATTTTGAAAGTTCATGATTACCTTGCTAGTTTGCTTGAAGTATTATTGTCTCCACGTCAATAGCAAACTATTGTTTTGAATCTAACGGACCTGAACATTCATGCCACATAAGAGGAGTTACAAAGGACATCTATGCTAGGTAGAATGAAAGCATCAAAAATTCATTCTTTATCACTTCCCTACTCGAGGACGAGCAGGAGTTAAGCTTGGGGATGCTTGATACGTCTCAAACATATCTATAATTTTTGATGGTTTCATGCTGTTATCTTGTCAACTTTGGATGTTTTATATACCTTTTATATCTTTTTTGAGACTAACTTATTAATTCAGTGCCAAGAGCCAGTTCTTGTTTTTTTCCTGTGTTTTTGACTCTTTTCAGATCTGATTTTGGAACGGAGTCCAAACGGAATAAAATCCCTGAAATGAATTTTTCCAGAACAGAAGAAAATCGGGGGACTTGAGGGCCAAGGCAGGAGGCCCACAGGGGGCTCACAAGCCCTGTAGCCGCGGCCAGGGGGGCTCGCGGCTACCAGGCTTGTGCCCCCCTGGAGCTCCCCTGCCCTAGCTCTTTGGCCTATATATTCCCTAAAATCCCAGAAAAAATGAAGGCGTCCACGAAACCACTTTTCTGCCGCCGCAAGCTTCCGTTTCCGCGAGATCTCATCTGGAGACCCTTCCCGGTGCCCTGCCGGAGGGGACTTTGGAGCTGGAGGGCTTCTACATCAACATCATTGCCTCTCCAATGACTCGTGAGTAGTCTACTTAAGACCTACGGGTCCGTAGTTAGTAGCTAGATGGCTTCTTCTCTCTCTTGGATCTTCAATACAAAGTTCTCCATGATCTTCATAGAGATCTATCCGATGTAATCCTCTTTGGTCGTGTGTTTGTCGAGATCCGATGAATTGTGGGTTTGTGATCAGATTATCTATGAATTATATTTGAGTCTTTGCTGATTTCTTATTTGCATGATTTGATATCCTTGTAAGTCTCTCCGAGTCTTGGGTTTTGTTTGGCAAACTAGATCTATGATTCTTGCAATGGGAGAAGTGCTTGGTTTTGGGTTCATACCGTGCGGTGACCTTTCCCAGTGACAGAAGGGGTAGCAAGGCACGCATCATGTTGTTGCCATCAAGGGTAACAAGATGGGCTTTCATCATAGATTTGATATTTTCCATCTACATCATGTCATCTTGCTTAACGCGTTACTCTGTTCTTATGAACTCAATACACTAGATGCATGCTGGATAGCGGTCGACGTGTGGAGTAATAGTAGTAGATGCAGAAAGTATCGGTCTACTTGTTTTGGACATGATGCCTATATGTATGATCATTGCCATAGATAACGTCATGACTTTGCGTGGTTCTATCAATTGCTCGACAGTAATTTGTTCACCCACCGTCTACTTGCTTTCATGAGATAAGCCACTAGTGACCACTACGGCCCCCGGGTCTACTCACAATTATCATCTCAGCTTTTACTTTTACTTTGCTTTGTTTACTTTTTTGCTTTCGGTTCTCACTTTGCAAACAATCTATAAGGGATTGACAACCCCTTCATAGCGTTGGGTGCAAGCTCTTTGTGTTTGTGCATGTACTTGTGACTTGACGCGATCCTCCTATTGGATTGATACCTTGGTTCTCAAACTGAGGGAAATACTTACCGCCGCTGTGCTACATCACCCTTTCCTCTTCAAGGGAACACCAATGCAAGGCTCCAAGGTCGCAGGGGAATCCTTTGCATACTTTCCAAGGAAATCCCGATAGGGGTAGCCAGCAGCAGGCACCAAAAATACTCAGCCATTCTCCCACAAAATTTCTCTCTCCAAAGCCATATCAGCAAAATTGTTGCCACCAACTATTTCCACTCGGCCCTATCGATTTTACACTTGACATATCATATGCCAAACCATACCATCTCTGTACCACCAACATTACATTCAGTGCCACCAAGATTCAGTGACAAACTTTATGTTGAGAAGATTTCAAGAATCAAAATTTTCGAGTTTGACATCGGTCTCACCGAGATTTGGAAACTGGTCTAGGTCATCATATTGGTACCACCGAGATTCCTATATTAGTCTCACCAAGAATTCAAAAGCTGCCACATTTAGTGCAACACGGTACCACCGAGATTCATTTCGGTGTCACCGGGTTGGGCAATAATGTTGTGACGGTTGGATTTTTGGGGATGCCTATATATACCCCTTAACCTACCTCACATTCGTAGAGGAAGCACTCAGAACACACTTACACTTGTGAGATCCATTTTTCTGTGATAGAGCCACCTACTCATGTGTTGAGAACAAGAGATTCCAATCCAACCACTTGAAACTTGATCTCTAGCTTCCCCAAGTTTCTTTCCACAAGACTAATCTCTCCTACCCATGCCAAATCTGTGAGAGCGGTTGAGTGTTGAGGAGACTATCTTTTGAAGCAAGAGAACAAGGAGTTCATCGTTCTACCGCATCGATTACCTTTTGGAGGGTGGTGCCTCCTAAATTGATTAGGTGTCGCTTGGGAGCCTCCTACTTCGTGTTGTGGAGTTGAAACAAGAAGTTCGTATGGGCAAGGAGATCGCCTACTTCATGAAGATCTACCATGAGTGAGGCTAGTCCTGTGTGGACGGAATCCTGGTGGAATAGACACGACCTCTTCTTCATGGACTCCTTGTGGTTGGAGCCCTCCGTGGACTCTCGCAGTCGTTACCCTCCGTGGGTTGAAGTCTCCACTAACATGGACGTACAATAGCACCCCCTATCGAAACCATGCCAAAAATCACCGTGTCAACTTCTTTGCATTTGATCTTCTTAAACTCTACTCCTTACCACATGTGCAAAAATCTTTACTTTTCGTTGTGATATTTGTTGACTAGCATGTGTAGGGTGCACTAGACTTGTTAGAATCGCTAAAATCTGCCAACCAATAAATTGGGAAGAGGTTAGGATTTTAATTATTGTAAGTAGTCTATTCACCCCCCCCCTCTAGACACATATTCTATCGATCCTACAATTGATATTAGAGCAAGGTCTCCATAGCCTTGGTTTAATCACCATTGGAGGTAGATGGATGTGCCTGATTTGGGGAATATTAGTTATAGAGTGCCCATGCTTGATGGGGAATATTATATACATATTTGATGAATTCCATTTGCGCAAGTATGTTGAATATCCCTATAAGCCTCCCATTGGTCTGGTACATTGTTGTCATGGCGAAGAACTTGATATGATTGGTAATCTTAAAACTGCAAATCTAATCATTAGAGGACTGCCAAGAAATGTGCTTAATCAATTGCAAAATTTTGAGTGTGCTCATACTTTGTGGAAAAACTTAGAGAAAAGATATCCCGACTATTCACTAAAAAATCTTGAGATCATTTGTCATAAATGCATTGACTTAAGCCGACTGATCCTAATTTTGATAAATGTCTATTTGAGCTTCGTGACCTCTTGCGTGCTAAAGGAGATGTCATCACCATTAACAATGTTATTCTTGAAGCCATTCGCATGCATAAATATGAACATTGTCATAGTCAAAATTTTGATGAAATTCTTGTTTCTTATGACGAGGATATTTTGTTCGACGATGACAATGTGGAGGATGGCTACTACCATCAAGATGAGGAGTTTGACATCGAGTATGAGAAGACCATGAGTAACCTTAGTCTTATGGTGAACCTTAGAGACTACATGGCCGAGGAAAGGAGTGGATACTTAACAGTGGATGCACCGATCGCATGACCCGAGATAAAGAGATGTTCCATGAGATCACACCAAACCGTGGACCTCTAAGGTATGTGACTTTTGGAGACAACTCCAAGGGTAAGGTACTTGGTCTTGTTAAGTTAGCCATATATCATGATAGCCCCATTCAAAATGTCATGCTTGTTGAATCCATTAGCTACAATCTTCTTTCCGTATCTAGACTAGCAGACTTTCATTTCAATGTGCTATTTACAAAGGTTGATTGCCAAGTGTTTCACCGTGATAATAATAAGATGGTATTTACTAGTTTTCACAAAGGTGATTTATACATTGTCGATTTCAGAAAAAAAATCCAAACACAGTACATGTCTTATTGCAAAATCTTCTAAAGGTTGGTTATGGCATAGAAGGCTAGGACATGTAGGTACGTGTAATCTTGATAAACTTATCAAATGTGATCATATTCTTGGTGTTCAATGTGTTATCTTTGACAAAGATATACTTTGTAGTGCTTGTCAAGCATGAAAGCAAGTCGGCAGAAGTCATCCCGTGAAGAACATCATGACTACAAGAAGGCCACCCGAGCTGCTTCACATGGATCTCTTTGGTCCCAATGCTTACAAGAGCCACGGTGGAAATTCTTATGGTTTAGTCATTGTTGATGGTTTTCCATATTTACGTGGTATTCTTTCTTGATGATAAGTCATCGGTACAAAAGATATTCAAGAACTTCGCTAGGAAAGACCAAAATCAATTTGAAGTGAAGATCAAGAACGATTGGAGAGATAACGGAACAGGGTTGAAGAACACAAATGCGGATACTTTTCTTGACAGAGAAGGTACCTCACATGTGTTCTCGGCGATGTACACACCTCAATAAAATGGAGTTGTTGAGAGGAAGAACCGGACTCTCATAGAGATGGCCAGAACGATGCTTGACGAATACAAGACGCCAAGACACTTTTGGGCAGAAGCCGTGGAAACAACTTTTCATGCCATAAACCGACTCTACTTGCACAAGTTTCTCGGTAAAATGACATACGAGCTACTCACCGGTAACAAACCCCAAATTGGATACTTTCGAGTATTCGTCTCTAAGTGCTACTCACCGGTAAAAAATACTGGAACGAAGAAGTGCCGGAGGGGCACCAGGGGGTGCCCACAAGCCTGCACGGCGCGGCCACCCCCCAGGCCGCGCCATGGGGGCTTGTGGACATCCCACTTGCCCATTGGCCCCCCTCTTTTGCTATATGGAGGGTTTCGTCCAGGAAAAAAATCAGAAGGGAACTTTTTCATGGTTTCGCCGCCGCCACGAGGCGGAACTTGAGCAGAACCAATCTAGAGCTCCGGCAGGACGATCCTGCCGGGGAAACTTCCCTCCCGGAGGGGGAAATCGTCGCCATCGTCATCACCAACACTCCTCTCATCGGAGGGGACTCGTCACCATCAACATCTTCATCAGCACCATCTCATCTCCAAATCCTAGTTCATCTCTTGTAACCAATCTCCGTCTCGCGACTCCGATTGGTACTTGTAAGGTTGCAAGTACTGTTGATTACTCTTTGTAATTGATGCTAGTTGGATTACTTGGCGGAAGAGTTTGTGTTCAGATCCTTGATGCTACTCATTACACCTCTGATCATGATTATGATTATGCTTTGTGAGTAGTTACTTTTGTTCCTGAGGACATGGGATAAGTCATGCTAATAATAGTCATGTGAATTTGGTATTCGTTCGGTATTTTGATATGTTGTATGTTGTTTTTCCTCTAGTGGTGTTATGTGAACGTCGAGTACATAACACTTCACCATTATTTGGGCCTAGAGGAAGGCAGTGGGAAGTAGTAAGTAGATGATGGGTTGCTAGAGTGATGGAAGCTTAAACCCTAGTTTATGCATTGCTTCGTAAGGGGCTGATTTGGATCCACTAGTTTAATGTTATGGTTAGATTTTGTCTTAATTCTTCTTTTGTAGTTGCGGATGCTTGCGAGAGGGGTTAATCATAAGTGGGATGCTTGTCCAAGTAAGGGCAGTACCCAAGCGCCGATCCACCCACATATCAAACTATCAAAGTAACAAACGCGAATCATATGAACATGATGAAACTAGCATGATAGAATTCCCGTGTGTCCTCGGGAGCTTTTTCCTCCTATAAGACTTTGTTCAGGCTTGTCCCTTGATACAAAATGGATTGGGCCACTTTGCTGCACCGTTTCTACTTTTGTTACTTGTTGCTTGCTACGAATCATCTCACCACACAATCACTTATTACCGACAATTTCAGTGCCTGCAGATTTTTTGCTTGCTGAAACCACTTGTCAGATCCTTCTGCTCCTCGTTGGGTTCGACACTCTTACTTATCGAAAGGACTACGATTGATCCCCTATACTTGTGGGTCATCAAGACTCTTTTCTGGCGCCGTTGCCAGGGAGTGAAGCGCCTTTGGTAAGTGGAACTTGGTAAGGAAACATTCATATAGTGTGCTGAAATTTGTTGTCACTTGTCACTATGGATACTAATCCTTTGAGGGGCTTGTTCGGGGTATCTTCACCTCGAATGGAAGCACAAAGAGTTTCTCCTCAACCTGCTGGACCTACTGAAAATATTTGCTTCGAATTTCCTTCGGGTATGCTTGAGAAACTTCTAGCTACTCCTTTTACACGAGATGGAACATCACATCCAGACTTGCATATAATCTATGTAGATGAGGTTTGTGGTTTATTTAAGCTTGCAGGTGTGCCTGAGGATGAGGTCAAGAAGAAGGGTTTTCCTTTATCTTTGAAGGATAAGGCGTTGACATGGTATAGGCTATGTGATGATACTGGATCATGGGACTACAATCGGTTGAAATTGGAATTTCATCAAAAGTTTTATCTTATGCATTTAGTACATTGTGATCGAAATTATATTTACAATTTTGACCTCGTGACACAGAAAGCATCGATCAAGCTTGGGGGAGGCTTAAATCAATGATATATTCATGCCCCAATCATGAGCTCTCGAGAGAAATTATCATTCAAAACTTCTATGCTCGGCTTTCTCATGATGATCGCACCATGCTTGAAACTTCTTGTACCGGTTCTTTTATGAAGGGAGATATTGACTTCAAATGGAATTTATTGGAGAGAATTAAACACAACTCTGAAGATTGGGAGCTTGAAGAAGGTAAGGAGCAAGGTATGAATTTCACTTTTGATTGCGTTAAATCCTTTGTTGAGACAAATACTTTTTGTCACTTTAGCGCTAAGTATGGACTTGACTCTGAGATAGTAGCTTCATTGTGTGAATCATTTGCTGCTCATATTGATCTCCCCAAAGAGAAGTTGTTTAAATTTCATCCTCCTTTAAAAGTCAATGTAGTTAAACCCACTCCAGTTGAAGAGAGAGTCATTGCCTATAATGATCCTGTGGTACCCAGTGCTTACATTGAGAAACCACTTTTCCCTGTTAGGATAAAGGATCATTCTAAAGCTTCAACTATGATACGTAGAGGCTATATTAGAACACCTACACCCCCTGAAAAAATTAGAATTGAACCTAGCATTTCTATTATTAAAGATCTTCTGTCTGTAGAAGTTGAGGGGCATGATATTCACTTCTGTGAAGATGCTGCTAGAATTGCTAAACCTCACGTTAGAGACAAACATAGGCCTGTTGTTGGCATGCATGTGGTTTCTGTTAAGATAGGAGATCATTGTTATCATGGTTTATGTGATTTGGGTGCTAGTGTTAGTGCAATACCTCAATCCTTATACGATGAAGTCAAAGATGAGATTGCACCTGTTGAGATAGAACCTATAGATGTCACTTTTCAGCTTGCCAATAGAGATACTATCTCCCCTGTGGGAATTGTTAGGGATGTTGAAGTCTTGTGTGGTAAAACGAAGTATCCTGCTAATTTCCTCGTTCTTGCTACCGCTCAAGATAGCTTTTGTCCTATCATATTTGGCAGACCCTTCCTCAATACTGTCAATACTCATATTGACTGTGAGAAACAAACTGTCACTGTTGGCTTTGAAGGTGTGTCACATGAGTTCAATTTCTCTAAGTTTGGTAGACAACCTCATGAAAAGGAGTTGCCTCGTAAGGATGAAACTATTGCCTTACCCTCTAGTGTCGTGCCTCCTACTGATCCCTTAGAGCAATATTTGCTTGAGCATGAAAATGATATGCATATGGATGAAAGGGATGAAATAGATAGAGTTGTCTTAGAACAATGTCATATCCTTAAGAATAATCTGCCTGTTGAACTGCTTGGGCATCCACCCCCACCAAAGGGTGATCCTGTGTTCGAGCTTAAACAGTTGCCTGATACTCTTAAGTATGCCTATCTTGATGAAAAAGAGATATATCCTGTTATTATTAGTGCTAGCCTCTGGGAGCATGAAGAAAAGAAGTTACTAAAAACTCTGAGGAAGCACCGTGCTGCTATAGGATATACTCTTGATGATCTTAAGGGCATTAGTACCACTCTATGCCAACACAAGATCAAAACTGATCCTTAATTCAAACCAGTTGCTGATCATCAAAGGAGATTGAATCCTAAGATGAAAGAAGTAGTGAGAAAAGAAACACTAACGCTCCTGGAAGCGGGTATTATCTATCATGTTGCTCACAGCGATTGGGTGAGTCCGGTGCATTGCGTTCCTAAGAAGGGAGGCATTACCATTGTCCCTAATGATAAGGATGAGTTGATCCCACAGAGGATTATTACTGGCTATAAGATGGTGATTGATTTTAGGAAGTTGAATAAGGCCACTAGGAAAGATCTTTACCCTCTGCATTTTATCGACCAAATGCTAGAAAGGCTCTCTAAACACACACACTTCTACTTTCGAGACAGTTATTCTGGTTTCTCCCAAATACCAGTTGCACAATCTGATCAGGAGAAAACCACTTCCACCTGCCCTTTCGGTACCTTTGCTTATAGACGTATGCCTTTTGGCTTATGCAATACACCTTCCACTTTTCAAAGATGTATGATGGCTATATTCTCTGACTTTTGTCAAAAGATTGTCAAGGTTTTCATGGATGACTTCTCCGTTTAGGGGTCTTCCTTTGATGATTGCCTCAGCAACCTTGATCGAGTCTTACAGAGATGTAAAGACACCAACCTTGTCTTGAATTGGGAGAAGTGCCACTTTATGGTTAATGAAGGCATCGTCTTAGGACATCAAAATTTCTGAAAGACGTATTGAAGTCGATAACGCTAAGGTTGATGCAATCGAGAAAATACCATACCCCACAGATATCAAAGGTATAAGAAGTTTCCTTGGTCATGCTGGTTTCTATAGAAGGTTCATTAAAGACTTCTCTAAGATTTCTAGGCCTCTTACCAATCTCTTGCAAAAGGATATTCCTTTTGTCTTTGATGATGATTGTGAGGAAGCCTTCGAAATACTTAAGAGGGCTTTGATAACTGCACCTATTGTTCAACGACCTGATTGGAACTTGCCTTTTGAGATCATGTGTGATGCTAGTGATTATGTTGTTGGTGCTGTTCTAGGGCAAAGAGTTGATAAGAAGTTGAATGTTATTCACTATGCTAGTAAAACTCTAGACAGTGCCCAGAGAAACTATGCTACTACGCAGAAGGAATTTTTAGCAGTCGTGTTTGCATGTGAAAATTTCAGGTCTTACATAGTTGATTCCGAATTCACTATTCACACTGATCATGCTGCTATTAAGTACCTCATGGAGAAGAAGGACACTAAACCTAGACTTATTAGATGGGTTCTCTTGCTACAAGAATTTGATTTGCACGTTGTCGACAGAAAGGGTGCTGATAACCCCTTAGCAGATAACTTGTCTAGGTTGGAGAACGTTCTTGATGACCCACAACCTATTGATGATAGCTTTCCCGATGAGCAATTGAATGTCATCAATGCTTCTCGTAGTGCATCGTGGTATGATGATTATGCAAACTATATCGTTGCCAAATACATACCACCTAGTTTCACGTACCAGCAAAAGAAGAAATTCTTCTTAGACTTGAGACACTACTTTTGGGATGATCCTCACCTTTATAAGGAAGGAGTAGATGGTGTTATTAGACGTTGTGTACCTGAACATGAACAGGGACAGATCCTACAGAAGTGTCACCCCGAGGCCTACGGAGGACACCATGCGGGAGATAGAACTACACACAAGGTATTGCAATCAAGTTTCTATTGGCCCATGCCGACGTGCAACTATTCCTGACTTGATGCCTCCTCGGCAACAGAGCCAGAAAAGAGCTCGTCCCAATTGCTCAACAATTAGAAATTGTCTTACAATAGCCCACCAGCGCGTGGGATCGTGACAGTTTTCGAGGGTAGAGTATTCAACCCAAATTTGTTGGTTTGCGCGACGGGAAGTGAAAGAATATTCTCAACTATTAGCAGCTGAATGTGTCAGATTCAAACACACCTGAAAGATTAGTATCTGCAAGAGAAGTGTCAACAGGAAAGTAGTATGATAACAACGGTGCCAGAAACGATATGTTGACGGAAGACTATTCCTAACTGTTGTATCAATGGCGCTAGAAGTTGACCGTGGACGGGAAATATTCTTTCCCGTCAACGTTGCTAGAAAAAGTATTGTAGCAGGTAGCAGCAGTGTAACGAGTAACAGAAGTGGCAAGGAACAGCAGTAGTGACAGCAGTGGCAAGTAGCAATAGTAGCAAGTAACAGCAACAACAAGTAACAGTAGTGGCAGCACCAGCAGGACAAAGCAAGTAACAGTAGCAGCAACAGTAGTAACAACAGCAGAGCAAAACAAGTAACAGCAGCAGTGGGACAAACTCGTAGGCAATGGGTCGGTGATTTGTCGGATGACATTCATCATGCAACAGTTATAACATGGAGAGATATGTGGCTAGCTCCCGTTCATCAATGTGATGTAGGCATGCATTCCGTGTGTCGTCATACGTGCTTAGGGAAAAGAACTTGCATGACATCTATTGTCCATCCCTCCCGTGGCAGCGGGGTCCAAAAGGATACTACGGGATATTAAGGTTCTCCTTTTAATAAAGAACCGGACCAACGCATTAGCACTTGGTGAACACATCAACTCCTCAAACTATGGTCATCACCGGGAGTGGTTTCGGTTATTTTCACTCCGGGGTTGCCGGATCATAACACATAGTAGGTAACTACAACTTGCAAGATCGGACCTAAAACACACATTTATTTGTGACAACATAATAATTTCAGATCTGAAATCATGGCACTCGGGCCCTAGTGACAAGCATTAAGCATGGCAAAGTAGTAGCAACATCAATCTCAGAACATAGTGGATACTAGGGATCAATCCCTGTCAAAACTAACTCGATTACATGATAGATCTCATCCTACTCATCACAGCCCAGCGAGCCTACGAATAAATTACTCACGAACGATGAAGAGCTTCATGGAATTGGAGAGGGAAGAAGGTTGATGATGACGATGGCGACGATTTCCTTGATCCGGAGCCCAAAACGGACTCCAGATCTGCCCTCCAAATGAAGAACGGGATGTGGCGGTGCCTCTTGATCAAAAACGCGATGAAATCTTCTCTCTTGATTTTTTCCAGGACGGAAGGGAATAAATAGCGCAGGAATTGGGGGCGGCAGAGCCACGTGGGCCCCACAAGCTTGGTAGCCGCCGCCAAGGGGCGCGGCTACACGGCTTGTGGCCCACTAGCCCGTCCCCTCCGGTGGATCTTTGCGCAGGTATTTTTCATATTTTCCAGAAATATTCTCCGTAAATTTTCAGGACGTTCCGAGAACTTTCATTTCTGCACAAAAACAACACCATGGCAATTCTGCTGAAAACAGCGTCAGTCCGGGTTAGTTCCATTCAAATCATGCAAATTAGAGTCCAAAACAAGGGCAAAAGAGTTTGGAAAACTAGATACGATGGAGACATATCAACTCCCCCAAGCTTAAAACCTTGCTTGTTCTCAAGCAACTCAGTTGACAAACTGAAAGAGAAAGAAAAACTTTGACAAACTCTGTTTGATCTTGTTGTTGCAACTATGTCTAACTCATAACCAGAATTTCAGCAAGATCACAAGTTAACCACATAAGCAAGTGACACAAAGGTCTCACGGTAAACTAATATCAATGGCATAATCAGCTAGCGAGCAAATAATAATGAGTTTCAGATACCAACAATTCAATCAAAACATGCATGAAGCAATATGAATAGGTGGTATCTCGCTAGCTCTTTCTGAGACCATAAAACATAAATGCAGAGCACTTTCAAAGATCAAGGGCTGACTAAACATTGTAATTCATAGCAACGAAGATCCAGTCATAGTCATACTCAATATCAATCAAAAACAAAGCATAAAAATGGCACAGGTGCTCTCTAATTGGTGCTTATACAAGAGGAGGATGACTCTACAGGAAAATAAATAGACAGGCCCTTCGCAGAGGGAAGCATTGATTTGCAGAGGTGCGAGAGCTCAAGCTTTGAAAACAGAGATAATAATTTTGGGTGGCATGCTTTCATTGTCAATGCAATGACCAAGAGTTCTCAATATCTTCCATGCTATTCATGCTATAGGCGGTTCCCAAACAGAAAAGAAAGGTTTTAACTCCCCCACCACCAATCAATCACACTCCACGGCGAGCCGAATCCTCGGGTACCGTCCATACTAACATCAATTCGGGGGGAGTCTTGTCTTACAGTTATGTTTTTGATTTAAGCGTGGAACTGGGCATTCCAATTACCGGCCCCTTTCTCGTGAATGACAGTGAATAAACACACGTAGAGGATAACACGCCTAACATGGAAGATATCAATAGCCCCCTATCACCACATGAGCGGTTCGGGCATGCAAAACAGATTATTTCTTGAAGGTTTAGAGAATGGCACATGCAAATTTACTTGGAACGGCAGGTAGATACCACAAATAGGTAGGTATGGTGGACTCTCATGGAAAAACTTTTGGGTTTATGGAAGTGGATGCACAAGCAGTATTCCGCTTAGTACAAGTGAAGGCTAGGAAAAGACTAGGAAGCGACCAACTAGAGAGCGACAACAGTCATCAAGATGCAATGAGTTTGACTAACATTGAGTGCAAGCACGAGCAGGATATAAATCACCACGAATACGAACATCATAGAGGCTATGTTGATTTTGTTTCAACTACATGCATGAACATGCGCCAAGTCAAGCCACTTGAATCATTCAAAGGAGAATACCATCCTATCATACTACATCATAGTCATCTCAAAATCTATGTTGGCATTCAAGACAAACCATTATAAGCTCTCAGCTAATTAAGCATGGCATCAAAAACTATGATCTCTAAGTTGTCATTGCAAACATGGTTCTCTCACAACAAAGCTGAATCTGGGACGACAAGCTAGTCATATTTACAAAAACAAAATAGATAGAGTTCATACCAGCTTTTCCAGTCTCAGTCACTTCATCACATATCATCATTATTGCCTTTCACTTGCATGATCGAACGATGTGAACAATAATAAGAGTGCTCGTGCATTGGACTAAGATGAAATCTGCAGGCCAACACAAAGGAGAAGACAAAGTAATATGGCTCTTTGAAAGCTAAACAGGTATGCATGCAAGAGCCACTAAACATTGTAACCAATATCTTCTACCTTGACCCAGAGAAAAAGAAAAATATTTACACGGGAAAGCTCCCAACAAGCAAAAGAAGAAAGGAAAATCTTTTTGGGTTTTCTCAAAAGGACACAAAACAAGAAAACAAGAAAACGAAAATAAACTAGCATGGATAATACAGTGGCAAAGTGTAAACACCGGCTAACAAAGTGAAAGCATAAGCATGAATGTAAGGTCGGTGAGAACACGTACTCCCCCAAGCTTAGGCTTTTGGCCTAGCTTGGTCTACTCCCAAGGCGGGAAATAACCAGCTCCGGGATACTCCGGAGCGGACTGTGGATACCACTGCTGTGTGAGCTCCTCTGGCTCCCACTGATAAACTGGCGTCTGGTACTCGACTGGCGGCTCGGGCACGGGCACCTGTGGTTGGGCCAAGCCCCAATATGCGTAGATGTCCGAGGGCATAATAGTGTATCTACCTGCATGAAGATCGAACAATGAAGGAGCAGGCAAAGTAATAGTCTCTCGAGTACCCTGAATAAATACCAAGTTATAAATCATCCGTCTACTAGCATCTCTATCTAGAAAATCATGGCGAACCATGCTGTCATAATCCAGATATTTCTCAGGAAGAAGCATCTCTTCTTCCTCGCGAAGTCTAATAGGTATCTCAAAGTGTCTAGCAAGACGAGTAGCATAGATACCTCCATAGACGACACCTTTGGAACGGTTTGTGTTCAACCGCTGAGCTACTATAGCACCTAGGCTATAAGTCTTATCGTTATAAAGGCCTCCGCGCAAAACCGCAAGGTCTGGAGAGCTAAGTGATCCAGCCTCCCCACAACCAATCAAACATTTTCCCACAAATAATGAGAAGTACCAAAGCACAGGAAAATGTATGCTAGCAATTCTAGCGCGAGACACTCCTCTCTCCTCTCCAACATCAATAGTACCTATGAAATCCTACAAGTCCCGTGGACGAGGGTCATGAATATCCCCAAGATAAGGTAATTTGCATACATTGAAAAAATCATGTAGTGTCATGCACTAGGGGATGTCGTATAACATGAACTCAACCATGGGAGGATTCATCCTCGGATAAAAGTTGAAGCTTTGAACGAAAATATTGGTGAGGAGGAGGTATTGTGAGCACTTATCCTCAACGAACGCGGTAAGACATGCGTTCTCCACCAAGTAATAAAAGTCTTCATAAAGCCCAGCGACGCGCAAAAATTCATAACTTGGCCACTCGCACGCTTGAACTTCTGTGACTCGAGGAACCACGTACTTGGGGTGGTTCTTCTCATCCTCCTTGGGGTTACGGCTTGAAGAGCCTCTCAAGAATCTCCTCATCTTTTTCCTTTTCTAGCTTTGAAATATTTGGAAATTTTTAGAGACTTCGAAAGAAAAGTGAGTAAGGATTAACCCAACTCGTAGCAACTACTCCTACTAGTGCCTAGAGACCGTATCACGCGCTAAAACTACTTGGGACCAGCTAAAATCAACATTTCAAGCTTAAGAACAGGGTCACCAAGGTAGCAAGAATACGCAAAGGATAAAGCACTAGAGTAGAAACTAATTGGACCAATGGAGGAGTCACTTACCAAGGAGTAATTTCCCCCAAACGGTTCGAAGAATGGTGCTTTGAGCAAGGAGATCGAAAATGTCAGCCAAATGAGCAAGAACACGAGTTTGAGCTGCGAAACGATTTTTTCTGGAGGTAGAAGAAGAGGATGGCAGCTGGAATGAGTGGAGGTGGTCCCTGTGGGCCCCACATGCTTGGTAGCCGCCACCAAGGGGGCGCGTCTACAGGGCTTATGGCCCACTGGTGTGGCCCCCAGGCCAGCTCTTAGTCCCAGTATTTTTCAAATATTCTAGAAAAAATCATACTAGATTTTCAGGACCATCAGAGAACTTTTATTTTCGGGGTATTTTTCTCCGGGACGTTAAAACAGAAAGCAGGAAAAACTAAACTAAATCTATCATTTTTCTTCTAAGCAATAGAATGTGAAAGCTTAAAACAGAGGTATGTGACACCTTGATACATCCATTTCATGGTCATCGAAAGAAATCCGTCAATGGGGTTGATCAAATCCTCATGACAAAGCCTTTCTCGAATCGCAAAAAGAAACGGAGAATTTTTCGAATAGCCACTAAGTCACCTCAATGGGGATATGTATCTCCCCAACAAGCAAATCATACTTCATCTTGACACGGGGAATAGGGCATTCAAAGCTCCCAATAATAATCGATGAAGTTTTTTCGATAGCATTTATGCAATGTACTTGATATCGTTTCTTCGGAAAGTGCACTGTATGCTCATTACCGTTGACATGGAAAGTGACATTGCCTTTGTTGCAATCTATAATAGCCCCTGAAGTGTTTAAAAAGGGTCTTCCGTGGATGACAGCCATGGCATCGTCCTCGGGAATATCCAAGATAACAAAGTCTGTTAAGATAGTGGTATTAGCAACCACAACAGGCACATCCTCGCAAATGCCGACAGGGAAAGCAGTTGATTTGTCGGCCATTTGCAGAGAAATTTCAGTGGGTGTCAACTTATCCAGTTCAAGTCTACGATAAAGAGAGAGAGGCATAACACTAACACCGGCTCCAAGGTCACATAAGGCGGTTCTTACGTAGTTTCCTTTAACGGAGCAAGGTATAGTGGGCACTCTGGGATCACCAAGTTTCTTAGGAGTTCCACCTTTGAAAGTGTAATTGGCGAGCATGGTGGAGATCTCAAGATCTGGTATCTTCCGTTTATTGGTCACGATATCTTTCATGTACTTGGCATATGGAGACATTTTGAGTATATCAATTAACCGCATCTGCAGAAAGATGGGTCTTATCATTTCAATAAAGCACTCAAAATCCTCATCATCCTTTTTCTTGCATGGCTTAGGAGGAAAGGGCATAGGTCTCTAAACCCATGGCTCTCTTTCTTTACCATGCTTCCTAGCAGTGAAGTCATTCTTATCGTATCTCTTAGGTTGTGGGTTTTCAGGATTAACCGTAGGTTCAATCTCCACATCCTTATCATTGCTAGGTTGAGCATCACTATGGACATCGCTGTCCATATTGTCACCAGGTTCATGTTCATCACCAGATTGTGTTTCTGCATCAGACGCAGAAATATCATTTGGTTCTTCAGGTGTGACTGTATTTGGTGAACTGACATGTAAGTTTCTATGATCCTTCTTCTTCTTAGGATGACTGGGTGTATCAGCATTAATTCCTTGAGAATCTTGATCAATTCTCTTAGGATGGCCTTCAGGATACAAAGGTTCCTGAGTCATTTTGCCTCCTCTAGTATTGACTCTGGCAGAGTTGTCATTTAATTCATCGAGCAATTCATTCTGAGCTTGAAGTACTTGTTCTACCTGAGTAGTAATCATAGAGGCATGTTTACTCAGAAGCTTCACATCATTGACATTTCTGTCTACACAAGCACTTAAATGACTAAGCATACGAGTGCTTTATTCCGAATGTCTGCTAACATAATCATTGAAACTATGTTGTTTGGCAACAAAGTTGTCAAATTCATCAAAGCATAGGCTAGCAGGTTTATCAAAAGGAATATCACTCTCATCAAACCTACACAGAGAATTCACTTCTACTACCTGTATCGGGTTATCGAGACCATGGATCTCTTCGATAGGTGGTAGATTTTTGACATCTTCAGATCTAATGCCTTTCCCTTGCATAGATTTCTTGGCTTCTTGCATATCTTCGGGACTGAGGAATAGAATACCTCTTTTCTTAGGAGTTGGCTTAGGAGGTGGTTCGGGAATAGTCCAAGCATTATCGTTGATCAAGATGTTATTCAGTAGAATCTCAGCTTGTTCTATAGTTCGTTCCCTAAAAACACAACCGACACAACTATCTAGGTGGTCTCTAGAAGCATCGGTAAGTCCGTTATAGAAGATATCAAGTATCTCGTTCTTCTTAAGAGGGTGATCAAGCAAAGCATTCTGTAGCTGGATGAGCCTCCCACAAGCTTGTGGGAGACTCTCTTCTTTGAGTTGAGCAAAGTTGTATATTTCCTACAAGGCAGCTTGCTTCTTATGGGCAGGGAAATATTTCTCACAGAAGTAATAGACCATATCCTGGGGACTACTCACACATCCAGGAGCAAGAGAAGTGAACCAGGCTTTAGCGTCATCCTGTAGAGAGAAAGGAAACAGCTTAAGGATATAGTAGTAGCGAATCTTCTCCTCACTAGTGAAAAGGGTCGCTATATCGTGTAGTTTGGTAAGATGGGCTACGACCGTCTCAGACTCATAACCGTGGAAAGGATCAGATTCGACTAGAGAAATTATCTCAGGGTCGACAGAGAATTCATAATCCTTATCGGTGATAAAGATAGGTGAAGTGGCAAACTTCGGGTCGTATTTCATCCTAGCTTTCAGAGATTTTTCCTTCCACTTGAGAAGTAATTTCTCAGCGTCATAGGCATCCTTACACGCAAGAAAATCCTCAGCTATCTCTCCCTCCATAACGTAACCCTCAGGTATATCAGGCAATTCATATCTAGGAGAGCTAGATCTAGCAGGAGCAAAAGCAGGTTCTATCTCAATAGTATCGGCAGTTTCAGAAGCATCACGAGCATTGGCAGTAACACTAGCAATATGAGCATCAAGGAATACCCCTAGTGGCATATCAGGCAAAGTAGTATCTCTAGCAGTATCAAGCATAGCATCATCAGGAAAAATAGCATCTCTAGCATCATCAGGCAAAGCAGTATCAATCATAGCATCTCTAGCAGTATCAAGCATAGCATCTCTAGCAGTATCAGGCATAGCATCGCTAGCAATAGCAGGCATAGCATCTCTAGCAATATCAGGCATAGTAGCATCATAAGCATCATCAAGCACAGGCGACATATCAAGATTTCTAGCAGGAGGTGGTGTCGCAAACTTACTCATCACTGAAGGTGAATCAAGTGCAGAGCTAGATGGCAGTTCCTTACCTCCCCTTGTGGTTGAGGGCAAGACTTTGGTTTTTGGATCTTTCAGATTCTTCATAGTGATCAGCAGATATAAATCCCAAGTGACTCAGAGAATATAGCAATACTTCCCCGGCAACGGCGCCAGAAAAATGCTGCTAACGTGCAACTATTCCTGACTTGATGCCTCCCCGACAACATAGCTAGAAAAGAGCTCGTCCCAATTGCTCAACAATTAGTAATTGTCTTGCAATAGCCCACCAGCGCGTGGGATCGCGGCAGTTTTCGAGGGTAGAGTATTCAACCCAAATTTGTTGGTTCGCGTGACGGGAAGTGAAATAATATTCTCAAGTATTAGCAGTTGAATGTGTCAGATTCAACCACACCTGAAAGATTAGTATCCGCAAGCAAAGTGTCAACAGCAAAGTAGTATGATAACAACGGCGCCCGAAACGATGTGTTGACGGCAGACTATTCCTAACTGTTGTATCAATGGCGCCAGAAGTTGCCCGTGGACGGGAAATATTCTTTCCCGTCAACGTCGCTAGAAAAAGTATTGTAGCAGGTAGTAGCAGTGTAACGAGTAACAGCAGTGGCAAGGAACATCAGTATTGACAGCAGTGGCAAGTAGCAACAGTAGCAAGTAACATCAACAGCAAGTAACAGTAGTGGCAGCAGCAGCAGGACAAAGCAAGTAATAGTAGCAGCAACAGTAGTAACAGCAGCAGAGCAAAACAAGTAACAACAGCAGTGGGACAAACTCGTAGGCAATGGGTCGGTGATTTGTCGGATGACATTCATCATGCCACACTTATAACACGCAGAGATATGTGGCTAGCTCCCGTTCGTCAATGTGATGTAGGCATGCATTCCGTGTGTCGTCATACGTGCTTAGGGAAAAGAACTTGCATGACATCTATTGTCCATCCCTCCCGTGGTAGCAGGGTCCAAAAGGATACTATGGGATATTAAGGTTCTCCTTTTAATAAAGAACCGGACCAACGCATTAGCACTTGGTGAACACATGAACTCCTCAAACTATGGTCATCACCGGGAGTGGTTCCGGTTATTGTCACTCCGGGGTTGCCGGATCATAACACATAGTAGGTAACTACAACTTGCAAGATCGGATCTAAAACACACATATATTGGTGACAACATAATAATTTCAGATCTGAAATCATGGCACTCGGGCCCTAGTGACAAGCATTAAGCATGGCAAAGTAGTAGCAACATCAATCTTAGAACATACTCGATACTAGGGATCAATCCCCGTCAAAACTAACTTGATTACATGATAGATCTCATCCTACTCATCACTGCCCAGCGAGCCTACGAATAGATTACTCACGAACGATGAAGAGATTCATGGAATTGGAGAGGGAAGAAGATTGATGATGACGATGGCGACGATTTCCTTGATCCGAAGTCCAAAACGGTCTCCAGATCTGCCCTCCAGATGAAGAACGGGATGTGGCGGTGCCTGTGGATCAAAAATGCGATGAAATCTTCTTTCTTGATTTTTTCCAGGACGAAAGGGAATAAATAGCGCTGGAATTGGGGACGGCAGAGCCACGTGGGCCCCACAAGCTTGGTAGCCGCCGCTAGGGGGGCGCGGCTACAGGGCTTGTGGCCCACTGGCCCGTCCCCTCCGGTGGACCTTTCGCAGGTATTTTTCATATTTTCTAGAAATATTCTCCGTAAATTTTCAGGACGTTTCGAGAACTTTCATTTCTGCACAAAAACAACACCATGGCAATTCTGCTGAAAACAGTGTTAGTCCGGGTTAGTTCCATTCAAATCATGCAAATTAGAGCCCAAAACAAGGGCAAAAGAGTTTGGAGAAGTAGATACGATGGAGACGTATCAGCCCACTCTCTTCAAGGATGCCCGTAAGTTTGTCTTGTCTTGTGACGAATGTCAAAGAACAGGTAATATTAGCAAACGTCAGGAAATGCCTATGAACTATTCACTTGTCATTGAACCATTTGATGTCTGGGGCTTTGATTATATGGGACCTTTCCAAAATCCAATGGGTGTACGCATATCTTAGTTGCTGTTGATTACGTCACTAAGTGGGTAGAAGCTATCCCCACTAGTAGTGCTGATCACAACACTTCTATCAAGATGCTGAAAGAAGTTATCTTCCCTAGATTTGGAGTCCCTAGATATCTAATGACTGACGGTGGTTCACACTTCATTCATGGTGCTTTCCGTAAAACGCTTGCTAATTACGATGTCAACCATAGAATTGTGTCTCCCTACCAACCTCAGTCCAGTGGTCAAGTAGAGCTAAGTAATAGAGAGATTAAACTAATTCTGCAAAAGACTGTCAACAGGTCTAGAAAGAATTGGTCTAAGAAGCTCGATGATGCACTGTGGGCTTATAGAACTTCCTATAAGAATCCCATGGGCATGTCTCCGTACAAAATGGTGTATGGGAAAGCATGTCACTTACCTCTTGAGCTAGAGCATAAAGCTTATTGGGCAATCAAAGAGCTCAACTTTGATTTCAAACTTGCCGGTGAGAAGAGCTTATTTGACATTAGCTCGCTTGATGAGTGGAGAACTCAAGCATATGAGAATGCCAAGCTCTTCAAAGAGAAGGTTAAGAGGTGGCATGATAAGAAGATACAAAAGCGTGAGTACAATGTAGGTGATTATGTCTTGCTATATAACTCTCGTTTAAGATTCTTCACAGGCAAGCTTCTCTCTAAATTGGAAGGTCCCTATGTTGTTGAGGAAGTATATCGTTCCGGTGCTATCCAAATCAACAACACGGAAGGTAATTGTCCGAGAGTGGTAAATGGGCAGAGAATCAAGCATTATATCTCAGGTACTCCCATAAATGTTGAAAGCAATATCATCAATACCATAACTCCGGAAGAATGCCTAAGGGACATTTATCAGCCTATTTCAGACTCCGAAAACGAAGAGGTATGTGATTCGGTAAGAAAACAGAGTCCAAAACTTTTCCAATAGGAAATTTTCTCCGTTTTGGAATATTTGAAAAAATACAAAAAATGGAAGTAGTCCGGAAAGTGCGCGAAGAGGCGACAAGCCTGTACAGCGCGGGCCCACCCCCTGGCCGCGCCGTGAGGGCTTGTGGCCACCTCGTGCGCCTCCCGCACTCCGTTTTCATGCAGGGGACTCCTTCTGGTCTGAAAAAATCATTATATATACTTCCGTTTGGTCTGACCCCTGCATCACGCATATTTCCTCTATTTTTTGTTTTGAGCGTGGTTCTATTGCAGATCTAGATTGCTATGACTTCTCCAAAAGCTCCAAAGGACAAGATCTTCGAGAAGTCATCAATCCCTACCTCACGGAAGTGCTGCAACACCCTCAATTTATCAAGATGCGTGAGGGGATGTTGCACATCCGTGACATTGAGGGGCCTAAGAAGACTGGAAGCATGGAGACGAGGCTCGAAGCAATGGAGCAACAAGTCTTCAAGTGCCAAGGGATGGTGGAGCGTGGACTCAACGCCAACCACATGATGATCACGGAGTTCACCAGCAAGCACATGATTGATGCCAATGACATTGGGAAGCACCTCTCCAGGCTCTACGACAGGGTTCATCAACTCCAGTGCCAGATCTATGACCTGCAGAACCAAAATTGTGAGTATGAGTATAGATTTAAATCAATACAGTTGGCTGGTGATTTGAGGATTCCGGAGACTCGTTCATCTTTCCATGATGGATTACCTATGCCTTGGAAGACGGAGGATCAAACCCATGTTGCAACAACTCCACCATCACCACCAAAGGAAGACAACTGAGCATTGGTATGGGCAATCCCCTTGGCTTGTGCCAAGCTTGGGGGAGTTGCCCCGGTATCGTATCACCATCACATCTTTTGCCTTTACCTTTGTTTTAGTTTTCCTTTTCAGTTTTGTCTTTTTCTAGTAGAGTAAAAGTCTTAGTGTTTTAGTCTTGAGTTTTTCTTTGTGTCACCCCCGATGTATTCGAGCTCATGAGCCATACAATAAAGAGTGTCTTAGTTGAAGGGCTTTGCCTCTTGCCATGATCAAAAGAGTGAGAATAGAACAAAAGCATGAAAGATCATGTAGTGATCTTATGGGAAGTGATGGCTTCACATATAAAAAGAATGAGGATAGAAACTTGTTGAGGGTAGGCAAACGTAGACCTTGGTCATTGTTGCAATTAATAGGAAGTGATAAAGAAGGAGAGGTTCACATATACATATATCATCTCTGACACCATCTAGGATTGTGAACACTCACTAAACTATTGCATGCCTAGAAGTAGATGTTGGACAAGGAAGACAACATAATGAATTGTGTTTGCTTGGCTCTGAACAATGTTATATGATTAGAGATCCCTTAGCATGTGACGATTGCTTCCACCTCATATTATCCAAAACTCCCGCACCAAGTAGAGATACTACTTGTGCATCCATAAACCATCAAAACCAGTTTTGCCATGAGTGTCCACCATACCTACCTATGGATTGAATAAGATCCCTCAAGTAAGTTGTCATTGGTGCAAGCAATAAAAATTGCTCTCTAATATGTATGACCTATTAGTGTGTGGAAAATAAGCTTTATACGAACCTGTGATGAAGAAGACATAAAAGCGACAGACTGCATAATAAAGTTCTTTATCACACGGGCCAATATAAAGTGGCGTTCCTCCGCACTAAGAGGACACGCATCCAAACCTCAAAAGCGCATGACAACCTCTGCTTCCCTCTGCGAAGGGCCTATCTTGTACCTTTACTTTTTGCCCTTCAAAGAGTCATGGTGATCTTCACCAATTCCCTATTTTTTCTTTGCCTTGGCTATCGTCACATGCTTGGGAAAGATCTATATTCATATGTCAACTTGGAGTTAGGCATTCATGAATTATTATTGTTGACTTTACCCTTGAGGTAAGCAGTTGGGAGGCAAAACTATAAGCCCCTATCTTTCTCTGTGTCCAGCTGAAACTTTGATCTCATGAGTACCACGTCAGTTGTAGCAATTGTAGAGAACGAAAGAATGATTGAGTATGTGGATTTGCTTTACAAGCTCTTATTGACTCTTTCTGATGTTGTGATAAATTGCAATTGCTTCAATGACTAAAGGCTATCGGTTGTTACTTCTCGGTAAGGTTCTTGATCCATGCTTTACTTTGTGAAGGAATTATCACTTTACCATGAGAGATTATATGTTGGTATGCTGTTCTGATCACGATCATGATGCATGCATGTTCGTATCTTGTTTTGTCGACACCTCTCTCCCTAAACATGTGAACATATTTATTGAGCTCGGCTTTCGCTTGAGGACAAGCGAGGTCTTAGCTTGGGGGAGTTGATACGTCCATTTTGCATCATGTTTTCACGTTGATATTTATCGCTTCTTTGGCTATTATTTCACTTCACGGTACTATTCTTATGCCTTTTCTCTCATATTTTTCAAGGTTTACATGAAGAGGGAGAATACCGGCAACTGGAATTCTGGCCTCAAAGTGGAGCAAAGTTGAGATACCTATTCTGCGCAACTCCAAATGCCGTGAAAATCAATGGAGATTTCCTTTCCCAATTTATAAAAAATACTGGAACGAAGAAGTGCCGGAGGGGCACCAGGGGGTGCCCACAAACCTGCACGGCGCGGCCACCCCCCAGGTCGCGCCATGGGGGCTTGTGGACATCCCACTGGCCCACTGGCCCCCCTCTTTTGCTATATGGAGGGTTTCGTCCAGGAAAAAAATCATAAGGGAGCTTTTTCATGGTTTCGCCGCCGCCATGAGGCGGAACTTGAGCAGAACCAATCTAGAGCTCCGGCAGGACGATCCTGCCGGGGAAACTTCCCTCCCGGAGGGGGAAATCATCGCCATCGTCATCACCAACACTCCTCTCATCGGAGGGGACTCGTCACCATCAACATCTTCATCAGCACCATCTCATCTCCAAACCCTAGTTCATCTCTTGTAATCAATCTGCGTCTCGTGACTCCGATTGGTACTTGTAAGGTTGCTAGTAGTGTTGATTACTCTTTGTAGTTGATGCTAGTTGGATTACTTGGTGGAAGAGTTTATGTTCAGATCATTGATGCTACTCATTACACCTCTGATCATGATTATGATTATGCTTTGTGAGTAGTTACTTTTGTTCCTGAGGACATGGGATAAGTCATGCTATAAATAGTCATGTGAATTTCGTATTCGTTCGGTATTTTGATATGTTGTATGTTGTTTTTCCTCTAGTGGTGTTATGTGAACGCCGACTACATAACACTTCACCATTATTTGGGCCTAGTGGAAGGCATTGGGAAGTAGTAAGTAGATGATGGGTTGCTAGAGTGACAGAAGCTTAAACCCTAGTTTATGCGTTGCTTCGTAAGGGGCTAATTTGGATCCACTAGTTTAATGCTATGGTTAGATTTTGTCTTAATTCTTCTTTCATAGTTTTGGATGCTTGCGAGAGGGGTTAATCATAAGTGGGATGCTTGTCCAAGTAAGGGCAGTACCCAAGCACCGGTCCACCACATATCAAACTATCAAAGTAACGAACGCGAATCATATGAACATGATGAAACTAGCATGACAAAATTCCCGTTTGTCCTCGGGAGCGTTTTTCCTCCTATAAGACTTTGTTCAGGCTTGTCCCTTGCTACAAAAGGGATTGGGCCACTTTTCTGCACCGTTGCTACTTTTGTTACTTGTTGCTTGCTACGAATCATCTCACCACACAATCACTTGTTACCGACAATTTCAGTGCCTGCAGATTTTTTCTTGCTGAAACCACTTGTCAGATCCTTCTGCTCCTCGTTGGGTTCGACACTCTTACTTATCGAAAGGACTACGATTGATCCCCTATACTTGTGGGTCATCGTGTCTACAAAAACTTCACTCGAAAAGTTGAAGAGACAGTAGATGTGAAATTTGATGAATCTAGTGGTTCGAAAGTCAAACAACTGTCAAATGATGTAGGACATAAGGAACCTTCGAAAGCCATCCAAGATCTACCTATCGGCAAGATTCGTCCCAGGGAGCTTAAGGAAAGTACTTCATCAGTTCAAGTGGAAGCTCCTACTTCGCATCAAGGTGAACCAAAAAACGACATGGAGGCATCCACAAGCGGTACAAGACATGGTGAAGAAGAGGAATAAGTACATCGTGATTATCCACCTCAACCTTCCTCACTACCACCTCAAGGAGATTATACCATCAACGACAACGATGAAGAAGATGATGACGAAGAATCTCCACTATCCAACAAGCAGAAGTTGTCACGAGTTCGAGCAAGAGTGGACAAAGATCATATGCCGAATCAAATCTTCGGTGACATATAAAGCGGGAGAATCAGTCGATATAAATCTCATTTAGCTCACTTTTGTGAGCATTATTCATTTATATATAATTGAGACCTTGAAGGTAGAAGAAGCCCTTCAAGACCCGGATTGGGTGAATGTCATGCACGGAGATCTACACAACTTTGAGAGGAATCAAGTGTGGCCACTTGTTGAAAAGCCCAAAGAAAATCACAACATCATCGATACAAAATGGGTGTTTCGGAATAAGCAAGATGAAGATGGTCAAGTTGTACACAACAAGGCACATCACGTAGCCCAAGCATATATACGCAAGTCAAAGGTATGGACTACAGTGAGACTTATGCCCTAGTTGCTAAACTTGAAGCCATTCACATACTTCTTGCTTATGTCAATCACCATGATATTACTCTTTACCAAATCGATATCAAAAGTGCTCTTCTAAATGGTGAAATTGAGGAGGAGGTTTACATCAAACAACCTCCCGGCTTTGTGAACCCCAAGAAACCTAATCACGTTTACAAACTTCGTAAAGCTTTATATGGTCTTAAACAAGCCCCTAGAGATTGGTACAAATGGCAAAGGAAGTTTCTTATATAAAAGGGTTTTGAGATTGGTAAAATTGACGCAACCTTATTCACTAAAAGAGTTAATGGAGAACTATTTGTGTGCCAAATATATGTGGATGATATTATCTTTTGTTCTACTAACCCACTTTTAGCGAGAAATTTGGAAGGTTGATGTCAAAGAAGTATGAGATGTCTATGATGTGTGAGATGAAATTCTTCCTTGGATTGCAAATCAAACAATCGAGAGTAGGTATATTTATCTCTCAAACCAAGTACACCAAGAACTTGATCAGGAATTTCAACATGCAAGAGTGCAAAGGTATGAGAACCCCCCTGCCTACTGGCGGACATGTTGACCTCACTAAGGAGGACAAACCGGTTGATCGAAGAGTTTATCGATCAATGAGCGGTTCATTCCTATATCTATGTGCCTCCCGACCCGATATCATGTTGAGTGTTTGCATGTGTGCCCGATACCAAGCGACACCTAAAGAATGTTATCTATTGGTTGTGAAAAGAGTCGTGAGATACCTGGTACATACACCGAACTTTGGCATATGGTATCCCAATGGATCTTCTTTTAATCTTGTTGGCTATCCCGACTCGGACTATGCCGAAGACAAGGTTGGTAGAAAACACACCTCGGGTACATGTCAATTTATTGGGAGATCTCTTGTGTCTTGGTCATCCAAGAAACATAACTCGGTATCTTTATCCACTACCGAAGCGGAATACATTGCCGCAGGATCATGTTGTGCGCAATTACTATGGATGACTCAAACTCTTAAGGATTATGGCATTCATGTTAAAATAATTCCATTATTGTGTGACAATGAAAGTGCTATTAAAATTGCCTACAATCATGTCCAACATTCTTGAAAAAAACATATTCAAGTGTGACATCATTTCATTCCTGATCATGTTGGTAAAGGATATATAGATCTTAAGCATGTTCGTACCGGCAAACAATTAGCTGATATCTTTACCAAACTACTTGATGAGAGAGTGTTTTGTCATTTTAGGAGTGAGTTGAATATCACTGATGCTTCAAACTTGAGCTAGACTCACTCGGATGCATGCAAAAGCATGAGCTTGATTGTCTATTCCATGATGCTATTGATATGACACTATCCTATATCTTCGAAAACTATGCTCCCTTGTATTGTGTCTACCCTTTTGTAGGTACTTCAAAGAAATACGCTCCACAAGATTGCCATCAGCTCACATAAAAAACAATCTTGTCATAGCCAAATATCAACAATCCCCTCTTCGGAGATGGACGAAGAAGACAACACAATCATATCCTTGAAAAAATATATGATAATTAATTTGCTCATGACATTTGGATATATATTATGTTCTTCCTTCCATGACTAACCATTGTAGGTGAAAAGTGAACCAAAACGAAAAGGATAGCTCCCAACTCAAGATGATCTTCATCAACTTTGAGCATCCACAACAAGTTCACCTACATGCCACGTCATCAATATCATTCGAAGGTATGTACTCACATCCTTGATAAAGCTTTGCGCCAAGTCATGAGGTAAATCAACTCAAGTGATATGGAGACATTAAAAAGCTTAATTGAAAAATGGTAACCCCATTTTTTCGCTTAAAAATGGGTATAACCTATGATCAAGCATTCTTGCTTGACTCCTCAAGTCAATATACTCTAATATAAGTGACCTGGCCACTCCCTACATCTAGATGGAGATTCTTGTATGGTTCACATTCTCATTGCATGCTTTCTTGGAACCATTCAACTCTCATCTATATGTATATAAAAAAATAAAAAAGAGGAAGGGGCGCTGGACTTACCGCGGAGGTGCTCTCGGGCGAGGAGAGGTGTGCGGGCTGCGGCGGACTGTGTCAGGAGGAGACATGAGGCGGCGGTAGCGGGTGGGGCATCAGTGTCGTCGGCGGGCGATGGTGACGGCAGGTGGGGTGGCAGCAGGGATCGAGAGGAGGAGTTGGGGATCGAGAGGAAGACGAAAGGATAAGTTCTCTTTTTACTGTGTTGGGAGCTGTTAAAATCGACTAGTGCTGGTGTGGGCCTAATGTGCAAGTCTTATACATTTCCATTGTATCAACTTTTCCTAACGCTTTTACTCTTGTTTTGGACTCTAATTTGCACGATTTGAATGAAACTAACCCGGAATGACGATGTTTTCAACATAACTACAATGATGATGTTTTTGTGCATAAATAAAAGTTCCCGGAATGGAACGAAACTTTTTGGAGAATCTTTATACAATGAAAGAAGAATACTAGAGCCAATAACCACCGGAGGGGGGGCCTTGGGGAGGACAATCCACCAGGGCGTGCACCCCCCTCCCCGCGCGCCTAGGTGGGTTGTGCCCACCTGATGGCCCCGATGACACTATCTCTAAAGCTATAAAATCATATTTTCGGAGAAAAAATCAAGGAGGAAGAATTATCTCGTTTCGCGATACGGAGCCACCGCCACCTCCAGTTCTTCATCGGGAGGCGAGATCTGGAGTTTGTTTGGGGCTCCGAAGAAGGGAGTCTTCCGTCTTCATCATCACCAACCCTCGTTCATCGCCAATTCCATGATGCTCCCCATCGGGAGTGAGTAATTCCTTTGTAGGCTCGCTGGTCGGTGAGGAGTTGGATGAGATTCATCATGTAATCGAGTTAGTTTTGCTAGAGCTTGATCCCTAGTATCCATTATGTTCTGAGATTGGTGTTGCTATGAGTTTGCCATGCTTAATGCTTGTCACTTTGGGCCCGGGTGCCATGATTTCAGATCTGAACCGTTTGTGTTATCACAATTATATTTGTGTTCTAGATCCGATATTGCAAGTTATAGTCACCTATTACGTGTTATGATCAGTAAACCCCGGAGTGACAGTATTAGGGATACTTTCCAGTGATGATCGTAGTTTGAGGAGTTCATTTATTCACTATGTGATAATTCTTTGTTCCGGTTCTCTATTAGAAAGAGGCCTTAGTATCCCGTAGTATCCTTATGGACCCCGCTACCACGGGATCGTAGGACAAAAGATGTCATAAAAGTTCTTTCCATAAGCACGTATGACTATATTATATTTCTCAACTGGAGCTAGATTTGTCTCACCCTAGGTTATGACTGTCATATGATGAATATCATACAACGAATTGTTCTTGCTAAGTTACTACTGTTACAAGTGTTACAAAATCATTGCTATCATTGTTACTGTTACTGCTACTATCATCACTACTATGAAAATTATCATATTACTATGCTACTGATCACTTTGGTGCAGATATTTAATATCCACGTGTGGTTGAATTGACAACTCAGTTTCTAATACTTGCAAATATTCTTTTGCTCCCCTTGTGACGATTCTATAAATTTGGGTTGAATACTCTACCCTCGATAACTGTTGTGATCCCCTATACATCTGGGTTATCAAGACCTTTTTCTCGCGCCATTGCGAGGGATCATAGCTATATTTCTCGAGTCACTTGGGATTATTATCTATTTATCGCCATGAAGAATCTCAAGGATCATAGAACCAAGATCTTTCCCTCGAAGACGGGAGGAGGTAAGAAATTGCCATCTAGATCTGCACCTGTTTCTCCTTCGTTTATAAGTAAACTTGCAACACCACCATCTGCTATTAATACTGATGTGTCGCAAGTTATTGATGATGCTACATCTGCTATGAACGATGCTTATGATGATGTTAGTACATTGCTTGATAATATTGTGCCATTAGGTGAACTACTTGATGAACAACTTGCTAGAATTAAAGATATTGAGAATGCTGATACTCATGAAGTACTTGAAGGTAGAAACCTTGAAACACATGTTAGATATAGCTTTCCTAGATATGAATTACCTAAAGTACCCTAAGGTTATGTTATGGATGAGGAGGATTGGGGATCGAGAGGAAGACGAAAGGATAAGTTCTTTTTGTACAACATTTCGAGTTGTGTGTTGGGATGGTCCTAATGTGCAATGCCACCACTAAGCGAATTCCTATGGCATTCGAATTCATCCTATGCGAGCAATATTAGAAAATCTTAGTGGTGGCGTTGGTGAGAAATGGTGTGCCACAAACAAGAGTTGTGGGTAGCCATTTCTCCACTAGTGTGTCATGTAACGGTGGAAGTTGCATGGCAATATATATCGGAATGGATATGAAAATGCCATAATAGGTAGGTATGGTGGAAATTTTGAGGAATATATAAGGAGGCTTGTGTGTAATAGAGCATACCATATCATGGGGTTTGAATGCACCGACGAAAGCTGCACCGATCCTCGAGGTGAGAATGGGCAATGCACAGTACTAAAGAAGCTAGCAATGTATGGAAAGGTAAGTGTGTGTACATCAATGGATTCACATTAGTCATAAAGAACTCATATACTTATTGCAATGTCTTATTAGCTCTCTCAAAGAAATTTACTATCGCATGCCCCTAGGGATGAGGTAGGTAGGAGTTAAGCATCGTGCGCCCCACACTCAAACTACACTAGGATGAACATGTATCTCTCTCAGATAGATGTGTCCAGAAAAAAATGATTGTGGCAAACTAAAAACAAAGCAAACTGTAATACACGGCGCTCCATGCAAAACACATATCATGTGATGAATAAAAATATAGCTCTGAATGACATACTGAAAGCACATATGCTCCCTTGGTGGTTTTGATAATTCATGACAACATATATTGTCTCTTGGACTAACACTTTTACCTAGTATATTTTAGGTATAGTCCACACAGAGCCATGGCTATAGGATTGTTAGGAGAAGCCCCTTGATGCAAGGAAGGAATAGGATTGGCTCAAGCTTCAAGCAAGAAGACTCTACATTTACCTTTGTGAGAAATCACTTTGAGTCCATAGGAAAGCCAATACTATTAAAAGGGGGTGAGGTACTATGATTAATTGGTTGCTCAAGTTCTTAGAGGTAGCCACCAAAAATACTCAGCCATTCTCCCAATAAATAACTCTGTCCAAAGCCATATCAGCAAAATCGGTGCAACCAACTATTTTCACTCGGCCCTACCAATTTTACACTTGACAAATCCTATGCCAAACCCTACCATCTCAGTACCACCAACATTCCATTCGGTGCCACAAAGATTAAGTGACCAACTTTATGTTGAGGAGATTTCAAGAATTAGAATTTCTGAGTTTGAAATCGGTCTCACCGAGATTTGGAAACTAGTCTAGGTCATCGTATTGGTACCACTAAGATTCTTATATTGGTCTCACCAAAAATTCAAAAGTTGCCACATTTAGTGCAACTCAGTACCCCGAGTTGGGCACTAATGTTGTAACGGTTCGATTTTGGGGGATGCCTATATATACCCCTCCACCTACCTCTCATTCGTAGAGGAAGCACTCAGAACACACTTACACATGCTAGATCCATTTTTCTAAGAGAGAGCCATCTACTCATGTGTTGAGATTGAGAGATTCCAATCCAACCATTTAAAAGTTGATCTCTAGCCTCCTCAAGTTTGTTTCCACAAGATCAATCTCTCCTACACATGCCAAATCTATGATACAATGATCAAGTGTTGAGGAGACTATCTTTTGAAGCACAAGAGCAAGGAGTTCATCGTTCTACCACATATATTACCTTTTAGAGGGTGGTGCCTCCTAGATTGGTCAGGTGTCATTCAGGAGCCTCCTACTTCGTGTTGTGGAGTTGAACCAAGAAGTTTGAATGATCAAGAAGATTGCCTACTTCGTGAAGATCTACCGTGAGTGAGGCTAGTCTTGTGTGGACGGAATCCGTGGTGGAATAGACAAGACCGCTTCTTCGTGGACCCCTTGTGGGTGGAGCCCTCCATGGACTCTCGTAGTTGTTACCCTCCGTGGGTTGAAGTCTCCACTAACATGGACGTACGATAGCACCACCTATCGGAACCATGCCAAAAATCGTCATGTCAACTTCTTTGCGTTTGATCTTCTTAAACTCTACTCCTTACCACATGTGCAAAGTCTTTACTTTCCGCTGCCATATTTATTGACTAGCATGTGTAGGTTGCACTAGACTTGTTCGAATCGCTAAAATCTGCCAACCATTAAAATTGGGAAAAGGCTAGGATTTTAATTAACGCAAGTAGTCTATTCACCCCCCTGGACACCTCTTCAATCGATCCTACACATACCGATGGAATGGAGACGAAAGAAGAGATGCCTTCCGGTGCATCCCGAAGCTCAGACGTTTGAGTCTTCCTAGAATATTACCTAGGAGTGCCTTGGGCATCCCCGAGCTTAGGGTCTTGTTGCTCCTTATTCCTTCATGCATCGTGATCACACCCAAAACTTGAAAACTTCAGCACACAAAACTCAACAGAAAGCTCGTGAGATCCATTAGTATAATAGGTAAATCAGAAACTTTAGGTACTATTATAAATTGATTCATAATTAATTATTTCATAAGGTACTGTATTCTAACTTGTCCATGGGTTATACCCTCGATACAATCCATAGCAATATAAAAACAAGCAAACTACGCAAGCAAAAACTAGAATATGTCTAAAACAGAATAGTGTGTAATGATCTGTAATTAAACCATACTTTTGTAACTCTGAAAATTCTGAAAAAAATAGCACAACTTGGGGAATTTTTATATCAATTTTGTATAGAATATTCAGATCAAAAAAGACATTTCAAGAAAATCACAGATATTGTGCACTGGACATAAAAGTTTCTATTTTTGCATATCAATTATACTATCATCCAAATCAATCCCAAAGGCTTTACTTGGCAAAAATACTAATTAAAACATGAAAAATAATCATTAAAGTAGCAATAATCATGTCAAAAAATAAGAACAAAACGTAGAACAAAAATTTAAGATAGCTTGCCTCCCAAGAAGCGTTATTGTTTTATGCCCCTAGCTAGGCATAATGCATAAGTGGCCCTCGTGATATATTCATAAGGTGGTTTAATTATCTTTCTAGGCAAGAGTTCCATCCCTTTCTTTAGTGGGAATTGGAATCTTATGTTTCTGTCCTTCATATCAATAATAGTGCCTATAGTTCGTAGGGAAAGCCTACCAAGTATTATTGGACAAGTCGGATTGCATTCAATATCAAGAGAAATGAAATCCACACACACATAATTTCTATTATCAAGAATAAACACATCATTAATTCTACCCAAAGGTTTCTTAATACTGGAATCCGCACAATGCAAGTTAAGGGAAAATCTTGTATGTCGGTGATACCAAGCACATCACAAAGAGATTTATGTATAGTAGAAACACTAGCAACAAGGTCACACAAAGCATTGCATTCATACTCTTTAAGATTAATTTTAATAGTAGCTTCCCATTCATCATGCAATTTTCTAGGTATTGAAACTCCTATTTCAAGTTTCTCCTCATGAGCTTTTACCATTGCCTCTACAATATGTTTAGTAAAAGCCTTATTTTGTTCATAGGCATTAGGCGAGCTAATTATGGATTGCAACAAGGAAATGCATTCTACTAAAGGAAAACATTCATAATTAAAGTACTTCTAATCCAAGATAGTGGGCACAACACTAGTTAAAGTTTTGACCTATCCAAACCTACTTTTTCCATTTTTATCATTAAGATCATCGCCCTCCGAACAAACGGGATGCCTTCTAGCTAAGTTGACTCATCTGCAGTCCCTTTATCATCAATTTTCAGTTAGTAAATAAATATTAAATCGGAGAAATACCAATAATTTTAAGATCTTCATCGTGATTATGATAAAACTCGGGTAGAAGAGATTTTTCTAAAAATTCTTGCTTGACTCTCAACCTAGTGGTCCTCTCCTTACTTTAATTAATATATATTTGAATAGACTTGATTGGCTCATCAATATCATATTTAGGAGGAAACACTTTACTTTTAAGAGTGTGATACGTCTCCGTCGTATCTATAATTTTGAATTGTTTCACGCCAATATTCTACAATTTTCATATACTTTTGGCAACTTTTTATACTATTTGTGGGACTAACATATTGATCAAGTGCCCAGTGCTAGTTCTTGTTTGTTGCATGTTTTTTGTTTCATGGAATATCCATACCAAACAAAGTCCAAACGCAATAAAAAAACCTACGGGGATTTGTTTTGGAATATTTATGATTTTTGGGAAGAAGAATCAATGTGAAACGATGCCCGAGGGGGTCACGAGCCCTGGAGGCGCGCCCTACCCCCCCCCCCCCCCCCGAGGCGCGCCTGGGAGGCTCGTGACCAATCCCTAAGGCAGTTGGGGCCCTTCTTTCGCCGCAAGAAAGCTAATATCCGGAAGAAATCGTGTTAAAAGGACACCTCAATCGGAGTTACGGATCTCCAGCAATTTAAGAAACGGTGAAAGCCAGAATCTGGGAGCGCAGAAATAGAAGAACACAGAGAGAGAGATCCAATCTCGGAGGGGCTCTCGCCCCTCCGCCGCCATGGATACCATGGACCAGAGGGGAAACCCTTCTCCAATCTAGGGAGGAGGTCAAGGAAAAGAAGAAGAAGAAGAAGGGGGGCTCTCTCCCCCTCTCTCCCGACGGTGCCGGAACACCGCCCGGCACATCATCGTGTGACGGCGATCTACACCAACACCTCCATCATCTTCACCAACACCTCCATCACCTTCCCCCATCTATATTCAGCGGTCCACTCTCCCGCAACCTGCTGTACCCTCTACTTGAACATGGTGCTTTATGCTTCATATTATTATCCAATGATGTTTTGCCATCCTACAATGTCTGAGTAGATTTTCGTTGTCCTATCGGTGATTGATGAATTGCTATGATTGGTTTAATTTGCTAGTGGTTATGTTGCTGTCCTTTGGTCCCCATCATATGAGCGCGCGCGTGGATCACACCATAGGGTTAGTAGCATGTTGATAGGACTATGTATTGGAGGGCAAGGGTGACAGAAGCTTCAGCCTAGCATAGAAATTGATGCATACGGGATTGAAGGGGGACCAATATATCTTATTGCTATGGTTGGGTTTTACCTTAATGAACGTTAGTAGTTGTGGATGCTTGCTAATAGTTCCAATCATAAGTGCATAGAATTCCAAGTAAGGGATGACATGCTAGTAGTGGCCTCTCCCACATAAAACTTGCTATCGATCTAGTAACGTAGTCAATTGCTTAGGGACTATTCCGCAACTCCTACCACCACTTTTCCACACTCGTTAAACTAACGTAATTGTTTCTTTATCTAGACAGCCCCTAGTTTTTATGTACGTGTTCTTTATTTTCTTGCAAACCTATCCTATCGCACCTACAAAGTACTTGTAGTTTCATACTTGTTCTAGGTAAAGCGAACGTAAAGTGTGCGTAGAGTTGTATCGGTGGTCGATAGAACTTGAGGGAATATTTGTCCTACCTTTAGCTCCTCGTTGGGTTCGAAACTCTTACTTATCGAGAAAGGCTACAATTGATCCCCTATACTTGTGTGTTATCAGAGCGCCAACATCAAAAGCAACCATATCCATGTTTCTAGCAATATCGTCAAATTTATGTAGTTTTTCCTCTATCATAGTGCTGATTTTATTTTGGAACTAATAAATTCTTTAATGGTGTTCTCAAGATCAGAGGGTATCCTATTATTGTATGCATTTCCATAGGAATTACCATAATTATTTGAGTTGTTATCGGGGTACTATCTAGCACTGAAATTCCGTCTATAAGCATTGTTGTTGAAATTATTTTGAGGGACAAAGTTCACATCAATAGCTATTGGGGAAAGTTTCATGGGAAACAAAAAAATTCCTACGCACAAGAAATATCTATCCATGGTGATGATCATCTACGAGAGGGGAGAGTGAATCTACATACCTTGTAGATCGCTAAGCGGAAGCGTATATAACGCAGGATGTAGTGGAACATCTTCGTGATTCAAATCGCAGCCCATCCCGCGATGTCATCACGATCCGTCCCACGATCCATCCCGATCTAGTGTTGAATGGACGGCACCTCCGCGTTCAGCACACGTACAGCTCGATGACGATCACCGCCTTCTTGTTCCAGCAAGAGGGACGGAGAGGTAGATGAGTTCTCGAGCATGGCGGCGTGGTGGTGGTGGTGGTGAACTAATCCAGCAGGGCTTCGCCTAAGCACCGCCGAACTAGACTAGAGGAGAAACAGATCTAGAGAGAAGTAGAGGGAGGACGTGGCAATTAGGGTTAGCCCTCACCTCTAAAACCTCTAGTATATATAGGAGGAAGAAGAGGGGAGGCTGACTGGGCCCCTCCTCCAAGGAGAGGTTCGGCCGAGCCAACAAGGGAGGAATCCACCTCCCACAAGGGAGGTGGAATCCTATTAGGACTCCTTCCTAATTTAGAAACCATTTCCACTTTTTGGCTTTTTGCCTTATTCCTCCACTCCAGCCGCCTGGGCCCTTAGGGGAGGCTTTGGCCAGCCCACTAGGGGATGGTCTACCTCCTCTCACAGCCCATGAAGCCTTTGGGTCGTCACACCCCTCCCGGTGGTCCCCCCGGTACCCTCCCGGCACTCCCGGTACACTACCGATGAGCCCGAAACTTTTCCGGTGACCAAAACAGGACTTCCTATATATTAATCTTGACCTCCGGACCATTCGAGAGCTCCTCGTGACATCCAAGATCTGATCCGGGACTCCGAACAACCTTCAGTCACCAACTCCTATAAATCAACTATATCAAAACGTCACCGAACCTTAAGTGTGCAAATCCTGCGGGTTCGAGAACTATGCGGACATGAACCTAAGACATTCTCCGGCCAATAACCAATAGTGGTACCTGGATGCCCATATTGTCTCCTACATATTCTACGAAGGTATCTATCAGTTCAACCTCTATGTCAAGGATTCATCTAATCCCGTATGTTGTTCCCTTTGTCCTTCGGTATGTTACTTGCCCGAGATTCGATCATCGGTATCTCCATACCTAGTTCAATCTCGTTACCGGAAAGACTGTTTACTCGTTTTGTAATACAAGATCCTGTGACTAACTCATTAGTCACATTGCTTGCACGGCTTGTTGTGATGTTGTATTACCGAGTGGGCCCCGATATACCTCTCCGTCACACGGAGTGCCAAATCCCATTCATGATCCACGCCAACCCAACACACACCTTTGGAGATACCTGTAGAGCACCTTTATAGTCACCGAGTAACCTTGCGACATTTGATACACACAAGGTATTCCTCCGGTGTCTGGGAGTTACATGATCTCAAGGTCATAGGAACAGATACATTGACATGCAGAAACAGTAGCAATAAACTGACACGATCATATGCTACGTTTATAGTTTGAGTCTTGTCCATCACATCATTCTCCTAATGATGTGATCCCGTTATCAAGTGACAACACTTGTCTATGGCTAGGAAACCTTGACCATCTTTGATCAACGAGCTAGTCAATTAGAGGCTCACTAGGAACAGTGTGTTGTCTATGTATCCACACATGTATTTGAGTTTCCAATCAATACGATTCTAGCATGGATAATAAACAATTATCATGCACAAGCAAATATAATAATAACCAATTTATTATCGCCTCTAGGGCATATTTCCAATAATAGCATCATTATTTTTTTCAATAAAAGTAGACAAAGGTATATAATTGGGATCAACGTGATCATGTTTATTAGCAACCATATTCATAAGAGCATCCATTTTATCACTCAAAGTGGCAATCTCCTCAACATAATTTACCTTCTTACGAGTTGAATCTCTCTCGATGTGCCACTGAGAATAATTAGACATGAAGTTGCTCACAATTTTTGTAGCCTCTCCTAATGTCACCTTCATAAAGGTACCACCTGTAGCAGAATCTCGAAGGTTTCTAGATTCGAAGTTCAATCCAACATAGAAATTTTGTATGATCATCCATAAATTCAAACCATGCATGGGACAATTCCTAATCATCAATTTCATCCTCTCCCATGATTGTGCAACATGTTCTTTCTCATGTTGTTTAAAATCCATAATTCGGTTTCTAAGAGAGATGATCTTAGCAGGAAGAAAAGACTTGGTAATGGAAGCATATTTGCATTTATCCCATGGTCCAATACTATTATGAGGTAAAGATGAAAACCAAGATTTATATTTTCCTCTTAGTGAATAAGGAAATAATTTCAATTTGGCTACATCATTATCCATATCTTTTTTCTTTTGCATATCACATAATTCAACAGAAGTATTGAGGTGTGAAGCCAGATCTCATTAGGACTTCCATAAAATTGTTCTTTCATAAGAAGATTAATCAATGTAGCATTAATATCATAAAACTAAGCACTAGTGACAGGTGGCATAGGAGTATTAATAAAATCATTGTTATAAGTATTCAACAAGTCACACAATTTGGTATTATCTTGAGATATAGTGATGAAGCAAGTAAACTAGCAAACAAGCAAACTAGCAATGATAAATATTTTTGTGTTTTTGATATTTTAAGGCAAGAAAATATAAAGGCAAATAAAAAGTATAACAAGTAAATTATAATTTTTCTGAAGGAACCTCATAAAAATTTGACGATGTCTCCCCAGCAAAAGCGCCAGAAATTCTTCGTGCTATTTGTAAACTGCGTTGGGTTTTTCCGTGAAGAGGAGAGGAGACGCAACACAATAGAGATTAGAATTTCCCTAAGTGATCACCAAGGTTATTGAACCAATAGGATAATCACACAAGTTCCTGTCGTCAACACCTACACACATAGAACATAACAATTGCACCCAACGCGAACAAGAGGATTGTCAAGCCCCTTGAACTCGTTACTTGCAAGGATTAAATACTAATAATTGATGGATATAAATAGAAAATTAAATAACAAAAGATAAATGGCAGAAATATTTTTAGGGTTTTAGTAATAACATTTTTGTAGACCCGGGGGCCATAGTTTTTGCTAGCGGCTTCTCTCTCGAAGATAGCATATGGTGGGTAGACAAATTACTGTTGGGCAATTGATAGAAAGCCGCATAGTTATGAAATATTTATTCATGGCAATGATCATGTATATAGGCATCACGTCCATAAGCAAGTATACCGACTCCTATCTGCATCTACTACTATTACTCCATCCATCAACTGCTATCCACCATGCATCTAGAGCATTAAGTAAAAACAGAATAACACTTTCATAAAGATGACATGATGTAGACAAAGTAAACTTGACTGATATGAATAAACCTCATCATTCTATCCTTGATGGCGGCAATACAATATGTGTCATGTCCCATTCTGTCACTAGGATTGTGCACCACAAGATTAAACCCATCATAATGCACCACACCCATTGAATGTCGCTAAATCTAGTTTGACAAACCAAACTGATAGATCAGAGAGAAATACGAAGCTATAACAATCATGCTTATAAGAATTCAGAGATGACTCAAATAGTTTTCATGAATAATCTGATCATAAACCCACAATTCATAGGATCCCAACAAACACACCGCAAAAAAGATTACATCGAATAGATCACCGTGGGAATCACGGTTAACTTTGTATTGAAGAACATAGAGAGAGAGAGAGATCCATCTAGGTACCAGCGATCGACCCGTAGTTCTATGGTAGACTACTCACACATCACCATGGGAGGAGCAAGGTTGATGTAGAGGCCCTCCGTGATCGATCCCCCTTACGACAGGGCACAAGAACAGAGCTCCAGATGGGCACGCGGTGGAAAAGAGACTTGCAGCATCGGAAAAGGTATTTTTGTTGGCTCTATTAATTTCCCAATTTTAGAGAGTTTAGAGGGGCAGAGGTCAAACGGAGCCACATGGTGGTCGCAAGGCAAGGGGCACGCCTACCCCCCTGGGTGCGCCCTCTTGCCTTGGCACCGCCTCCTGCAGTCTCTGGACCCCCTAAGAAGCTTCTAGGTCTTATTGTTTTCTAGAAAAAATCATCAAAAAGTTTTGTGGCATTTGGACTTTATTTGGTATTGGTTTCCTGAAAGGCCAAAAACAAGCAGAAAACATCAACTAGCACTGGGCACTGGGTTAAATAGGTTAGTTCCCTAAAATGATATAAAATACCATAAAATCCATAAAAAGTATTCTAGAATAATAATATAATAGTATGGAACAATAAAACATTATAGATATGTTGGAGACGTATCATAATGCATAGCTTGTTAGCATGAAATACAAATCCATCATTAATGATGAACTTGTTCCATGTTCTCCCTTCTTTAAAAGTTTGCAATACATATTTAAATTCAGCATCATGCACATATTGATCTTTGATGGTCTCCAAACCAAATATTTTAAAGTCAAGTTGTGAAAGCAAAGTATAACGATGAGACAATGCATGAGCTATAACATTTTGTTTACCCTTCTCGTGTTTAATGACATAAGGGAAAGTCTCAATAATTTCAAACCATTTAGCATGTATACAGTTTAGTTTTGCTTGACTTCTAATATGTTTCAAATATTTGGATCAGAATGTATAACAAATTATTTGGGCCATAAATAATGTTGTCGTGTTTCCAAAGTCCGAACAAGAGCATATAATTCATTATCATAAGTAGAATTATTCAGACTAGACCCACAAATTTTTTCACAAAAGTACGCAACAAATTTACCATCTTTTAATAACACACCTCCTAATCCAATTCCACTAGCATCACATTGAAGCTCTATTATAACAGTCCGAACAAAGGAAATTATTAACCTATTTATAACAGTTCCTAAGGTGTATCATCACTTTGTTATACTAACGGATCTTGATAGAGGCAAACGTGTCCCATCTTTCGATGAGATGGTGACGAACATTTTTTACAGAGTAGCCTTTCATGACCCGACTACGAACGTGTGAGGACGTCGCACTTAGCAACTGCTAAACCAACTCCAAGAGGTTATTGACCATGCCGGAGCATGATCAACCTCACCACAAAAGTATATTTCCTGCACGCAAACAAATAACAAGCAAGAAACTGAAATTGCAATATGGATACTGTGAATATAAGGGGAAAACTTTATTGCTGAAAGTGGGGTTCTGTGACGTCTTGGTCTGGTCGTGGAACACAAACGAATGATGCAAAGTTGCAGCTATAGGAACTTTTAATCTAAACAAAACCCAAGTCTAAATGGTGCCTTAAGGGTTGTATTTAGAGGGTAAAAGGGAGGAGATTTTTTCCACCCTTGTCAAGTTGGGACTAAAACACCTCCTGAGTCGCTTTCCCTACAATACAAACTCTAACCACCCTAGGAGGTTGTATTTCTAAATTACATGGGCCCCGCCCAAAAATAAGGTGGCGCAACACCTAGAATAAGCTATGGACAAAATTATGGAAGGACATCTTGTACATTTCGTCCATGCACTTGTATGCCATCAAGAAGGCTACAAACTGTTGAAATCTGCACTAGAAACATCGTTCTACTTCTCTTCGCATGCGCCTTCATCTCCATGCTTGATCTCGCTCAAGTGTTCGTCTCTCTTCTCCATGCTAGGCCCTTCATTAGTAATCAGCACAAATGTATCCAATTTAGGCAGCGGCATATTCTTATGAACATTATAATTATTACCAAGAAACGAAAGTATGTGGTAATTTAATTGGCATGCGCGACCTCTAGTAATTGGTCAAGTTTGTATAGTAGCACGGGCTATGGGTGTAAAAATGGAAATGATGTCCTCATGAGACCTAACAAAGTTTCTTTTGAGTTTTATGTGCTGAAGTCATGATGGATGAAAGAATAACTAGCGGTAAGAGCCTAAGCTTGGGGATGCCCAAGGCACCCCAAGGTAATATTTAAGGAAGACCCAAGCGTCTAAACTTGGGGATGCCCCGGTAGCCATGTCATTTTTTGTCTCCATTCTACCGATATTTTTATTTGGAGCTATATTTTAATTCATCACATGATATGTGTTTTTCTTGAGCGTCGTGTATTATATTTTTGCTTGTTTGCCTCTTAGCTTTCCACAATTACTGGTTGTAGGATACACATATTATGAGAGCCACACATTCATTGCAATTTATTAGAATGCTCATTATGCTTCACTTATATCCTTTGACTTAAGCCAAATTTTGCTCATGTTCTTCACTTATATCTTTAGAGCATAATGTTAATTATATTTTATAAAAACCATATGAACTCTCATATTTCACTTATATCTTTTTGGGAGTTTAAACAGGAAGTGGTAATTTGCACAAGTTGTATGTTTAATCTAGAAATGATAGGTATACAAGAGGGATATAATAAAATCTTTCATCTAAATCTAGTAGTGAGGTTATAATATGGACGTTTACCAATTGGTAAAAATTGATTAGTAAGAATAATGGTGTTAAGTTTTGTAACTCACTATTCATTAAATTGTCGGTCGTGGCATGAACATGAAGTCGAGGGTGCGTGATGGTCAACTCCTCCCAACCTCCTCCCTAGGGGCATGCGAGTAGTAGTTTGCTTCGAAGGCTAAATCAGACGAAATTTATTATTTGGACATTTTTCATATGAACTAGACGAAAATCATTACATTTTGGACAATTTTTAACCAAACCTAACCCAAATGATCGCCGTCATTTGTTCCCCATGTGTGAACATCAGCACCGAGAACTAATGCTTTGGCTCTTGCCTTTGCCTTTCTCCAGTTCCACCTCGACGCTCTCCAGATCCGCCACCGCAGCCTTAGCGGCTAATCAACGGACATTGATCAGTACGCCAAGCTTAGCTTTGGTGGGAGGGAAGGAGCGGTGGCTTCTTGGGACCTGAGCGGCAGCGGCCTACCATGCACTACTCTTCCTCGCTACCGATGGTGCCCGCGGACGTACCGAGTTCGTTGTTGTGGCGGTATGGAGGGGCCAGGGCGGAGCTGGCGATATCATCCTCCTCGTCGCTCTTGCTGAACACCTCATCCATCGCCTCGTCCATCTCCGTATACACGCCCTCTAAGTCTGACTCATGTTGGTGATACAACCAACGACTACGGCGGAGCGGTAGGACTCGAGCAAGTTCTCTTGCTTAGGCACATCCACGTCCGGCATGATGATGGTGCCGACGGCGAACAGCTCCTCCGCGTGCCGGTGCTCATTAAGGAGATTGAGGTTGTACGCCTAGTCGGCCTACGCATGCCGGAACTCGGCCTCCCGCTCTCCCCGCAGCATGTCCGTGTAGTGGCATGGGCCTCGCTTATGGGGATGCCAACATGCACCGACGAGAAGAGTGGCACCAGCTCGTCCTCGATAGTGTCCTCCATTGGGACGTTGTCGGCCTCCGTCTACATGTCGGCCTGCCAGCCGGCAGAAATGTCCGCCATCTCCCTCTTCTTCTCGTTCAAGAGGTTGTCTCAAAGAACTTTGGAGTGGGAGGAGGCCATGGCGGGCATGATATGGTGAGGAGAAAGGAATCGGATGACTGCGGCTATGGCCCGACTGGAGCTTATGTAGCGGGCGAAGGGCAATGAGTCCCGCGGGTGTGGTTAATGGTGGGCGGCAGACGGACGCACATGTGGTGTTGGAGTAGGTTCATCGTCAAACACAAATCAATAATCTAGGGCAACGAATTGACGGGGTGTTGTTTGAACTTGGAGCAGTCACGTGCATCTGATAGCGTGTGCGGGCGACACTGTCTTGACCGTGCACCGCTTCAAGGCCGATAACAATGAGAGGTCGTGTTGCTCTAGCTGGGCATGAATGTCACACGTACACTCTGGAGCAGCGGTGACGCTTTCGGGCGGGAAACATGGGCGTCCAATGAAGAGGGTTAAGTTGGGTCACGATTGCGAGAGAGAGACATGACAACGGTTTGAACCCCGCAACCTCCTCACTTGAACGTACACGCAAAGCGATACTTTGATGTGAGCTTGATGATTGTTCTATTTGAATTTTTTTCTTCTTCATCAATCTAAGATGGGTTCCATGCCGACATCCTAGGATAGCAAGGATGGACATCGTCCTTTTATCGTTTGTTTTCTTTCATAGTCGGACCGTGCTCTTCTACATGGTGATTGAACATGTTGTTGTACTAATGTGATCTTGATGTAGTTTGGGACGAGTGTAAGTCAATTTTATATACTCATCACTTCCGCACATGTGCTTGTAACGATATCCATTCTTGCAAAATGACTAGATGCGTTTCTATCCCTGTCGAGGCCCTCGTACCAGAATAAGGATATGGTCGTATCTAGAACGTTACAAGTTGTGTCTTCAGTTTGCACGAAGAAGCATGCATGAACCCTTTGGTGGGACGCGTTGATAGAAAAATATGTACACGTACCAACCAGTCTGGACATATGTAGGCGAATTTAGAATGAGCTATTGGGGAACGTTGCATGGGAAACAAAAAAATTCCTACGCACACGAAGACCTATCATGGTGATGTCCATCTACTAGAGGAGATTAGATCTACGTACCCTTGTAGATTTCTCAGCGGTAAGTGTTAAGAAACACGGTTGATGTAGTGGAACGTCTTCACAATCCGTCCCTCGAACCGTCCCACGAACCGTCTCGCGATCCGTCCCACGATCTGTTCCGATCTAGCGCCGAACGGACGGCACCTCCGCATTCAGCACACGTACAGCTCGACGATGATCTCAGCCTTCTTGATCCAGCAAGCAAGATGGAGAAGTAGATGAGTTCTTCGACAGCGTGACGGAGCTCTGGTGGTGGTGACAATCTACTCCTGCACGGCTCCGCCCGAGCTCCGCAGAAATCAAATCAAGAGGTAAAACTGTGTGGAATAGCCTTGAGTTGCACGTGGCAAAAGTTGTGTCTCAAAAAGCATTAAACCACCACTATATATAGGAGGAGGGGGAGGGGCTAGCCTTGAGGCACAAGGGCCTCAAGGTGCGCAGGCCGGTAGGAGGAGCAGGACTCCTCCTCCAATTCGGTTTGGGAAGGAGGAGTCCTCCTCTTCCTTCCCACCTCCCTCTTTTGGTATTTTCTTATGTGGCGCCATAGCCCTCTTGGGCTGACTCCCCCAGCCCAATAAGTACTTGGTGCGCCACCCTAGGGCCTTGGGCTCACTCCCGGGTGGGTGGGCCCCTCCCGGTAAACACTCGGAACCCATTCGTCACTCCCGGTACACTGCCGGAATTGCCCGAAACTTTCCGGTGACCAAATGAAACCATCCTATATATCAATCTTCGTTTCCGGACCATTCCGGAAACCGTCATTACGTCTGTGATCTCATCCAGGACTCCGAACAACATTAGATAACCACACATATAACTCAACTATACTAAAACATCATCGAACCTTAAGTGTGCAGACCCAACGGGTTCGAGAACTATCTAGACATGACCCGAGACACTCCTCGGTCAATATCCAATAGAGGGACCTGGATGCCCATATTCGATCCTACATATTCTCCGAAGATCTTATTGGTTGAACCTCAGTGCCAAGGATTCATATAATCCCGTATGTCATTTCCTTTGTCCTTCGGTATGTTACTTGCCCGAGATTCGATCGTCGGTATCCGCATACCTATTTCAATCTTGTTACCGGCAAGTCTCTTTACTCGTTCCATAATACAAGATCCCATGACTTACACTTAGTCATGTTGCTTGCAAGGCTTGTGTGTGATGTTGTATTATCGAGTGGGCCTGAGATACCTCTCCGTCACACGGAGTGACAAATCCCAGTCTCTAACTCAACGGACACCTTCGGAGATACTTGTAGAGTACCTTTATAGTCACCCAGTTATGTTGCGATGTTTGATACACACAAGGTATTCCTCCGGTGCCAATGAGTTACATGATCTCATGGTCATAGGAATAAATACTTGACACGCAGAAAACAATAGCAATAAAATGACACGACCAATATGCTACGTTCATAGTTTGGGTCTAGTCCATCACATGATTCTCCTAATGATGTGATCCAGTTATCAAGTGACAACACTTGCACATAGCCAGAAAACCTTGACTATCCTTGATCAACTCGCTAGCCAACTAGAGGCTTGCTAGGGACATTGTTTTGTCTATGTATCGACACATGTATCTATGTTTTCGTTCAATATAATTATAGCATGGATAATAAACGATTATCTTGTAACAGGAAATATAATAATAAGTATTTATCATTGCCTCTAGGGCATATTTCCAACAGTCTCCCACTTGCACTAGAGTCAATAATCTAGTCCTCACATCGCCATGTGATTTAACTGTAATAAATCTAACACCCATACAGTTCTGGTGTTGATCATGTTTTGCCCGTGGAAGAGGTTTAGTAAGTGGGTCTGCTACATTCAGATCCGTGTGCACTTTGCAAATATTTATGTCCTCTCATTCGACGTAGTCGCGGATGAGGTTGAAGCATCATTTGACGTGTCTGGTCTTCTTGTGAAACCTTGGTTCCTTTGCTAAGGCAATGACACCAGTGTTGTCACACAAGAGAGTTATTTGATTTAGTGCGCTCGGCACAACTCCAAGATCCGTCATGAACTCCTTCATCCAGACACCCTCCTTTGTTACCTCTGAGGCAGCCATGTACTCCGCTTCACATGTAGAATCTGCTACGATGCTTTGCTTGGAACTGCACCAGCTTACCGCACCCCCATTAAGCATAAATATGTATCCGGTTTGCGACTTAGAGTCATACGGATCGGTGTCAAATCTTGCATCGTCGTATCCCTTTACGGCGAGCTCTTCGTCACCTCCATAAACGAGAAACATTTCCTTAGTCCTTTTCAGGTACTTCAGAATATTCTTGACCGCCGTCCGGTGATCCACTCCTGGATTACTCTAAAACCTGCCTGCCATACTTATGGCCAAGCTGACGTCTGGTCTAGTGCATGGTATTGCATACATGATAGAACCTATGGCTGAAGCATAGGGGACAGAACTCATTTGTTCTCTATCTTCCGCAGTTGCTCGGCACTAAGTCTTCCTCAATTTCATACCTTGTAACACTGGCAAGAACCCTTTCTTGGACTGTTCCATTTTGAACTTCTTCAAAACTTTATCGAGGTATGTGCTTTGTGAAAGTCCTATCAGGCGTCTGGATCTATCCCTATAGATCTTAATGCCTAGAATGTCAGCAGCTTCTCATAGGTCCTTCATAGAGAAACTTTTATTCAAGTAATCCTTTAGGCTCTCCAAAAACTCCACGTTGTTTCCAATCAGCAATATGTCATCGACATATAATATTAGAAACGCCACAGAGCTCCCACTCACTTTCTTGTAAATACAAGATTCTCCAACCCCTTTTATAAACCCAAATGCTTTAATCACCTCATCAAAGCGCTTATTCCAACTCCGAGATGCTTGCACCAGTCCATAAATGGATCGCTGGAGCTTGCATAATTTGTTAGCATTCTTTGGATCGACAAAACCTTCGGGTTGCATCATATACAACTCTTCCTTAAGAAAACCGTTAAGGAACGCCGTTTTGACATCCATCTGCGAGATTTCATAATCGAAAAATGCAGCTGGCTAACATGATTCAGACAGACTTAAGCATCGCTACCGGTGAGAATGTCTCATCGTAGTCAACTCCTTGAACTTATGAAAAACCCTTTGCCACAAGTCGAGCTTTATAAACAGTCACATTACCGTATGCGTCCGTCTTCTTCTTAAAGATCCATTTGTTCTGAATAGCCTTGCGGCCTTGAGGTAGTACTTTTAAAGTCCACACTTTGTTTTCGTACATAGATCCTATCTCGAACTTCATGGCCTCCAGCCATTTGTTGGAATCCGGGCCCACCATTACTTCTTCATAATTCACAGGTTCATTGTTGTCTAACAACATGATTGATAAGACAAGATTACCGTACCACTCAGGAGTAGTACGTGATCTTGTCGACATGCAGGTCCGATAGGAACTTGATCCGAAGTTTCATGATCGTCATCATTAACTTCCTCCTCAACCGGCGTCGCAACGACAAGAGTTTCCCCTTGCCCTGCGCCACCATCTAGAGGTGTTAGAGGTTTGACAACCTCATCAAGTTCTATCTTCCTCCCACTCAATTCTTTCGAGAGAAACTCCTTCTCAAGAAAAGCTCCGTTTTTAGCAACAAACACTTTGCCCTCGGATTTGAGATAGAAGGTGTACCCAACTCTCTCCTTTGGGTAACCTATGAAGACGCACTTTTCCGCTTTGGGTTCTAGCTTTTCAGGCTGAAGCTTTTTGACATAAGCATCACATCCCCAAACTCTAAGAAACGACAATTTCGGTCTTTTGCCATACCACAGTTCGTATGGTGTCGTCTCCGCAGATTTTGATGGTTCCCTATTTAAAGTGAATGCAGCTGTCTCTAATGCATAACCCCAAAACAATAACGGCAAATCGGTAAGAGACATCGTAGATCGCACCATTTCCATCAAAGTACGATTACGACGTTCGGACACACCATTACACTACGGTGTTCTAGGCGGTGTCAACTGTGAAACAATTCCACATTGTCTTAAGTGAGCACCAAACTCGGAACTCAGATATTCACCCCCCCCCCCCCGATCAGACCGTAGGAACTTGATATTCTTGTTACGATGATTTTCAACTTCACTCTGAAATTGCTTGAACTTCTCAAACGTTTCAGACTTGTGCTTCATCAAGTAGATATATCCATACCTACTCAAATCATCAGTGAAGGTGAGAAAATAACGATATCCGCCGCGTAGCTCCACACTCATCGGACCGCACACATCGGTATGTATGATTTCCAACAAGTCACTTTCACGCTCCATTGTTCCGGAGAACGGAGTCTTAGTCATCTTGCCCATGAGGCATGGTTCGCACGTGTCAGGTGACTCCAAAAGTCCATCGGAATGGAGTTTCTTCATGCGCTTTACACCAATATGACCTAAGCGACAGCGCCACAAAAACATGGCACTATCATTGTTAACTCTAACTCTTTTGGTCTCAATGTTATGTATATGTGTATCATCGCCATTAAGATTCAATATGAACAATCCTCTCACATTGGGTGCATGACCATAAAATATGTTACTCATATAAATAGAACTACCATTATTCTCTGACTTAAATGAGTAACCGTCTCGCAATAAACAAGATCCAGATATAATGTTCATGCTTAACGCAGGAACTAAATAACAGTTATTTAAGTTCATAACTAATCCTGATGGTAACTGAAGTGAAACTGTGTCGACGGCGATTGCATCAACCTTGGAACCATTTCCCACGCGCATCGTCACTTCATCTTTCGCCAGCCTTCGTTTATTCCGCAGTTCCTGTTTCGAGTTGCAAATATGAGCAATAGATCCGGTATCGAATACCCAGGCACTACTATGAGAGTTGGTTAAGTACACATCAATAACATGTATATCGAATATACCTGATTTTTCCTTGGCCGCCTTCTTATCAGCCAAATACTTGGGACAGTTGCGCTTCCAATGACCCAGTCCCTTGCAATAATAACACTCTGTTTCAGGCTTAGGCCCAGCCTTGGGTTTCTTCGTCGGATTGGCAACAGGTTTGCCACTCTTCTTGGAGTTACCCTTCTTGCCTTTGTCGTTTTCTTGAAACTAGTGGTCTTATTGACCATCAACACTTGATGCTCTTTCCGGAGTTTTGACCCTGTGACTTTGAGCATCGCGAATAACTCGCCGGGTGACTTGTTCATCCCTTGCATGTTATAATTCAGAACAAAGCTCTTGTAGCTTGGTGGCAGTGATTGCAGAATTCTGTCAGTGATAGCTTCTTGCGGGAGTTCAATCCCCAGTTGAGCTAGACGGCTTGAGTACCCAGACATTTTGAGCACATGTTCACTTACACACGAATTCTCCTCCATCTTGCAAGCATAGAATTTATCGGAGGTCCCATACCTCTCGATCCGGGCGTTCTTCTGAAAGATAAACTTCAACTCCTGGAACATCTCATATGCTCCATGACGCTCAAAGCGACGTTGAAGTCCCGGCTCTAAGCCATACAAGACTGTACATTGAACTACTGAGTAGTCGTCCTTACGTGTTAACCAGGCGTTCTTAACATCTTGGTCAACCGTAGCGGGTGGTTCATCTCCTAGCGCAGCATTAAGGACATAATCCTTCTTCCCAGCTTGCAGGAGCAACTTAAGATTACGTGCCCAGTCTACAAAGTTGGTTCCATCATCTTTCAACTTAGCTTTCTCTAGGAACGTATCAAAATTCAGGGTGACTGTCGCGTGAGCCATTGGTCTACAACACAAATTTTGCAAAGTGGACTTAGACTATGTTTAAGATAATTAGAGTTTAACTAATCAAATTACTGATAAAGTCTCACTCAAAAAGTACATCTCTCTAGTCATTTGAGTGGTACATGATCCAAATTCACTAACTCAAGTCCGATCATCACGTGAGTTGAGAATAGTTTCAGTGGTAAGCTTATCTATGCTAATCATATCAACTATACGATTCATGCTCGACCTTTCAGTCTCATGTGTTCCGAGGCCATGTCTGCACATGCTAGGCTTGTCAAGTTTAACCCGAGTGTTCCACGGGTGCAACTGTTTTGCACCCGTTGTATGTGAACATTGAGTCTATCACACCCGATCATCATGTGGTGTCTTGAAATGACGAACTGTCGCAACGGTGCACAGTGGGGGAGAACACAATTTAATCTTGAAATTTTAGTGAGAGATCACCTTATAATGCTACCATCATTCTAAGCAAAATAAGGTGCATAAAAGGATTAACATCACATGCAATTCATAAGTGACATGATATGGCCATCATCTTGTGCTTCTTGATCTCCATCACTCAAGCATCGGCACGATCTTCTTGTCACCGGCACGACACCATGATCTCCGTCATCATGATCTCCATCAACGTGTCGCCATTGAGGTTGTCGTGCTATCTATGCTATTACTACTAAAGCTACGACCTAGAAATATAGTAAACGCATCTGCAAACACAAACGTTAACTTAAAGACAACCCTATGGCTTCTGTCGATTGCCGTAGCATCGACGTGCAAGTCGATATTAACTATTATAACATGATCATCTCATACATCCAATATATCACATCACATCATTGGCCATATCATATCACAAGCATACCCTGCAAAAACAAGTTAAACGTCCTCTAATTTGTTGTTGCATGTTTTACATGGCTGCTATGGGTATCTAGTATGATCGCATCTTACTTACGCAAAAACCACAACGGAGATGTGCAAATTGCTATTTAACCTCTCCAAGGACCGCCTCGGTCAAAACCAATTCAATTAAAGTAGAAGAAACAGGCACCCGCCAGTCATCTTTATGCAACGAGGTTGCATGTCAATCGATGAAACCAGTCTCTCGTAAGCGTACGAGTTATGTCGGTCCGGACCGCTTCAATCCAACAATACCGCTGAATCGAGAAAAGTCTAAGGAGGGCAGCAAATCGAACATCACCGTCCACAAAACCTGTTGTGTTCTACTCGAGATAACATCTACGCATGAACCTAACTCTGATACCACTATCGGGGAATGTTGCATGGGAAACAAAAAAAATCCTACGCACACGAAGACCTATCATGGTGATGTCCATCTACGAGAGCAGATTAGATCTACGTACCCTTGTAGATCGCTCAGTGGGAAGTGTTAAGAAACGCGGTTGATGTAGTGGAATGTCTTCACGATCCGTCCCCCGAACCGTCCCACGATCCGTCCCACGAACCGTCTCGTGATCCATCCCACGATCCGTTCCGATCTAGCGTCGAACGGACGGCACCTCCGCGTTCAGCACACGTACAACTCGACGATGATCTCGGCCTTCTTGATCCAGCAAGCAAGACGGAGAAGTAGATGAGTTCTCCGGCAGCGTGACGGTGCTCCACTGGTGGTGATGATCTACTCGTGCAGGGCTCCGCCCGAGCTCCGCAGAAATCAGATCAAGTGGTAAAACTGTGTGGAATAGCCTTGAGTTGCGCGTGGCAAAAGTTGTGTCTCAAAAAGCCCTAAACCACCACTATATATAGGAGGAGGGGGAGGGCTAGCCTTGAGGCACAAGGGCCTCAAGGTGCGCCGGCCGCCAGGAGGAGGAGGACTCCTCCAATTCGGTTTGGAAAGGGGGAGTCCTCCTCTTCCTTCCCACCTCCCGCTTTCCCTTTTTTCTTCTTTTCTTTTGGTATTTTCTTATGTGGCGCCATAGCCCTCTTGGGCTAACTCCACCAGCCCAACAAGGACTTGGTGCGCCACCCTAGGCCCTTGGGCTCACTCCCGGGTGGGTGGGCCCCTCCCGGTAAACACCCGGAACCCATTCGTCACTCCCGGTACACTACCGGAAATTGCCCAAAACTTTCCGGTGACCAAATGAAACCATCCTATATATCAATCTTCGTTTCTGGACCATTCCGGAAACCCTCGTGACATCTGTGATCTCATCCGGGACTCCGAACTGTTGGAAATATGCCCTAGAGGAAATAATAATTTGTTATTATTATATTTCTTTGTTCATGACAATCGTTTATTATCCATGCTATAATTGCATTGATTGGAAACACAATACTTGTGTGGATACATAGACAAAACACTGTCCCTAGTAAGCCTCTAGTTGACTAGCTCGTTTATCAAAGATGGTCAAGGTTTCCTGGCCATAGGCAAGTGTTGTTACTTGATAACGGGATCACATCATTAGGAGAATCATGTGATGGACTAGACCAGAACTAATAGACGTAGCATGTTGATCGTGTCATTTTGTTGCTACTGTTTTCTGCGTGTCAAGTATTTGTTCCTATGACCATGAGATCATATAACTCACTAACACCGGAGGAATGCTTTGTGTGTATCAAACGTCGCAACGTAACTGGGTGACTATAAAGATGCTCTACAGGTATCTCCGAAGGTGTTCGTTGAGTTAGTATGGATCGAGACTGGGATTTGTCACCCCGTGTGACGGAGAGGTATCTCGGGGCCCACTCGGTAATACAACATCACACACAAGCCTTGCAAGCATTGTGACTTAGTGTAAGTTGCGGGATCTTGTATTACGGAACGAGTAAAGAGACTTGTCGGTAAACGAGATTGAAATAGGTATGCGTATACTGACGATCGAATCCCAGGAAAGTAACATACCGAAGGACAAAGGGAATGACATACGGGATTATATGAATCCTTGGCAGTGAGGTTCAAAGGATAAGATCTTCGTAGAATATGTAGGATCCAATATGGGCATCCAGGTCCCACTATTGGATATTGACCGAGGAGTCTCTCGGGTCATGTCTACATAGTTCTCGAACCCGCAGGGTCTGCACACTTAAGGTTCGACGTTGTTTTATGCGTATTTGAGTTATATGGTTGGTTACTGAATGTTGTTCGGAGTCCCGGATGAGATCGCAGACGTCATGAGGGTTTCCGGAATGGTCCGGAAACGAAGATTGATATATAGGATGACCTCATTTGGTTACCGGAAGGTTTTCGTGCATTACCGGAAAAGTTTCAGGCTCATCGGTAGTGTACTGGGAGTGCCGGGAGGGGTGCCTGGGACCATCAGGAGGGGTGTCACGCCCCAAGGGGTCTCATGGGCTATGGTAAGAGATGAACCAGACCCTAGTGGGCTGGAATAAGTTCTCACTAAGGCCCATAAGGTTTGAGAAGGAAAAAACACAAGGTGGAAAGAGTTTCCAAGTGGGAAGGTGGAATCCTACTCCAAGTAGGATTGGAGTAGGACTCCTCCACCTCCAATTTCGACCAAACCTTTAGGTTTTGAGGCTGCCTCCTCCCCTCCCTCCCTCCTATATATAGTGGGGTTTTAGGGCTGATTTGAGACAACTTTTGCCATGGCAGCCCGACAACATACCTCCACGGTTTTACCTCTAGATCGTGTTTCTGGGGAGCTCGGGCGGAGCCCTGCTGAGATTAGATCAGCACCAACCTCAGGAGCGCCATCACGCTGCCGGAGAACTCATCTACCTCACCGTCTCTCTTGCTGGATCAAGAAGGCCGAGGTCATCGTCGAGCTGTACGTGTGCTGAACGCGGAGGTGCCGTCCGTCCGGCACTAGATCGAAGCGGATCGTGGGACAGATCGCGGGACGGTTCGTGGGACGGTTCGCGGGGCGGATCGAGGGATGTGAGGACGTTCCACTACATCATCCGCATTTCTTAACGCTTCTCCTGTGCCATCTACAAGGGTACGTAGATCGGAAATCCCCTCTCGTAGATGGACATCACCATGATAGGTCTTCGTGCGCGTAGGAAAAATTTTGTTTCCCATGCGACGTTCCCCAACAGTGGCATCATGAGTTATGTTCGTGCGTAGATGTCTTCTCGAGTAGAACACAAAAGTTTTTGTGGGCGGTGATGTGCGTTTTGCTGCCCTCCTTAGTCTTTTCTTGATTCCGCGGTATTGTTGGATCGAAGCGGCTCGGACCGACATTACTCGTACGCTTACGAGAGACTGGTTTCATCGCTACGAGTAACTCCGTTGCTTAAAGATGACTGGCGAGTGTCGGTTTCTCCAACTTTAGTGGAATCAGATTTGACCGAGGAGGTCCTTGGATGAGGTTAAATAGAAATTCATATATCTCCGTTGTGGTGTTTGCGTAAGTAACATGCGATCCTACTAGATACCCATGGTCACCACGTAAAACATGCAACAACAATTAGAGGACGTCTAACTTGTTTTTGCAGGGTATGCTTGTGATGTGATATGGCCAACGATGTGATGTGATATATTGTATGTATGAGATGATCATGTTGTAATAGTTAATATCGACTTGCACCTCGATGGTACGTCAACCGGCAGGAGCCATAGGGTTGTCTTTAAACTAACGTTTGAGCTTGCAGATGCGTTTACTATATTGCTAGGACGTAGCTTTAGTAGTAATAGCATGAGTAGCACGACAACCCCGATGGCGACACGTTGATGGAGATCATGGTGTGACGCCGGTGACAAGAAGATCGTGTCGGTGCTTTGGTGATGGAGATCAAGAAGCACATGATGATGGCCATATCATGTCACGTATGAATTGCATGTGATGTTAATCCTTTATGCACCTTATCTTGCTTAGAACGACGGTAGCATTATGAGGTGATCTCTCACTAAAATTTCAAGACGAAATTGTGTTCTCCCCGACTGTGCACCGTTGCGACAGTTCTTCGTTTCGAGACACCAAGTGATGATCGGATGTGATAGACTCAACGTTCACATACAACGGGTGCAAAACAGTTGCACACGCGGAACACTCGGGTTAAACTTGACGAGCCTAGCATGTGCAGACATGGCCTCGGAACACATGAGACCGAAAGGTCGAGCATGAATCGTATAGTTGATATGATCAGCATAGAGATGCTTACCACTGAAACTATTCTCGACTCACGTGATGATCGGACTTGAGATAGTGGATTTGGATCATGTACCACTCAAATGACTAGAGAGATGTACTTTTTGAGTGGGAGTTCTTAAGTAATATGATTAATTGAACTAATTGTCATGAACATAGTCTAATGGTCTTTGCGAATTACGATGTAGCTTGCGCTATAGCTCTACTTTTTTTTATATGTTCCTAGAGAAAATTTAGTTGAAAGTTTATAGTAGCAAACTTTGCAGACTGAGTCTGTAAAACCGAGGATTGTCCTCCTTGCTGCGCAGAAGGCTTATGTCCTTAATGCACCACTCGGTGTGCTGCACCTCGAGCGTCGTCTGTAGATGTTGTGAACATCCGACATACACGTTTCTGATGACTACACGATAGTTCAGTACAAAATACTTAAAGGCTTAGAATCAAGGCGCCGAAGACGTTTTGAAACGTCACGGAACATGAGAGATGTTCAAAAGAGATGAAATTGTGATTTCATGCTTGTGCCCTTGTTAAGAGGTATGAGACCTCCGACAAGATTCTTTGTCCACGAAGTAAAGGAGAAAAGCTCAATCATTGAGCGTGTGCTGAGATTATCTGAGTACGACAATCGCTTGAATCAAGTGGGAGTTGATCTTCCAGATAAGATAGTGATGGTTCTCCAAAGTCACGACCACCAAGCTGTGAGAGCTTCGTGATGAACTATAACATGTCAAGGATAGATACAATGATCCTTGAGCGATTCGCGATGTTTGACACTGCAAGAGTAGAAATCAAGAAGGAGCATCAATAGTTGATGGTTAGTAAAACCACTAATTTTCGAGAAAGGCAAGGGCTAGAAGGGATACTTCGTGAAACGACAAAGCAGTTGTTGCACTAATGAAGAGACCCCAGATTAAACCCAAGCCCGTGACTAAGTGCTTCTGCTATGAGGGGAACGATCACTGAGGCGGAGCAACTCTAGATACTTGGTAGATAAGAAGGCTGGCAAAAGTCGAAAGAAGTATATTTGATATACATGATGTTGATGTGTACTTTACTAGTACTCCTAGTAGCACGAGGGTATTGGATACCGGTTCGGTTGCTAAGTGATTAGTAACATGAAATGAAAGCTACGGCATAAACGGAGACTAGCTAAAGGCGAGGTGACGATACGTGTTGGAAGTGTTTCCAAGGTTGATATGATCAAATGTCGCACACTCCCTCTACCATCGGGATTGGTGTTAAACCTAAATAATTGTTATTTGGTGCTTGCGTTAAGCATGAACATGATTGGATCGTGTTTATTGCAATACGATTATTCATTTAAAGAGAATAATGGTTACTCTATTTGCTTGAATTATCACCTTCAATGGTTTATTGAGTCTCGATCGTAGTGTTACACATGTTCATGATATTGGTGCCAAAAGATATGAGGTAATGATGATAGTACCACTTACTTGTGGCACTGCTGCTTGAGTCATGTTGGTATAAATTGCATGAAGAGGCTCCATGCTGATGGATCTTTATACTCACTTGATTTTGAATCACTAGTGACATGCAAATCATACCACATGAGCAAGGCCTTGTTTTCATTGAGATGAAACAGGATAGTAACTTGTTGGAAGTGATACATTTTGATGTATGCAGTCCAATAGGTGCTGAGGCACGCAGTGGATATCATTATGTTCTTACTTCAATGACGATTTGAGCAGATACAAGAGTATTTACTTAATGAATCACAAGTCTGAAATATTGAAAGGTTCAATTATGTTTCAGGAGTGAAGTTCGTCGTAACAAGAGGATAAACTGTCTACGATATGATCATAGAAATGAATATCTGAGTTACGAGTTTTGGCACGCAGTTAAGATAATGTGGAAATTGTTTCGCAGTTCATGCCACCTGGAACATCATAGTGTGATGATGTGTCTGAACATCATAGCCACGCACTATTTGGTATGGTGCATGCTATGATGTCTCTTATCGAATTACCACTATCGTTTATGGGTTATGCATTAGAGACAACCGCATTCACTTTAAATAGGGCACCGCGTATTTCCATTGAGATGACACAGTATAGACTGAGGTTTAGAGAAATCTAAACTGTCGTTTCTTGAAAGTTTGGGGCTTCGACACTTATGTGAAAAAGTTTCAGTCTGATAAGCTCGAACCCAAAGAGGAAAAATGCATCTTCACGGGATATCCAAAACAGTTGGGTACATCTCCTATCTCAGATCCGAAAGCAAAGTGTTTGTTTCTAGAAACGGATCCTTTCTCGAGGAAAGGTTTCTCTCGAAAAAAATTGAGTGGGAGGGTGGTAGAACTTGATGAGGTTATTGAACCATCACTTCAACCAGTGCGTAGCAGGGCGCAGGAAGTTGTTCCTGTGGTGCCTACACCAATTGAAGTGAAAGCTGGTGATGGTGATCATCGAGCATCGGATCAAGTTACTATAAGCCTCGTAGGTTGACAAGGTCGCGTACTACTGCAGAGTGGTACGGTAACCCTATCTTGGAGGTCATGTTGTTGAGCAACAGTGAACCTACGAGTTATGGAGAAAGCCACGGTGGGCCCGGATTCCGACAAATGGCTGGAAGCCATGAAATCCGAGAGAGGATCCATGTATGAAAACACAGTGTAGACTTTGGAAGAACTACTTGATGGTCATAGGACTGTTGAGTAAAGATGGATCTTTAAAAGGACGACAGACGATGATGGTGATAAGTCACTATTAAGAAAAGCTCGACTTGTCGCAAAGATGTATCCGACAAGATCAAACAGTTGACTATGATGAGACTTTCTCACTCGTAGCGATGCTAAAAGTCTGTTAGAATTATGTTAGTAGTTGCTGCATTATTTATGAAATATTGCACATAGGATGTCAAAACATTGTTTCCTCGACGGTTTCCTTGAGCAAACATTGTATGTGATACAACCAGGAGGTTTTGTCGATCCTAAAGGTACTAGCAAGTATGCAAGCTCCAGCGATCCTTCAATGGACTAGTGCAAGCATCTCGGAGTTGGAATATACACTTTGATGAGATGATCAAAGATTTTGGGTTTGTACAAGGTTTATGAGAAACTTGTATTTCCAAAGAAGTGAGTGGGAGCACTATAGAATTTCTGATAAGTATACGTGGTTGACATATTGTGGATCAGAAGTAATGTAGAATTTCTGTAAAGCATACAAGGTTGTTTGAAAGGAGTTTTCAAAGGAATACCTGGATTGCGCTACTTGAACGTTGAGCATCAAAGATTTATGGAGGTAGATCGAAAGCGCGTAATAAAAGTTTCAACAAGATGCATGCCTTGACAAGTTTTTGAAGGAGTTCAAAATAGATCAGCAAAGAAGGAGTTCTTGGTTGCGTTGTGAGGTGTGAATTTGAGTAAGACTCAAAACCCGACCCCGGCAGAATAAAGAGAATAGACGAAGGTCGTGTTCTATGCCTTGGCCGTAGAAACTGAAGTATGCCATGCTGGGTACCGCACCTGATGTGTGCCTTGACTCAAAGTTTGTTGAGAGGTACAGAGAGTGATCCATGATTGAATCACTAGCAGCGGTCAAAATTTATCCTTAGTAACTAATGGACTAAGGAATTTTTCTCGATTATGGAGGTGGTTAAAAAGTTCGTCGTAAAAGGTTACGTCGATGCAAGCTTTGACACTAATCCGAATAACTATGAGTAGTGAAACGGATTCGTATAGTAGAGTAGATATTTGGAGTATTTCCGAATAGCACGTAGTAGCAGCATCTATAAGATGACATAAAGATTTGTAACGAACGCATGGATCTGAGAGTTTCAGAACCGTTGACTAAAACCTCTCTCACGAGCAAGACGTGATCAGACCCCAGAACTATATGGGTGTTGGATTCGTTGAAATCACATGGTGATGTGAACTAGATTATTGACTCTAGTGCAAGTGGGAGACTGTTCGAAATATGCCCTAGAGGCAATAATAATTAGTTATTATTAAATTTCTTTGTTCATGATAATCGTTTATTATCCATGCTATACATGTATTGATTGGAAACACAATACTTGTGTGGATACATAGACAAAACACTGTCCCTAGTAAGCCTCTAGTTGACTAGCTCGTTGATCAAAGATGGTCAAGGTTTCCTGGCCATAGGCAAGTATTGTTACTTGATAACGGGATCACATCATTAGGAGAATCATGTGATGGACTAGACCCAAACTAATAGACGTAGCATGTTGATCGTGTCATTTTGTTGCTACTGTTTTCTGCGTGTCAAGTATTTGTTCCTATGACCATGAGATCATATAACTCACTAACACCGGAGGAATGCTTTGTGTGTATCAAACGTCACAACGTAACTGGGTGACTATAAAGATGCTCTACAGGTATCTCCGAAGGTGTTCGTTGAGTTAGTATGGATCGAGACTGGGATTTGTCACTCCGTGTGACGGAGAGGTATCTCGGGGCCCACTCGATAATAGAACATCACACACAAGCCTTGCAAGCATTGTGACTTAGTGTAAGTTGCGGGATCTTGTATTACGGAACAAGTAAAGAGACTTGTCGGTAAACGAGATTGAAATAGGTATGCGGATACTGACGATCGAATCTCAGGCAAGTCACATACCGAAGGACAAAGGGAATGACATATGGGATTATATGAATCCTTGGCACTGAGGTTCAAAGGATAAGATCTTCGTAGAATATGTAGGATCCAATATGGGCATCCAGGTCCCGCTATTGGATATTGACCGAGGAGTCTCTCGGGTCATGTCTACATAGTTCTCGAAACCGCAGGGTTTGCACACTTTAAGGTTCGACGTTGTTTTATGCGTATTTGAGTTATATGGTTGGTTACCGAATGTTGTTCGGAGTCCCGGATGAGATCGCAGACGTCACGAGGGTTTCCGGAATGGTCTGGAAACGAAGATTGATATATAGGATGATCTCATTTGATTACCGGAAGGTTTTCGTGCATTACCGGAAAAGTTTCGGGCTCATCGGTAGTGTACTGGGAGTGCCGGGAGGGGTGCCAGGGACCATCAGGAGGGGTGTCACGCCCCAAGGGGTCTCATGGGCTATGGGAAGAGATAAACCAGACCCTAGTGGGCTGGAATAAGCTCCCACTAAGGCCCATAAGGTTTGAGAAGGAAAAAACACAAGGTGGAAAGAGTTTCCAAGTGGGAAGGTGGAATCCTACTCCAAGTAGGATTGGAGTAGGACTCCTCCACCTCCAATTTCGGCCAAACCTTTAGGTTTTGAGGCTGCCTCCTCCCTCCCTCCCTCCTATATATAGTGGGGTTTTAGGGCTGATTTGAGACAACTTTTGCCACGGCAGCCCGACAACATACCTCCATGGTTTTACCTCTAGATCGCGTTTCTGCGGAGCTCGGGCGGAGCCCTGCTGAGATTAGATCACCACCAACCTCCGGAGCGCCGTCACGCTGCCGGAGAACTCATCTACCTCTCCGTCTCTCTTGCTGGATCAAGAAGGCCGAGATCATCGTCGAGCTGTACGTGTGCTGAACGCGGAGGTGCTGTCTGTTCGGCACTAGATCGAAGCGGATCGTGGGACGGATCGCGGGACGGTTCGTGGGACGGTTCGCGGGGCGAATTGAGGGAGGTGAGGACGTTCCACTACATCAACCGCATTTCTTAACGCTTCTGTTGTGCGATCTACAAGGGTACGTAGATCGGAAATCCCCTCTCGTAGATGGACATCACCATGATAGGTCTTCGTGCGCGTAGGAATTTTTTTTTCCCATGCGACGTTCCCCAACACGAACAACATTCGGTAACCACACATATAACTTAATAACTATACTAAAACATCATCGAACCTTAAGTTTGCACACCCTACGGGTTCGAGAACTATGTAGACATGACCCGAGACACTCCTCGGTCAATATCCAGTAGTGGGACCTGGACGCCCATACTGGATCCTACATATTCTCCGAAGATCTTATCGGTTGAAGCTCAGTGCCAAGGATTCATATAATCCCGTATGTCATTCCCTTTGTCCTTCGTATGTTACTTGCCCGAGATTCGATCGTCGGTATCCGCATACCTATTTCAATCTCGTTACCGGTAAGTCTCTTTACTCGTTCCGTAATACAAGATCTCGTGACTTACACTTAGTCACATTGCTTGCAAGGCTTGTGTGTGATGTTGTATTACCAAGTGGGCCCCAAGATACCTCTCTGTCACACGGAGTGACAAATCCCAGTCTCGATCCATATTAAGTCAACGGACACCTTCGGAGATACCTGTAGAGTACATTTATAGTCACCCAGTTACGTTGCGACGTTTGATACACACAAGGTATTCCTCCGGTGCCGGTGAGTTATATGATCTCATGGTCATAGGAATAAATACTTGACACGTAAAAAACAATAGCAATAAAATGACACAACCAATATGCTACGTTCATAGTTTGGGTCTAGTCCATCACATGATTCTCCTAATGATGTGATCCAGTTATCAAGTGACAACGCTTGCACATAGCCAGAAACCTTGACTATCCTTGATCAACTGGCTAGCCAACTAGAGGCTTGCTAGGGACATTGTTTTGTCTATGTATCCACACATGTATCTATGTTTTCATTCAATACAATTATAGCATGGATAATAAACGATTATCTTGTAAAAAGAAATATAATAATAACTATTTATCATTGCCTCTAGAGCATATTTCCAACATGAACGTTGGAGATACCTAATTGGAGACTTTTCTCAATAACTATGTATGCAACATCCATTGGGCGACGCGTGAAGCCGTGAACCATGGGTCACTGCCTCCCCATCCCGACACAAACCAGCCGCTTCGACCCAATTTTGAATCCACGCCCTCGCGCGGCCAGTAGCCAGCCCCGCCAGCTCTATGGATACTAGCGCCTAAAATGCTCGGCGCATGCCGCGCCCGTGGCAGGCCTCATTTATATTTGAGATAAAAGTACTTGGTCATTGGTATTTATTACATTTCGTTAAGAATTCAAAGGAAGTATACCCAAAAAAACTGAATATTGTGATACCCCATAAATTTAACCTTGGATCATGGATGGTGGTATGTTGATAACATGCGGTAATAGAGAACCTGTAAACCTCGAATTAAACACTATATGTGGTTTATTTTCTTGATATTATCCATGGTGAAAGAGAACTACAGTTTTAATCCTTCAAAAACATAATAGGAAATTCCTACAACAGCCATTTCTAGAAGCATCGGTAATAGGTTGCAAAGTTATGAGAGAATATGCCCCAATAGCTTCTAAAACTTCGTTTTGCTTTTAGAATCATACGTGCTCAAAGTTTCGATGATGAGGTCAGACAACTCCAAGAGTTTTGGCGCCTAGGAGAGCAGCCCAAGAGAACCTCTTCTAATGGTAAGCCCAGCACCATCGTGGATCAGCTAGAGGCCGGCATGCTGACTGATGAAGTATCTACTAGTCCTATAAGCAACCAATAGGGAGATAGTTATTGGTCAGCTTACATTCAACAAAAGAAGAATTATAAGAGAATAAAAAAAGGGGTGCCAATATCGAATAGCATGGCATTAGTTATGAATTAGTTACAGGGGCGTAACCAGGTTAGCATAGAGACCGGTCAATCGATCTGCTCCACCTCATTAGCTTATAAAGTTGTCATACTAATCAAACTTGTTGCGAACCAACAACTTTCAACAAAACACAGTTACTCATAAAAAATACAGACAATAGGTCGCTAACCAATTAAGTGATTTTTCAGGTCTCACCTTTTTATGTACCTCAATCCTAACCTCTTTATCCACTGCAAATTTCTGTCCTGCAAAAGAAGTTCCCTAAGCTGCAAAATAAACAACATGAGACCAACCTTTACCACTAACAATAAGGAACAACAAATCATCGGTTTGATCAAACCTGGTCTGAATTTTAAAAAATTCATTGAGACCACACAAGGAAACCTTGGAATTTTACCCGAAAAGAACAAAAATTGAGAGGAAAAACTCGAACTAATTAAGCACATCATGTATTGTACATCCCTGCATCCTTCCCAAGAAATTGTGTATAGATCGAAGCAAGAAGCAGTTGTCCACATATCAATCAAAGAACAATTTTGGTGGAGTAACAAAGGGATTTTGCCTCACCGGTGGAGCATCTTTTGAGGTGATTGGAGTGACTTACCATACCCCCGTGGCCACCGGATGTACATACTGCTAGCGACGCTCCCCGTGCCATTCCCCACGCGACAGAACTTGACACACGATATGGACCTGGCAGGCCATCGACGCACCCCGTGCCATTCCCCACGGGACAGAACTTGACGCACGATATGGGCCTGGCAGGCCATCGACACACCCCGTGCCATACCCCACGCGACAGAACTTGACGCACGATATGGACCTGGCAGGCCATCGACGCACCCCGTGCCATTCCCCACGGGACAGAACTTGACGCACGATATGGACCTGGCAGGCCATCGACGCACCGCGTGCCATTCCCCACGCGACAGAACTTGACGCACGATATGGACCTGAAAGGCCATCGACGCATCCCGTGCCATTCCCCACGCGACAGAACTTGACGCACGATATGGACCTGACAGGCCATCGACGCACCTTGTGCCATTCCCCATGCGACAGAACTTGACGCGCGATATGGACCTGCCAGACCATCGTATGGACAATGACCCATCAGGGGAAGGGGCTGCCTAGAATCTAGAGCTCCTCGTGGCAGGGCGGCTCGGCTCACCGGGTTCAAAGCGGAGGAGGGAGGCGGCACGGGGATGGAGGCGACTTTGGCGGCACGGGCGGTGAACGGGAGGTCGGCGCGGGCCCCGACGACACTGGAAATCAATACATCAGAGCAGCGGGGAACCGAATGTGGTGGTCCAGGAGTGGTCGTCATTGGACGGACTGTGAGGAGCGGCGGCGGCGGTGCAGGAGAAAGGATATGCAATTTTTTAGATGTGTGCGTGTGTTCTCTTAAATGAGGAGGTCTGCGTGTAGTGAAACTGGAAAGCCAGAAGGTCTAAAAGAATTCTACTCGGTGGTTGGATAGAAAACTGACACGTAGAGGTCAAAAGACCACCTAAGCCTTTGCCAAAACCAGACAGCGCTAAATAGCCATGAAGAGTAAAGAAAAAGGTCCAAAGAAACAGGAAAAATCAAACGGCTGCCGCTTTAGTATTGTTACTTACTTATTATTTCAGAAATAACCTCTAGGATGGACTACTTCATAAAAAGGCTGAACGTGGCAATCCACGCCACCGGTGGAGCAGGCGGATGGACGGTGGGGTGCGTGGGGAGCAGACGGACCGTAGGAGCCTGGTAGTTTTGCTGTCATGCCAGTCCACATGCGTGGCCTGGTGGATGAGACAAATCTTAACGCGTACGCGACAGCGCGAGCAGCTGGGAAACACGGAGAAGTCCAGTCCACTCGTATAGTCGTATGGACGAGCTATAAGGAAGAAAATCCATCAGGATATGTTTGATTTTTTATTTCTACCATGTACAACGAACATTATCCGTGGCCAACATATGTATTACTCCCTTCCGTTCCTAAATATATGTTCTTTCAAAAATTCCGCCACGGACCGTACATATAAGCAAAATGAATAAATCTACATATTGTTAGAAGGAAGAGAGAGATGATGGAATAGTTGTTATATTGTTTGAGCGTCGTAGACATATACCCCCTGTGTCCTAAAATAAGTAACGCTCACTTAGTATAAAAATTATACTAGTTTAGTTATAAATTTGCGACACTTATTTTGGAACGGATGGAGTATATAGGAGTACATGATCAACTTGAAATACAAGACAAGCCAGAATAATTCCTAGTCTATCTTATGTTTTCTAGCTAAACACGATACTCAACATCCCCCTCCAGTCACAATGGTAGTGACACAGATGGTGAGACTGAAAAAGAATCTGAAGGTAAGCGGACGGTCCTCCCCCCTAGTCGTAACTGTCGATGCATCGCGGAAGTTGTGGCTGGAGTGGAAACCAACTAGGTTGCTCATGCAAAGCGGTAACCCTTTGTACCGATGTCGAGGTAGCCGAGAGCGTAGGATGGTGTAGCCGTGGTTGAGGTAGCCGTTCGAAGAACGTCGTGGTCAATTGTCGAGTCGTGGTAGCTGATGTCGAGGAAGTCATCGTGGAGCCGCGGGCACAAGGAGGCGCCGAGTTAGTCATGGTCACAATGGTGTCGAAGTAGTGGTGCGACGGAAAGAAGACGTAGTTGAGACGCGTCGCCCCGAATTTGCCACGCCCGGGGACACATCATGGACGAAGGCATACATCGGTGTTGCCAGCACCGCGCATGCGTAGATGGACGAAGTCGATGTTGACGATGCGTCGCTCCATGCTTACCAGGCCTGGGGACACACCGGGGATGAAGGCACGCATCGGTGTTGTCAGCATCGGGCATGCACTGACGGGGACCTACACAAGCTGGTACGCCATGTCGAGGAGGCTAGCAGAGAAGGACTCGACGACGGTTGCGGCACAAATCGACGGAGGCCGACGTTACTCGCGGTGGTCGGAGTAGATGAAGTGGTCGGAAAAGACGACGGCGACGCTGGCGATGAGCTGGTGCTGGACGAAGATGAAGGGGGTGGATGGGCGACGCGGCTCAGGTGAGCGAGCTGGAGTGGCGCCAAAGGAGAGCGGCGGCGGCGGCTGGTTAGGAACGCGGCAGCGCTGCCCGAAGTAGGCGAGAAAGAACCTGACAGTGTGACGAAGACTAGCATGGACACTCGCGTTCCCGAGCTGAAGGAGATGGCGCGACACATACCACACGAAGTCGACGCGCGGAGACGAAAGGGTGGACCGCGCGCTGCAGCGCTACGGCCCGAAGGGGCGATGAAGCAGCAACGCGCGGGTTGGGGCGACGGCGGGAAGACCTCGGGGCGGCAGCGCAGACTGCATGCTGCGACGTGATGGCCCGACGGGGCAGCGTAGTGGCGGTGCGCGGGTCGGTGCAGCCACGGGGATGGCCTCGGGCGGCGGGGGGACCATGTGCCGCCGCACTACTGCCCGAAGGGGCGGAGTAGCGATGGCTCACGGGTCGGTGCAGCCGCAAGGAGAACCATGGGGCAGTGGCGCTACGGCCCGACGGGGCGATGCAGCAGGAGCCCGGTGCTCAATCGGTGGAGGGGCGCGCTTTACTCGCGACAGTCTTCACGGGACCTGCGAAGGCGCGTGCAACCAACGGGCGAGATTGGTCGCACGGCGTAGATGAGGTGGATCGTGGACGGGTGGGTGATCAATCTGATCACGCGCGATGTCGGGGATGTCGCTCGGTGGAGGCAGGGTGGCACCATCCGAGTAGAGGCCGGCGACAACGGTCGCGGTCAGAGCCGACAGCCGACCTCATGCGGCCGATGACGATCGCAACCGGAGCCGGCCTGAGGATTCCGACGATGCAGCTGGCGCGAGGCAGCCGGCGAGGCCGACACGGCCGCCAGCTAGCAGCCGGTCCGAGGCAGGCGGCGAGGCCGAAGCGGCCAGAACCGGCAACTAGCCCGAGGCGGCCCAAGCCTGCGAGAGCGCAGCCGGCACGAGGCAGCCGGTGCGCGACCATGCAAGGCGACGGTGAAGACGGGTGGTGATGAAGCAGTCCTGGTCGATGAAGGGCGGCAACGGCCGGTGCAGGGCGATAGGTGAGCACACGCACAATAAACGGCCGTGAGGGGCCCCCGCATCGCGTGAGGTTGTTGGTTTGGTGAAAAGGTTGTGTCACCCTGATGTCGGAGTAGAGGCGCGGTAGTCGACGACGGTGGAGGGCGACGCAAACCGATCTTAGATCAGAAAATCAAAAAAGAAGACGTTGATCAAAGGGACCGGCAGAACAGAGAAAAACCCGGATCAAGAGATCCGGAAAAAAACTCTATAGGAAAGCCGGTCAACAAGACGTGCAGACGAACCCTAGGCACGGGCGATGCGGCCCCCAGCGGCGGTTATGGAGGCCGACCGCCCTGGGGGCGGCACGCGAGGCGGAAGCGATTGGCGGCGACTAGGTCTTGAAACTTGCGGCATATACCATGTTAAAAGGAAGAGAGAGATGGTATAATAGTTTGTTTGCTTGAGCCTCGTGGGCATATATATAGAAGTACATGATCAAATTGAAGTACAAGACAAGCCAGAATAATTTCTGGTCTATCTTATGTCTCCTAACTAAACACGATACTCAACACACACTAAAATATGTCGATAGACATCCTTATTAATCTATGGTGAAATCTTAACAAAAATTTAAGAACGGAGAAAGTAACTACTAACACTTTTCCTCTTCCCATTTATTTCCTACCACACACACCCTAGTGACCCATATATGTTAGATTGTCCATAATGGAAGTAACTTGATTAGTAACATCGGGTACAAGTCAACAAGTTTGCTTATGTGATAATGATTTAATTATGAGAAAGATAAATTAAGTAATATACCAAGACAAGATGGATCTACAAGCGAATAAATAAAGTGTTGCATGATACCACACATATGTTACTCCTCACTATGAAGGTAGTAACATATACTAGTAGCATATGCATATTACTAGTTTAAGTTACTCCCCACTATGACTAGTTTAACGTTTCTCATCTTCACAATAATTATGATGGTGGTCACATTGTGCGCGTATGTTGGGGCATAGTTTATGCCTAAGTAATTTTGGTGATTGATGACAGTACCATAAAGGACTAACTGTGTGTGTTAAGGTTTCAGATAACACACGTCAACGGCACAAGACGACTCGCCTCCTCATTCATGGAACGGAAGCACGGCGCTCTCTACGATTCTCTTTATTTGAGTCATAGGAAAGCCGTACTATTAAGAGGGGAACCATAGTGGAAAGGTTTAGGTGGAATCTATCTTTGCACGCGCACACTTCACATATTTCCCCTTACGTTCATCTTTGGAGCAGCCCCCGCCACGGTGTTTCTTTCCTCCTTTCAAAATGGTCCCCAGCGGTAGTACTGCTGGCCCTAGCGGTAGTACCGCTGGAATGCTAGTGGTAGTACTGCTGCAGCCAGCGGTAGTACCGCTGGCTAGCGGTAGTACCGCCCCTGGTCAGCGGTAGTACCGCTCCAGGAGCTTAGTACCGCCTGCGTAGCGGTTGTTCGTGGACGGACCTTTTTGCGAAGACTTTCTTGGCGGTGGTAGTGTTTTCGCACTACCAGGGGCCCAGCGGTAGTACCGCTGGAGTGCCAGCGGTAGTACCGCTGCAACCAGCGGTAGTACCGCTAGTCGGCGGTAGTACTGCCCCTGGTCAGCGGTAGTACCGCTGCAGCCAGCGGTAGTACCGTTGGAGCTCGGGCAGAGAGTGGGAAACGGTTGGATTTTTCCCCTCACTATATAAAGGGTTCTTCTAGCTGTGGAACCTTATCTCTTACCTCCCCAAGCTCCATTGTTGCTCCCTAAGCTCAAAAGTGCCCGATCTCTCTCCCTAGCCAATCCAACTTGTTGATTCTTTAGGGATTGGTTGAGAAGGCCTAGATCCACACTTCCACCAAGAGAAAATTTGATTCCCCCACCAATCCCTTGCGGATCTTGTTACTCTTGGGTGTTTGAGCATCCTAGATGGTTGAGGTCACCTCGAAGCCATATTCCATTGTGGTGAAGCTTCTTGGTCTTGTTGGGAGCCTCCAAGCTTTGTGCGGAGCTTGCCCCAACCTTGTTTGTAAAGGTCCGGTCGCCGCCTTCAAGGGCACCTATAGTGGAATCACGGTACCTTTGCATCGTGCGAGGGCGTGAGGAGAATATGGTGGCCTTAGTGGCTTATTGGGGAGCATTGTGCCTCCACACCGCTCCAACGGAGACGTACTTCCTGTCAAAGGGAGGGAACTTCGGTAACACATCCTCGTCTCCATCGGTTCCACTTGTGGTTATCTCTATCCTTTACTTTGTGTATGCTTATGTTGCGGACTATATCTTACTTGTCTTAGTAGCTCTCGTTGTTAGCTTCATTAGGGTTCACCTCATTGTCGTAATATTTGTGAACCCATATGTTGTTTACCTTAACTTGCTAAGATTAATTAAAAAGTGGTCGTTGTCTATTCACCCCCCCCCCCTCTAGTCAACCATATCGATCCTTTCAATTGGTATCAGAGCCACGTCTCTTTATTAAGAGTTTAACCACCCAAAGAGTATGGAAGGCGAAGAGGGAATTAACCATGGGCAACCTGAGGCCATGGACTTGACTTCGGTCACAAGGGACGACTTGAATACGGCTATGGCCGCTCTCAAGATGTCCTTGACGAACGAGGTCAAGACCATGCTTAAAGAGTTAATTGAGGGATTTAAAAGTTCACCCGAACCGGCTATAGTGGTTAAACCCACCGTTTCCGATTCGGAGGCCAACTCCTCTAAGGAAGCGGCTAAAGGTATGCAACCTCCCTCATCTCACGAAAAGGATGGGACTGGAACATATGACTCAGTTCCACCCCCCATGGCCTATGGAGGATCCGTTCCCGCACCACGTCTTAATCATGTTGGTCCTCCTCCTAAGCTTGTGAAAGGTGACTTTGCTAACTGGGTATTTTCTATTAAGTCTCATTTGAATCACAACTCAATAAACTTGTGGAGAATCATCGAGCAAGGATATTATCCCCATGATCCAAGCAACCTCACTCCAAGAGAAGATGGAGACAATCAATACAATCACTCCGCTTTGTTTATCCTCCAGTCTGCAGTGCCACCTGAAGATCTTCCTCACTTGCGTCCCTTCACTTTGCCCAAGGATTGTTGGGAGCATATTATGGTGTTGTACAAGGGAAGCTCAAGCATTCAACGATCCAACTATGAAGTGATACTTGATAAGGCCGATGAGTTTGTGATGAAGGAAGACGAGGACCCTCGTGATCTCTATCGGAGGGTGACTGCTATTGCTGTGGCACTCAAGGATCATGGGAGCAAGGATGTGGATGATACATGGGTCAAGCTCAAGTTCCTTAAAGCCATCACACCTTTCAACAAAGCCATGTCATCTGTCATTCGTCGGCGGCCAGACTTCCACTCCTTGTCTTCCAGTGAGGTGTTGGATGAATTCATTGCAATGTCAATCATGAACGAAACAGCCGACAATGCACTTGCTCGTGTTCGATCAAAGACAACTTCACCCAACCTTGCGTTGAAAGCAAAAGCAATGCTTGAAGAAGAAGAAGAAGAAGATGAGGAAGAGGAGGGTTGCCCTGAAGAAACAAAGTATGCCTATCATGAGCACATGGCTCTTGCATCAAGGCAATTCTGGGGCAACAAGAGGAACTCAAGACCCTCCTTCACCAAGAACAACTCGAGTGGATTCAAACCCAAACAACGAGTAAGGACATGTTATAACTGTGGTAACGTGAGTCACTTCGTGGCCGAATGTCCCTATGAGAAAAGGGAAGACAACGGAGGCAAGCTCATTCGCAAAGACAAAACCAAATCATTTCCAATCAAGAACAACTTTGTGAAGAAACCTCACCCAAAAGGGATGGTCGCCCTTGAAGAGTACCCTTCCGATGATGATGATGATGATGATACAGTGGCAACGACAACTGTTTCTATTGCCACTACACCTCCCCAGAAGGTGTCTCTCTTCAACGCCCCCAACGAGAACCACATCACCAAGTGCCTCATGGCAAAAGGTATCAATCAGGTAACTCCCATCATTAAGACCAACATTACTTCGCCCCTTCATTGTTAAATTGTGTTGAAGATAGTGATGTTGGGGAACTTAATGAGCATGATCTTGACAAGTTTCTGTGCACTATTAAGGCAGAACCCAAGAAGCACTTTGTTGCTCTCTTGGAACAACTGGGTGAGGCCACTGACCTCATTGAGTCTCATGAGGAGACCATCTCCGAGCTTCAGGGACACAGTCGTGACTATGCCGATGAAATTGCCGAATTATCTAATGCTCTAGAAAAGGAGCACACTCTTCGTTTGGCTCTTGAGGAGTCATATAACGATGACTGCGCTAAAATGCAAAAGAAACTAGATCATGATGTTGTTCTTACTCGTATGCTTAAGTCTGAAAAGTATGCTCTTGAGGTTGGCCATGACAGACTCAAAGAGGAGTTTGACACACTTGACAAGGCCCACAAGGTCTAAAAAGGTGTTCATTTCTCTCTAAAAGAGTCTCATGGTCAACTCCAAGCAAAGCTTACCAAGGAGATCTCTACTTGCCCTCCCTTTGTGTTAATTGATAATGCTTGTGCAACTAACCCCTATTGTGAGCATGTACATCTTGTGGAGGAAAATGCCAAGTTAAAGGAGAAACTTGAGAAGGGCCTTGTGGCATGCATCCAAGGTGAGAAGAGTCTAAACAACCTCTTGAGCACTCAAAAGGGTGTTGTAGGAAAGGAGGGACTTGGACTTACCTCCAAGTCAAAAGGTAAAAGGAGGAACAGGAACAAACGATCTCCCACCCTCATGGACATCTTTGTCAAAGAGGGTGAGTGGACTCAGAAGGCGAACAGGAACAAGGTGGACTATGGAAACCTCAAGAAGGGAAAAACCATTCCTACTAACACAGCTGGCAAACTCAATTCTTCTTATGTCTTATGTTGTGCTAGTGATGGGCATGTTTATGCCAGATTTGTTGGTTCCTACGATGAGGATATTGAATGGGCTATCTGGGTTCCTAAGACCCTTGTCTCTAACATGAAAGGACCCATTAAAAAATGGGTACCTAAAACCAAGCCTTGATCTATTGCAGGAGTTTGCTTCCGGTGGGGTGTCATGGTTGCTCGATAGTGGAGCAACAAATCATATGACCGGAAGCAAGGACTTAGTGGTGGATGTGCATCCTTCTCCATCTATGCCCACCCATGTCCAATTCGCCAATGCATCCTCTTCAAAGGTATTGGGAATTGGTAAGGTGGTCGTCTCTCAAGACTTATCTATTGAGAAGGTCATGCTTGTTGAGTCACTTGCCTACAATTTACTTTCGGTTCGTCAACTCGCAATTATGGGTTTTTCCACTTTCTTTAATCTTGATACTGTGGTCCTCCTGAGGAGCAAGACTCTTAAAGTATCCTATGTTGGATATGTCGAAAATGGTCTTTATGTGGTGAACTTCTCAAAGCGACCCACTAAGACTGCGACATGTTTAATGGCTAAAGTTGATGTGGGCTGGCTTTGGCATCGCCGTTTAGCTCATGTCAATATGAGATCTTTGCAAAGCCTTCTGACAGGGGACCATATTCGTGGACTAACAAATGTGAGTTTTGCTAAAGATCGTGTTTGCAGTGCCTGCATTGAAGGAAATATTCATGAAACTGCTCATCGTCCAACGACTCTTATCTACACTAAGAGGCCATTGGAACTTCTCCATATGGATCTATTTGGTCCTCCATCATTTGATAGTCTTGGAGGCAGAAAGTATTGCTTAGTGATTGTTGACGACTATTCAAGATATACCTGGGTATATTTCTTTAAAAAGAAGAGTGAGACTCAACAAACGGTCATCAACTTTGCTAATGAAGCGCAATGTCAACATGAAGCAAAGATCTTGATGATTAGAAGTGACAACGGCACCGAGTTCAAGAACTACACCTTGGATGAGTTTCTAGGTGATGAGGGAATAAAACACCAATACTCTGCACCATATACCCCTCAACAAAACAGCGTGGCAGAAAGGAAGAACCGGACCTTGATAGACGCTGCAAGGACAATGATGGCAGAATTCAAATCTCCATATAACTTCTGGGCAGAGGCCATCAACACAGCATGTCATGCATCCAATCGGCTCTATATCCGCAAAGGCTTGAACAAGACTCCGTATGAGATTCTAACTGGAAACAAACCCAATCTCAAGTCCTTCCGGGTATTCGGTTGTAAGTGTTTCATTCTCAAGAAAGGTGCACGGTTAGCTAAATTTGATTCTAGAGCACATGAGGGTATCTTTGTTGGTTATGCTACAAACTCTCATGCTTACCGTGTCCTCAGCAAGTCCACTGGACTAATTGAGGAGACATGTAACGTAGAGTTTGATGAAAATAATGGCTCCCAAGTGGAGCAAAGTGGTCTGTGTGATGTAGGTGATGAAATTCCTCCCCAAGCCATAAGAAGAATGGGGATTGGTCAAATACTCCCCATTGAGGAACCCCTTGTGGCCGAAGGAGAAGGACAATGCTCTACTCGAGTGGAGCCATCACCACCACAAGCCGCACACGCTTCCTATGAACAAAGAGAAGACTCTCAACAAAATAAACAAGCTCAAGGTCAAGATAAATTGCCCAACAATGATGATGTGTCTCAGGATATTCAAGCACTACCCCAAGACTCCGAACCTGCTCATGATCAAGATCAAGTGCAACCCCGAGATCCAGACCAAGTAGAAGCACAAGATCAAGATCAAGAGCAACCACAAATACAAGAACAAACTAGTGAACCTGCTCAAGTCGAAGGACAAGATGATCAGGAGACTGTCTCACAATTCCCTTCTGGAGCACCAACAGCCGGCTCAAGACGCAAGGGCAAGCAAAGTAAACAAGTCGATGCTCCCCCGTTATCTAATGAAGATCTCTTGGAGCGTCGAGCAGCCAAGATTGCAAACAAGCTCAGAGTCAAGTCACATCTTATGAAGAATGTACTTGGCAGTTTAAAAAGGGGAGTATCCACCCGTCAACAGATTTGGAATTATTGTGAGCATCACGCGTTTGTTTCGTATTGTGAACCTCAACACGTACAGGAAGCGCTTGATGATGAGGATTGGCTTATGGCCATGCACGAAGAACTTAACAACTTCGAGCGCAACAAAGTCTGGGATTTAGTGCCTAGGCCAACGGAGGAACATAATGTCATCGGGGCCAAATGGATATTCAAGAACAAGAAAGATGCCAATGGTATTGTGATTCGAAACAAGGCAAGATTGGTGGCTCAAGGCTACTCCCAAGTCGAGGGTATCGACTACGGTGAAACCTTTGCCCCTGTTGCTCGTCTAGAATCTATTCGCATGTTGCTTGCATTTGCTTCTCATCATAACTTCAAATTACAACAAATGGATGTGAAAAGTGCCTTTCTTAATGGTCCTTTAAATGAGTTGGTCTACGTCAAACAACCCCCGGGATTCGAACATCCCAAGCTCCCCAATCATGTGTACAAACTTAATAAGGCACTCTATGGCCTTAAACAAGCCCCACGCGCATGGTATGAGTATCTTACTGAGTTGTTACAAGATCGTGGGTTTGAAATTGGGAAGATAGATCCCACTCTTTTTACTAAGAGGGTTAAAGGGGATTTGTTCATATGCCAACTATATGTTGATGATATTATCTTTGGCTCTCCTAACATTTCCTTCAATGAAGAATTTGCTGCACTAATGACTGAGAAATTTGAGATGTCCATGATGGGAGAGTTGAAGTTCTTTCTCGGGTTCAAGATTAAACAAGGTCTAGAAGGGACATTCATCAAACAAGCCAAGTACACTCAAGACATGCTCAAACGGTTCGAGCTCGAAGATGTCAAACCGGTCAAGTTCCCCATCCAACAAGATGCAAGCTTGACAGTGATCCCAATGGTAAAGAAGTGGATCAAAAGGTATATCGCTCCATGATTGGATCCCTTCTTTACCTTTGTGCATCTAGACCGGATACTATGTCGAGTGTAGGGATATGTGCACGGTTTCAATCCGCACCAAAAGAAAGTCACTACATGGCTGTTAAGCGAATCTTTCGATATTTGGCTCATACCCCAAACTTTGGCCTTTGGTATCCCAAAGGAGCAAACTTCAATCTAGTTGGCTATTCTGACTCAGATTGGGCAGGAGATTGTGTGGAGAGGAAGTCAACGTCTGGAGGATGCCAATTCCTTGGTCGCTCATTGGTAAGTTGGTCGTCAAAGAAGCTGAGTATGTGGCAGCTGCAAGTTGTTGTGCACAATTGCTATGGATGAGGCAAACTTTAAAGGATTATGGTGTCACTTGTGACAAAGTGCCTCTTCTATGTGACAATCAAAGTGCTATCAAGATTTCCCTCAACCCAGTGCAACATAGCAAAACCAAACATATTGATATTCGCCATCACTTCATTCGTGAACATATCAAGCTAGGTGATACTGAGGTTCACTTCATCCACACTGAAGAGCAACTTGCAGATATTTTCACTAAGCCTCTAGATGAAGCAAGATTCCGGGAGTTAAGGCATGAGCTAAATATCATTGATTCAAGTAATGTGGATTGAAACTAGGCATGTTGCACCTCACTTTGCATTCCATCTTGGTCTAGATGTAGGCATGGACATAGGGGGAGTGTTGTTCTCTCAATGAACTTTCCCTCCCCCCATTATGCATAAATCAATCTAGTCTTTCACTTTAGCCATTGTCAAATGGCACTTGTGCTTCAAAGACGAGCATTAGTCATGAACCCAAGGATAATTCTTCACGGTGTCATACCATTGTCTCAAACATAGGTGGCCTCGGCCGCCGCCCCTCCCACCTTTCTTTCGTATAGAAGAAAGGATATACAATGACAAGTCAGTACATATTTCTAGGATGCTATCTTTTTTACTTACCTGTCATTTGCCCAAGTTCTTCTCTTATCCTAGGCCGCATTGTGTCATTTGAAGTGGTAGTACCGCCAGGGGTAGCGGTACTACCGCCAGGACCCCAGCGGTACTACCGCCAGGGGTAGCGGTACTACCGCTAGGCCCCAGCGATACTACCGCTAGGGATAGCTGTACTACCGCCAGGATTCCTATCTACCACGACCTGCTAGGAAATTTTTAGGGCTATCTCAAGGGGGAGCGGTACTACCGCCAGGGGGAGCGGTACTACCGCCAGGACCCCAGCGGTACTACCGCCAGGTCCACAGCGGTACTACCGCTGGCCCGTACCCCTTGGGCTATATAAAGGATGGGGAGCCCGTTTTCCCCAGGCTCTTTCTTCTTCCTCGCGGCTCCTCCCTCCCCTAGCCCGAAACCCCCTGTTTTGATCTCTATTCGTGGAGCTCCTTCTCTCCGTTGGATTGGAGGGGTTGCTCCACTTCTCCTTCCTCCTCCAAGGGCCATGAATCCCGGTAAAGCTCCTCCCCTTCTTCTATTGGTTGATGTTCTTGTTCTAGGGTTAGGAGCACTGGTGGTTTGGATTCATGTCTGTGATCTTGTGTCCTGTTCTTGGATGGCATGAAGGAGATATTTGAGGGGAGGGTAGGTCCTATGAATCTTTGTTGTTTAGTTTTGCCATGCCCTAGGATTCACATGTTTTAGATCAAGTACTTGAACTATTTGGATTAGATCTAAACCTTGCTCTCTCTTGCCTAGGCATGCACTTCTTTCGGTGGTACTAGTGTTTCTCATGTGTGTAGGGCTGTGGTGGAGTTCTTAGTGTTCCTCCACAGCCCATGCCCCTCGTACAAATTCGTGTAGCCATATCCGTGAGGTCTATTTTATTTGTCAGATCTGAAAATCAAACCCCAGCGGTACTACCGCCAGGGGTAGCGGTACTACCGCTAGGATCCCCAGCGGTACTACCGCCAGGGGTAGCGGTACTACCGCTAAGACCCCCAGCGGTACTACCGCCAGGAGGATTCACTGTGCATTCTTTTCAGTGTGTGGCAATGAGTGTTTATTGTTCTGCCCTTTCCAGTTCTTTGCCTTGACTCTTTTTGTCGCTTATTTCCGCTGTGTGTTTTGTGTCACAGGTAGTTCTCGCCGTTCGAACCCCCCACGGGACACGCAGTCAAAGCATTTTCGAAACCCGGAGGCTCCAGAGGGTTCCGCCACTTCAGGTCTGCAACCCAAAAAGCAAGCTTTCAAGAAGACCGCGCAAAGGGACAAGGGGATCAATGTCCGCACAATGCCCCCCAAGGACTTTCTGTGGTTCCGCACTTAGAACCATTATCTCCAAGAGCGGGCTGTGATCAAGAATGTTGAACATGTTTGGACCAGGGATCACTGCAGGATCTACCGTGACATTGTCATGCAGTTCAAGAAGAACTTTGTCCCCGTTCAGTGGATTGACCTCGCTCATCTCCAGCGGAACCTGGACTATTTTGGTGACGCCCTTTCTCTGATTGACAAACTGGGCATCAAGGACATCATCACCTTCAAGACGGATTTTGACCCCAATGTTGTTGCCCAGTTCTATGTCATAGTCCACTTCTCTCCTGATGACGAGCGCTCTATGGTATGGATGACTGGGACTCAGAAGATGACTCGTACCTGGCGTGAATTCATGGCATTCCTCAAGGTTGGGTTCCAGGGAGCTGACACTCCACTTGGGTCGCGTCCTCATGCTGCAGCTCCCATTGATAGGGCCCCCGCCAAGGACAGATTGCAGCAACTATATGTGAAGAAGGGTGTGCTCCCCAAGCATCTGGACATCATGCATCGGTTCTTCCACAACATCCTCTTTCCTCGCATTGGTAACTTCGACGAGGTTCATGGCTCTCTGGCTGAGATGCTGCTGCTCTGTGAGGAGGCTATGACTAAGGAGTCTGCCCCTCTTGATATTTCTGATGTGATGTTCACGGAGCTCTGGAACTGCATCATGATGCGCAAGGTTCCCATCTACGGGCCCTATCTGTTTGCTTATATCAGTCAGAAGTGGCAAGATACCTATCCGGAGGAGGAGCTATACATTCAGGCTGACTACATTATAGACGACCCTGTCAAGCTTCGCGTCAAGGATAAATGGGCCAACCCATCCACTTCCTCTCAGCACATGGATACTGACACAGAGACAGCTGCTGACAGAGGAACATCATCTGAGTCCGGCTCTTCGGCCATGCCATCTTGGGCCATTAAACTGCAGGATAAGATGAAGACTCTATTCTGTATGCAGGCTAAGGGTCAGTACCAGACGCACGTGGCTCAGAAGGAGAGCCGCCAGAGGCACAAGCGTGTTCTGAGGACTCTTGATGTTGACATCTCCAGCGGATCAGAGGACGACATCACTCCAGAGGCTACTTGGATGCAGGCTCAAGGGTACCAGTGGTCTGGCGATGAGGCGGAAGAGGAGGAGCAGGACGATCTGGAGGGTACCGACGAGTCTGGCGATGCCGAGGATGAGGAGTAACTACCTGTGGCGTTAGGTGTGCCCTTTTTGGTGTCTTGTGCCAAAGGGGGAGAGAGTCTAGGAGCTGGATTTGCTTTCAGAGTCGAACTTTGCTTTGCTTTGTGATTTGCTTTGCTTTCTTTCCTGGTTTGCTTCGAACTTGGTTTGCTTCTAGTTTGCTATCGTTTGTGAGACATGAACTTATGTGAGATTTATTTCCATCATATGTTGTGAGCCATATGCCCCGTACTGTCATATATCTCTATCTTTTTGTCCTCATATTTCTTACTGTGCAAATCCGGTATTGTCATCAATCCACCAAAAAGGGGGAGATTGTTGGGGCATAGTTTATGCCTAAGTAATTTTGATGATTGATGACAGTACCGCAAAGGACTAACCGTGTGTGTTAAGGTTTCAGATAACACACGTCAACGGCACAAGACGACTCGCCTCCTCATTCATGGAACGGAAGCACGGCGCTCTCTATGATTCTCTTTATTTGAGTCATAGGAAAGCCGTACTATTAAGAGGGGAACCGTAGTGGAAAGGTTTGGGTGGAATCTATCTTTGCACGCGCACACTTCACATATTTCCCCTTACCTTCATCTTTGGAGCGGCCCCCGCCACTGTGTTTCTTTCCTCCTTGCAAAATGGTCCCCAGCGGTAGTACCGCTGGCCCTAGCGGTAGTACCGCTGCAGCCAACGGTAGTACCGCTGCGGTAGTACCGCCCCTGGTCAGCGGTAGTACCGCTCTAGGATCTTAGTACCGCCTGCGTAGCGGTTGTTCGTGGACGGACCTTTTTGCGAAGACTTTCTTGGCGGTGGTAGTGTTTTTGCACTACCAGGGGCCCAGCGGTAGTACCGCTCGGGCGAGCGGTAGTACTGCTGCAACCAGCGGTAGTACCGCTAGTCGACGGTAGTAGCGCCCCTGGTCAGCGGTAGTACCGCTGGAGTGCCAGCGGTAGTACCGCTGCAGCCAGCGGTACTACCGCTGGAGCTCGGGCAGAGAGTGGGAAAACGGTTGGATTTTTCCCCTCACTATATAAACGGTTCTTCTAGCTGTGGAACCTTACCACTTGCCTCCCCAAGCTCCATTGTTGCTCCCTAAGCTCAAAAGTGCCCGATCTCTCTCCCTAGCCAATCAAACTTGTTGATTCTTTAGGGATTGGTTGAGAAGGCCTAGATCCACACTTCCACCAAGAGAAAAGTTGATTCCCCCACCAATCCCTTGTGGATCTTGTTACTCTCGGGTGTTTGAGCATCCTAGACGGTTGAGGTCACCTCGAAGCCATATTCCATTGTGGTGAAGCTTCGTGGTCTTGTTGGGAGCCTCCAAGCTTTGTGTGGAGCTTGCCCCAACCTTGTTTGTAAAGGTTCGGTCGCCGCCTTCAAGGGCACCTATAGTGGAATCACGGTACCTTGCATCGTGCGAGGGCGTGAGGAGAATACGGTGGCCTTAGTGGCTTATTGGAGAGCATTGTGCCTCCACACCGCTCCAACGGAGACGTACTTCCTGTCAAAGGGAAGGAACTTCGGTAACACATCCTCGTCTCCATCGGTTCCACTTGTGGTTATCTCTATCCTTTACTTTGTGTATGCTTATGTTGCCGACTATATCTTACTTGTCTTAGTAACTCTCGTTGTTAGCTTCATTAGGGTTCACCTCATTGTCGTAATATTTGTGAACCCATATGTTGTTTACCTTAACTTGCTAAGATTAATTAAAAAGTGGTCGTTGTCAATTCACCCCCCTCCCCTCTAGTCAACCATATCGATCCTTTCAGCGTAGTTATAAGGCTAGTCATGATGGGAGCAACATAGGTAGTAACATACATGTCACATAACAAAAAAAATGATGTGACATTTAATTAAGGGGAGAGAAGGAAATAGAATAACATAATATGTTACCATTATATATCGCTTTCCAATGCATAATGAGTTTACAAGGTGATAAATGAGGGTTTCTGTGTTATTCTCTCCATTTTTATATCTAAGGCCACAAAGTCGTATTTACAAGTATCAAGGTAAAAGTTAATACATGGTTTCAAAGCTAGCTTTTTTATGTATTGGGATCATTAATATACCACGTGCATGCAAGAAAATTGAGTGGAGAAAATAATTGATTGTCATTATGACTGCATGCATGAAGAATTAAATAGGTTGCTAGTACGAGAAATTATCATTAATGTTTGCCTCGATAACTGTTGGTGGCCTTGTATAGATGCAAAATGTATATTTCAAAATGGCCTTGTATAAGTAAATGAAGAGAGTGTCACATATATGACACTGTCCACTATAAAAATAATAATATAGGCTAGTAACATATGCATATTACTACTCTAAGTTACTCTCACTATGACTAGCCTAAGTAAGGTGATCAATGTTAAGACAATGAGCTTGTTCATCATATTCTAGCATGCTACACTTGGTGCATGCACCCACACACACATGTTCCCTAGCAAAGCGCACGTGCTACGCAGCAGCAGAGAAAACACTGTTTTCTTTGAACCACGGTCGGCTGTGTAAGGGAATCGTGTCACTACATAGTCAACACCAAATTTAGTGAGGTGTGACACCGAAGGAAAGTCTATGAATAAGTGTAGGTTCAAACATTCCATCAAGCATAATCTAGCAAGTGTGAATTAATTGTCTTTAAATAATTTTGTACATGAATAAATAAATGTTGACAATATTAAAACAAAATATGGAACATCGTTTCAATCAAAAGCAAATTAGCAAATCAAAAAAATACAGAATCTAGTTGTTAAATTTTTAATCCACAGTATACATTTTAGGGAAAATATTAGGTAAAAATTTCTAGTTTAGTTGATCATCGGTCGGCTGCATGACAGTTTATCTTCTTTGAACTTATTGAGGATGACACACTTGCGCCTTATTGACGACCTATTCACCGGTTACATCCACTGCCACGGAATCATCTTTCGATGGTGCAACCAAGCAATGATGAGGCAGGGGGACCGAGGAAAAAAGTTGAGGGGGGGGGGGAATTTACAACCATATTCATGAACTAACAATGAAATTTTTTCGAGATAAGCTAAACATGGGCATAATCACTTCATTCTAGACATGTTATTAGAAGTCATTGAAAAGTGAAAGAAAACTAACCATGAGACAAAATGAATTACATCAATATGACAATATCTTGTTCTGAAGTTGCATAAGAGAACACTGACATTCAACCTGAAAGAATGAAAAAACATTATTAAATCAAGGGAGAATGAAAACATTGAAGAAGGTCGGTACTAAAAAAATGAGTTTTAGCGTATTAACTCTCATTTGATTCCACGACGATCTCTCACTAGCACCGCATGGAAGCCACTTCATTACGAGTTTTGTTCACCAATTCTTTTTCAATAAAGCGGATAATGCTATGATTCATAAAATCCACAAGTACTTCATATATCATCATGCTGATTGCGATTGTAATCTACAATCTTATTCTTTTTAGATGTATCCCTAAGAAGCTTGTCCAAATCAACTATTTCATGCATTTGGGAAGTTATTGATTTTTCGAAACACCTCTCCATCAGCTTCCGTGCAACTTGAAGTACCAAAAATTAAAAAGTTAGATGAAATAACAAATTGGTATCCTTGTTACATGAAAATGAAGTGTGCTAGGAAGTAGGAAGTAGTAATAGATGATCCAAATAAAGTTTGAGTTGTTGGTCTGGATGAGCCATTGACTGTAAGTACAAAGTTGCATACTAAATTTATATGTTACCAAAAATAATGTTTGAACTGACTAATCAACCAAATTGATAGATTTTACACATAAGTTCATGAGACTAACATGATTTCTAACAGAAATTACAAAGAAACAAAAACTTTGGAAAAGGAAAATCTTAGCGGAAATTCACTTTGGTTCATAGGTCTATATGTACCCATTGTCTAAATACACATTTCAAAAAGTTAACAAAATTCGAGAAAAAAACTCACGTGTAAATCCAGACACTATATGTGGGTGCACAAAGTTTCGGGGAAAAAGGAGATTTTTTGTGGCTTGTGCAAAACAAAACAATTTTCCATGTTTGGTTATAACTGTTCATGAGGCATTTTTTAATCCTTTTATACATCCCACAAAAGATGTCCTTTTTCACATAAATTTTATGTGCGAATGTAGGATGTTCGACTCTACACATGTGATTTTTTCTTGAAATTTTTACATTTTAAAATATGTTTTGTATACACCTATGAGCCAAAATATCATTCTCAAATCTTAGATGATTTACACGGCTGACTTACCTTAATGTAAATTAGAATTAGGGAATTTGATCCCAATTTGGCTATGGAGTTGTGTTGCCGCTGCGGCAGTGTCGTGCAAGGCCATGACGACGCGAGGGACCGTCAGAGTTGCTGGCGACTGTGCGAGGGCTTGACAGGCGAAGACAGGGCTTCCGTCTCATGCGTGGCTGCGCGCGTCAATTTTTTTTCAAGGTGTGCATCTAGGTTTAATCTTGCAATTGAGTTTATTTAGGGTAATCTGGCGATTGAATTAGGCTACGTGTGTAAAGCGTAGGGCCGTTGTAACGTCCAAGATGCGGTCTTATCCTTATTTTGACGTGAGGGCCTTGACAGGGGTAGAAACGCATCTCGTCGTTTCGCAAGAATTGATATCGTTGCAAGTACATGTACTGAAAAGATGAGTATAAGGAGCTGGCTTACACTCACCACAATCTACATCAATATCGAATCAATACAACAATATCTAGTCATCATGAAGAAGAGCAGGGTCCGACTACGGACGAAAACAAACGATAAAAGAACGACGTCCATCCTTGCTATCCCAGGCTGTCAGTGTGGAACTCGTCCTAGATCGACGAAGAAGAAGAAGAAGAAACTCCAAATAGCACAATCAGCGCGCTCACGTCAAAGTAACTCGTTACCTATATCTGCAATTGGTGTTGTAGTAATCTGTGAGCCATAGAGGACTCGGCAATCTCGTTTCCAAAGGTATCAAGACTGGCAAAGCTTAATGGATGAGGTATGGTTAAGTGGTGAGGCTGCAACAAGCGACTAAGCATTTATTTGAGGTGGCTAACTTACGAGTACAAGAATAAAAAGGCGATGATCTAGGCATAGCATACGTGAACTACCCATGATCAAATGAATGATCCTAAACACCTACTTACGACAGACATAACCCCACCCTGTACTTGATCAGAGAAGGAGATCACAAAAGAGACAGTCATGGTTACGCACTCAGTTGGCACATTTTAATTAAGCTTACTTCAAGTTATCTAGAACTGGATGTTAAACAAAGTTTCAGCGTTGCCACATAACCGCGGGCACGGCTTTCCGAAAGATTTAACCCTGCAAGGGCGCTCCAACTAGTCCATCACAAACTACCACACGCTGCGAAAGACTGACCTCGATCAGAGTAACCCGTGATCTCCTCGGGTTCCTATTGGAAAACCTCAACCTCGAGATAGCCCAAAGTATCCTCGGAATCCCTCGCACAAGAAGCTCGAGAAAGGTAAAACAAGTCTAGCAAGGCCGCCCGACGTGCCGACGATCCCGATAGGAGCCGCGTATCTCGTTCTCACGGCACAATCGGATGAGTGTAGCATACAGTGGCCTGATAGAAATCACCCGAGTTGCCCCGGGTTGGCCCCGCATACGACTTTGTTTAGGACCAGCACCATCAGCACTGGCCCTCCCTGTATTATGTTGAATTACTCCTCGAATTCATGACACCCTATGTTTTTCAGTATTAATAGAATTATTAAGTTGGGAAAATATAGTACCAATCTTGGGCCTTTCCAAACAAGTTTTATCCCAAAACGAGAATCTAGGGGGTCCCCATAACAACCCCAAGCATGTTAGGAGCACTCATTTATGGAACATAACACCGGTAGCCGAAACTAAGGCGACAAAGGTGGAACAATACACCAGGCTAGAAGGCCAAGTCTTCCACCTTTTACCAAGTATATAGGTGCATTAAATTAATTAGAAATAATATGGTGATATAACAAGCGACCCATGTTTTCACATGGAAGAAAGTGCACGTGCAACTAGAATGCTATAAGAAGGCTGAGCAAGCGGTAACATAGCCAAACAAGGTTTGCTGGGTAGTGGAAGGATTAGAGGTTTTCATGGCAATGTTGGGAGGCTGATGTTTAACAGGTGGTAGGCAGTGAGACGTAGCGATAGAAATGAAACAACTAGCATGGCAATGATAGTACTGGCATCTAGGGAAATGATCATCTTGCATGTGATCCAACTTGGAAGAAGAACGACTCTGTGAAGCACACGAACTAACGTAGCCGAACGGATCCTCACATTCCGACACGCTTGCGGAACTCTATCGAGACGAAGCATGATTGGTTTAATGCAAGGCATGCATGGAATTCACCATGGCACATGCACGATATGCTGCACAACACATATGATGCATGATTGGTTTAATGCAAGGCATGCATGGAATTCACCACAATCGAACACTACACATAAAGTGAAGCTCAATATGCAACGGGTTGCATATTGACGAAACTCCACACTTTATTATTTAGTGCACTCTCGTTTATTTACACGCACTGTAAAATGTTGTTAAACATGGAAAGGGGTGAAACATAATTATACTACCTATCTAGGCATTTTAAATGAGGCCGGAAACGACATATAGCATTTCCGAAATGACCCAACGCATTAACTTTGTAATCTGTCTAGATCTTTCCTAACGCATTTTAAGTTTGTTAAATGGGTCTTCTCCAACGGAGCTACGGTTAACTAGCTACGAATTAAACCGTATTAGCATGACATCTATGCAAAACGAGGCAAACAGCAAGGCTAAAAGTTTTAATTATGCATCCAAGTTGGAAAATATTATTCTACGCAAAATTCTAATCGATTTACATATACAACTTGTGGCGATCCGACGCACGGTTTAAAAAATTACGGACGTTCTAAAATCAATGTTTTTTCTGAAATTCCTCCATAATTACCTAAAATCGGAGAACTGAAAAAAAACATATTTGGGCCGAATCGGAGCACACGCGCAACATATCAAAATTGTGTCGGGGCGAGGGATACGTGGGCTCGGGGCTGGCTTATCTCGCGGCCATGGGCTGGCCTTGTGATGGGCTTGGGGAGGAGGTAGGTCGTTTAGGGCACGCTCGGCGAGGCGCGGCTCAAGAGGAGGTGGCGCTCGCGCGGGGCGGTAACGCCCGAGCGGGGCTCCTCCCGCTGCTCGAGCCCGACCGAAGCAAGGGATGGTGGCTCGCTCCACCAGCGCAAGGGGCGAGGGCGGCAAAGGCTCCGGTGGCCGGCTTGGGGGCGGGGATGGTTCCCCAGGACCGGATCCAGCTGGATCCGGCCGGGTCGAGGCAACGGCGGTGGAGATTGATGCACAAGGCGGTAGGGCAGCATGATACCGGCAGCGGCGGCACTTGGGGTCGGCGAGGGGAGGCGGCTGTTGGCGCTGCGACTCCGGCCTGGCGCTAGCGGGGTCCCAGCAAGGTGTAGCTCCGGCGACCTCGTCGCGGCTGGGCTCGGGGCACCGTCAGGAGGCAGCCATGGGAGGAGGAGAGCCGGGCGCGGGGCAGCTCATGGATGCGCGGCCTTGGGCAAGCGGGGCGGCAGCGTGCCATATAGACCCGGGAGGGCTGGATCTGGGCCTGGCGGCTGAGGGGAGGAGAGAGGCTGCGGCGGCTAGGGTTTTGGGGGGTGCGGAATTTGAGGAGAGGCTGGTTTGGGTGTCTATTTATATACAACATGCTAGGGTTTGCAGATTTTGTCCGAATTCGGACCGTAGGATCACGATCGGATGTCTCCGGCGATGGCTAGGGTCTAGGCTAGGTTATTGGCTGTGTAGAGTGATGGTGGGCTAAGAAGAGAGGAAAGTATGCGGCCGGGCAACGATATTTTTAAACACCAAAAAACGTGTGACAATAACTCGATGACTGTGCCGCTACGGTCGACCTTTCGAGTATCAAATGAACCCTGATTGCGATGAAAATTGGCAAGCGGTCTACCTACAATAAAACAAGATTGCACGCCAAGTTTCAACACAATCCAAGAATATTTTAAACACACTTTTAAACAATATTTTAATGATGTCGCGGGTTTTGCGTGTGTGGTTGGACTCAAAACGGACAACGACGAAAATTTAGAGAACCGACAACTAATAACAGATGCAAGTTTGAAAACTGGCGGCAACAGAGTGTCGATGCAATGCGGATGATGCGAATGATGCGATGATGAATGTGATAAACAATCTAATCACACGGCAGCAATGGAATAAAAGGGGAATCTTGTGGAGCATCGGTCTCAAGTTGTCACAACTCTCCTACACAAACAGGAGATATCGCCCCGGGATCTAAGGATGAAAAGGGGAAGAGAATGAGAAAGAAGAGGTAAAACTTAGTCGCTTCTTTGACAAACGAGTGAAACCAATGAATCTTGAAGGTTGGAAGAGATGAAGAATGATAAGAGAAACAAACAAGAATTCACAAGAAATTTCGGCAGCACTTCGGTAGGAAAAGAGGACAAAATTTTGATAAGACGGAAAGAACTTGACAAGATTCACAACAAACCAACTAAATCGTATAAACAAGGAGATAACATGAAAGAAGACACAACACTCCGGTTAAATGAATAAGAAAGGAAAGGACATGATCTTGAAAAAACTAGATAATGGATAAGAGAGCAACATCACAACAACTCCGGAACAAGAGAATAGAGACTAGACCATTGGGAGGAAAGAATGAAGAAGAACATGAAAACTTCTACCACAATCGAATTTGGCAAGCATGCTTGCAAGAAGAATTGAACAGAGTTGTTGGCAAACCAACAACGAAAAGAACAAGCTTGTAGTGGATGTATGAAAACCATCTCAACAATGAGGTGACAACTAGCCACAATTGGAATACAACTGATTCATTGGGAGCAACAAGAAAGGCAAAACTTCTTACACCAAGAAGATACATAGAGGACTTGGATCAATGATAATCACCACAATAGCAACAATCCTTAGGAAAAGATTTTAGGTGAAATCTAAATCCACATAACTCCATGAAGAAACCATGGGTTAAAAATATCTCATGATCAAAGAATCGGTGGGTTTAAATATCTCATTCTTGAAACAAATTTTCTTCGAGTCTCCTCCACTAACAAGAATGCTATAACACCACCTAAAAGGATAAAGGAGGAAGAATTACACTTTGAAATGCAGGACCAAGAATACTTGAGGTACTACCACAAGAATCTTGAAGAACAACTTGAGAAAGAAGAGATCTTGAGCCGCCTCACACAAAACTTCAACAAGGGACCAGAATAATCGAGAGACGAACGAAGGGACAACAATTGAGAAGAATTGAGGATGAAAGCTGAAAGCTGAGAACAAGGAAATCTTCTGAAATGATGGCCTTCGAAGGATTGAGAAAACAAAACAATTCTGAAATGCACCGGATATATATGGAAGGAATTTCTCATGATTGAGAACAATTAAAGATGATAACACAAACCTGAAATGATGAATCTTCAAGAGAATGGACCAAGATTTGCGAGAAACACTCCTTCGTGTTGGAAATATGCCCTAGAGGCAATAATAAAGTGGTTATTATTATATTTCTCGGTTCATGATAATTGTCTATTATTCATGCTATAATTTTATTAATCGTAAACCGTAATGCATGTGTGAATATATAGATCACGATGTGTCCCTAGTGAGCCTCTAGTTGGCTAGCTCATTGATCAATAGATGATCATGGTTTCCTGATCATGCACATAGGATGTCATTGATAAGGGGATCATATCATTAGGGAATGATGTGATGGACAAGACCCAATCCTAAGCATAGCACTAGATCGTGTTGTTCGTGTGCTAAAGCTTTTCTAATGTCAAGTATCGTTTCCTTGGACCATGAGATTGTGCAACTCCCGGATACTGTAGGAGTGCTTTGGGTGTACCAAACGTCACAACGTAACTGGGTGATTATAAAGGTGCACTACTGGTATCTCCGAGAGTGTTTGTTGGGTTGTGTGAATCGAGACTGGGATTTGTCACTCCGTGTGACGGAGAGGTATCTCTGGGCCCACTCGGTAATCCATCATCATACTGAGCTCAATGTGACTAAGGAGTTAGCCACGGGATGATGTGTTACGAAATGAGTAAAGAGTCTCTCCGGTGACGAGATTGAACAAGGTATAGGAATACCGACGATCGAATCTCGGGCAAGTATCATACCGGTAGACAAAGGGAATTGCATACGGAATTGATCAAATCCCCGACATCGTGGTTCATCCGATGAGATCATCCTGGAACATGTGGGAACCAACATGGATATCCAAACCCCGTTGTTGGTTATTGACCGGAGAGGTGTCTCGGTCATGTATGCATGCTTCCCGAACCCGTAGGGTCTACACACTTAAGGTTCGATGACGCTAGGGTTATAGGGGAATAGTGTACATGGTTACCGAAGATTGTTCGGAGTCCCGGATGAGATCCCGGTTGTCATGAGGAGTTCCGGAGGTAATGATTCATATATTCGAAGTGAGGATTTGGTCACCGGAAGTGTTTCTGGCGACACCAGTAATGTACCGGGACCAGCGGAAGGGTTCCCAGGGTCCACCTGCAAGGGCCACCAGCCCCAAGCTGCTACATGGGCCTAAAGGTGGATGGGAACCAGCCCACCACAAGCTGCCCAAGGCGCGGCAATGGTTGGAGGGGGCAAAACCCTAGGTGTGGGGAGGCCACCTTGGGCCTCAAGGCCCATCCTAGGGCGCCTCCACCTTGGCTGCCGCCCCCAGGGCCATCTACGGCTGCCGCACCCTTAGGGTGGGAAACCATAAGGGTGGGCACCCTCCTCTCTCTCCTCCTATATATTGTGAGGGTTTTGGGGCTTATTTGAGACTACAATTCTATGTATTTTGGCACAACCCTACTCCTCCTCCTCCTCCTCGTTCTCCGTAGTGCTTGGCGAAGCCGTGTCGGAGTACCAGGCAGCTCCACGGTCACCACGCCGTCGTGCTGCCGGAGCTCTCCCTCAACCTCTCCTCCCTCCTTGCTGGATCAAGGCGTTGGATATGTCACCGGGTTGCACGTGTGTTGAACGCGGAGGCACCGTTGTTCGGTGCATAGATCGGAATCCACCGTGATCTAAATCGCTGCGAGTACGACTCCATCAACCGCGTTCTAGCAATGTTTCCTCTTACCGATCTTCAAAGATATGAAGATTCTCTACCCCTTTGCTCATTGCTGGTTTCTCCATAGATAGATCCTTGCATGACGTAGGATTTTTTTTTGAAATTACCACGTTCCCCAATAGTGGCATCCGAGCCAAGGTTCTATGCGTAAATTCTATGCACGAGTAGAACACAAAAGTTGTGGGCGCAGATTTTGTCAATTGCTTGCCGTTACTAGTCTTATCTTGATTCGGCGGCATCGTAGGATGAAGCGGCCCGGACCGACTTTACATGTACTCTTACGTGAGCCTGGTTCCACGGACCGACATGCACTTGTTGCATAAGGTGGTTAGCGGGTGTCTGTCTCTCCCACTTTAGTCGGGTCGGATTCGATGAAGAGGGTCCTTACGAAGGGTAAATAGCATTGGCATGTCAACGTTGTGGCCGTCATATAGGTAAGAAACGTTCTTGCTAGAAACCCTAACGAGACACGTAAAACTTGCAACAACAATTAGAGGACGTCTAACTTTTTTTGCAGGGTATGCTATGTGATGTGATATGGCCAAAAGGATGTGATGTTACATATGTGATGTATGAGATTGATCATGTTCTTGTAATAGGATTCACGACTTGCATGTCGATGAGTAAGACAACCGCGAGGAGCCATACGAGTTATCTTAATTTATTGTATGAGATGCAACGCCATGTGATTACTTTACTTTATTGCTAAATGCTAGCTATAGTAGTAGAAGTAATAGTTGGCGTGATGACTTCACGAAGACATAATGATGGAGATCATGGTGTCATGCCGGTGACAATGCTGATCATGGTGCCCCGAAGATGGAGATCAAAGGAACAAGATGATATTGGCCATATCATGTCACCATATGATTGCATGTGATGTTTATCGTGTTTTTCATCTTATTGCTTAGAACGACGGTAGCAAAGATAAGATGATCCCTCATTAAAATTTCGAGATATGTATTCCCCTAAGTGTGCACCATTGCGAAGGATCGTTGTCTCGAAGCACCACGTGATGATCGGGTGTGATAGATTCTAACGTTCACATACAACGGATGTAAGCCAGTTTAAACACGCAAAACACTTAGGTTGACTCGACGAGCCTAGCATGTACATACATGGCCTCGAATACGGGAGACCAAAAGGCCGAACGTTTGTCGTATGGTTGATACGATCAACATGGAGATGCTCACCATTGATGACTAGTCCGTCTCACGTGATGACCGGTCACGGGCTAGTCGACGTGGATCATGTGTCGCTTGGATGACTAGAGGGATGTCGATCTGAGTGGGAGTTCATTAGTAATTTGATTAGATGAACTTAATTATCATGAACTTAGTCTAAAATTGTCTTCATAAATATTGTAGATCCAATGGCCAACGCAAATGTCCCATTCAACTTCAACGCATTCCTAGAGAAAACCAAGCTGAAAGATGATGGGAGCAACTATGCGGATTGGGCTCTTAACTTAAAGCTCATCCTCACTGTTTCTAAAAAGGCATATGTCCTTAATGCACCGCTAGGTGATCCTCCCGTTCCCGCGGGAACCCAGGACGTTAGGAATGTCTGGAAGTTGCGGAGTGATGACTAGTCTCTGGTTCAGTGCGGCATGCTTTATTGTTTAGAACCAGGGCTCCAAAGGCGTTTTGAGCAACACGGAGCATATGAGATGTTCGAGGAGCTGAAACTTGTTTTTCAAGCTCATGCCCGGGTCAAGAGATATGAAGTCTCCGACAAGTTCTTTAGCTGTAAGATGGAGGAGAATAGTTCGGTCAGTGAGCACATACTCAGAATGTCTGGGTTGCACAACCGCTTGACTCAGCTGGGGTTGGAACTTCCGGATGATGCGGTCATTGACAGAGTTCTCCAGCCACTTCCACCTAGCTATAAAGGCTTTGTGATGAATTACAACATGCAAGGGATGGAAAATACTATTCTCGAGTTGTATTCAATGTTGAAATCTGCGGAAGTAGAAATCAAGAAAGAACATCAAGTGTTGATGGTGAATAAGACCACCAGTTTCAAGAAATGCAAAGGTAAAAATAACTTCAAGAAAGACAACAAAGCGGTTGCCGCACCCGGTAAACCAGTTGCCGAGAAGAAGCCAAAGAAAGGACATAAGCCTGAGATTGAGTGCTATTATTGCAAGGGAACCGGTCACTTGAAGCGGAATTTCCCCAAGTACTTAGCGGATAAGAAGGCCGACAACGTCAAAGGTATATGCGATATACTTTTTATTGATGTGTACCTTACCAGCGCTTGTAGTAGCTCCTGGGTATTTGATACTGGTGTTGTTGCTCACATTTGCAACTCTAAGCAGGAACCGCGGAACAAGCGTAGGCAGGCTAAGGACAAGGTGACGATGCGCGTCAGGAATGGTTCCAAGGTCGATGTGATCGCCGCTGGCACGCTACCTCTACATCTACCTTCGAGATTAGTTTTAAACCTCTATAGTTGTTATTTAGTACCGGCTTTGAGCATGACCATTGTATCAGGATATCGCTTGATGCAAGATGGCTACTCATTTAAATCTGAGAATAATGGTTGTTCTATTTATATGAGTGGTATGTTTTATGTTCATGCCCCGCTGGTCAATGGTTTATTCCTGATGAATCTCGATCGTGATGTTACACATTTTCATAGTGTGAGTGCCAAAATATGTAAGGTTGATAATGATAGTCCCACATACTTGTGGCACTGCCGCCTTGGTCATATCGGCGTAAAGCGCATAAAGAAACTCCATACAGATGGACTTTTGGAGTCACTTGATTTTGAATCATTTGACACATGCGAACCGTGCCTCATGGGAAAGATGACCAAGACTCCGTTCTCCAGAACAATGGAGCGAGCAACCAACTTGTTGGAAATAATACATATCGATGTATGCGGTCCAATGAGCGTTGAAGCTCGCGGTGGCTATCGTTGTGTTTTCGCCCTCACTTATGATTTAAGTAGATATGGGTATGTGCTACCTCTTGAGCTTGCGTTGGTTTTTCCCTTGAAGAGGAAAGGGTGATGCAGCACAATAGAAGTAAGTATTTCCCTCAGTTTGAGAACCAAGGTATCAATCCAGTAGGAGTATCAAGGCAAGTCTACAAAGTACCTGCGCAAAAACAAGCAAACTTGCACCCAACACTACAAAGGGGTTGTCAATCCCTTCACGGTTAACTGCAAGGTGAGATCTGAAGGCGGAAAGTGCAACAAAGTAAAAGTGTAGAGCTGAAAATATGATGTGAAGTAGACCCCGGGGCCATAGTGTTCACTAGAGGCTTCTCTCATGATAGCAAGTATTACGGTGGGTGAACGAATTACTATCGAGCAACTGATAGAACCGCGCGAAGTCATGATGATATCTAAGGCAATGATCATACATATAGGCATCACGTCCGAGAAAATTAGACCGACACTGTCTGCATCTACTACTATTACTCCACACATCGATCGCTATCCAGCATGCATCTAGTGTATTAAGTTCATAACAAACGGAGTAACGCCTTAAGCAATATGACATGATGTGGAGGGATAAATTCATGCAATAGATATAAACGCCATCTTTTTACCCTTGATGGCAACAACACGATGCGTGCCTCGCTACCCCTTCTGTCACTGGGTGAGGACACCGCACGGTATGAACCCAAAACCAAGCACTTCTCCCATTGCAAGAATTATAGATCAAGTTGGCCAAACGAAACCCACAACTCGAAGAGAATTACAAGGATACGAAATCATGCATATAAGAGATCAGAGGAAAGTCAAATAAGATTCATAGATAATCTGATCATAAATCCATAATTCATCGGATCTCGATAAACACACTACAAAAGAAGATTACATCGGATAGATCTCCATGAAGATCATGGAGAACTTTGTATTGAAGATCCAAGAGAGAGAAGAAGCCATATAGCTACTAGCTATGGACCCGAAAGTCTGTGGTGAACTACTCATGCATCATTGGAGAGGCAATGGTGTTGATGGAGAAGCCCTCCGTGTACGAATCCTCCCTCCGTCGGGGCACCAGAACATGCCCCAGATGGGATCTTGCGGAGACAGAAGCTTGTGGCGGTGGAAAAGTATTTTCGTGGCTCTCTCCCGTGGTTTCAGATTTTTAGGGAATTTATAAGTGGAAGAACTAGGGCAGGGGAGCCACACGGGGCCACAAGCCTGCTAGCCCCCCCCCCCCCAGGCCAGGCCTGGGTGGCTTGTGACCTCCTCCGAGGTCCCCTGCCTTGGTTCTCAAGTTTCCTGCGTGTCTTCTGTTATGGAAAAAATCATTCCGCAGGTTTTATTCCGTTTGGACTCCGTTTAATATTCTCCTTTGAAAAAGGTAAAAAACACGGAAAAAACAGGAACTGGCACTTGGCACTGAGTTAATAGGTTAGTCCCAAAAAAATAGCATATTCATGCATACAAAACATCCAAAGTTGACAAGATGATAGCATGGAACCATAAAAAATTATGGATACGTTGGAGACGTATTAGTATGTCTACTTAATGAAGCACAAGTCTGAAACTTTTGAAAGGTTCAAAGAATTTCAGAGTGAGGTGGAGAATCAACGTGACAAGAAAATAAAGTTTCTACAATCTGATCGTGGAGGAGAATATTTGAGTCACGAGTTTGGCATGCACCTAAGGAAATGTGGAATTGTTTCACAACTCACCCCGCATGGCACACCGCAGCGTAACGGTGTGTCTGAACGTCGTAATCGCACTTTATTGGATATGGTGCGGTCTATGATGTCTCTTACCGATTTACCGCTATCATTTTGGGTATATGCATTGGAAATTGTCGCGTTCACTTTAAATAGGGCATCATCTAAATCTGTGGAGACGACACCGTATGAATTATGGTTTAGCAAGAAACCTAAGCTATCTTTTCTGAAAGTTTGGGGCTGCGATGCTTATGTGAAGAAACTTCAACTAGAGTAGCTCGAACCCAAAGATGGAAAATGTGTCTTCATAGGATACCCTATGGAAACTATTGGGTACACCTTCTATCTTAGATCCGAAGGAAAAATCTTTGTTGCCAAGAATGGATCCTTTCTAGAGAAAGAGTTTCTCTCGAAAGAAGTAAGTGGGAGGAAAATAGAAATTGATGAGGTAATTGTACCTCCTCTCGAACCGGAGAGTAGCGCATCACAAGAAAATGTTTCTGATGGGCCTGCACCGGCTAGAGAAGAAGTTAATGATGATGATCATGAAACTTCGGATCAAGTTGCTATTGAGCCTCGAAGGTCCACAAGGGTACGTTCCGCACCAGAGTGGTACAGCAATCCTGTCATGGAAATCATGTTGTTGGACAACAGTGAACCTTCGAACTATGAACAAGCGATGGCGGGCCTGGATTCCAATAAATGGCTTGAGGCCATGAAATCCGAGATAGGATCCATGTATGAGAACAAAGTATGGAGTTTGGTGGACTTGCCCGATGATCGGCGAGCCATAGAAAATAAATGGATCTTTAAGAAGAAGACTGACGCGGATGGTAATGTGACCATATATAAAGCTCGACTTGTCGCTAAGGGTTATCAACATGTTCAAGGGATTGACTACGATGAGACCTTCTCACCCTAGCGATGTTGAAGTCGGTCCGAATCATGTTGGCAATTCCCGCATTTTATGATATTGAAATTTGGCAAATGGAGGTCAAAATGGCTTTCTTAAGAAAGAATTGTATATGATACAGTCGGAAGGTTTTGTGGATCCTAGCAATGCTAACAAGGTATGCAAGCTCCAGCACTCCATCTATGGGCTGGTGCAAGCATCTCGGAGTTGGAACATTCGCTTTGATGAGCTGATCAAAGCGTTTGGGTTTGTACAGACTTATGGAGAAGCCTGTATTTACAAGAAAGTGAGTGGGAGTTTTGTAGCATTTCTCATATTATATGTGGATGACATATTGTTGATGAGAAATGATATAGAACTATTGGAAAGCATAAAGGCCTATTTGAATAAGAGTTTTTCAATGAAGGACCTTGGAGAAGCTGCTTACATATTAGGCATCAAGATCTATAGAGATTGATTGAGACGCCTCATAGGTCTTTCCCAAAGCACATACCTTGACAAGATATTGAAGAAGTTCAATATGGATAAGGCTAAGAAGGGGTTCTTGCCTGTATTACAAGGTGTGAGGTTGAGTACGGCTGAACGCCCGACCACGGTGGAAGATAGAGAAAAGATGAGTATCGTCCCCTATGCTTCAACCATAGGCTCTATCATGTATGTCATGCTGGGTACCAGACCTGATGTGAAACTTGCCATAAGTCTGGTAGGGAGGTACCAAAGTGACCCAGGAGTGGATCACTGGACAACGGCCAATAACATCCTTAAGTACCTGAAAAGGACTAAAGATATGTTTCTCGTTTATGGAGGCGTCGAAGAGCTCGTCGTAAAGGGTTACGTCGATGCTAGCTTCAACACAAATCCGGATGACTCCAAGTCACAAACCGGATACGTGTATATTTTGAATAATGGGGTAGTTAGCTGGTGCAGTTGCAAGCAAAGCGTCGTGGCAGCATCTACATGTGAAGCGGAGTACATAGCTGCTTCGGAAGCAGTACAGGAAGGAGTCTGGATGAAGGAGTTCATCACCCACCTAGGAGTGATTCCAAGTGCGTCGGGCCCGATGACTCTCTTCTGTGACAATACTAGAGCTATTGTCATTGCAAAGGATCCCAGGTTTCACAAGAAGACCAAGCACATCAAGCGCCGCTTCAACTCCATATGTGGATACATCTACGATGGAGATATAGATATTTGTAAAGTACACACGGATCTAAATGTCGTAGACCCGTTGACTAAACCTCTTCCATGAGCGAAACATGATCAGCACCAGAACTCTATGGGTGTTCGATCAGCGAAACATGATCAGCGAAACATGATCTTCAATGTAACTAGATTATTGACTCTAGTGCAAGTGGGAGATTGTTGGAAATATGCCCTAGAGGCAATAATAAAGTGGTTATTATTATATTTCCTGGTTCATGACAATTGTCTATTATTCATCCTACAACTGTATTAACCGAAAACCGTAATACATGTGTGAATACATAGATCACAATGTGTGCCTAGTGAGCCTCAAGTTGGCTAGCTCGTTGATCAATAGATGATCATGGTTTCCTGATCATGGACATATGATGTCATTGATAAGGGGATCACATCATTGGGGAATGATGTGATGGACAAGACCCAATCCTAAGCATAGCACTAGCTCATGTTGTTCGTCTCCTAAAGCTTTTCTAATGTCAAGTATCGTTTCCTTAGACCATGAGATTGCACAACTCCCTGTAAGTGCATCTAGTGCCCCTTAGTGATTTTGGTGGTTTGAAGACTTATAGGTTAAGTATCTAATGTGTTTATGAGTGTACACGGGATCTATAAGTCATTGAGGAGTTTGAGATAATTGAAGAATATCGACCCCTAAAAATATATATCTTCAGTTGAAGAAATTGGTCTGAAGCTGAAGAAATGAATCGCGAGGAATCTGTGATGAAACTAATATTCCTCATGAAGATACTGAAATTGAGGAATCCGGTGTATCCCGAAGAAAATCACTTTGAAGAATTTCAAGCATGAAGATTTACTCTTTCTGTTTTATTTTCTTCGCATTTGAGTAATAGGAACACCGTACTGTTAAAGGGGGTCGAAGTTACACTTTGGAATGAATTTCCTCATGATGCTCAACCCAATCCTAATCCTATCAAAAGCCTCAAGTGAGGAATACGAGTGACATGAGGACTCTCACAGTTGAGGGTTCTAGCCGTTTCGATAGCCACGCCAAGTCATTGGTCTTATCCACTCCAACGGTCATATTATTTAAGGGCATTAGTGTCAAATCATGTCGGGATGCTCCCAGGCTATAAATAGCCACCCTCACAACCATTAGTTGGTTGGATGCTCCGTTAGAAACTGACACTTGTCATAAGAGCAACCCAATTCCTCAGAGTCTTCGAGAGTAATTCATCAGTGAGGAAATACACCATACACCGAAACCACAAACCAAACCTAGTGATTGAGCATCACTGAAGAAGTTGTTCCTATGTGGGACTGAAACCTTTTACCTTTGAGGACTGCGTCATTGTCTAGAGCTTTCCAGCAGTCAATTGTGGATCGCCGGGTGACCAAGTTTGTGAGGGTTTGGAAGTCTGCCCTGAAGACTTACCACGAGTGTTGGGCGAGGACTGTGTGTTCTTAGCCCAAGGAGAACACGGTAGGGACTGTGTGTCCCGGGACTGTGTGTCCTTTGGTTTCAATACCAAGCCGCTCCAAACCAGATGTACGACTGTCACAGCTGTTGGAACTGGGTCATCAATGACCGTCTTCACTCAGAAACGGGTTGTAATTCCTCAACTCCTTACTTTCCTCGTATTATGTGTTGATGACTTTCACTTCTGCTGTTTGAAGAATTTGCTGAAGACTTTCTCTCAATTTCCTCAACCCCAAATTCTTCACGTCAGTTAATCCTCATCTGTATTCTCCGCGCCTGCTCACAGTGCAATCTGTTTTCACATTCCTCACTCCGAAAAACTGCTGTTGTGAAACTTTGCATTTCTGATCCTTTACTGTTTCCGCTGTAAGTTAGTCATCAGTGAGGAATTTCCTCAAAAGGAATTTCCTCAGTGATGAAATTCTAAAAATCTCCTATTCACCCCCCACTAGTCGATATAACGCACTTTCAATTGGTATCAGAGCAAGGTACTCCCTTGTTCTGTGTGATTTTGGTTTAACCACCTGGAGTTTTAGTTATGTCGACTGCAGGCATGTTTAAGGTGACTGCAGCATGTCCTACCTTCGAAGACAAGAACTTTCCCTTCTGGAAGAACAAAATGCAAATGCATCTACAAGCTATTGATAATGATCTGTGGTATATTGTGGAACATGGCGTCCCCATCATCTCTGCTAGTGTCTCTGCTGCTGATGTGAAGAAATTCAAGCAACTCGATTCTCAAGCGAAGAATATCATGTGTGGCCATCTGAGCCCAGGTCAGTTTGGAAGAGTAAGTGCTTTGGGCTCTGCAACACTGATCTGGGAGAGACTGTGCAAAGTAAATGAAGGAGTATCAACCCAGCGTGACTCTCGTGTTGATATTCTTCGCAATCTCTTCAATCGCTTCAAGAGACATGACAATGAAAGCTGCCAAGATACCTTTGATCGCCTCACTGACATATCAAATGAACTGCAAGCACTGGGAGCTCGAGACATCACTGATCACGAAGTTGTGAAGAAACTGCTAAGATCTTTGGATTCTTCATTTGATACTTTAGTTCTGATGATTCAAGAAAGACCAGACTACAAGATGCTTGATCCAGCTGACATACTCGAAAGGCTAAATACTCATGAATTCCAGCTAGAAGAAAAGAAAGATCTATATGGACCAAGCTATTCCAGACCACGTGCACTAAAGGCTAGAGCAATTTCCTCATCTGAAGAAGAAGACACAGATGACAGCATTGGTGACCCTGAAGAATTTGGACAGGAGCTTGCAATGTTCATGAGGAAATTCCAGAGATTTACACGACATGGCCAGTTCGGTAAATCTTCAAGAAGAGACATGAGGAAATCAGAATCTTCATCTGAGGACTACAAGAAACGAACCTGCCACAAGTGCAAGAAATCAGGTCATTACATTGCTGATTGTCCCCGTTTGGGAAAGGAATCAAAGAAGAAGAAATACAAGGATGACAGTTCTGATGACTCGAAGAAGAAGAAGAAATCTTCAAAATCCTCATCTGCAAAGCCCTCATCGCACAAGAAGACTAGTTTTAGAAAGGCTCGGGCACTTATTGGCAAGGAAATGGACACCGAGGCAGAGTCAGAAGAATGTGATGAAGAAGAGGGTTCTGATGAAGACTCAGAATCCGGACAGGCTAGTCTTGCACTGGCAACCACTTTCGTCAGCAAGTCAATCTTCAATCTTGAAGAAAATGATTGCACCATCCACACTGATGACTATGCTGATGACTTCGCTCCAACCTATTGCTTCACGGCAAAAGGTTCAAAGGTAAAAAATAATGCCTCCTCCTCTGATTCAAGTGAATGTGAACCTGATGATTATAAGAAACCCAGTTACAGTAAACTTGCTATCAGTGCCACTAAACAACAAACTGCCCTGGAAAAGCTTCAGAAACTGCTAGATAAAAGTGATGATCTGTTGAATGATGAAACGAACCTTACCCAAATCCTCACTGAAGATGTGAAAAGTCTTCAGTCTAGATTTGATAATCTTCAGGATCGTTACGATATACTCCTCACTGATCATGAGAAGCTTTCCTATGAATTTCTTCAAAGGAAGCTTGATCTTGAGAAGCTGAGGATGTCTCATGATTCATTACTAGCTCAACAGATCAGCGCTTTTCAAGTTGAATTCATTCCTCCATGTCTTAAATGCATTGAACGCGAAACTGCTAATTCCTCACCAGAATCATCAAATGCTACTATTGCTACAAATTCTTCAACTGCACCTGTTGTGTCTATTTCCTCACTTGAGGAAAACACAAATGTTACTCATGAAAATGCAGGGTTGAAGGAATTGTACGTGATAGGCATATACAAAAGCCTCAAAGGACATCAAACCCTTTGTGATGTGCTCAAAAAGCAGATCTTGAACAGGAACCTGAGGAAAGAAGTAATTGCCTTTGAGAGGAAATTAAATGCTGATGGATCTTATTGGAAACCTGAGCAGTATCCCAAAACCTCATGGGTTGCTGCTACTGGGCCTCCTTTTGATCCATCTAATCTAACTGGCTTTTCATGTGAATTATCCTATTCCTCAGATGAGTCATTTGACTCCAACTATAAACTGTTCAAAAATCAATCTGGTGAAGTATTTGCTCGATATGTTGGAACTAATTGCAGGAATGGTCCTCCCCTGAGGAAAATCTGGGTTCCCAAAAGCTGTCTTGAAAATCTTCATGTGAATGTCCTCATGACACCACCACTAAAGAATCTGAACCCCCAGATCAAATTCCTCAGGAGGACCAAAGTCTTCAAGAGGATCAAAATCCTCAACTGGTCAAAACTATGCTCGTACCCGTGCTAATGCATCTAACATGCAGGGGAACTACAAGGAATATGAATATGAGCGTTACTCCTCAAATCATTATGTTCATAAATCCTCAAACCAGTTCTCTGCATATTCATATGAGTACTTTAACCCCCCTAGTGTTAAGAGAAGTGCATTGGCTTCAGTGCCACCTTTCTCATATGGTGCTCGCAGGATGATGAATGCTTTGCCACCCCTTCAGATGTGGGTGGTGAAGAAATCGAATTAATCACTTGTGCAGGTCAGGTCTCCAGATGAAAATCATCATCTGAAGAATTTGCTGGAGACCTGAGGAAATGCTTGATAGGACGCAAGCTAATGATTGATGAAACAGAAATATCTCACACGTCCTTATGTCTCTGTTATGATGAAATGAATATCATATTCTTCAAATCTGAAGCATATGAGATAGTAAGATGTACTAATTCATCTGCAGGATGACAAACCCAAGAATACTGAGTGGGTTCTTGATAGTGGCTGCACACATCACATGACTGGTGATAAAAGCTTACTGATGAATATGCCACTAACTCCATCACCTCTGAAGCAAATCACATATGCTGACAAAGGTAAAAGCAAGGTATTGGGACTTGGAAAAGTGGCTATTTCCAAGGATAGGCATATGGACAAAGTGATGCTTGTTGAATCCCTTGGTTTTAACCTCATGTCAGTCTCAATGCTTTGTGATATTGATATGATTGTTATCTTTGGTAGATATAGATGTGTTGTCATCATGGAATCTGACAGATCCAAAGTCTTCGAAGGTGTAAGAAGAGGGGATTTGTACATTGTTGATTTCCCTACAGGTCCTCAACCAGCCACTTGCTTACTAGCAAAAACCTCAGAAGGATGGTTGTGGAACCGAAGACTAGGTCATGCAGGCATGAGGAATTTGCACACGCTCGCGAAGAAGAAGCATGTCAACGGCATCGAATCAGTCAAATTCCTCAAGGATCATCTCTGCGGTGCTTGTGAATCTGGGAAAATGACCAGATCCAACCATCCCTCGAAGACTATCATGACCACTACACGTCCATTCGAATTGCTTCATATGGATCTATTTGGACCTACTCACTATGCCACACTAACCAATGCAGCAACTTTATATGGCTTCGTCATAGTTGATGATTATTCCAGATATACTTGGGTGCATATCATAGTGTATAAAACTGAAGTGCAGGAAATCTTCAAACGATTTTCTTCAAGGGCCTCGACGAACTTTGGCATCAAGATCAAACATATCAGGAGTGATAATGGAACCGAGTTAAAAAACACCGATCTTGATGATTATCTTGATGAACTTGGTATTACTCACGAATTATCTGCTCCTTATACTCCTCAGCAGAATGGAGTCGTCGAAAGGAAGAACAGGACTTTGGTTGAAATGGCAAGAACTATGCTTGAAGAATATCAGACTCCTCGTCGCTTTTGGCCTGAAGCAATCAACACTGCATGCCATATCATCAACAGGGTATATCTTCACAAATTCCTCAAGAAAAGCTCATATGAACTCCTCACTGACAAGAAACCCAATGTAAGTTATTTCAAAGTCTTCGGTGCAAAATGCTGGATTAGAGATCCTCGCCATAGCTCAAAATTTGCACCCAAGGCACATGAAGGTTTTATGCTCAGTTATGGAAAGGACTCGCACACTTACAGAGTCTTCAACAACTATCACAACAATTTGTTGAGACTGTAGATGTGCAGTTCGATGAAACTAATGGCCCGCAAAGAGAGCAATTGCCTTATGATCCAGATAAGTTGTCTCCTGAGGAAGCAATAAAGCTCAAACCGACTGAAGACATCGTCCCCACTGAGGAAATTGGTGAAGAAACGATCCCCATCACTGATGAAAATCAAGAAGATGCTCCTGAGGAAATTGCACCTGAACCACTTCCTCAGCCCAGACGAAATCCTCAACCAGCTCATCCGAGGATTGCAAATGAAGTAGAACTTGACAAAATCCTCAATGACATCAACGCGCCAAGTCCTCTCACTCGCTCAAAAGCTTCACACTTAGTTAACTTTTGTGGGCATTTTTCCTTTGTATCCACCACAGAACCCTCAAAAGTTGATGAGGCTTTTCTGGAACCGGAGTGGATCCAAGCTATGCAAGACGACTTCTTCAATTCAAGCTGAATGGCGTATGGGACCTCGTCAAACGACCAGATCCTCGCAAGCACAACATCATCGGCACCAAGTGGGTTTTCCGAAACAAGCAAGATGAGGACGGTCAAGTGGTGAGGAACAAGGCACGACTTGTAGCCCAAGGATACACCCAGGTTGAAGGAATAGATTTCGATGAAACATTTGCACCTGTTGCTAGACTTCAAGCTATTCGAATACTACTTGCTTATGCTATTCATCATAACATCATCTTATATCAAATGGATGTGAAAAGTGCATTCCTCAATGGTAAGCTTGAGGAAGAAGTATATGTTGCTCAGCCCCCAGGTTTTGAGGATCCAAAGAATCCAGACAAAGTCTTCAGACTCAAAAAGGCTCTTTATGGTCTCAAGCAAGCCCCTCGGGCATGGTATGATACATTGAAGGAATTCCTCATGAAGAAAGGCTTCAAACCTGATTCACTCGATCCAACTCTTTTCACTAAATCCTATGATAATGAGCTATTTGTGTGTCAAATATATGTCGATGACATCATATTTGGCTGTACTGACAAATGATACAGTGATGAATTTGCTTACATGATGAGTGAAGAATATCAGATGTCCATGATGGGGGAGCTGAAATTCTTCTTAGGTCTTCAAATTCGTCAACAAAGTAATGGAATCTTCATATCACAGGAGAAATACCTCAAGGATGTTCTGAGGAAATTCGACATGCATGAATGCAAAGGTGCCAAGACTCCAATGCCTACCAACGGCCACCTCGGCAGTGATGAAAATGGTAAAGATTTCGATCAGTAGGTATATCGTTCTATGATTGGCTCTTTATTGTATCTATGTGCATCTAGGCCAGATATAATGCTTAGTGTTTGCATTTGTGCACGTTTTCAAGCAAAACCGAAGGAATCACACCATAAGGCTGTGAAGCATATTCTTCGATACTTAGCTCACACACCAACACTAGGATTATGGTATCTCAAGGGTTCAAATCTTCATCTGGTGGGGTATTCTGATTCTGACTATGCTGGTGACCGTGTGGATCGCAAGTCAACTTCTGGCACATGCCATTTCCCCGAAAGATCACTAGTTTGCTGGTCCTCAAAGAAGCAGAACTGCGTATCACTGTCCATTGCCGAAGCTGAGTACATTGCTGCTGGTTCATGTTGTGCTTAATTACTATGGATGAAGCAAACCCTCAAGGACTACGGCATCAACATGAAGAATGTGCCTCTCTACTGTGACAATGAGAGTGCTATCAAGATTGCATACAACCCAGTACATCACTCGAAGACCAAGCGCATCCAGATTCGTCGTCATTTTCTTCGGGACCATGTCCTCAAGGGCAATATCCTCATTGACCATGTGAAGACTGATGATCAACTGGCAGATATCTTCACTAAGCCCTTGGATGAGAAAAGGTTTTGCAAGTTGCGGTGTGAGCTAAATATCTTAGAATCTTCAAATGTTTTGTAAAAACATGCACACATCCTAACACTTATGCAAAATTGATGACTTAGATGTGCAACTCATGATGAATCGATTTTCTTCAACTGATGAAGAATGTCACTCTGAATGTGAAGAAATCAACGAATAAATTGATTCTCAGGGCCCTACGACAATTGTACGCGGCGTCTCTAATCAACATTCTTATATGGTGGGTCACGCCACCGCCCAATGTGAAATTCCTCAAGTTGGTTTTCTTCAAATGTTACATTTCCTCAAAATGTGTTTTTCTTCAAAACAGCTGTTCTTCATTGTGACGATTTATCACAAAATCTTCAAAAACACTTGATGACTTTCATTTGATTAGATAGATTGAGATTTCAAAGTCCTCAACAACATTCACTTATAGCTATTTCTTCAAGTTGATGTTTCATCGAAGTGAATGTGATCGGACCCTACTTTCGCTCTATGCTATACTCATCCAGTCTGTTCAATTCTTCATATGCGTTCTACTTGAAACTTTGTTCAAAATCCTCACCGCGTCCTTGACAGCTGCTGATTTTGTAACGAAAATCCTCAAATCTTCAAAAATTGTTTCTTTAATGCACAGTAACTGAACCCCACTTCCCACGATCGGATAACCACGATCACCACTATCTCCACCGCCTCGTTCGGGAACTACACGTGTCCTGCGGAGACGTAGAGGCAGGGGCTGTTTGGTCCGAAATCTTCGCGCCAACAGTAACTATCTGGCTATAAATATGTCCCTATCCCCCTCGGCAAACTCTTCTTCGCTCCATCGCTCTCCTGCTACAGCAAACACCACCGAACCCTAGCGCCATCGCTGGTAGTCTCGTCGCCGGTGAGGAAGAGCTTCACTGCCTCGACTTCCCCGTCGCCGGAACCACGCCGGAGTCGGACCATCTTCGTCCGCCGCCGCCGTAGATGTCCTCTGTCGCTGGGTTAGGGTGCATTGGACACGCGACCGAAGAGCCTCTCTACACAACGTCTCTATGTTCTTCGTGTGCTCCTTCAAGGGTAAATAAAATCCCATCTTTACGCAAGATAGATCTACAATTTTACATCTTCTATGTGAAATCTGTTTTTTCCTCAAGAATCGATAAGCACTTGATTCCTCAAACACTGCCTATCACCACATCATTGATGAACTATACTAAGCATCTAAGATATCCACGAGATTCCTCAATTGTGCGAATTTTCGAATCTGTACAACTCTGGAACCCAAGAACAGTATGCTTAGGCAAATTCCTCAACCACTGGTTATATTCCTCAACTGTCAAACTTTTTCATTTTCTTCAAATCTGAGAACGCATATGACCTCTCCAAATTCCTCGCAACTATACTCTGTTCACAGGTACACACATGTCACCTGATGAATCTCTCGGTTCTCATCACATTAACTCATTTGCAGCGTTTCTGGAAGAAAATCTTCAAGTCTCATCAGAATCCTCAAGAGTTCAATCTCATCAGCAAAATCCTTAGCTGAAGAAAATGGAGGATGACAGAAAACAGAAGGGAGGAAAGAAACTTGAGAAAAACACAGCTGTGGATATCCGTGAGGATATTTACTTGGACTATTGCACACCTGATGAAAATGAGACAATGGCCAAGAGAAAGATACGGTTGCAGAAGATAGAACGCCGATGGGCGAAGGAATGGAAGGAATACAGGTTTGTGACTGCCAAGTATGCGAAGAAATTCGCTCTAAAGCCCCCTGGCAGACGGGCCCCACTTGAGGATCATCAAGTAGCAAATCCCTCAAGCCTCAAGACCATTGATGACTATCCAGATGAGAAGGGAAAGCATCTGGCTAAGCTCAAGAAGCAGGCAGAAGCTGCAGTGAGGAAATTCAATGAATCCTCAGCTGCTGCCTCAACTGCTGCTACTTCCTCTGCCGCTGAGACCTCTGGTTCAGAAATTCCTCAAATGCAGTATGTGTCGTCAAAGCCAAGGGCTCCAAAGCCTCAAGAGAAGTCTTCTCAGGCATCAGTTACAAAACCCTCAGCACCAAAACCACCAGCGCCAAATCCCTCAGTGCCAATATCCTCAGCTCCAAAATCCTCAGCACCACCACCAAAGCCTCAAGAGAAACCAGTACAGAAGCAAGTCATGAAGCCTATGACCGCCAGCTCCAGCTCCTCACTCCCAGCTGCAACCAGCTCGGAGACAAAGTCTTCACCACCTCCTGTGAAGACTCAGGTGTCTGCTGAACGAGCAACTCTTCCAAGCCCCAGCAAAATCATCATTGTCCCGTCTGCATCAGAGGGCAGTGATGAATATGATGATCAAACCCTGCAAGCCATCATCAGAAACAAGCAGGAAAGAGTAGCTCAAGCATCAGGAAGTGTCATTCCTCTAGCCATGGACCCCAAGGTCCTCCTTGACTACATCAACATCTGGTATGAGGACCCAAACACTCCGCTTGATGATTTGAAACTTCCCCCTGGCATTAGCCACATGGTGGCCACTTTCATCAATGAAGCCAAGTGGAAAGAACAGCAGGCCAAGCAGGCCAAGGTTGCAAAGCTTAAAAAGGAGAAATTCCTCAAGCAGAATCTCCTCAGCTTGACGCTTGATGCACTGGTATCAACACAGGCAGAGCTGAAGAAATTGACTGACAAGTACTCCAAGCTGTCAGATCGTAAGAGCCTCAAGAGCAATTTCATCAAGCTGGTCACTAAAGCTGTTGATGACTACAACAACAAGGTTGCACCCCCAGCACCAACTTCTTTGCCCTTGATTGAGGAGCCAGCAGACGAATCTCCTCATGATGAGGAAACTCCTCAAACTGAGGAAGTCCACCAAGAAAGTCGTGCAGATGTACCGGCTATTGAAGAAATCATCATGGAAGCTCCAGCTGATGAATCTGTTGCAGCTGATGAGACTGCCCCTGACCCAGCTGCTTCATCAAAGCAAGCTGATGACTCTGTTCCAGCTGGTTCCTTCATACCAGCTGAAGAATCTATCGAGAGAACCCCTTCACCAAAAGCTTCAAAGGTGAAGAAGATGACTCCGTCTGCATCAGACGTGAAGAAAACCAGGGCTGCTGAGAAGGAAGCCAAAAAGAGAAAGGCCTCCTCAGCAGAAGAAGAAACAGAGGCCAAGCGCCTCAAAGCACTTGACGAAACTGCTCCTCTGGACCCTATGCCCCTAAATGTCGCTCCTTCTTATGAAATGGTCATCCTTGATGATCAAGCAAAAGGGGCAGATGAGGAAATGAAGGATGTTGCCGCTGAGGAACACATCGACGAAGAAATTCGTGTTGACGACAGTCCTCAGCCCTTCATTCCTCAGAAAGACACTACTCAAGGATCAGCTGCACCAGCTGAAGAAACTAACTCTGCCACCAAGCCAGCTGAGGAAGAACAACCTGAAAATCCTCAAGCTGATGAAATTCAAAGCTCTGAGCAAAATCTTCACGATGAGGAACAGGCTGACCCAACTCCTCCAACTAAGCAAGATGAAACTATCCCTCAGCCTGATGCACTGCCAGAGCACGCCCCTGAGCCTGACGCCCAGCCAGAACCATCTCCTCAGCCTGAAGTACCAGCTGCTGAAATTTCACAACCTGAGGAAAATGCTGAGGAAAATGCACCTGACCAAGACAATGCATTCGTCGTGCTCAACCCCGAGACTGCAATTGTTGTCTCCCCTCCTGTTCCTCAGCACAACCTTCATCCAGTTCAACATCAGCCATTCTCCAAGCGTCCTAAGTTTCAAAAGGAAAATTTCTTTGAAGAACGCATGTACTTCATTGGAGAGAACCCCTATGACAAGCCTCAAATGAGGCATCTGAAGTTTTGGACTAGGACACAGATGAATTACTATGCCTCTGTGCTATGTGGACAAAACAAGATATTCCAGCACAAGCATATTCCTCACGTTGAACTTGAAGCTATACCGTGCCTAGAGCCAGTCCTCAATGTACTCCATGATGCTGGTTTACTACCAATGTGCTCCGACATCTCTGACTGGAACAGCGAGCTAATTCTTCAGTTCTATGCCACTCTTCACATATCTGGCAACCCTGAAGACATTAACACTTGGGTGTTTGATTGGATGACACAAAACACTCACTACAAGGCTCCTGCTACTGAACTCCTCTGTGAACTGCCTGTACCAATTCCCTCAGATGAGGCTGTGAAGCTTTATGGTGAGCGTGAGCTGCCCAATGGGATGATGGAAGTCCTCATGAAGCCTTTGGTTGAAGGAAAACCACCGAGAACAACCTTCCTCGTCCACGAGCTCAAGTATACACCCAGGTATGTCTACAGAATCCTCTGCAGTGTGCTCGCGCCGATCAAAGGCCATGATGATGAAGAAGATGTCGTAGGCCTCATGAAGAATATCCTCTTCAACATCATTCATGGTATTCCTATCAACATCCATGATTTCTTCTTGAGGACTTTGGCCGACGATGCTATGTGTCCTTTTGATCACAAGATATATGCCCCATGGATCATGAGATTCATCAGGACAAGGACATGCATCAACTTCCACGCTGATTTCCAAAGCCATGTTGGTTATATGCCTCCTATCCGGGTCAACAAGAAGACTTTCGAGCCCATTGAAGGAAAAGGCAAATCAGTGATTGAAGAAGGCAGTAGGCCCCTTGATGGCCAGTTCAGAGAGCCAGAAGCTTATTCTTCATGGGATGATACTGAGACTCATCCGGCAAGCCCCATTCCTCCTCGCGTGATGAATACAAGAGAGCTCCTCCTCAGTCTTCACCAGAAGGTGGATCGCAATCACCAGTGGGTCAAACGCCAGTTTGGCGCCATTGTGAAAACCCTCACTCAAACACAGAACTCTGTGAAGCTCAACCATCATTATCTGCATGAGATTTTTGATCGCACCTGGGCTACACTTGCACATCTGAAGACTCGGACTGAGCTTGAAGAAATGGACTTTGAGCGAGACTTTGAATGGTCGTGGCCTCCCAAGAAGAAGTTCATGCCTATTCTAGTTCCAGACCTTAAAGACAGCTCCTTTTCTTCATTCCGCACTGCTGAAACTGATGAAGAACAGCTCGACACTGCTACCGGTCCAAGGAAGAAGACTACTCCCAAGAAGCATCACGGCTCTTCCTCAGCCGCCAAGAAGTGAAGTCTTCACGGGCGTTAGTCCTCAGTTTGTCCCTTTTTGTCACTTGGTGACAAAGGGGGAAAAACTTGAGAGTTAGTCTTCAAGCGGGATATTTTTGGGCCTTATGAACCATATTTAAGTTACAAACTCTTGGCTCTTCTGAAGTTTTTATGTAATGAGTTGTAACTTAAGCCCGATGGTACTCTGACGCTTTTGAACGTTTTTTTCTTTGCATGCTTATTCCTCAAGTTTTAATGCACGCATGCTGGAATTCGTCAGATACCATTTGTCATCATGCATTTTCATTTTCTTCATATGATATGTTACATGTATGCATGATTTACAAGACTCAGGGGGAGATCTCCATGATATAAATCATCAATGTGCATTTGCTGTGAAAAGCAAAATCCTCACGATATGCACACCTTCAGGGGCAGTCTCTCTGAATCTTGATTTCAAATTCCTCAAATGAGTATTTACACTTCATATTTTTGATCCCTGTTGAAGACTTAACCTAATTGTCATCAACCACCAAAAAGGGGGAGATTGTAAGTGCATCTAGTGCCCCTTAGTGATTTTGGTGGTTTGAAGACTTATAGGTTAAGTATCTAATGTGTTTATGAGTGTACACAAGATCTATAAGTCATTCAGGAGTTTGAGATAATTGAAGAATATCGACCCCTAAAAATATATATCTTCAGTTGAAGAAATTGGTCTGAAGCTGAAGAAATGAATCGCGAGGAATCTGCGATGAAATTGATATTCCTCATGAAGATACTGAAATTGAGGAATCCGGTGTATCCTGAAAAAAATCACTTTGAAAATTTTGAAGCATGAAGATTTACTCTTTCTGTTTTATTTTCTTCGCATTTGAGTAATAGGAACACCGTACTGTTAAAGGGGGTCGAAGTTACACTTTGGAATGAATTTCCTCATGATGCTCAACCCAAGCCTAATCCTATCAAAAGCCTCAAGTGAGGAATACGAGTGACATGAGGACTCTCACAGTTGAGGGTTCCGACCGTTTCGATAGCCACGCCAAGTCATTGGTCTTATCCACTCCAACGATCATATTATTTAAGGGCATTAGTGTCAAATCATGTCGGGATGCTCCCAGGCTATAAATAGCCACCCCCCACAACCATTAGCTGGTTGGCTGCTCTGTTAGAAACTGACACTTGTCATAAGAGCAACCCAATTACTCAGAGTCTTCGAGAGTAATTCATCAGTGAGGAAATACACCATACACCGAAACCACAAACCAAACCTGGTGATTGAGCATCACTGAAGAAGTTGTTCCTGTGTGGGACTGAAGCCTTTTACCTTTGAGGACTATGCATCCTCCAGACGGTTAGGCGTCATGGTCTAGAGCTTTCCAGCAGTCAATTGTGGATCGTCGGGTGACCAAGTTTGTGAGGGTTTGGAAGTCTGCCCTGAAGACTTACCACGAGTGTTGGGCGAGGATTGTGTGTTCTTAGCCCAAGGAGAACATGATAGGGACTGTGTGTCCTTTGGTTTCAATACCAAGCCGCTCCAAACCAGATGTACGACTGTCACAGCAGTTGGAACTGGGTCATCAATGACTGTTTCACTGAGAAACGGGTTCTAATTCCTCAACTCCTTACTTTCCTCGTATTATGTGTTGATGACTTTCACTGCTGTTGTTTGAAGAATTTGCTAAAGACTTTCTCTGAATTTCCTCTACCCCAAATTCTTCACGTCAGTTAATCCTCATCTGTATTCTGCGTGCCTGCTCACAGTGCAATCTGTTTTCACATTCCTCACTCCAAAAAACTATTGTTCTGAAGTTTGCATTTCAGATCCTTTACTGTTTCCGCTGTAAGTTAGTCATCAGTGAGGAATTTCCTCAAAAGGAATTTCCTCAGTGATGAAATTCTAAAAATCTCCTATTCACCCCCCCCTCTAGTCGATAAACGCACTTTCAGGATACCGTAGGACTGCTTTGGATGTACCAAACGTCACAACGTAACTGGGTGGCTATAAACATGCACTACAGGTATCTCCGAAAGTGTCTGTTGGGTTGTACGAATCGAGATTGGGATTTGTCACTCCGTGTGACGGAGAGGTATCTCTGGGCCCACTAGGTAATCCATCATCATACTGAGCTCAATGTGAGTAAGGAGTTAGCCACGGGATAATGTGTTACGGAACGAGTAAAGAGACTTGCCGGTAACGAGATTCAACAAGGTATAGAAATACCGACGATCGAATCTCGGGCAAGTATCATACCGGTAGACAAAGGGAATTGCATACGAGATTGATCGAACCCCTGATATTGTGGTTCATCCGATGAGATCACCGTGGAACATGTGGGAACCAACATTGATATCCAGACCCCGCTGTTGGTTATTGACCGGAGAGGTGTCTCGGTCATGTCTGCATGCTTCCCGAACCCGTAGGGTCTACACACTTAAGGTTCGATGACTCTAGGGTTATAGGGGAATAGTGTATGTGGTTACCGAAGGTTTGTCGGAGTCCTGGATGAGATCCCGGTCGTCACGAGGAGTTTTAGAATGGTCCGGAGGTAAAGATTCATATATAGGAAGTGAGGATTTGGTCACCGGAAGTGTTTCGGGTGACATCGGTAATGTATCGGGACCACCGAAAGGGTTCCGGGGGTCCGTCGGCAAGGGCCACCAGCCCCAAGCTTCTACATGGGCTTAAAAGGTGGATGGGAACCAGCCCATATGTGGGATCGTGCGCCACCACAAGCTTCCCAAGGCGCAACAAGGGTTGGAGGGGGCAAAAGCCTAGGTGTGGGGAGGCCACCTTGGGCCTCAAGGCCCATCCTAGGGCGCCTCCACCTTGGCCGCCACCCCAAGGGCCATCTAGGGCTGCCGCACCCTTAGGGTGGGCGCCCTCCTCCCTCTCCTCCTATATATATTGAGGTTTTTGGGACTTATTTGAGATAACAATTCTCTCTCTCCTGGCGCAGCCCTACTCCTCCTCCTCCTCGTCGTTCTCCGTAGTGCTTGGCGAAGCCCTGTCGGAGTACCACGCAGCTCCACCGTCACCACGCCGTCATGCTGCTGGAGCTCTCCCTCAACCTCTCCTCCCTCCTTGCTAGATCAAGGCGTTGGAGACGTCACCGGGCTGCACGTGTGTTGAACGCGGAGGCACCGTTGTTGGGTGCATAGATCGGAATCCACCGCGATCTGAATCATTTCGAGTACGACTCCATCAACCGCGTTCTAACAACGCTTCCGCTTAGCGATCTTCAAAGGTATGACGATGCTCTACCCCTTTGCTCGTTGCTCGTTTCTCCATAGATAGATCCTTGCATGACTTAGGATTTTTTGTGAAATTACTATGTTCCCCAACACTTCGGTCTTCAATGCACAGAATGACGAGAAGGAGCACCACCAAAATTTCCGCGACACTCCAGAATGATAAGAATGAAATGTTGAGCCAATGATGAAGATAAATTCAAATAGATCTTGGAGAATGAACATGGCTGATGGAATCCACACTTATGTCACCCTTGAAATGATTTAGATATGTTCGGGAAAGATTACACAGTCACATAAGATCCTGGGAAAGAACCTCTGGGTTAAGGGCCCACTGAAAGAAAACACCGGATGAATGGATTGCTAAGAAATATTGATTGCGTTGGTACAAATGAAAACTTGAGGAGGTTAGCACCTTGAATTAATTGGAAGGAGTGAAAACAAGAAACTCTGAGATATCTTGAACACTCCGGATAGAATAGAGAGAGATGAAAAGCAAGAAAGACTTGATATGAATTTCCAGCACACGAATCATTTAACAAAAGAAAAGGACATGATGAACACCGAGAGCTTGAATTGAATCCACCGGAAAAGAGAACAAGAATGAAAAAAATGATGAACTCAAAACTCCCGAGAATCTTCACCAAGAATCACTGGATACAAGACACAAGAGAAGATAGCGGAAGCAACACTGAAAAGAAGACACTTGGATGAGAATTGAATCACTAAAGAAAAGGGCGGGAGGGCGGGGAAAACAAAGACAAGTTGGGACAGATGAGATGAACTCCGAAAAGAAATGAGAGATTGATCTTGCAAAATTGGAGAGGATTGAATTCACTTAAAGAGAAGCACACCGGATAAAAAGAATTCATAAGACAACTTGATTGAGCAAAAGAATCAGCATACCAATAAAAATATGTGAACACCTCTTGTAAAGTTATGAACTCACCACTTGACATCGAAGCAACTCGAATTACCATACTCCAACAAAACAAAGGATGAGGCTTACAAAACAAGCCGGAACAAATTCATGACAGAGATTTCGTGTGATATTTTCGTGGACAGGATCACACGGGATCTATCCTACAATAGCCATAATGTACAAGGCAGTGCACACGACATATGAAGAGTCCCTGAGTCGTAGCAATCTACAAGGACTCTTTAAGACACAACGAGAACCGCTATAAGACAACCGTGAACAAACGAATCCACTAGATGTCGAACCCCAACCTCACATCATGCATCTGTTGGAAGATTGTCCTATAAGTAACTGTTTGACTTCCCATCTAAGAACTCCGAAATTTCTGGTCATGCAATCGGGTCCATGGATACAAGGAGTAAAATCCATCACTCAACTCCTAGCAATAACACTACCCGTCCAGTGTATCACATCCGCAACACATAACCAGAGATCTCATAAACTCATCTATCTAAGACCCTCCTAATCACAAGATACTAAGTATGTCGGTACCTACTCTGCACCAGTACCGAGGATGTCGGGCTTATCGCGCCAATACTAGTATTGAAGAAATTTCGAACATCCTTCGTCTTGAGATACTAAGAAATCTGAATGATAACGATGTGCTCAAGAATCTCGTGGAGCTCAACTCCCCGAAATAAAATTGACACAGTAGGAGGCACCAAGTCAGAACTCCGTCACATCGACATCATACAGATTCCAAAAATATCTGCGTGATCCTAAAAAAAATTGAGTGAGAAGAGGAGTAGAATTAAAATTATTATAGTCAAGATTCCTCACCAAAGCATAGAAGAGGAGAAAAAATAATCCTACTCTCCGAGATATAACTAGACTCAAAGCAGATTTTTACTAGACTCGACTCGGCCAAGTTCGATCAATCAAGGGGGCTCCTAGGTCAGTATTGCTCTGATACCAACATATAATGCCCAAGATGCGGTCCTATACTTATTTTGACGTGACGGCCTCGCCAGGGATAGAAACGCATCTCATCGTTTCGCAAGAATGGATATTATTACAAGTACATGTACTGAAAAGATGAGTATAAGGAGTTGGCTTACACTCGCCACAAGCTACATCAATATCCATCAATACAGCAATATCCAGTCAACATGAAGAAGAGCAGGGCCCGACTACGGACGAAAACAAACGATAAACGAACGACGTCCGTCCTTGCTATCCCAGGCTGCCAGCCTGGAACCCATCCTAGATCGACGACGAAGAAGAAGAAGAAGAAGAAACTCCAAATAGCACAATCAACATGCTCACGTCAAAGTGACTCTTTACCTATACCTGCAATTGGTGTTGTAGTAATCTATGAGCCACAGGGGACTCAGTAATCTCATTTCCAAAGGTATCAAGACTGGCAAAGCTTAATGGGTGAGGTATGGTTAAGTGGTGAGGTTGCAGCAAGCGACTAAGCATTTATTTGAGGTGGCTAACTTACGAGTACAAGAATAAAAGGGGGTGATCTACGCATAGCAGACGTGAACTACTGATGATCAAATGAATGATCCTAAACACCTACTTACGACAGACATAACCCCACCGTATCCTCGATCGGAGAAGGAGCTCACGAAAGAGATAGTCACGGTTACGCACTTAGTTGGCACATTTTAAATAAGCTTACTTCAAGTTATCTAGAACTAGATGTTAAACAAAGTTTCCATGTTGCCACATAACCGCGGGCGCGGCTTTCCGAAAGATTTAACCCTGCACGGGTGCTCCAACTAGTCCATCACAAACTACCACACGCTGCGATGGAATGACCTCGATCATGGAACCCAGTGATCTCCTCGGGTTCCTATTGGAAAACCTCAACCTCGAGATAGCCCAAAGTATCCTCGGAATCCCTCGCACAAGAAGCTCGAAAAAGGTTAAACAAGTCCAGCGAGGCCGCCCGACGTGCCGACGTTCCCAATAGGAGCCGCGTATCTCGTTCTCAGGGCACAATCGGATGAGCGCAATGTACAATGGCCTGATAGAAAACACACGAGTTGCCTTGGGTTGGCCCCACACATGACACTGTTTAGGACCATCACCATCAACACTGGCCCTCCCTGTATTATGTTGAATTACTCCTCCGGTTCATGACGCCCTATGTTTTTCAGTATTAACAGAATTATTATGTTGGGAAAATATAGTACCAATGTTCGGCCTTCCCAGACAAGTTTTATCTCAAAACGAGAATCTAGGGGGGCATACCAACCCCAAGCATGGTAGGAGCGCTCATTTATGGAGCATAACACCGGTAGCCGAAACTAAGGCGACAAATGTGGAACAAAACACCAGGCTAGAAGTCCAAACCTTCCACCTTTTAGCAAGTATATAGGTGCATTAAATTGATTAGCAATAATATGGTGATATAACAAGCGACCTATGTTTTCACATAGAAGCAACTGCACATGCAACTAGCAATGCTATAAGAACGCCGAGCAATCGGTAACATAGCCAAACAAGGTTTGCTGGGTAGTGGAAGGATTAGAGGTTTTCATGGCAATATTGGGAGGTTGATGTTTAACATGTGGTAGGCAGCGAGACATAGCGATAGAAACGAAACAACTAGCATGGCAATGATAGTAATGGTATATAGAGAAATGATCATCTTGCCTGTGATCCAGCTTGGAAGAAGAACGACTCCGTGAAGCAGACGAACCTACATAGCCGAACGGATCCTCACATTCTGACAGGCTTGCAAAACTCTGTTGAGACGAAGAAAACAGGAAACAAGAATCAACACACAATAACCAACAGGGCACATGCACGATATGATGCACAACACATATATACATGATTAGTTTAATGCAAGGCAGGGCATGGCAATTTACCACAATCAAACACTACACATTAAGTGAAGCTACATATGCAACGGGTTGCATATTGACAAAACTCCACATTTAATTATTTAGTTTACTCTCGTTTATTTACACGCGATATTATATGTTGTTAAACATGGCAAGAGGTGAAGCATAATTAAACTACCTATCTAGGCATTTTAAATTAGGCCGAAAACGACATATAGCATTTCCGAAACGACCCCACGCATTAACTTTGTAATCTGTCCACATCTGTCCTAACGTACTTTAAGTTTGTTAAACGTCAAAACAAAGTGGTTCATGTGATTCTACTGTCGTTGTAGTCCATTTACATATATGGCTCTTCTCCAACGGAGCTACGGTTAACTAACTACGAATTAAACAGTTTTAGCATGACAACTATACAAAACGAGGCAAACAACAAGGCTAACAATTTTAATTATGCATGCAAGTTGGAAAATATTAATCTACGCAAAATTCTAATCATTTTACATATACAACTTGTTGCGATCCGACGCACGGTTTAAAAAATTACAAACATTTTAAAATCAATGTTTTTTCTGAAATTCCTCGGTAATTAGCTAAAATCGCAAAACTGAAAAAACATATTCGGGCCGAATCTGCCCTATCGGGCCAAATCGGAGCACGGGCGCAACATATCAAAATTGCGTCAGGGCGAGGGATACGTGCGCTCGGGGTGGCTCACCTCTCGGCCATGGGCCGGCCTGGTGATGGGCTTGTGGAGGAGGCAGGCCAATTCGGGTGCGCTGGGCAAGGCGCGGCCCACTGGGAGGTGGTGCTAGCGCGGGGCGGTCAGTCAACGCCCGAGCGGGGCTCCTCCCGCGGCTCGAGCCCGAGCGAAGAAGGGGCCGACGGCTGGCACCATCGCCGCAACGGGCGAGGGCGGCGAGGGCTCTGGTGGCCGGCTTGGCGGCGGGGATGGTTCCCTCATACGTCTCCAACGTATCTATTATTTTTGATGGTTTCAGGCTATTATCTTGTCAAACTTTGGATGTTTTGTATGCCTTTTATATCTTTTTTGGGACTAACTTATTAACTCAGTGCCAAGTGCCAGTTCCTGTTTTTTCCGTGTTTTTAACCCTTTTCAGAGGAGGATTTTAAACGAGTCCAAATGGAATAAAAACTTTCGAAAAGATTTTTTCCATAACAGAAGATACGCAGAAAGCTTGGGAACCAAGACAGGGAGTCACGGGGGAGGCCACAAGCCCTCATGGCGCGGCCAAGGGGCTGCGCCTCCCAGGCTTGTCGGCTCCCTGGGCCTCCCCTGCCCTAGCTCCTTCGCCTATAAATTCCCTAAAATCCCAAAAAAATCAGGAGATCCATGAAAATACTTTTCCGCCGCCGCAAGCTTCTGTCTCCGCAAGATCCCATCTGGGGCATGTTCTGGTGCCCTGCCGGAGGGGGATTCGGATACGGAGGGCTTCTTCGTCAACACCATGACCTCTCCGCTGATGTGTGAGTAGTTCACCATAGACCTACGGGTCCATAGCTAGTAGCTAGATGGCTTCTTCTCTCTCTTGGATCTTCAATACAAAGTTCTCCATGATCTTCATGGAAATCTATCTGATGTAATCTTCTTTTGCGGTGTGTTTGTCGAGATCCAATGAATTGTGGATTTATGGTCAGATTATCTATGAATCTTATTTGAGTTTCTTCTGATCTCTTATATGCATGATTTCATATCCTTGTAATTCTCTTCGAGTTGTGGGTTTTGTTTGGCCAACTTGATCTATGATTCTTGCAATTGGAGAAGTGCTTGGTTTTGGGTTCATACCGTGCGGTACCTCACCCAGTGACAGAAGGGGTAGCGAGGCACGCATCGTGTTGTTGCCATCAAGGGTAAAAATATGGGGTTTTCAACATTAGTTTGAGTTTATCCCTCTACATCATGTCATCTTCCTTAAGGTGTTACTCTGTTCGGCATGAACTCAATACACTAGATGCATGCTGGATAGCGGTCAATGTGTGGAGTAATAGTAGTAGATGCAGAAAGTATTGGTCTACTTGTCTCGGACGTGATGCCTATATGTATGATCATTGCCTTAGATATCGTCATGACTTTGCGCGGTTCTATCAATTACTCGACAGTAATTTGTTCACCCACCATAATATTTGCTATTTTGAGAGAAGCCTCTAGTGAACACTATGGCCCCCGGGTCTACTTCACACATTATTTTCAGCCTTACACTTTTACTTCGTTGCACTTTCTGCCTTCAGATCTCACTTTGCAATCAATCTTGAAGGGATTGACAACCCCTTTATAGCGTTGGGTGCAAGCTCTTTTGTTTTTGTGCAGGTACTCTGGACTTAACGCGATTCTCCTCCTGGATTGATACCTTGGTTCTCAAACTGAGGGAAATACTTACTGCTCCTGTGCCGCATCGCCCTTTCCTCTTCAAGGGAAAAACCAACGCAAGCTCAAGAGACGACAGAAGGTTTCTGTCGCCGTAGCAAAAGAATTTCTGGCGCGTTGCCGGGGAGGATCAAGTCAAGAACTCATCCAAGTAAATGTCGCATACTCATCTCTTGCATTTACTTTTGGCCTCTCGTTTTCCTCTCCCCCACTTCTGAAAAACAAAAAATTACAAAAATATTTGCATATTTTTGCTCGCCCTTTTCTTTCGCTTGCTTTCTGTTTGCTTGTGTGCTATGAGCCTTCAAAATGCTTGCATCTTCGCTTGCTGAAAATCTAGTGATATGGATCCTCATCCACTGGCTAATCTCTTTAAGAGATCCAATTATGTTGAACCAATTGCTAGTGAGTTGAGTGCACTTGACTTTCTCTATGGAGTTTTGCTTGAGATACGTGAATCTGAAAATCGTGATGAAGAAATTTATGAAGTGATTCACGAGGGCTCCTTGAATGAAAAGCATGATTGCAATGGTTTGACTATAAATCCTATTAATGTCAATCATGCTAAAAATATGCAAAACCCTAAGCTTGGGGATGCTAGTTTTGCTATGTCCACTACTTGTTGCAATAATCATGATTGGGGCAATGATTTTTCTTATGATCTTGAAAATTTGTTTTAGCCTCATGATGAATTTGATTTTTGCAATAATTTTGAAGTGGGTTTGGAGAAGTCATGACTTTAGTTGATGATAATCCCACTATTTTTGAAGAGCGTCAACTTTGCATGCATGTGGATCATGAAAAGAATATCCTTTGTGATAGCTATATTGTTGAATTTGATTATGATCCCACATGTAATTGCTATGAGAGAGGAAAATATTGTGGTAGAAACTTTCATGTTACCAAATTACCTCTCGTTATGTTGAGATTGCTATTGTCTCTTTCTTGTTCCTTGCATATGGTAACTATTGGTTGTCTTGACAATATGTTTTCCTATAAAATGCCTATGCATAGGAAGTATGTTAGACTTAGATGTGATTTTCACATGCTTTATGATGCTCTCGTTGTGCTTCAATTCTTGTATTTTGAGTGAGCATCATTGAATTATCAATGCCTAGCTAAGGACGTTAAACAATAGCGCTTGTTGGGAGGCAACCCAATGAATTTATCTTTTTCTTTCTGTTTTGTTGCGTCCACACCATCATAATTCTGTTATGATTGTGTATTTTGTGTTTCTTTTTGTGTTTGAACCAAGCAAAACCTTTATGACTAGTCTTGGTGATGGTTGTTTGATCCTGCTGGAAAAAGACAGAAACTTTTCGCTCACGAGATTATTTTTCATTTTTATTCAGAAAGAGCTTTTGAGTTGATTCTTTTTGCTTCTGGCTTATATGCCTTTTTATTTTTGAGGAACCATAAGTATACGAAGTATACAGATTGCTACAGACTGGTCTGTTTTTGACAGATTCTGTTTTTGTTGAGTTGGTTGCTTGTTTTGATAAAACTATGGATAGTATCACGGGGGGGAGGGGGGGTACTAGCCATGGAAAAGTGAGAATACAGTAATCTAACACCAATATAAATAGAAATCAAGATTGATACAGTCCCTAAAGAGGCGGTAGTTTGTTTTCTTGTGCTAATGATATCACGAGTTTCTGTTTAAGTTTTGTGTTGTGAAGTTTTCAAGTTTTGGGTGATGTTCTCATGGACAAAGGGATAAAGAGTGGAAAGAGCTCAAGATTGGGGATGCCCAAGGCATCCCAAGCCGAATTCAAGGACACCAAAAAGCCTAAGCTTGGGGATGCCCCGAGAAGGCATCCCCTCTTTCGTCTTCAATCCATCGGTAACATTACTTGGAGCTATATTTTTATTCACCACATGATATGTGTTTTGCTTGGAGCGTCTTGTATCGTAGGAGTCTTTTCTTTTTGTTGTGTCACAATCATCCTTGCTGCACACCTTTTGAGAGAGACACGCACTCATCGTGATTTTGCTAGAATGCTCATCGTGCTTCACTTATATCTTTTGAGCTAGACCATTTTGCTATATGTGCTTCACATAGATATTTTAGAGCACGGCGGTGCGTGACTTGGTAGTTGGCTTGTCATATGAAAGTATTCCCAACGGTGATAGGTACCCAAAGAGGATACAATAACCTCCATCTTCATGTGCATTGAGTAGAAAGAGAAGTTTTGATTCCTCTCAATTAGTTTTGAGACGTGGATTTGGTAATATTAAGAGTTATGTTAGTAGGGTGTTGTGAATCTAGAAATACTTGTTTTGAAGTTAGTGATTCCCGTAACATGCACGTATGCTGAACCACTATGTTAGGAAGTCGGAGCATAATTGATCTATTGATTGTCATCCTTTGTGTTGCGGTCGGGATCGCGCGATGGTTTACACCTACCAACCCTCCCCCTAGGAGTATGCGTTTAGCACTTTGTTTAGATTACAAATAAAAACTTTCGCAACAAGTATGTGAGTTCTTCATGACTAATGTGAGTCCATGGTATAGATGCACTTTCACCTTCCACCATTGCTAGCCTCTCTAGTACCGCGCAATTTTCGCCAGTGCACAAACCCACCATATGCCTTCCTCAAAACAGCCACCATACCTACCTACTATGGCATTTTCATAGCCATTCCGAGATATATTGCCATGCAACTCCCACCGTTCCGTCTCATGACTTGTGCCTTCACTCTCATATTGCCATTGCATGATCGTAAGATAGCTAGCGAGATGTTTCAATGTCATACGCCAAGCTAGATTGTTGCACATCCCAGTACACTGCCGGAGGCATTTCCTATAGAGTCATCATCGTTCTAAGCTTTGAGTTGTGAGTAAATAAAAGTGTGATGATCATCATTATTAGAGCATTGTCCCATGTGAGGAAAAAAAAGAGGCCAAAGAGCCCAAACAAAAAGAGAGAGAGAGAAAAAAAGAGAGAAGGGACAATGCTACAATCTTTTTCCACACTTGTGCTGCATAATAGCACCATGTTCTTCATGATTGAGAGCCTCTCGTTTCGTCACCACCATATGCTAGTGGGAATATTTATTATATAACTTGGCTTGTATATTCCAATGATGGGCTTCCTCAAATTGCCCTAGGTCTTCGTGAGCAAGCAAGTTGGATGCACACCCACTAGTTCTCCTTTTGAGCTTTCACATACTTATAGCTCTAGTGCATCCTTTATATGGCAATCCCTACTCATTCACATTGATATCTATTAATGGGCATCTACATAACCCTTTGATACGCCGAGTCAATGTGACCATCTCCTCCTTTTTTGTCTCACAACCACCACCACACTCTATTCCACCTATAGTCTTATATCCATGGCTCACGCTCATATATTGCGTGATAGTTGAAAAAGGTTTGAGAAAGTAAGAGTGCGAAAACAATTACTTGGCCAATACCGGGGTTGTGCATGATTTAAATTAGTTGTGTGGGGATGATGGAGCATAGCCAGACTATATGATTTTGTAGGGATAACTTTCTTTGGCCTTGTTATTTCGAAAGTTCATGATTACCTTGCTAGTTTGCTTGAAGTATTATTGTTTTCATGTCAATAGCAAACTATTGTTTTGAATCTCACGGGTCTGAACATTCATGTCAGATGAAAGAAGTTACAAAGCGCAACTATGCTAGGTAGCATTCCACATCAAAAATTCAGTCTTTATAAATTCCCCGCTCGAGGACGAGCAAGAGTTAAGCTTGGGGATGCTTGATACGTCTCCAACGTATCTATAATTTTTGATGGTTTCATGCTATTATCTTGTCAAACTTTGGATGTTTTGTATGCCTTTTATATCTTTTTTGGGACTAACTTATTAACTCAGTGCCAAGTGCCAGTTCCTGTTTTTTCTGTGTTTTTGACCCTTTTCACAGGAGGATTTTAAATGGAGTCCAAACGGAATAAATCTTCCGAAAAGATTTTTTCCGAAACAGAAGATACGCAGAAAGCTTGGGAACCAAGGCAGGGAGTCCCGGGGGAGGCCACAAGCCCTCATGGCGCGGCCAAGGGGGTCGCGCCTCCCAGGCTTTTGGGCTCCATGGGCCTCCCCTGCCCTAGCTCCTTTACCTATAAATTCCCTAAAATCCCAAAAAAAATCAGGAGATCCACAAAAATACTTTTCCGCCGCCGCAAGCTTCTGTCTCTGCAAGATCCCATCTGGGGCACGTTCTGGTGCCCTGCCGGAGGGGGATTCGGATACGGAGGGCTTCTTCATCAACACCATGACCTCTCCGATGATGCGTGAGTAGTTCACCATAGACCTATGGGTCCATAGCTAGTAGCTAGATGGCTTCTTCTCTCTCTTGGATCTTCAATACTTAGTTCTCCATGATCTTCATGGAGATCTATGCGATGTAATCTTCTTTTGCGGTGTGTTTGTCGAGATCCGATGAATTGTGGATTTATGGTCAGATTATCTATGAATCTTATTTGAGTTTCTTCTGATCTCTTATATGCATGATTTCATATCCTTGTAATTCTCTTCGAGTTGTGGGTTTTGTTTGGCCAACTTGATCTATGATTCTTGCAATTGGAGAAGTGCTTGGTTTTGGGTTCATACCGTGCGGTGACCTCACCCAGTGATAGAAGGGGTAGCGAGGCACGCATCATGTTGTTGCCATCAAGGGTAAAAAGATGGGGTTTTCATCATTGGTTTGAGTTTATCCCTCTACATCATGTCATCTTGCTTAAGGCGTTACTCTATTCGTCATGAACTCAATACACTAGATGCATGCTGGATAGCGGTCGATGTGTGGAGTAATAGTAGTAGATGCAGAAAGTATCGGTCTACTTGTCTCGGACGTGATGCCTATATGTATGATCATTGCCTTAGATATTGTCATGACTTTGCGCGGTTCTATCAATTGCTAGACAATAATTTGTTCACCCACCGTAATATTTGCTATTTTGAGAGAAGCCTCTAGTGAACACTATGGCCCCCGGGTCTACTTCACACCATATTTTCAGCCTTACACGTTTACTTCGTTGCACTTTCTGCCTTCAGATCTCACTTTGCAATCAATCTTGAAGGGATTGACAACCCCTTTATAGCGTTGGATGCAAGCTCTTTTGTGTTTGTGCAGGTACTCTGGACTTGACGCGATTCTCCTACTGGATTGATACCTTGGTTCTCAAACTGAGGGAAATACTTACTGCTCATGTGCCGCATCGCCCTTTCCTCTTCAAGGGAAAAACCAACGCAAGCTCAAGAGACGACAGAAGGTTTCTGTCGCCGTAGCAAAAGAATTTCTGGCGCGTTGCCGGGGAGGATCAAGTCAAGAACTCATCCAAGTAAGCGTCGCAAACTCATCTCTTGCATTTACTTTTTTGCCTCTCGTTTTCCTCTCCCCCACTTCTGAAAAAAAATTCAAAAATGTTTGCCTTTTTTCGTTTGCCTTTTTCGTTTGCCCTTTTATTTCGCTTGCTTTCTGTTTGCTTGTGTGTTATGAGCCTTCAAAATGCTTACATCTTCGCTTGTTGAAAATCTAGTGATATGGATCCTCATCCACTGGCTAATCTCTTTAAGAGATCCAATCTGAGGGAAATACTTACTGCTCCTGTGTTGCATCGCCCTTTCCTCTTCAAGGGATAAACCAACGCAACCTCAAGAGACGACAGAAGGTTTCTGTCGCTGTAGCATTCGTCTCGGACTGGATCAGACCGGATTCGGCTGGATCGGGGCAGCGGCGGCGGAGATCAAGGCACAGGGCGGCAGGGCGGCGCGGTACCGGCGGCGGCGGCGCTTGGGACCGGCGAGGGGAGGCGGTGCTAGCGTTGCGACTCCGGCATGGCGCTCGCGGGGTCCCGACAAGGTGCATCTCCGGCGACCTCGTCGCGTCTGGGATTGGGGCACCGGCACGAGACAACCATGAGAGGAGGAGAGTCGGGCGTGCGGCGACTCATGGATGCGCGGCCTCGGGCGAGCGGGGCGGCGGCATGCCAGATGTGCGCGGGAGGGCCAGATCTGGGCCTTAGCGGGCCTGGCGGCTGAGGGGAGGAGAGAGGCTGCAGCGGTAGGGTTTTGTGAGGCGTGGATTTCGAGGAGAGGCTAGTTTGGCTGTCTATTTATAGACAACGGGCTGGGTTTTGCAGATTTCGTCCAAATTCGGACCGTAGGATCGTGATCAGATGTCTGTGACGCTCGCTAGGGTCTAGGCTAGATTATTGGCTGTGCAGAGTGGTGGTGGGCTAAGAAGAGAGGGAAGTTTGCGGCTCGACAAGGAGATTTTTAAACACCAAAAAACGTCCGATGATAACCCGGTGACGGTGTCGATACGGTCGACGGTTCGGGTATCAAACGAATTCTGATTGCAACAAAAATTGAAAGGCGGTCTACCTACAATAAAACAAGACCGCACGCCAAGTTTCAACCCAATCCGAAAATATTTTAAACACACTTTTAAACAATATTTTAACAATGTCGCGGGCGCGTGCGTGTGCGGTTGGACTCAAAACGGACAACAACGAAAACGGAGAGAACCGACAACTAATAACGGATGCAAGTTTAAAAACTGGCGGCAACGGAGTGCCGATGCAATGCGGATGATGCGAATGATGCATGATGAATGCGACACACAATCTAATCGCACGACGCCAATGGAATAAGAGGGGAATCTTGTGAAGCGTCGGTCTCGGGCTGTCACAACGTAGGCTACAGTCCATGAGACAACAACATCGTATGCATGCATTATTGATTTATAGTTGAGTTTTTTAGGGTAATTTGGCGATTGAATTAGGCGACGTGTGTAATGCATAGGGCCGTAGACTACAGTCCATGAGACAACAACGCGTATGCATGCATTATTGATTTATAATAAAGCTGCTTCTCTAGAGTTGGTCTTTTAAAAATTCGCAAACAAATTTGAGTGAGTGGGGGAACGACATTTGGATTAATGGGGGCATATTACGTAGCCCATTGAACAACTATGAGTCGACCAGAAAATCAAGTGGGGGCAGCTGCCCCCACAGCCATCAACATAGGTCCGCCCGTGTGACGAGGAATAATTAACATGTTTGGTGAGAATCATCTTTCGTTGGTGCAATCAAGCAATGACAACATATTTTAATATGAATGTTTTATTGTGCACTTCTTCAGTGATCATGTAACTTACCACACTTTATCTATTGGAGTGATGCACTTGGAAACCTCTTAACTCCGGTCCAGTATTTAGCATAAGAATCACCTTCACTAAATTTTACTTACAATTTCTATTTTTAAAATATAAAAATATTATTCACCACATCATCTTTTAGTTACTTTGTGCAACTAGATAGACTAGCAATGTTGACACCCTTCTTAGCTCTGTTGGAGACACAAGTAACGTTTTATTTATATTGTAGAATGTTATACTATTGGAGAAAAACATATTTTCGCAGATTGAAGACTTGGTTTCTAAAACGGAGAAAAACTTGTGTACTACTCCCTCCGTTTCATAAGAAAAAACGTTTTTGACACTACACTAGTATCAAAAATGCTCTTATATTATGGGACGGAGTGAGTACAAACTACTCCACTTGGCAACCCAACATCTTGCCCTGTGACAAGCAAGCATTAGTCATGGGGATACTGAAAAACGAAAATGAGAAAAGAGTATGAACTGGTAGCAAGGATTACTTGGTGTGGTTGTCAAGGTGTTAATCACGAAGATACAGTAAAAGTCCCGCTCAGATTTTGTAACATACCTCGAGGCAAAAGGAATTGTATGTGATAACAAAAGATTCACTCAATAATGATCTTCATTGTTGTGCTGGAATTATCATGGTGTCCAGGCCTCGCTAATAATTATTGACTCGAAGGTGTTCCGAATATACCCACATACTATCGAATCTATAGGGTCACACACTTAACAACTAGCGGTATGTAGAACTACTATGAGATAAAGAAAACGAGAGATAAGGGTTTCGAGAGTATTTGAGATGATCATGGAAGTGTTCTGGGACGTCCCGCAGTGTCACGGTGATGCCTGGAAGGACGGTCCGAAACTTATAGAAGGTGACTAACCACTTGAGACAGATCTAGAAATCACCGCAAACAGCAAAATTGGAGCATCACTGCATGTAGTACAATCTTGCAATCCATCACCACCGGTTTACAAGGTTGATAATCCATACCATGCATTAGAAAAAACAGAAGAAGATGTTGAAGTCTGTTGGAAATATGCCCTAAAGGCAATGATAAATAGTTATTATTATATTTCATGTTTAAAGATAATCGTTTATTATCCATGCTATAATTGTATTGAATGAAAACATAGATACATGTGTGGATACATAGACAAAACAATGTCCCTAGCAAGCCTCTGGTTGGCTAGCCAGTTGATCAATGATAGTCAAGGTTTTCTGACTATATGCAAGTGTTGTCACTTGATAACTGGATCACATCATTAGGAGAATCATGTGATGGACTAGACCCAAACTATGAACGTAGCATATTGATCGTGTCGTTTTATTGCTATTGTTTTCTGTGTGTCAAGTATTTGTTCCTATGACCATGAGATCATATAACTCACTGGCACCAGAGGAATACCTTGTGTGCATCAAACGTCCCAACGTAACTAGGTGACTATAAAGGTGCTATACAGGTATCTCCAAAGGTGTCTGTTGAGTTAGTATGGATCAAGACTGGGATTTGTCACTCCGTGTGACGGAGAGGTATCTCGGGGCCCACTCGGTAATACAACATCACACACAAGCCTTGCAAGCAATGTGACTAAGTGTAAGTCACGGGATCTTGTATTACGGAACGAGTAAAGAGACTTGCCCGTAACGAGATTGAAATAGGTATGCGGATACGGACGATCGAATCTCAGGCAAGTAACATACCGAATGACAAAGGGAATGACAAAGGGATTATATGAATCCTTGACACTGAGGTTCAACCGATAAGATCTTCGGAGAATATGTAGGATCCAATATGGGCATCTCATACGTCCGTTTTGCATCATGCTTTCATGTTGATATTTATTGCTTTTTGGGCTGTTATATTACTTGTGGTACCATATTTATGCCTTTTCTCTCTTATTTTGCAAGGATTATTTGAAGAGGGGGAATTCAGGCAGTTGGAATTCTGGACTAGAAGAGGAGCAAATCCTAGTCTACTATTCTGCACATCTCCAAATGCCCTTAAAATTTACGTGGATTTTTTCTGGAATATATTAAAAATACTGGGCGAAAGAACTACCGGAGGGGGGCCACCAAGGCCCCACAAGCCCCCACTCCGCCACCCCCCTGGTGGTGGTGGGCAAGCTTGTGTGCTGCCTGAAGGCCCACTAGCCCCCTCTTTTGCTATATGAAGCGTCCTGGTCTGGAAAAAATCAGGAGGGAGCTTTTTCGTGGTTTCGCCGCTGCCACGGGGCGGAACTTGAGCAGATCCAATCTAGAGCTCCGGCAGGACGTTCCTGCCGGGGAAACTTCCCTCCCGGAGGGGGAAATCATCGCCATCGTCATCACCAACACACCTCTCGTCGGAGGGGAGGCATCTTCATCAACATCTTCATCAACACCATCTCCTCTCCAATCCCTAGTTCATCTCTTGTAACCAATCTCTCGTCGGAGTTGTAACAATTGTGGAAAACAAAAGAGATGATTGAGTATGTGGGTTTGCCTTACAAGCTCTTATTTGACTCTTTCCGATGTTGTGATAAATTGCAATTGCTTCAATGACTATGACTATTGTTGGTTACTTCTCGGTAAGGTTTTTGCTTCATGCTTTGCTTTGTGAAGGAATTGTTACTTTCCCATAAGAATCTTTATGATGTATTGCTATTCTATGTGTGATCATGATGCCCTCAGGTTCGTATTATCTTTTATCGACACCTTCGTCCCTCAACATGTGGACATGTTTATGGAACTTTGTTTTCGCTTGAGGACACGCGAGGTCTAAGCTTGGGGGAGTTGATACGTTCATTTTGCATCATGCTTTCATGTTGATATTTATTGCTTTTTGGGCTGTTATATTACTTGTGGTACCATATTTATGCCTTTTCTCTCTTATTTTGCAAGGATTATTTGAAGAGGGGGAATTCAGGCAGCTGGAATTCTGGACTAGAAGAGGAGCAAATCCTAGTCTACTATTCTGCACATCTCCAAATGCCCTGAAAATTTACATGGATTTTTTCTGGAAAATATTAAAAATACTGGGCGAAAGAACTACCGGAGGGGGGCCACCAGGGCCCCACAAGCCCCCACTCCGCCACCACCACCCTGGTGGCGGTGGGCAAGCTTGTGGGCTGCCTGAAGGCCCACTAGCCCCCCTCTTTTGCTATATGAAGCGTCCTAGTCTGGAAAAAATCAGGATGGAGCTTTCTCGTGGTTTCGCCGCCGCCTTGAGGCGGAACTTGAGCAGATCCAATCTAGAGCTCCGGCAGGACGATCCTGCCGGGGAAACTTCCCTCCCGGAGGGGGAAATCATCGCCATCGTCATCACCAACACACCTCTTGTCGGAGGGGAGGCATCTTCATCAACATCTTCATCAGCACCATCTCCTCTCCAATCCCTAGTTCATCTCTTGTAACCAATCTCCGTCTCGCAACTCCGATTGGTACTTGTATGGTTGCTAGTAGTGTTGATTACTCTTTGTAGTTGATGCTAGTTGGATTATTTGGTGGAACAGTTTATGTTCAGATCCTTGATGCTATTCATTACACCTCAGGTCATGATTATGATTATGTCTTGTGAGTAGTTACTTTTGTTCCTGAGGACATGGGATAAGTCATGCTGATAATAGTCATGTGAATTTGATATTTGTTCGGTATTTTGATATGATGTATGTTGTCTTTTCCTCTAGTGCTGTTATGTGAACGTCGACTACATAACACTTCACCATATTTGGGCCTAGAGGAAGGCATTGGGAAGTAGTAAGTAGATGATGGGTTGCTGGAGTGACAGAAGCTTAAACCCCAGTCTATGCGTTGCTTCGTGAGGGGCTGATTTGGATCCACTAGTTTAATGATATGGTTAGACTTTGTCTTATTTCTTCTTTTGTAGTTGCGGATGCTTGCGAGAGAGGTTAATCATAAGTGGGATGCTTGTCCAAGTAAGGGCAGTACCCAAGCGTCGGTCCACCCACATATCAAACTATCAAAGTAACGAACGTGAATCATATGAACATGATGAAACTAGCATGACAGAAATTCCCGTGTGTTCTCGGGAGCGTTTTTCCTCCTATAAGACTTTGTTCAGGCTTGTCCCTTGCTGCAAAAGGGATTGGACCACTTGCTGCACCATTTCTACTGCTTGTTACTTGTTACTTTTTGCTCGCTATGTTTCATCTCGCTACACAATCACTTGTTACCGCTACTTTCAGTGCTTGCAGTTATAACCTTGCTGAAATCCGTTTATCAGAGCCTTCTGCTCCTCGTTGGGTTCGACACTCTTACTTATCGAAAGGACTACGATTGATCCCCTATACTTGTGGGTCATCAAGACTCTTTTCTGGCGCCGTTGCCGGGGAGTGAAGCGTCTTTGGTAAGTGGAAATTGGTAAGGAAACATGTATATACTATGCTGAAATTTATTGTCACTTGTCACTATGGAAACTCTTCCTTTGAGGAGTTTGTTCGGGGTATCTTCACCACGAACGGAAGCACGAGGAGTTGCTCCTCAACCTGAGGTACCTACTGAAAATATCTTTTATGAAATTCCTTTGGGAATGCTTGAGAAACTGCTCGCTAATCCTTTTACACGAGATGGATCTTCACATCCAGACTTTCATCTAATCTATGTAGATGAAGTTTGTGGTTTATTTAAGCTTGCAGGTTTGCCCGAGGATGAGGTAAAGAAGAAAGTCTTTCCTTTATCTTTGAAGGATAAGGCGTTGACATGGTATAGGCTATGTGATGATGCTAGATCATGGGGCTACAATCGGTTGAAATTGGAATTTCATCAAAAGTTCTATCCTATGCATTTAGTACATCGTGATCGGAACTTTATTTATAACTTTTGGCCTCGTGACAGGGAAAGCATAGCTCAAGCTTGGGGGAGGCTTAAATCAATGCTATATTCATGCCCCAATCATGAGCTCTCGAGAGAAATCATCACTCAAAATTTTTATGCTCGGCTTTCTCATGAAGATCGTACCATACTTGACCCTTCTTGTGCCTGTTCTTTTATGAAGAAGGATATTGATCACAAGTGGAATTTATTGGAGAGAATCAAACGCAACTCTGAAGATTGGGAGCTGGAGGAAGGTAAGGAGTCAGGTATGAATTTCCAGTTTGATTGCATTAAATATTTTGGTGAGGGAAACACTTCTAGAGATTTTAGCGCTAAGTATGGACTTGACTCTGAGATAGTAGCTTCTCTATGTGAATCTTTTGCTGCTCATGTTGATCTTCCGAAAGAGAAGTGGTTTAAATATCATCCTCCTGTAGAAAGCAACATAGCCAAAACCAATCTAGTTGAGGAGAAAATCATAGGTTTTAGTGATCCTGTTGTTCCTTGTGCTTACACTGAGAAACCACCATACCCTGCTAGGATGAAGGATTATTCTAAAGCTCCAACTGTGATACATAGGGGTTACATTAGACCACTTGCACCCCCTGAGGAGATTAGAGTTCAACCTAGTGTTGCTATTATCAAAGATCTCTTAGCTGAAGACATAGACGGGCATGTTATCAAATTCTGTGAGGACTCCGCTAGAATTGCTAAACCTCACGCGAAAGACAAGCACGGACCTGTAGTTGGCCTGCCCGTTGTTTCTGCTAAGATAGGAGATCACTGTTACCATGGTTTATGTGATATGGGAGCTAGTGTTAGTGCAATACCCCGTTCTCTATATGATGAAATCAAAGATGAGATTGCACCTGCTGAGTTAGAACCCATTGTTGTCACTGTTACGCTAGCTGATAGAGACATTATCTGCCCTCTGGGAATTGTGAGAGACGTAGAAGTCCTGTGTGGTAAGACGAAGTATCCTACTGATTTCCTCGTCCTTGGTACTGCACAAGATAGCTTTTGTCCCATCATATTCGTTAGACCCTTTCTCAACACTGTCAATGCTCACATTCATTGCATTAAGCAGACTGTCACAGTAAGTTTCAAGGGTGTGTCTCATGAATTTAACTTCTCCAAGTTTGGAAGACAACCCCATGAAAGAGAGTCGTCTGGTAGAGATGAAATCATTGCTCTTGCCTCTATTGTCGTACCTCCTACGGATCCTTTGGAGTAATATCTGCTTGAGCCTGAAAATGATATGCATATGGAGGAGAGAGATGAGATAGATAGAATTGTCTTAGAACAACATCCTATTCTCAAAAATAATCTGCCTGTTGAACTGCTTGGGGATCCTCCCCACCAAAGGGTGATCATATGTTCGAGCTTAAACAGTTGCCTGATACTCTTAAGTATGCCTATCTTGATGAGACGGAGATATATCCTGTCATTATTAGTGCTCTCCTCTCAGAGCGCGAAGAGAAGAAGTTACTAAAAACCCTGAGGAAGCACCGCGCTGCTATTGGATATACTCTTGATGATCTTAAGGGTATTAGTCCTACTCTATGTCAGCACAAGATTAAAGCCAATCCTGACTTTAAACCAGTTGCTGATCATCAAAGGAGATTAAATCCTAAGATGAAAGAGGTCATTAGAAAAGAAATATTAAAGCTTCTGGAAGCAGGAATCATTTATCCTGTTGCTCATAGTGATTGGGTAAGTCCAGTACATTGTGTACCTAAGAAGGGAGGTATCACCGTCGTTCCTAATGATAAGGATGAACTAATACCACAAAGGATTATTACCGGCTATAGAATGGTGATAGACTTCCGAAAACTGAACAAGGCAAAGATCATTATCCTTTGCCATTCATCGACCAAATGCTAGAAAGGCTATCAAAGCACACACACTTCTGCTTTTCTAGACGGTTATTCAGGTTTCTCGCAAATACCTGTTGCACAATCCGATCAAGAGAAAACCACTTTCACCTGCCCTTTCGGTACCTTCGCCTATAGATGTATGCCTTTTGGCTTATGTAATGCACCTGCCACCTTCCAAAGATGTATGATGGCTATATTCTCTGACTTTTGTGAAAAGATTGTTGAGGTTTTCATGGATGACTTCTCCGTTTACGGGTCTTCCTTTGATGATTGTCTCAGCAACCTTGATCGAGTCTTACAGAGATGTGAAGAAACCAACCTCGTCTTGAATTGGGAGAAGTGCCACTTTATGGTTAATGAAGGTATCGTCTTAGGACACAAAATTTCTGAGAGAGGCATTGAAGTTGATAAGGCTAAGGTCGATGCAATTGAGAAAATGCCTTGCCCCACAGATATTAGAGGTATACGAAGTTTCCTAGGTCATGTTGGTTTCTATAGAAGGTTCATTAAAGACTTCTTTAAGATTTCTAGGCCTCTTACCAACCTCTTGCAGAAGGATGTTCCTTTTGTTTTTGATGAGGATTGTGAGGAAGCCTTTGAAATACTTAAGAAGGCTTTGATAACCGCACCTATTGTTCAACCACCTGACTGGAACTTGCCCTTTGAAATCATGTGCGACACTAGTGATTATGTTGTTGATGCTGTTCTAGGACAAAGAGTTGACAAGAAATTGAATGTCATTCACTACGCTAGTAAAACTCTAGACAGTGCCCAAAGAAACTATGCCACTACGGAGAAGGAATTTTTAGCAGTCGTGTTTGCATGTGAAAAGATCAGATCTTACATAGTTGACTCCAAAGTCACTATTCACTCTGATCATGCTGCTATTAAGTACCTTATGCAGAAGAAGGACGCTAAGCCTAGGCTGATCAGATGGGTTCTCCTGCTACAGGAATTTGATTTGCACATCGTTGACCGAAAGGGTGCTGATAACCCTGTAGCAGATAACTTGTCTAGGCTAGAGAATGTCCTTGATGACCCACTACCAATTGATGACAGCTTTCCTGATGAGCAATTAAATGTCATCCGCACTTCACTTAGTGCACCGTGGTATGCCGATTATGCAAACTACATCGTAGCCAAATACATACCACCCAGTTTCACCTATCAACAAAAGAAGAAATTCTTCTTTGATTTGAGACACTACTTTTGGGATGATCCTCACCTTTATAAGGAAGGAGTAGATAGTGTTATTAGACGTTGTGTGCCTGAACATGAACAGGGACAGATCCTGCAGAAGTGTCATTCCGAAGCTTACGGAGGACACCATGCTAGAGATAGAACTGCCCATAAGGTATTGCAATCAGGTTTCTATTGGCCCACTCTCTTCAAGGATGCCTGTAAGTTTGTCTTGTCTTGTGAAGAATGCCAAAGGATAGGGAACATCAGTAAGCGTCAAGAGATGCATATGAACTATTCACTTGCCATTGAACCATTTGATATCTGGGGCTTTGATTATATGGGACCCTTCCCGAGTTCCAATGGGTACACTCACATCTTAGTTGCTGTGGATTACGTTACTAAGTGGGTAGAAGCTATCCCCACTAAAAGTGCTGATCACCACACCTCTATTAAGATGCTTAAATAAGTCATATTCCCTAGATTTGGAGTCCCTAGATACTTGATGACTGATGGCGGTTCACACTTCATTCATGGTGTTTTCCGCAAGATGCTAGCTAAGTATGATGTCAACCATAGAGTTGCATCTCCTTATCATCCTCAGTCTAGTGGTCAAGTGGAGTTGAGTAATAGGGAGATCAATTTGATCCTACAAAAGACCGCCAATAGATCTCGAAATAACTGGTCAAGCAAACTTGATGATGCACTATGGGCTTATAGGACTGCTTATAAGAATCCCATGGGCATGTCACCGTATAAAATGGTTTACGGTAAGGCCTGTCATTTACCTCTTGAGCTAGAACACAAAGCTTATTGGGCAATCAAAGAGCTCAACTTTGATTTCAAACTTGCCGGTGAGAAGGGGTTGTTTGATATCAACTCGTTAGATGAATGGAGAGCCCAGGCATATGAGAATGCCAGGTTGTTCAAGGAAAACGTTAAGAGATGGCACGACAAACGAATACAGAAACGAGAGTTCAATGTAGGTGATTATGTCTTGCTATACAATTCTCGTTTGAGATTCTTTGGAGGCAAGCTTCTCTCTAAATGGGAAGGTCCCTATGTTGTCGAGGAAGTATATCGTTCCGGTGCCATAAAAATCAATAACACGGAAGGAAATTTTCCTAGAGTGGTAAATGGGCAAAGAATCAAGCATTACATCTCTGGTACTCCCATAAATGTTGAGACCAATATCATCAATGTCATAACTCCAGAGGAGTATGTAAGGGATGTTTATCACCCTGTTTCAGACCTTGAAAACGAAGATGTATCTGTTTCGGCAAGAAATTAGACTCCGATACTTTTCCAATAGGAAATTTCCTCAGTTTTGGAATTTTTGGAAAATTAGAAAAATAAAAAGCAGTTGGGAGAGCAAACGAGGCAGCCACAAGGGCCCACACCGCACCACCCCCCTGGTGGCAGTGGGCAAGCTTGAGGGCACCTCGTGTGCCTCCTGGACTCCGTTTTCTTGCGGAGGACTCCTTCTGACCCAGAAAAAATCAATATATAGTTGCCCGAAGGTTTTGATCTCCGTATCGCGTAGTTTTCCTCTGTTTTTGTTTCGAGCTTGTTGTCTGCCGCAGATTTAGAGCAAAGATGTCTCAGGAATCTGTTGGGGAGAATGATCTTCACCAAGTTAATGAGGAAGTAGATGCTGATCTGAAAAGAGTAGAAGTCACGGAAGCCAGGGACCAAGCTAAGGAGAAAACCCGAGTTAGGGAGGAAGTTCAACCTATGTTCAACATTCAAGACATTGAAGGAGTAGATTTTCTCCAACCCTTCCTCCACGTGTTGTCTCCATCCTTGATTGAACTCTTGAGGTTTTGTGAAACAACTCGTTCTCGCAATATTTCTCTTTCTCATAAAGTTGTTTTGCTGGAAAACCATGTCACATATCTCAAAGGTATAAATCAAAGATTGATAGCTCTCTTGGAATCAAAGGCGACAACAACATCACCATCACCACCAAAGGAAGACAACTAAGCATTGGTATGGGCAATCCCCTTGGCTTCTGCCAAGCTTGGGGGAGTTGCCCTGGTATCGTATCACCTTTATATCTTTTGCTTTTACCTTTGTTTTAGTTCTTTCCTTTTAAGTTTTTATTTCTTCTTTTAGAGGAATAAGTCTTTAGTTTTTAGTTTGAGTCTTTTGCTTTTGTCTTTCCCCCATTGTATTCGAGCTTACGAGTTGTATAATAAAGAATGTATTAGTCAAGGGCTTTGCTTTGTGCCATGATCAAAAGTATGAAAAGATCGATAGCATGAAAGATCATGAGACGATCTTATGGAAAGTGATAACTTCACTTATGACAAGTATGATGATTGAAACTTGTTGAGAATAAATCAATATAGACCTCAGTCATTCTTGCAATTAATAAGAAGTACTAAGGAACGAGAGGTTCACATATAAATATATCATCTTAGACACTTTTTACAATTGTGAGCACTCACCAAACTATTACATGCCTAGGAGTAGATGTTGGACAAGGAAGACAACATAATGAATTGTGTTTGCTTGCTTCCAAACAATGTTATATGATTAGAGATCCCTTAGCATGTGACGATTGCTTCCGCATCATATTAGCCAAAACTCCCGCACCAAGTAGAGATACTACTTGTTCATCCATAAACCTCCAACCAGTTTTGCCATGAGAGTCCACTATACCTACCTATGGATTGAATAAGATCCTTCAAGTAAGTTGTCATAGGTGCAAGCAATAAAAATTGCTCTCTAATATGTATGATCTATTAGTGTGTGGAAAATAAGCTTTGTACGAACCTGTGATGAGGAAGACATAAAAGCGACAGGCTGCATAATAAAGTTCTTTGTCACAGGAGACAATATAAAGTGATGTTCCTCCGCACTAAGAGGACATGCATTCAAACCTCAAAAGCGCATGACAACCTCTGCTTCCCTCTGCAAAGGGCCTATCTTGTACCTTTACTTTTTACCCTTGAAAGAGTCATGGTGATCATCACCAATTCCCTTTTTTGCCTTTGTCTTGGCTACCGTCACATTGCTTGGGAAAGATCTATATTCATATATCAACTTGGAGTTGAGTATTCATGCTTTATTGTTGTTGACTTTACCCTTGAGGTAAAGCGTTGGGAGGCAAAACTATAAGCCCCTATCTTCCTCAGTGTCCAGCTGAAACTTTGACACCATGAGTACCACGTGAGTTGTAACAATTGTGGAAAACAAAAGAGATGATTGAGTATGTGGGTTTGCCTTACAAGCTCTTATTTGACTCTTTCCGATGTTGTGATAAATTGCAATTGCTTCAATGACTATGACTATTGTTGGTTACTTCTTGGTAAGGTTTTTGCTTCATGCTTTGCTTTGTGAAGGAATTGTTACTTTCCCATAAGAATCTTTATGATGTATTGCTATTCTATGTGTGATCATGATGCCCTCAGGTTCGTATTATCTTTTATCGACACCTTCGTCCCTCAACATGTGGACATGTTTATGGAACTTTGTTTTCGCTTGAGGACAGGCGAGGTCTAAGCTTGGGGGAGTTGATACGTTCATTTTGCATCATGCTTTCATGTTGATATTTATTGCTTTTTGGGCTGTTATATTACTTGTGGTACCATATTTATGCCTTTTCTCTCTTATTTTGCAAGGATTATTTGAAGAGGGGGAATTCAGGCAGCTGGAATTCTGGACTAGAAGAGGAGCAAATCCTAGTCTACTATTCTGCACATCTCCAAATGCCCTGAAAATTTACATGGATTTTTTCTGGAAAATATTAAAAATACTGGGCGAAAGAACTATCGGAGGGGGGGGCCACCAGGGCCCCACAAGCCCCCACTCCGCCACCACCACCCTGGTGGCGGTGGGCAAGCTTGTGGGCCGCCTGAAGGCCCACTAGCCCCCCTCTTTTGCTATATGAAGCGTCCTAGTCTGGAAAAAATCAGGATGGAGCTTTCTCGTGGTTTCGCCGCCGCCTTGAGGCGGAACTTGAGCAGATCCAATCTAGAGCTCCGGCAGGACGATCCTGCCGGGGAAACTTCCCTCCTGGAGGGGGAAATCATCGCCATCGTCATCACCAACACACCTCTTGTCGGAGGGGAGGCATCTTCATCAACATCTTCATCAGCACCATCTCCTCTCCAATCCCTAGTTCATCTCTTGTAACCAATCTCCGTCTCGCAACTCCGATTGGTACTTGTATGGTTGCTAGTAGTGTTGATTACTCTTTGTAGTTGATGCTAGTTGGATTATTTGGTGGAACAGTTTATGTTCAGATCCTTGATGCTATTCATTACACCTCAGGTCATGATTATGATTATGTCTTGTGAGTAGTTACTTTTGTTCCTGAGGACATGGGATAAGTCATGCTGATAATAGTCATGTGAATTTGATATTTGTTCGGTATTTTGATATGATGTATGTTGTCTTTTCCTCTAGTGCTGTTATGTGAACGTCGACTACATAACACTTCACCATATTTGGGCCTAGAGGAAGGCATTGGGAAGTAGTAAGTAGATGATGGGTTGCTGGAGTGACAGAAGCTTAAACCCCAGTCTATGCGTTGCTTCGTGAGGGGCTGATTTGGATCCACTAGTTTAATGCTATGGTTAGACTTTGTCTTAATTATTCTTTTGTAGTTGCGGATGCTTGCGAGAGAGGTTAATCATAAGTGGGATGCTTGTCCAAGTAAGGGAAGTACCCAAGCGCCGGTCCACCCACATATCAAACTATCAAAGTAACGAACGCGAATCATATGAACATGATGAAACTAGCATGACAGAAATTCCCGTGTGTCCTCGGGAGCATTTTTCCTCCTATAATACTTTGTTCAGGCTTGTCCCTTGCTGCAAAAGGGATTGGGCCACTTGCTTCACCATTGCTACTACTTGTTACTTGTTACTTTTTGCTCGCTACGTTTCACCTCGCTACACTATCACTTGTTACCGCTATTTTCAGTGCTTGCAGTTATAACCTTGCTGAAATCCGTTTATCAGAGCCTTCGGCTCCTCGTTGGGTTCGACACTCTTACTTATCGAAAGGACTACGATTGATCCCCTATACTTGTTGGTCATCAGCATCCAGGTCCCGCTATTGGATATTGACCGAGGAGTGCCTCGGGGCATGTCTACATAGTTCTCGAACCCGCAGGATCTGCACACTTAAGGTTCGATGAAGTTTTAGTATAGTTGAGTTATATGTCTGGTTACCGAATATTGTTCGGAGTCCCGGATGAGATCACGGACGTCACTATGGTTTCCATAAAGGTACAGAAACGAAGATTGATGTATAGGATGGTTTCATTTGGTCACCGGAAAGTTTCGGGCAATTCCGACAGTGTACCGGGAGTGACGAATGGGTTCCGGGTATTCACCAGAAGGGGCCCACCCACCCGGCATTGAGCCCAAGACCCTAGAGTGGCGCCACAAGTACTTAGTTGGCTGGTGGAGTTAGCCCAAGGAGTCCATGGTGCCACATAAGAAAATACCAAAAAGAAAAGAAAAAGAAAAAGGAAAGAGGGAGGTGGGAAGGGAGAGGAGGACTCCTCCTTCCCAAACCGAATTGGAGGAGTCCTCCTCCTCCTCCTTGGTGGCCAGCGCACCCTTGAGGCCTTGTGCCTCAAGGCTAGCCCCTCCCCCTCCCTCCTATATATAGTGGTGGTTTAGGGCTTTTTGAGACACAACTTTGCCACGTGCAACTCTAGCCTATACCACACAGTTTCACATCTAGATCAGATTTCTGCGAAGCTCGGGCGGAGCCCTGCAGGAGTAGATCATCACCACCACTGAAGCGTCGTCACGTTTCCAGAGAACTCATCTACTTATCTGTCTTGCTTGCTGGATCAAGAAGGCCGAGATCATCGTCGAGCTGCACGTGTGCTGAACGCGGAGGTGCCGTCCATTCGGCGCTAGATCGGAACGGATCGTGGGACGGTTCGTGGGACGGTTCGAGGGACGTGAAGACGTTCCACTACATCAACCGCGTTTCTTAACGCTTCCTGCTGTGCGATCTACAAGGGTACATAGATCCAATCTCCACTCGTAGATGGGCATCACCATGATAGGTCTTCATGTGCGTAGGAAATTTTTTGTTTCCCATGCAACGTTCCCCAACAGTGGCATCATGAGCTAGGTTCATGCGTCGATGTTATCTCGAGTAGAACACAAAAGGTTTTGTGGATGGTGATGTTCGATTTTCTTCCCTCCTTAGTCTTTTCTCGATTCAGCGGTATTGTTGGATTGAAGCGGCCCGAACCAACATAACTCGTACGCTTACGAGAGACTGGTTTCATCGGTTGACATGCAACCTCGTTGCATAAAGATGACTGGCGGGTGTCGGTTTCTTCGACTTTAGTTGAATTGGTTTTGACCGAGGCGGTCCTTGGAGAGGTTAAATAGCAATTTGCACATCTCCGTTGTGGTTTTTGCATAAGTAAGATGCGATCATACTAGATACCCATAGTAGCCACGTAAAACATGCAACAACAAATTAGAGGAGGTCTAACTTGTTTTTGCAGGGTATGCTTGTGATATGATATGGCGAATGACGTGATGTGATATATTGGATGTATAAGATGACCATGTTGTAATAGTTAATATCGACTTTCACGTCGATGCTACGGCAACCGGCAGGAGCCATAGGGTTGTCTTTAAACTAACGTTTGTGTTTGCAGATGCGTTTACTATATTGCTAGGTCGTAGCTTTAGTAGTAATACCATAGATAGCACGACAACCTCGATGGTGACACATTGATGGATATCATGATGATGGAGATCATGGTGTGGCGCCGGTGACAAGAAGATCGTGTCGGTGCTTGAGTGATGGAGATCAAGAAGCACAAGATGATGGCCATATCATGTCACTTATGAATTGCATGTGATGTTAATCCTTTTATGCACCTTATTTTGCTTAGAACGACCGTAGCATTATAAGGTGATCTCTCACTAAAATTGCAAAACGAAATTGTGTTCTCCCTGACTATGCACTGTTGCAACAGTTTGTCATTTTGAGACACCACGTGATGATCGGGTGTGATAGACTCAACGTTCACATACAACGGGTGCAAAACAGTTGCACGCGTGGAACACTCAGGTTAAACTTGACGAGCCTAGCATGTGTACACATGGACTCAGAACACATGAGACCGAAAGGTCGAGCATGAATCGTATAGTTGATATGATTAGCATAGCGATGCTTACCACTTAAACTATTCTCAACTCACGTGATGATCGGACTTGAGTTAGTGACTTTGGATCATGTACCACTCAAATGACTAGAGAGATGTACTTTTTGAGTGGGAGTTTAGCAAGTAATTTGATTAGTTAAACTCTAATTATCTTGAAAATAGTCTAAGTCCACTTTGAAATATTTGTGTTGTAGATCAATGGCTCACGCGATAGTCACCCTGAATTTTAATACGTTCCTAGAGAAAGCTAGGTTGAAAGATGATGGAAGCAACTTTGTAGACTGGGCTCGTGATCTTAAGTTGCTCCTGCAAGCTAGGAAGAAGGATTATGTCCTTAATGCTGCGCTAGGAGATGAACCACCCGCTATGGCTGACCAAGATGTTAAGAACGCTTGGTTAACACGTAAGGAGGACTACTCAGTAGTTCAATGTGCAGTCTTGTATGGCTTAGAGCCGGGACTTCAACGTTGCTTTGAGCGCCATGGAGCATATGAGATGTTCCAGGAGTTGAAGTTTATCTTTCAGAAGAACGCCCGGATCGAGAGGTATGAGACCTCCGATAAATTCTATGCTTGCAAGATGGAGGAGAATTCGTTTGCCAGTGAACATGTGCTCAAAATGTCTAGGTACTCAAACCGTCTAGCTAAGCTGGGGATTGAACTCCCGCAAGAAGATATCACTCACAGAATTCTTCAATCACTGCCACCAAGCTATAAGAGCTTTGTGTTGAACTATAACATGCAAGGGATGAATAAGTCACCCGGCGAGTTATTCGCGATGCTGAAAGTCGCAGAGTCAGAACTCCGGGAAGAGCATCAAGTGTTGATGGTCAATAAGACCACTAGTTTCAGGAGAAATGGAAAAGGCAAGAAGGGTAACTCCAAGAAGAGCGGCAAGCCTGTTGCCAATCCGACAAAGAAACCCAAGGTTGGACCTAAGCCTGAAATAGAGTGTTATTATTGCAAGGGACTGGGTCACTGGAAGCGCAACTGCCCCAAGTATTTGGCTGATAAGAAGGCGACCAAGGGAAAATCACGTGTATTCGATATACATGTTATTGATGTGTACTTAACCAACTCTCGTAGTAGTGCCTGGGTATTCGATACCGGTTCTGTTGCTCATATTTGCAACTCGAAGCAGGAACTACGTAATAAACGAAGGCTGGCGAAAGATGAAGTGACGATGCGCGTGGGAAATGGTTCCAAAGTTGATGCAATCACCGTCGGCACAGTTTCACTTCAGTTACCATCAGGACTAGTTATGAACTTAAATAATTGTTATTTAGTGCCTGCGTTAAGCATGAACATTATATCTGGATCTTGTTTATTGTGAGACGGTTACTCATTTAAGTCAGATAATAATGGTTGTTCTATTTCTATGAGTAATATCTTTTATGGTCATGCACCCAATGTGAGAGGATTGTTCATACTGAATCTTGATAGCGATGATACACATATACATAACATTGAGACCAAAAGAGTTAGAGCTAACAATGATAGCGCAATGTTTTTGTGGCACTGCCGCTTAGGTCATATTGGTGTAAAGTGCATGAAGAAACTCCATTTCGATGGACTTTTGGAGTCACTTGACTTTGATTCACTTGACACGTGCGAACCATGCCTCATGGGCAAGATGACTAAGACTCCGTTCTCCGGAACAATGGAGCGTGCAAGTGACTTGTTGGAAATCATACATACCGATGTCTGCAGTCCGATGAGTGTGGAGGCGCGGGGCAGATATCGTTATTTTCTCACCTTCACTGACGATTTGAGTAGATATGGTTATGTATACTTGATGAAGCACAAGTCTGAAATGTTTGAGAAGTTCAAGCAATTTCAGAGTGAAGTTCAAAATCATCGTAACAAGAAGATCAAGTTCCTACGGTCTGATCATGGGGGTGAATATCTGAGTTTCGAGTTTGGTGCTCACTTGAGACAATGTGGAATTGTTTCACAGTTCACACAACCGAGAACACCATAGCGTAATGGTGTGTCCGAACGTCGTAATCGTACTTTGTTAGAAATTGTGCGATCTATGATGTCTCTTACCGATTTGCCGTTATCGTTTTGGGTTATGCATTAGAGACAGCTGCATTCACTTTAAATAGGGCACCATAAAAATCCATTCACATGACACCATACGAACTATGGTATGGCAAAAGACCAAAGTTGTCGTTTCTTAAAGTTTGGGGATGTGATGCTTATGTCAAAAAGCTTTAACCTCAAAAGCTGGAACCCAAAGCAGAAAAGTGCGTCTTCATAGGTTACCCAAAAGAGACAGTTGGGTATACATTCTATCTCAAATCCTAGGGGAAAGTGTTTGTTGTAAAAACGGAGCTTTTCTTGAGAATGAGTTTCTCTCAAAAAAATTGAGTGGGAGGAAGATAGAACTTGATGAGGTTGTCGAACCTCTAATCCCTCTGGATGGTGGCGCAAGGCAAGGGGAACCATTGTCATTGCAATGTCAGTTGAGGAGGAAGTTGATGGTGATGATCATGAAACTTCAGATCAAGTTCCTATCGGACCTCGCAGGTCGACAAGATCACGTACTGCTCCTGAGTGGTACGGTAATCCTGTCTTATCAATTATGTTGTTAGACAACAATGAACCTGCGAATTATGAAGAAGCAACGGTGGGCCCGGATTCCAACAAATGGCTGGAGGCCATGTAGTCCGAGATAGGATCTATGTACAAAAACAAAGTGTGGACTTTGGAAGTACTACCTGAAGGCCGCAAGGCTATTCAGAACAACTGGATCTTTAAGAAGAAGACAGACGCACACGGTAATGTGACCGTTTATAAAGCTCGACTTGTGGCAAAGGGTTTTTCACAAGTTCAAGGAGTTGACTACGATGAGACGTTCTCACTGGTAGTGATGCTTAAGTCCATCTGAATCTTGTTAGCAATAGCTGCATTTTTCGATTGTGAAATCTGGCAGATGGATGTCAAAACGGCATTCCTTGATGGTTTTCTTAAGGAAGAGTTGTATATGATGCAACCCGAAGGTTTTGTCGATCCAAAGAATGCTAACAAAGTGTGCAAGCTCCAGCGATCCATTTATGGACTGGTGCAAGCATCTCGGAGTTGGAATAAACGCTTTGATGAGGTGGTCAAAGCATTTGGGTTTATACAAGTAGTTGGAGTATCTTGTATTTAAAAGAAAGTGAGTGGGAGCTCTGTGGCGTTTCTAATATTATATGTGGATGACATATTGTTGATTGGAAACAACGTGGAGTTTTTGGAGAGCATAAAGGATTACTTGAATAAAAGTTTCTCTATGAAGGACCTATGAGAAGCTGCTTACATTCTAGGCATTAAGAACTATAGGGATAGATCGAGACGCCTCATAGGACTTTCACAAAGCACATACCTTGATAAAGTTTTGAAGAAGTTCAAAATGGATCAGTCCAAGAAAGGGTTCTTGCCAGTGTTACAAGGTATAAAATTGAGTAAGACTCAGTGCCCAGCAACTGCGGAAGATAGAGAAAAAATGAGTTCCGTCCCCCTATTCTTCAGCCATAGGTTCTATCATGTATGCAATGTTGTGCACTAGACCAAACGCCAGCTTGGCCATATGTATGGCAGGCAGGTTGATGTCTACTATGCAACCTTCTCCTTGTAGACGTTGTTGGGCCTCCAAGTGCAGAGGTTTGTAGGACAGTAGCAATTTTCCCTCAAGTGGGTGACCTAAGGTTTATCAATCCGTGGGAGGCGTAGGATGAAGATGGTCTCTCTCAAGCAACCCTGCAAACAAATAACAAAGAGTCATTGTGTCCCCAACACACCCAATACAATGGTAAATTGTATAGGTGCACTAGTTCGGCGAAGAGATGGTGAAACAAGTGCAATATGGATGGTAGATATAGGTTTTTGTAATCTGAAATTACAAAAACAGCAAGGTAACTAGTAACAAAAAGTGAGCACGAACGGTATTGCAATGCATGGAAACAAGGCCTAGGGTTCATACTTTAACTAGTGAAGTTCTCTCAACAATGATAACATAATTGGATCATATAACTAGCCCTCAACATGTAACAAAGAGTCACTCCAAAGTCACTAATAGCGGAGAACAAACGAAGAGATTATTGTTGGGTACGAAACCACCACAAAGTTATTCTTTCGGATCGATCTATTCAAGAGTCCGTAGTAAAATAGCACGAAGCTATTCTTTCCGTTCAATCTTTCATAGAGTTCGTACTAGAATAACACCTTAAGATACTTATCAACCAAGACCCTAATATCACCTAGATACTCCATTGTCACCTCAAGTATCCGTGGGTATGATTATACGATATGCATCACACAATCTCAGAATCATCTATTCAACCAACACATAGAACTTCAAAGAGTGCCCCAAAGTTTCTACCAGAGAGTCAAAACATGTGCCAACCCCTGTGCATAGGTTCCCAATGTCACGAACCCGCAAGTTGATCACCAAAACATACATCAAGTACTCACATGAATCCACGTGTGCCAACCCATATGCATAGGTTCCCAATGTCATGAACCCGCAAGTTGATCACAACAGATAGACACGTGCAAGACATACATCAAGTGTTCTCAAAGACTCAATCCGATAAGATAACTCCAAAGGGGAAACTCAATTCATTACAAGAAGGGAGAGGGGGAAGAACATCATAAGATCCAACTATATTAGCAAAGCCCACGGTACATCGAGATCTAGACATCTCAAGAACACAAGAGAGAGAGATCAAGCACATAGCTACTCGTACATACCCTCAGCCCCGAGGGAGAACTACTCCCTCCTCGTCATGGAGATCGTCGGGATGATGAAGATGGCCACCGGAGATGGATTCCCCCTCGGCAGGGTGCCGGAACGGGCTCCAGATTGGTTTTTGTTGGCTACAGAGGCTTGCGGCGGCGGAACTCCCGATCTAGGTTTCTTTCTGGGGGTTTCTGAATTTATAGGAATTTATGGCGGTGGAATTGCGTCAGTTGGGCCAACGAGGAGGTCACAAGCCTTCATGGTGCGGCCTGGGGGGTGGCGGCGCCGTCAAGGCTTTTGACTCCCTCGTGTCTCTTCTGGCCTTCTTCCAAAACTTCGGGGGTCTCTTTTGGTCCAAAAAATAATCGTAAAGTTTCATTCCATTTGGACTCCGTCTGAAAAAGGGTCAAAAACATGGAAAAAACAAAAACTGACACTTGGCACTGAGTTAGTAGGTTAGTCCCAAAAAAGATATAAAATAGCATATTCATGCGTATAAAACATCCAAAGTTTACACGATAATAGCATGGAACCATCAAAAATTATAGATACGTTGGAGACGTATCAAGCATCCCCAAGCTTAACTCCTGCTCGTCCTCGAGTAGGGAAGTGATAAAGAATGAATTTTTGATGTTGCATGCTACCTAACATAGTTGTCCTTTGTAACTTCTCACACATGACATGAATATTCAGATCCGTTAGATTTAAAACAATAGTTTGCTATTGATGTGGAGACAATAATACTTCAAGCAAACTAGCAAGGTAATCATGAACTTTCAAAATAACAAGGCCAAAAGAAAGTTATGCCTACAAAATCATATAGTCTGGCTATGCTCTATCATCCTTGCACAACGAATTTAAATCATGCACAACCTCGGTATTGGCCAAGTAATTGTTTTCACACCTTTACTTTCTCAAACTTTTTCAACTCTCACGCAATACATGAGCGTGAGCCATGGTTATAGCACTATAGGTGGAATGGAGTGGTGGAGGTTGTGAGACAAAAAAGGAGAATATGGTCACATTGACTAGGCATATCAATAAGCTATGGAGATGCTTATCAATAGATATCAATGTGAATGAGTAGGGATTGCCATGCAAGAGATGCACTAGAGCTATGAGTATGTGAAAGCTCTTAAGGAAAACTAGTGGGTGTGCATCCAACTTGCTTGCTCACGAAGACCTAGGGCAATTTTGAGGAAGCCCATCATAGGAATATACAAGCCAAGTTATCTAATGAAAATTTCCCACTAGCTATATGGTGGTGAAAAAACGAGAGACTCTCAATCATGAAGATCATACTGCTTAATATGAAGCACAACTGTGGAAAGGAGATAGTAGCATTGTCCCTTCTCTCTTTTTCTCTCATTTTTTTGGTGGGCTCTTTGGCCTCTTTTATTTATTTATTTATTTATTTATTTTTGTGGGCATATTTGGCCTCTCTTTTTTCACATGGGACAATGCTCCATCAATGATGATCATAATACTTACAACTCAAAACTTAGAGCAATGATGACTCTATATGAAATGCCTTCGATAGTGTACCGTGATAATGATCTAGCATGGCATAGACATCAATGCAAACATCATGCTAGCTATCTTATGATCATGCAATGGCAATGTAGAAGTGGTGGCACATGTCATGGTGGTAGTTGCATGGCAATATATCTCGGAATGGCTTTGAAAATGCCATAGTAGGTTGGTATGGTGGTTGTTTTGAGGGAGGCTATATGGTAGGTTTATGCACCGGCGAAAGTTGCACGGTACTAAAGAAGATAGTGATGGTGGAAGGTGAAAGTGCATCTAAACCATGTACTCAACATTAGTCAAGAAGAACTCATATACTTGTTGCAAAAGTTTTATTAGTAATCGAAACAAAGCATTCAACGCATACTCCTAGGGGAAGGGTTGGTAGGTATAAACCATCGCGCGATCCCGATCGCTACACAAAGGATGACAATCAATAAACTAATCATGCTCAAACTTCATCACATAGCGGTTCACCATACGTGCATGCTACGGGAATCACTAACTTCAACACAAGTATCTCTAGATTCAAAACACCATTCTAACATAACTTAAATATTACCACAACCACATCTCAAAACTAATTGAGAGGAATCAAGCTTCTCTTTCTATTCAATGCACATGAAGATGGAAGTTTTCGTAACCCTTTGGATAACTACCACTTTTGGGACTACTTTCATAGCATAAGCCAACTACCACGCCACGCACCGCTGTGCTCTAAAAGATATAAGTGAAGCACATAGAGCAAAATCAACTAGCTCTAAAGATATAAGTGAAGCACAAGAGCAAAAGTATCTAGCTCAAAAGATATAAGTGAAGCACAATGAGCATTCTAGCAAAATCACGATGAGTGCAAGTCTCTCTCTCTCAAAAAGGTGTGCAGCAAGGATTATTGTGACACAACAAAAATAAAAGACTCCTACGATACAAGACACTCCAAGCAAAACACATATCATGTGGTGAATAAAAATATAGCTCCATGTAACATTACCGATGGATTGAAGACGAAAGAGGGGATGCCTTCCCGGGGCATCCCCAAGCTTAGGCTTTTTCAGCATCCTTGAATCAACTTGGGGTGCCTTGGGCATCCCCAAGCTTGATCTCTTGCCACTCTTTATATCTTTGTCCATAAGAACTTCACCCAGAACTTGAAAACTTCACAACACAAAACTTAAACAGAAACTCGTGATATCATTAGTATAAGAAAGCAAATCACCACTTCCTTAGGTACTGTAGCAAACTTAAATTCTACTTATGTTGGTGTTGGGTTCCTGTATTTTCACTTTTACATGGCTAGTACCCTCCGATACTATCCATAATTTCATCAAAATAAGCAACCAACTCAACAAAAACAGAATCTGTTAACAGCAGACCAGTCTGTAGCAATCTGTATACTTCGCAAACTTCTGGTACTTCCAAAAATGTGAAAACATACTAAAGTCTGAAAAAATTACATAGAAATCAGAAGAAAAAAGAATCAACTCAAAAGCTCTTACAGAATAAAAATGAAAATTATTTTCGTGAGCAGAAAGTTTCTGTCTTTTTCCAGCATGATCAAACAATCATCACCAAGACTAATCATAACGGTTTTGCTTGGAACAAACACAAAATACACAATCATAAATGAATTATGATGGTGTGGAGAAAACATAACAGGAAGCAAAAAAGCAAAGAAAAATGTATTCATTGGGTTGCCTCCCAACAAGCGCTATCGTTTAACGCCCTTAGCTAGGCATTGATTTCAATGATGCTCACATAGAAGGTAAGGATTGAAACACAACGAGAGCATCATGGAGCAAATGACTAGCACATTTAAGTCTAACCCAATTCCTATGCATAGGGATTTTGTGATCAAACAATTTATTGGAGCAAGAATCAACTAGCATAGGAAGGCAAAACAAGCATAGCTTCAAAAATTTCAACATATGGAGAGGAAGCTTGATACTATTGCAATAAGTAGAAGCATATGATCCTCTCTCATAGTAATTTGCAGTAGCATCATGAATGAATTCAACAATATAACCAGCACCTAAGGCTTTATTTTCATGATCTACAAGCATAGGAATTTTACTACTCTCCACATAAGGAAATCTATTCTCAAGAATAGTAGTGGGAGTATCGTAAAAGACTTGAGCACTACAAATTGTGTCCACAATGAAAAAGCAAGGTTTAGCAAAGGGGTTCTCGAGAGTATGACAAGTTTTATCATCCCTCTTCTTTATAGCGTAAGTATCCTCACAATAATCATCATAGATAGGGGGCATGCTTTCATCAAAATGATTTTGATCATTCAAAGTGGAAGAACTAAAAAGATCATCTTCATCAAATATAGCATCCCCAAGCTTGTGGCTTTGCATATCATTAGCATCATGGGTATTCAAAGAATTCATGCTAACAACATTGCAATCATGCTCATCATTCACATATTCTATGCCAAGCATTCTATGTAATTCTTCTTTCAGCACTTGAGCACAATTTTCCTTCCCATCATGCTCACGAAAGACATTGAAAAGATGGAGCATATGAGGCATCCTCAATTCCATTTTTTTGTAGTTTTCTAGCGAAAGAACAAGAACCAAAAAGATTCGATTGCAAGATCTAAAGATATACCTTCAAGCGCTAACCTCCCTGGCAACGGCGCCAAAAAAGAGCTTGATGTCTACTACGCAACCTTCTCCTTGTAGACGTTGTTGGGCCTCCAAGTGCAGAGGTTTGTAGGACAGTAGCAATTTTCCCTCAAGTGGGTGACCTAAGATTTATCAATCCGAGGGAGGCGTAGGATGAAGATGGTCTCTCTCAAGCAACCCTGCAACCAAATAACAAAGAGTCTCTTGTGTCCCCAACACACCCAATACAATGGTAAATTGTATAGGTGCACTAGTTCGGCGAAGAGATGGTGAAACAAGTGCAATATGGATGGTAGATATAGGTTTTTGTAATCTGAAATTGCAAAAACAACAAGGTAACTAGTAACAAAAGTGAGCACGAACGGTATTGCAATGCGTGGAAACAAGGCCTAGGGTTCATACTTTCACTAGTGAAGTTCTCTCAACAATGATAACATAATTGGATCATATAACTAGTCCTCAACATGCAACAAAGAGTCACTCCAAAGTCACTAATAGCGGAGAACAAACGAAGAGATTATTGTTGGGTACGAAACCACCACAAAGTTATTCTTTCGGATCGATCTATTCAAGAGTCTGTAGTAAAATAGCACGAAGCTATTCTTTCCGTTCAATCTTTCATAGAGTTCGTACTAGAATAACACCTTAAGATACTTATCAACCAAGACCCTAATATCACCTAGATACTCCATTGTCACCTCAAGTATCCGTGGGTATGATTATACGATATGCATCACACAATCTCAGAATCATCTATTCAACCAACACATAGAACTTCAAAGAGTGCCCCAAAGTTTCTACCAGAGAGTCAAAACGTGTGCCAACCCCTGTGCATAGGTTCCCAATGTCACGAACCCGCAAGTTGATCACCAAAACATACATCAAGTACTCACATGAATCCACGTGTGCCAACCCATATGCATAGGTTCCCAATGTCATGAACCCGCAAATTGATCACAACAGATAGACACGTGCAAGACATACATCAAGTGTTCTCAAAGACTCAATCCGATAAGATAACTCCAAAGGGGAAACTCAATTCATTAGGGAGAGGGGGAAGAACATCATAAGATCCAACTATATTAGCAAAGCCCACGGTACATCGAGATCTAGACATCTCAAGAACACAAGAGAGAGAGATCAAGCACATAGCTACTCGTACATACCCTCAGCCCCGAGGGAGAACTACTCCCTCCTCGTCATGGAGATCGCCGGGATGATGAAGATGGCAACCGGAGATGGATTCCCCCTCCGGCAGGGTGCCGAAACGGGCTCCAGATTGGTTTTTGGTGGTAACAGAGGCTTGCGGCGGCGGAACTCCCGATCTAGGTTTCTTTCTGGGGTTTCTGAATTTATAGGAATTTATGGCGGTGGAATTGCGTCAGTTGGGCCAACGAGGAGGTCACAAGCCTGCAAGGTGCGACCTGGGGGGTGGCCGCGCCGTTAGGGCTTGTGACTCTCTCATGGCACTTCTGGCATTCTTCCAAAGCTTCGGGGTCTCTTTTGGTCCAAAAAAATCATCGTAAAGTTTCATTCCATTCTGACTCCGTCTGAAAAAGGGTCAAAAACACGGAAAAAAACAGAAACTGGCACTTGGCACTGAGTTAATAGGTTAGTCCCAAAAAAGATATGAAATAGCATATTCATGCATATAAAACATCCAAAGTTGACAAGATAATAGCATGGAACCATCAAAAATTATAGATACGTTGGAGACGTATCACAAGTTTTAGAGTAATCCATGAGTGGATCACTGGACGGCGGTCAAAAATATTATGAAGTACCTGAAAAGGACTAAGGAAATGTTTCTCGTTTATGGAGGTGACAAAGAGCTCGTCGTAAAAAATTACATCGACGCAAGCTTTAACACTGATCCAGATGACTCTAAGTCGCAAACCGGATACGTATTTATTCTGAATGGGGGTGCGGTAAGCTGGTGCAGTTCCAAGCAAAGCATCGTAGCAGATTCTACATGTGAAGCGGAGTACATGGCTGCCTCGAAGTCAGCAAAGGAGGGTGTCTGGATGAAGCAGTTCATGACGGATCTTGGAGTTGTGCCGAGTGCACTAAATCCAATAACTATGTTCTGTGACAACACTGGTGCCATTGCCTTAGCAAAGGAACCAAGGTTTCACAAGAAGAACAGACACATCAAACGACGTTTCAACCTCATCCGCGACTACGTCGAAGGAGAGGACGTGAATATTTGCAAAGTGCACACGGATCTGAGTGTAGCAGACCCGCTGACTAAACCTCTTCCACGGGCAAAACATGATCAACACCAGAACTGTATGGGTGTTATATTTATTACAATGTAAATCGCATGACGATGTGAAGACTAGATTATTGACTCTAGTGCAAGTGGGAGACTATTGGAAATATGCCCTAGAGGCAATGATAAATAGTTATTATGATATTTCCTGTTTAAAGATAATCGTTTATTATCCATGCTATAATTGTATTGAATGAAAACATAGATACATGTGTCGATACATAGAAAAAACAATGTCCCTAGCAAGCCTCTAGTTGGCTAGCCAGTTGATCAATGATAGTCAAGGTTTTCTCACTATATGCAAGTGTTGTCACTTGATAACTGGATCACATCATTAGGAGAATCATGTGATGGACTAGACCCAAACTATAAACGTAGCATATTGATCGTGTCGTTTTATTGCTATTGTTTTCTGCATGTCAAGTATTAGTTCCTATGACCATGAGATCATATAACTCACTGGCACCGGAGGAGTACCTTGTGTGCATCAAACATCGCAACGTAACTGGGTGACCATAAAGGTGCTCTACATGTATCTACGAAGGTGTCCATTGAGTTAGTATGGATCAAGACTGGGATTTGTCACTCCGTGTGACGGAGAGGTATCTCGGGGCCCACTCGGTAATACAACATCACACACAAGCCTTGCAAGCATTGTGACTAAGTGTAAGTCACGTGATATTGTATTATGGAATGAGTAAAGAGACTTGTCGGTAACGAGATTGAAATAGGTATGCGGATACCGAGGATCGAATCTCGGGCAAGTAACATACCGAAGGACAAAGGGAATGCCATACGGGATTATACGAATCCTTGACACTGAGGTTCGACCGATAAGATCTTCGGAGAATATGTAGGGTCCAATATGGGCATCCAGGTCCCGCTATTGGATATTGACCTAGGAGTGCCTCGGGGCATGTCTACATAGTTCTTGAACCCGGAGGATCTGCACACGTAAGGTTTGATGATGTTTTAGTATAATTGAGTTATATGTGTGGTTACAGAATGTTGTTCGGAGTCCCGGATGAGATCACGGACGTCACGAGGGTTTCCGGAATGTTCTGAAAATGAAGATTGATATATAGGATGGTTTCATTTGGTCACCGAAAAGTTTCGGTCAATTCCGGCAGTGTATCGGGAGTGACGAATGGGTTCCGGGTGTTCACCGGGAGGGGACCACCCCACCCGAGAGTGAGCCCAAGGCCCTAGGGTGGCACCACAAGTCCTTAGTGGGCTGGTGGAGTTATCCCAAGGAGTCCATGGCGCCACATAAGAAAATACCAAAAAAAAGAAAAAGAAAAAGGAAAGAGGGAGGTGAGAAGGAAGAGGAGGACTCCTCCTTCCCAAACCAAATTGGAGGAGGAGGAGTCCTCCTCCCTGGCGGCCGGCGCACCCTTGAGGCCTTGTGCCTCAAGGCTAGCCCCTCCCCCTCCCTCCTATATATAGTGGTGGTTTAGGGCTTTTTGAGACACAACTTTGCCATGTGCAACTCTAGCCTATACCACACAGTTTCACATCTAGATCAGATTTCTGCGAAGCTCGGGCGGAGCCCTGCAGGAGTAGATCATCACCACCACCGAAGCGCCATCACATTTCCAGAGAACTTATCTACTTATCCGTCTTGCTTGCTGGATTAAGAAGGCCGAGATCATCGTCGAGCTGTACGTGTGCTGAACGCAGAGGTGCCGTCCATTCGGCGCTAGATCGGAACGGATCGTGGGACGGTTTGTGGGAAGGTTTGAGGGACGGTTCAAGGGACGTGAAGACGTTCCACTACATCAACCGTGTTTCTTAATGCTTCCTATTGTGCGATCTACAAGGGTACGTAGATCCAATCTCCACTCGAAGATGGGCATCACCATGATAGGTCTTCGTGTGCGTAGGAATTTTTTTGTTTCCCATGCAACGTTCCCTAACAAAGTCATTGTGCTGATAGCCAATCAATAGTCTCCTTAAAAGACACTTGATCTGCCAAGACCAACATATCTGGGGACACAAACTCTCATAGATCCTTCGTCGGTGCCAGATCATACGTCCTCGAGGTAGGTAGTGACCCAAGAAACCTTACCAACACTCCATCACCGCCACCACCTCGTTGTTTTCATTAGGAAAACAATAACCTAAGGAAAAGAAAATGAATCATACGGGTTCCCACTCCTATTCTTGTCAACAAGGCCACCAGGTGGGGAAGATGAGAGGGACAAGGTGACGATGTGTAGGGAAGTTTTGGTGGCAACGACTAGGTTTGGGAGTCATGGCTATCAATGTGACGTTCTAACATACATAAAGTTGGACAAATAAGGAGGTGGGCAAGAGAACCTTACATTCTTTTTTAGTCTTATGAGTAGATAAATTGACTTTAATTTTTATTTATTTATTGCAACAGGTATAAATATTCTAGCACGCTAATTTATTTTCCAAAAATTATGGGATTGTATGAAAATATGATTTTATTTAGGAGATACTTATTTGGTAATAATTTATTGGATTATAAAATACAAAAGTTTGTTTGGTAAGTCAATGACACGTGACGCGTTAATATTTTTTTAGAGAAACCCGATGAGAAAATTAGAGACATAAGGGGAAAATAGAGAGGGGAGAAGAACAAGATGGACGAAATAGCATTATGATATTTTTAGTTATGAGAGAAGGAAGAAGCGAACTAAGCTTCACTTAGATGGTTAGGTTCATTATGGTGAAATCAAACCATCCAACTTCAAGTCTTAGATTTGACATTAGTGCTCGCATAATTTTTTGGATTTATTCAAGTTCTACCACGCTATTTTTTCAATGGTATGTGATACATACATTTTGCATCAAGCTTTTATATCAATATTTATTCAAGTATGGGATTTTATTACACATTATGGTACAAAACTTATGTCGTTTCTCTCTTATTTTACAAGATTTACATGAAGAGGGAGAATGCCGACAGCTGGAATTCTCGACTGGAAAAGGAGAAAATATGAGAAACCTATTCTGCACACCTCCAAAAGTCATGAAAAGTTATGAAGAATTGTTTTGGAATATATAAAAAATAATAGGCGAAAGAAGTACTAGAGGGGACCCACCAGGAGGTCACAAGCCAGGGGGCGTGGCCCACCCCCCTGGTCGCGCCCTGCAGGCTTGTGGACCCCCCTGGCAGGCCTCGGGTGCCCATCTTCTGCTATATGAAGGGTTTTGACATGGAGAAAATCATATCAGAGCTTTCGGGACGCGACACCGCCGTCTCGAGGTGGAACTTCGACAAAACCAATCTAGACCTCCGACGAAGCTATTCCGTCGGGGAAACTTCCCTCCCGCAAGGGGAAATCGAAGCCATCATCATAACCAATGATCCTCTCATCGAGAGGGGGTCAATCTCCATCAACATCTTCATCAGTAACATCTCCTCTCCAAACCCTAGTTCATCTCTTGTATCCGAGCTTTGTCTCAAAACCTTAGATTGGTACCTGTGGGTTGCTAGTAGTGTTGATTACTCCTTGTAGTTGATGCTAGTTGGTTTATTTGGTGGAAGATCATATGTTCAGATCCTTAATGATTATTAATACTCCTCTGATTATGAACATGAATATGCTTTGTCAGTAGTTACGTTTGTTCCTTAGGACATGGGATAAGTCTTGTTATAAGTAATCATGTGAATTTGGTATTCGTTCGATATTTTGATAAGATATATGTTGTCTCTTCTCTAGTGGTGTCATGTGAATGTCTACTACATGACACTTCACCATTATTGGGGCCTATAGGAAGGCATTGGGAAGTAATAAGTAGATGTTGGGTTGCTAGAGTGACAGAAGGTTAAACCCTAGTTTATGTGTTGCTTCGTAAGGGGCTGATTTGGATCCATATGTTTAATGCTATGGTTAGATTTATCTTAATTCTTCTTTCGTACTTGCGTATGCTTGCGAGAGAGGTTAATCATAAGTGGGAGGTTTGTCCAAGTAAGGGCAGCACCCAAGCACCGGTCCACCCACATATCAAATTATCAAAGTAACAAACGCGAATCATATGAGCATGATGAAAACTAGCTTGACATAAATTCTCATGTGTCCTCGGAAGCGCTTTTCTTTATATAAAAGTTTGTCCAGGCTTATCCTTTGCTACAAAAAGGATAGGGCCACCTTGCTGCACCTTTGTTACAATTGTTACCTGTTACCAGTTACAAATTACCTTATCACAAAACTTTCTGTCATCGGTAATTCCAGTGCTTGCAGAGAATACCTTACCGAAAACCGCTTGTCATTTCCTTCTGCTCCTCGTTGGATTCGATACTCTTACTTATTTAAAGGACTAGATAGATCCCCTATACTTGTGGTTCATCAAGACTCTTTTCTGGCATCGTCGCCGGGGAGTGAAGCGCCTTTGGTAAGTGGAACTTGGTAAGGAAAAATTTATATATTGTGCTGAAATTTACTGTGAGTTGTCACTATAAAAAATAATCCTTTGAGGGGCTTGTTAGGGGTATCTTCACCCCGACTGGAAGCACAAAGATATGCTCCTCAACCTGCTGCACCTGCTGAAAATATTTATTATGAAATTCCTTCAGGTATCATAGACAAACTGCTAGCTAATCCTTATGCAGGAGATGGAACACTACCTCGTGATTTGCACCTAATCTATGTGGATGAAGTTTCTGGATTATTTAAGCTTACAGGTCTGCCCGAGGATGATGTCAATAAGAAGGTATTTCCTTTGTATTTTAAGGAAAATACATTGACATGGTATAGGCTATGTGATGATATTGGATCATGGAACTACAACCGACTAAAATTGGAATTTCATCAGAAGTTTTATCATATGCATCTGGTTAATAGATAGGAATTATATTTATAATTTTTGGCCTCGTGAAGGAGAAAGAATCGCTCAAGCTTCGGGGAGGCTTAAGTCAATGTTATATTCATGCACCAATCATGAGCTCCCGAGAGAAATTATTATTCATAATTTTTATGCTCGGCTCTCTCGCAATGATCAATCCATGCTCGACACTTCTTGTGCTAGTTCCTTTATGAAGAAAGATATTGAATTCAAATGGGACTTATTGGAAAGAATTAAACACAACTTTGAAGATTGGGAACTCGACGAAGGTAATGAGTCAGGTATAATCCTTAAGTTTGCTTGTGTTAAATCCTTTTTAAACACCAATGCTTTTCGTGATTTCAGCACTAAATATGGACTTGACTGTGAGACAGTAGCTTCATTTTGTGAATATTTTGCTACTCATGTTGATCTCCCCAAGGAGAAGTGGTTTAAATAGCATCCCCCCATTGAAGTTAAACTGGTAGAACCTATTAAAGTTGAGATGAAACTAATATTTATAATACTGATCATGTTATTCCTACTGCTTACATTGAGAAAGCACCCTTTCCTGTTAGGATAAAGGAACATGCTAAAGCTTCAACTGTGATTCGTAAGAGTTTTGATAGAACACCTATACCACCTGGAAAAAAAATTAAAGTTGAACCTAATATTACTATGGTTAAAGATCTCTTGGTTGATAATATTGATGGTCATGTCATTCATTTCTATGATGAAGCCGCTAGAATTACTAGACCTGATACTAAGGGTAAACATAGACCTATTGTTGGCATGCCTGTTGTTTCCGTAAAAATAGGAGATCATTGTTATCATGCCTTATGTGATGTGGGTGCTAGTGTGAGTGAAATTCCCTTTACCTTATATCAAGAAATTATGAATGATATTGCACCAGCCGAATTAGAGAAAATTGATGTTACCATCAAGCTTGCTAATAGAGATACCATTTCACCAATTAGTATTGTTAGAGATGTTGAAGTCTTGTGTGGGAAAATAAAGTATCCTACTGATTTTCTTGTTCTTGGTTCCGCACAAGATGATTTTTATCCCATTATATTCAGTAGACCCTTCTTGAATACTATTAATGCTAAGATTGACTGTGAAAAAGAAATGGTTACTGTAAGTTTTGGGGATGCATCTCATGATTTCATTTTCACTAAATTTGGTAGGCAACCCCATGTCAAAGAATTGCCTAGTAAATATGAAATTATTGGTCTCGCTTCTATTGTTGTGCCTCCTACCGATCCCTTAGAACAATATTTTCTAGACCATTAAAATGATATGTATATGAATGAAAGGAATGAAATAGATAAGATTTTCTTTGATCACCAGCCTATCTTGAAACACAAACTGCCTGTTGAAATACTCAGGGATCCTCCTCTACCTAAGGATGATCCCGTGTTTGAGCTTAAACAATTACATGATATTCTAAAGTATGCTTATCTTGATGAAAAAGAGATATATCCTGTTATTATTAGTGCTAACCTTTCAGAGCATGAAGAAAAGAGATTACTGAAAACTCTGAAGAAGCACCATGCCGCTATTGGATATACTCTTGATGGTCTTAAGGGTATTAGTCCCACTCTATGTCAGCACAAAATCAATATAGAGCCTCATGCTAAACCAGTTGTTGATCACCAATGATGATTAAATCCTAAGATGAAGAAGTGGTAAGAAATGAAATACCAAAGCTTGTGGAGGCAGGTATAATTTATCCTATTGCTGATAGTAGATGGGTTAGTCCTGTTCATTGTGCCCCTAAAAAGGGAGCTATTATCGTTGTTCCTAATGATAAAGATGAATTAATCTTACAAAGAATTGTTACAGGATATAGAATCGTAATGGATTTCAGGAAATTAAATAAGGCTACTAGGAAAGATCATTACCCGCTACCTTTTATAGATCAAATTCTAGAGAGACTATCCAAACATACACATTTTTGCTTTCTAGATGGTTACTCTAGTTTCTCTCAAATACCTGTATCTAAAGAGGATCAAGAGAAGACCACTTTTACTTGCCCTTTCGGTACCTTTGCTTATAGACGTATGCCTTTTGGTTTATCCAATGCACCTGCTACCTTTCAAAGATGTATGATGGCTATATTCTATGACTTCTGTGAAAAGATTGTTGAGGTTTTCATGGATGATTTTTTTCATTTACAAAACTTCTTTTGATGATTGCTTGAGCAACTTTGATCGAGTTTTGCAGAGATGTGAAGAAACTAATCTTGTCTTGAATTGGGAGAAGTGCCACTTTATGGTTAATGAAGGCATCGTCTTGGGACACAAAATCTCTGAAAGAGGTATTGAAGTTGATAAAGCTAAAGTTGATGCTATTGAAAAAATGTCTTGTCCAACACATATCTGTTGGGAACGTCGCATGGGAAACAAAAAATTTCCTACGCGCACGAAGACCTATCATGGTGATGTCCATCTACGAGAGGGGATGAGTGATCTACGTACCCTTGTAGACCGTACAGTAGAAGCGTTAGAGAACACGGTTGATGTAGTGGAATGTCCTCACGTCCCTCGATCCGCCCCGCGAACAATCCCGCGATCAGTCCCACGATCTAGTACCGAACGGACGGCACCTCCGCGTTCAGCACACGTACAGCTCGACGATGATCTCGGCCTTCTTGATCCAGCAAGAGAGACGGAGAGGTAGAAGAGTTCTCCGGCAGCGTGACGGCGCTCCGGAGGTTGGTGATGACCTTGTCTCAGCAGGGCTCCGCCCGAGCTCCGCAGAAACGCGATCTAGAGGAAAAACTGTGGAGGTATGTGGTCGGGCTGCCGTGGAAAAGTCGTCTCAAATCAGCCCTAAAACCTCCGTATATATAGGTGGGAGGGAGGGGACCTTGCCTTGGGGCTCAAGGAGCCCCAAGGGGGTCGGCCGAGTCCAAGGGGGAGGACTCTCCCCCCCAAACCGAGTTGGACTAGGTTTGGTGGGAGAGAGTCCCCTTCCTTCCCACCTCCTCCTTTTTTTTCTTTCTCTCTTGATTTTCTTCTCCTTGGCGCATAGAGCCTTTTGGGCTGTCCCACCAGCCCACTAAGGGCTGGTGTGCCACCTTCAAGGCCTATGGGCTTCCCCGGGGTGGGTTGCCCCCCCCCCCCCCCCCCGGTGAACTCCCGGAACCCATTCGTCATTCCCGGTAACTCCGAAAACCTTCCGGTAATCAAATGAGGTCATCCTATATATCAATCTTCGTTTCCGGACCATTCCGGAAACCCTCGTGACATCTGTGATCTCATCCGGGACTCCAAACAACATTCTGTAACCAACCATATAACTCTAATACGCATAAAACAACGTCGAACCTTAAGTGTGCAGACCCTGCGGGTTCGAGAACTATGTAGACATGACCCGAGAGACTCCTCGGTCAATATCCAATAGCGGGACCTGGATGCCCATATTGGATCCTACATATTCTACGAAGATCTTATCGTTTGAACCTCAGTGCCAAGGATTCATATAATCCCGTATGTCATTCCCTTTGTCCTTCGGTATGTTACTTGCCCGACATTCGATCGTCAGTATCCGTATACCTATTTCAATCTCGTTTACTGGCAAGTCTCTTTACTCGTTTTGTAATACAAGATCCCGCAACTTACACTAAGTTACATTGCTTGCAAGGCTTGTGTGTGATGTTGTATTACCGAGTGGGCCCCGAGATACCTCTCCGTTCACACGGAGTGACAAATCCCAGTCTTGATCCATACTAACTCAACTAACACCTTCGGAGATACCTGTAGAGCATCTTTATAGTCACCCAGTTACGTTGCGACGTTTGATACACACAAAGCATTCCTCCGGTGTCAGTGAGTTATATGATCTCATGGTCATAGGAATAAATACTTGACACGCAGAAAACAGTAGCAACAAAATGACACGATCAACATGCTACGTCTATTAGTTTGGGTCTAGTCCATCACGTGATTCTCCTAATGACGTGATCCAGTTATCAATCAACAACACCTTGTTCATAATCAGAAGACACTAACTATCTTTGATCAACTGGCTAGCCAACTAGAGGCTTGCTAGGGACGGTGTTTTGTCTATGTATCCACACATGTAAATGAGTCTTCATTCAATACAATTATAGCATGGATAATAAACGATTATCTTGATACAGGAATTATAATAATAACTATATTTATTATTGCCTCTAGGGCATAATTCCAACAGTCTCCCACTTGCACTAGAGTCAATAATCTAGCCCTCACATCACTATGTGAATTACATTGTAATAAATCTAACAGCCATACAGTTCTGGTGTTGATCATGCTTTGGCCGTGGAAGAGGTTTAGTCAGCGGGTCCGCTACATTCAGATCCGTGTGCACTTTGCATATATTCACGTCCTCTCCCTCGACGTAGTCGCGGATGAGGTTGAAGCGTCGTTTGATGTGTCTGGTCTTCTTGTGAAACCGTGGTTCCTTTGCTAAGGCAATGGCACCAGTGTTGTCACAGAACAAGGTTATTGGATTCAGTGCGCTTGGCACCACTCCAAGATCTGTCATGAACTGCTTCATCCAGACACCCTCCTTAGCCGCCTCCGAGGCAGCCATGTACTCCGCTTCACATGTAGAATCTGCTACGACGCTTTGCTTGGAACTGCACCAGCTTACTGCACCCCCATTAAGAATAAATACGTATCCGGTTTGCGACTTAGAGTCGTCCGGATCTGTGTCAAAACTTGCATCGACGTAACCTTTTACGGCGAGCTCTTCGTCACCTCCATATACGAGAAACATCTCCTTAGTCCTTTTCAGGTACTTCAGGATATTCTTGACCGCTGTCCAGTGATCCACTCCTGGATTACTCTGGAACCTACCTGCCATACTTATGGCCAGGCCAACATCCGGTCTAGTGCACAGCATCGCATACATGATAGAACCTATGGCTGAAGCATAGGGGACGGAGCGCATATGCTCTCTATCTTCATCAGTTGTTGGGCACCGAGTCTTACTCAATCTCGTACCTTGTAGAACTGGCAAGAACCCTTTCTTGGACTGTTCCATTTTGAACCTCTTCAAAACTTTATCAAGGTATGTGCTTTGTGAAAGAGCTATCAGGCGTTTTGATCTATCCCTATAGATCTTAATGCCTAGAATGTAAGCAGCTTCTCCTAGGTCCTTCATAGAGAAACTTTTATTCAAGTAACCTTTTATGCTCTCCAAAAACTCTACGTTGTTTCCAATCAGTAATATGTCATCCACATATAATATTAGAAACGCCACAGAGCTCCCGCTCACTTTCTTGTAAATACAAGATTCTCCAACCACTTGTATAAACCCAAATGCTTTGATCACCTCATCAAAGCGTTTGTTCCAACTCCGAGATGCTTGCACCAGTCCATAAATGGATCGCTGGAGCTTGCACACCTTGTTAGCATTCTTAGGATCGACAAAACCTTCGGGCTGTATCATATACAACTCTTCCTTAAGGAAACCGTTAAGGAACGCCGTTTTGACATCCATCTGCCAGATTTCATAATCGAAAAATGCAGCTATTGCTAACATGATTCTGACGGACTTAAGCATCGCTACAGGTGAGAAAGTCTCATCGTAGTCAACTCCTGGAACTTGTGAAAAACCCTTTGCCACAAGTCGAGCTTTATAAACGGTCACATTGCCGTCAGCGTCCATCTTCTTCTTAAAGATCCGTTTGTTCTGAATAGCCTTGCGGCCCTCAGGTAGTATCTCCAAAGTCCACACTTTGTTCTCATACATGGATCCTATCTCGTATTTCATGGCTTCTAGCCATTTGTTGGAATCTGGACCCACCATTGCTTCTTCATAATTTGCAGGTTCATTGTTGTCTAACAACATGATTGACAAGACGGGATTACCGTACCACTCTGGAGCAGCACGTGATCTCGTCGACCTGCGTGGTTCAACAGAAACTTGAACTGGAGTTTCATGATCATCATCACTAACTTCCTCCTCAACTGGCGTCGCAATGATAGAGGTTTCCCCCTGCCCTGCGCCACCATCCAGAGGGATGAGAGGTTCGACAACCTCGTCAAGTTCTATCTTCCTCCCACTCAATTCTCTCGAGAGAAACTCCTTCTCGAGAAAAGCTCCGTTTTTAGCAACAAACACTTTGCCCTCGGATTTGAGATAGAAGGTGTACCCAACTGTCTCTTTTGGGTAACCTATGAAGACGCACTTTTCCGCTTTGGGTTCCAGCTTTTCAGGCTGAAGCTTTTTGACATAAGCATCACATCCCCAAACTTTCAGAAACGACAATTTTGGCCTTTTGCCATACCACAGTTCATATGGTGTCGTCTCAACGGATTTTGATGGTACCCTATTTAAAGTGAATGCAGCTGTTTCTAATGCATAGCCCCAAAATGATAACGGCAAATCAGTAAGAGACATCATAGATCGCACCATCTCTAATAGAGTATGATTACGACGTTCGGACACACCATTACGTTGTGGTGTTCCAGGCGGTGTTAACTGTGAAACAATTCCACATTGTCTTAAGTGAGCACCAAACTCGAAACTCAGATATTCACCCCCACGATCAGACCGCAGGAACTTGATCTTCTTGTTACGATGATTTTCCACTTCACTCTGAAATTGCTTGAACTTTTCAAATGTTTCAGACTTGTGCTTCATCAAGTAGACATAACCATATCTACTTAAATCGTCAGTGAAGGTGAGAAAATAACGATATCCGCCGCGTGCCTCCACGCTCATCGGACCACACACATCGGTATGTATGATTTCCAACAAGTCACTTGCACACTCCATTGTTCCTGAGAACGGAGTCTTAGTCATCTTGCCCATGAGGCATGGTTCGCACGTGTCAAGTGAATCAAAGTCAAGTGACTCCAAAAGTCCATCAGCATGGAGTTTCTTCATGCGCTTTACACCAATATGACCTAAGCGGCAGTGCCACAAAAATATGGCGCTATCATTGTTAACTCTAACTCTTTTGGTCTCAATGTTATGTATATGCGTATCGCTATCAAGATTCAATATGAACAATCCTCTCACATTCGGTGCATGACCATAAAAGATGTTACTCATAGAAATAGAACAACCATTATTCTCTGACTTAAAAGAGTAACCGTCTCGCAATAAACAAGATCCAGATATAATGTTCATGCTCAACGCAGGCACTAAATAACAATGATTTAAGTTCATCACTAATCCTGACGGTAACTGAAGTGACACTGTGCCGACGGCGATTGCATCAACCTTGGAACCATTTCCTACGCGCATCGTCACTTCATCTTTCGCCAGCCTTCGCCTATTCCGCAGTTCCTGTTCCGAGTTGCAAATATGAGCAACAGAACCGGTATCGAATACCCAGGCACTATTACGAGAGCCGGTTAAGTACACATCAATAACATGTATATCAAATATACATGATTTTTCTTTGCCCGCCTTCTTATCTGCCAGATACTTGGGGCAATTGCGCTTCCAGTGACCCATACCCTTGCAATAGTAACACTCCGTTTCCGGCTTAGGTCCAGCTTTGGGTTTCTTCGTCGGATTGGCAACAGGCTTTCCGCTCTTCTTCGAATTGCCCTTCTTGCCTTTGCCGTTTCTCTTGAAACTAGTGGTCTTATTCACCATCAACACTTGATGCTCTTTACGGAGTTCGGACTCTGCGACTTTCAGCATCGCAAACAACTCGCCGGGAGACTTGTTCATCCCTTGCATGTTGTAGTTCAACACAAAGCCTTTATAGCTTGGCGGCAGTGATTGAAGGATTCTGTCAGTGATAGCTTCTTGCGGGAGTTCAGTCCCCAGCTCAGCTAGACGGTTTGAGTACCCAGACATTTTGAGCACATGTTCACTGACAGATGAGTTTTCCTCCATCTTGCAAGCATAGAATTTATCGGAGGTCTCATACCTCTCGATCCGGGCGTTCTTCTGAAAGATAAACTCCAACTCCTGGAACATCTCAAATGCTCCATGACGCTCAAAGCGACGTTGAAGTCCCGGTTCTAAGCCATACAAGACTGCACATTGAACTATTGAGTAGTCCTCCTTACGTGCTAACCAAGCGTTCTTAACATCCTGATCAACCGTAGCGGGTGGTTCATCTCCTAACGCAGCATTAAGGACATAATCCTTCTTCCCAGCTTGTAAGATTAGCTTAAGATTACGAGCCAAGTCTACAAAGTTGCTTCCATCATCTTTCAACTTAGCTTTCTCTAGGAACGTATTAAAATTCAGGATGACTGTCGCGTGAGCCATGATCTACAACACAAATATATTCAAAGTGGACTTAGACTATGTTCAAGATAATTAGAGTTTAACTTAATCAAATTATACGCTAAACTCCCACTCAAAAAGTACATCTCTCTAGTCATTTGAGTGGTTCATGATCCACTTACACTAGCTCAAGTCCGATCATCACGTGAGTTGAGTATAGTTTCAGTGGTAAGCATCCCTATGCTAATCATATCATCTATATGATTCATGATCGAACTTTCGGTCTCATGTGTTCCGAGGCCATGTCTGCACATGCTAGGCTCGTCAAGCTTAACCCGAGTGTTCCGCGTGCGCAACTGTTTTGCACCCGTTGTATGTGAACGTTGAGTCTATCACACCCGATCATCACGTGGTGTCTCGAAACGACGAACTGTAGCAACGGTGCACAGTCGGGGAGAACACAATTTCGTCTTGAAATTTTAGTGAGAGATCACCTCATAATGCTACCGTCGTTCTAAGCAAAAAAAGGTGCATAAAAGGATTAACATCACATGCAATTCATAAGTGACATGATATGGCCATCATCACGTGCTTCTTGATCTCCATCACCAAAGCACCTGGCACGATCTTCTTTTCACCGGCGCCACACCATGATCATCCATCAATGTGTTGACATCGGGGTTGTCGTGCTACTCATGCTATTACTACTAAAGCTACATCCTAGCAAAATAGTAAACGCATCTGCAAGCACAAACGTTAGTATAAAGACAACCCTATGGCTCCTGCCGGTTGCCGTACCATCGACGTGCAAGTCGATATTTCTATTACAACATGATCATCTCATACATCCAATATATCACATCACATCGTTGGCCATATCACATCACAAGCATACCCTGCAAAAACAAGTTAGACGTCCTCTAATTTTGTTGTTGCATGTTTTACGTGGTGACCAAGGGTATCTAGTAGGATCGCATCTTACTTACGCAAACACCACAACGGAGATATATGAGTTGCTATTTAACCTCATCCAAGGACCTCCTCGGTCAAATCCGATTCAACTAAAGTTGGAGAAACCGACACTTCCCAGTCATCTTTGAGCAAAGGGGGTTACTCGTAACGATGAAACCAGTCTCTCGTAAGCGTACGAGTAATGTCGGTCCAAGCCGCTTCAACCCAACAATACCGCGGAATCAAGAAAAGACTAAGGAGGGCAGCAAAGCGCACATCACCGCCCACAAAAACTTTTGTGTTCTACTCGAGAAGACATCTACGCATGAACCTAGCTCATGATGCCACTGTTGGGAACGTCGCATGGGAAACAAAAAATTTCCTACGCGCACGAAGACCTATCATGGTGATGTCCATCTACGAGAGGGGATGAATGATCTACGTACCCTTGTAGACCGTACAGCAGAAGCATTAGAGAACGCGGTTGATGTAGTGGAACGTCCTCACGTCCCTCGATCCGCCCCGCGAACAATCCCGCGATCAGTCCCACGATCTAGTACCGAACGGACGGCACCTCCGCGTTCAGCACACGTACAACTCGACGATGATCTCGGCCTTCTTGATCCAGCAAGAGATATGGAGAGGTAGAAGAGTTCTCCGGCAGCATGACAGCGCTCCGGAGGTTGGTGATGACCTTGTCTCAGCAGGGCTCCGCCCGAGCTCCGCAGAAACGCGATCTAGAGGAAAAACTGTGGAGGTATGTGGTCGGGCTGCCGTGGAAAAGTCGTCTCAAATCAGCCCTAAAACCTCCGTATATATAGGTGGGAGGGAGGGGACCTTGCCTTGGGGCTCAAGGAGCCCCAAGGGGGTCGGCCGAGTCCAAGGGGGAGGACTCTCCCCCCCCCCCAAACCGAGTTGGACTAGGTTTGGTGGGAGGGAGTCCCCTTCCTTCCCACCTCCTCCTTTTTTTTTCTTTCTCTCTTGATTTTCTTCTCCTTGGCGCATAGAGCCTTTTGGGCTGTCCCACCAGCCCACTAAGGGCTGGTGTGCCACCTTCAAGGCCTATGGGCTTCCCCGAGGTGGGTTGCCCCCCCCCCCCCCCCCCCCCGTGAACTCCCGGAACCCATTCGTCATTCCCGGTAACTCCGAAAACCTTCCGGTAATCAAATGAGGTCATCCTATATATCAATCTTCGTTTCCGGACCATTCCGGAAACCCTCGTGACGTCTGTGATCTCATCCGGGACTCCTAACAACATTCGGTAACCAACCATATAACTCTAATACGCATAAAACAACGTCGAACCTTAAGTGTGCAGACCCTGCGGGTTCGAGAACTATGTAGACATGACCCGAGAGACTCCTCGGTCAATATCCAATAGCGGGACCTGGATGCCCATATTGGATCCTACATATTCTACGAAGATCTTACCGTTTGAACCTCAGTGCCAAGGATTCATATAATCCCATATGTCATTCCCTTTGTCCTTCGGTATGTTACTTGCCCGAGATTCGATCGTCAGTATCCGTATACCTATTTCAATCTCGTTTACTCGCAAGTCTCTTTATCGTTCCGTAATACAAGATCCCGCAACTTACACTAAGTTACATTGCTTGCAAGGCTTGTGTGTGATGTTGTATTACCGAGTGGGCCCCGAGATACCTCTCCGTTCACACGGAGTGACAAATCCCAGTCTTGATCCATACTAACTCAACTAACACCTTCGGAGATACCTGTAGAGCATCTTTATAGTCACCCAGTTACGTTGCGACGTTTGATACACACAAAGCATTCCTCTGGTGTCAGTGAGTTATATGATCTCATGGTCATAGGAATAAATACTTGACACGCAGAAAACAGTAGCAACAAAATGACACGATCAACATGCTACGTCTATTAGTTTGGGTCTAGTCCATCACGTGATTCTCCTAATGACGTGATCCAGTTATCAATCAACAACACCTTGTTCATAATCAGAAGACACTAACTATCTTTGATCAACTGGCTAGCCAACTAGAGGCTTGCTAGGGACGGTGTTTTGTCTATGTATCCACACATGTAAATGAGTCTTCATTCAATACAATTATAGCATGGATAATAAACGATTATCTTGATACAGGAATTATAATAATAACTATATTTATTATTGCCTCTAGGGCATAATTCCAACAATATCAAAGGTATAAGAAGTTTCCTTGGTCATGTTGGTTTCTATAGGAGATTTATTAAATACTTCTCTAAAATTTCTAAGCCTCTCGCTAATCTTTTTGCAAAAGGATATACCAATCATTTCTTATGATGATTGTGTAGAAGCATTTGAAATTCTTAAGAAAGCCTTGATGACTGCACCTGTTGTTCAACCACCCGATTGGAACCTACCCTTTGAAATTATGTGTGATGCTAGTGATTATGTTGTTGGTGTTGTTCTAGGACAAAGAGTTGATAATAAATTAAATGTCCTCCTTTATTCTAGTAAAACTCTAGACAATGCTCAAAGAAACTACGCTACCACTGAAAAGGAATTTTTAGTAGTTGTGTTTGCTTGCGATAAGTTTAGACCTTATATTGTTGATTCCAAAGTAACTATTCACATCGATCACACTGCTATTAAGTACCTTATGGAAAATAAAGATGGTAAACCTAAACTTATTAGATGGGTTCTTCTCCTACAAGAATTTGATCTGCGTATTATTGATAGAAAGATGATACGTCCAAAACGTATCTATAATTTTTTATGGTTTCATGCTAATTTTATGCTTTTGATAATTGTTTTTATATTAAGTTTATGATTTATTTGGACTAACCTACTAATAGTTGCAAAAGTGCACAATGTTCTTGTTTTACACTTTGATGTGTAGGAACTATCAAAAATAGAAGAGGAAACCTTGTTGGAGTGGGACTCTGACTTTCCTGAAATCTGTCCCCCCTACAGATTTTAGAGATCATCTGTTTCTGCCTCAAAGATGACGTCAAATGGAAAAAAAATAGATGTGATAGTTTTTGGGATTTTTTGCTGATAATTCTAGACATAAAATTTGGCCCATTTGGAGTTCGGACGCTCCAGGAAATCCTGTTTTACTGGAGGACAAATATCCGATTATAGGATCACGGGAATCGGTGACGTGATTGAGTCCAACTCTTACCATATTAGATGGATTCGGCCAAGCCACAATTTGGGGACCTCATTAGGGCTGAGAGGGGTGATACGTCTCAAACGTATCTATAATTTTTGATGGTTTCATGCTGTTATCTTGTCAACTTTGGATGTTTTATATACCTTCTATATCTTTTTTGGGACTAACTTATTAATTCAGTGCCAAGTGCCAGTTCCTGTTTTTTCTGTGTTTTTGACTCTTTTCAGATATGATTTTGGAACGGAGTCCAAACGGAATAAAATCCCCGAAATGAATTTTTCCAGAACAAAGGAAGATCGGGGGACTTGAGGGCCAAGGCAGGAGGCCCACAGAGAGCCCACAAGCCTTGTAGCCGCGGCTAGGGGGCCCGCGGCTACCAAGCTTGTGGCCTCCGTGGAGCTCCCCTGCCCTAGCTCTTTGGCCTATATATTCCCTAAAATCCCAGAAAAAATCAGGGCGTCCACGAAACCACTTTTCGGCTGCCGCAAGCTTCCGTTTCCGCGAGATCTCATCTGGAGACCCTTCCCGGTGCCCTGTCGGAGGGGACTTTGGAGCTGGAGGGCTTCTACATCAACATCATTGCCTCTCAAATGACTCGCGAGTAGTCTAATTCAGACCTACGGGTCCGTAGTTAGTAGCTAGATGGCTTCTTCTCTCTCTTGGATCTTCAATACAAAGTTCTCCATGATCTTCATGGAGATCTATCCGATGTAATCCTCTTTGGCAGTGTGTTTGTCGAGATCCGATGAATTGTGGATTTGTGATCAGATTATCTGTGAATTATATTTGAGTCTTTGCTGATTTCTTATATGCATGATTTGATATCCTTGTAAGTCTCTCCGAGTCTTGGGTTTTGTTTGGCCAACTAGATCTATGATTCTTGCAATGGGAGAAGTGCTTGGTTTTGGGTTCATACCGTGCGGTGACCTTTCCTAGTGATAGAAGGGGCAGCAAGGAACGCATCCTGTTCTTGCCATCAAGGGTAACAAGATGGGCTTTCATCATAGATTTGAGTTTTTCCATCTACATCATGTCATCTTGCTTAAGGCGTTACTCTGTTCTTATGAACTCAATACACTAGATGCATGCTGGATAGCGGTCGACGTGTGGAGTAATAGTAGTAGATGCAGAAAGTATCGGTCTACTTGTTTTGGACATGATGCCTATATGTATGATCATTGCCATAGATAACATCATGACTTTGTGCGGTTCTATCAATTGCTCAACAGTAATTCGTTCACCCACCGTCTACTTGCTTTCATGAGAGAAGCCACAAGTGAACACTACGGCCCCCGGGTCTACTCACAATTATCATCTCCGCTTTTACTTTTACCTTGCTTTGTTTACTTTTTGCTTTCAGTTCTCACTTTGCAAACAATCTATAAGGGACTGACAACCCCTTCATAGCGTTGGGTGCAAGCTCTTTGTGTTTGTGCAGGTACTTGTGACTTGGCACGATCCTCCTACTGGATTGATACCTTGGTTCTCAAACTGAGGGAAATACTTACTGTCGTTGTGCTACATCACCCTTTCCTCTTCAAGGGAACACCAACGCAAGGCTCCAAGGCCGCGGGGGAATCCTTTGCATATTTGCTAAGGAAATCCCTATCGGCGTAGCCAGCAGCAGAAGGATTTCTGGCGCCGTTGCCGGGGAGGATCGCTTGCCGAGGAGTATCAAGACAAGAATAATCTCCCATCAAGACGCCGATTTCTGACGCCGTTGCCGGTGAGGGATCAAGTCAAGATCTATCCAAGTAAGTGTCACAAACTCATCTCTTGCATTTACCTTTTTTGCCAGTTGCCTCTCGTTTTCCTCTCCCCCACTTCACATTTGCCTTTTTCATTTGCCTTTCTCCTTTGCCGTTTTCATTTGCCTTTTGTCGTTTTCCTTTGCCAGTTTTCTTGCTTGCTTGTGTTCTTGTTTGTTTGTTGAAGTCATCATGGTTGAAAACATCAAACTTTGCGACTTCTCGAATACTAATAATAATGATTTTATTAGTACTCCGATTGCCCCCGCCACTAGTGCGGAATCATATGAAATCAACGTTGTCTTGCTGAATCTTGTTATGAAAGAGCAATTTTCTGGCCTTCCTAGTGAAGATGCCGCATCCCATCTCAATACTTTCATTGAACTTTGCGATATGCAAAACAAGAAAGATGTGGATAATGATGTTATTAAATTGAAGCTTTTTCCGTTCTCTATGGGAGATCGTGCAAAAACTTGGTTTTCTTCTTTGCCTAAAAATAGTATCGATTCTTGGAATAAGTGCAAAGATGCTTACATATCCAAGTACTTTTCGTCGGCTAAGATTATCTCTCTTCGTAATGATATCATGAATTTCAAGCAACTTGATCATGAACACGTTGCACAATCTTGGGAGAGGATGAAGTTAATGATTAGAAATTGTCCCGCTCATGGCTTGAGTTTGTGGATGATTATACAAATCTTTTACGCTGGTTTGAATTTTGCTTCTAGAAATATCTTGGACTCTACCTCAGGTGGAACGTTCATGGAAATCACATTAGGAGAAGATACAAAACTCCTAGAAAATATCATAACCAACTACTCTCAGTGGCACACTCAAAGGTCACCTGCTAGCAAAAAGGTACACGCTATAGAAGAAATTAACTCGCTTAGTGCTAAGATGGATGAGTTGATGAATTTGGTTGCTAATAGAAATGCTCCTTTAGATCCTAATGACATGCCACTATCTTCCTTGATTGAGAGTAGCAACGCTAGTTTGGACGTTAATTTTGTTGGTAGGAACAATTTTGGCAACAACAATTCTTTTAGAGGAAACTATGTTCCTAGGCCTTTTCCTAGTAACTCCTCTAACAACTATGGCAATTCCTACAACAACACTTATGGAAATCATAAAAAATTACCCTCTGATTTAGAGAGTAATATCAAAGAGTTCATCAACTCTCAAAAGATTTTCAATCCGTCCATAGAGGAAAAACTACTCAAAATAGACGATTTGGCTAAGAGCGTTGATAGGATGTCTTGTGATATTGATGCTTTGAAAGTTAGATGTGCTCCTCCCAAGGTTAACTTGGATGAAACTTTAAAAGCTATGCGTGTCTCCATGAATGAGAGCAAAGAAAGAACTACCCAAATTCGCGCTAAGCATGAATGGTTTAAAAGGGTGCGTTCTAGTGATGCAAATCACGAAGATCTTAAAGTGATTGGTGTGACTCCTCTTGAATCTTTGTTTTCGCGTGTCAAACCTATTGATGAAGGGGCTGGATATGAATCCACTTTGGTTGAAAAACGCCCCAATGATTCGGAATCCACCTATCTTGATGATAAAGGTGTGGAGAGTGGAGTAGAAGAAATCAAAATATTGGGTAGTAATGAAACTCCCACTTTGGATTTTGACGAATTCAATTATGATAGTTGCTCCTTGTTTGAATGCATTTCCTTGATGCAATCCATTGCAAACTCTCCACATGCTTATAGCCAAAGCAAAGCCTTTACTGCACATATCGTAGATGCTATGATGAAATCTCTTGAAGAGAAACTAGAACTAGAAGTCTCTATACCTAGAAAACTTCATGATGAGTGGGAACCTACTATCAAAATCAAAATCAAAAACTATGAATGCAATGCTTTGTGTGATTTGGGTGCTAGTGTTTCCGCGATTCCAAAGTCTTTATGTGATATTCTTGGTTTTCATGAGATTGAAGAGTGTTTTCTTAATTTGCATATTGCGGATTCTACTGTCAAGAAACCCATGGGAAGGATCAATGATGTTCTTATTGTTGCAAATAAGAACTATGTACCCGTGGATTTCATTGTACTTGACATAGATTGCAATCCTTCATGTCCCACTATTCTTGGTAGACCTTTCCGAAGGACTATTGGTGCTATCATCGATATGAAGGAAGGGAATATTAGATTTCAATTTCCTCTAAAGAAGGGCATGGAGCATTTTCCTAGAAAGAAAATAAGATTGCCTTATGAATCTATGATGAGGGCTACTTAGGGTTTGAGCACCAAAGATGACTATACGTGATTCCATCACCTTATGCCTTGCTAAGGGCGTTAAACAATAGCGCATGTTGGGAGGCAACCCAGCGAATCTATCCTTTTTATTTCTGTTTTGTGTTTTCCACACTTTCATAATTCTGTTATGATTCTGTTTTTTGTGTTTCTTTTGCGTTTGTGCCAAGTGAAACCGTTATGATTAGTTTTCTGGATGATCATTTGATCATGCTGGAAAAGACAGAAACTTTCTGCTCACAAAAAGAATTTTCATTTTTTTTATGTGAGAGATTTTGAGTTGATTCTTCTTGCTGCTGATTTATATGCAAATTCTTCAGACTGTCGTAATTGTTCAGAATTGTTGAAGTACCAGAAGTATACGAAGCATACAGATTGCTACAGACTGGTTTGCTGTTAACAGATTCTGTTTTGTTGAGTTGGTTGCTTATTTTGATGAAACTATGGATAGTATCGGGGGGTATTAACCATGGAAGATTGAAAATACAGTAACCCAACATCAACATAAGTAGAATTTAAGTTTGCTACAGTACCTAAGTAAGTGGTGATTTGCTTTCTTATACTAATGTTATCACGAGTTTTTGTTTAAGTTTTGTGTTGTGAAGTTTTCAAGTTTTGGGTGAAGTTCTTATGGACAAAGAGATAAAGAGTGGCAAGAGCTCAAGCTCGGGGATGCCCAAGGCACCCCAAGTTGATTCAAGGATGCCGAAAAAGCCTAAGCTTGGGGATGCCCCGGGAAGGCATCCCCTCTTTCGTCTTTAATCCATCGGTAACGTTACTTGGGGCTATATTTTTATTCACCACATGTTATGTGTTTTGCTTGGAGCGTCTTGTATCGTAGGAGTCTTTTATTTTTGTTGTTTCACAATCTTCCTTGCTGCACACCTAGAGAGAGAGACATGCACTCACCGTGATTTTGTCGAGCTTCACTTATATACTTTGGTTAGGCAATTCAGCTCACATGTGTTTCACTTATATCTTTTGAGCTAGTTGATTTTGCTCTCTGTGCTTCACTTCTATCTTTTAGAGCACGGAAGCGCGTGGCGTGTGATACGTCTCAAACGTATCTATAATTTTTTATGGTTTCATGCTGTTATCTTGTCAAATTTGGATGTTTTGTGTACCTTTTATATCTTTTTTGGGATTAACTTATTAGTTCAGTGCCAAGTGCCAGTTCCTGTTTTTTCTGTGTGTTTGACTCTTTTGCATATCTGATTTTGGAACGGAGTCCAAGCGGAATAAAATCCCCGAAATGAATTTTTCCAGAACAGAAGAAGATCGGGGAACTTGAGGGCCAAGGCAGGAGAACTACAGGGAGCCCACAGGCCCTATAGCCGCGACCGGGGGGGGCGCGCCTACCAAGCTTGTGGCCCCCCTGGAGCTCCCCTGCCCTAGCTCTTTCGCCTATATATTCCCTAAAATCCTAGAAAAAATCAGGGCATCCACGACAACACTTTTCCGCCGCTGCAAGCTTCCGTTTCCGCGAGATCTCATCTGGAGACCCTTCCCGGTGCCCTGCCTAAGGGGACTTTGGAGTTGGAGGGCTTCTACATCAACATCACGCCTCTCCAATTACTCGTGAGTAGTCCACTTCAGACCTACGGGTCCGTAGTTAGTAGCTAGATGGCTTCTTCTCTCTCTTGGATCTTCAATACAAAGTTCTCCATGATCTTCATGGAGATCTATCTGATGTAATCCTCTTTGGCGGTGTGTTTGTCGAGATCCGATGAATTGTGGATTTGTGATCAGATTCTCTATGAATTATATTTGAGTCTTCGCTGATTTCTTATATGCATGATTTGATATCCTTGTAAGTCTCTCTGAGTCTTGGGTTTTGTTTGGACAACTAGACCTATGATTCTTGCAGTGGGAGAAGTGCTTGGTTTGGGGTTCATACCGTGCGGTGACCTTTCCTAGTGACACAAGGGGCAGCAAGGCATGCATCGTGTTGTTTCCATCAAGGGTAACAAGATGGGATTTCATCATAGATTTGAGATTGTCCATCTGCATCATGTCATCTTGCTTAAGGCGTTACTCTGTTCTTTTGAACTTAATACACTAGATGCATGCTGGATAGCGGTCGACGTGTGGAGTAATAGTAGTAGATGCTGAAAGTATCGGTCTACTTGTTTTGGATGTGATGCCTATATGTATGATCATTGTCATAGATAACGTCATAAATTTGCGTGGTTCTATCAATTGCTCGACAGTAATTCGTTCACCCACCGTCTACTTGCTTTCATGAGAGAAGCCACTAGTGAACACTACGGCCCCCGAGTCTATTCACAACTATCGTCTCCTCTTTCACTTTTACTTTGCTTTGTTTACTCTTTTTGCTTTCAGTTCTCACTTTGCAAACAATCTATAAGGGATTAACAACCCCTTCATAGCGTTGGGTGCAAGCTCTTTGTGTTTGTGCAGGTACTTGTGACTTGACGCGATCCTCCCACTTGATCGATACCTTGGTTCTCAAACTGAGGGAAATACTTACCGCCGCTGTGCTACATCACCCTTTCCTCTTCAAGTGAACACCAACGCAAGGCTCCAATGCCGCGGGGAAATCCTTTGCATATTTGCCAAGGAATTCCCTATAGGCGTAGCCCGAAGCAGAAGGATTCCTGGCGCCGTTGCCACGGAAGGTCTATTGTCGCAGTAGCAGCGTGTTAGTTGATCTATGCTATGAAAGTAGTCTCAAAAGGGGTAGTTATCCAAAGGGATATGAAAACTTCCACCTTCATGTGCATTGAGTAGTTAGAGAAGCTTGATTCATCTCAATTAGTTTTGAGTTGTGGTTGTGGTAATATTGAAGTTATACTAGTAAGGTGTTGTGGATCTAGAAATACTTGTGTTGAAGTTCGTGATTCCCGTAGCATGCACGTATGGTGAACCGCTATGTGATGAAGTCTGAGCATGATTAGTTTATTGATTGTCATCCTTCGTGTAGCGGTCGGGGTCGCGCGATGGTTTATACCTACCAACCCTTCCCCTAGGAGTATGCATTGAGTGTTTTGTTTCGATTACTACTAAAACTTTTGCAACAAGTATATGAGTTCTTCATGACTAATGTTGAGTCCATGGTTTAGATGCACTTTCACCTTCCACCATAACTATCTTCTTTAGTGTCGTGCAACTTTCGTCGGTGCACAAAACCCACCATTAGCCTCCCTCAAAACAGCCACCATACCTACCTATTATGGCTTTTTCAAAGCCATTCCGAGATATATTGCCATGCAACTACCACCATGACATGTGCCACCACTTCTACATTTGCCATTGCATGATCGTAAGATAGCTAGCATGATGTTTCCATTAATGTCTATGCCATGCTAGATCATTGTCACGGTACACTACCGAAGGCATTCCATATAGAGTCATCATTGCTCTAAGTTTTGAGTTGTAAGTGCGATGATCATCATTGATGGAGCATTGTCCAATCTAAGGAAATAAAAGAGGCCAGCGAAGCCCATATACAAAAATAGGCCAAAGAGCCCACCAAAAAAAATGAGAGGAAAATAGAGAAGGGACAACGCTACTATCCTTCCACACTTGTGCTTATTAAGCACCATGATCTTCATGATTGAGAGTCTCTCGTTTTGTCACCACCATATAGCTAGTGGGAAATTTTCATTATATAACTTGGCTTGTATATTCCAATGATAGGCTTCCTCAAAATTGCCTTAGGTCTTCGTGAGCAAGCAAGTTGGATGCACACCCACTAGTTTTCTTTAAGAGCTTTCACATACTCTTAGCTCTAGTGCATCATCTGTATGGCAATCCCTACTCATTCACATTGATATCAATTGATGAGCATCTCCATAGCTCATTGATATGCCTAGTTAATGTGACCATCTTCTCCTTGTTTGTCTTGCAACCTCCACCACACTCCATTCCACTTATAGTGTTAAAACCATGGCTCACGCTCATGTATTGCATGAGAGTTGAAATTTTTTGAGAAAGTAAAGGTGTGAAAACAATTACTTGGCCAATAGAGAGGTTGTGCATGATTTAAATTCATTGTGCAAGGATGATAGAGCATAGCCAGACTATATGATTTTGTAGCGATAACTTTCTTTTGGCCTTGTTATTTTGAAAGTTCATGATTACCTTGCTAGTTTGCTTGAAGTATTATTGTCTCCACGTCAATAGCAAACTATTGTTTTGAATCTAATGGATCTGAACATTCACGTCACATAAGAGGAGTTACAAAGGACATCTATGCTAGGTAGCATGAAAGCATCAAAAAATCATTCTTTATCACTTCCCTACTCGAGGACGAGCACGAGTTAAGCTTGGGGATGCTTGATACGTCTCAAACGTATCTATAATTTTTAATGGTTTCATGTTGTTATCTTGTCAACTTTGCATGTTTTATATGCCTTTTACATCTTTTTTGGGACTAACTTATTAATTCAGTGCCAAGTGCCAGTTCCTGTTTTTTCTGTGTTTTTGACTCTTTTCAGATCTGATTTTGGAACGGAGTCCAAACGGAATAAAATCCCCGAAATGAATTTTTCCAGAACAGAAGAAGATCGGGGGACTTGAGGGCCAAGGCACGAGGCCCACAGGGAGCCCACAGGCCCTGTAGCCGCGACCGGGGGGGGCGCGCCTACCAGGCTTGTGGCCTCCCTGGAGCTCCCCTGCCCTAGCTCTTTGTCCTATATATTCCCTAAAATCCCAGAAAAAATCAGGGCGTCCACGAAACTACTTTTCCGCCGCTGCAAGCTTCCGTTTCCGCGAGATCTCATCTAGAGACCCTTCCCGGTGCCCTGCCGGAGGTGACTCTGGAGCTGGAGGGCTTCTACATCAACATCATTGCCTCTCCAATGACTCGTGAGTAGTCTACTTCAGACCTACGGGTCCGTAGTTAGTAGCTAGATGGCTTCTTCTCTCTCTTGGATCTTCAATAGAAAGTTCTCCATGATCTTCATGGAGATCTATCCGATGTAATCCTCTTTGGCGGTGTGTTTGTCGAGATCCGATGAATTGTGGATTTGTGATCAGATTCTCTATGAATTATATTTGAGTCTTCGCTGATTTCTTATATGCATGATTTGATATCCTTGTAAGTCTCTCTGAGTCTTGGGTTTTGTTTGGACAACTAGACCTATGATTCTTGCAGTGGGAGAAGTGCTTGGTTTTGGGTTCATACCGTGCGGTGACCTTTCCTAGTGACACAAGGGGCAGCAAGGCACGCATCATGTGGTTGCCATCAAGGGTAACAAGATGGGCTTTCATCATAGATTTGAGATTGTCCATCTGCATCATGTCATCTTGCTTAAGGCGTTACTCTGTTCTTTTGAACTTAATACACTAGATGCATGCTGGATAGCGGTCGACGTGTGGAGTAATAGTAGTAGATGCAGAAAGTATCGGTCTACTTGTTTTGGATGTGATGCCTATATGTATGATCATTGTCATAGATAACGTCATAAATTTGCGTGGTTCTATCAATTGCTCGACAGTAATTCGTTCACCCACCGTCTACTTGCTTTCATGAGAGAAGCTACTAGTGAACACTACGGCCCCCGAGTCTATTCACAACTATCGTCTCCTCTTTCACTTTTACTTTGCTTTGTTTACTCTTTTTGCTTTCAGTTCTCACTTTGCAAACAATCTATAAGGGATTGACAACCCCTTCATAGCGTTGGGTGCAAGCTCTTTGTGTTTGTGCAGGTACTTGTGACTTGACGCGATCCTCCCACTTGATCGATACCTTGGTTCTCAAACTGAGGGAAATACTTACCGCCGCTGTGCTACATCACCCTTTCCTCTTCAAGTGAACACCAACGCAAGGCTCCAATGCCGCGGGGAAATCCTTTGCATATTTGCCAAGGAATTCCCTATAGGCGTAGCCCGAAGCAGAAGGATTCCTGGCGCCGTTGCCACGGAAGGTCTATTGTCGCAGTAGCAGCGTGTTAGTTGATCTATGCTATGAAAGTAGTCTCAAAAGGGGTAGTTATCCAAAGGGATATGAAAACTTCCACCTTCATGTGCATTTAGTAGTTATAGAAGTTTGATTCATCTCAATTAGTTTTGAGTTGTGGTTGTGGTAATATTGAAGTTATACTAGTAAGGTGTTGTGGATCTAGAAATACTTGTGTTGAAGTTCGTGATTCCCGTAGCATGCACGTATGGTGAACTGCTATGTGATGAAGTCTGAGCATGATTAGTTTATTGATTGTCATCCTTCGTGTAGCGGTCGGGGTCGCGCGATGGTTTATACCTACCAACCCTTCCCCTAGGAGTATGCGTTGAGTGTTTTGTTTCGATTACTACTAAAACTTTTGCAACAAGTATATGAGTTCTTCATGACTAATGTTGAGTCCATGGTTTAGATGCACTTTCACCTTCCACCATCACTATCTTCTTTAGTGGCGTGCAACTTCGCCGGTGCATAAAACCCACCATTAGCCTCCCTCAAAACAGCCACCATACCTACCTACTATGGCTTTTTCAAAGCCATTCCGAGATATATTGCCATGCAACTACCACCATGACATGTGCCACCAATTCTACATTGCCATTGCATGATCATAAGATAGCTAGCATGATGTTTCCATTGATTTCTATGCCATGCTAGATCATTGTCATGGTACACTACCGAAGGCATTTCATATAGAGTCATCATTGCTCTAAGTTTTGAGTTGTAAGTGTGATGATCATCATTGATGGAGCATTGTCCCATGTGAGGAAATAAAAGAGGCCAGCGAAGCCCATTTACAAAAAGAGGTCAAAGATGCCCACAAAAAAATAAAAAAAAAGAGGCCAAAGACCCCACCAAAAAAAGAGAGAAGGGACAATGCTACTATCTTTCCACACTTGTGCTTATTAAGCACCATGATCTTCATGATTGAGAGTCTCTCGTTTTGTCACCACAATATAGCTAGTGGGAAATTTTCATTATATAACTTGGCTTGTATATTCCAATGATGGGCTTCCTCAAAATTGCCTTAGGTCTTCATGAGCAAGCAAGTTGGATGCACACCCACTAGTTTTCTTTAAGATCTTTCACTTACTCTTAGCTCTAGTGCATCATTTGTATGGCAATCCCTACTCATTCACATTGATATCTATTGATGAGCATCTCCATAGCTCATTGATATGCCTAGCCAACATAACCATCTTCTCCTTGTTTGCCTTGCAACCTCCACCACACTCCATTTCACTTATAGTGCTAGAACCATGGCTCACGCTCATGTATTGCGTGAGAGTTGAAAAAGTTTGAGAAAGTAAAGGTTTGAAAACAATTAATTGGCCAATACCGAGGTTGTGCATGATTTAAATTCGTTGTGCAAGGATGATAGAGCATAGCTAGACTATATGATTTTGTAGGGATAACTTTCTTTTGGCCTTGTTATTTTGAAAGTTCATGATTACCTTGCTAGTTTGCTTGAAGTATTACTGTCTCCACGTCAATAGCAAACTATTGTTTTAATCTAATGGACCTAAACATTCATGTCACATAAGAGGAGTTACAAAGGACATCTATGCTAGGTAGCATCAAAGCATCAAAAATTCATTCTTTATCACTTCCCTACTCGAGGACGAGCAGGAGTTAAGCTTGGGGATGCTTGATACGTCTCAAACGTATCTATAATTTTTAATGGTTTCATGTTGTTATCTTGTCAACTTTGCATGTTTTATATGCCTTTTACATCTTTTTTGGGACTAACTTATTAATTCAGTGCCAAGTGCCAGTTCCTGTTTTTTCTGTGTTTTTGACTCTTTTCAGATCTGATTTTGGAACGGAGTCCAAACGGAATAAAATCCCCGAAATGAATTTTTCCAGAATAGAAGAAGATCGGGGGACTTGGGGGCCTAGGCACGAGGCCCACAGGGAGCCCACAAGCCCTGTAGCCGCGGCCCGGGGGGCCGCGCCTACCAGGCTTGTGGCCTCCCTGGAGCTCCCGTGCCCTAGCTCTTTGGCCTATATATTCCCTGAAATCCCAGAAAAAATCAGGGCGTCCACGAAACTACTTTTCTGCCTCTGCAAGCTTCCGTTTCCGCGATATCTCATCTGGAGACCCTTCCCGGTGCCCTGCCTAAGGGGACTTTGGAGTTGGAGGGCTTCTACATCAACATCACGCCTCTCCAATGACTCGTGAGTAGTTTACTTCAGACCTACGGGTCCGTAGTTAGTAGCTAGATGGCTTCTTCTCTCTCTTGGATCTTCAATACAAAGTTCTCCATGATCTTCATGGAGATCTATCCGATGTAATCCTCTTTGGCGGTGTGTTTGTCGAGATCCGATCAATTGTGGATTTGTGATCAGATTATCTATGAATTATATTTGAGTCTTCGCTGATTTCTTATATGCATGATTTGATATCCTTGTAAGTCTCTCTGAGTCTTGGGTTTTGTTTGGACAACTAGATCTATGATTCTTGCAATGGGAGAACTGCTTGGTTTTGGGTTCATACCGTGCGGTGACCTTTCCTAGTGACACAAGGGGCAGCAAGGCACGCATCATGTGGTTGCCATCAAGGGTAACAAGATGCGCTTTCATCATAGATTTGAGATTTTCCATCTACATCTTGTCATCTTGCTTAAGGCGTTACTCCTATCTTATGAACTCAATACACTAGATTCATGTTGGATAGCGGTCGACGTGTGGAGTAATAGTAGTAGATGCAGAAAGTATCGGTCTACTTGTTTTGGACGTGATGCCTATATGTATGATCATTGTCATGGATAACGTCATAAATTTGCGTGGTTCTATCAATTGCTCGACAGTAATTCGTTCACCCACTGTCTACTTGCTTTCATGAGAGAAGCCACTAGTGAACACTACGGCCCCCGGGTCTACTCACAATTATCATCTCCGCTTTTACTTTTACTTTGCTTTGTTTACTTTTTGCTTTCAGTTCTCACTTTGGAAACAATCTATAAGGGATTGACAACCCCTTCATAGCGTTGGGTGCAAGCTCTTTGTGTTTATGCAGGTACTTGTGACTTGGCGTGATCCTCCTACTGGATTGATACCTTGGTTCTCAAACAGAGGGAAATACTTACCGCCGTTGTGCTACATCACCCTTTCCACTTCAAGGGAACACCAACGCAAGGCTCCAAGGCCTCAGGGGAATCCTTTGCATATTTGCCAAGGAAATCCCCATAGGCGTAGCCAGCAGCAAGGGGTTCCTAGGAAGGTTCTAGAGGTGCCCAAGAGCCCTTGGATCAAAGGGGCATCCATCGGAGGGCCAAGGATGATCGTCCCGACTCATATAAGGAGAGGAAAAACCTTATTTCGAGAGGGTCACCAAGAGCTACGAGATTTCCTCCTCCGAGGCAGCCGCCTTGGGGTGAAGAACCACCTCCATACCAGCACCATCTCCAAGGAAGAAGGGGGGCCAAGGGCCGCCGCCCCAAGGGTCGTGGCCGCCGCCGTGGCCGCCGTCTCCTCTTCGGGCTGCACCTCTCGATCAACCTCTTGCTCACCATGGCCATGTGTGAGTAGTCTCCCTCGGGTCTCAGGTCTTCTACATGTAGCTATGTGGCCATCTCTCTCTCTCCCATGATGTGATCTTGATTGTGATCATAGGCTATGTTAATCTAGGGTGATCCCATGATGTTTCCCCTTCTTCTATGTATTGAATTGATGTACTTACTTGATCTTATTAGTATAATCCCCGAGACCATGGTGACAGCGGTCTATTGGACATGGATTAGAAGAATATTTTCATGAGTTATTTCCACTTTTGTGAACAGATTGAAGATTGAGTGTCTCTTGGTGCTTGTCTTTGACTATCCTTGAGATATGTTGTGGTGATTGTGGTACTCTCTTTGGATGGCCGCGGTGACATTGGGAAATCCATAGAAGAGAACTATGAACTCTAAGGTGTACTTTTGTAGCCCTACATAATTCTCGTCCTCTGTTGATCACAAAGAAATGACCTCCAAGTACGTATCCATTGCATGTTTTAGTGGAAATATCATGTGATTAAATTATGTTAATGTTGTTGGGAGTTGCCACTAGTGAAAGTATGAAGCCTAGGCCTTGTTTTCCACCATTGAACACCGTTTACTTTCAGTTTTGTTTCATGTTTGCTTGCTGCCATTTTTATTTCAGATTTATATTACCTTGTTTTACCATCCATATCACTTGGCTTTTAACATCTCTTCGCTGAACTAGTGCACCTATACAACTAACAATTGTATTAGGTGTGTTCGGGACACAAGAGACTTCTTGTATCTTAATTGTAGGGTTGCTTGAGAAAGACCATCTTCAACCTCTACTTCCCTGAGTTCGATAAACCTTAGGTCATCCACTTGAGGGAAATTGTTGTTGTCCTACAAACCTCCGCGCTTTGAGGCCGAACATAGTCTACAAGAATAGAAGCGTGCGTAGACATCAAGATATTTCTGGCGCCGTTGCCGGGGAGGTGAGTGCTTGAAGGTATATCTTTAGATCTTGTAATTAAATCTTTTTGTTTCTTGTTTTTATTTCACTAGTTAGGCTTAATGGAAAACAACAAAAATATGAGAGAGCTTTGTAAACTTTATCTTGAACTAGGACATGAAGTGCTTGAGGAGAAAATTAAAAAACCTATGGAGCTTTATTATTTGCATAACAATTATGACGGTGGCAACGTTATTAGTATGCTTTCTTTGAATATCAATATTGCCAATGACATGGAAAGTTCTAAGCTTGGGGATGACGGGTTTGATGAACATGATATTTTTAGTCCCCCAACTTTTGAGGAGAAAATTTGCTTTGGTGATACTATGCTTCCTAAACATGATGATTACCATGATGATAATGATTGTTTACTCCCACTATTACCAATGAGAAAGATTATGCTTATGTGGAGAGTAAGATTACCTTTTTGCATGTGGACCATGGTAACAATGCTTTATGTGATACTTATACTGTTGATTTTATTCATGATCCCACTGAAAATTATTATGAGAAGGGAACATATGCTTATAGATATATCAATAATATCAAGTTCCCTCTCTTTATGTTGAAGGTTTTGAAATTGCACTTGTTTTGCCTTCCTATGCTTATTGCTTTGTGCTTCAATGAATTATTCTATTGCAATATTCCTATGCATAGGAAGCATTTTAGACTTAAATGTGTTTGTTATTTGCTTCTTTATGCTCTATTTTGTTCTACAACTCTTATTCCTACGAGAGCATCATTAAAATCTTAAGCCTATCTTTATGGCTGTAAAGAAAGAGCTCTAGGGAGACAACCCTTGTTATCTTTACTTTGAGTTTTTGCTTTCAACTTTTAGTGGTCTTGATATGTGTTACTACTGCAGCAACATCATTGTATCTTTATTTTTAAGCTTTGTGCCAAGTTTTAGCCTCCTATTGCAAGAAAGTTCAAAAGTTGTGACATGCTCTCCAGAAACAGATTTTGTCTGCTTGACGAAAAAAAAACGCCAAAAATCACCCGGTCATCTTTTTTATCTGAATTATTTTTACAGAATGCTCTATATAATTGTATTTCTGTCATTTGTTCTGAGTTTTTTGATTTGAGTCGCAGAAGTGCCCCGAAAAAATTATTTACTACCTGTTGTTCTATTTTTCACAGATTCTGCCACGTTTTGCATTTTCATCATTTTGCAAATCTCAAGCTTGCTTTTACTTTGCAAAAACCTTTTGGAAATCATTAGAAACAGTAGATTTTCATGAAAATATCTATTTCCAAGATATAATTAATTATTTTATCATGGGTACTAACCACTCTAATCAGCTTATGATGAGTTTCGTATGAAGGGAGTTTTCAAGTATGTGATGGAAGATGATGAAAGAAGGTCCAAGAGTGTCAAGAGATCAAGCTTGGGGATGCCCCCATGCACCCCCAAGAAATATTTAAGAAGACTCAAGCGTCTAAGCTTGGGGATGCCCTGTGCATCCCCTTCTCTATCAACAATCATCAGTTCGTCCATCTCCATGCTATATTTTTATCACTTCATATGTTATGTGCTATGCTTGGAGCGTCCCACTCTTTACTTTTTAGTTTGTTTTAGTTTTTATTTCTGGTCATAAATAAGTTGCATCCTATCATTCTTATTTGGGATAGACACACGCTCCGTTTTAATTGCTTAGAACACTCTGGTTTTCACTCTTATTGTTCTGTGAGTGTTCACTTTTTGCTAGTACTGCGTTTAGCTCTTTTTCCACTCATATTTTGTTTAGAGCTTGTTAGTTTGCTTCATTTATATATGATTATCTCTCTGGTCTTTAATTAATATTATCTATGAGAGTTGTTTCAAGAAAGTTGATTGGTGTTGGAGAAGAGTAAAATATTTCATGCTTATAGTGGTGCAATAGGAAGCTTGTTTAGACTGTGGCTTAGACTTTAACATGTCATGTTAGATATTATCTTAATTATATGCTTAGTAGTTATTTATGTAGCATGACTTGTCTCAAATATCTGAGAGTGCTTAATGTGCCATTGAAAGAATCATGTGTTGTTTTTATCATATCGAAGCATAATATTGTGGTATTCTCCATTACTGCTTTATTTGGGTTGACTTGGCGCATGCTCACACCATGTTATGACTACAAACCAGTCACCTCTATCCTCTATGATCATTTAGTTTTTGACTTGTAATATTATTTATGCTTTGATTAATAATGTTTTGTCGCTATGCATGATTATGGCCGTTATTGCTCTCTTAGTTGGTCGCTCCCAGTCTCTTGCTAGCCTCCACCTGTACTGAGTATGAGCTCTACTCGTGCATCCAACTCACAAAAAAACAAAGTTTGCCAAATGTGTCCACCATACCTACCTACATGTGGTATTTAACCACCACTCCAAGTAAATTTCTCATGTGCTACCTTTGAAACTTTCAAAAGTATTCCTGTTTTGTGCCTCTGTTTTAGCTCATGAGGAGGTAGTAGATAATTCATGATCTTCTCATACTTGACAAGCTTTATCTTGGGTTTGCATGTATAATCTGTGAACCCATAATACGAGGGGGGGCTGGCATGAGTGCGCCCAGCTCATAAAAGATAATAGCAACAAACAACACCTCCTTCACGCTTTGTTCATGAGAAATCAGAATAGTGATAAACAAAGGAGACTAAGATGATGCGACCGTCCCCACTTTGGGAGCCGTTCCTCAAAACTTGTCGAGCATGAGAAGTATTGGGCTATCTGCTAGCATTCGTTGACGAATTATGCAACTCCCAAAAGCTTGTTTTATAATCTTATTGATTTAAAAAATTCTCTAAAAGTTGTGCCACATGAGTAATCCCTGGTTCCCTCCGGGAAGGGTCTTTCTTTTACTTTTATGTTGAGTCTTCATCTTCTAACTTTATGCACCAATTAAGAGAGCATAGTTGTCATTCTGAGTATAATGTGCATAGTCCCAAAATTTATTATTGATTGGTTCATGATTATGTTATTACTTGTTCTCAAATTATTTGTATCTAGTCACCACTTGAACTTCGAAGGTGTCCTGGCATTTATGTTTTTCCCCACTCTTAAGGACAAGCGAAATACCACTTTGATATGTTTTCTTTATGCTCGAAACAAACATATAACTTTCAAGTGCATTATTATTCATGATCTTTTGTTTGTGTTACTTTTCATGTTGCAACATGGTTGCTAAGTTTCATTGTTAGAATTATATCTATCATGCTTATGTTTAGAGTGCTATGATCTCAGCTTACAAATACTTTTACAAATATGATGATCAGGATTATGTTGGTAGCATGTCACCTCAAAAATTATTTTGTTTTTATCGTTTCACCTACTCGAGGATGAGTAGGAACAAAGCTTGGGGATGTTGATACGTCCAAAACGTATCTATAAATTTTTATGGTTTCATGCTACTTTTATGCTTTTGATAATTGTTTTTATATTAAATTTATGATTTATTTGGACTAACCTACTAATAGTTGCAAAAGTGCACAATATTCTTGTTTTACACTTTGATGTGTAGGAACTATCAAAAATAGAAGAGGAAACCTTGTTGCAGTGAGACTCTGACTTTCCTGAAATATGTCCCCCCTACAGATTTTTTAGAGATCGTCTATTTCTGCCTCGAAGATGATGTCAAATGGAAAAATAGAACATGCCAAAGTTGTGGGGAATTTTATGTTGGTAATTCTAGACATAAAATTCGGCCCATTTGGAGTTCAAGCGCTCCAGGAAATCTCGTTTTACTAGAGGACAAATATCTGATTAAAGGATTATGGGAATTGGTGACGTGATTGAGTCCAACTCTTACCATATTAGATGGATTCGGCCAACTCACGACTTGGGGACCTCATTAGGGCTGAGAGGGGGTTCCTAGGAAGGTTCTATAGATTCCCAAGAGCCCTTGGATCAAAGGGGCATCCATCGGAGGGCCAAGGAGGATCGTCCCGACTCATATAAGGAGAGGAAAAACCTGATTTCTCGAGGGTCACCAAGAGCTACGAGATTTCCTCCTCCCAGGCAGCCGCCTTGGGTTGGAGAACCACCTCCATACCAGCACCATCTCCAAGGAATAAGGGGTGCCAAGGGCCGCCGCCCCCAAGGGTCGTGGCCGCCATCTCCTCTCCGGGCTACACCTCTCCATCAACCTCTTGCTCATCATGGCCATGTGTGAGTAGTCTCCCTCGGGGCTAAGGTCTTCTACGTGTAGCTATGTGGTCATTTCTCTCTCCCGTGATTTGATCTTGATTGTGATCATAGTCTATGTTAATCTAGGGTGATCCCATGATGTTTCCCCTTCTTCTATGTATTAGATTGATGTAATTACTTGATCTTATCTAATATAATCCCCAAGATCATGGTGACAATGGTCTATTGGACATGGATTAGAAGAATATTTTCATTAGTGATTTCCTCTTTGTGAATTGATTGAAGATTGAGTCTCTTGGTGCTTGTCTTTGACTATCCTTGAGATATGTTGTGGTGATTGTGGTAGTCTCTTTGGATGGCCGCGGTGACATTGGGAAATCCATAGAAGAAAACTACGAACTCTAAGGTGTGCTTTTGTAGCCCTACATAACTCTCGTCCTCTCTTAATCACAAAGGAATGACCTCCAAGTACATCTCCATTGCATGTTTTAGTGGAAATATCATGTGATTAGATTATGTTAATGTTTTTGGGAGTTGCCACTAGTGAAAGTATGAAGCCTATGCCTTGTTTTCCACCATTGAACACCGTTTACTTTCAGTTTTGTTTCATGTTTCCTTGCTGCCATTTTTATTTCAGATTTATATTACCTTGTTTTACCATCCATATCACTTGACTTTTAACATCTCTTCGCCGAACTAGTGCACCTATACAACTGACAATTGTATTAGGTGTGTTGGGGACACAAGAGACTTCTTGTATCTTAATTGCGGGGTTGCTTGAGAGAGACCATCTTCAACATCTACTCCCCTGAGTTCGATAAACCTTAGGTCATCCACTTGAGGGAAATTGCTGATGTCCTACAAACCTCTGTGCTTTGAGGCCCAACATAGTCTACAAGAATAGAAGCATGCGTAGACATCAAAAGGGCGTTGATAACCCCGTAGCAGATAAATTGTCTAGATTAGAGAATGTTCTTGATGACCCACTACCTATTGATGATAGCTTCCGTGATGAACGATTAGCTGTCATAAATGCTTCACGCAATGCTCCTTAGTATGATGGTTATGCTAACTACATTGTTGCTAAATTTATACCGCCTAGCTTCACATACCAACAAAAGAAAAAGTTCTTCTATGATTTAAGACATTACTTTTGGGATGATCCACACCTTTATAAAGAAGGAGTAGATGGTATTATTAGATGTTGTGTACCTGAGCATGAACAGGGACACATCCTTCACAAGTGTCACTTCGAGGCCTACGGAGGACGCCACGCTGGAGATAGAACTGCACACAAGGTATTGCAATCTGGTTTTTATTGGCCTACTCTCTTCAAGGATGCTCGTAAGTTTGTCTTGTATTGTGATGAATGTCAAAGAGTTGGTAATATTAGTAGACGTCAGGAAATTCCTATGAATTACTCTCTTGTTATAGAACCATTTGATGTTTGGGGTTTTGATTATATGGGACCTTTTCCAAAATCCAACGGGTATACTCATATCCTAGTTGTTGTTGATTATGTTACTAAGTGGGTAGAAGCTATTCCAACTAGTAGTGCTGATCATAACACTTATATTAAAATGCTAAAAGAAGTTATTTTCCCTAGATTTGGAGTCCCTAGATATTTAATGACTAACGGAGGTTCACACTTTATTCATGGTGCTTTCCATAAATTGCTTGCTAGGTATGGTGTTAATCATAGAATTGCATCGCCTTATCATTCTCAGTCTAGTGGGCAAGTAGAATTGAACAATAGGGAAATAAAATTGATCTTGCAAAAGACCGTTAATAGATCTAGAAAGAATTGGTCTAAGAAACTTGACGATTCATTATGAGATTATAGAACCGCTTACAAAAACCCTATGGGTATGTCTCCATATAAAATGGTTTATGGTAAAGTATGTCACTTACCTTTAGAGGTAGAACACAAATCTTATTGGGCAATTAAAGAGCTTAACTATGGTTTCAAACTTGCGGGTGAGAAGAGGTTATTTGACATTAGCTCACTTGATGAATGGAGAACCCAGGCCTATGAGAACGCCAAGTTGTCTAAAGAAAAGGTTAAGAGATGGCATGATAGAAGGATACAAAAACATGAATTCAATGTAGGTCATCATGTCTTGCTATACAACTCTCGTTTAAGATTTTTTGCAGGAAAACTTCTCTCTAAATGGGAAGGGTCTTACATTATCGAGGAAGTATATCGTTTCGGTGCCATCAAGATCAACAACGCCGAAGGCACAAATCCGAAGGTGGTAAATGGGCAAAGAATCAAACATTATACCTCAGGTACTCCCATAAATGTTGAAACTAATATTATCAATACCATAACCCCGGAAGAGTACATCAGGGAGACCTATCAGAACGTCTCGGACTCCGAAAAGGAATAGGTATGTGCTACGGTAAGCAAACCGACTCCAAAACATTTTCAATGGAAATTTTTATCAGTTTTGGAATATTTAAAAATTAGGAAAATTTAAAGCAGTCCAAAGCATGCACGAGGAGGCGACAAGCCAGGGGGCGCGGCCTACCCCCCCTGACCGCACCCTGCAGGCTTATGGCCACCCCGTGCACCCTCCGGACTCCGTTCTCTTGTGGAATACTCCTTCGGGTCGGCAAAAAATCATTATATAATCTCCTGAAGGTTTTGACCTCCGTATCTCGACAATATCTCCTATTTCCTTTTGAGTTGTTTCTGCAATAGATTTAGAGTAAGCTGTCATCCCAAGATTCGATGGGGAGAGCTATGTATCACATTATCTTGCCAATCCCAAGCTCTACGGGGACGTATATCCCTATGGATTGTGCTCGGAGGAGGAACGAGAGATATGCAAGTATGCGGAAGAAAGCTCGGACGAAGAGGAGATTCCCTTGCCTCGACCCAAAGATATGCATGTGGAGTTCAAGAAGTCGAGCCTCCCAAATAAAAGGAGAAAACCCAAGGTGCTATTTATCCCTTCTCGTTTTCTGCACGAGAGCAAGGGTGAATTATGTCAAAGGATATTGAGGTTCGAGCTGGAAGTAGACGATCCGAGGGAAGAAAATTTCATGGTTAAGTGGAAATTTGATAAGCTTTCAACCTCACCAGCAACTCTAACGTCACCACCTCCGAAGAAAGACAACTGAACACATGGGTATGGGCACTCCCCTTGGCTTGTGCCAAGCTTGGGGGAGGTGCCCCGGTATCGTATCACCATCACATCTTTTTACTTTTTTGTTTTTCTTCATTTGATCTTTTTAGTTATATCTTGATCTAGAGGAATAAAGTTTTAATGTGATCTAGTTTTAAGTTTTTCTTTTTGTTCCCCCTATGTAAGCAAGTCTGAGAGTTATATAATAAAGAGTAGTTTTGAGTTGAGGGCTTTGCTTGCTTGCTATGATCTAGAGAAAAAGAAATAGAAAGAAGTATAGAATAAAAGCAAAAGAGCATACATGATGATCTTATGGGGAGTGATAACTTCACACATAAAAAATATGTTGATTGAAATTTGTTGTGAGTTGACAAACAAAGCAATTGGTCATTGTTGCAATTAAAAGGAAGTAATAAAGAAAGAGAGGTTCACATATAAATATATTATCTTAGACATATTTTATGATTGTGAACACTCATTAAAATATTATATGCTAAAAGGTTGATGTTGGACAAGGAAGACAACATAATGAGTTATGTTTGCTTATTTCCTAATAGAAGTTATATGGTTGTAGATCCTTCAACATGTGTCGCTTGCTTCCACCTCATTTTAGCCAGGAACTCCTGCACCAAGTAGAGATACTACTTGTGCATCCAAAAACCTTTAACCCAGTTTTGCCTTGAGAGTCCATCATACATACCTATGGATTGAGTAAGATCCTTCAAGTAAGTTCTCATTGGTGCAAGCAATAAAAATTGCTCCTTAAATATGTGTGGTTTATTAGTGCGAGGAAAATAAACTTTATACGAACTTGTGATATAGAAGAAATAAAACCGACGGACTGCATAATAAAGTTCTTTATCACAATGGGCAATATAAAGTGACTTTTTTTGCATTAGGAGATTGTGCATCCAAATATAAAAGCGCATGATAACCTCTGCTTACCTCTGCGAAGGGCCTATCTGTTACCTTTACTTTCTAGTACTTACCTTTATGTAACAGTCGTGGTGATCTTCACCATTTCCTTTATTTCGCCTTTATCTTTTGGCAAGCGTCATGTGTTGGGGAATGATCTAGACAAATATATCCACTCGAATGTGGGTGATCATGAGTTATTATTGTTGACATTACCCTTGAGGTAAATTGTTGGGAGGCAAAACTATAAGCCCCTATCTTTCTCTATGTTCGATTGAAGCTTTGACCTCGTAGGTACCGCGTGAGTGTTAGCAATTATGAAAGACCATAAGATGATTGAGTATGTGGATTTGCTTTACAAGCTCTTACACTGACTCTTTCCTACGTTGCCATAAATTGGAATTGCCTCAGTGACTGAAACCATAGTTTGTTAGTTCTCAATAGAGTTCTTGATGCATATTTTGCCTTGTGAATGAATTGTTACTCTAGTATAAGATAATATGTGTCGATATATGTTGTTGTTCTAAAGATAATCATGATGCCTGCATGTTCATATTTTATTTTATTGACACCTCTATCTCTAAACATGTGGGCATATTTATTATCTCGGCTTTCGCTTGAGGACAAGCGAGGTCTAAGCCCTCGGGGAGTTGATACATCCCATTTTGCATCATGTTTTTATATCAATATTTATTGCATTATGGGCCATTATTACACATTATGGTACAATACTTATGCCTTTTATCTCTTATTTTACAAGATTTACATGAAGAGGGAGAATGCCGGCAGCTGGAATTCTGGACTGGAACAGGAGCAAATATGATAGACCTATTCTGCACATCTCCAAAAGTCTTGAAAACTTACGGAGAATTGTTTTGGAATATATAAAAAATAATGGGCAAAATAAGTACCGGAGGGGACCCACCAGGAGGTCACAAGCCAGGGGGCGCGACCTACCCCCTAGTCGCGCCTTGCAGGCTTGTGGGCCCCCTGGTAGGCCTCGGGTGCCCATCTTCTGCTATATGAAGGGTTTTGACTTGGAAAAAATCATATCATAGCTTTCGGGATGCGACGCCGCCGTCTCGAGGCGGAACTTTGACAGAACCAATCTAGAGCTCCGACGGAGCTATTCCACGGGGGAAACTTCCCTCCTAGAGGGGGAAATTGAAGCCATCGTGATCACCAATGATCCTGCCATCGAGAGGGGGTAAATATCCATCAACATCTTCATCGACACCATCTCCTCTCCAAACCCTAGTTCATCTCTTGTATCCGATCTTTGTCTCAAAACCTCAGATTGGTACATGTGGGTTGCTAGTAGTGTTGATTACTCCTTGTACTTGATGATAGTTGGTTTATGTGGTGGAAGATCATATGCTCAGATCCTTAATTATTATTAATACTCCTCTGATTACGAACATGAATATGCTTTGTGAGTAGTTACGTTTGTTCCTGAGGACATGGGATAAGTCTTGTTATAAGTACTCATGTGAATTTGGTATTCGTTCGATATTTTGATAAGATATATGTTGTCTCTTCTCTAGTGGTGTCATGTGAACATCGACTACATTACACTTCACCATTATTTGGGCCTATAGGAAGGCATTGGTAAGTAGTAAGTAGATGATGGGTTGCTAGAGTTACAGAAGGTTAAACCCTAGTTTATGCGTTGCTTCGTAAGGGGCTGATTTGGATCCATATGTTTAATGATATGGTTAGATTTATCTTAATTCTTCTTTCGTAGTTGCGGATGCTTGCAAGAGAGGTTAATCCTAAGTGGGATGTTTGTCCAAGTAAGGGCAACACCCAAGCACCGGTCCACCCACATATCAAGTTATCAAAGTAACGAACGTCTATCATATGAGCATTATGAAAACTAGCTTGACATAAATTCTCATGTGTCCTCGGGAGCGCTTTTATTTATATAGGAGTTTGTCGAGGCTTATCCTTTGCTACAAAAAGGATTGGGCCACCTTGCTGCATCTTTGTTACAATTGTTACTTGTTACCCGTTACAAATTACCTTGTCACAAAACTTCCTTCCATCGATAATTTCAGTGCTTGCAGAGAATACCTTACTGAAAACCGCTTGTCGTTTCCTTCTGCTCCTCGTTGGGTTAGACACTCTTACTTATCGAAAGGACTACGATAGATCCCCTATACGTGTGGGTCATCAGTATGACATGCCTGTCAACTATGTGGCGTCTTTGGCGATTTTGCTGATCTCAAGTACCGCCGACTCATTCTCTAAATGGTGGAAAATAAGTATGTGTAACATTCATAGGGGCCAGTGGCGGAGCTTGAAAGAAGTCCCTGGAGGGGCGAAGCTGTGAAAAAACTCAAATACAAAATCATACGAACAGAGCAAGTTAGACATTGCAAATAGCGAGAAACTTATACAATTATATTGATCTACTCCATAGTAGCTTACAAAATAGCTTTCTAATTTTAATTATATATATAACCTACTCCATAACAAAAGTAATTATACCAAAATACCATTTAACCATGGAGCATTCGGTTCGCTAAATCAACACTGCATTACAGATTAGCTTTTCGTTTCTTTGCACCCTTAAAGTGCATAAGACCATCTTCATAGTTGTACTTCTCAGTGATTTCACCCTCTATTTTTAGTAGAAAGCTATTGGCTAGATAATCATATTCCATGGTATTACGTAGCCTTGTCTTAATGATCTTTAAAGTTGAGAATGCTCGCTCGACACTTGTTGTAGAAACTGGAAGAGCTAGAAGCAATCGCAAGAATTGATCAACCAAATTGTAGATAGAATGTCTCCCTCTCTCAAAGAGATATCGACAAAGAGCAATACCAAGCTTCAAATATGCTCGTCACACATCGTCTCTTTGATTAGGTGGATATTACCAAATCTATGGGCGTAGTGCGGGATCCCGCTGCAAAAATCCAATCCCTTGAAATAGTACTTCATTTGTTTGAGTTTGATGGCTTTATCCTTCTTGTTGAGGCATCGGAGGTTGTGGTTTGTGTTGCTCAAATTTCAGCAACACCAGAGGAGGTTGAACATAGTCCGTTGGCTGAACAGACATTGCTTCGGTTGTCGTTGGTTCATCAGCTGAATCACCTCTCTTTCTTTTGAAAAATGCCTCAATAGTTTTCCCCTTAAGCATCAAAGCACATTTTCTATTCAGTACAAAATGCAATTGAATAAATCCATGAAGACTTGAAGAGATGACCTAATTAGGCAATGTATAGTACAGGAGCAAAATCAAGATCCAGCTAGAAGTGTTGACATAGTTAGCTAGTAGTGTTGAAATCAGAGTGAATACTAAAGAGATTAACTAGTAGACTAGGCAACGTACAGGAGCAAAATCAAGATCAAGCAAGGGCAACAACTCATCGATCTGGTTGTCTGCAGGACCGCAACAGAGGCAGGAGAGGAGGGTATGTAGAATAATGGCTAGCCCTAGGTCGGCTAGCCGGCCACCCGCCACCGGCCACGCCGGCTAGCCACAACGGTCGGTCTGTCGGACGTTGGTGCACCACCCCCACGCTCAGGCGTCAACGGTCGCAGGCGCAGTGCGACATGTCGAAGGGGATTAGGGGAAATCGATTTGGTCACTAGTGGGCAACGAAGACAGTTGATAAACGGGCCTTGTAGTTGTCACGTGGTGGGTTGTATATAATATATAGGGGTAGTAAAAAAATCATTTTTGCTGGGGGCGATGGCCCAGGTTCGCCCCCACGTAGCTCCGCTGTTGATAGGGGCTTGTATATGTGTATGTTATTGTATGTGTTTGTATTAGGTTTAAAAAAAGACTAGATTATTGGTAGTATGTTGCAACATGAATATAAATATTCTAGCAAGTTAACACGTAATCACTGTTGGAGTGTATATGCGGATTGGTTAGCCCTTTTCATCGGTTCGAACGTTTGGTTGTGTTGGCTAGTGCATGAAGCTTAATGTGGTATCATGGCCTAAGGTCTTGAGTTCAAGTCCTGGCTTTCGTAGTTTATTCAAAAATTGTTGTTGCCCCCTATGTGTCCACATATAGGCCTCTTGAGCCATACCTTTGAGTCTGTCCACGTGTTGACTTTCCGCGTCACGCGTGAGAGGGAGTGTTGAAACTTCTAGACACACATATAGGAAAACAAATAAAATCACAAATAAGTCCATTTGACTCTGCACAGACTAAAACCGTCGACCGTCTTCGACCCCAACGCCTCCAAGGCAGCTCGCAGAGAGAGAGATGCTACCCATAAGAGGATGCATTAGTTTGCTTGGTAGAAAGTGTGTGTGCTGAAAAAAGGGGGACGTGGTTTAGAAATATACATTGCTTTAACCTTGCTTTGTTGTCAAAACAAGCTTGGAGATTGGCGACAACCCTAAACCCCTTGCTGCGAGACTCGTTCGGGCCAAATATTATTCTCATGGTGATTTACTTAATGCATCTTTGAAGAAGAAAGCTTTGTACAACTCACAAGGTATTATGTAAGGAGTGGAGATGCTAAAGTTGGGTTATATTAGAGGCGGGGGATGGTCATGAAATGAAGATCTGGTGAGATGATGGATCCCGCAATCCACCATTCAATCTCCGAATACGCCCTTGTGGCAACCAATTATTACCTACGGTATATGACGTGATACATCCATCGACAAGACTATGGGGTGAGCAGCGAGTGGAGTAAACTTTTTGGCTTGTTGTTGTGCCCCGCATTATGTATATTTCCGTGACATCATATGAGATGGAAGATTTTATTTCATGACCTTTGACAAAAAAACATGTACTTTCTCGGTAAAAATTGGCTACCTATGTGATGCGGAGGGCAAAGTATGAGGCGAGAGGTAGCACAGATGGACCTAGCTCAGCATCAATCAATGCCAACTATGATATGGTGTGGAAATTACCTTGTGCGATGAAGGTAATTTCTTTCTTTGAAGAACGTCACATGGGACCCTACAATGTATAATTACTTTGACCGACATGCACAGGATAGTTGATACTAAATGCCCATCTTGCGAGGGACGTGAAAGCATCAAGAACATGCTCTTCCAATGTCAGAACGTGAAGCAAGTTTGGTCAATTCTAGGGCTTGAGGATGTCATTACCTGGGCATGTGAGGTAGATCACACAGGAGAGACACTGCTTGAATATTTGTTGGGCCTACCAACGAATGAAACTTTGGTATTGGGCCAAGAAATATCAGACCTCGTTTTGACCGTTGCATTGTGGTACTTTTGGTGGGAAAGAAGGAAGCTTCTACACGAAGAGAAAACAAAACAACCTAATTAAATTACCACATCAGTGAGAGACCTTGTGGCAAACTTCATGTTGCTTCTGTGTAGGGCGGCACCAGTGTGGGCTCGTGTTGGGACGACCGCCCTGGGTAAATTTTTGGAACCGTCCCGGGTAAATTTTTGGAAACTAGGATGCATCCTGTGTTACTTTGCCATATGTCCGCCATGAAAGATGAGACAAGTGCTCTGTAATTTCTGTAACCTGTTTGTTCTCGTAGTTCAGCCAAGGAGGAAGCCGACGAGAGAAATAACGATTCACTTTTGAGATGGGCCAGCTATATTGGTAGTAAAGGCCCAATTAACCAGGAGCCCATTGTTTATGTAACGCTTGAGCCTTGCTGTTCCCAATTTTTCTAACTTCCAATTACGACACGTTGACGACTTGAGAAAACAAATTTGATCATTATGCCATCACGTCCTCCACCGCAGGCTCGCCGACTCAGCGTGCCACTAAGATTGGAGAAACGGGTTCATCTGTTCCCGCTGAATGCATCGTATGCACTGGTAGCAACATCGCATTACCATAGCCATGCACTGCGCTCAAAACTACAAGCGAGCAACCAACGGGGGAAACAAGCAGCAGGTTCTTCTACTCTCCCCCAATCTTATTTTCTTATTTTTTGTTAGAACAAGTGTCATATTATGCTAAGATTTAAATTAATATGTTTTTTGTGGGGATGTTTTAGGTACCTAGTGGACTTGAAGACCGGAGATAAAGAATGATACAAAGATTCAACCAACGAAAATACAAGTTGGACTTCATAATTGTTTTTGTTGTGTTTAATGCTTTCACCTAGTTTTTGAGATTGAAACTACTTTGAATAATTTTTTGTGTTGATTGTCGTATCTGAATGCATAGTACTTGCTAAACTTATTGTGGTAATTGTCTTGCTTGATTTCATGGTGGGTTTGATTTTTTTGTTTGCTTTAAAAGTTTGCCCTGGGTAACTTGAAATCCTGGATCCGCCACTACTTCTCTGCATATAAATTATGACAACATCGATGTGATCAAAGCAATTGAAGACACGAGGTTCTTTGTAGAACCGATAAAAACTATTGTTTATGACTGTTATCATACGCAAGATCTTGTTCATGTCCGATTCGAGCATTGTCATATATAAGCAATTTCAGTTACCCATGAATTAACTAGAATGAAGTTTTATCCTCCTAATACTTAGTTTGACGTGCCCCCTAGTGCCATAACCCCCTTTCTTGTAAGAGCATGTACAATAGGAGGCTTATAGCACATTTACATGGCAATTTTGCCTATGTGAAGGAGAGAGACGTAAGGAACTAAGGGGAGTGGGCTGTCATGCAAGAGTCTAGCTATATCCGTGCTCCTAAAGCAGATACAATAAATATGAAGAAGGAGATAAGGAGAAAGTGAAAAGGTAGTACTCTTATAGCCAACCTTATATCTAACCTTGTTGTATGAGTGACTATAAGCATGACTATATATGTAAAATGCAAAATTGCACGATAACGCCATGTAGTGGCAATGTTAGCCTCAATAGAATGGAGCCATGTAACACCTGGTGGTCCAACTATATTTGTATTACACTTCTTTCTCCGTTTTCTCATCTTCGTATTTCTGTTCTCTCTCCTCATCTGGTCCCGTCATTGTACATCACATGCATGTGTGACACTAATATGGCAGAACTGCACTCTCTCTTCTCTCTCACAATAAATCCGACCATTTCTTTCATGTTGCTTGCATTAAAACATCTATATATTGTAAACCATATTTTTTAAGCTTCTTGTTATATTTAAACTCCTAGCATGAAAACATTTAAAATGTGATCAATCTTGGATATTTTTAAACCACTTTTAAATTCAGATATATATTCCACATTTTATAACAATCACTATCACAATGATACATTTCACTTTGTGAACTTACCATTTTATAATTCTAGAACTTACATCTCACTTTTCACCGGCTTGTTTCACAAAAAAACATCTATTTCATAATTCAAAACCTACATTTTACATTTCGCTGGTCTGTTTCACAAGAATAATACCTATTCCATTTATACATTTTTTGAAGTAACATATTTCACTCTTCTGAAATAAACAATTTCAAATTGATACATTCCAATTTCACCTTTTTGATTACTATTTCCCAATTAAGAACCTACATTTTACATTTCACTAGCTTGTTTCACAAAAAGAACATCTATTTCAGGTACACATTTTTTTGAAATAACACATTTCACTCTTTTGAAATAAACAGTTTCACATTAATACATTACAATTTCAACTTTTTGGTTATTATCCACAATTTAGAAACAACATTTTACATTTCACCCGCCTGTTTCACAAAAATCACACCTATTTCAATTGCACATTTTTCAAATAACATTTTCACTCTTTTCAAATAAACTGTTACACATTTAAAAATAATCGGTTTCACAAAGTTGGCAATTCAGTTTCATATTTGGCTTTACTAGGTTTCTAGTGAAATAGGTTGGCTTTTTTTCAATTTTAGTGAAATAAGTATTTTTTACATATGAAATGTTCACCATTAAAATTTAAACGTGGTTGAAATGTATCTAAAATTGGTCTTGTTTTGAATGCCTTAACATGAGGAGTTCAAGTATATAATTTATTTCAGTAATAAACTTGTGGTTTCAAATATATAAATAATTTAATTTAGCAAACATGTAGTAAAAGTTTAGGTTTATTGTGTGAGAGAAGAGAGCGTGAAGGTGTTGCTAGTTTTCTGCCATGCATGTCATGTGAAGGACAATAGTGGGACCTAAATAGTTGTATTTCGCCCGATATAATTTTTGTATAGTAAAAAAGTGTAAATAAATATTCCCTTTGTATCATAATATAAAAGCATTTTTACACTACTCTAATGTAAAAGATGTTCTTATATTATGAGACAGAAGGAGTAACTAGCAACCGCACGCATCTTGATGGAAAGATGAACGATGAATATGTTACCGGTAGGAAACGTTAATGCGCAAAGTGACTTTTTGCCAGCAGCGGGCTATACTATTGGGTACTCCCTCTGTTCTAAAATAACAATCTTAATTTTATACTAGGTCTAAAAAAAGTTATATTAAGCTTAAACATTTATTTTAGAATGGAGGGAGTATTAACCACGCTCTACTCCCTCCGTCCCAAAATAAACGTCGCTCCTTTAGTACAAAAATTGTACTAATTATTATTAAATGTGGGTCACTTATTTTGAAATAGAGAGAGTAGAAGATAATGTGTTTCCATTGAATAAATAAAGGATTGTGCTAACTTTCGGACGTCCTGGTTTTAGCGAGAGATCCACACGACTCGCTCCTACCTGATCACTATCATCTCATGCTTGCTTCCACTGATTTTATAATATCAAAATAAAAGAAAAGTGCTTGAGAGAGGATTCAAACCCAGGTCTATGCAATAGCTATTGAGCCTAATAACCAACCAAGCCATCTTTCCTTGTTGTCTATTGCAGATAAGCAATGTTATTTGAACCTTTCTTATTTCTACCATATCATAAAAAATAATAAAGATTGGTTTGGTAACTTTGGCATGACGAGCGTGATAAATATGGTACGAGCAACATGACAACTATACCATTATAAGGTTGATAACTATAATATGAGAAGGTTAACGCATGGGGCAGTTATGATGTATACCATGTGTATATCACCTTGCTATTAACACGAAAGTTATCGGAGGTATGTTTTCAAATAACCCACCCCGGATCAAAGTTACCATGTTGTTTGTGGGTGAGTTATCAGTTTGGTTGTGCGCATGTTACCATCCTTTTTATACATAATTTATCATGTAATTTTTCAACAACCACCCCCGACCCTCCGCAAGTCAAAAATAGTTACCATGTCTTGGCTAAGTAAGTTATCAACGCTGATGTGTTTAGATTACCATGCTACTAGACACGCATTACCAGGGAAGGGAGGTTCAACAACATTTTTCCCTGGTAAAAAAATACCACATTTCGGTTAAATAAATTATCAGCTCTATTGTGCGTATATTGTGCGTGTAGCGCCTTGCTATTAACACAAAAGTTATCGGGGGTATGTTTTCAAACAACCCATCCCGGATTAAAGTTACCATGTTGTTTGTGGGTGAGTTATCAGTTTGGTTGTGCGCAAGTTACCATGCTTTTTATACATAATTTACCATGTAAGTTTCAACAACCCCTCCTCCTCAGCTTCGGAAGCCAAAAATAGTTACCGTGTCTCGGCTAAGTAAGTTATCAACGCCTATGTGTGTAGATTATCATGCTAGTAGACATGAGTTACCAAGAAGGGCGGTTCAACAACTTTGTCCCCCAGTAAAAAGTATCACTTCGGCTAAGTAAATTATCAACTCTATTGTACGTATATTACCATGTTGATTTTTCATATAAGTTACCGGTGTATGTGTGTCAACAACTTTTTTTGGGGTCAAAAGTTATCATGATGTTTGCGCGTGAGTTATCAGCCACGATGTATGTGTATTACCATGTATTTACACAGAAGTCACGAGGAATATTTGCAGTAGTTTTTTCGAAGTAAAAAAAGCTATCAAGATGTTTGTATCGTAAGCTAGTAGTGCGTAAATTATCTGGCTCATTACAGAGAGTTTATCGGGGATGTTTCAAAATAGATTCTCTTTTTTTGTGACACATGAGAAGAAGAACATTGTTCAAATTTCGTAAGGAGCGGGACATTTATTTCTCTAGAAAACGTTCATCACTATGAAAAATAAAAGGTATAGCATGATGCATCAGTCTTTTAAAAAATTCGAATTAAATGGTTTTGCTCACTGGTCAAGATGGGCTCGGTTGCTTTTCTTTTTCAATCATTTAGTAAGGTATAAAACCAGGTAGTTCGAGTAAAAAAATAGATCAAAAAGTTAGCTCAGTTGGTGGCGTGTCGTGTGCTCAACCAATAGGTCGTGTATTCGGTTACTTGAAACGCCTCATTTTTTTCTTTTCATGCGCGAGACTGAAAAGACAGAGGATCGAGCGGTTTATCAACGAAAAAAGATCGTTCAGATCTATTATTAAATTCTAGTCGACAGAAATTTAACATTCTTGATAAATAGAAGGACTTCTATTTAGAGAGTTATAAAAAAGTACTTTCTTCGTGCCTTTTTTGACACTAATACTTACATTATGTGACCGAGGAAGTAGGAGAAAGAAAAATTAAACCTTCCTCAACTTAATTTAGTCGAAAGTCCACTTCGAAAAATAATGTCATGACCGGTACACCAAATAATTCAATATACCAGCCCCCTAAAGAACGCCAATACTAGAAGGACTGAAACGGAAATACCCACACGCTATCGAAGGGAAGGCGAGGAGGGCAGCAGAAACACCATTCAATCTGCTCTTGTTCCCACCTCGCCGGCCGGCCGCCGCCGCCGCCGCCCTAACTGTGCTGAGCTCTCGCCAGAATCACATACATGAGCTCCACGGCTTCTGCGGCGCCACCAGCCAGGCGCACGCGCAGCCGGCCGCCGTCTGCCTCGTCCCGCAGGTCTGAGGACCCTTCATCCGCCGCCGCCGCCAACGCCAACGGAAATGGGAAGACCTCCCCGAAGCTCGCTTCTCCCAACCATCTCCCGTAAGAGCCTCGATGCTTTCACCCCTTTTAGTATTGGGATTACGAAAGATTGGATTCTGACTGAGGTTGTGCTCTGGTAAGGGGGGAGAGGACGGTGAAGAAGCTAAGGTTGTCCAAGGCGCTGACGATACCTGAGGGCACGACGGTGTACGACGCGTCCCGGCGGATGGCGGCGAGGCGGGTCGACGCGGTGCTGCTCACTGATGCCCAAGGCCTCCTATCTGGCATAGTCACCGATAAGGTGAACTACTTTTATTACTTTTCAGTGGAATATGTTGTGTGCTTTCATAGTAGCCGCGGAGAAATATGATAATCTGAAGCTACGAGGAATCTAAGATAGTAGCTCTTCCCACTTCACTTTTGGAAAAAAATGATGTATGGATTGGATTCTTTGGTTTGGACCTTAGCAAGTGGCCTTTTCTGTTTATAACGAAAGTTATCTGGAGTTTTGCTACCCGAAGTTTGCTTGTTTGGTTTTCCCTAGTGTGAGCCGGTTTTTGTGACCATTGAATTATATTGATATGTTGTGTGATAGATGTTGATCCGATGGGGGAAAAGGTGAATCATACTGAAGAAAATATGTCACCTTCCAACTAGACAGCCCAAAGTTCTTTTTTCTTGGTTTCGGGCTTTTGATCAAGTCATTTTTTGACAATTGCTAGTCGCTCGTTGGAAGTTTGGCTTACTGCTGTAGGTTTTCTTTTGCCCTTTCTTATCCTTCTCTCATTATGCTGTAAAGGGGATACTGATGTCCCTGTACTTGTTTAGTAGTGGTTTCTTGCTAAAAGAAACAAATTAGGTAAAGGCAAGACAAAGTTTTTCTGTGTTTATTTTTGTTGGCTAGTTCTGCTTTGTACTGTACTCTTGAGTAAAATTAAGCACACCATAGTAAGTTGTGAATGTTATTCATAACAGTGAATACTTAATAAGTACTATTATTTCAACTGGCGCATGGTCTTCTTTTACTGCTTTCAAGCTCAAAGCATTTTTTTCCTTGTGATTCAAATTTTGCTGTAGGATATATCCACACGAGTGATTGCAGAGGGGCTGCGGGTGGAGCAAACCATCATGTCCAAGATCATGACACGGAATCCTACTTATGTCTCCGCTGACTCACTTGCAATTGAGGCATTGCAAAAGATGGTTCAAGGTATATTTAGTTAATATTCTCATTCCCGTTATTCTGCCCCTTGGCTAAAAATTGAAGGACTTTTTTGGCAGCGAAGTAAGTGAAAACTCCTATACTTTTAATTTTCACCAAACAGTTGCGATATGCTTTTTGATATATGTATGGCTCTATCAGATTATTCATTTTATTCAGTACTGGTACTATCACATTAGATTAGACCAAAAACTCCATTGGTCCTGCTTTCTTTTTCAAAGGGTAGAATGGTCCTGTTTAATAGAGAGAATATATGACGTGTATCGGTCAGGGACACTGACTTTGTGTAGTAGTACAGTATCACTTTGAGTAATTTTCACCATCACGACTCTTTCCTGAGTATCATACTCAGTTATAATTGATTCAAGCAACTTGGTTGAACTAATTGAGAACGCCCAACTTTAAAACTGCCATGTGTGAATAAATGGGTTTCACTGAAACTTTGATGCAAGAGTTACTTAACTGCAACAACTGATAAGTAGCGAGTACTTGATGGAACATTGAAGAAAATCCGTTTATGTGCAATGTAAATTGCTTATGCTATTATTAGCTAGTTAGTTTCTCTGCATGTGCATGCTTAACTGTTAATTGACTACACATAAAAAAAACTGTTAATTGACTTCTCCCTCCGTTCCAAAGTAGTTGAAGTACTAAGCCAAACTTCTTCAACCTTGACCAAGTCTTTAGAAAATTTATCAATATCTAAAACACCAAATTAGTTTCATTAGACCATGAATATGTTTTCATGCTACAAATATTTGATGTGGTATATATATTACATATTTTCCTGTAGACTTGGTCAAACTTAAAGAAATTACTTAGTAGTACACATTTGGAACAGAGGGTCCTGAAGTTCTAGTGTAACTTGTGATTTTTGGTATTCCCAGAACTACAATATGATGTTTGATATCATATCATGTGATCATTGATGAGCCACTTTCATTCCTACTTCAAGTTGCCCTTATCTGCATGTGTAATAAAAACACGGCTTTGTTTTTCTTTGGCATGTTGCTGAGTTTCTGTCGTCATGACCCTAGTAGAATACTAACTTACATATGTGGGGTCTTGTTGTTTTCTTGTTCTTGCAGAGACCTTGTTTAGATTGATATTTCCTTTCTTCACTAATATTAGCTTTTCCACATGTTGTTTCATCTTTTAGGTAAATTTAGACACCTCCCAGTTGTGGAAAATGGTGAGGTTATGGCTATGCTAGACATTGCAAAATGCCTTTATGATGCGATAGCAAGATTGGAAAAGGCAGCTGAACAAGGGAGTGCGATAGCAGCTGCAGTAGAGGGGGTTGAGCGTCAATTGGGAGGCAACTTTACAGGTCTTGCAATGCAAATATTATCATTGAATTCACTCTCTTGACCCCTGAAGTAGTACCCTGATACGTAAAATGAATGGTCTATTTTTCAGTAATAAGCATGATATGTTTACCTTTCTGAAGCAAAATTAAATGAACATTCTTACTATACTAACTTATCAAGTGTATCATGTTGTATTGAGCTGTTATATGTGTCTGTTTTTCTTGAGCATGTCGCTACTTGTCACACCTGCATCCTGGGTGATTCAGGTGTACTTCAAGTGGCCTGGGGCCGTGTATATGTTTGGGTTCAGTGTGTGGGTAAGGACCAGCGGTGGGAGCATCTGTTATTTAAGTGTGGTGTAACCTGATTCTGAATCTCACCACCTGCTCCTGTTCTCTCACCTTCTTCCTCTGCATGCTATCTTCCTTTCCCTTGCCTACTCCCCGACATGCAATCTCGATCCCTCCGATCGGGCCGCCACATACAGGTATTCAGAGCCACCAATTATGTTCCCAAATTGCGTCGATCCGCTCCATTCTCTACCCTCTCGATAGATCTGTAATGTCACCGCTATGGGTGTGGCCTCGCCCCAGTGATGGCCGCCCAAAATCCCTAGCAGGCTGGATTGTTTCGAGCGAGTGCAAGGGCGACCTCAAAGCCCACCGCTCAGACTCGCCACGTCCTATCCGCCATGGCAGAGAACACAGGATAATTGAAGACACTGCTTGAGTCGATTCTTGGTGGAATTGAGGAGACAAAGACCGCCAGCGACAAGCAGCTGGAGGCCCAGTTGGCTTTCAACTCACAGATCAACCAGGAGCTGCAACATCTGCTTAAGCAGATCGTTCTCACATGCCGCCCTCACAGGCGGCCTTCCATCCGTCTGAGCCGCCCCAATTGTCCATGGAGCCGCTCTAGGGGAATTTCACCGCTGTTCGACGTCGTGCGTGCGTCTGGTTAATGATGGACCACCGGTCTTCACCACACACCTCTCCGTCCTGGACGGCATGACGCCTGGCCAACAGATGCCCCCACCCCCAGTCCAACAGGTGCCGCTGCTGCACGTACTGCCGGTCAAAGAGTACACCTCCAAACCGCCCAAGCATGATTTTCCCTGGTTCGACGGCACCGTGCTGTCCCTCTGGATCAATCGCTGCATCGCCTACTTCGCCCTCTACAGAGTGCCGCGGCAGAACTGGGTGGCACGGCTGTACATCGAGGGCCATGCTGCCCATTGGCTGCAGGCGTACAGCCAAGTCCACCATGAGCTCCCGCGGGACGCCTTCTGCGCCACTGTTATATAGGAATTTTGCCCGGATGAATTCGAGATGGAAATCCACAAATTGCTGCAACTTCGCCAGACAGGGAGTGTGGCTGAGTACAGGCGTCAATTCGACATTCACATGTACCATCTTGTTGCCCTAGGCGCTACACCTGAGTCCCAAGTTCTTCATCACACAGTTTCTTCTGGGATTGAAGGATGAGTTACGTGCTGCTGTTCAGTTGCGATCGCTTACCAGCATCACACAAGCTTCAGTCCTGGCTCAATTCAGGAAGAAGAGGCGACCACCCTCCGCCGCCGCTTCTACCCCCAGCGATTCCGCTGTGCCCACCCGCAGCAGCACGGGCACCGGCGGATGATTTTGGCGGACAGCGGCAACTTCGTGAAATCTGTCTGAGCCAATAGCCTTTGCTTCAAGTGCGGCGATCGTTATTCCAGAGAGCATAGGTGCAAGCCACAAGTGCAGATGCTAACCATTCAAGTGCGAGACTTGGAGAAATTCTCTGTTATGACGCTGTCCGTGCATTGGAACTATGAATGATTCAGAACAAGCCCAAGCTGCACCAAAATGCTGTCTGCTGTCCACACATGCAGTCGCGGGATCAGTCAGCAACTATTATTCATCTCCGAGCTCTGTCAGGGAATCAATTTATGCTACTCATCGATCTGGGCAGCACACATAGTTTCATCAACAAGGCTTTTGTCGAGCGGGTCGCTGCACTGAACATGGCCATACCACCTGTGGAAGTCAGGGTTACCAATGGAGAACGCCTCACCTGTTAGCACCTGGTGTCAGCGGTCAAGTGGTGGATTCAAGGGCAGTCGTTCGTCGGTCAAGTGGTGGATTCAAGGGCAGTCGTTCGTCACCGATGTGCGGGAGCTGGAGCTGGGAGCTTACGATGGCATACTGGGAATGGACTGACTCTCTTGGCATAGTCTAGTGAATTGTCATTGGCAAGAAAAGACAAATCTCATTTGAGCACGAAGGCACCATCATAACCTTGCAAGGTGTTTGTCCAACAGAACAGCCCACTTTGGAAGCTATGGAACCTGAGCAATTGTTGAAATGGCATGCCAGCAATGATATTTGGGCTGCTGACATCATGGACATCCCAGTGGAGCATGCTCTAGCCGAGACATCAGTGCCACCGCACCTCTGCATTGTCCTTGATGATTTCGCCGACGTGTTTGCCGAACTGCGTGGCCTGCATCCTCATCAGCAGTATGACCACGCCGTCACCCTCATCAACAGTACATGCCCTGCCAACTCATGGCCATACCGCTACTTACCCGTGCAAAAGGACAAGATTGAGCGGCAAGTATGTGAGATGCTTCACTCCAGGATCATCGCACATAGCATGAGTCCTTTCTCCGCGGCCGTGCTCCTAGTCAAAAAGAAGGATCACACATGGCGGTTTTGTGTCGACTACCGGCGGCTCAATGACATCACAATCAAAACAAGTTCCCTTTGTCGATCGTCGATGAGTTGCTCGACGAGCTTCCCAGTGCTGCTTCTTCTCCAAGCTGGACCTCTGTGCGGTATATCATTAAATTCGGATGAAGAAAGCCGACGAGGAAAAGACGGCTTTCAAGATGCAACATGGGCACATTCACTTTCATGTCATGCCATTTGGCTTGACCGATGCCCCGACATTTGTAATTGTTTTTCTTGATGACATCTTGGTGTATAGTGCCACCCTATAGGAACATGAAGCTCATCTTTGCATGGTGCTTGCCCTTCTCCAGGAGCACAAGCTATATGCCAAGGCGTCCAAGTGCTCATTTGCGTGCGACCACATCGAGTACCTCAGCCACATAATTTCACGGGCTGGGGTCGCGACCGACATCGGGAAGACGCCGGCGATGATAAAGTGGCCAACACCTATCAACGCCACTAAGCTCGTAAGTGCGCTCCATGCCAGCGCCGTCAATGGCCACTCCTGCACCACCATGACATATCATCGTGTCAAGAAACTCTTTGTGTGGCGGGGCATGAAGGTGGACATTGACAACTATGTTCAGCAATGCACGGGCATTCTTGCCCAGCCAGCAAGCTCGAGCCACTGCCCATGCCAACCATCCAATGGCATGACCTCACGGTGGACTTCGTCGAGGGATTGCCGAAGTCCGAGGGCTACGACACATTTATGGTGGGGGTTGATTGCTTGACGAAGTTTGCCCACTTCATTCACTTGCGCCACTCCTTCACCGCTGCCTAAGTGGTCCGAGCATTTTGGGACAACATTGTCAAGCTCCATGGCATGCCCGCGTCCATCGTCCCTGACCGCGACAAGGTGTTCACCAGTGCGCCGCGGAGAGAGCTTCTTTCCGGCGTGGGCTGTTGGGAGCCAATCGATCTATAGTTCACGATAGGATACAAGCATCGATCTCGGTTACAACTCGAGTTCTCGCAGAGACAGTCTCGCGGATCTTGCGGTAGGAGGAAGGAAGGTAAGAGAGGAGAAGAGGGCGCTGAGGGCGCCGGTAGCTCGGGCTTGATCGGAGTGCTTGGTGACAGGGCACAACGCAGTTGGGATACATGAAAGACGGGATGAAACTTGGCGCCCGCGGGAAGCTCTAGCTCGTACGCGACAGGGTTGGCGACGTGGGTGATCTTGAACGGCCCGAAGTAGCGGAAGGCGAGCTTGTGGTTGGTGCGGCGGGACATCGTAGTCTGGACATATGGCTGCAGCTTGACGAAGACCTTGTCGCCCACAGTGAAGGTGCGGAGCGTGCGCTTCTTGTCCGCCTGGGCCTTCATAATATTGCGGGCTCGGTGGAGGTGTTCTGAAAGAACTTGCTGCATGTGCTTGCGTTCTTCGAGCCATTCCTTGAGCGGGGGAAGTTTGCAGGTGGAGACTGCTTCAATTCCCCAGTGGTGGGGTTCATGCCCATAGAGAGCTGCAAAAGGAGAATTATCCAGAGCAGAGTGATAGCTAGAGTTGTACCAGAATTCCGCGAGAGCCAGGTACTGGTGCCACTTGTGCGGGCAGGCATGAATGAAATAGCGCAGGTAGATCTCCAGACACTGGTTGATGCGCTCTGTTTGCCCATCTGTTTGTGGGTGGTATGGGGTACTCAAGTTTAGCTCTGTGCCGATGGTCTTGAACAGCTCGTGCCAGAAACTGCTTGTGAACACTGGGTCTCTGTCGGAGACCATAGCTTCTGACAGTCAGTGCAGTTTGTAGACGTTCTCCAGGTATGAATGTGCTACCTTGGCCGCCGTGAAGGGGTGACTCAGGGAAGAAATTGAGCATAGCGAGTGAATTTATCGACGACCACAAGTATGCAGTTGTATTTACCCGACATGGGGAGGCCATCGATGAAGTCCATGGTGACAACCTTCCAAGCACCATCGGGGATAGGTAAAGGCTCGAGCAGACCTGGGTATCAGATGCGCTCGGGCTTAGCCTGCTGGCAGACAGTGCGAGATTGCACGTACTGGCGCGTGTGTTCCTTCATCTTGGCCCAGGCGAAGAGTCGGCGGAGGCGCCAGTGTGTGATTGTTGTGGCCGAATGACCGCCGATAGTGCCGTCGTGGAAAGCACGGAGCACGCGCTGCTGCAGGTTGGGGAGCCTCCCAGCCACAGCCTATTGCGAAAGTATAGCAGGCCGTCGTGCATGGTGAAGCGCAATTTGGGATCTGGTCAGCGCGACAGGTCTTGGATGATCTTCTGGGCTTGAGGATTGGAGTTGTAGCTGGCAGCGATGTCTGACAACCAAGCGGGAGTGCAGACAGAGATTGCTGTCAGGGAAGCTTCATGTGTGCGCCGCGAGAGGGCGTCAGCCGCGGTGTTGGTGGCACCGGACCGGTAGCAAGTTTTGTAGCGCATCCCCAGCAGTTTGGTGAACGCCTTCTGCTGCCGGGGGTGGACAGGTGCTGATCATCAAGGTGAATCAAGCTGCGCTGGTCAGTTCTGATGAGAAACTCGGCGTTGTGCAGGTATGTCCGTCATTGTTCTACAGCCATTAAGATTGCCATACACTCTTTCTCGTAAGTGGAGAGGCCTCTGTTGCGTGGTCCGAGAGGTTTGCTCATGTAAGCAATCGGATGGCCATCTTGCTGGAGGACAGCGCTGACGCCATGGGCACAGGCGTCTGTGTCGATGACGAACTGTTTGTTGAAATCAGGTAGTTGCAGAACTGGGGCAGATATGAGCTTCTCTTTCAGACTATCGAACGCTTGTTGTGTGTCGCTTGTCCACACAAAGAGCTGATTCTTCATCAGAAGGTTGAACAGGAGGGGGCGAGCAATGATGCCGAAGTGTCTGACGAACTTGCGGTAGTAGCCTGTCAATCCAAGGAAACTGCGCACATCTTTAGCGCATTGGGGTGTCGGTCAGTGTTGAACTGCTTGAACTTTGGCCGGGTCGGTGGAAACGCCTTGGGTGTTGATCACGTGGCTGAGGTAAGCAATTTATTGCTGCGCGAAAGAACACTTCGACTGTTTGACTTGCCAATGATCGTTCCGTAGCAGTTGTAGCACTTGAGCGATGTGTTGGAGGTGTTCAGACAATGTTTTACTGAAGATGAGAATGTCGTCGAAGAAGGAGATGGCGCAGTCGCGTAGGACTGGCTTCAGCGTGGTGGTTATGGCGCCATTGAAGGTTGCTGGGCCGCCGGCAACCCCGAACGGCATGGCGTGGTATTCCCAGTGGCCGGAGTACGTTTGAAATGTTGTCTTGTACTCCTCTCCTTCAGCCATTCTAATCTGGTGGAATCCCGTGCGCAGATCCAGTTTTGAGAACCACTTGGCACCAGCGAGTTCGTCAAGTAGCTCGTTGATGATGGGCACCGGATACTTGCTGACGACAGTCATGGAGTTTAGACAACGGTAGTCAATGCATAGGCGCCACATGTCGTCTTTCTTCTTGACTAGGAGTGCCGGTGAGGAAAAGGGACTGGAACTCTTCTGAATTACTCCGGCATCAAGCAGTTCCTGAATTTGGCGCTCGATTTCTGTCTTGAGTTCAGGTTTGTACCTGTATGGCCGGGGGTTGACAGGTTGCGTGCCTGGCATCAGAGGTATCTTTTGGTCGCACTTGCGTCTGGGTGGCAGAGTTCTTGGGTCCTCGAACACATCAGCATACTGTTCCAGCAGTCGGAGTACTTCAGCTGGCATTGGTGTGTCTGTGCTGCCATTGCTGTCCAGCGAGTTCAGATGGACAATGTGGGCGACAGAGGCTTGTTTGCAGGCTTTGAGCAGTTCTGGGGCAGATATAACCGAACACTGTGTCTGATCCGAAGAAATGGCAGATAACCTCAACTGACTAGCTGATGTAGTAACTGTCAAGTACTGATCGATCCAATTGATGTGCATAGGACTGTGTTTCCGCAACCAGCCCATACCGAGGATGGCGTTGTAGGAGCCCAGCTTGAGGATCTTGAAATAGGTGGTGAATTCGTGCCTTTGAGTGATCCACTGACACTCGGGGATACAGTGGGAGCAGGGAATGGTGGCGCCATTCCCCACACGCACTTTGCAAGGCCTTGACAGGGGAGCTGCGCCTGTGAGTTTGGCTGCCAGGGCGCTGTCCACAAAGGAGGTGGAGCTGCCAGAGTCGACGAGCATCAGGATCTCGTGTCCTTGGAGCCATGCATGGAGCTGAAGAACACCTGGGTCGGGGGAACCGTCATTCGCCTGGCGCAAAATGGTGCACATGTTTTCTTCTTCTGATTTTGGTGATGCGGGTGGAGACTCAGTATGAACATCGTCCTGGGCGAACATGGCGAGGAGCTCACCGACGACGTGCATCTGGATCGTGGGTGGGCACACGTGGTCCTTCCCCCACCGTTCTCTACACTTGAAGCAGAGGCCCTTCGCTCGGCGGAACCGTCGAAGGGCCGCGACCTTGCTGGCTTCTGACTGGGCACGTGCAGCGTCGGTCCCTCGTTGATCTTCATAGATTGTTGTTGGTGTGGCTGGTCTGCTGAAGAAGGATGGCGTGGCCGCGCGAGTGAACGAGGTTGGGTTGCGGTTGGTGGAGCGCCCGTAGGGAAGTTCACCGTCGGCTACTTCCTCCTGAAGTAGTGCCAACGAGCAAGCCGTGTCGAGGTCCGGTGGTTGTTGTACAAGCACTACCGCACGGTTGTCCGGTCTCAGCCCCTCGAGAGAACGAGTTAAGAAAAAAATAAGGGTGAGTTGCTTCAGATTAAGATATCAAATGATTCATGAAGGACTCAAAACGCTCGATGAAATCAGCGACTGTGGTGTTCTGTTTGATGGCATAAAACTGGCGGATGAACATTTGGTGTTTGTCACGGCCGAAGCGGGTGCAGAGGAGGGAAGTGAAGGACTCCCAATCCAACCCGATCAACTTCTTCTGAACCAACTGCAGCCAAATGCTTGCAGGGCCCGAGAAATTGAGGATGGCCATGGGAACTCGGTAGGTATCGTGGACCATGAACATCTGGAAGTATTGCTCGCAGGGCGTCTTCCAGAGTTGTGGATTTTCGCCTGTGAACACGGGGAAATTCATGGATGTGGTTGGTTGGCCAAGGGAAGCGAGAACTGGGGCCGAAAGGGGAGGGGTGGTGATGGGTGTGAGTTGTACCCATGATTGGAGTGCCGCCGGTGACACGATGGTCGCCCCTCCACCCCCCCCCCCCCCGCGCGCGCGCGCGGTGAGATCAGTGTCGCCGTGGTCACTTGGCCCGTGGAGATCTCCTCCTCGCATAGGAAGCAGCGGAGGGAGGGCTTGCGTCACTCCAGTTGACGACGGCGGCCTTTAGAGTGGTGACCGTGGTCTCCAGCTTCGCGTAGCGGGCTTCAAGATCTGGCTTCCAGGGGAGCAGGTCCTCGATCTGGGAGGACTGCGTCTGCAGTTGCTTGAGGACGAAGACGGAGTCGGTCTTGGCGTCCTGATGCGGCTTGTCCAGGTACTCCTTGAGTGTTGGATCCATGGCGGCGAGGGAGACTTGCCGCGCGTGGATGCGTTGCCGGGTCTCCAGAGTGGGCGCGGCGGGGAGGAGTGGTGGTCGTCTCTGATACTAGGATGTTAGGAGCCAATCGATCTATAGTTCATGACATGATACAAGCATCGATCTCGGTTACAACTCGAGTTCTCGCAGAGCCAGTCGATCTTGCGGTAGGAGGAAGGAAGGTAAGAGAGGGGAAGAGAGCCGCCGTTCGTTCTGATCCAACTGGATGCCAGACACGACGCGCTGGGGGGTACAAGTAGCTGGCGGTTGGATTGCGCCGAGCCCTAGGTGGCCCACTTGGGCCCGATGTATCTCCTGTTGGGCTGTGCGATCCGAGGCGGCCTGTTGGAGGTTCTGTTGCTTTGTCAGCAGTGGCGCTGACATGGGCACGCAGCTACTGTACTCAACAGCCTACCACCCGCTGTGGAGAGAGCTTCTTGCCGGTGCTGGGTTCAGTGTGTGAGCAAGGCCTTAGCCGTGGGAGGTTGTGTTATTTAAGTGTGTGGTGTAACCGGAAACAGGGCATGGGAGTTGACGATGGTATTCTGAATCTCACCACCTGCTCCTGTTCTCTCACCTTCTTCCTGTGCAAGCTATTCTCCTTTTCCTCATCTACTCTCTGACATGAGATCTCGATCCCTTTCGATTGGGTTGTCACACTTGTTTGTCCTTAAGAACTATATTTTGGTGTATTTCTGTCTTACCAATCAATTTAAGGTCTTAACTGTTTTTGCATACAGCTCCTTATGCTTTCATAGAAACTCTAAGAGAGCGGATGTTCAAACCTTCTCTGTCAACCATTGTCACGGAGGGCACAAAGTATGTATTTTGTCTGTTGTGATGATTTCCTTTCAACTGCAAGATGTTTGGATAGTGAGAATTAGTGTGATGTCAACTTTCAGGGTAGCAATTATTTCCCCTTCAGATCCTGTGTATGTGGCGACACAGAAAATGCGGGAGTTTCGAGTTAATTCAGTGGTGGTCACTACAGGGAACACAGTGCAGGGGATCTTTACGTAAGCATTCTGTAGTAGCATCATACTACTGTTATTATTTATCTATTTTTTCTTTCCAGTTATTGATAGATATTGATTCTCAAATGCAGGTCCAAAGATGTTCTTATGCGTGTTGTGTCACAGAATCTTTCCCCAGAGTTGACCTTGGTAGAAAAGGTATCCGCGCCCTACATGACACTTGTCTTTCTTCAAATGGCATCTCATTTTGTATAATTACTTATAACTCAATGAGTTAGTTGTGAATTTTATAAAGGTGATGACTGCAAACCCTGATTGTGCTACATTAGACACGACAATTCTTGACGCACTACATATAATGCATGATGGCAAATTCTTGCACATTCCTGTTCTTGACAGAGGTATGACCCAATTCTTATCTCAGCCTGTGAAGTGAATAACTCGTAAGTTGCCAGATGCTTCATCTGGTACATGTATTTTTTGAACAGAGGGGCAAATTGCTGCTTGCCTGGATGTCCTGCAGCTTACCCATGCAGCCATTCAATTGGTGATCCCTTACTCCTTCCAGCCCTTGTCTTAAGCTCTGCCAAAGATTCCTATCCTAATTTCGTCAATGTACTATTTATTTTTAGGTTGAAGGGGGCAATGGGACTGCTAATGACGTGGCAAACTCAGTAATGCAGAGGTTCTGGGACTCTGCGCTTGCTTTGGAGGCTCCAGATGACGAATTTGATAGCCGTAGGTTCGTCCATGGTTCATTTGTGGATTTCTGTGCATATACTTTTGGTTTCTCCCTAATACAACGCTCTCATACATTGCTCAGCGAAGCATCCTTACTTATGGCGTCAGAAGCTGGGGATGGACGGAGTAGTATATACCCCCCTATCATTGGTAATTCGTTTCCCTTTAAGCTTCAAGACCGGAAGGGACGTGTGCATAGATTCACTTGTGGTAAGTGCTCACTTGATAGGTTGCACAAATATGTTGAACCTTGTTGCATGCTCCAGATATAACCTGGATCTTTATTTATATGTTATCTTCCATAAAATAAACTTTTATGTTGTTGCTACAGGCTCGGAGAGCTTAGATGAGCTTGTCTCCTCTGTAAGGCAAAGATTGAGTATTATTGATGAAAAGGACATCATTCAAATCTTGGTAAGATTAAGTAATTTGACATGAAAGCATTCAAATGTTTCAGTAGGCATGCAGAGATTAGGTGTTTGAGTCTGATAGTAAAGGTCAAGCTTTCCCTCTGCCAGTGATGAAATCACTGCCTTTATGTAATTAAAGATGAAAGCGATTCTTATATGCCTATACCTTACACCATTGGCTGTACCTCATTGGCCATGCTACATATGGATTTCAAGGGTCATTCTTCTGTCATCAACTCATCATTCATCAACCCCCACATGTTAGTAAATTATTTGCCTGGACTGCCCAGCTTAATTTTAATCGTGATTTGGAATTTAGTACGAAGATGATGAGGGCGACCGGGTGCTGCTGACAACGGATACTGATCTTGCTGGCGCTGTGCTCCATGCCAAATCATCTGGGTTGAAGGTATTCTGTATTCTTGGATGACATGTTGCGATATTGCGAGTTGCATGACTCCTCAACTATTAGCTGTTTGATTTCTCATGAAAGTGAAAATTCCACTGACAGGTTCTCAAGTTGCATATCGAGGACGAGTCAAATCCAAACACAGAGGCGGTAAAACCATTACAGGAGCTAGCACCTCGCAGCAGGAATGGTGTGTCTTCTGTTAAAATTGGGCTCATGGCTGGTGCAGTTGCTCTCAGTGGCACGGCAGTCATGGTGTACTTGAAACGGTCCAGGGTGTGATTACCAGATGAATCAGTACTTTCCTAAACCCGCATCTCAACAGCTGACATCCATCCACTTTAGAAACTATTGTTATCTTGGTATCATTGCATACTAAGAAAAGAAAGAACGAGTCACATGAGGTCACATGTTTCCAGTCTGTCAGGCAATTGAAAGGTCGAACATCAGGCGGTAGGAGCTGCCTACATTTGTCCCGCCACCACATTTTGCACAAACATCAGTGATTTCATGGGTCATGGCTACGGTGAAATGTATAAACACAAGTGTTTATACTAGTTCATACTTTTGCACCTTTTTGTAGATAAACAGAGGATTTAAAATCATTTTGGAGGATACCATTAAGTGGATTATTCTCTCCTAGTGTCCTACAAAAAATCAAATGTAAACAATCGGTATCTCCGTGATATTAATATATACTCTTTATCAAAAAAATGTAAACAATTGGGTCATGCACACTGTCAAACACACTACTCATTCTGACGATTGATTAATGATTTCAAGGTAAATTTACAGTAAAAAAAACAATGCCCATTATTCGATCATGTGCCCTCTCAAGATCTTATCTGCACAGTAGAGTTGGGTGGCCCCTGGTTATATCCCTTTATATATGTGATGGATTGATAATGAAGTCATGATTAGTAAAAAAGGATTGGGTTGGTGTGTGGGTCAAGTTATGGTTGCTGGCTGCACATGTTAGTGGTTATCTATCCCTTTTGTTGAGGTGGTTGGTAGTTTCTTAACCTCCCTAGGTGGCTTTGAGTGGAGTCGAGCGATCTCGTGCTCCTCTTCCAACTATCACAAACTTGCTTTTGTAGCTTGAAAGACAGTGTTTGGATTAGGCAATCATATCCAACCTTTAAGATCAGATACAACTTTACAGCCATGTGTATATCTGTCTGGTCTTTCTGTACTAGTGTCTAGTGGCACATATTTGTTTATTTCTATCAACTGGGCTTAGATGGTGTCCATAATTTGCCATGACTTGACTAAGAGAGCTACGATAGTATTGGGTTAAGTACCGTAAGTTTGGCTTTCAAAATAAAACGTAAGCTTGCTTTGCATATGGTCTTCCCCATGACAACAAACCCTAAGACCATATGCCCTGTTGTCTAGCAGTTGGCTAAGAGCCACCATCAGCGCCTCCTGATTAAAGCCACCCATGTCCATGACAGAATTGTAGAGGGCAGGTTGTACGTCAACATGCTTGCTCTCCTTGATGGTGGTTGCCACCTCCTTAACAATCTCGGTCATGTTGTTAAAAACTCTCAATTCCTTGTCCATCAAATTGCCCCTCTTCCTCCTCCTTTCAACAGTAGGACTGTGATATGCAGTCATGAAGGATATTGTCTCTCTTCCTTCTTTCAACAGCAGGACCCTGATCAGCAGACATCAAGGACGATGGTCTCTAACTCCTCGTGTACAAATACTCATGCATAGCAAACTGAGAGGCTCATTGGAGCCCATGGCATGCTTGCTGATAGCCACCCCATGAAAGAAGATCTACTACATCTACTAGTAGTTCTACATTAAAGTGTTGAGGAACTCAACATCCTTAGGGTGGTGCTAAGAAAGAAACACATTATTATTAGTTGTGATTTACATGTTAGTAAGCTAAACAAGTCGTAATGGTATGTTAGCTAAGGGCAAGTACAATGATGATATCTTAGAAGTGTCATGTAGGATAAAAGTTGATGGTTGAGGTGACAGAGAGAGAAATCATAAGAAAAGACTTGTCTTCTCTTATTTAAGAGACGATCTCTTAACACAATATGTCTCATCATGTTTTAAGAAATAGCTAGTTATTAAAGATAAGGCTAAGAGATAACCCATTATAGACATGCTTTTATTGTCATCTCTAAATTACATGCATGGCTTAAAATAAGATTGTCTTATCAACCATTGTATATGCCCTAACTGTGGTGTGGCCTTAGTGTCGCTGTGTCGCCAATAGAATCGTGAAGGTGTCACGATCTCATTGTGCATCGCTAAGATCTTTGAACCTGGACGTTTGGATTCATCTGGCTCTCCACTTTCTGAGGTGGTTGTAGACTTGGGTTGAGGTTACCACTTGGTTGAAGACCTTCTTTATCAGAGTTCAGGTGCACCTTTTGAGACCCTTGTGGGTCCTCACCATAGTGGATATGATCTCGCACATCTTGTTAAACACGAAGGTGGACATGTAAGGATGTCATTTCATTGAGCTTTCTTTTCCAAACATGTTTACCTTCCCAACCTTATGGATGCTTGATGTGCAACATCAATAGGCATCGTCACACAAATGATAGCTGCCTAATAGGGCCCTCGAACACATCTGAATTTGGAGGCATATAGACAAGGTTAGGAGTCCTCAACATAGGACATCATGAAATGGTTGCCGGACAAGACAATGGTCTTACTAAAATCTCAGATGCTCAAATTCTACAATCACTGTCGTTAGGACTAATTCAACACACTACACATGAACAAAAGGAAAGACAAAACATACTACACATGTAGCCCCAATCATGAAGTTTAACCACCGCGTATGGACTAATCTTCAACCTCAAAACAAACCATTAAGTTCAACACACTAACACATCATATCAACCATACTTGCATACTAGCATACTGCACATGCTCTAAGCGTCAAACTAGTACCACATCTACCATAGTGTCATTGAAGCCGACATGGAAAACAACACGAACATTATCAAAGCCTACAAGCCAAATCTAGCATGCTAGTGATCTATTACCACTACAATTTGATCCACCACAACATCACATACTCATAGATCTACATTCTACTATATTACCACATGCTCACATATCTAATCTCGAATGAGCAGGGAGGAGGGAGTGATCAAACTTACAACCATTGGTGAAGCTGGGTGGTGGAGCAGGACAACTCAGATAAGAGGATGTAGAACGTTCGTCACCGCAGCCTATCGCTGACTCAAGAAGATGCATTGCTTACCTTCTCGTTAGTGATGAAGTCGCCCGAGACGAAGTGCTCGAGGGGGAAGGGGGATTAGGCAGGGAAATGATGGTTGTGGTTTCGGTGGTGAGCCAAAGAGAGCTAAATAGGGCAACTGATTCGGTAGGAGGTGACCCAATTCCCCCACCGCTTTTCCGAAAACACGCGTGAGCTCATGTCATATTGTATCTTGCATGAGCTCGGTGCCGTGTGCCCCTTCACTGCACGCCTGACTAAGAGGTTCATACTATACACGCCAAAAATAAAGATAGACATCCAAACGAACGAAGATTGCGTCGAGGAGACCTTCACTTGACCAAGAGGGTGCCGACGCACACACACGCGAATTTGATCCGCTTTATGTTTGTTTGGGTCGTCTATAAGGGCGACGTTCGCCCCCATTTGGTCCGCCACGCCGAGTTTTGTTTTCCCATTTTTTATTAATTTGGACATTCTATGCATATATATCAAATAAACAAATAAAAACATTACACAATATTGAATAAATAAGTCACATTGTTTTACATAACAATAAGTAAAAAACTCATAGTTTACAACCAAATGATTTTTTTTACCAAATACATTAAAAGGTACATCTATTGGTTGCCTACGTGAGTCCACATATGCTCAACAAAATCATTCTCAAGTTCAATATGAGTTTCCATTCACACATTTCTTGATGAAATTGGATGAGATGTGCAAAACATTGCTGCTTCATACTCACGCTCGACGTTTCACCCTGGAAATCCCACCCTTGGTCAAAGATGATGTCATCACACCCATCCTCTATGATCATGTTGTGCATGATCACACAACATGCCATCACCTCCCATGTCTTCTCAAGGCTCCATGGTTTAGCAGGGTGTCGAACAATAGCCCATCAAGATTGGAGCACACCAAAAGCACGCTCCACATCCTACCTAGCACTCTCTTTTTCTTTGGCAAACCTAGTCCTCTTTTCTTGTATGGGCTCGAAGATTGTCTTGACAATCATAGACCACCGATGATATATACCATCATCTAGGTAGTATCTGTTGGGTAACGTAGCATAAATTCAAAAAAATTCCTACGCCATATTCAGATCTTCCTATGGAGAGACCAGCAACGAGAGAGGGGTGAGTGCATCTTCATACCTTTGAAGATCGCTAAGCGGAAGCGTTGCTAGAACGCGGTTGATGGAGTTGTACTCGCGGCGATTCAGATTGTGGTGTGATTCCGATCTAGTGCCGAACCACGCCACCTCCGCGTTCAACACATGTGCAGCCCGGTGACGTCTCCCGCACCTTGATCCAGCAAGGAGGAGGGAGAGGTTGGGGAAGATCTCCGGCAGCACGACGACGTGGTGTCGATGGAGAGACGAGGTCTCCTGGCAGGGCTTCGCCAAGCACCGTGGGAGAGGAGGAAGAAGGGGGGCAGGGCTGCGCCGAGGGAGATGGAAAACTGTGTGTAAAACAGCCCCAAAACCCCCACTATATATAGGAGGAGGGGAGGGGGGTGCCACCCCTAGGGTTCCCACCCTAGGTGGTGCGCCAACACCCCCAGATGGGAGGTGCGGCGGCCAGGGCAGGGGAAGGGGGTGGCGCACCCCTAGGTGGGCCTTAGGCCAACCAGCGCCTAGGGTTTCCCCCCCTCTCCACCTCCTGCGCCTTGGGCCTCCTTGTGGGAGGCGCACCAGCCCACTTTGGGTTGGTTGCCCTCCCTCTTTTGTCCCATGCTACCTCTTGGGGCTGGTGGCCCCTCCCGGTGGACCCTCGGGACCATTTCCGGTGGTCCCGGTGGTCCCGGTACATTACCGGTGACGCCCGAAACATTTCCGGTGTCCAAAACCATCCATCCTATATATCAATCTTTACCCCCGGACCATTCCGGAGCTCCTCGTGACATACGGGATCTCATCCGGGACTCCGAACAACTTTCGGTAACCTCGTATAACAATTCCCTATAACCCTAGCGTCATCGAACCTTAAGTGTGTAGACCCTACGCATTCGGGAGACAGGCAGACATGACCGGGACACCTCTCCAGCAAATAACCATCAGCGGGGTCTGGATACCCATGGTGTCTCCCACTTGCTCCACGATGATCTCATCGGATGAACCACGATGTCAAGGATTCAATCAATCTCGTATACAATTCCCTTTGTCTGTCGGTATAGAACTTGCCCGAGATTCGATCGTCGCTATACCTATACCTTGTTCAATCTCGTTACCGGTAAGTCTCTTTACTCGTTCCGTAGCACGTCATCGTGTGACTAAATCCTTAGTCACATTGAGATCATGATGATGTTCTACACCCAACAGACACTTTCAGAGGTACCCGTAGTGCACCTTTATAGTCACCCAATTATGTTGTGACGTTTGATACACCCAAAGCACTCCTACGGTATCCGGGAGTTGCATAATCTCACGGTCGAAGGAAAAGACACTTGACATTAGAAAAGCTTTAGCATACGAACAATACGATCTAGTGCTATGCTTAGGATTGGGTCTTGTCCATCACATCATTCTCCCAATGATGTGATCCCGTTATCAATGACATCTAATGCCCATGATCAGGAAACCATGATCATCTATTGATCAACGAGCTAGCCAACTAGAGGCTTGCTAGGGACACATTGTGATCTATTTATTCACACATGTATTACTGTTTCCTGTTAATACAATTATAGCATGAACAATAGGCGATTATCATGAACAAGGAAATATGATAATAACCATTTTATTATTGCCTCTAGGGCATATTTCCAACAGTCTCCCACTTGCACTAGAGTCAATAATCTAGTTACATTTTGATGTATCGAACACCCATAGCATTATGGTGTTGATCATGTTTTTCTCGAGGAAGAGGTTTAGTCAACGGGTCTGCGACATTCAGATCCGTATGTACTTTACAAATCTCTATTACTCCACTCTGGACATGGTCCTGGATGGAGTTGTAGCGGCGTTTGATGTGCTTTGTCTTCCGGTGAAACCTGGGCTCCTTGGCTATGGCAATGGCCCAAGTGTTATCACAGAAGAGCGTCATTGGACCCGACGCGCTTGGAACCACTCCAAGGTAGGTGATGAGCTCCTTCATCGAAATTCCTTCATGAGCCGCTTCTGAAGCAGCTATGTACTCCGCTTCACATGTAGATGCTGCCACGACTTCTTGCTTGCTGCTGCACCAGCTCACTGCCCCACCATTCAAAACATATACGTATCCGGTCTGTGACTTAGAGTCATCCGGATCTGTGTCGAAGCTAGCGTTGACGTAACCCTTTACGAGGAGCTCTTCGTCACCTCCATAAACGAGAAACATCTCCTTAGTCCTCTTCAGGTACTTAAGGATATTCTTGACCGCTGTCCAGTGTTCCATACCGGGATCACTTTGGTACCTCCCTACCAAACTTATGGCAAGGTATATATCAGGTCTGGTACACAGCATGGCATACATTAGAGAGCCTACGGCTGAAGCGTAGGGGACAATACTCATCTTCTCTCTATCTGCTGCCGTGGTCGGTGACTGAGTCTTACTCAATCTCATACCTTGCAAAACTGGCAAGAACCCTTTCTTTGAGTTTTCCATATTGAACTCCTTCAATATCTTGTCAAGGTATGTACTTTGCGAAAGACCTATGAAGCGCCTCGATCTATCTCTATAGATCTTGATGCCTAATATGTATGCAACTTCTCCAAGGTCCTTCATTGAAAAACTCTTGTTCAAATAGGCCTTTATGCTCTCCAACATCTCTATATTATTCCCCATCAATAATATGTCATCCACATACAGTATGAGGAAAGCTACAGAGCTCCCACTCACTTTCTTGTACAGACAGGCTTCTCCGTAAACCTGTATGAACCCAAACGCTTTAATCACCTCATTAAAGCGAATGTTCCAACTCCGAGATGCTTGCACCAGCCCATAGATGGAGCGCTGGAGCTTGCACACTTTGTTAGCACCCTTAGGGTTGACAAAACCTTCTGGTTGCATCATATACAACTCTTCCTTAAGGTTCCCGTTAAGGAACGCTGTTTTGACGTCCATTTGCCAAATTTCATAATCATAAAAGGCGGTAATTGCTAACATGATTCGGACTGATTTCAGCTTCGCTACGGGAGAGAAAGTCTCTTCGTAGTCAATTTCTTGAATTTGTCGAAAACCCTTTGCGACAAGTCGAGCTTTATAAACGGTTACATTACCGTTTGCATCAGTCTTCTTCTTGAAGATCCATTTATTTTCTATGGCTCGCCGGTCATCAGGCAAGTCCACCAAAGTCCATACTTTGTTCTCATACATGGATCCTATCTCGGATTTCATAGCTTCAAGCCATTTGTTGGAATCCGGGCCCGCCATCGCTTCTTCATAGTTCGAAGGTTCACCGTTGTCTAACAACATGATTTCCATCACAGGGTAGCCGTACCACTCTGGTGCGGAACGTGCCCTTGTGGACCTTCGTGGTTCAGTAGTAACTTGATCGGAAGCTTCATGATCATTATCATTAACTTCCTCTTCAGTTGGTGCAGGCGCCATAGGAACAATTTCCCGCGCTGCGCTACTTTCCTGTTCGAGAGGGGGTGTAATTACCTCATCAAGTTCTACCTTCCTCCCACTTACTTCTTTCGAGAGAAACTCTTTCTCTAGAAAGGATCCGTTCTTAGCAACAAAGGTTTTACCTTCGGATCTAAGATAGAAGGTATACCCAATAGTTTCCTTAGGGTATCCTATGAATACACATTTCTCCGCTTTGGGTTCGAGCTTTTCTGGTTGAAGTTTCTTCACATAAGCATCACAGCCCCAAACTTTAAGAAACGACAACTTAGGTTTCTTGCCAAAACATAGTTCATACGGTGTCGTCTCAATGGATTTAGACGGTGCCCTATTTAAAGTGAATGCTGCAGTTTCTAATGCGTATCCCCAAAATGATATCGGTAAGTCGGTAAGAGACATCATAGACCGTACCATATCTAATAAAGTGCGATTATGACATTCAGACACTCCGTTGCGTTGCGGTGTGCCAGGCGGCGTCAGTTGTGAAACGATTCCACACTTCCTTAGGTGTGTGCCAAACTCGTGACTCAAATATTCTCCTCCACGATCAGATCGTAGATACTTAATTTTTCTATCACGTTGATTCTCGACCTCACTCTGAAATTCCTTGAACTTTTCAAACGTCTCAGATTTGTGCTTCATCAAGTAGATATACCCATACCTACTCAAATCATCGGTGAGAGTGAGAACATAACGATAGCCACCGCAAGCTTCAACGTTCATTGGACCACACACATCAGTATGTATTATTTCCAATAAGTCGGTTGCTCTCTCCATTATTCCTGAGAATGGAGTCTTAGTCATCTTGCCCATGAGGCACGGTTCGCATGTGTCAAATGATTCAAAGTCAAGAGACTCTAATAGTCCATCAGTATGGAGCTTCTTTATGCGCTTAACACCGATATGACCAAGGCGGCAGTGCCACAAGTATGTGGGACTATCATTATCAACTTTACATCTTTTGGTACTCACACTATGAATATGTGTAACATCACGATCGAGATTCATCAAGAATAAACCATTCACCAGCGGAGCATGACCATAAAACATATCACTCATATAAATAGAACAACCATTATTCTCTGACTTAAATGAGTAGCCGTATCGCATTAAGAAAGACCCTGATACAATATTCTTGCTCAAAGCTGGTACTAAATAACAATTATTAAGGTTTAAAACTAATCCCGACGGTAGATGTAGAGGTAGCGTGCCGACAGCGATCACATCGACCTTGGAGCCATTCTCGACGCGCATCGTCACCTCGTCCTTGGCCAGTCTCCGCTTTTTCCGCAGTTACTGCTTTGAGTTGCAAATGTGAGCAACAACACTGGTATCAAATACCCAGGAGCTACTACGAGCGCTCGTAAGGTACACATCAATAACATGTATATCACATATACCTTTAACGTTGCCGGCCTTCTTGTCCGCTAAGTATTTGGGGCAGTTCCGCTTCCAGTGACCTTTTCCCTTGCAATAGAAGCACTCAGTCTCAGGCTTGGGTCCATTCTTTTTCTTCTTCCCGGCATCTGGCTTACCGGGCGCGGCAACGACTTTGCCGTCTTTCTTGAAGTTCTTCTTACCCTTGCCCTTCTTGAAACTAGTGGTCTTGTTGACCATCAACACTTGATGCTCTTTCTTGATTTCTACTTCTCCAGACTTGAGCATCGAGTACAACTCGGAAATGGTCTTCTCCATCCCTTGCATGTTGTAGTCCAGCACAAAACCTTTGTAGCTTGGTGGGAGAGACTGGAGGATTCTGTCAATTATAGCATCATCCGGAAGTTCGACTCCAAGTGAAGTCAGACGACCGTGTAACCCAGACATTTTGAGTATGTGCTCACTGACACAACCGTTCTCCTCCATCTTACAGCTAAAGAACTTGTCGGAGACTTCATATCTCTCAACACGGGCATGAGATTGAAAAACTACCTTAAGCTCTTGGAACATCTCATATGCACCGTGTTGCTCAAAACGCCTTTGGAGCCCCGTTTCCAAACTGTATAACATGCCACACCTAACTAGAGAGTAGTCATCACTCCGCGTTTGCCAGACGTTCAGAATGTCCTGGGCTGCTGCGGGAGCGGGAGGGTCACCTAGCGGCGCATCAAGGACATAAGCCTTTTTAGTTGCTTCAAGGATGAGCTTCAAGTTGCGAACCCAGTCCGCATAGTTGCTACCATCATCTTTCAGCTTGTTTTTCTCTAGGAATGCGTTGAAATTGAGGTTGAGGTTGGCCATCTACAATATTTATAAAGACAACTTTTAGACTAAGTTCATGACAATTAAGTTCATTTAATCAAATTAAGTATGAACTCCCACTTAAATCGACATCCCTCTAGTCATCTAAGTGATACATGATCCATGTTGACTAACCCGTGTCCGATCATCACGTGAGACGGACTAGTCACCATGGTGAGCAACTTCATGCTGATCGTATTCAACCATACGACTCATGTTCGACCTTTCGGTCTCTTGTATTCGAGGTCATGTTTGTACATGCTAAGCTCGTCGAGTCAACCTAGGTGTTTCGCGTGTGTAAATTTGGCTTACACCCGTTGTATGCGAACGTTAGAATCTATCACACCCGATCATCACGTGGTGCTTCGAGACAATGATCCTTCGCAACGGTGCACACTTAGGGGAATACGTTCTCGAAATTTTAATAGGGATCATCTTATTATGCTATCGTCGTTCTAAGCAATAAGATGAAAACATGATAAACATCACAATGCAATCATATAGTTACATGATATGGCCATTATCATCTTTGCTCTTTCGATCTCCATCTTCAGGCATCGCATGATCATCATTGTCACCGGCGTGACACCATGATCTCCATCATCGTGTCTCCGTGAAGTCGTCACGCCAACTACTACTATCACTACTACTATAGCTAACCGTTAGCAATGAAGTAAAAGTAGTAAGCACATGGCATTGCATCTCATACAATAAATTAAGACAACTCCTATGGCTCCTGCCGGTTGTCATACTCATCAACATGCAAGTCGTGAAACCTATTACTATAACATGATCATCTCATACATCATACATGCAACATCACAACTTTGTCCATATCACATCACATGTCAAACCCTGCAAAAACAAGTTAGACGTCCTCTAATTGTTGTTGCAAGTTTTACGTGGCTGATTTGGGTTTCTAGAAAGAACGCTTTCTTACCTACGTGACAGCTACAACGATGATATGCCAAAGCTATTTACCCTTCATAAGGACCCTTTTCATCAAATCCAATCCGACTAGAGTAGGAGAGACAGACACCCGCTAGCCACCTTTATGCACGGTGTGCATGTCTGTCGGTGGAACCAGTCTCACGTAAGCGTACGTGTAATGTTCGTCCGTGCCGCTTCATCCCACAATACCGCCGGAGAAGAATAAGACTAGTAGCGGCAAGCAATTGACAAATCATCGCCCACAACCTTTTGTGTTCTACTCGTGCATAGAATCTACGCATAGAAAACCTGGCTCGGATGCCACTGTTGGGTAACGTAACATAAATTCAAATTTTTTCCTACGCCATATTCAGATCTTCCTATGGAGAGACCAGCAACGAGAGAGGGGTGAGTGCATCTTCATACCTTTGAAGATCGCTAAGCGGAAGCATTGCTAGAACGCGGTTGATGGAGTCGTACTCGCGGCGATTCAGATCGCGGTGTGATTCCGATCTAGTGCCGAACCACGGCACCTCCGCGTTCAACACACGTGCAGCCCGGTGACGTCTCCCGCACCTTGATCCAGCAAGGAGGAGGGAGAGGTTGGGGAAGATCTCCGGCACCACGACGACGTGGTGTCGATGGAGAGACGAGGTCTCCCGGCAGGGCTTCGCCAAGCACCGTGGGAGAGGAGGAAGAAGGGGGGCAGGGCTGTGCCGAGGGAGATGAAAAAGTGTGTGTAAAACAGCCCCAAAACCCCCACTATATATAGGAGGAGGGTAGGGGGTGCCACCCCTAGGGTTCCCACCCTAGGTGGTGCGGCAGCCCCCCCAGATGGCAGGTGCGGCGGCCTGGGCAGGGGGAGGTGGTGGCGCACCCCTAGGCGGGCCTTAGGCCCACCAGCGCCTAGGGTTTCCCCCCCTCTCCACCTCCTGCGCCTTGGGCCTCCTTGTGGGAGGTGCACCAGCCCACTTCGGGCTGGTTTCCCTCCCTCTTTTGGCCCATGCTACCTCTTGGGGCTGGTGGCCCCTCCCGGTGGACCCTCGGGACCATTTCCGGTGGTCTCGGTGGTCCCGGTACATTACCGGTGACGCCCGAAACATTTCCGGTGTCCAAAACCATCCATCCTATATATCAATCTTTACCTCCGAACCATTCCGGAGCTCCTCGTGACGTACGGGATCTCATCCAGGACTCCGAACAACTTTCGGTAACCTCGTATAACAATTCCCTATAACCCTAGCGTCATCGAACCTTAAGTGTGTACACCCTACGCATTCGGGAGACAGGAAGACATGACCGGGACACCTCTCCAGCCAATAACCATCAGCGGGGTCTGGATACCCATGGTGTCTCCCACTTGCTCCACGATGATCTCATCGGATGAACCACGATGTCAAGGATTCAATCAATCCCGTATACAATTCCCTTTGTTTGTCGGTATAGCACTTGCCCGAGATTCGATCGTCGCTATACCTATACCTTGTTCAATCTCGTTACCGGTAAGTCTCTTTACTCGTTCCGTAGCACGTCATCGTGTGACTAAATCCTTAGTCACATTGAGATCATGATGATGTTCTACCGAGTGGGCCCAGAGATACCTCTCCGTCACGCGGAGTGACAAATCCCGATCTCGATTCGTACCAACCCAACAGACACTTTCAGAGGTACCCGTAGTGCACCTTTATAGTCACCCAATTATGTTGTGACGTTTGATACACCCAAAGCACTCCTACGGTATCCGGGAGTTGCACAATCTCACGGTCGAAGGAAAAGACACTTGACATTAGAAAAGCTTTAGCATACGAACAATACGATCTAGTGCTATGCTTAGGATTGGGTCTTGTCCATCACATCATTCTCCCAATGATGTGATCCCGTTATCAATGACATCTAATGCCCATGATCAGGAAACCATGATCATCTATTGATCAACGAGCTAGCCAACTAGAGGCTTGCTAGGGACACATTGTGATCTATTTATTCACACATGTATTACTGTTTCCTGTTAATACAATTATAGCATGAACAATAGACGATTATCATGAACAAGGAAATATGATAATAACCATTTTATTATTGCCTCTAGGGCATATTTCCAAGAGTATCGTTATTGTATTGGTGGTCGTTAATTTGAAAGTTTACCTTTGGGTACTTGCCTTTCGATCGCCTCGCAAACACCTGAAGCACATTGATGTCATTGTGAGAACCTGCCATGTCGAAAAACAATGCCAAATCCAAAGATCTTGTGATGCCATAGCTTCAAGATGACCATGTGAGCTTTACATCTCTCTTATATTTCCCCTCCAATCAAATGGACAATTCTTCCACTTCTCGTGCATATAATATATGCTTACAAGTATTCCCAGAAAGCCTCTCCGATTCATTGATCGCTAACAATCATGTTGTATCCGCAACATTTGGTTCTTTCAAGTACTGCAGGCCAAAGACCATAACCACAACTTTGCAAAACCTGTACAATGACGCAAGACATCTGGACTCACTCATGCGGACATACTCATCCGCAAGATCACTAGGAATTCCGTGCGCAAAGAATACGCATAGCTGCAATACATTTATGATAAGAGGAGAAACCAACCTTTCCAATGGCAACAATCTTACATTTGAAGTAATCATCATACTCTACCACCTCCTCCTGAATACGGATTAACACATGTCTTGCCATCTGGAAGGGTCACTAGAATAACTTTAGAGGGAATAGTGGGTCATTGAGCTAAATATAATAGTTGTAGAGTAGGCAATGACTACTTTCTCCGTTACGATTCAATCCAGAGCATGGCCCCAGATCAATCCCTTAAACTTTGACCGTTGCACTACAATGTGCTCATTGACTACCAAAGTAGCTATCACGTCATCATTCTCATCGTTAGACGATTCTTTGGATGACGGTGAACATATGAAGTTCTCATAAAAAATCTCATCAAGTGATGAAACCGTACCTCACTGGACGCAGAGGCGTGCGTGGACATGTCTCGGTCGAGTGAGGCAAACAGCAAAACACCTTACATGCAGCGATGGGGGGTGAGGCGGCGGCGAGTCACGGTCGGTGGACGGAGTCCACAAAGACAAAGGCGAGAGATTTGTTGAACCCGCATTCTCTGACAGGGACCTTGGAGGTAGCGGGGGATGCCGACAACACTCGGGTAAGCAGGTCATGTCCTTCTCCTCGGCGGGAAGAAGCGGCCACAAGAGCGACAAAAGTGGGCTGAAAGGACGTGGATGTTGCCTAGAGGGGGGGGGGGGCTGAATAGGTGCTTTAAAATAATTATGGTTTAGGCTTGAACAAATGTGGAATAAATCTAGCATTTATTGTATCAAGCACAAAACCTAAAACAGCTAGGCTCACCTATGTGGACCAACAACTTATGGTAAACAAGATAAACAACCAAGTTATATATATATATATATATATATTGAAACAATATGGCTATCACAAACTAAAGTGCATAAGTAAAGGGCTCATGTAAGAGATAACTTAGGCAGGCACAGACGATGATGTATCCCGAAGTTCACACCCTTGCGGATGCTAATCCCCATTTGGAGCGATGTGGAGGCACAATGCTCCCCAAGAAGCCAGTAGAGCCACCGTAAACTCCTTACACCCTCGCACAATACAAGATGTCGTTATTCAATTAAGGGATCCTTAAGGACGGTCACCGAACTCGTACAAATGGCGACCCTTGGGGGCGGTTACCGAAGCCATACACTTTGATAATCCTTGGGGACGGTCACATGAACCCATACAAATTTCTCGGGGCAATATCCACAACCTAATTGGAGACCCTAACACTTGCTCTGAGCTTTACACCACAATTAAATGAGCTCCGAGACACCACCAACCGTCTAGGGCGCCAAAGCACCCAAGAGGCACAAGATCTAGGGTGCCCAAACACCCAAGAGTAATAAGCTTCTCAACTTTTCGCTTCCACGTATCATCATGGAGGACTCAAACCGATGCAACTAATTCAATGGCAAGAACACATGAAGTGTTCAAGTTCCTCACTCCCAAATCCCACTACAACAACAAAAGCTATAGAGGAATATGAGAGGAAGAACATGTAACTCACAACGAACTTCAAGATCTAGATCCAAGGGTTCCCCTCACACAGAGGAGAAAGTGATTGGTGAAAATGTGGATCTAGATCTCCCGTCTCCTTTTACTCAAAAAGGAGCAAGAATTATTGGAGGGATTGATAGTTAGAAAGCTCTAAGAAGGGCAACAATGGGGGAAGAACACGAGCTCAAAGCTTAAGGACCATTGGGGAAGAATCCCCCCTTAAGTAAGCGCCCCCCGAATCCAACCGTTATGCCCACAAGTCGTGCACAAGAGGTACTATCGCTTAGCACGGTTAAAACAGCCCAACAAGACATAACAACATGAACGGTAGTTCTGCGAGAGCAGTACTACCGCTTGGGGGAGCAGTACTACCGCTTGAGCAGTACTACCGCTTGGGGGAGCAGTACTATCGCTTAGAGCAGTACTACCGTTGTACTACCACTCGAGCAAATTAGCAATAGAAGCATAAAATAAGCGGAAGTGGTTGTGGTAGAAGGAAGCGAAAGTAACTCTCAAGCGGTACTACCGCTCGGGGGAGTAGTACTACCGCTCTACTACCACTTAGAGCAGTACTACTGCCCAAGCAAGACAGAAGAAAGCTCCAATACACACTCCAAAAAAGCAAACTCAAGCTCTTCCAATAGACAACAACAAGTACTATCCAACAACGACTGGTTATAATAAGAAGTGGCAGTGGAAAAATGCCAATGATATAGACATGTGAAACCTCTATGAATGAAGAACCGACAAAAACTCCAACATTGAAAACATCAAAGAATATGCATATGAACTCTGATTTTTTATGAACTAGAGCTTGTCATGAAGATGACCATAAGCTCTAAACCCCGCATAGAGAAACACCAAACAAGAACCAAAAAAGATGGTGGAAGGATGCAATGGTTTGAGCTCTCTACGGAAGATACGATCAAGCTACTCAATTGAGAGCCCCCGATGATAGTTCGACAATCGATCCTATAACCTGGTCTCCCAACAAACATCATGAGATCTATAAAATAGAAAACCTATCAAGCATAAACCTTTGCATTGCGCATAATCCACTTCAGGTAGATGACGACGATCTTGTCCTCCTCAAGTTGTACCACCTTTCTTGATTGCACCAGCTTGATGAAGACTAGTAGATTGCTCCTCCATACTCCAGTATGGGTGAGTCTCTTGTGAGCACATCTTGACATGTCCATTATCACCATAATGGACGACAAGCTTCAAGCATGATCTCTTCGTGATGCTCCACTTGAACTTGCATAACACAACCTTGATGACGATCACCACTTCATGTCATCATCCATGGGTTATATGAAATCTTCCTCTTTATGCAAGCCCATGGAAAAATACCTAACCCCTTATAGAACTACCACACAAATAGATCATGAGTTAGTACACAAAGCGCAATGGACAATGCTTACCATACCGTGAGATTACTTGATCCCACACGGTACATCTTCTATGCTTTGTGTGTTGATCAACTTGAATGCAATCTTTGTACTTATTTTTTGATCAACATTGTCTCTTATATTCTATTCATAAAGATGATATCTTGAAGGTAAACATGAATGTTCACACAATCTTCTTATTCAAGACATGCTTGCAATAAGCTCAACTCACACATGACCAATCTTTGGATAAATCCTTGAATACCACCTTAGTCATCACATAAACTCCTTGAAACCAATAAATGGACTTAAAAAAAAATTCTATGGACAAATCTTTTGAATATAACTCAAGGCAACCATTAGTCCATAGAGAAGGTCATCAATTACCAAAACCACATATGGGGGCACCATGCTCTTTCATGGGCGCCGATGGATGGGACGATGGTGGCACCCTGGGTGGATATGGCGGTGGGGGTGGGGTGGTGGTGCAGAGGCCATCAATTAGGTGGCAACGTCAATGGTCATGAGGGGGTGATGGTCGTGGGAGAGTATGACCTATGTTCCACAGATGGGTGGGCCAGGGAAGGACATGGGGAGAACACCGCAGGCGTGTGTTGCATGTCCGCGCAAATGCAAAACCAACCCAAATTTAAAACAGAAATGTGTCCAAATGGATATGAAAACGAGCACCCGTTAAGTTGGGTTGTTGTTTTATTTGTGCCTACCCAAACGAACGTGGACGGATGAAACGGGTTGACATTTGGAGTTAACTCCAACGCACGACCACAAGCATACGTTGGTCTTGTCCGAGTTTTTTGTTTACATCGGCCAAATGGGGGGCCGTCCAACCACATTTGACGAAATATGGCCGGTGCACCCAACCATCCGATGCATTTCATTTGCGCACTAGAATTTTATGCAAGCATCTAAATTTTGGGCCAACAACCATGGTTCATGCCGGAGTCCGTCGTATGTTCCGGTGGCTCACATACATGCAGGCCTACAAAATGAAAATGTCACTATTCATGTCGGCACACTTGCTGGCACACAAAAGGACATAGTTCATGCATCTTGGCCAACAAAAATCATGGTGCTCTCAGCCATAGTTCACCCATCTTGCTCGAGCAAATATTTTTTCCTCTTCTCAAACCAAAGCCTTCTCCTTGGGAACACCTTGTTCAAGTCGATGGTCATGATCTCCACTTCCTTAGCGATGATTGTGAGCTTCACCTTGTTTGATTTTGTCTTTGCAAAGCTCGCCTCAATCTAGAGCTTCTTGATTTGGACGTTCTCCTAGATATCGAGCTTCTTCTTTAGTATCTCTATGTAGGCCTTCATATGCTCCTCCTACTCTTGGCACATCCTTTCCTCGCCTTCATCATATTGGCCACCCTTCGACGCGGCCGCCACCGTTTTGGCTTTGTGTTTCCTCGACATCGCAGCCTTGGCCATCACCCTCGAAGATGATATTCTACATGAAATCCTGGTAGTAGACCGGGTCATCATGCGTTGACGGTCGGTTCACGTTTCATTAAATGGGTTGCATGTGCTAGGAAAGTTGGCTGTTGGAATCACCCTAGGCCACTTCATTTGCATCCCGGTGGACGACTGACCGACACCGAAAACATGGGTGGCGTTGAGATTGACGGACGCACACACGAGGATGGCCGACGCGATAACACTAGTTTCTAGTGAGCTATCTCTAGGCGATGTGGAGAGGCGGGTATGTCGGGTTATGTGAGTGTTGGAACCCTGGTGTGCGTGGCGTTGTGGACGTGTGCGGCAACTCCTCTCGTAGAGGGCTGCTACTTGTAAACCGCGTTTGGATTTTCCCCAAAGAGGAGGGAGATGCAACATAGTAGAGATAAGTATTTCCTCAATGAGAACCAAGGTTATGGAACCAATAGGAGAGTCATGGAAAACCTCCTTTAGCAACACCTACACACAGAGAACCAAGCACTTGCACCCAACGCGGGCAAGATGGTTGTCAAGCCCCTTGCACTCGTTACTTGCAAGGATTAAATACTAATAGATAGATAATAGAAATAAATAAAAGTAAATAAAATAGTAAATACATGACAACAAAGTATTTTTGGAGTTTTTGTTATTATGTTTAGGTAGACCTGGGGGCCATAGTTTTCGCTAGAGGCTTCTCTCTTGAACATAGCATACAATGGGTAAACAAATTACTGTTGAGAAATTGACAAAATTACGCATAGTTATGACATGTTATTCACAACAATGATCATGTATATAGGCATCACATCCATAAACAATTAGATGATCTCCTGCCTCAATCTATTACTATTACTCCACTCATCGACCGCTATCCAGCATGTATCTAGAGTTTAAGTATGAAACATAGTAATGCTTGGAGTAAGATGACATGATGTGGGCAAAATAATACAAGCAATATGTTCAGACCCTATCATTCTATCCTTAATCACAACAATACAATACATGTCATGTCCCTTTCTGTCATTGGGATTGAGCACCGGAAGATTGAACCCATCACAATGCACCACTCCCACTAAATATAAACCAGTCTAGTTGGCCAAACCAAACCGACAGACCAGAGAGAAATACGAAGCTATAACAATCATGCATAAAATAATTCAGAGAAGATTCAATATATATCATGAATAATCTGATCATAAACCCATAATTCATCGAATCCCAACAAACACACTCAAGAGGATTACATCGGATAAATCACCACGGGAATTGCGATGAACTTTGTACTGAAGATCAAAGAGAGAGAAGAAGCCATCTAGGTACTAGATATGGACCCATAGGTCTGTGGTGGAATACTTAAAAATCACCATGGAGGCAACAAGATTGATGTAGATGGCCTCCGTGATCGACTCCCTCTCTGACAAGGCGTCGAAAAAGGTCTCCAGATGACCTCCATCGGAATAGAGACTTTCGGCAGCGGAAAAAGTGTTTCGGATGGATATCCGTTGGTTTCATGATTTTGTAGAATTTATGGAGGTGGAATTAGGTTAGATGGAGCCACGAGGATCCACAAGGCATCAGGACGCACCTACCCCCTGGACGCGCCATGTTGCGTTGTCGTTTTCTTGTGTGTAGTATGGTCTCCGTCTGAAACTTCCAGGTCCTATTTTTGTCCAAAAAAATCATCAAAAATGTTTCGTAGCATTTGGACTCTGTTTGGTCCAGGTATCTTGAAAAGTCAAAAACACTGAGAAAACGACAACTCGCACTTGGCAATGGATTAATAGGTTAGTCTCCAAAAACAATATAAAATAACATATAATTGCATATAAAGCATACATGATTGATAATATAATAACATGGAATTATCGATACGTTGGAGACGTATCAACATCCCCAAGCTTAATTATTGCTCGTCCTCAGGTAGGTAAATGATAAAAACAGATTTTTTTTAAGTGACATGCTACCCAACTGTGACAGCCTGAGACGGACGCTCCAGAAGATTCCCCTTTTATTCCATTGCCGCCGTGCGATTAGATTGCATGTCACATTCATCATCGCATCATTCGCATCATCTGCATTGCATCGGCACCCCGCTGCCGTCAGTTTCAAAAACTTACATCCGTTATTAGTTGCCAGTTCTCCCCGTGTTCGTCGTTGACCATTTTGAGACCAACCACACACGCACGCGCCCGCAACATCGTTAAAATATTGTTTGTAAAAGTGTGTATAAAACATTCTCGAATTGGGTTGAAACTTGGCGTGCGGTCTTATTTTAATGTAGGTAGGCCGCCTGCCAAATTTCGTGGCAATTGGAGTTTGTTTGATACACGTACCGTTAATTATATATCGGCACTATAGCCGGTTTAATTGTCGGACGTTTTCGCGTTTAATACTCTGCCACGGGCCACACTATTTCCCTCTCATCCCCCCATAGCCCAACTACACAGTCCACTAGACCCATCTAGCAACTTCCTTCGTTCGTGGTCGTCGGATCGCGATCGGACGGACGAGGTCCAACCCACCATAGCCTAACCCTATATAAGACCCACCCCATGGAGAGAGCTCTCTCTCTCTCTACTAGGGTTTCCTCTAGCCAAATTTGCAGCCACCCCCTAGAAAATCCCACCTGCTAAGCCAAACCCTCTAAATCCCGCAGCCCTAGCCTCCCCAGCCCATCTCATCCATCAAATCTTGATCTAAGGGCTCAGATCGCCCGGAAACCCCACCTACCGGACATGTCCGCGGCCAAATCGGACATGTGCGGGTGTCCACAACCTCCCGGAGCCATGGAGGAGCCCGAGCTCCCATAGCCTCCGCGCCCGAGTAGCGCGCTGCAGCACCCGCCATTCCCCGTCGGAGCGTGTGGCCCCCGAGCTCCTTCGTCGGAGAGCCGCCGTGTGGCCGCCTCCTTGCCGCAACTACAACGTTAGTCGGCGCCGTCCAAGCTGCCGCGGACCACCGCCGGTAGCCACCTGGAGCTGCTCCGCCGCCGGCCCTCCCTAGGTCTTCTTCGGCCATGGATCCGACAGATCCCTCCTTCCCCAACCGGATCCACCTCCCCGCTGGTGCCTCGCCCCCGCCTCGCCTGCTGCCCGCCGTCGCCGTCGGCTGCCGTCGCCACCATGGCCTCGCTCGCTCGGGATGAGGACGACCGACGCAACAACACGTGGGCTGCAACTCGCGTTGCCATGGGCCGTCCTCCAACTGCCCGCGCCCCAGCCCAGCAAGCCTCGAGGCCCATCGGGCGTGCTCCCCCGTGCCTGGCCGAGCCGGCCTCCTCCTCGCATCGGCCCAGCACCGCGCCGAGGCCGGCCAACCCACCTTCAAGCTGGGCCTCAAGCCCACAAGGTGAGCGCCCCGCTAAGCCCCGCCCTGAGCGCGTTTTAATCAAATGCCGCTCGCTGCCATGTTAGGCCCAAATCATATTCGACCCTTTAGTTTTTATTTAGGTTTTTCGGATTTATTAATTTCAGCAAAAGGCATATTTTCAAACGTCCGTAGTTTTTAAACCGTGCGTCGGATCGCGACAAATTATATATGTGGAACGTGTAGAATTTTGCGTAGATTAATATTTTTCAACTCTCATGCATAGTTAAAACTTTTTAGCATACTGTTTGCATCGGTTTGCGTGTCGATGTGATAGAAATGATTTAGGTCGTAGTTAATTAACCGTAGCTCCGTTGGAGATGAGCCATATATGTTAATAGACCAGAATGACGAGTAGAATGTGAACCACTTTGTTTTTCCGTTTAACAAACATAAAAAGTGATTAGGACAGATCTGGACAGATTGCAAAGTTAACGCGTGGGGTCGTTTCAGAAATGCTATATGTTGTTTCCGGCCTCATTTAAAATGCTTAGATAGAGTTTAATTTGTGCTTCACCCCTTGCCATGTTTAACAATATTCAATATTTCCGTGTAAATAAACGGGAGTGAACTAAATAATTAAATATGGAGTTTCGTCAATACGCAACTTGTTGCATATTGGGCTTCACTTAATGTGTAGTGTTTGCGTGATGTGAATTGCCATGCCATGCATTGCATATTTGAAATGGTTATGCATCATCTTAGGTAGTGCATCATGTCGTGCCTATGACGTGGTGAATACTGTGTGTTGATACTTGTTTTCGGTTTGCTTCGTGTCGATTTTAGTTCCGCAAGCGTCTCGGATTGTGAGGATCCGTTTGACTACGTCGGTTCGTCTGCTTCACGGAGTTCTTTCTTCTTCCAAGCGGTATTACATGCACGATGATCATTTCCCTAGATACCATTACTATCATCACCAAGCTAGTTGTATCGTTTCTATCATTATGTCTTGCTGCCTACGACCTGTTTAATATCAACCTCCCAACCTTGCCATGAAAACCTTCAACCTTTCTACAACCTAAGAAACCACTGACTGGCTATGTTACCGCTTCCTTAACCATTTGATAGAGTTGCTAGTTGCAGGCGCAGTTGCCTCCATGTGATAACATGGGTTCCTTGTTATATTACCATATTAATGCTATTTAATTTAATGCACCTATATACTTGGTAAAAGGTGGAAGGCTCAGCCTTTCTAGCCTGGTGTTTTGTTCCACCTTTGCCCTCTTAGTTTCGGCTACCGGTGTTATGTTCCATAAATGAGCGCTCCCAACATGCTTGGGGTTGTTATCGGGACCCCCTAGATTCTCTTTTTGGGATAAAGCTCGTCTGGCAAGGCCCAACATTGGTACTATTTGCCCAATAAAAAACTAAAACATGCATAGGGTTTGATCACCCCATGGATAATTAATCAATCCCCGGGCCAGTGCTCCGCATCAGTGATGGTCCAACCTGTCAACCGCCAGTGGCTACCAGGGGCAACTCTGTGATTGGCCTACCGAAAGTTTGGACAATCTATCGTGTCCTCAGAACGAGATACTCAGCTCCTATCAGGATCGTCGACACGCCGGGCGGCCTTGCTGGACTTGTTTTACCTTTCTCAAGCGTCTTGTGCGAGGGATTCCGAGGATACTTTTGGCTATCTCGAGGTTCAGGTTTTCCAATAGGAACCCGAGGAGATCACGGGTTTCCCCGATCGAGGTCATTCCGTCGCAGCGTGTGGTAGTTTGTGATGGACTAGTTGGAGCATCCCTGCATGGTTAAATCTTTCGGAAAAGCCAGGCCCACAGTTATGTGGCAATGTGGAAACTTTGTTTAACATCCTGTTATAATAACTTGAAGTAAGCTTAATTAAAATATGCCAACTGAGTGCGTAACCGTGACTATCTATTTTGTGAGCTCCTTCTCCGTTCGAGGACACGGTGGGGTTATGTCTGATGTAAGTAGGTGTTCAGGATCATTCTTTTGATCATCAGTAGTTCACATCCGCTATGCGTAGATCATCCCCCCTCTTTACTCTTGTACTCGTAAGTTATCCACCAAATAAATGCTTAGTCGCTTGCTACAGTCTCACCACTTAAGCATACCTCACCCATTAAGCTTTGCTAGTCTTGATACCTTTGGAAATGAGATTGTTGAGTCCCCGTGGCTCACAAATTACTACAACACCAGTTGCAGGTAAAGGTAAAGTGATATTATGATGTGCGCGCGATGATTGTGCTATTTGGAGTTTCTTCTTCTTCTTCTTTGTCGATCTAGGATCGGTTCCAGGCCGGCAGCCTGGGATAGCAAGGATGGACATCGTTTTTATCGTTTGTTTTCGTCCGTAGTTGTACCCTGCTCTTCTTCATGATGATTGTATGTATTGTACTGATGTGACTCTGATGTAGCTTGTGGCGAGTGTAAGCCAACTCCTTATACTCATCTTTTCATTGTATGTACTTGCAAGGATATCCATTCTTGCGAAACGACGAGATGCGTTTCTATCCCTACCGAGGCCCTTGCGCCAAAATAAGGATAGGACCGCATCTTGGGCGTTACACCAATATGTAATCTCTTTTAGGTATGATCTTGAGAAATGTTGAACTAATTGATATCAACATAATAATATCCATAAGCACAAATGACATAATCATTGATATTCAAAATATATGTTCCTTAAAGAATATTACTCCCTAGTCATTTTTATCACATTAGCATGGCATGACTCCGTCCTCACCGCATAAGTATAAATCATGAGCACCTCGGTGTCAAGTCAGGTAATTGGATCGTATTTCTAACATGCTTCAACATTTTAAACCTCACTTAGTACACGAGACTGAACCATGGATATGTCATATGGGTGGAATAGAATATGGTGGTAGAGATCAAAATGAGTCAAAGTGGAAAAACAATTCTCACATCAACTAAGCGGACAACGTGCTACGGATATGCCCGTCAATCAATATCGATGTGAGGAGTAGGGATTACCATGCAAGAGTTGCTTGATACTTGTAAACTGCGTTGGGATTTTCTGGGAGGTGCAACACAGTAGAGATAAGTATTTCCCTCAGTGAAAACTAAGGTTATCAAACCAATAGGAGGACCACGCAAGTTCTCGTCTTCAGCGCCTAGACACAAAAGAGCACACACTTGCACCCAATGAAGGGAAGAGGGTTGCCAATCCCCTTGAACTCGTTACTTGCAAGCCATAAGTAGTGATAGATAGATTATATATATAATAAAATAACATTAAATAAGAGACATCAATATTTTTGGTGTTTAAAATATATTTGTGAAGACCCCGGGGGGCATAGTTTTCGCTAAAGGATTCTCTCTCGAAGAAAGCATACGGTTGGTAAACAAATTACTGTTGGGCAAGTGATAGAAAAGCACATAGTTATGAAATATTTATTCATGACAATGATCATATATATAGGCCTCACATCCATAAGCAAGTAGACCCACTCCTGCCTGCATCTACTACTATTACTCCACCCATCGTGCGCTATCTAGCATGCATCTAAAGTATTAAGTAAAAAAGAGTAATGCTTAGGGCAAAGTGACATGATGCCGACAAAGCAAACTCAATAGATATGAATAAACCCCATCATTTTACCATTAATGGTAGCAATAAAATACGTGTCATGTCCCTTTCTGTCACTGGGATTGAGCACCGCAAGATTGAACCCATTACAACGCACCACGCCCGGTGAAGATAAATCAATCTAGTTGGCCAAACCAAATGATAGATCGAAAAGAAATACAAATCTATCATAATCATGCATATAAGAACTTAGAGATGACTCAAATGCTTTTCATGAATAATCTGAACATAAACCCACAATTCATAGGATCCCAACAAACACATTGCAAATTGGATTACATAAGATAGATCACCACGGGAATCGTGGTGATATTCACATTGAAGAACATATATATATACATATATGTATATATATATATATATAGAGAGAGAGAGAGAATGAGAGAGAGAGAGAGAGAGATCTACGAACCTGTACGTCTGTGGTAAACTACTCACACATCACCATGGGAGGAGAAAGGTTGATGTAGAGGCCCTCCGTGATTGATCCCCCCTCTGGCTGGGCAACAAAATAGGGCTCGAGATGTGATCACGGCGGAACAGAGACTTGCAGCAGCGGAAAAAGTATTTTAGGTCGGTTCAATCTTGGGGTGCTCAATCCGAGTGAAAGAAAGGGACATGCAACATATTGCATTGCTTCCACTAAGGGTAAAACAATGGGGGCTCATTCATATTAATTGGATTTAGTTTGTCTACATCATGTCGTCCTCCAAGCATTACTCGGTTTTTACTTAATACTCTAGATGTATGATGGATAGCGGTCGATGGGTGGAGTAGTAGTAGTAGATGCAGGAAGGAGCCAATCTATTTGCTTATGTACGTGATGGCTATATACATGATAATTGCCATGAATAAATATAGCATGACTATCCGCTTTTCTACCAATGGCCCAATAGTAATTTGGTTGCCCACCTTGTGATTTCTTCGAGAGAGAAGCCTCTAGCAAAAATTATGACCCCCCGGTCTCTTCACAAATATATCACTACACTACAAAAATACCTTGATGCCTTTTATTATTTGCATTTACTTTTTCTATTTAATATATTTTTATTATCTATCTATCACTACTTATCGCTTACAAGTAACGAGTTCAAGGGGATTGACAATCCTCTTGCCCATGTTGGGTGCAAGTGTGTGCTCTTTTGTGTGTAGACGCTAAAGAGAGGAAATTGGATGGTCCTCCTATTGTTTCGATAATCTTGGTTCTCACTGGAATACTTACCTTTACCGTGCTGCATCATCCCCTCCTCTTCGGGGAAAATCCCAAAGCATTTCACATGTATGAGGAAGGATATCTCGCGCATTGTGGGGGAGTATCACCAAGTTCGTATCAAGTAACTTCACACAAATTATCATTCACTTGTTCTATTTTTTACTTGTTGTTATATTTTAGTGATATAAAAAACAAAAAAAAACAAAAAAGTATCTTTGCTAGTTTACTTGTTTGCTTGTTACTTTGCTACTTTGGTCACTATGTCTCTACATAGATTCTATAATATTTATTACAACCAAAGGTTGGCCGCAATTGAAAGCTCCATGAAAACTTTCATGACCACACAACATGAGCACAATAAATTCTTTGGTGCCGAAATCAAGGAACATTCTAGCTTGCTAGATGCTATTAGTAAAGAACTTGATGAAGTCAATAGGGAAGTATCTAATCTCCAATCAAAATTTGCTCAAACTGAAGAATTTATAGGAAAGATATCTGATAAGCGAACCACTCTAGTAAAGAGCATGGCCACTAAACCAGAATATTTCCCTATTATTAATCATGATGAATATCTTAAAATGATTGGTACTTATCCCATTAAATCTTTGTTTACTAATCAAAAAATAGATGATAAAGGGACTATAGATGAGCCATCTTTATCTAGAAGGCACCCCGTTTGTTCGGTGGTGAGTATCTTAATGATAAAAAATAGGTTTGGGGAAGTCAGTAATTTAACTAGTGATGCCCCACTATCTTGGATTACAAGGATTTTAATTATGAGAGTTGTTCGTTAGTAGAATGTATTTCCTTGTTGAAATCCATTATTACCTCACCCAATGCCTATGAACAAAATAAAGCTTTTACCAAACATGTAGTAGAAGCGATGGTAAAATCTTATAAAGAGAAACTTGAGCTAGAAGTTATCTAGAAAATATCATGATGAATGTGTAGAATCCGAAGTATGTCTAGGGGGAGGGGTGATTAGACTACTTGACAAGATAAAAACTTAGCCTTTTCCCAATTTTAGTTGTGGGCTGGTTTTAGCAATTATGACTAGTCAAGTTCACCCTACACATGCATATCTAAGAGTGTTGTAGCGAAAAGTAAAGACATGCAAATGTAATGTAGAGGGTAATGTAGGAAGATCAAACACAAAGATTGACATGGCGATTTTGGCATGGTTCCGATAGGCGGTGCTATCGTATGTCAACGTTAGTAGAGACTTCAACCCATGGAGGGTAACGACTACGGGAGCCCATGGAGGGTTCCACACACAAGGGTTCCACAAAGAGGCGGCCTTGTCTATTCCACCATGGCTTACGTCCACACAGGACTAGCGTCACTCATGGTAGATCTTCACGAAGTAGGCGATCTCCTTGCCCTTACAAACTACTTGGTTCAACTCCGCAACACGAAGTAGGAGGCTCCCAAGCGACACCTAACCAATATAGGAGGCACCACCCTCCAAAAGGTAATATATGCGGTAGATCGATGAACTCCTTGCTCTTGTGCTTCAATAGAAAGTCACCTCAACATTCAATCACTCTCTCACAGATTTGACAGGGGTAGGAGAGATTGATCTTGTGGAAAGCAACTTGGGGAGGCTAGAAACCAAGGTTCAAATGGTTAGATTGGAATCTCTTGATCTGAACACATGAGTAGGTGGCTCTCTTTGAGAAAAAATGGATCACGCAAGTGTAAGTGTGTTCCGAGTGCTTCCTCTATGAATGCGAGGAGGTGGATGGGGTATATACAGGCATCCCCCAAAATCCAACTGTTACAACATTATTTCCCAACTCAGTGACACCGAAATGAATCTCAGTGGTACCGAGTTGCACTAAATGTGGTAACTTTTGAATTCTCAGTGAGACCAATATATAAATCTTGGTGGTACCGATACGATGATCTAGACCTGATCCCAAATCTCGGTGAGACTAATTCCATTCTTGGAAATTCCGATTTCTGGAATTTGCTCAACAGAAAGTTGGTCACTAAATCTAGGTAGCACCAATATAGAAGTTGGTGGTACCAAGAGATTAGGGTTTGGCAAAGGATGTTTCTGGTGGAAAATCGGTAGGGCCGAATGGAAAAAGTTGGTGGCACCGATTTTTCTAGTTTAGTTTTGGACAGAGATATTTTGTGGGAGAATGAATGAGTATTTTTGGTGGCTACCTCTAAGCACTTGAGAAACTAATTCATCATAATACCTCACTCCCTTTTAAAAGTATTGTCTTTCATATGGACTCAAAGTGACTTCTCACAAATGAAAAATGTAGAGTCTTCTTGCTTGACGCTTGAGCTAATCCTATTCCTTCCTTTATCAACGGGTTTCTCCTCACAATCCTTTAGACAAAGAATCTTTGAAATTTTCTGAAATATACTTGGATAAGATCATTAGTCCAATGATGCATATGTTCTGATCAATTATCGAAACCACCTTAGGCACCAGTTGTGCTTTCAATCTCTCCCTTTTTGGTAATTGATGACAACATATAGATCAAAGCTTCGACAAAAGATATAATGAATGATTAGCATCGATGCCTTGAGAAGTATGTGAAAAGAAAGAGCTCCCCCTAAATTTGTGCATTATTTTAAATTTTCCTTTGAATGCAAATGCACAATCGAGTAGGATCATGGGTCACTCTTCCATGTCACATACAACTTGGTGGTGCGCATAAATGATATGAATGAATTGTAATGCACATAACACCAACTAGGCAAGTGAATGATCATCATGTAGATAGCTCAAAAGTAATAACATGGTAACATCAAACAATCAAAGTATATGATCAAGCACTTCTCCTAAAGGATAAAGTCATCCAGAAGACCAAAAGTTTTGAAAAACCAAATAAGAGCAAATAAAAAGCAAATCTCTCTTTCTCTCTTGAAGCCCTATTTGATCTATGCACTTCTCCCCCTTTGGCAGCAAGTTACCAAAAAGTTCAAAGGTCTAGAACTAATCGTTTCTCTGGGCTCGATTGCCTCTGATAGCTAATGATGGAGTGGAAAAAAGAGCATCAACGAAGGCTTCTGCAGATGTCCCTGGAGCACGAGGTGTAGACACTGGAGGTGGAGGAGCAAGAAGGTGCTGAAGCTTGGGCTGATGAAGTTGGTCTTGTTTCAGAGCTGACACAACCGCTGACCTAGTCTGGGTCGTGAACTCAGTAGTAGTGGGAAGGGGTGACTCTTCATCATCACTGCTCGAGTGGGATATATGCACTAAATCAACTTCATGCTAGATCTGCTCAACAGTGGTAGTCAACTCCATTACCTTGATATCCAGGTCATGGAATTTTGTCTCCACAATCCTCTAGAGGCTCTTGTGGTTCAACAAGATCTCATGAATTTTCTTCTGCATCCCTTGGACGGTGCTGACAAGGAATGACATATGCTCATCTCTGGTCTTGAGCTGTGGAGCTGGAGATGGAGCATTCCTAGCGGCCTCTACCTCTGCTCCCTCTCGAGCTGTAGCTGAGCTGGGATGGCTAGAGTCCATCACAACTTCATTGTCTTCAAACTTTGGCTGAAGTGGCAGGTGGGGACAATCAAGTAGATATGCAAGCTTGCCAATCTTGGCATTGATGAGCATCTGAATATATGGAGCATATCCACGCGATCACTTCTAGTCTGTACGAGTCCTCCTGACAGTCTCAACTATCAAGTCCATTACTCGAAACCGGGTGTGGGTGTCTAGATGATGTAGTATATTGATGGAATAACCTCTAATCATCTTACCATCTCCTGATTTGGGCATCAGGGCGTATCTCATAATGGTGTTTTTAGTAGGTATTCGTACTTGCAAAAAGTAGACAAAGCCAAACTTGTGCGTCTGCACACATTTATGGGGCACTGGCTTGTACATATTTTCCATGGAGTTATGATTCATCTTGGGTTATGAGTATACATCCAGGTCTCCTTCTTGTGCCTTTGTGACACCAATAATAGTGGCCCACTCGTCCATGGTAGACTCATACTGGTGACCTTCAGTCATCCATACAATACTTCCATTAGAATAAAAATGAGCGATGGAATATAATTGCATGATCATCGCATCGTTTCATGCAGTCATCTCTTTCCCTACAAAATCTTCAATGTCGACTAGCTTGAAGTTTTCTCTCACATGAGGAAAATAATGTTCATTGGCCTTGATGTATTCCCAATTGACATATCTCATGTCACTGACTACAGGACTCTTGTCAAGCAACACCATCTCATAGAAATCTTGTTGCTCTTTGGTGTGAAAGCGGGGATCAATAACAATTATCCTTTTGACATCATAAGGATCAACTTCCATCCAGTTCCCCAGTCCTTGATCTATTCTCCTTTCATGTCCTCAGCAACTGGATGACCATCATTGTGCGATGGCAAATGAGTTCTCGACTTCATTAGCATAGGTGCATCCTCTTCCTCCTCTCCAACAAACTCTCTGGATGCATAGCCTTTGTTCTTCTTTGTTGCAGGGGTGTCCTTGGTAGTCCTCTTGGGAGCTACAAGCTTCTTAGGAGCTGAAGACTTCTTGGGAGCAGAATGCTTCTTTGGCATTGCAACAGCCATTAGCTTCTTCTTCTTAGGAGGTGGGACCTCAGCTGGAATTTCTTCCTCCTCGTTATCAACAGCTTCTGCTGGGTCTTCGTACATTGAGGTTGGCCTACCAACATCATGGACAATTCTCTTTCTCACTCTCTTTTGACCTGACTTCTGTGCAAGACTAGCTTCCGGAGCTTTTATGTCATCAGGTCTCGCATCTCGTTCCTCAGAGTCTTCCTGACTGTGGTCTTCTCTTTGTGCTTCTAGGGAGTAGTTTCCTCTCGGATAAGGTCAACATCTTCTTCATATGAACTCAACTTCCTTCTGGACCTGGTAGCTGCCTTGGGCAAGCCATGTGAGCTAAGTGTTCCTTGGTTAGAAGGTGTCCTCTCAGGACTAGTGCCTGAGTCCATTTTAGCACTAGGCTCACTAAAGTTGTTCTGATATTCTCAGATCCTGACATTCTGTCAAAACGGCCAAGCAGACAAGCAGACCCTATGAAAGGATATGTAGGAGCTAGAAAGGATGAGCATCATAAAAATCAGAAGTTTTTAAAAAATTGAACTCTGAAAAGTTAGGTTTAACATTCAGCAATAAGGGATTTCAGTTCCACCGAGTCGAAAAATTCGTAGCCACCGAGACTGACTTTCTCATTAACACAAACTTGGCACCCGTTTTGGTTTCACCGAAAAGGACAACTCGGTATCACCGAGATCATTCTTAGTAGCCTGAAAACAAAATCGATAAGACCGACTTTTTTTAATCGGTAACACCAAGATTTAATCTTGCGGACGAGTAACCCTAATAATCCATTGTTCTCTAATCTATGAGAATTCTCTTATGGATAGAATGAGTGCACAAGTGGACAAATTTCATCACAGCCTAATTGCGCAAGAATCAGAATTTGGAACGCAAAAAGGGCCAAATCAATACCCTAGCTTGGTGACGGATCCGCTATGGCGGCGACGACGGTGAAGATTCCTGTCGATGGCGAAGACTCGTGTGGCGAGGGCGCATGAGAGATTCAAGGTGATGTCCAAGGGACCAAGGCGCGGCAACAAGGTGGTGCGGGAGGCGAGGTTTGAAGAATTTTTCCAACCGTCGGGTCCATGATATATATATATATATACACATATACATATATATATATATATCCTAGCTCTCGGTGACAATAGGATGGAATTTTAGGTGCCACCGAGTTCCATAACTGTCAGTACACAGTGAAACTCGGTGAGGCCAAAAATGACAACTCGGTGGTACCGAGATGAGAAAATCCGATCAACCCTAGGCTTCGGTGGGACTGAGATTTTGAGGTTGGTCACACCGAGATGCACTTTTGGAGGTTTTGAAATTCAGCCCTTGGCGAGATGGATCTCCGAGTGCTCCTCACACATAGTGTCCCTAAAGTGCTTGCTCAAATTTTGTGATGTAGAATGAAAAGAATTTGAGACGAGAAAGCATAGATAGCTAGAGGGAGGTACTTAGGCATTCCTGTATATCCAAATGGACAATAAAAATAGAAAGCGAGTTAACAACAATTGGATATCATCGAATGAGAAAAATATGCATACCAACATGCTCACACAACAAGATGTCAAATAAAACATGGTGAACATGCACAAATTTTGTAGCATCAATCAAGCACTTTGGAAATGATGAAGTAATCTATATATGAGTATATTGACTTAGAGCCAATTAAGAATACTTGATCATAGGTCATACTCATCGATTAAGCACAGGTGGGGTTACCACTTTTACATAAAGCATTAATGTGTTCACATCTTTTGGGAGATGCTTATACTCAAGTCTTAGAGTAAAGCTCCCCCTTGATGTGACATCCCCCTAAGAGGGATAAACTAACCTTGGGTTTTGTCGTAGAAGACTTCAAGTAGGTGTAGTAGTGGTGGATGCTCATTGTAGATGAAGATCATCTTTGAGTTGGGAGCAATCCTTGTTGTTTCTTACTCTTCTCACCTACATGGGTTAGTCCCAAAGCACAAGGAACATATGGAAGAATATCTATGGACATGGAATAAAGTGCATGTGAGTTGATGTCCAAAGATGCATTAATTACCTTGTCCATTGCTTACCTTTGACGGAAGGTGTGACTCCTTGAACTGATGCATACGGTTGGAGTTGATTGCATATAGTTCTTGCCAAAATTAATGAGAGTGAATTTCATTGGCGGAGTCACCCCTGAAGAACTCTATAGTTCTTCCTAATGGGGACCCACATCAACTTGATGGGGATCCTTGGAGTTGTGGTAGCACTAGATGAGGTTGTGCTAGAAGTGTCCTTGGAAACCCACTCAACCTTGGCTTGGGGTTCTTCTTCAAATGAGTCAATCTCCTCTTGAATCTTGTCCTTGCCCTTGTGGTCTTGTGGTGGAAGGTCATCTTGAAATCTTCTTTCCTTGGGAGGAGTAGGATCATACTTATCCTCTCGAGGAACAAATTTTGTAATGGGATATGAACTTTCTTCCCATTAATCTCCGTTGTCATTGGAGTAGCCAACACCTTGATTCTTCTGATGTCCTCCTTGCTTGCGCACAATTTCCTCAAACTGCTTACATGCGGCAAGACTCTTGAAGACACCTCTCTCTATAATTCCTTTCAATAAGTCATTTTCTTGCTAAAGTGTAACTTGGATAAGAGAATCATTAGTGGAATCAAGACAACTACTAGCAACAATATCATTTGATCTAACTTAAGCATTGTTGTTACTAGATGAAGAAACTTTCTTGCCTTTGTTACTAGTGTTCATAGGTTTGACTTGTTGGAATTATGCCCTAGAGGCAATAATAAATATAGTTATTATTATAATTCCTGTATCAAGATAATCGTTTATTATCCATGCTATAATTGTATTGAATGAAGACTCATTTACATGTGTGGATACATAGACAAAACACCGTCCCTAGCAAGCCTCTAGTTGGCTAGCCAGTTGATCAAAGATAGTCAGTGTCTTCTGATTATGAACAAGGTGTTTTTGCTTGATAACTGGATCACGTCATTAGGAGAATCACGTGATGGACTAGACCCAAACTAATAGACGTAGCATGTTGATCGTGTCATTTTGTTGCTACTGTTTTCTGCGTGTCAAGTATTTATTCCTATGACCATGAGATCATATAACTCACTGACACCAGAGGAATGCTTTGTGTGTATCAAACGTCGCAACGTAACTGGGTGACTATAAAGATGCTCTACAGGTATCTCCGAAGGTGTTAGTTGAGTTAGTATGGATCAAGACTGGGATTTGTCACTCCGTGTGACGGAGAGGTATCTCGGGGCCCACTCGGTAATACAACATCACACACAAGCCTTGCAAGCAATGTAACTTAGTGTAAGTTGCGGGATCTTGTATTGCGGAACGAGTAAAGAGACTTGCCGGTAAACGAGATTGAAATAGGTATACGAATACTGACGATCGAATCTCGGGCAAGTAACATACTGAAGGACAAAGGGAATGACATACGGGATTATATGAATCCTTGGCACTGAGGTTCAAACGATAAGATCTTCGTAGAATATGTAGGATCCAATATGGGCATCTAGGTCCCGCTATTGGATATTGACCGAGGAGTCTCTCGGGTCATGTCTACATAGTTCTCTAACCCGCAGGGTCTGCACACTTAAGGTTCGACGTTGTTTTATGCGTATTTGAGTTATATGGTTGGTTACCGAATGTTGTTCGGAGTCCCGGATGAGATCATGGACGTCACGAGGGTTTACGGAATAGTCCGGAAACGAAGATTGATATATAGGATGACCTCATTTGATTACCGGAAGGTTTTCGGAGTTACCGGGAATGTACCGGGAATGACGAATGGGTTCCGGGAGTTCACCGGGGGAGGGCAACCCACCCCGGGGAAGCCCATAGGCCATAAGGGTGGCGCACCAGCCCTTAGTGGGCTGGTGGGACAGCCCAAAAGGGCCCTATGCGCCATAGAGAAAAAAATCAAAGAGAAAGAAAAAAAGGGGAGGTGGGAAGGAAGGGAAGGACTCCCACCCACCAAACCAAGTCCAACTTGGTTTGGGGGGGGGGGGAGCCTTCCCCCCTTGGCTCGGCCGACCCCCTTGGGGCTCCTTGAGCCCCAAGGCAAGGTCCCCTCCCTCCCACCTATATATACGGAGGTTTTAGGGCTGATTTGAGACGACTTTTCCACGGCAGCCCGACCACATACCTCCACGGTTTTTCCTCTAGATCGCGTTTCTGCGGAGCTCGGGCGGAGCCCTGCTGGGACGAGGTCATCACCAACCTCCGGAGCGCCGTCATGCTGCCGGAGAACTCTTCTACCTCTCCATCTCTCTTGCTGGATCAAGAAGGCCGAGATCATCGTTGAGCTGTACGTGTGCTGAACGCGGAGGTGCCGTCCGTTCGGCACTAGATCGTGGGACTGATCGCGGGATTGTTCGCGGGGCAGATCGAGGGACGTGAGGACGTTCCACTACATCAACCGCGTTCATTAACGCTTCTGCTGTACGATCTACAAGGGTACTTAGATCACTCATCCCCTCTCGTAGATGGACATCACCATGATAGGTCTTCGTGCGCGTAGGAAATTTTTTGTTTCCCATGCGACGTTCCCCAACAGTGGCATCATGAGCTAGGTTCATGCGTAGATGTCTTCTCGAGTAGAACACAAAAGTTTTTGTGGGCGGTGATGTGCGTTTTGCTGCCCTCCTTAGTCTTTTCTTGATTCCGCGGTATTGTTGGATTGAAGCGGCTTGGACCGACATTACTCGTACGCTTACGAGAGACTGGTTTCATCGTTACGAGTAACCCCGTTGCTCAAAGATGACTGGCAAGTGACGGTTTCTCCAACTTTAGTTGAATCGGATTTGACCGAGGAGGTCCTTGGATGAGGTTAAATAGCAACTCATATATCTCCGTTGTGGTGTTTGCGTAAGTAAGATGCGATCCTACTAGATGCCCATGGTCACCACGTAAAACATGCAACAACAAAATTAGAGGACGTCTAACTTGTTTTTGCAGGGTATGCTTGTGATGTGATATGGCCAATGATGTGATGTGATATATTGGATGTATGAGATGATCATGTTGTAATAGAAATATCGACTTGCACGTCGATGGTACGGCAACCGGCAGGAGCCATAGGGTTGTCTTTATACTAACGTGTGTGCTTGCAGATGCGTTTACTATTTTGCTAGGATGTAGCTTTAGTAGTAATAGCATGAGTAGCACGACAACCCCGATGGCAACACGTTGATGGAGATCATGGTGTGGCGCCGGTGACAAGAAGATCGTGCCGGTGCTTTGGCGATGGAGATCAAGAAGCACGTAATGATGGCCATATCATGTCACTTATGAATTGCATGTGATGTTAATCCTTTTATGCACCTTATTTTGCTTAGAACGACGGTAGCATTATGAGGTGATCTCTCACTAAAATTTCAAGACGAAATTGTGTTCTCCCCGACTGTGCACCGTTGCTACAGTTCGTCGTTTCGAGACACCACGTGATGATCGGGTGTGATAGACTCAACGTTCACATACAACGGGTGCAAAACAGTTGCGCACGCGGAACACTCGGGTTAAGCTTGACGAGCCTAGCATGTGCAGACATGGCCTCGGAACACATGAGACCGAAAGGTCGATCATGAATCATATAGATGATATGATTAGCATAGGGATGCTTACCACTGAAACTATACTCAACTCACGTGATGATCGGACTTGAGTTAGTGTAAGTGGATCATGAACCACTCAAATGACTAGAGAGATGTACTTTTTGAGTGGGAGTTTAGCGAATAATTTGATTAAGTTAAACTCTAATTATCTTGAACATAGTCTAAGACCACTTTGAATATATTTGTGTTGTAGATCATGGCTCACGCGACAGTCATCGTGAATTTTAATACGTTCCTAGAGAAAGCTAAGTTGAAAGATGATGGAAGCAACTTTGTAGACTGGGCTCGTAATCTTAAGCTAATCTTACAAGCTGGGAAGAAGGATTATGTCCTTAATGCTGCGTTAGGAGATGAACCACCCGCTACGGCTGATCAGGATGTTAAGAACGCTTGGTTAGCACGTAAGGAGGACTACTCAATAGTTCAATGTGCAGTCTTGTATGGCTTAGAACCGGGACTTCAACATCGCTTTGAGCGTCATGGAGCATTTGAGATGTTCCAGGAGTTGAAGTTTATCTTTCAGAAGAACGCCCGGATCGAGAGGTATGAGACCTCCAATAAATTCTATGCTTGCAAGATGGAGGAAAACTCATCTGTCGGTGAACATGTGCTCAAAATGTCTGGGGTACTCAAACCGTCTAGCTGAGCTGGGGATTGAACTCCCGCAAGAAGCTATCACTGACAGAATCCTTCAATCACTGTCGCCAAGCTATAAAGGCTTTGTGTTGAACTACAACATGCAAGGGATGAACAAGTCTCCCGGCGAGTTGTTTGCGATGCTGAAAGTCGCAGAGTCTGAACTCCGTAAAGAGCATCAAGTGTTGATGGTGAATAAGACCACTAGTTTCGAGAGAAACGACAAAGGCAAGAAGGGCAATTCGAAGAAGAGCGGCAAGCCTGTTGCCAATCCGACGAAGAAACCCAAAGCTGGACCTAAGCCTGAAACGGAGTGTTACTATTGCAAGGGTATGGGTCACTGGAAGCGCAATTGCCCCAAGTATCTGGCAGATAAGAGGGCGGCCAAAGAAAAATCAGGTATATTTGATATACATGTTATTGATGTGTACTTAACCGGCTCTCGTAGTAGTGCCTGGGTATTCGATACCGGTTCTGTTGCTCATATTTGCAACTCGAAACAGGAACTGCGGAATAGACGAAGGCTGGCGAAAGATGAAGTGACGATGCGCGTAGGAAATGGTTCCAAGGTTGATGCAATCGCCGTCGGCACAATGTCACTTCAGTTACCATCAGGATTAGTGATGAACTTAAATCATTGTTATTTAGTGCCTGCGTTGAGCATGAACATTATATCTGGATCTTGTTTATTGCGAGACGGTTACTCTTTTAAGTCAGAGAATAATGGTTGTTCTATTTCTATGAGTAACATCTTTTATGGTCATGCACCGAATGTGAGAGGATTGTTCATATTGAATCTTGATAGCGATACGCATATACATAACATTGAGACCAAAAGAGTTAGAGTTAACAATGATAGCGCCATATTTTTGTGGCACTGCCTCTTAGGTCATATTGGTGTAAAGCGCATGAAGAAACTCCATGCTGATGGACTTTTGGAGTCACTTGACTTTGATTCACTTGACACGTGCGAACCATGCCTCATGGGCAAGATGACTAAGACTCCGTTCTCCGGAACAATGGAGCGTGCAAGTGACTTGTTGGAAATCATACATACCGATGTGTGTGGTCTGATGAGCGTGGAGGCACGCGGCGGATATCGTTATTTTCTCACCTTCACTGACGATTTAAGTAGATATGGTTATGTCTACTTGATGAAGCAAAATTCTGAAACATTTGAAAAGTTCAAGCAATTTCAGAGTGAAGTGGAAAATCATCGTAACAAGAAGATCAAGTTCCTACGGACTGATCGTGGGGGTGAATATCTGAGTTTCGAGTTTGGTACTCACTTAAGACAATGTGGAATTGTTTCGCAGTTAACACCGCCTGGAACACCACAGCGTAATGGTGTGTCCGAACGTCGTAATCGTACTCTATTAGAGATGGTGCGATCTATGATGTCTCTTACTGATTTGCCGTTATCTTTTTGGGGTTATGCATTAGAAACAGCTGCATTCACTTTAAATAGGGCACCATCAAAATCCGTTGAGACGACACCATACGAACTGTGGTATGACAAAAGGCCAAAGTTGTCGTTTCTTAAAGTTTGGGGATGTGATGCTTATGTCAAAAAGCTTCAGCGTGAAAAGCTGGAACCCAAAGCGGAAAGGTGCGTCTTCATAGGTTACCCAAAACAGACAGTTGGGTACACCTTCTATCTCAAATCCGAGGGCAAAGTGTTTGTTGCTAAAAACGGAGCTTTTCTCGAGAAGGAGTTTCTCTTGAGAGAATTGAGTGGGAGGAAGATAGAACTTGACGAGGTTGTCGAACCTCTCATCCCTCTGGATGGTGGCGCAGGGCAAGGGGAAACCTCTGTCGTTGCAACGCCGGTTGATGAGGAAGTTAATGATGATGATCATGAAACTCCAGTTCAAGTTTCTGTTGAACCACGCAGGTCGACGAGACCACGTGCTGCTCCAGAGTGGTACGGTAATCCCGTCTTATCAATCATGTTGTTAGACAACAATGAACCTGCGAATTATGAAGAAGCAATGGTGGGCCCAGATTCCAACAAATGGCTGGAAGCCATGAAGTCCGAGATAGGATCCATGTATGAGAACAAAGTGTGGACTTTGGAGGTACTACCTGAGGGCCGCAAGGCCATTCAGAACAAATGGATCTTTAAGAGGAAGACGGACGCTGACGGTAATGTGACCGTTTATAAAGCTCGACTTGTGGCAAAGGGTTTTTCACAAGTTCAAGGAGTTGACTACGATGAGACTTTCTCACCCGTAGCGATGCTTAAGTCCGTCAGAATCATGTTAGCAATAGCTGCATTTTTCGATTATGAAATCTGGCAGATGGATGTCAAAACGGTGTTCCTTAACGGTTTCCTTAAGGAAGAATTGTATATGATACAACCCGAAGGTTTTGTCGATCCTAAGAATGCTAACAAGGTGTGCAAGCTCCAGCGATCGATTTATGGACTGGTGCAAGCATCTCGGAGTTGGAACAAACGCTTTGATGAGGTGATCAAAGCATTTGGGTTTGTACAAGTGGTTGGAGAATCTTGTATTTACAAGAAAGTGAGTGGGAGCTCTGTGGCGTTTCTAATATTATATGTGGATGACTTATTACTGATTGGAAACAACGTAGAGTTTTTGGAGAGCATAAAAGGTTACTTGAATAAAAGTTTCTCTATGAAGGACCTAGGAGAAGCTGCTTACATTCTAGGCATTAAGATCTATAGGGATAGATCAAAACGCCTGATAGGACTTTCACAAAGCACATACCTTGATAAAGTTTTGAAGAGGTTCAAAATGGAACAGTCCAAGAAAGGGTTCTTGCCAGTTCTACAAGGTACGAGATTGAGTAAGACTCAGTGCCCAGCAACTGATGAAGATAGAGAGCATATGCGCTCCGTCCCCTATGCTTCAGCCATAGGTTCTATCATGTATGCGATGCTGTGCACTAGACCGGATGTTAGCCTGGCCATAAGTATGGCAGGTAGGTTCCAGAGTAATCCAGGTGTGGATCACTGGACAACGGTCAAGAATATCCTGAAGTACCTGAAAAGGACTAAGGAGATGTTTCTCGTGTATGGAGGTGACGAAGAGCTCGCCGTAAAAGGTTACGTCGATGCAAGCTTTGACACAGATCCGGACGACTCTAAGTCGCAAACCGGATACGTATTTATTCTTAATGGGGGTGCGGTAAGCTGGTGCAGTTCCAAGCAAAGCGTCGTAGCAGATTCTACATGTGAAGCGGAGTACATGGCTGCCTCGGAGGCGGCTAAGGAGGGTGTCTGGATGAAGCAGTTCATGACGGATCTTGGAGTGGTGCCAAGCGCACTGAATCCAATAACCTTGTTCTGTGATAACACGGGTGCCATTGCCTTAGCAAAGGAACCACGGTTTCACAAGAAGACCAGACACATCAAACGACGCTTCAACCTCATCCGCGACTACGTCGAGGGAGAGGACGTAAATATATGCAAAGTGCACACGGATCTGAATGTAGCAGACCCGCTGACTAAACGTCTTCCACGGCCAAAGCATGATCAACACCAGAACTGTATGGGTGTTAGATTTATTACAATGTAATTCACATGATGATGTGAGGGCTAGATTATTGACTCTAGTGCAAGTGGAAGACTGTTGGAATTATGCCCTAGAGGCAATAATAAATATAGTTATTATTATAATTCCTGTATCAAGATAATCGTTTATTATCCATGCTATAATTGTATTGAATGAAGACTCATTTACATGTGTGGATACATAGACAAAACACCGTCCCTAGCAAGCCTCTAGTTGGCTAGCCAGTTGATCAAAGATAGTCAGTGTCTTCTGATTATGAACAAGGTGTTGTTGCTTGATAACTGGATCACGTCATTAGGAGAATCACGTGATGGACTAGACCCAAACTAATAGACTAGCATGTTGATCGTGTCATTTTGTTGCTACTGTTTTCTGCGTGTCAAGTATTTATTCCTATGATCATGAGATCATATTACTCACTGACACCAGAGGAATGCTTTGTGTGTATCAAACGTCGCAACGTAACTGGGTGACTATAAAGACGCTCTACAGGTATCTCCGAAGGTGTTAGTTGAGTTAGTATGGATCAAGACTGGGATTTGTCACTCCGTGTGACGGAGAGGTATCTCGGGGCCCACTCAGTAATACAACATCACACACAAGCCTTGCAAGCAATGTAACTTAGTGTAAGTTGCGGGATCTTGTATTATGGAACGAGTAAAGAGACTTGCCGGTAAACGAGATTGAAATAGGTATACGGATACTAACGATCGAATCTCGGGCAAGTAACATACCGAAGGACAAAGGGAATGACATACGAGATTATATGAATCCTTGGCACTGAGGTTCAAACGATAAGATCTTCCTAGAATATGTAGGATCCAATATGGGCATCCAGGTCCCGCTATTGGATATTGACCGAGGAGTCTCTCGGGTCATGTCTACATAGTTCTCGAACCCGCAGGGTCTGCACACTTAAGGTTCGACGTTGTTTTATGCGTATTTGAGTTATATGGTTGGTTACCGAATGTTGTTCGGAGTCCCGGATGAGATCACGGACATCACGAGGGTTTCCGGAATAGTCCGGAAACGAAGATTGATATATAGGATGACCTCATTTGATTACCGGAAGGTTTTCGGAGTTACCGGGAATGTACTGGGAATGACGAATGGGTTCCGGGAGTTCACCGGGGGAGGGCAACCCACCCCGGGGAAGCCCATAGGCCATAAGGGTGGCGCACCAGCCCTTAGTGGGCTGGTGGGACAGCCCAAAAGGGCCCTATGCGCCATAGAGATAAAAATCAAAGAGAAAGAAAAAAAGGGGAGGTGGGAAGGAAGGGAAGGACTCCCACCCACCAAACCAAGTCCAACTCGGTTTGGGGGGGGAGCCGTCCCCCCTTGGCTCGGACGACCCCCTTGGGGCTCCTTGAGCCCCAAGGCAAGTTCCCCTCCCTCCCACCTATATATACGGAGGTTTTAGGGCTGATTTGAGACGACTTTTCCACGGCAGCCCGACCACATACCTCCACGGTTTTTCCTCTAGATCGCGTTTCTGCGGAGCTCGGGCAGAGCCCTGCTGGGACGAGGTCATCACCAACCTCCGGAGCGCCGTCACGCTGCCAGAGAACTCTTCTACCTCTCCGTCTCTCTTGCTGGATCAAGAAGGCCGAGATCATCGTCGAGCTGTACGTGTGCTGAACGCGGAGGTGCTGTTCGTTCGGCACTAGATCGTGGGACTGATCGCGGGATTGTTCGCGGGGCAGATCGAGGGACGTGAGGACGTTCCACTACATCAACCGCGTTCACTAACGCTTCTGCTGTACGATCTACAAGGGTACGTAGATCACTCATCCCCTCTCATAGATGGACATCACCATGATAGGTCTTCGTGCGCGTAGGAAATTTTTTGTTTCCCATGCGACGTTCCCCAACATGACTTGTGGAACAAAATTAGACAAGAGTAATTGTTTCGATAGATAAGAACTCTTCTTTCGAAGATCATCATTGATTTCTTTTAGAAACTCATGCTCTTGCCCTAAATTTAGCTTCTCGAAGCGTAGCTTCTCATGAGTTCTTGCAAGCTCTCTATGATCTTCTAGAGTAGTTTCATGAGCTAACTTAAGTGTCTTTAATTCTTTAGTTAGTCGTTTAATATATTTCTAATCATCATCATTCGATTTCTCTTGACTAGCATGGTTATTTTCAAGTTCATTTTCAACATTATCACTAGTCTTATCAAGGAGCAAGTCATCTTCTCCTAACAAGTCATCCTCATCACTATCAAAGTCAAGGTACTAGAGGTGTGATACCTTGGGGCCTTTTGCCATGAAGAAATTTCCAATCCATTCATTTGGTGAATAAAATAAGTCATAGGAGTTGGAGGAAACGAGTGCAAGACCGGGAACACCTTCATCTTGACTATAGTCAAATTTGGAATGATAGCTTCTCTCGGATTGGTTGTCAGACTCAGAGCCGGAAACCCTTTCACCAACATGAGCTTGATGTCTTCTTCTTGAGATGCTCTTAGTGTAATTGTCCTTCTTCTCCAATTCCTTGCCTCTTTGGGAGTGTCTTCGTTCATAATGATCTTCTCTACTCCTTCTCTCTCTACGAGGTGACCCATTTCTTGAGCTTCGTCTTCTAGGTGACTCTTCTTTTCTTTTGTGGGGAGACGCGCACTCATTGGAATAGTGTTCGAGATTTCCATGGTTGTAGCAGTTTCGGTCATGACTAGACGAACGCTTCTCATCATATCTATAGCTTGAGCTTCTCTCTTTGCCTCTATTCTTGTAGAACTTGTTGAATTTTCTAACAATGAGGCTAATCTCTTCATTGGTAACAAGGTTGTCATTTGAAGTAGCAGGAGTATCACTTGAAGCTTTGTAAGCACCGCTTGACTTGTTGTGCAACTCATCTTTGTCCTTGAGTGGCATTTCATGAGCAACGATCCTTCCAATGAGTTCATTTGGCTTGAGATCCTTGTAGTTTGGCATCATTTGGATTAATATGCACACGGTGTCGTATCTTCTAGCCAAGGCTCTAAGTATCTTCTTGATGATGAATTTGTTGGTCAAATCTTCTCTTCCTAAGCCGGCAATCTCATTTGTGATGAGAGCTAACCTATAGTACATCTCACCGACCCCTTCACCATCCTTCATCTTGAACTTGTCAAGCTAACTTTGAAGCACATCCAACTTAGATTCCCTCAGAGAGTCAGTACCTTCATGCATATCAATCAAAGTATCCCAAATTTCCTTTGCATTCTCAAGGCGGCTGATTTTGTTGAATTCTTTGGGACACATGCAGTTGAATAGGATATCACAGGCTTGAGCATTGTACTGCTACATCTTAAACTCATCCGCCATCGCATTACGATCCGATTCTCTTCTTTCTCCGAAGAAATTACCTTCCACACCAACACGAACAAAAACCCAAACGACATAATTATAACCAAGAATATGCATTTTCATCTTATGCTTCCAACTAGCGAAGTTTGTACCATCCCAATATGGACCTCTATGGTGATAATTTCCCTCACTAGACGCCATACTCTCCTAGGTTGTGAAATTCATGCAATGGAGACCATAGCTCTGATACCACTTGTAGGATCCAAGTATGTCTAGAGGGGGGGGGGCGTGATTAGACTACTTGACAAGGTAAAGACTTAGCCTTTTCCCGATTTTAGTTGTGGGCCAGTTTTAGCAATCATGACTAGTCAAGTTCACCGTACACATGCATATATAAGAGTGTACCAGCGGAAAGTAAATTCATGCAAATGTAATGTAGAGGGTAAGGTAGGAAGATCAAACACAAAGGTTGACATGAAGATTTTTGGCATGGTTTCGATAGGTGGTGCTATCGTACGTCCACGTCGGTGCAGACTTTAACCCATGGAGGGTAACGACTGTGAGTGTTCACGGAGGGCTCCATCCACAAGGGGTCCACAAAGAAGCGGCCTTGTCTATTCCACCATGGCCTACATACACACATGACTAGCCTCACTCACGGTAGATTTTCACGAATTAGGTGATCTCCTTGCCTTTACAAACTTCTTGGTTCAACTCCACAACACTAAGTAGGAGGCTCCCAAGCGAGACCTAACCAATCTAGGAGGCACCATCCTCCAAAAGGTAATAGATGTGGTAGAACGATGAACTCCTTGCTCTTCTGCTTCAAAAGATAGTCTCCTCAACACTCAATCACTCTCCCACAGATTTAGCAGGGGTAGGAGAGATTGATTTTGTGGAAAGCAACTTGGGGAGGCTACAAATCAAGGTTCAAATGGTTGGACTGGAATCTGTTGATCTCAACACTTGAATAGGTGGCTTTGTCTTAGAAAAATGGATCTAGCAAGTGTAAGTGTGTTCTGAGTGCTTCCTCTTCAAATGAGATGAGGTGGATGGGATATATACAGGCATCCCCTAAAATCCAACCGTTACAACATTATTGCCCAACTCGGTGACACCGAAATGAATCTCGGTGGTACCGAGTTGCACTAAATGTGGCAACATTTGAATTCTCGGTGAGACCGATATATAAATCTCGGTGGTACCGATTCGATGACCTAGACTAGTTTCCAAATCTCGGTGAGACCGATTCCATTCTCGGAAACTCCGATTCCAAGAATTTGCTCAAGAGAAATTTGGTCATTGAATCTCGGTGGCACCGATATAGAATTCGGTGATACCGAGTGATTAGGGTTTGGCAAAGGATTTGTCTCGTGAAAAATCGGTAGGACCGAATGGAAAAATTTGGTGGCACGAATTTTGCTGGTTTAGCTTTGGATGGAGATATTTTGTGGGAGAATGACTGGGTATTTTTGGTGGCTACCTCTAAGAACTTGAGCAACCAATTCATCACAATACCTCAAAGTGACTTCTCACAAATGAAAAATGTAGAGTCTTCTTGCTTGAAGCTTGAGCCAATCATATTCCTTCATTCATCAAGGGGTTTCTTCTCACAATCCTTTAGCCAAAGCATCTTTGAACTTTTCTGAAATATACTTGGATAAGATCATTAGTCCAATGATGCATATGTTGTGATCAATTATCAAAACCACCTTAGGTAGCAATTGCGCTTTCAGAATGGGAACCTACTATCAAAATAAAGCTTAAAGAATATGAGTGTAATGCTTTGTGTGACCTTGGTTTTAGTGTTTCAACGAGACCTAAATCTCTTTGTGATGTGCTTGGTGTCACCTATATACAAGATTGTTCCCTTAACTTGCCTCTTGTGTATTCTATCTTTAACAAAACTTTGGGTAGAATAAATGATGTGCTTATCCTCGCTAATAGAAATTGTGTGCATGTATGTTTCATTATGCTTGATATTGAATGCAATACATCCTGTCCAATTAAACTCGGAAGACCATTCTTACGAACTATATGTGCTATTATTTATATGAAGGAGGGAAACATAAGATTCCAGTTCCCACTAAAGAAACACGAAACACTTACCTAGAAAGAGAATTAAACCAACTTATGAATCTATCATGAGGGCCACTTATTGATTGAGTGTCAAATATGGCAACACTTGAAACTATGCATTATGCCTAGCTAGGGGCATGACACGATAGCACTTGTTGGGAGACAACCCAATAGTTATATTATTTTTGTTGTTCTACTTCCTGTTTGTGCGAGTTAACATGATTATTATTACTATAGTGATTGCGTTTTAATGTTTAAATTAGTGTTTGTTCCAAGTAAAGCCTTTGGGATAATTTGAATGATAAGTAGAATTGATATGGTGGAAAAACAGAAACTTTTACGTCTAGTGTAGAATTTCTCTGTTTTTACTAGAACGTATTTTTTTATATGAATGCTTTACACAATATTGGTATAAAAATTCCTCATGTTTTCCTATTTTTTCAGAATTCTGAGAGTTACATAAGTATGGTGTTTTTGCTGATCACTAGAGACTATTGTGTTTTAGACGGTTTCTGTTTTTTGCTTGCATAGTTTTCTTGTTTTGATGATGCTATAGATTATATGTGGGGATATAAGTCATGGATGTCGGAATCGGGGCTCCGCACACCCAAGTAAAGGTTCGGACACTCGGGTGTGCTTGCTCCCCAACCCCGTTCAACCTCTCAACCTCACGACGACTCTACGGTGGTGCGAGTTAAGGTGACGAGTTAGGACACGCGGGAGTTTACCCAGGTTAGCGCCACCGTATGGTCTAAAACCATACTCCTGCTTTGATATATTTCTTGTGGTGGAAGAAGGGTACAAAGGTGGGTTCTTACCCTAGTAGAACACACTGATCTCCGGATCCCCCTCTACGGAGGTTGGGCTCCTCTTTTGTACCGGCCTTGGTCCTCTTCCCTAGAAAACACACCCGACGGGAAGGCAACCACAACGACCATTTTGAAAGGAGTCAAGCCTGATGCCCACTCTGGCAAAGGTGACCTTCACATGTAAAATCTTTCCTTAGTGACGCACAGGTGGGCTCGGGGGTGACCTCCGTGCCGCCGAGCCCCTGCCTTGGCCCTCTTGCACTGATTAGGAAACCTTTGGTGGGTCACTTTGGGAACCCGCAGCCGGCCTCATCTCCCTTAGCACCAAAGGGGAAAGCCTCCCGTTTCCACTTGCTGGCACTTGTCTTGGCGGCTCATAGAGTGGCTCACGTCACCCACATGGGGGTGAGGCCGCGCAACCCTGGTAGACCGCCCTCGGCAGATCCGCCTCTCAGGAGTAAGGGTGTCGGCAGGTGCTTCTCCTGTGTGAGCCTCGCGACGAACCTTCTCGGGAGAGGGCCCCGCGAGCGGCCACTCACGAGGAAGGGTCCTCGCAAATTCTTTTTTCCATGGGCCTTGATAGGGGGCGCTCCAAGGCCCGCAAAGCATAGTGGGCCCTGGTCCGTAGGCCGGTGGGCCTGGGTACCCACGGTCCTAGAGCCCCGACAATAGCCCCCGAGCCCGCGGCGTTTATGACTCAGCACATTGGAGCAAGACGTCATGAGCTCTCAGCGCCGGTGGGCCCACCCCAACATGTAGTGCATGTCGGGATGCGGGGTGCCCCACCTTGTCGCCGTGCATCGGTATTCACCCTGGCCTGCATAAAGCAGGAACGCAGGGTGGCGATATCATTACTCTCTTCCCCGCCATTCCCCCTTCCTGCAACTTCTCCTTCCATGCTAGGATGTGTCAGATCCAATCTTCAAGCAAGTCGCCTCCTCGCCACCTTGCCGCAGTGCATTGGTATGTGCCAGACGTCTGGAGCGGGGGGATGCCAAGAGCCCCCAGCGCGTGAGGCGGAAGCGGTTGAGGCCGCTCTAGCCACGATAGCGGGAAACACTGGGGCAGCGGCGGCTCTGGAAGCGCCCGCCCTGCTGGGCCCTGACAGGATGCTCCAGCGCGGGGCTGTGACCGACGTGCAGAAATTGCTCTCCCGGCTCGAGGCAGATTTTTGAGACGGCAAGGCGCATCTTTCCGTGGAGCGCGTGAGGTTGGCCGAGGGGTGGAGCCAACTTAATGTCTCTGCCAAGGTGTCCCTGAGCGAGGCCGAGGCCGTCCGTGCAAACGGCCGGCGGGAGGCCGCTGATGCCAAGGCCACCAGTGCTAGCGTCCTTGCCGAGAGGGAAGCGCTCGTCAAGCGCTGTGAGGAAGCAGATGCCGGCCTCAAGGAGCTTCGGCAGGCCGCCAAGACTCGCAAGGCAGTCCTTTCCCACTGCGACTCTGAGTTCGCGAGGGTGGCAGCTGAGCAGGTCGCGGAGCGAGGGAATCTAGAGACGCTCGAACGTGAGGTGGCTGAGGTCGGGTTGCCCACGTGAAGCAGGTCTCAAAGGCCAGCATGAAAGCGGTAACGGACCACGCCATGCTCTCTCTCTGGACCATAGGGCTCGCCATGCACTGGGTTCCATTTGCAGGTCGAAGCTCGAGTTCTCCCTTGTTCCTCGGGACGCCGACTACACCGAGTTTTCTTTCGAGCTCATGAAGGAGCTCGAAGAGATGATCAAGAAGGTGGATAACGCCCTGGAGGAGTGTCGTGCCCTCCTCTCCTTGGCCATGACCTACGTCTTCAGCCATCTCTTCCTTCGCGAACCCCACTTCAAGTTTGTAGGGCCGATGGGCCCTGTGCCTGAGGAGTCCCATGACAATATGTCGACCGTTATGGGGGGACACGTGGGCACGCTACTCGAGAAGTTCTCCTACAATGATGACAAGGAGTACGACGTGAAGCCCCGTGCCATGCCCTGAAACAGACTGCCTTTGCCTCGAGGAGGCATTAGACTTGTGTGGAACAATTTGGATTATGTAATAACTGCTTGCCAATTGTAGTGTCTATTTCCGCGTTCGGTTTTCTCTTGCTCGTCTTTGTGCTCTACGTCGGCAGGGCCCAACCCTGCGCGTATCTCAGCCATCGCTGGATTACGAGGAGGAGAGAGAGGCTACAGTGCTAGTGCAAGCCCCGAGTCGTGATGCTCAGGCGCCCCGCTTTGACGCGCAAGCGACTTGCTTGAGGACCTACGCGTTCCTCCTCACGATCTTTCATGCTCTATGTCGACAGGGCCCAACCATGCACGTATCTCGATCGTTGTTGGATTACCAGGAGGTGAGAGGCTATAGGGCCAGTGCAGGCCCTGAGTCATGATGCTCAGGCGCCCCCTTGACGAGCAAGCGACTCCCTTGAAGTTCCTATTTTCTCCTCTAGATGTGTTAGTGCTCTACGTCGGCAGGGCCCAACCCTGCGCATATCTTGACTGTCGTTGGGTTACAAGGAGGTGAGAGGCTATGGGGCCAATGTAGGCCCTGAGTCATGATGCTCAGGTGCCCCCTTTGATGCGCAAGCGACTCCCTGGAGGATCCTAGTACTCATCGTGTGGAACCTTTGCACTCTGCGTAGGTAGGGCTCAACCCTGTGCGTATCTCGACCACCACTGGATTACTAGGAGGTGAGAGGCTAAAGGGCTAGTGCAGGTCTTGAGTCACGATGCTCAGGAACCCCCTTTGACACGCAAGCAACTTTGATTCCATGATGAAGGCCTTGAACTCTGCATCACCAGGGCCCAACCCTGCACGTATCTCGACCATCGCTGGATCACAAGGAGGTGAGAGGCTACAGGGCTAGTGTAGGCCGTAAGTCGCGATGCTCAGGCGCCCCCCTTGGGGCTCCACATACCCAAAGAAAGGTTTGGACACTGGGGAGTGCTCTCTCTCCTACCATGTTCAACATCTCAACCTCACGCCGACTCTACGACGGTGTGAGTTAAGGTGACGAGTTAGGACGCGCGGGAGTTTACCTAGGTTTGGGGCACCGTATGGTGTAAAACCCTACTCCTGCTTTGATAGATTGCTTGAGGCGGAAGAAGGGTACAAAGGTTGGTTCATGCCCTAGTACAACACACTAAGCTCCGGACCCCCCTCTACGTAGGTTGGGCTCCTCTTTTATACCGGCTTTGGTCCTCTTCCGTCGAAAACACACCCGACGGGAAGAGCAGCCACAACGACCATCTTGAAAGGGGACAAGTCTGTTGCCCACCCTCGCAAAGGCGGTCTTCTCCGGTAAAACCTTCCCTTAGTGACGCGCATGTGGGCTCGGGGTGACCTCCATCCTGCTGAGCCCCTGCCTTGGCCCTCTTGCACTGATTGGGAAACCTTTGGTGGGTCGCTTTGGGAACCTGCAGCCGGGCTCGGTTCCCTTAGCACCAAAAGGGAAAGCCTCCCCTTTCGTGCTTGCTCGCACTGGTCCTGGTGCCGCACACAACGGCTCACGTCACCCACGTGGGGAGCCAGGCCGTGCAACCCCGGTAGGATGCCCGCGGCAGATCTGCCCCTCATGAGGAAGGGCGTTGGCAAGTGCTTCTCCTGTGTGAGCCCATCGAGGAACCTTCTCGGGAGAGGGCCCCTCACAAGTAAGGGTCCTCAGAAATGCCATTTCCATGGGCCTTGATAGGGGGCGCTCCGAGGCCCGCAAAGCGCGATGGTCCCTGGACCGCAGGACGGTGGGCCTGGGTACCCCGAGTCCCGGAGCCCCTGGGTACCTTATGTAATAACAAAATATGAATGAATTTATAACATTACCTAAATTTATGGTTCGCCTATCATACAAACGGATCTCACGAGTTTTCTGTTGAATTTTGTGTGCTGAAATTTCCAAGTTTTGGGTGCGATCACGATGAATGAAGGAATAAGGAGCGTCAAAGAGCCTAATCTTGGGGCTGACCAAGGCACCCCAAGGTAAACTCTAGCAAGACTCAAGCATATAAGCTTGGGGATGTCCCAGAAGGCATCTCCTCTTTCATCTCAATCTATCGGTAAGTCACTTGGAGCTACATTTTTATTCATCACATGATATGTGTTTTGCTTGGACGGTCATGTATTATATTTTGCTTTTGTTTTAGTTTTCCACAATCATTGTTTGCTGGGGACACCTACTTCACAGACACACATGTTCATCATGATTTGTTAGAATACTCTATGAGCTTCACTTATATCTTTTGAGCTAAGCATTTGCTCTACTGCTTAACTTATATCTTTTAGAGCATGTTGGTGTATATATTTTATAGAAATAATTGCACTCTCTTTATTCACTTAAATTTGTTTGGGAGTTTAATAAATAATGATGGTATTTTGTATGGGTTATAAGACTAGTCCAAAAAATAATAGGTATTCAAGGTCTGCATAATCAAAACCTTCATGTAGCACATAAAAGAGAAATTGTGAGTTAATGATATGGATGTGGTAATGTGAAAGGGCATGAGTGCATGGTTGTTGGTTAGCAGAAATACCGATATTTAAAGGGTGTTAATTTTTGTTCATCTAAATATTGGTTATGGCATGGTGATAATGTGTGAGCATTCTTATTCCTTGTTGAAATCCTAGTGTTGTTTACGCCAGCGCGCGCGATAGTTAACTCCTACCAACCTCCTCCCTAGGGGCATGCGGGTAGTACTCTGCTACGAGAGAGCTAATAAAGCTTTGCAATAAGTATGTCAGTTTTTATGACTAATGTGAATCCATGGATGTACGCACTCTCACCTCCTCATATTTCTAACCTCTTCAGTACCATGCATTGCCCATTCTCCCCTCGAGGATCAGTGCAAACTTCGCTGGTGCATCCAAACCCTGCGACATGATGCACTCTCATGCACATAAGCCACCTAATAACTTCCTCAAAATAACCACCATACCTACCTATCATGGCATTTCCATAGCTATTCCAAGATATATTGCCATAAAACTGCCACTGTTCCATCACATGACTTGCGTGTTCATCATCATATTGCTTTGCATGATCATGTAGCTAACATAGTATTTGTGGTAAAGCCACCATTCATCATTACCTACCTATTATGCTAGTTCATTGCTCATCAAAGTACACTGCCAAAGGCATTCATATAGAGTCATCTTGTATAGTAGTTTTTCATATCGATTTATAAGTAAATAAAAGTGTGATGATCGTCATTATTATGGCACTGCCTTTGTGAGGAAAGGATGATGGAGACTATGATTCCCCCACAAGTTGGGATGAGACTCCGAACAAAAAATAAAAGAAAAGGAAAGGAAATAAAAAAGGGGCAGAAAGAAAGAAAAAAGAGAAAAAATAAGAAAAAAATAAAAAATATCTGTAAAAAAGAGAAAATGAGAGAAACGAGAGAAGGGGCAATGCTACTATCTTTTTCCATACTTGTACGTAGAGGGAGCACCATGTTCTTCATACAAAGACTCTTGTGGGTTGTCATTTTCATATGCTAGTGTGAATTTTTCATTATAGAACTTGGCTTGTATATTTCGATGACATACTTCCTCAAATGCCCGAGGTCCTCATGAGCAAGCAAGTTGGATGCACACCCACTTAGCTTCAGCTGAGCTTTAATACACTTATAGCTCTGGTGCATCCGTTGCATGGCAATCCCTACTCCTCACATTGACACCGGTCCGATGGGCATCTCCATAGCCCATCGATCCGCCTAGTTATGCAAAAGTTTCTTCTCCATTTTTACCCCTTTGAAACCTACCACCATATTCTGTTCCACCTATATGCCATGTCCATGGTTCACGCTCATGTATTGAGAGTGGTATAAAATGTTGAAGCGCATTAAAAAGTACGATCCAATTTCTTGGCTTAACACCATGGTGCTTGACATTTGTATTTGTGTATTGAAGACGGAGCCATGCCATGCTAATATGATAAAATGAATGGAGGGTAAACATTCTTTAAGGATAATATATTTTGAAAGTTGATAACCATGTTACTAATTTTTATGGATATTACTGTGTTGATGTTTGTTAATTCATCATTTCTCAATGATCATACGTGTAAAATGTTACATGTTGGGTAGCATGTCACATCAAAAATTCTGTTTTTATCATTTACCTACTGAAGGACGAGCAATAGTTAAGCTTGGGGATACTAATATGTATCCAACATATTTATAATCATTGATTGTTCCATGCTATTATATTATCATTCTAGGATACTTTTTAATCATTTTCTTATTGTTTTATATTATTTTTAGCACTAACCTATTAACCCACTGCCAAGTGCGAGTTGCTGTTTTCTGCATGTTTTTTGCCATTCAGGAATACTATACCAAACAAAGTCCAAATACCCCAAAACTTTTTGATGACTTTTCTGGACAAAAATAAGACCTCAAAGCTTCGGAGGAAGAATAGATGGATTACAGGTGTCATCAAGCCAATAGGGCGTGCACAAGGGGGTGGCTACGCCCTGATGGCTTGGGGCCACTTCCCAGCTCTCCTCGCCTCGGTCTCTTTGCCATAAATTCACATATTTCCCCAAAACCTTAGGGAGCCTCCTGAAACACTTTTTTCACCACCGCAAGTCTTTGTTCCACCGTGTGCCTATTTGGAGCCCTATTTTGGTACTCTGCTGGAGGGGGATCGATCATGGAGGGCCTCTACATCAAGGTTGCTGCAACCATGGTGATGTGTGAGTAGTTCACCAAAAACATACGGGTTTGTAGTACTGTTAGTACCTAGATGGGTATCTCTCTCTATGTTCTTCATTGCCAAGAACACCACGATTCCCGCGGCGATCTATCTTATCTAATCATTTTTACGGTGTGTTTTTTTGGATCCGATGAATTGTGGGTTTATGTTAAGATATTCATGAATAAATATTTGAGTCTTCTCTGAATTCTTATATGCATGATTGTTATAGCTTCATAATTCTGTGTTATCTATCGGTTTGGTTTGGCCAACTAGATTGATTTATCTTCAGTGGGAGAGGTGCGTTGTAGTGGGTTCAATCTTATGGTGCTCAATCCTAGTGACAGAAAGGGACATGACATGTATTGTATTATTGCCATTAAGGGTAAAATGATGGGGTTCATTCATATTAATTGGATTTACTTTGTCCACATCATGTCATCATCCTCCAAGCATTACTCTGTTTTTACTTAATACTCTAGATGCATGACGGATAGCGGTTGATGGACGGAGTAATAGTAGTATATGTAGGACGGAGTCAGTATACTTGCTTATGGACATGATGCCTATATACATGATTTTTGCCATGAATAAATATTGCATGACTATCCGCTTTTCTATCAATTGCCTAATAATAATTTGTCTACCCACCATATGCTTTCTTCGAGAGAGAAGCCTCTAGTGAAAACTATGGTCCCCGGGTCTCTTCACAAATGTATTACAAAAATAGAAAAATACATTCCTGCAATTTATTATTTACATTTAATTTTTACATTTAATATTTTTATTATCTATCTATCACTACTTATCGCTTGCAAGTAACGAGTTCAAGGGGATTGACAACCATCTTGCCCGCGTTGGGTGCAAGTGTGCGCTCTTTTGTGTGTAGGCGCTGAAGACGGAGAATTGTGCGGTCCTCCTATTGGTTTGATAACCTTGGTTCTCACTGAGAGAAATACTTACCTTTACCGTGCTGCATCATCCACTCCTCTTCGGGAAAATTCCCAACGCAGTTCACAAGTATCATGTGGCTTTGTGGTGTTTTACCATTAAATAGGATTTATAGAGGCGGATTGAGGGCAAGGGGCGTCGGGAGGTGGCCCAAAGCCATCAAGGTGCGACCCCCCTGGGTGCGCTCTATTGGCTAGGGGCACCTCATGTGCCTCAGGTCTCCCTCCAAAGCTTCCTGGTCTTATCTTTGTCAAGAAGAAATCATCAAAAAGTTTTGTTGCATTTGGACTCCGTTTGGTACTGATTTCGTGGAAAGCCGAAAACACGGAGAAAATAACAATTGACACTGGGTTAATAGGTTAGTTCTAAAAAATAATATACAACAACAAATAAATGCATATAAAGCATCGAAGATTGATAATATAATAGGATCAAACAATAAAAAATTATATACGTTGGAGAGGTATCGGCAACCCCAAGCTTAATTCATGCTCGTCCTTGAGTAGGTAAATGATAAAAATAGAATTTTTGATGTGACATGCGCCCCCGACATGAACAGATCTAGGATTTCAAGGAGTAAGAATACTCACACATCATCACCATGCCATATCCATTATTTAGATGAACAACAAGTTAACACACCTTAACTATCGATATTTCTACTAACCAACAACCATGTAATCACACCCTTTCATGTTACCACATCAATATCATTAACCCACAATTTCTCTTTTTTGTACTGCATGAAAGTTTTTATTATATCAACCATGAATACCTATCCTTTTTTGACTAGTCTTATAACCCATACAAATTACCGATGCCCCCTATTAGACTCTCAAACAATATAAGTGAAGAATGAAAGTGCAATTATTTCTATAAAATCTACACGCCACCATGCTCAAAAATATATAAGTGAAGCACTAGAGCAACTGCTTAGCTCAAAAGGTATAAGTGAGGCATATAGAGTATTCTAACAAATCATGTTGAACATGTGTATCTCTCAAAAAGGTGTGTCAAGAAAACAATGATTGCGGAAAACCAAAACAAAAGCAAACTATAACACACGATGCTCCAAGCAAAACACATATCATGTGATGAATAAAAATATAGCTCCAAGTGACATACCAACGGAATGGAGACGAAAGAGGGGATGCTTTCCTGGGCATCCCCAAGTTTAGACACATGAGTCTTCCTATATGAAAAACGGATGATTTCCTTAATAATGTTTCCTTCACAATTTCTTTAACGATTTCTGTTGGCATGACTCGAAAGCTTGCATTGACGTAACGCGTTCCGGGGTATCCTCTCTTTATCACCTCCATTACCGAGAAACATCTCCTTAGTCCTATTTAGGTACCTAAGGATAATATTGACCACTGTCCAGTGGTCCACTCCTGGATCACTGTTGTACCCCCTTGCCAGACTCATGGCAATGCACACACCACATGTGGTACATAGCATGCCATACAATATCGAGCAAATGGATGAGGCTTAGGGACGACCTTCGTCCTTTCTGTTTCTTCTGTCGTGGTCTTACTCAACTTCACACCTGGAAATATATGCAATAACTCCTTATTTGACTAATCCATTTTTAACTCCTTCAAAATCTTTCAAGGTGTGTGCTTTCCGAAAGTCTTATCAAGCATCTTGATCTACCTCTATAGATCTTGATGATCAATATGCAAGCAGCTTTACCCATGCCTTCCTTTGAAAATCTCCTTTCAAAGAACCCATTATGCTTTCCAGAAATTCTACATCACTTCCAATCAACAATATGTCATCCACATATACTTATCAGAAATGCTATAGTACTCCCACTGAATTTCTTGTAAATGCAAGTCTCCATAAACTTTGTATAAACCCAAAAGCTTTGACCACCTCATCAACGCATGTATTCCAACTCCAAGGTACTCGCACCAGTACATAGAAGGATCGTTGGAAATTGCATGCCTTTAGCATCCTCATGATCGACAAAACCTTCTAGTTGTATCATATACAATCTTTTCTTTAAGGAAATCGTTAAGGAAACACTATTTTGACATTCGTTTGTCAGATTTCTTAATTGAAAACTGCAGTAACTGCTAACATAATCCCAATAGACTTTAACATCGCTACGGATGAGAAAGGCACATCATAGTCAACTCCTTGAACTTGTTGGAAACCTCTTTGCTACAAGTGGAGCTTTATAAATAGTGGCATTACTATCATCGTATATGTTCTTCTTAAAGATCCATTTGTACTTAACAGACTGCTGGTCATCGGGCAAGCGTACAAAAATCCATACTTGGTTTTCATACATGGATCATATCTCGAATTTTATGGCCGCTATCCATTTCTCAGGATCCGGGCCCACCATCACTTCTTCATAGTTTGTAGGCTCATCGTAGTCTAACAATATGACTTCCAAGACAGAATTACCGCACCACTCTCGGCAGTATGTTTCCTTGTCGACCTAAGAGACTTAGTAGTAACTTGATCCAAAGTTTCATGCTGATCATCATTAGCTTCCTCTTCAATTGGTGTACGCATCATAGGAGCACTTCTCTGTGTTGTGCTACTTTTCAATTCAAGTGAAGGTTCGAGAACCTTATCAAGTTCCACCTTCCCCCCCACTCACTTCTTTTGAGAGAACCACCTTCTCTCGAAAGGATCCATTCTTGGCAACAAAGACCTTGCCTTTGTCTTTGTGATAGAAGCTATACCCAATTGTTTCTCTAGTGTATCTTATGAAGATGGACTTTTCCTCTTTGGGTCCTAGCTTATCACACGTAAGTGTCGTATCCCCAAACTCTAAAAAATGACAACGTAGGTTTCTTACCAAACCATAATTCATACGGTGTCATCTCAACAAATTTAGATGGTTTCCTATTTAAAATGAATGTAGTTGTCTCTAATGCATAACCCCAAAACGATAGTGGCAAATTGTTAAGAGAAATCACAGAGTGCACCATGTCCAATAGAGTATGGTTATGATGTTCGGATACACCATTACACTGTGGTGTTCAAGGTGGCGTGAGTTGTGAAACAACTTCCACATTGTCTTGCATACCAAACTTGGAACTCAGATATTCACCTCCACGATCATATCATAGATATTTTATCTTCTTGTCACGATGATCTTCAATTTCACTCTAAAATTGCTTGAACTTTTCAAAACATCAGAATTGTATTTCATCACGTAAATATACTCGTATCTAATCAAATAGTCTGTGAAAGTAAGATAATAACGATATCCACTGCATGCTCCATCACTCATTGGACCGCCCACATCAGTATGTATGATTTTCGACAAGTTACTTTCTCTCTCTGTTGTTCCGGAAAACAGGGTCTTTGTCATCTTGCCCATGAGGCATGGTCCGCATGTCTCAAGAGATTCAAAATCGAGTGTGTCCAAAGGTCCATCAGCATGGAGTTTCTTCATGCGCTTTACACCAATACGATCTTAGCGTTAGTGCCACAAGTGTGTGGTACTATCATTATTAACTTTGCATCTTTTGGCATCACTATTATGAACATGTGTATCACTACGATCGATATTCAATAAACAATTCACATTGGGTGCATGACCATATAAGGTTTTATTCATGTAAACAAAGCAATCATTATTCTCTGACTTAAATGAATAACTGTATTGCAATAAACACAATCCAATCATGTTCATGCTCAACGCAGACACCAAATAACATTTACTTAGGTTCAACACTAATCCCGAGGAAAGAGGGAGCATGCGATGGTGATCACATCAACTTTGGAGACACTTCCAACACACTGTAACCTCTCCCTTAGCTAGTCTTTAGTTACTCCATAGCTTTTGCTTCGAGTTACCAATATTAGCAACTGAACCGGTATCTAATACCCAGGCGATACTGATGTCTACTACGCAACCTTCTCCTTGTAGACGTTGTTGGGCCTCCAAGTGCAGAGGTTTGTAGGACAGTAGCAATTTTCCCTCAAGTGGGTGACCTAAGGTTTATCAATCTGTGTGAGGCGTAGGATGAAGATGGTCTCTCTCAAGCAACCCTGCAACCAAATAACAAAGAGTCTCTTGTGTCCCCAACACACCCAATACAATGGTAAATTTGTATAGGTGCACTAGTTCGGCGAAGAGATGGTGATACAAGTGCAATATGGATGGTAGATATAGGATTTTGTAATCTGAAATTACAAAAACATCAAGGCAACTAAAAGTAAAAGTGAGCACGAACGGTATTGCAATGCGTGGAAACAAGGCCTAGGGTTCATACTTTCACTAGTGAAGTTCTCTCAACAATGATAACATAATTGGATCATATAACTAGCCCTCAACATGCAACAAAGAGTCACTCCAAAGTCACTAATAGTGGAGAACAAACGAAGAGATTATTGTCGGGTACGAAACCACCACAAAGTTATTCTTTCTGATCGATCTATTCAAGAGTTCGTAGTAAAATAACATGAAGTTATTCTTTCCGTTCGATCCATTATAGAGTTTGTACTAGAATAACACCTTAAGACACACATCAACCAAAACCCTAATGTCACCTAGATACTCCATTGTCACCTCAAGTATCCATGGGCATGTTTATACGATATGCATCACACAATCTCAGAATCATCTATTCAACCAACACATAGAACTTCAAAGAGTGCCCCGAAGTTTCTACCGGAGAGTCAAAACGTGTGCCAACCCATATCCATAGGTTCCCAATGTCACGAAACCCGCAAGTTGATCACCAAAACATACATCAAGTACTCACATGAATATCCCATTGTCACCACAGATAGACACGTCCATGACATACATCAAGTGTTCTTAAAGACTCAATCCGATAAGATAACTCCAAAGGGAAAACTCAATTCAGTACAAGAAGGGACAGTGGAAAGAACGTCATAAGATCCAGGTATAGTAGCAAAGCCCGCGGTACATCGAGATCAAGACATCTCAAGAACATGAGAGAGAGAGAGAGATCAAACACATAGCTACTGGTACATACCCTCAGCCCCGAGGGAGAACTACTCCCTCCTCGTCTTAGAGATCGCCTGGATGATGAAGATGGCCACCGGAGGTGGGTTCCCCCTCCGGCAGGGTGCCAGAACGGGCTTCCGATTGCTTTTTGGTGGCTACAGAAGCTTGCGGCGGCAGAACTCCCGATCTAGGTTTCTTTTTGGGGGTTTCTGTATTTATAGGAATTGATGGCGGTGGAATTACGTCGGTTGGGCCCACGAGAAGGTCACAAGCCTGCTAGTCCCGCCCTAGGGGGGCGAGCCTCCTGGGCTTATGACTCCCTCGTGGCTCTTCTGGCGTTCTTCCAAAGCTTCGGGGGTCTCTTTTGGTCCAAAAAAATCATCGCGAAAGTTTTATTCCATTTGGACTCCATTCTGAAAAAGGTCAAAAACTCGGAAAAAACAGAAACTTGCACTTGGCACTGAGTTAATAGGTTAGTCCCAAAAAAGATATAAAATAGCATATTCATGCATATAAAACATCCAAAGTTGACAAGATAATAGCATGGAACCATAAAAAATTATAGATACGTTGGAGACGTATCAAATACTACGAGTACTAGTAAGGTACACATCAATAACACGTATATCAAATATATTTTTATTAACATTGCCAGCCTTCTTATCTTCCAAGTATTTGGGGTAGTTCCTCTACCAATGACCGTTCCCCTCACAATAGAAGCACTTTGTCTCGAGTTCGATTCAACCTTGGGTTTCTTCACTCGAGTGGAACTGGTTTTCCATTCTTGAAGTTTCCCTTCTCACCCTTGCCCTAGTGGTCTTGTCAACCATCAACACTTGATGCTCGTACTTGATTTCTAACTCCACCGCCTTAAGCACTCTGAATAGCTTAGGGATCATCATCTCCATCCCTTGTATGTTATAGTTCATGACAAAGCTCTAGTAGCCGAGTGACAGTGATTAGAGAACTTTGTCAATCACTATCTTATCTCGAAGATCAACTCCTACTTGATTCAAGCGATTGTAGCACCCAAACATTCTGAGAACATGCTCACTGACTGAGCTATTCTCATCCGTCTTGTAGGAAAACACTTTTTAGATGTCTCATACCTCTCAACATGGGCATGAGCCTGAAATACCAATTTCATCTCTTGGAACATCTCATATGCTCCATGGTATTCAAAACGTCTTTGGAGCCCCAATTCTAAGACGTAAAGCATGATGCACTAAACTATCGAGTAGTCATCCACGTGTGTGCTATATGTTCATAACATCCACAAACCACGATAGAGGGGTTGGCATACCGAGCGGTGCATCGAGGACATAAGCCTTATGTGCAAAAATGAGGATAATCCTTAGATTACGGACCCAGTCCGCACAATTGCTTACACTATCTTTCAACTTAGCCTTTCTCTAGGAGCGTATCAAAATACACGGGAGCTATAGCACGAGCCATTGATCTGAGACTTAATTTGCAAAGATATTTTGACTATGTTTAGGATAATAAGTTTAATTAATCAAATTACTAACAAACTCCCACTCAAATCAACATCCCTCAGGTTGTCTAAGTGTGACATGATCCAAATCCACCAACGCTTGTCCGATCATCACATGAGATGTCATGGTTTCAATGGTGAACATCTCCATATTTATCATATCTACTATATGACTCATCTTCAACCTTTCGATCTCCTATATTTTGAGGCCATGTGTGTACATGCTAGGCTCGTCAAGTTTAACCCAAGTATTCCGCATATGTAAAACTGGCTTACACCCGTTATGTGCGAACAAAGAGTCTATCACACCCGATCATCATGGTTTTTTTAAATGACGAACTTTCTCAATGGTGTATACTTGGGGAGAACACAATTTTATCTTAAAATTTAGTGAGGGGTCATCTTATAATGCTACAGCCAGCCTAAGCGAAATAAGTTGCACAAAAGGATAAAGGTCACATGCAAATCATATAAGTGACATGATATGGCCATTGTCAACTTGTGCCTTTGATCTCCATCTCCAAAGCACCGACATGATATCCATCTTCAATGACATGACACCATGATCTCCATCATCATCATATCCATCATCCTGTTGTTATGTGATTGTCGTCCCCATCATCATGCCGTTACTCATAGCGATAAAGTAAAGCAAATGACATAAATAAATTAAAGACAACCCTATGGCTCCTGCCGGTTGCCGTACTCATCGACATGCAACTCTTGATTACTATTACAAAACATGATCATCTCATTCATCACAAAGATCAAATCACATCTTGTCCATATCACATTACAACATGCCCTGCAAAAACAAGTTATACGTCCTCTACTTTGTTGTTGCAAGTTTTACGTGGCTGCTATGGGCAACTAGCAAGAACCGTTCTTGCCCATGAAAATCCACAACAGTGATATTCAAGTTGCGTTTTCACCTTCTACAAGGACTGCCTCTATCAAATCCGATTCAACTAAAGTATAAGAGACAGACACCCGCTACCCACCTTTATGCAAACAAGTTGTATGTCAGCCGGTGGAACCGGTCTCTTGTGCGAGGACAAGTAAGGTTGGTCCGAGCCGCTTCATCCCACAAAATCACCGAACCAAAAAAATAATAAGGAGCTAAGCAACTAAACATCAACGCCCACAAACACTTTGTGTTCAACTTGTGCATATCATCTACACATAGACCTAGCTCATGATGCCACTGTTGGTGAACGTTGCATGGGAAACAAAAAATTTCCTATGAAACACCAAGGATCTATTATATGGAGATTCTAGCAATGAGAGGGAGAGGTGTCTACATATCCTAGTATACCGAAAGCATTAACAATCTAGAGATCATGGTTCGTGTAGTCGTACTTGCGCCGCGATCCAATCCGATCCATGCACCGCACAAGCGACACCTCCGAGTTTAGCACACGTCCGACTCGGTGATGTATACTCCTTCCTGATCCAGCAAGAGAGGGATAATATGTAGATGATATCTAAACCAACACGATGACATGGTGGTGATGGTGGCAGCGGAATTTTGGTAGGGCTTCACCAAGCGCGTACCGGAGAAACATGGGAGGAGTTGGGAGAGCCAATGGCCAAGGGTGAAGGATTGACTGCCCCCATGCACCTCCCCATCTATATATGGGCTAGAGGGCATGGGAGGGCGTCCAAAACCCTCCTAGGTCTGTCCACAAGGGGGAAAACCCTTTAAACAGGAAGTTAACATCTTATATCTTGATTCAACCCTTTAAATTTAGTGATAATATCTTCTCTCTAGATTTAAACAACCTGTGCCTTGGGGAATGGTGCAGCCAGGCCATGTGGGTTGTAGCCCCACCCTTGGTCCATGTGTCCCCTTCCCGGGTGTTGGGACCCATGGTGGAACCCTTGAAACCTTCCCGATACTCTACCAAAAAATTCTAGAACTTCTTTCGGAACTCTGAATATGACTTCCCATATATAAATCTTTACCTCTGGACCCTTTCGGAGCTCCTCGTGATATCCTGGATCCCATATGGGACCCCTAACAACTTTCATAATGTCCACTATTAATATCTTAACATTACCCTAGCCCTACCAAACGTTAAGCATGTGACCCTACGTGTTCAAGAATCATGTAGACATGACCGAGGCACCTCTCTTGTCAATTAAAAATAGCGGGACCTGAATGCCCATATTGGTTCCTACATATTCCACGAAGATATTCATCGGTTGAACCATGATATCAAGGATTTAGTTAATACCATATGCAATTCCCTTTGTCTAGCAATATGTTACTTGCCCGAGATTTGATCGTTGGTATCTCACACCTAGTTCAATCTCGTTACCGGCAAGTCTCTTTACTCGTTCTGTAATACAAAATCCTATGACCAGCTCCTTATTCACATTGCTTGCTAGCTTCTTGTGATGTTGTATCACCAAGATGGCCTAGAGATACCTCTCCGTCATATGGAGTGACAAATCCCAGTCTTGAGCCATACCAACCCAACAAACACCCTCGAAGATACTTGTAGAGTATCTTTATGATCACCCAAATACAAAGTGACGTTTGATACACACAAGGCATTTCTCCAGTGTTAGGGAGTTGCATGATCTCATGGTCTCAGGAACAAATACTTCACATGATGAAAGGAGTAGCAATAAACTAAGTGATACGATCTAATGTTATGCTTACGGTCAAGTCTTGTCCATCACATCATTCTCCTAATGATGTAATCCCATTATCAAATGACATCTCATGTCTATCATTAAGAAACATGAACCATCTTTGATCAATGAGTTAGTCTACTAGAGGCTCACTAGGGACACAATGTTTCTTATATATCCACAAATGTATTTAAGTTTTCGGTTAGTACAATTCTAGCATGGATAATAAACGATTATCATGAACAAGGAAATATGATAATAACCACTTTATTATTGCCTATAGGGCATATTTCTAACAATAGGGTGTCTTATGTGTGATAGAGCATATCATATCATAGTATTTGGGATGCCAGGTGAAGGTTGCACCGATCATCGAGGTGATAATGAGAAATGCATGGTACCGAAGAGGCTAGCAATTGCGGAAAGGTGAGGGTGCACATATCCATGTATTCACATTAGTCATAAAGAACTCATATATTTGTTGAAAAGGCTATTAGATCTCTCGAAGCAAAGTACTACCGCATACCCCTAGGGAGAAGGTTGGTAGGAGTTAACCATCGCGGTCCTCCGACCCAAACAACACAAAAGATTTCAATCACACACAAGAACACTCACACATCATTGCTACCTCTTGAGCTTGCGTTGGTTTTTCCCTTGAAGAGGAAAGGGTGATGCAGCACAGTAGTAGTAAGTATTTCCCTCAGTTTGAGAACCAAGGTATCAATCCAGTAGGAGTATCAAGCCAAGTCTCCAAAGTACGTGCGCAAAAACAGCAAACTTGCACCGAACGCTACAAAGGGGTTGTCAATCCCTTCATGATTGATTGCAAGGTGAGATCTGAAGGCGGAAAGTGCAACAAAGTAAAAGTGTAGGGCAGAAAATATGATGTGAAGTAGACCCGGGGGCCATAGTGTTCACTAGAGGCTTCTCTCATGATAGCAAATATTACGGTGGGTGAACGAATTACTGTCGAGCAATTGATAGAACCGCGCAAAGTCATGACGATATCTAAGGCAATGATCATACATATATGCATCACATCCGAGACAAGTAGACCGATACTTTCCACATCTACTACTATTACTCCACACACCGACCGCTATCCAACATGCATCTAGTGTATTGAGTTCATAACACACAGAGTAAAGCCGTAAGCAAGATGACATGATGTAGAGGGATAAATTCATGCAATAGATATAAACCCCATCTTATTACCATTGATGGGAACAACATGATGCGTGCCTCGCTACCCCTTCTGTCAGTGGGTGAGGTCACCACACGGTATGAACCCAAAACCAAGCACTTCTCCCATTGCAAGAATTATAGATCAAGTTGGCCAAACGAAACCCACAACTCAAAGAGAATTACAAGGATATGAAATCATGCATATAAGAGATCATAAGAAACTCAAATAAGATTCATAGATAATCTGATCATAAATCCACAATTCATTGGATCTCAACAAACACACCACAAAAGAAGATTACATCGGATAGATCTCCATGAAGATCATGGAGAACTTTGTATTGAAGATCCAAGAGAGAGAAGAAGCCATCTAGCTATTAGCTATGGACCCAAAGGTCTATGGTGAACTACTCACGCATCATCAGAGAGGCAATTGTGTTGATGAAGAAACCCTCCATGTTTGAATCCTCCTCCGGAAGGGTACCAGAACGTGCCCGAGATGGGATCTTGCGGAGACAGAAGCTTGCGGCGGCGGAAAAGGTTTTTCGTGGCTCTCTCCCGTGGTTTCAGATTTTTCGGGGATTTATAGGCGGAAGAAGTAGGGCAAAGGAGCCACACGGGGCCCACACGCCTGCTAGGCGTGCCCCCAGGCCACGGCTAGGGGCTTGTGGCCTCCCCTGGTGCCCTTTGCCTTGGTTCTGAAGCTCCCTGCGTATCTTCTATTCCGGAAAAAAAAATCTTTTCGGAGGTTTTATTCCATTTGGACTCCGTTTAATATTCTCCTCTCAAAAAGGTCAAAAACACGGAAAAAACACGAACTGGCACTTGGCACTGAGTTAATAAGTTAGTCCCAAAAAAGATATAAAATGCATACAAAACATCCAAAGTTTGACAAGCTAATAGCATGGAACCATAAAAAATTATAGATACGTTGGAGACGTATCAAGCATCCCCAAGCTTAACTCCTGCTCGTCCTGGGTAGGGAAGTGATAAAGACTGAATTTTTGATGTGGAATGTTACCTAGCATATTTTTCCTTTGTAACTTCTTTCATGTGACATGAATGTTCAGATCCGTAAGATTCAAAACAATAGTTTGCTATTGACATGAAAACAATAATACTTCAAGCAAACTAGCAAGGTATTCATGAGCTTTTGAAACAACAAGGCCAAAGAAAGTTATCCCTACAAAATCATATAGTCTGGCTATGCTCCATCATCGCCACACAACGAATTTAAATCATGCACAACCCCGGTATTGGCCAAGTAAGTGTTTTCACACTCTTACTTTCTCAAACCTTTTTTCAACTCTCACGCAATACATGAGCGTGAGCCATGCATATAGCACTATAGGTGGAATAGAGTGTGGTGGAGGTTGTGAGGCAAAAAGGAGGGTCTCAGCGTATCAAAGGGCTATGGATATGCCCATCAATATATATATCAATGTGAAATAGTATGGATTACCATGCAATGGATGCACTTAGAGCTATAAGTGTGTGAAAGCTCAAAAGGAGAACTAGTGGGTGTGCGTCCAACTTGCTTGCTCACGAAGACCTAGGGCAATTTTAAGGAAGCCCATCATTGGAATATACAAGCCAAGTTATATAATGAAGATTCCCACTAGTATATGGTGGTGACAAAACAAGAGACTCTCAATCATGAGGAACATGGTTCTATTGTAAAGCACAAGTGTGGAAAAATATAGTAGCATTGTCCCTTCTCTCCTTTTCTCTCTGTTTTTTTTGTTTGGGCTCTTCGGCCTCTATTTTTTTTCATTTTATTTTGGTGGGCAACTTTGGCCTCTTTTCATTTTTCCTCACATGGGACAATGCTCTAATAATGATGATCATCACACTTTTATTTACTCACAGCTCAATGCTTAGGACAATGATGACTCTATAGGAAATGCCTCCGGCAGTGTACCGGATGTGCAACGATCTAGCTTAGCATATGACTCGCTAGCTATCTTACGATCATGCAATGGCAATATGAAAGTGACAACACATATCATGAGACGGAACGGTGGGAGTTGCATGGCAATATATCTCGGAATGGCTATGAAAAGGCCATGATAGGTAGGTATGGTGGCTGTTTTGAGGAAGGTCTATGGTGGTTTTGTGTACCGGCGAAAGTTGCGCGACACTAGAGAGGCTAGCAATGGTGGAAGGTGAAAGTGCATTTATACCATGGACTCACATTAGTCATGAAGAACTCACATACTTATTGCGAAAGTTTTTATTAGTAATCGAAACAAAGTGCTAAACGCATACTCCTACGGGAAGGGTTGGTAGGTGTTAACCTGTTGGGGAACGTTGCATGGGAAACAAAAATTTTCCTACGCGCACGAAGACCTATCATGGTGATGTCCATCTACGAGAGGGGATTTCCGATCTACGTACCCTTGTAGATCGCACAGCAGAAGCATTAGTGAACGCGGTTGATATAGTGGAACGTCATCACGTCCCTCGACCCGCCCCGCGAACCGTCCCGTGATCCGTCCCATGATCCGCTCCGATCTAGTGCCGAACGGACGGCACCTCCGCGTTCAGCACACGTACAACTCGATGATGATCTCGGCCTTCTTGATCCAGCAAGAGAGACAGAGAGGTAGATGAGTTCTCCGGCAGCGTGACGGCGCTCCGGAGGTTGATGGTGATCTAATCTCAGCAGGGCTCCGCCCGAGCTCCGCAGAAACGCGATCTAGAGGAAAAATCGTGGAGGTATGTGGTCGGGCTGCCGTGGCAAAAGTTGTCTCAAATCAGCCCTAATAGCTCCATATATATAGGAGGAGGGGAGGGGAGGCTTGCCTTGAGGCTCAAGGAGCCCCAAGGGCTGCGCCACCAAGGGGAGGAGGAGTCCTCGTCCAATCCTAGTCCAACTAGGATTGGAAGGTGGAGTCCTTCTCTTCCTTCCCACCTCCTTTTTTTTCTTTTCTCTTTGATTTTCTATCTATGGCGCATAGGGCCTTCTTGGACTGTCCCACCAGCCCACCAAGGGCTGGTGCGCCACTCCCAAGGCCTATGGGCTTCCCCGGGGTGGGCTGCCCCCCCGGTGAACATCCGGAACCCATTCGTCATTTCCGGTACATTCCCGGTAACTCCGAAAACCTTCCGGTAATCAAATGAGGTCATCCTATATATCAATCTTTGTTTCCGGACCATTCCGGAAACCCTCGTGACGTCTGTGATCTCATTCGGGACTCCGAACAACATTTGGTAACCAACCATATAACTCAAATATGCATAAAACAACGTCGAACCTTAAGTGTGCAGACCCTGCGGGTTCGAGAACTATGTAGACATGACCCGAGTGAATCCTCGGTCAATATCCAATAGCGGGTCCTAGATGCCCATATTGGATCCCACATATTCTACGAAGATCTTATCGTTTGAACCTCAGTGCCAGGGATTCACATAATCCCGTATGTCATTCCCTTTGTCCTTCGGTATGTTACTTGCCCGAGATTCGATCGTCAGTATCTGCATACCTATTTCAATCTCGTTTACCGGCAAGTCTCTTTACTCGTTCCGTAATACCAGATCCTGCAACTTACACTAAGTCACATTGCTTGCAAGGCTTGTGTGTGATGTTGTATTACCGAGTTGGCCCCGAGATACCTCTCCGTCATACGGAGTGACAAATCCCAGTCTCGATCCATACTAACTCAACGAACACCTTCGGAGATACCTGTAGAGCATCTTTATAGTCACCCAATTACGTTGCGACGTTTGATACACACAAAGCATTCCTCCGGTGTCAGTGAGTTATATGATCTCTTGGTCATAGGAACAAATACTTGACACGCAGAAAACAGTAGCAAAAAAATGACACGATCAACATGCTACGGCTATTAGTTTGGGTCTAGTCCATCACATGATTCTCCTAATGATGTGATCCCGTTATCAAGTGACAACAGTTGCCTATGGTCAGGAAACCTTGACCATCTTTGATCAACGAGCTAGTCAACTAGAGGCTTACTAGGGACAGTGTTTTGTCTATGTATCCACACATGCACTGTGTTTCCAATCAATACAATTATAGCATGGATAATAAACGATTGTCATGAACAAAGAAATATAATAATAACTAATTTATTATTGCCTGTAGGCATATTTCCAACAGTCTCCCACTTGCACTAGAGTCAATAATCTAGTTCACATCACCATGTGATTCCAACGAATCCAACACCCATATAGTTATGGGGTGTGATCACGTCTTGCTCGTGAGAGAGGTTTTAGTCAACGGTTCTGAAACTTTCAGATCCGTGTGTTCTTTACAAATCTTTATGTCATCTTATAGATGCTGCTACTATGTGCTATTCGGAAATACTCCAAATATCTACTCTACTATACGAATCCGTTTCACTACTCATAGTTATTCGGATTAGTGTCAAAGCTTGCATCAACATAGCCCTTTACGACGAACTCTTTAACCACCTCCATAATCGAGAAAAATTCTTTAGTCCATCAGTGACCACTGCTAGTGATTCAATCATGGATCACTCTCTGTACCTCTCAACAGACTTTGAGTCAAGGCACACATCAGGTGCGGTACCCAGCATGGCATACTTCAGATTCTACGGCCAAGGCATAGAAGACGACCTTCTTCTATTATCTTTATTCTGCCGGGGTCGGGTTTTGAGTCTTACTCAAATTCACACCTCACAACACAACCAAGAACTCCTTCTTTGCTGATCTATTTTGAACTCCTTCAAAAACTTGTCAAGGGACGCATCTTGTTGAAACTTCTATTAAGCGCTTTCGATCTATCTCCATAGATCTTTGATGCTCAACGTTCAAGTAGCGCAATCCAGGTATTCCTTTGAAAACTCCGTTCAAACAACTTTGTATGCTTTACACAAATTCTACATTACTTCTGATCCACAATATGTCAACCACATATACTTATCAGAAATTCTATAGTGCTCCCACTCACTTCTTTGGAAATACAAGTTTGTCATAAACCTTTTACAAACCCAAAATCTTTTATCATCTTATCAAAGTGTATATTCCAACTCCGAGATGCTTGCACCAGTCCATTGAAGGATCGCTGGAGCTTGCATACTTGCTAGTATCTTTAGGATCGACAAAACCTCCTGGTTGTATCACATACAATGTTTGCTCAGTGAAACCATCGAGGAAACAATGTTTTGACATCCTATGTACAATATTTCATAAATAATGCAGCAACTACTAACATAATTCTAACAAACTTTTAGCATCGCTACGAGTGAGAAAGTCTCATCATAGTCAACTGTTTGATCTTGTCGGAAACATCTTTGCGACAAGTCGAGCTTTTCTTAATAGTGACTTATCACCATCATCGTCTGTCTTCCTTTTAAAGATCCATCTTTACTCAACAATCCTATGACCATCAAGCAGTTCTTCCAAAGTCTACACTTTGTTTTCATACATGGATCCTCTCTCGGATTTCATGGCTTCCAGCCATTTGTCGGAATCCGGGCCCACCATTGCTTTCTTCATAACTCGTAGGTTCACCGTTGCTCAACAACATGACTTCCAAGATAGAGTTACCATACCACTCTGCAGTAGTACGCGACCTTGTCAACCTACGAGGCTTGTAGTAACTTGATCCGTTGCTCGATGATCACCATCATCAGCTTTCACTTCAATTGGTGTAGGCGCCACAGGAACAACTTCCTGCGCCCTATTACACACTGGTTGAAGTGATGGTTCAATAACCTCATCAAGTTCTACCACCCTCCCACTCAATTCTTTCGAGAGAAACCTTTCCTCGAGAAAGGATCCGTTTCTAGAAACAAACACTTTGCTTTCGGATCTGAGATAGGAGATGTACCCAACTGTTTTGGATATCCTATGAAGATGCATTTATCCGCTTTGGGTTCGAGCTTATCAGACTGAAACTTTTTCACATAAGTTTCGAAGCCCCAAACTTTCAAGAAACGACAGTTTAGATTTCTCTAAACCTCAGTCTATACTGTGTCATCTCAACGGAAATACGCAGTGCCCTACTTAAAGTGAATGCGGTTGTCTCTAATGCATAACCCATAAACGATATTGGTAATTCGATAAGAGACATCATAGCATGCACCATACCAAATAGTGCGTGGCTATGACGTTCAGACACATCATCACACTATGATGTTCCAGGTGGCATGAACTGCGAAACAATTTCCACATTGTCTTAAATGTGTACCAAAACTCGTAACTCGGATATTCATTTATATGATCATATCGTAGAAAGTTTATCCTCTTGTTACGACGGACTTCACTCTTGAAACAGAATTGAACCTTTCAATATTTCGGACTTGTGATTCATTAAGTAAATACTCTTGTATCTGCTCAAATCGTCATTGAAGTAAGAACATAATGATATCCACTTCGTGCCTCAGCACCCATTGGACTGCATACATCAAAATGTATCACTTCCAACAAGTTACTATCTTGTTTCATCTCAATGAAAACAAGGCCTTGCTCATGTGGTATGATTTGCATGTCACTAGTGATTCAAAATCAAGTGAGTATAAAGATCCATCAGCATGGAGCCTCTTCATGCAATTTATACCAACATGACTCAAGCGGCAGTGCCACAAGTAAGTGGTACTATCATCATTACCTCGTATCTTTTGGCACCAATATCATGAACATGTGTAACACTACGATCGAGATTCAATAAACCATTGAAGGTGATTATTCACGCAAATAGAGTAACCATTATTCTCTTTAAATGAATAATCGTATTGCAATAAACACGATCCAATCATGTTCATGCTTAATGCAAGCACCAAATAACAATTATTTAGGTTTAACACCAATCCCGATGGTAGAGGGAGTGTGCGATGTTTGATCATATCAACCTTGGAAACACTTCCAACACGTATCGTCACCTCGCCTTTAGCTAGTCTTTGTTTATGCCATAGCTTTCATTTCGTGTTACTAATCACTTAGCAACCGAACCGGTATCCAATACCCTCGTGCTACTAGGAGTACTAGTAAAGTACACATCAACATTATGTATATCAAATATACTTCTTTCGACTTTTGCCAGCCTTCTTATCTACCAAGTATCTAGAGTTGCTCCGCCTCTGTGACCGTTCCCCTCATAACAGAAGCACTTAGTCCCAGGCTTGGGTTTAATCTGGGGTCTCTTCATTAGTGCAGCAACTGCTTTGCCGTTTCATGAAGTATCCCTTCTAGCCCTTGCCTTTCTCGAAACTTAGTGGTTTTACTAACCATCAACTATTGATGCTCCTTCTTGATTTCTACTTTCGCAGTGTCAAACATCGCGAATCGCTCAAGGATCATTGTATCTATCCTTGATATGTTATAGTTCATCACGAAGCTCTCACAGCTTGGTGGCAGTGACTTTGGAGAACCATCACTATCTTATCTGGAAGATCAACTCCCACTTGATTCAAGCGATTGTCGTACTCAGATGATCTGAGCACACGCTCAATGATTGAGCTTTTCTCCTCTACTTCGTGGACAAAGAATCTTGTCGGAGGTCTCATACCTCTTAACAAGGGCACAAGCATGAAATCACAATTTCATCTCTTTAGAACATCTCTTATGTTCTATGACGTTTCAAAACGTCTTCGGCGCCTTGCTTCTAAGCCATTAAGTATTTTGTACTGAACTATCGTGTAGTCATCAGAAACGTGTATGTCGGATGTTCACAACATCTACAGACGATGCTCGAGGTGCAGCACACCGAGTGGTGCATTAAGGACATAAGCCTTCTGCGCAGCAACGAGGACAATCCTCGGTTTTACAGACTCAGTCTGCAAAGTTTGCTACTATCAACTTTCAACTAAATTTTCTCTAGGAACATATAAAAACAGTAGAGCTATAGCGCAAGCTACATCGTAATTCGCAAAGACCATTAGACTATATTCATGACAATTAGTTCAATTAATCATATTACTTAAGAACTCCCACTCAAAAAGTACATCTCTCTAGTCATTTGCGTGGTACATGATCCAAATCCACTATCTCAAGTCCGATCATCACGTGAGACGAGAATAGTTTCAGTGGTAAGCATCTCTATGCTAATCATATCAACTATACGATTCATGCTCGACCTTTCGGTCTCATGTGTTCCGAGGCCATGTCTGCACATGCTAGGCTCATCAAGCTTAACCCGAGTGTTCCGCATGTCCAACTGTTTTGCACCCGTTGTATGTGAACGTTGAGTCTATCACACCCGATCATCACGTGGTATCTCGAAACGAAGAACTGTCGCAACGGTGCACAGTCGGGGAGAACACAATTTTGTCTTGAAATTTTAGTGAGAGATCACCTCATAATGCTACTGTCGTTCTAAGCAAGATAAGGTGCATAAAGGATTAACATCACATGCAATTCATAAGTGACATGATATGGCCATCATCATGTGCTTCTTGATCTCCATCACCTAAGAACCGGCATGATCTCCTTGTCACCGGTGTCACACCTGATCTCCATCATCATGGTCCCCATCAACGTGTCGCCATCGGGGTTGTCGTGCTACTCATGCTATTACTACTAAAGCTACGTCCTAGCAATATAGTAAACGCATTTGCAAGCACAAACGTTAGTTTAAAGACAACCCTATGGCTTCTGCCGGTTGCCGTACCATCGACATGCAAGTTGATATTAACTATTACATCATGATCATCTCATACATCCAATATATCACATCACATCGTTGTCCATATCACATCACAAGCATACCCTGCAAAAACAAGTTAGACGTCCTCTAATTGTTGTTGCATGTTTTACGTGGTGACCATGGGTATCTAGTACGATCGCATCTTACTTACGCAAACACCACAACGTAGATATATGAATTGCTATTTAACCTCATCCAAGGACCTCCTCGGTCAATTCCGATTCAACTAAAGTTGGAGAAACCGACACCCGCCAGTCATCTTTGAGCAACGGAGTTACTCGTAGCGATGAAACCAGTCTCTCGTAAGCGTACGAGTAATGTCGGTCCGAGCCGCTTCGATCCAACAATACCGCGGAATCAAGAAAAGACTAAGGAGGGCAGCAAAATGCACATCACCGCCCACAAATTTTTTTGTCTTCTACTCGAGAAGACATCTACGCATGAACCTAGATCATGATGCCACTGTTGGGGAACGTTGCATGGGAAACAAAATTTTTCCTACGCGCACGAAGACCTATCATGGTGATGTCCATCTACGAGAGGGTATTTCCGATCTACGTACCCTTGTAGATCGCACAACAAAAGCATTAGTGAACGCGGTTGATGTAGTGGAACGTCCTCACGTCCCTCGATCCGCCCCGCGAACCGTCCCACGAACCGTCCCGCGATCCGTCCCATGATCTGCTCCGATCTAGTGCCGGACGGACGGCACCTCCGCGTTCAGCACACGTACAGCTCGACGATGATCTCGGCCTTCTTGATCCAGCAAGAGAGACGGAGAGGTAGATGAGTTCTCCGGCAGCGTGACGGCGCTCCGGAGGTTGGTGGTGATCTAATCTCAGCAGGGCTCCGCCCGAGCTCCGCAGAAACGCGATCTAGAGGAAAAACTGTGGAGGTATGTGGTCGGGCTGCCGTGGCAAAAGTTGCTCAAATCAGCCCTAATAGCTCCATATATATAGGAGGAGGGGAGGGGAGGCTTGCCTTGAGGCTCAAGGAGCCCCAAGGGCTGCGCCACCAAGGGGAGGAGGAGTCCTCCTCCCATCCTAGTCCAACTAGGATTGGAAGGTGGAGTCCTTCTCTTCCTTCCCACCTCCTTTTTTTTCTTTTCTCTTTGATTTTCTATCTATGGCGCAAAGGGCCTTCTTGGGCTGTCCCACCAGCCCACCAAGGGCTGGTGCGCCACTCCCAAGGCCTATGGGCTTCCCCGGGGTGGGCTGCCCCCCCGGTGAACATCCGGAACCCATTCGTCATTCCCGGTACATTCTCGGTAACTCCGAAAACCTTCCGGTAATCAAATGAGGTCATCCTATATATCAATCTTCGTTTCCGGGCCATTCCGGAAACCCTCGTGACGTCCGTGATCTCATCCGGGACTCCGAACAACATTCGGTAACCAACCATATAACTCAAATACACATAAAACAACGTCGAGCCTTAAGTGTGCAGACCCTGTGGGTTCGAGAACTATGTAGACATGACCCGAGTGACTCCTCGGTCAATATCCAATAGCGGGACCTAGATGCCCATATTGGATCCCACATATTCTATGAAGATCTTATTGTTTGAACCTCAGTGCCAGGGATTCATATAATCCCGTATGTCATTACCTTTGTCCTTCGGTATGTTACTTGCCCGAGATTCGATCGTTAGTATCTGCATACCTATTTCAATATCGTTTACCGACAAGTCTCTTTACTCGTTCCATAATACAAGATCCCACAACTTACACTAAGTCACATTGCTTGCAAGGCTTGTGTGTGATGTTGTATTACCGAGTGGGCCCCGAGATACCTCTTTGTCATACGGAGTGACAAATCCGAGTCTCGATCCATACTAACTCAACGAACACCTTCGGAGATACCTGTAGAGCATCTTTATAGTCACCCAGTTACGTTGCGACGTTTGATAAACACAAAGCATTCCTCCGGTGTCAGTGAGTTATATGATCTCTTGGTCATAGGAACAAATACTTGACACGCAGAAAACAGTAGCAACAAAATGACACGATCAACACGCTACGTCTATTAGTTTGGGTCTAGTCCATCACATGATTCTCTTAATGATGTGATCCCGTTATCAAGTGAAAACACTTGCCTATGGTCAGGAAACCTTGACCATCTTTGATCAACGAGCTAGTCAACTAGAGGCTTAGTAGGGACAGTGTTTAGTCTATGTATCCACACATGCACTATGTTTCCAATCAATACAATTATAGCATGGATAATAAACGATTATCATGAACAAAGAAATATAATAATAATTAGTTTATTATTGCCTCTAGGGAATATTTCCAACATAACCATCGCGCTATCCCGACCGCAACACAAAGGATGACAATAAATCAATCAATTATGCTCTGACTTCCTAACATAGTGGTTCACCATACGTGCATGTTACGGGAATCACTAACTTCAACACAAGTATTTCTAGATTCACAACACCCTACTAACATGACTCTTAATATTACCAAATCCATGTCTCAAAACTAATTGAGACGAATCAAACTTCTCTTTCTAATCAATGCACAAGAATATGGAAGTTTTATTGTATCCTCTTTGGATGCCTATCATCTTTAGGACTACTTTCATCGCACAAGCTAACTACCAAGTTACTCAGAGAGAGCACTCTCAAAAAGATATAAGTGAAGATTGAGAGTTCTTATTTCTCCAAAATATGACACCGCCATGCTCTAAAAGATCTAAGTGAAGCACTTAGAGCAAAGTTATTTAGCTCAAAAGATATAAGTGAAGCAGATGTGAGCTAAAGTGCCTAACTCAAAAGATATAAGAAAAGCTCAATGAGTATTCTAGCAAATTCACGAGAGTGCATGTCTCTCTCAAAAGGTGTGCAACAAGGATGACTGTGACACAACAAAAAGAAAAGACTCCTATAATACACGACGCTCCAAGCAAAACATATATCATGTGGTGAATAAAAATATAGCTCCAAGTAATGTTACTGATGGATTGAAGACGAAAGAGGGGATGCCTTCCCGGGGCATCCCCAAGCTTAGGATTTTTGGTGTCCTTGAATTTGGCTTGGGATTTATTGAGAATACCCAAGCTTGATCTCTTTATACTCTTTATCCCATTGTCCATGAGAACATCACCCAAAACTTGAAAACTTCACAACACAAAACTTAAACAGAAACTCGTGATATCATTAGCACAAGAAAACAAACTACCACCTCTTTAGGTACTGTAGAAAACTTGATTTCTATTTATATTGGTTTTAGATTACTATATTCTCACTTTACATGGCTAGTACCCCCCGATACTATCCATAGTTTCATCAAAATAAGCAATCAACACAACAAAAACAGAATCTGTCAAAAACAGACTAGTCTGTAGCAATCTGTATACTTCGTATACTTCTCGTATCTCACAAATTATGAAAAATTACGACAATTTGGGAAATTGGCATATGAACCAGCAGCAAAAAGAATCAACTCAAAAGCTCTTTCTGGATAACAATAAAAATAATTTCGTGAGCGAAAAGTTACAGTCTTTTTCCAGCATGATCAAACAACCATCACCAAAACTAGTCATAAAGGTTTTACTTGGCTCAAACACAAAAAGAAACACAAAAAACACAATCATAACAGAATTATGATGGTGTGGACGCAACAAAACAGAAAGCAAAAAAGCAAAGATAAATTCATTGGGTTGCCTCCCAACAAGCGCTATTGTTTAACGCCCTTAGCTAGGCATAAGGCGATAGAATCACGTACCGTCGTCTTCGGTACTCAAACCATAAGTAGACCTCATCATGGATTCATTACTACTCAAAGTTTTGATATCCTCTACTCCACTTTTAATGCTTTTAGCATCAAGATAGATGGACTTCGAATCATTGGGGCGTTTTTTAACCAAAGTGGATTCATATCCAGCCCCATCATCATTAGGTTTGACACTAGAAAACAAGGATTCAATGGGAGTCACACCAAGTACTTTAAGATCTTAGTGATTCTCATCACGAGAACACGCCTTTTTAAGCCATTCATGTCTAGCATGAATTTGGGCGGTTCTTTCTTTACTCTCATTCATGGAAACACGCATAGCTTTCAATGTTTCATCCATATTAATCTTGGGAGGAGCACATATCACTTTCAAAGCATCAATATCAAGAGACATTCTATCAACGCTCCTAGCCAAATCATCAATTTTGAGTAGTTTTTCTTCTATGGATGCATTGAAAATCTTTTGCGAGTTGATAAACTCTTTAATATTACTCTTGTAACATCCCAAATTTCCTAATTTGGAATGTTTTACAATTGTAGCTAAGCATCTATGCATATTGATTGAAATAAAGTTTGCATTTGAATTCTTTCGATTTTTGTTTTTGCAATTATATTTTTTCTTCACGCAAGAAATGCCGGGAAATACATTCTTGCAAGCAAGAAAGAGAGGAGGAACATGACCCTCCAAAACCAGGGGCATTCTTTGAAATATTTTAAGCCAATAAACCAAAATTTTATTGAAAAAATATTGGCAAAAACAAATAAAGCTTTTAGGGATTTTTCTGAAAAAAATATTTTTTTTAAGTTTTTATTTTGACCTTGGAAAAATGTTAAACGTGTAGAGATTTTTTTCTGAAAATTTTGATATATAATATCACTATTTTTGGATTTTTTACTTGCCTTTTATTTTAAATTAGTTTCAGTTTTTGAAAAAATAGGAAAGGTGTTTTTTTTGGTAAGCGCCCCAGGCGTCGTATAGTAATCGGGCCGAATCCCCCCTCAGCCGGGATCCGGATCCCATCCGGGTCGGTCAACTGACCGGATCTCCTCTCCCTTTCTCCCTCTGGCCAGCGGGCCCCCTGGCCGAACTGACAGCCCCCCGGTCACCCCTTCCTCCCTCCCCCTCCTTTCCTTCCCTCCCGAGCCCTTCCTTCCTCGCCGGCAGCACCACGGGATCCGATCGGAGACGATCGCCTTCCCTCCCGAGCCTCTTCCCTCGCCCCTATATAAACCGGCCCTTCTCCCCACCTCGAGCCCCTCGTAGCCGCCCCACTTCGCCGCCCCCACGCCGCCCCTGCCATTGCCTCGCTGGAGCCGAGCTCCAGGAAGCCTCCCGGCACCCTGCCACGCCACCCGACGCCTCCCCGCACCACCCGACGCCGCCAGGAGCCTCCCCACCTTCCCCCACCCAAAACCCCGAGCCCTCCACCCAGCCGCCCCTGCGATCACCTCGCCGGAGCCCGACCACCTCCCGAAGCCTTCGAGCTCGAGGAGCTCGCCCTCGCTGCCCCCGCACCTCTCCGACACCTCCAAAGAACGTCGAAGATTCACCGCGTCCCCCTGGGCCCATCAGCCGCTGCCGGAGGATCACCGGAGACGTCGCCCGCCTTGAACCCGAGCCTCTGCCTCACCGGAGACCTCACCAGAGCTTCGCCACCCCACTGTGAGCACCTCTCTCTCTCACCACCGTCCGATCTGTTCTAAACGGCTAGGATTAGATCCGCGTACCCCTTCGGTCTTTTGAAATAAACCGGTTAGTTTTCTATTTAGTATATTTCGGCCGAAGCGTTATCCATTATATTTCGGCCGTTCGCCCGTTAGACACCGCAACGCACACCCCTTAGCCAATCAGGACGTGCCACGTGGACCCGTGTTCACTAGAATAGCTTTTTGTTTTTCTGTTTTAGTTTTAAAAACAGAGAGAGTTTCAATTTTGTTTCCTTTATAACTTTTGTTCTAGGACTCCAATGGAGTTGATTCTTTTTGCAGTAGATCACAAGTTTCCTGTAGTTTCTGAAAACATATTATTTGCCTATGTTTGAAATTTCAAAATTTGAGTTAGTTCAGATTTAGCTTAAATCTTGTTTTGCTTATTACAGAAGTTTAATAATAGATTTTAATTTAATTCTTGTTGCTGCTGCTTCCTAGTGATAATATCTATCAGTAGTTTAAGTTTCAATGTTTTTAAAAATATGTATACTTGGGGTTTTATCAAAAACAGATTGTGCTTTGGTTATGTTAAGTGAATTTCTTCACTTTATGCAATGGTGTTTATATGTTAGTGATTTTATTTTGTTTGTTAGTGATTGTAGTACTTATTGTGTGTATTTTGTTTGTATCGATAGATCACCCGGAGTGCGAAGCTTGCTACTTAGAAGCGCTTGATCACGACAACTATCAGCAAGGCAAGTCATTTGATCATGTATTACCTATGTTTTATGCATTGTAGTTCTACCTTTCTACACCCAATTGCATGCTGAGTAGGTACTTGGAAATATTGGTTACTTGTTGTAGTATCATGTGGTAGGCACCCAATAACCCTGTTTCTTGGCCCGGGATGACAAATTCTATTTTGCTATGCTTGAGCAGACGGGGTTCTGGTTGAGAGTATATCACGAGTGATGCGAGAATAATATAATAACCAAGACCGTTTAAGTCAAGACTTTTCAAGACCTCGTGATGCAATGCAGCTCTGGGTGAAGGACGGTTTAGATGGGCTCCCTGGAGAAACTAGTGGACGACCCTGGATGCATGGGGAAGTGCCATGACATCTTGCGGAAATCTTCACCCAGGCTCGAAGAGATGGACGAAGTCTTCAAGACCCAAGGCTTACCTGCACAGCCACAAGTCATTATGGGCTCTGGCTTGGTTGGACAACGCGACGACTCTGGATAGGCGGTGCTAGCAGATGTGGAAGAACAGTAGGATTGGATGGGCACCGACAGGGGATCAGAGGGACCCGTTGAAAGACCATGTTTCGATCATCCGGTCTTCAAACACCCTTGTTAGAGCATATATCTCCATATGTGGTTTTGGTAATTGATGACAATTCCTATGGACTAATGGTTGCCTTAAGTTATATTTATAGGATTTGTCCACAGGCACTTCTTGAAGTCCATCTGTTGGGTTCAGGGAGTTTATATGATGACCAAGATGTTATTCAAGGTATTATCCAAAGAATGGTCATAGAAACACTAGGTTGATCAAGATCTCAGACAAAGAGTAAATCAAGATGATCACACAAAGCATATAAGATGTACCGAGAGGGATCAAGTGATCCCATGGTATGGTAAGCATTGTCCATTAAGTGTTTGTGTACTAACCCATGGTCTTTGTGAGACTCCTGTGTGGGGGTTAGGTGTGCTTTCATTGGGCTTGCGTCAAAAGGAAGATCTCATACAACCCATGAAGGATGACGTCAAGTGGTGATCGTCATCAAGATTGTGGTGTGCAAGTTCAAGTGGATCAGCACGAATATATCATTGAAACTATTGTCAATGATCATGTGCTAACAAGGACAAGATCAAGATAAGCATTCCTGAGCACTACATGCTTGATTCTTGTGGATGTTCACATGGTGGATAGGACAAGATCAAGATAAGCATTCTTGAGCACTACATGCTTGATTCTTGTGGATGTTCACACATGGTGGACAAATGAAGATAAATACATAAGCTTGGCTTTCCGCATTGTGTATGGGAAAGCTACATGAAGACTTCATCATGTCTTGCTTTCAACTTGAGCCAAGAAGGAACAACAACATCAAGCTCAGGTGAAAGGGCTAACTCAAAGGTATGAGTTCCTTAGACGTTAGTTGTGCGGAGTGATGATCAGCGAATAAAAGTATACACTCAAGTATGGATCATCAGTACTCTTTTATGATTCTTGAGTCCTTAGGGATCCCGCACTATTAAGAGGGGATCACAGGTTTTGCGATGAACTTGCTCAAACTACATCATCACTTTCTGCTCAGACCACATCTCCACTATTTTGTTGTTATCTGAAAACAGAACCAGTGCCTCGAACATCCGGCTTTCTCTGGACGTCCGAGGACCGGACGACTGACTAGTTCGGAAATCCGGAATCCTATACCACAGAAATCAGAGCCATATAACTCGGACTTCCGGCCACCTCGGGACGTCCGAGGCCCGGATGTCCGGCCAAGTCCCGGAAATCCGGAAGCCTGCACCAGTAGAAGTTGAGTTCTATATCTCGGAAATCCGGCTCCCTCAGGACGACCGAGCGCCGGACGTCCGACACCCGTCGGAAATCCGGAACCTACCACCAGTAGAAGTTGAGATGTATAACACGGACTTCCGGGCCACTCCGGACGTCCGTATGCTGAGGAATTCAAATATGTTTAGGCACATCTACAGGCCTCGGACGACCGACCCCTGTCGGACGTCCGGCCGCTGATGAATTCAGAAGAGTTCCAGTCATGCCTAAAAGTCTCGGACGTCCGACCCCGGTCGGACGTCCGGCCCCTCACGGACGCCCGGACTTTCGACAACTGTCGGATGTCCGGACCCTGTGTGACTTAAAGTGTCCCCAACGGCTGTTTTTCTCTCCCCACTATAAATACCCCCTCCCACTTCGTGAGAGGGTTGCTCAACACAGCCTTATCCTCATAAGAACACATTTCCACCTCACACACATTTGCTCACTCCAAATCTTAGATCCCAAGAGCATTTGTGAGCCACTTTGAGAGTTGTTCCAATCAAAAGATAGATCGTCTCCCTCTCCTTCTCTCAAGCCAAGCTATTTGTGATTTGAGCAAGTTTTGAGCATTCCCCGTGATCTTGTTACTCTTGGAGGTTGGAGACTCCTAGGCGGTAGGAGTTCTTCGGAGAGGAATCAATTCGTGTGATTTCCCCCGGAAAAGTTTGTGAGGGTTTGGAAGCCACCTCAAAGGCTTACCACTAGTGGTTGAGAAACGCCTTCGTGGTGTTATCTCAAAGGGAGAATAGGGTGAGCCTTCGTGGCGTTGGTGTGCCTTCGTGGTAACATCCACCTCTCTAACGGTGACTAGCTTCCCTCCAAGGAAGTGAACATCGGGATACATCTTCGTCTCAGTGACCTTGGTTATCCTTAACCCTAACTCCTTACTTGTGGTTTACTTGTGTTATTTGAGCATACATACATTGCATATTGCTTGTGCTCATTATATTGTGTTGGCCATTTCTTGTACAAGATTAATCATTCAAGCATACCCTCTATATCCACACGTTCATACTTGCATCCCTTGATACATCGTGTTGTTATAGTGTGATCTAGTATCTTGTGTTGTTCACCTTCTTGTCGTGTGATATAGCTCAAGTAAGTTTGTGTAACTTACTTGTGCTTGTTAGTAACTGTATTGTGTCCATCTTGGTAGATCGTGCTGTTGATACACGTTGCAGTGCCTAGTGCATTTAGGATTTGTGCTTGACAAGTAACCTCTTAGTTTATTTCCGCATTAGGTTCAAGCCAAATCCGAAGAAGTTTTTAAATAGCCTATTCACCCCCCTCTAGGCGTCATCGGGGTCTTTTTTCAATTGGTATCAGAGCTAGGTCTCTCTTTAATTAGGTTTCACGACCTAGAGAGTATCGATGTCGACTATTGGATTAGTGCACAATGGCATCTTTGACTTTGATGGCACAAATTATACCCTATGGAGAATTCGTATGCTTCATCACTTTCGGGCCATGGGCCCAAATACTTTACGAATTGTTCTTGTAGGGATTGCCGACAAAAAGGATGATGCATCTTCATCTACTAATGAAATGTATCTTGATTGTGAGGCCTTTCTTGCCATTCATCAAACCATAAGTCCTGAAGTGTTCAAGTCTATCTCGACTTGCAAGTCAGCTTATGAAGTTTGGACTAAACTTGAAGATATATATGGTGGGTCCAATCTTGATGAAGACGGTATTATGATGAAGGAGTTGGTGCATGAGCTCTTCACTCTTTTCGATCTTAAAGAGTCCACCACTACTCCCATATCCGATTGCTTGCACACCTCAGCATCTTCAATCTCACAAGGTAATGACATGGTGAGTGAAGAAATATATGTTGATGAAAATGGCATAGCCTCTATGGACACGAGCATATCTAGCACCACACATAGTGTAAATTATTGTGCTGATAGGTCATGCATTTCACCTAAAGATTCCTTGACAAATGTCTGTGGTGATATGCCTGCTTCCTCGTGTCCTCTTGATCAAAATATCTTGTTTCTCCCTAGTTGCTCTATGACTAACCATTTAGGGGAAATCAAGAAATATGAAGTACTTTTGGCTAATGAAGAATCTAATTCACCAAAAGAATCATCATCAACTCCTCCAGTTCACATGTGCCTCATGGCAAGAGGTAATAATGAGGTATCATCTTCCCTGTGCAATAACGATGATATTTGCGATGAGGATGATGAAGATGACTTGACTAAAAATATCTATGTGATCAGTAAAATTATTCATAAAGTTAAAAATAACTCTCTTCAAAGGTTCCAAGATGTTCTTGCTTACTTTGAAAACTGTAATGATTCACTTAATCATGAACAAGCTAAAAGTGAACAACTTGAACATGAACTTGAGAAGAGTCATCAAGCATGTAGAGACTTAAGATCTTCAAAAGGAGAGATTGAAGTTGCTCATGATAAACTTAAAAGGGATTTTGAGGTCCTTCTCCTTGAATGCAATAATGTCAAGGGAGAGCTCATCAAATCCTCTAAGATCTATGAGGAGCTTCAATCTACTCATGAGAAGTCTCTATTTGCTACTTACTCCTCTCATATTGTTGATGATACTTGTACATCTAACTCTACCTCTTTTGAAGTATCAACATTGAAGGAGAATGTTGAGCTACATGCTCAACTTGATTTACTAACTAGCAATTATGGGAAGTTGGAAGAAAACCATGTAATGCTCACAAGCTCTCATGCCGATCTTCTAACATCCTATAATGTGCAAAAGTTAGCTCATGAGGCTATCATCACCAAGGTAACATCAAGCGAGCCTCATGTGGACAATGGCACTACTTCTGGTCAAAGTACTATATTTCCATGTGCTAGTCCTCGTAATTCGTCTACTCATAATGTTGCTACCTCATGTGATGAATTACTTTCCTTGTCTTGTTGCTCTAACATTGAAGCCTACACTTCCTCTAGTACTTGCATTGATACTAACCGTGCAGAGGAAATCAAAGAGCTCAAGGCCCAAGCCACTTCTTTGAAGAAAGACTTGGAACAGTGTCATGAAGGGATGCCCACACTCAACAACGTCCTGTGTGAGCAAACATCTCCGAATGACAAAAATGAGTTTGGAGTAAACTCAAACAAGAACAAGAGGGGCCTAGAACAAGTCAAGAATTCGGCCAAAATCATTTGCTTCAAGTGCAAAGTTAAAGGGCACCATGTTAGATCTTGCCCTCTGAAGACGAAGTCTCAAAGTCACAAGCAACAAGGGAAGCGGCCACAAACTCAATCACATATTCAACTACAAGTTGAAGGAAGGCCTCTTCCCAATAAGACCCAAACCAACACTCCCCAAGGTGAGAAATCAACTGGGAAGAAAGCAAAGGATAGATGTTGCTACTTATGTCGTGAGAAAGGTCACGTTGCTTCGTCTTGCACAAGAGGTAACTTATCCAACCCAATCACTATTGATGATATCTATTCCATTGGGAAGGATAAGGTTGGCAATGTGTTTGCCAAGTTTGTTGGTACTCAAAATGGTGTCAAGAAAAGAACCATTTGGGTTGCCAAGCCTATTGTGATTAACCTCTTAGGACCCAACGTAGTTGGGGACCAACAAGCTCAAACTTGATCAATAGGTGACTATGGAGGACATTAGAGACTTGGATACATAATGAAGAATTAAGGGGTCTTCATCATTCATATTATCTCAAGCCAAGTCATTTGGATTATCGAGTTTCTATCTTATATCCAATGTGCCTCCTTACGGTAACTTATACTTAAACTGTTTACATTGTTAGGTGCTTGCCCCCTTTTGCATGTTGTGGTTTTGTACCTTGCATGCGTTTGTATATGTTGTGCTTCCAACTTGCTTATCTTGAGTAATCAAGTACGTGTGGCTTTGCACATCATGTACATGTGAGTCTTGTATTGAGCCTATTTGCATCTTGTCTGTATTTTTGTTGGATCTTATGAGAGATTAATGGATTATCCCATTGTGGGGGAGTGATGTGCTTTGCACACCCCTCAATCCTATAAATGTGTATACATGGGGAATACCACTTAGTTTTGATATTTCAAGATTATCTAGTTTCTATGTGGTATGTCTTACTCATGAGAAATTCAAATTCCATATGATCCATTAATTATCTCTTGTTGGTTTCAATTTGCCACTTGTTAATATTGTTGGTTATCACATTATGGGGGAGTAATATGCTATGTGCATATTACAAACCTAGAAAATGTGTACATTTGACGTATTGCCACTTAGCGTTGATATTGTAAACTATCTTGTTCCTAGGTGGCATGTTAGCTCTACAAGTGTCATTTGCTTGTGTTTTATGGGTAAAGATGATCTTGGATATATTTGTGATCTACCAATGAGTATCATTTCAAAAATACTTCTTGTCCTTGACAATTGGTATTCCCATCATATGATTGGAATTGATAATCATCTTTACATTGGATTTTGTGTTTCTTTTGTGTTTCTTGCCTCTTATGAATCTATTTTTAACATGTCTAGTGTGGTTATAGATATAGATAAAGTGATGATCCCATCGTGTGCGTTTTGTATTCAAATGCAAATTCTATATAATGCATGTCCCTTGGGGGAGCTATCCTATTCCCTTTAAAAACACTCTCTTTATTCACCCATCATAAATCATTTGATCCCCATCAAGTGTGTGTTGATGGGAGGCAAGTCTTTCTCTTTATGATGCTTTGTGCCATCATGAAAATTTGTAGAGGGCTTTGTTTGTTGGAACCTAGCTCTCTCTTAGAAACTAGATACCTCTGTTTGTTTTCTTTCAATTGGTTTCTTGTTGCCTTCTCTTTGACATGTGTCAATGGATATCTCATTCCTTGATGTATCTTTTAATTGATATCTTTCAAGTGATAGTTCTTTTGTTTTAGGATCTTATTGTCACTTGATATCTTGTCTTTTGATGACTTATCAACTTTGTGTTGAGTTGATTCTTGAGAATCTTGAGCATGCATATCTAGCTACTATATACAACTTCTTTTGCTTGCTTTCCTCCTTTGACCCAATATATAAGGGAAACTCCACCCTGTCATAAATTGGCTAAAGTGTGCATAAAATTCAAATTCATATCTATATGCACATATGTGTGTGGAGTTTGTCCTATGTATTGCTGGTTTTCTAACTCTTTGGTCCCAATGAGTTTGGGCACCATTTTGTTTGTTTTGTTGTTCCAGGAACAACTGGAGATGCATTGGATGCTCGGCTCACCTATAAGGAAGATGTTGAGACCATGTGATTATTGGAGCCAAGTTAGGATGATCAAAGAACAACTATCTACTACATCAATCCAATGTTGTCTCGGTAACAAGTATCCACTTCATGCATTCTTTTCTTGCAAAGGACCCAACCCATCTTTTCTTCTCCAGGTTGCATCATGGCATGAATCTCTTGATTTGTTCTCGTAGTACTTGTTTGCTTTCTCAAAGCATCCGAACGATGATGTCTTACTGCTAGTTGGGATGTCTTTGATGTTCGTATGTTGGAAGTTCATATTATACAATAAGAAAATATTAGGCCATGTGCTATGCTTCCAAGCAAAAGATCTCATTGATATATTTATGACTTCCCTTTTTGGATATCTAGTGTTCTTCCTTCTTGTAACCATTTCATGTGTACATCCTTCTTTGTGTATATATATATCATCATGATTGTCTTCTACTTAGAATCTTGGTCACATGAGAGACGTTACATCTCTAATTGATATCCTGTTTTCTTTCACGTCCACCGCTGCATTTCCTTTTTCGGTTTTGGTGGCAACGTGAAAGGATTTGTTTTGAGTGCGTATCTTATTTTCCTACATCTTGGTGCACTCTTTGGCCGTGAAGATCATTTTTCCTCATGCTTGTCTTGATGAGGGTTTTGCCATTTTCAATTAGTATCCCTCCACTTGACAAGATTCTTACTTCCTATCTTCACAATGGGTCGTCACAAGCGTTGGTTCTTATTTTGTTTATTAGTAAGCTTGTGAACCCATTTTCTAGTATGTGTGTGTGGGAATGATATGTCTTGCACTTTGTATCTCATATTCATCAAGACTATGTTGATGAGTAATGCTCATTCTTATCTTAAGTCTTCTCAAGTGCTATGCCATGACTCACACACATTACTTTGGTTGAGCTTATTCTTAAGTTGCTTCCTTTACATGTTGCTCAACCATTAGTTTTGTGCAATTGATATGCCTATTGTCTCATCTATCTTCTTGCACTCTTTGTGTGTTTCTATTAATTCTGGGGGAGCAACGATCCTATTTTGTGCACCTGTGTCAAATACAAAAATCTCATATTAGTGCACAAACCATGGGGAGCTTCTCTAGTTTTTGATAAAGCACTATGTTGCCTCTATCATAATATCTTTTAGTGATGTGGTTCGAAGGACCATATGATTGTTTGTTCCATCGGGAATTCTTTGATTGCTTGCTTCTATCATAATATCTTTTATTCATGTGGTTCGAAGGACCATATGATTGTTTGTTCCATCTGGAATTCTTTGATTGCTGGCCTCCATCTTTGTATGTCTTTGTGGCATACGATCCTTTTATTTGCAATCTTTGGGTCCTCAATATAGTTTCGTTTCCTCCAACTACTTATCATTGTATTTGTGTATTTGTCTGCACTCATTTGCTGAGAAGTACACACTTTTTGGAGGACCACCTACTATTTTGGCTTTCTAAACTTGTCGTCCATTTTGGCAATCGATGCCAATGGGGGAGAAGTTTAGAGAGTTTACTTTGGATATGTTTAGAGGGTTTTGCTTTTATTGCATAAGCATTTACATCTTGCACACATGCATTATTACCTTGTATGTGTGCGCTTGGTTATGCTTATTTCTTTACATAAACTTTCTTGAAGTGGTTGTCTTTAATTACCAAAATGGGGGAGATTGTTAGAGCATATATCTCCATATGTGGTTTTGGTAATTGATGACAATTCCTATGGACTAATGGTTGCCTTAAGTTATATTTATAGGATTTGTCCACAGGCACTTCTTGAAGTCCATCTGTTGGGTTCAAGGAGTTTATATGATGATCAAGATGTTATTCAAGGTATTATCCAAAGAATGGTCATAGAAACACTAGGTTGATCAAGATCTCAGACAAAGAGTAAATCAAGATGATCAACACACAAAGCGTATAAGATGTACCGAGAGGGATCAAGTGATCCCATGGTATGGTAAGCATTGTCCATTAAGTGTTTGTGTACTAACCCATGGTCTTTGTGAGACTCCTGTGTGGGGGTTAGGTGTGCTTTCATTGGGCTTGCGTCAAAAGGAAGATCTCATACAACCCATGAAGGATGACGTCAAGTGGTGATCGTCATCAAGATTGTGGTGTGCAAGTTCAAGTGGATCAGCACGAATATATCATTGAAACTATTGTCAATGATCATGTGCTAACAAGGACAAGATCAAGATAAGCATTCCTGAGCACTACATGCTTGATTCTTGTGGATGTTCACATGGTGGATAGGACAAGATCAAGATAAGCATTCTGGAGCACTACATGCTTGATTCTTGTGGATGTTCACACATGGTGGACAAATGAAGATAAATACATAAGCTAGGCTTTCCGCATTGTGTATGGGAAAGCTACTTGAAGACTTCATCATGTCTTGCTTTCAACTTGAGCCAAGAAGGAACAACAACATCAAGCTCAGGTGAAAGGGCTAACTCAAAGGTATCAGTTCCTTTGACGTTAGTTGTGCGGAGTGATGATCAACGAATAAAAGTATACACTCAAGTATGGATCATCAGTACTCTTTTATGATTCTTGAGTCCTTAGGGATCCCGCACTATTAAGAGGGGATCACAGGTTTTGCGATGAACTTGCTCAAACTACATCATCACTTTCTGCTCAGACCACATCTCCACTGTTTTGTTGTTATCTGAAAACAGAACCAGTGCCTCAGACATCCGGCTTTCTCCGGACGTCCGAGGACCGGACGACTGACTAGTTCGGAAATCCGGAATCCTATACCACAGAAATCAGAGCCATATAACTCGGACTTCCGGCCACCTCCGGACGTCGAGGCCCGGATGTCCGGCCAAGTCCCGGAAATCCGGAAGCCTGCACCAGTAGAAGTTGAGTTCTATATCTTGGAAATCCGGCTCCCTCAGGACGACCGAGCGCCGGACGTCCGACACCCGTCGGACATCCGAAACCTACCACCAGTAGAAGTGGAGATGTATAACACGGACTTCCGGGCCACTCCGGACGTCCGTATGCTGATGAATTCAAATATGTTTAGGCACATCTACAGGCCTCGAACGACCGACCCGTGTCGGACGTCCGGCCCCGGTCGGACGTCCGGCCCCTCACGGACGCCCGGACTTTCGACAACTGTCGGACGTCCGGACCCTGTGTGACTTAAAGTGTCCCCAACGGCTCTTTTTCTCTCCCCACTATAAATACCCCCCTCCCACTTCGTGAGAGGGTTGCCCAACACAGCCTTATCCTCATAAGAACACATTTCCATCTCACACACATTTGCTCACTCCAAATCTTAGATCCCAAGAGCATTTGTGAGCCCCTTTGAGAGTTGTTCCAATCAAAAGATAGATCGTCTCCCTCTCCTTCTCTCAACCCAAGCTATTTGTGATTTGAGCAAGTTTTGAGCATTCCCCGTGATCTTGTTACTCTTGGAGGTTGGAGACTCCTAGGCGGTAGGAGTTCTTCGGAGAGGAATCAATTCGTGTGATTTCCCCCGGAAAAGTTTGGGAAGGTTTGGAAGCCACCTCAAAGGCTTACCACTAGTGGTTGAGAAACGCCTTCGTGGTGTTATCTCAAAGGGAGAATAGGGTGATCCTTCATGGCGTTGGTGTGCCTTCGTGGTAACATCCACCTCTCTAACGGTGACTAGCTTCCCTCCAAGGAAGTGAACATCGGGATAAATCTTCGTCTCAGTGACCTTGGTTATCCTTAACCCTAACTCCTTACTTGTGGTTTACTTGTGTTATTTGAGCATACATACATTGCATATTGCTTGTGCTCATTATATTGTGTTGGCCATTTCTTGTACAAGATTAATCATTCAAGCATACCCTCTATATCCACACGTTCATACTTGCATCCCTTGATACATCGTGTTGATATAGTGTGATCTAGTATCTTGTGTTGTTCACCTTCTTGTCGTGTGATATAGCTCAAGTAAGTTTGTGTAACTTACTTGTGCTTGTTAGTAACTGTATTGTGTCCATCTTGGTAGATCGTGTTGTTGATACACGTTGCAGTGCCTAGTGCATTTAGGATTTGTGCTTGACAAGTAACCTCTTAGTTTATTTCCGCATTAGGTTCAAGCCAAATCCGAAGAAGTTTTTAAATAGCCTATTCACCCCCCTCTAGGCGTAATCGAGGTCTTTTTTCAACCCTGAAGTGCAAGGACATACTCGGAGGCGATCAAATCTTGTGGGGAACGTGTGCAAAACTCCGCAGAGTACCCAAACCTAATGATTATCCGTGTCCACGGTCATGGACAACTTGAGCCGAAGGCATTGAAATTTTCAGAACTCTCGACACAATTTAAATAATGTTGTGGGTATTATTGACAACTCGGGTACGAGAATGGGTTGGCGGAACCATCTCGTTAACAACCAACAATGTAGTAATATTTTGCTTTAACCCTCTCTTGATGTAGGAGAAAACTTGCTTTTCGCTAAAAACTAATAGCCCCACCTGCCATATATGCATGTAGAATAAATGATTATTATTTCACCCCCTCTCTTTGATGACTTGCCGGCATATTCCATATGCTGACCTATACGGCTGCAACGTATCATGTTGCAGAGTACTTTTCCGACCAGGAGTGAGGCTACGATCTACGCTCGGTGACATGCCCTGGAGTCAGATGGACTCGTCTACCTTTGAAGCTTCCGCTAGTCTTCGTTAGTTATCTCATGAGATGGCCTTCCGCCACTTTATTTTAATTCATTATTGTAATAAAGTACTCGATATGAGATTTCGATTAATAAAGCTGTGTGATTGAACTCTCAATATATACATTGATGTACTGTGTGTGTACCAGCATGATCTTGGGATGGTACGGAAACACCAGAGACTTGGCCGTTTCAGGTCGGGTCGCTACAGATATGGCTTCTTCAGACTCATGTCCCCAGCTGAGAGATAAGCGGTGCGGAAGGCTTGCTTGAATTGCTCCCAAGTGACTCCAGCAATGGGGTATGTGGTGGTGTAGTTCTCCCACCATGCAGTTGCGGGGCCTTCAAGTTGATGCGCGGCAAAAGCGCACCTTCTCAGCTTCAGTACATCCAGAAGTGATTAGTTCCTGGTCCATCTTGCGGAGCCAATCATCTGCCATAATGGGCTCAATGCTGATGGAGAAAGTCGGAGGGTTCAACCTCAGAAAACGGGTGAGATTGTCGGCCTGGGGTGGATGATGGTTGTTGTTATTGTTCTGGTTCTGAATGATCAGCTGCATCAGGGCATTCTGTTATTGAATCAACTGTGTGAGTTCCGGCACTCAACAGAAGCCTCGCTACACCCCCTATTTAGGGAATACCGGGACTGGATCCGGTAAGTTTGGAGGACACGTCCAACATAACCACCCAGTGCACAACCATGGAGGCCACAACCATGGAGGAAATGGGAACCACCGTGATTCGTCTCCATCGTATCTACATTTCCAAACTCTTTTGCCCTTGTTTTGGACTCTAATTTGCATGATTTGAATGGAACTAACCCGGACTAACGCTGTTTTCTCCAGAATTGCCATGGTCTTGTTTTTGTGCAGAAATGAAACTTCTCGGAACGCTGAAAATTTACGGTGAATATTTCTGGAAAATATGAACAATACCTGCGCAAAGATCCACCGGAGGGGACGGGCCAGTGGGCCACAAGCCCTGTGGCCGCAGCCACCAGGCTTGTGGGGCCCACGTGGCTCTGCCACCCTCAATTCCAGTGCTATTTATTCCCTTTCGTCCCGGAAAAAATCAAGGGAGAATATTTCATCGCGTTTCACGATCCAGAGGCACCACCACATCCCATTCTTGCCCTGGAGGGCAGATCTAGAGTCCGTTTTGGCCTCCGGATCAAGGATGTCACATCCCTGACACCTTAAGCAAGTTAGTCTTGTGCTCATGTCTTCTTTGCATTTGCATCTAATAATTCTCCAACAAGAACAAGAAAGTGGCAAAGGAAAAACTTAAAACCCTAGCCACTACTTTAAATAAAGGAAATCTCAAAGTAGTTAAAATCAATGAACCCAAAATGGCCTCAAGAAATGTTCAAACTTTCTGATAAATCATGAAAGTAAATGAGCATTGGAGAAAACTATTTTCTTGACACTTTAAGAATTTTAAATAAATGCAAAAAGCTACTGGTTTCAAGTTTTAAATTTGAAATCAGAAACTTTAAATTTTCAAAATTGTTGAAAACTTTGGAAATGGTTGGGAATATTATAACAAATATTCAGGTGTGTTTAAAATAGTTTTACAACCCATTTTTGAGCTGAAATAAATAGCAAAACATTAGTTAGCAAAACAGAACAAAACAAAAAAGAAATAAGAGGAAGAAAAACCTTACCTGTCGCCCAAGGAGGCCCAGCCCACCAGGGGCACGACTGTCTTCTTCCTCCTGCCAGGAGGAGAAGCAGCTGCGTGCCGACGCGCCGGCGAGCGTGGCCACGTCCCCTGGCCACCTCCTGCTTGCCCGAGCCACGCAAACGGCAGGGATAAGCATCCCCGAGGCCTCCTCTATCCATTCCCAGCGTCAGCTCTCTCCCTCCTCCCGGATCTCTCCTTCCCCTTCTGCGGCCATTGGAGCCGAGCAAAGCTCGAGCTGCCCGTGCCCCTAGCCATAGGATCCTCTTGCTGAGCATGCCGTTAGCTCCGTCTCGTCGGTCTGGTCCTCCCTGCAGAAGCCAAAACCACCCCGAGCCCTGCAACGCCCACGGCACCGTCGTCTTCAACCTCCGGCCGCCGGACCTCTTCCGTTGATTCGCTCCCTCCGGCGCACCCCCGAGCCCTACAACAACACCATCGGAACCACCGTGAGCTCATCATCATTTCCCCTCTCGCCTCACGCTCTTCCGTGCACCGTAGCCCGTTCCCCACCAAGGCCGAGAGCTCCTCGCCGCCGGTCATGTCGTCGCCGTCGCTGTGGTGTCTGTTCCACGCGCTCGAGCTAGGGATCGAGCTCCTGGAGCCTCCATGAGTGTGATGAACCCATCAGGTGTCCTCCCTGTCCCCTAGAGCCATCAACCGCGGGAGGCCGAGCTTCGGCCGCCGCTTCGGCTCGTCGCCGGCGCCTCTCCTGGCGACCCTAGCCTCCCCTGATGCCCCCACTAGATGCGGCGTTGCACCAGCTACCCGTAGCTCCTTTCTGCGCCCAATACCGATGGCCGATGCACTGTCTAGCTCTCTCCGGCGAGCCCTCCGCCGCGCCCGTGGTCGCCGCCGGCCATACTCCGGTGGGGGGCCGACGTGGCCAAGTTAACCCAGCAGCTTAGGGGCTTAAACACTCGCTGACAGTGGGCCCAAGGCCAAGTCAACGTAGTTAAGGGACTGGTCAACGCGGGATTAATCCCAGAGAGGCTGACTAGTGGGTCCCCCGTGTCAGGTTTGACCTGAACAGGTCGGCTGACCTACTGACGTCAGGCTGATGCAATAAAGAGAATTTCCAGTATAGAAATAATTCCAGAAAATTGCTAAAACTTGTAAAAATCATAGAAATTAATCTGTAACTCCAATGAAAATAATTTAGATATGAAAAAGCATCAGAAAAATTCAAGGATTCGGAATATGCTATTTTCAACCATGTTTGAAAAAGTTACAGAACCCTAACATGTAGAATAAGGAATAATTCAATTCTTATAATTACTTTTAAATGGAATTTGGAAAATATTCAAATTTCATTATGAATGCCATGATCACACACTGTTCTAATTACAAATCAGTACCTTAACATGACATCTCATGCATGCTAACATCAAGTTGATCTGAGCATCAGGTCGAATCAATTAAACCGGTATCCGAGACTACCTCGTTTGAATTGATATTCGAATGTGATTCAAATCAACTCTAAACCTAATACATGTTGATTATAATAACTTATCACCTTGCATTCTCATGCCATGCTCATGCATCATTTTGATTGCATATGATTGTTATTGAATGTTGCCATTCATTTCGGTAGGCTCCTCACCCCCGGATTCCACCGAATATCCGTCTGACGGATATCGTCCCTCCTCTGAGCAACAAGGCAAGCAACCCTTTTGATCATCCCGATAATTCCCATGTTCTTGCTCCTGCACTTATTTATTGCATTAGGATCAAATGCTACCACTGCTTTTGCCACGTTAGTTGAACCCACTTCCTTTGCATGACCTAACATTGTCACAGTAAATAGCCGAACCTTGCAACCTAGCATACCTGGTAGTTGCCTGAGCTATGATGTGCCTTATCCTGCTATGCATGCTATGCTTAGAGTTGTGTATGGTCTGTCATCTGGGAGATGAACAGAATTGTGAGAATGTGCTCGGTAAGTAAAGGTTGTGTGTTGAACCTGATTTGGTAAAGGTACCGGTGAAAGGCTGTGTAGGAGTACATGGCGGGTTGTTTCATTGGAACCGTCCTTAGGAACTGAGGACCGTGTATGTAATCCAAGACTAGATACTACCACATGCTGGGCCCTGAAATATGACCCCGCTCGGCCTATTAATCGCGTAGTACTCGGTCGAGGACTTGCAAGTAGTTTCTGGTGTTTATAGTAATGCTGGAGGCCGTGCATGGTGCTGACCTGAGAGGTGGGTCGTGATGCGGTAGGCAGTGGCACGGTGTACCAAGTGGCACCCGGATGGTGGGCTTGGGAACCCTGCGCACATCATTTGAGGCCGTGGCGGAAACCTCGGCCGGACTTCCGTACGGGTTACTCTCAGATAGGCGATAAACCTGGACTAGGTACTAGTGCGGTTAACGGTCGTGGCCGACTCCCTCGCTGGGCTTCCGCTTGAAGGTTGCCGAGGTGCATGACGTGCACATGGCGATAAGTGGCGAGAGCGTGTGTGACGAAGTACACCCCTGCAGGGTTATGATCTATTCGAATAGCCGCGTCCGTGGATATGGACTACTTGGAGACATATGTTGTTCATAGATAACTTCAATGGCTACTCATAAAATCGCCAAGATAAGTGTGAGTGTCGTGGACGGCATTTCCGTATGGAGACGGAATGATTCCACGATAGTGTATTGTTGTGGTGTTAGTGGATTCGTGTGCGAGAAATCAAGTTGTCAAAATTATTTAAAAATGCAAGTTGTCTAGCGACGAGTCAAATGCTGGCTTCCCGCATGAAACCCCACAATACCTTCTTGATACCTTGCATGAGTAGTTAGTCATCCTAAAGTCTTGCTGAGTACCTTCCTACTCATGTTTGTTAATAAATGTTGCAGAGGTTGCTAATGACCCTAATGGAGGGTTCTTCGTAGACATCGACGACGACGAGTAGCTGGTGTCCCAGCTACGATCTGGCCCTACGTCGGGTCTGTAGTATAGTCAGGCCATGTGCCTTCTAGTTGCCCTGTCTGTACTCAGACAGTTTAAACTCTTCCGCTGGCTTGTAACTGAATGACTGCTATTATGGGTCGTGAGACCCTTAATGTGTAATATTATATGTGTGGCTCTTCCGAGCCTCTTGAATAAAGCTTGTATGTTTATGGTTATGTTGTGATGCCATCGATGTATCTATACATATCGGTATGCCATGCGTACGTGTGTCGTACTTGATATGTATGGGGTTCGATTACCTAGTCGTGAACTTTAGTAGCACTCCTTACAAGGAAATGCCCCTTTGTGATCCAACGAGCCTTGGTAGTTCGCTACTGCTCTGGACACATTGGTTGACCGGCATGTGTCCTTCTTAGCTGCTGTGTCTGTCCCCTTCGGGGAAATGTCACGCGACGTAATGGAGTCCTTGTAGCTTGCTACGACTCGTCTACGATCGCTGATGACCGACACCTGCTTTGTTGGGTCATGTATGTCTGTCCTTGTGCGGTACTGCCACTTTGGTTTATGACTAGACATGTCGATCCGGGTTCTTTGACATTGGAATGCTAGCAACACTATTGCATACGTGAGTCAAAAGACGCAAACGGTCCCGGCTAAGGTAAGGCTGCAGGCGTGGAGTTAACCGTGCGTGAGACCGCAAAGGGATGCGATGTGTTATAGGCTGGATTCCTATGGCTTAGGATCGGGGTCCCGACAGCGTTGGTATCAGAGCCTGACTGACTGTAGGATTACTAAGCCAAACTGGTCGAAGTTGAGTCTAGAATTGCTTTAGTTATATATAAGGGAGTTGTTTGTGGAAGGGAACGTAAGACTCTTGTTCTCTTCTCAAGTCATTCTATTCTGGTCATCCTCGTCTTTTCTACGGGAATTAAGGACTAGGTTACTCATCTTCTTCTAGACTCGTGTTCTGATCGGTAGATTATAGGACTATGGGTCAAGAGATATGTGGTTTCTGTTATTCCTAGGAAAAGGAAGTAGGTTTGATGCTCAGAGAGTTGAACTTGATAGTTGAGTGGTTACGCTATTCCATTTTGGGTTGTCTCAAAATTTGTTTTTGAGCATTTATAGCCGTTATGCTGCCCAATTTTTCATTCGAAGCTCTAATGCTTTTGCATTACTCTCTATTTATAGATGCTTGGCCGCCCTTCTCGTCAGGTGGTACGTCTGACCAGGTGCATTGATGTGCCGGGTCATACGGCCATGCTGGTCAGGGTGATGTCGGTGTGCGGTTACCGCTGGTACCCCGAGTACACAGTAGAGGAACAGTACCGAGACTTCAACCAGAGCCAGTACATCTGCACTATTAGGGTATTTCCAGACTACCCTGGAGCTGAGGAGCCAATCCATTGGTCCTATGGGTTGGGAGTCACTGTTGATATGGCAGTACAAGATGCTTCCTATTCAATGCTGACCATTATGAGAGCGAGACATGCACTGCTGCAGAATTTAGAGTTCTGCTATGTTCCGGCCTCTCAGCCTGGTGAAGAGGGATACCTTAGCGGAGTCTATTTTGATTCTTCTATGGAGGATCCACTACTGCAGTCCACTGTTTAGATGCTAGAGAACAGAGACAGGGATGCTCGTGCTCTCCGTATGGAGCTTTATGCTACCCGTGCCCGTCTATGGACGGCTTTGACGCAGCTGGCACCGGTAGTCCAGACAGGGTATGGAGAGATGGAGATGCTGAACCCTGTTAGGACCCATCTTCCGGCTCACGTTGACTGGCCAGCTATAGGAGGAGTCACACCTCTTCGGGGACCCCTCCTACCACCAGTCAGGGGACCAAGGCCACATCCGTGTCCTTATGGATCCCAGGGATCTCAGGCTAGAGTGTTTCCTGATCCGCAGGTTGAGCTTCCAGATTATGGAGGTAATCTCTATGATATGTTCTATGCGGATGCCTGAGCTATGAGCGGAAGGATAGTATGGTAGTAGCCGTATGTTCACAATCCTGCGTGACTTGTGAAGTATGCCGGTGATGTGAAATGAATTCCGGAGGCCTAGACAAATAATGTATAGGAAGCTTGTAAGCCTCTGATGAGTAGTTTCATAATTTCAGTAGTTTGCTCTTCGGTTAAGGTTGTACTGAACTATGTAAGGGTGTGTATGAACCATGGTGTATATATAGCAGTTGCTTGTTACCATGCTGTTCGGATATTCATTTCCGCATTCCGTGTGTTCAGTACATTATTAATCCCTAGCTAGTATTGATATGATATTGGTCTAAGCTATGAGTTTGTTTGTCAGGATGGTGTTCACCAGGTTGAACCGTGCCCCTGCTCATGAGCAAGGTGAGGTTAGTCAAGCGTCGTAGGAAGACCTGCCTCACCCGCCTTCTCCGGTGGAAGTGATGCTTGAGGCAGAAAGAAACAAAAGGGAGACCAACCGACTGCTAGAGCGTATTGAGCAGAATACGGCTCAACAGCCTAGGAATGCTGCAGTGTCCCTCAATGACTTTGTGAAGCTGAATCCTCCAAAATTACATCATTCCGTCGATCCCCTCGACGCTGATGACTGGCTGTGCACCATCTCACGCAAGATTCGCTCTGCGAATGTGTCCGAGGCCGACAAGGTGACCTTTGCGGCATATTTCCTGGAAGGACCCGCCAATCTGTGGTGGGAGAATTTTGAAGCTATGCGTCCCGCTGAACCAGTAGCCACATGGGCAGATTCTAGTGCAGCTTTTCATCTGCACCATATTCTAGAGGGCCTGATGGACAGAAAGAGAGAGGAGTTATGTGCCTTCACTCAGGGCAAGTTGTCTGTGGATGCCTATAGCCGCGAGTTCGGTAATCTCGCCCGCTAGGCAACAAAGGAGGTGTCTACTGACGCCAAGAAGCAAGCAAGGTTCCGTAAGGGTCTAAGCCCTGAGCTCCGTCGTGATCTGCGCCTCCATGAGTGTGCAAGCTTTCAAGCCCTAGTCAACAAGGCGATCAGTGCCGAGACTGGTCATACTGACTTCGAAGCCACAAGGAAGCACTCCCGTGACTTTGGCTCGTCTTCTGGTTCCGCGTTTCCAAAACGCAGGCTGTGGGTTCCGAACAGTTCTCTGCCGCCAAGATATACTCCGAGGCCATCCTACGTGGCGCCTCAGACGAATCAGTCCAATCCTCCAGCAAAAGCTTATGGTGGTCCAGCTAGCAATGCTGCACCACGTGCCAACCAGGTGATATGCTACAAGTGTGGAGAACCAGGGCACTATTCCCGTGAGTGTCCTCAGAATGTGGGTGCCAAGCAACCCGGAAAGTCCGTCGGGCAAGCCAAGTCGGGCAAAGCTTACTATGTGAAGCCAACTCCTGCACGTGGCCGTGTGAACTATGTGTCAGCAGAAGAAGCTGCAGAGGATCCCGACGTCATGCTGGGTACGCTTCTTGTTAATCATCACCCAGCGTCCGTTCTCTTTGACACTGGGTCTTCTCATTCCTTCATTTCAGAAAGTTATGCACAGTTGCATAACATGTCTTTTTGTGATATGCCAATCCCATTGGTTGTCCAAACCCCTGGTAAAATGGCAAACCTCTAGGATAACCTATGACAATGAAATTCTAGTAGATAGGCTAGTTTTTCTAGCCTCATTGATAGCATTGAAATCTTCGGATATTAATATCATCTTGGGCATGGACTGGATGTCAGCTCACTATGCCAAGATTGATACTCATTCTAGAAATGTCCAGCTTACCCATCCCTCGGGTGAGATAGTAAATGTCTCTACTCGAGTTGCCAAATGCCAACTCTATTCCCTAAATGCCAACCCTCTTCCGGAACTTGAAGACATTCCGGTAGTCCGTGACTTCCCGGATGTTTTTCCAGAGGAACTGCCAGGAATTCCACCTGACAGAGATGTAGAGTTTGTGATAGATCTTGTTCTGGGAACTGTTCCAATAGCCAGAAGACCTTATAAGATGGCACCCCTGGAGCTAGCCAAACTTAAGAAGCAACTAGATGAGCCCTTGAACAAGGGTTTCATTCGTCCTAGCTCTTCTCCTTGGGCTTGCCCCGTCCTCTTTGTCAAGAAGAAAGACGGAACGGATCGGATGGTTGTAGATTACCGACCAGTTAATCTGGTCACCATAAAGAACAAGTATCCGCTCCCCAGGATCAACGATCTGTACGATCAGCTCGCTGGATCCTCAGTCTTCTCCAAAATGGATTTGAGGTTGGGATACCATCAAATCAAGATTAAGAACGGGGACATTCCCAAAACGGCTTTTGTTACCCGTTATGGCCAATACGAGTACACCGTCATGTCCTTCGGTTTAACCAATGCCCCAGCCACCTTCTCTCGACTGATGAATTCAATCTTCATGGGGTATTCGGATAAATTCGCGTGGTATACCTCGATGATATTCTCATCTACTCGAAGAACGAACAAGAACATGCCGAGCATCTAAGGCTGGTATTGATGAAACTTCGAGAGCATCGCCTTTATGCCAAATTTTCAAAATGTGAATTCTGGTTACCAGAAGTGACCTATCTAGGACACGTAATCTCTGGTAAGGGTATTGCTGTCAATCCCGAGAGAGTTCAAGCTGTCCTTGATTGGACTCAACCTGAATCGGTTAAGCAAGTTAGGAGTTTTCTTGGTCTAGCGAGCTATTGTCGCCGCTTCGTCGAGAATTTCTCCAAGGTTGCAAAGCCTCTGACTGAACTCCTCAAGAAGGATAAAAAGTTCGAGTGGACACCACAGTGTGAGCATAGTTTTCAGGAACTGAAAAGACGCCTGACTTCCGCACCTGTGTTGCTACCACCAGATTTTTCTAAGGACTTTGTTATCTATTGCGACGCCTTGCGACAAGGATTAGGTTGCATTCTCATGCAAGATCGTCATGTGATCTCATACGCATCTCGACAGTTGCGTACACATGAGGATAATTATCCCACACATGACCTTGAGCTTGCAGCTGTGGTCCATGCACTAAAAACCTGGCGACATTACCTTCTGCGTAATCGTTGCGAAATATTCACTGATCACCAAAGTCTGAAATATATTTTCACCCAGCCGGATTTGAATCTCAGGCAAAGACGGTGGGTTGAGTTGGTCTCGGATTACGACTTAGGGATAACTTACACCCCGGGGAAGGCCAATGTTATGGCCGATCCGCTAAGTCGTAAATCTTATTGTAACAATTTGATGCTACAACAAGGTCAACCACATCTCCATGAGGACTTTCGGAAGTTGAATCTTCATATTGTTCCTCAAGGATTCCTTTCTATCCTGGTGGCGAAGCCTACTCTTAGGGATCAAATCATAGCTGGCCAAAAGCGTGACAAGGGTATATCACGGATCAAGGAGAATATTTTTAGCGGAAACGCTGAGGAATTTTCCATGAACGATCAAGGTGTTGTGTTCTTCCAGAATCATTTAGTGGTTCCTAAGAACCCACATCTAAGGCAGTTAATCCTTAAGGAGGCTCATGATTCTCCTCTCACCATTCATCCCGGTAGTACTAAGATGTATCAGGACCTACGCCAGAGGTTCTGGTGGACTAGGATGAAGAGAGAAATTGCTGAGGTCGTTGCTAACTGCGACGTTTGTCGTCGAGTTAAGGCAGAACATCAAAGGCCTGCTGGCACCCTTCAACCCCTAGCTATTCCTGAATGGAAATGGGATAAAGTTAGCATGGATTTCATTACCGGATTTCCCAAGACCAAGAAAGGGAATAATGCTATCTTTGTGGTCATTGACCGTCTTTCCAAAGTGGCTCATTTTCTTCCGGTTCGTGAGAGTATAACAGCTAGCCAGCTAGCAGAGTTATATATCTCCCGAATAGTGTCTCTTCATGGTGTTCCCCTAGATATTAACTCGGACCGTGGAAGTATCTTTACTTCCCGCTTCTGGGAAAGTTTTCAAAATGCCATGGGGACTCACTTATCTTTTAGCACTGCTTTCCATCCCCAATCAAGTGGTCAAGTAGAAAGAGTGAATCAAATCCTAGAAGATATGCTCCGAGCTTGTGTTATATCGTTCGGTATGAATTGGGAGAAGTGTCTTCCATTCGCCGAATTCGCTTATAACAATAGTTACCAATCAAGCTTGGGCAAAGCCCCTTTTGAAGTTCTCTATGGACGAAGATGTCGAACACCTCTTAATTGGTCAGAAACCGGAGAGAGGCAACTCTTTGGCCCGGATATGATCCAGGATGCAGAAGAGCAGGTTCGCATTATTCGTGAAAAGTTGAAAACAGCCCAGTCTCGTCAAAAGAGCCAATATGATCGTCATCATAAGGCTGTGACCTATGAAGTTGACGAGAAGGCTTACCTTCGGGTTACACCTTTGAAGGGTACCCATCGTTTCGGTATCAAGGGCAAGTTGGCTCCTCGTTACATTGGTCCTTTTCGCATTCTTGCCAAACGAGGAGAAGTTGCCTACCAGTTGGAACTTCCTCCACATCTTTCCAAGGTTCATGATGTTTTCCACGTCTCGCAACTCAGGCGTTGCTTTTCGGATCCTATCCGTGAAGTGGACCACGAAACGCTTGATCTCCAAGATAACCTTTCATACCGAGAATACCCCGTGTGTATTCTTCATCAAGCTGAGCGTACCACTCGACGTCGAAACCTCAAGTTTCTTAAAGTTCAATGGTCAAATCATTCTGAAAAGGAGGCAACTTGGGAAAGAGAGGATCGTCTCCGACTTGAGTATCCTGCGTTATTTCCGACGATTTCTAAATCTCGGGACGAGATTCCTTTGAGTGGGGGTGAGCTGTCACATCCCTGACACCTTAAGCAAGTTAGTCTTGTGCTCATGTCTTCTTTGCATTTGCATCTAATAATTCTCCAACAAGAACAAGAAAGTGGCAAAGGAAAAACTTAAAACCCTAGCCACTACTTTAAATAAAGGAAATCTCAAAGTAGTTAAAATCAATGAACCCAAAATGGCCTCAAGAAATGTTCAAACTTTCTGATAAATCATGAAAGTAAATGAGCATTGGAGAAAACTATTTTCTTGACACTTTAAGCATTTTAAATAAATGCAAAAAGCTACTGGTTTCAAGTTTTAAATTTGAAATCAGAAACTTTAAATTTTCAAAATTGTTGAAAACTTTGGAAATGGTTGGGAATATTATAACAAATATTCAGGTGTGTTTAAAATAGTTTTACAACCCATTTTTGAGCTAAAATAAATAGCAAAACATTAGTTAGCAAAATAGAACAAAACAGAAAAGAAATAAGAGGAAGAAAAACCTTACCTGTCGCCCGAAGAGGCCTAGCCCACCAGGGGCACGGCTGTCTTCTTCCTCCTGCCAGGAGGACAAGCAGCTGCGTGCCGACGCGCCGGCGAGCGTGGCCACGTCCCCTGGCCACCTCCTGCTTTCCCGAGCCACGCAGACGGCGGGGATAAGCATCCCCGAGGCCTCCTCTATCCATTCCCAGCGTCAGCTCTCTCCCTCCTCCCGGATCTCTCCTTCCCCTTCTGCGGCCATTGGAGCCGAGCAAAGCTCGAGCTGCCCATGCCCCTAGCCATAGGATCCTCTTGCTGAGCACGCCGTTAGCTCCGTCTCGTCGGTCTGGTCCTCCCTGCAGAAGCCAAAGCCACCTCGAGCCCTGCAACGCCCACGACACCGTCGTCTTCAACCTCCGGCCGCCGGACCTCTTCCGTCGATTCGCTCCCTCCGGCGCACCCCCGAGCCATACAACAACATCATCGGAACCGCCGTCAGCTCATCATCATTTCCCCTCTCGCCCCACGCTCTTCCGTGCAGCGTAGCCCGTTCCCCACCAAGGCCGAGAGCTCCTCGCCGCCGGTCATGTCGTCGCCGTCACTGTGGTGGCTGTTCCACGCGCTCGAGCTAGGGATCGAGCTCCTGGAGCCTCCAGGAGTGTGATGAGCCCATCAGCTGTCCTCCCCGTGCCCTAGAGCCATCAACCGCGGGAGGCCGAGCTTCGGCCGCCGCTTCGGCTCGTCGCCGCGCCTCTCCCGGCGACCCTAGCCTCCCCTGATGCCCCCGCTAGATGCGTTGTTGCACCAGCTACCCGTAGCTCCTTTCTGCGCCCAAAACCGACGGCTGATGCGCTGTCTAGCTCTCTCCGGCGAGCCCTCCGCCGCGTCCGTGGTCGCCGCCGGCCATACTCCGGTGGGGGGCCGACGTGGCCAAGTTAACCCAGCAGCTTAGGGGCTTAAACACTCGCTGACAGTGGGCCCAAGGCCAAGTCAACGTAGTTAAGGGACTGGTCAGCGCGGGATTAATCCCAGAGAGGCTGACTAGTGGGTCCCCCGTGTCAGGTTTGACCTGAACAGGTCGGCTGACCTACTGACGTCAGGCTGATGCAATAAAGAGAATTTCCAGTATAGAAATAATTCCAGAAAATTGCTAAAACTTGTAAAAATCATAGAAATTAATCTGTAACTCCAATGAAAATAATTTAGATATGAAAAAGCATCAGAAAAATTCAAGGATTCGGAATATGCTATTTTCAACCATGTTTGAAAAAGTTAGAGAACCCTAACATGTAGCATAAGGAATAATTCAATTCTTATAATTACTTTTAAATGGAATTTGGAAAATATTCAAATTTCATTATGAATGCCATGATCACACACTGTTCTTATTACAAATCAGTACCTTAACATGACATCTCATGCATGCTAACATCAAGTTGATCTGAGCATCAGGTCGAATCAATTAAACCGGTATCCGAGACTACCTCGTTTGAATTGATATTCGAATGTGATTCAAATCAACTCTAAACCTAATACATGTTGATTATAATAACTTATCACCTTGCATTCTCATGCCATGCTCATGCATCATTTTGATTGCATATGATTGTTATTGAATGTTGCCATTCATTTCGGTAGGCTCCTCACCCCCGGATTCCACCGAATATCCGTCTGACGGATATCGTCCCTCCTCTGAGCAACAAGGCAAGCAACCCTTTTGATCATCCCGATAATTCCCATGTTCTTGCTCCTGCACTTATTTATTGCATTAGGATCAAATGCTACCACTGCTTTTGCCACGTTAGTTGAACCCACTTCCTTTGCATGACCTAACATTGTCACAGTAAATAGCCGAACCTTGCAACCTAGCATACCTGGTAGTTGCCTGAGCTACGATGTGCCTTATCCTGCTATGCATGCTATGCTTAGAGTTGTGTATGGTCTGTCATATGGGAGATGAACATAATTGTGAGAATGTGCTCGGTAAGTAAAGGTTGTGTGTTGAACCTGATTTGGTAAAGGTACCGGTGAAAGCCTGTGTAGGAGTACATGGCGGGTTGTTTCATTGGAACCGTCCTTAGGAACTGAGTTCCGTGTATGTAATCCAAGACTAGATACTACCACATGCTGGGCCCTGAAATATGACCCCGCTCGGCCTATTAATCGCGTAGTACTCGGTCCAGGAGTTGCAAGTAGTTTCTGGTGTTTATAGTAATGCTGGAGGCCGTGCATGGTGCTGACCTGAGAGGTGGGCCGTGATGCGGTAGGCAGTGGCACGGTGTACCAAGTGGCACCCGGATGGTGGGCTTGGGAACCCTGTGCACATCGTTTGAGGCCGTGGCGGAAACCTCGGCCGGACTTCCGTACGAGTTACTCTCAGATAGGCGATAAACCTGGACTAGGTACTAGTGCGGTTAACGGTCGTGGCCGACTCCCTCGCTGGGCTTCCGCTTGAAGGTTGCCGAGGTGCATGACGTGCACATGGCGATAAGTGGCGAGAGCGTGTGTGACGAAGTACACCCCTGCAGGGTTATGATCTATTTGAATAGCCGCGTCCGCGGATATGGACTACTTGGAGACATATGTTGTTCATAGAGAACTTCAATGGCTACTCATAAAATCGCCAAGATAAGCGTGAGTGTCGTGGACGGCATTTCCGTATGGAGACGGAATGATTCCACAATAGTGTATTGTTGTGGTGTTAGTGGACTCGTGTGCGAGAAATCAAGTTATCAAAATTATTTAAAAATGCAAGTTGTCTAGTCACGAGTCAAATGCTGGCTTCCCGCATGAAACCCCACAATACCTTCTTGATACCTTGCATGAGTAGTTAGTCATCCTAAAGTCTTGCTGAGTACCTTCCTACTCATGTTTGTTAATAAATGTTGCAGAGGTTGCTAATGACCCTAATGGAGGGTTCTTCGTAGACATCAATGACGACGAGTAGCTGGTGTCCCAGCTACGATCTGGCCCTACGTCGGGTCTGTAGTATAGTCAAGCCATGTGCCTTCTAGTTGCCCTGTCTGTACTCAGACAGTTTAAACTCTTCCGCTGGCTTGGAACTGAATGACTGCTATTATGGGTCGTGAGACCCTTAATGTGTAATATTATATGTGTGGCTCTTCCGAGCCTCTTGAATAAAGCTTGTATATTTATGGTTATGTTGTGATGCCATCGATGTATCTATACATATTGGTATGCCATGCGTACGTGTGCCGTACTTGATATGTATGGGGTTCGATTACCTAGTCGTGAACTTTAGTAGCACTCCTTACAAGGAAATGCCCCTTTGTGATCCAACGAGCCTTGGTAGTTCGCTACTGCTCCGGACACATTGGTTGACCGACATGTGTCCTTCTTAGCTGCTGTGTCTGTCCCCTTCGGGGAAATGTCACGCGACGTAATGGAGTCCTTGTAGCTTGCTACGACTCGTCTACGATCGCTGATGACCGACACCTGCTTTGTTGGGTCATGTATGCCTGTCCTTGTGCGGTACTGCCACTTTGGTTTATGACTAGACATGTCAATCCGGGTTCTTTGACATTGGAATGCTAGCAACACTATTGCATACGTGAGTCAAAAGATGCAAACGGTCCCGGCTAAGGTAAGGCTGTAGACGTGGAGTTAACCATGCGTGAGACCGCAAAGGGATGCAATGTGTTACAGGCTGGATTCCTATGGCTTAGGATCGGGGTCCCGACAAAGGAGATCGTCGCCATCGTCATCATCAACCTTCTTCCCTCTCCAATTCCATGAAGCTCTTCATCGTTCGTGAGTAATCTATTCGTAGGCTCGCTGGGCGGTGATGAGTAGGATGAGATCTATCATGTAATCGAGTTAGTTTTGACGGGGATTGATCCCTAGTATCCACTATGTTCTGAGATTGATGTTGCTAGTACTTTTCTATGCTTAATGCTTGTCACCAGGGCCCTAGTGCAATGATTTCAGATCTGAAATTGTTATGTTGTCACCAATATATGTGTGTTTTAGATCCGATCTTGCAAGTTGTAGTTACCTACTATGTGTTATGATCCGGCAACCCCGGAGTGACAATAACCGGAACCACTCCCGGTGATGACCATAGTTTGAGGAGTTCATGTGTTCACCAAGTGCTAATGCGTTGGTCCGGTTCTTTATTAAAAGGAGAACCTTAATATCCTGTAGTATCCATTTGGACCCCGCTGCCACGGGAGGGATGGACAATAGATGTCATGCAAGTTCTTTTCCCTAAGCACGTATGACTACACACGGAATGCATGCCTACATCACATTGACGAACGGGAGCTAGTCACATATCTCTCCTTGTTATAACTGTTGCATGATGAATGTCATACGACAAATCACCGATCCATTGCCTACGAGTTTGTCCCACCGCCACTGTTACTTTCTTTGCTCTGCTGCTGTTACGACTGATTCTGCAACGGTTACTTGCTGCTACTGTTACTTGCTTTGTCCTGCTGCTGCAGCCACTATTGTTGCTACCACTGTTACTTGCTCTTCTACTGCTACTGTTACTTGCTACTGTTGCTACTTGCTACTTCTGTCACTATTGCTGTTCCTTGCCACTGTTGTTACTCGTTACTCTGCTACTACCTGCTACAATACTTTTCTCGCGCCATTGATACAATAGTTAGGAATAGTCTGCCTTGTCAACAGATCGTTTCTAGCACCGTTGCTATCATACTACTTTGCTATTGATACCTTGCTTGCAGACACTAATCTTTCACGTGTAGTTGAATCTGACACATTCAGCTGCTAATACTTGAGGATATTCTTTCGCTTCCCGTCCTGCGAACCAACAAATTTGGGTTGAATACTCTACCCTTGAAAACTGTCGCGATCCCACACGTTGGTGGGCCATTGCAAGACAATTGCTAATTGTTGAGCAACTGGAAGCAACTCTTTTCTGGCGCCGTTGCCGGGGAGGCATCAAGTCAGGAATAGTTGCACGTCAACCACATTTTTCAGGCGCCGTTGCCGGAGAAGGATAGCTATATTCTCTGAGTCATTTGGGATTTATATCTGCTGATCACTATGAAGAATCTGAAAGATCCAAGAACCAAAGTCTTGCCCTCAACTACGAGGGGAGGTAAGGAACTGCCATCTAGCTCTGCACTTGATTCACCTTAAGTTATGAGTAAGTTTGCGACACCACCTCCTGCTAGAAACATTGATATGTCGCATGTGCTTGATGATGCTTATGAGGCTACTACAGCTAGAGATGCTATGCGTGATACTGCTAGAGATGCTATGCTTGATCCTGCTTTGCCTCATGATGCTAGAGGTGCTATTTTGCCTGATGATGCTATGCTTGATACTGCTAGAGATACTACTTTGCCTAATATGCCACTAGGGGTATTCCTTGATGCTCATATTGCTAGAGTTACTGCCAATGCTCGTGATGCTTCTGAAACTGCCGATACTATTGAGATAGAACCTGCTTTTGCTCCTGCTAGATCTAGCTCTCCTAGATATGAATTGCCTGATATACTTGAGGGTTATGTTATGGAGGGAGAGATAGCTGAGGATTTTCTTGCGTGTAAGGATGCCTATGACACTGAGACATTACTTCTCAAGTGGAAGGAAAAATCTCTGAAAGCTAGGGTGAAATACGACCCAAAGTTTGCCACTTCACCTATCTTTATCACCGATGAGGATTATGAATTCTCTGTCGACCCTGAGATAATCTCTCTAGCCGAATCTGATCCTTTCCACGGTTATGAGTCTGAGAAGGTCGTAGCCCATCTTACCAAACTACACAATATAGCCACCCTTTTCACTAGTGAGGCGAAGATCCGCTACTACTATATCCTTAAGCTGTTTCCTTTCTCTCTAAAGGATGACGCTAAAGCCTGGTTCACTTCTCTTGCTCCTGGATGTGTGAGTAGTCCCCGGGATATGTTCTATTACTTCTGTGAGAAATATTTCCTTGCCCATAAGAAGCAAGCTGCCTTGCAGGAAATATACAACTTTGTGTTGGAATTATGCCCTAGAGGCAATAATAAATATAGTTATTATTATAATTCCTGTATCAAGATAATCGTTTATTATCCATGCTATAATTGTATTGAATGAAGACTCATTTACATGTGTGGATACATAGACAAAACACCGTCCCTAGCAAGCCTCTAGTTGGCTAGCCAGTTGATCAAAGATAGTCAGTGTCTTCTGATTATGAACAAGGTGTTGTTGCTTGATAACTGGATCACGTCATTAGGAGAATCACGTGATGGACTAGACCCAAACTAATAGACGTAGCATGTTGATCGTGTCATTTTGTTGCTACTGTTTTCTGCGTGTCAAGTATTTATTCCTATGACCATGAGATCATATAACTCATTGACACCAGAGGAATGCTTTGTGTGTATCAAACGTCGCAACGTAACTGGGTGACTATAAAGATGCTCTACAGGTATCTCCGAAGGTGTTAGTTGAGTTAGTATGGATCAAGACTGGGATTTGTCACTCTGTGTGAACGGAGAGGTATCTCGGGGCCCACTCGGTAATACAACATCACACACAAGCCTTGCAAGCAATGTAACTTAGTGTAAGTTGCGGGATCTTGTATTACGGAACAAGTAAAGAGACTTGCCGGTAAACGAGATTGAAATAGGTATACGGATACTAACGATCGATTCTCGGGCAAGTAACATACCGAAGGACAAAGGGAATGACATACGGGATTATATGAATCCTTGGCACTGAGGTTCAAATGATAAGATCTTCGTAGAATATGTAGGATCCAATATGGGCATCCAGGTCCTGCTATTGGATATTAACCGAGGAGTCTCTCGGGTCATGTCTACATAGTTCTCGAACCCGCAGGGTCTGCACACTTAAGGTTCGATGTTGTTTTATGCGTATTTGAGTTATATGGTTGGTTACTGAATGTTGTTCGGAGTCCCGGATAAGATCACGGACGTCACGAGGGTTTCCGAAATAGTCCAGAAACGAAGATTGATATATAGGATGACCTCATTTGATTACCGAAAGGTTTTCGGAGTTACCGGGAATGTACCGGGAATGACGAATGGGTTCCGGGAGTTCACCGGGGGGGGGGGGGGGGGGGCAACCCACCCCGGGGAAGCCCATAGGCCTTGAAGGTGGCACACCAGCCCTTAGTGGGCTGGTGGGACAGCCCGAAAGGGCTCGATGCGCCAAGAAGAGAAAATCAAGAGAAAAAAAAGGAGGAGGTGGGAAGGAAGGGGGACTCCCTCCCACCAAACCAAGTCCAACTCGGTTTGGGGGGGGGGGAGTCCTCCCCCCTTGGACTCGGCCGACCCCCTTGGGGATCCTTGAGCCCCAAGGCAAGGTCCCCTCCCTCCCACCTATATATACGGAGGTTTTAGGGCTGATTTGAGACGACTTTTCCACGGCAGCCCGACCACATACCTCCACGGTTTTTCCTCTAGATCGCGTTTCTGCGGAGCTCGGGCGGAGCCCTGCTGAGACAAGGTCATCACCAACCTCCGGAGCGCCGTCACGCTGCCGGAGAACTCTTCTACCTCTCCGTCTCTCTTGCTGGATCAAGAAGGCCGAGATCGTCGTCGAGCTGTACGTGTGCTGAACGCGGAGGTGCCGTCCGTTCGGTACTAGATCGTGGGACTGATCGCGGGATTGTTCGCGGGGCGGATCGAGGGACGTGAGGACGTTCCACTACATCAACCGCGTTCACCAACGCTTCTGCTGTATGATCTACAAGGGTACGTAGATCACTCATCCCCTCTCGTAGATGGACATCACCATGATAGGTCTTCGTGCGCGTAGGAAATTTTTTGTTTCCCATGCGACGTTCCCCAACAGTGGCATCATGACCTAGGTTCATGCGTAGATGTCTTCTCGAGTAGAACACAAAAGTTTTTGTGGGCGGTGATGTGCGTTTTGCTGCCCTCCTTAGTCTTTTCTCGATTCCGCGGTATTGTTGGATTGAAGCGGCTTGGACCGACATTACTCGTACGCTTACGAGAGACTGGTTTCATCGTTACGAGCAACTCCGTTGCTCAAAGATGACTGGCAAGTGTCTGTTTCTCCAACTTTAGTTGAATCGGATTTGACCGAGGAGATCCTTGGATGAGGTTAAATAGCAACTCATATATCTCCGTTGTGGTGTTTGCGTAAGTAAGATGCGATCCTACTAGATACCCATGGTCACCACGTAAAACATGCAACAACAAAATTAGAGGACGTCTAACTTGTTTTTGCAGGGTATGCTTGTGATGTGATATGGCCAATGATGTGATGTGATATATTGTATGTATGAGATGATCATGTTGTAATAGAAATATCGACTTGCACGTCGATGGTACGGCAACCGGCAGGAGCCATAGGGTTGTCTTTATACTAACGTGTGTGCTTGCAGATGCGTTTACTATTTTGCTAGGATGTAGCTTTAGTACTAATAGCATGAGTAGCACGACAACCCCGATGGAAACACGTTGATGGAGATCATGGTGTGGCGCCGGTGACAAGAAGATCGTGCCGGTGCTTTGGTGATGGAGATCAAGAAGCACGTGATGATGGCCATATCATGTCACTTATGAATTGCATGTGATGTTAATCCTTTTATGCACCTTATTTTGCTTAGAACGACGGTAGCATTATGAGGTGATCTCTCACTAAAATTTCAAGACGAAATTGTGTTCTCCCCGACTGTGCACCGTTGCTACAGTTCGTCGTTTCGAGACACCACGTGATGATCGGGTGTGATAGACTCAACGTTCACATACAACGGGTGCAAAACAGTTGCGCACGCGGAACACTCGGGTTAAGCTTCACGAGCCTAGCATGTGCATACATGGCCTCGGAACACATGAGACCGAAAGGTCGATCATGAATCATATAGATGATATGATTAGCATAGGGATGCTTACCACTGAAACTATACTCAACTCACGTGATGATCGGACTTGAGCTAGTGTAAGTGGATCATGAACCACTCAAATGACTAGAGAGATGTACTTTTTGAGTGGGAGTTTAACGAATAATTTGATTAAGTTAAACTCTAATTGTCTTGAACATAGTCTAAGTCCACTTTGAATATATTTGTGTTGTAGATCATGGCTCACGCGACAGTCATCCTGAATTTTAATACGTTCCTAGAGAAAGCTAAGTTGAAAGATGATGGAAGCAACTTTGTAGACTGGGCTCGTAATCTTAAGCTAATCTTACAAGCTGGGAAGAAGGATTATGTCCTTAATGCTGCGTTAGGAGATGAACCACCCGCTACGGCTGATCAGGATGTTAAGAACGCTTGGTTAGCACGTAAGGAGGACTACTCAATAGTTCAATGTGCAGTCTTGTATGGCTTAGAACCGGGACTTCAACGTCGCTTTGAGCGTCATGGAGCATTTGAGATGTTCCAGGAGTTGGAGTTTATCTTTCAGAAGAACGCCCGGAGCGAGAGGTATGAGACCTCCTATAAATTCTATGCTTGCAAGATGGAGGAAAACTCATCTGTCAGTGAACATGTGCTCAAAATGTCTGGGTACTCAAACCGTCTAGCTGAGCTGGGGATTGAACTCCCGCAAGAAGCTATCACTGACAGAATCCTTCAATCACTGCCTCCAAGCTATAAATGCTTTGTGTTGAACTACAACATGCAAGGGATGAACAAGTCTCCCGGCGAGTTGTTTGCGATGCTGAAAGTCGCAGAGTCTAAACTCCGTAAAGAGCATCAAGTGTTGATGGTAAATAAGACCACTAGTTTCAAGAGAAACGGCAAAGGCAAGAAGGGCAATTCGAAGAAGAGCGGCAAGCCTGTTGCCAATCCGACGAAGAAACCCAAAGCTGGACCTAAGCCGGAAACGGAGTGTTACTATTGCAAGGGTATGGGTCACTGGAAGCGCAATTGCCCCAAGTATCTGGCAGATAAGAAGGCGGGCAAAGAAAAATCAGGTATATTTGATATACATGTTATTGATGTGTACTTAACCGGCTCTCGTAGTAGTGCCTGGGTATTCGATACCGGTTCTGTTGCTCATATTTGCAACTCGAAACAGGAACTGTGGAATAGGCGAAGGCTGGCGAAAGATGAAGTGACGATGCGCGTAGGAAATGGTTCAAAGGTTGATGCAATCGCCGTCGGCACAGTGTCACTTGAGTTACCGTCAGGATTAGTGATGAACTTAAATCATTGTTATTTAGTGCATGCGTTGAGCATGAACATTATATCTGGATCTTGTTTATTGCGAGATGGTTACTCTTTTAAGTCAGAGAATAATGGTTGTTCTGTTTCTATGAGTAACATCTTTTATGGTCATGCACCGAATGTGAAAGGATTGTTCATATTGAATCTTGATAGCGATACGCATATACATAACATTGAGACCAAAAGAGTTAGAGTTAACAATGATAGCGCCATATTTTTGTGGCACTGCCGCTTAGGTCATATTGGTGTAAAGCGCATGAAGAAACTCCATGCTGATGGACTTTTGGAGTCACTTGACTTTGATTCACTTGACACGTGCGAACCATGCCTCATGGGCAAGATGACTAAGACTCCGTTCTCAGGAACAATGGAGCGTGCAAGTGACTTGTTGGAAATCATACATACCGATGTGTGTGGTCCGATGAGCGTGGAGGCACGCGGCGGATATCGTTATTTTCTCACCTTCACTGACGATTTAAGTAGATATGGTTATGTCTACTTGATGAAGCACAAGTCTGAAATATTTGAAAAGTTCAAGCAATTTCAGAGTGAAGTGAAAAATCATCGTAACAAGAAGATCAAGTTCCTGCGGTCTGATCGTGAGGGTGAATATCTGAGTTTCGAGTTTGGTGCTCACTTTAGACAATGTGGAATTGTTTCACAGTTAACACCGCCTGGAACACCACAGCGTAATGGTGTGTCCGAACGTCGTAATCGTACTCTATTAGAGATGGTGCGATTTATGATGTCTCTTACTGATTTGCCGTTATCATTTTGGGGCTATGCATTAGAAACAGCTGCATTCACTTTAAATAGGGCACCATCAAAATCCGTTGAGACGACACCATACGAACTGTGGTATGGCAAAAGGCCATAGTTGTCGTTTCTTAAAGTTTGGGGATGTGATGCTTATGTCAAAAAGCTTCAGCCTGAAAAGCTGGAACCCAAAGCGGAAAAGTGCGTCTTCATAGGTTACCCAAAAGAGACAGTTGTGTACACCTTCTATCTCAAATCCGAGGGCAAAGTGTTTGTTGCTAAAAACGGAGCTTTTCTCGAGAAGGAGTTTCTCTCGAGAGAATTGAGTGGGAGGAAGATAGAACTTGACGAGGTTGTCGAACCTCTCATCCCTCTGGATGGTGGCGCAGGGCAAGGGGAAACCTCTGTCATTGCGACGCCGGTTGAGGAGGAAGTTAATGATGATGATCATGAAACTCCAGTTCAAGTTTCTGTCGAACCACGCAGGTCGACGAGACCACGTGCTGCTCCAGAGTGGTATGGTAATCCCGTCTTATCAATCATGTTGTTAGACAACAATGAACCTGCGAATTATGAAGAAGCAATGGTGGGCCCAGATTCCAACAAATGGCTGGAAGCCATGAAGTCCGAGATAGGATCCATGTATGAGAACAAAGTGTGGACTTTGGAGGTACTGCCTGAGGGCCGCAAGGCCATTCAGAACAAATGGATCTTTAAGAGGAAGACGGACGCTGACGGTAATGTGACCGTTTATAAAGCTCGACTTGTGGCAAAGGGTTTTTCACAAGTTCAAGGAGTTGACTACGATGAGACTTTCTCACCCGTAGCGATGCTTAAGTCCGTCAGAATCATGTTAGCAATAGGTGCATTTTTCGATTATGAAATCTGGCAGATGGATGTCAAAACGGCGTTCCTTAACGGTTTCCTTAAGGAAGAGTTGTATATGATACAACCCGAAGGTTTTGTCGATCCTAAGAATGCTAACAAGGTGTGCAAGCTCCAGCGATCCATTTATGGACTGGTGCAAGCATCTCGGAGTTGGAACAAACGCTTTGATGAGGTGATCAAAGCATTTGGGTTTATACAAGTGGTTGGAGAATCTTGTATTTACAAGAAAGTGAGTGGGAGCTCTGTGGCGTTTCTAATATTATATGTGGATGACATATTACTGATTGGAAACAACGTAGAGTTTTTAGAGAGCATAAAGGATTACTTGAATAAAAGTTTCTCTATGAAGGACCTAGGAGAAGCTGCTTACATTCTAGGCATTAAGATCTATAGGGATAGATCAAAATGCGTGATAGGACTTTCACAAAGCACATACCTTGATAAAGTTTTGAAGAGGTTCAAAATGGAATAGTCCAAGAAAGGGTTCTTGCCAGTTCTACAAGGTACGAGATTGAGTAAGACTTAGTGCCCAGCAACTGATGAAGATAGAGAGCATATGCGCTCCGTCCCCTATGCTTCAGCCATAGGTTCTATCATGTATGCGATGCTGTGCACTAGACCGGATGTTAGCCTGGCCATAAGTATGGCAGGCAGGTTCCAGAGTAATCCAGGAGTGGATCACTGGACAGCGGTCAAGAATATCCTGAAGTACCTGAAAAGGACTAAGGAGATGTTTCTCGTGTATGGAGGTGACGAAGAGCTCGCCGTAAAAGGTTACGTCGATGCCAGCTTTGACACAGATCCGGACGACTCTAAGTCGCAAACCAGATACGTATTTATTCTTAATGGGGGTGCAGTAAGCTGATGCAGTTCCAAGCAAAGCGTCGTAGCAGATTCTACATGTGAAGCGGAGTACATGGCTACCTCGGAGGCGGCTAAGGAGGGTGTCTGGATGAAGCAGTTCATGACAGATCTTGGAGTGGTGCCAAGCGCACTGAATCCAATAACCTTGTTCTGTGACAACACTGGTGCCATTGCCTTAGCAAAGGAACCGCGGTTTCACAAGAAGACCAGACACATCAAAACGACGCTTCAACCTCATCCGCGACTATGTCGAGGGAGAGGACGTGAATATATGCAAAGTGCACACGGATCTGAATGTAGCAGACCCGCTGACTAAACCTCTTCCACAGCCAAAACATGAGCAACACCAGAACTGTATGGGTGTTAGATTTATTACAATGTAATTCACATGGTGATGTGAGGGCTAGATTATTGACTCTAGTGCAAGTGGGAGACTGTTGGAATTATGCCCTAGAGGCAATAATAAATATAGTTATTATTATAATTCCTGTATCAAGATAATCGTTTATTATCCACGCTATAATTGTATTGAATGAAGACTCATTTACATGTGTGGATACATAGACAAAACATCATCCCTAGCAAGCCTCTAGTTGGCTAGCTAGTTGATCAAAGATAGTCAGTGTCTTCTGATTATGAACAAGGTGTTGTTGCTTGATAACTGGATCACGTCATTAGGAGAATCACATGATGGACTAGACCCAAACTAATAGACGCAGCATGTTGATCGTGTCATTTTGTTGCTACTGTTTTCTGCGTGTCAAGTATTTATTCCTATGACCATGAGATCATATAACTCACTGACACCGGAGGAATGCTTTGTGTGTATCAAACGTCGCAACGTAACTCGGTGACTATAAAGATGCTCTACAGGTATCTCCGAAGGTGTTAGTTGAGTTAGTATGGATCAAGACTGGGATTTGTCACTCCGTGTGAACGGAGAGGTATCTCGGGGCCCACTCGGTAATACAACATCACACACAAGCCTTGCAAGCAATGTAACTTAGTGTAAGTTGCGGGATCTTGTATTACGGAACGAGTAAAGAGACTTGCCGGTAAACGAGATTGAAATAGGTATACGGATACTAACGATCGAATCTCGGGCAAGTAACATACCGAAGGACAAAGGGAATGACATACGGGATTATATGAATCCTTGGCACTGAGGTTCAAACGATAAGATCTTCGTAGAATATGTAGGATCCAATATGGGCATCCAGGTCCCGCTATTGGATATTGACCGAGGAGTGTCTCGGGTCATGTCTACATAGTTCTCGAACCCGCAGGGTCTGCACACTTAAGGTTCGACGTTGTTTTATGCGTATTTGTGTTATATGGTTGGTTACCGAATGTTGTTCGGAGTCCCGGATGAGATCACGGACATCACGAGGGTTTCCGGAATAGTCCGAAAATGAAGATTGATATATAGGATGACCTCATTTGATTACCAGAAGGTTTTCGGAGTTACCGGGAATGTATCGGGAATGACGAATGGGTTCCGGGAGTTCACCGGGGGGGGGGGGCAACCCACCCCGGGGAAGCCCATAGGCCTTGAGGGTGGCACACCAGCCCTTAGTGGTCTGGTGGGACATCCCAAAAGGGCTCTATGCGCCAAGAAGAGAAAATCAAGAGAAAAAAAAAGGAGGAGGTGGGAAGGAAGGGGGACTCCCTCCCACCAAACCAAGTCCAACTCGGTTTGGGGGGGGGGAGTCCTCCCCCCTTGGACTCGGCCGACCCCCTTGGAGCTCCTTGAGCCCCAAGGCAAGGTCCCCTCCCTCCCACCTATATATACAGAGGTTTTAGGGCTGATTTGAGACGACTTTTCCACGGCAGCCCGACCACATACCTCCACGGTTTTTCCTCTAGATCGCGTTTCTGCGGAGCTCGGGCGGAGCCCTGCTGAGACAAGGTCATCACCAGCCTCCGGAGCGCCGTCACGCTGCCGGAGAACAATTCTACCTCTCCGTCTCTCTTGCTGGATCAAGAAGGCGGAGATCATCGTCGAGCTGTACGTGTGCTGAACGCGGAGGTGCCGTCCGTTCGGTACTAGATCGTGGGACTGATCGCGGGATTGTTCGCGGGGCGGATCGAGGGACGTGAGGACGTTCCACTACATCAACCGCGTTCACTAACGCTTCTGCTGTATGATCTACAAGGGTACGTAGATCACTCATCCCCTCTCGTAGATGGACATCACCATGATAGGTCTTCGTGCGCGTAGGAAATTTTTTGTTTCCCATGCGACGTTCCCCAACACTTTGCTCAACTCAAAGAAGAGAGTCTCCCACAAGCTTGGGGGATGCTCATCCAGCTGCAGAATGCTTTGCCGGATCACCCTCTTAAGAAGAACGAGATACTTGATATCTTCTATAACAGACTTACCGATGCTTCTAGAGACCACCTAGATAGTTGTGCCGGTTGTGTTTTTAGGGAACGAACTATAGAACAAGCTAAGATTCTACTAAATAACATCTTGATCAACGATAATGCTTGGACTATTCCCGAACCACCTCATAAGCTAACTCCTAAGAAAAGAGGTATTCTATTCCTCAGTCCCGAAGATATGCAAGAAGCCAAGAAATCTATGCAAGAGAAAGGCATTAGATCTGAAGAAGTCAAAAATCTACCGCCCATCGAAGAGATCCATGGTCTCGATAACCCGATACAAGTAGTAGAGGTGAATTCTCTGCGTAGATTCAATGAGAGTGATATTCCTTTTGACAAACCTGCTAGCCTATGCTTTGATGAATTTGACAGTTTCAATGATTATGTTAGCAGACAATTGGAACAAAGTACTCGTATGCTTAGTCATTTAAGTGCTTGTGTAGAGAGAAATGTCAATGATCTGAAGCTTCTGAGTAAACATGCTTCTATGATTACTACTCAGGTAGAACAAGTACTTAAAGCTCAAAATGACTTGATCAATGAATTAAGTGACAACTCTGTCAGAGTCATTACTAGAGGAGGCAAAATGACTCAGGAACCTTTGTATCCTGAAGGCCATCCTAAGAGAATTGATCAAGATTCTCAAGGAATTAATGCTGATACACCCAGTCATCCTAAGAATAAGAAGAAGGATGATAGAAACCTACATGTCAGTTCACCAAATACTGTCACACCTGAAGAACCAAATGATATTTCTGCGTCTGATGCAGAAACACAATCTGGTGATGAACATGAACCTGGTGACAATATGGACAACGAAGTTCATAATAATGCTCAACCTAGCAATGATAAGGATGTGGAGATTGAAGCTACGGTTAATCCTGATAACCCACAACCTAAGAGATACGATAAGAATGACTTCACTGCTAGGAAGCATGGTAAAGAAAGGGAGCCATGGGTTCAGAGACCTATGCCCTTTCCTCCTAAGCCATCCAAGAAAAAGGATGATGAGGGTTTTGAGCGCTTTATTGAAGTGTTGAGACCCGTCTTTCTGCAGATGCGGTTAATTGATATGCTCAAAATGTCTCCATATGCCAAGTACATGAAAGACATCGTCACTAATAAACGGAAGATTCCAGATCTTGAGATTTCCACCATGCTCGCTAATTACACTTTCAAAGGTGGGACTCCTAAGAAACTTGGTGATCCCGAAGTGCCCACTATACCTTGCTCCATTAAAGGAAACTACGTAAGAACTGCCTTATGTGACCTTGGAGCCGGTGTTAGTGTTATGCCTCTCTCTCTTTATCGTAGACTTGAACTGGATAAGTTGACACCCACTGAAATTCCTGTGCAAATGGCCGACAAATCAACTGCTTTCCCTTTCGGCATTTGCGAGGATGTGCCTGTTGTGGTTGCTAACACCACTATCTTAACAGACTTTGTCATCTTGGATATTCCCGAGGACGATGCCATGGCTGTCATCCTCGGAAGACCCTTTTTAAACACTGCAGGGGCTGTTATAGATTGCAACAAAGGCAATTTCACTTTCCATGTCAACTGTAATGATCATACAGTGCACTTTCCAAAGAAATATTATCAAGTACATTGCATCAATGCTATCGAAAAAACTTCATCGGTTCTTATTGGGAGCTTTGAATGCCCTATTCCTCGTGTCAAGATGAAGTATGATTTGCTTGTTGGGGAAATTCTTATCCCCATTGAGGTGACTTAGTGGCTATTCGACAATTCCCCGTTTCCTTTTGCGATTCAAAAAAGTTTTGTCATGAGGATTTGATCAACCCCATTGATGGATTTCTTTCAATGACCATGAAATGGATGAATCAAGGAGTCACATACCTCTCTTTTAAGCTTTCACTTTCTCTTGCTTAGAAGACAAATGATAGTTTTAGTTTAGTTTTTCCTGTTTTCGGTTTTAGCGTCCCGGAGAAAAGTACCCCGAAAATAAAAGTTCTCCGATGGTCCTAAAAATCAAATATGATTTTTTCTGGAATATTTGAAAAATACTGGGACAGAGAGCTATCCTGTGGGCCACAAGCCGTGTGGCCGCTGGCCGCGGCCTCCCCCCTGGCCGCGGCCACCAAGATTGTGGGGCCCACAGGGACCCCCTCCACTCATTCCAGCTCCCATGCTCTTCATCTACCTCCGGAAAAATCGTTTCGCAGCTCAAACCCATGTTCGTGCTCATTTGGCTGTGATTTTCGATCTCCTTGCTCAAAGCACCATCCTCCGAACCGTTTTGGGGAAATTACTCCTTGGTAAGTGACTCATCCATTGGTCTAATTAGTTTCTACACTAGTGCTTTATCCTTCGCGTATCCTTGCTACCTTGGTGACCCTGTTCATGAGCTTCAAATGTTGATTTTAGCTCGTACCAAGTAGTTTTAGCGCATGATACGGTCTCTATGCACTAGTAGGAGTAGTTGCTACAAGGTGTGGTTGGTCTTTATTCACTTTTCTCTTGAACTTCAAAAATTTCAGGAAAAAGAAATTATGTTCAGGAGGAAGTTTCATGGTGGTTCCTCAAGTAAGAAGGGTCCCTGCCTTTCTATTCGGGAGCCCGATCCTTATCAACTAAGGGACGCACCTGTACAACCATGTGAATGGCCTTCCGACGAGTTCATGATCGAAGCAGGCTTCAAGGATGAGTTTGATACACTTGTCCGCAATGCCGGGTTAGAAGAATTCCTCTCAGATAAATGTGAACAGTATGCTATGCTCACTGCCTCTTTCGTGCGTAGATTTAAATTTTCAGTTGACCGTGACTCATCCATACTGTTTGGTCTGTATGAAAAATCCTACACCATGGATTTGGAGGATTTCAATAGGATGTGCAAGATACCCGATGGGGGTAGTCTTAATGATCCTGCTAAGTCTTCGTTAGAGATTCTGTCTCTAGTATAACTGTTGGAGAAACTTGAGACATCACGCAAGCTACCATAGGGAGCATTCATTTCCCTGATTTGCACTACTTTGCCCTCTTCATAGGTAGATGCATTAACGGCAAGGTTGAGCATTGTCACCTATGTGCATCCGACCTTAGTATCCTTAAGAGCGCAGTGACGGGTGACAAAAGCTTCAACATGGGAGCTATTATAGCAAGGAGGCTGAATAAGAATGCTAGTGATGGGGATTTCTTTGGCGGGATCTATGCCACTCGCATAGCAAATTTTCTTGGAGTACCCATCCGCGCAGGAGATCCCCCGCTCCATACAGCTTTACTTGACCGCGTCGCTATGACACGCTACCAGTTCCTTGAGAGGGATGATGAATCCCTCCTATACCGATTGATATTTAACCAGTGGCGTGTTTTCCATATTACCCTTCCTGCTTTGTTTGACTTTCAGGTAAAACAGAGATATTACATAACTAGAGGAGAGGCAGAGGAGTATGAGAGGGAGGCGAAGGCTGCTCGTCTCCGTGAGGCAGCTATTCAAGCAATGGCTGCAGCGCTCCCATATAACCCCGATTATGATTTTGGGTTTCGCGAGGACCGTCCTTGGGAGTAGACCAAGCTAGGCCAAAAGCCTAAGCTTGGGGGAGTACGTGTTCACACCGACTTTACATTCTTACTTATGCTTTCACTTTGTTAGTCGGTGTTTACACTTTGCCACTATATTATCCATGCTAGTTTATTTTTGTTTTCTTGTTTTCTTGTTTTGTGTCCTTTTGAGAAAACCCAAAAAGATTTTCCTTTCTTCTTTTGCTTGTTGGGAGATTTCCCGTGTAAATAGTTTTCTTTCTCTTTGGGTGAAGGTAGAAGATATTGGTTACAATGTTTAGTGGCTCTAGCATGCATACCTGTTTAGCTTTCAAAGAGCCATATTACTTTGTCTTCTCCTTAGTGTTTGCCTGCAGATTCATCTTAGTCCAATGCACGAGCACTCTTATTATTGTTCACATCGTTCGATCGTGCAAGTGAAAGGCAATAATGGTGATATATGATGAAGTGACTGAGATTGGAAAAGCTGGTATGAACTCTATCTATTTTGTTTTTGTAAATATGACTAGCTTGTCGTCCCAGCTTCAGCTTTGTTGAGAGAGAACCATGTTTGCAATGACAACTTAGAGATCATAGTTTCTGATGCCATGCTTAATTAGCTAGGAGCTTATAATGGTTTGTCTTGAATACCAACATAGATTTTGAGATGACTATGATGTAGTATGATAGGATGGTATTCTCCTTTGAATGATTCAAGTGGCTTGACTTGGCGCATTTTCATGCATGTAGTTGAAACAAAATCAACATAGCCTCTATGATGTTCGTGTTCATGGTGTTTTATATCCTACTCATGCTTGCACTCAATGTTAGTTAATCTCAATGCATTTTGATGATTGTTGTCGCTCTCTAGTTGGTCGCTTCCGAGTCTTTTGCTAGCCTTCACTTGTACTAAGCGGAATACTGCTTGTGCATTCACTTCCGTAAACCCAAATGTTTTTCCATGAGAGTCCACCATACCTACCTATTTGCAGTATCTACATGCCGTTCCAAGTAAATTTGCATGTGCCATTCTCTAAACCTTCAAGAAATAATCTGTTTTGCATGCCCGAACCGCTCATGTGGTGACAGGGGGCTATTGGTATCTTCCATGTTAGGCGTGTTATCCTCGACATGTGTTTATTCACTGTCATTCACGAGAAAGGGGCCGGTAATTGGAATGCCCAGTTCCACGCTTAAATCGAAAACATAACTGTAAAACAAGACTCCCCCCGGATTGATGTTAGTATGGACGCTACGCGAGGATTCGGCTAGCCTTGGAGTGTGATTGATTGGTGGTTGGGGAGTTAAAACTTTACTTTTCTGTTTGGGAACCGCCTATAGCATGAGTAGCATGGAAGATATTGAGAACTCTTGGTCATTGCATTGACAATGAAAGCATGCCACCCAAAATTATTATCTCTGTTTTCAAAGCTTGAGCTCTGGCACCTCTGCAAATCAATGCTTCCCGCTGCGAAGGGCTTGTCTATTTATTTTCCTGTTGAGTCATCCTCTTCTTATATAAGCACCAATTAAAGAGCACCTCTGTCATTTTTATGCTTTGCTTTTGATTAATATTGAGTATGACTATGACTGGATCTTCATTGCTATGAATTACAATGTTTAGTCAACCCTTGATCTTTAAAAGTGCTCCGCATTTATGTTTTGCGGTCTCAAAAAGAGCTAGCGAGATACCACCTATTCATATTGCTTCATGCTTGTTTTGATTGAATTGTTGGTATCTGAAACTCATTATTATTTGCTCGCTAGCTGATTATGCCATTGATATTAGTTTACCGTGAGACCTTTGTGTCACTTGCTTATGTGGTTAACTTGTGATCTTGCTGAAATTCTGGTTATGAGTTAGACATAGTTGCAACAACAAGATCAAACAGAGTTTGTCAAAGTTTTTCTTTCTCTTTCCGTTTGTCAACTGAGTTGCTTGAGGACAAGCAAGGTTTTAAGCTTGGGGGAGTTGATACATCTCCATCGTATCTACTTTTCCAAACTCTTTTGCCCTTGTTTTGGACTCTAATTTGCATGATTTCAATGGAACTAACCGGGACTGACGTTGTTTTCAGCAGAATTGACATGGTGTTGTTTTTGTGCAGAAATGAAAGTTCTCGAAACGTCCTGAAAATTTACGTAGAATATTTCTGGAAAATATGAAAAATACCTGCGCAAAGATCCACCGGAGGGGACGGGCCAGTGGGCCACAAGCCCAGTGGCCGTGGCCTCCCACCTAGCCGCGGCCACCAGGCTTTTAGGGCCCACGTGGCTCTGCCGCCCCCAATTCTAGTGCTATTTATTCCCTTTCGTCCCGGAAAAAATCAAGGGAGAAGATTTCATCGCGTTTCACGATCCAGAGGCGCCGCCACATCCTGTTCTTGCCATGGAGGGCAGATCTGGAGTCCGTTTTGGGCTCCGGATCAAGGAGATCGTCGCCATCGTCATCATCAACCTTCTTCCCTCTCCAATTCCATGAAGCTCTTCATCGTTCGTGAGTAATCTATTCGTAGGCTCGCTGGGCGGTGATGAGTAGGATGAGATCTATCATGTAATCGAGTTAGTTTTGACGGGGATTGATCCCTAGTATCCACTATGTTCTGAGATTGATGTTGCTAGTACTTTGCTATGCTTAATGCTTGTCACTAGGGCCCAAGTGCCATGATTTCAGATCTGAAATTATTATGTTGTCACCAATATATGTGTGTTTTAGATCCGATCTTGCAAGTTGTAGTTACCTACTATGTGTTATGATCCGGCAACCCCGGAGTGACAATAACCAGAACCACTCCCAGTGATGACCATGGTTTGAGGAGTTCATGTGTTCACCAAGTGCTAATGCGTTGGTCCGGTTCTTTATTAAAAGGAGAACCTTAATATCCCGTAGTATCCATTTGGACCCCGCTGCCATGGGAGGGATGGACAATAGATGTCATGCAAGTTCTTTTCCCTAAGCACGTATGACTACACACGGAATGCATGCCTACATCACATTGACGAACGAGAGCTAGTCACATATCTCTCCGTGTTATAACTGTTGCATGATGAATGTCATCCGACAAATCACTGATCCATTGCCTACGAGTTTGTCCCACTGCCACTGTTACTTGCTTTGCTCTGCTGCTGTTACTACTGTTGCTGCTACGGTTACTTGCTTTGTCCTGCTGCTGTTGCCACTACTGTTGCTACTACTGTTACTTGCTCTGCTGCTGCTACTATTACTTGCTACTGCTGTCACTATTGTTGTTCCTTGCCACTGCTGTTACTCGTTACTCTGCTACTACCTGCTACAATACTTTTCTGGCGCCATTGATACAATAGTTAGGAATAGTCTGCCTTGTCAACATATCGTTTCTCGCACCGTTGCTATCATACTACTTTGCTACTGATACCTTGCTTGTAGACACTAATCTTTCAGGTGTGGTTGAATCTGACACATTCAACTTCTAATACTTGAGGATATTCTTTCGCTTCTCGTCGTGCGAACCAACAAATTTGGGTTGAATACTCTACCCTCGAAAACTGCCGCGATCCCACACGCTGGTGGGCCATTGCAAGACAATTGCTAATTGTTGAGAAACTCGAAGCAACTCTTTTCTGGCGCCGTTGCCGGGGAGGCATCAAGTCAGGAATAGTTGCACGTAAACACACCGCAATGGCGGAAACTTCAAGAACGGTAATGGCGGTAGTGGCACTCAACATCATTCTGCTCCAGCTCAGAAGGACCTAACTCATATCACCTGCTTGAAGTGCCAGAAGACGGGACACTATGCCACTGAATGTCCCCAGAACAAGCAGGGAAATGGAAACGGCAACGGCAACTCAGCAGCAAGGAAGCCAAATCCTTTTCCCCGAGCCTAGGTGAACCACATTGATGTTGAAGAGGTCTATGATCACCCTGATACAGTGGTTGGTAAGTTTTTGCTAAATTCACGTCCAATATTGGTACTTTTTGATTCTGGTGCAACGCATTCATTCATATCAAGGGTAGTTGTGGAAAAGTATAGTTTGCCAACTAGAACCCTCAGCCAGCCTATTAAGGTCAGTTCCCCAGGAGCCATGATAATAGCCGGGATAGGATGCCATGCTTTGAGTCTCAACATTGGGAACCATAAGTTTCACACCGACCTCATCGTATTAGAGTCTCAGGGATTGGATGTAATCCTAGGCATGGATTGGTTGGCCAAGTACGAAGGGAATATTGATTGTGCCCTTAAGTCTATTTTGCTCACCACCCTCGAGCAAAAGCGGATTAAGTACGTATCACAGCGCCCGACACGGAGTACACGGGTAAACTCTCTCACAAGAGTAGTCCAGGAGGAAGTACCGATTGTATAAGAATACCCAGATGTATTTCCGGAGGAATTGTGGGGCATGCCACCGAATAGACAGATTGAGTTCCTGATTGAACTATTACCCGAAACAGCCTCGATATCCAAGAGACCCTATCGGATGCCCGCAAATGATTTAGTAGAAATCAAGAAGAAAATTAAGGAGTTGTTGGACAAAGGGTATATTCGCCCTAGTTCTTCACCCTGGGGAGCCCCAGTGCTCTTGGTTGAAAAGAAGGATAAGACCTTGAGAATGGTAGTCGATTATCGTGCATTGAACGAGGCGACCATCAAGAACAAGTATCCCTTGCCGATGATCAACGATCTGTTTGACCAGTTAGTTGGAGCCAGAGTGTTCTCCAAGATCGATCTTCGATCCGGGTATCATCGGCTGAAAATTCATGAACAAGATATACCCAAGACAGCCTTCACCACCCGGTATGGTCTGTATGAGTACACGGTCATGTCATTTGGACTGACTAATGCTCCGGCATATTTTATGAATCTGATGAACAAGGTATTTATGGAATACTTGGATAAGTTTGTCGTGGTGTTCATCGATGACATACTGATATTCTCCAAGAATGAGGAGGAACACAAGGAACACTTGCGTCTGGTTTTGGAGAAACTTCGAGAGCATCAGCTGTATGCGAACTTTAGCAAATGTGAATTTTGGTTGAAGGAAGTCGGATTCCTCGGACACGTCATTTCAGGACAAGGCATAGCAGTGGATCCTGCCAAGGTTGCAGCAGTTACCGAATGGGTAGCACCCACTTCAGTTAAGGAGATCCACAGTTTCCTCGGACTTGCCGGATATTACCGAAGGTTTATTGAGAATTTCTCAAAGATCGCTGATACGTCTCAAACGTATCTATAAGTTTTGATGTTTTCACGCTGTTATCTTGCCTTCTTTGTATGTTTTATGTACCTTTTTATATCTTTTTGGGACTAACTTATTAATTCAGTGCCAAGTGCCAGTTCCTGTTTTTCCGTGTTTTTGACTCTTTTCAGATCTGATTTTGGAACGGAGTCCAAACGGAAGAAAAACCCCAAAATGATTTTTTCCCGAACGGAAGAAGTCCAGGGGGCTTTTGGGCCAAGCCAGGTGGGCTACAGGGAGCCGACAAGCCCCCACCCCGCCACCAGGGGGAGGCGGCGGTGGGCAGGCTTGTGGCCTCCCTGGCCGCCCCCTGACCTAGGTCTTTGGCCTATAAATTCCCAAATATTCCGCAAAAAATCAGGGGAGCCTCGAAAATACTTTTCCGCCGCCGCAAGCTTCCGTTTCCGCGAGATCTCATCTGGAGACCCTTCCCGGCGCCCTGCCGGAGGGGACTTTGGAGTTGGAGGGCTTCTTCATCATCATCATCGCCCCTCCAATGACTCGTGAGTAGTTCACTTCAGACCTACGGGTCCATAGTTAGTAGCTAGATGGCTTCTTCTCTCTCTTGGATCTTTAGTACAAAGTTCTCCATGATCTTCATGGAGATCTATCCGAGGTAATCTTCTTTGGCGGTGTGTTTGTCGAGATCCAATGAATTGTGGACTTGTGATCAGATTATCTATTATATATATTTGAGTCTTTGCTGATTTCTTATATGCATGATTTGATATCCTTGTAAGTCTCTCCGAGTCTTGGGTTTTGTTTGGCCAACTAGATCTATGATTCTTACAATGGGAGAAGTGCTTGGTTTTGGGTTCTGCCATGTGGTGACCTTTCCAAGTGACAGTAGGGGCAGCAAGGCACACATCAAGCAGTTGCCATGAAGGGTAAAAAGATGGGGTTTTTATCATTGGTTTGAGATTATCCCTCTGCATCATGTCATCTTGCTTAAGGCGTTACTCTGTTCTTATGGACTTAATACACTAGATGCATGCTGGATAGCGGTCGACATGTGGAGTAATAGTAGTAGATGCAGAAAGTATCGGTCTACTTGTTTCGGACGTGATGCCTACAGAAATAATCATTGCATAGATATCGCCACGACTGTGCACAGTTCTATCAATTGCTCGACAGTAATTTGTTCACCCACCGTCTACTTGCTTTCATGAGAGAAGCCACTAGTAAACACTACGGCCCCCGGGTTTATTCACATCCATCGTTTACAACTCCGCTTTTACTTTGCTTTGTTACTTTGTTCCTTTCAGTTCTCACTTGACAAACAATCTATAAGGGATTGACAACCCCTTCATAGCGTTGGGTGCAAGTTTTTGTGTTTGTGCAGGATCTTGATATACTCCTCCGCCGGATTGATACCTTGGTTCTCAAACTGAGGGAAATACTTACCTCCGCTGTGCTACATCATCCTCTCCGCTTTGAGGGAATACCAACGCAGAAGGATTCCTGGTGCCGTCAACGTGCCCATTTCTGGCGCCACCGGAAGGTCTTTTGTGCAGTAGCATAACGGACATCAGAAGCATTTCTGGTGCCGTTGCCAGGGAGGAGAAATCAAGATCTATCCAAGTAGGTCTCACAAACTCTTCTCTTGCATTTACTTTTGTTGCCAGTTGCCTCTCGTTTTCCTCTCCCACACTTCACTTTTGCCGTTTTCATTTGTCTTTCTCCTTTGCCTTTTTCGTTTGCCCTTTTCTCTCGCTTGCTTTCTGTTTGCTTGTGTGCCATGTGCCCTCAATATGCTTGCATCTTCGCTTGCTGAAAATCTAGTGATATGGATCCTCATCCACTTGCTAGTCTCTTTAAGAGACCCACTCGTGTGGAAATAATTGCTAGGGAGTTGAGGGCAATTGACTATTTCTTTGGAGTTTTGCGTAAGATGCGTGAATCTGAAAATTGTGTGGAATAAATTCATGAAGTGATTCACGAGGGCTCCTTGGATGAAAAGCATGATTGCAATGGTTTCACTATAAATCCTATTAGTGACAATCATGCTAAAAATATGCAAAACCCTAAGCTTGGGGATGCTAGTTTTGCTATGATCACTACTTGTTGCAATAATCATGATTGGGGTGATGATCTTTCTTATGATCTTGAAAATTTATTCAAACCTCATGATGAATATGATATTTGCAATAATATTGAAAGTGGGTTTGGAGACGTCATGACTTTAGTTGATGATGATCCCACTATTTTTGAAGAGCGTCAACTTTGCATGCATGTGCATCATGAAAATAATATCCTATGTGATAGCTATATCGCTGAATTTGAATATGATCCCACATGTAATTGCTATGAGAGAGGAAAATATTTTGGTAGAAACTTTCATGTTAACAAATTACCTCTCGTTATGTTGAGATTGCTATTGTCTCTTTCTTCTTCCTTGCATATGGCAGCTATTGGTTGTCTTGACAATTTGTTTTCCTATAAAATGCCTATGCATAGAAATTATGTTAGACTTAGATGTGGTTTTCACATGCTTTAGGATGCTCTCGTTGTGCTTCAATTCTTGTCTTTTGTCATAGCATCATTGAATGCCTAGCTAAGGGCGTTAAACAAAAGCGCTTGTTGGGAGGCAACCCAACGAATCTATCCTTTTTCTTTCTGTTTTGTATTTTCCACACTTTCATAATTCTGTTATGATTGTGTTTTTGTGTTTCCTTTTTGCGTTTGTGCCAAGCAAAACCGTTATGATTAGTCTTGGGGATGATCGTTTGGTCATGCTGGAAAAGACAGAAACTTTCTGCTCACGAAACGAATTTTCATTTTTTCTGTAAGAGCTTTTGAGTTTATTCTTTTTGATGCTGATTTCTACGAAAATTCTTCAGACTGTCGTAAGTTTTCAGAATTTTTGAAGTACCAGAGGTATACGAAACATACAGATTTCTACAGACTGGTCTGCTGTTAACAGATTCTGTTTTTGTTGTGTTGGTTGCTTATTTTGATAAAACTATGGATAGTATCGGGGGGTATTAGCCATGGAAGATTGAAAGTACAGTAACCCAACATCAGCACAAGTAGAATTTAAGTTTGCTACAATACCTAAGGAAGTGGTGGTTTGCTTTCTTGTACTAATGTTATCACGAGTTTCTGTTTAAGTTTCGTATTGTGAAGTTTTCAAGTTTTGGGTGAAGTTCTTATGGACAAAGAGATAAAGAGTGGCAAGAGCTCAAGCTTGGGGATACCCAAGGCACCCCAAGAGATTCAAGGATGTCTTAAAAGCCTAAGCTTGGGGATGCCCCGGGAAGGCATCCCCTCTCTCGTCTTCAATCCATCGGTAACGTTACTTGGGGCTATATTTTTATTCACCACTTGTTATGTGTTTTTGCTTGGAGCGTCTTGTATCGTAGGAGTCTTTTATTTTTGTTGTGTCACAATCATCCTTGCTGCACACTTAGAGAGATATACATGCACACACCGTGATTTTGTCGAGCTTCACTTATATCTTTTGGTAGACAATTCAGCTCACATGTGCTTCACTTATATCTTTTGAGCTAGATACTTTTTCTCTATGAGCTTCACTTATATCTTTTAGAGCACAGTGGTGCATGGCTTTGTAGTTGATCTATGCTTTGAAAGTAGTCTCAAAAGGGGTAGTTATCCAAAGGGATACGAAAACTTCCACCTTCATGTGCATTGAATAGTTAGAGAAGTTTGATTCATTTCAATTAGTTTTGAGTTCTGGTTATGGTAATATTGAAGTCATGCTAGTAAGGTGTTGTGGATCTAGAAATACTTGTGTTGAAGTTAGTGATTCCCGTAGCATGCACGTATGGTGAACCGCTATGTGATGAAATCTGAGCATGATTACTATATTGATTGTCATCCTTTGCGTGGCGGTCGGGATCGCGCGATGGTTTATACCTACCAACCCTTCCCCTAGGAGTATGCGTTGAATGCTTTGTTTCGATTACTAATAAAACTTTTACAACAAGTACATGAGTTCTTCATGACTAATGTTGAGTCCATGGTTTAGATGCACTTTAACCTTTCACCATCACCATCTTCTTAGTGCCGTGCAACTTTCGCCGGTGCATAAAACCCACCATTAGCCTCCCTCAAAACAACCACCATACCTACATACTATGGCTTTTTCAAAAGTCAATCCGAGATATTGCCATGCAACTACCACCATGACATGTGACACCACGTCTACTTTGCCTTTGCATGATTGTAAGATAGCTAGCATGATGTTTCCATTGATGTCTATGTCATGCTAGATCATTGCCACGGTACAGTACCGAAGGCATTCCATGTAGAGTCATAGTTGCTCTAAGTTTTGAGTTGAAAGTGTGATGATCATCATTATTGGAGCATTGTCCCATGTGAGGAAATAAAAGAGGCCAAAGAAGCCCATATAAAAAAAAGAGGCCAAAGAGCCCACCAAAAAAAAGAATGAGAGAAAAAGGGAGAAGGGACAATGCTACCACTTTTCCACACTTGCGCATATTAAGCACCATGATCTTCATGATTGAGAATCTCTCGTTTTGTCACCACCATATAGCTAGTGTGAAATTTTCATTATATAACTTGGCTTGTATATTCCAATGATAGGCTTCCTCAAAATTGCCTTAGGTCTTCGTGAGCAAGCAAGTTGGATGCACACCCACTAGTTTACTTTAAGAGCTTTCACATACTTGTACCTCTAGTGCATCATTTGTATGGCAATCCCTACTCATTCACATTGATATCTATTGATGAGCATCTCCACAGCTCATTGATATGCCTAGTTAATGTGACTATCTTCTCCTTTTTGTCTTGCAACCTCCACCACATTCCACACCATCTATAGTGCTATAACCATGGCTCACGCTCATATATTGCATGAGAGTTGAAAATGTTTGAGAAAGTAAAGGTGTGAAACAATTACTTGGCCAATACCGGGGTTGTGCATGATTTAAATTCGTTGTGCAATGATGATAGAGCATAGCCAGACTATATGCTTTTGTAGGGATAACTTTCTTTTGGCCTTGTTATTTTGAAAGTTCATGATTACTTTGCTAGTTTGCTTAAATTATTATTGTTTTCACGTCAATAGCAAACTATTGTTTTGAATCTAATGGATCTGAACATTCACGTCACATAAGAGGAATTACAAAGGACACCTACGCTAGGTAGCATGAAAGCATAAAAAATTCATTCTTATCACTTCCCTACTCGAGGTCGAGCAGGAGTTAAGCTTGGGGATGATTGATACGTCTCAAACGTATCTATATTTTTTGATATTTTCACGCTGTTATCTTGCCTTCTTTGTATGTTTTATGTACCTTTTTATATCTTTTTGGGACTAACTTATTAATTCAGTGCCAAGTGCCAGTTCCTGTTTTTTTTCGTGTTTTTGACTCTTTTCAGATCTGATTTTGGAACGGAGTCCAAACGGAAGAAAAACCCCGAAATGATTTTTTCCCGAACGGAAGAAGTCCAGGGGGCTTTTGGGCCAAGCCAGGTGGGCTCCAAGGAGCCCACAAGCCCTCACTCCGCCACTAGGGGGGAGGAGGCGGTGGGCAGGCTTGTGGCCTCCCTGGCCGCCCCCTGACCTAGGTCTTTGGCCTATAAATTCCCAAATATTCCGCAAAAAATCAGGGGAGCCTCGAAAATATTTTTCCGCCGCCGCAAGCTTCCGTTTCCGCAAGATCTCATCTGGAGACCCTTCCCGGCGCCCTGCGAGAGGGGACTTTGGATTTGGAGGGCTTCTTCATCATCATCATCGCCCCTCCAATGACTCGTGAGTAGTTCACTTCAGACCTACGGGTCCGTACTTAGTAGCTAGATGGCTTCTTCTCTCTCTTGGATCTTCAATACAAAGTTCTCCATGATCTTCAAGGAGATCTATCCGATGTAATCTTCTTTGGCAGTGTGTTTGTCGAGATCTGATGAATTATGGACTTGTGATCAGATTATCTATGATATATATTTGGGTCTTTGTTGATTTATTATATGCATGATTTGATATCCTTGTAAGTCTCTCCGAGTCTTGGGTTTTGTTTGGCCAACTAGATCTATGATTCTTGCAATGGGAGAAGTGCTTGGTTTATGTGGTGACCTTTCCCAGCGACAGTAGGGGCAGCAAGGCACACATCAAGCAGTTGCCATCAAGGGTAAAAAGATGGGGTTTTTATCATTGGTTTGAGATTATCCCTCCACATCATGTCATCTTGCTTAAGGCGTTACTCTATTCTTATGGACTTAATACACTAGATGCATGCTGGATAGCGGTCGACGTGTGGAGTAATAGTAGTAGATGCAGAAAGTATCGGTCTACTTGTTTCGGACGTGATGCCTGTAGAAATAATCATTGCATAGATATCGTCACGACTCTGCACAGTTCTATCAATTGCTCGACAGTAATTTGTTCACCCACCGTCTACTTGCTTTCATGAGAGAAGCCACTAGTAAACACTACGGCCCCCGGGTCTATTCACATCCATCGTTTACAACTCCGCTTTTACTTTGCTTTGTTACTTTGTTGCTTTCAATTCTCACTTGGCAAACAATCTATAAGGGATTGACAACCCCTTCATAGCGTTGGGTGCAAGTTTTTGTGTTTGTGTAGGATCTTTAGATACTCCTCCGCCGGATTGATACCTTGGTTCTCAAACTGAGGGAAATACTTACCTCCGCTGTGCTACATCATCCTCTCCACTTCGAGGGAATACCAACGCAGAATGGTTCCTGGTGCCGTCAACGTGCCCATTTCTAGCGCCACCGGAAGGTCTTTTGTGTAGTAGCATAACGGACATCAATCGCCAAGGCCATGACAGAGTTGTTGAAGAAGGAGACCAAGTAAGTTTGGACCGAGGAATGTGAAGCCAGTTTCAAAGAGTTGAAGAAACGTCTGGTTACAACCCCAGTGCTGATATTGCCGAACATTCGGAAGGATTTCCAGGTTTATTGCGACGCTTCTCGTCAAGGACTTGGAGGAGTGCTCATGCAAGAAGGAAAAGTTGTAGCCTATGCATCCAGACAACTCGGAACCCATGAGTTGAATTATGCCACGCATGATTTGGAGCTAGCGGCCGTAGTGCACACTCTCAAGACTTGGAGACATTTCCTGATCGGAAATAGTTGTGATGTTTACACTGATCACAAGAGCTTGAAATATATCTTCACGCAGAAGGAGTTGAACCTCAGACAGAGGAGATGGCTAGAGTTGATCAAGGACTATGACATGAGATTGCATTATCACCCAGGGAAGGCAAATGTTGTAGCAGATGCCTTGAGCCGTAAGAGTTATGTGAACACACTCATAGCGGGAGGATTACCCTAGGAGTTAGTCGATGATCTCAGCGAGCTCAAATTGGAGATAGTCCCAAGAGGATATGTGGCAACGCTGGAAATTCAGTCCACCTTGACCGAAAAGATCCGCGAAGCACAGAAATCACACAAGGAGATAGCTGAGCTAAAACAGAGAATGAATGACGGGAAGGCTAAAGGTTTTCGTGAGGATGAACATGGAACTAATGGTTTGAGGACCGTATCTATGTGCCAAATGATCCTGAACTCAGGAAGTTGATACTTCAGGAGGCCCATGATTCCCCGTACTCGATACACCCAGGGAACACCAAGATGTATCTGGACTTGAAAAAAGTTTCTGGTGGACAGGAATGAAGAAGGACATTGCCGAGTTTGTAGCAATATGCGATGTTTGTCAGCGAGTAAAGGCCGAGCATCAGAAGCCAGCAGGATTGCTTCAACCTCTGCTAATACCCGAGTGGAAATGAGAGAAGCTTGGTATGGACTTCATCACAGGATTACCGAGGACCCATTCTGGTTATGATTCTATCTCGGTTGTGGTCGATCGTTTGACCATGGTAGCTCACTTCATTCCCGTGAAGACTACTTATACGAGTGCCAAGCTGGCCAAGATATATATGACCAGGATCGTATGCCTGCATGGAGTATCGAATTGTGTCAGATAGAGGGACCCAGTTCACGTCAAAATTTTGGCATCAACTACACGAAACTTTGGGAACGAGATTGGAGTTAAGTACAACATTTCACCCTCATACCAGTGGACAGATCGAGAGAGTCGATCAGATTCTAGAGGACATGTTGAGAGCTTGCGCACTAGACTATGGGTCTAGCTGTGATGACAGTTTACCTTATGCCGAGTTCTCATACAACAACAACTACCAGACCAGTGTGAAGATGGCCCCTTTCGAAGCTCTATACGGAAGGAGGTGCAGAACACCATTGGTGTGTGATGGTGTTGGAGACCGACAACTTTTTGGTCCCGACCTTATCCAAGATTCTGAGGAGAAGGTCAAGCTGATTCGTGACTGACTCAAGATAGATCAGTCCAGACAGAAAAGTTATGCTGATAGTAAACGCAAGGAAGTAACATACGAAGTGGGAGACCGAGCATACCTTCGGGTGTCTCCACTTCAAGGAATCAAGAGATTTGGTGTAAAAGCAAAGTTAGCACCCCGATTCATTGCCCACTACAAAATTCTTGAACGTAGAGGCGAAGTTGCATACAAACTGGAATTACCGGAAGGATTGTCCGGAGTTCATGGGTATCTTCCATGTTTCCCAGATGAAGAAATGCCATGCTGAGATGGCTGATGTTCCGTTGAGAGATACAATGCCCCTAGAGGCCATACAGCTTGACAGTGATCTGACGTATGAGGAGAAACCCGTCAGGATTCTTGAGACTGTCAACAGAGTTAGTCAGACCAAGATCATCAAGTTTTGCAAGGTTTTGTGGAGTCACCACACCGAGGAAGAAGTCACCTAGGAACGAGAAGAGGATCTTCATCGAGACCACCCGCACCTATTTTCTAGCCAACCCGAATCTCGAGGGCGAGATTCATCTTAAGGTGGGTAGGTTTGTAACATCCCAAATTTCCTAATTTGGAATGTTTTACAATTGTAGCTAAGAATCTATGCATATTGATTGAAATAAAGTTTGCATTTGAATTCTTTCGATTTTTTTTGCAATTATATTTTTTCTTCACGCAAGAAATGCCGGGAAATACATTCTTGGAAGCAAGAAAGAGAGGAGGAACATGACCATCCAAAACCAGGGGCATTCTTTGAAATATTTTGATCCAAGAAAACCAAAATTTTATTGAGAAAATATTGGCAAAAAGAAATAAAGCTTTTAGGGATTTTTCTGAAAAAAACATTTTTTTAAGTGTTTATTTTGACCTTGGAAAAATGTTAAACGTGTAGAGATTTTTATATAATATCACTATTTTTGGATTTTATTAACTTGCCTTTTATTTTGATTTAGTTTCGTTTTTTGAAAACAATAGGAAAGGTAGTTGTTTTGGGAAAGCGCCCCACGCGTCGTATAGTAATCGGGCCGAATCCCCCCTCAGCCGGGATCCGGATCCCATCCGGATAGGTCAACCGACCGGATCTCCTCTCCCTTTCTCTCTCTGGCCAGCGGGCCCCGTGGCTGAACCGGAAGCCCCCCGGTCACCCCCTTCCTCCCTCCCCCTCCTTTCCTTCCCTCCCGAGCCCTTCCTTCCTCGCCGGCAGCACCACGGGATCCGATCGGAGCCGATCCCCTTCCCTCCCGAGCCTCTTCCCTCGCCCCTATATAAACGGGCCCTTCTCCGCACCTCGAGCCCCTCGTAGCCGCCCCCACGCCGCCCCTGCCATTGCCTCGCCGGAGCCGAGCTCCAGGAAGCCTCCCGGCACCCTGCCGCGCCACCCCACGCCTCCCCGCACCACCCGACGCCGCCAGGAGCCTCCCCACCTTCATCGCGTTCCATCCCCCCCCCCAAAACCCCGAGCCCTCCACCCAGCCGCCCCTGCGATCACCTCGCCGGAGCCCGACCGCCTCCCGAAGCCCCCGAGCTCGAGGAGCTCGCCCTCGCCGCCCCCGCACCACTCCGACACCTCCAGAGGACGTCGGAGATTCGCCGCGTCCCCCTGGGCCCATCACCCACCGCCGGAGGATCACCGGAGACGTCGCCCGCCTCGAACCCGAGCCTCTGCCTGACCGGAGACCTCACCAGAGCTTCGCCACTCCACTGTGAGCACCTCTCTCTCTCTCACCACCGTCCGATTTGTTCGAAACGGCTAGGATTAGATCCGCGTACCCCTTCGGTCTTTTGAAATAAACCGGTTAGTTTTCTATTTAGTATATTTCGGCCGAAGTGCTATCCTTTATATTTCGGCCGTTCGCCCGTTACACACCGCAGCGCACACCCCTTAGCCAATCAGAACGTGCCACGTGGACCCTTGTTCACTAGAATAGCTTTTTCTTTTTTTCTGTTTTAGTTTTAAAAAGAGAGAGAGTTTCAATTTTGTTTCCTTTATAACTTTTGTTCTAGGACTCAAATGGAGTTGATTCTTTTTGCAGTAGATCACAAGTTTCCTGTAGTTTCCGAAAACATATTATTTGCCTATGTTTGAACTTTCAAAATTGGATTTAGTTCGGATTTAGCTTAAATCTTGTTTTGCTTATTACTGGAGTTTAATAATAGATTTGAATTTAATTCTTTTTGCTGCTGCTTCCTAGTGATAACATCTTTCAGTAGTTTAAGTTTCAAATTTTTGAAAAATATTTTTACTTGGGGTTTTATCAAAAACAGATTCTGCTTTGGTTATGTTAAGTGAATTTCTTCACTTTATGCAATGGTGTTTATATGTTAGTGATTTTATTTCGTTTGTTAGTGATTGTAGTACTTATTTTGTGTATTTTGTTTGTATCGATAGATCACCCGGAGTGCGAAGCTTGCTACTTAGAAGCGCTTGATCACGACAACTATCAGCAAGGCAAGTCATTTGATCATGTATTACCTATGTTTTATGCATTGTAGTTCTACCTTTCTACACCCAATTGCATGCTGAGTAGGTACTTGGAAATATTGGTTACTTGTTGTAGTATCATGTGGTAGGCACCCAACAACCCTGTTACTTGGCCCGGTATGACAAATTCTATTTTGCTATGATTGAGTAGACGGGGTTCTGGTTGAGAGTATATCACAAGTGATGCGAGAATAATATAATAACCAAGACCGGTTAAGTCTAGACTTTTCAAGACCTCGTGATGCAATGCAACTCTGGGTGAAGGACGGTTTAGATGGGCTCCCTGGAGAAACTAGTGGACGACCCGGGATGCATGGGGAAGTGCCATGACATCTTGCGGAAATATTCACCCAGGCTCGAAGAGATGGACGGAGTCTTCAAGACCCAAGGCTTACCTGCATAGCCACAAGTCATTATGGGCTCTGGATTGGTTGGACAATGCGGCGACTCTGGATAGGCGGTGCTAGCAGATGTAGAAGAACAGTAGGATTGGATGGGCACCGACAGGGGATCAGAGGGACCCGTTGAAAGACCATGTTTTGATCATCCGGTCTTCAAACACCCTGAAGTGCAAGGATATACTCGGAGGCGATCAAATCTTGTGGGGAACGTGTGCAAAACTCTGCAGAGTACCCAAACCTAATGATTATCCGTGTCCACGGTCATGGACAACTTGAGCCGAAGGCATTGAAATTTTCCAGAACTCTCGACACAATTTAAATAATGATATGGGTATTATTGAGAACTCGGGTACTAGAATTCGTTGGCAGAACCATCTCGTTAACAACCAACAATGTAGTGATATTTTGCTTTAACCCTCTCTTGATGTAGGAGAAAACTTGCTTTTCGCTAAAAACTTATAGCCCCACCTGCCATATATGCATGTAGAATAGATGATTATTATTTCACCCCCTCTCTTTGATGACTTGCCGGCATATTCCATATGCTGACCTATACGACTGCAAAGTATCATGTTGCAGAGTACTTTTCCGAGCAGGAGTGAGGCTACGATCTACGCTCGGTGATATGCCCTGGAGTCGGATGGACTCGTCTACCTTTGAAGCTTCCGCTAGTCTTCGTTAGTTATCTCATGAGATGGCCTTCAACCACTTTATTGTAATTCATTATTGTAATAAAGTACTAAATATGAGATTTCGATTAATAAAGTTGTGTGATTGAACTCTCGATATATACATTGATGTACTGTGTTTGTACCAGCATGATCTTGGGATGGTACGGAAACACCAGAGACTTGGACGTTTCAGGTCGGGTCGCTACAACTATCTAGATTAGAGGGTAATTTATTGTAATTTACATGAGCATTGTTGTAGGAATTGCCAAAGTAATTCCCATGAGCATTGTTGTGGCCAAAAAATTTCCTCCGAACAAAATTACCGTCCAAGATCTCATTGCTACTCTCAATCAAGGAAGACAAGGGCATATCATTTGGATCTAAAGGAGCACCTTTACTAGCAAAAAATTTCATTAACTCATCCATCTTAGCACTCAACGAGTTAATTTCTTCTATAGCGTTTACTTTTTTACTAGTAGGTGACCTTTCAGTGTGCCACTGAGAATAGTTTGTCATGATATTGTCTAGGAGTTTTGTGGCTTCTCCTAATGTGAATTCCATGAAAGTTCCACTGGAGGCGGAGTCTAAGATATTTCTAGAGGCAAAATTCAAACCAGCATAGAAGATTTGTATAATCATCCAAAGACTCAAGCCATGAGAGGGACAAATTCTAATCATCAATTTCATTCACTCCCAAGATTGTGCAACATGTTCATGATCTAGTTGCTCAAAATTCATGATATCATTACGGAGAGATATAATCTTAGCCGGTGGAAAGTACTTGGATATATAAGCATCTTCGCACTTGTTCCAAGAATCATACTATTTTTGGGCAAAGATGAAAACCAAGTTTTTGCTCGATCTCGCAATGAGAACGGAAATAGCTTCAATTTGATCACATCATTATCCACATCTTTCTTCTTTTGCATATCGCATAACTCAATGAAGGTATTAAGATGGGATGCGGCATCTTCACTAGGAAGGCCGGAAAATTTCTCTTTCATAACAAGATTCAGCAAAGCAGCATTGATTTCATATGATTCCGCACTAGTGGCGGGAGCAATTGGAGTACTAATAAAATCATTATTATTAGTATTGAGAAGTCACAAAGTTTGGTGTTTTCAATCATGGTGACTTCAGCAAGCACACACGAACACAAGCGGACAGAAAGCAAGCGAAAGAAAAGGGCGAACGAAAAAGGCAAATATTTTTGGGAATTTTTATTTTTCAGAAGTGGGGGAGAGGAAAACGAGAGGCAAAAAAGTAAATGAAAGAGATGAGTTTGCGACGGTTACTTGGATAAGCTTCACTTAGAATAATCCCCGTTGCCAGAGATTGACACGTTGGAGGAAGACTATTCTTGACTTGATGCTCCCCGGCAACGGCGCCATAAATTCTTCTTGCTACCTCTTGAGCTTGCGTTGGTTTTTCCCTTGAAGAGGAAAGGGTGATGCAGCACAGTAGCAGTAATTATTTCCCTCAGTTTGAGAACCAAGGTATCAATACAATAGGAGTATCAAGCCAAGTCACTAAAGTACCTGCGCAAAAACAGCAAACTTGCACCGAACGCTACAAAGGGGTTGGCAATCCCTTCACGATTGATTGCAAGGTGAGATCTCAAGGAGGAAAGTGCAACAAAGTAAAAGTGTAGGTCTGAAAATATGATGTGAAGTAGACCCGGGGGCCATAGTGTTCAATAGAGGCTTCTCTCATGATAGCAAATATTATGGTGGGTGAGCGAATTACTGTCGAGCAATTGACAGAATCGCAAAATCATGACGATATCTAAGGCAATGATCATACATATAGGTATCACGTAAGAGACAAGTAGACCGATACTTTCTGCATCTACTACTATTACTCCACACATCGACCGCTATCCAGCATGCATCTAGTGCATTGAGTTCATAACAAACAAAGTAACGCCTTAAGCAAGATGACATGATGTAGAGGGATAAATTCAGCAATATATATAAACCCCATCTTTTTACCCTTGATGGCAACAACACGATACGTGCCTCACTATCCCTTATATCACTGGGTGAGGTCACCACACGGTATGAACCCAAAATCAAGCACTTCTCCCATTGCAAGAATTATAGATCAAGTTGGTCAAACGAAACCCACTACTCGAAGATAGTTACAAGGATATGAAATCATGCATATAAGAGATCAGAAGAAACTCAAGTAAGATTCATAGATAATCTGATCATAAATCCACAATTCATCGGATCTCGGCAAACACACCGCAAAAGAACATTACATCAGATAGATCTCCATGAAGATCATGGAGAACTTTGTATTGAAGATACAAGATAGAGAAGAAGCCATCTAGCTACTAGCTATGGACCCGAAGGTCTATGGTGAACTACTCACGCATCATCAGAGAGGAAATTGTGTTGATGAAGAAGCCCTCCGTGTCCGAATCCCCAATCCGACACAGCACCAGAATGTGCCCAGATGGGATCTTGCGGAGACAGAAGCTTGCGACGGCGAAAAAGTACTTTCGTGGCTCTCTCCCGTGGTTTCAGATTTTTTGGGGATTTATAGGCGGAAGAAGTAGGGCAAAGGAGCCACAGGGGGCCCACAAGCCTCCTAGGCGCGCCCCCCAGGCCGCGGCTAGGGGGCTTGTGGCCTCCCGTGGTGCCCTTTGCCTTGGTTCTCAAGCTCCCTGCGTATCTTCTGTTTCAGAAAAAATCTTTTCGGAGGTTTTATTCCGTTTGGACTCCGTTTAATATTCTCCTCTGAAAAAGGTGTAAAACACGGAAAAAACAGGAACTCGCACTTGGCACTGAGTTAATAAGTTAGTCCCAAAAAAGATATAAAATGCATACAAAACATCCAAAGTTTGACAAGATAATAGCATGGAACCATCAAAAATTATAGATACGTTGGAGACGTATCAATCATCATCATGCCATAACCAATATTTAGATGAGTAATTAATAACATGCTTTAATATGGATATTTCTACAAATAAATAATCATGTATCATGTCCTTTCATATTACTATATCAATATAATGAACCCACATCTCTCTTTTAGTGAGCTACATGAAAGTTTTATTATATCCTCCTTGAATACCAATCTTTTCAGACTAGTCTTATAAACCGTGCATATTGCCATTACTATTTCTTGGACTCTTAGAAAGATTTAAGTGAAGCATGAGAGTACACTTATTTCTATAAAATATGAACGCCGCCATGCTATAAAAGAGATAAGAGAAGCACTAGATTAACTGCCTAACTCAGAAGTTATAAGTGAAGCATATAGAGTATACTAACAAATTATGATTGAAAGGGCGTGGATGTCACCTAGAGGGGGGGTGAATAGGCACTTTAAAATAATTACGGTTTAGGCTTGAACAAATGCGGAATAAAAGTAAAGTTTAATTTGTCAAGCACAAAACCTCAAACAACTAGGCTCATCTATGTGCACCAACAACTTATGCTAAGCAAGATAAACAACTAAGTGATAGCAAGATATATGAAAAGAAACAATATGGCCATCACAAAGTAAAGTGCATAAGTAAAGGGTCCGGGTAAGAGATAGCCGAGGCACGTAGAGACGACAATGTATCCCTAAGTTCACACCCTTGCAGATGCTAATCTCCGTTTGGAGCGGTGTGGAGGCACAATGCTCCCCAAGATGCCACTAAGGCCACCGTAATCTCCTCACGCCCTCGCACAATGCAAGATGTCGTGATTACACCAAGGGACCCTTGAGGGCGGTCACCGAACCCGTACAAACAAGGTTGGGGCAATCTCCACAACTTAATTGGAGGCTCCCAACAACACCATGAAGCTTCACCACAATGGCATCTCGCTTCGAGGTGACCACAAATGGTCGGGGCAATCTCCACAACTTAATTGGAGACCCCGACGCTTGCCCGGAGCTTTACACCACAACGATTGAGCTCCGAGGCACCACCAAGCTTCTAGGGGTACCAAGTACCCAAGGGTAATAAGCTTCTCAACTTCTCACTTCCACGTATCACCATGGAGAACTCAAACCGATGCAACTAATGCAATTGCAAGAACACACAAAGTGGTCAAGTACCTCAGACTCAAATCCCTCCAGAACAAAAAAAACTATGGAGAAATATGAGAGGAAGAACAAGGAGCTCACAAAGAACTCCAAGATCAAGATCCAAGGGGTTCCCCTCACATAGAGGAGAAAGTGATTGGTGGATATGTGGATCTAGATCTCCTCTTTATTTTCCCTCAAGAACAAGCAAGAATCATTGGAGGGATTGAGAGTTAGCAAGCTTTAAGAAGGTCAACAATGGGGGAAGAACAGGAGGTCAACAGATAAATAAGGTTCAATGGGGAAGAAGACCTCCTTTATATAGTGGGGGAAAGAATCCAACCGTTACCCCCACTCAGAGCCCGACCGGAGCGGTACTACCGCTGCTCGGAGCGGTACTACCACTGCCAGAACGTTTGAGGGAGCGGTAGTAAAAAATTACTACCGCTGGATACTGAAATTGCCATAATTTCGCATACGAACTCTGAATCGAGCAAACTCAAGCTTGTTGAGTTCACGACGACAAAATTGAGAGCCCCCTTGAGAGTACGACAAACTAGCCTACAATAGAAAAACCTATCAAGGGCAAACCTATACCTTGAATCTAGTCCTCTTGAGCTAGATGATGATGATCTTGGCTTCCTCAAGATGGACCACCTTTCTTGATTGCTCCCCCATACTCACTATGGGTGAGACACTCTTCAGTACATTCTTCACAAGTCCATTTCCACCACAATGGACGACAAGCTTGAAGCATGATATCTTCGTGATGCTTGATACGTCTCCGTCGTATATACTTTTCCGAACTCTTTTGCCCTTGTTTTGGACTCTAATTTGCATGATTTGAATGGAACTAACCTGGACTGACGCTGTTTTCAACAGAATTGCCATGGCGTTGTTTTTGTGCAGAAATAAAAGTTCTCGGAACGTCCTGAAAATTTACGAAGATTTTTTATGGAATAAAAGAAAAATACCTGCGCGAAGATCCATCGGAGGGGACGTGCGAGTGGGCCACGGCCACCCCCCTAGGCCGCGCCGTGAGGGCTTGTGGGGCCCACGTGGCACCACTGCCCCCAAACTCAGGTCTATATCTTCCGTCTCGCCCGGAAAAAAGTCAGAGAGAAGGTTTCATCGCGTTCTGCGATACGGAGGCGCCGCCACATCCTGTTCTTCATCTGGAGGGCAGATCTGGAGTCCGTTTCGGGCTCAGGAGAGGGGAAATCATCGCCATCATCATCATCAACCTTTCTCCATCGACAATTCCATGATGCTCTTCATCGTTCGTGAGTAATCTCATCGTAGGCTTGCTGGACGATGATGAGTTGGATGAGATCTATCATGTAATCGACTTAGTTTTGACGGGGATTGGTCCCTAGTATCCACTATGTTCTAGATTGATGTTGCTACTACTTGGCTATGCTTAATGCTTGTCACTAGGGCCCGAGTGCCATGATTTCAGATCTGAACCTATTATGTTGTCGCCAATATATGTGTGTTTTAGATCCTATCTTGCAAGTAGTAGTCACCTACTATGTGTTATGACCCGGCAACCCCAGAGTGAAAATAGCCGGAACCACTCCCGGAGATGACCATAGTACGAGGAGTTCATGTATTCACCGCGTGTTAATGCGTTGGTCCGGTTGTTTATTAAAAGGAGAAACTTAATAGCCCGTAGTTTCCATTAGGACCCTGCTGCCACGGGAGGGATGGACAATAGATGTCATGCAAGTTCTTTTCCCTAAGCACGTATGACTACATATGGAATACATGCCTACATTAGATTGACGAACGGGAGCTAGTTACATATCTCTCCGTCTTATAGTTGTTACATGATGAATCGCTTCCGTAATACTCATCCATCACCGATCCACTGCCTACGAGTCTTTTACTATTGGTCCTCGCTATCTTACTTTGTCTAGGCTTGTCCCTTGCTACAAGTGGGATTGGGCCACTTTGCTGCTACTGCTGTTACTGTGGTGTTACTTTGTAGCTGCTGCTACTGCTGTTCCTTGCTACTCCGCTGTTAGTTGTTGCAAGATCTTTTCGTCAACGTTGTCGGGGAAGAATAGTTCTCCGTCCACGGGCAACTTACTGGCGCCATTGATACAACAGTTAGGAATAGTCTGCCGTCAATAGATCGTTTCTGGCACCGTTGCTATCATACTACTTTGCTTGCAGACACTAATCTTTCAGGTGTGGTTGAATCTGACAAACTCATCTGCTAATACTTGAGAATTTTCTTTCGCTTCTCCTTTGGCGAACCAACAAATTTGGGTTGAATACTCTACCCTCAAAAACTGTTGGGATCCCCTATACATGTGGGTTATCAAGAACTTTTTCTGGCGCTGTTGCCGGGGAAGCACAGCTATATTCTCTGAGTCACTTGGGATTGACGTCTTCTGATCACTATGAGGAAGTCGAAAGATCCAAGAACTAAAATCTTTCCTTCCACTACAAGGAGAGATAAGGAACTGCCATCTAGCTCTGCACTTGATTCACCTTCAGTTTTGAGTAAGTTTGCGACTTCGCCTCCTGCTAGAAATCTTGATATGTCACCTGTGCTTAATGATGCTACTTCTGCTGCCCATGATGCTATGCTTGATACTATGCCTGCTATGCCTTATACTACTTTGCCACTTGGTGCATTCCGTGATGGACATATTGCTAGAGTTGCTGCTAGATGTGATGATACTTCTGAAACTACTGATACTATTGAAGTAGAACCTGCTATTTTGCGTGCTAGAACTAGCTCTCCTATGCCTGAATTGCCTGTTATGCCTGATACGTGCTATGTTATGGAGGGAGAGATAGCAGCTGATTTTGTTGTGTGTAAGGATAGCTATGATATTGAGAAATTACTGCGCAAGTGGAAAGAAAAATCTCTGAACGCAAGGATGAAATACGACCCGAAGTTTGCTACTTCGCCTATCTTTGTGACCGATAAAGATTATGAATTCTCTGTTGACCCTGAGTTAATCACTCTGGTCAAATCTGATCCTTTTCACGGTTATGAGTCTGAAATGGTTGTAGCCCATCTTACCAACCTGCACGATAAAGCCACCCTATTCACTAGTGAGGAAAAGATCCGCCACTACTATATGCTCAAGCTATTTCCTTTCTCACTAAAGGATGATGCTAAGACTTGGTTCACTTCTCTTGCTCCTGGTTGTGTGCGTAGCCCCTAGGATATGGTCTACTACTTCTCTGAAAAATATTTCCCCGCTCATAAGAAGCAAGCTGCCTTGCAGGAAATATACAACTTTGCTCAAGGTGAAGAAGAGAGTCTCCCACAAGCTTGGGGGAGGCTCATCCAGCTACTGAATGCTTTGCCTGATCACCCTCCTGAGAAGAATGAAATCCTTGATATCTTCTATAATGGACTTACCGATGCTTCTAAAGACCACCTAGATAGTTTTGCTGGTAGTGTTTTTAGGGAACGAACCGTAGAACAAGCTGAGATTCTATTGAATAACATCATGTGCAATGAGAATGCTTGGACTATTCCCGAACCACCTCCTAAGCCAACTCCGAAGAAAAGAGGTATTCTATTCCTCAGTCCTGAAGATTTGCAAGAAGCCAAGAAATCTATGCGAGAGACAGGCATTAAATATGAAGATGTCAAAAATCTACCACCTATCGAAGAGATCCATGGTCTCGATAACCCGATATAGGTAGTGGAAGTAAATTCTCTGCATTGGTTTGATGAGAGTGATATTCCTTTTGATAAACCTGCTAGCCTATGCATGGATGAATTTGATAACTTCGTTGCCAAACAACAGAGTTTCAATGATTATGTTAGCAGACAATTGGAAAAGAATTCTCGTATGCTTAGTCATTTAAGTGCTTGTGTGGACAGAAATGTCAATGGTCTGAAACTTCTGAGTAAACATGCTTCTATGGTTACTACTCAGGTAGAACAAGTACTTAAAGCTCAAAATGACTTGCTCAATGAGTTGAATGACAATTCTGTCAGAGTCGTCACTAGAGGCGGTAGAATGACCCAGGAACCTCTGTATCCTGAGGGTCATCCGAAGTGAATTGAACAAGATTCTCAAGGAGTTAGCACTGATGCACCTAGTCATCCTAGAAAGAAGAAGAAAGATGATAGGAACCTACACGCTAGTAACCCTATTGCTGCTACACCTGAGAGTCCAAACGATGCCTCTGTCTCTGATGCTGAAACACAATCTGGTGACGAACATGAGCCTAATGATAATATCCATAGTGATGTTCATGATGATGCTCAACCTAGCAACGAAAAGGATGTGGAGATTGAACCTGATCTTGATAACCCACAGCCTAAGAATAAGAGATACGATAAGAATGACTTTATTTCTAGGAAGCACGGTAAAGAAAGGGAACCATGGGTTCAGAAACCCATGCCCTTTCCTCCCAAACCATCCAAGAAAAATGATGATGAGGATTTTGAGTGCTTCGTTGAAATGATCAGACCTGTCTTTCTGCAAATGCTTTTGACAGATATGCTCAAGATGTCTCCGTATGCTAAGTACATGAAAGATATTATGACTAATAAGAGGAGGATACCTGATCTTGAGATCTCCGCCATGCTTGCTAACTATACCTTCAAGGGTGGAACTCCAAAGGAACTAGGAGATCCCGGTGTGCCCACTATACCTTGCTCCATTAAAGGCAACTACGTTAGAACTGCGCTATGCGACCTTGGAGCCGGTGTTAGTGTTATGCCTCTCTCTCTTTATCGTAGACTTGAACTGGATAAGTTGACACCTACTGAAATCTCTCTGCAAATGGCCGACAAATCAACTACATTCCCTATCGGCATTTGCGAGGATGTGCCTGTTGTGGTTGCTAACACCACTATCTTAACAGACTTTGTTATCTGGGATATTCCCGAGGACGATGCCATGGCTGTCATCCTCGGAAGACCCTTTTTAAACACAACAGGGGCTGTTATAGATTGCAACAAAGGCAATGTCACTTTCCATGTCAACGGTAATGAGCATACGGTGCACTTTCCAAAGAAACAATATCGAGTACATTGCATCAATGCTATCAAAAAAACTTCATCGATTCTTATTGGGAGCTTTGAATGCCCTATTCCTCGTGTCAAGATGAAGTATGATTTGCTTGTTGGGGAGATACACATCCCCATTGAGGTGACCTAGTGACTATTCTAAAATTATCCATTCTCTTTTGTGATTCGAGAAGTTTTGTCGAGGGGATTTGATCAACCCCATTGACGGATTTTCTTTCGATGACCATGAGATGGATGAATCGAGGAGTCACAAACCTCTGTTCCAAGCTTTCACTTTAGGTTGCTTAGAACAAAAATGATAGATTTAGTTTAGTTTTCCCTGTTTTCTGTTTTAGCGTCCGATAGAAAAGTACCCCGAAAACAAAAGTTCTCCGAACACTGTGAAAATAAAGTATGATTTTTCTGTATTTTTTGAAAAATACTGGAACAAAGAGTCTGTCTGGGGGCCAAACCAGTGGTCCACAAGCCCTAGGGGCGCGGGCACCCCCTGGCCGTGCCACCCAGGCTTGTGGGGCCCACAGGCACCCCCTCCACTCATTCTTGCTCTCATCTGGTTCTCCTACCTCCAGAAAAAATCATTTCGCAGCTCAAACCCGTGTTCTTGCTCCTCTTGCTGGGATTTTCGATCTCTTTGCTCAAATAACCGTTCTCCGAACTGTTCTGGGGAAATTACTCCTTGGTAAGTGACTCCTCCATTGGTCCAATTAGTTTTTTCTCTAGTGCCTTATACTCCGCGTATTTTTGCTGCCTTGGTCACCATGTTCTTGAGCTTTGCGTGCTGATTCTAGCTGGTCCCAAGTAGTTTTGATGCGTAATAGGGTCTCTAGGCACTTGTGGGAGTAGTTGCTACGACTTTAGTTGAACCTTTTTCACCTTCCCTTTGGGTCAGTGAAAATTTCAGAAAAGGAAGATGTTCAGGAGAAACTTTCATTGTGGTTCCTCAAGCAAGAGAGGTCCCCGTCTTGCGATTCGGGAGCCTGATCCTTACCAACCTAGGGATGCGCAGGTACAACCATGTGAATGGCCTTCTAATGAATTTATGATTGAGGCAGGCTTCAAAGGTGAGTTTGATGCACTTGTTTACACAACGTCGGACTCGAAGAATTCATCTCCGATAAATGTAAACAGTATGTTGCTCTCACTGCCTCTTTTGTTCGTAGATTCAAATTTTCAGCTGGCCGTGAAGCATCAGTACTGTTTGATCTCTATGATAAATCTTATACCATGGATTTAGAGGATTTCAACCGAATTTGCAAAATACCTACTTGGGGAAGCCTAAGTGATCCTCCTAAATCTTCGGCTAGAGATTTTTGGTCTGGTATTACGGTTGGAGAAACTAGAGACATTACGCAAGCTACGATGGGTAGTATTCATTTTCCTTCCTTGCATTACTTTGCCCTCTTCATAGGCAGATGCATTAATGGCAAGATTGAACATTGTCACCTCTGCGCACCCGACCTTAGTATCCTTAAGAGCGCAGTGACGGGTGACAAAAGCTTCAACATGGGAACTATTATAGCAAGGAGGCTGAATAAGAATGCTATTGAAGGGGATTTCTTTGGTGGGATCTATGCCACTCGCATAGCAAATTTTCTTGGAGTACCCATCCGTGAAGGAGATCCCCCGCTCCATACAACTTTCCACGATCGCATCGCTTTGACACGCTACCGGTTCCTTGACAGGGATGACGAATCCCTCCTATACCGTTTGATATTTAACCGGCAGCGTGTTTTCCATATTACCCTTCCTGCTCCTACTTTCTTTGACTTTCAGGTAAAACGGAGATATTACATAACCAGAGGAGAGGCAGAGGAGTATGAGAGGGAGGCAAAGGCTGCTCGTCTCCGTGAGGCAGCTATTCAGGCAGTGGCTGCAGCGCTCCCGTATAACCCCCATTATGATTTTGGGATATTGGTATCTTCCATGCTAGGCATGTTATCCTCGATATGAGTTTATTCACTATCATTCACGAGAAAGGGGCCGGTAATTGGAATTCCCAGTTCCATACTCAAATCGAAAAGATAATTGCAAAAAAAAACTCCCCCAGGATTGATGTTGGTATGGACGGTACCCGAGGATTCGACTAGCCATGGAGTGTGATTGATTGGTGGTGGGGGAGCCAAAACTTTACTTTTCTGTTTGGGAACCGCCTATAGCATGTGTAGCGTGGAAGATGTTGAGAACTCTTAGTCATTGCATTGACAATGAAAGCATGCCAGCCAAAATTATTATCTCTGTTTTCAAAGCTTGAGCTCTGGCACCTCTGCAAATCAATGCTTCCCTCTGCGAAGGGCCTGTCTATTTATGTTCCTGTTGAGTCATCCTCCTCTTATAAAAGCACCAATTAGAGAGCACCTCTGTCATTTTTATGCTTTGCTTTTAACTGTGTTGAATATGACTGTGACTGGATCTTCATTGCCTTGAATTACAATGTTTAGTCAGCCCTTGGTCTTTGAAGGTGCTCTGCATTTATGTTTTGCGGTCTCAGAAAGAGCTAGCGAGATACCATCTATTCGTACCGCTTCATGTTGTTTTGATTGAAGTGTTCACATTTGAGGCTTATCATTATTTGCTCGCTAGTTGATTATGCCATTGATATGAGTTTACCGTGAGACCTAGATGTCATTTGCTTATGTGGTTTGCTTGTGATCTTGCTGAAACTCTGGTTATGAGTTAGACATAGTTGCAAGAGAAGATCAAATAGAGTTCGTCAAAGTTTTTCTTTTGTCTCTTTCAGTTTGTCAACTAAATTGCTTGAGGACAAGCAAGGATTTAAGCTTGGGGGAGTTGATACGTCTCCGTCGTATCTACTTTTCCGAACTCTTTTGCCCTTGTTTTGGACTCTAATTTGCATGATTTGAATGGAACTAACCCAGACTGACGTTGTTTTCAGCATAATTGCCATGGTGTTGTTTTGTGCAGAAATAAAAGTTCTCGGAACGTCCTGAAAATTTACGGAGATTTTTCTGGAATAAAAGAAAAATACATGCGCAAAGATCCACCTGAGGGGGCGTGCCAGTGGGCCACAAGCCCCTGGGCCGCGGCCACCCCCCTAGGCCGCGCTGTGAGGGCTTGTGGGGCCCACGTCGCACCACCGCCCCCAAACTCAGCTCTATATCTTCCGTCTCGCCCTGAAAAATATTAGAGAGAAGGTTTCATCGCGTTTTGCGATACGAAGGCGCCGCCACATCCTATTCTTCATCTGGAGCGCAGATCTGGAGTCCGTTTCGGGCTCCGGAGAGGGGAAATCGTCGCCATCGTCATCATCAACCTTTCTCCATCGACAATTCCATGATGCTCTTCATCGTTCGTGAGTAATATCATCGTAGGCCTGCTGGACGGTGATGAGTTGGATGAGCTCTATCATGTAATCGAGTTAGTTTTGACGGGAATTGATCCCTAGTATCAACTATGTTCTAGATTGATGTTGCTACTACTTGGCTATGCTTAATGTTTGTCACTAGGACCCGAGTGCCATGATTTCAGATCTGAACCTATTATATTGTCGCCAATATATGTGTGTTTTAGATCCTATCTTACAAGTTGTAGTCACCTACTACGTGTTATGACCCGGCAACCCCGGAGTGACAATAGCCGGAACCACTCCCGTAGATGACCATAGTATGAGGAGTTCATGTATTCACCGCGTGTTAATGCATTGGTCCAGTTCTTTATTAAAATGAGAACCTTAATATCCCGTAGTTTCCATTAGGACCCCGCTGCCATGGGAGGGATGGACAATAGATGTCATGCAAGTTCTTTTCCCTAAGCACGTATGACAACATACGGAATACATGCCTACATTAGATTGACGAACGGGAGCTAGTTACATATCTCTCCGTGTTATAGATGTTACATGATGAATCGCTTCCGTAATACTCATCCATCACCGATCCACTGCCTACGAGTCTTTTACTACCGGTCCTCGCTGCGTTACTTTGTCTAGGCTTGTCCCTTGCTACAAGAGGGATTGGGCCACTTTGCTGCTAATGATGTTACTCTGCTGTTACTTTGCTGCTGCTGCTACTGTTGTTCCTTGCTACTCCGCTGTTACTTGTTGCAAGATCTTTTCATCAATGTTATCGGGGAAGAATAGTTCTCCATCCACGGGCAACTTACTAGCGCCATTGATACAACAGTTAGGAATAGTCTGCCGTCAACAGATCATTTCTGGCACCGTTGCTATCATACTACTTTGCTACTGATACTTTGCTTGCAGACACTAATCTTTTAGGTGTGGTTGAATCTGACAAACTCAGCTGCTAATACTTGAGAATATTCTTTCGCTTCTCCTTTGGCGAACCAACAAATTTGGGTTGAATACTCTACCCTCAAAAACTGTTGCGATCCCCTATACTTGTGGGTTATCAGTGCTCCACTTGAACTTGCACACCGCAATCTTGATGACAATCACCACTTGATGTCATCCTTCATAGGTTGAATGAGATCTTCCTCTTGACGCAAACCCATGGAAACACACCTAACCCCACATAGAACTCCCACGAAGACATAGGTTAGTACACAAAAGAGTTATGGACAATGCTTACCATACCATGGGATCACTTGATCCTTCTCGGTACATCTTGTACGATTTGTGTGTTGATCATCTCGATTTACTCTCTGCCTAGTCTTGATTAACCTTGTGTCTTTATGACCAATCTTTGGATAATAATTTGAATACCACCTTGGTCATCATATAAATTCCTTGAAACAAATAGATGGACTTCAAGAAGTGCATATGGACAAATCCTTCGAATATAACTTAAGGCAACCATTAGTCCATAGGGATTGTCATCAATTACCAAAACCACATATGGAGAAATATGCTCTAACAATCTCCCCCATTTTGGTAATTGACGACAATCAGTACAAGAGAGTTTATATAAGGAAATAAGCATAACCAAGTGCACACATACAAAGCTATAATGCATGCGTACAAGATATAAATGCTTAAGCAATAAAAGCAAAACCCTCTAAGCATCACCAAACTAAACTCTCTAAACTTGAAAAACCCTCTAAGCATCACCAAACTAAACTCTCTAAACTTCCCCCCCCCATTGGCATCAATTACAAAAATGGACAAAAAGTTTAGAAAGCCAATATAGTATGTGGTCCTCCAAAGAGTGTGTACTTCTCAACAATAGTGCAAAGAAATACACAAATACAATGATAAACGTTGGAGTAAAACGAACTATATCGAGGAACTAAAGATTGCAAGAAGGATCGTATGTCACAAAGACATACAAAAGAGAGAAGAAAGCAATCAAAAGATAACAATAGGAACAAGCAATCATATGGTCCTACGAACCACATGAAAAAAACATATTATGATAAGGGCAAAGGAGTGTTTTATCAAAACTAGAGAAGCTCCCCATGATTTGTGCACTAATAAGATTTTTTTTAATTTGATACAAGTGCACAAAATAGGATCATTGCTCCCCCAAAATTAATAAACACACACAAAAAGTGCAAGGAAATAGATGAGACAATAAGCATATCGCTTGCACAAACCATATGGTTGAGCAACAAGTAACAGAGGCAATATAATAATAGGCTCAACCAAATTGATGTGTGTGGCCCTGGCAAGTCACTTGAGAAGACTAAGATAAGGATGAGCATTACTCATCAACATAGTCTTTAAGTAATGAGAAATAAAGTGCAATACATATCCTTCCCCCACACACACTACTAGCAAATGGGTTCACAAGCTTACTAATAAACAAATTGAAAACCACACTTGTGACAACCCATGGTGAAGAAAGGAAATAATAACCTTGTCAAGAGAAGGGATACCAACCAAAATGTTAAAACCCTCGTCAATACAAGCATGAGGAAAAATAATCTTCACCACCAAAGAGTGCATCAAGATGCAAGGAAAAAAGATCCGCACTCAAGACAAATCCTTTCACGAAGCCACAAAAAATTGAAAAAGGAAATGCAACGGTGGGTTATTAAATGGGTTAGTACACAAAAACGTTATGGACAATGCATACCATACCATGGGAGCACTTGATCCTTCTTGGTACATCTTGTATGCTTTATGTGTTGATCATCTCGATTTACTCTCTTCCTAGTCTTGATCAACCTTGTGTCTTTATGACCAATCTTTGGATAATACTTGTAATACCACCTTGGTCATCATATAAACTCCTTGAAACAAATAGATGGACTTCAAGAAGTGCCTATGGACAAATCCTTCGAATATAACTTAAGGCAACCATTAGTCCATAGGGATTGTCATCAATTACCAAAACCACATCTGGAGAAATATGCTCTAACAATGATGAACATGTGTCATGGTGTCCTGGATTAGGGGATGCTAACTTGGTTGGTCCAGGCTCCTCGGATTGGTGATGGGACCTCATTCTTCGCAAGGTGGACTACGGAAGCTGCACGATGGGTAGTTATCAAGACTAGATCTTTCGAGAACTTTTACTCCAAGACTTCTCCTGTTGCCTCTACGCTAGGATACCGACCTTGTAACCCTATGTACCCTTTTTCGTGTGTATATAATCCATAGGGTTTAGCTCATAGAGGGGTGATACATCTCCAACGTATCTATAATTTTCTATGGTTTCATTCTATTATCTTGTCAAACTTTGATGTTTTGCATTCCTTTTATTTATTTTCTAGGACTAACTTATTAACTCAGTGCCAAGTGCCATTCCTGTTTTTTCCATGTTTTTGACCCCTTTCAAAGGAGATTTTGAAACGGAGTCCAAACGGAAGAAAATCCCCGAAAAGATTTTTTATGCAACGGAAGAAGATCGGAGAGCTTGGGGGCCAAGCCAGAAGAGCCCCAGGGGCCCCACAAGCACCCACCCCGCGGCCAGGGGGTCCGAGCCATGCAGGATTGTGGGCCCCCTGGAGGTCCCTTGACCTAGATCTTGCACTTATAAATTCACAAATATTCCCAAAAAAATTAGGGGAGCATCGTAATCACTTTTCCGCCGCCGCAAGCTTCTTTCTCCGCAAGATCCCTTCTGGGGCACGTCCTGGTGCCCTGTCGGAGGGGGGATTCGGACACGGAAGGCTTCACCATCAACACCATGACCTCTCCGATGATGCGTGAGTAGTTCACCATAGACCTACGGCTCCATAGCTAGTAACTAGATGGCTTCTTCTCTCTCTTGGATCTTCAATACAAAGTTCTCCATGATATTCATGGAGATCTATCCGATGTAATCTTCTTTTGCGGTGTGTTTGTCGAGATCCAATGAATTGTGTATTTATGATCAGATTATCTATGAATCTTATTTGAGTTTCTTCTGATCTCTCTTATGCATGATTTCATATCCTTGTAATTCTCTTCGAGTTGTGGGTTTTGTCTGGCCAACTAGATCTATGATTCTTGCCATGGGAGAAGTGCTTGGTTTTGGCTTCATACCGTGCGGTGACCTAACCCAGTGACAGAAGGTGTAGCGAGGCACGTATCGTGTTGTTGCCATCAAGGGTAAAAAGATGGGGTTTTCATCATTAGTTTGAGATTATCCCTCTACATCATGTCATCTTGCTTAAAGCGTTACTCTGTTCGTCATGAACTCAATACACTAGATGCATGCTGGATAGCGGTCGATGTGATGAGTAATAGTAGTAGATGCAGAAAGTATCGGTCTACTTGTATCGGACATGATGCCTATATGCTAGATCATTGCCTTAGATATCGTCATGACTTTGCGCGGTTCTATCAATTGCTCGACAGTAATTTGTTCACCCACCGTAATACTTGCTATTTTGAGAGAAGACTCTAGTGAACACTATGGCCCCCAGGGTCTACTCCACACCATATTTTCAGCCTTACACTTTTTACTTCGTTGCACTTTCCGCCTTCAGATCTCACTTTGCAAACAATCTTGAAGGGATTGACAACCCCTTTGAAGCGTTGGGTGCAAGCTTGTTTGTGTTTGGCAGGTACTCTGGACTTGACGAGACCCTCCTTCTGGATCGATACCTTGGTTCTCAAACTGAGGGAAATACTTACTACTCCTGTGCTGCATCACCCTTTCCTCTTCAAGGGAAAAACCAACGCAAGCCCAATCTCCGTCAACGTGTCAATTTCTGGCGCTGTTGTTTGAGAAGTAGCAAGGGGACATCAACATGATATCATCCACCTAGACTTAGGGTTAGAACATAACTTATGATCTCGAGGTAGATCAAGCTTGTACTCAATACTTCATCATCAATATAAACAAGAGCAGGACATAGGTTTTTACCTTCATCAAGGGGGCCCGAACCTAGGTAAACATCGTCTGCCATGTTCATGTTACCGTCTGTCCAAGATCCACAGCTCAGGACCCCCTACCCCAAGGTCTGTCGGTCCTCACACCGACACTGGTGCTTTAATTGAGAGTTCCACTTTGAGATTGACAAAAGGATTGATGTCTTATCTATAGATTACTGCGAAGACGGCTCCCACAATGTTTACATCCTCGGCCAACTTTTTGTGTTCGACAACATGATGTTCTATGCCGATTCAACTGGCCATCTGGCCTCTACTGTAAACTATGCCTTGGGCCAGATTGTGACATTTGGAGGGCTGGAATACACCACGGACTCCTGCGGAGAACTCGCTTTGTCAAGATGGACGCCGGCCGAGCTGAGGGGCTACTCAACACCGGAGGATCGACTCCGGAGCAGATCTCTTCCGAGCACGTCGGGCCAGAAGCCGTGATGCCGCCATAGAACCCCCAAGGTAGAAACCTCGGGCGACCTCCCCTCGAACCCCGGTCCAGACTCGGGCCCGACCCTTATCTTTGAAATTGTGTTGGATCTTGAGCCAACCCCGGCGCAGGTCCGGGAATAACCCGTGGATCAATTCCATGCTAGAAACACGCTAGGCTACACAGCGACTATGCTGCAAATTAGCCCTGTTTATAGCCACACAATGAACCCCGAAGAACTATCTCATTTGAACGAGATGCTAGATCGTATCCACAACATGTCCCTCTCGGATGGTAAGACTTCGGTTTATGACCAGATCAGACTCAAAGCCGATGAACAGGAAATTTATGTCCCACCCACCACCCACCTAGTCGCCACGATTAATGACTTAACCGACATGCTTGACTACAACGAGGCTACAAAACATATATGAACATATCAATGGCCACACAGGACACACTTTGCCCCTCGTAAACACCGGCAAGTGGACTGTAATATCCATGTATGACATCTACATGGTGGATACCCCCAAATCCCCTCCAGAGCGACGGTGCAGACGCTGAAGGGACAATAATGGAGAACCCAATGGCAACAACACTGCCACCGATGAAGGTGAGGCAATGACCATCGATGCCGATAACACTGGTGGTGACTCTCAAACCTCCCCAGTATGGAACGATGATCCCGAAGAAAATCCTGAGGACTCAGATCCCAACGACCTCCTTCAAGGGACCGACGACAACTACATGCCAGTATGAGGAAGACGAGAGCCTCGGTACCGAGGACTTTATCATCCCCGAAAACCCCTCCAAACAAGAGCGCTTACGGAGGCGCCTCATTGTCATCGGTCGAAGCATGAAACACAAGCAGCACCAGCTGCAAGCGAATACAGATGCGCTAAATGAGAAGCGGGCCGAAGTACTAGATACGTCTCCAATGTATCCACAATTTTTTGTTGTTCCATGCTGATGGGTATTTATTTACTAATTTCTATTATATTTGAGCACTAACCTGTAACATCCCAAATTTTGAATGTTAAAATAATTATTAGGTAGTTTGTTTGTTTGATTGAGTGATTGAAACTTGAGTGAAATTTGAAACTTTTCAAAACTTTTGAATGAGAGGGAATAAAATGACTTTCCCCTTCTCCGGTGAATTCAAATTCAATCAATTCAAAAGCAATGAGAGAAGAAGACATGACTTCTTCAACTATAAAGAATTTGAATGGAGTTTGCATTTGAGTTCTTTCAAAGTTCTGCTTTTGCATTTCTATTTTTCTTCCCCGAGAAATACCCCGAAAATAATTCTTCCAAGCAAGAAAGAGCGGAGGAAAGTGACCCTCCCAAATCAGGGGTATTTTTGAAAATCTTTGAACCAAGAAAGAACCATGTTTATGGAGAAAAATAATTGGAAAAAGAAACAAAGCATTTAGGGATTTTCTGAAAAAAAAATATTTTTTAAGTTCTTATTTTTGCCTTGGAAAAATGTTAATCGTGTAGAGATTTTTTTTTGAAAATTTTGGTATATAATACCCCTATGTTTGGATTTTATTTTATTCCTTTTTATTATTTTTTACTTTCTGTTTTTGAAAAAAATAGAAAAGGAAACTTTTTCTTTTATTTAGGAAAGCGCTTGAGCGCTTTATAGGAGATTTGGGCCGACCCCCCCCCCCCCCCCACCCGGGATCCGATTCCCAACCGGATCGGTCAACCGACCGAAGCCCCCACCTCCCTCTCTCTCTGGCCAGCAGGCCCCACTGGCCGACGGAAACCCTGCCCCGGCCACCCCCTTCCTCTCGCTCGCTCCCTTCCTTCCCCGAGCCCGATCCTCTTCCTGCCTCACCGGAGCCGGCCGGTTCCCTCCCGGATCTCTCTCCCCTTCCCTCCCGAGACTGTCCCCTCGCCCCTATATAAGCCCACACCTCCTGCGCACCCCGCTCCCCTCGCCACCGCCCCTCTTTGCCGCCCCAACCGCCCCTGCTGCACTGCTCGCCGGAGCCGGAGCTCCCTGAGCTCCTACAGCTCGGTGCCGCGCCCCCCACGCCACCTGCCGCCGCCAGGAGCTACCCCATCACCCCCGCACCCTATTTTCCACCCTAGGCCCCGAGCTCCACCGCCCCACGCCACTGCCCGACGCCGTCGGAGCTCCGACCAGGAGCCGAAACTCCCTGGTCCCCTGCTGCATCGCCCCGGTCTCCTCTCGCCTCGCCGTCGCCTCCCTAGGACGCCGGAGCTCCTCCGCCTCCTCCCCGACACCCAGGACACCGCCGGAGACCACCGGAGGCCCATCCCTGACCACCGCCACCTCACTACCTCGCTGGAGAAGACTCCACCACCGGCAGCCCCTGTGAGCATCTCCCCTATCACCCCGTAGCCGTTGGATCTTAAACGTGAGTGTTAGATTAGAACCTGCGTACCCCTTCGGTTTTTACATAAAAACCGAACGGTTTTTCTCCACTTGATTTTAGCCAGAGAACTTTTGTTTACAATGCGGACGTTCGCCCGTTAGTCACCGCATCACACACTCCCTGACCAATCAGGAGCTCCCACGTACCCCCTTTGTTCGTTAGGATAGTTTTTCTTTTTCTGTTTTAGATTTAAAAACAGAGACAGTTTCTATTTTTTTTTCTTTATAACTTTTATTCTATATATCCAATGGAGTTGATTCTTTTTCCAGTAGATCACAATTTTTCTGTAGTTTTCGAAAACATATTATTTGCCTATGTTTGAAATATCAAAATTTGAATTCGATCAGATTTAGTTTAAACCTTGTTTTGCTTATTCTGAGAGTTTAAAAACAGCTTTTAATTTAGTTCTTTTGGCTATGATCACTAGTGATCTTATTTATCAGTGGTAAATATTTCAGAATTGTTTGAGTTTTTAACTCATAGTTTCTTGTGAGACAATTTCTGTTTCACCTCTTTTAGGAGTATGACTATAATTCTTTCTTTAGTTGTTTTTAAATTATTTTTCTTTTATATTTCAGAAATATTATGTTTTTGTTTCTGTTAGTTAACACTAGGTTTGCAACAAGTTTTGATTTTTATTTTATATGTTATCATGAAATCAATTCTAGTTCTCTAATAACTTGCAATTGGTTTCTCCACTGTTTCAAATCCCGTTTGGAAATACTTTCAAATAGTTTTGTGAGAAATACTTTATTTTATCTTAGTTAAATTTATATATTAGTTCCCTGTTATTATTTTCCGTTGGACAAAAACTATTTAGTGTTTGATGTAGTAGAAGACTCCCTAGTCTTATTTGAAGTTTCTTTCGGATTCTTATTCGCTCCCTCTTTTGTTTTGATTGCTAGAATGATTGCTAGTATGAGTGCTTATGTGAATGATATGTTTGTTATATAGATTTCATCGGAGATTGACGAGTAGTCTATCAAGTTATTTCTCGAGAAATTCTTCTTCGTCAACATCACCAGGCAAGTCATTTGATCATGTATCACCTATGTTTCATGCATCGTAGTTCTACCATCCTATGCCCAATTGCATGCTGAGTAGGTACTTGGAAATTATGGTTACATATTGTAGTATCATGTGGTAGGCACCCAACAACCCCGTTACTAGGCCCGGGACGACAAATTTCATATTGCTATGCTTGAGTAGACGGGATTCTGGTTGAGAGTTTATCATGAGTGATGCGAGGATACTTTAATAACCAAGACCGGTTAAGTCAAGACTTTTCAAGACCTCGTGATGCAATGCAACTCTGGGTGAACGACGGTTGATCGGCTCCCTGGAGAAACCAGTGGATGACTCGGGATGCTGGAGACGGCCATGACATCTTGCGGAAAGCTTCACCCAGGCTCAAAGAGACGGACGGATATTTTCAAGACCCAAGGCTTACCTGCAGAGCCACAAGTCATTATGGGCTCTGGCTTGGTTGGACAACACGGCAACTCTGGACAGGCGGTGCTAGCAGATGTAGAAGAACGGTAGGAATGGATGGGCACCGACAGGGATTCAGAGGGACCCGTTGAAAGACCATGTTTTGATCATCCGGTCTTCAAACACCCTGAAGTGCGAGGACATACTCGGAGGCGATCAAATCTTGTGGGGAACGTGTGCAAAACTCTGCAGAGTACTCAAACCTAATCGATTAGCCGTGTCCACGGTCATGGACAACTTGACCCAAAGGAACTGAAGTTATCTGGAATTCTCAACACAAATAATAATATTGATGTGGGAATTATTGACAACTCGGGTACGAGAACTGGTTGGCGGAACCATTTCATTAACAACCAACTACGTAGTAATATTTTGCTTTTAGCCCCTCTCTTGTTGTAGGAGAAAATTTGCTTTATGCTAAAACTTACAACACCACCTGCCATATATGCATATAGTATAGATGATATTTTACCCCCTCTCATATGTGACTTGCCGGCATATTCAATATGTTGACCTACACGGCTGCAACGTCTTATGTTGCAGATATTTTTCTTCGACGAGTAAGAGTACGATTCAGGGTTACGGTCTACACTCAACTTGCCGTTGGTGTTTATTGGGACTCCACTCCCTTGACTGCTTCCGCTGAAATATTTAAGGTATATATCAGTTTTACGCTATTTACACGTGATTGCACTTTGATATATACATTGATGTACTGTGTGTGTGCCAGCATACTGATCCAGGGATGGCACAGAAACACAGAGGCTTGACTCGTCTTGAGTCCGGTCGCTACAGAAATGGTATCGGAGCACATGTTGACTGTAGGACGTGACCCTAGAAACTGGAAACTTCTTAGGATAGGATCTCTCAAAAATTTCTATTTTTCAAGAACACCTTTTACTTCTCATCTCTTCTGATTTCATCAAACGTTCTCTCTCACCTCCAATAGTTAGACAATACCCTTACCCCTTCGACCTCATGAAGAATCAACTGAGTCCCACTTCAAAGAAAAGTGGATTTCATCATGGATTGAAGAATTGAAGCTGCACCAATTGAAGACTCTCAAGACCCGAAGAATTCGAAGACCCTGAAGCGTTCGAATATTTATATGACCATTAGAAGTCCAAACCCCTGTTATATACCCACGTTAGATACGATGATTTGTGAGTCGTCATTGGTGTGTGTTTTCCGACGGCCACAAATAAAACCTATTCTCAAAAATATTGTTTGTATTGTGTGTATCTCCCTCCCTCTCTTACCCGTCTCATCCCCAAAACCTCAACCCTACCAGATGGAGTATGAAGCTGGACTTGTAGTCTCTGGACCAATGACCCAACTAGAGGCTGAAATATGGATTCAGAACATGGAGAACCACTTCGGGAGCAACTTGATCTAAAGGAAGTATGAAGTGGAACACGCTCTTCAGTACTTTACACAAAGTGCTGCAATCTGGTGGAAAATGCATCATGCCATACAAGGATTTAGTGGAGCAGAAACCTGGGACGAATTCAAGAAGACTCTGTTAAGATCCCGTCTTATTCAGAAGTGCTATGATAATCTGAAGAAGAAGACTTGTGCATGCAAGATCTATGGAGAAATAGGACACACCCAGGAGGAACACAAGGATGGATGCACTCATTGTGAAGAAAATCACCCAGCTGAGGAATGCCCAACTAGTCAGGTGACTTGTTTCTTGTGTGAAGGAACCACCCACTACCCAGCGGCGTGTCACATTTACCCCAAGTATGCCTGAAACCCACAGACCCCGGGACTAACAAGGATCAAGTACTATCTTTTTGGAGAAGGAAACTTGTATCAGCAAACGTTTACTTAGGAGCATACGACAACTTGAGAGTGGTGAAGAAACGATAGATGTTTTGTTCAGCTTGCAGAACCAATGGATTATCCGAACTTCGTTCGTGGACAAGAGAAATTCTGCAATGCTTGTGAGGATGCCCAAGTGTTAGAATACGAGATTCACTAAGCCTTATACAAGGTAATGATTTCAGCGTGACATGGCTTGGCCACCATGACGACTTACTATTATCATTCTCTTGCTATTCGAAATGGTAAATCTGAGAGACTTACCCATAGTGAGAGACGACGTTCTTTGAAGCTTTTGTTTAAGCCTTAGAATGGTATGATGAAAGCCCCATGTACATGGCATTTGTGTCATGCGTAAGAAATTTTACGGTGAGGATGAAACCAAGACCCCTCTCTCGGCAGGATAACCACAAATGGTAGACCACCATGAGGACCATCGATATGTTATTTAGAATTGACCACGAAACTGGCAGTTAAGAAGACCTAGTAATGGAAGAAGCTTATATCAACGGAAGAGCACTCGATTTTGATGGAAAACATTATGAATATAACGGGAGAGCATCACCAAAGGATTTAATATGAAGACTGTGCGATGTCAGTTACCAAAACCCTAGAGGATTGTTAAAATCTTAAGGGACCAGTATCTCTCATTTTAAGTGTGGTAGGATCTCGCTTTGTCGGAGGTTGGAATTGTTAGAAGACCCCCAAACCCTAACCTTTCTTTCTAGCCTCTTCGAATCTCGAGGACGAGATTCATTTTAAGTGTGGTAGATTTGTAACATCCCAAATTTTGGAATGTTAAAATAATTATTAGGTTGTTTGTTTGTTTGATTGAGTGATTAAAACTTGAGCGAAATTTGAAACTTTTCAAAAAATTTGAATGAGAGGGAATAAAATGACTTTCCCCTTCTCCGGTGAATTCAAATTCAATCAATTCAAAAGCAATGAGAGAAGAAGACATGACTTCTTCAACTATAAAGAATTTGAATGGAGTTTGCATTTGAGTTCTTTCAAATTTCTGCTTTTGCATTTCTATTTTTCTTCCCCGAGAAATACCGCGAAAATAATTCTTCCAAGCAAGAAAGAGCGGAGGAAAATGACCCTCCCAAATCAGGGGTATTTTTGAAAATCTTTGAGCCAAGAAAAAACCAAGTTTATGGAGAAAAATAATTGCAAAAAGAAACAAAGCCTTTAGGGATTTTCTGAAAAAAAAATATTTTTTTAAGTTCTTATTTTTGCCTTGGAAAAATGTTAATCGTGTAGAGATTTTTTTTTTCTGAAAATTTTGGTATATAATACCCCTATGTTTGGATTTTATTTTATTCCTTTTTATTATTTTTTACTTTCTGTTTTTGAAAAAAATAGAAAAGGAAACTTTTTCTTTATTTAGGAAAGCGCTTGAGCGCTTTATAGGAGATCTCGGCCGACCCCCCCACCCGGGATCTGATTCCCAACCGGATCGGTCAACCGACCGAAGCCCCCACCTCCCTCTCTCTCTGGCCAGCGGGCCCCACTAGCCGACCGACACCCTGCCCCGGCCACCCCTTCCTCTCGCTCGCTCCCTTCCTTCCCCGAGCCTGATCCCCTTCCTGCCTCACCGGAGCCGGCCGATTCCCTCCCGGATCTCTCTCCCCATCCCTCCCGAGACTCTCCCCTCGCCCCTATATAAGCCCACACCTCCTCTACACCCCGCTCCCCTCGCCACCGCCCCTCTTCGCCGATCCAATCGCCCCTGCTGCAGTGCTCGCCGGAGCCGGAGCTCCCTAAGCTCCTACAGCTCGCTGTCGCGCCCCCCACGCCAACTGCCACCGCCAGGAGCTACCCCATCACCCCCGCACCCTATTTTCCACCCTAGGCCCTGAGCTCCACCGCCCCACGCCACCGCCCGACGCCGCCGGAGCTCCGACCAGGAGCCGAAACTCCCTGGTCCCCTGCTGCATCGCCCCGGTCTCCTCTCGCCTCGCCGTCGCCTCCCTAGGACGCCGGAGCTTCTCCGCCTCCTCCCCGACACCCAGGACGCCGCCGGAGACCACCGGAGGCCCATCCCCGACCACCGCCACCTCACTGCCTCACCGGAGAAGACTCCACCACCGGCAGCCCCTGTGAGCATCTCCCCTATCAGCCCGTAGCCGTTGGATCTTAAACGTGCGCGTTAGATTAGAACCTGCGTACCCCTTTGGTTTTTAGATAAAAACCGAACGGTTTTCTCCACTTGATTTTAGCTAGAGAACTTTTGTTTACAATGCGGACGTTCACCCGTTAGTCACCGCAGCACACACTCCGTGACCAATCAGGAGCTGCCACGTACCCCCTTTGTTCATTAGGATAGTTTTTCTTTTTCTGTTTGAGATTTAAAAACAAAGACACTTTCTATTTTTTTTCTTTATAACTTTTATTCTATAGATCCAATGGAGTTGATTCTTTTTCCAGTAGATCACAATTTTTCTGTAGTTTTCGAAAACATATTATTTGCCTATGTTTGAAATATCAAAATTTGAATTCGATCAGATTTAGTTTAAACCTTGTTTTGCTTATTCTAAGAGTTTAAAAATAGCTTTTAATTTAGTTCTTTTTCCTACTGATCACTAGTGATCTTATTTATCAGTGGTAAAAATTTCAGAATTGTTTGAGTATTTTAGCTCATTGTTTCTTGTGAAACAATTTCTGTTTCACCTCTTTTAGGAGTATGACTATAATTCTTTCTTTAGTTGTTTTTAAATTATTTTTCTTTTATATTTCAGAAATATTATGTTTTTGTTTCTGTTAGTTAACACTAGGTTTGCAACAAGTTTTGATTTTTATTTTATATGTTATCATGAAATCAATTCTAGTTCTCTAATAACTTGCAATTGGTTTCTCCACTGTTTCAAATCCCGTTTGGAAATACTTTCAAATAGTTTTGTGAGAAATACTTTATTTTATCTTAGTTAAATTTATATATTAGTTCCCTGTTATTATTTTCCGTTGGACAAAAACTATTTAGTGTTTGATGTAGTAGAAGACTCCCTAGTCTTATTTGAAGTTTCTTTCGGATTCTTATTCGCTCCCTCTTTTGTTTTGATTGCTAGAATGATTGCTAGTATGAGTGCTTATGTGAATGATATGTTTGTTATATATATTTCATCGGAGAGTGACGAGCAGTCTATCAAGTTATTTCTCGAGAAATTCTTCTTCGTCAACATCACCAGGCAAGTCATTTGATCATGTATCACCTATGTTTTATGCATCATAGTTCTACCATCCTATGCCCAATTGCATGCTGAGTAGGTACTTGGCAATTATGGTTACATATTGTAGTATCATGTGGTAGGCACCCAACAACCCCGTTACTAGGCCCGGGATGACAAATTTCATATTGCTATGCTTGAGTAGACGGGATTCTGGTTGAGAGTTTATCATGAGTGATGCGAGGATACTTTAATAACCAAGACCGGTTAAGTCAAGACTTTTCAAGACCTCGTGATGCAATGCAACTCTGGGTGAAGGACGGTTGATCGGCTCCCTGGAGAAACCAGTGGATGACCCGGGATGCTGGAGACGGCCATGACATCTTGCGGAAAGCTTCACCCAGGCTCAAAGAGACGGACGGATATTTTCAAGACCCAAGGCTTACCTGCAGAGCCACAAGTCATTATGGGCTCTGGCTTGGTTGGACAACGCGGCGACTCTGGATAGGCGGTGCTAGCAGATGTAGAAGAACGGTAGGAATGGATGGGCACCGACAGGGATTCAGAGGGACCCGTTGAAAGACCATGTTTTGATCATCCGGTCTTCAAACACCCTGAAGTGCGAGGACATACTCGGAGGCGATCAAATCTTGTGGGGAACGTGTGCAAAACTCTGCAGAGTACTCAAACCTAATCGATTAGCCGTGTCCACGGTCATGGACAACTTGAGCCAAAGGAACTGAAGTTATCTGGAATTCTCAACACAAATAATAATATTGATGTGGGAATTATTGACAACTCGGGTACGAGAACTGGTTGGCGGAACCATTTCATTAACAACCAACTACGTAGTAATATTTTTCTTTTAGCCCCTCTCTTGTTGTAGGAGAAAATTTGCTTTACGCTAAAACTTATAACATCACCTGCCATATATGCATGTAGTATAGATGATATTTTACCCCCTCTCATATGTGACTTGCCGGCATATTCAATATGCTGACCTACACGGCTGCAACGTCTTATGTTGCAGATATTTTTCTTCGACGAGTAAGAGTATGATTCAGGGTTACGGTCTACACTCAACTTGCCGTTGGTGTTTATTGGGACTCCACTCCCTTGACTGCTTCTGCTGAAATATTTAAGGTATATATCAGTTTTACGCTATTTACATGTGATTGCACTTTGATATATACATTGATGTACTGTGTGTGCCAGCATACTGATCCAGGGATGGCACAGAAACACAGAGCTTGACTCGTCTTGAGTCGGGTCGCTACATAACCTATTAACCCAGTGCCTAGTGCGACTTGGTGTTCTCTGCATGTTTTTCACTTTTCAGGTTTTCAATACCAAACGAAGTCCAATTGACCCGAAACTTTCCGTAGATTTTTTCTGGACCAAAAGATGACCAATGAGTATGAGAAGATGGCTGGGGGCCACCTGAGGACCCCGCAAGCCAAAATGACACAACCTGGGAGGGTCGCGCCCTGTTGTCTTGTGGGCCTCTTGAGGCTCTCTCGACTCCATTATCTTGCTTATGAATTCTCATGTATCCCCAAATGCCTAAAGGCAGTCCCAAAACACTTTTTTATGCCGCCACAAGTCTCTGTTCCGACGGGAGGCTACCTAGAGCTCCGTTCCGGCATCCTGCCGGAGGGGGATAAACCACGGAGGGCCTCTTCATCAACCTTTCTTCCATCATGATGATGTGTGAGTAGTTTACCACAGACCTACGGGTCCATGTATAGTACCTAGATGACAATCTCTCTCTCTTTCTCTCTATTGATCTTCAATACAATGATCATCGCATCTTTGCTTTGATCCATATTATGTAATCCTTTTGTGCGGTGCGTTTGTTGGGATCCGATGAATTGTGGGTTTATATTCAGATTATTCATGAAAAATATTTTAATCTTCTCTGAATTCTAATATGATTTATATGTGCATGATTATGATATCTTTGTAATTCTCTCTGATCTATTGAAATAGTTTGGCCAACTCGATTGATATTTATTCGGTGAGAGTGGTGCGTTGTAGTATCTTCAACCTGGCGAGTTTCTATATCCCTGTTATAGAAGTAGACAAGATGTGTCTTTGTGTTGCTGCTACTAAGGATGACACGATGGGGTTGATTCATATTGTTTGATTTTATTACACATCATGTCATCGTTATCCATGCATTACTATGTTTACTTAATACTCTAGATGCATGCTGGATAGCGGTCGATGAGTGGAGTAATAGTAATAGGTGTAGCATGAGTAGGCCTATTTTTTATGGATGTGATGAATATATACAAATGATCATCGTCGTGAATATCGCATAACTATCCGCTTTCTATCAATTGCCCAACAATAATTTGTTTACCCATCGTATGTTGTTTTCATGAGAGATGCCATTAGGGAAAACTATGGCCCCGGGATCTATTCACCATATATTTACAAAACCTTCAATACCATGCTGCCATTTACTTGTTTTCATTTTATTTTGCAATTTACAATTATCTACACATCTCACGTGCTCGCAAATAACGAGACCAAGGGGATTGACAACCCTCTTGCCCACGTTGGGTGCAAGTTGTTTGTTCTTTTGTGTGCAGTTGCTGAAGATGGTTGTTGATATTCCTATTGGTTTGAGAAACCTTAGTTTCATAACTGAGGGAAATACTTACCCACATTGCGATGTGACAACATGTTCCTCTTCATGGGAAACCCAACGCAGATCACAAGTATCAGGGAGGAATTCTGGTGCTGTTGCCGCGGAATATCATCACCAACTACCAAGTATCTTCACAATATTTTTTAGTCACTTGTCCCTCTTTTTATTTGCTGGTATATTTAGTTTGTCTGATAAAAAAATATTTATCTTTTCTTGTTACTAGTTTTCCCGTTTGAAGTCATGGCTAGTTCATTCTTTGTTCGCATTACTCCTAATAATGAAGTTGTCAATTTTAAACAAAGGGGAGGAGAAATTTTGAAAGATGCATGGTACACGATTTGCTACGCTCAAAATAAAGCAACTAATAAGCTATTCACCACTACCTTGCTTCATAATTTTTATGTTGGTGTGACAACTTGGTATAGGTTTGTCCTCGACACCATCACCGGCGGGAACTTTTTAATCTGTCACACTTTGGATGCCTATAATGCTATTGAAAATCTTGTTGGAACACCACCCATTATTACTAATGAAACCAATTTAACCTTGGAGCATATTATGCAAAGGGTTGATGATATTGAAAGGAAAATTATTACTAATGAACCAATTGAGTAGTTAGATAAAAACTGCATAACCATATCACTCAACTTGGGTCACGTGTAGGAATGAGTTTGAAAACTTTAAAGGAAAAAGATACTATTATTGATGAGAGGGTAGAACATGGTTTGAGTAGAATAGATGAAATATAGGAGGTGATTGACAAAGTGGGTTCCACCTTCACACCATCTAAAACTAATGCTAGTACCTCTCGAAACAAAAGTCCCAAGTTCATATACATTCCTAAGAACGTTAGTACACCTCCTACCAAAAGAAACGAGATCTCAAAATGATTAGTGTTCACCCCAACTTTATAAACCTGATAAAAGATCCTATTCTCAAGCCCCCTATTGTTCATATTATCCATGGTTGTGTTACTAAGGATCTTGATGTCAAAGATGATAACACTTGAAACTATGCAATATGCCTAGCTAGGGGCGTAAAACAATAGCGCTTGTTGGGAGGCAGCCCAATAATTAACTTCATTTTTTCTTTTACTTTATGTTTGTTTGTGATAACATGATTGTTGATACTATAATGATTGTGTTTTTATGTTTTAATTAGTGCTTGTGCCAAGTAAATCCTTCGGGGTGATTTGTATGATGAGTATAGTTGATACGGTACAAAAACAGAAACTTTAACGTTCACTTCAGAACTTCTCTGATTTTACTGGAACATCATTTTAAGATGAATTATTTACACGGTACTTATCTAAAAATTCTTCGGGTCGTGCTAATTTTTTGGAATTTCTTGATTTACATAAGTATGGCAATTAAATGTATCTGCACAAATTGTTCGATTTTATGCATATTCTATTTTTGCTTGCATAGTTTGCTTGTTTTGATTACGCTATGGATTGTATCAGGGGTATAAGCCACGGAGAATTCATAATACAGTAATTTATGCTAAAATAAAATAAGAATCAACTTATATAAAGTATTTGATATGTTGCTTATACTAACGTATCTCACAAAATTTTGTTGAGTTTTAAGTGATTAAAGTTTTCAAGTTTTGGGTATTATCACGATGGACAAAGAAATGACGAGTAGCAAAAACCTAAGCTTGGGGATGTCCAAGGCACACCAAGGTAATATTATAGGAATACTCTAGAATGTAATGTTGGGTATGCCCTCGAAAGCATCCCCTCTTTCGTCTCAATCCATCGGTATATCACTTGGAGCTACATTTTTATTCATCACATGATATGAATTTTGCTTGGGGCGTCGTTTGCTTTTGTTTACTTTTACTTTTAGTTTGCCAAAATCATCGTTTGTTGGACACACCTATTTGAGAGACACACACCATCATCATAATTTGTTAGAATATTCTATGCGCTTCACTTATAGCTTTTGAGCTTAGAAGTTGCTCTAGTACTTCACTTATATCTTTTTGAGCATGGTGGTGGAGTGTATATTTTTTAGAAATATTATGCTCTCGTACTTCACTTATATTTGTTTGAGAGTTAAATAAATAGTGACTATAATTTGCATGGGTCATAAGACTAGACCAAAAATAATAGGTGTTCAACGGGTGATAATTAAATCCATCATGTACCACATATAGGGAAATTATGGGTTAACGATATTGATGTGGTGATATGAAAAAGGTGTGAGTGAATTATTATTAATTCAGATAGGTGTTGATATTAAGAGATATTAAATTCTTGTTCTTTTTAAAAATTAAAAAGGTATGGTGATTATGTGTTAGCATTTCTATTCCTCGTTGAAATCCTAGTGTTTTTTCGAGTCGGGGGTGCACGATGGTTAACTCCTACCAACCCCCTCCCTCGGGGCATATGAGTAGTACTTTGATTTGTGATAAAACTAATAAAACTTTGCAATAAGTATATGAGTTCTTTATGACTAATGTGAGAACACGGATATACACAATCTCACCTACTCATATTTGCTAGCCTCTTCGGTACCGTGCATTGCCCATTCTCACCTCAAGGATCGGTGCAACTTTCGCTGGTGCATCTAAACCCCATGACATGACACGCTCTGTTGCACATAAGCATCATATATATTCCTCAAAACAGCCAGCAAACCTAACTATCATGGCATTCCCATAGCCATTCCGAGATATATTTCCATGCAAATTCCATCGTCACTTCAGATTACTAGTTCGTTCATCATCATATTGCTTTGCATGATCATATAAAGCTGACATAGTATTTGCGGCAAAGACACCGTTCATCATATTTTCGTTAATGTCATGATAGATGTTTGCACATCCTGGTACACCGCCAGAGGCATTCATACAGAGTCATACCGTCCTATGAGTCTTCATATTGAGTTGTAAGTAAATAAAAGTATGATGTTCATCATTATTAGAGCATTGTCCCAGTGAGGAAATAAAAATTGGGGACGCCAAATGAGCCCACCATAAAAAATGAACGGGACAAAAAGAGAGAAGGGAATTTGCTACTATTATTTACCCCAGTTGTGCCTCAAAGTGGCACATTGTTATTCAAATAGAGAGTCTCATGTTATACCATTCATATTCTAGTGGGAATCACTTTTTCATAAACTTGGCTTGTATATTCCAGTGACGGGATTCCTCAAATGCCCGAGGTCTTCATGAGCAAGCAAGTTGGATACACACCCCACATAGCTTCAGTTCAGCTTTCGTACACATATAGCTCTAGTGCATCATTTGCATGGAAATCCCTACTCCTTCATCGACATCTATCAACAGGAATCCCCATAGCTCGCTGGTACGCCTAGTTGGTGTGAGACTATCTTCTCCACTTTTTACCCCTTTTGATACCTACCACCATATTCTATTCCACCTATATGCTATGTCCAATGGTTCTCCCTCATTTATTGCGTGAAGAATAAAAAGTTGATGCATATTGAAAAATATGATCCAATTGCCTGACTTGGGCACTGTGGTGCTTGACATTTGTATTAATGTGGTGAAGATGGAGCCATGCGTTGCTAATATAATAAGATGAACGGGGTAAAAACAATCTTTGGGGATCGTGTACTTTCAAAGATTAATGATTTTGTTGCTTATACTTATAAGCATTAATGTTTGTTAATTCATCGTTTCTCAATGAGCATACATGATAAGGTTACATAATGGGTAGCATGTCACATTAAAAATTCTATTTTTATCGTTTACCTACACGAGGGCGAGAAGAAATTAAGGTGGTGGATGCTTGATATGTCACCAACGTATCTATATACTTTTTATTGTTACATTTTGATATATTATTATTCTAGGATACTTTTTGGGTATTTATTTACCAATTAATATTATTTTTGAGCACTAACCTATTAAACTATTGCCTAGTGCCACTTGTTGTTTTCTGCATGTTTTTTACTTTTTAGGTTTCCAATACCAAACGAAGTCCAATTGACCTGAAACTTTTTGGAGATTTTTTTCTGGACCAAAAGAAGACCAATGAGTATCCGAAGAAGGCTGGGACCACCCGAGGGCCCCACAAACCAACACGGAGTGACCTGGTGGGGCACGCCTTGATGGCTTGTTTGGCCATCGAGGCTATCCCGACTCTATTATTTGGCTTAGAAATTCTCATATATCCCAAAAACTCTAAAGGTAGTCCCGAAACACTTTTTACGTCACCACAAGTCTCTATTCCACGGGAGGTCATCTGGAGATCCGTTCCAGCATCGTGTTAGAGTGGGGGTCAATTAAGAAGGGCCTATTCATCAACCTTGCTGCCCTCATGATAATGTGTGAGTAGTTCACCACACACCTACCGGTCCATGGCTAGTACCTAGATTGCAATCTCTCTTTATCTCTTGATCTTCAATACAATTATCATTGCATATTCGCTTTGATCCATATGATGTAATCCTTTTGTGCGGTGCGTTTGTTGGGGTCTATTAATTTTTTGTTTTATGTTCAGATTATTCATGATAAATATTTGAGTCTTCTCTGAATTCTAATATGATTCTTATGTGCATGATTATGATATCTACGTAATTCTCTCTGATCTCTTGAAATAGTTTGGCCAACTAGATTGACATTTCTTCGATGAGAGAGGTGCGTTGTAGTAGGTTCAACATGGCAAGTTTCTATATCCTAGTGACAGAAGGGCACAAGATGCATCTTTGTGTTGTTACTATTGAGGACAACACGATGGGATTTATTCATATTCTTGAGTATACTTTGTCTACATCATGTCATCGTTCTCCATGCATTACTCTATTTTATTTAATACTCTAGATGCATGCTGGATAGCAGTCGATGAGTGGAGCAATTGTAAGAGGTGCAGGCAGGATTGGATCTATTTAACTATGGACGTGATTCCTATATACACATGATCATTATCGTGCATATCACATAACTATCCTCTTTTTGATCAATTGCCCAATAGTAATTTGTTTACCCACCATATGTTGTTTTCATCTGAGATGCCACTAGGAAAAACTATGGCCCCCGGGTGCATTCACCATATATTTAGGAAACCTTCAATACCTTTCTGCCATTTACTTGTTTTCATTTTATCTTGCTATTAACAATTATCTACACATTTCACTTGCTTGCAAATAACAAGATCAAGGGGATTGACAACCCTTTTGCCTGCGTTGGGTGCAAGTTGTTTGTTCTTTTGTGTGCAGCCACTAAAGACGGTTGTTGTTGATATTCCTATTGGTTCGATAAACCATGGTTTCATAACTGAGGGAAATACATACCCACATTGTGTTGTGATAACCCGTTCCTCTTCACGGAAAACCCAATGCGGATCACAGATATCAGTACTCTCGGCTGAACAAGGTCTTGAAGACCGATGTCACACCCATGTAGGCATCTGCTAACAAAATTCAATGCAGAGCTAGTCGCCGACCTGTCAGACCTACCCCCTAGATGTAGGGACATGCCGGTGCGGGAAAACCTTACTGCTCGACCGGCCTTACACCATCATGTCGAGGACCTCGTGGATTACCTGGATCCTCATGACGTTCGATGACACGTTGAGGCAAATCGATCGCCTCCTTGGTCCATCTATGGCTCAAGAGGAGGCACGCTAGTCTAGCTCACCGGTTATGACACCTTCTTAGAGAGGAATGGTCATGCCCCAGATGAGGCCTATGCACGACTCTCTCCTAACCTCCGACGGGATACTGCCTGGTTCTGAGATCCATCCTACTCGATCTGCTTTAGAGATAGGGTAATGGAACATCAATTTCTAGAAGGGTTTAAGCCCATCAATAGAGAATCATATGATGGCACCATAGAACCAGCATCGTGGATCAAAGATTTCCTTCTCCACATACACATGGATAACGGAGATGACCTCCAGGCCATCAAATACTTGCCGCTCAAGCTCAAGGGGTCGTCTAGGCATTGAATATTGGGAAGACCTTGAAAATACCTTTAGGGAAAATTTCCAAGGTACATTTTGTTTGGCCTCCGTACGCCAATGACCTCAGTTGTGTTACCCAACAGCCACGCGAATCTTCTCGGGAATTCTGGAACAGGTTCCTTACTAAAAAGAACCAGATCATAGACTAATACGATGCGGAAGCCATCGCTTCATTCAAAAACTAATATCCGAGATGAATTTCTTGCCCGCAAGCTCCACCAAGACAAGCTAGGGACCATGGGAGCCCTCACTTGCCTGAAGTACTCACAATGGTGAGACGGGCACTTCAGAAACACACAACGCCAATGGAAAGCCTCGACATAGTAAAAACAAGCGCATGCATAAAAATGGCAGGAGCGACACAAAGGACACCATAGTTAATGCAGGGTTCACTGGATTGATCCGAACAGAAGGCAACCCTTTGAGGGAATAAGGATGGACCTAGCCAGCTAAATAAAATCCTGGATCAACCGTGCCATATTCATGGCACTCAGGATGAACAAGCAACCCATACCAACAGGAATTGTTGGATCTTCAAATAGGATGGCAAGGTAGTAGGATCTGAAGTACGTCTAGAGGGGGAGGTGATTAGACTACTTGACCAAATAAAAACTTTAGCTGTGTGCCAGTTTTAGCAATTATGGCAAGTCAAGTTCACCCTACACATGCATATCTAAGAGTATAACAACGGAAAGTAATGGCATGCAAATGTAAGTACAGGGTAGGGAAGGATGATCAAACGCAAAGGTTGACACAATTTTTTCTAGCGTGGTTCTGATAGGTAATGCTATCGTACGTCAATGTTAGTGGAGACTTTAAACCATGGAGGGTAACAGGCGAGAGAGTACACGAAGGGCTCCACCCATGAAGGGTCCACGAAGAAGCAGCCTTGTCTATTCCACAATGTCTTACGTTCATGAAGGACTAGCCTCACTCGGGATAGATCTTCATGAAGTAAGCGCTCTCCTTGCCCTTACAAACTTCTTGGTTCAACTCCACAACACGAAGTAGGAGGCTCCCAAGCGATAGAACGATGAACTCCTTGCTCTTGTGCCTCTCAAGTTTCCAGTTTATCTCAGCTATATCCTCGGAGATGGAGCTCGGAGACGAGGTAGATATTTGCGAACAAAGATTCATCTTCTATATAAGGACCCACGACCAAATTAATAACATGGGACGAACGCCTCATTACGCTAGGTAGCGCCTTGGTGGCTATGCACCAAGCTCCTACTTCTATGTGTAACCTACGTTGTTTCCTTGAAACCAGACTTAGGCTCTGGGGCTACTCATTGACCAGGACATCTAGAAGGCCATAAAACATGTCTTCACACAAACACGTGAATTTTCAATTTAAAAGTGAAACAAAACATATTTTGCACAAGGGTAAAAAAGAGTACATGTAGGATAAAAAGAATGTCTAGAAGGGGGTGATTAGACTAATTGACAAGATCCTTTTTTTGCCTTTTCCCAATTTTACTTGGGAGGCAGCTTTGGCAGTTATAGGAAGTCAAGTACACCCTACACATGCAGTTCTAAGATTGTAGCGGTGGAAAGTAAAACATGCAAGTGTAAAGTAAAGGAGTAAGGTAGGGAGATCAAACGCATAAGGTTGACACAACAATTTTTGGCATGGTCCGATAGGTGGTGTTATCGTACGTCCATGTTAGTGGAGATTTCAACCGACGGAGGGTAACATCTGCGAGAGTCCACGGAGGGCTCCACCCTCGAAGGGTCCACAAAGAAGCGGCCTTGTCTATTCCACCACGGCTTCTGCCCATGGAGGACTAGACTTACTCATGGTATATCTTCATGAAGTAGGCGATCTCCTTGCCTTTACAAACATCTTGGTTCAACTCCACAACACGAAGTAGGAGGCTTCCAAGCGACACTTAACCAATCTAGGAGGCACCACCCTGCAAAAGGTAATAGATGGGGTAAATCAATGAACTCCTTGCTCTTGTGCTTCTAAAGATAGTCTCCTCAACACAAAATCACTCTCTCGTAGAATATGCATGGGTAGGAGAGGTTGATTTGGTTGAAAGCGGTTGGGGAGGCTAGAGATCAAGATTCAAATGAATTCAGTGGAATATCTTGGTCTCAACACATGAGTAGGTGATTCTCTCTCAGAAAATGGATCTGGATATGAAGTGTGTGTTCTTAGTGCTTCTCCCACGAATGAGAGGTGAGTGAAGGGGTATATATAGGCAGCACACAAAAGCCAACCTTTACACACAAAGTGGTAAACTCAGTGACACTAAAGTTGGAAACTCGGTGGTACCAATTAGCACAAAAGGTGTGAACTTTTGAATCTCAGTGAGACCGATATATGAAACTCGGTGGCACCGAAAAGGTGGCTAACGTTCAGATAGCCAAACTCGGTGGGACCGATACTCAAACTCGGAAATTTCGATTTTGTGTATCAAGGCACCCAAAAGTTGGTCACCCAAACTCAATATCACCGATATGGATTCGGCTGCACCAATTTGGTGGAAATGGCTAGGGTTTTTTTTCTGAGGTCAAACTCGATGGGTACGAAATATGAAAGTTGGTGACACCGAATTTGTGTATTTGGAAATTGATAGAATAGTTATGTGGGAAAAATGACTCAGTATTTTGGTGCCTAACTTAGAGCACTTTTGAGCAATCAGTTCATTTAACTACCTCACCCCCTTTCAATAGTATTGGATTTCCTATGGACTCAAATGTGATTTCTCACAAATATAAAATGAATAGTCTTCTAGCTTGAAGTTTGAGCCAATATTATTACTTTATTGCATCAAGGGAAATTTCCACATAACCCTTTAACCAAAGCATCTTTTGAACTTTCCTGAAATATACTTGAGAAACAAAGTAGTCCAATGATGCTTATGTTGTGATCAATTATCAAAATCGCCCTAGGGAGAAATTGTGCTTTCAATCTCCCCCTTTTTGGTAACTGATGACAACATATAGATCAAAGCTTCGACAAAAGATAGAATCAATGATTAGCATCAACGCTTTGAGAAGTATGTGAAAATCAAGAGCTCCTCCTAAATTTGTGCATTATTTAAAATTTGCGTTTGAATGCAAATGCACAATCAATTAGGATCATGGGTCACTCATCCATGTCACATACATCTTGCTGGTGCTAAACAAGATAAGAATGAATAGTAAGCACATGACACCAACAATATTAGTGAGTGAACATCACAAGGATAGCCAAAAGATAGTAATGTAGCATCACACAAGATAAAGCGTATGATCACATACAAGATAAAGTCATCCAAACGATCAAAGTTTTGAAACCAAACGAGAGCAAATAAAAACCAAAAGCTCTCTCTCACACGAAGTCTATGATATCTACATTTCTCCCCCTTTGGCAACAAGTTACCAAAAATTTCAAAAAGTGTAGAACTACTCGTCTCTTTGGGCAGCTGATTATGGAGTCGAGAGAAGAGCGTCTCCAAAGTCTTCTGCAGAATGTCCTAGAGCTGGAGGAGTAGATACTGGAGGTGCCTGAGTTGACGCTGGAGGTGGAACTGAAGGTGCAGATGCTTGAGCCGATGAAGTCTGTCGTGCCTCCAGAGCAAGTACAACAGTAGATCTAGGATTGGTGCTGAACTGAGTGGTAGTGTGAGGAGGTGACTCTTCATCATCATCTTACGTCAAGATTCCTCCGCAGAGCATAGAAAAGGAGAAAAAAGAATCCTAGTCTCCGATATATAACTAGAATCAAAGCAGTCTTTCACTAGACTCAACTCGGCCAAGTTCGATCAATGAAGGGGGCTATTAGGTCGGTACTGCTCTGATACCAACTTGTAATGCCCAAGATGATCCTATCCTTATTTTGTCACGAGGGCCTCGACGGGGATAGAAGCGCATCTTGTCGTTTCACAAGAATGGATATCGTTACAAGTACATGTACTGAAGAGGTGAGTATATGGAATTGGCTTACACTCGCCACAAGCTAAAACAATGTCACATCAATACAACAACATATTAAATCATCACGTAGAAGATCAGGGTTCGACTACATACAAAAACAAACGATAAAAGAATGACGTCCATCCTTGCTATCCTAGGCTACCATCCTGGAACCCATCCTAGATCGATGAAGAAGAAGAAGAAGAAGAAACTCCAAATAGAACAATCATCGCCCTCACGTCAAAGTATCGCTTTACCTGTACGTGCAACTAGTGTTGTAGTAATTTCTGAGCCACATGAACTCAGCAATCTCATTTCCAAAGGTATCAAGACTAGCAAAGCTTAGTGGGTGAGGTACGGTTAAGTGGTGAGGCTGCAGCAAGCGACTAAGCATTTATTTGAGGTGGCTAAGTTACGAGTACAAGATTAGAAGGGGGATGATCTACACATAATGGACTTGAACTAATAACGATCAAATGAATGATCCTGAACACCTACTTATGTCAAATATAACCCCACCGTGTCCTCGATCGGAGAAGGAGCTCATGAAAGAGACAATCACGGTTACACACTCAGTTGGCATATTTTAATTAAGCTTACTTCAAATTATTTAGAACCGGATGTTAAACAAAGTTTCCAAGTTTTCCACATAACCGCGGGCATGGCTTTCCAAAAGATTTAACCCTACAAGGGTGCTCCAACTAGTCCATCACAAATTACCACAAGCCTAATAGAAAACCTCGATCACGGAACTCGTGATCTCCTCGGATTCCTTAGTGGAAAAACCTCAACTCTGAGATAGCCCAAAGAATCACCGGAATCCCGATGCACAAGATATTTCGTAAAAGGTAAAATTGATCTAGCATGGCCACCCGACGGGTCGATGAACCCGATAGGAGCCGCATATCTCGTTCTCAGGACACAACGGATAAGCGACGCGTACGGTGGCCTGATAGATGTCACCCAAGTTGCCCTGGGTTGGCCCCGCACAGTGCAATATTATGGACCAACACTCATGGGGAGCACTAGTCCGGGGGTTGATTAAGTATCCTTGGGTTAATTACTCCCTATGCGGTCCATTAGTTATTAGGCAAATAGTACGAAAGTTGGGCCTTGCCAGACAAGCTTTAACTAAGACGAATTATCAAGGGGGTCCCCGTAACAACCCCGATCGTGTTAGGAGCGCTCAAATATGGAACATAACACCGGTAGCCGAAACTAAGGCGGCAAAGGTGGAACAAAACACCAGGCTAGAAGGCCGAGCCTTCCACCTTTTACCAAGTATATAGGTGCATTAAATTAAATAGCAATTAATATAGTGATATAACAAGGAACCCATGTTTTCACATGGAATCATTTGCACCTGCAAGTAGCAACGCTATCCAATGGTTAAGGAAGCGGTAACATAGCCAATCAGTGGTTCGCTAGGTTGTAGTAAGGTTGAAGGTTTTCATGGAAATGTTGGGAGGATTATTAAACATGTGGTAGGCATCGAGGCATAGCGATAGAAACGAAACATCTAGCATGGAAATGATAGTAATGGTATCTAGGGAAATGATCATCTTGCCTATGATCCCTCTTGGAAGAAGAACGTCTCCGTAAAGCACACGAACCGACGTAGTCGAATGGATCCTCACATTCCGAAGCGGTTCGGAACTCTATCGAGAAGAAGCAAATCGGAAACAAGAATCAACACACGATATTCACCAATGCACATGGACGACATGATGCACAATCTAATATGATGCATGTCCATTTCAATTATGCAAGGCATGGCATGGCATTTCACAACAATCAAACCCTATACATTAAGTGAAGCTCAATATGCAATGATGTATCTGCAGCAAAGTATCAGTAGCAGAGTAGTGTGATAGCAACAGTAGCAATGGTAACAGTAGCAGCAGTGACAACAGTAGCAGTAACAGTAGCAGCAGTGACAACAGTAGTAACAGAGTAACAGTAGCAACAGTGATAGCAGTAGCGGCAAAGTAACGTAGCAAGGACCAGTAGGAATAACTCGTAGGCATAGGATCGGTGATGGATAATTATGCCGGATGATATTCATCATGCAACAGTTATAACACGGAGAGATATGTAACTAGCTCTAGTTCGTCAATGTAATGTAGGCATGTATTCCGTATATAGTTATACGTGCTTAGGAAAAAGAACTTGCATGACATCTATTGTCCATCCCTCCCGTGGCAGCGGGGTCCTAATGGAAACTACGGGATATTAAGGTTCTCCTTTTAATAGAGAATCGGAACAAAGCATTAGCACTCAGTGAATACATGAACTCCTCATACTATGGTCATCTCCGGGAGTGGTTCCGGCTATTGTCACACCGGGGTTGCCGGGTCATAACACATAGTAGGTGACTACAACTTGCAAGATAGGATCAAGAATACACATATATTGACGAGAACATAATAGGTTTAGATCTGAAATCATGGCACTCGGGCCCTAGTGACAAGCATTAAGCATAGCAAAGTAGTAGCAACATCAATCTGAGAACATAGTGGATACTAGGGATCAATCCCCATCAAAACTAACTCGATTACATGATAGATCTCATCCAACCCATCACCGTCCAGCAAGCATACGATGAGATTACTCACGAATGGTGAAGAGCATCATGGGATTGGCGATGAAGGAAGTTTGGTGATGACGATGGCGATGATCTCCCCTCTCCATAGCCCAGAACAGACTCCAGATCAGCCCTCCAGAGAAAGAACAGGTGGTGGCGGCGCCTCCATATCATAAAACGCGATGAAATCTTCTCCTTGATTTTTTTCGGACGAAAGGGACTAAATAGAGCTGGAGTTGGAGGCGGCGGAGCTCCGAGGGCCCCACAAGCCTGCTATGCGCGACCAGGGGGGTCGCGCCTGGTGAGCTTGTGGGCTCCTCGCTCCACCCCTCCGGTTGATTCTTGCGCCAGTATTTTTTATATATTCCACAAAAAATCCTCGTAAATTTCCAGGCCATTCCGAGAACTTTTATTTCTACGAAAAACAACACCATGGCAATTCTGCTGAGTGTTAGTCCGGGTTAGTTCCATTCAAATCATGCAAATTAGAGTCCAAAACAAGGGCAAAAGAGTTTGGAAAAGTAGATACGACGGAGACGTATCAACTCCCCCAAGCTTAAAGCCTTGCTTGTCCTCAAGAAATTCAGTTGACAAACTGAAAGAGACAAAAGAAAAACTTTTACGAACTCCGTTTGATCTTGTTGTTGCAATTATGTCTAACTCATATTCAGATTTTCAGCAAGATCATAAGCTAACCACATAAGCAATGACATTTAGGTCTCATGGCAAACTCATATCAATGGCATAATCAACTAGCGAGCAGTAATAATGAGTTTCAAATGTCAACACTTCAATCAAAACAATCATGAAGCAATACAAACAGATGGTATCTCGCTAGCTCTTTCTGAGACCGCAAAACATAAGTGCAGAGCACCTTCAAAGACCAAGGGCTGACTGAACATTGTAATTCATGGCAAAGAAGATCCAGTCACAGTCATACTCAATAACAATTAAAAGCAAAGCATAGAAATGATAGAGGTGCTCTGTAATTGGTGCTTTTTGAAAGAAGAGGATGACTTAACAGAAACATAAATAGACATGCCCTTCGTAGAGGGAAGCATTGATTTGTACAGGTGCCAGAGCTCAAGCTTTGAAGGCAGAGATAAAAAAAATTGGGTGGCATGCTTTCATTGTCAACGCAATGACCAAGAGTTTTCACCATCTTCCATGCTACACATACTATAGGCGGTTCCCAAACAGAAAAGTAAAGTTTTGACTCCCCACCACCGATCAATCACACTCCACGACTAGCCGAATACTCGGGTGCTGTCAATACCAACAACAATCTATGGGGAGTTTTGTTTGCAATTACCGGCCCCTTTCTCGTGAATGCTAGTGAATAAACACATATCGAGGATAACACGCCTAGCATGGAAGATACTAATTGCCCCTTGTCACCACATGAGCGGTCCGGGCATGCAAAACAGATTATTTCTTGAAGGTTTAGAGAGTGGCACATGCAAATTTACTTGGAACGGCAGGTAGATACCGCATATAGGCAGGTATGGTGGACTCATATGGAACAACTTTGGGTTTATGGAAGTGGATGCACAAGTAGTATTCCCGCTTAGTACAAGTGAAGGCTAGCAAATGACTACGAAGCGACCAACTAGAGAGCGACAACAGTCATCAAAATGCATTGAAATTAACCAACATTTAGTGCAAACATGAGTAGGATATAAATCACCATGAACATGAATATCATAGAGGCTATGTTGATTTTGTTTCAACTACATGCATGAACATGTGCCAAGTCAAGCCACTTGAATCATTCAAAGGAGGATACCATCCTATCACACTACACCATAAGCATCTCAAAATTCATGTTGGCATCCAAGACAAACCATTATAAGCTCCTAGCTAATTAAGCATGGCATCACAAACTATGATCTCTAAGTTGTCATTGCAAACATGTTTCTCTCCCAACAAAGATGAATCTGGAACCATGAGCTAGTCATATTTACAAAAACAAAATATATCGAGTTCATACCAGCTTTTCCAGGCACAGTCACTTCATCATATATCGTCATTATTGCCTTTCACTTGCACGATCGAATGATGTGCACAATAATAAGAGTGCTCGTGCATTGGACTACGCTGGAATCTACAAGGAAACACAAAGGAGAAGACAAAGTGATATCGCTCTTTGACAGATAAACAGATATGCATGCGAGAGCCACTAAAATTGTAACCATGGTCTTCTACCTTGACCCAAAGAAAAAGAAAACTATTTACATGGGAAAGGTCCCAACAAGCAAAAGAAGAAAAGGAAATATTTTTGGGTTTTCTCAAACTAGACAAACACACGAGAAGAAAACAAGAAAAATAAATAAACTAGCATGGATGATACAGTGGCAAGGTGTAAACACCGACTATCGAAGTGAAAGTGCAAGCAAGAATATAAAGTCGGTGAGAAACACGTACTCCCCCAAGTTTAGGCTTTTGGCTTAAGTTGGTCTACTCCCAAGGAGGGAAATAACCGTCTCCGGGGTACTCCGGAGTGTACTGAGGGTGCTACTGCTGTGTGAGCTCCTTTGGCCCCCACTGATAAACTAGCGTCTGGTACTCGACTGGTAGCTCGGGCACGGGTGCCTGTGGTGGTGCTATGCCCCAATTTGCGTAGATGTCCGAGGGCATAATAATGTACCTGCCTATATGAAGATTGAACAAAGAAGGAGCAGGCAAGGTAATAGGCTCACGAGTAACCTGACTAAATACCAGGTTCTAAATCATCCTCTTATTTATATCTTTATCAAGAAAGTCATGGCGAACCATGCTATCATAATATAGATATCTCTCAGGAAGAAGAATCTCTTCTTCCTCGTGCAGTCTAATAGGTATCTCAAAATGTCTGGCAAGATGGGTAGCATAGATACCTCCATAAACAACGCCTTTAGAACGGTTCGTGTTCAACTGTTGAGCCACTATAGAGCCCAAGCTATAAGTTTTATCATTATAAAGGGCTTCGCGCAAAACCGCAAGATCTGGGGAGCTAAGGGCTCCAGCTTTCCCACGGCCAATCAAACATTTTCCCACGAATAATGAGAAGTACCAAAGCGCGGTAAAATGTATGCTAGCAGCTCTAGCGCAAGACACTCCTCTCTCCTCTCCCACAACAATAGTATCAATGAAAGCCTCCAAGTCCTGTGGACGAGATTCATGAATATCCCCAACATAAGGTAATTTGCAAACATTGCAAAAATCCTGAAGTTACATGCGCTGGGGGATATCATATAACTTGAAATCAACCATAGGAGGATTATTCCTTGGATAGAAATTAAAGCTTTGCACGGAAATATTAGTGAAGAGGAGGTATTGCGGACACTTATCTTCAACGAAGGCGGTAAGGCCTGCGTTCTCCACCAAGTAGTAGAAGTCCTCATAAAGTCCGGCGGCGCGTAAGAACACATCGCTTGGCCACTCGCATGCTCGAACTTCTGCAACTCGGGGGACCAGATACTTGGGTTTCTTCTTCTCATTTTCATCATCCTTGGGGTCACGGCTTGAAGAGCCTCTTAAGAACCTCCTCATCTTTTCCTTTTTCTATCTTTGAAATTTTTAGTGACTCTAAGGAAAAGTGAACAAGGCTCAACGGAACTCATAGCAACTACTTCGACAAGTGCCTAGAGACCATATCATGCATCAAAACTACTTGGGACCAGCTAAGATTAGCATGAAAAGCTCAAGAACAGGGTCACCAAGGCAGCAAAAATACGCACCGTATAAGGCACTAGAGCAAAAAGTAATTGGACCAATGGAGGAGTCACATACCAAGGAGAAATTTCCCCAAAACAGTTTGGTGAATGGGGATTTGCACAAGGAGATCGAAAATCGCAACAAGAAGAGCAGGAACACATGTTTGAGCTGCGAAACGATTTTTTTGGAGGTAGGAGAAGGAGATGGGAGCTGGAATAAATGGAGAGGGGACACGTGGGCCCCACAAGCCTGCTAGGCGCGTCCACGGGGTGCCCGCGCCTCCAGGGCTTGTGGCCCACTGGTGCATCCCCCTGACTAGCTCTCCATCTCAGAATTTTTCAAAAATTCCAGAAACAATCATACTTGATTTTCACGGCATTCGGAGAACTTTTATTTTCGGGACACTTTTCTACGGGACGCAAAAAGCAGAAAACAAAGAGTTGTGACTCCTTGATTAATCCATCCCATGGTCATCAAAAGAAATCTGTCAATGAGGTTGATCAAGTCTCCTTGACAAACTTTTTCGAATCGCATGAAAAAAGAACGGAGAATTTTCAAATAGTCACTAAGTTACCTCAATGGGGATGTGCATATCCCCCCACAAGCAAATCATACTTCATCTTAACAGTAGGTATAGGGCATTCAAAGCTCCCAATAAGAATCGATGAAGTTTTTTCAATAGCATTGATGCAATGTACTCGATATTGTTTCTTCGGAAAGTGCACCGTATGCTCATTACCGTTAACATGGAAAGTGACATTGCCTTTGTTGCAATCAATAACAGCCCCTGCAGTGTTTTAAAAGGGTCTTCCAAGGATGACCGCCATGGCATCATCCTCGGGAATATCCAGAATAACAAAGTCCGTTAAGATAGCAACGTTAGCAACCACAACACGCACATCCTCGCAAATGCCGATAGGGAAAGTAGTTGATTTGTAGGCCATTTGCAGAGGGATTCCAGTGGGTGACAACTTATCCAGTTCAAGTCTACGATAGAGAGATAGAGGCATAACACTAACACCGGCTCCAAGATCGCATAAAGCAGTTCTAACGTAGTTGTCTTTAATGGAGCAGGGTATAGTGGTCACTCCGGGATCACCTAGTTTCTTAGGAGTTCAACCTCAGGTATCCTCCTCTTATTAGTCACAATATCCTTCATGTACTTAGCATACGGAGCCATTTTGAGCATATCTATGAAACGCATTTGCAGAAAGACAAGTTTAATCATTTCAAAAAATCGATCAAAATCCTCATTATCCTTTTCTTGGATGGTTTGGGAGGAAAGGGCATGGGTTTCTCAACCCATGGTTCCCTTTCTTTACCATGATTTCTAGCAATGAAGTCGTTCTTATCGTATCTCCTATTCTTAGGTTGTGGGTTATCAAGATCAACAGGTTCAATCTCCACATCCTTATCATTGCTAGGTTGAGCATCAACATGAACATCACTATTGATATTATCATTAGGCTCATGTTCATCACCAGATTGTGTTTCGGCATCAGAAACAGAGACATCATTTGGATTCTCAGGTGTAACAGCAACAGGGTTGCTAGCGTGCAAGTTCCTATCATATTTCTTCTTCTTTCTAGGATGATTGGTGCCTCGGTGCTAACTCCTTGAGAATCTTGTTCAATTCTCTTAGGATGACCCTCAGGATACAGAGGTTCCTGGGTCATTCTACCGCCTCTAGTGATAACTCTTACAGAATTGTCATTCAACTCATTGAGCAAGTCATTTTGAGCCTTAAGTACTTGTTCTACTTGAGTAGTAACCATAGAGGCGTGTTTACTCAAGAGCTTAAGATCATTGACGTTTATGTCTAGACAAGCACTTAAATGACTAAGCATACGAGCATTCTGTTCCAATTGTCTGCTAACATAATCATTGAAACATTGTTGTTTGGCAACAAAGTTATCAAATTCATCCAGGCATAAGCTAGTAGGTTTATCAAAAGGAATATCACTCCCATTGAATCTACGAAGAGAATTTACCTCTACTACCTGTATCGGGTTATCAAGACCATGGATCTCTTCGATAGGTGGTAGATTTTTGACATTTTCAGATTTAATGCCTTTCTCTTTCAAAGATTTCTTAGCTTCTTGCATATCTTCAGGACTGAGGAATAGAATACCTATTTTCTTCGGAGTTGGCTTCGGAGGTGGTTCGGGAATAGTCCAAGCATTTGCATTGCACAAGATATTATTCAATAGGATCTCAGCTTGTTCCATAGTTCGCTCCCTAAAACACAACTCACACAACTATCTAGGTGGTCCTTAGAAGCATCGGTTAGTCCATTATAGAAGATATCAAGTATTTCATTCTTTTCAAGAGGGTGATCAGGCAAAGCATTCAGTAGCTGGACGAGCCTCCCCCAAGCTTGTGGGAGACTCTCTTCTTCAACTTGCGCAAAGTTGTATATTTCCTGCAAGGCAGCTTGCTTCTTATGGGCAGGGGAATATTTTTCAGATAAGTAGTAGATCATATCCCGGAGACTACACACACAACCAGGAGCAAGAGAAGTGAACCAAGTCTTAGCATCATCCTTTGCAAGAAAGGAAACAGCTTAAGGATATATTAGTGGTGGATCTTTTCCTCACTCGTGAATAGGGTGGCTATATCGTGAAGTTTGGTAAGATGTGCTACAACCATTTCAGACTCATAACCGTGAAAAGGATAAGATTCGACCAGAGTGATTAACTCAGGATCGACAAAGAATTCATAATCCTTATCGGTCACAAAGACAGGTGAAGTAGCAAACTTCGGGTCGTATTTCATCCTAGCGTTCAGAGATTTTTCTTTCCACTTGCGCAGTAAATTCTCAACATCATAGCTATCCTTACAAGCAAGAAAGTACTAAGCTATCTCTCCCTCCATAATATAACCCTCAGGCATATCAGGCAATTCATATCTAGGAGAGCTAGTTCTAACAGGCAAAATAGCAGGTTCTACTTCGATAATCTCAACAGTTTCAAAAACATCATCACATCTAGTAGCAACTCTAGCAATTTGTGAATCAAGGAATGCACCTAGTGGCAAAGAAGTATCAAGAAAAGCATCATCACAAGCATCATGGATTGCAGAAGTAGCATCATCAAGCACAGGCGACATATCAAAATTTCTAGCAGAAGGTGGTGTCGCAAACTTACACATAACTGAAGGTGAATCAAGTGCAGAGCTAGATGGCAGTTCCTTACCTGTCCTCGTAGTTGAGGGCAAGACTTTAGTTTTTGGATATCTCGGATTCCTCATAGTGATCAGCAGACGTAAATCCCAAGTGACTGAGAGAATATAGCTATGCCTCCCCGTCAACGGCGCCAGAAAATAGTCTTGATAACCCACAAGTATAGGGGATCGCAACAGTTTTCAAGGGTAGAGTATTCCACCCAAATTTGTTGATTCGACACAAGGGGAAGCCAAAGAATATTCTCGAGTATTAGCAGTTGAGTTGTCAATTCAACCACACCTGAAAGACTTAGTATCTGCAACAAACTATCAGTAATAGAGTAGTGTGATAGCACCAGTAGCAATGGTAACAGTAGCAGCAGTGACAGGAGTAGCAGTAACTGTAGCAGCAGTGATAGTAGTAGTGATAGAGTAACAATAGCAGCAGTGAAAGTAGTAGTAGCAAAGTAACGTAGCAAGGAAAAGTAGGAAAAACTCGTAGGCATTGGATCGGTGATGGATAATTATGCCGGATGATATTCATCATGCAACAGTTATAACAAAAAGAGATATGTAACTAGCTCCAGTTCGTCAATGTAATGTAGGCATGTATTCCGTATATAGTCATACATGCTTAGGGAAAAGAACTTGCATGGCATCTATTGTCCATCCCTCCTGTGGCAGCGGGGTCCCAATGGAAACTACGGGATATTAAGGTTCTCCTTTTAATAGAGAACCGGAACAAAGCATTAACACTCAGTGAATACATGAACTCCTCATACTATGGTCATCTCCGGGAGTGGTTCCGGCTATTGTCACTCCGGGGTTGCCGGGTCATAACACATAGTAGGTGACTACAACTTGCAAGATAGGATCAAGAACACACATATATTGACGAGAACATAATAGGTTCAGATCTGAAATCATGGCACTCGGGGCCTAGTGACAAGCATTAAGCATAGCAAAGTAGTAGCAACATCAATCTCAGAACATAGTGGATACTAGGGATCAATCCCCGTCAAAACTAACTCGATTACATGATAGATCTCATCCAACCCATCACCGTCCATCAAGACCATGATGAGATTAATCACGAACGGTGAAGAGCATCATGGAATTGGCGATGAAGGAAGGTTGGTGATGACGATGGCGACGATCTCCCCTCTCCGTAGCTCAGAACGGACTCCAGATGTGCCCTCTAGAGGAAGAACATGTGGTGGTGGCGCCTCTGTATCGTAAAACACGAAGAACTCCTCTCCTTGATTTTTTTTCCGGACGAAAGGGACTAAATAGAGCTGGAGTTGGAGGCGGCGGAGTTCCGAGGACCCCATAAGCCTGCTAGGCGCGGCCAGGGGGGCCCGTGCCTGGTGGGCTTGCGGGATCCTCGCTCCACCCTCCGGTTGATTCTTGTGCCAATATTTTTTATATATTCCACAAAAAATCCTCATAAATTTCCAGGTCATTCCGAGAACTTTTATTTCTGCGCAAAAACAACACCATGGCAATTCTGCTGAAAACAGCGTTAGTCCGGGTTAGTTCCATTCAAATCATGCAAATTAGTGTCCAAAACAAGGGCAAAAGAGTTTGCAATAGTAGATACGACGGATACGTATCAGCGAGGCACAGGTCGCCGGTGCGAGGAGGGGCACGGGACGAAGACACCTGGAGCGGGCACGCGGGGGCTCGACTTTTGCGTGGTCAAGGGTGGCTGGCTTGCCATCCACTAGCTGGATGGATGAAGATGGCTTCGATTGCTTGGCAGACTGTCACACCCTGTTTTTCCTATCACTTGTCTTTATTGTAAAATTCTGAGCTTGTTAAAACTTTTTCAAAACTAATGTTGTGAGTACCATGATTGACATTGTATGCTTGCATGCTTGATCATGTGAGGTTTTAAAACCCTAAATTCCTTTTGGTATTTTACTAATTTCCAAAAACCTTTGATAACCAAAGTAAAACCACCTTGAGTTGCACTGCATGTATTTGATAACAAGTAGTGCTACTACTCATATTTGGTAATCTGATTTTTACCTATCTTTATATTTCAAAACCACAAAAATAATTATTTTTGTGAGTATTTTCCTAATTAAATAACCTGTCCATTTCTAAGGTTAGAATTGATATTCCAACATGGAAAAATACTTTTCTGCTTTGGAAAAATCTGATTAAATTTAGAGATGGTCAAAAGGACATATATTTTCCATACATAAGATTTTAAACCCCATTTTATATTATAGTTATTGAATAAAACTATAAAAGCTATTCTGTCTGTTTTGGCATTTTGAAATATTTCCAAAGGAAATATTCTCAATAAATTCCTAGAAAATTCCAGTGATGTCCCTAAGCCTTGTTTGGTGTCCACATAAAGTTTCACCTTGATCAAAGGTGGATAAGGACCCCAAATAACCCAAAAACCCTATCTGTCCATAATCAAGTTAGAGCAACTCTACATAGCAAAGTTTGTCCAATGGGGCTAAAACTTTGCAGGAGTGCCTAACACCTAAAATGAGGGTTCTACACTAAAAATGGGATTTGTGGGACTTAGTTTGCCCACACTCCCTTTGGAAGGAACAGATCTGGTCATATTGGAGTGATTTCAAGTTTACAAAGCTAAACTTGTCCTTTGGAGCTCAAATTTGGTGGAACTCCATGGTTTACCACCAAAACCAAACCTGTTAAGTCTCAGCACCAGTGGTGGGGTGCAACCCCCTGTGACCACTGTCGAACACCTTCTGACAGATAGGAAAAAACCACCTTAGCCACAACTAAACCAAACTCCTTTGCTTCAAACAATTAGATTAAGTAGCCAGCACCTGTATCTAACCCCAATCCACTGGCCCCTCATTGGTTCAAAGTGGAAAGGCCAAAAAACCCAATTTAGACCTCACTTCATGACTGACAACACCAGTATTTCTTGCCTCCTTTGACCAGCTGAAGCTCCCACTAAAACCAAATGGCTAGCCACACCCCCAGCAAGTGCTAGGACATGCTAGACATGTCCAAAGTGCCTCACAGCGCACCAGCATGCCGTGGCATGCCAAAACTGCACTCTGGGCGCACTACAGGGAGTCATCGAGGTGGGGGCGATGCCCTCGGCCAATTCCAGCCTCCCCCGAGATGTCCAACCTCCTCCCCGACAACCCCTCTGCGTCGGGCAAGCCTTAGGGCCCCTCCTCTCTCGCGCTAGAGCTCGCGCGACGCGTGCACGCGCGCTCCAGACTGGGCCAAGCTTGCGTGGCCATGAATGCGTGGCTCTCCTCTCTCTCTCTGCTGCAGACGGTTCGGGCAGTCCAATACCACGTCCTGAGACCGTGGTTTCAACCCCAATGTCTCTCTGTACCCCCATGCGCACCACGGTGAGTCACAGGCGCTCCCAATTCTGTTCACCGTCGCGGGCCTATAAATAGCCCTCCCTAGCCACCTCCCTAGCCACCCCAGCAAACCGGCAGAGCCCCGGTGCTCGAGATCGACCGAGGCCCCTCCGCCTCGGAGCTCCGGTCGATCTCCGGCTACACGTCAGCTCCTGCGCCCCTCGACCCACCAAACTGACCCCCTTGACCGCAGGAAGCTTTCCCCCAACTCGCCCGAGCTTTTCCGTGTCTCTAGCCACCCCCTCGACCACTTCCCGAAACCCCTCTACCACGGCCTCCTCGTCGCCGGCGAACCCCTGCCTCCCCGTCGTTGTTTCGACCACCAGCAGGTAGGCGACGGTCAGGCGGACCCATTCCTGTGTTTATTGGAGCTTGAGCACGTCGGCAACCTCGCCGGCGTCCTCCTCCTCCTCTCTGGCCGAAGGTACGAGACGACCCCGACAGGTGTGCCCCACCTGTCGGTGGCCCAGCCTCCACCACCACGCTGGCCTCGGCCACTGACCGCAGGGCCCCGCGCGTCAGGTTCAAACCTGACGGCGCGCACACCTCGGCAGGGCGTCGGCTGGCCATGGGCCAGCCCAGCTCTGGGCTGAGCCAGGCCAGGAGCTGGCCTGTTTTTCTTTTCATTTTAAACCTGGATTTCTAAGATTTTTATAAAAACATTTAACCAGTGTAAAAATATAATTCTTCCACTGTTATTTTTCTAAAAATGTGTTGTATTTAATGGTATGCTTAGATGAATTTTTCCAGCAACTATTCTATTTTACAATATTAAAAAGGGCTAAAATGGAATAGTTTTGCTTCTGCTTGGTTGTTTTCAAAAATATTGCTTCAAGGAAAATTAAGACAAATATTTTTAAAATAATATCTTAGATTTATCAGTAATAGGGAAGATTTTTAAAATGACTTTGTGGACTGTTTCTGTGTGAGCTATTTCTTATTTATTGTTTTATCAATGATAGAAAATCCGTGTGATGAGGGAATCGGAGCGGAAGACCTCGAAGACCCCGGATACTTAGCTGACCAAGGCAAGCAGCCCTTTGACCTTGACTGAGCATATGTTACTTTGCATGTTATAATAGCAAGTATTCCCGTTGCATATGATCATAAGTGCCGGTAATCATTTGATATGATTTTACCGAAGGCTCCCCAAAGCACATGCATTGAGCTTGACCCTACCCCTTGAGGGTCATGCTAATACCATGTTGACAAGTAAAAGTAGCAGTAGTACTATCATGATCATGATGTTGTCATAAAGCAAGAGTTTATGAAAAACCTGTCGGGTGCCACTAATGCCCGAGGGTGATGATGAGTTAGGTGGTCACTTTTGGTGAAGTGATGCACCCAGTATTTGTGTGAGTAACGTTTCGGAAATGGGATTAGATTTAGGATGTGTCGACCATCCCAACCTTACCAGTACAACCACGTTACCCCTTATGGGACAGGGCTATGTTAATTACTCTGGTCGGTACTAGCAAAGAGCCACATTACTAGTGGCGGGAGTGATTTGTGGTCACTCTCGTGATGGGGTCGTGCCGGGTAGGACGACTATGCCATTTTTATGAGTTCCACTCACACCGTTGGTGCCCGCATGGTTGGTACTGTCGAGAGTTGGTGCTCGTAAGACGTACAACATGTGGAATGGGTACCAATCGAGTGGACCTCTTTGTCTAGTATCGTCAGGGGAAAGGAATTTATCGGGTACTTACCTCGGGTATGTGATATACCGCGAGTCGTGGATGACACGAAAGTTTCCCGGATCTCGTGGGTCCAGCGTACTACCTGTGCAGAGTGTAAACTATTCGAATAGTCGTGTCCATGGTCAAGGACAGTTGGGTAATCCTGCTTATACTACGTCCTGATATTTCCGCATAAACCAAGTGTGTGTGAGTGAGTGTGTGTGGTGTTGGAAAAAGGTGTTGTTATGAAAGTAATATAACCAAGTTCGGTGACTTGGCATATAGGGTGAACCCGGATGGTTCATCCCTCAACTGATATATTGAGGATATGACCAAGTTCGATGACTTGGCATATAGGGTGAACTCGGATGGTTCAGCCCTTAGCAGATATGTTGATATCTGTAACCTGTTCTTCAAGAGTAATTCTGTAACTTGATGCATATTCATGATCATTCTACCCAGTGAGTTATACAAGAGATGCATGATATTGTTATACTTCACTTTCATTATTCACATCTTGGGATGTTTGCGAGTACATTCAAAGTACTCATTGGCTTGCCACTGGTTATGTTATTGACCAGACATGGAAGCACCGGAGTTTGGAGATGAGTATGTCTTCGACGACACCCCTACGAACTAGGACGCTTCCGAGTCAGAATGCCTATCGGTGTAGGCTTGATGGCATGGGCACCCGCTTAGCCCCTTTGTTTTCCGCTATTAGTGTATCCGTGTGATTTGGCCTTAGGCCCTGTCTTGTGAACTTGACCTTTTGGTCACGTGTTGTAATAATCGGTACTCGGATGTAAGACTCTTTATTCAGTATCTGTGTTCGGTGAGCATTGATCTCTGGGATCACTGAGCATGGCGATTCTCGACTAGTAAGTCGGGGTCCCCACACAGGCCAAACGAGGAAGGTGGTTGGGTTGGCTCGGGATGTGGGAGGATCTCGAGGTGGGATATGTCGTTGGCTTGATCCAGAGTCACTATAAATAGCAAACAGTTTTTAAATGGGGTATAATAAGAGCCCTCCGATTTAGATCGGACAGCCAATAAAATTAGGTTAGGAAGACCAATTGACAAACTGATGACGGTTTAGGGTAAAACGGGGTTGATCCGGATGCAACTGTCACGACTGTATGATTCGGATCCGGGGGAGTTTAGGGCTAGGTTGCGGGCAGGTTGGTGCAGTGTGCAGAGCTTCTAGGCGGGAATGAGAGGCAAAACGGCAACCCGGCGACATCGTTTAAAATACCGAAACATCGGACAATTGACCGACTATAGTGCCGCTATAGGTTTAACGTTTTAGGTATGAAACAAACTCCGATTGCGACGAAATTTGGCAGGCGGCCTACCTACACTAAAATAAGACCGCACAAAACGTTTGAACCCAATCAAAGAATGTTATATATACATTTTTTTAAACACTATTTTTAATTATGTCGTAGCCGCGTGCGTGTGTAAAGGTGTCGAAATGGTCAATGACGAAAACAAAGAGAACTCGCAACTCGAACGGATGGAAGTTTGAAAAACTGATGACAATGGAGTGCCGATGCAATGCAGATGATATGCATGATGTGATGATGAATGCGACAAACAAATAATCACACGACGGCAACGGAATAAAAGGGGAATCTACTAGAGTGTCGGTCTCGGGCTTTTACAAAATGGCTAGGGTTCTGTCTGAGATCAAACTCGGTGGTGCCGAAATGGGAAAGTTGGTGGCACCGATTTTGAGTGTGTGGTATTGGACAGAATGGTTATGTGGGAAAAATTACTAAGTATTTTGGTGGCTAACTTTGAGCACTTGAGCAACCAGTTCATTTTAATACCTCACGCCTTTTTAATAGTATTGGCTTTCCTATGGACTAAAAAGTGATTTATCACAAATATAAAATGAAGAGTCTTCTAGCTTGAAGCTTGAGCCAATCTTATTCCTTTGTTGCATCAAGGGGTATCTCCACATAAGCCTTTAGCCAAAGCATCTTTTGGACTTTTCTGAAATATACTTGGATAAACATATTAGTCCAATGATGCATATGTTGTGATCAATTATCAAAACCACCCTAGGGAGACATTGTGCTTTCAATCTCCCCCTTTTTGGTAATTGATGACAACATATAGATCAAAGCTTCGACAAAAAGATATAATCAATGATTAGCATTGACGCTTTGAGAAGTATGTGAAAAGCAAGATCTCCCCCTAAATTTGTGCATTATTTAAAATTAGCGTTTGAATGCAAATGCATAATCAATTAGGATCATGGGTCACTCTTCCATGTCACATACATCTTGGTGGTGCGCATACAAGATAAGAATGAATAGTAATGCACATGACACCGACAGGATAAGTGAACGATCATCACATGGAAAGCATAAAAGATAATAACGTAGCATCAACCAAGCCGAGCGTATGATCAAACACAGGTAACTGGATAAGGTCATCCAAAATACCAAAGTTTTTAAAAACCAAATGAGAGCAAATAAAGTCAAAATCTCTCTCTCTCTCTCAAAGCCCTATGATCTATACATTTCTCCTCCTTTGTCAACAAGTTACCAAAAAGTTCAAAAGTATAGAGCTAATCGTCTCTCTGGGCAGCTGATGATGGAGTCGATAGAAGAGCGTCCACGAAGGTTTGTGTTGAGTGTCTTGGAGCTAGAGGAGTGGATACTGGAGGTGCTTGAGGTGGAGCTGGAGCTAAAGGTGCAGATGCTTGAGCTGATGAAGTCCGTCTTATCTACAGAGCTCATACAACAACTGACCTAGGCATAGTGTTGAAACGAGTGCTAGTGCGAGGAGGCGACTCTTCATCATCACTTGTAGAGCTGGGTGTCTTCACACCGTCAACTTCATTCTTAAGCTGATCAACACTCATAGATTCTCAGTCACTTTGATGTCCAAATCATGGAACTTTGTTTCGATGATTCTCCCCAAACTCTTTAATTTTAGAGTATATCTGAGATGTTCTTCTCCATAACTTGCACAGAGCAAACTAGAAATTCCATTTGCTCAGCTTGAGTTCTGAGCTGTGGAACTAGTGGTGGCACATTTCTAGCAGCCTCAGCTTCTGCTGCCTGTGCTGCCATTCTAGCTGCAGCTGAGCTGGGATCATTGTCATCCATCACCACTTCATTGTCTTCAAATTCTGGATAAAGAGGTAAATGGGGACGATCAAGGAGATATGCATGCTTGCCCAGCTTGGCATTGATAAACATCTTAATGTACATGCCATATCCACAAGATCTTTTCTGATCAGTAGTAGTATTCGAGATAGTCTCTACTATCAAGTCTGTCACTCTGAATCTAGTGTGAGAGACCAAATGCTGCAGCAAATTGATGGAGTAACCTCTAATCATTTTCTCATCACCTGATTTAGACATCAAGGTGTGTCTCAGAATGGTGTTAGTTGTGGGTATTCCTGCTTGCAAGAAATACACTGAGCCCATCTTGTGAGTTACCAAAAACTTGCAAGGAGTATGCTTGTACATGTTGGCCATGGAGTTGTGACTCATCTTCTACTCAGAGTACACATCAACAACACTCTCTTTATGCTTAGGGGCACCAATGATAGTGGCCCACTCATCAATTGTTGACTCATACTTGTGACCATCAGTCATCCATACAATAGAACCATCTCCATATAAATGAACAGTTGAGTAGAATCGCATAATTAGTTCATCATTCCATGGGGTCTTCTCTTTTCCAACAAAATCTTCAATGTCTATAGACTTGAAATTTTCTTGCACATGCGGAAAGAAATCTTCATTTGCTTTCATGTAAGCCCAATCAACATACCTCAAATCACTAACAGCCGGACTTTTGTCATACAAGACAGTCTCATAAAAGTCTTGTTCTTCCTTGGTGTGAAACTTTGGATCAACAGCAATCCTTCTCCTTATGGAATATGGATCTGCAGCTCTCCATTTCTTCAAACCTGCATCTTTCCTCTTCTTCATATCTTCAGCTACTGGATGAGCAGCATTGTGCAGTGGCAGATTTGGTCGGAGCTTTCTGAGAATGGGTGCGTTCTCTTCTTCTTCCTCTGTAGCAAAGGCACTAGAAGCACGGCCTTTCTCCTGGGCAGCTGCAGGAATATCCTTTGTAGTCTTCTTAGGAGCTACAGCCTTTTAGCCTTAGAAGGAGGGTTAGGAGCACACTTCCTAGTCATGGCATTAACCATGAGCTTCTTCTTCTTAGGAGGAGGAGGAGGAGGAGGGGCATCAGCTAGGATCTCATGTTCACCTGTCGCATCTTCTAGGTCCTCATACATGGAGGTTTGTTTCCCAACAACATGAATCACCCTCTTCCTGGATCTTTTCACACCAGCCTTCTTAGCAGGTTTATCAGTGGAGAGTGTCATACTCTGCCTTGCAGACTCAGGAGCTCTAAGATCAGAAGGCCTTGCATACTCTTTCCTCACAGTCTTCTTAGGAGCCTTGGGAGGAGCTGAAGTTTACTTTGGCACAAAATCAGAGTCCTCTTCATCTGAATTAGGCTTGTTTATCCGCCTGGTGACTGCCTTGGGCAAGCCATGGGAGCTGTAAGAACCAGGGTCAAAGTTTGTCTTCTGAGGACTTGTACCTGAGTCCATCTCAACATTGTTCTGTGTGAAATCATTCTGGCTATCCTCAGATCCTGACATCTTGGCAGACATGCAATAACTCACCAGCAAACCAGCAAATAGCAACATTGTGACATAGATATAGAGGAGCATGAGGGTTGAGCATCACAAAACACATAAGAAATTTTCAAAAAAATGAATTCTGATACTTATGGTATGATCTTCCGTAGAATATAAATTGGTAGCATCAGGTTGGTCATTTCAGAGTCACCGATAAAATCCACTTGAATAACACAGACTTGGCAGTCTTTTGGGTATCACTAAAAAGAACTGCTCGGTCTCACCGAGTTACTTCTCACGAACCCTAAACCTCAAATCGGTGGAAGCGGTTTTACCGACCCGGTCTCACCAAGTTGCATGCTGCGGGATATCAGATCCTAAATTCCATCATTCTCTATGCTACGAGATTCTCTGACGGAGAGGAGGGTTTGCACAATGTGGTTTGTAGATAAAAGATTCAAATGCGCATGAGATTGATCGAAGGAGCGCAAGAGAAAGGCGGATACATACCCTAACTTGGTGGCGGTCTGACTACGGCGGCAACGGTGGCGAATCCCAACGGCGGAGGTGCTCGGGGAGGAAAAGGTGACAACCAGGGGTACTACGGTGGCAGCTTAGGGTTTGGGAACAAAACGTTTGAGGAGTGCATTTCAAAACGTCCGGTCCGCGAGATTATATACCCATCGCTATCGGTGTCACCGAGATTATAAAATTGGTGTCACCGAGTTCCTCTGTTGTCAGCTGACAAGGAAAATCGATGTAACAGAATTGGTAATTCCAGTGGTATCGAGATTGAAAAACCATATCAACATTGGGAATTCGGTGGAACCGAGTTTGTGGGGTTGGTTTCACCGAGATTCACAAAGAGGTTTTGGAAGGCAGCCTTTGACAATACTGAACTTCGAGTGCTCCTTCACACAGAGGGATCTACAAGTGCTTGTTCAAGTTTTGTGATGAAGCATGAATAGAACTTGAGATGAGAAAGCATAGATAGCTAGAGGAGGGTCCTAGGCATTTTTGTCCATACAATTGGCAAAAGATAAATCAGGAGCCAAATAACAACAATTGGATGTCCTCGAATGAGCAAAAATATACAGACCAACATGCTCACACAACAGGATGATAGATAAAATATGATGAACATGCACAATCATCCTAGCATCTATCAAGCACTTGGGTGATAACAAAGTCATTTATATATGAGTATATTTACTTAGGAGCCAAGTAAGAATACTTGATCATAGGTCATACTCATCGTTAAGCACAAGTGGGGTTACTACTTTTACATAAAGCATTAATGTGTTCATATCCTTAGGACATGATTATACTCAATATTTAGAGTAAAGCTCCACCTTGATATGACCTCCCCCTAAGAGGGATAAACTAACCTTGGGTTTTGTCGTAGAAGACTTCAAGTAGGTGAAGTAGTGGTGGATGCTCAATGTTGATGAAGATCATCATGAGTTGGGAGAAATCCTTGTTGTTTCTTACTCTTCGCACCTACATGGGTTAGTCCCAAAGCACAAGGAACATATGCAAGCACATATATGGACATGGAGTGAAATATATATGAAATGATGTCCAAAGATACATTAATTATCTCATTCCTTGCTTACCTCTAAGGGAATGTGTGACTCCTTGAACTAATGCATATGGCTGAGGTTGATTGCATATAGTTCTTGCCAAAATGAATAAGAGTGAATTTCATTGGCAGAGTCACCCCTCAAGAACTTTCTAGTTTTTCCTCTTGGGGATCCACATCAGCTTGATAGGAATCCTTGGAGTTGTGGTAGCACTAGATGAGGTAGTGCTAGTAGTGTCTTGTGAATCCACCTGACCTTGACTTGGGGTTCCTCTTCAAATAAGTCAATGTCCTCTTGAAGCTTGCCCTTGCCCTTGTGATCTTATGGTAGAAGGCCATCTTGTGAGCTTGTTCCCTTCGGAGGAGTAGGAACATATTTCTCCTCTTGAGGAACAAACTTAAGAATGAGATACAGACCCTCTTCCCAATCATCTCCGTTGACGTTGACGTAGCCAACACCTTGTTTCTTCCGATGTCCTCCTTGGTTGTGCAAAATTTCCTCAAATTGCTTCCTTCCAGCAAGACTCTTTCAGGAACCTCTCTCTATAATCCCATTCAATAAATTGTTTTCTTGCTCAAGTATAACTTGGCTAAGAGAATCATTAGTGTAATCAAAAGATCTACTAGCAACAATATCAGTGGATTTAGCTTTAGCATTGTTGTTACTAGATGAAGAAACTTCCTTGCCTTTGTTACTAGTATTCTTAGGTTTAACTTGTGGAACAAAAGTAGACAAGAGTAATCGTTTGGCTAGATAAGAAGAACTCTTCTTTCGAAGATCATCATTGATCGCTTTTAGGAACTCATGCTCTTGCTCCAAATTGAGCTTCTCGAAGCGTAGCTTCTCATGAGTTCTTGCAAGCTCTCTATGATATTGTAGAGCAGTATCATGAGCTAACTTAAGAATATTAAATTCTTGAGTTAGTCATTCAATCTCTTTCTTATCATCATCACTCGATTTCTCTTGACTAGCATGATTATTAGCAAGTTCATTTTCAGTGCAATCACTAGTTTTATCAAAGAGGAAGTCATCTTCTCCTAACAAGTCATCCTCATCACTATTAAAATCAGGATACTCGGGGTGTGATACCTTGTGGACTTTAGACATGAAGCAGTTACCGAACCCATCATTTGGTGAATCAAATAAGTCGTAGGAGTTGGTGGAAACAAGTGAAATGCCGGCAACACCTTCATCTTGACTATAGTCGGAGTTGGAGTGGTACCTTCTCTCGGATTGGTTATCAGACTCGGAGCCAGAAATCCATTCACCAACATGAGCTTGATGTCTTCTTCCTGAGCTGCTCTTGGTGTATTTATCCTTCTTCTCAGATTCCTTGCCTCTCCATGAGTGTCTTCATTCATAACGATCTTCTCTACTCCTTCTCTCTCTGCAAGGTGACTCATCCCTTGAGCTTCGTCTTCGAGGTGGCTCTTCTCTTGGTTTGTAGGGAGCGAGCACTCATTGGTGTAGTGTCCGAGATTCCCACAGTCGTAGCATTTTCGGTCATAACTAGACGAACACTTCTCATCATGTCCTGAGCTTGAGTTTCTCTCTTTGCCTCTACTCTTGTAGAACTTGTTGAATTTTCTGACCATGAGGCATATCTCTTCATCAGTGACAAGATTGTCCTTTGAAGTAGCGGGAGCATCACATGAAGCTTTGTAAGCACCGCTTGACTTGTTGTGCATCTCATATTTGTCCTTGAGTGGCATGTCATGAGCAATAATCCTACCAATAACCTCAGTTGGCTTGAGATCATTGTAGTTTGGTATCATTTGGATCAATGTACACATGGTGTCATACTTTCCATCAAGAGATTTAAGTATCTTCTTGATGATGAATTTGCCGGTCATGTCTTCGCTTCCTAAGTCGGCAATCTCATTGGTGACAAGAGCTAGCCTAGAGTACATTTCAGCGACACCTTCACCATCCTTCATCTTTAATTGTCAAGCTGACTTTGAAGCACATCCAACTCAGGTTCTCTAACATAATCAGTACATTTGTGCATATCGATCAAAGTATCCCAAATCTCTTTTGCATTATCAAGTTGGCTGATTTTGTTGAATTCTTCGACGCATAGACAATTGAAGATGCGGGATTGAGCATTGAGTTGCAACATCTTTAATTCATCGGCTACCGCATCACGATCCAGTTCATGCCCTTCTCCGAACAAATTACCTTGCACACCGACACGAATAACAGCCCAAACGTGAGCATTAAAGCCAAGAATATCCATTTTCATCTGATGCTTCCAACTAGCAAAATTTGTGCCATCAAAGTATGGACCTCTACGGTGGTAATTTCCCTCACTAGACGTCATACTCTCCTTCGTTGTGAAACCAATGCAATGGAGACCAAAGCTCTGATACCACTTGTGGGATCGAAAGTATGTCTAGAGGGGGCGTGATTAGACTACTTGACAAGATAGAAATTTAGCCTTTTCCCAATTTTAATTTGATAGAGGCGAAGTTTCCCCTGTCTTTCGATGAGATCATGGGTATCATTTTGGTGGAGTAGACTTTGACGATCCGACTACGAACGTGTGAGGACGTCGCACCTTATCAATCGCTAAACCAACTCCGAGAGGTTATTGATCACACCGGAGCAGGATCAACCTGACCATGAAGATCTGTTTCCTGAACGCAAACGGAGAACAAGCAAGAAACAAATATTGCAATCAAGATATTGTGAATATAAGAGGAAAGCTTTATTGATGAAGGTGGGGTTCTCTGACGCCTTTGTCTGGTGGTAGAACACAACCGAAGAACGCGAAGTTGCAGCTATGGTGAACTTGTAATCTAAACAAAACCCAAGTCTAAACGGTGCCCTAAGGGCTGTATATATGAGGGAATATAGAGGCAATTTCGTGACCCTTGGAGGAGGGGTCTGAAAACAGCCCTAAACTCGGTTTCCCCACCTTCATGCTCTCCTTATGGTGGTTTTAGAGTGCAAAAATCACCAGTGGAAGCTCCATTGTTCTCTCCCTATCGTGCACCTTCTTCTCCATGCTTTATCCTGCTCCAACGGATATCCTTCTTGTCCATGCTAGGTCCTTCATTCATGAGCACAACAAAAGTATCTAACTTAGGTAGCATCATATGTTCATGAACAATAGAAGTATTCCCAAGAAACGAAAGTACTTGGTAATTCAATTGGCGTGCACGAGCTCTAATAACTGGTCCAGTATATATAGCAGCTGTGGCTGTGGGTGTAACAATAGTGTTGATGTCCTCATCATAATTGAGGGGCAGTTTTGGCAGTTATGGCAAGTCAAGTACACCCTACACATGTCGTTCTAAGAATGTAGCAGTAGAATGTAAAACCTGCAAGTGTAAAGTAAAGGAGTAAGGTAGGAAGATCAAACGCATGAGGTTGACACGACGATTTTTGGCTTGGTTCCGATAGGTGGCGCTATCGTACATCCATGTTAGTGGAGACTTCAACCCATGAAGGGTAACGTCTACGAGAGTCCACGGAGGGCTCACTCATGAAGGGTCCATGAAGAAGCGGCCTTCTCTATTCCACCATGGCTTCTGCCCATGAAGGACTATCCTTACTCATGGTAGATCTTCATGAAGTAGGCGATCTCCTTGCCCTTACAAACATATTCGTTCAACTCCACAACACGAAGTAGGAGGCTCCCAAACGACACCTAACCAATCTAGGAGGCACCACCCTCCAAAAGGTAATAGATGTGGTAGAACGATGAACTCCTTGCTCTTGTGCTTCTAAAGATAGTATCCTCAACACAAAGTCACTCTCTCATAAAATAGGCATGGGTAGGAGAGATTGATTTGGTGGAAAGCCACTTGGGGAGGCTAGAGATCAAGTTTCAAATCATTGGATTGGAATATATTGGTCTCAACACATGAGTACGTGGCTCTCTCTCGGAAAAATGGATCTGGCAATGAAGTGTGAGTTCTGTGTGCTTCTCCCACGAATGTGAGGTGGGTGGAGGGGTATATATAGGCACACCCCAAAATCCAACTGTTACACTTAAAGTGGCCAACTCATTGACACCGAACTCATAAACTCGGTGGTACCGGCTTGCACTAAAGGTAGCAACTTTTGAATCTCGATGGAACCGATATACACAACTCGGTGGCACCGAAAAGGTGGCCAACGATCAGATGACACAACTTGGTGACACCGATACGCAAACTCGTAAATTCCGATTTTGTGCACCGACGCAACAGAAAGTTGGTCACCTAAACTCTGTAGTACCGATATGGTTTATGTTTCACCGATTTGGTGGGAATGGCTAGGGTTCTATCTGAGATCAAACCCGGTGGTGCCGAAATGGGAAAGTTGGTGGCACCGATTTTGAGTGTGTGTTATTGGAGAGAATGGTTATATGGGAAAAATGAGTGAGTATTTTGGTGGCTAACTTTGAGCACTTGGGTAACTAGTTCATTTTAATACCTCACACCTTTTTAATAGTATTGGCTTTCCTATGGACTCAAAAGTGATTTCTTACAACTATAAAATGAAGAGTCTTCTAGCTTGAAGCTTGAGCCAATCTTATTCCTTTCTTGCATCAAGGGGCATCTCCACATAAGCCTTTAGCCAAAGCATCTTGTCAAATTTTCTGAAATATACTTGGATAAACATATTAGTCCAATGATGCATATGTTGTGATCAATTATCAAAACAACCCTAGGGATCAGTTGTGCTTTCAGTTGAGAATGCCCTCGTCACGACAATGTGTCCACAAGGCACTTATTATCTCACGGTCCCTGCTTCCTTCCTTCTTTTGAAGGAGGAGGAATGTTGCCCAAAAGTGGTTCACTCACTCACCCGGTCTTTGAGTGACCGTGGACGGGTTTGAACCAAACCCTGCGCTCGAGGGATGTTGAGGTTGGGTGGAGGGTGGGTTTAATTTTTGGATTCCCGTTGGTTGTGCTCTTGCAAGTTTGGTTGTCGCGTCCTTGATGGGACCGCATACCGAACCAGCCATCGGCCTTGAAATGTTCCCGTAGCTGGATGCAAGCTCTGGGTTGTAGAGTTTGTCCGGGCGATCAGCGAATGGGATGTGTACCATTCTTAGTTCCGATGATTGGTACGAGGAGCCCTCGACTGGGCGTATGACAGTACTAACCAGATGCGTGATGGGCCGAATGTGGATTTCCCTGTCGTCGGGTCTGATCCCAATCCGATCATAGATTGTGCCTTGACCATTAGTCATGCCCAAGGCTTGGATATGGTCGAGTAACCTGTGCAATGTTGAGGTTTCGACGCTGCTTGCACCACTTGTGTGCTCGGGGGCGTCTGGTATCCCTTATCCCTCGACAGTAATTGAGATCGCCTTTGGGGAGAGCTCGGCTGACGCGAGTTCGGACGCCCTGAGCCTTTCGGGCTTTAAGGCTGGATTAGGGATGAGTTTTGTCTTGTTGATTGGATTCACGGCCTTGGAGGACAAAGCGTCGAGGTCCATGTGCTCCTTCAACGGAGTAGAAAGCTCTGTTAACAAAAGGTCTCTGCAGGGGTCGAAGGTGAACTCTAGGCTCCCGAACGTGACTTACTGACCGGGGGTGAAGTCTTTGATCTCACAGAGGTGGCAGGCCGGATCGGCATGCAAAATGATGCTTCCGAACACAAATATTTGTCCGGGGATGAAAAAGTCTGTGTTGGGGACCACCTCGTTGATCACCAGACGTGCCATTGAACCTTTTGGTGATCCCATAGTGGAACTCTTAGTGAAAGCACCAATGTCGGTGTCAAAACCGAAAGATCTCGGGTAGGAGGTCCCGAATTGTGGACCTTCGATCGATGGGTTGTAGGAAGAAGGGGAGAGAGCGGTTTATCCAGGTTCGAGCTCTCCTATGGAGGCAATACCCTGCGTCCTGCTTGATTGTATTGATGAAGATGATTGCAGAGTAGATCTACCTCGAGATCGTATATGCTAAACCCCAGATTATTTAGCCCCCTCTACACGGATAGGGGTCCCTGGTTATTATAGAGACCAGGGACCCTAGGGTTTATGAGGTACGGACTACCAGTCGGGGAAAGATGAGACGACCTAGTCCTTCTAATCTTGGAGTACACACCGGTCCTCGGAGCCTTCCTTCCTGCGTACGAAGTTGTCAATTATCCGGACTATTATGATTCAGTCGATGAGTCGGCGCCTCGAGGACCCCTTAATCCAGGACTATTGGGGAACGTTGCATGGGAAATAAAAAAATTCCTACGCACACGCAATACCCATCCATGGAGATGATCATCTACGAGAGGGGAGTTCGGATCCACATGCCCTTGTAGATTGCTAAGCTAAAGCATATTTAACGCGGTTGATGTAGTGGAACTTCTTCGCAATCCAAATTGCAATCCGTCCCGCGATCTCATCACGAACCGCCCCGCGATCCCATCACGATCCATCCGGATCTAGTGCCAAACGGACGGCACCTACACGTTCAGCACACGTGCAACTCGATGACAATCTCCGCCTTCTTGATCCAGGAAAAGAGATGAAGAGGTAGCTGAATTCTCTAGCAGCACGATGACGTGGCGGTGATCGTGGCACGGCTTCGCCATACCGTACAGAACTAGCGATGGGGTGTCACGAAGTGGTGGAGGGAGAGAGGGCTCCGCCTTGGCTTGAGGTGCCAAAAGCCTCTCTCACATCCACTATATATAGGAGGGAGGGGAGGGGTGGAACCCTAGGGCAAGGCCCCAGGGTTCGGCCAAACAAAGAGGAGAGGGAAGAGTCTTCCTCCAACACAACTTGGAAGGAGTCCTGCTTCCCAATTCGGTTTTGGCCCTTTCCTCCTTTATTTTTTCTCCCTTGGCCGAAATAGCCTCTTTGGGCTGGCCACCGGCCCACTAAGGGCTGGTCCGCCACCCTTGGGCTTCTTTTGTTCTTTCCCGGGTGGGTGGCGCCTCCCGGTAGAACTCCGAAAGCAATTCATCACTCCCAGTACTTTACTAGTAATGCCCGAAAACCATCTAGAAGCCACATGGATACTTCCTATATATCAATCTTTGTCTTCGGACCATTCTGGAAGCCCTCATGACGTCTGAGATCTCATCCAGGACTCCGAACAACCTTTGGTTACCAACATAAATAATTCAACCATACCGAATCATCACCGAACCTTAAGTCTGCAGACCCTGCGGGTTCGAAAACTATGCAGAAATGACCTCAGACACTCTCCAGTCAATAACCAATAGCGGGACCTGGATGCCCATATTGGTTCCTAAATATTCTACGAAGATCTTATCGTTTGAATCTCTATGTCAAGGATTCAGTTTAATCCTGTATGTAATTCCCTTTGTCCATCGGTATGTTACTTGCCCAGTATTCAATCATGGTATCTCTATACCTCGTTCAATCTCGTTACCAGCAAGTCTCTTTACTCATTCCGTAATACCAGATCCCGTAACTAGCTCCTTAGTCACATTGCTTGCAAGGCTTATTGTGATGTTGTATTACCGAGTGGGCCCCGAGATACCTCTCCGTCATACGGAGTGACAAATCCCAGTCTCGATTCACGCCAACCCAACATACACCTTCAAAGATACCTGTAAAGCACCTTTATAGTCACCCAGTTACGTTGCGACATTTGATACACATAAGGTATTCCTCCGGTGTCCGGGAGTTGCATGATCTCATGGTCATAAGAACAGATACATTGACAAGCAGAAAACAGGAGTAATAAACTGACACAATCATATGCTACATTCATAGTTTGGGTCTTGTCCATCACATCATTCTCCTAATGATGTGATCCCATTATCAAGTGACAACACTTGTCTATGGCCAGGAAACCTTGACCATCTTTGGTCAACGAGCTAGTCAACTAGAGGCTCACTAGGGACAGTGTGTTGTCTATGTATCCACACATGTATTTGAGTTTCCAATCAATACAATTCTAGCATGGATAACAAACGATTATTATGAACAAGGAAATATAATAATAACCAATTTATTATTGCCTCTAAGGCATATTATTCGGATTAGTGTCAAACCTTGCATCGACATAACCCTTTATGACGAACTCTTTTATCACCTCCATAATCGAGAAAAATCCCTTAGTCCACTAGTTACTAAGGATAACTTTTGACCGTTGTCCAGTAATCCATTCCTGGATCACTTTTGTACCCCTTGACAGATTCATGGCAAGGCACACATCAGGTGCGGTACACAACATAACATACTTTAGAGCATATGGCTAAGGCATAGGGGACGACCTTCGCCCTTTCTCTTTTTCTTCTGCCATGGTCGGGCTTTGAGTCTTACTCAAATTCACACCTTACAACACATCCAAGAACTCCTTCCTTTCCGATCTATTTTGAACTCCTTCAAAAAACTTTTCAAGGCTTGCATTTCATTGAAATTATTATCAAGCATCTTGATCTATCTCTATAGATCTTGATGCTCAATGTTCAAGTAGCTTAATCCAGGTTTTCCTTTGAAAAACTCTTTTCAAACAACCCTATATGCTTTCCAGAAATTCTGCATCATTTCTGATCAACTATATGTCAACCACATATACACATCGTAAATTCTATAGTGCTCCCACATATTCCAACTCCGAGATGCTTGCTCCAGTCCATAGAAGGATCACTCGAGCTTGCATACTTATTAGCATACTTAGGATCGACAAAACCTTATGGTTGTATCACATACAACCTTTCCTGAAGGAAACCGTTGAGGAAACAATGTTTTGACATCCTATCTATAACATTTCATAAATAATGCAGCAACTCCTAATATAATTCCAACAGACTTTTAGCACCGCTACGAGTGAGAATGTCTCATCATAGTCAACTCTTTGAACTTGTCGGAAACCTCTTTGCAACAAGTCGAGCTTTTTATATGGTGACATTAACCATCATCATTTGTCTTCCTTTTGAAGATCCATCTATACCTAACAGCCTCACGACTGTCAAGTAGTTCTTCCAAAGTCTACACTTTGTTTTCATACATGGATCCTACCTCGGATTTCCTGGCGTCCAGCCATTCGTCGGAATCTAGGCCCACCATCGCTTCTTCATAGCTCGTAGGTTCATTGTTGTCGAGCAACATGACCTTCAAGACAAGATTATCGTACCACTCTGGAGTAGTACATTTCCTTATCGACCTATGAGATTTGTAGTAACTTGATCTGAAGCTTCATGATCACTATGATCAACTTCCAGTTTAATTGGTGTAGGCGCCACAGGAACAACTTCATGCGCCCTGCTATACACTGGTTGAAGTGACGGTTCAGTAACCTCAGCAAGTTCCACTATGCTCCCACTCAATTCTTTTGAGAAAAACTTTTCTCGAGAAAGGACCCGTTTCCACAAACAAACACTTTGCTTCTCGATCTGAGATAGGAGGTATACCAAACTGTTTTGGGTGTCCTATGAAGCTGCATTTATCTATTTTGGGTTCGAGCTTATCAGGCTGAAACTTTTTCACATTAGCGTCACAGCCACAAACTTTTAAGAAACGACAACTTAGGTTTCTCTAAACCATAATTCATACGGTGTCATCTCAACGGAATTACGTGGTCCCTATTTAAAGTGAATGTGATTGTCTCTAATGCCTAACCCAAAAACGATAGTGGTAATTTGATAAGAGACATCATAGTATGCACCATATCCAATAGGGCGCGGCTACGACATTCGTACACACGATCACACTATGGTGTTCCAGGTGGCATGAGTTGTGAAACAATTTTCACATTGTCTTAGATGTTTACCAAACTCGCAACTCAGATATATATATTTACCTTTACGATCACATCGTCGACATATTATCCTCTTGTCACGACGATCTTCAATTCACTCTGAAATAGCTTGATTTTTTCAATATTTCAGACTTGTGATTCATCAAGCAAATACACATGTATCTACTTCAATCATCAGTGAAGTAAGAACATAACGATATCCACTACGTGCTTCAGCACTCATTGGACTGCATACATCAAAATATATTATTTCCAACATGTCACTTACTCAATCCATCTCACTGAAAATGAGGCCTTCAGTCATCTTGCCTATGTGGCATGATTTGCATGTCTCAAGTGATTCAAAGTCAAGTGATTCTAAACAATCCATGTGCATGGAGTTTCTTCATGCGTTTATACCAATAGGTTGGTTCACATGTCTCAAATTTTTCAAAAACGAGTGAGTCCAAAGATCCATCAGCATGGAGCTTCGTCATGCATTTTATACCAATATGACTCAAGTCGCGGTGCCACAAGTAAGTGGTACTATCATTACTACTTCGTATCTTTTGGCATCAATACTATGAAAATGTGTATCACTACGATCGAGATTCAACAAACCATTCATTTTAGGTGCAAGACCATTGAAGGTATTATTCAAGTAAAGAGAATAACCATTATACTCTACAAATGAATAACTTATTGCAATAAACACAATCCAATCATGTTGATGCTCAACACAAACACCAAACAACATTTAGGTTCAATAGTAATCTCGAAAGTAGAGGGAGCGTGCGATGGTGATCAAATCAACCTCAGAAACATTTCCAGCACACATCGTCACCTTGCCTTCAGCTAGTCTTTATTTATTCCGTAGCTTTTATTTAGAGTTACTAACACTTAGCAACCGAACCGGTATCTAATACGCCGGCGCTACTAGGAGCACTAGTAAAATACACATCAATATCATGTATATCCAATATACTTTTGTCGACTTTGCGAGCCTTCTCATCTACCAAGGAACTAGGGTAGTTCCACTTTAGTGACCGTTCCCCTCATAATAGAAGCACCTAGTCTCGGGTTTGGGTTCAACTTTGGGTTTCTTTACTAGAATGGCAACCGCTTGCCATTTCATGAAGTATCCCTTTTGAAACTTGCCCTTCTCGAAACTAATGGTTTTACTAACCATCAACACTATATGCTCCTACTTGATTTCCACCTTCGCGGTGTCAAACATCGCAAATAGCTCAAGGATCGTCAACTCTATTCCTGATATGTTATAGTTCATCACGAAGCTCTGTAGCTTGGTGACAGTGACTTTGTAGACCTATGTCAATCACTATCTTATCTGGAAGATCAACTCCCACTCGATTCAAGGGATTGTAGTACCCAGACAATCTGAGCACGTGCTCAATGATTGAGCTTTTCTCCCTTACTTCACAGGCCAAGAATCTTGTCAGAGGTCTCATACCTCTCAACACGGGCACGGGCCTGAAATCCCAATTTCAGCTCTTGGAACATCTCATATGTTCCGTGACTTTCAAAATGTCTTCGGCGCCTCAATTTTAAGCCGTTAAGCATTACTCACCGAACTATCACATAGTCATCAAAAGAGTGTATGTTAGATGTTCTCAACATCCAGAGACGATGCTCAGGGTTCACCACATCGAGTGGTGCATCAAGGACATAAGCCTTCTGCGAACAATGAGGACAATTCTCAGTTTACAGACCCAGTCCGCATAATTGCTACTATCATCTTTCAACTAAGTTTTCTCTAGGAACGTATCAAAAATAGTAGAGCTACAACACAAGTTACAACATAATTTGCAAAGAAATTTTGACTATGTTCATGAAAACGAGCTAAATTAAGCATATTACTTCAGAACTCCCACTCAAATTGACATCCCTCTGGTTATTCGAGTGGTACATGATCCAAATTCACTAACTCAAGTTCGATCATCACGTGAGTTGTGTTTAGCTTCAATGGTGAACATCTCCATGTTGATCATATCCACTATATGACTCATGCTCGACCTTTCGGTCTCTTGTGTTATGAGTCCATATGTGTACATGCTAGGCTCGTCGAGTTTAACCCGAGTGTTCGGCGTGTGCAATTGTTTTGCACCCGTTGTATGTGAACATAGAGTCTATCACACCCGATCATCACGTGGTGTCTCAAAACGACAAACTGTTGCAACGGTGCACAGTCGGGGAGAACACAATTTTATCTTGAAATTTTAGTTAGGGATCACCTTATAATGCTACCGTCGTCCAAAGCAAAACAAGGTGCAAAAAAGTATTAACATCACATGCAAATCATAAGTGACATGATATTTCCATGATCTTCTGCTTCTTGATCTCCATCACCAAAGCACTGGCATGTTCTCCATCGTCACCGGCGCCACACCATGATCTCCATCGTCATGATCTCCATCATTGTGCTGCCATCGAGGTTATCGCGCTAACTATGTTGTTACTACTAAATCTACTCACTAGCGATAAAGCAAAGCATCTCCAAGCGCAAAAATAATTAAAGACAACCCTCTAGATCATGCCGGTTGTCGTAGCATCGACGTCCCATTCGATATTTTAACTATCACAACATGATCATCTCATACATCCAATACATCATATCATGTTTGGCCATATCACATCACATGCATACCCTGCCAAAAAGAAGTTAGCCGTCCTCTAATTTGTTGTTACAAATTTTACGTGGCTGCTATGGGTATCTAGTATGATTGCATCTTACTTACGCAAAGCCACAACGGTGATATGCCAATTGCTATTTAACCTTCTCCAAGGACCGCCTCAGTCAAATCCGATTTAAGTGAAGTTGAAGAAACAGACACCCGCCAGTCATCTTTATGCAATAGGTTGCATGTTAGTCGATGAAACCGGTCTCTCGTAAGCGTACGAGTAATGTTGGTATGGGCCGCTTCAATCTAACAATACCACTGAATCAAGAAAATACTAAGGAGGACAGCAAATTGAACATCAAGTCCCACCAACTCATTTGTATTCTACTCGAGATATCATCTACGCATGAACCTAGCTCTCATACCACTGTTGGGGAACGTTGCATGGGAAACAAAAAATTTCCTACACACACGCAATACCTATCCATGGAGATGATCATCTATGGGAGGGGAGTTCCGATACACATATCCTTGTAGATCGCTAAGTGGAAGCGTATATAATGCGGTTGACGTAGTGGAACATCTTCACGATCCAAATCACAGTCCGTCCCGCGATCTCATCAAGAACCGTCCCGTGATCCCATCATGAGCCATCCCGATCTAGTGCCGAACGGACGGCACCTCCACGTTTAGCACACGTGCAGCTCGATGACGATCTCCGTCTTCTTGATCCAACAAGAGAGACGAAGAGGTAGCTGAATTCTCCGGCAGCACGACGGAGTGGCGGTAATGGTGGTAGGGCTTTGCCGTACCGTACCGAACTAGCTATGGGGTGTCACGGAGTGCTGGAGGGAGAGAGGGATGCACCTTGGCTTGAGGTGCCAAAATCCTCTCTCACCTCCACTGGATATAGGAGGGAGGGGAGGGGTGGCACCCTAGGGCAAGGCCCTAGGGTTTGGCCGAACCAAGAGGAGAGGGAGGAGTCCTCCTTCAACACAACTTAGAAGGAGTCCTCCTTCCCATTTCGGTTTTGGCCCTTTCCTCCTTTCGTTTTTCTCCCTTAACCGAAATAGCCTCTTTGGGCTGGCCGCCAGCCCACTAAGGGCTGGTGCGCCACCCTTGGGCTTCTTTGGTTCTCTCTCGGGTGGGTGTCCCCTCCCGGTAGAACTAAAGGCTGGTGCGCCACCCTTGGGCTTCTTTGGTTCTCTCTCGGGTGGGTGGCCCCTCCCGGTAGAACTCTAGAACCCATTCGTCACTCCCGGTACTTTATCGATAATGCGTGAAAACCTTCCGCAAGCCAAATGAATACTTCCTATATATCATTCTTAGTCTGCGGAGCATTTCGGAAGCCCTCGTGACGTGCGGGATCTCATCCGGGACTCCGAACAACCTTCGGTTACCAACATCAATAATTCAACCATACTGAAACATCACTTAACCTTAAGTCTGCAGACCCTGCGGGTTCGAGAACTATGCAGACATGACCTCAGACACTCTCTGGTCAATACCAATAGCAGGACCTGGATGCCCATATTGGCTCCTACATATTCTACGAAGATCTTATCGGTTGAACCTCTACGTCAAGGATTCAGTTTAATCACGTATGTTATTCCCATTGTCCATTGGTATGTTACTTGCCCGAGGTTCAATCGTCGGTATCTCTATACCTTGTTCAATCTCGTTATCGGCAAGTCTCTTTACTCGTTCCGTAATACAAGATCTCGTAACTAACTCCTTGGTGACATTGCTTGGAGGGCTTATTTTGATGTCGTATTACCAAGTGGGCCCCGAGATACCTCTCTGACATACGGAGTGACAAATCCTAGTCTTGATTCACGCCAACCCAATAGACACCTTCGGAGATACCTGTAGAGCACCTTAATAGTCACCCAGTTACGTTGTGAGGTTTGATACACACAAGGTATCCCTCGAGTGTCCGGGAGTTGCATGATCTCATGGTCATAGGAACAGATACATTGACATGCAGAAAACAATAGCAATAAACTGACACGATCATATGCTACGCTCATAGTTTGTGTCTTGTCCATCACCTCATTCTCCTAATGATGCGATCCCATTATCAAGTGACAAAACTTGTCTATGGCCAGCAAACCCTAACCATCTTTGATCAACGAGCTACTCAACTAGAGGCTCACTAGGGATAGTGTGTCTTCTATGTATCCACACATGTACTTGAGTTTCCAATCAATACAATTCTAGCATGGATAATAAACGATTATTATGAACAAGGAAATACCATAATAACCAATTTATTATTGCCACTAGGGCATATTTCAAACAAGGACTCCCTCAACCTCCTACCCCGAGGTCTGACAGTTTTCACACTAACAATGTGTATCTCTCATAAATGTGTGTCCATCAAACAATTATTGTGGCAAATCAAAATAAAATCAAACTATAATACATGACACTCCAAGCAAAACACATATCATGTGATGAATAAAAATATAGCTACACGTGACATACCGATAGAATGCAGACGAAAGAGGGGATGCCCTCCGAGGCATCCCCAGTCTTAGACGCTTGGGTCTTCCTTTAATATTACATTTATGCGCCTTGGGCATTCCCAAGCTTAGGGTCTTGCCTCTCCTTATTTCTTCATCCATTGTTGTCTCACCCGAAAGTTGAAAACTCCATCACACAAAAATCAAAAAAAACCTCGTGAGATCCATTTAGTATAATAGGCAAATCGTAAACTTTAGGTACTGTTATAAATTGATTCATATGTAATTATTCCATGAGGTACTGTATTCTAATTTATACATGACTTATACCCCCTCATATAATCCATAGCATCATCAAAACAAGAAAACTATGCAAGCGAAAATAGAATGTGTCTGAAATAAAATAGTCTGTAGTGATCACCACTAAAATCATACTTATGTAACTCCAAAAATTCTGAAAACTTAAGAAAACATGGGGAATTTGTATACCAATTCTTCGTAAAAAAATTGCATCAATAAATAGTTACAGTAAAATCAAATAAATTCTGCATTCGACGTAAAAGTTTATGTTTTTGCACAAGATCAATTCTACCATCATCCAAATCACCCAAAGGCTTTACTTTCACAAATACTAATTAAAACATAAAAACACAATCATTATAGTAGCGATAATCATGTCAACACACTAAAATAGAAAGTATTGGGTTGTCTCCCAATAAGTTCTTTCTTTTTACCCATGAAGATGGGCTTGGGATAATAATGATGCTTACATGAAATACAAGAATTGAAGCACAAAGAGGGCATCATAAATCATGTGAAAGACACATCTAAGTCCAACATACTTCCTATGCATATGTATTTTATAGGAAAACAAATTATCAAGACAATTAATATCTAGCATATGCAAATAGGACGAGTGAAACATTAATAATTTCAACACAAAGAGAGATAATTAAGTAACATGCACATTCCTATAACCGTATATGCATCTCTCAAAATAATTGTATGTACGATCATAATCAAACTCAACAATATAACTCTCATGTAAACATCAACTGAAGTCATATAATCTTCCAAGGTAGTGCGATTAACATCAACTGAAGTCATGACCTCTCCAAACCCGCTTTTATCAATAATTTTGTAAGATTGATCATTCTCCAAATTAGTGGGATAATTATTATATTACCTAAAATTGACGCTCTTTCAGAGCCACTTTTAGTAGTATTGCAAATATCATTATCAATAATATATTCATCATGAATCTCAATTGAATTTTTAAGATCACAAGAAATATCATGATTATCACCCCAATCATGATCATTAGCACAATTGATATTCACACATAGCAACATTGCGATCATGCTTTTTCATTCAATAGATGTATCCCAATAGCATTTTCATTTGGCACTTTGTTATTAGCATTGGTTTACAATAAGCAACAAGTTTGAAAAGATTAGCAAGCGGATGAGGATCCATTAGTCTTAGATTTTTTTTTAGTTTTTGTCCTTGTGTGTCAAAGATAATAATAGAAAACTCGGCAAGTAGTAAGTAGAATAAGTAAATGATAGCGTGTGTAGGTACCTCACGAGAATTTGATGATGTCTCCCCGGTAACGGTACCAAAAATTCTTCCTGCAACTTGTAAACTGCATTGGGATTTTCCCCAAAGAAGAGGTGAGATGCAACAAAATAGAGATAAGTATTTCCTTGAGTGAGAACCAAGGTAATTGAACGAATAGGAGAATCAGGCAAACCTCCTTTAGCAGCACCTACACACACAAAACTAAACACTTGCACCCAACGCGGGCAAGAGAGTTGTCCAACCCCTTGAACTTGTTACTTGCAATGACTTAATATTGTTAGATAGGTAATAGAAATAAATAAAAGTCAATAAAACATAAAATAAGCAGCAGGAAATTATTTTTGAGTTTTTGTATTTATGTGTAGGTAGACCCGGGGGGCATAGTTTTGGCTAGAGGCTTCTCTCTTGAATATATCATACATTGGGTAAACAAATTAATGGTGGGAAATTGACAAAATAGCGCATAGTTATGACATGTTATTCACAACATTGATCATGTCTATAGGCATCACATCCATAAACCAGTAGACAAACTCCTTCCTGCATCTACTACTATTACTCCACTCATCAAACGCTATCCAACATGCATCTAGAGTATTAAGTATGAGACCGTGTAATGCTTGGAGCAAGATGACATGATGTAGACAAAGTAATACAAGTAATATGTTCACACCCTGTCGTTTTATCCTTAATGGCAACAATACAATACGTGACATGTCCCTTTCTGTGAGTGGGATTGAGCACTGCTAGATTGATCCCATCACAACGCACCACTCCCATTGAAGATAAATCCACCCAGTTGGCCAAACCAAACTCATAGATGAGAGAGAAATACAAAGCTATAGAAATCATGCATCAAATTATTCAGAGAATACACACTATATATTCATGAATAATCTGATCATAACCCACAATTCATCGGATCCCAACAAACACACCGCAAAAGAGGATTACATCGCATAGATCACCTCGAGAATCGCGGTGAACTTTGTATTGAAGATCAAAGAGAGCGAAGAAGCCATCTAGGTACTAGCTATGGACCCGTAAGTCTGTGGTGGATTACTCATACATCATCATGGAGGCAACAAGCTTGATGTAGATGGCATCCATGATCGATTCCCCCTCCGACAGGGCACCACAAAAGGTCTCCAGATGGCCTCCAGTCAGAACAGAGACTTGCGTCCACGAAAAAAGTGTTTTGGGTGGCTCTCTGTTGTTTTCACGATTTTAGACAATTTATGGAGGTGAAATTAGGTCAGTCTAAGCCACATGGGGCCCACAAGGCATCAGGGCTGTGCCTACTCCTCTTGGGTGCACCCTGTTGTCTTGTCGCCTCTGTTGGAAATATGCCCTAGAGGCAATGATAAATAGTTATTAGTATATTTCTTGTTTAAAGATAATCGTTTATTATCCATGCTATAATTGTACTGAATGAAAACATAGATACATGTGTGGATAAATAGACAAAACAATGTCCCTAGCAAGCCTCTAGTTGGCTAGCCAGTTGATCAATGATAGTCAAGGTTTTCTGGCTATATGCAAGTGTTGTCACTTGATAACTGTATCACATCATTAGGAGAATCATGTGATGGACTAGACCCAAACTATGAACGTAGCATATTGATCGTGTCGTTTTATTGCTATTGTTTTCTGCATGTCAAGTATTTGCTCCTATGACCATGAGATCATATAACTCACTGGCACCGGAGGAATACCTTGTGTGCATCAAACGTCACAGCGTAACTGGGTGACTATAAAGGTGCTCTACAGGTATCTCTGAAGGTGTCCGTTGAGTTAGTATGGATCAAGACTGGGATTTGTCACTCCGTGTGATGGAGAGGTATCTCGGGGCCCACTCGGTAATGCAACATCACACACAAGTCTTGCAAGCAGTGTGACTAAGTGTAAGTCACGGGATCTTGTATTACAGAACGTGTAAAGAGACTTTCCGGTAACGAGATTGAAATAGGTATGCGGATACCGACGATCAAATCTCGGGCAAGTAACATACCGAAGGACAAAGGGAATGACATACGGGATTATATGAATCCTCGACACTGAGGTTCAACCGATAAGATCTTTGGAGAATATGTAGGATCCAATATGGGCATCCAGGTCCCTCCATTGTATATTGACCGAGGAGTGCCTCGGGGCATGTCTACATAGTTCTCGAACCCGCAGGGTCTGCACACTTAAGGTTCGATGATGTTTTAGTATAGTTGAGTTATATGTGTGGTTACCGAATGTTGTTCGGAGTCCCGGACGAGATCACGGACGTCACGAGGGTTTCTGGAATGGTATGTAAACAAAGATTGATATATAGGATGGTTTCATTTGGTTACCGAAAAGTTTCGGGCAATTCCTGCAATGTACCGGGAGTGACAAATGGGTTCCGGGAGTTCACCGGGAGGGGGCCACCCACCCGGGAGTGAGCCCAAGGTCATAGGGTGGCACCACAAGTCCCTAGTTGGTTGGTGGAGTCAGCCCAAGGGGCCCATGGCACCACTTAAAGAAATTCCAAAAGAAAAGAAAAAGGGAAATTGGGAGGTTGGGAGGAAGAGGAGGACTCCTTCTTCCCCAAACCGAATTGGAGGAGGAGTCCTCCTCCTCCTTGCCCGATGCACCCCTTGAGGGCTTGGCCCTCAAGGCAAGCCTCCTCCCTCTCCCTCCTATATATAGTGGTGTTTTAGGGCTGATTTGAGACAACTTTTGCCACGTGCAACTCAACCCTAGACCACATAGTTTTAGCTCTAGATTCGATTTCTGCGGAGCTCGGGCGGAGCCCTGCAGGAGTAGATCATCACCACCAACGACGCGCCGTCACGCTGCCGGAGAACTCATCTACTTCTCCGTCTTGATTGCTGGATCAAGAAGGCCGAGATCATCGTCGAGCTGTACGTGTGTTGAACGCGGAGGTGCCATCCGTCCGGCGCTAGATTGGAACGGATCGTGGGACGGATCGCGGGACGGTTCGTGGGACGGTTCGTGGGGCGGTTCGAGGGACGTGAAGACATTTCACTACATCAACCACGTTTCTTAACGCTTCCTGCTGTGCGATCTACGAGGGTACGTTTATCCAAATCTCCTCTCGTAGATGGACATCACCATGATAGGTCTTCGTGTGCGTAGGAAAATATTTTTGTTTCCCATGCAATATTCCACGTGTGTCGTCTGGTCTCCCTCCAAAGGTTCGAGATCCTCTTTTGGTCCAGAAAAAATTATCAAATTTTTTTATAGCATTTGGACTATGTTTGGTACTCGTTTCCTGAAGAGCCAAAAACACGCACAAAACAACAATTGGCACTTGGGACTGGTTTAATAGGTTAGTCCCCAAAATGATATGAAATAGCATATAATTGCATATAAAGCATACAAGATTGATAATATAAGAGCATGGAACAATTAATAATTATCGATCCTTTGGAGAAGTATCAAGGGCATACAACCAACGAGCCCGTGCTCACCGCAGCCATGGCAGTGGCGGTAGAATGACCTATGTAGGGCGACTGAACCCTAGCACAAGAAGATCCTTCTGCGTGGCCTTGTCGGACGCGGTCCCGTTGATGAGGACATAAATACCATTGTTACACCCACAATCCATGCGGCTATACATACTGGACCAATTACTAGAGCTCACACACGCCAATCGAATTACGAGATACTTCCATTTCTTGGACATCCTTCTAATGTTCATGAACATATGATTGTTGTAAATATGCCCTAGAGGCAATAATGAATTAGTTATTATTATATTTCTTTGTTCATGATAATGGTTTATTATCCATGCTATAATTGCATTGATTGGAAACACAAATACATGTGTGGATACATAGACAAAACACTGTCACTAGTAAACCTCTAGTTGACTAGCTCGTTGATCAAAGATGGTCAAGGTTTCCTAAACATAGACAAGCGTTGTCACTTGATAACGGTATCACATCATTAGGAGAATCATGTGATGGACAAGACCCAAACTATGAACGTAGCATATTGATCGTGTCATTTTATTGCTATTGTTTCCTGCGTGTCAAGTATTTGTTCCTAAGACCATGAGATCATATAACTCACTGGCACCGAAGGAATACCTTGTGTGTATCAAACGTCACAACATAACTGGGTGACTATAAAGATACTCTACAGGTATCTCTGAAGGTGTCCGTTGAGTTAGTATGGATCAAGACTGGGATTTGTCACTCCATGTGACAGAGAGGTATCTCGGGGCCCACTCGGTAATGCAACGTCACACACAAGCCTTGCAAGCAATGTGACTAAGTGTAAGTCTCGGGATCTTGTATTACGGAACAAGAAAAGATACTTGCCGGTAACGAGATTGAAATAGGTATGCGGATACTGACGATTGAATCTCGGGCAAGTAACATATCGAAGGACAAAGGGAATGACATACGGGATTGCCTGAATCCTTGACACTGAGGTTCAACCGATAAGTTATTCGAAGAATATGTAGGTCCAATATGGGCATCCAGGTCCCGCTATTGGATATTGACCAAGGAGTACCTCGGGGCATGTCTGCATAGTTCTTGAACCCGCAGGGTCTGCACACTTAAGGTTCGACGATGTTTTAGTATAGTTAAGTTATATGTGTGGTTACCGAATGTTGTTAGGAGTCCCGGATGAGATCACGGATGACACGAGGGTTTCCCGAATGGTCTGGAGATGAAGACTGATATATAGGATGACCCATTTGGTTACCGGATAGTTTTCGGGCATTACCGGGAATATACATGGAGTGACGAATGGGTTCCGGGTGTTCACCGGGAGGGGCCAGCCCACCCGGGGAAGCCCATAGGCCTTAGGGGTGCCGCACCAGCCCTTGGTGGGCTGGTGGGACAGCCCAAAAGGGCCCTATGCGCAGGAGATAGAAAATCAAAGAGAAAAGGAGAAAAAAAAGTGGGGAGGAAGGGAAGGACTCCACCTTCCAATCCTAGTTGGACTAGGATTGGAGGTGGACTCCTCCACCTCCTTGGCCGGCGGACCCTTGGGGTCTTGGACCCCAAGCAAGCCTCCCCTCCCCTCCTCCTATATATAGTGGAGTTTTTGGGCTGATTTGAGACAACTTTTTGCCTCGGCAGCCCGACCAAAAACATCACAGTTTTTCCTCTAGATCGTATTTCTGAGGAGCTCGGGCGGAGCCTTGCAGGAGTAGATCGTTCACCACCACCGGAGCGCCATCACACTGCCGGAGAACTCATCTACTTCTCCATCTTGCTTGTTGGATCAAGAAGGCCGAGATCATCGTCGAGCTGTACGTGTGCTGAACGCGGAGGTGCCGTCCGTTCGGCACTAGATCGGAGAGGATCGTGGGACGGATCGCGGGACGGTTCGCGGGGCGGATCGAGGGACGTGAAGACGTTCCACTACATCAACCATGTTTCTTAACGCTTCCTGTTGTGCGATCTTCAAGGGTACATAGATCCAAATCTCCTCTCGTAGATGGACATCACCATGATAGGTATTCGTGCGCGTAGGAAATTTTTTGTTTCCCATGCGACGTTCTCCTACAGTGGTATCACAGCCAGGTTCATGCGTAGATGTAATCTCGAGTAGAACACAAAAGGTTTTGTGGACGGTGATGTTCGATTTGCTGCCCTCCTTAGTCTTTTCTCAATTCAGCGGTATTGTTGGATTGAAGCGGCCCGGACCGGAATTATTCGTACGCTTACGAAAGACTAGTTTCATCGCTTGACATGCAACCTCGTTGCATAAAGATGACTGGGGGGTGTCGGTTTCTTCAACTTTAGGTTAATTGGTTTTGACCGAGGCGGTCCTTGGAGAGGTTAAATAGCAATTTGCACATCTCCGTTGTGGTATTTGCGTAAGTAAGATGCGATCTACTAGATACCCACTGCAACCACATAAAACATGCAACAACAATTAGAGGACGTCTAACTTGTTTTTGCAGGGTATGCTTGTGATATGATATGGCCAATGACGTGATGTAATATATTGGATGTATGAGATGATCATGTTGTAATAGTTAATATCGACTTGCACGTCGATGGTACGACAACCGGCAGGAGCCATAGGGTTGTCTTTTAACTAACGTTTCTGCTTGCAGATGCGTTTACTATATTGCTAAGATGTAGCTTTAGTAGTAATAGCATGAGTATCACGACAACCCCGATGGAGACACGTTGATGGAGACCATGATGATGGAGATCATGGTGTGGCACCGGTGACAAGAAGATCGTGCTGGTGCTTTGATGATGGATATCAAGAAGCACATGATGATGGAGATCAAGAAGCACATCATTGTGTTCTCCCCGACTGTGCACCGTTGTGACAGTTCGTCGTTTCGAGACACCACGTGATGATCGGGTGTGATAGACTCAACGTTCACATACAACGGGTGCAAAATAGTTGCACACGCAGAACACTCTGGTTAAACTTGACGAGCCTAGCATGTGCAAACATGGCCTCGGAACACATGAGATCGAAAGGTCGAGCATGAATCATATAGTTGATATGATTAGCATAGAGATGCTTATCACTGAAACTATTCTCGACTCACGTGATGATCGGACTTGAGATAGTGGATTTGGATCATGCACCACTCAAATGACTAGAGAGATGTACTTTTTGAGTGGGAGTTCTTAAGTAATATGATTAATTGAACTAATTATCATGAACATTGTCTAATGGTCTTTGCAAATTACAATGTAGATTGCGCTATAGCTCTACTATTTTATATGTTCCTAGAGAAAATTTAGTTGAAAGTTGATAGTAGCAACTTTGCGGACTGAGTCCGTAAAACTGAGGACTGTCCTCGTTATTGCGCAGAAGGCTTATGTCCTTAATGCACCACTCGGTGTGCTGCATATCGAGATTCGTCTATGGATGTTGCGAACATCCGACATGCATGTTTTTTATGACTACGTGATAGTTCAGTGCATAATACTTAATGTCTTAGAAGCAAGGCGCCAAAGACGTTTTGAAACATCGCGGAACATATGAGGTGTTCTAAGAGATGAAATTGAGATTTCATGCTCGTGCCCTTGTTGAGAGGTATGAGACCTCTGACAAGATTCTTTGTCTACAAGGAAAAAGAGAAAAGCTCAAATCGTTGAGCATGTTCTCAGATTGTCTGAGTACAACAATCGCTTGAATCAAGTGGGAGTTAATCTTCTAGATGAGATAGTGATGGTTCTCCAAAGTCACTGCCACTAAGCTGCTAGAGCTTCATGATCAACTATAACATATCAAGGATAGATATGATGATCCTTGAGCAATTCACAATGTTTGACACTGCGAAAGTAGAAATCAAGAAGGAGCATCAATTGTTGATGGTTAGTAAAACCACTAGTTTCAAGAAGGGCAAGGGCTAGAAGGGATACTTCATGAAAACGGCAAGCCAGTTGCTGCTCTAATAAAGAAACCCAAGATTGAACCCAAACCCGAGACTAAGTGCTTCTGTTATGAGGGGAACGATCACTGAGGCGGAACTGCCCTAGATACTTGGTAGATAAGAAGGCTGGCAAAGTCGACAGAAGTATATTTTTATATACATATTAATATGTGCTTTACTCGTACTCCTAGTAGCACGATGGTATTGGATACCGGTTCGGTTGCTAAGTGATTAGTAACTCGAAATGAAATCTACGGTATAAACGGAGACTAGCTAAAGGCGAGGTGACGATATGTGTTGGAAGTGTTTCCAAGGTTGATGTGATCAAAAATCGCACGCTCCTTCTATCATCGGGATTGGTCGTAAAACCTAAATAATTGTTGTTTGGTGTTTGCGTTGAGCATGAACATGATTGGATCGTGTTTATTGCAAAATGATTATTCATTTAAAGAGAAATAGTTATTCTGTTTGCTTGAATAATTACCCTCAATGGTTTATTGAATCTCGATCGTGTGCTACACATGTTCATAATATTGGTGCCAAAAGATACAAAGTAATAATAATAGTACCACTTAGTTGTGGCACTGCCACTTGAGTCATGTTGGTGTAAATGCATGAAGAAGCTCCATGCTGATGGATCTTAGTACTCACTCATTTTTGAAACGTTTGAGACATGCAAACCATACATGTTGGTCTAAACGCATGAAGAAACTCCATGCAGATGGATCGTTTCGATTCACTTGATTTTGAATCACTTCAGACATGCAAATCATGCCACATGAAACAAGAGAGTAACTTGTTGGGAGTAATACATTTTTATGTGTGCAGTCCAATAAGCGCTGAGGCACGCAGTGGATATCGTTATGTTCTTACTTCACTGACGATTTGAGTAGATACAGGAGTATTTACTTGATGAATCACAAGTATGAAATATTGAAAAGTTCAAAGCTATTTCAGAGTGAAGATTGTCTTGACAAGAGGATAAACTGTCTATGATACGATCATAGAGATGAATATCTGAGTTACGAGTTTTGGTACGCAGTTAAGACAATGTGGAAATAGTTTCGCAGTTCATGCCACCTGGAACACCATAGTGTGATGATGTGTCTAAACGTCATAGCCACAGCCTATTGGATATAGCGCATACTATGATGTCTCTTATCGAATTACCACTATCGTTTATGGGTTATACATTAGAGACAACCACATTCACTTCAAATAGGGCACCGCGTATTTCCGTTGAGATGACACAGTAAAGATTATGGTTTGGAGAAACCTAAGTTGTCATTTCTTGAAAGTTTGGGGTTGCGATGCTTATGTGAAAAAGTTTCAGTCTGATAAGCTCGAACCCAAAGCGGATAAATGCATCTTCATAGGATATCCAAACCAGTTGGATACATCTCCTATCTCAGATCCGGAAGCAAAGTGTTTTGTTTCTAGAAACAGGTCCTTTCTCGGGGAAAGGTTTCTCTCGAAAGAATTGAGTGGGAGGGTGGTGGAACTTGATGAGGTTAACTGTCACTTCAACCAGTGTGTGGCAGGGCGCACGAAGATGTTCCTGTGGCGCCTACACCAATTGAAGTGGAAGCTGATGATAGTGACCACTAGAGCTTCGGATCAAGTTACTACAAACCCCGTAGGTCGACAATGGTCGCGCACTACTACAGAGTGGTAGGGTAACCCTATCTTGGAAGTCATGTTGTTGAGCAACAATGAACCTACGAGTTATGGAGAAGCAATGGTGGGCCCGGATTCCGACAAATGGCTGGAGGCCATGAAATCCGAGAGAGGATCCATGTATAAAACAAAGTGTAGACTTTGGAAGAACTACTTGATGGTAGTAAGACTATTAAGTAAAGATGGATCTTTAAAAGGAAGACACACGATGATGGTGATAAGTCACTATTTAGAAAAGCTCGACTTGTCGCAAAGATGTTTTCGACAAGATCAAAGAGTTGACTATGATGTGACTTTCTCACTCGTAGAGATGCTAAAAGTCTGTTAGAATTATGTTAGTAGTTGTTGCATTATTTGTGAAATATTGCACATAGGAAGACAAAACATTGTTTCCTCGACGGTTTCCTTAAAGAAAGATTGTATGTGATACAATCAGAAGGTTTTGTCGATCCTAAGGATACTAACAAGTATGCAAGCTCCAACGATCCTTTTATGGACTGGTGCAAGCATCTCGGAGTTGGAATATATGCTTTGATGAGATGATCAAAGCTTTTGGATTTGTACAAGGTTTATGAGAAACTTGTATTTCCAAAGAAGTGAGTGGGAGCACTATAGTTTTTCTGATAAAGTATATGTGGTTGACATATTGTTGATCAGAAGTAATGTAGAATTTTTGTAAAGCATAAAGGTTGTTTGAAAGGGGATTTTCAAAGGAAGACCTAGATAGAGCTACTTAAAACATTAATCATCAAGATCTATGGAGATAGATCAAAATGCTGAAACAGAACTTTAAAGGAGTTCAAAATAGATCAGCAAAGAAGGAGTTCTTGGCTGTACTATAAGGTGTGAATATGAGTAAGACTCAAAAGCCCGACCATGGTAGAAGAAAGAGAAAGGACGAAGGTCGTCCTCTATGCCTTGACCGTAGACTCTACAGTATGTCATGCTGTGTACCGCACCTGATATGTGCCTTGCCACAAGTCTGTTAAGAGGTACAGAGGGTGATCCAGGATTGAATCACTGAACAACGGTCAAAGTTATCCTTAGTAACTAATGGACTAAGGAATTTTTCTCGATTATGGAGGTGGTTAAAGAGTTCGTTGTAAAGGGTTACGTCGATGCAAGCTTTGACACTAATCTGAATAACTATGAGTCGTGAAACGGATTTGTATAGTAGAGTAGAAATTTGGAGTATTTCCGAGTAGCACGTAGTAGCAGCATCTATAAGATGACATAAAGATTTGTAAAGAACACATGGATCTGAAAGTTTCAGAATCGTTGACTAAAACCTATCTCACGAGCAAGACGTGATCAGACCCCAGAACTATATGGGTGTTGGATTCGTTGAAATCACATGGTGATTTGAAATAGATTACTGACTCTAGTGCAAGTAGGAGACTGTTGGAAATATGCCCTAGAGGCAATAATAAATTAGTTATTATTATATTTCTTTGTTCGTGATAATCATTTATTATCCATGCTATAGTTGTATTGATTGGAAACACAAATACATGTGTGGATACATAGACAAACCACTATCCCTAGTAAACCTCTAGTTGACTAGCTCGTTGATCAAAGATGGTCAAGGTTTCCTAACCATAGACAAGTGTTGTCACTTGATAACGGGATCACATCATTAGGACAATCATGTGACGGACAAGACCCAAACTATGAACGTAGCATATTGATCGTGTCATTTTATTGCTATTGTTTTCTGCGTGTCAAGTATTTGTTCCTATGACCATGAGATCATATAACTCACTGGCACCGGAGGAATACCTTGTGTGTATCAAACGTCACAACGTAACTGGGTGACTATAAAGGTGCTCTACAGGTATCTCCGAAGGTGTCCGTTGAGTTAGTATGGATCAAGACTAGGATTTGTCACTCCGTGTGACGGAGAGGTATCTCGGGGCCCACTCGGTAATACAACATCACACACAAGGCTTGCAAGCAATGTGAACACAATGTAAGTCACGGGATCTTGTATTATGGAACGACAAAAAGAGACTTGCCGGTAACGAGATTGAAATAGGTATGCGGATACTCACGATCGAATCTCGGGCAATTAACATACCGAAGGACAAAGGGAATGACATATGGGATTGCATGAATCCTTGACACTGAGGTTCAACCGATAAGTTATTCGTAGAATATGTAGGATCCAGTATGGGCATCCAGGTACCACTATTGGATATTGACCGAGGTGTACCTCAGGGCATGTCTGCATAGTTCTCGAACCCGCAGGGTCTCCACACTTAAGGTTCGGCGATGTTTTAATATAGTTGAGTTATATGTGTGGTTACCGAATGTTGTTCGGAGTCCCGGATGAGATCATAGACGTCACGAGGGTTTCCGGAATGGTCCGGAGATGAAGATTGATATATAGGATGACCTCATTTGGTTACCACAAAGTTTTCGGGCATTAAAGGGAATGTACCGGGAGTGACGACTGGGTTCCGGGTGTTCAACGGGAGGGCCCAGCCCACCCGGGGAAGCCCATAGGCCTTAGGGGTGCCGCACCAGCCCTTGGTGGGCTGGTGGGACAGCTCAAAAGGGCCCTATGCACATGAGATCATCGTCGAGCTGTACGTGTGCTGAACGCGTAGGTGCCGTCCGTTCGGCACTAGATCGGAGCAGATCCTGGGACGGATCGCGGGACGGTTCGTGGTACGGCTCGCGGGGCGGATCGAGGGATGTGAGGACGTTCCACTACATCAACCGCGGTTCTTAACGCTTCGTGCCGTGCGATCTACAAGGGTACGTAGATCCAAATCTCCTCTCGTAGACCATGATAGGTCTTCGTGCGCGTAGGAAAATTTCTATTTCCCATGCGACGTTCTCCTACAATGATTTTGCCTAAATTATATACTTTTGTTTTACTTATGAATGAAGGACCTGTCATGGTCAGGAAGGATGGCGACTCGAGCGGGATCAAACATGGAGAAGAAGGTGCGTGTGGAGGAAAGAACAATGGATTTTGGAGTTGTTATATTTGCACTTTGAAGCCACCATAATGAGAGCATGAAGGCTTGGACTAAATATACAAGATGATACTTTATAAATTTCGTCCATAGGTTATTACACGTGTTGTGTCATCTTATTTTTGGGCCAAGCCCATGTAATTTCGAAATACCACATTATAAGTTGTTTTTAGAGTTTGTATGTGTGGGGAAACCGAGTTAGGGTTGGTTTAGGACCCCTTCTCCAAGGGGTCATGAAATTCCCCTCTATTCCCCCATATATACAACCCTTAGGGCGCCGTTTCTACTTGGGTTTTATTTAGATTAAAAGTTCGCCATAGTTGTAACTTTGCGCCCTTTGTTTGTGTTCTACGACCAGAGCAAAACAAGAGATCTAGAGTGTGTTCCTCCTTGTTTATGTGTGGCGCTATGATTTTGTTAGTATTCCAAGCTCACGTTTCTAGAGGGTCTAGCCTAGGACTAGCACATTACCACCGTTGAGCGTTTATTCAACTTTGCATCTCTAAATTAATTATTGTTGGCCCTTTTTGCTACCATATTATGAGCCATCCTAGCTCCACGTACATCTATGTTGTGTGTTTCACACCACGTGGCAATCGCTCTATCCAAGCTTGGAGAGTTTTGACTACAACGATTGTCGATCATCGCCTGCTGTTGGGTAAGAAGAGGTAAGAATTTGAGATTTGCTTGAAGGATTTGTGACACACCACCACCACCACAATCACTTCCTCGTTGTCTATAGGTTTGTGTGTTCCTATCACTAATAACCATGGCAGGATCACAAGCCGACGAGATTGACTACGAGAGCATGACAAATAAGGATCTCCATGATAAATTTCAACAAATGATGGTTGAACACGTGCAAGACTTGGTGACCAGCCTTGGAGAGGCCATGGAGAAGCTATATGGTTTGGAGAAGACGTTCACACCAGGATGGACACTAAGTTTAGTGAGGTGCTTGCACGTCTACCACTACCAATTGCATCTGTGGCACCTCAACAAGACCAACAACAACATCATTTGAATTTTCTGGGACGACTGCAACGTGTGCCTATTGACCAAGGCCAAAAATTTGGTGTCGTTACTACTGCTACTATTGTCGTTAAGCAGAATGAGGACTACAATGGTGATTACAATGATGAGGGAGAGGTTGCTCCAAATCAGCACCAGGGGAAACCACCACCACAAGTACCAGGTAGTCCACATGGATACAATCATAAAGGTGAGGCTACACCACCCACTCACGTACGGGGTCATGACCATCCCCCAAAACTTAGATTCAATATTCCGATGTTAGAGGGTATATAGGTTCCTGATATATATCTTACTTGGCAGTTAGAAACACAACAATGTTTTACATGCTTGAAATTCCCGAGGATAAACGTGTTGATGTTGTTGTTCGTGCTTTCACTAGTTTTGCTTGTCTTTGGTGGTCTGGACATTGTAGAACACATGATGATAATATTCCATGTACTTGCACTGCTTTGCGCTGTTATACAAAATTGTTGGATTCCACCATGTTATCAACGTGAATCACTTCAAAATTTCCAGCGCTTAAGACAAGGAAATTATTCTATAGAAGAATATTATCAGGAGTTACAGACTGACATGGTTAGATGTGGTATTGACGAGGATAATGAAGCTATGATTGCACATTTTATTGGTGGATTAAATAGAAATATTCAGACTCTATTAGAATATAAGGAGTTAACTCTATCACTCGTTTATTCCATCGTGCTTGTAAAGCTAAACGTGAAGTGTAGGATCAACATCAAAGTTGTCAGAGTCGAGATTGAATTGGATAGGATCTCTATTGGTAGGATCGTGAATCATAGAATCATAACTACTAGGGTTGTAGAAACTTAGATTTTACGATCAAAATTGTAGAATCAAAGGGGCTAGTTTGGATTGTAAGGTTGTAAGATTCTAAGACTTGAGTCGCGATTTTGACAACTTTGATCAACATGCATGGGCGAGAACTAATTTTTCTGAACGTCAATCTTCATCATGGACACCAGGTACATCCTCTACTTCCACACGTCCTTATACAACACCATCTACTCCAGCCTCCAACTCAAACAGAGATACAGTAAAACAGGCACCTCCACCACCCTCCTCCAATAACACACCTTCGGGGCCTGCACAGAGCTCTTCTTCATCCATTGGATCAACAGGGCAAACACATGAGGTTATATGTCATCGTTGCAAGGGTGGAGTTCCTTATGCGAGAGAATGCCCATCCAAGTGTGTGATGATAAGTACTGAGGATGGTGGATATGACCCCGGATTATGATGAGGAAACATTGGCTCTTATTGCGAGTGAAGAAGTGGGTATCGAGGATACTGAACAAATACATGGCTGTTGAATACGCTGAAATGTATGAAAGTTTAGTTGCTCGGCGTGTTTTCGGTGTGCAGGTTACACATGCTAAGCAAAATCATAGGCATAACTTCTCCAATACAAAGTAAGCTGTGAAGGAACGTTTTGTTCACTTCATGATCGATGGAGGGAGTTGTAACAACTTGGCTATCATGTAGGTGGTGGATAACTTGTCTCTCACCACCAGACAACATCCTCATCCTTATTACATCCAATGGTTCAACAACAGTGGCAAGGTTAAGGTAACACATATTGTTCGTGAGCAATTTAGCATTGTTACATATTTTGATTATGTTGATTGTGATGTGGTACCCATGCAAGCATGCTCTATTTTACTTGGTACACCATGGCAACTTGATAAAAAGAATCAATACACCATGCTAGGACAAATCGCTATACTCTTGCTCACAAGGATAAAAATATAATTTTCCTTCCTATGATCCTAAACATATTATGAAAGATGACATCGCTAGAGCTAGTAAAGCAAAACAGGAGCAAAGTAAGAGTGAAAATCAGATTGTGGCAAAGGAATTTGAGCAACACCATAAGCCTAATAAACCATCATCTAGTGTTGCATCTGAAATAAAATTGAAGAGTGGATGTTTACTTGCCACTATATCTGATATTATTGATCTTGACTTTACTACATCTGTTATGTTATGCTTTTGTGTGCAAAGAGGTATTATTTTCAATCGAGGACATGCCTCCTTCTTTGCCTCGTGCTTTCACTAAAATTTTGCATTAGTTCACTGACGTCTTTCCACAAGACGTGCCACCGGGATTACCACCAATCAGAAAGATTGAGCATAGGATTGACTTAGTTCCCGGTACATCGCTACCAAACCGTGCCCCATACCATACTAATCCACATGAGAAGAAGGAGATTATGCGTCAACGACACGAGCTGCTCGACAAAGGTTATATACACGAATCCCTTAGTACTTGTGATGTTCATATTATTCTAGTGCCAAAAAAGGATGGTACATCGCGTATGTGTGTTGATTTTAGAGGCACTAATAATATTACTATTCGTTATCATCATCCTTTTCCTAGGCAAGATGATATGCTTGATGAATTAAGTGGCTCTACAATTTTCTTAAAGGTTATTCGCATAGTGGATACCATAAAATTCGTATGAAATTGGGAGATGGGTTGAAATAAGAATTTAAACTAAGTTTGTATTATATGAGTGGTTAGTCATGCCTTTTAGGTTAACTAATGCACCTGGCACTTTCATGAGATTAATGAACGAGGTTTTACGTGCTTTCACTGGATGATTTGTGGTAGTCTATTTTGGTTATATACTGATTTATAGTAGATCTTTGGAGGGACACTTGGAACATTTACGTGTTGTTTTTATTGCTCCATGTGATGCCTATTTGTTTGGTAACCTTGGAAGTGCACCTTTTGCATCGATCGAGTATCTTTTCTTGGCTATGTTTTTACTCCACGGGGAATTGAAGCTGACAAAGCCAAGACTGAAGCTATTGAGAGTTGGTCGTAGCCCAAAATGGACACACAAGTGAGGAATTTTGTTGGCCTTGATGGTTTCTATAGGCATTTTGTAAGAGAGTTCAGCACCATTCTTCCACCTTTCAATGAGCTTACCAAGAAGGATGTGGCTTTTGCTTGGGGTACCGCACAGGAAGAAGCCTTCACAGTATTGAAAGATAGGTTAACACATGCTCCCTTACTCCAACTTCTTGATTTTAATAAGGCTTTCAAGCTGGAATGTGATGCTAGTGGAATTGCATTAGGAGGTGTGTTATTACAAGATGGTAAACCGACTACATCTGAGTGGGCCTAGCTTGAATTATTCTACTTATGATAAGGAATTATATGCTCTTGTTCAGACTTCGGAAATATGGCAAAACTATGGCCCAAAGAATTTGTTATACATTCTGATCATGAACCTTTGGAATGTATTAGAAGTCAAGAAAAACTGAACCGTAGACATGTTAAATAGCTTGAATTTATTGAGACTTTCCCTTATATCATTAAATACAAGAAAGGTAAAGAAAATGTTATTGTTGACGCATTGGCTCGTTGTTATACTATGCTTTAACAAGTTGACTTTAAAATATTTGGTTTGGAGACCATCTAAGATCAATATGTGCATCATGTTGAATTTAAAGATGTGATGCAAAATTGTAAGAAGGGATAACATGGAACAAGTTCATTACTAATGATGGATTTTGTGTTTTGTACTAACAAGCTATGCATTCCAGCTAGCTTCTTTTGTATTTTTTCTTACAGGAGGCGCATGGAGGATAATTAATGGGACACTTTAGCGTGAAGAAGACGGAGGAGTACTTGCTACACATTTCTTTTGGCCAAAGATGAGATGGTATGTTGAGTATTTTGTTCCTCGCTGCACTACATGTAAAAAAGCTAAACCACTACTCAATTCTTGTGGTTTATATATGCCTTTTCCTGTGCCTAGTGTTCCATGGGAGTATATATCTATGGACTTTGTTTTAGGTTTACCTCGAACAATGAAGGGGGGATATCATATTTGTTGTCGTCTATATATTTTATGGCACACTTTATACCATGTCATAAAAGTGATGATGCTGCTAATATTGTTGATTTGTTCTTCCGTGAAATTATTCGCTTGCATGTTGTGCCAAATACTATTATTTTTTATCGTGATACTAAATTTCTTAGCTACTTATGGATATGTGTATGGGCTAAGTTGGAGACTAAACTGTATTTTAGTACTACATGTCACACCCAAACTTATGGACAAAGGTTGTTAGAATCGTGATTTTGAATCAGATCGGAACTCCGATGGTAGGATCGCAAATCGTAGAATCTTCACTATCACGATCTTATAACACATAAATTCTATGAAATAAAATCGTAGAATCAAAAGGGCTAGTTTGGATCGGGAAGTCGTAGAATCGTATAACAGACCGCGAATTTGACAACCTTGTAGTCAATAGAACATTGTCTACTATGATTAGGGATGTTTTGAATAATAACCGGAAAATGTGGGAAGAATGCTTGCCTCATATTGAATTTGCTTATAATCGCTCACTCCATTCTACCACTAAGTTGTGCCCTTTTGAAATTGTGTATGGTTTCCTACCTTGTGCACCTATTGATTTGTTTCCTCTTTCATCTTCGGAGAAGATTAATTTTGATGCGAAACAACATGTTGAAATGATTTTAAAATGCATGAGTTAACTAAGAAAAACATTGAGCGTATGAGTGCTAAATATAAAATTGCTGGAGATAAGGGTAAAAAACATGTTGTCTTTGCACCTAGAGATCTTGTTTGGTTACATTTGCGTAAGCATAGGTTTCCTCATTTGTGCAAGTCAAAGCTAATGCCATCTCCTATTGGTCCTTTTAAGGTGTAAGAGAAAATAAATGATAATGCATATAAACTTGAGCTGCCTACAGATTTTGGGGTTAGTCCCACTTTGAACATTGCAGATTTGAAGCCTTATATGGGTGAGCAAGATGAGCTTCTGCCGAGGATGAATTCATTTCAAGAAGGGGAGGATGATGATGACATCGATACCATTATTACACCCAAAACCCCTTTGCTATACATACTCGACCAATTACTAGAGCTTGTGCACGCCAATTGAATTACCAAGTACTTCCATTTCTACAGAACCTTCTAATGTGATGTTACCTAAGTTAGATATTTTTGTTTTACTTATGAATGAAGGGACTAGCATGAAAAAAAGGATGGCCATTGGAGAGGGATCAAGCATGGAGAATAAGGTGCGTGCAGCGGAAAGAACAATGGAGTTTCCAGTGGTGGTTTTCGCACTTTGAAGCCACCATAATGAGAGCATGAAGGCTTGGACAAAATATACAAGATGGCACTTCGTAAATTTCGTCCATAGGTTATTATAGGTGATGCATCACCTTATTTTTGGGCGAGGCACATGTAATTCCGACATACCACATTATAGGCTATTTTTAGAGTCTGTATGTTGGGGAAACCAAGTCAGGGTTGGTTTCGTACCCCTCCTCCAAGGGGCCACAATTTTACCCTCTATTCCACTATATATACAACCCTTAGGGTGATGTTTAGACATGGGTTTTGTTTACATTAAAACTTCACCATAGCTTCAACTTGCGTCCTTCGGTTGTGTTCTATGAACAGACCAAGATGTCATAAAACTCCACTTTCATAAATAATTTTTTTCTCTTATATTCGTAGTATCAAGACTGCATTTTTAGTTTCTTGCTTGTTCTTCGTTTGCATGCAGGAAATAGAACCTTGTGGTCAGGTTGATCGTGCTCCAACATGGTCAATAACCGCTCGGAGTTGGTTTAGTGATTGCTAAGGCGCGACGTCCTCACACGTTCATAGTCGGGTTGTGAAAGTCTACGCCATGAAAAACGATCATCAATATCTCATCAAAACACGGAACACCTTTGCCTCTATCACTTATTCTTCTCAATGACGACCTTTTATTGCACGACAACGGCTTGGATGGTTGCGTTGGCGTCGACTTTTCTCTCTGCATATTTGGCCCCTCGGCCAGCCCTCTTTTTTGACTCTCGATCCCTCTTCTCCGGCGTGAACTACATATTTGGCTTCTTCGTCACACGTCAGCCAGCAACATGAGTGGCAACAAGGAGGAAACAATGGGGTTTAATGCGTTGGACATGGCGGGTGGGAGGGTTTTGGGAAAAGGGGAAATGGGTAGACGTGCCACCAACATGCGAGACACACGAGGACAAGGGTATGCATCGCGTGCGTCCATTTTGACACAAACCCCGCCCAAATTTGAACCGATAATGGGTCACGACCAACAAAAAACGAATGTCCATCTCTTTGAATCACGATGTTGGGTCATGATTTGTGTCCGTTTCGACTCGGACGTACGAAATGCCATGGGTTGAAGTTGGCATGGCCTTAGGGAATCTCCAACGAAAAACCACAAATTTCTTTTCACATTCATCTTCGAACATGGGAGACTAGTCCGCAGACACAGATGCAGGAAGCCACCATCCAAACCTATCCTATTTATCCCCGTCAGTAAATTCAAATTCAAATATACTTTGATCCACATATCGTATCAGATCACACCTCGCATGCCTGATCACAACCAAAAAGCGAAAAATATGCTTAATCTTTGCATGCCTGAATCCAGAAGAACATCAATCTCGCAGTCCATGCATTCCTACCCTCCCGGACTGGCATACCAGTCGCCTGCTCCCTGGTCAAGGAGCTGTCATCGCCGCTGCGTAGGCAGCCTTCCCCTCCGCGTCCGTGTCCGCCTATGTGCGTCCTCATAGTCCGTCACCGCCAACTCATCTTTCTGCTACTGCAACATCTGGTAGTGGAAAGATTGCACGATCAATCTTGCATCGGCATCGAAAGAGTCAACATTCAAGGTCAACATAGTGGAAAGATTGCACGATCGCTCTTGCATCGGCTCCATCTCCTGTTGGTTCTCCGACGATTCCATGTGTAGGCAGTGGAAATAAGGAGAGGGTGGAAGAAAATAGCGAGAATTAGGCGAAGAGCGTTGGGGAGACCTCCGCCTGCGATTTTGAGATTAGCTCGATACGGATGCGAAGCCAACTGACGTGCAGGCGACTGGTAAGCCTGCTCGCTCCCGGTGAGATCCCAGCCGACTGGCCGATGGAGGCCGCTGTCGGCGTGCTCGGGCGGGGTGGGGGACGTGTAGACGGAGCCTCTCCCCGTCTGACTCTAACATGGGACCCAAAATCGGTGCATTTCTGATGGTCGGACATCGAGGACGACGAACGCGAGGAGGTGGTCAATGATCAGGTTGCAAAGTTGTTGGATGCCGCCCTCGTCCAGCCCGGGAGGGGTGGGGGCCCGTAGAGGCTGCCCCTTGCTCAGCGGCTGCGACCTAGGCTCTGATGCGGGCGACTTTCCGACGGTTCGAGATGGAAGACGGCGCTGTCTCAACAGACGAGGGCGCTTGCGCCGGCGGTCTTCGGTTAGTTCCTGGCCAGGGCTCGACCGGACCGTGACTTGGCCGGCCGGTTGGCTTGACTGCGTCGCGTGGCTGGGTGCTCTAACATCGGATTTTTTTCAAAACAAATACGAAATTTGTAATAAATTTGAAAAGAATGTATCCATTTTTAAAAATGCCAAAAGTAACACCCTATCGGCCTGTGCATGGCCGATGGGGACCTGTCGACCTCTGGGTGGCCGATGGGGGGCTGTCGGCCTGCATGTGGCCGAAGTACCACCTATCGGCCTGGGGGTGGCTGAAGAGGGGCCTTCGGCCTCGAGGAGGCCGAAGAGCCCGTCGATAGCCCCTGCTGCCCCCTTCTTCCTCCTCCTTCCTCCTCATTTCCCGGTTTCTCTTTTCTCTCATTTTTCCCCCATTTTACCCCCCCTTCGATCTCCTCCATCCTCCGTCCATTTTTCTATTCAATCCACGGAATCAATAGATCTTCACCAGCCAACGGTCTCATTTTGTGCGATGCGGTAGTTTTGGATGGTGGAGTTGTGGATGGTGAGGTGAAGAGGTGCTGTGGTGCACAGGAAGTAGAAGGTGGAGAGGAAGAAGAAGGGGACACGCGCGTGAAAGGTATACCGATTTTTTACTGTGGATTCTTTTTAGTGTTGGTTTATTTAGTGTACGTAGGTTTATGTTTGCATAAATTTGTTCGTTGCGAATAATGACAAGCTCGCAATGTCTCAGAGGTGAAAATGCGTGAATCTATAAATTTGACTATTTATTACGGCCCTGTTAATGTTCTGTATAATGAGTTGGGGGTTGATCTTAGCGAGTTTAAGAAAGGCATGCTGACACTTTCAGACCCGGACAGACTGGACATTAGGCAGTTGAAGCACTGGTTGACTACTAGTTTTGCGCTGGATCTTGAAGTCTGTTCCGTTAGTATTCATGCATTGTGGACCAAAACCTGTAAAAATGTCAAGTGGGAGTTGATGCTGCTAGATAGGAGCTAGCATTGGTTGTCCTTGTTAACTCGTTCCAGAGACTCAAGAATCCACCCATATGTCCTAGTGCAACCAGTGGCGAAGGAGGAGAATTTCGTACAAGTCAACGTGGGGTATGAACCAGAACAGTGTAGTCATGTATTCGAGTAACATCCATCGGATGTGGATGCTAGCCAAGCCGACAAAGAGTCAAATTATGTGCCACACAATGAGACTGGGCAGAGTATTCAGTCGATACTATTAGCGGGCTCTGGTGTTGCTGATGGGGATGAGGAAGACGATGAAATGTAGAGGGTGATGGAGGAAGAGAATGAGGATGGGTTTGCGGAGGATCTGGATTCTGAAAATTCCGATGATGAAGTGGATGTACCGATTCCTTCCCGATGGGATAAGGACATGCCCGATGGCATTACTATCAACGATGGTCATGAGACTCCATGGCAATATAATCTGAACCAAGTCCAGATCGAGGCTATATTTGACACAACGAAAAAATTGAAGTATGCGGTGATAAGGTGGGCTATGTCTATGCAGAGGGTTTTCCGGACACACATATCGACTCTAACAAAATATACCGTGAATTGTGTTGAAACAGGTTGTCTGCGAAGGTGCACGGGCACGTGCCGAAGTATAACATCCACTAGGTTGTCACCAATGTGGTCCCACATAATTGTGTGAGGAAAATCTGTTGGATCGTCATCCAAACCTGAGTTCAACTCTCATAGAGCAACTCATGCATACTGAGATAGTTGAGAAGAAAGATATGGAAGCAAAACATATCTAGAAAGCAGTGAAGGTCAGATGGAATTATGACATTCCATATGGGAACGCTTGGAGGGCTAAGTAGAAGGCTATGGAGGAAAGGTTTGGGACGTTCTTCGACTCATATGATAATGTTGTCCGTCGCCTTGACATACTGAAGGAGAGGAATCCCGGCACTTATGTTAACATACAACACACGAGGTTGGAGATTATACCAGATTACAAGGTGTTGAAACGAGTATTCTTCTCTTTTGGTTTGTGCATCGAAGCTTTCCGACATTGTCCTCCTGTGATGTTTGTGGATGGTATATTCCTGACTGGTCAGTACAAAGGGCAAATCCTTACTGCTATTGGTGTGGACGGGAAGAACCAAATCATCCCACTAGACATGGCATTTGTGGAGGGCGAGAACTTTCTGAGCTAGGTATGGTTCTTCCGGCAAGTTAAAATTGCGATCGTGAAGGACCGACCAAACATGTGTGTCATTCATGATAGACATCCTGGTATATTAAAGGCCGTGAAGATACTAAGTAATCCAACATCTGACGAGCCAACACCTTGGAAGGAATTGCAAAGCCAGTGGTGCATGCACCATTTGGGTGCAATTTTTTTCTCACAATTCAAGAACAGACGGTTGATGAACTTGTTCAAAAAGTTATGCAAGCAGAACCAGCAGCACAAATACGAATTTATTTGGTCAAAACTAGATGAGTTTACTAAGAAGCAGGTCCTTGCTAGGAAGAAAATGGAAAAAAGACCAGGTTAAGTTAACAGCACTCATCGCGGAGCTAGAGGAGCCAGTAGGTCTTTGTGACTTGCCACCAATTGACCCTCCTAGTACGAAGAGAAAGAAGGGAAGAGCAATAAAGAATTTTTGTGAGTGGATAGAGAAAGAGCCTCCAGTGAATTGGTCTTTGCTGCATGACACCCATGGAGCCAGTTATGGCCACATGACAACCAATCTTGTAGAGATGTATAACTTTGTACTCAGAGGGAATAGCGCATTGCCATTGACAGCTATTGTGGAGGGTGTATTCCATGGGACTTTGAGATATTCAGAGAAAGGAACGAGTTAGCAAAGAAGCATATTGCAGTTAATCAGAACACACCTTATTGTAGTCGTGTCATGGAGTACATGGATCAGAAGATAAAGAAAGCAAATAAGCACACTGTCACGCTCATAGGTAATCAGAAAAGGAGGTATGAGGTTCAGCTTCCTACGGATGGTTTTGGTTCTGCAAATGAGGTGAAGACGCATGAGGTTAAAATTGGAACGGAATTTTATCCAACTTGCGAGTGTACATGCAACAAACCCCAGTTGTTGCACCTGCCTTGCTCACATGTGTTGGATGCCTGTGGCCAGATTGAGTTAGAAAATATCTCCTTCGTGTCTCTGTACTATTCAAAAGAGGCAGTACTCAATGCCTGGACATGTGAGATGACAGGGTTTAGAGTCGTCGACAAATTCAACAAGGTTATTGATGGTGAGAGAGTATACATCCCGGATCCTGGACTTCGACGAACTAGTAGTGGCAGGCGTAAGGTAAAGCGCATCTGAAACGATATGGACCAATCTGAAGGTGGTGGAGCAACCATACAATGTTTGCTCTGTGCGGCTTATGTACATAGGATGAAATATTGCCCCGACCTGAACAAAGACGGTGCTTCCACATCGACAAGTGCTTCCACATCGACGGCTGCGACGGCAATAGCAAGAGGTGGTCGTGGAAGTCGTGGTGGACGTGGCAGTCGAGGCCGAAGGGGTGGACGAGGAATAAATAACTCAGAAGCTACATAATTTGTCGGCCTACGGTTTAATTCGTAATATGTCTACACTATGTTTTAATGTGTACTATGTCGGACTATGTTTTAATTTGTAATATGTTTGCACTATGTTTAAATTTGTAATATGTCTGCACTATGTCTGTATGAGCTTAGTTAAAAACATAATTACTGATACTACTGGATAATTATGTTTGATAATTCTGCTGGATAATTACTCATACTACTGGATAATTCTGCTGCATAATTCTGTTGGATAATTACTCATACTACTGGATAATTCTGCTGCATAATTCAATACAAATTCTAGTACTGGATAGTTCAACTACTGAATAGTTCTACTACTGGATAGTTCTGCTGGATAATTCAATACAAATTCCAGTACTAGATGGTTCAACTACTAGATAGTTCAATACAAATTCAATCATTACATACTTAAAATTCATCACAGGTCTCCTTCAACTTCTTCACCTTGTCCTTATATCCATGGTTCTATTTCATCATATCAGAAATGATGTGCTCGAGCTTCTTCTTCTCTTCCTTCATTTGGTCTCTCTCTAGCACAAGTTGGTCCCTCTCCTTCTCTGCCTTCATGGTGTAGATTGGTGGAAGAATGGCCTGCCAACTTCTTCTTCTCAAGATCCTCTTTCAGATCACTGATAGCCAACCTAGCACTACCAAGCTGACTAATATCCTCCTCCTTGTCAGCCACCATTTTTGCAAAATCAAGTTTGAAAAAAACGAAGCTCTTCCTCCATCCTCCTCTTTTCTCCAACTATTTTGAAATTTTCTTCACCCAGCTTTAGATTATCTCTGATTTTGTCCTCGTTTTCTTTGTCATGCATGCTCCACAATTGACCTATGCAAAACTGCATAGCAACTGACCACTCAGGGTCTATCCACTCTAGATAGCAGCACTTTTCTTCTGCCTAAAATTCAAAACGGTTTGAATGTAACATACATGAAATTGAGTGGAGCGGAAAACTAACTAAGATTAACTAATTACAGTGCAACATACCTTCTCCTTTGCACAAGCAAGAAAACGCCATCCAGTGTCAGTAGATTGAAATGCAACTTGCTTGAGGCAAGGCTCTAGATGCATACAGCGAGAAGATAGTTAATGAGCAATGCCACTCCACTCATAGCATGGGATAGTCCTAGGAAGCTAAAAACAAAAGACATCAAACTGTTATGAAATCCCGAAATGAAGAACGGTAAACCTACCCATAAATGTTGGAAACCCGAAATTAACGTACCTGGCTAGTCACACTATCGTCATCCCAAGAAGAGCTTGATCCCTCGCTCCAAGAAACCATGGCAGATTAATTAGCAGAACTAAATCTACTGGAGAACCTAAATATAAATAAACAAGTTAACTAGCAAATTTAAATATCTAAAAATATTTAAACAACTTAACTATATCTACCGGAGAACCTAAAATATATCTACGAGACAACTTAAATGTATCTACGGGAGATCCTAAAATATATTTAAACTAATTAATTGACAGACCTAAAATATATCCAAATCTACCGGACAACCTAAAAATATTTAAACTACTTAACTAAGTCACCTAAATATATCCAAATCTACCAGAGCATACGGGAACGATTGTTGAATTTACCCTTGAAGCGTGCAAAGAAACGACGAACACCGAACGACCACCACCACCTTTACCCACACCTCCACCTCCAAAATGAGACCGTAGGCCGGTGGAGATGGGTAGGATGTGTTGATTCAGTGGATTGAATAGGAAAATGGGCAGACGATGGAGGAGATCGGAGGGGGAAAATGGGGGAAAACAAGAGAGAGAAGAGAAACTAGAGGAAAGAGGAAATGAGGAGGAAGGAGGAGGAAGAAGGGGGTCGGCACGGGCTATCCAGGGGCTCTTCAGCCTCCTGGAGGCCGACAACCCCTCTTCGACCACCCCTAGGCCGACAGGTGGCACTTCGGCCACCAGAAGGCCGATAGGCACCCATCGGCCACCCACAGGCCGACGGGGTGTTACTTCTGGCATTTTTAAAAATGGATACATTATTTTCAAATTTATTACAAATTTTGTATTAGTTTTGAAAAAAATCCTAACATCGCACACTGCTGGGGGTCGGTGAGGGCCCAGCTACGCTGCCTGGGGTCGGGGAGCCCGTCCGGCGTGGCGCCGTGCTAGGGTCAACCTCCGGCAGGGGCTGCTTCGTCGTGCACCACCTCGGTCCGTCATCGCTGCGGGATGTGACTAGCGTTGGTGTGCGGGTGGAGACGCCTAGGTAGACCGGGCTGCCTAGGACTGCCCTGCTGGGCTGGCCCGTGCCTAGTCGCCCGGACTGGGCTATGCAGCCATGGCGGTCGTGCTAATGCGTGGGGCCCGAAAGACCTTAGCGGACACGAACTGGGCTTGGGAGCTTGCACCCACCGACGTGCATAGCTGGATGTGAGTGGCTCGCAGTGCTACTAGGCCGGCTGGCAGATATCCGGCTATGTGAGCAGATCTCACCCGGTTCAGTGTTAACACGAGATTTGTACCCCATCTGGAAGCTTCTGCATGCCCTAATCCCCCTCCCTTGCTTCCTCCGCACCATCACCACCCCCGACCACTCCCCCAACCCTGTCGCTGCTGCGCCGCCCCACCACCATCGCGCCGCCCCCAATCCTACATAGACGCGCTAAGGATGTCGCGCCTCGTGAATGCCGCCGAACCCCTTCCAAAGCGCGCGTTGGAGTATCTGGAGTTCTCTCGGCCTCCGCAGGGCCCTCTCGTCCCGGCCGATGACGGCGCTCACTCAGGCCTGGACGACCGCTGCCTCGCGTCTAAGGAAGATTGGAGCGCGTTCCGACAGACCCCTCCCACCGTCGGCTCCATACCGTGCCCTCCGACCCGTGAGACCGCACCCGACGTGGGGATGGGCCTCTGCTCTGACCAGCTGGGCAATGATCCATGCCTCCCCCTCCCTTGTTGGGTGGGTGCACGTTGACGAGATGCCAAAGATCGGCGAAGGGCGACGACCTCCGCTGGGAGGCGGAGCTGCATGATGAACTCCACAGCTGCCCTGCAACCGGGACTTTGGGCATTGCTTGCACAAGTCCGATCGACGCCCGACGGCCACGACTGGAGCTGGGTGGGTGATTTGGCCCCAGACCATGACAACTGGCGTGACTGGCGCCGCCGCGGGTCTATCTCACACTCGCCCCCCTGGCCACGTCACTTTGCCAAGGGCACACGATTTATGGCTCAGTATGTCCGTCAAAAGAAGAACAAGAAGAAGAGGGAAGGTGACCTACATGGCGAGGGGCTAGCATTTCCCGACGACAACCGCCCCTCTCATCAGAGTCTCGGAGTAGGAGGCTCTGCTGCCACACACCCCTTAGTTCAGAATGGTCGGCCCTAGACCCACGAGGAGACTACGTGCTTCAACTACGGATGCGCCGGCCACTTCCACTTTGGGTGCGAGGCCCCAACCCGGTGCCCGTCCACACCCGCCTTCCTCGGGTACAGGATGCCCATGAGGGTGGGTTCTACTTCGTGGATGTTACCTTGGAGGTCGGACGGTCAGGCTGCATATTGCTACGATTAGCCTCGTATCCAGCCACGAGCCCCCATCGTCCATGTTGGTCGCCCTTGAGGTCATTTGGGCCAAGCTCTCCCCTCAAAACGGCGACCATGGTGGGAGCTCCATCTCATGGGAGGTCTCACAGACGCCCCCGCTGGTCTTCTCTTTGCCCTTCCCTTCCATGGAGATGCTTAACATGTGCATCTACAATGTCATCAAGTGCCCGATCAGTAAGGTCCTGATCTCCATCAAGAAGGCCAAGACGATTCCTGACCTGCTCCCCCCTCTTTGAGCAGGTGTGGATCTACATATTTGTCCTTCTTGAGGGGGCAAGCGGTATCACATTCTTAAGATGGTTTCGGAGCTTCTTGCCAAACTCCTGATGGTAGATGAGGCTCCATCATGGGGGATCGCCCGGCGAGGATTGAGATCTTGTACGAGTCATCGGTTGTGGTCGAGGGCCTATCGCTAGTCTTCTACTCCGGGAGGACCAAGCGGATCTGCCTAACCTACAAGCTGGACTTGGATGACCTAGAGGCAAGGATGGCGAACGGTCCTCCTCCCCCGCCGCCATTGACGGAGGCGAGACCGGAGGGGGTGGGGACGAGACTAAGGACAACCCCCCTGACTCGGGGGCCAATGATGATAGTGGCAAAGTTGTCCTTGTCTTTAGATGAGATGGTAGCTATCGTTTTCGGTGGAGTAGACTTTAACGATCCGACTACGAACGTGCGAGGATGTCGCGCCTTAGCAAACGCTAAACCAACTCCAACAGGTTATTGACCACGCCGGAGCACGATCGACCTGACCATGAGGGTCTATTTCCTGCACGCAAATGAAGAAATAGCAAGAAATTGAAATTGCAACCTGGATATTGCAAATATAAGAGGAAAGCTTTAACGATTAAAGTGGGGTTGTGTGACGTCTTGGTCTGGTCGTAGAACACAAACGAAGAACGCAAAGTTGTAGCTATGGCGAACTTGTAATCTAAATAAAACCCAAGAAAACAGCTACTATATTAATCTACTTATATAGGAGCATGGGGTGGCGGCCAAGGAGGTGGGAGGACATCCCAACGCATCCTAAAACTAACCCTAGGTCATACACGGCCCATGGGCCCAAGTGGAGGTGATGCAGCACCTTTGGAGTTATACTTTGACTCATATTCTGATGGAGCATCATATTGTTTCGAGAATGTGTTCATGCTCCGGAAGAATTTTAAGGTTATTGCAATTGGTCTGGAACGTACATAAAATCTACTTTTCAACAAAAAAGAATCACCCAATTCTAAGTACGTATGATAATGTTGTTGACGTCTTGAGACATGCATGTCTGTGCAGTCCGAATCTGAGTCCAGAACGTGGGTGACTTGGTATCTATCTTCTCTTGGACCAAAATTGGCATGAGAGGACTTCTTGAACAGTACATAAGCAATTCCTTTGATGTGAGAGTACTTATTAAACAACACCTAATCATTTCCTCTTCCTTTATATTCACACGTGGTTCGTGCAAGCGTTCTACAATTCTGCATTTAGTCATGTAGTAAAACTAGGTGAGGTATTTTTGTTTCGAATAACACAAATAAATTGTTGCATGATTATTATAAGAAATCACCTCAAAAATAGGCATACATGTTGTGTATGTATATGTCATCCATTTTTACTTCCCTTGTTTTTTGCACATATGATACATGTATACATGAGTAACTTTCATATGTTATGAAATATAAAGCCAAAATATTATCACAAGAAGTAGAAGGCATGAAAATATTGCAACTCAGTTTGCATATATAAGTGAAGTCCTTATTCATATGAAAAGATTGACAATGTTCATCATTAAACCATCCCAACATTGGTAAATAAACTTGAATTGTTTCAAATTTACATGCTACAACATGGTTAAGTAAGAAAACATGTAACATGTCATTTGACACGGAATCATCACCAAGATTGGAGGTCATATCAAAATATTAAATAGTGGCACAATTATTTTCAAACATATTTGATCCAAATTTGTTTTTTCCTCATTCACATGGTTCTTTCTCATCAATAATTAATTCAATGATTGCACTCAAGATTGTTGATATTCTAGTTATTTGATCACATGGCCAAGTCAACTCTTGAACATAGTTCGCTAAAATAGGTGGTGTGATCAAAGTAATGGGTAGCTTATTATAGGGTACACTGGAATTGACATGGCATTCATCATACTCATGTGGAGATGGAAAATCGGTTCCTTTGGCATTACCTCATATGATCAACTAAGATGACGTCGACACTCTCGATGGTGGTGTGTCGCATGGTGAAGGTGATGTAGCCCTCATAAGAATTGATGTGGTTGTCATAGTACGCGTAGTAGTTGAAGGAACAACTGTATCAACTCTTAAAAGCTGCACCTTTGCGCTCGTTCTCCTTGTGGGCAACACATTGTTTTATTTTCTGTTTAACTTTGCAAGCAAGATGAAACAAATGATCCATAGGATAACACTTTTCATGAACTAGTATCTCCGGAATATCATGGTTTAGTCCTCCCCAAAATCTATCCAAAAAATCTTCTTCACTTTCTTCTAATGTGGAATGCAACAAGGTCGTTTGTAAATCATCATAATATTTTGTAATGGTGTCACTACCTTGTTTTAAATGTTCTAGCTTTTTAATCAATTCACGAGTATAATAAGCAGGAACGAATGTGTATATCATGGCAAGTTTCAAATCATCCCAAGTAGTAGGTATATAATCTGGGTGTAAGCTGTAACCTACAATATGCACTCCACAAAACTGAAGCATAACCAGTGAAGGAACCAACTGCGACCTTAACTTTCTTATGTTCAACACAACTATGGGAAGCAAGTATATCATTTATTTCAAACTCCCTTCAATATATAAAGCATGTCTAAAATGGTCACTAAATGGTCGTATAGAAACATTAACGTGATCATGTGCATTTGGATCTCTTTGCACCTCTCGTAACAGTTGTTGTAGTGGCACATCTCCCACGATCGAAGAAGCGCGTGAACTGACAACTCTGCCGAAAAAGGGTTTCCCCCCGCTTTGTATTACAAAGCAACCAACCGATACAGTCAACCACAGGTGCTGGGGCGGAAGCAGCACAATCACACCCAAAAGAAACGAAAGAGAAACAACAAGAGAAAAAAAATGCCGACAACGGCGGATCAACGAAAACGAAGAAGCTTCACGACCACTGCGCCCACCGAAGATCTCCCACCAAGCTCCAAGGCTCCCAAGCACCGGTACCAATCAACACCTCCAAGAAGGACCGCGACGATGACGACGCTGCTGCCAAGGGTTTCCCCCGGTACTTGACGAGGCAACAGGAAGGGTCGCCCCCGACAACCTCCAGGAAGGTCCGGCGGCACCCACAAGTGTCGCCGTGTCGGTGTCGGACAGGCCGACAGGGGTCTCCCCCGATCCCAACCTTCACCTCGGATGCTCCAGAGCCTGCCACCAAAGCGACCACCATCTTGCGCCAACGCGGTCATGAAGCCTCCACGCCGTCTCACCACGACACCATGAAGTGAGGCCTGCACAGCGGGGAATAGGAGCCGGGACTAGGGGCCACAACAACGTCGCCACGCGGGAGGGTACAACCTCCACCGTCGACGACGGCAGCCGACCGGGCTCAATAGCAGGAGCATACCAGGCCCGTGGGCCCACAGGCCCGTTCGGGCTCTCCACGCCCGTAAAGCTCCCGCCATCGTGCTGCAGCAGGCGCGCCTTCGGCGTCGCCACCCCCCGTCCGAGCTGCTCCTCCTCCTGACCACACAATCGACGATGAAGCCACGCCGGGAGCCGGCCCGCTAGGACCCAGATGGGGCCCACAGGGCCTAGATCTGGGCCGGGGGCGCGCCACCGGCCAACCTGCGTCCCCACGTCATCTCATCGCCAAGGGGCAACACCACCACCTCACGCGTCGCCGGCCACTGTTGTCGGGTCGCCGGAACGTCGTCGAGCCGAGGAGCACCGCCGTCGCCCCCATACCCCGGGCAAGTAGGCGCGGGCGGGGACAGGCAGTCCCGCCGCCGCCAACACCACCCGGCCAAACGCCGGGGGCAGCCGTCGACGGCGGCAGGAAGGGAAGGAGGAGGAGGGAGGCCGAAGAGTGGGGGAGCTCGTGCCGCCCTGGCCACCTCCCTGGAGGCAGCCCGGGGCAGATCCGGGAGGGGGAGGGGGAGGGGGCGGGGATGGCCGGCAGCGGGGGAGGCCGCCGACGGCGGCGGCGGCGGGGGGGGGGGGGGGAGGGAGGGAACCCTAGGAGTCGCGGGGGTCGCGGGGGGACAGTGGCCGGCCCCTGAAGTGACAACTCTGGATCCTTTCACGACTACTAGAAACAAGAAATAAAAATCCAACAATATTCCTCCTATGGACTACTAGGATGGGTGGTAAAACGCTCACAATAAAGCAAATATCAATGTCTTACAAATTCGTACCACGCACGAGGAGGTGACTGATACCTCTCCAACATATCTATATCTTTTGATTGTTCCATGCTGTTATATTATCATTCTTGGATGTTTTATGATCATTTTATAGCGACTTTATATCATTTTTTGGGACTAATCTATTGACATAGTGCCTAGTGCGAGTTGCTATTTTTCGCTCTATTTTTGCTTTGCAGAAAATCCATATCATATGAGGTCCAAATGCCATGAAACTTTATAGAGATTTATTTTGGACCAGAAGGAAACTTGGGAGCCAATATTAAGCAGCAGACGAGGCCCAAGGGGGCCATTAGACATCAGGGCATGCTAGAGGCCCTTGGCGCGGCATGGTGTCTAGTGGGGTCCTCGGGCGCCTCCTCCACCGCCTATGAGCTCTATCAATACCCCAATATTCAGAAAATCCTAGAGGAGTCGACGAAAAATTGTTTCAACGGCCACAAGTTCGACAGCCACGAAATCCAATCTAGAGCCCATTCCAGAGAGGAACACGATCACACAGGGGTCCAGCATCCTCATTGGTGCTCCTCCCATGATGCGTGAGTAGTTCATATCATACCTACGGGTCCGTAGGCAGTAACTAGATGGCTTTCTCTCTTGTTTTGTTTCTCAATACAATTGTATCCTTGAGAACCATATGATGTAACTCTTCATTTTCCGGTGTGTTTGTTGGGATCCAATGATTTGTGAGTTTATGATCATATTTATGAAAAATATTCATGCTTGATTATTATAGCCTCGTATTTCTTCTCTGATATTTGGTTTTTGTCTGGCCAACTTGATCTTTTATCTTGCAATGGGAAGAGGTGCTTTCTGATGGCTTCGATCTTGCAGTGCTCAATCTCAGTGACAGAAAGAGTCATGACACGCATGTATTATTGCTATCAAGGATAAAATGATGGGGCCTATTCCTACATGATAGATCTTGTCTACATCATGTCATCGTTCTTAAGGCATTAGTCTGTTTCTCCATGAACTCAATACACTAGATGCATGCTGGATAGTGGTCGATGTGTGGAGTAATAGAAGTACATGCAGGCAGAAGTCTGTCTACTTGTCTTGGACGTAATGCCGATATACATGATCATTGTCTTGAATATCATCATAATTATTTTCTCTTCTATCAATTGCCCAATAGTAATTTGTCTACCCATCGTTTGCTATTTCTCGAGAGAAGCCACTAGTGAAACTTACGGCCCTCGGGTATTATTCACATCATCTATTTGCAATCTCTACTTTTCTATTTGCGTTTCTATTTTATTTGTTTTTTTGGATCTATATTATCAAAAAACCCAAAAATACCTTGTTGCGCTCTACTTGCTATCACTGTTATTTGCATCTATCAATCTATCCTTACTTTACCCACGAGAGATTGACAACCCCTCCACGCGTTGGGTTGCAAGGATTTGCTATTTGTGTGCAGGTGTTGCTTACTGGATTGATGCCAAAGGGAGTACTTGTCGTCATTGTGCTACATCACCCTTTAAGCTTGGAGGGAAACCAACACATCAGCGAGGAGTAGCAAGATTTATGGCGCCGTTGCCGGGGAAGATCAAGTCAAGATCTATCAGGTTCCTACACACAAATGTCGTCTCCTTGCAATTATATTATTTCCCATTTTCCTCTCCCCCACTTCATAAAATTTTCCTTTTCATTTGCCTTCTTGTCGCTTATCATTTTCTTGCCGGATCTCTTGTTTGCTTGTGTTCCTGCTTGCGTAGTCATGATGACTCAAGAAAACACTAAGTTGTGTGATTTTTCGAAGACCAATAATAATGATTTTAATAAGACTCCGATTGCTCCTCCCGACACTAGTGCAGAGTCTTATGATATTAATGTCGATTTGTTGAATCTTGTTATGAAACAGCAATTTTCCGGCACTCCTAATGAGGATGTCGCGTCCCGTATAAACACTTTTGTAGAATTGTGTGACATGCAAAAGAAGAAAGATGTGGACAATTATATTGTCAAGTTGAAATTATTTCCGTTCTCTCTACGTGATCATGCTAAAATTTGGCTTTCGTCTTCGCCACGAAATAGTATTGATTCTTGGAACAAGTGCAAAGATGCTTTTATCACAAAGTATTTTCCTCCTGTGAAAATTATTTCTCTTAGAAATCAGATTACAAATTTTAAACAACTTGAGCATGAGAATGTTTCTCAATCCACTACTAGGGAAAACCCTAGAAGTAGCACTGGTTTTACCCTTAGTAGTAGCGCCAGGGCCAGCGCTACAGCTAACTCTTAGCAGTAGCGCTGGATTGAAAGCACTATTGGTATATACGTTAGCAGTAGCGCTGGAATAAGTAGAGCGCTACTGCTAAGCCAGCGCTACTACTAATATTCCTGCTTTTAATATTTAATTCGCATTGTATTTATGTCCCCCCTACATATTTGTGCATGCTCTATACAGCGGTTTCATCATATCATAATAAACATGCATAATTTGCATCACATCATACACCTAAAGTACTGCTCCGTCCCAAAATTCTTGTCTTTAGATACATCCATTTCTAGACAAAGCTAAGACAAGAATTTTGGGACGGAGGGAGTATCATGTCATATAACTCATCATCATCTTACGTACTCATCTAACAACTCATCATCATCTTAATCATATACCAAGTTATCATATGATACACATAAAGTAAAACAGAGAAACATCATAATAGTTATCATATGCATGCATCCTAATCGATCATGTCAAGTTAATATAAACCAGAATAATTTGTCACTCATAAGACCTAGTCCTTGATCTTAGGTATAATGTCATAAAACATAATAACACCTATGTCTCCATGATGAAGCACAGAGATCCAACGGTCTCCAACTTGTGGCTTCCGCTCCTTCTTTATTTCTCTCCATGCTTCAATTTGGAGCCTTTTTTATTTTGATTTGAGATTACTCGAGTATGGAGCATTGAACTCAGCCCTGAGCGGGATTTTAATTTTCATTTGACCTTCTGGGTGCATCAACAGAGGCACTACATCATGTGGCAGTTGTTGTTGAAGAACATAATAATAACCTAGTTAGCAATGTAATCAACATCATTTATGCAATAGTAGAGCGTTCTTAATTAGGAAACTCTTACCTAGTTAGGAATGTAATCAACACCATTTATGCACTAGTGGCATGTAAAATGTATAATTTTGGTCAATTCCAAAATTATACGGGAAGGTATCCCTACAAACTAGAACACCAACAAGAAAGTAGAGAAGAACATACTTCTCCTCCCATGTTAGATGTGATCCACACGTTGTTGGAAATATGCCCTAGAGGCAATAATAAATTAGTTATTATTATATTTATTTGTTCATGATAATCGTTTATTATCCATGCTATAATTGTATTGATTGAAAACACAGTGCATGTGTGGATACATAGACAAAACACTGTCCCTAGTAAGCCTCTAGTTGACTAGCTCGTTGATCAAAGATGGTCAAGGTTTCCTGACCATAGGCAAGTGTTGTCACTTGATAACGGGATCACATCATTAGGAGAATCATGTGATGGACTAGACCCAAACTAATAGACGTAGCATGTTGATCGTGTCATTTTGTTGCTACTGTTTTCTGCGTGTCAAGTATTTGTTCCTATGACCATGAGATCATATAACTCACTGACACCGGAGGAATGCTTTGTGTGTATCAAACGTCGCAACGTAACTGGGTGACTATAAAGATGCTCTACAGGTATCTCCGAAGGTGTTCGTTGAGTTAGTATGGATCGAGACTCGGATTTGTCACTCCGTGTGACGGAGAGGTATCTCGGGGCCCACTCGGTAATACAACATCACACACAAGCCTTGCAAGCAATGTGACTTAGTGTAAGTTGCGGGATCTTGTATTACGGAACGAGTAAAGAGACTTGCCGGTAAATGAGATTGAAATAGGTATGCGGATACTGACGATCGAATCTCGGGCAAGTAACATACCGAAGGACAAAGGGAATGACATACGGGATTATATGAATCCTTGGCACTGAGGTTCAAACGATAAGATCTTCGTAGAATATGTAGGATCCAATATGGGCATCCAGGTCCCGCTATTGGATATTGTCCGAGGAGTCACTCGGGTCATGTCTACATAGTTCTCGAACCCATAGGGTCTGCACACTTAAGGTTCGACGTTGTTTTATGCGTATTTGAGTTATATGGTTGGTTACCGAATGTTGTTCGGAGTCCCGGATGAGATCACGGACGTCATGAGGGTTTCCAGAATGGTCTGGAAACGAAGATTGATATATAGGATGACTTCATTTGGTTACCGGAAGGTTTTCGGGCATTACCGGTAATGTACCGGGAATGACGAATGGGTTCCGGATCTTCACCGGGAGGGGGGACCACCCACCCGGGAGGGCCCAAGGACCTTGGGGGTGGCGCACCAAGTAGGTGGGGTCAGCCGAAGGCTGTCTTGTGCAAGAGAAAGAAAAAACCAAAAGAAGAGAAAGAAAAAAAGGGGAAGGTGGGAAAAGAGAGAAGGACTCCATCTTCCAATCCTAGTTGGAATAGGATTGGAGGAGGACTCCTCCTCCCCTTAGTGGCGCAGCCCTTGGGGCTCCTTGAGCCTCAAGGCAAGCCTCCCCTCCCTCCTCCTATATATATGGAGCAATTAGGGCTGATTTGAGACAACTTTTTCAAGGCAGCCCGACCACATACCTCCACGGTTTTACCTCTAGATTGCGTTTCTGCGGAGCTCGGGCGGAGCCCTGCTGAGATTAGATCACCACCAACCTCCGGAGCGCCGTCACGCTGCCAGAGAACTCATCTACCTCTCCGTCTCTCTTGCTGGATCAAGAAGGCCGAGATCATCGTGGAGCTGTACGTGTGCTGAACGCGGAGGTGTCGTCCGTTCGGCACTAGATCGGAGCGGATCGTGGAAAGGATCGCAGGACGGTTCGCGGGGGGGATCGAGGGACGTGAGGACGTTCCACTACATCAACCGCGTTCACTAACACTTTTGCTGTGCGATCTACAAGGGTACGTAGATCAGAAATCCCCTCTCGTAAATGGACATCACCATGATAGGTCTTCGTGCGCGTAGGAAAAAATTTGTTTCCCATGCGATGTTCCCCAATAGTGGCATCATGAGCTAGGTTCATGCGTAGATGTAATCTCGAGTAGAACACAAAAGTTTTTGTGGGCGGTGATGTGCGTCTTGCTGCCCTCCTTAGTCTTTTCTTGATTCCGCGGTATTGTTGGATTGAAGCGGCTTGGACCGACATTACTCGTACGCTTACGAGAGACTGGTTTCGTCGCTACGAGTAACTCCCTTGCTCGAAGATGACTGGCAAGTGTCGGTTTCTCCAACTTTAGTTGAATCGGATTTGACCGAGGAGGTCCTTGGATGTGGTTAAATAGCAATTCATACATCTTCGTTGTGGTGTTTGCGTAAGTAAGATGCGATCCTACTAGATACCCATGGTCACCACGTAAAACATGCAACAACAATTAGAGGACGTCTAACTTGTTTTTGCAGGGTATGCTTGTGATGTGATATGGCCAACGATGTGATGTGATATATTGGATGTATGAGATGATCATGTTGTAATAGTTAATATCGACTTGCACGTCGATGGTACGGCAACCGGCAGGAGCCATAGGGTTGTCTTTAAACTAACGTTTGTGCTTGCAGATACGTTTACTATAATGCTAGGACGTAGTTTTAGTAGTAATAGCATGAGTAGCACGACAACCCCGATGGCGACACGTTGATGGAGATCATGGTGTGACGCCGGTGACAAGAAGATCGTGCCGGTGCTTTGGTGATGGAGATCAAGAAGCACATGATGATGGCCCTATCATGTCACTTATGAATTGCATGTGATGTTAATCCTTTATGCACCTTATCTTGCTTAGAACGACGGTAGCATTATGAGGTGATCTCTCACTAAAATTTCAAGACGAAATTGTGTTCTCCCCGACTGTGCACCGTTGCGACAGTTCTTCGTTTCGAGACACCATGTGATGATCGGGTGTGATAGACTCAACGTTCAAATACAACGGGTGCAAAACAGTTGCACACGCGGAACACTCGGGTTAAGCTTGACGAGCCTAGCATGTGCAGACATGGCCTCGGAACACATGAGACCGAAAGGTCGAGCATGAATCGTATAGTTGATATGATTAGCATAGAGATGCTTACCACTGAAACTATTCTCGACTCACGTGATGATCGGACTTGAGATAGTGGATTTGGATCATGTACCACTCAAATGACTAGAGAGATGTACTTTTTGAGTGGGAGTTCTTAAGTAATATGATTAATTGAACTAATTGTCATGAACATAGTCTAATGGTCTTTGCGAATTACGATGTAGCTTGCGCTATAGCCCTACTGTTTTTATATGTTCCTAGAGAAAATTTAGTTGAAAGTTGATAGTAGCAAACTTTGCAGACTGAGTCTATAAAACCGAGGATTGTCCTCGTTGCTGCGCAGAAGGCTTATGTCCTTAATGCACCACTCGGTGTGCTGCACCTCGAGCGTCGTCTGTAGATGCTGTGAACATCCGACGTACACGTTTCTGATGACTACACGATAGTTCAGTTCAAAATACTTAATGGCTTAGAAGCAAGGCGCCGAAGACGTTTTGAAACGTCACGGAACATGGGAGATGTTCTAAAGAGATGAAATTGTGATTTCATGCTTGTTCCCTTGTTAAGAGGTATGAGACCTTCGACAAGATTCTTTGTCCACGAAGTAAAGGAGAAAAGCTCAATCATTGAGCGTGTGCTCAGATTATCTGAGTACGACAATCGCTTGAATCAAGTGGGAGTTGATCTTCCAGATAACATAGTGATGGTTCTCCAAAGTCACTGTCACCAAGCTGTGAGAGCTTCGTGATGAACTATAACATGTCAAGGATAGATACAATGATCCTTGACCGATTCACGATGTTTGACACTCCGAGAGTAGAAATCAAGAAGGAGCATCAATAGTTGATGGTTAGTAAATCCTCCTCCCCTTAGTGGAGCAGCCCTTGGGGCTCCTTGAGCCTCAAGGCAAGCCCCCCCTCCCTCCTCCTATATATATGGAGCAATTAGGGCTGATTTGAGACAACTTTTTCAAGGCAGCCCGACCACATACCTCCACGGTTTTACCTCTAGATTGCGTTTCTGCGGAGCTCGGGCGGAGCCCTGTTGAGATTAGATCACCACCAACCTCCGGAGCGCCGTCACGCTGCCGGAGAACTCATCTACCTCTCCGTCTCTCTTGCTGGATCTAGAAGGCCGAGATCATCGTCGAGCTGTACGTGTGCTGAACGCGGAGGTGCCGTCCGTTCGGCACTAGATCGGAGCGGATCGTGGGACGGATCGCGGGACGGTTCGTGGGACGGTTCGCGAGGCGGATCGAGGGACGTGAGGACGTTCCACTACATCAACCGCGTTCACTAACGCTTCTGCTATGCTATCTACAAGGGTACGTAGATCGGAAATCCCCTCTCGTAGATGGACATCACCATGATAGGTCTTCGTGCGCGTAGGAAATTTTTTCTTTCCCATGCGACGTTCCGCAACACATGTGTAGTGTGTCGTGTCAATTAATTTCCGTAATTCACTCGAAGAAACAAAATAAGTTGTAAATTATAATTTAACAAATTTAGTATATGGATGAATACCAACTATTTCTAAATATAGAATGCAAATTACTTGACAAATATGGTTGAGGAACTCACATGGAGGTAAAACAGGAAGCATATCGACAACCACCCAAATGTCGATGTTGCCTGGCATATTATCTTCAGGACGAAGATCAAAGGTTATTTACATACCCTCCTGAAATCCATATGCCTTGCAAAGATCTTCCCAATTTGGGCACCCAAATTCTGTTCGAAAAACTGAATTAAATACTTTGATAATAAATGTGTGACCATGTATAGTCCTCACGTTAGCGCTCCTCGTCTCAATTCTCTTGTGGTCTTCGAAACCGAGCCTCTCCAACACATATCTTCTTGCATGGCAAGGGAGGAACATATCTCCATTCTCGTCAAGCTTCATGCTGAAGAACCTATCGTCTCGCAGGTGAGGCGTGTCGCACATACCCCGATAGTCCCCGCAATATTCACACTCCCAATATTCATCGTCAGACATTTCCTATTTTAATGTGGTAAATGTGTAAACAACAACTGTGACACTATATCGAAAGAATTGAACATCCATATATAAACAGAAGCATGAATAATAAAAAGGAACTTATGTTTTGCCGGAATGTTGATTCATTACCCTTTCCGGTAATTCCCAAGCACTCCATATGTCCTAGTTTCTAGCACTAGTCATGACGAAATTCACAAAAAAATTTGGCATGACCTTTGCTAAATAGTGGACATATGGAGCGCCTGAAATTTGCCGGAACGGGAATGAATCAACATTCCGGCAAAACATAGGCCACTCGGACATTCCGGCAAAACTTAGCACAACTTAGCAAGCAAAAGTGAGAAACTCACTACTGTTTTATGCATTAACACCAACAAAAGGATGATATTTGTAGGTTGGTGAAATTTGTATGTGCCCTTTTTCCTCTCCAAAGTTTAAATAAGTTGTTTGAAACCATTGGTTGTCTAATTCAAACCTAATGTGCCTACTTACATGAAATTTACAAACATGATTTTTTTCCTTCTTTCTAGTTAGCCCATCAAATGATCTTCAACAAACATATGTTGATTTTCTTATTGACATGCATCTCAAGATGACATCTTGAACCGATGGCCCTAAAATCAAAATGGCAGCAGCCTTGGGGTGCCTAGAACGGGAAGGAAGGGGCGGTGCCTGGAGGGGGGGTGGGGGCTTACCGGAGCGGGATGGGGAGGGGGCTTACCGGAGCGGGAGAGGGGAATGGGGCTTACCAGAGCGGGAGGGGAGGCGGGCGGTGGCGACGGCGAGGGAGACAACGGCGGTGACGACGACGGCGGCGAGGGAGGCGGTGGCAACGACGACGAGGGAGGCGGCCACGGCTTGAGATCGAGGAGAGAGGGGGTGGGGGAGTGGGGGAGAGTTAGGAAATTTTTAGGCACGGTGGGTGTTAACTCAACACAGCAGTAGCGGTGTTTCCGGGGGAGCGCTACTGCTATTATACTTAGTAGTAGCGCTTTTACCAAGCCGGCACTGCTACTACAGCTACTTCGGTTACGTCGTTGGGCCCCTTTTAGAAGTAGCGCTGGATGCTATGATATTGACCTTAGCAGTAGCACATGATTAGGAACGACGCTGCTACTATAGCTACTGCGGGTGGCCTCGTTGGTCCCTGTTTATCAGTAGCGCAGATTATGAGGCCCGCGCTACTACTAAGGACATTAACAGTACCGTTGCGTTGTGTCCAGCGCTACTGCTAAATAGCAGCAGCGCTTTCTACTTTCCAGCGCTACTAATAGGCTCCTGCCTATAAGGATTTTCCTAGTAGTGATCTTGGGAAAGGATCAAATTGATGATAAGAAATTGCCCAACTCATTGTTTGAATTTGTGGATGATCATACAATTTTTTTATGCAGGATTGAATTTTGTTTCTAGAAATCTTTTAGATTCTTCCGTGGATGGTACTTTTATGTAAATTACTTTGGGTGATGCTGCTAAATTGCTTGATAATATTATGGCTAATTATTCACAATGGCGTACTCAAAGAGCTCCTACTAGTAAAATAGTTAAATTGATTGAAGAAATTGATGCTTTGAGTGATAGAGTTGATGATCTTATGAAATTGGTTGCTATTAAGCATGATCCTATCGATCCTAATGATATGCCTTTGTCTAGTTCTATTGAGCAAATTAATGATCCCATAGATGTGAATTTTGTCTCGCGGAACAATTTTAATAATAATGCTTATAGGAATAATTTTAATCCTAGACCGTATCCTCGAAGTTCTTCAAAATATTATGGTAATTCCTATGGTAATTCTCATAATAATAATGCTAGGATACCCTCTGATCTTGAGAGTTATATTAAGGAATTTATCAATGCGCAAAAATCTTTCAATACTATGATAGAAGAAATTTTGAATAAGATTGATGATATGTCTAGAAGCATTGATAGGATTTCGCACGATGTAGAAAATCTCAAGAATAAAATTTTCCTAAGGTTGATATTAACGAATCAATTAAGCTTATATGTTTCCATAGAAGAAAGTAAGAAAAGAACCGCTATGCTTAGAGCGAAAAGCGAATTTCTAGAAAGAGCATTTCCCCATTGCTTTCATAAAAATGATGAAGAGATTAAAATGATTGGTGTTTCTTCTATTGATTCCCTGTTTGGTAAAGTTAAAATTAATAATGAGCGAACTAAAGAAGAGTCAACTTTATCTAGAGAGCGTTCCCATGATTTAGAGGGTAAAAATGGTATTGAAAAAATTGATAAAAGTGAGATTGAAGAGGTCAAAACTTTAGCTAGTGATGCACCCACTATTTCGGATTGCAAAAACTTTAATTTTGTTTGCTTATCTTTGGTTGAGTATATTTCTATGTTGCAATCTACGATAAATTCACCCAATTCCTATGAACAAAATAAAGCTTTTACTAAACATATTTCGGATGCAGTGATAAAAGCTTTGGAAGAAAACTTAGAGCTAGAGATTTCAATTCCTATAAAATTATATGATGAATGGGAACCTACCATTAAGATCAAAATTAATAATTTAGAGTTCTATGCTTTATGTGATTTGGGTGCTAGTGTTTCCACAATTCCGAAATCTCTTTATGATGTGCTTGGTCTTACCAATATCGAAGAATGTTCTCTCAATTTGCACTTGCCAAATTCTACTATTAAACAACCTATGGGAAGAATTAATGATGTTCTTATTCTTGCAAATAGGAATTATGTGCCCGTACATTTTATTGTTCTTGATATTGATTGCAATTTTTCTTCTCTAATAATTCTTGGTAAACCGTTCTTGCGTACTATAGGGGGCGTCATTGGTATGAAAGAAGGGAATATTAAATTTAAGTTTCAACTAAGAAAAGGCATGGAACACTTCCCTAGATCTGAAATAAAATTACCATATTAATCAATCATGATTGCAACCTATGGGACAATCGCTAAGGATGACATCACTTAAAATCTACGGTATATGCCTAGCTAGGGGCGTAAAACGATAGCGCTTGTTAGGAGGCAACCCAACGAATAAAATTTATTTTCACTTTTTCTTTCTGTTATTGAGTGTTTGCACAACTATTCTACTGTTATAATTGTGTTTTTTGTGTTTTATTTAGTGTTCGTGCTAAGAAAAGCCTTCGGGATCATGTGGGGTGTTAGTTGCTAGAATCCTGTTGGAAAACAGAAACGTTTGCATCCAATAGAAAAAAACTATAGATTACAGAAACGTCAAATGTGTCTGAATTTTTTACATGAGATTTACATACAAATTCCATACGCTTTCCCATATTTTCAGAATTTTTGGAGTTACAAAAATATGAGTAAATTCGAGTCTTTACAGATTGTTCTGTTTTTAACAAATTATGTTTTCTTTGCGTTATGTGCTTGTTTTAATGATTTTATGGTTTGTATCGAGGTTTATAAGCCATGGTAAAGTTAGAATACATTAGGTATAATTAAAAAATAAAATTGGAATATGTTTTGAACATTACCTTTAGTAAAGTTTGGTTTTCTTATACTAACGGATCTCACGAAAAATTTGTTGAGTTTTGCGTGATTGAAGTTTTCAAGTTTTGAGTGAGATTGCGATGGATGAAGGAGTAAGGAGTGATAAAACCTAAGCTTTGGGAAGCCCCATGGAATCCCAAGGCAATATCTTAGGAGTACCAAGCAGCTAAGCTTGGGGATGCCATGGAAGGCATCCCCTCTTTCTTCTAAAAACCATGGGTAATCTTACTTGGAGCTATATTTTTATTCCTCGCATATCATGAGTTTTGCTTGGAACATCTTGTATGTTTTGTTTCTTTGCTTTATTTTCTGGTTAGTTTGTCATAATAAACCTTTTTGGACACACCCATTTGAGAGAGCTAAATTATGCTATGATTTGTTAGAATCGCTCTTTATGCTTCACTTAAAAAAAATTGAACCATGGAATTGCTCAAGTACTTCACTTATATCTTTTTTACCACGGTAGTAGTGTTATTTTGAAGAAATTTTCTCTCATGCTTCAATTAGATTATTTTGAGAGTTGCTGAAATTTTGAAGAATTCCTCTCTTGCTTCACTATATAATTTTGAGAGTTGAAAAATTTAAAGAAACTTGTGCTCTCGTTCTTCACTTATATTTGTTTGAGAGCTTGTTATTTGCAATGGTAATTTCCTTTATATGAAAATTAGTTCCAAAGTGATGAATGTCCAGGAAAGATGTAATAAAAACTTTCATGAAGATCATTGCATATTAAGCTTGATTTTTTGCAATAGTTTTGCGATATGAAGTTAGTAAGATGTGAGTTATGTTGATGAGTAGTTATGCTCTAGTAAGAATATTGGTGTTAAGGTTTGTCATTCCCTATGCATGCACATGAAGTCAATAATTATGCTATGAAACTACATCCTACTTGTGTTGCATTATTCGGTGTTATTATGTTTGATGTTCACTTATGATGATTTTTGTTCCTTGATTGGGCGCTTCTTAATCTATTTGCTAGGCTTCACTTGTACTAAGCAGGAATACTGCTTGTGCATCCAAATCCTAATCCCAAAGTTGTACCAAATGAGTCCACCATACCTACCTATATGATGTATTTCAACGTCGTTCCAAGTAAAATTTTCAAGTGCGAACTCTAAGATCAAAATAAATTTATGTTTTATGTGTCTGTGCCGCTTATGAAGCAGCGAGGGGTGTCCGGTATCTTCCATGTTAAATAGGTTATTCTCAAGATGAATGTTTATTCACTTATCATTGCACGAGAGTATGGCGGTAATAGGGATGCCCTGTACCAAAAAGAAAGAAAAAAACATTATCAAATAATAAATTCACTGGGAAGTGTTGGTATGAATGGTACCCGTGGATACGGCTAGCCGTGGAATGTGAAAGAATGGTGGAAAAGGAATAAACTTTATTTTCAGTTTGGGAACCGCCTATAATTTATTTAGCATGGAGCATACTCGAAACTCTTACTCGTTCTCGTTGACAGGAAAAGCATGCCACCCTAATAAAATTTATCTCTAAGTATTTCACTTTGAGCTCTGGCACCTGTACAAATCCCGGCTTCCCTCTATGAAGGGTCTATCTATTTACTTTATGCAATTTTTATTGAATTTGAGTCTCCATCTTCTCTTATAAAGCACCAACTAAGGACCACCATTATAATACTTGAGCATTGGATGTCGTTAATATTTGAGTGTGTTGCCTGAATGGATCAATGATAGAGCGTGATGGGCTAGGGATAACGTTCTTTAGCACTGATATTTTGAAAGGCTTGGTTGCTTGTTGATATGCTTGAGTACTGAATTTTTCATGTCAAACTATAGACTATTGCTTTGTATCAACTATAAGTCAATATGTCCATGCTGAAAGAAAAGGAATATGATGAACATGTGAGGCACCATTCCACATCAAAAAAATTGTTTTTTATCGTTTACCTACTCGAGGATGAGCAGTAATTAAGCTTAGGGATGCTAATATGTCTCCATGATATCTATTTTTTTATTGTTCCATGTTGTTATATTATCATTCTTGGATGATTTTTGATCATTTTATAGCAACTTTATATCTTTTTTGTGGCTAACCTATTGACATAGTGCCTAGTGCTAGTTGCTTTTTTTCCTTCACAAAAATCCATATCACATGAGGTCCAAATGCCATGAAACATTATGGAGATTTTCTTTGGACCGGAAGGAAACTTGGGAGGCATGATTGAGCAGCAAACGAGGCCCAGGGGGGCCATTAGACATCAGGGCACGCTAGAGGCCCCTGGCTTGGCCTGGTATCTAGTGGGGCCCTCGAGCGCCTCCTCCGCCACCTCTCACTCTATAAATAGCCCAATATTCAAAAAAAACTAGAGGATTCGACGAAAACCCGTTTCAATCCCCCGCAAGTTCCATAGCCATGAAATCTAATCTATAGCTCTTTCCAGACAGGAACATGTGTTGGAAATATGCCCTAGAGGCAATACTAAAGTAGTTATTATTATATTTCCTTGTTCATGATGATCATTTATTATCCATGCTAGAATTGTATTGATTGGAAACTCAAATACATGTGTGGATACATAGTCAACACACCGTCCCTAGTGAGCCTCTAAAGGACTAGTTCATTAAACAAAGATGGTCAAGGTTTCCCGGCCATAGACATGAGTTGTCATTTTATAACAGGATCACATCATTACGAGAATGATGTGATGTACAAGACCCAAACTATGAACGTAGCATATGATCTTTTCAATTTATTGCTATTGTTTTCTGCATGTCAAGTATTTGTTCGTATGACCATGAGATCATGCAACTCGCTGACACCGGAGGATTACCTAGTGTGTATGATACGTCTTCGTCGTATCTACTTTTCCGAACTCTTTTGCCCTTGTTTTGGACTCTAATTTGCATGATTTGAATGGAACTAACCCGGACTGACGTTGTTTTCAGCAGAATTGTCATGGTGTTGTTTTTGTGCAGAAATAAAAGTTCTCAGAATGTCCTGACAATTTACGGATATTTTTTCTGTAATAAAAGAAAAATACCTGCGCAAAGTTCCACGTGAGGGGGCGTGCCAGTGGGCCACAAGCCCCTGGGCCGCGGCCATCCCCTATGGCCGTGCCATGAGGGCTTGTGGGGCCCACGTGGCACCACCGCCCCCAATCTCAGTTCTATATCTTCCGTTTCGCCTGGAAAAAAAAATCACAGAGAAGGTTTCATCGCGTTTTGCGATAGGCAGGCGCCGCCACATCGTGTTCTTCATCTGGAGGGCACATCTGGAGTCCGTTTCGGGCTCTGGAGAGGGGAAATCGTCGCCATCGTCATCATCAACCTTTCTCCATCGACAATTCCATGATGCTCTTCATCGTTCATGAGTAATCTCATCGTAGGCTTGCTGGACAGTGATGAGTGGGATGAGACCTATCATGTAATCGAGTTAGTTCTTGATGGGGATTGATCCCTAGTATCCACTATGTTCTAGATTGATGTTGCTACTACTTGGCTGTAACATCCCAAATTTCGGAGTGTTAATATAATTATTACATTGACTGTTTGTTTGTTTGAGTGATTGAAACTTGAGTGAAATTTGAAACTTTTCAAAAACTTTTGAATGAGAGGGAATAAAATGACTTTCCCGTTTCGTGTGAGTTCAAATTCATTTTTTTAAACCAGCGAGAGGAGATAGCATGACTTCTTCAACCACAAAGAATTTGAACCAAGGTGGCACTTGAATTTCCTTTCGATTTTTCCTTTGCATTTTGTTTTCTTCTTCACTCAAGAAATGCCGGGGAATAATATTCTGTCAAACGGAAAATATAAGAGGAACATGACCCTCCAAAGCCAGGGGCATTTGTTGAAGTATTTTGCGTCAAGAAAACAAAATTTAATTGAGAAAATATTTGCAAAAACAAAATAAAGCTTTTAGGGATTTTCTGGAAAATATTTTTTTTGAAGTATTTATTTTGGTCGTGCAAAAATGCCCATCTTCTCGGATTTATTTTTCTGATATTTGTGGTATATAACATTTATATTTTCGCAGGAGGAATTAATATCTTTTCATAATTTTTTCTTTCCTATTTTAACTATTAGGAAGTGAATCGTTTTTTTTTGGAAACCTAGCTGGGCCAATTTGGAAAAGAAATGAATCTCGCCCGATCCCCTATCATCCCTAACCTCCCGCTCCTTCCATCTCAGGCACGGTTGCCTTCCATGGCAGGGAGCCAAAATTCCTCCCTTCCGGATTTTGCGGATTCCCTTCCCTCCTAGCACCTCCCTCGCCCCCTATAAGAAACCCACCGGCCTCCGCAACCCATTTTCCCCACCACCCCGACCTCTCCTCACCTCACCGCCACCGCCAGCCATCTCGCAGGAGCCGAGCTCTCCAGCAGCTCCTGCCGCTCCCATCAATCGCCCCTAGTACCCCTGCCGCCACCCCTACCCCGCTGCACCACCCCCACGCCCACCTCTCACACCGTCGCCCCTGCAGGCCCTCCCCATCCCCACCAAGCTCCCTGCGAGGAGCTCCTCGCCAGGACGCTAGGAGGCACCGGAGCAACCCCTGACGCCCCCTCACCACGAGCTCCGCCAGGACCCCCCTCGCCCCTCCGCCCCAAGTGTCGGCCCCCTCCTCCGCCGCCCCACCCTGTCGGCGACCAGCCCCCCTCGCCGGAGTGTCTCTCCACCCTCGCCGGAGCAGCCACCGGAGCTCCCAGCCTCCTGTGTCCACGGTGAGATCCCCTCCCTCCTCTAGTTTTTCTTTTTTGTTGTTTTTCCACCGTAGGATCTTAGATCAATGGGTTAGATTAGATCCAGCATACCCCATTGGTTATTTTAAAAGAAACGACGGTTTTTCCTTATTAGTAAGTTTAGCCGAAGCGGTTTCTTATATAGCGGCCGTCCGCTGTTTAGCCTATGCAACGCACACCAATCAGCCAATTAGAAGCCGCCATGTGGATTCCTTGTTTGTTTTATTTTTCAGTTTTAATTCAAAAACAGAGGCAGATTCAATTTTCTTTTCCTCATAACTTTTGATCCACAACTCCAATGAGGTTGATTCTTTTTCCAGTAGAGCACAATTTTTCTTTAGTTTTTAAAAACATATAATTTGTCTATGTTTAAAATTTTAAAATTTGAATTAGATCAGATTTAGTTTAAACCTTGTTTTGCCTATTCCAGGAGTTTCAAAATAGCTTTTAATTTGATTCTTTTTGCTACTGATCACTAGTGATCTTATTTAACAATGGTAAAAATTTCAGAATTAATTGAGTTTTTAGCTCATTGTTTCTTGTGAAACAATTTCTGTTTCACCTCTTTTAGGATTATGGCTATTTCCTTTTCTATAATTGTTTTTAAATTATTTTATTTTATATTTCAGAAAGATTGTGTTTTGTTTATGTTAGTTACCAGTAGGTTTGCAACAAGTTTTTATTTTTATTTTTATATGTTATCATGAAATCAATTCTAGTTCTCTAATAACTTGCAATTGGTTTCTCCACTGTTTCAAATTCCGCTAGGAAATACTTTCAAAAAGTTTTGTGAAAAATACTCTATTTTATCTTAGTTAAATTTATATCTTAGTTCCCTGTTATTATTTTCCGTTGGACAAAAAAACTATTTAGTGTTTGATGTAGTAGAAGACTCCCTAGTCTTATTTGAAGTTTCCTTCGGATTCTTATTCACTCTCTCTTTTGTTTTGATTGCTAGAAAGATTGCTAGTATGAGTGCTTATGTGAATGATATGTTTGTTATATAGATTTCATCGGAGAGTGACGAGTAGTCTATCAAGTTATTTCTCGAGAAATTCTTCTTCGTCAACATCGCCAGGCAAGTCATTTGATCATGTATCACCTATGTTTTATGCATCGTAGTTCTACCATCCTATGCCCAATTGCTTGCTGAGTAGGTACTTGGAAATTATGGTTACATATTGTAGTATCATGTGGTAGGCACCCAACAACCCCGTTACTTGGCCTGGGACGAAAAATTTCATATTGCTATTCTTGAGTAGACGGAATTCTAGTTGAGATTATATCACGAGTGATGCGAGAATAAGTTAATAACCAAGACCGGTTAAGTCAAGACTTTTCAAGACCTCGTGATGCAATACAACTCTGGGTGAAGGACGGTTGATCGGCTCCGTGGAGAAACCAGTGGATGACTCGGGATGCTGGTGACGGCCATGACATCTTGCGGAAAGCTTCACCCAGGCACAAAGAGACGGACGGATATTTTGAAGACCCAAGGCTTACCTGCACAGCCACAAGTCATTATGGGCTCTGGCTTGGTTGGACATCGCGGCGACTCTGGATAGGCGGTGCTAGCAGATGTAGAAGAACGGTAGGATTGGATGGGCACCGACAGGGATTCAGAGGGATCCGTTGAAAGACCATGTTTTGATCATCCGGTCTTCAAACACTCTGAAGTGCGAGGACATACTCGGAGGCGATCAAATCTTGTGGGGAACGTGTGCAAAACTCTGCAGAGTACTCAAACCTAATCGATTAGCCGTGTCCACGGTCATGGACAACTTGAGCCAAAGGAACTGAAGTTATCTGAAATTCTCAACACAAATAATAATATTGATGTGGGAATTATTGACAACTCGGGTGCGAGAATTGGTTGGCGGAACCATCTCGTTAACAACCAACAATGTAGTAACATTTTGCTTTTAGCCCTCTCTTGATGTAGGAGAAAACTTGCTTTTCGCTAAAAACTTATAGCCCCACCTGCCATATATGCATATAGTATAGATGATTACTTTTCACCCCTCTCTTATGTGACTTGCCGGCATATTCAATATGCTGACCTACACGGCTGCAACATCTTATGTTCCAGATATTTTCTTCGACGAGTAAGAGTACAATTCAGGGTTACGGTCTACACTCAACTTGTCGTTGGTGTTTATTGGGACTCCACTCCCTTGACTTCTTCCGCTGAGATATTTAAGGTATATATCAGTTTTACGCTATTTACATGTGATTGCACTTTGATATATACATTAATGTACTATGTGTGCCAGCATACTGATCCAGGGATGGCACAGAAACACAGAGGCTTGACTCGTTTTGAGTCGGGTCACTACAGAAATGGTATCAGAGCACATGTTGACTGTAGGACGTGACCCTAGAAACTGGAAATTTCTTAGGAAAGGATATCTCAAAAATTTTATTTTCAACAACACCTTTTACTTCTCATCTCTTCTGATTTCATCGAATGTTCTCTCTCACCTCAAATAGTTAGACAATACCCTTACCCCTTTGACCTCATGAAGAATCAACGGAGTTCTACTTCAAAGTAAAGAGGATTTCATCATGCAATTGAAGCTACACCAATTGAAGACTCTCAAGACCCAAAGAACTCGAAGACCCCGAAACGTTCGTATATTTATATGACCATTAGAAGCCCAAACCCCTGTTATATACCCACGTTAGTTACGATGATTTGTGAGCCGTCATTGGTGTGTGTTTTCTGACGGCCACAAATAAAACCTATTCTCAAAAATATTGTTTGTATTATGTGTATCTCTCTCCCTCTCTTACCCGTCTCATCCCCAAAACCTCAACCTTACCAGATGGAGTATGAAGCTGGACTTGTAGTCTCTGGACCAATGACCCCGCTGGAGGCTGATATATGGATTCAAAACATGGAGAACCACTTCGGGAGCAACTTGATCTCAAGGAAGTATGAAGTGGAACACGCTCTCCAGTACTTTACCCAAAGTGTTGCAACCTGGTGGAAAATGCACCACGCCATACAAGGACTTAGTGGAGCAGAAACTTGGGACGAATTCAAGAACACCCTATTAAGATCCCGTCTTATTCAGAAGTGCTATGATAATCCGAAGGAGAAGACCTGTGCATGCAAGATCTGTGGAGAAATAGGACACACCCAGGAAGAACACAAGGATGGATGCACTCATTGTGAAGAAAATCACCCAGTTGAGGAGTGCCCAAGTAGTCAGGTGACTTGTTTCCTTTGTGAAGGAACCACCCACTACTCAGCTCAGTGTCACATTTACCCCAAGGTGCAACAAGTTGTCAAGCAGCAGAAAGATGTAGTGAAGGAAACACTCAAGAAGAAGATTCTAGAAGAACCGGTGATGAACGAAAATATTGAAGACCCTGATGGACAAGGTCTGGCCAGATTTTTCTCCAGTGCATGCTACTCATGTGGAGAAGAAGGACATTATTCACAGGATTGCACGAAGGGAAGCCAAGAGTATCTGGGAAACTTCCCGATGGAAAACGTGGAGATTGATCCACTTGAAATAGAAGAACAGGCCAAAATAAAGGAGTCCGGAAAGAAGAAAAAGTACCCTCGGAAGAGCCAAATCTCTGTTGATATAGACCTGAGTCATGTCAGATGTTACAAGTGTATGGAATTTGGCCACCACAAATACATGTGCTCAGGAAGGAAGCCGGAAACCCAAGGAGCAAAAGCAAACACTAAGACGCCTCGAGACTTGTTAGAACTCATTTGCTTTCGTTGCAAGGAAGCAGGACATTTTGCTAGCGATTGTCCACAAAGGAAGAAAGCTAAAAAGGAGTAGTTAAGTTTTGAGCGCGGCAACTAGTGTAATCTGAAGAATTCTTGTTTTTCATGAGATCATGGAGTGAAATTTTTGTAACAGAAGTCCGTAAGATTGTAATAACATCATGAATAAATGGAATTTATTGTCTCATGATTGCCTATGTTGAAACTGTATGCGTTGTTTCTCTACGAGCAAAGATCTCTAAACATTTATGAGGATAAGAGAAAATATGGTCTATGCAGGCATGAGTATAATTCATTTTTAGTGTGGTAGTAATTGGTAAACCCATAGGATCCACTGAGTAGGAATGTACCATGATTGCCAAGGAGACACATACATTCCTCTGAGTACCTATTTACTGACACCTGCAGATGACAACTCTCTACGAGTCATTCCTCAAGGGCCCAGAAATGATCATGACCCTGACCAGTGATCATGATTACCCGAAAATCCTGAAGGACATGATGATGCACATTCATCTTGAAGGTGATGCAGTCTACAGAGGCTACCCATTCATGGAAAGTGGAGTGGAACTTTGGTATGTGGAAGTACATCTCCACCGTGTGAAAGGAGTTTGTCCGAAGACTATGGGGCAATACTTTTTCATTTCACGTGTACCACGAGCAACCTTCTTTGATGTTGTTCGTGAAGCTGCCATCGAAGCCATACGTCAGATTGGAGAGATACTTGAAGCAAGACTCCGTCATACCCAGGAATACCTGAGTGAAGTGCATGCGGAGATGATGGAGATGAAGCTCATGACCACCATGATGAAGCAAAAGATGGATGATTTCAAGGAGCACATTGGAAAGTTCTAGTGGAACTAAAATACCTCCAAGAGAGACGAATGAATAATGTTGGCAGAAATGCTCGACCATACCGAACCATGTGGATGGCAGCATTGTAATAGAGTACTTTTGAATTGGAGTTTTTGAGAAGAAACTAAGGATGTAATACAGGATCGAATATGAAATAAAATATGAATTATCGATGAGCAATACCTTCTTATGGTATCCCACCGAGTGGCGTGTGAACCAAAAATACGTCTGAGGATTTTTATTATATGATGGTTACCCCAAGAGTATGATGGAGGAAACACTAAAGGATTTAAGGCGTAATGATTCCAAGTATGCGTGCAACCCACAGACCCTGGGACTAATAAGGATCAAGTACTATCTTTTTGGAGAAGGAAACTTGTTTTAGCAAACGTTTTCTTCGGAGCATACGAAAACCTGAGAGTTGTGAAGAAACGATAGATGTGTGTTCAGCTTGCAGAATCATTGGATTTATCCGAACTTCGTTCATGGACAAGAGAAACTCTGCAATGCTTGTGAGGATGCCCAAGTGTTAGAATACGAGATTCACTAAACCTTATACAAGGTAATGATTTTAGTGCGACATGGCTTGGCCACCATGACGACTTACTATTATCATTCTCTTGCTATTCGGAATGGTAAATCTGAGAGACTTACCCATGGTGAGAGACGACGTTCTTTGAAGCTTTTGTTTAAGCCTTAGAATGGTATAAGAAAAGCCCATGTACATGGCATTTGTTGTCACGCGTAGGAAATTTTACGGTGAGGATGAAGACAAGACCCCTCTCTCTGCAGGATAACCACAAATGGTAGACCACCATGAGAATCACCGATATGTTATTTAGAATTGATCACGAGACTGTCAGTTAAGAAGACCCAGTAACGGAAGAAGCTTATACCAACAGAGGAACCCTCGATTTTGATGGAAACGTTATGAATAGAATGGAAGAGCATCACCAGAGGAGTTAGTATGAAGACTGTGAGGAGTCAGATGCCAAAACCCCAGAGGATTGTTAAAATCTTAAGGGGTCAGTAGCCCTCATTTTAAGTGAGGTAGCATCCCACTTTGCCGGAAGTTGGATTTGTTAGAAGACCCCCAAACCCTAACCTTTCTTTATAGCCTCTTCGAATCTCGAGTACGAGATTCATTTTAAGTGTGGTAGGTTCGTAACATCCCAAATTTCGGAGTGTTAATATAATTATTAGATTGATTGTTTGTTTGTTTGAGTGATTGAAACTTGAGTGAAATTTGAAACTTTTCGAAAACTTTTGAATGAGAGGGAATAAAATGACTTTCCCATTTCCTGTGAGTTCAAATTCATTTTTTTAAAACCAGCGAGAGGAGATAGCATGACTTCTTCAACCACAAAGAATCTGAACCAAGGTGGCACTTGAATTTCCTTTCGATTTTTCCTTTGAATTTTGTTTTCTTCTTCACTCAAGAAATGCCGGGGAATAATATTCTGTCAAACGGAAAAGAGAAGAGGAACATGACCCTCCAAAGCCAGGGGCATTTGTTGAAGTATTTTGGGCCAAGAAAACAAAATTTAATTGAGAAAATATTTGCAAAAAGAAAGTAAAGCTTTTAGGGATTTTCTGGAAAACATTTTTTTTGAAGTATTTATTTTGGCCGTGGAAATATGCCCATCTTCTCGGATTTATTTTTCTGATATTTGCGGTATATAACATTTATATTTTCGGAGGAGGAATTAATTCCTTTTCATAATTTTTTCTTTCCTATTTTAACTATTAGGAAGTGAATCGTTTTTTTTTTTGGAAACCTAGCTGGGCCGATTTGGAAAAAAATGAATCTGGCCCGATCCCCTATCATCCCTAACCTCCCGCTCCTTCCCTGTGAGGCACGGTAGCCTTCCATGGCAGGGAGCCAAAATTCCTCCCTTCCGGATTTTGCGGATTCCCTTCCCTCCTAGCACCTCCCTCGCCCCCTATAAGAACCCCACCGGCCTCCGCAAACCATTTTCCCCACCACCCCGACCTCTCCTCACCTCACCGCCACCGCCAGCCATCTCGCCGGAGCCGAGCTCTCCAGCAGCTCCTGCTGCTCCCATCCATCGCCCCTAGTACCCCTGCCGCCACCCCTACCCTGCTGCACCAACCCCACGCCCACCTCTCACACTGTCGCCCCTGCAGGCCCTCCCCATCCCCACCGAGCTCCCTGCCAGGAGCTCCTCGCCAGGACGCTAGGAGCCACCGGAGCAGCCCCTGACGCCCCCTCACCACGAGCTCCGCCAGCACCCCTCCCCTCGCCCCTCCGCCCCAAGCGTCGGCCCCCTCCTCCGCTGCCCCACCCTGCCGACGACCAGCCCCCCTCGCCGGAGTGCCTCTCCACCCTCGCCGGAGCAGCAACCGGAGCTCCCAGCCTCCTGTGTCCCCGGTGAGATCCCCTCCCTCCTCTAGTTTTTTTTTTTGTTGTTTTTCCACCGTAGGATCTTAGATCAATAGGTTAGATTAGATCCAGCATACCCCTTCCGTTCTTTTAAAAGAACCGACGGTTTTTCCTTATTAGTAAGTTTAGCCGAAGCGGTTTCTTATATAGCGGCCGTCCGCTGTTTAGCCTATGCAACGCACACCAATCAGCCAATTAGAAGCCGCCACGTGGATTCCCTGTTTGTTTTATTTTTCAGTTCTAATTCAAAAACAGAGGCAGATTCATTTTTATTTTGCTCATAACTTTTGATACACAACTCCAATGAGGTTGATTATTTTTCCAATAGAGCACAATTTTGCTGTAGTTTTTAAAAACATATAATTCGTCTATGTTTGAAATTTTCAAATTTGAATTAGATCAGATTTAGTTTAAACCTTGTTTTGCCTATTCCAAGAGTTTAAGAATAGGTTTTAATTTGATTCTTTTTGCTGCTGATCACTAGTGATCTTATTTCTCCATGGTAAAAATTTCAGAATTATTTGAGCATTTTAGCTCATTGTTTCTTGTGAAACAATTTCTGTTTCACCTCCTTTAGGATTATGGCTATTTCCTTTTCTATAATTGTTTTTAAATTATTTTCTTTTATATTTCAGAAAGATTATGTTTTGTTTCTGTTAGTTACCAGTAGGTTTGCAACAAGTTTTTATTTTTATTTTTATATGTTATCATGAAATCAATTCTAGTTCTCTAATAACTTGCAATTGGTTTCTCCACTGTTTCAAATTCCGTTTGGAAATACTGTCAAAACGTTTTGTGAAAAATACTCTATTTTATCTTAGTTAAATTTATATCTTAGTTCCCTGTTATTATTTTCCGTTGCACAAAAAAACTATTTAGTGTTTGATGTAGTAGAAGACTCTCTAGTCTTATTTGAAGTTTCCTTCAGATTCTTATTCACTCTTTCTTTTGTTTTGATTGCTAGAAAGATTGCTAGTATGAGTGCTTATGTGAATGATATGTTTGTTATGTAGATTTCATCGGAGAGTGACGAGTAGTCTATCAAGTTATTTCTTGAGAAATTATTCTTCGTCAACATCGACAGGCAAGTCATTTGATCATGTATCACCTATGTTTTATGCATCGTAGTTCTACCATCCTATGCCCAATTGCATGCTGAGTAGGTACTTGGAAATTATGGTTACATATTGTAGTATCATGTGGTAGGCACCCAACAACCCCGTTACTTGGCCTGGGACGACAAATTTCATATTGCTATGCTTGATTAGACGGGATTCTGGTTGAGAGTTTTTCACAAGTGATGCGAGAATAAGTTAATAACCAAGACCGGTTAAGTCAAGACTTTTCAAGACCTCATGATGCAATGCAACTCTGGGTGAAGGACGGTTGATCGGCTCCCTGGAGAAACCAGTGGATGACCCGGGATGCTGGAGACGGCCATGACATCTTGCGAAAGCTTTACCCAGGCTCAAAGAGACAGACGGATATTTTCAAGACCCAAGGCTTACCTGCACAGCCACAAGTCATTATAGGCTCTGGCTTGGTTGGACAACGCGGCGACTCTGGACAGGCGGTGCTAGCAGATGTAGAAGAACGATAGGATTGGATGGGCACCGACAGGGATTCAGAGGGACCCGTTGAAAGACCATGTTTTGATCATCCGGTCTTCAAACACTCTGAAGTGCGAGGACATACTCGGAGGCGATCAAATCTTGTGGGGAACGTGTGCAAAACTCTGCAGAGTACTCAAACCTAATTGATTAGCCGTGTCCACGGTCATGGACAACTTGAGCCAAAGGAAATGAAGTTATCTGAAATTCTCAACACAAATAATAATATTGATGTGGGAATTATTGACAACTCGGGTACGAGAATTGGTTGGCGGAACCATCTCGTTACCAACCAACAATGTAGTAACATTTTGCTTTTAGCCCTCTCTTGATGTAGGAGAAAACTTGCTTTTCGCTAAAAACTTATAGCCCCACCTGCCATATATGCATATAGTATAGATGAGTACTTTTCACCCCTCTCTTATGTGACTTGCCGGCATATTCAATATGCTGACCTACACGGCTGCAACTTCTTATGTTGCAGATATTTTCTTCGACGAGTAAGAGTACGATTCAGGGTTACAGTCTACACTCAACTTGACGTTGGTGTTTATTGGGACTCCACTCCCTTGACTGCTTCCACTCAGATATTTAAGGTGTATATCAGTTCTACGCTATTTACATGTGATTGCACTTTGATATATACATTGATGTACTGTGTGTGCCAGCATACTGATCCAGGGATGGCACAGAAACACAGAGGCTTGACTCGTTTTGAGTCGGGTCGCTACATTGGCTATGCTTAATGCTTGTCACTGTGGCCCGAGTGCCATGATTTCAGATCTGAACCTATTATGTTGTCGCCAATATATGTGTGTTTTAGATCCTATCTTGCAATTTGTAGTCACCTACTATGTGTTATGACCCGGCAACCCCGGAGTGACAATAGCCGGAACCACTCCTGGAGATGACCATAGTATGAGGAGTTCATGTATTCACCGCGTGTTAATGCGTTGGTCCGGTTCTTTATTAAAAGGAGAACCTTAATATCCCGTAGTTTCCATTAGGACCCCGCTGCCACGGGAGGGATGGATAATAGATGTCATGCAAGTTCTTTTCCCTAAGCACGTATGACTACATACGGAATACATGCCTACATTAGATCGATGAACGGGAGCTAGCCACATATCTCTCCGTGTTATAGCTGTTACATGATGAATCACATCAGTCACACTCATCCATCACCGATCCACTGCCTACGAGTCTTTTACTACTGGTCCTCGCTACGTTACTTTGCTTAGGCTTGTCCCTTGCTACAAGAGGGATTGGGCCGCTTTGTTGTTGCTGTCACTTTGCTGCTGTCACTACTGCTATTACTTGTTACTTTGTTGCTGTTGCTACTACTGTTCCTTGCTACTCCGATGTTACTTGTTGCAAGAATTTGTTGGCACTAACATCCCGTCAACAGGGCCTTTTCTAGTGCCATTACTAGGAATTGTCAAAGCTTTTTCTGGTGTCGTTGCTATCATACTACCTTGCTACTGATACTTTGTTTGCACACACTAATCTTTCAGGTGTGGTTGAATTGACAACTCGGTTGCTAATACTTGAGAATATTCTTTAGCTTCCCCTTTTGAGCGAATCTATAAATTCGGGTTGAATACTCTACCCTCAAAAACTGCTGCGATCCCATACGCTTGTGGTACATCAAGGCTTTTTCTGGCGCCGTTGCCGGGGAAGCACAGCTATAATCTCTGACTCACTTGGGATTGACGTGTGCTGATCACTATGGGGAATCCGAAAGATCCAAAACTAAAATCCTACCTTCCACTATGAGGAGAGGTAAGGAACTTCCATCTAGCTCTGCACTTGATTCACCTTCAGTTCTGAGTAACTTTGTGACATCGCCTTCTGCTAGAAATCTTGATATGTCGCATGTGCTTGATGATGCTACTTTTGTTGTCCATGATGCTTATGATGATGATATGCTTGATACTATGCCTGATGATGCTATGCTAGATACTATGCTTGCTGATGCTATGCTTGATACTATGCCTGATGATGCTATGCTTGATACTATGCCTGATGATGCTATGCCTGATACTACTTTGCCACTTGGTGCATTCCTTGATGCACATATTGCTAGAGTTGCTGCTAGATGTGATGATACCTCTGAAACTGCTGATACTATTGAAGTAGAACCTGCTACTATGCCTGAATTGCCTGTTATGCCTGATACGCGCTATGTTATGGAGGGAGAGATAGCTGAGGATTTTCTTGCGTGTAAGGATAGCTATGATGTTGAGAAACTTTTGCGCAAGTGGAAAGAAAAATATCTGAACGCTAGGATGAAATACGACCCGAAGTTTGCCACTTCGCCTATTTTTGTGACCGATAAGGATTATGAATTCTCTGTCGACCCTGAGTTAATCACTCTCGTCGAATCTGATCCCTTTCACGGTTATGAGTCTGAAACGGTTGTAGCCCATCTTACCAAACTGCACGATATAGCCACCCTATTCACTAGTGAGGAAAAGATCCGCCACTACTATATGCTCAAGTTGTTTCCTTTCTCTCTAAAGGATGATTCTAAGACCTGGTTCACTTCTCTTGCTCCTGGTTGTGTGTGTAGCCCCCAGGATATGGTCTACTACTTCTCTGAAAAATATTTCCCTACCCATAAGAAGCAAGCTGTCTTGCAGGAAATATACAACTTTGCTCAAGCTGAAGAAGAGAGTCTCCCACAAGCTTGGGGGAGGCTTATCCAGCTACTGAATGCTTTGCCTAATCACCCTCTTGAGAAGAATGAGATACTTGATATCTTCTATAATGGACTTACCGATGCTTCCAAAGACCACCTAGATAGTTGTGCCGGTAGTGTTTTTAGGGAACGAACCGTAGAACAAGCTGAGATTCTATTGAATAACATCATGTGCAATGAGAATGCTTGGACTATTCCCGAACCACCTCCTAAGCCAACTTCGAAGAAAAGAGGTATTCTATTCCTCAGTCTTGAAGATATGCAAGAAGCCAAGAAATCTATGCGAGAGAAAGGCATTAAATCTGAAGATGTCAAAAATCTACCACCTATCGAAGAGATCCATGGTCTCGATAAACCGATACAGGTAGTATAAGTAAATTCTCTGCGTAGGTTTGATGAGAGTGATATTCCTTTTGATAAACCTGCTAGCTTATGCATGGATGAATTTGATAACTTTGTTGCCAAACAACAGAGTTTCAATGGTTATGTTAGCAAACAATTGGAAAAGAACGCTCGTATGCTTAGTCATTTAAGTGCTTGTGTGGACAGAAACGTCAACGATCTTAAGCTTCTGAGTAAACATGCCTCTATGGTTACTACTCAGGTAGAACAAGTACTTAAAGTTCAAAATGACTTGCTCAATGAGTTGAATGACAATTCCGTCAGAGTCGTCACTAGAGGCGGTAGAATGACCCAGGAACCTTTGTATCCTGAGGGTCATCCGAAGAGAACTGAACAAGATTCTCAAGGAGTTAGCACTGATGGACCTAGTCATCCTAGAAAGAAGAAGAAAGATGATAGGAACCTGCACGCTAGCAACCCTGTTGCTGCTACACCTGAGAGTCCAAACGATGCCTCTGTTTCTGATGCTGAAACACAATCTGGTGATGAACATGAACCTAATGATAATATCAATAGTGATGTTCATGAAGACGCTCAACCTAGCAATGAAAAGGATGTGGAGATTGAACCTAGTGTTGATCTTGATAACTCACAGCCTAAGAATAGAAGATACGATAAGAATGACTTCACTGCTAGGAAGCATGGTAAAGAAAGGGAACAATGGGTTCAGAAACCTACGCCCTTTCCTCCCAAACCATCCAAAAAAAGGATGATGAGGATTTTGAGCGCTTCGTTGAGATGATCAGACTTGTCTTTCTGCAAATGCGTTTGACGGATATGCTCAAGATGTCTCCGTATGCTAAGTCGTGAAAGATATTGTGACCAATAAGAGGAGGATACCTAAGAGTGAGATTTCCACCATGCTCGCCAACTACACTTTCAAGGGTGGAACTCCGAAGAAACTAGGTGATCCCGGTGTGCCCACTATACCTTGCTCCATTAAAGGCAACTATATTAGAACTGTGTTATGCGACCTTGGAGCCGGTGTTAGTGTTATGCCTCTGTCTCTTTATCATGGACTTGAACTGGATAAGTTGACACCCACTGAAATCTCTCTGCAAATGGCCGACAAATCAACTGCTTTCCCTATCGGCATTTGCGAGGATGTGCCTGTTGTGGTTGCTAACACCACTATCTTAACATACTTTGTTATCTTGGATATTCCCGAGGACGATGCCATGGCGGTCATCCTCGGAAGACCCTTTTTAAACACTGCAGGGGCTGTTATAGATTGCAACAAAGGCAATGTCACTTTCCATGTCAACGTTAATGAGCATACAGTGCACTTTCCGAAGAAACAATATCGAGTACATTGCATCAATTTTATCGAAAAAACTTAATCGATTCTTATTGGGAGCTTTTAATGCCCTATTCCTCGTGTCAAGATGAAGCATGACTTGCTTCTTGGGGAGATACACATCCCCATTGAGGTGACCTAGTGACTATTCAAAAATTCTCCGTTCTCTTTTGCGATTCGAAAAAATTTTGTCGAGGGGATTTGATCAACCCCATTGACGGATTTATTTCGATGACCATGAGATGGATGAATCGAGGAGTCACAAACCTCTGTTCCAAGCTTTCACCTTCGGTTGCTTAGAAGAAAAATGATAGATTTAGTTTAGTTTTCCCTGTTTTCTGTCTTAGCGTCCGGTAGAGAAGTACCCCGAAAATCAAAGTTCTTCGAACGTTGTGAAAATCTAGTATGATTTTTTCTGGAAGATTCGAAAAATACTGGGACAAAGAGTCTGTCTGGGGGCCACACCAGTGGGCCACAAGCCCTAGGGGCACGGGCACCCCCCTGGCCGCGCCACCCAGGCTTGTGGGGCCTACAGGCACCCCCTCCACTCATTCTTGCTCCCATCCAGTTCTCCTACCTTCAGAAAAATATCGTTTCGCAGCTCACACAGTAGTGGCATCCTCAGTCCACTCCGGAGTACCCCGGAGCTGGTTATTTCCCTCCTTGGGAGTAGACAAAGCTAGGCCAAAAGCCTAAGCTTGGGGGAGTACGTGTTCTCACCGACTTTACATTCTTGCTTATGCTTTCGCTTTGTTAGCCGGCCACTTTATCATCCATGCTAGTTTATTTTCTTTTTCTCGTTTTCTTTTCGTGTGTCTGTCTAGTTTGAGAAAAGCCAAAAAGATTTTCTTTTTCTTCTTTTGCTTGTTGGGAGCTTTCCCGTGTAGATAATTTTCTTTTTCGTTGGGTCCAGGTAGAAGATATTGGTTACAATGTTTAGTGGCTCTTGCATGCATACCTGTTTAGCTTTCAAAGAGCCATATTACTTTGTCTTCTCCTTTGTGTTTGCCTGCAGATTCCAGCGTAGTCCAATGCACGAGCACACTTATTATTGTTCACATCGTTCGGTCGTGCAAGTGAAAGGCAATAATGACGATATATGATGAAGTGACTGAGCCTGGAAAAGATGGTATGAACTCGATCTATTTTGTTTTAGTAAATACGATCATCATGCCTGATTCAACTTTGTTGTGAGAGAAACATGTTTTCAATGACAACTTAGAGATCATAGTTGTTTATGTCATGCTTATTTAGCTAGGAGATTATAATGGTCTGTCTTGGTTGCCAACATGAATGTTGAGATGACTATGATGTAGTATGATAGGATGGTATCCTCCTTTGAATGTTTCAAGTGGCTTGACTTGGTGCATGTTCACGCATGTAGTTGAAAAAAAATCAACATAGCCTCTATGATGTTCATGTTCATGGTGATTTATGTCCTACTCATGCTTGCACTCAATGTTAGTTAATCTCAATGCATTTTGATGACTGTTGTCGCTCTCTAGTTGGTCGCTTCCCAGTCTTTTGCTAGCCTTCACTTGTACTAAGCGGGAATATTGCTTGTGCATCCACCTCCATAAACCCAAAGTTGTGCCTTATGAGTCCACCATACCTACCTATGTGCGGTATCTACCTGTCGTTCCAAGTAAATTTGCATGTGCCACTCTCTAAATCTTCAAGAAATAATATGTTTTGCATGCCCGAACCGCTCATATGGTGACAGGGGCTATTGGTATCTTTCATGCTAGGTGTGTTATCCTAGATATGTGTTTATTCACTATCATTCACGAGAAAGGGGCCGGTAATTGGAATTCCCAGTTCCATACTCAAATCAAAAAGATAATTGCAAACAAAACTCCCGCAGGATTGATGTTGGTATGGACGGGACCCGAGGATTCGGCTAGCCGTGGAGTGTGATTGATTGATGGTGCGGGAGTCAAAACTTTAATTTTTTGTTTGGGAACCGCCTATATCATGTGTAGGGTGGAAGATGTTGAGAACTCTTAGTCATTGCGTTGACAATGAAGGCATGCCGCCCAAAATTATTATCTCTGTTTTCAAAGCTTGAGCTCTGGCACCTCTGCAAATCAATGCTTCCCTCTGCGAAGGGCCTGTCTATTTATGTTCCTGTTGAGTCATCCTCCTCTTACAAAAGCACCGATTAGAGAGCACCTCTGTCATTTTTATGCTTTGCCTTTAACTATGTTGAGTATGACTGTGACTGGATCTTCATTGCCATGAATTACAATGTTTAGTCAGCCCTTGGTCTTTTAAGGTGCTCTGCATTTATGTTTTGCGGTCTCAGAAAGAGCTAGCGAGATAACATCTATTCGTACTGTCTCATGTTGTTTTGATTGAAGTGTTGACATTTGAGGCTTATTATTATTTGCTCGCTAGTTGAATATGCCATTGATATGAGTGTACCGTGAGACCTAGATGTCATTTGCTTATGTGGTTTTCCTGTGATCTTGCTGAAACTCTGGTTAGAAGTTAGACATAGTTGCAACAAGAAGATCAAACAGAGTTCGTCAAAGTTTTTCTTTTGTCTCTTTCAGTTTGTCAAATGAAGTGCTTGAGGACAAGCAAGGCTTTAAGCTTGGGGGAGTTGATACGTCTCCATCATATCTACTTTTCCGAACTCTTTTGCCCTTGTTTTGGACTCTAATTTGCATGATTTGAATGGAACTAACCCGGACTGACGCTGTTTTCAGCAGAATTGCCATGGTGTTGTTTTTGTGCAGAAATAAAAGTTCTCGGAATGTCGTGAAAATTTACGGAGATTTTTTCTGGAATAAAAGAAAAATACCTGCGCAAAGTTCCACGTGAGGGGGCGTGCTAGTGGGCCACAAGCCCCTGGGCCGCGGCCACCCCCTATGGCCTCGCCATGAGGGCTTGTGGGGCCCACGTGGCACCACCGCCCCCCAATCTCAGTTCTATATCTTCCGTTTGCCTGGAAAAAAAATTAGAGAGAAGGTTTCATCGCGTTTTGCGATACGCAGGCGCCACCACATCCTGTTCTTCATGTGGAGGGCAGATCTGGAGTCCGTTTCGGGCTCCGGAGAGGGGAAATCGTCGCCATCGTCATCATCAACCTTTCTCCATCGACAATTCCATGATGCTCTTCATTGTTCGTGAGTAATCTCATCGTAGGCTTGCTGTACGGTGATGAGTGGGATGAGATCTATCATGTAATCGAGTTAGTTCTTGACGGGGATTGATCCCTAGTATCCACTATGTTCTAGATTGATGTTGCTACTACTTGGCTATGCTTAATGCTTGTCACTAGGGCCGGAGTGCCATGATTTCAGATCTGAACCTATTATGTTGTCGCCAATATATGTGTGTTTTAGATCCTATCTTGCAAGTTGTAGTCACCTACTATGTGTTATGACCCGGCAACCCCGGAGTGACAATAGCCACAACCACTCCCGGAGATGACCATAGTATGAGGAGTTCATGTATTCACCGCGTGTTAATGCGTTGGTCCGGTTCTTTATTAAAAGGAGAACCTTAATATCCCGTAGTTTCCATTAGGACCCCGCTGCCACGGGAGGAATGGACAATAGATGTCATGCAAATTCTTTTCCCTAAGCACGTATGACTACATACGGAATACATGCCTACATTAGATCAACGAACGGGAGCTAGCCACATATCTCTCCGTGTTCTAGCTGTTACATGATGAATCACATCCATCACACTCATCCATCACCGATCCACTGCCTACGAGTCTTTTACTACTCGTCCTCGCTATGTTACTTTGCCTAGGCTTGTCCCTTGCTACAAGAGGGATTGGGCCACTTTGCTGCTGCTGTCACTTTGTTGCTGTCACTACTGCTTTTACTTGTTACTTTGCTGCTGCTGCTACTACTGTTCCTTGCTACTCCACTGTTACTTGTTGCAAGACTTTGTTGGCGCTAACATCCCGTCAACAGGGCCTTTTCTGGCGCCATTAATGGGAATTGTCAAAGCTTTTTATGGTGTCGTTGCTATCATACTACCTTGCTACTGATACTTTGCTTGAGACACTAATCTTTCAGGTGTGGTTGAATTGACAACTCAGCTGCTAATACTTGAGAATATTCTTTAGCTTTCCCTTGTGAGCGAATCAATAAATTTGGGTTGAATACTCTACCCTCAAAAACTATTGCGATCCCATACGCTTGTGGGACATCAGTGTACCAAACGTCGCAACGTAACTGGGTGACTATAAAGGTGCTCTACAGGTATCTCCAAGGGTGTTTGTTGAGTTGACATGGTTCAAGACTGGGATTTGTCCTTCCGTGTGATGGAGAGGTATCTCAGGGCCCACTCGGTAATATGGCATCACAACAAGCTTGCAAGAAATGTGACTAAAGAGTTAGCCATGAGATCTTGTATTACGGAACGAGTAAAGAGACTTGTCGGTAATGAGATTGAACTAGGTATGTACATACCAACGATCGAATCTCGAGCAAGTAACGTACCGGTGGACAAAGGGAACAATATACGAGTTTGATTGAATCCTTGACATCATGGTTCGACCAATAAATATATTTGTAGGATATGTCGGAGCCAATATGGGCATCTAGGTCCCGCTAATGGTTATTGACCGAAGAGTGTTTCGGTCATGTCTGCATAGTTCTCGAACCCGTAGGGTCTGCACACTTAAGGTTCGATGACGATTGCGTATTAATGAGTTATGTGTGGTGGTAATCGGAAGTTGTTCGGAGTCCCGGATGAGATCACGTACATCACGAGGAGCTCTGGAATAGTCCGCAGGTAAAGATTGACATATAGGAAGTTGGTATTCGACGTCCGGAAAAGTTCTGGGATATACCGGTTTTCTGATAGGAGTGCCGAAGTGTTCTGGCGGTCCACCTGCCCCGGAGGTGCCCTTCGGCTGTGGGAGGAGGTGCTCCAGCCCCTGGTGGGATGGCCGCCCCTCCCACCAAGGCCCATGCAGCTGAAGGCAAGAAGGAGGGTAGGCCCAAGGGTGGTGCCACCCTTCCTTGGGTTGCAAGCCACCTTGGCCGCCACCCCAAGCCCTAGGGGATAGCCTAGGGGTCGTGGTCCTCCACCTTATTCACTAAAATAGTAAATGGTGAATTAATTGTTTGTCAAATATGTGTGGATGATATTATCTTTGGTTATTGTTCTAACCCACATTTTAGTGGAAAGTTTGGAAAGGAGATGTGAGAGAAATACGAGATGTCCATGATGAGTGAACTGAAGTTCTTCCTTGGATTATAGATCAAACAGTCAAGAGAAGTTACATTCATCTCCCAAACCAAGTACACCAAGGACTTGATCAAGAAGTTCGACATGCAAGAAGGCAAATGTATGAGAACCCCCATGCCAACTACTGGACATCTTGACCTCCCTAAGGATGATACACCCGTTGATCAAAAGGTTTATCGATCAATGATAGGATAATTGTTATATCTATGTGCCTCTAGTCCTGAAATCATGCTAAGTGTTTGCATGTGTGCCCGCTATCAAGCAGCACCTAAAGAATGTCATCTATTGGCAGTGAAAAGGATAGTGAGGTACCTTATACATACACCAAACTTTGGCATATGGTATCCCAAGGGATCTTCTCTTGATCTTGTTGGCTATTTCGACTCGGATTATGCTGGAGAGAAGGTTGATTGAAAATCCACCTCGGGTACATGTCAATTTCTTGGGAGATATCTTGTCTCTTGGACATCCAAGAAACAAAACTCGGTATCCTTATCAACTGTCGAAGCTGAATACATTGCCGCTGGATCATGTTGTGCTCAATTACTATGGATGTCTCAAACGCTTTAGGATTATGGCATTCATGTTAGAAAAGTCCCATTGTTGTGTGACAATGAAAGTGATATTAAGATTGCATATAATCATGTGCAACATTCTATAACTAAGCACATCCAAGTGCGACATCATTTCATCCGTGATCATGTTGCCAGAGGAGATATTGATCTCAGGCATGTCTGTACTGACAAACAACTGGCTAACATTTTCACCAAACCACTTGGTGAGTAAGTGTTATGTCATCTGAGGAGTGAGTTGAACATCATTGATGCTTCAGACTTGAGCTAGACTCACTCGGATGCATGCAAGGGCATGAGCTTGACTGACTATTCCTTCATGTCATTGATATGACCATCTTATGTCTTGGAAACTATGCTCCCATGTATTGTATCTAAGCTTTTGTAGGTACTTGGATGAAATACACTCCACAAGATTGAAACCAAGTCTAAACAAAAGCAATCTTGACATGGCCAAGTATCAACAACCTATTTCTTCGGAGATGAAGGAAGAAGACAACAAAATCATATCCTTGACAACACTATGATTATGAATTTCACTCATGTCATTTGGATATATTATGTGAACCACACAAGATGATATTCATCAACCTTTAGCATCCACAACAAGTTCACCTACATGCTACGTTAACAACATTATTCAAAGGTATGTACTCATATCCTTGGTAAAGATCTACACCAACTAAAGGAGTAAAGCAACTCAAGTGATATGAAGACTTTGAAATGCTTAATCGAAAAATGGTAACCGCATTTCACGCTTAACGATGAGTATGACATATGATCAAGCATCCTTGCTTGACTCCTCAAGTAAAATACTCTAATATAGGTGACCTAGTCACCTCCCCACATCTACATGGAGAATAACGTATGGTTCACATTTGATCTTCACATTCTAAGAACCATCCCTCTCTCATCTATATGTGTGTATTTTCAAAAAAAATCTTTCTATTCTTCTTTTTGTTTTGTTTAACTGTCTCAGTTGGAATTATCATTCTTTTTACACTGGACTTTTGAAACAATACTTTCAATCAACCTAGTTTATGTTAAAGAGTTGACTATCATTGCAACTCAGTTTCACCGAATTGGGAAACTCGGTCCAACCGATTTCTCCCAGAGGCCCAAATATTAATCGGTTCTACCGAATCATTATGCCTCGGTGACTCCGATTTTTCTGACTTTGTTGCTCAGATAAATTTCTTTCGGACTATTGTCCTAGGGAGACAACTTCTCTAGGGGGAGAAAAATCTCAGTGATCCCATGAAATATAAGAGGAAGAATCATCAAGGATCCCTACCATAGGGGGGTATCATTCAAGGACCTCTTATCCATACCTAAGGGGGAGAACATTCGATGAGCCCTACAAAATATCTAAGGGGGGAAGCTAAATTCAAGGAACCCTTACAAAAGAGAGAAGTATCGAGGATCCCTATGTCTCAATGAGCCCTTAACCTCTGCCTTTCTTTTTGGTAATTATGCCAAAGGGGGAGAAATATCATCAAAGCTTCCATTCATTGAACCTACCTATAGGGAAGACACATCATCAAGAAGCTTATACAAAAAGAGGGAGAAACAACATTAAGAGGAGATACTTGTATCAAAACTTACACATTAAGGGGGAGAGAGATAAACGTGGCTTTATTGGTTTGAAATTATTATTTTTCCCTGCGTACTCCCTATATATACATGCCATGATTCAGGGGGAGAGGAAACTTTACATATTTATTTTCAGGGGAGAAAAGTTCTTGTTCCTTGGAGACATATTCTTTCATCAAATCAATCTTCAATATGTCTTTAATTTCTTAGTATCTTTGAAGTTCTTTGCATCTTTACAACAGGGTACTCTTGTGTTATATAACATTTGTTTTCCCAAGTGTACTTCTATGTCAATACCCTCAAGATTCTCAAGGTAAGTATATGCATCATATCCGTGTTCATGATGACCTCTTGTTTCTTTAACATCTTGTTTGCAAGAGGGAGTCTTGAACATGGAAGTCCTTCATTCACATATGTTTGATGCATATAGCCAAGATCCATATGACTTGTCTTGTCCTTCTACCTTGTGTGTGCCCATGCATTCCAAAGCAATTATATTTTAAAGGGATTGCACACATTTAGGGGGGCTTGTACTAGTCATATGTTTGTCAAAGCTGTCATATCCTTATGCGTATCTTTATTTGAACCTTCGATTGTATGTTGTCATCAATTACCATAAAGGGGGAGATTGAAAGCACATATGTTCCCTTGGTGATTTTCATAATTCATGACAACATGCATTGCCTCTTGGACTAAGACTTTTACCTAGATATTTCAGGTTTAGTCCATGAAGAGCTATGGCTTAAGGTTTATGTGGAGATGCCCGTGGATGCAAGAAAGGCATAATATCGGCTCAAGCTTCAAGCTAGAAGACTCTTCATTTTATATTTGTGAGAAATCACTTTTGAGTCCATAGGAAAGCCAATACTATTAAAAGGGAGAAGGTAGTAAAATGAACCGATTGCTCAAATGCTCAAAGTTAGCCACCAAAACACTCAGTCATTTTTCTCACATATCCACTCTGTCAAGTTCCACATTCACAAATTCGGTGTCACCAACATTGCCACATCAGACCCACCGAGTTTGAACCTAAGATAGAACCCTAGCCATTCCCACAAAATCGGTGCAACCGAAACTACATCGGTGCTTCCGATTTCATTGTAACTAAATATTCTGTTGCCAAGATACACAAAATTGGAATTTCCGAGTTTGAGTATCGGTGCCACCGAGTTTGTCCATCAGACCGTTAGTCACCTTTTCGGTGCTACCGAGTTCTATATATCAGTCTCACCGAGATTCAAAATTTCACCACTTTAGTGCTAATCGGTACCACCGAGTTGTCCACTTTGGTGTCACTGAGTTTGCTCTTTTGTGTTTAACAGTTGGATTTTGGTTGCTGCCTATATATACCCCTTCACCCACCTCCCATTCGTGGGAGAAGTACTCAGAACACACACTTCATTTCCGGATCCATTTTCTGAGAGAGAACCACCTACTCATGTGTTGAGACCAAGATATTCCAATCCAATCATTTGAACCTTGATCTCTAGCCTCCCCAAACTTGTTTCCACCAAATCAACCATTCCTACCCATGCATATTCTGTGTGAGAGAGATTTGTTTTGAGGAGACTATCTTTAGAAGCAGAAGATCAAGGAGTTCATTGATCTACCACATATATTACCTTTTGGAGGGTGGTGCCTCCTAGACTGGTTAGGTGTCGCTTGGGAGTCTCCTACTTCGTGCTGTGGAGTTGAACCAAGATGTTTGTAAGGGCAAGAATATCGCCTACTTCATGAAGATCTATCGTGAGTAAGGCTAGTCCTCCATGACGGAAGCCGTGCTGCGATAGACAAGGCCGCTTCTTTGTGGACCCTCTGTGGGTGGAGCCCTCTGTGGACTCTCGCAGTCGTTACCCTCCGTGGGTTGAAGTCTACACTAACATGGACGTACGATAGCACCGTATAATGGAACCATGCCAAAAATCGTCGTGTCAACCTCATGCATTTGATCTCACTTCCCTTTTCCTCTACATTACACTTGCATGTTTTACTTTCTACTACTATACTCTTAGAACTGCTTGTGTAGGGTGTCTAGACTTGTTAGAACTGCTAGATTTGTGCCCTCCTCCAAATTGGGTTAGGCCAGAAATTTTATCTTGACAAGTAGTCTATTCACCCCCCCCCTCTAGACACATCTTTTATCAATCCCACGGGATCACATCATTAGGAGAATGATGTGATGGACAAGACCCAAACTATGAACGTAGCATGTGATCGTGTCGTTTTATTTTTACTGTTTTTCTGCATGTCAAGTATATGTTCCTATGACCATGAGATCATGTAACTCATTGACACCGGAAGAATACCTTGTGTGTATCAAACGTCGCAACGTAACTGGGTGACTATAAGGGTGCCCTACAGGTATATCCGAAGGTGTCTGTTGAGTTAGCATGGATCAAGACTAGGATTTGTCACTCCGTATGACGGAGAGGTATCTCGGGGCCCACTCGGTAATACAACATCACAACAAGCCTTGCAAGAAATATGACTAAAGAGTTAGCCACGGGATTTTATATTACGGAATGAGTAACGGGACTTGCCCATAACGAGATTCAAATAGGTACAGATATACCAATGATCGAATCTCGGGCAAATAACATACCGAAGGACAAAGGGAATGTTATACGGGATTCACTGAATCCTGGACATAGAGGTTCAATCGATAAATATATTCCTAGAATATGTAGGAACCAATATAGACATCCAGGTCCCGCTACTAGTTATTGACCGGAGAGTGTCTCGGTCATGTCTCCATAGTTCTCGAACCCGTAGGGTCTGCACACTTTAGGTTCGGTGAGGTTTTAGTATAGTTTAATTATGTATGTTGGTAACCGAATGTTGTTCGGAGTCCCTGATGAGATCTAGGACATCACGAGGAGTTCCACAATGGTCTGGAGACGAAGATTGATATATAGTAAAGGTGCATTTGGCTTCCGAAAAGTTTTCGGGCATTACCGATAAAGTACCCGGATTGACGAATGTGTTTCGGGGTTCCACCTGGAGGGGCACCCACCCGAAGGGGGACCAAGCAGGCTCAAGGGTGGCACACCATCCCTTGGTGAGCTGGGCGGCCAGCCCAAGTGGGCCTATTTCGACCAAAGTGCAAAATAAAGAGAGGTGGGGCAAACCTACTAGGAGGAGGAGGACTCCACCAAACTGAATTAGAAGAAGACTCCTCCTTCCCTTGGTGCGCTGGCTGAACTCCTAGGGTTTTCCCTACTGCGCCACCCCTCCTTCCCTCCTATATATCGTGGAGGGTAGAGAGGCTAGCCGCACCTCAAGCCACGGCGCAGCCCCTCCACCACTTCGTGACACCTCGTAGATTATTCCGGTAGTGCACGGCGAAGCCATGCCAGGGTAGCTCCACCATCATCACCATCACGCCGTCGTGCTGCCGGAGAATTCAGCTACCTCTTCATCTCTCTTGCTGGATCAAGAAGGCGGAGATCATCATTGAGTTGTACATGTATTGAACGCAGAGGCGTCGTCCGTTCGGCACTTGATCGTGATTGTATCGCGGGACGGCTTGCGATTTGGCTCGCGAAGACATTCAACTACATCAACTGTGTTTCTTAACGCTTCCCTCATAGCAATCTACAAAGGTATGTGGATCCAATCTCTGCTCTCAAAGATGGTTATCACCATGGATATATCTTATGTGTGTATAGGAAAAAATTTGTTTCCCATCCAACTTTCACCATCAGTGGCATCATGAGCTAGGTCTATGCCTAGATGACATCTCGAGTAGAACACAAAGGAGTTTGTGGGCGTTGATACTCAGATTGCTGCCCTCCTTAGTCTTTTCTTGATTCGGCGGCATTGTTGGATGAAGCGGCCTGGACCAACATTACTCATATGCTTACGAGAGACTGGTTCCATTGACTAAGATGCAACTTGTGGCATAAAGATGTTTGGTGGGTGTCTGTTTCTCCTACTTTAGTTGAATTGGATTTCACAAAGGCGGTCCTTGGATAAGGTTAAATAGAAACTTGTATATCACTTTTGTGGTTTTGCGTAAGTAATATGCGATCATGCTAGATACCCATATCAGCCACGGAAAACATGCAACAACAAATTAGAGGACGTCTAACTTGTTTTTGCAGGGTATGTTGTGATATGATATGGCCAAAGACATGATATGATATATTTTATGTATGAGATGATCATGTGATAATAGTTAAATATCGACTTGCATGTCGATGCTACGGCAACCGACAGGAGCCATAGGGTTGTCTTTAATTATTTTGGGCTTGGTGATGCTTTGCTTTATCGCTAGTTCGGTAGCTTTAGTAGCAACAGCATAGTTAGCGCGACAACTTTGATGGCAGCACAATGATGGAGATCATGAGGATGGAGGTCATGGTGTGGCGCCGGTGAAGATAGAGATCCAATGCTTTGAAGATGGAGATCAAAAGCACAAGTTCATGGCCATATCATGTCACTTATGATTTGCATGTGATGTCAATCCTTTTATGCACCTTATTTTGCTTAGGACGACGGCGGCATTATAAGGTGATCCCTCACTAAAATTTCAAGATAAAATTGTGTTCTCCCAGAGGGTGCACCGTTGCGAAAGTTCGTCATTTCGAGCCACCACATGATGATCGGGTGTGATAGACTCTATGTTTACATAGAACAGATGCAAAACAGTTGCACACGCAGAACACTCACGTTAAACTTTATGAGCCTAGCATGTACAGACATGGCCTCAGAACACAAGAGACCGAAAGGTCGAACATGAGTCATATAGTAGATATGATCGGCATAGAGATGTTCACCATTGAAGCCAACTCAACTCATGTGATGATCGGACTTGAGTTAGAGAATTTGGATCATGTGACACTCAAATGACTAGAGGGATGTCAATTTGAGTGGGAGTTTATTAGTAATATGGTTAACTAAACTCATCTATCTTGAACATAGTCTAAGTAATCTTTGCGAATTCTATTTTGTGGATCAATGGCTCGCTCAGTAGCACCCTTAAATTTTAATGCATTCCTAGAGAAAGCTAAGCTCAAAGATGATGGAAGTAACTTTGTTGACTGGGACCATAATCTGAAGCTTATCCTCACAGTTTCCCAAAAGCAATATGTCCTTGATGCACCGTTAGGTGACATGCCACCCCAACCGTTGACCAAAGACGTTGTGAACGCCTGGCAGTCGTGTCTGGATGACTACTCAGTAGTTCAATGTGCAATTTTGTATGGCTTAGAACCGGGACTTCAAATACGTTTTGAATGTCATGGAGCATATGAGATGTTCCACGAGTTGAAGTTTATCTTTGAGAAGAATACTCGGATCTAGAGGTATGAAACCTCCGATAAGTTATATGCTTGCAAAATGGAGGAAAGCGGGTCTCTGAGTGAACATGTGCTCAGAATGTATGGGTACTCTAACCGTCTGGCTGAGTTGGGAATTTCTCTCCCGTCACAGGCAATCGCTGACAGAGTTCTTCAATCACTGCCACCTAGCTATAAAAGCTTTGTGTTGAACTACAACATGCAAGGGATGAATAAATCACTCACCGAGCTGTTTGCGATGCTGAAAGTCGCTGAGTCAGAAATCCAGAAAGAGCATCAAGTGTTGATGGTCAATAAGACCACCAGTTCCAAGAAAAAACGGCAAGGGCAAGAAGGGTAACTCCAACAAGAGTAGCAAAGCAGTTGCCCCTCCCACCATGAAACCTAAGGCTGGACCCAAGGCGGAAACTAAGTGATATCATTTCAAGGGGACTCGTCACAGGGAGCGGAACTGCCCCAAGTATCTGGCCGATAAGAAGGCGGCCAACGCCAAACAAGGTATATTTGATATACATGTTATTGATGTGTACCTCACCAACTCTCGTTCTAGTACGTGGGTATTTGATACCGGTTCGTTTGCTCACATTTGCAACTCAAAGCAGTAACTACGAAATAGACGAAGGTTGGCGAAGGACAAAGTGATGATGCGCATGGGAAATGGTTCCCAGGTTGATGCGATCGCCGTCGGCACCCTCTCACTTCAATTACCGTCGGTATTAGTGATGAACCTAAATATTTTTTATTTAGTGCCTATGTTAAGCATGAACATTATATTCGGATATTGTTTATTGCGAGACGGCTACTCATTTAAGTCAGAGAATAATGGTTGTTCTATTTATATGAGTAATATCTTTTATGGTCATGCACCCAATGTGAGGGGTTTGTTCATGTTGAATATTGATAGTGATGACACACATATCCATAGCATTGAAGACAAAAGATGTAGAGTTGATAATGATAAAGCTACATTATTGTGGCACTCCCGCTTAGGTCATATTGGTAAAAACGCACGAAGAAACTCCATGTTGATGGACTTTTGGAGTCACTTGATTTTGAATCACTTGACACATCTGAACCATGCCTCATGGGCACGATGACTAAGACTCCGTTCTCTGGAACAATGGAGCATGCAATTGACTTGTTGGAGATCATACATACTGATGTGTGTGGACCAATGAGCATAGAGGCACGTGGTGGTTATCGTTCTTTTCTCACCTTCACAGACGATTTGAGTACATATGGTTATGTTTACTTGACTAAACACAAGTCTGAAACGTTTGAAAAGTCCAAGCAATTTCAGAGTGAAGTTCAAAATCATTGTAACAAGAAGATCAAATTCCTATGATTTGATCGAGGAGGAGAATATATGAGTTATGAGTTTGGCACTCATTAAGACAATGTGGAATTGTTTCATAGTTGACACCGCCTGGAACACCACAGCTTATTGGTGTGTCCGACGTCGTAATCGTACTTTATTAGATATAGTGTGTTCTATGATGTCTCTTACCAATTTGCCGTTATACTTTTGGGGTTATGCATTAGAGACAGTTGCATTCACTTTTAATAGGGCACCATCAAAATCAGTTGAGACGGCGCCATACAAACTGTGGTTTGGCAAGAAGCCAAAGTTGTCGTTTCTTAAAGTTCTGGGATATAATGCTTATGTCAAAAAGCTTCAGCCTGAAAAGTTGGAACCCAAAGCGGAAAAGTGTGTCTTCATAGGATACCCAAAAGAGACAGTTGGATACACCTTCTATCTCAGATCCGAAGGCAAAGTGTTTGTCGCTAAAATGGAGCTTTTCTTGAGAAAGAGTTTCTCTCAAAAGAATTGAGTGGGAAGAGATAGAACTTGATGAGGTTATAGAACCTTTACTTCAACAAAAGAGTAGCGCAACATAGAAATATATTTCTGTGGAACCTACAATAGTTGAAGAGGAAGCTAATGATGATGATCATGAAACTTCAAATCATGTTGCTATCAAACCTCATAGGTCGACAAGGGCACATACTGCTCCTGAGTGGTACGACAACCCTGTCTTGTTGGGGAACGTCGCATGGCAAACAAAAATTTTCCTACGCGCACGAAGACCTATCATGGTGATGTCCATCTATGAGAGGGGATGTGTGATCTACGTACCCTTGTAGACCGTACAGCAGAAGCGTTAGTGAACGCGGTTGATGTAGTGGAACGTCCTAACGTCCCTCGATCCGCCCCGCGAACAATCCCGCGATCAGTCCCACAATCTAGTACCGAACGGACGGCACCTCCGCGTTCATCACACGTACAGCTCGACGATGATCTCGGCCTTCTTGATCCAGCAAGAGAGACGGAGAGGTAGAAGAGTTCTCCGGCAGCGTGACGGCGCTCCGGAGGTTGGTGATGACCTTGTCTCAGCAGGGCTCCGCCCGAGCTCCGCAGAAACGCGATCTAGAGGAAAAACCGTGGAGGTATGTGGTCGGGCTGCTGTGGAAAAGTCGTCTCAAATCAGCCCTAAAACCTCCGTATATATAGGTGGGAGGGAGGGGAACTTGCCTTGGGGCTCAAGGAGCCCCAAGGGGGTCGGCCGAGTCCAAGGGGGAAGGCTCCCCCCCCCAAACCGAGTTGTACTTGGTTTGGTGGGTGGGAGTCCTTCCTTCACTTCCCACCTCCTCTTTTTTGTTCCTTTTCTCTTTGATTTTCTTTCCTAGGCGCATAGGGCCCTTTTGGGCTGTCCCACCAGCCCACTAAGGGCTGGTGTGCCACCCTCAAGGCCTATGGGCTTCCCCGGGGTGGGTTGCCCCCCCCCCGGTGAACTCCCGGAACCCATTCGTCATTCCCGGTACATTCCCGGTAACTACGAAAACCTTCCGGTAATCAAATGACGTCATCCTATATATCAATCTTCGTTTCCGGACCATTCCGGAAACCCTCGTGACGTCCGTGATCTCATCCGGGACTCCGAACAACATTCGGTAACCAACCATATAACTCAAATACGTATAAAACAACGTCGAACCTTAAGTGTGCAGACCCTGCGGGTTCGAGAACTATGTAGACATGACCCGAGAGACTCCTCGGTCAATATCCAATAGCGGGACCTGGATGCCCATATTGGATCCTACATATTCTACGAAGATCTTATCGTTTGAACCTCAGTGCCAAGGATTCATATAATCCCGTATGTCATTCCCTTTGTCCTTCGGTATGTTACTTGCCCGAGATTCGATCGTCAGTATCCGCATACCTATTTCAATCTCGTTTACTGGCAAGTCTCTTTACTCGTTCCGTAATACAAGATCCCGCAACTTACACTAAGTCACATTGCTTGCAAGGCTTGTGTGTGATGTTGTATTACCGAGTGGGCCCCGAGATACCTCTCTGTCACACGGAGTGACAAATCCCAGTCTTGATCCATACTAACTCAACTAACACCTTCGGAGATACCTGTAGAGCATCTTTATAGTCACCCAGTTACGTTGCGACGTTTGATACACACAAAGCATTCCTCCGGTGTCAGTGAGTTATATGATCTCATGGTCATAGGAATAAATACTTGACACGCAGAAAAACAGTAGCAACAAAATGACACGATCAACATGCTACGTCTATTAGTTTGGGTCTAGTCCATCACGTGATTCTCCTAATGACGTGATCCAGTTATCAAGCAACAACATCTTGTTCATAATCAGAAGACACTGACTATCTTTGATCAACTGGCTAGCCAACTAGAGGCTTGCTAGGGACGGTATTTTGTCTATGTATCCACACATGTAAATGAGTCTTCATTCAATACAATTATAGCATGGATAATAAACGATTATCTTGATACAGGAATTATAATAATAACTATATTTATTATTGCCTCTAGGGCAAAATTCCAACAGTCTCCCACTTGCACTAGAGTCAATAATCTAGCCCTCACATCATCATGTGAATTACATTGTAATAAATCTAACACCCATACAGTTCTGGTGTTGATCATGCTTTGGCCGTGGAAGAGGTTTAGTCAGCGGGTCTGCTACATTCAGATCGGTGTGCACTTTGCACATATTTACGTCCTCTCCCTCGACGTAGTCGCGGATGAGGTTGAAGCGTCGTTTGATGTGTCTGGTCTTCTTGTGAAACCGTGGTTCCTTTGCTAAGGCAATGGCACCCGTGTTGTCACAGAACAAGGTTATTGGATTCAGTGCGCTTGGCACCACTCCAAGATCCGTCATGAACTGCTTCATCCAGACACCCTCCTTAGCCGCCTCCGAGGCAGCCATGTACTCCGCTTCACATGTAGAATCTGCTACGACGCTTTGCTTGGAACTGCACCAGCTTACCGCACCCCTATTAAGAATAAATATGTATCCGGTTTGCGACTTAGAGTCGTCCGGATCTGTGTCAAAGCTTGCATCGACGTAACCTTTTACGGCGAGCTCTTCTTCACCTCCATACACGAGAAACATCTCCTTAGTCCTTTTCAGGTACTTCAGGATATTCTTGACCGTTGTCCAGTGATCCACTCCTGGATTACTCTGGAACCAACCTGCCATACTTATGGCCAGGCTAACATCCGGTCTAGTGTACAGCATTGCATACATGATAGAACCTATGGCTGAAGCATAGGGGACGGAGCTCATATGCTCTCTATCTTCATCAGTTGCTGGGCACTGAGTCTTACTCAATCTCGTACCTTGTAAAACTGGCAAGAACCCTTTCTTGGACTGTTCCATTTTGAACCTCTTCAAAACTTTATCAAGGTATGTGCTTTGTGAAAGTCCTATCAGGCGTTTTGATCTATCCCTATAGATCTTAATGCCTACAATGTAAGCAACTTCTCCTAGGTCCTTCATAGAGAAACTCTTATTCAAGTAATCCTTTATGCTCTCTAAAAACTCCACGTTGTTTCCAATCAGCAATATGTCATGCACATATAATATTAGAAACGCCACAGAGCTCCCACTCACTTTCTTGTAAATACAAGATTCTCCAACCACTTGTATAAACCCAAATGCTTTGATCACCTCATCAAAGCGTTTGTTCCAACTCCGAGATGCTTGCACCAGTCCATAAATGGATCGCTGGAGCTTGCACACCTTGTCAGCATTCTTAGGATCGACAAAACCTTCGGGTTGTATCATATACAACTCTTCCTTAAGGAAACCGTTACGGAACGCCGTTTTGACATCCATCTGCCAGATTTCATAATCGAAAAATGCAGCTATTGCTAACATGATTCTGACGGACTTAAGCATCGCTTAGGGTGAGAATGTCTCATCGTAGTCAATTCCTTGAACTTCTGAAAAACCCTTTGCCACAAGTCGAGCTTTATAAACGGTCACATTGCCGTCAGCGTCCGTCTTCCTCTTAAAGATCCATCTATTCTGAATAGCCTTGCGGCCCTCAGGTAGTACCTCCAAAGTCCACACTTTGTTCTCATACATGGATCCTATCTCGGACTTCATGGCTTCTAGCCATTTGTTGGAATCTGGGCCCACCATTGCTTCTTCATAATTTGCAGGTTCATTGTTGTCTAACAACATGATTGATAAGACGGGATTACAGTACCACTCTGGAGCAGCACGTGGTCTCGTCGACCTACGTGGTTCGACAGAAACTTGAACTGGAGCTTCATGATCATCATCATTAACTTCCTCCTCAACCGGCGTCGCAACGACACAGGTTTCCCCTTGCCCTGCGCCACCATCCAGAGGGATGAGAGGTTCGACAACCTCGTCAAGTTCTATCTTCCTCCCACTCAATTCTCTCGAGAGAAACTCCTTCTCGAGAAAATCTCTGTTTTTAGCAACAAACACTTTGCCCTCGGATTTGAGATAGAAGGTGTACCCAACTGTCTGTTTTGGGTAACCTATGAAGACGCACCTTTCCGCTTTGGGTTCCAGCTTTTCAGGCTGAAGCTTTTTGACATAAGCATCACATCCCCAAACTTTAAGAAACGACAACTTTGGCCTTTTGCCATACCACAGTTCGTATGGTGTCATCTCAATGGATTTTGATGGTGCCCTATTTAAAGTGAATGCAGTTGTTTCTAATGCATAACCCCAAAACAATAACGGAAATCGGTAAGAGACATCATAGATCGCACCATCTCTAATAAAGTACGATTACGACGTTCGGACACACCATTACGCTGTGGTGTTCCAGGCGATGTTAACTCTGAAACAATTCCACATTGTCTTAAGTGAGCACCAAACTCGAAACTCAGATATTCACCCCCACGATCAGACCGTAGGAACTTGATCTTCTTGTTATGATGATTTTCAACTTCACTCTGAAATTGCTTGAACTTTTCAAATGTTTCAGACTTCTGCTTCATCAAGTAGACATAACCATATCTACTCAAATCATCAGTGAAGGTGAGAAAATAACGATATCCGCCGCGTGCCTCCACGCTCATCGGACCACACACATCGGTATGTATGATTTCCAACAAGTCACTTGCACGCTCCATTGTTCCGGAGAACGGAGTCTTAGTCATCTTGCCCATGAGGCATGGTTCGCACGTGTCAAGTGAATCAAAGTCAAGTGACTCCAAAAGTCCATCAGCATGGAGTTTCTTCATGCGCTTTACACCAATATGACCTAAGCGGCAGTGCCACAAAAATATGGCGCTATCATTGTTAACTCTAACTCTTTTGGTCTCAATGTTATGTATATGCGTATCGCTATCAAGATTCAATATGAACAATCCTCTCACATTAGGTGCATGACCATAAAAGATGTTACTCATAGAAATAGAACAACCATTATTCTCTGACTTAAAAGAGTAACCGTCTCGCAATAAACAAGATCCAGATATAATGGTCATGCTCAACGCAGGCACTAAATAACAATGATTTAAGTTCATCACTAATCCTGATGGTAACTGAAGTGAAACTGTGCCGACGGTGATTGCATCAACTTTGGAACCATTTCCTACGCGCATCGTCACTTCATCTTTCGCCAGCCTTCGTCTATTCCGCAGTTCCTGTTTCGAGTTGCAAATATGAGCAACAGAACTGGTATCAAATACCCAGGCACTACTACGAGAGCCGGTTAAGTACACATCAATAACATGTATATCAAATATACCTGATTTTTCTTTGGCCGCCTTCTTATGTGCCAGATACTTGGGCAATTGCGCTTCCAGTGACCCATACCCTTGCAATAGTAACACTCCGTTTCAGGCTTAGGTCCAGCTTTGGGTTTCTTCGTCGGATTGGCAATAGGCTTGCCGCTCTTCTTTGAATTACCCTTCTTGCCTTTGCCGTTTCTCTTGAAACTAGTGGTCTTATTCACCATCAACACTTGATGCTCTTTACGGAGTTCAGACTCTGCGACTTTCAGCATCGCAAACAACTCGCCGGGAGACTTGTTCATCCCTTGCATGTTGTAGTTCAACACAAAGCCTTTTTAGCTTGGCGGCAGTGATTGAAGGATTCTGTCAGTGATAGCCTCTTGCGGGAGTTCAATCCCCAGCTCAGCTAGACGGTTTGAGTACCCAGACATTTTGAGCACATGTTCACTGACAGACGAGTTCTCCTCCATCTTGCAAGCATAGAATTTATCGGAGGTCTCATACCTCTCGATCCGGGCGTTCTTCTGAAAGATAAACTTCAACTCCTGGAACATCTCAAATGTTCCATGACGCTCAAAGCGACGTTGAAGTACCGGTTCTAAGCCATACAAGACTGCACATTGAACTATTGAGTAGTCCTCCTTACGTGCTAACCAAGCGTTCTTAACATCCTGATCAGCCGTAGCGGGTGGTTCATCTCCTAGCGCAGCATTAAGGACATAATCCTTCTTCCCAGCTTGTAAGATTAGCTTAAGATTACGAGCCCAGTCTACAAAGTTGCTTCCATCATCTTTCGACTTAGCTTTCTCTAGGAACGTATTAAAATTCAGGATGACTGTAGCGTGAGCCATGATCTACAACACAAATATATTCAAAGTGGACTTAGACTATGTTCAAGATAATTAGATTTAACTTAATCAAATTATTCGCTAAACTCCCACTCAAAAAGTACATCTCTCTAGTCATTTGAGTGGTTCATGATCCACTTACACTAGCTCAAGTCCGATCATCACATGAGTTGAGTATAGTTTCAGTGGTAAGCATCCCTATGCTAATCATATCATCTATATGATTCATGATCGACCTTTCGGTCTCATGTGTTCCTAGGCCATGTCTGCACATGCTAGGCTCGTCAAGCTTAACCCGAGTGTTCCGCGTGCGCAACTGTTTTGCACCCGTTGTATGTGAACGTTGAGTCTATCACACCCGATCATCACGTGGTGTCTCGAAACGACGAACTGTAGCAACGGTGCACAGTCGGGGAGAACACAATTTCGTCTTGAAATTTTAGTGAGAGATCACCTCATAATGCTACCGTCGTTCTAAGCAAAATAAGGTGCATAAAAGGATTAACATCACATGCAATTCATAAGTGACATGATATGGCCATCATCACGTGCTTCTTGATCTCCATCACCAAAGCACCGGCACGATCTTCTTGTCACCGGCGCCACACCACGATCTCCATCAACGTGTTGCCATCGGGGTTGTCGTGCTACTCATGCTATTACTACTAAAGCTACATCCTAGCAAAATAGTAAACGCATCTGCAAGCACAAACGTTAGTATAAAGACAACCCTATGGCTCATGCCGGTTGCCGTACCATCGACGTGCAAGTCGATATTTTCTATTACAACATGATCATCTCATACATCCAATATATCACATCACATCGTTGGCCATATCACATCACAAGCATACCCTGCAAAAACAAGTTAGACGTCCTCTAATTTTGTTGTTGCATGTTTTACGTGGTGACCATGGGTATCTAGTAGGATCGCATCTTACTTACGCAAACACCACAATGGAGATATATGAGTTGCTATTTAACCTCATCCAAGGACCTCCTCGGTCAAATCCGATTCAACTAAAGTTGGAGAAACCGACACTTGCCAGTCATCTTTGAGCAACGGGGTTACTCGTAGCGATGAAACCAGTCTCTCGTAAGCGTACGAGTAATGTCGGTCCAAGCCGCTTCAATCCAACAATACCACCGAATCAACAAAAGACTAAGGAGGGAAGCAAAACGCACATCACCGCCCACAAAACTTTTGTGTTCTACTCGAGAAGACATCTACGCATGAACCTAGCTCATGATGCCACTGTTGGGGAACGTCGCATGGGAAACAAAAAATTTCCTACGCGCACGAAGACCTATGATGGTGATGTCCATCTACGAGAGGGAATGTGTGATCTACGTACCCTTGTAGACAGTACAGCAGAAGCGTTAGTGAACGCGGTTGATGTAGTGGAACGTCCTCACGTCCCTCGATCCGCCCCGCGAACAATCCCGCGATCAGTCCCACGATCTAATACCGAACGGACGGCACCTCCGCGTTCAGCACGCGTATAGCTCGACGATGATCTCGGCCTTCTTGATCCAGCAATAGAGATGGAGAGGTAGAAGAGTTCTCCGGCAGCGTGACGGCGCTCCGGAGGTTGGTGATGACCTTGTCTCAGCAGGGCTCCGCCCGAGCTCCGCAGAAACGCGATCTAGAGGAAAAACCGTGGAGGTATGTGGTCGGGCTGCTGTGGAAAAGTCGTCTCAAATCAGCCCTAAAACCTCCGTATATATAGGTGGGAGGGAGGGGACCTTGCCTTGGGGTCGGCCGAGTCCAAGGGGGAAGGCTCCCCCCCCAACCGAGTTGGACTTGGTTTGGTGGGTGGGAGTCCTTCCTTCCCTTCCCACCTCCTCTTTTTTTTCCTTTTCTCTTTGATTTTCTTTCCTAGGCGCATAGGGCCCTTTTGGGCTGTCCCACCAGCCCACTAAGGGCTGGTGTGCCACCCTCAAGGCCTATGGGCTTCCCCGGGGTGGGTTGCCCCCCCCCCCCCCGGTGAACTCCCGGAACCCATTCGTCATTCCCAGTACATTCCCGGTAACTCCGAAAACCTTCCGGTAATCAAATGAGGTCATCCTATATATCAATCTTCGTTTCCGGACCATTCCGGAAACCCTCGTGACGTCCATGATCTCATCCGGGACTCCGAACAACATTCGGTAACCAACCATATAACTCAAATACGTATAAAACAACGTCGAACCTTAAGTGTGCACACCCTGCGGGTTCGAGAACTATGTAGACATGACCCGAGAGACTCCTCGGTCAATATCCAATAGCGGGACCTAGATGCCCATATTGGATCCTACATATTCTACGAAGATCTTATCACTTGAACCTCAGTGCCAAGGATTCATATAATCCCGTATGTCATTCCCTTTGTCCTTCAGTATGTTACTTGCCCGAGATTCGATCGTCAGTATCTGCATACCTATTTCAATCTCGTTTACTGGCAAGTCTCTTTACTCGTTCCGTAATACAAGATCCCGCAACTTACACTAAGTCACATTGCTTGCAAGGCTTGTGTGTGATGTTGTATTACCGAGTGGGCCCCGAGATACCTCTCCGTCACACGGAGTGACAAATCCCAGTCTTGATCCATACTAACTCAACTAACACCTTCGGAGATACCTGTAGAGCATCTTTATAGTCACCCAGTTACGTTGCGACGTTTGATACACACAAAGCATTCCTCCGGTGTCAGTGAGTTATATGATCTCATGGTCATAGGAATAAATACTTGACACGCGGAAAAACAGTAGCAACAAAATGACACGATCAACATGCTACGTCTATTAGTTTGGGTCTAGTCCATCACGTGATTCTCCTAATGATGTGATCCAGTTATCAAGCAACAACACCTTGTTCATAATCAGAAGACACTGACTATCTTTGATCAACTGGCTAGCCAACTAGAGGCTTGCTAGGGACGGTATTTTGTCTATGTATCCACACATGTAAATGAGTCTTCATTCAATACAATTATAGCATGGATAATAAATGATTGTCTTGATACAGGAATTATAATAATAACTATATTTATTATTGCCTCGAGGGCATAATTCCAACATGTCTTATCAATCATGTTGTTAGATAATGATGAACCTATGAGCTATGGAGAAGCAATGGTGGGCCTGGATTCCAACAAATGGTTAGAGGCCGTGAAATATGAGATAGGGTCCATGTATGAAAACAAAGTATGGACTTTGGAAGTTTTAACTAAAGGGTGAAAGGCTATTCAGAATAAATGGATCTTTAAGAAGAATACGGACGCGGACGGTAATGTCACCGTCTATAAAGCTCGACTTGTGGCAAAGGGTTTTTCACAAGTTCAAGGAGTTGACGACGATGAGACTTTCTCACATGTAATGATGCTTAAGTCCGTCAGAATCATGTTATCAATAGCTGCATTTTCTTATTACGAAATTTGGTAGATGGATGTCAAAACAGTGTTCATTAAAGGTTTCCTTAAGGAAGAGGGTTATATGATGCAACCGGAAGGTTTTGTCAATCCAGAGAATGCTGACAAAGTATGCAAACTCCAACGATCCATTTATGGCCTGGTGCAAGCATCTCGGAGTTGGAATCAGCGCTTTGATGAGGTGATCAAGGCGTTTCGGTTTATACAAGTTTATGGAGAAGCTTCTACTCACAAGAAAGTGGGTGGGAGCTCTATAGCATTTCTAACATTATATGTGGATGACATATTTCTGATTGGAAATGATATAGATCTTTTCGAAAGCGTAAAGGATTATTTGAACAAAAGTTTTTCATTGAAGGACCTGGGAAAAGCTGCTTACATATTGGGCATCAAGATTTATAGAGATAGATCAAGACGCTTGATAGGACTTTCACAGAGCACATACCTTGATAAAGTTTTGAAGAAGTTCAAAATGGAACAATCAAAGAAAGGGTTCTTGACTATGTTACAAGGTATAAAGTTGAGTAAGACTCAATGCCGAGTGATTCTAGAAGATAGAGAAAAGATGAGTGTGGTCCCCTATGCTTCAGCCATAGGCTCTATCATGTATGTAATGCTGTGCACAAGACTTGATGTCAGCCTTCCCATAAGTATGGCGGGAAGGTTTAAAAGTAATCCAGGAATGGAGCACTGGACAGCGGTCAAGAATATTCTAAAGTACTTGAAAAGGACTAAGGAAATGTTTCTCATGTATGGAGGTGACAAAGAGCTTGTCGTAAAGGGTTACGTCAATGCAAGGTTTGACACTGATCCGTATGACTCTAAGTCACAAACCAGATACGTATTTATTCTCAATGGGGGTGCGGTAAGCTGGTGCAGTTCCAAGCAGAGTGTGGTAGCTGATTCTACATGCGAAGTAGAGTACATAGCTGCCTCAAGGCGGCTAAAGAACGTGTCTCGATGAAGTAGTTCATGACGGATCTTGGAGATGTGCCGAGTGCACTAGATCCAATGACTCTTTTCTGTGACAACACTGGTGCCATTGCTCTAGCCAAGGAACCAAGGTTTCACAAGAAGACCAGACACATAAAGCGACGCATCAATTCCATCCGCGGTTACATGAAGGAGGAGTACGTAAATATTTGCAAAGTGCACACAGATCCGAATGTTGCAAACCCGTTGACTAAGCCTCTTCCACGAGCAAAACATGATCAACACCAGAACTGTATGGGTGTTAGATTCGTTACATTGTAAATCACATAGTGATGTGAGCTAGATTATTAACTCTAGTGCAAGTGGGAGACTTTTGGAAATATGCCCTAGAGGAAATAATAAAATAGTTATTATTATATTTCCTTGTTCAAGATAACCGTTTATTATCCATGCTAGAATTGTATTGAATGGAAACTCACATACATGTGTGGGTACATAGACAACACATTGTCCCTACTAAGCCTCTAGTTGAGTAGCTCGTTGATCAAAGATGGTTAAGGTTTCCTAGCCATAGACAAGTGTTGTCACTTGATAATGGGATCACATCATTAGGAGAATGATGTGATGGACAAGACCCAAACTATGATCGTAGTATGTGATCGTGTCGTTTTAATGCTACTGTTTTTCTGCATGTTAAGTATATGTTCCTATGACCATGAGATCATGTAACTCACTGACACCGGAAGAACACCGTGTGTGTATCAAATGTCGCAACGTAACTAGGTGACGATAAAGTTGAACTACAGGTATCTCCGAAGGTGTCTGTTGAGTTAGCATGGATAAAGACTGGGATTTGTCACTCCGTATGACACGGAGGTATCTCGGGGCCCACTCGGTAATACAACATCAAAATAGGCCTTGCAAGCAATGTGACTAAAGAGTTAGCCACGGGATTTTGTATCACGGAACGAGTAAAGAGACTTGCCAGTAACGAGATTCAAATAGGTATAGAGATACTAACGATCGAATCTCGGGCAAATAACATACCGAAGGACAAAGAGAATGTTATACGGGATTAACTGAATCCTTGACATAGAGGTTCAACCGATAAAGATATTTGTAGAATATGTGGGAACCAATATGGACATCCAAGTCCCGCAATTGGTTATTGACCGGAGAGTGTCTCGGTCATGTCTACATAGTTCTCGAACCCGCGGGGTCTGCACACTTAAGATTCAGTGACGTTTTGGTACAGTTGAATTATATGTTGGTAACCAAATGATGTTCGGAGTCCCGGATGAGATTCCAGACATCACGAGGAGTTCCGGAATGGTCCATAGACGAACATTGATATATAGGAAAGGTGCATTTGGGTTCCAGAAAGTTTTCGGGCATTACCGGTAAATTATCAGGAGTAACGAATGGGTTTCGGGGTTCCACTAGGAGGGGCCACCCACCCAGAATGGGACAAAACAGGACCAAGCGTGGCGCACTAGCCCCTCGTGGGCTTGACGGCCAGCCCAAGTGGGCCTATTTTTGCCGAATTGCAAAAGAGAGAGAGGTGGGGCAAACCTACTAGGGGTAGGAGGACTCCTCCACTAAACCGAATTGGAAGAGGACTCCTCCCTCCCTTGGTGCGCCGACCGAACCCCTAGGGTATTCCTTAGGGCACCACCCCTCCCTTCCTCCTATATATAGTCGAGGGTATAGAGGCTAGCCGCACCTCAAGCCACGGCGCATCCCCTCTCCCTCCACCACTTCGTGACACCCTGTAGGTTATTCCGGTAGTGCACGGCGAAGCCCTTCCGAGGTAGCTCCACCATCATCATTGTCACACCGTTGTGCTCTAGAGAGTTCAGCTACCTCTTCGTCTCTCTTGCTTGATCAAGAAGGCGGAGATCGTCATCGAGCTGTATGTGTGTCGAACGTGGAGGTGTCGTCCATTCGGCACTAGATCGTAATTGGATCGTGGGACGACTTGCGATTTGGATCTCGAAGATGCTCGACTACATCAATCGTGTTTCTTAACGCTTCCCGCTTAGAAATCTACAAGGGTATGTGGATATGATCTCTCCTCTCATAGATGGTTATCACCATGGATAGATCTTATGTGTGCGTAGGAAATTTTTTGTTTCCCATGCAACGTTCACCATCAATAATGATAATGAACAATGAGAGCACGTGCTGAAAATTTATGGATGATGGTGTAAGACAATGGAAGGGATGATGATGCAGCGGTGGCATGACTAATATGAATAGAACTCGAATCTCTAAAGGAACTAGACACTAAGACCAGCAAATTGACACGACGATGCAACCGATAATTCTACTATGCAAGCACTAAAAGAAAATTGCAAAGGCTCAGACTGGCTTGGACAAAGGATGAATAGATCTAACTCTTTTTTGTGGATTTTTCTTGAACAATAGGGAATAAAAATAAATCTAATCTAGGGATAACTGGAAATTCTAACCGAGCAACCTGAAATCTGATACCACTTGATAGACGCAAAGTTCTCCCTACCTTTCGATGAGATGGTGGCTATCATTTTTGATGGAGTGGACTTTGACGATCCAACTACGAAAGTGTGAGGATGTCATGCCTTAACAATCGCTAAACCCACTCCGAGAGATTATTGACCGCGCCGGTGCACGATCAACCTGACCAGAAGGGTCTGTTTCCTCCACGCAAACGAAGAACAAGCAAGAAACTGAAATTGCAAGCTCGATATTGTGAATATAACAGGAAAGCTTTATTGTTGAAAGTGGGGTCCTGTGACGTCTTGGTCTGGTTGTAGAACACAAAATAAGAACACAAAGTTCCACCTATGGCGAACTTGTAATCTAAACAAAAGCCAAGCAAAGCTTGTATGATATCTTATTATTGCTTGCTACCTGGTTGTGTATTGCCATGAGTAAATGAGATATTTAATTGTTATCATGGATGTGGTTAATTATGATTTATGCTAAAAACTTGAACACTAACTAAGCATGTGTATAACAACAAGAGAAATGACTTTGCAAAATTTTTGTTTATCACTTTCAGTTCACCAACGGAATTGCTTGAGGACAAGCAATGAGGAGTTGATACATCTCCAACGTATCTACTTTTCCAAATACTTTTAATCTAGTTTTGACCTCTAATTTGCATGGTTTGAATGAAACTAACCCGCACAATCACTTTTTTAGCAGAACTACCTTGGTGTTATTTTTGTCCAGAAATAAAAGTTCTCGAAATTGGACGAAACTTTTTGTGAATTATTTCTTGTATTTATGATGAATTATGGATCAAAGATCTCTCGGAGGGAAGTTGCTAGGGGGGCACAAGCCAACAAGGCGCCCCCCGAGGCCGCGTCATGATGGCTTGTGGGGCCCACGTGGCTCCTCCAACCCTAATTCAAGTCTTATAAATCACATCTTTGGAGAAAATCAAAGAGAAGTTTTCATTGCATTTTACGAGACGGGGCCACCGCCACCTCCTGTTCTTCCTCTGAAGGGCTGATGTGGAGTCCGTTTGGGGCTCCGGAGAGGGGGTTCATCGTCGTCGTCATCACCAACCCTTCTCCATCAAGACCACCATGATGCTCACCACTGGGAGTGAGTAATTCCTTTGTTGGATTGCTATACGATGGTGGGAGTGGATGAGATTGACCATGTAATCAAGTTAAGTTTGATAGGGCTTGATCCCTAGTATCCATTATGTTCTGAGATTGATGTTGCTATGACTTTGCGATGCCTATTGCTTGTCACTAGGGCCCGAGTGCCATGATTTAAGATATGAACATATTATGTTTTCATGAATATAAGATTGATTTGGATCCTATCTTGCAAGTTTTATGCACCTATTACGTGTCCTGATCCGCATACCCCAAGGTGACAATAATTGGAATTCTTTCCGGTGATTGTCGTAGTTTGAGGAGGTCATGTATTCGCCATGTGTTAATGCTTTGTTGTGGTTCTCTATTAAAAGGAGACCTTAATATCCATTAATTTACAATAGGACCGCGCTGCCACGGGAGGGTAGGACAAAAGATTTCATGCAAGTTCTTACCGCAAGCACGTATGACTATATACGAAATACATGCCTACATTATATTGATGAATTGGAGCTAGTTCTTTGTCGCCCTAGTGTGTAACTGCTACATGATCAATGTCATCTAAATCATTATCCATCACTGATCCACATGCCTACGCTTTACATATACTGAATCTTGTTGAGTTACTATTGTTGTTGCTACTGTAACACCTTCTACTCAATTGATACGAATACTACTGTTACCAAAATTGCTGGTATCACTCTTACTGTTACTACTTTCATTTGTTGTGCTACTAAATCCTTGTTGCACAGAGATATCATAGGTGTGGTTGAATTGACAACACAACTTTCAAGGCCAAAAAAATTCTTTGGCTCCCGTCGTGTCGAACCAATAAATTCGGGTGAAATACTACCCGTCAAGACTATCGTGATCCCCTATTCTTGTGGGTTATAAAGACCTTTTTTCGGCACCGTTGCTGGGGACTGTATCTTTATTTATGGATATTCAATTGCCACTATGAAGAATCTGAAAGATAATCTAACTAAGGTCGTCCCCTCTCGTACGAGATGAGGTAAGGAACTGCCATCTAGCTGTGCTTTTGACTCACCTACTGTTTTGAATCAGCTTTTTACACCACCACATGTTGCTCGTCCTGATATGTCACATGAACTTGATGATGCCACTTCTGAAATTAATCATAATACTATTGCTACACATGTTGAAACTGAAACTATGCCACTAAGTGAATTACTTGATGCTCATATTGCTAGAGCTAGCAAACTTGAAAATGCTCAAACTGCTGAAGACTTTGAATCACATTTTACACCTCGTCCTCCTAACATATATGAATTTCCTTATGTACGTGAAGGTTAAGTTATGGATGGTGAGGTAGCTAGGGATTTTCTTGCTTGTGAAAATGGAGATGACGTGAAGAGATTACTATGCAAACTAAAAGATAAAAATATGATGGAGAAAATGAAACATGATCCTAAATTTGCTACTTCTCCTATATTTTTCACTGATAAGGACTATGAAGTCTCTATACACCCTGAACCGATTCCTGTAGTGAGTCTGATCGTTTCCATGGTTATGAAACTAAAATGGTGGTCGAAACCTTATGAAACTAAATGATATTGCTGCCTTGTTTACGAATGATGAAAAGATACGCTACTATTATATCCTTAAGCTTTTTCCTTTCTTGATGAAAGGCGAGGCAAAGGAATGGTTCCTTTCTCTTGCTCCGGGTTGTATGCTTAGTCCCTGGGGTATGCTTTATTAATTTTCTAAAAAAAATCCTGCTCATAAGAAACAAGCTGCTTTACAAGTAATATTTAATTTTGTGCAAATTAAAGAAGAGAATCTCCCTCAAGCTTGGGGAGGCTTCTCCTCTTACTTAGAGCTTTGCTTGATCGTCCTCTTAAGAAGAATGAAATTCTTGATATCTTTTATAATGGACTAACAGATGCTTCTTGGGATTTCCTAGATAGTTGTGTTGGTTGTGTTTTCAAGAAAAGAACCGTTGTACAAGCAAAAGAGTTATTAAATAATATATTGCAAAATGTTGATGATTGGACACTCCCTGAACCGCCACCGGAACATATTCAAAAAAAGAGAGGTATTATATTCCTCAACCCTGAAGATATGCAAGAAGCAAAAAGATCTATGAAAGAGAAAGGTGTTAAAATTGAGGATGTCAAGAAATTACCACCGATTGAAGAAATACACGGGCTTGATACTCCAACACATGTAGTAGAGGTAAACTCTCTATGTTCCTTTAACGAAAATGATACACATTATGCTAATACTCGTGATTAATGCATGGATGAATTTGATAAATACGTTGTTAAGGAAGAGCATTTCAATAAATATGTTAAGGAACAATTGAAAAATAATGCCATGATAATAGACCGCTTAAGTGACTTGATGTTTAGAATTGCTAATGATGTGAAAGGTATAGGTAAACATTCCTCTATGGTTCACACCCAACTAGATCAAGTAGCTAAGTCAAAAAATGATTTGCTTGATGAAATGAAAAATCATATTAACGATCATGTTGTTAGAGTAGTGACTAGAGGAGGTAGAATGACTCAAGAACCTATTTATCCTCAAGGTCACCCTAAAAGAAATTAACAAGATTCTGAGAGGATAAATGATGATGCACCTAGTCCACCTAATAGAACAAAAAGGAAGATGACTGGACTTTGCATGCTTCTAGTAAGCCTGTTATAGAAAAACCTGTAGAGAATCACAATGATGTTTCTATTTCTGATGTTGAGACACGATCCGGTAGTGAACATGCACCTGATGATAATGAAAATTAAGATGAAAGTAATAAGGTGCATGTACATGTACGACCGCATAGTAATAAAGAACATGATAATGATGCAGAGATAGAACCTGATGGGGCTCTTCATAACCCACCTCCTAAAATAAACGTTATGATAAGAGAGACTTCGTTGCTAGAAAACATGGAAGGGAAAGAGAACCATGGGTTCAAAAACCCATGTCATTCCCTCAAAAGCCTTCTAAAAGTAGGGATAATGAAGATTTTGAACGCTTTGCTAAAATGATTAGACATGTCTTTTTATGCACTCGCTTGACGGATATATTGAAAATGCGTGTGTATGCTAAGTATATGAAGGATATTATCACCAACAAAAGAAATATACCCAAAACTGAAATTGCTACCATGCTTGCTAATTATTCTTTTGATGGTGGGGTACCTAAGAAGTTGGGAGATTCGGGTATACCCACAATACCTTGCACTATAAAAACAATTATGTTAAAACTGTATTATGTGATTTAGCAGTCGGTGTTAGTGTTATTCATTTCTCCCTTTATAAAAGACTTGAATTGGGTACGCTTACACCCACTTAGATATATGTGCAAATGGCTGATAAATCCACTCCTTTACCTATTGGAATTTGCGAGTACGTTCCCGTTGTGGTTGCAAATGTTACTATCTTAAGAGACTTTGTTATTCTTGACATGCGTGAGGAAGACAATATGTCGATCATCCATGGTAGACCCTTTCTAAATACTGTAGGGGGTGTTATTGATTGCAACAAAAGCAAGGTCACTTTGCATGTTCATGGCAAGCAACATATTGTGCATTTTTCGAAGAAGCCAACTTTGGTTAACAATATTGATTTCATTGTGCCTACTCCCACGGTCATCATTGGAGATTTTACAATACCTCTACCTAATGCCAAGAAAAATAAATACTATAATCTTATTGTTGGGGACATGCAAATACCCATTGAGGTAACCTAGTGATATAAAAAATTCTTCGGTTTCATGTTAATCGGAAATGATTATTAATAAGACTTGATCAACCTTATTAATGGATCCATTTTGAAAGACACGCGATTGATGAATTGTGTAGTCACAACTTTATGTATCACAAGTTTGGTCTGTCTTATTATAGTTAAGAAATAGAAATTAGTTTGACATTTGCTGCTTTCTAATTTTTCCCCTGCAATAAAAAAGACCCAAAAATAAAAAGTCTCAGATTTCTACAAATTTTTAACATGAATGTTTTTGGAATATAATAGAATTTGTGGCATAAAAATAACACCACGGAAAAGCACATGTGGGCCACAAGCCAACAAGGCGCCCCCCGAGGCCACGCCATGATTGTTTGTGGGGCCCACAGGCCCCCTGTATTATCCCTTCACCTTAGTTCATCCTCTACCTCGAGAAAAAAATTCCCTACCTCTCTCTCTATCTCCCGTGTTCTTCCTCTAGAAACTTAATTTTTTGATCTCTTTTCTCGGGACTCCGCTTCTGAAACTATTTTGAGGAAACTGTTCCTTGGTATGTGACTCCTCCATCCCTCCAATTAGTTTTTGCTTTAGTGTTTTATATTTTTCATAAATTGCTTCACTTAGTTCTATGCATAAATTGCTTCACTTGGTGCTACAGAAAACGAGCTTGCATGTTAAATTCTTTGAGTTCAAAGTAGCATGAATGCTTGATATAGTCTCTAAGTTTACATATGAGTAGTTGCTATCAATCTCATAAAGTTTTATTAACATAAATTTGTGGCTCAAAAATTTCAGAAATTTGTGCTTAGGAGAATGAATTTCTTAAGGAAAGGTTCTTCTATCCATAGCCCCAAAGGAGTCGCTCGGAGGACTCAAGATCGCGATGTCAACATTCTTCGCAATGTGAAGGTTAGGCCTTCTGAATGGCCACATACACCTTTCATGAGTGAAGCTAGTTTTATGAAGAATTCATCCAATTTGTTGCAAATGACGGGCTGACCAACTACCTCACATATGAGTGTGACCAATACTATCTGCTTACTAATTCCTTCACAAAACTTTCACTTCCTAAACACGCCTGGTGCCCCGAGAGTATGCTTTGCTCTTTATGCAACAAACTTTGAATTGCCTTTAGATGAATTTTGTGACATTTTCTTGCTCCCCTCTGACGTGGGGATACGCGATCCTAAGCCTGAGGAATTTGATGGTTTCCTCCTCACCTTAACTCTATGGGAAACTTGGGACGTATCAAATGCCAAGGCCACTAGTTTGCATTTTCCTTAGATGCACTACTATTCTATCACACCTTGTTTTTACTATCACTTATCTGTATTATGAAAATTTGAGCTTGTTAAAACTTTTTCAAGACAAATGTTGTGAGTGCCATGTTTGACATTGTATGCTTGTGTGCTTGATCATGTGAGGATAAAACCCTATTTCATAACATTGATTTCCAAAAACCTTTACTTATTTCTGATCAAGGTAAAACCCTACCTTGAGTTGCACTACATGCCCTTGAAGCAAGCAGTGCTTCTACTCAAAGTTGGTGATCTGATTTTAACCTATCTTTATATTTCAAAACCACAAAGATAATTATTTTTGTAATTATTTTCTTAATTAAATAACATGTCCATTTCTGAGGCCAGACTTGGTATTCCTACATGGAAAAATACTTTTCTTCCTTAGAAAAATCAGATTAAATTTGGAGATGATCAGAAGGACATATATTTTCCATACATAGGATTTTAAACCCTATTTTATATTATAATTATTGAATAAAACCATGAAAGCTATTTCTGTCTGTTTTGACCTTTTGAATTATTTCCAAAAGAAATATTCTCAATAAATTCCTAGAAAATTCCAGTGATATCCCTAAGCCATATTTGGTGTCCACATAAAGTTTCACATTGATCAAAGGTGATTAAGGACCCCAAATAACCCAAAAAAAACTTCTGTCCAGAATCATGTTAGAGCAACTCTACATACCAAAGTTGATCCAATGATGCTGAAACTTTGCAGGAGTGACTAATACCTCAAATGAGGGTTCCACACCAAAAACGGGATTTGTGGGACTTAGTTTGCCCACACTCTCTTTGGAAGGGACAAATCTGGTCATATTGGAGTATTTTTCAAGTTTCCAAAGCTAAACTTGTCCAATGGAGCTCAAACTTGGTGAAACCCCATGATTTACCACCAAACCCAAACCTCTTAAGTTGCAGCACTAGTGGTGGGGTGTAACCCCCTCAAACCGCTGTCGAGCATCGTCTGACAGATGGGAAAAAGCCACCTTAGCCTCAGCTAAACCCAACTCCTTTGCTCAAAACTCATAGATTAGGTGGCCACTATCTGTGTCTAACCCCAGTCAACTGGCCCCTCACTCGTTCAAAGAGGAAAGGCCAAAAACCCCAATTTAGACTTCAGTTCAAGGCTGACAGCATCAGTATTCCTTGTCTCCCTTGACCAGTCGAAGCTCCCACAAGACCCAAACAGCTAGCCACACTCCCAGCCAGTGCCAGGACATGTTAGACACGTCCAAAGTGCCTTAGAGCGCACCAGCATGCCGTGGCATGCCAAAACTGTGCTCTGGGCGCGCTGCAGGAAGCCACCGAGGTGGGGGCGACGCTCTTGGCCAGTTCCAGCCTCCCCTGAGGTGTCCAACCTCTTCCCCGACAACCCCTCTACATCGAGCAAGCCTCAGGGCCCCTCCTCTCCCGTGCTAGAGCTCATGTGACGTGTGCCCGCGCGCACCAGAACCGGTCAAGGTTGCGTGGCCACGGATGCGCGACTTCTCCCTCTTTCCCTCTGCAGCAGATGGCTCTCGTAGTCCAAAACCATGTCCTGAGACCGTGGTTTCGGCCACAGCCTCTCTCTGCACCCCCATGCACGCCATGGTGAGTCACCGGCGCTCCCGAATCGGCTCACCGTTGCGGGCCTATAAATAGCCCTCCCCTCGCTCCAGCACCCCTCAGATAGCTTCACTGCGATCACTAGTACCTCCCTAGCCACCCTAGTAACCCAGCACAGCCCCGATGCTCGAGATTGACCGAGGCCCCTCCGCCTCGGAGCTCCAGTCGATCTCCGGGTACACAACGGCTCATGTGCCCCTCGACCCCCCAAACTGATCCTCTCAACCCCAAGAAGCTTTCCCCAACTCGCCCGAGCATTTCCGTGTCTCTAGCCACCTCCTCGACCACCTCCCAAAACTCCTCCGCCAGAGCCTCCTCGTCGCCGGCGAACCCCTGCCTCTCCGACCATGTTCCCACCACCAGCAGGTAGGCGACAGCAAGGCGAACCCATTCCAATCCTCGTTGGGGCTTGAGAGCGTCGGCAACCTCGCCGGCGTGCTCCTCCTCCTCTCTGGCCAGAGGTAGGAGACGACCCCGATAGGTGTGCTCCACCTGTCGGTGGCCCAGCCTCCTCCCCCGCGCTGTCCACAGCCACTAACCGCAGGGCCCCGCTCGTCAGGTTCAAACCTTACGGCGCGAGCGACTGGGCAGGCTGCCGGCTGGCCATGGGCCAGGCCAGGAGTTTAGCCCATTTTCTTTTTATTTTTAAACCCTGGTTTCTAAGATTTTTATAAAAACATTTAACCGGTGTAAAAATATATTTTTTCCACCATTATTCTTCTAAAAGTATGTAGTACTTAATAATATGATTGGATGAATTTTTCTACAACTATTGTGTTTTACAATAATAAAAAGGACTAAATTGGAATAGTTTTGCTTCTGTTTGGTTAATTTCAAAAATGTTCCTTCAAGGGAAAATAAGGCAAATATTTTTCAAAATGATACCTTAGATTTATCAGTAATAAAGAACATTTTTAAAATGACTTTGTGATCTGTTTCTGTGTGAGCTATTTCTTATTTATTGTTTTATCGACGATAGAAAATCCGTGTGACGAGGGAATCAAAGCGGAAGACCTCGAAGACCACGGATACCTAGCTGACCAAGGCAAGCAGCTAATTGACCATGACTGAGCATATGTTACTTTGCATGATTAAAATAGCAAGTATTTCCGTTGCATATGCTCGTAAGTGCCGGTAATCATTTGATATGATTTTACCGATGGCTCCCCGGGAGCACATGCATTGAGCTTGATCCTACCCCTTGAGGGTCTTGCTAATACCATGTTGACAACTAAAGATAGAAGTAGTATTATCATGAGCATGTTGATGACATAAAGCAAGAGTTTATGAAAACCCCATCGGGTGCCACTAATGCCCAAGGGTGATGATGAATTAGGTGGTCACTTTTGGTGAAGTGATGCACCCGGTATTTGTGTGAGTATGGTTTCAGAAAAGGGATTAGATTTATGATGTGTCGACCGTACCAACCTTACCAGTACGACCACGTTACCCCTTATGGGACGGGGCTATGTTAATTACTTTGGTCGGTGCTAGCAAAGAGCCACATTACTAGTGGCGGGAATGATGTGTGGTCACTCTCGTGATGGGGTCGTGCCAGGTAGGATGACTATGCCATTTTTATGAGTTCCAGTCACACCGTTGGTCCCTGCATGGTTGGTACTGTCCAGAGTCGGTGTTCGTAAGACGTACAACATGTGGGCCGGGTACCAATCGAGTGGGCCTCTTTGTCTAGTATCGTCAGGGGAATGGCATTGATCGGGTACTTACCTCGGGTATGTTATATACCGCGAGTCGTGAATGACACGAAAGTTTCCCGGATCTCGTGGGTCCAGCGTACTACCTCTACAGAGTGTAAAACTATTCGATTAGCCGTGTGCATTGTCAAGTACAGTTGGGTAATCCTGCTTAAACTACGTCCAGCTATTTCCGCATAAACCAAGTGTGTGTGTGTGTGTGTTGAGTTAAAAAGGTGTTGTTATGAAAGTAATAATATGACCAAGTTCGGTGACTTGGCATACAGGCTGAACCCGGATGGTTCAGCCCTCGACAGATATATTGATATCTGTAACCTGTTCTTCAAAAGTAATTCTTTAACTTGATGCATATTCATGATCATTCCACCAAGACGAGTTATACCAAAGATGGATGATATTGTTATCCTTCACTTTCATTGTTCATATCATGGGCTGTTTGCGAGTACATTCAAAGTACTCATTGGCTTGCCACTGGTTATGTTATTGACCAGACATGGAAGGACCAGAGTTTGAAGATGAGTACGTCTTCGGAGACGCCCCTGCGAACTAGGACGCTTCCGAGTCAGAATGCATGTCGGTGTAGGCTTGATGGCATGGGCACACGCTTAGCCCCTATGATTTCCGCTACTAGTTGTATCAGAGTGATTTGGCCTTAGGCCCTGCTTCGTGAACTTGACCATTCGGTCATATGTTGTAATAATCGATACTTGGATGTAAGACTCTTTTATTCGGTATCTATGTTCGCTGAGCATTGATCTCTGGGGTCACTGAGAACGGCGATCTCGACTCGTAAGTCGTTGTCCCCACATAGCTGGTATCAGAGCCATCCTGACTATAGGAATCCTTAGGTAGCATGGACGATAGCCGAAACGATTAGTGCACATAGGACTTAACCTCAGAACCTGCACCCACTAAAAACTTTCTAACCCTCTCCTCTACATCTTGTAGATGGTCGTCGTACTTGAGATGCTTCAGGAGACGGGCTTTCCTCTGCTTTCGAGTGATAGCCTCGAGAAGTGTCAAGTACGGCGCACGCGCATCTTCCTCTACCACGAGCACTGGGTCAACGCCGACACCAAGGAATATCATGTGGACGTGATAGTGAAGGCTAACGACTCCCCGACTAGCTGGTTCTTTGAAGGACCACAGATGGAGGATCTGATGTTGGTCGTGGAGACTGCAGCACGAGAGGCACTCGTGCGACTCCGCGACATCCTTCCCGAGATGGCTGGCGAGCCAGCTACTCATCACCTACCTTTTGTTAAGAATGGGGTAGACGGGAGTTGGACACTCAACCCATCTTCCGAGGACAAGACGCCACTGAGGTTTCAGACCTACTTCAGTCTCTCCTCTCACACCTTGACGCATCTTTTGATCAAGGAGTCAACTAGGATCCTCCAAGAGCTGCACCAAGTCAAGGATCTGCTTCGCACGGAGAAGATGAAGAACCGCAAGGTGAAGAAGGAAGGAGCACCCGTAGGACCACCTGGTTTTGCTTTCCGAGGAGGAATACCACCGCTTCAGGCCACTCCTCTTCAGAGTCGTCGCTTGACCACGGAAGAGTACACTAAACTCTTCGCTACCTCGCCAACCAAGAGACGTCGTGATGGTCCGCTTCCTTCCCCTACTCCTTCAAAGAAGGGAAGCACTAATGAAGATGAAGGTGAGGATGAAGACGAAGACGAAGATCCCGCATAACCGGTTTATGAGACCGCGCAGTCGGCCTCTTAGCCTTATCAACGTAGGCAATTAGAATGTACCCAAGCGTAGGAGTTCTTGTACCGGTTTGTATGACCCCGGATGTTGTGTAAGCCTGTTGGATGCAAGTCGCATTCTGCCTTAGGCAGCTTGTGAGCGACTACATCGCTTGTTTCAAGATTTAATGCAATAGTTCTTTTCAAAACCATTAGCTTCAAAAAAATTCACACTAGCACGACACCAGACCCCCTCTTTACTAGAACATCATCCCTTATGATTTCAGCCAGCTCGGCAAAATTGACCTGTCTACTCCCCTGACAGGATGGTGAATGCAACTCGCAACAGCACCTTCGGCAACCCCGGCTCTACCTCTTCAGGACAGCAGCAGGGAATCGGAGGGGAAGCTCAAGCTGGAGATCACCACGAGGAGCAAGACGATGTTCCACCGCCACCACCTCCTCCTGAAAGCTTGACCATGGCTCAGTTCCTTCAAGATCTTTGAGAGAAGCGTCAAGCCAACAATGCCGCTATTGAGCAGTTGGCTCAAAACTTGGTGAACAACCCACCGCAAAACGGGAATGGCAATGGTCGCTCAACTCTCTCTGAGTTTATGCGAAATACGCCACCCATATTCACGGAGACGACTGAACCATTGGATGCCGATGACTGGATCCGTACTATCGAAGACCTCCTCACGCTAGTCAAGTGCACTGATGACCGTGAGAAAGTACTCTATGCGTCTCACTGTCTCGGAGGCACAGCCAGAGCTTGGTGGGATGGATTTCATATCATGCGAGCAGGGCAAGTCATCACTTGGGCTGTGTTTAAGGATGGGTTCCGCGCTGCTCACATTCCTCCTGGAATGATGACCATTAAGAAGCGGGAATTCCCAGCCTTAAGGCAAGGCACTAGAACTGTCAAGGAATATTTGCAGAAGTTCAACCTCCTGTCAAGGTACGCACCTGAAGATGTCAGCACTAAGGCCGCCAAAGTGGAACGCTTTATGGAAGGACTGCACCACACACTCCAGTATCAGCTGGTTGTTTGTGAATGCCGAACCTTCAGCGATCTGGTTAATAAGGCCCTTATGTTGGAAGACAAGCGTCGTGCCATGGATGACACCCGTAAGTGCAAGCTAATGGGTAGTGGAGGAGCGAGTATCTCGAAGCCACTACCATGGCAGTCAGCCCCAGCAAGACCCAACTATCAGCAGCAGCAGTACAAGTATCCGACATTTCGCCAGAATTACCAGCCTCAGCAGCAAGTCAACGCCCAGCTAGCAAGAAATCCGCCAAACAATGGTGGGGTCGAGACCAATCTTCCAGCGCAAGTTACCTGTTTCGGATGTGGACAAACATGGCACTATTCCCGGCAGTGCCCCAATAAGAAACCAGATGCTCCGCGCCCCGATGTGCCAAATCCAGGCCAAGGAGCACCAGGCAGGAATCAGGCTCCCCGCAATCAGCAGTATCACAGCAAGGGGCGGATTAATCATATTTCCATAGAAGAGGCATAGGAAGACCCGGACTGCATTCTAGGTACGTTCCTCGTCAACTCTACCCAGCAACAGTATTGTTTGATTGTGGTGCTTCGCATTCTTTTGTTACGCAAAAGTTTGTGGAAAAATGTGGTTTAGAACCTACCTTGCTTCGTGGGCATATGGCAATTCAAACCGCGGGGGCAGTTTTGAGGACCAACCTAGGGTGTAGGAAGGTCGAGATAGTTATCAATGGGACGAGCTTCTCGGCGGATCTCATTGTGCTTAAGTCGCAAGGCCTAGAAGTAATTCTCGGCATGGATTGGTTGGCCAAGCATAAAAGCATCTTGGACTGTGCGGACAGGGCCATTACCATGACAAGTGACCAAGGGGTCAAAGTCAAGTATGTCTCTGAGCCAGTACCCGCTCGAGTACCACGGGTTAACAGCCTATCCCACGAAGGACTCGATCGAGTACCAATAGTCTGTGAATACTGCTACTGCAACAAAAGCCCTTCCAATGGCGCCAGAAATAGGTGTGTCGACGGCACCACGAATCCTTCTGCTACGGCTACGCCTTAAGGGACTTCCTAGGCAAATATGCAAAGGATTTCCCCCGTGGCGTTGGAGCCTTGTGTTGGTGTTCCCTCGAAGCGGAAAGGGTGATGTAGCATAGTGGTGGTAAGTATTTCCCTCAGTTTGAGAACCAAGGTATCGATCCAGTGAAGGAGTATCACAAGAGCCTGCACAAACACAAAAAGCTTGCTCCCAACGCTATGAAGGGGTTGTCAATCCCTTATAGATTGTTTGCCAAGTGAGAACTGAAAGCAACAAAGTAACAAAGCAAAGTAAAAGCAAAAGTGAAACGATAGATGTGAATAGACCCGGGTGCCGTAGTGTTTACTAATGGCTTCTCTCATGAAAGCAAGTAGACGGTGGGTGAACAAATTACTGTCGAGCAATTGATAGAACCGCGCAAAGTCGTGACGATATCTAAGGCAATGATTATATCTATAGGCATCACGTCCAAAACAAGTAGACCGATACTTTCTGCATCTACTACTATTACTCCACACGTCGACCGCTATCCAGCATGCATCTAGTGTATTAAGTCCAAAAGAATAGAGTAACGCCTTAAGCAAGATGACATGATGTAGATGGACAATCTCATATCAACGACAGAGCCCACCTTGTTACCCTTGATGGCAACCACTCAATGTGTGCCTTGTTGCCCCTACTGTCACTGCGAAAGGTCACCACATGGTAAGAACCCAAAAACAAGCACTTCTCCCATTGCAAGAATCATAGATCTAGTTGGCCAAACAAAACCCAAGACTCGGAGAGACTTACAAGGATATCAAATCATGCATATAAGAAATTAGCAAAGACTCAAATATATATCATAGATAATCTGATCACAAATCCACAATTCATCGGATCTCGACAAACACACCGCCAAAGAAGATTACATCGGAGAGATCTCCATGAAGATCATGGAGAACTTTGTATTGAAGATCCAAGAGAGAGAAGAAGCCATCTAGCTACTAACTACGGACCCGTAGGTCTGAAGTGAACTACTCACGATTCATTGGAGGGGCGATGATGATGATGTAGAAGCCCTCCAACTCCAAAGTCCCCTCCGGCAGGGCACCGGGAAGGGTCTCCAGATGGGATCTCACGGAAACGGAAGCTTGCGGCGGCGGAAAAGTATTTTCGAAGCTCCCTTTATTTTTTTCTGATTTTTAGGGAATATATAGGCGCAAGATCTAGGTGAGGGGGCGCCAGGGAGGCCACAAGCCTGCCCACCGCCGCCTCCCCCTGGTGGCGGAGTGGGGGCTTGTGGGCTCCCTGTAGCCCACCTGGCTTGGCCCACAGGCCCCTGATCTTCTTCCGTTCGGGAAAAAATCATTTCGGGGATTTTATTCCGTTTGGACTCCGTTCCAAAATCAGATCTGAAAAGAGCCAAAAGCACAGAAAAAACACGAACTGGCACTTGGCACTGAATTAATAAGTTAGTCCAAAAAAAGATATAAAAGGTACATAAAACATCCAAAGATGACAAGATAACAGCGTGAAACCATCAAAAATTATAGATACGTTTGAGACGTATCAAATACCCGGACATCTTTCCTGATGAGCTACCAGGGAGGCCTCCTGACCGAGACATCGAGTTCATCATTGAGCTCATGCCCGGATCAAGGCATATCTATAAGAAGCCTTACAGGATGGGATCCGAAGAGCTAGCAGAGTTGAAGAAGCAACTGGATGAGCAACTCAGGAAAGGGTTTATTCGTCCGAGTGCATCACCTTGGGAATCACCTGTACTCTTCGTGTCTAAGAAGGATGGGACTATCAGACTCTGCGTCGATTACCGTTCTCTCAATGAGGTCACGATCAAGAACAAATACCCACTCCCCAAGATTGAAGATTTTTTGGATCAGCTAAATGGGGCTAAGGTATTCTCCAAGATCGACCTCCGATCTGGATATTACCAACTGAAGATCCGACCCGAGGACATACCCAAGACTGCATTCATGACCCAGTTCGATATGTATGAATGCATTGTCATGTCTTTTGGGTTGGCTAATGCCTCATCTTACTTCATGTACCTCATGAATAAGGTATTCATGGAATACCTGGACAAGTTTGTCGTCGTGTTCATTGATGACATATTAATCTTCTCCAAGTCTGAAGAAGAGCATGAGAAACACTTGAGGTTAGTATTGGAGAAGCTTCAAGAGCACCAACTTTATGCCAAGTTCAGCAAGTGCCAATTTTGGCTGAACGAAGTTGGATTCTTCGGTCATACCATGACAGCAAGTGGAAGGGTGATATGGGGCAGGGTAACCCAGGCCCGAGGCCTCTCGCTCATGGTGATCCTGCATTAGGAAGGGTGCTATGGGGCAGGGCCCCCACACGCCTTCACCCCACTAAGCAGAGGGTAGAGGGGCCTTCTAGTTCCCCAACAATGGTTCCATCGTGAAGCTCCTATGTTGGAACATACGAGGCTTCCGGCACCTAGGATGGAAGCGGAAACTGATCGATTACATCGACAAGAGGGGATTGATATTGTTGGGTTGCACGAGACCATTCGACGGGACTTCTCTATCGTGGAACTCCATGGGCTTTCACACCACCCGTTCGCCTAGCAATGTCTACCCACATTCGGTCTCTCAGGGGGGGCATCTTGATTGGATTCCATGTGGACACCTTCTCGGTCGAGGACATGGACTGAGGGGAGTTCTTCCTTAGTATGTCCATCACGGATTTACGTGTGAACCTTAGCTAGGAGGTGATCATTGTCTACGGCCCCACTGAACATAGTAGGTCGGTAAAGTTTCTGCCTAAGCTCAAGGCCAAAGTTGAACACTGCACTACTCCTGTAGTGATGGCCACATACTTGAACCTTATTCGGCATGTGGCTAATAAGATCTCTTTGTCCGTGGATCCGGTGCGCATGCGCATGTTCAATGATTGCATTGTTGACCTGGCCCTACGGGAGATAGCCCACATAGGGGCTAGATTCAGATGGACTAATAAGCAAGTGGACCCAATCCAAAGTGTACTAGATGGGTCCTAGTGTCAATGCAGTTGTGGGGCATGTTCCTGCTTTGCTTGCTTCCGACGGTCATGTGTAAACGGTTCGACCATGTCCTGGTGCTCTTCTCATCTAGGGACGATGCTCCCCTACGACGAGGCGGTTGCACTTTCAGTCTGCTTGGTTGTTACAGCCAGGGTTCATGGAGTTGGTGCGAGACCGTTGGGCAGATCTCGCGGCCTCACCACCTCGAGCATATTGTGTTACTGACATTTGGCACCACTGTTCGAAACTCACTCGCCAGTTCATGCGGGGGTGGGGAGCCAACCTGAGCACGGATACTAGAGCGTTTAAAGAGGCGCATCTGGTCTAGATTAAGGCCCTCGATGTGGTGGCTGAATCATCGGGCCTCTCGAACGATGACTTGTTGAGGCGCTAAGCCCTTGAGGCTTCACTTATGGAGATTTTCAAGGGCAAGGAGCTCTTGTGGCAACACCGGGGAGGACAGAACTGGATCCTCCAAGGCGATGCCAATACTGCATACTTCCAGGCGATTGCAAATGGTCGTCAGCGGAGATGTACTATTCCATGTCTCTAGGAGGGGGACAACCTCCTAGAACACCCGGACGAGATCTAGTCCCACATTTACTCCTTCTACAAGGAACTATTCTCAGAGGCACCTCGTAGTGGGGTTTCACTTGCCGACAACTTCTGGTATCCTGCCGACAGAGTATCGGATGCCGAGAACATGGAGTTAACCCTACCATTCTTGGAGGGGGAGGTGGACAGGGCTATCGCCTCTATGAAGGCGGGCTCGGCCCCATGCCTAGATGCGCTGTCACTGGCTTTCTTCTAGAAGTTTTGTAACGTCATTAAGTCGATGATCCTATTGATGTGCCATGAGTTCTATATCGGAGCATTTTACATGGCCCAGATTAACTATGGCGTGATTACCGTGATCCCCAAAATAGTTGGGGCGACACATATTAGGCACCTTAGACCTATCAGGTGATCAATGTGCTTGAACCCATATTCTCGAAAGTGTGTGTGACATGACTGGCCCCTTTGGCGGAGACGCTGGATCACCCCCTTCAGACTGCGTTCCTGAAGGGCCGACGAATCCATGATAGGATCTTGGCCCTCCACGAGATTGCACATGAGGTGCACTCACGTGGCCATAAGGGCGTCTTCCTCAAGTTAGAATTCCAGAAGGCCTATGATCGTCCGAATTGATACTTCTTGAGGTTGGTGCTACTACATCGAAGCTTAAATGATAGATGGTGTTCGTGGATTATGCAGAAGGTCCAGTCTAGCAAGACGGCCATTAACATTAATGACGAGGTGGGGCCTTATTTCTCCTCCTCGGCTGGAGTGAAGTAGGGGGCCCAATTTTCCCCTCATCTTCAACCTCGCCACTGATGCCCTGACCGACATTTTAGACACGGCACGACTGGCTGGACATCTTACTGGGGTGGTCGACCACTTTATTCTTGGAGGTGGGGTTACCCACCTCCAATATGCGGATGATACCATTACATGGTTGAAGGGTACACCTTGACATTGTGAATCTGAAATTCCTCATGTTGTGCTTCGAAGGGATGTCGAGCCTGAAGATCAATTTTGATAAAAGCAAGGTATTTGTCATTGGTTACTCGCCTAAAGAACAGCTTTGGATCGCTAATAACCTAGATTGCAAGATATCGGAGTTCCCCACAACCTATGTGGGGATGCCTTTAGCCGATCCTAGATCATGGCAACTCGGTTTGACACCCTAGTTGGTCGGGTGGCTTCGCGGGCTGACTCATGTCAAGGGCGGTTTACCTTCAAGGGGGATAAAACGATTCTCGTTAGGGCTAACCTGGCGAGCCTTCCCATATTTATGATGGTGTTGTATATCCTGCTGGAGAGCGTTGATGTCTCTTTTGATAAGGAGCTCACCCGGTTCTTCTCGCAGGCCATTGATGGTCGACAAAAAAATCCACACGGTCAAGCGGGCAGATATCTGTGTGCCCAAGGATTGTGGCGGGTTGGGGACCACGGCCTCCCGCATTATAAATACCGCCCTCATGCTATGGTGTATGGAGGATCCTTTGTAACGATGGGGATTGTGGCTTCAACTCCTTCAGGCAAAGTACCTAAGGGGTGAGCCGCTTCTCGCTTGTTCCCGCACGGGCGTATCCCAGTTCTCGTGCGTTATCGAAAAGACAAAGGAGGATATTTGCCTAGGAATCTCTTTTAATATAGGTAATGGAGAGGGGACCTAGTTCTCGCTAGACCCATGAGTTACGAGTGAGCCACTCACGATGGGGTTCCCTATTGTGTTCTCCGTATGCGTTGACACATCCCTTCTTTTTTGAGCGATGTCTGCCAAGGGCAACGGGATATTAGGTTCACACAGTCATTCGGACCAATAGAAATGACCGAGTGGAACCGTGTGCTAGACGCCTTAGCACAGGTGCTCCCGAACTACTGAGATACGGTGGCTTGGCGTCTATGTCCATCTAGGGCATTTTTGGTTAGTTCGGCATATCAAGCCCTCTACCTCTCCCGCATCATACCTTGGATATCGACGCTACAAAAGGCTCCCCTACCCGTGAAAATCAAAAAAATTGTGTGGTAGTTTGTCCGTAACCGCATCCCCTCGGGGACGGAGGTGCTTAAGCAGCACGGACGAGGAGACGACATGTGACCCTTATGCGGGATCTCGGAGACACGACCCGCATAATATTTACGTGCACGGTGGTGAGGGCCATGTGTAAATTCATACGCAAGGCTCTTGGACCCGACTGGGAGGCCGAGAACCTCGCGGAATTTCTCCGAATGAGGGCCAACCAAGAGCCTTGCATACTGCCTATTCTGGTTGATCTTTGCCTCTATGGCGTGTGAAAGGATGTGGATGTCGCCTAGAGGGGGTGAATGGGTGTTTTAAAATAATTATGGTTTAGGCTTCAACAAATGCGGAATAAAACTAATATTCAATTAGTCAAGCACAAAACCTAAAACAACTAGGCTCACCTATGTGCACCATCAACTTATGCTAAGCAAGATAATCAACTAAGTAATAGCAAGATATATAACAAGAAACAATATGGCTATCGCAAAGTAAAGTGCATAAGTAAAGGGCTCGGGTAAGAGATAATTGAGGCACGCGGAGACGATAATGTATCACGAAGTTCACACCCTTGCGGATGCTAATCTCCGTTTGGAGTTGTGTGCAGGCACAATGCTTCCCAAGAATCCACTAAGCCAACCGTAATCTCCTCACGCCCTCGCACAATGAAAGATGTCGTGATTCCGCTAAAGGGATCTTGAGAGTGGTCACCGAACACATACAAACAAGGTTGGGGCAATCTCCGCAGCTTAATTAGAGGCTCCCAACAACACCATGATGCTTAGCCACAATGGGATGTGGCTCCGAGATGACCTCAAATGCTCGGGGGAATCTCCACAACCTAATTGGAGACCCCGACGCTTGCCCGGAGCTTTAACCACAGTGATTGACCTCCGAGGCACAACCAAGCTTGTAGGATGCCAAAGCACCCAAGAAGAACAAGCTCTTGGGTACCAAGCACCCAAGACTAATCAGCTTCTCAAACTTCACTTCCACGTATCACCGTGGAAAACTCAAACTTATGCACCAAATGCAATGGCAAGGGCACACAGAGTGCCCAAGTCCTTCTCTCCCAAATCCCTCCACAACAGATAATGCTATGGAAGAAGATGAGAGGAAGAACGAAGAAGAACATGAAGAACTCCAAGATCTAGATCGAAGGGGTTCCCCTCACATAGAGGATAAAGTGACTGGTGGAAATGTGGATCTAGATCTCCTCTCTCTTTTCCCTCAAGAACTAGCAAGAATCATTGGAGTGATTGAGAGTTAGCAAGCTCGAAGAAGGTCAATGGTGGGGGAAAATATGAGCTCAATGGATGGGGGCCATTGGGGAAGAAGTCCCCCTTAAATAGGCTAACCCAAATCCAACTGTTATGCCCACAAGTCATGCTCAAGCGGTACTACCGCTCACAAGAGCGGCACTACCACTTAGCACGGTCAAAACAGCCCAACAAGAGAGAGAAACACGAGTGTAGTTCTACTAGAGAGGTAGTACCTCTCGGGGGAGAGGTGGTACTGCTTGAGAGGTAGTATCGCTCGAGGGAGAGGTAGTACCGCTTGACAGGTAGTACCGCTCGGGGGAGAGGTAGTACCTCTTATCATAGGTAGTACTGCTCGGGGGGAGAGGTGGTACCGCTCGGGGGAGAGGTAGTACCTCTTATCAGAGGTAGTATCGCTCGGGGGAGAGGTAGTACTGCTTGAGAGGTAGTACCACTCGGGTGAGAGGTAGTACCTCTTATCGTAGGTAGTACCGCTCGTGCAATAGGTAGTACCGCTTGAGAGGTACTACCGCTCGAGAAACCGCTCAGTCCGATATGAAAAGTCCGAGACCCCAAGGCAGCGGCACTAGTGAGGGTACTACCGCCCGAGAGCGGTACTACCGCTTACTTGGGCGGTACTACCTCGGATAAGAGGTAGTACCTCTTGGAGCGGTACTATTGCTTGGACCTTTTCATGATGAAAATCATGAATACCAGAACTGTCATAACTTCCACATACGAGCCCTGAATTGAGCAAACTCAAGCTTGCTGGATTTAGAACAACACGAGCTATCCAACAGCGAAAAGAACGTCTTAAGAAAAGTGAGTATAGAAATGCCAATGATATAGAGATGTGAAACCTCTATGAGTGAATAACTGACAAAAACTCCAACATCGAAAACATCATAGAAGATGCATATGGATTACGTTTTTGATGAACTCCAGCTTGTCATAAAGATAACCATAAGCTCTAGAACTCACAAAGAGAAACACCAAACAAGAACCAAGAAGGATGATGTAAGGATGCAAATTGTTTGAGCTCTCAATGAACGGTATGATCAAGCTACTCACTTGAGAGCCCCCCTTGACAGTACGGCAATCTATCATATAACCAAGTCTCCCAACTACCACCGTGAGACCGGTAAAATAGAAAACCTATCAAGGGCAAACCTATACCTTTCACATAGCACACTTGAGCTAGATGATGAAGATCTTGACTTCCTCAAGATGGACCACCTTTCTTGATTGCGTTGGCTCGACGAAGACTAGTTGATTGCTCCCTCATACTCACTATGGGTGAGCCACTATTCAGCACATCTTCACAAGTCCATCGCCACCACAATGGAAGGCAAGCTTCAAGCATGATATATTCGTGATGCTCCACTTGAACTTGCACACCGCAATCTTGATGACGATCACCACTTTATGTCATCCTCCATGGGTTGTATGAGATCTTCCTCTTGATGCAAGCCTATGGAAACACACCTAACCCCACATAGAAATCTCATGAAGACCCTGGGTTACCACACAAAGAGTAATGGACAATGCTTACCATACCATGGGATCACTTGATCCCTCTCGGTACATCTTGCACGCTTTGTGTGTTGATCAACTTGATTCACTCTTTGACTTAGTCTTGATCAACCTTGTGTCTTTATGACCAATTTTTGGATAAAACCTTGACTACCACCTTGGTCATCATATAGAATCCTTGAAACCAATATATGGACTTAAAGAAGTGCCTATGGACAAATCCTTCGAATATAACTCAAGGAAACCATTAGTCCATAGGGATTGTCATCAATTACCAAAATCACATATGGAGAAATATGCTCTAACAATCTCCCCCATTTTGGTAAAGGATGACAATCACTTTGAAGAGAGTGTATATAAAGAAATAAGCATAACCAAGAACACACACATGCAAAGCAATAATGGATGGGTATGAGATGCAAATGCTTAAGCAACAAGAGCAAAACTCTCTAAAAACTCCAAACTAAACTCTGTGAACTTCTCCGCCATTGGCTTCTATTGCCAAAATGGAGGAAAAGCTTAGAAAGCCAATATAATAAGTGTTCCTCCGAAAAGTGTGTATTTCTCAAAATATGAGTGCAATGAAATACACATATCTAATGATAAATAGTTGGAGCAAGACAAACTATATTGAGGATACAAAGATTGCAAAAAGAATGATATGTCACAGAGACATACCAAAGAGTGAAGCAAGCAATCAAATGATACCAATTGAAACAAACAATCACATGATCCTAGGAGCCACATGAATAAAAGATATTATGATATGGGCATATGAGTTCTTTATCGAAACTAGAGAAGCTCCCCGTGATTTGTGCACTATTAAGACTTTTGTATTTGATACAAGTGCAAAAAATAGGAGCATTACTCCCCCAAAATCAATAAAACACACAACAAGTGGAAGCAAGTAGATGAGACAGTAAGAATAGCACTTGCACCAAAAATATGGTTGAGCAACATGTACAAGAGGCAACTTAAGAATAGGCTCAACCAAAATGATGTGTGTGAGTCATGGCAAAGCACTTTAAGAATACTAGTGTAAGGATGAGCATTAAGCACCAACATGGTCTTGATGAAATGATGCACAAAGCGCAAGACATATCCTCCCCCCCCCCCCAGACACTACTAGAAAATGGGTTCACAAGCTTACTAATAAACAAATTAAGAAACAACGCTTGTGACAACCCATGGTGAAGCTAGGAAATAACAGCCTTTTCAAGAGGAGGGATACTAATCGAATGGCAAACCCTCGTCAAGACAAGCATCAGCAAAAATAATCTTCAGCAACAATTTGTGCATCAAGATGCAAAGATATGAGATCCTCACTCAAGACAAGATTCTTTCACAAGAAAAGAGGATATTACTAGAGATGTAACGTCTCTCATGTGTAAAATATTTTAGGTAGAAGACAATCATGATGATATATATCCATAAAGAAGGATGTGCACAAAAATAAGTTACAAGAAGGAACAAACAAGATATCCAAAAGGAAGTCATAAATATACCAATAAGATCTTTTCTTGAAAGCATAGCACATGGCCTAATATTTTCTCATTGTACATAAATGAACTTCCAACTCACGAACATCAAAGACATCATAACTAGCAATAAGACATTATCGTTGGGATGCTTTGAGAAAGGAAGCAAGTACCACAAGAACGAATCAAGAAATTCATGCCATGAGGCAACCTACATAAGATTGAATGCAAGAAATGTATGCATGAAGTAGATACTTATTGTCGAGATAGCATTTGATTGATGTAGTAGATAATTGTTCGTCGATCGTCCTAACTTGTCTCCAATAAGCACATGGTATAAACACCTTCCTTGTAAGTGAGCCGAGCATCAAATTCATCTCCAATTGTTCCTAGAACAACAACGCAAACAAAATGGTGCCCAAACTCATTAGGACCAAAGAGATAGAGAACCAACAATACATAAGACAAACTCCACATAAATATGTGCATATGGATATGAAATTGAATTTCATGCACACTATGGCCAATTTATGACATGGTGGAGTTTCCCCTATATATTGGGTCAAAGAAAGAGAACATGCCAAAGAAGGTACATATAGTAAATATACATGCCCAAGGCTTTCAAGAATCAAACCCACACATATTTGATAAGATACCAAAGGACAAGGTATCAGGTGAGAATAATAGACCAAACGAAAATTTATCACTTGAAGGATACCAATTAAAAGATACATCAATGAATGTGATATCCATTGACACATTCCAAATGAAAGGAAACAAGATAACAATTGAAGGAAAACAGGCAAGAGGTATCAAGTTCCTGAAAGAGAGCTAGGTTCCAAACAATTCAAACCCTCGACAAATTTTCATGATGGCACAAAGCACTATAAATAGAAAGACTTGCCTCCCACCAACACACACTTGATGGGGATCAAACAATTCTATGATAAACGCATAAAAAGAGTGTTCTAAAGAAAATAAGATAGATCCCCCAAGAGATGTGCATTATATAGAATTTGCATTTGAATACAAAATGCACAAGATGGGATCATCACTTTCTCTATATCTATAGAAACACTATACATGTTAAAAAAGATCAACAAGAGGCAAGGAAGACAAACGATACACAAAATCCAATGTAAAGATAATTAGCAATTTTTACCACTTGAAGGGAATACTAATTGTCAAAGGACAAGAAGTATTTGGAAATAATTCCCATTGGTAGATTGAAAAAATATCCAACATCATCTTTACTCCTAAAACACAAGCAAGTGACACTTGTAGAGCTAACATGCCACCTAGGAACAAGATAATTTATAATATCAAAACTAAGTGGCAATACCTCAAATATACACATTTTCTAGGCTTATAATATGCACACAACATATTACTCCCACATAACGTGATAACCAAACATCATTAACAAGTGGCAAATGGAAACCAACAAGAGATAATTAATGGACCATTTAGAATTTGAATTTCTCATGAGTAGACATACCACATACATACTAGATATTCTTGTAATATCAATACTAAGTGGTATTCCTTATGTATACACGTTTGTATGATTGTGAAATGCACAAAGCACATCACTTCCTCAAAATGGGATAATCCATTAATCTCTCCGAAGAGCCAACAAAGTTACAAACAAGATGCAAAGAGGCTCAACACAAGACTGAGATGTACATGATGTGCAAACCAAAATACACATAATTGATTACTCAAGATAAGCAGGTTGGAGGCACAACATATACAAACACATGCAAGGTACAAAACCACAACATGCAAAGGGGCAAGTAACTAACAATGTGTTAAATTTAAGTACAAGTTACCGCAAGGAGGAACATTGGTTATAAGATAGAAATTTGTTGATCCAAATGACTTGGCTTGAGACAATATGAATAATGAAGACCCCTTAATTCTTCATAATGTAGCCAAGTCTCCAATGCCCTCCATCATAACCTATTCATCAAGTTTGAGCTTGTTATTCCCCAACCAAGTTGGGTCCTAAGAGGTTACTCGTAACAGGCTTGGCTACCCAGATGGTACATTTATTCACACCACTTTGAGTACCAAAAAACTTGGCAAACACATTGCCAACCTTATATTTCCCAAAAAAAATAGATATCATCAATAATTATTGGGTTGGATAAATTACCATCCGTGCAAGAAGAAGCAAAGTGACCCTTCTCACGACATAAGTAGCAACATTTACCCTTTACTTTCTTCTCAATTGATCTCTCCACTTCACGAGTGGTGAATTGGGTCTTATTGGGAAGAGGCATTTATTAAACTTGCGGTTGAGCATGATATTGAACTTGTGGATGCTTCCCTTGTTGTTTGTGACTATGAGGCTTCTTCTTCAATGGGCAAGATCTAACATGATGCCCTTCAATATTGCACTTGAAGCAAACAATCTTGGCCGAGTTCTTGATTTGTTCTTGGCCCTTCTTATTGTTGCTCTTGGACTTATTCTTCTTATTGGAGTTGAATCCAAGTCCACCTTTGTAGTTTGGGGATTTTTTCCCACACAAGATATTGTTGAGCCTTGACATCCCTTCATGACTCTTTTCTAGGTATTTCTTCAAATAAATGACTTGGGCCTTGAGCTATTTGATTTCCTATACGTGGTTAGTATCAACACAAGTACTAGAGGAAGTATAAGCATCATTGTTAGAGCAACAAGGCAAGGAAAGTAATTCATCACAAGATGTAGTAACATGATGAGTAGATGAATTACGAGGACTAGCACATGGAAATATAGCATTTTGACTAGAAGTAGTGCTAATGTCCACATGAGGCTCAATTGATGTTACCTTGGTAGTAATAGCCTCATGAGCTAACTTAATCACATTATGGGATACTAGAAGATCATCATGAGAGCATGTGAGCATTACATGACTTTCTTCCAATTTCCCATAATTGCTAGATAGCAACTCAAGTTGAGCCCTTAGCTCCACATTCTCCTTTAATATGGATGCTTCACAAGAAATAGAGTTAGTAGCACAAGCATCATCATTAAAAACAATAGGAGAAGGCAACTTGGCGAGTTCTTTTCCATGTGAAGCTTCAAATCGAGCATGAGACTCGGTGAGTTTGATGAGCGAACTCTTAATGGACCTTGAGCCATTTTCGAGGTGCTCAAAGTCCTCAAGAAGTTTAGCATGTGAAACTTCAAGATTATAATTTTTAGTTCTAAAATCATTAGACACCTCGAGAGCTCTATCATGGGATTCATTTAATCTAGATAATTCTAGATCAAAGGTCTCCTCAAGAGATTCGTTGGTGGTTTGTTCATTTTCAAGAGCTTGAGATAGCTCCATAATCTTATTAGTGTAATCACGCTCATGACCTTCCATTTCCTCAATGGTGGCATCATGCTCCTTGAGATGAGCTTCCAACTCCTCAATATATTTCTTGCCCTCAATGGCAATAGACATGATTTCCATGAAGTAGGAACGAGAAATTTATTCTTATGAAGATATTTAAAAATAATTTCCCCCTTAATTTTGAAGGAAGCAATATTATCACTCTCTTCATCATTATCCTCGTCCTTATTATCATGAACCTCATCATCATAAGATATATTGGGATTCAAATTAGGAGATACCTTTGAAGCCTTAGCCATAAGGTAAAAGCTAGAAACGATAGATGATGATGTAGGATACATTGAAGCATCATTCAAGGACACATCTTGTTCCATGGAGTGATGGATATCCTCTAAATTGTTAGTACAACAACTCGAGGAAACATATACATTTTTATCATGGCAACAACATATAGCAAGCATATCATCATGCGATTTAGTCAAGAAGTTTCTACATGATATGCAAGCACTATCAACACAAGCATGTAAAACATCTAGAGTGCTCAAAGTGTTAACATCCAAATATGAAGCATTGCAATAAGATAGTGATGAAGGATCATCAACAATAAGCCCACTAACATATTTGCAGTGATCACCACCACTCGCCATATCATTACCTTGTGGCATTCCACATGTAGGTTAAGTAGATGAAGTTGAGAAGACACTGCGACCGGAGGCGGAGGGAGAACAATCATCACTACAAATCTTTGACACACCATATTTATCTTGAATCTTTGTCCACAACTCATGAGCATCTCGAAATGGCATGATTTGAAATATAACTACATTGCTCAAAGCATCAAAAAGTACATTAGAAGATTGCGCGTTGAGATAAGAGTTTTTCTCATCCTCTAAAGGTGTATTTTGAGAATCCTTTGGAGGAGAAAAATCCATATCTACAATTCGCTCTAAATTTGGGTCCATGACCCTAAAGAGATTAAGCATGCGAATTACCCAAACATCAAGCCCTTTACTTTAGGGATAACCGTGCCACGCAGAGGCGACGATGTATCCCGAAGTTCACACTCTTGCGGATGTTAATGTCCGTTTGGAGCGGTGTGGAGGCACAATGCTCCCTAAGAAGCCACTAAGGCCACCATAATATCCTCGCGCCCTTGCACAAATCAAGATGTCGTGATTCCACTAAGGGACCCTTGAGGGTGGTCACCGAACCCGTGCAAACAAGGTTGGGGTACTACCCCTTGAGCTTGTGTTGGTTTTCCCTTGAAGAGGAAAGGGTGATGCAGAGAAATAGATAAGTATTTCCATCACTTCGTTGAGAACCAAGGTATCAATCCAGTAGAGGAACACGCAAGGCCCCAATCATAGTACCTACACAAACAATCAAACACTTGCACCCAACGCTATAAAAGGGTTTGTCAATCCCTTCACAGTTATTTGCAAGGATGAGATCTGATAGAGATAGATATAAAGGATTGCGGAAACAAAAGTAAATAAATTGAGGAATATATATTTGGTATTTTTGGTTTATAGATTTGAAAATATAATATGGAAAATAGACCCGGGGGCATACGTTTCACTAGAGGCTTCTCTCATAAAGGAAACAAACTACTGTCGAGCAATTGATAGAAAAGCGAATAATTATGAAGATATCCAAGGCAATGATTATGCATATAGGTATCACGTCCGTGTCAAGTAGACCAAAACAATTCTCCATCTACTACTATTACTCCACACATCGACCGACTCCTGCCTGCATCTAGAGTATTAAGTTCATAAAGAACAGAGTAACGCATTAAGTAAAATGACATGATGTAGAGAGATAAACTCAAGCAATATGATGAAAACCCCATCTTTTTATCCTCGATGGCAACAATACAATACGTGCCTCGCAACCCCTACTATATCACTGGGCGAGGGCACCGCAAGATTGAACCCAAAACTAAGCACTTCTCCCATTGCAAGAATTACCAATCTAGTTGGCCAAACCAAACCAATAACTCAAAGAGACTTGCAAAGATATGAAATCATGCATATAAGAATGCAGAAGAGACTCAAATAATATTCATGGGTAAACTGAAAATAAACTCACACTTCATCGGATCTCGACAAACATGCCGCAAAAGAGTATTACATGAGATAGATGTCCATGAAGATCATGAAGAACATGGTATTGAAGATCAAAGAGAGATAAGAAGCCATCTAGCTACTAGCTATGGACCCGTAGGGCTGTGGTGAACTACTCACGCATCATCGGAGGGGCAATGGAGTTGATGTAGATGCCCTCCGTGATCAATTCCCTCTCCGTAAGATTACCGGAAAAGGCTCACAGATTGGATCTCACGGGAATAGAGGCTCCCGACGGTGCAAAAGTATTTGGTGGCTCTTTTTGGGGATACAAGAATATTTTGGAATTTATAGGCCGAAGAATAGGGTTAGGAGACCTGTAGGGAACCCACAAGCCAGGGGGAGGGGCCACCCCCTAGGGCGCGCCCTCCAGGCTTGTGGCCTCTCGGCAAATGCCCTCCCCCTACTCCAAGTCTGCTGCATTTCTTCTGGTCCAAGAAATATCATTCCGGAGATTTTATTTCGTTTGGACTCTGTTTATTATTCCTTATCTGCAATACTAAAAGACGTGGAAAAAACAGAAATTATCACTAGGCTCTAGATTAATAGGTTAGTCCCAAAACAAATATAAAACAACATATGATGCATATAAAACATCCAAAACAGAAAATATAATAGCATGGAACAATCAAAAAATATAGATACGTTGGAGACGTATAATGGGGCAATCTCCACAACTTAATTGGAGGCTCCCAATGACACCATGAAGCTTCGCCACAATGGATTGTGTCTTCGAGATGACCTCAAATGCTCAGGCAAATTCCACAACCTAATTGGAGACCCCCGACACTTGCGCGGAGCTTTACACCACAATGATTGAGATCCGAGGCACCACCAAGCTTCTAGGATGCCAAAGCACCCAAGAAGAACAGGCTCTAGGGCACCAAGCACCCAATAGTAATGAGCTTCTCAAACGTATGCACCAAATGTAATGGCAAGGGCACACAAAGTGCCCAATTCCTTCTCTCCCAAATCCCTCCACAACAACTAATGCTATGGAAGAAAATGAGAGGAAGAACAAAGAAGAACACGAAGAACTCCAAGATCTAGATCCAAGGGGTTCCCCTCACGTAGAGGAGAAAGTGATTGGTGGAAATGTGGATCTAAATATCCTCTCTCTTTTCCCTCAAGAACTAGCAAGAATCATTGGAGGGATTGCGAGTTAGCAAGCTCGAATAAGGTCAATAATGGGGGGCAAATATGAATCAATGGATGGGGACCTTTGTGGAAGAAGGCTCCCTTAAATAGGCTCCCCCGAATCCAACCATTATGCCCACAAGTTGTGCTCAAGCGGTATTACCGCTCAGGGAAGCGGTACTACCACTTAGCATGGTCAAGATAGCCCAACGAGACAGAAAAACACGAGTGTAGTTCTGCTAGAGAGGTAATACCACTAGGGGGAGAGGTAGTACCACTAGGGGGAGAGGTAGTACCACTTGAGAGGTAGTACCGCTTGAGGGAGTGGTGGTGCCTCTTATCACACGTAGTATCGCTCATGGGAGAGGTGGTACCGCTTGAGAGGTAGTACCGCTCGGGGGAGAGGTAGTACCTCTTATCAGAGGTAGTACCACTCGGGGTAGAGGTAGTACCGCTTGAGAGGTAGTACCGCTCAGGGGAGATGTAGAACCTCTTACGAGCGGTAGTACCACTTGTGGGAGAGGTAGTACTGCTTGAGAGGTACTATCGATCAAAACTACCGCTCCAGAAACCACTTAGTCCGACACGAAAAGTGTCGAGACTCCAAGGAAGCGGCACTCGTGAGGGTACTACCGCCCGAGAGCGGTAGAACCGCTGACCTGGCCGGTAAAACCTCAAATAAGAAATAGTTGTGGGGGAACGTCGCATGGGAAACAATTTTTTTCCTACGCGCACATTAGATATATCCATGGTAATGACCATATACGAGGGGGGGAGGACATATACATACCCTTGTAGATCGTTAAGGGGAAGCGTATATAATCGGTTGATGTAGTGGAACATCTTCGCGATCCAAATCGCAGTTCGTCCTGTGATTCCATAATGATCCATCCTGATCTAGTACCGAACGGACGACACCTCCGCGTTCAACACAGGTACATCTCGGTGACGATCTCGGCCTTCTTAATCCAACAAGAGGGGCGGAGAGGTAGATGAGTTATCCAGCATGACGGTGTGGTAGTGGTGGTGGTGAACTAATCGAGCAGGGCTTCGCCAAGCTATGCGAGACTAATCTAGACGAGGGAGACTATCTATGGAGGAGAGGGCAGCACGTGGCTATTTTCTGGTGTTGTTTGCCCTCAAAACCTCCACTGTATATAGGAGGAATAGGAGGGAGGGCTGCCTTGCCTCCTACTTCAAGAGGAGAGGTTCGCCCGAAGCTAGGGAGGAGAGTCCTCCTCCAATTCTGTTTGGTGGAGGACTCCCTTCCTAGTTGGTCTCCTACTTCCCTTTTTCCCTTTTTTCCCTTTCTACACTTTGGCCGAAATAGGCTAATTGGGCTAGCCACACCAACCCACTAGGGGCTGGTGCACCACCTTTAGGCCTACTAGGTTCCCTCCCGGGTGGGTTGCCCCTCCCGGTAGAACCCTAGAACCCATTCGTGACTCCTAGTACTTTACCGGTAATGCCCAAAATATTTCCGGAAGCCAAATGCAACTTTCCTACATATCAATCTTTACCTTCGGACCATTCCGGAGATCTTCGTGACGTTCAGGATCTCTCATCCGGGACTCCGAACAACTTTCAGTCACCAACATACATAACTCAATAATAGTGAAATGTCATCGAACCTTAAGTGTGCAGACCTTGCGGGTTCGAGAACTATGCACACATGACCCGAGACACTCTATATTCAATAACCAATAGCATGACCAGGATGCCCATATTAGCTCCTACATATTATACGAAGATCTTTATCGGTTGAACCTCTATGTCAAGGATTGAGTTAATCATGTATATTGTTCCCTTTGTCCTTTGGTATCTTACTTGCCCAAGATTCGATCGTCGGTATCTCCATACCTAGTTTAGTTTCGTTACCGGCAAGTCTCTTTACTCGTTCCATAATACAAGATCATGTGACTAGCTCCTTAGTCACATTGCTTGCAAGGGTTGTTGTGATGTTGTATTACCGAGTGTGCCCTGAGATACCTCTCTGTCACATGGAGTGACAAATCCCAGTCTTGATTCATGCCAACCCAAAAAACACCCTCGGAGATACCTGTAGAGCACATTTATAGTCATCCAGTTACGTTGTGACATTTCATACACACAAGGTATTCCTCCGGTGTCCAGGAGTTGCATGATTTCATAGGAATAGATACTTTGACATGGAGAAAATAGCACCAATAAACAGACACGATCATATGCTACGTTCATAGTTTGGGTCTTGTCCATCACATCATTCTCCTAATGTTGTGATCCTGTTATCAAATGACATCTCATGTTTATGGCTAGGACATCTTGACCATCTTTGATCAACGAGCTAGTCCTTCAGAGGCTCACTAGGGATAGTGTGTTGTCTATGTATCCACACATGTATTTGAGTTTCCAATCAATACAGTTCTAGCACGGATAATAAACGATTATCATGAACAAGGAAATATAATAATAACCAATTTATTATCGCCTCTAGGGAATATTTCCAATAGTCTCCCACTTGCACCAGAGTCAATAATCTAGTTCACATCACTACGTAATTGTAATGAATCTAACACCCATACAGTTTTGGGGTTTGGTAATGTCTTGCTTGTGACAGAGATTTTTAGTCAACGGTTCTGAAACATTCAGATCCGTGTGTACTTTAGAAATCTCTATGTCATAATGTAGATGCTTCTACCACGCTTCACTTGGAACAATTCCAAACGACTGCTCCACTATACAAATCCGGTTTACTACTCAGAGTCATCTGAATTAGTGCCAAAGCTTGCATCGACGTAACCCTTTATGACGAACTCTTTTATCACCTCCATAATTGAGAAAAAAATCCTTAGTCCACTAGTTACTAAGGATAACTTTGACCGCTGCTCGGTAATTAATTTCTGGATCACTCCTTGTACCCCTTGACAGACTCATGGCAAGGCACACATTAGGTGCGGTACACAACATAGCATACTATAGAGCCTATGGCTAAGGCATAGGGGACGACCTTCGTCCTTTCTCTTTCCTTTGTTCTGGACAGTCTTTGAGTCTTACTCAAATTCACACCTTACAATACAGTTAAGAACTCCTTCTTTGACTGATCCATTTCGAACTCCTTCAAAATCTTGTCAAGGTATGTATTCATTGAAAGTTATCTCAAGCATCTTGATCTATCTGTATAGATCTTGACGCTCAATGTTCAAGTAGCTCAATCCAGGTTTTCCTTTGGAAAACACCTTTCAAACAACCCTTTATGCTTTCTAGAAATTCTACATTATTTCCGATCAACAATATGTCAACCACATATACACATCATAAATTCTATAGTGCTCCCACTCACTTTCTTGGAAATACAAGTTTCTCATAAACTTTGTACAAAACCAAAAGCTTTGATCATCTCAGCAAAGCATATATTCCAACTCCGAGATGCTTGCTCTGGTCCATAGAAGGATCTCTCGAGCTTGCATACTTGTTAGCATCCTCAGGATCAACAAAACCTTCTAGTTGTATCACATACAACCTTTCCTCAAGGAAACCGTCGAGGAAACAATGTTTTGACATCCAATCTGCAAGATTTCATAATAAATAATGCAGCAACTGCTAACATAATTCCAACATACTTTAGCATCGCTACGGGTGATAAAGTCTCATCGTAGTCAACTCCTTGAACTTGCGGGAAACATCTTTGCGACAAGTCGAGCTTTCTTAATGGTGACATTTACCATCATTGTTCGTCTCCCTTTTAAAGATCCACTTCTACTTAATAGCCTTACGACCATCAAGTAGTTCTTCCAAAGTCTACACTTTTTTTCATACATCCATCCTATCTCAGATTTAATGGCCTCCAGCCATTTGTTGGAATCCGGGCCCACCATCACTTCTCCATAGCTCGTAGGTTCATTGTTGTCCAACAACATGACCTTTAAGACAGGATTACCGTACCGCTCTAGAACAGTTCGCTTCCTTGTCGACCTACGAGGTTTGGTAGTGACTTGATCCGAAGCTTCATCATCACCATCATCAGCTTCCCACTTCAACTAGTGTTGGCGCCACAGGAACAACTTCTTGCGCCCTGCTACTCACTCGTTGAAGTGACAGTTCAATAACCTCATCAAGTTTCACCATCCTCCCACTCAATTCTTTCGAGAGAAACTCTTTCTCGAGAAAGGACCCGTTTCTAGAAACAAACACTTTGCTTTCGGATATAAGATAGGAGGTATACCCAACTGTTTTTTGGGTGCCCTATGAAGATGCATTTATCCGCTTTGGGTTCAAGCTTATCAGGGTGAAGCCTTTTGACATAAGCATCGTAGCCCCAAACTTTCAAGAAACGTCATCTTAGGTTTCTCCAAAACATAGTTCATACGACGTCATCTCAACGGAATTACGTGGTGCCCTATTTAAGTGAATGTGGTTGTCTGTAATGCCTAACCCCAAAACAATACTGGTAATTCGATAAGAGACATCATAGTATGCACCATATCCAATAGGGCGCAGCTATGACGTTTGGACACACCATCACATTATGGTGTTCCAAGTGGCATGAGTTGTGAAACAATTTTCACATTGTCTTAAATGTTTACTGAACTCGCAACCCAGACATATATTTACCACCACGATCACATCGTAGACATATTATCCTCTTGTCACGACGATCTTCAACTTCACTCTGAAATTGCTTGAACTTTTCAATATTTCAGACTTTGTGATTCATCAAGCAAATACTGTTGGGGAACGTGGTAATAATTCAAAAAAATCCTACGTGTCACCAAGATCAATCTAGGAGACGCTAGCAATGAGAGAGAGCGAGAGAATCTTCATACGAGTGAAGATCGCTAAGCGGAAGCCTTGCAATGAACGCGGTTGATGGAGTCATACTCGCGGCGATTCAAATCGCGGAAGATTTGATCCAAGCACCGAACGAACAGCGCCTCCGCGTTCAACACACGTACAGCCTGGGGACGTCTACTCCTTCTTAATCTAGCAACGGGGAAGGATAAGTTGAGGGATAGCTCCTGCAGCACGACGGCATGGTGGCGGTGAAGCTCGTGGTTCTCCAGCAGGGCTTCGCTAAGCACTACGGAGGAGGAGGAGGTATAGGAAGGGGGGAAGGTTGCGCCAGGGGCAAGGGTTTATGCTCCCATGCACCTCCCCACTATATATAGGGGTGGAGGGGCTGGTGTATTGCCCTCCAAGTCCATTGGGGCATTGGCAAAGGTGGGAGGAAAGAAATACCATCCTTTCCCTTCCCCACTGATTGTTATCCCCCTTTTTAGAGATCTTGATCTTATCCCTTCGGGATATGATCTTATTCCTTCTAAGGGGGGGTCTTGGTGAGCCTTGACCAGGGTGCGTGGCCTTGCCCCCACTACCCACGTTCATGTGGATCCCCCCATGCACGTGGACCCCACTCCGGAACCTTCTAGAACCTTCCCCATACAATACCGAAAAATCCCGAACATTTTCTGGTGGACAAAATAGGACTTCCCATATATAAATCTTTACCTCCAGAACTCCTCGTGATGTCTGGGACTCCGAACAACTTTAGGTAACCACATACAATTCCCATTACAACTCTAGCGTCACCGAACCTTAAGTGTGTAGACCCTACGGGTTCGGGAACCATGCAGACATGACCGAGACACCTCTCTGGACAATAACCAATAGCAGGATCTGGATACCCATATTGGCTCCCACATGTTCCACGATGATCTCATTGGATGAACCACGGTGTCAGGGATTCAATTAATCCCGTATACAATTCCCTTTGTCCATCAGTATGTTACTTGCCCGAGATTCGATCGTCGTTATCCCTATACCTTGTTCAATCTCGTTACCGGCAAGTCCCATTACTCGTAATGTAACACATGATCCCGTGACTAACTCCTTAGTCACATTGGGCTCATTATGATGATGTATTACTGAGTGGGCCTAGAGATACCTCTCCATCACACGGGGTGACAAATCTTAGTCTTGATTTGTACCAACCCAACACACACTTTTGGAGATACCTGTAGTGCACCTTTATAGTCACCTAGTTACGTTGTGACGTTTGATACAGCCGAAGCATTCTATGGAAATGATACTTGACATTAGAAAAGGTCTAGCAGACGAACTACACGATCTTGTGCTACGCTTAGGATTGGCTCTTGTCCATCACATCATTCTCCTAATGATGTGATCCCGTTATCAACGACATCCAATGTCCATGGTCAGGAAACCATGACCATCTATTGATCAACGAGCCGTCAACTGGAGGCTCGCTAGGGACATGATGTGGTCTATGTATTCTAACATGTATTATGGTTTCCGGTTAATACAATTATAGCATGAACAATAGACAATTATCATGACCAAGGAAATGTAATAATAACCAATTTATTATTGCCTCTAGGGCATATTTTCAGCAGTCTCCCACTTGCACTAGAGTCACAAATCTAGTTCACATCACTATGTGATTGTAATGAATCTAACACCCATGGGGTTTGATCATATCTTGCTTGTGAGAGAGGTTTTTAGTCAATGGGTCTGAACCTTTCAGATCCGTGTGTGCTTTACAAAACTCTATGTTATACTGTAGATGCTACTACCACGCGCCATTTGGAACTATTCCAAATGACTGCTCCACTATTCGAATCCGGTTTACTACTGAGAGTCATCCGGATTAGTGTCAAAGCTTGCATCGACATAGCTCTTTACGACAAACTCTTTTACCACCTCCATAATCGAGAAAAATTCCTTATTCCACTAGTTACTAAGGATAGCTTTGACCGATGTCCGGTGATCCATTCCTGGATAACTCTTCTACACACTTCACGTGCGGTACACAGCATATCATACTATAGAGCCTACGACTACTGCATAGGGGACGACCTTCGTCCTTTCTCTCTCTTCTACCGTGGTCAGGTTTTGAGTCCTACTCAATACTCACACCTTATAACACATCCAAGAACTCCTTTTTTGTCGATCTATTTTGGACTCCTTCAAAATCTTGTCACGGTATGTATTCATTTGAAAGTACTATTAAGCGTTTTGATCTATTTTTATAGATCTTGATGCTCAATGTTCAAGTAGCTTAATCCAGGTTTTCCTTTGAAAAAACACTTTTCGAACAACCCTATATGCTTTCCAGAAATTCTATATCATTTCCGATCAACTCATCAGAAATTTTATAGTGCTCCCACTCACTTCTTTGGAAATACAAGTTTCTCATAAACTTTGTATAAAACCAAAATCTTTGATCATCTCATCAAAGCGTATATTCCAACTCCGATATGCTTGCTCCAGTCCATAGAAGGATCATTGGAGCTTTGCATACTTGTTAGCATGCTTTATGATCGACAAGACCTTATGGTTGTATCACATACAACCTTTCCTCAAGGAAACCATCGAGGAAACAATATTTTGACATCCTATCTGCAAGATTTCATAAATGATGTAGCAACTGCTAACATAATTCCAACAGACTTTCAGCATCGCTACGAGTGACAAAGTCTCATCGTAGTCAACTCTTTGAACTTGTCAGAAACATCCTTGTGACAATTCGAGCTTTCTTAATGGTGAATTTTCACCATCATCGTGTGTCTTCCTTTTAAAGATCCATCTGTAGTTAACATTCTTACAACCATCAAGTAGTTCTTCCAAAGCCTACACTCTGTTTTCATACATGGATCCTCTCTCGGATTTCATGGCCCTAGCCATTTGTCGGAATCTAGGCCCACCATCGCTTCTCCATAGCTCGTAGGTTCATTGTTGTCTAGCAACATGACCTCCAAGACAGGATTACCGTACCACTCTAGAGTAGTAAGCGTCCTTTTCGACCTACGAGAGAAACTTTTCCTCGAGAAAGGATCCGTTTCTAGAAACAAACACTTTGCTTCCGGATGTGAGATAGGAGGTATACCCAAGTATTTTGGGTGTCCTATGAAGATGCATTTATCCACTTTGGGTTCGAGCTTATCAGGCTGAAACTTTTTCACATAGGTGTCGCAGCCCCAAACATTTAAGAAACGACACCTTAGGTTTCTCCAAACCATAGTTCATATGGTGTCATCTGAACGGAATTATGTGGTGCCCTAAATAAAGTGAATGTGGTTGTCTCTAATGCCTAACCCAAAAAACGATAGTGGTAATTCGATAAGAGACATCATTGTATGCTCCACATCCTATAGGGCGAGGCTATGACGTTCGGACACACCATCACACTATGGTGTTCTAGGTGGCATCAGTTGTGAAACAATTTCCACAATGTCTGAACTGTGTACCAAACTCGCAAATCAGATATTCATCTCTATGATCATATCATAGACATTCTATCCTCTTGTAACGATGCTCTTCAACTTCACTCTGAAATTACTTAAAACTTTCAATAATTCAGACTTGTGTTTCATCAACTAAATATACTAGTATCTACTCAAATCAATTGTGATGTAAGAACATAACGATATCCACTGCGTGCCTCGGCACTCATTGGACTGCACACATCAAAATGTATTACTTCCAACAAGTTATTGAAAACGAGGCCTTCGGTCATCTTGCCCATGTGGTATGATTTTCATGTCTCAAGTGATTCAAATCAAGTGAGTCCCAACGATCCATCTGCATGGAGTTTCTTCATGCTTTTATACCAATAGACACGGTTCGCAAGTCTCAAACTTTTCAAAAAATGAGTGAGTCCAAAGATCCATCAACATGGAGCTTCTTCATGCGTTTTATACCAATATGACTCAAGTGGTACTGTCAAAAGTAAGTGGTACTATCATTACTACTTTATATCTTTTGGCATCAATATTAGGAACATGTGTATCACTATGATCGAGTTCAACAAATCATTCATTTTACGTGCAAGACCATTGAAGGTATTATTCAAATAAACATAGTAGCCATTATTCTCTTGAAATGAATAATAATATTGTGATAAACACAATCTAATCATGTCTATGCTCAACACAAACACCAAATAACAATTATTCAGGTTTAACACTAATCCCGATGGTAGAGGGAGCGTGCGATGTTTGATCACATCAACCTTGGAAACTGTAGGATGGAAAGTATGTCTAGAGGGGGGTGATTAGACGACTTGACAAGATATTTTTTTTGCCTTTTCCCAATTTTACTTGAGAGGCAGTTACGGCAGTTATCATAGGTCAAGTACACCCTACACATGCAGTTCTAATAGTATTCCAGCGGAAAGTAAAACATGCAAATGTAAAGTAGAGGATTAAGATAGGGAGATCAAACGCATGAGGTTGACACGACGATTTCTGGCATGGTTCCGATAGGTGGCGCTATCGTATGTCCATGTTAGTGGAGACTTCAACCCGTGGAGGGTAACAGCTGCGAGAGTCCACGACGGGCTCCACCCATGAAGGGTCCACAAAGAAGCGGCCTTGTCTATCCCACCACGGATTTCGTCCATGGAGGACTAGCCTTACTCATGGTAGATCTTCACGAAGTAGGTGATCTCCTTTCCCTTACAAACATCTTGGTTCAAGTCCACAACATGAAGTAGGAGGCTCCCAAGCGACACCTAACCAATCTAGGAGGCACCACCCTCCAAAAGGCAGTAGATGGGGTAGATCAATGAACTCCTATCTCTTGTGCTTCTAAAGATAGTCTCCTCAACACAAATCTCTCTCACAGAATATGCATGGGTAGGAGAGGTTGATTTGGTGGAAAGCAGTTTGGGAGGCTGGAGATCAAGGTTCAAATGATGGGATTAGAATATATTGGTCTCAACACATGAGTAGGTGGTTCTCTCTCAGAAAATGGATCTGGAAATGAAGTGTGTATTCTAAGTGCTTCTCCCACGAAAGAGAGGTGGGTGAAGGGGTATATATAGGGAGCAGCCAAAATCCAACCGTTACACACAAAAGTGCAAACTTGGTAAAACCAAAGTGGACAACTCGGTCGTACCGATTAGCATAAAGTTGTGAACTTTTGAATCTCGGTGAGACAGGTATATAGAAATCGGTGGCACCGAAAAGGTGACCAACGATCAGATGGCCAAACTCGGTGGCACCGATACTCAAACTCGGAAATTCCAATTTTGTGTATCTTGGCAACAGAATGTTAGTCACAGTGAACTCGGTAGCACTGATGCAGTTTCGGTTGCACCAATTTGGTGGGAATGGCAATGGTTTTGTCTTAGGTTCAAACTCGGTGGGTCCGATGTGGTAATGTTGGTGACACCGAATTTGTGTATGTGGAATTTGACAGAGTGGGTATGTGGGAAAAATGACCGAGTGTTTTGGCGGCTAACTTTGAGCATTTGAGCAATCAGTTCATTTTACTACCTCACCCCCTTTTAATAGTTTTGGCTTTCTTATGAACTCAAAAGTGATTTCTCACAAATATAAAATGAAGAGTCTTCTAGCTTGAAGCTTGAGCCAATATTATTCCTTTCTTTCATCCAGGGGTATCTCCAGATAAACCTTAAGCCATAACATCTTTTGAACTTTTCTGAAATATACTTGGAAAACACATTAGTCCAATGATGCATATGTTATGATCAATTATCAAAACCACCCTAGGGAGCAATTGTGCTTTCAATCTCCCCCTTTTTTGGTAATTGTTGATAACATATAGATCAAAGCTTCGGCAAAAGATATAATCAATGATTAGCATCGATGCTTTCAGACGTATGTGAAAAGCAAGAGCTCCCCCTAAATTTGTTTATTATTTAAAATTCGCGTTTGAATGCAAATGCACAATCAATTAGGATCATGGGTTACTCTTCCATGTCACATACATCTTGGTGGTGTGTAAAAAGAATAGCAATGCACATGACACCAACAAGATAAGTGAGTGATCATCACAAGGATAGCTAAAAGATGATATAGTAGCATCACACAGGATAAAGCGTATGATCACACACAAGTAGGATAAAGACACCCAACAAACAAAGATTTTTTTTAAAACCAAACGAGTGCAAATAAAGTGAAAAGCTCTCTCTCTCTCATACGAAGTCTATGATCTATACATTTCTCCCCCTTTGGCAACAAGTTACCAAAAAGTTCAAGACCTCCCCTCATGTCGACGACCCCGATAAGAGCCGCGTATCTCAGTCTTAGGACACGACGGATGAGCGACGCGTATAGTGGCCTGATAGAAATCTCTCAAGTTGCCCTGAGTTGGCCCCGCACAGTGCTCTCGTTTGGACCAACACTCATGAGGAGCACTGGCCCGGGTTGTTGATTAATTCCTCGGGGTAGCTATTCCCTATGCAAATTATTATTAGGTGATTAGCAAATTAAAACCAATGTTGGGTCCTGCCGGACAAGTCTTAACAATACACGATTTATCAAAGGGGTCCCCATAACAACCCCGAACGTGTTAGGAGCGATCAGTTATGGAATCAAACACCGGTAGCCGGAAACTAAGGCGACAATAACAGAACAAATCACCCGGCAAAGGCTAGGCCTTCCGTCATGTACCAAGTATATAGGTGCATTAATTAAATAGCAGTTTAAAACATAATGATATCAAATTCTCATGTTATCACATGAGACAGCTCGTACGTGCAACTAGAAATGCTAACATTAGAAGCTGAGCATGCCTACTTAGCCAAACAACATTAGCTAGGAGGGGTAGTGTTTGGATTTCATGGCAATATGAGGAGGCAAATATCTCAAGTGGTAGGCAGCGAGCATATAACGAAGGAAACGTGAATCTAAGCATAACAAATCTAGATACGGTATCAAGGTCATGGTCATCTTGCATGTGATGTCTTCAGCTTGGAACTGATCTTGTTCATCCTGCACATACTCTCACGAATCCACGTACTCTCTCTCTCTGATCCCGGTGCTACCCAAGATAAAATAACATCCAATGAACAACAACACAACATGATGCAACATACACACGATGCATGAGATGAGAATGAAGCATGCATCTCTAGTCTAGTCACTTGCATATGCATGAGAAGAGAAGAAAAAATTATGAACAGAACTTCTCTCTAAGCTATCTTGACATGCATGAAGATGACATGAACAGGTGCATCACGAGAAAACGATGCAAAAACATATAAAGAACGTAGCGAATGGAGCTACGGATCAACCGGAAACTACGAAACAAGATATGGAGTCCTACGGATCAAATCTACCACAAGCTCACTCCAATGGCACACTTCTGGTATTCCGAGGTTGCCACATGATCAAACAAACAAGTATAGGTGGGGTGGTGCAAAGAAACTCACCACACCATCAACTATGCACTCACAAGCTTCAAAACAACAAAACTATGCATTCTGTCCTAAACAGCATCATAGCAGTTTGAGAGCAACATGCAAAGCACCTACAACCACCCAAATGTGCCAAACAAGATATGTGGCAAAAGCTATTCAAAATCTCTACAATCATGAGCAAGAAGATAATACAAAGGAGTTACACACATAAAGATCTACAGATGCTAACTTGGACAAAAATAACAGATTTCAGGGACTGAGTGAAAATCACAGATTCTCACTAGGTGTTTATGCTGTGAAACATTTTGACAGCCTCCAAAACAATATCTACAGGAAGTGAAAGTGCATGAAATTTAACAGAGAGCTAACAAACACAAAAGCTCCAACTCTATAGTTGATTGCAAGGGCTGATTCCCAACACATGAACTTTTGCAACCACAACTACAAGGGAAGAAAATAACAGCAGTTTCTCAGACTTAGTGAAAATCACAGATTTTCACCAAGCTGACAATTTCATCCACATGCCTACTTTCACAATGCACAACTTGCAAATACAAACTCCAAAGCATAAAACAAAACCACCATGTTGTAGAGGGGTTCACCCACTACTACCACATCAAGGGTTCATCCCCATGGGCTCATCACACCACATGGCACCAAGCTCTAAACATAGCATCAAGACAAAAAAATGACATTTCCAGAAAGTGTTCCAAAGTGAAATCTGATTCCACCAAAGGATTCCCCGGAATATTATACCCCAAAAACATATATAATACCTAGGTACTTGCATACAACATGTAGGCACAAAGTTGAAAGGAAAAACAACATGGAATCATATAGATTCAAATAGTGCCATATCACATGTGTTTCTCACTATATCATCATCCACACTTGCACATGCTCACACTCACAACTCCCATGGTGCACATGAGGGGTAGCCCTCATGTTCATGTGCCTTAGCACACCACCACACACACATACATGCTAGCATCACAAGTGCTCATGCACACACACCTACACGTGCTAGTTTCTAACACACACACATACTTACACTCACACCAACTACCACTAACACACCACATACATGCTTGCACACAAGTGCTCACTAAGGCAAAACCATGCCTTGGGCATGTGTGTGTCATACTCACACATGCACACACACACACAAGCACACACCACATGGAAGCTTGCACACACATGACCTCCTACACACATACACAAGCACCACTAAATCCCTACACATGCACACTAACTAAAACAAGAGGAAAACCCACTGGATGTGAGGCATAAACATATGTTGATGTCCAAACAATGCAACATCACACAATACTTCAAACAGCAAAAAAAGGAAATAAAAATAAAAGGGGGTGGCTTGGATTCGAACCCAAGTGCTCCCTGGTACTCCACCAGTGCTAGCACCACTGGGCTAGCAGCTCTTCCTCGACAGAGAAGGGGGAACAGAGCAAGTAAATCACCCATGTCGAGCTACTATGACCAAAGCCAAGAAAAACAAAAGGGGGTGCGCTGCGGGGGCTCGAATCCACGACCCGCGCTAAGACAAACCCCACTGCTACCACTGCGCTGCTTGATCGATACTTAACACAGAGGGGGGCCTTGCTCTTTTGAGCAACCCCCTCTGGTTCTACTATAGCCCGACGGTGGCCGGAACAGGGGAGGGTCATCGTCGGCGATTCACTATGAATTGGTCAACGGCTCGTCGCTGGGAGGAAGAGAGAACTCCCACGGTTCCATTCCACACCTAAACGCGGCGCGAGACGCTCGACAACTACTGCTCCACGAGCACGGCGGCGCCGGCGACACAGAGAAGCTACGGCGGTGCTGCTACGGCTCTACGCGCGATCTGCCAACAGGGGAACGGGGAGGAGTGCTACTGCTCACCCACTGGTCGAGGATTCCGCGCCTGTCAAAGAGGAAGAAGGGGTCGTCGAGGAAGAAGCTGTTGCCGAGGGAGTCGTCGGAGCGGAAGGGGTTGTCATTGACATAGTGGAAGAAGAGGCGTTCGTCGGCGATAAGCTACGGGAACAGACTCCCCTGAGGTCCCCCGTTCTCTTGGATCGCTTGGAGAGGACGAAGGAGTACGCTGTCGACGTTGGTGAGCTCATCAAGGATCGGCCATGGCGGAGGAGGAGCTCGCCTACCTTCTGTCGACGAGGGAGAGGGAGGAGGAAGATGGGAAAGGAGGTGGCGGCGCTTGGAGGAACCCTAGAACACGGCTCGGACGCCAAGGAATAAATAGGGGGCGAGGGAGGCTACCTCGACGTCCGTGATCCATGGCGTCGGCCTCTCTTTCTCGCTCTCTCTCTCTGAAGGACTGACGGAAAGGTGCGGAAGGATGGAGATGGCGTCACATGAGAGGGACGAGGAGTGGGCTGCCGCGCGAGGAGTGCAGCTCGGCAAGCGAGGAGGAGGAGGCCCACTCGGAGGCGCCAGGTAAGAAAGGGAAACCCACTAGTTTTCTATTTAAAAACAAATACCAGCAAATAAATAAACTCCCAGGTAATGTATGGCTCCAAAATAAAAATAAAAATGCCCCTGATCATAAGGAAATTATGATCTATTTAAATAAAATGAAAAGAATTTTTTTGGAGCAAAGGAATATTTACAAAACAGAATTAAATAATCTGTTTTGTGAATAAACACCCCTCTCAAACATAGTGTCAAAACACATTAGACCTAGCACCACATCCACGAGAAAACACTCTAAATGATCTACATTTTTGAACCAGGGTTAGAGCAAGTAAATCTTGAGCTTGAGAAAATAAAGAAGGGGGGTTTTGAAACCTAGTTGAAAACTAACAAAGATGGAACCCAACTTGCAAACACCACTTCATCATCACATAGCACATCAACAACACATACCACATGCATGGATCATCAACAACAACAAACACAATGAAGGCATGGATGATATGGATGCATGAATGCAAGGGTAGACAAGGTATGATCACATGAAATAACACATGGCATATATCTCACAAGGCAATGACATCATGGACCCACACATGAAGGTTCCAAATATGACAAGTTACACTATGGGGCATTACAAACTCTCCCACACTACAAAAAGATCTCGTCCCGAGATCTAGTACTGAAAGAACTCTAGGAATTCGGAACGAAGGAGATCCTCGCATTCCCAAGTGGCCTCTTTATCAGAATGGTGTGACCACTGCACCTTGAGAAACTCGATAGACTTGTTGCGGGTCTTGCGCTCAGTCACCTCGAGAACCGCAACTGGATGCTCACGATAGGATAGGTCGGGTTGAAGGTCGATGTCTTGAAGATCAACTGTGTGCTCGGGAGTCTTGAAGCATCTCCGGAGCTGAGAGACATGGAACACTTCATGCACATTTGCAAAGTTTGAAGGGAGCTCAAGTTGATACGCAAGGTCGCCTCTCTTTCCACAACTCTGAAAGGACCAACGAAACAAGGAACAAGCTTGCCTTTGATGCCAAAACATTGTGTGCCCTTCATAGGAGACACTTTGAGATAGACGAAGTCATCGAGCTCATAAGACATGTCACAATGCTTGCTATCATAGTAGCTCTTCTGACGGGACTGCGCTGCTCTGAGATTATCCCGAATGACCCGACACATCTCTTCAGCTTCTTCGATCAAGTCATTCCCAAGAATCTGACGCTCGCCGGTCTCGGACCAGTTGAGCGGGGTACGGCACTTTCTGCCATAGAGAATCTCAAACGGAGCTTTGCCTGAACTAGCTTGATAACTGTTGTTATACGAGAACTCCGCGAAAGGTAGGCAGTCTTCCCACTTCATGCCAAAAGAAATGACACAGGCTCTCAGCATATCCTCAAGGACCCGATTGACTCTCTCCACTTGCCCACTAGTCTGAGGATGAAAAGTTGTGCTGAATCGTACCTTCGTACCCATCGCAGACTGAAAAGAGTCCCAGAACTTGGAAGTGAAGATACTTCCGCGATCCGAAGAAATCAACATAGGCACACCGTGCAAAGATACTATCCTGGAAGTGTTCAGCTCTGCAAGCTGAGCTGCCGAGATGGATTCCTTGACTGGAAGAAAATGAGCCACTTTACTCAAATTGTCGATGACGACGAAGATAACATCGTTACCCTTCTTGGACTTCGGAAACCCGATGACGAAATCCATCTCAATATGGTCGAACTTCCACTCAGGAATGGGCAATGGATGCAAAATACCTGCTGGACGTTGATGCTCTACTTTCACCCTTCAACATACATCACATTCATTTACGAACTGATCAATCTCACGCTTCATGCGAGTCCACCAGAAGGTCTGTTTCAAGTCCTGATACATCTTGGAGCTTCCTGGATGTATTGAGAGCGGAGAGTTATGAGCTTCTTTCATGATAACCTTTCTCAGATCACCTTGTGGAACGACAAGACGATCCTCAAAGAATAATGTGTCTCTCGCATCAACACCGAAGCACTTATATTTGGGAACTCCCTTTGCCAAGCCAACCTTAACTTTCTTCACCACTGCATCAAGAAGTTGCGCTGCTCGGACCTGGTCTTCCAAGGTAGGAGAGATCTGAAGATTTGCAATAAATCCCTCAGGTACTAACTGAAGGTTGAGATTTCTGAAAGATTCACAAAGGTCAGGCTGGAGAGGCTTCAGAATGAGACTGTTGTAGTAAGCCTTCCTGCTCAAAGCATCTGCCACGACATTAGCTTTGCCTGGAGTGTACTTAATGCTCGGATTAAAATCTTGGAGCATTTCCACCCAACAAGTTTGCCGAAGATTGAGGTTAGGCTGGGTGAAGATGTACTTGAGACTCTTGTGATCGGTGAACACTTCAACCTTTCGTTCCAACAAGAGGTGTCTCCAAGTCATCAGAGCATGTACCACTGCCGCCAACTCAAGATCATGCACAGGATAATTCTTCTCACTTGGCTTCAACTGCCTCGAGGTATAAGCTACCAGTTTCTTCTCTTGCATCAGAACTGCACCAAGACCTTGAAGAGAGGCGTCGCAGAACACTTGGTAAGGTTTGGAGTCATCGGGAGGAACCAAGACTGGAGTAGAGGTGATCTTCTCTTTGAGTGTGTCAAAGGCCAACTGACACTCTGGAGACCAAACATACTTCACACCCTTCTGAAGAAGGCTTGAGAGAGGCTTAGTGATACATCTCCATCGTATCTACTTTTCCAAACTCTGTTGCCCTTGTTTTGGACTCTAATTTGCATGATTTGAATGGAACTAACCCAGACTGACGCTGTTTTCAGCAGAATTGCCATGGTGTTGTTTTTGTGCAGAAATGAAAGTTCTCGAAACGTCCTGAAAATTTACGGAGAATATTTCTGGAAAATATGAAAAATACCTACACAAAGATCCATCGGAGGGGATGGGTGACTCCGTAACAGCAGACCTTCCCTTGCAACGGCACCAGAAGAATGCTGCTAGCACTCTCCGGCAATCTAAACTAGAAGAATGTTGTTGACGGCCCACCAGCGCGTGGGATGTAGCAGTTTTCGAGGGTAGAGTATTCGACCCAAATTTGTTGGTACGCCTATAGGAGGTGAGATGATACTCTCAAGTATTAGCACTTGAATATGTCAGATTCAACCACACCTGAAAGATTAGCATATGCAAGCAAAGTATCAGTAGCAAAGTAATATGATAACAACGGTGTCAGAAACGATGTGTTGACGGCACACTATTCCTAACGATTGTATCAATGGCGCCAAGTTGCCTCGTTGACGGAAATTGTTAGTTCCCGTCAACAACCAGCGAATCAAAATTTTAGTAGGTAGCAGCAGTGTAACGAGCAATAGCAGTGGCAAGGAACATCAGTAATGACAGTAGTAGCAAGCGACAGTAGCAGCAGAGCAAGACAAGTAACAGCAACAACAACAATAGTAACAGCAGCAGAGCAAGACAAGTAACAGCAATAGTAGGACGAACTCGTAGGCAATGGGTCGGTGATTTGTTTGGATGATATTCATCATGCAACAGTTATAACACGGAGAGATATGTGGCTAGCTCCCGTTCGTCAATGTGATGTAGGCATGCATTCCGTGTGTCGTCATACGTGCTTAGAGAAAAGAACTTGCATGACTTCTATTGTCCATCCCTCCCGTGGCAGCGGGGTCCAAAAGGAAACTACAGGATATTAAGGTTCTCCTTTTAATAAAGAACCGGACCAACGCATTAGCACTTGGTGAACACATGAACTCCTCAAACTATGGTCATCACCGGGAGTGGTTCCGGTTATTGTCACTCCGGGGTTGCCGGATCATAACACATAGTAGGTAACTACAACTTGAAAGATCGGATCTAAAACACACATATATTGGTGACAACATAATAATTTTAGATCTGAAATCATGGCACTCGGGCCCTAGTGACAAGCATTAAGCATGGCAAAGTAGTAGCAACATCAATCTCAGAACATAGTGGATACTAGGGATCAATCCCCATCAAAACTAACTCGATTACATGATAGATCTCATCCTACTCATCACCGCCCAGCGAGCCTATGAATAGATTACTCACGAACGATGAAGAGCTTCATGGAATTGGAGAGGGAAGAAGGTTGATGATGACGATGGCGACGATTTCCCCTCTCCGGAGCCCAAAACGAACTCCAGATCTGCCCTCCAGATGAAGAACAAGTTGTGGCGGCACCTCCGTATCGTAAACGCGACGAAATCTTCTCTTTTTATTTTTTCTGGGACGAAAGTGAATTTATAGAGCTGAGATTGGAGGCGGCAGAGCCACGTGAGCCCCACAAGCTTGCCCACCGCCACCAGGGGGTGGCGGCTTGAGGGTTTGTGGCCCACTGGCCCACCCCCTCAGGTGGATCTTTGCGCAGGTATTTTTCATATGTGTGTTTTAGATCCGATCTTGCAAGTTGTAGTTACCTACTCTGTGTTATGACCCTGCAACCCCGGAGTGACAATAACCGGAACCACTCCCGGTGATGACCATAGTTTGAGGAGTTCATGTGTTCACCAAGTGCTAATGCGTTGTTCCGGTTCTTTATTAAAAGGAGAACCTTAATATCCCGTAGTATACTTTTGGACCCCGCTGCCACGGGAGGGATGGAAAATAGATTTCATGCAAGTTCTTTTCCCTAAGCACGTATGACTACACACGGAATGCATGCCTACATCACACTGAGGAACGGGAGCTAGCCACATATCTCTCCGTGTTATAACTATTGCATGATGAATGTCATCCAAATGAATCACCGACCCATTGCCTACGAGTTTGTCGCACTGCTGCTGTTACTTGTTTTGCTCTGCTGCTGTTACTTGTTTTGCTCTGCTGCTGTTACTTGCTACTGTTGCTACTTGCTACTGCTGTCACTACTGTTGTTCCTTGCCACTGTTGTTACTCGTTACACTGCTGCTACCTGCTACAATACTTTTTTCTCGCGCCGTTGACGGGAAAGAATATTTTCCGTCCATGGTCAACTTCTGGTGCCATTGATACAACAGTTAGGAATAGTCTGCCGTCAACAGATCGTTTCTGGCACCGTTGTTATCATACTACTTTGCTACTGATACTTTGCTTGCAGATACTGATCTTTCAGGTGTAGTTGAATCTGACACATTCAGCTGCTAATACTTGAGAGTATCCTTTCACTTCCTGACGGGCGAACCAACAAATTTGGGTTGAATACTCTACCCTCGAAAACTGTCGCGAACCCACGTGCTGGTGGGCCATTGCAAGACAATTTCTAATGGTTGAGCTACTGGGAGCAGTTCTGGCTCTGTTGCCGTGGAGGCATCAAGTCAGGAACACGTCAACAACATTTCTCTAGTGTCGTTGTCGGGGACTGCTAGCACTTAGCAATCTTGGAGAAGTTCTCAATGAATCTTCTACAATAGCTTGCAAGCCCGAGAAAGCTTCGAAGCTGCTTCACATTTTGTGGAGGCTCCCACTCAACAATGGCCTGCACCTTCGACGGATCAACTTTGATGCCCTCGGCAGAGATGATGTGCCCAAGGTAGACAACTTCTTTCAACCAGAACTCACATTTGGAAAACTTGGCATAGAACTTATGCTCTCTCAGCTTATCAAGCACCAGTCTGAGATGTTCTTCATGCTCTTCCTCAGTTTCCAAAAAGACCATAGTATCATCGAGATACAGCAAGACGAATTCATTCTTGAACGGGGAAAAGATATAGTTCATCATTCGGCAGAATGTCGGTGGAGCATTTGCCAGACCAAAAGACATCACCGTATACTCATACGAGCCAAAACTTGTCCTGAAAGCAGTCTTTGGAATATCCTCTTCACGAATGCGAATTTGATGATAGCCCATCCTGAGATCGAGCTTGGAGAAGTCCTTAGCCCCTTTCAACTGCTCGAACAACTCATTGATGTTAGGAAGTGGATACTTGTTTCTGATTGTCTTCTTGTTCAATGGACGGTAATCGACACACAATCGGTCCGTGCCATCCTTCTTCTTGACAAACAACACTCCACATCCCCAAGGAGAAGAGCTTGGTCTGATCAGACCCAGACGCTCCTGCTCATCGAATTGCCTCTTAAGTTCCTTCAACTCTTCTGGACCCAACTTGTACGGCCATTTGCACACAGGCTCAGTACCCGGTTCAAGCTCAATAACGAATTCAACTTCTTGGTGCGGAGGCATTCCTGGCAGTTCTTCTGGAAACACATCTTCATATTCGCAGACCACTAGGACTTGTGAAATTGGGGAAATCTCACCCTTCTCATTTAAGGAAAATAGACGGATTGTGTCATCGCGCGCCGCGAAGATAATCACGTCCTCCGAAGAGTGAGTTAGCTTCACTTCTTTAGCTTCACAATCAATCGATGCCTTGTTCATAGCCAACCAGTCCATACCAAGGATCAAATCAATGTCAGAATTGCCCAAGACAATAGGAGACGCTAGAAAAGCATAATCCCCCATCTTGACAGTGACATCCCGAACCACTTTGTTGGCGCTCATAAGAGTACCGGGTGACACCACACGTAACGCCTTGCTCAAATACTCAGAATCAAAATCATGCTCGGCAAAGAACATTCTAGACATGAACGAATAAGAAGCACCAGAATCAAGTAGAACTTTAGCAGGAATATCATTAACGAGGAGGTTACCCATAATCACATCTGACGAGTTGTCTACTTCAGCTGCATTCACCATATTGACTCTAGCAGACCTGGGGTTGAACTTCACGATAGCATTGCTTGGAGGTTTGCCTGGAGGAGGAGGCGAAGACGCATCTGAGAAGTGCACTTGTTGGCATAGTGACCCTTCTGCCCACACTTGTGACAAGTAACATTGCCGGCTGACGGTACTGTGTCTGAGGAGGCCCTTGCTTTTGTTGCTAAAACCTGTGCTGGAAAGGTGGGTTGGGTGGGTGGGGAGAACCACGGCCACCTGATTGCTTGAATTGCTGCATGTGCCGAGGAGGAGGAGACACCCAATATTTCGGTTGCTTCTGAACCACCTGAGTTGAGGAAGACGAGCTGGAATCTCTGAAGCGCTTCTTTGAATTCTCCACCCTGAGCAAAGCTGCCTCAGCCCTGAGAGCCAAGTTGTAGAACTTATCGAACTCTTCAGGATCGCGCAAAGCAAGGGCTAGCTGCAAATCCTCTTCCAAACCACCTCTGAACTGATAGATCTTGCTCTTCTGATCTGGAATGTCCTGCAAGGCATATCGGGCTAGCTCGTGGAACTCGACGTTGTACTTGTACACGGAGTTACCACCTTGCTTCAAGCGCCTGAACTTCTCACGCATCTCCTCCACAAAGCTAGACGGGATGTAGTGGGACCTGAAGTCTCTGCAGAACTCATCCCAAGTGATCACTCTGGCACCCCTGGAATCCTTCAACTCCTGCCACCAGATCGATGCTTGCCCCTTCAGCTGGAATGTTGCAAACTTGACGAAATCCTCTGGACGAACATTGCTACACTCAAAGTGCTTGTTCATGTCGAGAATCCAATCCTCAGCGTCAAACGGCTGATCACACGACGTGAAGGTCTTCGGCTGATTTGACAGGAACTGACTCAGATTAGCAAACTAATTGCCACCATGGTTGAAGTTGCCTTGCTGCTGATTAGTCCTCTCTTGCAACAACTAGATCAGCATCTGAGTGTTTGCATTTGTAGCAACCATCACCGCTTGCCAAGCCTCTGCAGGCGGAGGAGGTGGTGGAGGGGGTGGTGGCGGCATCTCAGCACCCTCACGACCTGGATTCTGATGAGTTGGTGGAGCCATCCTGAAGACGGACAACACATTAGCCCACAGAATAAAATTGAAGGTAGAGTTGAATCAAAAAGGCAGGAATATCTGAACAGGAATATTAGCAATTGCACTCGAACAAAATAGTAAGAATGCTTCCTCAAAGTGACTGACGACAAAATTCTGATTAATACCACTTGCAAACAAGTGTGAGCTAGAACTGCTCGGAACAAACGTATGATCGAGATTTCATCTGATATCTTCGTGGATAAGATCGCACGGGCTCGAATTTACAGTAGCCATCCTGTGCAAGGTAGTGCACACAACTTACGAAGCATCCCCGAGTCGAAGCAAGCTACAAGGACTCTTAAAGATACAACGAGAACCGTTGTAAGACGACAGTGAACAAACGTACCCACTGAATGTCGAATCCCAACCTCCCATCATGCATATGTAGGAAGATTGTCCTATAAGTCACTACTTGATATCCCACCTATGAATTCCCGAAATATCTGGTCATGCAATCTGGTACACGGATACAAGGAGTAATATTCACACAACTCCTATACTAACCCGTCCAATGTATCACATCCGTCAACACATAACCAGAACCTCGGACCTTCATCTATTACAGACCCTCGTGATCACAACGATACAAAGTATGGCAGTACTCCCGAACAATCTGCACCAGTACTAAGGACATCGGGGTTATCTCGCTACTACTAGTATTGAAGCAATTACGAACGTCCTTCGTTCTGAGATACTCAGAAATCTGAATGATGGCGATGTGCACAAGAATCCCCTCGAGCTCAACTCCCCGGAAGAAATCAAGGCAAACAGGAGGCACCAAGACAGAACTCTGTCACATCGATATCATATAGATTTCAAAATACCCGCGTGATCCTAAATTTTTTTTTTGAGCGAGAAAAGGATTAGAATTAAGATTTCCTAAGTCGAGAACCTCACCAAAGCATGGAAGAGGAGAAAAAAGAAACCTACTCTCCGATATAACTAAGACTCAAAACATTTTACTAGACTCGACTCGGCCAAGTACGATCACACAAAGGCTCCTATGGTGGCAAGGCTTTGATACCAACTTGTTACGACTAAGATGCGGTCCTTTCCTATTTAGGGGGCGATGCCCCAAAATGGAAAGAAGCGCATCTATGCGTTTCGCAAGCAAGATAAACATAGCACATACATAATTTAAGAATGACAAATAGGGAATCGTTTGTCATCTCACATAGACAATATCAGAGTTTACATCCACACATTTATTCAGACAAGGTAGTTCCGCTACGGACTACATAACATAAGAAAAGGCTATGCTATCTCGTATGCTTGCCCACGATCACGACCACGGCCTCAGTCTTCTGGACAGTTCACGTACAAGCGGTCGTTCTCCTCATCGTATTGCCACGCCAGCCGCGTGCCATCGGGATCACCTGTGTCATGCGTACCTATACCTATTGGGGTGTTGAAGTAATCTGTGAGCCACGGGGACTCAGCAATCTATGACCTTGGTACCGAAACTAGTCAAGTTATTAGGTGAGGAAGGTTCAGTGTTTAGGTTGCAGCATCCTAAGCTTTATGGTGACTAACTTACGAAGATCATAGTTATAGATGTGGTGGTCTAAACGAGCGGTCGAAGACTAGGTGATCACTAAGTAATCCTGAACACCTACATTACGTCAAACATAACCCCACCGTGTTCCCGATCGAAGAGAGGTCTTCGAAGGGGACAATCACAATTACGCACACGGTTAGAAGTTTTATTAGTATTAGTTCAAGTTATCTAGAATCGGATGTTAACAAATAATCCATGTTGCCACATAACCGCGGGCACAGCTTTCCGAAAGATTAAACCCTGCAGGGGTGCTCCAACTAGTCCATCACAAACGTTCACGGGACGCAAAGTAATCCTCTATCATGCATCTCATGATCTCGATGAATTACTTAAAGGAAAACCTCAACTCTAGGGAGAACCCAAGATTCACCGAGATTCCTATACCCAAGATATATCGCTAAGGTAAGACAAGACTAGCTGGACCTCCCGTCGTGTCGACGACCCCGATAAGAGTCGCGTATCTCAGTCTCAGGACACGACGGATGAGCGACGCGTACAGTGGCCTGATAGAAATCTCTCAAGTTGCCCTGAGTTGGCCCCGCACGGTGCTCTGGTTTGGACCAACACTCATGAGGAGCACTGGCCCGGGTTGTTGATTAATTCCTCGGGGTAGCTATTCTCTATGCAAATTATTATTAGGTGATTAGCAAATTATTATTATGTTTCTCACTATATCATCATCCACACTTGCACATGCTCACACTCACAACTCCCATGGTGCACATGAGGGGTAGCCCTCATGTTCATGTCCTTAGCACACCACCACACATACATACATGCTAGCATCACAAGTGCTCATGCACACACACCTACACATGCTAGTTTCTAACACACACACATACTTACACTCACACCAACTACCACTAACACACCACATACATGCTTGCACACAAGTGCTCACTAAGGCAAGGCCATGCCTTGGGCATGTGTGTGTCATACTCACACATGCACACACACACAAGTACACACCACATGGAAGCTTGCACACACATGACCTCCTACACACATACACAAGCACCACTAAATCCCTACACATGCACACTAACTAAAACAAGAGGAAACCCCACTGGATGTGAGGCATAAACATATGTTGATGTCCAAACAATGCAACATCACACAATACTTGGGAAGGTAAATCACCCATGTCGAGCTACTGTGCCCAAAGCCAAGAAAAACAAAAGGGGGTGCGCTGCGGGGGCTCGAACCCATGACCTGCACTAAGACAAAACCCACTGCTACCACTGTGTTGCTTGATCGATAATTAACACAGAGGGGGGCCTTGTTCTTTTGAGAAACCCCCTCTGGATCTGCTACATCCCGACGGTGGCCGGAACAGGGGAGGGTCACCGCCGGCGATTCACTACGAATTGGTCAACGACTCGTCGCTGGGAGGAAGAGGGAACTCCCACGGTTCCATTCCACACCTAAACGCGGCGCGAGACGCTCTACAACTACTGCTCCACGAGCACTGTGGTGCCGGCGACAGAGAGAAGCTACGGCAGTGCTGCTACAGCTCTACGAGCAATCTGCCGACAAGGGAACGGGGAGGAGTGCTACTGCTCACCCACTGGGCGAGGATGCCGCGCCTGTCGGAGAGGAAAAAGAGGTCGCCATGGAAGAAGTCGTTGCGGAGGGAGTCGTTGGAGCGGAAGGGGTCGTCGTTGACGTAGTGGAAGCAGAGGCGTTCATCGGCGATTAGCTACGGGAACGGACTCCCCTGAAGTCCCGCGTGCTCTTGGATCGCTTGGAGACGACGAAGGAGTACACTGTCGACGTCGGCGAGCTCATCAAGGATCGGCCATGGCGGAGGAGGAGCTCGCCTACCTTCTGTCGACGAGGGAGAGGGAGGAGGAGGATGGGAAAGGAGGTGGCGACGCTTGGAGGAACCCTAGAACACGGCTTGGACGCCAAGGAATAAATAGGGGGGCGAGGGAGGCTGCCTCGACGTCCGTGAGCCATGGCGTCGGCCTCTTTGTCTCGCCCTCTCTCTGAAGGACTGACGGAAAGGTGCGAAAGGAGGGAGACGGCATCACAGGAGAGGGACGAGGAGTGGGCTGCCACACGAGGAGTGCAGTTGGGCCAGCGAGGAGGAGGAGGCCCACTCGGAGGCGCGAGGTAAGAAAGGGAAACCCGCTGGTTTTCTATTTAAAAACAAATAGCAGCAAATAAATAAACTCCCAGGTAATGTATGGCTCCAACAGAAAAATTAAAATGCCCGTGGTCATAAGGAAATTATGACCTATTTAAATAAAATGAAAAGAGAATTTTTGGAGCAAAGGAATATTTACAAAACAGAATTAAATAATCTGTTTTGTGAATAAACACCCCTCTCAAACATAGTGTCAAAACACATTAGACCTAGCACCACATCCACGAGAAAACACTCTAAATGATCTACATTTTTGAACTAGGGTTAGAGCAAGTAAATCTTGAGCTTGAGAAAATAAAGAAGGGGGGGTTTGAAACCTAGTTGAAAACTAACATAGATGGAACCCAACTTGCAAACACCACTTCATCATCACATAGCACATCAACAACACATACCACATACATGGATCAACAACAACAACAAACACAATGAAGGCATGGATGATATGGATGCATGAATGCAAGGGTAGACAAGGTATGATCACATGAAATAACACATGGCATATATCTCACAAGGCAATGCCATCATGGACCCACGCATGAAGGTTCCAAATATGGCAAGTTACACTCTCGGGCATTACAGGGCTGGTGTGCCACCTTTAGGCCTACTAGGTTCCCTCCCGGGTGGGTGGCCCCTCCTCGTAAAACCCCGAAACCCATTCGTCACTCCTTGTACTTTATCGGTAACGCCCAAAATATTTCTGGAAGCCAAATGAAACTTTCCTATATATCAATCTTTACCTCCACACCATTGCAGAGCTCCTCGTGATGTCCGGGATCTCATACGGGACTCCAAACAACTTTCAGTCACCAACATGCTTAACTCAATAATACCGAAACGTCACCGAACCTTAAGTGTGCAAACCCTGTGGGTTCGAGAATTATGCAGACATGACCTGAGACACTCTCTGGTCAATAACCAATAGTGGGACACGGATGCCCATATTGGCTCCTACATATTCTACGAAGATATTTATCAATTGAACCTCTGTGTCAAGGATTTAGTTAATCCCGTATGATGTTCCCTTTGTCCTTCAGTATGTTACTTGCCCGAGATTCGATCGTCGGTATCTCCATACCTAGTTCAATCTCCTTACCGGCAAGTCTCTTTACTCGTTTTGTAATACAAGATCATGTGACTAACTCCTTAGTCACATTGGTTGCAAGGCTTGTTGTGATGTTGTATTACCGAGTGGGCCCTGAGATACCTCTCCGTCACACGGAGTGACAAATCTTAGTCTTGATTCAAGCCAACCCAACAAACACCCTCGGATATACCTGTAGAGCACCTTTATAGTCACCTAATTACGTTGTGACGTTTGATACACATAGGGTATTCCTGTGGTGTCCGGGAGTTGCATGATCTCATGGTCATAGGAACATATACTTTGACATGCAGAAAACCGTAGCAATAAACTGACACGATCATATGCTACGTTCATAGTTTGAGTCTTGTCCACATCATTCTCCTAATGATGTGATCCCGTTATCAAACGACATCGCATGTCCATGGCGAGGAAACCTTGACCATCTTTGATCAACAAGCTAGTCTTTCAGAGGCTCACTAGGGATAGTGTGTTGTCTATGTATCCACACATGTATTTGAGTTTCCAATCAATACAATTCTAGCATGGATAATAAATGATTATCATGAACAAGGAAATATAATAATAACCAATTTATTATTGCCTCTAGGTCATATTTCCAACATTAGTACCGCTCCTCCGAGCGGTACTACCACTTGGACCTTTTCACGATGAAAAGCATGAATACCAAAAGTGCCATAACTTCCGCTTACGAGCTCTGAATTGAGCAAAGTCAAGCTTGTTGGATTCAGAACGACAAGAGCTATCCAAGAGCGAAAGGAACATCTTAAGGAGAGGCAATATAAAAATGCCAATTATATAGAGATGTGTAACCTCTATGAGTGAAGAACCGACAAAAACTCCAACATCATAGAAGATGCATATGGACTCCGTTTTCGATGAACTCGAGTTCGTCATACGGATGACCATAAGATCTAAAACACACAAAGAGAAACGGCAAACAAGAACCAAGAAATATGATGCAAGGATGCAAATTATTTGAGCTCTCAATGAACGATGTGATCAAGCTACTCACTTGAGATCCCCTCTTGATAGTACGACTCTCTATCCTATAACCTAGTCTCCCAACTACCACTGTGATATCGGTAAAATAGAAAACCTATCAAGGTCAAACCTATGCCTTGCACATATTCCTCTTGAGCTAGATGATGATGATCTTGACTTCCTCAAGATGGACCACCTTTCTTGGTTGCGTTGGCTCGACGAAGACTAGCTGAATGCTCCCCCATACTCACTATGGGTGAGCCACTCTTCGCCACATCTTCACAAGTCCATTGCCAACAAATGGACGCCAAGCTTCAAGCATGGTATATTCGCGATGCTCCACTTGAGATTTCACACCACAATCTTGATGACGATCACCATTTGATGTCATCCTCCATGGGTTGTATGAGATCTTCGTCTTGACGCAAGCCCATGGAAACACACCTAACCCCAAATAGAACTCTTACGAAGACCATGGGTTAGCACATAAAGCGTAATGGACAATGCTTACCATACCATGGGATCACTTGATCCCTCTCGGTACATCTTGCACGCTTTGTGTGTTGATCAAGTTGATTCACTCTTTGACTTAGTCTTGATCAACTTTGTGTCTTTATGACCAATCTTTGGATAAAACCTTGAATAGCACCTTGGTCATCATATAAACTCCTTGAAACCAACATATGGACTTCAAGAAGTGCCCATGGACAAATCCTTCGAATATAACTCAAGGCAACCATTAGTCCATAGGGAATGTCATCAATTACCAAAACCACATATGGAGAAATATGCTCTAACAACGTTGACCCTCTGGACGACTCACAATAAGATGGCGATGGAAATAATCTTCCCAAGGTAGACATATGGCTCATTCTTTAAATTCATTGCTCTTATGCAACATTGGCACCTCCTCTCTAGGTAGCAAGACCGGGATCGTCTGGATGGCATGCTGGATGTGCTTCACGCTACGACGCGACGTCTTGCCTCCTTGTAGGACCGGTTCTCTCTCGCCACTAGGTGGTTTTTTCCCTATTTTTTTGGGCCAGAGTGTGTCATTGCCCCGACTGCTATCTATGTATGACTGAACTTCTATGTGACTGTTGCTTTATCTATAAAACGGGGCGAAAGCCTATTTAGAGAAAGAGCGACTTGAATGGAAGACGTGAGTGGAAGATTTTGGCGCGAAAACAATGCAGGATGCTACAAAAGCACGGGCTCCGCCTGTTGGGGAACGTCGCATGGGAAACAAAAAATTTCCTACGCGCACGAAGACCTATCATGGTGATGTCCATCTACGAGAGGGGATTTCCGATCTACGTACCCTTGTAGATCGCACAGCAGAAGCGTTAGTGAACGCGGTTGATGTAGTGGAACGTCCTCACGTCCCTCGATCCGCCCCGTGAACCGTCCCACGAACCGTCCCGCGATCCGTCCCACGATCTAGTGCCGAACGGACGGCACCTCCGCGTTCAACACACGTATAGCTCGACGATGATCTCGGCCTTCTTGATCCAGCAAGAGAGACAGAGAGGTAGATGAGTTCTCCGGCAGCGTGACGATGCTCCGAAGGTTGGTGGTGATCTAATCTCAGTAGGGCTCCGCCCGAGCTCCGCAGAAACGCGGTCTAGAGGTAAAACCGTGGAGGTATGTGGTCGGGCTGCCGTGGCAAAAGTTAATCAGCCCTAATAGCTCCATATATATAGGAGGAGGGGAGGGGAGGCTTGCCTTGGGGCTCAAGGAGCCCCAAGGGCTGCGCCACCAAGGGAGGAGGAGTCCTCCTCCAATCCTAGTCCAACTAGGATTGGAAGGTGGAGTCCTTCTCTCCCTTCCCACCTCCTTCTTTTTCTTTTCTCTTTGATTTTCTATCTATGGCGCATAGGGCCTTCTTGGGCTGTCCCACCAGCCCACCATGGGCTGGTGCGCCACCCCCAAGGCCTATGGGCTTCCCCGGGGTGGGCTCCCCCCGGTGAACACCCCGAACCCATTCATCATTCCCGGTAACTCCGAAAACCTTCCGGTAATCAAATGAGGTCATCCTATATATCAATCTTCGTTTCCGGACCATTCCAGAAACCCTCGTGACGTCCGTGATCTCATCCGGGACTCCGAACAACATTCGGTAACCAACCATATAACTCAAATACGTATAAAACAACGTCGAACCTTAAGTGTGCAGACCCTGCGGGTTCGAGAACTATGTAGACATGACCCGAGTGACTCCTCGGTCAATATCCAATAGCGGGACCTGGATGCCCATATTGGATACCACATATTCTACGAAGATCTTATCGTTTGAACCTCAGTGCGAGGGATTCATACAATCCAGTATGTCATTCCCTTTGTCCTTTGGTATGTTACTTGCCCGAGATTCGATCATCAGTATCCGTATACCTATTTCAATCTCGTTTACCAGCAAGTCTCTTTACTCGTTCCGTAATACAAGATCCCACAACTTACACTAAGTTACATTGCTTGCAAGGCTTGTGTGTGATGTTGTATTACCGAGTGGGCCCCAAGATACCTCTTCGTCACACGGAGTGACAAATCCCAGTCTCGATCCATACTAACTCAACGAACACCTTCGGATATACCTGTAGAGCATCTTTATAGTCACCCAGTTACGTTGCGACGTTTGATACACACAAAGCATTCCTCCGGTGTTAGTGAGTTATATGATCTCATGGTCATAGGAACAAATACTTGACACGCAGAAAACAGTAGCAACAAAATGACACGATCAACATGCTACGTCTATTAGTTTGGGTCTAGTCCATCACGTGATTCTCCTAATGACGTGATCCAGTTATCAAGCAACAACATCTTGTACATAGTCAGAAGACCCTGACTATCTTTGATCAGCTGGCTAGCCAACTAGAGGCTTGCTAGGGACAGTGTTTTGTCTATGTATCCACACATGTATATATAAGTCTTCATTCAATACAATTATAGCACGGATAATAAACGATTATCTTGATATAGGAATTATAATAATAACTATATTTATTATTGCCTCTAGGTCATAATTCCAACAGTCCCCCACTTGCACTAGAGTCAATAATCTAGCCCTCACATCACCGTGTGAATTACATTGTAATAAATCTAACACCCATACATTTCTAGTGTTGATCATGCTTTGCCCGTGGAAGAGGTTTAGTCAGCGGGTTTGCTACATTCAGATCCGTGTGCACTTTGCATATATTTACGTCCTCCCCTTCGACGTAGTCGCGGATGAGGTTGAAGCGTCGTTTGATGTGTCTGGTCTTCTTGTGAAACCGTGGTTCTTTTGCTAAGGCAATGGCACCCGTGTTGTCACAGAACAAGGTTATTGGATTCAGTGCGCTTGGCACCACTCCAAGATCTGTCATGAACTGCTTCATCCAGACACCCTCCTTAGCCGCCTCCGAGGCAGCCATGTACTCCGCTTCACATGTAGAATCAGCTATGACGCTTTGCTTGGAACTGCACCAGCTTACCGCACCCCCATTAAGAATAAATACGTATCCGGTCTGCGACTTAGAGTCGTCCGGATCTGTGTCAAAGCTTGCATCAACGTAACCCTTTACGACGAGCTCTTCGTCACCTCCATACACGAGAAACATCTCCTTAGTCCTTTTCAGGTACTTCAGGATATTCTTGACCGCCGTCCAGTGATCCACTCCTGGATTACTCTGGAACCTGCCTGCCATACTTATGGCCAGGCTAACGTCTGGTCTAGTGCACAGCATTGCATACATGATAGATCCTATGGTTGAAGCATAGGGGACGGTGCTCATATGCTCTCTATCTTTATCAGTTGTTGGGCACTGAGTCTTACTCAATCTCGTACCTTGTAAAACCGGCAAGAACCCTTTCTTGGACTGTTCCATTTTGAACCTCTTCAAAACTTTATCAAGGTATGTGCTTTGTGAAAGTCCTATCAGGCGTTTCGATCTATCCCTGTAGATCTTAATGCCTAGAATGTAAGCAGCTTCTCCTAGGTCCTTCATAGAGAAACTTTTATTCAAGTAATCCTTTATGCTCTCCAAAAACTCTATGTTGTTTCCAATCAGCAATATGTCATCCACATATAATATTAGAAACACCACAGAGCTCCCACTCACTTTCTTCTAAATACAAGATTCTCCAACCACTTGTATAAACCCAAATGCTTTGATCACCTCATCAAAGCGTTTGTTCCAACTCCAAGATGCTTGCACCAGTCCATAAATGGATCGCTGGAGCTTGCACACCTTGTTAGCATTTTTAGGATCGACAAAACCTTCGGGTTGCATCATATACAACTCTTCCTTAAGGAAACCATTAAGGAACGCCGTTTTGACATCCATCTGCCAGATTTCATAATCGAAAAATGCAGCTATTGCTAACATGATTCTGACGGACTTAAGCATCGCTACGGGTGAGAATGTCTCATCGTAGTCAACTCCTTGAACTTGTGAAAAACCCTTTGCCACAAGTCGAGCTTTATAAACGGTCACATTGCCGTCAGCGTCCGTCTTCTTCTTAAAGATCCATTTGTTCTGAATAGCCTTGCGGCCCTCAGGTAGTACTTCCAAAGTCCACACTTTGTTTTCATACATGGATCCTATCTTGGACTTCATGGCCTCCAGCCATTTGTTGGAATCTGGGCCCACCATTGCTTCTTAATAATTTGCAGGTTCATTGTTGTCTAACAACATGATTGACAAAACGGGATTACCGTACCACTCTGGAGCAACACGTGGTCTCGTCGACCTATGAGGTTCGATAGGAACTTGAACCGAAGTTTCATGATCATCATCATTAACTTCCTCCTCAACTGGCGTCGCAACGACAGGGGTTTCCCCTTGCCCTGCGCCACCATCCAGAGGGATGAGAGGTTCGACAACCTCATCAAGTTCTACCTTCCTCCCACTCAATTCTCTCGAGAGAAACTCCTTCTCGAGAAAAGCTCCGTTTTTAGCAACAAACACTTTGCCCTCGGATTTGAGATAGAAGGTGTACCCAACTGTCTCTTTTGGGTAACCTATGAAGATGCACTTTTTCGCTTTGGGTTCCAGCTTTACAGGCTGAAGCTTTTTGACATAAGCATCACATCCCCAAACTTTAAGAAACGACAACTTTGGCCTTTTGCCATACCACAGTTCATATGGTGTCGTCTCAACTGATTTTTATGGTGCCCTATTTAAAGTGAATGCAGCTGTGTCTAATGCATAACCCCAAAACGATAACGGCAATTTGGTAAGAGACATCATAGATCGCACCATCTCTAATAAAGTACGATTACGACGTTCGGACACACCATTACGCTGTGGTGTTCCAGGCGGTGTCAACTGTGAAACAATTCCACATTGTCTTAAGTGAGCACCAAACTCGAAACTCGGATATTCACCCCCACGATCAGACCGTAGAACTTGATCTTCTTGTTATGATGATTTTCAACTTCACTCTGAAATTGCTTGAACTTTTCAAATGTTTCAGACTTGTGCTTCATTAAGTAGACATAACCATATCTACTCAAATCGTCAGTGAAGGTGAGAAAATAACGATATCCGCCGCGTGCCTCCACGCTCATCGGACCGCACACATCGGTATGTATGATTTCCAACAAGTCACTGGCACGCTCCATTGTTCCGGAGAACGGAGTTTTAGTCATCTTGCCCATGAGGCATGGTTCGCACGTGTCAAGTGAATCAAAGTCAAGTGACTCCAAAAGTCCATCGGTATGGAGTTTCTTCATGCGCTTTACACCAATATGACCTAAGCGGCAGTGCCACAAAAACATGGCGCTATCATTGTTAACTCTAACTCTTTTGGTCCCAATGTTATGTATATGTGTATTATCACTATCAAGATTCAATATGAACAATCCTCTCACATTGGGTGCATGACCATAAAAGATGTTACTCATAGAAATAGAACAACCATTATTCTCTGAATTAAAAGAGTAACCGTCTCGCAATAAACAAGATCCAGATATAATGTTCATGCTCAACGCAGGCACTAAATAACAATTATTCAAGTTCATAACTAATCCTGATGGTAACTGAAGTGAAACTATGCCGACGGCGATTGCATCAACCTTGGAACCATTTCCTACGCGCATCGTCACTTCACCTTTCGCCAGCCTTCGCCTATTCCGCAGTTCCTGTTTCAAGTTGCAAATATGAGCAACAGAACCGGTATCGAATACCCAGGCACTACTACGAGAGCCGGTTAAGTACACATCAATAACATGTATATCAAATATACCTGATTTTTCTTTGGCCGCCTTCTTATCAGCCAGATACTTGGGGCAGTTGCGCTTCCAGTGACCCATACCCTTGCAATAGTAGCACTCTGTTTCAGGCTTAGGTCCAGCTTTGGGTTTCTTCGTCGGATTGGCAACATGCTTGCCGCTCTCTTTTTTGAATTACCCTTCTTCCCTTTGCCGTTTCTCTTGAAACTAGTGGTCTTATTCACCATTAACACTTGATGCTCTTTATGGAGTTCAGACTCTGCGACTTTCAGCATCACAAACAACTCGCCGGGTGACTTGTTCATCCCTTGCATGTTGTAGTTCAACACAAAGCCCTTATAGCTTGGCGACGGTGATTGAAGAATTCTGTCAGTGATAGCCTCTTGCGGGAGTTCAATCCCCAGCTCAGCTAGAGGTTTGAGTACCCAGACATTTTGAGCACATGTTTATTGACAGACGAATTCTCCTCCATCTTGCAAGCATAGAATTTATCGGAGGTCTCATACCTCTCGATCCGGGCGTTCTTCTGAAAGATAAACTTCAACTCCTGGAACATCTCATATGCTCCATGACGCTCAAAGCGACGTTGAAGTCCCGGATCTAAGCCATACAAGACTGCACATTAAACTACTGAGTAGTCCTCCTTACGTGTTAACCAAGCGTTCTTAACATCATGCTCAGCCGTAGCGGGTGGTTCATCTCCTAGTGCAGCATTAACGACATAATCCTTCTTCCCAGCTTGTAGGATCAACTTAAGATTACGAGCCCAGTCTACAAAGTTGCTTCCATCATCTTTCAACTTAGCTTTCTCTAGGAACGTATTAAAATTCTGGGTGACTGTCGCGTGAGCCATGATCTACAACACAAATATATTCAAAGTGGATTTATACTATCTTCAAGATAATTAGAGTTTAACTTAATCAAATTACTCGCTAAACTCCCACTCAAAAAATACATCTCTCTAGTCATTTGAGTGGTTCATGACCCACTTACACTAGCTCAAGTCCGATCATCACGTGAGTTGAGTATAGTTTCAGTGGTAAGCATCCCTATGCTAATCATATCAACTATATGATTCATGATCGACCTTTCGGTCTCATGTGTTCCGAGGCCATGTCTGCACATGCTAGGCTCGTCAAGCTTAACCCGAGTGTTCCGCGTGTGCAACTGTTTTGCACCCATTGTATGTGAACGTTGAGTCTATCACACCCGATCATCACGTGGTGTCTCGAAACAACAAACTGTAGCAACGGTGCACAGTCGGGGAGAACACAATTTCGTCTTGAAATTTTAGTGAGAGATCACCTCATAATGCTACCGTCGTTCTAAGCAAAATAATGTGCATAAAAGGATTAACATCACATGCAATTCATAAGTGACATGATATGGCCATCATCACGTGCTTCTTGATCTCCATCACCAAAGCACCGGCATGATCTTCTTTGTCACCGGCGCCACACCATGATCTCCATCAACGTGTCGCCATCGGGGTTTTCGTGCTACTCATGCTATTACTACTAAAGCTACATCCTAGCAATATAGTAAACGCATCTGCAAGCACAAATGTTAGTTTAAAGACAACCCTATGGCTCCTGTCGGTTGCCGTACCATCGACGTGCAAGTCGATATTATCTATTACAACATGATCATCTCATACATCCAATATATCACATCACATCGTTGGCCATATCACATCACAAGCATACCCTGCAAAAACAAGTTAGACGTCCTCTAATTTGTTGTTGCATGTTTTACGTGGTGACCATGGGTATCTAGTAGGATCGCATCTTACTTACGCAAACACCACAACGGAGATATATGAATTGCTATTTAACCTTATCCAAGGACCTCCTCGGTCAAATCCGATTCAAGTAAAGTTGGAGAAACCGTCACTTGCCAGTCATCTTTGAGCAACGGAGTTACTCGTAGCAATGAAACCAGTCTCTCGTAAGCGTACGAGTAATGTCGGTCCAAGCCGCTTCAATCCAACAATACCGCGGAATCAAGAAAAGACTAAGGAGGGCAGCAAGACGCACATCACCGCCCACAAATTTTTTTGTGTTCTACTCGAGATTACATCTACGCATGAACCTAGCTCATGATGCCACTGTTGCGGAACATCGCATGGGAAACAAAAATTTTCCTACGCGCACGAAGACCTATCATGGTGATGTCCATCTACGAGAGGGGATTTCCGATCTACGTACCCTTGTAGATCGCATAGCAGAAGCGCTAGTGAACGCGGTTGATGTAGTGGAACGTCCTCACGTCCCTCGATCCGCCCCGCGAACCGTCCCACGAACCATCCCGCGATCCGTCCCACGATCTAGTGCCGAACGGACGGCACCTCCGCGTTTGGCACACGTACAACTCGACTATGATCTCGGCCTTCTTGATCCAGCAAGAGAGACGAAGAGGTAGATGAATTCTCCGGCAGCGTGACGGCGCTCCGGAGGTTGGTGGTGATCTAATCTCAGCAGGGCTCCGCCCGAGCTCCGCAGAAACGCGATCTAGAGGTAAAACCGTGGAGGTATGCGGTCGGGCTGCCGTGGCAAAAGTTGTCTCAAATCAGACCTAATAACTCCATATATATAGGAGGAGGGGAGGGGAGGCTTGCCTTGAGGCTCAAGGAGCCCCAAGGGCTGCGCCACCAAGGGAGGAGGAGTCCTCCTCCAATCCTAGTCCAACTAGGATTGGAAGGTGGAGTCCTTCTCTCCCTTCCCACCTCCTTTTTTTTTTCTTTTCTCTTTGATTTTCTATCTATGGCGCATAGGGCCTTCTTGGGCTGTCCCACCAGCCCACCAAGGGCTGGTGCGCCACCCCCAAGGCCTATGGGCTTCCCCGGGGTGGGCTCCCCCCCGGTGAACACCCGGAACCCATTCGTCATTCTCGGTAACTCCGAAAACCTTCTGGTAATCAAATGAGGTCATCCTATATATCAATCTTCGTTTCCGGACCATTCCGGAAACCCTCGTGACATCCGTGATCTCATCCGGGACTCCGAACAACATTCGGTAACCAACCATATAACTCAAATACGCATAAAACAACGTCGAACCTTAAGTGTGCAGACCCCGCGGGTTCGAGAACTATGTAGACATGACCCGAGTGACTCCTCGGTCAATATCCAATAGCGGGACCTGGATGCCCATATTGGATCCCACATATTCTACGAAGATCTTCTCAGTGCCAGGGATTCATACAATCCCGTATGTCATTCCCTTTGTCCTTCGGTATGTTACTTGCCCGAGATTCGATCATCAGTATCCGCATACCTATTTCAATCTCGTTTACCGGCAAGTCTCTTTACTAGTTCCGTAATACAAGATCCCGCAACTTACAATAAGTTACATTGCTTGCAAGGCTTGTGTGTGATGTTGTATTACCGAGTGGGCCCCAAGACACCTCTCCGTCACACGGAGTGACAAATCCCAGTCTCGATCCATACTAACTCAACGAACACCTTCGGAGATACTTGTAGAGCATCTTTATAGTCACCTAGTTACGTTGCGACGTTTGATACACACAAAGCAATCCTCCGGTGTTAGTGAGTTATATGATCTCATGGTCATAGGAACAAATACTTGACACGCAGAAAACTGTAGCGACAAAATGACACGATCAACATCCTACGTCTATTAGTTTGGGTCTAGTCCATCACGTGATTCTCCTAATGACGTGATCCAATTATCAAGCAACAACACCTTGTACATAGTCAGAAGACCCTGACTATCTTTGATCAACTGGCTAGCCAACTAGAGGCTTGCTAGGGACAGTGTTTTGTCTATGTATCCACACATGTATATATAAGTCTTCATTCAATACAATTGTAGCACGGATAATAAACGATTATCTTGATACAAGAATTATAATAATAGCTATATTTATTATTGCCTCTAGGGCATAATTCCAACACCGCCTTTCTTTTGGGTAGGCCAGGAAATAAAGAGCGTTGTTGCGGAATAAAACACGTGTGAACCGCATTAGAGCAACTCCAACTGTGCGACTCAAACGGACGCACGCTTTGTCTGTTTGGGTTGGCTCATCCGATCTCTTTTGTGAATGGGTCGGCCGTGCGCCCAACGCGCCGACCCATTTTTCGTTTGTGGCAGGCTTGCGGTCATTTTCGATCGCAGTGATAAATATTAGAAATGTTCAATACAAAACATTGCATAATTCAATAATTACAAAATATCTCATAGTCGATACATTTAAAAGAAATGGTTGCTGATACATCTACTAGTTGCCGACATGAATCCACATATGCTCAACCAAATCATTTTGCAGTTGCATGTGAGTATTTCAAACACACATTTTATGATGAAACTCGACGAACTCTGCAAGCGTTGCCTCTCCTCCATGCTCAGGCACAACATTTTCACCCTGAAACTCAAACCCTTGGCCATAGAGGCGTTCTGGGCGTTCATCCTCTACGATCATGTTGTGCATGATCACACAAGTTGTCATCACCACTCGCATTTTTCGCATGACTCATGTTCTAGCAGGATATCGAACGATGCCCCATCGAGACTGAAGAACGCCAAAGGCATGCTCTACATCTTTTCTAACACCCTCTTGCTCTTGAGCAAATCTCTTTCTCTTCTCTCCTAGAGGATTGGAGATTGTTTTCACAAGAGTAGACCATCGTGGATAGATACTGTCAGCTAGATAGTATCCATTGGTGTGTTTGTGGCCATTGATCTTAACACTGACCTCCGGGCAATTGCTTTCTTCCATCCTAGCGAACACCAAAAAGTGCTGGAGCACATTGATATCATTGTGAGATCCGATCATGCCGAAGAAAGCGTACCAAATCCAGAGATCTTGGGAAGCCACGACCTCAAGTATGACAATGCAAGATCGGACATGACCCTTATACTTCCCTTGCCAAGCAGAAGGGCAATTTTTCCACTTCCAATGCATACAATGTATGCTACCAAGCATCCCGGGGAACCCCTACTGGCATCCATCGACAACAACCGTGCTCTATCGACAAGAGTTGGCTCTCTCAAGTACTCCGGCCCAAACACAGCTATGACAACCTTGGAGAGTCTATACATGGACTCAAGGCAGGTGGACTCACTCATCCGGACATAGTCATCAATGAGATCGCAGGGGACATCATATGCAAGCATCCGAATGGTAGCAGTGCATTTGTGATAAGAGGAGAAGCCAACCTTTCCAACGACATCCATCTTGCACTCGAAATAGTTATCGTACTTAACCACCCCCTCTCGAATACGATTGAAAACATGTCTAGCCATCCGAAAACGGCGACGGAACAAGTGATATTTGAAGAGCGGATTGGGGGTCTCGAAGTAGTCTTTCCAGAGTAGGAAATGACCACTCTCCCGGTTGCATTCAATGCCGACGTGTGTCCCGACATGGAGCCCTTAAACTGTGTTCGCTCCATACTTACGTGGTCATGGACGACCAACGCACCCGCCGCCATCTCCTCATCACCACATAAGAATCATTCGAGTCCAAAAGAACATTGTAGAAAAAACACTCATCATCGGAGTCCATTTGTACCTTGGAGAAAGCATCGAACACCTTACGGGCGTTGTGGAAGACACCGACCGGAGAGGAGCCTCTCACCGAGAGAAAGTGATGGAGCTTGGTGGCGGCTGCAGGAGACAAGGCTGCTGGAAGGAGTCCGCGGTGCGGATGGCTGGCACTGACGACGAAAACGGGCGACGGGGGTGGAAGGCGGGAGGCGGGCAGGGGCGGTCGGGTGTTTTGGAGGCGAAGGAGGAAGAGGCAACTGACGTACGTGTCACTGACTCACGGACGAGGGTAAGAAAAGGGCACGGGATGAACGTATCCACGAAGACGTAAATGCTACCATAATTTAAACCCAAAATGAATCACAAACGAATAAAAAAAGACACGAGTCCATTTGAATCAACGCGTTGGGTCGATTTTTGTATTCGTTATTAACAAAACGAATACCGGCGGACGTTTGCTGGTTGGAGATGCCCTTACCCATCCGGGGTTGCGCCTGCACCGCCGTACGAGCGGCAGAGTATCCCATAGCGTGTGGCTGGCGGGGCCCGTGGCCTCCGGGTCGGTCGGGCGAGACCGCTGGACCCCCACGCGGCAGGCGGCACACGAGGCAAGGACGCGCGGGGCGAGCCGAGGAAAAGGCGGGGGCAAGACACAAACCGCGCGTCGTGAGGCGCGGGGTACGACAACCCCCACATCGCCCGGGAGAATCCAAACCGAATCACGCTAAACTAAACTAAAGCTGAGCTACGGCAAGAACCCTAATCCTCTGCTGCAATCTCGCACTCCCACTCCGCCCCCAACGGCAAGGAACACTAACCACCACCACCACCACCACCACCCATCCAGTGGTTGCATCAACAAAAGCACCGACGAACGCTACAAGGCAGTAGTCCTAGTATTAGTATACTAATACTACGACAGACAGAGAGAGGACCCCCGAGCGTCGGCGATTCGAGCTGCCCGGGCGGGGAGGAAGGAGGAAAGGGAGCGAGGCAACGCCGGCCGGCCGGCGGCGACCACCATTGATGCGGTGCGGGTGAGTGCGCGCCTCGGATTCCCGCTCGCTGCATTTATTTTAGTTGCGGGAAAGAGCCGCTTTGGATTCTTGCCGCGGCTGCGAGCATTTATTTCTTGCCCCGATGCAATGCACATCACTTGGGGTTTCACTCCTCCTCCTTCACTTGGGAACTGGAAAGTACTCGTACTATAGTATAGGACCATGACATCTCACATGGCCAAAGCTGCAGGAGGCGGTGCTGGTGGTGGTGGTGGCCAAGCTGTTGCAGCAGTGCCGACGCCCATGGCCACCTCCCCTCCCGCTCCTTTTTTCCCCACTCCGCTTTTCGGCTCGTCTTCTCTCGTTCCGATCTGCGTCCGTATGTGCGACTGCGTGAGCTGATGCTTCTCGCATTCCGTTCCTAGCACACGGCACACCCATCCAGTATCCTAGGGAGGGAGGGAGGGAGAGAGAGAGAGAGAGAGAGAGAGTGCTGTGTTCACGGAGTTCTTGCAGTCGGTGCGGCGGTATTCCTCCGTGTAATGGTTAAATACTACTGGTACAGTAGTATTAACGCAGCCCATTCCCTCTTGCTCCCTTATTCTCTGGGCCGCCACTCGTCGTTCTTGGTTTCCGCCATGAAATCTCTCTAGCCGCTCTGCTGCTCTTTCTTCTTTCCCCGCTTCCCCGGGGCTGGTTTTTGCCGGTTTCTCTTCCAGTTAGGCCTCGATTTGGGGTTTTCAGCATATTTGCTCGGGGCTTAGGTTTAGGTTTAAGTGATTGGCGAGGAGGAATTGGGGATTCAGGGATTGTGCCTCTTGTTCTTTCCCCAAGGATTTTTATTCCCTTGGGTTACCCGGAGAAAAAAAAACCATACTTATTCCTGGTGTATTTCTATTCTATTTGGGGAGTTGAGACTTGAGAGCAGTCGGTGGCTACAACTTTTGGAGTGACGCATTGCAACTCTTTTGCTACTATTTTGCTCGCACCTTTTCCTGATGTTAAGGCAGAAGCACTCTCTTTTTAGTTGGAATTTCTGGATAGGCCATAGTTGGTACTTTGTGTTGGTCAATATTGGTCTTTTGACTCTTGAGCTTTGTCAAAAAACAAATTTCACGGGTTGCTGGGTCTTTTTCTGAATCCAGCCTAGTTCCTGCTTGGTTTCAGTCGTTGCAAAGTTAGTTCGTGTCAATCGTGACTACAGTTCCTGGTTGGTGTCATCAACTGGGAGTTGCATCTTTTTCTACATGTCTGTCGGTATCATTAACGAGTGATAACTGATACGGAGTACTAATTATTTTCTACTGTCTGCTGTTTGATACAGATTAGTCATCTTCCGCTCAGCACTGCATGAGGAGATCTCTCTGCGTCACTTCATGTGCCAATGTTGACTGATCAAACATGCATATGCTGGTGGTAGCTGAGAAAGGAGAACCACCTTTTTCATCTTTCGGATAGTTGATGGTTATGGACCGCACGGGTTGGCTCTGGAGGCGCAAGTCTTCGGATAATAGTCTTGGGGCAAGCGACAGCTCTGTGCCCCTGTCATCGCATTCTCAGTGCTGCTCCGGCGATCAGGTTCTATCCACATGCCTTCATTTTGTATCCTAGAAATCTTTTTTACCTCAGCAGGATGTAGCACATTCTTCGGTTTTGTTTAATGTGGCTCTTTTCCGAGGTTTGGGCAATGAATTCTACTAGGAAAGAAGTTCTAAACTTTACGTTGTAAATAAAGAATTTATAAGCTTGCTGCCTTGGACAGATTGATAAAGCATACAAACTCATAGTTTGATCTGATTTAAGTAGGACAGGTGTTAAGATGCTAATGTTTGTTGAGCGGTACATTGTCATTGCCCATCTGTGGGAAATCTTGTGATAGAGAAAGGCCAACAGCTTTCAACCTATCAAGTGTAAGATTAGTTCCAGTTTTGTAAGATTTACTTGTTGAGCTCCAACTATGGTACTTCCAATCAAGGCTCTATGTCTAGCCATAAGAGCATTGTAGCAATTTCTGAATGTTCACCAATACTGGTAAAGTATGTTCTTGATTTTCGATGAGACAAGTGTAGTTCCCAATAGTTCAATATCAGCAGTACCTTGCAAAGGAACGTAAACGTTTAGGTGATACTTCCCTAGTTTTCAGACCTCTCAGCAAATACAGGCCATAGGCTACTCTGAATTATTGGCAAACAAATGCAATAGAAAGCCTGAAGAACATAGGACGTTTGTTTTCTAGAAATATGGTTTCAGATAGATGGTTAAAGAAAATGGCTCTGGTAACTACCAGAAAGACTTGATTGATGATGTGAATACAGTATGCATACGATTTTGAAGTACATAGATCAGGTCTTCTCTAGATTTTATCATCTAGTTCATTAATTCAAACAAACTTGAGTTCTGTTGATGCTCATTAAGTTACTAAAACTTGGTACTAGGTACTGCTTTTGAAATTTATACTTCACTTCTGTTTTTTCAAAGGTATTACGTTCTGCAGTAGTCCATGTGCATGTTTTCTCCCGCCTTTGGTGAATAATTGACTTCCTAAAATTCGTGCAGTCAAACTATTCTAACTCTGACTACTACTAGTAGATACAAATATATTTGGATTGGTAAGGTGAAAATATTACTCCCTCCGTCACGGTTTAGAAGGCACAGTTGAACTTGCGTGCGTTTTCAAAATAGACAAGGTTTAAGGCGCGAAAGCAATTACTCCTATTAATTAGTACTAGTACTACTCATGCATGCGTCCTCCCAATTTGCTGCTCACACATTAGTACTAGTATTTTCTCAGTTGATTAGGCGCATTAGCATTTACACCTGCTACATCTCACAACCAATCGATGACTACCTTAGTCCCCGAGATTTTCCAAGCGTGCCTTCTAAACCGTGATGGAGGGAGTACCGTTTGATTTTTCCTAAAAATATATTCATGATTTTCTGTTAGCATGCTCCTACAAAAACTAATGGTGGAACATGCATATTGAAGAGCGTGTCAATGTTTAAAATGTCCCGACAGCGTGCTCGCATTCCCTCCCTCTCGGACGGCGACGCGAACACGAGCTTCTTCCACAGGCAATGCACTTATCGGAGGCAGAAAAACAGAGTGTACAACTTGCTTGTTGATGGGCAGACGATTAGCGACCACGACGAGATGGCCCAGGCGGCCTTTGCCCACTTCAACGGGCTGCTGGGCACAGCGGCCGACCGTGCCCACACGCTGGACTTTGAGCACCTCATCCAGCCAGCTGATCTGTCAGGCCTAGAGGCGCCGTTCAGCCCCGACGAGATATGGGAGGCTGTGCGGCGCATGCCGGCGCATAAGGCACCGGGGCCGGACGGCTTTACCGCGGAGTTCCTGCGAGCGTGCTGGAGCACCATTAAGCAGGACGTGCTTGAGGTCTTTGCGCAGCTCTATGCGCTGACAGGGCGTGGATTCCACAGGCTCAACCAAGCACTGCTCACCTTGCTGCCAAAGCGCTCCGATGCTCACAAGCTCGGCGACTACCGTCCGATCTGCCTGATACATATTGTGGCTAAGCTCTTCGCGAAGGTCCTTTCCCTGCGCTTGGCACCGATGCTCGACGGCCTAGTGAGCCGCTATCAGAATGCTTTCATCGCCGGACGTACACTCCACGACAACTTCGTCCTAGTCCGGCAATCCCTCAAGCTACTGCACCAGGGCGCGCCGAGGATCATGCTCAAGCTCGACCTCACCCGGGCCTTCGACTCCATATCTTGGCCCTTCCTCTTCGAGGCCCTGCGCCAATATGGCTTGGGAGCGAGGTTCTGGGAGTGGCTGGCCATCCTCCTCTCCTCGGCTAGCACCCGCGTCTTGCTCAATGGCGTGCCGGGACCCCCGATCTGGCACCGCCGCGGGTTGAGACAGGGTGACTCGACATCCCCGCAGCTCTTCGTGCTGGCCGTCGACACGCTCAGCCGCCTCATGCAACGGGCGCTCCAGGCCGGCATCCTCCGGAGACTCCACCCCCGACGCAACATCCCGGCTATCTCGCTTTACGCCGATGATGTGATGCTGTTCTGTCACGCCTCGACCGACGAGGTCCTCGCTGTGAAGGGCATCTTAGGGATCTTCGGCTCCGCCTCCGGCCTGCACGTGAACTACGGCAAGAGCTCCGCCACCGCACTTCATGGAGATGAGTCGACCGCCGAATCACTGGCGATTCTGGGCTGCCAGACGGCGGCTCTGCCCATCACGTATCTAGGTATCCCCCTCTCCACGCGCCGCCCCACCGCGGCTCAGATGCAGCCCCTAGTCGACAAGGTGGCCGGCCGCCTCCCATCATGGAAGGCATGGCTCATGAACAAGGCCGGGCGGCTGGCGCTCGTCAAGTCTGTGCTCAGCGCCATCCCCGTCCACTAGATGCTCGCCCTAGCGCCCCCGAAGAAAACTCTGAAGCAGCTTGAGAAAATTCAGCGTGGGTTTCTCTGGGCCGGGCGCGAGGCGGCCCACGGTGGCCACTGCCACGTGAACTGGCGACGGGTATGCCGGCCGCTGGAGTACGGCGGCCTGGGTGTCCGAGACCTAGAGCGCACGGGGCTTGCCCTTCGGCTCCGATGGCTATGGCTCTCACGGACGGACACTAGCCGCGCATGGCATGGCCTGGACCTGCAGTTCACCCCCGAGGAGTATGGCCTCTTCTATGCCTCCACCACCATGCAAATTGGAGACGGATCGACTGCGCTCTTCTGGGAGGACCGATGGCTCCTCGGCCTCTCCATCCGCGAGCACGCGCCCTCGCTATACAGGTGCATCCCCAATCATCGCAGAAAGGCCCGGACGGTGGCAGAAGGCATAGCCGGCAATGCCCGGGCGAGGGACATTCACGGCACCATTGGCCTCCAGGAGATTGGGCTGTATCTCCAGATCTGGCTGTTGGTGTCCCGCATCACCCTCTCCGCAGAGCCGGACACGCTCTCCTGGAAGTGGACAGCCAGCGGCAGCTACTCAGCCAGGTCCGGCTATCTAGCCACCTTCCACGGTTCGATCACCTGCCGGTCTTGGAAGTTGATCTGGAAGGGTTGGGCCCCTCCAAAGGTCAAGTTCTTCCACTGGCTCGCCAATCAGGACCGCTGTTGGACTGCGGAGCGCCTTGCTCGACATGGCCTAACGCATCACCCTCGGTGCCTTCTTTGCGACCAAGAACCGGAGACGATACAACACCTGCTGCTCTCTTGCCCATTCGCGAAGCAGACTTGGCACAGGATCATGTCCTGGCTGCGACTACCGGCACCCGTGCCCGACCAGGACGCCTCGCTGCAGGACTGGTGGCTACGCGCTCGCGACGCCACGCCTCACCCGCTCCGCAAAGCGCTGGCCTCGATTGCGCTTCTCGTGCCTTGGATGATCTGGAAGCATAGGAACGCGTGTGTATTCGACCATGTAACCCCATCGCTAGTAGAGCTCGCCGATGCGATCAAGGACGAGTCTAGGAATTGGGCGCAGGCAGGGCCCAAGGGGCTTAGGGTCACCCTGCCACCCACCTGGGACGTGCATTGATCTGGTTGTAACACCTTTGTACTAGCCCCCTAGGAGGTTGTCTTCCCCTCTTTTCAATACAATGAAACGCAAAGTCTTTTGCGTTTTCTCGAAAAAAAATGTTTAAAATGTCATCTATTTACAAACAGGCTGGGTACTTTTTCATGTAATGTATGTGTAGATGGCATCTATTACTACTCTGCACACATCTTTTATGTTAAAACACATATTTTCATTTTTGTGAGAAAAGATTAATTAAGCATTTAAAATTTCTGCTCTTGTTTAAGCAGGAGGTTCTGAGGTCTGTCTCAAACAATGCTTCAGCACATCATGGTCAATCACCCAAAGTCTCTTCGAGGGTTAGGCATGATGAGACCCAAGAAACTGGAGTACCAAAGTTGTCGAATGAGAAGTTAACATCGAGAGTTAATTTAAATGGTTTTTCTCCACAGCGTGGTCAGTCACTAGAACCATACCTATCATCAAATGGAGATGAAGAGACCAAGGAGACCATGAAGAGTCTGAATGAAAAACTTGCTGCTGCCCTTTTGGCTATTAATGATAAAGAGGATCTGGTTAAGCAGCATGCTAAAGTCACAGAGGAGGCTGTTGCAGGTAAGCTTGAAGGGAAACGAATGATTCCCTCATTTGTTCTTGTGCACTTACATACTCTATGTTCAGAAAAAGGAAATGACAGTCCTGTTTCTGTATTAGCCCCTGGGGTTTGGATAGAATTAGGTAAAATAAAATAAAATGGGAAGTCCTAAATTAGACCAACGGAATTCTGTCAGCTAGAATAAAAAAGGCACTTACAAATTCTGTCATCCTTTATAACACCATGATAGTTTTTCTTTGTTCAGAAGCTCCTAACATCAGTCCTGATAAGCCCCAATTTACTGTTTCTTCTCCGCTGATAAAACCTACTCCTACTCGCTTTAAAAAATGCGATTTGTGTAATAAGTTGTTGATATTCAACAACTCTGGTGGAGGACTCACAGAAATACCTCGGATAGTACCGTAATCTCTTCTATGCAAAATAATATGTTGAACAACTTCAACAAGTTTACGTGTAAGGTATCCAGCATCTGCTGTTCGTACAGCAGTATCTACAGCCCCTTTGCAGGCTCCTTAGTAGAAAATTATATATTCTGTGAAAGGGAGTACCATATTTCATTTAAAACAACAACAACAAAGCCTTTCAGTTCCAAATAAGTTGGGGTAGGCTAGGGTTGAAAGTTGAAACCTATAAGATCTCGTGGATACCTAACTTCCACACCCCCCTGTCCATGGCTAGTTCTTTGTTGATATTTGATTTATTAGCTTAAATTTTAATTTGCTGATGGATTGTATTTCTGCAAGTAATCTTCAGCTTCATTTCTACAAGAGAGAAGAGGAAGATACTTTCAGCTTTATTATTCTATGTAGTAATGTTCACAACCATTTTGTTGATAACCTTTATGTAGGTTGGGAACAAGCTGAAGTTGAAGCTACTGCCATCAAGAAGCTGCTTGAAGCTGCTTCCCATAGAAATGATTATCTCGAGGGTCAAGTCAGCCACCTAGACAAGGCCCTCAAGGAATGCGTGAGGCAGCTGCGCCTGGTACGGGAAGAACAAGAGGAGATAATACGTGATGCACTTACCAAGAAGTCCCATGAGTTGGAGTCTGAGAATTCCAAGCTGCAAAACCATATTGCTGAGCTGAAGAAGCAGCTGGCAGCAACCAAATCAGAAGCCTCCACTGTGTCTGCACAGCCTGATCTACAAGAGAAGCTTCAGACAATCGAGAAAGAGAACGTGGATCTCAAGGCCAAGCTCCTTGTACAGTCCAAGGATCTGAAGATACTCTCACTGGAAAAAGACTTGAGCAATCAAGCAGCAGAGACAGCTAGCAAGCAGCACCTGGAAAGTATAAAAAAGATTGCTAGGGTTGAGGCAGAATGCCGCAGGTTACATCATCTAGCTCAGAAAACAGCATTGGTCAATGATTCTAGACCTCCACCAAGCGCAGAATCACTTACTGACAGCCACTCTGATAGTGCAGAATGTATGGTTGCTGTTGATAGTGAATTGAGAAATTCTGACTTGTGGGCATCTGCTCTTATTACGGAGCTTGATCAGTTCAGGAATGCGAAGGCTAGTGTAACAAATATTATGAATAATCCTGTTGAGATTGACCTAATGGATGATTTCCTTGAGATGGAAAGGTTGGCTGCATTGCCTGAATCAGACCAGACAAGTTCTACCTTCGATATGGAGACAGATTCCGACAAGGCTGTGACGAGAAACAGCTCTTCTAAAATTGAAAATGAAGAATTGCGGCGTCATGTTGCAGATTTGCATTCGAGGGTTGAAATAGTTGAAAGCGATAAGAAGGAGCTTGAGATAGCTCTGATAGAGGCTAGAAATCAGCTTGACATCTCCTGTGACGCACTAGTGGCGGCAAGGAACAGGCTGGTTGAAATGCAAATGCAATTGGATTTGGCAAATGACTCCAAATATGCTGCTCTAGGAGATGTGGGTCGATTGGACTCGGAGAAGAAGGCTTTGGAGTTTCAACTGGAGTCCAAATCTGTAGAAGCTGAGGAGCTACATGCAATTGTTGCTTCATTGGGAGGAAATGCAGAAAAGAAGGAATTTGAGTCACAGTTAGAACTGGTGTCAGCCGAAGCGTCAGAGCTTCGGGTGACTGTGGCATCATTGGAAGGGAGGATTGAAACCGAGACTGCTCTTTCTATGCAGCACAAAGAAAAATCAGATGCTGCATGCAATGCTAAAGAATTGTTGGAGACACAGCTGTATTCCGCAAAAGCTGAAGTGCAAAAACTGCATGGCATCATCAAATCACTAGAGAATCAGGTAGAAGAAGAGAAGGCACTGCATGATGAACTCATGACACAATCATTGCTGAAGATTGACGCAGCTGTTGAGGCTGTTAAAGAACCATTGGAGGTACAGCTGTGTTCTGCAAACACTGAAGTAGAGAAACTGCGTGGCATTATCGAAGCATTAGAGAGTGAGATAGAAAAGGAGAAGACAGTGCATGAAGAACTGACAGCACAGCTAGACATGAAGATTGAAGCAGAGAGAACTCATTCTGAGGCTGTCAAGGAATCATTGGAGGGAGAGCTATATTCAGCAAATAGTGAGGTAGCGAAGCTGCGTGATATCATTAAAGCGCTAGAAAATGAGGTAGTTGAAAAAGAGAAGGCATTGCATGAAAAAATGGCAGAAGCAGAGAAGTCTCTTTCTGTGGAGTCTGTTAAAGAATCATTGGAGGCAGAACTCCAGTTAGTCAACTCTGAAGTTGTGAAACTGCGTGATATGGTGACAGCGCTTGAGCATGAAGTGGTGAAGGAAAAGGAGTTCTCTGACGAGCTCCAGCTGCAGCTAGAAGCTCTAGAGGCCATAAAAAGGGTGTTGGAGTCAGAGGTTGAGTCTGCACATCAGGATGCCCGGCAGCTTAAGGAGAAGGTTGAGTTGTTTGAAGCAAAACTGCAGGAACAGATGTTTTCAGCAGCGGAGTTCACTGCTAAGGAAGAGTCTGTGCAGTCACAAAGAACGGCAATGGAGCATCAACTTGTAGCATCAAAGGCGGATGTTGTGAAACTGACGGACATGGTGAGCTTACTGCAAGGGGATGTTGTGCAGGAGAGGTTGCTGTCAGAAGATTATGAACAGAAATGCTGCAAGCTGGAGGCTCAGTTGTCAAGGGACATTCGGGACGCAAAACTCTGGAGGCTTGCAAACTCAAATGGAGACCTAAAGACCAAGCAGGTAAATATCTCTTTATACTGAATCTGGTGATTGCGGCTCTGATAAATTTATGAAGTTGCATTTTGTCGATTATCGATCCAGAGTAGAAAAAGGGTAACTAAAGTTGCAGCTCAAACATCACACCTGTTAACCTGAATGGATATAAACTAAGAGAATCACTGTTCTATGTCTAAATATGAATCATGATCTTTGTATAGGAGAAGGAGCTTGCTAATGCAGCGGGGAAGCTTGCAGAGTGCCAGAAGACCATTGCTTCACTGGGACGCCACTTGAAATCACTGACAGACATTGACAACGTGGTGCTGGAGCCTGGACTAGGACTACTGCTGGAACCCAGGGACATCGCACTAGACTTGAGAGCCAGTGATCCTGGCCACCTTCAAAAAAGAAGCACAGGCTCGAACTTTGCAGTCTTCGCTGACGAGTTATATGATCTTGACCTTCCGGATGGCGACGTGGGCTGCTTTTCGCCACTCCCGTCGATGATTCGACCTTCATCACCCCCTCCCTCGGAAATGTCGGTGTTTGCAGGGGGGCTGTCATCGCTTAGTAGCTACCGGGGCAAGAGAAGAAAGTAAGAACTGATGGACTATTAGAATGTCAAGATTGACGCTTAACAGTTTATGGACAGCTCTCATCTGTAGGAGAGGAGCAGGAGAAGAAAGGAGAGATTGTCCGCATTGTTCGGCTAACAGTTGATTGATGCTCTCATCTGTAGAGGTAGTAGATCAGTGTAAATTTACAGATACTGATTGGTAGATTTGTGTGCCGAAAATTCCATTCTAGCAAGCTCGGTTTTATCACAGCCTGCTTGATGAAGTCTTACTGTACTGTATGGGTGCTGGCTGTTTGCTTCAAAATATAAACTCGGTACTCGGTGTACTGGCTGTGTTGACTACGCATTTATAGTGGTTTGTGCGGTTTTTACTTAGCTGTGTGCTCATGAATGGTTAGGTCTGTTTGAGCTGATTCAGACAAAAGGTGCAGGTTTTTGCGAAGCTTTCCCTAATCAACACAACGCTTTTTGAAGCTTTCCCTAATCAACACAACGCTTTTTGAAATTTCTTGATGAACATAATTAGCCATGTTTAGAAATGAGAGAATTGCAGAAGAACCTATAACTGAAAGTACGTGTTCAAAATCATCATTGTAAAGTGTTTATGTTTCTATTTTTATTTTTAACTTCATTGGAGAGTATAGATTTTTTTTTTTTTGAAAATGAAGATGACCTCTGGTCGGTTGATGCATGTGTCAATTTATTAATTAGTTTTATAAATTAATACATCAGTAATTTTGAAGCTAAATTAATACATCGATAATTTTGAAGCCATCATCTCTAAAATCTGAGTCGAATACTATACACACTTCACTCCAAAGCCTAACATTTAAAGTGAGAGACCCTAACTAAGCCATAATGTCGGATTTGGGACACATATTGGTTCGACGCACTTTCAAAGGCGACCGCCCCGTGCTTCCTGTCGACGCCACCATGATGCCAGACAGTGTCGTCCTTCTGCGTGAGTTCGTCAACCCGTACAAAACGTCGAGACTCCATTATGCCAAGCCGTCCAATCCGCCGTCATTGACGGGGAAGATGAAACCCCGCTTTGCCTCTGGGCCCTTCTAATCAACAACTGTTCAAAACGATGCCTTTAGAAGGAAACAACATTGACTGCAGTAGTGTCATCGCCAACGTTTCCTTGTTGCAGTCAATGTCATCTCCATCTAACATTGACTGCAACAACGATGGCTCAACAAGGAAACAACATTAGTGTCATCGCCAACAATTGTCAAGATCGAAGTCAACGTGATTTTCACGGGTAGCCGTGCCATCTAGACCCAGTAGCTAACTGGAACCGCACGGTGCCTCGCCGAGTAGACACACACATTTGTCGTAACACCGAGGACCGCCACCGCAGCCCCGATACACCATCGTCGCCGGCCACTACTGCCCAAAAGACAACACCAGTCGATCGTCATCGTCGTTCGCAGCCCGCGTCGCCTGGTGCTTGGGACTACAGATGTGGGCAGATCGCTGCCGCCAAAACCCAGCACGCCCCACCATCGGAGGCCACATCTACGTCACCCGCCTCCCAATGTAGCCGCTAGGAAGCCAGATCATGCCGACGCGCCCCTCCGCATCGCAACGCCCTTGCCCGTCAGATCCGTCCTGCATTGGATCCACACGCGAGCGGGCAAAGGAGCCCTATCGTCACCGGCGCTGGACGGGCTTCACCCGATCACGCCCCTTTGGCGGCGGCAGGGGAGGGTAGGGGCGGGATGAGGAGAGCTGGGAGGCGGCTAGGGATCCATCCCGTCGCATGTGGGGGCGACTCGGGAGGGACTCGACAGGCCTATTAAGTTTTCATTCTTTGATGACTCATGGGTGGTGAACAGAATAGACAATGAAATTTTGTACGTAGAATTTGCATCACAAGCGATGATCATGACCAGGCCAAGACCGCTCTCGGAATTCCAGTTTTATCATACTTTATCTATATTCACAATATTTAGATTATTTTTATTATGTTTTTGCTCATTCTTTGATTGCTTGTAAAAATAGACGTTCGTTGTCAGGTTGATAGTTCTTCTGATATCGCCCTTAACCTCAAAAAGATTGGTTTAGCGGTTGCTAAGATGCAACATAATCAGACGAAATAATCGGCTCCACCAAATCGATATTTATCATTTCATAGAAAGACCGAGACACCGTTGCTTTAGCACTTGCTCAAGCAAATGTCTTATGTGTAGTAAAAGCATATATATATATATGTGTGTGTGTGTGTGTGTGTGTGTATATATATGTATATGGATGGAACTAGGGATGGAAATGGAGAGGGTATGTGAGGGTACAACCCCTTCTGCCCAAACTCATACCCCAGGGAAACCTTCTATACCCACCCACTTGGTACCCATGGGCACAAATCAACACCCATGCTCATACCCATCGGGTATCCAATGGATACAATATGTGGCATTTACATTTTGAAAATATATAGAGAGAAATGAGTCAAAAATGAAGTGATGATGGGTGAGTAGACCAACACCGATCCGGTATCCTGTGGTGGGTGGCCTTTTGAAGGAAGCAAGGGAGTACAAACAATGGTTGGTGAAAGTCCGACGTACTTGGAGGCGATGGTGGGTACTCGGGAACATTGGATCGATAGTTGGACAAGATTCTTGCGGCAATGAGTCGAGAAGTCATCATTTAGAGGTGTCACATAGGAGGTAGGAAGAGTGGTGAGCTAATGGATGTAGGCCTATGAGCTACGACCGACTTAGGGAATAAGGGGTTAGGGTCCGTCCATAGGAGTTGATTGTTGACCCCACATGTTATAGGAGTTATTTTCATTTAGTAACTTTTTAGGGGTATCTAGTGGGTTACCCATGGGCACAATCATATTCGTGCTCTATCCATATACTCCCTTCGTTCCTTAATATAAGCTGTATTATTTTTTAAACAAGTCAATGTTTGAAATATACTTTATATATTGTATGTTTTATATATTATATATATACTTTATACATTGTATGTTTTATATTATATATATATATATATATATATATATATTGCTGTATAGTTGGTCAAACATAGACAATGTTTGAATTTTTTAAAACTAATACACCTTATTTTTAAGAACGAAGGGAGTATTTTGCAGGTATGGATACCCGTTGCCCGTGGGTACAAAATCTCACCAAGTCTCGGCCATGCCCGCTGTTTTCAGACAAAACTATTTTATAAAGAACGTTTGTGTGACAGCCCGATGCCGACGTTCCAGAAGATTCCCCTTTATTTCCGTTTTCGTCGTGTGAATATTTTATTTGTTGCATTCATCTTGCGCATCATGGCATCATGCATGGCATCTTGCATCATCTGTTGCGTGGTGTGATCTGAGTTGTGAGTGCTCTCAGAGTCTTGCAATAGGAAACTCCCTTCTCTCCTCTCTTATTCTGTTTTGTGGCTGCGTTAGAGTTTCAGTTTTAACCCCTTTAAAAAAATTCGTCTTCTTTTAAAAATCCTTTTATTAAATGTGGGGGCAACCCCTTGGGTTTCCTTTATTTTTCCTTTTGTTTATTTTCAACTAGAGTCTCATTTTATTTATAAAAGGGGATTTATTTTATTCTTCAAAAAAATGCCCAATCTATTTCTTATAGTTGGGGTATGTTTTTAAGGAGTCAAAAGGTATTTATTTATTTTTATTTTGTTAATTCTTTTCTTCGTGGTGTTTTCTGTTTTATCAAAAAAAAAAGAGAAGGGAGAGAGGAGGAGCGTGCCAAGGCCCAGCCGGCGAAGGCCCAAGCATCCTCCCCTCCAACCCTAGCGAGCCAGGGGAGGCTCAGCCCGATCCCCTCTCGTTCTCCCGCAGTGCCGTCGTCCTCCCCTCCTCGATCCCTCGTTCTCCCGTGTGCCGCAACCCCAGGCTCGACCCCCGTGCTTCCAGCGCCTCCTTCTCCCATCCCCCTCGTTCCTCCCTCCGCTCGCCGGCCTCCTCCTACCACCTGGACGCCGCCCAGAGGGCTCCCTGCCATGGCGACCTCGCCGTTCCCCGCGTCGCCCTGGCCCCGCCGTGTTGGCCTCCCGCACAGGAGCCGCGCCGCCTTTCTGCTCTCCCCGCGCGCCACGGTCTCCTCGCCACGCCGCCGTGGGCTCGCCGGACCGAGCCGCGCGTCCCTCGTCGCCAGTTCGGGTCCCCATCGCGCCCAGATGCCTCGGCCTCGCCCTCTTCCCGGTGCGCCGCCCGCCGAAGCTACTCTAGCCCCGTCGCCGGCCGCAAGAACCCATCGCCGCCTCCCCTGCCGAAGACGAGCCCGAGCACGCCTCCTGGTTCCCCTCGCCGTCGCCTGCTATGGCTGTCGCCGTTCTGATGTTGCTGTTGCCGATGCGTGCCGTTGGCTTGCTGCTGCCAGATAGCTGCTAGCTTGCCTTGCTGTTGCCGCGTGCCATTCCTGCTAGCGTTTTGCTGCCTGCTTGCCTGCCTTGCTGCTGCCTGTAGCTGCTGCTAGCTGAAGCTGCTTGCTGTAGCTGTTGCTTGTATTATGTGCTATTGCTTGCTAGTTGTTGTTGTTTGCCGCTTTCCGCTATGATGTGCTGTGGCGAAGCTAGTGCTGTTGCATTGCTTGCCGTGTCGCCGCTTGCTGTCGCTGTTGGCTGCTGCTTGCCATTGCTGCCGCTCGCCGCCGTGGAAACTGCTAGTTGTTGCTGTTGCCGCGAGCTGCTGTCGCCATTTGCTATTGCTTGCTAGTTGCTGTTGCTTATCGCATAGGCTGCTAGATGTTGCTGCTCTCGCTGGTTACCATCGGCGAAGACCCATCTACCGACGCCTAGTTTCGGCTACCGATGCAAAGATACCAACGCCAAGAGTACGACTACCGTCGACGAGACCCGAGTACCACGACTTCCACGATGACCTATGTTTTCACCGCAACGACCCGATCCGCTCCGATATGCACGCTTCGAAGGTATACGTTGGAACGTGTCGTGTACCGAATGCATATGATGTATGAGATGTACCCGTATGTTTGCGCCTATATATGTTGCCCGTTGCACATTGTCTTCCTTTTCGTCGTGCCCCGACACATGGGAACCCGGTAACCGGGATCACCCCATCTTTATTTAGCGTTCCCGCACACGCTTCCAGTTCGTTGGCACCGATATCTCGACGAGTTATCGGGATAGGAACGTTGCCGTGACATCGTTTCCGTTTTTGCCGCCATGGTTCCCTTTCGCTCGCTGTGGCGACACATGCTTCTTCCCTTCTTGCCCGTGTTGTTGTAACTTGCATGCATGACGCATTCGTGGCATGATATCTTGTGTTGCATGTTTCTTGTAACGTAGCTCCGTTCTAAGTCCCGCGTGATAACCGACTAGGATGACTTGTAGAATCACTCGCTTTACCCCTTGCCATGTTAACAACAATTCAATATTACCGTGTAAATAAACGAGAGTGAACTACATAATTAATTGTGGAGTTTCGTCGATATGCAACTCGTTGCATGTCGAGCTTCACTTAAAGTGTAGTGTTTGCGTGAGGTGAATTGCCATGCCATGCCTTACATCATTGAACTGATCATGCATCATAGTAGGTTGTGCATCATGTTGTGCATCGTGTGGTGAATATCTGTGTTGATGTTTGTTTCCGGTTTGCTACGTCTCGATAGAGTTCCGCAAGCGTGTCGGAATGTGAGGTCCCGTTCGACTACGTTGGTTTACCGACTTCTCGGAGTTGTTCTTCTTCCAAGCGGGATCTCAGGCAAGATGACCATTTCCCCAGATATCATTACTATCATTGCCATGCTAGTTTTACCGTTTCTACCGTTTACATCTCGTTGCCTACCACATGTTATATATGAGCCTCTCAACAATGCCATGAAAAAGCTTCAACTGTTCACAACCTAGCAAACCACTGACTGGCTATGTTACTGCTTGCTTATCCATGTTGTTAGCGTTGCTAGTTGCAGGTGTAGTTGCTTCCATGTGAAAACATGGGTTCCTTGTTATATCACCATATTAAATGCTATTTAATTTATTGCACCTATATACTTGGTAAAAGGTGGAAGGCTCGGCCTTTCTAGCCTGGTGTTTTGTTTCACCTTTGCCCCCTTAGTTTCGGCTACCGGTGTTATGTTCCATAATTGAGCGCTCCTAACATGATCAGGGTTGTTATGGGGACCCCCTTGATAATTCGTTTTAGATTAAAGCTGGTCTGGCAAGGCCCAACTTTGGTACTACATTTGCCTAATAACTAATGAACTGCATAGGTAGTAATTAACCTGAGGAATTTAATCAACCCCCGGGCCAGTGCTCCTCATGAGTGTTGGTCCAAAACAGAGCAACTTATTAACGCTACCGGGGCAACTCGGCGTTTGGCGTGGTAACCATCGCTCATCCATCGTGTCCTGAGAACGAGATACGCGGCTCCTATCGGGATCATCGACACGTCGGGCGGCCTTGCTGGATTAGTTTTACCTTTGACGAGATATCTTGTGCATCGGGATTCCGGTGATGCTTTGGGTAATCTCAGAGTTGAGGTTTTCCACTAGGGAATCCGACGAGATCGCGAGCTTCGTGATTGAGGATTTCTATGCGGCTTGTGGTAATTTGTGATGGACTAGTTGGAGCACCCGTGCAGGGTTAAATCTTTTTGGAAAGTCGTGCCCGCGGTTATGTGGCAACGTGGAAACTTTGTTTAACACTGGTTCTAGATAACTTGAAGTTAACTTAATTAAAAGATGCCAACTGTGTGCATAACCGTGACTGTCTCTTTCGTGAGTTCCTTCTCCGATCGAGGACACAGTGGGGTTATGTCTGACGTAGGTAGTTGTTCAGGATCATTTATTTGATCAACCGTAGTTTACGTCCGCTATGCGTAGATCTTCTGAAAGGATCAATATGGTTGACTAGAGGGGGGGGGGGGTGAATTAGCAACAACCACTTTTTAATTAATCTTAGCAAGTTAGGGTTAGCAACATAAGGGTTCTCTAAAATGTCAACAAAGAGGTGAACCTATATGATGCTACCAACAAAGAAAACTAAGACAAGTAAGAGATAAACAACAACATAAGCATACACAATGTAAAGGTTAGAGATAACCGCAAGTGGAACCAATGAAAAGAGGATGTGTTACCGAAGTTCCTTCCCTTTGACAGGAAGTACGTCTCTGTTGGAGCGGTGTGGAGGCACAATGCTCCCCAATAAGCCACTAGGGCCACCATATTCTCCTCACGCCCTCACACGATGCGAGGTACCGTGATTCCACTATAGGTGACCTTGAAGGCGGCGACCGAACCTTTACAAACAAGGTTGGGGCAAACTCCACACAAAGCTTGGAGGCTCCCAACAAGACCACGAAGCTTCACCACAATGAAATGTGGCTCCAAGGTGACCTCAACCGTCTAGGGTGCTCAAACACCCAAGAGTAACAAGATCCGCAAGGGATTGGTGGGGGGAATCAATTTTCTCTTGGTGGAAGTGTAGATCTAGGCCTTCTCAACCAATCCCTAGAGAATCAACAAGTTTGATTGGCTAGGGAGAGAGATCGGGCACTTTTGAGCTTAGGGAGAAACAATGGAGCTTGGGAGGGTCAAAGGTAGGGTTCTAGAGCAAGAAGAACCCTTTATATAGTGGGGGAAAAATCCAACCGTTTTCCCACTCACAGCCCGAGCCTAGCGCTACTACCGCTGGCTGCAACGGTACTACCGCTAGCACTCCAGCGGTACTACCGCTGAGCCCATGGTAGTGCAGATGCACTACCGGGCCAACCACCGCCAAGAAAGTCTTCGCAAAAAGTCCAACAAAGTACTGCCGCTAGGAAGGCGGTACTAAGTTCCTGGAGCGGTACTACCGCTGACCAGGGGCGGTACTACCGCCAGCCCAACGGTACTACCGCCAGCACTAGCGGTACTACCGTTAGGGCTAGCGGTACTACCTCCAGCTCTAGCGGTACTACCGCTAGGGCCAGCGGTACTACCGTTAGGGCTAGCGGTACTACCGCCAGCTCTAGCGGTACTACCGCTAGGGCCAGCGGTACTACCGCTAGGGACAGCGGTACTACCGCTGGGAGACCTTTTTGCAAGAGGAGATAAACCAGAGGTGGGAACTACTCCAAAGTTGCAGGGAAAGGGAAAGGAGAAAAATTGGGTGCGTGCAAAATTGATTCCACCCAAACCTTTGCACTACGGGTCCCCTCTTAATAGTACGACGTTCCTATGACTCAAAGGAAGAGAATCGTAGAGGACACCGTGCTTCTGTTCCATGGAGGGGGCCGAGTCGTCTTGTGCCATTGACAAGTGATATCTGAAATCTTAATGCACACGATTAGTCCTTTACGGTACTGTCATCAATCACCAAAATTACTTAGGCATAAATATGCCCTAACAATCTCCCCCTTTTTGGTGGATTGATGACAATACCGGATTTGCACAGTAGATAGCATGTGAACATAAAGATAATGGTAGAGATAATTGAAGAGCATATGACTCACAGCATATGATAGAAATAAGTCTCACACTAGACCAAGTATCACATCACACAAAGCAAAGATAGCAAATAAGATCAAACCAAGTTCAGAGCAAACACGATAAGGATATGCAAAGCTAAAGCAAAGCGCAAATCCAACTCCTAGACTCTCTCCCCCTTTGGCACAAGACACCAAAAAGGGGCACACCTATCGACACAGGTGGTCACTCCGCATCCTCATCAGCCCCAGACGCGTCCGTGGCATCCGGATCGTCCTGCTCCTCCTCATTGTCCTCCTCAAACGCCTCCTCCTCTACATCAGACCCAGTCCACTGATAACCTTGAGCCCGCATCCAATCAGACTCTGGAGTGATGTCGTCCTCTGAGCCGCTTGAGATATCTACATCAAGGGTCCTCAAGACACTCTTGTGCCTCTGACGGTTCTCCTTCTGGGCCACATGAGACTGATATTGTCCCTTGGCCTGCATACAGAAGAGAGTCTTCATTTGATCCTTCAGTTTCACTGCCCAAGATGGCATAGCAGAAGAGCGGGACTGTGAAGCAGGACCTCCTCCAACAGCAGTCTCTGTATCCGTGTCCATGTGCTGAGACGAAGATGATGGGTTGGCCCATTTGTCTTTGATACGGAGCTTGATAGGATCATGCACAAAAGAATCAACCTGAATAGGGAATTCATCTATCAGATAGACTTCGTGCCACCTCTTGCGAATATAGGCAAACAAGTAGGGCCCGTAGATGGGAACCTTGCGGTTCATGATGCAGTTCCAGAGCTCATTGAACATCACGTGGGAAATATCGAGAGGGACAATTTCCTTAGTCCTAGCCTCCTCACAGAGCAGAAGCATCTCAGCTAGATGACCATGCACCTCATCAAAGTTGCCAATGCGAGGAAAGAGAGTGTTGCGGAAGATCCGATGCATGATATCCAGATGCTTGGGAAGCACACCTTTCTTCACATAAAGTTGTTGCAACCTGTCCTTGGGGGTGGCAGTAGATTAAGAAGGAGCATGAGGACGCATCCCAAGAACAGTTTCGTCCCCCTGAAAGTCGACGTTGAGAATCTGCATGAATTATGACCAGGAACCTGTCATCTTCTGAGTACCGGTCATCCAAGTCATGGTGCGCACGTCATCAGGTGCAAAGTGAACAGTGACATAGAATTGGGCCACAACATCTGGGTCAAAGTCTTGCCGGAAGGTGATGATCTCTTTAAGGCCAAGCTTAGCAATCAAGGAGAGATCCTCACCAAAGTAGTCCGGATTCCGCTGAAGGTGAGCAAAGTCAATCCACTGCACTGGGACAAATATCTTCTTGAATGGCTTGATGATGTCACGATAGATCATGCAGTGATCCCGTGACCAAACATGCTCGATGTTGTTGATCTGAGCCTTGTCTTCCAGATAGTGATTGCGGTTGCGGAACAACAGAAAATCCTTAGGGGGCATATTGCGAACGTTGATCCCCTTGTTCTTGGAAGCAGTCTTCTTGAAAATCTCTTTTTGGGATTCAGACCGGAAGTGGCGGAGCCCTCTGGAGCCTCTGAAGTGCGATACTGCTTCGGTTGGGTGTAACGTGGTGTCCTGACGGTAGTACCGCTACCCCTGGCGGTAGTACCGCCAGGCTGGCGGTAGTACCGCTGGGGTCCTAGCGGTAGTACCGCCAGGCTGGCGGTAGTACCGCTAGGGGGTTGACTTTCAGATCTGAATATAAAGAGGCCCATAAGAACGACTAGATTTGATTCACGAGGTCCACGGCTACTGCATAAAATCACTACAAGAAACACCATAGTCCTAATCACATGTGAACCTCAAGAACATCTAGATAGAGACATGCCTAGTCAAGGGGATTCAAGTTTAGATCTAATCCAAGAGAAATATGAGAAGAAGTACTTGATCTAAAACATGAAGAACTTAGGGCATGTCAAGATAAAAGCAATCAATCATAGAACCTAAACTCCCCTAGGATATATCCTTCGCTCCATCCAAAAACTAAGCACAAACCATAGCCATGGATCCAAATCACCAAGCTCCTAACCCTAGAACAAGAAAACACCAATCTAGGGAATAAAGTGAGGAGCTTTACCAGCGTCCATGGCACTTGATGGAGGACGGAGGAGTGGAGAAAACCCTCCAACTCAAGGGAGAGAAGGGGCTCCGCAAATAGAGATCCAAACGGGGGAAGTTCGGAGTAGAGGAAGGGAGAGCCACGAGGAAGAAGAAAGAGGGCAGTAAAAACGGGCTCCCCCTCCTTTATATAGCCCAAGGGGTATGGGCCAGCGGTAGTACCACCAGGGTCCTAGTGGTAGTACCGCTGACCTAGCGGTAGTACCGCTACCCCTCGCGGTAGTACCACTGGGGTCGTGGCGGTAGTACCGCTCCCCCTGGCGATAGTACCGCTCCCCCTTGTGACAGCCCTAAAAAGCCCTAGTCAAGTCGTGATAGATTGGGGTCCTGGCGGTAGTACCGCTACCCCTGGCGGTAGTACCGTTGGGGTCCTGGCGGTAGTACCGCTACCCCTGGCGGTAGTACCGCTCAAAATGACACAACGATACATAGGATTTCGTGGAAAAGATGTGGGCAACGACTAGTCAGTGTTATAAAAAGTTAGCACCAGCAAGGTATACTAACTAGTCATTTTGTATCCTTTATTCCATATGAGAGAAAGGTGGGGGTGGTGGCCGAGGCCACCTATGTTTGAGGCAAAGGTATGACACCGTGAATAATTATCCTTGGGTTCATGACCAACGCTCGTCTTTGAAGCACAAGTGCCATTTAGTAATGGCCAAAGTGAAAGACTTGATCGATTTATGCATAATGGGGGGAGGGAAAGTTCATTGAGAGAACAACACTCCCCCTATGTCCATGCCTACACCTAGAACAAGATGTAATGCCTAGTGAGGTGCAAAGTGCCTAGTTTCAATCCACATTACTTGAATCAATGATATTGAGCTCATGCCTTAACTCGCGGAACCTTGCTTCATCTAGGGGCTTAGTGAAAATATCTGCAAGTTGCTCTTCAGTGTTGATGAAGTGAACCTCAATATCACCTTGCTTGATATGTTCACGACTGAAGTGATGGCGAATATCAATATGCTTGGTCTTGCTATGTTGCACCGGGTTGAGGGAAATCTTGATAGCACTTTGATTGTCACATAGAAGAGGCACTTTGTCACACGTGACACCGTAATCCTTTAAAGTTTGCCTCATCCATAGCAATTGTGCACAACAACTTGCAGCTGCCACATACTCAGCTTCGGTGGATGATAGTGAGACACAATTCTGCTTCTTTGAAGACCAACTTACCAGTGAGCGACCAAGGAATTGGCATCCTCCAGAAGTTGACTTCCTCTCCACACAATATCCTGCCCAATCTGAATCAGAGTAGCCCACTAGGTTGAAGTTTGCTCCCTTGGGATACCATAGACCAAATTTTGGGGTATGAGCCAAATATCAAAAGATTCGCTTAACAGCCATATAATGACTTTCTTTTGGTGTGGATTGAAACTGTGCACAGATCCCTACACTCAACATAATATCTGGTCTAGATGCACAAAGGTAAAGAGGGATCCAATCATGGAGCGATATACCTTTTGATCCACTGCTTTACCATTGGGATCACTGTCAAGCTTGCATCTTGTTGGCATGGGGAACTTGACCGGCTTGACATCTTCGAGCTCGAACCTCTTGAGCATGTCTTGAGTGTACTTGGCTTGTTTGATGAAGATCCCTTCTAAGCCTTGTTTAATCTCGAATCCGAGGAAAAACTTCAACTCACCCATCATAGACATCTCAAATTTCTCGGTCATTAGTGCAACAAATTCTTCATTAAAAGAAATGTTAGGAGAACCAAAAATGATATCATCAACATATAGTTGGCATATGAACAAATCCCCTTTAACCCTCTTAGTAAAAAGAGTGGGATCTATCTTCCCAATTTCAAACCCACGATATTGTAACAACTCAGTAAGATACTCATACCACGCACGTGGGGCTTGTTTAAGGCCATGGAGTGCCTTATTAAGTTTGTACACATGATTGAGGAGCTTGGGATGTTCGAATCCCGGGGTTGTTTGACATAGACCAACTCATTTAAAGGACCATTAAGAAAAGCACTTTTCACATCCATTTGCCGTAATTTGAAATTATGATGAGAAGCAAATGCAAGCAACATGCGAATATATTCTAGACGAGCAACAGGGGCAAAGGTTTCACCATAGTCGATACCCTCGACTTGGGATTAGCCTTGAGCCACCAATCTTGCCTTGTTTCGAATCACAATCCCATTGGCATCTTGCTTGTTTTTGAAAATCCATTTGGTCCCGATGAAATTATCTTCCTCCTTTGGTCTTGGCACTAAATCCTAGACTTGATTACACTCGAAGTTGTTGAATTCTTCATGCATGGCCATAAGCCAATCCTCATCATCGAGCGCTTCCTGTACCTGTTGAGGTTCACAATACGAAACAAACGCATGATGCTCACAATAATTCCAAATCTGTTGACGGGTGGATACTCCCCTTTTCAAACTGCCAAGGACATTCTTCATAAGATGTGACTTGACTCTCAGCTTGTTCGCAATCTTGGCTGCTCGACGCTCCAAGAGTTCAGCATTGGATAACTGAGGAGCATCGACTTGATTACTTTGCTTGCCCTTGCGTTTTGAACCTCCCTTGGCACCAGTAGTCCTTTTTGGCGCTGCAGAAGGGAATTGCGAGACGGTATCCTGATCAACTTGATTTTCGACTTGAGCAGGTTCACTTGTTTGTCCTTGTTCTTGTGGTTGCTCTTGATCTTGATCTTGTGCTTCTATTTGATCTGGATCTTGTAGTTGCACTTGATCTTGAGCAGGTTCGGAACCTTGGGTAAGTGCTTATACATCATGGGACACATCACCATCTTTGGGCAATTGATCTTGTCCTTGAGCTTGTTCAACTTGTTGAGGGTCTTCTCTTTGTTCATCAGAAGCGTGTGGGGCTTGTGAGGGTGATGGCTCCACTTGAGTAGAGGATTGTCCTTCTCCTTCGTCCACAAGGGGTTCCTCAATGGGGAGTATTTGACCAATCCCCATTCTTCTTATGGCTTGGGGAGGAATTTCATCACCTACATCACAAAGACCACTTTGCTCCACTTGGGAGCCATTATTTTCATCAAACTCCACGTTACACGTCTCCTCAATGAGTCCGGTGGACTTGTTGAGGACACGGTAAGGATGAGAGTTTGTAGCATAACCAACAAAGATGCCCTCTTGTGCTCTAGAATCAAATTTAGCTAAACGTGCACCTTTCTTGAGAATGAAACACTTACAACCGAATACCCGGAAGTACTTGAGATTGGGTTTGTTTCCGGTGAGAATCTCATATGGAGTCTTGTTCAAACCTTTGTGGATATAGAGCCGATTGGACGCGTGACATGCTGTGTTGATGGCCTCAGCCCAAAAGTTATATGGAGATTTGAATTCCGCTATCATTGTTCTTGCAACATCCATAAAAGTCCGGTTCTTCCTTTCCTCCACACCATTTTGTTGAGGGGTATATGGTGCTGAATATTCATGTTTTATTCCCTCATCACCTAGAAACTCATTCAAGGTGTAGTTCTTGAACTCGGTGCCGTTGTCACTTCTAATCATCAAAATCTTTGCTTCATGTTGACGTTGAGCTTCATTAGCAAAGTTGATGACAGTTTGTTGAGTCTCACTCTTCCACTTGAAGAAATATACCTAGGTGTATCTTGAGTAGTCATCAACAATCACCAAGCAGTACTTTCTGCCTCCAAGACTATCAAATGATGGAGGACTGAAAAGATCCATATGGAGGAGCTCCAATGGCCTCTTAGTGTAAATGAGAGTCGTTGGACGATGAGCAGTTTCATGAATCTTTCCTTCAATGCAGGCACTGCAAGCACAATCTCTAGCAAAACTCACATTTGTTAGTCCACGAATATGGTCCCCTTTGAGAAGACTTTGCAAAGATCTCATATTGACATGAGCTAGTCGGCGATGCCAAAGCCAGCCCACATCAACTTTAGCCATTAGACAAGTCGCAGTCTTAGTGGGTCGCTTTGAAAAGTTCACCACATAGAGACCATTTTCGACATATCCAACATAGGCTACTTTAAGAGTCTTGCTCCACAAGAGGACCACAGTATCAAGATTAAAGAATGTGGAAAAACCCATAATTCCAAGTTGACGAACCAGAAGTAAATTGTAGGCAAGAGACTCAACAAGCATGACCTTCTGAATAGATAACTCTTGAGAGATGACCACCTTACCAAATCCCAATACCTTTGACGAGGATGCATCGGCGAATTGGACATGGGTGGGCATAGATGGAGAAGGATGCACATCCACCACTAAGTCCTTGCTTCCGGTCATATGATTTGTTGCTCCACTATCGAGCAACCATGACACCCCACCGGAAGCAAACTCCTGCAATAGATCAAGGCTTGGTTTTAGGTACCCATTTTTGAATGGGTCCTTTAATGTTAGAGACAAGGGTCTTAGGAACCCAAATAGCCCATTCAGTGGACTCATAGTAAGAACCAACAAATCTGGCATAAACATGCCCATCACCAGCACGACATAAAACATAGGAAGGATTGAGTTTGCCGACTTTGTTGTAGTAATGGTTTTGCCCTTCTTGACGTTACCATCGTCCACCTTGTTCCTGTTCACCTCCTGAGTCCCTTCGCCCTCTTTGACAAAGATGTCCATGAGGGTAGGGATCGTTTGTTCCTGTTCCTCCTTTTTCTTTTTGACTTGGATGTAAGTCCAAGTCCCTCCTTTCCTACCACACCCTTTTGATTGCTCAAGAGGTCGTTCAGGCTCTTCTCGCCTTGTATGCATGACACAAGGCCCTTCTCAAGTCTCTCCTTTAACTTGGCATTTTCCTCCACAAGATGTACATGCTCACAAGAAGGGTTAGTTGTACAAGCATTATCAATTAACACAAAGGGAGGACAAGTAGAGATTTCCTTGGTAAGCTTTGCTTGGAGTTGATCATGAGACTCTTTTAGAGAGAAATGAACACCTTTCAAGACCTTGTGAGCCTTGTCAAGTGTGTCAAACTCCACTTTGAGTCTGTCATGGCCAACCCCAAGAGCATCCTTTTAAGACTTAAGCATACGAGTAAGAACAGTAGCATGATCTAGTTTCTTTTGCATTTTAGCGCAGTCATCGTTGTATGACTCCTCAAGATCCAAACTAAGAGTGCGCTCCTTTTCTAGTGCAATAGATAGTTCAGCAATCTCATCGACATAGTCACGACTATGTCCCTGAAGCTCGGAGATGGTCTCCTCATGAGACTCGATGAGGTCATTAGCCTCACCCAGTTGTTCCAAGAGAGCAACAAAGTGCTTCTTGGGTTCTCCCTTGATAGTGCACATAAATTTGTCAAGATCATGCTCATTAAGTTCCCCAACATCACTATCATCAGCATAATTCAACAACGAAGGAGCAGTAGCGATGTTGGTCTTAATGATGGGGGTTACCTGATCGATACCTTTGGCCATGAGGCACTTGGCGATGTGGTTCTCGTTGGGGGCGTTGAAGAGAGACAACTTCTTGGGAGAAGGGGTGGCAATGGCAACAGTTGCAGTTGCCACCATATCGTCATCGTCATCATCATCGTAGGGGTACTCTTCAAGGGCCACCATACCCTTTGGGTGGGGTTTCTTCACAAAGTTCTCTTGTTTGGGAATGACATGGTTTTGTCTTTGCGGATGAGCTTGTCCCCGTTGTCTTCCTTTTTCTCATAGGGATATTCGGCCACAAAGTGACTCACATTACCACAGTTATAGGATGTCCTCACTCGTTGCTTGGGTTTGAACCCACTTGAGTTGTTCTTGGTGAAGGTGGGTCTTGAGTTCCTCTTGTTGCCCCAGAATTGCCTTGATGCAAGAGCCATGTGCTCATGATAAGCATACTTCGTGTCCTCAGGGCAGCTTTCCTCTTCCTCATACTCTTCTTCTTCTTCAGAAGCCGCTTTTGCCTTTAATGCAAGGTTGGGTGAACCTGTCTTTGAGTGAACTCGAGCAAGTGCATTGTCAGCTGTCTCGTTCATGATTGACATTGCAATGAATTCATCCAACACCTCACTGGAAGACAAGGAGTGGAAAACTGGTCGTTGGCGAATGACAGGTGACATGGCTTTATTGAAAGGCATGATGGCCTTGAGAAACTTGCGCTTGACCCATGTATCATCCACATCCTTGCTCCCATGGTCCTTGAGAGCCACATGAATAGCAGTCACCCTTTGATAGAGATCACGAGGGTCCTCATCTTCCTTCATCACAAACTCATCGGCCTTATCAAGTACCACTTCATAGTTGGACCGTTGAATGCTTGAGCTTCCCTTGTACAACACCATAATGTGCTCCCAACAGTCCTTAGCCAGAGTGAAGGGACGCAAGTGAGGAAGATCTTTAGGTGGTACTACAGACTAGAGAATAAACAATGCGGAGTGATTATATTGATTGTCCGCTTCTTCTCTTAGAGTGAGGTTGCTTGGGTCATGGGGATAGTAGCCTTGCTTGATGATTCTCCACAAATTTGTTGAGCTGTGATTCAAATGAGACTTAATAGAAAATACCCAGTTAGCAAAATCACGTTTTACAAGCTTAGGAGGAGGACCAACAGGATTAAGACACGGTGTGGGAACCGGTCCTCCATAGACCATGGGTGGTGGAACAGATGCATAAGTCCCATTCCCATCATTTTTGAGAGGAGGGGAAGGTTGCATACCTTTAGCCATTTCCTTAGAGGAATTGGCCTCCGAATCTGTGTTGGTGGGTTTAACCACCAACGCCGGTTCGGGAGAACTTTTAATTCCCTCAATTAACTCTTCTAGCATGGTCTTGACCTCGTTTGTCAAGGACGTATTGAGTGCGGCCATAGCCGTATTCAAGTCGTCCCTTGTGATAGAAGTCAAGTCCATGGACTCGTTTTGCGCACGGGGAACTCCCTCATCATCTTCCATACTCTTCGGGCAGTGAAACCCTTAATAAAGAGACGTGGCTCTGATACCAATTGAAAGGATCGATATGGTTGACTAGAGGGGGGGGGGTGAGTAGGCAATGACCACTTTTTAATTAATCTTAGCAAGTTAGGGTTAGTAACATAAGGGTTCTCTAAAATGTCAAGAAAGAGGTGAACCTATATGATGCTACCAACAAAGATAACTAAGACAAGTAAGAGATAAACAACGATATAAGCATACACAATGTAAATGTTAAATATAACCGCAAGTGGAACCAATGAAGACGAGGATTTGTTACCGAAGTTCCTTCCCGTTGACAGGAAGTACGTCTCCGTTGGAGCGGTGTGGAGGCACAATGCTCCCCAATAAGCCACTAGGGCCACCGTATTCTCCTCATGCCCTCACACGATGCAAGGTACCGTGATTGCACTATAGGTGTCCTTGAAGGCGGCGACCGAACCTTTACAAACAAGGTTGGGGCAAACTCCACACAAAGCTTGGAGGCTCCCAACAAGACCACGAAGCTTCACCACAATGCAATGTGGCTCCGAGGTGACCTCAATCGTCTAGGGTGCTCAAACACCCAAGAGTAACAAGACCCGCAAGGGATTGGTGGGGGGAATCAATTTTCTCTTGGTGGAAGTGTAGATCTAGGCCTTCTCAACCAATCCCTAGAGAATCAACAAGTTTGATTGGCTAGGGAGAGAGATCGGGCACTTTTGAGCTTAGGGAGCAACAATGGAGCTTGGGAGGGTCAAAGGTAGGGTTCTAGAGCAAGAAGAACCCTTTATATAGTGGGGGAAAAATCCAACCGTTTTCCCACTCACAGCCTGAGCCTAGCGGTACTACTACCGCTGGCTGCAGTGGTACTACCGCTGAGCCCATGGTAGTGCAGATGAACTACCGGGCCAACCACCGCCAAGAAAGTCTTCGCAAAAAGTCCGACGAAGTACCGCCGCTAGGAAGGCGGTACTAAGTTCCTGGAGCGGTACTACCGCTAACCAGGGGTGGTACTACCGCCAGCCCAGCGGTACTACCGCCAGCCCAGCGGTACTACCGCCAGCACTAGCGGTACTACCGCTAGGGCTAGCGGTACTACCGCCAGCTCTAGCAGTACTACCACTAGGGACAGCGGTACTACCACTGGGAGACCTTTTTGCAAGAGGATATAAACCAGAGGCGGGAACTACTCCAAAGTTGCAGGGAAAGGGAAAGGAGAAAAAGTGTGTGCGTGCAAAATTGATTCCACCCAAACCTTTCCACTACGGGTCCCCTCTTAATAGTACGACGTTCCTATGACTCAAAGAAAGAGAATCGTAGAGGACACCGTGCTTCTGTTCCATGGAGGGGGCCGAGTCGTCTTGTGCCGTTGACAAGTGATATCTGAAATCTTAATGCACACGATTAGTCCTTTACGGTACTGTCATCAATCACCAAAAATTACTTAGGCATAAATATGCCCTAACATCTTCCCCCTCTTATCTCTTGTACTCGCAAGATTAGCCACCAGATATTTATGCTTAGCCGCTTCTGCAACCTCACCACTTAATTTTACCTCACCCATTAGCTTTGCTAGTCTTGATACCTTTGGAAATGAGATTGCTGAGTCCCGTGTGGCTCACAGATTACTACAACACCAGTTGCAGGTACAGGTAAAGGTTAATTGACGCGTGCGCGTTGATTGTTCATTTGGATTTGCTTCTTCTTCTTCTTCATCGATCTAGGATGGGTTCTAGGCCGGCAGCCTGGGATAGCAAGGATGGACGTCGTTCTTATTTTCTCATTTGTTTTCGTCCGTAGTCGGACCCTGCTCTTTTTGATGATCATTATGAATTGTACTGCTGTGACTCTGATGTAGCCTGTGGCGAGTGTAAGCCAACTCTATATATATATCTCTTCTTTTCAGTACATGTACTTGTAACGATATCCATTCTTGCGACACGACGAGATGCGCTTCTATCCCTGATGAGGCCCTCGTGCCAAATTGAGGATAGGGTCGCATTTTGGGCGTGACAAGTTGGTATCAGAGCAGTACCGACCTAGGAGCCCCCTTGATTGATCGAACTTGGCCGAGTCGAGTCTAGTGAAAAATTGCTTTGAGTCTAGTTATATATCGGAGAGTAGGATTCTTTTTTCTCCTCTTCTATGCTCTGGTGAGGAATCTTGACGTAAAAATTTATTCTACTCCTCTTCTCACTCAATTTTTTTTAGGATCACGCGGATATTTTTGGGATCTATATGATGCCGATGTGACGGAGTTCTGTCTTGGTGCCTCGTGTCTGACTTGATTTCTTCCGGGGAGTTGAGCTCCAGGGAATTCTCGAGGACATCGTTATCATTCAGGTTTCTTAATGTCTCAGGACGAAGGATGTTCGTAATTGCTTCAATACTAGTAGTGGCGAGATAACCCCGATGTCCCCAGTACTGATGCAGATTGTTCGGGAGTACTTCCATACTTTGTATCATTGTGATCACGAGGGTATGTAGTAGATGAAGGTCCGAGATTCTGGTTGTATGTTGACGGATGTGATACAGGTGACGGGTTAGTATAGGAGTTGTGTGATTATTATTCCTTGTATCCGTGTACCAGATTGCATGACCAGATATTTCGGGAATTCTTAGGTGGGAATTCAAGTAGTTGCTTATAGGACAATCTTCCAACAAATGCAGGATGCTAGGTTGGGGTTCGACATCTAGTGGATTCGTTTGTTGACAGTCGTCTTACAGCGGTTCTCGTTGTGTCTTAAAGAGTCCTTGTAGCTTGCTACGACTCGGGGACGCTTCGTATGTCGGGTGCACTGCCTTGTACTTGATGGCTACTGTAAGGTTCGAGCCCGTGCGATCCTGTCCACGAAAGTATCGGACGAAATCTTTCTCATGAGTTTGTTCTAGCTAATCGTAAGCCTCATCCCTTTGTTTTGTTGAATATGGTAATTCGAGTTGCTTCAATGTCAAGTGGTGATTTCACATCTTTCCTAAGTGGTGTTCTCATATCTTTATGAGAGTACTAATCCTTTTGCTCAAATCAGATTGTCATGTCATTTCCTTTTCAACTGGAGTCATCGTATCAATTCCATTCAACCGGTGTGCTTCTCTTCAACTGAATTCCATCCTCTCCTATTTTGCAAGATCAATCTTTCAATTCTTTTCGGAGTTTGTCTCATCTGTCTCAAGTTGTCTTTTTTTTCCCCGCCCTCCCACCCTTTTCTTCAGTGATCCAATTTTCATCCAAGAGTTTTTCTTTTCATTGTGCTCCCGTTGTGTGTTCTTTTCTCTCTATCCGGTGATTCTTGTGAACATTCTCAGGAGCTTCGTGTTCATATTTATTCAATCTTGTTATCTTTTCCATTAATTTAATTCAGTTGTCTGTGTTCATCATATCCTTTTCGTCCTTGTAATTCTTTCCCATGTTGTAGATTCTTATCATCCTATCCTGTTATTCGTTCATCTTTGTTCTATCCGGTGTGTTGAAGATATCTCAGAGTTTCTTGTTTTCAGATCTTTCATTATTTCGAGGTTTTCAACCTCATCTAGTTCTCTTCATAGCGGTGCAATATCTCTCTTCTAAGCAATCTTTTCAATGGTGGTTTCTTTGAGTGGGCCCATAACCCACAAGTTCTTTCCGAGGATCTTTCCTGGCTCTTTAATCTTTTCCCGGAGATCTCTAATTATTTCAACTATGACGTAAGTATGATCTTAATCAGTCATATTCCTTCTTCAAGATATATTTGTATTAATTCTAATATTGGCTCAACCTTTCATTCTTCATTATTCCGGAGTGTCTCAGTAATTCTTGGTGTTGTTCTCGTCATCATTCTCAGCTTGCAATCCGAAGGAGTGTTTCTCTCGAATCTTGGTCCATTCTCTTGGAGATTTGTCATTTCAGCTTTGTGCCATCATCTTAATTGTTGTCGATCATGAGTGATTCATTTCTTGCTATCCGGTGCAGTTCTGAGTTGTTATTATTTCTCGTTCCTCCGAAGGCCATCATTTTAGAAGATTCTTCGTTCTCAGCTTTCAGCTTCATCCTCAATTCTTCTCAATTGTTGTCTCTTCGTTCGTCTCTCGTTTATTCCGGTGCCTTGTTCAAGTTTTCTGTTAGGTGGATCATGATCTCTTTATTCTCATGTATCTCCATTAATTCCTGGTATTCCCATTCAATTGTGAATTCTTACCGGTGCTTCCTTCAATTTTGCTTCAAGTGGTGTTTTTCCTCTCTGTCTCTCCAAGAGTCTTTGGAGAAGAATAAGTGGTATGTTATATCCATTGCTTGTCATCAATTAAACTTGATGAAGGATAAGCATAACATAATTCTTATTCTTGTTCATACTAATCTGAATTCTTCTTACGGAGTGCCTCATAATATCAATTCCTTTTTCTCAAGTGTTCTTATCTTTTATTTTCCGGAGTTCCAAGTTCTATCAAGCATCTCCTTGAGTAGCTTCATCGAAGACTTTGCAAGGCTTCCATCTTATCCTGTCATCCTTCATATCTTGCATCATCCTTTTCATACGGAGGCTCGTCATGGTGGTTCTTCAAGGATGTGATTTTTTCTCAAAGTGTTCTTCAAGATTCCTGGTGGAGTACCTCAAGCATTCTTTCCCTTGCATTTCAGTGCATTTGTTATTCCTTCATCCTTTGAGGTGGTATTATAGCTTTCTTGTTAGTGTAGGAGCCTCGAACAGTTTTCCTTTCAAGAATAAGATAATTAAATCCACCAATTCTTTGATCATGAGATATTTCAACCCATGATTCTTCATTGAGCTATTTTGGGTTGGATTTCACCTAAAGCTTTTCCTATGGATTGTTGCTATCATGGTGCTTGTCATTAATCCTAGTTCTCAATGCACCCTCTTGGTGTAAGAAGTGTTCATATCTTGTTTCTCCCAATCTATCCTTGTTTCTTTTAGTGGTTGGTTGTCACCTCATAAATGTTGAGATGATTTTCATAAGCCCACCACAATATTGTTCTTCGTTGTTGGTTTTCCAACTACTACGTCAATTCTCTGTTCGGAGGCTCTTCAATTCTATTGGGATGATAGTTGTCATACTTTTCTTCATTCTCTTCTTCCGCTCGAGCTAGTTCATATTCTCTTGTTCCGCAGGCATTGTGATGTTGCTCTTTTGGGTCATTTATGTTGTTCTGTCAAGATTGTGGTGTTCCCTTGTTCTATTTAGTTGTTTGTTATGAATATTGTCTAATTCTCTCTTCTTATCGAATTTTTTGTCCCATTTTCCTACCGAAGTGCAGCCAAAATTTTCCGTGAATTCTTGCTTGTTTCTCATATCATTCCTCATCTCTTTGCAACTTTCAAGGATTGTTGGTGTCACTCGTTTGTCAAAGAAGCGACTAATTTTTTACCTCTTGTTCTTTCTCATCCTCTCCGCCCTTTCATTCAAGATCTCAGGGCGAGATCCTCTTGTAGTGTAGGAGAGTTGTGACAGCCCGATGCCGACGTTCCAGAAGATTCCCCTTTATTTCCGTTTCCGTCATGTGAATATTTTATTTGTTGCATTCATCTTGCGCATCATGGCATCATGCATGGCATCTTGCATCATCTCTTGCGTGGTGTGATCTGAGTTGTGAGTGCTCTCAGAGTCTTGCAATAGGAAACTCCCTTCTCTCCTCTCTTATTCTGTTTTGTGGCTGCGTTAGAGTTTCAGTTTTAACCCCTTTAAAAAAATTTGTCCTCTTTTAAAAATCCTTTTATTAAATATGGGGGCAACCCCTTGGGTTTCCTTTATTTTTCCTTTTGTTTATTTTCAACTAGAGTCTCATTTTATTTATAAAAGGGGATTTATTTTATTCTTCAAAAAAACGTCCAATCTATTTCTTATAGTTGGGGTATGTTTTTATGGAGTCAAAAGGTATTTTTTTTATTTTTATTTTGTTAATTCTTTTCTTCGTGGTGTTTTCTGTTTTATCAAAAAAAAAACAAAAGAGAGAAGGGAGACAGGAGGAGCCTGCCAAGGCTGAGCCGGCCAAGGCCCAAGCATCCTCCCCTCCAACCCTAGCGAGCCAGGGGAGGCTCAGCCCGATTCCCTCTCGTTCTCCCGCAGCGCCGTCGTCCTCCCCTCCTCGATCCCTCGTTCTCCCCGGTGCTGCAACCCCAGGCTCGACCGCCTCCTTCCAACGCCTCCTTCTCCCATCCCCCTCGTTCCTGCCTCCGCTCGCCGGCCTCCACCTACCACCTGGACGCCGCCCAGAGGGCTCCCTGCCATGGCGACCTCGCTGTTCCCCACGTCGCCCTGGCCCCGCCGTGCTGACCTCCCGCGCAGCCGCGCCGCCTCTCTGCTCTCCTCGCACGCCACGGTCTCCTCGCCGCCTCTGTGCTCTCCTCGCGCGCCACGGTCTCCTCGCCGCCCCGCCGTGGGCTCGCCGGACCGAACCACGCGTCACCCATCGCGCCCAGATGCCTCGGCCTCGCCCTCGTCCCGGTGCACCGCCCACCGTAGCTCCTCTAGCCCCGTCGCCGCCTCCCCTGCCGAAGACGAGCCCGAGCACGCCTCCTGGTTCCCCTCGCCGTCGCCTGCTGTGGCTGTCGCCGTTCTGATGTTGCTGCTGCCGATGCGTGCCGTTGGGTTGCTGCTTGCTGCTGCTAGATAGCTGCTAGCTTGCCTTGCTGTTGCCGTGTGCCGTTCCTGCTAGCGTTTTGCTGCCTGCTTGCCTGCCTTGCTGCTGCCTGTAGCTGCTTGCTGTAGCTGCTGCTTGTATTATTTGCTATTGCTTGCTAGTTGTTGCTGTTTGCTGCTAGCCGCTATGCTGTGCTGTGGTGAAGATAGTGTTGTTGCGTTGCTTGCCGTGTCGCCGCTTGCTGTCGCTGTTGGCTGCTGCTTGCCATTGCTACCGCTCGCCGCCGTGGAAACTGCTAGTTGTTGCTGTTGCCACGAGCTGCAGTCGCCATTTTCTATTGCTTGCTAGTTGCTGTTGCTTATCGCGTAGGCTCCTAGATGTTGTTGCTCTCGCTGGTTACCAGCGGCGAAGACCCATCTACCGACGCCTAGTTTCGGCTACCGATGCGAAGCTACCGATGCCGAGAGTACAACTACCATCGACGAGACCCGAGTACCACGACTTCCACGACGACCTATGTTTTCACCGCAACGAGCTTCACTTAAAGTGTAGTGTTTGCGTGAGGTGAATTGCCATGCCATGCCTTGCATCATTGAACTGATCATGCATCATAGTAGGTTGTGCATCATGTTGTGCATCGTGTGGTGAATATCTGTGTTGATGTTTGTTTCTGGTTTGCTCCGTCTCGATAGAGTTCCGCAAGTGTGTCGGAATGTGAGGTCCCGTTCGACTACGTTGGTTCACCGACTTCTCGGAGTTGTTCTTCTTCCAAGCGGGATCTCAGGCAAGATGACCATTTCCCCAGATATCATTACTATCATTGCCATGCTAGTTTTACCGTTTCTACCGTTTACTTCTCGTTGCCTACCACATGTTATATATGAGCCTCTCAACAATGCCATGAAAAACCTTCAACTGTTCACAACCTAGCAAACCACTGACTGACTATGTTACTGCTTGCTTATCCATGTTGTTAGCGTTGCTAGTTGCAGGTGTAGTTGCTTCCATGTGAAAACATGGGTTCCTTGTTATATCACCATATTAAATGCTATTTAATTTAATGCACCTATATACTTGGTAAAAGGTGGAAGACTCGGCCTTTCTAGCCTGGTGTTTTGTTCCACCTTTGCCCCCTTAGTTTCGGCTACCGGTGTTATGCTCCATAATTGAGCGCTCCTAACACGATCGGGGTTGTTATGGGGACCCCCTTGATAATTCGTTTTAGATTAAAGCTGGTCTGGCAAGGCCCAACTTTGGTACTACATTTGCCTAATAACTAATGAACTGCATAGGTAGTAATTAACCTGAGGAATTTAATCAACCCCCGGGCCAGTGCTCCTCATGAGTGTTGGTCCAAAACAGAGCAGCTTATTAACGCTACACGGGGCAACTCGGCATTTGGCATGGTAACCATCGCTCATCCGTCGTGTCCTGAAAACGAGATACGCAGCTCCTATCAGGATCGTCGACACGTCGGGCGGCCTTGCTGGATTAGTTTTACCTTTGACGAGATATCTTGTGCATCGGGATTCCGGTGATGCTTTGGGTAATCTCACAGTTGAGGTTTTCCACTAGGGAATCTGACGAGATCGCGAGCTTCGTGATTGAGGATTTCTATGCGGCTTGTGGTAATTTGTGATGGACTAGTTAGAGCAACCCTGCAGGGTTAAATCTTTTTGGAAAGCCGTGCCCGTGGTTATGTGGCAACGTGGAAACTTTGTTTAACACTGGTTCTAGATAACTTGAAGTTAACTTAATTAAAAGATGCCAACTGTGTGCATAACCGTGACTGTCTCTTTCGTGAGTTCTTTCTCCGATCAAGGACATGGTGGGGTTATGTCTGACATAGGTAGGTGTTCAGGATCATTTATTTGATCAACCGTAGTTCACGTCCGCTATGCGTAGATCTTCCCCCTCTTATTTCTTGTACTCGTAATATTAGCCACCAGATATTTATGCTTAGCCGCTGCTGCAACCTCACCACTTAACTTTACCTCACCCATTAGCTTTGCTAGTCTTGATACCTTTGGAAATGAGATTGCTGAGTCCCGTGTGGCTCACAGATTACTACAACACCAGTTGCAGGTACAGGTAAAGGTTAATTGACGCGTGCGCGTTGATTGTTCATTTGGATTTGCTTCTTCTTCTTCTTCATCGATCTAGGATGGGTTCTAGGCCGGCAGCCTGGGATAGCAAGGATGGACGTCGTTCTTATTTTCTCATTTGTTTTCGTCCGTAGTCGGACCCTGCTCTTTTTGATGATCATTATGAATTGTACTGCTGTGACTCTGATGTAGCCTGTGGCGAGTGTAAGCCAACTCTATATATATATCTCTTCTTTTCAGTACATGTACTTGTAACGATATCCATTCTTGCGACACGACGAGATGCGCTTCAAAAACACATAGCTAGCAACATAAACATGAATGCTAGAATTCAAAAAGTATTAGCGAGATTGAAGAGGTCTAAATTAGTAAACATGTATCAATACCAAATATACAAGAACTAACCTTTTCAACAAACTCCTTGGATATAACTCCATTCCTCTCTTTTTGGCGAATACACAAAGTATGTGTATCCTTCATTGCTAGGTAGGATATTAATACAAATACATATATGAGAACAAGAAATGAGCAGCACACAAGGTGTGGGAAAAACAAAGATGGATACAACACAACACAAAACTCTTCTAGCTCGAACTCTAGCCGACAAGGCAAAGATGCGAGATACAAGTTATCTAGATTGCGACGCGACCAACACCAGACACCATCATCACATGGCCATGACCCCAGGATGGGCTGAATTAACGTACCTCCATGAAAGGATCAATATTGTCGACTAAGGGGGGGGGGGAGGGAATAGGCAACCACCAATTTTTAGCTTTTCTTTAACAAATTAGGTTTAGCAACAAATAGGATGTCTAGATATGCAACTAGGTGAACAACCTATATGATGATAACAACAACAACAACAAGCAAGTAATAAACACAAAGTAAAGATAAGAAGTAACCACAAGTGGAACGGATGAACATGAGGATGTGTTACCTAGGTTCCTTCCCTTTGAGGGGAAGTACGTCTCCGTTAGAGCGTTTTGGAGGCACAATGCTCCCCAAGATGCCACTAAGGCCATCGTATTCTCCTCATGCCCTCACACAATGCGATATGCAATGATTCCACTAGTGGTGCACTTGAAGGCGGCAACCAAAACTTCACAAACAAGGTTGGGGCAATGTCCACAACTTAATTGGAGTCTCCCAACAACACTATGAAGCTTCACCATAATGGATTGTGGCTCCGAGGTGATCTCAACCGTCTAGGGTGCTCAAACACCCAAGAGTAAAAAGATCCACAAGGGATTAGTGGGGGGAATCAAATTTCTCTTGGTGGAAGTGTAGATCAAGGCCCTCTCAAGCAAAATGTAGGATCGAAAGTATGTCTAGAGGGGGGGGGGTGATTAGACTACTTGACAAGACAAAAACTTAGCCTTTTCCCAATTTTTAGTGTGGGTCAGTTTTAGCAACTATGACTAGTCAAGTACGCCCTACACATGCATATCTAAGAGTATTGCAGCGAAAAGTAAAACATGCAAGGGTAAACAGAGGGCAAGGTAGGGAGATCGAACGCAAAGGTTGACACAACGATTTCCGATAGGTGGCGCTATCGTACGTCCATGTTAGTGGAGACTTCAACCCACGAAGGATAACGCGTGTGAGAGTCCATGGAGGGATCCACCCACAAGGGGTCCACGAAGAAGCGGTCTTGTCTATTCCACCATCACTTCCGTCCACACAGGACTAGCCTCACTCACGGTAGATCTTCATGAAGTAGGCGATCTCCTTTCCCTTACAAACATCTTGGTTCAACTCCACAACGTGAAGTAGGAGGCACCCAAGCGACACCTAACCAATCTAGGAGGCACCACCCTCCAAAAGGTAATTGATGTGGTAGAACGATGAACTCCTTGCTCTTGTGCTTCTAAAGATAGTCTCCTCAAAACTCAGTCACTCTCTCTCAGATTTGGCATGGGTAGGGGAGATTGATATTGTGGAAAGCAACGTGGGAGGTTAAAATCAAGGTTCAAATGGTTGGAATGGAATCTCTTGATCTCAACACATGAGTAGGTGAATCTCTCTCAGAAAATGGATCTGTCAAGTGTAAGTGTGTTCTGAGTGCTTCCTCTATGAATGAGAGGTAGGTGGAGGGGTATATATAGGCAACCTCTAAAATCCAACCGTTACACCATAATTGACCAATGCAGTGACACTGAAGTTACAAACTCGGTGGTACCGACACGCTCAAAAGGTAGCAACTTTGAATCTCGGTGGAACAGATATACACAACTCGATAGGACCGAAAAGGTGACTAACAGTCAGATGGCACAACTCGGTGGCACCAATACAGAAACTCAGAAATTCCGATTTTGTTTATCGAGCAACAGAATGTTGGTTACCTAAACTTGGTAGCACCGATGGAGTTTCTGTTGTACCGAAAAGGTAGGGTTTGGTTGGGATCTGTCTAAGTGTAAAATTGGTATGGTTGAGTGTTAAATTTTGGTGGCACCGATTTTCAATATTTGGCTTGGGATAGATATATTTTGTGGAAGAGTGACTGAGTTTTTTGGTGGCTATCTGTAAGCACTTGAGCAACAATTCATCATAATACCTCATCCCCTTTCAATAGTATTGGCTTTCCTATGGACTCAAATGTGATTTCTCACAAAGTGTAAAATGAAGAGTCTTCTTGCTTGAAGCTTTAGCCAATCTTATTCCTTCCTTTATCAAAGGGGCATCTCCACACAATCCTATAGCCGAAGCATATTTGAACTTTTCTGAAATGTACTTGGATAAATTCATTAGTACAATGATGCAGATGTTGTGATTAATTACCAAAACCACCTTAGGGAGCAATTGTGCTTTCAATCTCCCTAGCTGTAGCTGAGCTTGGATGAGTGTCATCGATCCCAATTTCATTATCCTCAAATTTTGGCTGAAGTGGCAAATGAGGACGATCAAGCTGATATGCATGCTTGCCAATCTTGGCATTGATGAGAATTTGAATGTATGGTGCATATCCACAAGATCTCTTCTGATCTATAGAACTTCTCCTGATAGTCTCAGCAATCAAATCCATGACTTTGAAGAGAGTGTCGGTGTCTAAATGATGCAACATATTGATGGAATAGACTCTAATCATTTTGTCATCACCTAATTTGGGCATCAGGGTATGCCTCAAGATACTGTTGGTAGTGGTTAATCCAGCTTGCAAGAAATAGACAGACCCAAGCTTGTGAGATGGCATGAAGTCACTTGGCATTGGGTTGTACATATTGGCCATTGAGTTGTGATTCTTCTTAGGTCCCGAATACACATCCAAGTGCTCTGCTCCTAACTTTGGATCACCAATTATAGTATCCCATTCTTCAATTGCGTTTTCATATATATGGCTATCAGTCATCCGAACAATTGTGCCATCTGAATAGAAATGAACAGTTGAATAGAATTGCATAATTATTTCATCATTCCAAGCAGTCATCTCTCTACCAACAAACTCTTCAATGTCAACAAGATTGAAGTTCTCTCTCACATTAGGAAAGACATCTTATTTGGCTTTGATGTAATTCTAGTCGACATATCTCATGTCACTGACTGCTGGGCATTTGTCATATAGAACTGTTTCATAGAAGTCTTGTTGTTCTCTTGTATGAAACCTGGGATCAACGATAGTCCTTCTCCTCATAGCATAGGTATCAATAGCTCTCCACTTCCTCAACCCTGCATCTCTTCTCTTCTTCATGTCTTCAGCTATTGGATGAGCCTCATTGTGAAGTGGCAAATGAGGCCTTAAGTTCATGAGAATAGGTGCATTCTCAACATCTTTCTCTACATCAAGGGCTATGGAAGCAATGCCTTTCTATTTAGCAGCTGCAGGTATGTCCTTTCTAGACCTCTTGGGAGCTACATGCTTCTTTGGAGCTGAAGCCTTTGGAGCAGAAGGCTTCATAGCATCTTCCATAAGATTATTCTTCTTCTTTGGAGGAGGGGCCTTAGTTGGTACTTCCTCTTCCTCTTCCTCAGCAGCAGCAGTTTCTGCTAGGTCTTCATACATGGAAGTTTGTCTACCAATGACATGAATGGTTCTATTCGTGGCTCTCTTCACACCTAGCTTATTAGGAGGTCTCTCAAGGGTAAGTGTCATCCCTTTCCTTGTAGACTCTCGAGCTATCATGTGAGGAGGTTTAGCATACTCCTTCCTGTCAGTTCTCTTGACAACATGCTTCTCTTTCTACTTCTGGGGAGCAGACTCTACATGAACTCTACAGGAACAAAATTTGAATCTTCTTCATCAGAATTCATCTTCCTTCTGGTCCTTTTGTCAGCCTTGGACAAGCTATTGGAGGTGGGAGTGCCTTGATCAGAAGGGGTCCTCTCAGGACTAGTGCTTGAATCAGATTCAGCATGGGGCTCACTGAAATTGTTGTGACTGTCATCGGAACCTGACATATTGCAAACCAAGCAGAAAAGATGACAAATAGACTGGCTGACCCTGTGAAAAGATATAGAAGAGCTGGAAAAGATAAGCATCACAAAATTGCAGGATTTTTCAAAATTTGAACTTAGAAACTTTGGGTATGATCTGCTGCAAAATGTATTTCGGTAGCACCGGGTTTAAATTTTCGGAGTCACTAAGACTGACCACTTGCATTAACAGAGACTTGGGAAGCCTTTTTGGTGTAACCGAAAAGAACAACTCAGTCTCACCGAAGTGGTTCTCTATAACCCTAAAAACTAAATCGGTGGAACCAATTTTATTAACTTGGTAGCACCGAGATGCATGTAGGAGGAGATCATATCCAAAAAATTTGGCAGTGGATTCTATGGAATTTTCTAGTGGTGAAGAGGAATTTCACATAGTGAGTTGTAGATGGGAGTGACCTAATGCGCGTGAATCAGATAGAGGAGCGCATAAGGGGTTGAAGTCACACCCTAGCTCGGTGATGAATCCGCTAGGCGACGATGGTGGCGAAGATTCCATCGGTGGCGGTGAATCCCAACGACGAAGGTGCACAGGGAAGCAAAGGCGTTGCAAGGGGTCCTGGTGCGTCTTTTTTGGGTTGGTTACACCGAGATTCACAAATGCTGTGTTTGGATGTTTGCATTGAGAGTCTTGGCATTGCATTGGGTTTAATACCAATATCAGAATATATTGGTATTGGGATTGAATACCAATATTTTTGTTTGGATGTTTAGGTATCCGGAGCACGATTTTATATTGAGGTTGAATGCCAAATTCCGTTTGGATGGTCAAAGTGTGGAATTAGGTCGAATGAGACTTTGCCAAGACATCAAGCAAAGAGGAGGCTGGACTGGGGAGAGGGGAGAAGGCCGGTCGCTGGATCTCGCGGTGGAGTCTAGGCGGAAGGGTGTTGCCGGTCGCTAGATTTTAGGGGGAGGCGGTGCGGGAGGGTGGTGTGGGCCATCGGAGCTTGGGGGTGGATATGGGGCGGGAGGGTGGCCGCCGACCGCCGAATCTCGGGCTGGAGGTGCGGTGGGAGGGAGGGCCGCCGACCGCTGGATCTCGGGTTGTAGGCAAGGCGGGAGGAAAGGTCACCGTCTGCCGGATCTCGGGCCACCGACCGCCGGGTCTCTCCTCAGATCTCGGGGTAGAGGGACGCCGACCGTGGGATCCCGGGTGGAGGTGGGGGGATGGGCTACCTACGCCGCCGTCGTTCGTCTGTCTCGAGCGGGGATGGAAGGCACGACATTGATTTTCAATACTGAGTGATGTCGAGCGCACACCCTTCGAATTGGACGAGGACCTTTTTCCGTTCGGGACGGTTCACTCGATATTGAGCCTGAATGTCGCGGCCGAATGCCAAGATCAGCCAAACGATGGTATTCGGGGTATTTGGCCCAAACGAATGCCAATACCCAATACTAGGTCCGAATGCAAACATCCGAACACAACAGAAGAAGTTCTGGAAGGCAACCCTTATCGACACGGAACTCCGAGTGCTCCTAACACAGAGGGATCGAGAAGTGCTTGTTCAAGTTTTGTGATGTAGCATGAATAGAACTTGAGACAAGAAATCATAGATAGCTAGAGAAGGGTCCTAGGCATTCTTGTCTATCCAATTGGCAAAAGATAAACCAAAAGCCAAATAGCAACAATTGAATATCCTTAAATGAGAAAAGATATGCAGACCAACATGCTCACACAATAATATGTCAAATGAAATCATGATGAACATGCACAAACATCCGATCATCTATAAAGCACTTTGGCGATGACGAAGTCATCTATATATGAGTATATTGACTTAGGAGTCAAGTAAGAATACTTGATCATAGGTCATACTCATCGATTAAACACAAGTGGGGTTACCACTTTTACATAATGCATTAATGTGTTCACATCATTTAGGAGACGCTTGTACTCAAGTCTTAGAGTAAAGCTCCCCTAGATGTGACATCCCCCTTAAGAGGGATCTACTACCCTTGGGGTTTGTTGTAGAAGACTTCAAGTAGGTGAAGTAGTGGTGGAGGCTCATTGTTGATGAAGTTCGTCTTGAGTTGGGAGCAATCCTTGTTGTTTATTACTCTTCTCACCTACATGGGTTAGTCCCAAAGCAAAAGGAACATACACAAATATATCTATGGACATGGAGTGAAATACATGGGAGGTGATCTCCAAAGATGCTTAAATTACCTTGTACCTTGCTCACCTTTGAGGGAATGTGTGACTCCTTGAACTAATGCATATGGTTGAGGTTGATTGCATATAGTTCTTGCAAAAATGAATGGGAGTGAATTTCATTGGCGGAGTCACCCCTCAAGAACTTTCTAGTTCTTCCTCTTGGGGACCCACATCACCTTGATCGGAATCCTTGGAGTTGTGGTAGCACTAGATGAGGTAGTACTAGATGAGGTAGTACTAGAAGTGTCCTTGGGAACCCACTCAACCTTGGCTTGGGGTTCTTCAAATGAGTCAATGTCCTCTTGAAGCTTTCCCTTTCCCTTGTGGTCTTTTGGTAGAAGGCCATCATGTGAGCTTGTTACCTTGGGAGGAGTAGGATCATACTTCTCCTCTTGAGTAACAAACTTGGGAATGTGATATGTACCTTCTTCCCAAACATCTTCGTTGACGTTGAAGTAGAAAACACCTTGCTTCTTCAGATGTCCTCCTTGCTTGCGCACAATTTCCTCAAATTTCTTACCTCCGGAAGGACTCTTGAAGACACCTCTCTCTATAATCCCTTTCAATTAATTGTTTTCTTGCTCCAGTGTAACTTGGCTAAGAGAATCGTTAGTGGAATCAAGAGAGCTACTAGCAACAATATCATTTGATTTAGCTTTAGCATTGTTGTTACTAGATGAAGAAACTTTATTGCCATTGTTACTAGTGTTCTTAGGTTTAACTTGTGGAACAAAAGTAGACAAGAGTAAATGTTTGGTTAGATAAGAGGAAATTTTCTTTCGAAGATCATCACTGGTTGCTTTTAGGAACTCATGCTCTTGCTTTAAATTTAGCTTCTTGAAGCGTAGCTTCTCATGAGTTCTTGCAAGCTCTCTATGATATTCTAGAGTAATTTCATGAGCTAACTTAAGAGTGTTTAATTCTTTAGTTAGTCGTTCAATTTCTCTCTTATCATCATCATTCAATTTCTGTTGACTAGCACTAAATTAGCAAGTTAATTTTCAATATTATCAATAATCTTATCAAGGAGCAAGTCATCTTCTCCTAACAAGTCATTCTCATCACTATCAAAGTCAAAGTACTCGAGGTGTGATACCTTGGGGACTTATCCCATGAAGCAGTTTCCAATCCCTTCATTTGGTGAATCAAATAAGTCGTAGGTGTTGGAGGGAACAAGTGCAATACCGACAACACCTTCATCTTGACTGTAGTCAGAGTTGGAGTGATAGCTTCTCTCGGATTGGTTGTGAGACTCGGAGCCAGAAACCCATTCACCAACATGATCTTGATGTATTCTTCTTGAACTTCTCTTGGTGTATTTGTCCTTCTTCTTTGATTCTATGCCTCTCCGGGAGTGTCTTCGTTCATAATGATATTCTCTACCCTTTCTCTCTCTGTGAGGTGACTCATCCCTTGAGCTTCGTCTTCTGGGTGACTCTTCTCTTCATTTGTGGGGTACCGAGCACTTATTTGAAAAGCGTCTGGGCTTTCCACAATTGTATCAGTTTCGGTCACGACTAAAGGAACGCTTCTCATCACATCTTGAGCTTGAGCTTCTCTCTTTGCCTCTACTCTTGTAGAACTTGTTGAACTTTCTGACCATGAGGCTGATCTCTTCACTGGTAACAAAGTTGTCACTTGAAGTAGCGGGAGCATCGACTCAAGCTTACTAAGGACCGCTTGACTTGCTGTGCAACTCATCTTTGTCTTTGGGAGACATTTCATGAGCAAAAATCTTTCCAATGACTTTAGTAGGCTTGAGATCTTTGTAGTTGGGCATCATTTGGATTAATGTGCACACGGTGTCGTATCTTCCATCCAAAGGTCTAAGTATCTTCTTGATGATGAATATGTCTGTCATCTCTTTGCTTCCTAAGCCGGCAATCTCATTTGTGATGAGAGCTAGCCTAGAGTACATATGAGCAAATCCTTCACCATCCTTCATCTTGAACTTGTCAAGGTGACTTTGAAGCACATCCATCTTAGATTCTCTAACAGAATCGGTACCTTCATGCATATCAATCAAATTATGCCAAACTTCCTTCGCATTATCATGGTGACTGATTTTGTTGAGTTCTTCGGGACACAAGCAGTTGAACAGGATGTCACACGCTTGAGCACTGAATTGCGACATCTTCAATTCTTCCGCTGTGGCATCATTATCCGGTTCTTTTACTTCTCCCAACAAATCACCTTGCACACCAACACGAACAACAACCCAAACAACATGAATATGACCAAGAATATGCATTTTAATTTTATGCTTCCAACTAGCAAAATTAGTGCCATCAAAATATGGACCTCTACGGTTATAATTTCCCTCACCAGATGCCATACTCTCCTAGGTTGTGAAACCAATGCAATGGGTACCAAAGCTCTGATACCACTTGTAGGATCGAAAGTATGTCTAGAGGGGGGGGGGGTGATTAGACTACTTGACAAGATAAAATCTTAGCCTTTTTCCAATTTTTAGTGTGGGCCAGTTTTAGCAACTATGACTAGTCAAGTACACCCTACACATGCATATCTAAGAGTATTGAAGTGGAAAGTAAAACATGCAACTGTAAATAGAGGGTAAGGTAGGGAGATCAAATGCAAAGGTTGACTCGGCGATTTTTAGCATGGTTCCAATTGGTGGAGCTATCATACGTCCATGTTAGTCGAGACTTGAACCCATGGAGGGTAATGAATGCAAGAGTCCACGGAGGGCTGCACCCACAAGGGGTCCACGAAGAAGCGGCCTTGTCTATTCCACCATGACTTCTGTCCACACAGGACTAGCCTCACTCATGGTAGATCTTCATGAAGTAGGCGATCTCCTTTCCCTTACAAACATCTTGATTCAACTCCACAACACGAAGTAGGAGGCTTCCAAGCGACACCTAACCAATCTAGGAGGCACCACCCTCCAAAAGGTAATATATGTGGTAGAACGATGAACTCCTTGCTCTTTTTCTTCTAAAGATAGTCTCCTCAAAACTCAATCACTCTCTCTCAGATTTGACATGGGTAGGAGAGATTGATCTTGTGGAAAACAACTTGGGGAGGCTAGAAATCAAGGTTCAAATAGTTGGAATAGAATCTCTTGATCTCAACAAATGAGTAGGTGGTTCTATCTTAGAAAAATGGATCTGGCAAGTGGAAGTGTGTTCCCAGTGATTACTCTATGAATGAGAGGTAGGTGGAGGGGTATATATAGGAAAGCTCCAAAATCCAACCATTACACCATAATCGACCAACTCGGTGACACCAAAGTTACAAACTCGATTGTTCCGACTTACTCAAAAGGTAGCAACTTTGAATCTCGGTGGAACCGATATACACAATTAGGTTGAACCGAAAAGGTGACTAACAGTCAGATGACACAACTCGGTGGCACCAAAACAAAAACTCTGAAATTCCGATTTTGTGTACCAAGCAACAAAAGGTTGGTCACCCAAACTCGGTAGCACCGATGCAGATTCGGTAGTACCAAAAAGGTGGGGTTTGGCTGGGATCTTTCTAAGTGTAAAATCCGTATGGCCGAGTGATAAATGTTGGTGGCATCGATTTTTCATATTTGGCTTGGGACAGATATATTTTGTAGAAGAGTGGCCAAGTATTTTTGGTGGCTATCTCTAAGCACTTGAGCAACCAATTCATCATAATACCTCATCCCCTTTTAATAGTATTGGCTTTCCTATGGACTCAAATGTGATTTCTCACAAATTATAAAATTAAGAGTCTTCTTGCTTGAAGCTTTAACCAATCCTATTCCTTCTCATCAAAGGGGCATCTCCACACAATCCTATAGACAAAGCATCTTTGAAGTTTTCTGAAATGTAATTGGATAAATTCATTAGTCCAAAGATGAATATGTTGTGACTAATTACCAAAACCACCTTAGGGAGCAATTTTGCTTTCACAAACCCTAGAGGCTCAACACGAAGTGTTGGCTAGGGAGAGAGACTGGGAAAAAATGGAGCTTAGGGTTAGGAGAGGTGTCTTCTTGGGGAAGAATACCTCCTTTATATAGTGGGGGAACAATTCCAACTGTTATCCCCACTCAGCCCGCACATGGGCAGTACTACTGTTGCAGAGGGTGGTACTACCGTTGGGGCAGCAAGCGATCAACACAGCACAGTGGAACAAGGCCATGGGTCAGTAGTGCTGCATGAGCGGTATGACCGCTCGCCCAACGGTACTACTGATGGTGTTGTAGTGTAGCAGCCCACATACCCAAAGAGGAGGTAGGGGAGAGGTAGTTCCGTTGGGGCAGTACTAGCACTGCCAGGAGTGGTACTACCGCAGATAAGAGGTAGTGCCACTTGCTACTACCACTCAGGATCTGCTGATGATTCTAGTCCCAAAAAATGGGCGGAAGTGGCGCGGTAGTAACAAGCGGTACTACCGCTGGCAAGCAGTACTACCGCGTTGAATTACGAGCCAGAAATGGCCCAGTCTGACACGAAAAGTGTCGAGACCCCCAAGGAAGCAGCACAACCCGCAACACTAGACATGGGCACTACCTCCCATAAGCGGTACTACCGTTGCCCAGGGCGGTACTACCGCAGATAAGAGGTAGTACCATTGTCGGGAGTGGTACAAATCTTTATGGACCAGAATAAAGACAAGGTTGGAGCTCCACTAAAGCGAGAAAGAAACATGGGTGCAGATGAATGTGTACATGTTGATTCCACCCAAACCTTTTTGATGTGGACCCCCTCTTAATAGTACGATTTTCCTACGACTCAAGTCCACCAAAAATGAAACGCATGAAAAACCCGTCTTCACTCTAATCCACCGAGGGGCAAGAATCGTCTTATGCCATATGATGAAATGTCTGAAAGGCTTAATGCACACGATTAGTTCGCAAATGCATTGTCATCAATCACCAAAATCACTAGGGTAGAAATATGCCCTTACAATCTCCCAATTTTTGGTGAATTGATGACAACACGGGATTTGCACAAATAATATCATGAGATAGAAAGCAAACCCCAACATCTACAAAATATAGACGTCCCCTAGATGTGCGCACTATTTTAGTTATGCTTTTGTAATGCATAGTGCACACACTAGGATCAACACCACCTATATTTTATAGACACACACTACTTGCATTAAGAGAATATGAGATAAATATGGATGCAAGAATTGACATGTGAGCATAAGCATAGGGTACAAGATAAGCATCTCACAAACTAAGACATAAGGATAATTAGAGGGTAGCATATGTCTCATGCCATATGACACGCTCTCACTTAAGTATCACACACATAAACCAAGCCAAAGCAAATGATGGAAGAGTTCGCGGGTGAATAAAACACATGCAACAGAAACACACTCGTGATTCGACAAATACCCAAACTCTCCCCCCTTTGGTATCGAGACACCAAAAGGGCAGAGAGGACTAAGAGGACCGAGGATGGTAGCAACTCTCGTGACCATCTTCAATATTCTTTGGACTCAGGGCTATGAGTAACTATGTGAGGTGGAGATGAGGAGCCATGATGCTCCACACCGGAATACCACGAGCAGTTGCGAGAAATCTAGGTCTCCTCATCGGTGAGCATGTCCTCTGAAACACTCTCAATCTCCATGCTAAAGTGCCTAGCCATAGTATTGTGACGGCTAATAGCCGCCTTCTCTATAACATGAGCCTCGTACTGACCATGTGCCTGCATGCAAAATACATTCTTCATATTCTACTTGAGCTCCTTAGCCCAAGATGGCTAAGCAGTAGGGGCGCGGAACTGGGAGCAGTGATACGTCTCAAACGTATCTATAATTTTTGATGGTTTCATGCTGTTATCTTGTCAACTTTGGATGTTTTATATACCTTTTATATCTGTTTTGGGACTAACTTATTAATTCAGTGCCAAGTGCCAGTTCCTGTTTTTTATGTGTTTTTGACTCTTTTCAGATCTGATTTTGGAACGGAGTCCAAACGGAATAAAATCCCCGAAATAAATTTTTCGAGAACAGAAGAAGATCGGGGGACTTGAGGGCCAAGGCAGGAGGCCCACAGGGAGCCCACAAGCCCTGACGCCGTGGCCGGGGGGGGGGGGGGGCGGCGACCAGGCTTGTGGCCTCCCTGGCGCTCCCCTGCCCTAGTTCTTTGGCCTATATATTCCCTAAAATCCCAGAAAAAATCAGGGCGTCCACGAAACCACTTTTCCGCCGCCGCAAGCTTCTGTTTCCGCGAGATCTCATCTGGAGACCCTTCCCGGTGCCCTGCCGGAGGGGACTTTGGAGCTGGAGGGCTTCTACATCAACGTCATCGCCTCTCCAATGACTCATCAGTAGTCTACTTCAGACCTATGGGTCTGTAGTTAGTAGCTAGATGGCTTCTTCTCTCTCTTGGATCTTCAATACAAAGTTCTCCATGATCTTCATGGAGATCTATCCAATGTAATCCTCTTTGGCGGTGTGTTTGTCGAGATCCAATGAATTGTGGATTTGTGATCAGATTATCTATGAATTATATTTGAGTCTTTGCTGGTTTCTTATATGCATGATTTGATATCCTTGTAAGTCTCTCTGAGTCTTGGGTTTTGTTTGGCCAACTAGATCTATGATTCTTGCAATGGGAGAAGTGCCTGGTTTTGGGTTCATACCGTGCGGTGACCTTTCCCAGTGACAGAAGGGGGCAAGGCACGCATCGTGTTGTTGCCATCAAGGGTAACAAGATGGGCTTTCATCATAGATTTGAGGTTGTCCATCTACATCATGTCATTTTGCTTAAGGCGTTACTCTGTTCTTATGAACTCAATACACTAGATGCATGCTGGATAGCGGTCAACGTGTGGAGTAATAGTAGTAGATGCAGAAAGTATCGGTCTACTTGTTTTGGACGTGATGCCTATAGATATGATGATTGCCATAGATAACGTCATGCCTCTGGGCGGTTCTATCAATTGCTCGACAGTAATTCGTTCACCCACCGTCTACTTGCTTTCATGAGAGAAGCCACTAGTGAACACTACGGCCCCTGGGTCTATTCATAACTATCGTCTCCACTTTCACTTTTACTTTGCTTTGTTTACTTTTTGCTTTCAGTTATCACTTTGCAAACAATCTATAAGGGATTGACAACCCCTTCATAGCGTTGGGTGCAAGCTCTTTGTGTTTGTGCAGGTACTTGTGACTTGACGCAATCCTCCAACTGGATTGATACCTTGGTTCTCAAACGGAGGGAAATACTTACCGCTGCTGTGCTACATCACCCTTTCCTCTTCAAGGGAACACCAACGCAAGGCTCCAAGGCCGTAGGGGAATCCTTTGCATATTTGCCAAGGAAGTCCCTATAGGCGTAGCCCGTAGCAGAAGGATTCCTGGCGCCGTTGCCAGGGAAGGTCTTTTGTTGCCGTAGCAAGCATCACCACCCTCGGCCACAAAGTCCTCCTCATCCTCATCCTCATCCTTAGGCAGATCCATCTCAAAAGTAGTATGAGTGGCCTAGTTATCTTTCTGCCTCAGCTACACAACCTTATGTGGGACCAGATCACCACATTCAAATAGGATGCTGGGAAAGGTATTTTCCCAGGTGGTCTCAATCAGATGCATCAAGTAGGGCCCATTGACATGATACTTGTGCTTAGAAATTGCACACAGGATCACTGACCACATGACATGAGACACATCCAAAGCCTCCACCTCAGTGTTTTTCCTCACGAACTGAATATATAGCAGCATATCCACCAGATATGAGTGTACCTGATCCAAATTCCCAACACGGGAAAAGAGAGTGTGCGTGAAGATACAGTGCATAATACCAAGAAATGGTTCCAACACATAGGTAGACTTGCCAGTGGTGGAGGAGATCTTCTCAGTGCTAAAGGGATAGAGATGGCTCTTGTGAGTGGATGAGGTCTCCTTGTGAGGGCGAAATCCAATTGGGTTATGGAGCCCCTGATCATCATAACCTAGCAGACCCATGAATTCCTTCCAAGTAGCTGAGAGTAGCTTCCCATTGGTCATCGAGGTCAAAGTCTTGTCCTCATCGGTCCCAAGATGGACTGTGGCATAGAACACAACCACCAATTCTGGATCAAAATCCTTGTTGAACTGCATAAGGTTCAGAATACTAGCTTCTCACATAGGTTGAGAGCACCACCAAATTATTGGGCATTCTTCTCGAGATATTCCACATCAATGAACTTGACATTCGGAACATACAGGTTCT